>NW_028327174.1:100413906-105213906 GCF_987537825.1 Furipterus horrens | reverse complement strand
CCCGTGCCTTATCGTTTTTTGGAAATAAATAACTAAAGGGCAAAGCATAATATACCAACTCAAATTATGTTCAAAAGAAATGAAAAACAAAGAATCATGGACAGCTTAAAATAAGAAAAAGTATGTAACTACAAATAAAATAAATTTGATCTATTTAAAAGCTGAAAATCAAGCATATATATCTACATACATAGCATATATGTACAAATATATAACTATATAAAGATTAGATGATTGACAGATAGATATAGACATATAAAATTAAGCCAAAATACTTAAAAATTTTTAATCAGGAGATTAAAACTAAACAGTCTATATCATACAGCTTCTCAATGAGTTATCAAATTTCTGGTTTATTTAACTAACTGATGCTATGTTCCATGGAAGGGTAAATGTAGGAAAAGGTTTTAAAAATTCTAATAGGGGACAGAGGAGGCTTACTCAACTAATAACTAGTTTTAATCTACAATAATTAAAAACAGTGCAGATTAGGCAAACAGATGAATGAAATGAAAAAGTCACACACAGGAGACTTCCGGCCAAGATGGAGGCCTAGACTGACATGCTCCATCTCCCTCCACAACTAAGAAGGAATACAACTACCGCAAAATCAGAAATAACCAGAAGTTCCAGAAAATAAAGCTGCATGGAAGTCCAACATACAAAGTTATAAAGAAGTGGTGCTCACCCGGACAGGTAGGAGGGGCAAAACTGGGGTGGAGATGTCACCTGTATTTAAGGGGAGGCGAGAAGCACCTGGGGAGCACCCCCAGCTGCAGACCAGACCCGTCAGCTTGCAATTCCAACACCGGGGAAGGCAGAACCCCCCATTGCCTTGGACTGCAAGGCCTAGAGGGGGTGGGGACAGAGGAGGAGGCTCCCGGTCTCTCACCGAAGAGTGAACGGCAGGAATCCATCTTGGACCCCCACCCTCACACAAAATGCCATAGTGTGGTGAGAAGGGTCACCCAGTTGTGATGAGTGCACAGGGCTCTGCCCCCTATAGCATAGGAGGTGTGACAGCCCTGCCCAGGAAGCAAAGGTAAACACAAAACTGTCAGGATGGCACAGATCATGATAGAGATCCTGGTGATGCAGCTGACCAGACAGCAAATATCTAATCCAACGAAGCAACAGCTAGGAAATCTTTCTGAGGCTCAGTTCAGAGCTTTGGTTATAAGAATGCTTAAAGACCTGACAGCAGATCTTAAACAAGATGGAGAAGGAATGAAGGCTAGTCCTGCTGAAATGAATGAGAACACATACAAAACTAGTGGTGAGGGAAAGAAAACCAGGGATCAAATCAACAAATCGGAACATAGGGAAGGAACAAGCAGTCAATCAGTGCAAAAAGAGGAAACGAAAAGTGAGGATTTAAAATGAGGAGAGGCTCAGAAACCTATGGGACAGCTATAAGCTGGCCAACATCTGAATCATAGGGTTGCAAGAAGGTGAAGAAGAACTAGAAATTGAAAAATTATGTGAAAAAATAATGAAGCAGAACTTCCCTAACTTGGGGAAGGAAAGAGACTTACAGGTCCAGGAAGCACGGAGAGTTCCAAAAAAACTGGATCCAGGGAGAACCACACCAAGACACATTATAATCAAAATGTCAAAAATTAAGGATAAAGAGAGAATCTTAAAAGCAGCAAGAGAGAAGAAGAGAATTACATACAAAGGGGTCCCAATAACACTCTCAGCTGATTTCTCAAAAGAAACTCTGCAGGCAAGAAGGGACTGGCAAGAAATATTCAAAGTAATGAAAAGCAAAAACCTTCAACCACGATTACTCTATCCAGCGAAGCTGTCATTCAGAATAGAAGGACAGAGAAAGTGCTTCCAGGACTAAGTAAAACTGAAGGAGTTCTTTAGATCCAAACCACTGTTACATGAAATGTTAAAGGGACTTGTTTAGGAGAAAGACAATCAAAACTATGAACATTAAAATGAAAACTATATCACAACAACCAACAACAGAAGCCAAGGAACCGAAAAAAAGGCAAACTAAGTAGGCAACGAGAGTGGGAAGAATCACAGGTATGGGGAACATTTTGGGGGGAGGTCAGCAGGGAGGGGGAAGAGGAGAAAGGGAGGGAGATGGTACAGGAATTAAGAAGCATAGTAGGAGGGAGTGGAGTAGACAGGAAGATGTTGAGAAGAACTCTATGCACAACCAATGGGCATGGACTGGGGGTGGGGGACAACTGGAGGGAGGAGGGTCACTGGGCAGAGGGGAACAAAGGGAAAAGAAATTGGGACACTGTAACAGCATAATCAATAAAGCATATTTAAAAAAAGTAAAAGAAAAAGTCTAGTCATAGACCCAAGTATGTGAATTCAGTAAATGGAATAGGTTCATTGTAAACCAGTTGTAAAGATTCACCAATGCCTACATAAATAGTGCCAGGGAAAAAAAGCAACTTATTTAGAAAAACAAGGTATGATTTCCATTTAGAAAAGGATCATCTTAACTCCATTGATTTAGCCCAAGAACCATTTTCTTTGGTATGGTTAATACAAACAAGTTCTTGAAAATTGCCAACAAATAATTTTTAAAAAGCCTTTCTATGTTTGACCCAAAAATCTGAAGCCATAAGGGAAGTTTGACTCCCTTTACTCATCCCAGATAATGCATAACACCATCACTATTCAAATGTTACATGGAGGGTGGTCTAGGGCTCTAAGAGACACAGTTTTTTGCCATGGGAGGAGGTGGAAATAAGGGGCTGATTAATAACAGATGTAGGTGGGGACAATAGATAGCCAAAGGTCTGTGGAAAATATATGTGGGATTAAGGCTTTAAAATTATTATTTTTTTCAAATATTTTTATCATTACAAATGTAATACCTTCTCACAATTAAAAATCTAAACTAATCCAGCAAATTTAGCATAAAGTAGAAGTACCGATTACCTCTAAACATACTTTCCGAGATAACTACTGTTGATAACTCAATGAATATCATTCCAGGTCTTTTTTTTCAGTTTGTTCACTTTTTTTTACTTATTGTCCTTAGATGCTGGACCTGAAACCAGAAATCCAGGTTTTTTCCTTTGTTTGTTTGTTTGTTTTTTAATGCAAATACAATACACCCTCAGATACTATCTATCTCTCTTACACATATAACTTTTTAAATGAAATCATAATATGCATAGTTGATCTATCTAGTTTCGTGGATTTAAATATTTCTGTACATATTTGGGCATACTTGAAGAAGAGTTGGAAGGAAGGAATTGAGATACTCATTAGTCAGTAACGATTACTACTATACTGGTACTTTTAGGACCTTTTTCTTTTAAACTTCTTTTCCTCTTTAATATAAAGGAAATACATCTTCCCCTTAGGAAACACAGGCAAGCACCAAGAAAGGAACAGTCACCCATAGCCTACCACAGAGAGCCAACCACTGAAATTTCTGATGAAGAACGATTCCATGTTCAATAGGTCCAGAACAGCTGTGGCCAACAATCTTACAAAAACCAGAGTTCAATAAAAAGGTCCTAGCAACATAAGATAGAGCAGAGTAGGTAGGAAGTTATAGACCACACACCCAGTACCCCATGACGAACAGGATGAAGAGGAAACAAAAACGTGGTCAGTGGCTTAAAACAAAAACAATTTAAAAAGCACACTGTTCGAATTAACAAAGGCAGAACTCTGAGCAGAAACAGGAGACACCAGTTGTGGGATAAGCAGATTCATTTCTGTTGGCTCAGATAAGCTTACAACCTTGAGCTGCAAACCTACACAACACTGTGGACTGGCAGAGGGAGTCTGGAAAGTGAAAATGCCACAATCATAAGCTGTATCATCAGGTTTTTCCCACCCCAACATTTCGCCGTCGATTTCCACTCAAGCTGAACAGACACCAGTGGGACATTTCAAACCTGATGTATTTGTTTAAAGGCCAGCACAGGAACTGACTGTTGGAGAGACACAATACAGAAAGGAAGCTTTGGCAAGAACTTTAAAAACTGGTTCCATTTTAAGCTAGAAAGGAAGAAAAGTGTTTCCAACGGTAGCATGCACAACATTTTCAGATAAAGTGATGAAAATACTCGAATTATGGAGACTTTTTCACCCAGCCAAGCACTCTCACCTTAAAAATGGTCAGAAAGGGGCACTCACTCTGTGGTCCTGCAAAAAGCTTAAGGCAGGGATCGAACTTTCTCTTGTAAAGGGCCAGACAGAAAATGTTTTAGGCTTTGCAGGCTATCCTAAAAGTCTCTGAAGCAACTGCTCAAATCCACAGCTGGGGTCTTGCGCTCCAGCTGTAGACAATACATAAATGAACGTATGTGGCATTGCACCAATAAAATTTTACCTTTGGACATTAACAATTGAATTTTACAGAATTACCATGCGTCGCAAAATATTCTTCTTTTGATTTTTTTTTTTTTTTTCAATCCTTTAAAAATACAAAACTCTTCTTAGGTTTGTAGGTAGCACAAAAGCAGGAGCTGGACTGGATCTGGTCCATGTGCTGACAGGTAGTTTCCTGACCTTAGGTCTGAAAAGAGAGTTCCTGTTTCAGCCTTACATTCTAACTATATAGATAAGAACAAATTGGAGAATCCAGAGGCATTTTAAATGTAGAGGATTTCTGCTTAGGACGGGGGGTGGGGGGTGGGGGGTGGGGGTGGGTCCAGGTGGCGGAAGAAGTTTTGGTGGCCAGCGATTCAGCTGGGATTGGAGTAGGATTGTGGGGCCAAAAGGTGCAGAAGCACAGGAACTTCCCAAAGGGGCTGGTACCCAGGATGTATCTCCATGGAGTTGGCCTGTAGCATCAAGGGAGAGAGAAATGAGAGAATGCCTCCCTATCCAATTAGGCATGCTCTATTTTCCCAGTGAATCAGGCCAGTGAAAAGATTAGTAGCAGCAAAGTCAAATTTAATTCATAGGACTTTTTTTTTTTTTTTGCACAAAGATGAGGCCCTACTTTGTGCACAAACAAAAACTAACAGTTCTTAGGTCTACATGGGTGGACTATCTTTGTTTACCTGTGGGCACAGGCTTTTATGCAAATTCCAGCAGCTGGTAAAAAATAAGCCTGGGCTTGGCCTTGATGGATTTATTTCTCATTTGCTGCAGGCACAGAGCACTTCTATTGAAGAGAGAAAAATACCAGCTCCTCCACAGCAGCTTGCCCAGGAGTCTGGGGCTTGCCTGGCAACTGGCCTCTTTGCTCCCTCTCCAGCGTGGGCCTGACGTTACCTTGCTATTGAATAGTCTGGTGGAAGAGTTCAGTGCAGGGTTTGCACTTTCCCAGCCATTAGCCAGCTGCCAACGCATTTCATTATCTTAGAAGTGTTTTGTACATCAAAGAAAGCCCCAAACAGTGTGATCAAGTGGAAGTAACAGCTCCTGGTCAACGTTATAACTTGCAGCATTTTTTTTTTTCATGGATATAATGCCATCTGGCACCCAGGAACAGCAAAGGCCAGGATGGAAAAAACCCTGCCGCACAGTTTTGCTTATTGGTGTAACAGTTAATCCTGATAAAGGCCAAGGCCTCAGAGCAACTTCCCTACTGTTATCTTGCATATCTATTGTTTTACCAGGGCCAAGCTGCCCTGGACTTGCAAAAGAGATTGCCTGAGGGGAAAAATATCCAGGAGAGTTGGGAAAGGGTACTTTATTTGTCTTTTTGTTTGTTTAAATTACTTAGCAAACACACATGGAAAGGACAAGGATTTAAAGGATTGAAAGACTTTAAAGCTTCTAGATTTTCTGGGGAAACACTAAGTAGCTGGCTTTGAAATCCTTGAGTGAGGCTCTAATATATTAGCTTACTATCTTCTCCTATATCGACTTGCTCTTCATAATTTTGAAAAAAATCTCTCTGGCCTTCAGTTAGCGATTATAGACCACCAACTCTCCCCCAAATTAGAGGCTTTGACATTGATTTCTGCGAAAAAATTTCTCACTGAGTCTTTCGTTGTTCTCTTACAGTTAAGGAGAAAAAACTTTTCTGAAATGACAGCTAATAGAACGGTTCTGAATAAAGTCATCTGTACTACACTCAAAATCCTGCTTTCTGGGTAGCTGGCTTTCAATTGGCAAATTAGGAAAGCACATACCATGAGTATCTTACTGTTTTTATTTTGACATCAATCTTCGAAACACTGAAGACCAAAACATAAAATGGACAGTCTTCTTCCCTGCCGAAATAAGGACAAATGATCGGGTTTATGGTTTGTTTGTTTTTTTTCCAGTCTCAAATGTGGTTGCCTGAATGCACTGCAACAGTTTATAAACTCTTTAATGATTTTTCCACTCATTACCCAAGCCCCTCCCCCTTCCTATCTTCCACTAACTTTACCCCCCTTCCATCCCTGCAGGAGGGAAAGCCTGAAATTTTGAGGACAAATTTTGAAATTTCCTTCTCTGGGTTAGGTTCACATCAAGGGATGGTTTCACAATTGCCACATAAGCAATTACGCAAGCTTTTCAAAACCATGGAAAATTTCTGGGGCATTTGTCACCTATACACAATTGTTAGAATCTAGATGATTTTGAAAACAAGTAGATCTTACCTAATAACCAACCTGTGGTTTGAAAAATTAAATTTGACCTATCTTCTCCCAATGTTTTCCTCTTCACCGTCATAAACTGCAGTAGAATTATAACACACATGAGGGACTAGACGGTTATTTTAGGCTGCCATGGGCACTGCGTTCAGAGAAATGAAGCCCCCAGCAACCAGCATTAAGAACAAGCTTCTCTGACTTTCAATGTCCCCATTACAAAAACTAATTTCCTTTCTTCCTCCAACGGTCAGTGGGAAAGAACTAAAAAGGGCCAGAAAGGAAAAGAATTGAAACCTTTGACAAAGTGAGGAGAAAAAAAGGTACATAACAGGTTTCTAAAACATAGTGGTCAGATATCAAAATTTGAATTATTCATTTATAATACATGCTTCATACTTCATATTTTATAAAATGCTGTGAATCACTTGCTATAGAAACAAAGGTGTGCTGGAATAAATTTTCATGATTATCTTTTGTAGGTGATGAAACATTAAATCAACTGTTCTAACTAAGGTAACGACAGAGCTTAAATAGAATTAAGGACTTCTAATCAATTGCTTTTGCCACAGCATGTATGCATTTATTCATTCATACATTCAACAGCATTGGTTGACTGACTACCATATACCAGATATTGTGAATACTGAGATACCCTTTACAAGAATAAATAGAAAGAGATTCTTACTCTGGAGGAACTCATAAGACAGGCATACAAAGTAAGAATTGTTAACAGAGGGACAGATGCAAAGACAGAGGGGGCAGTACAGTGGCAATGAAAAGAAAAAATAGGTCAGTATAATAGAAAAGGTCTTCACTATTCTGATCTTACCCTAATGTTAAAATCGTGATCTGCTATTGTGTTTAAAAAGTCAGATAAGCTTTTGTCCTTAAATTATCCTAGAAAGAGAATCAATTACTTGTGGCATGTCTTAAATTCCAGTTCAGGTAAAGCTTAATCTGTCTTGTGCTTCCTCTGATTATTCTAGATTTGTCAGTGCGTAATTTTAAAGCACTGGAGCTCTGTGGTTTCCCATTCAGATTGTTTGAAAGCCACGTTCACTGCAGGATTTGGCTGACTTGCTAAGCAGCTGAAATTTGGAAAGCAGTGGGCAAAAGGAGACTAGTTCAGATGAGAAAATTACACATAATTTCTTTCCTCTAATTTTGTGAAAATCTTAAACCCACAGTTGCTAGGGATTAAAAAGAACTTTAAGCAAATACCTACTTCTGCAAGGGTTTTTTTTAATTTTCTGAATCTAAGTCCAAGTTTAAATTTCTAAACTGGCTATTCTATAACAATTTCTCTGTGGAATTAATTCCAATCTAAAGGGATGTCCACTGACATTTTCCTGATAGCAAGTACTCTGAGAGTCTCAAGTGTTTGTTCAATTTTCCCACAAGCAGATAAATGTTCCTAAATAGAAAGCTGGTGACTATCTTGAGTTGGTGCCTGATTTTGTGCAAAGGTGGTGGGTGGGAAGGAAATGATATAATATTACAGTGTTTACTTTGAGTCTGGCTTGATAGGCAGATACAGAAGACAAACTCTCAGCCTGCTTGAATCCAGTGTATATTCTAGAATCTTTAATTCGGCACCTACTCATCTCAACCTAGGCAAAACCACCAAGTCAGAATAATACTATATGATAGAATTGTCTTTATTTTTCTTTCTAAATCAGTTCTAAAAGTAAAAATAAAATTCAAACTATAATCAGTCAGGAAAAATAATTTTCTAAAGATCTTCCCTTCCCCTGGGTCTCTCCTCTCTCCCTCTCCAACTCCCTCGCCTTTGTTTCTCTCTGTCTCTATCCTATACCATAAAACTAGAGAAAAGATGGGCATTCAAGGAAAGTGAAAGGCAGGTGAGGCTTAGTGTATACATTGTAAACCAAAATTAATTTTAGACTGTAATAAAAAATAATAAGCATTTTTTGAGCAAATGCAGCCCAGAAGACACAGATTCAGTTGGCAACCTAAATTGTGTCCTGCCAAGGCTGCAGTTGATAGTGGAAATTCCTGCCCAAGTTCCCAATTAGGTCAATTTTATGTAAATAATGTATCCAAATTCATACACTTCTGATTGGTCTAAATTGCGCAAGTCCTGGTTGGTCAGCATGATGCATCCTGATTGGTTGTTATGGAGCAGTTCTGATTGGATGGGGCAGGTCTTAGTCCATTGGTGGAAAGACAAACCAGGAACTCCTTTACAACAGTTGACTCAGATGGTAAAAATGAGTGGGGCATAGCTCAGGAAGCCAATAGTTCAGTCAGAGGTTCCCTGTCAGCAAATGGCTGCTAGACTCCTATTATTCATAAAATTTGGGCACTCGATTGAATACCTAGGTTAAGACCATGGGGAGTCCATTGCAGCAGATAAATTGTTTCTCAGGGTTTTTATCAAGTGAATCTTTTTTCTTGGGGTAAAAATAGCATAACCTGCCATTGCCATTGGTATAGTGTTATTGGTCTATAAAAATATTTTCTGAGATACGTTATTATATATTATAGTATCTGCCCCAAAGAGGTGTTGTGAGAATTAAATATGCTAATGGAATTAAAAGATTCTATAACAGTTTCTGAAACATAAAACACTGTCAATAAATGTTAAATGGTATTATTACTGTTCGTGTTATTATTTTTACCAATTATTATAGTCATAGTTTGCATAACCGTACACTGAACAGTTGAACGAGTACAATGACATTTAGTCAGTCATGATGTAACTTACTTTTAAAAAAATGATTCTATTTCTAAACCCTAAATTCCCATCAATACTTGACTACCTAGGGGACATTCATACTCAATTTCTTCCATAAACTGGAAAGTACAACAATCTATACCTTAAGGATGACGTTATTCGAAGGTATGCTATAAAACATTTGCCTTTAAAATACTTCTGAAAAATTCTAAATTCCATGGAAAAGCAGTCACAGCACAATTCTGGCCTACTTCTCCAGCCTTCACAAATGCCACTTCCCATTCCATCCATCTAATGTACCCAACACAAGGGACAATTAGCCAATCCCCAAGCATGCTTTGTACTTTCATCCCGTTCTTCCTCTGTGTGCATGCTATACTTTATGCCTAGAATATCCTTTCCTGCCTCTCCTTCCGAATCCATTGTAAAGCCTTTCAATTCTTACCCAGCCAGAGAGTACGGTAATCCCCTCTTACCCTCAGTTTTGCTTCCCGTGGTTTCAGTCACCCGTGGTCAACTGAGTCCAAAAATATTAAAGGAAAAATTTTATTAGTAAACAACTCATAAGTTTTAAATTATGCCCCATTCTGTGATAGTGCGATGAAATCTCATGCAGTCCCTACCCGTACAACCCAGGACACAAACCATCCTTTCGTCTGGAGCCTCCGTGCTGTGTGTACTCCTCACCTCCTCCTGCAACCAATACCACATTCCCCATTCATCACTGAGTAGCTCTTTCGGTTATCAGATTAACTGTCATGGTATCCCAGTGCTTGTATCCAAGTAAGCCTTATTTTCCTCAATAATGACCCCAAAGTGCAAGAGTAGTGGTGTTGAAAATTTGGATATGCAAAAAAAGGTAAATATGTGTAGGAAAAATATATACTAAAATAGGGTTTGGTACTATCCTTGGTTTCAGGCATCCAGTGAGCAACTTGGAACTTACCCCTTAAGGAGAAAGGTGGGGGCCATTCCATCCCTTATCTGTGCTTGCAAAGTGCTTTCCTCATTCTACCATGGAGCTATATCCTTCTTCCTTTTAGCCATATTCCACTGCATGGAAATCCTTTATTTATGGAAATTCTTTATTTGCAGGCCTGTGAGCTCCTTCAGGGTTGGTTGCAGCCTTGTCTTACTGGACAACATTCCCAGTGCCAAGCAGAAGGCCCATACATATGAAGGACTCCTGCATTTCAACAAATAGATTTCAAGCAGAAAAGACCAAGATGTGTGACATATTACTAAATTTCTGGTTCAGAATTGAGGACAGAGCAAGACTAGAAAAAAAAAATGCTGTTCATTTGGTGTCCCTCTACTTACTGAATTAGCACTTAATTTAGATAACAAAACAATTTGCCATGCAAAAGTCATAATTATCATAACAATAAAAAGAACAGCCTTTTGTTTAGCTCTTACTATGCTCCAGTCTAAATTCTTAGATTTCATGACTACTAACTCATATAATTGTCAGAGCAAGCCTATTAGTTATGTTCTCCTATTATTCCCATTTTACAAATTAAAAACAAAACAAAAACAAAAACAGAAGTACAGAGAGGTTAAGAGACTTTGCTCCTGGTCATACATCTAGGAAGAATTGGGTGCAGAATGTGACAGCCGAATTGGAACCCAGGCAATTTCTGCAGTGCCAGATTCCCTTACCACCTTTCGGAGGTGGGTTAAGGAAAGTTTAACACTTATAGTAGGCAATCTAATAGCCAGCTGTTAATAGGGTTGATAATGACAAGTTTTAAATTCTTATTTTTCACAAACATTAACTAAAGATATACCAATTTTTATTGATTAGTCATGACCAAATCTATGACATATAATCTGCACTGGAAAGAGTTTTCAGGCTTTCCCTAAACCTGGCCCCATCATTCCAAACCTATATTATCTCCTACTAACTTCAAGAATTTCCCATGCTCCACATTCACCAGCCCATCACACCCTTCTTCCTACTGCCCCCAGTAGGGAGGCAGGTTACTTCAAAAAGATCACTTATACAGTTTGCCTAGTCTCCCTGTCCTCCTACCCTTTACAGCTTCTTCTTATCCGTTTTCATAAGCCTACTTTTAATAATATAGTGATGATAGCTTTCATTTTGTTAGCTTTTTCATTATGTAACATTTCCATCTTCTTACCTTCAAGCTCTCCTATACATTTTGGGTGTTGCTCTTATAAATAATGTATAGATGACTCCTGTTTATTTTTAATCTGTTTTGACAATATTGGTTTTTTAACTGTAATATTTAGGTTATTTACATTTAATGTAATTATTTATATGATCAGATTTAGGTATACGACTTTGCTATCTGCTTTTTATCTATACTACTTGTTCTGTACTATATTCTTCTTTCTTTTCTTTTGTTTAATTTTTTATAATTTCATTTTCTCCTACTATTAACATGGTAGCCATGCCTTCTCCATTCTCTCATTATTATTTGCTACCCTAGAGATCACAACATGCATTGATGACTTATTGTTGTCTAAGATAAATGAGTATAAACTCTTCTCAGACAACGCAAAAACCTAGAACCCTTTAACTGTTTTTATGCTCTTATGCTATTTATAACATATTTAGCCCTATAAGATATTATTATAGTTTTATATCAACATTATATAATATTTCTATCTGAGGCTCTTAAATCTGTCCTGTATCTCTGAGTTTCTATTTAGAATAATTTTCTTCTCCCATGGTCATACAGCTAGAAAGTATTGCCTTTTGTATGAGTCATAGGTGCAAAATTTCTCTGTGTTTATTGGAGAATACTTTTATTCCATGCTCATTTCTTGAAAAATGTTTTTTTCAGCTTAAAGAAACTCTTTTGTAGGTGTTTTCCCACCTTTTTAAATATATCATTCCATTGTCTTCAGTCCTCTCCGCCCCACTTTTTTTCCCCCTGTAGGAAAGTGAACAATAACTTTCATTGTTGCTGTTTTGAGGGTAAGTTTTGTTTTGTTTTTTCCTCCTCTAACTGGCTATATGATATTTTCCCTGTCATTTTGCCTTGGTGTAGCTTTCTTTAAATTTATCCAGCTTAGGTTCACAGAGATTTTTAAAAAATATTATTCATTGTCTCTTCAAATATTGTTTTTCACGTATCTTTCTCATCTTCTTTTGGGACTCTGTTAACATACAGGTTTCAAGCTTCTCACTGGTTCCCCTATGTCTCTTACATTCTTTCCTCTGTGTGTGTGTCTGTTTTATCTTTTTATCATTTTGTGCTTCATTCTGTACTCATTTTTTTTTTTTGTATTAATCTTCCAGTTAACTAATCTCTCTTCAGTATATCTAGCCTCATATTAGATCTGTCTCTGGATTCCTAATTTCAGTTATATACTTATTTGTTCTAGAATATCCATTTTGTATTTTTATAGTATATTGTTGTCTGTTGAAATTGTCAACCTCATATTTTATTATCTCAGGTACATTATTCATATGTAATTTTAAATCCATGTATGAAAACTCAATTTTTATAATTTTTGATGAGTTCTTTATACAGTATGTTGCTTCTGATTTTCCACATTTTTTTTATTGTTTTTCTATTAGTTCTCATTTTTTCCCCATTGCTTCCCACCACTCCACCCACCCCTTCTCCCCGTCAATCCTCACCCCAATGTCCATGTCTATGGGTCATTTATACATGTTCCTTGACAAGACCCTTCCCCTTGTTTCCCCCCTTCTTTCCCTCCCCCTCACCCTTTCTCACTGTTAGTCTTTACATGCCCCTGGTTCAATTTTTCTCATTTGTTTGTGTTGTTCATCAGTTTCTTGTATTAGGTGACATCATATGGTATTTGTCTTTCACTGCCTGGCTTATTTCGTTAAGCATAATTGTCTCTAATTCCATTCATGTTGTTGCAAATGGTAGGAACTCCTTCTTTCTTTCTGCTACATAGTACTTCATTGTGTGAATGTGTCACAGTTTTAGATCCACTCATCTACAGATGGGCACTTAGGTTGTTTGCAGCCCCTGACTACTGTAAATAGCACTGCTATAAACATTGGGGTGCATAGGTTCTTTTGAATTGGTATTTCAGGATTCTTCGGGTATAATCCTAGCAATGGAATTGCTGGTTCAAAAGGCAGTCCCATTTTTAGATTTTTGAGGAAATTCCAAACTGTTTTCCATAGTGGCTGCACCCGTCTGCATTCTCACCAGCAGTGCACTAGGGTTCCCGTTTCTCTGCATCCTCTCCAGCACTTGTTGTTTCTTGGTTTGTTGATGATGGCCATTCTGACTGGTGTGAAGTGATATCACATTGTGGTTTTTATTTGCATCTATCTGATGGCTAGTGATGTTGAACATCCTTCCATATGCCTATGGACCCTCTGTATGTCCTCTTTTGAGAAGTGCTTGTTCAGGTCCTTTGCCCATTTTTTAATTGGGTTGTCTGTGTTCTTAGTGTTGAGTCATATAAGTTCTTTATATGTTTTGGAGATCAATCCCTTGTCTGAGATATAATTGGCAAATATGTTTTCCCATATGGTTTGTTCTCTTTTCATCTTGCTAATATTTTCTTTTGCTGAGCAGAAACTCTTTAGTTTAATGTAGTCTCATTTATTTATTCTTTCTTTTATTTCCCTTGCCTTAGGAGATGTATCAGTGAAAATATTGCTATATAGGATACCTGAAATTTTCCTGCCTATGTTTTCCTCTAGGATTTTTATGGTGTCACGCTTACATTTAAATCTTTGATTCATCTTGAGTTTATTCTGGTGTAGGGTGTTAGTTGGTGGTTTGGTTTCATTTTTTGGCATGTCCCTGTCCAGTTCTCCCAACACCATTTGTTGAAGAGGCTCTTTTCACTCCAATTTATGTTATTTCCCCCTTTGTCAAATATTAGTTGACCATATAGACCTCGGTTTATTTCTGGGCTCTCTATTCTGTTCCATCTATATGTCTGTTCTTATGCCAGTACCAAACTGTTTTGATTACCTTGGCCTTGTAGTATAGTTTGATATCAAGTATTGTGATTCCTTCCACTGTGTTCTTCTTCTTCATTATTGCTGTGGCTATTCAGGGTCTTTTTTGGTTCCATACAATTTTTTGAAGTATTTGTTCTAGGTCTGAGACATATGTCATTGGTATTTTAATAGGGATTGTATTGAATCTATAAATTGCTTTGGGTAGTATGGACATTTTAATGATGTTGATTCTTGCCATTCATGAACATGGTATATACTTCTTTTTATTTGTATCTTCCTTAATTTCTTTCTTCAGTTCGGTGTTATGTAGTTTTCCAAGTACAGGTTTTTTACCTCCTTGGTTAGCCTTATCGGAGCTCCCTTGTATGTTATTAGTTGTTTCTCTCTTGCTGCTTTTAGGATTTTTCTCTTTGTTTTTCAATGTTGCCATTTTAATTATGATGTGTCTTGGAGTGGGCCTGTTGGGGTTCATCTTCGTTGGGACCCTCTGTGCTTCCTGGATTTGCATGACTTTTTCTCTCATCATGTTAGAGAAGTTTTCTCTCATTACTTTTTCAAACAAGCTTTCTATCCCTTGCTCCTCTTCTTCTCCTTCTGGAATTCCTATGATACGGATATTATTACGTTTCACGTTGTCCTGCAGCTGTCTTAAAACCTTTTCATTCTTTTTTCAGTCTTTTTTCATTTTGTTATACTGTCTGGGAATTTTTTTCTATGTTGTCCTCCAGCTCACTGATCCAATTTTCTGCTTCCTCTAACCTGCTTTTAATTCATTCTACTCTGGTCTTCAATTCAGAAATTGTATTCTTCATTTCCTCCTGGCTCGTATTGATAAGTTCTGTGTCCTTTTTAATGCTCGTGTAATTCTCAGTAAGTTCCTTGTAGTTTCCCTGGAGTTCTTTGTCATTTTCTTTGAGCTTGTTGAGCTCATTGAGCTTCCCTATAATCCATATTTTGAATTCCATTTCTGATGGTTTGCTTTCCTCTATTTCATTTAACACTCTTTCTGGGGATTCCTCCTTTCCTTTTGATGGGGTGTTGTTTCTCTGTCTCCCCTTTTTTTTGTGACTCTTCTTGTTTGTTTCTGCTTCTTAGATTTATCTGTACTTCCTGGATCTGCCCTTGGTGGCATCAGATGGTGTCTCAGTCTGGGCCTAGGCAGCCTGTTGGAGACCACCAGAGATCTGCATTTGTCTGTCTCCTTTAGTTATTAATCTGTTCAATCTGTGATCAGCCACCAGATTTGAGCAACAAGGGTGGGGAAGATTAATTCCTGCAGCGGAAAGGGTGAGGGGGAGCTATTGTTTCCCTTCAGGCTGACGCCACTTGGAAGGGAGTGGTCTGCCTGCAATATGGGAAATGAGTCAGCACTGGGACTCAGTCAGCTGCTCCTCAGTACTCTCCTCAAAGTCACTGCCCCAAACTCTTCTTAAGCATCTCTAGTCCTTTCTGCCCTCCCTCTGCTTGAGCCCAGGGTAAATGGGTGCCATAATATTTTTGTACATGGTCTCTTTAAGAGCTCTTTGTCTCCAGCTATTCCTTTTAGGCCAGCAAAAATAAATAAATAAATAACCCTGCATCTTTTCACTTTTTAAAGCTGGATGTTATCTTACTTTCTGCACTGTTGCTGTAGGTTGGGAGGCCCAGCTGGGGGTTTAGACCCTGCCTTTCTCAGGGGTAACCCTCAGCTGTTGAGCTGTTTCTCAGTCCCTTCAGCTGCCACCTGTGGGAGCCTAGCTAGCTCTTTCATGTCTCCGCACTTTCTACCAGTCACATTGTGATGAAGTGGCCTTTTTCATCTGTCCATGGTTATAAGGCTTCTCTCCAGCTAGTGTTCAGTTGGTTATTCCAGATGATTTCTCCACAATTTAATTGTAATTCTAGAATGGTCCTGGGAGGAGGTTAATGTAGCTTCCACTTACTCCTACACCATCTTGGATCTCTCTCCACTACATTGTTTTGATTCTTTATATGTCTGGTTATTTTTCACTCAGTGGCAGATATTGTATACGAAAAATAATAAAAGATAATTTGAGACTAGAATGTTACCTTCCTTCAAAGAGCATTTTGTTTTGTTTCTAACAGGTGGCTAGGGATATTAGCATTCCTGGATAATCCTGATTCAGTGATAAAATGGTATGATTAGAAGCAGGGTTTCAGTTCCTTCAGAGGGAGGTCTCTTTTAGGACCACCCTTATTCATGGTGTGTGGCCTTTTTGTTTGGAGTCTCAAAATAAAACTTGTGAATCTATCAATGTTTCTCTCCCTGGTAGCACTCAAATCCGTTCCCTCCCTTAGATGCAAGAATCTTTCAAAAGCTCAGCTCAACTTCTCAGCCTCGCACCTAACCCTACAAACTGGCAGATGCCATTACGGGAAAAGCAGTCCCAAATGCAATGCTCTGTTCTCTGGGTTTCCTTCTTTCTTAAAACTGTTGGCTCTCTGATGACTTCAGTAGTTCTTTTCCTTGGAATTTTCTCTAGATTTTGTAATTTTTTTTAGCAAAAGGAAAAGATTTGTTTACTAATAAGTTTGTTTTCACACAAATATTTAACATATTTATAGTCATATTTCTTTATTTTTCCCCATTATTCATAGAAAGGTCTACCTTCAACTTATAACTGGTATCGATTATATTTTTTAAGTATCTTTTGATTATGTTACAGTAGTCCCAATTGTTTCCCTTTTGTTCCCCTCTGCCCAGTAACCCCCTTCCCTCCAGCAATTCCACACACCCCTTAGTTCATGTCCATGGGTCATGCATATAAGTTATTTGGCTTCACCTTTTCTTATATTATTTTTAACTTCCCCCTGTCTATTTTGTACCAACCAATTATGCTTCTTAATCCCTGCACCATTTCCCCATATTTCCCCATTCCCCCTCCCAGCTGATATCCCTCCAAATGATCCCCATATCTATGATTCTGTTGTTATTCTAGTTTGCTTAGCTGAATTTTGTTTTTATTTTTTAGATTCAGTTGTTGATAGTTGTGAGTTTGTTGTCATTTTAGTATTCATAATTTTGATCTTTTTCTTAAGTAAGTCCCTTTGACATTTCATATAGTAATAGTTCGGTGATGACGAACACCTTTAACTTTACCTTGTCTGGGAAGCACTTCATCTGCCCTTCCATTCTAAATGATAGCTTTGCCAGATAGACTGATCTTGGTTGTAAGTCCTTGCTTTTCATCACTTAGAATACTTAGTGCCAGTCCCTTCTTACCTGCAAAGTTTCTTTTGAGAAATCAGCTGACAGTCTTATAGGCACCCCTTTCTAGGAAACTCTCTGCTTTTCTCTTGCTGCTTTTAAGATTCTCTCTTTATCTTTCACCTTTGGCATTTTAATTATGATGCGTCTTGGTGTGGTCTTTTTTGAATCTAGCTTGCTTGGGACTCTGTGCTTCCTGGACTTGTATGTCTATTTCCTCCACCAAATTTGAAGAGTTTTCCTTCATTATTCTCTCACATAAGTTTTCAATTTCTTGCTCTTCCTCTTCTCCTTCTGGCACCCCTATGGTTTGAATGTTGGCACGTTTAAAGTATCCCAGAGGTTTCTAAGCCTCTCCTCATTTTTTTTCAATTCTTGTTTCCTCATTCTGTACCGGTTGACTGTTTTTTTCATCCTTATGTTCCAAATTATTGATTTGAACCCTGGTTTCCTTTCCTTCACCACTGGTTTTGTGTGGATTTTCCTTCGTTTCATTTAGCATACCCTTCACTTCTTCTCTTATGCGTTTGCCATACTCAAGCATATCTGTCAAGCCTGTGAATATCTTTATTACCAGTGTTTTGAACTCTGCATATGTTAAGTTGGCTATCTCCTCGTTGCTTAGTTCTCCCACTGGAACCTTGATCCATTCCCCCTTTTGGGCCATACTTCTCTGTCTCCTCATTCTGACAGGTTCCTTTGTTTGTTTGCTTCCGTGTCTTAGGTAGAGCTGTCGCTCCTGTTAGGTTTAAGGGGCAGAGCCTTAGGTATTCATCAGTACAGGGCGACCTGATTCACCACGTTGTGGCAGTGTATGTGCAGAAGGGGTCAGAGAAGGAACAATGCTGGTTGCTCAGCACTCGTCCCTTTTCCAGGTACTTCTCCCACTTTGTATGGGACTGGTGCCTCTCTAGCTGTTGCTCTGGCTGTCGTTCCCAGAGTGGGTGGATCTGCAGATGTTCTAGGACCGTGGGGGCTCTTTTAAACAAGCTGACTCTGCTGAAAGACCAGCAGTTTCTCCCTCCGCCCCAACTCCCACTGGTTTGCACAGTCAAAAGCAATAAGACTCTATTTTTCCTGGTGCTGGAACGATGAGCTGCGTGGTCTGGTCTGGTGCTGGGAGCGCTCCCCAGGTGTCCCTCTGACTTTTTAAAATGTGTGACTGCATTTTCTGCTGGCCTGCCGCTGCTGCCACTGCTGCTGCCACGACATTGTATCCTCTCCGCACCGACTCCACCCCTCTTACCTGTCTGGATGAGTATTTCTTCTTTATATCATTGTTTATTGGACTTCCATACAGCTTGATTTTCGGGAACTTCTGGTTGTCTCTAGTTTTGAGGTAGTTGTATCCCTTCTTAGTTGTGAAGGGAAATGCAGCATGTCTGTCTAGGTCTCTATCTTGACCAGAAGTCCTACAACTGGTATTGATTTTAGTATCAGCTGTGAGATAAGAATTTGGCTTTCTATATTTCCCAAATAATTAATTATTGCCTAATTATATAATGAATAATTTATATACTCTCTTGGATTTTATATACATACACATATGCACACACACATATTAATGTGCTAAGTCACTTTTATATTACTTTGGTCTTTTTCTGGATTTTCTATTCTGTTTTACTGTTTTCTCTCTTTATTTTTGTACTACTATCTCATTGTTCCATTGTTCTAAATTACTTTAACTGTATATTATATTTCTATATCTGGCAAGAAAGGGCTTCCCTCTTCTACACAGACCCATTACCTACTTTTCTAAATATATATGTTTCCTGACTAGTCTAGCATAATTAATTTTATCAGACATGCTTTAAAATCTTTCATATCAAATGGAAAACCTACTTCCCCCAATACACATCCAAAAAAGAAATCTCATTGTAACTTTGATTAGGATTACATAAATTTGAGAATATTTTAAGATGAATAAACATCTTTACAATAGTAAGTTTCTCTAGCTAGAAACATCTTAAATCTCTCAAAGTACTTATATTTTATATAAATACTGTATGTTTATTAATAAAGTTATTCAATGTATTTTATAAATAAAATATTTTTCATTTATATTTTAATTGGTTATCCTTTGTGATAGAAAAGCTTCTGGTATTTCCCAATGTTGATATTGTAACAAAAATCTTACTATTTTTAATTATAGTATGTTTTATCAGTTGATCCACTTAGCTTTTGAAGATGAAGAATTATATTGTTATCCAGCAGTGAGAACTGTGTTAACTTCTTTATAATATTTATACTCCTTACTCTGCTAGCTTGGGTGGAAATGAATTTCAAACTTCAGCTTTAGGCCTGAGCCTTAATTCATTTAAACTAACCATTTATCATAATACCAATCTCACCAAAGCAATTGGTTCAAAAATGAGTAACAGGCTCTGAACCAATGGGGCATGTTGTATCACTTGGTCATAGGAGGGTTTTGTTTTTTTTTTTTCTTTTTTAGGGTTTGGAACATGATTAAAGAATTGGCAAGGTTTTCAGAAGAGGTGCTCTCTCTTTTCCTGGGCTGTAAAGTATAAACACGTGGAAGGCCTTGGACCTCTGTGGCCATTTTCCTCCCTGGAGAGAAAGCCAACACAGAAAAGAACACAGAATTGAAAGAACTGAGAGAAATCAAACAGCAACACTGAAACAAGCCATGCTTGAAACTAAACCTATCTTATAACTTTATAAGAGCAAATATATTCCCTTTTATTTTTTGAAATCAGTGCACATTAGTTGCAACCCAAATTAATCTAATAGATATATGAGCCCAATGCTGTATTCAAGAAACACACCTAAAACAGAATGACAAAGAAGATTTGAAAATACAGACATGTGGAAAATTACACCAGGCAAATATGTGCAAACAGAAAACAGAAATGGCAGAATCAAAATCAGATAAGAAAAATCCGAGATCAAGACCATTAAGCAAGTAAAAGAGGCATATTATGAAATCAACAAGTATGATTAATAAATTCCCATACAACAAAAACTATAGCAGCAAAATCTATAAAGCAAAACTCTGACAAAGACAGATATAACCACTATAAAAATCACATGTTATAGAGGGGAATTTTGCATTAGAAACAAGCACATTCAAATAAGTAAGAGTATACAGAATAAAAATAATACAAAAAAGACAATGTAAAAAAATTAATACTCTTCCTCTCTTCTTCACAAGAGAAGAAATTGGAATATCACATAGAACCATCATTAGAACAAGCTTAGGCACAATCAGTTTTACAGCAAAGTTTAAACTTCAAAAAACAAATAAAAGTTTAGGTAATATTTCTCACTATCTCAACTCTCACTATACAACTTAGGAACTAAACATATTCAGATGATTTTAATAGAACCTTTGGTTTCTGAACTCTCACTATTCACCATCGAAACCTTAAAAACCGAATATGATCAGATATTTTGGTATCTCTATCTGAACTTCCACTTTCTGAACTCAGGCTCAAATAGATTTGACTGTTAAGGGAATATTTGTAATTCTATATATTATCTATATTACTCAAAATATTCTAGATGCCTCCACCAACTAATTGATAAGTACCAAGATGATCTACTAAATTAGCACAAGGATACCCAAACTACATAACTAAAAAAAAATTTTTAAAAATTACTTATAAAAGGAAATGTTCTTAATAAAATATTAGCATATTAAATACATCTAGGCATTCAAAGAATAATGTAGCATGGTCATGTAGATACTTTTCTTAAACTATAATTATTATAGTAACAATTCAAAGAAAATATATCTATAAATACATAAATATAAATTTTTTATATAAACGTATCACAAAAAATTCTAATAAAAACTAAATTAAAATATGAACGCATTATCATCTTTCATTTATCCGAAGTGTCATTCTTACTTTTGTTTCTTATTCTTATATTTCTTTTAAGAAATATGACTAACTAATGTAAAAAAATACAATAAAGATTAAATTTTAAAAAAGAAATCTAACTATACTAAAGAACTTTTAATGGTAACAGCAAAAATATTTTATCAATGGTAATATTTTTAAGCCATTGCCATGAAAATCAGAATTAAATAAGGAATTCTTTTTACTACTATTATTTTTCAAAATTATTTTAGATGACCTGAATAATACAACAATGCAAGAAAAGTGAATCAATAGATATATGTGCGTACATATATATATATATACATATATAAATATATATATATAAACTAAAAATTTATTAAGACTAGTAGAAAAATTTGGCAAGGCATCAAAATACAAGAAAATTATAGACAAACTAATAGTTTTCTTTATATTAATATTATGAAGTTAGAACTGGACATATATAATTATATACAGTAACTATTCAGACTATAAATTATCTAGAAATATATTTAACAAAGAACATGCAAAAAGAATATTAAAAATAAGATGTAAGTGTATGTAAAGATATAATTTTCCTAGATAAAAAAATCTTAATATTATTAAAATGTTACTCTTTCCAAATAAGAACATAAATTTAATACAACCACAATCAAAGCTTCAAAAAGGTTATTTAAACCTTGTTGTAAAAATTAAATATTTTATAACATTAAATTTTTGGACGTATTCGAAGAAAAATCTTCTGAGTAAGGGAATTCCTGAATATAAATTTTAAAGATGCCCACTAAAATGTCTAATTAGAATGTTGTACACTTAAAACTAATATAACATTCTATATGTCTACTTTAACTAAAAAATAATTTTTAAAAATGCCCACTAAGCTTTATAAATAATTTAATAGAACTCACACTGTCATTGATAAGATATGAGGCCTGTTCTCCCACATTCTCACCAGCACAAAACGCAGAGCTGTAAATAATAATACAATGAACAGCCCACTAAGTTACCTAAAAAAAAGGAAAGGGCATAACCAACACAGTTGAAGCTGACTGTATATATACATTTTAGATTCCATTTCTCAATCCCTTGAGGTAGCCACTGCCTTGAATTAGGCATTTATTGTTGTCATTCATTGCTTTACATTTTCACGTTTTATATATATAGAAATATTTATATGTTTTTAAGCTCTATATAAAAAACAGAAGTATGCATGCATTCCTCATCATTGCTTTGTTTTGTTTTGGAAAACAGTATGTTTATAAGGAGTTGATGCCTTATTTACCTCCAGCTCATTCTAGTTTTTCATCTTACAGTGCGCAATTCATCTGGGTTGAGTTTTCATATCTATTAGCTCCTAGTTAATTTTTTTCACTGTCTTGCATTTTCCCACTTCCATCTGGGTGGTTTCTTCTCTACCTTGCATATCTCAGCCTTTGTTTTTCAATGTTGATTCTGTCCCCTCTCAGATTCTCAAGCACATTTCACTGCAAAACTGATCATATTTTCCCCTTTAATTTCTTTATTAAGCATTCCAGCTCTGCTTTCATCCACAATAATGGTAATTCCTTTGAGAGGACAGAGGAAATTTAGTCTATTGTTTTTATTTCCTGAAGTAATTATTATTCTAATGTGTTTTATGTGCCACCTTTCTTTTATATGTCACGTTCCTTTTTCATTATTATTTTTTTTAGTGATTTGTAAGGAAGTCCATTTTTCCTGCTTCTTATTCAACTTCTATTGGGCACAATTTTATCTGATCCTCGTATTTGTGCAATAGCATTAGTGTATTACAGTCACGCCCCTTTGATGTTTACCCGGTCCCCTTGAATGTCACTTAGGACTCAGGCTGAAAATCTGGACATTTGAGAGACAGTAATATGTTTTCAGTCAGAAAACTGAGGAGAGGAGAGAACCTAGAGAAGGCAGGCATAGGTGACAAGGAGCCAAAGATACGATTCTGTCGTCTATAGGCACTTTTCCAGCAAGCGCCTTGATCCTCTCCCCAGTCAATCCCATTAAGAAACATGCGTCTTAAATTTTTGTCATTTACTCTTTCAAGGTGAAGGTAACTCCACAGGAAACCAAGTCAGTGTGAGACCTCTTGGCTCAAAGGCCTTTTGTTAGTGGTTAGTACTTACTTACCTGTTCAGTAGCCCTGGCTGGTTTGGCTCAGTGGATTGAGCGTCGGCCTGCGAGCTAAGTGTCCCTGGTTCGATCTTCCAGTCAGGGCACATCAGAGAAGGAAAACTCTGACTCCAAAAAACCTCTGCTGCCTTGCGGCATACCTCTTCAGGGGAAAGGCTAAGGGAGTAAACCCCGACAGAAAATCCGGAGCCGGAGTCCCTAAGGCGGTTTGACGTTGTAGTCAACACCGGCAACTCCTGCGGCGCACCTGAACCCAAGCTGTATTGACTCCGTCTTTCCCTTGGACCCTTCAGCTGCGAAGAGAGGGGGGGTCTGCTGCATGGGCAACAGCAGACCCTCCATATCACCCTGCCCAGGCTCTGCAGCTTCAGCTTCACTGGAGAGGACACTCCAGCGTCATCGCAAGATGTCGATTCAACACGGGAGGAGACAGATACCGTGTCACTCCCGAGTCGGACTGCACAGCCATTCTCGGCGGTGCAGATAGACTCTTAAGAAGCTACACCATCGTCTCTCGAGACGGACGGCTGCCGACGACGACGACCTGTTCAGTCAACTTTTCTCAGTAGATGTTTGATTCTCAGGTATTCCTCTCTCTCTACTTCCCCTTATTTTCTTGCCTCTTTTTAAGAGCAGGGTAAATAATACTGCCCCTTTTTAGAAGGGGTCTTCCTCTGCAGCTCCCATATTTCTCTGCAATGTGGAAGTATTCTGCGAGTAGAGATTCATCTCTCCAGTCCTCATCTCTCTGAGAACTGTTAGATAGGTCTTAAACACCCTGTAATTTATTTCCCAATAATTGCATCATTTCAAATGGAGCTAGATTTATGTTAATTCTGTCTTTGTTGAAATTGTCATAGTTTCAGTTGTTCTAAGTCTGTGGGAAAAGACAGTGGCTGTTCCCTAGTTGATGGAGCGTTGATATTACACATACAGTTTTCACGAGGAATATGGAAATTATGTGCTGTAATGTGTATTTGAATCAATCAGAGATCTTGTTAATACTGTTGGGGCTGGCTTGAGAATCTGTATTCCTAATAAGCTCCCAGATGATACTGATGCTACTGGCTACAAACCACACTTTGATTAGAAAGGTTGTACATTAATCAGGGTTCTCAGAAAAAGAGAAGCAATAGGATATATACCTACAGAGAGATTGGTTATAAGGAACTGGCTCATGCAATTATCGAGGCTAAGAAGTTCCATGATGGCTGTCTGTAAGCTGGAGACACAAGAAAGCCTGTAGTGTAGTTGGAAGGCCTGAGAGCCACGGAGCTGAGAGCAGACAATTGATGTCTCAGCTCAAACAGTTAGCAGAACGATGGATCCAACCTTCCTCAGCACTTTTGTTCTAGTTCAGGTCCTCAGTGGAAGGGGTGATGCCCACTCACACTGGAGAGGGCTATCTGCTTTACTCAGCACTATTCAAATGCTAATCTCTTCTAGAATCACCCTCATGATCATACCCAGATATAATGTTTAACCACATATCTGGTCATCCCATGGTCCAGTCAAATTGATTAATTTTTCACACATAAAATGAACAATCACAAGATGCAATCATGTGGCGTACAAAGCAAGAAAGTACTAAATGGCCAGCTGAAAAGTTCTAAATAATAACTAATATTTATTAAAACGTGACCACATTCTAACCACAGCACTAAATGCTTTTCAAGGATTATCTCATTTAATTTTCACGATGACCCTTTGAGGCAGGTACTATATTATTTCCATGTTATAGAGGAGGACATTGAGACACAGAGAGATTGAGTAATTTTTTTGAGACTAGACATCTAGGAAGTGTCAGAATTGAGCAATCTGATTTCAGAGCCTCAAATTGAAACACCATCTCTGGGTACAAACCTGGGGCCATCTGTTACTCTGCTGTACTACAAAAAAGCAAGGGTCTGGCCATGCTTTTAGAACAAGAAGGGTTTTGCTGAGTGAAACTGGTGGAATGCTGGGGGAGATGGTCCAGGAATTTTCTCTGAAATATAAAACAGTACTGGTGCTTCCCACAGGTCCAAGTTGAGAGAGAAGTGAATGTAGGTTTTACTGAGAAAGGGAAATGATAAATATGGTAAGAATAAGAAGAAAAATGAAGAGAAATTGGTAAAAAAGAAAACACAGAACTTGGAATCCTTATACTACAATTTAGAGAACAGAGATTCTTGAAATAAAATTTCCTTATAAAGTCTCAGAAATGTTGTGTGTGTGTGACACGTCAAAAGTATAAGGGAAACTCATATTTCCATGAGCAAAGTATTACTTCAGAAGTCAGATCCCAATGAAGCTTTATAACTAAACCCTAATCACCACCACAGTTAGGGTTTCTTCTTTTATGTTCTGAAGGCTTTTGTGCATAACTCGAATGCACAATGTATTCTCACTCATTCCTTTATTTACATTCCTCCCTCACTAAACAGTGATTCCCCCCGCCCCCCAATATAGGGTCTTGGCTTCTAGACATATCTTAGGTCTAGGTACACTGGAATTCTCTGCTTGCTGAGCTTCAGCATTATAATCTTGACATCATTCCTTTTTTTATTATTGGCACCCCTCAACCCAACACAGTTCATTTCAATGTCACTGTTCTTGTGAAGCCTTCCCTAATGAAGCATTTCGCTCTGCCCCTTTATCTTGACACAAAATATTCTCTCTTATTGGTACATTTTGCAAAGCTCTTTCCTGCATTAAATTATAGACTCCTGGTGGTTATGACTCTGTCTTCATGACCTTTGAATTCTCCTTAGAGCTGAGCAGGATCCTGCACATCACTTGATGCTTGAAGAATCAAGATATTGAATACATATTTAAAAAGAAAGGAAAGGAGAAGAGATTTATGGAAAATGTACCTGACTGGCTAAAATGGACTCAACAACATCTTAAAACAAAGTTTAAACTAGCCGAGAGAATTTTCAGATCCTTTCACATATAGGATCTTTTGAGATCCTAACTTCTTTTTCTACTGAACACATTACACAAGAATGAGCCGTTTTCTCCTTTTTCTTTGGAAAGTTATCATGGATGTGCTTTTAGTACAAAAGAAAGAAGGTACCAAGAGCTAGATTTACCTTTGAACTAAGATCAAAACAAAAACAATCACTTAATGAAAAAGAAATTTGGGAAACAAAGGATTCAGAAATGCAGAAAGAGATTTAAGACAGAAAAATAGGTTAAATTGTATTTTGTTTGAGGGGATGATTAGATGTTGCCTGCTATGGTACCATTTCTGGAGACTGAATAAATGCAAAGCTTGTGGTGACAGATGACTGATTTATTCTCAAGTGGATTCCATGGGCCAGGAGAGCCTTTAGAGAAGGCTAAGAAAAATGTAGCTACTTGCACTCTTCCATTACAGGATAAAGAAAGAGCTTTTGTGATTTCCTTCTTTACTCCTAATGCCAATTGCATTTTAATTTTCTACAAATTATCATTTCTGTCTTGAGATAATATGATTGGGGTGTGTGTGGTGTGAGGGGTGAGCTATATAGAACCCAGAAAGCCATGACAATTAAAAAGAAAAAAATATGGATTCAATAAAAAATTCATAGCGATTGTGCTTAACACAAATTTACTTCTCCTTTGGCCTCTAAAATAACTGCCAGCAGGAAAAGAATTTTAGTTGAGTTTACAAAGTGAACATAAAATGTTATTAAAACTTGAGGTTCTTAGTGTCCTGTTTGCATCTTTTTCCACTTAGAATTATTTATTAAACTCATTGTCATGTTTTTTTGTTTTGTTTTGTTTGTTTGTTTTTAAATACCTAATGTGTTGGGGTTTTTTTTTAAGATTTTATTTATTTATTTTTAAAGAGAGGGGAAGGGCGGGAGAAAGACAGGGAAAGAAACATCAATGTGTAGTTGCCTTTCACAGACCCCCAACTGGGGACCTAGCCTGCAACCCAGGCATGTGCCCTGACCGGGAACCGAACTAGCAACCTTTTGATTCGCACACCAGCACTCAATCCACTGAGCCACACCAGCCAAGGCTGTTTTGTTTTTTAAATCAAGACAACACCACAAAAATTCCACTCTTATGCTAGGTTCTGAGAATGTAAAATCTTAACAGCAAAACAAAACACAACAAAATCAGAACAAGACATACTTCTAATAACTTAAAATATTTCACGGAGTACAAACTCAAAAAAATATTCAGCCAGTTTGGGAAACCAGCACAGATATGCAAAATAAATCCACAACTTGCTGCCAGAGGTGTGTTTCTTTGTTTGTTTGTTTTTTGCTTTTGTTTTTTACTGAACATCAAGATTTCTCACAATAGAAGAATGTTTTGATTATTTTTATCACTATGGGACATTGGTTATTAACTTTTCATTTCAATCAATCAAGTTCTTCTAGCCCAGGCCCACATATTCTTCCTCATACTCAACCTCCTATGTTTATGTGCAGAAAAAGGAATTTTACTTATCGCCAGTAAAAAGGCCTTATGGAGAAAACACCAAACAAAATACCTCTCTCCCTTCAAATCACTTCATATTCATAGCCTATGTCTTGCATTGTGTGTGTTTATTTTCCATTTGCCCCACTAAGTTGTCCCCATTGAGAAGTTCTTAGCACCAGGCTCCTGAGAAAATGTCCTGAATGTCCTGAGAGCTTTATAGAATTACTGTTTCACATTTAGCATCTTTTGACCATTAATCGCCACTCTTAGAGAAAGGTGCTGCAGTTTCGCCAGTAATCGGCTCTCTGGTTCCCTGAGATCAGGGAAAAAGATTGTGTAAGTGCTTGGTTGAGGGGTGGGGGTGGGGAGGGAGGAGGCAGAAGAAAAGAGAGAGGAAGGTGGGGGAAGAAAGAAAATGCTATTTTTCCTCAAATAAAAAAATGGAGTTAGAGAGCATCTAGAAGACAGCTAAAAAAAATCAAAGGAAAGTCAACACTCGAGAAAGATATAAACAACAGATATAAAATAAGCTGACTGGAAATTGCACAGTCTTATGTACTTCCTAACATCGAATTTTGTAGCTATTCCTGGAGTACACATATAGTAGTCCCCCCCTTACCCACCCCCCAGGGGATGCCCGAAATTGCAGTTACCACTGCACCCTGTATATACTGTTTTCTCCTATACATACATACCTATGATAAAGTTTAATTTAAAAATATGACACAGTAAGAGATTAACAATAACCAATAATAAAATAGAACAATCATAACACTGCATAGTAAAAGTCATGTAAATGTAGTCTCTCTCAAAATATCTTATTGTACTGTACTCAGCTTCTCGCTTAAAAGAAGCACTTGACAACTTCTGTGGGGCATATCCAAATTGCCAGCATCACCACTCTTGGACTTTGGTGTCATTATTAAGTAAAATAAGAGTGATCTGAACACAGCACTATGTTGTGGCAACAGTCGACCTGATAACTGGAAGTGACTAAGGATGGGAAGTTATACAGTGCGGAGGTGCCAGACAAAAGAAAAAATTCACATACTCTGAGGGACTGAGCAGGGCACTCAAGATTTCATCACTCCTGAGAACAGCTAATAATTTAAAACGTATGAATTGCTCATTTCTGTTACTTTTCCATTTAATATTTTTGGATCCCAGTTGACCGAAGGTAATTGAAACCATAGAAAACAAAGCTGCAGATTATGGAAGGGGCACTACTGTAAACGCATGTGCTCAAATTAAAGAGCACAGTAGGATGGTAAAAGCAGCTGAGACCTACTGAGTGGCTATTCTATTAAACTCCTCACCGTTATTCCAGTTAGGGTCCCAAATACCCTCTGAAATGGACAACCTTACCCCACACCCACAGGGCCACCTGAACTTCTGCAATTGAGCATTTTTCAGATTGTAGCAAGTCAATATGGAGCATGTGCTATATAGTATTAATCCCTTCCAACATTCCTGCAGTAAAATGTGTAGACAGACACAGAAGTAGGAAGAAGACGACTTCTCTTCAGGTCAGGTCAGGTTTTATTGCCCAGTGTTTTATCAAACCTAGATAAGGAAGGAAGGAAGGAAGGAAGGGAGGAAGGAAGGAAGGAAGGAAGGAAGGAAGGAAGGAAGGAAGGAAGGAAGGAAGGAGGGAAGGAGGGAAGGAGGGAAGGAAGGAGGGAGAGAGAGAAAGAGAGGAAGGGAGGGAGGGGAAAGAAGGAAAGAAAGAAAAACACCTGGGTTTCAGAGGTTGAATTTCAGAGTTGAAGATGGATGTATTTTCGACTCCATTTTACAAGCAAAGAAACAGGGACTCAAAGAGGATCAAGTGCCTTGCCCCTTGGCACGGGCAGCAGAGTCGGCTGGATTCAACCAGGAAATCTCAGATTCTAGAGCCTTCACCTAAACCCCACTATCCTGCCCCTCCGGCTTTCTCAGATGCGTCTGAAGTCTTTCTGCCAATTCTGAAGACTAAAACTGTCTTTTCTGTTCACCGGTACTGTCTTTCTCTACAAATTCACCTAGAAAATAATTGTAAAAAGAAGACAAGACGGGGAAAAAGTTCCTTCAGTGAAAGAGAAAGCATCAGCCTTGACTCCTTACTGCCTTCGGGATTTGAGTTCTTCTCCTGAGAGACAAAGCTGAGAACAGAGGGGAGGGGAGTGTGGGGGAGAGAAGAGGGGAGGGGAGGGAAAAAGAAGATAGGACGGTGGGGGAGCAGGAGGGGAAAAGGAGAAAGGAGAAATGACTAAAGCATTTTAAAAAATCCTAATATTTCAAGATGTGAAGTCAGCCTTCTAGGAGTGAATGTCAAAATGAAGATGCGGCAAAGCTTCCTATCTGGTTAGCACGCAAAAAGGACAGCCCACACAGGCTGGTAAAAGGGTCACCACACTGGTCTCATCCAGCAGAGGCAGTGGTTCAAGGGCAGAGTTTAGAGGAGAGGATGTACTACCTAGGAATGCGTGGAAACTTGAGAATGACATTGGCCTTTATCTGGTCAGGAGACCAGATAATCTAGCTCTCAAGGTACAGGGCGACCCTGGCAAAAAGCGAGCTGCATTGGGTACTAGAGTTCGTGGGTAGCTAACTTCCTGCACACAGAGAGCATCTTCCGCAGCTACCCTTCCCCTCCCACGTTCTAGCGCACCGCCTCCCGGGAGAGGACGGAGAGTACCTGAAATTACACATCACCCTGAAATGCCCGCAGGAGCATGTGATTTGGGAACGTTTTGTGCTGTGCCTATGAAAGCAGGAAAAACGTTGAGACCCATTATCTGTGTTTTGAATTTGAAATCCTAACAGCTAAACTTGAGCTGGGTGGCCAAATCAATGCCAGAAAAAAACAAATCAAGCCCGCACGGATCCGAGTCTCGCGTGGGCACGACAGCTTCAGGATGTCCCTTCCAGCGTCTTCCAAACCAGGGCAGCCGCACCCTGTGACCCGTGATTCTACACCAATGTCTTGGGTGCTAAGTTCGTAGATGGGCTTTTAATCGAGATCCAAGCATAATGTGAAGCTCAGTTCGCGTCCTTTTTTTAAATGCTGTAGCTTTGGTACTTCACCACCAATGTGTGCCTAGGGCCTTGTCAATGTGCCGATTCGTATATTGCCGTTTCTGACAGAAGGGAGAACTCAATTGCAATGCAAGAGCGCCCCTTCACAGGCAGCACCCCCTGAATGTTGGTGATTTGAAAGCTTAGAAAAACTATACCCTCCTGGCTCACAAACTGTCTTCATCAGGTACTTTACTCTGAACCAAAAAGGATAAGGTTTTAAATGTTTATGTACACAGGACTTATTTTTTTGGTGTGGTAACAAGACAGTGGTAAAGGAAATTTCTTTTTCTTTCTCTGTAAACCTCCTTTTACCAAAATCAGTGTCCCGACATTAGAATGAACCATATATTAAAAGGTTTAAACTAATCAGCTCATTTGGTTCCCTGCACTCATTTCAGAAGGGCATACACAGGCATGCACACATGACACTCAAATGTATGCACAGACTCCTCTGTACCATTTCTTAAATTTTACTCTCCTCTTTTCGGTGCTAACCTTCTACTCCCCTAGTCCACCAGCAAACACATATGTAACACATGTACACACATGTCTGTTTTGCTCTAGTGAAATGAAAGTTTTCACAGAAAAAAAAGAAATAGTATGTTAGGTCAGAGAGATGGACTCGGGATACTGATACTGAAGTATATTTTTATTCTAATAACACCCTAAAACCTTTATTAAATAATCAACTAAATAACTCCATTCAGTTAGCTTCATCAGAACTTTAATTATTGCCTAACACTAAGTGTTACACCAAATGACTCACATTAAAAATGTTTGTCCACACATTTAGATGTTTGTATTTTAGCCTACACAGTACAGTGTTTTCCTATCTAAACTAACAAGTTCAGCATGAGTAGGTAGAAGGAAGAAAAACAAAGGCACATTCATTACGAAATGAAGGTAGGGCTTTTCTCATGAAAACAGAAGGGGAAAAGCACACCTTTCAGAGCCAGAGAAATATTGCCAGCATTTTTGATAAACAGAATGAACTTTTAATCTGCACAGATGAATCTGAAAACTCTTCTGGAAGAGATACCGTAGATTATCACAATAAATATTATTAGCAGAGTCACAAGGTTATAATCACTATCTGTATCCATGATACAGAATTTCAGATTAACATGTTTATTTTAGTTGTGTTCCCAAATTTAATGTTAGGGAATTCTGGTTGTGCTACTATCATCATTAGGCAAATATATATATAATTCTGAGGTAATCTGACACTATAGTTGATCAGCGTTTACAAGAACAATTTGAGGGTTTAAGAGTATACTTATATGACCCCCCACAAAAAGGTCTTTGGCACCTTTGGTAAATGTTTGCTTTGGATAAAATTCCTAGTTATGCATAAAATTCTCCATAATATCATAATTGCTTTTCATTCACTCTCTTCCCCTTCCCCCACCATATCACCGCACCATAATAAGTCAAGTGGTCAGAATCACCTGGTTCATGTTTGGGAGCTTTTAAAGGATCCTTTCTTCAACCCAGAAACCAAGATTTCTGCTTCCTTTTTAACTTGGCTTAGGCTTTCAGATGAGGGAGAACCATATCTGATTTAGACTCAACCTTGAAATGCTAAAAGTACTCATCCAATTTTTATACAAAGAAAAACAACCTAGACTGGATGGATACAGCAAGCTGTTAGGCAGGAGATGGTCTTATTTCTTGGGCTGGGAATCTGGCTAGCATAGAACGCATGGTAAAATATATTTGAGAAAGCATGTTTTCATTAATCTTTGACAAGGCAAGTGGAACCAGGGAAAATACCCATTTTTATATCCTAACATCAGGGACTTTCTGTAACTCAAGAATAGGCCAGATACCTGCCGGCACCTTACAAAGAGTAAGTATTCCATGGTTTTTGAGTGACTACATGATGAAGGTAGTGTATCTTTGCTTTTATCTCATCTCATACGTAAATGGCAGGGGCTCTAAATAATAACACATCTCTGTACTTTAATATCAGGTTCTGTAAGGAACAAGCATTTTGATAACTGAATTTTCCAGCAATCTAAATGTCAACAAGAAAATCCTTTATGTTTTCAATGCTTGTCTGTTAGCTTGCCTAGCTATACATCCTAACAAAATATTGGGCATCTTGCTGAGCTTGTATCATTATATTGAACATCAATTCTCATTTCATATGTATTGTAGATATAAAGTTTAAAGAAATCAGACTTCTTTTTTTTTGTAAAAAAATCAGGTCTTGCCCTGGCTGGTGTGGCAAGTTTGGTTGGGTGTCACCCCACAAACTGAAGGGTAGTGGGTTCAATTCCTGATCAGGGCACATACCTACGTTATGGGTTCAGTCCCAGGTTGGGGCACATAAGAAAGGCAACAAATCGATGTTTCTCTCTCTCTCCCTCCCTTCCTTTCTATCTAAAATCAATTAAGCATGTTCTTGGGTGAGGATAGATAAGTAAATACATACATACATACAAACATACTTAAAACTCTATTAAAAAAAAAAAAATCTGGTCTTATCAGCCTGTTTATTATGATCTGCAATTCTCTAAAATGGAGAGGCTAAAAATAAGAATCCAATTGGATATTTCAGTAATCAAAGTTGTGCTTAGAAATCTAAGTAAAAAGTGATCAGGAAACAACTACCATTAAAGTTTCTTGACATTATAATAGTGTCCCGGAATGTCAAATTACAGTCATGTATTTGGAGAGAAATGAGCCCGACAGGACTTTGGAATTCACTCAATTATTTGAATGAAATGTTATTTTCCCAGATATCTCCTAGGCTGTTTCTCTGGTCTATTTGAAGTTTCTGCTCAAATATCACCTCCTGTCTATTTTACTTAAAATAGCAACCTGCTTCCTCTCCCTCACCCCACCCATAGCCCTGTTCTGCTGGGCCCTCTCATGGTGCCCCACGGTTTCCTACAACATTCATGACACCAACACAGCAGCCCTGCCTGTTAGCACTGTCCCCATCTGAGATATAGTTTACTAACTTGTTTATTTCTCTCTCCAAGGGGAAGAGTTTTTGCTTGGTTCCCTGCTATACTTCCAAAGGCCCGAACAATGCTGGGCACATAGTGGCTGCTCAACAAATATTTATGAATGAATAGACTAATTTTAGACCTTCTAAAGTCTGGTCTGAGAGACCCTGACTTCAAGATCTTCCTGTCTAATGGGAAAATCAGACATGGGTGCAAACAATTACAATACAATGGGATCGGGAAGCAGTGCACTGGGATCTGATATTGGTTAGGAGCTGGTGCTTGACCTTGGACAAACCTGGATTCTAGCCTCATATTATCCTATAGCTCTCTGACCTTGGGAAAACCACAATTATAACATTGCTGTATCATGGTCTCTTCAAATCAGAGGCGACTAGAGGAACAAATGCCCACCCTTATAGGCCTGTGATGAGGAGTGAGTGAAGGGATGCACGCAGGTGCTGAGCAGAGCCCTGGTACTCAGGCAGTCTACAGTCTACAGCAAGTGCCTGCAATCAGGTCAGGTTTTATTTTTTTAAATGGAAACTCGTTTCATTTATTTTTTATAAAGATTTTATTTATTTATTTTTTGAGAGAGGGGAAGGGAGGGAGAAAGAGAGGGAGAGAAACATCAATGTATGCCTGCCTCTTGTGTGCCCCCAACTGGGGGCCTGGCCCGTAGCCCAGGCATGTGCCCTGACCCGGAATCGAACTGGCAATGGCAACCCTTTGGTTCACAGACCAGTGCTCAATCCACTGAGCCACACCAGCCAGGGCCAGGTCAGGCTTTTACAGAAGTAGAGAGCACAGCCCAGGGCCTAAAGTGGTTGGGTACTCCTGGGAAGGCTTGCCAGTAAGAGGACAGAGACAGAAATGGAGGGAAAGTAGTCTGCAGCATGCATACAATGAAATGCCATATTAAATATTCTGTACTTAATGCATGAAACTTCTTTTTAAAAACAAGTAATATGAACATGGAATCAAAGTAGGGAGTTTTCCAATTGAAATGGGTTACAGACCAGTCTCTCTACTAACCTAAATGCAGTTTTCCATACACTTTCACTGAGTTGCCATTCGCTCTAAAATGGAATGTAGGGGAGAAAAAGTTCAGCTGATACTGAAATACTAGGAATTATTGCCCTGTGGAAGAGATGTCTATCCACTCACCATCATCATCATCACCATCGCTACCCAGCATTGCTTTGGCAGAAGAGGCTTTGCTAAACAGAACACATTGTCCTTCTCAGGAAAAAATAGTGAGTTCAAGATCTGGTTCCTGTTCATGTTCCTAATCAGAACACTAAATCTACAGGGGAAAAAAACAGGAGTTAATCTCCTCTTCAATAACTGGTGAATTACCTCCTGTCCTTATCCCTCAGTAAATCCCAAACTTATTAACAGTCTCTTTAGGACAAGTCTTCCCATCTCTGTACTCAAGAATCTTTAAAGACAGTGACACACAGCTCTTGAGTTCAATCAATTTCACAACTAATTGTGCTGCAACTCAGGTCAATATTCTAACTGCTATTTGGCAACTGGAGTTGAGAATTTTGAAATGGAAGGAAGTGCTCAGCTCTACATAGATTTAAGACTCATCTCCTTTTCTTATCAGCAAAAACTTACCATAGAGTGACATCATCAGACTAAAAGAGAGGCATGATGTAAATCTGGTATTATCACAATCTTTTGCAATTGATGATTCTAAAGTTTCGGTCAAATAATAAACACCAGGCAATTCTTAGTAAGCTTGTGAGTCAGCAATAGGGATATGATTCAAATTTTACTACTCACTTTAAAAGACTAAAAAGCCACTCCAAATTAGGCAGGGCTGTACTATATATATCAGTAACCACTAAATCGTAACTAGTTAAAAGGCAATGATTTCTTTTGCTGACAATTTGCTCCACGTTTAAAGTAACCATTACTGCATGGTTAGGAAGCAAAAGTAGTTAGAGAAAGGAGAGAGAAAACAACTCATTTTTAATTTGAGCCTGGCCCTACAATCATATTACTTAATCAAATGTTAACTGTCCCAAAAGAGAGTTTTCTGGGGAGGTAAGAATGTTCTACCCTTTGATCAGGGTGTGGATTACATGGGCGTGCAAATTTGTATACAATTTTCACATCAATTTAAAGAAAAAACTGTTAAGTAATCCATACCTTGAAAGTACGTTCAAGTGGTACTTAAACTCAAAATGTAAACCTAGAATGAAATCATTTTATAAAAATTCTATTTAAATAAACTCACTGCAGAAATGACAAGTGCTATAACAAAAATAAAATATATGGAAAATATGAATTGTGTTTTCATACACCATGAAAGTATCTCTAATCTAGCAGCTCATAGTAAAACCCAACTTTCTATGCCAAACCTTTAAAACATGAAAATAATTAATGTCTGTACCAAAACAAATCATAACAACCTAGCTTTCCAAAACACTTTGATTTCTATTTGGATTCCTTTTCGACTAGATAAGGTGTTCTTTTATTTCTTTCTGTGTCTGGCTTTTTTCTCCCCATTTTTATTAAATTTATTTGGATCACATTAATAAAAATTATACAAGTTTCAAATGTACAATTCTATAACATCATCTGTATATTATATCGTGTGTTTATCACCCGAAGCCCAGTCTCCTTCCATCAACATTTATCCCCCCTTTACCCTCTTTTACCTCCCCTACCTGCCATTCCCTCTGGCAATCACCATAGAGTACTGTTGTGTCTGAATTTATTTTTTGTATTAGTTTGTTTCTTTGCTTAAACCTTTTCCACCCAACCCTATAACCCCCTTCCCTTCTGACAGCTGCCGGTCTGTTCTCTATCTATGAGTCTGTTTCTATTTTGTTAGTTTATTTTGTTCATTAGATCCCACTATATGAGTGAAATCATATAGTACTTGTCTTTCTTAGACTGGCTTATTTCACTTAGGATAATGTTCTCTGGGTCCATCCATGTTTTACAAAGGGTAAGAGTTCCTTCTCTTTTAAGGCTGAGTGCTATTCCATTGCGTAAATGTACCACACCCTTTTTTATCCACGTAACTGCTGATGGACACTTGGGCTGCTTAACAAATTTTGGCTATTGTAAACAGCACTGCAATAAACATAGACGTGCATGCACAGTCTGTCTGGAAAAAGTCCAAACATTGTTAATACGATGAGAATGGTTTGCGCTACGTCGATGTAACCTGGCAGCCAAGGAGAAAGGACTGGAATTCACATGCATAAATGACGACTTCCCTGTACTCGTCAGTGGGGTCGTAGATGCTGTTGAATGAGCATGTGTACTGTGTGGCCAGTGCATTCAAAATGACTAAGTAAATAATGCAACAAATCTGCATCAAATTTTGCATTAAGTTTGAACACTCTTCCATGGAAACTATTAGGATGACTCAGAAGGCCGCAGCTATGGGCACCTGGTGATTGGCAGCTTCATCACAATGCCCGTGCTCATGCATCATGTCTCGTGCAGAGTTTTCTGGAGAAACATCAAATCACCCAGGTGACTCAGACCCCCTACAGCCCAGATTTAGCACTCTTCAACTTCTGGCTTTTCCCAAAACTGAAATCATCTTTGAAAGAGAAGAGATTTCAGTTCACTGATGAGATTCAGGAAAATATGATAGGGCAGTTGATGGTTATTGGAAGAACTATGTGAGGACCCAAGGCGCCTACTTTGAAGGGGACTGAGGCATCATTGTCCTGTGTACAATATTTCTTGTGTCTTGTATCTTCTTCAATAAATGTCTCTATTTTTTGTATTGCGTGGCTGGATACTTTCTGGACAGGCCTCATACATTCTTTCGCGTTAGTGCTTCGAGTTTTTTTCGGATATATTCCCGAAAGTAGACTTGTTTGGTCATAAGAAAATTTCACTTTTTGTTTTTTGAGGAAACTCCACACAGTTTTCCACAGTGGCTGCACCAGTCTGCATTCCCACCAAGAGTGCATGAGGGTTTCCTTTTCTCCACAGCCTTGTCAACTCTTGTGTGTTGATGTATTGATGATGGCCATTCTGACAGGTATGAGGTGATATCTCATTGTGGTTTTAATTTGCATCTCTCTGGTGATTACTGGCATTGAGCATCTTTTCATATGTCTTTTGGGTATTTGTATGTCCTCTTTGAATACGTGTCTATTCAGGTCCTTTGCCTACTTGTTTAACTGGATTGTTTTGGGGCTTTTTGGTGTTAAGTTGTATAAGTTCTTTATAAATTTTGGATAGAAAAGGTGTTCTAACCCCTTAACACATTTACTGGTAAGTAGATGCATTGCTGGTTGCTGAGCCCTTATTCAGAGATAATAAACATATGAAAGTGAGGTGACTATCTGTTAGGGCGGAGGCTTATAGTCTGGGTTTAATTTTTAATAGCACCCTGTTTCACTCTCAAGAGTTACAGTTTTGTTGATAAACTTATCAAATTATATAGTCACTCTACCTATAAAGCACCACATCATTTGGCGTCACTTCCTTAAATTCCTCTCCACTCCAGCCATTAGTCTTCCTTCAGTCTCTCCCATTCACTGCACACCCTCTAGCCAGATTCACACTGTTCCCTCTTCCCTGGCTTCTTCACTTTAATCCGTACTCATCCTTCTGATCTCAGCTCAAGCATCCCTTCCTCCGGGAAGCCTCTCAATGGCAGTCACATCTATTATAGCTCTCGGGACACCACTTTACCACTTTCCTTAATATGCCTCAGGTCCAATTTTTACATTTGTTGGTAACTTTCTCTCTGCCTCTAGACTCTAAGACCCTTTAGGGCAGAGCAGGTGACTATTTTTGCAACCTCAGTCCTTAACATAGTACTGGGCACACAGAGGAACTCAGTAAGTATTTGTCAAATGAATGTGATAGAAACGGGACGAAACACCAATCATATTTTAACCATTATAGAGGATCCCAGAAGACTTCCAAAGGACAAGGTAATGGGAAAAAAGCAAGAATCCAGGAGTAAGAGGGAGGGCTGGTATCTAATGTTTCAGTATCACATAATCATTCCATCTCTAACTCTATAACCGTAACTCCCATTTCAAGGTATAAGTGTTCTGTAAAAACCGGCCTCTTAAACCTTGTTTTAATTAGTTCCAAACTCTTAATTCTTACCTCTCTGTCTTAAACAGTATAGGAACACATTTACTAATTATAAGGCTACACACAACTCCAAGCAGGGCCTGAACCATATAAGGGCTTTAAGATGCAAGATTTTTGGAAGGGTCAAAGGAATCTTGCCTATAAGTCTCTTGAGGCTCTTTTAAGAATGGGGCCCTTTGTTTCTACACTATTGCAAAGTAAATTAGCAAGAAGCTTTGCTGGCTAAGTACCTACTTCACATGAGTAATGCTATACAACCCAGCAGCAAACTATTAAATGAAGATATCGTCACATAGAAAAAGGGAATTGAGTTTACACTCCAAAAGAACTCATGGTCAATGATTCATTTATGATGGACTAGAAGAAATCAATTACATTATTAGTGATTCAAGAGAAGGCTGCATCAGGTTACATCACAAGAAGAAACTCAAACCCAAACTGATAACTTATAAAAAGGCTGCTTTTCTTTGCAGTAAAGGAAGTACTCACACCACTCTAGATTAAGAAGAGATTGAGAACCACTGAGTTCTGTTTGAAAACCAGTTTGAAAATCTCTTGCAAAAGCATGGCCAAATACAAGTGGCTTGAAGGGCCGAAAGCCCTGGGAAAAGTCAACTTACTTTATAGAGCAAAGAGTTGTTGTGAGGATTAAACGAGATAATGAATGCAAATGTGCATTGTGCAAGACTGTACTGCTGTACACGTTTGGTTGTGTCTCTCCATCTTTCAAGGTGGCTCCAATATAGACAATACAGATTCCTTCCTTTTAAACTTTACTAAAAATATTGCTCTGAAAATCACAGTACTAAGGACACCGCTCGGGGAAGTCTGTAAAACAAATATGCAAGGCCTGGGTTATCTATATCCACGCTTAGAAGTGAAGGGAGTTCATTTTCTTTCCTATGTTATTTCAAAAACACAAGTACATTTCTTGCAGCTATTGGCTAAAGCAGACAGACTTTCAAAGAAACTCTAAACACAATCACAGTAACATCAAATTTTCAAGAAACTAAGAAAACAATCTGCTATACTTAATTTGCCTCCATGATATAGAATTTGCAACTTCCAAGAATCGAACCATTGAGTGCTAGATGTTCTCATATGTTTAAACTTGACAACAGACTTATTTTTATCCCCAGTTTTACATACAAAGGGACACGCTCAGAAAGGTAAACAACGTGTCCAAAGTCACAAACTGGTACTTGGTACAGGCCTGGACTCCTACTCATTCTTCTGAGTCTTTGACTTCCCAACTGTCTCCCAAATCAAGCCTAATTTAGGACAGTTGTAAGTCCAGTGGACATAGAAAGGGTTTCAAGGATAAAAATGACCAAAGATGGTCAACTAGCAATAATAAGTTAAAACATGCATGTTCCAACCACAGGAAACAAGATAAATAAATCATATGCCACAATATACCAACAGAACTTGAATTCTGAGGTCAAAAGAGACTGAGTTCAAATTATGAATTAGCTATTTACCAGCTGTTTAGCTTTGGAGCACATTAAACTCCTTAAGTCTCAGTTTTCAATCCACAAAATAAAGACTAAAAAATACTGACCTACTTACTTGCCAACATCACTCAGTTGTTGGGAGGTCAAATAAGAACATATATTGGTATCGTGAAGACTCACAGGTGCAATTTATAGAAAATAAAATGCCAATTAGTCTACTGAGTTCAAGGACAAATCTGCCATAAATCAAGACTGGAAAATGCATTCAATCCTGTTTATAGTGTAACTCTCGTGTATTATATCACTTTAGGTTTATGCCCATTAATAGAACTTTGTCAAATAAAATTCGTTAATCATGTTTCCTTCCTAAAAATTTAGAGATTGCTCTGAACAAGAGAAAAAAGATACAGGGGACTTCTGGTTAAACCATAGTTGTTAATATGAATTTAATCACTGAGGAAAAACTACATTAACTCAGTTCTCTTGCAACCATGAAAATAAATAAAATGTTACAAAAGCCTTAACATTTAAAAAGGAAATTTCTAAAAACATAAAATGTGAGTTTCAACATATAACAATACATAGTTTAATATATAGGAGCACTGGACACTGAATTGGTATAACACTTGGCTATAAAAGTTGTCTTAATTTTACAAATAAGGACTTAAACAGATTAAGCTAAAATTAGAAAAGACAATCCTCTTTGGATTGGTACAACAACTTCTCATTTTAAGGCTTATCACTTAAAGAATATAAACAATCGTGAGTTATTCTGGGGAGAGCAAACACTCATCTACTTTAGTGATAATCTAGAGTTTCAAAACATTTTTGATCATGCACTCCTATCAAAAAAGTTTAGCATACCCTCAATATATTTGATTATAAAAGGTACCACATGCTTTTGTATACACACATGAAAATGCATGTGAAAATATTTTAAAAGAATGACAAAATAAGTGTGGAGATGGCCTATCTAGAGAATTATTAAAATTACATATACCCATGGGTGAACATGTCTTCTATCAATGCTACAATTTGGAATAATAATTAGTGTTTAATTTAATATTCTCCAAATACAGGAATGCAGTTAACTCCACTGTTCTTTTCCTGCCTGGTGGTCCTTATTGTAATGCTAGATGTCTGGTCCTTCTAGCATAAGGAATGGGGTCACAAATGGCCTTCACAACTCAAAGGTACAAGAAACGAGGCTATGATCATCAAGTGGTTTTATAACAGACAGCTTAAAAACACTTTCCCTTTATAAATGCTGAGGCAGAGGCATAAGCACTATATTTGAATTTCTTCAAAAACACCTTTAGGAGTACGCTTTACTCATGTTACCATCCACTCCTCCCCCAGCCCAGTTTTCACTTCGTATGGGCCATAAACCTTACTAGCACTTTGACCTGCGTGTTCACAAATTGAGTGCAGACTTTGTCCCGGATTCACGAATTACAGAATCCCTGCAGTAGCATTAGCCAAACTTTCTGCCAAAGGACTGTGCTGCACAAACCTCTCTTGATAAACATGACCACAGCAAATGCATTTTTATTACCAAACTTTTAAATTCCTCTATCTCTACTATGTTTCCCATTTTTTATTTCCCCCATCCATTCCCTTTTTATCTAAGCCTGGACTCAAATCACTTCATTCTTCAGCATTGTTACTCTCTTTTATAATTGTATGGAATTCTCAAAAGATCACTGTATCTTCAACACTAAAATAGTACTAAATATCATGAAAAGGCTCATATAAAAATCAGAAATTGAAGTCCAAAATATTCCTTGTAAGATTATTCAACTATGAGATGACAGAGAAACACTAAAAATATTTGAGACTCCTATGACTCGACTGAAAGGCTTATGATTTTTCTATTCTTATTTGACACACTGAACGACGACACCAAGAGAAATTGGTAAACCAAATTAAAACTGCAGCCAAAAAAGCTGGTGTCCATTATACTCCACAAATTGTTGAGAAAATGATATCAATCCTCACTATTAATACAATCTATCTAAGGCTTACTTGTTTAGGAACATCTCAAAAATACAAAATTTAACATCTTGCTTAACTGTATGTTATTATCAGAAAAAAATATAAAGATCTATAGAAATAACCAGAAATTATAACTCAAGACATACCAATTCCTGTGGCCTATTTGTTCTAAATGGCTTAAGGACTCAAGCAGCTCAGTATGGTTAGTAGTACAAAGTATTTCACTATAAAAGATATTTTTCATACTGTTATGTTCCAAACATGAAAAAAAAAATACCATTGTCATATTTTGGTGGCAGCCATATACAAAAGTTCAACTGCAGAGACTGAGAGATGATCCTAGGCTATTTGCAGTTGGTATGCCTTCAGAAAAATAAGGCATCTATATTGTTTGAGACAATCAAAATACATTTTCGAAGTCTTCTATATATAGACAGAACTATTGACAAATAGTTTATCATATCACATCATCTAAAATAGGGGTGCAAAGGGGAGAGAAAATATCTTTACATTCAATAAACAAAACACTATTTCTCTTCTGAAGAGAGAATATCAGAAATGTTAAATGGAAATAATACAATAAAAAATAAACTATTAAAACAAAACGGAACAACAACAATGAAAAAGAAATGTTAAAAAATCACGGACGAAATGTTAAAAAATAGCAGATATATTTGTTCCTAAGATCAGAGGAAGACTGAAAACCTTTATAAACACCAGAATCCTCAGGAATAATACTACTTCAACTTGAAAGCCAATTCCATGATCTGTAACACCTATGTAAAATGACTTACAATTTCTGAGCTATAGTGACTTAAGGAAATCATTTGTGCGACAGTACCAGAATGCAGTTTTCTGGTGGCCTTTCCAATCTATTATCACAGAAATATTGCAAATTAAAGGTAAGGACATATGATTCCTGTTCCAGACTGCTGGGAAAACAGCAACATTTTCCTGCATTAACTAGGATAACAATGCCGTATCATCCACTGTAAGCCTTGCTTCAGCGTTAAGAGCAAAACAGTCCTTACATATGGAGGAAAAAATTTTACAACTACCTGTTAAAACTCCGAAGTAGCATTCCTAAACTTATTGCCAGTAACGTAATTCCTGGCATCAGTGGAAACTTTTGGTTTTGAAAGCAGACATCCTTTCTTAAAATGATTTCTAAGAAACTATCTTTTAAACTCAGGCAGTCTAAAAGCCTTTTAAATTCTTAAAGTACATAAATGGTATAAATGACTACATGTACAGGCCTGGCACACACCTGCATCTGCATACAGCACTCTCAAATGTTTTTATCAAAATAGCTAGGCAAAACATTCCCCAGAAGCAATGAACAAGAAATATCAAACAGCTACTGTACTCTAGACAATTGTCTGGGGAACGGACGGTTAAAGTCACAGGAAACAGCTGGATGCTAGGGCTCAGTGATGTTGGCCTTTTAAAGAGGAACTTAACAGCTCCTTACATGCCAGACATCACCTGAATTCTAAAATATAATGTTTTTAGTAAGTTCTCTTCCCACCAAATGTCTTTTAAAGTACTAAAAAGTCTAATGTGAAGATCTTCAAAAACAATTCTCCATATGAAAAAAGGTTTTATGATGAAAGTCCTCAACCGTCTGGAAGTCATCCTCACTTTGCCTTAAGTCCCAAATCGTGTCAAGCTTTATCAGTTACCTAGCTTCAAAGGAGCTACATGAAACGCAGTTGGTATGCAGTACTAGTCAGCACTAATGGGAGACCTGTGTAAAGACAACGGCACCAATTGTTTTATTGTAAATTAAAGTTTGAAAAACTAGCGGGGGGACTTTCCAAAGAATAGGCTGAAAAATACAGCTGTAATTGGCAACGGTAGTCTGTGTGTTGTGGTTCTAAATACCTACAGGTTTAGCTGTGTATTCCTGTGTGGTCTACAAAGTCAGAATCTTACAAATAGAAATAATTCTCCATATTTACTTGGGCTTAGTAATTTCAAGTAACCTAAGATTGCATATTTCCAGTGTGAACATGTTTACATTTACACCAAAAAAGAAATAATTAAAAAAATGCCACTAAATGGCAAGTTATTTAACTGTGTAGAGAAAAACCATGTTATCCTCTATAACCAAAGAATTAGCAAATCTCTATTGTATGGGGCAGTGGAGGAGTCTACACTCCAGTGATGTTCATATTTCATTTAGGTTCTTAGGATTTAACTGAAATAAAAATCTGAAAATGAGGAATCAGAAACTCAGCATTAGAACTTTTGAGAAAAAATATTTATAAAACATACCTTTTGTTGAATTCCAGCTTAAGTGATTTACGTAAATCTTGCAGCTGATGAAAATCAAAAAGCACCCAATCTCTCTGCATTAGCCTGTTCTTTAAGACTATGGGTCATCTGCCCCAGGATTTTTTAATTGAACAAGAAATCCACAGGGGCAAAATAATTGTTTTTCAAAGGTGGGTCAAAATGAAAACATTGTATCTTCACTTCAACTGGGAAGCAACGAAATGTAATCCTTAAGAGTATCATTTTTGGTAGGTGTTACTTGTCTCTTTATCCTCATTTCATGCATTTGGCCTGGAAATATGTCCATGTTTTGACTATAGATTTTTAAAAACTTAACCCCGTGTTTCCTGTAACATCTAAATATGTATACACAGATCTTCACTCATCAAATAAATGTTCTTGAGCATGACCAGTGTGTAACTGACATTCACATAGATCCTAAGTCTTCTGAGAAATATTTCTTTAGCTAAACCTCTATAATCATGACAAGAGATTGATTAAAATGCCAAGATAAGAAACAATTTATTATAGAGAAGAAAAATTTCTCATCCAAAATATAGAAATCTGTACAACTTTGCCACAATCAATATACATGAACTGTACAAATTTACACCAGTTCATAATTTACCAAATAAAAGATGACTAACAAAGTTCACAAAATAGATGGTGGTTTGTGGAAAAGACTTTTACCCAATTAAGTACAAGGAAAGTTACAAACCAGACCTCCACTTTCTAAAAATAAGAAGTTTACTGTCTTAGAAAACTACAAGCTAGCAAATGTACAGAGAGCTGGCTGGTGCTAACACCACAGTTGAGACAGTGTCTTTTTAAGGGTCTTAAATTTTAGAGCCTGTTGCCAAGGCAGATTGGTCACTTGCTACTTTCAAGGCCAAAAACACAATACAAGGTCTGACCATTTCCCCAGGTCATGCTTACTAGGTTTGTCTTATGTACATTTATACATATTTAAGTGCTAGGTAAAAGTCTTGTCATAAAATTTCCAGTACTACCATGTTTAAAATGTTGAGCTTTCCTATTCAGCTGCCAAAAAGTTAACAATTTTCAAGTGGAATAGTGCAAATTTCCTCTGCAAGGTCTACTGCAGAGAACAGTTCTTTGAAATAGATTTGCATTAAAGGGACTGACTTAAAAATTTGGGTATAACTTCTGGAAGAAACTGAAACCACCCTAGGACTTGACTCTCTAGCAAACAGTGATCATGTACTTGGACTCACAGGCTATTAAATTATTGAAAGGTACTGTCCAAACTATGGCACTGTCATTTAAAAAAATTTTTTTACCACTCTATCTTGTGCCAGATCTTCACAGCTGAGACATGATTTAAACTCCATAATCCATCCATCCCCAAGAGGAGCCCACCCAAAGCAAAAATCAAATTTTCCATCCATTATAAGATGATCCATCCATAGACTATATCTTAACCTGATACAGTCATCATATTGTAGTTTTTGGAAGGGCTTGTTCTGCCCAAGAGAAGTTCCTCCTTACAGCTGATTCTGCTGTCTACCATTTGCACGGTGGTGCTGCTTTGAGTGCTACCTCCTGCTGGTGAGGCTTCATACAACACACAGATGGAGCCATCCTCTCCGATTCTGTAGGACACTTCATAGGGATCAACCCAGAGTGTGAGTTCACTTGGGAGAAGCCTGAACAGCTCCTGACTGCTCAGTCCAATCCGCTGTGCTGCCTGTCCAATCAGAGGATCCATTTTATGGTTGATGCGAATACAACGGTAACCTGATCCTTTGCACGGCTTTTCTGGGAACCAGTGATGTTTGTAATGTTCTACAGAAGAAAAGGACAGAGAAACAATGCTTAGACGGTTACTGTTAGCTCCCGCTGTAGTTTCCTCTTCCCGCCTCGTTCCTTTGAGGAATGAAAATGAAAACTATCAACTTTTACAAATGCCCAGCATAGCCTTCTCTGCTGTGCGTGTGCGGCGATGGGGAATGAGCGGGTTAGGGTTTCGGAACAATACAGTAGTACGGGGACAAAACAATTTACAGGAGCCAATCAACTGCTTGAGCCGCCAAAAACAGTAATCGGGCGCGCAGCCTCGGGCGGCCGGACAGCACTGGCGGCCGGGCGGGAATCTGTGTACTTTCCCCACCCCACCCGCATACAATGGGGCTTGTGGCTTCGGTAGAGAGAAGCGCAACCGGACTGTTAACCCTGAAGGGAAGAAAAACAAGCAACCCTCTAAACCACGCTCTGGGCAGGGCTGTAATTGCACCGGTGACAAATCCGATGATTAATGGGGAGGAGGAGGCACGTCCGTCCCGGGCTGGCTTCGGGACAGCGGCGCGGTTTCCCAGCCCGGGACAGGTCACCGAGCACGCTACGGTGTGGGGGGAGGTGGGGGGAGGGGGCGCGGAACCAACCCCAGCCCCGTCGCTCCTTTGTCCCCAGATCCGACGAAGGTCCCAGGACCTTAGCTCCCGCCTCAGTTGCCTTTAGTTTCTTTGTTGTGCGTCCGTTCTCTCCTCCGTTTGCCAGCCGTGGGGGGGAGGGGGCGCCCTCGGACCAGCCCCCAAACCCTCGCCAGGACCTGCCGTTAGCGGCCCGCCAACGCGGCAGTCCGGGTCCCGCGGCTGCACCTCAGTGCGGCGGGTCGGCGGTACTGCCGGGCTCCCGCAGCCCCGAAGGCTCGGCCCGAGATTGGGGGCGGGGGGGGGGCGCACCCCACCAAGGCACCCCGCGCCCTCCCACCGCAGCCCGCTCACCTGCCAGCAGCTCCTGGAGACTCTGGCTAAAGGTCTGCAGCTGTCGCTCGCTCGTGAGCCCCTTGGTACGGAGGAACTTGGAGATGAAGGACACGGCGGCAGCGATCTCACCTATCATGGTGGCGGCCCGGGTGTAGAAGGGATGCATGGGGGCGGCCGGGGCTCGGTGGCGCGGCCCCGATGGCGGAGCGGCCACCCCGGGCTCCCTCACAGGTCAGAGGGCTGAGAGGAAGAGAGGGCGTGAGGGGCGGGCGGCTACTTTTTAAAATTTTCCTTTATAGTAAAAAAAGTTATTTTCGAGACAGGAGGCGGCAGGAGAGAGGCAGAAACGAGCGACGGCGGCCTGATCACATCGCTCGGACCTCCCCAGCCGCCTCCGCCTCCAGCTATGCAGCCTCGACAGCTCCCAACAGTTGCATTTCCAGCTCCGGGGGGCGAAGAGATGCGGGAACTGTGCGCCCCTTTTTATAGTGCCACGGAAAGGAAGTGCGTAGCTGGAGCGTGACGACCGACTTAAGCCAATCCGGAGATCGCACCATTGTGACGCAAGCAAATTCGGAGCTGGAGGGGGCGGGAAAAAGGGCCAGGGGGCGGGTCCAGAGGCAAGGAAGAGGGGGAGGAGCTGACGTAACCGCTTGTAAACAAATAAACCCAGAGTGGCTGCTGGAGACCTGGGAGCTGTGGTGGCGAACGAAAGAAACTGAGGGTGCGCGTGTGAAAGCCCCGCCCCCCGTCTTAGCTCCTCCTTCCGGTTTCAGCTACTGGAGGCCCAGTGCCAGTGCATCCTGTGCGAGAGTACGCTACCAGGACTCTTACCAGGAGGCTCATAGCTGTGCTGATGAAAGCCGTTTTGCTTAGGCTGTCTACAGGCGCGCCGACTGCTCGGAAGGAGCGCCAGCCTCCTAGCGCACTTTGTGTTTCCATCCCGTCCCTCCTCCAGATGTACCTGCCTGGCCCGCCGTAGCAGGAGGAGCGGAGAGAGCCGCAGGTTACGGGTTCCCTTGTGGAAGGCCGGGGCGCGAAGGAGTGCAAAGCAAGGGGGAGGGACGGGCCTCTGAGGGCGTTCTTCAGTCTCTGGGAGCCCAGGTCTCCTCGCAGAAGTGCATGCAACGCAGTAGAGCCGTTTACTGCTCCACCCTCGTGGAGGAGTGGGCGGATGTCTTTGTAAAAGTTTAATTGCGAAATAAATAAATAAAAGGTTAGTTAGATTTTTGCGGTTGCTGTTTCAGTAACTTAAGGAGTCATGGGAGAGAAGAGTGGACACCTTCCTGACTGCAGCTTATAGCTGATAGGAAAGCCAATTAATGAAGATGGAGTACCGTGGATCCTGTACATTTTAGTATATATTGGGAAAAAGTCACACCGTTTATACACAAAACCAAAAATTTATTTTTTAGTCCAAGTAACTGTCCGAACCTTAAGAGTTCTGCTGCTCTCAATGAAGACAGAAGAAAATAAGGATAAAATTTGAAGCTTATGAAAGTATTAGGCATAGACATTTTAAGTTGACTGGAAATCCTACTTGCAAAACTAGAAAAAAAAGACAGGCACAAAGCGTGAGCCTGCTCAAACAATTAGGCCTAGAAAAGGGTTAACCTTTTAACTCCATTAAGGAGAAGAAGGGAAAGGAAAAAAAAAAAAAACGATGGTGAGGCAGGCAGATGGAGAAGGCAAACAAGAGAAAGAAGTTGAACTCTACCAGATGGAAATAAATATCGTGAGCTGAGCTGATCATCAATATTGCAAAACATACCACCCTAAGTTTATTCTCTTTTAATACTGAATGAAAGGCCATAGAAATGAAGCAAAAGTAGGACTTGTTATAAAGTAGAAAGAGAAAAAAAGTTTATTGTTTACATGAAGTATGTAAAACTGGGTTTGAAAGAGTAACTTCTAGGTTATTTTTTCATTCACACACAGTAAGTGGTAACGTGAAATAAATACTTTAATATTGTTAAACTCACTTGTGAAAGTATTAATTTTTTTGGCTAAATTAATAAAAAATAATGGTAAATAAGGTACATTTGTTTCTTTATAGGACTTTTCAGATAGAAACTTACTTTAAAAATAACCATCATGGTAATTAACTGGGGACTAGAAACCTCTTTTACTACTCAGGGAAACAGAAGTAAATCCTGAAAATGACCATAGCCTGAAACAAGATCTTCTGATATCTCTCCTGACACTGCCAACCCTTAATCATCTACTCTGTTCATTTTCCTTACATTATCAGCCTTCTGAGCATTAGATTAGAAATCAGGTGCAAATTTTCTCCTCTAACCCTGGTCTCTAACTTGGACTCCCAATAATTCTGAGTTTAAATGGACTCATCTATAAAAGAGAAATAATGAAGTTAACAAAATGCTAGGATTTGACCTCATTCTTGTCTTCCAAGACCATGTTCTCTCCACTATTTTTAACTACCTTCTGGGCAGCAGCTGAACCCCTTTTTGAATGCTTTTTAAAATCAGTTGATTAAGAGTTAACAGAAAGTTCAGCTCACATAGATCTGAAGGGTTCCCCACCGGCATACACTTTTTTTTTATTGTGTTTCCCGCCTTAATTCTTTTATAAGACAGGTGGATTTAAGAAATTACTGTCTTACCTGGGGAATCTAGGGACCACTTAGATAGATGATAGATGGATAAGATAGATAGATATCGGCCCTACATGCAAGCTTTAGATAGTGCATAATGTTAATTGCTAATAGTTTTCAATTCTGAACACCCAAATGTTTAGTAATATTTTTCCAGAAGTTTAGTCAAGCTCGTCCCTTCCAAGAAACAAGCTGGTGTATCTGGACAGCTTTTGGATCATAAAGACACTTTTTCATGTTGCTATGCTAAACTACAGGACAATCCCAACTACTTCCAAACAACTTTTGGCTTGGTGTCCTTAGGCAAGTTTTTTAACCTCCTGCTGGTGTGAGGACTAAATGTAATAACTACAGAAACTATTTAGCACTGTCTCCAGCTTACATTATCATCAGGCAATTTAATAATATTATGAAATTTCTAAAACCTAGAAAGTTTTCAATCAAAGCACTAAAAGTAAGTCTTAGGATTCTGTCAAAACAAATCCAGGAAATGAACCTGGGTTTCAAAATAAGTTGGCAAGAAAGGCTCAAATGTCAGATCTTTGGAAACAATGCTGAAAAGTTCAGAAGTTACTTCTATAGAGGTAACTATTGGACAACTAACTAGAATTTCAAAGGGCTGGGGATTTATATTCCTGTCCTTCAGCTCCAATGTTACTGGAACAGTTTGCTCAGACTAACAAATCAGAGTTCCCTATAGACCTTTTGAGTATTGTGTTTTTAACTAAAAAGAAAAAAAGAAAAATAAACATTTATGTAGGATAGGGAAATGATCTTCTCTGTTTCATAAACTAGTAAAATTTAGAGATCAAAATCTTTTATTTGGCCAAAGATTTTTTTTTTAATCACATTACCATCCTCTACCACTATCATTTGGAGGGAAAGATGACATTTTAACACATTGCATACTGGTGGCGAGAATTCTCGTCATTTCTAAACGGCATTTAAATTCCCCGGTACGCAACGTGTTAACATCCCCAAATTAAGAAAGGTATTCAAAGCAAAATAAAGCGTGGTCTTCTTAATAAAGTCACTAAATGTCACTTTCTGCATTTCATCATGACCCTACATTTGGGAACTTATCTAAACTATTAATCTATGAATAAAATAGCACTAAATTAAACTATTATGCTATTCATTTTATATGCTATTCCCACTGCCTGGAATACCTGGTCCCTTTCCCTTTAATCTTGCTTATTTCTGGTCATCCTCCAAGTAGCCTTCCCTGATGCTCTGGATTTGAATAAATTTCTACAGTATTCTCTCTTCCCTTGCCCTGGCTCTGGTATTTATCACACATACTAGAGTGACTGACTGTGTTTACCAGTCCCTCTTCCTTTCTAGCCTGTAAGTTCTCATGTCATTCATTATTGTACCCTCAGTGCCTAACCAACAACTCAACCCATAGTCAATGTTGTGTAATGATGTAAAATAGATATATCTAAATACAGATGTCAAAATAAAACCACTACTTGCATTTTGTTGGATGAAAAATAAAGTAGAAAGTTTTTGCAGTTTAAAACCAGGCAGTAAATATTTGAAGGGGAAAAAATAAGTTAACTTTATGGCACTTCTCTCCTGCCTGCCATAAGTGTTAGATTATTACATTGATTGCTTTTGTAATTTATCATTGTTTTAGGATGAACTATTTCCACAGAAAATGAAATGGAAACCAAGGTGACTTGGATGCGTTGCTCGGGAATATTGTCATATCATCTACATTTCCCCCATGTAAGATTTTTTGCTTTGTTTTCCCTTTGCTATTTAGATACATTTTAGTATTTTTTCCTCTGGTTCCCCATGGATGTCAATTGCTTATGTGTTGCTCTCTTATTGACATTCTACCTTGAAGTTGCTCACAAGGTGACCTTTCTGTGCTCCAGTCTCTCACTTTATTCATGTGATCGAGGACTCCTGGATTGTTGCTAAGAAGGTCCCAAACTTGTTTAAATGGCTTTATTACAGTTCACAAGTTTGTCTCGAAGGCCTCCCCCAACCTCCCTGTATAATCCCACCTAGCAAAAGTGCTGTTCCCTATCTGAACCCTCCCCTCCCCTTGTAACAGAACCCCCGGGCTGTTTAGTTAGGGGCCCGATTGCCCACCACCAGAATTATAACTCTGAATACCAGCGTTTGGTGAAAAGAAAAAGAATTGTTTATTTACACATAGTCCTGCCTCCCCCTCCCAGACCCGGCCAGTCTTAGGAAAGTCAGAAACACCGTTTCCCTACTTCCTAGGCACAGTTCAGCTTTACCAGTAGCTGCCAATCACTCAGTTCTGATTGGGGAGGTCCTTTCTGTGCTGTGGTGCCCTCCAGCTCTCAATGCAGAACCACCTGGATTCTCAGCCTCCTTGCAAACTGCCTTCTTCCTACAAACCGCATGGATCTCCTCTCCTTCTCAAAGCAGCCTGGAAAGAGCCTCTTCTTAAAGCAGCCTGCAGATCCCTTCTCCAAGCCAGATGGAGGGAGCCCACAAGAGCCAGAGAGTGAGGGCGTGAGGGCCAGACAGAGCCTGAGAGAGAGAGCCTCCTAGAGCCAGAGCCAGCCCAAAATGTCCGCAGCTGCTTCCCTGTCCCTCCCTGCCTCCTCTCTCCCCCTGCGTCCTCTCATGCAGTGCGTGTTGCAAACAGTTCTGACCATTCACAGAACCCTACCTAGGCTCTGTCTGCTTCTTCCTATCAGCCCACAGTCTAAGATCCCTTCCATCTTCCTGAGTCTTGGAAGTAAAGCGGATCTTTGCAACAAAGTTTCCAGCCACTAGCCCCAGGCATGCAAGGGCATCCTGAAAGCTGCTTCCTGCTCCCTATCTCCCAGCCTGCAAACTCTGGGGTTTGTTTTTGGACTCCCCTGTTTCTGTAACACCCTGAAGGCACATTTAGGCCCATAAACATTTTGTTGTTAGTCTGCTAGCTGCATTCACTAAAGTTATATTTATTGTGAACTTAATTCCAAATAGTATTAGGTGTCCATGGTACTTGCTTTAGAAAACTCATGGTTTAATCAGCAGGTACAGGTTGAGGAGGAGAGTTATTTACAGAGTGTTAACAACAAATAGAGAGTAGGCATTTATTTTTGTGTGTATTTGGAGGCAGAAGGAGATAAGGAAGTCCCCAAAGTGAGGACTCTCTGCTAAACCAGTGAAGCAGGCCATTAATTATGTCTTTTTGGAATGAAGGAAAGAAGGACCCTAACCTTGATATAACTTAAAGGCTTAAACCAACATAAGGAAGATAAATATTCTTTAAAAAAAATGGTGGGTGCAGGGGTCCATAAGGTGCTGAGGGGTGTTTTTAGCAGGAAAGTGATATGGTCAGATAAACTTTTAGAAAGCCCTGAGGATGATGGTTTAAAGAGGGGTCATGTTGAAGTGATGTTTATATTTGTATTCTTATTTAAATCTTTAAATAATTTAGCTTTTCATGCAGGCTCATCTCTTGAACTGGAGATCTACGCCTTTTATTTATTCTTTTCTTGGTTACCCACAGGAAGGAGACCACTTCTAGCAGCCTCTCCATCTGGCAGCCTGCCTGGCTTTGCTTAGGTATGAATCCAAGGGCATAGACTAAGGCACTTACACTAGGTTCACATCCATTGGGGTTCAGAAGATGCAAGAGAACTATGAATCAGAGGGTGACACACACAGATTTAGGGCTAAACTGTTTCTTCTTATTAAAGCAATTCAGATTGTTTGGAGAGAATGGAAGGAAAAAAGATTGACGAGTCACCGAACAACAATGATCATAAAGATTAATATTACTGACAAAGCTTCAAAGACTGTGCAAAGTTTTAGAGACATTCTCATTTAATTCTTCAAGAAATACCACCAGGTAAGTATAATTGACAGCATTTAACGTGAGGTTTCAATCCTAAAGAAAATAAGTAATTTACTCAAGATCTTGACAACCAGATTTGAACTCTGGCATCATGGATGGCAAAACTGTGTTTTCCCTGAAGTTACCTTTTCTAAAAGGGACTGTGAAAAACAAAACCCTGTAAAGTTAGAAGGCCATTTGGAGACAATTTGAGACCACAAAGGAAAAACAACAATAATAACCACAAAAGCTCAAGGCAGCTGAAGAGACTTCTTATGGCTGGCATACCCTGAAAAATACAGCTCCATTTATTCAAAAGCTCACTGAAAAACCAATCAAAGGAGATATTAAAACATTAATCTGCCAAATAAAATAATTTCTCTGGGATGAAAATTACCCCCAGGCGCAGAAAATAGAAAGCAGCCAAAATGCCTTCTATTTTAGATTATGTAAGCATCTCACTTCTCCTTCAGCTTAAATTGGCAAGAGGAACCAGGTATCTGGTCAGCCCCATAGTCCCTCTTCCTCGGCAACTGAGGGGAGCCCAAGAACTTCTGGGAGTTCAGGTGGAGGAAGCTGGAGGAGAGCAAGAAGGGCTGGTTTGGGGTCTTATCTCAACAGGCCAATGATCAACCTGATAGCTTGCCCTCCAGCCATTCTTATTGACCTTTTTATTGTGAAGCCCCAAGGCCATTTCCCATAGTTAGGCTTCCTTCCAAGACTTCCTTTCCTTCCTTTTAGCAGAATCATATGATTCCAGTTACTTTCCTCTTTTTAAACCTGCCACCCTCTACTCTGTTTCCTGGGGCAACCTTCTAGGATTCAGGCTGTGGGGAAGTTTATCTGTATCTCCCAGCTTCTAAACACCTATCTCAATTTTAAGGTTTAACGTTAGTCTGGGGAAAGAGGCAGATGATGAACTTTGGAAAATTGTGAACTTTAAGAAATTACATAAAGTTTTTGCAAGTTATGATCCTGGCCTATAATACTTATAACTTCTTTAATATGGAGCACATGGACCTCCCTTCCCTTCAAACTAATAGTGCAAAAGATCAAAACTTGTTAGTTTTTAAAATGTGTTCTCCAGACCAGCAGCCTCAGCATCACCCCAGCATATTCACAGAAATGCAAACTTTTGTCTCTAGACCTACTAAATCAGAAACTCAAGAGTTGGGGCCCAGCTATCTAGGCACTAATGTTTCAGAACAGCTGTTTTTTAAAAAGTACTGGCAAAATTCTGTATTTTAAAACTAAACCAACAAACTTTTTATCCAGGCATACAATATCTCAATGAGAAATTTTTTGCTTAAAAAGAAAAAATTAGCATTAGCATACTAATTTAATATGTAAACGCTGCCTTTAAGTGTCAACTAAGTTGTGAATTGTTATTTGCTTCCCTTATGTTCTACAGTCTGGGTGAAATGCATTCTTCCCAGCTTTGGAGACATTAAGCAAGCTAGGATGTATAATGATATTTTTACTTCTAAAAAGCAGCACCTTTCCCTTTTTTAAGAAACTTGATTTTAATATCTCAAAGTAAATTAACATTTACATTAATTAGATACATCACATTATTCTAGATAGTCAACTAAAATAAAGAAACATCAAGCTGTAAAAGTGTGATAAATAAATATAGAGCTCCTACATATAGATGCCCACAATGATTATGAAAACTATTATGCATTTGGATGTACTTCGGCAGGAATTCAAAGGTTGGAATCCCATCGGAAATTTCATTTAGGATGTATTCATTTCTGAGTATAGCAAGTTAGAGTAATTCAAATTCTTGGTAAGACGTCCTCTAAAGAAAAAACAATTGTTGTGATTAGCATGTTAAATTGTACTTACTTTTTGAAGGACATAAATAAAATACTTCCCATTATTTTGTGTTCTTATTTATTTGTTTAGTAAATATTTATTTTCCCTAAATGAAGCAGGAGCAATCTTCAGCATCTTTTATTAGCATTAGTACATGTGTTGAAAACATTCCATATTTGAATGTTTTTAAGAAGAGGCCTCTTTTGAAAATATTATAATCAAACAAAATGTAGAAAATATACTCATCTTCTGAAAACCAATTTGAATTTTGACTGTGATGATCATCTTTAAATTGAAAGAATGGTTTCCATGCTATTTTTAACACCTAACTTTACCAGTTATATCGCAAGTACATTTGAAACACTGAAACAGTAGTGAGGATACAGCATTAAAGCAATCGAGAAATGGTTCTTTTCAAGGTTTTCTTTCTTGTGGAAACAAAGCTGTCTGTCCATGTTTAGATGATAGTGACTACGTTAGTCAAAGGCACTTCTATCTTTATGCTAGAAAGTTCTACCTTTAATCTCTTAGACAATCTTCTTGTTTGTTTGTTTTTTTAAAGGAGGTTTATTGAGATACATTTTACTTATAAAATCCAACCATTTCAAGTGTACAATTCAATGATTTTGAGTTAATTTACAGAGATGTGCAGCTGTCCCCATAATCAGCTTCAGAACATTTTCATTACCCTGAATACAACCTTAATCTCACCTCCGTCCCTCCCAGCCTAGGAAACTGTTAATCTACTTTATATCTCTATAGATTTGCCTATTCTGAACACTTGATGTGAATGAAATTTTACCATATGTGGTCTGTTGTGTCTGAATTCTTCTGAATAGCATAATGTTTTGGAGATTCATCTATGTTCAGCACATAACAAGAATTTACTTATTGATTATTGATTGATTGATTGATTTACCTTGTGTGTCCTCCTAGAATTTCCTCCTGAGGGAAACTCCATGTTAAGAAAACTTAGTTTTATAATTGCATTCCAGGCTGACAGGGGCCAACTTTGGAGGCCACTTCTACTGCCCTTTCCATGGTCCTTTTGCTTGAGACACTATTCTACCAACTCCAAAGCCTTCAAGATGTCATTTCTCCATAGCTTGTCCTAGACACTGCAATCCAAGGCCATTGCCTGCTATAGAATTTTAATCACTTACTCACTTTGGTACCTAGCATATTTCACACATCCATACCCCAACATCAAACTTCACAAGGAATAAATAAACTGATTTGGGACATTTACTTGAGAGGAGTCTTCAGCAGACGCAGAAATTTGAGTTTGGAAAGAGGGTACTAAGAACACGTTAGTTACATTGTCCAAAAAAGGATGAAATCTGCCAGATAACTTAGCCAAGAGGATTTAACTAAAAAGTTAACCTCTTACCAGAAGCTTTATTTAGACTCATTCTGACAAACAAGATTAGCAGACATATCCTTTTAAAAGGAAGTTCTCTTTCATTTGACTTAAAAAAGAAGCACATTTGAATCAAAAGAGGAACTACTCTGGCAATATATGCGTGAAAAAAATTAGCACCCTATTGGGCTCTTTTTAAATTAGCCAGAGTACACAGAGAAGTCTTTGAAAAGAAAACTCTGGGGGAAAAACATTTTTCTTTACTTCATAAATACTCATTGTTTAATCATCTAAAGGAAGTCCAAACTTAGGAATGTTCAGTTAATGGATTTTTAGCAATATATTTTTTAAAAAGCTATATTACTCTTGGAAAATTTTCCTTTTATTCACACTATAAAGAAAAATCTCACCCCAAACATATTAAATATATATGCCATAAGAAATTATATCAATATTATGATTTCAGGCAAAGACACACTCACCAATTCACTCAACGGTGCTGTAGTCAAAGTATCATAGGGAACAATTTTCAATTGGATGTGCTGTTAAAATGAACCCAAATATGTTTGCTTTGCTTGTAAACAACAAGCAAGAAATAAAGGCACAGCATTTTCATTTCTTACAACCCTTGGGTCTGATGTGTGCATATACGGTCTCCATCTAGATTGAATTGTTTGTGTTTTGCTTTCATATTTGCTCTAGAGATAAATTTTGAATCTTATTTTAAGCACAATTTGACCTCAATAATAATGCATTCCCCCAAAAGATTAAAACATCTATGAAGAAAATAGTGCAGAAAAAATAACAAGCTTTCTAATGCCAAACTTCCTCATTCTTTCTCCGTACACACATCACTCACTATCAAGTCATCTTTTCCTCCCTTGGTGGGTACAATAAGCCTTCACTGGATTACTATGTTTACGTACTTTCAAATTCTTTTTCATTGCTTATAAAAACTTACCTTTTTATTACATATGCGTGTTAATATATAACTATATATGGTTATATATAGACAGATATTCCTATATATGCACACTGTGGACCCTGAGAAGGAATCTGTCTGCTGAGATGGATCCCCATGGTCAACCAAGGGCCCACATTTTATAAATAAGAATTTGTTAACAGAGGCTCCTCAGTGCTCTGTACACTAAAACAAAAGCTCAGACTGAAGTCTCCACTTCTGCACTATGCCCTGCTTGTTTATGGGTCTGAGTCAACTACTGCAAGGAAACCCTGGTTTCACTTTTCTACAATGGACTGAAACCTGCCGCATCCAATCAGAATTACACAAATTGCATCCTTGTCTACATGTATTCTGACCAATCAGAATTGCACAAGTTCGATACTCATTTACACTGAAGGGACCTAATTGAAAACTTGGCTGGGAACTTTCACTATAAAAGATGTCTTTTCCTTTGTCTTGGTGGAATACAATTTAAAATTTTTTAAAATTTATTGATTTTAAACAAAGAGAGGAAGGGAGAGAAATATCGATTTGTTGTTCCACCCACCCATTTATGCATTCATTGGTTGTTTCTTGTACGTGCCCAAACCTGTGATCAAACCTGCAAACTTGGTGCCTCAGGATGACACTTTAACCAATTGAACTACCAAGCCAGGGCCTCAGGGGAGCAATTATTTTTAGTTTGCAACACACACATTTATTTATTTAAGTCTTTAAAAAATGGTGTGTCTTAAGATGTAATACACAATAAATTTTCTTATTAAAATTAATAGAGTTTTTTTTATTTAAAGACTTTACTTAACAGCAGGTTTTGTAGAAATGAATTAACATTGTTAACCAAAGTATATGACAATTTCTTTTTTTGTAATCCATTGTATTTTAATGTGCGCATTTATAAAAAAATATTGTACTGGGAAGGAATTCATAGACTTTAGACTGCTAAGGGGATCCATGGCACATACACATAAAAACAGCCTCTGGGTCTGGATCCTAGATAAGTGTGTCTAATATAAAAGAGGAGCTCAATATATATTGTCAACAGAAAAAATGTTTGAAAAGTGTTATAGTGGTAATTGTAGTATTAAATAACTTTTCTTCTAGATTGAGAAGACATTTCTAGATATTCTAGATAGAGATAGATATTTCTATCTAGATAGAAAATACAGTATTCCCTCACTTATCATGGGTATTACGTTCTAGACCCCCTCCCCCCACGATAGGTGAAAACCCACGAAATAGGAACCTTACACTTATTTTAGTATTTATATATATTTTAAGGCTTTATAAACCCTTCCCACACACTTATAAACCGTTCCCAGTCCCTTATTAACCTTTTCCACATTTTTATAAACACTACTTATGTTCTTAAACATATTCTACACTCTTAAACCTACGTAATTTTAACAACATACATCTACAGTACCACAAAATCCCGCGATATAACAAAAAATCTGCAATAAATAATTAAATATAATATTTTTAAAAATCCCGCGATACAGTGAGGCCACGATAAGTCAACGGCGATATAGAAGGACTATTGTATATTCTCTTCTAGATAGGTATTATGCTGAGCTTGTTTCTTATGGAAGGAGGACATAAGAAAGACTAAATCTGCATAAAATATTTGGGTGAATGCTTCCAAGGAGCATTGAGGACAAATAATGCTTTAATTACACCTAAGATTAAAATTTGCTTAAAGAAATTCATAACTACCCAGGATGTAACTATTTTGCTCACCAGTATATCCACAGCACTTAACACCATGCTTTGTAAATAGTGGCATCAATACATATTTGAAGAATAAATGAACCCTGATTGAGATTCTCTGGAAGTAAAAGCTCTGAGAAAAGATTAAACCTTGAATCAATATCAAAATCACATGACTTGGCTAAGTGGTACCTGTCTATGAAATCAAAGATTGATGAGATATCAATAAATATTGCAAAAGTCTTCAGTTATTTTTAACTATATCCATCCCCAAGCCCATCATAGATTAAAAAGTACTAAAAGGTCAGCAGTAGAGTAGTAGTACTTTAAATGCTCCTTTATTCACACAGAATATTAATGGAAAAACCAGACCTGCAACTCATTAAGAAGAAAGCTAGCCAAGAATGTTGAGACTATAGAGCTGAGTGATTGAAGGTGGCACAGTAGAAGTTTGCCCTTTTTGAAGACAGAAGCAGCAGATAGATACTGTGACACTTTCCTAGGGGAACTGAGTAAGGGACTTTGTAGGGATTTGGGCTTACTGTTCAGAGCAGAACTTGGAGAACTGGGACAGCTGAAGAATTTACCCTGGGGAATTCCTCAGCTGGAAGCAGTTAATTGGTTATGCCTTATGAGTCAGGTTTGTAACTTCTTAAGATAGCATGCTATTAGGCTGTCATGCCAAAGAATGCAGATTCCCTTTTGTCTGGCAGTTGGGTAAAATATACAAGGCAAGATTAGGGTCTCTAACAGTTCCTTTATTGCAGCCATTACAGTATTCATGCATGCACCCCCGCTGTTCACTTGCTTGGCGCTCAGCACCTCTCCCACGTTCACTCCCTGTCCACTGTCCAAACACACACATGAACACCCCCCCCCCCGGGGGGTTCCACCTATTTTATATTATACATAGACAAAGCCGGCTCTTAGTCAAAAATATAACATCAATGCTTATATAACTGCAAGTGCATTGCACATGCCTATCTACTGTTATCTCTAGGCAGCCCACGCCTGGGCATCTGGGGTAAGGAAAGCTAATTAGATTCCATTGTCCTCACATAAACCTTTTAAAAGAATGAGATAGAGCCATATATCACTGGTTTGGGATTCATTCCTCATCCTTTAAGCAAAGAAAATGAAGTAAAGAAAGATAAAAACATATCATGCTATACATACAGTGTTTGTGTGCATATGTGTGTGTGTATATAAACACACATACACACACAGATGACTATCAAAGGGTTATACATGCATAGGAACAAGTCTAAGGTTAATATCAAATGTGTACTCCTCTGAGGGGTATGTTTGGAGAGGTGGGGATTTATTTCAGATAGTCCTGAATACTGGCTTTCTAGCTAAAAGAATGTTAGACTTCTACATCATATACATAATAAAATCCATTTGGACTATATTCTAAAATAAAAACCAATAGAAAAAAAAATTAAGTTGTGCATTGATCTGTAAGAGTAAAGATGGGTTGAAAAACTTTCTTAAGTAAGTCATGAAGATAAGCAACCATAAAAGATTTACACATATGACAAAAAAAGATGTTTCCATATAAAAAGCATCATAAACAAAGCAGATACAAATGATAGGTTAAAAGAATGGTGAGACATGTTGCAAACAAGAGATTAATAACTAAACTTGGCCAATGAGTCCATTCACTTAAATTTTTGGACCTGAAAACACTAAAAACCAAGGTGGTCTCTCTCTTGTATGTATTGTATTTATTACATGTATGTGTTGTATGTATGTGTATGTATGTGTTGCAAGTAAAATCTTAAAATCATTGATAGCCATTTTTTTTCTCTTACTATTTTTAGAAAACCAGTCGAGAGAGAGAGAGAGGGAGAGAGAGAGAGAGAGAAACAGAGATGAAAGACATAAAGAACATCTTGGTGACATTTAAGCTCCTTATCTGAATTGTTCCAAAGGGCTCTGCTGCATTCTGGCTCTTCTTGTAACTTGGTTGTCCTCCTCCTCCTCCCCATCCTCTTCTTTTGCTTAAGCTAGTTTGATTTACTACCCCTTGCAACCAATAGGACTCTAAATAATAAAGACTTCTTATTAAATAATTAACTTCTTGATAAGAAGATTAGATATTATTCTCTACGTATCAACCTAGAGCTAACAATTACAAATACTAAGCAAAGGTAAATATATCTCTTCCCTCTGGAGTAGTCCATCACCCCCATCCTCCACAACCCTGCCCTAAACATATGCCTTCTTTGCTCAACTCTGCTTAACGTCTTTAATATTGATTGTCAGGAAATGAAGGGAAAGAGGAAAAGGAACATTTTTAGAACTTCTTACTCTTAGAGCATCAAGTGTGCATATCTGGCATATGGTAGAGATCAGACAAGCACGTGCCTGATTCTGTTACTTCATTATCACACTGCCTAACACCACAAAATGCTGCATTAGTTTGGCTGTTCTACTTTTTAAGGTGTTTTTATTCTTAGTTGTATATTTTTAAATTTACATTCATAATGGAATTTTTAAAGGCATTTTTATGTGGAAATACAGACTATTAAAGAATGTAAATTTGACTGCATGAGTTAATATTCTGAATGGGTTGGCTGAGACAGAATGAACAAAGAGCTGGCATCTTTTGAGTTACCTATTCGCTAAAATAACCTGTGGGTATGGGAGCATATCCTATAATGACATTACATAGATGAAGTACCAAGACTATGTGGTTAGTACATGATCATACCTAAAAAGGTTTTCAGTGTCTATCCTCTGCCTAAAGAGAGCAAAGAGGGAGCAAGTGTTAAGTCCCAACATGATATATAACATAGAAAAGCCAGTTTAACACATATACAACACACAGGCTCATCCATGTACAACCAAATAGAAAAACAGCCAAAGGACATGAAGGGCTAATCCCTAAATAAAATTAAATTATGAAGGAAAAAGAGAAAGGCAGAAAGGAAAGAATAATAGAAGCAACCGCACTTGATAGAGACCTGTCTTTGGTCTATAAATAGCCTCTGGGACTCTCTTTTGTGGCAATTTTGAGAGGCTTTTGAACTATTTGCGCTTTTCCCCAGAAGAGTAATTTAGCTTATAGTCTTCCTAAATTACCTGGAAGAATATGTTTAACCTTTGGGGTTCTCTTTTAGGACAGGCAAGCAGATACATAATTTGAAGCACTGGAAGGAAGACTGCTGAGATACCTTTGGGGCAGACACTGTTCTCTGAGGTGCTACTTCCTCTTCCCATTGCTAAAAGCGAACTAATAAAAGAAGACTAAAATAAGCTAAAATTTTAATTAACAAAGTAAGAGATCATCAGAATCAGCAGATAGAATAAAAACAGTACAGATTCAGGCCTAAATCAGAAATAACTGAAGGCAACGTGACTTCTCCTGAGCAGCAGATACAATATGCAGGCAGGCACATTTGTTCACCAGCTTGCATGGCAAGGTCCTTGAGGCCTCAAGTCTCAGGCCTGAGAACCGTCTCTGTCTACCCTAAAGGCTTATTTTACTCATGGATCTGAACAAGCTCATAAGCTGCTTGCAAGTTCTTGGTTCTCTCCCTTGACCACTAAGAAGTCACATGCAGATTTCAGAGCTATAGAATCCTTGAGTGTTCCTCTAAAAAGTGACATTAACATACCAATGGTATGAACAGCCCTCCTATTTTGAATTCTTTTCTTGGGAAATAATCATCTGGTCTACCCCATTTCTCTGCATCCCAATGTCATGTCTAAAAATGAGTTCTTTATGGTGTTAAAAGATAAACTAAGGTATACAAAACATTTTCACTTTTCTTTGAGCAAAAATGGATTTTACTCAGGCAGCAACAAACTGGAAGTTCACAGGAACTAGGGGGAAGACTTATAGAGAAAAGGAGGAAACAAAGAAAAAAATTTATTTGATTGGCTATAGCTTACACATTGTTTTTGGAAAAGCCTTGTTGGCTATTTGTGATTGGTTGCCCTAACATTTTGATTTTTTACCCTTGAGGCATTTACCTGCATAGGTTTTGGTTTGCTTAGTGGCCTATTAAGTTGTTAGCACCACCTCTGTCTAATAGCCCCTTTGTTTAACTAACTCAGCAATGGGCACAGGAGGTGGCTGTCAGGGGGTTTTCAGTTTCTGATACTTATCTCAGAGATGACCATCCTGACGGGAATCATTACAGCTTTTTCTGTGGACAACTTCTCTTTAGAATGTCGTCGAAAGCCAATTTACTACAGAGCATGTATAAATGCTATCCCAGAAGACATTTTTCTTTGAAAGTAGGTTCTAACATTTTGCTTATCTACAAGCACATTTTAAAATAGCTGCATATTAGACTATTAGAAATAGCTGATTTTGAATATTAGTGAAAATATTTTAATTACAATTATATTTAGATTAGAAATGTTACTGGTTGATATAATAGCATACCCATAAAAACGTTGCATTAAATAAACTACACATTTGGTGTTCACCTCTCTCCACAGAAACTATGGTATCTGAGGAGCTCAGAATAGCCAACTCTCAGAGAAGAGCTAATCTGAAATCCCTTTCTCCAGACTACACATTATACATTCTAAATCTTACCAGATTGTAAGTCCTTGAAACAATGGGAATGACATTCAAATTAATTATTCTGCCTTTGGGTTTCTTTGCTGTTTTTGAGGAGAAGGTTAAAATTCAAGTGTAAGTTATTTGTAGAATTTAGTCCTTCCTGAACTGTTGCCTCACATCTTGGAGAATCTCTGCTGGATGATCACCAACATTATCCTCATTTAGTTTTGTGTCAGAATAAAAGACAAATCTAGACCCAGGACAGGAGATAGACAAATTAGACCCATAAGACTTATTTTATTGAAAGACAAAATAAAAAATTCAAATCAACGAGGAAAAGGAAGAAAACATTCCCCAGGCACTCAAGTGTTATGTAGGGCTAGCAATGGCTGACATGCGCCATTCAGCTGAAAGGGTCAGTGTCTGAGGGGAGCAAGTAAGTGCTGCTTGACAAGGAGTGGTTTCCCACTGAGCATTAGCATTTCTCTCTTGATTATAGAATAAAGAAGATGCACTTAAAATCTGTGGATGTCACTAAACTTGAGAGATAACCTATTTTATAGAAATGGGTTGGGATAAGGTATAAGGTTGCCAGATAAAATATGGGATGCTTAGTTAAATTAGAATAGGATAAACAACATTTTTTTTTTCAGCCTAAGTATATTTCATGCAATGATTGGGACATGCTCACACTAAAATTATCTTTTGTTGAACTGAAATTTAAATTTAACTAGGTGTCTTGTGTTTTTTATTGCTAAATCATCAACCCCCGTTTGGAAGAAAAAGTGCCTCAACTGTGATGAAAACAAGGTATGTAATTGAGAGCAGTAACATGATTCCATGGAACTGAAGAAATATTCAGACTCCAGCACAATGAAGATGGGAGAGAGAAGAATGTCAGATAGAAAAGACACTAAAACAATAAAAAAAGGTTTTGAGCTCCTAGGGGACAGTTTTCTTTTTAAATCATCTTTGTATTCTCAGTCTGCAATCTTTCACTTTTAGTAGGTTAGCATTACACTGGGGAACGCAATTTTCATTGAGTTAGATCTGACACTTGTTTTCGACTAACTTTTGGCATCTGAATCCAAACATGACCCCAGTTTTTCTCTAGGATTTCAGCTGAATGAGGCACTGGGTGTATAGCTGATGGTAAATTAAGATACTCTATTTTACATTTATTTTTCTTGTTATATCCTGACATTTTCACTGTACAGAAGTAACAGTTGCTTGAATGGTCTCTGGGCTTTCGCCAAACCCTAAGTATACCAAATGGCAATTTATCATGTGTTCTCTTCATCCACATCCGTAAACTCTCAACACACTGCTTTGTACACCTTGTGAGGGGCCCAAGACTTACCTTGGTTGCCAAGTTTTACTTTAAAATATGCAAAACAGGCTTGCCTGACAAATGCACTGATCTTTGTCCTTTGACTGGGAATGGTGAAACTGCCACACATATAACAAAATGAATCAGGGTTGTTTAGGCACTTACGATGAGAAATAGCAGAGGCAGACATGATCTGAAGGAAAGGAAATAAGTATGTATGTAAATAAAAAATAAATTCTGCTACTTCCTTGTATACAGACAAGAACTCAAACTACACTTTGGAATATGATTCACTATATAGAGCGGCACGCAACCTCTCACCACTCTGTCTCACGTGTAACTGAATAGCCTAGACAAGTATGAACCTGTCGCTGGTCTCCAAGGTCACCCCCCACCCCTCCCCACTCAAGGGACGTTTGCTTTCAGCGAATAGGAGAGAGAGCACTAGTTCTCCCCTAGATCCAGGCTCAATCCAGCCTAGAGTGGTCACATTAAGATAAGCTGTACAGAAAAATCTTGATGCGATAAAATAAAACTAACTGCAGTTTTGAAGTCAGCATACCTATTTAAGTCTAAAACAGCTGAAAAATAGAACTCAATGGGAATTACGTTAAAAATGTTTCCCCTGTGCTATTTTTTGAATGAATGAACCCTTTCTTTAAAGATATTCCTCTTTCCAGTGCCTTTATGATGTTCTTAAAAATTATTGACTTTCTTTTGTAAAAAATTCATGACACATCTATTTCTTAGGGAAAATACCAGAGAACCTGTGTAGTAAGACTATAGTCAAGTTTGGGTGGGACCAGAGCCATTAAATAGTGGTCACCCAGTCCTTGGAACTCAGGGATGCAGATTAATTACTTGAGATAATGCTCTCCCAAAATAACTTTCAAAAACACTGTGAGATTTTTCTAGAAAGGACACAGAGTTCAATTAACAATATAATCAGAAGAGATCCACCTTGAGAGAGAAAATTTAGAGGGCAGTCATTGTAAGACAACCTTCCTATCACTCTATGGGCAAGCTTTGTAACTGACCTGTTGTTATTTTTGGAATATCCCTGTCATTATTTCCCCATAGTGTTTTCTCGTAATAATTGGGAGACAAACTCCTAAAATGAGGATCAGTGGATCTCTCTGTAGAGTGACAGTATAGAAGAACACATTCAGAAGCTAGCCTGGCATGAAAGAATAGAAGCATAACTGCCACCCGAGCCCCTACCTCATGTTGATCCAAGAGAGAATGAGTCCCAGTATTAACAAGGTATGAAAATGGGCTTGGTTCCTACAAAAGGGAGAAAAGAATCTAAACATCTACTGAAAATATTTATAAATTGTATTTATGTATTCTTTTTATGAGAAGGCCCCTATCTTTTATCATATTTTAAGGTGATCTTAAAGATGGCTATGACTGAAGGTTGGACAGGTAAAAGTGGGCTTTGAAAAATAGTTGTAAAACCGTCTACTTGCTCTTAGAGACAATAAGACATCATTGTTGCATTTTTTATGGCAGAGATATTGATTTCTTCTTATTTTTTAATTCTTAAAACAATAAAATGTTAACTTAAGTTTTAAGTACATCAGTGCTTATTGAATCACTTTGAAAATATTTGTGTTCTAATTGCCTATTCAGAGTCCACAGTGAAGGGAAGTAGAAGGATAATGAAAAAGTTTACCTACTTCACAATTTCACAAAGTCAATCCCTCCTCTTTAACAATCTCAGATTAATAATTATTCTGTAGTACGATAGACACTAGGGCTTTCTGAAAGCAAAAATATCTTTGATGTAGTAGCTTTGGATCCTCATTCTAGGATGACGTGGTTTAAGCCAGCATCTGCCAGCAGAAATAATGGGTGTAAAAATATAATAAAAGCCCTGTGACACACCTTGTACGTGTGATTTTTGTCTGAGGACAAAGTCTCTATGACAGAAAACATAATACCTACACTCACCGAGAGTCTAGGTGGGATGGGGGAGGTGGAGGCGAACTTCACAAAGTGTAGAGATAACACGTTTGTCACATTCCAAGTGCTGAAAATAAGTGTTCTTGCACCTCTGAAGTTATTCTCAGAAAATGAGGTGCAATGACAAGTTAACATCAAGGTTTCAGTTACCACCTAGTTTCAAGAGAGTATTATAAATCATTGTATTTATAAAATTAGATTTATTTTTAAAAATTCCCTACAAGAAATATAACTATAAGAGAGATTAAATACCATGGCAATGTATAAAAAAATTAAACATTTTCGGAATCAGTGAAATTTTGTCCAGTAAATTAATACTCAGAGATATATACATTTTTATTACACTTTTTCCATTTTTAAATAAACATGGTTTTCTCATAGAAGAGTCAAGATGAATGCTCTAATTTATTTTATTTAATATTTATTGTATTTTTAACATTACTTTTTAGGCCCCTATATCTTCCTTCCCCCCTGCAGTCACCACACTGTTGTCCATGTCCATGAGTCCTTTTTCCTTTCTGCTCAGTTCCTGTACCCCTTAACCTCTCCTCCCACAGCCATCCTGCTCTCCATCTTTGAGTGTGTCCCCATTTTTCTTGTTAGTGCGTTTTGCTCATTAGAGTCCACAAACGAGTGAAATCATATGCTATTTGTCCTTCTCTGACTGGCTTATTTCACTTAGCATAACGTTCTCCAGGTTCCTCCACACTGTCTCAAAGGGTAATGTTTTCTTCTTTATTACGGTTGAGTAATATTTCATTGTGTTAATGTCCCATAATTGTTTTATCCACTCATTTACTAATGGACACTTGGGCTGCTTCCATATCTTGGTGATTGTAATTAACGCGGCAACGAACATAGAAGTGTTTTTGTTTTTTCAAATTAGTGTTTTGGGTTCCTTACTGAAGTCAATGGTGTGATAAAATCCCTGGCTCTGACTGTATTTCGGATGATCTCTCTCTTTATGTCATCAAGATTTGCTTTATATATTTAGATGCTCCTGTCTTGGATGCATAAATGTTTACTAGGGTTATATCCTCTTGCTGGATTGTTCCGTTTGTCATTATGTAGTGCCCTTCTTTGTCTCTTACTATAGCCTTGCTTTTAAAGCCTGTTTTGTCAGATATCAGTACTGCTACCACAACTTTGTTTTTCTTGTATGTGGTTATAAGGCTTCTTTCCAGTTAGTATTCATTGATTATTCAGGATGATTTCTCTACAATTTAGTTGTAAGTCCAGATTGGTCCTGGGAGGAGGTTAGTGTAGCTTCTACTTACTCTTCCACTATCTTTGATCCTCTCTGAATGCTCTATTTAAAAATAAATGCTACAAAGCAGGGTTCTAATGTGTTATACATTGATATTCTTTTTCCTGGAATACTGAGTGCAATCTTATTTGAAGAAATTGGTTGGGCACCCAAGAAAGTGGCCTAGTTCTCTTTAACTCAAAGAGCAGGAACGGCCTATTGGAACATTTCCTTCTTTCTCCCTATGTACTTTCTTTTTTCTTCTCTTTTCTTTCTTCTTTTTTTAAATTTATTCTTTTTCTAATACAGTTGTCCCACTTTTTCCCCCATTGCTTCCCCCGACCCTGTCCACCCCTCTTCGAAAGTTAATCCCACCCCGTTGTCCATGTCTATGGGTCATTTATACTAGTTCCTTGAGTAGACACTTCCCCTTCTTTCCCTCCTCCCCACTCCGCTCCCCCCTGATCATTGTCAGTCTGCTCCTTGTTTACATGCCTCTGGTTCAGTTTTGCTCATTTGTTTGTGTTGTTCATTAGTTTCATGTATTAGGTGATATCATATGGTATTTGTCTTTTGTTGCTTGGCTTATTTTGCTAAGCATAATTCTCTCTAGTTCCAACCATGTTGTCGAAAATGGTAGGAGTTTTTTCTTTCCTTCTGCTGCATAGTATTCCATTGTGTACCACCAGTTTTTGATCCACTCATCTACAGATGGGAACTTAGGTTGTTTTCAGCATTTGGCTATTGTAAATAGTGCTGCTATGAACATAAGGGTGCATAGGTTCTTTTGAATTGGTGTTTCAGGATTCTTCGGATATAATCCTAGCAATGGAATTGCTGGATCAAGAGGCAGTTCCATTTTTAATCTTTTGAGAAAATTCCATACTCTTTTCCATAGTGGCTGCACCAGTCTGCATTCCCACCAACAGTGCACTAACGGCTCCCTTTTCTCTGCATCCTCACCAGCACTTGTTTTTTGTTGATGATGGCCATTCTGACTGGTATGAAGTGGTATCTCATTGTGGTTTTTATTTGCACCTCCCTGATGGCTAGTGATGTTGAGCATTCTTTCATATGCCTATGGACCTTCTGTATGTCCTCTTTGGAGAGGTGTTTGTTAAGATCCTTTGCTCGTTTTTTAATTGGGTTGTCTGTCTTCTTGGTGTTGAGTCATATAGTTTCTTTATATATTTTGGAGACCAATCCCTGGTCTGAGGTATCATTGGCAAATATGTTTTCCCATATGGTTGGTTCCCTTTTCATCTTGCTGATGTTTTCTTTTGCTGAGCAGAAACTTTTTAGTTTGATGTAGTCCCATTTGTTTATTCTATCCTTTATTTCCCTTCATTGGGAAATATATCAGTGAAATACTGCTATGTGGGATATATAAAATTTTCTTGCCTATATTTTCCTCTGGGAGTTTTATGGTATGGTCTAGTTTCAGTTTTTTGCAGGTCCTCGTCCAGTTCTCCCAGCACCATTTGTTGAAGAGGCTCTTCTCACTCCATTTTATGTTCCTTCCTCCTTTGTCAAATATTAGTTGATGACCATATAGACCTGGGTTTATTTCTGGGCTCTCTATTCTGTTCCATTGACCTATATGCCTGTTCTTATGCCAGTACCAGACTGTTTTGATTACCGTGGCCTTGTAGTATAGTTTGATATTAGGTATTGTGATTCCTCCTGCTGTATTCTTCTTCAAGACTGCTGTGGCTATTTGGGGTCTTTTTTGGTTTCATATAAATTTTTGAAATGTTTATTCTAGGTCTGTGACATATGACATTGGTATTTTAATAAGGATTGCATTGAATCTATAAATTGCTCTGAGTAGTATGGACATTTTAGTGATGTTGATTCTCCCCATCCATGAACATGGTATATGCTTCCATTAATTTGTATCTTCCTTAATTTCTTTCTTCAGTGTTCTGTAGTTTTCCGAGTACAGGTCTTTTACCTCCTTGGTTAAATTTATTCCTAGGTACTTTAGTTTTCTTGTTGCTATAGTAAATGGGAGTTTTTTCTAGTTTCTATTTGTGATATTTTATTGTTGTTGTACTGAAATGCCTTCGATTTCTGAATATTGAGTTTGTACCCTGCTATTTTGCCAAATTCACTTATTAGGTCAAGTAGTTTTTTTGTGGAGTCTGTAGAATTTTCTATGTACACTATCATGTCATTCGCAAATAATGACAGTTTTATTTCTTATTTTCCAATTTGGATGTTTTTTTATTTCTTTTTCTTGTATGATTCCTGTGGCTAGAACTTCCAAGACTGTGTTGAATAGGAGTGGAGAGAGTGGACATCCTTGTCTTGTTCCTGATGTCAGGGGGAAGCCCATTGAGTATGATGTTGGCTTCAGGTTTCTCGTATATGGCCTTTATTATGTTGAGGTATGCTTCCTCTATTCCCAGTTTTCTGAGTGTTTTTATCATAAATAAGTGTTGTACTTTATCAAATGCTTTTCCACATCTATTGATATGTCCTTATATACTTTCATTTGGGACATGTACTTTGAGTAGATGAGTACAGAACTGTGACAGCTGCAGATTTTATTTCTTTCTGGGGGCCCTCTTTAACCACTTGGGGATAAAACACAATTTTTCTCCTTCTGTTACTATAGTTCCAGGGAACCTGTTTAGTGTGTATCTTTTTGAAAAATCATGAACTCTTTAAAGAAATCACCGTTGTGTCCCAGGATCCAACACAGAGTAGATATTCCCAAAATGTGGGTTGAGTGCATGAGTTGAAGTAAGAATAAGGTAAATAAAAAATATAAGTTGGAGGCATTTGAAAATACCACCACTTCAGTGGGTTAGCTAGTGTCCTTACAAATTTATGACCTCCAGACCCTTAGAATGTCATTTTATTTGAAAACAAGGTCTTTATAGATGTAGTTAGTTTAGGATCACCGCATGATATCACCCTGAAGTTAGGGTAAACCCCGCATCCAATAACAGCTGTCTTTATAAGAAAAAGGAGAGAGAAATTAGAGACAGACCTATATGAGGAAGATGGCCATGTGAGTACAGAAGCATACTGGAGTTATGTTGCTCTAGAGTAAGGAACACCAGGAACTACCAGAAGCTGGCAGAATCAAGAAATAATGTCCCTTAGGGTCTTTAAAGGAAACACGGTCCTGTTGACACCTTGACCTTGGACTTTTGGCCTCCAAAACTGAGAAGAATACATTTCTGTGATTTTAAGCAATCTAATTTGTGGCAATTTGTTACAGTAGCCTTAGGAAACTAATGTACCAACATTTTGATGGCAGCTTGATCCTAAATGATTGTAGGGCTACCAACTCATTTTCCCTTATCATTCTCAAAGAGATAAGAAAAAACATATTCAGTTGACTGTGTAATGATATATGTTGGGTCATACACATGACTTGATATGTGTCATGGCTAAAATCGTTCTTTATTTGGCAAATGAGAACATTGAGGACAAGAGAGTTTAACAAACTGGTGTCAACATGTATGTGATGATAATAATAGCTAACATTTGAATGTTTATTATGTTTTAGGCACTTAGCTCATCTTTACTATAGGACTATAAAAGTAGGTACTTAAAGTTTCCTTATTTCAAAACTAAAGAAACTGAGACACAGAGTATAAGTTTGGTGCCCAAAGTCTTTAGTAGTTGGCAAAAGCAGGATTTGAAACCAAGCAGTGTAATTCTAAAGGCCAAATACCTAACAAATTTTCTCTGTTGTATGTGGATATCATGTGTTCATCACCCCCACCATTCTTGCCTCTGATTCCAAAGGCAACTCATGCCCCTACTCACTACCTATTAGCATCTTGACATGTGGTTATATTATCTTGGTCATTTCCAACATAATCTTTTTTTAAACTTTCTCACTAATACTCCTAGCACACCAAAACAGCAGCAGAGCATGCTCATTTTCTCTGATTTCAGAGCTAATGTTTACAAAGCAAGTCTGGTGGTCAAAAGATAACAATTTTCTACCCATGTTCTGTTTGGATCCAAGTGAGACAGCAGCAAAGCCACTCTATTTTGTCTACTTTGTTTGATCACAGATCAATGTTCTGCTATTATATGTAGGCAGGTCTGAAAGGACATTTCATTTGTCACAATTATATAACTGTAGCTGGTAAATATGATAAGATAATAAATGATCATCATCTTGATACAACTGATCTTAGCTTTTTGTTGTTGTTTTCCCCCTTGGCTGGAATTGTATCGGTTTTTCCACACATGTAGGCCCATCAGCATAGAGTGGAGGCCAAAGGAGCTTGTGATATGATATGGACAAGAAGCATCAGATGGACTTAAATGTCAAACAATATCCTTCCTGAATAATCAAAATTGTCAGTTCCTATTACTTTCTACTTTTGGCACATACCTTGCACAAAGCTCAAGTTTCATTTGATGGGTTTTCTAGGTGAAAAATTTTTTAGAGACCTTAACTTTTTCTATATTTATTTTTTATATATCAGTTTAGTAACTCAAATGTTACTAACTTATATCAGTAATTCAAATTACATAAGTGATAGGCCAAAGTGAACAAATTATTGAAACAAATTGCGAGTTAAATACCTTCTCCAATCCTCATAATTACTCAAATACTGCTATGTTAGTTCACTGATCCAAGCGGGGTCAACCACAACTTTTCCCTTTTCTCCAGGATATAGAAGATTCATTCAGAGGTGGACCTCTGATCCAAGATCAGCCAATCTGATTCCTGCTGTTAGACTTTGGGGACTGTACCTAAAAAGATGTTGACTTCCCTTTGTATAACAAAAGTTGAAAGTGGGTACATATGAGAGCTATTGGTGTACTTGCTACTGAGGAGCAGGCAAAGTGACTTGGTAATGAGAGTGATGAATGAGATGGACACCCAGAAAAAAAGAGATTCAAGGAGTATAAAAAAAATTTATACGTTCCCTCCAGTGGACCTCTAGCCTACTGCTGACTGCATTAGTTGTTGGTTGTTGTGTAACAAATTATGTAACTCAAAACTAAATGAAAGTGACTTAAAACAACAGGATTTATTATCTCACAATTTCTGTGGGTCAGAAATCTAGAAATGTCTTAACTGGATGGACCTGCAGTCTCAGAGCCTCTCACAATTACAGTCAACGTGCTGAGCAAGGCTGTGGTTTCATCTGAAATATCGACTAGGAAAGGATCTTTCTCCAAGCTCTCGCATGATTATCCTTAGGATTCAGTTACATTAAGAGCCTCATGTCCTCTTCAGCTGTTCACCAGAGGCTGCCCTCCATTCCTCGCCATTGAAGCTTCTTCATAGGACAGCTTACAACATGGCATTTACATACATCAGGGTGTAAATAGAGAGAACAAGACAGAGCCACAGTCTTTTATAACTTAATCTTGGAAATGACATTCTATTTTATTTGCTGCAATCAATTTGTCAGAAGTCACTAGATCCAGTTCACACTCATGGGGAGGGGATTATACATGGTACAAATACCAGGAATCAGGTATCACTGAGCCATTTTACAAGGAGCCTAATATACTGACATATCTAAGCCCTTAGGTACTATGAAATAACCTTAATATCCCTGCAATGAATCTTAATTTTTGCTTAAACTAGCCAAAATTGGTTTTTATTATTTACAGCCCACACTGCTTACACATATTCTATAGTTTAATAAAATCCACATTTAGAATTCAGATAATTTTATTATGAGAACATTTATTACTACATTTCTAAATTCCCTTCACATCCCCCAACCCCTCACAGACTACTTAATAGTGGTAAAGGCTGAGACATGAGAAAACAAAGTAGTAAGTCATAAGGATCCTTACTAATAGGAAAATCAATATGAGAAAATAAAAATTTATAAAATCTTCAGATAGTCAGTAAATATATGATGATTAGAGACCTTGCTTATTCTTTTTTTATAAACCCCTAAATGTTATCACTGAAGAAATTTAGTTTTCTATGCTTTTTGTTTTTCAAACATCTTTTCTCTTACCATATTGTAAAGTAAAAGGCAAACAAAAAAATACTGTGTGACACTCTGACTAGTATGAATATTTCTCTCTGTTTCACACTATGAAATACACTTTCGTTATCGTTATAAAATTTTTTTAAAAAACGTACTGCAAACACCTTATCTTGGTTTGCTATATCAATCTGTAGGAAGTAGAGTAGCTTTTCAAAAATACCTTTAGCAAAAAGTCCCCTCCCTGGTTTTTCCTGCAAGCATTAACCTCAAGCATTTACTTCCTTCCATATTATTTACACATTTAACCTCAAAATTTCATCTAAGAAGTAACAAGAGATATAAGAGAGAGCGCAAATATCAGCCATCTGTAGACCAGACCTGACAAGCTTCATGGTGGAGATGAAAACCTCTCATTTCATAGAACTGAAAAAGGGCCATTGTATACACCAGAAGTTGAACTGTGCTCCTCTGGGTCTCACCGACCAATCAGGAATTATATAAATATGCACCTCCAGCACATAGTAAACATTTTCTTTTTAGTTTCTGGGTTGCAGTTTATCTTTGCTGCGCAGAATCAATTTAGCTTTGGACAGAAAAACTTGTGAGAAATCAAAAAAGCAGATTTCAAAAGCAAACAAGGAGACATAATGGGTGTAATTTCCCCAACGTGCCAGGACAGCACCATGTGTTGGATTTTATTTAAGAAAACAAAGAAACCCCTAGAGGATTACCTAAAGTTGCTTTCTCATTTCGGTAAAGCTTTCATGTGTCGATTGGTTCTGTCAATTAAAATAGATGCCGTAGGAGACAATGGCATTATAAACCATATCCAGGAGACCCCCAAGTTAGAAAAAGAAATTCGATGCCACCCAAAGGAGGTGGGGGAAAGGAAAGGAGAATATGGCAAATATAGATCATCTTTTTCAGGTGCCTCCTCAGGATTTTGACCATTAAAAACAGGGAAAAGAAAAAAGACTCACACAGGTTTTTTCCATTGAATATGACATACATTTCTTTTCTATTTTTCTTCAGTTGACAAGTTCTCCAAATAACACACAGGAGTAAAAAGCCTTCTAACCACCAGCCATTTTCTACACTGCTGGTTTCACATGTGTTGTAAGGGTTGGTTGGGGCCCCAAATGCCCAATCCTGCTGATTTTTTCCAACAATGTATCCACCACCTGATCCTGATTGGTGCAGCTCATCTTTCAAGCATGTGATGCCCTGACTCACTGATAACACCAGATGGGCCAGTAAATCTCAAACTTAACTATACATTAGAATCATCTGGGGGAAGCATTAGGGAAAAAAACCCAAAAAACAAAAACCCTCATTTCCAGGCTGCTCCCTGGATCAATTGCATCAGTATCTTCAGTGGTGATATTCAGACCTGATTTTTAGAGCCGCCCGCTGACTACAATGTGTATACGCAAAGCTGAAAACCAGTGCTGGGTGCCATGCTGGTGTATTAGCTATGCTCTTTACTGATGAAAGCTGCTGAACTGCTAGGAAATTTGATTAAAACATAATGTTATGTCAATTATACCTCAATAAAAGCTTTGTAAGTTAAAAAATAAATAAAAAATTAAAAGAAAATTTTCCTTGGAAACACAGTGTGCTCCCACTAATTTAAGGCAGTAACAAATTTATTGGGTTCTTACTATTCTAAAAGAAATATATTCCACACAATTCCACAAATTAGAGAAGATAAGCTCTTCTCTCTTATAAAAGTATATCCCATCACGTTCACTGGAGAGGGGAAAAATGGTGCTTCTTTTAATAAACTACCAAAAAGAAGATTACAAAAAAATTATCAATTCATAACCAGGGTAAAAATGTTTATAATATACCACGAATGTGAGACACCACCTTTTCACCATTAAGTTGACCCTGACAGAGTAGTAATAGAGTATTGAAGTCTGGAAGGAGTGTTTTAAGATGTGCAGTCATATAATTCTATGCCTGGAGAAACTCAGAGTCAGAGATAACTGATCAGTCTGTTAAATTGTTCTTGAGGAGCATTATAAAAATCACCCTTCTTCTCACTTCTAGTCTGGGGATTATGTTTTTTAAGTATGTAAGAGTGTTTCATTTCATGCCTAGCCGATAGTAAACACTCAATAAATTGTAGCAATTGGTAGAAGTAATGGTAGTAGTAATGATTGTATTGGTATTAAAAAGATCTACAAAATTTTATGCTGTGTTATCATTGGCTTAAAATACCTCACAAATAAAAACAACTGCTTCTTTTGTTGATGACACCTCACTTATTTGAAACCTGGAAAATTTCAGAGTGAAATAATAAAAAGGAGGGAGTAAGAAAGGCTTTTATTAGGGGTGCAATGAAAACTTAGCATAGTGTTTTACTATTTGGTGACAGATCATTACATTAATTACATTTTATGTAATTAATTTATAAAAATATATAATTTGATCTGATTTTATCCTTTGTCTAGAAATCCTAAAGTATTTGGTGAAAATACTTTGTATATCTTATGTATTAATGACTGAAAATACTTTATACATCTTATATATTTAAGAGTTAAAAGTACTTTCATAAGTTACTTAATTTAATTCTCTCATAGAGTGAGGAAATATAGATATTATTGCCCTTTTTTTACAGTTAAAGAAACAGAAGCTTAAAAAATAAGAGGGACCTAGCTAAGATGACTCAGCTAATAAGTGGCAGGGTTAGTATCTCATTGCAGGTTTTCTACCTTTGAGTCCTTCATTAGGTTACATACTTGGACTGTGTCACTATAGCTTTTTGAATAATTGACTTCACAGAGCTACAGTGTAATGTTATGTCCTTGGCTTTTATTAAGCAAAATTTGAAACACTGCTAGTTGAAAACTTGTTTTTGAAAATATAGTACCTCACTGTGTTGCTCAGTATTTCTTATTTAAAGGTTTTGGAGACAAACACATTATTCTCAGATTTCACAGCCAGGGAAGTATCTATATCACCTGACAAACTGGAATCTTTCTTTCCTTAGATTAGGAGAGTTACATGATCCATTGAGTATCTCTCCTTGCCATGGCTTCTAGGAAACTCAGAGCAAAGTTTTATACTTGACCATTCTAGCTTTTCTCAGTTCAGACTTCTATGACATATGTCCCCTTCTTTGTTGCCCCCTCCTCAGCCATCCAAGGCAACCACCTTTATGCATGACATTTGCTTTTCAATATTTGTCAATAATTCAATTTTATTGTACTGCGATTTTGGTAGACATTTGTAGTGTTCAGCTATCTGAAGGATGTCTCTCCCTTTTGTGGTAATAGAACCTCAATACTTCTTGGTTACTTTCTCTTCCCCATTCTAAGATCATCTAACTTAGAGGGTATTAATCTTAGTCTTTTAGAGCCAAGAATGGAAACATGACCCAGGACAGGCCAATCAGTGTGCTCTGTTGCCCTGGCCACAGTAATTGGAACAAGAGTAAGCCCATGACATGACAAAGTCAGTCCTATTAAAGCATGCTCAAATGCTTTTATTAGCATGACTGTGAAGGGGTTGTTAATTTTCCACTACAGTGGCCAAGAAGATGGGATGAAAAACTTGAGCTTCTGATGCCATCTTGCTCCACAGCAGAGAGTGCCTGAGAATAGAGCCAACACAAAGAAAAGCAGATCTGAATTTGAAGATAGGGAGACCAAGGCCTGTTGACCTCTTTGACTCCTTGGATCTAGTTGTGTTAGATGAGAGCTCTATTATATTTTGATTAACTAAATGGGCTTAAAGTCTCTTTTCTGCTTAAGCAATTGTAGTTGGGGTTTTCTGGACCTTGCAGTTTAATGTGGGTTGACAAATATAATGATTTATTTTTTACCACCATAAATATTATTTGAAAGTAGGCAGGACATAAGGCAAAATTTTAAATGTGTTCATTTTCTCCCACTTCGGTAATAAATCTGAAGCCATTGTCAATAAAATAAATTTTAATTTTAAATAAATGAATTTAATGAATGTTATGCCCTTTTAAAATCAAAGATATTTCCACCTTTACGGATCCAAGACGCTCAAATCAAGTTCAAAAGTCTTTTTGGCCTGGTTATCAGTGTTTGATCTTCCTAATGACTTTTTTAGATCTAGAGATCTCTGATTTCTTTACCAATAATGTCAAATACATGAACCCTTTCTGGTTAGCTTTCTTTTTTTTTTTTTCTGTTGTAAAATGTTCTGATTCCTATTACTCCAATTTAGTGGCTCAAGATTGAGCATAACTTCACCCATAATCCTCTTGTTAAAGGTGTGTGTGTATTCTGTATCTCATGGAATCAGTTTTATACCCCCTGTTATGAACTGAATATTTGTGTACTCATAAAATCCATATGTTGAAGCCCTAACCCCCAGTGTGATAATATTTGAAAATGTAGCCTTTGGGAGTTAATTGGAATTAGAGTAGGTCAGGAGGGTAAAGCCCTTGTGATGGTATTAGTGGCCTTATCAGAAGAGGAAGAAAAAAAGACAGTTTACTCTCTGCCACATAAAGACACAGCAAGCAGACAGCTGTTTGCAAACCAGGAAGAAAACTCTCACCTTGATCTTGGACTTCCCAGTTTCCAGAACTGTGAGAAATAAATTTTTGTTGTTGAAGCCAACTCGACTTTGGCACTTTGCCATGGCAAGCCCAAGCAGATTAAAACACCTCTTATGGATATTTCCAGTCTGTCTGACCTAACGTATATTGCTGAGTCTGTCTTTTTTTTACATGCTAAATATAGTAGTGTAAGGGAAAATTCTGCTAAAATTGAGAATAAATAACCAAACGTGTGAAGTTGTATTTTATTTCCATGATAGAATGAAGACTTCCCATTAAAAGGCAAATCTTCCATTTCAAATGTTTGAATAGAGAGTTCTTTAAAAAGAATTGCATTGGCTTAAATATAGGTTACTGAAGAGCCTAAATAAATAAATAAATAAAAAGTTTTGGTTTTTATTCCATAGCATTTTCACTTGAGGGTGAATTGGATTCATTTTAATTTACGCACAACTCTGAAGTCCCCCTCCCCCCAACTTTATTGATAGGCAATAAAGCACATACAGTCAGTTTGATACTCCCGTGAATATTATTTCTCTCCTTTATCTATTTTTTCTCTGGAAGCAGTGCTGCTTGGTGAAAAAAATACTGGCTTCAGAGTTCAAAGACCTGGGCTGTCTTATTAGCTGAGAGAGTTTGAGCAAACCATTTAATTTTTCCTCTGTTTTCCTATCAGTAAAATGAGAACATTAATACCTGCCAAATTTAGCTCATGTGATTTTGTAAGGATTACATGAGTAATTCTGGCAACTGTAATTTTACTCAACAAGCATAACTAACCAAGATTATTGTCTACCAAGTGCCATACACTGTGCAGGCCTCTGGAAAAGAATAATTAAAAAATAGAAGTTTTAAAAATTTATTTTAGATGACACATTGCTTTGGTCAAGGACCTCATAGACTGATAGAGAAAACAGATACATAAATGTGAGTCATGTATGTGCTCTCTTAGAGTACTTTGTCTACGGCTTTTTCAAGGCTTGAAATTGTTATTATCTATGTCCTTCTCCTTTATTTTATTTTATTTTATTTATTTATTTTTTTGAGAGAGAAGGGGAAAGGGAAGGAGAGGGAAATAGGGAGAGAAACATGAATGTGAGAGAGAAACATCTATCAGTTGCCACTTTTAGTCACCCACAGGCATGTGCCCTGACTGGTAATTGAACCCATGACCTTTCGGTTTATGGGACTGAGTAACATTGGCCAGGGGTCCCTCTTTCATTTCTTTGTTCATTTTTAATTTAATCTTTATTGTATTTTTTTCATTACCATTTTGTCCCCTTATCCCCCTCCCAAGAAATCACCACACTGTTGTCCACGTCCACGAGTCTTTTTTTTTTTGCTCAGTATCTCCACCCCTAACCCCTTCCCACTCTCTGTCATTTACTCTCCATCTATGAGTCGGTTTCTGTTTTGCTTGTTAGTTCAGTTTGTTCTATGTTCATTGCAGTGTTATTTATAATTGGCAAGATGTGGAAGCAGCCCGAGTGTCCATCAGTAGATGAGTGGATAAAACAATTATGGGATACTTACCCAATGGAGTACTACTTGGCTGTAAAAAAGAAGAAAATTTTACCCTTTGTGACAGTGTGGATGGACTTGGAGAACATTATGCTAAGCGAAATATGCCCGTCAGAGAAAGACAAACACCGTATGATTTCACTCATAGGTGGTTTCCTCTTTTTTTAATGTCTCTTTCCATTAGCCAGTTATGGACTCCATGAGGGCTCTCACCACAATTCCCTCAGCATAATATTTAGGAACTAGGAGACAAAAACTTCTGGGGAAGCCACTTGAGAAATTCAGTCTGATACTATTTTTAAAACCATTCAAATTTTCAGTTTAATCCTAAAAGAAGAAACCCCAACTTTCCTTTTTTAATTTTTTTCGTCAGTGAAGAGCTTTCCTTCTTATAATTCTTTGCAAATCTGTTAACTGCATATAATTATATAATCCCTGTCACTGGACCCATTTTTTTTCTGGGCCCCAATTTTACATGAGTAAATATTAAAGACAGGTACCAGTTTTCATCTTCTTGGAGAAAATTATATTAAACCAACAACAACAATGAAAATGAAAGGAAAATTGATTGGTTTCATTTCCCAGGTACACAAGGATGCTTCTTTGAAGTAATGGCCTTAAGTATTTCGTGGCTAGACTGCGCACATTTCTGGTTTCAAGCTGCAGCTGTGTCTGGGTTGTCCTTGCAGTAAATATATCATCAGGGTATGTTATCTTGTTCTGTAACCTCCTGCAAATCCCAGGGATGTGCAGAATTCAGCAGCTCCAAGGTATGTGAGGCCAGAGCTTGAAGAGAAAACCCTCTCCCCCTTACAAATCCAAACACATTAAAGAAATTCCTTTAGCGAGGATTTTTACTGATAGGTCCCCTTCACCTTAGTGATGTGGATATGTGTTTAATTCTATTACCAGGAAGAGTTTATGGAAACTGGGATTCTGAAGGAATGCCACAATTTGACCTTTATCTGCCATTAATTTATTCTGTTTTCTAAAGCCCAATTCCCCAGAAAAGAGATGCATTGGAAATCATAATTGAAAACAGTTAATTCTGGTTAGGTTGAGATTATATTTTTAAAACATATGCATTTATAATTTATATTGTGCCCTACAAATTAGAAAACAAAATCCGAAAGATGTTCATAACTTGGAAAATTTTCATAGGTTCTCCAAGTTTATGTACTTATTTTTTTTTATTTTCTAGAATGAAGGAAAGGTTGAAGGAGCGTGTTGGTATAAACAGGCCCTTTGACTGAAGATCAGCTCAATAGTAAATAAGTAGCTGAGATTTCTTAAGCATTCTGACCTTATTGGGGAAGATTGTATTTCTTTGTCAGGTCAGAACTCGTGTCAGAGAGCCAAGTGTCAGCTTTCCACTTAAAGATTAGGCAGGCAGGAGTCAGTATGTCTGGTTACACAGGACATAATCTGTCCGCAACCCGGAGAAGCACACTTGTTTTTTGCTGCAGAAACTGTTTTCCAAGAGATCACAGAATGGCGCTGATGTGTAGGAAAGAAACCTTCATCTCAATATTTCTTCCCAAGCAGCAGCTTCTTCTATGATAATAGGAAAATAAGAATATTATTGTGTTTTCCTAATGGCAGCAACTTACCCTCATCTGTTTTTTTTTTTTTCAAAGCCCATTAAAATCTGGAATCCATGGCTTTCTTAGCAGCCCTTCACTGTTCTCCAAAAAGACAAAGGAGAAGATTCTACTATTGTGCACACTAGAATAACATATCTCTAAAATGTCTGAATATTTATTATTGAAAAATAACCCAATTTCATCACATTGTAACTTCTTAAGAGCAATTTATATTGTCTGTACAGAGAGAGAGAGAGAGAGAGAGAGAGAGAGAGAGAGAGAGAGAGAAAGAGAGGGGATTACTGAAATCTCTCAACTGTCTAAGTTTGTGGGGGTAATTTGATCTTTTCTTCTGGGGCATATAGGGAATAGTATTAACTGAGACTAATGTTATCAAGATGGTCAAAATTCCCCCTTGATATATATATATCTATATATATATATATATATAGATATATATATATACAGGCTTTGAAATGCTGAAGAAGTAATTGTAAATAGATAATGCTTACCTTTGTTATTCAGTTATCCAGGAAAGATGTTCTATAGTCCCTGTACCCTCTGCCACACAAAGTATGTTCTAAATTTATAATCAAATGACAGACAGTTGGAGAGCACAGCCACTGAAGTCAATTGTTTTCCATAAGTCATGTTTGTGATTTCCAAAGAAATGTTCCAAAAGCAATACTGAACTGTAATTTTTAATGACAGATCCCCATTGAAAGCATTTAATTCACGTGCAACACATCTAACCCCAAACTCCATATCTGGCATGTTTGACCTGACTATCTTTTTGCAAAGATCCATTTTCTTTTATACATAACTCTTAAATCATATGATGAGCATTGGATTATTAAAACCTAATTTCAATGAAGGAATTCTGAAAATGTCTACAAATTGATGTTTCTTTTTAGTTCACTTAAAAACACTGAATAGGCTTAGAAATGTTAGTAAGAATTCAGGTTACCATATGTCGATTCAATGATTATTTGGAAACACCAAGAAAAAGACCTCCCACAGACAATTCTTTTTATTACCAGATTTCCTCAAAGCATAGGCCCAGAATACAATGTGTTTTGAGCTTGAGAATGGATAAGAAGCTGGCCCCAAGTAGACTAGTAAATGAATTTAAGTGGTCCCTTGGATGATTATCCAGAAAGACCTTTACACAATATGAATTGTACAATACAATGAATTGTAGTCTTTTATTCCTTGTAGTCAAAGGCATTATCACTCAATATTAAAAATCGTAGAGTGAAATAGTTATAATGGTGAGTAGAAGTGGGAGAGAATCTATCATGTAAAAGTTGTGCAGTACCAAAGAATCCTTACTCTGAAGAAAAAAGATCTGGGTTGAAGTTTGGCAAATTATTCTTTACATTTTAGTATCCTTATTTCTAATATTGTCATGTAAAAACTTTTGGTTGTTGCGAGAATTGTAATAGATGACATGTTAAAAAAAAGCTAATTTATAAGACAAAGCATAAAATAAATGGGATACATTATACTATTTTAATTACATGAAAGAACCGTTCTGGAGCATCAATATATATAGTAAAATAGGTATTATTTATGTAAGGATTATTTCAATGATTGGGCCAGAACTTGCTCATGCTGATTGCTGGCTCATGAGAGCTGATCGTTAAATTTTCAGAAATTAGATAAGCCAGTTGACAGCATGTTGGTAACTTTAAGTCAGCCACGGTGCAGATATTCACACCATGGAAATGGGCAAGTACTATAATCAAGTTTTGTCCCTTCCCCGTCTCTCCTCTCCAAAGACTTTACCAGTCCATCATGAGAAACTCATTCTGTAGGTGTAAGTATAGTTTCAGCAATCTATTGACATGTAATAAAATCACTGCAATATGTAGCAGCTTAATACAACAGCTACCATTCATTATATTCTCTGCAGCGATTGGCTTCAGCTGGTTGCTTCTTCGGCTCCGATGTGGTGTCAGCTAGGGCTGCAGTCATTCAAAAGCTTGACTGAACAGGAATATCCAAGGTAGCTTATTCTTAGGGTTAGCAAGGGCTACTGACTATTGACTAGGAGCTCACCTGGGGATATTTATAGGAGATCGTAGGTTCTCCTTCATATGATGTCTCATATGACTTGAGCTTCTTACAGTATTAAAACTGAGATTCTAAGTGAGAACATTCCAAATATAAAAGTAGAAGCTGTAGCTTTCTTCTGGCCAGTCTTGAAAGTTATACAGTATTATATCCATCACATTTTACTAATCAAAATAAATCACTGGCAAAGAACTTGCAACCATGTTTAATTTATCACAGATATTATGATATCTGAATCCATATAAACCTAACGTACTCATGAAGTACTCAGGAGAGGACATTGTGGACGTTGCTCATTCACAGAGTTGCCAGGACTCAACGGCATGTAACACACACATTTTATTAAGTTAGATGTCAATATATTTTTAAAATTTTATTTTTTATTAGATTACAGATATCTTAATTTTTTCCTCTTTGCTCCCCTCCACTCAGCTCACCTCTGCTCCCACAGTCAATCCCCTCTCCGCTGTCCATGTCCACATGTCTTTCATGCATGTTCTTTGCGATACCAATAGTTTTAACTTTTTCTTTAACTGGAGATAAATTTTACTGCTTTATGTGACAAATTTGGCCAAGCTAAAAGTCTCCTTTAGTCTTTATGTTTTACCTATGCAACTGGCCAAATATATGAAACTTGAAGATTTACTGAAAACAGACTTAAAAGAAAAACTACATATTCTCTGAAATTCTGTATATCCTTCTTGGAAAATAAAAGAAAGCTAATAATAAATCAGATCATGAATTGAGTAGCTAGATAATTTAAGGTTATAAGATTACAAAAGGTAGTCTTATAGACATCTTTTTTCTATGATTTTTTCTTAATCCCTTCGCTTTTTTCATTCAGCACAGCAACTTCCCTCCCCTCTGACAGCTGTCAGTCTATTCTCTATCTACGAGTCTGTTTCTATTTTGTTTGTTAGCTTATTTTGTTCATTAGATTCCACATGTAACTGAAATCATGTCTTTCTCTGACTGACTTATTTCACGTAATGTAATACTCTCCAGGTCCATCCATGCTGTTGCTAAGGGCCAAGTAGTATTCTATTGTGTAAGTGCACCACTGCTTTTTTATCCACTAATCTACTGATGGTCACTTGGGTTGATTCCATACATTGGCCATTATAAATAATACTACAATAAACAGGGGTGCATACATTCTTTTGAATTAGTGTTTCAGGTTTCTTCAGCTATATTTCCAGAAGTGGAATTACTGGATCATAAGGTAGTTCCACTTTTAATTTTTTGAGGTAACTGCATACTGCTTTCCACAGTGGCTGCACAGTCTGCATTCCCACCAACAGCGCACTAAAGTTCCTTTTTCTCTACATCCTCACCAACTTTTGGCGTTTCTTGATTTATTAATGATAGCCATTCTGACAGGTGTGAGGTGATACCTCATTGTGGTTTCAATTTGCATTTCTCTGATGATTAATAACATTGATCATCTTTTCATATGTCTATTGGCCAGCTGTATGTTCTCATGGGCATCTTGATGGAATAAAGGAAATATATCTGGGTTAGATAAAGCCAGGAGTGCTATACCCCCAACAAATCTGGAGAAGCCCTGTTGGTCAGTAAACATCACAGAAAATTCACAGGACATGGGACTTGTGTCAGTGATGATACTTCCAGATTCAAGAAACAGAAAGCCTAATTAAATGATATTTATTATCTCACAATATAAGAATTCTTGAGTTAGATGGTTACAGGGTCGCTGAATTTAACGACTCAGCCATGTCAAGTGTTGTGGGTCTGCTTCTTTGTTTGTCCTCTGGGTAGTACCATCACAGTGGTGGCAATATATTGTGTGTCCCAGATCCAAGCACCAAATCTTCACATGACAAAGTCTAAGGGTAGAGTGGAAGATCAGTTAAGGAGAATAGAAGTGATGGCTCTGTTTTCCTCATCTTTCTCTTTTAATTCTGGAACAAAATGTTCTCAGATGCCACTTAACAGATTTTTTCTTATGTCTCATTGTTCAGGAGTGGGTTCGATGACCATCCTTCAACCATTCACCAGCAAAAGGGAATGGATTAACAATAGTTCAGTTGAGCCAACTGCCTGGAACTCTGGGGAAGACAGTTTTTCTTGAACATATCCTTATCTGATATCTGGACAAAATTGGAGTTGTACTGGGAAGAAAGAAGGAGGATGTGGCTTTGGGGAGGCAATTGACAGTATCTGCCAAGCTAATTCTTAAAATGGCATCACAGTTCTATGGAATTGATCCAACCCAAGTAACACTTCTTAAGGAGCTAGATGTTCAAGAATATGGTGCAGACCCAAGGGCTAGGTGTAGGGCCCTAGACAAATAGGCTGGGGTTCAGGACAGTGTCAGCAGAGAATTGAATAGTAGCAGAGAGTAATTTAGATTCATTAAGCGCTTACTCTATGCCAAGCACCAAGCTAGGCACTCCATTTTTCAACATCCTATTTAACCTTCAGAGGGAAGATAGTATTACCTCTGTTGTAAGAATCAGGCTCAGAGAGAAAATGGTTAGAAGTAAGTGAAGCTAGAAAAGAAAACTCATGTTTGTTTGTTTGTTTGTTTTTAACTCTGAGGATGATCTGGCTCAATGCCATATTGAAGAAAGCCATTTCATGTTCCACCTTACGTTAGATACCCCTCTTTCCCCATTTCTCTCCAACATCCTTGCCTCTCACCCACCCCTCACCAGTGTTGGAAGGAAAGGAGGCAGCAAGCAATAAGAGCTAAAAGCCTCCAAATTTTCTGAAACACTCTGTATCAAACCACTGTCACAAAGTTCTGTACTGAGCGAGTCATGAGGAAAGCAAAAAGCAGTCATACAAACACTCGTGACAGTACATTGCGGTCCTTTATTTAATGTCACTGACCTCATCAATTTGACCAATTTAAGGTATACTGATGGCTGGATGTATCATTATTAAGGGTGAATAGCCTGTATACTAGGATTAAAACTCAAATTGGTTTTGAAATTCAGAATGACTTTGATATTGGATATTTTCACGGTTAATGGTGTTGAAAGACCTCACTGCATAAATGCTTTGACCTCAGAAATTTGGTAAGACGTACAGGGAGATTACCTGTGTGTCCTTATTCTTTTGAGTTGTCTGATAGAGAAAGTGGATGGATGATTGACCTTTGCTGGAGAGGACATTTCAGCAAGAAAAACGTCATTAGACTCTTCATATAGCTTTCTTGACTAGGCAGCTGAGTTTATCAAAGATTATTATGTTTTCCTCTGAATCTTCAGGAGGTCACTGTATAAAGGCCCTTGTCTTTGGGAAATATTTCAAGAAGAGCTTATTTTAGGAGGCCTTCCTGGGGAGGCAAGGTAGCCAGGGGTCAGTTTTGGCAGGATATTTTCAGCCCATAGATGAGGTTGTTTACGGTTCCACAAACACATTCCCTCTGTTAAATAAAGTGAAACAAACTCACATCACTCCCCATAACATTTTCTAACGTATAATGTTTCTTTCTTTGACATGCAAACTATTTTGTAGGATGGCAGACATCCAGAAGGAGTTGAAAAATTCAGGCAATTACTGAGATCCTTGAATCCCTGAATATTTTAATATTTCTTTTATTAAAATAGTTTGCAAATGGCCAGATAATTATCTAGGTTTTGCAGCTTTCATTATAAAAAACAATGCCATTTAGATGGTGCTTCAACTCAGGCCTGCGTAAGTCGTATCATATTTATCACTCTTTTTTCTTTTTCTTTTTCTTTTTTTTTTTTTTTTTTTTTTGCTGTAATGCCTTGTTTTCAGTAAAAGAGATCAGGAACTTGGTGATAATGGATCATGAAACAAGGAAACAGCCACAAGTAAAACTACCCAATGGTGCCTTTATCCTAGTTTCTCTCGGCTCAAAACATCTTTAAAAGGGGCAAGCATTTCCCCAGGGAGATCATCCAACCAACAGCTTGAAACAACAGTGCTTTCAGAAGCTTTTGGTTGTGAGGATGAATTGAGGTGATTACTACGGTGCTTGTTTGGCCGTCTTTGTTCCATTTGTAAAATGGCAGCAATGAAATATGGAAGAAAAACAAATTTTAATAAAAGAAAAGCAACTCAAATAAAAACACATTGCACTGGTTATAGGAGTCTTTAGGTTCTGGAAAATTAGAGCAATTGTCCCCGGTGCCTACGTGTGGGGTGTGTGTGTGTGTGTGTGGCACAGGAGTGTGTTGAAGAGGGGGAGCTGCATATTGCAGCTGGGCATCTGGAAGAGAAAAATCTCTCCAGCTGTTGCCTAGCAAGAGTAGGGTATAATTCATACATAATGCAGGCAGTCAATTATGCATGCCCATGCATATTATCTGACATATATGTCTCAGAGGGAACAAATAACCATTTTCAACCTCAAGTCCTTCTAGGAAGGGAAAAATGAAAGGCCCTTTTGTCCTTTTGTGTACTTTGAAGGTGGGTCTGCAAGTAGGGCCCGGAGAGAAACCCTGGCGGCATTGGGGAGCCCCTCTCTGACCAGTCTGGAGGGGAAACATTTTGAAGCATATGTTAATAAAGCATATATCTGATTATTAACTCACTTCCACAGGAAGCACAAATTCTCTGCTTAGTATCTCTTAAGACTTTATGTACAATGCCATCAGAAAAATCTATCTTAAACTTTTTCATCATCTACTTTTTCTATTCAGTCTCCTTCAGTCATCATGATCAGGAAGAAATTAATTTCCTGTCTTGGTGAAGACATTTTTAGCTTCCAAGATGAACCAGACTTTGCTTCCTGCTCAGTCTTTAGCCCTTTTTCTTTTGCATCTCACACAGACACAAATCTGTAATGATAAGAGTATCATTTTCGAGCTGCCTTCCTAGCTAAGCCTGCCTGCTATCTTCCACTGAATTGCACCCAAAGAAAATAAGGAAGCTGCTCAGTGTAGAAATTTATCTAGCTCATTATGAGTGTATGTGATGAATCTATATGGTGATATTTATTAGAACCCCTGCCCTTTCTTCCTCTTTCTGGAATGTCTCTCCCCTTGCTGTTCTTATCCACAGGGTAGAGTGAAGACAAACATATTCCATTGTAACTCTGATTCCAGGTCAAGGGTGATTGGTTCAGGGTTGGCTAATGAAGTGGGATATTTTTTTTCCTTGGGACAAAGAAAATAGACCAATCTTTCTATTTAAAGCTATAAAGTTCCAGATTTGTTGGTTGTAATGTTTTCCACATGTGGCAAAGAGAAAGTGAATCCTAACAGTTTTGTTGCCCTTGGTTGAATTTTTTTTTCCCCCTAAAATCAAGTAATAGTCTTTTCTTAGGTTCTCTGAAACATATCAGTATTTTCATTCATAATAAATTATCTTCTATGTTTAAGTTTGTTTGAACTGAGTCTCTGTCCCTTGCTGGGAAAAGAGTGCCAAGTAATACAGCAACTATCTTTCAAAAGAAAGTCAAACTTTGCTCCTGGGGTGAGTCTGTGTTCCTCACTGTGAAGACAGGCAGCACCTAACTTTGAAAAAGGACAGCAGAATTTAGTGGCAAAGATTATTTTACATCCATGTTTTGTCTTTCACTAGCTCCATGCCCTTGGGTTAATCACTCTCTGATAATATTATCTTCCTTGCAGTATTGTGTTTAAGTTTAGAAATAGCACATGCAAAGAAGCGGAGTATGATAGGTATCCAAAGAATGGTAACTGTACTCTAAAAATAACCATTGAAATTACTTAGAAAGAACTCTCTCAAAAGTGTAAAACTGCCAAGCAGACAGGGTTTATTCAGCTCACTTTCTTTTTCTTTGTTGCCCTCCCTCTTTACTCTTTTCCTCCCTCTCTCCTTTCCCCCTTCCTTTCAGTTTATCTCCCTTTTAGAGAAGCAGAGATGTGCAGGAACTCAAGCCTTCACCCATTCGGTTGCTAGGAAGTAGCTAGAAGGTTAATGTAGAATTCCTCGTGAACACACACTCTCACCAGAACAATTTCAATTGTCTCAGACCCACTGCTTCTTGGTTCAATATTTCTAATATGACCCTCTGTATTAGTTGGGATCCTCATGGCTTCAGAGGCAGAGATGCCCCTACCAGATTTAGCTGAGGAGCGCAGTGGGAACAACACTTGTGTGGATGGGTGAACAGCAGGATAGGGCCAAGGGAGAGGCGGCCCTGTGACACCGGGGGCCGCTGGGGCCCCAGTTCACCCCCATGCACAGCGCTAGAGCTAGGAGAGCCCTTCAGAGTTACCCCAAACAGAGGCAGGGAGCCTGTGCCTTTGTGCTCAGTATCCAGGATGCGTCCTGGTTGCAGGCTGCTCCCAGGAGATGACATAACCTGGCCTGAGGCAGTTCTGTCTTGGAGAGGGACTCAGTTGTGAGCAGCCAGCAGCCAGCTCTCACAGCAACTGCAGAATGAGTCCCTGGGTCCCAAAAGGAGTAACCTGCCTATGCATCACAGTGTCCGCCACTCCAGTTCGGGAATATGTCTTTCAATCCATCATTGCAATAACTGAATATTGAGCAACGGAGGGGTCAATAGTGAAAAAAAAAATTAAGAACATATATTCAAAACATCGCTCCTTGCTTCCTGTATCTCTGAGTATCTTCTGACTTCTATGATTTGAGAAAACTATTTTTTGGTCACAAGAAAAATATTCCATGTGGCAGAAAGTGATGGTAAGATGTTACCAATTACAGTCTCAGCTCTGCTGTCTACAGAAGGGGTTACATTCCATGTGTTTAGGCCCACCTCTGTTTTAGGATGGTGCATTTTAGATCCCTAGGTGGGCTGATCATAGGAAATGTATTCAGTAATCTCTGTAATCCAATAGGGCATCTACACAAAAGACCTGCATTGTCAGCACAGGCGGGGAAAGGACCCGATGCACCAAAACCGATAAGGTGTGATATCCAGGGCTTTTAAGGACTGGCTGTAACGGGTTAATGAAAAAGAACTAATTTTAGAGGAAAATTAAAAATTTTGCCTTACTTTGTTTTATACAGTATCTCATTCAAAACAGGATGACAATATACTGGATGACTGAAATCAAGTTGACAATATTGTAGTTCTCTTTTGAGGATATCTTAATGATTCATTACACGCTTTGTTTGGGCCCAAACCCAGGACATTTATCCACATTTATCCATAAAGTCTTCTCTTGTGGGATATCCACACTTCAGACTTTGTTGAAGACTCAATTATTCTTTCACTTATTGGGCTCCTATGACACTATAAGTCACTGGGTAGTTCTATTGGCATATATATATATATATATATATATAGATGGCTGTCTAAATATTTAGTTAAATGACCAAGTTCAGAGTGGGATAAAATACTAAGTTGTTTAGCATTATGCTTTCAAATAATGTATTAATAGAAAAATTATGTCTTACACTAATTGTGTGGATTTATGTATCATGGTAGATATTTATGAGTTCGGATGCCCAGAATTCTTTCTTTATCCTGGAAACTATTGGCCTTCTAATTCCATCCATATGATTGTGTTAAAGAACACAAAGTTCTTACACAATTATGCCCTGCTCCTGCCATAGTTAATTGTTCTAGCAGTGAGAATCTGACCAATGCAGAATTTAAAAACTGGATTGAGGGCAGAGAAGTCAGACTCTCATTGCCAGTGGGACCCTTGGGAGGTATAATTGGCCTTGGTCTTGTGATGTAAACATGTCATTATGCAGGGAGAAGCAGCGAGGAGAAAAATAATAGATAGAGGAAGAGGAAGAGAGAGTGTGTACAACATGTAAGTACTTATTTCCAATTCTTCCTAAAGCTTAAGTAAATCCCCAACTTTTGCAAAGTTTGACTGGATAGCTCTTATCTGAGTATTTCAAATACATCGATTTCCTTCCATGAATCTTTTGTTACTAGTGCAAATTGTATTTCTATCATATGTAATTATTTAATGGTTTCAATTAAATAAATGTGCACATAATAGGATTTAAAGCCTCCCTTTCTCTTAGACTGGTAGCATATAGTTTCTTAGGGCTGCCACAAAAAATAACCAGAAATTTGGTGGCTTAAAACCAGAAATGTATTCTCCAACAGTTCTGGAGATCAGAAGTCCAAAATCAAGTAATTGGCTGAGCGACCCTCTCTCTAAAGACTTGGAAGAAGAATGCTTCCTTGCCTCTTACTACCTCTGGCTGCTGATGGTGCCCCTTGGCTTGTGGCGGCCTATATATTCCAATTCCACTTCCATTTTTAGTATCTGTCTGTGTCTCTGTAGCTCTCAAATCTCTTCCTCCTCCCTTTCATAAGGACACCAGTTGTGGGTTTAGGGTCCACATAAGTACAGAATATCCCATCTTGAGATCCTCAACTACTCCTATAACTGTAAAGGCCCTTTTTCCAAAGGTCACATTGACCTGGTGAAGTTATCTTTTGAGAAGTTACTATTCAACCAACTATAACAGGTTCTCAATAAAGGGTGATTTTACCATCCAGAGTTATTCTGCCTGGAAATATTTTTGATTGTCACTAATTGGATGGATGGTGGTACTGACATGTAGGAGACAGAGGCCAGGGATGCTGCTTAACCTCCTAAAATGCACAGAGAAGTCCCCTACAACAATTAATTATCTGGTTCCTAATGCCACGAGTGGTTGAGAAACGCTGCTTTAGACAAATGACTGTTGTGGTAATACACTCATCTGGCTGATGATGATTACGGGCAATTAATGTAAATGCTAACTAAATACTCAAAGTGACATCATACGAAAGACTGTCTATCAATGAGGGAAGTCATTACTGTATAATTTAATAAATAACCAGTTGCAGTTGATATAATTATTTCATACATATCAAGTCGTAGATAGAGTCCCTGTAGAGTCTCATGTTCTTGTTTCCACAAACTTAAAATGGAGATGACTATTTTAATCTTTCTGAAATCTGAAATGCATAAAATGTGTATATTTAATGTGTATATTCAATGTGACATTGGTTGGGTTTTGTTTTGTTTTTTTGCCTTCAAATGTTATCTTAGAATCAAAAACATAATATGATAATATATATTTTTCTTCTAGAAAGCACTGACATAAGTAGATAAAAAGTTGTTGTTTTTTCCCAGTACAACTTGCAAGGCCTTATATGAGACATATGAATCAGAATCTCTGGAGATGTGACCTAGAAGCAGCATCTTGACATGTTTCCCAGGTGATTCACCTTTAGATGATCTAGTAAGTGTGTTCACTCTCCAAATTTGGAGATTGCTGTTATGAGGCGAATACTAAGTTTAGGCAGAGGGTTTTAGTCTTCTACTAATTCTCTGACCTTGGGAAGCTAAATTACCTCTTTGGACATCACTTTCTTTGTTCTCAAACTTCATTGTGCATTAAGATCACCTTAACCGACATGAATATTATCTCAGAGAATCCATGAGTTGTATGATATAAGCTAATAGATAAATAAATAAATTAGGAAAGACAGGTGAGCTTTTTTTTAGAGCAGAATGTCAACTACTACATATAGAAATATAGAAGAAATTATGATTAGAAAATCATCAGTAAATGCTAAAACTAGTGGTAAAATTTTGAAGAACAGGATATGTATGTACTTTCAAAGTATCTCCTCATATATTGCTTATTAATTACAAAGTGAAATATAGTAACTCTACAGTATATAAACCTGACAGACACCCCCTTAACTAAGTGACCAAAGCTAATGTCATCAACATTGGGACAAAGTGACATTCTGTGCCTTCTGATATGATGGACCAAGAAGAACACAATACTACATTAGTGATACCTTGTATTCCTGTCCAAAATGCATAATTAATTTTGAGAAAACATTAGACAAACCCAAGATGAAGGGTATTCTAGAAAACAACTGTCATGTAGTCTTCAAAAATATCAAGGACAAACAACACAAAGTAAGACTGAGGAATTATTCTAGATTAAAGGAGATTAAAGAGACGTGACAACTAAATACAATAAATGACCCTAAACAGAATAAGTGACAAAATTTGACTATATACTATGGATTAAATAACAGTAATATATTAATATTAAATTTTCTTATTTTGATTACTAGATTATAGTTAAGTAAAAAAGTCTTATTTTAAAAATTAAATTTCTTGGGGTGACATTGGTTAACAAAATTATATAGGTTTTAAATGTACATCTGTATGCTACATCATCTGTAAATTGCACTGTGTGCCCACCACTCCAAGTCAAGTCTTCTTTCATCACCATATATTTGACACCCTTTACCCTTTACAACCCACTCACTCCTCTTCCCTCTGTATCTATCAGTTTTTGTTTGTTTGTCTTTCTAGTTTGTTCATTTGTTACTTTCAGTTTTATATCCCACATATGAGTGATATCAAACAGTTCTTGACTTTTTCTCTCTGACTTATTTCACTTAGCATGATATTCTCAATATCTATCCATGTTGTCACAAATGCTAGTATTTCATCTTTTCTCATGGCTGAATAGTATTCCATTATATATATACCCAATAATCTATAGAGGGACACTTTGGTTGTTTCCATACCTTTGTACCATGAAATATGTTGCAATAAACATAAGGGTGCATATATCTTTGCAAATAAATGTTTTCACATTTTTCAGGTAGATACTCAGAAGAGAGGCTGCTGTGTCATATGGTAACTCTATTCTTAATTTTTGAGGAGACGCCATACTATTTTTCACAGTGACTGTATCAGTTTACATTGCAGCAGTGAATGAGGGTTCCTCTTTCTTCACAACCTCTCCAACACTTTTTATTACTCGTCGTGTTGAAGAAATTGTCTTATTCTTAATAAATTCATATTGAAGTATTTAGAGGTAAAGAGACGTGATTTCTGCAACCAATCTCAAATTGTTTTGAGGAGAAAAAATATCTACTTATTTACATATCAATCTTTCTATCTATAATAATGAGGCAAATGATGTCAAAATGTAAAAATTAATTAATCTGGGAATAAGGGAGAACTTTATACTACCCTTGCCACTTTTCTTAAAGTTTATACCAAATAAAATGTTAAATAATAATCTAATTCCCACTCTTTCCCCACTTTTTAAAGGTGAATACCATGTGCTCTAAGAATAAAGTCAATAAGAGACATAGTAAGAATAAGTGTTTAGTTTAGTTGAAAGAGTTTTTCCTGGTTAAATTTTTTAAATTATTTATTTTAAAGCTTTTTAAAGAGGAAGTCAGCATAGTATCAGGAGCTGAGTTTATGCACTAAAGAAGAGGGACAGCAAATGCAGTAAAGATGCTTTAGGGGAAGTTCTTTGAAAATGTCCTAGAGCAGAGGTCTCATACTTGAATGTGCATAAAAATAACCTGGGGACCCTGTAAAATTTAGATTCAGATTCAGTCAGTCTGAGCAGGCAGAGAGTCTGCATTTCTAACAAGCTCTCATGGTACTGCTGTTCTACACACTGCATTTTGAAAAGCCATCCCGCGTATAGAGCAGTTGTCCTCAGACCTGTGCCTGTTTGTGTCAAGTTCTAGTGGAACACCCAGCCACGCCCATTTGTTTACATATTGTGCATAACAGAGTTGAGTAGTTGCAACAGAGACCAAATAGCCCGCAACAGCTATTTGGCCATTTCAGAGAAAACGTTGAAGGATGAAAATTACAGACTCTGGAATCAGAATGTCGAGTTTGCATTTTGGCTTTGTCATGTATATAATTTCCTGTGGGTCAGTCAGCTTCTCTGAATCAGTTTCCTGTTTAGGGAGGGGATAATAATAATAACACACATTTTATAGAGCTGTTGGAGGTTTAAGCAAAACAATACAGGTTGAAAAAAACTTCGCATACAAATGTGAGTGTGCCTAAGATACCTGGGAAGCATGCTAAAAGTCTACATTCTTAGGCTCCATTTCCTGAGATTTGATTCAGGAGGTCTGGGGTTGGGCCTGGGAATCTGTTTAAAACGTGATTTCTGAAGGATTCTGATGCAGGCCACCCATAAGGCCACACTTGGAGGAAAACATTTAGCAAGTTCTTGTGTTCAGCATATGTGCACACCCATTCCCCCATTTTCTCCTTCCTCTCCTTCCTCTTCTCATTAGCTTTATCGCCCTCCAGCAGAGGAAGCTCTGTCTTGTTGTCCTGCATCCTCCCTGACTCCAGATGCTCCAAATCGACCATACACAATTTTGCTTTCCAACTTATCCCCACGACTCCTGCTTTAGACTTTTGTTCCTAACTTATCAGTAACTCTCTGGAATGGACCTTTCACTCACTGCATGTTCAAAATTCCTTTTGCACAACTATGATCTCTCCCTCTTTGCATATTTGTTATTGCCCTCCCTTGACTTCATCTTAAGGCAGTGCTCTGCAATTTCCACCTGGCTGTGACCTAGACTCACCTCTTAAGTGGGCTTGACCATCATTTAGTTGGAGGAAGCGGAGAGAACTATTGAGTGTGTATAAGTAATTCCTAGTGCCATTTCCTGAGGACCGTTGATGGAGCAGCTAAATACCTGGTCCACAGGTGATCTATGAGGGTTATTGTGGTTTCTCAACATATGGCCTCTTCCTTTGAAAATACTCTGCCCTAGAAGAAGCAAGTTCAAAGTGTGTTGAAAATCAGTGTTATTCATACCTTACCTTGCAATATATATTGACTAATATAACAGTAGACCCACACATCTCCAAATACACAAAGAATAAAAATCTCACTGATTTGAATAGATTTTGGTATTTCTGAAGAAAGAGAGCTATAAGGTGAATATTAAAAATTTTAATGTCACAATTTCTTAAGAATGTTTTTTACCTGTCAAGAATTTAGTGGTTTTGTTACAGAACCCCTGGGCTGCTCCAATTGAAAACAAACCCACGGGCTCTTTAGTTAGGGGTCCGATTGCCCGCCGCCAAAATTACAACTCTGAATATTATATTTGAGTGAAAAGAAAAATTGTTTATTTAACAGTTACACATACCCTTGCCTCCCCTCTACCAAACCTAACCAGTTTTAGGAAGGTCAGAAACACTGTTTCCCTACTTCCTAGGCACAGTTCAGCTTTACCAGCAGCTGCCAATCACTCAATCTGATTGGCGAGGTCCTTTCTGTGCTGTGGTGCCCTCCAGCTCTCAATGCAGGACCACCTGGACTCTCAGCCTCCTTGCAAACTGTCTTCTTTCTGTAAACCGCGTGGATCTCCTCTCCTTCTCCAGAGCACCTCTGCGAACACCCACCAGCGAGGGAGACAGACCCAGAGCGTGCCCCCCCTAAAGTGTTCACAGCTGCCTATATATCCCTGACTGCGTCCTCTGACGCAGTGGGTGTTGCCAATAGTTCTGACCATTGGCAGAACCCCACGTAGGCTCTGTGTGCTTTCCATACCATCACCTGGTTCAAGACTCCTCCCATCCACCTGAGGCTTTGGATGCATTATAGCAATTTACATAATGAAAGACACCGGCCACCAGCCTCAGGCATGTGGAGGCATTCTGAAAGCTGCTTCCTTCTCCCCATCCCCCAGCCACAAACTCCGGGGATTTTTGGACTCCCCTGTTTCTGTAACAGTTTCCCCCCTCTCAGACTTAGACCCTTTATAATCTTATAAAGGACAATGGGCGAAGGTCTCATGCTCTTCTAACTGCTTCCTGCTGGATGTGGTCGTCGTCCTACCTACCCTTGGGTCTAGAGATCCCTAATAAGAGTGGGGATGTAGGGGAAGGTGGCCTTTCCACATGGGGAAAGATCTTGCAGAGTCCAGGTTAGTTGGCTGTTTCTGGGTAGCGGTATGCTTAGTTTCCAAGGGCTGGCACTGCTGGACAAGCTGGCATCCTAGTCGTATTCTGGAGGCAATAGATTTAAAAGGCAACAGGGTTAAAGAAAAACACAATTCAAACTACAACCACTATATACAAAAGGCATCATTAAAACCATAATCACTAGATGACAAAAAAAAGCAGGGATTTATCTCTCAATGCCTCACATTACAAAAAGAAATGGCTTCTTTGGAGGAAGGTGTGCAGGGCGTGTCATGCCTGTCCAAAGCCCTTTTGCCCACTTCACTTAGCTTGAGCTGAGGGGTATACTTTAAGAATTCCCCCCTCTCAGACGTCTGGGCCCTTTCTGTCCAAACCACTATGACAGAAAAGACAGACCAGTTTTTTTTTTTTTTAAATTTTGGTTTTTCAGTTACAGTTGTCCCCTTTTCCCCTAATTTCTCTCCCCCACCCATCCCACCCCCTCTCCCGCAATCATATCCCTCCCCGTTGTCCATGTCCATGAGTCTTTTATGCAGGTTCTTTGACTAAACCCTTCCCTTACTTATCCCCCTTCTCTCCCTCTCCCCTCCCCCCTATTGACTGCTATTCTGCTCTTTGTTCTATTTAGTTCCTTTGTTTGTGTTGTTCTTTAGTTTCCTGTATTAGGTGATATCATATGGTATGTTTCTTTCTTTGCCTGGCTTATTTCACTAAGCATAATTCTCTCTAGTTCCATCCATGTTGTTGCAAATGGCAGGAGTTCCTTCTTTCTTTCTGCTGCATAGTATTCCATTGTGTAAATGTACCACAGTTTTTTGATCCACTCATCTACAGATGGGCACTTAGGTTGTTTCCAGCACTTAGCTATTGTAAACAGTGCTGCAATGAACATAGGGGTGCATAAGTTCTTTTGAATTGGTGTTTCAAGATTCTTCGGGTATAATCCTAGTAGTGGAGTCGCTGGTTCAAAAGGCAGTTCCATTTTTAATCTTTTGAGGTAATTCCATACTGTTTTCCACAGTGGCTGCACCAGTCTGCATTCCCACCAACAGTGGAGTAGGGTTCCCGTTTCTCCACATCCTCGCCAGCACTTGTTGTTTGTTGATTTGTTGATGATGGCCATTCTGACGGGCGTAAGGTGGTATCTCATTGTGGTTTTTACTTGCATCTCCCTGATGGCCAATGATGTTGAGCATTTTTTCATGTGCCTATGGACCTTCTCACGCCCACTCCCAGTACACTTCAAGCTCTACGGGCTGCCAGGAACAAAGTCCAGAAGACCGCCCGCCACTGTGCCAACACCTATTGGCTAAACCTGTGCAGAAGCATCCAGGAAGCCGCCGATATAGGCAACGCACGAGGAATGTATGAGGGTATCAAGAAGGCAACAGGCCCAATCCCCTCCAAGATCGCCCCCCTTAAGTCCAAGACAGGTGAGGTCATCACTGACCAGGAACAGCAAATGCGGCGGTGGACCGAGCACTACCTCGAGCTGTACGCAACGAAGAACACCACAACAGACACTGCTCTTAAAGCCATCCCAGACCTACCAGTCATGGAGGAGCTAGACACCCCACCTACTGCGGCAGAGCTCGGCAAAGCCATCGACCGCCTTGCTTGCGGGAAAGCACCAGGAAGCGACGGAATCCCTCCAGAAATCCTAAAAAGCGGGAAACCAGTCCTGCTACAGCCGCTCCACCATCTACTCTGTCGCTGCTGGAAGGAGGGTTACATCCCCCAGGATATGAGAGACGCCAACATTATCACCATGTACAAGAACAAAGGAGACCGCAGCGACTGCAACAACTACCGGGGCATCTCTCTCCTCAGCGTCGTCGGCAAAGTATTCGCCCGGGTCGCTCTTGCCCGCCTGCAGACCCTTGCTTCCCGCGTCTACCCAGAGTCCCAGTGTGGCTTCAGAGCTGGCCGATCAACAGTGGACATGATCTTCTCCCTACGCCAGCTGCAGGAGAAGTGTCACGAGCAGCATAAACCACTCTACCTCGCCTTTATCGACCTCACGAAGGCGTTTGATCTGGTCAGTCGAAGCGGACTCTTCAGCTTGCTACGGAAGATTGGCTGTCCACCACATCTGCTTGCTGTGGTCATGTCCTTTCACGACAACATGCACAGCACGGTGTCCTACAACGGCGCAACCTCTGAGGCCTTCCCAGTCAGCAGCGGAGTAAAGCAGGGCTGCGTCCTCGCGCCTACGCTGTTCGGAATCTTCTTCTCCATGCTCCTCCAATACGCCTTTAAGGACTGCAGCGAGGGTGTCTTCATTCACACCAGATCCGATGGCAAGCTCTACAACCTGGCCCGTCTACGAGCCAAGACCAAAGTCAAAGAGGTGCTCATCCATGAGATGCTCTTCGCCGACGACGCAGCTTTGACATCACACTCCGAAGAGGGACTCCAGCAGCTAGTCACTTGCCTTTCCCACGCATGCAAGGAGTTCGGACTAGCCATCAGCCTGACGAAGACGAACGTTATGGCTCAAGGCACAGGGACTCCCCCATGCATCACCATCGACGGATACACCCTGGAGGTTGTCAACGACTTCACTTACCTCGGGTCCACCATCTCGAGCTCTCTGTCAGTCGACTTGGAGGTCAACCGGAGAATCACCAGGGCAGCCACAGTTATGGCCAGACTGAACCGGCGAGCGTGGAACAATTCCAGCCTCACTGAGAAAACCAGACTGCGCATCTACCAAGCCTGCGTACTCAGCACTCTCCTCTATGGCAGCGAGACGTGGACCACCTACGCAAGGCACGAAAGGAAACTCAACAGCTTCCACATGAGGTGCCTGCGACGCGTCCTGCATGTCGCCTGGCAGGATAAGGTCCCCAACACCGAGGTGCTGAAGCGAGCCAATATGAGCAGTTTGCATGCAGTTCTTAGCGAGAGACGCCTCAGGTGGCTCGGCCATGTCAAAAGAATGGATGCAGGCCGTATCCCCAAAGACCTCCTCTACGGCGAGCTAGCAGAAGGCAAGAGGATGACAGGGCGCCCAAAACTGCGGTTCAAAGACATCTGCAAAAAGGACATGACACAATGCTCCATCAATCTCAACACATGGGAAGTTCAAGCAGACGACCGCCTAGCCTGGAGGCTCGCGGTCAGGCAAGGTACGTCACGCGCAGAGGCTGCGCGCAACGAGGAGGCGGCCCAGAAAAGATCGAGGCGGAAGCAGCGTCAACAGCAGCAACAACAGCCATCTGCCTTCACCTGTAACAAGTGCGGCAGGGATTGTCACTCCCGAGTCGGACTGCGCAGCCATTCTCGGCGGTGCAGATAGACTCTCAAGAAGCTACGCCATCGTCTCTCGAGACGGACGGCTGCCGACGACGACGACGACGATGGACCTTCTGTATGTCCTCTTCGGAGAAGTGTTTGTTCAGGTCCTTTGCCCATTTTTTAATTGGGTTGTTTGTTTTCTTGATGTTGAGTTGTATAAGCTCTTTATATATTTTGGAGATCAGTCCCCTGTCTGTGATATCATTGGCAAATATGTTTTCCCATATGGTTGGTTTCCTTTTCATCTTGCTGATGTTTTCTTTTGATGAGCAGAAACTTTTTAGTTTGATGTAGCCCCATTTGTTTATTTTTTCCTTTATTTCTCTTACCTTAGGAGATGTATCCGTGAAGATATTGTTACGTGTGATATCTGAAATTTTCTTGCCTATGTTTTCCTCTAGGACTTTTATGGTATCACGGCTTACATTTAAGTCTTTAATCCATCTTGAGTTTATTCTCGTGTGTGGTGTAAGTTGGTGGTCTAGTTTCATTTTTTTGCACGTCCCTGTCCAGTTCTCCCAGCACCATTTGTTAAAGAGGCTCTTCTCACTCCATTTTATGTTCCTTCCTCCTTTATCAAAGATTAGTTGACCATAGAGGCCTGGCTTTATTTCTGGGCTTTCAATTCTGTCCCACTGATCTGTATGTCTGTTCTTATGCCAGTACCAGACTGTTTTGATCACAGTGGCTTTATAGTATTGTTTGATGTCTGGTATCATGATTCCCCCTGCCGTGTTCTTCTGTTTCAAGATTGCTTTTGCTATTCGGGGTCTTTTTTGGTTCCATATGAGTTTTTGGAGTATTTGTTCTAGGTCAGTGAAATATGTCATTGGTATTTGAATAGGGATTGCATTGAATCTGTAAATTGCTTTGGGTAGTATGGCCATTTTGATGATGTTGATTCTTTCCATCCAAGAACATGGTACTTGCTTCCATTTATTTGTTTCTTCTTTAATTTCTTTCTTCAATGTTATGTAATTTTCAGAGTACAGGTCTTTTATCTCTTTGGTTAAGTTTACTCCTAGGTACTTTATTTTTCTTGTTGCTATAGTAAATGGTATTTTTTTTTTTTGTCTCTGTCTCTGCTATTTTATTGTTGGTGTACAGAAATGCCTTAGATTTCTGTATATTTATTTCGTACCCTGCGATTTTGCCAAATTCACTTATTATATCGAGTAGTCTTTTAGTGGAGTTTATAGGATTTTCTAGGTATACTATCATGTCATCTGCATATAATGAAAGTTTTACTTCCTCTTTCCCAATTTGGATGTCTTTTATTTCTTTTTCTTGTCTGATTGCTGTGTCTAGGACTTCCAACACTATGTTGAAAAGGAGTGGAGAGAGTGGACAACCTTGTCTAGTTCCTGAGTTCAGGGGGAATGTTTTCAGTTTTTGTCCATTGAGTATGATGTTGGCCTCAGGCTTCTCATACATAGCCATAATTATGTTAAGGTATGCTCCCTCAATACCCATTTTGCTGAGTGTTTTCATCATAAATGGGTGTTGTACTTTATCAAATGCTTTTTCTGCATCTATTGATATGATCATGTGATTTTTGTCTTTCATTCTGTTTAGGTGATGTATTATATTTATTGATTTGCGAATATTAAACCATCCTTGCATCCCTGGGATGAAGCTTACTTGATCATGATGTATGATCTTTTTGATGTATTGCTGGATCCTGTTTGCCAATATTTTATTGAGGATTTTAGCATCGATGTTCATCAGTGATATTGGCCTGTAGTTTTCTTTCTTTGTTGTGTCTTGACCTGGTTTGGGGATTAGGATAATGCTCGTTTCATAGAAAGAGTTTGGGATTTTCCCCTCTTCTTGGATTTTTTGGAACCGTTTGAGGAGGATAGGAGTTAGTTCTTCCCTGAATGTTTTGTAGAATTCGCCTGTGAAGCCATCCGGTCCAGGGCTTTTGTGTGCCGGGAGATTTTGGATTACTGTTTCAATTTCCTTCTTTGTTATTGGTCTGTTGAGACTTTCCACTTCTTGATTCAGTTTTGGAAGGTTGTATGTTTCTAGAAATTTGTCCATTTCTTCTAGATTGTCAAATTTCTTGCCATACAGTTGTCTGTAGTTAATTTCTAACTATCATTTGTATTTCTGAGGTATCAGTCGTGATTTCTCCTCTTTCATTTCTGATTTTGTTTATTTGGGTCTTCTCTCTTTTTTTCTTGATTAGACTGGCTAGGGGTTTGTCGATTTTGTTGATTTTTTCGAAGAACCAGCTCCTACTTTTGTTGATCTTTTGGATTGTTTGTTTAGTCTCTATGTCATTTCGTTCTGCTCTGATCTTGATGATTTCCTTCCTTCTTCTTGCCCTAGGCTTTGTTTGTTGTGGTTGTTCTAGTTCTTGTAGCATTATGGTTAGGTTTTTTATTTGAGATTCTTCTATCCTTTTCAGATATGCCTGTATTGCTATGAACTTCCCTCTTAGGACTACTTTTGCTGTGTCCCACAGGTTTTGTGTTGTTGTGTGCTCATTATCATTAGTTTCTAGAAATTTCTTGATTTCTTCTTTGATGTCATTGTTAACGCATTCATTATTTAATAGCATGTTATTCAATCTCCATGAGTTTGGGTGTCTTTGATTTTTTTTCTCTGAGGTTGATTTGTAGTTTCAAGGCATTGTGATCTGAAAAGATGCTTGATATGATTTCAATTTTCTTGAATTTGTTGAGGCTTGTTTTGTGACCTATCATGTGGTCTATCTTTGAAAATGTCCCATGTGCACTTGAAAAGAATGTATATTTTGCTTCTTTGGGGTGAAAAGTTCTATATATGTCAGTTAGATCCATGTGGTTTAGTGTGTTGTTCAATGCCTGTATATCCTTGGTGTTTCTTTGCTTTGATGATCTGTCTATTGTTGATAATGGAGTGTTGAAGTCCCCTACTATGAGTGTGTTGTTGTTGATATCCTTTTTGTGGTCTTCTAGTATTTGCTTTATGTATTTGGGTGCTCCTATGTTGGGTGCATATATGTTTATCAAAGTCATATCTTCTTGATGGATTGTTCCTTTAAGTATTAAGAAATGTCCTTCTTTGTCTCTTTTTATTGCCCTTGCTTTGAAATCCGTTTTGTCTGATATGAGGACTGCTACCCCGGGTTTTTTTTCCGGTCCGTTTGCTTGGAATATTTTTTTATATCCCTTTACTTTCAGTCTGTGTAAATCTTTTGTTTTGAGGTGTGTTTCTTGTAGACAGCAAATATGTGGGTCCTGTTTTCTTATCCATTCCGTTACCCTATGTCTTTTAATGGGAGCATTTAATCCATTTACATTTAAGGTTATTATTGACATGTATTTATTCATTGCCCTTTGTACCTCTGTTCCTCTCCTCTCTTGTTCTTTTCTTCTTTTTTCTTAGAACACTCCCTTTAGCATGTCTTGCAATTCTGGTTTGGTGGAGATGTATTCTTTCAGTCTTCCTTTGTCTGAGAAACTCCTTATTTCACCTTCTATTTTGAATGAGAGCCTTGCTGGGTAGAGTATTCTTGGTTGTAGGCCTTTGTTTTTCATTGCTTGAAATATTTTTGACCATTTCCTTCTGGCTTGTAATGTTTCTGTTGAGAAATCAGTTGATAGCCTTATCGGAGCTCCTTTGTATGTTATTTGCTGTTTTTCTCTTGCTGCTTTTAGGATTCTCTCTTTGTCTTGGAATGTTGCCATTTTAACTATGATGTGCCTTGGAGTGGGTTTTTGGGGGTTCCTCTTGATTGGAACTCTCTGTGCTTCCTGAACTTGTATAACTTTTTCTCTCATCAGGTTCAGAAAATTTTCTGTCACTATTTCTCCTATCAGTTTTTCAATTCCATGGTCCTTTTCTTCTCCCTTTCTAATTCCTATGATCCTGATTTTATTTCTTCTCATGCTATCCTGTAATTCCCTTATATCTTGTTCATATTTTTTCAATCTTTTTTCATTTTGCTGTATTGTCTGGGAGATTTTCCTCTACATTATCTTCTAACTCACTAATCCGATCCTCTGCTTTGTTTAGTCTGCTTTTGACTGATTCTACTGTGTTTTTCAGTTCGGAGATTGCATTCTTAAGTTCTTCCTGGCTCTTGTTAACAGTTTCTATGTCTTTTTTTATGCTGGTGTAGTTCTCTGCAAGTTCCCTGTAATTTTCTTGGAGCTGCTGGTAACTTCCTTGGAGGTTGTCATAGTTGATTTTAAGGATGTCGAGTATATTGAGCTTCTTTACCACCATTGTTTTGAATTCCATGTCTGTCATTTGGGCTATGTCTATTTCATCTATCTCTCTTTCTAAGGATTCCTCTTTTCTCTTCATTGAGGGGTTATTTTTGCGTCTTACCATGTTGGATTCTTTTTGTTTGTTTTTATTTATCTATTTATTTGTTTTTTTGGTGGGGGTAGTCTGCTTTGACTTCCCTCCTTTGTAGTGTGAGATTCTTTATGGGAGATCTGGGGGTTTCAGTGGTGCAGTCTCTTTGATATCCTGAGCCTGATGTTCTTGAGTTACCCTTTATGTCGTTTGTTTATGCTGTTTGGTTATATTTCAGATGTTCTTTGATAGGATTTTCCTTCTGGCTAGTTGGTTGAGAGTCACTCTATTCGCTTCGTCTTGAGTTCTTTTGTGGATATGCTGTTAAAAACATAAACACACAGCCCAGGCAGGAGACCCAGACCCTCAAAAAGTATCCCCCACTCTATCCTGCTATCGTCAGCCAACGAGCCCGTATTAATATAAATGTAAAGAGATTAGAGCTTTTATACTATAAGAAGAATAGATAAGAGTTATTTTTGGGGATGAAAAATATAATTTTTGATAGAGGGGGTGATAGACTAATAATAGTTGAGATTGTGCAAACCAGTAGGTAATATTCACATTGTATGTTAATAAAAATAGAAGAAAAGGATAGAAAAATGCATAATATAGTAAGAAAGTGGGATTGTATTGTATTGGGTTTATATAGTAATTATATTCTATTATTTAGAGTGATAGGGGAGCTAAACTAGACACACAAACGAATAAACAATGATTAAAGAGAAAGGATGAGAAAGAGAGGTTATATGCAACATGTTAGAGATAAAGCTTGTTATTCTTTTTGGAAGGGGAGAAAAGAAAAAAAAAAACACCCCCCCCAAAAAATCCCAAGAAAATAGAAGAAAGAAAAGAAGAAAAAAGAAAGAAAGAAAGAAAAGAAAGGATATAGAAGAAAGAAAGAAGAAAGAGAGAAAAAAAAATAACCACAACCCCCCCCAAAAAACCCAAAAGGGAAGAAACAAAGGAACAAAGAAAGGTAGAAAAGAAAGAATAAAGAAGAAAGAAAGAAAGAAGAAAGGGAGAAAAAAAATTGAAAAAAATTATACCCCTCCAAAACCCCCCAAAAAAAACCCAAGAAAAGAATAAAGAAAGAAAGAAAAGAAAGAATTAAGAAGAAAGAAAGAAAAAGGGAGAAAAAAATTGGAAAAAAAAAAAGCGATGTTTTTACTCCGTTTTAGCCTTGGTGTGTTGCCTTCTTTTTCTGCGTCTTCAGCTGGTCTAGTGCGGCGGTTCAGAGGTTCTTGTTTCTTGCAGCACTGGTGTGCGCCCGCGGTTGCCGGCACGGCGCGCTCCCTTGCTGCCCGCTGCAGCCAGTTGAGGTGCCCTTGTGCGCGAGCTCCTGCGTGCTCGGGCGGCCCGAGAGTTTGCCCTGTGGTTGGAGCCTATTGTTGCCGGGCCGAGGTGTTTCTGTGTTTGAGCCGAGGTGCCCCTGCGCGCATCCCTGCCCCCGCGGGCGGCCCGAGAGCTTGTCCCGGGATTGGCGCCTATTGTCCCAGGACTGAAGTGTTTTCACGCTCGCCCGCTGCCCGTGCCCTCAGTCCCACTGAGCCGAGATCCGGGAATTGGTCTCTTGCTCCTTAGGGCGGGGCCGCGGACACTTGTGCTCAGTGGAAGTGAGCGTCTGTGAGTCGCTGCCGCCCGCTGTTCCCGTGCCGCAGCCGCCTTCGTTCCCTCACCCGTCTGGGCGGGCACAAGCAGAGCCTGCACTAGTGGTCTGCTTTCCGGCCTGGGGCCCTGCGCCCACGGGAGCTGGCTAGGGGTGTCTGCGCACGGTCCTCTGCGTGTTCAGTGGGCCCTCCCTGTGCCCGTTGGGGCACTGATCTTATGTCCGTTGGGGAGTGTCTGAGGGACGCCTGGACTCACGGCCCCGCGCACCTGGGCCAGTGAGTGAGAGCACTTCCCTATGCGCGCCCCCACAACCCAGGGGAGGGTGGGGGAGTGGATGAGCCCACCACTGCGCCTGCGCTCCTCAAGAACGGCCTACCACCCCCAAACTTTCCTCCCCTCTCCACCGTCCACTAGAGAAAAATATAAAGGAGAGTTATGTTCTCACTTGCCCGGCAGCACGCTGTCTCCTGTCCTTCGGCGCCAATGCCACTTGGTCGAGTCCCGTCTCTGCCAGCGGGCAGAGATCTGCTCTCCTCCCGACTCCTCTCTGGGGCAGCCTGTGGTCCCCAAAAATCCTTTGTGTGCTTCCCGCCGCAGCTCGGGCAGCCGCCCCAGTCAGGAATCCCGTTTTGTCCCCTTTTCCTCCCCTATCCTCACTAAACAGGTTGTTCCCAGATGGATTTTCTCTAATCCAGCAGTGTCAAGGCTCGACTCCTGCCAGTGTCCAGCTGCTCACTGAGATGTTCTGTCTGCAATTAGCCCAAACTGCAGACGGGTCTCGGGAGCCTGAAACCGCAGCCTCTCCTCACTCCTCCGCCATCTTCAATAATGAGACAGACCAGTTTTAAGGTGAAGCCCACAGACCACCCCATACTTCACCAACTCAACCACTCAGTTCAGCCAAGCCGTTGAGTCTCAGGAGGTGGGAATGCAGATGGGCTTCTTAAGTGAGGCCTATATATATGGATAATCACTCAGGTAGAGATCATAGGTTTATGCCCTATGAAAACAGGAAAAAAACAAAAAACAAAACACACACATTAGTTCACACAACACGATTCACAAACCAGTCTCTAAATTTGCGAGACTATCTTATTGGGAAGACCTCCAGTTGCAAGGCACTTGCTATTCTTCTATCCTTTATAATGTCACAGACCTGGTCCAACTTTTAAATGAAAACAACCTTTAAATGAAAATAAACTTTAGGGACAGTTAGCTGCACTAGTTTATGGTCTACCAGTGAGCATTATGATTTTCCTTGAGTCTTGATTTTTCTCCCTAAGATCACCCTCCTTGTCAGTAAAGGGACTGCATTAAGTCCATTTATAATTTAGCCTGTTCATTTGCATAAAAACAACAAGAGCAGTGATTGATCACATATGATCTTTAAGTTTACTTTGCTGGAACTTACAGTAGGAACCTTCATGTTGACTTTTAGTTTGCCCCTCAGGGCACAGGAGCTGAGCCATACACCTGCCATTCAGCCTTGTCTTTAAGCACCTGCTTTCCCAAATCCTTCAGGTTTTCCATTATGCCTTAAGGTTCCTTTTAGCCACCTTTCAGGAAAGCAACCTTCGTTCCTTCCCTGGAAAGATTGCCATGAACCGCACAACCAACCAAGGTGCCAGGCTTTTTCTTCTGGGCTTTCCTTAGCTTCAAAAGTCAAGTCTAGTTCCTCGGGGCTTTCTGGTGATAACCAGAGCCCAAGCATGCCTTCCTCAGGCATGTCATTCCAGCCAAAGTCTTGGTAAAAACCTCTATTAACAACTGGTCTTGTTAGTTTTATGCAAAGAAACCTAATGTCATTACCTAATTCTTCAAAATTGCCAAACTCTGGAGGGATCAGGTAAGGAGAAAAATACACAGTGTGGAGGAAAATCCTTGTCCTTCTATATATGGCCAGTACCAATACAGAGAATTCCAGACCTCTCCTAGGTCTCAGAGAATTCTAACCAATACAGAGAATTCCAGACCTTTCCTAGGTCTGAGAATTCTAGACCTTTCATAGGTCTCAATGGCCAATACCAATACAGAGAATTCCAGACCCTTCCTAGGTCTGAGAATTCTAGACCTTTCATAGGTCTAGAAGTGTTTGCAGCTGCCTATATATCCCTGACTGCGTCTTCTGATGCAGTGGGTGTTGCCAATAGTTCTGACCATTGGCAAAACCCCATGTAGGCTCTGTGTGTTTTCCATACCATCACCTGGTTCAAGACTCCTCCCATCCACCTGAGGCTTTGGATGCATTAAAGCAATTTACATAACGAAAGACACTGGCCACCAGCCTCAGGCATGTGGAGGCATTCTGAAAGCTGCTTCCTTCTCCCCATCCCCCAGCCACAAACTCCGGGGATTTTTGGACTCTCCTGTTTCTGTAACAGTTTCTAGTAATTTTTTATTATGTACCAGTAATTAGTCTAGCGGTTAACAAAATCAGACACTGAATCTTTTGAAGGAGCCTCGAATTACCCTTTGACATCCTAATTACTGGAGAAATAAAAGGTGTCATTTCTGAAGAGATAGAGAGTGTTAGAGCTCTTTTCTGAGCTAATTGAAAGTCACATTTTACTATCTTTTTTACAGTTCATAATTTCTTTTTCAGAGTTACCTTTGGCCCCTGATTAGACTCTTCTCAGGATGTGATTTTTTTCCCCACTTATATAAGGTATATCTCACAGAACATTGTGCTTAGTGAAAGTTTGATATATTTTGCAAGTTCTTTGAATTTTACCTATATAAAGTAAAATAAAAATAAGTTATTTATCTCATAGAAATTGTCATTGCTTTAGTTTAAGAAATTGAGACCCTAACTATACGAACAAAGTATTTTGACTAATAGTTACTTAAGCAAGAAATGGTTACATTTGGTTATGATTTTTATATCTTATATTTCTTTTTAGCACAAGATGTAGTCATTTAACTTTCCTTTTTACTTGTAGCAGCACATTGAATTATAAATTCTTCTCCCCATTTTTTCCAGTCTCATCTTCCTTCTGCCTCATTCTCCAGGTAAAAGACATATTAGTGTGCTGAAGAAAAGGTATAAAGATGAAAAGCTGAAAGAATAGAGAGCGTCATCTTAAGAATGAGGAGAGCATGAGAAAGAAATTAAGCTTTTATTTGCACATTTTTTAAATCACAAAACTCAAATATGAATAAAATAGAAAAAATAGTATTCTTTTGAATCTAAGAGAAAAACTTAGTATCACAGCAAAATGCTGTTATTTATTCATTACTTTTTGCCAGACTGTGTGCTAAACAATTCATCCACTTGCTCATTCAGTCACTGTTTGAATAAAAAATTTTTAAATGCTTGTTGAGCCTCTGCTCCATGCACTGTCTTACTACCAAGGGGCTAGGGATAAAACAAAATTCTTCCTCCTATGAGAGAGGACATTCTACTTTGGAAGAGAAACACTAGGCATAAAAATAAATATATGATATGTTAAGGGGATTGAGAGAGAAGAAGATGAAAGTGGCTGTTTAATAAGGTGGAATTTGAACATGGATCTGAGAAGGTTACAAAAGTGAGCCCTGAGAACATCTAAGGGAAAGAGTGTTCTAGGCAGAGGAACGTAGATACTCAGTGGAAGGTATGACAGTGTGGCTGTAGTGGAGGGAGCAAATGGAGAGAATGCTAATAAATGAATCAGGGAAATAGGTGGGAAGCAAATCATATAAAGCCTCAAAGTCATGATAAGGACTTGGGAATAAACAAGAGAGATGGAAAGCTGTTGGAGGAGACTTTGAACAAAGGATGAACATGAAGTGAATACAATTTTAAAAAGATCATCAGGTTGCTATGTTGAGAAAAAAATTGTGAGAACACAAAGGCCAAAATGGGAAAGCCAATCAGAAAATGTTTGCAATTAATGTCTAGATTGTGAGTGATGGAGATAACCTAGCTATTTACCATACCCACTTCCTTCTTCCTCCTAGTACACAGTTAAACCATATTTCCCAGCCTCCTTTGTGGTTAGGTGTGACTATCTAACTGACTTCTGACTGCTATTACACCAGTAAAGCAATGTAAGCCACTCCCAGACCTAACTTGCCAAATCTCCCATGTACCGCCCACCATGCTCTGTCTCTTCGGCAGCTTTGTTCAAGGTGCCAAGACAGAAGGATGACACTAGATCCCAGAATCCCTGCTTAGATGACAGCTGCCTATTGGTCAAGGGTGTAAAACAAATTTTTTTTGGTGTTAAAACACTGAGATACTCTGATGTGGCATGTGCTATTACCTAACCTAAGAAGTGATGGGTAACTTTTCCTTGGACCAAAGCGCTAGAAGTGGAGATGACAAGGGATGGTCAGATTCTACACATGATTAGCAGAGTAACAGGATTTCTTGAGGGTCTGGACGTGGTATGAAAGTAAGAGTGGAGACAAGGGTGATTTGGATGATCTGCCTTGACCAATTGGAGAAAGGAATTGCCATGTATTGAGATGGAAATATTGGAGTAGTAAGAGTTCCATCGGGTAGAAAATCAAGAGTATACTTTTGGACATGTTAAGATTGAGATGTCTGATGTATCATCATAACTATCTTATCATATGTATTGTTATCTTTATTTTTAGTATAAAAAAATAGAGGCTTGGAGGCAAATGAATTGCCCAAGGGGATGTGTTAGGACAGGACTTTGAATCCAGTTCTCTGGACTCAGCACTTGAGGTGACTCTTAGCCGCTCTGGAAACTGTCCTTTTGTGGAATGTATCAGGAGAGCAAATGTTCCCAAATGCTATGAATACATTTAGCAAGGAAAAAAATCCCAGTGAGGTGGTATTCTCTGATTTAGCTAATTTAAAGAACAAAAGGGAAAGGGAGAGAAAAGAAAGAGAAGGAAAGTAAAATGGTATAAAAATCACTCTATTTTAGAAAAGAAAAATGAACGTGCATTTTTCTTTTACCTTATCTGCTATGAAAATGTTCTTCTTATTCTGAAAGGGGCATCCATTTGTCTTGAAGAGAATTAGGATTGTTTCCAAAGAACAAGTGGGAGTAAATATTCTGTCCTTAAGATACAGAGGGAAGTCTGGATTTTAGTGTCTTTGAAAGCAGGACTTTGCAATGAACAAAAGATTTATTTCTAAACTCTCTTAGCTACCACTAACATTAAAAGGCAGGCCTAGCTACTAAATAATGGGGTTTCTTCTAGAGCAGTGGTTCTCAACCTTCCTAATGCCATGGCCCTTTAATACAGTTCCTCATGTTGTGGTGACCCCCAACCATAAAATTATTTTTGTTGCTACTTCATAACTGTAATTTTGCTACTGTTATGAATTGTAATGTAAATATCTGATATGTAGGATGTATTTTCATTGTTACAAATTGAACATAATTAAAGCATAGTGATTAATCACAAAAACAATATGTAATTATATATGTGTTTTCCAATGGTCTTAGGCGACCCCCGTGAAAGGGTCGTTCAACCCCCAAAGGGGTCGCGACCCACAGGTTGAGAACCGCTGTTCTAGAACATAGTGAGAATGCCTCTTCTACCATCTAGACTGTCAGGCTTAGTACCCTTAGGAAGAAGGATACTGTGATTTAGGGAAAGTCAATGCCAGAGACTTGAATGAGGAGAAAGGCTGCTTCTTCTACTCCAATGTTATATGAGAGGAGAGTAAAAATAGAAGGTAAAGAAATCTGATGTTTATATCTAAGTCCTAGCATCAATTTATTCCTCTTGGGCTAGAACCTTGACCAAGGGTGAGCACTGTAAGTCCATTTTGATTTGCAAGGTCTTCTTTAAAGCACTTATATTTGCAGACCTACCTGAGGGAGGCTGGTCGCAGCTTTTTAGAGAGAGCCCAGCTTTTGTCATGAGGCTATATTCATCATGATGTAGGAGCAATAATGCCATAGTGATAGCAGGAAGCAACTCAGTAGAGGAGCCTGTAAAGTTGCTCTGCCTGCTGGTAGCCTAAGAAGTTGTACAGGGACTTTAAATGTTCCCACATATCCTAATAAGGTGCTGAAATCCTGGTGAATCAGCTGAGTCCTGCAATTGGGACAAAGAGACTGCAGAACGCAGGGAATTTGCTTCTAGATACTGCAAATCCAGAATTTAGATAGGTGTTCTAAATTATAAACCAGGAGGAACCAGACATATCTCAGCTGATGATGGTGCAGAAACCATACCAGATTAGCAACTTCATGGCAAGAACTAGTGAAGACCTTCTGACAATCTGCAAACTAGAGGCCCCCACTGAAGTCCAAAGTGAGCTGTCCTTCCCCCATACATAGATAATGTCCTGAAGATGAGCAAGGAGAAGAAAAGAAATCTGAAAGACTGAGAAAATTTTCTGAAACATAGTGAGTCATTCAAACAAAATTATTTAAATGAAAACATATTGGGACACCATTATTTGGTACATTTAAAATCTGCCATCTTGTCCTGGCTGGATGATTCAATAGGTAGGAGCATTATCCTGTACACAAAAAGTTGTGGGTTCAATTCCTGGTCAGGGCACATACCTAGGTTGCAGGTCTGATCCCCAGTCAACTGAGCAATGTTTCTCTCTCACATGGATATCTCCCTCTCTCTTCCCACCCCCATTTCCTCTTTCTTTATAAAATCAATAAACATATCTTCAGGTGAGGATAAAAAAAATTCTGACATCACCTCTCCCAAAGGGGTTAAGGTTTAGGAAGAAGATTTGAGCAGTTATTTTTTTAAAAAACAAAGAAATCAAAATTTTTTTTATTTTTATTTTTTTGCCGATTTAATTCTCTATACATAATAAATTTATGGCCCATTCCATTGTTGAGTTTTTATTCAAATGGTATTCTTTTTCTGTCTATATAGACAAGTGTGTAAATAGACATAATTCTTTGCTCTTGTCCATTGTCCAAGAAAATTTGAATCAATTTTTTAATTGGGTCTTTGGGTTTTATTGTTATTTTGTTTTATTTTAACTTGGAGTGTCAAGGAATTAAGAAACCGTTAGGTAAACCTCAGAGAGCCTTTCCAGCTAACTGTGGTAGCAAGCTAATAAAATCAAGATATTCAAACACTCTAATGAGGAAAACATAGAAAGGAAAGATCATTAATGATTGTACATTTCATACCCCCTGCCCCTCTCCAGTCTCTCATCCCTAATTATAGTTGCTCAGGCTCTTCTCTTTCTGGATTTTCTCGTATTCACTCCTGAAGTCCTGTGAGGGATTCTCAATTTTCTGTTTGCTACTGGCCTTCAGTTTTTGAATCTGTTATCACCATTTGGTAGGGTTTCAACTTTCATCGCCTACTGTTTTTAGGGAAGAAAATGCTTTAGGCCTGTCTTTTACATATATAATGGAATAAGAAGTGACCTGTCCTACACTACTAGCCTCAAAACTTTCAGGACTGGTCTGCAGAGATGGCGAGGCCTTTCTGGAGCCAGCTCCCATGGGGAGGAGTTCCAAAAGTTCAAGATGGTAGTGGTAAAGCCTGGCGGTCCCAATTTCACAGGAGTAGCAGCAACTTATCACCTAAGGATAAAGCAGAAAGGGAGATTTTACAGAAGAAAAATTAAATTCCAGCTATTTCATCTGACTTCAAATGAAGTCCAGAAATAGAAACATTTTTGTAATAAAAACATCCTGTTGTGATAATATTTATATTTGACACTGACATAAAGAAATATAAAAATTGTCAAACTTATGCAAAAGTAGGAAGAAAATTATGGTAAATACTAAAGTATTTGTTATAAAAAAAAAAGTACCCAAATCAAAAACAAAAAACAAAAGAACTTCTACCTTGGAAGAGAAAATATGCCTAAGTCTCCTGGATTTGTTAATATTTGGGAAGAATCCTACTTACATGGTATCTGTAAGAAACAGATGTTTTGTGGCTGTTAATGTAGTTAAAAATATAACTTCTTAGTTCTTATCTTCAAATTTATTTTTTATTATTTTATTTATTGAGAGAGAGAGGAAGATCAATTTGTTGTTCCATTTATATATGCATTTATTGGTTGCTTCCTGTATGTGCCCTGACTGGGAATTGAATCTACAACCTTAACATATTGTGACAACACTAACTAAGTGAGCCTGCCCAGCCAGGAATTACCTTCAATTTTTTAAAAATGAAATATAATAGACACATAACATTTTTTTCAAGTGTATGATACAATGATATCATATTTGTATGTTTTGTGAAATGACCACCACAAGAAGTCTAGTTAACATCTGTCACCACACAGTTACAAATTTTATTGGGTGATGAGAACTTTTAAGATTTACTCTCTTAGCAACTTTCAAATATATAATGCACTATTATTAACTATATTAATCATATTGCACATTACATTCTCAGGACTTATTTATTTTATAACTGGAAATTTGTACCTTTAGACCACTTTTAGCCATTTTGCTCATAGACTTAGTATCACAGTGCCTCCTATATATGAATGCACTTGGCTCCACACTTAACAAAAAGTCTTTAATAATTAAAAAACAACTGGTTTATCTAGCTTTGAATACTTTGTTTCTGACTTACTTGTTGCTGGAGATCAAGTCCAAGCTTTCACAAATGGAATACATCAGTTCCTCTTGATAAAGTTTATAGCACATTCACATATGCTTCTAATGAATTATGATTTTGTTCTAGAAGTCTATATTTTCTAACAACTTTATTGGGATATCTTTGGCATATGGTGTTCTTGAGGTCTTACTAAATGTAAAATTAATTTGAATCTAGAAAAACACAGTTATTGTTTTTAATCATTCACAAAGATTGACTGTAACTTCTAGTGAAAATGAATAATTGACAACTTTTCTTCAATACTTGAAGAAGTTGGTTGTCTTTGAAACATTCATTTTTGATGATTTGATGTTTTATACATCAGATTGCTGTAGCTCCAGTTTTATAATTTCTTAACCTTGATGGTAAAAATAAAGACCATTAATTCATCAAATAGATTTTGAGTGCCTGCTCAGTGCTGGTTGGCCTCTCATTGGGGAGACAATGACGAAGAAATACAGCTTTTTACTCAAATTTTAAGAGAAGTTAAGGAGTGGGGCTGACTAATAACTGTACTGTAAAGTGATGTAATAGAGGTACATAAAAACTCCAAAGCACTAGGCGGCATGAAGAAGAGAGGAAAGGGGAAGACACCATCTACTCAAAGACTGAAGGATCAAAAAAAGGATTCAGCAAAGAGGTGCCTTCTCTTAAATGTAGAAACTGTTCTTTAATTGGAGGACAGTTGAGTACAGATCTTAAGGAAGTGAATGGTGGTGGTCGTATGAGCAAGGGAAGATCATTCTTGAACCATGACGGAAAAACATGGAAACCAAAGGACTTGATGTGTTCAGGGAGTCATAAAATAGTTTGATTGGGCCAGAACATCATACTCAAAGCAGGGGAGGGGTAGGAGAGGAAACTGGAAAGGTAAAGAGAGGTCAACAGGAACTTAGGAAGGGTTGTAGGTAGCCTGTGCATGTTTGTGTACTCTCTGCTCTTAGTGCTAATAAAAGACTTGAGTGACACTGACATGATTTTGATTTTAAAAGACAGCTCTGTCAGTAGTATCAGTAGTGTCCCTGGAGTGGAGAGAGACCAGTTAAGTTGGATTCCAAGTCTAAGCTTGATATAATTTTCACCATTTACAGTGCTAAAGGTCATTTTAGCCTGCCAGCATTTACAGTGTAGGGAAGGTCATGCATTTACCTGTCTGCTCAAGACCCAAAACACCTCACACTTTCAGTGTGTTTTAGCTAACAATACAGATTTCTCCAAATGTGAAAGAGGGAAATTGGGCAGATTCCTTCATGAGAAAATTTGAAATAGAAGAATAAGACATGCATGGAGAGCTTTATAACAAAAAGAACTTTATTGTTAGTAACTCCATGAAGGCAATATTTCAGGCTATCAGAGATTATAATTTCAGTTTTGTGGAACATCAAAGTCATATAACAGTCTCCCAGAGGTAGATTAATACATTACTTATCATTTAATTCTGTCTTAAATGATGACAACTCATATCCAATCTGATGATTTAAACTATACACTTTGAAACATCCCTTTTAATTTTTCTCTGTTATTTACCTACCTAAAGAAAGCCACTACTTCAATAGCTAAAAGAAGAAAATAAATTGGCTTTCCTCTGAGGAAAAGTGTATTTTTATTCTAAATCCTAGCCGAAGATTCCCACGAATAATGCCAAAGACTGTTTTCTATTCTATCTTTCACCTGCTTAGTGCTAAGTTTTCACAGATTTAACTATAAGCCTTCAACTATTTCTTGCCATCAGCTTTTTAACAGAAAAAAATTATAGTTAGAAGCATTGTGTAATGATTTCAAGGCACAGTTCTATGGATAAGGGAGAAAAAAAATTTTAAAACTTTTTTGGACAGCTAAAATGTGTATGTGGAAAATTACACAGGCACAATCATATACCAGAAGACTCAGAGATATAGTTATGTGGCAAGACTGGGATTGTGAGATCAGGGATTGAAGAGAATAAAAAAGGTTTAGACAACTGCAGTAGGGCAGCAGCTGTGTGTTTTGCTTTGACATTTCCCACGGTGCCTAGATAATGGAGTTTTTTTACAATAGAATGAGGTTATACTACAGGAACAAAGTAAGAAAGGAGCAATTAGAAGGCCAGTGAGGGGTGGGAGCAGGATGAGAAAGGGTCGAGGTTTTGGCTAAATACACAGATGTGCACAGCAGGGCTAGAAGAAACTGTAAATTCAGAAGAAAGGAAGTAGGTAGAGGAGGAGGAAGAGGAGGAGTATGGACTGGGCAGATCTCTTTGGAGAAGGGATTAAACAGAATGAAAATGCAAATATATATCCAAGTCCACCCTGGCAGATGTGGGTGTGTTTGTGGGCAACATAAAACATTCCTCTTCTGGAGGTGGTGCCAGAGATTCAATGAGGAGTTTACTGGAGGCTGGCCAGCAAAAGATTTAGATAAAATTCAAATTCAGCTATGTGTGTTGAGGGCCAGACATCTTGCAATGAGTTTTCAAATACTTTAGTTAACTAATTAAATTTTTGCAATAATTCCATGAGGTACATATTAAATCAAACGGTTTTATAAATCAGGAAACTGGGTCTTAGAAAGGCTAAGGAAATCATAAGATTATAGAGGTAGTATTGAGAGGAGTCTGGATTCCAACCCAGCACAACCTCCTAGTTGAGATTAGCACTTCTCCTCTCTTCCCTCTGAAGGTGCTGCCTCTCCCTGTTTCATTCCTGTTCTATGAGTCAGTGAAAAGAGAAGCTGCAAAGGCATGTGGTCAGGGTGACTGTCAAGGACAGCTCTTTGTTTTCCAAGCCTCATGAAGCAAGTTAGAGCCAGAAGGGTCAAATTGGTACCACTCAAGTGGATTAAGAGATGAGTTAGAATCCAGAAAGTGTTGAGTTCGCAGCATGATACAAATATACTTGTTGGCTCTGCTCTTCTCCCACTCTGCGACCCTTGGAATTTAGGGAGCAACACAGATGTAGTTCTGAAGGCACTGCCTTGCACTCTGGAATCAAGAAATTGAATATTCAAGACACTTCTCAAAAGAGGACATAAAGATGGCTAATAGATTTATGAAAAGATGCTCAAAGTCATTAAACATCAGAGAAATGCAAATTAAAACCACAATGAAATCTCAACTCACACTTGTCAGAATGGCCATTATCAATAAATCAACAAACAAGTGCAGGCAAGGATGTGGAGAAAAGGGAACCCTAGTGCACTGTTGGTGGGAATGCAGACTGGTGCAGCCACTGTGAAAAAAAGTGAGGAGGTTCCTCAAAATGTTAAAAATAAAATTGCCTATGACCCAATGAGTCTACTTCTGTGTTTATGTCCAAAGAAACCCATAACAGTAATTCAGAAGAATATATGATACAGAGAGATCTCATCAAATCACTGGGGAAGAGCAGGAAGGCCATATAGGAGGAAGCTGCCTGAGACAATGGTAAACAGTCTAGGGTGGGATTGGCTGAGAAGCCGAATGCCTCCGGAGCACATGAAATTATGAACCAGAAGACTTAAAATAAAAGAATGGCAGAGAGGGGCTCACAGGCTCTTCTTCCTCCTGGAGGATGCCTGATGCTCGTGTGGCAGCTGCCTGCATTTCCCGATAGACAGCATTTGGGATGGAAAAGAACTCTGGTGCAGCCTAGGATTGGGCTGTCCTGCAGACGGTGGCAGGTTTACTCTTCTTTGGGTGTTCTAGAGGGCACGGGCTCTGAGGTTGAGCCTGCCATTTTTCCAAAATTGTGTAGCTTTTCTACATTATGTTGTTTTAGTTTATAAACTAATCCTATAGAAATAAGGTAATTAAGAGCAGGGAGAATGAGAGGAGAATTCAGATGTTAAAAGAGTTTAGCCTTAATTGAAAAACTTAAGTGACTAATGCATATGGAAAGCTGTTATTCCAAAATTGTGTAGCTTTTGAATAAAGACTCCTTTCCTTTATCACCAAATTTTTGCCTCTAGAATTTTGCCTAGAGGGTGGCAGCAGGCAGCAGGACCCCCCTTGCTGTTCGGTAACATATATTTATGCCTATGTTCACTGTAGCATTATTTACAGCAGCGAAGGTATGGAAGCACCCTGAGTGCCCATCAATAGACAAGGGAATAAAAAATGGTACATATATATTGTGGAATATTACTGGGCCCTAAAAAGAATGAAATCTTTACTATTTGTGATGGCATGGATGGACATAGAGAGTATTGTGCTAAGTGAAATAAGTCAGTCAGATAAAGGCAAATACCATACGATTTTATTTATATGTGGAATCTAAAGAGCAAAATAAACAAACAAACAAAATTGAAACATACTTACTGATACAGAAATCAGACTGATGATTACCAGAGGGGAGAAGGTTTGGGAGACTGGGTGAAAAAGGTGAAAAGATTAAGAAGTACAAAATGGTAGTCACAAAATAGTCACAGGGATGTAAATTTGGAACTATAAAGCAGTCTGCAGTTTGTGGCTGCTTCTGCTGGGCCTGGGTGTGTGCAGAAAAGATCAAGGCTGGCTTTTAGCAGCACCAGGTCCAGGGGAATGTCAGCAAAAGTCCCAAGGTACCCAGAGATCTGCCTCCACCTGATTCTGCCTGCTGACTGCCTGATAGGGTCACTCACTGAAAGAGCTTCTGCTGGTATGAGGTAGGTTCTCAGTGAGTCATCAGGTAGGGGTGAGTTGTATAAACCAGATTGATACAGGTTCAAATGCAGTGCCAGTGCTGGGTCTGAGGCCACTTAGCAAATGTCCCATGATATACCAAATCTAACTGCCACCCACTGGGTACCTGCAGATCTCTGTGGTAGGATGATGTCTCAGAGAGTCATCAGGGTAGGGCCAGCAGAGTTTAACAGGCCCAAAGAGACCAAGATTTGGTGACATAAAGTAAGGGCTCTGCACCAGTCAAGCATGCAAGGGAAAAATTTCCCCTGGCCTAGAGCCAAACAGCTCAGTCTGTCCAAGATTCTTGTAGGAGCCTGACTCAACAGGGTGGGGTAGTCAGGAATCAGAAGGGTACATCTAGTGGATCTCACACGGAGAGGTGCTGCTCAGGTTTGAGAGAAGGTGGGAGGCATGGCCCCCACCCCAGAGTCAAACAACTCAGTCTGTCCTGGATTCTGCCCAGACCTCAGCAGGGCAGTGCTACCAGGAGGTGAGAGGGTAGGGCTACCTGGACCCTGGAGAGTGGGGCAAGAGGATTTCTCAATCAGGTTCACGGGACAGTGAGGAGAGTGACCCATGCTCCAAAGCCACACCACTCAGTCACTGACACCCCTGAGTCTGCCCAGACAGACTTCAACACTCTGGCACAAGCTTCTGACTACTCAGCAGTAGAGAGGTCTGCAGAAGAGAGGTGGTGGGGAGTACAGAAGGTGGGTCTATTATCTTCCCCGAGACTGATGCAGTATTGAGGGGCGTGCTCCACCCAAGAAAGAGGGCACCTGTAGTGTGAAAGGGTGGCTTAGCACAAGGGTCCCAGTGTCTGTCCCCTCAGCTCTCTCCCCAGAGCAACAAACACTAGTCTGTTCTCACCTGACTCCAGTTGGCTCTGATCCACCCTCCCTCCATTAGAGTCCAGGGTGAATGGCTGTGAATAAGATTTTGTGCACTTGTCCTTTAAGAGGGTGCCTGTGTCTTTAGTAGATTCCTGTTTCTCCCTGGCAGACAGAATCCCTGTTGATTTTCACAGCCAGATGTTACATAGGTGCCTCTGCCAAGCTCTGTTGCTCTAGGCTGGAGACCTCCAGAATCTCAGCTGCTGCCTGTGGGAATGGGTCGAGCCCTTTTCATGTTTCCACCCTTCCTATCAGTCTCCATGTGGTTTCTTCTGTAAATCTTTGGTTATACTTCCATTCAGCTAGTCTTCAGTTGATTATTCAGGATGATTTTTCTATATTTTAGCAGTAATTCCAGTTGGATCCTGGGAAGATGTGAGTGCAGTTTCCACCTATGCTGCCACCATCTTGGATCTCTCTATAACTCGCCTGCATCTCAACTTCTTCATTTAAACATGAGAATTATATTTCTTGCTTTACATGATTGTTTTGGGGATAAAATGAGTGACTAGGCTAGAAAATACTATGCAAAAGTAAAAACTAAATGTATTTAAAAAATTGTCATGATGATTTCTAAGATCTGCTAATGTCCCTGATAATCTGCTTTGAATCTAATTGTACCACACACCAGTAATATGTACAGCTTTAGTTACTTTCTAGCCGTTAAAAACTTAGTAGGTGGCTAGAAATGGCTGTCAGTTTTTCTGGTCAGAAGGGAGGCCCTGTATAGGAATTGAATTGTGATGAAAAGGCAAAAATGATAGCCATTTCCTTTGCATACCAGTATGCACATTATGTGGAAGAAAAAAACAACAACAACTGGCATTTTAAAAGTTTCAGTATTTTTATGTCACCTAACTATATTTCATAAGTCATCCAATGCATATTTATAGGTCATTCAATAATCTTATTAATCTTTTAACCAGATAGTTTTGCTATCTGATTTGACTTTTAAATTTTATATATTTCTAAAAATCATCCTCTGATGAAACGTTTTGATTATACATTTTTGATTTCAGGATTTTAACATGTCTGGAGACAGAATGTCACAGAAGGCAATAAGATTCATGTTCCTCTAGTTTATAACTTCATGTTAAAATCGTGCAGCCAACCTAAGTATTTTTTAAAAATATTTTATTTATATTATTTTCAGAGAGAGGGGAAGGGAGAGAGAAAGAGAGACGGAGAAACATCACTGTGTGGTTGCCTCTCATGCATCCCCAACTGGGGACCTGGCCTGCACCCCAGGCATGTGCCCTGACTGGGAATCAAACCAGTGACCCTTTGTTCACAGGCCAGTGCTCAATCCACTGAGCCACACCAGCCAGGGTTAGCTTTTTGTTTTTTTTCTTTTCTTGAGGATAATTAAATATTATTATAGTGACCACTTTGCCTGAAATACCTCCTTCAACTTGGAATTCATTACTAGGTCCTCAGCTAGAGAAACACACTGTTCAAGTCTCTAAAAGTCCAGATTTCCATATGTGTACTTTATTCTTTTAATGATGAAAGAAATAAAACTCTTTGTACTTTTGAACAGAAGAAACTCAGATTTTCAAATTGCAGGGTCCTTTTATTACTACATTAAGGCATTCAACTGAAATCTGTCTTGGTTATAGGACCTGGTTTATGGTTGGGAATAATAGCCAGCATAGTAGAAGAAAAAAAGTGATAAAGTTTGTACTCATATTTAACTGGTTTATTGCAGCAATCTTCCACTCTGGGTTTATGAAACAAAGCTTTTTACTTAAGCCCATTCCTTATATCTATCTCTCTATATCTCTGTATCTGTAACTATCTATGATTATAGTTCAATCAAAAAGATCTTTCTTGGGTCTCTATTGAGGTGAGTTTTTTTTTCTTTCTTTAATATGCATAGGAGTATACCTAAAACCAGATTTCTGAGTACCATTTCACAAAGGAACAGTGTGAGCTTTTAGAGAGTTCCTCTTTGAGAATACATGCTACGAACATAAGTTAATCTCATCTTTGGATCTCAAACAGCTACTGGGATCCTTTGATACCAAATAAGAAAAAGAAGTGCTTAAAAAATGACAAAGGTTCTCCCTCCTTTGGTTTATTTACTCCGGTTTCTTCTTCTCCTGCTGGTCCACTGTGCCCTTGGCAATAGCTGATGCAGGGAAGGATGATGTCAAGCTGCTGTCGAGCCAACTGCATGGAAATAGAAGAATTAACATGTTCCCCTTCAAAATGATTGATTCCGTGGCTGCACATTCATCACCTGGTTCATCATGACCAACTCTTCTTGGCCCACTGCAGGGTGACCTCGTTAGTATGGCCTGTTCCCTTCCTGCCACAGCAGCTGCCTAGAGACTCCCTGTGTGGTATGGGCTAATGAGGGTCTGAGTCATGTGAGGCTCTCACCTTCCAGCCATCAGGCCCGGAAGTGTTGGCGAAAGGCAAAGGGCCCGCACTCAAACAGCACTGACTAAAGGGAATGTCCTCATCCTCTCAGTGAGATCATTCACGTGACCTGGGCTGAATGATTGTCAGACAGTCCAAAGGCCACAAGGCCGTGATAATTTCACTGGTAAATTTGTGTACTATCTGGTGGTAAATTTATCATCCAAGACAGACTGCTTTGCAGATTGCAACGTGCATATACTTAGCAGGAGAGGTAGCTGGGATAACACAGCATGGGTCCCTGGAGCATCTGGTTTTATTATACTGGGAGATTTAAAACCTTTTAGGAGAAAACAAATGATTTTGTATGATGTCTAATGCCAGAGTTGGGTAAATCTTAAAGGTAAAATAGAGAAACTTCAAAGAAATTTTGCTCTTGACCAAGGCCCCCCCATATTCCTTCTGTCAACTCTCTCCTCCAGCCCTTCAAAATCTTCCCCTCTCCCTGCTGCTCCGGGCACTTCAGTGGAAAAGTTTAAACAGAATATCCTAAGACAGTGTTTTCCAAACAATGGGTCATGGCCCATTAGTGGATTATGAAAATAAATTTAGTGATTCACAACTAACATTTACAAATAAAATAAAACTTGGGTTATAATAAAATGCATTCTTTATTGAGGATCATGGAAAAAAATGTTTCAAACCTGCTGCCCTAGGTTCTTCCTATATTTAAAATAATCACTTAAAAAATCCTGAAGATGAAAAAAACAGATATTTTGTAATGACTGACATTGGCCATATCTGATAATGAACAGGGAAAATAATAATAATATGCTTACCCTAAACTCAGCCTTGTTATCTTATTATTTTTTATTAAAACAACCTTAAATTCTCATTGGAGAACTGATTTGGGAAATGGTGTGCGTGCGTGCATGCATGCGTGTGTGTGTGTGTGTGTGTGTGTGCGCTTGAGAGTATTCAATCTGGCTTCTATGGAGAGAAAACACATTGCTAGAAAATAAAATATTTGGGCACAGTTTTTTTTTTTACTTCAAGGCTTTTCAGTTACATGGTTTCTTTTAGAAGTTTGACACGTAAAAATGTTTGAATATTGGAATCCAAATCATGTAATTTTTCTTCCAGATGTCTTGTTTGTTTGTGTATTTCTTTTTAAACATGTGTATATAATCCCAATGCTCGAGAGTATTGCTGTATGTTAGAATCATCTGTTTTAATGACCTTTGCTTTATTGATTTGTTCTCTTTTTCCCTATTTTTAATGTTGCCTTTGAGATTAAAGTCATTTTTCTTCTGCAATAGTAGGTGAACAGTGATTTTGTTGTTAAGAAAGAGAAATATTGATAAGAAAATAAAAAGATGGTGTCTCCATAGGTGGGTTTTTGTTTTTTATTTAAACCTATTAGATAGCAATGAGACATAAACATTGACTACCTTTTCTGGAAAAACAAAGGTTATATCTCAGAAACAAAGCAAACAAAGAGAAAAAAAACCCCACAAAACAATCTCAATAATAGCTAACATTTACTGAGCACTCACTATATACATAGCACTATTCTAAGCACTTTAGAGGTATTATGTCATAAAATTCTTACAACTAACTTAAGCAAAAGGGATTAATATTATCTCAACTTTTCTGAAGTTGATTTAGAGGGTTCAGCAATTTGCCCAAAGCGCCCTAAGTAGGGAGCAAAGATGCCAGAGAGGTGAGATGACCCCACCTGCTTTCTTTCCAAATACTGACTCCCTGCTGAGGATGAATCACTCTACTATGCTGCCTCTCTTAAAAACAAAACAAAATGAAACAGAACAATGCAAACAACAGATGATATTGCCATGGTTTGTGCTAGGTATTAGGAACACACTGATTACTTGGGTCAGAGATAATAAATCTATACTGAACAGTAAAACACATAAAAAATATAGGTTTCCCAGGCAGTTCCAATCATAGTTACCTCTGCGTGATGTAAGTGATTGGGAGGGAGGTATGGGGGGAAGAGAAGCATTCTGTGAAGTCAGTCTTAAGAAGTTTAATGTAGTAGCATTTTAAAAGTGCATCATAAATTAATTTTGCAACCAGCATCCAATTATTTTTAGACATTATTCCTGAGAATTATGATTATAGTGGAATTTTACAGCTTATTTGCTTTGCTTCATTACAACATTGACATGGTTATTACAGTAGCTAATTTTTTTTTTCTTTTTGGATAACATCTCACTCCACTGTGTAGCAACAGCAGTAACAGAAACAAGAAAAGGGACTCATGTGAGTTTCTTTTATCATTCTTCTGAGTGGCATGGTTCCTTCACCATAAAACACAGGCCCATTTGGTTCTTCCTCTACTCCACCACTATTCAGTGATGCATGGTCAGTCACAGGGAGACTCTCGATCAACTTCTTCATTCGTTAAAGTGTGTTTCTCCCAGAAGACTTCAGCACTATCCAGCTGATGCAGTGCATAGGAGGAGCAGAGAGTGTCCAGCCTCTAGCATCAGTAGACTTGGGGTTGAATTCAGCTCTGCCTCCTCTTTAATAGCTGTGTGGCCCTCAGCAAGTTGCTGAATCTCTCTTACTTTTAAATTCTTACAAAATGTTTCAGCCAAGCAAAAATGTGTAGGGAATCATGTAGTGGTTACCCATAGCCTTACCTCTCCACTTAAAAATAAAAGAGAAGCCCTGGCTAGTGTGGCTCGGTGAGTTGAGCATCATCCTGAAGACTGAGAGGTCGCCGGATGGACTCCTGGTCAGGGAACGTGCCTGGGTTTCAGCCCAGATCCCTGGTTGAGGGCATACAAGAGGCATGGATTTATATTTGTCTTGCACATTGATGGTTCTCTTCCCCTCTTTCTCCCTCCCTTCTCCTCTCTCTAAAAATAAATAAGTAAAATATTTTTAAAATAAAAAAATAATAATAAAACGGAAATGGACTGCAAGTCCCCTGTGCACTCTATCTGACCAGAAAAGAACTGTTTTGAATTTGGTGTTTATCACTCCTGCCCATGTCCTTACTCATTTGCTACATATGTATTTATGGCTAGGAAATATGCACTACTGTTTGGCATGTTTTGAAAAAGTACATAAAATATATTATCCTGTGGCTATCCTCTGTTACTTGTATTGTGTGTGTGTGTGTGTGTGTGTGTGTGTTGTATTTCTTTTCATTCAGCTTCCTTCCTGGAAGGTTTCTTTATCATATAACCTCTTTGAGTCTTAATTTCTTCCTCTCTCAAATGATCACAGTAACAAGTGGCATAAGGTTGGCATGAAGAACTTAAGTAAAATAACACAGAGGCTGCAAGTGGCAATGTATTTGGCACATTGTACATACTTAAGAGAATGCTATTTCCTTTTTGTTCCTGGTGGAACAGTATTCTACATCTGATAATTCAGAGGAAGCAGCAACTTGGCTTGCTCAGCTGTAATGTTCACATTACAATTTGCCACTACTAACCATTCCCATTAGTATCAAAATGGGCTCACACAGATAGGCAGGCCGATTATAAGCATTAGCACCTAATGTTTCCTGAGAGGACCAAGCCGAAGTACGCTGCTTTACAGTTATAGTTATAATTTCCTTCTGGTTCTTCCAAGTCAGAGTTAGTTTCCTGAATATGGAAAATATGACTACCTTACAAGTGCATTGTATATATGGAACACTGAAACTTCTGTGTTAATCATTCCTGATGAAGATGTTATGAAAACATGAACAAACAGCAGTGTAATTTAATGTACTCCATTTCTATTTTTCTTCAATCTATTCTTTCCACACTCTTGTGTACAATTCTCTATTTTTGTTATTTTGTATTTAATTGCTTTTGCTAAAGCAAACATATTGCAGAATTGCCAATTATCTTATAAATATTCAAATCATGCATTGCTTTCATTGAGATGGTTTTAGTTTTTCTGGAACTGCAACAAATTTCAATCAATTTTTCATACTATAAAAATGTGGTAGTTTAGAAATCTTTGAATAATTTATTGGAGTTTTAGGTTTCTTATAACATTTTGCCTAATGTTGGCTACAGGGATGTCTACACAATGTCAAAACATGTGGTAATCCAATCATTTCAGTAAAAATGCTATCATTTTATAAAGAGGAAAAGGAAGAGAAATTCAAAGTGATTCTCGAGTTTTGTAGAGTAAACAATTGATTTATTAATAAAATATTTTGCTTTTCTCCAGATTGTCATGCAAATGTAGGCACAAACCTAGAGATCACATTTGCTTGCAGTCAACAACATTAAAAAAGAGAAATTATTACTATCTCAATGTAATAAAGTGTGTTGAATCACACACTAACAGTAAATGTATGGTTGGGGAATAGAGTCTGTATTCCAAAGGTTTATTATTTTCCAATTGAACTTGACTGCCAAGTAAAAGCAAGCACCTAGCCTTCAATGTGAAATACAGAGGATGACAGTTGTGTGTAAATCTAATTAATAGCCTATCTGAAAATCCTACTCACACACTGATTAAAGGGAATTACTAGATCTCTGAATTATGCATGTAGGCAGAGGAGGTAATTATTAAAAAGATAATGGTTAAAGCCCCAACTGGTACCACTTTTCTTGAAAACAAGCTCAGCCCAAAGTAGATTAGCAATGATTTACAAAACATCTTTATAGTAATAAAGAATTATTATCACAAAGCTTTTAGTTTTGCTTAATTTTTTTCCTTTTGTAATTACGACAGTGTCCTATTGCTAAGGAGACATTTAAAATGTGTCTTATTTACATCAGACACTATTTTTCATAGGCAATAAGAACTGTCTACATATTATACCACATGTTATCAAAATATTTATTTGAACTAAATATTTTTTTATTTTAATTAAATTCATTAGGATGACATTGGTTAATAAGATCATATAGGCTTCAAGTATACATTTCTAGGATCAACGTGATTTGTATATTGTATTGTGTGCCCACCACCCAAAGTCAAATCAGCTTCTGAACTACAGTAGTCCCTCTCTATATCGCAGTTCACTTATCGCGGCCTTGTGTTATTGCGGGATTTTTAAAAATATTATATTTAATTATTTATCAACGTCATGAAATATCTCTGATAGTTCCTTTAATGTGAAGATTTTTGCTGATGTTTCTTCCCCTGGGATATCTTCACCCTTTTGGTCACAACTACACTCCTCATTTTGGTGAATGAGTTGTCCTTACTAAGTTCTTCTTTCTACACTTTCAGAGTCTCCCGGAATGCAGCGGTGTCACTTGCCCATAGTCAGCTAATTTCTTTTTTTTTTAAATATGTTTTATTGATTATACTGTTACAATTGTCCCAATTTCCCTTCCCTCTGCTCCCCTCTACTCAGTGGTCCCCCTTCCTCCAGTTGTCCCCCCCCCTTTTAGTTCATGCCCATTGGTTGTGCATATAGTTCTTCTCAACCTCTTCCTGTCTACTCCACTCCCTCCTACTATGCTTCTTAATTCCTGTATGATCTCCCTCCCTTTCCCTCTTCCCCATCCCTGCTGACCTTCCCCCAATATGTTCCTCATACCTATAGTTCTTTTTCCACTCTCGTTGCCTATTTAGTTTGCCTTTGTTTCAATTCCCCAGCTTCTGTTGTTGGTTGTTGTGATACAGTTTTCATTTTAGTGTTCATTGTTTTGATCCTCCTTCTCCTAAACCAGTCCCTTTAACATCTCATATCATAGTGGTTTGGATCTAATGAACTCCTCCAGTTTTATTTTGTTCTGGAAGCACTTTCTCTGCCCTTCTATTCTGAATGACAATTTTGCTGGATAGAGTATTCGTGGTTGTAGGTTTTGGATTTTCGTTACTTTGAATATTTCTTGCCAGTCCCTTCTTGCCTGCAGGGTCTCCCTTGAGAAGTCAGCTGACAGTCTAATTGGGACCCCTTTGTACATGATTCTTTTCTTCTCTCTTGCTGCTTTTAAGATTCTCTCTTTATCTTTAACTTTTGACAGTTTGATTATAATGTGTCTTGGAGTGGTTCTCCCTGGGTCCGGTTTTTCTGGAACTATCTGTTCTTCCTGGACCTGTAAGTCTATTTCCTTCCCCAAGTTTGGGAAATTCTGCTTTATTATTTTTTCACTTAATTTTTCAATTTCTAGTTCTTCTTCGCCCTCTGGCAATCCTATTATTCTTATGTTAGGTCTCTTATAGCTGTCCCAGAGGTTTCTGATCCTCTTCTTACTTCCCTTGCTTCCTGTTTCCTCTCTTCATACTGGTTGACTATTTGTTCCTTCTCTATGTTCCGGTTTATTGATTTGAACTCTGGATTTTATTTCCTCACCATTTGTGTCACATGTGTTTTTGTTTTTTTCAGTATGAGTGTTTTTCAATCCTTTCTCATCTTTTCCCAAATATTTTGTTAATTCTGTAAGCCACCTGATAACAATGGCCCTGAACTGAGCCTCTGACAGGTTTCTTATTTGTTCATCTGTCAGATTCTTCATCTGTTGCCTGGTGAGCTGCGCCACCGGGATCTCTATAGTTGTCTGCCTCATTTTGACAGATGCGTTTTGCTTTCTTGGGCCGGCTGTCGGGGGCAGTGCCTGTGTACGCGTCACAACCCAGCGACCGGCGGCGATCCGCAACCTATTTCGCGGCGCTGTGGCGCTTTGTGTGGGGGTGGGGGTCCAAGATGGATTCCTGCAGTTATTCCGATAGGAGACCGGGATCCGTCCTCCCGCCCTCTGGGCCTCACCATCAGAGGCAAAGCGGTGGCTGCTTTTCCCAGCGTTGGGGTCCCGAGCTGCTGGGGCTCGACTGCAGCTGAGACTGCTCTCCCTGCCGCTGTCCCTGGTGCTACCGCAAACAGCACCGCCCACTTTCGCTCTTACCTGCCCAACGAGCGCCGCTGGTTTATAACTTCATACGTTGGGCTTCCGTGTAGTTTTATTTTCTGGAATTTCTAGTTATCCTTTGTTTTGAAGTAGTTGTATTCCTCTCTAGTTGTAGAGGGTCACTGAGCATGTCAGCCTAAGCCTCCATCTTTTTCGGAACTAGTCAGCTAATTTCTGCTGTAACTTCATTTACATTAAGGTCAAAGTTCACTTACAGTGTTTTTTTTGTTTCTTTGTTGCATTTTCACCTTTCTTGGTGAATTACCTTTCAGTTATTTGGTTTCGTAAAATGCCTACGTGGCTTTATCACTAGGGGACAAGGAGGTAACACAACTATATGCTTTACTATCTAGACACAAAATGAATAACAGACACACAATAACCAATAAAGTGACACATTTTGAAAAAAGTGACATGATTAGTCACTGGTCATGATCCAAATCTGTTATTTGCTTAGTGATTTGCGGACTGAAGAGCTAGCAGTGAAGGTTGGACCTTATGGAATTTCTCACAGCTCATATACCATGGTAACGGCAATTTGTACCATGTTGTAGGGGGACTGGTGTTTTAACTAAACCATGGTAACTGGAATTTGTGTGTGTTATAACCATGAAAAGCAAGGACTGCCTGTACTGGATTCCTTAAAACAATTGTGGGGCAAAGATTAAAAATGCCATGACTGGTATCATACTATGAGAACCAATAAACATTTATTTTTGTGTATCAACAAAGCTTGTGTCTCAATTTTAAATAATAAGTAAAAGCTTTTTTTTCCAATGTGGGAGATTTTTAAAAAGCTAATCTAATTGCCAGTCATGCTAAGTGGCTCAGTTGGTTGGAGCATTGTCCCATAGACCAAAATGTTGCAGCTTTGATTCCCCTTCAGGGTGTGTACAGACAGGAGGCAACCGATGGTGTTTATCTCTCACATTGATGTTTCTCTCTCCTGCTCTCTTTCTTTCTTCTCTCTATAAGATCAATAAGCATATCTTCAGGTGACATTAGGAAGGAAGGAAGGAAAGAAGTAAAGACGGAAGGAAGAAAGGAAGGAAGGAAGGAAGAAAGGAAGGAAGGAAGGAAGGAAAGAAGGAAGAAATCAAATTCACAATTGAAGTGTTTTGGATTGACATACAAACTAATTTTCCTAGCATCATATTAGAGTAATACACTATTACTTCTAATCAGATTTATTGTACATTAACATAAATAAACACAAACACACAGTCTCTTATTTGTCTACTTTGCTTAATGTTGTGTATAAAACAATGACATTGAACTCACAGAATAAGCTTTCAGAAACACTTATATGTGGAATTTATACAGAGAACTATAACACAGTACACAGAGAGTCAGCTCTGCTGTAATGCTTGTTTGAGAATATGAATTTGTTCCATTAGGGAATGATTTGAGCATAATACAAAGTTTTCATTTGCTTATGCATGATTTCATATGAGAGAAATACTTCATGACTATAGAAAATTGCACCCAGATGAACCAAGCTGATTATGAATATACAAAATGCACATATGCACACACCTCAGACATCTACCAGTTACATTACTTTTCCACATATGTCATAAGCTACATTCATCCACACGTAGTGTTACAACTTTCTGTCACATTTCAGATAATTCTACCATTTCACAATAACTCACAAGCCACAATCCTTCTGATGCTCATTTCCACAAGCCAACTTCAAGTCCCTTTCAAGATAAAATGCTGTAATATTTATTGTATTTGTGTATTTATTAACCATTTAATATAGGGAAGACTGTATTACTGTTTTTATTAGGTTGCTATCACTTTTTATTAACGTGTCAGTAATAACGATGTGTAGTGATTTTAAAACACATATATAGTCCTGGCTGGATAGTTTAGTTGGTTAGAGCATCGTCCCAATATGCCAAGGTTATGGGTTTGATCCCCGGTCAGGACAAATACAACTCTCAACCACTGAGTGCAAAAATGGGTGGAACAGCAGATCAATGTTCTCTCTCTTTCTCTCTCTCTCTCTCTTTCTCTGAAATCTATAAATAAAAAAAACTTTTAAAAAACAAGTTAACATTCAAAAAGCATATATTGCTTTCTAGAGATGCATGCAGACTGTTACTAGACTGTGTATAACATTTTATCTCTCAAGACATTTCACATAGAACTATTTAAAGTCTGTGTGGTTGGGTCCATTGTGTAATGTTCTTTTCAAGCCTTTAAACATCTTCTGTATGATAAAGCCAAATCTTACAAATAGTCTGAAAACTGACTGCTCATTCTGACCTCTAAAAACAGACCCCAAACAGTAGAGGTCATTTGCCTACTCTGTCAGTGAAATCGGCAGTTGGTAAGGAGAAATTTTAGCTTCCATAGAGTAAGGTTCAATCTATCTAGCTTTCAATTTTCTAAGCCAGTTCTCAAAGTTCTCCATCTTGAATGTGATTTGGCATCACCTGGAAGACTTGTCAGTACACACATTGCTGAATTTCTGATTAGGGCTAAGGTAGGGCCTAAGAATCTGCCTTTCCAAGTTCTCAGGTGAGGCCAGGGCCAATTTATTCATGAAGCGCAGGAGGTTTAGTGCCCATAGTGCACTTCCACTGGTCCATGAAAATGGTTTGATTTTAATCTCTCTTAGACAACTCAGAAGAAAATAATTAACATAATAATAGTGAATATAAAGGAACTAGTGTGAATGACCCATGGACAAGGACAACTAAATGGGGATTGACTGTGGGAGATGGGGGAGGTGGGTGGAGCAGGGGAGAGCAAAGTGGGGGGGTGTGTGGAACAACTGTAATAGGAAAACAATAAAAAATAAACTCAAAGAATATATATAATAATGGGGTCAACCTGGACTATACTCATCTTAATATAAATGCAGACTAAAAACATTGATTCTAATTCCCTTTTTTAATAAAGGAAGAGGCACATGAGCATAAAAGTGCCCCTGGCCCTCAGAAGTTATAAAGTGGCCCTGGGTGCTCTGCTGTTGCTGGAAGGAAGTACACGTGGGAAACCATGGCTCTACATTTACTGATCTTTTAGGATTTGTTAGTGTTCTGCTCTTTATTCTGAATTGTTCTGATTTTGTGCTGTTTCAACTCAGAAGAAGTAAAGTTTTTAGGCCCTCTCGACAGCACAAGGAAAGTCAGTGGAACAACATGCTAATTTAAGTTCTCGAGGGGATGTAGGGCTTAAGAAATGGCCAGAAATACAAATCTGATGTGGTCATTCTATTTCTTACTAAGATGTAACTTCTGTCTTCATGATTACAAAAGGACCAGTTTAAAAATTCAACCAGTGAAGGATCTGGACCATCCAACAATACCTCAATGACACTGTGTGTTTGCACAGACCTGTAGTGTCTAAAAGTACTTTGTCATTTCAGGTCCATTTTTTCCTCACAAGAACCTGTTCAGTAGGTGTTGCAATAGTATTACATTTGGTAGCAATAAGAAAAAACAAAAACATCCCCACCCCATAAATAAACCACTGGATAAACAGAGTTGAAACAAATAGCCCTTTATTAACTCTAGTTCAATGCCAGTGCTCTCCTCCTTTCAAAATCACCACGGTAAGAACTACAAAAACTCGAAGATGAAATGAATGTATTAATATTGCACTGTAACACTTTAAACGTTCTCAGTACTCTTCCCCACTTACTTTAATCACCGATGAAAAGGAGGTTCTCATTAAAATGAATAAAACTTTCAGTGTATTTAGAAGGAGACAGGTATTTTTAAGACTTCTGACTCACATTTTCAAATTGTGCTTTAGCTCTAAGACTTCTCCGATTTACATGGAAAAGGAGGTACAATGTAGTGAAACGGGTTCTATTCCCTGGTACAAAAAGACGGACTCTAAAGTTACATCTAGTAAGAGTTGAAATCTGGGGCAATGGACGCAACATGTAGTCCTGAGTTAGTAGGAGTGTGACAAGGCTGCCTGTGGGTTGGAAGAGAGGACACAGAAGAAGAGACAGGGAACCTGGGCCGTTGGCCCTTTGCTTTTGACCCCTGTCTGCTCCCTGGCCCCTTCCATCCAGTACAGCAGCTACTTCAGTCGCCCTGTTTGGCTAGAGGAACCTCTCCCCTGCAGTTGGAGAGACAGTGATGCCAGAGGAAAAAGTTACAGAACCTCTAAAAACTATTAAATTTTTGCTTCTTAAATTTGGGGCCTTGGGGGAAAGCCCTATCATCTAAGTTACATCTCTGAGGGACTTTCTTAAGACTAAGGAGACTTACTATTTCTGTTTTTACCTTGTAGTCGTGGGGAAGTGGAACAGCTCAGGCTCAATGTCAGATGACTCTAGAAAAGACGCATTCAAAGCAGGATCATAAGTTTTACACTGAATGCCAACGAACGGGAGTGGCTGCCTGCAGTGCGGTGTTGAGAAGGGTTCTGAAACTGCAACCAGAATGGTGGGAGTAGGGATGGGGTTGGGGGTGGGAATGGAGGGCAGTGGGCAGAGCTGTGATTGATTGGTAACGTCTGTTTTGGGCTTAAGAATGAAGACAGGCACCACAGACACAAATATTTACTACACGTATTCTTTTTTCTCAAAGTTCTCCTATAATTAACGCCTTACTGTTGGTCACCAGGGCTTGCACAGTGCACACTTTGCCCTTGTTATCCCTCATTATAGTGACAGGAGTCCATCTATGCAAGCCTTTGTATCCCTTTCTTTTTCTTTTTTAAAAAATTAAGTGCAAAGCACTTTAACTTATTTATATGTTTACACTATTTTCCCAATTCTTGTTTATTTTCTTTATAAAGAAAGAAAAGTCTATTTAAATATATGTCAACTTTATGTTATGAACATTTGATATAAATTGGAGAAGGAGATCCAGTAGTCAGTCCCTCATCTGCAGTTTCACTTTCCATGGTTTCAGTTACCCATGGTCAACTTTGGTTCAAAAATATTAAATGAAAAATTCCAGAAATAAACAATTCATAAGTTTTAAATTGTGCACAGATCTGAGTAGCATGATAAAATCTCCTGTTGTTCCTCTCCATCTGCCCAGGATGTGAATCATCCCTTCGTCCAGCACCTCCATACTGTATACACTCCTTACCCATGAATCACTTAGTAGCTGTCTCTTATCAGATAGACTGTCATGGTATCACAGTACTTATGTTTAAGTCAACCTTATTCTACTTAATAATGGCCCCAAATTGCAAGAGTAGTGATGCTAGTAATTGGAATATGCCAAAGAGAAGCTTTAGAGTACTTCCTTTAGGTGAAAAGGTGAGTATAGCACAGTAAAATATTTTGAGAGAGACGAGATTCACATAACTTTTGGTATAGTATATTGTTTTAATCTTATTATTAGTTATTATTGTTAATCTCTTGCTGTGCCTAATTTGTAAATTAAACTTTATCATAAGTATATATGTATAAGAAAAATATGTATAGGAAAAATAGTTGATCCTTGAATAATGGGAGGAATGAAGAGTGCCAACCCCTTTGCAGTAAAAAACCCATGTATAACTTTTGACTCTGTAGTCAACCCTTCACATTTGTGGATTCAACCAACTATGGATGGAAAATAATGTTTGTCTTTGTTGGAAAAAATTCTTGTGTAAGTGAATCTGTGTAGTTCAAACCTGTGTTGTTCAAGGCTCATCTGCATAGGGTTCATACTACACACTGGAATGCATCCCCTGCTGACAAGGGGGAAACTAGTGTACATGGTAAAAAAGAAAACAGGGAGCCCAAAGAGAAATCAAAGGCGAGAGAAATGAAATTTGAAGAGAAGAGAGAAATGTACAGCTTACGTGGAAAAGGAAAAAGAAAAGAGTATATATAGACATGAGCTGGGAAGGAAAGAAGAAAAAAGAGAAAAGTGAGGTGGGGAAAAGAGAGCAGTCTCATAGTTTTTGAAAAGAATAACTATTCTACTAAAAATGAGCAAAGAGTGTGATAGACAGAAATCTCAGCTTAATCTCATAGATGTCAGCTGAAGTAATCTTTGAGATGTCTCAGCGGCGGCCCAGGATTTTTGTTGAATATGCAATCACATGCTGATTGAAGAATCTAACAAGTTGTACAGCCAATTTCTCCTAACAATTTTCTTTAGGGCATCCTTGGCTTCCATTAAGGCTGATAGTTTGCTTACTGAATCACAGTGGTGACATTTAATAATATTCTCATATACAAATTTCCTAAATACAATAGAAGTAAAGGCAAATTTGCTGTCAGAGGCTCTAGAATCTAGCAAGACCCATGGTATAATCAGTTTGGGGCTGTCATTGTTATAGCAAGCATTTAAAATGGACCTCATCGCACCAAGGCCATTGTGATTAGCTTTAGCACTCAGAATAATCAGGTAACATCAATATGTAATTTTAAACAAAAGTTTCTTGAGTCACTTTCTGTAAAAATACTGGTGATTTTGAAGTTATTTTTAATTTCTGGGCTCGTGCTAGACTTCTATGTCGTCTTCTGTTTCCTGTTTCTTCTCTGAAAAACAAAACCAGTTTAAAATGTTAAAAGCCATACCCACCTATTTAACATTCAAATAATATATCAGTGTATAAAATTAAAACTGAATATTTCTTCAAAAAGAAGAAATGTTTCTCATTTCTGAGGAGCAACAAGAGTGTGGTGGGTATTTTTCTAGACTTTAAAAATACACATAAAAACATGTATAGTTAAATACCTCTTCAAGGTCTTCTCCTAGGACTCTCCTCCTCACTCAGTGCTCCTTCCACATTGCTCTCAGTCCCCCTGCTCCAACACATCAGGCACATTTCTGCCTCAGGGCCTTTACACTTCCTGTTTCCTCTGCCTGGAATTTTTTTGTTTTTTTCCTCAGTTAGGCTTGTAGCTTGTCTGTTCACCTCATTCAGGTCTTTACTCAAATACCACTTTCTCACTGAGGCTTTCTCCGATAATCCTATTGAACATTGTGCCCCTGTCTAACATTCTCTACCCCTCTTTCTGCATATTTCACATCTTAACATACTATGGATTTGAATAATTTTATTTACTTCCTGCCTCCATACAATGAAATGTAAGCTCCATGGAGGCAGGAATATTTGTCCATTTTGATTCCTGCTGAATCCCTAGAGCCTAGAACAATGCCTGACACATAGTACATAATCAATATATATTGTTGAATATTATTCACACTTAGTTTTAGAAATATTATAATATATGTAAGTTTGACAACTTCTTTCCCATTAAAAGGCACATCATAAATAACTTTCCATTTTGATATTTAAAGATATTTCTCATCCTAATTTTCGATGACTACATAGTTTTCATTAAGAAACAAGTATTATCATCTAACCTTTCCTCTTCTTATGAATATATGATTTTTCTCTAATATACAAAAATGCTACCATGAATGCCCCTGCTCATATATTCTTTTGGATCCTTTTAATGTCAAAATAAAATTCAGGCCATCAGACATTGCTTTCTGGTAAAACATATGTTTGTATGTATGTAATTTGCAATGTGCTGCATTTTTGTGGTTAAGAATATGTGATAACCACTGTGTGAAATACTTAAATTAATATTTATTTATTATTTATAAGTAAGATAATTCTTATTTTTTAAATTCATGAGGTAGTGTTTTCATTAGAGTTTCTAGAAAGAAACAAATGAGACATTCACAAAGGACGGCAAAAAGGAGGTTAGTAAAAGAATGATTTAGTAAAGCATGGGCAGATTTAAGGGAAACAAGCAAGAGTCAGTGAAGCACCCAGAACTGGCAATAGTGAAAAGCTGTTATCCATCGGCTGGGAGGAATAAAGACATGGACCTATTTCTCTTATCTTTCAAATTTCAACCAGAGGCTTCCATTGACTGGAACCAACCAGAAGCCAGAGGCAATCATTTTTCTATTAGTTTTGCTTCCTATATCACACTGGGTTAGATTGTTGGACATAACCAGAGAGTTCTAAAACCAAAGTGCCCATAGTAGGTGGCACTGCTTGTAGAATTTTCAGCAGCAGATTTCTCAGGGAGCAAGCACTTTGTGCTCTTCTAGGCTCATAAACAAAAAAATATCTATGAATACTAACTGAAAAGTTCTAACAGTCCAAACATGACAACATCCTTTATGGTGTCCCAACTAGTACTAATTTTTAAAGCATGACTTTGGAGCCAGATAGCCTCAAGATTGAATCCCTGCTTCTGGTACTTGCTAGCCATGTAAACCTGGTCTTGGATCTGACTGTCCAATATGGTAGCCAACTAATCACGCATGGCTATTTAAATTTATATTTATATAAACTGAAATAAAATTTAAATTTTAAGATAAATTCGAATAAGTAAAATTTAAAGTTTAATTATTCACTTGCTGTTGTCACGTTTCAAGAATTCAATAACTGATGTGGCTAGTGGTTACCAAATTGGACAACACAGAACATTTGCCCAGTGCTGTCAAAAAGAACTTTCTACAGTAAAGGAAATGTTGTATCTGTCTAATAAACAGATTTTTACTCATCATACAATGCATGCATGACACGTGTAATGCATACAGTAATTCATTAAACTCATCCTAGAAAGTAGTAGTTACCTTGTGGGTTTGTCTGAGGATTAAATAAGATGATATACACAGAGACTTCTGGCCAAGATGGCAGCATAAGTAAGCACGGCTCACTCCCTTGCTCAACCACAACAAAATTACAACTAAACTATAAAACAACCATTATTCAGAACTGTCAGAAATCAAGCTGAATGGAAGTCATAGAACTACGAAAATAAAGAAAAAACCACATCGAGAACAGCAGGAAGGGTGGAGATGTGGAACTGGTTGGTCCCACACCCACGTGTGGCAGATAAAAATCAGTGGGAATATATGAGGAGCAAGGGTCTCAGCCCCACACCAGTTGCCCCAGCGCAAGCCTCCAGTGCCAGGAAGATAAGTCCCCATAATGTCTGGCTATAAAAACCAGAGGGGATTAAGGCTGTGGAAGACAGACACTGCTCGAGTCTCAGGCAGTCCCTCTTAAAGTGTCTGCACACAGACTCATTCCCTCTGAACGCCAGTGCAGGGGAAGCAGATGAAAGGCATCAGGGACATACAGGGAGGAACTGAATTGCCTGGCATCAGTGTGAGAGCTGGGGGACAGCCTTCCCCCAGACAGAAATGCTAGGAGAGCCCATTGTTACTTTTCTGAGCCCTTGCAAAACTAGCCACAGAGCTGGCATTCAGGCACCGTATCTGAGACTTCATCAACCTGGCTCACACTATTTTCCCTGCCCTGGGGACTCTCTGAGGCCTTGCCCCACCCAACCTTTGGGCCCACCCAAGCTGTTTCCTGTGGTTTTTCCATAGGAATGGCTTGTCTTGACCTATGCTTCAGAATCCCTAAGTTACCTGAAACAAGCAGCATCTGGCTTCAGTGAGCCCCGTACCTCTCTATGTCAGTGGTCCCAAGCCTGGCACTAGCAGCAGGTGGCCTTAGTTCACAGCTTGGCATTGAATGGGCACCTCCAAGCCCAGCACAAGTGCAGCCATCTGCCTGTTGCTTTGTAGCTTATGCTGTGTGGCACTGAATGGAACATGGTTGGTAGCTGACCATGGACGTGCCAACAGCAATTAAGGCTCAACTACAACAGGAGGGTATATGCAGTCCATATAGTGGGTTCACCTTGAATACTCAGCTTAGGTAATAGGGAAGCTGTGCCACTGGATCTACAGGACACCTACTACATTAGGCCACTCTACCAAGCCTGGGAGACATAGCAGTTTTACCTAATACGTAAAAACAAAAACCAAAAAACAAAAAACCCACAGGGAGGCTGCCAAAATTAGGAGAGAAAGAAACATGGTCCAACCAAAATAACAGAACAAAACTCCAGAAAAAGAACTAAACAAAATGGAGATAAGCCGTCTACTAGAGGCAGAGTTCAAAAGCCTGCTTATAAGGATGCTCAAGAAATTTAGTGAAGACCTCGATAGCATAAAAAAAAAAAAAAAATCAGTCAGCAATGAAGGATACACTAATTGAAATAAAGAACAATTTACAGGGAAGTAACAGTAGAGTGGATGAAGCCAAGAATCAAATCAGGAATTTCAAATATAAAGAAGTAATCAATCAAAAATTTAAAAAAATCAGAACACTAAGAAGAAAAAAGAATTTTAGAAAGTGAGGATAGTGTAAGAAGCCTCTGGGACAACTTCAAGCATACAAACATACCCATCATGAAGTTTACAGAAGGAAAAGAGGGAGAGCAAGAAATTGGAAACCTATTTGAAAAAATAATGACAAATAATTTCTACCTTAATGAAAAAATTAGACATACAAGTTCAGAAAGCATAGAAAGTCCCAAACAAGATAAAGCCAAAGAGGCCCACACTAAGACACATCATAATTAAAATGCCAAGGTAAAAGACAAAGAGAGAATCTTAAAAGCAGCAAAAGAAAAGCAGTTAGTTACCTACAAAAGAACTCCCATAACACTGTCAACTGATTTCTCAAACAAAACTCAGCAGGCTAGAAACAACCAGCAAGAAATAGTCAAAGTGATCAAAAGTGAGGACTTACAACCAAGATTACTCTACCCAGCAAAGTTATCATTTAGAACCGAAGGACAGATAAAGAGCTTCCCAGACAAGAAAAATCTAAAGGAGTTCATCACCACCAAACAAGTATTATATGAAATGTTGAAGGGTCTTTTTTAAGAAGAAAAAGATAAAAAATATAAACAATAAAATGGTAAAAGCATATCTATTAACAGTTGATTACAAAAAAACAAAATAAATAAGCAGAACAGAAATAGAAGCATAGATACAGAGAAAGTTTTGATGGTTGCCAGGTAGGTGAGGGTGTTACAGAACCCCTGGGCTGCTCCAATTGAAAACAAACCCACGGGCTCTTTAGTTAGGGGTCCGATTGCCCGCTGCCAGAATTACAACTCTTAATACTTTAGTTGAGTGAAAAGAAAATTGTTTATTTAACAGTTGCACATATCCTTGCCTCCCCCCTACCAAACCTAGCCAGTTTTAGGAAGGTCAGAAACACCGTTTCCCTACTTCCCAAACACAGTTCAGCTTTACCAGTGGCTGCCAATCACTCAGTTCTGATTGGGGAGGTCCTTTCTGTGCTGTGGTGCCCTCCAGCTCTCAATACAAAACCGTTGGGATTCTCAGCCTCCTTGCGATTCTCAGCCTCCTTGCAAACTGTCTTCTTTCTGTAAACCGTGTGGATCTCCTCTCCTTCTCCAGAGCACCCCTGCAAACACCCACCAGCGAGGGAGACAGCCCCAGAGCGTGCCCCCCCTAAAGTGTTCGCAGCTGCCTATATATCCCTGACTGCGTCCTCTGACGCAGTGGGTGTTGCCAATAGTTCTGACCATTCACAGAACCCCACGTAGGCTCTGTGTGCTTTCTCCATACCGTCCCCTGGTTCAAGACCCTCCCATCTACCTGAGGCTTTGGATGCATTAAAGCCATTTGCATAAGAAAGACACCAGCCACCAGCCTCAGGCATGTGGAGGCATTCTGAAAGCTGCTTCCTTCTCCCCATCCCCCAGCCACAAACTCCGGGGATTTTTGGACTCCCCTGTTTCTGTAACAAGGGGACTCAGGGGAATGGATGAAAAAGGATGAGGAATTAAGAAGTACAAATTGGTAGTTAGAGAATAGCCATGGGGATATAAAGTACAGCACAGGGAATAGAGTAGCCAAAGAACATGTGTACATGACCCATGGACATGGACAACAGCGTAGGGATTGCCTGAAGGAGTGTGTGTGGCGGGGGCTGGTTAGAGGGGGCAATGGGAGAAAACTGTGACAACTGTAATAGCATCAACAATAAAATATAATTTAAAAAATATATATTGTTATAACTAGGAATACATTTTAAATGAAGTCATTATGTTTACTGAAAAAAAGATAATACACACAAAAGTCCTAGTACATAAATCGCAGGGCACAGGGTAGGCGTTCAATGAATGTCCGCTGTAGGAATGACCATAGCAACAACAACAGAAGCAGCAATGTAATTGTCTCGTCTCATATCCCTGATAGATATTTCTGGTGATATTGTTACACAAGTCTCTTTGCCACTGCTGCTGAGGCTGCCAGGCCTGAACAACGATCACACAGCTGTTACTGATGAGAGCCATGTGTCATTAAGCCGAGAGACTCCTTCTTATGAAAAATCCTCAGTGTTTCTAGGAACCAGCTAGCAGACTTTCATCTTGCAAGTATGGTCATGCATGTCTTATGTTGAAAACACTATCCTAAGACATTCTGTCCTTCATCTTCTGAATATGATATGATTTCTTTTTTTTTCTGATGAGTTGGAATGTCATGCTTTGTCTACGTAACCTTTTCACAGAATCTGACTTCGTTTTCCTTGTATCTGCAGACAAGATGTAGGTCAATCCTCAGAAGGACTTCTAACTATTGGCTTAAGCTAATATCCAGCCATACTAATGCCTCTCTATATTATCATATCAGACAACTAATTTGATTTCTGTTGTAATGGAATTACTCAGTTATTATGTCGTCTAATCTACAGAATACACTAGTGATTTGGGGGGATTGGTTTTATAATCTTCAGAATGGACATTCTATTTCTTAACTGGAAAGAGGAAATTATTGATCAGCAATCAAACATAACCTATTTTCTTCCACTTTTCTCCATTTTTACTTCTCCATCTCTCTATTCCAAACTGCCATTATCTCTTGTTCTCCTGCAATCAATTTTCTACCCTGCTTAAGATACCCAATGGCTTTGGATGCACTTAGAAAATAACCCAAACACCTATTTCTTATACTCTTTATGGAATTTAATTTTATCTGTAATTATTTATTTGGTCCCTTGTTTGTTTTCTATCTGTTCTCTTTCCCTTAGCTCAATAAATTGCATATTGAACATGGTCTTTTCAGCACATGGAAAAGTGCCTTATACATATTAGAGGTTCCAAAGACTTCAAGGTCATCTTTAGGCAGAATGTAAGAGTAGGCTGCAAACTGCTAAATTACAATCTAGCCCCATGTTTACTACATCCCAATGTCTTCTCCAAGAGCCCAATATACTTAAAGGAATTCTTAGCCTTGTTTTGTTTGTGGCATGGCTCCTCTGGTGGATCGGTGAATCTTATGGACTCCTTTTTCAAACAATGCATAAATTCACAAAATTAAAAAGGAAGCATTACATTGAAAGCCAGTGATTCTAATATAGAGTTATCAAAATACTTAATAATTTAAAATTTGTGATTTAGTAATAGACATGTTTCTTTATTAGTATGTTGAAAAATGAGAGCTAGTGGAGGGTCTAAAATGACTTGTTTTGAGGTTAGAAAAGTTCGTAGCAATATTTTGAGGTATTTGTAACAACTGTAATGAGATATGAAAACATATGTGGTTTCTATATGTGGTTTCTAAACATATGTGACAAAGTCACAGTTCGCGCTAACACTTCTGGGGCTTGTTGTCTATATTTTTAATTTTAGAAACTGCTAAGTTTCAATTAGAGGTCAATAAAAATGCAGATGTAATTTGTTTCTTTCTAAATTTACAGACTCACTGAAATCTATACGCAGTTCTTTGCAGGTCTTTGGCCTGAGAGGAAAGGAACTGAACTAGACTCTGAGGGAGACCATGTGTTTAGAAATGACTCCTGGCTCTAAGTTCCTTCTCAGCCATGGTACTCACCTTGGACAACACAAGCACTAATACTTAACTAGGGAGGCCTTTTTAACCTCTGCATCTCAGAGCAGGCAGATCCCTACCCAGAACTGAGACGTGTTCTTATATGTAATAGTGACAATACTCTATTTTTCACATTGTAAAGATTGGGAAGCTCTGAGCATGACCACATTACTAGAAGAAATGAAAAGCTGAAATGGATGGAACTCACAGGGAATCACGGAGAAGATACTTTCAATAGAAAGCACTTGATACTCAGTACAGTTCACAAAACCTGATTATGAAAAATTGGTTGTATTGAATGAGGTTAGTCTCACCACAGTCTGATGCAATGAGGACGTCATGAGCGATCTCCAGTTGCTCAAATAAACGAAATGGGTAACACATTGCAAGAAGAATCAGGTATTGTTAGCATTTATTGTTGAGCATTATATTGTCGGATGATAAATTGTTGAAAATTTGTATTTGGTGATTTATTTTTCTATTCCTCTATGTACATTTATATAAGTTATTTTACCCCATACTCAGGAAGATTACATTAATGCAATAATAAAATGTGAATGTCACTTGACATGTTCCTTTGTTTATTCATATGTCTGGCTGTGTAGGCTACTTATTTACATAGCAGTTCTAAGTAGCACTTCTAAAGTCATCATTTTATTCATCTAGAATTCTATGTTTTCCAAATAAAAATAAATCTCCTCAGGCATCACTTTGAGATTGTTGCCTTTGAAATCTAATAATAAACTAGCTGCCTCAGCATCTGTGGAGCTCAGCTCATTCCACCACCTTCCAGAATTATAATTCTCCATTTGGAGCTTTAGAAATGTAGGAATGGAGGAGAATGGCTACAAGAAAAGAGACAACTGATCAAAGAATTCATGCTACCACTAAATAAATTTTTATATCTTTGATTCTTTTCTTCTGTCATTCTGAATAGGTGTTATATTTTGTAGAATAGCTATGTTTTTTAAAAGTTGCCTATAAGATAAATTTCTATATAGTGAAGTATAGTAGTCTTATTGACATCTATAAAATTAAAGGTATGTTTTTCAGGGGAAAATATTGATCCCCTCATATTAATACTCATACATGTAACACAAATACATTTTAAAAGCAAAACCTAAACATTTTAAATAAAACATGAGGACTAACTCCAAGAATAAATTACAGAAGCAGAACACAAAGGAGCATGGGTTGTTTTTGCATTTGGAACAAGAAGCCTGAAGATTGAAAAGAAAAATAACACTGTACTGAACGGAACATGCCAGGGGCAAAGCTGAACAACTGTCTTATGAAAGACATTTTTCATTTTTAACCAGGATGTGCTTGTGTGTATGCGATGACAAAGTGATCAAGTAAAGAGTGAATAATTCAGCTCCTCAACAGGTTGTTTCATGTTAAACTGAACAATGCCAAGCAGTTAATTTGGATATTCCCCTCTTCAGGTATTTGTCCAAACAAATACTTTTTAAAGAAGAAAGCAGCTAAACTCCAGTAAAATAAGCCCCTGAACTTAGATTCTGAGAACCTGGATTCTGTGTTTGGCTCTGTCTCTCTGGACAAATTATTTGAGGTTTCTGAATCTCAAGTAATTATCTGAAAATGGAGGGCACGATTGCCTCTAAGTGTCGTGAGGGTAAAATGAGAAAATTGATGCAAAAGTACCTGGCGAATAACATACACTCAGCACAGGGCCCAAAGATGGCCCAGCTATTTGTCTTTTATGGTATGCTGTGTATTTGATAAAATTTTCCATAGTTTGGCTCTATATTAAGCTAATAGTTTACATATGACATACAAGGAAAACCATGATATGCACCGAAACTCAGCCTTCCCAGAGAGAGCCAAGGTGTGTCCTGAGACCAAAAAGAAAGCTTGGATACCACTAGTTTAGATTCAGCTATCAGATAATCTTCAATCATTCACTAATTCATTTAATAAAACATTTATTTAATGTCTACCATGTGCCACATGCTTGCTAGAGCTGACTGAGCAGGCCTTTGTCTTCTCTTGCTCTTATAATGTAGTCGAGAAGATAGATGATATGCACCAAATGCTATAGCAGAGGTTGGAACAAATGGGAGGAAGAAATTTGTATCATATTGAAAAGTTTTACATAGAAGTTGATGTTTAATAAATGCTTTTGATAAAGATAAAATATAGAATTAGCTATCATGAATCATGTTTCTATCCCTTTATGTATTTGTATATGCATGTATGTATAGGTATATGTATATGTGTGTATTTTTCCATTTTTCTAATTGTATTTTTTTACATTGGATAATTTAGAAAATCTCTCTTGAAACTTGGCATTCAGATTTAACTTCCCATGAACACAGATGTTAGGTTTTGTTTCAAACACAAAAGACAGTAAAGCAGCTAATGGAATCCTTTCTTTCAAATACTGTTTTGATGTTTGGTCAAATAATGCAGCTCTGTGTTGACTGTAATAATTAATTTATACAGCTTAGATGGCTGCTTTTCAGTGTAAAGGAAAACTTTAATAAGAAAACCAGCCATGGTGTACAATCTATATATGATCTGTAGTCCTATATATTTTATTGCTTGACATTCAGAATAACAAACCACAACCATCAATTTCTGGTTCCTCAGATCATAATTACCTGGAATTTGATTCTCTGAAGGATGTGAGAATTCTAAGCTTATCTGCTTTTATACAAATTTACTTGCTGAAGAGATTTCATAAAAAGCCATTTAACTCTGGGTCTCTTAAGGATATGTAAAATGAAAGAAAGGCATTAGAATTTCAGTTATTTCCCTCCATCAACCTCCCTCATCTGGTTTTCCTTTTTCACTCATAGAGACTGGGAAGGCATTGTTCTACAGGAGTGATTTTATTGGACCGTGGCATTGTTTACATCTGGGCTTGCCCTGCATCACAGGTGTGAGGTCATGTAAGGTGTGAGGGGGCAGAGGGTAAACAGAAAGGTCAGGGGTGAGTATCAAAATCATCAGAAAGCTTTTCTCAGTGTCCCTCCTGTTTACTTTCTTCCTCACCTCAAGCAGTTGTGGAAGCAGCAGCCAGATGGGCTCAAATGGCTAGTGAGTATATTCTAAAGCCAGCATAGGCTTAAACCCTTCAGATACAAACATTACACATCTAATCAAGGATAGTGTTTACTGGGGACAGAAAGAAAGTTCAGGAATGTAGAAGAATAGCTGTGAATTTGTTAGTATAGATTTTTATCATTAAATAAAGGTTTCAGTTACCGTTTACATGAGAACCATTCACAGCCACTCAGGAAACTTCTTACTTAGCAGTTAATGAAAGTTCCCTTATGAATGCAAAACAAATAAGCTTCACACAAATATGTTAGTGATACATTCCAGAGAGGTGTCTGCCTTCATTGTTATAAAATCAACTGATTAAGAAACTAAATAAACTCCATTAATCCTTTTGCACAATCATGCAGACATGTAACATGGACAACTATGATTTGCAGGTTTCAAAAAATTAGGACTCACTAATTCATACTCAGGGATAGGAAGAGTCAGCTTGGTTTCCCCAGAAGCAAAGCCAGGGTAAATTTTGTGCGTGGGTAGTGAAGCAAGGAAGGAGGGAACCTGAAACAAAGATGGCTTTTCCGGTGACCATTGCCGTGGTTTACTAACACTTGTTGCTAAAGGATCTTTGGAGGAGGTTTAGCAGATGCGTTTGGGAGCTGTCACTGGGTGATGTAAGAGGCAAGTGGCCTGTTGGCTCCCACCCTACATTTGTCAAGGGTGAACTCATGGGCATTAGCTCCTGAGTGCTTCTGGATTGTGCGAGCATGAGAGACATGATTTCCCACAACTGTCCTGAGTATCAGAGGGTTGAGCCGAGGTACCGACAAGCTTGCACCTCCTAAAGCTCATCAAAGCTTCATGGAACTAGTCACTGCAGCTGTGGTTAGACAATAGGTAGGACTGAACTTAAAATTTGTATTGAAAAATACAACATCTTTAAAAACTAAAACAAACCTTTTTCACAATGTGTACACTCAGTACCCAGATGACCACTGGGATGCTCTATGCAGAACCTTTAAAAAATAGTAAACATGGGAAATACAGTTAGAGTAAAAATAACAGCCTAAATCTGCCACTTTCTGGCAGTGTGAACTGAGGCACATTACATTTGATTCTGCTGAGCTTCAGTTTTCTGATCTCCATTTGACTTTGCTGCGCCTCAGTTTCCTGATCTCTAAAGAGAGGGATAAATGGTATCCTCTTCATGGGATTCTTGAATGCTAAATGATATGATGAATGTAGTATCACAGCCTGCATTTCAGAAAATGGGCGCTCCTGATAATCATTGTTAGCATCAATCAAAGTCAGCACACCAGGCAACTTGGAGGGGCTGCACCATTATTAGGGCTGCAAATTTCAACTGGCCTGAACGGGAGAGAGTGAGAACAAAGGCAGCGGCAGCTGGCGGGAGCTAGTGGAAGAGCTCTCTGGACCCTGGGGGACTACAGACTGTGCAGGACAATCAAAACCAGTTGGGGGTTGGCAGCTGGGAGTCAGAGATCGCACTGAGGCCTGAGGTCAAGTGTGGTGACCTATGATCCAACGCTAGAAAATAGAATGCTCAGAGCTGGAGGTCAAGTCCTGTCAAAGGTCAAAGGCAGGCAAATGATCATCCAGCACACATGTTGCTTCATTAGAGTCCTTGCTTGTGAGAAAGCTTGCCATTGAATTTCCTGCCACACTGAAAACAAATAGCTGATGTTTTTAGGTGTGGTCAGCCAGAAGCCAGAGAGATCAAAGATACACAGCTCTGCAAATGAACAGATCATGCAGCAGTTAACATCAAAAAATCTAAATAAAGTCTTATGTACTTCTCCCAAGAAACTATGCAGTATTTCCAAAGATGTCTACTACTTCAGAAGCCCTTGTTTACAATTTACAAGGTGTGACTCATTTTTTCTGATTTTCTCTGAGCTCCTGCCCAGAGAGGGCTCCTGCCCTGTGGCTTTGTGACCAGAATTCACTTAAAAGAAGTTTCTTAATCTCATGCTTGTAAATGTCATATGTCTTCCATGTTTTACATTGTTCCACACTTCACTGATTTCAAACATCCATCCATCCATCTGTTCACCTTAGTCCATTTGGGCCATGATAATAGAATATATAATAGACTGAGTGCTTTAAACAATGGACATTCATTTCCCATAGTTCTGGAGGCCAGGAAATCCAAGATCAAGGTGTTGATGGATTCCATATCTGGCAAGGGTCCACTTCATGGTTCATAGACAGCTATTCTCTGGATGTGTCCTCACATAGTGGTATGCTTGAGGGAGCTCTCTGGAATCTTTTATATGGGCACTAATCTCATCCATAAGGACTCCACCCTCGTGACCTAAGCATTTCCCAAAGGCTTACCTCCAAATACCGTCACATTGGTGATTAGGTTTTTAATGTAGGAATATGCAGGGAGGGGCACAAGCATTCAGTCCATCACACCATTCATCTATTCACTCTTTCCTTTATTTCATTCAAGCATTCAACCATTCAACAACCCAACAACTTAATCATTTAACCAGAACATGCTAATTATGTGTTTTCTGAATTAGGTATCGGCAGCCGTCCGTCTCGAGAGACAATGGTGTAGCTTCTTAAAAGTCTATCTGCACTGCCGAGAATGGCTGTGCAGTCCGACTCGGGAGTGACACGGTATCTGTCTCCTCCCGTGTTGAATCGACATCTTGCGATGACGCTGGAGTGTCCTCTCCAGTGAAGCTGAAGCTACAGAGCCTGGGCAGGGTGATATGGAGGGTCTGCTGTTGCCCATGCAGCAGACCCCCCCTCTCTTCGCAGCTGAAGGGTCCAAGGGAAAGACGGAGTCAATACAGCTTGGCTTCAGGTGCGCCGCAGGAGTTGCCGGTGTTGACTACAACGTCAAACCGCCTTAGGGACTCCGGCTCCGGATTTTCTGTCGGGGTTTACTCCCTTAGCCTTTCCCCTGAAGAGGTATGCCGCAAGGCAGCGGAGGTTTTTTGGAGTCAGAGTTTTCCTTCTCTGATGTGCCCTGACTGGAAGATCGAACCAGCGACACTTAGCTCGCAGGCCGACGCTCAATCCACTGAGCCAAACCAGCCAGGGGTATGTTTTCTGAATTACTGCTGCAAAAACTTATAAGAGTGAAATAAGATAATGCAGCTAAATGTAACTGGCAAGTATTATAGTGCCTGGGGATGGAACATGCACTTGTCTTTTAGAGTATGCTGTGTATTTTGTAAATTTTTTATGTTTTGGTTTTTATATTAAGCTGAAAGTTTACATATGACATATGTGGAGATAACTTTGTAGTGCTATCTCATTGAGGTTTTAATTTCATTTAAAGGCTAATGATGTTGAACATCTTTTCATGTACTTAGTTGTTATCTGTATACTTTCTCTGTGAAATGTCTCTTCATGTTGCTTGCCTAGTTTCTAATTGGATTGTTTGTTTTATACTACTGAATTTTGGAAGTTCTTTATATATTTTAGATGCTAGTCCTTTGGATAGTTGATTTGTGAATATTTCCTGCCAACCTGCCATCTTGGCACCTTCTTACCCGATTTTTCACAGAGCAAAAAGTATGTAAGTCTAATTAATTTTAATTTATCAATTTTTCTTTTATAGATTTTGCTTTTGATGTCAAATCTAAGAATTCTTTGCTTAGCTCTAGGTCTTGAAAATTCTCTTATGTTTTTCTAAAAATATTTATGTTTTATGTTTTACAGTTAAGTCTATGATCCATTTAGAGTTCGTTTCTTAAATAAGGTGTAAGACAAATCAAGTTTCAATTTTTGTAAAAGATCTTGTTTATTTTTAGAGAGAAAGGAAGGGAGAAATAGGGGGAGAGAAACATTGATGTGTGGGGACCTGGCCCACCACCCAGGTATATGCCCTGACCAAGAATCGAACCTGTGGCCTCTCCCTTTTCGGGATGATACCCAACTCACTGAGCCATACCAGTCAGGGCTCAAGTTTCAATTTTTGCCTATGGATATCCAATTGTTCCAGTACCATTTGTTGAAAATGTTATCTTTTCTTCATTAAATTTTTTTTGCACTTTTTGTGAAAATCAGATGGGCATATTGTTTGGATTTACTTCTGGGTTTGCTCTCTGTTCTTTTTCATTGATGTATGTGCCTGTCAATACCTTACATTCTTGATTATTGAAGCTTTATGATGTCTTGAAATCATATAGATGATTCTTCCCACTTTAATCTTCTTGGTTTATCTATCTTGGTTTCTGGGCTGTTCCATATAAAAAGAATTAGAAATAGTCTTGTCTGTATCTACAAAACTCTTGCTGTGATGTTAATAGGAATTGGGTTACACTTATATATCAATTTGGGTAGAACCGATATCTTTCTTGTGTCAAATCTTTCTTATGTCAATGCATGATTATAGTACAGTTTCTTCATTTAATTAGGTCTTCTTTGATTTCTCTCATCAGTATTTTATAGTTTTTAGCATATAAGTCAGCATGCATTTTGTTGGATTGACACCTAAGTACATCATTTTTTGATTGACTATAAATAGTATTGTGTTTTTTATTTTTGTGTTTATATGTTCATTGTTAGCATATAAAAATACAACTGATATTTTTGCATGCCTTTTTATCCTGTGTCTAGTTAAACTCACCCAGTAGTTGTGGGAGTATTTTTTTTTTCTTAATAGAAAATCATATCATCTAGAAATTGGGGATTTCATTTCTTCCTTTCTGATCTACATGTCCTTTATGACTTGTTTAAAAATGAATTAGAGCCCTTGCTGGTGTGGTTCAGTGGTTTGAGTGCTGGCCTGTGAACCAGAGGTTGCTGGTTCGATTCCCATTCATTCCGCACATGCCTGTGTTGCGGACGAGATCCTGGGTTGGGGTTGTGCAAGAGGCAGCTGATCGCTGTATCTCTTGTACATCCATGTTTCTTTCCCTCTCTTTCTCCCTCCCCTCCCCACTCTCTAAAAAATAAATAAATAAAATATTTTTTTAAATGTAACTATCTTAAATATTTCCTCAGTGTACATTTAGAACTACATGAGAGCTTAATTTTTGCTTCAACCACCAAATGTAATGTAGAAAACACAAGAGAAATAAAGTTTATTGTATTTAATTATTTTTTTGCTCATCACAGCCTTTCTTCCTTTCTAACATTCCAAGATCCATTTTTTTTTAAGTCATTTCCTTTCAGTTTAGAGAACTTCCTTTAACCATTCTTTTAGGGAAGTTTTAATGATGACAAATTCTGTTAGTTTTAATTCATCTGAGAATTTCCTGGTTTCCCTTTTATTTCTGAAAGATATTTTCACTGGATATAGGGTTCTGCAATGACAGCTCTTTTCTTCCAGCACTTGAAAAATGTTGCACTATTTATTTCTGTCATGATTTCTGGTGAGAAATCCACTGCCATTCAAGTTGTTTTTTCCTGATAGGTAAAGTGTTTTCACCACTCTCAAGATTGTTTTCTTTTTCTTTAATATTTAGTAATTTGACTATGATATATATTAATGTAGATTTCATTGTTTCTTTGGGTTTATCCTGTTTGGGGTTAGCTTATCTTCTTGAATCTATTTCTTTTGCTGAATTTTGGAAGTTTTCAGCCATTGAATTTGAACACTTATTCAGCCCCACATTCTTTCCCTTCCCTTTCTAGGACCTCAAAGACACAGTATTAGATCTTTTGGTATTAGTCTTACATGTTCCCAAGGCTCTGTTCATTTTGTTCCCAGTGTATTATCTCTTTGTTCTTTATAGATTTTTTTTTCATTTTTTAAAAGAGAAGTATATTCAAAAGTCAAAAGGTAAAATATTTCAAATGCTTTTTGATGAGTGAGATTAGAAAAACCTTTTAGTCAAAATATCTATGAATTTCAGCCCTATCGCAGGCTGATCAGTCGGATGAACTTGGATTCCCTATTTTATGGAAGTAGTTGGTGCAGTGAGGGGTCAAGAGCCTCAGAGAAAACTAATAATATATTCATAATTTTATTTAATCCATGCAACAGAGGAGGCGCCTTCATTATTATCATTTTATAAATAAGTAAGATAGGGCTTTGAGACAAGCAAAATAATTTGCTAAAGTAACACAGCTAATTAGTGGTGAAGCTAGCATTCGAACCATGGGTCACTTACTATCTCCAACTACAGGATACCTGACTAACTAAGGTGCCCAGCTGTGGCTCATGAAATCCATTACAGGCATCTACGATTAGTCCACTCCTGGATGATATGGGGTTCTCCAACAGCTCCTTTTGCTTTAAGAATTTCTGAGGATCCTTGTCAAGACTTCACAGCAGTTTAGGGTGCTTCCACCTAACACTCTTTCCCTCTCTCCTTTACTCAGGATTAAATGAGCAACATTCATGATGGCTCGCCCATTGTATCCCACCAGCTCCCTCTCCCATTTTCTCCAACACAGGCATTTTCCTTAAGAAAATCCTTGTATGTTTGGTCCCATTTTGGCTTTTCCTAGAGTATCCAACTAACACAATGAGGTAACCTGATTTACGAGCACACACTATTGATTAACACCTCATACGTGGTAGAAAGAGGAGTTCCTGTGGAATTACTTGAGATTCCACTCGGAGGATCAAATAAAATAAAATAATATGTGTGGGAAGATACGATACTATCTCAAATTGACTACAGACTCAAAGTTGCCATTATTTAGAGTTCACACAATGGTCTGCGCTGGGTTCTGCCTACTCTCAGCCACTGGCGTAGGTGTGAATGTTTTCCAATTTATCATTTCATCTAATGATTGCCTTTTTGTGAGAACTGCAGACTTATCACTCTAACTTTTACAATGCTTAGCACAGCCATGATTTATCAGGCATGTTAGTGACTTACAATTCTATGTTGTTTTTTTATCTAAATAAACTGGGATTTGGCAACAACTTTATAAAAATTGTTACAATTCGTGCCAGCAATGATGCCGTTCATTACCAGCCCAATTTTCTAAATTGTCTTTAAACAAGGGTGTGGTGAGTTCTTGGGGAAATGGTAATAAACTACACAACCTGTTTTATCTGTCCCACATCAGCGGTAATTAAAGGCTTACCTATAATTACCTGGTCTCCTCACCTGGGAAGCAAGAATCTGAGTGTGAGAAGCTCTTGTTCATTCAGGCCTCACAAACTGATTTGAATGAACCACTTAGCTACTCTCAATAACTAATATACAACGATTCTGTTATTGTTATTAAACGGCCTCCTCACATTAAATAGTGTCAGAATGAGTTGAAGTTTACCAAAATGCCAAGAACATTAAATAGACTATTTCAAAGTGTACTTGGAAGAAGAAGAAAAACAGGAAAAGGGTAAGTGGACTACTTGGAGTAGAAAGTACATGGTTAACGTGGGACAAAAACAAGTAAAAACACTCCATTCCTTTGTGTTTTCCTCTTTACCATCAAAAAGCAATGAAGTAAAAGATATGGAAAAAAATAAATTCAGTTTACAAGAGAGAATTAAAGCCCATGATCGGTGAGCAGATGATAGCAATGCATGTAACAGTTATATGAGCTCAAGTCTGCATGATTTCCATTCTAAGGTAGTGATGATCATGGCAAATGTTGATGCTCAGATTCAGGGTGCTGCCTAAGGTCCTGGTGCACGTTCTCTAGCTCACAAAAACCTGGAAGGTAGATGCTGTTATTAACTCCATTTTTCAGAGACAAAAAACAGAGGCCCTGGGAGATTAAATAGCTTGCCTATGGGATGTGAGCCAAAACAGTCTGAATCTAGAGCCTTCCCGTCAGAGCATGTGTGCTAGAAATGTGGAATCTCAGACTTATGGAATGAGACTCTGCACTTCAATATGATCTCCAGGCCATTTGTATGCACAGCACAGTCTGAGAACACTGCTCCAGAGCCCACACACTGGGGGATTCTTTGCTACTTCCAAAATACTAAAGGCGAAGGGAGTATGAGTGTGGGACCCTGTATGTAACCTTTTAGGAATCATTAAGTATGAGAATGGTAAAAAAGAGAGTGGTGATGAATAAACACTGTGGTTTTCAAAAAGGGTGTTTGAGGGAGGAGAAATCAAGAAACTAAAACCAGTGTAAATCCCTGACAAATTCTAGAGTACGGAGCTAAAAGACAACAAGGAACCAATATGGGCTCACTAAGGACACGTTCTGTCAAATTCAGCTGATTTCCTTTTTGGACTGACACTTATATACATACCAGGAAAATACCACAGGTATATTACTTGTGAATGTCAGCAGCAGGAATGAGTTTTGGTAAAGACTTGCTTGACATGTCTGTGCATAACTTGAACATAGAAGTAGAACTGGTAGCTAACTGAGTAACTGTATCCAAGGGGCGCTGATTAATGGACCATTGTAAATCAGCAAAAAGGCTCCATACTTTCATTCATTCAAAAAGTGTTTATTGAACACCTGCTGTAATCCCTTGTTCGTCTAGGTGTCGGGGACAGATACACTGATGAACAAAACAATACTCTGCTTTTGTAAAACTAAACAAAGATAATTACAGATGTTAAATAGAAATAAAGCATACACATTAGCTAGAGTGAGAAGGTGTTGACATGTGACCTGAGATCTGACTATTAAAAGGGAAGCAGTCATGAGGGGATCTGATGTCAGAGCATTCTAGACAAAGGGACTAGAAAGTATAGAAAGGCCTGGCACAGGGTGTGGCATGCAGGAGGAACAGTGAAAAGGCAGATGAAGTCTGGGAGGTCAGATCAGTGCCATCCCGAAGGCCACAGGGAATGTAAAAGTATTCACTTGATCAGTTGAATTTAGAGCATGATGTGATCTGATTTATGATTTTCAAAGGTCATAGACTGCCACACAGGCAAATAGCTTATAATGGGAAAAGTAGAACTCTGTTCTTGACTCAGTTCTAATATTTTTTATCAGAAATGTAGATGATAACTCTGCAGAGATATGATTTAATGACTAGATTTGTACATACAGCCTAGCTAGAAGTAGCTTCTAAAATTAGCAGATAAATGTAAAAGGAGATAAACAGCAAATTCTGTACTTAGAAAATAAAGTTTTAGAGATCCAATATGAGTTGAGAGAAACCTGCTTTAGCTGAATTAATAGGAAAAAGGTAGATTTTAGTTAACTTTGTGACCAACTTGAGACAACATATAGTGGTTTTCAAAATGCTCATGGAATTGTAGGCTTCATGGAAAGACTGAACTAATGATTTTTTAAAAATTGTAGTTGACATACAATATTATATGTTTCAGGTGCACAGAATAGTGGTTAGACAGTTCCATAATTTACAAAGTGCTCACTTTGCTAAGTTTAATACCCATCTGACTTCATACATAGTTATTATAACATTTTTGACTATATTGCTTATGAAGCTATGATTCTTAAACTTGAGTGGGCACCAGAACCACTTGGGAAAGGAAGCACGAGCACACACACACAGGTAAGGTACAACCTACTAGCACCACCCCAGATATACCTCTGAGAGTGGGGCCTGTTGTCTAGGTTAAGATTTTTCCTCAGTTCTGAAGTCCTTAACTCATGGATTTGGACTGAGTCTCATGGAATGACTGCCACAGAGGCACTGTTATCAGTGGGTGTATGTTGTATCCGTTGGCATGTTAGGGTGGATGAACAGCAGATAAATGATGTGCCCCCAAAAGCATTCTTACCGAAAATACTAAAATAAAGCAGCACTGATTTTTAAAAATACATTGTGGCTGATACTCACAATGCCCACCTCAAAAACATCCCCCCATCTTCATTATTAACAAAACCCTGATGTATTTGGGAGATAACATAGCCTGCTCAAGATGCTAGTCACCTTTGCCAGCTACTGGCATTCCTGACTCTTCTTGTCACCATGGGTAGCCATGTGACACTGTTCCTCTCCTGAGAAATATTGTCCTCCATTGGAGGAAGAAAGATGCTTTGAGCACTGTGTGTAAGAAGTAGTGCTGGGGAGTGCTTAGCCAACCTTCTACCATGAAAAGAAGGTCAAAGGTCTCAGAGATGCCAATCTAGAGCCACTGAAGAAAATCAAGAACTAGCCATTTTGGACTTTTTTAAGTGGGATAATGCATGTCTGCATGCTTTCATTAAGTGGGTCCTTTTGTCACTTGCAGCCAAATACATCCTGATTTATGATCCAACTGCAAGAAACAGTTACATTAGTCTTTCAAATTCCTTAGAAGGCTACTTGGATTAAGCATCAGTATAGCATAGTGATTAAAAGTTTCAAATCTAAGTTATACTGCAAGAGTGTGAAAATGCTGTTCTTATTAACTTTCTAATCTTTAGCAATGCGATTAACCTCTCTGTGCTTTTGTTACCTCATCTGTAAAATGTGGATAATAATAGTCCCTACCTACAGAGCTGGCATGAAGAATTAATGAGTTAATATATGTGAAACATTTTGAAAAGTATCTGTATATAAGTGCTTAATAAATGTCACCTACTGTTATTATGCAAATGATATTGTCATTGTTGAAAACTCTTGTAAAATTTTTCATCTGAAATTGATATCACAGGTTGCCTGAGGATCAGGCCAGAAAACCAGACTCTGTTGATAGTTGTATATGTTATTTTTAATTAATAAACTTTAATTTTTAAGGCAACCTAAGGTTTACAGAAAAATTTAGCATAAAATACAGAGTTTTCATATACATACCCCAGCCTCACGCATGCACAGCCTTCTCCACGATCAACTGCCCATTAGGGTGGTACATTTGTGACAACTGATGAACCTACACTGACACGTTATCATCACTCAAAGTCCACAGTTTACATTAGGAATCGCTCGTAGTGTTGTATATAGTGCGTATAGATTTCATATTATGGTGTCTTAGTGAATCCAAGAAATTTGTTGGTAGGTTAATACTATTTCATGGATGGAGGGTCTTAAAATACAAAGATATAGGAATTTAGTGCAAAACACAAATTTTCAGTAACTACTGTGGTCCTATTCTAGAAATTTTGAGTGTAAAATTTATATGAAAAAGGCCTTAAAAGTCCAATGAGAGAAATGGACATGGGAGATAATAACAGAGATGTCTACATGGTATTCTGGGCAATAACAGAGGAACAGTACTTGTTCCATTCTGAGAGTTCACAGGAGGTTTCCTGGAGGAAATAATGCTTTAGCTGAGCATTAAAGATGAGTCAGACATAATTAGCCTGTGAAGAAAGGGGTAATGAGTGTTCCAGATTGAAGAAATAACTCCCACAGAGGCTTGGAGCTGGGAGCAGCACAACGCATGTGGAGAACCAAAGGGCTATTACAGGATGGAGAGAACAGTGGAAAGGAAGGTCAAAGAGGGCCTAGATCAGTAGGGCAGTGTTGAGTTCTGTAAATGATAGGGAGTTTTTAAAGACTTTAAGCTTTTTTTTTTTTTTTTTTTTTTTTAGAGAGAGAGAGGAAAGGAGGGAGAAAGAGAGGGAAACATTGATGTGCGAGAGAAACATTGATTGGTTGCCTTAGGCATGCACCCCAATCAAGGGCTGAACCCACAACCCAGGCATGTACCCTGACCAGGAATTGAATTGGTGACCTTTGGATTTGTGGAACAATGCCCAACCAACTGAGCCACACTGGCCAGGGCAGATTTTAAGCATTTTTAGATGAATTATTCAAGCTGTTGTATACAGTCTTAAATGAGTTAAGGCAGAAGACAGAGGGAAAAGTAATAGGAAAATCAGGGTGACTCAAAGAGCTTGGATTATAGCAATTGTAGCCGAAATTAAGAAGAGAGAAAGAGAGATACATTGGGGAAAAAAACTCTTCAAAATGTAAAGTCATCCTAATTTGGTTATAAATTTGATGTGTGTGAGGTAGATGGAGACAAAGAAGTAAAATGTAACTAGTTCCAAAGACTGGTGAAGTGTGGGCCCACTAACAGAGATAGGAAATAAAAGAGAAGAACATGTTTTGGGTGAGTTCAGTCTTGGATATGTTGTTTGAGGTCTCCATCTTACACTCTGGTTGGGAAGTTCAGGCTGAAGCTCAGGATAGTTAGACGTTCAGAAAAGAGATGGACTTGGAGGTCATTAGATGATGGGTGGTAATGGAGTCCATGAGACTGGAGAAGGTTATCCACGAACAGTGGGGTGAGGCATGGTGAAATTAGCTCAGCCACATTTTCCAGATGATGTCTGGAACCAAGTTAAGGCAAAGTCATGAGGCTCAAGCTAGCTGGATCTAGATAAGAAAGATCGTCACAACATGTTTCTTACTCAAGGACTCAGGAAATTGGTTAGGAAAATGGCAAGTTGCTCAAGCACCAAGGAAACTAAATCAAAGGACCTCAGCCAAAAGACTAAAGCTAGCTTTTTAAAGGAAATCCCTGAGCTCTATCTCTCAGGGATATATGGTTGATTCATACCTCTACAGGGTATTTACCTTTTACTTGTCCTGTTTCATTGAAGTTTTAATGAGGTAGGTGCGAAGGTATGAGCTCATGCTCTTTCTCAATGGCGAACAATTTGTCATGGACAGGGTCTGACAACTTGTCCACAGACAGAGAGTTGAGAACACTCCCTGGATCCAGATCATTAGAAAGGACTTACCAGGTTCCAAGAGGTGCTGCTTCTGTTGTTTGTTTCCAGCCCTTAGAAAAGTGAAAATTACCCCAAAAGCCACTGGACAAATGCCATCTTGCTCACAGGAGTAGCCTAACTCTATGGAGAAGTGTCACTCGGGACATAACAGATTCCCTGAGCTTGTTCACATATGACAGCTTGTGAGGGCCCTTTATGAAATAGAGGTTATTGAAAAAATATCAGCAGTGAGCATGCAGGTCTGTCTTTCCCACCTTCTATGTCTATTGCAAATAAGCAGATGGTGCTCTGGCACTTAGGAGCCTGGGCCTAATTCAAGAGCATATCTTTGCTTTCACTGAAACTACTGAATTTGAGGGGACCTGGAGAGAATTAATATACCTCAATATTTCTCTAACATCTTTTCCCTGTGTGATACATTCATTCTCACCTGCTGTTTTCATATTGTACTCCTTTCATCCCTCTGTCTCATACTGAAAGCCTGCTGTGCTGGAATACCGCCTCTGTCATTCTTAACAGGCTGCACACACTGTCAGAGTTTGGCAAATGGCAATGTCCTTCTAGTGGAAATTCTTCCCCAGAGCCTCCTCCCCAAAGGCTCCAGGCTAGCAGGGGTTAACTGGAGTCCTGCTGGTTGAGCCCATCTCTGGGAAGCCGACTTGCTCCTGCTTGCTTGGCTTGAAACTTCTGCAGCTTATTTCAACACCTTTTTGATTTGGGCAGGTTGCTGTGGGATAACTAGGAAGACCATTGCTAGAGAGAAAGTCAAAGCAAGAGTAGCAATTAAATGATTAAATTGAAAGGTGTTCTTTAATAAACAATTTAGCATAGTTCTCCATCATATTTATACTCTGCCTGTCCTCCAAATTCATTTACAGATACCCTCCGTCCTGGGAGCAATTTTTTTCTTCTCAATTCAAGTGTCTGGCAGGAAGCTGAATGGAAGGCAGGACTGCATTCTTGAGTAGAGCTGTTGGATTCTCCAACTACTGGCCACACCTCCAAATGAATCTTAATAGCCTAATTCAAATACTCCTCCTTAGATAAAAACCCAATTCAGCACTTTCATTTGTGGGTCACAAATTCTTCGTACCTAGTTGGTCTAGATTTACAGATAGAGGCGAGAGAGAGAGAAAGAGAAATGGTTAATTTTATGTGTCAAATTGGCTGGGCCACAGGGCTCAGATATTTTGTCTAACATTATACAGGATGTTTCTGTGAAGGTGTTCTTTTCTGGATGAGATTAACATTTCAGTCTGCAGACTGAAAATCAGATTACCTTTCACAATGTGGGTAGGCCTCATCGAATCAGTTGAAGACCTTAATAAAACAAAGACTGACCTCCTCTGAACAAGAAGGAATTTTTCCAGCAGACAACTTTTGAATTCAAATTGCAACTCTTCCCTGAATCTCTAGTCTGCTGGCTTATCCCATCAGATTTGAGACTCTCCAAATCTATACAATCATGCGAACCAATCTCTTAAAATAAATCTCTTTCTTCTGCTCTCTCTCTCTCTATTTCCTGGTGTCTGTGTCCTTGGAGAACCTTGACTCATTAGAGAGAGAGAGAGAGAGAGAGAGAGAGAAAAGAGATGATAGTTAACATGCCTTATAAATATTGCCCTAACATGATTGCCCCAACTAGACAAATAGAAAACTTAATACGGGGATGGAAGTGTGGGAATGAAGAGTTTGTGGTGAGTTATTTCTTGAGTGTAGACTCAAGGCAAACCCGAAGTCTTCTTTAGAGGATGAAGCCACATTTAAAAATGGGCCTAGGAATTTGTTTGATAGTTTAAATGAATTATTGTTTTCTGGCCAGTTTTTATAAGAACACATGAATACCTTAGACAAGTCACTCCAACTTAGCAGTCAGGGCAATCCCTGATCCAGAAGCATGGATCCACCCCCCACTTCAAAGAAAATTACCTCTCTGCTTTTCTGGAACACAATAACCTTACTTTAACTACTTGCCTTTCTTGGCCTCCACATATTTGTTTGAATAATTATTATTCATCTGCTGGGCCTTTCACAGAATTCCAGCTGTAAATAGCACTCATCATCACCCCCATCACCACAGCTGGTAATGAAGAAAAATGTGTCAGGTAATGAGGAGAGTGGCCACCATTACCGTAATGAAGAAAAATGGACAGAAATGCTCTGGGAATCGTACCTCCACTATTTCCTGGTATAATTGGCATGAGGTAATTGCTTTTTTATCCTCCCTGCCTCAGCTTTGCAAACTACTTCCCAATTCCTTATATTCATCACTAAATGGAAAACTGAAGTAGTGTAATAAATTAAAAGGGCAAAAGAGCTCAGCTTTGTGGCAGCAGTCTTAAAAGAAGGAAATAAGAACATTTACAGAATTAATAAAAAGGATAATAATGGGGCATGGGGTTTATTCTTTTTACTGTTGTTTTTGTCATTGCAGACTAAACCTTCTTTCAACTACAAAGACAGGCTGCGACAGGAATAACTGAAAATGCTCTAAACACGCATGCACAGCCACCACCACCACTGAAGTGGCACCTACTCACACAATGCCGGCCTACTTGCATTTCTCCTGTGTAAATCCAGGCTCAAGAGCAGCACAGAAATTAAGTGTGTATCTATAATGCCTCATGTACCAGAGCAAGCCTTGTTAGGGACATAATGATAAGGCATATCATTTTTCTGGTTTGCCCATTTTCGACACTGCTGTGGCTGGGACTACTCTGTGTGTAGTCCCTAGAAAGATTCTTAAACTCAGGATTTTATAACATCATCAGGAGAAATAAGGACAATGACAAAGCCCCATGGCAAAAAAATCATGTGCAATTAGTAAAATTAACTTAAGTATCGTTTATTTTCAATTTATTTTTTAGAAATACGTCAACAGCTCTTTGCTATTTCTTTCCTTCCCCTTTCCTTGACTGTGGGCTTAGTTTAGTGACTTGTTTCTGTTACCATCAGTGTTTAGATATTGAGAAGGGGAGCAAAAGAGAATAGCCACTGAGCTCAATAAAATGCTCAGCCAGGAGGCTGCTGCTTCATGCTGCAGGGGAGCACAACACTGTACCTCTGCCAGGGGATCGAATACTCCTTCCTCCTCAACTCCAGTACCGGATTGTTGGGGAAGTTCAGGGGGCGGCGCCGGGCCATAGAGGTCTGCCAGTCTAACTAGGAGGTATAAATCCATCCAAAGTCTGAGAAAATTTGGAAAATTGATTGGTCGTTTTGAAAAGGCATTTGGCCCATCCCAAACCCAATATAATCCCATGGGAACAAAGAACCCCCCCCCCCCCCCACAACCCAGTGATGCACTGGCCTGTTTGTTAGCACTCTCTCTCACCCGGGAGCATGCTGCCATGCTTCCCTAGCAGCTGCATAGCCCATGGCAGTGGGAGCTTCACACACAGGCTCTAGGAGAGAGCCTAAAATGGACTGCAGTGGGAACAAGCTGAGCTACCTGGATGAAGACTGAGACCACTTAGCAGCCGCTTGCAGGCTCCAAAGAACTAAGCTTTACTATGAAGCAGAAGCTCTGGACACTGACTTTTGTTTTGGCTTTGCTGAGGACATGGTTGGACTTTTTTCTTGGCAGGAAAGAAGGGGATGAGCCATTGGCAGCCCAGGGAGGCAGCTTCTACGTGAATAAACCACGCCATGCCACAATCTCCCTTGCGTGGGTCCTTGGAATGCTTTCCTTGTGTTTCCATGGAAGAGCTTAATTTCCACCTACAACACTCCCAATAAATAGATTGCAGCCAAAGCGATGGTGTATCACTTACAGATTAAGTTATGAAAAGACTATAGCAAGGGTGGAACAATGCAAATATCCATCCATAGATGAATGGATAAGCAAAACATGTATACACATGCAATGGAATATTATTCAGCCATTAAAAGGAGTGAAATTCTGGCACATGCTCTGACATGGATGAATCTTAAAAACAGTGCTAAGTAAAATAAGCTGGACACAAAAGGACAAAGTTTATATGATTCCACTTATATGAGGTACCTAGGATAAGCAAATTCATAGACAGAAAGTCGTCGGCAGCCGTCCGTCTCAAGAGAGACGATGGTGTAGCTTCTTAAGAGTCTATCTGCACCGCCGAGAATGGCTGTGCAGTCCGACTCGGGAGTGACACGGTATCTGTCTCCTCCCGTGTTGAATCGACATCTTGCGATGACGCTGGAGTGTCCTCTCCAGTGAAGCTGAAGCTACAGAGCCTGGGCAGGGTGATATGGAGGGTCTGCTGTTGCCCATGCAGCAGACCCCCCCTCTCTTCGCAGCTGAAGGGTCCAAGGGAAAGACGGAGTCAATACAGCTTGGGTTCAGGTGCGCCGCAGGAGTTGCCGGTGTTGACTACAACGTCAAACCGCCTTAGGGACTCCGGCTCCGGATTTTCTGTCGGGGTTTACTCCCTTAGCCTTTCCCCTGAAGAGGTATGCCGCAAGGCAGAGGAGGTTTTTTTTTGGAGTCAGAGTTTTCCTTCTCTGATGTGCCCTGACTGGAAGATCGAACCAGCGACACTTAGCTCGCAGGCCGATGCTCAATCCACTGAGCCAAACCAGCCAGGGACATTATATATATATATATATATATATATATATATATATATATATATATATATATAATTCATCATTTAACTGACAGAAAGTAGAATAGAGCTTATCAGAGGTTGGGAGTAGGGCAGTGGAGAGTTATTGTTTAGTGGGTACATGGCTTTTGTTTGGGATGGTGTAAAGTCAATGATTGTACAACACTGTGAATGTACTTAATTCCACTGAATTATATACTTAAAGATTGTCCTGGCTGGTTTGGCTCAGTGGATTGAGCGTCGGCCTGCGAGCTAAGTGTCCCTGGTTCGATCTTCCAGTCAGGGCACATCAGAGAAGGAAAACTCTGATTCCAAAAAACCTCCGCTGCCTTGCGGCATACCTCTTCAGGGGAAAGGCTAAGGGAGTAAACCCCGACAGAAAATCCGGAGCCGGAGTCCCTAAGGCGGTTTGACGTTGTAGTCAACACCGGCAACTCCTGCGGCGCACCTGAAGCCAAGCTGTATTGACTCCGTCTTTCCCTTGGACCCTTCAGCTGCGAAGATGGGGGGGTCTGCTGCATGGGCAACAGCAGACCCTCCATATCACCCTGCCCAGGCTCTGTAGCTTCAGCTTCACTGGAGAGGACACTCCAGCGTCATCGCAAGATGTCGATTCAACACGGGAGGAGACAGATACCGTGTCACTCCCGAGTCGGACTGCACAGCCATTCTCGGCGGTGCAGATAGACTCTTAAGAAGCTGCACCATTGTCTCTCGAGACGGACGGCTGCCGATATACTTAAAGATGGTTAAAATGATAAATTTATGTTATATATATATTTTACCACAGTAAAAGAATTTTCCCCACAAAAGAGACTGCAATTTCTATGTTGAATGCTCTCTCTTTCTCTCTCTCTCTCTCTCTCTCTCTCTCTCTCTCTCTCTCTCTCTTTGTGTATACATGTGTGTTTCTGTGTGTCTTTCAGGAGAAGTCAGCTCCTGGGCCTTGAGGCCCCTCAGGAAACACTGTGGAAATGCCCACGTGGTCAAGAATTGAGACTTCCGTGTCCAGAGAGGAACTGATGATTCCACTGAGTGACCCATCTTGGAAGCAGCAGATCCTCTAGGCCCATCAGATGATAAAACCAACCCTTGCTGTTAACTTGACGGTAATCTCATGAAAAACTCTTACCCAGAATGACCCAGCTAAATCACTCTGGGATTTCTGACTCTCAGAAATGATGAGATAGTAAATGTTTATTGTTTTAAGTCTCTAAATCTTGGGGTAATTTGTTACACAGCAATATAAATTGAATGCAGTGTAACTATATGAGCCCAAATTCACAATAATATTAAATAATATAAATTCACAATCATAACAGATGATAATGTTCGTCTAAAACAAACTTCTATGTCTTTTTGTGATACAAATTAATTAGACAGTGCTAGCAACTTGAGGTTAAGAAAAATATCTATGTCCCAATCCTATTTGTATCCTTTCCTTGTAATCATTTGGTTCTCTAGAATATGGCCATCGCCTCTCAGTTTCCATATGTCTTTTTTTCCCACATTTGTCTGTATGGGAGTGGGTATTTTATATCAACTGCAGAACATTCTTGGTCTCAGTCTGCAGTACTTCAAAATTCGCAGTACAAGTGCAAAATCTGTATCTCAGCTCTATACCTAGAACTCCAGATACTCTGGTTATTGCAAAGGCAGACACTGAATGGGAACTCCACAAACTATCCCCCACCATCTGTTTTGCTTTCTTCTCTCTGTCACTCTTTCTAAATTCTGTCTACCCTTATTACAGTGATGACAAAAGCAATTTATATGTAGCTCTGGTTTGCAACTATAGTAACTATCACCGTAAAAATTCTTTACCACTCACTAATGTCTAGCATTGACTGGGTGAGGGCCATTTACAAAGAGCATGTGCAAGATGGGGTCTGGGTTGAAATACTGGTGGAATGTCCTAGGACAGCAAGCCTGGAAACTACCCATGGCAACAAGGGCGTTTACGTGAAACTTGGTCTGGGATATATACAAGGGTGGTGTAATCCTAAGAAGAAAGGATTCCAGAGGTTCGACTATGCCAACTTCACTGTTTTGACCCAGCCTGGTGGCAAATGAGTTTAGCATGATGCTCAGAACAAGTCGTTGGGGGAAGTGAAACACCAAGTAATTGCTCTTTTTTTCTTGAGTTTTTCCACTTTTCATGAATAGAAGAATCTTTGTATATGAGTTACCAACCAGTCCACAAGACTGCTGGTAAACCAGGAAGTCAGATCTGATCTGAGAGTGCCCAGATCAGTGGCCTGGGGGTTGACAGCTTCCCCAAGGAGGAATGAAGTATCTGCTGGAAACTCCCCACCCCCATCCCTTGACCTTAATACTTTAGCGGAAGTGAAAAGCAACTTCTCTTGACAAAGAGATTGGGAATCCCTGCTGCAATGTATTTCTGTTTCTTTAAAGCCTCTGTGGAAATATAAGATGTTCACCAGCAAAGCTAGGTCAAATCTATTAAGGGAGCTGGTGAGGCATTTCCCTCCTGAACACTGGAGAATAACAGAAAAGAACATTTTCTGACAAAACAAGAGTATCTTTCTGTTTTATTTGGTTTGTTCCACATTTATTTACTGAACAATAGGGAGACATAGTTTAATTGGGGTATGAAAATAGCTGGTTATTAGACGAGAAAAGGGTTTCGGAGACGGAGCCCCTGTAGTTACACACCCCGTAGGCCTGCCGTCCTCCCTCGGCCTTTTGCACTCCCCTTCCTTTGGCAATTTTCCTTCCATCTTCTCAGCTCCCAGAAAGTCATCAAGAAGCTCAGTGCCAGTAGCACTGGCCTAAAATACACTTTGTTATTCTCTCCTGCCTCCAAATGGACCATCGTACTTGAATTGTTCCATCATTAGGGAGGAGGGGATGAGTTGAGCAAGTCTTTCTCCAAACAAAGCTGCTTTTATATTACTCTGCCACCTGCCACCTGTTTCATTTCCAGGGAAATTCTTAACAGGAAGGTGGCACCCCAAGAGGTAAAAACCTGGCTGAGTATCTATGAGAATTCATTAGATAATATCCAAAAAATGGCTTCAGAGGGCCTCACAAAGTACAACTAAAGGGTACACTGATTCCCTCAATCCAAGAGTTCAGGTTTATCTTTGATGTCCCCTGGACACTAGCAGTGCTTGGTTATAGAGTGGAAGAAATATTAAACAATTTTTATTTCAGCTGACCTTTTACAGACACAAAAAGTAATTTTGTTTGAATTCTCTATTTCAGTATGAGACAATAATGGCTGGGCAGGGATTTTGCCCAACACTTTGTGAAGCTTATACTCAACTGCTTTTGTCAGATTGGCATTTTATAGTAAATCAATAGAGCACTGTTATTAAGACACCAGACTGCTACAACTTCAGGAAGATTTTAAACCAAGAAACTTTTTCTGGACCACTAGAGTCTCCACAACTGTGAAAGCCTAATATACTTGAAAAATCCATTCTAGCCCAGGAGGCCTTAGAGTGGAATGATCTGGAATCAGACTGTCTAGATTTGAAGATAATTTGCTTATACATGCTGTACTTTTGAGACACAGTAGGTCACAGGGGTTAAGTATAGAGGCTTTGGAGCCAGACTGCTTGTGTCGAAACCATGATTCCACCATTTACTTTCTGGTTAATCTTAGAGAAGTTCTTCAAACATCTGGGCTTCAGTTTATAATCTGTGAAATGGGGATATTAATGGCCTCTAATCTCCAAATGTTAAGGGGAGGATAAAATAAGTTGATGCATGTAGAATGCTTCAAGCAATGTCTGACACATAGTAAATGCTCAATAAAAGTTAGCTATAGTGATTGCTATTATTCTTTCCAAATTTCAGCCAGTGCCAGACAGAAGTCAATAAAGAAATGGAGCTAGCCTAGTAGAACTCTAGGGGAAATGCTGAATTCAGCAAAACTCGGAACCAGGCAAAACTTACCCTTTTACACACTCTCCCTGTTTTCTTTTCCCTGTAAGTGTCCAGGTTCTTTCTATATAACATGGCACCCAAACCCTAGATATGTCCTCTGTTCCCCTGCATCATCATCAGTCAACTTTACCCACACTAGTTTCATTCCTTCAGGACTTTGCTCTGAGCCAGGTAGTAGTAATAATAAAATACGATCTGGTTTAAGGCATTAATGAATGCTGATAAGTGAATGTTATGCTTTTGGGATACCACATTTGCATTTCACAAAATGAAGACTGCCTTATTTCCAGGAAAAATGACCAAAACTAAGAACTTCAGGTTATGGAGGTGGTGGGTAATGATGATATTTCGGGGCAGCTAAAGTGTTCAGTTTTCCCTGAATCAGAGATAAGCTGCTATTCGTATAACCCATGGAGCTTGTCCTAAAGTGAACTGTTTAATATAAAGCATCATAGACAGACTTTCAGGCTAAAGCAGAATGCACTGTGCTTAAACACATCATTATTAGATTGACAGGCATGGCATCAAGACCTCAGTGTTACTGGCCCCACACTTCCCAAGGCTGCTGTCAACAAGTCATGACGGATTGGACTAGCCAAAATTTTCAGTCACATTTGATCTTCCTGAAGGCAGAGAGATACCGGCAGAAGACATTCCAAACAGAAGAAAGCCAAGGTGGCAGAACAGAGCTAGCAAATGGAGAAAAATGGCAAAAGCCAAGTTTTGACTTCCATCACCAATTATTATAGTCCTGGCACAGACCGAATTAGAAAAAGTGGTCCAGGGTAAGGAGATTTGAGTTCTAAATCATCTCCACTACTGCTAGCATGCCTTTTAGCAAGTCAAGTCATTTTATCTTGGAGGGCCCTATTTGCAAAATTAGGAAAGAGACTCTCTGGAGCACTATCCCTTTATAGTCCTCAGTCAGAGGTCCCAGCAGGGCTCTGGGGAATCTCTGAAGCCCCATAGAGCCATTTAAATGCTTCTACAGACAGGCAATGGAAGGCAACAGAGGTCCCTGGGTACAGAAAGCCATGAGGAAATTTAGAGATAGAAGATTCATCTGGGTTTGAGGAAAGTAATATGGAATAAGATAGAGAGTAGCAACATTGGATACAAGATCACAGGCTAGAAGGCTTTTATAGTAAATATATATATAGTCAAATAATATATGGGTAGGCAAGTGACTCTCAGCCCTGATCATACTCTAAGGAGCTTTTAAAAAATACAGATGCCCAAGCTCTATTTCAGATAAGGTGTATGGAACTTTCTGGGTTTGGCTCTAAGCATCATTATAATGTAAAAAACTCCCAATGTGGCCCTGATGTTCAGCCAGTGGTGAAAACCACCAGTGGTAGTCAGTGCTGGTTTTGACAATGGACAGGAAGAGTTGTACGCAAGAGACTTCGAAGGTGACTTGAGAGGATTGCCTACTGATGAGACAGGCGAGATAAAGGTCAGGAAAGACTCCAAAACAACTTAAGTCTCAAGCAAGTGCACCTAAGAGAATGGGGAGGTCATGACTCTAGACTGGAAGGGAAATGGTTTTGGAGGGAAGATGAGTTTGAACTGAATTGGATAACAGATATCTGAGCGACCTCATTTCTTGCCAACAGCCAAAGTAATGGGCAGTACCACAGCTCCTCCAGTCCGAAAATTTAGCCTTGAATTGGCAACATTAGCTTCACCAAAGCCCAGCTGAAACAAAATGGCAGAGTAACAAAGATGGACTTAGAGTGTGCCATACATTTCTTCAATGTTTGCTGTTGTTATTTTGGGCTTAACCTCTTTTGCAGGGTTATAAGTTCTTTACATGTTTATGAAAGCCATGGACCTTATTCTCAGAAAAAAATACCATTAGATACATACGTATAAAGTTTTGTATGCAGCCCAGTTTAAAAACCTCTTTTCTATTAGAAGCTAAAGGTGTCGCGAAGCCAAACAAAGTTGTTGTCCTTGTTACTATTAGTGTGTGTTGTTATTTTAAGATGGAGAACTAGAGACAGAAGAGAAATATAAGTAGGGAAGAAGAGAGAGTTAGGAAAGAGATGTGTTAAATGGACAACTTCTCTTCTAACAATAAGGTCACTGCCACATTTCAAGAGGAAGTACTCTCTTTCCTAAATGCTTTGGAGCATTTCATGTCTTCTCTCTGTTCTTTATTCTTTGATTAAAATATGGATATATTATGTGCATTTGTCATTGAGACATCCTGGTTACCACAAGAAAACATGTCAGTTTATGATAACTATCTGACCTTTTAATAATCCCTAGCATTTTCTACAAACAGAATTTCACTATCTAGAACTTTTGATTTGGAAAATGAAATAGCTCTTGTTAATTCTAATAGAGAAAGACAGCTTGATTTCCAATGCTCTGTTTTAATTTGGGTTTTACCAGGCAGAGATTTTATTGGAAGTGAAATTGATATTCCTGTTTAGCTTTAGCATCTCAACTCTAAAATGGGAAAATCACAGCTTCGGTAACAGAGTTGAGATGAGGTCCTGACATCTTTCTTAAAAGGAATTTGGATAAGACTTCAAGGTAAATGCTCACAAATTACTCACACCATATGCCTAAACACACACACAAACAGGTTTAGGAAATCTTGCTGAATTCAATGAAATAATTAGGTATGAAGAAAATAACCTAGGCTTCTTTGCCAGATTCTTTTCACCATGGCCCGTAATTGCCCTAAGGCACTGAATGGGATGGGGGGTGAGGGAATTAAGGTCATAACCAAAAAGAAGTTCATCTTTGTGAAGAAGTATTGCACTTTCCTGAGCAACCTAGGGAGAGGTCCATACAGGGTTCATAATTAAAATGGAAACTTTCACAATGTCTCGGGTCCTTAATGTCCTGTAAATGAAGGAGAGGGTGTCCTCAAATTCCTTGCAGCAGGAACACACTTAGGTGGCACCAGCCTTGACTTGGAAATGGAACGGTCCATCCGCAAAGGGGAAAGTGATGGCGTCTACATCGTAATCTGAAGAGAGCCTGGCAGAAGCTTCTGCTGCCACTTGTGTCACTGTTGCCATTGAAACCCCTGCTGCTGTCGGTGTCACGTCATCCAGGAACACTGGCCAGCGAGCTGTGCTGAAGGTCCCTGCTGCCACCGGACCCACTGCCGCTGCTGACCACCGTCATTCCCGGAACCTTCACTGACCAGATCCAGGCAGCCTTCCGGGGAGCTGGGACTTCTGGTGTCTACTGAACCCAGGGCCGAGCCCCGGCCTCTCGGAGAGATGTCGTATGTCAACCTGCCTGCCATGGCTCTGTGTAACACAGACTCTCCTCTGTGTGGTGTGGACAGTGCTATTCTGTGCAACAGCTGAGGCCCCACCTGCTGGGACTGATGTGAGCAATGAGGGTGCTGGGACGTTCTATGAATGCACATACACAGGTGCTAAGGGAGGTCATGCCTGATCTCTATTGCTACAGAGATCTCTTTTTCTGCAGAGAGCAGGCTGCTCCTGAAACTCTGTGACTAAGGAAGATGTTCTGACTTTAGCAGTGAAAGGAATTATTTTCCAAAGTTTCCCTTTTCTTGATGCAAGGTTCACAACAAAGACCCCCTCCATCAGTGCATTTCATGTAAAGGAGGGTAGAAATGGCTTAGAAAAATACACATACCTCCTGCTAATATTGTGCATATAGTCACAAATCTTTTGAAATCTATGTTCAGCCTACACCCCTGGTAGCCACTTAGTGCCCCATCCTAGCCAGGACCTTCCTAAAAAGATGATGTAGAAAGGAGACAAAAGTAGGGATTTTGGCATCTAAAAGAAGTGGGTTTAAAATCCAGCTGCCCTAGAACTGGCTGAATAGACTTTGAAAATTACTTTACTTCCCTGAAACTTGATTTCTTTGATTGTAAAATGGAGGTAATATCCAACTAATGGATTCAGTGTGAAATACAGGGTATAGATGAAGTCTCCAATACACTTCAGTTCCTCCTTCCTGTGTCCCCCCCCCCCCCCCCCCCCTTGAGTCACAGCCAAGAAATGTCATGCCCAATCCTGGTCAAGGAGTGAGAATGCTGTTTTGTCTTACACAAACTCAAGGCAGAGAGTACCCTTGTTCACAGGAAGCTGAAAATTCATAGGAACTGCAAGGTTAAGTTTTAGATCTTTAATGTATTCTCTTTTCAATTTTTACTCCCCCCCCCCCCATTTTACATTAAAGGCACTGTTCTCTTGGCATTTACAAACTTGCTTCTTTTATTTCTATGGGTGTACATACGTGGATTGACTCAGAAAGAGAAATAGTGGTAGCACAAAAGAGATTTTTCCAAATACAGAATTCATTTCAGAAAGAGTGTTTTTCATGATTAGTTAACATTTGGATGCTCACTAAGTGCCCAGGCACTGCTATTCTTCATATCTCACATGTGTCAATCCAATTCATCCTTACATCATAAAGTGAATGGTTATGTTAAAAGACAAGAAAACTGGGACACAGAGAGGTTAAGTAAATTATGCAAGGTCACACAGCTAATATGTAGCAGTACTAAGATTTAAGCCCAGGCAGATCTAGTTCCAGAATACTCCATGTTCTCTGTCACTCAGCAGTTTATTCATCTCCTTTCCTCAGGAGCTCAATATATAGAAAATTTAGGGAAGATAAATGGGAAAACACAGAATAGAAGAAAATACATCATGAAGGACATTTGAAATAGTATTAAGCTTATGTAAATTGAAATTTAATGCTGTTTTTTAATATTCATAGGCAGAAACACTAATGTTTTACATATGGACAGGTAATTCAGTCTGACAGGCCCTGATGTTCTAAGTAATGATGTCAGAAAGCCAACTGAGATTCCTGATAAAGTACTTGGAGGTTGCTTTATTTCCCTGTGCTAATCTTCCTTCACTAAAAATAATCTCAAGGGCTTCTAAGGATGGCCAGAATATCCAATCTGCTTTCTTTGAAGGGGGAAATATTTCCATTGTGAGAAAAGATGAAGTGAATATTTTCTTGGCTGCGTTTTTTGATAATGTTCCTTTACTGGAAATATCTACATCTCTTCTCTTTGAACGAGACTTCTAGAATTTTCTTTTTAGCAATAAAGGGACCATTTTCTTCTTCTCTTTTCTATGTTAATGAAAAAGGAGAGGTCAAGTAATTTTAGTTCTCTCACTTATCTAGAAGCCAATCTAGGACTCAAATCCAGCCCTCCTGACTCCTCCTCCAGTTCTGCCACTCAGTCACATGTGTTTCTTTCTCTTACACACAGGCCCTTTCTGGCCACCAGTAAACACACTGACCTTTGAAATATGGAAAGAAAAGCGCTTTGAAATAAAACTGGCACGAACAGCAGTTAGACAGCCGTCATCTGGATGCTGAAACAAAGAGGGGCATAGTTTTCAAGCTGTCTTCATAATTACACGAAGCAGTTATCACTCAGGCCCAGTCTGAGCCTTACCCCCCCAAATAAACAGCCAAGGTTTGGGAATGCACATAGGCCACTTTGTTGCTTTAGCATATTGGGAGGTGGGAAGCTCCCCAGCTAAAAATCACATGTGGCTGGAACTGTTTTCCAGAGCTCCAGGCTCTTTCTTTCTTCCTTTCCCATTAAGCCCCTCTGCTCTTCTTGGCAAAAACCTTCAGGTGAGGTAAGTGCCAATTAACAACAAAAAGCTTGATGTATTTCTAGTTTATGACTTAGAGCTGGGTTCTCATGAAATATATTCTTCTTCTCTGGTCCATAAGCCTCCATGGGCAGAGAGCAAGGATTCTAAGTGTGGTTGAAATTGGGTCATTTTGGTTACTGCCCTAAAAGTGATTTCTCTTTGAGGGGGTTTGCTCAAATAGAAAACCAGGCAAACAAACCCCAGAAAAGAAAAAAGCTGACTCTGGGAACATCAGCTGCAAAGGAACAGAAGCTCAGCAAATAGTGGTTTTAGAAAGTATGGTCTTAAATTTCTCAAGGTGCTTTGGCTACAAATGTGGCCAGACCTCAGAATGAGTAGGAGACATGAGAATATCTAATCCAAAGGATCTCTAGAGCTTTTTCCAGTTTTTGCATTTGGATAGTGTTTTTGTATCCCATGAATGGTTTTAGTCATGATTTAATTATTTGAGTGTTATCAAGTTAGTTTATGAAAAATATTTGGTGAATTTTTCTTAGGTCACAGAGATCTGAAATCTGACAAAATGATCTGGTTTGACATCTCAGATCCCTTAAGGACCTAGAGATTTGGCAGTAGGAACATAGATGGGTTAAAATAGATTTCAAAACAATTCTTCTAATTATTAACTGTACTCCACTTGTCTAATATTGTCAGTACCTACTGAATTTAGCAAAAGGAGTGACAGATGCATATTAAAATGCATGCAAATACAACATACAAGCCACATTTTAACATAATGTTTTGCATTCATAATTTTAGTCTTGTGATTTGTATTTTTATTTACTTGGGAACAATGACTTTCTTCTTTCCTCCACTTGGGAAACAAGGCAAGACTTGTTTCTGCCAGCATCCTAATAGTATTCCTGAAAAAAGCGGCAAACTTAATGGTTCAGGAACTGCTCTCCACCACCTGCATTACAGGCTCCTTAAATGGGGCTGCATTTACAATGCATTGAAAAGGTGAAAATATGCAATCAGTCAGTTGCTTTGTTGCATAGTGGCAGGCATTCATGTTTTTGTTGTTGTATTAAAACTGAACAGACTGTTTAAAAAAAAAAAATTAAGCTGTTTAAATGTACAATCTTTTCTCAAGTAGAGGGTGTGGCAGAGTACCTGCTGTAAACTTACCAAATCCCATCCCCTTTTAATCTAGGGTCACATGTACAACACACTTTCCAGCCTCCCCTGCAATTAGGTGATTTCTGGTTAGTGGAATGTGGGCCAAAGTAATTTACACAATATCCAAGCCTGGCCACTAGAATCTACTGGGCAACATGCAGCAGTGCTCTTCCCTTGCTCCCAACCTTCTGGCAAGATGCAGGGATCAAGTGGAAAAGGCCAAGAGCATTAGGAGAAGCCTATGAATGGAAGGAGATTGGGTCCTGGAATAAAACTGTGTAGAGCAGACTCTCGGCTCCCATCCATCTCTCCCTGACCAAGGACTCACAGTAGACTATGACACATATTCGTTATGTGGTAGCCAGCTTCCAACGGTTGTATCTCCTGGTATTCCTATCCTGTGTCACCTCCTCCATGGTACCAGAATTGGTCTGGGGACCTACAGCATATGGGAGAAGTGATGTTATAGCATTTACAAGATTAGGTTATAAAAGACTGTCTTGGGTGTTCTCTGACTCATTTTTTCTCTCTCTGCCTCCTCTCTCTCTCTCTCTCCCTCTCTCTCTCTCTCTCTCTCTCTCTCTCTCTCCTCTCTCTCTCTCTCTCTCTCCCTCTCTCTCTCTCTCTCTCCTCTCTCTCTCTCTCTCTCTCTCTCTCTCTCTCTCTCTCTCCACTGTCTCTGGGGGAAATCCAGTTGCCCTGTCTTGGGATCACATAGGTTGCCTGTGGAGATGCCCACCAGGTAAGGAATAAACACCTTCCTCAACAGCCAGCAAGGGGTTAAGGCCTGCCAATCATCAGCTGAGTGAGTGAGCTTGGAAATGAATTCCCTAGCCCCAGCTGATCTTTCAAATAACTACAACTCCAGCAAAGAGTTTGAATACAACTTTGTGAGAGATACTGAGCGAGAACCAACTAGCTAAGTTGCTCATGAATTCTTTATTTTAAAGTATATTTTATTGATTATGTAGTTACAGTAGTTCCAATTTTTTTCCCCTTTGCTCCCCTCTGCCCAGTACTCCCCTTCCCTCCAGCAATCCCTCAGTTCATGTCCATGAGTCGTGCATATAAGCCCTTCAGCTTCACCCTTTCCTATATTATTCTTAACATCCCCCTGTCTATTTTGTACCAACTGATTATGCTTCTTAGTCCCTGCACCATTTCCCCATTTCTCCCCCTTCCTCCTCCCAGCTGATAACCCTCCAAATGATCCTCATACCTATGATTCTGTTACTATTCTGGTTTGCTTAGTTGGACTTTGTTTTTATTTTTTAGATTCAGTTGTTGATAGTTGTGAGTTTGTTGTCATTTTAGTGTTCAGAGTTTTGATCTTCTTTTTCTTAAGTAAGTCCCTTTGACATTTCATATAATAATGGCTTGGTGATGATGAACTCCTTTAGCTTCACCTTGTCTGGGAAGCACTTCAGCTGCCCTTCCATTCCAAATGATAGCTTTGCTGGATAGAGTAATCTTGGTTGTAGGTTGCTTTTCATCATATTTAATACTGCTTGCCAATCCCTTCCTGCCTGCAAAGAGTCCTCTGAGAAATCAGCTGATAGTCCTATAGGCAACCCCCTGTAGGCAACTCTCCACCTCTCTCTTGCTGCCCCCAGGACTCTGTCTTTATCTTTCACCTTTGGCATCTCAGTCATGATACGTCCTAGTGTGGTCCCCTCTGGGTCCAGCTCGACCAGGACCCTCCGTGCTTCCTGGACCTGTATGTCCATCTCCTTCACAAAATTTGGGAAGTTTTCCTCGATTTTTTCAACTCTTGCTTCCTCATTCTGCACTGGTTGACTGTTTTTCTTCCTTATGTTCCAAACCATTGATTTGAACCCTGATTTCCTTCCCTTCACCATTGGTTTTGTGTGGATTTTCCTTCGTTTCACTTAGCATAGCCTCACTTCTTCTCTTATGTGTTTGCCATACTCAAGCATATCTGTCAAGCCTATAAGCATCTTTATCACCAGTGTTTTGAATTCTACATCTGTTAGGTTGGCTATCTCCTGGTCACTTAGTTCTCCCACTGGAACCTTGATCCATTCCCACTTGTAGGCCATGCTTCTCTGTCTCCTCATTCTGACAGGCTCCTGTGTTTGTTTGCCTCCATGTCTCAGGTAGAGCTGTTGCTCCTGTTATGTTGTAAGGGGTGGAGCATTAGGGATTCATCAGTATAGGGAGACCTGGTTCACCACGTTGTGGTGCTGTATGTGGGGAAGGGGTCCGAGAGGGAACAATGCTGCCTGCCCAGCACTCCCCCTTCTCCAAGCACCTCTCCCAGTTTTGCTTGCTAGAGAGACTGGTGCCTCTCTAGCTGCTGCCCTGGCCATCATTCCCAGAGTGGATGGGTCTGCAGATGTTCTAGGATTGTGGAGGCCCTTTAAACAAGCAGACTCTGCTGAGAGACTGGCAGTTTCTGTCTCCACCCCAACCCCCACTGGTCTGCACATTCAGAAGCAATGAGACTTGATTTTCCCCAGTGCAGGTGTTACAGAAACAGGAGAGTCCAAAAATCCCCGGAGTTTGTGGCTGGGGGATGGGGAGAATGAAGCAGCTTTCAGAATGCCTCCACATGCCTGAGGCTGATGGCTGGTGTCTTTCATTATGTAAATTGCTTTAATGCATCCAAAGCCTCAGGTGGATGGGAGGAATCTTGAACCAGGTGATGGTATGGAGAGCACACAGAGCCTATGAGGGGTTCTGTGAATGGTCAGAACTATTGGCAACACCCACTGCATCAGAGGAGGCAGTCAGAGATATATAGGCAGCTGTGAACACTTTAGGGAGGGCATGCTCTGGGCCACGCTCGGGGGCACACTCTGGGGTTGTCTCCCTCGCTGGTGAGTGTTCGCAGAGGTGCTCTAGAGAAGGAGAGGAGATCCACGTGGTTTACAGAAAGAAGACAGTTCGCAAGGAGGCTGAGAATCCAGGTGGTCCTGCATTGAGAGCTGGAGGGCACCACAGCACAGAAAGGACCTCCCCAATCAGATTGAGTGATTGGCAGATGCTGGTAAAGCTGAACTGTGTCTAGGAAATAGGGAAACAGTGTTTCTGACCCCCCCTAAAACTGGTTAGGTTTGGTAGAGGGGAGGCAAGGATATGTGCAACTGTTAAATAAACAATTTTTCTTTTCACTCAAATATAATATTCAGAGTTGTAATTTTGGCGGCGGGCAATCGGACCCCTAACTAAAGAGCCCGTGGGTTTGTTTTCAATTGGAGCAGCCCAGGGGTTCTGTAACACTGGGACCTTGGGCTTTGAGGTCCAGTGAGGGGCTAGGAATGCTTCCCAGGTGTCCCGCCTGACTTTTTAAAACGTGTGACTGCACTTTCTGCTGGCCTGCCACTGCCACCGCCACTGCTGCCGCTGCCACCACACTGAGTCCTCTCCGCCCCAGCTCCACCCCTCCTACCTGTCTGGATGAGTATTTCTTTTTTTTTTTTTTTAATTTTATTTTTTGGTTTTTTAATTACCGTTGTCTCATTTTTTCCTCATTGCTCCCCCCACCCAGCCCCCCCTTCTCCCTCAATCATATCCCTCCCTGTTGTCCATGTCCATGAGTCATTTGTACACATTCCTTGACTAAACCCTTTCCTTATTTATCCCCCTTCTCTCCCTCCCCACTTCCCCCTATTGACTGTTATTCTGCTCCTTGTTCTATTTAGTTCATTTGTTTATGTTGTTCTTTAGTTTCCTGTATTAGGTGATATCATATGGTATTTTGCTTTCTGTGCCTGGCTTATTTCACTAAGCATAATTCTCTCTAGTTCCATCCATGTTGTCGCAAATGGCAGGAGTTCCTTCTTTCTCTCTGCTGCATAGTATTCCATTGTGTAAATGTACCACAGTTTTTTGATCCACTCATCTACAGATGGGCACTTAGGCTGTTTCCAGCACTTGTATGAGTATTCTTTATATCTTTGTTTGCTGGACTTCCATGCAGTTTGATTTTCTGGAACTTCTGATTTTTTCTAGTTTTAAGGTAGTTGTATTCATTCTTAGTTTTGGAGGGAGACACAAGGTGTCTGTCTATGCCTCCATCTTGGCCAGAAGTATCCTGCTCATGAATTCTTGACTCTGAGAAAATGTATGAGAGAATAAATGTTTGTTGTTTTAAACTGATAAGTTTTGGGGTTATTTGCTACAAAGCAATGGGTAACATATAACAATATGAATAAGGAATAAATCTTTATTGAGACACCAAAACACTGAGGCTGTTTATTACAATACTTAAACACTGACTAATACAGAGGGACAAGGCTTTCGTGAACATACTATGAGCAGCATTCTAAGATTTCTAAAGGCAAAGGATTTGTTATTTTTTTAAATATCACTTCTTAACACAGTGCCTGCGTAAGTGTAGACGTTGAACAAATGATAAAATAATGAATGTGGCTCTCAGTAAGATGCATAGTGTGATCCCGTACATGGCATGTGAAAAGTCAACATTGTTAGAGCAGCTACCACTTTAAGGCAACATGGGATCACAGACCATAGTCTGCCAAACATTCATGAAAAGAGGAGAAAATCTCAATCATCTACTTATGTTTGTGTTTGTTATATTTGTGTTTCTAGATGACTTTGCTTATGTTTGTATGGGCCAAGTGATATTCTAATAGGTACATGTGTTAATATTTTTAATCCTTATAATAACTTGATGAAGAGTGTGCTGTAGCAAGAGTAGGGAAACACTATACTTGCCTTCTCCCATGACCACATCAAAATTAGAACTAAACTACAGAACAACCATCATTGAGAACTGCCTGACATCTAACTGAACAGATGTCCTATAACTAAGCATATAAAGAAAAATCTACATAGAGATGTAGCAGGTGCAGAGACATGAAAAAACTAGTCCCACATTCACATGTGGTGGTTAAAAACAGGGAGGGATATCTCAGCTGTGGAGGTTCACTTTGAGGATTGAGGGGTCCTAGCCCCACACTGGGGTCCCTAGCCAAGGGTTCCAGCACTGGAAAAAATGTCCCCATAACTTCTGAAACCCAGTGGGGATTGCAGCTGAGTGAGGCAGAGAGCTGCTGGAGCCCCAGGCCTTCTTCAAGGGTCTACTCATAGACTTACTTGCTGACAGACTCATTGGCTTTGAGCAACCAGGCTGGAGCAGTAGCTCAAAAAGTGTGAGGGATAGATGAGGAGGGGCTGAGGAAGAAGAAATAGAAGGAGAAGATGGAGAAGAGGAAGAAGAATAAAAATATAAATAATAAAATGGCAATAACTACGTATCTATCAATAATTACTTTAAAGGTAAATAAATTAAATTCTCCAATCAAAAGACATAGGATGGCTGAATGGATAAGAAAACAAGACCCATAAGTACTCTGCCTATAAGAGACCCATTTCAGATCAAAAGACAGATACAGACTAAAAATAAAGAGATGGGAAAAGATATTTCATGCAAAAGGAAACCAAAATAGGTGGGGTAGCAATACTTATATTAGATAAAATAGACTTTTTAAAAGGAGACAAAGAATGACCCAGCAATCCTGCTTCTGGGTATATATCTGAAGAAATCCAAACACTAATTCAAAAAAACATATGCATTCCTATATTCATTGCAGCATTATTTACAATAGCCAAGATATGGAAGCAACTTAAGTGTCCCTCAGTAGACAAATGGATAAAGAAGAGATAGTACATATATACAACCATATGAAATTTTGTCATCCGAAACATCATGAATGAACCTAACAGGATATTATGCTTAAGAGTATTATGCTAAGTGAAATGTCAGACAGAGAGAGACAAATACCATATGATTTCACTTATATGTAGAATCTATAAATAAATAAATAAATAAATAAATAAATAAATAAATAAATAAATAAAACTCATAGATACAGAGAGCATTTTGATGGTTGTCAGGTGGCAACGGGGAGGGGTGAAAAAGGGGATGGGATTAAGGTATGCAATTTGCAATTTATAAAAGACTTACAAGGATGTCGGCAGCCGTCCGTCTCGAGAGACGATGGTGTAGCTTCTTAAGAGTCTATCTGCACCGCCGAGAATGGCTGTGCAGTCCGACTCGGGAGTGACACGGTATCTGTCTCCTCCCGTGTTGAATCGACATCTTGCGATGACGCTGGAGTGTCCTCTCCAGTGAAGCTGAAGCTACAGAGCCTGGGCAGGGTGATATGGAGGGTCTGCTGTTGCCCATGCAGCAGACCCCCCCTCTCTTCGCAGCTGAAGGGTCCAAGGGAAAGACGGAGTCAATACAGCTTGGCTTCAGGTGCGCCGCAGGAGTTGCCGGTGTTGACTACAACGTCAAACCGCCTTAGGGACTCCGGCTCCGGATTTTCTGTCGGGGTTTACTCCCTTAGCCTTTCCCCTGAAGAGGTATGCCGCAAGGCAGCGGAGGTTTTTTGGAGTCAGAGTTTTCCTTCTCTGATGTGCCCTGACTGGAAGATCGAACCAGCGACACTTAGCTCGCAGGCCGACGCTCAATCCACTGAGCCAAACCAGCCAGGGCTAGTTACAAGGATACAGTCAATAATATTGTAATGTGTATGTATAGTGTCAGATGGGTACTAGCTTTATTGGAATGATCACTTCATAGGTTATATAAATGTCTAATGACTGTGTTGTACACCTGAAACTAATATAACATTGTATGTAAACTGTAAATTTTTTAAAATGTTTTTTATTAATTATATTGTTACAACAGTTCCAATTTTCTCCCCCTTGCTCCCCTCCACCCAGCACACCCCTCCCCCAGCAATACCCCCCAAGTCCATACCCCTGGTTCATAAAAATTAACTATCCCTCGGGATTGGGGGCTGTAAAAAAAAAAAAAAAAAAAAAGTTAACTATCCCCCCCCCTCAAATATTAGGACCCTTTGTAATCTTGTAAAGGACAATGGGCGAAGGTCTCAAGCTCCTCTAGCTGCTTCAAGCTGGACATGGTCGTCGTCCTACCTACCCTTGGGTCCAGAAAACCCTAATAATAGTGGGGGTGTGGAGGGGAGGGTGGCCTTCCCACATGGGGAAGGATCATGCAGACTCCAGGTCAGTTGGCTGTCTCCGGTCAACGGCGTGCTTGGTTTAACAGGCTGGCATCCTTGTTGTGTTCTGGGGGCAACAGATTTGGCGAAAAGGGTTAAAAGCCATCATTCAATCCATAACTACTAGATGACAAAAGGCAGGGATTAATTTTTCAATGTTCCATATTAGGAAAAAAAAAAAAGGGTAAACTGTAATTTAAAATTTAAAAATAAAAAATTTTTTTAAAGAAGGGTGCTATTGCTCTTCAGATTTTACTGATGAGGAAATAGTCTCAGTAAAGTTAAATACCCTGCCCCAGGTCACAGAACAATTCCAAAGCAGAGCCTGTGCTTGATCCCTGGATTTGCAAACACCAAAGACCACGAGGTTACCCATTATATAATGATATATTGCTCCCGCAACTGCATTCTCAAAAGAGGCAGGAAAGAGGTGTGAAGTCTAGGAAAGGACCTCTAAATCAATGGGGTGGGTTAAGAGATATCCCAGAAAGGACAGAATAGAATAATCAAGAGTTTTGGGTCTTGAAAGATTCACATTAAGAGGAGCTATGATCAAAATTTATAAAGTCCTAAAGGAGAAGAATTTATTGACTCAAACTAATATCCATCACAGGGATGGGTTCTCCCTTGAAGCTGGTCTAGAATAGTTGGGGAGAACTTAAATGAAAGCTTCTTGTAGATGACTGGCCACATCCCCCTCTGCCTCCAGGTCAGCAGCACAGAGACTAGGCTCCCAACCCAGAAGCTGCAATAGAGAGGACATCCAGAACCACAGGGCAACCAGCTCCATGTGGAGCAGCCAGGAGAGGGAGGCTTGACCTCCCTGCTAAGTGACAAAACCTTCATAACTAATTTCGTCCAATGCCTGCAAATTAACACTAGCCTCCAAGAAACCAGCACTGGGCCAAAGAAGCACCAGAAATAGATTGACATCTAACCCTTTCCAGCCAGCCCTTTCCTTGCTTGTATTTTTTTTTTTTTTTTTTTTTTGAAATGTGTACATAATGAGTATGCTGGATATATATCTGCTTCAGGCAGCTCTCCGAGTTCTCTAAGCCCAGCATTGTGGGAAGGAGTGGAAGCTGCTGTTTACGAGGAACACTGCCAAAGGGCTAATGAGAATTTTTCATGACTCTTGGATGTTTGCAGAACTAAAGGCTTTCAAAACTCAATTCCCAGGCTGATCTAGGGTCTTGGAGACAGGATAATGACCTGTGCAATGAAGCTGTGGCTTACACAGAAAAACCTCCCTTATCTGACTTTTATAAATTTTGGTTGCCAAAATATGCCCTTCGCGACCTTACAGAGAGAGACAGATTTTTAATTTGTGACAGTTGATGCTATGTAATTTTAAATTTCTCGTTCACTTCATGGAGGAATGGGTTTTCTAAAGAAGTGACTACTTTTGCAAGGGGAATGATGAAATTGGGTAGAATAATATATCACTTTAAAGAATGCATAAGGACTGTTTACATCAAAAGAAATTAATATGTTCATTACAAATCACTTTAAATAATTTATTTAAGCAGGCCTCTAGGATGTAATTGTAACAGGAACGTGTTGGAATTTTTATACTTAAAAAGAAGACTGAATGCTTTATAATTGTCCACAACTCAGAATATTCATATATTCAATATTTATGCTGGTAATTATTCTCTCCCTATCATTCTGAATTGATGAAGTTTTCCTAGAGAAATAAACAGCCTGTATTTATGCATCCTCATACTCTTTACCAGCTGTGACTCACGAAATCAATTACCTGGCACAAATTCAACACTTTCAGGCTTTTCCATTGTAATAAAATATAATTTTTAAAAAACAGCCAGTGGCTGTCACTGTATAAATAAAATCAAGATTCACCAATAAATGAATCACTACCAAGCAAAATGGCTTGTTCAAGGGCACCTTCTAACTGACGAGGCAGGCTTGAGGAGATTCTTCCTACACTTACCCTATTATGTCAAATGTGTTGAATCTGCATCTTTTCCTTGAAATATTCCCAAGGAAACAGAAATTTTAAGTTGGAAGAAGTTGTGAGGAAGATACTAGAGAGAGAGGCAGCCAATAAATGGAGAGAAAGGTGAGAAGCTGGCCCAAGGAAAGTTCCTGCTTGATGTAGATGGAGAGCTCCCACCGGAAGGTGCTGGCAGCCTGGCTCCTCTGTGATTCCTGTTCTTCCTGTGGCTGGTGGTTCAGTTTTCTTTACGTAGATATTTTTATAACCAAGGAATACTTTGAATATATGTCCTGACAACAAAACTACTATTTTACTAGTTAATAACACTAGAAGAGAAACCCCAATATCCCTCTGCTTTCTATAGTTTGCTTTTTATCCAACACCACACTGGTACCTGAATAATCTGTTTAAAAATGCAAATTTGACAACTACCTCAAAACTAGAAACAACCAGAAGTTCCAGAAAATCAAACTGCATGGAACTCCAGCAAACAAAGATATAAAGAAGAAATACTCATCCAGACAGGTAAGATGGGTGGAACTGGGACAGGGAGGACACGATGTGGTGACAGCAGCAGTGGTGGCAGCAGCGGCGGCAGCGGCAGGCTGGCAGAAAGCGCAGTCACGTTTTAAGAAATCAGAAGGGATGCCTGGGGAGCATTCCCAGCTCCTCACTGAAACTTGCAACTCAGGGCCCCAGAACCGGGGAAAATCAAACCTCATTGCTTCTAAGTGTGCAGACCAGTGGGGGTTGGAGTAGAGGCAGAAACTGCCAGTACCAGCAGAATCTGCTTGTTTAAAGGGCCTGCACGGTCCTAGAATGTCCACAGATCCACCCACTCTGGGAATGACGGCCAGGGCAGCAGCTAGAGGGGTGCCCGTCCAGTGCAAAACTGGGAGAGATGCCTGGAAAAGGGGGAGTGCTGGGCAGGCAGCATTGTTTTCTCTCGGACCCCTCCCCCACATACAGCACCACAACGTGGTGAAACAGGTCACCCTGTACTGACGAATCCCTAAAGCTCTGCCCCTTACAACATAACAGGAGCAACAGCTCTACCTGGGATGTAGAGGCAAATAAACACAGGAGCCTGTCAGAATGAGGAGATAGAGAAGTATGGCCCACAAGGGGGAACGGATCACGGTTCCAGTGGGAGAACTAAGCGACGAGGAGATAGCCAACATAACATGCAGAATTCAAAACATTGGTGATAAAGATGCTCACAGGCTTGACAGATATACTTGTGTATGGCAAACACATAAGAGAAGAAGTGAAGGCTATACTAAGTGAAATGAAGGAAAATCAATAGTGAAGGGAAGGAAACCAGGGTTCAAATCAATGGTTTGGAACATAAGGAAGAAAAACAGTCAACCAGTGCAGAATGAGGAAGCAAGAGTTGAAAAAATCGAGGAAAACTTCCCAAATTTTGTGAAGGAGATGGACATACAGGTCTGGGAAGCACGGAGGGTCCCGGGCAAGCTGGACCCAGAGGGGACCACACCAGGATGCATCATGATTGAGATGCCAAAGGTGAAAAATAAAGACAGAATCCTGAAGACAGCAAGAGAGAGGTGGAGAGTTGTCTAGAAGGGGGTGCCTATAGGACTATCAACTGATTTCTCAGAGGACACTTTGCAGGCAGGAAGGGACTGGAAAGCAATATTAAATATGATGAAAAGCAACCTACAACCAAGATTACTCTACCCAGCAAAGCTATCATTTGGAATGGAAGGGCAGCTGAAGTGCTTCCCAGACAAGGTGAAGCTAAAGGAGTTCATCATCATCAAGCTGTTATTATATAAAATTCAAAGGAACTTAAGAAAAAGTAGATCAAAACTCTGAACACTGAAATGACAACAAACAACTATCAACAACTGAATCTAAAAAATAAAAACAAAGTCCAACTAAGCAAACCAGAATAGTAACAGAATCATAGGTATAAGGATCATTTGGAGGGTTATCAGCTGAGAGGGGAGAGGGGGAGAAATGGGGAAATGGTGCAGGGACTAAGAAGCATAATCGGTTGGTACAAAATAGACAGGGGAATGTTAAGAATAATATAGGAAAGGGTGAAACCAAAGAACATATGCATGACCCATGGACATGAAATGAGGGGGATGGGATTGCTGGAGGGAAGGGGAGTACTGGGCAGAGGGGAGCAAAGGCGGAAAACATTGGAACTACTGTAACAACAAAATCAATAAAATATACTTAAAAAATGCAAATTTGATCACATTATTCCCCTGCTTCAAAATGGTTTCTCACCATGCTTTCTCAGTCCTACATTGGCTTTCGAGATCCTTCTCCACTGACCTCCAGTCTACCTACCTATCCAACATTGTATTCTGTCCCTCTCCTTCTCAGCTCTACACTCACAGATCACCTGAGTAGTTAGACTCTCTTCACCAGGTGTCCTTTTCCCACTCTCTACTCTGCATCAAATTCTCCCCCCGCCCCCCCTCAACCATCTCACCTGTGGTACTGCCTGCCTGATGAAACCCTAGTGCTTTCGGTAAGCTCTACATCTTCATCTGGGGAGCCTTCTCTAGCCTCCCAAACAGAAATGAGCTCTTGCACCTTCAAGCCTCCACTGTGACAGGCACAGCATTTGTTATGTTATTTTAGCAACTGTTTACTTATGTCACTTCCACTTTGATCAGTATTTCTCAAAGTATGGTCCAAAGAACAATTGCCTCAAAAATATCTGCCTATGAAAAGTGCTGATGATGCCTCATTCCCATTTAAATAGGAGTCCCTGGGGCTCCATAGGTAACTAAAGTTGGAGAACTACTGGACTAAACTTTAAGCTCCTCAAGGGCAGGCATCATCTATTGGTACATGGTTCATAATGAATGAACAAAAATAGCTAATTGCTTCTGAGTCACAGGTTGGACTTCTGCAGTTCCTACTATATGTAACATTTATGAAGGCAGACTCAGGACTCGTTCAGTCTTGTTCACCATTGTATCTATGTCAGATCCCCATCCAGGGCTCTGGGACATACATAATATAGCCTAAATAAGTGCCTTTTCACGGATTGAAAGACACTGCACTTACAGAACCTCTGAGTGTTATATGGCAGAACAGAAATGTAGCCAAAGCATCAACAAGATTAGCACAAGGCCTGTTCAGTTACTCAGGAGGAAGCACAAAGTAAGAGCAAGAGCCTCGCTGGCAGTGCTCTGATGTTCCTTGGTCAAAATCCTCGGTGTGGGCTGTGAAATGTCAAATCCAGATTTGATTAAACCCAACTTCAAATCCCCAAGGCAAGTATGTATCCATGGTCTTAATGTAATTATTGAGCCACCTCCGTCTGTTACTTTCAAAAGGGCTGAGCTAGCACCCCATCCACTGATACCAACACCTACAAAATGAAGCCTGCAATTAATTCAGCATGCCCCTGGCGAATAATGCCTAAAAAGCTTGAGCAGGCTCCTTCCTGAAAACTGAAGTATTTAATTATTCAAAGATTATATTTATATTTATATATATAGATATAGATAGATATAGAGATAGATAGATAGATAGATAGATAAAGAGAGAGAGAGAGAGAGAAGGGGGAAGAGAAAGAGAGAGAGAGGGAGAGAGAGAGAGAGAGAAAGGGTGGGCCCCAAAGGCTACAGTAGAAATCAAAAGTCTGTTTCTTTAGCTTAGGGCTAGACTCTTGTCTGTTTGGAACTTTCCACTTCTTCCTTTGAGTGATAACCTATCAATTTTCAGTTAACCCCTGGATTGAATTTTTAAAGACAGAGCCTATAAACAACAGTAGTAAGGGCATGGCTTTCTAGTTGAAGGAGTCAGTATATGTTAGGGGAAACTTGGCTTCCCTTGCTTATACACTTTTGAACAACAGGCAAAAAAAAAAAAAAAAAAAAAAAAAGGCCAGAACTGAGTCCCAAACCAAGGTAGGCACATTGAGATTTATCAAATTAAACCGAAATGCTACAGCTTCACTGGCACGGACCAGATTTTACCACTGCTTCTCAGAGGGCTCAGGGGTGGGGGCCTTTACTTCCCAGCTCAACCACAAGCCAGAGCTCCACTTTGTTCTGTGAAATTCAGAACACATTTGTCCCCCCCCCCCCTTCAAAATTTACTTCTGCCCTTACTTAAGGGCTGGCTAGACTAAAATCTTAAAAGCCAAAGAAAGATAGCAGGGGGAAGGCTGCTTTATTGTAAATCTACCTGAGTAAAAGATCAGCAATCTTTTAACCTAACCTGGTGCTGAAGTCTAACCAATCCACATGGTTTTAGAGAACTTGAGAAAGGTCAGATGAGCTGTCACACCACTAAAAAATTAGAGGTTTGCTTTACACCCTGTGTAAAAATGATTCCAAGGCTTCTCACATCCTGGAAGCTTCCTAAAGCATGACCAACAAGTCCAAAGAGACACAAATCTCTGGGGGACACTAGAACCAACCTTATGTCTCTGGGACTTTTGAGATCAGCCCAGGCCAGATTATCTAGAGGCTATAATGGAGTCTGCACCAGACTCACCACAGGACAGATCACTTCCAAACCAACACCCAGTACAGGAGGTTGGGAGAAGCAAATGGCATTTCACTATTTTGGGGGGTGGGTGGGTGGTTCCTGCATCAAAAACTAATGCCACACATGGCAGTGACATTAAGGCTGGGCTCCCGGCAGCAGCTGCCACTGGAGTGACTGGTTTAAATAGCAAGCGCTCTTTTACACACAAATCAGACCAAGTTCCTGCCTTTCAGGGACTCCCTTGTCTGAAAGCAGCTGTGGTCTCATTCTCTCTTGGCTTACAAATGGCATCCAAACTTGTATAAATTTCTTCCAGCCTGCCCTCACTTACTCTTCCATGCTCTCACTGTCTCTCCCATGCATTCTACCCTCTAGACCAAATGTTGGCAAACTTTTTCTGTGAACAGTCATAGAGCAAATGTTTTAGGCTTGCAGGCCATATGGTCTCTGTCACAAGTATTCAACTCTGCTATTGTAGAACAAAGGCAATCATAAATAATAATGTAAATGAATGGGCATGGCTGTATTTCAATAAAACTTTACTAAAAGAAAAAACAAGTGGTAGGATCGATTTGGTCCCCAGGCTGTAGTTTGCCAAACCCTGTTTTTGATAAACCAGATTTATTCCTTTGTTGGTTCTGGTTTCTTCTCCCTGGGAGCCTTTGTTCTTTTCTCCCAGCTCAAGTAAGTTAATTCATTAAAATTCATTATTTACTGGAAAACTATTATGTGCCAGATACTGTCTTAGAATCTAGAACTACAACAGTGAAAAAAAATAAAAGATAACATTTTCTACTGTGAAGAATTTAGATCTAGTGGAAGCAAATAAACAATAACAAGTAGCAAAAGCATACATGCCAGGTGGAATTAGGATGAAGAAAAATAAGCCAAAGGAAGGGGATGAGGACGCTATTCTAAATAGAGTCGTCAAGGAAAGCCACTTTGATGAGGCTATGGAAGCGGAGATGAAAATAAAGCAGGAGTTCAAGCTATGTGGATATGAGGGTAGGAAAAGCATTCAAGGTAGAAGGAACAGGAAGTGCAAAGGGCCCAAGACAGGACATTTTTGGTATATTGGAAGCAGTGATAGGAAGCCAGAATGGTAAGGAAAATGAATGAGAGGAGAATGAGATCAGAGATGTAACTGTGAGAAAATTTTGTAGGGCCTCATAGGCCATGGAAAAGCCTTTGATTTTTATTCTGAATAACATTGGAAACCAGTGAAGGACAGAGAGTGGAAGAATGATATAATCTGACTTACATTTTAATAGGATCATTCTGACAGCCAAGTGTAGAATAAAATATAGGGAGTCAAGAATAAAAGCAGAGACACCTCATAAGAGGCTATTGCAATAATCCAAGTCACAAATGTTGTCCGAAGTGATAACAGAGGAGGTGTTAAGAGTTGCTGGATTCTTAATATATTGTAAAGGCCAAGTTAAAAGGTAAGTTATGAAGGAAAAGGTCAAGGATAATACCAAGAATTTTGACCTGAGTAATTGGAAGGGGGAAGTTCCCATTTATTAAGAAGGGAAAGACTGCAAGAACAGATTCAGTGGAACTAATTAAGATTTTTAAAAGATCATGTTATGTGTAATGTCTGTTGAAACTTTAAGTGGAAATGCTTTTGGAATTTAAGATAAATGCTTCAGAATTTAGTGGGAATATCGTGGATGGAGGTAGGTGTTTGGGAATTATGTGTAATAGATGATATTTAAGGCCCTGAAACAAGGTAGAACCACTGAAAAGAGAAGTTAGGGGAGAATAAATGCCAGGGACTGAGTTCTGGAGTACCTCAATATTTAGAGTTTGGAAAGATGAAGAAGAGGCAACAAAGAAGACTTACACGGAAGGAGCAGTGAAACAGGAAGTGAAGTAAGAGTGACCTCCCAGGAGCCCAGTGAAGACAGTTTTTAAAGAAAGAGGAAATGAACATCTGTATGAAATATTGCTAACATACTGAGTGAGAGGAGGACTAAGACATTACCAAGATTTAGCAACATGAGAATCATTGTTGACTTTGACAAGAACAATTTGAGGCATGCTAAGTATAAGAACCCATATGGAATATTTATAACAGAGAATGGGAGAATTCAAATAGTAAATTTCTTCCCCTGGAATCCTGTAATACTTTATACTCCTATAAAATCTTTCCTGGTTATAATTATTACCTTATATTTCTATCTCCTCAACTAAGTTGTGAGCAATTTGAATGATGAACCATGTTCATCATCCTCTAGACAGCATAATAGTACCCACAAATTAGGTGCTCATTAAATATTTGTTAAATAAATATAAAATTGTCATCTAAAAAAAGGAACGTTTTTATATTAAAAATATAAGTACCATTTAGATGATTAAAAGTAATATTAATAAGCAGGCTGTAAAAAGGGAGAAGGATTAGTATTGTATATTATTGTAGTGTTGTGATACTATAATATTTGGGTTTATACCCTGAACTTCTAAAAACTCTTTTTGTATTTAAATTATACATAACTTATTCTCCATATCAGCTGGTGAGATCACTTAGTACAACTCACTCAATTTTGCCAAAGAGGATAGTGAAGCTCTGGAGAAGTTAGGGAACTTTTCTTCATCCTATAGACTGTGTGTACTTGGTATAAGATTTTATGAAGTGTTTCTCTGTTTCCTATTCAGTCTCCAAAGTTATAAACTCACAAGAGTGTGAGAAGCCTCCCCAAATTCCTATTTTTTCAGTCTTTTGTTTAAGATCATATTTTTATAAAGAAGAGTCACTCCAGTGAGTTGCTTTGGGGTCTGAATATCATTGGGCCGATTAATTCTTTTTTTGTTGGAATGATTATTTGCATGTTCCATTCTTAGAGCCATGACTTGTAAGGTCCAGAAGCACAAATTATTATATGATGATTCAAGTGACTTTCTGATTATACTACTTAATAAAATTAACACTGAAGTCTGAAACACTGTCCAGAAGTCAAATGGTGATTTTCCCAAGGGTAAATAAATAAATAAATAAATAAATAAATAAATAGTAGCTTCATTTCAGAGGATGAAATGTTCTTTCTATCACCAAGGGAGTAAGAGTTAGTTAGTGCAGTTAGTTACTGCAAATTAGTGACTTAGTTATATATTATTTACCCAATAAGGGGAGACACTTTTATAAGTGTTAGGTGAGTCATTTTATAAGACCAAAGCCAAGCAAAATTAGAGCAGTCCCTGGCTGAAGATATTTTTATTGCAACGAGAAGGCCTCTTTCTGGGCATTGGATACACAGGTGTGGTTAGACTTTGGCATGGAAAGTAAGAAGTCATGAATTCTAAGAAAATGACTTTTAATGTCTTGAATATATAATGCCACGGACACATCCAGACACATTTTCTATAAGAAGCCAAAAATATGCAACAGAGAAAATTAGGTAGAAGCAGTTGAATTTTTCTGTGTTATATTCCACTCATCAATGATCCCAAGGACACAAACATCTGCTCTTTTCATAAAGGGCATATATATATATATATATATATATATATATATATATATATATATATATTTAATTTTAAGGAGAAATAATTATATAGAAAACTATTGTTGTGAATTACTCTTTTGTATCTATTGAGCTTCCCATTTTGTGGATTGTGGCTATAATAGACTGTAATGCTTTTTAAACATCATAGATACTTAATGCAACCTGAAACCCCCCAAGCTATGGAAAATTACAAAAATATCTCAATGCCATGGTCACAAAAGAGAATGATCTTCTTGACACAAACTTCAATGGTAAAATGAAATTACATTTCCCATCAGTTTTTGAGTATCTGTTGATTAGTGACCATGGTTTCCTGTGATTTCACCAATGCCTCTCTTAAGGATTCTGTTCTAGCCAGCCAGCCAACTCAGAGCTGTTGTGTCTTGGAAACTTGTCTCTGGAAAATATCAGGAGCTTCATCAATAATACAGCCAAGAAGTTACAAGCATAATTATCTTTTAGACACACAAAATAATTACCTTGCTTAGGCCAGGGAGCAGGTATCTGGTGCTTTGGAGTCAGTATAATGGCTGTTTAATCAGAACTCTTTGGTCTAAAGTGAGTATTTATCAATAAAGCAATCACATAGCAATTGCACATTATCATCATTTTGACAAATGAATACAAATCAACACATTTTTTAATTGGTATCTAATGATTATAATTGTATAGATATTCATTTAGAATGTGAAAATACATAGAAGGGAATAAAATATTACGGTCTTAGGACAAAGTGGGGGTGCACAGGCCTGATGAAATAAGCTTTTGTCTCTATATTTCTTCTTATATTTACACATAGTACAAGGTCAAGAGAAAGTTTATGAAATTGTATTTGTTTGGAAACAAGAATTTATGCTTTCTTCACAAAGAGGGAGAAGTTAGTATCTTCTTCAAATCAATAATGGTCATTACTAACTCACAAAGAAGATAAAAAGTCCTGGGTTTGAACCTCAGGTCTGTCACTCACTGTGCCTTCCTGGGCAAGTTATCCTACTTAACTCCAAGCTTCAGACTTTTCATCTGTAAAATGAGGATGTCAATAACCACTTTCAGGGTTATTGTGGTGACCAACTGAGATCATATAGTTAAAAAAGCATCAGAGTAGAGCAAGCATGAGTAGTAATAGTTATATCATTATTGAAAAAAATGACAAATTGACTTGTAAAAAACATAGGCAACATTAGAATTTTTCCCACAGAAATAATATTTGTAAAGATCAAATGAACTCACACTGCAAAATTTGCTCAAGGTGGCATTAATAAGAATGTCAACTTGCAGACCTTTGTCACCCAAGTCCAGGCAAGCTTTGTTTAGTACAGACACACAGAAAAGACATATGGAAAAATACATAGAAATTTGCTAATGTGACACTTAGAAATTGCATATTTCTGCTCTTCCCTTGGTTCAAGAAAGTATATTTGGCTGAGAATGTGTGATATGGGTTCATCAAGATTATAAAATAATACAAAGAATAGGCCTTCATCAGACGGCGGTGCTTTACAAAAGATGAAAAAGCAAAGAGATTTAATCAGCTTACATGTGTCTGGATTTCTCTTCCTTACTCTTAGAAGAAGGAATCTTGCTTTATTCTGGCTATTTCCTGAAGAGAGCCCTCCTCCCTCCCTCAAGTATTCAGGCTAATTACAACTGGTGAGGTAGTTTCCAGACTGAATAAGAAATCAAAAGGGAAGGGAGGGGGAGGCAGTGTGGATTTCAGAGAAGAAGAAAAAAAAATAACTTAAGAAAAAGTATGTTCTCAGAGAGGGGAAAATTAGAGAATCAGGTCACTTGTTGGAGCCAGGAAAAATCCACATGAGTAGAAATTGGAGCAATGGAAGTATTTTATATTAACACATCCAAGGCTGAATGTGTCTGGCCCAGAGGATGTTCTCCCCCCTCCTGGAAAGTAACTGGGGGTTGAAAGACCTCTAGGCTTTTCTATGTCATATTCATTCACTAATCAGCACTATTCAGCCAATTGAATATGAGGTGCCATGGAAAATGCAAGGACCACATAGCAATGATTATGATCAAAACCGCTGGAGACTCTTATTTCAGCTTCTGAAATATGAAGCTTCAAAGGCAGACAAGCCTTCAATGAAAAACAGTACTTTCTCTCTTCTTTTTTCTTCTTTCTTTTTTTCTCTTTCTCACTCTCTCCCCCTTTTCTCTCCCCCACTCTCTCCTCTTCCTCCCTCCCTCATTCCTTCTCCCACCCCTCTGTTCTGCTAAATCTACAGTTTTAGATTCAAGTACCTGACAATTATATATCAATAGAGACAGAATGCACTTTGCCTAAAGCAAAGATATAAATGGCTTAAAGGGCAGACAAAGTGTCATGTGTCGGTAGACATTAGTTGAGCATAAACTCTGCTGATGTGACTTGAATATAGACATCTCAGTTAGAGTCAATAATCTCAAAATTGGTGGTGTGGCTTGGCATAAATATGTCCTTAATGACTTTCCAGTGTAATAAGAAAATGTTTAATTGCACTCCACACATCTTCAACTCCTTTCTCTCATGTTTTCACCAAAAACTGTCAAATTTTTTTATTATCTGAATTTCAGTTGCAAATGAGATGAAATACAATTCTGAAAATCTTGGCAAAAAAAAGTTATTTTTCTTTTTATTGAATGGCTAATTACATTGCAGCTGAGGAAATACTCAGCCTGACTTTGGGGATGGGACCTAATGGGCCACCAACATTGCCAGCTCAGCTCAAGACATAACAGCAATGAAATGAAGACCTTTGTCACCCAACACCAGGCAATCTTCATTTAGTACAGAAACACAGAAAAGACTGACATAGAAAAGGTATTATTTTGCTCAGAAAAAAAAACAAGAGTATCCTTTTATTTGCTGGTTTACTCATATATCTCTGATTGTTGTGTCTTTCTTTATTTGCTTTTCTGCAGCTTGCCTGACCTAATGAGGTATGTTGTAGATGACAAGGAGGAGTTTTTGTTGTGTTTTATTTTGTTTATCCCAGATACTAATGGTGTGCTAAAGTCCTGTTCCTCTATTTCAGCTCAGTTTGACTTTCTAATTCAGTGCATAGCACTTACAGTTCTAGCTAGACCAGTGGTTCTGAAACTTAGTTCTGTGTGAGAGTCTAATGGAGAGCTTTTAAAATACATCGATCTCTGCCATGGATGGGTGGCTCAGTTGGTTGGAGCATTGTCCTGAACACCAAAACATGTGGGTTCGATTCCTGGTCAGGGCACATACCTGGGTTGTGGATTTGATCCCCAGTCAGGGCATATATGAGAAGCAATCGATCTCTTTTCTCTCTCTTTCACTTTCTCTCTCTCCTCTGTCTCTAAAATAAATGGAAATATCCTTGGGTGAAGATGAAAAAATATTAATAAAATAAAATACACTGATTCCTGACCAAGTGAATCAGATTACCTGGAATTGAGGTCTGAGAGCTAACCAGGACCTTTTTAATTTAGAAATTGCAGAACTCTGTAATTCTTTGTCCCAACTACTATGTTTTACTTATCTCTTGCTATGTAACAAACCACTCCAATACCTAATGGCTTAAAACAATGACTTGCTATTGCTGATGCTTCTGTAGGGCAGAAATTCGAGAGCAGGGGTCAGCTGGCTGGCTCTCTAGCTCTGCATAATGTCACCTGAAGTCATTCAGTTGCATTCAGTGGGTCTGAAGATCCATTAAGGCTTCATTCACATGACTAGGCCTCAGTACTATTCTTCATGCCCCTCTTTCTCCATGTGGCTAGCTTAGGCTTCCACACAGCAAGGTGGTCTCAGGTTAGTCAGACTTCTTAGATGACATCTGGTTTCTAAAAGAGAGGAAGCAAAAATTGCTAGTTTCTTTCAAGGCTTAGCTTCAGAAATTCCAAATCACTTCCAAATTCTATTTGTCAAAATAAGTTACAAGGCCAGGCCAGAATCAAGGGGAAGAGAAATACATGTACAGGGGCTGACCTATTGCTCGAAGCCATATTTTTAGAATATAGAACATGTACCACCAGTTTCTGATCATTAAGTCAGGGCAGACATTTCTAGCCTATTGTGGCGGTCTCTCTCATTGGTCCTGGACAATGTCTCAGAGTTGCTTTCAGCACTATACCTCGGACGTCATAGGTCAATAAATTGGAGTTATCATGCACTTTGAGATGTATTGACAAAGTTGCTCTGTCGAGAAGAGATGAAGTTCTAAACTCTCCCTGCTGTGGCTTAGGAAGCAAACGTATTATTAGTATTCTCTAGAAAGACTAGGAAAGTGCCAATGGCCTCATGGCCCTGCCAGGATGGTGGGTGGGAGGGACTCAGGCTCACGAGTTCTCCCAATATTTGTATTATTTAGAACTTGTAGGTTTTGTTATTTTTCACTAGTTATAAATGGAGAAACTGAGGTTGACTCAATACATGGTGCTATTATAGGTGCTGAAGAGGATGTAGAACGTCCTTTGACATTGTGCAATTCTTAGCAACATTTTTTGGCAGAGGAAATGAATTTAGACAACTAATTCTAATACCCAATAGAATAAAATGAAGATTATCAGAGAAGTCAAAGAAGAAAATGATCTGGGAGTTAAAGGCAAGAAAGATTAATTCTAACTGGAGGGATCTGGCCAGACTTCATGAGGGATGAGAATGATAATAGGATAGTGTCTTCAGAGGAGAATGATTTGAATGTCAGAGAATTAAGATAAATATTTGAAAAATTAAGCAAGCCAGAAAATATTTTTTGTAAAAACATTCTCTTTAAGATTGTACACTTGTATTTAAAAAATTATAACAAAAACCTGAGTAGTTCCTTGTTCATTCTAAGAACTCCCATATAATATGCATCAATAATATATAATTTTGAAATGCATATTTTAATAAAATTAGTTTCATAATTTTAGTTTTCTTTTTCAAAATGAACATCCAACCAAACCTATTTTTTTCACTATTTACCATGAAACTTAAGAGCCTACTTTGGTTGATTCATTAAGAGTGGAATTTTTCTGGAACCTATTATTTTTGGGTTTTAAAATTAATGCTGTAAAAGTGCCTATTATAGCTCTGGCTGTTGTGGCTCAGTGGATTTGTTACAGAGCCCCTGAGCTGCTCCAATTGAAAACAAACCCATGGGCTCTTTAGTTAGGGGTCCAATTGCCCGCCACCAAAATTACAACTCTGAATATTATATTTGAGTGAAAAGAAAAATTGTTTATTTAACAGTTACACATATCCTTGCCTCCCCTCTACCTAACCAGTTTTGGGGGGGGTGTCAGAAATACCGTTTCCCCATTTCCTAGGCACAGTTCAGTTTTACCAGCAGCTGCCAATCACTCAATCTGATTGGGGAGGTCCTTTCTGTGCTGTGGTGCCCTCCAGCTCTCAATACAAAACCGCTGGGATTCTCAGCCTCCTTACAAACTGTCTTCTTTCTGTAAACCGCGTGGATCTCCTCTCCTTCAGAGCACCTCTGCAAACACCCACCAGCGAGGGAGCCAGCCGCAGAGCGTGCTCCCCCCCCCCCCCTAAAGTGTTCGCAGCTGCCTATATATCCCTGACTGCATCCTCTGACGCAGTGGGTGTTGCCAATAGTTCTGACCATTCACAGAACCCCACGTAGGCTCTGTGTGCTTTCTCCATACTGTCCCCTGGTTCAAGACCCTCCCATCTACCTGAGGCTTTGGATACATTAAAGCCATTTGCATAAGAAAGACACCAGCCACCAGCCTCAGGCATGTGGAGGCATTCTGAAAGCTGCTTCCTTCTCCCCATCCCCCAGCCACAAACTCCGGGGATTTTTGGACTCCCCTGTTTCTGTAACAGATTCAGTGCCAGCCTGTGAACCAAAAGGTCACTGACCTGAGTTGCGGGCCAGGTCTCCAGTTGGGGGGTGTGCCAGGGGCAACTGATTGAATATCTCTCACATATCAAAGTTTCTCTCCTTCTCTTTCTCCCTCCCTTCCCCTCTCTCTAAAAATAAATAAATAAAATCTTTTTTAAAGTGCCTATTATATGAGTGCTTCATAAATGTTAACCATTTCTTATTACTTTTAGTAAACTTTTTACTTTATAACAGTTTTAGATTTACAGAAAAATTGTGAATATAGTATGGAGGTCCTATAGATCTCACAATGTTTCCCTTATTAGCATCTTACATTTGTAGCAATTAATGAGCCAATATGGACACATTATTATTGTCTAAGATCCATTCTTCACTCTCATTTTCTTAGTTCTTACTTAATAACATTTTGCTGTTCCTGGATGTCATTCAAGATACGATATTAAATTTGGTAGTAATGTCTCCTTAGGCTTAGCTATGACAGTTTCTCAGACTTTCTTTGATTTTGATGACTATAACAGTTTCAAGGAGTACTGGTCAGATGTTTCAGACAATGTCTCTCAATTAGGATTTCTCTCTCTCTTATTTATTTTTATACTAAAATTATGTGTTTTGGAGAGGAAGACTACAGATGCAAAGTGTCTTTTTCATTACATATCAAAGGTACATGCTATTAACACAACTTATCATTGTTGATGTTACCCGTGGCTACCTAGCTAAGGCAGTGTTTGTCAGTGCTTCCCATTACAAAGTCACTCTCCTCCCTCCTTTCCAGCTGTATTCATTGAAAAGAAGTCATTGTGCACAACCCACATTTACAAAGTGGAGTGGTGCACTTCACTTCCTTGAGGGTGGGCAGTCTACGTAAATTATTGGGAAACCTTTGAACAAAATATTTGTCTATTCCCTTCTTCCTATGCCCCCCCAGCCATTTATTTTATTTATTTACTCAATTTTTTATATCAATATGAACTCATGGATATTTGTTTTATATTTTGGGTTATAATCTAATACCAATACTTCTTTATTTTATTGTTCAAATTGTTCCAGCTTTGGCAATTGGGAACTTTTCCAATCAACTCTTGTGTAGGATATTATTTTGTGCATACTCTCTTTGATGTAGAGTTATTTTTTATTGGGGGGTGTTTTCTTTTTGTTCATGGTTTTTTTTTTCTTCCTTTTTCTCTTTTCTATTTTAGCGATTCCTTACTTTCTGGTACCACAAAATTCTTCAAGCTCAGTTTGTGTATTTTCTGCCTCAGTCCTGGAATCAGCCATTTCTCCAAGGAACCCTGGTTCCTTTTATTGGAGAATAGTGTTAGAAACCAAGAGTTAGGTACTAAATGTGCTCATTGCTACTGAGTGTTATTGCTTCTAGGCCTCTTAGGTGACAGAGTAAGAAAATATATGAGTGCATACTAGCTCACATGTACACATATCTATAAATATTTCTGTAGTAGCTATCTGTATCTGTATTAAGTTAAACATGAGTTAATAGCAATGTCTTCAACTGTAGTCCATTGCTACCTACATTATTTTAGCTTCCTCCTCCTGCTCATCAGTAGTCTCCCACTCCTGTCTCCAAACTCTTGCCATCCACTTATTTAATTGTTCCAAACTTGCACACATCTATGGTGTCATCAGTACTTCTAACCAATATCTAGCTATCGTCTAGAGTACAGTACTGACGTACAGTTGTTGTTGTTGTTCTGCATTTAGTCTTATACAATCCACTCATTTCCAAATTTATTCAGCTGTTGTTTTTTCCCTATACTTCTTTAGTGAACTTATTTTATATATTTGACATACAGCTAGGTTGTTTTCTCATTCTGTATTCCATCCAGCATCCTAATCTTTCAAAATTTGCATGAACTAAGGTTCACTCTTTGTGCTGTAAGTTTCCATGGATTCTGACAAATGCATTGTGCCATGTATCTCTTATGCCATTATTAATTTTGTTTAAAAAGATTTACATGCTACTTACTATGTGATAAACACTAACTCATCTAATTCTTTCAGCAATCTTATTAGACAGATACATTAGCATATCATCTCTGGTATAGTTTAAAAAAAATTAAGACAGAGAAGCAGTTAAATAATTTCCTTAAAATCATACAGCTAACATGGGTAGATCTGGGTTGAAAATCTATAGCTTCTATGCTCCTAAACTCTATACTACCCTGGAGCTATAATTACATTTTTCTACTTTGCTATTGTGGCTTTCTTCATTTCTCCTCTTCATTTTGAAACAATTTCCCTTTTACCACACTAAATTTAATTCTTATCTGCTATACTCTTTATTAACCATTTTTTTCATTTTGATATGTTTATTCTTCATACAAAATCTAATCCTTATTCTAATAAAGTTTTTAAAGTAAGCACATAAAATTTAATCTTTTAAATATGCTTTATTGATTATGCTGTTACAGTGTCCCAGTTTCTTTTCCCTTTGTTCTCCTCCACCCAGTGACCCCCCTCCCTCCAGTTGTTCCCCGCCACCCTTAGTCCATGCCCATTGGTTGTGCATGTAGTTCTTCTCAACATCTTTCTATCTATTCTACTTCCTCCTACTTCTTAATTCCTGTACCATCTCCCTCCCTTTCCCCCTTTTCCCCTCCCTACTGACCTCCCCCCAAAATGTTCCCCATACCTATAATTTTTTTCCCACTCTCATTGCCTACTTAGTCTGCCTTTGTTTCAATTCTCTAGCTTCTGTTGTTGGTTGTTGTGATACAGTTTTCATTTTAATGTTCATAGTTTTGATCCTCTTTCTCCTAAATAAGTCCCTTTAACATCTCATATAACAATGGTTTGAACCCGATGAACTCCTTCAGTTTTACTTTGTCCTGGAAGCACTTTCTCTGCCCTTCTATTCTGAATGACAGCTTCATTGAATAGAGTAATCATGGTTGTAGGTTTTTATTTTTCATTACTTTGCATATTTCTTGCTAGTTGACTGTTCCTTTCCTGTTTTCCAATTTGTTGATTTGATCCCTGGTTTTATTTCCCTCACCACTAGTTTTGTATGTGTTTTTATTCATTTCAGCAGGACTAGCCTTAATTTCTTCCCCATCTTGTTTAAGATCTGCTGTTAGGTCTGCAAGCATTCATATAACCAAAACTCTGAACTGTGCCTCAGAAAGATTTCCTATCTGCTGAGCTGTTAGATTAGATATTTCCTGTCTGGTCAACTGCATCACCGGGATCTCTATCATGATCTGTGCCATCCTGACAGTTTTGTGTTTACCTTTGCTTCCTGGGCAGGGCTGTCACACCTCCTATGCTATAGGGGGCAGAGCCCCGTGCACTCAACACAACTGGGCTACCCTTCTCACCACACTGTGGCATTTTGCATGGGGACAGGGGTCCAAAATGGATTCCTGCCATTCACTCTCTGCTGAGAGACCGGGAGCCTCCTCCTTCATCCCCATGCCTTCTGGACCTCACAGTCTGAGGCAATGAGGGTCTACCTTCCCTGGCATTGGAATCGTGAGCTGATGGGTTTGGTCTGCAGCCAGGCATGCTCCCCAGGTGCTTTTCACCTCCCCTTAAATACGGGTGTCTGTGCTTACTGCTGTACCCCCACTGTCGCTGCAGCTGCTGCCACCAGCACAACTTGACCTCTCTGCCCCTTTTTTGCCCCTTCTACCCATCCAAATGAGCACCACTTCTTTATAACTTCTTATGTTGGACTTCCATGTAGCTTTATTTTCTGGAACTTCTGGTTATTTCTGGTTTTGCAGTAGTTGTATTCCTTCTTAGTTGTAGCAGGAGATGGAGCGTGTCAGTCTAGGCCTCCATCTTGGCTGGAAGCACATAAAATTTAGTTTATTCTATAAGTTGAATAGAGACCAGAGAAATATAAGGTAGAAGAAAAAAATACATTATCAATTTTTACAACTGACACTTATAACTGACATATATTACTTTCAGGTGTACAACATAATAACTTGATACTATATACATTGTGAAATGATTACAACAATAAGCCTAATTAACATCCAATCCATTATTGTTGATTTCAAAAATTTGAGGTGTGCAGATAGAAACAACATGCTCAAATTGTTGCTGAAAAGCTGACAATTACTCTGATGCCACTAACATGCTGTGCATGTGAGCCACAACAGCTCAGCTAAATGACTCTCCTTGGCTTTGAAACCAAAGGTGCTTAAGTATCAAACTTGAGAATTTAAAGGAAAGACAATCTAAAAAGTTAATACAACTTTTCAGTCACTTGTAAATTGCCTCCCTTTCCCTGTTTTTCTTAAAAACCAACCAACCAAACAAACAAAAAGTCTATCACTTTCAGAAATTCTAGGAGCTGCTGAAAAAAAGAATAATATTTCAGAGAAGTGGATTTCAATCACTTCTATGTCTCTTTTTGGGGGGAGAAAGGAGGTGCACATCTTGGAGATTTTCATAAATGCTTTTAAAGCGACACAAGATCTGGACCAGGAAGTTTTCACAATCCTCTCCTTCGTGCATTTGTAGTAAAAACCTAAGTATAATGAGTAGGCAAATTTATTCAAGGAAATATTACATGGGTGTTGTAAAGGAAGGTCATCCAATTAACGAATTACTTATTGCATGTCCTTGGTATAACAATGGAAATCAGTTGCTGTCAGGGAAATGTGATCTCAGGAAGAATAGACAATCCATTTTGATATCCACTCAGCTTTTAAAATCTCAAAAAGCAATATTTATTATAATTCAAAGACATTTTACTTTTCATTGTCCTATGAGCAAGGCCAAAATTCAGGCCAATGGCCATGGAAATTATGCTTCCAATCCCTGGATATTTTAATAAAGTTCTCTAATGGATAACAAGAGGAAGGTAATTAATGTCTAATGAGTGCCTACAACATATCAGACACTTATTTTTTAGCTTTATTGTTGACACTATTACAAATGCCACCCCGCCCACCCCTGCTTTGCCTACCTCCACCGAGTTCCCATTCCCCTTCTCTGTGGCCATTACCACAATGTTGTCCATGTCAATGGGTCATGCATACATGTTCCTTGGCTGATCCCTTCACCTTCTTTCACCCAGTCCCCCCCCATCCCCGGAAAGCTGTCAGTCTGTTCCATTTATCCATGTTTCTGTTTCTATTTTGTTTATCAGTTTAATTCTTGTTCATTAGACACTTTTAATATACGTTTCATTTAAACCTCACAATCCCACGTGGGTCTTGTAGATGAAATAAAAAATGTGTTCTTGTTTTGAATGCAAAGGAAGTTACTGAATATGAGAAAATGAGACTGTGGGAGATGTTCAGTCCCTTCTTCACACATGTAAATGGTGGAGTTAGAACCACAACTCAGGTCTTGAGTCTATAAGCTCCAAATTTCTTTGTTCCACAAATCTGTCATTAGCTTCTGAGGTCCTTAACTGGGGTAGATGGATGCAAGTAGTGAGAAGGAATGGTAGGGGACAGAGAGGGAAGGTATAAGGGGATTCTATGTAATGTAAGAAGAGGACCAGCCGGCCAGGGAAGACTTGAAGAAGAGTCTCTGCCTGGTTCAGTTGCCTCAAGGTTTCAGGTTTGGTTTCAGTTTTTCTTCACCAATTACATATCCTCCTCCCTCCACCCCTCCATTCATAATGCTAACCAGAAACCTGAGGTTGTAGGCCTCCTTCAGCATGGCAGTATTTCCTGTCATTAGCTCATTTTCCTCAGGGCCTAGATCCTGAGCAGTCTTGACCTCTCAGCCAAAGGGACCTAGGAAGTCAGGCAGTAATTCTCCAATTTATTGCCCCTGTTCTACATTCCTGACCTATGAGTAGTTACAGACACAGGGACCAGCTTTCCAAAGATCAGCATAGCCACTTTAATTTTGTCATTGTCCTATAATTTCATGGAAATGGCTGCTGTGAAGCCAACCAATGACTAATAAAATCCTTCTGCCCACTCATTTTTAATGTCATTCTGAAACTCCAGAACAGGGACCATCTGGACACGATGCTTACTTTAATATAAAAGAGTAGCTGAGTTGAAAATCGTATTTCTGAGAGAAGGCTGGAATGAGTGTTCTGTTTGTGAACCCAAGGTACAGCAAAACAAGTCGGGCATTTGATCTGGGCAGTGATGAGAGATGCTGAGTACTCCATACTCAGCTCTGCCTGTGGAGAAGTTAAATTTCCACACACACGTATATGATATATGGGTATCAATCAACACTACTAATAACTGTCACTTGTTGAACACTATCCATGTACCAGTGGCAATGGGCAAAGGACTTTGGATTCTTTTATAATGGGTAAAAACTATAGAGTTCTCATTTTATAGGTGAAAAATATAGAGGCTTACAGGAGTTAAGAAAACTTGCTCCAAGTCACACAGCTAGTAAAAAACAGAGCCAGGCATGGAATAAAGGTCTTTCAGTTTCTATATATGTGCCCTAAGCAGTTGAATTATTTGTCTTATTTTTATAATAAAGGCTTTTGAAGAAAAGCCATCCTAAGCAATGACTAATCTTTCATCTAGGTAAATTGTAGAGCCAGGAAGCTATGTGGAGATTTCTTTTTTTTTAATTTTAGCTTTTTTACTTCAGAATAATTTTAGATTTTATAGATAAGTTGCAAAGATAGTAGAGTCTCCATCTATCCTTCATTTAGCTTCTTCTAATGTTAACACCTTACATAATCATGCTACATTTGTCAGAACTAAGAAATTATCTTTGGTACACTAAGCTACAGATTTTATTCAGATTGTGGCACAATTTTTATTTACAAGTTTTTTTTTTTTAACTTGTGATTTAATCATCCTTTTTAGTATTTTGGGTTTCTTTTCTGTTTTGATATATTTTTAGCAAACTTGATTTTATTTTTTATTTATGAACTTTTTTGTTGTTTGCTTGTTTTAGAGCAATTTTAAATTCACACACACAAAAAAAATTTAGGGGAGGGTATAGAGATTTCCCATACACCCCCTGGCCCCATATATGCACAGCCTCCCACAATTGGTACATTTGTTACGATTGATGAACCTCTATTGGACACACCTTAATCACTCCAAGTTCATAGTTTACTTTAGAGTTCACTCTTGATGTTGTACATTCTATGGATTTGGACAAATATATAATGATATGTATCCACCATATAATATCATACAGAGTGTTTTTATAGTCATAACATTTCTCTGTACACTGCCTATTCATCTTCCCACCATCCTGCCAAACCCTAGAAACCACTGTGTCCATGGGTTTGCCTTTCCATAACGTCATAGAGTTGGGATTGTACATTATGTAGCTTTTTCAAATTGACCTTTTTTACTTTTAAGAAAAGTTAACACACCATTAAGGTTCCTCGTGTCTTTTCATGGCTTGATAGCTCATTTCTTTTTAGCACTGAATAATAGTCCATTTTTTAGATGTACACAGTTTATTTAGCCATTCTCCTACTGTAGGCCACCTTGGTTGCTGCTGAGTTTCAGCAATTATGAATAATACTACTGTAAACAGTCACATATAGGTTTTGTGTGAATGCAAGTTTTCAATACTTCTGGGTAAACACCAAGGAGCACGATTCCTGCATTGTATGGTAAGAGCATATTTAGTTTTGTAAGAAACCGCCAAACTGTCTCCTACTGAGGCTATAGTATTTTGCATTTCTACCAGCAATGGCTGCGAGCTCTGTTGCCAGCATTCGGTGCTGGCAGTGTTCTGAGTTTTGGCCATGTAATAGGTGTGTAAGGGTGGATCTGTTTGTGTGTGTGTGTTCCACAGGGAGTTGTGTGGTTTTCAATTGTAAGGTGTGTACTTACCAGCTCTGCACTTGCCTGGGTTTAGCGTGAGTACACACTTCTGGTCAACACAGGCAGTTAAGACCCAGACACTCTGCCCTCTACTGATGTTCTGTGCTTTCTGGTTTCTGTATGTGTGAATCTCATCTCTGTGACTTAATCTTCTGACTCAGCTCTCATGTGTTTCTTACCAAGATTTGGCAACCTGGCTCATAACGTGAAAATTCCTAACCTCATTTCTATGTGCTACATCAATTTTTTCCTTCAGGACTCATCTAATGATCGGAATTCAATTGCAATTGTCTCGCTAACTTGACTTTTCAGTTTTGTGTCCTTGTCACTGGACGGTACCCTGCCTCTGCTTATCTCAGTAATCCCAGTTCATAAGGAAGGACCCAAATTCCCTGCACTGACTTTGTTAAACAACGACCCTAATTTAATTTTATAGAGGAAATGTGAAGCTAAAGTGATTGGCTCAGAATTACATAGATTGGAACATTAAAAGATACAGGGAAAGAGAGGGAACTTCCTAAATGTTCTTAGTTGTTAGGACAAGCAGAACTTAAAATAAAAATTAAACAGAGATCAAACATCACATACAGGTATATTTTGGAAGAGAACTTAAACCTCTTTTCCCTGCCAAATAGCAGAAAACTTTTAATCCAGTTTTGGAAAGAAATGCTGTTGTAAGACACAGTATTTAAACTTGGGCTTTGACCAGGCCAAACAAGTATTAAAATCAGACTTAACATGTCTGAAACACATTTGTCATCTTTTTCTGAAGCTAGGCTACTGCTGTCTTTTTCTGTTTTATTACCGGCACTGGCTTGTTCCCAAACTCTAGCCTAGAAAAGTCATCTTTTATTCTGTCTGTGTTGACATGCAATCCTTTTCCATTCCCACCAGTTTTGCCTCTCCCACTCTCGTGTTTGCCCACATCTTTTTAGTTTTACTGCCACTATTCCCTTGCTTAGATATTTCACAAACCTTTTGCTCTATGAGCCTCTAGTATATGTGTGGCAGTTTAATTTCTAATGTAAATTCACAGCAGATCATTAATTTGCTCAAAAACCTCAATGGGATTCCAGTATCACTGCGTTTAGAATAAACTTCTACTCTAGCATTTGAGACTCTCCATACTCTTGCCCCACTTTCCCAGATATATCTACTATTATTCCCTTCCTTCATACACCATAAACCAGCCTTACTGCCTTGTGTTTTTCCCTGAACGTATACTGTCTGTCACAGGGCATTTGTGCGGGCTGTTTCTTCTGCTTGGAAAGCCTTCTCCACTCTCACTCCTAGTCTCAGTTTATTGCCATACAATACATCAGAGTCTGTCAAACCATAGCCTGGGGGCCAAATCTAGACTGCCAACCAACCGGTATTTGTGCATAAAGTCTTATTGGAACACAATCACACCCATCCATATGCATATATTTTCTACAGCTGTTTTTGCACTGAACAGCAGTGGTGAGTAATTGCAACAGAGACTCTATCACCTGCAAAAGCCTAAAATATTTATTTTCTGATTCTTTACAGAAAAAATTTGCTGAGTCCTGCAATACCATCTTGTTCAATACTAACTTCCCTAACTGGATACTAATTCAATGTGTTTTAGCAAAAACTTGTTGATCTCCCCCAAATTTGCTTATATGATATCGAGACCGATTTCATGTGCTAAATATACAAAAACAGAAAAGATATAAACCACCCCTCAAGCAGTTTATTCTCTGTAAGTGGTGACAAAACTATAAATAAATTATTCTTCTACAACATGATAAGTAAAATAATAGCACATATAGGAGAACCCTGGAAGCATAGAAAAGAGCATCATTAATATTTTGGAGGAATAAAGTGGTGGGGAAAATGAGTTTAATAGCTAAGGTGGGTTTGAAATTATGTACAGGACTTTATCCAGAAGACAAAGGGTTATAGTCATTTCAGGTAGAAGAACAATGTATATAAAGGTGAGAACAGTATGGCCTCTTTGTGGAACCTCAGGTAGGCCCTTCTGAAAACAAAATGGAAAGAGGAGCTTCTATTAGGCCACTTTTTTATCTTAGCAGTACTTATATGAGTTAAATAATGTAACGTGGATGGAAGTTTTTGACACAATGTTTGACACAGATTGTATGTGGAAAAAAAAAAAAACAAAAACTCTAGATCTTATTATCCATATGTGGCCGAACAAAAAAAGTTCATGCAGGTTAGCATGGGATGGGAACCGTAAAGAAAAAAGATGCACAGCAGCTCAGAATACAGAGGTGGCTGCTCTTTTCTCTGTACCATAGTTTCTGTTCTTCCAGGGGCACTGACCCTTCCCCATATAGTGTATGGTGGGTGTATGGATCTAATCCTCCCTTCTAATTATGACCTCCTTGAGGGCAGGGATCTTTCCTTACTCCTTTTTGTGTCTTCCAGAGCACCTAGGACTGTGTCATAAATAGAGCAGGTCTCTGATGAACACTTGTTGAAATTTTAAACTTTAGATTGTAAAGGTGGTCAACTCATTATTTTATATGAAATTAAACCCAATGGGTTACAAGGTATTTGGCTTGCTCAGTCTTGCCCAGTCTGGTGGGCACAAATCTAACTTGTAGCTTCCAAGAAGGTGGAAATTTTTTTATTCTCCCTTCTCCCTTTCCCTCATGCTTTCATTCTGGTGCCTTTTTCACTTTCAGAAATGTCCTTCACCCCACCCTCCGGATGTCCACTGCTTGTACAAATATGCCTGCATTTGTTGCTACACTGACACTGAAATGCTCAGAATCTTTATTATAGCCTTTTCCAGGTAGGCCTTTAAAAAGGAAAATTAGAGTAATCAGGAGGGGATAGCTAGTGGAATATTAAACATCACTATATCTTAAAATCCTTTCATAACACAATAGCAAACCTTAATCTGCCATATATAAGAACAGTCCTATGGGTCTTAGAAACAACAAGCCATTAATTAGAGTGGCATTAATAGTGAACATATATTGTGAGCCTACATGTGGTAGACACTTTGCATGAATTATGTCAGCCCCTCACAACACCATGCATGCTATTGTTCACTTTCACAGATAGGGAAGTTGAGATCAGAAAAGTTAGGCAACTTTCACAAGGCCACACAGCTAAGGAGCAGAACCCAGATCTGCCTTCTTCATCAGAGTTTCTGACAATGCCCTTTGATTGCCCTGTGACTGGGAAGCAAATCTTCTAGGCTCCATTTCCCTGCTGTGCATTCCTTCTTTCCAGGATTTTCCAAATGATGCTCCTTGGAATACTTGCCTGAGAGCAAGGCTAGCTATATAATATGTGGGGTCCTTGTAGAAGAAACAGTGGGGGTGGGGAGAGTGCCATTAATGGTATTATTAAAAAATAAACTTTTTCCTTTCTTCTGTGGCTTCTCTCTTGGCATGTCACAATGTTTTTTTAAAATTATTTAATGTCATTTTAAGTAAAAAAAAAGTTAAAATTTTTAATTATTAATATAAACTTTACTTTTCATTTTTCTGTTATGCCTGTCAGTTTTAAATGCAAATGTAATGGCCTATGCAGAATCATCGAAATGGTACAAGTCATATTTTGTAGCTTATATTTGCATGGGTGTTTTCTTTTTACTATAAGAAGGGAAATGCTGCCCTGTTTTTCTTTTTTAGGATTTTATTTATTTATTTTTAGAGAGAAGGGAAGGGAGGGATAGAGGGAAAGAGACATCAAGGTGCGGTTGCCTCTTGCACACCCCCAACTGGGCAGACCTGGCCTGCAACCCAGGCATGTGCCCTGACTGGGAATCAAACTGGTGACCCTTTCGTTTGCAGGCTGGCACTCAATCCACTCAGCCACACCAGCCAGGCTGCCCTGTTTTTCTTTTACTCCTTAATCTACATACATGCTATCAGCATTCTCACCTCCAGCTTACTGATGAGTAAGATAAAACTGAGAGGAGAAGGAACTCTGGGTCTCCCTATCACTGCTTTTCCTTTCTGTCATCATTTTCAGTGAAAGTGGCTAATAAAAGGGAATACCATGACTAAATATGATAGGATTCTTAAAATATTGATATTTCTTAGAATCCCATTGACTTTTTTTAAAAATTAGATATTATTGATTATGCTATTACAGTTGTCCTGATTTTCCCCCTTCTCCCCCTCCACCCAACATCCCCCCTCCCTCAGGCAATCCCCTCACCATTGTTCAGGTCCATGGATCATGTGTATAAGTTCTTTGGCTACTTCACTTCCTATACTGTATTTTACATCCCCATGGCTACTCTGTAACTACCAATTTGTACTTCTTAAGCCCCTCACCTCTTCACCCATTCCCCCACACCCCCTCCATCTGGCAACCATCAAAACACTCTGTATTCATGATTCTCTCTTAGTTCTTCTTGTTTGCTTAGTTTGTTTTTTAGATTCAATTGCTGAAAGATATGCATATTTTGCCATTTTATTGTTCATAGTTTTGATCATTTTCTTTTCCTAAAATAAGTCCCTTTAACATTTCATATAATAATGGTTTCATGATGATGAACTCCTTTAGTTTTTTCTTGTCTGGGAAGCTCTTTATCTGCCTTTTGATTCTAAATGATAGCTTTGCTGGGTAGAGTAATCTTGGCAGTAGGTCCCTGCTTTTTCATCATTTTGAATATTTCTTACCAATCTCTTCTTGCCTGCAAAGTTTCTTTTGAGAAATCAGCCAAGTCTTATGGGAACTCCCCTGTAGGTAACTAACTTCTTTTCTCTTGCTGCTTTTAAGATTCTCTCTTTATATTTAACCTTTGACATTTTATTATTTTATTATTTGATTGATTGTGCTGTTACAGTTATCCCAGTCTCTTTCTCCCTTGTTCCCCCCTCCCTCCAGTTGTCCTCCCACTTAGTCCATGCCCATTGGTTGTGCATATAGTTTTTCTCAACATCTTCCTGTCTACTCCACTCCCTCCTACTATGCTTCTTAATTCTTTTTTTTAATTTTATTTTTTGATTTTTCAATTACAGTTGTCCCATTTTTCCCCCATTGCTCCCCCCCACCCAGCCCACCCCTTCTCTCACAATCATATTCCTCCCCATTGTCCATGTCAATGAGTCCTTCATACATGTTCCTTGACTAAACCCTTCCCTCACTTATCCCCCTTCTCTCCCTCCCCCTCCCCCCATTGGCTGTTATTCTGCTCCTTGTTCTATTTAGTTCGTTTGTTTATGTTGTTCTTTAGTTTCCTTTATTAGGTGATATCATATGATATATTTCTTTCTTTGCCTGGATTATTTCACTAAGCTTAATTCTCTCTAGTTCCATCCATGTTGTCGCAGCTCCTACTATGCTTCTTAATCCCTGCATCATCTCCCTCCCTTTTCCCCCTTCCCCCTCCCTACTGACCTCCCCCAATATGTTCCCCATACCTATAGTTCTTTTTCCACTCTCGTTGCCTATTTAGTTTGCCTTTGTTTCAATTCCCTAGCTTCTGTTGTTGGTTCTTGTGATACAGTTTTCATTTTACTATTCATACTTTTGATCCTCTTTCTTCTAAACAAGTCCTTTTAATATCTCATATAACAGTGGTTTGGATCTAACAAACTCCTTCAGTTTTACTTTGTTCTGGAAGCACTTTCTTTGCCCTTCTATTCTGAATGACAGCTTCGCTGGATAGAGTAATCATGGTTGTAGGTTTTGATTTTCATTACTTTGAATATTTCTTGCCAGTCCCTTCTTGCCTGTAGAGTCTCCTTTAAGAAATCAGCTGATAGTCTAACTGGGACCACTTTGTACATAATTCTTTTCTTCTCTCTTGCTGCTTTTAAGATTCTCTCTTTATCTTTAATTTTTGACATTTTGATGATAATGTGTCTTGGAGTGGTTCTCCCTGGGTCCAGCCTATCTGGAACTCTCTGTGCTTCCTGGACCTGTAAGTTCATTTCCTTCCCCAAGTTAGGGAAGTTCTGCTTCATTATTTTTTTACATAGTTTTTCAATTTCTAGTTCTTTTTCTTCACCTTCTGGCAATCCTATAATTCTATTGTTCATTTGCTTATAGCTGTCCCAGAGATTTCTGAGCTTCTCCTCATATTTCTCACTTTTTGTTTCCTCTTTCTGCACTGGTTGACTGTTTGTTCCCTCCCTATGTTCCATTTTGCTTATTTGATCCCTGGCTTTCCCTTCTTCACCACTTGTCTTGTATATATTTTTGTTCATTTAAGCAGGACTAGCCTTCATTCCTTCCTTGTCTTGATTCAGCCCTGCTGTTAGGTCTGTAAGCTGACTTATGACTATAGCTCTGAACTGAGCTTCAGAAAGATTTGCTATTTGTTCATCAGTCAAGGCCTTATTTCTTTTTTTATTAGCTGCGTGATTGGTATTTCAATAATTAATTCTGCCATTCTGACCATTTTGTTTATCTTTCCTTCTTGGGCGGGGCACTGTCACACCTCCTATGCTATATTGAGTGGAGCCCCATGTGCTTTTCACAACCTTCAGACCTTTCTCACCACGCTGTGGCGCTTTGCGTGGGGACGAGGGTCCAAGATGGATTCCTGCTGTTACTCTTCGCTGAGGAACTGGGAGCCTCCTCCCAATGGGGTCTGCCTTCCCCGGTGTTGGAATTGCAAGCCAATGGATCTGGTCTGCAGCCCGGACCAGCTCCCAGATGCTTCTCTCCTCCCCCCAAATACAGGTGTCTGCTTACTGGGTCCCGCTGTTCGCTGCTGTGGCTGTCACCTCCAACACAGTTCAATCTTTCTCAGCCACAGTTTCGTCCTTCCTACCCTCCGGACGAGCACCACTTGTTTATGACTTCATATGTTGGACTTCTTAGTAGCTTTATTTTCTGGAACTTCTTATTATTTTTGGTTTTGCGGTAGTTATAATCCTTCTTAGCTGTGGAGGGAGACAGAGCGTGTTGCTCTATGCCTCCATCTTGGCCGGAAGTCTGACATTTTAATTATGATGTGTCTTGGAGTGGGCCTCTTTGCATCCATCTTGTTTGGGACTCTGTGCTTCCTGGACTTATATGTCTATTTCCTTCACTAAATTAGGGAAGTTTTCTTTCATCATTTTTTCAAATAGATTTCCAATTTCTTGTTCTTTCTCTTCTACTTCTAGCACCCTTATGATGTGAAAGTTGGACCTCTTGAAGTTGTCCCAGGGGCTGCTTATACTATCCTCATTTTTTTGGATTCTTTTTTCCTCTTGTTGTTCTGCTTGGTTTTTTTTTTTTTTTTTTTTTTTTTTGCTTTCTTATGTTCTAAATCATTGATTTGGTTCTTGACTTCATCAACTCTATTGTTCTTTTCCTGTAAATTGTTCTTTATTTCAATTAGTGTATACTTCATTTCTGACTGGGTCTTTTATATGCTGTTGAGGTCCTCACTAAGGTCCTTGAGCATCCTTATAACCAGTATTTTGAACTCTGCATATGATAGATTGCTTATCTTCATTGTGTTTAGCTCTTTTTCTGGAGTTTTGATCTGTTCTTTCATTTGGACCATATTTCTTTGTCTCCTTGTTTTGGCAGTCTTTCTGTGTTTGTTTCTATGTATTAAGTAGAGCTGCTTTGACTCTGTGTCTTGGTAGTTTGACCTAATGTAGTAAGTCTCCTGTGGGGTCCAATAGCACAGCCTCCCCTATCACCCAAGCTGGGTGCTTGAGTTGTGCCTTTCATGTGGTCTGAGTACACCCTCCTCTTAAAGTTGAGCCTTGATTGTTGTTGGTTGATCAATGGGAGGGATTTACCCTGGCCAGTCAGCAGCTGGGATTGCCTATGCTCACTTAACACAAACCTTCACTCTCTGTGGAGGACCAGATGTGCAGGAGAGGGTAGTAGTGGTGTTCTGATGTGGTCTGGAGATTGGTACACTGGCACTGGGGTTTCCTGGGTGATGGAAGCCATGGTCATCGTCTACCTGTGTTTTTCCTGGAGCTACTCTGCCTGAGCTCTAAAGCAATCTGAGATGGCTGCTATTGTGCTTGCTTGGAGATTCCCCGGTGAAGCTATGCTGTGAATCTAGGCTGGCTGCTACTAGTGCTGGGCCTGGGGCTCACTGAGGCCAGCTACTGCTTGTTTGAGATTATTTAGGAAGTTGTAAAGTATGAGACAAGACTAACCATTCATATGAAAAATCAGCTTGGGTGGGCTAGTAAGTTGGGTGGGGCAGAGTCTTTGGGGACTTCCAAGGTGGGTAAAATGGTGTTAGTCAAGTTGATGGAGTCTCAGACATGACATCAGCTTGCCCGCTCTGTTTGGGGAGGGTTTAGAAAGTGACAATAGCCTCTGTTTACCTCAATGGCAGACACTTCAGTTTCTCCCTGTAGACCACTGGTGCCTTTTAAGCTGCTACCTTGGTGCTAGAGTTCAGAGGGAGCATGAGGTGAGTCCACGTGTGGGTTCTTCAAGAGGAAGTGCTTGGAGGTCCAGAAGTTTCTTCCTCCAACTCAATCCCCAATGGTTTTTGCAGCCAGAAGTTGTGGGGATTTATTTTCCTGGCACTGGGACGCTGGACTGGGGGAGTCTGGTGTGGGAATGGGATTCTTCACTCCTGAGATATCCCTTCTGAATTTTTATCCACCACCCATGGGTGTGGGACTAGTCTGTTCCATGTTGCTGCCCCTCCTACTAGTCCAGGTGGATGTGGTTTCTTTAATTCCATAGTTGTCAGACTTCTATTCAGCTCTACTCCTAATGGTTCTGAATGATGGTTGTTCCATATTTTAGTTGTAATTTTGATGTGGTTGTGTGAGGAGGTGAACCATGTCTTCATACACCAGCATTTGACCAAAGTCTTCCTTTTTTTTACCTGTTCAAAGCACATTTTGGTTCAGACTGAAAATCTAGACTCTTGGGGCTGTCAGTATTCCTAGAGTATATACTCAGTTTTAAATGTTACCCTGTATTTACTTTCAGTCTTGCTGAAATTCCCCACATCATGGGTTCACCGTAATTCTGTGCTCATGGGACATCACAAATGCTACATGCGAATGGGGTGACAAGGAATGACAGACATGCATATTGTGCATATCCTCTCTGCTCATGTGCATGCTCCATTGCCCCATGGATCCTCACTTACAAAATACAAGTGCTAAAGTAAAATCCTGGAGAATTTCAAGGTGCCCACAGGAGAGCATTATACTAAGTGTGGAGCCCCTCTGATGACACTGGTTTTATGCCTGGCCCTTCCTGGGAAATGTTAATAGGTATGATGAAAAAAGGAAGGTTCCACAAACCGAACTGTGAATACTTTCTCTAATCTCTTAGGTCCCTCAACCACCTATCAACCTTCTTTGGCCAAGAACTTAAATCCTACACAAAAATCTTCAACTGAACTAGTCCCTAAGAAGCAGAGGAAGAGGAGCCTCAGTCCATTAGCTCATTTGTTCAGAATCAAATTTGCTTGTTTCTGGTCTCAATAACTTATTTGTTTTCCTGGTGGTCAAGCTCTCACCCCACACTCTGGTTTCAGGCCCTGGTCTTGTCCTTATTTACTTCTCATATCTCCTGTGAGTCTATGGTATTGGCATGTTTAGTGTTGGTCTATACTTGAGTATAATACTCAGAGAAAAATTTTAATGATTAGAAAGAAACCCAATTACTTAAAACTCTTTAATCTTTGCCTTGTGTGAGTTTTCCTTTTGTTTTTATTCAACATTTAACAAGCATTGACCAAGTAGCTACTGTTATCAGCAACAGCTCTTTTAATAATGAGAGAGTACAAAGGAAAAGATGCCCTAATGGCTGATTTCAAGGGAGTTGTGCTCTAGTGCCTTCTGAACCTAGAACATTGTTACTAAATGTGTCACTTAAATTAATAAATGTTCTAGGCAGCTCCCTCTTCTTTTGCTCCTTTCTATATCAGAAATGTGGTTTGTGAGATAATTGTGAGGGCAGGTGTACCGGGGTCATTTTCCTAGGTCAGTCCTCTGGGCTCTCTCTTTTAGGGGTGATTTTTTAACACAAACTGCACCCTGTATTTAAGTAAATAAGGTATTCCCCTTGCCTTTAATGCATGGCCCAAATTTTCAAAACCCTCTAATTTCAGTTTTATAACTAATTTTCAGACTTAACTTCAAGAATTATACAAGGTTTCTAGTGTCTGTGGCTTCTTCCATTTCACTTAACTCTTAGCCACTTCACTGCACTGAAGTTCTCTTACCTCGCATTTTTAAACTCCTATTCTTAAGATAATTCTTGATTTCAATGCTAAGAGAATGGAACACTTTCAGTTCTAAATTTGAATTAGCAAAATATTTGACTTGAATAGTTATAGAGCTGTAGACAACTTCAAAATTGCTACTGATGTGATAGTTCAGGTGTAAAGGCAGTGGACTGGAGAATTATGCTAAAGGGCACCATTCCATGGAGCAGTGGTAGCAGGAGTCGTAGAAGTGGGAAGCAGTTACTCTTGATTTAAAATCACTTTTGTCTGTGACATGGGAAATTGGATTATCGTCAGCAATTATATGTCATCATGGCAAAAGTTCTGTTTTACTAATTTGTCATTTTTTTATTCAACAAATAATTTCTTAAAATTTTGCCACACTTCAGTTGCTGTGAGCAGCTTTGAGAATACAGCAAACAAGACACAGCCCCTGTGCTCCAGACAATAATGACAATGTAAGGGTGATGTGAGGAAAGCATAATATGGGAAGGCTAAACAACCAGCTCTTGAGGAGGCTCAGGGAAGACTTTCTGAAATAAGAAATAGCTAAGCATCTCAATCATTGGTTTTCAAATTTTAGAGAACCCTCTGACTCCCTACGTCTGAGGCTAGCCAAGAATTTGCATTTTAAATAAGTAACACAGAAGATTCCAATGCAGAGGACTTCAGAGTTTCTTCAAAAAATATTTATCTAAGCTGCATTATATTTAGTTCCATTTTCATTTTCTTTTGTGTTACTCCTAGGGAAAAAAATGTAGTGTTATTATTATATTTTTTTTCACAAAAAGAATTACAATTTGATAACATAAGGTGGAGAGGGCCATCACTTCCATTTTCCTCCTGTAAAAAGGTTGTGAGGTTTTGCCATGATGTCCAATAGTCATTTATTAAAAGAGACTGATAACTATCATAGAGTTTGTCTCAACACTCACCATTATTGCAAAGATTTAAACCATGATAGGTTGGCAAATATTTTTGTAGAAAAGATCCATGTATTTTCTTGAGAGTTTGGAAATGGGGTGTGGGTGAGGATGCACATAAGTATATTAAAAAGCACTGTATGGATTACAACACATTCACTGTCAAAGCCCATTTCATTCACCGTCCTTAGCATAATAATTGTTTTGTTAAGAGGTAAGTGTTGAGCAATATTTTAAAGACATACTCTTAAAAACATTGAAGTTGACATTTTGAATTAACATTTTACTAGAACACAATGTAATTTACGAAGCCAGACCATGAAGGGCTCAGCTGATTATTATAGTTTTGAAGGGGCTCCAAATCTACCTTAATGGTACTGTATCAACCAATCAACCAGGGGCCACACTTCAATTTTTAAATAGCACATTAAATAATTAAACAGCATATCAAATTATGTTTCAGATAACTGTCACAGCCTAATTTTTCGGGCACTCTTAAAAAAGCTGTAAGTGGTTCATTAGAAATAGTTCTGAAGCCAAAAATGCTAATGTAAGTCACATGGAAATCCTAGAAGAAACTTGGCATGAAACAGGGAATGAACTTGCTGCTGGAAATAACAGATTATACAAAAACTGAATCAATCTGGCTTTGACTGAAACATTTATACACAGATGCAGTAGACTTTTATGGTAAACACTCTGATGATCTGACTTTCTCTCTTTCCATCAATTTTACATGATTTCACACCTGCCTTTGTTTAATCAATTTCATAATTGAGTGCACTGTACCTTGTTATGACCTTGCATTTAAAAAAAAAAAAAAAAGTAGTTCATGACTTTTAAAACACCAAACCAAAGCTACAGAACAAATATGAACTTTTTATTCAATTTCCCATCTTGGTTGATAGAAATTTCTTTGTCCTGAAACTGAAAGTAAGCTGTTAGATGTTCCATGGTGACTGTCAGTATGCCTATTAAATGGTGCATGTTCCCCTGAGATAGGCTTGAGGAATTTTAAGGTGGTGCTGCTTGTTTTCCTCATGGATGCCATTATTCTGTGTTTCTTAGGACATTAAGTTTTAGTCAAAAGCCAGCAGTTATGTGATTTAGATGTTATCACATTCTTTGTAGTGGTTATTCTTTCTTGGTGTTTTAAAAATACTGTTTTCCACTTACATGACTTCAATTTATTTGTACATAAAAAATCATCTTTGGCTGAGAGGATATAATGGCACAATTCCTATGTTCACACAGGAGTATACATTTTACATGGTATATCTAATTGCAATTTTTAAGGAATAAAATGATCTGGGATTCTTTATTTTTAGATTGAGCCAAACGAGAGAATGGCCCAAGGAATCCAGAAAGAATTAAGTCTAAAATGCTTAATCAGCTTCAAGTCTATTCATCAGCATTGTAGCTCAACTGAAAAATAAATTTGAGTTGCAGGAACGTGAATTTATTACATCAGTTCAACCAAAACAACTTCTGATTCAGTCGCCATCTCAGTTAAGCCATTTATTTGACTGGGTATGAAAGATAGAGTTTGAAGCAAAAGCGTGTCAGTAAACTTAGTTTCTACTTCCAGTTGTCACTACTATTTATGTGACCTTGGAAAAAGTATGTCACCTCTCTATGCCTCTATTTCAATGAAATGATGGGATGACATTCAATAATTCCCTAATATGTCTTCTGGCTGGAGAATTCAATAAGCCATGTAAAGTTAGTGTTCTACTAGCATGTTAAAAAGTAACTCAGAAAAGAGGGTATTGAGGAAAGATGTCAAAGACCTTGGCCTGCTGACTTGCATCTGCTGATCCTTGTATTGAATGATTGACTCATGCTACATCACCCAGTTTACTCATTCAGGGTTGACATCTTCACAACATGCTTGGGGAAGAGATAAGACCCACTTTAACATTTCTGAACCAATTATACAGCAACCCTATGGCAGCTGGTTTAGACCATCAGAAAGGACAGATTTAGACCCAGAAATGTGCCAGAACAGCAGCCTCTTCTTCCTCCCTGTGAATCCAGTAAAGATAAACAAAAGATAAACCAGATAAACTGAAGATACTGGGGGTGCGGGCATTGAGGAGGTGCAAAGAAGAGGCTCTAACTATCATCTGCAAATGTGTATTATCTGAAGGTGTCAGTGCTGTAAATTCAAAATCTCTGTAACCAACCCACCAGAAAGAAAACATTTTCACACATGACACGTGAAAACTATATCACACTTAACATTTCTTAGCCTGTCTGGAGACGAAACAAGTCACAGTCTTCAGAATGTGACTGAGTATGACTGCTTCAATTAATGTTAAACAGAAATTTAGGGCTAAGCTGAGTTTAAATTTTGACCTAAATTCCATCCCAAAGTGTTATTGATATTAATATATTTTGTACTGTATTAGCATGGAGCCTACTTTGAAAACAGTTTCTTCTATAAAATGAATAAAGATCCATCTCATTCAATATATCCATCATTTCTATTATAAGTGATTTTCCTCTTAGACTCTGTGTGTGTGTGTGTGTATATATATATTCCTCTTGGATTCTTAGAAAAATGACAAGGTTTTTCATAGTTCAGAGATTACATATTCAACAATTAAAATTGGATTTTTAAATGTAACATTTTGAAACCAGAAGCAAATAAATACACCATATTATTCACAAAAGTATTTCTCAGAAGGCAATATGCTAAGGAGGACAGGTCCTGGGATATGATTTTACTTAACTTGGCCTGGATTTTTACTATCAGTTCTAACATAAACTCTGTAAGCTTGGGAAATTAACTTAAATGTCAAGAAGCTCAATTCTGTCATCTGTAAAATGGGTGTGATAATACCTTTTCTATCTACTTACAAAGGTAGTGTTGAGACCAGAAGAAAAATTGATGTGAAATATAATGCTTAAGACTCTGAGATAGGATTAAACCTCATGGAAAAACAAAAAACAAAAAACTGCTTTACTAAAATGTCATGTCTACCTAGCTTGGACTATCCATCCTAAAATTGTTATTTATTAACATCGTCATTTGGGGGTTCAGCTGTCTCAGGTGTCATTAACAACAACTGAAGGAGCTTTTTAATGGAAGGACTAATTGAGAATGACCAAATACATTACAGAATGAGAACGAGAAACAATTTGAGAGCAAGAAACAATTCACTATAAGTTAATTAACAAGTAAATAAGTGTGTTTGCATCCAGTTCCTCCTCATTGGTCTGGAACCCCTTCTCTGTTCGTCATCTGATTCTGCATCTCCCAGTGTTTGTCCTCTGTGTTTTCTGTAATTATCCAGACTGGATGGAATAGTTGGTTCCCTGTATCAGGCCATTTTCACTTTAAAGATAATTTCTGGATTGCATGAAATTTTTATGGTCAGTTCCATCTGACTAGGAATGGTCTTCCTGCTAAATGTGCTTCCTGTGGTGCTTGATTATACTTATTGAATGTCTACTGCATGTTAGGGGTTGTTTGAGACCACTGGGTAAAAACATGCATGACTTGTGAGGTACTGAGTGTGAGGAACACTGGATCCACTTCTCTATCCTTTCCTAACAGGACTGCATTTCTTTGAACTGATTTGTGAGGATAGGAAGGGTTGAATATACCTGAGCTTTTGTTAAGATGAGAAAACTATTTATGTTAAGTGAGTAGAAAATGACCCCTCTGTTGTGCAAAATTTATGAAGTCCAAGGTACTTTCTGGATATTTGCTTCCTCCTCCTCTTCATTATCATTGTAACTGTCATTTATTGCATACTCACTATGTTCCAAGTACTTATATGTATAACCTCATATAATTCCCATGAAAACTCTTTAAAGAATCTTATCTTGCAGATGCAAAAATACACATGAAAAAAGGTGGCTCTATCTCTTTCCCGAGGTTATGAAGCTAGCTGGGCTCAAGGTCAGGTTTTAATCTTATCTTTCTGTTGCCAAAGTCTTTGATTTAATATCCTACAGTCATGCCTCATGCTCACCAAGGGTAACCACCTAGGACTCTAATGTTTAACTTTTTAACATCTATTTTTAAGACAAAAATTTTTTCAGGTTTTAATTAAATTCAAGTTTTCATTGATTTATTTCCAAAATGTACACTTAGCAATACATGATTGAATTTTCACTTTAACTTTTTAAAGTATACTTTATTGATTATGTTGTTACAGTTGTCCCAGTTTTTCCCCTTTTGCCCCCCTCTGCCCAGTACCCCCATTCCCTCCAGCAATTCCCCCTTAGTTCATGTCCATGGGTTGTGCATGTAAGTTCTTTGGCTTCTCCCTTTCCTATACTACTCATAACATCTATTTTATTCCTACCAATTATGCTTCTTATCCCTGCACCATTTCCCCTGTTCTGCACCTTCCCCCTCCCAACTGGTAACCCTGCAAATGATCTCCCATACCAATGATTCTGTTCCTGTTCTGGATGTTTGCTTAGTTTGTTTTTGTTTTTGTTTTTAGATTCAGTTGTTAATAGTTGTGAATTTGTTGCCATTTTAATGTTCATAGTTTTGATCTTCTTTTTCTTAAATAAGTCCCTTTAACATTTCATGTAATGATGGCTTAGTGATAATGAATTCCTTTAGCTTTACCTTGTCTAGGAAGCACTTTATCTTCTCTTTCATTCCAAATGATAGCTTTGCTGGATAGAATAGTCTTGGTTGTAGGTCCCTGCTTTTCATCACTTTGCATACTTCTTGCCAGTCCCCTCTTGCCTGCAAAGCTTCTTTTGAGAAATCAGCTAAGAGTCTTATGGAAACTCCTTTGTAAGTTAACTCTCTGCTTTTTCCTTCCTGCTTTTAAGATTCTCTTTATCTTTAGCCTTTGGCATTTTAATTATGATGTGTCTTGGTGTAGTCCACTTTGTGTCTAGCTTGTTTGGGACTTTTTGTGCTTCCTGGACTTATAGGTCCATTTTATTTGCCAAGTTAGGGAAGTTTTCTTTAATTGTTTTTTCAAATAGGTTTTCAATTTCTTGCTTTTTCTCTTTTTCTGGCACCCCTATCATTTGGATGTTGGTATATTTAAAGTTGTCCCAGAGGTGCCTAAGCCTCTCCTTTTTTATACTCTTGTTTCTTCCTTCTGTTCTGGTTGAATGTTTATTTATTCCTTTGTTTCATATTGTTGATGTTAATTGCAGCTTCCTTCCCTTCACTGTTTATTTTTCTTTATTTTACTTTATGTAACCTTTATTTTTTTTTGCTATATTCTGTGAGTTCCCTGAGCATCCTTATCACCAGTGTTTTGAACTCTGTATCTGATAAATTGGCTATCTCCACTTTGTTTAGTTCCTTTCCTGGGATTTTGTTCTTTTCTTTCATTTGGGCCATATTTCTTTGTCTCCTCCATTTGGCAGCCTCTCTGTGTTTGTTTCTGTGTATTAGGTAGAGCTGCTTTTACTCCCTGTCATAGTAGCATGGCCCATGTAGCAAAGGCACCTGTAAATTGTGTGGGGTGGAGCCTTAGATAATTGCCAGGGCATGGCCACCTGCTTCACCCCTTTGTGATTCTGTGTGGGGGGAGGGTTTGGGAAGGGGACAATGCCACTGCCTGGCTTCTGGAAATTTGCCCAGCACTCACCCCAGTTCAAGTCACTTCACACACTCACTGTATATGATTGGCCATCTTCTTATTGCATCCATTCTAAGACCACATGGGCCCTTTAAGTGGCAAAATCCAGCAGTTTCTTCTACCAGCCCAACCTGTACTTGTTTTTATCCCAGAGATAATGGGGGTTTATCGTCCCAGTGCTGAAACCCTGGGCTGTGCTGTCCGAGCTGGGGCTGGGATTGCTTGCTCCCAGGTATCCCTCCCAATATTTATCCCCTGCACATGGATGTGGTACCTTCCGTTGTGTTGTTGCCACAGCTTGTCTGAGTCACACTGCCTCTCCGCCTTATCTCTGAGACTCCATCCTTCTTATCCATCTGGATGAATGTGGCTTCTTTAAATCCTTGGTTGTTGGACTTCCACAGAGCTCAAGTTTCTGGTTGTTATTTGTTCTTGAGATCAAGTTGTAATTCTTCTTATGACTGTATGAGGAGGAGAAATGTGTCTACTTATGCTTCCGCCTTGACTGTAAGTTGAATTTTCACTTTAACTTCTTAAAAATTATTATCAATACATGTTGTTAGCTTTGGAAATTCTCAGAGTGAGAATTAATAATTAATGCCTGAGTTTCCTTTCCAGCAGTTTTGCTAACAAGCTTCATGTCTGTTTGAAAAAGTGTTCCCACTGTCTGCCTGGGCATCCCATTCTCTACTTGTGAAGCTGAGACTGTGAGGTTAAATCTCCAGTTACTGAGCAAAGGTGTCAGTATTAGACTGGGGAGACATTGGCCCAGGAAAGTCATATATAATCTGTATCTAGACATGAGATGTACCCCAGTCACTAGCATTGATATTGAGAGATTTCTTTTATCTTGCCCTCACTTGTTGAGATTATTAGCTACTATAATCAAAGAATGTATTTTTCCATGGGGCAAAGTCTACCTTGGAGTGGTAGGATTCTTAAAGACTCAGCTTTATTACCACAATACATTTATGAATATTTATTGATGATTAATGATGATAGTAAGCTAATATTTCTTTATGCATTGTCAGGCACAGTGCTAAGCATTTAAGGCATTCTTTTATTTAATTCCTTGAAAGGGAAATACCACCTACGGATGTGATGAGGACTAAATGAGATAAGACAGAAAAAAAACACTTGAAACCACACCTGTCTGGACGCCCTATAAGCCTCTGAGAATGTAGTCATGATTGTGATCAGTTACTTCCTTCTCTTAAAGAGAGGGCTGGAGCAGACTGGTAATGGATAAATTGCCCTCAATATTAACTCACATTTTTTACCTGATACTATTTTCAACCTGCTGTGAAATTCTATCCAGACCCTAAGTTGACCCTGTACTGACTCTCTTGGCAATTCCAGCACCAAGTATTCTACCTTTCACTGCTGATTAAGTCTGTTTTGGGCAGAGACTGATCTGAGGTCTGAGCACAGTGAAACAGAATCCGCTGCCAATAATAAAGAGTGAGCCCGGCTGGTCATGATCAGAGACTTGACCTTAAAGTGTTGACACAATAGCTGAATGATTTGAACACTCAGAATGAGCAAGTCACAACAGCTCTGAAAGCTTCAGGGAATAACGTTACAGAGGAACTATGGACATTTCAGTAATACAGTCCAGACAATGTGTTGCAGGGAAGCCTGTGGGCCTGTCCACAACACTCAGCATTCTTAACTTGTTTACCCAGTACTAGAGGAAGAAGTCAGTGATTAATAAACAATGTTTCATTAACAAGTTTAATCTTGGGTGTAACTTCCCTTATGGAATACCAGAATTTCCATCTGCCACTCATCTTGATTTATAATAATGCTTCCTTAATAAGTCTTATCTCCAGCATGGAAAACTGTGAGAGGGTGGTCTGTTTTCCTTTAATATGGTGAGAAGAAAATCTGGGGGCAGAGGTAATGTTTTAAATTAATTAATTAGAATGAGTGATATTGGGAAAGCCATATGAGAATATAAAGAAGCTCTTTGCTTTTCCAGATTTCAATCACTGTATAGTTGTAAAAATGCTTTGAGTTAGAAAAATTTTGAATGGTAAAGGGATTGAAATTTACCTAACAGAAAACCTTTCATAGTGGTTTAGCCATTCTCAGATAATCTAGGTCAGCCTGCATGGCCTTGGATCTTAGTTAATTAGTAATTTCTTAAGCAGAAATTGTGAGAAAACAGGAGGAAATCAGAGGTATGAGTACAGACTTGTGAAAATTGGAAATGACGGAGAAAGAAAAATTTGATTTTTCACTATGTATATTAGGCACTTAATTAAAAAAATTTATTTATTTTTAAAAAATCAAAACAATGCATGTTCAAAAGTTTAAAAGTCAAATACAACAACAAAACTTAGTACCAATCTCTTTCCATCAATCCCACATCTATTCTCAACTTTCAACAATTTTTGCATTTCTTTCTGTTACCAACTTTTATATTTACATAGTATTTTTTATAACGCTATTTTTTGGTTACTAAAAATCTTTCAGACATTGTCTACTGAATAATTAAACTTCCTCTAGGGAAAATAAGAATTATCTTTCTTATCTCAATCCTTTTCCCTATAGGCTTATTGTGATTATATCAAAATTTCTAGTTAAATTAGTGGAAATAGGATAAGCCACCAAGCATATCTAGGTTGAATAATTGAAGAAAATGATGATTTTTTTACTTGGCTGTTTTTACTTGAAATTGTGATCGAAGCAACAAACAAGCAGTGCAAAAGATACACCTAAGGATCAAGTGATAATTGTGTGGACCCTGGTCCTGGGTGCTTCTCTTTGTTTCTCTCCAAGATGCAGCCTGAGTTCAGGATCACATTTCACTAACTCCTCCAAGTCAGACAAAGTGAGATGTGACATCACGGCTCTTGATCTTTCCTTTGGTGTTGGTGGGGGGCACGAGCCTAAGTCAGTACTCTAGGGCCTACATTACTGTTATATATTGGTTGGTCTATAAAATAATTTCATTCAAAAAATATTTAAAATTCCATCTAAAAATTCAAAATAATATATATGGTTATGTACAGTAAAGTAAAAGCTATCAGTATTTATATTGGTTATCTCATCATTAAAAATGCTATAAAAAGAACAGTTATTACTGGTATCTCTCTATGTAATTTAATCATTCAAGGCTATACCTAGATCTAATATCATAACATTAGAAATTTTCTGAAGAATATATGTTTTTTAAATTTTTATTTATTGATTTTTAGAGAGACAGAGGAAGGAAGAGACACAGAGAGACATCAGTTTGTTGTCCCACTTAGTTATGCATTTATTTGTTGTTTCCTGTATGTGCCCTGACATGAGATTAAACCGATAGCCTTAGCCTATTGGGACAATGCTCTAACCAACTTAACGCCCAACCAAGACTAAACACTTTTTTAAAAGATTTTTAAAATTTATTTTTAGAGAGAGAGGAAGGGAGGGAGTGAAACACTGATGTGAGAGAGAAACATCAATATATTGCTTCTTGTACATGCCCCAAGTAGAGACTAAACCTGCAACCTTGGCATGTGCGCTGACCAGGAATGGAACTGGCAACCTTTCGCCTTGCGGGATGCTGCTCAACTGAACCACGGCGGTCAGGGCTGAAGAATGTATTTTTAATGGTCTTATTGTTTTATTTTTCCTACAAGATTGCCTACAATCTTTTTTAAAGGTATATTTTAAATAATTAATACAGTTGATACTTTGACAACTTTAATGGACTTTCCTCTGTTCATAATTTGTTTTGTTGCTGAGAAAATTCTCCTAGCTGCTGAGGTATTTGATAATTGCAGAGTAAATTTTGCTCAATGATGGATACCTCAAAGGAGTTCATTGAGTTGCATAAATATTTTAGTCTATTTTAAAGTACTGTTTATATCCTTCATTCAGAGTACTTTCTTTTTCAAATAGTTTTTGGAAGACAAAATTGGTTTTCTCTCTAAAATCATTTTACTGTTTTGCCAAATTTAGATGCTGCAACATCATAAGTATTTTAATTTTATTACATTTTGGCATATAACATAAATTACCCATTTCAAAGGGGGAATACATGAAAAAATTCCCTCACAAGTTGAGATATCTCAAAGCACAATTATAGAATTTCAAAATTACTTTCTCTACACCATGTGAGCTAACATCATTTAATTTGTTCCATTCCTTCCTTGTTTTTGTAAGAATAAATTACGTTTTCATATGCAAAATTTGTTTTTTAAGAATTTTAATTACTAAAAGCTTTAAAAGCCAGTTTGAGCCTCCATTTTCTAAAAATATCTTAATAAAAGTTTTCTGACTCTCTCCAAACAAAATTTATAGTTTAGAATTTTCAAAACAAAAGTTTAATACTATGGTAGAATGTTAATAATGCTATCAAAAAGTAGTTCTGCCCTGGCCAGTTGGTTGGAGCATTGTCCCAAAAGTTATGGGTTCAATCCTTGGTCAGGGCACATACCTAGGTTGTGGGTTTAATCCCAGGGCATGTATAGGAGGCACCTGATCAAAGTTTCTCTCTCACATTCATGTTTCTTTCTCTCTCTCTCTCTCTCTCTCTCTCTCTCTCTCTCCTCCCTTCCTGTCTATAAAATTAACAAAAGCACAGCTTTCAGTGAAAATTTTTAAAATTTCTTCAAAAATTTAATTATTTTAAAAATCTAATTGAAAATGGGCAGTAAAGTAAGGAAGTGTATATTCCCATAATGTAGTTTCCTTTGTCCTCCTTTTTTTTTTGTTTGTTTGTTTTTTCTTTTTCTTTTAACATCAGCTTTATTTTTTAAATGTTATGGTTAACTTGAACTGTGTGTTTTGTATGTATGAATCTACAGTTGACTTTTTTTGGGTGGGTACAGTGAGCTTTATTAATGGTGCATGACAAGGTAGGGCTGTCTAAGCCCCTACCCTTTTTAGGGAGTGTAGGATGGAAACCAGAGGTCAGGAGATCCTCAGTGTGTTGGGGGATCATTTTGGGGCAAGAATTCCCCAGCAGCTGAGGACCTCTTTTCCTGTCACTGGGGTTGGTGATCCAGGGGGCTCTTACTCCTTGGTGGCCATGTGGACCATAAAGTCCACCTCCCTGTTGCTATAGCCAAATTCATTGTCATACCAGGAAATGAGCTTGACAAAGTGGTCATTGAGGACAATGCCAGCCCCAGCATCAAAGGTGGAGGAGTGGGTGTCACTTTTAGAGTCGCAGGCGACAACCTGGTCCTCAGTAAGTGCAGGATGACCTTGAGGGAGCCCTCTGATGCCTGCTTCACTACCTTCTTGATGTCATCGTATTTGACAGCTTTCTCCAGGTGGTAGGTCAGATCCACAACCAACACATTGGGGGTGGGGACATGGAAAGCCATGCCAGTGAGCTTTCCATTCAGCTCAGGGATGACCTTGCCCACAACCTTGGCAGTACCAGCAGAAGCAGGGATGATGTTCTGGGCAGGCTCTCGGCTATCACACCACGGCTTCCCAGAGGGGCCATCCATGGTCTTCTGGGTGGCAGTAATGGCACAGACTGCGGTCATGAGTCCCTCCATGATGCCAAAGTTATTCATGAATGACCGATGCCAGGGGGGCCAAGCAATTGGTGGTACAGGAGGCATTGCTGACAATCTTCATGAAGTTGTCATACTTGTCATGGTTCACACCCATTACAAACATGTGGGCATTGGCAGAAGGGACAGAGATGATGACCCTCTTGGCTCCACCCTTCAAGTGAGCCCCAGCCTTCTCCATGTTAGTGTAGGCGTCAATGGACTCCACAACATATTCAACACCAGCATCACCCCATTTGATGTTGGTGAGATCTCACTCCTGGAAGATGGTGATGGACTTTCCATTGATGACAAGCTTCCCATTCTCAGTCTTGCCTGTGCCTTTGAACTTGCCATCAGTAGAATCACACTGGAACATGTAGACCATGTAGTTGATGTCAATGAAGAAATCATTGATGGTGACAATATCCATTTTGCCAGAGTAAAAAGCAGCCCTGGTGACTGGACACCCAATACTGCCAAATCCGTTCAGTCTGACCTTCACCATCGTGTCTCAGGGTTGAGGCTGGCACTGCGCAGGAAGACATGGCTGTCTGTTGAGCAGAGAGCGTACAGTTGACTCTTGAACAACATGAGGGTTAGGAGCATTGACCAGTGCATAGTAGAAAATCTACATATAACTTTTAATTCCCCAGTAATTCCTTAGTATCTCTGGGGGGATTGATTCTAAAACCTTGAAGATAAAATCTGAAGATGCTCAATTCACTGATATAAAATGGTGACAAACAATGCATACACTTGGCCCTCTGTATTTGCAGATTCCCAGTGAAGACTGAAAATACTCTTTTCAATCCATGGTTAGTTGAATCAGGTATAAAATGGGGTGACAAGGAGAGCTGATTGTATATTTATTGAAAAAAATACACATATACTATTCCAAAATGGAAAGTAGTAAGTGCCATAACACCAGTGCAAAAAAAATATTATTGCAAAAAGGAGTGGGTCAATAGGGGAGGTATTATAGAGCTAAGTAATAAAGATTCATAGGATTAAATGTGAGACAATGTGAGCAGGACATATCAGGCCAGTAGATACTTGCCACATCTGGCTTTTAAGCACTCAAAATGTGGCTGATTCAATAACTATGTGGCTAATGTCTACCATATTGGCCACTGCAGTTCTAGACAAACAACTAGCACAAGAAAATGTATGGGGTGGGAAAAAATGAAAAGCACAGAATGTGCATGAAAGAGAATGAAACTTGTCTATTTCAACTGGAATTGAGTGTACAAGACAGTGAAGAGAGAAATGATATTTGGTAAAGTTGACTGGGTTCAGATTATGAAAGATTTCTCACTCTGGGCACTGTTTGAGGACAATAAGGAGCAGATGCTGATTCCCAAGCCAAGAAGTGGTATGGTCAGCCCTATGCAATAGGAAAATTAAGCTTGAAGCTGTGGGTATATAGAACTAGAAAGAATATATCACAGAAACAGAGATGCCATATGTGAGATCAGAGTATGAGTCCAGACAAGTTAATGAAAGCCTGAAGACAAATTAATAAAAGACAAAGGAAATGTAGTAAAAAAAAGACAGATGTGAAATACCTCATGAAAATAGAAACAAGAAAACTAAAAATTGATTAGAAAAATTAGAGAGTAAGGAAGAGGAATATATTTGGAAAACAAAGAATGAAAAAGAACTTATAAGAGAAAAAGATTTGGTAGGATAACTATCTTGTTTAGAGACATCCTGAATTTTATTTTAGATCTTTTGAGTAAAGGTGCTAGTTTTATAAATATAATTAAAGAGAAATACTTAAAAATTAAATAGAAATTTGGGTTGGGAATTATCTGCATATAGATCATGGATCAGGCCAAATATGACCTTTTACTGCTTTGTCAGTAAAGTTTTATTGGAATACAGCTACTCTCATTTGCTTATATATTACCTATAGCTGCTTTACAGCATAAAGACAGAATTCACTGGTTTCAACAAACTATTATGCTCACATAGTTGAAATTATTGACTGTCTAGCCTTTTATAGAGCATATTTGCTGACCCTGATGTAGGTTATAGAAGTCACCAAAATTCATGAGATTCTAATAATTTTACTATGGGAAAACCTAGTATTAATTAGAGTTTAATAGAATACCTTATAGATTATTATTCTTATATTGACATATCTATAATATAATAAAATTTAGAATGAATATGTAAAGGGTCTCCATGATCTTAAATTATCTCTTGGATCACCAAGAAAATATTAAATTATTTTCTTTATAAAAATACTGTTGAATATGTTGTATTTTTGTCTAGATATTTGGAAATGAATACTCCTTTTGTGAGTTATATGAAATTATTTATTAAGCACAATATTTTATTAAGAAGAGAACTTTATTTTTTGTCTGTGCCAAACTATATATGTTTTAAGCCATATGAAATTTTTACTTTGTTAAAGTTTCATCAATTAATGAAAACTTAATAGGATTGAAAGTGTAAATTTTAGGTTCAAACTTGTGAGGTCAAAGGAGTATGGGCAGCTGTTTGTATCTTATATGGAGACTATCTTAAGTATTAGTATAATAAAAAGAATAAAATAAGGGAAGAAAAAAAGGAGTGAAGGAAGAAGAAAAGAGGGAGATATATAGGAAGAAACAAAGAAAGGACAGATTAAGCTGCTGTGAAGTTGACAAGTTAAAAGTCTCCATCGCAGAGTATGTATAGGTAGCGATTCAGTGCCTCACAGACTCGGGGAGACAGCAAGTACCTCCAAAGTTTGAGAGAAAACAGGAGGAAACAACTCAATTAACAAAATACCATGGGATGTAGAAATAGTGCAAAAAGTAGAAAAAAATCAAAATGTCACATTTAATGTCCTCAGAGAGAGAAAGAATGCTTACTAAAATTAAACAAGCAGAACAGAAATAAATATTAAAAATTTAAAATATGCTAGCTGAACTAAAACAGCCAAATAATAGTTTGGAGAAAGTTTTCCAGACAGTAAAGAAACAATACCAGAATATAAAAACAGTAGATGATAAAAAAAATCTGAGGATTGGTCCAAGAGATGTGTCCCTGGGTTCATGACTAATATGAATTCTAGAAAGAGGGATCAGAGAAAACAGAGGGAAGAAAATTAGCAAAAAATAATATAAAAAAATTAAAGTTGTGAGTTTCCGGATAGAAAAGCAAAGAAAACAAAGCAAAATAAACAAACAAAAATCATACACACATCAAAGTATATCATCATGACACTCCAGAACATTAAGGCTAAAGATAAGTTCCTAAAAGCTTCCAGAGGTGAGCTGGGGGTAGGGGCACAGAATAGGTCACCATACAATCTAGTTTGTCTGGAATAGCCTAGTTTACACTTGTCCTGGCATCCCATTTTACTTTCTTGTTTGTCTAAAATTGACAGTTCTTTACAAATTAGTACTATTAACTGAGGCATTAAAATAATCCATAATGATTTTATAGGTTTCTTCTTTGTATTTTCAGCTTCCACTACAATTGCATCGACAGTATATGAGATGAACGTGTAATGAATGGGATGCTTACTTTAAGACATTGTTAAACCTGAAAGACAATCAACAATAGCCCATCTTTCTCTTTGTGCTCTTTTAAAACTCCTGCTTTCTTGAGCTATAATTGACATACAACATTGCGTAAGTTTAAGGTGTAAAATATGGTGATTTGATACACCTATATATTGTGAAATGGTACCACAATGAGGTTAGTGAACACATCATCCATCGCTTCATGTAACTATTGTTTTTTGCTGTGAGAACATTTAAAATCTACTGCCTGAGCAACTTTCAAGTACATAACAGAGTACTGTAAACTATAGTCAACATGCTGAGTATCAGCTCCCAGTATTTACTCATAACTAGAATTTCGACAAACATCTCCCCACTTCCCCCATACACCAGCTCTGGCAACCACCACTCTACTTTCTGTTTCTAGGAATTAAGCCTTTTAAGGGGACTAAATGGTAATTAAAAAATACAATAAAAATTTATTAAATAAAAATTAATTAATTAATTAATAAAAAGATTCCACATATAAGTGAGATCATACCGTATTATCTTTCTCTGTCTGATGTTTTTCACTTAGCCTAGAACCCTTGAGGTATGTCCAGGGTGTCATAAAATAGCAGGATTTCCTTCTTTTTATGGCTGAATAATATTTCATTATGTGTGTGTGTATACACGTGTGATCACATTTAAAAAATAAATTTTACTTATTGATGTTTAGAGAAAGGGGTTGGGAGGGAGAGAGAGAGATAGAGAGAAACATCAACTTGTCATTTCACTTAATTACCCATTATTGGTTGTTTCTCGTATGTGTCCTAACCAGAGATAGAACCCGCAACCTTGGCCTATTGGGATGATGCTCTAACCAACTGAGCTACCCAGCCAGTGCTCTCACATTTCTATCTATTTACTTGTTAGTGAATAGTTAAATTGTTTACATGTCTTGACTATCATGAGTAATGCTGCAATGAACATTGGGGTGCAGATATCTCCTTGAAATAATTGATTTCATTTTTTTTCAGATATATACCCAGGTGTTCCTCACCTTTCCTCATGCAGTGTCATCTCTCCCATTAAATTACAGCATTTCTTGCTTATAAAACAAATAAAAAGTGCTCTGACATTAACGTCTTTAGGTCAGTGGTGGTATTCGACACCATTACTCTGCCAGGCACTTGGTGTGTCACCTGGTTGTTCTATGTCTCTGCAGGGTGCATGAAGCCATCAGGTCCTCAGCTGATAGAGCAGTGGGAATGTGGGAAACACAGGTTAAATGTCTGGTAAAATATGACTGGGAAACAGGCTGAGCTTATGCACAGAGCATATAAAGAGTCGCCTTAATATATATGCTACAGTGGTTTTGTTGTTTAGTTTATGGCATAAATCTAAAACTATTTGTTGTCTGATAATGCTTTTACAATTTTTGTAACAAAGCTCTTTTAGCCCTAGTCCTTTAAAAAAGTAAGTATTTATATTTAAAATAAAATGATATGCTTAATTTTTATTAAAAAAAAGTTTGTCAACATTTCCCAGCTAGACTAATAATTTTCCCGATGATGTTATGTACAAACCATTTCAAAACTTAGTAGCCTCAACAACAAACATTTATACTCATGCTTAAGGGTCTGCATTGATTATGGTTTAGGTGATCCAGGCAAGACACAGCTGAGTGATTCTGCTTAGATGGAGGTTGGCTGACTTTGATTATAGTCTGAAGGTTTGATTTAGATGTGCTCCTGCTATGTTGTCTGCAGCCATATCTTATGAGGTCACAACTACAAAGTTTATCAGAACACAAGAACAAGAAAGACCTCAAACAAGGTTTAAGAATTTGACTCATGTTTGGTTGGCAAAAATTCCCGTGGCTAAAACATGTTACGCATGTAAGGAAAGTATTTGTTGAATAGTCCAAACTAACACCTTTTTCATCATGAGGGATGTACTAATATCATTAATTACACGAAAGAAGACACAAATCTGATGAATAAGCATCAGCATCTATTTCAAAAGTCACTAATTAAACAAAACTGCTTGAGTCCGACAATTTAACATGTGCAACTGAAGAAAATACATTTGCTTATCATTCCATGATACATGACTTTTCACTTAGATCAAATGATTTCTACTAATTTTGCTCATCTGTGCAGTATTTTAAAAAATGAAGCAATAGCTTGTTGTGTGCTAACTTCCGAATACAAGTTAATATCAATGTCATTGGAGTTTTAAAAAATAAGTTAATTACAAAATAGTGTAGTTTTTAAAATTTAATTTATAAAATAAAATTAAAAAAAGCTCTTGAGATTTTATTGTATTAAAGGTGAAATGTCAGATATTATTAAGAATATCGTTGAAAAAATAGTTAAAATATTCTACATTGAAGATAATTTTATCTTCTTTTGCTTTTGCTATAGTAATGTCATGTGAAATTTGTTGAGTCAAATTAGGATACTCATAGAACAAAAATGTAGTACAGTAGTTCCTCTTTATATTGCAGTTCACTTATCGCGGCCTCACTGTATTGTGGGATTTTAAAAAATATTATATTTAATTATTTATCGCGGATTTTTCACTATATTGCAAGATTTTGCAGTACTGTACAGTAAATACTAAAATAAAGGTAAGGTTCCTACTTTGAGGATTTTCATCTATCACGGGGGGTTCTAGAACATAATACCCACGATAAGTGAGGGATCACTGTATAGTGACTTAAAAATGTTATGCTCTAGACTGTTTATTTCCATTTGTTTTATTCTTTTGTTTCCTGGTTAACAGCTAATCTAATGCCATGTGCATAGTAGGTGTTCAGAAAGGATTTGTCTCAGGAAAACATACTCTAAAACTTTGTAAATATTGGAATATTTTCATAACAAAGAGTTATAACTCCACATCATAAATTTACCAGTGAAAATTAGCATAAAATTTGGAACATGGAAACTACATTTGTAGAAATATCATATTGTGGAAAGCCTAATGATAAAGCAACATGATCTCTATAAATTGTGATTGGTTTTCATTGGCTTGGGGAAGCAGCAGTGTGATGAAAGAAAATGGGGATGAATACCAGATTGCCCATATTAGTCCCATTTCCATCAATTACTGATTCTGCTTAGCCAAGTTATTCAGTTTCTCACAGTTAGTAGAGACCTACCTGCACTAGGTGAAAGTCTTTGATAGCAAAGGACAGAAAGAGAAAGATGTATGCATGGACTAATATAACTGAAAATGTCCAATATCTTCAACATGACTGAATCTGTGCTCTCTTATAAATACTGTTATATAGCTCCATTTTCAGGCAAGTGATTTCTACGTAGTAGTAAGATAGCATCTGGCAGCTTAAAGGTGTGCAACATGTACAACTCAGGATCTAAGAAAAGATCTTTCCCTTTAGCTCCCCAAAAATGTCCCAGTGGGTACTCTTACTGGTATGCCTTTGGTCAAGAACATCCTTAACTCTTTTGTAGCTAGGTGATGGGGAGTCAAACAGCCCAAGTCTGGATCAAATGATCAAACTGACACCTGTTGCCAGGGGCATAGTCAGGCCCATGGATCTATATGAATGGTGCAAGACTGTTACGGAGGAGGCTAATTCTCCAAAGAACGAAGCACTAGATAACTAAAAACTGGTTATATCTTCGAATTTTGGGTATCCAATGGTGATTAAGGATTAGTAAATATGGATTAGACCACTCCAGATTTACTAGCACTTACTCTGAAATAACAGAGAAGAAATTATAGTTTTCTCCAATATTTCTACCTCAGAGAGCATTCCACAGTTAAGCAAAGGGTCATGACTCTAATAAAATTAAATAATTTACAGATGGCTCTTTATTTTTTTATTAGTGCCCCCCAAAATGCCATATTAACTCAAAGTTGTTTAATAAATATCTTATAATTCAAATATTATGGTAGGTAGAATTGTGGTCTCAATTGCCTTTATTTTAGCCAGAGAAGTGTCTGATTTGTCAATTTGACATTAAACAGATCAACATTTATCAGTTTAACAGTTTAATGTTAAAATGCTCCTTTTTCTGCTAATGCAGAGACTTTCAAACTATACCATAAAGAAATAAGAGAAATTTTTTCTCACATAAACAAGTCCAGAAGTAGGCAGTTCAGAGGTTAGGTTCCCAAGTTCTTTATGGCTTTTTGTTTCTACATCTTTAGAGTATGACCCCATCTTCATGTTTTCAAGGAGGCTGCCACAGCTCTAGCCATCATGTCTATAATTCAAGCTGGAAGGAAAGGAAAATAGCAAAAAGGTGCATGTTAGACAATTTAGGCCTCTTTGAAGATCTTTCTTGGACACCGAATATTTTATTGTCTTTTGGCTAGATCTGTGTCATCCAAACACTTTTAGGTAAAAGAAACCTGAAAAAATTTAGGTTTTTTTTTTTTAAACTGAGAATATTGCTGCTCAAAGGAAAAAATCAGGTTTTGTTAATAAAAAGAGAGGGAGAGTAGATATTGGATTAGTAACCAGGGAGTTTTGTCTCATACAAATGAACCTTATCTCTAAGATTTTGTTTGAATAAATGGTTTTAATAATTAAAAAATAGTCTAAAAACCATTGATACAATCAAACTCTAAGAATTAAACAGCCATGTGTGTTTAATTTAATGGGGTGATACTCAAAGAAGACAGGGTGGTTGTGACATTCACACCTTAGGTTCAAAAGCATTAAACCCAACACTACTCATTACAGACATTTTTGAAAACTAAGTAATACTGATGGACAATTTTCACTACATCCTGAAGGGGCCTTTAAAAATTGAGCATGTGTTCCCATTTGGCATTTTCTTCTCATGGTGTCCCTGTACCCATTTGGACCAAGAGGGTGGTTGAATATGCAGCCAAATAGTAAATGGGTGATGTGTGTCGTTCCACATCTTGGAACTGCTATTCCAGGCTGCCCTGGGGACTCCTTGACTGCAACATGCTCTGTCCCCTCCATAACCACGAAACAGTGTTTATGTCAGCAAGGCAAATGGCTTGTTAACGTGGTGGGGAACCAGAGTGAACATTTGGAAAACACCCACGTATTTAAATGGACCAAAATGGGTTTTTTACTCAAGCTGCCAAGCTGGTTTTCCTGCAACATCGGCTACTTGGAAGAGGGGAGTCAATCATTGTTACAAGTACCTATTTAGCCTGAAAAATTATGGCTTGCTTTGATTTCAGGAGTCTCTCAAGTAAAGGTTCTCTTGACTGATCTCCTTTCTTCACTGCCTGTTTGAATTCTACATGTTCTTCCAGAGCCAACTTTACCCTCATTTCCTTCAAGCAGCTTAGCAGATGGCTGAGGTCCTCAGCAGTCTCTCCTCCTTTTACAATGTGGTTCCATTCACTGATGGCACACATCATCTGTTTGGCATTTACCACACATGCCTTCGTTGTATTAATTGTCTTTTCTCTGTTTGTGTTTCCCATGTGCCTAACTGAATGTAAAGCCTGTAAGGTCTGGAGAACTATATGGTTTCTTATCCAAACTGGGACACTTTTGAGAGTGAAAAGGGATGCTACTGATAATGACATCAGCATACCTGGTACAAACCTGAACTAAGCAAATCGTGATGTGTGACCATTCTATTAAGGTCAAAGGTCATTAATAGTGCTTTTTTTTCTTGTCATTCAGAGGGCTTTGTGTGATCCACATGAAAACGAACATTAAACTCTTAAAAATAAATACCTTTACAAGGCATTAAACAATTTTTCCTGCAACGGCTGTGAAATTGGTGGAAGATTGGGGACAGATTTCTACTGGGGAGTTTTAATAGTTCAATATAGGGAGTGACCACAAAGCGGAAGGCTTTAAAAATCAGATTAAGACTATCCACAGCAGAAACCAGCCCAGAATTTATATTCTTACCACCAAAGGCCATGAGGTTCAAATAGGCACTCTCACTATAAGAACAGAAGGGACTCACAACAGAACAGAGAAAGGAAAGTGTTTTTAATGAACTGTGTGCCTGGTTCAGAAGCATCATACTTCCTAGTCATCACACTAACTTCTGCATCAGTCTGAACAGGAGGAAATAGAAACAGAATTAGACAGAATATAAATCCACAGCCCAGACACTAGGAATTCTCTGCAATTTGTGCCCTTTACTGATACAAAGTTTCAAATTATCTGGCTGGCTCAGCTGAAGATGAGAACAAAATAGATCTTCCTCAATGGAAAATTATGCTTTAACCCTGGTTTTCAACACCAGTGTATAGCCCAATATTTTTGATAACTGTCATCATTGCTGTTCAAAATGACATAAAATGATATTGTCCTCCATAATTAACCCCAAATTAAATGCATTATTTCTAAAATCCCAAGGCATTGTCTTTATATAATATTAAAATAACAGTTGAAACACTGTGCTTTATTTTGCATACATAGGCACACTTTTCTTATACCCCTGATTCTCTCCTTTGTCAGATTAGAATCTCTTGGAGTTTAGTCTGAGTTTTTCTTGATTTTGTATCTTCTCTAACTAGGTTGACCATGTAATTTTTGAGCGTGAAGAAGTCATTGTCTCCAACCAGACAGAACATTAGGGCAGCTGGCATATATCAAGACTTATTAGGGCAAAACAAGATGTATGCTCCTCCTTGCTCCCAATTAACACCTACACAGTGTCCTACACATTTTAGGAACTATTTAATGTGGACTTAAGCTACTTTCTGTTGAAAATATTTTGATCTTTACTTAAAGCCCCAATTCTATTTCTTTGTCTACAACAAAGTGTTGTTCTTAGTGACGTATTGTAAGATACATTCCAGGTCAAGGCCAGAACTAAACTTCCAGCCTTAACAGGAAAGAAACTCATGGCTACCAATAAATGCCATACTGTTTCCCAGATTCCTAAGATGCAAATAGTTACTTCTTGACATTTGACACACACAAGGTTTCTTTTAGAGAACCCCAGACTTTGAATACTGACTTGTGCACATAATACATTAAGAGAAAACTAAGCAACACTGAAAACATGGTTCTGACAAGACTTATCCAGCACATGCTGGATTTTATGATGTGAGAAAAGGTCAGGATTTGGAGGCAGAAAAGCTATGCTTGAATCCTACCTCTGTCACATCTCCTCAAATAATGTCTCACCTAAAAATTAGGAACAATAATAGTATTACTATACACAGAGACTTTGGAATAATTAAAGGTGGAAGTGTGATAAACTCCAAAACTCTGTAAGGATGCACATTCTCCTTTTCATTTCCTCTTTCAATTCTGTCTCCCTCAAGTAGCCTAAGACTGGGTCACCAGAACACAAACGTACAGTTACAAGTTTTGAAAAAAAGAAATCAGCCAAACAGCAGGTTGTTACATGATCCCTGACAACAGTTGAATGGACTTTTTCCCCAAATTAAATGAAGTGTCTTGGCAGCCTGTGGATGCAGGCTAAAGTAGAACAAGAGGATTATTTTCCTTAGGGAGGGTAAAATTTTAACAGAAGTTCAACTTATACATTTTAAGATCTGTACTTTGAATGTCTCTGTTAAGTGCAAAATGAATATAATTAGTTATGAGATATCTTGCCCTTGGCTACAGTATGCATTAAGCTGCAGCATAATATCATTCTCAACCTATTCAGACTCTGTGGTATATTTTAGGACTTCCTGTGCTGTAGTTTCTTAAAGCAAATACTGTATATAGTTTCAGAGCCTAACAGTTGTTCCTTCAGAAGGTTAGAAGTGGGTCCAATACATCTGTGGCCTTCAAATAGTCTAGCCAGACATATAAATTCCTTTATGGACAGGATCTACATCCTTTTCATGGATGGGGCCCGGATGTGTAAATGCAACCTGGCACAATGAAGTAAATGTGTGTAGAATAAATAACAGAAGGGGCAGAGTTCTGAAATATTCCAGTGATGTAGTACACAGGAAATGATCATTTTGAAGCATTTTAGAGCCCCAACCTACCTCAGACCTCCATTTTCTCTTCATTTATCCTCCAAAAGTATTCACTGTGATGTAGCCATGATTATTGAATGGCCATGGTGCAGTTGTAAATGAATATGCCTTTCCTGGGACCTCCTGACTTCGCGATCATTGTTCCAATGTATATGGAGTTCTGGAGGCTCAGTAGAGAAAGGGTGAGCATGTGACCCAGAGCGTGCACCAACAGAAAGCTGTTTCATAATAATTTATGTTAGCAAGTATGTTTATACATTAGGTACACCAGAAAGTTGGGCTTCCTCTTATGTGGGTTTCCTGAGCTCTTCTGTAGCCTAAAAAAAAAGTGAAAAGCATAATACATACAATTTCTTCTCTTTGTGAAGCCTATTGCAGGAAATGATGCTATGTCTGCGTCTAGAATATGGTTAGACTTTCACAGCCCAGAGACAAGATCTTTAGTTTGATAATTATGTAGATACAGGATTATAATGCAAGTAGTCTGGGAGCTACCTGAAGGTAGCTATGGGCTTACTTGTTTTCTAACAGTTCTTCATATTCCTCCAAAACACATAGTCATTACAGTAAGTGCTCAATAAGTGTTTAATTGTTAACTAGTTTTACAAAATTTTTTTTAAATAACATTTTTAAAACTTGTAACTTCTTAGCCAGTTAAATAGTAGGTTTAAAAAAAGAGAGTTTCAGTTAATTATACTTCTTTATTGAGTAAAAACCATATGCAAAGTGCTATATCCCAGGAGGGAGTATAAAAAGTATGAGCACAAGAAAGTACAGCTACATGGCTAACTGGAAACTCAAACAAAAGAACATCTCAATTCACAACATTTATACAAATGCTTTACATTCATTACTGCTGGACTTGACACACCATGTTTTGCTATGATTGTGAAGATTTGATATTGTAGGTCTAAAATGGACCTGTTAGATGTCATATATATATGAAAACAGTTGACTTCCAATAAGTGACTTCTCAAGTTATTTACACCTAAATAGACACAGAAAAACAAATCAATTTCAATTTTTTCAATTCAGTAGTTTGATAGGTGACTGAATTGTTTGTTTTTTTCAATTTATGGTGGTGATTTGTAGATATAGTCTATAAAAGGCCAACTATGTCATCTCCAATAATCCAGAATGATTATATAGTGTGTAGGTATATGGATATGGATATTCACATACATATATGAATAAATATATGTGTAAGTTATACACATACATGCATGCATAGATCTGAAACTTACAGCATTTTTTATCTCTCATTGTTAAACTAAGCACAGCTCTATTGGTGAAGCTTTTCACCCAGACTACAATAGGCTGTCTTTAGAACAGTGTTACTGAGTTTTTGCCATGCAGACAAGAAAATGAATATTTGAAAGTGTAATGACCCTGCAAATGCTCAGATATTTATCGTACATCATGATGATTACATCTGAGAATTTGTTCCTGCTTTATTCTATTTTTTCCTCAAGAAATAGTCTTATCTTTAGGAATGTGTGGAGGCAAAATGAAAATGACTAGTTTATAACAGATGGTATTAAAAACTGTTGTGAGTATAATGCTGAAATTCAACAGTAAAGTGGCAAAATGAGAAGAGGTGTCAAACAAGAGCAGAAAAGCATAAGATTTGAGAATAAATTATGTGTAGCGCAAGCTGGAAAACATTTTCAGAAGGAGAGGTGGATTTAGATGGTCAAGTAATGAGAAGTCACTGTTTGGTAGAGACTATCTAGTGTGATGTTGAAAAGCATAGATTCCACCCCAGAACTAAGACTGAATTCTGAATCTCCCATTTACAAGTTGCATGACTTGGAACAGGAACATCAACTCTCTAAATCTCTTCCCCCTTCCACTTTGCAAATAGGCAGAGGTGTACATAAATAGTGAAAATGGTGGTTCATGATAACATATAACATACTGAGTACTTACTATGTGTCAGGCACTGTACTAAGCATATCACATGAGTAAGTTTATTAACTCTCATATTAATTCAATGAGGCAAATACTATTATCATTATTCCCATTTAACATATGAAGAAACTGAGGCTAGAATAGGTTAGATGTCTTGCCCAAAGGGATAAAGCTGAGATTTGGACTTGGAAGAATGATTCTAAAGCCTATGGTTTAAGAATTATGCTATCAAGATTTTTGCAGCTTGAGCTGACTGACTCTCTGCCAGACCACATAGACCCTCTACACTCCTCACACATGGGAAAGGAATGACTGAACCATAAAATTGGGGTCTCCATTGTCACGTCCTCAGGACATTGAGGTCTATGTGCCTATGATTGTTTAAGAGTTAAATTAGACTTCCGGCCAAGATGGAGGCTTAGACGGACACGCTAGGTCTCCCTCTACAGCTAGAGAGGAATACAACTACTTCAAAACAAAGGATAACTAGAAATTCCAGAAAATAAAACTACACGGAAGCCCAACATATGAAGTTATAAACCAGCGGTGCCATTTGGGCAGGTAAGAGTTAAAGAGGGCAGTGCTGTTTGCGGTCGCACCTGGACAGCGGCGGGTGACGAGGAATCCCGGCTGCGCAAGCCCCTGGTGGTGCGCGACTCCGGCGCTGGGGAGAACGGCCGCCGCATCGCCTTGAACAGTGAGGCCCAGGGGGGCGGGAGGACGGATCCGGTCTCCTAGCGGAATAACTGTGTGAATCCACCTTGGACCCCCGCCCCCAAAGAAAGCGCCACAGGGCTGCGAAATAGGTCGCGGACAGGCAGGCGCCGGTCGCTGATTTGTGACGCCAAACGGCGCCCGCCGGCCGCTGGGTCATTACGAGTACACAGGCACTGCCCCCGACAGCCGGCCCAAGAAAACAAAACGCATCTGTCAAAATGAGGCAGACAACTATAGAAATCCCGGTGACACAGCTCACCAGACAGCAGATAGAGAACCTGACAGATGAACAGATAAGAAACCTGTCGGAGGCTCAGTTCTGGGCCATTGTTATCAGGTGGCTTACAGAATTCACAAAAGAGCAGGAAAAAGATATGAAAGAAGCGAAAAACTTTCATAACGAAAGGAACAAAACCGCATACGAGATAGAAGGTGAGAAAAAAATCCAGAGTTCATTTCAACAAACTGGAATATGGAGAAGGAACAAGCAGTCAACCAATGCAGCGAGAGGAAATGGGAAGCAACAATGAGAGGATCGGAAACCTCTGGGACAGCTATAAAAGGCCCAACATAAGAATCATTGGTTTGCCAGAGAGCGAGGAAGATGCACTAGAACTTGAAAAATTGAGTGAAAATATAATAAAGGAGAACTTCCCAGACTTGGGGAAGGGAATAGACTTGCAGGTCCAGGAAGCAAGGAGAGTTCCCAAGAGACTGGACCCAGGGAGAACCACTCCAAGACACATTATCATCAAAATGTCAAAAATTAAAGATAAAGAGAGAATCTTAAAAGCAGCAAGAGAGAAGAAAAGAATTATGTACAAAGGGGTCCCAATTAGACTATCAGCTGACTTCTCAAGGGAGACCCTACAGGCAAGAAGGGACTGGCAAGAAATATTCAAAGTAATGAAAATCCAAAACCTACAACCACGAATACTCTACCCAGCGAAATTGTCATTCAGAATAGAAGGACAGAGAAAGTGTTTCCAGGACAAAATAAAACTGAAAGAGTTCATTAGATCCAAACCACTGTTATATGAGATGTTAAAGGGACTGGTTTAAAAAAACAGAAGCTAGGGAGATGAAACAAAGGCAAACTAAATAGGCAACGAGAGTGGAAAAGGAACTGTGGGTACGGGAAGCATATTGGGGGGAGGTCAACAGGGAGGGGGAATGGGGAAAGGGAGGGAGATGATATAGGAATTGGGGATCAAGGTAGGAGGGAATGGAATAGACGGAGAGAGGTTGGGAGGAACTGTATGCACAACTAATGGACATAATCTAAAAGGGGGGGACAACTGGAGGGAGGGGGGCCACCGGGTGGAGGGGAGCAGAGGGAAGGGAAATTGGCACAAATGTAATATTTTAATCAATAAAACACATTAAATCTGAAAAAAAAAAAAAGAATTATGCTATCAAATTGTCATATGAAGTGTCTATCATAGTTTGGCACAGAGTAAGGCTTTACTATATTATAAAGAGTCAACCAAAAGAGATCCATTAAAAATTAACTGTGAAGAAAAACCAAATCACCTACCAGGAGGAAACTGACTTGGCCTTTTCTTCCAATGTATCATGTGATATGATGAATGGAGATGTAAGAAGATGCTGAAATGGATGATAGAGCCCAATTTGGAATCAAATGATGAGCTGACTTTCATTCCAAGTGAGCCTAAATTGTCCACCACCACCTCAGGCTTCATTCACTGATAGATCTTGTCCAATGTGTATGCAACCCCACTTCCTTCCATTTGATATGTTTCCTTCCCTTCCATATATCCTATTTCATATTTCAAAGGTAGAGATTTGAGCCTCACAAATTTAGCACAAGCTTGGGTGTGAACCTTTATCTTCATAGCATATTCAGAGTTGCTCTGATCACATCAGCAGGCTAAGAAGGTGAACATCTAGTTAAAATTGACCTTGAAAACAATTAAAAGAGCAGATTCTGTTACAGTATCTGACTTCCTGAAAATCTTCAAGAGGAGATGGAAGAGGGGAGAGGTGGGCAGAGGGTGCTCAATGCTTTGCTCAACCACTGCAACCCCTGTGCTTAAGGTTTCTGCCCATCTCTGTCTCTCAGAAATATTCATATTATATAAACCAAAGAATGGACCACTCCTGCCTCCCTGTCATCCTTCTCCCCTCCCTTGACACCAGCACGGCTGTGCACGCTGCACACAACAGCCCTCATTGGCCACAGGGCCCACAGGAAACCTGTTACCCCAAATAACTGTCACATCCTCATGTGCTCAGTCACAGGGAAGAATTACAGTTTCTCTCTTCTCTACCATTGAAGATGAGGTTGAGGTCATGGGACTGAAAGAATCCTCTCTTGTCTCCCAACAAGAGGGGTCTGTGCAGCTGCTGTGCCCACAGCAGACAGACGGCATGTGGCAGCTGAGGCTCTTCAGAAAGCTCTTTCCACCCACTTCCTGGGGCTGCCTTTGATTTCCCAGAGGATTGATGCACTTATTCCAGAGTCCCTCCCTGATTCAGCTGGGGAAAAAATGTCTAAAGTAATTCTTTTTTTTTTTTTCTTCTGAGTTATCTGCTCCCAATTCCATCTCTCCTTCCGTTCAGAGCAGCATGTGGCTGAATTTTGTTGAGTGCTAAATAATCACTGATCTTAATCACAAACAGTCCCAGCCAAGAGGAATGGTTTCACCAGGAAAAACAAGCCCTGGAAGCAAGATGCGTAGGTAGTAAAATAGAACCCAAACCAATTTACCAATTAAAAAAAGAGATAGTATATCACCAAGATCCAGTTCAAGTTGCAGCCCTCTGTGCACTGACCCCTATCTACTGTTCTAGTTTCTCCTTCCTTTACTTTTCCTTTCAAACTTTATGTTTCAGCAACAGTGTTGATTTGACCTCCAATATATAGAGCTCTTTCATGCTTCTGACTCTTTGTTGCATCTTCTCTCTGAATGAAATGCCTTCATACTATGTCTTGCTGGAAATACCTTATTTACTTTTAAAACCTGGCACAGACATCGCTTCATCTACCCCCAGTGATTCTGATTTAATTGGTCTGGGCTGTGGCCTGAGCACTGGAAGTTTTAAGCACTACTCAGGTGATAATAACACGTACCAGTGGTTGAGAGTCACTTCTCTAGGCCAGTGGTTTTCAAACTTTAAAAAGCATCAAAATCAGCTGGGCAGGAGGGGAGGGTTGTTACAGCACAGATTGCAGGGTGAGCCCCCTAAGTTTAGAATTGAGTAAGTCTAGGCCTGAGAATTTGCATTTCAGTTGATACAGATTGTGTGCGCGATCTGGGACCATGTTTTGAGAATCAACACTCTGTTCCAGCTCTCTAGCTGCATAGGTTTCTTATGTTGCATTTACACTTACATGACATAAATTGTATTTACATTGCAGTTATATACTGCATGGTTATCAATATACTAGCATGTGTATTTCTGTCATTAGAAGCTAAGGACAATAGCTTTCTTATCTCACTGCCTAGTACTGCACCTGGTATATAGTAGCTATTCAAAAAATGGTTGTTGAAAGAGTAAATATGTCTAGTTACCACAGAGGAAGTCAGTCATGTGCCAGATATAGGCCAATCTTTTTGGAGGACTGGTGCTAACAAATATCTCATGCATCTAAACTTAAATCTAGAAGGCAGTTTTCTTAGCTTCTATGAATTACATCTTGGATTTTGGTGATAGAATTGGATTGGCAAAGTATTTCTCAACACACTGGGATAAAAAGCCTTATGCTAAAGCAGATTATATTGCATTACATCAACAACACCTTTTAAAACTGACATTTAATGAGTATCTCTATCAATAAATGCCTTTTAAGAGCTTTCCATAAAATCTTGCGAAAAATGAGAACATTTAAAATACAAGCAAACAATGAGCTCCATTCATACAGCTTCATTGCATGGATCTCAAACAGACTCACTCACCCTCCACCAGTGAAGTTGGCACATGTCAGCCGTATTGATTGTCTGATTACAAATATAGGCTGTGGCAGTGAGGAACCCATTAGTCCCCGTGGCTTATATAGAGATATCAGACTTTATAATACATACTCAACTACAAAGCAATGGAACCAGATAGTAAAATGTTATTTCCAAGGTGATTAGACTTTGATATAGAACAATGATTTCATTGTTTTACATAACCTTATAAAGTAAGTCCAAGGAGATGTTTAAGAAAGGGTTTCCTAATAATTCTTGCAAATTTTTTATATACCTACTCTTAGGAAGAATACATTTGCTCTCTATTTATTGATCTTTAGAACATTAAAAAAAACACACACTCACACACACACATAGTATGTTGGTATAGCCCTTTCCAAACTCAAAACCCAGAGCTGGTGATGTACTATTAATCGTTTATATGCATGCATATGTCCGTGTGTGTGCACGTGTGTGTGTGTGTTTGTCTATTTGACATTTCAGCTGCCTTCTACCTTGATGTCCATCTGATTGTTCCAGAAAGACAGTGCTGTTCTTCGTGGTATAGGAAGTAATGCCATTTGACATTTGAATAGTATCCAGGTAACGTTTTTCTGTGCGTCAGTGAGGAACCCCAAATGAGAAATTTGTCCTTTGGAGTTTCTGGTCTATCTCTGTTATTGGAGCTCTGTGTACCTGGTCATCTCTAAACACTACCTAGGATTCTAAGAATGTCAAAATACCTGTATATTGACTTTCTAAACTAAGTGTATTATGATTAAATTCCACTTTCACATTAACAGGTGGCCGGTCAATGGATTGAACGTAATCAAATCAGGAATGAAAAGATTCTGTAAGATGTGCCTGCCTTAAAAAAAAAAAAAAAAAAAAAAGAGTAAAAAGGACAATTTTGTATAAAATTTATGGGAAATGCATTTGGAGGTTCAGAGTGACTATGTTTAAGATGTGAAGTCCATGGTGTGAGCAGGCAGAAACAGATTCAGTGGCTGTTTTCTGTTGCTATCTATTCTGTCTTTGGTTGGTTGGTTGATTTTCAAATTGGCATCACTGCCTTCATTTTCCCTGTCTCTATCTCATCAGTCTTGAATGAGAGGACTGTGTACTTCTGGCAAGCCTGCTCCCAACCTTGCTCCCCATGTCAGGAATACAAAGAGAGGCCTACATCCCTTATGTCTAAACTTTTAAAAGTTATAATTCAAGATTGTGGATTGCTTAATTAGATATATTATATCCCCTACCTTAACAAGTATATCTTCCTAATGACAAACATTTTTAAAATATGTAAAGCTATTTTTTATATAACTGAAAGTGTGTAAAATATCAAGGATGAGTGAATTTAATTAATATCTGTGTGTCTGGATATTCACTCGATGAACTGCCAAAGTATAGGTAGGTAATAAAGTAGAAATACTTAACTCAAAAAATATTACATATTTATTTCATAAATTTTTTTACAAAGATTTTATCTATTTATATTTAGAGAAAGGGGAAGAGAGAGAGAAAAAGAGAGGGAGAAACATCAATGTGTGGTTGCCTCTTGTGATCCCCCAACCAAGGACCTGGCCTGCAACCCAGGCATTTGCCTTGACTGAGAACTGGACTGGCAACTCTTTGGTTCACAGGCTGGTGCTCAATCCACTGAGCCACACCAGCCAGGGCTATTTCATAATTTTTTTTGCCTTTATTTCACCAAAACTACTAATTATATTATCACACTATTCTTATCAAGATTTTCACAAAGTTTGGTTCTATTGGCAATGATGATGTAAGGTATTAAAAATAAAAATTTAATTATGTCCAAAGTACATAATATTTGAATATATTGTAACAAAAATATAAAGCAACCTAAAGCATAAAAAATTATCTTTCATGTACTTTCAGTTATTTTTGTTCTCAAATATTCAAATTATTTATTAAAATTAAAATTAAATTTAAAATTATAATTATCAAAAATATAAATTAAAATAAATAATTAATTAAAGCTTATTATTTATATTCTAAAATCATAATTAACATCATTAAATATTATTAAATGCTTTTATAAAATTTAAACTATTCACAATTCTACATTTAGTTGCAATGTAAAGAACCAACATCTTACTTCACACACACTTCATACAAGAAAAATTTGACATGTTAAATAATTTGTTTTTATTTTCTTTATCTAAATGCTGCTTCTGTTCAAATGCTCTCTTATTTCCTGAGCAGTTTCTGACTTTCATAGCAGCAGCAGCAACAGCACAACCCAGCAACCTTCATGCTGTGTGGATGCAGTTGTCCTCCATCTGTAGACATAGGTCAGCTGATTGGAGTCTGCTGCCTGGGCTGCACCAGTGTTTGCCAAGGGAGTGGGTATCTTAGTCATGTGGTGCTGTCTCTGTGCGGAGTATTCCAAGTCACAGAGGTTCCCATGTGTTCTCTAGTAAATGAATAGATGCTCCTCGACTCACTATCAGGTTATGTCCTGGTACACCATTGTAAGTTGAAAATATTGTAAGTCGAAAACACATTTAATGCACTTAACCTACGAACATCATAGCTTAGCCTGGTCTACCTTACACGTGCTCAAAATACTTATATTAGTCTACAGTTGGGCAATTATCTTGAGTTTCATCTCAAGTGTATTTACCTTCTTCTCACTGAAGCAGGTTACACAGATGGGTATTCTGTAGATGTGATGGGATGAGAAGATACAAAATACAATATCCAAAAAACACTGGTAACACAGTACACAGTTGAGTATCGGTTGTTTATCTGTGTGGTCACATGACTGAATGGGAGTTGTCCTTCACTGCTGCTGCCCAGCATCAGGAGAGAGCATCCTACTGCATATCACTAGCCCAGAAAAAGAGCAAAATTCAAATTCTAAGTACAGTGTCTACTGAATGTTTATAGCTCTTGTAGCACCACAAAAAATAAAAAAATCGTAAGTTGAACAATTGTGAGTTGGGGCCTTTTCTGTGTTTTCTACATGCAAGGCACCCGGAAGGCCAGAATTCCTGGAACCTTTTACTCTCATGTACTGCTGCCTGGTTCAGGCCTTTGGAGATTTGCACCAAGATTTTTGCAGTCAACTTCTTACAGTCCACCATCACATAGACTCAAATTTTTCTTTGTGGCTCATGAATATACTTAACTGACATAGATGAGCTAAGAATCCTGACTGATCACTTTTTCCTTATTTCAAACCTGAATTTTTAAGTCACCTGTGAAGATGAGATAAAGCAAATAAATAAAAGCATACTCAAATGTACATGTGGCTAATGAACCACTCATTCCTTCACCCAAAATTCATTGTGCCAAAATTGGAACTGCTTAGTTTGGCAAAGAAAGGAGTGGCCTGATTCCAATTACTGACAGGTGAGCAGTATTTCAGATAGAAGTATTGCTTCATAATTAGTGCTTATCACATTGCATAGCTGGGTTCAGCAGCAAGGCATAAAATAATAGCCAATGTCAACTGAGCATTTATTATGTGCCAGGTAGTTTGCTAAGAGTTTTATATGTATTAACTCATTTGATTTTCCCCATTGTCTTGGAGCTAGGTGATACTATGAAACTTCTTTTAAAGATGGAGGCACTGAGGCTTCAGAGGAGTTAAGTAATATGCCTAAGGCCGCACAGTGTGGAAGTAATGGCAATGGAATTTAAACCCGGGCTCTGCAACTCCATAGTCTATCTATTGAAACACCATTCCGCTGTGCTTGTCCATGTCTTACTGGCACTGGGTAGAGACTAGGTAAGTCCATGAGAGGGAAAACTGAATTAACTGCCGGCTTGTACCTCGAGGGAAGCAACCACCAATTCACAAATCTAAAGGGAAGCAATGACTTTGTGTTTGTTTGGGCTGCTGTCACTTCCAAGGAGTCAAGGAAGTAGACTCAAGTGGAAGTCAAGGAGTCATGGAAGGGAGCTGGTAGCCACATGTTGCAGCAGAGTGTAGAATCTGGGTGATACTATCAATGGACTCACTGGGCTGGAAGAAGAGGACTCCAGCCTAAGGGAATTCAGGAACAGACATAACATTATTGGGCACCTATGACATGCTAGGGCCTTCCCACACCTCTGCTCATTTAATTATAAAAACGAACCTACTATGAAAGTATTAGTCCTCCCATCTCCCAAATGAAAAAGAGATTATATAATTTGTACCAGATTAAAGCTAGCAAGAGATGGAAGTGGGAGGAAGAATCTAGATTAGCTAACGACTCCAGACTTGGGCTTATTTTTTTTTAATATATTACATTGTATCCTACACACTCCCTTAAATACAACTAAAAGACTAAGTGGGGAAATAGAAACACAAAATCCCATTCTCATCCTTAGCCCCATAATCATGTTGAGTGATGCTTATAAAATGCCCTGCAGGTTATGGGAAAAGGCCTTGACGGAACATGTAAGGATATGGCAGGGCTGGCAGCCAGGACTAATTAATTCTGGAGTCCACTCATGGGTGGGCCTCACAGCATTGTACTTGCAGACTGGGTTAAGATTGACTCACAAATGATGCTGAGTTTAAGTCCCTTGACAAGAACCGTGATAGGGCACCTAGGGACAACAAGTACTGAATTCTGTCCAGTATAGGGAGCAACCTGGGACACTTAACCTTCCAAGAGTAAGATCATTATGATTCTTTTTAAAAAATTCATATTTGGGGTATAAGGGGGATAAGTGGTTATGGTTCTATCTTCCAACATGAAAAACTCGTGAGGTCCTTGGAGCTTTGCCCCATGATACTAACCATGGCCAGACCCATTACTAACAGAAGTACTTAAGACTCAGAATATCCTTAGAGAAGATAAGAGCAACACATTACCAAAACATCACATTACAAGGGTGAAATAAAAACACATTTACTGTAGGTAAAAACTCCTTTATAGGGAAAAAAAGAGTTGGGGATTATGATGAGTTTTAAATTGAAGAATGACCAAGAGCGATGATGAAATGATGTGAGGGGAGCATTAGAGGCACATCATTTTGGATACATAAATAGAAGTGCAAGAACTGGAATCATTAAGCAAAAATGCATTAAATATTTGATTCAGCTCCTGAACTGCCCATAGTTGTCTGAGATATTCTTGTTTGAACTAGACTTTTTGTTTATCTATAGAGATAATCTGTCCCTTCGTATTCTTTTTAATTTTAACATCGATTACCCTCATCATAGCTAAAGTCATGGATATTCCCTGACTTGTGCCTGCAGTCATGAGCTCTGATGAAATAAAATGTGTGTGTGTGTGGGGGGGGGGGTGTCATTTTTTTCCCTACTGGATATGAATTAATGGCAGTTAATAGAATATGAGGCTTTGTTTATTTTGGGTGAGAGGACATGAAATTCAACTCTCAGTCACACATTCAGCCAACATTTATAGATCACCTACTATATGCAAGACATTTCTAAAAGTGTCAATAAAGATAAGACAGTGCCCAGGAAGCTCAAGATATAGTGTCAGAGATGGAAGTGAGCAAGTAGCAATCAAGTCAAACAGAATAAAATAAGAGTTAGGACACAGGTACAAAGAATCACTGTGAAAGCAAAGAAAAGAACCATTGCTGAGAGGAGGAAGTGTCATCAGTTTTGGAAGGTAGGAAGAAGGTCATTTCAGGATGAAAGAAAAATAAAGCAGAAAAAAGTTTTAAAATTTTCAGTCAGAGAAGGAAAAAAAGAATGGAGAGGATGGTATCATGATAGTTAACCAATGTGCCCACATATCCCATACCCCAACATATCATGCCTTGACCTCCTTCAGCCACTTGTGTGTTTCTCCCCTGCTGTGCATGCCCAGAGTCCTCACTGCTTTGTTCCATTCTTGCTACCTGAGTCCTTAGGCCCTCCAGGTTTATTGAAGGGTGTGTTCTTTACTGTTTTCCACTCCTCTTTCAGCTAAAACTGATTTCCTGGAGACCTCTTAATGCTCTAAGTTTATCCATGAGATGTGACCTCTATTTTAATGCTCCTGGGATACCAAATAATAACCATGATGTTGGTTAAACTACTGCTACAGGCCAGGCACTGCTTAAGTGCTTCATAAGATATGCTTGTGTGGGACCCAGACTTGAAAGTGGCCGTTGATTATTCCCACCTCCTGGCATTCACATCCTGTGTACTGCCCTTCCTGGGGCTGGTCTGTACAACCAACAGAACACTGTAGAAGTGATGGTATGCCACTTCTGAGATGAGTTCTCTCTCTAGGGTCATTCTGTCTGGGAAAAGTCATGTTGAGAGTAGCCCATGGAAAGGTCCAAGTGGTAAGAAGATAAAGCCTCCTGCCAACAGCCTTGTAAGCAAACCCTTCACTTCCTACCAGTTCTTTCAAGATTGTGGTCCTGGCTGATAGCTCAACTGCAACTTCAGGAGTCAGAACCATCCAGCTAAGTTACTCCCAGATTTCTGACCCTCAGAAACTGTGAGTTAATAAATATTTGCTACTTTAAGCTTTAACTTTTGGAGGAATTTGTTGTGCAGCAATAGACAATTGAGGTAGTATAAATATATATATATACAGGGTGGGGCAAAAGGAGGTTTATAGTTATATGTATAAAAAAATACAATAATTATTAAATAATACTACAAGAAAAAACTGTGTTTTGTGTGTTATTCACAACTGTAACTTACTTTTGCCCTGCCCTGTATTATTTTATCTTTTTTTGAGGTATAATTCACATGAGATAAAATGTTCAGATCTGAAGACTTCAGTTCAATGAGATCTGACTATTATATATAACCACAACCACTACTCAAACAAGATAGACATTCACATCACCCCAGAAAGTTCCCTTGTGCCCTTTACAATTAACTTCCACTCATCTCCTACCAGGAGAAACCACCATTTTGTTTCGACTACTATAGATTACCTTAGCCAATTTTTGAATGTCACATAAGTGGCACCATATAGTGTATAATGTGTCATGTCTGACTTACTATAATGTTTTCGACATTATATTTTGATATGTCATTGCATGTATCAGAAGTTTGCTCCTTCTTTATTTTATTGCTGAATAGGATCCTGTTTTATGAATACACCACAATTAGTTTATTAAAACTAATGTAAATTTGGGTTCTTTCTAGTTTTTAGCTGTATGAATAAGACTGTTATCCTTATATAAGTCTTTTTGTGCTCTTCTCACTTCACTTAGGTAAATGCCTAGGATGGAAATGCATGTTAATATTACAATTAATTTTATAAGAAACTGACAAAGGGTTCTCCAAAGAGTTTGTTTTGTTTTAGAACCCCACCAACAATGTATGAGTTGCAGTTACTGCAATCCTTTCCAGCAGTTGGTATTGTCATCTTTCTTGATTTTAGTCATTTATTGGGAGTGACACAGTCTCTCATTGTGGGTTTAATTTGCCTTTTCCTGATAAGTAATGATGTTGAGCACCATTATTGGCCATTCATATAATTTCCTCTGTGAAGTTTCCATTAAAGTTCACCATTGTTGCCACCTGGAACCCCCACTTACAGGCATTTCTCTAAAATCACTGCTTGTTAGAGCAGAATTGTATCTGCCCCTTGAGCCTGATGTCAGTTTTTCTCCTTAAAGCCATCCCCTTTTAGCCAGCCCTACTCTCCCTCCCTCACTGTCTCTTGCCTCTACCTTCTTTTTGATTCGAGACTCAACAAATCTTGCCCTGAAAACTGCTGCCCCAGTAATAACCTATTAATATCTACCCTAGTCCCAGCACTGGACACTAAATGTAAAGAGTAATAAAGATAAAAAGTGCTCATAAATATTAAACAACCAGCTCACTGGAAAAATAAATTTGTACTACTCTGATTTGTGTGCTGATTTTCTGTGCTGTAAATGCCCACTGTGGCCAATCACAAGCTCATGACTGGACCTCACTAAAGGTGAACCTGGGGAGACATGCATAATGTCACATGGTTATAGATCCTGTTTCCATTATGACATTTGCCTTTCAAAAGCCCATATGAGCCTGTTCCAGCCCCACTGGGTAAGAACTTACGAAGAATTAGGGAAGATGCTTGCTACATTAGAGAACAGCACAAAATAACACATAGTTAAGTTCTGTTGTGTATTGCAAAACCATAGACAGTTTAGAAGTGAAGAACATTCTAAAGGCTGAAATCATGGTTCTCACTCTTGACTGTACATTGGAATAACCTGAGGCACTTTAAAAATTGCTCATGCCTGGGTGCTGCCCCTTAAAGATCTGAATTTGATCAAAGGTGAGGCTTAAACATTGTTTTGTTGTTTGGTTTGTTGTTGTCTTTTAACCTCATCAGCATATTGGAACTAGATAATTCTAAAACATAGCCAAGGTTTAAAAAACACTGGCTAAAAGAAAGATGAAGATTTTCACAAATTTGGATAATTGGGGCAGTGTGAAAAGGGAGCCAAGAAAAAGGCACAAACAGGTGAATGGTTGAGTCTCTGGGGAGAAAGTGGAGCCTGGCTCATAGGTAAATAAAAAATTCTTCCTTGAGTACTTGGACCTGGCTCCAAGGAATCTCAGTCTCCAAAGAAAGAGGGTCTAAGAATCCCAACAGAGGGCTCTTACTCCCCGTGAGGACTGATGTGACACTACCTAATCAGCAGTCTTGAGAGTTGGGGGCTTGGAGTGCAGGACCACCCTGCCTTAGTCCCTGGCAAGCCAGGTGGGAGTTCAGAGTCCCAGCCTATATGAATCAAGCTGAAAACGTCTATCAGGTATGTCTTGGCTACTAGTAGATCAGCACTCCTCAAACTTTCATGGATATGCGACTCTCCAGGGGATCTCAGTATGATTCAGATTCTGATTAAGAGCTTTGCAGTGGGGTTTGGGGACCTTCATTTGTAACTAGCTTCCAGGTGATGTTGGTGCTGCGGTCCTTGGACCACACTTTGAGTAGCAAGGCCAGAGTTTACAAGGTGGCATTTACCCTAGAATTGCTGTTCAGACAAAATGCCTTCTTTAACTTGATTAGGGTTCCCGTACTGGGCCCAAAATTTAGGTCTATTATATGGAATAGGTCTACCCCTTGGTTTGAGCCCAGTCAACCTTTCACATGAGCTCCTGTCTCCTACTTTCTGACTACAGCTTGTTGAAGACCCAGGGGTCTTGCAATTGGCCTTGTAAATTTATCTTAGCCCTGCTGAAAACTCTTACCTGGGTAACTAGACTTATGTCTAAAAGATCAATAGCCATCATTTATTGAAACCCCAGTTACGTATCACATACTTGACATATGAGGTCTATCCAGAAGGTATTCAGCCATGTTATATGAAAAAACAGACATTTATTGAAGAAGGACAAGATACAAGAAACATTGTACATAGGACAATGACAGCTCAGTCTGCTTCAAAGTAGGCATATGGGGTCCTCACATAGTTCTCCCAATAGCCATCAACTGCCTCATCATATATTCCTGAATCTCACAACATTCTGAAACCTCTTCCCTTTCAAAGGGGATTTTCATTTCAGGAAAAGCCAGAAGTCTCAGGGCACCAAATCTGGGCTGTAACAGGGCTGAGTCCCCTGGGTGATTGAAAGTGTGCACTTCCCAGTCAGAAAGAGCAAATACAGGTGGTTTCAAAGACATGATGAAAAATGATGCATTTATGTACTGGGTTGAAAAAATTGGGACAGTCTTTTCCAAACCACCCTCTCAATTAAATTCCACAAATATTTACTGAGCACAGATGATGGGCTAGGCCATGCTAGGTATCTGGTAATAATAAGAAAAAAATGAGAGATAATAAATATAAATACAAGTCTAGTTGTGCATAATGGACTATAAATATGATACTAAGAGTCTGAGAAGATAAATCAAATTAGAAAAGGGATTAATTTAACAGTGATGGAAGAGGGATGTTGTTCCAGGTATTTATTGACTTTAGGGGCTAAAATATTAGGAGTATATTATTACTATTTCATCAACACTGAATAATAGCTAGTAATTACAGCAAATGTGTATTGAACACTTGGTATGTACCAGGCACTGTCAATCACTTGACCTGCATTACCTTATTCCACTCTCACCGTGACTATAGGAAGTAGGTACTAGTATTATCCCCACCTCACAGGTAAGAAATCAGAGAATTGGGGATGTTAAAGTACCTTGCTTGAATCCCACAGCTACTAATCAACAGAGCTAGAATTAAAATTCAAGCTTCAGTTTCCAAGTCTTTATCATAGGGTTTTGTTGTGGACTAAGAGAGGTAAGATAGGTAAAGTGCCCAAAACATGGTATGCATTTAATATACCATAGCTCTCCCCATCATTCATAAACCTCACCCATGAAACATAATATAATGTGGTTGTTGAAAGACTAGCTCCATTTTTCAGGTCAGAACACTGAGGCTCAAAGAAGTCAAGTGGCTTTCCCAAAGTCACTGCTAGAAAGAAGATAGTTTTCTGTCTCTAATTCCTGAGCTTAGTGCAGTATTTTTCTATGCGATTGGGTTTGGAGTTGTATTTTTATGCAGGTCAGACACCGAATGAGGAAAAATATTAAAAGAGATCTCTTCTTTGAAATCAGACTTTGATCTTAACAAAAATTGCCCTACTATTTTCAAATGGAATACTTTCACAAGGTGCTTTTACCTCAGCAGCCTGTGTTCAAACCTCACACTCTTATAAAATAATTGCTTTGTGCCATACTATAATACCGTTGACATGTGTTTGAGTTTAGACATTTAGTAAGTAGGTGATGTTTCTGAAGTTATTATTAGTCACTATGTCTTCCACAACTGGATGAAAGGGTTGTAGCACAGTCATGTGGCTTCTCTAAAAGGCCCCATGTCTTATCTTCATCTGACAGCACCAGAGCATGCCGGACAGGAGGGCTCTGGCACACCACTTCTGAAGTCCTTTGCCTGCACTGAAAACAGCTGAAGATGCAATTGAAAAAATTTGCTCCACGTACCTAAGAATCATTATTACATCAACTAGTGTAACCAAGTTGAATTTGGCAATCTTTATGGTCTTTTTTAGCTCAAAAATACTCTATTATTTTACTCTATTCCTTCTCCACCCAAGACCAGTTATACTGTTGACCTCTTAAGAATTTTAGGTCTATGGTATCTTACAACATCAATCAGAACATTCCCATTGAAAAAATAGTATTGAGGTGAACCAAGGCCTAATATGTCCAAAATATGTAGTCCCAAGTACCCTTCTCTTTGTATAAAATAATGATATTGCTGCCTCAGAGACACGGTTTTTGTTTATGTGTAGATAAGCTTAGAATCCAAGATTTACTGGCACCATTTTTTAAAGACATAAGCCAACAATGTCATTTATTTGTCCGTCTATCTGTTCCTCCATTTGACTATCTATTAATCTGTTTACTCTTCAAATGTTTATTGGCCATCTCCCATGTTTCAAGCACAATGCTAGACAGAAGCTAAAGTTGAGACTTAGTCCTTGCTCTCATAGATGTTACAAGAAGAAATAACAAATCATTTAAAAAATAATTATGAGAATAAGTGCTACACAAAGAAGGATGCTAAGAGTGAGCAGATAGGATTCCCTAAGAGAGGCAGTTTAGCTAAGTAGTTGGGAGACTGATGGGCTCTGGAACCCAAGAAGGACGCTCAATTCTTGTTATTCTTCACACCAGCCTTGCAACAGAGGCCCAATTGCTTAATTACTCTATACCTCAGTTTCCCAGCTATGACATGGTTTTATAGCAGTACCTTCCTCAGAGAGTTGTGGAGATAGCACATGTAAAGCATTTAGAACAACTTTTGGAACCAGCAAGTACTCAGTCTGGGGTCAGGGAGACCTCTCTAAGGAAGGTGTCTGGGGATTTCTCTAAGGAAGGACAATCTGAGACATAAAGGATAAATAAGAAAGGGTAAAAAAGTTTAAGAGGCAGAGAATAGAGGGAGGAGATGGGCAAAAGAAATCCAATGACACGTGAAGATCCTGAAACAAAAGGAACATGGATGGACACAGTACTCCAGAAGAAATTAAAAAATAAAATAAAGAAAGTCAGTGGTAGAGGAGTATGGAAAGCCAGCTAGGAGTGGCTGAGATGAGGCTGGGGAGGTCAGAAGATCAGATCTCGTAGCTTTATAGGCCAATTAGTTAAGGGTTTTGGAATCTGTCCTAAGACCATCCAATCAGTTGACCAATCATTTGTTCCACTGGAAACCCCTAGACAGAAACCTAAATATTCCACTTCTTATTTTTAGAGGAACATATGATAATTGATAAGGAGTTAGCAGGGAAACCAGCAGTAAAATATCTTGGGCTTCTCTGTAAATGAGGTCCTTTCACACCTATCTCTATCTGTATTTTTATCCTTTGTCTCTAGAGGCCATCATTTCTGTCCTTAAATATCAAACTATATTCATAGAAGTGCATTTCATTGTCAGTGATTCTGTCTAGATACTTATATTGTGGCTTTTAGAGACACCTGATCAACTTTTATAACATATCAAGAAGTTTCTGAAAAAATTAATATTTAATGTTTATTTAATTCTATTTTCTTTTACTCTATCTTTTGCTTAAGGTTATAAAAATATTCTGTCTTCCTAGTTTATCTTACTTTTCAAGGTTTTTCTTTTTTATTAGCTTTAAAATTAATGTTTAACAACACACAAAAGACATTACTGTTATTCAACAATGGCTTTAAAAAAAGAGTGTCAGAGACAAACTGATAAAATTGATGGGATTTGAATTCTGGCTCTGCTGTGTGATCCTGGGCAAGTTATTTAATGTCTCTGGAACTCAGATTGTCAAATTATGAAAACATTTATAATAATATTTATCTTGTTGTGAGGTTTATAAGATACGGTTTATAAATATACGTAAGTCTGGTGATTAATAAGAAGGAAGAAAAAAGAAAGGAAGGGAGAGAGTGAGGAGGGAAGAGAGAGAGAAAAGAAGGAGGAGGAGGAAGAGGAGGAAAGGCCAAAATAGAAGAAAAGTGACAAAAGATGTAGATGGCACCATGAGTGAAGCGATTCGTTCAGGGATCATTCAGAGGTTTCTCATAATGACTTCTTCTGAGACTATGGAGAAAGATACGTTTTAAAAATTATTTGGTGTTATAGCCTTCTTCAAATGTACTTTGATATACTTATGGGACATACATAATTCTTATGAAGGGCTGAAAAACTTCAACTCTTCTGTTGATTGAATATAGTAACTTTAAATAGTCATTTCCTGGGAGTCACCTAAAACTTTTCTGATCTATTTTGTGATACTATCAGCCAAGGTTTTTCTTTGCATTTGTTGTCCTCTATAAGTAAAATCAAATTAAGATTCTGGGTACTTAGTATATGATGTCAAGGAAAGTGATTATGGGGAAGGGAAAACTGAACCAGTTTCAATGTAATTCATTAGTTTATTCATTCATGCATTCACTCACCAAGGATTTATTGGGCATCATCCCCAACAACACCAGAAAAAATTTTTGATTTATTTATTGTTTTTCAATTACGGTTGTCCCACATTTTCTCCCATTGCTGACCCCCACCCTGCCCACGCCTTCTCCCACAGTCAATCCCTACCCTGTTGTCCATGTCCATGGGTCATTTATACCAGTGCCTTGACTAAACCCTTCCCTTACTTACCCCCTTTCACTCCCTCCTACCCTACCCCCTGGTACTGTTAGTCTGCTCCTTGTTTACATGTCTCTGATTCAATTTTGCTCATTTGTTTGTGTTGTTCATTAGTTTTGTGTATTAAGTGACATCATATGTTATTTGTTTTTCATTGCCTGGCTTATTTCGCTAAGCATAATTCTCTCTAGTTCCATCCCTGTTGTCGTAAATGGTAGAAGTTCCTTCTTTCTTTCTGTTACATAGTCCTCCATTGTGTAAATGTACCACAGTTTTTTGATCCCCTCATCTACAGATGGACACTTAGGTTGTTTCCAGCACTTGGCTATTGTAAACAGGGCTGCTATGAACATAGGGGTGCATAGGTTCTTTTGAATTGGTGTTTCAGGATTCTTCAGGTATAATCCTAGCAATGGAATTGCTGGTTCAAAAGGCAGTTCCATTTCTAGTTTTTCAAGGAAATTCCATACTGTTTTCCACAGTGGCTACACCAGTTTGCATTCCCACCAGCAGTGCACTAGGGTTCCCTTTTCTCCACATCCTCGCCAGCACAAGTTGTTTGCTGATTTGTTGACAATGGCCATTCTGACTGGTGTGAGGTGGTATCTCATTGTGGTTTTTATTTGCATCTATCTGATGGCTAGTGATGTTGACCATTCTGTCATATACCTATGGACCCTCTTTATGTCCTCTTTGGAAAAGTGCTTGTTCAGCTCCTTTGCCTATTTTTTTATTGGGTTATATGTCTTCTTGGTGTTGAGTCATGTAAGTTCTTTATATATTTTGGAGATCAATCCCTTGTCTGAGGCATCATTGGCAAATATATTTTCCCATATGGTGTGTTCCCTTTTCATCTTGCTGGTGTTTTCTTTTGCTGAGAAGAAATTCTTTAGTTTGATGTAGTCCCATTTGTTTATTCTTTCCTTTATTTCCCTTGCCTTAGGAAGTATATCAGTGAAAATATTGCTACATGGGATATCTGAAATTTTCCTGCCTATGTTTTCCTCTAGGACTTTTATGGTGTCATGGCTTACATTTAAGTCTGATTCCATATACATTTTTAAATTATTTATTCCAGGTCTGTGAAATATGTCACTGGTATTTTAATAGGGACTGCATTGAATCTAGAAATTGCTTTGGGTAGTATAGACATTTTAATGATGTTGACTCTTCCCATCCATGAACATGGTATATGCTTCCTTTTATTTGTATCTTTCTTAATTTCTTTCTTTAGTGTTATGTAGTTTTTCAAGTACAGGTCTTTTACCTCCTTGGTTAGGTTTATTCCCAGGTACTTTATTTTTCTTGTTGCTGTAGTAAATAGGATTTCTTTTTCTAGTTTCTATCTCTGATTTTTTTTGTTGGTGTACAGAAATGCCTTTGATTTCTGAATATTAACTTTGTATCCTGTTATTTTGCAAAATTCACTTATTATGTCGAGTAGTTTTTTTGTGTAGTCTTTAGGGTTTTCTATGTACACTGTCATGTCATCTGCAAATAATAACAGTTTACTTCCTCTTTTCCAATTTGGATGCCTTTTGTTTATTTATTTATTTTTGTCCGATTGCTGTGGCTAGAACTTCCAACACTATGTTGAATAGGAGTGGAGAGAGTGGACATCCTTGTCTTGTTCCTGATCTCAGGGGGAATGCTTACTGTTTTTGCCCATTGAGTATGATGTTGGCTTCAGGTTTCTCATATATGGCCTTTATTATGTTGAGGTAGGCTCCCTGTATTTCAAGTTTTCTGAGTGTTTTCATCATAAATGGGCATTGTAGTTTATCAAATGCTTTTTCTGCATCTATTGATACAATCATGTGATTTTTGTCTTTCATTTTGTTTATGTGGTGTATTATGTTTATTGATTTGTGCATATTAGATCATCCTTGCATCCCTGGGATGAATCCCACTTGATCATGGTATATGATCTTTTTAATGTGTTGCTGGATCCAGTTTGCCAATATTTTGTTGAGGATTTTAACATCTATGTTCATCAGTGATATTGGCCTATAGTTTTCTTTCTTTGAGTGTCTTGACCTGGTTTTGAAATTAGGGTAATACTGGCTTCATAGAAAGTGTTTGGAGTCTTCCCTCTTTTTTAATTTTTCGGAATAATTTGAGAGAGTTAGGTATTAGTTTTTCCCTAAATGTTTTGTAAAATTCACCTATGAAGCCATCTGATCCAGGGCTTCTGTGTGCCTGGAGTTTTTTTGATTACTGCTTCAATTTCATTAGTTGTTATCAGTCTATTCAGACTTTCTGCTTCTTCTTGATTCAGTTTTGAAAGATTACATATTTCCAGAAATTTGTCCATTTCATCTAGGTTGTCAAATTTCTTGCCATGCAATTGTTTGTAGTAATATCTTACAAAATCCTTTGTATTTCTGTGGTATTGGTCTGTGATTTCACCTTTTTCATTTCTGATTTTGTTTATTTGGGTCCTCTCTCTTTTTTTCTTGATGAGCCTGGGTAAATGCTTGTTGATTTTGTTTATCTTTTCAAAGAACCAGCTCCTGGTTTTATTGATCTTTTGAATTGTTTGTTTGGTCCCTATGTCATTTAATTCTGCTCTCATCTTGATGGTTTCCTTTCTTCTACTCGCTCTGGGCTTTGTTTGTTGTTGTTCCTCTAGTTCTTGTAGCTGCAGGGTTAGATTTTTTATTTGAAATTCTTCTATCCTTTTTTGGTAGGCCTGTATTGCTATGAACTTTCCTCTCAAGACTGCTTTCACTGTGTCCCATAGGTTTTGGGCTCTTATATGTTCATTTTTATTTGTTTCCAGAAACGTTTTTTATTTCTTCCCTGATGTCATTGTTAACCCATTTATTATTTAATAGCATGTTATTCATTCTCCATTAGCTTGAATGTTTTTGAGTTTTTTCCATGTGGTTTGTTTCCAGTTTCAAGGCATTGTGATCCAAGAAGATGCTTGATATAGTTTCAATTTTCTTGAATTTGTTGAGGCTTGTTTTGTGTCCTACCAGTGGTGTATCTTTGAAAATGTTCCATGTGTGCTTGAAAAGAATGTATATTTTGCTTCCTTGGGGTGAAAAGTTTTATAAATATCAACCAAGTCCATTTGATCTAGAGTGTTGTTCAAAGCCTCAATATTCTTGGTGTTTCTTTGCTTTGAAGATCTGTCCATTGTTGACAATGGGGTGTTAAAGTCCCCTACTATAAGTGTGTTGCTGTTGATATCCTTCTTGCAGTCTTCCAATATTTTTCTTATATATTTCAGTGCTACTATGTTTGGTGCATATGTGTTTACCAGGGTTATATCTTCTTGATGGATTGTTCCCTTAAGTATTATGAAATATCCTTCTTTGTCTGTTTTTATGGCCTTTGCTATGAAATCTATTTTGTCTGATATAAGCATTGCTACCCTAGCTTTTTTTTCATGTCCATTTGCTTGGAGTACTTTTTTCCATCCCTTCACTTTCAGTCTTTGTAGATCTTTTGTTTTGATGTAGGTCTCTTGTACACAGCATATATGTGGGTTATGTTTTCATGTCCATTCCGCTATCCTATGTCTTTTGATTGGAGTATTTAATTCAATTACATTTAAAGCTATTATTGACAGGTATTTATTCATTTCCCTTTGTACCTGTGTTCTTCTCCCTCTCTCTTTTTCTTCTTCTTCTTAAAGTAGGCCCTTTAGCATATCTTGCAATGCTGGTTTAGTGGAGATGTATTTTCTTAGTCTTCCTTTGTCTGGGAAACTCCTTATTTCACCTTCCATTTTGAAAGAGAGCCTTGCTGGGCAGAGTAGTCTTGGTGATAGGCCTTTGTTTTTTATCACTTGAAATATTTTTTGCCATTCCCTTCTGGATTATAGAAAATTTTATTTTAAAGGGGCTACTTTGCTCCTGACCAGAGAATGTAAGGCCGATTAGATTAGAATGTTATATTAGTAGACCTGGTTATCTAATAAATTATTCTGACATAAAGGTTTAAAAGCTGTATTTTATTTTATTTATTTTACTTTGTTTTTTGTTGTTTATGCTATAACATAGTTCTTTATACTTTTTATCCCTTTCCCCACCTCCACTCAGCCCTCCCCTCTCCCTTCCCCAAGCCAATCATCACATTGTTATCAGTGTCCATAGGTTGTACATAAATATTCTTTGGTTAATCCCTTCACCATTTTTTATCCCACCTTTCCCTTATTTCTGGTAGCTGTCAGTCTGTTTTATGCATTTAAGCTTCTGTTACTATTTTATTTTGTTCATTAGGTTATCATGTTCATTATATTCCACATATAAGTGAGATCATGTGATATTTTTCTTTTACTGGATGGTTTAATACACATAGCATAATTTTCTCCAGATCCATCCATGCTGTTGAAAAATCGTGGAGTTTCTTAATTTTTACTGTTGCCTAGTATTCCATTGTATAAATGTACTACAGCTTTTTTTGTTCATTCATCTACTAATGGGCACTTAGGTTGTTTCCAAATCTTGGCTATTGTAAATAATGCTGCTATGAATATAAGGGTGGATATATATTTTTTTGTATTGGTGTTTTGAGATCTTCAGGATATATTCCCAGAAGCAGAATCACAGGGTTAAAGGGGAGATCCATTTTCAATTGTTTAGTGATACTCCTTATTTAAAAGGAGAAAGTAAAGTTGTCATTATTCACAAATGACATGATATTGTACATAGGAAACTTTAAGTATTCCACCAAAAACAACTACTATATCTAAAAAATGAATTTGGTAGGTTAGCAGGATACAATACTCAAAAATCAATGAAATTTTTATAAACCAATAATGAGCTATCAGAAAGAGAAACTAAGAAAACAATTCCATTTACTGAGGTACCTAGGAATAAATTTAACCAGGGATGTAAAAGACACATACTTGGGAAATCTATAGACCACTGAAGAAATTAAGAAAGATACAGATAAGAGAAGCATATAGAGTGTTCATGGATTTGAATAATTAACATCATTAAAATGGGCATTTGCGCAAAGCAATCTATACATTCAATTTAATTTCTATTAAAATATTTATGGTATACTTCTCAGAACTAGAACAAATATTCCAAAAATTTATATAGAATCAGAAAATAACCTGAATATCCTCGGCAATCTTGTGAAATAAGAACAAAGCTGGAGTCATCACAACTCCTGATGTTAAACTATACTCTAAGGCCATTGTAATAAAAACAGTCTGGTACTGGCACAAGAACAGAAATATATATCCATGAAATGGAACAGAGAGCCCAGGAATAAACCCATGCCTTTATGAGCAATTGGTATTTGACAACAGTGGCAAGAGCATACAATGGACAGTCTCTTCAGGAAATGGTGTTGGGAAATCTGGACTGGTAGACACAAAAAATGAAACTAGACCACCGACTTACACCATACACAAAAATAACTCAAAATGGACAAAAGGCTTAAATCATTAAACCAAAAAGTCCTAGAAGAAAATATAGGTAGTAAAATCTCATTATTCAATGTAAAAATATTTTTGCTGATATATCTCCTAAGGCACTGGAAACAAAACAGAAAGTATACAAATGGGACTACATCAAATTAAAAAGCTCAGCTGAAGAAACGATCAGCAAGATGAATTAAGGAGTCCACTGTATGGGAGAACATTTCATCAGTGACACATCCAACATGGGTTTTATCTCCAAAATATACAAATAACCAATACAACTCAATGCCAGGAAGCCAAACAACCCAATTAAGAAATGGGCAAAAGACCTGAATAGACACTTCTCCAAAGAGGACATGCAGAGGGCCCATAGACGTATAAATAAATGTCGTATTTTAAAGGAATGGAGATTCAAGGATAATGAGTTAAGTTGACTAAGGTTATTCTTTTGAAATGATGGCATGGACGTCTGGGTTTCTGAGTTGCTGCTTACAATTCATGAACAGTATTGGTTGAACTCAAGAAAATTCATTTAAGATAAATATCATAAATCTTTTGTAGCTACAGATGTAGGAACGCTAATATAAGGTGTTACCTGACAATAACAATAGCAAAAGACAAGTACTCACTTCCACAGTGTCTAAAGTTGTGGGCAGGGTCTCAGACCTTGTGGAATTTCACCAGTGGTTCTTTCCCAAGCCAGAGCAGATGGCCTCAACTCAGCATGGAGTGTCTCAGGAACCCTTGCGCCTTTTCTGTTTGCTTCACTGCTGGGACAGTGTAGGGTGAATAAACGTGTTGTGGTTATGAGAGGTTCCATAAAATGTCCACATTTCTCCTGATTATCTGCACAATGAAGAACAGATGTGTTTGAATACATCCTTTTGTTTCATGAATCCCTACTTTATAGGGCCCTGAGGGAGCAGATTTTAACAGGGTTTAAGACAGTGAAAAATCTTTCCTGATTCTTCCATTTAGATGGGACACTGAAATAGCACCTACATCATGCACTTGGGAATACAAGTACAAATAAATCTCAGTCCCTTTGGTTAAGCAGACCACTGGGGAAAACATACTACATGGCATATGATTAAGTGCAATAAGGAAAGTATTGTGTGTAGGAGGATGTAGATGCCAAGTGACCCAAAGGAAAGCACCATTGATTATACCCAAGGAAGGCGTAAGAGGTCAGAAAAGACTTCAAAAGGAAATGAAATCTGTACAATGACTGCCCACCAAATAAATGGGATATATAAAATCTTCAGTCCTTGCCACTCCAGGTTGGGGGAGAGTGAACAATTGCAAGTGAAGTAAGAATGCCCAGTGTATTTTTATAAATCTTGAAACAAGTAAAGTCAGGTGGCCTTCTATGTATTCCACAGAGGAAATTGTTCCCACACTGCATTTATCTATGAACTCAATGCACCTCTGGAGATGATCCTAGTTTTATAATTGACCATAGTGTAAAGAGAACACAAAGTCAGACACCTGATTTGAAGGACCCTGCCAAAGATCTCTTAGCTTCTAAGTCAATGTTTATTGATGCCCCTTGCCAATGCTTTTGAAATATTCATCCTTTCTCTTCAAAAAAACCTTATTATTACCTTTCAGTCCTGCAATAGTTGGGTCATACCTTAATAAATATCATTTTTCAAAAGTTATCAATATATGAGATAATATTTGGCTGAAAAAGGGGTGAAGGAGCTGCAGTTAGAGAGAATAAACAGAACCCATGTGCATCATTTTTCTAATTGAGTAGAACTGAAGTGTGTATGATGTGGCCCCTCCCCAAATCAAAGCCTACAAATCAATCACATATGAAAGACTAAGTACTGCAGTCAGGGTGGAAAGAACAAGACTAAAGTCATGAACACCGTTTTTAGACTCAGATGAGCCCAGATTAGCACATAGGCAAGTGCATTTTATTTTTAAATCCACTTAGAGGAAATTTAGAAGGCACCATTCAAAATTACATGAGGATCCAGCAGGGTTTTTTCAAATGGTCTGTAAATTGAATCTGGAAAGAAAGACTGGGGACAAATATGGATGCTTGAAACTGCTTTATAACAATTTCAGAATTTCTAAAAGATCCTGAATTAAACCATGGGTGTCAAGGGAAGTCTGGGTATCTTCAGTACATTAGTATTTAATATGTGTCTCATCATCTATTTTTATTTAACCTCACCAGTTTGAAGTGTGGAAATATTTGTGCTTTCTATTTAAAATCTTTTCAAGGATTATGTTGTCTATCTCAGGGTTTTTTTGTTTAGTGGTCTTATTGAAAAGAAACGTGTCTGTGCATGTATGTGACATTAATGCTAAAACAGAGTGCTAACAAAATGCCCTCTGTAATATCTGAATCAATGTACCATGACAGGACTGTTTGGTTCTATCATTCTTACTATATGCTTCATAATCTTTTTATTCTTAAGCTCTAGCTTCAAAGTCAGCCAAGGAAATGATGAAAAATTATTTCCTAAATCACAAGACAACTTTAAAAATGTCTTTTCTATACACAGCCCCATTTATTATTCACCATGCAATATTCAATTCTGTCTCTGGTGGCCTGGGACATCTTTAGACATTTATTGGCAAACTGCCTGGAGGGAGAGACATAAGGAAAGACTTTAACCTTGATTCGCTAACAATAAAGTCGTTACCAACTTCACTGAAAGGAAGTCTCTGTGTCTGTTTTTCTCCTTTATTTATTCATCCTCTAGATTCTTATTTATTTATTTATTTATTTATTTATTTATTTTCTATACTCCTCTGTTCTTGCCCTAATCATCCCTTTGAGATACCTAGCTTTTATGGGGAAAAAGTCATATCAATTCTAAATATATTAATTGAGCATTTAGTATATGCTAGGCATTGTGCTAATGGCTGAGGACACAGAAATAAAGAAGTCTTAATTCTTTCCCTTTTCATGCCCACTTTCACTGCCATTTATTCCCTTAGTGAGTCCTGTTCAGTGCGATTCCAAAATAGTTCAATTGTACCAGCTTTTCTTCATTTTCTCCTGCTGTCATGTGAATATAGGCAACATCATCTTTAGCCTAGAACACTGCAGCCATTTCAAAACTGTTCCTCTGCTTTTGTTCTTGTTTGTCTCCAGCTGTTTCTGTTCTCATCCATCTCCAACTCATTTTCCTCACAGAACTTTGAGTGATCCTCTTGATGTACAGTAGTCCTTCTCTATATTGCAGTTCACTTATCATGGTCTCACTGTATCGCAGGATTTTAAAAAATATTATATTTAATTATTTATCGCGGATTTTATGCTATAAGGTTAATAAAGGACTGGGGACGGTTTATAAGTGTGTGGGAAGGGTTTATAAAGCCTTTAAAAAATATATATAAATACTAAAATAAATGTAAGGTTCACCTATCATGGGGGGCTCTAGAATGTTATACCCGCGATAAGTGAGGGAATACTGTATAAATCAAATCCTATCACAATTGTGCTTAACTTCTTTCAATGATGTGTTATCAACTTTGGACTAAAATGCAGACATGTGGCCCCTGAAGGATACTGTAGGATCTGACCCTTCTCTAACTCCACCATGAGCCTCTTTCTCCAACTCACCTCACCTTCCTTCTCACATCATCACTGCACATCTCTCCTTTCAGCTGCTATGTTATGCCACAAGCAACTCTCTCCTTCTAGAACATTCTTTCTCTCAGGCCTTACTCTCACAGGTCTCCTTCTCATCCTTTGGCCTCAGCTTAAATGCCCCTCTGCAGAGAGACCTTTTCAGACTGACTATTAAAAATTGCTCTTCCCCTGTTCATCTATTTTTGTTCCTTACTTTCTTCATAATATGAAACCAGTTTGGAATGATTATATTTGTTTGTTTTCTGGTTTGTTGTTGGTTTCCATTACTAAAATATAGGTTCCATGAGGGTAGGGTTTCTTTCTTGTTGATCTTTGTGCTATATCCAGTGCTTTACAAGAGTACTAGTTTTATAGTAGATACAGAAAAATATTGTTGAAGGAATGAATATAGACATCTTTAGTGCCCTCAAGATCTTGAACCTCTTATAGAGATGAAATGCTAGAGATAAGTCTAGGAGGTTGAAAAACATGCCATAAGAGCACATGGCTAAGTTTGTTGCTGAAATAGTTCTCCTTAAATGAAGAAAGCATTTAATTTTTAATGCATTCTATAGAGCTATAGAATTTTAAAATGCGTGTTCAAATGTAATATCTTGTTTTGTCTATAAAATAATCAAAACATTTTTTTAAATTTTTTTGTTCTGCATCATATTCTTGAGTAATGATTCACCTTATGAATGATGGCAAAGGCATCACCAGGGCAGGCAGAGGCTGCGATCCAAACCTCAGGAACACCCGAAGCTTCTAGACCTGAAAGTCCTAAGATTTTTGATGGTCTAAATGATTCTAGACAAAGATGGGCAGAGAACTCGAGGGAGGAGACTAAATCCAGATTACAGATATAGAGTAAGTTGTGAGTTAGCCCGTATTTGGTAAAAAGTGAGGTGGGCTGGTGCCATTATAAATATAGTTCAGGCCACATAAAAAAGTCAGAGAAAGAGGAACTTCCTACAGAAAGGAGACTGGTTTCAGAAATGGTGAAAATGATGAAGCTGCTTTAAGTGAAGTCTTTCTTCATTGTCCGTGCATTCTCAGTCAATGAATCAGAATACATTGTTGCTTGGCTGACATATGACTTATAAATGTGTTATAAAATCTCTTCTGTAAACTTGAAGTAATTTATGTATAAAACACTGAGGCCTAGAGACTTTAAAAAAAGTGTTCTCAAGTTTCTAGTGACTGGCAAATCTTGAACTCAAAACATTTTTTCAGTTTCAAAACTGGTGCAATTGTTGAGGCTGGATAGAGAATGGGACTTGAATTTCCTCAAACACTTGGTGATAATAACATTCATCCAAACTTAGCAGATTAGAACTGTGTTTAGAGCACCTCAATAGGATATTTTAATTTCTGTACATAAAAGGTGCTTTCTGAAAGCATTGTACCTACTTACTACATTAAACCAGGCAGTGAAATAAAGAAGATATGAATGCACTGGGCTGGAAATGGGAAAAGAATAATTTTAGGCACTTTCCTCATTCTGTTGAAACAGACTGAAGAGTCTTTTTTGGCAGAAAGCCTATGTGTTTAACCAGTGTTACTGAATATAGAATAATCATGGGTGGGGAGTATGTTTTCCTTAATTGAGTATGTTTTCTTGAGATAAATGTGGATCTCAGGCTTCTCACCAGCAAAAGGTTCCAAGTTGCCTGAGGTTGTGAAAGCCTAGGAGGCAAGACTCAGAGCCCATGCAGAGACAAGAAGCACTGAACCAAGGTGCTTACAAGGAGATTAAAATAGCACTGATGGATTGGACCATTTCCATTCCATTCAGTACCCACATTCTCCCTTGCTGCCTGAATAGCTCTCATCACATTCTGTTAGGTCATGTCCAAGGACATAATCCCCAGGAGACTTCATTCAGGACTTCCTCATCACTGGATCCTCTTTGCTACCTTCCTCACCATAGCCCTAGCCACATGAGGAGATGTGTGTTTGGGCAATTTGGCCAGACGTGAAAGCTGAGTGACTGGTTGAAACCTCTTCTGGGACCTTTCAAATGTCTTGATTCTGATGATATTAGTCTTGGAACCAACATGGAATACGATGCCCCTTTTTCCCCTATCACTATTGATCTAAGATAGAGGAGGAGGCCAGAATGCTCTCCCTGGCTATACCCCCATGTATGCACCTAACTTCTCCATCACCAGCTCAGCTGTCAAAAATAAAAAGGACAGAGGGCCTTTGAGCCTTGAGTCCTAGGGACTCATTTGGCAACTGGTCTGACCTTGGCCATTCAGAGGTGGTATGCTAGTTTCCTAGGGCCAACAGAAAAAAATGACCACAAACAGGGTAGTTTAAACAACAGAAATTTATTCTCTCACTGTTCAGGAGGCCAGAAGTCCAAAATCCAGGATTTGTAGAGTTGGTTCCTTCTAGGGGTTTCAGGGGGAGGATCTGTTCCATGCCTCTTTTCTAGTTTCTGGTGGTTGCTAGTCATTCTTGGAATTCTTTGGCTTGTGGCAGCACCCCTCCAATCTCTGCCTCCATTGTCACATGACATTCTCCATGTGTGTCTTATCATCATGTAGTTCTCTCTGTGTCTGTGCCTCTGTGTCTCTGTGTGTCACTTTCTATGAAGATGGCAATGATTCAATTAGGTTCCACTCTAATTCAGCAAGACTTTTTTAACTAATTATGTCTGCAAAGACCCTATTACCTCATAAGATTCTGGGCGAATGTGGATTTTGGGAGACAGTATTCACTCCCACTATTTCAATCTTGATAGAAAAAAAAAATGTCTTTTTCACCCAACCCTGCTCTGGCAATTATCAGTCTGTTCTCTCTATCTATGAGTTTATTTTATTTGTTTGTTTATTTTGTTCTTTAGATTCCACATATAAATAAAATTGTACAATATCTGTCTTTCACTGACTAACTTATTTTACTCAGCATAATACCCTCTAGGTTCATTCATTCTGTTGCAGTTCATTCTTTTTTTATGAATAAGTAGTATTCCATTGTGTATATATACCCCAACTTTGTCACCCACTTGTCTGTTGTCAGGCACTTGGGTTGCTTCTGTGAAGAGCTTAAAAATTACAAATTGATTGCTACAGAGTAGTTGTAGGAATATAAATTACAGCATAAGGAATAGAGTCAATAACATTAAAATGACTATATATGGGTTCAGGTGGGTATTTGAAATATTGGGGGGACCATCTCATAAAGTATATGATTGTATAACCATTTTGATATACACCTGAAATTAATATAGAATAATATTGAATGCAAACTGTAACTGAAAAAGAAAAAAAGTGGCAAAAGTTGCCTGAATTCACCATTCATTTGCCCATTGGAGGGCTTGATATTGTAAATGCCTGTCTACTAATTTAGGGGTGACCAACAAAGTATCTTTCTTCCTAGATATATCAACCTAAAATTTTTAGCCTCATTTTATCCTTGGACTGAGCTTCTTTAGATATAAAATCACCCCCCGACTGAGTAACACATTAAGGTGTCATTTCTCACAAAAAAATGTAGTTTGAATTAATGTAATTAATTTGAAATTTTGCATACAAAGTAGTGTAGCCATGTGAAGAATCTACATGGCAACTGGATTCCATACTGACTGAGGATCAGATTCCTTGTAGGTTATGGACAATTAGTATCCTCTTGAAGAACTCAATCACTCAAGCGGCTCGGAAAAAAAATGCTTAGCTACTCAAAATGTGGTCCATGGACCCACAGCACCAGAACCTGTTAGAAATGCAGAACCTCCCAGGGATACACTCAAATCTACTGAAGCAGAATCTGTATTTTATCTTGATCCTCAGGGACTCCCCTCCCCTCACTCCCAACCTTGCACATCAGACTTGAAAAGCAGTCCTCTAGCAAAACCCTTAGAAAGTTGGACTGGGGGAAGATATAAAGCAAATTTAGTTGGAATATGTGTAGAGCATCAGCTATTGGCTATTATCCTAAGGCAGATGAGGCTGCAGAGAAGGAAGAAGAGCCCCTGGTAAGTCTTGAGAAAGAACAGAGAAAGAGAGGAGAATGTACAACAATAACTACAATGGGCAGGACATAAGCCTAGGTGGGTTTTTTTTTTTATATGGGTTGTCTCTTTTCATGTTTACAACAACCCAGTGAATTGGGTATAATCATTATCATGATTACTGTTTTATTGAAGAGAGGCTCAGTGATTTACTGTCTGATTTCAGACTAGTTTCTTAACATCTGTGCTCTCAAGTACCTGAGTTCACCAACAGTCAACTGGACCTCTATAGAAACAGAAAGAAAATAAGGCCACAAAAAGACGGAAAAAAATTTTTTTTTGTCCTCTTCAGTCTTATTTTAGTATCTAAAAAAGAAAGATAAGAGGAGTGCATCTTTCTCTAAAGAAGTCGTTCTAAAAAAAAAGTGGGTCTAGAGGACCAAACCTGTTAGCAAACTTATTAACACTAGATTCATGATTTTGAAGACATGAATAGTCCCGGTATTGATCCACTTCTTTTATTTTGATCAAGTCCATCAGTTGTGCATGGAACTTGCCTCAAGTCCCAGACCCTAGCCAGTACCTGGGGCTCTCAGTCCTAGTACATTACCTGTGTCCTTCTAACACATGAACAGCAGGAACCAATCTTAAGCCGGATGTCTTCCCTCTCACCAGTCTGCCTTCAAAACGCATGCCTGGGGAGAGGAGACTAAGGCTGTATTTTTCTAATTTCGTCCTCTCCTGGATCACTGGAATGATTTATTCTTGCTCAGCAAACCAGTAATTGTGTGTTACATATAAGTGGTAAGGTTTTTAGGCAGATGTAGAATTCAACTGCCTGATGCGATCCTCAAATGGTCCCCATATTTTGCACAATTGTTTTCAATTGTTAAGATCTAAACTGCATTTGGAATGAGAAATTTGTTTTTTAGCTTCTTGTGTGTTCTGGGGAGAAAAATCACCATTGATGTTTTTGATTTATTTACACTTAGCTCCTAAAAATATTGCCCTCAGCATGGCTGTTTGTTTGCCATGTCAAGAATGTTTTATTTGGTTTTCTGTTAGAGAAAATCCACACATGGCCAATTTTCAGCCATCTCGAGTGCCCCAAAAATGTTTGCAAATTTCGAAACTGTTTCTCCCTAAACACTTCCAAAACATAAGTGGAGCTCTGTAGAGGACCTAGAATGGGGAATCTCTTGAGGAGGTGCAGAAATCTGAAAAACAAAGTGAACTTAGAAAAATTCATAATTTTTTCTAAAATATACTTCCTGTGGGCTGACTTTTAAATTGATATAAATTATGTGTAATTTCAGTGATTTCTTTTTACTCCCACCATATTGTGTACACATACACTTACAGACTTACAGCCATTAATAACTCTGCTTTGATATGTCATTTTATACTTTATTTGACCCTGACTGTGGGGCTGAAATAGGACAGTTATTATGACCTTCTTTCACAGATGGGGAAACTGAGCCCCAGAAAGACTATGTGAGTTCCCCTTGATCATACAACATATATATGGCAAAATCAGAAGTAGAAGCTTTTCATGTCCTTGTTCTCATCACCTTGGCTGTCTTTGGGTGTTCCTAGAGACTTTTTAACTAGAGCCAAAGGCTTCTGGGTCTTTTAGTTATGATACAGGAGCATTATTAATATGTTGGTAAGGTGTGGGATTTGGGGAAGTATTCTAAAGTGCTATGAATAAGTTTCAGTCTTTTATTGAGCCTAACTTGGGTATTTCCCTTCTCCACATTGGCTAAGCCCTTGGTAAAACCCCAGTGAGTCAGGCTCTAGAAATAGTTTCCCTTGAGGGCAGGTCTTGTTAAGGAGCATGGAGACCCCTAGGAGGACATCAAAATGCTTATTTTTCCTCTCCTCCTACAGGGAGCAGGAAAGAATTTCCTTGCCTCCATCCTCTCAGTTGGTACCTGAAGGGACTTCTGAAAGAAAAACTCACAGAAGTGTGAGGAATCTGTAAGCCTGGGCCTCCTAGCAGTGTTCAGTTTTCAAACTTATCCACACAGAACCCCCAGCAGGTTGTCAATTATAGTTTAGGTTTTCCTACTCTGATACCAGTTTCTGCAGAGGCTGCTGCTCCTGGTAAGTTGTAGTTCTCTGAATCCACCTGTCTGTCTCTCCAGTTTTGTGGACAGTTGTTTGTCCCATGACCTGCATTCTCTGAAGAAGTTAAGAAAAGTTGTTGGTTTTTGGTTTGTTCACTTCTGTTCCTCTTGGGTGGGAGTGATGACTTCCAAGCACTTCACGTATCAGGCCAGAAATTAAAAGTGACCCCAATTATGTATACAGTGTTTCTTTGTTCCCAGCTTCTCCTAAACCTGGAATCTTCCCAAATAGCAGTTATGGACCCACATCTGAGGATCAATAAAATCATTGGGACTAAAGAGTCTGAATGGGGCAAACTGAGTGAACCACAAGGCAGGGCCCAAACATAAAAAACACCTCTCTCTTCTGAAGGTGTTCTGTTTCCACACTGTCCCACTGAGGGTAGCACTGACCTTTCAAACTCCACTGCTTCAAATAGGCAATGCTAACACAGAACATTCTGTTATATGCAGGTCAACTGCTTCTACAAATAGGCCTGTTGTTCATGGTTGCCTCCTGGGAAGGCAATTGAGTTGTTCCATTTTGTAGATATTTGTGTACAAAATGCATTTGCTCCAATTCTTGAGTGTGCCATTCACAGGTCAGTGAATGCCAGTGAAAAGGAAGAAGAGAGTGACAAACAGAAGTCACAGAAAGAGGAAGCTGGGTTTTAGGCAAAGCAGTAGAAAGGAAACATCACTCAGGTTCCTGAGTTCACCAACAGTCAACTGGGCCTCTATAGAAACAAAAAGAGAATAAGGGCACAGAAGGACAGAAAAAAAAATCTTTTTTGTCCTCTTCAGTCTTATTTTGTGACCTAAAAAATGGAAGATAAGAGGAGTGCGCCTTTCATCCTGGCTGGTGTGGCTCAGTGGATCGAGTGCTGGCCTGTGAACTGAAAGATCGCTGGTTCAATTTCTAGTCAGGGCGCATGTCTGGGTTTCAGGCCAGGTCCCTTTCCTCCCTTTAAATAAATAAGTAAAATCTTAAAAAAAAAAAAAAAAAGAAAGAGGAGTGCACTTTTCTCTAAAGCAGTCTTTCTCAAACTTTACTATGCTTCTGAGTCGCGTGGGGAATTTTATTAAAACTTACATTCTGATTTAATGGATCTGGCACAGGGCTCAGGATTCCGCATTGCTAACGCGCTCCCAGAAGACGGCGATGGCGCTGGTGCTTAGACCACACTTTGAGAAGCAAGGGTCTCATGTACCTCCAAATGGGGTATTTCTCAGCTCTGCCTCTATGCTCATTTCTGGAAATAACAGCAACCACCACCACCCACCTTATTCTTGTTCCCTGAATCCAGCATTCTTGGCTCAGAATGAACCCCTCTTGGATAGCTGCTGGCCTCTTCTCTGTGTTTCTAAGTCTTCAGGTTTCTTCCAAGCCTCATCCAAATCTCTGTCTTTCATACAGACCCTGTAAACAATGGCTCCTTGAGTTCCAAAGCTTTGTTGGTACTTAGCCTCTTGAGTACAGAGTACATATTTTGTCACTTTTGAATTCTCCAGACCTAAAACACACCCCTGCTCACTAGGAGATTGTGCAGTGCAGTGAAAACAGCCCAGGGAGACATGCGTTCAAATCCCAGCTCTACCACTCGATAGTTGTTGGAGTCTTGAGTCTTAGTCACGGTAGAGGCGGTGGTGGCGGTGGTGGCAGCTGTGGTCATGGTGGTTTGTGTGGAATGCTTATACTTCACAGGGTTGTTAAGAGAAATAAGAAAATAAAGTTAACCAAGTGCCAAGCCAAGTGCCTGACAGAGTCAGCATTTAATAAATTTAAATCCTCTCACCTCCAAACCCTTTTCTTTCTCCTTAATATAGATTGTGATGGCACTTCCTCTCCCTGACACTCTCTACCCTTGAAAAATACCAGACAATATTCAACAATCTTGGGAAAGTTCCTTCCACCTCAGTAAAGGGCTCATGGGTACCCAGGAAGAGAGTTCCTTATTTCATAAGAAAGGGTCCTCAAACTCACAAAGTTCAAAATAGCAACATGCATGATAGCATATTCTGATCTGACCAGAACACAGTAATTTTAATCCAGTGTTATCAAATCACTCGAGAGCTGTCTTTATCAGATTTCCACTTTTTCCCAGTATTTGCATTCTTCATGAGAGTTCTTTGATCTGTGTAGTGGCTGTCAATGTATATAGTGTGTTGTGAGGTTGGTGTTAATGTCTGAGGTATGGTGTGTCCTGTGTTAGGTGCCTCAAATCCCAGTAAATAATAGTTTCCTTCTAATACTTCATGGAGGCATGGCACCTGGAAATATTGCTGGGGCAGGCAGTTCAGAGGATCTTACTATCTTATGTTCTTCTGACATGGTATCAAAGTGAGGCAACACTTGAGATTAGGGGACAATAAGAATTAATAGATCCACTTTTTGATTCCTAAACAGGTGGTGTAATCATTGTCATTATTATTTTCTCTTCCTCCTTCCCCCTCCTCCTCTTCCTCCTCTTTCTCTTCCTCCTTCCCCCTCCTCTTCCTCCTCTTTCTCTTCTTCCTTCCCCTTATTTAAATTTGTTTTAAAGGCAGGATAGGTTACCCATAACTGAAACAAATAAGTTATTCATAAGGATTGTTTGTAAATTGAATTGAATCCTATAAAATTCTTGGCCCCTCTGCAATAAAGTAGTTCTCCTTGGTCTCGAGGAGCTAATTTTAATATGCTAGTCTTTCTTCAGAGTTTGAAGATCTCTGTTGGCATAATTTAAATTTAACTCTGAATCTTTGTTTCTACAAAGCAAAAAGAATGTATCCTTAGTTGTTTTTACCATGAAGCAGGAACACACAGGAATTGTAGAGAGTAACTATGGCTGCTCTCAATGACAGGGTGCATGAAGGCTACAGCTAACTACTCAAGAGGGATTTGGCAGGGGTTAGGGGAAGAATAAGGATTTTTCATGTTGTCTCCTTGAATTAAATTTAGTGTGGGAACCAACCATTTAGGTGATCTATAAATATGTAGTTAAAATCATTATTGGTGTTTTATTATAAAACAATACACCTTTGTCCCAACGAATTTCCACAATACACTTCATTAGTATATCCTTATTGATTCTTCTGCTGATGTAAACTGTTCTGGGGAAAGCCCAGAAAACTTTCTTTGGATAAGAACTCATTCAAAACTACATTGTACCTACTATCAAGCCAAAGTGTTCTCCTACTGTGAGTCCCATAGCTGTCATGGATGGAAGCACTGTTATCACAGTGGACACTGTGCCCTTATTCAGGAGTAATCCACTTTATGGCAGCAGAGTTTCTAATTGAGGCCAAGAGATGAAGAAATGAGGAGCTGTGATCACATGATACCCAAGCCTGAGGCAGGTTAGAGGTCCTCCAGCAAAGTGGGAACTTGCGTGTTTCAGTCCCAAGGTCTTGGGGATTAGCCTCCAATGTGTTTCTACAAAAGGAAAACGTTAAGAAACAAAATAAAGGGCAGAAGGGTTGGGATTAAATGGGATTTGATTCAATGATAAACCCTAAGAAAACATCACATGTGCAAGTGAATTTGAAAAAGCCCAGGAGCCTCTTGGATAAAAGGAACTATGCATAGATACAGGTGGCTGATAAATGGCAACGCTAATACTGCTCAGATAGATGGTGACTGATTCAAAGACAGCCACCACACATCCACTCATTTTTCTGAAAACCAGCAACTGTCAGCAGACAGACACCTTTCCTATTCATGCTCCTCTCAAATGATAAGAAGTGAAAAGAGCTCTGGGCAGGACTATTTTGGGTTCCAGACAATCTGTGTTGCTATGAGATCTGAGATTAGTGGTTAGGTTCATGCAGGATGTCACCCAGCAACTGGTCATGAAGCTTCTTAAAGTTTAGTTCATTTCTCAGAAATCAGCTGTACATGTGGGCTGTCACAGAAGGTGATTGGATCGCTCTGTTTCTTGGGGTTTCCCCACCCCCAGCCCAGGTGAACTAAAGGGATTAGTGGCTTTGGTCTTATAAAGATTTTTCTTCAAGTCATCATGTTAAAATGCTACATAATCTGTCCTTGTGTTCTTTGAAGTGCCAGCAATTCACTTGTGGCCCAACACTTTCTGCTGATTACTTTGAAATTACACCAGAATACCATTTTATTTTCTTATGCCATTGGGTTAATAAACATTCTTTTGAAGCATGATATAGCAAAGTCAGGTGAATTAGTGGAGAGTGTCCCCAAAATGGTATGGGTTATATGTGGCCAGAAACTTTACTGTGGCAGCTTGGCAGCTAAGCCTGCAGCTTCTAGGGGTGGTGAAGAGCAGGGCTTTGGCTCGCTTGTGAACAGTGGTCCACATTCTACAGCTGGAGAGCCTGTTTTCCTGGCTCTGCCCTGAGGTGACCTTGGGCATATTACTTACATTGTCTGTGCCTCAGTTTATGTTTCTGTAATGTATGATTAAAATATAATACCTACCGTATTATGTTCTGGACACATTAAGTGCTCAATCAATATTGTGCTATTATTTACAAAAGGCCGGGGTATTTGTCTCAAAAAATTCATTAACAAAGATTGACTTTAGTAAAGAAAACCAGGGAGCTTTGGTGGATTAAACTCCAGGGTCAGGCTTTAATAGTGATAAAGAGGGTGATTGTGGGTGTAGTGATCACAGAGGAGCTATTAAAAAGAAAGAAAATCATTCTTGATCTGAAGAAAGAGTGCATCAAACAAGTATTTCGAACATCAGAATGTTCCCATTTCCCTGGTTGGCACACTGGGAGTTCTGGAGCTGGAATCATTTATTTATGACTTAGTCTTAGAGTCACAGGCTTTCACGGAGCCTTCAGGGCAATCTAGTTCAAACACTGCCACGTCCAACTTCTGCCTGGAGTGGTATCTACAGTATCCGCCTGCTTATTCCACCACAGCTTTTGTCATTATTTTTGTCTTTCCCCAAACCCACATGATGTGGCAACGCACAGAGAAACTCATGCCCAGAAAGAAGAAATGACCAAAGAAATTGGGGTTGAGACTGTGGTGTGAGTCTCCATGTCAAGAAAGAATGCACTGGAGTTTTATCTTTAAAAAAAAGAAGAAAAGAAAGTTTTCCAAATAGGAAAAAAAAGAAAAAAAGCCTAAGTACCAGTTTAGCAATTATCCTTGGGGTTAATAATTTTTTCTTGTGTACAGCAACAGATGAGCCTTAGTCACTCTCGCTGTGAGTAAAGTACACTGTATTAACCACTATTAGGTAGCAGGAAAGTCCCAAGGGTGAAGCAACTCTTCCTTATAGATTGAAAATGCAAGATGAAATAGAATATATGAAAAGCTTGTAGGTGCAAATATTAAAAATCCTACAACAAAAAAGATTACGCACATTTTTATTAATTTTGGTAGAAAATAATATCAATATGTATCAGCTGGGTAAAGTAGTGGCTGAAAAGCTAATGTGATCTTAGACTACATAAATATATGTATAGCAGCTAAATATAAGAAATTTGTGATCTTGCTGGTCTCTGTCCCCAGCTCAGAGCATACTGGAATCACATATTCTGATAAGAGTGCCTCATTCTTCAAAGGGCTATAGATATACCAGACCACAGTCTGAGGAGGGTGACCAGGATGGGAAAGGAATGCTAACAGAGCTCATTTGAGGAACAGTTGAAGATTTTGGAAGACACTCAGAATAAGAACAGAAATATCTTGAAATATCTCTGTAAGAAGAAGGGGTGGAACAAAGACCAATATACCACATATTAACAATGAACACCTATTGAGAATTTATTGCACGTTAAGCACAAGGCAGGCAGTACAAAAATTAACTTATAGGAAACAGACTGAGAAATGAATAACTGGCCAAATTGGATGAAGTGAGGATACAAATTCAAGCAGCCTGATTCTAGAGCCCACATTCTTTGAGTACTGTGCTATCTTTCTAATATAGCAAAATATATTCCAACTCAACGAAAGAAGACCTCTATTGTCTGGAATGTCTAAATATATGTTATCTTACCCCAAAAGTAATGAGTTCCATCACTGAATTTTAGGGATACCATATAAGAAGTGGCAGCTAAGCCAGAGAGGATATAGTCAAGTCAAACACTACTACTGCATGTGCCAGTCTCCTTTGCAGGTAGGTGTGGCCTAGGGGCTGAGTTCTATATGATGAAATGAGTGAACATGGTACATGCCACATCCAGGCTGCACTCTACCCACCGTGTATGAACCCCACCTTATCACCCTATCTGCTGGCTGGAAAGGGAAGACCTTGGTTACCTAAAAGAAAATGGAGCCACAAGGTGGAAGAAACAATCTGCATTGGAATAAAACGTGAATGAGAAATAATCTTCATTGTGATGAAGCCAATGAAAATTTGAGGTTCTTCGTTTAAGCAGTTATCCTGCTCTGACAGGGTATACAGAGAGCATACTGTGGGAAGAATTTAAGTATTTGATGAGTGGTTAATATAGTTATCTTTTAAATCTACTCAAACTTGACATTCTTTGACTTTTTTAATAAAAGAGAAAAGTGGATTTTTGACAATATCCTAGTAAAGGAACACATAATCCAATGATTAATACCCTCCTGAACAAAATTAAAAATCATAATTCTGAAATAAACAAGTTCTTGATTTACAGGCATCTGAGCATCTAGGCTCAGGGCCAGCAAATTAAAACTCAAAAAAATATGAACCAAAATAGATGATAGATTTGATCTTCATAAGTCACTCCAAGCAGTGAGTTTGGAAAGTCTTTCCTCATTGAATTGCAACCAAGCACACATCAACATCATTGTGCCAGGCAATTTGCTAGGGGCTAGAAAAAAAAGTTACATAAAACTCCATGCTCTGTATGTGAAGAGTTCATATTATAACTCACTGGTCTTCAAAGTTTTTAGGGTATTAAAATTATCTGACGACTTGTCAAAAATCATATTTCTGGCCTCAACTCCAGAGACATTTTTAGAAAGTATGGGAAGAGCACCACAAATCAACATCTAATAAAATGCCTATCACATAGCATATACTCAGTAAATAGCCTTGATAAATCAATGACTGAGTTTCTGAAACATCCCAGGAGATTCTAATGAAGACAGTCCATGTGCCACCTTCTCAGGAAAAGTTGACCATCTGGGAAAAATCTGAATCAGGGATCATTAATAAGATGTTTTGGCTCTGTAGTTCAAAATGTTCTGGGAAGAAAAAAAAAATCAACACCACTTTTTTATGAAGTTGACACTTGTTTCCTTTTAGAGGAGCTGAATTTAGTCTAAAAGTAAGTAAGAAAAAGTCTGGAACCAGAGGGGAAATAGAGACACATCCAGGAATTTTAAGCAGAATGAGGTCATAGGAAGCTGTTGTTTCCTGCATTTTTTTTTTTTAAGCAGGAAAATTCCACCCAAGAAAACCACCAGTTGATCTTGCACCTGTCCTCCCACGTCTGGCACTTATCTGGGTCAAGTCAGGGAGAGCAGCTCCCAGGCCCTGAAAATAGACAACCCACCTCATTGCTGAGACACACGGCATGTACAGTCGTTCTTATTGCCAGACGTTCTCATCCAGCATTCGTCTGGGAGCAGATTCCATGACATTCAGGCACCATACCAGACTGAAAAAATCACACAGCACAGGGCAGTCTGACAAAACTGCCCTTCCCTTCATGCATCCACCTCTTTGTCCCAAATCCAGCAGGCATCCCCTTTGGTGTTTGTGTAAGTGTGTCTAATATGCTTTGTTTTCAGAGGGATTTAAGAGAGCAGCCTGTGGATTCAGACGGCCTGGGCCCCACACTTACTGGTAGTTTCCTAGGTGTGTGTTTAGGACCAGTTACACAACTTCTCTGTTCCTCAGTTTACACATCTGTGAGTTGAAGATACTAGTAATGCCTACTTCATGGGGTTCTTGGGAGGATTAAATGAGATGATGCCTGTAAACTGCAGTTCCTGAACACACTAAGTGCTAGAGAAAAGGTAAACTGTAGCTGGATGCCATCTGTTGGGAGTTCAGCCTCCTCACTCGCCAGCCCACCACTCTAGGGCAACTCAGACATCAGAGCTGCAGGGGCCTCACTGTAGCTGCTTTGAGGATGATTCTGTACCACTGCTGCACAGTGAGGGTACCAGGCTTTCCATCAGGCACTTCCACCTGTGAGCGTGGGCTCTCATCTGGCCTCATTGGGGGCTTGTGTTATAGGCCTATGGAATAACTGTGGCTGTTCTTCATAGAGGAGAGTATTAATGTTAGTTGCCTTGATGATAAGCATGCACTGAGAAACACAATTTTTCAGATTAATTCATCAATTATTTTTTAACCTTTAGGTCACAACTCTCGATCTCAGAGTGTCAGGTTGTAAATGTTAGTTACCCCGATCTATAATGTCCATGCCAGTCCTACCCTGTGTAACATAGGGATACTGTGGTACAAGTTATATCATTCAAAAATATCCATTTTTTTGCATCAAGTACTTACAGGCTTTTCTTGTTACTTTCAAAATCCTACTGCTATATTGTTACATATATTTTGCACATGAGGAAATTAATATTCAAATGAATTAAGCATCTTGTCAAAGGCCTCACAACCAGAAAGTTGAGAAATGGGACTTAAATTAAAGCATTCCTGCTCCACAGTTCATACTCTTTTCATTAGTCTAGGAAATAAATGCAAGAAGAAACCTGCTTTCAGATATTTCAAGTGTATATCAAATACTTACTTTCTACTAAGATCTTGAACTTAGTAACATCAACTAAAGTCTGCTGATTACTTGTCCTTTGGCTTTTATCACTGTCTATGGGATATTTACTTCCCTTTAAAAGCATTTCTTTGTATGCAATGTCTATCAATTATGCAAAAATTCTCTAGCCCCCTGACCCAGCTTACCCTATGCAAAAATTCTGTCAAGCCGAAGAAATCATCAAATTAACTAGGAAAGACATTTTTATAAATTGAAGTCATTTCCATATACCCACATTTCTATGGCTATTTCTTAGAGTTGAAATTTATATTGACCAACAGGTAGCTTCTTTATGTAGTATTAGGGATTTATTTGCTGACTGATAGCTATTACCATTAAACTGGTCAACATTAGTTGAAATATAAAAGTCTTCAATGTTTCTTGTATGAACTCAATAAATTTTCAGACTAAATTCTGTTTATTAGTTATTTTTTAATTCTTTGATGAAGTTAATAATATTCTTTAACACTTTGTCTTCCACAAGTGAAGGGCTTTATTGTGATTGCTAACTCTGTTTTCTTCCTTACTCTTTTAAATGAGTCACAGATGCAAATTAGCATGGCTGGACAAGAGCAATGAAGGAAATACATTTAACTAAGAAAGTGGGAAAAAATTCAATGTGATTCAGAATCCCATGTAGTTATTGAACACTGGTTTGTACCCTGTTAGATATTAAAAAGTAATATATGTTCTTTTTCTGGGTTTTAAACATTTAGAATCCAGCTGAGTGAACTGAACTTATACATAAAATACAATTGGACAACACTATGATTTAGAATATCTATTTACCTGATGTCTTTGGCACAGACATTTGGTAAGATGAGAAGTCAGGAAAAGGAGAAATTATAATGGGCTGGAGTGGTTTGGGAACATGAGATGGGGAGTTGACATGTGATTGGAGAAAGGGTGAGATTCAGAGAGATGAACTAGTGGGAGAGAGCGAGAGGAGGAAAAACAGGTTGCCAGGAGAAACAAGAAAGGATAGAGGCCGGTAAGCAGTGGGTTTTGTTCTAGGGAAAATAATATAAGGAGAGGCTGGAATTCCTAACAGGCATGCTGAACACTTTTGCCCTCACTGGTATGTCCAGAAATTCAGAAATTCAGATTTGGAAGTTCAGGCTACATGGTTATAAATATAAATATATGGGAAAAAAATGACCAAAACTTACTTAAGTCTTTTTGAAGAAAAATCTACTCCACACTATAAAATGTTTGTCAAAACCCTGGTTTCAACATACTTGCTCAACTTCTCCAAGTCACATGAAGAAATGTTTTTATTTTTTTCCAAAACTCTCTCACCTTGCATTAACCAGTTTCTCCACTGCATCTACTCTTATGCTTTCTTTAGTGCCATGTGTTTCTCGTCTTTTTTTTAATTTTATTTTTTGATTTTTCAATTACAGTTGTCCCATTTTCCCCCCGTTGTCCATGTCCATGAGTCATTTGTACACATTCCTTGACTAAACCCTTCCCTTACTTATCCCCCTTCTCTCCCTCCCTCCTCCCCCCTCCCCCCTATTGACTGTTATTCTGCTCCTTGTCCTAGTTAGTTTGTTTATTTATGTTGTTCTTTAGTTTCCTGTATTAAGTGATATCATATGGTATTTTGCTTTCTGTGCCTGGCTTATTTCACTAAGCATAATTCTCTCTAGTTCCATCCATGTTGCTGCAAATGGTAGAAGTTCCTTCTTTCTTTCTGCTACATAGTATTCCATTGTGTAAATGTACCACTGTTTTTTGATCCACTCATCTACAGATGGGCACTTAGGCTGTTTCCAGCACTTAGCTGTTGTAAACAGTGCTGCAATGAACATAGGGGTGCATAAGTTCTTTTGAATTAGGGTTTTAGGATTTTTCGGGTATAATCCTACCAGTGGAAGGGCTGGTTCAAAAGGTAGTTCCATTTTTAGTTTTTTGAGGAAACTCCATACTGTTTTCCACAGTGGCTGCACCAGTCTGCATTCCCACCAACAGTGCAGTAGGGTTCCCGTTTCTCCACATCCTCGCCAGCACTTGTTTGTTGATTTGTTGATGATGGCCACTCTGACTGGTGTGAGGTGGTATCTCATTGTGGTTTTTACTTGCATCTATCTGATGGCTAGTGATGTTGAGCATTTTTTCATGTGCCTATGGACCTTCTGTATGTCCTCTTCAGAGAAGTGTTTGTTCAGGTACTTTGCCCACTTTTTAATTGGGTTGTTTGTTTTCTTGATGTTGAGTCATATAAGTTCTTTATATATTTTGAAGATCAGTCCCCTGTCTGTGATGTCATTGGCAAATATGTTTTCCCATATGGTTGGTTTCCTTTTCATCTTGCTGATGTTTTCTTTCGCTGAGCAGAAACTTTTTAGTTTGATGTAGTCCCAATTCTTTATTTTTTTCTTTATTTCTCTTGCCTTAGGAGATGTATCCATGAAGATATTGTTACTTGGGATATCTGAAATTTTCCTGCCTATGTTTTCCTCTAGGACTTTTATGGTGTCACAGCTTACATTTAAGTCTTTGATCCATCATGAGTTTATTCTCATGTATGGTGTAAGTTGGTGGTCTAGTTTCATTTTTTTGCACGTCCCTGTCCAGTTCTCCCAGCACCATTTGTTAAAGAGGCTCTTCTTGCTCCATTTTATGTTTCTGCCTCCTTTATCAAATATTAGTTGACCGTAGATTCCTGGATTTATTTCTGGACTCTCTATTCTGTTCCACTGATCTATGTGTCTGTTCTTATGCCAGTACCAGACTGTTTTGATCACAGTGGCTTTGTAGTATTATTTGATGTCTGGTATTGTGATTCCTCCTGCTGTGTTCTTCTGTCTCAAGATTGCTTTGGCTATTCGGGGTCTTTTTTGGTTCCATATGAATTTTTGGAGTATTTGTTCTAGGTCTGTGAAATATGTCATTGGTATTTTAATAGGGATTGCATTGAATCTGTAAATTGCTTTGGGTAATATGGCCATTTTGTTGATGCTGATTCTTCCCATCCAGGAACATGGTATTTGCTTACATTTATTTGTATCTTCCTTAATTTCTTTCTTCAATGTTATGTAATTTTCAGAGTACAGGTCTTTTATCTCTTTGGTTATGTTTACTCCTAGGTACTTTATTTTTCTTGTTGCTATAGTAAATGGTATTTTCTTTTTTGTCTCTGTCTCTGATGTTTTATTGTTGGTGTACAGAAGTGCCTTATATTTCTGTATATTTATTTTGTACCCTGCTATTTTGCCAAATTCACTTATTATATCAAATAGTCTTTTAGTGGAGTTTGTAGGATTTTCTAGGTATACTATCATGTCATCTGCATATAATGAAAGTTTTACTTCCTCTTTCCCAATTTGGATGCCTTTTATTTCTTTTTCTTGTCTGATTGCTGTGGCTAGGACTTCCAACAATATGTTCAATAGGAGAGGAGAAAGTGGGCAGCCTTGTCTAGTTCCTGATTTCAGGGGGAATGCTCTCAGTTTTTGTCCATTGAGTATGATGTTGGCTTTAGGTTTCTCATATATAGTCTTAATTATGTTAAGGTATGCTCCCTCTATTCCCATTTGGCTGAGTGTTTTCATCATAAATGGGTGTTGTACTTTATCAAATGCTTTTTCTGCATCTATTGATATGATCATGTGATTTTTGTCTTTCATTTTGTTTAGGTGATGTATTATATTTATTGATTTGCGAATATTATACCATCCTTGCATCCCTGGGATGAATCCCACTTGATCGTGGTGTATGATCTTTTTGAGGTATTGCTGGATCCTGTTTGCCAATATTTTATTAAGGATTTTAGCATCTATGTTTATCAGTGATATTGGCCTGTAGAGTTCTTTCTTTGTTGTGTCTTGACCTGGTTTGGGAATTAGGGTAATACTGGCTTCATAGAAAGAGTTTGGGATTTTATCCTCTTCTTGGATTTTTTGGAATAGTTTGAGGAGGGTAGGAGTTAGTTGTTCACTAAATGTTTTGTAAAATTCGCCTGTGTAGCAATTTGGTCCAGGGCTTTTGCATGCCAGGAGATTTTTGATTACTGTTTCAATTTCCTTCTTTGTTATTGGTCTGTTGAGACATTCTACATCTTCTTGGTTCAGTTTTGGAAGGTTATATGTTTCTAGAAATTTGTCCATTTCTTCTAGGTTGTCAAATTTCTTGCCATATAGTTGTTTGTAGTAATTTCTTATAATCCTTTGTATTTCTGTGGTATCAGTCGTGATTTCTCCTTTTTTGTTTCTGATTTTGTTTATTTGGGTCTTCTCTCTTTTTTCTTGATTAGCCTGGTTAAAGGCTTGTCAATTTTGTTTATTTTTTTCAAAGAACCAGCTCCTAGTTTCATTGATCTTTTGAGTTGTTTGTTTGGTCTCTATGTCATTTAATTCTGCTCTGATCTTGATGATTTCCTTCCTTCTTATTGCCCTAGGCTTTGTTTGTTGTTGTTGTTCTAGTTCTTGTAGCTGTAGGGTTAGATTTTTTATTTGAGATTCTTCTATCCTTTTCAGATATGCCTGGATTGCTATGAACTTCCCTCTTAGGACTGCTTTTGCTGTATCCCATAGGTTTTGGGGTGTTGTGGGTTCATTATCATTACTTTCCATGTTTCTCATCTTTAAGTAAGCCTCTTGGATGATATTCTTACAAAGATGTTCATGCAATTGCATGTCTGTTTCTTCATGAACTTTACCAGGAATGGCATTTGTAGGAGGAGACCCTGAATCACATGTTCTTCCTCTCTGTCTCTCCCAGCTCCTGATGCCTCCTGACTGTGGCACTTCAACTATACAAAGCACGTGAAGATAATGGACAAAATACTGGATTTTCTTAATGGTCACTAAAATTTTCAAGGTACTTGTATTAGTATAGGGAGATTTAACTTGTTTCCCAGACACATTCAAATTTTTTATGAGTTACTTTCATGTTCAGAAACTCTTGCACACCACAGACTAATTTAGGGAGTTAATGTATTATATCTGCCCTGATTAAAAATGATAGCAGGTACTGGCTATTTTTAAAAAGTTACTAAGAGAGCAATAATAGCATTAATAAATGGTAAGAATATACCATTAATTATTAGATGTGTATTTTAATTTAAGGACATAAAAATTATCTGGGAACTTGTTAAAGATGAGGATTCCTGGGTCCACTTCCAAAGGCAGTAATTCAGAGGTTGTGGGTCACATGATACTTTCATACATACCACCTAGACTTTAAGATGTAAATGTGAGGGGTAATAGCTGTACTTACCTCATATAATTGTTGGGTGATTAAAATGAGATTTTGCATATAAAGAAACTAGTAAACTCTATCTACTTCTTAAGATTCTTACTTATTCAAGTATTTGAATAAAATAACCCTCTGCTAAGAACATCAATAGTAGTCTATTTTGACATATCAAAATGCTCCAACTGGTCCTCCCCTTGTCCCTATTAACAATTTATGTAATGTTTAATGTTTCTAAACTAATGTCATTATATTATAATAATTTTCCACTTTTGGATGATCTCAACTCAGTAATAATTGTGCGTCTAGGTATTGGATGCATTTTTAGCTGACTGGATTTTGTTCTATTTTTTAACTATGATTCAGCTTAAAACAAAAGAAAACAATGCATGTTCTCTCCACTGTAAATCAAGTCAGTGGAATGTTAACTTTATGAGCAAAATCCTAATTTATGAATGTTCTTGTTTTCTTTACTAAGGACACAGAAACTTGACTTTCTTGTAGCAAAGAATTAGCATGTGATAAAACTTTATTACAAATATCTTAATGTAATAAAATGTAATTGATTTCACCTAGATGTCTTTTAAAGTGAATTATATAATCTCATTTTTAAACTTTTTAAAAACATTCTTTAGTTATGGAGTTTATAAATGATTTTATGGTATTGTACAGATTCTCACCAACATGTAGGGTTATAACCATGGCTTAATATCTTTCCATAGAAACTATACTTTAAACAAAGACCTGTTCAGACAAAGGCAAGCATACATTTTGGAAGCGCTGTGCCCCTTGGAATATTTCAGGCCTTTATGAAAAAAAAAATCAGTAACTGCTTACTCTTAGGACCAAGAACCTGGTGTTCCTGAAGTCACTATCACACTTCACACTCATCTCCATGTGGAAATATGTAGCCGCTGTTGAATTATAGTGAGAATGACACCTCCAAAGTCTCTCAGCTCCACAACGCCTATTAAAGCCCTAGAGGGTCTTCTCACATAGTGCCAAACAATGTACTTAGGAGATGACATTCCTAGAATGAATTGGTTTCTAAAATTAAAAAGGAAAACAATTATGGGAAGTGAAAAATGAAAGTGAAAAATGGTGAGGTGAAGATCTACAGAAAGGAAAGGCTAATGCCAACAACAAAAAAATCCCCAAGAGATAGAATAACCTTTTACAAAGATTGTCAAGAGACTTAGGGAAATGCAGGAAGAAATAAATAATATGCATTTGAACCACTGTCTTTGGCCTAGCCCATAGAATGAGGACTTTTATGTATATTACCTAGCAGAATCACTTATGAGATGATGGTGTTTTCAGTATTTGGGGTATGAACTAGGAAAACCAGTCATCCCAGTGTGCCTGATTGAGATTTCTGAGATGTGAGGCATTCATTGTTTTGTTTTGTTTTGTTTAAGTTTACTGTTCTGCAATTACAGTTGTCCTATTTTCCCCCCATTGCTCTCCCCTGCTGCACCTTCCCACCTTCAATCCCACAGTCAATCCCCACTTTGTTGTCCATGTCCATGAGTCTTTTATACTTGTTCCTTGACAAGACCCTTCACTGTTAAAATCAGGAAAGTTTCAGGCAGATCCAGATGAGTTGGGCTCCCTACATGAGCTCCCCCATATAGGCTGATAAACACTTTCCCAGGCTCTCTAACAAGTTGCTCCACTGCTCTCTAGAACTTCTCTAATAAGGTTGGGCAAAAACTAAATTGCAACAAGAGTGGATGCTTCGTTGAAGTTTCTTCAGTTCCCTTCTTTGGCATCTGTTCCTTCTTTTCAGAGCTCATGTTTGTTGAGACCCAACATTCTTATTCTCCTCTAGAGCTGTTAAAGGTGACTTTTCTTTTAACTCTTTTCCAAACCACTTCTATTATGTCAAAGCCAAATAGTGTTGTGTTGCAATTGCCCACAGCCTTGTTTCCTGCCTTGTGAAGACAGGATAAAATGCTCTTCCTAATGTACAGCTACATAAGAAACACCTCTCCTAGGTAACAAAAGGCTATACACAAAAAGTTACATTTAAGGTAATCCCAAAGAAGAAAATATTTTAGTAGTATGATAGAGAGAAGGGGAGAATATTCAGTAAGGCAGGACTTGCACTACCCCCAGGAATCCTGTCTACCTGTTATCTGCATACCTTACATAGTAGAGCACCACCAGCACTACACAGTGGATGGATGACAGATAAATGGCAACTTCACAATGGCTAGATTCATAAAAAAAGACATGCATCAGACCTTTGTGAGTGTCTCTAGCTTTCTTCCATTCCAAATATATGTCCATAATAAATGGATTTCAAAAGCATAATTGCCAAGAAAGTCTATGTCTATGAATATTTCAATGTATCTCATGAAATATGTTTCCATCCTTACCCATGTTATTGTATGTACAGTATTCTGCATTGACCTAGGCACTCAATAATTATTGATTGGGCAATGAAGGCTCATTACCTAATGCACCATAATCATTTAAACAAGGGGCCCACAAGAATCAGTGGGATTCCATAGGTGTCTTTTCTTTTTCTTTTTTTTTTTAACTTTGAGAAAGAAACAGATAGTAGCTTGTCTTGGGTTCCTTGTTTTCTTGTTGTGAGGAATAGGGTATGAAAAGAAATATAATAGTAGCATACATATGGAGCCACAGGACAGGAAAGGATAAGAGAGAAAAAATACAACATAAACTGCAGAGGCAAGCAAATCAAACCTATTAAAAATGGAGATTTTTTTTTTTTTTTTGGTACTAAAATGCACATTCACTTAAAAAAAAGATTCTCAACAAGGCTTCCCTATTCTTGGCAACAAAAAAAGTAACCACTATCGCTAAACTACCTTAAGAGAAGAATAGCAGAGTCAAACATAAAGCACCTGAAATATAAAACAAAAGCCAATTTACATTTCATTTAAAAGCAGCAAACAGATGGGCCAGATAATCATTTCGAAAATTTAGTTAACAAAGAGCAAAACAAATCTGGAACCCAAAGTCAAATGAATTGGAAATAAAAAGCAAAGCATTAAAAAGAAATAAACATGTACAGAAGCTACAACCTCCTCCATCAATCTACATAATTCTGGAGCTTCTCTTTCTTCCTGTCTTCTTCTCACAACCAGGGCAAGGGCAGGCTGAACACTTCAGGGATCATCACTTCCCCATATGGCTCCAAATTCATAAATCACAAGTGCCAGGGAAATGTAGGAATCTTAATTAAAGGCCAAAGTTCTCCCTGATCTCCAATGTGGACTTTAAAACAAAACCAAAAAGTTTACTTGAGAATATCTGCATATATATTAGTTTGAACCACGTTAAATTGCAGTTTTATATGTTAAGAAAGTACCTATTGGCAATTTCAAATGATTGAATCTAACGCATTATAATTTTGATTATAAGAATATTGATATTTTAAACATATGCTGTTAAATATAAAATTAGATATATTCCCACTTTGGTAGTTAAAAGAATGATAGTCTCTTCTGGTCACTAACTGTCCTGGCACAAGGTGTGAACTCAAGTTCAGGAGCCCAAGAGGTCCAGGTCTGGGCCATTTGTCCACTTCTCACTTGTTCTGCTGTCTTTGTCAGTTACCATGTTCTGAGTTGTCACATGGAAACATCTGTTGTAATTTTACTTTCTCTTGTTGGTTGGTTTTTATTCTCGACATTTCACTAGCTTTATTCATATACTTTATACACTGGTTCTAGTTTCAAAATTAGTATGTTTGTTGTTATTTTTACTGCTGCTTTCATCTTTCTCATAGTCTCTCTCAGCTGTACACTTCTTGCACTTTCTCCTGTGTGTGCACCCATCATCCTGTAAATGCTGCCTGAGAGTCTTCTCTTTCTTCTTCACACAGTTCCTTTGTCTTCTTTCTTCTACAAAGAGATGGTGATTTGTTTCCTCACTGAAAATTTAGTTTGGGAGGCAAAATTTTTATCAAGGCCACTGAGAAGAGAGTTCACCCCAAAAGGAAACAAAGTCACTATATTGTACTTCCTAGTTTTCTAGAACTCATTGTCTCATCATTATGAGCTGAAGTTCAAGTTCAGTCTGAGCTGGTGAGCAAACTGAACTTCTGAGTGCTGATTTAAACCTTTGGGTAACTATAAATCAAGCAGACACACCATCTACAAGTCTTCCTGTCAATTACATAAAGAAATGAGGGGTCACTAATCAGTCTATATGTTATGTAACATATCAACTCTAGTTCAAGATTCAGAGTTTTAATTAAATATATGTGGAAATTGGAGTTGGGTATGTAAATGAGATTTTGTCTGGCATTATATTTAGGACAGACACAGGCCATCAACCTGTGGTGTCAAGGGCTCAACAAAAATACTTTACAACAAAGCTCTCTGAGGATTCCTAAGAAGGTGGGAAATAATTTTCCAATAGCCATTCTTTTATGACAGATGGTATTTGATGGATAAAATTGGGGTGAACAGATTACTTAAATACTTATGAAGATGGACCTTTCTTTCTTCTAGGCAGTGGGGCTCCAAGTTCAGGACCATAGAAAGTTCTGGTCTAGGCCATATGAGACCACATTTTCTGTAAAGAATCTGAAAACAATAATAATCAAGTCTGGTCTGTTATCATTACCACCATGCATCACATTTCTAAACATATAAGTAATAAAATACTCCTTCCTGAAAGAAGTCTTTTCTTGGTCTTCAATCTAAGTAATTGGTGTGCTTACCATTGAATTGTATAATACATGAGTAAGATTCAAGTTAGTAAATTTCTGTTACTTATCCTTTAATAAACATTAAATCTAACATGACAATTATTTTAGAAAACATCCACATCACATGGACCCAAGTTACAAGGACCCAGGTAAATGCTTGGGGCAAGTTTATCACCCTAGTCTGTGTGGTACCATGATAATATGTATTCTTGCTTTTGAATCACACATTTAAATTAACAGAAATAATACAGCAATTATAAAGACCAAGAAACAGAACTGGAGTTGCTTCAATTCTATCATTCTATGGGACAACTTGGAATTTTTATTTTTCCAAGTTTAACTACTATCATTAAAAGTATAATTTTTTTCAGTTTAGGGGGACACAAGATAGCTGCAGAGTAGCTGAAAGCTCCATCCACTTGTTCCCAGACCTTCACTGGTCTTACAGCTAATCCATAGAGCACTCAACTCTAAAATCTAGCAGAGAGAAAGTCAGAGTGTGGGGGGGTGGGTGTGTATACAGATGAGAGTGTGAGCAGTGTACATGAGTAAGCAAGAGCCTGCCCACCTGCAAGGCATGGGTGGCCTGGGCTCTTCTAGTGGAGCAACTTGAGAACTCAGTGAGAACTACAAGGAACTCCATGGAAGCTACAAGGAAATTACTGGGAACTACACCAGCATGAAAAAGGACATAGAAACTATCAATAAGAGCCAGGCAAAAATGAAGAATACAATATCTGAAATGAAGAATATATTAGAAGGAAATAAAAGCAGGCTAGATGAAGCAGAGGATCAAATTAGTGAGCTGGAGGACAAGGGTAAAAAAAAACAACTCCCATACAGAGCAACAAAATGAAAAAAGACTCAGAAAGGACGAAGAGGGTTTAAGGGAGCTGCAGAATAGCATGAAACATAATAATATTTGTATCATAGAGATAGGAGAAGGAGAAGAGGAGCAAGGGCTAGACAACCTATTTGAAAAAGTAATGACAGAAAACTTTTTTAACTTGATAAGGGAAAAATTCACACAAGTCCAGGAAGCACAGATGGTCCCAATCAAGATGAACCCAAAGAGGCCCACTCCAAGACACATCATAATTAAATTGGCAAAATTTAAAGACAAAGAGAGTATCTTAATGGCAGCAAGGGAGAAGTAGCTAGTAACATACAAGGGAGTTCCAATAAGACTATCAGCTGATTTCTCCACAGAAACACTATAAGCCAGAAGGGGATGGCAAAAAATATTCCAAGTACTAAGAAGCAAAGGCCTGCAATCAAGACTACTCAAGGCTCTCTTTCAAAATGGAAGGTGAAATAAGGAGTTTCCCAGGCAAAAAAAGGCTAAAAATTACATCTCCACCAAGCCAGCACTGCAAGAGATGCTAAAGGTATTACTTTAAGAAAATGAAATAGAGAGAGAGAGAGAGAGAGAGAGAGAGAGAGAGAGAGAGAGAGAGAGAGAGAGAACACAGGTACAAAGGGAAAAAATGTCAATAAATAAATACCTATTAATAATAACCTTAAATGTAAATGGATTAAATTCTCTAGTCAAAAGACATAGTATAGCTGAATGGATGAGAAAACATGACCCACATATATGCTGTCTACAACAGACCCATATCAGAACAAAAGATACTACAGAGACTGAAAATGAAGAGATGGAAAAAATATTCCAAGCAAATGGACATGAAAAAAAAAAAGCTGGCATAGCAATACTTATATCAGACAAAATATATTTCAAAACAAAGGCCATAAAAAGAGACAAAAAAATGACACTACATAATACTTAAAGGAGTAGTCTATCAAGAAGAGATAACCCTTGTAAACATATATGCACCCAACATAGGAGCACCCAAATATATAAGGCAAATCTTGGAGGACTTCAACAAAGATATCAACAGCAACACTCTCATCATAGGAGATTTTAACACCCTATTGTCAACAATGGATAGATCTTCCAAGCAAAAAATCAACAAGGATTTTGTGGCATTGAAGAATATTCTAGATCAAATGGACTTAATTGATAGATATAGAAACTTTCATCCCAAAGAAGCAAAATACACATTCTCTTCAAATGCACATGGAGCATTTTCAAAAATATATCATATAACAGGACACAAAACAAGCCTCATCAAATTCAAGAAAATTGAAATCATATCAAGCATGTGCTCAGATCACAATAGATTGAAACTGAAGACCAACCTCAAAAAAGAAAAAAAAAAAAAAAAAAACAGCAAAGAAAAAAAAAGACAACCCTCATAAACATTCAAATACATGGAGACTAAATAACATGTTATTAAGTAATGAATAGGTCAAAATGAGATCAAGGAAGAAATCAAAAAGTATCTGAAAATAAATGAAAATGAACAAAACAATCCAAAACCTATGAGGCACAATGAAGATAGTACTGAGAGGGAGTTCATAGCAATACAGGCTCACCTAAAGAAGATAGAAAATTCTCAAATAAACAACCTAACCCTATAGCTACAAGTACTAGGGGAACAACAACAAACAAAGCCCAGAGTAAGTAGAAGGAAGAGAATATCAAGATCAAAGTAGAATTAAATGACATAGAGACTAAAAAACAATTCTAAGTATTAATAAATCCCAGATCTGATGCTTTGGAAAGATAAACAAAATTGACAAACCTTTAACCAGACACATCAAGAAAAAAAGAGGACCCAAATAAATAAAATCAGAAATAAAAGAGGAGAAGTTACAACTGATACCACAGAAATACAAAGGATTGTAAGAAATTACTATGAACAACTATATGACAAGAAATTGGACAACCTGGGCAAAATGGACAAACTTGTAGAAACATAGTCTTCCAAAACTGAGTCAAGAAGAATCAGAAAGCCTGAATAAGTTGATAATAACTAGTAAAATTGAAGCAGTAATCAAAAAACTCCAGGCACACAAAAGCCCTGGACTAGATGGCCTCACAGGCAAATTTTACCAAACATTTAAGGAAGAACTAACTCTTATCCTTCTCAAACTATTCCAAAATATTAAAGAAGAGGAAAGATTCTCAGACTCTTTCTATGAGACCAGTATTATCCTAATTTCAAAACGAGGTCAAGACACAACGAAGAGAAAACTACAGACCAGTATTCCTGATGAACATAGATACTAAAGTCTTTAACAGAATAGTGGCAACCTGGATTCAGAAATATACTGAAAAGATCATACACCATGATCAAGTGGGATTTATCCCAGTGATGCAAGGATGATATAGTTTTCACAAATCAATAAACGTAATACACTACATAAACAAAATGAAGGACAAAAATCACATGATCATAACAATAGATGCTGAAAAAGCATTTGATAAAATCCAGTACCCATTTATAATAAAAACACTCAGCAAAGTGAGAATAGAGGAAGCATACCTCAACATAATAAAAACCATGTATGAGAAACCTACAGCCAACATTGTACTCAATGGGCAAAAACTAAAAGCTTTCCTCTTGAGATCAAGAACAAGACAAAGGTGTCTGCTTTCACCACTTTTACTCAACATCGTACTGGAAGTTCTAGCCACAGTGATGAGACAAGAAAAATAAATAAAAGGTGCACAAATTGGAAAGGAAAAAACAAAACTGTCATTATTTGCAGGCAACATGATACTGTATATATAAAACCCTATAATCTCCACCAAAAAACTATTTGACCTAAAAAGTTCACTTGGCAAAATAGCAACATACAAAGTCAATATTCAGAAATCGATGACATTTTTGTGCACCAACAATGAAATCTCAGAAAGAGAAACAAGTGTGAGGGAATCTCATTTATTATATAGCAACAAGAAAAATAAAGTACCTAGAAATAAATTTAACCAAGGAAGTAAAAGACTCAGAGAACTACAGAACACTGAAGAGAGAAATTAAGTAAGATACAAATAAATGAAAGCATATACTATGTTTATAGATTGGAAGAATTAATATCATTAAAAATGTCCATAATACCCAAAGCAATCTACAGATTCAATGGAATTCCTATTAAAATACCAATGGCATATTTCACAGATCTAGAGCAAATATTTCAAAAATTTATATGGAACCAAAAGAGACCCTGAACAGCTTCAGCAATCTTGAGAAAAAAGAACAAAGTAGGAGGAATCACCATAACTGATATCAAACTATACTACAAGCCCACTGTAATCAAAACAGTCTGGTACTGGCATAAGAACAGACACGTAGACGAATGGCACAAAATAGAAAACCCAGAAATAAACCTAGGTCTATATGGTCAACTAATATTTGACAAGGAGGCATGAGCATACAATGGAGTAAAGATAATCTTTTCAATAAAAGTATTAGGAGAACTGGAGTGCTACATGCAAAAAAAAAAAAAAAAACAAAGAAAAGAAACTAGATCACCAACTTACAGCATACACCATAAACTCAAAATGGATCTTTAAAAGTCCTAGAGGAAAACATAGGCAGAAAAAATTCAAGTATCCTATGTAGCAATATTTTTGACAATACATCTCCTAGGGCAAGGGAAATAAAGGAAAAACCAAATGGGACTAAATCAAACTAAAAAGCTGCTGCATAGTTAAAGAAACCATCATCAGAATGAAAAGGAAAGCAACTGTATGGGAGAACATACTTGCCAACAATACATCGGGCAAGGGTTTGATCTCCAAAATATGTGAAGAACTCATATGACTCAACACCAGGAAGACAAACAATCCAACTAAAAAATAGGCAAAGGATCTGAATAAACACTTTTCCAAGGATAACATGCAGGGCCCATAGACATGAAAAGATGCTGAACATCACTATCCATCAGAGAGATGCAAATTAAAACCACAATGAGATACCACCTCAAACCTGTCATAATGGCCATCATTAATAAATCAAAAAACAACAAGTGCTGGTGAGGGTGAGGAGAAAAGGGAGCCCAAGTGCACTGTTGTTTGGGAATGCAGACTGGTGCAGCCACTGTGGAAACCAGTATGGAATTTCCTTAAAAAAACAAAAGTGGAATTGCCTTTGACCCAATAATTCCACTACTGGGAATATACCTAAGAATCCCCAATCACCAATTCAAGAAAATTAATGCACCCCAATGTTCATAGAAGTGCTTATATATAAGAGCCAAGTGCTGGAAAAAGCCTAGATGCCCATCAGTAAATGAGTGGCTTTAAAAAAATGTGGCACATTTACACAATGAAAAAGTATGCAGCAGAAAAAAAGAAACGACTCCTACTTTTTGCAACAGCATGATGGAACTGGAGAATATTATGCTTAGTGAAGTAAGCCAATCAGGGAAAGACAAATACCATATGCTTTCACATGGAAGAGGAATCAATGAAGAAAATAAAATAATAAACAAAATAGAACCACAGGCATGGAAACATGGAACAGACTGAAAGTGACCAGAAGGAAATCGGGAGGGGATAATAGTAGAAAGAAGGGGAAGGGACTAGACAAAGAACATGTATGAGTGACCCACGGACATGGACAACAGGGTGGGGATTGACTGTGGGAGTTGGGAGTGGAATGGGCAGAGGAGGGCAAAAGGGGAAAAAATAGGGACAACTGTAATAGAATAACAATAAAAAATGATTTAAGAATGAAAAAAAAAGTAAAATTCACACTGTACAAAAAACAAAAAGATTCAGTTTAAATTTGTCTTTTCCTTCCTGCGAAGTGTCGGCACCATTCCTCAGAACAACTCTTCCATTTCACACTGGAATGGCTGGCTCTTTCTTGTACAACAACCCAACTCTCTGTATAATGCCTCCATTATAGCTGTCATAAGACCACTATGTACTTATTCATTTGTCTGCCTTCAGTGACAGCCATGGAATTCCTTGAGGACTGAAACTCACTTTTGCTCAGTTTTGTGTCTTTACTGCCTGAAACTTAAATGTTTGCTGAACGGAGACAACAATACATAGTAGAACTCAACAGCATGGAGAAATTAACTATAGATTGTAAGAATCCCAATAAAGTGATGCTCATTTATACATAATCTAATTTCCTTTTTACCAATGTAATCATACAATTTTTTGCAAAAAAGAAGTATAATTGTTCTTCTTTTTAAAACTGGTGCTTACTTCAAAACTAAAGGATGGACAAGAGAAAAATAATTACTACTGATTATTGCAGGATTTGTGGAATAGAGAAGGAAGGTGTTGAAATGTTCTGGTCTGGGTGTCAAACACACCAGTTCGTCACTGCTTCCAGGGAATGCTTAAGCTGGAGCTGGGAGCTCACATTCATTTTCACCCTTCTAGGGGCTCAGTGACAGGTGCCAGGGCTCGGGCCACAGGAGACCTGGGAAAAAATTCCACTCTGAGCACAGAGACCCAGGCTCCATTGACACTAAAAGGGTTTTTATTAGCACAGCCTTCAGAAGCCACAGTGAAAGTCTTTGAGGTAAACCTCAGATTTTCAAAAAATATATTATCATCTTTGGAAATTATGCACATCCAGACTTTAAATGATGCAGAGGAGCATGAGGCTGGCAGTTGCCATCTAAAGATTTTAAAGACAGAGAGGCAGCAGGGCTCTGTAAGAAGAGCAATGGTTCTGGCTGCTGACCACTGGATTTGTGTGGCAGGCCCATGGCTTCCTGGCCAGGCGAAAGTAGAAGCATCCAGCCTCCCTAAGTCTGTTCCTCATCCCTAAATCATTCTTAGTTCACAGGGTCACTGCGAAGGTGCAGTGAGACAGGGTCAATAAAGAGCAGTGCCTGGCTCATAGTAGCGCCATGAGGTAGCCAGCTGTATACAACAGCAGAAAAGAGAGAAGCTGTCTAGAGGGCTCTCTTATTCTAAAGGCAATGGAAGGGGGTGCCCGCAGGTCCTGATCTGCCTGGAACCGTCCTAATTGGGGCTGACTTGCCCATTGCAATTATGGATACTTCTTTTTCATGCTCAGAAGTGTCCCAGTGCAGACATTGGAACTTTCCCGTTTCATCGAGGAGGAAAAACAAAGTTAAAAAGTTTGAAGTGCTTTATTGGTGGTCACATGTGGTAAGTAGCAGGAGCTCATCCCCAAATCATCTTCTTATTGCTCATATAGCTGCTCAGGATGGGAAAAATCTCCTAACAATCATAATTTTTCTTATGTTGCTCCAGCCAGGACTAGATTATGTGTACCTCTGTAGGTTTTAAGTTCAACTACTGTTGAGTCCTAGATATCTGTAACCTCAGAGTACCATGTGAAAAATAAGAGGCCCAAGCAGCCCCTCTGCTAGCATCAGGATCGGGTTAGTCATTTTGTTTCCTGGTATGATCATCTCGGAATATGCAGTCAAGTGCATCCTAAGCCATTGGTTACCCAGATCTTTTTCTCCATTCCACTTTGACTGGTTTCTTGTCTATCAGTCCTAAAGGCTTGCCTTAGTGTCTGAACAGGAGTCTGTCAGCTGTGAGTAACATGACCTCAGATCAAACTGCAAGGGATTATAAGCTCAGAGAACTAAGTTCATGAGGAAAACTGGCTTCAGAACTGTGTGGATCTAAGAACCAGGCAATGTTACAGAACTTGGTCCAACCTTCCCTGCTTCTCAAGCATTCTATTGGATTCCTTTTCAGACAGATTCTCCTTAGCAAAGCAGCTGCTGGCAGACCCAGACTCAAATAACGCCATGTTAGTATGTGTAGAAAGGAGAATTTCTCTCTTCCCGTGATCCAGCCACTCTATTTCTTTGGGCTAACCTAGTCCAGGGCCACAGTGCCCTACCTGAGGCAGTGGCTAAAGTTCACTGAACTGACCAGTTCTGGTTATTTTGTCACCACAGGAGGTCCAGGGAGGGATATCAGTCCCACTCAACCAGGGAAGTCACAGAAAAAATGGGATGCTCCCCAAGTGAAAAATCAAGACACTGTCAACAGAAAAGAAATGGATACTAAACAGACAAAAGCAATAGGTTTCTTTGCATAGACCTACTCAGATATACAGTGTTCCTGACTTCTGTCATGACTCTGCAGGGGCTATTAGCCTATTGGGGCTTAAACTTCTTAACCTTCAAGCTTATTTAAACCTCTGGTCCCAGCTCTGCACTCATCCACTGTGACTAGTGGCCACTGCGTGACACAGGAAAATCCTTAAGAAGCAGAGAAAGGCCTTCAGAGCTTCCCAACCATTTTACTTGGAAAAGAGAGTGCAGGATCTCTGTGGAATCTATGAGGTGATATATTGCTGGCTGTTAAGTTTTCCCAGCTGGTTACTGGAGAGAGTACTGACTTCAGAGTCAAAAATCCTGAGGAAAAACGGCTGATTCCATGAGGGTTAAAGAAAGTAGGCCCAGGTAGAAGAAAAGTTTGAGACTCTACCCATTTTTACAGGTGACTGGTTTTTAACGTGGGTGCCAAAGAGTATTTTTGTCATTAATTCTGAAGTTAAACTAAGTTTATTTGCATTGAACAGAGCCCTGGCTGGTTTAGCTCAGTGGATTGAGCGTCGGCCTGCGAGCTAAGTGTCGCTGGTTCGATCTTCCAGTCAGGGTACATCAGAGAAGGAAAACTTTGACTCCAAAAAACCTCCGCTGCCTTGCGGCATACCTCTTCAGGGGAAAGGCTAAGGGAGTAAACCCCAACAGGAAATCCGGAGCCGGAGTCCCTAAGGCGGTCTGACGTTGTAGTCAACACCGGCAACTCCTGCGGCGCACCTGAACCCAAGCTGTATCGACTCCGTCTTTCCCTTGGACCCTTCAGCTGCGAAGAGAGGGGGGGTCTGCTGCATGGGCAACAGCAGACCCTCCATATTACCCTGCCCAGGCTCTGTAGCTTCAGCGTCATCGCAAGATGTTGATTCAACACGGGAGGAGACAGATACCATGTCACTCCCGAGTCGGACTGCACAGCCATTCTCGGCGGTGCAAATAGACTCTTGGGAAGCTACACCATCGTCTCTCGAGACGGACGGCTGCCGACGACGATATTTGCATTGAACAGCAAGATATTTGTCAAAGCCTCCTATTCCTGAAAACCATGAAAGAAAATCCTGTCTCCTCTCAGAAAAAAGATATTAACAAGTGCTTAGAAAAGTAAAAATGTCAAGTATTGCATTAAAACACATTGGAATTTTAACAGTATTTGTAAAATAAAAAAAGAATCCACAAATACTTGGTTAAATTGTGTTTTGTTTTCCAGATGTGGAAAATAAAACTATACAGTGATTTTTTTAAAAAGGATAAACTAACCCTTCACACAGCAAACATTAATGTATACTCTGAATGGAGTTTTAAAAGAACAATATCTGGAGGGGAACTGGAACTGATAATGGCAGAGAGTTAAAAATAAGAATCCCACTTGCAAACCTTAAAAATGTGCAGAAAGGCCTCTCTCATGCCTTGTGTTCTTGTGTTTCATTATCCTTTTATATTGATTCTGTGACCCCCCCTCAGAGAAGGCCCTCAAATGTCACCCTGTCTGAGAAGTCTTCACTGATTGCCCAGTCTCTACCCAGTTACTCAGCTTTGATTTTTCTTCATTGAATTTATCACTTTCTATTGTTATATTACACATTTATTTTTCTGATGTGTTCAGTTGTTTGTTTCCCCCAGTGGACTAGAATCTCTAAGAGCCAGCCGTCTGTTCTGTTTACCACTGTATTTTAGGAACCTCCACAGAGCCTGGCACAGAGCAGGTGTCAGCAGCCATCTGTTGAAAGTACTGTTGTAGAATGGGCATCTGGAAACAGTATTGATAGCCAAATTTAACAATAAAAAAAAAAAAAATTTGTAATCACCTTTTATTACTTTAAAATTTAAAAATAGAGCCTTGTGGAAATTTCTACCAGTTTCTCAACCTATAAAACTCGGACTTCATGTTGCTGGATATGACCCTGAATACAAGTGATTTGGGGTGAAGAAACAGCTGTTGGTGTCTGTTTTCCCCAATGACTATTTCATTGTTGGCCCATTCTTTGAATACTTTCAAAGAAAAACAACAACAATAAAAAATCCGAACATTCCAACTTTTAGGCACCATGTGAAAACCTAATTTCATTGTGAATAGTTGGCAAATTATATTTTGGGAGAAACCTTTTCAACAATTTAACAACAAAGTCAATCATTATTTGTTGCTTTATAATTCCATGTAAAATAGTAATTAAATAGAATTTTAATTTTTTTATATTCACTTTAGTATTTTTTTTTTTTTTTTTTTTTTAGCAAATACCATATAATATAAAGTACCATAGTGGAAACGTGAAGAAATCAGACTTTCAGGTTATAATTATGGAACCACTGTTTTATAGCTATGTAAGTTCAGACAAGTTGCTTATCTTCTGAAATCTTGTTTCCTCATCAGAAAAGTGGAGAAAATAACAAAAATTATAGCAAGAAACTCATGCAGGCAAATGATTTAAAACTAACAAACAATAACAAAAGCCTCTTTTAGAATAGGACCTGCTATTGAGTAAGTACTTCTTAAATATTTATTAATATTGTTTCTTTATTTGTTCTAGGGTTCTCAGGGATTTAAAATCTTGATTGTGGGTTGGTAATTTGAAAGAAATGCAACATAGTTCTTTTAAAAAATCCAATCTCCCAAAGTAGAGGGAAACAAGATGGCAGAGGAGTAAGTGGAAGCTACACTAACCTCCTCCCAGAACTAGTCTGGATTTACAACTTAATTTTGGGGAAATCATCTGAAATAACCAACCGAACACTAGCTGGAGAGAAGTCTTATAACCACGGAGAGACAGAAAAGGCCGCTACATCACAATGTGACCGACAGGGAGTGCGGAGACGCAGAAGGGCTGGCTGGGCTCCCACGGGTGGCAGCTGAAGGGACTGAGAAACAGCTCAGCAGCTGGGGATTCCCCAGAGAAGGGCAGGGTCTAAACCCTCAGCTGAGCTTCCCAGCCTACAGCATCAGAGTGGAAAGTAAAATAGTATCCATCTGAGAAAAGCGAAAAACCACAGGGTTTCTTGCTAGCCAGAGAGAAACAGAGGGAGAAAAAGAGCTCTTAAGTGGATCACATATGAAAATATTTTGGCCCCCACTTACCCTGGGCTCGAGCAGAGAGAAGGCGGAGAGGACTGGAGACACTTGGGGAGAGGTTGGTGTGGTGGCTTTGAGGGGAGAGCTGGGGAAGTGGCCGGCCGGGTCTCAGTGCTGACTCATCCCCAATACTGCAGGCAGGCCATTCCCCCAACTCTAAGTGGCATCAGCCTGAGGGGAAGCAAAAGCCCTGCCTACAGGAATTAAGCTGCCACACCCACATTCCTTAAGCCTGACGGCTAATCACAGATTGAGTAGATTAGCAACTAAAGAAGCCAGACAAAGGCAGTAGATCCCTGGAAGTCTCCAACAGGGTGCCTAGGCCCAGACTGGTACAGGATCTGATGCCAACAGGGGCAGATCCAAGAAGTGCAGATCATTCTATGAAGCACCAACACAATAGGAGTCACAAAAATGGGGAGACAGAGAAACAACCCCCCATCGACAGGAAAGGTAGAATCCCCAGAAAGAGTGCTAAATGAAATAGAGGGGAGCAAACTATCAGATACAGAATTCAAAACATGGATTATGGAGAAGCTCAATGAGCTCAGCGGAAACTACAAAGAACTCCAGGGAAACTACAAGGAACCTACTGAGAATTACACCAGCATGAAAAAGGACATGGAAGCTATCAATAAGAGCCAGGAGGAAATGAAGAATACAACCTCTGAATTGAAGAACACAGTAGAAGGAATTAAAAGCAGGCTAGAGAAAGCAGAAGATCGGATCAGCGAGCTGGAGGACAACTTAGACAAAAAAAGTCCCAGACAGTGCAACAAAATGAAAAAAGGCTGAACAAGACAGAAGAGGCTCTAAGACAGCTGCAGGATAACATGAAATGTAATAATATCTGTATCATAGGAAATCCAGAAGGAGAAGAAGAAGAGCAAGGAATAGAAAACCTCTTTGAAAAACGAATGACAGAAAACTTCCCTAACATGAGGAGAGAAAGAGTCACACAAGTCCAGGAAGCACAGAGGGTCCCAATGAAGATGAACCCCAACAGGCCCACTTCAAGACACATCATAATTAAAATGGCAACCTTCAAAGACAAAGAGAGAATCCTAAAAGCAGCAAGAGAGAAACAACTAATAACATACAAGCCAATAAGGCTATCATCAGATTTCTCAGCGGAAACACTACAAACCAGAAGGGAATGGCAAGAAATATTCCAAGTAATGAAAAACAAAGGCCTACAACCAAGAATACTCTACCCAGCAAAGCTCTTATTCAAAATGGAAGGTGAAATAAGGAGTTTCCAAGCAAAAGAAGGCTAAAAGAATACATCTCCACCAAACCAGCATTGCAAGAGATGCTAAAGAGTCTGCTTTAAGAAGATGAAGAAACAGAGAGGAACACGAGTACAAAAGGGGAAAATGACAATGAATAAGTACTGAAAGAAAGAAGGAACTTCTACCATTTGCAACAACATGGATGGAACTAGAGAGAATTATGCTTAGTGAAATAAGCCAGGCAACAAAAGAAAAATACCTTATGCTATCACCTATTACGGGAAACTAATGAACAACACAAACAAATGAGTAAAATTGAACCAGAGGTATGTAAACAAGGAATAAACTAACAATAACAAAGGGGGAGATGGGAGGAAGAGAAGGGGGTAAGAAGGGGAAGGGTCTAGTCAAAGAACATGTATAAATGACCCATGGACATGGACAACTGGGTGGGGACTGACGGGGAGAAGGTGAGGGGCAGGGTGCAAGGAAGCAAGAGGGGGAAAAAAGTGGGACAACTGTAATGGAAAAACAAAACAAAAAAATTTTTAGTGGGGGAAAAAACGAAAATATAAAGAATGGAAATGCAAGTGCAGTGAATATTAGAAGGACAAGGATTTTCCTTTACCTTGTGTATTTTCCTCCCTATTTGATCCCTCCAGAGTTTGTCATTCTAGAGAAGTAAGTAATGACATAGGTTTCTTTGCATAAAACTAATAAGACCAGTTGTTAATAGAGGTTTTTTTTTTTTTGTTTGTTTGTTTTTTTTAACTAAGACTTTGACTGGAATGTCATGCCTGAAGGAGAAATGCTTGGGCTTTTGTTGTTACCAAAAAGCCCTGAGGAACTGGGATTGACTTTCAAAGGTAATAAAAGTCCACGAGATAAAAGGCCTGGTACCTTGGATGGATGCCCAGTCCATGGCAATCTTTCCAGGGAAAGAATGAAGGTTGTTTTCCTGAAAGATGGCTAGAAGGGACCTTAAGGCACAATGGAAAACCAGAAGGACTTGGAAGGGACAGGTGTTTACAGGCAAGGCTGAATGCCAGTTATATGGTTCTGCTTCTGGGCCTTGAAGGGCAGACTGAAGGTCACCCTAAATGTTCCTTGCGTAAGTTCCAGCAAAGCAGAACTTAAGATCATAAGTGATCATTTTCTGCTCTTGTTGTGTTTATGCAAATGAACAGGATAAATTAAAAATGGACCTAATGCAGTCCCTTTAATGACAAGGAGGGTAATCCTAGGGAGAAATATCGCGATTCAAGGAAAATCACAATGCTCAGTGGTGGACTGTAAAGTAGTGCAGCTAACCATCTTTAAGGTTTCTTTTCATTTTAAATTTGTTTTCATTTGAAAGTTAAACTAAATTAAAAATTAATACCTGCCTTTTGTCCTCTAGTGGTTATGGATTGAATGATGTCTTTTAACCCTGTTGCCAAATCTGTTGCCCCCAGAATACAACAAGGATGCCAGCCTGTTAAACCAAGCATGCCATTGTCTGGGGACAGCCAACTGACCTGGAGTCTGCACAATCCTTCCCCATGTGGGAAGGCCACCCTCCCCTCCACACCCCCACTCTTATTAGGGATTTCTGGACCCAAGGGTAGGTAGGACGACGACCATGTCCAGCCTGAAGCAGCTAGAGGAGCTCGAGACCTTCGCCCATTGTCCTTTATAAGATTATAAAGGGTCTTAAGTCTGAGAGGGAGGGATTGTTATTTTTTATTGTTAAAATAATTAATTACTTAATTAATTATTTTTTAAAAAGAAGAAGAATATATGAAAGGGTGAGACAGGAGAGCTTGTATGTGCAACCCATGGGCATGGACTGGGGGGGGATTTCTGGGGGAGTGGGGGTACTGGGCAGAGGGGAGCAAAGGGGAAAAAATTGGAACTACTGTAACAATATAGTCAATAAAATATACTTAAAAAAAAAGAAAAGAAAAGAAAGTAGAGTGCCACCTACTTAGGAATGCATCTTGGATATGCATAGTGTAACATAGGAAATGTTGGTGAGAGGATGAGTTTTGTGATTATTATTTTACTGTATTGTCTGGCAGATACTATTAGTTTTTCTGATCATTAAAAATAAAAATAAAACTTCAAAAAATTTAAGGTTAATAAATATTTCTACTAGATTTCAATATGAATACAACAGTAAATGATATATTAATATCCTTTTTATTTTTTATTTTTTTTATTTTTGGTTTTTCAATTAGAGTTGTCCCATTTTTCCCCCATTTCTCTCCCCCACCCAGCCCACCACCTCTCCCACAATCATATCGTTCCCTGTCGTCCATGTTCATGAGTCATTTATACACGTTCTTTGACTAAACCCTTCCCTTACTTATCCTCTTTCTCTCCCTCCCCCTTCCCCCCTATTGACTGCTATTCTGCTCTTTGTTCTATTTAGTTCTTTTGTTTGTGTTGTTCTTTAGTTTCCTGTATTAGGTGATATCATATGGTATTTTTCCTTCTTTCCCTGGCTTATTTCACTACGCATAATTCTCTCTAGTTCCATCCATGTTGTCGCAAATGGCAGGAGTTCCTTCTTTCTTTCTTCTGCATAGTATTCCATTGTGTAAATGCACCACAGTTTTTTGATCCACTCATCTACATATGGGCACTTAGGCTGTTTCCAGCACTTAGCTATTGTAAACAGCGCTGCTATAAACATAGGGGTGCATAAGTTCTTTTGAATTGGTGTTTCAAGATTCTTCGGGTATAATCCTACCAGTGGAATCGCTGGTTCAAAAGGCAGTTCCATTTTTAGTTTTTTGAGGTAATTCCATAATGTTTTCCATAGTGGCTGTACCAGTCTGCATTCCCACCAACAGTGCAGTAGGGTTCCTATTTCTCCACATCCTCGCCAGCACTTGTTGTTTGTTGATTTGTTGATGATGGTCATTCTGACTGGTGTAAAGTGGTATCTCATTGTGGTTTTTATTTGCATCTCCCTGATGGCTAATGATGTTGAGCATTTTTTCATGTGTCTACGGACCTTCTGTATGTCCTCTTCGGAGAAGTGTTTGTTCAGGTACTTTGCCCATTTTTTAATTGGGTTGTTTGTTTTCTTGATGTTGAGTTGTATAAGCTCTTTATATATTTTGGACATCAGTCCCCTGTCTGTGATGTCATTGGCAAATATGTTTTCCCATATGGTTGGTTTCCTTTTCATCTTGCTGATGTTTTCTTTTGCTGAGCAGAAACTTTTTAGTTTGATGTAGCCCCATTTGTTTATTTTTTCCTTTATTTCTCTTGCCTTAGGAGATGTATCCGTGAAGAAATTGTTACGTGGGATATCTGAAATTTTCTTGCCTATGTTTTCCTCTAGGACTTTTATGGTGTCATGGCTTACATTTAAGTCTTTGATCCATCTTGAGTTTATTCTCATGTGTGGTGTAAGTTGCTGGTCTAGTTTCATTTTTTTGCACGTCCCTGTCCAGTTCTCCCAGCACCATTTGTTAAAGAGGCTCTTCTCACTCCATTTTATGTTTCTGCCTCCTTTATAAAATATTAGTTGACCGTAGATTCCTGGATTTATTTCTGGACTCTCTATTCTGTTCCACTGATCTATGTGTCTGTTCTTATGCCAGTACCAGACTGTTTTGATCACAGTGGCTTTGTAGTATTATTTGATGTCTGGTATTGTGATTCCTCCTGCTGTGTTCTTCTGTCTCAAGATTGCTTTGGCTATTCGGGGTCTTTTTTGGTTCCATATGAATTTTTGGAGTATTTGTTCTAGGTCTGTGAAATATGGTATTTTAATAGGGATTGCATTGAATCTGTAAATTGCTTTGGGTAGTATGGCCATTTTGATGATGCTGATTCTTCCCACCCAGGAACATGGTACTTGCTTACATTTATTTGTATCTTCCTTAATTTCTTTCTTCAATGTTACATAATTTTCAGAGTACATGTCTTTTATCTCGTTGTTTAAGTTTACTCCTAGGTACTTTATTTTTCTTGTTGCTATAGTAAATGGTATTTTCTTTTTTGTCTCTGTCTCTGATGTTTTATTGTTGGTGTACAGAAGTGCCTTAGATTTCTGTATATTTATTTTGTACCCTGCTATTTTGCCAAATTCACTTATTATATCAAGTAGTCTTTTAGTGGAGTTTATAGGATTTTCTAGGTATACTATCATGTCATCTGCATATAATGAAAGTTTTACTTCCTCTTTCCCAATTTGGATGCCTTTTATTTCTTTTTCTTGTCTGATTGCTGTGGCTAGGACTTCCAACACTATGTTGAATAGGAGTGGAGAGAGTGGACAACCTTGTCTAGTTCTTGAATTCAGGGGGAATGCTTTTAGTTTTTGTCCATTGAGTATGATGTTGGCCTCAGGCTTCTCATATATAGCCTTGATTATGTTAAGGTATGCTCCCTCTATTCCCATTTGGCTGAGTGTTTTCATCATAAATGGGTGTTGTACTTTATCAAATGCTTTTTCTGCATCTATTGATATGATCATGTGATTTTTGTCTTTCATTTTGTTTAGGTGATGTATTATATTTATTGATTTGCGAATATTAAACCATCCTTGCATCCCTGGGATGAATCCCACTTGATCATGATGTATGATCTTTTTGATGTATTGCTGGATCCTGTTTGCCAATATTTTGTTGAGGATTTTAGCATCTATGTTCATCAGTGATATTGGCCTGTAGAGTTCTTTCTTTCTTGTGTCTTGACCTCGTTTTGAGATTAGATAATACTGGCTTCATAGAAAGAGTTTGGGATTTTCCCCTCTTCTTGGATATTTTGGAATAGTTTGAGGAGGATAGGAGTTAGTTCTTCCCTGAATGTTTTGTAGAATTCACCTGTGAAGCCATCCGGTCCAGGGCTTTTTTGTGCAGGGAGATTTTTGATTACTGTTTCAAGTTCCTTCTTTGTTATTGGTCTGTTGAGACTTTCCACTTCTTCTCGATTCAGTTTTGGAAGGTTGTATGTTTCTAGAAATTTGTCCATTTCTTCTAATATATTAATATCCTTAATGCTATAAGTTTACTGTTGTGTCCTCTTTAAATATCAGTTCTTCTTTACCATGCTAAAAAAAAAAAAAGAAAAATCCAATCCCCTATACCTAAAAAGAAGCCTTGCACTAATTATGTTAAATATTGTAAAAAAACAAATTTACATGAGATATTGTAGACAAATAAAATGGAATAATGTTCACCACAAGAAAATAAAATACATTTCAAAAACTCTGTGTGTGTGTTATATGTGTGTGTGTGTGCGCGCGCATGCACGCGCACATGTGTGGGTATGATATCCTTTGGTTATCTGTATAAACCAGCTACTATGATTAATAAGGCTACATTTTCTTAAAAAATAATAAAATAACAACAAAAGATCTTTTTATGCCCAACTTTTGTTGGGGGCAAAAAATAAAGAAACAAAAAACAGCATGAAATGAGACCAAGTAATGAAAATTCATTCACAATGATTACTTTTAAGAGTAATTTTTCTTGGGTAATTCATTGAACTATTACTATGGATCTCCAGAATGACAGCTAATATAACTGAAGCTACTAAAAGCAGATAGTCATGGAAAGAATATACTCAAACAATAATGCATCAGAAATCTATCCAAAGCATTTGGGGGGAAATTTAAGAGAAGAAATGTCATTCTAAAAGTTTGGTTTTTTTTCTTAACTTAAGTTAATGACTACAACACACTTCTTCCCTGACTAATAACCAGCAGGCATTTAAAAATATCCAGCCAGGAAAAAGAAAGGCAAATTTATTTGGATGACATAGGAACCTACCTGGGTTGTCAGTATCTGTGTTTAGTCTCCGTACTCAGATTCTGAGGCAGGTTTTTTTGTGAGATTGTGGCAAATGCCTCAAATTATTTTTTCCAACTCTTCTTTATCTTAGAAAAAATAATGTTTCGTGGATGGATGTCACAGAATGTAAAATTTGTTAAATTCAAAAACCTTTCTTGCATATATGTATGACTCTCTCAAGGTTTAACGGAATAAAACTAAGTATCATGTAGTGTGAAAAATTTTCGTCGTCGTTGTCGTCGTCGGCAGCCGTCCGTCTCGAGAGACGATGGTGTAGCTTCTTAAGAGTCTATCTGCACCGCCGAGAATGGCTGTGCAGTCCGACTTGGGAGTGACACGGTATCTGTCTCCTCCCGTGTTGAATCGACATCTTGCGATGACGCTGGAGTGTCCTCTCCAGTGGAGCTGAAGCTACAGAGCCTGGGCAGGGTGATATGGAGGGTCTGCTGTTGCCCATGCAGCAGACCCCCCCTCTCTTCGCAGCTGAAGGGTCCAAGGGAAAGACGGAGTCAATACAGCTTGGCTTCAGGTGCGCCGCAGGAGTTGCCGGTGTTGACTACAACGTCAAACCGCCTTAGGGACTCCGGCTCCGGATTTTCTGTCGGGGTTTACTCCCTTAGCCTTTCCCCTGAAGAGGTATGCCGCAAGGCAGCGGAGGTTTTTTGGAGTCAGAGTTTTCCTTCTCTGATGTGCCCTGACTGGAAGATCGAACCAGCGACACTTAGCTCGCAGGCCGATGCTCAATCCACTGAGCCAAACCAGCCAGGGGAATGAAAAATTTTAAAGGACACTTTTTCATGCAAATAATCTTTGGAATGCCCAAGTTGAGTAGCTACTGTTTTTGTTGTCTAGATACTTACATATTGACTATCATAACTAGATTGGTTTTATAACAGCTATGACCACTACTCTGCATGGAAATATTCACTGAGTGAACTGGTTTACTAGTTTAAGTAACGGCTCTGTGGGCAGGATTGAAGTGGGAACCAACAGATAAGGGAGTAAGTTATGTTTAGAGTAGTACCCAAGGAGTGTCATGCAAAAGAAGACAAACTTTACATTAGGCTTTGCATGTGCAGAAGAGGTGGGTAATTTTATGTAGGGCAGAGCCTCTTGTTTGCAATGACAGATGGTAGAAAAGAGGATGCAAATGGAATTATACTTTCCATAGACCAAATCTGCAGGTAAGAAGACCTGTTAAGAGAAAGGAAGTCATCTTGGCTGGGACTCATTAGCAGAGAACTCTGAAACCAATAAACTGGTAAATGCATAAAGAAATTGGACTAGATTAATCTTACTAATAACAGGAAGAAGGGTCATGAGCAATAATCCAGAAATAATTGGGGTTTAATGTTAATAGTTATTTTGAAACTATTGCATTTGAAAGGAGAAGGCACCTGACATTCATTAAATTCTTTCAAACAAAGAATTAAACCAACCTATGTGTTGACTCAGAAGTATTTATCCCTATTCAAACTTTTATCTAATCTTATTCCATGTTGAAACTGCATAATTGATTTTTTTTAGACTAAGGCAAGATATCTGTTTCAACAGAGCTGTTTCACATCTACATATTGTGTGGAGGGAGACTGGTTAATTACTTGGGCTCCTGTGGAAGGCAACCTTCAAGATGGCCCCACGTGAGTGAGCTCTTCCATGTTCCCAACTTCCACATCATCCCCTCCCTTTTTTTTTATTGTTGGTGATGAAAAGGTCTATCCTTTGAGCCCTGTGAGGTCCTCTTCTATTTATTAAAACCTGCTTCCAGAGAGAATTTTGAAAATGTGTCCAATAAAGGCTGATTGACTTCCTCTTCTAGAGAAAAGGCTTGTGCTGGAGTAAGAAAGCTAACCTGGGAACCTGCGAGCAACAATGAGCCAGTAACTTATGAATTAATATCAAGAGTTATTGTTTACTGGCCACTTAGTATGCGCAGGCACTGCCCTTCTATGTGGGCAGGGAAAGTGGTGGCATCAGGGGTGCCCATACCTCTCACAGAAATGCTTAACCTATATAATAATCTCATAATTCACAAGAATCAGGTATTGTCTTTAGTTGTATCCAGTGGATTACAGTATACAGTAAGAAGGTACCAAAGGTCAAATAGAAATATACTAAACATTTTAGGGTAATGGATATCAACATCAGGAAAAATAGAACCAAGTCATAAATATAAGCTAGCCAACTGTTGGCATCACAACCTAGTAGTTAAGAACCCAGACTCCAAAGTGTCGCCAGTTCGACTCCCAGTTAGGGCACATGACTAGGTTGCACGTTAGGTCCCCAGTTGGGGGCATGTGAGAGGCAACCACGCAGTGATGTTCCTCTATCTCTCTTTTTCCTTTCCCCTCTCTCTAAAAATAAATACAATAAATAAAGATATATATATATATATATAAAATTCTTTAAAAAAAAAAAAAAGAACTCAGACTTCAAACTCAGACTGCTGGGTTCAAATCCTGGCCCTGTTGCTCACCAGCTGGGTGGGTTTGGGGCATTGCTTTAACTCTTTGTGCCTCAATTTGCTCCTCTGTAGAAGAGATATGATGATGATATTAGTATCTAATTTATAGGCTTATTGAGAGCATTAAATTAGTTAGTATATATAAACTCCTTAAAACGTTGCTCCATATGAGTTTGTTAATACATGAAAATCTCAAGAACAAATTCACTCTCACCTAAATTTACAGCTCTCAGTCACTGGCAATGTTCAAGCATGGGTCTTGGAATATAAGCAGACTCCCTGAAGAAAGAGATGTTTGTCTATTTTCTTTAGTCTTTTGTCTAGATCAATACCTGGTGTAGATAATGCTCCAAAACTACTGTTGAATGAAGAAATGAACCTCCATGGTAGTTACACAAAAGAGTTCTGTATGAGTCTAAATTTGGAGAAAGTGACCACCGAAGAATTTTTCACCTCTAGGTTCTGTGATTTCTTTAATGAACTAATGCATCAGAATGGTACAATACTAAAAGTATTTGAGACAAAATTACATCCATCAGTTAGTTTCTTTCTTCCTTTTTTTTTAAATGAGTGCTTTTTTTCTGGTTAAAAGTTTATATGTGTACATAAAGTATTCTATCAAGAGTCTCCAGCCATCTCAACATGTGTCTAATCATTATCTTCTTTTACAGTTTCCTGTCTCCAGGCCTTTCTGTCAGGTCAGGTTGGCATTTCACTGCCCTTTATGTGTATGACAAGTGCAAACAAAGGAAGAAAAGAAACTGTAGTGAAGAAAACCAGAATCAGCATAGCAGTTTTGAAGGTGCGGTTCAGCCAGTTCCCACTCAGTCTGCCTCATCAAGCCCCCAGCGTTCATCTCTTTGCTCATCTTACACCCCATATGTGATGACAGGCCTACAATTCCTTTCTCAGAACGGAGTCTCTCCCACACTTCTGGTTGTCACCCGCCACTTAGACAGCTATGCAATCAACACCTGCCAAGCTGACCTGCCTCACCTGGGAGCTGAGATGAGCTCTAATTCCACAGCTCTCACACTGAGGGTAAAAATCCCTCAGCAACAATGTTAAAAGATAATAGAGGCCCCCTCAGAAGCTCTCCCCTACAACTTGGTTTTCATAATTCCCTCAAGAAATCAGAATGTGACTGCTCACGTCTCCAAGGAACTGAAATAGTGAATTCAGCTACTTAGATCAGTTACCACCACCACCCTCAATATTACATCATTTTGGCTTGAACAATGAAATAACTAACTCGCTGACAGTTGCTTGGACTATCTGTAGATTAAAAATACTTTTAATCAGGTCAAGTCATTCTGCCTTTGGGATTCTAAATTTACTGATATTCTCAAAAAAATTTCAGTTATAGTAGGGAAAATATGATTATTCTTTTAGCTCAATAAACAACCAAAAGTTCTTTATTCATATTTTGACATTTAATCAATCAGAAATTGGTTTTGGAAAACTTTCCTATGAAACCATCTCTGCCTGTAGGGTTTTTCTTTAAAAATCTGGACTATAGGAGGAAAATCACAATATGGACTTTCACTGATCATGATTCTATGTCTTTATCCCTACCAGAAGATGCTGCTACTGCTTTATCTTTGTGTTCTCTAACAGCTGTGAATGTTCGTTAAAATTAAATATTAAGTGTCTTAGCAGGCAATACAATATACAGGTGATGTAGAATTGTACAATTGAAACCTATATAATTTTACTAACCAATGTCATCCCAATAAGTTAAATAATTTTTTTTTAATTTGAATGCAGCACTGTGTAATGAAAATCCAACAGCCTGGGGTGGGACACACAGGGTCAAACTGTCATCATTGAGAACCTGGCAGTGACTTCACTTCTCTAAGCCTGAGCTCTCTGGTTTACACAGGCGACAATATCTACTTCAGGGAATGCTTTAAAACTACTCCTTAGTGATCCCTACTATACTGAGAAGACTCAAACAGCGAGGGGTTGGACTAGGTGGGGTTCCTCAAGCACCATTTTCTCAAGTTGGTATCTCCACATGGTCTTACATGATGGATGTCTTACATGGGAGCAAAAGCTCCCAGAGAGAGTGTCCAAGGAGACACTGGCAGAGGCTGCTACACAGGCTCTTCCAACCTAATCTTGGAAGTCACCAGGATCTCCTCTCCAGCATTCTATTTGTCAAGACAGTTCCGGAGACCTCTCAGGTTTAAGGAGGAGATGGGACATGTACTTCACCTCTTGATTTGTCCCTCTAATAAGGAATTTACACACATGTTAACTCCTACTCAGAAATGCTTTAAGGACCATTCATTTTAGCAGGAAAGGCAGTCAAAACTTGTGATAGTGGAACAGATTTGTGCCAATAATGTTATAAACATCCCATGTGTGAGGTGCTTGATTTATGTGGATGGTCAGGAGGAAAATGATAGCCTTTTTTTTAAAGTGATGATGTCAGCCTCTTGAAGTGCAGATGGGGAGAGAAAATTGGAGATCTAGAGGAAGTGGAGGTATCAAGTTCTTAACACATACATTGATACATCTTTTTAGGGAAGTCAGACTATTATTTAGAGCAAGAAAGGTTGAAAATGATACTCTTTTCAAATTTAGGGAAACTCTAAGGTATTACACTATGTTCTAAGAATATTAGGTTTAAGGAACGTGCCCCATTGGAGGTGGCAGGAAACTCCCTTTGCACAGAGATCAGTATCTTTATACCTTGCTCTGCTAATGCAAATGAGGAACTTGCTCTCAATTCTTGTGGCTTTTCAGAAACTTACAGGACAGATTTCCTTATATTCTCTTTATTTGTAACCTTGATAGAAATCAACCAGCAACTCATTATTATAATTTAATGTTTTATTTTATTTTTCTCTGAGAATCTCATACCTTTTGTACAGGAGCATTCAAGTTCAGAGTCATAACAAAAATTAGGGAAGAACTACTGGGTCAAGACACCCGAATTCTGCTACTCTACTTCTGGGCCACCTTGTCTCTAAGCCTTGTTTTATTCTTATGTGTAAAAGAACTGGTGGATGATGACTTCTATAACTGACTCCTATAAACATGTTGTATGGGTCTTGGATTAAGAAGTGAATGGAAAACATAAAATATCTTTTAACTAATATATCTTCCAAGTCCTCTCATGGTGCTTTCATTGGGGGATTGGGCAGGTGAATTTTCTTTTTTCCTTTTCTTGCTTTCTTTTCTTTTCTTTTCTTTTCTTTTCTTTTCTTTCTTTCTTCCTTCCTTCCTTTCTTTCTTTCTTTCTTTCTTTCTTTCTTTCTTTCTTTCTTTCTTTCTTTCTTTCTTTCTTTCTTTCTTTCTTTCTTTCTTTCTTTCTTTCTTCCCTTCTTTCCTTTCTTTTCTTTTTTCTCTTTCTTTCTTTTCTTTTTTTCTCTTTCTTTCTTTTCTTTCTTTTTCTTTCATTTCTTTCTTTCTTTCTTTCTTTCTTCCTTTCTTTCTTTCTTTCCTTCCTTTCTTCATTTTTCTTCCTTTCATTCATTCATTCATTCAAAACATCTCAATTTTTTACATCTAAGCCATTATTAGATCTAGATTAATCTCAGAAAAACAATGCTATCTGACACATTCCATCTATGAGGATGTTCTTACATCTCTATGTGTATCTGGTCTGTAACTCTTTGAGAGCATCAGCCCTCTATGGTCATTGGTTGTTTCATACTTTTACACTTTTGGCCTTTGCTTCTTTTTGCACTTAGCATGAACCATTTTGCATTGCTGTTTGTTTTTTAGTGGCTTTGTCTTGCTCCTCTAACTACACCATGTGTTTCACAATGCTTGGCATATTTGTTGGTATGCAATAAAAATATGAAGAAATGAATTTGTTTTTCATCATCACCTTGCAAAATGCCTATACACATTAAGCCAAAATTGGAAGTTGGAGATGACAATGTTTCTGAACTGGGTACACACACAGAACCTCTTATTTCTGCCATTTCGAGAAAGTTGCGTGAGTGCTGAAGATCAGACGAGAAAGGCGCTGGCACATGCTTCGAGACCAATCCATTCTCCAGGCCCCCAGGGAGTACATTGGTGGCTGCCCTTCCTCTCACACAGCTGTAATACATGTGACCTGGTTCATTTACCAACCCTGATTCATTTCCCATCTCTGACCTCATTGCTCTAATCCACTTATATTAGGTCACTATATTTTACACTCACTCAGTTTCCAGGAATAAATCTGTTATCATAATCAGCTCTCAGCTAAGGAGTAAGCCATAAGATGAAAGTCTAGTATCTCGTGACAAACACATTTAAATTAGGCTAGGATTGCTTAAATGTTGGCACTGTGAAATTCAAGGGCAATATTTACATACTTTTCTATAATGATAGCCTGCTAGATTTGGCTTCTTCATGCTACAACCAACTGAAAACATTTCATGTTTGAGAATCTTTTATTTTCTAATCAATCTGGCTTGGTAGATCTTGTTATTCCTTACTATTTTTCAAACTATTAAACTAAAAAATAAGAAATCTTTCAGAGAAATGCTGCAAGGGAAGCAGCTTCTGGAGAGGGTCACTAGTTCTATTTCTGATATCTAATCAGTACTGTTCCCTCTAAATAATTAAATTACTGAGGTGGTTCTTTGGTTCATATGACCTCATTTGAGACAAGGATTTCCCCTTTCCTTTCTTCCACTTAATTTCTATTTTTAACAAATGTAAGTACAGTGAGAACTTACGGTACTGATCTTCCCTATACTTGTTATTGCCAGTTGTGGACATTTTATATTCACAATAGTGATTCTCACTAAGTTCTTCAAGTTACCATATGGAAGTGCAGACCTAATGGAGAGAGAGAACAGGATTCCCTGAGTCCTATTCTTTCCTGCAGTGCAGAGGTACTTAATAGGGCACTTTGCTTTAGATTCAGATACACCTGGATCCCATTCCTCCCAAGCAATGCCACTTGAATGAACGAAAACTCTTTATAAGCCTCAGTGCCCACTTCTGTGTAAAAGAGTGGTAATCTCTTATACAGAAAAAACATTGTCTAGGTAAATGAGAAAATGCTTCTGATGTATTTAGCACTAAGCCAGGAGCATAATGAGTCCAATAAATAGTATCCATATTATTACATCTCAAATAATGTCTATCTCTTGTGATTCTACTGGGAAAAAGGATTCAAAACCCTCTTGCCATATGGGTGTCAACTATTCCAGTACTTATTTTCAGGTTCATGGGGTCCTTCCTTGAAGCTTTGCAAATATGAAACACGCCATTTTGGCCTGCTTGCCTCGGTGGTGCCAGTCATTTCAGGGTTTTCCATATCTCAGAACAATTTTTTCTTTACCCACTATATACATATTTAGGATTTCCTGACAGGGGCCGCGCTGACTAAATAAAATGAGCACAGGCTTTGTAGCCAGAGATCTGGGGGACTTTGGGAAATTTGTTAACCTCTCTGAGCCTCCGTGTCCTCAGCTATAAAAGAGGTATGAGACCTGCTCTGAAAGGGGGTCATGTTGTAAAAGAAGTGAGATCACTATGTAAAATGCTTTAATTTCTTGCTGAGTAAAGAGAGAGGCACAATATGGAGAATCTATTATGTCTCCTTTATTCCAGCTAATAAATATTCCTTTTCCTCTCCCCCATCCTCCTGGCACATGTTGCCAGTGTTTGGAGCACCTGAACTGCAGTTGCTAATTCTCCCTTAGGAGAAGACAACAGGGTGATGCTGAAGTTGGTCTCAGTCACAGGAAACTTTTTGCCCAGAGAGAAAAATAAAGTCTTCTAGCAGAAAACTGCCACACTTCCTTACTGGCCTTTAGCAAAAATTTGATTCCCATGGACAGAAGGAGTAATTGCTACAAGAAAATAGGCCATGTGTGTTTATACAGTGAGAAGTGTTTTATGGGATTAGGTGGCTGATGAAAAAATACTCATTATAATAACATTATTACCTAGATATAAAAGATACAGAGTAGAGAAAGACCAGTCTTCTTGTTAAATATTTGCCATTTAATATCGTTTTAACCTTTGGGCAAGTCAATGTATTTTCTCATAAATTGGCAAGAAGTAGACTCAGATATTTGAGAGGAAGAATGGTTCACAGATGCCATGTGGCACAACCTGCATTTCACAGAGAGGAGCAAACCCAAGACCGGACAGGGTAAGGAAACGTGTCCAAGGTCAGGCACTGCTATTTGTTTTGATTACTTCTCGAGACACCTCACAACACACACTGCCTCTTCTGGAAAGTGAGGTAAGAGTTGCCCAACTAAATTTTGAAATAAGGTCAGCTATAAATGCCAGTGGCAGCTACCTTCTCTTTTATTATTTAGAAAATGCTCATCTGAACTTGTTATCAGGAGACACAGGCTCAGAGTGAAGAAATGTATTTTTTCACGTGTCAGGAAAGCAGGAGGAATAGAACATCCACTTCCTGGAGAAAGGTGAGATAATAAATTGTCATGAAATACAGACTTCTCATGAGCTGTTTGTGAAATCTTGGCTTCCTGAAAACAAATCAAAGGCAGTGGAGAGTAAAATCCATAATCGTGTGCTTTTTACGTGGGTGTGTTGGACAGAATGCGCAAGGGATTGGATCACGGAAATGATCCACTGGAAAGAAGGCTGCACTGTTTCTCCACAGAGGGAGTAGAGAATAGAAACCAACTTTTGTTTAGATTTCTTTGGTCCTGGAAGTGTTTGCAAATGGCAGAGTCAGTATTTGAACCCAAATTCAATGAAGTTTAAAATCCAGGTTATTTCACAATAAACCAAAGAAATGTCCCAACTCCAACCTACTCCTGGCAGGTTGACAAGCAAGCCTCTCTTACAGCAAGGTGATTATAGTTTCCACTGCCAGGCATTGTGTGCAGGGCTGGGGCGAAGGACAGTAGCTCCAACGTGCTTGACACGAAGGCTGAAATTGCAGAAACTATTCCAGATGAACCAGTCATTACAGTAAGGAAGCTGCTTTTCATGAACCAAAATCTGCAGGCACCTTCATCACACAATAATGTAGACAGAATAAACTGATTAGTTAAATAGTTAAAATTATACCTAGTTTTGAAACCTAAATGTTAAGATAAGAGAGGAGGAGCTTGCCCAGACTGTCAACTGTCGAGAGAGTGATTCAGGAAGTGGGAATTCCCCTTAACATGACAAACAAAATACTTCAAGACTAAAACTTCGATGACATATTGTATGGCATGTAACCAATTTTCATATTTTAAAATAATGTATTCTTTAAGAAAAATAACAGTTCAAACTTTATACTCAAACATTCCTCCTTTCCTAAAATGATTGAACTCTAAGTGTTCTTGCCCACCGCTCCTCCCCTGAGAAAGGGCCGCAATGTAAGTGGGGAGCATCATGTCCTCACTGTTAAAGCCACTTACTGGTCCTGGGTTCAGACAAGTGGAGCTTTTTAAAAAAAAAACACGAGGCAAACTTCAACAAAATGTTCCTTCACCCTGTCTCCAAGTCCACTAGCAGGACTTGAAGGTAAAGCCCTCTTCTGGGGTTGGGACTCTGGAATTCCTGCCCATCCCTGCATTCTCTCTAATATCTCTGTTCCATAAGGGTCATCCGGTCAGTAGTGCTCACTGGCTATTGAGAAGGTGACAGTTGCCATTTATAACACAGGTGACTTGGGATACTCAACTCCTCTAAACCTCTCAGTGTGCTCACTTGTAAAACTGGAAATAATAAGAAGCTTGCTTCAAAAGTCTAACCCTGCACATTAAGTAAAATAACAAACATAAAGCACTTAGCATATGTTATGACCCACAAAATAGAAATCTATAGAACAGAGCACAGTGATGCTCAAGTTTGACTCCTATGCTGCTAATTTCTCCTCTGGCTGCTACGGCACTTTGACTTTTAGGCCCTGGACCCTGTTTCTTAAGGGAAAGATATGTCTCTCCTAGACAGGATCCATGACCCTTGTATTTCTGTTCTGTATAGGCAGAAGTTAATCTCTTCTCAGTCTGTTATGTTTTGAACTGATTGTTCCCTTCTCCTGATCTCCAGCCCCAGAATCTCTTGCATTAGTCTGTCTCCCAAAGTACCTGACCAAGTCAAATTTCATGGTTCTGTTTTTTTAGCAGCTGCTCTTAATTAATTCAAAATGTCTCATTTTTCCTTTTAGGCCTTACTTTGTTTTTTCAGACAGTCCTCTTAGACTGCATTCTTTGTTTGCTAACACCTGGGATCCACATAGATTCTTCTATTTTCCATAATTGCTTACCCCAAATAACTGTATAGACATGGTGAGTTTCAAAACAGAGGTGCATGGAAGGTTGGGTGTGTATGTATTATTTCTTTATTCATCCATGTATTACTCATAAACTACCTATTGAGTACCTCCAAATATTTGACATTTTTAAAATCTCAGATGACATGTATATCAATATAAAATAATTCCAGTCCTCAAGAAACTTAATTTGGGAGAAGATAAACAAAACTCTTAGTATGACGTCATTAGCTACACATTAGAATCACCTAGGTACATTAAATAGAGAAACCTGACCCTAAGTAGGGCCTGAACTTTGGTGTGTTTTGATAGCTTTTCAGGTGACTCCACGGTTCAGGTAGGTTTGAGAATCTTGAATAGAGGGAAGCATGGGATGCCTTGATATGACAAAGAAGAGGCTTTTATCCTAGCTGAGAAGCTACCGATGTCGCCCTAGGAGAGATGACACCTGAGCTGAATTTGAACCAACTGAGTTGTCCAGGTGAAGATGTGGGGAAGCCTTTCCAAGCACAAGGGAGGAAGCAAGGTGAATTCACGGAACTGAAGCAATTCTGGGTAGACTTCAGAGAGTGCTAAAGTTTTTGGACTTCTTTCTGGCAGGTAAAAGTGAGGGGCACTAAAGTACTGTTAGCAGGGAAATTGTGCACTCAAGTACCAGGACATCAACTGGGGAACTTTTACTTTTTATTGTAACTTTACCCCAACAAGAACTATCTCCTCTTTAATAAAACTTTCAAAACTGTTGGCACCTCCCTTGGTTTCAGACATTACAAACAGGAAACTCTACCCATGAGCTAACCTTCACCCTATCCTCTCCCGAAACAAAGAACAGCTGTTCTCCTATTTGGATATGCCTAAGATAAAGAAGGCCCTTTGGTATTCTCAGCTGACTGCAAAGAATGACTTGGCTTCATAGAGATTAGTCACAGGTACATGCAGATGGTTTCAGAGTCAAATGTATTGAGACATTTTTATTTTTGAAAGTATTTTGTCTCTGATAGGGTACTGTCCTCATTGGCAGGGGAAACCTAAGGATCATACCTGCTACAGAGAAAATATAATTCATTCCCTGGAAGATGGCCTGAACTTTAAAGAATTAAGCAGTGATGACACTTGAAGTGCTCTTGTCCTAATTTTCATACACAGGTCCTTTCACATGTCAACCACGCCTTTGAAATAGCTTTAGATGTTATTCATGGTGGAGAAATTATGGTGTTTGTTTATATTTGGGTTTTGATTTTGCCATAAATCTAAGGTACAATACCCATTTAATGACAATATTTCAGGCAAGAAAGAGAAGAAGGAAAAAAAGAGAGAAGGAGAATATTCAATTTAATGTGTTTTAATTGTGAAGTAATCTGATTCCAAAAATGTTGACATATATGTGTAGGAGTAGGGATGGGAAAAGATATGTTCTATAATTAAAAACTCCTAGGAGGGAAATCAAAGATTTTTAAAAGTTCTAGGAATTTTATAATCAACAGCCTCAAAAGCTCTGTTTTTAGACAGAGAAATCTGAGGCCCAGGAAGACTGGGAGACTTGTTTCAGGTTGCACAGGGAATTACTTGATTTAAAAAAGAGAAGCCAGAGATAGAAATCTCATGTCCCCACCTCATGTTTGACTTGCTTTCCGTGACACAAGAATACTCCGAATAACTTCTGAAAAGAAAACACTTCATCACTCTTCCTCATATTTATGGTGGGGGAAAGAGTTTAGAGATAAAGCACATAAATAAATTAAATATATCATTACTAAGTATATTCTATAAAGAAACAAGCAAAAGATCATTGTGTTTCAGTATTCAACACGCTCTTTTGTTAATTTTTTCAATGGCTGTTATTTTCAGTAGGTGACACTTGAATATCAAATTGCATTTGGGTGGGTCAGAATGACTAGTTTTACTTGTTCTTCAAGGTTATTATTATCTTTAACACCTTTTGATATGCTAACCAAGGCTAGTGAGAGTAGGATTTCTTGTGTGTTTATTAGTCATCACCTTCATCTCTCATATATATACATAATTTTTTTACTACTTTCAAAGTGTTAATAAATGATTATATTTGAGCCTCATAAGAACATTATAAAATGGCTTTGTCTTAGTATTCTTCTGAGAAAATATATATTTAATTGACAGAATAGTATGAAAAATGTGGTATCAAACCATACAGTTTCAAATCGTTTCTCTGTCACTCACCCTCTGTGGGGACTTGAGTAAGTTTCTCAACCTTTCTGTGCCATAGTGCCCCATCTGTAACAGGGAGCAGTATGGGTAGATGTTTCATGCCCACATTTTTAGACTTAAATGGGGTAGTCCATGCAAAGTGTTTCTCAAGTCACCTGGCATATTCCAACTGTTCCATATTACTATCTAAACTAGTTATCCATTAATAAATTATGTATTGATGGCCTCTAATAACTACCACTTAAAGAATGCTTATTATTGTCAAGTACTAATCTAAGAACTTCACAAGCAGTAACTCTAATTTTCATGTTGACTGTTTGAGGTGAGAACTACTATTACTATCTCTGTCCTACAGATGAGGAAATTGAGACACAGAGGCAAAGTCACTTGTCTAAAGCCTGAGAGAGTGCAGAACCCAGACCCAAACTCAGAAAGTCTGGTTTGGTTCTTAGCTCTCTGCTGTCACCTCCTGGGATGTGCTGTGTGCTAGGTCTGGGGCAACAGACATGAGAACCACACAGGTCCTGCCCTCCAGCAAGTGTGATGATCCCCAGAGAAGTCAGTCCTCTCTAAATGGTGGCACAGAGGAGAGTTCTCAGCTCTTCCTGGGAGCCTGGGAAAGTGTAACTCCCAACCTTCCTATGGTTCAGGTTTGCTTTCTGCTGGCTCTACTCGCCACACAGGTACCCTGAGCTAAGAATCACAGCATTACCAAACCTCTGCTGTTCCCCGCAACACTGGCTTCCCTATGCTGAAAAGTCGCACTCAGTTTCCAGGTCCCTGACCATCTTTATATACAGGTCCTGTCATTTTCATGATAATCTTTCTAATGTTCTAAATTTCCTTTCCGTGGTTGTCAAGCATATACATTCTTGGCACTCCGAGGGAACTCGTTGTTCAAAATGCTACATGCTACAAAGTTGATGATTCAGCCCATGTTTCTTTAGTGCATCCAGTCTATAAGCTGCAGGGCCAGAAATGAATTTACATCCTTTCAATACCTCAGTGCCATCTTTCCCAAGGGTGGGTCCTGTGTTTCTTCTGTGTCCAGTTTCTCATACGTATATTATGATCTCTGCTCTTGCAAAACAGGACATTGTTTAACCAAGTCCTTATGGGAGGAAGCACAGCCCAGCGAGCAGAACAATAATTTGAAAGTCCTGGGTTCTATTTTCAGCACCATTGTTGACTAGCTGTGCATCTAGCCTTAGGAAGGTCAAAAGCTGAATGGCCTTGCATCTGATGACTTTCTCTGTATGTACAGCTCTGGATGGAAAACAAATCAGACATCTGGCTCTCAGCCTTGAGGAGCTATGGTCTTTGGAGAATAGATGAATAGATGGGTAGTCACACTTGGTTTTGCTTTTTAAAGCAGAAGAACAGAATAAACTCTCTGGCGGAAGGGAAATGAGTTGGCAGAGAATGGAAGAAAGAAACCGAGTAACCTTTTAAACAATCCAGAGGTTAAAGGATTGTTCAAGTGATTCAGATCAAAATAGGCTCTTCAGAGTAAGTTGGAGTTGCTTGCATCTGCAAACGGAAGGGGCTAAGGTTTGAAAGACTTCTCCAAACTTGGACAATAGCAGGTGCCCAGAACACTGCTTGTAGGGCCTGGCAGGAACCACTAGTGGGTGAGGCTTGTGGGCACACTGGGAAGTACAGACTCCCTCTAAAGTAGTTTGCTGCCACCCAGCACCAGCTGCCTGTCATGGGGAGAAGTAAGTCACTGTTGCCTGAATAGTTGCTTTCAAGAGAAAATGAACAATTAGAATAGTGCTGGTAAAACTCTTGATTTTTAAATGATGGAGCCTAATCAACTTTTAATGAGGTACTGACCAGGCACAGCCAAACATATAGTCTAGGCAATGCACTTCCTTTGTCTCTTCTACCTGAAGATTGGATGGAGTTTCATAAGGGTTTTAATTACATGCTCTGCTATGAATGAATAGAAGTTACATATAAGGTACAGGTGTTAGCAGTGACACCCAGCATTGGCTGTACATTGGAATATGACAGAGTTTTAAGAACATTGATACCTAGGTTACAACACAAAGTTTCTTATTTAACTAGAGTGAGCTGCAGTCTGAGCACTGGACTTTTTAAGGACTTCCCAGTGACTCTAATGCACAATCATGATCAAGAGGGAGTAATAAAGTATTGTGGAAAAATTTAAGAATTTCAGAAAGTTGGATGAGCTTTAACTTGAACAGTTAATCCCTGAATATGAGTCAGAAAATTGGCATTCAATATGAATTGTTTAAAAAAAAATAGTACTCAACTCTAGCATCACTACTGGTGGCCGTAATGTCTTTGAGTTCATTAGGAACCAGGGCTGACAACAGATTGCTGGGCAAACAAAGGCATTGTTGTAAAGGTCAAACACAACAAAAGCCAAAGGACAAGTGCAAGCCTAAACATAGATAAGTATTTACACTGGAGATTAATTTGTCTGATGGCCATGAACTGGGCAGTAGAGCAAAGTGAGCCTTTTACATATGAAGTTCGATCTCTGTCTATCTTCTAATGGCTGTAAAATTCACCATATGAAGTTAGTAATTTGTGCATAAAACTAATACTTTCCAGTTTTTCTTCCCTATTTTGTAGGTCTTATGCATTATAAAAAACATGATTAAGTTTTACTGGTTATATCCCTGGCTAATTCATATTTTAGCTTTGGTATCTGTTGCTCTATTTCTCATAAAAGACATCAGGGTGGATGGAGCGTATTAGCTCACATTCAATGGGAAGTTAAATGAGGCATTTCCTCTTGCCTAGGTGTTTCAGAGGAGGTCCAACTATCTGGTGCCAACTTGCCCCACATTCTAAAGCTTACCTATAAAGGGACCTGCTAAGAGATTGTGGAAGTATTTCTACCCATGTTATCACATTGGCGACCTCTGACCTATCAAGAGTGACTTTAAAGAAGCTGGCACTGAGGATTTCTTTGGAGGGTGTTACCAATTTAGTAAGTTTCCTCATTCTCACCATCTATCCCAAATAGATGTGTTTCTTCCTTAACACGAACCAAAAGAAAAACAAGTCAGTGGAACCAATTAGAGAACTTGATATATGTCTTCTGGACTTTAAAAAACAAAGGGATTAATGTCTGACTCATACTTCAAATATAAGGACTGTGGCCTGGACTACCTTTTCCTGATGCCTAGGGCTGGGCTATATAAGGACTAAGCAGTACTTCCAGAAAATGATGAGACTAATGGAACCTTGCACAAGAAAGGCACATTGGGTCTTCTTAGGAGAGGTAACCCAGAAAGGTGACAGGAACCCATGAGTGAGGACAGGCCCCTAGAAGCCAAGAGAATGAAGAAGTCATGAGTGGCTAGCCTGGAAAAGTATACCTGGAGTCAGTGAGACAGTTACTGGGACTTGCCCTGTAATGTAGGCAAAAAAAAAAAGTACCTTTTAAAAAAACTCACCAAAACGTCCATGAGAAAAAAAAGTCAGTTGGGATGTTCACTACACTATGAGAATCACAATGACAGGTTATAATAGCACCAATCAAGTTTAATGTACATTTCCACCTTCTCCTTGCTTGCCCACCTTCCCTTTTCTCTGGAAAGGCCAGAAATCATAGCTAGAGAAGGGGAAAGATATAGAGAGGAAACCAACCTGACCCACCTCCTGTTTCCAGATTTCCAAACCAGGTGATAACAAAGCTGTGAGAGCTGAAGTTTACATGAATTAGAGTTTCTATTGAACTAAACTTTTTAATACCTTAAAAATTTTTATTTTCAAAAAGGACTTCTATTCAATATGGAGGTGTAGGTTTACATATTTCACTTCCTCACACAACCACAAGAAGAATGATAACTAACTTCAAAAAAAATAACACCTAGAACTGCCAGAAAATCAAACAGTAGGGAAGTCAACTAACCAAGTATTTAAAGAAGCCACATTCATCCAGATGGGTAGGAAGTGCAGAGACATGGACTCAGGGCAGAGAGGCTAAGAGACATAGTGTGACATGAAGATGTGGCGGCGGCGGTAGAAACAGCGGTCCCACATTCATGTATGGTAGATAAAAATCAGGAGGGATACATTGGGAGAGAGCAACCCCAGCTGCAGGCCAGACCGCACAGCTCAGGATTCCAGCACCAGGAAGATAAAGCCCCATAACTTCTGGCTGTAAAAAGCAGTGAGGGTTGGGACAGCAAAAGAAACTGACAGTTTCTCGGGAGGGTCCATTTAAAGGACACACATGGACTTGGAACATATGCAAACCCACCCACTCTGGCATTAACAACCAGAGCAACAACCGGAAGGGTACCAGTCACATATGGGAAGTGGGTGAAGTGACTGGAATAGGGGGAGTACCAGGCAAAACTCCAGAGGCCAGGCAGTATCATTATCCCCTCTCCAAGCCCTCCCACCACACAGAGCCACACAGCTGTGAAGTGGATTACCCCACCCTAGCAAACAAGACCCAGCCCTATACAACATAACGGGTACACCTAAGACAGGGAGTCAAAGCAGCTCTACCTAATACACAGAAACCAACACAGGGAGGCTGCCAAATTGAGGAGAAAAAGAAATATGCCTCCTCCCCCCCAAAAAACAGAACAAAATCCCAGAAAAAGAACTAAATGAAATGGAGATAGCCAACCTATCAGATGAAGAGTTCAAAACACTGGTGATCAGGATGCTCAGAGAACTCATAGAGTATGGAAAAAAATAATAATAAAGAAAGAAAGGAAGTTTACACTAAGTGAAATAAAGAAAAATCCACAGGGAACCAACAGTGGAGAGGATGAAGCCAGGATTCAAATCAATGTTTTGGACCTTAAGGAAGAAATAAACATTCACCCAGAACAGAAAGAAGAAACAAGAATTCAAAAAAATGAGGATAGTATAAGAAGACTCTGGGACATCTCCAAAGGTGCCAACAATCGAATCATAGAAATGCCACAAGGAGAAGACTAACAGCAAGAAATTGAAAACATATTTAAAAAATTAATGAAAGAAAACCTTCCTAATTTGGCAAAGGAAATAGAAATACAAGTTCAGGAAGTACAGAGGATCCCAAACAAGTTGGACCCAAAGAGGACCACATGAACACACACCATAATTAAAACACCAAAGATTAAAGATAAAGAGAGAATCTGAAAGGAACCAAGAGAAAAGAAGAGAGTTATCTACAAAGGAATTCCCATAAGACTATCAGCTGATTTTTCAAAAGAAACTTTGCAGGCAAGAAGGAACTGGCAAGAAGTATTCAAAAGGATGAGAAGCAAGGACCTACAACCAAGATTACTCTATCCAGCAAAACTATCATTTAGAATGAGAGGGCAGAGAAAGTGCTTCCCAGACAAGGTAAAGCTGAAGGAGTTCATCATCACCAAGCCCTTATTACATGAAATGTTAAAAGGATTTTTTTAAGAAGAAGAAGATCAAAATTATGAACAATTAAAATGACAACAAACTCACAACTATCAACAACTGAATCTAAAATTTAAAAATTTTAAAAAACTAAGCAAACCAGAACAGGAACAGAATCATAGATATGGAGATCATTTGGAGGGTTATCAGTTGGGAGAGGGAAGGGAGAGAAATGGGAAAAATGGTGCAGGGGCTTAGGAAGTATAATTGGTAGGAACAAAATAGACAGGGGGATGTTAACAACAGTATAGGAAATGGAGAAGCCAAAGAACTTAAATGCATGACCCATGGACATGATGAATTAAAGGGTGGGAGAGTTGTTGGAGGGAAGGAGGTAGTGAGCAGAGGAGGGCAAAAGGGAAAGTTGGAACAACTCTAATAGCATGATCAATAAAATATACTTAAAAAGGAATTAACACAAAATTTTAAAAAGTATTTTCATTTAATACTTGATGGTACTCAGAAAAATCAATGGAGAGTGGCCCATAGTTTTATTGGTTAGTGGAACCAGAGGACTGGAAAGGAATAGCCAAAATATCAGGTTTGAAGGACCAGAAGCAAAATAAAAATTGGTTTTTTATTTGTAACCTACAAGGTCCAGCTTATACAGTAAACCAGTTTAACTTGAATACATAAAGTATTTTTGTGGTGCAGATTCAATTTAATTGGGGTGTAATGTGATGTCACAGTCATCTTTCCAAATTCTCATCCTTATGATCAGCTTTGCTACCTCAAAGATATATTGTATTATAGAAACATTTCTGCAGGATGCTGATAGGTATTCCCTAAGAAAAGAGTTCCACGGTCAAATAAACTGGTAAAACCTAGTTTACTCAAGAACTAAATCGGTTTTGTCCTGGCTGGTGTGGCTCAGTGGATTGAGTGCCAGCCTGTGAACCAAAGGTCGCCAGTCTGATTCTCAGTCAGGGCACATGCTTGGGTTGTGGGCCAGGTCCCCAGCTGGGGGCGTGTGAGAAGCAACTAATCATCAAGATCGTCAATTGATGTATCTTGTCCATTGACGTTTTTCTCTCTTTCTTTCTCCCTCTTTGCTCCTCTTTCTAAAAGTAAATAAATAAAATCTTAAAAAAATAAGCCTTCTAATAATCTCTAATAGTTTAATATGTGTTGTAAGTCTATAAAAAGGGATGCAGTCTATAGCATTTTCAAACTCATTTGCCCATGGAACGTTTTTACCCTCCGAACTTCTGGTTTTCGTTTAATAAATATTTTCTGAACGCCTACTATGTGCAGGCATGAGGGGCGGGTGTTGGGGGTTAATTGACCACATAAGACATTGTTCCTTCCCTGAAAGACTATATTTTAACGTGTTGTTTATCTCAGTCCCTCGTTCTGTGGAATTCTCTTTGGTGAGATATTTTTCTGTGCCAGTCACCTAGATTTCTGCCATTGAAAAATGGTTTGTTAACACAAATACACAAATTACCTGAGAACAAGTTGCTTTGTAAGAGAGATGTGTTTTTATAAAACATAATAAACACTAGTATTCACAGCCAAGCACAATAATAATGCTTTGATTGCCTTTTCACTCTGTCCTTGGTCAGTTTCACTTGAAGATGGAAATCCTTGATAAAGTCACAAAGCTATCCACCTCTTTTCTCCCCTAAGTCTGACTCCATCCCCTGTATGAGACATCAAACCTCCATGTTTTCCTTCCTCTGCTCACTCCAAAAAGATCTGACAGCAGCCTTTTAAATTTGTTTGGACTTTCTATGAGGCATTTCCACAAAGGTTTCAGTTATATGTTGGTGATTGCTAGACTGATTTTGGCACTTACCTTTCTTCTTCTTCATCAGCCTAACACAAATGCACATATAAGCATGTACACATGTATGTGCACACTCACATACACTCACACACTCAGTCTCTCCCTTAAAATAAGGCTAAATCCAAGGTCTTCTTGCAGGTGAAATAAAAGACCTGTGTTAAGCAACAGAAATTTCTCTACCTCATGGTTTCTCAAAGGTGTCCTCATTTGGGTGTTTCTTATGCTTTGGCACTCCTCTATTCTCAAGTAGGTCTGCATGCAGTTAACTGTGGCATCTGAATCTTGATGAATGGTGTCAAGGAAAACAGGGAGAATGCAACCGAGAAAATTCCCCCTAGCTCCTGGTAAAGCCTGAGGATGCTCAGTTTTCTGCATAAAGTCAATCAGCAGGGACTTTGTGCCTGAATATCTGTGAACCTATCAGCTGTCAAAAGGAAATGGCCCACTGCGCCTAGACATATATAACTTCCTCTTCCATTCCAGTCACCACAGGCTCCATGGAGATTTCCGTTATAGGAAGAAATCCAAATATCCAGTCACTATGCCCTGAAAAGCAATCTCTTCCTCCACATCCTCTGTGAATTGCTGACTCCATTCTCCCAAGTTTCACACCAACTACTAGCTCTCTGCCCAATTGGTTTGGGCCCTAAATCTGCAGATCTCATCCATGAATCCTTGTGGGCAAGAGACGAAAACATAGGCTTGATCATTACAGCTGGATTTATAATTATTTGAATAATCAAAATTAGTCTATAAAAAGCCTTTTTATTTCAGGGCCTTGACCTCTTCAACATATTTCTGAAATATATATCAGTTACTTCCACCTTTTGCCATCATATAGATCACTATTTGTGTCAAGGCCACCATAACCTATGACCAGAATAACAGGTGTCAACTAGTCATCCAACTTTTAATCTTATCCTCTCCAACTGATTTTTCACATACAAGAATAAATGACCTTAAAAATAAATCAGGGTTTCTACTTCTGGCTGAAATGAAGTAATGGGATGTATTTGAAACAATTGGAAAACTAACTCTCTCTCTCTCTCTCTCTCTCTCTCTCTCTCTCTCTCTCTCTATATATATATATATATATATATATATATATATATATATTCAAACAACTTTCAGATATTGGCACAAAAGTAGTATAGGATTGTGATTCAACAAATAGGTAAAGCAACAATATAACTAGAAGTGAACAACCATCCCAATTTGCATGGGGCTTGGTGGGTTCCCAGAAAATGAGACTTGCAGTCCTGAAACTGGAAAAGTCCTGGCTAAACCATGAAAAGTTTTTCATCCTAAAAGCCCTGTGATTTCACCAGCTGACTGCTTGTAGGAAATTTCTAAGCTGTAGCACAGGACTATACAAGATCTGTCTGGAAAAAGTCCAGCCATTGTTAATATAACGAGAATGGTTTATACAAAATCTATGTAACCTGGCAGCAAAGGAGAGTGGACTGGCATGCGCATGTGTGAACAATGACAACTTCACTGTACTAGTCAGTGGTGGTGGTAGATGCCACTGAGCGAGCATGTGTACTGTGTGGCTGCCGCACTCATAATGACTGAGGGGGTAGAGCAACGAATCTGCATCAAATTTTGCATTAAGCTTGAGCATTCCTCCATGGAAACTATTAATATTATTCAGAAAGCTTTCAGGGATGATCCAATGAGTGCAGTGCAAATAAAAGTGTGGTACAAATACTTTAAAGATGGTCAAGAATCTGTTGAAAGTGATCCACGTTCTGGAAGGCCTGCAATAAGCAGAACACTGGAGAATGTTGAACGTGCACAGGCTGCAATCAAGAAAGATCAACAACTGACAGTGAGAGAACTAGAAACTGACCTGGGGATTCCAAAAACTACTGTGTCTGAGATTTTGATGCAGGATCTTGGCATGAAACATGTCACGGCAAAATTCGTTCTGCAGTTTCTGCTACCAGAGCAAAATTTGTTTTGCAGCTCCTGCTGCCAGAGCAAAAGAAACATTGTGCTACAGTTCCTAATGACTTGATTGAAACTGCTACCGATGAACCAGATTTCCTCAAGAAGGTCATAACTTTAAAGGGGACTGAGGTGTCTTTGTCCTGTGTACAATGTTTCTTGTATCTTGTAACTTCTTCGATAAATATTTCTATTTTTCATATTATTGTGTGGCTGGATAATTTCTGGACAGACCTCATATATGCAAAAAATATACAAATATGTGGAAATTGACCCATGAATAAAGAGGAAATCACAAAATATATAAGAACATGTTTTGATCTGAATAAAAGTTAAAATAATATAATAAAATTAGTGAAATGTAACTAAAACACTATTTAGAGATAAATCTATAATATTAACTGGTTACATTAGGGAAAAAGAAAAATTTATATTTATATCTCAACTTCTACTTTAGTAAACTAAAAAGAGAATAAGAACTTAAACCCAAAGTAAGAAAATAAATAAATAAAAGTCGCCCTAATTAAATATTTACTGACATAGGCATTGTCTTAAATGCTTTATGCCCAGTATTTTCTAATCTGATTACTACCTTATGGGTTAGTCATGATTATTATCTCACTTTTCTTTTTATTTATTAATTTATTAATTATAGTTGACGTTCAATATTATATTTATCTCAGGCATATAACATAGTGGTTAGACATTTATATAACTTACATAGTAATCCCCTCAATAAGTCTAGAACCCCCTTGACACCATACATATTTATTACAATATTATTAACTACATTTCTTATGCTGTACTTTACATTCCCATGACTATTTTATAACTGCTAATTTATAGTTCTTATTCCCTTTGAACCTTGCCAGGGTTCACTAACTTTCCTAGGTTAAGAGTCAGAGTTGTGACTTGAACTCAGATCGCTGTGCAACATCCTGCAAATTTAATTGAGCATATTTATGCTGTTAAACGTATTTTATCTTCAAGTTTGATATTTCTCTTTTAAATATACATATATATACAATATAAAAGATACATCAAATTTTACATGTATGTATTTTATATATGTAATGTGTACTTATATGTATACAGTATGTAATACAATATAGAATAGAAAAATATCAAAAAAGAAAAATATCAAACTTTATATGTATGTATTTATATGTACTGTATTTATATGTATATATAATATGAAGCTTATATATACAACATGTGCATATATAATATGTATATACAAATGTATGTACACACACACTGAACGAAAGGGCCCCATTCTCCTAACGCATGGGAGAACAGTTCAGAGATGAGCCATTACTATTGTCATCTCTGAAAATTGTTCTATCAACGAAATGATCTACCATGAAGGCCATCTGTGGAAACATGGTCTATGACTAGAGTCCATGAATAATCTCCATTTGTTCCTGCCAGTCTTTTAAGCTCTGTGTCCTTGAGTCACAGAGACATGGATGGACAGCTGAGAGTGTCACCGTGTATCCGTGGCCACCATTACTCACTCAAGTGTTAATATCTGCTCACAAGGATAAATTCAGCCTCTTCACAATATTGGGCAATCAAACTTGTGTTCTTTCCATGAAAAGCCAAATGCACCTCTCTCCAAGCACAAAGTGTTCAAGAGTGCTGGATGCCTGATTCATGTTTCTGGGATGCTACACAATTACTGTGTCATCTTAGGCAGGTCACTTTTGGGTTTTCTGTTTTCTCATTAAAGATACTCAGTTTTGTTTTGTTTTATTTCATCTTATTTTTTAGTTGTATAATGGAAGAAAGGAAGTATCTCCAATATCTTGCTGTTGACCATTTTCTACCCCATCTCTCCTACATAGTTGGTAACTTTGACTTCCTTCTCAGTGTCATGTCTGCATTATCAGCTCCCAGTCTCCATGAAGGTCAGATCATAATATTCACCTGCTCTAGATCCCAAGCGGCTTTCCATTTCACTAGAATAAAACCTTAAGTCCTTACAATGACCTTACAAAGGCCCCACGACATAATTCTCCCTCCTCCTCTGTTATTTCCCTGACTTTATTTGCTACTCTGCCCCCATTTTGTTATGGTGGTTTGCTAGGGCCCCCATAACAAAACACCACAGAATGGGTGACTTAAACAATGGAAATTTATCTTCTCACCATTCTGGTGACTGGAACTCCAAGATCAATGTATCGGTAGGTTTGGTTCCTTCTCAGGTCTCTCTCCTTGGCTTGCAAACAGTGGCCTCTCATGCTGCCGTCACATGGTCTTTCTTCTGGTGTTTGCTGTGTGTCCAAACTTTCTCCTCTTATAAGGATGTCAGTAGAATAACATCGGGGCACATTCTAACGACCTCATTTCACTTAGTTACCCCTTAAAAGCCCCTATCTCCAAATACAGTCACATTCTGATGCACTGGGGGTTAGGACTTCAACCCCAATATGAAATTTGGGGGAACGCAATTCAGCCCATAATACCCTCACTCTGCTCCAGTGAAACTGGCCTTTTGTATGTTTTTTAAACACATTCTTGCCTTCGCACTAAAACTCTGTGAAGTACAATAATATCTGTTGCAATCTTGTAACTTTAAGAATTCTTCCATAACCTGAGGAACACGTAAACCCTTGGCTAGAACACTATGTTTATAAGATTTAGCCCAAACGTCTTTTGGTCTGCTTGCTTCTAACTCCTTTTCAATTTGTTCCCTTTGCCTCCTTAACTTTATATGACTTCATAGTTTGGCTTCCCTTGTTTCATTCAACTCAGTCAGTATATGACTTTTATTTTCACTTCTGACAGAGCTGCCATATTAGATCATGCTACTTCATTCATTCACTCAAAAAAGTAACCAGGTTATGTGCCAGTCACTGTTAGAATCTAGGGATATGTTGAAAAACATTAATATTAGGATTAATAAGGATTAATAAATTCAGAAGTGGTATACATAGGGTACTACTGTCAGAGTCATGAGAAAAGATATTTAAATAAATAGGCATCAGGAAGCCTTCTGGAAAGAGATGGCAATAGACCTGAGGTTTGAAGAATGAATAACAGTTAACCAAGCATTTAATGGAGAAAGAATTGTCTAGGCAGTGTTAGCATCGTGTGTGAAATTGCAGACGCATGAGACAGCGTGATAAGGACAGAAGAAAGGGCATACTGAGAAGTGTGGGATAATGAGGCTTCCTTGAGATGGGGTTGGAGAATAGAAATCTTATGTGCTGTAGCTTGAAAGCTCTAGGGAGTGTTAACAAATTCTGAACGAGGAAATGATTTTGTCAGACCTCAAATCTAGGAAGTTTAGTCTGCCATCACTAAAGAAGATGATTTATAAGAGCTAGTTCCAGACAAAGGAGACCACTTAGGGAGTTATTGTAGTCAGTCTGCTGTGAAAAAACTAAGGACCAGAATCAAGGCAGAGACAACAGAAATAGAATGGAATGTATGGCTGAACAATAAATTAAGGAAATTCAAACTGCAGGATTGGTGTTGAGTGCAGACATGGGAGTTAAGGAGAAAAACCTAAAAGAACTCCAAGGTTTCTGAGTTTGGCAATGAAAGAGATAATGATGGTATTCATTATGAGGAAGAGAAACAAACTCAGTTGCAGACACATTGAGTGTCTGTGAGACATCCAGAAGAGAAGTTGTATTCATCATTCTCTGTAACAGAGCATATATTTGGATATAAGAAAACCTCAATTGGTTGAGGCCTGCCTAGTGGCCTTGTTCTACTTGTAAGAGCTCTATTTTTCTAATCACATTTTAAAATCCTAAGCAAAAGGAAGAATTCTAGAGTTGCTTTTATATGAGACCAGGTAGAACTAAAAAGATATAGTACAATCACAGCCCCTCCTCATCACTACAGCATCACTTATGGCGCAGATGTCCCTTGGGCCCCTAAAATTTGCGTGGGTGACTCAGTGTGACGTGGCAAAAACATGGACAATACTACAGTGACCACACAGTTATCTCATGATTCCTACTGTAAAACTAAATACATTCATTCATGCAAAAGTTTAGTGCTTCAACAAATAATGGTGTTTTCTTTTGACTTCAAAAATCCAGTGAAGCAGGCAAAAGAGACAATATTTTTTGGTTTTCATTTTCTGATGAGGCTGCTGATGAGTAAAGAGATTAAGTGACTTCTCCAAGGTCATACTGAGTCTGTGGTGAACATCACACAAATTCCCCCCAAAGAGCTCACTACAAAGGATATGTAATCTGTTCCCTATAACAGTTTAACAGTACGTAATAGCAATTTAATCTTCTAAGTAATCAACCCAGGCTTTTCCACTTACCAGTGAAATTGCAAGTGGAAACTATAGAACTTGAAACTCTATCTTTCACACTTCTGCATTGCTCCCATTTGATGAGTAGTGATATTAAGGGAATACATGGCATCATCTAGTGTTTCATAACCAAACCCTTCAAAGCAGAGTAACCCACAATAAGGAGTGTGCTTAGTTCTCTTCTTGGCTCCAAAGGGTCATTAAATCCTGTTTTCTCTTTTCTATCCAACTGCTTAGGACCAACTAGCTTTCATTCAAATCATTATCATCATTATTTTTTTTATCAGTTCTGTTAAGAATCCCCTAAATTTCAAACTGGTCAAGAATACCGGCTGAGATCATATTCTTAGAATAGTGTCATAAATTATTATGTGTAAACCAGTAATATTTCAAAAGTTGTAATTCTCTGTCAAGTTCACTACTGTAATATCATAAATTGCTACACTGCATGGCTTTTTAGAAAGTCAGATATATAACATATATGTGATTAATCCTGTATTAATTACTTCTTTTTGATTGCTGTGTTTTCTCAGGAATGCAGCTTGCAAAGTTACATAAGTGTTTTTATTTAGTGTGATAAATTAAAACATGAATCTTTTGGAAAAAGGAGAAAGGAGAATAATTTGATTCTCTGCAGAGATGACAATGTATTGGAAACAGCTCAAAATGTTTTATCTTCATACTAAAAATTCCAGGCTGAAAAGAATAAAATTACCTCCATTCCCTAAATGGTATTACCCTAGTAGCAGTATATAATTATCCACAAAAGACTGTGTCACGTTACACAATCACTACCTTTCCCTTAGCTGGAGAGTTCAAAGATAAATAGATGAAAAATGATGCCCCTCAAAAGAAACATCAAAAATTCATCTGGACAAGTGTCCTTGTATTTAATAAATATAAATTATATATATAAATATAAAACTTGAGCTTGTTCCTCTCTCGTGACAAGACTCAGGAGGCCCTTCATGTATTTTCTAATCCCACCTCCTTCTAATTTCTCCAACCACACTGTCGTCTTTTCAGTTCAAGGAACACCACAAGCTCATTTTCATGCCTCAGGGCCTTTGCACATCCACATACTTCTTCACATCACAACCACCATGGTCTATTTGAGATGATGCCTACTACTTTTTTTCTCTATTACTTTACCTTGTTAATTTATAGTGTTTATCAAAATTCACAAATAAATTTTTTAAGACTTACTTTTTATCTGTCTTCCCTAGCCCCATCTGTGCTGATACAATGTCTGTTTTGGATATCATGTATAACTAGTGGCTAGTACTGTGCCTAGGGTATCATTGGTGCTCAATATATTATTTGTTGAATGAATGAATGAATGAATGAGGAATTTATACTTGTTTTCAGTTGTTTTCTTATATACTTACAACTGCATATGCTAAATTCAAACATATTTCTATAAGTAGGGGAGACTTCACTCACAGAAAGAGTGCACTAAGGCTATAAGTAGGGGAATAACTGAACTTTTTGAAACTTAGAATTCACTCCCTAATATTAGTGTCATATATGTTATTAAAACTATGGCATGAAACTAGCATTGTGATGTGATTAACAAATATAACCATGCAATTCGTTGACTGTAAGAGCCCTGCCCAGTTGTAGAATAAAATGTATTTTCTGTACCACTTCCCTACCTTTCTCAAATTATTTATTCCTTAAGTTACAGAAAGTAAATTCTACAGAAAATAAAAAAAACTATAATTTAATCCTAAAGGCCATTATTAGTTTTCTAACTTAAGTAGCATCCAATTTAATACTATTCCTTTGTTCAATTTTCATTCATGATGGAGAATAGCCCAAACTTTTTCTTTTAAAACAAATTTCATTCTTGAATTTTAGAAACCATTATTAAAGTAATAAATCATTTTTGAGCCACTGTAGCTTGAGTTTCTCAATCCCAACTTTAAAAAAAAAAAAAGAAACCTTCCATGTTCTTTGATGTACAAGACACGCTTTAAAAATGTGAATGCAAACCCAAATGTGTTAGCAGGCTCAGCAGGGTCTGAGTGCTGGCAGGAAGAGCATTTATGGTACCCACAACAACCTCACCAGTTCTGATTCCACACAAGCTCATTGGTGAGGCCTCATCCTTGCCTTTGCCTTAACTACACATGCCTGACTTGCTTTCTTAATTGGGCCCATGTTATGGGAAGTTGACAGAAAATAGTCGTTGTATTAAATGTAAGTTTGACAAACTTTTTCTGTTAAAGGTCAGGATAGTGAATATTTTAGACTTCGTGAGTCAGTCTTCATCGCAACTACATAGATGATGCATAAACAAATATGAGTAGGTGTATTATAATAAAACTTTATTTACAAGAATAGGCTGGGGGCCAGGTCTGGCCTGTGGCTGTAGTTTGCCACATTCTGTATTAAATGATCGCTACATAGATGGCTTTGTAAGGGGAAGTCAGCCATAGGGTAAATTCAGAGTTGGCATACATGTATTAAACAGCACCTGAACGCTAAGAGTTTCAGATGGTGTCATACCTAATCTCCACAAGTAATCTGTGTTTGGTAGGGGTGGAAACTGAAACTGTGTGCTCTTAAGTTGTGTAGCCATACCACAGATCCCTTCTACCCTGCCAGGATTTAGGATCATGGAGTCCAACAACCTGGGTTCAAATCTTGCCTCAGCTATTCATTGACTGTGAACTCTATGGAAAATTACTCAACCTTTGTGTGTCTCAGAGTTTTCACCTACCAAATGCAGCTGTTACAAGGATTAAAAGACAAACTACAAATAGTTCTTAGAACAGTATCCTGAGCTCAATGCATGTGGCCAGCCTTAAATGCAATTCTGTAGACCCTTAAGGTTTCAGAGCATTCTTTCAAAGGTTTTGCAAATATTTGATAGAAACCATGCTGTTAAAATATTTTTCATCATTTAAAGTACTATAATAAAACTTATACTCATGTAATTTATATCAAATTTAACATGTTTTCTTCCTCTATTAACTTGTGCTATCAGTTAACTCTTTTGTGCTCAGACATTGGAGCAAAGCTTTTTCTATGATTTCTGTTTATTTAAAGATTTTGCAGAGAAGTCAAGATAAGCTGATAAAAATAAAAATAATTATTGCCATCTTTAGCTACTTATCTTTGTGAATCAGAATTGTCTTGACACTGTGCAACCAAGATAAAAAAAGAAACTTAAAATTGGAGGTTGAAGTGGATATAAGACTCTCATTTCTAATTTTGTGTTAATCAGAAAAACTTCATTATCCCATTGACTGATTCCATAAAAAATAAATATTATAAGTTATTTAAAAACCTGTATACCAAAAATAATTCACTGTTATTTTGTTATATATATATATTATAGGCTCATGTAAGTTTTCATTTGGAACCAGAAAAGACACTACCCTGAAAATAACATTTAACAAGCACTTAACTAGACCAGAGTTGCTTTCTTAGATAAAGGTTTGAAATTTTTAGCATGAGAATAGTATTTATGTATATATTTTTAAATCCCACCCTGATAACTAGGACAAGGCAAACACTTACCAAGTGAAGTTGTTCATTCTCCTTCACTCTCCGCCACCATTATTATCATTAAGCCCTCGTGACCTTAATATATTTTCTCCTTTGAACCTCCTGACAATCCTCTGAGTTTCCCAGGCAGGTAGTATTAGTCTTGTTTTTATAAAGGAAGAAACTGAATGAGACTCGGAGAGTATAAATGATTTCCCAAGATCATTCTACTAAGCAAGTGACACAGATGAGACTCAAATCAGGAGACTTACGACTACTGGTCCAGAGCTTTTTCCCACCATATTTGACACAGAAGAGATGACTGGAATTTTTGAGTGTGAGTTTGGGAGTTCAGAGGTCACCCTTGCCGTGCCTGAGGCTGATGGGGCACAGGCTCATCAAGCATGTCTTACTGCTTGGTTGTTCTCCTGCATGCTGCCTTGGCTCTCTAAGGATAAATAGGTAGCCTAAACACTTGTTTTTTATATATCTTCTGGACTCTGTCCCACTTTTTGCAAGAGTCATTTGACAAAACACTTTGCAAGAGAAAAAAAGAAGTCACTTATAGGTCTCAAACTAAGTCCTGCTCCTAGAGTTTATGAAGGCAGGGGCAATATTGGGTATTTATCTCTATGGTGCATGGAAGTATCAAAATTATAACTGTAAATAAGTGTATAATGGAGTCAAGCACCACCACACACTTTTTCTTTAGATCTCTTTTATTTTTGCTACCACTACTTATGGGCCACTTATGTTGTAATAAGTTTCCAAGTGATTTTTTTTTGAAATTTTGATTCTACTTCCCTCATATCACTATCAGTGTAATATTAAAGCCCTCAAGGTTCCTCTGGTGCCTCTCAAAACAAGATAAGATTCTCTTCCTAGGATTCAAGTTTCTCCATATTACAGGCATGTCTTATTAATATCAATCATGCATCCTCTCTGTTCCAGTCTTGTCATCTCTCTACAGTCCATACACAGGGCATGTTCACTGCTGCTTTGTGTCTCTCTCTGTCACTGCTCCTTTCATTTCCCTCTACAGATCCAAATCCTGCTCATGATTTCAGATCTAATACAGCCTTCATATTCCATGAACCCTTCTCCAGTTATCTTAGTCCTTTAGGATTTTCATAGCAAAAATTTTGTACTTGATGACACATATTATTGTATGAGTTATTCTGATCTAAATGGGAGCTGTAGGCAACCATGTAAATTGTACCTCTATTTCCCTGCCTCCTCCACTGTAGATACCCACTAAATTAGAGTAAATGCTTAATAAAATAATTTATAGATTTATTTAATTGAAATCATCCTAAAGCATAGGTACAAAAAAAATCATGTTTCTGAGACATGTCCCACCCATAGCCCATGCTTATCTCAAGATAATTTCCACTGTATTTTTAATGAAAAAGGAAACCTAAATTATATTTTATAGTTTGTTTTGTCTCCTTGAACGCTGCCATTGTTATTGGTATTTATAAATGAAATCTGCCACTGAAGCATATATAAACACACCAGAATTAATTATAGCAAATATTTAACAACTGATTGCCTTCTAATTGGTTAAACAAAATGAGCCATTCACTAGCTAGTCAAACTTCTTTCATCTGGAAAGATTTCTATCAATTTCCTTTAGAGTTATCTAGAAGATTTGGGGAAGTCTGGTGGCATGTCAAAAGACTTCCATGAGTGGAACATGATTTTACCTCTCACATCTACTGACTAAAAAGAAAAACTAAATACAAAAAATATTCTCTGAGTAAAATTTTCTGCGATTCTTCAACCCTTATGTTTTTTAAAAACTACAGTATGACTGAAAGACAGAATTTGTTTGTATTTCAGAAATGAGAAGAGAGGAGTCGCAGGTTGTTCATCTCAGGAGACATTTTGTACCTATTCTGAAAGATTCTGTCTTGGAGACGGTCTGCAAGTCAAGTTCTTTCAAAACAGGCAGAGGCCAGCCTGGTCTGCCTGTGGCCCACGTGCAGTAGGAGAGGGTAAGGAAGAGGGGTTCATCACTGGCATCAGGTTTTATCCACTCTTATATGTAAATGTTCTTTCTCCACCTGAAGTTGATGGTACAGTGATTAGAAAACCAAAACTTGGTTGACTGAGCAGAGGAGATCTGTTGTATTCTGTTCTTTGAGCCCAGAAATAATCAAAGGCTTATTTTCATTTCCCGGCTGACCTAACTCGTGAATGGAAAATGACCTAGGAATATGAGATAACTGGATAATTTCAGCATATTTTTAAAAATCAACATGCTTCTTGAAATTGGTCAGATTTAGCTGATAACTTTTGTTCTCTTTATTAGTAACTTGGAGATTATTTTTTTCTGTATTATAGACTACTCTGCTGCTGTGGGATTTAATCAATTGGATATGAGTAAACTACAATCATATTTTCCAAAAGCACAGAAAAGATGTTAAGGCTGTAAACAACATAGAATTATACCCTAGGGTAGGACTTGACTAGGCAAATTGGGACAGAAGTCTATGGAAATTTAAATGTTTTCCTTGAATTCTTAATTGGAAATTGCTACTGTTGTGTTGCTGTTCATTAGTCAGTTAAGCCTTGGTCATGTAGATTCTATTAACACCACTTCACTCTTGGGGCATGGAAGAAAATGTTGAGTGCACATGATGTTTAGGAAAAAAAGGCAATGAAAGATTGAAGACCTGGGTTCCAGTCTTGCACATCTCTAATGTGACCTTGGACAAGCATCTTCACCTCTCTGAACTATCATCTAGGGTAAACAGAAGAGACTGAACCAGGATAGATTTCCAAATTGTGCTCAGTTAGTGGGCATGGTGGGCCAGAGCAAAGCCTGCCTCAGGATGTTCACACTCTCTTTTTCACTCTGTGGAATTTTCACCACGCCCAACTCCACCCACCCCAATCTGCACATGGCTCATTCCGTCCCATCATATAGTTCCCTGCTATAATGTACTCCCTTAACAGTCTATTAAGACAGAGGCCGTGCTAATTCTTTCTTTCCCAATTACTTTCAATCCCTTACCCTGCTTCACTTTTCTTTTTGACACTTATCACTACTTAAAAATATATACATATACACATTTTTATGCATTCCATTTTTTGCTAGCTGTCTCCTTCCCTAGAATATAAGCACTATGAGAGCAGAGATCTATCTTGTCTGCTTTATATATGCTTTAAAAAGCATCTGATGTGCAGTAAGCACTTAATAAATATTTATTAAAGAATAAATGAGTCACTGACTCCCTGCCTGGCAAAGGCAACAATATACTAGAAGGAGTACAGTTGCTCCCTATAGGAACATCGACTTTGCCACAATCTCCACCACTCCTACGGTTTTCCCAACACTGAGTTCATTTTTTATTGAAGCTTCTTTTTTTTTTTACCCTACCTTTCCCCCTTTCCCACTGACGTTCCTGCTTGTTCAATGTAAGTACTTTCATTTATAACATGATACTCCTTATCTAAGATATTTCGCTGGTGGAGGGAGGAGTCTGCTGCTAAAAATAATTTGAAAACTCCTAGACAAGAGGATTTTTCAAATCTCTTCTAGCTCTAACAACTGGTGAATTCCTGCTTCACAGCCATTCAGATATAGAAGTATGAAATACAAGATGCACGTATTCAACTTTCCTTCATCACCTCCTTTAAATGCTTTTTTTTTTTTTTGAGTCAACCCCTGCAGGAGCAGACCATGTGAGCCCCTTAAGAGAAGAGTTCATTCCCACCTGCCACCTTGAGCCGGCCAACAATCTCAGCTCCCCGACTCCGTTCTTGATTATGTAGAGCCATTCCAATCCTGCCTGGCAGGACTTGCAAAAACAGCTGTTGGGCTCCACAAACATTTGGAGGAGGGGATAATGTGAGGTAGGGTGCTACATTCTTCTACTCCCTTTTACTGAAAGAAACAGCTGTGATCTTCCTGTGCAAACAAAAGTTCACAGTGCTCAGCACCATTCAGCAGCAAGTATTCACATGGATTTTTCTTCTCAGAAGTCACCACCCCAGCACCAGAGGCGAGGCTCCGTTCCCCACAGCACGGAGGGAACGCCACGTCTTCGCATGCTCTGTTCGCTTGACCAAACAATGCCCAAGATGTGCAATTCAACCCGAATAAAATAAATGTGAGTCAAGTCCCCTGACTCATTCAGCATTTCATTACTGGTTATCAAACGCGGTGTTGTCACGTTGCAGCAACCCGTGAGTGCGCCGGCAAAAACAGCCGTGTTTATCTCTAAGAGACAAGCACGCTTAGGTTCAGCGGCATGAGTATCTGTGCATCGGGGCTGAAGTACCTAACGGAGAAGTATATCCCTGAACAGCAAAGTCGAGGTATGTTTAGAGGTGCTCTCTGATTCAACCGGTGACTCACTCCTTTTGTTTCCTCTCCGCTCTTATGCACTTAAACAGAAAACAGGGTTTTCATTTCTTCTTTTCCCCACCCCCATCCCTCTTAACTGACAGGGCCATCTGTCCACCTGACACCGTTTTTGGTTGCACAGTTTTGAATCCAGGTGATGATCAAAATGAGGACATGGTTGTCCCTTAATGTTTTCTCTCTGAAGGGATTAAAAACATTTTAAAGCCTTTGTTTGTGTTTGTCTCACATTCTCCAGTTGGACTCCTGTACTCACTGAATAGCAAGGAAGAAAGCCTGTGAGCGGCCACTGTGCTGATGGAAGGTCACTGTTAGGCAGGACACCGTGTCCTAACTCAGCTGGAATTAGACCAGTGCTTTTAAAACGGATGGGACTTGGATACTTAACATGGTTATATTTTCAATATCTTCTCCGTTTAAGGCAGCTTGGTTGGCAAGTTAGTACATTAAGAAATGAAACCTAAAAGAATTCTTTTGTGCCCATAATTCTGTAATTTATTATATCCAATGTATCCATACACATATGGTTTTTAGACAAAGAGATGAAGAATTTGCCTACAGGACTCTTTTATCCTGTGATGCCTCATGTCACCCAGTTGTGTCACTATTTTTTACAAAGCCATTGCTTCTCTGAGAAGTATTGATATAGTTTAGTTAAACATGTCAAGTGAGAGGATATGATCAATGGTTCACTTCTTTGAAATATTTATCCATCCATCCCCCCCACATGGAAGCTGCTCATTTTTATCGTCTTAAAGAGACAGATACAGGTGTTGAGAGAAGTTAAAATTTGACGTTTCATTCATCTTTTTTCCACTCATGTCTACAAATGAAAATCCAAGTTAAGTAACATTATTTTCTAGGTCTCTTTCTGTACCTTCTCACATTATCAGCACCTCTTGCTGCTGCTGCTGTGTGTGAGCTGAGGAACATGAGATGACCTTCCTCAAATACCTGGGTTTTAAATTCAGTTCACATCTCTTAAGTTAAATTGGGTTTGGCCAGTAATGTCTCACTGCCCTGTGATCCCTGGAAACATTATCCAGCAAAGGCATTCATCTCAGGAGAAAATAAACATAAATGTCTCCTGAAAGCCCATCTTCTCAGCCATCCCTTAGACTCTGGTAGGCTTTCCTGAGCCAAAGATCTCTTCTCGAAAATCCCTCAATGTCAGACCACTTTGTGACAATCAGAAATGGCTGAAGTTTTTGTAAATCCCAGGTGGGTTGGGAGAAATACCATGATGAGTCAATAATTTTCACGATCTCTAAAATTCAATAAACAGTCTTTCTTAAAATCAATGGAAGTCAGCATATGGCAAGTTAATTCAAGGGGAATTTATAACTGAAGTAGCCCAAAGGCTCTCATTACAAGACAGTTTCACCCAAGGGGAATCCTCCAGTGGGTTTCTGTAGCAGAATTGCTCCAAGATCGGGGCATCTGCAAGGCCAGTGCCTAAGCCATTGCGTCTGACAGTCTTTTAATTAGAAGAATGATCAGCGCCATTTACGAAGGAAACCCTTGGTCCCAGGAGTTGCAATCATATGTGGTATCTTTAATACTTACAACTATGAAAAGTAAGAACTAGATGTATTTTTTTTTCAGATTAGGAACTTCAGCCATAAGAATGGGAAAAAATGCAATTTGATAGATACCATTAAAAACAAAACAAAACAAAACACTAGTATAGATGATATAGAAGAACCATCTTTCCGAAGGAGTCATATGGACTCATAGTGCCAATCTCTTCCATAGTTTAATACATTTCTGATAATGAGGATTTGGGGAGCATTAACTTAATTCCTTCTTACATCCTAAAATACTATTGGGTTGGCCAAAAGGTCTATATGGTGTTTTCCATAAAATAAGACACATTTTTTTTATTTTCAGCAATAACTTTATTGATTTGGATATCTTAGAGTTTGTCAGCTATCTCCCGCATAGTAGAACGTTGGTTGTTTTTAATTAATGACTCGATTTGGTCACTATCAATTTCTACTGGTCCTACTTGACCATGGAGTATTGATGATCCAGTGAGAAATCTCCAGCATGAAACTTCGCAAACCACTTTTGACACATTCAATCTGTTAAAGCACCTTCTCCATACACTGCACAAATCTTTTTTTGTGTTTCGGTTGCATTTTTATCTTTCTTGAAATAATAAATCACAATATATGCTGAAAATGTTATTTATTTTCTTCCATCCTCAATATTAAAATGGCTACAGAAAAATTCAATTTTGATGTTTGTTTGTTTTTTTTTAATGCACACTGATATGACAGCTGTCACAATACAATCTAAGAAAACTTTCAAATGAAGTTAAAGACAACTAAGTGCTACTAGAGCCATCTTACAGGAAAAACCAAATGAACTTTTTGGCCAACCCAGTATTTATAAGTATTCTTATAAGTGTCCCATAGTTTTACTGGTTAGTGGAACCAGAGGACTGGGAAGGAATAGCCAAAATATCAGGTTTGAAGGACCAGAAGCAAAATAAAAATTGGTTTTTTATTTGTTTTATGTACTAAATATTTATTTGAAAACATTATCTTCCTATTCCTTGTGCAAATTTGTAGGTAGAAGTTTGAGTATTTGGGGAACTTATTTCATTTCTACATTTTATTCGGGAAATGAGAGCCAGATGTTTTGGGACATTTGCTATTTATTTTAAATAATGGCTTAGGTAAGATAACAGTTATATTGACTAGTTATTGTATCTTCCTCAGGAGAAAGTGAAACTTTTCAGGTCCTATATCTCATCATACCTTAAAACTTTAGGACAGATCCTAATAAAAGGAAAAGTCTTTGAATGTTCTTTTATTTGTAGATAGCAGCAATGGGAAGGTGCATTCAATTATATTAACAGAGTTCTCAATTAATGTAAATTCAAACTGAAGGTCCCCCTGAGAGGCAAGGACCTTGAGCAAAAGAGCTTTCTAGGAGAGAACAAGGCCAGGTTCAGAGAGAGGTCACGGCCCTCCTGCTCTCTGGAGCCCGATCCTTGAATTCCACATCAGGCAGCAATGCTCCTGGAGTAAGAGCAGCACACTGGACCCTGTGTGCGTGTGTCTGCTGGCTCGCCTGCCTGTCTGGCATCTCTGCACTCCTCCATTCTGTACTCCCTTATGTGACCTTCCAAGCCAAATGCACTGTCCCTCTAAATATGACCCTAATTCATGCAGCAGCTGGAGGTGAGAGCAAAATAGACTGAACTCATACAAACAATATTAGCATTTTAGAAAGATTTAAAATATCACTAAAAGATGTTTTAAAAATTCATCAAAAAACTTTTTAAAAGATTTCATTCATAAAAATTATTGAAGAATTTCTTAGAGTTTTATTCAGTTTAGCAGGTCTTTGGAAGGTATGAATGTCCAGTTTATTATTTCTCCTTCTCCCTGTCCCTGAGCTTCAGGAGAACTAGAGAGTCTGGGGCAAGGAGAGGAAGCTCACACCTAGCTGCCCACACTTTTTCTTAGAGATTCCAGCAAGCTCTCCCCCATGCTCTGTGGAAGTTTTCTGAAAGAACAGACAGCCACCATATTTGTGAGAGAATTGAACCATGCTTTGTTTACCCTTGAAATTGTCTTCACTCTGATCTGTGAATCAAAGAAGTGATATATTTAGGGAAACACCTCAAAATCAGTTTGGCACATTGCCTGCTTTCTTCATATAGTTTTGTATGACTTAGGGGACTTGGAAATAATTCAGTTAAACAATTGAGTCATGGTGAGTTTCTGCAGGACAACTCATTTCACAGTGTCATTTTACTTTCTTTCCTTTTTTTTTTTTTTCCTTTTGGTAGTTAAATCAGGGCAATCCCAAATGTATAGTGTACCATGTTGCCAGCAAGGTACATAATAAATTGTTCCTGATGAAGAGTTGTTTAGTGAATTAAAGTCAACTTGAAAAGAAGTGGCTAATGTGTGCAATTGAGCTTGGTCCTCGACCTTGTGTCTGACTGGGGATCAAAAAAATGGGAAGAGTAGGTAACAGACTTGAAAGACAGAATCAAGAGTTTGAAATATCTTAGGAGCCTGGCATGTGGGCTAAATCCAACACGATAAAATTTAGCAATATTAGCCCTGGCTGCTGTGGCTCAGTGGATTGAGCATTGGCCTGTGAGCCGTGTCACTGGTTCGATTCCCAGTCAAGGCACATGACTAGGTTGCACGTCAGGTCCCCAGTTGGGGGCGCGCGTGAGAGCCAACCACACAGTGATGTTTCTCTCCCTCTCTTTCTCCTTTTCTCTCTCTCTAAAAATAAAATAAACAAACAAACAAATAAGTATATATATATATTTTTTAATTTAGCAATATTAAGTAATTTGAAATTCTACATTTAAATTACAATTTTTGCTCTGACCAGTGTGCTCAGTTGGTTAGAGCATCCTCCCATAACCAGAAAGTTGTGGGTTCAATTCCCAGTCAGAGCACACACCTGTATTGTGGGTTTGACCACTGGTCCAGGCACGGATACATGTTATCCTTGGTACAAGTCTGGGTGTGTCCAGAAGGCAACTAATCCATGCTTCTTTCTTTCATTAAATGTTTCTCTTTCTTTCTCTCTCTGTCTCCATTCCTCTCTCTCTCTCTCTCTCTCTCTCTCTCTTAACAAGAAACAAAGCAATGAAAAAAAAATTAATATCATATCATAGTTCTGGAGGTACGAAAGGGCCAAGTTTAATACTGATTTCAAATATATTGGAGATTTTTATTGTTGATCTTCAAATATGATGTAACCTCCAAAATATCTCAAGTAATCTTAATCTGAACTAATAATAAAAATAACACCCATCATTTATTGGTGCCTAGTATGTGCTAAGATGACAAACTTATAATCGTTCGGCAGCCATCCGTCTCGAGAGACGATGGTGTAGCTTCTTAAGAGTCTATCTGCACCGCCGAGAATGGCTGTGCAGTTCGACTTGGGAGTGACACGGTATCTGTCTCCTCCCGTGTTGAATCGACATCTGGAGTGTCCTCTCCAGTGAAGCTGAAGCTACAGAGCCTGGGCAGGGTGATATGGAGGGTCTGCTGTTGCCCATGCAGCAGACCCCCCCTCTCTTCGCAGCTGAAGGGTCCAAGGGAAAGACGGAGTCAATACAGCTTGGCTTCAGGTGCGCCGCAGGAGTTGCCGGTGTTGACTACAACGTCAAACCGCCTTAGGGACTCCGGCTCCGGATTTTCTGTCGGGGTTTACTCCCTTAGCCTTTCCCCTGAAGAGGTATGCCGCAAGGCAGCGGAGGTTTTTTGGAGTCAGAGTTTTCCTTCTCTGATGTGCCCTGACTGGAAGATCGAACCAGCGACACTTAGCTCGCAGGCCGACTCTCAATCCACTGAGCCAAACCAGCCAGGGTTAACAAACTTATAATAATGATATATTTATTCCCATTTTACAGATGGTTAAATGGAAGAGGTTAAGTAACCAGCATTGGATAAAAATATCTAGCAAATAGCAGAGCCAAGACTTCATTCAGTCAAGGTTGGAGGTCATTAATGAAAATAATTGTCCAACGATTTTGCACTATTTATATCACATGTAAAAAATGATCTTCATCTTAAGAAACCAAATTTAAATAAGAACACGCAAGAATGTCTAGAGATAGTAGACCAGGACAACAAAGAGTCTATAAGTCATGCAATGAAAGGCACAGTTAAAGGGATGATAAATATTTAACAGGAAAAATGAGGACTTGGGCCCCAACCAATGTGACTCAGTTGGTTGTATGTGGTTCCACAAAGCAAAAGTTGCTGGTTAGATTTCCAGTCAAGGCACATGCTTGGGCTGTGGATTCAGTCCCCGGTGGGGGCACGAGAAGTACTGCTCAGTGTTTCCCTCTCACGCTGATGTTTCTCTCTCTCTCTTTCTCCCTCCCTGCTGCTCTCTTTAAAAATAAATTTTAAAAATCTTCTTAAACAATGAGGATTTGGAGGGATATGGGAGTTAATTTCAAATACCAAAGATCTAGGATCTTCAAATATCAAAGATCTGGGGTCAATTCAAAGCTTGAGGAAAACAGATTTTAACCCCAAATAAATTTCCAACAATAAAAGTTTTATTACAAGCAAGGAGAAAGAAAGCTTCTAAAAGGATTGAGCCCTTTTAGTCCCTAGAAGTCCTCAAACAGATGCTAAGAGCCATTTACTAAGTCCTGAGTAAAATTCTGCCTTTGGATGCATTTGACCTAGTTGAAGGATTCTGTACTTGAGATCCATGGGTAAACTTCATGAGGTCTTTGAATCCCTGGGGAGATGATCCATCTATTTCTTCGATTCTCAAAGCAATTCTATATAATCTACAAACCAAAAATGGAGTCACTTCCAATTTTGCAATTCTGTAATTCTGTTTTATAAAACCAGTCTTACATTTCATGGAAGTGTACCCTACAGAATAGCATGATTACTTTAATGTGAAGGACAAAAGAGAATGAACAATTGAGGAAAACTTCAAGGTTTTGAGCTTCATGACTGAGAAGCTGTTGATATCACTGAGAGATAAAGAAGACAATGGAGAAGCCAAAAGTCCATTATCAGTGGAAGATAATTAATTAAAAATAAATGGACAAACTGAAGTCTAAGATTCCAGAATGAATGTACTGAGTATATAATCCAACTATTCTTTTACATCATGGCAGGAAAATGCTGAAATCTAGAGATGTATAAATAGAGAAAAAGCCACCTGAAATTTAGACCCATGAAATAGTATAACTCTAACTGGTCTAGAGATCACTTATTTCAACCTTTTAATGTTACAATTGAAGAAACCACATCTCTAAAATACTAAGACATGCTCTCTATCTTGGTACCCTGGTTGCCAATCCAAGTCTGTCTACAAATTTAGGGAGGAAAACAGTCCAGATTTCTAAAAACATTCAAATCTTGAATATAGATACCACTTAAAATTTCCAGGAAAAAAAGAAGCTAGTCTTAACTTCATATAATACACAAAGGTTTACTTTGTTATAGTGCAAGGCAAGACCATAACACTGCCTTTTGAGAGTTTTAAAGCATAAATTCCATTCCTCAGCATGCTCTGGGATGTTTTCACAGTATTTTTAACCTTGCTCTTCATATTCTGATTTACTTCAGGCAAATTACACAGATTCTTAAACTACAAGGAATGAAGAAACCCATGGCTGTGTTATTTAGTGTAAGTGAATTAACCCCATAGGTGTTTGGGTTCCCCTTTAGATGTCGTCTTTCTGGTTTCTAAGGTCAGAGACCACCTTAAGCACTCATGCATAAAGTGGGCTTTAGTACCATCCCTCCTCTTCTGATGAGAACATTCATTCTGTTCATTCTGTGCCCATGAGGATCTCCCAGGTCCAGTTCTGAGTCAGCAGCTCTTTAATATATATATATATATATGTAAACTTTCCACTGCTTCATTTTTAAAAATATCTCTGACAAGGTTAAGGTGTGGTTGAGACAAGAAAAATTTGGAATGAGTCCCATTTGAGAATTATTTCCTGAGAAAAATAACCTGCTTTTCATAATCTGAAAGTTTATGGAAATTTAAAAACTTGACATGCAAGTTTTATATGTGGGGTGTATGTGTGTGTGTGTGTGTGTGTGTGTGCATGTGTGTGAAATAAAATTTTGGTTGGGAGTTGCTGAAATGACTCAGGTGTCAGCTACTATAACTTCAACTTTAAATATTAAACCCAAACACAGCCTCCATGTTCCAATGTATTCTGAAGTTTTATAGTATATGGCCTTGGAGTAGAGGTATAATGATCTTTTGGGAGAGGCAAAATCCAATTAAAATTTAAGTTTGCTGTCTTTAGGAAAGACACGAGCAGTTATATATCCTTTGAGAGGGTCTTGGGAAATACACACCTGAGCTTTAAATGGCTACTCATTTGACTGTGAAGTTGAATTTCAATTCATCTGGGAGTCAGAGCATAGGAAAGAATTCAAATAACAACACTCTGAGGTTTCCTGGTGTGTTACCAGGGAGAAAAGAGCTCCTGAAAAATGAATGCCTTACACATTTGCACATATTACCAACCACTTATAAAAACAAGACTATTGTTATGCATAAAAGTCATTCCTTTTAAGGGAAACCTACGAGTGAATTGAAATGCGGTTGACATTTCTACCACAAGATAAGATTTTCTTTTAAATATCATGTTTAAATTCTCTTAGTTAAAAAAAGAAAAAGGAAAGAAAAAAATCTATAATCCAGTACTCAAAAGCAATTCCAGACATTTCACCCATAAAATAACTCATAGGAAGACAATATACTTCTAAACACAAAAGCCATTAGCAGTCTTTTCTCTTTTAGTTCAGTAAGAGAATAATGGCCTATATTTCACAATCCTGTATATTGTTTTTAAAGACAAAATACACAATATATTGAACAGAAACATATAAACTAATACATTCTATTTCATTCATTAGTTGGCTACTAAGATGAAATACTCCAATAATGTACAAGAGTTTCCCATCTCCTCTTCACTAAGTGGTTCTTTTGCTTGCTTCTTTTACAACAAGGGATTGATGCACTTTAGAAAATGTAAAAGGAAAAGGCTACTATATTGCCTTAGAGCTACCCCATATTACTGCTCTGCCTCAGATTCTGCTTGAAACCAATGTAACTGTTTCAGTGTGAGACTACAGACATATTGATGAAATAAGATCAATGGTTTTATCATATATCTGTATTTAGGTCCTAAAGGTCATTGTATTAAGAGTGATTTAATTATACAGCTCATTTATTCCTTCAACAAATTTGTTGAACAGCAGTATTGATTGAGGTAATGCAAGTTTATATAATAAATAAACCCCCAAATTTCAGTGGCCAAATTTTAATACCATGAAGGTTTCATTTTCATTCACGAAACAGTACAATGAAAGTGACCCATAGGATTCAGGGAGCCGGAATTCCCTCCATCCTATGTCTCCACAATCTCCCAGAGCTTCAGAGTCCTCTGCCTTTATTCAGATAAAGGAAAAGAAGCTTGAGAAGTCACCTAGATGCAAAATGGTTGAGAAACAAATTTGCCTGTGGAACAGCCACTTCCCAGTGACAAATTCTCACTCTAGGTTAGTCACAACACCTGGAATAAGCTACTGTGCTGGGCATTGTGAATTTTTGATAATTAAATCAAACTGGGACCTAGTCTTCCTGTAACAAGCATTTCAGAAAATTTTCCCAAGTATCTTATTTCCTTACCAACACTAATAGCTAATTTATATTAAAAGCTTGTTTTATGTCAGGCTCCTTGTGGCTCCAGAGTATGCGTAGGCAGTGTTTCAGGACTCAGACCCTGGTGTGTAGGTTTTCATATCCATGGCCTCATCTCTTGATTTCTGCCGTCTTCTCGTCACTTGAGGCACAGGCTCAAGTCTGGTTCTCCTAAAAGCTCCTACCCCAAGACAGAGACCACACCAGGCAATTAATGAATGTGTATTATAATAAATACAACCTTGGCAGGTACTGCTGGGGTAGCAATTGGTCATCATGATGGCCCAGTTTAAACTTATAAAAAGCTATACTTCAAAACACAATTACCTATAAAACAAATTTTTTAAAAATATGAGATACCTATACTAAAATATTGATTAATCACTTAAAAAGGAAATCTGAGTCAATAGAAATGGAAATGCTAGTTTGAGTAGATGGGTGTAAGAGCATTAGTGAGGGGGAAAAACTCACTGAGAAAAATACGAGAGAGCAAGATGCCCAAGGTAGGTTAACACGATACCTTAACTAGAATGTTCTATCATATTCTCCCTGCAGGTCTACCCTCTACTTGGCAAGGGAATCCAGTAGGCAGACGGAGAAATAACAATCAATGCACCAAGTTGAATATTATTCTGCTAAAATAGAAGAACCAGAGGAGACAGATAACCACTTTAACAAAGAATAAAAAGCACACTTACAGAAAATTTTTAAAAAGCATGAAAATAACTTTCTAGCACATAATAAACATGGTTTTGAAATTTAAAATTTTTTAATTCAGTTCCGGGAAGGATGGTTTCAGATGAAGAACGTTCACTAATACCGTGAGGCAGTACAGAATATGGTGATGCCAAATACATAGTTTGATTCTAAAACTGAGCTAGCTGATTATTGGATTCATCTGGGATGCCTATTAAATATAGAGATTTTTCAAATTACTGAACCCTTATAAGTCAGAAACTCTGGAAGCAGAGCCAGAGAAAGTGCATTTTTGTTTGAAGTGGGCACTGGTTTTGTTTGATGAGCTCTGGTTATGGGGAAGTGTTGAGATTGGAGCCTAATGTTGAGTGAGTTAGATCACCAAGTCTGCAGGAGATGTTGGAAGGAATTGGAGCAGGCTGTAAAGAGGTGGGGCGGGGGGAGCACTTACAGATAATGGCTTTTCAATAGCAAACAAAGATTGATGAATGCTTTGTTTGCATGATCCCAAATTTTCATGGAGTGTAATCACAAACATTTGTCACAGTTGTAGATCAAACAGCAAGTCTAAAACTTTCATATGTATAAGTCTACCTTTAAATAACATAAAACACATCAGAGCAATAACTTGAAGCAATTCAGTTTTGCAAAAGTTTAAAAAGCCTGGGTCCATCCAGTTCACATTTCCCTTACTGTGTGTGTGAGTGTGTGTGTGAGAGAGAGAGAGAGTGTGTATGTAAGTGTTTAATAACTGACATATACAAGTTAAATTTTTGCAGTTTTACTTTTTCAACCCCAGACAATAACAATGATCTATTTCTCTCCCAATGTTCCATTTCAAGAAAGATGGATCACCGTTTGGCAAGGATTGAGAAAACAATGATAGGAATAAATGGAGTGCTTGGAAGACAAATGTGGAGTGGTTTGTGCAGTTTGACAGATTCACCCTTGCATATTTTCCTCCTACATTTTCTGAGCTACTCCCACTAAGGGAGACAACACAGTACTTCTTGGTTTTTTCCCTTTAAATGGCTGTTTCCGAGTCAATGAGGTAAAATAACAAAGGACTCATGAATCAAAAAAGATGTTCCTGATAACTTCCAGGTTATTCCCTTGGAGCCGTTTTTTTCCAAGACGTGTGATGGATTTGAACTAATAGATTAAAAAATGTTCACCTTTACTCTTATTTTCTGAAAACAGTCAAGCTCTGTGAGGTTGACCTTCCCACAAGTATGAGACCCACAAGTATGACTGCTTCCCCATGAGAAATGAGTCCAATATTCCCTTGACTCAGAACCCAGAACACCAGCCTCATGCAACAGCCTGTAACGAATGAAAAGCATTCTGCTGTCAAATTTGGGATAAGATGCACGTGCTGTCCCCTCTCAGTCTGACAGAGGACACATTAGCATACCTGAGCTTCTGAGGGTCCTACAGCAGAAAAACCATTTTAACTGAATAACTCAGAATTTCTAAATCTTATTTAATGGCTCATATTAGTTTACTAAGGCTGCTTTAACAAAGTACCACAAACTGGATAGTTTAAACAGAAATTTTTCTCTCACAGTTCTGGAGACTAGAAGGCTGAGATGAAGGTGTTGGCAGGGTTGGTTCCATCTAAGGACCATAGGGAAGTAGCTGTTCCAGACCTCTCTCCTTGGCTTGTAGGTGGCCATCTTCATGTTCACATGACATTCTCCCTGTAAATCTGCCTGTGTTCAAATGGACACCAGTCTTATTGGATTAGGGTCCATCCTGACGACCACAATTTAACTCGATTGCCTCCATAAAGATCCCCATCTCCAAATCTGTCATGCTCTGAAATACTGGAAGGTAAGGCTTACATATGAATTTGGAAGCGGTAATGACATAATTCAACCCATTACACCACTGAACTCCTTTTTTAAATGTCACCTTTAATAACCTGCAGCACACATTTTTGGAAAAGTGACTGTGGCCTCACAGTACCACACCCTGCTTCAGTGGTTCCCAAGTGTCATTTGCAGATTATACACAAAATCACTAGGGGTGCTTTTTAAGATTCTAGATTTTTGGTTCTTACTTCCACAGGTCAAAATCCACTAGCTCTAGAAAGGAACTCAGGCACTCACAGTTGTATTGGGTTGACTGGAAAGTTTGTTTTTTTTTCATACGATGGCTCTAGTAGCACTTAGTTGTCTTCAACTTCATTCAAAACGACTTTGTTAAATTGTATTGTGACAGCTGTCATATCAGCATGCATTTAAAGTAAAGTTATCAAAATTGATGAATTTTTGTGTAGCTATTTTAATTTTTTTGTAAGTATATTTTATTGATTATGCTATTACAATTGTCTCATTTTTTTCCCCTTTTGCTCCTCTCTGCCTGGTACCTCCCTTCCCTCTAGCAACCCCCTCTCTCTTAGTTCATGCATATAATTTATTTGGCTCCTCTATTTCCTATACTATTCTTAATGTCCTCCTCTTTATTTTGTACCTACCAGTTATGCTTCTTGATCCCTGCACCTTTTCCCCAATTTTCCCCCTTCCCCCTCCCTACTGACAACCCTCCATATGATCTCCATATCTATGGTTCAGCTCCTGTTCTAGTTGTTTGCTTAGTATTTTTTCTTTTTAGATTCATTTGCTGATAATTATGAGTTCGTTGTCATTTTACTGTTTATAGTTTTGATCTTCTTCATTTTCTTCAATGTGTCCCTTTAAATTTCATATAATAAGGGCTTGGTGATGATGAACTCCTCTAGCTTCATCTTGTCTGGGAAACACTTTATCTGCCCTTCCATTCTAAATGATACCTTTGCTGGATAGAGTAATCTAGGTTGTAGGTTGCTTTTCATCACATTAAATACTGCTTACCAGTCCCTTCTTGTCTGCAAAGTTTCTTTTGAGAAATCAGCTGATAGTCTTATGGGAACTCCTTTATAGGTAACTCTTTTCTCTTGCTGCTTTTAAGATTCTCTCTTTATCTTTCATCTTTGGCATTTTAATTATGATATGTTTTGTTTTTTGCTTTTGTAAGTATGTTTTATTGATTTTGCTATTACAGGTGTCCCAATTTTTTTTTTCCTTTTGCCCCTCTCTGCCTGGTTACTTCCCTTCCAGCTTGTTTAGGTCTAGCTTGTTTGGAACTCTCTTTGCTTCCTGAACTTGCATGTCTATTTCCTTCACCAAATTAAGGAAGTTTTTCTCCATTGTTTTTTCACGTAAGTTTTCGATTTCTTGCTCTTCCTCTTCTTCTGGCACCCTCATGATTCGAACGTTCGCACATTTAAAGTTGTCCCAGAGGTTCCCAAGCTTCTCCTCATTTTTTTCAATTCTTGTTTCCTCATTCTGTACTTGTTGACTGTTTATTTTTTCTTTATGTTTCAACTCATTGATTTGAACCCTGGATTCATTCCTTTCACCATTGGTTTCATGTGGATTATTTTTCATTTCACTTAGTATATCCTTCACTTCTTCCTTTATGCATTTACTATACTCAATTATGTCTGTCAAGTCTGTGAGTACTGTTATCACCAGTGTTTTGCACTCTGCATCTGTAAGGTTAGCTATCTCATCATTGCTTAGTTCTCTCACTAGAGTCTTGATCTGATCCCTCTTTGGGGCCATACTTCTCTGTCTCCTCAACTTGACAGCTCCCTGTGTTTCCCTCTGTGTCTTAGGTAGAGCTGTCACAGCTGTTATGTTATAAGGGGTGGAGCCTTAGGTATTCATCAATTCATCAGTGTAGGGCGACCTGGTTCACTACTTTGTGGCACTGTATGTGATGGAGGGGTCAGAGAAAGAACAATTCCACTTGCTTAGCACTCACTCCTTTTCCAATCATTTTACCTGCAACTCGTGCCCCTCCAGCTGTTGCTCTGGTGATGGTTACCAGAGTGGGTGGATTTCTGGATGTTTTAGGACTGGGGGGCCTCTAAACAGACTCTCATGAGAGATGGGCAGTTTATTCCACCACCCCAGCTGCCATTGGTTTTCAGAGCTAGAAACAATGCAGCTTTATTTTCCCAGTGCTAGAAGCATGAGCTGTGCAGTCGGATCTGGGATTGGGATCACTCTCCAGGTGTCTCTTCTGGCTTTTATAATGTGTGACAGCTCTTTCTGATGGCTGGCCACAGCCACTGCCTTGCTGCTGCCATTGCCACTGCCACCGCCACAGCTGCCTCCACCACAGCCACGACACCACATCCTCTCTGCCCCCTTCCCACCCCTCATACCTGCCTGGATGAGTATTGCTTCTTTACATCTTTGTTTGTTGTACTTCTATGCAGTTCAATTTTCTGGTAGTTTTGGTTGTATTTTGTTTTGAGGTACAGTATTCCCTCACTTATCACGGGTATTATGTTCTAAACCCCCCGCGAAAGGTGAAAATCCACGAAGTAAGAACCTTACATTTATTTTAGTATTTATATATATTTTAAGGCTTTATAAACCCTTCCCACATACTTATAAACCATTCCCAGTTCCTTATTAACCTTTCCCACATCCTTATTAACCTTTTCCATATTTTTATAAACACTACTTATGTTCTTAAAGATATTCTACACTTTTAAACCTATGTTACTTTAACAACATACATATACAGTACCGCAAAATCCCGTGATATAGCAAAAAACCCACGATAAATAAATAAATACAATATTTTTTAAAATCCCGCGATACAGTGAGGCTGCAATAAGTGAACCACAATATAGAGAGGGACTGCTGTAGATGTAATCCTTCTTATGGCTGTGGGAGGAGGCAAAGAGTGTCTACCTACACCTCCAGCTTGGCCAGAAGTGTTATTTTAATATTGAAGGTAGAAGGAAATAAGCAACATTTTCAGCATATTATTTTTTTATTATTTAAAGAAAGGTAAAATTGCAACTATAGTGAAAAAAAAACAAAGATTTCTGCAGCATATAGAGAAGGTGCTGTGACTGTTTGAATGTGTTGAAAGTGGTTTGTGAATTTTTTTGCTGGAGATTTGTTGCTTGATGATGCTCTAGTCAGATCCACCAGTTGAAGTGAATAGTGATCAAATGGAGAAATTAACTGAAAAAAAAAAAACATTATACCACGTGAGAGATAGCTGACACACTCAAAATATCCAAATAAATAAAGTTATTGATGAAAATTAAAAATGTGCCTCTTATTTTATGGAAAAAGCCATGTGGGCTTTTTGGCCAAGCCAATAAAACCTGCCCAGAAGATTCAGATGTATAACCAGATTGGATTTCTCCAGCCAGTTAGCAGTCACTTATTATTTTTAGAATTGATTTGGACCAGAAATCTCAGAATAGCTGCATGAAAATTGAATTGTACCACTTTTAAAAATAGTATGAACATATGAACGTTTCCTTATCTCTGTTTTTACCATATCTTGTATTTGCCTCTGTGATGTTACAAAATATTAATGTGCATAAAGAGACACTTGTCTTTTTATCCTCATTACCTATGTGTTTATTAAATGTAACTGAAACTTGGACAGGAACGTGTACAATTGTTGTATTGTAAAAAAAAAAAAAAGTTCTTGATGTTGATATATCTCCATCCTTGAGGTATTTTATCTACTCTTATGATTTTAAAATGTAACTCTTGCAATTTTCGCCCCTCCCACTTTAACCCCAGCCTCTAATTTTGGGGACACTTTAAAATCTCATTTCTTTGTATCTACATAATATGTTGGGACTCCTCTCTTACCTCTTGCCCTGCCCCACCCTCAATTGCCACCATTATTTTCAAACTAATATTTTTTCTTGAACTGTCCTTCAAATTTGACATGGGAGTCCTACTGAACATGTCCATAAAATGCCTTGGTTTTCCACAGAGACATGAATCATACTTGTAATCATTAGTTCAATCGGCTGCTTTCCCACCAGAATTAAGCTCCATGTGGACAAGCTCCATGTCTGTTGTGTTCATTTTTAAAATACAGAAAGTTGCACAAAGTAGGAGCTCAAATGTTGATGGAGTAATTATGTACTTTTGGTGATGACATGCTTTTCTCCACCATTAAGAGTGTCTCTAGAACAGAGACTTAGCTTGACTCATTTTTTAAAAAGATTTTATTTATTTATTTTTAGAGAGAGGGGAAGGGAAGGAGAAAGAGAGGGGGAGAAACATCAGCGTGTGGTTGTTTCTTAGGTGCCCCCTACTGGGGACCTGGCCCACAACCCAGGCATATGCCTTGACTGGGAATCAAACCAGTAACCCTTTGGTTCATAGGCTGTTGCTCAATCCACTGAGCCACACCAGCCAGGGCTCATTTTCTATTTTTGCCTGAAAGATAGAATGTTTTTCAATAAATTTCCTTAAAATTGTTAATACTTTTGTTCATTTGTATCTTTGTTAGCTTTTCTCTAAATTAAAGCATAGGATAGAAATTTAGGACAAAGGTAGATGTCAATGAAAATACAAAAATAGATTTGTTCTTTCTTGTTATTACAATCCAAACTTAAAATATGTTAAAAATAAACCAGAAAAACAGATAATACTTAATGAAAAAGCAGAAGGTAACAGTAAATAAATTAACAGTTTAAAAGTCAGTTTTCAGACTGCTAAAAGATTATTTTAAGTACAGCTCTGGGGGTCTTCTTCTTATTGAGAAACTGTAGTACATGTAGAATGGTGATTCCATCAGTTCATTGTTTCTGAATACAGAGAGACCCCAAAGGACCCAACAACTGTGGCACAACAGGATTATGGCGATGACCAGACTTCGATTTACAGAAGTGATCGGAACTTTATGTGCTATACGTCTCTGTTCCTGAGTATGCCTCTCAGCTTCTTAACTCTCTTGCGATGTTTTGTTCTTTCACAGACAACCTGCAGATGACAAGCTGTTTCTTTCCATAATACTGAAAATTGGAGTCATGGTAATTTGCTGTCCCTCCTTCTAGTCAATTCTGTAAGATAAATGGAACAGGCACCTGTTTTCTTGGGAAATGTAGAACTGTGTTTTTTGTCTCTTTCCAATATTTTCAGTGTAGCTGGTCACAGGAAGTGGAAAGAAAATTTTACATTGGAAAAAATTGCTTTCTGAGAAGAAAAATGGTTGTAATCCCATTCATTTTCCTTGAAGACTAAATAGATTTTGACATCTCTAATGAATACAGATTATATCAACCGAGGTCTCTTGGCAATAAAAAGAACCAAAAAGGAGGGCTTTCTCTTAGAGAAATTGTGTCTGGAGTAGTGATGAAGCCTCAACATCAGGCTTGGGGGTCCTGGCACAGAATGGCTAAGACTAGAAGCATTTCCTGATATGTAAATATGACAGCGTTAAGAAAATAGTTGGGCCTTTTGAGAGACTGAGCTGATTCTCACTTGCATAACCACCAAGACCCTGACCCAGCAAGGCCGCCATCGTAGCAGCAGATACTTGTACGCCAACCTCCCAGGTTTTCCACTGAGATACCGTGGACTCCGCAGTCTGTCTCTGGTGGATCAGAGAGAGTCCCCTGCTTTCTCGCCACCTGGGTTTCTAAGCAGCATTGGCCCACCTTTATTTTAGATTGGTTCCTGGGATTCTGAGTTGACACAAAAAGAAGAGGAAAGTCTCAAGGGAATGAAAAGTGAAACTTTTAATGTTCAGTTATTTCCTTTTTACAAGTTAGCTTTTTTTTAAAATACTCCAGGCTGATGAATGGGCCATTTCAGCCACAGTGGCAAAGAATGAACTATTGACACTATAATAGTTTCTTATTACTGCCATAGCAAATTACCACAAACATAGTGGCTTGAAACAATACAAATTTATTATTTTACAGTTTTGAAGTCAGAAGTCTAAGGTGGATCTACTAAGCTAAAATTAAGATGTTGATGGGACTGCATTGTTTATGGAGGCTCTAGGGAAGAATCTGTTTTGTTGCCTTTTTCAGCTTTTAGCTGTCTACAGTCCTCGCCTGGTGGCCTTTTCCTTCATCTTCAAAGCCGACAATGTAGCATCTTCAAAATCTCCCTTTCCCTTCTTCCCTCCCCTCTCGCTTACCCTCTGTGTCCAGAGTCATATTTCCTTCTCTTTTTAACTGACTCTACTACCTCCTCTTGTGAGGACCCTTGTGATTGCATTCGATCCACCCAGAACAACAGGATAGTCTCCCCATCTCAAGGTCTGTACCATTAACTACCTCAGCAAAGTCCTATTTGCCATGCCTTGACTGGTATAACTCAGTGGGTTGGGTGTTGTCTGTAAACCAACCAGTCACCTGTTTGATTCCCAGTCAGGGCACATGCCTGAGTTGCAGGCCAGCTCCCCAGTTGGGGGTGCATGACAGGCAGGTGATGGATATTTCTCTTACACATTGATGTTTCTTTCCCTCTCTCTAAAACTAAATAAGTAAAATCTCAATCTCTCTCTCTCTCTCTCTCTCTCTCTCTCTCTCTCTCTCTCTCTCTCTCTCTCTCTCTTTGCCTTTTTTCACGTCAGGAACATTTCAGAAACTGGGATGTAGACATCTTTGGTGGGCAGCATTATTCTCTCTTCATCATCTTAGCAATGAATGAATTATTACACCCATTGTCATCTTAGCAGAAAGCAAGGCTCTTTAAAAGGGTGCTCGCTGGTCAAGACAGGTAAAAGTTGAATAAGACTTACGCATTAAATATTGTTAGAGCAATGGACAAGACTTGGTGACTTTGGATTCTGGTTTAGATAGATGGCATGGTTGTAAGTGTCCTTTACAATAAAGTCAGAAATAAATAAGAAGGATTTAGGGAAAAAATATGTTTTTAGATATTTTCAGTTTGAGGTATAATATAGCATAAATTAATCCAGTACCAGATGCAAATTCAAACATCCTTGTAATATAAGATCATGTGTTATCGTACATTTTATAAGAGTTTGGTATATATACTGTTACATATTATAAGCCAATATAGTTCAGATAAAGATGTATCATGGCATTTAAGCCACGAAGACTGAAATGTAGGTAATTTATATGTCAATGCACTTCTTGATTCTGTTTTGATACTATACCAACCAAGATGCAGAATTAATTTTCACTCATTTCTACAAAAATGTAAAGACAACGGACCTAATGTGACCTTTGTTGCTCTTCCTTGAGGATCGGAGGGTTATGAAATGCTGTCGCAGTGCGTGTATAGAGTTTTTAATGCCCTCCCCTTTTTGCAAAGTTATTCCTTTATTACTTGAAGGTATGGTCTAACCAACACTCCAGCTCTGTAAATTTGCCCCTGAGATTTATTTTGAAGCCATTGACACAAGGTTCAGGCTCCACTGCACACTCCCCGTGAGTTCTGGGGGTCATAGGGAGCTGTAGAGTGTACCATGTGGAGCAAGAAACCAGGTGGCACATATGACTCTTTCCTGGGAAAATGCCTCAAGAGATCTCGAATGCATGGGACCTGCATTTCTAAGGCCTTAGTAATTTTTTTGTGGTTTCAGTTCCCATTCTAGATATCCTCACTTTTGAACCAGATTTTTAATTCGTAATTTTATATTCTCTCTAAAGAGGCCTTCCAAATATGATAAGCTGAAAACTTTACAAAACCTATCTACTCTGCCAAAATGGCTTTATAAGATCATTTACCAAACAAAAATGAACCTCCCCCATGAAGAATTTCATACAGACTCTTAGATAACAATATTTTTGTGTATAATTTATTCCTGCACCTATACCACATTAACCAAAATTGTCCACGTCCAATTCATTTTTGTGTCTTTGGTGCTCAGAAAGTTACCAAATGTTCTGTCAGGATTTTTATTAAAATGTATTGATGTATTAGGTAAAGGTATGGATTAATTCAAATTAATTCTTACGCATTATTTGATCTAATGGATAAAATTAGGGACTAAGCATCAGCATTGCTGTATAGTTGCATTTATTATAACGTCCCCACATGGAAGAGTATCAGAAGAACATTGCCAAAGTTGGAAAACCAGAGTCCTCAGCAGACCCACACCCACGCATCTGTGCTGTGAGAGAGCTGGGGAAGGTTCTCAACACTTGGCTGCCTGGCTGCTCTGCCAGTTACCAGAAGGGACAATTTGAGGTGAAGGCCTGGTTCACACCACGGGTCAAGCCAGAGTGTCCAATCCAGCTTGATCAATAAATCTCAATATTTATCAACAGCTAATATTTTGATCTCTCATCTGCCTCCTATATCTATTATGTTTCACATTTTATAGTGAGGAGGAGCATATTTAGTTATCATTCTGAAACCAAAATCATTCCTTCTTTTTAAATTATTTTCATCGCCATTCATCCCCCCATACCCTCTTCCTCTCCACCCACACCCCTGCAGTCACCACACTGTTGTCCATGTCCACGAGCTCTCTCTCTCTCCCTCTCTCTCTCTCTCCCTCCCTCCCTCTCTCTCTCTCTCTCTCCCTCTCTCTCTCTCTCTCTGTTTCTCTCTCTGTTTCTCTCTCTCCCTCTCTCTCTCTCCCTCTCTCTCTCTCTCTGTTTCTCTCTCTCCCTCTCTCTCTCTCTCTCTCTCTCTCTCTCTGTTTCTCTCTCTCCCTCTCTCTCTCTCTCTCTGTTTCTCTCTCTCCCTCTCTCTCTCTCTCTCTCTCTCTCTCTCTCTCTCTCTCTCTCTCTTTTTCTGTTTTTCTTTTTTGCCCACGCAAAATAGAGACAGATTCATAGAGAACAGGCTAACAGCTCTGGGGTTGGGAGACTGGGTGGGTAGAGGGATTGAGAATTGATTTGGACCAGAAATCTCAGAATAGCTGCATGAAAATTGAATTGTACCACTTTTAAAAATAGTATGAACATATGAACGTTTCCTTATCTCTGTTTTTACCATATCTTGTATTTGCCTCTGTGATGTTACAAAATATTAATGTGCATAAAGAGACACTTGTCTTTTTATCCTCATTACCTATGTGTTTATTAAATGTAACTGAAACTTGGACAGGAACGTGTCCAAGGTTAAGAAGTGGCATCTGAGTAGTAGCAGAATGAACAGGAAGGCAAGGACAAGAGGTTTCCGAGATTCAGGCCAAAGGAAATTAAGAGAAGAATAGAGGAGCAGCCCAGAGAAGGAGCAGGCAATGGAAAACAAGAAAAATTAGTGAGAGTACAGAACAGAACTGAGGGTCCAGAGGATTATGGGAGAGAAAGTGAAAGTAAGCAGATAAAGTTTCTAGAGCTCAGAGGAATGGTCAGGCCCCCCTGAGGGTAAGGAGGGAGGGAAAGGGAGACAGCAAGTCAAATCTAAGAAAACGGTAGAAAAATAAGGAGAAAATTGTGCATTGCGGGGTGTGGGGACACAAATTTATTTGTTGTATTAATGGTTTTTGTAATGTTTTTCAGCTAGTTCCTTTACAGTTTTAGTTTAGAATTTCTTCAAATAGCTCGAAAACAATGATTAACTGGGAGTTATAAATCAAAAACAAAACAAAACCATCACAAATAAGTGGGAGTTCTCACACTTCTAATCAGAAAGGCGTGCAATGTGTTTTCAAATTTTGTCCCTAGGGACCATGAGAAGTTTTTAATGATAGTGTTTCTAAAAAAGCCTGCTTTAATATAATCACCACCCAGACTAAATGTGGGAAAATAAAAAAATTGCTTTCAAATCCAAGTCCCTTGAAATTTAAAATTACATTTTAAGACAATGGTTCATATAAACTTTAAAACAAGAGAACAAGCTTAGAAGTAACACAAAAAAAGATTTAAAGAGAAGTGGGATAACAAAAAACACAAGCAGATATATATTGGTTACATCTCACAAAACTCATCAGGTCTCATAAACATATGAGATCTGGGCGCAATGGTTATGTGCCTTAGAGACTCACTGTAAACAAACTACCTGGAAAAACACCATACTCAATTAAGTGTTCAGGATAATTGTATATCCTCAGTTTTGCCATGTACTGGAAGCATCCAAACACTACCCTCGGAGGTGACTAAAATGGTGTAAGCCCCAGAAACCCCATAGCCATTCACAATGATCGTCTGGTCATTTAGGTGACAAAAAACATTTATTTTAACAGCATAGCCTTCCTTTGATATCTGTTTGAAATTCTGTAGTTGGAACATGTTTATGTTCACATGAAAATCAAGGTAAGCAAACCATCTAATGGTAAACATCTCCCCAGAGAGCCAAATATCATCTTTTTCCATAGAAAAAGCCAGCTGCAAAATGAAGTTAATGCGTTTGGCTCGTTAAGTTGTAAAATTATCTGGAAACTTTTTAACACTGCCCTAAGAAGTCATTTAATTTGGACTATTTCAGGGTATATCACGCCTATAAAACTGCTTTGGGCAGATGCATTTTAATGATGCTGATTAGATAAGAGGAACAGATACTCTAGATTGAAACCTGTCTCTATAAACGGAACAACTGTACTAACTTAATTTAAATTAATTTAACCAATGAATTTATTTATACCCTGCCTATTTCTAGAACGGATTTAAGGCAGCTTAGCAAGTGTGAAGGTCTGAAGGTACAGGTACTCAGGAAAGCCTCAGATTAATATCTGGAACATATAACGTGTCCAGATAGTTTTCAATTATCAGTGTGTTAATCTAAGTTCAAAAAGAGCTTTTAAACTGCAGTGAAACATCAACTAGCTTGGAACCTACATTTTTAGTAAGCTGTTTTGTCATTTGGAGGCCTGCACAATAAACGTATTGTTCCTTTAAAAAAAAAAAGAAAGAAAGAAAGAAAGAAAAGCAACCTTCTGCTGTTGCTTTTGTTCATCTTATCATCTTATCATTCAGCAGTCTATTCAGGATTGTATGTGGGAAAGTATGTGTGTACGATTGAGCCCTATACTCAGTACAGGAATTTCTTGGAAATACATCCTTTTAAAATGTGTAGTTATATAAAAACAAAAGAGAAATTCTACTTTTATGATGAAGTTGGTTTTTTAACCAGTATGCTTGAAATCCAATGTTTAAAATTAAGAAAAGTCAAAGCAGTCCATCTGTGTGAATGTTCTCACTCCATTGTTATGACAACAGCCTGCTTACCTGAGATTATTAGTGGGCTTTTGCAATAAGAGGAAGAGAGTACCATCTTTAAGATGATCTGCTACACTTCAATATACCTTTGTTTTTAGGATTAAGTTAAAGGGTAACAAACAAATATCGTCGTCGTCGTCGTCAGCCGTCCGTCTCGAGAGACGATGGTGTAGCTTCTTAAGAGTCTATCTGCACCGCCGAGAATGGTTGTGCAGTCCGACTCGGGAGTGACACGGTATCTGTCTCCTCCCGTGTTGAATCGACATCTTGCGATGACGCTGGAGTGTCCTCTCCAGTGGAGCTGAAGCTACAGAGCCTGGGCAGGGTGATATGGAGGGTCTGCTGTTGCCCATGCAGCAGACCAACAAACAAATATATTTCTACTGAATTATGCAACTATAACATGAACATAATGGGGGAAAGAATACTCACAAAGTTTGCTAAATGTATCAATATGTATAATTTGAGGGCTAAAAACAGAACTGAAAATAAATCTCTATTGAGTTCTAATCTCAGCACTAAAACAGACTCATTCTGAAATTCTGGTCACTGGGGTAACCCCAATGTACATTCAGATTCCATCTGGGAGATGCAGTGGGTGAAAAGAAAGGGGAGATGAATTTCAGCTACATAATTGAAGTGGAGGTAACAACATCAAATGTGAATGTGTGGCTAGAAATCAGAAGGGGTCATGGCCAAAGATAATGACTTGGGATTTATCTGCAAAAAGGCAATTAGAACCTTGGAAGTCCATGAGTTTCCAAGGAAAGATGAAGAAAAGCAATTTAAGAGACACTGTTGGTTTCCAAAATCATTCCCCACCTTGACCTTCCTAAATGAATTCCCATTTGGTTCAGTTATCACCCTACCTGCTCTCAACCATGCACTTCACTCGAAGCTGTTCCCAGATTGAAAAGGTCAATTTTGATTAGCCTATGCCAATAATAGTTATCCCAATCTCTGTTAGGAATGTGCATGGGACATAAATCCAGGCAATGAGATTTGAGCAGTTCACGTCTAAAGAGGCCTGAGAGGAGATTGTCCCATGTTTTCCTCCAAAAGTTGTTCTGTCTCTGTCTTGACATGAAACCTAGACCTGTTCTGCCATCTTGGGCTCCTGAAGAGTCAGGCTTCACTGGGCATAAGCATCCTGGGATACAAGCAGAAATCAAACCTTGAGAAATTATTCAGATTCAGAGGTCTGAAAAAGGAGACAAAATTCATGAAACACAGAGAACTCAAATGATAGGAAGACAAAGAAAATCAAGTTAGGATTGAAATCAAGGTATCAGGGCATACATAGCAAAGAAGCCAGGGATTTTTTTTTAATTTATTATATTTAATCTTTATTGTAGTTTTTCCATTGCCCTTTAGTCCCCTTATATCTCCTCCCCCCCAGCAATCACCACACTGTCGTCCATGTCCATGAGTTCCTTTTCCTTCTTGCTCAATCCCTCCTCCCCCTGCCCTCCCCCCACCCCCACTATCATCTTGCTCTCTATCTACAGGTCTGTCCCCATGAAGCCAGGGATTTTGACAGGGCTTGGGCTGGGCTGGGCTGGGGTAGAGACAGAGGCAGATAGACCCGGGAGGGATCACTGAGAAACAATCATCCTTTCTGACCAGCATATTCAAACAGCTGCACTTGACAGTTCCTGAGGTGATTCTGAGGTCAGCAGAAGGTTGTTTCTGAACTATTAAACACATTCTCTTTTGAGAAAGTTACATTCACATCTCTCGGTAAATTGTTCAAAAATCAGCCTCAATACGGTTATTATTCAGATTTACCCTGCCAGTGTGAAAATATGGGTTGAAATGGACTTTGCTACTTGAAATTAAGTGTGATCACACTTGGCAGCCATGGAAAGCACTCCAATTCAGGCCTCAGTGGTGAGAGGCTTTCAGCCTCAGGGAGCTGGAAGTAGCAGTCAGAAAAAGAGAAGGGATCCTTGCTCTGGGATTTTCCCTGTTTGTAGCTTGAATCCCACGCGAATGCTTTTTCTCTTCCATGATTCTTTTTTCCAGTTTTCAGCATATTCTTCTCACTTCCCCTCGTAGTTGCAGTTCTGTCTGCCTTGGAGAGTGTATCTAGACCCTTGTGTGAGAGTCTCATGTGACTTCATAAGCTGTTGAAATTAACTAAAGCTTATTCTCTCCCAATAAATCTTCCCCAAGCTGCCACTCAGCAGCTGTGAATTCCCAGTATGGGACATGGCCAAGGTACTAAGAAAAACTGATTGTGTTCCTTAACCTTGTTCACTCTCGGTCCTAAAGAATCAGGGGGCACTGACACCAGGACAGTCAAAGAAATTTATATAGCTTGTCTCAGCACAACTCTATCTAATATGCCTTGAAGATGTGGCACTTGGATTTCACAGAAGGTTAGGCCGGGTTTGCTTTCAGAAGAGAAGACATGGTGCAGAATAGGGTGATCAAACACAAACTTTGCTAGCTATTAGGGAAGATTCAAGGCTTCAGAAAATGCAAATACTATTACCAAAGGTGGTATAGGCAGAGGCTAATGAGAAGGGGAAGTAACACTGGGCTGTACAATGGGGACACAGCCATCCCTTCCTGATTTAATGGTGCATTTGTGGGTGTTCACTCAGCCTTTTGTCCTGGGAGGTGGTGGCTGAGGATAGAAGGGATACTGGGAGTTGACAGCAAGTCCATGTGGCATTTATTGGCTAAAGATGCCTACACTCTGCCAAACTTGTTTTTTGTTTAAAATATACTTCATTGTGTTGTAGCATAACTAAATCCCTTCCCAGCCCCCATGGAGGCAGGGTGATTGGGTTTCAGGGTGAGGTGCCAGCTAGTGCTTTGAGGGGCATTAATGTGCCAGCTGCTCCTGTCCCTAGGCTGATTCTACACTTTGTTTCTGTGTAAGGGAATCAGGATTAGTGGGTCTTTTGTTAGGGAGGAGGAGAGGGGGAGAAGCATCTCCTTTGAGCTCCTTATGCACGGGAAGCCTAGCGGGCAAGGCTCAAAGCTTTGATTTGCTTTTCACTGGCTGACTTAAAAAAAAAAAGAAAAAGAAAGAGAAGAAAGAAAGAAAAGGAAAGAAAAGAAAAGAAAGGATTCACCGCTTCAGGCTGCTCTGTTCAAGGATTGTATAGTAGTGGGTTGGAGTGACTGGCATTTCCAGAATGCAGTTCACAGTCACCAAGCCCGGGTTACATTAGAGCTCCATGCAGATAAAACATCCCCAAGCTGTTAAGAAGAGTTTGTAGGAAGGAATGCTCCATTATCACATGGTGAAGGGCATTATTAGGTGGTCCTTTTCTGAGAGCTACACAGAACATGTGGATTCCTGCGTGATTCTTTGAACGAGTTAACATTATTTTTATGCAGCTGGAAATGCTGAATGCCTACAAGTTTCTAAGTCCCCCTCATTTCCCAGCTTGTTCAAGTGCAGTGACCTGCTGGAACGATACCAGAGAGATTCTCCTCCAGTGAGCAAATCGCCCGGCCTCCGAAAGAAAGAGTGGCCTCTTTCATGGAGCAACGCCTCTTAAAATGGAATTACTACACACACACACACACACACACCACAGTTTTTGTTAATGTTTTTTTTTGTTTGTTTTTTGTTTTTTGTCTTTTTGGTTGTCTTTTTAGACTGGGAACAAAATTACTAAGCAAAATTTCCCAATGAACACGTCTCTCTTTTATTTTTAAAAACAGAGAAAGACAAAGTGAAAAAGGAGCCTCCCTTACCTCCTGCCCTTTCCCCTCACAGCCCAGAATCAAAACACTCATTCTGAGGACTGAGGATGGAGCAGGGGCAGAAAAGGTCAAGAAAATTAGGCGTTTCTATTTACTGGCTCCGTAAGGAACTACGGCCGCTCAGCAGCCGTGCTCGGTTCTTCGGAAGCCCTGCCGGCCCGGAGCCGCGGAGCAGCGGGTGACACCAGCAGGCCTGGCGAGTAACAGCCAGTATTTTTTACACCTCAAGAAAGATGGACTTTGTTTCTCAAAATGAGCAGAGATCTTGTTTCTGGGTAGCTGTTATCAAAAACTGGTTTTAACCAAACACAGTTAGACTGTGATTGTGTACGTGTGGGAGGAGGGGCGGGGGGAAGGATAGAAGAGAGGATAAAGTCACAGCCAACTCAACCTTTTATTTATTTATTTTTAATGTAGAAAAAGCTGAAAAATTTCAGCCAAAGTAAAAGCAGTAAAGTGATTGAGAAAGATTTGTGACTAAGAGAGGATTGTGCTGGCAAATACGTAAAAAGAGAAATTAAACCAGCTGGCTTATTTAATTTTGGCTCCCTCCCCCTTTTACATTTTTTTCCTTCAGCTTAAACTAGGGAAAATGTACCCAGTGTTTTTCCTAGTATTTAGCCCTAACAAAATTCTTCACTGGCCTTAGTTTAGTGAATCTCTGGAGATTGGGCGTGAACATGACATTTCACCCCCTGGGTCAGAGGCCACTTCCTGCTCTGTCTCATAAGTAAAAGTTCTTGTTATTTCAGTGGTCTCTGGGTGCCCAGGAGTGGGGGCAGGGTGGGGGATGGGAAGGTGGGAAGTGGGGGGTGGGGACAGCTCAATAGACTATTCATTCCTCTCATTATTTTATTGTAGGAACACTTCCCTCCCTTCTTCTATTATATCCGGGAACAAAATCTCAAAAGTTTATTTCAAAGTACCTATTACTTAATACATTCCCAGTTTATTAATTTATTCATAAATTCAATAAATGTCATTTAAACACGGTCTTCCTGCTAGGCATTATGTTAAGTGCTGGGGAAACAAAGATAAGTAAATATATTCCCTGCCTTGTACATCCTCAAACAAGCAGGAGAAACAGATGTCTAGACCAACAATTACAGCAATTACAGTAAGTTCTATGAGACAAGAGAACGGGAAAAACATAACCTTGCTGAAGTGGGGCAAGAAAGGCCGTCAAGAAGTGGTGTTATTGGAACTGAGTTTTACAAGCTAAACAGGAACATACCAGAAGACCAATGAGAGGGAAACATTCCAGGCAGAGGGAACAGCCATGGAAGAGCTTTGTTTTCCTTTTGGTTAAGCGGAGAAGTCTACAGTGTTGTTCCGTGATTGAGTTCTAGGAACCTAAGACAATAAAACTGAGTGGATGGGATAGGGTTGGCCCATGGGGTTCAGAGTTTGAAACCAGGGAACCCCCAGAGACACCATTTAGGGATAAAGGTAGAATTAAAACTAGTGGAAAATGACACTCATACACCATCCTCAAGGGACCAACAAGAAAGACAAAATGCAGTAGAAGAAAAGCAGGAGCTGGAGGCAACACAAGTTTGGGGCTGTGAGCAGGAGGGAGAGTCAGAGGGAAGCCCTTTCATAGAGATATGGGAGGCATTTAGAGGCAGCCTGGGAGCCCGCCTGAGGTGGAGGAGGCAGCATTAAAGGCACAGAACTGTCCTTAAGGTGAAGCTAACATAGATAATACCAGGTGAGTTAATCTGTAAAAAAAACTTGAGAAAATACTAAAAGAGGGGCTACACAGACAAAGTAAAAGTTGAGACAGTGGTGTATAAATGACTGAAGTTTGGAAACTTTATCAGTAACCAGTAGGGAGCCCCTGAAAATTTTTAGGCATTGGGTTATACTTTAGAATGTTGTTCTTTGGGGCAGGAGGGAGTATAGGCACCAGAGGTATCTGTTTGTTAAGGGAGAGCACATTTATTTTCCAGAACCAGTATAGACGCTGCATATTTTCTAAGTTCACGTTTCAGTATGAATTTTAATTTGAACCCTGAAGTAATTAGACCATTCTGCAAGAACCTCCTTTTAATAACTTAAAATACTCATGGTTTTATTTTAATCTTAAACAACTTGATGTACACATTTAAGTGAATAATTTTAGTAGAAATGCACAGTGGTCAAAATGACTTCCAAGTTGCAGAATAATAATATGCTAAACTGTGTCTCCTGAATATTAGGTATATTTGTGTCTTTGTTATTATTTAGTTGATTTGATTTACATAGGTTCCTAGTGTTTTAAATATATCTGGTACATTATTTATTAATCACATTTTTTAGTTTCTCTATTATGATGCTTTGACATCTTGGGGACTGGTGAACTGAGGAGAAACCACCCCTTCCAGGATTCGCTAATTCCTAATGATAGTAAATGCTTTGCCTGCAAGCGCACCTTTTGTATGTCAGCCAGCTCATCCTGAGTCCATGCTTTCATCCACCTCCTTTTGTCAGGTGCCTGCAGACCAGGACACTATCCCCCTGCCCTCAACCACCCCAAGGTCAAGCACCCGACAGCTAGAGACCACCCTGTATCCCATATGTCCCAGATTCTGCCCAAATCAGTCTAACTGTCCAATCCTAAACCTGCTCAGCTGCTTACCTGCCTTGCTCAGTCCTTCCCATGGAAACCAAACAAAAGGCTATTACCCATGCTTCCTCACTCCTGTCTCCCAACTAAGCCTGGTGCTTCTCCGGGGGGCTCTGCATGGTGTGCATGTCCCGACCAGTTAACCAGTTAAGCAATAAGATCTGTTTTCAAAAACAGTTGTCTCTGTGTCTGTTATTTTACCATACCTGATTTTAAAAAATCTTGGGTACATTTTAAAACACACTCAAGAAACTCAACAAGCAAATATTTGTTGAATGAACAAATGAACAAATGAATGAATATCTCTACCCACTTAAAACATGTCTCTCTCTTACCGTATTAGAATTGTTCTCATGTGATTAAAAGCCATTTACATCAGACAGCTATGGTAATCATACTGTCAAGCAACTGAGGACTAGATTTGTGAGAACTTTGAGCTCAGAGCAACTTAGACATTACAAAACAACACTATGAAAATGTGGTCTGCAAGGCAGTGTTGTTTCTTGGCTCCAGGAAAAATTCCAAAGAGGACTTTTCCTCAGCCATCACACTCATTTTGCTGTATCTTTCTGTATGAGATGTTATTGTTGTATGCCAGGGTAGATTAACTGCTGTAACAAATAACCCTAAATCTCAATTATATAAGATAACAAACATTTATTTTTTAATCACCAAAATCCAATACAGATGTTTATAGTTGGACAGCTGTCCTGGCTGCTTCCATGCTTCAGTAATCAAGGATTCTTCCATCTTATGATGCAGCCAGTTTCAAAATGTGGCCTTCAGGGTCACTAGAGAAGGTGGAAAAATTATGGAAAATGCATATCAGCCTTAGTTTCCTCTTCCCAGCAATGACTTTGCAGTCAACTAACCTTTTTCACCAATTCAAGATGATACCCAAGACTACATTCTGGTGATGGAGTGACAATAAGCCAATATTTCTTTCCCATTTGTGGATCACGAATCTAATAAAATGTATGGACCCCCTCCCTAGAAAAGCATATAAGCATAAGCACACACATTTTCATGGAATTTCAGGAGCTTCGTGGATTCTCTAAAGCTCAACCACTGTAATCATTAGAGGGCTGATATCCTTGGCATACCTGAGATAAGTTAGCTCAGAGGAAAATTTGAATAGTGTTGTAAATCATGAACCATGGTCCACATTAAGTTCGTTTTTTCTGCTAGATTAGGGTATGATTTTTTAAAACTTAATTGCTAGAACTAGAGATCCGGACTACCAATAGTGTGCCATTCAACTTTGAGATGTCAGTTTTGCACTGAGCAGAAATTCCTGTTTCTACTACTGCAAAAGACTTATGTTGCTACCTTACCATCCATTTGCCACTCTCCTATCTATTTCACTTGCCAATCAGAGTGACATCAAAAATTAAGATTTACTTATGTCATTCTATCCTAAATACTTTTCAGTGGCTGAAGACTCAAATCCTTAACATGGCATAAAAGGCTCTGAGTAAACTAACCCTATTTACTTCTGCATCATGTGCTACTTTGCCTTTTGTACTTCCTCCCAACTGGCCATTCTTTCCCTTCCTCAGACCTCAGGGCCTTTGCACACGCTTTTGAATTTTCTTTGAATTGTTATTTCTTTATTTTTGTATAGTTAACTGTCACTTTTCCTTCAGATCTCAACTTAACTGTCATTTCCTCAGAGAAGGCTTCAAAGAGACACAAAGTAAGTCAGGTCTCCTATATGTTTTTAGACTGCAATTAAGTTCCTCTTCTAGTGTTTGTTGTGGCTTGTAACTATGTTTGTTATTTTGTGATTATGTGATTTGTCTGCATTGCTCCCACCAAAAGGTAAGATTCATGAGAGCTGAAACTGTGAACACCTGGTGCCACAAGTTGGCATTTGTCTTAGTTGTGGAATATAATAGACATTCAATATTTGTTAAATGTATGGATGAATGAATGAATTTTTACTCTATAGCTTGAAAAAAAAGCTGAGTGATAGAGTTTGAAACCAAATTATTTTCTCATTTTGATAATAAGTCAGGTTTTGGTGTGATTTTAAGGAACTTCACAGTTAAGCAATAACTGTTATTGTGCTGCATAGCAACCCCTGCTCTTTGATGACTTCTAATCCAATAGGAGAAACAAGCAATAAAACAACTGTTCATCATGATTTTATACTAACCCAAGCTAGATGGCTCATTGGTGGAGTAAGAAGAGTATAAAGGGACTGGTATAAAAGAACTGATAAGTAACACTATTGGGCTAATCCAGAAAGGCTTCCTGGGGAAGGTGGTCCTTTGGTTATAGCTTGAAGCCCTCTTTATGACACTTCTTTTTTAAATTATATTTGGTATTGTGTGTGCCAACAAAAGATTTTTTGCACAAATCTTGCTCCTTGGTTTCTCTGTTTTCTTATCACAAGGATAAAGTCATAAAGGCTGACAAGGCATAAATCAGTCTGACATTTTAGTCCCCCAGCAGAGAACAAAACTTTAAAATGTTGTGTCTCTGGTAGATTGTATTATTTTTCAAAATATCCACTATGTCTCCATGTGGGAAGACTTCACATTCCTATCAGACTTGGCCATGCGATTTATCTTTGGCAGGTGATATGGCCATGATAATGACATGTGCAGAAACTTTGAGAGCCTTTGGGAGGTTCCACCACCTCTCTCTTTTTCCTGTGCCATAAAGACCATCATGTTTTCAGATGGGACTCTTCTGTCAACCTGGATCCCACAGTGAAGGGAATGAGGGACAGAGCCACAGTTGACCTACAGCTAACATTAACATGAGAAAAATATTAGCTTTACTTTTGTAAAGACACTGAAATTTGATCATTATTTGTTACACAACATGACCCAGCAAAAGATGACTGACACTTTCTCTTCACAAAAAAAATATGTATATAATTCAACTCAAACTTAGGGCTAAATACCTAATGAAAGAATAAGCATGCCCATTTGAATGAATCACCTGTTTTTATCCAAGTGCACAGCTTTAGGAAGGCACAAATGCATGCATGAAGTAAGTAGGAAGTAATTCTCAACCACTGAGGCCAGTGGATTAATTTTTGCATGCAGAAGCCAGCTTGCCTTGTAGCTCTCTGCTGGAAGTTCTGGGAGGATCCCATTTTAGATATGGAGAAAGACTAACAAGAGATTCCTGCCAACCAGACATGGATTTCCTTTCCTAGGAAGGGAAATCAATTTTTTTTAAAAAAAGTTTTATCTGCTGATTTATACTGGAACAAGAATTTATACTGGAACAAGTTAGAGCTCCCCATATTATTTTTAATAGCAACAGCTCATAGAGAAATATAAAATAAGCTTACTAAAGACAAAACAAGTTTATACAAATTGGTTAAGTTTTTGATTAACATTCATTCCTTCGTCCTCCTCTCCTCTTTCTCCTCCTCTTGCTTAGTTTTTCTTCTCTGTCCTTCTTTGTTGTCCTTGCCCCAAATCTACTCACAGTCATCTTTGGAAGATGCAAGGATGATAAATATAAATACATACAGATATAGAGATAGATAGATCCTTATTGAAAGCAAAAAATAAATACATATTTATTTCTAGGAGTTCAGTTTATAATTCTAAAACATTAAAAGAACTTATTTAAACCTAAACATCTAAAGTTTGAAAACTTTCCAAAATACACTTAAAATTTAAGGGGTTTGACACTTTCTTTTAAGTATGCCAAAGTGTATTCCAATTTCTCCCAGGGTTGGCTGGCTATGAACAACTTTAACTCAATTGCATAAGCTTCCCTTGAGTGCCTGCTAAAACCGTACGTTACATCTTCATGTAGAATATCCAGTTTAAAGGCACAGGTTATCCTCCTGCAGATCCTTTCTTCAGCAAGCTTTCTATTCCAAGATCATTCCAGTTAAACAGCCCTCAAAAACTTCTTAATTTGAACTGAGGTACACATTACCGACGATCACTCCCTATTGTCAGACAGTACTTCCCTGCCCCTAAATGTGCCGAGTTTTTAAGTGTTCAATAAAAGGTGGATGTGCAAAGCTAGACTTACCATTAATCTCCCAAGCCTCTTTCTGGAAACTGAGCACTGATGCACAATGCAGACACTTCAGTGTTAACTCCCTGAAACACATCTACGACCAGGAGTATGAAGTTTTACGTTTATGTGCATGGTATCTGAATGTGAAAAGTTTTCTGGTAATCTGAGGACTTAAACGGAGTTTCCCCTGGCAAATATTTTACTTTATTTTTGCAGCTTTGTGATATAGTGACAAGAATTCTGGATGAGGAGTTGGGAACTTAGAGATCTTTAAAATGGTTTATATCCAATATTTGTGTAACTTAACAAATGTAAATGGTTTACAATTTTATGATTGTGAATATGAAGAATTGCTCTTCATTCTGAATTGTTCTAGTCCAGTTTAGAATGGTTGTAATCACATTGACCTACATGAGAATTCAATGCCAATTATGCACACATATAGAAGAGAGTTGATTTTCCATAATGGCTCTATGGTTTAAAAGCATCAAAAGAAAGGGGGTATTGCAAAATGTACCTCCGCCCAAATACTACAGTCCATCATTTAAGCAATACATAAAGCATGTCATGATGATAATTTCTGGGTACATCAACTGATAAACAGGCAAGCTAGTTGTTAAGTTGCCTCACCATATGAATGAATAATGGTTGTGTGAGCGCTTGGGTAGGTCATTCCCTCTCCCAGATCAAACTTGGGGGGGAGACAAAATGAATTTGATGAGCTTGCTTTTTTCTTTAAATGCCAAGTAAGCCAGTGTCTTAGCATATCTGTGCTATTAAAATCACAAAATAACCAATTCATAACTTTAGAGAACACCAAATCAATGAAGATTAGAACTAAGTGGAACTTTTAGATATTTTGTAGATCATTCTATTCACTTTCACCCGTTTGCTCAACATGACAAATCTCACAATGACAAATGCATAGGAAGGACTTTGCCCTAATCTGTTTACCCCCGAGTCCAGGGCTTTCCTCTTTGCCATGTCACTTAAGCAACAACCACCATTTCCCAAAACAAAATCCCCAAATCCAGGAGTAACAAGCATGAAATGTGACACTTTCAATTAGAATTCAAAACTGGAGACTCTCCCTTCGAAATCTGAGATCTAGTGGCAAAAATAAAGAAGTTTAATAATAATAATAATAATAATAGAGAAGTTTAAAATATGTTCATCCGTCCACACCCATGCTATAGGGAAAAAAGACCTGCTACTCCTGTATCATGCTACCAAGGGAAGTGCATGCATTCTTTCCTGCACTGCTCTCACCCATTCTGAATACCCCTTAAAGGCTTATATGTAAGGTATACAAAAGGAAGACATGATTTTATTGTGAAGTTATCTCTAAACTAGAAACACTGACCTAATTTGACTTTTTTCCTTATCAAATGATATTAGGGCCTTAATTTACCTATTAGTAAATCTGAATTATACCAGAACTATTGCTTAAATGTGACTACAAAATATGAAACTGAGTCCTGTAAACACCCTTAAGAGACTTCAAACATACAAAAAAATTATGCTAGATAAAGTGGCCACCTGTTAGATCAAGAGACCACAAGCTCAACACTATCACACATCTACAATTTTTGCTGTTGTATATTTATTTGCTCTTTTGGAAATTGCCTTCACAGAAATGACTTTACATAATTAAATTTAATCTTATTATAGCCACACCCTGTATTTCACCAAAAGCCTTATCACCTTTTTTTAATCACTCATCTTTTTCTTGAGACTCAGTTTCTGATTACTTCTGCCTATTAAAAAAATAAAATTTGTCTTCAAAGGGCAATGAACTGTTACCAATCGAGATCACTTAGAAAGCATATTAATCAGGTTCTTTAATACATTTTAAGAAAATTTGATTAATCATGGCAAGAAGATTGGAATAAGCACATGGCCTTCCAGTTTTCACAGGAAGAGATCACTTTAATCAATATGAGCACATTCTGGCGCATTTCTTAAATTTTAGCCTTTTTTGACTTGAATAACCAACATTATAGATTTTATTCTTCCACAAACATCTCAAAAATATTTTCTATAAGGTGGCTTGAAAGCATTTTGCTGCACATCTTGGACTATTACTTCTCTTGTTCTTTATGCAGAAAGGGCAGAAACATTTAAGCTGTTCTAAGCTGTAACAATTTTCATCTGTTCAGTGAAGCCAGCAAATCTCAATTTATTAATGCTGGAAATATGAAATTTCAAATATGTAGTGTGTGGAGGAGTGCATGGTGGGGTGGAGAAGGTTATTTGGGGTTTAATTATTCTCAGTAAAAATGTTTTTTGAACCTACTCCAAAGCAGCTATTTTAGCTAATTTGTGCTGGAGACCTTTGGGACACTTGGAGAGGACAGAAGTCCCTTCATGTCTACTTTCTCACTAGCCTAGAGCCTCCTTATCTTCTCCAAATACCCTGACTTAGCCTGAGCTGCAGACATCAAAACTGCCTCAGTGAGTAAGTTTCCCTTTCCACCTGGAGCTCAGGCTGCTACCTGAACAAGAGAAGAAAAGCTGTGGACATCACATTGAGAAGGGATGATTCCTCTTCTTTTTAGAACTTCATCCTGAAAATCCAGGGGGAAAAAAAGTGTCAGGCAAATAGACCTATACTCCAATTTGGTGAGCAATAGAATGTTAGAAAGATTATGAGGTGGTTTCCTGGAGTCAGGTTAGCTGGGATTGAATTCTGACTCTGAGCTTACTTTGTGAACCTAGACAAGATCCATAAGTTCCCTGTGCAACATTTTTCTGATCTATAAAATGGGGACCATAAGACTTGCATCATAGAGTTATTATGTTATAGGGTTGCTAGAACCATGCTTGGCACATAGTATGCACCCAGTCATTATTAACTAAAGTGATTACTAATGACTATACTCTATGAAGAGCTTACTGTGTTTCTGAGTGCCCAACATGTCACACACATTTCCACAGTTCCCTTAAATTCTTTCCATGAATTTCTACTTTCCAAAGTAAAATCAAATCTCAATTATCTGTTTAATGGTTAGGTTTCCTTTCTTTGGTTAGCTCTATCATTAGTTGCTATTACACACACATATGTCATCTTAATTTTTATAATGGTAAATTTTACATTCTTAGATACACATACAAATTTCTTGAATATATAAAATAAAAATTTAACAATCATATGCTCTGGCTTGGCAGCTTAGGTGGTTATCCCATACACCAAAAAGTTGAGGGTTTGGTTCCCTGTCAAGGCACATAACTAGGTAGTGGGTTTGATTGCCAATCAGGACATGTATGGGAGGCAAACCGATTGATGTTTCTCTCTCACATCTCTCTCTCTATCTCTCTCTCTCCCTCCATCCCTCCATTTCTCTCTCTCTAAAATCAATAAACAAAACAAAAACAAACGTACAGCCTTCACTTGCATTCTATTTATTTTTGGTGTCAACAAAGATAACTCATACCCTAAGAGAAAAGATAGGACAGAAACCAGAAGTCATGACAACACATTCTGCCCATCTTCTAACATGATTATTGAGCTAAATATATCCATACTCCATGGCTGTGAGAATGATAGAACACTCTGCCAAGGGAGCTACAGTCATGACAGCAATGGTGAAATGCTGGTGACTTTGCTGGAGACCGTACAAGGGAGACCAGAGCTGGTGCTTCCGGAGCTGTCATGGACGGAACAGTGCTTATTTAAAGCACTGGCTTCAGTGGCGGATACCTCAACCTTTTGTAAATGAAACAGCAGCTGTTTCCTTTCAACCCTCTTAGTGGCTTTCTTGAAGCTGTCTCAGCTCAGGAGTCTGAATCTAATTCCAGGTATTTTTCGTTGGTGACACAAACCACTAGAAAGACAATGGGAACTCAGGCCCAGGAACTAATGCTAAATTACAGCATCTTCAAATTATCTACTGTCCTGGGAAGTCTACTTTGAAATCAGGTTTTCTAAAGGAAGTAGAATTTTGGAAGGGACCCACAATCCTTTTTTGTATCACCAGAAAGACAACTTCTCTGTAATCCTTTAGTAAAGATAAGGTCTCATGGATTAATCTCCCTAAGGCAGATACTATTACTAGTATATCAACTCCATAAGCAATCCAACTGCAATAAATAAATGAAATAATGGTAATCATAATATTATAATAAATGCACATTATTGCATTATCAATGTATTTTATACAGTGCTTTATAAACTGCTTTCTTATATACAAGATCTGTGCCTTCCCATTTCTATCATTATTTACCACTAACTCTGATAAGCAAGCATTCTCAATAACTCTGAGAAATATCCAGTGGGATTATTTTGAAGGACCTCATTATAGCTACTGAGAAAGAGACTCATTGTAATTAAGATTAAATTAGGGTAAAATTGTTTTCAGAAATTGATCATTGTAGCTTGGGCTTTAAGATAACCAAACTTAATGACTATAATCTCACCCAGACCAAGAGCAGGTGCATTCCCATACATTTGCCACAGTGTTTTAGTGTATTTCGGAGACCAATCATAGTTTTGTGAGTTTTCCCCCCACATTGGCCCACAATTATATTTACCTAAAATAGTTTATGTATTTTCAAATGACAGCATTTACAAGTGCTGCAAGCTTCTATTGAGAAAATTAATCCATATATCATCATTGAAAATGCAGCTTTTTCCCTCAGAGAAGCATGTTCTTGACTATTTTGTAATCTAAACTGCTTTATCCCCTCATTGCCTTTAATTGCCATTGCTCACCAATAACTGTAGTCCTCTGTTCCTTCCAGGCACAGAACCAAAACACATTTTTCGGCCTTTATTTTCCACCATAGAGGGGTGCCTATGACTGAGATCTCGACAACAGAACACGATCAAAAGTGATGGGCCATTTTCAGTCCTGGACCGTTAAAACCTTCCACTCATGACCCAAGCTCTCTTTCCCTATCTGAATGGAGAAGATCCTGTGGACCTAGAGCAGGTGGTTAAGCCTTTGGATGGAAGGATCTGGGTCCCTGAATGACTGTGTGGAACAGAGTCTGCTCCACCTGACCCTGCCATTGCACATTTAAATATAATGGAAACAAGAAATAAATCCTTGTGTTAAGACACAGAGGTTTAGGGGTTTATCTGTTACAGCAGCTAACACTATCAAATACAGTTATTTTCTCAGTTGCTTCTATCTCTCCATTTTCATAGTCATCTCACATTTTTATCCTTTTCTTCTTCTTTTTCATGTATTCTTCAAATAATTATAGTGTGCTCAACATATGTTAGGAACAGAGTGCATTGCATAGTAACTATGTTCAAAGTAACCCAAATGAACAATTGAACACCTTACAATTTGATAAGGATAATTATTTAGGTCTACTACTTTAGGAGAAGTGTCAGTAAACTATAGTCTGGCTGTTTTAGTAAATTAAATTGTATGGGAACATAGACATGCTCATTCATTTACCAACAAGAAGGCAAGAATGACCAAGAAGGTCTTATAACCTGCAATGTTCATGTTACACTGGCTATGCTGAGTAGTAACGACAGAGACTAACATACAAGACCAAAATATTTTCTGGTCATTTACAGAAAAATTTTACTGACTCCTGCTCTAAAAGATTTTGGAAAAGATTCTCAAAAAAGATGAGACTTAAGGTGAGTTTTGGTCAAGTGAGAAAGAAAGAAAGAAAGAAAGAAAGAAAGAAAGAAAGAAAGAAAGAAAGAAAGAAAGAAAGAAAGAAGAAGGAAGGAAGGAAGGAAGGAAGGAAGGAAGGAAGGAAGGAAGGAAGGAAGGAAGGAAGGAAGGAAGGAAGGAAGGAAGGAAGGAAAGAAAGAAAGAAAGAAAGAAAGAAAAAGAAAGAGAGAGAGAGAGAGAGAGAGAGAGAAAGGAAGGAAGGAAGGAAGGAAGGTAGGAAGGAAGGAAGGAAGAGAGAAAAGGAAGGGATGAAGAAGAGAGAGGAAAAGAAAGGGAAGGAAGGAAAACAGAAAGAGAGAGGGGGGAGGGAGGAAGGGAGAAGGTATTCTAGTAGGAAAAATAATAAAGCAAAAAAGATGGAAGTTTGAAGGTTACTCAGACAGCATTACATACAGAGGAAAGTGATTCTCCCCTCAGATCACCAGTTACTAGTGGAAATGAGCAACAGGAAGAACCATACTGAGAGAAAGTGTTTTGAAACAAGGAAACCTGTTGACCTCAGACCCTTCATTCTGTCTGGGTGCCATATTTTAATAGAACATATTGATAATATTACATCAACACTAAATAGCTTCAAGCTCAGCTCCAGATAAATAAGCTTAAGTCTTCAGCTATCACTTCACAGTATAGACCAATAGGATTTTCTGGACAGTGATGCAAAGGGAAGTGTGGCTCTGAGATAACCTTCACTCATTCCGTCTATAAAAACCCCATTGATAATTATAAGAGTAACTGTATCTTACCAAAGAGAAAAGCATGAAGACTCCAAATTAAAAAAATTAAAAAATAGAAACATATGTGCTTATATATTTCTTGTCTTGGTCTGTTCAGGTTGCTATAACAAAATACCATAGCCTGGGTGATTTAGAAAACAGAATTTTATTTTCTCACAGTTTTGGAGGTTGTAAGTCTAAGAAGAGGGTACCAGAATGATCAGTTTGTGGTGAGAATGTTCTTCTTGTTTTATAGACAACCCTCTTCTCACTGTGTTTTCCCATGGCATAGGGAGAGAGCTCCGATGTCCCCCTTTCCTTACAAGGGCACTAAAGAATTCCCTCACTTATCATGGGTATTACATTCTAGACCCCCCCACGATAGGTGAAAATCCATGAAGTAGGAACCTTACATTTATTTTAGCATTTCTATATATTTAAGGCTTTATAAATCCTTCCCACACACTTATAAACCATTCCCAGTCCCTTATTAACCTTTCCCACTCCCTTATTGACCTTTTCCACACTTTTATTTTTTTAAGTATATTTTATTGTTTATGTTGTTATGGTAGTTCCAATATTTTTCCCCTTTGCTCCCCTCTGCCCAGTACCCCACTTCCCTCCAGCAATCCCACCCCCTTAGTTCATGTTCATGGGTCGTGCATATAAGTTCCTTGGCTTCACCCTTCTCTATATTGTTCTCAACATCCCCCTGTCTATTTTGTACCAACCGATTATGCTTCTTAGTCCTGCACCATTTCCCCATTTCTCCTCCTTCACCTTCCCAACTAATAACACTCCAAATGATCCCCATACCTATGATTCTGTTCCTACTCTGGTTTGCTTAGTTGGATTTTGTTTTTATTTTTTAGATTCAGCTGTTGATAGTTGTGAGTTTGTTGTCATTTTAGTGTTCAGAGTTTTGACCTTCTTTTTCTTAAGTAAGTCCCTTTGATATTTCATATAATAGTAGCTTGGTGATGATGAACTCCTTTAGCTTTACCTTGTCTGGGAAGCACTTCATCCGCCCTTCCATTCCAAATGATAGCTTTGCTGGATAGAGTAATCCTGGTTGCAGGTTGCCTTTCATCACATTGAATACTGCTTGCCAGTCCCTTCCTGCCTGCAAAGTGTCCTCTGAGAAATCAGCTGATAGTCCTATAGGACACGCTCCTGTAGGCAAATCTCCACCTCTTTCTTGCTGACCCCAGGACTCTGCCTTTCTTTTCCACACTTTTATAAACACTACTTATGTTCTTAAACATATTTTACACTCTTAAGCCTATGTAACTTTAACAACATATATATACAGTACCACCCTGGCTGGTTTGGCTCAGTGGATTGAGCGTCGGCCTGCGAGCTAAGTGTCACTGGTTCGATCTTCCAGTCAGGGTACATCAGAGAAGGAAAACTCTGACTCCAAAAAACCTCCGCTGCCTTGCGGCATACCTCTTCAGGGGAAAGGCTAAGGGAGTAAACCCCGACAGAAAATCCGGAGCCGGAGTCCCTAAGGCGGTTTGACGTTGTAGTCAACACCGGCAACTCCTGCGGCGCACCTGAAGCCAAGCTGTATTGACTCCGTCTTTCCCTTGGACCCTTCAGCTGCGAAGAGAGGGGGGGTCTGCTGCATGGGCAACAGCAGACCCTCCATATCACCCCGCCCAGGCTCTGTAGCTTCAGCTTCACTGGAGAGGACACTCCAGCGTCATCACAAGATGTCGATTCAACACGGGAGGAGACAGATACCATGTCACTCCCGAGTCGGACTGCAAAACCATTCTCGGCGGTGCAGATAGACTCTTAAGAAGCTACACCATCGTCTCTCGAGACGGACGGCTGCCGAACATATACAGTACCACAAAATCCTGCGATATAGCGAAAAATCCGCGATAAATAATTAAATAATTTTTTTTAAATCCTGCGATACAGTGAGACTGCGATAAGCAACAAGTGAACCACGATACAGAGAGGGACTACTGTATTCCCATCAGGAGGGCCCTACTTTCATGACCTATCTAAACCTAATTATCTCTCAAAGGCCCCTTCTCCAATTACTATCACATTGGGGACTAGAGCTTCAACATATGATTGGGGGTGGGGGGCACAATTCAGTCCATAGCACTCCTCAAAGAATAAATACAACTAATCAATAAATATAAAAATTCATTGATTGTTTACTCATTCAGCATATTTTTTAGTACCTATTATGTGCCATACACTTCTCTAAATTTGAAGATGCAACAATAGAAAAAACAGACAAAATTTCTTTTCTCAACAGGTTTACTTTTCAATGATAGGGGACACAATGATCACGTAGACAAATAATGAGAAGGATAACTTAAAGTGCTTTTAAAGATTTTGTTCATTTATTTTTAGAGAGAGGGGAAGGGAGGGAGAAAGTGAGGGAGAGAAGCATCAGTGTGTGGTTGCCTCCCCCATGCCTCCCACTGGGGACCTGGCCCACAACCCAGGCATGTGCTCTGACTGGGAGTCAAACTGGTGACCCTTTGGTTAGCAGGCTGGCATTCAACCAACTGGGCCACACAAACTAGGGCTAACTTCAAATTTTTATAAGTAGCAAGTGAAAAGAGTCTGGGGTTCATTTAAAATAGAAATTTAAGGAAGACCGCATGAGGAGGTGGTATACAATGTTACACTGGAATTGTGACTAGAAGTCAGCTGTGCAAAGATTTAGGGATGAAAGATTATAGGTGGAGGAAAAAGCAAGGATTAAATTTTCAAGGTAAGAAAGAGCTTGGTCCATTTGAGAAACTGAAATAAGGTCTCTGTGGCTGCAGAATCAGCATTGAGCAGTCAGGGAAGTAGGAGAAGAGAGAGACAAAATGTGTGAAGAGCTAACCAGGATTCAATAAACTCAACCAATCTCAAGCAGAACACAAGTCAAATAACACTGTGGTACATCATGGCCAAATTGCTGAAAACTAAGGATAGGGAGAAAGTCTTATATGCAATGAGGAGGAGACAACACATACAGATAAACAATGAGGGGGATATTTTCTTACTTTTCATCAAAAGCAAAATAGATCAAATGTCAGTGGAACATCTCTGAGGTGCTAAGGAATGGAAATTGTCAGTCTGGAGTTTTATAACCAACAAAGATGTCCCTTAATTGTGGGAATGAGGCAAAAATGTTTTCATATTGTCAAGACTGATAGAGGTTATTGCCAGCAGAGAGACACTAGAGAGGATGTTAAAAGATGTTCTTTAGGCTGAGGGAGGAGAGTCTCTGATCTACAGGAAACACTGAAGTACACCAGAAATAATAAATGTGGAAGTATTTTCCTTATTATTTGGTAGAAAGCAAAAATGATTGGCAATATGTTGTAATGTTTGTAACATGTGTAGAAGTAAAATGTACAATGATCATGGCACTCAAGGCTGGAGAGGGTGGATGGAGGTATATTGTTGCCTGACGTATGAGATGACGCCATGTTATTTCAACATAGTGGTTAGGTGGGGATATATTGAATATACTGTGGCCCTACAAAAAGCACCAGAGAAATAAGACAAAAGGAAAAAATTAAAAACAAAACATATAATGACCTTAATAAGCTTTTGACCATGATGCACAATAAGAAAAATAAGAAATATCACATAGCTATCACTACTAGTATACAAGTGTTCGACAACACACTCTCTCTCTCTGTTTCTCTCTCTCTCTTTCTCTCTCACACACACATACATATATATAACAGAAAAAAATTATTCAAAACAATACTTATGATTACTAAGTATAAGTATTTTTATTCTTTTTCATCTTTTAAATAAATCATAACCTGTTGAATCAATCTCACTATCAAATTCTTATAGTAGGTCACAACTTGAAATTACAAAAACACTATTGTGTAGAATCTGCTATGTATCAGATCATTTGCTTTGAAATTTTTTATTTACTTTTGTTAATTAATGTTCACCAAAAGGTTCCATGAAGAAGGTAAGTAATTCTAATTTCAGAAATGAGGCAACAGACTTAGAGGCATTAATATTCTCAAGATTAAGAGGTTAGTAACTGGAAAAGTGGAGATTTCAATGTAGATATAATAAATACAAATGCTATGTCATTAAGCACTGTATCACACTACCTCCACCTGGCCATTAACTTTGGGAACTTGAGTGCCACGGATTGGTGCATGTAACTGTATGCATTTTTCTTAAGATTAAAGACTAGATTTTGTCTGTACCCTGAAAAAAAGCTTAAGAATCACTGTACTACATTGCCCTAATTTATAGTTTGTTTGTTTTTTTTCATACCAGGTGACAAAGACCTGTTCACATTATCTGAACAGACCCTTTAACAAGGTCCAGTTACTTTCCCATGATAAATTTCTAACTTGTAAGACTTCATATCCCATACTTTTGTTTGTATATACTGTTGGTGAGTGGGTGGCAACAGAAATCTACAAAACATGTAAATGAGTAACTATAATCTACTGAGACTATTTTTCAGTTCTATGAGTCTATAAACCTATAATTCTAATCAAGAACCCAGTCACCTGCTATTCTATAACTAAGCCACAAGATAGGTAGTTATCTAAACTGCTCTGAAAGATGTACAAAGACAGGGGTTCCTTTGTTTCTTTCTTAGTCCACTCTGAATTTTTGCAAAGCCCACTGTTAATTAGAGTCTTTTATTTAACTATACTTCTCTTAGTTTATTGTCTATCATACAGATAAAATAATCTAGCTTTCCTCAGGATAATAATTTTTTCATATACTTATAGAATTGAAAATAATCATTCACTATTTAGCTTCTTTCTCTCTAGACTAAATAAATAAAATCCCCTTAAATCTTCCCCAGTTGGCTTAACTTTCTCTGTAATCATTTGGTAGTGCCCCTTAGGAGACTTTCCCTACATGCATTTTCAAGGGTGAAACCCCACATCAATTTCATTACTCTAATAAGGGTCTGAGCAATGCCAAATATGGCTGGATGATCTACCTTTCTTGCCTGCTGTGTTCCTGTTGACAGAGAGTTGAGTATTGCAGTAACATTTTTGAAAGCATTATTGCCTGTTTTCTGGATCATCATAAGCTGAGGTCGAATCTCACTCACATAAACTGCCATAATAAGCCAACTGAACCAACAACCTACATTCTTTGTTTTAAAAATCTGCTCACATGCTTCTAAGGAATTTGAATTCCTTCTTTCCTGACTTGAATTTTCTTCCTCCTGTTTTTTAAAAAAACATTTTTCTTTATGTAACATTATTGTTTTTATTGATTTCAAGAGTTATCTTCATATCAAGAATTTCAACTTTCTGGTGTTTGTCTATATCCTTTTTCTTAGGTTTGCATAAAATCAAATATATTGCCAGTTTTTTTTCTTTGTTCTTATTTTCATTGTATTTATGGAAAGTTCTTTTCCATCCCAAGATCAACCAAGAATTATCCATATTTTTAAAAACATTTTTAAAATTTTACAATTTTTTTTGCAATCAACTTTTAAATCATATAGCATCTTTTCGGTATTTGTCCTAGGGTGAGATATGGTAAAAATTGTACATATGTGTGTAAGAGAGAATTTTCCAACTTGTGTCTTCTCCATTAGCTTGTGGTACTTTTTAATAATATAAAATGCTTTCAAGGTTATCTGTTTATATATTGGAAAATATTAATATACTATATCATATATAAAAGGCTCTTAAGAAATAAACCTATAGAAATATGAACAAAGACCATTCATAACAGGGAAAATAAAATTTCTTATAAACATGTGAAAAACATTCATCTATACTAAATAAGTAAAGCATAAAATTGTATACAACATTTTCTATTGAATCAGCAAAGATTTGTTTCAAATTTATTATAGTATTAGGGTTGTTGAGATTGTTTTACAATGTATTTTTTCAAACACTGCTGCTGAAGCTCTTTTTTCTAATATTTTCAAACCTTCAAAAAAATTAAAAGTATAGTACAATGAATGTCCATATACCCCTTATCTATTATTCATTAATTGTTAACATTTGCCACATGTGCTTTCGCTCTCTCTTTCTCTTACCATATATGCATATGTATATCTATATATTTATTTATACACATATATGTGTGTATATATGATACACATAATTTATTTTTGCTGAATGATTTGAAAGTTAGTTGCACACATCATGACACTTAAAGCTCGAAGATTTTAACCTGCAGGTAGAAGTGTTTTAAACATGAACGAGATAGGTAAAGCGTGAACTTGCTCTCAAGGAGTTTGTTATCATGAGTGGTTTTGAGGCCATGCCTAGAAAATTTTAGACTTTTCTTAGAAAAGAAAAACCACTGAAAGATTTTAGATATAGGTCTAATCTGATTTGCATTTCAGAAAGATGACTCTAAAGACAATTTTAAAATTAAATTGAATGGGGAAAATACTTGTTATGGAAAACAGTTGGCAAGCTGTTTCAGTAGTCTAGGTAGTCAAAATGAGAACAGAAAGAAGTGGAGAGATTCAAGAGAAATTAACAAGAAAGAAGTAATGAGAGTTGGCTGGACATTTCAGTTAAGTGAAAAAATGGACCGAAAAATCCCTTCCATGTTTGAAGACTCAAGCTTACTGGTTGATGGTGGTGCCATCCATGGCCCGAGAGCTAGGAACACAGTCTGATGAGGATAGAGACATTCCTGAGTTCAGTTTGGTACATGTCAGACGCTCAATAGAATGGGGCTTGCTCTGGAGATATTGTAAAAGTTATGGAACTAGATTAAAATATGAATTTAGAAGACATCAGTGTATAGTCTGGAGTTAATGCCATGGGAATAAATGAGGTAATCTAAGAAGTGTGAAAGGTAAAAAATAAAATAAAATAAAATAAAATAAATTGAGACTGGATTTCTAGAAAACAGCTTAAAAGTAAACAATAAAACAAAAAGAATAAAAAATTTAGAAAACAATTTATAATCTAGGGAAGAAAGGTCTTCCTTAAAAGCAAAATAGGATGCTCATAAATCATAAAGGAAATAATAAATATACTTAACTACATGTATCCTAAGGTCTTCCATGACAAACGATTATTAAACAAGGTTAAAAGGTAAATAATTAAAGGATAGCAGAATATGCCACCTCAAAATATGCCTCCTTGGCATTACATTATTTTGACCTAAAGGCAATTGAAAACCAGCAGATAGATACAAGAATGTTCTCTGCCCTTCCCCTATCTGCATAAAAGCAGGACACAAATTTGTTAAAGGCATCCCCTCTCTTTTCTCCCAGGAAGGACAGAAGTTGATCACTTGAAACAACTCTGGAAACTTTTCAGCCCAGAGACAGCACTGGGGAAATGTATATAATAAACTTTACTAACTAGCTTTAACATCCCAGTAATTTCCCCCATACATTTACCTTCCCACAATTTGCCACCTAGAAACTCAGTCCTTTTTCTTTGCCTGTCACTTCTGTAAAAGGTATTGTTCTTTGCTAAGACGCTATGTAATGCCAAATTCTAACCACCCCTTTGAGTTATTCATTGAGTACTTCCATGCATACCTACAATGCACATGTTTACTGCATGTTTGTTTTTCTCTTGTTAACCTGTCTTTTGTCAGTTTGATTTGCAAGATCTCATTCAAATAAATGTAAGATGGATAAAAGGAAAATAGTTCTTTCAACCCTATTCCATAGACTGTATAATCATATGATAAAAAGCTCCTACAAATTAATAAGCAAAAGGCTAACATCCCAATGGAAAAAAATGGGAAAATATTATACCATGTTACTAAAAAAAAAAAAAGAAATTCAAAGAACAATAAACTAATGAAAATACACAAAACTTAACTATATTTGGGGACATGTCAGTTAAAATAATTTGAGATTCCATTTTTCACCCATCTAGTTGGCAAAAATTAAGATATGTTCAATTTTTGTGAAGAGGTAAGAAAATGGAGATGCCCATTCAGTACGTGGCTAATGGGTTCATAAATTGCCATCTCATTTGGGAAATATTGAAACACCTCTTAAAATGTAAAACACATGGTAAAGCAATGTCAATATTATATTTGAGAGAAACAAAAGCACCAAAATTTTCTGTGTGCACGTGGTTATAATTATATATTGAAAATATTTATATGTACATGCAAATATAAAGTATTGATTTAATATTTTTAAATAATTGCAAAATAAGTTGATTGTCAAAAGATGGGAAATGGCTAAATTAACTATGAGCCACTTATTCTCCAGAATATTATACTACTATAAATATAATTGGTGGGATCTATATTAATTGACCAAAAGAGATGTCCAGATAAATTAATAAGTGAATAAAAGCAAGTTTCAAATTTACATGTATAGGTAATTCCATCAACACATACACAGCCTCTCCATATGTGAAGAAATGCATTTAGGTTTATTTCAATAAGCATGAAAAACCTTTGTTTTTCAGAGAATTAAAAATGGGTTGGATGAAATAAAAGATTATTAACTTTTTCTTTATAAATCTTTGGATGGTTTCAAACATGACTTATATCATTAATTTTTTAAATTAAATTTAAAAATACAAGAGTAAAGCACAAAATGGTAACTCAAGAACTGTCAAGAAATTAATATCAGTGATTCAGTTTTTTATAGTTTACATTAAAATATAAGTATAATATGTTAAAATATTGTTCAAATTAAAATATCATATCTAACTACTCAACAAACAATATTGCTTTCATATCAGTGGTCCTACTTTGCTCCTAAGGAGTTTTGCAGGATTCAGACACACCGGAGCATGCATAGAGTCAGATCCACTGAGAGGTCCATTTGAATGAGGAACTGTGAAGTCTCCTAAGAAAATGTAACTTTGGCAAGTTAGAGTTGGCCACATATATACTTTCGGTCAGACAGTGTTGGGAGGGGTGCAATGGTTTGGAGCATGGCATAAGGACACAAAATAAACATACCATCCATACCACTTAATGTTTTCTAACCCAGCAGAGAAGAGAAGGTTGTACATTTTGGGGACCAGTGTAGGAGACTTGACAGTCAGGTGAGAGCTGACATGGTGAGATTTCAGGCCTTCAGTAGGAAGCACAGGTAGTGTCAGTAGCATTTAGGGGACACTGGAAGCTTTCTCAGGGTCTGCAGGGTCTGCATTACAGCAGCAGAATTTGGAGCAGCAGGAAGCTGGGCTTCAATAAAGGGCATGGAAGTGGCAGGGTGGTCCCTGGACATCCTGTTTTATTAACCTAACAAAATCTCTCTCTACATTTCTTTGGTCTTAATTATTATTTTAAATGGATCAATAATATTTTAGGGGGAAGATGGCGGCGGAGTAGGGACAGTGTTCTCAGCTTGCTCCTGTTAGAGAGAGACTCCAGGAATGAATGCGGAGAGGAGTGACTGAGTGAGTGTGGATCTCCGATAGCGTGAACAGGGAGGAGAGCGTGGGAGCAGCGTGGAGAGGGGTGGAGGGGTTTACCACACACTGCAGGCTGAGTCATTCCGGGACCCGGTGCATCTGCAATACCACGCCTGAGGGCTCACTAGCCGAGAGATGCTTGGAGGCTCCCCCTGCTAGGGGCACACCGATAAGTGAATTTTTATAGGGAGTTAGGGAGAGGATTTGGCTGAAAAAGTCAGAGGAGGGAGAGAACAGTGAACGACCAGGACTGGGAGAAACTGTGTGATCTGAGTCTAGAGGGAAACCTCCTCAGCTGCAGCCTCCGACAGAAAGCTCGGCACTCCAGGTGCGCACAGCACTTGCGCTAGGGCCCTACAGAACAAAGGGACAGTTTTGGGGCAAGGAGACGGGCCGCATAGAAAAGCTGCTGCAGAACTCCGGACCGGGGGAGAGCTCCTGAGCAATCACGCTAGAATCCCACAGAACACAAGGCGGGTTTGGGGCTAGGAGAGAAGTAGGACGCGCAGGGTGTGTAAGTAGGGAAGAGAGCTGAGGCGGAGGTTCTGGAGTGGAGACGGTTTTAGGGAGGGGAGAGGGGCCCGAAGGGGAAGGCTGCTGCAGAGCTCCAGACTGGGGGAGAACTCCCGGGTAGGAGAGCGCTGAGCTGACCAACCACACTGGAATCCTGCAGAACAAAGGGACGGTGCTGGGGCGGAGAGAGAGATAGAGTGTGCAGGCTGATAGACAGGGAAGCCAGGGGAAGCCAGTGGAAGCTGTAGCTCGGAATAGAGACAGTTTTGGGGCAAGGAGAAAAGCCCACGTGGGAAAGCCGCTGCAGAGCCCCAGACTAGGGGAGAGGCCCTGGGCAGGAAAGGGCCACTGGGCCCAGGGCTTTGACCAACTGTGCCAGAGTCCTGCAGAACAGAGGGACGATCTTGAGACAGGGAGAGAGGTGGGGTGCGCAAGCATATAGACAGGGAAGAGAGAAGAAGCTGTCGCCTGGGAATAGAGACATGACTGGAGGCAGGGCGGGGGTTGCTGGCAGGCACAGGCTGGACCAACAGGGGGAAGGAGTAGCTGGACAAGCCTGAGGAGGGCTGAGGGCGCCTCAGGAGGGGACAACTGAACGCAGCTCACAGCAGAGCGGTGGTAGGCCCACGAATAAAAAACTAGCAACCCCAGAATCAAGCAGAACCCTCCCACAGCCAGCCAACCAACCAGGAAAGATTTGGAACTGATGGAATTTTGAATAGGAGCAGACTCAGGAAGGAAGGAAAAACAAAAAAAAGAAACAAACCAAAAATACCCAGAGACTGTGTCTAAAAGTTGAATTGAGTTAAAATCCTCTCATTCTTTGTTTCTCACTCTCTCTCTAACTGCCCCTCCCATCCTTTCTTATTCTCTCTCCTTTTCTCCCCTCCTCTTTCCTCCCTTCTCTCCCCTTAGCATGTCTCCCCTGCATCCTATTCTCAGTTAATTTTTTAATTTTAAGTTCTCTCCCTTTCTCTCTTTCTCTGCGCTAAGCACCTTCAATTTTATTAAATTTCTTTCTTTATTTTGTCCCCCTTCAGTCTACATTCATTTTTCTTTCATCCCTTGCCCTTATTTTCCTTCTCTCCCTATAAATATTCTCTCTCTTTCTTTCTCTCTCCCTATTCCACTTTATATTCTAATCTTTTAATATTCAAATTATAATTCTAATCTATCCCCCTCTCCCTTCACCCTCCCATTCTTACCCATTCTCTCTTTCCACCCCATCCTCTCACTTCTTTCTCTTCCTCTTGTATTTCTCTCCTTCATCCTATCTTTTGTCAACTCTTAAATTTCAATCTTTCCCTCCCTAATATCTCCTCTTCCTCCTGATTTCCTTCCCTCCTCTGTGTTCTTTCCTTCCCCATCCTCTTGCTTTCCCATCTCTTATTCCTCTCTCTATATATTCTCTCTTTCCCTCTATCTTGCAACTTTATATCATGTTTTAATCTCCTAATCTTTTTCTATAATATATAATTTTTAAAAATTTTAATCCAGTTCCCCCTCTTCTTCCTCCCCTTCTTCTTTCGTTCTCTCTCCTACCCTTCTCTTCTCTACTTTCTCTCTCCCTTCCTGTCTTGCTTTTTTCTACTCTGTATTTTTATTCCTGAAAAATTCTTTCTCAATCTGTTTCCTACCTTCTAACCTCCTCAGCCCTCTCTTTCAATTTCTGGCTGTCTGTCTGCATGGATGTCTGTTGTGTCTATCTTCCCTCCCACGTTAATCATATAGCATATACCGATTATATAATCCTAATACTATACACTTCCACTTTCTCACTCCACACTATAACCCAATCTTCCTTTTCAAACATACAGTGTAAATGTTAATTGCTGTCTTACATAACCTTGATCCCAATTGCTAACATTATTACCCTATCAACTTCCAGCTCAAAAATTACCCTTCCTTCATTTAAAACAACTCCTATCTGTTTCTCCTACGAAATAAGAGTCCCAATATCTCCACAAGTATATAAATACGGGCTCATTTGCAGCCTATAGTGAGATTGTAGTTGGGGGAGATATTGGAGGGTGTGGGTTTCTTGCCTGGGTTGTGTGATTATGTTTTAGCAGCACCTACACAAAAGATCTCAAGACAAGGTGGGCAGAGTGACTCTCAATCAACTAACAAGAGAAAAAGATCCACCAAAGAGTAGCTGAAATACAACCAGACAGATTAAAGAAATAACATCAAGGACAACACAGACGGAGATCCAAGAGGGCAGAGAAGTAAGTGGAAGCTACACTAACCTCCTCCCAGGACCAACCAGTGCTGACTCAGCCCCAATACAGCACACAGATCATTGCCTTCCAAGTGGCATCAGACTAAGGGGAAATAAAAGCCCTGCCTACAGAAATTAAGCTGCCACACCCACGGTCCTTAAGCCTGGTGGCTAATCACAGATTGAGTAGATTAAGAACTAAAAAAGACAGAGAAAGGCAGTAGATCCCTGGAAGTCTCCAATAGGCTGCCTAGGGCCAGTCTGATACATGATCTGACGCTACCAGAGGCAGATCCAGGAAGAGAAGATCATTCTAAGAAGCACCAACAAACAACAGGAATCACAAAAATGAGGAGACAGAGAAACAACCCCCTATCTAAAGGAAAGATAGAATCCCCAGAGAGAGTGCTAAATGAAATAGAGGTGAGCAAAATATCAGATACAGAATTCAAAACATGGATTATGGAGAAGCTCAATGAGCTCAGCGGAAACTACAAAGAACTCCAGGGAAACTACAAGGAACTCCAGAAAAACTAGAAGGAACTTACTGAGAATTACACAAGCATGAAAAAGGACATAGAAGCTATCAATATGAGTCAGGAGGAAATGAAGAATACTATCTCTGAATTGAAGAACACAGTAGAAGAAATTAAAAGCAGGCTTGAGGAAGCAGAAGATCGGATCAGCGAGCTGGAGGACAACCTACACAAAAACTCCCAGACAATGCAACAAAATGAAAAAAGACTGAACAAGACTGAAGAGGTTCTAAGACAGCTGCAGGACAACATGAAACATAATAATATCCATATTATAGGAATTCCAGAAGGAGAAGGAGAAGAGCAAAGGATAGAAAACCTCTTTGAAAAATTAATGACAGAAAACTTCCCTCACATGAGGAGAGAAAGAGTCACACAAGTCCAGGAAGCACAGTGGGTCCCAATGAAGATGAACCCCAACAGGCCCACCTCAAGACACATCATAATTAAAATGTCAGCATTCAAAGACAAAGAGAGAATCCTAAAAGCAGCAAGAGAGAAACAACTAATAACATACAAGGGAGCTCCAATAAGGCTATCATCAGATTTCTCAGCAGAAACACTACAAGCCAGAAGGGAATGGCAAAAAATATTCCAAGCAATGAAAAACAAAGGCCTACAACCTAGAATACTATACCCAGCAAAGCTCTCATTCAAAATGGAAGGTGAAATAAGGAGCTTCCAAGACAAAAGAAGGCTAAAAGAAAACATCTCCACCAAACCAGCAATGCAAGAGATGCTAAAGGGTCTGCTTTAAGAAAATAAAGGAACAGAGAGAGACAGAGAAGAACACGAGTACAAAGGGGAAAAATGAAAATGAATAAGTACTCATCGGTAATAACCTTAAATGTAAATGGGTTAAACGCTCCAATTAAAAGACATAGGGTAGCTGAATGGATTAGAAAGAATGACCCACATATATGCTGTCTACAAAAGACCCACCTTAGAACAAAATATCTACACAGACTGAAAGTGAAGGGATGGAATAAAGTATTTCAAGCAAATGGACATGAAAAAAAAGCCGGGGTAGCAATACTTATATCAGACAAAACAGATTTCACAACAAAGTCCATAAAAAGAGACAAAGAAAGGCATTTCATAATACTTAAGGGAAAAATCCATCAAGAAGATATAACCCTTATAAATATATATGCACCCAACTTAGGAGCACCCAAATAAGGTAGGAAAATTTTGAAAGACTCCAAAAAAGATATAGACAGCAACACACTCATAGTAAGGGACTTTAACACCCCATTGTCAACAATGGACAGATCTTCGAAGCAAAGAAACACCAAAGATATAAAGACACTGGACAACACTCTAGATCAAATGGACTTAGTCGATATATATAGAAGTTTTCACCCCAAAGAAGCAAAATATACATACTTCTCAAGTGCATATGGAACATTTTTAAAGATAGACCACACGGTAGGACACAAAACAAGCCTTAACAAATTCAAGAAAATTGAAATTATATCAAGCATCTTCTCAGATCACAATGGCTTAAAATTGGAAATCAACCTCAAGGAAAAAACTCAAAAACATTCAAACTCATGGAAAATGAATAACATGCTATTAAATAATGAATGGGTTAACAATGATATCAAGGAAGAAATCAAAAAGTTTCTGGAAACTAATGATAATGAACACACAACAACCCAAAACCTATGGGATACAGCGAAAGCAGTCCTAAGAGGAAAGTTCATAGCAATACAGGCCTACCTAAAAGAGCTAGAAGAATCTCTAATAAAAAATTTAACCCTACAGCTACAAGAACTAGAGGAAGAACATGCAGAGCTCAGATCAAGTAGAAGGAAGGAAATCATCAAGATCAGAGCACAGTTAAATGACATAGAGTCTAAACTAACAATTCAAAAGATCAACAAAACTAGAAGCTGGTTCTTTGAAAAGATAAACAAAATTGACAAGCCTTTAACCAGGCTCATCAAGAAAAAAAGAGAGAGGACCCAAATAAATAAAATCAGAAATGAAAGAGGCGAAATCACCACTGATACAACAGAAATACAAAGGATTATAAGAAATTATTATGAGCAACTGTATGGCAAGAAATTTGACAACCTAGAGGAAATGGACAAATTCCTGGAAACCTATAGTCTTCCCAAACTGAATCAAGAAGAAGCAGAAAGTCTGAATAGACCAATAACAGCTGGTGAAATTGAAGCAGTAATCAAAAAAATCTCGGTACACGAAAGCCCTGGACCGGATGACTTCACAAGTGAATTCTACAAAACATTTAAGAAAGAACTAGCTCCTATCCTCCTCAGACTATTCCAAAAGATACAAGAAGAGGGAAGACTCCCAAACTCGTTCTATGAAGCCAGTATTACCCTAATTCCAAAACCAGGTCAAGACACAACAAAGAAAGAAAACTACAGGCCAATATCGCTGATGAACATAGATGTTAAAATCCTCAACAAAATATTGGCAAACCGGATCCAGCAACATATTAGAAAGATCATACACCACGATCAAGTAGGATTCATCCCAGGGATGCAAGGATGGTATAATATTCACAAATCAATAAATGTAATACACCACATAAACAAAATGAAAGACAAAAATCACATGATCATATCAATAGATGCAGAAAAAACATTTGATAAAGTACAACACCCATTTATGATAAAAACTCTCATCAAAATGGGAGTAGAGGGAGCATACCTCAACATAATAAAGGCCATATATGAGAAATCTGAAGCCAACATCATACTCAATGGGCAAAAACTGAGAGCATTCCCCCTGAGATCAGGAACAGGACAAGGATGTCTGCTCTCTCCACTCCTATTCAACATAGTCTTGGAAGTTCTAGCCACAGCAATCAGACAAGAAAGAGAAATAAAAGGCATCCAAATTGGAAAAGAGGAAGTAAAACTGTCATTATTTGCAGATGACATGAGAGTGTACATAGAAAACCCTATAGACTCCACAAAAAAACTACTCGACCTAATAAGTTAATTCGGCAAAATAGCAGGATACAAAGTCAATATTAAGAAATCGAAGGCATTTTTATACACCAACAATAAAAACTCAGAGATAGAAACTGAAAGAAAAATTCAATTTACCATAGCAACAAGAAAAGTAATATACCTAGGAATAAACTTAACCAAGGAGGTAAAAGACCTGTACTCAGAAAACTACATAACGTTGAAGAAAGAAATTAAAGAAGATACAAATAAATGGAAGCATATACCATGCTCATGGATGGGAAGAATCAACAGCATTAAAATGTCCATACTACCCAAAGCAATTTATAGATCCAATGCAATTCCTATTAAAAGACCAGCAACATATTTCATAGACTTAGAACAAATACTTCAAAAATTTATATGGAACCAAAAAAGAGCCCGAATAGCCACAGCAATTTTGAGGAAGAACACAGTAGGAGAAATCACAATACCTGATATCAAACCATACTACAAGGCCACGGTAATCAAAACAGTCTGGTACTGGCATAAAAAACAGACATATAGATCAATGGAACAGAATAGAGAGCCCAGAAATAAACTCAGGTTCATATGGTCAACTAATATTTGACAAAGGGGGAAAGAACATCAAATGGAGTGAAAAGAACCTCTTCAACAAATGGTGTTGGGAGAACTGGACAGGGACATGTAAAAAAAAAGGAAACTAGACCACCAACTTACACCATACACCAGAATAAACTCAAAATGGATCAAAGACTTAAATGTAAGCCATGATACCATAAAAATCCTAGAGGAAAAAATAGGCAGGAAAATTTCAGATATCCCTCGTAGCAACATTTTCACTGATATATCTCCTAAGGCAAGGGAAATAAAGGAAAGAATAAACAAATGGGACTACATCAAACTAAAAAGTTTCTGCTCAACAAAAGAAAACATCAGCAAGATGAAAAGGAAACCAACCATATGGGAAAATATATTCGCCAATGACATCTCAGACAAGGGATTGATCTCCAAAGTATATAAAGAACTCATACGACTCAACACCAAGAAGACAGACAACCCAATTAAAAAATGGGCAAAGGACCTGAACAAACACTTCTCCAAAGAAGACATACAGAGGGCCCATAGACATATGAAAGAATGGTCAACATCACTAGCCATCAGATAGATGCCAATAAAAACCACAATGAGATACCACCTCACACCAGTCAGAATGGCCATCATCAACAAATCAACAAACAACTTGTGCTGGAGAGGATGCGGAGAAATGGGAACCCTGGTGCATTGCTGGTGGGAATGAAGACTGGTGCAGCCACTATGGAAAACAGTTTGAAATTTCCTCAAAAAACTAAAAATGGAACTGCCTCTTGAACCAGCAATTCCATTGCTAGGATTATATCTGAAAAATCCTGAAACACCAATTCAAAAGAACCTATGCACTTCAATGTTCATAGCAGCACTATTTACAATAGCCAAGTGCTGGAAAAAACCTAAGCGCCCATCTGTATATGAGTAGGTCAAAAAACTGTGGTACATTTACACAATGGAGTTCTATGTAGCAGAAAGAAAGAAGGAACTTCTACCATTTGCAACAACATGGATGGAACTAGAGAGAATTATGCTTAGCAAAATAAGCCAGGCAACGAAAGAAAAAATACCTTATGCTGTCACCTATTACAGGAAACTAATGAACAACACAAACAAATGAGCAAAATTGAACCAGAGCTATGTAAACAAGAAGTAGAGTAACAATAACAAGGGGGGAGGTGGGAGGAAGAGAAGGGGGTAAGAAGGGGAAGGGTCAAGTCAAAAAACACGTATAAATGACCCACAGACATGGGCAACTGAGTGGGGGCTAAATGTGGGGGAAGGGAGAGGCAGGGTGCAGGGAAGCAAGAGGGGTAAAAAAGTGAGACAACTGTAATGGAAAAAGAAACAAATTTTTTTTTTTAGTGGGGGAAAAATGAAAATATGAAGAATGGAAATGCCAGTTCAGTGAATATTATGACAAAGATTTTCCTTCACGTTGTATATTTTTCTCCCTATCTGATCCCTCCAGAGTTTGGCATTCTAAACAAGTAAGTAATGACATGAGTTTCTTTGCATAGAACTAATAAGACCAGTTGTTTAAATAGAGGTTCCTTTTTTTTTTCTTTTCTTTTCTTTTTTTTTTTTTTTTTTTTTTTGGCCAAATCTTTGACTGGAATGTCAAGCCTAAAGGAGACATACTTGGGCTCAGGTTGTTACCAAAAAGCCCTGAGGAACTGGGAATGACTTTCAAAGGTAATAAAAGCCCACAAGATAAAAGGCCTGGTACCGTGGTTGGTTGTGCGGCCCACAGCAATCTTTCCAGGGAAGGAATGAAGGTTGTTTTCCTGAAAGATAGCTAGAAGGGACCTTAAGGCACAATGAAAAACCAGAAAGACTTGGAAAGGACAGGTGTGTACAGGCAAGGCTGAATGCCAGGTATGTGGCTCAGCTTCTGTGCCCTGAAGAACAGACTGAGGGTCACCCTAAATGTTCCTTGGGTAAGTTACAGCAAAACAGAACTAAAGATCATAAGTGATCATTTGCTGCTCTTGTTGTGTTTATGCAAATGAACAGGATAAATTAAAAATGAACTTAATGCAGTCCCTTTAATGACAAGGAGGGTAATCCTAGGGAGAAAAATTATTATTCAAGGAAAATCACAATGATCAGTAGTAGAATATAAAGTAGGGCAACTAACTGTCTTAAAAGTTTCTTCTCATTTAAAAAATGGTTTCACTTGAAAATTAAACCATGTCTGTGATATCATCAAAGATATTCAAGTTGCAGGCAAGTAGAATGTCAAGTGCCTTGCAACTGGATGTCTTCCCAATAAGACAGTCTTACAGATTTAGAGACTTGTTTGTGGGTTATGTTACATAAATTAACTTGTGTTTTCTGTTTTCAAAGGGCATAAGCCTATGACCGCATTACCTGAGTGATTGTCTGTACACATAAGCCTCACTTAATCCTCTCTGCAGCGCTGCCTCCTGAGACTCAATGGTTTGGCTGAACTAAGTGGCTGGGGTGGTGAAGAATGGGGTGGTCTGTGGGCTTCACTTTAAAACTGGTTTCTCTTTTCTATTCCAATGGCTTGGACAGAAAGGGCCCAGAGATCTGAGAGGGGGGAAACCTAAACTATTACCCTCAGCCCAAACTAAGTATAATGGGCAAAAGGGTTTTGGACAGGTGAGATGTGCCTGGCACACCTTCCTCCAAAGAAGCCCTGTTTTTCTTTCTGTTTTTTTTTTTTCTTTCTTTCTCCTAATGTGGAACTTTGAAAAATTAATCCCTGCCTTTTGTCATCTAGTAGTTATGGATTGAATGATGTCTTTTAACCCTTTTCGCCAAATCTGTTCCCCCAGAACACAACAAGGAAGCCAGCCTGTTAAACCAAGCACGCCGTTGTCTGGAGACAACCAACTGACCTGGAGTCTGCACGATCCTTCCCCATGTGGGAGGGCCACCCTCCCCTCCACACCCCCACTATTATTAGGGTTTTCTGGACCCAAAGGTAGGTAGGATGATGACCATGTCCAGCTTGAAGCAGCTAGAGGAGCTTGAGACCCTCGCCCATTGTCCGTTACAAGATTACAAAGGGTCTTAATATCTGAGATGGAGGGATAGTTATTTTTTACGAACCATGGGTATGGACTTTGGTGGTGGGAATTTCTGGGGGAGGGAGATGCTGGGTGGAGGGGAGTAAAGGGGAGAAAATTGGAACTATTGTAACAATAAAATAAAATACATTTAAAAAATAATAATATTTTAGTGATATGATATATGTAGTTTATTAACCTCCTTTTTGTTTTTGACTCTGTGCTAGTGGTATAGAAGTTCACACATACAGCTTTGTTTTGATGTTCAATTATTTTCTTAGACTAAATTCCCAAAAGTGCGCTGATGGGTTCAAAAGATTCGAACAGTTGCATTTGTAAAGTGAAATGCCACCTTCTTATTTTTTGTTTTCCAAAATGTTGAACCAACTTAGCATACCATCAGCAATGTTTAAGTTATCAAGCTTTTGTCACACACAGGACAGCTAGGTGTCATCTTTTACATTTAAGAAATATTTATTGAGTTTCTACTATGACTGACCACACGCCTGGGTACAGGAGAACAGTGAACAAACCTCCACACCCTCTGCCTGCTTAGAATTAGTGGGAAGAGGCTGATTTACTAAACATAAATCATTTCCCATGTTGCTTCGGCTTTAATGTTCTGGGTTACTTGTGAAGGTGATCACCATTCTGTGTTTCTTTGCTGATTGTCATTGCAGTTGCGTGAACTGCTTTTTCATGTTTTCTTAATGTGGAGTTTTATGAGGTCCCTCACAACTTCTATTTTCCTCCAAGTTCCTACATGAACTATGATTCCTGGGATGACTGTCATTAGAAATCACTGCCCTGTCACCAACACATAAAGAAGTTATTGACAACCATGGAATTCCATGTCTTCTGCTTGCAGACCTTCTGTTTTCCGACCTTCTGTTTTCCAACAGGTCTTCTTTGCCTGTAGAAGCAATTTCTCTCCTTGTCACTGAGGTTGATTTTCTAGGATAGCTCCCTGAATTCTTGCCACATCCAGAGCTGTATCCCCCTTCCTTCCTTTTCCTTCCTTTTCTCCTTATGTAGAAAAGGACCCTCCTAGAAAGACCAAACTCCTGGGTGACTACATCCTGCCCTACCTTAGGATTATTTCAATTCTCCAGTTCCAGAACCTCACCACACCCAAGCAAGCATCAGGTCAGCCCCCCTCTCCCTGTGCACAAGCAGCATGCAATGGAAAGACCCCATGTGGTCCCCAAGACATGGGGCTTGGAAGCAAGTCTTGCTGTGCTCCCACAGCCCCTCACATGGAAAGAGGCTGGTCCATTGATTTCACTTCTCCTTTGAGAGTTTTCACCACAGGTGGTAGCCTCTGTCTGTCATGTCAAATGTGATCCTTTCACATCTGTTGGCCTAAGTTATTCTGCTCTTCTTGTTGTACATGAGTTTACAATTTTTAAATACTCAAAACTGTCAGTCTTTTCTTTTGTGACTTCTTCTTTCACTTCAAAGCAAAAAATAAGTTTCTCCAGACATTTGATGGAAAATAATTTACATTTTCTGCTACACTTCTGGTATCTATAATTTTAGCCATTCAAAATTTATTTTGATCACAGGGTATGAAATTGGGGTACAAAATTGATTCTTTAAAAAATGCTAAGTGACCTAAATAATGTGTATTAAATAATTCTTTCCTTCACCATCTTTTAAGATATCTCTTGCTATCTATTATATCCTTAAACATAATATGCTTATTTCTGGACTATGCTCTTCTATTTATTTGCATGCTTATTGGAAGAAGACTTGGCTCTGTTTTAAGCTTCCACTTTATAAAATACTAGTTAATGTTCTTAACTAGTAATATTGAGTGTTAAGTGTATGGCACTGGAGCCAGATGGCCTGGATTAGAACCCTGGCTCAGCAATTTACTGGTCATTGTGTGAACTTGGGAAAGTTCCTTAAGATCCCTGGGTCTCAGTCTATTTATTTGTAAAATGGGATAATAAAAATACCTATCTGTTTTGTGTGAAGATTAAGTGAGGTATTTATTATATATAAACATGTTAGAACAATACCTACTACATAGTAAGTGCTCAACAAATGATATGTACTAATGCAATAAAATTATTATTACTAAGTTCAAAAATTCTATTATTTTTGAGTTGGATTATGTTGAACCTTTAATTTAATAAAATGGACATTTTTAGCATTATTTCAAAGGACAATAATATACCTTTTCATTTCTTTTCTCTAATATTAGTCAATAAAATTTTAGACTTTTGTTTATATTAAATAAGATATACATCTCATAAAATACTTCCAAAATAATTTTTAACACATATGAGAATGGTTGTCTTTATTTTCTTCCTGACTTGAAATGGAACATTTCTCATAGGAGCAAAGAGATTTTGGAATAAAACTTAAAGGTCATTTTATATCGATGGTGTCTCTTACTAGCTTGAAATCCAGGACAAACCCCACAATCTCTCTGAACCCCAGTTTCTTCTTCATCAATAAAATGAGGATATAAACCCTTATCTCTCAAAGTTGTAGAAATAATTGAGATGTCACATGTAAAGCACCTGGTACTCATGACAGATGCTTAGTACATTTTAATTCCATATAAAGTATATTTTTTATCTATTGAGAAATTTTGTTTTGCTATTTCTAAATTTCTAATTTTTCTATTATAACTGTTTACTCAGATAGTACTTTGTGATTAAAATCCAACTTGAAAACTATTTCACAGAAAAAAAAAGGCATCTTTTGTTTCATGTGTCCTGGCATTTATGACTTTCCTCCAGCCCCTAAAAAATGTATTTGTTTCATAATACCCATGCAATAAATATTGGCTGAATATTTTATTAAATGAATGAGCTCGCCCTGAAGGGTGTGGCTTAGTTGGTTGGGCATCATCCCACAAAGGGAAAGGTTGCAGGTTCGATTCCTGGTAGGATATATGCCTAAGCTGTGGGTTTGGTGTCCAGTCAGGGAGTGTACAAGAAGCAACCAATAAATGTTTCTCTCTTATATTGATGTTTCTCTCTCTCTTTCCCCCTCTCTCTAAAATAAAAAGTAATAATAAAATGAAACCTAAGATTTATTTGTAGGTAATTCATAGGCAGCAGTTAACAGTTGAATACTCTTTTTCTGTCAAATCTGGTAAAAAGATCCTGAAAACATAGTGAATGTACTCACACATGTACACCTACATATCTATAAATATATATACATATATTTATATATACTATTCAGAGACAAAGATTTTCTAAGAGGGAAAAGTAGCTTTGTTTACTAGAAGAAAATAAGACTTAAAAATATGCTTTACTCTTATACACTGGTACCTGTAAATTTTAAAAAGTTAATGTAATTGAAAAAATTAATAAATTTGCTAAACCACCAAAATTTTGTCAAGCAGGTACCACCAACACAGAGAAATTATTAAAGTCAGTTCTTATGATTATGTTTAATTTGCATTAATTTTGCTCACTATTAGCATTTATACTGTTAACCTAGAATTTCATCATAGCACATTTTGCTTAAAATAGGTACTATTCGAATTTTCTCTTGATGACCTATATATAATATTAGCAAACATGCCAAGACCCAGTGATGAAGAGTGAGAAAAGACCATAAAAGGGGAAAGTTAAAAGCAAAAATAGATATAATGTGGATTACTAAATTTAGATTCTGCATATTTCCTTCATGACAGCTAGGACACTACACAGTTTTTTAAAAGAGTTTTATAGTTTTTATTTTGAACTGAATTTGGCTACTTTTAATCGAGTACTATTATGTGCCAAGCAGTTTCCATGAATTTATTCCTTCCATTCTAACCAACATTAGATGGTATTACTTGTATCATCTCTGTTTTAAAGATGAAGAAACTGAGGTTCAGGGAGGTTAAGTTATGAGCCTGAAGTCATAAAGTTGGTTCATACCAATGGAGGTTAGATTTGAAGCCAGACCTATTGATGTTCTGGTCCATTATCATAACCTTGTGCTCTGAAGCCTCTTCAGGAAGAATAGCATTTGCCGTAGATTGTGCCCCTGAATGGAAACAAGCACAGTCACTGATCTCTCAGCATGGCACAATCAGCCCTACACACTGTTAAAAACGAGACAACAGACCCCCCAAATGGAGTCACTTATGCTAAGCCTCCTGTCACTTAATCAAGACTGACCTTTTTCAGAAATGGAATCTTACACCAGTCAATGAGGAATTGCTGGGTCAGCACTAGTGAGGTGGTCTACCTGATAGACTCCTGTCATCCCCCACAGAAAGATGGCCTTGCCACATCCAATCTGCCTTTTTCCTGGTATGACTTCCTTGCGTTCACTCCTTTTCATTTCGTACAGCTTCTCCGATTTCCTTTCTATCTGCTAGATGAGAAGCTGCCTAATTTATGAATTATTAAATAAAGCCAATAAGATCTTTTAAATTTACTGAGTTGAATTTTGTTTTTTAACAACATCAAGCCACCTCCCTGTGAATACACCAGCTTTTCCTTATGCACAGCATAACATATAGATTGACAGATTTGGAATGTCCACACCTATCTGGTAAATGCCAATTCAACACAGTGCTATCTCTGGGTGGTCATGAGGCTAGAAGAGGAATGCACAGGGAGATGCAAGTTATTCATACTCTTCTGCTACTTAGGTTGGGTGGTGGTTTCACAAGTCATCATTATATTACTATATGTTAGTATGCATCACATTTTATATAAAACATAATATTAAACTATTAAACAAAGCCAAAAAATCCTCTGGGCACATTTCAAAGGTATAGAACATTAGCAGTCAATTAAAAATTCCTGTTCCCTCTCCTCTGCCTCATTCTGCAGTGATGAAAAAGTGTCTGAGCCAGGCCAAGCTCCTGACTCTTTCCTCCTGATTGGAAGGCCTGAGAGTTACCAGATCAGGTTTTTGGAAATCATCAGTGCTAGAAAATAAGACAAAACGTCTTTCTTTAAGGACTAGTCCTCCTTTCATCAAAGCTTCAAGGAGCAAAGGAATAAAGAATTAAAGAAAGCAGCCTGTTTAACTGTTACCAATTAATAAACTCTGCACTAAAGGGCAAGGACCATGCTTCGTTCCTCTTGCATTACCCTGAAGCACCCAGCACAAGGCCCTGCACTTAGTAGGTGGACAATTAATGTTTGTGAATCATTGCATGAATGGACGAGTCAAGTCTCTCAATTTCCATAGAGAATCTTAAATGTCACGCTTCTCAAAATTTAGCCATGTTGCTCAACCTACTAAAAGTTTCATAATGAACCACCCACAAACACAATCTTGTATGAACCTCTTCTGTGTTCTCCAAATCCTTTGTGACCCATGTATATAACTGTTGAATGTGAGTCATGCTTCCACCACTGCTCCCACACAACTGGTACTTTTAATGCTCCTGCATTTCCTGCAGTCAAGCTCTCAGAAAATGGTTTTTGTAATAATGAGCTCACCCTCCCCATGTTCCCCTTACCTCCACCACAGAATCTCAGAACAGCTGAACAGGTATCCATATACCTACAATTGCCCAAGAAACTTTACAACCTGCCTTCTGTTTCCTATAAAGTGACAAGGATAACCCCTCATCCTTTGCAGTTTGAAAGGAATATGTCCATGAATTGGACACACTCCTATTTGTGTTTTATTTCTATCTAGGCAGTTTATTCTTAAAATTGGCAATAGCCTCCATACACCAGAACTAAATCAGGATAACCTGGGAGTTAGGGGTATGGCCTCCAGAGTCCAATACCCCTAGAGATCAAATTTTGACTCTGCCACAAGCTATGTGGTTTCAGGCAACTCACTTAGCACTCCAGAGCCCTCAATATGTAAAATGGTAATAAGAGAAGAAACAATTTCTTAGAGTGTTGTGAGCATCAAATAATACAACCATTATAAACTACTGACCTCTGACCTGACAAACAGCAAATTCTCAGTACTTGCTAATGGCTATTATTGTGTCAAGTTCTCTCAGAACTTAGGCCTGGCCCATTTCTCTCAGGGAGACCTTTACTACTCAGGTTCTTCACGTGCCCTGGTACCTTCAAAAGCTGACCTGGTCCAACCCATTCTGGGAGCAATGTCTGGCCACACTCTGAGAATCAAAAATGTCAGAGGAAACCAGAGGGTGAGAAAGCAGGGAGAGAGGGAGTAGATGGAAGTTATAAAACCACCTGGTCTGACCCAGGTTTGAAGCAAATGAAGAAGTTGCCACAGGAGAATAAGAGGAGAGGTATTTACATAGTGAAGCTCCATTGAACCATCATGGTAAAAGCCCGTACTTCTTTAGAATACAGTATGTTTTTCTTAAAAGAGAAACCCAAGGGCAAAGATGATGATGAAAAAGACAATCTGTCTGTGGGAGACGGGCTCCTGCCATTTTCATCTGACCATCTGATAAGCTTCCCAAGGGACTTTTCTAGGCCCTGCCAATAGCACAGGACAGGGTAGCCACCTCAAGAGGATGCTTGGGGGTGCAGTCCAACGTCCAGTTGCTCTGGAAATCATATTCCAATGACTCAGATGCAAGGGGCAAAGGCAGGATCTGTCCACCCCAAGCCACCAACTGTTCTACCCTGCAGAGGAGCACACACAAAGCTGTCCCAGAAGAATTGCTCTGAGGAGAAGATGTGAAGAAAAAGACCCCCCTGACACTGCTGGGAAACACAGCAGCAGTCAGTGCTCACTGGCCGGGCAACCCGCAGCACATTGGCTCAGGCTGAGTGAAACCTTTCTGTGTTCATGGCATGAGAGCAGACCACCAACAAAAAACATTAACCCCTCTCTTAAATGGTATTTCATGGCTATCAAACAGCCATGACAGGACCATCAAAGGAGTATCCATATATGTAGGCTGGTGGGAGACCCTCCTGGCAAGTTAGACACATTGACAAAGCCAGGAAGGAAAACAAAGTTCATGGGGTCTCTCTATTTATCAAGAGCAGCACTTTGCATAACAAATGTTCCATGCATAATCTTTAGTTGGCATAATTACTTCTGGACCCAATAATGAGAGTTACTCTCTGTCCTAACCAAAGGTCCTTATCATTGGGAAAATTAAACTGTTAATATTTCTATAAATCAGCAAGATGGATTGGTATGATGGACAAGGAGGCTGCCTCTTTGCATCAGGAGACTTAATGCTCTGGGTGGCCTTGATGTATGACATATCAGCCATATAGGCTTCAATTTCCTCATCTGTAAACCTTTTCTTTAAGGGGATATCTCATGGAGTTTTCTGAGTATTCCCACTGTAATTTGCTATTTTCTTCTTTAAAAAATTTGTAGTAGAGACTTAGCACACATACAGTAAAGTATACAAAGAGATAAATTATCCTACCTAAAACTATACATCTTTCAGCGAGCACAAGATGGTGGCGCAGTTACATTTATTCTCCTTGTATCAGCATTAAAGTTCATTTTATAGATTCAATAGCTAGATAACCAAAGGCACAGAGAACTTGTCAGTCATATCACTCAGATTAGCGCCCCAAAGTCATGAATCATGATGTTTAGTCTGGCGAGCTAGCCCTCAGAGCATTCAACCATGAGTTCATGGAGTGGGTCTCTGTGATGGGGGCAGCCTATCCTGAACCCGGGACAAGGGTGGAAAGAAGTTATAGTCTGAGAAGAGATTTTTAAGTCACAAGGAAATGCCTAAAAAATTACAATTCCCTTTGACCTTCAGCAAATGCCATAATTTAATAGCTATTATTTATTGGGTGCTTTCTGTGTGCTAAGCACTGCACAGAGAGTTTAACATGGACTATTCCATTTAATCCTCAAAATAACAGGTGAAATGGACACTTTTATTACCCAGTTTTACAGAAGAAGAACCTGAGATTCAAGAAAATTAAGTTACTTTTTCCGAGTTATAGATTCAGTGGCAGAGCTGGGATTTGAACCCAAGCCCACAGACTTTACCATGACATTATTTGGTTTCTCACAAGCCACATCCACCTACTCTGCACCCAAGACACTTACCATGCCCCAGGAAAATGTAGATAGTGTACTTCACGTATGCTTCTACTAGTTCAGCCTCTAGCTTGAAATTGTTTTCACCCTCCATTCTGCTCTCCAAAACTGTCCTTTAAGGCCTAACTCAAATACCATCTTCTCCTAGCCATTCCATTCTACACAGAAAAATCCTCTGCATTGAATTTATGTTAAAACTGTTGCCTAGTCTATTCATCTGGGGTCCTTGTTTTTAAAAATTTGTTACCTCATTCATTCATTCAATGATACACATACACATTCATTATCCTTTCTCCTCAATTGTCAACCATTAAAGAATAGGAACCACACTATTTTGTTTGTACCTCTCAAATTTTATCATGGTACAAAATTTTTAAATCAAATAACATGGTTCTGTACAGTAAATATGAAAATTATGTTACATTAAAGCTACACCTTGTATTTTTTGGCTAAATGCCCTCCTAATTCATTTGCTAAACATTTGACCAACTCTGAGCCAGAATAAATTGCCTTTAAAAGTTTTCTTCCCCTCATAAGTCTAATACTCCATCTCGTATTTTCCCTGTATTAGCAAGCATCTCGTATTTTCCCTGTATTAGCAAGCACTGGGTGTGTGTGTGTGTGTGTGTGTGTGTGTGTGCGTGCAAGTGTGTGTGTGCAAATGTGTGTGTGTGTGAAACATATGTTCTGATAAAGCAAAGGCTAATAGCCCGTTGTATTTTGTGTTAAGCACCCAGGATGGCGTTGCTTGCTTGCTAACCAGCAAAGCTGCCTGGGAAGTGAGCAACTTTCTCAGGCCTCTGCTTCAACCTGTTGTGCTGACAGCCTTGGGAGAGAAGACTTTAATTGCAGTCATAAAGTAATATCTACCCTCTATTCCCTTTGGATTGCTTGTTTATAGTCTGAAATTGCTGAACAGGTTCTGCAGGTTTTTCTTGTTCATTTGCTGAGCTTGAATCAAGAAGGGAGAGTTCCAGCTTCGCCCAACTGTAAACACTACCACCCAAGGTCAAACCAGAGTCTGCACAAAGCTGGCCACAGAGGGGGAAGGGCTTCTGGATGCAACAAATGAGAGGAACGTATTGCGTGCACACTACCCTGCACATCTGGACTGAGAAAAAAGTGAAAACAAGACCCAGGAGAGTAGTCCTCAAATTGATTTCTAACCTTTTTTTTTTTTTTTTGGCAAACATGATAGTTGACTTTTTAAAAATAATTAGATTGATGACTTTTGCTTTATCCCACTGCCCCAACCCTGAAACTTTCTCTTTCATTATATAAACATTATTTGAAGTTACAATGAACACAAGCAGAACCTAGTAAGCTAGATATTAACAAAAGAGAGCAAAGGAAGTCAATAGGCCGGCCGGCCTCAGGCTGTCTTACTGAAACACTTGAGACTGAGCTCCAAATGCATGCTTTTGATATGTTTGGTTCATTTCTATGTCCTGGGCTCTACTGTGCCCAAGCCTGTAGGGACACAACACTGAACAAGTTCAGGGTCCACTCTGCAGGAGCTTGCAACCTGGGGGTGGTGATCAACATCGAAACCACCAAAATCCAGGAAAACAGAGCAGACAAGGATGAGAAAACTGTCTCCTCAATACTTTCATTTTAAAAACCACTCCTCACTAAGTGTGAGTCTTTCTTTTGGTTTGTTTTAAGTTTCAATACCTGAACTTTAGGCCTATTTTTGCCTTTTCTTAGCCACAACATCTGAGTCAAAACACATCACCATTTGGACCTCCATTTCCTCACCTGTAAAATTAGAGCATTGGTGTAGATGAGGAGTTAGCAAATAACAGCCTGAGGGCCAAATCCAGCTTCAACCTGTTTTGTAAATAAAGTTGCCTGGAACACACCTGTCTGTTCATCTACATGATGTCTCTAGCTGCTTTCATTCTACATCAGCAGAGTACTTATAGTGTATTGTCCACAAAGCCAATATTTACTGGAGTTTTTACAAGATTGTATGTATACTGGTGAAAGCACTTTGAAACTGAAGATAACCATAGAAATGGAAGAAATTATCAAAAGGCACAGCCTGGCTCCAGGAAGACAGCAGTTCCCAATGTTTATTTGCATCAACAGCAAACATTTATTCCAATAGGTCTCAAATCGAGGTTAATATTTTCCAAGAAATATGCAGAAAAAAATTTTAATGGCAATGTCAATGCTCAGAACTCATTGTCTAGAGTTTCTGATTTAATTGGTATGGAATGAGGACCTCATATTAGTATTTTATTTTTTAAAGCTCCCAAAAAATTCTAATGTTCACTCAGGGTTAAGAAATGTCAGTTTATCAAAGGCCTGCCTACAATGCCATGATTAATGGTAAACATATCAGAAGTCAGAGTTTTGCAAGTTATTTTAAATCAGGTTCTGTGAGTTTAATAAATATATATAATAACATTGCTGTGTATGCAAAGCCAGCTGCCTAAGAATTGTTTTGAGAACTTGTTAAATATACAGGTTTGGGGCCTCAATCTCAGAGATTCTGATTTGATATATAATCTAGGGAAAGCATCAGAGCATCAGCATGTTTTTTTAAAGCTACACTGGAGATTCCACACTCTATAGACAAACTGTAATGTGGGGATTCAAAAGTAGATAAAGAACTCCTAAGGCTAGGTCTCACATCTTTTTATCTTTGACTCTCCAAGGCCTAAAGCAGCATCTTTAACTCCTTAGGTGTTTGGTAAATGTTTAATAGAACTTAATTTAAGGATGACCAATAAGTGTTCTGGTGAACAAGGACAACAGACTTAGGGGTTTAAGCTTGACCTTGAAAGAGATAAGGCTGACACTCCTTTTCTACATATTAAACAACCATCAAGTTCAACCTTCCCCACCAACCCCACACTTCTACACTGACTACTAACCTGACCAGAAGATTGTTATTTTGGAATCAACGAGTCACTGAGGTTCCCTTAGGCAGACTGAAGATCATATGATTGCTTAAATCTTTATTCTGGGAACAGATCTTTTATGCCAACTGGGCAGGGTTACTGCCCCATAAACCTACCTTCTGTGATTAGCTTTTACAGTTGACACTTGCAATGATTAGATAGGATTGTGCAAAGGGTATTTTTGCAGCTCATGGGGAAGAGTACGGAACATAAATAAACATTGCATCTCATTACGAAGTCCTGAGTGTGCAAAACATACTGCTCCAAATGCCATGATTAGATAAGCACCTGCAATGCCCATTAACTTCAAAGGGAAATTGAAGCCAAACCTGGGCCCATATGCTCCCTGTCCTTACACTTAAACAAGTCAGATGATTTTTATTTTCACATTAAGTTAATTTCTGAAACAGTCTACATGATAGTTATTGCTCCAGACCTTTAATAATTACCTCAGGGTGGCCTCTCTCAAACAGGCTGTGAAAGGCTCTCCACCTCCCATTTCTGGGGTTCCAGATAGGCCTTTGGCCACACCCTAAACATGTCCTTTTAAAAGATGGGTTATTTTAAATGACTCTAAGTGACAGCCTCATCCTCTCCCACAAAAGAGACTAAAATGTGATGTTGATGCACAAAAATGCATTTGTTGTATGTACCAGCAAATGGTTACTAAAATGGTCACAATAAAAGCCATGATTGACTGTGAAGGATTGAGATGATGGGCAAGGAATCCCTCCAACAGAGAGCACTGGAGGACTCTCTGTCATAATCTATGATATTCTATTGCCAAAATGACCTACATACTGTATCAGATGCAGTGTCAAACATCAGTGGTTCAGGGTGGGAGGCTGCAAGTAGCTGGAGAAAGGGTCACATTCTGAAACTTCATTGTTCCTATGTGAGGCTATTGTGACAAAGTAGATCCAAAAGTTAGGATTCATTTAATGAGATGGCCTCCCCCGGTCAGAGTGCAATTTAGGCATCAGTGCAGGAAATGACTGCCTGCACGGGATGCATTCTGTAGATCTGGGAGGACCCCTGTGTTCGATTATACTCTTTATACTTAAGTGTTAAGGCCTTGGAATCCCATCATGAGATCCTAGTTCCTTTATGCCCTTCCTGTCACAGAGGCATGTACCACAGAGAGGAGCATGGGCTGGAGGGCTAGCTGGGCAGAGAGACACTTTGATGAAAAAGGCCCCACGAGGGACCAGAAAGGTCTGTCCAGAAATGTCTCTCCATCATAGTTCAGATAATTAAGAAAATTAAAGTGAGTGACCGCCTCCCTCTCTTTTAGAAGCATCAGAATTTGCTGATGTAGATCCATGGGTAGAGAGCTGACTATTCATTGACTACCAGGTCCGTTAACTCTCAAAAACAGCAACTGTAGCAGAACCAAGCACCGCACCCCAGAACAAGACCAAGAAGGATTAAAGGGGACTTTTTTTCTTTTTACCAATACTTTTATTTCCCTTTTTCCAAAACCAAGCATATCACATGCTACTATGTGGACCAAGGAGGGGACTACACTCAGCATGCTCACTGACATTCCAGGACAGTGGGAAATGATGAGGCCTGAATCACAAAGAAGTACCCCCCTTATGGTCACCACATGGGTGAGTATGCAGAAACCAAGGCAGAAGAAGAATTATGTGCCTGTACAATTCTGATAACCATATAATAAAAGACTTTGAGTTTATGAGAATTCTAAATGATGTTCTGTGGTGTAAGCACTTGTCCCCTAGTTCAGCTATACTCAGGAGAGCTGTGCCACTCAGCAGTAAGTGATACCTGGGGGAACACAAGAAACATTGCGTAGACTGTGGTGTGTCACATATGTTAAATACTGTCCTCTGGGGTGATCTCTTTTCTCTTCAATATTCTTGGAATGGTAATACTTCATATCATTAACATTTTAGTGTAAAGGGGATTTTGTCCAGTAACAGATGGGGCCCACGGCTGAGATTACATGTTTTAGTAAAAGTGAGATAAGATGGCAATAAAGGCAAAGGAAGGAAGAAGGTGAGCTCCGTAAGCCAGACTGACACGAAGTAGGAGTTTTAAGCATTTGTTATAACTGCCACAGGTACGTACTTGGCACCAGCAAGAAGTCAAGGCTCCTAGCTGGGGACCCAGAAAACCAACAAAGCAACACACCTATTTCTTCCTTTCTGTATGGTACAGGGGTGGAAGGGGAAATGCTATAAGGACGTGGGCTGGGGAAAAACCTTCTGATAGGGTTTCAGGAAAGCCAGCTCTGAGTTGGTGACCTTTAAAATGAGACCTGCAAAATGAGAAGAAAATCTGCTGTGCAAAATGTTGGGAGAGAGGGCAAGGGAGGTTTCCAGAAAAAAAGAGGGTATTTATTCTCTAGGGACGGCTGTAAGGATGAAACTGAGAGACGACTGCACTTCCTCCAGGTTGCCTGGGTGGCCTCAGAGAGAGCAGTGTCTGCAGAGTGGAGTGGGTGCGAAGGGAGAGTTTTGGGGAGGAAGTGGGGACAGTGGGTGTGGACCACTTGTGTGAGCTGTGGCAGGGGAGGATGAGCTTGGTTTTGCTTTCTCAGTCCATCAAATAGGCGACATTCAGTTCCCGTCTGAGCGAGCTCCGGCAGGTACCTTCCAGATAAACAGAAATCATGAGAGGGTGATTCATTTCCAGTTTGCTCCCCACCAAACTCCCCACAGACACTATTTGACACTTTTTCCTTAAGTCCCTCCTACTCTCCCTAATGACTTTGTTTTATTCTTCTCCGAGATTGAGGTCACCAGATAAAGGCCTCTTCATGTCTTCTATTCTCCATCTTTGTATTTCTCTACATCTTCACCCTCCATGTTTTAGAGAGGAAGGCCCCCTCGATTCTAAAAGTGGCTCCGCCGAACCACATGATCCTTCTTTTCCTCCTTCTCCTATAAACTTGTTCCTCCACCATGCTCTCTTTTGTTTATTTAATTTCTCCCTCACTTCTGCCATCTCCCCTCTCCTGAAGGGTTTTCACTCAGTCTTATTTATCTTTTCAGTCAGTCTCCAACTCTCTGGAATTTTACATCAGGACCTCTTGGTTGGATCACTGATTTCACCTCCTAGTGACTCACTCACCCCTCAGTCCTCGTTACCTGGCTTCCTGGACTCACTACAGGCTTCTGCCCCGGTTGCACTGCCCCTCAGTGCTACATGGTCACTCCTTTGCCTGGCAGCACACTATGTACCTGCCAGGTTTCCAGACCCTGCATCTCTTTTCCCGACCCTCACCTGAAGTGCAACCCTGTGCCAATGCCCAGAACCACCCTGAATCAGACAGAAGAGGCATCCAGTTAACTCACCCCATGTTCTGAGAGGCAGCATTGCTTGACTGGCTGCTGCTCCAGGTTCAAGTACACCCCTGTTGTGAAAACCATCTTGAGTCTCATGTGTGAGCCCAGTTTTGGCTGCAACACTGGCTTCATTTTTATTCATCTATTTATCGAGCATTTATTATGCTCCAGACTCTGTGGCATGTACCTTCTACAAATGATCTCATTTACTCGTGACGTCATCTCGTGTTACAGAGAGCTTCAGAAATTTGCCCAAGGTCAATAGCCAATAGATGGTGGAATCAAGAGTCAAACCATGTTTTTTGACTCTAGCAGCTATGCTCAACAAATAGTTATAACTTTTAACAGAAGGAGTGGGGACTGTGTGTGTGTGGCAGGGTGATGGTGGGAAAGCTCTCTGAGATCTTGCTGCTCATGCCAGATTCTCTGGTCCTGATTAGCTCCTGCCTGACTGCCAGGAGCTGTTATTATCACTCACTCCTGTGCCCTTGTCACTGGGCCTGTGGGGACTTGCCCTTCCTTCCTGCTTTCAGTCTTCTGATGTTGACAGCTATACTGGAAAATCACATGCTGGCTGCTGCCTTGCTTACCAGACACAGATTGTACGTGCAACTCTGAACTTCCTGCTCCCTTTGTCCCATGCCTGCCCCTACACACGGTGCCAGCAGGCCTTTCTCAGTCTGTTTTACCCATATGCAAGTACCTGAGTTTTCTCTATGCCATCATTTCTCCCCAGAATCTTGCCTCTGGTTCTCCCTAATAGAATTCATCCTTCATACCTTCGGTTACAATCCTTCACCTTTTGGCTTATTCTCTCTTTCTGGCTCTTTCCTCAACTTACATTAGATTAAATTAATGTCAAACCTGTCTTATTAACCCCTTCTAATATGTAATTTCCTTTTTTCCAAATTTAAATATTTGTTGTGTTGAATTCAGTCATTACAACACAGTCCTTCAAAACAAGAATGGTACAGAAAAACTCAAATTAGTAAGCTTGCTGGGGAAAACGAGTTCCTGGAAGGATAAATCTAACAAGAGAATAAAAGTAATAATAATCAGGACAATAATGTCCTATAACCAATATTTCAACATGCTTTGCAGTTAATTATCAAATGCCAAACTCATTTGGATCCTCACTCTCCTGGAAGATGAGTTCTGTGACTTTCTGAAAGTCGTACAAGTATAATGACTGCAGGACTCAGATCCCAAGCTCTGACTTCAAGTCCACATCTTCTTTCTAAAATCCTCTTTAAAAAGATGTCTTCCTCTTCAGCCAGCCCATCTGGGTCAATTTGAAAACCTCAAGCAGAAATCCCCTAGGTCAACATTATGTGTTCTCCAATAGCAAGCATCTTCAAACAGAAACCAAAAACAATAAAAACCAAGTGCAAATGGCTTCTGGCTTCTCTTCAATGGTAGCAAGTCTTAGTTCTTTATTTTTATTCCATGTGAAAAATGATAACTCCCAAGGGGAATTGTGGGCTTTCCAAGGGTTAAGCAATGAGTCATGAGCTTAGAAAATAAAACTTTTGAGAATGAAATCATCTTTTCTTCCTTATATGCAAGGAAATGTTATGTACACATTCATTTTTTTGTATATTATTTCATTTCATTTAAAGTTAATAAAACCAAAAAGGGACAGTTTGGTTAATTAGTTGTTTTTATCCTCCTGCTCCTCCTATAGCAAAACTACATACGTGGTGCATCAACTCTTTATGACTCTTATCTCCAACAAGAGAACTGAGTATCTACTTTTTTGAGGACCTCAGTTCATTAAGGGTGATGAGACAACTTTAGAAAAAAACAACCCCTTGATAGAAGAGGTGTAGAGGCCAAATGCACTTCCTCCCTGGTTTAAATGTCATGTTTGTGAATATGGGATAGTGTAAATAGCAAAGTATCAAAGTCATAAATGAGCCCTCTGCTGGATTAAGCAGACTCCTATCTGACTTGCCTGCTGTCCCTCCTGACTTGCTTCCCCCCATAGGGCTAGTGCCTTTTTCCCTTGCAAGTCTCCATTCCAATATCACCTCCCAGTAGACACCTCCTAAGACTGTTCCTCTCGCATTACTTACTATTCCCTTGAACTCCTCCCTTCATTTTATTAATATTATTTATCGCTGTCTGACATTATATTTTTACCTGTTTACTTATATATTGTCTGTGCCCTGCTACTGGAAGATAAGACCTTTATGTGGAAATGTGGCACTTCCAGCCAAGATAGAGGCCCAGACAGACATGCTGCATCTCCCTCCACAACTAAGAAGCAATACAACTAGAGACAACCAAAAGTTCCAGAAAATCTAGCTACATGGAAGTCCAACAAAGATATGAAGAAGAAATACACATCCAGACAGACCCCTCTCCCACATACAGCACCACAACATGGGGAAATGGGTTGCCCATACTGACGAATAGCTAAGGCTCCACTCCTTACAATACAACAGGTGCGATAGCTCTACCTAAGACACAGAGGCAAACAAACACAGGAGCCTGTCTAGATAAGGAGATAGAGAAGTATGGCCCAAAAGAGGGAATGGATCAATGTTCCAGTGGGAAAACTAAGAGATGACGAGATAGCCAACCTAACAGATATAGAGCTCAAAACACTGGTGATAAAGGTGCTCACAGGCTTGACAGATATGCTTAAGTATGGCAAATGCAAAAGGGAAGAAGTGAAGGCTATGTTAAATGAAACTAAGAAAAATCCACACAAAACCAATGGTGAAGAAAAGAAAACCAGCGTTCAAACCAATGGTTTGGAACATAAAAAAGAAAGAAACAATCAATCAGTACAGAATGAGGAAAGGAGAATTGAAAAAAATGAGAGGTTTAGGAACCTCTGGGACAACTTTAAACATGCCAATATCCAAATCATAAGGGTGACAGAAGGAGAAGAGGAAAAGCAAGAAATTGAAAGCTTATGTGAAAAATACAATGAAGAAAAACCTCCCAAATTTGGTGAAGGAAATAGACATCAAGTCCAGGAAGCATAGAGAGTCCCAAACAAGCTAGGTCCAAAGAAGAGGACCAAGGCACACCAAGGCACATCATAATTGAAGTGCCAAAGGTTCAAGATAAAGAGAGAATCTTAAAAGCAGCAAGAGAAAAGCAGAGAGTTACCTACAAAGGGATGCCTATAAGATTATCAGCTAATTTTGCAAAAGAAACTTTGCAGGCAAGAAGGGACTGGCAAGAAGTATTCAATGTGATGAAAAGCAAGGACTTACAACCAAGATTACTCTATCCAGCAAAGCTATCATTTAGAATGGAAGGGCAGATAAAGTGCTTCCAAGAAAGGGAAAGCTAAAGGAGTTCATCATCACCAAGCCGTTATTATATGTAATGTCAAAGGGACTTATTTAAAAAAAAGAAAATCAAAACTATAAACACTAAAATGACAACAAACTCACAGCTATCAACAACTGAATCTAAAAAATAAAAACAAAATCCAACTAAGCAAACCAGAAGAGGAACAGAGTCATAGGTATGGGGATCAATTGGAAGGTTATCAGCTGGGAGGAGGGAGGGGGAGAAATGGGGAAATGGTGCAGGGATTAAGAAGCATAATTGGTTGGTACAAATAAACAGGGGGAAGTTAAGAATAATATAGGAAAGGGTGAAGCCAAAAAACTTATATACACGACCCATGGACATGAACTAAGGGGGGTGCGATTGCTGGAGGGAAGGAGGGTAGTGGGCAGAGGGGGGTAAAGGGAGAAAATTGGAACTACTGTAACAACATAATCAATAAAATATACTTAAAAAAAAAAGAAACTCAAATGTTACACTTCTGAGATGTTCCCCTCACTATTATGTCTCACAGAATACCCCCACCTGTCTATCACTTTCTAGCTTAATAGACTCTCAATTTTTTGTAAAATTTATCTCTCTAAAATTATATTTTTATTAATGTTACTGGTACAACATAAGCTTCATGAGAGCAAGAGCTTTGTCTCTTGTCCACCAATACGTCTCCACAAGCTGAGTTTCTGAGACATGACAAATCCTTTAGAAGCATCTGTTGAATAAATGGAGGCATGAAGTCACATCAACTCTTTGAAACCTTTTTGACCACTCCTATCTAACTTTAATGTTCTTGCTTTCCTGAATAATCTGCACCTATCTGCTCTTCCCCATCAGTAGGACTTGAATCTCTAACGTTCACCTTGCACATGGTTGTATAACACCTCTGAGCCCTTTGCTGCTTCATTGCACCAAACTGGCACAAAAAGTACAGGCATGGTTGGGATTACTACCACAGGGAAGGCTTAGGTCTCAGGCCAAGAACTAGAGAAGGAAGAGAATGTTTTTGAGAGAATGATAATAACATGAGTTTTTAAGATACTAAGTTTTATGTGCATGTAAGTGCAGGTAGAAATGTTCAAAGGGCAGTTTATGTAATTGGACCTGATGTCAGAAGAGACATCTAAGCTGAAATTGTTCATTTGTGACTCATCAACATATTTTTAGTCTGACTAACATGTTGAGAGCATGAGCTCACTTGCAGAGAATGTAGAGATTGAGAAAAAGAGCAATGAAGGACAGAGCCAAGGTATTCCGCCACTTAGGGGGCAGATAGAAGAAGGAGACTGAGAAGAAACCTTGTCAGAGTTAGAAGGACCAGAGAGTGTTTCATTGTGAGTGAGAAAAAAGTGAAAATTTCCAAGATGAAAGAGAATGGTCAATGGCGTCCAATGTCACTAGGGATCCTAGGGAAAAAAGGCCAGAAAATTGTGCACTGGGTTTGGCAGTCAAGCTTTGCCACAGTAATTTCTCTTGAGTAATGAAGAACAGAGGTATTGAGAATGGACTTTCTGGAAGGTGAGTAATTAAAAAAGTGAGTTAACACAGTGCCCTTGACATATTAGCCTAGAAGATAAGGAGAAAAATAGGCTGGTACTGTACTTACCGAGGAGATTCTGTAGAAAACAAATTGATGTTTATTACTCAAAAGTAGATTTCAAATTGTGCGCTTGGAATATCTGCAATTTACTGTTTGTCAATTATACCTCAATGAATAGTATTTTTTAAGTGTGCCTTAGAATTTCACAAAAGATTAGTATCTTCTCATTTGAGAATCAGATTTCAAATTCATAACATATTAAGATATTTCCTGATATAAAAATGAGAAAAATCCAGGATAGAAAAACGCCAGAAATATATAAACTATTACTCCTGGTTTACAAATAGTAACACAAATAAGACCAAAAGTAACAAAAGTACTTTTTTTCTTATGGTAGCAAGCAAAAAGGCATCATGACCTGGAATATGGGCCAGCACAGAGAAAGAACTGGAGCTGTGGTTGCAGTTTGTTGATTCTTGCAGACTTATCTCAGAGGCTATTCATTAAACTAGATTCTGACCCAAATGCAGGCAACAAATGTCTAATTAAGAACTCCAGGAGGGACTCAAAGAGTTTCCTGATACAGATGAGTGTCATCAAAACTTCATTTAGGGTCATAATGGTAAAAAAAGCAGTGTAGGGATACATTGGGTAGAAAGGGGAAAATAACATCTAAGTTAAATATTTATTCTTTTCCAAAGGTTCAGCAATTGTCCTACCAGTGTCCTAAAAATCAAAGGAGAAGAAATGTCAAAGTTTAAGCAATTTCTTAATAGTTAGTAAAATTAAAGATGAGATGGTTAGATGAAACTAAAGAGAAATAAATATTAACTCAGTGAATGCTCTTTATTCAGAATGCAACCCTCTAGAATTGTCTTTTTTTAATAAATATTTTAATGTTGTTCTATTACAGTTGTCCCAATTTTTCCCCCTTTGCTCTCCTCCACTCATCCCATCCCCTTTCTCCCACAGTCAATCCCCACCCTGTTGTCCATGTGCGTGGATCACTTATACATGTTCCTTGACTAGACTCCTCCCCTTCTTTCCCCTCTTTTCCCCTCCCCCCTCCTCTCTAGTCACTGTCAGTCTGCTCCTTGTTTCCATGCCTCTGGCTCTATTTTGCTCATTTGTTTTGTTCATTAGATTTCTCTTATAGGTAAGATCATATGGTATTTATACCTGACTTATTTCACTTAGTATAATATTCTCCAGTTCCATCTATGCTATTGCAAAAGATAGGAGTTCCATCTTTCTTTTTGCTGTATACTATTCCATTGTGTAAATGTAAGTTTTTTCATCAACTCATTTACTGATGGGCACTTCAGCTGTTAATAGTGCTGCTGTGAACATAGGGGTGAATAAGTTCTTTCCAGTTGGAGTTTCAGGATTCTTAGGGTACAATCCCAGCAGGGCAATTGCTGGGTCACAAGGCAGTTTCATTTTTAGCTTTTTGAGGAAATTCCATACTGTTTTCCACTGGTGCCACTGTACCAGTCAGCATCCTCATCAACAGTGAACTAGGCCTACCTAAAAAAGATAGAAAAATCTCAAATAAACAACTTAACCCTACATCTACAAGAACTAGAAGAACAACAACAGACAAAGTCCAGAGTCAGAAAAATGAAGGAAATAATCAAGATCAGAGAAGAATTAAATGATGTAGAGACTAGGAGAACAATTCAAAGGATCAAAGAATCCAGGAGCTGGTTCTTTGAAAAGATAAACAAAATTGACAAGCCTTTAATCAGACTCATCAAGAAGAGAGAGGACCCAAATAAATAAAATCAGAAATGAAAGAGAAATTACAACTGATACCAGAGAAACACAAAGGATTGTAAGAAGTTACTATGAACAACTATATATGTCAAGAAATTGACAACCTGGGTGAAATGAATAAATATCTAGAAACATACAAGCTCTCAAAACTGAATCAAGAAGAAGCAGAAAGCCCGAATAGACCAATAACAACTAGTGAAATTGAAGCAATAATCAAAAAACTCCCAGCACACAAAAGCCTTGGACCGGATGTCTTCACAGGCAAATTTTACCAAACATGCAAAAAAGAACTAACTCCTATCCTCCTCAGACTATTCCAAGAAGTACAAGAAGAGGGAAGACTCCCAAACTCTTCTTATAAGACCAGTAATAAAATTCTCTGTACAGTATTTTCACATGGAATAAAAAAACAGGAGAGAAATAAAAGGCCAATAAACCAAATACTAACATGTATAGTGCTTTACATTTTGTCAAAGCATATTTTTCCTCATTGGATGCTTAAAATAATTCAGAGAGGTGGGCAGTATAACCAGGATCTCCCCTTACTCCCACCACCCCCTGGGTGGTATTTATATTTGTGTTTTCACACAAATGGACCCTGAAAGATAATAAGTTTTCCTTTGAGCTGTCTTGTTCTCCACAACATTATTCAGAGGAACAGATTTATCAGTGACTAAAAATGCAATAGAGTAAGCAGAGAAAAGTGGAGAAGAGGCATTTTGTATCTGTTGAAATGTGTATAGTCACCTTAATTTTTTAAAAAACCTAAGCACTAAAGCTAAGTGCCATGCTTACCAACTTACTAATTAGAGAACTAGACAGGAGGTTAAGTGATGTAACCAGCTCCTTTCAGATTGCAATTCATGGTTAGAAAAGCAACTTCCAGTACCTGCCATAGATTTGGAGAGAGTCATTACGATGTTCTGTACCCTTGTGACCTCAGAGCACATAGAGGGCAGTGCAAAAACATGATGATTCACAAGTCCTGACAAGATATTTAGCATCAATTTGGTACCCAATGTACTAGTATCTTTAGTGATTCACCACTTCCTGTTTCCCCAACCCAATCCTGCTTATTCCCCCTAAGAATAGCTGGTATTTGTAGAGCCCTTACTAAGTACTAGCCATTGTTCTAAGCACTTTTTACATATCAAATCATTTCATTATCACAAGGACTCAACTGGACTCTATGAGTAGGTGCTATTTTTTGCATATTCATTTACAGATGAACTAATTGGCCATGACACAAATAGGATAGATAATTTACCCAGGTGGCACACAGCTGATGAGGATAAGAGCAGAAATTCAAGCCCAAGCAGTGTGCAGTTGGAGACCTTGTTCACAATCACTAGGCTATACTGTTTCTATTTTATTTCAGGTCAGAATCACCTCTTTTGTAGAATATTACAGCAGCTTCCCAGTTGGTCTCCATTAAACTTACCTCTTTTTACATTATTATTTTTTAATTATAGAAATAATGTATGTGAACATTCTTTAGGTAAACTATTATAGTAGCATGAGTTAGAGAGAGTCCCATTTTGGCATCATCTGTAATCCCAAGTTGCTCCCTAGGATTCAGTAGGTCTTTTCTTAGCTACTATTCTTCACGTGTATGTACCTTTAAATTTTTGCAGTATATTTTATACTTTTAAAAATAAATGTTATATTATTCATTTGCAATTTTTAGTTTTTATTTATCTATAACTCTTTGAGAGCATGCTAAATCAAAACAGTGTAACCGTTAAAAGAAGAAAAACCCATTCTCTTTCTTGAGAAACTATCCCATTCCAAAATAGAGATGTCATAACCCTACTTGTAGTACTCTACTTCTCCCCACTGTTCAGTATCAGTGGAATCAAGCAAAGCCTCCTCAAAGGAAAAGACCAGGAAAAATAAAAAATAAAAAAACCTCAACAAGTTGAGAGGTATACATGAGAACTGTCCAGAAAAAGTATAGCCATTGTTAATATAATGAGAACAATTTGTGTGACATCGATGTAACCTTGCATCAAAGGAGAGTGGACTGGAATGCATGTGTGTAAACAATGACAACTTCACTGTACTAGTTAGTGGGGGTGGTAGACACCTCTGAGTGAGCATGTATACTGTGTGGTCATCACGTTCAAGATTACTGAGAGAATAAAGCAACGAGTTTACATCAAATTTTGCATTAAGCTTGAACATTCCTCTGCAGAAGCTATTCGGATGATTCAGAAGGACACAGCTATGAGCAACTGATGATTGGCAGCTTCAGCATGACAGCATGCCCGCTTATGCATCATGTCTTGTGCAGAGTTTTTTGGCAAAGCATCAAATCACCCAGATGACTTGCCCCCCGCCCACCCAATAACCTAGCTTTGGTGCCCTGTGACTTCTGGCTTTTCCCAAAACTAAAATCACCTTTGAAAGGGAAGAGATTTCACCCCATCCATGAGACTCAGGAAGATAAGACATGGCAGCTGATGGTATTTGGGAGAACTGTGTGAGGGCCCAAGGTGCCCACTTTGAAGGGGACTGAGGTGTTATTGTCCTATGTACAATGTCTCTTGTATCCTGTATCTTCTTTAATAAATGTCTCTATTTTTCATATTACGTGGCTGGATACCTTCTGGACAGATCTCATATAAACACAGAAGGATGAGGGGAACTGTTTATAGCAGCTAATATATAGATGAAACACTCCATAGATGTAGGCTCATCCACCCTGGGGATTTGCTATGCAGTGAAGTCAGATCCAGTTATTGATAAAGTCTAGATAACCAAAATATTTAGTTTACATGTGCCTCTCATCCCCATAGCAACCTAGAGTATTAGAATAACACTGTGGTTCTACTTACTGAACTAACCCCTTCATGGACTTGAATGTGTTTACTTCTTCATTTATTCACTATTTCCAGAGTGTAAGCTCACAAAGATGGGAATTACATCTCTTATTTTCTGCGGCAGTACCATTACCTAGCTCAATACCTGGCACATAGTTGGAGTTCAACAAATATTTGTTGAGTGAGTGAATGAAGCCAAACATATCTGACTAATGCTGATTATCAAGGTTCCATGAATCTATACTTTGGCTTTTTGAAGCCCTAAAATCAAAGTGATTTGATCATCCAGGCCACTGTACATTGATCTGAACTATTACAGACCTACCTGCAGGAGAGCAGAAGGAACATAAACTTTAGTTATCAAACATCTCTACCACATGCTTGTTCTGTGATCAATTTTCTTAACCTTTCTCTTCAGTTCCCTTATTTGTAATAATAAAAAGATAATAAAACCTTTAGGATTTAATGAGAACTAGATGAAAAATAAAAAAGTATTAAAACCTCTAATAACATGTAAGACACTGAATAAGTGTTCAGTAAATGCCAGTCCTGGGTCTATTGCTTCCTCCACCCACTCACTGCCCCTTACTAATAATAAGACTTTGAGTTTATTTATCCTGATAAGCATTTCTCTTTTCTCATTTCCATTTGTGGCAATCTAGGCAACAACTTCTTTCTCTTCCAATGCTGACCTATTGTTTTGTTGGAATCAGTCCCAAGGTTCTGGGCTCTAGAGATTATTGTTGGACCGAGAAGCATTATGGATCAAATCCAAGTGCCACAGCACATAATGGTTCTGCCATTAAAAAAAATCTAAACTGTCGTAGCAAGTTTATGGAGTGCAGTATACATTCCAAAGTTTATACCAAGGTTACCAAATGTGGTATTCTAAAAATCAAAAATCACCCTCAAATTACTCATCTCCTTATAGAGATAAATTACTATGTTGAATATTAAAATTGACACCTTGCCCTTTAGCCTAAAGTTTTTTCCATAGATCTCACAATTATCCTTTCAAACCAGCAAGTGTTATTCAAACAGGGAAATGTAGAATCTTTAGCTTACTTTCACCAGATTTAGGCTTTCATCTGTGATACTCTGTATTCAATCCCTACCATTTCTGCTACTTCGAATTCTTTTAGATCTACCTAAAAGCCCTTATTTACAGAGTCTTAAAGTCTCAGAAACACATGCATTTATTCTGTATGTACACACCCTAACAAGTCATCCTACGGCTTTAAAAAGAATTTAAGGAGCCTCAGCTAACCACAACCCTTTCCCTATTATCAGTCTCACTGTTCTCCAGCATTTAAGACTGTCTTCCCACAAATCATCAGGGAAGATCTATTGGGTTGCTACCTGAATCATCTCCTAGCAATTAGACATGTGTTTAAAGCATGAAATCCATTGCTTTTCCTTCATTCTGCATTAGAGCCTTGAACAATGCCTGGCTTGATGAAAGCAGTGTTTTCATTCTCCTGGTTAGATTGCAACCACAGCCTTTGAGTGGAGATCAGTCTGGGAAGCTTATAAATCTTGTTTAAAAAAATAAATCAAATTCTTGCTTTGAGACCTGGGGAGTGTCAAGAATAGTTGTGCCCTTGGTCTGAAGATTTCATTTTTTCCTCAAAGAAATAACAATAGCCACCAGGTTAGAATTATAGTCAATAGGATTAGCTAAACATACTACACCCCAAAGACAAGCAGCAGCTTGATTCCTGGGCCACAACTGATCCAGTCCTAAGAGCTGATCTCAGGGAAAGCTCAGACCCCAGGAATTCACTCACCATTCATGCACCATCACAAAGGATCTCTGAAGTGGAAATTAACAGCTAGATGGACCTGAATAGGTGGAGGAAAAACTATAATTTCCCAATTCTGGATTCCAGATCCTATTTTTGGTCTTAGTATGTAAAATGCAACTGAGAGGTGCATCCAGGTCATCTACAGCTTGCTGGGAGCCTTCGCTGTGTTCAGTAATCAGCAGGTGAATTTCATGGAGATACCAGTGGAGAATAGATCCGAGGCCCCCCTTTAAAGACTTACAATTAAACTAGTCAGAGGAAACTAGTTGCACACAAATATCCACAGGAAAGTGGAGTGGATGAAAACTGGGAAATAAATAGACCATATGGCTGGCTAAGCATCAGTCCTGCAGGCCAAGTACTTGCTGAGGGACCCCATCAGGAGTGGTACTTCAGGACCTAGCTCTTTCCATTCCCCCATCATCTTTCATGCATCATGTCTTTCTGAGGCTTGGTGTTTGCACTGAAAAAATGCCTGATAATCTTCAAGTACAGTGTGTTTTATGATATTTTTTAGTTCCTTAAAGCAGTTTGTTCAAATAACTTAATTCTTTAAAGATGGAAAAGAGGTAAAAAGAGAATACAGGTTATAAAATTCATCCTCAAAATATTTCACTGGATGATTGGTTAACTATGATATTGCATGAGTAATTAGGCAAAGATAAAAACAAGACCTGAAATAGGCACATTTCAAACTGACAAAAATCACAGCCCAGTTAAAATTGTAAATTAAAATTTAGATCTCTTCTTCTCTATTTTAAAAAGCAATTTGGCCCCAATGTAAATCTAAGTTAAACCACTAAACCCCTTAAATTAAAGTGGTGAAATCGAAGCTTTGTTCTCTGTATCAGGAGCTGGGATCTACTCTACTACATAGCTCAGAAAATCATCCACCATTGCAAAGAAATTCTGCTACACCATGAGAAAACTTTGTTCCTGCGTTGGCCATACAATGACTTTAAAACAGTCTGTCATTTTGTTGCAGGCTTTCTCCTGGTGAGGAGTGGATTTAGAAGGGGTGCGGCACAGGTTGGGACATTTATGAGTGGAGCACTTTGTCATGCCTCAGTTGAAAAGGTTACTTAGGTACAGCAGAGGTTCCTGGGATGCTACAAAGTTGTATCAAACTTCTTAATTTTTATGGGACATTTACTCCCATTTTAAATGGTGTTTTCTAGATTTGCCATTTGGTAATGCTGAAATCAAAAAGCTCAGGGATAGAAAGGAAAAAACAACAACAAAAAATAACCCTGACAGTTGGAACATAGCAATTTTTAAGAACAAAGAGTAGACAACAACATAACGAACAAAAATCTCATTCTTATATAAAAGTGAGCATAAAACACTTTGGAGTGAGTTAGAAGAATTATCTGTTTATACTATCAATGGCAAAAATGTGGCAATGAACATCATGGTTGTTAATGCTTCATTCCCCAGTTTTTTTTATAACCAAGGTCCAATTTAACAGCTACTACACTGGCCAAAACTGCCCCACCATAAATTGTGCAAATTTTCCCCCCTAAAAGCAACCGTCAAAAAAGGTTAAAAAAAAAAAAAACTTCTGACCAGAAGAATTGGGTCACAAAATGAGAGAGATATCATTCTCTTGAACATTATTAATTCTTGATTTTTAAGGAAACATGGTTCCCTTTAGACCTAAGAGAGTTTCTTAAATGTGACCTACATTCAAGTATAATTATTTTCTTTTCCCAATTGGCAAACATATACTACATAACCTTGTTATAAAATCTCATAATTAATACAGTTTTTAATGTTTCAAGCCAAATTATCTGACCTAAAATGTAGTAAGATATAGAATAGTTGAAGACAATTAGAGTAGTCTGACTACCCTGCCCCCATGTTTTGAAACAACAGCTTTTCCTCTATGCAACATGACATATTTTATCAGTGGAAGCTATCCTTAAATTCACTGGAAGAAGTAGTGAGAAATGCTACATCCTTACCAAAAATCCAGAAATAGATTTAACTATTACTTTATAAGTACAACCAAGACTAAAATTAAAGATTACAAATGAAACTTTGCAGAAATGGAAACTTATTCTGTCAACATTGAGTTAACTATTTATGCTGTTGTACTTACTAGGGTTTTATCGAGTAGTACCTAAGAGACATGCTGTGGCTTAGGAGTAAAAGCATTGAAAGGCTTGGGCCTAAGCTGGCCAATACTCACAAGGTGTATGATTTTAGGCTTACTCAACTCTCTTGGAAACTCCATTTCTCATCTCTAGAATGGGACAATGGCAATACCAATTTCACAGTACTGTATTAAAGATTAGACATGATTATTTGAAGTGAATTACACCTCAAAAGGATTAACCGAATGTTTGACTTGTTATTATACCTTCAAATATTAAGAAAATGGCCATAGAAATGACACATGCTAAAAGATATATCAAACTTGCTCACTGAAAATACATTTTTATAAATTATATGGGCTATAAATAAACACTGAATATGTATCTAGAAATTTCAGATTATACAGATATGCATTCAAAAATAACATGGACTACCCTAGCCTAGTGGCTCAGTTGGTTGAAGTGTGGTTCCATACACCAAAATGTTATGGATTCAGCTCCTGGTCAGGGCGCATACCTGGGTTGTGGGTTCAATCCCCTGCCAGGGCACATAAAGGAGACAACCCAATCAAAGTTTCTCTCTCTCTCTCTCAAATCAATAAACATACCCTCAGGTAAGGGTTAAAAACAATTAACATGAATTTTCATTCTAGCCACAGGAATCAAACTACAAAAATAAATAAAAGACATCCAAATTGGAAAGAAAAAAAAATCAGTAAAAGTATCATTATTTGCAGATGACATGATACTGTATATAGAGAACCCTGAAAATTCCACCAAAAATCTACTATGACTGATAAATGAATTCAGTGAAGTAGCAGGATACAAAATAAATATTCAGAAATCAGTTGCTTTATATTGATACACCAGTAATAAACCATCTTAAAGAGAAACTAAGAAAACAATCCCATTTACAAATGCATCCAAAAAATACTTAAGCAGAATTTTAACCAATGAAGCAAAAGACCTGTACTTCAAAATTATGAGACACTGACAAGAGAAATTGAAGAAGACACAAACAAATGGAAGCATACACCATGCTCATGGATAGGAAGAAGTCACATTAAAATCTCCATACTACCCAAAGTAATCTATAGATTCAGTGCAATTCTTATCAAACTACCAATTATATATTTCACAGAGCTAGAACAAATAGTTAAAAATTTTATACAGAACCACAAAAGATCCCAAATAATCACAACAATCTTGAGAAAAAAGAACAAAGTTGGAGCTATTACACTACCTGATATCAAACTAGATCAATGGAACAGGAAAGAAGCACAGAAATAAAAACCAGTATAGACATATTGTCAATTATATTTGACAAAGGAAACAAGAACAAACAATAGGATAAACACAGTCTATTCAATAAATGGTATTGGGAAATTGGACAGGTACTTGTAAAAAATGAAATTAGACCACCTTCTTACACCATATATAATAAAAATTAAAAATGGATTAAAGACTTAAATGTTAAACTAGAAACCATAAAACTTTTAGAAGAAAATATAAGCAGTAAATTCTCTGACATTTCTCTTAGTAATATTTTTTCTGATATATCTTCTTGAGCAAGGGAAAAAAAAGAAAAATAAATGATACTACATCAAACTAAAAAAGTTTTGCACAACAAAGAAAACCATCAACAAAATGAAAAGACAATTCACTGAAGGGAAGAATATATTCACCAAAGATATATCTGATGAGAATAGGTTAATATTCAAAAGTTATAGAGAACTCATACAACTCAACACCAAAAAACCCAATTAAAAAATGGCAAAGGACCTGAAAAGATACATCTCCAAAGAGGACATACAGCTGGTCAATAGACATGAAAACATGCTCAATATCACTAATAATCAGAGAAATGCAAATTAAAACCACAATGAGATATTGCCTCACACCTGTCATCAATGGCTATTACCGATAAATCCACAAACAAGTGCCATTGAGGATGTGGAGAAAAGGGAACCATCATTCACTGTGGGTGGGAATGCAGCTTGATGCAGACACTATGGAAAAAAGCATGGAGGTTTCTCAAAAATTAAAAATGAAACTGCCTCATGACCCAGTGATCCCACCTCTGGGTATATATCCAAAGAAACCCAAAACATTAATTTGAAAGAATGTGTACCCTTATATTCGTTGCAGCATTATTTACAATAGCCAATATATGGAAGCAACCTATATGCTCATCAGTAGACAAGTGGATAAAAAACACGGTGGTACATATATACAATGGAATATTACTTGGCCATAAAAAATGAAACCTTACCATTTGCAACAGCTTGGATGGATCTATAGGGTATTGTGCTAATTGAAATGTCAGTCAAAGAAAGGCAAATATCATATGATTTCACTTATATGTGAAATCTAAAGAACAAAATAAATGAAAAAACAAAACTGAAACAGACTCATAGACACAAAAAACAGACTGTTAGTTGCCACAGGGGAGGGTTATTGGAGGTGAGGTGAAAAAAAGATGAAAGCATTAAGAAATACAAATTGATAGTTACAAAATAGCCATGGGGATACAAAGTACAGCATAGGAAATATAGTCAATAATATTGTAATAACTATGTATGACACCAGTTAGGTATTGGAAATATTAGGAGACATACTTTGTAAAATATGATTGTCTTACCACTATGCTATACACGTGAAACTAATATAAAATAATATTAAATGTAAATTATAATTGAAAAATTATACACTGGACATTCAGAGACAATGGATGCATATATACATACATACAAACCTGGAAAAAAATTAACATGGACTTCCAGATAAAGATGGCAGATTGTGCACACATATTTATATTCTCTCCCATCTAAAAGCCCATTAAAATGTCATTAAAGGAATGAAAATAGGTATAAACTCATAATATAAAATAAGAATAAGGAGTAGTCATTAGCTGATAAAAAATTTCAACAAATTTTTGGACGATGAAAAGTTGATGGAGACATGCTAACAAATGAAAGACATTCACAGAGATTGGAATAAAATAAGTGGGAAGTAGGTGGTATAGTAACAGGGATGGAGATAAGCTGCTTAAAAGAACCACTGAAATGCCAATAATTCTACAAACAGTAAGGGTGGGCGTGACATATAAGACTGAAAAAAATGGAAAATCAATCAAAATTCTATGTATGGGACAAGCTGGTTCACCACTGTGTAAATCATGACCCCAGTCATGGCATTTGCTTCCCTCTAAAAGGTGAGAGAACACCAAACTTTCCCTCTGCATTTGAAAAAGTCCATAATGTGGGAGACTCCGACTGAGATAAACAGGAAGTACTGACTCCAAAATAAAAAGAGATAATATGAAGGACATGAGTTTTTACAGAAATTTTAACATCCTTGGAAATATTCAAAAATGCATTGCACCCATTAGACAAGAAGAGGATACTATAAAAAAAGAACAAACACAATAAGAAAGAAATTTGGCTTAAAAAATGATTGATAAAAGGAAAAGAAATTTTAGAATATAAAATCAAGAAAATCTCCAAGAAAATAAAATAAAAAGACAAAAGAATCAAGCCAGAAGGACTACTAGATAGTTAATAGGAATTATGAAAAATAAGTATCAAGAAAAGAGGGGAGGAAATTGTTAATTTGAATGCTGTAAGAGAATTTTGGAAAACTGAAGGACTTAACACTTCAGATTAGACTAGCCCAACAGTGGCTGTAAAAGGCTTCCATCATTGCTGAATGAAAAAACAAAAACAAACAAACAAAAAAACAGAAAGAAAATGTAGATCATCAAAGAATGAGAATCAAGCTGCCATAAACTTCACAGCAGCCATACTGAATGCTCAAGGAAAAGGAATAATTCCTTTAAAATTCCGAAGTAAAGTAATTTTTAACTATATGTTCTATACCTAATAAAATTATTATTTAAGTGTGAACACAGATCACATTTGCATGTGCTGATTTTCACACGTCAAAGATTCAGAAAATTTGCATCTCACATATAATTTCTTAGGAATTTTATTGAGTTTCCATTGCGGCAAAAAGAAGTGAACAAAGATAGCAAAAGACCTGAGTTCCAGAAATGAGGAAACAAAGCAAAGAAAGGTAACACCAACATGATCTCTGTGTAGGAGGCTTGCAGAACAAGTACAGACAGGAGTAGCCAGATAAAGAACTTCAGAAGAAAGAAGTTTCTGGAAAAAATTTTAACAAAATTTCTGATTGGATCAAAAAAATGAGAACAAAAGAATGGGAAGTAGTATAAGAAAAAAAGGCAATTAGAAACTCCAGAAATATTAGAAATTGTACAAGAAATATAAGAGCAATACACAATGTGACACTGCAATAAACCATTTATTGGTTTACAATTTTAGGATCAATTTATAGACAAAGATGGCTGAATTATGATGATAGAACAGAACAAATGCTAATACTCAACATTGTAGAGGTGTAGATTACAAAAATTGGGAAGGAGAAATGGGAGAAAAGAGCTAAAAAGATGGGGACTCAAATTAAATTGTCAATTATTAAAGGGAAAAGTATTTTACCTAAAGTTACAAAAGGATTATTTTATCTAAAGTCGCATAGGTAACTAATGAAGATCTTAAGTACAGATATGACTAACAGGAGATATTGAGTAACTTAGCTGAGTTACATTTTCATCTATCAGCTTAGGAAGACAATAATAATATCTAGTACTAATAACCCAAGAATTAACAGTATAAGAATATTGTTTAAAGACATAGAGGTAAGTAACAATGAATGCTATAAAAAATAAAGTTACATCTGAGAAGAGACAGAAGATAAGAAGTGGTATAGGGAACTATAGCTTTTCAGCATAAGTGCTTCTATCTTTTTTGTTATATGCAGTTTTCATTTTGATAACATTTTTAAATTATTAATATAAAAACCCAAGTAAATAAATTTTACTAGGAAATGTGTGATCCACTACGCTACACAAATTGATTAAATTTATGTAAAAATTAAGTACCAAAGTATCCTACAATATATTTAATTATATTTAATGCTGAACATGATTTCAGAACAGAGCGATGTTCACTTTATTTTGATAAAGGATCACTAACTAACTCTCAAGTGTTCCAAGTCCAACAAGATGTAAAATATCTTCAAATATCCCCTCCATTTGGAGACATCTGTGCTCACTGATTTATAATGCAGACTGCCTGGTTATTTTATTATGTTATTTACTACCGCAGAATTATTCATGATCATTCACCAGCACGCTGAGAACATGAGAGGCTAATATACTGATTCAGAACACTAACCCTAAAATGAATATAAGCACTTGGTAAATTTAGAAGTGGGTTTCACCCCACTACCACCACTTCTCTTTATCTGCCTTCAAATACATTATCACCAGGAACCACAGGTGCATTTTGCATGGCATGTCCTTTGTGAGCAGCCGAGAACAAAGAGAATTTCCTGCAAAATGATGCTGAAACATGATCATCGATGTATATTATCTTGCCAGCCCCTTGCCTATTGAGTAACCTCCCTGGCTATTATTCAGATATTGTTCTCTTTGGATGGGCAAGACAAAGATGAGGAGTGCACTTAAGTGCTCAAACAGTACCCTCTGCTGGTTGAGTTTGAGCTGAAGATTTGATTTGTAGTGGGGCTTAGTTACACTAACATGTGGGTTGGAGAGAAGAAAGAAAGAAAGAAAGGTGGAAAACCATAGAACAGGATGAAAAAGGCAAACACAGATAAAAACCAACTACTTTAGTTACATACAAGGAAATGACATTTTAGGCATGGTATCACATTTTAGATCTATAAACTTATACATGTTTTGCTGAATCCAATAGAACACTTCGTTATTGCAAAAAGTATCTACCCACTGATGAGAGATACTGCACATTGCATTCAAATTCTCTGCTTTATAGGATGATTCATCGGAAGTTTCCCAAACGAGTTTCTCTAGAGCTCTGAACATGTGACATGATTTACATTCTGTTTGAGGGAACATACTGTGTAAAGTAAAGTGGTTTCTTGCATCACAGCCCAGAGCCCTCACACTATATCAGAGGTGTCTGCATGACTTGACATATTTATAAATGCTTAGGAAAAGTTCAAAATTAATTTTTGCTATCTCACTAATATGTAAGGTACAGTGGTTTGGAGAAGGTAAGATTAATCTATCTGACCAAGAAAGGAATGGGTATGTTCTTCAGGGCCTAGCTCATGATCTATTTTGCTTAATATAGTAGAAATGCTTAATAAATTGAGTAGCAGTTTAAAACAGGTTCAGTCTTATATTTAGAAGCTTAGAGCCAGCATTTTTTATATTGTTGTCCAAAAATCAATTGTATATGCAGCCCTCCAAACCTCACAACTATGGGGTTAACAATGTGTAGACCACATCCCATTCTCACAAAGCATTTGCAGTTAAGAAAACAAGGCAACACATTTTAGGCTGTTAAGTAGTGGTATGTCCAAAGGGCCTTTATTCTGTTTCCTCCTAATCTGGGGTGGGAGGAATTTAAATCCCCACAGGCCCAAAGAAATAGAGTACATGAGTGGCACATATTGAGTATGAGGAGAAGCATGTGGTTCTCTTGGTCTATCTTTCATTCGCGATCAGGGTAGAGATATAGAGAAATAATTCTGCACCATAAGAAAAACAAAAAGTGCAAACATTATACATGGGTACTGAAGCCTCACTTCAGTATTGGAAGGGCAATAAGGAGTACAGAAACTGATGAAATGGAAAATATGTTCCCCACGCAGACTGGACAGATACTCAGCACTTGTCATTGTTGCCATAAGACCCTGAGGGCTAAGGGTTGTCAGGTCTTATGCTTTTTTGAGAGGAGCTTAAAGTCAGAATGTTTATGCAACATTTCCTCTTTGAGGCTCAAATTTTTCCAGAACAGCCTGTGAGCCAAAACAAACATCTACAAGCTAAATTTATCCACAAGCTAGCAGTGTCTAACAACCACAGAGTAGAAGTTCTTCCTTCTAGCTTCAGGGCCTTTGCACATGTCCTTCATTCTGCCAGTAATTTTCCTCTCCCACTTCCCCTCCCTTCCTCCTAGTTAACTACACTCATCCCTCTGGTATTTACTCAACTGCTGTTGTTTCCAGAAAGCATTCCCTGATCTGCTAGATTTGATTAGGTCCCCTTGTGTTATGCTCTCTCACCTTTCCATGCCTTTCCATTATATCGCATAGCACAATTTGTAATTATATGTTTCGGGGGTTGTTTATTTGATTATTTTTCTCCTCCACCATGGAGGCAGAGGCCATGTTTCTTTTGTCCAGGAGCACACTGCCCATCATAAAGCAGGCACCGGTAAGTAAGGCTGAATAGATGAGTAACGACTTTTCAGTAACTCAGGTATAGCTGGAACTGCTCATCTACGGTTAGTATCACCGAACCCTTAGATGTGGGCTTTGGAGGCAGGGAGTCTGGGTTGGAACCCCAGATAGCCTACCTGCAGTCTCTGTGATGTTTAGTATTGCTGAACCTCCTAGAGCTTGTTTCCTCATTTAAAGAGTGAGATCTCATATGTTTGTGCAGAGGACTAAAGATGATGCATTATATAATATACACAGAGTAGGTACTCAGAAATAGTACCATTGCTATTGATGCTAATAGTTAGTCTACGCACACTAACTTACCCACATCCCCACTGGCACAATGGTGAGCATTTGGCAAATTGGAGCGTTATGACAGGCTCACTGGGGCTTTGACCAGAGAACAGCTTTCCCCCAACTAACAACAGTATTTTCCGACCAGCCATGCTAATCAGTATTCAGAGAAAACAGGCCTGGAAGAGTCTTACAATTAAGTATCTTAATCATAGAATTTTTTTTTTAAGTCAGAAAGACTTATTCACTACCAATCTTTCTGATTGTATAAGTGATCTTAATCACCCCCTTAAGAATGCTCAATACATATCTCAGCCACACCTGGTAGGAATGAGTTGTGAATTTAAAATGGATCAATGGATGTATTACCCCTAGGGTAGGACATGTGATTTCTTGATTTACAAAGTTATCTGGGAAGGAGTCAACAGTGGTGTGCATCATGGAAAGCAAGAGAGATGGGAGCCAGACTCACCTGCATTCCATGTTCTTGTTTCCAACCATCCCTGTGATCTTGGCCAAGTCATAACGCCTGCTTAGAAGGTTGTTTTGAAGATTCAAGATAATATGTAGGAAAAAGCCTGGCATGAAAGAGATGCTTAAGGCATGACAGTTACATAATAAAAGGGAATTAGAGCATGAACTCATTCCTCACACCCACCTCCCTAAAATAAAATTCTACTTAATTTACACAAGATAGCACAAACCACAGCAGGCTGGCTGGTATACTGTTAAACATAGGATTTCAAACATTTTTTTGAATACAAGCAAAAGTTTATTTTCAAAGTCACAGAGGTAGACATGAGCCATGGAAGAAGTGAGCCAGCTGGGCTGCATGGGCTCAGGAAGCAAGTTACAGAAGCAAAAGGAGAGACCTTGGAGCTTTGGACAAAGAAAGCAGAGAGAACTCGCCTGGGGAAGGTGAAAGAGGGGGGCAGAGGAGGAGAGAGAGAGACAGAGAGACAGAGAAAGAGGGAGACAGAGAGGACCTAGGATTTCAAACATTTAATGGAAGAAATAGACAATCTTTAGGAAGCTTAAAATCATGGATAAACTGGGCCAGAAAATATGACTGTTATGTACAGCTCTTCAGCTTCTATTTTTACAGAAAAGCAGGGAGAAATGTGAGTCATGGACAGCGCTTCCCTGGAAGGCTGGCAGGACACCAGCAAGCTGCAATCCCTGCTTTCAGAATTTGTCTCTGTGATTGAGCTGTTGAGGGTGCATCCTGTGACTCATTTCATACAACTTTGTAACAAAAGATGCAAGAGTTACATCCTTCATCTTTTTTTTTTTTTAATGTTTTACACTAGCCTCCCTGGCTTTTAGCTTCCACCACAAATTGAGCCCAATACAAGTTATGAATAGCTTCCTACTCTGTGCTCCCAGAGTTCTTGGTTCTACGCACACGGCAGTGCTCCCTGAGTCTGAAAGGGTACCCATTTGTCATTCTGAGTGAAAATACAGGACCTTTGTCTGATTTATCGTTGTTTTCCCAGCAACTGGTACATAGTAGGTGCTCTTATCTCTCCACAGAAGAAATGAAATGTGACTGATGTAAGCAAGAAAGGAATTTATTCAAAGGATGTTGGGTAGTTCCCAGAAGCAGCCTGAAGATCCAGACTCCAGCTCCCTGTGGCTGGAAACAAGGTCCCAAATAACACCCAGCTTATTTCTGGCAAAATGGCATGTCTTCCCTCTCCCTCCACTCTTGGGTAACTACTTTCCAATTAAAAATCCAGGACAGCTGTCCAGGCCTGCCTAAGGGAGGTAGGGAAGTGGGTATCTGGCATTTTTAGTTTCTCACATTTGAGGTGGCCTCCTGCCCAGCAAGACTTAAAAGGTAAAGAATTCCTATATAGGATGAGGTTCAAATGCTGGGCAGCCAAAATTAAAATATAGCAAATTATTCCTGCACTTACTCCTTAGCATTAACCGGAGTCCAAATTGTCTGATGTATTTTGATTTTTTCAGTGCTCCCTACGGCTCCAGAAAATTACAGGGCTCACTACCTGTTTGTTGGAATAAATAAATGAACAATGAATCTAATGCCACACAGTCTTTTTTTGCCCTAGGATGCCTTGGCATCCACCTTGAATCCTCCTTTTGTCCTGAACTTTTAAAGTGGCTGAGACATGCCATGCCGCACAGACAGGGTGGGAAGATCAACAGGCTGAGGGCGCGGCATCTGGGCTCTCTCCTGCTCTTAGAGCCTGATTGGCACCAGCCCACGGCTGCCTGGCTAGCCCCATCTTTGGCTTCTTTTCTCTTCATCACTCTCTTGCCCTTTGGACTTGATGATGACTGCATTTGGCTCACTTACTTTTTGACCCTGGGCACTTTGCTGTGTTTCTCAACAGGAGCACGATTAGCATTTGTTGCAGGACAATTCTTATATTGCAAGGTTTTTTAACATTCCTGGCCATGCTCATTAAATGTTAAAACTGTCCTACAGTCTTGGGGACAGCAAAAAAGTAGATGCACCTTTCCAAACTGTTTCTAGTTTGTGATGGGGAGTGGGGGAATAACTTTATCCCCCATGGCAGCTCTATTAAGACTCTGCTTAGACTCACTACCTGGTTCCTCCCTGTTAGACTACAGCCTTGAGGTTCTGAACCCAGCTCACTGCCCACCTGGACATTAGAATTCCACACCCCAGTAGAGGAAGACATTTTGTTGATCAAAATTAGCATTAGGTGGAATTATTGTATAATAATTAAACAGAGTCGGATAGAACTGGACTTAGTATTCCTACTCTTCTGTGTGATTTGGGTGAACAAACTCAATCACTATGCACTCAGATTTCTCCATTTGTAAAATGGGAGGTGTTTTAGGCCAGACTCCTTAGAAGCAGAGCAAGAGATGGAGATTTTTGTTCAGGCGATTGTTGGGAGAGTACTATCAAAAGAGGGCAGTGGAGGAGGAAGGCTGGGACAGGGAAAGCCAAACAAGGAAGCACTGAAGCTTGAATGACCTCAGAGTTGGTTCTGGCTTGAGATGAGGGAACTAGCCTTTGGACCCCAAGTCAGTCAGGCATTGCTGAATTCTACAGGGAGAGGCACTCCCTCTGGTCAAGAGAAGCTGTCCCATCTCCTCACTTCCATCCCCAAAGATGTTAGTCATCAGCCATTTCTCACAGCAGCGAGGGATGAGTGAGTGGCAGTAAAGGGGGTCAGGGCTGGGTGCCAAACAGCATCCATCACAGGATACAATAATACCTACCTTAAAAAATCTGGGTAGTGCCATGTTTGGCCCGTAGTAAGTGCTCAGAAAATGGTTCCAGTGAATGGCATGAATTGAAAGCCTACCATCGATGTCCTCTGACAGGCTGGTGGGGGCACTGCTGCTGAGGCAACCCCCCAGAAGGAGCCTCATCAAGCTCTCTTTCCTCTCAGGAGCCCACACCTTCCATGGCCTAACCCAGACTCCAAAGGGCTCCCTCAGCCTCTGTGCCCTCAAGAATGTCTATTATTTACCATTTCACAATGCACAGAATGCCCAAGCTTTAGAATACCAAAAATAAATGAGAGATTATCAAAGGAAGATGGTTGTCTAGGCCATTAGTCAGAGCTTTCCAGAGACACAGTGTTCGTGGATTTGCATGAAGATAGATATTCTTACTCGTGTTAGGGGTGAGGGGAGAGGAAGGAAGGAAAGGGTGAGGAGAGAAATAAATACAGGACACATTTGTGGGAAATTAAAAAAACTGTCATGAATTTGAAGACACTGTGGCAAAAAGAAAAGAAATTAGAACTAATTGGTAGGGCACAGGGACTGACTAAATTTTCCAGATTAAAGGCCACGTCTCCTAAAAGGAGCAACTACATCTTTCAGTAAAGTCTCACACTCTGAGTAATGAGAAGAGAGGAAGGTAAGCAGAACAGAAAGTAATATGCAAGATCGCCTGCAACTCTCAAAGATTTGAAGAGCTTTCTTCAAAATGAAACATTTTATTTCTTGGCTGTAGGTACAAAGAAAAACACAGAGGGAATAGATCATTTACCTCCCTCCTGTCAAAGGGCATGTTACTCTGCCCTTTAGTTTATTAAAATCCTCCAGGGATTCTCAAGTGATGCTATAAAATTCTTCTCAAACTCTGGCATTAGGCAGATCTCCTACTGTCAAGGCACCTTTCTCATTGGAGTGGATGACCCCATATTGGTGGCATTGACTGGACACACACCTATCTGCCCTCACCAATCAGTTCTATTCACATTGTCTTCACTATTTTAATATTAGAACAGTTAAAGTTTTACATATTGCAATAATAATATGTGTTCATGGAAGAAAAATTAGTAAACCTAAGTAAGGAAAAAGAGGAAACACAAATACCCACTACTCAGAAATGATGATTGTTAGCATTTTGTTGTTATATGCTGTGTATACACACACACACATCTTTACAACCATCCTGAGCACTATTTTGTAACCTTCTCTATTCACTAAAAATATATAGCATTGGCATCTTTTTTTATCAAAAAAATATATAGCATAGAATGAATGGTATCAGTTTTAATGGCAAAACAGAATTCCATTATATGATTTTACCATAATTTTCTTAATCAGTATACTTGACACATTGGCTTTTTCTAATTGCTTTACTATTGTAAACAATGTTGTGATGAACAGTCTTAGTTAAAACTTGAAGAACATAATAATTAGTTTCTTAGGATATATTCCTAGAAATGGTATTACTGAGTCAAAGACCTTTCACCTTTGCAATTTTATGCATATTGCCAAACGACCTTCCAGAAATGTTGTAACCATTTATCAGTACATGCCCGAAGTATCTACATTTTTGATAAACACTTGTGATTATAGCCTTTGACAACTTTGTAGTGAAAATGATACAAAAAGTTCTTTTTAAATATTTTAAAGGAAATGCTCACTGTTTAAATGACCCAACACGTGTTTCTCTCTTAATTTCTGTCTCTATTTTTCCTGTATTTATAACATCGATTAGCATACAACTATTTGGACATAGTGGTTAAAAAATTATACCTAAGGATACACACATCCACTGTCCAATTTTTAAGTTTGTAAAATAGGTTTTTAATAAGAACTAACATTTAGGTTTTAACTTATTAAATAAACAAATTGCCAATCATTTTAATAGCTCAGTCACCTGGTTAACATATCAAAATTTTTTCTGACTAGAACAAATAATCCTAAATTTGATATGGAACCAAAAAGACCCCTAATAACCAAAACAATCTTGAGAAAGGAAAAAGGTCACACTACCTAATGTCAAACTACATTACAAGGCTATAGGAATAAAAACAGCATGATAATGGCATAAAAACAGATACATATATCAATAAAACAATAGACCCTGAGAAGATGGCGGAGGAGTGAGGGGAGGTTGCATTCTCAGGCTCCCGAGACCCGTCTGCAGTTTGGGCTAACTGCAGACAGAACATCTCAGTGAGCAGCTGGACACTGGCAGGAGTCGAGCCATGGCACTCCTGAATTAGAGAAAATCCATCTGGGAACAACCTGTTTAGTGAGGATAGCGGAGGAAAAGGGGACAAAACGGGATTCCTGACTGGGGCGGCTGCCCAAGCTGCGGCGGGAAGCACACAAAGGCTTTTTGGCGACCACAGGCTGCCCCGGAGAGGAGTCGGGAGGAGAGCGGATCTCTGCCCGCTGGCAGAGACTGGACTTGACCAAGTGGCATTGGCGCTGAAGGACAGGAGACAGCGTGCTGCCGGGCAAGTGAGAACATAATTCTCCTTTATATTTTCCTCTAGTGGACGGTGGAGAGGGGAGGAAAGTTTGGGGGTGGTAGGCCGTTCTTGAGGAGCGCAGGCGCAGAGGCGCGCTCATCCACTCCCCAACCCTACCCTTGGGTCCCAGAGGCGCGCATAGGGAACTGCTCTCACTCACTGGCCCAGGTGCGCGGTGCCGTGAGTCCAGGCGTCCCTCGGACACTCCACAATGGACATAAGATCAGTGCCCCAATGGGCACAGGGAGGGCCCACTGAACAGGCAGAGAACCGTGCATAGTCACCCCTAGCCAGCTCCCGTGGGCGCTGGGCCCCAGGCCGGAAAGCAGACCACTAGCGCAGGCTCTGCTTGTGCCTGCCCAGACGGGTGAGGGAAGGCTGGCGGCTGCAGCGCAGGAAAAGCGGGCGGCAGCGAATCACAGACACTCACTTCCACTGAGCACAAGTGTCCAGGCCCCGCCCTAAGAGGTAAGAGACCAACTCCCGGAGCTTGGCTCAGCGGGACTGAGGGCACGGGCTGCGGGCGAGCGTGAAAACACCTCAGCCCGGGGACAATAGGCGCCAATCGCGGGGCAAGCTATCGGGCTGCCTGCGGGTGCAGGGACGCGCGCGCAGGGACACCTCGGAGCAAACGTGAAAACACCTCGGCCGGCAACAATAGGCCCCAATTGCGGGGCAAGCTCTCGGGCTGTCCCACTCATGCAGGGGCGCACGCAAGGATACCTCAGCTGGCTGCAGCGGGCAGCAAGGGAGCGCGCCGTGCCAGTAACCGCGGGCGCACACCAGTGCTGCAAGAAACAAGAACCTCTGAACCACCACACTAGACCAGCTGCGGACGCAGAAAAAGAAGGCTACACACCAAGGCTAAAATAGAGTAAAAACATCCCTTTTTTTTTTTTTTTCACTTTTTTTCTCTCTTCTTTCTTTCTTTCTTCTTTATTCTTTCTTTTCATTCTTTCTTTCTTTCTTCTTTTTTCTTGGGACTTTTTCTTTTTATTTTTTTTTAAATATTTTTTCTTCTTTTTTCTTTCTTTCTTCTTTCTTTCTTCCTTCTTTCTTTTCTATCTTTCTTTCTTTCTCCTTTTTTTGTTGGTTTTTTTCCTTCCAAAAGAAAAACAAACTTTATCTCTAACATGTTGCATATAACCTCTCCTTCTCATCCTTTCTCTTCAATCGTTGTTTATTTGTTTGTGTGTCTAGCTTAGCCCCCCTATCACTCTAAATAATAGAATATAATTACTATATAAACCCAATACAATACAATCCCACTTTCTTACTATGTTATGCATTTTTCCATCCTTTTCTTCTATTTTTATTAACACACAATGTAAATATTACCTACTGGCTTGCATAGTCTCAACTATTATTAGTCTATCACCCCCTCTATCAAAAATTATATTTTTTCTCCCTAAAAACAACTCTTATCTATTCTTCTTATAGTATAAAAGCTCTAATCTCTTTACATTTATATTAATACGGGCTCGTTGGCAGACGATAGCGGGATAGAGGGTGGGGGATATTTTTTGAGGGTGTGGGTCTCCTGCCTGGGCTGTGTGTTTATGTTTTTAACAGCATATCCACAAAAGAACTCAAGACAAAGTGGGTGGAGTGACTCCCAACTAACTAGCCAGAAGGAATATCCTACCAAAGAATATCTGAAATATAACCAGACAGCATAAACAAACGACATAAAGGGTAACTCAAGAACATCAGGCTCAGGATATCAAAGAGACTGCACCACTGAAACCCCCAGATCTCCCATAAAGAATCTCATACCACAAAGGAGGGAAGTCAAAGCAGACCATCCCCCAAAAAAACAAATAAATAAAAACAAACAAAAAGAATCCAACATGGTAAGACGCAAAAATAACCCTTCAATGAAAAGAAAAGAGGGATCCTCAGAAAGAGAGATAGATGAAATAGACGTAGCCCAAATGTCAGACATGGAATTCAAAACAATGGTGGTGAAGAAGCTCAATATACTCGACATCCTTAAAAAAAACTATGACAACCCCAAGGAAGTTACCAGCAACTCCAAGAAAATTACAGGGAACTTGCAGAGAACTACATCAGCATAAAAAAAAGACATAGAAACTGTTAACAAGAACCAGGAAGAATTGAAGAATTCAATCTCTGAACTGAAAAACACAGTAGAATCAGTCAAAAGCAGACTAAACGAAGCAGAGAATCGGATTAGTGAGTTAGAAGATAATGTAGAGAAAAACTCCCAGACAATACAGCAAAATGAAAAAAGATTAAAAAAATATGAACAAGATATAAGGGAATTACAAGATAGCATGAGAAGAAATAATATCAGGAGATCCAGGAAGTGCAGATCATTCTAAGAAGCACCAACAAACAATAGGAGTCACAAACATGGGGAGACAGAGAAACAGCCCCCCATCGAAAGGAAAGGTAGAGTCCCCAGAAAGAGTGCTAAATGAAATAGAGGGGAGCCAACTATCAGATATGGAATTGAAAGCATGGATTATGGAGAAGCTCAATGAGCTCAGCGGAAACTACAAGGAACTCCAGAAAAACTACAGTGAACTCCAGAAGAACTATAAGGAACTTACTGAGAATTATACCAGCATCAAAAAGGACATGGAAGCTATCAATAAGACCCAGGAGGAAATGAAGAATACGATCTCTGAATTGAAGAACACAGTAGAAGGAATTAAAAACAGGCTAGAGGAAGCAGAAGATCGGATCAGCGAGCTGGAGGACAATGTAGACAAAAACTCACAGACAGTGCAACGAAACGAAAAAAGACTGAACAAGACTGAAGAGGCTCTAAGACAGCTGCAGGACAACATGAAACGTAATAATATCCGTATCATAGGAACTCCAGAAGGAGAAGAAGAAGAGCAAGGGATAGAAAACCTCTTTGAAAAACTAATGACAGAAATCTTCCCTAACATGAGGAGAGAAAGAATCATGCAAGTCCAGGAAGCACAGAGGGTCCCAATGAAGATGAACCCCAACAGGCCCACTTCAAGACACATCATAATTAAAATGCCAACATTCAAAGACAACGAGAGAATCCTAAAAGCAGCAAGAGAGAAACAACTAATAACATACAAGGGAGCTCCAATAAGGCTATCATCAGATTTCTCAGCAGAAACACTACACGCCAGAAGGGAATGGCAAAAAATATTCCAAGCAATGAAAAACAAAGGCCTGCAACCAAGAATACTCTACCCAGCAAGGCTCTCATTCAAAATGGAAGGTGAAATAAGAAGTTTCCAAGACAGAAGAAGGCTAAAAGAATACATCTCCACCAAACCAGCATAGCAAGAGATGCTAAAGGGTCTGCTTTAAGAAAATGAAGAAACAGAGAGAGACAGAGAGGAACACGAGTACAAAGGGGGGAAATGACAATGAATAAATACTGAAAGAAAGAAGGAACTTCTACCATTTGCAACAACATGATTGGAACTAGAGAGAATTATGCTTAGCGAAATAAGCCAGGCAACAAAAGAAAATTACCTTATGCTGTCACCTGTTACAGGAAACTAATGAACAACACAAACAAATGAGCAAAATTGAACCAGAGGTATGTAAACAAGGAATAAACTAACAGTAACAAAGGGGGAGATGGGAAGGAGAGAAGTGGTAAGAAGGGGAAGGGTCTAGTCAAAGAACATGTATAAATGACCCATGGACATGGACAACTGGGTGGAGACTGAATGTGGAAGAAGGGGGGGGCAGGGTGCAGGGAAGCAAGAGGGGGAAAAAAGTGAGACAACTGTAATGGAAAAACAAAAAAACAGAAAATTTATTAGTGGGGGGAAAGAAATAAAAATATAAAGAATAGAAATGCAAGTTCAGTGAATATTAGAAGGACAAGGATTTTCCTTCACACTGTATATTTTTCTCCCTATCTCATCCCTCCGGAGTTTGGCATGCTAAAGAAGTAAGTAATGACCTAACTTTCTTTGCATAAAATTAATAAGACCAGTTGTTAATAGAGGTTTTGTTTTTTTTTTTTTCTTTTTTAACTAAGACTTTGACTGGAATGTCATGCCTAAAGGAGACATGCTTGGGCTTTGGTTGTTACCAAAAAGCCCTGAGCAACTGGGAATGACTTTCAAAGGTAATAAAAGGCCACGAGATAAAAGGCCTGGTACATTGGATGGATGAGTGGTCCATAACAATCTTTCCAGGGAAGGAATGAAAGTTGTTTTCCTGAAAGATGGCTAGAAGGGACCTTAAGGCACAATGGAAAACCAGGAGGACCTCGAAAAGACAGGTGTTTACAGGCAAGGCTGAATGCCAGGTATGTGGATCTGCTTCTGTGCCTTGAAGGGGAGACTGAAGGTCACCCTAAATGTTCCTTGCGTAAGTTGCAGCAAAGCAGAACTAAAGATCATAAGTGATCATTTGCTGCTCTTGTTGTGTTTATGCAAATGAACAGGATAAATTAAAAATGGACTTAATGCAGTCCCTTTAATGACAAGGAGGGTAATCTTAGAGAGAAAAATCACGATTCAAAGAAGATCACAATGCCCAGTAGTAGACTATAAAGTAGTGCAACTAACTGTCTTTAAAGTTTCTTTTCACTTAAAATTTGTTTTCATTTGAAAGTTAAACTATGTCTGTGGCATTATCAAAGACGTTTAATTTACAGGCAAGAAGAATGTCAAATGCCTTGCAACTGGATGTCTTTCCAATAAGACAGTCCTACAGATTTAGAGACTTGTATGTGGGTTATGTTACATAAATTAACATGTGTTTTCTGTTTTCAAAGGGCATAAGCCTATGATCTCATTACCTGAGTGATTGTGTATGTATAGGCCTCACTTAATTCTGTCTGCATTGCTGCCTCCTGAGACTCAATGGTTTGGCTGAACTAAGTGGCTGAGTTGGTGAAGAACGGGGTGGTCTGTGGGCTTCACTTTAAAACTGGTTTCTCTTTTCTATCCTAATGGCTTGGACAGAAGAACCCAGAGGCCTGAGAGGGGGGAAACCTAAAATATTTCCCTCAGTCCAAACTAAGTGTAATGGGCAAAAGGGTTTTGGACAGGTGAGATGTACCTGGCATACCTTCCTCCAAAGAAGCCCTTATTTTCCCTAATGTGGGACATTGAAAAATTAACACCTGTCTTTTGTCATCTAGTGGTTACGGGTTGAATGATGTCCTTTAACCCTGTTGCCCCCAGAATACAACAAGAATGCCAGCCTGTTAAACCAAGCATGCCATTGTCCAGAGACAGCCAACCAACCTGGAGTCTGCACCATCCTTCCCCTTGTGGGAAGGCCACCCTCCCCCCCACACCCCTGCTCTTATTAGGGATTTCTTGACCCATGGGTAGGTAGGACGATGACCATGTCCAGCTTGAAGCAGCTAGAAGAGCTCGAGACCTTCGTCCATTGTCCTTTATAAGATTGTAAAGGGTCTTAAGTCTGAGAGGGAGGGATTGTTATTTTTTATTGTTAAAATATTTAACTAATTAATTATTTTTTAAAAAGAAGAAGAAGAATATATGAAAGGGTGAGGCAGGAGAGCTCGTATGTACGACCCATGGGCATGGACTTGGAGAGGGGATTGTTGGGGAAGGGGGGTGCTGGGCGGAGGGGAGCAAATGGGAAAAAATTGGAACTATTGTAACAATATAATCAATAAAATATACTTAAAAAAAGAAGAAATAATATCAGGATCATCGGAATTAGAGAGGGAGAAGAAAAGGAGCATGGAATTGAAAAACTGATAGGAGAAATAGTGACAGAAAATTTTCCGAACCTGACAAGAGAAAAAGTAATACAAGTTCAGGAAGCACAGAGAGTTCCAATGAAGAGGAACCCCCCAAAACCCACTCCAAGGCATATCATAATTAAAGTGGCAACATTTCAAGACAAAGAGAGAATCCTAAAAACAGCAAGAGAAAAACAGCAAATAACATACAAGGAAGCTCCAATAAGGCTATCATCAGATTTCTCAACAGAAACATTACAAGCCAGAAAGGAATGGTCAAAAATATTTCAAGCAATGAAAAATAAAGGCCTACAACCAAGAATACTCTACCCAGCAAGGCTCTCATTCAAAATAGAAGGTGAAATAAGGAGTTTCTCAGACAAAGGAAGACTGAAAGAATACATCTCCACCAAACCAGCATTGCAAGAGATGCTAAAGAGTGTATTCTAAGAAAAAAGAAGAAAAAAACAAGAGAGGAGAGGAACAGAGGTACAAAGGGCAATGAATAAATACATGTCAATAATAAGCTTAAATGTAAATGGATTAAATGCTCCCATTAAAAGACATAGGGCAACAGAATGGATAAGAAAAGAGGACCCACATATTTGCTGTCTACAAGAAACACACCTCAAAACAAAAGATTTACACAGACTGAAAGTAAAGGGATATAAAAAAATATTCCAAGCAAACTGACCGGAAAAAAAAAGCCGGGGTAGCAGTCCTCATATCAGACAAAATGGATTTCAAAGCAAGGGCAATAAAAAGAGACAAAGAAGGACATTTCATAATGCTTAAAGGAACAATCCATCAAGAAGATATGACTTTGATAAACATATATGCACCCAACATAGGAGCACCCAAATACATAAAGCAAATACTAGAAGACCACAAGAAGGATATCAACAACAACACACTCATAGTAGGGGACTTCAACACTCCATTATCAACAATAGAGAGATCACCAAAGCAAAGAAACACCAAGGATATACAGGCATTGAACAACACACTAAACCACATGGACCTAACTGATATATATAGAGCTTTCCACCCCAAAGAAGCAAAATATACTTTCTTTTCAAATGCACATGGGACATTTTCAAAGATAGACCACATAATAGGACACAAAACAAACCTCAACAAATTCAAGAAAATTGAAATCATATCAAGCATCTTTTCAGATCACAATGCCTTGAAACTAGAAATCAACATCAGAGAAAAAAATCAAAGACACCCAAACTCATGGAGATTGAATAACATGCTATTAAATAATGAATGGATTAACAATGACATCAAAAAAGAAATCAAGAAATTTCTAGAAACTAATGATAATGAGCACACAACAGCCCAAAACCTGTGGGACACAGCAAAAGCAGTCCTAAGAGGGAAGTTCATAGCAATACAGGCATATCTGAAAAGGATAGAAGAATCTCAAATAAAAAACCTAACCACAAAGCTACAAGAACTAGAACAACAACAAACAAAGCCTAGGGCAAGAAGAAGGAATGCAATCATCAAGATCAGAGCAGAACTAAATGACATAGAGACTAAACAAACAATCCAAAAGATCAACAAAAGTAGGAGCTGGTTCTTCGAAAAAATCAACAAAATCGACAAGCCTCTAGCCAGTCTAATCAAGAAAAAAAGAGAGAAGACGCAAATAAACAAAATCAGAAATAAAAGAGGAGAAATCACGACTGATACCACAGAAATACAAATGATAGTTAGAAATTACTACAGACAACTGTATGGCAAGAAATTTGACAATCTAGAACAAATGGACAAATTTCTAGAAACATACAACCTTCCAAAACTGAATCAAGAAGTGGAAAGTCTCAACAAACCAATAACAAAGAAGGAAATTGAAACAGTAATCAAAAATCTCCCTGCACACAAAAGCCCTGGACCGGATGACTTCACAGGCAAATTCTACAGAACATTCAGGGAAGAACTAACTCCTATCCTCCTCAAACTGTTGCGAAAAATCCAAGAAGAGGGGAAAATCCCAAACTCTTTCTATGAAGCCAGTATTATTCTAATCCCCAAACCAGGTCAAGACACAACAAAGAAAGAAAACTACAGGCCAATATCACTGATGAACATAGATGCTAAAATACTCAATAAAATATTGGCAAACAGGATCCAGCAATACATCAAAAAGATCATACATCACGATCAAGTGGGCTTCATTCCAGGGATGCAAGGATGGTTTAATATTCGCAAATCAATAAATATAATACATCACCTAAACAAAATGAAAGACAAAAATCACATGATCATATCAATAGATGCAGAAAAAGCATTTGATAAAGTACAACACCCATTTATGATGAAAACACTCAGCAAAATGGGAATAGAGGGAGCACATCTTAACATAATTAAGGCTATATATGAGAAGCTTGAGGCCAACATCATACTCAATGGACAAAAACTGAAAGCATTCCCCCTGAATTCAGGAACTAGACAAGGTTGTTCACTCTCTCCACTCCTATTCAACATAGTGTTGGAAGTCCTAGCCACAACAATCAGACAAGAAAAAGAAATAAAAGGCATCCAAATTGGGAAAGAGGAAGTAAAACTTTCATTATATGCAGATGACATGATATTATACCTAGAAAATCCTATAAACTCCACTAAAAGACTACTCGATATAATAAGTGAATTTGGCAAAATTGCAGGGTTCAAAATAAATATACAGAAATCTAAGGCATTTCTGTACACCAACAATAAAATATCAGAGACAGAGACAAAAAAGAAAATACCATTTACTATAGCAACAAGAAAAATAAAGTACCTAGGAGTAAACTTAACCAAAGAGATAAAAGACCTGTACTCTGAAAATTATATAACATTGAAGAAAGAAATTAAGGAAGATACAAATAAATGGAAGCAAATACCATGTTCTTGGATGGGAAGAATCAACATCATCAAAATGGCCCTACTACCCAAAGCAATTTACAGATTCAATGCAATCCCTATTAAAATACCAATGACATATTTCACAGACCTAGAACAAATACTCCAAAAATTCATATGGAACCAAAAAAGACCCCGAATAGCAAAAGCAATCTTGAGACAGAAGAACAAAGCAGGAGGAATCACGATACCAGATATCAAACAATACTACAAAGCCACTGTAATCAAAACAGTCTGGTACTGGCATAAGAACAGACATGTAGATCAGTGGAACAGAATAGAGAGTCCAGAAATAAACCCAGGCCTCTATGGTCAACTAATCTTTGATAAAGGAGGAAAGAACATAAAATGGAGTGAGAAGAGCCTCTTTAACAAATGGTGCTGGGAGAACTGGATAGGGACCTGCAAAAAAATGAAACTAGACCACCAACTTACACCACACACGAGAATAAACTCAAGATGGATCAAAGACTTAAATGTAAGCCGTGACACCATAAAAGTCCTAGAGGAAAACATAGGCAAGAAAATATCAGATATCTCACGTAACAATTTCTTCATGGATACATCTCCTAAAGCAAGAGAAATAAAGGAAAAAATAAATAAATAGGATTACATCAAACTAAAGAGTTTCTGCTCAGCAAAAGAAAACATCAGCAAGATGAAAAGGAAACCAACCATATGGGAAAACATATTTGCCAATGACATCACAGACAGGGGACTGATTTCCAAAATATATAAAGAGCTGATATGACTCAAAATCAAGAAAACAAACAACCCAATTAAAAAATGGGCAAAGGACCTGAACAAACACTTCTCCGAAGAGAACATAGACACATGAAAAAATGCTCAACATCATTAGCCATCAGGGAGATCCAAATAAAAACCACAATGAGATACCATTTTACACCAGTCAGAATGGCCATCATCAACAAATCAACAAACAACAAGTGCTGGCGAGGATGCGGAGAAACGGGAACCCTACTGCACTGTTGGTGGGAATGCAGACTGGTGCAGCCACTATGGAGAACAGTATGGAATTACCTCAAAAGATTAAAAATGGAACTGCCTTTTGAACCAGCGACTCCACTACTAGGATTATACCCGAAGAATCTTGAAACACCAATTCAAAAGAACTTATGCACCCCTATGTTCACTGCAGCCCTGTTTACAATAGCCAAGTCCTGGAAACAGCCTAAGTGCCCATCTGTAGATGAGTGGATCAAAAAACTGTGGTGCATTTACACAATGGAATACTATGCAGCAGAAAGAAAGAAGGAACTCCTGCCATTTGCGACAACATGGATGGAACTAGAGAGAATTTTGCTTAGTGAAATAAGCCAGGCAAAGAAAGAAAAATACCATATGATATCACCTAATACAGGAAACTAAAAAACAACACAAATAAAAGAACTACATAGAATAAAGAGCAGAATAGCAGTCAATAGGGAGGAGGGGGGAGGGAGAGAAGGGGGATAAGTAAGGGAAGGGTTTAGTCAAAGAATGTGTATAAATGACTCATGGACATAGATAATGGGGAGGGATATGATTGCGGGAGAGGGGGTGGGTTGGATGGGGGAGAGAAATGGGGAGAAAAGGGGACAACAGTAATTGAAAAACCAAAAAAAAAAAAAAAAAAAAAAAATAGAGAGCCCAGAAGTAAACTCACACCTATATGGTCAATTAATCTATGACAAAGAAGGCAAGAATATACAGTGGAGTAAAGATAGTCTGTTCAATAAGTGGTGTTAGGAAAACTGGACAGATATATACAAAAAAAAAAAAAGATTACTTTCTTACACATATACAAGAATAAACTCAAAATGAATTAAAGACTTAAATGTAAGACCTCCAAATCATAAAACTCTTAGAAGAAAAGATAGGCATGTAAGCTCTCGGGCATTGATCTTAGTAATTTATATATATATATTTCTCCTCGGACAAGAGAAGCAAAATAAAAAGTAAATAAATGGGACTATAACAAATTTAAAAGGTTTTGCATATTGAAGAAACCATCAACAAAACAAAAAGACTGCAATGCAAGAAGCTATTCGCCAATGATATATCCAATAAGGAGTTAATATCCAAAATATATAAGGAACTCATATAACTTAACACCAAACAGATAAACAATCCAAGTAAAAATGGGCAGAGAACCTAAATAGACACCTCTCCAAAGAGGACATACAGATGGCCAATAGACATATGAAAAGATTCTTGATGCACTACTTACTAGAGAAATGCAAATAAAAACCACAGTGAAATATCACCTCACACATGTCAGAATGGTTATTATCGAAAATTTAATAAACAACAAGTGGTGGTGAGGATGTGGAGGAAAGGGAATCCTGGTGCACTGCTGGTAGGATTGCAAGTTGGTACAGCCTCTATGGGATACACTATGGAGGTTCTTCAAAAATTAAATATAGAATTACCTGATGATCCAGCAGTCCCACTTCTGAGCATTCATTTGAAGAAATCCAAAACACTAATTAGACAACAGACAAAATATAAAAGCAACCTAAGTGCCCATTGATAGACAACTGGATAAAGAAGACGTGGTACATATGTACAAGGAAATTGAATTACTCGCCCATTTAAAAAAAAAAAAAGAAGAAATCTTGCCATTTGCAACGACATGGATGGACCTAGAGGGTATTATGTTAAGTAACATAACTCAGACAGAAAAACACAAATACCATATGATTTCACTTATATGTGGACTTCAAAAAAACAAAATAAATGATTAAACAAAACAGAAATAGGCTCATAAATACAGAGAACAAACTGATGGCTGTGAAGGCAGGGGTTGAGAGCCTGGATGAAAAAGGTGAAGAAACTGAGAAGCACAAATAGGCAGTTAGAAAATAGTCATGGGGATGTAAATATAGCAGAGGGAATATAGTCAATAATGTTGTAATAACTACATATTGTGTACACCTGAAACTAATATAATACTGAATGTCAACTGTAATTGAAAAAAATTTTAATTGAATATTCATCCAAATAAGTAGAATGGAAAGGCAAAAAAAAAAAGAAAGAAAGAAAGAAAGAAAGAAAGAAAATTTATGAATAGAAATTCATATTCAGCAAAGAGAAAAATAACTTGAGCATTAGAAAACAGAGTTTCTGCCCAAACTGTCCCTGATTTTCTGACTTTTGAAAAGTTAGTTAAATGTGTCCTAAAACAAAAAAATAGAAACGACTCCTGCATTCTTGCTTTGCTTCACCCTGGGCCTCATTGCGCATGCATTTTGTAAGAGTTTATTAGAAAATGTCTGCCAAGCACTTGGAACTCCTTGAAGAGGAGTGTTTTATAAATAGAATTCCAGTTTGTGGAATACTTCACTAGTTAAGTAAATTTCTCATGTTTCGTTAAAAAAAGCATCACACAAATGACTTGATAGAGAAACAGAACTGTCCATTCTCATCATCTACTGGTTTCCGGAAAGAATTCTCACACGTCTCCTTTTATATTTACTCAGAAACTTCTTCATAATGCTTCCCTGTGACAACTTCAAACACTCCTCTTTTTCCCCTTAAGTGAAGATTAAACTCTGTATGAGGCATTTTTCTGGGAAAAATAAAATATAGTGATAATATTATATGTCCTCGATTCTAAGACACTATTGGAGCTGAACTTACCACTAATTTCATGATAGCTTTATTATGTAAAAGTGAAACATAACAATAAAAGTACACATAGATGGTAAAACTAGTTCCAAGTTTAGAAATATTAAAATGAGATAGAGGGATACAGATCATAGAATAGGGGATATTTGGAAACCGTAATCATAGCTAGAAACTCCAGGCCAATACCATACACTGGGCACCGAGCTAAGGGCTTCATGTGTGCTATGTATCCTCATAATAACCCCGGCCCTTGGGGACATCATGAAGGTCAGGTGGGCTGAAAGTAGAGGATCTGACTCAAAGGTCCAGGGTCCCAGTCACTGGGCACTCTGTCTCCCCAATGCATATCTCACATTTAATTCCCAAACTACTTCTTTGCCATTTATCTGAGCTGTCCTCAGCAAAAATTGAATTTATAGAAAAGAACAGAACTTACCTACTCCCAGATGACTCCTCCAGATCTGATCTACTTCTTGTCCCCTATCCCATCTCCTCTGGAATTCCCTCTAGACTTCCTTGTTAGATTCAAAACCACAGTGGGGCAGGGCTTCTGTAAAATTATAGTTGAAATGGAAAATTTCTCAGCCTCACTAACTATAAAGGAAATGCAAATCAACACCACAGTGAGATATCACTTCACATCTCTTAGAATGGCAATTATCAATACGAAAAGAAATAGCAAGTTTTGGAGAGGCTGTGAAGAAAAAGGAAACCCTCACTCACTGCTCATGGGAATGGAAACTGGTACAGCCACTATGGAAAACAGTATGGAGGTTCTTCAAAAAATTAGAGTTACCCTATGACCCAGAAAACTTCCTTACAGGTATCTACCCAAAAGATTTGAAAACATTTATTTGTAAACATATATGTACCCCTATGTTCACTGCAGCATTATTCACAAGAGGCAAGACATGAAAACAACCTAAGTGTCCTTGATAGATGAGTGGATAAAGAAGATGCGGTACATATACATATACAATGGAATATTACTCAGCCATAAGAAGGCATAAAATACTTATATTTGTGACAACACAGATGGATCTTGAGAGTATAATTCAAGAGAAATAAGATGGAAAAGGGCAAGAATCACATAATTTTACTCATATGTAGAATATAAAACAAAAAGCAGCAAATGATCAAACAAAACAGACTCATAGACACAGACAACAGTTTGGTGGTTACCAGAGGGGAAGAGGATAGGAAAGGATGAAGAGGGTAATGCAGGTCAGATATATGGTGACAGAAGGACACTACACTTTGGGTGGTGAACTCACAATACAACATACAGGGATGTTGTATTATAAAGTTATATACCTGAAATATATATGTTATTAACCCGTGTTACCCCAAAAACTTTAATTTTAAAATAAAATAAAATAAAAAGGAGAATTATCTCTCTTAGTAATGACTTAAATTCCAGATTACATAAACTGCACCTATAATTTCATTTCTTCATTCTGTCTCTCTCTCTTTTTTTTTTGGTGATAAATAAAAGGGTTCTTTATTCAAAAGCTTCACAATTTGGAATAACAGCTTCCCACGTGCATTAGCCACTTAAGCCTATCAATTAAGGCTAAACTCTTTAACACCTGAGTTCTACTATCATTCTTCTGTTAGTTTTTATTTATAGTTTAAATATATTGTATTGATTAGGTTGTTACAATTATCCCAATTTTTCTGCCTTTGCTGCCCTCCTCCTGGTACCCCAATTCCCTCCAGCAATCCCCCTACTTAGTTCACATCCATGAGTCATGCATATAAGTTCTTTGGCTTCTCTATTGCCTATACTATTCTTAACATCCCCGCTGTCTATTTTGTACCTACCAATTATGCTTTTTAATCCCTGTACCTTTTTCCCCATTCTCCCTTTCCCCTTCCCAGCTGACAACCCTCCAAATGATCTCCTTATCTATGATTCTGTTCCTGTTCTGGATGTTTGCTTAGTTTAGTTTTTTAGATTCAGTTGTTGATAGTTGTGAGTTTGATGCCATTTTAATGTTCATAGTTTTGATCTTCTCATTTTTTTAAAATAAGTCCCTTTAACATTTCATGTAATAAGGGCTTGGTGGTAATGAACTCCTTTAGCTTTACCTTGTCTGGGAAGCACTTTATCTTCCCTTCAATTCTAAAAGATAGCTTTGCTGGATAAAGTAACCCCGGTGGTAGGTCCTGGCTTTTCATCACTTTGAACACTTCTTGCCAGTCCCTTCTTGCCTGTAAAGTTTCTTTTGAGAAATCAGCTGACAATCTTATAGGCACTTCTTTGTAGGTAACTCACTTCTCTTGCTACTTTAAAGATTCTCTCTTTATCTTTAACCTTTGGCATTTTAATTATGGTGTCTCTTGGTGTGGTCCTCTTTGGGTCCAACTTGTTTGGGACTCTCTGTGCTTCCTGTACTTGTATGTGTATTTCCTTCACCAAATTAAGGAAGTTTTCTTTCATTATTTTTTTCAATAAGTTTTCAGTTTCTTGTTGTTCCTCTTCTTTTCTGGTATGTCTATGATTCTGATGTTGGTACATTTGGAGATGTCCCAGAGGCACCTTATACTATCCTTCTTTTTTTTGAATTCTTTTTTTTTTCTTGCTATTCTGGTTGAATGCTTATTTCTTATGTTCCAAATCTTTTATTTGAATCCTGGCTTCATCCCCTTTACTGTTGGTTTCATATAGATTTTTCTTTACTTTACTTAGTGTAAACTTTAATTCTTCCTGGATCTTTTTTATGTTGTTGCCATGCTCAGTGAATTTTTTGAGCTTTAGTATCACCAGTGTTTTGAACTCTGCATGTGATAGGTTGGTTATCTCCATTTTATTTAGTTCTTTTTCTGGGTTTTGTTCTGTTCTTTCATTTGGGCCATATTTCTTTGTCTCCTCAGTTGGGCAGTCTCCCTGTGTTTGTTTCTACATGTTAGGTAGAGCTTATTTGACTCTCAGTCTTAATAACATGGCCTATTATAGAAAATCCACCTGTAAATAGTGTGGGGCAGAGCCTTAGGTAATCTCTATGGTGGGATACCCAGCTTCACCACTTTGTGGCTCTGTGTTGGGGGAGAGCTCAGAGAGAGGATAATGCTGCTGCCTGGCTTCTAGAGGTTTTCCCAGCACTCACCCTGCTTCCAGTCACTTCTATACTCCCTGTATGTGACTGGGCACCTTCCAGCTCTTGTTCTGGTGCCGAATCCAAGAGGGGTTGGGTCTGCACACATTCTAAGTTTGTGTGGGCCCTTTAAATGGAGTCCCCTGAAAATCAGCAGTTTCTTCCACTGCCCTGACCCCCACTGGTTTTAACATTCAGAAGTTGTGGGGATTTATCTTCCTGGTGCTGGAACCCTGGGCTGTGTGGTCTGACCTGGGGCTGGTGTTGCTCTCTCTCAAGATATCCTTGCTGACTTTTATCTACTACATGTGAATGTGGGACTGCTCGTTCCTCTGCTGCCACCTCTCGGAGCCATACCATGTCTCTGCGCCTCTCCACCAGTCTCCACCCCTTCTATCTGTCTTGATGAATGTGGCTTCTTTAAATCCTTGGTTGTTGGAATTCTATACAGCTCAGTTTTCTTGCGGTTTTAGTTGCTATTTGTTTTGAGGTCTAGTTGTAATTCTTTCTGTGGTTGTGTGAGGAGGTGAAGCATGTTTGCCTATGCCTCCATCTTGACCGGAAGTCTGTCTCTCTTCTTGAAATGACTTCCTCCACTTCTAAATATGTAAATGAAATCATTCAGTAAGTATTTATTAGGGTATACTACAGTATTTATAGGCCCTGCAGACAACATAGTGGGGAAAACAAAGCCACAAATACTTCCTACAAGAATCTTACAGTCTAGATGGGAAGTTAGAAATTAAACAGATAATTAAAGAAATAAATTCATAAAGACAAAGTGTAATCCTTGCTCTAAAAACCAAGCATAGAGTGCTTTGAGTGTCTTATTACCAGGTATCTATTACACCTTGTCAGGCTGCTCAGGAACAGCTTTCTTGGAGAAAATTACATTGAGTGCTGAGTGGGGTTAGCACTGCCTCCTAACGATGCTTTCATCAATTTTGTGCATCTTGCCTCCTCTACCAGATGATAAAGTCAGAGAGAAGGGGTCAGGGAAAATGACCCATCCACTTAGTCATACATTCAGCCAACACTTATTCCATGACCAGTATTTTCCAGGCACTCTATACCTCCATGCACCCACCACAGGACACTGAAGGAAAGAATAAGGAAATGGTCACATGCACAACTCAGAGAGTGTTGTCTGGGCAGGAGATGGAAGACAGAAGTTTTAATGGGGACCAGGAAGTCTTCACATATGTCATCAGACAGTGCATATCATCATTTTTCTCTAGCAAGTCGGGTGCCTTAGCACAGCCAAACACCTTACAAGTTATGTGGCTTCACATGTTCCCTTGCTCTCGGTACTATAGGCCTGTGGGGAGGGTTTGTTAACCCAGTTGCATAAATAAAGAAAGTGAACTTCATAGGGTATACGTGCCCTGTCAAAATAATACAGCTAGAAAGAGGCAAAGCAGAAATTGAGCCCAGCCTTTTCTGGGGCCAAACTCTCCTTCCATTCAACCTTCCTGATTTTGTTATGGAATGTTTCCTTATTAAACTGAAGAGGACCAAAGGCCTAAAAGGTCTGCCATTTCTCAAATTATCGTATGTATTAATGAAACGATCAAAACACACACATGGATATGATTACCAAACAAGTCAGAGCAGGAAGTATCTTGAGAGAAAAGAGGTGGGTAGGTTGGAAAGAAGCACTCAGCAAACTTCTGAGGTTCTTGTCCCAAGTAAAGATTACATGAGGAATTACTTAATAAAATTTATTAAGATATAAATTTATTTGGTGCACTTTTCTGTGTGCGTAACATTTCACCATGAACATTTTTTTAAAGAAATGTCTTGCCATTTTGTCCAGCAAAATACAGCCTACCATAGATTATAAAGGCAGATGGTCATGGTGAGAGAGGAATTTATGTTGTTACTTTTCAGCAAGACATAAAGGTAGAAATTCTTGACAAGATGGAATAGATGACATGAAGTCATCTTCTTCCTAGCCCTGGTTGTAGGGGTGCTTGTTTTAACTGATCCATATAGAAGCTCAAAATGCAAAAGCCAGGCATGCAGAGGCCAGACGATGTTTCCAGCCAGACATTACAAAGGGAATGAGCTTTGTTGAAAGGAATTACCCTTCTGGCAATTCACCAAGAATAGCTAAGGGACACTGGAAAAAGTAACAGTCTGCAAGCAACTGCTTGCTCAAGTTCCCCAATCCACTTTCCCATCAAGCCACTGCCCTGGGGACTGGCATGTAGGAATCTCCATTACTCCATTCATGCAAGACACCAGAGTATGGCTGGCCAAGCATGTGGAAAGGCCCAGACACTACAAGAGGAGGCCCATGGGGAAATAGATGGTACAGGCCACAGTACGACTCAGAGGGAAAATTTTGAGAACCTTCTCTCAAATATATAGTTTCTTGTTGCAAGTCTCTAGTTCCTATTTTTTTCCTTATGTTTTTGGCTGATTATTTTAGGTGCAGTGGGTCCATTTTGGTTTTCCCAAAGCAGTATTTTAGCCATAAAACATCTGTCACCTTGAGAGTCAGAGTGAAACTTCTCATCATTTTGTAATAGAATTCTAATATATTAGACATTGACTCTATTAGTAAGTACCTAATAGAGTGTGCCAAATTCACAATATAGCCCCCATCACCACACACACAGACACACATGCATGCATGCAGGCATGCACATTTCCTTCTACCAGTGTCACATGGCATACTCTATGACATGTGTTCCAAAAGAACTGTTTTATTTTATTTCTTCTTGCTATTACTTTTCTTTTCTTTTTCATTTTAATCTGCTTTTGTAATTATTGAGAATTTACTCATCTAACAAGCAGCCATTTAAATGGCTTTTAAAAAATTCTTGCCCAAGGACATTGTTTTCAGAGAGAGAGGAAGTGGAGGGAGGGGAGAGGGAGAGAAACATCAATGTGAGAGAGAAACATTGATCAGTTGCTTCCATATGCACCCCGACTGAGGATCGAACCTGCAACCTAGGTATGTACCCTGACTGGGGATCAAACCTTCAGCCTTTCAGTTTATAGAACAATACTCCATCCAACTGAGCCACACCAGCCTAGGCTCAAATATTTTTTTTAGAAAAGGCAGTGATATTAAATTTTTCTACTCTCTTGACTACCTTAAAATCAATTAACGTATCAGCTGTGTGTAAGTAATGCAAAGGGTTATCACTTGATAACTATGAGACCTGGGAAAGTGATTTAACCTCTTAGCCTCAGCTTCCTCATCTATAAACAGGCAGCTCATAGAGCTGCATAAGAACTAAATGAGATAACACATGGACAGCAGATAGCGCAGTATATGGCAAACAGAAGGCGGCTATTAAGTGTCAACCCTTGCCCCTCAGTTCACTGAGATCTCTGGAAGATACAGTAAGTAACTCCAAGTGACAAAAATGTGATGTTCAAGGCATAAGGAGTTTTAGTTTCTATTTTATGCCTAAGAATAGCTCTGTTTATGACTGTTGTTATTCATCTGGGTTCACTCAACCCTCAATGTATCATCAGTTAGTCTTTCACAATAGGTTTAAATTTCATTTCTCCCAAGGAAGTCTTCCTCAGGCATTTCAGCTCACAGTGATCTCCCCCTTTCATAAATTTCTCTCTCAGAACACGTTAACAACATCTTGTGTGTGTGTATAATTTGTGTACATGTATACTCTTCTTAATGACAATGCAGACCATTAAAGCAAGGATTGTAACCAATGCCTCTGTATTTGCAGAGCCCGACACAGTGCATTCAAGTAGCTGCTAAATATATCCTGTTGGTTGCTCCATCAGTTGATTGATGGATTAATAGATAAGGGCTTAACTTCTTTGTTGTACAACCTAGAATTCATACAAGAGAGTAGAGTTCTTGGACTCCCAAGGAATCCAGCCACCAATTCCCACACAGCCTTGTAAATGGCATCCTTTGGAGTAGTTGAGGAAGGATCATCCAGGATCTGTGATTTGAGCTGGTCTGAGATCTACTATGCTCATAAATCCAACAGCTTAATCTACCGCTCCCCTAACTAAGCCATGAGAAATGTTTCTTCTCTACTGGAAACAAAAACATTTGTCCAACTTAGCAAATATCAGCATGTCACCCAAAAGAACAAAAAAATCAAGTGCCATTTCCATTAAGCAAAGTTACTGGGCCAACAGCAGATGCATCCATTGGCATCAGTCAAGATCCTTATATAAGCAGTGGTAACACCAGAGATTGAGAACATGCAAAGCCCAAGCTTTCAGGCCTGGTAAAAAGGCCCATCTATTGTCTCTGCAGACAGTGCCAGAGATGAAGTACCCTGGAGACACGATGTCAGGAAGGCTGTAAATGCACATTCCAAGACAAAATGAAAGGGAGACTGCACAATGGTAACTACTGAAGGAGCAGCTGCTCCTGGTGGCACCAGACTGTGTCTTTCATCCCATGTCATAAACACTTGTCCATATAGTAAACATTTTCTGAAGAGGTGTCTGTCACTTCCCATTTATTTATAAATAAGTAAATGAATAGCATCCAAGTTACACGATTTTCATGGTCTTTTTTTCCCTTTAAATTCCAAAACCAGATGAGAAAAGACACCACATAGCAAAGTGATAACATTGAAGATGCGGTTCTGTCATGGAAAGAGGGTTGACTACTGATGGATGATACATGTTCAGACAATGGAATGAAGCAGTTGCAGGCTTTTGTTGGAACAAAAAGAGGTCAAGTCTTATTCTTTGCTCCTGCCAGGACACAAAGAGTTGGTCACAACTTTTCTTTAAAAAGAAGAAGAATGCATTCCTAAATCAAGGTTCCCCAGGGCAGCGGGAGCAGTCCCATTGCTCCTTAGTGACATGATCTTGGTTGGTGGATAAATATTTCTGACCTTTTATATTGAACTTGCAGTCTTCTTGGGCTGAGCTGCCATGTTAAGCCTTTTAAATTCAAATTAGTCATAGTCCTCTAATTTTATCCATCTTCTCTTGAAAATATTAAAATGACTGAAAAGATAATGCTATACACATTCAGAATTATTCTTCATTGAGGTTTATAAAGCCCAGTGGTCACTGACTAAATTTCTAGTCAGTAAAAAATGATGTTGGAGTTCTTCTCTACTTATCAGCTCCCTCTCTACAAAACAAAATATAAAAATAGATAAACAGTTAAATTCATCTAGGGCCAGACAGTGAATTGGAAACAATGCAAAGATGCAGAGCATTAAATAAATGAACCTTCTCTGAAAACAGTAATGACAATTTCTAGGACCAATTCAGATGGGACTTCCTTTTACAAATCATCGTGGTACATAAAAATTAGCAGGGTTTGCAGTTTACACCTCAGCTGACATTTAATAACCAAGCTGGTTAATTGACTACATCAATTCTCTAATTTTTCAACCCTTCCTGAGTCCAAGTTTTGATGCTGATCAAAATAATGTGACTTTCTTGGGCCAATGTGTTGTTATCAGATTATGTTGCAAGCAGCGGGCTAAAAAAAGGTGCGCATGTTTCCAGTTTTGCTTTTGTGTTCAGCCATTGTCATGAAAACATACCAGGACTAGCCCATTGAGTAGTGAGAGACATGTGGAACATAGCTGAGACCTCCTAATCATTGCAGCCAAAGCAATCCTAATCTGCTGCCAGTCAACTGACTCCCAAGCATGTAAACAAGCCCAGCTCAGACCAGAAGAAGGGCCCAGCTGAGGCTAGTTAAATCACCAACCTGCAGACTTGTTAATTAGATAAACACTATTTTCAGGCACTAGATTTTGTGGTTATTTGTTATGCAGCATTATTGTGGAGAAAGATAACTGATACACTTGATAATACTGGACAAAGCACTTTACCCTGCAAGCTTTAGTTTTCTTTAATTTTCTCATTTGTGAAACAAGTGTACAATGACTTCTTTACAAGGTGGTTGCCATTATTTAATTCATTAAATTGGACAAGGCATACAAAATTGTTTAGCACTGTCCCTTGTACATGTAATCAACAAGAGTCCCTTCTGTGCCTCATGTTCTGCTATTAGGTCTCTTGCATCAGAAGAAATGTTTTCTTAATCTTCTCACTATTGATCTTCATACCCTATAGAAGTTATATGAGCCATAGTTATGCCCTATGCCCTGTTTGGAATACTTCAGTGGAAGTCGTTAGGATGAACTGCAGACATTTAAACAGAAAACCTCTTGTGATATTGAGAAGATCCCTATAATGTGCCTGAAATTTTTCAGATCACTTCAAAAACTTCATTCACTTGACACCACAGATCTAAGATGAAGCCTAGAGAAATAATACTGACTTCCCACTCCCTCATAGCTTTCTTTGCAGGTAGGAGTCCTCCCTTCCAACAATGCAATAGTCCAGAAGAGCCCTCCTTCAAATAGTAATAGAATTTGAATAAACACACAAGCTCCCTTACCCTAAGATGGAATAATCCTGGGGTGTATGGTCTGTACTGTTTTCTAGAAATCCCTAGAAGAATTGTATTCCAATTGTTCACAGCAGTAATCTCATCTCTAGTACATTCTTTATTGGGTGCTTTGCCTTCACTATTTTACTTCTCCATATTCCTAAACATTTTCTAGAATTACCTCCTAAATAAAAGCCTGCCTTCAAATCCTTTCAGCTCCATTAGGGGAAAAGTTTGCTGACCTCCATTTATACTATTGAATTCTGTACAGCCATCAGAACAGAGAGATAGAAGTATATGTTGACCAGAAGGCAGCCCAACTAAAAGTAAATTATAAAGAACCAGATAAAATATAAACCCATTTTACTTAAAATGTATATGCAGCTAGACAGAAAGATATTTACATTTCTACCCAACAATCCTCACCAAACTTTTAAAAGTGATGACTTGGTGAGTGGGAAGGAATGGAGAAGAGATAGGATGGCTTAGACATTTGTACACCTTGTATTCCTTAAAATTTTTCACAATGACCATTATTACTTTTGTATATGCACAAAACAAAAAACATAAACACGGTGATGGTTTATGATGTAGTGAAAGTCAAATGAAAGAGAACTTGGAAATGACTTTGTGAGAATCACAATATCTCAGGATTCAGAAGCATTCTGAGGGCTCATCTGTTGCTTGAATCTATTCTACAACAACCTATCCTGAATTTCAATGCCTCCAGTAGCAGGAAATCTGCTGTATCCATAGCAGCCCCTTTCACCTTTGGATAATTCCAATAGTAATAAAATTCATCTTGATTTGTTTTAAGCATTTGCATCACTGTGGCTGTTACTTGTTACTGCAAAAATCTGCCTTTTAGGCTTATAGAAAAGTAATCCTTATATATTTGAATAGAAATTGCATGGCAAGCTTAAGTCTTCTCCAAACTAAACATCCCGCTGTCCTTCAACAATTCCACATGTGGTACTAAAAGAACAGAAGGAGCTAAAAAGAGTCCACAAGTCATGAAATAAAGTCGATAAGTATAAAATATATGCTTTTGAAATGTTAATATTAATGTTTAGTTGTGCACTGAGATGGTATCTGAAGTAACAAAGCTAAAATTTTGAGAGGAAACAGGTATTTTGAGTAGGAAGGGAAAACTGAGCACTCAGAGGAAGTGAATCCAACAGGAAGAGAGATAGAACAGTGGAATATGACTGCATACACAGGCAGAGGGAAGAGAGAGATGCTGAATACAAGGGTGAGAAACCAGAAGAATTTGATGAGGAAATAAAGAAGCTTAATTGAAGCAAATCTCAGGAAAACAGGTGAACAGGTCACCTGCTATTAGAGAAGAAGGCCTGCAATGTATGATGAATGGCGTGGAAGAAGGGGTAGGAAAAAGTGGGAAGGCATGTGATATTGAATTGAAAACTTACATTAAAGGTATTTAGAGTGGCCACTGAGGAAATAGAAGAGGGGGTCAACAAGAGTTAAATAGAAGGAATACTTAGCTTTGGTGAGGGTTGTGTGCACAAAGGAGTGGACACATCTCAGGTTTAGTGAGTCTTTTTAACATCATTTAACTACTCAGGGTTTCCCCTTTCACCCCCCCTTTACCGCCCCACCAAATTCAGATGATTGCATTATTGATTACTGGAAGGAGATTGAGAGGCCCATGGCATGAAGACAGCAGTAGTTCTTTGTCCCCAGTCCCCAATCACAAGGGCATTTACCTTTGTGTGTGGAGACCCACAGTGTATGTCCCAACAGATACATTATAATCTGTGGGCTTATGAAAGAATCTTAACACCTTCCAAAATTGCCCGAGCCATAAATAAAAGCTCAGTATTCAACAATGTGAACCGCCTAACCTAGTCTGTCAAAAAATAATAGCAAATATAGTTAAAGTGCTACCCATTCATGCTCTTAACATAATGCTTTGAATTTCTCATAGCATTCTGGTGGATTACTATGAATTACTCTGCAGGCACAAAATTCTGTTTTTCTCTCCCACCCTAGACTATAATCGTTGAAAATGTATTTATTAAGAGGTGAAGTCACTTGTTTCTTCACCAGCCTTCTCTGCAGGTATATATAACAGCATATAAAACAGCATGTAGGTAGCTCAGTGTTTAAAGAGCGAGGACATCTGAAGGGCTCTTTTCCTGTGTAACTCAGCAACCACTTGTCCCTTCCTGGTTGACTTCCTGGTCTCTCTTCCACCCTCACAGTTGCTCTTCTAAAATTCACCCAGTTCCAACCTCACTCTTACGCCCACTTATTCTCTAGCTTATCTTCCTAATACCTGTGCTAGGACAACCCCATCCCTATACCCTTTTCAGTACTCATGACACTTTGAAGGGGTGGTGCTCTGTGAAGGAAGACAGAGGCTGGTCAGATTCAAGACTCTCAGAAAATTTTATGAATGTGATGGGGTCCGTAGCTGCATAGGCACCATGATATTCACCCATCTGCCCAGCTAACAAAACAGGCATCCTCGCTAAGGTTTATACATCTTACAATTGTGGCCTTCTTCTTCAAGTGTTTTCTTGTGTGTTCTCTTACCATTTTCTCTTTAATGTTACTTGACATTCATCACAACATCTTGCAACTTGGGTCCAATAACAATAAACCAAAATAAAAAATAAAGGAAATATGAATTGTTTGGTTTTTATCCCAGCCAAACCCTTACTCACTTGTAGCATTAACTGTAAGTGCCAAACTAGGGTACCTCCAGCTGGGGAGGAAGTAACCACAGGGAAACCATTAAGATATAAGAGTAATTTGCTGCATGGAGAGAATGTCCAATTCTTGGTTTGAATGTGAAGAGCAAAGAAAATAGCTTCCCAGGTGCTATGCCTTCCAGCTGGGTAATCAGCACATTTCACCCCAATTTTATCTGAAGGTAACCTTTTAAGTCCACTTAGCCTCTTCTGCTATTTTATTGAGAAAATCAAGGTCATCTGATAAAAGCATCCCAAATTTCCCTAAGTCTTCTGGGCACAGACAGATCTGAGTTTAAATTGAAGCTTTCTCTGACACTTACTAGCTACTGGGAAAATTCTTTGACCCTTCCATATTTGTAAAAGTTTTCCTCATTATAAAAGGGTGAAAATAATGCTGATTTTGCAGGATTGTTCTGAAGTTTTACTTAAACCATGTATCAAAGCCTCTGGTCTTTTATTTATTTATTTATTTTTAAGGATGAGATTAAAATGGTACAGAAAACTCCCAGTTTTCAGTCCATATTTAAAAATTTGCATCAACTTTTGTGTTTAATAAATGGTCATTATTATAATGCCTTTGCTTTTTTTGCTAGAGGTATAATAAAGAATAAGAAAATTAGCAAATTACACTTGTTAGAAGCACTTTGTCACCATACTGCATGTCTTTTGGACATAATTAGATCTGACAAGATATTAAACTACCTCTACCCAACTGAAGTTATCACAAAGGTGATTTGGAATATGAATTTGTATGTACCCCTTGGTACTCAATGCCACTCTAAGTATATATTGAAATATAATTATAATTTTAAGAAAAAAACTTAAAATGAAGCAATCAGAACAAAAAAAAAGCTTTAAAATTTAACTTGAAATATTTTAAATATATATCATTTTATCTTTATCTTGTCCTTAACCTCGTTTGTCAAAAAATAATAATATATTTAAAGTTATTAAATAACTACTTTTGTATTTAAGACTACACAAAAGTTATTAGTACAAGCATGCATGTGTATAATTTGCAAATAAACAGATATACACATATTAGCAGGATAGGCTCAAGCATTTTTCAGTAATGGGGAGTGTACTGTCAGATGACTGGAGAACATGACCTATGTTGACCCCAAGAGTTTGCTTCACCCTTAGGGTTATGTCATACCCTTGCATAAAGCTCTGTCTTTCATAGTTCTCCATTTCCAAATGAATATGGTGTGAGCTCCTTACATGCATGCAAGGCCTGTCTTAATTTGGTCCTAGCCCTCTTGGGTTTCTCCAGATCCTGACAGGAAACAAACTGGCATAGATCAGTTGAAGAGAGATTAATAGAGGGACTACCTACAGAGGTATAGGTAAAGTATAGAGAAACCACTAGGGGTAGTGACATAAAAAGATAGGAGAAAGGATCACTACCCTTAAAGTGATGAAGGAAGAGAGCATGTACCCTTCCCGAAAAGTAGAGAAGGCTGTTACAGAGACCAGCAGGGGAAAGATGCAGACAGCTGGAAGCCACCCCAACCAACTCTCCTTTCTCCCTTAGTTTTTCCCTCTTGGTTGAATCCAACCCAGTAGCTAGATATTGATGTGGTTCATATAGGTCAGCCTTCCATGACACAGAAATGGAGAAAGGTAGAGATGGGATCTGGATAAACAAATGGAAGATATTCAGACCAATCTCTCTCTGAGTTTTTCATTTATTCATTTATTTGTTCATTTATTCATTCATTAATGTTTTCATTTCTTCATTCAAACATTTCTAACAAGCACAGTGTCAGAGACTGACCTGAGCACCAGGGATACCATGGGAACAAGCCAGTCAGTGCCCCTACCCTCACATTTCATGCTGCATTTCAGAGAGGCAGGCAGGCAATAAACGTGTTAACAGAAAAAATTAATCACAGGCCACAGTATCTTCTACATGATCTGTGCTGTGAAAGGGACTAGCAGTGACTTGCTTCAGGAAAAATGGCCCTAGATGGTCTCACTGAGGTTGTAAGACCTGAAGAGTGATAAGGGGTCAGCCAAGTGAACAGCTGGGAAAGAAGGCTGCAGAAAAGAGAAGCAGTAAGTGGAGTGGCTCAGAAGTGATCATGCTTAGGATGATCCAGAGACAAAAAGGAGCTGGTGTGGCTGGTGGTCGTGAAGCAATAAATGGCTGAGGAAGGTGGGCAGGGACTGCCTCATGCCAGGCTCTGCCAGCTGAGCTAAGGAACTTGGGCAATGACATGTCACTGAAGCAGGGGGTGTTATGCACTTTCGGAACTGCTCCTGCTGCCCTGACATTGCCAACTTCCATTGCACTTGCAGTTTCCCCTGCCTTAAGCTCACTGTCTCTCTTTTATCTGACACATAGTTACTCATATTTTGACCCAGTTTACCATGTCTAAAGCTTTCCTTGGGCTCCTCAGACTGTCTCAGTCACTTCCTCTTCTGTGCTTTCAGCACTTTGCACATCTCTCACAGCTTTGAGAGACAATTCACAAAATAGTGCTCTGTTTACTGATACTCTTTCTCTCAGGACAGCGAGCTCTTTGAAAGCAAGGACTATTCCATGTTTCTTGCATCCCCACCCAACCCCACCTCTCACTGCCAAGCCCTTTGAGAACTGAGATCATGTCTTATGTTTATGTCCTCATCCTACTCATTCACCTACCCTTACTTTACCTGGTCCGGGTGTGCCACATTAGTATCACCCAGAAATGCGCAGATGATTGAGTAAATTCAGAGAAAAATAGGCCTTCCACTAACTCTGGCCTTCAATAACAAAAAAAACCTGCCCAGAAGAAGCTATCAGTGATTGGGTGGTGTCTTATTAGTTTCCTGAATATAGAAAGTAATTGACATGATAGAATTCACTTAAAAATTGGGAAGGGGGTTTTGATTTGTTTTTTCAATGTAGAAAAAATATTTAATTACATATTTAATAAATTAAACACTTTTAATAAGTCATAGTTTAAAATAAATAGAATTTTATATATAGGTTTGCTACAAATTTTGCAAGCTTTGTCTTTTCCTAGAAGGCAAAGACAGTGCCTTTTTTAAAAATTAGTTTTTGGATGCCCAATCAAGACAGCACCATAGGTAAACATGGCTCACCTCCTTACACAGCCACATCAAAATTACAACTAAACTATAGAACAACCATCACTCAGAAATCAAGTTGAATGGAAATCTGACAACTATAGAACTAAATAAACCACATCCATCAAGACTAGTAGGAGGGGCACAGATAAAAAAAATTAGCTGGCCTCACATCTATGTGTGGTGGATAAAAATTTGGGAGGGATATCTTGGGAGTGAGGAGTCCCAGACCCACACCAGGTCCCCCAGCCTAGGGTTCCAGTGCCAGGAAGATAAGTCCTCATAAATTCTGGCTGAAAAAACCAGTGGAGATTGAGTTGGTGGAACAAATTTCTGGAGTCCCAAGCAGTGTCCTCTTAAAGAGCCCACACACAAATTTGATCAGACTCACTCCCTCTGAGCTCTAGCATCAGAGTAGCAGCTTGAAAGGCACCAGTGGCATGCAGGGAAGAACTGAAGTGGCTGGCATCAAGACAAGAGCTGGGAGACAGTTTTTCCCAGACAGAAAGGCAGGCAGAAGCCATTGTTCCTTTTCTGAACCCTCTCCCCTCAGAGCCACAGAGCTGCAGGCTAGTACCACATCTGTGACTCTATCACCCTGGTTAACACTGTTTGCCCCACCCTGGAGATTCCCAGAGACCCTGTCCCACTCAACTTACAAGCCCACCCAAGCTGCTTTTCCACATGAATAGCAGGTCTTGGCTCATTCTTCACAACTTCCTAAATCCTCTCAAACAAGCAACAGTTGGCCTCAGTGAGCCCCCAGCCATCATACTTCCTGCTAAGGAGCCCCAGCACTAGCAGAAACCAGCCTAAATTTACAGTTTGGCTTCACCTGGGAATCTCCAAGCCCAGCACAAGTAGCAGCTAGCTCAGATTGTTTTATAGCTCAGGTAGGGTGGCCCCAGGCAAAGTTGGGGCTGATCTTGGCCTGCACTACCTGGGAAACCCCAGGGCCAACACACCCAGTGGACAGCTACAGACCACCACCACCCTACCCATGCACAGCTGATCCTACACAAAGAGTGGAGATTTGTCGTCAGTGGTCACAGCCAGTTCTTATAGCTGACTGACCTGGGTAAATCCCTCCCATTGACCTGCCAACAGCAATCATGTCTCATCCACAAGAGGAGAGTGTACTCAGCCCATAAGAAGGGCGCACATCGAGTACCCAGCCTGGGTGATGGGGAGGCTGTGCCACTGGACCCTACAGGACACCTACTATGTTCTGCCATGCTACCAAGGCAGGGAGTCTTAGCAGCTCTACCAAATACATAGAAACAAGCACAGGGAACCTGCCAAAATAAGGAAACAGGAAACATGACCCAAATGAAAGAACATATTAAAACTCCAGAAAAGAACTAAACGAAATGGAGATGTACAATCTATCAAATGCAGAGCTCAAAACACTGATTATAAGGATGCTTAATGAACTCAGTGAGAACGTCAACAGCATAAAAAAGATCTAGTTAGAAACAAAGATTGCACTAATTAAAATAAAGAACAATTTATAGGGAAACAACAGTAGAGTTAATAAAACCGAGAATCAAATCAATGATTTGGAACATAAGGGAGCAAAAAATAACCAATCAGAACAACAAGAAAAGAAAAAAGAATCCAAAAAGAAGGAGAATAGTGTAAACAGCCTCTGGGACAACTTCAAGCATTCCAACATTCACATCATAGGGGTGCCAGAAGGAAAAGAGAAAAAGAAGAAATTGGAAATCTATTTGAAAAAATAATAAAAGAAAACTTAGGGCCCTAATTTGATGAAAGAAATAAGCATGCATGTCCAGGAAGCACAGAGAGTCCCAAACAAGATGGATGCAAAAAGACCCACTCCAACCCAAATCATACTTAAAATGCCAAAGGTTAAAGATAAAGAGAGAACCTTAAAAGCATCATGAGAAAAATAGTTAATTACCTACAGGGGAATTCCACAAGATTGTTAGCAATTTCTTTTCTTTTTTTTTTTAATTCATTTATTTGTTTGTTTATTTATTTTATTTTTAGAGAGAGGGGAAAGGAGAAAGAGAGGGAGAGAAACATCACTGTGTGGTTGCCTCTCACTTGTGCCCCCAACTGGGAACCTGACCTGTAACCTAGTCATGTGCCCTGACTGGGAATCGAACCAGCGACACTTGGCTCACAGGCCAACGATCAATCCACTGAGCCACAGCAGCAAGGGTGATTGTTAACAATTTCTTAAAAGAAAGTTTTCTGGCTAGGAGAGATTGGCAAGAAATATTCGAAGTCATGAAAAACAGGAACCTACATACAAGATTTCTCTACCCAGAAAGGCTATCATTTAGAATTGAAGGACAGATAAAGAGCTTCCCAGACAAGAGAAATTAAAAGAGTTCATCATCACCAAACCATTATTATATGAAATGTTAAAAGGGTTTATTTAAGAATAAGAAGATCAAAACTATGAACAATAATATGGCAATAAATACACATCGTTCAGCAATTGAATCTAAAAAACAAACTAAGTAAAGAAGAACAGAGACAGAATCATGAATACAGAGAGACTTTTGATGGTTTCCAGATTGGTGGGGGTGGGGTGTTGGGTCGGGGAATAGGTGAAGGGGTGGATCAAGAAGTACAACTAGGTAGTTACAGAATAGCCATGGGGATATAAAATACAGTACAGGAAATGGAGTAGCCAAAGAACCTGTGCATGACCCATGGACCTGAACAATGGTATGGGAAATGCCTAAGGGGGTAGGGGGCTTGCTGAGTGGAAGGGGACAAAGAGAGAAAAATTGGGACAACTATAATAGCATAATAAATAAAATAAGTTAACTTTTATGTCCACAAAAACTTTTATGTCTACACATGAGCACATAGCAAATGCCCATTGAATGAGTACATAAAATAACAAGAATTTGACATTGGATATACTATGTTTAGACTATCCATATTGCTTGTGACTTTCAATCATGGTTAGAATGTATAATAGCTATCTATGGCTGCATAACAAATTATCTGAAAATGTAGCTGTTTCAAACAACAAGCATTTCTCACTCTCACATCACAGTTTTAAGCAGTAAGAAGTTTGATGTCTACCTAGAGTTCAGTGGGTGTCTTTAATCCATATGAGAATAATAAGAGATAATATTTAAGTGCTTACTATATATATGCCAGACTATTTTAAGAGCTGCATGTGTTCACTCGTTTAGTTTTCAGAACACTGAGATATTTACTCTTACCAACCTACTCTCTGATGCAAAAATGTGCACCTAATGAAATGAACTAACTCAGCAAAGGTCATGCCAGTACCAGGCAGGCCCAGGGTTCATACTCACATAGCCAGCTCCAGAGCCTATGCTTTTCGTTTCTGTTAGTCTGTCTTTAGCACAGAAAAATAACAATTTTACTCTTAAAGATGAAGCTAATATGAAGAAGGCTCTTCCCTCTCATCATTGTCATAAGTAGGTCCCTTCATCTCTCTTAGAGAGATGATGGACCTGCATAGCTCCATTGTCTCACATATGCTTGGGAGTCACCATATTGATGGTGAAATCAGTGGCCATAAGTCTGGACTTAACCAGCTAATGCAAGGGAATTCCAGCCCATAAACCTGACAATATTAGAACTATTGGATCAAGCAGTATGTTAGTTGATGTAAAAGACAAAAAGTGTAGTCATTAATCTGAATATTACTGCCAGCACCACTGACCATAATAGGCTCCCAGCATAAAACATGGACTGCTTTCTCAGACCAAAAAAATGACTAAAGAAACCAGCAAATCCCCTGTAAATGAAGTAAAGACCCCAGATCTTAAAGGGTCTTTGTTGTGTGTCTTTCTCCATCAAGGAAATAGGAAAATCTCTCACACACAAATATGTTTGCACTAGAGGACACACAATGCATATCATTTTTCATTCAAATCAAGCCAATCAGAGACTGGGATAAGCAATGGGTCTTGACTGAGTTTATGCCTTGAACTAGCTGCTTCATCATAGACATAGTTTCTTGCTACTTTAGACCTCAACTCCTCATTGTAAGAGAAAAAAAATTGAATGAGAAATTCTCTAAGATTATATCTAGCTGTAAAAATTGAGCTTTTATCCTTAGAAATACAAGTCCATTTTATCAACAGTTCTTTTACTCAGGTACTGTCTATCGACTGCACTGGATTAAAAATCTCACAAAACATGATATGAGAATTTATCATTTATCAAAGGCCAGACACAATGTCAGTTCTGAGAAAGTGAAGCAGCATTCAAACAACCCAAGACCTGCAGAGAATTTCTCATTACTCTCTTCCATCACAAGGCAGGGGACTACAGTAAGAGATGACAAGTCAGATTCTTCTTCCCTCCCCCACCCAGCATCAGTCATGGACTCAGACCCTCCTCACTCACAGGGGACATCTGAAAGCAGCAGGCACTGTGGGCTTCAACTGTGAAGTCATATCCAATGTTCCCTATTGCACTCTCATGGGTTCGTGGAATTAGATATGTTTTTCTTTGAACTGTCACAAAAATTTCAGTGATGGGATGAAATATATTAAGTAACATGGGCACAAACAATAATGAATAGGGCCCTGTTGACATGAGAAGTAGGAAGAATTAAAGGGGGCTCAGGAAGGATCATCATTGTACAGGGAGCTGGTCCCCCAAGTAACCAATTGTGTGGTTCTGGGGAGGTTCTCTGTCCCCTTTTTATAAAAGGAGGAGATTGCATTAAATTAGTGGTTTTCAAGCTGAGTTCTTAGAACAGAGGTGTTTCACCTTTGTTCTTACTTGTTTTGTATTGGAGTTTAACAATGAGTTAAATTTTTTAAGTTATGTTATTATAAAAATAAAGTTTGAAACCACTGAGACTAGATGAGCTCAAACATCTCCAACTCTATGAGTGCATGCAAATAACAGGCATACAAATAAATAGGCGTATACTTGCTGTCTCCATTCATTTTCACACCCACAGCAAACATCAGAGGGCAACTTAAAAGTGTTTCTTTTGAATCTCACCTTCCTCTTTCCAGCAGTAGATTCTGCAGCTCCTTGACAAAAGTATCTAAATTATAAACATCAGTAGTGTATTCTCTGCAATAGAAAATGAGGCTGTTCATGGCTTTTGGCCATACAACTGATGTGACTGGTTCTAACAACTTCCTGAGATCATTATTCTTCTTCTGCTTCACCATGGTAATAATTAATGTCATTATTATTCATGGAGTCTTGGCAGAGTACTTGAAAAATCCTCTCTAATATCATACATCAACCTTCCTGTCTCCACAACCTGAGCAGGGATTGGCAGCAACTTTCCCAATGTTCCATCAAAATGCTGCCACTCTGATGAATCCATACTGGTATTCAGTCCCCTTGGCAGCCCAAAATACTTCACACGGAATAAGAAAGCAAAAGGCCTCCATTTGCCGGGAAAGCTTCAGTGATAGCAAAAGGGGTGATAGAGCCAAGTTAAATTGAAATGAGTAAACAGAAAGTAGAAGTCATTGTGCACAGAATAAAATGGGGGAAATTGAGAACGGTCAACATCTCCAGGTGCAGCCTTATAATTTGACTCCCTGGTGATTAGTCCAGCCAGACCTGAGGAATTTGCTCAGTCTTCATTAGGCTGTTTAGTTATCCCTAATGGATCCCAGGGCAAAACCACATCAACAGCCCTGAAGGCATTTCAGTTGTTATCAGTCAATTTTGGTTCAAATATCATGGTCAAAGGAAGGAACAGTAACAACATTGTATTCCAACTCTTGAAATCTGTTCCAAGTTTAATTATGCAGACAGTTCTCTTCAAAGTGTGGTGCTTGTTCTATTTTGCAGTGTTTGCAGTGCCACACGTGTTAGGGCATCTATCCAGTTCATTTTCTATACCTGAAAAATACAGAGGATCAGTAAATACCTGGCCTGCTTGCTGCCACAGCTCCCCCTGAATCCAGGGTACACACTGAAAATCGGTGACAGCACCTTTTCACTCAATCCAGATGCAGCCTCAAAAGAGTTCTCTGAGCATCCATTGTCAATTAATCAGAGTTGACAGTTCAGATGAAACTTATTCCTCACCCTGGAAATACCCTTGGTATTCATGGATTTCACATTTATAATTTCAATTATTCTTCTCAAGTTCACAATAGCTATATAAGTTGACTGAGTCACATAGCTGAATCACTCATGATGAAAAGATCCCTCATCTGATGAGTGAGTGTAAATCCCTGCTAGCATCTGTATCTCAACACAACTTTTTTTTTCTTTTTCCTGCTTTCAAAAGAAGCATTTTACTGGGGGGGGGGGGGTGGACTGTGCTAACACTTGTTAATTTGGAGATTTCATAAAGGCTCCTGTTATTAAAAAGCTCACTATTATAACCACTACTATAAATATTTATGCATACCACCTCCTCAATTCTAAACTCATTTGTCCTCCACTGTTATCATCTCAATCAATGAGATAAATATTCAGAAAGCTGTTGAGGGTAGAAACCTGGAGGTCAAGTTTGAATTGCCCTCCCAACTCCTCATATCCCAAGTCATGAGCAAATCCATCTTCCAATCTATCATGATCCGCCCACAATCTTCCACTTCCATTGCTGTCACCTTCATCCCGGTCATTGTCCAGGACACCCTGGTTCAGGCCAGTTTTGACAGATCTCTTCTCCTAACTCTTCCACCTTACTCCCTATTCTGTAGTCACAGAAATCCTTTAGAATAGTGAATTCCATCATGCCAATACCCTCTCTCCCAACTCCCTCACCACCCAATACGCATTCACATGCACTGAAAATCTTTTAGTGTTCAGTCTGCAATAGGTAAGGAATTTATATCAGAATGGAAATGTAAAGCAGCACAGTCTTTCTTTCACTGAGAAAGCCTTGCTACTCTTGTGTGTGTGTGATGTGTGTGTATCTATATATAGACTCAACCAAACAGCGTTCTAGGTGACATAGCTGATTTACATCTGCACAGCTCTTTTTCTTATCACAGACAGGTAGCCAACAGCTTGCAGACCAGCAGCAAACTGCTGAGTTATGTCCTTGTTAAGTAAACCTGCGGACAAGCTGAGTAGCACTCATCTCACAACCCCAAATAATGGGGCTCCTGCCTGTCTCTCACACTTCATTTTGAGCTCTTTCTTCTTTGTTTCATCTGTTCCAGCCAATGAACTCCTTTTGGGTCCTAGACATAACGACGCTGTCTTAAAGGCATAAGCACCCTAACTGTCATCTGTCCTAGAGACTTCAAACTTGCTTTCCCTCAGCTGGATATACCTTGTCCCTGGCTTTTTACTTCAGTGACACTTCCTCAGGTCCTCCTTCCTGATCACTTATGTAGTACTCCCTCTTGATTTTCCATCCCTATTTGGTCTCTAGTCTGACAACATTTTTTTTTTTTCAGTCTGCAAGCACATATTCACGCCTGTGTTTAGCTGCTGGCTATCTGTTTTCCTTACTAGGCTGCAGGTTTCATGAAGGCAGAGCCCCCGCAGGTTTTGCTGCTCAGAGAATCACTGCTTTTGAGATCTGTGATGGGAAATTAATAGGCTAGTGTCAACCATGCCAACACTCCAAGGTGCTAATTTACTTCTTTGAGGCTTCCCAGAATAATTTGCATAATCCGAATAAGAACTGGATTCTCAGAACCAGGTTGCTCAATCTATAAAGCCAATGGTCTCTCACTTTATAGTTACTCAAGCCTCAGCCGGTTTGAAGTTAGGCAACTTATAAAGGAGAAACAGAATTACTTCATATAAGTAAACAATTCATTACCCTTACCTAGGATTTTCTCAGCCTGAATCATTGTGATGTTTTGATGTGCATTTGCATCACTGTTATTCTCCTTAGAGTCCCCATCAAAAACAGCTAAATATCTAGATGTCAAACACTGGGGATCCCTCAGGGAGCAAGACCACCCAGACCTGCTTTCACAGAGCCTATGGTTTAACAAGAAGAAAAATTGTTAACTAAGCAATAAACAGAAGAGTGGTGAGTGAGAAGAACACAGTGCTACAGGAGGACATTCCAGAACCATCTATCATTTTTAAAGGTCAGGGAAGATTGGCACCTGAGGATGCACAAGAGTCAAATAATGAGGTGTGGGGGGAAGGGGTGGCAGGGAGCAGAAGAGTGATTCAGGCAGCCAGAGGCTGTTGAAAAGGCCAGAAAAGAGAGCAGGCTGGGTAAATTCTAAGATCTAAAATGAGTCCAGTGAGTCTGGAATGCAAAATAAGGGGAAGGAGAAAACAAGGACTGAGACTGAGGGGATAGCCAGAGCCCTGTCTTACTTGTCATAGCAAGAAACTTGGACATTGTCCTTTTACACCACAACATGACATGCCTCGCCTTCTATCCGCTCATCTCTTATGTATAAATTGTTTACAACACTACTGGGCATGTAGCACTTGTTAAATATTATGTATGTTAGGGACTATGAGAAGCTCATGATAGAATTACAGAGCAATGAAAGAAAAAACTGAGACAATACTTATTCCAGAGAAGGAAAATTGTAGAAGAAAGGAAATGTAATCAGTACACTATATGAGTCAGCTATGAAAAAATTTACTTGTGTGTATAATATGTAATACATAATATATAATACATGTTAAAAACTAAAAGAATTTTACTAAGTATATTTGAATGATTTGTCAGCAGTCAATAGATATCTAACGTTGAAAATATCTATAGAGATAGCTGGCCCAAGCAAACAAAATGCATCTGTCAAAATGAGGCAGACAACTATAGAAATCCCGGTGGCGCAGCTCACCAGGCAACAGATGAAGAACCTGACAGATGAACAAATAAGAAACCTGTCAGAGGCTCAGTTCAGGGCCATTGTTATCAGGTGGCTTACAGAATTAACAAAAGATCTGGAAAAAGATGAGAAAGAATCGAAAATCACTCATACTGAAAGGAACAAAACCACATACGAGACAGATGGTAAGGAAATAAAATCCAGAGTTCAAATCAACAAACCAGAACATAAAGAAGGAACAAACAGTCAACCAGTACAGAGAGAAAAAAACGGGAAGCAAGGAAAATGCTGAAAGGATCAGAAACCTCTGGGACAGCTATAAAAGGCTCAACATAAGAATCATTGGTTTGCCAGAGGGCGAAGAAGATGAACTAGAAATTGAAAAATTAAGTGAAAATACAATAAAGCAGAACTTCCCAAACTTGGGGAAGGAAATAGACTTACAGGTCCAGGAAGCACAGAGAATTCCAAAAAAACTGGACCCAGGGAGAACCACTCCAAGACACATTATAATCAAAATGTCAAAAGTTAAAGATAAAGAGAGAATCTTAAAAGCAGCAAGAGAGAAGAAAAGAATCATGTACAAAGGGGTCCCAATTAGACTATCAGCTGACTTCTCAAGGGAGACCCTGCAGGCAAGAAGGAACTGGCAAGAAATATTCAAAGTAATGAAAAGCAAAAACCTATAACCACGAATACTCTATCCAGCGAAATTGTCATTCAGAATAGAAGGGCAGAGAAAGTGTTTCCAGGACAAAATAAAACTGAAAGAGTTCATTAGATCCAAACCACTGTTATATGAGATGTTAAAGGGACTGGTTTAGAAAAAGGAGGATCAAAACTATGAAATCTAAAATGAAAACTGCATCACAAGAAACAACAGAAGCTAGGGAATTGAAACAAAGGCGAACTAAACAGGCAACGAGAGTGGAAAAAGAACTATAGGTACGGGGAACATATTGGGGGGAGGTCAACAGGGAGGGGGAACGGGGAGAGGGAGGGAGATGATATAGGAATTAAGGATCATGGTAGGAGGGAATGGAATAGACAGAAAGAGGTTGAGAAGAACTATATGCACAACTAATGGACATGGTCTAAAAGGGGGGGACAACTGGAGGGAGGGGGGCCACCGGGTGGAGGGGAGCAGAGGGAAGGGAAATTGGCACAAATGTAACACTATAACCAATAAAACACATTAAAAAATTATATATCTGTAGAAATATCTGTAGAAATGCAAGATTTAGAAATAAGAAAGTAAATATCAGAATAAAGAGTTGAAAGAGTTGTAAGCAGTTACTCCTAAGGTAAGGGAATATAGAAAACGGAGGTGGGACAGGGTAAGGTGGGGCTGGGCACTGTTTTTACTGTCTTATAATATTTGTATGTGTATTATGTTTTTTTCTGTGATTATGAGCTATGTATATGTGGGAGTTTTTTTGACAGAGGTATAAATTAAATACACGCACCCAACAGAAAGAAATAGAGGAAGGCAGTCACGATGCCCCCTAATGGCCCTGGCACAGTTGGTTCCCGTGTTCACTTCCCCACCAAGGGCAGGAAAACAGCAGGAAATCTGCCCCTTTGTTGATGTCATAAATTGGACTGACAAGTAACCTTTAGATTTGCAGTGCGAAGAGCCCCTAGCTATCTGCTGAGATCCCAAGTTGGGTCTATTTAGTGGATATTTAGCACAGACCGGGGCCCTGGTGAAGCAGATCTGGTGGCAGTTCAAGAGTTCTCGTTCTTCACAGGAAGCCTCGGGGGAAGAGGCAGGGTTGAGCTCCAATTCAGTGAAGCAAGGGCCAGAGATAGAGCGCTTATTCTCTTGGATTTGGTTGACACATTCACTGGTGGAAAGAAGACGGACTCACAAGAGTCTAAAGAGTTACAGCAAAGGTCTTTAGGTGTTTAACATCTCATCTCATTACTTCTTTCACTCCCCACTCCCTGGAGATGTGTGATACCGAAAACATAGCTCAAACTATCTTTTACTACCTGTGAAGAAAAAAATAGTGAGAGGAAAATCATAATTGAAACAACCTATGAAGAGGGAAAGCTGCTTTAAATATTTCAAGGACTTTAGATGGACACCCTTTACTGACAATGTTAATGAAAAATTACTCTCATTTATAAAAGAAATTCCCCTGATTTTCTCTACCAGAAAAAAAATGTTATTAGGCTACTTTTAGTGAATAGATAGATACACTTGAAAGCAAAACAAATAAACAACAAAATATGGTGATAAAATGTTTTATAAATAATTTTTACTTTTTCAGAATAAGTTTTACACATAATGAATTTTTTAAGTGAAGTGTTATTATCCTAACAATTTTCCTCTACTTAAAATCAATGAGGATATTCATCTCTTCTGTGTGTATGATATTTTGTTTATTTTTACTATAAACTGGGTATTTTCCTTTAAAAATGCCAATTATTTCTTCATTATATTTTAAAAGAATAACTTCCATGTAAGTAAATGTTCACATTAACTGTTATTAAGTATAAACAACATAACTAAAAATAGCTCAAATTTTCTAGCTACATTTTGTCAACAATCTTGCTCTGGCCAAGTTCCCCATTAATTGCACAATCTATATTTTGGGAAAGACAAAACTTAATTGTTTCCAAACAACATTTCAAGTCTGCATCCAGTTTTCTTTCTCTATTTGGTTTCAGTAAAATGAATTACTCTTTTAAAAGGGATAATGCAGAAAGGGGAACATCTCCAATAAATAAATTGGACATGTGAATTTCATCAATGGCTTTTATTATAACGTTGCAATAGATAAGTTTTGTTACAATCATCTTTGGAGAGATTTCAGGTTTTTAGAGCATTCCTTTCATCTTTTGCCTTACACTTTGTACAGACAAATAGTAAACAGCAAATTCCAACTTGAGAAAAAACTATTTAATGCTATTAGGGCCTGAGGTCATGGAAACAAAGCAAAAAAAAAAAAAAATGTAATACAGTTCAAGCAATATTATATGAAAACTTTTATCAGCTCATTAAGCACCTCTTCTAAAGTTAAAAAGTACAAGTAACTCATTTATGACTCTGAGTAAACATTTTCTGGGTTGGTGAATGTTACTTGATGGACTTTTCAAGTACCTTTTGAAAAGCCATCAAATTTTTAATATTTAAAGCATAGTATGTAGATACATGGGGCATATGAACAAGTATAAGGTACTCCCAACTTAGTTAAACCTTATTGGGAAAAAATAATCTTAATGTGGGTACATTTTGTCTCTACTGAACTAGACTTCATTAATAACTCACCTACAATTCAGTAGGCTTTCGGCACTGGACGCATGAAGAATTAAAGGCATAGCAAATTAAGGTGACAGAGGACACAGTAGTGGGAAAAGACTCACACTAAATCCCGTCGTTTCAGCAGTCAAAGGTCTTCCAATCAGATCCTTAAAAGATACATCCTACCCAGTGATTTCCGTAACGAGTGCACTACACTTCATATAAATTCTTATTTAATCTTCACAATGCTTATGGGGAAATCCTCTAATTATTCTCTTTTTACAGATGAAGAAACGGACACATAAAAATGGTCAATGATTTGAGTGGCAAAGTCAGAAATTAAATCAAGGCAGTTTCATTCCATTACATGTGCTTTTAACAAATAGGTAAAGTTTTTGTTCCACATTGATTTAAATGTGATTATTTATGTATCACAGAGACACATATTTGCATGGGAAAAAGGGATGTGTGTGTGTGTGTGTGTGTGTGTGTAACAATGTCATTATAGATGTCCTCTCTGGATGGTAAGACGGTAAGACTTTGATTTTTTTATTTTTCTGTGAATTCGTGATTTGTAATTATAATGGTTGTATATTGCTCATGTAAAAAAATAATAGTAAATGTTATTTCAAGAATAAAATTAAATGGTAACAATTCAAGTTGATTTGTTTAATGACTAAATGAAGACAATGGTTCTATTCTCCTGCTGTTAATAATAAAAATAGCTGATTGTTTTGGGGCATTTATTTTGGGAAGAGCACTGTGCCATGTCCCAGTTTTCTACAATGTAGATGTTATTTATTATCCTCCCTGTACAAATGCCAAAAGGGAGACACAGAGAGTTTGCATCATTTGCATGAGGTCCCATTAGGTACCATAATATGAAGCCAGTCTCTGGTGCTTAACCACCTAACCACCATGGCAGTTTCCCCCAGGAAACAGGAGTTCAGGATCAGGCCTGGAAGCTCTCTGGATTTGGAAACTGAGAGATAGGGAAGGAAAACTGTGTCGGTCTCAATTTAAGGCTAGACAGCTGGAGTCCTTCGTGTCCTAAGTAGAAAATTGTGAAGCCATTTTAGAGTTCTCTTTATGTAGAGAGAGTATCCTTACCAACCTTCAGCATTTTGTATGCATAAAAAACACTTTGACAATTAAAGTACTTATCAGCATGTTATAATAATTTTTTTAAATTTTGCTATAATAAAATACAGAGCCCAAGGTTTTAATAACTATTTCCATATGATTAAAATTATTCTATATACCAAATGACAAATGTTTGCACTTCATCCTGAATTAGAATTTAAGATATGACCTGGGTTGCGATCTTGTATTTGAAGCAGTCGTTTAAGTACCTAAGCTTCCAATAAGGAGATGAAAAATTTTAATCAACCAACAGGAAGAGTTTAAGGGGAGGAAAAAATTTTATTATACCAAAAGAGATAATATGTAAGTTTATGTGAATGGTTTCATATGGATTCTAAGTAAATTATTTTAAGACATTAATTAATCTTGAACTCTGAGAAATTGCTCATGACACCTGTTAATCTACTTTTGATAATTATGTTTTGTGTTTTTCAATTAACCTGATGCTAACATACTCTCAGATTCTGCAGATAATATTCTTTCAGGATTTTGTAGGGGCAATGGTACATATGGTTATGAAGTGAGCATCAATATGTTTTGTTCGTTTTGCTTGCATTGATGCTTAACTAAATAAGTACCTCCTGAAGCTAATTGTTAGAAAATGGCAAAAATCATTGCAGTGTTCAGCTAGTTCTTAAAACAGGATTGAAATGTAGCTGAGACAATTCAAGTGAGTGTTTAATAAGTTATCTAATATATTTCCTCCTAAGAGCATTTTTAACTTTTCAAAGCTTGTTTATTTAAGAGAATCCCACTTTCTCTTGCAGAGCCTTAATTTAATTAAGCTCTTTATTTTATGCTTTTATCCTCCAGCCTGTTACTTAAGCTGGTTTCTTTCCTAGTACATGGGGAGAATTAATCATTTCATGTATACTTCTTTAGTTTTGGACAGCATTATGATACATTTCAAGCCTTAACTACATATGCATGTTAAAAATAATTGTATATTGCCTACCACCAGTAATAGTACTGTCTGGTGGTCCCATTAAATTGTTACTAGGTTTTCCAGTGTCACAGAATCTATCCAGATCTTTGCTTCCTACTGGAAGGGTCTGCAAAGTCAAGTGACAGTTTCCTCTCCCCGCTCTCAATCATTTTCCTACATTTAGCTGAGTTCTTAATCCTTTTTGCTTTTTTAGGAGAAAAGGAAACACGACTGTCAGAGAGGAAAAAAAAAATCATATCTTCCCCTTTCATCTCAAGGCAGATGGATCAATAAAACGTAAAGACAAAAGTGTTCCATCTTCAGGCCAAGGATGAGAGTGCACCTGCAGATATTCTCTGTTGTAAAAGGAAGCATTTCACCTGGGAGACAAGGTTCCAAAGCCAACTATTGATGAAGTCTCCAGTACCATGAAGAATAAAACATCCTTCTCCTAATCTCACAAACTTGAATTCATTTTCTTCCAGTCTTCCTTTCTTCCTTTATCCATTTCTAGTATCCTGAGTCAGCTAATATAATTCAGGCTTTGGCTTGTCATCAGGCAACACTGTCCCCAATCTGCTCCTTCATGTCCCAGCACAAGTTACTTAAACTTTCCAATCCTTAGCACCTCATTTCAAGACAAATATGATGCTTAATACCATCTACATAATTGTGAGTACTAAGTAAGATAAGATTTCTAAAATACTTAACCTCACATCAGGTACATAGAAAGCTCCCAACAAATGTGAGCTTCTCTGATTATAATTATTGCTATGACATTTTTTTTCATTTCAAGTCAATTCAATGCAAATTTTCCAAACCTTACTATGGTCAAGATACTAAGCAGAGTAGCAAGATTTGTTGTTATTGTCATTGTTGTTGTTGTTGATCATCACCCAAGGACACCTTTTTCATTGATTCTAGGGTGAGAGGACAGGAGAGAGAAACATCAATGTGAGACAGAAGCATCCATCAGTTGCCTCCTGTATGTGCCTGGCCTGGAGATCATACATGATGCAAATGCACCCAGATCAGGGATTGGATATCGAGGATGGAAACCACAACCTAGGCATGTGCCCTAACCAGGAATCAAACCCACAAGTTTTTGGTTACAGGATAGTGCTCCAAGCAACTGACCCACACTGGCCAGGCAGGCCAGGATTTCTTTTCAACATAGGCTTTGCCTTCAACAAATTAATAGCCTACTAGTACTGACAAAGAAGAATTTAAATAACTTTAATACAAGGCAAGATATTGTAGATGACAATAATTGTAAAGTGTCCAAGACAGTGTTTCTCAAACTGTAATGGCCACATTGCTTACTTGGGGATCCTGTTAAAATGCATGTTTGATTCCATAATTCAGGGGCAGCATCTGAGATTCTGCCTTTCTAATAAGCCCCTAGGTATGCTGATACTGCTGGTCAGAGCTGTACTCTTTAAGTAACAAACTTCTAGGATATCGCAGTATGATATAAGCAGAGTTTGTATTTAGCTTTGTATATCATCATATCTGTACCAGTTTCTTGAGGGCTGTCTGTGTTCTGATTGGCAATTATCCATGACAAACCTTTTAGTAAACCTACTATGGAGCATCATTCTGGATATAAATATTACAGTACTGTGGTGCACAGCATAGATGTTACATTTGGTTTTAAGGCAAATGGGTCATAGAGTGAGTGGCCTTTAAGAGTGGTCTTGAAAGATTAGAAGGATTTTACTTATATCTACTGTTTGTGTAGTGTACTCATGCTATCTGTTCCAAACACCATGGCTACTGTTCATTTTGAATATAAAGAGCCTCCTGTAAGTCCCTTCTAAAACAGCACATCTTTGAGCCTTTGAGAGCAGACTTCTTCAGAAGAATTATGTCTCAAAGCTTGTTCCCATCTTCCCAGGGCTTCATTGTTGTCGTTTCTGGCTTTGCAATGAAATTAAACAATAAGAAAGTGCAAAGGCATCCTCTATCTTACAGATGAAACCCCACCCCTTCCAAGCTGAGGCCAATCATGCATGTTCTGGTGACTGGATACCAACTGTTGAATTGGGTACCAATTTTTAAGTTTAAAAAAATCTCAACGCTCAGCTTAAAAATTGGGAAATCAGCTGCTCAGGACTCAAGTTCCCACTTGGAAGCGATTAGTTGGTGCAGCATAGCCAAACTGCAGTGGGTGGGACCTGTGACCCACAGTCTCCACACTCAGACAGATCTCATTACCTCTCACACCTCACCCACTTCCCTCTCTTCTGTCAATCAGCCTCCATAGGCCTTTGAGTTTGTGATCCTCTCTAACTAAAGCCCAGGAGTCATTTTGATTTGGAAAAAAAATATTGTTTGTTATTAATGATATATTACTACTATACATGGTGATTTTCAGAATACAAAGTGACCTTTTTTCAATAAAAATAAATCTTACTATAATAAGCAGGGCAAATTTAAAGCTAGTATATAATATCTATCTTGGTTTACACTTTTCGTTTTTATTCATCATTTCAGTACTCATTTCCAGTCGTTGTTTTCTCCTTTCCCTACTGTGGAAGTGAAAGGGAATCTGAGTGAGGAGAAAAGGGTAGACCAAGGAATCAATATCCCATTTCATGAGTAAGACATTTCTGAAGGCTATGCCAGTAACTTTAATGAAGCAGCAGAGAATTCACATAAAGTAAAGAAACCAGAGAAAAGAGTGTATTTTTTTCCAACCTAGGTTCTCTGCTTCCAGAATTTTATTACCAAGTCAATAAAACCTGAGTAAATCAGTATAAAGTTCAGTTTCTTGTGCCTCATTTACACCTTATGAGAGAGAAATAAAGAAAGTAGTTTGGAGTCATTTTGTTTTAAATAGTTGTCTTTTTCTTTTTAATTTTTAATTTTTTTATTTTTATTTTTAAATTATATTTTATTGGTTATATTGTTAAAATAATTTCAATTTTTCCCCTTTGCTCCCCTCCACCCAGCACCCCACCTCCCCCAGCAATCCCCCACAAAATCCATGCCCATGGTTCATACATACAAGCTCTCCCACTTCACCCTTTCATATATTCTTCTTTTTTTTAAAATAAATGATTAATTAATTATTTTAATAATAAAAAATAACAATCCTTCCCTCACAGATATTAAGACCCTTTATAATCTTTATAAAGGACAATGGGCATAGGTCTCAAGCTCCTCTAGCTGCTTCAAGCTGGACATGGTCGTTGTCCTACCTACCCTTGGGTCCAGAAATCCCTAATAAGAGTGGGGGTGTGTAGGGGAGGGTGGCCTTCCCACATGGGGAAGGGTCGTGCAGACTCCAGGTCAGTTGGCTGTCCCTGGACAACAATGTGCTTGGTTTAACAGGCTGGCATCCTTGTTGTATTCTGGGGGCAACAGATTTGGTAACAGGGTTAAAAGACATCATTCAATCCATAATCACTAGATGACAAAAGGCAGGGATTAATATTTCAATGTCCCACATTAGGAAAAAAAGGGGGGTCTTCTTCGGAGGAAGGTGTGCCGGGCATATCTCACCTGTCCAAAACCCTTTTGCCCATTATACTTAGTTTGAACTGAGGGAAATATTTTAGGTTCCCCCCTCTCAGACGTCTGGGCCCTCTCAATCCAAGCCATTCGGACAGAAAAGAGGAACCAGTTTTAAAGTGAAGCCCACAGACCACCCCATCTTCACCAACCCAGCCACTTGGTTCAGCCAAAACGTTGAGTCTCAGGAGGCAGCGCTGCAGACAGGATTAAGTGAGGCCTGTACGTACAGACAATCACTCAGGTAATAAGATGATAGGCTTATGCCCTTTGAAAACAGAAAACACATGTTAATTTATGTAACATAACCCACAAACAAGTCTCTAAATCTGTAAGACTGTCTTATTGGAAACACACCCAGTTGAAAGGCATTTGACATTCTTCTTGCCTGTAAATTAAATATCTTTGATGATACCACAGACATAGTTTAACTTTCAAGGGAAAACATATTTTAAATGAAAAGAAACTTTAAAGACACTTAGCTGCACTACTTTATAGTTGTGATTTTCCTTAAATAATAATTTTTCTCCCTGAGATTACCCTCCTTGTCATTAAAGGGACTGCATTAAGTCCATTTTTAATTTATCCTGTTCATTTGCATAAACACAACAAGAGGAGCAAATGATCACTTATGATCTTTAGTTCTGCTTTGCTCGAACTTACGTAAGGAACATTTAGGGTGACCTTCAGTCTGCCCTTCAGGGCCCAGAAGCTGAGCCACATACCTGGCATTCAGCCTTGCCTGTAAACACCTGTCTTTTCCAAATCCTTCTGGTTTTCCATTGTGCCTTAAGGTCCCTTCTAGCCATCTTTCAGGAAAAAAAACTTCATTCCTTCCCTGGAAAGATTGCTGTGGATCACACAACCAACCACGGTATCAGACCTTTTATCTTGTGGGCTTTTATTACCATCGAAAGTCATTCCCAGTTGCTCAGGGCTTTTTGGTAACAACCAGAGCCCAAGTATGTCTCCTTTAGGCATGACATTCCAGTCAAAGTCTTGGTAAAAAAAACAAACAAACAAACAAAAAACCTCTATTAACAACTGGTCTTATAAGTTTTATGCAAAGAAACTTATGTCATTACTTACTTCTTTAGAATGCCAAACTCTGGACGGATCAAATAAGGAGAAAAATATACAGTGTGAAGGAAAATCCTTGTCCTTCTAATATTCACTGAACTGGCATTTCCATTCTTCATATTTTCATTTTTCCCCCACTAAAAATTTTCTGTTTGTTTTTCCATTACAGTTGTCCCACTTTTTTTCCCCCTCTTGCTTCCCTGCACCCTGTCCCTCCCTTCTCCCACATTTAGTCCCCACTCAGTTTTCCATGTCTGTGGGTCATTTATACATGTTCTTTGACTAGACCCTTCTCCTTCTTACCCCTTCGCTCCCCTTCTGCCTTCCCCCTTGTTACTGTTAGTCTACTCCTTGTTTACATACCTCTGATTCAATTTTGCTCATTTGTTTGTGTTGTTCATTAGTTTCCTGTAATAGGTGACAGCGTAAGGTATTTTTCCTTTGTTGCCTGGCTTTTTTCACTAAGCATAATTCTCTCTGGTTCCATCCATGTTGTTGCAAATGGTAGAAGTTCCTTCTTTCTTTCTGCTACGTAGTACTCCACTGTGTAAATGTACCACAGTTTTTTGATCCACTCATCTACAGATGGGCACTTAGGTTTTTTCCAGCACTTGGCTATTGTAAATAGTGCTGCCATGAACATAGGGGTGCATAGGTTCTTTTGAATTGGTGTTTCAGGATTTATTACTGATAAGTACTTATTCATTGTCATTTTTCCCCTTTGTACTCCTGTTCCTCTCTGTCTCTCTCTGTCTCTTCATCTTCTTAAAGCAGACCCTTTAGCATCTCTTGCAATGCTGGTTTGGGGGAGATGTATTCTTTTAGCCTTCTTTTGTCTTGGAAACTCCTTATATCACCTTCCATTTTGAATGAGAGCCTTGCTGGGTAGAGTATTCTTGGTTGTAGGCCTTTGTTTTACATTGCTTGGAATATTTTTTGCCATTCCATTCTGGATTGTAGTGTTTTTGCTGAGAAATCTGATGATAGTCTTATTGGAGCTCCCTTGTATGTTATTAGATGTTTTTCTCTTGCTGCTTTTAGGATTCTCTCTTTGTCTTTGAGTGCTGCCATTTTAATTATGATGTGTCTTGAAGTGGGCCTGTTGGGGTTCATCTTCATCAGGACCCTCTGTGCTTCCTGGGCTTGTGTGACTCTTTCTCTCCTCACGTTAGGGAAGTTTTCTGTCATTAGTTTTTCAAAGAGGTTTTCTATCCCTTGCTCTTCTTCTTCTCCTTCTGGAATTCCTATGATATGAATAGTATTACATTTCATGTTGTCCTGCAGCTGTCTTAGAACCTGTTCATTCTTGTTCGATCTTTTTTCATTTTGTTGCACTGTCTGGGATTTTTTGTCTACGTTGTCCTCCAGCTCGCTGATCCGATCTTCTGCTTCCTCTAGCCTGCTTTTAATTCCTTCTACTGTGTTCTTCAATTCAGAAATTGTATTCTTCATTTCCTCCTGGCTCTTATTGATAGCTTCTATGTCTTTTTTCATGCTGCTGTAATTCTCAGTAAGTTTCTTGTAGTTTTTCTGAAGTTCCTTGCAGTTTCCCTGCAGTTCTTTGTAGTTTCCGCTGAGCTCATTGAGCTTCTCCATAATCCATGTTTTGAATTCCATATCTGATAGTTGGCTCCCCTCTATTTCATTTAGCACTCTTTCTGGGGATTCTACCTTTCCTTTCGATGGGTGGTTGTTTCTCTGTCTTCCCATTTTTGTGACTCCTATTGTTTGTTGGTGCTTCTTAGAATGATCTGCACTTCCTGGATCTGCCTCTGGTGGCGTCAGATCATGTACCAGTCTGGTCCTAGGCAGCCTGTCGGAGACTTCCAGGGATCTACTGCCTTTGTCTGTCTTCTTTAATTGTTAATCTATTCAATCTGTGATTAGCCATCAGGCTTAAGGAATGTGGGTGTGGCAGCTTAATTCCTGTAGGCAGGGCTTTTGCTTCCCCTCTGGCTGACTCCACTTAGAGGGGAATGGTCTGCCTGCAGTACCGGGGGTGAGTCAGCACTGGGACCCCGTCAGCTGCACCCCCTAGTTCTCTCCTCAGAGCCACCAGGTCAAACTCTCCCCAAGTGTCTCCAGTCCTCTCTGCCTTCCCTGTGCTTGAGCCCAGGATAACTGGGGGCCATAATATTTTCGTATGTGATCCACTTAAGAGCTCTTTTTCTCCTGCTGTTTCTCTCCGGCTAGCAAGAAACCCTGTGGCTTTTCGCTTTTCACAGCTGATAGTATTTTACTTTCCACTCTGTTGCTGTAGGCTGGGAAGCTCAGCTGGGGGGTTAGACCCTGCCCTTCTCAGGGGGAACCCCCGGCTGCTGAACTGTTTCTCAGTCCCTTCAGCTGCCACCCATGTGAGCCCAGCCAGCCCCTTCCACGTCTCCGCACTCCCTACCGGTCACGTTGTGATGTAAGGCCTTTTCTGTCTTTCCTGGTTATAAGACTTCTTTCCAGCTAGTGTTTGGTTGGTCATTCCAGATGATTTCTCCAAAATTAAGTTGTAAATCCAGACTGGTCCTGAGAGGAGGTTAGTATAGCTTCCACTTACCCTTCCACCATCTTGGATCCTACCTGGAGTCATTTTGAAAGTATTTTCAAATCACTAATAAAAGACCGTTTAAAATTAAGGCCCTATTTCCTCACTTAAAATAAAATACTTTATTTTAGATTTTTTCCTTCCATATTTAAAGATGGTCAGAACTACAAAATTATGTTGATACTGGGAAAAAAGTCACTAATTGCCTTCTTTAAGATACAAAGAAAAGAACTTTCAGCCAAGATGGAGGCGTAGTCAGACACACTGTGTCTCCCTCCACAACTACGAAGGAATACAACTACCTCAAAACTAGAGACAACCAGAAGTTCCAGAAAGTCAAACTACATGGAAGTCCAGCAAACAAATATATAAGGAAGAAATACTCATCCAGACACGTAGGAGGGGTGGAGCCAGGGTGGAGAGGATGTGGTGTGGTGGCAGCAGCGGCGGCAGCAGCAAGCTGGCTGGAAGCACAGTCACACATTTTAAAACGTCAGCAGGGACACCTGGGGAGCATTCCCAGATCCCCACTGGACCTCAAAGATCACTGTCCCAGCACCAGGGAAAATCAAGCCTCATTGCTCCTGACTGTGCAGACCAATGGGGGTTGGGGTGGAGGCAGAAACTGCCGGTCTCAGCAGAATCTGCTTGTTTAAAGGGCTCCCACAGTCCTAGAACATCTGCAGACCCACCCACTCTGGGAACAATGGCCAGGGCAGCAACTAGAGGGGTGACAGTCCAGTGGGGTAGTGGGAGAGGTGCCAGGAAAAGGGACAAGTGCTGGGCAGGTGGCATTGTTCCTTCTCGGGCCCCTCCCCCACATATGGCGCCACAACGTGGTGAAAGAGGTCACCCTGTACTGATAAATTCCTAAGGCTCTGCCCCTTACAACATAACAGGAGTGACAGCTCTACCTGGGATGAGGAGGCAAACAAACACAGGAGCCTGTCTGAATGAGGAGACAGAGAAGTATGGCCCAAAAGGGGAAATGGATCAAGGTTCCAGTGAGAGAACTAAGTGACAAGGAGATAGCCAATCTAACAAATGAGGAGATAGACAACCTAACAGATGCAGAATTAAAAACACTGGTGATAAAGATGCTCACCGGCTTGACAGATATGCTTAAGTATGGCAAACACATAAGAGAAGTGAAGGCTATGCTAAGTGAAAGGAAGAAAAATCCACACAAAACCAATGGTGAAGGGAAGGAAACCAGGGTTCAAATCAATGATTTGGAACGTAAGGAAGAAAAAAACAGTCAACCAGTGCAGAATGAGAAAGCAAGAATTGAAAAAAATGAGGAAAACTTCCCAAGTTTTGTGAAGGAGATGGACATACAGGTCCGGGAAGCATGGAGTGTCCCAGGCAAGCTGGACCCAGATGGGACCACACCAGGACACACCATGATTAAGATGCCAAAGGTGAAAGATAAAGACAGAGTCCTGGGGGCATCAAGAGAGAGGCAAAGAGTTGCCTGCAGGGGGGTGCCTATAGGAATATCAGCTGATTTCTCAGAGGACACTTTGCATGCAGGAAGGGACTGGCAAGCAGTATTCAACGTGATGAAAAGCAACTTACAACCAAGATTACTCTACCCAGCAAAGCTATAATTTGGAATGGAAGGGCAGATGAAATGTTTCCCAGACAATGTGAAACTAAAGGAGCTCATCATCACCAAGCCATTATTATATGAAAAGTCAAAGGGACTTAAGGAAAAGATCAAAACTATGAACACTAAAATGACAACAAACTCACAACTATCAACAACTGAATCTAAAAAATAAAAACAAAATCCAACTAAGCAAACCAGAATAGGAACAGAATTATAGGTATGAGGATCATTTGGAGGGTTATCAGCTGTGAGAGGGGAGAGGGAGAAATAAGGAAATGGTGCAGGGACTAAGAAGCATAATCGGTTGGTACAAAATAAACAGGGGGATGTTAAGAATAATATAGGAAAGGGTGAAGCCAAAGAACCTATATGCACGACCTATGGACATGAACTAATGGTGGTGGAATTGCCGGAGGGAAGAGGGGTACTGGGCAGAGGGGAGCAAAGGGGAAAAAAATGGGACTACTGTAACAACATAATCAATAAAATATACTAAAAAAAATACAAAAAACATTATAGCTTTTTAAAAAGTCTGATAAATAAGTGACCATTCTCCAGCATAACTGTTAAACAATTTGATAAACAGAGAGGCTCCTGGACGAAGGCATGACCACTGCAGGTTTAAGAACTTCCCTACATGCAGCTTCAAAGTGAGTATACCATGCGTGACCCCACTACTTAACTGGACAGCTGATGGGCTGCAAGAATATGGCTTGTTTTGAAGTTAGGAAGTAACATAATACCCGGGCCAATATCTGACCCCCATTTCAAATCTGTAGATTCATGGATTTGCTTAAGATGAGGCATGGGCAGGGGAGCTTGGTGTCTGCAGCCCTCTGAATGTGCGGGGCTCACCCTGGCCATGATCACACCCTTGCCTTGTCTGAAGGCCAGATGTAGGGAATACTACATGCAAGGGCTGTTGCAAAAGTCAAGCAGAAAGATTTTTAATGGAAATATTTGAACACTGAGAATAAACTGAATCCAGAAAGTATAGAAGCTGGGGCAGGGGAAGGAATGAGAAAGGTGGGAAGAAAGAATAAAGCCAGAGTTCTTGTCATAGTGGTTCTAAGTGTATTTTCATATTATTTTGTGTATTTATTTGCAAAAACTCTGTTTCTAGTCTTGCTTATTTACCCTGGCTGGTTTGGCTCAGTGGATTGAGCGTCGGCCTGCGAGCTAAGTGTCACTGGTTCGATCTTCCAGTCAGGGCACATCAGAGAAGGAAAACTCTGACTCCAAAAAACCTCCGCTGCCTTGCGGCATACCTCTTCAGGGGAAAGGCTAAGGGAGTAAACCCCGACAGAAAATCCGGAGCCGGAGTCCCTAAGGCGGTTTGACGTTGTAGTCAACACCGGCAACTCCTGCGGCGCACCTGAAGCCAAGCTGTATTGACTCCGTCTTTCCCTTGGACCCTTCAGCTGCGAAGAGAGGGGGGGTCTGCTGCATGGGCAACAGCAGACCCTCCATATCACCCTGCCCAGGCTCTGTAGCTTCAGCTTCACTGGAGAGGACACTCCAGCGTCATCGCAAGATGTCGATTCAACACGGGAGGAGACAGATACCGTGTCACTCCCGAGTCGGACTGCACAGCCATTCTCGGCGGTGCAGATAGACTCTTAAGAAGCTACACCATTGTCTCTCGAGACGGACGGCTGCCAAGAAGAAGAAGAAGTCTTGCTTATCCTATTCTAATGACCCCCTCTGTGATAGACAGTCATCCTGAATTTTGAGACCTGGCGACAGTATTGCATTTGAGAAAACAAATAGAAGATTGGCAGGAGGCATTTTAGTTTTGGCCGACTTCTCTTACAAGGAAAACAGCCTTGACATATAGCAAGTGTCTTTCACTTATGGAAATACTTTTAAAATCAAGACAAATCCAATATCATCTCCAATGCGAGTCATTAATGTTTGAAGAAAACCAAACATTTTACTTTGTCCCTCCATTTCCAAATGTTTTTTCAACAATGCATTAACCTAATAATGATTTTTTAAAATTACCTTTATAGCTTTTTAAATAGTATTTGTTTGAATGGTTTATATCCAAATAATCCCTCTGGAAATGTGCTGGCTTGCAGAGAATGTTTGTCTCCCTCCCTATTCCTAACTTCCCTGAACAGGCAGGCTGTGACTTCATACCCCATCCTCCTTCAAGTCAGAGATGTCTCTCCCATGCACTACAGCTGATCAAATCAGCTCCAGGATGCATTTCTAAACTAAGCTGAGATGTAGCCCAAGGAAGTGGGCTACAGATAGGTAGCTGCCTGACTCCAGCCTTCAGCCATGTCTTCCCAGTCCATTTTCCAGAATGAAATTTAAAACATGCAGTGTCTCAAATGCCTTCAGGGAGAGCCTTCCATTGCCCTCTGGGGGAGAGGGCAGGGATTATGAGACACATCACAGTTGCCTCCAGTAGGGAGCTGTGTTGAGAAACAATTGGTCCAAGGTCACCAGGTCTTAATTATCGAGGGCAGATAGCTAAGAATTTGAAATTCACAACCAACTGCAAATGCCTACTTGGCCTCTAAAACTCAAAAACAATTTTAAAAGCACTTGGGGAAGACTGCATTGCTCCCTAGTTGCCTTAGAAAACAGATTAATGTGACAATTTACAGGAATTTGAAAATTGAGCTTACCAACCAGCCACCCCCAGAGGATCCCAACCCACAACCCTGCCTGCAACCTATTGGTGTGGGACTAGACCAACTCTGGGAATACATTCAGTGCTTAAAAAGAGCCCTAGGGACCAAGCAGGGAATGCGTGTGTGTGTGTGTGTGTGTGTGTGTGTGTGTGTGTGTTTTCCTACCCATCATCCTCCTGAAATAAAAATGGATTTTTTTTTAATGCAAGCTAGGGAAGCACTACTTCCATTCTTGCATCCCAGCTAGGTCTGAGATGCAAGCAACCACTTCAGAAAATGATGAAACAGCAGCACACAGGTCATGTAGGTGAGGAAGGGCAGGAAAAGGAAAACTCTTAGGACAGCCAAAACAAAACCTTGATCAAAGCACATACCTCCCAGTCTTGAAATGTAATATAAAGACTTTATTGTGAGGAATAAAAGACTCTTGAAGCAAGAATGAAAATAAAGAATGCTCAAAGGAAAGAGAGAGGGGTGGAACAATTATATTCTTCCAGGACCTGAAACTTAACCCATCCTAGGGCACAAAATACAGCTACACAAAAGAAACAGAAAATGACTGTGACATGGTGGGCCAGGAAGCCAGTATGACAATATTTTCTCATAAAATCATATTCTGTTTCACCACTACAGGCTTTAGGAAAATTCAGTATATTGCTGACAGACTTCTAACATTTTCCCCAAAATGGTTCAAGCTTTAGGGAATGTGTCAAAGATACTTAGCACCCACTGCATTTTTTAATATTACACATTGGTAATTCTCAAGTTCATGAATTTTAATAATACCATTGCAATTCAGTTTGACAATCACTCTCTCCAGCACTGGCTGATAAAAACATGCAACAGCACATCCTGTTTGGGTTTTGTTCCAGTGTAGTGTTCAATATGCAAAGGGAAATTATATATGTAGAAATTTTCTTAAAAGAAAAGGTGTGCTATTTGAAGAACTATTTCAAAACACTAGTTGATGACATTTCTAAATACAGCTCACTAGCTATTATGGGAAAAAAAGTGATCATTAAAGATTGATCATTCAGTCACAGATATATGACTTCAAACTAAGTAACACAGATGAGAATTAAACAGGGGATTAAAATCAGTCATTTTGTGCCATTTGCTCTGCACAGTACCATGTGGAAGACTTTCTGAGCTATTTCTACAGCCTTCTCCTCTCACTCCAGCCATATTTGCATCTCTCTAAGCACCTGTGCATACCTAATGGGCTAGTCTAGCTTCATCACAAATGCCATTCCACACCTGGAAAAGTGCCAGGTAAATAATAAGGTACTATATACAGTTTAGTGGATTAGGTGCTCTACCATTAATAATATATTAGTGTAAAAGTGAAATTATCTATATTTCCTTTTATCTTGCTTTCTTGTCTTTATTCCATTCTTTTATTTCTGTCAAATGTTCATCTATCTTTCCAGCCACCTGAGCTTCAAATACAATAGTTTTTCATTCTTCCTATTCCCCATGTCACCTTTTCCAGTTAGCAAACTCTGCTGGTTCTCTATTAGTTCTTTCACTAACATGGCCTTTAAACCATCTGTCTTCTTTCTACTGTATTCCCGTTTCTCAAAATCAGGACCTCATCTTATACCTAGACTCTGCTAAAAATCTCTTAATAGCTTCCTGCTTCCAGTTTGGTTCCTCTCCAATTCATTCCCTTTGTTGACACCTGGTAGATCTTTCTAAAAACACTCCTTTAATCTTGTCACTCCTCTGTTCAAAAACAAAAGCAACCACTATTTACAGGATAAAGAACAAAGACCCCATTACTTAGCCCAGGGCCAAGGTAGGCAGCCCAGATTCTTTGCAGCTGCACCTTACACTACCTCTCAAAACAAATCCTTGGTTGCAGGTGGACTTCGAGATTGGCAGTTGTTACTTGCCCTGCCAGCAACACCTTCCTTCTCTTGAGTCATAATTCCCCGTTAGACCCATAAGTGTCCCAAGCCACCTTTTCCCACAGGTTCTCTCTCCCTGCCTGGACACTTGGCACTTGTTCAGGGTCAACGTTGCATCACTTGGTGGCAGGATCCCAGCCACTGTTGCATCTGTACAAGTGTCTTTTATTTTCCCCAAGTAGATGCCAGCTTGTGAGTGTAGGAACTTTCAAGTAACATTTATTAAGCACTTTCTGTGTGTAGCGCCCTACCTGAGATGCCACAAAGATAGGCAGGCATCTTCATCCCTTTGGGCTGGTATAACAAACTACTACAGAGTGGGTGGGTTATAAAAAAAAAAATTTATTTCTCACAGCTCTGGAAGAGAGTCCTCCTTCAGGTCCAGACTGTAGACTGCTCACTGGGTCCTCACAAAGTAGAAGAGGCCCAGGAGCCCATTCTTGAGAACTCCATCCTCATGCGTGACCTGATCAACTACCAAACCCCCACCTCCAAATACCATCACCTTGAGGAGTTAATATTTCAATATATGAATTTTGAGGGACACAACTTCCAGACCATAAAAGGGAGGTTATATTTCTTTGGCATTCTACAGAAACAACTTTGGTACTGTACTTCTCATAGCTATCCAATGTATATGTTAAATGAATTGATTACCATAATTTTGATATTGTAAATTAAAATTTCACAATTAAACTGTCAAAATTAAATTTCATTAATATCTTTGTTTTACAGGAAACTATGGTAAAGAAAGATGGAATGTCTTATTAACCCAGTGTATTGGTAACAAAATCAATATCTTAATACACATTTTGTTTCTGATTCCTCTGCTCCAATTACCAAGTCCTTCTATATGTCATCAAGAGAAAAGTTTATGTCCTGGATTCAACTTTTTCTTTTTTCTTTTCTTTTCTTTTCTTTTCTTTTCTTTTTTTGAAAGAATTAGCCAAAGTTTTAATATAAACTGTATATCAGATAATATTATGTACCATTTTTTAAATTGTTGTTCTATTACAATTGTCCCATCCCCCCCCCATTGCTCTCCCCTGTCCCACCCACCTCCTCCCACAGTCAATTCCCACCCTGTTGTCCATGTTCATGAGTCATTTATACTAATTCTTTGACTAGACCCTTCCCCTTCTTTTCCCTTTTCCCCATCCCCCTCCCCTCTGGTCACTGTCAGTCTGACCCTTGTTTCTATGCCTCTGGTTCTATTTTGCTCATTTGTTTGTTTTGTTCATTAGGTTCCTGTATTAGATGAGATCATATGATATTTGTCTTTTGCTGCCTGGCTTATTTCACTCAGCATAAAACTCTCCAGTTCCACCCATGTTGTCACAAAAGGTAGAAGTTCCTTCTTTATTTCTGCTACATAGTATTCCGTTATATAAATGTACGACAGTTTTTTGATCCACTCATTTACTAATGGGCACTTACGCTGTGTCCAGTGCTTGGCTATTGTAAATAGTGTTGCTATGAACATAGTGGTGCATAAGTTCCTTGGAATTGGTGTTTCGGGATTCTTCAGGTATAATCCCAGCAGTGGAATTGCTGGATCGAAAGGCAGTTCCACTTTTAGTTTTTTGAGGAAATTCCATACTGTTTTCCACAGTGGCTGTACCAGTCTGCATTCCCACCAACAGTGCACTAGGGTTCCCTTTTCTCCACATCCTCACCAGCACTTGTTTGTTAATTTGTTAATGATGGCTATCCTGACTGGTGTGAAGTGGTATCTCATTGTGGTTTTAATTTGCATCTCTTTGATGGCTAGTGATGTTGAGCATTCTTTCATATGTCTATGGGCCCTCTGTATGTCCTCCTTGGAGAAGTCTTTGTTTAGGTCCTTTCCCCATTTTTTAATTGGGTTTTCTGTCTCCTTGGTATTGAGTCATATGAGTTCTATATATATTTTAGAGATAAAACCCTTGTCCTAGGTATCATTGGCAAATACATTTTCCCATATGGTTGGTTCCCTTTTCATCTTGCTGATGTTTTCTTTTGCTGGACAGAAACATTTTAGTTTGATGTAGTCCCATTTGTTTATTCTTCCCTTTATTTCCCTTGCCCTAGGAGATATATCAGTGAAAATAGTGATGCATGAAATAGCTGAAATTTTACTGCTTATTTTTTCCTCTAGGACTTCTATGGTGTCACAGCTTACATTTAAGTCTTCTATCAATCTTAAGTTTATTCTGGTGTATGGTGTAAGTTGGTGGTCTAGTTTCTTTATTTTTTTATTTTTATTTTTTGCATGTCCCTGTCCAGTTCTCCCAGCACCATTTATTGAAGAGGCTATTTTTACCCCATGTTATGCTCCTGCCCCTTTGTCAAACATTAATTGAACATAGACACCTGGGTTTATTTCCGGACACTTTATTCTGTTCCATTGATTTGTTTGTCTGTTATGTCAGTACCAGATTTGATTACAGAGCTTTGTAATGTAATTTGATATCAGGTATTGTGATTCCTCCTACTTTGTTCTTCTTTCTCAAGATTGCTGAGGCTACTCAGGGTTGTTTTTTTGTTGTATTTGTTCTATATCTGTGAAATATGTGATTGGTATTTTAATGGGGATTGCATTGAATTTATACATTACTTTGGGTAGTATGGTCATTTTAATGATATTAATTCTTCCAATCCATGAACATGGTATATGCTTCCATTTACTTGTATCTTCCTTAATTTCTTTCTTCAGTGTTCTGTAGTTTTCTGAACACAGGTCTTTTACCTCCATGGTTAAGTTTATTTCTAAATACTTTATTTTTCTTGTTGCTATAGTAAATGTGATATTTTTTCTAGAGTTTCTATCTCTGGTATTTCATTGTTGGTGTACAAAAATTTATTCTATTTCTAAATATTGACTTCGTATACTGCTATTTTGCCAAATTCACTTATTAAGTTGAGTAGTTTTTTGGTGGAGCCTATAGGGTTTTCTATGTACACTATTATGTCATCTGCAAATAATGACAGTTTTACTTCCTCCTTTCCAATTTGGATGCCTTTTATTTCTTTTTCTTGTCTGATTGCTGTGGCTAGAACTTCCCCAATACTATGTTGAATAGAAGTAGAGAGAGTGAACATCCTTGGCTTATTCCTGATCTTAGGTGGATAGCTTTCAGTTTTTGCCCATTGAGTATGATGTTGGCTGCAGGTTTCTCATATATCTCTTTTATTATGTTGAATTATGCTCCCTCTATTCCCATTTTGCAGAGCATTTTTATCATAAATGGGTGCTGAACTTTATCAAATGCTTTTTCAATTTTTATTGATATGATCCTGTGATTTTTGTCTTTCATTTTCTGTATGTGATGTTTTACACATATTGATTTTTGAATATACCATCCTTGCACCCCTGGGATGAATCCCACTTGATCATGATGTATGATCTTTTAAATGTACTGCTGGATCTAGTTTGCCAATATTTTGTTGAGGATTTTAACATCTATGTTCATCAGCAATATTGGCCTGTAGCTTTGTTTTTTTGTTGTTTCATTACCTGGTTTTGGAATTAGAATGTTGACCTCATAGAAAGAATTTGGGAGTCTTCCCTCTTCTTCGATTTTTTGGAATAGTTTAAGAAGAATAGGAGTTAGTTCTTTCCTAAATGTTCAATAAAATTTATCTATAAAGCCATCAGGTCTGGGTCTTTTTTGTACTAGGAGTTTTTTTATTACTGCTTCAATTTCACTAGTTGTTATTGGTCTATTTAGGTTTTCTGCTTCTTCTTGATTCAGTTCTGGAAGATTATATGTTTCCATAAATTTGTCCATTTCACCAGATTTTCAAATTTCTTGTCAAATTGTTGTTTGTAGTAATTTCTTACAATCCTTTGTATTTCTGTGGTATCAGTTGTGATTTCTCCTCTTTCATTTCTGATTTGATTTATTTGAGTCCTCTCTCTTTTTTTCTTGATGAGTCTGGTTAAAGGCTTGCTGATTTTGTTTATCTTTTAAAAGAACCAGCTCTTAGTTTTATTAATCCTTTGAATTGTTCTTTTAGTCTCTATGTCATTTAATTCTTCTCTGAACTTGATTATTTCCTTCGTTGTTCTTGCCCTGGGCTTTGCCCTTCATTAGGTTGTTTATTTGAGATTCTTCTAACCTTTTCAGGTAGGCCTGTGTTGCTATGAACTTCTCTCTCAGGACTGCCTTTCCTGTGTCCCGTAGGTTTGGGCTTTTGTGTGTTCATTTTTCATTTGTTTCCAGAAACTTTTTATTTCTTCCTTGATTTCATTGTTAACCCATTCATTGTTTAATAATATGTTATTCAGTATCCATGAATTTGAATGTTTTTGAGTTTTTTCCTTGAAGTTGTTTTCTAGTTTCAAGCTATTGTGATCTGAGAAGATGCTTGATATAATTTCAATTTTCTTGAATTTGATAAGGCTTGTTTTGTTTCCTACCGTGTGGTCTATCTTTGAAAATGTCCCATGTGCATTTGAAAAGAATGTATATTTTGATTCTTTGGGGTGCAAGTTTCTAAATGTCATTTAAGTCCATTTGATCTAGAGTGTGGTTCAATGCTACAAGTTCCTTATTGTTTCTTTGCTTGGAAGATCTGTCCATTGTTGCCAATAGGGTATTACAGTCCCCTGTTGTGAGTATGTTGCAGTTGATATCCTTTCTGAAGTCCTCCAAGATTTTCCTTATATATTTGGGTGCTCCTATGTTCAGTGCATATATGTTTACAAGGTTATATCATCTTGATGAATTGTTCCCTTAAGTATTATAAGGTATCCTTCTTTATCTCTTGTTATGGCCTTTGTTGTGATATCTATTTTGTCTGATATAAGTATTGCTACCCCAGTTTTCTTTTCTTGTGTTGTTTAAAATATTTTTCCATCCCTTCACTTTCAGTCTATGTAGATATTTTGTTCTGAGGTGGGTCTCTTGTAGACAGCATATATGTGGTTCCTGTTTTCTTATCCATTCAGCTACCCTATGTCTTTTCATTGGTGCATTCAATCCATTTATATTTAAGGTTATTATTGATAGGTACTTATTCATTGTCATTTTTCCCCTTTGTACCTGTGTTCTTCACTGTCTCTCTCTGTTTCTTTATATTCTTAAAGCAGGCCTGTTAGCACCTCTTGCAGTGCTGGTTTGGTGGAGATGTGTTCTTTTCACCCTTTTTTGTCTGGGAAACTCCTTATTTCAACTTCTATTTTGAATGAGAACCTTGATGGATAGAGTAATGGTTGTAGGCCTTTGTGTTTCTCAATTTCCCCAATACTTTAAGTAATTTCAAAAAAGTTTTTGACCGCATACCTCAGCTAGTTTCCATTAGACAAAAATATATGTGCTTTCAAGAATATTTTATATTTATCATAAAAAGATTTTGATGCAAGAGACATTGATAAAGCATGTGCCTTGTCTTCACTCATGTTATTTAGAGGATGAGAATATGCCAGGTGATAAATCTTCATAGTCCTTTAATAGAAAAAAAAAAGTGAATTGACACTTTGAAAGTAAAACAGTCCAAACAAAAATATAAAACAAAACTATATAAAACAAAATAAGATGCACAGGAGGGGGGGGGGAAGCCCTAACGCTACAATATTAGCAAAGATTTTTTATAGTTTTATTCATTCATTCATTTATCCATTCATGAATTTCTCATTCACTTATTTATTAACTGAACATACACTTTTGGAGACTTTATTAACTCCCAGGTACTGTGTCAGGCATTCAGTTGTGAGAATTTCTTTTTAGTTCTCTAAAATTCCATAACAGCATGTATTAATTTTATGATGAAAAATAAGCTTTCTAACTGTAATAAAGTTGTGATGGTTAATTTTATATGTCAACTTAACTGGGCCACAAGGAGTCTACACATCTGGTCACACATATTCCGGAAATGTCTGTGAGGGTGTTTTTGAATAAGGGTATCATTTGAATTGGTAGATTGAATAAAGCAGATTGGCCTCTCTAATGTGGGTGGGCCTCATCCAGTCATTTGAAGGCCATCAGCTGCTTTTATGACCCTAGGACATTGATATAAACCTTAGTCTCTTTACAGTGATAGTCTTTGCCTTCCTTCAGTAAGTTTTGTGCCTACTGTTGTCATTTCTCTCTATCTTCTCTCGCCGCTTTTTGTTTTTTTGGGGGGGGGTTGCATTTATTTTGATGGAATCCTTTTTTTTAATTTGCATGTGCAGAGGCAGGCTTATTAGTCTTTTTAGAAATGAGTCTGTTGACTCTGAGTGACATCTAAGAGATTCTCCTGTATGTTAAATTCTAATACTTCAGTACTCAAGCAGAAGTCAATATCCATTTTTGCTTCTCAAAAGTTGGTCTGCTTACTTCCAAGTTTTACTGTGCAGGCAATTGAAAGGACAAGATATATAATTTTGAACACTGGGAAAAATAAGCTACTAATGAAAAGTTGGGTAATATATATTCATATGTATATATGTTCCTTGATATGTATATGTGCAAAGATATGCCTTGTGATATATTTCACATATATGGCGTATTTGTCCTCCTCAACATAAAATGGAATGTAAAATTCTGAATTGTATTATTGCTAAGTTACTTTTTGAAGAAAATTGTGCATTTACATAACTCATTCATAGTTATTAAATTCACTGTTTGCCTTTTTCAGGTTTAAATTTAACAAAAAAGTACTTAATAATTTATTTTTTAAAGGTCAAACTATTTTAATTACTTCTTAGACTATGATGTTCTTAGCTCAATCAAATAACATAAATTTCATCTCTCTGTGCAACGAATTTAATAACCCTTTTAGCCTGTGAATGCAGAAAGTAGTTCAGAGCTTTTGAAGATTAGTAACCAGAACCCGTTTAAGTCCCAGGAATGACCTCATTAGGTTGATGAAACTCTCTGAACACCTTAGCCATTCTGCAGTGAAGCAGCCATTGAATGATGACCCAGAGCAGTAATATGGCCCTGGTCTAGTTCTATAATCTTTATACAGGGATCAAATCCCTTAAAGCCACAAGTTGTGTTTTATTTGTTTTGTTTTGTTCTGTTTTACTCTATCAACAATGGAAAAACAAAACATTGTTTCAGAAAAAAGAAAGTCTTTTATTGTCTTATAATTTTTTTATTTTAAATATATTGTATCATGAGCATTTTCTTGTGTCTGGAATGTTGTTTATTTTATCAATTACAGTTTACATTCAATATTATTTTGTATTAGTTTCAGGTGTACAGCATAGTGGTTAAACAATCATATAGTTTACAAAGTATTCTCCCCACTATTGTCCATACCCACCTGGCACCATACATATTTATTACAATATTATTGACTGTATTCCCTATGCTGTACTTTACATGCCTGTGACTATTTTGTAATTACCAATCTGTACTTCTCAGTCCCTTCAGCTTTTTCACCCAGTCACCCTGCTCTCCTCCCCTTTGGCAACCATTAGTTTGTTCTATATGAGTTTGTTTCTTTTTTGTTTGTTCTTTTATGTTGTTCTTTAGATTCCTCGTATAAGTGAAATTATATAGTATTTGTCTTTCTCTGACTTATTTATTTCACTTAGCATAATACCCTCTAGGTTCATCCATGCTGTGGCAAATAGTAAGGTTTTCTTCTTTTTTATGGCCAAGTAATATTCTTTTGTATGTATGTACCACTACTTTTTTATCCACTTGTCTATTGATGTGGACTTGGAATGCTTCCATATCTTGACTATTGTAGATAATGCTGCAATGAACATGGGAGTGCATATGTTTTATTGAATTAGTGTCTTGGATTTCTTTAAGTATATATACCCAGAGTGCAATCTCTAGGTTATAGGGTGATTCCATTTTTAACTTTTTGAGGTAGCTCCAACCTGCTTTCCACAGTGGCTGCACAAATTTGCATTCCCAACAGTGCATGAGGGTTTCCTTTCTCCACATCTTCACCAACACTTGTTTGTTTATTTATGATAACCATTGTGACAGGTGTGAGGTGATGACTCATTATGATTTTAATTTGCATTTCTCTAATGATGGGTGATGTTGAGCATCTTTTCACATGTGTATTGGCCATCTGTGTGTTCTCTTTGGAGAAGTGTCTCTTTAGGTACTTTGCCCATTTTTAATTGGATTGTTTGTTTTCTTGGTGCTGAATTGTATGAGTTCTTTATAAATTTTGAATATTAACCTCTCATCAGATGTATCATTGGTGAATATGTCCTTCCACTCAGTGGGTCATCTTTTCATTCTGTTGATGGTTTTCTTTGATGTGAAAAAAAATTTTTTAAACGTTTATTGATGGACTTTAGAGAGAAAGAAGAAGGGGGAGGGATAAACAGACACGTTAATTTTGTTGTTTTATGTTTTATGCATTCATTGTTTTTTTCTTCTATGTACCCTGCCCAGGGATCAAACCCACAGCCTTGGGGTACCAGGACAATGTTCTAATCAATTGAGCTACCCGGCCATGGCTGCTGATGTGCAAAAACTTTTTATTTTGATGTAGACCCATTCATTTATTTTTCTTTAGTTTCCCTTGCCCAAGGAAATATATCAGCAAAAATATTATTAAGAGAAATGTTCAAGATTTTATTGCCTGTGTTTTCTTTTAGGATTTTTATGGTATTCAGTCTTACATTTAAATTTTTAATCTAGTTTCAGTTCTTGTATATAATGTAAGAAGGTGGTCATTTCATTTTTTTTTTTTTTTTGCATATGTCTGTCCACTTTTTCCAACACCAATTATTAAATAGTCTGTCTTTACCCCATTGTGTGTTCTTGCCTCTTTTGTCAAATACTAACTGACCATGTAGATGTGGGTTTCTTTCTGGGCACTCTATACTGTTTTATTGATCTGTATGTGTGCTTTTATGCCAGTATTGTGCTGTTTTGATTATTATGGCTTTATTTAGTTTGATATCAGGTAGTGTGATTCCTCAAACTTAGTTCTTCTCTCTCAAGATTTCTCCTGCTATTCAGGGTCTTTTGTGGCTCCATATAAACTTTTTAAATATTTATTCTAGCTCTGTGAAATATACCATCAGAATTTTGATAGGAATTGCATTGAATCTACAGATTGCTTTGGATAATATGGACATTTTAAAACTGTTAATTCTTTCTGTTCATGAACACTGTATATGTTTCTATTTATTTGTATCTTCTTCAATTCTTTCTTCAGTGTCTTATAATTTTCTGAGTACCAGTATTTTACCTCCTTGGTTAAATTTATTCCTTGGTACTTTTAAAAAAAAAAATAATTTATTTATTTGTTTGTTTATTTATTTATTTATTTTTAGAGAGAGGAGAAAGGAGAGAGAGAGGGAGAGAAACATCACTGTGTGGTTGCCTCTCACTCGCACCCCCAACTGAGGACCTGACATGCAACCTAGTCATGTGCCCTGACCGGGAATCGAACCAGTGACACTTGGTTCACAGGCCGACGTTCAATCCACTTAGCCACACCAGCCAGGGTTATTTCTTGGTACATTTTTAATGCAACTGTAAGTTGGATTGTTTACTTAATTTCCATTCAAAATAGCCCATTATTGTTGTATAAAAATGCAACTGATATTTGGATATTAATTTTGTATCCTGCTACTATATTGAATTTGTTTATCAGTTTCTGTTTTTTTGGTGGAATCTTTAGAGTTCTCTATATATACTATCATGTCATCTGCAAATAATGACAGTTTACTTCTTCCTTTCCAATTTAAATGCCTTTTATTGTCTGATCGCTGTGGCTAGGACTTCCAGTACTACATTGAATAAAAGTGGTGAAAGTTGACATGCCTGTCTCATTCCTGATCTTAAGGAAAATGCTTTTCGCTTTTCCCCACTGAGTATTGTGTTAGCTGTGGGTTTATCATATCAGGCCTTTATTATGGTAAGATATGTTCCCTCTATTTCCAATTTGCTGAGAGGTTTTTTTTTTATCATAAATGGGTGCTGGATTTTTTCAAAAGGTTTTTCTGCATCTATTAATATGATTGTATGATTTTTATCCTTCATTTTGTTTATGTAGTGTATCACATTTATTGATTCACAGATATTGTACCAACTTTGCATCTGAGAAATAAATCCCACTTGATCATGATGTATGCTCTTTTAATGTATTTCTGGATTTGGATTGCTAATATTTTGTTAATGATTTTAGCATCTATGATTATCAGGGATTTTGGCCTATAATTTTCTTCCTTTGTAGTATCTTTATTTGGTTTTGCAATTGAGATAATGCTGGCCTCATAAAATGACCCTAGCAGTCTTCCTTCTTTTTAAATTTTTTAAAAATAGTTTTAGAAGGAAGAGTTTTAGTTCTTTGAAAATTTGGTAAAATTCACCTTTGAAACCATCCAGTTCAAGACTTTTGTTTGTTGGAAGTTTTTTGATTACTGCTTTAATTTCATTAGTTGTAATCTGTCTATTCAGATTTTCTTTTGTCCTTGATTCAGTTTTGGGAGATTGTATGTTTCTAGGAATTTACTCATTCCTTTCAAATTGTCCAGTTTGTTGGTATATAGTTGTTTGTAATATTTTCTTATAATCCTTTGTATTCCTGTTGTGTTAGTTATTTCTCCTTTTTCAATTCTGATTTCATTTATTTGGGTCATCCCTCTTTTCTTCTTAATGAGTCTGGTTAAAGGCTTGTCACGCTTTTTTACCTTTTCAGAGACCCAGCTTTTGGTTTTATTAATTCTATACATTGTTTTTTGTAGATTCTTTTCTGTTTACTTCTTTTATGATCTTCATTAGCTCTTTTATTCTACTCACTTTTGTCTTTGTAGTTCTTTTTCTAGATCCTTTAACTGTAAAGTTAGATTTTTCAATTTGATATATTTTTTTGTTTTCAGGTAGGCCTGTAATGTGATGAGTGCCCTTCTTGGGTCCACTTTCACCCTGTCCCATAGATTTAAGGTTGTTGTGTTTTCATTTTTATTTGTTTCAAGGTATCTTTTGATTTCTTCCTTGATCTCATTATTAACTCATTTATTGTTTAGTAACATGTTACTTAACTTCCATACATTTGTGTGTTTTCAGTTTTTTTCTTGTGATTTATATCTAGTTTCACACCATTATGTTCAGAAAAGATGTTTGATAAAATTTCAATTTTCTGAAATTTAGTGAGACTTGTTTTATGTGCTGACACATGGTCTATCCTAAAAAATGTTCCATGTGCACTTGAAAAGAATGAATATCTGCTGCTTTAGGGTGAAATGCTTTAAAGATATCAGTTAAATCCATCCAATCTTGTGTCACTTAAGGTCACTGTTTCCTTATTAATTTTCTGTCTGGAAGATCTCTCCATTAATGTCAATGGGGTGTTCAAATCTTCTACTGTGTCTGTATTAGTGTCCGTCTCTTTCTGTCAATTAAGATTTGCTTTATATATTCAGGTGTTTTTATGTTTGGTGCATAAATGTTTACAGGGGTTATATACTCTTCTTGGGTTGAACACTTTATCATATGTAGTGTTCATATTTGTTTTTTATTATAGCCTTTGTTCTGTTTTCTTTTTTTAGCTGATATAAATATTGCTACCAAACTTTTTTTCCTTTCCATTTGCATGAAATATCTTTTTCCATCCTTTTACTTTTAGTCTGTGTGTGTCTTTCAGTCTGAGATTGGTCTCTTGCAGGCACCATGTATACGGGTCTTGTTTTCTTATCCATTCAGTCGCTCTATGTCTTTTTATTAGAGCAATTTCTGGTTTACATTTAAAGCAATTATTGGGCCATGCCTGGGTTGTTCAGTTGGTTGAAGTGTCATCATGTGCACCAAAAGATTTTGGATTCAATCCCTGTTCAGGGCACATACCTAAGTTGCAGGTTCAGTCCTAAGTTGGGGTGCATACAGGAAACAACGGATCAATGTTTCTCTCTCACATAGATATTTCTCCTCCTCTCTCTTTCTCTCTATTTCCCCTCTTTCTCTCTCTCTCTAAAGTCAATAGATATATCTTTAGTTAAGATTAAAAATAATAAAATAAAGTAATTATTGATAGACATATATTTATTGCCATTTTATTCTTTGTACTTTTCTTTCTCCTTTTTTAAAAAAAAATTTTTTAGAGAGAGGGGAATGGAGGGATAAAAAGAGGAAGAGAAACAGTGACGTGTGAAACATTGATCAGTTGCCTCTCACATGGCCCCCAACTAAGGACCCAGCCAGCAACCCAGGCACATGCCCTGTCTGGGAATTGAATCAGTGACATTTCAGTCTACAGGATGATGCCCAACCTACTGAGCCACACCAGTCAGAGCTCCTTTCTTTTTAAAGAAGATGATTTAACATCTCTTGTATTATTGTTTTGGTGATAATATATTTCTTCTTCAGCTTTAAATGATAACTTTCCTGGGTAGACTAGTCTTCGTTATAGGTCCTTGGTTTTCATCACTTGGAATATTTAATGCCAATACCTTCCTGCTTGAAATGTTTCTGTTGAGAAATCACCTTAACAGTCTTATGGGAGCTCCCTTGTAGGTAACTAACTGTCTTTCTCTTGAACCTTTTAAGGTTCTCTCTTTGTCTTTAACCTTTGCCATTTTATTTTTTTTAATGTGTTTTATTGATTATAATATTACATTTGTCCCCATTTCCCTTCCCTCTGCTCCCCTCCACCTTGTGGTCCCCCTCCCTCCAGTTGTCCCCCCCTTTTAGACCATGTCCATTAGTTGTGCATATAGTTCTTCTCAACCTCTGTCTATTCCATTCCCTCCTACCATGATCCTTAATTCCTATATCATCTCCCTCCCTCTCCCCATTCCCTCTCCCTGTTGACCTCCCCCCAATATGTTCCCCGTACCTATAGTTCTTTTTCCACTCTCGTTGCCTGTTTAGTTCGCCTTTGTTTCAATTCCCTAGCTTCTGTTGTTTCTTGTGATGCAGTTTTCATTTTAGATTTCATAGTTTTGATCCTCCTTTTTTAAACCAGTCCCTTTAACATCTCATATAACAGTGGTTTGGATCTAATGCACTCTTTCAGTTTTATTTTGTCCTGGAAACACTTTCTCTGCCCTTCTATTCTGAATGACAATTTCGCTGGATAGAGTATTCGTGGTTGTAGGTTTTGGATTTTCATTACTTTGAATATTTCTTGCCAGTTCCTTCTTGCCTGCAGGGTCTCCCTTGAGAAGTCAGCTGATAGTCTAATTGGGACTCCTTTGTACATGATTCTTTTCTTCTCTCTTGCTGCTTTTAAGATTCTCTCTTTATCTTTAATTTTTGACATTTTGATTATAATGTGTCTTGGAGTGGTTCTCCCTGGGTCCAGTTTTTTTGGAATTCTCTGTGCTTCCTGGACCTGTAAGTCTATTTCCTTCCCCAAGTTTGGGAAGTTCTCCTTTATTATATTTTCACTCAATTTTTCAAGTTCTAGTTCGTCTTCTTCGTTCTCTGGCAAGCCAATGATTCTTATGTTGAGCCTTTTATAGCTGTCCCAGAGGTTTCTGATCCTCTCATCGTTGCTTCCCATTTCCTCTCTCTGCATTGGTTGACTGCTTGTTCCTTCTCCATATTCTGGTTTGTTGAAATGAACTCTGGATTTTTTTTCCTCACCATCTGTCTCGTATGTGGTTTTGTTCCTTTCGTTATGAGTGTTTTTCGCTTCTTTCTCATCTTTTTCCAGATCTTTTGTTAATTCTGTAAGCCACCTGATAACAATGGCCCTGAACTGAGCCTCTGACAGGTTTCTTATTTGTTCATCTGCCAGGTTCTCCATCTGTTGCCTGGTGAGTTGTGCCACCGGGATTTCTATAGTTGTCTGCCTCATTTTGACAGATGCGTTTTGCTTTCTTGGGCCGGCTATAGGGGGCAGTGCCTGTGTACTCGTCACAACCCAGCGACCGGTGCCTGTCCGCAACCTATTTCGCAGCCCTGTGGCGCTTTCTTTGGGGGCGGGGGTCCAAGATGGGTTCACACAGTTATTCCGCTAGGAGACCGGGATCCGTCCTCCCGCCCCCCTGGGCCTCACTGTTCAAGGCGATGTGGTGGCTGCTTCTCCCAGCGTTGGGGTCGCGAGCTGCCAGGGTTCGACTGCAGCCGGGATTGTTCTCCCCGCCGCTGGGATTGCTCTCCCTGCCGCTGTCCCTGGTGCGACTGCAAACAGCACCAACCACTTTCGCTCTTACCTGCCCAAAGGGCGCTGCTGGTTTATAACTTCATACGTTGGGCTTCCGTGTAGCTTTATTTTCTGGAATTTCTAGTTATCTTTTGTTTTGAAGTAGTTGTAATCCTCTTTAGTTGTAGAGGGAGACCGAGCGTGCCCGTCTAAGCCTCCATCTTGGCCGGAAGTCCTAACCTTTGCCATTTTAATTATAATGTGTCTTAGAGTGCGCCTCTGGATTCATCTTGTTTAGAACTCTCTGTGCTTCCTGGAACTTGTGTGTCTTCTTTCTTCACTAGGTTAGGAAAGTTTTCAGTCATTATTTCTTCAAATAGGTTCTCAATCCCTTGTTCTCTCTCCGCTCCTTCTGGTACCTCTATGCCATGCATGGTGTTACATTTCATGTTGTCCCAAAGGGGACTATCTACTTTCTTTTTTTTTTAATTCTTTTTCTTTTTCTTTCTTTCTTTTTTTTTTTTCTGCTGATTTAGTGTTTTCTGATACCTTATCTTCCAAAACACTGATTTGATCCTCTGTTTCATCTAATCTACTGTTGATTTCTTCCAGTGTATTCTTCACCTCTGACTGGTTCTTTTCTTATGGTTTCTATGTCCTTTTTCACACTATTGAAGTTCTTACTAAGTTTTTCGAACATTAGTTTGAACTCTATGTCTGGTCAATTGCTTGCTTCTATTTTATTTAGCTCTTTATCTGGAGATTTTGCCTGTTTTTTTATTTGAGGTATGTTTCTTTGTCTTCACATTTTAGTTGCCTCTTTGCATTTATTTCTGTGCATTAAGCATATTTGTATGTCTTCCAGTCTTGGTAGGGTGGCCTTATGTAGTAGGTGTCCTATGGGACCCAGTGGTACAGTCTCCCTGATAACCTGAGCTGGGTGATCTAGGAATGTCCCTTGTGCGGGTTATGTGAGCCCTCCTGTTGTAATTGAATCTTGATTGCTCTTGGCCCATTCATGCGTGGGGTCAACCCTGAGGCTGGCTGGCTGGCTGTGAGTGTTGACCCTGACCATAGTGTACGAGTTACCATGCAGGCGCTGTCCATATAATGCAGGATTAGCCTCAACAGTGTCTGATGCCTATTGATATTTCCCTTTGGATGTGTCACTGGTGTTGTCTGAATCTCATTACTGAGTACCTTTGTTCTGGGGCCTCCTGGGAGGGACTCCAGTTCAGATCAAGGTCAGACACTGCATGTGACTGGCCTTGGGCAACCTGCTTGGAGCTACAAAGTGATCCACAGTTTGTGGCTGTCTCTTCAGGGGTAGGTGTGCTTGGGCAGAGCCAAGCTGCACACCAAGGCTAGCTTCCACCAGCACCAAGCCCAGAGACAGGTCAACAAAAAGGCTCAAGGCACTCTGAGATCCTCCTCTGCCTGCCTCCTCCTGCTGGCTACCCGTTAGTCTCAGTCACTGAAAGAACCTCTGGTGGTATTCTGTTTGCAAGAGGTAAGTTCTCAGTGAGTCACAAGGTAAGGACAAGTGATCTTCACTAGACTGATACAGGTTCAAACTTGGTGCCAGTGCTGAGTCTGAGGCCACTCAGCTAAAGTCCTAGGGCATACCAAGGGTAGCTGCCACTGACTAGGTGTCTGTATACCTTGGTGGTGGGGGAATTATCAGGGTGAGACTAGCAGAGTTTATCAGGACAACACATACCAAGATTTGGCCATGTGAAGGGAACTATCTGCACTGGTGGGGCATGCAAGGGGAAAATGGCCCTTGTTCTAGAGCCACACAGCTCAGTCTATTGAGGATTCTGACTAGACCTTCCAGAGATCCAAAGCTCCACGTCATGGGGCTGTCAGGAGTCAGGAGGGTGAGGCAAGTGGATCTCCCATGAGGGGGAAGCACTGTGAGGGAGACGGTGGAGGGAGTGGCTCTCATCCCAAAACCACACAACTATGTCACTGACACACCCTGAGTCTTCCCAGACCTCTATACCCGCAGACCCAGACAGCTGAATCTTTCACAGGGCCTGGGCTCTTCAACGTAAAGCAACAAGGAATTCAAAGGCTGAAGCTATTGCTTCCCCTGCACCCCACCAGGCTGATGCCATATGGAGGGGCATGTTCCACCCAAGACAGATAGTGTCTGCAGTGTGGGAGAGGGACTTAGCACAGGGACCCTGTTGGCTATCCCTTCAGATCTCTCCCCAGAACCATAAACCATAATCTCTCCTCATACGACTCTATTCCAATCTGCCTTCCCCCCAAACTGGAGCCAAGGGTGAGTGGCTGCCAACAGGATTTTGTGCCCTGATTCCTTAAAAGAGCACCTGAGTCTCTCCCTGGTGAACAGAATCCCTGTTGCTTTTCATAGCCAGATGCTATGTATGTGACTCTTGCTGGTTCCAGTATTCTAGGCTGAGGAGCCCAGGGTGGGGTTGACACCCCACACTTCTCAAGGTAATCTCTGCAGCTGAGCTATCCCTCCAGATTCTCAGCAACCAACCTGTGGAAGTAGGGCCAGCCCTTTTCGCATCTCTGCCCTTCCTACAAGTCACGATGTGGCTTCTTCTGTAAATCTTGGTTAGAAGACTTTTTAGTCTTCAGTTACTTATTCAGGTTGATTACTCTATATTTTCATTATAATTCCAGTTTGTTCCTGGGAGCAGGTGAGTATAACTCCTCCCACTCCACTGCCATCTTGGATCCTCCTTCAGGGAAAGAAACTTTTCAACTCCTAGGGCTAATTTCTGTTCCTGGTGCTCTGAGCCATTCTTTCTCACATTGATCACCCAATGATGAATATCTTCTGTGCCATCTTCACTCTGTTCTATTCCCTCAACATAAGTCCTCCAGCCTTAAAAAGAATCAGCTTATAGTCATGAACTTTGGATTATGTTATAGTGTTATAGGCTGAATTGTGTTAGCCCAAAATTCATGCGGTAAAGTCCTAATCCCCAGAACCTCTGAAGAATGTGACTGTATTTGAAGATACGGCCTTTAAAGTGGTAATTAAGGTAAAGTGAGGTCATATGAGTGGGCCCTAATCCAATACAGCTGTTGTCCTTATAGGACGGGGACATTATGACAGAAACATATGAGCACAGAAGAAAGACCATGTGAGGACACAATAAGAAGGCTCCTAATACTGTCATTAGGGGTTAGGTCTCAACATATGAATTTTAAGGGATAAAAACATCCAGTTGATAGCACAAGTTACTACCCAAATCTGACTTCCTTCCAGAAGGTCACCAGGGTACTTTTCTATAATACTGTGTAGGGTGTTAATGCCAATCACAATAGTCACCACTTTCTTAAGTTATCCAAACAATTCATATTAATCCTAGACTCATTCAATACAGTGATAAAGGGAATCCTAAAAACCATCTAATTCAACTCTCTTGACATTAGACTAATAAGGAAACCAAGGTCAAAGAATAAATAATAGGCCCCTATAAATAATAGGCCATATAGGAAATAGCTGGAAAGCTAGGACCACAAACCAGTCTTCATCCTTCTGTCCTGCTAATAATTCAGTAACTATCAACTAATTAAGAAGCAATACATTGACAACTCAGAGGGACAAATTCAGAGCCAGAGACTCCTGGATTGGAATGTGTACTCCATGACACACACCAGCTGTCACTTAAACTTTCAGAACTTCAGTTTCTCTTCTGGAAAATGGGAATAACAACAATACCAAACCATAGTTAAATGAGATAATACTGGTAAAGAACTTTGAATTGTACTTAACATAATAAGTACACTGATGAGGGGAAGATGACATATTCATCTTTATTAGGTTATATAGATACCACATGGATAATACAGTAAAAATTATGTTAGTTTCATGTACTGGAAATGTTGGTTTGCCAGTCCCCATGCAGGATTATGCAATAAAGTTTCAAAGGTCACAGTGGACTGCCTTCACTGGCTGTCTTAAGGTTACTATTTCAAATTTGGTAAATTTAAACATAGAAAATTGCTAAGACCAGATATTTTTAAAAAGTCAATATTACTTCTGATGAACACTGGTCATTAAAATCTTTCTCAATAATATCCATAGATTAATAAATCTAAATATTCTTAACAGAGGTAAATAGATAAATATCTGAATTTCTGTGTATAACTCCAGTCAGCCTTTACTAGTTCAAATGCTTAGTGCCAGATACATTTTCGCTGGTATGTTGCAAGCACACAGTTAGTACCTTTTCCTCCTGGTGAAAGAGTCTTCATTTCTGACACTGCCAGAGGAAACAAAGCAATTTTATTTTTAAATTACCATTGTTTTTAGTTCCTTTGTTCACAAAACCATAGTAAGACACATTCAGAGCATCCAATTTTAGATTCGGTATGCTACCAGGATATTATTTGTCCAGAAGAGAAAAAATAGAGAAAATTACAGTACGAATAATCATGTCCTTGTCTTGACAGAGCTGGTAACCACTGCGCAACACGCTTTGCCCCTCTCAAGACTTGGTCAGAGAAAACCACCATGTCTTAGGTGGCTCCTAAAGCAACTACACATTCCTCTGACCTTCCCAGGTGGAAAAATCTGATTTGATTGAGTTAGAACAGCAAGAAGAATTTGCTCAGGGGTCATAGGCTTTATAATCTAGGTTGAGTCCTTTTTTTTTTTTTTTAAATGCAGACATTTTGCACAAGAGATCAAATAAACATTCTATAGAAAAAGAAATCTCTGTCAGTGATTATGTTCAACTAAGTTGGAGCCCAGTCTTTCAGTATAAAGGTGGTGAAGGCAAGAAACTCCAACTTAAGCTCAATTGTCTAGTCATTCCTAACTTGACCATAAGTGCAATTGGTCCCATGACTTCCTAAGGTTTCTTGTTGTTTGCTTAAATTTATTTTTTAATTATAGTTGACACCTGTTTTGCTTTGACTTGCACATATCACTAATGGTTTGTTAATCTGCAGAAATAGGGATTTAAAAAATTATATACACATATGCATACATAGAGAGAGAGCATGCGTGCTTTATGTACTAAAGGCTGTAAATTCTCTCCTTGATTTTTTGCTTTAGGTAAAAAGTAAATAAATAAATAATAATAAATAAAATGTATAAATATATAAAGTAAAAATTGGGGAAGGAAATCATTCGTAAACAGAAATACATTTAATTCCCCACTGTCATTTTTGGTAAATTACTAGAGTGGGCCTCTCCCCTCTCCTTGGACCTGTAGAATGTAAACACTCTCACCCACACAACACATAATATCTCCGTTGATTCTAATGCCAATTCTGAGAGGGAGGAAGAAATGTATAAGAAAGAAACGTTTATTGGACTTGGGCTCTGCCGGGCCCTGCTCCAGCGTGGGCGCATTCATCTTCTGGGCTGCCCTTTGAAGAGGCAGCAGCAGCGCCCATGAGACACAGAAACTGAACCTCCGGGCGATCCGGTGACTCAGCCCAGGCGAGCGCGGAGGGAGTGAGCCTGGTGTGTGGGACTGTTTACCCCGCCGGGTTAGACATTCTGCCACCGCCGCCCCAGCTCTAGGAAAGACCACACCTGAAGCTTATTTTTAAATTGCAACGATATTGAAACTTCAGGAAAGGAAAGAAGAAAAATGGGGAAGAGAGGGAAGGAGAGGGAAGCAGAGAGGAGAGGAGGGGAGCGTTTGGGAGAAGAGAATCTGGGAACAGAACCTCTGACCTTCTAAGGCTGCCCATAGGTTTGGAAGGCTGCCAAGCTACTCAAAAAGCCAGGGAGAAAATAAGTTCTAGCCCATCAAAGTAATTTCTTCCAGAAGAAAAAACTTCCATGAACAGCTTTCTTTTCCCAGAACACTTGCGTGTTGTTTTCCTCAGGTCAGTGACCATCACACAGCTGATCATGTTTTCATTTTCTTTGGGCCTTCACAAAGCTTAGGGGATCACACAACTCAAATTTGTTAGCGCTGTAGGATGCACTAATCTAAATATTTATTCTAGCTTTTTACCTGGCCTTGCCTTTTCGTATTTATACATGGTGGAGTAAAGGTAGGTTTATAGCTGTGAGCATGCAAAATGCAGATTATTCTTGTATTATTATTGATTAATCATTGTATTATTTTCCATTCCATCAATTGTAAACCTACTTTTGCCCCACCCCGTATAAGCTGAGGTTCCAATTTTTAACTATTTTATATTAGCATATAAATTATATCTGCTTACAGACAAATCTGATTCCTGTGTAACCAATAAAGTAAATATTTTAGGCATTGACCATGCTCTCTAGTACCTAATATAAATGTTAATGTATATTAATTTTCACTGACTATTCAATATGCTTATTTTGCATAATGGCTTTTATTGGTTACACTGAACTTATTTTTTTAATTCAGTCAACAGATAGTTATCAAGTGTCCAGCATATGCCACGCACTGGACTATGTGTTAGGCTACGAATGGAAGCAACACTCACACGGTCTCTGCTTTCAGGAAGAAAGCAATTGCCACACAAATAATATTCAGTGAAAAGAACAAGGGAGGAGAGGATGGAACAGGTGCCTGTAAGAGCTGGGCTTGCCGTTATCCTCGAGGGTAGCCAAGATTGCCCCAGGTATTGACATTTCAACTGAAACTATAGGCGTTAACTCCAAGAAGAGGGAAGTGGAGCCAGACTGGAGTTGGGGAGCACTTCAAGCAGAGAAAACAACACGTGCAAGGCTCTAGGGTAGAAAGGAAAGGGCTTCCTACAAACCTGAAATAAAGTGGGTATGTCTGGAGCTTTGTCAGCAAAGGAAGGATGTGGTCGTGAAGCAGAGAGACAAGCCATGTTACAGATTTTGGCTTCGTTCTAAGAACAGTGATGAGGATATTGAATAATTTGCTCAAAGTCATCCAGCCAGTAAATAAAGAAGTGTATAACATATTAATAAAGCAAAAGTGGAACAGTTTGTAGCCTATAATAAATGCAAAGGGGAAATCTGAAATCATTATAATAATTATTGCATTAATGGTTTCATATATCAAAATCTCACAAAAATAGTTATTACTAAATATATTATTACATACCCCAGTTTACAGATGAGAAAACTGGTGCCCAGAGGAGTTAAATAATTGGCAAGACTGGGATTAAAATCAGGACTACTAAATCAAAATCTCGTGTTCTCTTCATGAAGCACATCCTACATGTTGCTTAGCTGATCCTTTAAATTCACGTTCAAGATTGGGTACCAAGGAGGAAACTGGAGAATGTATACATTTCTGTAAAACTGTCCTTGAGCTTCATTCTTGAGGCATATAATTGAGAGTGGAAGAGAATATGTGAGACAGATTTTGTAAAATTATTCTAATAAATTATTCTATCCATGCCTGATCAATCTTGAATTTTTACAAATGAAAGAAAACAAACCATCTTTTGCATTTGAAAGGTAATTTGTTACACTTATGATTAAAAATCTAGGCAGACCTTTGCTTTATATGCTTTGATTTTAAAAGCTATCACTCAGGTGGAACTGAACGTTGTTAATTCTATCTCTAATGAGAAGAAAAGGGAAATTCAAAGAGGATGTTAAGGAATTATGTTTTTTACTGTTGAGTTGTTCTTGTCAAAAAAAAAGTAGCTTTAAGCAACAAGAAATGGAAATGGGGCCTTATGAAAATGATACTTTTGCTAATAAAGGGGATGGAAATCTCATGAGGGGAAAAAAATAAAAAAGCCATTGAAGAGAGAAAAGTGTCCCCTAAAGGTCTTTCAGTTCCCAAGGCTGATTGATCTCACCAGTTCCTCAGTAGCTAGAGTCCTTGAATTGCCCTCAGGTGCGCTGCCATCAGCAGGACCCAGCTACCGCCCTGTGATTGATCTTCCTTTTCTACACAACCTGCCAAAGTTTGTTGAGCTTCTCCTGGGCATCAGGGAACAGGGGCATGACCTGGGATGTGGTCTCTATCTCAGACATTAGAGTTCATTGAGGCTCTCTGTCACACCATAATCTCTCTCCTCTCATGACTATCCATTTTGTCCTCTACTCTGCATCTTTTCCTTACCTTACACCTCAGCTATTACTTTGGACTGATCATTGCTTTGGTTCCTTCACAACCCCTCAAGACCTCTGTGCCCTCAGTTTACCTGAGTTCTCTTCATAGGAGTTTTTGGTGTTGGCCTCTTCCTTCTATATTCCTCTGCTATAGTCCTCAGTTTATGCTCACCAGAGGAAACCTGATTGGCTTAGTGACTAACTGCTCCAACTTTGACTTCAGGCTGGGCTAGGAATTTGCCACCCTTGGTTCAGACAATCACCACTTTTCAAGCAAGCTGTAGCTGAGGGAAGCACCATGGAGAGTAACATATCACAGACTGTGAGGGCAAGCTATGACCTAATATCTTGGTTCAAATCCCAGCTATGCCATTTACCAGATGTGACACTTTGAACATAGTCCTTAATGCCTCCTCTAAAAAAGGAGGGCAATTATAACATCTCATTGAATTGTTGTGATGATTAAATTAAGTAACACATGAAAGAACTTAGCATGTATTTAGTAACTAGTAAAGACTCCATAAGTGTCAGCTATTATTACTACGGATTTCTACGGCTGATCTTCAGCAGATGGCCAAGGGCAGGCCAATTGTCCTTGACTATAGGTCCAGAGAAATGCATTAATGATCTGTTTAATCACAAGTGTGCAGCTTCTTCAACCTCAGCTTTGCCTGTCAAAGCTCACTAACAGGTCTTTTTAAATAGGAAGATACTGAGGGGATTTTGGATATTTTTCTGTCTAAATTATTTTCACATGACCAGTTGAAATCTATAAAATTAATAATATACACAAATGTGGGCAATTTCTAGAATAGGCACTTCTTCATTTCAGCATTCTATGAACTATTAATGTTGGAGTATAGACAGGTTTTGAGGGTTGTTTAGCATTGTGTGTGTATGTGTATGTGCATACATGTGTGTTAATAAGAACTGCTTCATCATTACATGACCTGTTAAGATCTAGAAGAATTATCGGATAGCCTGGGAAATTGTCTTATTTAAATCTGGTTCAACCAAGCCACATAAGTCACATAAGAAGAACAAACTAAACATTTTCATTTGAGTCAGCAATTGTAACCACTATATAACAGTACAGAAAGGGATTTACTCCAAGGCAAAGTAATGTCTGACTTCATCTGAACTGGGCTAGATATGAAACAACCTATTAAGGAGCCTAATCTTGAGATGACATGAACTCATTACATCCAACCCCAGGGAGTACCCTTTACACTGTGTTCTAGAATATACCATGACAAAGCCCTTCTGAAGTTCAGACCTCCCCCCAAAATAAATCCCATTAGAGAAAGAAGAGGGCCATGGCTATAGAGGCTGAAAGGGTTTCCAAATTCACAGACTGGTGTTTATCCAGAGGTTAAAGCATAGTTCTTTGACATTAACATACAACCCTGAAAATCATAAACTGGATTATGATAATTTCTTATTTTCAAGCCCTCTGATAGCATAGAACTTGAGCTCTTCACCATGTATGAGCTCTCCTTCCTCCCTCTCCGGCCTCATCTCATGCCAGCACCTCCTGCTGCCCTGGCTCAGTACACTCAGCCCCTCTGCCTCTGTTCTATGCCCAGCCAAGGTCATTCCCGGCTCAGTTCCAGGTGACCTCTCTCCCTGTAACCTTCCTGAGATTGCTCTGGAATGGCAAACTCATCATTTCCTATCTAAACATCATATGTGTTTTCTACATAGCACTTTGCATGATAGGTATTTATTTTGTTTATAAGCTCACTTGAATTCTGAGATCTCTGTCCCATGCTAAAGACCTTATAAAAACAGGAATCATCTCTGTTTTATTTACTATTAGGTTTCCACCATTTATCCCAAAGCCTGGCCCACATACTAAGAGCTACTCGTGTACTACAGAGTAATAAAAAGATGTTTTGTTCCTTAACTGCGAATAGATGGACAAAAGCTGAGAGAAAACATAACATGCTAAAACATACATTTATACAAAAAATGTTTAGTAAGTTAATGAGTAAACAAACTGTGGTACAGCCATACAATAGAATATTATTCATTGATAAAAAGAAATGAGCTCTCAAACCACAAAAAGACATGGATGAACTTGAAATGTACATCACTAAGTGAAAGAACCAACCTGAAAAGACTACATAATATATGATTCCAATATATGTGTTTCCTAGGGCTACAGTAACAAATTAGCACAAACTTTCTTTCTCTCATAGTTCTGGACACCAGAAGTACAAAATTAAGGTGTTTGCAGGGCCATTCTCTCTCAAACACTCATGAGGAGAATCTGCTCCTTGTCCTTCTCTTAGCTTCTGGTGTTGCCGGTAATGTAGCCACTAGTTGGCCTACAACCACATCACTCCAGTCTCTGCCTCCATCATGTGGTGTTGTCCCTGTGCACATCCAAATTTCCCTCTCCTCATAAGGACACTAGTCATACTGGATTAAGGGTCGCGCTCCAGTATGACCTCATCTTCATTACACCTACATTCTGTCCTTATTTTTGGAGGACACAATTCAACTTGAAACATCCAACTATATGACATTTTGGAAAAGGCAAAACTAGAGAGAGAGTAAAAAATGAGTAGTTGCCTGCACATTGAGGGAGGGGGGAGGAAGGGGAGAGTGACTAAGTGAAGCACAGGGTATTTTGGGGTGTTGAAACTATGCTGTGTGATACTGCAATGGTGGAAACGTGGCAGTATGCACTGGACAAAACCCATAGAACTGTTGAACACAATGAGACAATTCTGATGTAACTATGGCATTTAGTTAATAATAATGTGTTAATAATGGTTTATCAATTGTAACAAATGTACCACACCAAAACAAGATGTTAATAATAGAGGAAATTGGGGGAGAGAGGTGGATATATGGGAAGTCTTGGTACTTTTCTGTAAATCTAAAACTGTTCTAAAAAGTAAAGTCTATTCATTAAAAAATACAAGTTAGAGTTTGGATTTGGTTTCTTCAAGGGTTAATGGTATATACCTCTTGTCTTTTGGCATTTCATGGGAAGTTTCCAGAAGTAATCATCCCAAAACAAACTGGCTACAGACCTACGCAGTTTTAAGAAAGTCACTTATCCTTAAAATGTTCGTGTCCTTGGATGCAATTTTCTTCTTTCACTTGCCAATCGTTATGACTGCAAACCTCACTGCTCCAGTTACTCTGTTACAGACCAGGCAAACTCTGTCCAGGAAGCCAATCTTTATCTTAAGGGCTCTTCAACAAAAGATGCAGATTTTCTTTGGTCTTGGCAAGTTTTGTGTCATGGTAAAAAATTTAAAAAGAATACAGGACTAAGAGTCAAAGGTAGCATGAATATACATACAATCTGCTGTGCAGACTAGAACATTCTGTAGAGTTAAAGGGGAACTATGAGTCATTATGCCAGAAAAACTGGTATAAACTGGACAGTCCCAGGCAGACCAGGACACACCACCACCTTAACCAAAGGACCTGACTTGCAGTCCCAGCTCTGCTACTTCTCTACCTTGGCCATGTCATTTATGAAGTCCCATTTGGACAATGGAAACCCAGAGACAGAAATATTGTTCAGGGACACCAGGAGCTCATCTGCTTCTTCCCATCTCCCTGTTACAGATAAGGGCTTGTTAGGTTTCAGGACAAAGGTATCCAGATGTTTGTAATATTCTCTCACATGAGGTGACATGAAGAACTAGCGTAAGTTCCTTCAGAAAAGATGCAAGCCTTAAGTTTAAAAGTGCAGTGCTGATGTAAGAACTGAACTTTACTCTTAACTCCCTCTCATCCTTCCCCCAGCAGATCAATCTTTCTAAAAACTGAATTTAATCAACTTTCTTCCTGCTTAAGCCTTTTTAATGGCTCTCAGAGCCTATGGAAAAAAACTCAAAATTATTTTGCATGATATAGAAGACCTCTTATAACAGGGCCCCTGTCTACCTTTTATATTAGTCAGGTTTCCCACTGTAGAAGAACAAGGGTACAAGTGTGAAAAGGGAGGTGGCTAGAATAGACCTCATGGGAACAGTTGGAACCGAATGTATCATGATTTTCATATAGGTAGATAGAAATATACAATTTGAAAAGATACAGAGCACATGAGTGTATAAATTCAAACACATGAATGTGTATACATATATATATATTTCCAAGTTAAGCACTGAGGAGGCCTAGAAGTAATGAATCCCAGTAACAATGAACACCCCTAGTGCTCAGATGTTGATTCCTAAATTCTTTCTTCACCAAAAGAAATGACAGTTCATTTGGGGGAAATGCTGCAGAACTAGAGCAGTGCATGTACAAAAATGAGTCTAGAACATATTTTTACACTAGAAGGTAAGGAAGGGCTTAAAGAATGACAGGGCATGCCAAAAGGAAATGGGAGCCAGATTAAAGAAGACCCCACCGGCTAAATCTGAAGTCATTTAAGAAAAAAACAGATAATGATAGTAATAATGGGTGATAATGGAAAAGTTCTATCTTATAGTAGATTACAAATAATAAATGTAGAAGGAACAACAGAAATTGGAAAATCATCATGTGGGAACCATCAGGGTAGGTTGATTCAACCACAAATCATCAATGGTTGCTGAAACTAGTGGGTGAAAGGTGATTAAAAATAGGATATTTATACAGTCTGGAAGTATCTCCCCACAAGACCGTTCACTGCAAAGGGAAAAACTTTATAGTGGACAAATTTGGCAGATACTACCTCAATCAATTGACCAAGGTTATTACCAGTAATATGACAAATTGATGTGTACTGAAGGACTAAGAAAAAAAATGCAAAAGTGAATAACCTAATCTAATCACAAGAAAACATCAGAGAAATTCAAAATAAAGGACCGTCCACTAAAGAAGTGGCCTATTCTGTTCAAAATGTCATGGTCATGAAAGCAAAGAATACCTGAGGAATTGTCATAAATTCTCAGCTTTATTGAAAGAATTGTTAAAATTTGAATAAGGACTGTAGATTAAATAAGATTTTATCAATGTTTATTTTCTGATTTTGATATCTTATGGAGTATGTAGGAAATACACACTGAATTATTTAGTGATAAAGAAGCATCTGCAATTTGCTTTCCAATGGTTCAAAAATGCACACACACACACATGAGGAGAGTGTGGTAGAATATTGTTAACAATGGAGTATCCAGGGGGCAAGTACATAGGAATTCTTTGTACTCTTCTTGTAACTTTTCTGTAAGTTTTAAATGATTGCAAAATTTAAATGTTTTAAGAAAAAGAAGTAAAAAATATGTCTCAGTTGACAAGCAAAGAAACTGCAAATTAGGCTGGGTTCTGCCGAGGTGGCAGGCAGGGAGGCCAGGATTAGACACCAAATGTGTCCCCTGCTTGCTGCCATCACAATATCCTGCCTACTGACTGATTTAGCCAAATCTACATAGTGGGAAATTCCATTTATATGAAAATGTCTAAAATAGGCAAATCAATAGAGACAGATCAGTGACTACCTAAGGCTGAGGGTTGGAGAAGGGAGGGGTAGGAAGATTAGGGAGTGAAAATTAAAGGATACCAGATAGATTTCCTTTCGGGGTGAAAAAAATATTCTAAAATTGATTACGGAGATGGTTGCAAACTCTGTGACTATACTAAAAACCATTGAATTATACACTTTAAATAAACGAATTGTATGACATGTGAATTATATCTTGATAAAACCATTCCCAGAAAAACAAAAATTTACAAATGGAATCAAAGCTCAGAATTTTGAGGCTTTTAATAGGATTATGACATGCGACTCTATTTTGTGCACAAATAACAATTTAGGAACAAGGAAGAATCATACTGGTACTAAAGAAATGGTGAACTGTTGCACCATTAAAATGCAGACCAGCCCTTGACTGAAATCACCAAACCCCAATTAGAAGGTAGTTGATAATACGCTTGCCTAGAGGGTGAGTCCCATGATGCCTACTCAATCTTTAGAAGACCAGGGACCTGACAAGGATAAAGAGGTAACTGGACTTTACTTCCATTTCAGTAGGATCCAGGGAGTGCTTGGTTCAGGGGGAACATTTTTTATTATCTTCTTCCCATCAACCTTGTCGAATGCTTGATCTCCTAAGCATTCACATGTTAAAATCTGCTTATAGAAAAGCTTTGATATCATTGTTGCTTATGCATTTCTGCAAAGCAACTTGTAAATATCTTTGGCTGTTTTTATCCAAAGACTTGTGCTGGACAGGTAGGTAGATGTCTCAAGCTGGGACTGTACCTGGCCCTTTGCATGATGAAAATAACAGAACATCCAGATTAACTTAAATTAACCCACTTAGAGAAATGCCTGCTCTTCCTCTCTGTAGATAAAGCTACTTACGGTATTATGTGAGATTTCTTAGGGACCGCTATAGCTTCTGAAAATCCTTTCCAGACAGAGGTGGGCATAAACAAAATAAACCATTGACAGCAAGTAATATAATAAATAGGATGTGAGCTCCACCCCTTAACAGCCCATAATAGCAAAGTCCTTTGGCTTGAAGGAGTCCATTTTTCAATGGAGTCTCTTTCTTGCTGTGTTTCTTGCTGGGTACAGAAAAAAAAGGAAAACAAAATTCCCTTCAGAGACTTAGCTGTCTCTGAAAGGTGAAGCTACTACTTTGATGCAGCATCTCCAGAGATCCCACAAAGAGGCTAAGAACAAGGACTTTCAAACGAAAATCAGCCCAGACCTGAATCCTTGCTCCATCACTCCTTTAGACAATAAATGACATAGGCAAGTTATTTAACCTTTGTAAGGTCGTCTTCCCATTTGTAAAATGGAGATAGGAATATTTATTGCCTCACTGGGCTGCTTCATAGATCAAGTAAAACAGAATGCACCTACCATAGTCCTTGGCATATAGAAGTCACCCAATATAATTTGGTTGCTATTGTTATTCCAAGAGAAAGTTCAGGTTAAAGTCATACGGTACTCCCCCTCCCCTAAAAAGTAAAGCATATGATGCTCAATGATAAACATATAACCTCTGTGAACCTCAGTTTTTCCATTATTAAAATAAGAATAATACATATAGCAAAAGTAAGAATTAAATAAGAAAATATATGTGACTGTGATTTATAAATGATATAACTGGTTAGCCTTATTTGATATATTAGTTTTGTTGTTAGTGTCATTAGCACTGCAATACTTGAAGCAATCATAATTGCTGTCATATATCCTAAACCTGTTCTCAATTTTTACCCTCAGGATTAAAAATAAGGAAGATATGCTGTTCTGTTTCCTGAATAGGAGGAAAAGAAAGAAAGAAAGAAAGAAAGAAAGAAAGAAAGAAAGAAAGAAAGAAAGAAAGAAAGAAAGAAAGAAAGAAAGTGATTAGCAAATTAAATGGCACACGTTACTGTTAACTTTTTATTTATTTATTTTTATTTTATTTTTTGTTATTCAATTACAGTTGTCCCATTTTCCCCCCATTGCTCCCCCCTCCCAGCCCATCCCTTCTCCCACAATTATATCCCTCCCCGTTGTCCATGTCCATGAGTCATTCATATATGTTCCTTGACCTGACCCTTCCCTTACTTATCCCCCTTCTTTCCCTCCCCCCTCCCCCCTACTGACTACTATTCTAGTCTTTGCCTATTTAGTTCATTTGTTTGTGTTGCTCTTTAGTTTCCTGTATTGGGTGATATCATATGGTATTTTGCTTTCTTTGCCTGGCTTATTTCACTAAGCATAATTCTCTCTAATTCCATCCATGTTGTCGCAAATGGCAGGAGTTCCTTCTTTCTTTTTGCTACATAGTATTCCATTGTGTAAATGTACCACAGTTTTTTGATCCACTCATCTACAGATGGGCACTTAGGTTGTTTCCAGCACTTGGCTATTGTAAACAGGGCTGCTATGAACATAGGGGTGCATAAGTTCTTTTGAATTGGTGTTTCAAGATTCTTCGGGTATAATCTTAGCAGTGGAATCGCTGGTTCAAAAGGCAGTTCCATTTTTAGTTTTTTGAGGTAACTCCACACTGTTTTCTATAGTGGCTGCACCAGTCTGCATTCCCACCAACAGTGCAGTAGGGTTCCCGTTTCTCCTCATCCTCGCCAGCACTTGTTGTTTGTTGATTTGTTGATGATGGCCATTCTGACAGGCGTAAGGTGGTATCTCATTGTGGTTTTTACTTGCATGTCTCTGATGGCCAATGATGTTGAGCATTTTTTCACGTGTCTATGGACCTTCTGTATGTCCTCTTCGGAGAAGTGTTTGTTCAGGTCCTTTGCCCATTTTTTAATTGGGTTGTTTGTTTTCTTGATTTCGAGTCGTATCAGCTCTTTATATATTTTGGAGATCAGTCCGCTGTCTGTGATATCATTGGCAAATATGTTTTCCCATATGGTTGGTTTCCTTTTCATCTTGCTGATGTTTTCTTTTGCTGAGCAGAAACTTTTTAGTTTGATGTAGTCCCATTTGTTTATTTTTTCCTTTATTTCTCTTGCCTTGGGAGATGTATTCGTGAAGATATTGTTACGTGTGATATCTGAAATTTTCCTGCCTATTTTTTCCTCTAGGACTTTTATGGTATCACGGCTTACATTTAAGTCTTTAATCCATCTTGAGTTTATTCTCGTGTGTGGTGTAAGTTGGTGGTCTAGTTTCATTTTTTTGCACGTCCCTGTCCAGTTCTCCCAGCACCATTTGTTAAAGAGGCTCTTCTCACTCCATTTTATGTTCTTTCCCCCTTTGTCAAATATTAGTTGACCATAGAGGCCTGGGTTTATTTCTGGGCTTTCAATTCTGTTCCACTGATCTATATGTCTGTTCTTATGCCAGTACCAGACTGTTTTGATCACAGTGGCTTTGTAGTATTGTTTGATGTCTGGTATCGTGATTCCCCCTGCTGTGTTCTTCTCTTTCAAGATTGCTTTTGCTATTCGGGGTCTTTTTTGGTTCCATATCAATTTTTGGAGGATTTGTTCTAGGTCAGTGAAATATGTCATTGGTATTTTAATAGGGATTGCATTGAATTTGTAAATTGCTTTGGGTAGTATGGCCATTTTGATGATGTTGATTCTTCCCATCCAAGAACATGGTATTTGCCTCCATTTATTTGTATCTTCCTTAATTTCTTTCTTCAATGTTGCATAATTTTCAGTGTACAGGTCTTTTATCTCTTTGGTTAAGTTTATTCCTAGGTACTTTATTTTTCTTGTTGCTATAGTAAATGGTATTTTCTTTTTTGCTTCTGTCTCTGAGATTTTATTGTTGGTGTATAGAAATGCCTTAGATTTCTGTATATTTATTTTGTACCCTGCTATTTTGCCAAATTCACTTATTACATCAAGTAGTCTTTTAGTGGAGTTTATAGGGTTTTCTAGGTATACTATCATGTCGTCTGCAAATAGTGATAGTTTTACTTCTTCTTTCCCAATTTGGATGCCTTTTATTTCTTTGTCTTGTCTGATTGCTGTGGTTAGGACTTCCAACACTATGTTGAATAGAAGTGGGGAGAGTGGACAGCCTTGTCTAGTTCCTGATTTCAGGGGGAATGCTTTCAGTTTTTGTCCATTGAGTATGATGTTGGCTTCAGGCTTCTCATATATAGCCTTAATGATGTTAAGGTATTCTCCCTCTATTCCCATTTTGCTGAATATTTTCAACATAAATGGGTTTTGTACTTTATCAAATGCTTTTTCTGCATCTATAGATATGATAATGTGATTTTTGTCTTTCATTTTGTTGAGGTGATGTATTATATTTATTGATTTGCGAATATTAAACCATCCTTGCATCCGTGGGATGAATCCCACTTGATCATGGTATATGATCTTTTTCATGTATTGTTGGATCCTGTTTGCCAAAATTTTATTGAGGATTTTAGCATCTATGTTCATCAGTGATATTGGCCTGTAGTTTTCTTTCTTTGCTGTGTCCTGACCTGGTTTTGAAATTAGGGTAATACTGGCTTCATAGAAAGAGTTTGGGATTTTTCCCTCTTCTTGGATTTTCTGGAATAGTTTGAGGAGGGTAGGCGTTAGTTCTTCCCTAAAGGTTTTGTAAAATTCGCCTCTGAAGCCATCCGGTCCAGGCTTTTGTGTGCAGGGAGATTTTTGATTACTGTTTCAATTTCCTTCTTTGTTATTGGTCTGTTGAGACTTTCTACTTCTTCTTGATTCAGTTTTGGAAGGTTATATGTTTCTAGAAATCTGTCCATTTCTACTAGGTTGTCAAATTTCTTGCCATAGAGTTGTTTGTAGTAATTTCTTATAATTGTTTGTATTTCTGAGGTATCAGTCGTGATTTCTCCTCTTTCATTTCTGATTTTGTTTATTTGGGTCTTCTCTCTTTTTTTCTTAATGAGCCTGGCTAGAGGTTTGTCAATTTTGTTTATTTTTTCAAAGAACCAGCTCCTAGTTTTGTTGATTTTTTGGATTGTTCGTTTTGTTTCTATGTCGTTTAATTCTGCTTTGATCTTGATGATTTCCTTTCTTCTTTTTGCCCTAGGCTTTGTTTGTTGTTGCTGTTCTAGTTCTTGTAGCTTTATGGTTAGGTTTTTTATTTGAGATTCTTCTAGCCTTTTCAGATATGCCTGTATTGCTATGAACTTCCCTCTTAGGACTGCTTTTGCTGTGTCCCATAGGTTTTGGGCTGTTGTGTGTTCATTGTCATTAGTTTCTAGAAATTTCTTGATTTCTTCTTTGATGTCATTGTTAACCCATTCGTTATTTAAGAGCATATTATTCATTCTCCATGAGTTTGGGTGTCTTTGATTTTTTTCCCTGAGGTTGATTTTTAGTTTCAAGGCATTGTGGTCTGAAAAGATGCTTGATATGATTTCAATTTTCTTGAATTTGTTGAGGCTTGTTTTGTGTCCTATTATGTGGTCTATCTTTGAAAATGTCCCATATGCCTTTGAAAAGAATGTATATTTTGCTTCTTTGGGGTGAAAAGTTCTATATATATATCAGTTAAGTCCATGTGGTTTAGTGTGTTGTTCAATGCCTGTATATCCTTGGTGTTTCTTTGCTTGGATGATCTCTCTATTGTTGATAATGGAGTGTTGAAGTCCCCTACTATGAGTGTGTTGTTGTTAATATCCTTCTTGTGGTCTTCTAGTATTTGCTTTATGTATTTGGGTGCTCCTATGTTGGGTGCATATATGTTTATCAGTGTTATATCTTCTTGATGATTCGATCCTTTAAGTATTATGAAATGTCCTTCTTTGTCTCTTTTTATTGCCCTTGCTTTGAAATCCGTTTTGTCTGATATGAGGACTGCTACCCCAGCTTTTTTTTCAGGTCCATTTGCTTGGAATATTTTTTTATATCCCTTTACTTTCAGTCTATGTAAATCTTTTGTTTTGAGATGCGTTTCTTGTAGACAGCAAATATGTGGGTCCTATTTTCTTATCCATTCCGTTACCCTATGTCTTTTAATTGGAGCATTTAATCCACTTACATGTAAGGTTATTATTGACATGCATTTATTCATTTCCCTTTTGTATCTCTGTTCCTCTACTCTTTTTTTGTTTTTTCTCTTCCTTTTTTCTTAGAATATTCCCTTTAGCATTTCTTGCAATGATGGTTTGGTTGAGATGTATTCTTTTAGTCTTCCTTTATCTGAGAAACTCCTTATTTCACCTACTATTTTGAATGAGAGCCTTGCTGGGTAGAGTATTCTTGGTTGTAGGCCTTTGTTTTTTATTGCTTGAAATATTTTTGACCATTCCCTTCTGGCTTGTAATGTTTCTGTTGAGAAATCGGTCAATAGCCTTATTGGAGCTCCCTTGTAAGTTATTTGCTGTTTTTCTCTTGCTGCTTTGAGGATTCTCTCTTTGTCTTGGAATGTTGCCATTTTAACTATGATGTGCCTTGGAGTGGGTTTTTGGGGGTTCCTCTTGATTGGAACTCTCAGTGCTTCTTGGACTTGCATAGCTTTTTCTCTTATCAGGTTCGGAAAATTTTCTGTCACTATTTCTCCTATCAGATTTTCAATTCCATGCTCCTTTTCTTCTCCCTCTCGTATTCCGATGATCCTTAAATTATTTTTTCTCATGCTATCCTGTAATTCCCTTACATCTTGTTCATATTTTTTCAATCTTTTTTCATTTTGCTGTATCATTTGAGAATTATTACCTACATTATCCTCTAACTCACTAATCCAATCCTCTGCTTCATTTAGTCTGCTTTTGACTGATTCTACTGTGTTTCTCAGTTCAGAGATTGCATTCTTCATTTCTTCCTGGTTCTTGTTGATAGTTTCTATGTCTTTTTTTATGCTGGTGTAGTTCTCTGCAAGTTCCCTGTAATTTTCTTGGAGCTGTTGGTCACTTCCTTGGAGGTCATCATAGTTGTTTTTGAGGTTTTCGAGCATATTGAGCTTCTTCACCACCATAGTTTTGAATTCCATGTCTGACATTTGGGCTATGTCTATTCCATCTACCTCTGTTTCTGGGGATTCCTCTTTTCTTTTCATTGAGAGGTTGTTTCTGCGTCTTACCATGTTGGATTCTTCTTGTTTGTTTTTGTTATTTGGATTTGTCTGCTTTGCCTTCCCACCTTTGTGGTATGAGATTTTTTATGGTACATCTGGGGGATTCAGTGGTGCAGTCTCTTTGATCTCCTGAGCCTGATGTTCTTGGGGTACCTTTTATATCGTTTGTTTATGCTGTCTGGTTATATTTCAGATTTTTTTTTTTTTGTTAGGATATTCTTTCTGGCTTGTTGATTGAGAGTCACTCTATCCACTTTATCTCGAATTCTTTTGTGGAGATGTCAGTTCAGCCTTCTTGTGTCGTCTTCTTTTTCTGCATCCACAGCTGGTCTAATGTGATGGGTCAGAGATTCCTATTCCTTGCAGCAGTGGTGTGCGCAAGGTGGCCGGCAAGGCACAATGCAAGGCAGCCAAGAGCCCACCTCAGGTCTGCCTCGCCGTGCTCCAGGAAAGCAGGCCACGCCGCACTTTGGGGAAGCTGGCAAGGTGTTTTTTGTTTTTTGTTTTTTCACTCAAGCATCAGTGCGCGCCCAAGGCAGCTGGGGAACTAAGCTCAGGGCTGCCACGCCACGCTTCCAGAAAGCAGGCCGCGCCAAGCTCCGGGAAAGCCCTCCAGGTGTTTTTTTGGCTCCAGCACCGGTGCGCACCCAATGTGTCCAAGGAACTAAGCTCAGGCCTGCCGTGCCGCGCTCCCAGAAAGCAGGCCACGCCAAGCTCTGGGAAAGCCCTCCAGCTGTTTTTTTGGCTAGAGGACCAGTGCGCGCCCAAGGTGTACTGGGAACTAAGCTCCAGCCTGCCGCGCCAAGCTCCTAGAAAGCTGGCCGCGGCCACGCTCCGAGCAAGCCGGCTGCGCTGCGCTCTGGGAAAGCCCTTGAGGTGTTTTTTGGCTCAAGTGCAGGTGCACCCAAGTGGCTGGGGAGCTAGCCTCAGGCCTGCAGCGCCGTGTTCTGGGCGTTGGTCTTTCGCCTCTTAGGGCAGGGCTGCAGACACTTGTGCTCAGTAGACGTGAGTGTCTGTGAGTCCTGCTGCCCACCGTTCCCGCACCTCCTGAGCGGGCACGCGCAGAGCCTGGGCAAGTGCTCTGCGCTCCGGATTCCGGCCTGGTACTTCGGCCTGGCGCCCACTGGGCTGGCCAGGGGTGATTGCGCACAGTCTTCTGCGTGTCCAGTGGGCCCTCCCTGTGCCTGTTGGGTCACTGATTTTATGTCTGTTGGCGTGTGTCCGAGGGGCACCTGGACGCACAGCCCTGCGCACCTGGGCCAGTGAATGAGGGCACTTCCCTATGCGCCCCCGCGACCCAAGGGGAGGGTTGGGGGGTGGATGAGTGCACCACTGTGCCTGCGCTCCTCAAGAATGGCCTACCACGCCCAAACTTTCCTCCCCTCTCCACCATCCACTAGAGAAAAATATAAAGGAGAATTATGTTCTCACTTGCCCGGCAACACGCTGTCTCCTGTCCTTCAGCGCCAATGCCACTTGGTCGAGTCCGGTCTCTGCCAGCAGGCAGAGATCTGCTCTCCTCCCAACACCTCTCCCTGGGCAGCCTGTGGTCCCCAAAAATCCTTTGTGTCCTTCCAGCCGCAGCTCCGGCAGCCGCCCCAGTCAGGAATCCCGTTTCGTCCCCTTTTCCTCCGCTATCCTCACTAAACAGGTTGTTCCCAGATGTTTTTCTCTAATCCAGCAGTGCCTTGGATCGACTCCTGCCAGTGTCCAGCTGCTCACTGAGATGTTCTGTCTGCAGTTAGCCCAAACTGCAGAAGGGTCTCGGGAGCCTGAAACCACAGCCTCTCCTCACTCCTCCGCCATCTTCCCTCCTCTACTGTTAACTTTTTAAAAGGTCATATTCAGTTAATGTTTTCAACCTCGCAATTTGCCATAATGAGGAATAGAGGGAAATAACTCAAATATATTTATGGATATGCAGGCAGAGTTAGATGCAGGATTTGGTTGTAAGAATCCTGTTGGTTTCTCTACAAGAAAAATACAGAGATAATATGACAAAATACAGGTAAGACCATTAAGATCAAACATCATGAATCTGATCTCATTAGACAGGTCCTTGGAAACTAGCACCAAAGAGCGTCCCCATAGTGGCGACATGACCTATTTTTTGAGGCTACAGGAAGGAATTCTCAAACTTAAGCAAGCATCAGAGTTTTCAGCTTATTTAAATATAGAATGCTGGGCCATATGACCTCAGTTTCTGAGTTAGTAGGTTGGGATGCAGCCCAATAATCTGCATTTCCAGCAAGCTACAGCTGATACTGATGCTGCTGACAGGGACCACACTTTGAAAATACCAGATCTACATAATATAGGTATTTCTCTAGTAGCACTCAATTCCACAATGATGGTTGAAAATGGAAAATAACAATGTTTTGTTTTGGTTTTTTACCTTAATTGACAAAATATAATTGTTATATTTAAATTATACGATGTGAGAATTTGATATATATATATACATTGTAGAATATTATCAAGATCAAGATAATTAACACACCTATCACCTCACATAATTAACTCTGTGCATATGGTGAATGCTTAAGATCTACTCTTATCCACTTCGGAGTACAGAATTCTGTATTATTAATCACAGTCACCATACCACATTAGATCCTCAGAACTCATTTTTATACCTGAAGAGTTGTACCCTTTCACCTATATTACCTCATTTACCCCTCCTCCCAGCCCCTAACAATCACCACTCTACTTTCTCTTTCTATGAATGCAGACTTTATACATTCCACATATAAGTGAAATCATATAGTATTTGTCTGCCTGGTTTATTTCACTTAGGACAATGCCCTTCAGGTTCATCCATGTTGTCACAAGTGCCAGGATCTATTTTTTTATTATATCTGGGTAATATTCCATATATATTATTTCTGGATTATATATATATAATCCATTAATTCATCAAAAGACATTCGGGTTTTTTTAAAGTATATTTTATTGATTATATTGTTACAATAGTTCCAATATTTTCCCCTTTGCTCCCCTCTGCCAAGCATCCCCCTCCCTCAGCAATCCCCCCCGCCAAGTTCATGCCCATGGGTTATACATACAAGCTCTCCCAATTCACCATTTCATATATTCTTCTCCTTTTTTTAAAATAAATAAATCAGTAATTTTAACAATAAAAAATAACAATCTCTCAATGCCTCCCTCTCAGACTTAAGATTCTTTTTAATCCTTTTAAAGAATTTTATTTTATTTTATTTTTAAGTATATTTTATTGATTATATTGTTACAATAGTTCCAATTTTTTCCCCTTTGCTACCCTCCACCCAGCACCCCTCTCCCCCAGCAATCCCCCCCAAATCCATGCCCATGGTTCATACATATAAGCTCTCCTGCTTCACCCTTTCATATATTCTTCTTCTTTTTTTAATAAATAAATGATTAATTAATTATTTTAATAATAAAAAATAACAATCCCTCCCTCTCAGATATCAAGACTCTTTATAATCTTATAAAGGACAATGGGCGAAGGTCTCAAGCTCCTCTAGATGCTTCAGGCTGGACATGGTCACCGTCCTACCTACCCTTGGGTCCAGAAATCCCTAATAAGAGTTGGGGTGTGGAGGGGAGGGTGGCTTTCCCACATGAGGAAGGATCGTGCAGACTCCAGGTTGGTTGTCTGTCCCCGGACAACGGCATACTTGGATTAACAGGCTGGCGTCCTTGTTGTATTCTGGGGGCAACAGATTTGGCAAAAGGGTTAAAAGACATCATTCAATCCATAACTACTAGATGACAAAAGGCAGGGATTAATTTTTCAATGTCCCACATTAAGGAAATAAAAGGGGTTTCTTTGGAGGAAGGTGTCCCAGGCACATTTCACCTGTCCAAAACCCTTTTGCCCATTATACTTAGTTTGGGTTGAGGGAAATACTTTTGGTTTTCCCCCTCTCAGACCTCTGGGCCCTTTCAGTCCAAGCCATTCGGACAGAAAAGAGAAACCAGTTTTAAAGTGAAGCCCACAGACCACCACATTCTTCACCAACCCAGCCACTTAGTTGAGCCAAAACATTGAGTCTCAGGAGGCAGCGCTGCAGACAGGATTAAGTGAGGCCTATACATACAGACAATCACTCAGGTAATGAGATCATAGGCTTATGCCCTTTGAAAACAGAAAACACATGTTAATTTATGTAACATAACCCACAAACAAGTCTCTAAATCTGTAAGACTGTCTTGTTGGAAACACACCCAGTTGCAAGGTATTTGACATTCCTCTTGCCTGTAAATTAAACATCTTTGATGATACCACAGACACAGTTTAACTTTCAAGTGAAAACATATCTTAAATAAAAAGAAACTTTAAAGACGCTTAGCTGCACTACTTTATAGTCTACCACTGAGCATTGTGATTTTCCTTGAATAATGATTTTTCTCCCTAAGATTACCCTCCTGAGCATTAAAGGGACTGCATTAAGTTCATTTTTAATTTATCCTGTTCATTTGCATAAACACAACAAGAGCAGAAAATGATCATTTATGATCTTTAGTTCTGCTTTGCTGGAACTTACGCAAGGAACATTTAGGGTGACCTTCAGTCTGCCCTTCAGGGCACAGAAGCTGAGCCACATACCTGGCCTTCAGCCTTACCTGTATACACCTGTCTTTTCCAAGTCCTTCTGGTTTTCCATTGTGCCTTAAGGTCCCTTTTAGCCATCTTTCAGGAAAACAACCTTTATTCCTTCCCTAAAAAGACTGCTGTGGACCACACAACCAACCATGGTACCTGGCCTTTTATCTCATGGGCTCTTATTACCATGGAAAGTCATTCCCAGTTGCTCAGGGCTTTTTGGTAACAACCAGAGCCCAAGCATGTCTCCTTTAGGCATGATATTTTATTCAAAGACTTGGTCAAAAAAAACTTCTATTAACAACTGGTCTTATAAGTTTTATGCAAAGAAACTTATGTCATTACTTACTTCTTTAGAATGCCAAACTCCGGAGGGATCAGATAGGGACAAAAATATACAGTGTGAAGGAAAACCCTTGTCCTTCTAATATTCACTAAAATTGTATTTCTATTTTTTATATTTTCAATTTTTCCCTCACTATAAATTTTTTTGTTTGTTTTTCCATTACAGTTGTCCCACTTTTTTCCCCCGCTCTTGCTTCCTCTCACCCTGCCCCTCACCTTCTCCCACAGTCAGTCCCCACCCAGTTGTCCATGTCCATGGGTCATTTATACATATTCTTTGACTAGACCCTTCCCCTTCTTACCCCCTTCTCTCCCTCCCACCTCCCCACTTGTTACTGTTAGTTTATTTCTTGTTTACATACCTATGGTTCAATTTTGCTCATTTGTTTGTGTTGTTCATTTGTTTCCTGTAATAGGCAATAGCATAAGGTATTTTTCTTTCATTGCCTGGCTTATTTCACTAAGCATAATTCCCTCTAGTTCCATCCATGTTGTTGCATATGGAGGAAGTTCCTTCTTTTTTTCTGCTACATAGTGCTCCATTTTGTAAATGTACCACAGTTTTTTGATCTACTTGTCTACAGATGGGCACATAGGCTGCTTCCAGCACTTGTCTATTGTAAACAGCGCTGCTATGAACATTGGAGTGCACAGGTTCTTTTGAATTGGTGTTTCAGAATTTTTTGGATATAATCCTAGCAATGGAATTGCTGGTTCAAAAGTCAGTTCCATTTCTAGTTTTTTGAGGAAATTCCAGGCTGTTTTCCATAGTGGCTGCACCAGTCTGCATTCCCACCAGCAATGCACCAGGGTTCCCGTTTCTCCACATCCTGGCCAGCACAAGTTGTTTGTTGATTTGTTGATGATGGTCATTCTGACTGGTGTGAGGTGGTATCTCATTGTGGTTTTTATTTGCAACTCTCTGATGGCTAGTGATGTTGAGCATTCTTTCATATGTCGATGGACACTCTGTTTGTCCTCTTTGGAGAAGTGTTTGTTTAGGTTCTTAGACCATTTTTTAATGGGTTGTCTGTCTTCTTGGTGTTGAGTCATATAAGTTCTTTATAAATTTTGGAGATTAATCCCTTGACTGAGGTATCATTAGCAAATATATTTTCCCATATAGTTGGTTCCCTTTTCATCTTGCTGATGTTTTCTTTTGCTGAGCAGAAACTCTTTAGTTTAATGTAGTCCCATTTGTTTATTCTTTTCCTTATTTCCATTGCCTCAGGAGATATATCAGTGAAAATGTTGCTACTTGGGATATCTGAAACTTTCCCACTTATGTTTTCCTCTAGAACGTTTATGGTGCCATGGCTTACATTTAAGTCTTTGATCCATCTTGAGTTTATTCTGTTGTGTGGTGTAAGTTGGTGGTCTAGTTTCATTTTTTTGCATGTCCCTGTCCAGTTCTCCCAACACCATTTGTTGAAGAGGCTCTTTTCATTCCATTTGATGTTTTTTCCTTCTTTGTCAAATATTAGTTGACTATATAAACCTGGGTTTATTTCTGGGCTCTCTATTCTGTTCCATTTATCTATATGTCTGTTCTTATGGCAGTACAAGACTGCTTTGATTACCGTGGACTTGTAGTATACTTTGATATCAGGTATTGTGATTCTTCCTACTGTGTTCTTCTTCCTCAAAATTGCTGTGGCTATTCGGACTTTTTTGGTTTCATATGAATTTTTGAAGTATTTGTTCTAGGTCTGTGAAAAATGTCATTGGTATTTTAATAGGGATTGCATTGAATCTATAAATTGCTTTGGGTAGTATGGACATTTTAATGATGTTAATTCTTCCCATCAATGAACATGGTATATGCTTCCATTTATTTGTATCTTCCTTAATTTCTTTCTTCAGTGTTATGTAGTTTTCTGAGTACAGGTCTTTTAACTCCTTGGTTAAGTTTATTCCTAGGTACTTTATTTTTCTTGTTGCTATGGTCAATGGGATTTTTCTTTTAGTTTCTATCTCTGATATTTTATTGTTGGTGTACAGAAATGCCTTTGATTTCTGCATATTGACTTTGTACCCTGCTATTTTGCCGAATTCACTTATTAGGTCGAGTAGTATTTTTAGTTGAGTCTATAGGGTTTTCTATGTACGATCTCATGTCATCTTCAAATAATGACAGTTTTACTTTCTCTTTTCCAATTTGGATGCCTTTTATTTCTCTTTCTTGTCTGATTGCTGTGGCTAGAACTTCCAAGACTATGTTGAATAGGAGTGGAGAGAGTGGACATCCTTGTCTTGTTCCTTATCTCAGAGGGAATGCTCTCAGATTTTGCCCGTTGAGTATGATGTGGGTTCAGGTTTCTTGTATATGGCCTTTATTATGTTGAGCTATGCTCCCTTTATTCCCATTTTGCTAAGATTTTTCATCATAAATGGGTGTTGTACTTTATCAAATGCTTTTTCTGCATCTATTGATATGATCATGTGGTTTTTGTCTTTCATTTTGTTTATGTGGTGTAATACATTTATTGATTTGCGAATATTAAACCATCCTTGCATCCCTGAGATTAATCTCACTTGATCGTGGTGTATGATCTTTCTAATGTGATGCTGGATCTCGTTTGCCAATATTTTGTTGAGAATTTTAGCATCTGTGTTCATCAGTGACATTAGCCTGTAGTTTTCTTTCTTTGTTGTGTCTTGACCTGGTTTTGGAATTAGGATAATACGGGCTTCATAGAACAAGTTTGGGAGTCTTTCCTCTTCTTGGATCTTTTGGAATAGTCTCAGGAGGATAGGAGTTAGTTCTTTCCTAAACGTTTGTAGAATTCGCCTCTGAAGCCATCTGGTCCAGGGCTTTTGTGTGCTGGGAGTTTTTTTTATTACTGCTTCAATTTCACTAGTTGTTATTGGTCTATTCAGGCTTGCTGCTTCTTCTTGATTCAGTTTTGGAAGACTATATGTTTCCAGGAATTTGTCCATTTCCTCTAGGTTGTCAAATTTTTTGCCATACAGTTGTTCATTATAATTTCTTACATCCTTTGTATTTCTGTGGTATCAGTTGTGATTGCTCCTCTTTTGTTTCTGATTTTATTTATTTGGGTCCTCTCTCTCTTTTTCTTGATAAGCCCAGTTAAAGGCTTGTCAATTTTGTTTACCTTTTCAAAGAACCGGCTTCTACTTTTGTTGATCTTTTGAATTGTTAGTTTAGTCTCTATGTCATTTAATTGTGCTCTGATCTTGATGATTTCCTTCCTTCTACTCACTCTGGGCTTTGCTTGTTGTTCTTCCTCTAGTTCTTTTAGCTGTAGGGTTAAATTTTTATTAGAGATTCTTGTAGTTTTTTTAGGTAGGCCTGTATTGCTATGAACTTTCCTCTCAGGACTGCTTTCGCTGTATCCCATAGGTTTTGGGTTGTTGTGTGTTCATTATCATTAATTTCCAGAAACTTTTTGATTTCTTCCTTGATATCATTGTTAACCCATTCATTATTTAATAGCATGTTATTCATTCTCCATGAGTTTGAATGTTTTTGAATTTTTTCCTTGAGGTTGATTTCCAGTTCCAAGCCATTGTGATCTGAAAAGATGCTTGATATAATTTCAATTTTCTTGAATTTGTTGGTGCTTGTTTTGTGTCCTACCTTGTGGTCTATCTTTGGAAATGTTCCATGTGCACTTCAGAAGAATGTATATTTTGCTTCTTTGGGGTGAAAAGTCCATTTTATCTAGAGTGTTGTTCAGTGCCTCAATATCTTTGGTGTTTCTTTGCTTCGAAGATCTGTCCATTGTTGACAATGGGGTGTTAAAGTTTCCTACTTTGAATGTGTTGCTGTCTGTATCTTTCTTGGAGTCTTTCAAAATTTTCCTACCATATTTGGGTGCTCCTAAGTTGGGTGCATATATATTTATAAGGGTTATATCTTCTTGATGGATTTTACCCTTAAGTTTTATGAAATGTCCTTCTTTGTCTCTTTTAATCGCCTTTGCTGTGAAATCTGTTTTGTCTGATATAAGTACTGCTACCCCAGCTTTTTTTCATGTCCATTTGCTTGAAATACATTTTTCCATCCCTTTACTTTCAGTCTGTGTAGATTTTTGTTCTAAGTTGGGTCTCTTGTAGATAGCATATATGTGGGTCATGCTTTCTAATTCATTTAGCTACCCTATGTCTTTTGATTGGAGCATTTAATCCATTTACATTTAAGGTTATTACCGACAAGTACTTATTCATTGTCATTTTCCCCCTTTGTACTCCTGTTCCTCTCTGTCTCTCTCTGTTTCTTCATCTTCTTAAAGCAGACCCTTTAGCATCTCTTGCTATGCTGGTTTGGTGGAGATGTATTCTTTTAGCCTTCTTTTGTCTTGGGAACTCTTTATTTCACCTTCCATTTTGAATGAGAGCCTTGCTGGGTAGAGTATTCTTGGTTGCAGGCCTTTGTTTTTCATTCCTTGGAATATTTCTTGCCATTCCCTTCTGGTTTGTAGTGTTTCTGCTGAGAAATCTGATGATAGCCTTATTGGCTTGTATTTTATTAGTTGTTTCTCTCTTGCTGCTTTTAGGATTCTCTCTTTGTCTTTGAATGTTGCCATTTTAATTATGATGTGTCTTGAAGTGGGCCTTTGGGGTTCATCTTCATTGGGACACTCTGTGCTTCCTGGACTTGCATGACTCTTTCTCTCCCCATGTTAGTGAAGTTTTCTATCATTAGTTTTTCAAAGAGGTTTTCTATCTCTTGCTCTTCTTCTTCTCCTTCTGGAAATCCTATGATATGGTTATTATTACATTTCATGTTGTTCTGAAGCTGTCTTAAAACCTCTTCATTCTCATTCAACCTTTTTTCATTTTGTTGCACTGTCTGGGAGTTTTTGTCTAAGTTGTCCTCCAGCTCACTGATCCGATCTTCTGCTTCCTCTAGCCTGCTTTTAATTCCTTCTACTGTGTTCTTCAATTCAGAAATTGTATTCTTCATTTCCTCCTGGCTCTTATTGATAGCTTCTATGTCCTTTTTCATGCTGGTGTAATTCTCAGTAAGTTCCCTGTAGTTTCTCTGGAGTTCTTTGTAGTTTCCACTGAGCTCATTCAGCTTCTCCACAATCCATGTTTTGAATTACATATCTAATAGTTTGATCCCCTCTATTTCATTTAGCACTCTTTCTGGGGATTCTACCTTTCCTTTCGATGGGGGGGGGGTGTCTTTCTGTCTCCCCATTTTTGTGACCCTTATTGTTTTTTGTTGCTTCTTAGATTGATCTGCATTTCCTGGATCTGCCCCTGGTGGCGTCAGGTCATGTAATGGTCCTGCCCTAGGCAGCCTGTTGGAGACTTCCAGTGATCTACTGCCTTTGTCTGTCTCCTTTAGTTGTTAACCTATTCAATCTGTGATTAGCCATCAGGCTTAAGGAATGTGGGTGTGGCAGCTTAATTCCTGTAGGCAGGGCTTTTGCTTCCCCTCAGGCTGATGCCACTTGGAGTTGGGGGAATGGCCTGCCTGCAGTATTGGGGATGAGTCAGCACTGGGACCCGGTCGGATGCTCCCCCAGTTATCCCCTCAAAGCCACCGCACCAAACTCTCCCCAAGCATCTCTAGTCCTCTCTGCCTTCCCTCTGCTTGAGCCCAGGGTAAGTGGGGGCCAAAATATTTTCATGTGTGATCCACTTAAGAGCTCTTTCTCCAGCTAGCAAGAAACCCTGTGGCTTTTCGCTTTTCACAGCTGGATACTATTTTACTTTCCACTCTGATGCTGTAGGCTGGGAAGCCCATCTGGGGGTTTAGACCCTGCCCTTCTCAGGGGGAGCCCCCAGCTGCTGAGCTGTTTCTCAGTCCCTTCAGCTGCCACCCATGTGAGCCCAGCCAGCCCTTCCGCGTCTCTGCACTCCCTACCAGTCACGTTGTGATGTAGCGGCCTTTTCTGTCTCTCCGTGGTTATAAGACTTCTCTCCAGCTAGTGTTCGGTTGGTTATTCCAGATAATTTCTCCAAAATTAAATTGTAAATCCAGATTCATCCTGGGAGAAGGTTAATGTAGCTTCCACTTACTCCTCCGCCATCTTGGATCACCCTCGACATTCGGGTTTTTTTTTTTATCATTTTCTTAATCCATTAATTCATCAAAAGACATTAGTTTTTTTCCTTATCATGGCAACTGTGAATAATGTTGCAATGAATATAGTGTAAGTATATATTTTTAAGATATTAATTTTTTTTTAATTCTTTTAAATATATACCCGGGGTGATAGTGCTGGATCATATGATAGTTTACTTTTTAATTTTTTGAGGAACTGCATACTGTTTTCCGTAAAGACTGTACCAATTTATGTTCCCACCAACAGTGCACAAGGGTTTCCTTTCCTCCGCATCCTTGACAATTATTATCTCTTCTTTTGTTAATGACTGCCATTCTAATAAGTATGAGGTGACATCCCATTGTGGCTTTGACTTGCATTTCCCTGATCATTACTGATGTTGAGCACCTTTTCATGTACCTGTTGGCCATTTGTATTTCTTTAGAAAAATCTCTGTTTGGGTCCTTTGCCCATTTCTAAATTGGATTATTTGCTTTTTTGCTATTGAATTATATGAGTTTCCTTTAATATTTTGTGTATCTATTCCTTATCAGAAATACAGTTTGCAAATATTTTCTCCCATTCCGTAGGTTGTATTTTTCAGTTTATAGATTGTTTCCTTCCCTGTGCAGAAGCTCTTCAGTTTGATGTCCTATTTGATTGTTTTAGCTTTTGTTACCTGTGCTTTTGGTGGCTTACCTAAGAAATTATTGCTGAGACCAATGTGAAGGATCCTTTTCCCTATGTTTTTGTCTAGCGATTTGTGGTTTCAGATATTGCATTTAAGTCTGTAATTCATTTTGATTTAATTTTTGTGAGTAATATAAGCATCCAGTTTCATTCTTTTGCATGTGAATATCTTTTTTTTCTAGCACCATTTATTTAAAAAAACTATCCTCCCTATTATGTGTTCTTGGAACCATTGTCAAAAATTAGTTGATCATGTATGTGTGGGTATACATCTAGGCTTTTTATTCTGTTCCAATGGGTGTATGTTCCTGTTTTTATGCCAGAATAATACTATTTTGATTATTATATCTTTTGTAATATGGCTTGAAGTCAGAAAGTGTGATGTCTCCAACACTGTTCTTCTTGCCAGGATTGTTTTGGCTATTAGGGGTCTTTTATGGTTGGAAAAAATAAATGCCTTTGGAATTTTTATAAGGATTGCATTGAATATGTAGATCATTTTAGGTAGTATAGACATTTTTATAATATTAATACTTCAAGAATGATTTCCATTTATTTGTGTCTTCTTCAATCTCTTTTATCAATGTCTTAATTTTTAGTGTACAGGTTTTGAACTTGTTTGATTAAATTTATCCTGAAGTATTTTATTGTTTTTGATGCTATTGTACATGAGATTGTTTTTAAAATTTCTTTCAAATAGTTCATTTTTCAGTGTATAGAAACACAACTAATTTATGTATGTTGATTTTTTTATCCTACAACTTTGCTGAATTTATTTATTAGTTCTAACACATTTTGGTGAAGTCTTTAGGACTTCTATATATAAGATCATGTCATCTGCAGAGATAATTTTACTCCTTTCTTTCTGATGTTATGCCTTTTAGTTCTTTTTCTTGCTTAATTGTTATAGCTAGAATTTCTGGCACTATGTTAAATAGAAAAAGTAAAAGTAGGCCTTCTTGTTGTGTTCCTGATTTTAGAGGAAAGATTTTTAACTTTTCACCATTTAGTCTGATTAGCAATGGGCTTGTTATATATAGCCCTTATTAGGTTGAGGAACTATCCTTCTATACTTAATTTGTTGAGAGTTTTTATCATAAAAGAATGTTACATTTTGTCAGATGGTCCTCTGCACCTTTTAAAATGATCATATAACTTTTATTTTTCATTCTGGTAATGTAGTGTGTCAGTTTTATTGATTTGCATATGTTGAACCATCCTTGCACCCCACGGATGGAACCTGTTTAATCATGGTGAATGATTCTTTAATGTACTCTCGAATTCAGTATGCTACTATTTTTGTTTTTATTTTTTCCTTAGGATTTTTGCATCTGTGTTTGTTAGGAACATTGGCCTGTAATTTTCTCTTCTTATAGTGTTTCTGTCCTGCTTTGGTATCAGGCTAATGCTGGTCTAATGAAATAAATTTGGAAGTGTTTCTTCCTCTTCAATTTTTTGAGAGAGTTTGAGATGGATTGGAATTAATTATTCTTTAGGCAAATGGTAGAGTTCACCTTTGAAGCTGTATGGTCCTGGGCTTTTATCTGAGATGAGATTTTTTTTTATTACTGAACATAAGAGTGTTGATTCAAAATGGAAGTATCTCTGCAAATGTGAGGAATGGGAAATAAGGCAACTGAAATTATGGCCAACAACTTCATTATTTGTGGACACATCTGCCCTTTGAATCACTGGAAACCAAAGGTTCCTCTGACCTTACTGGCTTGCTGGATTCTCTAGTTCAAAGAATTGGTGAGTTTCCAATTGATCCCCAAAATTCAATTTAAGTGCAAAGGGCAGTCAGTTTGGCTTGATGTAGATACCACAATCGTGTGTACTGCTGTTAAGTGCACTGGAAGAATGTGAAAGAATGTGAAGAACTCTTTCAGCAGAGTTGCTAGTAGGAACCCAGCTTTTTGTTCTTTTTGTTTATTGTTCATTGAGCAGTTTCAGGTATTGCCAGGTTCCCAGCTGCAACTGAATTTCTGGCCCATGAAAAGCACTATTGTTATTGTAACTGGGCAAAGTTATCAATAACAATGACCAGCACTTAGCTGGGCACTTTACCTGTATTATCCCATATGATCCTTATGTCAGCCTATGAAGAAGCTACTATAATTTTCCCCATTTTTCAAAAGAGGAAATCAAGGTTTATGAAATAAATAATAAATCCAGTAAATAATGAGCTGGGTTTGAAACCAGAGCTCATACAATTCTAACCCTGGTTTACATTCAGAGAGTACTGGCATGTGTGAAGAATGATCTATGAGATACACAACTATAAAACTTAACTGGTGCCTAAGAACCTTTAGAAAGCAAATATTTCTATATGTGTCTCTCCTCACTCCTCTTGAAAAACGTGATTATTTCTTGTTGTCACTACACCACACAAATTATAAAATGATTCAGAGAAATGCGAACAAAATTCTCTTTGTTCTGTCAGCCTCATAAATATTTTTATGTTATTAGATCAACAGGAATTCTCTTCATTCCTACACTGTGTATTAATTTCTACCCAAGCTGTGCTGTCCTCTTTCTTCGATAGGAATCTTGCTCTTTTTCTTAGTTGCTATACTCCTCTAAGCTAAGGAAACAAACATCTGAAGAAAACGGTTTTCATGATTAAGCACCTGAACATACTTCATGACTTTGCTTATCTGACATTCCCGATAATTTGCAGGCAGACACAGCCCTCCCATTTCAGCATGAGGGAGTGAGTCCCGGGGTACTGGATGTCTGGTTCGTATCATACACCTTATAAGGAGCCCAGGTGCTCTCGCTGAGTCCATGTCCTCTGACAGCAACGCCTTTCTCTCTTCCTTTCTCCTATTCTCCTTGCTCTTTCCACCATGTCTGTACTTTTCAAAAATAGGGAGGAGGGAGTTGGAAGGTCAGACTGCAAAATATTTTAAAATAAAAATAGCTTTTCCTATTTTTCAGGTCATGATGAAGCACTTCTACTCACTACCCCTTAGCATTGGGACACCCATTATCGTTCAGCTGAGGTCTCTTGAATCCTTTCTTCTGGGATTAGCTAGTGAGGAAAAGAATCCATGTGTTTGCATGTACAACAGAATAAACTGCTACGGCCAGTCTTACTGTCAATGGATTGTCTGTCTGAGATTTGAGTCTGACCTGGTTACTACAGCTGGGAAGATTCCCCTTTCCCCCATGTTTGAACTGTGTAATGTTATACTGCCACCTTGTGGTTCCTTCACGTGAGCTCAGAAACAAAGCCTGGTCCAGACAAAGCCAGTCATAGAAACCACAGCAGGGTTGGATCAGGGGGCTGAAGGAGAGAAAGGGAGGTTTGGCAGAGAATATGATGAAAGAGATGTCCTAAATTTCCAGGGAAAGCATAAGTCATCTTTGTAACAAAATAATTTACTGGTCATGAGCCCAGGACTTGGAGTCAGACAGACCACAGTTTAAACTTATCAACTAAATAACTCCCTCTCTGGGTCTCAGGTTCTTTATCTGTAGAACAGAGATAGTACGGTAATACCTTTTCAGGGCTGTTGTAAGAATTAAGACAATGTGGGCAAAGTACTTGACCTTGAACCTGCCTCTTGATAAGCTTTACTATTGTTATGGAGCTGAGAATGGAAATATGCTCTCCTCTTCAAAGCCCCAAAGAGACCCTCTACTCTGGCATTTCCTAGGACTCTCCCTTCCTACTCTGTTGCTCTTTGATGTAAAGCTGAAACATCTCATCTTCTCCTACTCTAGAAGCATGGCTTTTGGAGAATTAAAGAGAGAACACTTCAAATCTCACTTTTATCCTCTAGCAGTTTTGTGATCGTCTCATCAAGTCATGTAAACTTCTTGACCCTAGTTTCCTCATCTGTAAAATGGGTTAATATTACCTGTCTCCAGATTACAGAATGTAGTGTAAATAATACGTACAAAGCATCTGGCTCAGTGTCTTACACATGGTCATTGTACTGTATCGCTACCATTATTATTGTCATCATCACACTTATTCGTTACAATTCTCTAATCCTTCATTCTTGAAGCAAAAAAAATCTTTTTTTATGTATTTAGAATGTGTTTATTGGAATGGCTCCCCACTCATCTTGCGTCAGGGTGCTGTTAGTGCTGCTTCCTTCTGAAGGAGCGTCCTCTGTCAGCCTGGCTTTTCCTCCTGGGGGTGACAGAGGACAGTGGAGCTGCCAACGCAGAGAACTACAATCTGTGCATGGCTAATGACAGTGGCGATTCTATAGCATCCTGGGTATCTCGCATCCATGAAGTTGGAACTGGGGCTCTGCTCTAGGTGCTTCTTCTCCTATTTCCTCTTCTTTTCTGAAGAGGGATGAAGAAAACCCTTAGCAAGAGTCATGTTGTCATGGGAGGCCATCACCACCAGAAAGGAGCAACTAAATCTTTAAGCTTATCTGAACCTTCAAAGATCTATTATGTAACTGGAAAAGAAAGAACCAGTCCTTGTCATGTCTATGCAGTTCTAATAAAACTTTATTTCCCCTTGATCTCATCATATAGTTTTCTCAATGCTAAAATGCAATTTTTTTCACATTGAACGTTTCTGATTTTAAGTGTATTTTATATCCAATATATACTTGTATGTTTCTGATTTTTCTTCCCAGCCCCCCACTCCCCTTCAAAAGAGATGTCATTAAGTCAGGGAATATCTGATACTTGATGGCAATTTAGAACGAAAAAATATAAGTGGATTCTGCTTTCATCCACCCCTGTATGCAAAATTCTACATTTATTGTGATATGTTGACTGTTCCTAGCCATAAGAAAATGAATTCTCAAACCCACAACATTTTTAGTTTGTGGGGTAACCATAATGAGGAGACAGTGAGTTGGGTCACCCAGGGCCCCACTCAGCTGGCTATATGACAATTCCCTTTTCTTGTAGCACAGAATGAGGTTGGAACTCTTGTATTTCCTACTTCTCCATATCCCAGAAACAAATGATGAGCCTGGAGTCCTCTAAAGTCAAGTGGGAAAGATTCAGCTCTTTCCTGAATGTGCAAACATTTACTCAGTCCCGGGACACCTGAGCTGGTGGCACGGATGCTGAACGCTGAAAGTGTTCAACCTTGGGCCAAGTAGGAAACTGCGCTTTCAAAGTCACTGAAATACAGCTGGCCTCACAGCCTTGGTTTCTCATGAATGGGTACTTGTTGCATAATTGAAAACAAGCCTAACATCATTCATTATTGTCAGAATTTTTTAAAAGGAGAAAAAGCCCTAATGCCAACTTTTGAAAAGTCCCTCTGGTCAATTTGCCTGCATAAAAACTAGCCCGTCATGCTCAGCCACTCCAAGTCTTGGCAGCTCCTGCTCCGGCCCACCCCTCAGCACTGAGGATAACATGATCTTTGTAGCTGCTTCTTTGCAAAGGTAACTTTAGCTCAGTGGAATAACTAATAAGGATGGAGGAATAACTAACCATTTCACTCTGGCCTAAACAGGCTGTTGCAGCCACAGGATATAGCTGGTAGGTCAGCCAACCAATACCTTTCACTAATTCTTCCAAAGAAAAATACAGTGAACTTGGATACCTTTGGGTCCTGGAAAATGTGCTGGCAGTCAAAATGAGCTATTGTCTGTGACTCTGATAACAAAAGAAGGGATGGCTTACTCTTTTTTTCTTTTTAACCTCTCAATGCACCTCTTCTGATGTTCATTCTCATTGTCAATTGCCCAGGACACCTGAGAGGGAGAGGCACATATTAAGACACAGGTGGAAGTCATCAAACAGATTGCCTTTAGCTGCCACCTTTACCTGGAAACTCTGACATCAAGATAGATTTTCTGCACAAGCCCCCTTCTCAAGACAAGCTTATTAAAAGGCAGTTATACTGAGTGATCACAGCTGAGTTATTACATCCAGGTGCTGCCTCTGCTATCTGTCTGTGGCCAGGTGAAGGTGAAGAGGGCTTGGTTTCAACTGAATAGAGTTTTCTGAGAGATGCCACTGCTGGAATACCTTTGACTCAACTTGTGGGTCTGTGAGAAGAGATCCAACTTAAGTATCTCCATAGCCAAAGTCAATCTTCATAGAAATAAAGCTTATAAAAGAGCTGATCTAAAAAATGACCTGCCTTCTGGGTTACTCATAGACAGGAAGACCAAAAAGATCTTAATCCCAAACAAATGAAAACTCCCTGCTAAAGAGTACCAAACTGGACAGGGTTAAAGAAAGGATCATGGGAGACTTAAGGAGGTAAAAATAGTAAATAATTTGTTTTCAAAGAACTAAGCTCTTCCTAGAGAAGGAATTTTGCAAGATGACTTAACTGTACTCACATCTTTAACTCCATTTAACTCCCTGAAATCATCAAGGAAGTAAGCCAACATGACATTGCATATTTCATTTACACAATGACTATTTCTTGAGGGTCTACTTCATGCCAAGCATTCTACAGTAGTGAAGATGTTAAACCCAATCTTAGTCTTCACAGAGTTTATAGCCTATTGGAGATGACCGCCCCTCCAACCTTGTCATGCAGCAGTAAGATAAATCGGAAAGAACACTGGACTCCAAGTCAAGAAAATTGAGGTCAAGACTTGACTCTGCCATTGACCTTATGCATGGTCATGAGCAAGTCATATGGATCTCCCCAGGCCTTAGTAAAATCAAGATGTTTGTAAACTGCCACATAGTTTACTTTCTGCTTGTGTTCTTCAGAGCTCAGTGTCTTGAGGGCAATACGAAGTTCACGAGTCCAGGCTGGCCCTTGGCTTTCCAGCCTCCACTTCGACCTCAACAGTTCTGCTTGCTTCTGTTTTAATACATTGGGATTCAAAGTAAGATCTCATTTGGTGGGTGGGACCTCAACAGCTAAAATAAATTTTGAAAAATACTGTTCTAAATTGTTTTTAAAGTCTATTCCTGACCTGTAGTTTATTTTCCTAAATTTCATAGTTTCTGTCCCTAGGAGCAGAAGCATTTATCAGTCTTTTATCTTTGGCAGATAAATCACTGGGGTAATTCTCTGACAAAAAGTCCTTTCCTGGTAAATGGACTTCTCTCATAAATGTTAGAATGGCTTCTCCCTCTCTCCTCGTATCCCAGATTGCCTCTTCCCATCCTTCAGATATAAAATCACCAATATAAGGTCATCTGTGGTATGAATTGCTCATTTTATCTCCAAGTTACCAGACTTGACATGTTTTCTTTGCATAAGTCACTGCATTTCTTATTTCAGCCATCATTATAGGTTGCTTGTTCTCCCTGGGGAAAATTTTTGGTTTTGTTTGTTTGCTGATTTACATTCCACCTTGTTCTAAGAGAAGATCTAAGGTGTGTTACAAGAATGCATAAAACACAAAATTGCATGACATTTTAAAATGATACTGAAGTAATATATGCACACATTTAAAAAAAATAAATAGTCCAAACAGAATTTTTAAAAAATAGTCTCACTTCTCAGAACCAACTACTTTAAGTCATTTAGCTATTTCTTTTAGTTCTGGTCATTGTTTTCATATCTCTTGATAATATATTGTTATTACTACTTCTTGATTTTTACATTTTTTACCTGATCCATTGAGTTCTGCTATTATGGGTAAGGAGTTAATGCTCACCTTCCCCAACCACCCAAAGTACTACTATTTTAAATTAATCAATATACATTTTTCTACTGATGATTATTTAAATATTGTTCCTGGAAAGACCAAGCAGTTTTCTAACCATGCAGCTTACATGGGAACCTATAAGTGGAAAAACAAGGCTAAGAAATAGGATTAAAATACACATAAAACATATGGGTAGTTTTCTGCTCCCATGAATAAACCATCACTGAGATCACTCTCAAGCTTATAACATGCATAAAAACCACCTGGGATCTTATTAAAATGCAGATTCTAATGCATTAGGTCTGGGTTGGACCAGAGATTTTTGTATTTCTGAAAAGTTCCCAGGTGATATTAATTCTTCTGACTCATAAACTACACTCTCAATAGCAAGTTTTTATCTGATGACTTTTCAACTTCTTTTCTCTATAGAGAACCCTGACTCTCTCAGTAATCTCATTCTATTCCATTTCTTACTCTGCAGGGAGAAACAACATGGCATGAACCATAACTATGGGCACAGAGGGGAGGAACAGGTGTCCCATCTGTCCTGAAGATAGGAAAAGCTGGGGCCGGTAAGGGACTCACACAAGGTTGAATGGCAGGATTGTCTAACATAGAAAGAGTTATTTCAATTTCTGCCTTTGTTCCTAACAGACTCAGATTATGTTTAAACACTTAGAAACAAGCTAAAGAGCATATCTAGCTTGAGTCTGATGAAAGTCCAAGTTACAGGATAAGCAAAGGACAAAGCACAAACCTCCTTTTCCTTTTTCTTGTCTCTGCTTCTTTTCAATTCTCAAAGGATCTCTTTCCTTTTTCATTTCCAACTAGGCTACCAGTAGCCAGCAAACATGGGTTAATGGAAAAGCTATTCATGAAAGCCCTCTCCTCTCCTCTACAATGGTTGCCCTCCATCTCAAAAGAAACTTTCTTTGAATATTCCTAGGAAGTGGTGCCTGTCGTTTTTTTTATGTATGCTGTGAATCTTCAAGGATTGTTAGGAAAAAAGGGCCTGATTTGTAACATTTACCAATTGCCATCTGTGTAAATATTCCCACTCTGATCAATTTCAAGATAATAATGTGACTTTACTGAACATGGCATTAGAAAGAGATGAGTTCAAGTTGGTACAAGCTGGCTTCAGTTCATCACAAGTAAAGCCTGTAAGTTTAAAGCCAGACAATTAAAGCTGTATAGTCAGTAAACATTTATAGTTGTTTTAACCTTCTCATCAGCTCTCTTTACTGCCAAATTAAGCTGACCTGGCAAGTTCTTTGACAAGTAGTTATTTTTTTATTACAAAGTGTTTGGCAGATATGTTCCCATCACATATATTGGGCCCTCGGTCTACAGATAGCCTTGATAAATAGGTTCCTTTGTGTCCTACTGAATTACTGCCTTGGATCAGAGAAATAGAATTTCCCCATGGTTCCCATGCATTTGGTAACCTTCTAGAAGAGAATGAAATCTGCTACTCATGCTTAAATTAAAATTATTAAAAACTTTGTATTGTACTCCAGTTATATATCTTAAGAAATTCATTTCAGATATTGTAAAGATGTCTTTGAAATAAATGTTCTCATGAATTGAACTTACTATTCAATAAAAACTTGGGATAAAATTTTTATATAGGAAAAAAACACATCTTATGCCTTCTGATCCAGTCTTTCTTAAAACTTTGTAAGTGATCAGTTTCTATTAGTTTAAGAATAGTGAGGTCAAACTTAAATTATAAACCTTAGGAAATATATATTTTTGATAGCTTTTAAGGGTTATGGAAGTTCAAATATTTTTACCTGGATACAAATGGAAGGTAATTATAAGTAGATTGCTAAAATGACCACAAATTATTCCCCTTTTTGTATAGTCATGTCTTTTGCAATGAGACTTTGCAAGTTTTCCCATCAAAAGGTAAGGTTTGCTTTCCTACCTCTTAAATGTGAGCTGGCCCCGTGACTTTTTTTGCCAACTAGAGTTTAGAGCAGCATGCACAGCGTGAACCCAGGCTTCAGGAGGCCTTGCAGGAGTTCCCACTAGCATTTTGCAGAAACTTGGCACCTTGTGAACAAACCCATGTTAACTGGGGGAAGAGAAACCACATAAAACAAAGGGGCACCATCAGGTGAGCACCCCACCCCCACCCAGCCAGACTTTCATTGATGAAGAACCTATCACAACTGAGCACAGCTCAACTGCCAAATCACAGCCTCTTGTGCTCAATAAATAGTGTTTGCTTAAGCCATTAAATTTTGCTGTGTTTTTACAGCTAAAACTAACTGTTCCAGTTACCTATAGATTAGAGAAAATTCAGACTCACCAACCCAATGCAATATGTGGATCTTTTTTTTAGATGTTGATTGAAATAAAATCAACTGTAAAATGACACTACTAAGGTAGTTGGGAAAACTTAACATAGAATAAATATCAGATTTTATTGAAGAATTATTGACAATTTTGTGAGATGTGATCATTGCATTGTACTTAGATTTTTTAAAAAGTCCTTATCTGTTAGACATAAATATGTATATACATACATATATGAAATAAATATACACATATACATATATATAAACATAGAAATATTTAGGGGTCAGATAACATTATGCTTGAAATTTGCTTTACCATACTCCAGCAATGAAAAAGAGGGGAGGGCAGGGAATAGTAGAGTTAAAATAGGCGACATGTTGGCATGATAATGTTTGAAGGTTGATAATAACTACATGGAAGGTTGTTAGGCTATTCTCTCTACTACTGTGTGTTTTGAAAACTTCCAAAATAATTTCTAAAAATACTTTACCTGGAAAGAGTTTCTTAACATTATTTCTGGGACTTTTCCAAGTACCTGGACAGAAAGTAATCACTAAATAGAAAGACCATGTAATACAATCACTGACTGTGCTGTCTGCTCAAATAACCAATAAATTTCACACAGCCACTATCGCAGCAGAAGGAATCAAGTAATGGAAGTGGAGATTAGATTAGCCGAAAAGCCATGGTAAAAGTCAAACCCAAGAAAGGAAATCAGTTTAGCAATGTAAACCCAAATTGCACTTAATGAAAATTACAAAGTTAATAGGAAAAGGACAGGGAACTTGGACATTATGACTTTAAGTCCAGTATTTTTTCACTGAAATCTTGCTACTCACTCACTTTAATTTTATTTAAGTGGCCAAATGGTATAAGTAGGGCTTTTTTGGTTGCAAGTGACCTAAATTAGCTTAAGCAAGAAAAGGTTAACTACCAGACAGATTAGTTAAGACATTAATCACTAGTTGCTTAAAAAGTTAAATCCCCAAATCTCACTGTCAACACAATGAAAATTTCTTTTTTGCTCCTTCCGCTGTTGTTCGCTGGTAACCTGGTCAGATGGCTGCAGCGTCCACCCTCCTCCAAGTCTCCAGCCTCCTAGCCAATGGATAAGGAAAGGAAGCGAAAGATCAGTCATGGGGTGTGAAGTAGATTATATATGTTTTAGCCAATTTGGTGAGAACCCAAGGCCATACCCACCTTCAGAGAAGGCTGGGAAATATAGCTTAGGTGTGTACACAGGAGGAAAATGAAATGGGTCTTGGTGACCATATTGCATTTCCGCACATCCAGACTTTATCCCTGAGAAGGCAGAAGTGGTGTATCAGGCACAATAGGGCGCAGAGTTCCACCTCTCACTTTCCTTCTTGGCTTTATCATATTCCATCTCAGCTCTGCCTTATTCTGTCTGCTGGCTTCCTGTTTGCTCACTGTGGGATGCTCAGGCATCATACTGCTTAGAAATGTAGCTAGCGTGCAGGACATACCTACTGACTTCTGCATCCCACGATATTCAGTTTAGCCATTCATTGAGCCATTGCGTTCTCCTGTGGAGTCACATATGGCAGAAACAGCAACGGTGGTATGCTAAGTACCGACATTTAGGAAGAGCTAGAATAATGTGGTCCCTCCCTCTTCATGCTCAGTTTTATGCGCAGGAAGGACATATAAGAACACAGGAAACACAGGACAAGATCGAGAGTTCTATGCGAGAATTAGGTACAAAGTGTTCTAAGAATCCAGAGGAGAGTAAATGTGTGGCCCCAGAGTTGGAAAACTTCACAGAAGGGTGATTTCACTTTCCTCTCCAGAAGGAGGGCTATTTAGGAAGAGGCACCAGTACATGAAAAGGTACATATCTGACAGAGTATGCAAATGGAGAAGAAAGTCAGTGTGGTTGGAGCACAAAGGCCATGGGGTAAGTGGGTAACAATAAGATATAAGGAAGTCTAAATCCACAAGGTCTTACCTACCAAGCTCAAGACTCTGAATTTTTTTTCACAAAGATTCTCTCCTTGACCAAACTCTAGCCTCTGGCTTTCTCAGCTAGGCCTCAACCTTGGCCTATGAAAACTTAAGCAAGCACTGATGTAATTTCTAACAGCTCAAGGCTACATCCCTAGGATGACGCTAGTCTCCCTTAACGTGGCTGCCTTAGGAAACCCAAGGCTGCCAAGAGAATTTACTGTTTGTTTCAGCCAACACCTGGAGACAAGGCTCAACTCTCAGCTGCTGTGAGAGGGTAGAAGCCTAACTTCGACAAGTGCCAGTTAGCAAAAGCAGACAGGTTCCATATAGAACACCCCCCTTCCCACTTTCTGAATTTTTTCACTTCCCTGTCTGTACTAAGCTGCCACTCAACACCACCACCCCCATTCCCTCCTTCTCCCAGTAAAATACCCAAATACCTATGTACAAATCAAAATTGAGCTCAGTTCACACTGGACTCTTTCCCCCATGGCAATAGTACATTACTGATTAAAATCTGCCCCTACCACATCAGCAGGTATCCAGCTTTATCTCTGACAGTTTCCATATACGCGATGGGGGCTCTTGAATAGAAAGCAACCAAATATGAGTTGTTCGTGTGTTTGGGTTGTTACTCATGTCTATGGTGAAGTGATGTGATGGGTGCAGAGATGATTGGGAGCCAGAGGATACCACGCCTGAAGTCCAGAGAGGAAGCTGGTGGAAACAGTGCAGACAAAGGAAGGTGGAGCCTGGCCTAACCCTTCATCAATGGGGAAGAAAATGAGAGAAATACATGAATCGGAAGTTGCAACATTGGCTACCGACTGCATGAGGGCCAAGGGCCATGAGAGACACAGAGGAGCTGGAAAAGCACCTGAAGTTTCCAGATGGGGTTAGGGGCTGAAGACCCCACTGATTGTGGCCTCAAAAAAGAAATGTAATTCATTCGAATCATACTGCCACATGTTTAAGGTATAGAAAGAAAATTACCAAAGAAAAGTTCACTGGGAAAAGATTTGGGTATCAGAAGTTTTCAAAGTAATAATAAAACGAAGCAGAAGTTACACCATATAACGTTTGATTACTAACTAGTATATATGGTGATTCCAAATGAAAGCCAAGGTCAGAAACCAAAGTCAACAACTTGATCCTGCTAAATCTGCTCAGTTTGGAGAACTGAACAAACATACACACAAAAAATATTATACTTTTTTTTAAATGTCCATTTCCTTTTTGTATTTAAAATCGTCTAGTATGAATGACCCATGGACATGGATGACGGGGTGGGGCCTGACTGAGGGGGAAGGGAGCACAGGGTGGGGGGAGAACAATGGGGAAAACAGTAGGACACCTGTAATAGAAAAAACAATAAATCATTTTTTAAATAAATTAAAAATAAATAAATAAATAACATTCTAATAAAAATTAGGGAAGCCCATGAAATTATGCTATCTACCACCTGAAGTAGTTTCAGTTTCTGAATGTTTAACAGGAAACAGAGCTAAACATTTCAGTGGAGACTTCCTAATGACCTTACCTGCAATAATGCACAAGAACTGAGTAGTGAAGTTTTAAGAAACTCATAGCAAAAGTTTTAGAAAAATAAGGGCAGAGATTAAATACCTACCCCAAATATTGGGAACCAGAGTTGAGAAAAGTGTCCAAAGCCACCTTCATCCTTAAAATCCTTTTGAAAAAGGATATAAAAATGCCTGATGTTCCCCCAGAGCAAACTTAAAGTAGCAGAATTGAGCCAAGAGAAACTAGAATATTCCTTTAAAATCATTCAGAAAATGTAATTAAACCTTCATTTGTTCTGAATAGGTAGCATTTTATATACTTTAATAAGAACAGGATACTCTGCACCATTAACCAATTTCACTTAGTTACCAACTCCAAATGTTAAATGTTGAAAATGTGGTAGCAGAATTCCCATCATGAGGAGCTCCACTCCTGTGCTGTGGCCAGTTCGCTTCCTGCACAGAAGACGGTGAGGGTGGACAAACACTTCCGCTGCCAGCTTTGAAGAATGACCTCACCCCATAGGCCAGGCCCAAGGACAGAGCTGCCCTGGGAGCTGCAGGGCAGTGGTGGGAAGGAGGAGGGTCCCAAGAAAGCCCTGGATCTGCCCTCCCAGGGCACGGATGGACGGTCTTGCCTCCACCACCTACTACCTGCGGGACTCGAAGCAGGTGACTGGAACCCTCTGTACCTCTAAAAGGGAGAATCCCGAAAGCTTGTCTTTAATAGATTGTTGGATTTTTGTGCATATGTGAAAAGGAAATTAGGTAGTTGATGGGAAACTATTTTGTAAGATGGGAGATACAATATAAAAGCAGAATGAATTCTTCTGTTGATGTTGTCCTAATACTCTGTAATATCACAAAGCTTGGGGAGAAGTTGAGAGCAAGGTGCTGAAACAACCGAATGTCCACCACCTGATCTTCAGTAAGTCCCAGAATTGCACAGGTTACACCTCTCAATGTGGTGTGATCCATTTACAGGACGAATGCCACCAGAAGGTTATTTTAGGGTGCTATTTTTTTATTTCAAAAATGGGTGGCTTTTCTTTTAAGTATAAGAATACTTAAGTATAAGAATACTGGCTCAAGATCTCTGTCACACAAAACGCACAGTCTGGTGGCCATAACCTACTGTGTGAAGGCAATTGTGAGGACAGTCAGTGTTCTCAGCATCCCCTCTTCTGAGAGGCAGCGGCACGTGGTGAAGAGCAAGGTGTTTGGATTCAGACCTGGTTTAAATTCACGTTGGCCACTCATTAACTGTGTGCTCTGGCAACAGTGGCTTTAGACTCTCTCTGGGCCTCAGTTTCCCCATCTGTAAAATATGAGGTAGAGAAAAGTGATGCCCACTTTACAGAACCGTTTGGAGTACTGCAAGCAAGGTGTAAAATGTGCCAGGGAGGCCTTGGCCACCCAGGCACGTGCTCTTTGAACAGTAACAAGCGCTCCTCACATCACCCAGTAGCGGCCACATTGCTCCCGGGTCTGCAGAGATTTCCAGCGTGCGTCATAGTATCCATTTCCCCTTCCAATGTGGAAATTCATCATGGCAGCCCTGGATGCTGTGGCTCAGTGGATTGAGCATCGGCCTGCGAGCCAAGTGTCGCTGGTTCGATTCCCAGTCAGGGCACATGACTAGGTTGCATATCAGGTCCCCAGTTAGGGGTGTGAGTGAGAGGCAACCACACAGTCATGCTTCTCTCCCTTTCTTTCTCCTTTCCCCTCTCTCTAAAAATAAAATAAAGCAAACAAACAAATATTTAAAAAAAGAAAAAAAGAAAAATTCATCATGGCTTTCTTGTCATCTTGACTATAATTTGTATACATTTAATTCATATTACACACAAGAACGGAATGAAAGTAAATAACATATATATTATTGAGCCCTGGAAATTAGTACACTGTGTAAGTGTTGATCACCTGTTAGGAGTGAAAAGTCAACAAAAGAACTCATGAAACTTTGTTGAGAATGATTAAAGAGATAATATACTTGTGAGTACACAAAACAGAGTTAATAAGACTATTCTAATAATCATAACCTTCATGTCTTTTTCCATACGAACAACTGTAAGAGCCACCCCTGTATCTGACAACTCACAGAATACCAGTTATCAATATATTATTTTTATTAATAAAAGCATAATATCTGTAATATAGCATTCAGTTCCTTCCACTTCAATCTAAGTTTGCATTCATTATATCCTTACATAAATTAAGGGATTTTATTTTTTTAAGTTATCTTTATAGTTGCAAAATACAAATGGATGTTCATTTGTTTTGCATTAAAGAACATGAAAAGGAAAAATGGGAAATGGATTCAACATATATTGTTATACGACACAAAAATCTTTGTCTCTAGTCTAGCTAGGGCACACACAAAACTGTTGGGACAATATAAGCATTTGCAAAATTTCTTTAGCTCCTGTTGAATGAGGCACTTGCCAAGGTGCTAAGAGACCACAGCATGTACCAGCAGGGCACCTGGATTTGTGGGTCTTGAATGTGCTGTTTGCTTGTGATTTCAATGATCAAATCTGAGATTCTATAACAACTCATCAAATCTGGCAGAAATAACAATGAAGGGATAATTCCTTTTTTAAAAACCATAACTTTCCATTCTGCCTGGCCTATGAACCTCTCAGATCATTGCCTCCCTCCCTCTCCACTTTCTAGTCCCTCCCTTCTCACAGGGGTGACTCCACAGGCAAATCTAAGCTCTGTGTTTATTTCTTCCTACCTCTTTTTTTCCCTATTGAAACCATATCTCTGATCCTCTACCATCCACCTTTCATCTCTAGGTCTCTGTTTCCTCTCCCCCACCAAGGTGTACTTGTGCCAAGTAGCCATCTGCTTGCCAGAAACTCCTAGACTGGTAAATTTTGCTGTTCTTTGTTACATACGAGTTGTGGCACAGGCCCTCCTACTCAGAGGAAGGTCACTGTCTCTTCATTGCTGTCCATTCAGAGGCTGACCCTCTGTGTGCATGTGGTCGAGAGGCAAGGACGCGACTTCCAGTAACAAAGCCAGAGGGAAGAGTGTTTTGGAACAGAAAGTTTCCCTCAGCTTGAGCACATTCTTCAAATTGATGCCTTTTCAAATTTTTTAAAACAAATATGTTCACATAATTATTGTAAAGATGCACTAAATATTATCACAGAAAAAAATGTAAAGGGTGTCCCGTAGATAGATGGTAGTTAACCTTCCATCTAAAATGGGGCCTCTTTCCATGATAGTTTTTCTGTCAGTCATCACCCACCACCAGAGACCCCTTCCACAGACTCATCATCTCCTCCTCATAGGCTGGCACCCTTAAGTCTCAGAGACCTGTATGTTCTGTATGCCTCCCCCACCTGATTTAAGAACCTGACTCTTGTATTTGATATTGGAATGAATTAATTTTTTAAATTAATTTCTAAAATTTTCAAAATAAGACAAGAAAAAAACAACAAAAATACAATGCATTTATATGTGTTTTCTTTTTTTCTAAGCTGCTGAAGTATTTTTGAAGTATTTTTTTTATCTTCACTACCTTGTGCAATAGGTCTGGGAGATAATATGTCCCTTTGTATTGATGAGAAAACTGAGGAACATGGTGGTGAATGAATTTATCTAAGGTACCACCATCATTAGAATCCAATCTCAGGACTTCAATTTCAGGTCTCTGGCAAACACAGTAAGTTGGATACCAAGTTATGTTGGGATTAACATAAGTTAATGGGTCTTAAATTATGAAAAATATTAAAAGAGTCTAAAAGAAACCAGGCCACAGGCAAGTGAATATTTTAGCACTTTTCTATTATTATTTTCATTATTATTAATGACCCCCTGGTGGTATATTTTAGGATATTTATGAGCCATGACCTTGGAAGCCACACCATTATGCAATTATTAAGTGTCAGAAGAATGAACGGCCTTTAGAAAGTAACAGCAAGGCTGAAATTAACTCCCAGCCAGAATATGCAGTTGACAACAGCTGATGGATGAGAGAGAGCTCAGAAAAGATGTGGTTGCAAAGGAAATCACAAGTCTCTGCTCCCTGCATCTCCCAAATCAACTTAACTTGCCTCAGATTAGCATCTGTGTTTTTCCCATCACTTGGACTCTGGTGGTAGAAGGAAGGAAAGGCCTTCTCTTTTTTCTTTAAATTACCGCTGAGCCAGAGTAGGATACTGATTTGTAGATCCCCGTGTTAAGTGAAAATCAATCCTTTGTCCTGGGAAGAGATTTTACAGTCAGTTGGAGCTTCAGAAGGCTCTGCTGTCTTCTGGTTTTGTCAACATGATCTATATGTAGGTTAGAAACATAGTAGTCTAACCAATATAATAAAAAACTTGGGAAGGAAAAATATAGGTCAAGAAAAACATCCTTTAACACAGAGTTTTTGTGTTTTTTTGGTTTTTTTGTTTTTTTGTTTTTTTGTTAAGTCAAGAAGACAATTCCTGGAAGGGGTGGGGACTGGTGTATCAAAATGAGCTTTGACCTTTGACTTGAGCGGCATTTTCCCTCGCTGGGCTCTTTTAAATGGAACCTCTGCCACTCTCGGGTAATTCTGAGCCCCAGAGTCCTTGAAGAGAAACCGAGAACTCTAGTCTCCAGCTCTTGGCACTTGGGCTGGAACTCCATTTCCACGTGCGTTGTCAGATCTCGGCTGGATCTAATCTCTTTTGCAAAGCCAAAAACTCCAGGGAGAGAGGCTTCAGAACTTGCAACATCAGACTCACAAAGGGACTGTGATGCTGTAAGCACTGGCCAGTTCACAAACACAGCCTGAAAACAGTCAGCCAGAAAATCTCAACCATATCATCACGAAGATGATGATCACCTTCTCAGTGGGCCACTTATTTCTCCTTCTTTGGGGTGACTCTCTAAAATCTGTGTATGGAGGAAGTTGGAGGTGGGCAGACATGTAAGGTCTAATTCATCAAAGCACGTTTCTTCCACAGGGTTGGGGGATAGAGGGAGAGATGGGATGGGAGAGAGGAGGTGGGAGAGCAGCAAAGCAAGACAAGTTTTCAAATTAGCAGAGTCGCCTATGGCAATGCTGTAAGAAACTCATCTTGTGGCTCAGTGACGTGGCTGCTTGATGAGTAGTAGAGGTGATTGCCAAACATTAAAGGAGAAAGCAGTGCTGTAAGCCGGGCACAGAGCAAGGATTAAAAGATGAAAACAATGCCCTTCGAGGGCTGCTGCTCCAAGTGCTTTGACCCCTATTTTGCTGTGGGGAGTCATTGTCCCCACTCTCAATAGCTCTCTCTGATACACTGCAGTCAGAATCGCAGATCAGAGAGGAGTCCTAGGTAGGAAAGTGGGTCTTCAGCAAACTTGCCTTGGGTCTCAATTCCAGAGAGAATCTGTGGAATATAAGAGAAACTGAGAGGAGTTCCAGGGTGAGAAATAAAAAATGGCAGGTGGTGAACAGGAGCATTCAGCTTCATCTGCACCCTATACCCCACTGGGCTTCCTTCTTTAAGAGCTTCTCCATGTTCTATTCTTGGCCCCCTCTCTTTTTACTATACTTTGAGAAACCTCAGCAAACTCTCTTTTCCCCCTTTTCTTTTATTACTAATCTCTTCTTTCTAGTTTGAATGGTTGGAGTTTTTCTATTCATTGTTTTAAGTCACCCTAAGTCCATTTTTCTAAGTAGTAGGAGTAAATAAATAAATACACACGTAAGTAAATAAATGAGGCCAGCCTTAATCCCAAGCACTCCCCTGGTTTAACTGTCTCTGTGAAAAGGATCCCAATCCTGAGTCTTCGGTCCTAAGACTTTTGTGCCACAGCCCAGTTCACTGGCTCAGCGCTCTGGCTGTAGAGCTGCAGATGTGAACAAAACCAATTTCATCTCTGTGTCCCAGATTTCTTTCATGCTGTGACCTTTTATCACCCTCACTGTCCTCAGCAAACATATCGGAGCCTTCTGGTCGATCATTATCCATGTTCCACAAAATACAGCCATAAATACTTTTCCTTAGTAATGTGGGATGGCGTGATGACCAAGATAAAAAGCTTATAAGAATATAGATTATAAACTATCATTCATCACAAGACCACCAGGAGGTATGGCTTCTAGCACATACTACATCCTTTGTCCTTTTGTCTTGTCAACCATTAGTACCTGAGTCATATTATTTTTAAAAAGTACTATAACAAGAATCTGTTAACAGAAAATAATTTGCACAAAACTGCTGGGTCATCTGTCTGCTCTGACCCTACATTCCTGTAGATAAATTACCCTATAATGAATTCTGCTATATTCCATGGAGTTCCCTGAATCATTTTTTGGTCTGAAGATACCTTCTTGTTCTGGTGGCCATTATGCCTTTGCTCCATCTTCAGACACTGGTCAACATTGCTCTCTGATTCCCCTGTGTGTGATCATGCTGGGACCCCAGGGCCATTATCCACCCATCCATCCCATATCTGCTCCTGTCCCTGTACTCCTCACTTATAGACTATGATTACTATCTAACCAGTCAGCCACTGAAAAGTCCAAACCACCTATGATTTCTGTTTCTCTTGCCCCTAAATACTCACACATTTGTGAAATACCATAACCCTGGTGCTACAATAGTTCTTGAGTTTATTCCCTTTTCTATCTTTCTACAAGCACTCCCTGAATCCCCAAACCCCCACCCTCTCCCTTGGGTTTTGCAGCAACCTCCCTTCCCAGCCTGTCTTATTTTCCCAACTCCAATACTGACCTTACAGGGTGACCATTTAATTTATCATCCAAACCAGAACACTTTTGAGTGAAACAGGACTATTCATAACTACCTCAGGACAACAGGGATAATCCAGGTCTGTGGTCACATGGATTCTACACCCTTCTGACAAACTTACCTTCCTCAGGCTGAACTCTGATATTGTACAGCCTGGAATAAAAACCTTCACTAACTAACTGCTGCTTATCAAATAGATTCGGCACTTCTTCACACAGCATTCAAGGCTCTGGCTCAAGCTTGTCATCCCACCATGATTTCCCTCTACTCTTCTTCGTTCCCCACCACTCCCACCAGACTCAGGAACCTATGTTCTACACTTCCCCAATGTTCAGCCTTTGTCTTCACCTTTGATATCCTCCTGTCCCAATATCCAAACCTTGTCTAATTTTCAAGGTCCACCTTAAAGGTTACCTTTTCTCTAAAGCCATTTCTACATCAACATGGCAGGCTCTGGAATCAAGCTGCCTAGGTTAAGGTCCTTTCACAAGGACAAGAGTGTGCCATTAGACATCTTACCTCTGTCTTGGTTTACGCATTTGTAAAAGCTCATAGAGTCACTCTGAAAATTAAGTAAATACTGAAAAGTGCCCATCTCACAGAGTACCTGATAAATGTGGGTTGTCATGATAACTTGGAAATACATCTTTCTCATATACATCCACAGCCCTGCTTTTTTATGCAGCTTCAGTAGGGCTTCTCACATTCTACTCTGCACTCCAATTCTTCCCAGGATGAAGTAATGTTTGTAATAACAGCACATAAACGAAAACAACAGAAACAGTACTTCACTGGTCCACTCCATCTGACAAGTAGGCCCCGCAGGCAGCCCGTGTTAGTCTGAAAGAGCAGAATTTTGGTGGCAGGGTGCCCTCATGGATCTTACAGTATTGGGTGGAAGGGGTCAGTGAGTAAAACAGTCCCTCAGCGAACACACACCAGGAATGATGCGAAGGACCAGCGCTGTTGGAACTGGAAGCCGGAGCAGAGGAAGGTGGGAGGAGGAAAGGGCTGGATGTGGGAGGAACCCGGGAATCTCTCCACACAGGGAAGTGTTGTTTAAAAACCCTGGACTGGGAAGACCCAGGTCATGTTCAAGGATCTGAAATGTGGCCAATGAGAAACAGTGCCCAGAGCACAAGACAACATGGAGTGAGATGAAGCTGGAGACCCAGGGCTGGGCCACACAGACCAAGCGTGATGGGCCATGTTGAAGAAATATTAATGTACCCTGAGAGCCATGGGGAATCAGTGAAGCACTATGAGCAGGGAGATAATATCTGTCTTTTGAAAGGGCTTCTCTGGTAACAGTGTAGAGAATGGAGGGTATGTGCTGCTTTAGGAGAGGGAGTTAAAGAAAGGTAACCATCTCTCATTCTCATGGGACTAGGGAAAGGAGCAGTTAGGATGCAGATTTCCACAAATTTGTTGGACCATAAAACTCTGATCTGAGGGCAGGGGGGTAGGGAAATCCCTGCCTTAACTCTCTGTATGTGCTGCTCCTTTTCTCTGTCAATGTAGGATGGTTGAACTAATAATGAAAACAAAGAGGGCAGGCCCTGAGTGGCAGCCCCTCACCCCACCGCTGCTGATCACCTCTCAGTTCTGTTTTTTTTTCACTGACACCCCACACCCTCCCCTTTGGCAACCATTAGCTTGTTCTCTGTATCTATGGGTCCATTTCTGTTTTGTTTTGCTTATTTGTTTTATTTTTATTTTTAGATATAAAATAAAATTATATGGTTATTTGTCTTTCTCTGTCTGACTTGCTTCACCTAGCATAATAACCTCTAGGTCCACCCATGGTGTTGCAAATGGCAAGATTTCATTTTTTTATGGCCCAGTAATATTCTAATATATACCACATCTTGATTTTTATTTTCTTGCAGTCATTTATTTTCAGCTCCTAAATTACTGTTTCCTGGAACACCAGTTTGGGAAACACTGATTAGACTTAAACTAGGATCTGTGCTACTTGGATGTTTATGTACATGAAACATATCGTTGAAATAACACAGGTTCCTGTGGGACAACTTAGTCACTGAAATGTCCTGCAGTCCTTAGCAGGTGCCTTCCTTGTAGCATTTGTAAATGCTCAGCCTGTTGACAGTGTAATCACTGTTGTTTATTATTAGTAGCAGTAGAAGTTACTATTTAATGATGACTTGCTACAGGTGCTTGACACTAAATGCTTCACATATTTTATCTCATTTTTCTCCTTATAACAGTCCCTCTGAATTTAGTGGCTCTTGCAGGTGAAAGTACATTTTCATGTGGTGTTAACAAAGACATAGTGAAGCCATCCAACATTAATCTTAAATTCTTAGCAGTTAATTTTACTAGTTTTATTTTTCTTTTCTCTTAAAAGAAGAAAAAGAACAACCAGGAGGGTGTGTTTTAAAGCCTTCAGTAAAAGTTCTGTGTAGTATTCTCTGCCCTGTCAGGTGTGGATTTTTGGTAATGTAATTATAATTATGACAAACTTAAATGGCTAATTTTAGAAAATGTTTTATTCTACAAAGCAGGAGTGGAATGACAGCTTGTTCACAATGATTGAATATGCAAAGGTCTCTTATTTGAGAACCAGCAACTGGAAGATTGAATGATCAGGTACTAACAGCCCTCTGGCCACCTGGCCAGCAGAGGCTCTGAGTGAAGCTGTCCTCAGCAGAGTCTGCAGCCACACTCCCACGCACCCACTGCCCTTGCAGAGCCCTGGGAGACCGGCCTCTGCCGGGAAGGCCCTGTGCCCAGTGACACGTCTGCCTTCAGGAGTCCCACTCCATCACTCCAAACCACAACGGAGAAAAGCACCTTGTGGATAATGTAACCCCAAACTCTGGCCCAAATCACCCACAAAAGTGCAAGAGTTCTCTTGAGAAGCAGAGAAAGATTGAGATTGTTCCAGATGAATAGATGTTTTCACCTTCATTTTTACCTTCACTAGATGAGAAGTGATACCAGTCCAATCTGTGTGAAATTATTGAAAAAAGTACAGACAGATAAAGATTAAAATAGCAGTTTTATGATGGCTGGTAATGGCTGCATTGGAGAACGTGGCCACGCTAGGCTTTCTGACTGCACCCCTATAAAAGAGAACTTACCCCTCAAAACTGTCCAGCTCTGACAGAGCAGAATCTGCCTAGATAAGCTTTCAGAAAGACAGATGAAAAGGAACTGAGCTTGCTTCTCTTCTAAGAGGGAGGGAGAGGAGGGATACAGAGAAGGCAGAAGTCTTCTTTCTGGTCTTCTAATTTCTGGAAATTGGAGTAAAAATCCTAGTCCTTCTACCGAAATATAAGGAGTGGAGACTGCATTTCCCACACACTCAGCCACCATCATTATAACCACAGCAATATGGGCTAATCCTCCCCACAGATTATCACAGATGAAGACCAGGTTTACATCAACCCTGGGAGGGCAGTGCTAATGTGGTCCCCACTTCACTGGAGAGAAAAGTTGGGCTTCATGAGGTTAGTTGACTTGTTTATATTTATCTAGTTAATAAGTCGATGCTCAGATCCAAGTCTAACCCTGAAGACCATTTCTAGCCACTTAGCTGTACTGCCTTACAATGGTGCCAGTAAGTAAATCCAAAGGTCTGATCATTTTTTAAATATATTTTATTGATTATGTTGTTACAGTAGTTCCAATTTTTTTTCCCGTTTGCTCCCATCTGCCCAGTACCCTCTTTCCCTCCAGCAATCTCACCCCCCTTAGTTCATGTCCATGGGTTGTGCATATAAGTTCTTTGGCTTCACCCTTTCCTATATTATTCTTCACTTCCCCCTGTCTATTTTGTACCAATCAATTATGCTTCTTAATCCCTGCACCATATTGCCATTTCTCTCCCTCCACACTTCCAGCTGATAACCCTCCAAATGATCTCCATACTTATGATTCTGTTTGTATTCTGGTTTACTTAGTTGGATTTATTTTTTATTTTTTATTTTTATTTTTAGATTCAGTTGTTGATAGTTGTGAGTTTGTTGTCATTTTAATGTTCATAGTTTTGATCTTCTTTTTCTTAAGGGCTTGGTGATGGTGAATTCCTTTAGCTTTACCTTGTCTGGAAAGCACTTCATCTGCCCTTCCATTCTAAATGATAGCTTTGCTGGATAGAGTAATCCTGGTTGCAGGTTGCCGTTTATCACATTGAATACTCCCTTCTTGCCTGCAAATTGTTCTCTGAGAAATCAACTGATAGTCCTATAGGCATCCCCCTGTAGGCAACTCTCCACCTCTCTCTTGCTGCCCCCAGGACTCTGTTTTTATCTTTCACCTTTGGCATCTCAGTCATGATGCATCCTGGTGTGGCCCCCTCTGGGTCCAGCTTGTCCCGGACCCTCTGTGCTTCCCAGACCTGTATGTCCATCTCCTTCGCAAAATTTGTGACGTTTTCCTCATTTTTTTCAATTCTTGCTTCCGCATTCTGCACTGGTTGACTGTTTTTTCCTTCCTTATGTTCCAAATCATTGATTTGAACCCTGGTTTCCTTCCCTTCACCATTGGTCTCGTGTGGATTTTCCTTCGTTTCACTTAGCATAGCCTTCACTTACTCTTATGCGTTTGCCATACTCAGTCATATCTGTCAAGCCTGTGAGCATATTTATCACCAGTATTTTGAATTCTGCATCTGTTAGGTTGTTTATCTCCTCATCTGTTAGGTTGGCTATCTCCTTGTCACTTAGTTCTCCCACTGGAACCTTGATCCATTTCCCCTTTTGGGCCATACTTCTCTGTCTCCTCACTCTGACAGGCTCCTGTGTTTGTTTGCCTCCATGTCCCAGGTACAGCTGCTGCTCCTGTTAAGTTGTAAGTGGCAGAGTCTTAAGGATTTGTCAGTACAGGGTGACCTGTTTCACCATGTTGTGGCGCTGTATGTGGGGAAGGGGTCTGAGAAGGGAAAATGCCGCCTGCCCAGAACTCGCTCCTTTTCCAGGCACCTCTTCCACTTCTGCACCAGACTACTGCCTCTCTAGCTGTTATCCTGGCCATTGTTCCCAGAGTGGGTGGGTCTGTGGACCCTCTAGGACCATGGGGGCCCTTTAAACAAACAGAGTCTGCTGAGGCCAGCAGTTTCTGCCTCCACCCCAACATCCACTGGTCTGCACAGTCAGAAGCAATGATGCTTGATTTTCCCCGGTCCTGGGACCATGGGCTTCCAGGTCTGGTGAGGAGCTGGGAATGCTCCCCAGGTGTCCCTCCTGACTTTAAAAAGTGTAATTGCGCCTTCTGCTGGCCTGCCGCTGCTGCCCCCACACCGCATCATCTCTGCCCCAGCTCCGCCCCTCCTACCTGTCTGGATGAGTATTTCTTCTTTATGTCTTTGTTTGCTGGACTTCCATGCAGTCTGATTTTCTGGAACTTCTGGTTGTTACTAGTTTTGAGGTAGTTGTATTTCTTCTTAGTTGTGGAGGGAGATGCCGCGTGTCTGTCTATGCCTCTATCTTGGCCGGAAGCCGAGAAATATAATTGGTGTGATCATTTTTAAAGAAATCTTTTCTGTCTGCCAATATAGGCCATATGTTAAAGTTATCTACAGGTTAGTTCCAGGGGCCAGAAAAGCCTTTCAGTGGCTTGGCCCTGTGTTAGGGGACATTTCAAAGCTGTGTCACTGGTTTTCTAGACACTACCTCTGAGAGTACAATGTGTGTTGTCTGACGCTCTGCTGTTCCAGCTGTCCCAGGCACTATTGACGTGACCTTCAGGTCTGGAAGGAGAGCCAAAGGCTGCAGATATTAGTTGCAATAGCTTGATATAAATCCCATGTTTGGTACACTTGAAATGTCTCAGTTATTTCTAGCATCTGTCACTTCCTCAATATAATTTGCTTCTCCATGAATTTTATTTTCTTCATATAAAGAAATACTCTTTGCAGACAAATACTCCCTCTCTCCCATTTTTTCAGATTTGACTCAAACTCTGAAACTCTTATGACCACATTTGGCACTAGAAAAGAGAAAATAATGATCCTCTCTAAATTAACCCTATTATAAAAAGGCAATTAACCAATCTGCCATGGTGAGTCAGAGTGCTGACCATTATGAATAAAGAATAGTACATTCCTGTTAACACACACACACACACACACACACACACACACACACACACACAATCCTTTCTTCTCTAAATAGCTATATTTTTCCCAATTAATGTTTAAACAGTGATAAGGATTTGGATCCCAGGGTATCACTGATTACTACGGTGATGCTTAAGACATCCTGAAATACAATGATTTTTTCCCCAAAGCTCTGTAATACCCAGGGCAGCACAACATTAACTTCCCCAGAGGAGAGGGCATGTATAATATGCAGATTCCCAGGAAAATGGGATACTGCTTTCATACTTTACAAATCACATTCACACACCTCAGAAACAAGCATTGTGTACAAAAATGTTGTCATATTGACCCTTTTCTCACAATTATGCTTGGTGCAATTTCAATCTCATTGGAGCCATTTATGCAAATGAGATGGAAAAACAGCCAACCACGTTACCCTTAAGGAGGAGATGATGCAGCAGTGTTACCACCTGAAAATTGGTATTCTGCTGCTACCTGAAGGTAATGTTGTCCTTTTCCTTATCACTCAGGGAAAAAACAATCTATAAAATTTAATAAAGATGCTGAATAATTTATTTAAGACAGAGCATCATGGGACTTTGGGGCTGAAAGGACTTCATTTTTACCCCGTGCAACCAGAAATTCTCTCAGCACGTGCCACTTCACTGGCCTGACCGTACTTGAGACTTGGGACTACATCAACTCGATAACTCCCAGGTGTGTGTGGTTAAGTGCAGGCTCCCGAAATAGGGGAACATCAACATTTCACCAGTCTTTAGGATGGGGGGTTCATTGTTGCTATTAGCCTCCATCCAAGCAGTCCTCAGAAGATGCTTTGAGTTGAGAAGGAAGTCATTGTTCAATAACACATTCTTTTGATGATCAGGAAGTAAAGAGATGAGATTCAGGACTCCTGAGTTTTATGTCATTGCATTAATGTGTAATGTTATCCAGAAAAGGCTAGGAATCATCTCTTAGATATTGGTGAGGTGTTCTGTTGATTCACTATACAAAATAGATGTCTTATAGGTCTGTCTCTCTGTTTAGTTCATCAGGGAATTCTGCATAATACTTTAATCAGATGGAGACAATTACCAAGCAGCACTGACTACCATGGGTGTGCTTGAGAGACGTTTTGTACTGGAACCCTGGAAGGCACCTGTCCAACTGATTATGTTTCTCACTCTGGACCACCTTATTGATCTTTTAAAAAGGGAGGTTGGGTGGAATCTCCTTTAGGGGCAAATAGGCTTCACCACTCTTAGCTATTAAGTGCTGAGTGGTCCAACTTGAACTGCAATGATAGGGGTCTCTATTCTTAACAAATTTATTTCCTCTGCTTTCTAACTTTGGGGGTAATTTTAGGGCCTTGGGAAAGCTTCACAAATATACAAAAGAAGATTGAAATGGGTCTTTATTGCATCCATAATCTTTTATTATCTGTGTTAAGTATTCAGTTTTGCTGACTCAGAGTCTCTAATTCAACACTATGTGTAGGTGACTCATGCACATCAAAGCCTGGGCAGCACTGCATTAGACCATGATTTTGGGACATGAGAGCTCTGTCCTAAACTCCTTGAGAAGAAGGCATAATTTCCACTATGTGGTTTCTGCTGTGATACTAGGCACACAGCAAAGAACAATGAGTTGATTTAGAAGCATCATGTAGAAGTTATGGCCTGTTTTCTAGCATGGTGGTTTTCAAACTTTATCTGGCATCAGAATCACCTGGAGGACTTATTAAAGACAGATTACTGTGCTCCACCCCCAGAATTTCTAATTCAAAAAGTCTGAAGCAGGGCTCCAGAATCTGCATTGCTGACAGACTCCCAGGTAATTAATGCTGAAGCTGCTGGCCTGGGACCTGCCTTTGGGAAACACTGCTTTAGTTGCTAACCAGTTTAAAGCATTTTCAAAGTATCATGGAACAAGTACTAACTTCTGTTAAAGTTACACTGTGTTTAGAGCTAGCTCTAATTTCTAGGCGCTGGTCCTTGAGTAGATCACTTAATCCCTGGCTTGTTCATTTGTGTGATTGTATCATAAGAGAACAGAGTTTCATTTGGATGGTTGTGTCATAAGACAGTAGATGTGACAGGGATCCATAAAGAGTGAAGAACTATACAAATGTTAGGTATGATGTCTTTACTGGTGGCTTCTGGCTTCTGGGCTTTATGTCAGGGGTGGTTGCTGTAGGCTGGTGGAGATCGCACAGACCAGGCAGGCAGGAGCCTAGGTTCTGTGCCTCTGACATAGACCAGCTGATACCACGGCTGGGTCGCTTCTCCTTTCTGGGTCTCGCTTGGCACATGAGTGAATGAGGAATGAGCTGGATGTTTATCCAACTGAATTGCCCAATGTCCTGGACTCCTGGGGGTGCCTTGTAGGTGAGGCTTTGGGACCTACTCCGCTTTTAAGCATTGCAAATTGGCCTGGATCTGTTTTATATACTGGATTTCTAAGTGAGGAGTCTTAAATCAAAAGGGCTCTGTTAAGCATAAAACCAGTTTAACAACTGCCAAAATGGACAATCCTTAAGTCTCCTTTTAGTTCTCAAGGCTGCCCTCAGAATCATGGGGAAGTGTTTGTTTCTTTCCCAACTAAATTCAAAATTTACCTGAAGGGTAAATCTTCTAATTCTGTCTCTAATCTCCTCTCACAGTAATCTGCTGTCTCCAGGATCTGTCTCCACAGGGTGCCAGCCTGGTGGGAAGGTATCAGTGTGAGGCTGAGACCCAGGAGTGGGGTAAGTGTGTGGAAGTACAGCAATGATAGGGAAGCTGCCCACCAGCCCAGAGAGAGCATTCAGCTCCCTGATGGCGACTGTCACTGGTATATGTGTCCTGGACCTGGGGCAAATTATTTGACAAAGCACTTTTTGAGAGAAGACCCATACCTGGTCCACCTCTGTAAGTGGAATAGCCAATACCAGAATGATACTCAACTGGTTCCAGTCATTCACTACTGATGCCTTTCCTAGTTTGGTGAGAGATCTGTTTTAACTTGTCAGTGCACATGTTGTACTAGTCATTAAATATTTTGAAAATGTCCCCTGCCTATTACAATATCCTTTCCACAGCGGCTGTGCAATATAAGTATGCTGAATGATGGCACCTGAATTCCACAGCAGAAGAAGGTGGCACAGGTAATGGGCAGCTCCGTCAGACACCAGAAGGTCCCCGGGGAACACGTCAAGTCCAGGTAAGTTAAGCACCACTGAACTCCGTCTGTGCTCACAGAACCTGTGCTCAGAAGGCAGAAGAAAAGAGCTTAGAGCCGACGCGCAGGCAGGTCATCATTCAGACCACCTCTACCTGTCCGGGAGTGACTGCTACATGCCTGATTAATGCCTCTTTTTTTAAAGGAAGGATTTGGAAGCTACCCCAGGCTCCAGGCTCAGGAGGGCCAGGATGACACACACCCTCCACACCTTTTTTGAGCTTTATCGACCATTTATGGTTCTGACTAATGCAAAACAGAACAGCTCTCTCAAAAATGTCAGCACAGACATGCCCGACATGTTCTGAGTCAGAAGAACAGTAGGAGGGAAACCCTCACATACAAGAGTCTTTGCAAATTGTCCACAGGGCCTCAGAGGGAGCAGGATGCATGGTATGGCTGCCAGCATCCCTAGAGAGCCAAGGCTGGTTGTTCAAAGCCAGTGCTTTATTTTTCCCAAAGAGAAATGAGAACTGTGGTTGGTTAAGCTTAGCAAACAGGCCTATTCACCTTCTCCTTTCCTCTATGCCATTTCATGAAATTCCTGTCTGTTGCATAGTCACAAAATAAATGGTTGACACATCAGACAGTGGGGGCAGCTCTAAAGCCACTGGCATATGCTCAGAGATCTCTAAGGAGCAAAGGGGTAAGGGATCTGCCCCTGTGGGAATGTGCCTGATAGCATCGAATTGTAGGGATCTTCATAGCTTCCTCATCAGAGCTGTTCAGATATTCCTTTAGTCCATTCTGAGGGATGAGAGATGCAATTCTTTCTACTTATTGACCAGTGAAATCTCTTCATTCTCTTCTTAAATCAACAAATAGCTTAGTGTATAGGTTACTTTATATACAGAGAAATTTTGTCTCAGTTTTACCAACCAAAGCACAGCTATGAAATTGCCTTGGAAGTTGAGTCTGGATCTGTTATACTTTGGATATTATGATTTGATCCACTACCCCTCCCCACAAAGCGGCCATCCCTGAAGCCTTGCTAATCTCCCAGTACAGCTCTTCCTCTGCAGCTGCCACTTTCCCACCTGCCTGCTGCCTCCAGGCTTTGTAGCCAAGCTCCATGCTTCTGACTTTCTGCACGAGTGAGGGCCTTTCTGCCTGTACTTCCATCTCTGGCCTTACAATTGTACATTCTTGGATCTCATGCCCTCTTTCTTGTCAATATGTCTGATGTCAGGGTCCTGGTTATGCCCTGCCCGGCCTATCATACTGTTGACCACAGCCTGGTATATATTAGAATATCTTGTGGAATTTATTGTAACACCAGCCCTAAGTCCTGCCCTCGAGATTCTGATCCAGACAGTCTGAAGGTGGGTCTCTGAATCTGTAGTTTTCCCAGCTCCCTAGACACTCACCAGAGCTGGAGAACAACTGATTTTGAGCACACAAGTACCTTTATATAGAGTCTTCCTACCTTTAGATTTTAAGAGTTATTTCCAATTTTCAGCCTTTTGTCAAAAGCATTTCTGGATCATTATAGTTATGAATAGCAGAACAAATTGCTTAGGAATTTCTATTAATGAATATAGCCTATGTCCCATAAACTTCCCCAAAATATATGAAATAGGGCTTCTGAGACTCTGCAGGTAGATGCTGTAGGCATAAAAGAAAGTTAAGTTTTAGTAATAAAAGGCTGCTTCCTCCAAGGAGTCTCCCTGATTGCTCAAAGAATTACTTTCTCATATTTGTGCACTGTTCTTCATCCTCACTAGTTCAGGCCCTCAGCATCTTCCATCTGCCTTAATACAGTTGCCTCTTAACTTATTACTTCACTTGTAGCTTTATCTTCTTGATTCTACCCTGCATCCAGCCTGTAAATAGAAGTTATCCAAAATGCAAGTCTGACTTAGTCCCTCCTGGCCTCAGACACTTCAGTGGCTCTCCATTCTGTACCAGATAAATACCATTTGAAAGCATATACAGAAGCCTTCTATAATCTGGCCCCCAATATTCCTTACTTTGCAATTTATTCTCTGGAAATAGGGAATGGATTGTAATCTCCACACAAAAGGTTTCACACTTTGATGCCTTAGCTGGGAATGCTTTGCTTCACTTTACCCTCTCCAAAACTTTCTAACCCCTATTCGTTCCATAAGATTTAGAGCCATAGATTATATGAGTAACTTAAAAGAAAAGTACTTATAAAATTGCCTTGGATTTATTCAACAAACTATATTCCCTGGGGTTTTATAATCTGTTTTGATTGCCCTTTCTTGCTCATCTCTCTCTTCCTCTCTTTTATGTAATTAGAAAACTTTAGGTTAAATTTTCAGACATTGCTAGCTGCCAAACCAATGTGCATGCTCTCCATTTGTCTTACTGTCAAAACCCTGCTTTGCTTGGGATGAGTGGCATGTGCTGAGGTAATACAGTGATTTTTCCTGACTCCCTTGCAACTAACAGAGGTATGTGACCCAAATATGGCCAATGAAATTTAAACAGAAATTTCAGGATGTGGGTTCTGGGAAACTTGTTCAAAGTGGGAAGAGCACCGGAATTTTTTCTTTTACCTTTTGCCCTTTGCCATTCTTATTGTCTTGAATATGGCTTGATACCTGAAAGTATACCAATAATCTTGCAAAGATAACCTCAGAACAGGAAAACAGAAGGAGCCTGGGAGGTTGCTGACATCTGCCCTGGCCTGAGCTTTGATTATGTACAAGAGGAATGCCTTTTATTTGCTTCGGCTGTTCTAGTTGGGTTCTGTTACATTCAGGCAAGTGCTATCATAACTGAAACTTCATCCTGGACTTCCTTCTCCAAGAATAAGGTCACTTTTTGGCACTCTGCACTCTTGTGGCTTTTTTGCCACCTATTTATGATGAGGTTTCATAAGATCATTAGAATTACAGCTCAACTTCTTACAACTCTCCCTTTTTTTGCTATTTGCCAACCCAATACTCATAGTGATTAAATTAGGTGGGAGTTGAAAAAGTTACAGTAATTTGAGTGGGAAATATAACTCTAGTTTCATTGTCTTGGATACAGAACTTTGCAACTGATACATTATGCATTACCAGTATACAAATCCAGGCAGGAATTTTCACAGTGCTATTCAAAAGGTATTATATAACACAATATGCTGAGAGCCCACCAGAAAAAAGTACCCCCCCCAAATATTAGAAGCTTTCCTATAAACTTCATACTTTTGTTGTTAAAGACCCTAGAAACATACAGTGAAATTTGGTATTTATGGGGATAGAGGGGATTAGCAAAGTTTCAATAATTTAAATGAGAAATGTAACTTAAGATGAACTTTGAGGAAAATGTTTACTCTTTTAAGCTTTAACTCTAGGTGTTACACAATCTTGTTAAGTATAATGAGTTTGGTAGCTTTCTACAACTCTATAAGCAATCTCTGGAGACCTCAGAGAGAACATAACTACCAGTGGAGTGGGAGGTTTAGTCTTCCCCAGCTGCCTCTTCACTAGCTTATATGTTTCTCTTCCATGCTTCTATAGTTCTCTGGAGTGATGGTTAAAAATGAGGAGTCAGTTGCCTGAATTTTTAACCTCAGCTAATTAACCTTGATTAAGTAAGTTAATAACCTCTCTGACTGCCATTTGTGAAATGTAGACAATAATCATACATACTTATTCTGTGAGGATGGACAAAGCTAATCAATTCAAAGCACTTAGATCAGTGTCAGGTACTTAGTAGTCTGTTAATAAATGCTATTATGTTGATTACTGAATATATTATGATATAATATTCTACTTACATCTTGGTTTACTCCACTAGACTGCCAGATCCTTCAATGCAAGAAGCACATCTTGTTATCTATGCTGGTGGGTGCTCATTTTGTACTCAATCCATTGTTGTAGATAAACACCAATGAGTGAAATACTCCTCTACTGTTGTCCTCCCTCATGGAAAGTATCTTACTTTATAAGGTAGTTTTGCAGATCATGTCTTATCTCCCCTCTTACCCTAAACTCCTAGCTTCTGGTCTAAATCCCTGTGTTTAGCAAGAGTTCAATAAACATTGGTTGTGTAAATGCAACCATAACCAGACTGCATCACCCAGAGTCATCACTGTCATTTCCTGACACAAACTCCTGCAGAACGAGCTCTCCAGTAATAGCTGGCTGCTCACTATTCTTTAAACTGACCATGCACTTCATGCCTCCACACCTTGGCTCAGGTAGTTCCCATGTGCCTGCCTATCTCTACTTTGTTTGCCTGGCAAACTCATCATCTCTAAATTCCAGTTTAGACTCCCTTTCTCCAGGAGTGCTCTCCTGATCTGCTCATGAAGAGCCAACTCCCTTTTGCTCCCACTCCTCCCCCCACTTCATGTTTTTATGATTTTATTGAAAGCTCATGCTGTGTCTTAAATATCATAAATCTAAACATTAACCTTGAATTTGACATAGAGCAGATATTTAAATAAGCTTGTTGAATAAATAGGTATGTTGACCTACAGAATGATATATACACATTACTCAAAGGAATCTGCTTTTCCATTTTGAAACATGAGTAAATAATCATATGCATATACAATAGCAAAATGCAATTTGAGTCCTCCGTCCTCCATTAAAGATGGTTAAATTACCCCTATCCATTTCTCCTGTGACTAGGGCAACTTCTGACATAAGGAATCCATTTGGGAGCACATAGGCCAGGTTTTAGAGTTCAATTTTGCATATATGGAGCAGAGCTAAGACAACTGGCTTACACAGAACTTGCGCTATGCTCTCAGCTTTGTTGTTTTGGTGTTCAAAACCCAGGATGCTCATTCTGGAAAGGTGGGCATGTCTCTGGAAGGACATAACAGAATCTCTGTGGACATGACATTTTTATGTTCATTACAAGATGGCATGGGTTAATAAAAATATCAAAATTGCTATTGCAACTATATGGGGACCTAGGAAAACCATAAGAAAGAACATTTGCACATAGTAACATGAAGAGACAGGAATTGATGCAAAAAACCTGTCCCTGTGTTGCCCAGGCCTGGCAGTGGACTAGATTTCTGGGACCTCAGGAAAACGACCCCATGTCTGTGTCAACTCGGCTTGCTCAGATCGTTGGATTAATGATATTAATATAAGTAGTTGCAATGAATTCAAAATGACTTCAAATTTAGATTTCCAGGAGGGAGAGGTATTGGTGATTCCAACTTGGTATCTTATTTTTGCTATTCCAAATATTAAAACTGCTCCTTATAAAAAATGGCATGCACGCATATCATCATGCCAGTTCTAGATTGAATATCCACTGGACGCAATCATTGCAATAAACTCAGAATTTTTATTTATCTCTCTCAAAATAAATAAATAAATAAAATGGTGTGTGTGTGGGGTAGGGTGGGAAAGGAATTTTTTGATACCTAATTTCCTCAGAGGGATATTAAGCTGGGAACTGAACTAATAATAGACACAAAATGATGGAGTTATGGCTGGCAACCCATTGTCACTGTGTAAGTGCAGTGTAGCATTACACTGTCCTCTATTTGGGAAAGGACAACTAAACAAGCATCTTGAGAAATGCTTTTTTTTTTGGCTTGATGCTATTTGGCTATTCTGGTTCTTTGCTTTAGTAGAAAACTGGACCCAGGTGGTTATATAACTCGGTGCCTGACACAGACTCAGAGCCCTCAGGCTTGCCAGCCACCTCCCTCAGCCCCTGCGTTCTGAAACCCCAACACGGCCACACTTTCACTAACCCTGAGTTGCGTGTCCTCAGGCTGGTCAGATCGGAAGGAACTACTCCCATGGTTGTTGGAATAATCTTGTCTCCCTTCTGGTACGTCTTCTTATTCTGTCCTCTGCTGAAGATCGGAAGGTCCATGGTGTGGGCTGGGATGGCAGCAATTCCGAGAATTCAGAGAATTCTCTCCCACTGCTGAGCAGGCCGCACACCCATGAGTCAACACTCAACAATGAGCCCGCTCTCGCACGCTGGCTGGAGGAAACGTGTCCCCAGCGGACCTCAAATGCATACACTTTGAATAGATTGGTCTCGGTGAATATTATTCTAATTTAAAATCAACTGGTACTTACTGAGGACCCACTTTTACTAAACATCCTGGCAAGTGGTTTACATGCTTTATAATGATGTTCACAAACATCCTCTGATGTGCAAATTACTGACTACTATAGAGGGGAGGAAACTGAGGCTTAAAGAGATAGTTAAGAAATCCATCTAAGATCATGTTGTTAATTAAAAAGCCAGAACTCAAAATTCAAATATACAAATCTGACTCCTTAAAAAATTTGTAAATGGAAAAAGAAAAAAAGGTACTGAATATATTATGATATTACATTCTACTTACATGTCGGTTTACTCCACTAGACTGCCAGCTCCTTCAGCGCAAGAAGCACATCTTGTTATCCATGCTGGTGGGTGCCCATTAGTACTCAATCCATTGTTGTAGATAAACACCAATGAGTGAAATACTCCTCTACTGTTGTCCTCCCTCATGGAAGGTATCTTACTTTATAAGGTAGTTTTGCAGATCATGTCTTATCTCCCCTCTTACCCTAAACTCCTAGCTTCTGGTCTAAATCCCTGTGTTTAGCAAGAGTTCAATAAACATTGGTTGTGTAAATGCAACCATAACCAGACTGCATCACCCAGAGTCATCACTGTCATTTCCTGACACAAACTCCTGCAGAACGAGCTCTCCAGTAATAGCTGGCTGCTCACTATTCTTTAAACTGACCATGCACTTCATGCCTCCACACCTTGGCTCAGGTAGTTCCCATGTGCCTGCCTATCTCTACTTTGCTTGCCTGGCAAACTCATCATCTCTAAATTCCAGTTTAGACTCCCTTTCTCCAGGAGTGCTCTCCTGATCTGCTCATGAAGAGCCAACTCTCTTCCCTTCCTGCCCCTCCACTGACTTCATGTTTTTATAGTGACTTTACTGAAAGCTCATGCTGTGTCTTAAATATTAGAGAATCTAAGCATTAACATAGAACTTGACATAGAGCAGATATTTAAATAAGCTTGTTGAATAAATAGGTATGTTGACCTACAGAATGATGTATACACACTTCTCAAATGAGTTTGCTTTTCCATTTTGGAATATGAATAAATAATCATATGCTCAAAGTGTTTTTAAAAATTGATATAATGATGACACTGGCAGAATTGCTCAGTTGGTTGGAGCATTATCATGTACACCAAAAAGGTTGTGGGTTCAATTCTGAGTCAGGGTACATGCCTAGGTTGTGGGTGTGAGCCCCAGTTGAGGTCTGTACAAGAGGCAACAGATCGATGTTCTTCTCTTACATTGATGTTTTCCTCTCCCTCTCTGTGCCCCTTCCTCTTTCTCTAAAAATCATACATATCTTTGGGTGAGGATTTTTAAAAACATAATATAATGAGGGTTACTATTTTAGGTAAAATAAGGGGTACAATGGGTTGCATAGAGGTCACCCAAAAGATATATCCCCATCTTTACTCCTGGAATTTGTCGATGTGATCTTATTGTAAAAAGGGTCTTTGTAGATATAACTAAATGAAAGATCTCAAGAGGCTACTTTTCTCGATTACCTGAATGGGCCCTACATCCAGTGACATGCGTTTCTCAGACACCTAGAGAAAAGGTACAGAGGAGAGAGAATGCCATCTGAAGAGAGAGGCATAGATAAAAGTGATGCAGTCACAGCCAACGAACACCTGAATGAAGAATCAAGGACAGGTCCGCCTCTAGAACCTTCAGAGGAAGCATGGCTCTGCCAACACCTTGAGTTTGGACTTTTGGCTTCTAGAACAGTGAGAGCATAAATTTCTGTTGTTTTAAGCCACCCATTTGGTGGTCATTTATTATAGCAGCAACACGAAGCTAATACAGTAGGGCAATGCAGTTGAGTGGCAAGGGCATTCAGTTTATGATCTCTGATTCCCAACTTTGACCTTCATGTGTGAATTTAACATGTTGCTTCTCTGCGCCTCTGTTTTCTTATGTGGAAAACAACTGCGAATGAGACCCTTTTCATTCCTCACAATCTATAAATCAAGGACTTAGGAGTATCGCTCTCATTTTCCTACCAGTGGCCAGTGGGTGGGGGCAATAATTAAGTGGTGACCTTTATTTTGGCAGAAATGTTTGAAAACAAATAATTAAAGTTTCTCCTTTAGGAATAAGACTAATGCATTATTTGCATTTTTAAAAAGATTCCTTTTATACAGTGGGCTAAACCAAGGACTACTGGCCTTTAATTCCCAGGTGCAAATTTTAAGAAAAAATAATAAATGCTAGAGAATATGGGGTGGGGGTAGCAACTGCCCTATAGTTATGTGTATCTTTTAAAAATAAACTTATTTATTTTTAGAGCAAGGGGAAGGGAGGGAGAAAGAGAGGGAGAGAAATACCATGTGTGATTGCCCCTTTCACACCCCCAACTAGGGACTGGCCTGCAACCCAGGTATATGTCCTGACTGGGAATTGAACCAGCAACCCTTTGGTTCGCAGGCTGGCACTCTATCCACTGAGCCACATCAGCCTGGGATATAAGTATATCTTAATGGAGGAAAAATCTTACTGAAGGTACTGCAATTTGGATAAGGCACAGTTTTATTCTTTCCTCTGTTATGAATTTTGCCCAGTGTTTTCTTTCTTTCTTTCTTTCTTTCTTTCTTTCTTTCTTTCTTTCTTTCTTTTTTTCTTCCTCCCTTCCTTCCTTTCTCCACCCCCCCACCCCCATTGGGAAGGCCTATCAGGCTTCCTTCTCTAGATGCTATGGTCCCTGTCTGATAGTAAAATCAGCAGGTGTCATTCCAGCAATTGTGTGACTCTAACAGATACATGTTCTATTTTAAGAATCATATTGTTTTGCCATATGCAATTTGAAATGTTTGCTTTTAACTATGGGTTGATTACACAGTAAGAATACATTAAGAATCAGTAACAATGTTTAAAAATATATCTTTTTAAAACAATCAACAGAGAAATGACAACTAGACTGCCAATTATGAAACAGTAGCTCTCATGGTTAACTCTGGGTTATATTTTTCCATTATGAGATTCAGAAGGTTGTTGGAAACTTCCCTTTGCATCTTTGACCATATTTTTCAGTTCAACTTTCTACCCAGGTATTACATTTTCTGCAAATCCAACTGAAAAGGCAGAAGAGATGGGGCACGTCTAGCTCACTGCCTAGGGCCATGCACAGAGCAGTCACTTTATGGATGTGGAGTAAACAAATGGATCATGTTCCCAGCATACTGTTTTTTGGTTATCATATCAAACACCTTATTAGATGGGTACATATTAAATGAAAAGAGGCCTCAATTTGAACATGGAACAAAAACAGTCTTTGGAGTCTCATCAGTGTAGAAAACACCCCACGTCGTGACAGCTTAGGCTCCATAAGTAATATTTATCAAACATACATGTTCAGAGCAGGGTAGTTGCTGGAACCCATCTAGAACTCTCAATGTCTTTCTAGGCTAACTTGTCTTTCTGGACAAGGATCAAAATACTGCCCAGAGGGATCAAACAATAGTTGTATAAATGTGCACCAACCCAAGGTACACTCAAGAGATAAGTACAAAACAGATTAGAATGGTGGGAGAGGTTGAAAGGAACTGGACTGAGACAAATAAGTATCTGGAGGACAAAGCATTCAAAACAAAAAGGGAACATACCAGACTTATCCCAATCTAACAAACTAATTGACTTCCTTTTTTTCTTCCTTAAACATTTACTAAATACCTATTTTGTGCCAGGCAGTGTTCTAGGCACTAGGATTACAATGATAAACCAAGCAGACACAACCCCTGACTTCCTGGAGCTCACATCTGGAGGAGCTGATGCCACTGCTGAAGAATAACACATGGTTCCTGGTGTGAAAGGAAGCGGCCAGGCCACAACCTACTCTCCAGCCATGCCCAGCTCCGAAAGGTTTCGCTGACTCCCTCAGGCTGCAGTCTTCTCTTCTGGCTGATTAACAATCTTCCATGTATTTGGTCACAAGGGGAAAAGGGTATAACTCTGGGAAGTAATTATATTAACTAAATTTATGATGGTGACCATTTTGTTTTACATATATATATAAAATCATCATGTTGTGTACCTTGAACTCACACAATGTTATATGTCAATTATATCTCAATAAAAATGTGGGTGTGGGGGGGAGAAAGTAATACAATAAAATATGACTTTACAGAGTGCAGAAATTAAACAAACAACAACAACAACAACAGTATACCATCTATTAGTCTCTGGTTAACAACACCCTTCTAATGGGCTCTTAAATTCCATGAGAGCTGGGACAGAGTCTTCTCTCTCTCTGATGTTTCCTAGAGTTTACAGACAGTGCAAGGTATGTAACAGGTTTTAAACAAGTGTCTGCAGAAGATATAATATTGTATTGAATCTAATTTTCAGGCACATTGAATTCGTTTCCTGTGAACAATGTGTGGTAGAATATTTTAGAAAGAATGAATCAATGACTTGCATATAGGAAGTATTTAATGAGTAAACAAATGAAATAAATAAATGAATGGTTTCTTTAAAAAAAAAAAACCTAACATTTTAATGATGATATTTAATCATATCAAAAGTTGTATCAGATAGGTGCTATTTGTACCTTCACTTCATGGATGATGACTTCGAGGTTTCAAGTTGTTAAGAGAACTTGCCCAAGGTCACATTGCCAGAGAGAAGTAGAGATAGTATTCAAACCCAGAGTTTGATTCCAGTAGCTCTTAACACCATGCTATGCTGCCCACTAAGGGTAACTCCAGCTGGCTTTGGGGGATGTTTTACTGTCATTCAATATTTCTGTCTGGTTTCTTTCTGGCAATAGACTTTCAAATACCTTGTCATTTAGTTTTCATGTTAATGTTGCCCTAGTTGCTAATTAGGACACATTTAGCATTTTTTCTTATTTCCTTTCGAACATTGGAAGGTTAGTCTTTATTCTCATAGACAGAGTGTATAGGTTTCCCTTCTCAACTTCAGGGGTGACAGGAAAATTGGGTGTGACAGACAACCATTTGTGAATATAGATTTTAAGGGGTGCCAGCATGGTCTTCCTAACCCTGGCCATAAAAACAGCCACAGACAGTCGTTAAAATCCCACCATCACAGCTTTATTGTTTGGCTTCAAGTCTTCTTCTCTCAAAATGGAATACATGTGGGAGAGACAAGTAATACTGTAAACCAAGAAGTCTACCAGGTGGCCTGTCTTCCTCTTTCCCTCTATCCCTTCCCTCAATGAATGTTTGTGGAGACAGATTTTTAGCTGGGTACTGGGTGCTAGAGATTTAAGGATAAATAAGTGGCCTCTGGCCTTAGGAAGATCTTGATTCTGGAAGCAGATGAATATAAAAGAAATGCAATACAGTGTTTTAATGCTATTGTGAGGCATTTATAAGGTGTAGGGAAACCCAAAAGGAAGGAATACACTGCTCTGCTTGGAAAGGTAAATGTAGGTATCTCTTAAGCTTAAAGTCCTTCACATTTTAGTAAGAATGCATTGTAAAGATTCTTTTCCAGGAGGTATATTTTGGTGGTAGGAGAAGAAAGTTTAGAAAGATCATGAGTTCACTGAAATATTATGGAGGGAGAGAGGAAATGACAGTGAGAAATAAGTTCACAAAGAAAAATCTGTAATCAAAGTCATAGTACTGAGCTAATTTCAGAACTGCCAGTAGATTGGGTTCCATAGCTCTTCTTACTCAACATGTCCAGACTCGAAGTCAAGACTACATCTTATAGTCTACAGTTCACTAAGTCTAGGTGATTGTAGCTTTTAAATAGCTCAATGTAACCTCTAACTCCACTGCCTTCATCAGAGCCTAACCTACCAACTTCTCCTACCTGAATATTCTAATTGTTCTGCTGGAGTCTACTCTCATCTAAATCTCATACCTACCCTATATCCATCTGATCACATCAATCCATTCAATGGTTTCATGCTGCTCTTTGACTAAGGGACAAATCCCTAAATATTCTGCTAGACTCTGTATGATTGACTGTAATCATCATCATCTTTTTCTCAGACTACTCTCTTTTTCTCTAACACATCTGAATTAGGTGTCATTTCAGAGTTTTATTCTTGTTTGCACCTGTGGAAGAGTTACATGAATGACCCCATTTTTTGCCAACACTTGTATCCATACTATTTGCCTTGTAACATTTCAATGCTCCCCCAATGTTGTTGACACATAATTTACTGCCTCTGAGTTCAGCCATGCAAGTTGCTTTGGCCAATAGAATTAGGCAAGATACAGATCCTAGGCTCCAAGGGTCCTTGAATGATTCTGCCTGTCCCTTTGCACCTTTCCCTTCACCTTAATAAAAAGAAACATGCTTAGGGGAGACCTCTGGTCTCATGAAAAGGGTGTGGGACATCTGGAGTGGAACTACCCAGCTGAGTACAGTGTAACTCAACTGATTCTCAGAAGACACATGGATTTATAAGAAACAATAAGTGGTTGTTGTTTTAATTCACTGAGATTTGAGATGGTTTGTTAGGTAGCAATAGCTAACTGGTACACTAACACAATAAGGTGCTTTTTCCTATGGCTTTGTAAATATCCTCTACCTTTGTTCATATATTTTGGTCAACTGGGGTTAAAATCAACAAAGACTGCAGAGATGAAACTCATCTTTCCTATTTTGAATGCAAACTCTTGGCTAGGGATTGAGGGCCATTAATAAAACAATGGCTAATCCCTTGAGTATTCCTCTGTGACTCTCCTAATTAAATGAGGGATTTCCCCTCAACCCCACAGACTGGGTGGATAAACTTTGGCGTGGCTCATTTCCTTGCAGCCAGGGAAGCTCTTCCTTCCTGAGAGGGATGACAATTCCACTGCACAACCTGAGGACCAGGCTGCAAGTTCAGGGCTAGTTTCTGAGGTGACACATTCCACCTGCATTCTAGATAAAGGCAAGTTTGTCATAACAGTCATTTTAGAGGTTGTCCTAGATTTGAATAGCACATCTTGTTACTTTTGTTATTGTCTTCCAAATTTCTCTTTAAAAAGCTATTGAATATTTCTGTCCTTCCCATTTTCTTTACCTGACAAAACCTATTATTAACTGGATGTTGATGAAGCCACAGGGCCAATTCATTGATAAGTCAAAATGAAAACCACAAACGCATGTGGCTGTCATACCTTTCCCTCAAAGCCACAACAAAATGCTGTGCTCCTACTTATAAATGTGAAGAGTGACTTGGAGACTATAAAAAAAAAAGTGCCTCTGTCTGCAGCGCTGCCTCCTGAGACTCAATGGTTTGGCTGAACTAAGTGGCTGGGTTGGTGAAGTATGGGGTGGTCTGTGGGCTTCACTTTAAAACTGGTTTCTCTTTTCTATCCTAATGGTTTGGACAGAAAGGGCCCAGAGGTCTGAGAGGGGGGAAACCTAAAATATTTCCCTCAGCCCTAACTAAGTATAATGGGCAAAAGCGTTTTTGACAGGTGAGATGTACCTGGCACACCTTCCTCCAAAGAAGCCCTTTTTTTCCCTAATGTGGGACATTGAAAAATTAATCCCTGCCTTTTGTCATCTAGTGGTTTGGATTGAATGATGCCTTTTAACCCTGTTGTCAAATCTGTTGCCCCCAGAATACAACAAGGATGCCAGCCTGTTAAACCAAGCACGCCGTTGTCCGGGGACAGCCAACTGACCTGGAGTCTGCACGATCCCTCCCCATGTGGGAAGGCCACCCTCCCCTCCACACCCCCACTCTTATTAGGGATTTCTGGACCCAAGGGTAGGTAGGGCAACAACCATGTCCAGCTTGAAGCAGCTAGAGGAGCTCGAGATCTTTGCCCATTGTCCTTTATAAGATTATAAAGGGTCTTAAGTCTGAGAGGGAGGGATTGTTATTTTTTATTGTTAAAATAATTAATTAATCATTTATTTATTAAAAAAAAGAAGAAGAAGAATATATGAAAGGGTGAAGCGGGAGAGCTTATATGTACGACCCATGGGCATGGACTTGGGGGGAGATTGCTGGTGGAGGGGGGGTGTTGGGTGAAGGGGAGCAAAGGGGAAAAAATTGGAACTATTGTAACAATATAATCAATAAAATATACTTAAAAAAAAAAAAAGACAACAACCAAGCATTCTCAAGCAGAAGGCAGTTGGAGGCTGGAAAGAACCTGGCCTAAAAAAAAAGAATGTGCCTCGATTAATAAGCCATCTGGTTTGCTTAGTCAGAACAGAAAGTAGATGTAAAAGTAAACAGTCAACAGATGTCACAAATAAATAAATAAACAAATAAATCCATACATACCTGGACTGATGTACTTCTTCTCCCTGAAATAAAATTTAAAAATATATGTTTTAGTTTTGCTTACATCCACCCAAAATCCCAAAGCAGACATCTTGAAAGGAGAGACAATTAACTTGACTGATTAAAATGTTTCTGGTTTTTCTTCTCCTGAATAATTTGCTTTCTTTCCTTTTAAACCAGCCACACAATGTCACCTTTGAATTGTGTGTACCTGCAAGAGGGCCACCTTTATTACTCAGTGCCCGACAGACCATCTTCTAAGCTGACCTTGGTGGGCCCTTTCGTAAAGTGGAAAGATGGAAGTGAGCTAGAACTCCATTCCTTTTCTTCCCCAAACGGCTGCACCCTTTTACTTGAAAGTCAGTGCGTCCAAAAGAGTGTGTGTCTCCTCAGCTGTGATTCCTGTGATGTCTCCCAACACAAGGCCCCCTGGGGTAATGTGGAAACTCCGAGGCCTATTTTACTTGGTGGTCCACTGATTGAGAGGCACGAGGCTTAGAGCTGTGTGACCTGAGGCCTGAGGGGCCGTGCAGCAGGGCTGGGTGCTGACTGGCACCCTCTCCCTGTAAGAGAGGCCTGGGGAAGAAACCCCTCATGGACAGGCAGAGACACTGGAAGTGCAGCCTCATCTGTGGGCCCAGCTTGGGGCTTAAATGAGTCAGTGGCATTGAAGACCCTTGTGGGATCCAGAGGCAACCCTGAGTAGAATCTGGGCAATAAGGAGTGTCAAGAATTTTGGGGGCTTCCAGGTAGACTCTTGGAAAGCAAATATGGGGAGCCTGCAGACTCCTTCCAGCCTTCCCAGGGAGACCCTCCCACGGCCTCTTGCTGAGGCAGGGAGGGACTTGTCCCACAACCACTGCTCCTTAACCTCCTCGGAGTGGGAGAGGTGGAAATTCTGCCAGGGGCTTGCCGGTCAAAGTGGAGAAGACTCTCCTGGTTCTCACAGTGCTTCTATGACAGGCTCCTCAGGGGCTGCAGAGAAGAGCCCTGAGGCTTTGGGCTGCTGCTCTGGGTGGGATGACTCTGTCTTCCCCATGCAGCTAAGAGACTGTGTGGCTGGAAGCTTCCAGGGGACACAGTCCCAGTTGCTGTTCTCTGGACCACTCTGGGGTTGTTCAGCTTCTGCATCCAAGTGCCACTCTTTCTCTAGGATGTCCTCATCCTTTTCCAGAGGATAATTATAGACAGGTTGCTGTATCTTTAGTGATGAAGTTCAGAGTGTGGAATCTGTCACAAATGAGAGACACTGAGGTGAGAATAAAGGAGTCTGAAATTGCACAGGAAAGTTGTAATTCATCATAGGAGATAGGAATAGCTCAGTTTACGTTAGCATCCCTTATATTTGAAAGATAATTCCCATAAGTGAGTCCAGCCTTCTCATTTGAATAGCCTGTATGTGGAAATTTGTTTGCTGTTAACTTGATCTCTTCCAGGTTTAAACAAAAAGACTTAAAAAATTTTTAGTGACCTAGAGTCTTCTTGGAAGCCAGATAGCTCATCATCTTCTGATTATTCCCTTTTAACAGAATTAGATATGCATTAAATTTTAATTACTTTACTTATGTATGTATATTTGTATGTAGGTATACGTACTTTGGTATATTTCAGGAATATAAGGATGTAAGGACAAGGGAAATAAGGCTCCTTCCCTCAAGGTTTAAATTACAGAAGGACACATGGTTGCAAAATTATTAATGTAAAGTATTTGGCAAAAGACATTCTAGATTTTAACTATCCCAAAGTTTGGAAAATCAACTTGTGAGTCTGAATAGAAAAATTTGGATGTCACCCAGCTGCCCTACATCTTGTGATTATGGGCATTTTCTCGGATTCACTAACGCAAGCTTACCTCCTAGTTAATTACGCTCTTCTCTTGCTCACACAAAGCTGATTCTACCCCTTGACAATCTGACTCGTGCTGACATGGAAATGACTTATTGCTGTTCCATTATTTTATAGTTTCCCATATGAAGAAAGTAGTTATGTGTGGGAAAATATCTTCCCTGACCACGGGCAATGTGGAAGGTGGTTTCAGCCTGTGCATGGCTTGTTTATGAATGGAACATTAGTATTGACCACACATTCTTCACATAACATAATTTTAGCAATTCAACAATGAAGCTCAGCAAGCTGGAACCCTTTAAGAATGAATACATTTGGATAGCCAAAATTTGAGGATAGCTAATAATTTCCTTTTTTAGTGCTATAAAATTTTAATAGTACTGACAACACTTTTTAGTAGAACTTTTTCTACAGTGTATTATTTACCTCCTCAGCTTGGTAATAGAGAACACTGAACACCAATGCATCTTTTCTTGATGACCTGGCCTTCTTATGTTGATTATCACTCATAGCACTACCTGAAATACAATTAGTATAATCTACCTTTAATGTAGTTCTGTGAGGAATGCGATACTTGTTACAGATTTTTATAGCATATGATTACTTACCCCACACTAAGTGACCTCACACTGATGTTCTCCGTAGTTTGTATTCACTGCTTCTCATTATAGTTTGTGTACTGGACTAGGCGGCTCCTCTCCCCTTTAATTTGTTTCTTCTAATCTATTTCAAGCATACAAGTTCAAAAACCCTGTGTTGAGAAAATTAATAGGCTCTTTGATTTACTCTTATCAGCAAAGAGGAGGAGCCCAATGTTATGACATTGTCATGATAATGCTGTGACATTGATCTTGGGGACTTTCCATTCTCTTACTTTTACTCCCTAGTTCTCATCTGGTTGAAGGCCAAATGAAACTAACAGTTACTGTATTTTAGATTGAGAGTTGGTTGAGAAACTACTGAGATACCAACTAAAATTAATTCAGCTCTTATTTGCAAAATAAATCTGCAATTCTTAATGCCAGGTTTGCTTTAATATTTTGAGCTAAGGACTCAAGTATACAGAGCTGTACATGTAGAATAAAAAACGCACAAGGTACCCTTATTTGGGGCACCTGAGGAGAAGGTGTTACAGAACCCCATGGGCTTTTCCAATTGAAAACAAACCCAGGGGCTCTTTAGTTAGGGGTCCAATTGCCCACCGCCAAAATTACAACTCTGAATATTATATTTGAGTGAAAAGAAAAATTGTTTATTTAACAGTTACACATATCCTTGCCTCCCCTCTACCAAACCTAGCCAGTTTTAGGGAGGTCAGAAACACCGTTTCCCTACTTCCTAGGCACAGTTCAGCTTTACCAGCGACTGCCAATCACTCAATCTGATTGGGGAGGTCCTTTCTGTGCTGTGGTGCCCTCCAGCTCTCAATACAAAACCGCCGGGATTCTCAGTCTCCTTGCAAACTGTCTTCTTTCTGTAAACCGCGTGGATCTCCTCTCCTTCTCCAGAGCACCTCTGCAAACACCCACCAGCGAGGGAGACAGCCCCAGAGCGTGCCCCCTCTAAAGTGTTCGCAGCTGCCTATATATCCCTGACTGCGTCCTCTCATGCAGTGGGTGTTGCCAACAGTTCTGACCATTCACAGAACCCCACGTAGGCTCTGTGTGCTTTCCATACCGTCCCCTGGTTCAAGACTCCTCCCATCCACCTGAGGCTTTGGATGCATTAAAGCAATTTACATAATGAAAGACACTGGCCACCAGCCTCAGGCATGTGGAGGCATTCTGAAAGCTGCTTCCTTCTCCCCATCCCCCAGCCACAAACTCCGGGGATTTTTGGACTCTCCTGTTTCTGTAACAAAGGTGATACCCATTAGAAAACTTACTGTTTCACAAACTGGGTTTGTTTTTAGATTGACAATTTCTGGCTGCTGCTTTCAGGGCTGATACCAGCTTTGCTGGAGAAGAATGAAAAAGCCCATCTTGACCCTTGACAAAAACAGATACATCAGATTTCTTTTCAGGTCCTAACTGGAAGGGTCAGTTTCTCATTCTCTCAACAAACAGGTGGCCGAGCTAAATCACAGGCACTTCCACACACGTACACACACAGCGGATTTTTAAATCTCCTTTATAGCATCTTCCAAGTCCTAAGCAGCCACACCCTTACAGGGATTCAGTCTGTTTACATAGGACCCTGCAGAATAGCTGTCAAAATCTTAGTTCTTGGGTTTCCTCTCTGTCCTTGTGCTTTTCTTCTCCTTTAAGGGGTTAGGACATGGCTTTGGATTTCCTTTCAAGTCATCCTGACTCCAGACTGTGGTGGCCTGTAGGAGGTTATTATGTCCAATAGAACTTATGGGCCATTAAGTATGATTTATTGGCCTGTGTCTTAAATATTGGAACCAAGGCAGTAGTAACCACTAACATAGCTCACTGCAGTACCAGAGAAACTTTAAGTACAGCAGGGTTTTGGGAAGCTCTGGATAACCTGCTTGCTGTCTCCCCTCCTCACCTCGCTGCCAGCTAGCCTGTGACCTAGGACAAGCCATTTCCCCTCTGTTAGCCTCCAGACCATTTTGTTAAGAGGTATCCAAGTACCTCCCTCACATGCCTGGTGCAGAGGTTAAAGAAGATAATGGCTGAGGGTCCTGGGAAGCCCTAAGTGATGACCTCTATGAATATGATAAGGAGTCAGTACCAAAAGAATTAAGACTAACTTTTCTCCTTCCCATCCGCTAAAAGACGAAATCAGTAGATGATCATTATAAAGAAAATTCACCAGCCTTTGACCTTCTAAATTTTAAGAACCTGGCAAACACCACCCACACTGTTGGGAAGCTATCTCAGTGTGCTGGAAATTAAACTGTACAGGTTAATGAGTCGCGCATTCTTCTAGACCTGGAGAAGCCAGCAAGACAGGGCCCAGAGAAGCTGGTAGCGGCAGGACCCGAACAAACGGAAAGTGCAGGGAGAAAACTCATGGAGCAGCTGAAGGTCACCTCTAGTACCTGTGGGTGGTCTGCCTCTGAAGATGACATTGTCCAGGTGGGTTCTGGCAAAGCAGTCAGCAGTACCACAAAGCCTGCTGCCAGGCGCGGGCCCCTAGCAGGACAGGTTCCACACCTGTAACAACAGACCCGCCCAAACCTGATGCAAGTTGAAATGAGGAGCTGGTCTCTCCCCTCCATAGAGACTTCAGTTACATGTTTATGAAAAAGCCTAAAGGGAAGCAAGCTCAGGATCTAACATCACCTCAGAAAAAGTCAGGTGATCTGTTCCTACTGAACAATGGCTGATCCAATATAGAAATGATGCAAATGTGGATTTTTACCTCCTTTCAGGTGTTCAGTAATAGGCACCGAGAGTTCAGTGAGACTCTTCTAGGTTTCTATTCTGTTGAAAGGTTATGAGAATCATTTCTTTTGACTTTACTTTGCTCACATCTTAAAACAATTTGTGTGGATCTATTTAATTTGTGGGTTGTTTGATAAGCAGTGAATGATAGAGGAACTAATCATTGTGCTCGGGAACAAATTTGTGCATTAATTTTCACATGATTAAAATAAAATGGGAGGCATTTGTATTTACTGGCATTCTTATTAGAATGGTATCCTGAGGAACTTTTGTTAAGTGTCTAGGTGGAGATATTGCATACATTGCCAAGAATGCATGCAGTATTAAAAGAGTATTTCTACAGACTCTTTATAAAAACAAATTCAAATGAATTCTTATTAAGTCTAATTCACTGAAGTTTTCATCACTTGGAATCATTACATACCAGTTATGAAGGTTTTTTTAGGTCAGTGGTTCTCAAAGCAGAGTACCTGGACCAGCAGCATCAACATCACTTGGGAATTTAATTGAAGGTCAGTTCTGGTCCCTCCTCACCTCCCGAATCTGAAACTCTGGGGGTGCAGCCAGAAGTCTGTGTTTTAATAAGCCTTCAGGTGATTCTTACACCTGTTAAAAATTTGAGACCCATCTTAGGGAAAAAAGAAAGGTTTAACTTACAGGTATCAGTCTTGTGATAAGCTTTGCATTAGTCTTTCATTCCCCATATTAGCCTTGTCTGAATATTATTTACTTAGAACATTGAAAAATGACCTGCCCTCCTCCCTTCACCATTGTGGCCACCATCACTGCCACTAGCCCACCAACAACATCAAGGGCATGTCTCCATTTTGCCAGCATGGGGCCAGCATAAGAGAGTCTGAGCTCTTACCAAAGCTGTCTAGAAATAACATTTTCACTTCAGAAAGGAAGAGAAAAAAGGTATTTTAGCTTTTGGCTTGTGGAATGAAGTTCCCCTCACACACTTGCAATTATAAAACTGTCTCTCCCTGGGGGTAATTGTAACAGGATACTTGATTTCAATCCAAAAATTTCCAACCTCTGTTTGTAACTTAAATAATAAAACTAAGAGTCTACAAAAACATCACAAAGGATTATCAGGAAAAAAATTGCAGCCTGTAAGGAGAAATAGAAAGGAAAGGATTTCTGGATGGGGAAGGGGCACCCTGGAAGAAAAGGATTTCTGGGGCCAGCTTCCCTTCGAGATCCTGGGGCAAACTTATTGAAGGCCAAGGTGGTTCCTGATTGCTCAGTGGGACACACAAAGTTCCTCTCCAATCCTGCAGAGCAGGCAGCTCTCCTCATGTCTTTTACCTCCTGTCTAGGTTGCTCGATCGAGAGAAGTTTTGGTTCAGGAGAAAGCCATCTAACATGTGCCCTATGCAAAGTCTAAAGCCTGAGCAACTCTTTTTGTACCACGAATATCCAGATCTCTGGCAGCAAACTGTGCAATTCTGATTGGCCCTCCAGCTTAAAAAAAATTAATTCAACATAAAAATTTAGGAGATTTTACAGAAAGATTTAGATTGCAAGCTTAAAAAAAAAAACTTGACTGATCTAGCAATGTTATGTTCCTATACCCACATTTTCATATCTTTGAGGGGGGACCCCCCCAACAATGGAATTTATCTATAAAAAACTGTGTATTTGTTCTTACATGTTTAAACTTCAGTCACCTTCAAAGTACTCTCCACTTGATGTAATACACCTATTGAGATGATTTTTCCACTGCTCAAAAACAGTTTTTGACCTCGTTGATTTTGATGCCTTGTAGTGCTTCTGTCATCAGAAGAACGTTTCCCTTTGAGGACTTTTTTTTTTTAATCTGGGAAAACAGGAAAAGTTGCTTGGGGTGAGATTGGGTGAATAGAAAGGGTGGGAGATGGGGGTCATGCTGTTTTTGGTCAAAAACTGCTGAACACTCAGTGCAGTGTGGGCAGAGGTGCTCATAAATGACCCATCACGAAATGGGCAAACACGTTGAAAGAGTCTACAAAAAAATTCACTGAAGCCAAATGCAGCCTCTCACAACAGTGCCAGCTGGTACACTGATGCAGATGGGTTCCTAGAACATTCACTTAGTGGGGGAAGCCTATACTACAAGAGGCCCACCCTCCAGAAGATAATTCCGGGTTCTTTTTGGGGGTCCCTTCTCATGTACTCATATAAAAGGACTAGATCTGAGGACAGACTCCCTGTTTTGGACAGGGCGAGCAGTGTCCTGTTCCCCACACTGTCTGTGACTCTACAGTTGCCCTGAAGTAGGCTAATGTTGGATGCTATTTATCATTGTGCTTGTAGAGTTTTATTTCTTTAAGTTCTTGAATCATGTTGAAATATACATTACTTACCGTATTACGAACTGAGATATATGATGAACTCAACTTACACTTGTGGTCTAAAAACTGAAGTCCAAGATTCATGAATCAGATAATTTTTAATTTTTTGATGTCTTCAAATAACTCTATTTCAAAGAAAGTTCTGCTGAGCCATCTTAGAATTTTTTAAAGTATATTTTATTGATTATGTTGCTACAGTAGTTCCAATTTTTACCCCTTTGTTCCCCTCTGCCCAGTAACCCCCTTCCCTCCAGCAATTACACCCCCCTTAGTTCATGTCCATGGGTTGTGCATATAAGTTCTTTGGTTTCACCCTTTTCTATATTATTTCCTGTCTATTTTGTACCAACCGATTATGCTTCTTAATCCCTGCACCAATTCCCTATTTCTCCCCCTCCCTCTGCCCAGCTGATAACCCTCCAAATGATCCCCGTACTTATGACTCTCTTCCTATTCTGGTTTGCTTAGTTGGATTTTGTTTTTATTTTTTAGATTCAGTTGTTGATAGTTGTGAGTTTGTTGTCATTTTAATGTTCATAGTTTTGATCTTCTTTTTCTTAAGTAAGTCTTCTTGACGTTTCATATAATAAGGGCTTGGTGATGATGAGCTCCTTCAGATTTACCTTGTCTGGAAAGAATTTAATCTTCCCTTCCATTCTAAATGATAGCCTTGCAGGATAGACTAATCCTGGTTGCAGGTTGCCTTTCATCACATTGAATACTGCTTGCCGGTCCCTTTTTGCTTGCCAAGGGTCCTCTGAGAAATCAGCTGATAGTCCTATAGGCACCCCCACCCTGTAGGCAACTCTCTCTTGCTGCCCCTATGACTCTGTTTATATCTTTCACCTTTGGCATCTCAATCATGATGCATCCTGGTGTGGTCCCCTCTGGATCCAGCTTACCCAAGACTCTCCCTGCTTCCCAAACCTGTATGTCCATCTCCTTCACAAAATTTGGGAAGTTTTCCTCATTTTTTTCAATTCTTGCTTCCGCATTCTGCACTGGTTGACTTTTTTTTTTCTTCCTTATGTTCCAAATCATTGATTTGAACCCTGGTTTCCTTCCCTTCACCATTGGTCTTGTGTGGATTTTCCTTTGTTTCACTTAGCATAGCCTTCACTTCTTCTCTTATGCATTTGCCATACTCAAGCATACCTGTCAAGCCTGTGAACATCTTTATCACCAGTGTTTTGAATGCTGCATCTGTTAGGTTGTCTATCTCCTCGTCGCTTAGTTCTCCCACTGGAACCTTGATCTGTTTCCCCTTTTGGGCCATATTTCTCTATCTCCTCATTCTGACAAGCTCCTATGTTTGTTTGCCTCCACATCCCAGTAGAGCTGCTGCTCCTGTTATGTTGTAATGGGCACAACCTTAGGGATTCATCAGTATAGGGTGACCTGTCTCACCACGTTGTGGCTCTGTATGTGGGGGACGGGTCTCAGAGGGAACAATGTTGCCTGCCCAGCACTCGCCCCTTTTCTAGGTGCCTCTCCCACTTCTGCACCAGACTGGCGCTCCTCTCGTTGCTGCCCTGGCCATCATTCCCAGAGTGGGTGGGTCTACAGACATTCTAGGACCATGGGGGCCCTTTAAACAATCGGACACTGCTGAGAGACCAGCAGTTTCTGCCCTCACCCCAACCATCACTGGTCAGCACAGACAGAAGCAATGAGACTTGATTTTCCCCGGTGCTGAGACAGTGAACTTCAAGGTCCGGTGAGGAGCTGGGAATGCTCCCCAGGTGTCCCTCCTGACTCTTTAAAACATGTGACTGTGCTTTCTGCCAGCTTGTCACTGCTCCCGCTGCTGTTGCTGCTGCTGCTGCTGCAGCCACCACACCACATCCTCTCAGTCCTGGATCCATCCCTCCTACCTGTCTGGATGAGTATTTCTTCTTTATATCTTTGTTTTCTGGACTTCCATGCAGTTTGATTTTCTGGAACTTCTGGTCTTCTCTAGTTTTGAGGTAGTTGTATTCCTTCTTAGTTGTGGAGGGAGATGCAGCATGCTTTCTACATCTCCATCTTGGCCGGAAGTCTCCAGAATTTTTAACTTTATTCTTATTAACTCTAGACTATTTTACTGGGTTTTGTAATTATTCTGTTTGCTATTCACATAGAGGGATATATTTACGTTGCTTCGTGTTGATTTATGGCCAGGGAAGTGTTGGACTGAGCTCTGATAGTGTGTGGATTTATGACAAAATATCTCAAACAGAATTTTTTTTGAAAGAAGAAATGAGAGAAATGCAATTAAATGGTCAGAGGGTTTGCCAGCTGACTTGGATGCCTGAGGGGCACGGAGAAGGGTCTGGAGTCACAGCTGCAGCCACTACAAGTACTTGCGCTTTGTGCCATTAGACAAACGCAGGATGGGTCAGCCCCCAGTCAGGCCCAGTCATCTGCTTGCTGAGACTTTTTATCAGGAACAAAGTCTGAGGCCTTCCCACACAGCTACTGCCGAAGCCCTAGTGCTGTTTATTGGCTGAAATGAGAAGGTCCTATGGCTTAGGGTTACTGATAAATTTCCAATGTCCTCTTCCTTTCTAAGTAACAGGGCAGTGCTAACTTTACTCCTTTGAATCAGGGGTTTAGTAGACATTTGTTAGTAGCTTCCCTGGATCCATGACCCACACCCCCTTTCCAAACAGTTGGGATTTCCTTTTAGGTTTTATGTGCTTCCACCATGCCCAGCTTGTTAGATGGAACACATTACCTCAGCACAGCCAAATATGCATTCTACTCCCATGGCTGCTTATAAGGACTGGCTTATAAGATGGGCATGTGAGCCAGGCCAGTCCAGTCACTGTGAATCTCAGGAACTTGCTGCGAATACTTGGACAAAAGCTCTCTTTCCTGTTGGATGTGAAAGAGAAGGCATGCAGCACTGGGCACTGTTGGCAGTCATCCTGAGGTGACAGGGCTGGAGGAGCCAGCCTTTGGATATATGTGACACCATGGCAGGGAGAGTGGAGTTAAAAACAAAGAAAAACTGAACTTTGGTGACATCACTGAGCAACTGAATTAGTCCTTGTCAGACTCAAGAAAGACTGTTCTCTACATTTATGTTTTCCCATTACTGAATGCTCTTTCTTGTTAAGCCACTTTGAATCATGCTTTCTTTGCTTGCATCCAAGTGAATCCTCACTGATAGAGAGGTGTTGGGGTGCAGGTCTGCTGGTTCCTCTTCCTACCTTCTAGAAACATTCCTCTCAGGAAGAGGGCAACTTCCGCTGTCTTCTTTTGATTTGCACAACTTAGACTGTATCTGAAGAATAAATTCCTGTAGATTTCTGGCCTGTCGGTGGCACCAGTCCGTGATTTCTAGTGGCCATGAGGCTGTTTGCCACTGTGAATACGTTGCTGGTCACTATATTGGTTTTCTATTACGGCATTCAAAAACAACTGTGGTTGTCTATCTCTGCCTGCCTTCCCTCTCAGCTAAGTGCCTGCTACCACCCCACAGAAGCTTTGATGGACATGGGCATAAGCCCTCTGAGGCCCCAGAACTACCTTTTTGATTGCGAACTCAAAGGTGACAAAGATTATCACTTTAAGGTGGAAAATGATGAAAATGAGCACCAATTATCTTTATGAATGGTCAGTTTAGGAGCTGGTGCAAAGGATGAATTGCACATTGTTGGAGCAGAGGCAATAAATTATGAAGGCAACCCAATTAAAGTAATACTGGCAACTTTGAAAGTGTCTGTACAGCCAAAGGTTTCCCTCAGTGGCTTTGAAATAATGCCACCTGTGGTCTTATGGTTGAAGTGTGGTTCAAGGCCTGTGCAGATTAGAGGACAGCACTTAGTATCTGTGGAGGCAGATGAGTAGTCAGAAAATGAAGAGGATGATGATGTGAAACTCCTAAGTATGTCTAGGAAGTGTTCTTCACATGGAAGTGGTAGCAAGGCTCCACAGAAAAAAGTAAAACTTGCTGCCGATGAAGATGATGAAGATAATGACGAGGACATGATGATGAAGATGATGATGATGATGATTTTGAGGATGAGGAAGCTGAAGAATAAGCTCCAGTGAAGAAACCTATACAAGATACTCCAGCCAAAAATGTGCAAAAATTAAACCAGAATGAAAAACTCAAAACAATCAACACCAAGATCAAAAGGTCAAGAATCCTTCAAAAAACAGGAAAAAATTTCTAAAACACCAAAATGACCTAGTTCTGTAGTAGACATAAAAGCAAAAATGCAAACAAGTATAGAAAAAGGTGGTTCACTTCCCAAAGCAGAAGCCTAATTATGTGAAGAATTGCTTCCGGATGACTGACCAGGAGGCTGAGATCTCTGGCAGTGGAGGAAGCCTCTTTGAGAAAATAGTTTAAACAGTTTGTTAAAATTTTCAATCTTATTTCATTTCTGTAACAGTTGATATCTTGCTGCCATTTTATAATGCAGAGTAAGAATTTTCCCTACCGTGTTTGATAAATGTTGTCCAGGTTCCATTGCCAAGAATGTGTTGTCCAAAATGCCTGTTTAGTTTTTAAATATGGAACTCCACCCTTTGCTTGGTTTTAAGTATGTGTGAAATGTTGTGATAGGATGTAATAGTAGTGGTGGTCAGACAAATGGAAATGGTGGGGAGACAAAATATACATGTGAAGTAAACTCAGCATTTTAATAAAAAAATAAACAACCATAAATTTAGCAGCTCAAAAACACACACTTATTATCTCCAAGTTACTATGGGTTGGGAGTCTGGGCACAATTTATCTGATTCTTCTGTGCACTGTCTCACAAGGCTACAATTATGGTATTGGCTGGGCTGCATTCCTTTCTGGAGTTTGGGTTTTTTTAATGATCTCTCATGGCTGTTGGAAGAATTCAGTTGCTTGTGGTTGTAGGTCTGAGGCTCTCAGGTCCTAGGCACCACCTGCAGCTCCCAGCCACATGCTCCTCTCCATGGATGGTTCACATCATACTTGCTTCTTCAAGGCCAACAGGACAGTTTTTCTCTCCAGTCTGGGGAAATGGAGTCTAATAGATATATTGTAGTATAATCCCAGGAGTGGCATCACCTTTGCCATATTCTATAGGTTAGAAGCATACAGGACCCAGCCACCTTGAATGGAAGGGGCTGCAGAAGAGTGTGACTGGGAGTCACATTAGGCTGTGCCCATCACAGTTATTTCAATAGTAATTCCGTTTTCTTAGCATTGGTATGTGGTTAGGCTATATCCCCAAACTTTTGCATCATTTCTTACTTTTTAACAGCAGATTGGCCTGAAGAATGGTTTGAGTGTTTCTAAAGAAAAGAAGCCAGTGTGGAAAAGGGGCAGTAAATCTCACACCATCACAACCCCTGAGGTAGGCACAGCTAAAGTTAAACAACTTTTTAGGCTGCTCCTGGCTCTGTACCAGCCCATCTGTGTTTGCCAACACCCAGCAGAGACATTGTGTGGTTTATTTCTTCTGTTTAATTTGAGTGTGGGCTGTTTTGAACTTTACTTGATGTTCAACGGTGGCTCACTCACTTATGTGAATGAATGTGTTCTTATGTTGACTGAACTGGCAACAAATTGCCTACCTTCGAGAGTGTGGAGGTGAAATTTAGGTGTAAAACTTATTTCTGAATTGTGCTGAAGTGCTAAACTACTGCTGATGTTTCCAGTACATTTACTGCAGCTCAACTCAACCAATTTTTAGTGATGACATTTTTGAAGTGACCAAGTTTGCGTCCCTTGTCAGAATTCTGACTGCAATAACAACACTGGACATGAGTTTTTAAAGCCCAATAGGAGGTAAAACAAGCCTGTGAATTTTACTTTTAAGTATAGTAAAGCTAAAACAAATAATTTGGCCAAAAATGATCCCATTTCTGTTTTTCTTTTTGGTATGTGATTTAGAACCCATTGTTATATTTCATTCACTTCCCTGGGATGTCTGTCCTCAAGTAATAATTCTGGCATGATTATGTCAAAATTATCTCTCCAGTAGCCAATTGTGGTGTTACAAACAGAGAATTAAGACTTCAGGTGGTGAATAAGCAGAAGCAGCTGAAGCCCTAGAAATGGAGAGACATAAACCTTCTGTTCTTCTGAAAATATTCCTGAGGACAGCAAAGGAGTAGGGTGGAAAGAGAGAGGACATGGTTTGTTATGTAAGCCAGAATTATTTCTAAAGAGAAGAAAGGTGGATTCAATTTTCTCCAATGACACTCATAAATCTTTCTCAAGCAGAGACACTGTGAGAAGGGTCATATCACTGCCACATTATGTATGAATGTCAAGTTGTTTCAAAATGCAGTACACATTATTTTCTATACAACCTATAGTCATATGAAGATAGAGTCATTTTTTAACTTTTATAAGCAAACAGAAGTCCTAAAGAGCTCATAGTGGTAAGTATGGAGAGCAGGCTATAGAGAAGGGCCACAAATTTCTGCCTTTGGTGTCTGTTGATCAACATTTTAATCAATGTTTGTATAATGGAATAGAAGTCCTATTTATCAGATTTCTGGATGCCACAGTGATAGAGCATGTGGCCAATGAAATGGACAAGTGAATCAAAATTACACAAGACAGCCTCCATCATTGATAGGAACAATGAGAGAAATCCAGGAGGGTGGTATATGACTGGTATACATATTGAAATAGGTTTAAGTTTTTATTTTTCTTATTTAAATGTTAGATAGTAAAAACATTTAAAAATTGTACAAAAAATAAGAATGTCTCATGCACAGATTTTTAAAAACTGCATGTGTGTGTGTGTGCTCATACAAATATTTATATTTATATTTTTGGATACATGTGAGTAGTATAAAATATCTTCTTGTGAAAAATATAACAGGTATTATTAAATTCTGCTATGATCTGGATATGTCCCCCACAAATTCATATGTTGAATTCTAACCCCTAAAGATGATGGTATTAGGAGGTGAGGTCTTGGGAGGTGATTGGGTTATAACCCTCACAGATAGGATTAGTGCTCCTATAAAAGAGGCTGCAGAGAGATCCCATGTTTCTTTTAACATGTGAGGGCACAGTGAGAAGGATCCAGCTATGAACTAGGAAGTTCTGCCAGGTTTACCATTGCCTTGATGTTGGATTTCTCAAGTCTCCAGAACGGTGAGAAATAAATTCCTGTTGTTTATAAGCCACCGGTCTGTGGTTCTCTGTTAATATAGCCAGAATGGACAAAGAGAAATCCTCCTTGACTTCCTTCCTGATTCTTCACTTCCCACCTAATTCCCAGAGTCTACTTTGTACTTTAAGATCTTTTAAAAACAGTGAGTAGTATTGTTTGCTTGTTTAAAAATTTATAGGAATGGCATTATGCTGTACAGTCATTATTTTGCATCTTGTGCTTTTCACCTAACAGTTTTTTTGAGATATAAACATGTTGATACATTACTTCCAATTGAGAGTAAAAGCCCAAGTCCTGAGATAGCATATGGGTCCCTCCGTTTCTTCTAGGTCCTCATGTCCTGCTACATTGCCCCTCCTGCCACACTGGCTTTCTTGCTGCACCTTGAGCACATTAGATGTGTTTCACCTCAGGGCCTTTGCACTTGCTGTTTGGGCTGCTCTTCTACTAATATACATATGCATGCCAAACTCACACTTTTCAAGCCTTTGCTCTAATGCCACTTCTCAACAAGGCCTGCACGACACTCAGACTATACTGTTTAACCTCACAAACCTGCCTCCACTCTACTGTTTTCCCCATAACAGTTGTCATTTTTCTAACATACTAGTAATATTAATTATACTTATTGTCTTTATTTTTGTCGCAATTCATTAGGATATAGGCTTTATAAGGGAAGGGATCTGTGTGCATACAAGGTTGTTTTAACATTAAAAATGAATGTATCTTATGTGATTAACATTAACAACAAAGAAAATCTTATGATGTTAAGCAATTGTTTGTTGCCACTGTTCTTTGTGTTTCATTATCTCTCTCTGACTCTTCTCCAACTCCAGTTATATATGTTTTGACTGTGTCCCACATGCATGTTATATTCTGTTCTGTCATTTCCATTTTTCTCTCTCTACTCCCTTTTTAAAAAGTCCTCACCTGAGGATGTTTATTGACTTTTAGAGAGAAAGGAAGGGAGAGAGAAAGAGACAGAAACAAAGACAGAGACAGAGAAAGATCTATGTGAGAGAGAAACATTGATTGGTTGCCTCCTGTATGTGCCCTGCCCGGTTGCCTCCCAATGAACCCTGACCAGAGATCTAACCCACAACTAGATATGTGCCCTGACCAGAGATCAAACCTGCAACCTTTTGGTACATGGGATGACACTCCAACCAACTGAGCCACCCAGCCATGGATCCCTCCTTTTTTTAGCTTCAGGGCTTCAGTCTGGAAATTTTTATTGACCTATTTTTGATTTCACTAATTCTGCCTTCAACTTCTGGTCTACTGTCAAACTCATCCATGAGCTCTTAATTTCAGATATTTTATTTGTTCAGTTCTAGAATTTCCATTTTGATTTTTTTATAGATTGTAATTCTGGGTTATCTTTAAAAAAATTTTTTCCCTATCTTTCTCCCATTTTCATGGGAGAAATAATAAATATAATAATAAAATTTATTATATTTATCATAGTTATTTTAAAGTTTTTGTCTGCTAACTCCAATATATGGATCATATGTGGTGGGCCTAATTATTTTGTCTCTTTTTTCTCTTGATTATGAGCCACTTTTTCTCATGCCTGGTGTTGAACTGCTTTGTAATTTTTGATTGGGTGTCACATACACAGTATAAATAAAAGTGGCAAAATTATTGCCAGGGAGTTCTTGCCCTTTCCTTTGTTTGCTAGCTAGATTGAAGTGTTACTCACCTCAATCTAATCAGATTTCTATGTAAGGGCTGGGTAGCAGCTTTGGTTAAACCCAGTCCACTTCTCATAGATGTCTCAAGGTCTATGGTGTACTTTTTACAGAGAACTCCCTCTAGTGGAATTTTGCTGCCTAAGGATTGTAGACAGAGATTTTATTCTGTCTTTCCAGCCCACCCCAACCTCTTGCTGCCTCAGCACTTGGTAAATGCCTTATGGCAAAAGTGGTCATGCATTTGGGGCTCCTCTGCATTTCCTCTGTCATGGCAATGCATGAAACTATCAAAAGATTCCTGGTTTTTCTTGCCCCCAGCAGTGTTCCCCTGTCTAAGTCAAGCCAGTCCTCAGCTCACACTTCACTTAGCATAAGTTCTCAAGGATGAAAATAGCTAACTATCTCAGTTCACATGGGAAGGTCTTTTCATTTTTTATAGTATTGCAGCTGGAATGATGGCTTGCTGTTACTACCATCTTCTACCTTGATGAAAGAGATATCCTGGCTATAGCAATTTATGACAGGTTTGCCCAACCACCTCTACTCTGAATTCACATTAGGGCCATATATTTAAACTTCTCTAAATTACCTGAAACTCACCAACAAATGAATATGCAAACAAATTTTTAACACACTTTTTTAAATATCCCAGGACTATGTACATGTAGGTTATAAAACCAATAACCAGCACTATATAACAAGATAAAAACAATATTTTGAGCATGCATTATATTTTTGGTGGTGTTTTAAGTGTTTTCTCAAAAACTTCATGAGGAGGGAGGGCATTATTATAATCTGCTTAACAAATACAGGAACTGAAGTTCCAAGAATTAAAGTACATTGTCCAAAGTCACTTAGCTCTCAGCTAGTAAGTGGGAAAGCTATAACTCAAACCTGGTCTACCTGACTTCTTGTACTCTTAGTCAGTACACTATAAACATTGGTGAAAAGAAGGATGCTAGGAGTTATGTCAAGTGGCATAATCATGGTGCCTTTGTTATATATAACAAACCTGCTCACACTGAAAAGCAGATGTACCACGGTGACAATTAACTACTGAATATAAGTCTTATTTAAAGCTAGACTGTGAAGAAAATATGAATAATGTCTTGATATTCACCAGGGAAGGTCTTCATATTATTTATTTCCAGTATCATTTCAAATGAACTCTTGCTATTCCTCTAGATGATTATATTTCAAAATATTTTAAGGCCAATATTTAAGCACCAATTTGACTTTTGTCACAATTTCTCACCTGCAGAATCATGTGTTTTGGAATTTGTGAAAAGACATTAAAGCAATTTAATTCACAGTATTCATAGAGTAAGACTAGTTTTGATATTTATTTTTTATTTTTTGCTAAGTTTTGTTTCTTATTATTCTTTCCTGATAGTAGCACTACCCAGAGATTAGGGAAATAGAAGCATCCTCCCCTTATTGTTCCTGCATGTTTTCCTCCATTCTAAATGTGGTTTTACTCCATTGTTTTCAAACACAGTTATCTCATTAGAAGGTCCATGGCTGTGCTATCCTGGGCTCATTATATGTATATATATTTTTCTTACATTTTTATTTTTAAGCTTTTAGATGTCCTTGTTTAAAACTCCCATGAGTGTTCCCTTCCTTTCTCATGGTTCCTGCAGCAGCAAATCAGTCTCAGAAATTTCCAAGTTGCGGAGAACAAAAAGGAAGTCACAGGAAATACAGATGGTGACAATATCTACTCCTCCTGGTACAAGTTTCTCAGGGGAACTAACTTCTTAGGCTTTACACAATGCAGACAATCAAAACTCGGGAGGAAGACAGAGTCACCAGCCCAAATCCTGTCATTTTTCAGCCACAGAAACAAAGCCCAGAGAGATGAAACAATTTGCCCAAGATAATTTAGTGTGATCTAGGAATCCTGACTCCTGGTTCATTGCCCTCTCCAGAGCCTGTCATGGGCCAAGCCCTTGTTATAAAGCCCCTCAAAGTGATGCTGAGGAGGATGACAACACCATTTATGTTTTGTGACTTATTCCTTCATGGATTAACATTTCAGGAACTCTCATTTTTACCTGTTTTGGATCAGGGCAAGACATCCAAGAACCTTATTGCCATTATCTGTGATACCAAAGAACTGAATGATAAAATTTGTTCTGGGAGCTTAGGGTCTTTGACCATTTGAAAGAATGTTGTATTGTGTGGTGCTCTGCACAAAAACAGAAGGGCCGTTCTAATCAGAACTGGAGAAGTCTCTGAGTTTCCAGCTGTGCAAGTCCGCAGCACCTGCTGAGTTAAGGAAGCAGTGAGAAACAGCGGCTTTTGGTGTGTGGGAAGCAAAATGAGTGTGCAGTCATAAATAGCTGCACTCTATGGATTTATTTATTCAATGCTTATGTTTACTGCTTATTTGTTTAGTTTATGGGTCTATTTAATCATTTTGAATTTGATCTTGCTCCCCCAGTTCTTTCATGATCTCTGAGGTTTGGCTCCACTAAGCTTACTAGAGTTTGTTCTGCTTCCAATATTTGGCTCATTAGCTACAGTACTTCCTGACCAAATCATGCCCCTAACATATACCAGTAAAAGCCTATTTAAAAGCACATTTAGTTTACGCTTTGCTTATCTGACTTATCCTTTTCATTATGCTCCAGTGTTACAAAGGAGTTCCACATTGGAGGTACAAGGTTGTACTGAGGTGATCATATTAATTTACTAGTTAAGTTTAACAGACATTTAAATAAAAATGTAAACAATAACAACAGCAAGCACAGGGTTCTTATTTTGTACCCAGATTTAGAAGCAAAGGATGAATGACCCTGTCATCGTGAATTTGCAGTCCCCTTGTGCAGGCCTGGGTCTCTACTGCCTTCCTCTGTCTCTCAGCATCTGGCCCAGTTCGTTTACAGCAGAATTGGGATTTGGCTAAAACCTGGAGTTGACTATGAATGAAGGCTGTGGGGCAAGGAGGCGGGCATGAGGCAGTGACTTGACAGAAGGGTTCTGCTGTCAGGGAAAGTTAGCAGAGGTGGTCTAATGTGAAAGAAAGGTCATGTGGTTTGAAAGGATGTAGATAGGCACCATCTGCCCTTGGGATAGGCATTGAAGAAGGGTACCTTCTTCCATATTAGATACTGGTGGGCTTCAGCATCTCTCTTCATTGACAAGGCCAAGAAGAGGCAGCGCTCTGAGGTGATGAGTGTTTGGATCCTGATGATTAGGAAGTACAATAGGAGAGATGTTACAGAGCAAAGCAGGGCTCGTTCGTGTGGTGCCTTGGTGTTAAGACCCAACAATTCATGTTGAGGAAAATGTGTCTTTATTTACAATATTCCAGTCTTGGGGGTCTGTGAGCACTTCAGATCTCTGTTCTCACTTTGACACCCAACACTTCCCTTGCTCCCCAAAAAGCTATAAACCAAAGCCAAGCCCAATAGTTCTTCATTCCTTATCTGTCAGCTCTCTCCTTCAGGATCTGCCATACATTGTCTTCAGCATCTGTATAATAATCCAGAAAAGCATGTGAAATCCATGGAAAAACAGTCCTAAGAGTGTCCTCTCTGCATGTCCCAAGTTCTGAGAGTCCAGATAGAGTCTGAGTCTGCAAGATGGAGTCTTTGGTGGCTTCAGAGTCAGCTAGAGCAGGCATGATCCGAGCAGCAGCATGCCTGCTTTCCTACTAGCCCAGGTTGCATAGCTAAATCCTGACTACAAACTAAATGGCTACTTCTCACATGGCTGCTATGACATGCTGATCCATCATGATTCTCCACCATCCTCCTCCCATTGTGCTTCTCCTCACTGCAGATGGTGCCCTTCTACATCCTTTCAAACTGCATGGTCTTTCTTTCACATTAGACTTCATGGTGGACAGCGGGACCCTTCTTCATCCTTTCCAACAGCATGGTCCCCTTCTTTCTGGCTCTTTTCCTTCTGGCTATCTCCTTTCCTTCTGGCTCCCTCCTTTAGGAAAAACTCAGCTGCCTCTTTGTCATTGATGTGCAAATTATTTTAAACAATATCATCTGCTCTTTTACCTGCCCTAGCTACCAGCCTGCCATAGATATGCAAAGTACCTTAAAAGCTGTACTATCTCCTCCTCCCAGCCCCAAAACCAGGGGCTGTAGGAAATTTGGGGAGGGCCTCCCCCAACCCTGTTACAGAGAGGCATGGTATTTCAGCACAACTCCCCTGCCATCTTGGACTAAGATGATAAAGATGATGATGATGATGATGATGATTATGATGATGATGATGATGATGATGATAGTTTTTCTAGATTGAGCATTTAATATGTGCCAGACACTTTTCATATGCTATTTTTTTGAATCTGTTTAACAGAGGCTCACACACTTAATCTAGGCTACAATTGTATTTTGTTTGGTCCTCACAAAGAGGTTACTTGATTTGTTCAAGGTCACATGGCTATGAAATCGCAGAAGTAAGTTTAACCCCAAATCTGTCCAACTCCAAAGTCTACATAGAAATGGTATGTGTACAAATAGCCAGGCTACACTCTTTTTATGTATTCTCCCCTGGAAAGTGGCTCAAACTAATCTCACTTAAGATGCAGGAGGTATTCTTTTGTGCACTTGTCTTACTGTATTTCCTAAGTGACATACTCCTGAAAGGCAGAGCTCACACACATTTTGTTCCCAGTGAGGAGGAGATCTTCTCTATTCCAAATTGGAAAAAAACTATCAATGGTAAAATCTTAATTAACAAATACCAGAGTTGTTGGCTCTGATATCCTGTGGCTGTGTTCAGGTTTATGGATCTCTGGCCAGTTTGTCAGTTCCCTGTCTTTCTAGCAGCAGGCATGAGTGAGTGCTCTTCCTTCTCTTTACTTTCTACCTTCTGGTAACATCACAGTAAAGGATCTTCTCAAAGAGTCCAGGAAATGGACAGGAGAAACCTTGAACCTGAACTCTATAGTCTTTTTTCATCCTGTATACTCATCCTTTTGCTTTTGAGGAGAGTTGCTTCTGTGCTGATAATTGATAGTCTATATGTCTCATCTCTACAACAGAATTATAAAATAATTTCCTGCTCAAATATAGCTTTCCACTTCCTACAGAATGAAATAGAAATCCCTTTAAACCCCTCACACTCTGGCTTCAGCATGCTTTCAAAATCTGCCCACCCCCATTTCTACCCTTTCGTCCTGGTGCTGGAACAAGCATCTTTCCCAGACATACCTGTAGCTCTTCTTTGCTCATGTTGTCCCCTTTGCCTGGAAGGCCCTTCTTAAATCTAACCTCCTTACTTAAGATTTTGCTGATATCTATAACTGGAAGTAACTCTTTTCTTTCTATGTAAAAATTTTACTTCACCTCCTTGGGCTTATTATTTCAACCTTTTAATAATATAGCTGTAGCCAGGTGTTTAGTTGATTATTTCAACAGCTCTTACTGGAATGACTTAGGGAAGAAGACACACTGATGCACTGATAAGGTACTTGTGGGAAAAGATGGTGCTGGCTTCAGCAGGAGCCAAGAGAACAAAGGTGATGGTTATACTCCTCTGAAGTAGACAATGAGATGAACATCTGTGTGTTTTTGAGAAGAAAAATTGAAAGAGAGGAGTGTGTGTGTGTGTGTGTGTGTGTGTGTGTGTGTGTGAGCACACAGGTAGAAAGAAGCCAGCCAGATGTATGCTATGGTTGTGTTGACTCAGGGGTGAAGTGGCTACTCAAAGAGCTTGGATGCTTGGTTGGCTAAGAGATATCTTAAAAACAGGGAAATCTAATGTCTAACCTGAACCTACAGTTCACTTTGAAGTGGAATGCATTGCTAGTGCTAAACCTCTCCTTTGTAAACCTTCAGTAAATTCGACTCTAACTAGAATTATTTTTGGTGTGGGGTCATGTGCATATTTGAGTTTGTGTATGTGTGAAGATATAAGAAGGGGCTAGTTTCACATTTCTACCACAGTGGTACCAAACTGAGTCAGCATAGGCCACAAAGCAAGGCTCTGGAGCCAGACATGACTGCACCAATTACCCACTGGGACTGGCAGAAATCTTGGGATAGGCATTGAAGCTAGGAAGGTGGCTCAAGTGAACCTCATTTAGGAGAAAGAGGGAGTTATCTGTGTATTTGTGTTATCTTATTTGCTAAATGACATGTCCTAGAAGGCAGAGCTCATATATATTTTATTCATCTAGAAGATTTTATAGTGTAATATTAGTAATAATAACAAAAATTATGAAAACAATGATACCATTGCATCATTGTAGATACATTATAGATTTCATCTACAGTGGAAGCACAGTTCTAGAACTTAATTTGTTTCAGAGAACTGTTTGAGAAGTGATTTGTTTGAAAACTGAATCTCCTTTGTTTGTCGCCTGAGAGATCTTTATTCATGATTTTTCAATGAGGGCTGGACAGAGAGTGATAGGACTCACGCATGTCAGTGTGGTGATAGTCTCACCCCTGATTATTTGGAACTTCATTATATTTCAAGGAGTATTCAGAGGAGCAGGATAAAATAATGAACTTCTTGGGCACTTTGGGACAGTCAGGGTAGGCTCTTATCACTTACAGAGATGCCTGGCTTTGATCTTTTATTCCTCTTGGTTTTGTTGATTCCCAGTTCATGTGCCTTGAATGTTGGGACTGGGTCCAAGGTTTGGGGTGGCCCTTTGTGCTGTAGGAAAGCAGACAAGGCCAGGCTAACAGCTGTTCCTGGTGTACAGCAGAGAAATGGCAGCTCTGGCCACTCCTTTATCTGTGCATAAGCAAGCACGCACGTACCTGTGCTGCATCATCTCCTCCTTAAGGGTAACGTGGTTGGCTGTTTTTCCATCTCATTTGCATAAATGGCTCCAATGAGATTGAAATTGCACCAAGCATAATTGTGAGAAAAGGGTCAATATGACAACATTTTTGTACACAATGCTTGTTTCTGAGGTGTGTGAATGTGATTTGTAAAGTATGAAAGCAGTATCCCATTTTCCTGGGAATCTGCATATTATACATGCCCTCTCCTCTGGGGAAGTTAATGTTGTGCTGCCCTGGGTATTACAGAGCTTTGGGGAAAAAATCATTGTATTTCAGGATGTCTTAAGCATCACCGTAGTAATCAGTGATACCCTGGGATCCAAATCCTTATCACTGTTTAAACATTAATTGGGAAAAATATAGCTATTTAGAGAAGAAAGGATTGTGTGTGTGTGTGTGTGTGTGTGTGTGTGTGTGTGTGTGTGTGTGTTAACAGGAATGTACTATTCTTTATTCATAATGGTCAGCACTCTGACTCACCATGGCAGATTGGTTAATTGCCTTTTTATAATAGGGTTAATTTAGAGAGGATCATTATTTTCTCTTTTCTAGTGCCAAATGTGGTCATAAGAGTTTCAGAGTTTGAGTCAAATCTGAAAAAATGGGAGAGAGGGAGTATTTGTCTGCAAAGAGTATTTCTTTATATGAAGAAAATAAAATTCATGGAGAAGCAAATTATATTGAGGAAGTGACAGATGCTAGAAATAACTGAGACATTTCAAGTGTACCAAACATGGGATTTATATCAAGCTATTGCAACTAATATCTGCAGCCTTTGGCTCTCCTTCCAGACCTGAAGGTCACGTCAGTAGTGCCTGGGACAGCTGGAACAGCAGAGCGTCAGACAACACACATTGTACTCTCAGAGGTAGTGTCTAGAAAACCAGTGACACAGCTTTGAAATGTCCCCTAACACAGGGCCAAGCCACTGAAAGGCTTTTCTGGCCCCTGGAACTAACCTGTAGATAACTTTAACATATGGCCTATATTGGCAGACAGAAAAGATTTCTTTAAAAATGATCACACCAATTATATTTCTCGGCTTCCGGCCAAGATAGAGGCATAGACAGACACGCGGCATCTCCCTCCACAACTAAGAAGAAATACAACTACCTCAAAACTAGTAACAACCAGAAGTTCCAGAAAATCAGACTGCATGGAAGTCCAGCAAACAAAGACATAAAGAAGAAATACTCATCCAGACAGGTAGGAGGGGCGGAGCTGGGGCAGAGATGATGCGGTGTGGGGGCAGCAGCGGCAGGCCAGCAGAAGGCGCAATTACACTTTTTAAAGTCAGGAGGGACACCTGGGGAGCATTCCCAGCTCCTCACCAGACCTGGAAGCCCATGGTCCCAGGACCGGGGAAAATCAAGCATCATTGCTTCTGACTGTGCAGACCAGTGGATGTTGGGGTGGAGGCAGAAACTGCTGGCCTCAGCAGACTCTGTTTGTTTAAAGGGCCCCCATGGTCCTAGAGGGTCCACAGACCCACCCACTCTGGGAACAATGGCCAGGATAACAGCTAGAGAGGCAGTAGTCTGGTGCAGAAGTGGAAGAGGTGCCTGGAAAAGGAGCGAGTTCTGGGCAGGCGGCATTTTCCCTTCTCAGACCCCTTCCCCACATACAGCGCCACAACATGGTGAAACAGGTCACCCTGTACTGACAAATCCTTAAGACTCTGCCACTTACAACTTAACAGGAGCAGCAGCTGTACCTGGGACATGGAGGCAAACAAACACAGGAGCCTGTCAGAGTGAGGAGACAGAGAAGTATGGCCCAAAAGGGGAAATGGATCAAGGTTCCAGTGGGAGAACTAAGTGACAAGGAGATAGCCAACCTAACAGATGAGGAGATAAACAACCTAACAGATGCAGAATTCAAAATACTGGTGATAAATATGCTCACAGGCTTGACAGATATGACTGAGTATGGCAAACGCATAAGAGTAAGTGAAGGCTATGCTAAGTGAAACGAAGGAAAATCCACACGAGACCAATGGTGAAGGGAAGGAAACCAGGGTTCAAATCAATGATTTGGAACATAAGGAAGGAAAAAACAGTCAACCAGTGCAGAATGCGGAAGCAAGAATTGAAAAAAATGAGGAAAACGTCACAAATTTTGCGAAGGAGATGGACATACAGGTCTGGGAAGCACAGAGGGTCCGGGACAAGCTGGACCCAGAGGGGGCCACACCAGGATGCATCATGACTGAGATGCCAAAGGTGAAAGATAAAAACAGAGTCCTGGGGGCAGCAAGAGAGAGGTGGAGAGTTGCCTACAGGGGGATGCCTATAGGACTATCAGTTGATTTCTCAGAGAACAATTTGCAGGCAAGAAGGGAGTATTCAATGTGATAAACGGCAACCTGCAACCAGGATTACTCTATCCAGCAAAGCTATCATTTAGAATGGAAGGGCAGATGAAGTGCTTTCCAGACAAGGTAAAGCTAAAGGAATTCACCATCACCAAGCCCTTAAGAAAAAGAAGATCAAAACTATGAACATTAAAATGACAACAAACTCACAACTATCAACAACTGAATCTAAAAATAAAAATAAAAAATAAAAAATAAATCCAACTAAGTAAACCAGAATACAAACAGAATCATAAGTATGGAGATCATTTGGAGGGTTATCAGCTGGAAGTGTGGAGGGAGAGAAATGGCAATATGGTGCAGGGATTAAGAAGCATAATTGATTGGTACAAAATAGACAGGGGGAAGTGAAGAATAATATAGGAAAGGGTGAAGCCAAAGAACTTATATGCACAACCCATGGACATGAACTAAGGGGGGTGAGATTGCTGGAGGGAAAGAGGGTACTGGGCAGATGGGAGCAAACGGGAAAAAAAATTGGAACTACTGTAACAACATAATCAATAAAATATATTTAAAAAATGATCAGACCTTTGGATTTACTTACTGGCACCATTGTAAGGCAGTACAGCTAAGTGGCTAGAAATGGTCTTCAGGGTTAGACTTGGATCTGAGCATCGACTTATTAACTAGATAAATATAAACAAGTCAACTAACCTCATGAAGCCCAACTTTTCTCTCCAGTGAAGTGGGGACCACATTAGCACTGCCCTCCCAGGGTTGATGTAAACCTGGTCTTCATCTGTGATAATCTGTGGGGAGGATTAGCCCATATTGCTGTGGTTATAATGATGGTGGCTGAGTGTGTGGGAAATGCAGTCTCCACTCCTTATATTTCGGTAGAAGGACTAGGATTTTTACTCCAATTTCCAGAAATTAGAAGACCAGAAAGAAGACTTCTGCCTTCTCTGTATCCCTCCTCTCCCTCCCTCTTAGAAGAGAAGCAAGCTCAGTTCCTTTTCATCTGTCTTTCTGAAAGCTTATCTAGGCAGATTCTGCTCTGTCAGAGCTGGACAGTTTTGAGGGGTAAGTTCTCTTTTATAGGGGTGCAGTCAGAAAGCCTAGCGTGGCCACGTTCTCCAATGCAGCCATTACCAGCCATCATAAAACTGCTATTTTAATCTTTATCTGTCTGTACTTTTTTCAATAATTTCACACAGATTGGACTGGTATCACTTCTCATCTAGTGAAGGTAAAAATGAAGGTGAAAACATCTATTCATCTGGAACAATCTCAATCTTTCTCTGCTTCTCAAGAGAACTCTTGCACTTTTGTGGGTGATTTGGGCCAGAGTTTGGGGTTACATTATCCACAAGGTGCTTTTCTCCGTTGTGGTTTGGAGTGATGGAGTGGGACTCCTGAAGGCAGACGTGTCACTGGGCACAGGGCCTTCCCGGCAGAGGCCGGTCTCCCAGGGCTCTGCAAGGGCAGTGGGTGCGTGGGAGTGTGGCTGCAGACTCTGCTGAGGACAGCTTCACTCAGAGCCTCTGCTGGCCAGGTGGCCAGAGGGCTGTTAGTACCTGATCATTCAATCTTCCAGTTGCTGGTTCTCAAATAAGAGACCTTTGCATATTCAATCATTGTGAACAAGCTGTCATTCCACTCCTGCTTTGTAGAATAAAACATTTTCTAAAATTAGCCATTTAAGTTTGTCATAATTATAATTACATTACCAAAAATCCACACCTGACAGGGCAGAGAATACTACACAGAACTTTTACTGAAGGCTTTAAAACACACCCTCCTGGTTGTTCTTTTTCTTCTTTTAAGAGAAAAGAAAAATAAAACTAGTAAAATTAACTGCTAAGAATTTAAGATTAATGTTGGATGGCTTCACTATGTCTTTGTTAACACCACATGAAAATGTACTTTCACCTGCAAGAGCCACTAAATTCAGAGGGACTGTTATAAGGAGAAAAATGAGATAAAATATGTGAAGCATTTAGTGTCAAGCACCTGTAGCAAGTCATCATTAAATAGTAACTTCTACTGCTACTAATAATAAACAACAGTGATTACACTGTCAACAGGCTGAGCATTTACAAATGCTACAAGGAAGGCACCTGCTAAGGACTGCAGGACATTTCAGTGACTAAGTTGTCCCACAGGAACCTGTGTTATTTCAACGATATGTTTCATGTACATAAACATCCAAGTAGCACAGATCCTAGTTTAAGTCTAATCAGTGTTTCCCAAACTGGTGTTCCAGGAAACAGTAATTTAGGAGCTGAAAATAAATGACTGCAAGAAAATAAAAATCAAGATGTGGTATATATTAGAATATTACTGGGCCATAAAAAAATGAAATCTTGCCATTTGCAACACCATGGGTGGACCTAGAGGTTATTATGCTAGGTGAAGCAAGTCAGACAGAGAAAGACAAATAACCATATAATTTTATTTTATATCTAAAAATAAAAATAAAACAAATAAGCAAAACAAAACAGAAATGGACCCATAGATACAGAGAACAAGCTAATGGTTGCCAAAGGGGAGGGTGTGGGGTGTCAGTGAAAAAAAAACAGAACTGAGAGGTGATCAGCAGCGGTGGGGTGAGGGGCTGCCACTCAGGGCCTGCCCTCTTTGTTTTCATTATTAGTTCAACCATCCTACATTGACAGAGAAAAGGAGCAGCACATACAGAGAGTTAAGGCAGGGATTTCCCTACCCCCCTGCCCTCAGATCAGAGTTTTATGGTCCAACAAATTTGTGGAAATCTGCATCCTAACTGCTCCTTTCCCTAGTCCCATGAGAATGAGAGATGGTTACCTTTCTTTAACTCCCTCTCCTAAAGCAGCACATACCCTCCATTCTCTACACTGTTACCAGAGAAGCCCTTTCAAAAGACAGATATTATCTCCCTGCTCATAGTGCTTCACTGATTCCCCATGGCTCTCAGGGTACATTAATATTTCTTCAACATGGCCCATCACGCTTGGTCTGTGTGGCCCAGCCCTGGGTCTCCAGCTTCATCTCACTCCATGTTGTCTTGTGCTCTGGGCACTGTTTCTCATTGGCCACATTTCAGATCCTTGAACATGACCTGGGTCTTCCCAGTCCAGGGTTTTTAAACAACACTTCCCTGTGTGGAGAGATTCCCGGGTTCCTCCCACATCCAGCCCTTTCCTCCTCCCACCTTCCTCTGCTCCGGCTTCCAGTCCCAACAGCGCTGGTCCTTCGCATCATTCCTGGTGTGTGTTCGCTGAGGGACTGTTTTACTCACTGACCCCTTCCACCCAATACTGTAAGATCCATGAGGGCACCCTGCCACCAAAATTCTGCTCTTTCAGACTAACACGGGCTGCCTGCGGGGCCTACTTGTCAGATGGAGTGGACCAGTGAAGTACTGTTTCTGTTGTTTTCGTTTATGTGCTGTTATTACAAACATTACTTCATCCTGGGAAGAATTGGAGTGCAGAGTAGAATGTGAGAAGCCCTACTGAAGCTGCATAAAAAAGCAGGGCTGTGGATGTATATGAGAAAGATGTATTTCCAAGTTATCATGACAACCCACATTTATCAGGTACTCTGTGAGATGGGCACTTTTCAGTATTTACTTAATTTTCAGAGTGACTCTATGAGCTTTTACAAATGCGTAAACCAAGACAGAGGTAAGATGTCTAATGGCACACTCTTGTCCTTGTGAAAGGACCTTAACCTAGGCAGCTTGATTCCAGAGCCTGCCATGTTGATGTAGAAATGGCTTTAGAGAAAAGGTAACCTTTAAGGTGGACCTTGAAAATTAGACAAGGTTTGGATATTGGGACAGGAGGATATCAAAGGTGAAGACAAAGGCTGAACATTGGGGAAGTGTAGAACATAGGTTCCTGAGTCTGGTGGGAGTGGTGGGGAACGAAGAAGAGTAGAGGGAAATCATGGTGGGATGACAAGCTTGAGCCAGAGCCTTGAATGCTGTGTGAAGAAGTGCCGAATCTATTTGATAAGCAGCAGTTAGTTAGTGAAGGTTTTTATTCCAGGCTGTACAATATCAGAGTTCAGCCTGAGGAAGGTAAGTTTGTCAGAAGGGTGTAGAATCCATGTGACCACAGACCTGGATTATCCCTGTTGTCCTGAGGTAGTTATGAATAGTCCTGTTTCACTCAAAAGTGTTCTGGTTTGGATGATAAATTAAATGGTCACCCTGTAAGGTCAGTATTGGAGTTGGGAAAATAAGACAGGCTGGGAAGGGAGGTTGCTGCAAAACCCAAGGGAGAGGGTGGGGGTTTGGGGATTCAGGGAGTGCTTGTAGAAAGATAGAAAAGGGAATAAACTCAAGAACTATTGTAGCACCAGGGTTATGGTATTTCACAAATGTGTGAGTATTTAGGGGCAAGAGAAACAGAAATCATAGGTGGTTTGGACTTTTCAGTGGCTGACTGGTTAGATAGTAATCATAGTCTATAAGTGAGGAGTACAGGGACAGGAGCAGATATGGGATGGATGGGTGGATAATGGCCCTGGGGTCCCAGCATGATCACACACAGGGGAATCAGAGAGCAATGTTGACCAGTGTCTGAAGATGGAGCAAAGGCATAATGGCCACCAGAACAAGAAGGTATCTTCAGACCAAAAAATGATTCAGGGAACTCCATGGAATATAGCAGAATTCATTATAGGGTAATTTATCTACAGGAATGTAGGGTCAGAGCAGACAGATGACCCAGCAGTTTTGTGCAAATTATTTTCTGTTAACAGATTCTTGTTATAGTACTTTTTAAAAATAATATGACTCAGGTACTAATGGTTGACAAGACAAAAGGACAAAGGATGTAGTATGTGCTAGAAGCCATACCTCCTGGTGGTCTTGTGATGAATGATAGTTTATAATCTATATTCTTATAAGCTTTTTATCTTGGTCATCACGCCATCCCACATTACTAAGGAAAAGTATTTATGGCTGTATTTTGTGGAACATGGATAATGATCGACCAGAAGGCTCCGATATGTTTGCTGAGGACAGTGAGGGTGATAAAAGGTCACAGCATGAAAGAAATCTGGGACACAGAGATGAAATTGGTTTTGTTCACATCTGCAGCTCTACAGCCAGAGCGCTGAGCCAGTGAACTGGGCTGTGGCACAAAAGTCTTAGGACCGAAGACTCAGGATTGGGATCCTTTTCACAGAGACAGTTAAACCAGGGGAGTGCTTGGGATTAAGGCTGGCCTCATTTATTTACTTACGTGTGTATTTATTTATTTACTCCTACTACTTAGAAAAATGGACTTAGGGTGACTTAAAACAATGAATAGAAAAACTCCAACCATTCAAACTAGAAAGAAGAGATTAGTAATAAAAGAAAAGGGGGAAAAGAGAGTTTGCTGAGGTTTCTCAAAGTATAGTAAAAAGAGAGGGGGCCAAGAATAGAACATGGAGAAGCTCTTAAAGAAGGAAGCCCAGTGGGGTATAGGGTGCAGATGAAGCTGAATGCTCCTGTTCACCACCTGCCATTTTTTATTTCTCACCCTGGAACTCCTCTCAGTTTCTCTTATATTCCACAGATTCTCTCTGGAATTGAGACCCAAGGCAAGTTTGCTGAAGACCCACTTTCCTACCTAGGACTCCTCTCTGATCTGCGATTCTGACTGCAGTGTATCAGAGAGAGCTATTGAGAGTGGGGACAATGACTCCCCACAGCAAAATAGGGGTCAAAGCACTTGGAGCAGCAGCCCTCGAAGGGCATTGTTTTCATCTTTTAATCCTTGCTCTGTGCCCGGCTTACAGCACTGCTTTCTCCTTTAATGTTTGGCAATCACCTCTACTACTCATCAAGCAGCCACGTCACTGAGCCACAAGATGAGTTTCTTACAGCATTGCCATAGGCGACTCTGCTAATTTGAAAACTTGTCTTGCTTTGCTGCTCTCCCACCTCCTCTCTCCCATCCCATCTCTCCCTCTATCCCCCAACCCTGTGGAAGAAACGTGCTTTGATGAATTAGACCTTACATGTCTGCCCACCTCCAACTTCCTCCATACACAGATTTTAGAGAGTCACCCCAAAGAAGGAGAAATAAGTGGCCCACTGAGAAGGTGATCATCATCTTCGTGATGATATGGTTGAGATTTTCTGGCTGACTGTTTTCAGGCTGTGTTTGTGAACTGGCCAGTGCTTACAGCATCACAGTCCCTTTGTGAGTCTGATGTTGCAAGTTCTGAAGCCTCTCTCCCTGGAGTTTTTGGCTTTGCAAAAGAGATTAGATCCAGCCGAGATCTGACAACGCACGTGGAAATGGAGTTCCAGCCCAAGTGCCAAGAGCTGGAGACTAGAGTTCTCGGTTTCTCTTCAAGGACTCTGGGGCTCAGAATTACCCGAGAGTGGCAGAGGTTCCATTTAAAAGAGCCCAGCGAGGGAAAATGCCGCTCAAGTCAAAGGTCAAAGCTCATTTTGATACACCAGTCCCCACCCCTTCCAGGAATTGTCTTCTTGACTTAACAAAAAAACAAAAAAACAAAAAAACCAAAAAAACACAAAAACTCTGTGTTAAAGGATGTTTTTCTTGACCTATATTTTTCCTTCCCAAGTTTTTTATTATATTGGTTAGACTACTATGTTTCTAACCTACATATAGATCATGTTGACAAAACCAGAAGACAGCAGAGCCTTCTGAAGCTCCAACTGACTGTAAAATCTCTTCCCAGGACAAAGGATTGATTTTCACTTAACACGGGGATCTACAAATCAGTATCCTACTCTGGCTCAGCGGTAATTTAAAGAAAAAAGAGAAGGCCTTTCCTTCCTTCTACCACCAGAGTCCAAGTGATGGGAAAAACACAGATGCTAATCTGAGGCAAGTTAAGTTGATTTGGGAGATGCAGGGAGCAGAGACTTGTGATTTCCTTTGCAACCACATCTTTTCTGAGCTCTCTCTCATCCATCAGCTGTTGTCAACTGCATATTCTGGCTGGGAGTTAATTTCAGCCTTGCTGTTACTTTCTAAAGGCCATTCATTCTTCTGACACTTAATAATTGCATAATGGTGTGGCTTCCAAGGTCATGGCTCATAAATATCCTAAAATATACCACCAGGGGGTCATTAATAATAATGAAAATAATAATAGAAAAGTGCTAAAATATTCACTTGCCTGTGGCCTGGTTTCTTTTAGACTCTTTTAATATTTTTCATAATTTAAGACCCATTAACTTATGTTAATCCCAACATAACTTGGTATCCAACTTACTGTGTTTGCCAGAGACCTGAAATTGAAGTCCTGAGATTGGATTCTAATGATGGTGGTACCTTAGATAAATTCATTCACCACCATGTTCCTCAGTTTTCTCATCAATACAAAGGGACATATTATCTCCCAGACCTATTGCACAAGGTAGTGAAGATAAAAAAAATACTTCAAAAATACTTCAGCAGCTTAGAAAAAAAGAAAACACATATAAATGCATTGTATTTTTGTTGTTTTTTTCTTGTCTTATTTTGAAAATTTTAGAAATTAATTTAAAAAATTAATTCATTCCAATATCAAATACAAGAGTCAGGTTCTTAAATCAGGTGGGGGAGGCATACAGAACATACAGGTCTCTGAGACTTAAGGGTGCCAGCCTATGAGGAGGAGATGATGAGTCTGTGGAAGGGGTCTCTGGTGGTGGGTGATGACTGACAGAAAAACTATCATGGAAAGAGGCCCCATTTTAGATGGAAGGTTAACTACCATCTATCTACGGGACACCCTTTACATTTTTTTCTGTGATAATATTTAGTGCATCTTTACAATAATTATGTGAACATATTTGTTTTAAAAAATTTGAAAAGGCATCAATTTGAAGAATGTGCTCAAGCTGAGGGAAACTTTCTGTTCCAAAACACTCTTCCCTCTGGCTTTGTTACTGGAAGTCGCGTCCTTGCCTCTCGACCACATGCACACAGAGGGTCAGCCTCTGAATGGACAGCAATGAAGAGACAGTGACCTTCCTCTGAGTAGGAGGGCCTGTGCCACAACTCGTATGTAACAAAGAACAGCAAAATTTACCAGTCTAGGAGTTTCTGGCAAGCAGATGGCTACTTGGCACAAGTACACCTTGGTGGGGGAGAGGAAACAGAGACCTAGAGATGAAAGGTGGATGGTAGAGGATCAGAGATATGGTTTCAATAGGGAAAAAAAGAGGTAGGAAGAAATAAACACAGAGCTTAGATTTGCCTGTGGAGTCACCCCTGTGAGAAGGGAGGGACTAGAAAGTGGAGAGGGAGGGAGGCAATGATCTGAGAGGTTCATAGGCCAGGCAGAATGGAAAGTTATGGTTTTTAAAAAAGGAATTATCCCTTCATTGTTATTTCTGCCAGATTTGATGAGTTGTTATAGAATCTCAGATTTGATCATTGAAATCACAAGCAAACAGCACATTCAAGACCCACAAATCCAGGTGCCCTGCTGGTACATGCTGTGGTCTCTTAGCACCTTGGCAAGTGCCTCATTCAACAGGAGCTAAAGAAATTTTGCAAATGCTTATATTGTCCCAACAGTTTTGTGTGTGCCCTAGCTAGACTAGAGACAAAGATTTTTGTGTCGTATAACAATATATGTTGAATCCATTTCCCATTTTTCCTTTTCATGTTCTTTAATGCAAAACAAATGAACATCCATTTGTATTTTGCAACTATAAAGATAACTTAAAAAAATAAAATCCCTTAATTTATGTAAGGATATAATGAATGCAAACTTAGATTGAAGTGGAAGGAACTGAATGCTATATTACAGATATTATGCTTTTATTAATAAAAATAATATATTGATAACTGGTATTCTGTGAGTTGTCAGATACAGGGGTGGCCCTTACAGTAAGTCTTATTTATGTGTTTCAGATTTCCTATTTATATCTAAAAATATTGAGGTCAGAAACCTTGGAGGTTAAAAATACTGAATGTCTGAAATAGTTCACATCCTACTTGGAATTGGAGGGGGAGAGAAATGGATAAGAAAGTAATTATGCTTTATGAAATGTGTGGGTTAGAACTCAAAGTCTCAAAAATATCAACAAGCTAATACAGAGGTGGCAATTAGTCAAGCTGCATATATGTTCGTGGCAAATGGAGAAAGAAGTAAACTCTATGAACTAGACAATACATGTCATGCCCAACATCACTGAAATAAAATGCTTGTGCCTATATAAGTTCACCTTCACACAAACTACAAACATCTACATACACATCTTATGTAGGCTGAATAATCCTTTACTATAACCAAGTTTCAACCTTAACTTTGTATAAAATGTTCTCTCCCTTAAACAATGCACTCACATAGTTTTAATTTGATATTACACCCTTAAATTGTAGTAATTAAATTATTTTGAATTTTCTGTTAATTTTCCATTCTATCATATAGTTAAAAATCTTCTCCTTGCCACATGTCAGAAAGTTTTAAGGAGAGTGCAGTTGGACAAAATCTGGAGCCATGAAGTTGCTTACATAAATTACTTATAGCTTAAATACTATACAGTGAAATATAAAGTGCATTATAGGATCTTATAGTCCAGTCACAGGGTAAGGAAAGTATAAATGAATTATCCAGAGTGTGGTGAGGCTCACTTAAAATGTAGAATACATGAGAGTGGGAACCCAATAGACATTACTTAGACATCTGCTGGAATAAGTATTATGCACAGATTTAATAAAATTTTAGCACCTTTTTCTTAGCAATGTTATCTTTACAAGATTTTCTTTTTTAATCAAACCACTTTGCAAAGCTATTGTGACTATCAATGGACATTTTGTTTAAAGCCTTTAGTAAAATGCATGACACATTATAAGTATTCAATAAACATTGCTTTCTGCTATTTTGTTAACATTATTATTATGCCCACCCAAAACCAGTGGAAACAAACTTGGGGATAATATTCAGAGAGCACTTAGCAGAAGATGAAAAATAATAATAATAATTGACATTTATTAAAATAACAAAATGTTCCAAGAACTGTACAAAGTACAAAACTCATTTAATCCTGTCAGCAATTCTATTCCATTTCCAATAGTACAAATGAAGAACCCAGTCCTCTGAGATACAAAGCATCTTTCTCAAAGTCCCACAGGTAGGAATGGCAGGGCTGGCATTTAACCCAAGGAATCTAGTGTTAAAGAGAGACTCTTAACCAATATACTATGCTGTCTTTTGATAACAAAAATAACCATCTAAATAGAAACAAGTGCCACATAAGGCAGTTAGAAAAGAAATGGATGAAAAAATTAAATGTGTGTGTGTGTATATATATATATCGTTGTCAGCAGCCGTCTGTCTTGAGAGACGATGGTGTAGCTTCTTAAGAGTCTATCTGGATTTTGGAAACAATACCGCGCGGTGCAGAGTGGCCTCTTCCCGCGCCCGCTCGCCCGCTGACGCTGCCGTCCCCACTCGCGCCTCCCGCCTCCCGCAACAGCCCGCTGGGCTTTTCCCTCCTTCCCAATTGAGTCTGGGCGCCAAGCCCCCGAGTGCTCGTCACGCTGGACCCTGGCGCGGAGCCCTGGCATCACGACTCGGAGGCTGAGACTCTCTCCTGGAGTCACCCAGGCAATGCTGGCTACCGGTTCCCTCTCCCTGCCAGTTTCCCTGCAGGCTTGCCCCTTGGTGAGCAGCCCCCTGAAGGACAGTGGCAACATCGAGCAGAGATACAGATTGCCAGAAAGCTTCAGTGTATTGCAGACCAATTTCATCGGCTTCATATGCAGCAACACCAGCAGAACCGAAATCGCGTGTGGTGGCAGATCCTCCTCTTCCTACACAACCTTGCCCTGAATGGAGATGAGAACAGGAACGGCGCAGGTCCCAGGTGAGGCTGGGCGGCCCTCTTCGAATGGGGCACCACAGGAAGGACACCGGCGAGGACTGACACTGTGTCTTGTGAAGTTGATTTTTGTTGTTTTTATCTTAAAAAATTTATCTCTGTGTGTACATAAGACATACCCAAGTGGGACCTTTTTCCCTGTTCAGGGCCTTGACCAGGAATGGGGCCTTTGTCAAACACTGTTGAAGTAGAGGCTGATGTGTCTCTGATGGTGGTTCCTCCCAAGGGCTCCAGCAAGTAGATTCTTCCGTCAGAAGTTGTCGAAGATGACCGGGTAGTCATGTTCTCTGACGACTGGACTGTAGTTTACCCACAGGAACGCTGTTAAGCAATAGGAGACTGGATTACCCTCCTGGTTCCACCAAACCTGTCAGCTGTCCACCATGGATGGGGCTGAGATCTGGACAGTCACACTGCTTTAACCCGCCAGGGCCTTGGCCAGGGGCTTTCCAGCGGAGCATGGCAACTTCGCTAAGCCAGTCTGCCTATATCTGGGTCCTCATGTGGCCCAGCCAGTGCCTGCCCCAAGGGCTCAGGGATTCTTGCCCAGCCCCTGTCATCTCCAGCAGACCTCAGGGAGGGTTGGGTTTCTCCAAGGACCCTTCAAAGATGCCACAAAATGAACCAAACTTCTCCATAGGCCTCAAATCTGACTTGGTCCCACTTGGAGGCCCCAGGATTTGGTCCTGAGGTACAGAACCACTGCCACCTCTGGCTTTCTGGAACTGGCTGGGTGTCAGCCATGGATGAGCCAAATAGCCAAACAACGTGCTGTCACCAGCAGCTTGTGCCTTTGTCAGCTCTTTTTTCCTAAGATCCAGCAACAGACTGCATTCCACCCCCAGTATCAGCGCTCTAGGGCATGAAGGGGCAGGATTGCAATGGGACTGGGAAATGGGACCATCCCATCTGTAAGAGTCAGTCCTAGAGGAACCCAGAGCCCTTGGTTTCCTTGGAAACTACATACCTCCTCCTCCTTATCCCCATTCCTTTTTCACACCTAGTATGACACAGGAAGAAGCCTGCACAGTGACTTTGTCAGCTGAAGTGTGTCTTTTAGAACTATAGATAATGATTAGAGTGCAGAATCGTCAAAGCTGGGTAAACGTTGCCTGCCTGCCTTCAGCTTCCAGCTAGGCCCAAAGGACATGCTCTGGAACTCAGCAGGATCACAGCTGCCTCTGAACTTCCCTTCTCTCCCTGCTGCGGTGCTAATGGAGAGAATTTAAAGCAGCTAGTCTGCCAGCTCTGATAGCAGACACAGGGAATCTGAAAAAAATAAAATAAAACAGTGAATCTGGTTAACAGACCCTGTTAACCAGACTCTTAGAAATTAAATGATAATTTTTGCATATGGAAGAAAAGATAACATTGGTGCTAAAGAAGGAAGCAGGCCCAAAGAAAAGATGGTTTTCCTAGGCAGAGAAGACCCCAGGCTACCAAGGAAATTGGAGAAGTCCAGAGTAGACTCTCAAATCTAAACAAGTCCAAGTGCCTCTAATTTTGCAAAGAGGAGGTCTTCAGTACTGTTGAAGGAAGAAGCATTGATCTGGATGTCAGTCAAGTTTTTCACTGCACAAGGGCATCTGCAGAGGAAGGTAATAGAGGCTAAAATCCAGCCCGTGCACTGCTCCCAAAGTTGTATGCCCTTGTATAGGCCTACGTCTGCCCAGAAAAACTGGTACCTTTCCTAATTCGCCTGAAGGTGCCATATGGGCTCATAGTGGCCCTGAAGAGAAGGACCTCAAACTGCAAAAGCCTTTGCTTCATTCTACTTAGATGTTCTGGAGGTATTACCTCTTCTTGGCCAGAATTATATTCTCAGGGTGTGTACCATGGTTTGTCTGCTAAGAAGATGCATTCTTGCTACAAGAAGGAACCCAGAGAACAGGCATGAGCACTGGCTCTGGAACACACTGACCGTTGTGAAATCCAGCCTTCTCTGTGTGTCTCCGTACCAGTTATGATGTGCAGAGGACGTGTGGTGTTTTCCCTTCTCCTGGACCAAGGCTGTGACAGGCAGGCTGCTGGTATATGCGTGACTGGAACACACAAGAAAACCAGGATCATTTCTGCCAACCAGTTTTAACCCCTCTTGGCAGACTTTCAACATGAGCTGAGTGAGAGAGCAAATAAATGCTCTATACTTTGGTGCTGAGGCAAAGCCATCCACTTCAGGGACCCCACCAGGCCCAGGAGGGCCTGTCCTGAGAACTGAGCCCAGAGTTCGACAAGCCCATCTGAATATGGAGCCTGGGGCCAGGTGGAAGATGGTGTGACTGCACTGTCTCCATCTCTTGTGAAGCCAAGAACTAACTCAACTATCCTAAGCAAGGCAGGGCAAATGTAAAACCTCCCTGCTTTCCCTTCCCCCAGCAAACCCAGGAGGTAACTCACAGAAGCAGAATAGCCCCAGGAGGGAGAGAGGTTCCTCCTGGCTGGCTGTTTTTAATTGGCCTAGTGATCTAGACCCCGGCCCTTCCCCCTGTGCCTGGTGAGCTGGTCTGAACATTCCTCAAGCCCAGCCTCAGGAGACATGTCCCTCCCCCCAGGCCCCCTCTTCCCACCCCCCACCCCCAGAGGCTTGGCTGTCTCCAGTGAGGGGGTGGAGAATCAGATTTAGAGGGAGGGAGAGTCTGACCTGGGTCCTGACCTGTAACCAGCTGAAGACTTGTGGAGCTTTTGTGGTTTGCTGACAGTTGGGGGTGGGAGAGGGACTGGAAACTAACCTCCCTCCCCATTGTAGAAGTGCCCTGGAGGAAGGAGAGCCTGCTATTCAGGGTTAAAACAGCCTTTCCAATTCAGAACCCCAGAGTAGGGGTATCTGGAAGCCTGTGGACAGAACTGGGGAGGGAACACCGAGGCCAGACATCTGACTTCCCCCGCCAGTTGGAGGACCTGGCCTGGCCTCTGCCTTTGCCTGCTTCAAAGTCTGGGCTGCTGGAGAGCTGTCCCCATGGCCTTCTCTTGCTCAATCTGAGGCAGAAAAAGATCACCTCCCGGTGACCTCCCCAACCCCCTAGAGGAGTAGGTCTGTTTCCAGAGCTTATGTGGCAGACATGTTCACAGTGTCTGAGGGGCCCAGCTGTATTGTCTCATGTCCCCAGTGGCCAAGCCCTGTCCCAGGGTGGCTCCTGACTGGGTATGGCAGGGAGGGTGTTGATTGGGATGGTCCATCTAGGGCTTCCATCTGCCTGAAGTCTTCTGGGAATGGGGCTGGGGAGCCACTTAACTGTCCTAGTCAGCAAGGACTACATTGCCCCAGGAAAGCTTGTCTTTTGGGGGGGACTTGATGAAGAGGAGGGTGGGAGAGTAGAGAGCAGCAGAAGCAGGAAGACTTAAATTGCCACTGCTCCCAGGGCTTCTGTGAATCAGTGCTGCAGCCCAGGCTGTAGGAAGCCTAGGACCCCTCTGTGTATAGGCAGGGACCCTTGGTGGCAGGCCACCTAAGCCAGAATTGTCCCAGGAAAAGATTAACTTATCAGTCCATGAAACCTCTTGGGGACACTGGGCAGTGGGCAGGCACCTTAGGGCTAGTGAGGACTTAGAGCCGTGAGGGGATGGAAGGGAAAGCCCAGCGCTTCCAGAGAACAGCAGCTGAAGGTGTTCGGAGCCCGTGCAGGCTCCCAGGTTCACATGGCCCCTCTCTGCAGAGGTGGCCAGCACCTCTCCCTGCTCTGCGAGGATTGCCCAGCAGGGCCCCATCCCTGCGTCCACAGGGCTGTCAAGGGAGACCCAGTGAGAATGTAGCATTTTGTTCACCCCAGAGCAGTTTCCCTGGGTTCTAGGCACCCTGCCTCTGGGAGAGAGACAGGGAAAGAGGGAGGGGAATTGGGACCTATTGTTTTTTAATCTGTACAGAATATATTTGGCTTTCTGTTCTTCACATGCGTGCGTGCGTGCGTGCGTGCGTGTGTGTGTGTTCCCTTCATCAATTGGTACAGTTTTTAATAAAACCATTTAAAGCAAAAAAAAAAAAAAAAAGAGTCTATCTGCACCGCCGAGAATGGCTGTGCAGTCCGACTCGGGAGTGACACGGTATCTGTCTCCTCCCGTGTTGAATCGACATCTTGCGATGACGCTGGAGTGTCCTCTCCAGTGAAGCTGAAGCTACAGAGCCTGGGCAGGGTGATATGGAGGGTCTGCTGTTGCCCATGCAGCAGACCCCCCCATCTTCGCAGCTGAAGGGTCCAAGGGAAAGACGGAGTCAATACAGCTTGGCTTCAGGTGCGCCGCAGGAGTTGCCGGTCTTGACTACAACGTCAAACCGCCTTAGGGACTCCGGCTCCGGATTTTCTGTCGGGGTTTACTCCCTTAGCCTTTCCCCTGAAGAGGTATGCTGCAAGGCAGCGGAGGTTTTTTGGAGTCAGAGTTTTCCTTCTCTTTGTCATATTTGGCTCATGACTACACTATAAAGAGAAAAGAAAACTTAAAAATTAAATACTAGAATTTTTTTTGCCAGTGGTACAAGTGCTACATTAATGAATGTGTGACTAATTTATGGCTAAATAATTTGTATAGTTTTTATACTACTGAGCATGTTCTGTCACTACAGTTAAACTTTCTTTATTTTATTTTGCTTTACTATAAAAATAAAGCAAATAGATACACTAAATCAGTAAATATATATTACATACCATGTATGTATAACATATATATAATAAATATAATTTCTGAAGTTTAAAAAGTTCATGTCCAGTGTTAATTTAATTATCTACTACATTGCATAGTTACTGACAATCACAATCAGTATTCTGATATGCCGCTAGAGAACTATCTATTCCTTATTTATAAGATGGTATATTCTCCTTCACTGTAGGGTGTATTTATGTTTCCATGTACTTCCCCACGGTTATTCTGCCCTTCTTTGTCCTCAATACCCTCTTCTAAATAATCACACAAAATAAGCAAGCACACACAGAACCCAACAACAAAAAATCATATGTAGGGAGCATTTTTTTGTTGCTTTTACTTATAGTATGCAATTGCACTTTAGAGTCACATAGTTAAATCAGTTGCCTAATCTGAGTCTTTATTATAAAACCACAGAAAAACTTACATAATGTAAATAATATTTAATTAACTGTATCATATTTACTAACAACCACAATGAATACATTGTTAGGCAATATATTTTTCTCAGACATGGACATTTGATCACACAACACCTTAGTGGTCTGACTAAAGGCACTAAGCAAATTTGGGGCTGAAACAGGACACAGCCCAGGATGTCAGATGCCTGGCCTACTTCTCATCTCCTCAGGCCACAGGCTGAAAGCTGTAATGATATGCATTGCCACACCCATGACATGAATACTTAAAGCAAAAGATGCTCTTGTGGGGCCACACACCGTTTAAAGCAGTTTTATCTATTCTGAAATGAACAAAGAGAAGATGGGCTCTAGTCCCATGGGAGCCATGTTTCCTAATGTTTCCATTAGAAATAAACTACATTCAACTCTCCATAGCAACATTATTATGAACACGATTTTATGTGGAAAAATTACTACTATATTTCAGTTACATTGTGGTTAAATAGGCTTTTGTGAGCTGCACTGCAGATATTATCACCTCCTATATTGTTGCTATAGAAAAATGAAATCTGAGTCTACGCTAAAAATTGAAAAAAATTGATCAACAAGGGAAATATCTCTAGTAAAGTCATTTTAATTCTTCTTACATGAAAATTTAACTATGACTGCTTTGAGACAAATGGATACTTTCTTGTGTTAAGTGTTCCATATGCATATTTATCTCCATAATTTATCTGTTAAAATATTATTTTCAATGTATTAGGCAGAAATAAGAAATGTCTAATACTTGACTATTTTGTACCTATAAAACTGACAGTTTTACATAGTGTAATTTAATGCACAGATATGAAGCAACTTAACTCTATTCATTATTGCAAGCCTAAACAGAGCCGGTCATATTATTATACACTACTTTAAACATTTTGCTTAATTTTATTTTCATTTAATCATGATTTATTTAATATCTGTTGTGTACCAAGCATATACTTTTTGTTTTTTTGCATAAAGGCAAAACACATTTTTATTTGATTTATAAAATATAGAAAGACATAAACAATAAATGTCATTAATAGTTGAAGAAATATGGCTGTCAATTTTGTATCTTTTTCTGGTTTAGAAATATATGTGTTTAAAAATTATATCAATAAATATGCTGCTATTTTAATTTATATTACATTTTCCTGTGTTATGAACTGCTATTAGCATAAAAACATTTCAATAACTGATAGCAATGCATGGTTATATCCAAACAATCTAATTCTACTCCTGTGTTTGGATAGTTGGCTGTTTCTAATTTCTCTATGCAACATTATAAAATGAATACATATATAAATGCATGCATCTCAGATTCTAATCATAAGAAAATATTTTCTTTGAAATGGATATTTTGGATTAAAAAATCTATTTTACTTATTTATTAAACTTGAAATACTTATTGTAAAACTCCAAAAATGTACAGAAGTATGTGACTATGAAAGAAAAGTCAGAGAGATGCAGCACTGAAACAGTGCTGGCTTTCAAAGCCGAGAACGGGCTCTTTGGATCTCTGAGGTTTTCAAGATTTTGCTAAGGTCTATACTGAGCATCTCATGCTTGAGAAGGTTGTAGTTACTCTTGAGGGAGGCAGCTTTCCAGCAAGTGCCATACCAATAGATTACCTAACTTGTGAAAAGCACTTTCAAGTCAAGTGCAGAAATAGCCCATCTATCCACCAGGAGCGTTTCGAAATGTTTAGTCTGCTTATACTAAGCAGAGTAATCCGAGGGGTATTTCTGAAGTCTTTGCTAATACTGTTGTCCTCATAATAGGTGACACAATGCCCCCTGCATTGTATTCAAAGATGTTTTTTTATTTTGCCATCACCAGCTCTCTTTTGCTAAGAGGCATAGACCTTTTCCCTATCATTCCAGGCCTTAAATTCTTGAAGAAGTAACACAGCCTACTTGGTCTTCTTGTAACCTTCCATTTCATCTTCAACCAGCAAAGGAAGATCAGGAGTTTCCTCAATAGCATGACTTTCAGACTTGACCAGCACTGGTAAGGAGGTTGAGGTAGCCAGAGCAGAGCAGGTGGTGTATTGCTGCTGTGTTGTGTTCACTTTGTGATGCCAATGGTGCCAGGCTTTGGTTAGTGCAAACATGTGACCCCGACAACGCCACTTACCAAAGCACCCTAACTTTGTGACATTTTGTTATAGCACAATAATTTGTCACAGTAATTTTTGCATAATACATTAGCTTATATATTGACTTTTTGATAGACATTTGTGTTTATTCTAAATCTACAGGTAATAAATAAAGTTGCTATAAACATTAGCTTACCACTCTTGTATGAATATATATTTTTGTTTCTCTTGGTTGAATTTATAGAAACTGTAATCACCCATTTTCTATGGTAGTTGAGTGTTTAACTCATGTGAAAATACTAAACAGTGTGCAAAAGTTTCTGTAGAATTTTAGGATTCCAACAAAATATATCAGAGCTCCAATTGTTTCATATCCTAACACTTGATCTTGTCAGACATTTATCATTTTAATAATATTAATTAGAGTGAAGAGGTATATCAGTTTTTAAATAGTTTTAATGAAATATAATTTGCATAACATAAAACTCACTCATTTTAAATGTACAGTTTCATTTTTTGTACATTCACAAAGATGTACAAGCATCATTACATTCAATTTAGAACATTTGTGTTACTCCAAAAAAGAAACTCTGTACCTATTAGCAGTCATTCCCAATGTGTCCCCAATCCTCCCCTCTCTACCACCTAACCACAGACAATAACTGTCTCTATAGATTTGTTGATTCTGGATGTTTTGTATAAATGGAATTATGCAATATATGGCTTTTTGTGACTTGTTTCTTTCACTTAGAATAATATTTTCAATTTTTATCCATGCTGTAGCATAGGTCACTATTTTATTTATGTTTACTGCTGAGTAACATTCCATTGTGTGGATACACCTTACTTATCCATTTACCAGTGATAAACTTTGGGTTGTTTCAAATTTTAGACTATTATAAATAATGCTGCTATGAATATTTGTGAATACGTTTTTTCATGGATGCATGTTTTCATTAATCTTGTACATATAAGTGACTGCACCATTTCCCATTCCCATCAACAATGAATGAAGTTCTAAATTCTCCATATGATTTTCAATACTTATCACTATGTGTGTTTTTTATGACAGACTTCCTATTTGGGTGTGAAGCAATATCTCATTGTGGTGACGGTTTACATTACTCTATTCGCTAATGATGTTTAATTATATTTGTATGTACTTACTTGCCATTCTTTTATCTTCTTTGGAAAAATGACTATATGTTTGCCCACTTTTTTTGGGTTATTTGTATTGTTATGGCTGAGTTGTAAAATTTATTTATTTTGGCTACAAGTTCTTTGTCATATATATTATTTGCAAATGTTTTCTACCATTAACTAGGCTGTGTTTCATTTTCTTTATTTTCTAATTTAAAGCAAAATGTTTTTCATTATGGTGAAGTAAAAATTATCTTCTTTATTGTCACTTGTTCTTTATAGTACTGTATTTTTAGAGTAAATTTTAAAATCGGTAGATGTGAGTCCCCCAAAATTGTTCTCTGTTCTCAGGAATGTTCCACTATTCTTTGTCCTTTGGATTTTGACATAAAATTCAGAATCATATTGTCAATTCTAAAAAAATAAATCATATAAAATTTGATAGGCATTGTCTCAAATCTATAGTTGAATTTCAGGACTATTGCCATCTTAAGAATATTATCTTCTGAATAATGAACATTTAATATCTTTTATTATATTTAAGTAGTATTTAATATCTTCAGTAATATTTCACTGTTTCCAGTGTGAAAATTTTTTTCTTTTTTGCTTAATTTATTTGTAAACATTTTATGTTTATGCTATTGTAAAAGGGATTGATTTCTTAATTTTATTTTTAGATTATTTATTGATAGTGTATAGAAATATGATTGGTTTTTGCATACTCATATACCGACAGCTTTCTGAACTTATTAGTTCTAATAGTTATTGGATTTGCAAGGATTTTCTATGTTCAAGATCATGTCATATACAAAAAGATTTTACTCCTTCTAAATTTTTATGGGTTTTTTTTTAATTTGTTTAATTGCTCTTCTAATATCTCTCATATTTATTTATGTCTTACTTTTAAAAATATTTTCTTCTTTCTCTGTTTTGAATTTAGTTTCTTAAGATAAAAGATAAAAGTTTATAGACTTGAAATGATTTTTTTCAAATGTAGATGTTTAATAATATGAATTTCTCTCTCAACACTTCTGTATCTCAGAGGTTTGGTTTGTCATATGTTTGTTTTCAATCACCTGAGAGTATTTTTTAAATTCTATTATTTTTTGATCTTTTGGTTGTTGAATTTTAACTCTTCTGTGAATGTTCCAGTGTTTCTTCTGTTCTTTGTTTCTAATTAATTTTATTTGTTTGAAGTACATACTTCTCTAATTTTTTTTTATTTTAAATGTATTAAGGCTTATCTATTACTTAAAATATGGTATCTAATGGAAAATGTTCCAAATGTTCGTACTCTTGAGAAGAGTGTTTTGTCTTGCTTTGGGGTGAAGTGTTTTATGTTTGTTTCTTTAGTATTGCCAATTTTTCTATAACTTACTCATCTTCTCTGTTATATGTGCTATTGAAAGTGGGTTAGTAAAGATTTCTGTTGTTTATCTGGATATTTCTGCTTTCATTTTCTCAGTTTTGCTTCATGTATATGTGCGGGGAGCTATTTTTTTAGTTTATGTATGTTTCTTATTATTGTACATATCTCATGAATTGACATGTATACTATCATAAAATGTCCTTCTTAATTTCTAGAAATACATTTTTTATTTGATATCTATTTAGAGTGATATTAGTATAGCTGCTCCAACTTTGATATGGTCATTGTTTGCATGAACATTTTCCCCATTTCTTTTCTTTCAACTTCCTTGTGTCTTTAAATCTAAAATATGTCCCTAGCAGACAAAATATAATTGGACCTTGCTTTTCCATCCAGTCTGTCAGTCTCCACCTTTGATTACATTGTTTAATTCACTCACATTTCATGCTATTATTGATACAATCAGATTTATATCTTCTATTTGACATTTTTTTATTTCTCGTCTTTTATCTTCCTCACTTCTTTTTTTATTGTTTTTTATTTCATTGAAACAATACTTCTTAGTGTAGCATTTTAGTTCATTTCATGATTTCTCCCAATATTGTTTGTATTAATTTTTTAGTGATTGCTCTAGAGCAGAGGTCCACAAACTTCTGGGGTTGAGGACCTGTACTGGTCTGCGGCCTGTTAAGTACCAGACCCTAAGCAAGACCTCTGCCTCCTGTCTCCCTCCCGCACCCCGCCTTCCTCTTCCAACTGAAATTCAGTCCCTGGTGCCTAAAAGGTTGGGAACCGCTGCTCTAGAGCACACAATATTTACCTTAACTTATCAAATTATAATAAATTAATTCCAACAGGCTATATAAATTTTATTCATTTACAGATTTATTCCCTTTTCTCCTTTTTGTGCTAATTTTGTTATACATTTACATCTATATATATTACAAACCCCCAAAACTCTGCCATAATTATTACCTTGTGTAATGTTACATCTTTTGAAGAAGCTCAGAGGAAAAAGTTAGAAAATAAATATTTGCAGATTTGATAATACTAATTTCTTATTTAACATTTCTAGTTCTTTAACAATGTTTCTGTGAATTCAAGCTAATTATCTGGTGTCACTTCCTTACTCTAATATAGCTTTGTTCCCACCTACCTCCTTTGTGCTTTTATATATTTATATACACACTATTTTATACAATTGTTTTTAAATTAATTGAGAAAAAAAAGAAGAAACATGCAATTATACTGTCTTTTTAAATCACCTTCTCATTACTTTTACAAGTGCTTTTCATTTTCATGTGGGTTTAAATTACTTTCTGTTATCACTAGATTTTGGCCTAAAGAAGTTTCTTTAATATATTTTGTAAAGCAATTCTGCTAGAAACAATCTCTTATTCTCAAAATCCAGTAATGTTGGTACTTTCCTTCATTTTTATTTTGAGAGAAGTGAAAGTTTATATGTAGTTGTAAGAAATTATACAGGAAGTTTTTGTGTTCCCTTTACCAAGTTTTTCCCAATGACTGCATCTTACAAAACTATAGTACAATATCAAAATTAGATGCTGATATTGATATAGTCAAGACACAGATGAATTTTTACACCATAATTTTTCCTCGCCTCCTCATTAAAATCTTACAAACACTAACCGTTTTATAAGCTTGTAATTTCAAGCTTACGTGGAATTACTCAATATTTAATCTTTTGAAAACTTCTTTAAGGTGGCCTTTTTTCTACACCAAAATATTCTGGAATTTACTCCAGGCTGTTGTCTGTATCAACTCTAAATAGTAATTCATAGTATAGACATGCTACAGTTTGTTTAACTATTTAAAGTCGGAAGACAGCTAAATTGTTTCCAGATTTTATTTTATTTATTTATTTTTTTGTACAATGAATAATGCTGTTGTAAGCATTTTTTGTCATGAAAATTTCAGCATTCTTTGGGATAAATGCTCAGGACTCCTATTGCTAGGTCGTATGATAGTACTATGACTTATGAAGACATTTCCACAGTAATGATGCATTTTATGTTCCCTTCAAAAAAGTAAGTGTAATGTGATTTTTCCTGATTTTTACCATCATTTTGTGTTATTGTTTTATCTATTAAAAATTATATGTATTTAATTTTCTGGAATATGCAAAAATGTGTTCACCAACTGCACTGTAATTTTAGATTTGCCATTTATGTTTTCATTTCATTATAATCTACCATTTTGTCTATGTCCCATTTTTATAAATAAAGTTTTATTGGAAAACAGCTGTACCCATTTATTTACATATTGTTTATAGTATTCTGTATGTCACAAAGGCAGAGTTGAGTAATTACAACAGAAACCTCTGACCAACAAAGTAAAATATTTACAGAAACAATATGCCAACCCCTGCTTTACATTTTACCTTTGAAATGCAATATCTTTTTTAAAAGATCCTGTTTATTTATATAGAGGGAAGAGAAGGGTGAGAGAAGTGATGGAAAGAAACATCCACGTGAGACAGAAACATCAATGGGTTGCGTCTCCCATGCCCCCAACTATGAAGCAAGCCTGCAACCCAGGCATACGCCCTGACTAGGAATCAAACTGGACACTGTTCACTTTGCAGTGCAACACCCAACCAACTCAACAAACTAAGCCATGCTATTCAGGGCATTTTTAAAAATATTTTATGGAATACTTTTTGTATAGTATAATATTCTCTGTAAATTATCCCTACAGAGGGACCGGTTCCAAAACAGAAAATTAAAGTAGCTGCTTTCAGATATTATAAAATTCCTCCCTGAATCTATAAAACTAAAACAGTGTTAAAAGAAAATAATTTGGATTTCTTTTGTAATTTTTTTATGTCACATATCAAGTAATAGGTGAAGTGTGAAAACAAAAATCAAATCAAAGTTTGAAACAGTCATGGAGGCATCTTTAGCTTTTTACCAAGAGATTTTTTCCTCAATTAGTTTACCCAGGATTTATGTGAGACAGTATCCAAATCTTTACTAGGCTCTGATTAGGAGTCACAGAGTAGCACTGTTCTGCCCTAACGTGATGAAATCCAAGCTGGAAATAATTGAAGTTTTGATTCTCATGATGAATGTAGAAATTGATAAACTTCTGTTTCCCTAGGGTCCAAAGTCTATTCTTCTTCTGACACAGGTGAATAACATTCCCCTTTTACCTACTTTTCCAGGTATAATTCCCTCACATTTCAGTTTAGGGAACATATTGACTATATATATTACCATTTTCCAGATTCTAACGCTATATTTTTTAATTCAAGTTAAAAATGAAAAAAAAAAATCTCAACTTCGCTAACCATTAAAGAGATGCAGATGAAAACCACAAAGAGATGTCACCTCACACCCCCAAAAATAATATTATCAATAAATCAGCAAACAACAAGTGCTAGTGAGCATATGAAGGAAAGGGAACCCAAATGCACTGTTGGTGGGAATTTAGACTGGTGCAGCCACTTATAAAACAATAAGGATCTCTTTAAAAAAAAAAAAGGTGGAACTGCCTTTTGATCCAGTGACCCAGGGATTCCCTGCTGGGAATGTACCCTAAGAATCCGAAAATCCCAATCCAAAAGAATTTATGCACCCCTATGTTCATAGCAGCAGTATTTACAATAGCCAAGTGCTGGAAACAGCCTAAATGTCCATCAGCACATGAGTGGGTATAGAAGGTGTGGTACATTTACACAATTGAATATGGCACAGCAGAAGAAAGAAGGAACTCCTACTGTTTGTGGCAGCATGGGTGGAACTGGATAATATTTACTAAGTGAAATAAGCCAGTTAGTGAAAGACAAATACCATATGATCTCACTTGTAAGAGGAATCTAATGAACAAAATAAAAACAGAGGCATTGAAACATAAAACAGACTGACAGCTGTAAGAAGGGAGGGGAAGGCAGTGGCTAACTGAAAGAAGGTAAAGGTGTTAGTCAAAGAACATACATGAAGGACCTCTGGACACGAACAACAGCATGAGGATTGGCTATGGAAGTGGGAGGTGGGCTGGGTAGGTGGGCACAAAGGCGAAAATTGGAACAACTGTAATAGTATAAATAATAAAATATTTAAACCACACCAAAAAATAAAAATAAAATAAAGTAAAAAGGAAATTAGTTAATGGACACAAATATAAATGTGTAACAAGTAAAGAAGATGATATGGATAGCTGCTACAATCCTTTTTCTATAAATGGCTATGAAGTTGTAGTTGATATTTTTAACTCTTTTATTCCATAGCCATTTCATTTTCTCTCAAGTCAGCATTTTATGTTATTGTAATTCTTCAACTGAAGATTTGGAATCATCCATGACTTTTTCCCCATTGATTTATCATTAAATTTTATCATTTGACATGGAAGAAATAAACATCGCAAAGTAAAAAATGTGTTTATACTTATAAAGAGAATATTGGAGTAAGCAGAAGGATAATACATTTTTAGATTATCGTAGTCCCAGAAGTCAGCATATTTTTTAATTTTATTTTTATTCATTTATTTTTAGTTAAATTTTCTGGGGCAATATTAGCAAATAAAAATATAGGTACGCTTCAAGTGTACATTCGATGATACATCATCTGTATATTGTATTTTAAATTGTTATTTTTTAATTTCAGTTGACATATATTATTTTATATTAGTCTCAGGTGCACATCACAGTGATTAGACAACTATATAATTTACAAAGTAATCTTCCTGATAATTCAAGTATCCACCTAGCACCATACATAGATATTATAATATTATTGACGACATTCCATTGCTGTACTTTACATTCCTGTGGTTATTTTGGAACTCTCAATTTACACTTCTTAAGCCCTCCCCCTTTTTCACCCAACCTCTTTTCTGTGTTCCATTCAAAAAATTCTTGAGAGAGAGGAAAAGTGGGGGGAGGAGAGGGAAACAGAGAGAAAGTAGCTGCCACTTTTTTGAAGGATAAAACCACAACAAAGGGACTCACATAACCCACACAAAGAACATTCCTGCAGCACCTAGCTCAAGCGATCAGGCAGACTGTACCATTGAGCCACACAGGACACCTACTACATAAGGTCACCCTATGAAGCTAGAAAGATGTAGCAGAAACAAACACAGAGAGGTAGCCCAAATGGGAGTAAAAGAAAGAAGCCCTAAATTAAAGTAACTCTAGGTAAATCTTTAGGAAAAAAGACTTCAGTAAAATGGAGACAAACAATCTATAGAGTTCAAAACAGTGATTATAATAATGCCCAAGGAACTTAAGGGAAGAATAGATAAAATCAGTGAGAACTTAAACAAAGAGATAGTAAGCATGAAAAAGGACATGGAAACCATAAAAAAATAACCAATCAGAAATGAACAATACAATATCTGAAGTGAAGAATATACTAGAAGGAATAAAGACTAAGTTAGATGAAGCAGAGGACCGAGCCAAATATTTGGAAGACAAGGTAGCAGAGAACACACAATCAGAGCAGCAGAAAGAAAAAAAAAAATCTTTAAAAAAGTGAGGATAGACTTCCGGCCAAGATGGAGGCTTAGACTGACACACTCTGTCTCCCTCAACAACTAAGAAAGAATAAAACTACCTCAAAACCAAACATAACTAGAAATTCCAGAAAATAAAACTACATGGAAGCCCAATGTATGAAGTTATAAACCAGCAGTGCTCGTCTGGACGGGTAGGAGGGGTGACTGGAGCAAAAGAGTTGGGCGGTGCTGTCTGTGCTAGCAGAAGGGATAGCTGTGGGTCTGTGAGGAACACCACGGGAGCAATCCTGGCTGCAGTCGAGACCCGTCAGCTCGCGATTCCAATGCGGAAGAAGCAAACCTCTATTGCCTCGGACGGAGAGGCCCAGAGGGTGTAGAGATGGAGGAAGAGACTCCTGGTAGCAGAGAGTAACAGCAGGAATCCATCTTGGACCCCTGCCCCCACACAAAGCGCCACAGACCAGTGAAATAGGTCGCTGGTTGCCGGTCATCGGGTAGTGACGATTGCATGTGGCTCTGCTCACTACAGCCCTCCCAGAAAGCAAAGGTAAACAGAAAAATGTCAGGATGAAGCAGACCAGTGATGCAGCTCACCAGGCAGCAGATGAGGGACCTAGCTGATGAGCAAATAGGAAAACTTTCTGAGGCTCATTTCAGAGCTATAGTCATAAGGCAGCTTACAGAATTAACAAAAGATTTGGAACAAGATGGAGAAGGAAAGAAAGCTAGTCATACTGAAATGAACGAAAAATATATGAGACAAGTGGTGAGGAAATGAAAACCAGAGATCAAATCAACAAATCAGAACATAGGGAAGGAACAAACAGTCAACCAGTGCAGAAAGAGGAAATGAAAAGTGAGAAATACGAGGAGAGTCTCAGAAACCTCTGGCACAGCTATAAGCAAATGAACATTCGAATTAGAGGATTACCAGAGGACGAAGAAGAAGAACTAGAAATTGAAAAATTATGTGGAAAAATAATGAAGCAGAACTTCCTGAACTTGGGGAAGGAAATAGACTTACAGGTCCAGGAAGCACAGAGAGTTCCAGAAAAACTGGACCCAGGGAGAAACACTCCAAGACACATTATAATCAAATTGTCAAAAATTAAAGATAAAGAGAGAATCTTAAAAGCAGCAAGAGAGAAGTAAAGAATTATGTACAAAGGGGTCCCAATTAGACTGTCAGCTGATTTCTCAAAGGAGACCCTGCAGGCAAGAAGGGACTGGCAAGAAATATTCAAAGGAATGAAAATCAAAAACCTACACCCATGAATACTCTATCCAGTGAAGCTGTCATTCAGAATAGAAGGGCAGAGAAAGTGCTTCCAGGACAAAGTAAAACTGAAGGAGTTCATTAGATTCAAACCACTATTATATGATATGTTAAAGGGACTGGTTTAGAAGAAGGGGGATCAAAATTATGAACATTAAAATGAAAACAGGATCGCAACAACCAACAACAGACGATAGGGGATCAAAACAAAGGCAAACTAAGTAGGTAACAAGAGTGGGAAAAAGAATTATAGGTATGGGGAAGATATTGGGGGAAGGTCAGCAGGGAGGGGGAAGGGTGAAAGGGAGGGAGATGGTACAGGAATTAGGAAGCATAGTAGGAGGGAATGGAGTGCAAAGGAAGAGGTTGAGAATAACTATATACACAACCAATGGACATGGACTAAAAGGGGAGGACAACTGGAGAGAGGGATGTCACTGGGTGGAGGCGAGCAGAGGGAAAAGAAATTGGGACAACTGTAACAGTATAATCAATAAAACACATTTAAAAAAATAGTGAGGATAGTTAAGGGACCTTTGGAACAACAAGAAGTATAAAAATATCTGCATCAAAAGGGTTCCAGAAAGAGAAGAGAATAAGAAATCAGAAAACTATTTAAATAAAAAATGACTGAAAATGTCCCTAACCTAGTGAAGGGAAATGACATACCAGTCCAGGGAGTGCATAGAGACCCAAATTCGATGAACCTACAGGGGCCCACACCCAGACACATCATAATTAAAATGGCAAAGGTTAAAGTAGCAAGAGAAAGACAGTTACCTAGAAGGTTGCTTGCATAAGACTTTTCATCTGATTTCTCAAAAGAAACATTTTAGGCCAGAAAAAATTGGCTTGAAACATTCAAAGTGATGAATAGCATGGACATACAACCAAGGCTACTCTATCCAGCAAGATTATCACTTAAAATTGAAGGGGAGATAAAAAGCTCTTCAACAAGAAAAATCTAAAGATGTTAATTATGACAAAACCTATATTACAAGGAATGTTACAAGGGCTTTTTTAGAAAAAGTAAGAAAAAAAAAGAGGAATACAATTTTAAAGAATAAAATGGCAATAAATATACACCTATCAAAAATCACCTTAAAGATAAATAGCTTCAATACTCCAATCAAAGCACATGGAGTAGCTCAAGAGAAGAAAATAACACCCATCTATATGTAATGTACAAGAGATCCACCTCAGAATGAAAGACACACACAGACTAAAAGTTAAAAAATTGGAAAAAGATATTTAATGAAACTAGAAATGAAAAAAACAACTGAGGTAGCAATACCTATATCAGACAGAATAGATTTTCCAACAAAGGCTCTGATGTAAGATGAAGAAGGACACTACATAATGATAAAGGGAGCAATCCAACAAGTGGACATAACCCTTTTAGTCATGTATGTACCCAATATAGGAACACCTAAATAAATAAAGCAAATCTTGATGAATGTAAGGGGAGAGATTGAGAGTAATATAGTCATAGTGGGAGATTTAACACCCCATTGACACCAATGAATATATATATATATTTTTAGGCAGAAAATCCACAAAGAAATTGCAACCTTAAATGACATGCTAGATCAGAGGGATTTAATTGATTTCTTCAGAATATTTCATTCAAAGCAGAAGAATATACATTCATTTCAAGTGTATATGAATTATTTTTTTAGGATAGACCACATGTTAGGATAAGCCTCAATAAACTTAAGAAGACTGAAATCATATCAAACATCTTCTCTGACCATAATGATATGAAACAATATATCAATCACACACACACACACAACCTGAAAAACAAACAAAGATATGAAGGCTAAATAGCATGATACTAAACACTGAAGAGTTTAACAATGAGATCAAGGAAGAAATCAAAACATGTTTTGAAAGAAATGAAAATGCAACCCAATATCCATGAAACAAACAAAAAAATAATAATAAGGATTTTTAAGAGGGAATTTTATAGCAGTACAAGCCTACTTCAAGAAACAAGAAAAACCTAAATAAATAACCTAAATTGACATGTAAAGGAACTAGAAAGAGAACAACAAACAAAACCCAGAGTTAGCATTAGAAAAAAATAATAAAAGTCAGAGCAGAAATAAACAAAGTAGAGTCTAAAAAATAAAACAATACAAAAGATCAATAAATTTAAGAGATAGTTCACTGGAAAGATAAAAAAGATTGACAAACGTTTAACCAGACTCATTAAGAAAAAAAAAAAATAGGACTTCCGGCCAAGATGGAGGCGTAAACAGACATGATGCATCTTCCTCCACAACTAAGAAGGAATAAAACTACCTCAAAACTAGAAGTAACCAGAAGTTCCAGAAAATCAAAATACACGGAAGTCTAGCGAACAAAGATATAAAGAAGAAATACTCATCCAGACAGGTAGGAGGGGCAGAGCCAGGGTGGAGAAGACGTGGTGTGGCGGTGGCAGCTGTGGCAGCAACAGCGGCAGGCCAGCAGAAAGCACAGTCACATGCTTTAAAAAGGAGGGACACCTGGAGAGCGATCCCAGCTCCTCAACAGTCCTCACAACTCAAAGTCCCAGCACCTGGGAAAATCAAGCCTCATTGCTTCTGACTGTGCAGACCAGTGGGGATTGGGGTGGAGGCGGAAACTTCAGGTCTAGCAGAGTCCACTTGTTTAAAGGGCCCCCACAGTCCTAGAATGTCCGCAGACCCACCTGCTCTGGAAATGATGGCCAGGACAGCAGCTAGAGGGGCGCCAGTCCAGTGCGGAAGAGGGAGAGGTGATTGGAAAAGGAGCAAGTGCTGGACTGGTGGCATTGTTCCCTCTCGGACCTTCCCCCACATACAACACCACAACGTGGTTAAACAGGTCACCCTGTACAGACGAATCCCTAAGGCTCCGCCCTTACAATGTAACAAGAGCGACAGCTCTACCTGGGATGCATAGGCAAACAAACACAGAAGCCTGTCAGAATAAGAAGACAGAGAAGTATGGCCCAAAAGGGGGAATGGATCAAGGTTCCAGTGGGAAAACTAAGCGATGAGGAGATAGCCAACCTAAGAGACACAGAATTCAAACACTATTGATAAAGATGCTCACAGGCTTGACATATATGCTGGAGTATGGCAAACGCGTAAGAGAAGAAGTGAAGGCTATGCTAAGTGAAACAAAGGAAAATCCACACAAAACCAATGGTGAAGGGAAAGAAACCAGGGTTCAAATCAATGATTTGGAACATAAGGAAGAAAAAAACCATCAACCAGTACAGAAGGGGGAAGCGAGAATTGAGAAAAAATGAGGAAAACTCCCCAAATTTTGCAAAGGAGATGAATATACAGGTCTAGGAAGCATGGAACGTCCCGGGTGAGCTGGACCCAGAGGGGACCATACAAGGATGCATCATGATTGAGATGCCAAAGGTGAAAGATAAAGACAGAGTTCTGCGGGCAGGAAGAGAGAGGCAGAGAGTTGCCTGCCGGGGAGTGCCTATAGGACTATCAGCTGATTTCTCAGAGAACAGTTTGCAGGCAGGAAGGGACTGGCAAGCAGTATTCAATGTGATGAAAAGCAACCTACAACCAAGATTACTCTATCCAGCAAAGCTATCATTTGGTATGAAGGGGCAGATGAAGTGCTTCTCAGACAAGATGAAGCTAAAGAAGTTCATTATCACCAAGCCACTATTATATGAAATGTCAAAGCGACTTACTTAAGAAAAAGAAGATCAAAACTATGAACACTAAAATGACAACAAACTCACAAGTGTCAACAATTGAACCTAAAGAATAAAAACAGAATCCAACTAAGCAAACCAGAATAGAAACAGAATCATAGGTATGGGGATCAATTGGAGGGTTATCAGCTGGGAGGGAGGAGGGGGAGAAATGGGGAAATGGTGCAGGAACTAAGAAGCTTAATCGGTTGGTACAAAATATACAGGGGGGAGTTAAGAATAATACAGGAAAGGGTGAAGCCAAAGAACTTATATGCATGACCCATGGACATGAACTAAGGGGGGTGGGATTGCTGGAGGGAAGAGGGTTACTGGGCAGAGGGGAGCAAAGGGGAAAAAAAACTGGGACTACTGTAACAACATAATCAATAAAGTGTACTTAAAGAAAAATAGACAGGATCCAAATAAATACAATCAGAAGTGAAAGAGAAGTAACAACTCACACCACAGAACTAAAAATGATTGTGAGAAAATATAGGCTAACAAATTTGACAATCTGGATGAAATAGAGAAATTCCAAGAAACATACAATCTTCCAAAACTTCATCAACAAGAATGAGAAAATCTGACTAGATCAAATACAACTAATGAAATTGAAGTAGTAATAAAAAACTCCAAACAAAAAGTTTTCCTTACCAAAAGTCTTCAAAGGTTAATTTCACCAACCAAGCATTCAAAGAACTAATAGTTATCCTTCTCAAGTTATTCAAAAAAAAAAACCAAAAAACAATCCAGGAGGAGAGACAATTCTCAAGCTCATTTTATGAGGCCATCATTGTGCTAATTATAAAATCAGATAGGGACACTACAAAGAAAGAGAATTATAAGTTAATATCCCTGATGAACATAGAGGTTAAAATCTTCAACAAAATATTAGCAAACCGAATCCAGCAATACATTAGAGAGATTATACACCGTGACCAAGTGGGATTTATTCTGGGCTCTGGTGAGCCAGGCTGGGGAGCCCAGAGTGAGGTTGAAGCCCCTCAATCCTTAGCCAACTTTACAGCTGAGATAACTCTGAAATTCTGTACTACCTCATGTGGCTGCAAGGCCAACACATTTTGTGCCTCTGTCCTTCCTACCACTCTGGATGTGGCTTCTTCTGTAATCCTTGGTTATAAGACTTCTGTACTGCTAGTCTTCATTTGGTTATTCAGATTGTTTGTTCCATAATGTCATTGTATTCACATTTAGTCCTGGGAGGAGGTGAATGTTCCTTCCACCAATGCCGCTGCCATCTTGCATCCCCCAGGATCTGTGTGTCTTCTGTGGTGAGCTGTCTGTCCAGATCTTATGCCCATTTTTTAATGGGGTTGTTTGCTTTCCTACTGTTGAAGATTAAAAGTTTCCTTTTCCATATTTGGATACCAGTTCCTTATCAGATCTGTGTCTTGAAAACACTTTATCTGAGTCTGTGTCTTATGTTAAAATCAGTCTGAATACTGACATCCACAAATATGTCCTCCCCTCCCCTCTTTCCTGCTCCCCCTACCATCAGGGGTTTCTTTCTCTTCCACTAGGGGGGCCCTGACGCGTTCCCACCTAAATGACCTATATTCTCTGCTCTGGGTAAGGGGTCCTGTTTCTGGGCAGGCAATTGCTATTTCACTGACTGTAACTCACCTGATAGACTCTGACCAAGTGGACTCACCTGACCTGATACTGAAGGACATGAGGACTCCCTCCCTTTCCCACGCTGAGCAGAGCCCCACCCACCAGATCTGGATGTGCTGGATATGAGGGCTGAGGACTGACACAGGGCTGGGGCAGAGGTCCCTGCTGGAGAACCTCCGTGCTTCAAGTTCTGCGGCCTGCCAAAGCCTGGAGCCTGATGCTCTGACGTTCTGTCGCCTTCTGTGAGGCCCCTTGAAAGGTCCCTTCTCACACAGGGTAATGGGTCCTGCTGTGGTAACTGGGATCTTCACATGGATAGAGCACATTCACAATGGTCCTTATGAAAGGCAGAGCCTCCCTACATCTGCTTTCCTGACAGAGAGGAAGGGGGTCTGTGCTTGGAGGGAGAGGGAGCAGGCCCGAATGTGCAGGATGGAACTCTCTTGTGTCCTGGATGGCTGGGCCAGGCTGCTGGGCTCAACTGAGTTATGGAGTAGGGTGGGCTAATGTGGGCTAGGGGTACAAGGGTAGGAGGTGTTACATGAAGCAGGGCATGGGCAGGATGGATGGGACCTTCCTGCTGGGTGTGTCACTCCCAGATACTTTCATCTCTTTCACTCCCAGCCCCTCCTCCTCCTCTCTCCCTGAGGTATTGGCCCCAGGTCTTGACAACCCTGCTTTCCCTAACAAGGCTCAAGTGCCCAAGGTGACCTGAGATGTAGAAAACTGTGCCCCAAAACATAAAATTGTGTTTATATTAGACCAAGAATCTCCACTTCTAGGGACGTTTCCTAAATAAAGATATATGAACACACATGTTTCCCTCTGCATGATGATGGGAGTAAAAACTTGGAAATGGCTCATGTTCCCCAGTAGGGGCTTTGGGAATTTTTATTGGGGGGGGGGACAGAAAATACCGAGGAGGAAGAGGATGTCAAAAATTTAGACCTCATCTCCCAAAAAAGATAAGAGATTTGCTAGTCCCACCCCGAAGTGACCATCATGTGTGGTTTAGTGGGTGTCTTTCAGATTCTGCCTCTTTTATTCTGTTTGTTGGTCTCTGTCACAAGAAGAATAATTTTCACATATGTATGTCTGCCTGTGGAAATTACATGTATGTGGTCTAACAGGTGGGACCCGGGATGCACACAGTTGTTCCACACATATTACACAGAGGACACCTGCGGTCTCCATGTATCAGTACGTAGAGACTCCTGCGCCCACTTTAGCAGCTGTCCAGCGTCCTTCCTCCATGTGGACCAGGATTAGGGGATCCCATTCCTTCTCCATGGACACTAGTGTTTTCCCCAATTCCCAGCAATTACATCAGTGCTCCGATGGTTAATTTTGAAAACACATCTTTGGACAATTGTGCAAGAATTTCTGTGAGGTAAACTAGGGTGACCACTGCCAGGAAAAGGTGAGCAGCTGCAGGCCTTAGACGGGACTGGCACATTGTCGTCCCAGAGGAAGGGCCTTTCCCCCTTCACTCCAGGGGATCTGCTGGGCCTCTAATTCCTCACTTTGTCCCCAGGACTAGACTGCCTGTCTGATGATGACAGTGCTCTGTCCTCAGTGTTTGCAGTGTGTGTTCCCCCACTGGGGAGGTCGGGCATCTCTGATATGCAGAGACGTGGGCACCACCTGCCAATGGAAGTGTCTGTTTGCTATAGGTTCCTTTAGATAACACAGACTTCCAAGAGTTTGCTGCACCGCAGAAAGGCTAAACATTATCTGCCTAGGCTTTGAGGGATGCTTCCCAGCTTGTGGTTTGTCTTCCCCAATGTCTGCATCTTCCTCATTACTGTTTTGTGTGCAGGAGGAGACAGCCGCTGCCTGACTGGCTTCTGACCCTGCAGTCACACTTTGGACAGTGGTCTATACCCTGAGATTGTACCAAAGGGCTTCTTTTTTACATCTGATCTCTAATCCACCTGGGATTTTCCTTTCAAAAAACAAAAATGTGTAAGCAAAAGGAAAAAAAAAAAGGCAACCCATGTAACATCTCTGATAATGGATCAGAGACACTGAGCACATCAGGGGTTGCCAGGGGCAGGAGGGGTGAGTAAGAACTTCTGGTGCGGGGTTTCCTTTCAGGGAGACGGAACATCCTGCAGCTACGCAGTGGTGATGTCTGCACAGGGGTGATACAATTTACATTATAAACAATACCTTTTAGGAAGTATTTAAATTTAATAATGGGAGTAGAAGAGCCAGTTAAATGAAATGGCCCTGGACCATTACCCAGGAACCAGGGAAAGTTTGAAAAAGGATTCTTCCAGAATGTAACATTTCTGTTACATGCGTTCGCCAAGTTACTTGTTATCCAAGCGTAGCTGCTGCTCCTTCCCATTTATCGTCAAGGACTTGAGCTGGCCGTCTTCCTAAACCTCCACCCTTTCCTGGCTGTTCTCCACAATTCTCTTTGTAGTGATTTTTCTGCCGTTAACAATCTTGATGGAAGTTGACACGGACTTGAAGTTGCCCATCCCACTACCACCACACGTGGTGGAAGCGAATGAAGTGAGGCCCCCGTGACCGAGTGGCCGCCCCCAAAAAATTCAGCTATCAAAAGAAGAAAACCCTCCTCCGAATGATGGAAATCCACTGAAGGCGGAGAAGAACGAGCCTGCGCCGCGGCTCCTCCCACGCGAGCCCCGCCGAGGCCCAAAGAACTCGTCGAAGGGGCCTTCAAAGAAGTCGAACAGAAATGGATCCCGTCCACCAAAGAATACCCAGAACATGAAGGCAAACTCGCTGAACGAGTCGTCGAAGTGAGTGCCACCTCCACCTCCCTTCAATCCCTCTTTGCCGTATTTGTCATAGATCTCCCGCTTTTTAGCATCTGACAGCACCTGGTAGGCCTCGGCCACCTGCTTGAACTTCCTCTCCGCCTCCTCTTTGTTGTCGGGGTTCTTATCCGGGTGCCACTTCAGGGCCAGTTTCCGGTACGCCTTCTTAATGTCCTCAGTGGAGGCATGTCTCTGCACACCTAGCATTTCATAGTAACCCACCACGGTGACAGGCTGCGGGGACGCGTCCGAAGTCGCGGAGCCGGCGGTGGGAAGGCCCGGCAGACGGCGCGGCCGACAGGGCCGCGGATGGCGTATCAGATGGCGCAGTCTGCTCGGCTCCTGCGTGGCGGGGCCAGTGGCGGGAAGGTCCGGCGGACCCACCACGGTGACAGGCTGCGGGGACTCGTCTGAAGTCGCGGAGCTGGCGGCGGGAAGGTCCGGCGGACGTCGCGGTCTCCTCGGCTCCTGCGCGGCGGGACCGGTGGCGGGAAGGTCCAGTGGACCCACCACGGTGACAGGCTGCGGGGACTCGTCTGAAGTCACGGAGCCGGCGGTGCGAAGGCCCGGCGGACGGCACAGCGGACGGCACGGTCTCCTCGGCTCCTGGGCGGAGGGGCCAGCGGCGGGAAGGTCCGGTGGACGGCACGGTCTCCTCAGCACCTGCGCGGCGGGGCCGGTGGTGGGAAGGTCCGGCGGACCCACCACGGTGACAGGCTGCGGGGACTCGTCTGAAGTCGCGGAGCCGGCGGTGGGAAGGCCCGGCGGACGGCGCGGCCGACAGGGCCGCGGATGGCGTATCAGATGGCGCAGTCTGCTCGGCTCCTGCGTGGCGGGGCCAGTGGCGGGAAGGTCCGGCGGACCCACCACGGTGACAGGCTGCGGGGACTCGTCTGAAGTCGCGGAGCTGGCGGCGGGAAGGTTCGGCAGACGGCGCGGTCTCCTCGGCTCCTGCGCGGCGGGACCGGTGGCGGGAAGGTCCGGTGGACCCACCACGGTGACAGGCTGTGGGGACGCGTCCGAAGTCGCGGAGCCGGCGGTGGGAGGGCCCGGAGGACGGCACAGCAGATGGAGCGGTCTCCTCGGCTCCTGCGTGGCGGGACCGGTGGCGGGAAGGTCCGGCAGACGCACCACGGTGACAGGCTGCGGGGACTCGTCTGAAGTCGCGGAGCCGGCGGTGGGAAGGCCCGGCGGAAGGCACAGCGGACGGCGCAGAGGACGGCGCGGTCTCCTCGGCTCCTGCGCGGTGGGGCCGGCGGCGGGAATGTCCGTTGGACGCACCATGGTGACAGGCTGCGGGGACTCGTCTGAAGTCGCGGAGCCGGCGGAGGGAAGGTCCGGCCGACGGCGCGGTCTCCTCGGCTCCTGCGCGGCGGGGCCGGTGGTAGGAATGTCCGGCAGACGCACCACGGTGACAGGCTGCGGGGACTCGTCTGAAGTCGCGGATCCGGCGGTGGGAAGGCCCGGCGGACGGCACAGCGGACGGCACGGTCTCCTCGGCTCCTGGGCGGAGGGGCCAGTGGCGGGAAGGTCCGGTGGACGGCACGGTCTCCTCAGCACCTGCGCGGCGGGGCCGGTGGTGGGAAGGTCCGGCGGACCCACCACGGTGACAGGCTGCGGGGACTCGTCTGAAGTCGCGGAGCTGGCGGCGGGAAGGTCCGGCCGACGGCGCGGTCTCCTCGGCTCCTGCGCGGCGGGGCCGGTGGTAGGAATGTCCGGCAGACGCACCACGGTGACAGGCTGCGGGGACTCGTCTGAAGTCGCGGATCCGGCGGTGGGAAGGCCCGGCGGACGGCACAGCGGACGGCACGGTCTCCTCGGCTCCTGGGCGGCGGGGCCAGCGGCGGGAAGGTCCGGTGGACGGCACGGTCTCCTCGGCTCCTGCGCGGCGGGGCCGGTGGCGGGAAGGTCCGGCGGATCTACCACGGTGACAGGCGGCGGGGACGCGTCCGAAGCCGCGGAGCCGGCGGTGGGAGGGCCCGGAGGACGGCACAGCAGATGGCGCGGTCTCCTCGGCTCCTGCGCGGTGGGGCCGGTGGTGGGAAGGTCCGGCGGACCCACTACGGTGACAGGCGGCGGGGACGTGCCCGAAGTCGCGGAGCCGGCGGTGAGAAGGCCCGGCAGACGGCGCGGCCGACAGGGCCGCGGATGGCGTATTAGATGGCGCAGTCTGCTCGGCTCCTGCGTGGGGGGGCCAGTGGCGGGAAGGTCCGGCGGACCCACCACGGTGACAGGCTGCGGGGACTCGTCTGAAGTCGCGGCGCTGGCGGCGGGAAGGTCCGGCGGACGGCGCGGCCGACAGGGCCGCGGATGGCGTATTAGATGGCGCAGTCTGCTCGGCTCCTGCGTGGGGGGACCGGTGGCGGGAAGGTCCGGTGGACCCACCACGGTGACAGGCTGCGTGGATGCGTCCAAAGTCGCGGAACCGGCGGTGGGAAGGCCCGGCGGAAGGCACAGCGGACGGCGCAGCGGACGGCGCGGTCTCCTCGGCTCCTGCGCGGTGAGGCCGGCGGCGGGAATGTCCGGCGGACGCACCACGGTGACAGGCTGTGGGGACTCGTCTGAAGTCGCGGAGCCGGCGGAGGGAAGGTCCGGCAGACGGCGCAGTCTCCTCGGCTCCTGCGCGGCGGGACCGGTGGCGGGAAGGTCCGGCTGACGCACCACGGTGACAGGCTGCGGGGACTCGTCTGAAGTCGCGGAGCCGGCGGTGGGAGGGCCCGGAGGACGGCACAGTGGACGACACGGTCTCCTCGGCTCCTGGGCGGCGGGGCCAGCGGCGGGTAGGTCCGGTGGACGGCACGGTCTCCTCGGCTCCTGCGCGGCGGTGCCGGTGGCGGGAAGGTCCGGCAGACGCACCACGGTGACAGGCTGCGGGGACTCGTCTGAAGTCGCGGAACCGGCGGCAGGAAGGTCCGGCGGACGCACCACGGTGACAGGCTGCGGGGACTCGTCTGAAGTCGCGGAGCCGGCGGTGGGAAGGCCCGGCAGACGGCGCCGCCGACAGGGCCACGGATGGCGTATCATATGGCGCAGTCTGCTCGGCTCCTGCGTGGCGGGGCCAGTGGCGGCAAGCTCCAGCGGACCCACCACGGTGACAGGCTGCGGGGACGCGTCCGAAGCCGCGGAGCCGGCGGTGGGAGGGCCCGGAGGACGGCACAGCAGATGGCGCGGTCTACTCGGCTCCTGCGCGGCGGGGCCGGCGGCGGGAAGGTCCAGCGGACTGAGCCGTCTCCTTGTCTCCTGCGCGGCGGGGGCGGCAGCGGGAATGTCAGGCGGACGGAGCGGTCTCCTCGGCTCCTGCGCGGCGGGGCCGGTGGTGGGAAGGTCCGGCGGACCCACTACGGTGACAGGCTGCAGGGACGTGTCCGAAGTCGCGGAGCCGGCGGTGGGAAGGCCCGGCAGACAGCGCCGCCGACAGGGCCACGGATGGCGTATCAGATGGCGCAGTCTGCTCGGCTCCTGCGTGGCGGGGCCAGTGGCGGGAAGGTCTGGCGGACCCACCACGGTGACAGGCTGCGGGGACTCGTCTGAAGTCGCGGAGCTGGCGGCGGGAAGGTCCGGCGGACGGCGCGGTCTCCTCGGCTCCTGCGCGGCGGGACCGGTGGCGGGAAGGTCCGGCGGACGCACCACGGTGACAGGCTGCGGGGACTCGTCTGAAGTCGCGGAGCCGGCGGAGGGAAGGTCCGGCCGATGGCGCGGTTTCCTCGGCTCCTGCGCGGCGGGGCCGGCGGTAGGAAGGTCCGGCGGACCCACTACGGTGACAGGCTGCGGGGACGTGTCCGAAGTCGCGGAGCCGGCGGTGGGAAGGCCCGGCAGACGGCGCCGCCGACAGGGCCACGGATGGCGTATCATATGGCGCAGTCTGCTCGGCTCCTGCGTGGCGGGGCCAGTGGCGGGAAGGTCCGGCGGACCCACCACGGTGACAGGCTGCGGGGACTCGTCTGAAGTCGCGGAGCTGGCGGCGGGAAGGTCCGGCGGACGGCGCGGTCTCCTCGGCTCCTGCACGGCGGGACTGGTGGCGGGAAGGTCCGGAGGACCCACCACGGTGACAGGCTGCGGGGACGTGTCCGAAGTTGCGGAGCCGGCGGTGGGAAGGCCCGGCGGACGGCACAGCGGATGGCGCGGTCTCCTCGGCTCCTGCGCGGTGTGGCCGGCTGCGGGAATGTCCGGCCGACGGCGCGGTCTCCTCGGCTCCTTCGCGGCGGGGCCGGTGGTGGGAAGGTCCGGCGGACCCACTACAGTGACAGGCTGCGGGGACGCGTCCGAAGTCGCGGAGCCGGCGGTGGTAAGGCCCGGCGGACGGCGCAGCGGATGGCGCAGCAGATGGCGCGGTCTGCTCGGCTCCTGCGCGGCGGGACCGGCGGCGGGAACGTCCGGGGGACCCACCACGGTGAGAGGCTTCGGGGACTCGTCTGAAGTCGCTGAGCCGGCGGTGGGAAGGTCCGGCGAACGGCGCGGTCTCTTCGGCTCCTGCGCGGCGTGGCCGGCGGCGGGAAGGTCCAGCGGACGGCGCCGCCGACAGGGCCACGGATGGCGTATCAGATGGCGCAGTCTGCTCGGCTCCTGCGTGGCGGGGCCAGTGGCGGCAAGCTCCAGCGGACCCACTACGGTGACAGGCTGCAGGGACGTGTCCGAAGTCGCGGAGCCGGCGGTGGGAAGGCCCGGCAGACGGCGCCGCCGATAGGGCCACGGATGGCGTATCAGATGGCGCAGTCTGCTCGGCTCCTGCGTGGCGGGGCCAGTGGCGGCAAGCTCTAGCGGACCCACTACGGTGACAGGCTGCAGGGACGTGTCCGAAGTCGCGGAGCCGGCGGTGGGAAGGCCCGGCAGACGGCGCCGCCGATAGGGCCACGGATGGCGTATCAGATGGCGCAGTCTGCTCGGCTCCTGCGTGGCGGGGCCAGTGGCGGGAAGGTCCGGCGGACCCACCACGGTGACAGGCTGCGGGGACTCGTCTGAAGTCGCGGAGCTGGCGGCGGGAAGGTCCGGCGGACGTCGCGGTCTCCTCGGCTCCTGCACGGCGGGACCGGTGGCGGGAAGGTCCGGCGGACGCACCACGGTGACAGGCTGCGGGGACTCGTCTGAAGTCGCGGAGCCGGCGGAGGGAAGGTCCGGCCGACGGCGCGGTTTCCTCGGCTCCTGCGCGGCGGGGCCAGTGGTAGGAAGGTCCGGCGGACCCACTACCGTGACAGGCTGCGGGGACGTGTCCGAAGTCGCGGAGCCGGCGGTGGGAAGGCCCGGCAGACGGCGCCGCCGACAGGGCCACGGATGGCGTATCACATGGCGCAGTCTGCTCGGCTCCTGCGTGGCGGGGCCAGTGGCGGGAACGTCCGGGGGACCCACCACGGTGACAGGCTTCGGGGACTCGTCTGAAGTCGCGGAGCCGGCGGTGGGAAGGTCCGGCGAACGGCGCAGTCTCTTCGGCTCCTGCGCGGCGTGGCCGGCGGCGGGAAGGTCCGGCGGACGGCGCCGTTTCCTCGGCTCCTGCGCGACGGGGCCGGCGGCGGGAAGGTCTGGCTGACCCACCACGGTGACAGGCGGCAGGGACGCGTCGGAAGTCGCGGAGCCGGCGGTGGGAAGGTCTGGCGAACGGCGCGGTCTCTTCGGCTCCGGCGCGGCGGGGCCGGCGGCGGGAAGGTCCGGCGGACGGCGCCGTTTCCTCGGCTCCTGCGCTGCGGGGCCGATGGCGGGAAGGTCCTGGAAAATAGTGGAAAATTTTTGTCTGTAAAAGCTGTATCTCTGTCCAAGTTCATGCACCCGAAATGCTTTATAAATCTCCCAATCCCTAACGTCGGGGCTGTCCACCTAAGTCCGGGTTGTGGACGGGTGGGCAGTCGCTAGCCAGCTAATAAAGGCTCTTTAAATTCTAATTTGATTGTCTCCAACCATCTGGTTCTCGCACTTGCTCCACAACAACACACACACACACACACACACACACACTTACACACACACGAGGTTGACATAGATCAGCCCAGGTGGGATCTGAGTGGTGGCCTGGCCCAAAGAAAACCACCCTGAGCATTTCTGTGTTACCTGTGAGTTCTTCTTTGAAACAGGCCAAAGCCTTCTATGCTGAGTTTCGATCCTGCGGTGGCAGCGGTGGTCCAAACTCATATTCCTGCCTTTCTGAGGTTTTGGCGTCAAGGAATTGGGAGACAACAAAGGGACATGTTGTCTGTCCCAACTCTGTAGCCAAAGTGAGTCAGCTAGGGGCAGCTTTAGAATTTTGCTGTCTCGCTACCGGGGTTACAAGTTCTTTTGGTCTATGACTTCAAGAAGTGAGGTCACTGCCTGGGTCCCCTACCCTGAGGGACTACTCAGACAAGAGACGTGACTTTACTTCCTGATAAGTCCAGGGACCCTGCCTGAATATCCCTCTCTTGTACCTGCTCTGGTTTTAGCAACAGCAGCAGCAGAGCTGTGTCTTAGAAATGTCTCAGGGCCACATCTAGAGCCACTTGTTAAACCTATACAGCCTCTCCTACCAGAATTTGTTTCCTTCCACCCCTATAACTTTTTCTTACTTTGATTTTTCTTTATTTTCTTTTGGTGTGATTTATTATTACAATTTATTATAAATTATAAATAAGTTTTATTTTTGATATTTTTTAAATTGTATTTTATTAATTAGGCTATTACAGTCGTTCTGGTTTTTCCCACTTTACATCCTCTCTATCCAACACTCCACACTTCCTCAGGCAGTCCCTAACCATTGTTCATGTCCATGGGTCATGCACAAGTTCTTTGTCTACTCCATGTTCTACACGGTCATTTACAGCCCCATGGTTACTCTGTCACTACTTATTTGTATTTCTTAATCCCCTACCTCTTCACGCATTCCCTCAAACCCCCCTCACATCTGGCAACCACCAGAACGTTACCTGGATCCTTAATTCAATCTCTGCTCTCCTTGTTTGCTACGTTTGTTTTTTAGATTCAATTGTTAACAAATTTGTATTTTTTGCCTTTCTATTGCTCATAGTTTTGATCTTCTTTTTCTTAAAGAAGTTTCTTTAACATTTCTTCTAATAATTGTTTGGTGATTATGAACCCCTCGTTTTTTTTTAATTTTCTGCAAGGCTCTTTATCTGCCCTTCAATTCAAAATGATAGCTTTGCTGGGTAGAGCAGTTTTGGCTGTAGATTCCTCCTTTTCATGACTTCGGATATTTCTTACCAATACCTTCTCGTCTGCAAAGTTTCTTTAGAGAAATTAGCTGACAGTCTAGTGGGAATTCCCCTGTGGGTAACTAAACTCCTTTCTCCCTTTCTCTTTTTACTTTTAAGAGTCTTGCTTTATCTTTAACCTTTGGTATTTTAATTATGACGTGTCTTAGAGTGGGCACTTTGCATACAACTCTCTGTGCTTCTGGGACTTGCGTGTCTATTTCCTTCACCAAATCAGGGAACTTCCCACTTATTATTTTTTCAAATAGTTTCCAATTTCTTGCTCATTCTCTTCTTCTGAAACCACTATGATGTGAATATTAGATCTCTTAAAGTTGTTCCAGAAGCTATCCTCACTTTTTTGGTTTCTTTTTCATCTTGTTCTGATTGGTTGTTTTTTGCTTCCTTGTATTCCATATCATTGATTTAATTTTAGGCTACATCACTCTACTGTGGTTTCCCTGTAAATTGTGTGTTATTTCAATTAGTGTATCCTTCATTTCTGACTGGATCATTTGTGTGCTGTTGAGGTCCTCACTATGTTCCTTGAGCATCATTATAACAAGTGTTTTGAACTCTGCATCTATAGATTGTTTATTTCCATTTAATTTAGCTCTTTTTTCTGGAGTTTTGCTCTGTTCTTTTTGGGACAATGTTTTTTGTTTTTTGTTTTTGTCTCCTCATTTTCACAGCCTCCCTGCATTTGTTTCCATGGATTAGGTAGCTACTATGATTCCCTGTTTGGGTAGTGTGGCCAAATGTGTAGGTGTCCTGTTGTGTCCAGTGGCACAGCCTCCCCTATCCCCAAGCTTGGTCCTCAAGGTATGCCCTTTGTTTGCACCGAGTACAACCTCCTCTTGTAGTTGAAACTTGTTTGCTGTTGATGGATCAATGGGAGAGATTTATGAAGGCCAGTCCACTGCAAGGATCGACTGTGACAACTTAACACCAACATCTGCCCTCTATGGGGGATCAGGTGTGCAAGGGCAGGGTGGTGGTGCTCCAACATGGTCTGTAGCTCTCCACTGGGTACACTGGCCCTGGGACTTCCTGGGGGGTGCAGGCCAAGTTATGTCCTCACCTGTGTTTTTCCCAGGCCCTCCCTGAGCTATAAAACAATATGAGATGGTTGATATTTGTCCTGGGCTTGGAAATTCCCAGGCAAACCAAACTGTGAATCTAGGCTGGCTGCTGCTAGTGGGAGGCCTGGGGCTCACTGAGGCCAGCTCTTGCTTGTTTGAGATGATTTAGGAAATTGTCAAGCATATGCCAAGACCAACCATTCATATCAAAAATCAGCTTGGGTGGGCCCATAATTTATGCTGGGCAGAGTCTCTGGGGATCTTGAAAGCAGATCTAACAATGTTAGCCAGGTTGGAATCTCTGATACGGCACCAGCCCACTGGCCCTGTGCGTGGAGGGCCCAGAAAATGGATCATGACCTCTGCTCACCCTGATGCTAGACAACTCAGTTTCTCCCTGTATATCAATGGTGCCTTTCAAGCCGCGACTGCGGTGCTGGAGCCCAGAGGAAGCGAGTCCCAGTAAGTTAGTCTATGTGTGCATTCTTTAAGAGGAAATGCTTGAAGTTTCTTCCACCAACTCAATTCTTATTGGTTTCTACAGCCAGAACTTATGGGGTCTTAGTTCCCTGGCCCTGGCACACTGGGCTGGGGGTCCTGGTGTAGAGCTGGGACTCCTCACTCCTGAGATATCCCTCCCTGGTTTTTATCCACCACCCGTCATTGAGGGGTCTCTGTGCCCCTCCTACCAGTCTGGATGGCTGCGGTTTCTTTAACTGTGTAGCTGTCAGACTTCCTTTCAACTTGATTTCTGATGGCTCCGAGTGATGGTTGTTCTATATTTTAGTTGTAATTTTGTTGTGCTTGTGTGAAGAGGCAAGTCATGTCTGCCTGTGCTGTCATCTTGATTGAAAGTCATATTTTAAATTGTGCCATTCCTGAGCATGACGTACATTACTCATGTGGTGCAAGCATCATCACCACTATCTAGTTGCAGGTGTACATCACCCCAAAAGAAAACTCTGCCCCCAAAATACTAACTCCTCATTCTTTCCAACCATAACTATCTGTCTCTTACCCTTTACCTATTCTGGATATTTTCTATGAATGGACTCTTATAATAGGTGAGTTTTTTGTCTGCTCACACATATTTTTTTAATCTAACAAAGCATTTTTGTCATTCTTAAAGGAATTGCCATTATATTACAGAGCAGATATAATACAAAAGAAGTCCTTTAAGTACATGTGTGCGTAATCTTGTAGCTGAAACTAGTTTGCTAAGTGTGATCCAGGACTTGACCCAGTCAAGACTATTCCAAAATATTTACAAAGACAGATGACCCCAAGCTCATGTTACAAGGCCAGCATTATCCTAATTCTAAAATAATATGAAGTCACTAGAAATAAAAATATTACAGGGAAATATTTCTAATGAACCAACGAGGGGGGACCCCAAAATACAAGAATTTATTTCTAAAAGTTGTGTATTTATTCTTACACATTTCACCTTCAGTCACCTTCAAAGTACATTCTATTTGATGTAATACATGTATCAAGATGTATTATCTGCTGCTCAACAAAGTTTTTGAACTCATCCATTTTGATGTCTTTAATGCTTCTGTCATTTTTTGTCTCATGTCTTCCACACTGGTAACATATTTCCATTTGAGGATTTTTGCTCATCCAGGGAAACAAAGAAAAGTCTCTCAGGTTGAAATCAAGTGACTATGAAAGGTGGAACAGGGGTCATGCTGTTTTGGTCAAAAACTGCTGACCACTCAGCACAGTGTGGGCTGGTGTGCACGTAAACCACATATCATGAGATGGGAGAAAAAAATCGAAAGACCTTCAAAATTGTTTTTTTCCTGAAACCGAATTCAGCCTCTAACAACAATGCCAGCTGGTACACGGATATAGATGGGTTCCTAGAACACTCCCGTAGTGAAAGAAACCTGTAACATAAGGGGTCTTCCTGCCAAAAGATAATTACATCTGTTGGTGTCCCCCTAGTAGATGTTCAAATCCTCAACAAAATATTAGTATTGTGTTACAGAAACACATTTAAAAATTATACACCCTAAGAGGGATATATTCCGGGGGTGCATGGTTGTATGAATCCACAAATCAATAACAGATGACATACCACATAACAAGGTGCTTCAGATATTTCATGGTACAGGAGGGACTAGGAAAAGGATTGAGAAATTCTACAAGAAGCAGTGACGGTTCTCACTCTCTCTTTCAATGACTCTCTCTCTCCATTTCACTCTGTCTTCTTTCTCTTTTCTCCAGGACTGAATGAATTCCTACTTCTTTCCTATTTTCTCTCAATACATAGTCATTTCATCTGCCTTTTTTCCCTGTACTCAATAAAGAATCAGGTTGGCCCTGCTATAGTGATGATCTAGCTCTGGTCAAATCAATACTTACCAGGGTTTTAAGATCACACATATCCTCAAGAGATGCTGAAGGAACAGACTCAGAGAACACATGTGAATCAAGTAGAGAAGCGAATAAAATACCTATGTAATACACAGTGATAGGCCATGTCTTTAATATGTATTAGCTTACAAAACACACATTTATAATACTAATTAAAAATATAAACGAATAATTATACATATCTATAGCTACATAAAGAGAAAGAAATAAAATAAATCATGGCGAGTTACAGATGAACTCATAATAAAAATAATCTTAAAGAATAATGAAATGGGTTCTTAGAAAGATTGAGAGACTTCCAGCCAAGATGGAGGTGTAGACAGACATGCTGCAACTCCCTCCACAACTAAGAAGAAATACAACTACCTCAAAACTAGAAATAACCAGAAGTTCCAGAAAATCAAACTGCATGGAAGTCCAGCAAACAAAGATATAAAGAAGAAATACTCATCCAGACAGGAAGGAGGGGTGGAGCCGGGGTGGAGAGAACGCAGTGTGGTGGCAGCAACAATGGGGGCAGTGACAGGCCATCAGAAAGTGCAGTCACACATTTTAAAGGTAGGAGGGACATCTGGGGAGTGTTCCCAGCTCCTCACTGGACCTCGCAGCTCATGGTTCCAGCACAGGGGAAAATCAAGCTTCATTGCTTTTGACTGTGCAGATGAGTGGGGGTTGGGGTGGAGGCAGAAACTGCCAGTCTCGCAGCAGAGTCTTCTTGTTTAAAGGGCCCTCACAATCCTAGAATGTCCGCAGACCCACTCACTCTGGGAACGATGGCCAGGGCAGCAGCTAGAAGAGTGCCAGTGCAGTGCAGAAGTGGGAGAGGTGCCTGGATAAGGGGTGAGTGCTAGGCAGGCAGCATTGTTCCCTCTCAGACACCTCCCCCACATACAGCACCACAACGTGGTGAAACAGGTCGCCCTGTACTGATGAATCCCTAAGGCTCCACCCCTTACAACACAACAGGAGCGACAGCTCTACCTGCAACATGGAGGCAAACAAACACAGGAGCCTGTCAGAATGAGGAGACAGAGAAGTAAGGCTCAAAGGGGGGAAGAGATCAAGGTTCCAGTGGAAGAACTAAGAGAGGAGGAGATAGACAACCCAACAGATGAGGAGATAGACAACCTAAGAGACACAGAATTCAAACACTATTGATAAAGATGCTCACAGGCTTGACAGACATGCTTGAGTATGCATGGAAAGCACATAAGAGAAGAAGTGAAGGCTATTCTAAGTGAAATGAAGGAAAATGCACACAAAACCAGTGGTGAAGGCCAGAAAACTGGGATTCAAATCAATGATTTGGAATATAAGGGGGAAAAAAAAAAAAACAAAAAACAGTGCAGAATGAGGAAGCAAGAATTGAAAATAATGAGGAAAACTTCCCAAATTTTGTGAAGGACATGGACATACAGGTTTGGGGAGCACACAGGGTCCCGGGTGAGGTGGACTCAGAGGGGACCACACCAGGATGCATCATGACTGAGATGCCAAAGGTGAAAGATAAAGACAGAGTCCTGGGGGCAGCAAGAGGGAGGTGGAGAGTTGCCTACAGGAGAATGCCTATAGGACTATCAGCCGATTTATCAGAGGACACTTTGCAGGCAGGAAGGGACTGGAAAGCAGTATTCAATGTGATGAAAGGCAACCTGCAACCAGAATTACTCTATCCAGCAAAACTATCATTTAGATGAAGTGCTTCCCAGACAAGGTAAAGCTAAAGGACTTCATCGTCACCAAGCCACTATTATATGAAATGTCAAAGAGACTTACTAAGGAAAAAGAAGATCAAAACTATGAACAGTAAAATGACAACAAACTCAAAACTATTAACAACTGAATCTAAAAAATAAAAACAGAATCCAACTAAGCAAACCAGAATAGGAACAGAATCAAAGGTATGGGGATCATTTGGAGGGTTATCAGCTGGGAGTGGGGAGGGAGAGAAATGGGGACATAGTACAGGGATTAAGAAGCATAATTGGTTGGTACAAAATAAACAGGGGAAATTAAGAATAACATAGGAAAGGGTGAAGCCAAAGAACTTATATGCACAACCCATGGACATGAACCTGGTGGGGTGGGTTTGCTGGATGAAAATAGGGTACTGGGTGGAGGAGAGAGAAGGGGAAAAATTGGAACTACTGTAACAACATAATAAAATATACTTAAAAGGAAAGTTTGAAATCAGACCTTTTTTTGATGTTAATTTTTCCTATCTATCAACACATGAAAGACTTCCACTTATTTGTATCTTCTTCAATTTCTTTCTTTGGTGTCTTATAAATTTCTGAGTAGAGGTTTTTACATACTTGGTTAAAGTTATTCCTAATATTTTATCGTTGTGGATACAATTGTAAATGGGATTGCGTTCTTAGTTTCCCTTTCTGAGAGTTCATTATTGGTATATAAAATCGCAATAGATTTAATTTTTTTATCCTGGTACTTTACTGAATCCATTTATCAGTCCTAGTAGTTACTAGGTGTAATTTTTAGGCTTCTCTAAACAAAGTATTATATAATGGGCAAATAATGAGGTTTACCTCTTCTATTCCATTTGGATGCCTGTTATTTCTCCCTTTCTAATTCCTATGGCTATGACTTCTATGCTGAATAAGAGTGATGAAAATGGATATCCCTATCTTGTTCCTGATCTTAAGGGAAGCACTTTTAGATTTTGCCTATTGAGTATGATGTTAGCTGTGGGTTTGTCATATATGGCCTTTATTATGTTGAAGTATGTCCACTCTATCCTTACTTTTCTGAGAGTTTTTAACTTAAATTGGTGCTTGATTTTACAAATGCTTTTTGCGTTATTATTGAAATGATCATTTGACTTTCATGCTTCATTTTGCTGATGCGGTGTATCACATTTATTGATGTGTAGATACTGTATCAAACTTGCATCTGAGAATAAATCCCAAGGAACAATAAGAGTAGGTGTGACATAGTTTGGCTGTTTATGAGCCAAGATCTTAGAAACTAACAGCAGTGGTGTTGATCAGTAGAATGGTGGGCACATATGAGGATGTCTGCCTAGCAACGTTCCTTCCAGAACAACCCCTCTTTCACTTGACCCACGTGATCATTATGGAGATACCATCTCGAAGTCATGAGACCCTGTCCATATGACCATATTGAAAATGTGCAAGGATAGGAAGCTCAGTCAAGTGTCACCACAAAATCCCTGGTAATCATTATCTGGGTATAGCTACTTTTCCCCTTTGGGTGTCTGTACTACAAGATGAAACCTGTTTTTGCTTATATGTCTATTTGAAATGAAGAAAGTGGATTCGCAAGAAATGTAGAGAGAATATGACTGATAAGAATACATGTCATTCCAAACAGGCTCTGGCAAGAGAGGGAAGGCTGAGGAGGCAAAGGCAGCAGATGTGATCTGGGTGGCATGGATAGCCCAGCAGAGGAGACACCAGGGGAATCCATCTGTAAGCAGGTTATCTTACAGGTTCTTCAAGATACATCTGTACATTTATAATGAATTTCTCTCACTTTATGAAGCAAAATATTGTTGAGTTTATCTTAGTTACCAACAATGAGAGTAGAATTTCCACAATGAAAAAGAAAACCAGAATATAAAACTTCTCAGACCAAATAATGTATCCTATGGGTACTTTCAATCTCTCTCTTAATAAAGAGATGGTTGTGGTCCCTTATGTTAATTTGTGTCTTAATTATGGCCTTACTCACATGGTCTGTAAAATTATTTTGAATGGACATAGTCCATATTGAACATGCCTGACTACATTGAAGAGGTAGTTCTGTTAAATAAATTTATTTTAAATGAATAATGTGTATATGGATAATGTATAAAATAAAAACAAAAATGCCACATTCAAAAATTTTCAATAAAACCTATGTTCAATATAAACTGAAGATTGTAGGAAAATTAGCCCATGATGAACCTAGAAAATTGTTGCAAAATGTGAAATAACTTGCCCATTTTTTTCTGTTTTATAAGCATGCGTAACCAAGTCAACTAGAGCTATCAATAAAGTCATTAAAAGAGAAATTGAACTGAATTGATCCAAAAGTATTAGTCATGAAAATAATTCCACTGTTTCTGTGAGTGACTATGTATGCCATATCCTTATAAACTTTCAATCTCTGTTAATGTTTTGGATCCTAAACACTAAGTCTGGAATATTCAAAAATTATCATTGTTCATAGATAAGTTCAAATATGTTCATTAGGACATATTTTCCAAAACTATTTGTTAAATGTAATGTAAGAAATAATATAGTCTTCCTTTGAAGGGTTATTACTATAAAGCAGTCATGTATGTTCATTACCACGCAAAATATTTGTATTTGTTTTTTTTAATGAAATATGTTATTAGCAACCTTCATTCAATCTGATAGAAATTTTGTAAGGTCTTATTCATATAGTAGGATAAAAGCATTTTATTATTTCCATCAAATATTAAACCTTAATCAGAGTTCAGGATTTGTTTCTTACTCACAGGAGTCAGATGCAGTAGGAGCCAATTTTTCCAAAACTCTAATTTTCAAGAAGAGTTACAGATTTTCAATGAGTCAGAAAGTAGAAGTGAAGAAAAGGTGAGAAAGGAGTTGATGTGCAACACATTAGTTTTCTAAGAAGACCTAGTTAGTTTTCACAGATTCTCAACTTCTTGACAGTTTTATCAATCACCAGTACCCAGGTCCTGCAAAAGACCCCAGTTAGTATTTACAAACCATTCAATCCTCACTTGAGTGGGCCATATAAAGTACATGTCAAAGAACCATTAGTGTTCTGTCATGAGAACTCCCTTGGATAAAAGCCAAAAGTCACATGTTATTTATTGCTTAGTTGAATGATGCTTGCTTATAGTCTTAGATTTAACCAGGTCCCTGTAGTAGGATAACCCAATGTTCTCATAAATATGTTCACATAATAATCCCTTGATTTTGTGTTACCTTATTTAGGAAACTAGTGTTTGGCAATTTGACTCTGGTAGAGATCTTTAGATGACTCTGGATGATCCTGTGTGCCCTCAATGCTTACAAGTATACTTACAAGTATATTTATAAGGGAAAGCAGAGGGAGATTAGACAGCCACCCAAAGGAGATGGCAAAGTGAAGGTAGAGGTAGAAATGAGTGATCTGGCCACAAGCCCAGAAATGCTGTCCCACAATATGGAAAGAAACAAGAAAAAGGATTCTCTTGTAGAGCTTTAGAAGAAGTGTTGTCCTGGTGATACCTTGATTAGGACTCTGGCCTCCAGGAATGTGTGAGAATATATTTCTGTTGTTTCATGCCATTGTGTTTGCTGTAATTTATTACAATATCTACAAGACTCCAATACAGCCCCTACACTACTTTTGATACATGAACATTTTTTTTCAGTATCTTGAGATAAAATTGATGAATAGGAATCCAGTGGAATGGTTGCATAAAACAAAAATTGCTAAATGAATGAATGGAACCAAAAAATCATGACTTTTTTTTAAAGTAGAGCAATAATTAAATGGAATTCTTGAATAAGTACGTAAATATGCATACTTATAGTTATGTGTGTGTATAAATATGTATATAAGTATTAAATACTTCCTTACAAGGAGTGTAAGTGGACTTATTAAAGTCAAATCAGATTAAGAAATGATGTCTTCAGGATTTTTAATCTCTCTGTAACTACATCATTTTATACCAATTAGAAGAGAAATTAGTAAAGCGACCTGATAAATTGAGAGATATTTTTTCCTTTTTATTTCTCAATATATTTTAGAGTTAAAAGATATTGCAGTAGCATAAGTAAAACAATCTAGTCTTGGCACCTAAGTGCTCAGCAGTTAAGAGGAGTTGTATGCTCTAGGATGCTTGAAAGAAGGGATTCACCTGAAATAGACATTCCCTATGGTAGCATGTTGGCCATATAGTTAAGCACCAGGCATATTATATTCCATATATGCATATACACAGGGTCTCTGATATGTTACAAAACAGCATTTCAAAACACTCAGGTGTATCACTTTTTTCATCTGTGTAGATGTCATGTATGCTCTCTTTGTTGAGAGTCCCTTGCTTCTATATTGTTAAGAGAAAGACAAAATGTTAGGTCTATCATATTAAAGCAAGGATGACGGCCCAATCTTAATAGTCCTCTACCAGACAAACCAACTGGTGGCATGCCTTTCTTTGAATTTATACATAATTTCAAGCACATAACTTAAAACTTTTAAAACCTTCATTTCATGATGGTGGGTAGTCAGAGAAAAGACAAGAAAAAAAAAAAAAAAACAAAGAAAAATAGCAAAGTCTTCATTTTTTGTTTCAACCTTAATGCACATACCACCTAAGCAGACAAAAATTCCCACATTATTAACAGACTAAGAACTCTGAGTAGGCAAGCAGGTACTGAAGATAAAATAGTAAAGAAAAAAACATAATTTCTAAAAATAAACAAACACTTACTTTCAAGTTTTTATATCCTATCTTCCTATTAAGTTATAACAAGTGTAAAGTATAACAGAGTTTTATTTTTGAGAAAATGACTTAGGAGAATATAGAATTTTAACACAAAGAAATTTCTGTAAATTGATGAATCAAACTTTTTGTTGTTTTTTAAAAGACAATTCCAATAGAAAAACAAAATTTCTCATTAGTTGTTTATGTGCTTTAAACTAAGAAGATTACAGAAATTAGACAGTGGAAAATACTAACTTTTTAACTATTGTAATATGATTATGAAACCCTGATGTAGCTGTACAATGAAATGGGTACTGCTTTTCTAGCCATGACTTGTTAGGTTATAATTTTCAAGGACACTCTAGCTAAAATGAAGGTTCCTTTTTAGAAAGAATACCAGATGTATGGTTATCAGATAAAATGGAGGCCACCTAATTGTTCTGAATTTCAAATAAGTTATAATTTTAGGCATAACTATGTCCCAAGTATTGAACTACTATGCTATATTTGTATTAAAAATTTGATTTGTGGTTTATGTGAAGTTCAAATAAAACTGGGTGTCCTGTATCATTGTTTTCTAAATCTACCAACACTAACAAGGTGTTTTAGATATTTCAAGGTATAAGAAGGCACTAGGAAAAGAGTTTCCCAGAGAGTAATTAGTAGCAAAATATTAAACAGGTGTTATATGTGAGTTTTCTATCAAACATTCTAAGATGAAAATAATATAATTATTAGAATTTTAATTCCAAAAATAAAAATTTATGAAGTTAAGCATACACTGAATTTTTATTTCATAGGATATATACAGAAATTATTATTTTGAAAAACAACTAATATAAGGGAAACCTAATTATTAGTAGTCTTCAAATATTAGTTTTTTATTTATATTATATATCCTTTATTTTATAAAGAATTGAAATTTATGTGCTGCATTTTTAAAATGAGATAAGAGCAGCTGGCCATGTGGGAAGGCCACCCTCCCCTCCACCCCCACTCTTATTAGAAAGCCCTAGACCCAAGGGTAGGTAGGACGACGACCATGTTCAGCTTGAAGCAGCTAGAAAAGCACGAGACCTTGGCCCATTGTCCTCTATAAAATAAAGGGTCTTAAGTCTAAGAAGGGGAATTATACAGGGGCTTCATTCCATAAGGGCCTAGAAGAGTTTTGGTCCTAAGGTCACAATATCATCCTTTAAACACCTAGGACTCAAGGATTTGAACCCCCAAATAAAACCAGTGGGGAATGTTAAAGGGTATTTCTTAGGTGTCCAGCCAGTAGGGTAATCAGTTGAACCTGGGTCTCGGGAACCAGACCCCCTCAGTTGCATGTTCTGACCAAGCAGAACAAGGAACTTAACCTAACTGTTATTCCTTTGAGCAGTGACCTATTCCTTTGAGCAATGACCTGGAAAATAGTGGAAAATTTTTGTCTGTACAAGCTGTATCTCTGTCCAAGTTCATGCACCCGAAATGCTTTATAAATCCCCCAATCCCTAACGTCGGGGCTGTCCACCTAAGTCCGGGTTGTGGACGGGTGGGCAGTCGCTAGCCAGCTAATAAAGGCTCTTTAAATTCTAATTTGATTGTCTCCAACCATTTGGTTCTCGCACTTGCTCCACAACCACACACACACACACACACACACACACACACTTACACACACACGAGGTTGACATAGATCAGCCCAGGTGGGATCTGAGTGGTGGCCTGGCCCAAAGAAAACCACCCTGAGCGTTTCTGTGTTACCTGTGAGTTCTTCTTTGAAACAGGCCAAAGCCTTCTATGCTGAGTTTCGATCCTGCGGTGGCAGCGGCGGTCCAAACTCATATTCCTGCCTTTTTTAGTTTTTGGCGTCAAGGACTTGGGAGACAACAAAGGGACATGTTGTCTGTCCCAACTCTGTAGCCAAAGTGAGTCAGCTAGGGGCAGCTTTAGAATTTTGCTGTCTCGCTACCGGGGTTACAAGTTCTTTTGGTCTATGACTTCAAGAAGTGAGGTCACTGCCTGGGTCCCCTACCCTGAGGGACTACTCAGACAAGAGACGTGACTTTACTTCCTGATAAGTCCAGGGACCCTGCCTGAATATCCCTCTCTTGTACCTGCTCTGGTTTTAGCAACAGCAGCAGCAGAGCTGTGTCTTAGAAATGTCTCAGGGCCACATCTAGAGCCACTTGTTAAACCTGTACAGCCTCTCCTACCAGAATTTGTTTTCTTCCACCCCTATAACTTTTTCTTACTTTGATTTTTCTTTATTTTCTTTTGGTGTGATTTATTATTACAATTTATTATAAATTATAAATAAGTTTTATTTTTGATATTTTTTAAATTGTATTTTATTAATTAGGCTATTACAGTCGTTCTGGTTTTTCCCACTTTACATCCTCTCTATCCAACACTCCACACTTCCTCAGGCAGTCCCTAACCATTGTTCATGTCCATAGGTCATGCACAAGTTCTTTGTCTACTCCATGTTCTACACGGTCATTTACAGCCCCATGGTTACTCTGTCACTACTTATTTGTATTTCTTAATCCCCTACCTCTTCACGCATTCCCTCAAACCCCCCTCACATCTGGCAACCACCAGAACGTTATCTGGATCCTTAATTCAATCTCTGCTCTCCTTGTTTGCTACGTTTGTTTTTTAGATTCAATTGTTAACAAATTTGTATTTTTTGCCTTTCTATTGCTCATAGTTTTGATCTTCTTTTTCTTAAAGAAGTTTCTTTAACATTTCTTCTAATAATTGTTTGGTGATTATGAACCCCTCGTTTTTTTTAATTTTCTGCGAGGCTCTTTATCTGCCCTTCAATTCAAAATGATAGCTTTGCTGGGTAGAGCAGTTTTGGCTGTAGATTCCTCCTTTTCATGACTTCGGATATTTCTTACCAATACCTTCTCGTCTGCAAAGTTTCTTTAGAGAAATTAGCTGACAGTCTAGTGGGAATTCCCCTGTGGGTAACTAAACTCCTTTCTCCCTTTCTCTTTTTACTTTTAAGAGTCTTGCTTTATCTTTAACCTTTGGTATTTTAATTATGACGTGTCTTAGAGTGGGCACTTTGCATACAACTCTCTGTGCTTCTGGGACTTGCGTGTCTATTTCCTTCACCAAATCAGGGAACTTCCCACTTATTATTTTTTTCAAATAGTTTCCAATTTCTTGCTCATTCTCTTCTTCTGAAACCACTATGATGTGAATATTAGATCTCTTAAAGTTGTTCCAGAAGCTATCCTCACTTTTTTGGTTTCTTTTTCATCTTGTTCTGATTGGTTGTTTTTTGCTTCCTTGTATTCCATATCATTGATTTAATTTTAGGCTACATCACTCTACTGTGGTTTCCCTGTAAATTGTGTGTTATTTCAATTAGTGTATCCTTCATTTCTGACTGGATCATTTGTGTGCTGTTGAGGTCCTCACTATGTTCCTTGAGCATCATTATAACAAGTGTTTTGAACTCTGCATCTATAGATTGTTTATTTCCATTTAATTTAGCTCTTTTTTCTGGAGTTTTGCTCTGTTCTTTTTGGGACAATGTTTTTTGTTTTTTGTTTTTGTCTCCTCATTTTCACAGCCTCCCTGCATTTGTTTCCATGGATTAGGTAGCTACTATGATTCCCTGTTTGGGTAGTGTGGCCAAATGTGTAGGTGTCCTGTTGGGTCCAGTGGCACAGCCTCCCCTATCCCCAAGCTTGGTCCTCAAGGTATGCCCTTTGTGTGCACCGAGTACAACCTCCTCTTGTAGTTGAAACTTGTTTGCTGTTGATGGATCAATGGGAGAGATTTATGAAGGCCAGTCCACTGCAAGGATCGACTGTGACAACTTAACACCAACATCTGCCCTCTATGGGGGATCAGGTGTGCAAGGGCAGGGTGGTGGTGCTCCAACATGGTCTGTAGCTCTCCACTGGGTACACTGGCCCTGGGACTTCCTGGGGGGTGCAGGCCAAGTTAAGTCCTCACCTGTGTTTTTCCCAGGCCCTCCCTGAGCTATAAAACAATATGAGATGGTTGATACTTGTCCTGGGCTTGGAAATTCCCAGGCAAACCAAACTGTGAATCTAGGCTGGCTGCTGCTAGTGGGAGGCCTGGGGCTCACTGAGGCCAGCTCTTGCTTGTTTGAGATGATTTAGGAAATTGTCAAGCATATGCCAAGACCAACCATTCATATCAAAAATCAGCTTGGGTGGGCCCATAATTTATGCTGGGCAGAGTCTCTGGGGATCTTGAAAGCAGATCTAACAATGTTAGCCAGGTTGGAATCTCTGATACGGCACCAGCCCACTGGCCCTGTGCGTGGAGGGCCCAGAAAATGGATCATGACCTCTGCTCACCCTGATGCTAGACAACTCAGTTTCTCCCTGTATATCAATGGTGCCTTTCAAGCCGCGACTGCGGTGCTGGAGCCCAGAGGAAGCGAGTCCCAGTAAGTTAGTCTATGTGTGCATTCTTTAAGAGGAAATGCTTGAAGTTTCTTCCACCAACTCAATTCTTATTGGTTTCTACAGCCAGAACTTATGGGGTCTTAGTTCCCTGGCCCTGGCACACTGGGCTGGGGGTCCTGGTGTAGAGCTGGGACTCCTCACTCCTGAGATATCCCTCCCTGGTTTTTATCCACCACCCGTCATTGAGGGGTCTCTGTGCCCCTCCTACCAGTCTGGATGGCTGCGGTTTCTTTAACTGTGTAGCTGTCAGACTTCCTTTCAACTTGATTTCTGATGGCTCCGAGTGATGGTTGTTCTATATTTTAGTTGTAATTTTGTTGTGCTTGTGTGAAGAGGCAAGTCATGTCTGCCTGTGCTGTCATCTTGATTGAAAGTCATATTTTAAATTGTGCCATTCCTGAGCATGACGTACATTACTCATGTGGTGCAAGCATCATCACCACTATCTAGTTGCAGGTGTACATCACCCCAAAAGAAAACTCTGCCCCCAAAATACTAACTCCTCATTCTTTCCAACCATAACTGTCTGTCTCTTACCCTTTACCTATTCTGGATATTTTCTATGAATGGACTCTTATAATAGGTGAGTTTTTTGTCTGCTCACACATATTTTTTTAATCTAACAAAGCATTTTTGTCATTCTTAAAGGAATTGCCATTATATTACAGAACAGATATAATACAAAAGAAGTCCTTTAAGTACATGTGTGCGTAATCTTGTAGCTGAAACTAGTTTGCTAAGTGTGATCCAGGACTTGACCCAGTCAAGACTATTCCAAAATATTTACAAAGACAGATGACCCCAAGCTCATGTTACAAGGCCAGCATTATCCTAATTCTAAAATAATATGAAGTCACTAGAAATAAAAATATTACAGGGAAATATTTCTAATGAACCAACGAGGGGGGACCCCAAAATACAAGAATTTATTTCTAAAAGTTGTGTATTTATTCTTACACATTTCATCTTCAGTCACCTTCAAAGTACATTCTATTTGATGTAATACATGTATCAAGATGTATTATCTGCTGCTCAACAAAGTTTTTGAACTCATCCATTTTGATGTCTTTAATGCTTCTGTCATTTTTTGTCTCATGTCTTCCACACTGGTAACATATTTCCATTTGAGGATTTTTGCTCATCCAGGGAAACAAAGAAAAGTCTCTCAGGTTGAAATCAAGTGACTATGAAAGGTGGAACAGGGGTCATGCTGTTTTGGTCAAAAACTGCTGACCACTCAGCACAGTGTGGGCTGGTGTGCACGTAAACCACATATCATGAGATGGGAGAAAAAAAATCGAAAGACCTTCAAAATTGTTTTTTTCCTGAAACCGAATTCAGCCTCTAACAACAATGCCAGCTGGTACACGGATATAGATGGGTTCCTAGAACACTCCCGTAGTGAAAGAAACCTGTAACATAAGGGGTCTTCCTGCCAAAAGATAATTACATCTGTTGGTGTCCCCCTAGTAGATGTTCAAATCCTCAACAAAATATTAGTATTGTGTTACAGAAACACATTTAAAAATTATACACCCTAAGAGGGATATATTCCGGGGGTGCATGGTTGTATGAATCCACAAATCAATAACAGATGACATACCACATAACAAGGTGCTTCAGATATTTCATGGTACAGGAGGGACTAGGAAAAGGATTGAGAAATTCTACAAGAAGCAGTGACGGTTCTCACTCTCTCTTTCAATGACTCTCTCTCTCCATTTCACTCTGTCTTCTTTCTCTTTTCTCCAGGACTGAATGAATTCCTACTTCTTTCCTATTTTCTCTCAATACATAGTCATTTCATCTGCCTTTTTTCCCTGTACTCAATAAAGAATCAGGTTGGCCCTGCTATAGTGATGATCTAGCTCTGGTCAAATCAATACTTACCAGGGTTTTAAGATCACACATATCCTCAAGAGATGCTGAAGGAACAGACTCAGAGAACACATGTGAATCAAGTAGAGAAGCGAATAAAATACCTATGTAATACACAGTGATAGGCCATGTCTTTAATATGTATTAGCTTACAAAACACACATTTATAATACTAATTAAAAATATAAACGAATAATTATACATATCTATAGCTGCATAAAGAGAAAGAAATAAAATAAATCATGGCGAGTTACAGATGAACTCATAATAAAAATAATCTTAAAGAATAATGAAATGGGTTCTTAGAAAGATTGAGAGACTTCCAGCCAAGATGGAGGTGTAGACAGACATGCTGCAACTCCCTCCACAACTAAGAAGAAATACAACTACCTCAAAACTAGAAATAACCAGAAGTTCCAGAAAATCAAACTGCATGGAAGTCCAGCAAACAAAGATATAAAGAAGAAATACTCATCCAGACAGGAAGGAGGGGTGGAGCCGGGGTGGAGAGAACGCAGTGTGGTGGCAGCAACAATGGGGGCAGTGACAGGCCATCAGAAAGTGCAGTCACACATTTTAAAGGTAGGAGGGACATCTGGGGAGTGTTCCCAGCTCCTCACTGGACCTCGCAGCTCATGGTTCCAGCACAGGGGAAAATCAAGCTTCATTGCTTTTGACTGTGCAGATGAGTGGGGGTTGGGGTGGAGGCAGAAACTGCCAGTCTCGCAGCAGAGTCTTCTTGTTTAAAGGGCCCTCACAATCCTAGAATGTCCGCAGACCCACTCACTCTGGGAACGATGGCCAGGGCAGCAGCTAGAAGAGTGCCAGTGCAGTGCAGAAGTGGGAGAGGTGCCTGGATAAGGGGTGAGTGCTAGGCAGGCAGCATTGTTCCCTCTCAGACACCTCCCCCACATACAGCACCACAACGTGGTGAAACAGGTCGCCCTGTACTGATGAATCCCTAAGGCTCCACCCCTTACAACACAACAGGAGCGACAGCTCTACCTGCAACATGGAGGCAAACAAACACAGGAGCCTGTCAGAATGAGGAGACAGAGAAGTAAGGCTCAAAGGGGGGAAGAGATCAAGGTTCCAGTGGAAGAACTAAGAGAGGAGGAGATAGACAACCCAACAGATGAGGAGATAGACAACCTAAGAGACACAGAATTCAAACACTATTGATAAAGATGCTCACAGGCTTGACAGACATGCTTGAGTATGCATGGAAAGCACATAAGAGAAGAAGTGAAGGCTATTCTAAGTGAAATGAAGGAAAATGCACACAAAACCAGTGGTGAAGGCCAGAAAACTGGGATTCAAATCAATGATTTGGAATATAAGGGGGAAAAAAAAAAAAAAAAAACAGTGCAGAATGAGGAAGCAAGAATTGAAAATAATGAGGAAAACTTCCCAAATTTTGTGAAGGACATGGACATACAGGTTTGGGGAGCACACAGGGTCCCGGGTGAGGTGGACTCAGAGGGGACCACACCAGGATGCATCATGACTGAGATGCCAAAGGTGAAAGATAAAGACAGAGTCCTGGGGGCAGCAAGAGGGAGGTGGAGAGTTGCCTACAGGAGAATGCCTATAGGACTATCAGCCGATTTATCAGAGGACACTTTGCAGGCAGGAAGGGACTGGAAAGCAGTATTCAATGTGATGAAAGGCAACCTGCAACCAGAATTACTCTATCCAGCAAAACTATCATTTAGATGAAGTGCTTCCCAGACAAGGTAAAGCTAAAGGACTTCATCGTCACCAAGCCACTATTATATGAAATGTCAAAGAGACTTACTAAGGAAAAAGAAGATCAAAACTATGAACAGTAAAATGACAACAAACTCAAAACTATTAACAACTGAATCTAAAAAATAAAAACAGAATCCAACTAAGCAAACCAGAATAGGAACAGAATCAAAGGTATGGGGATCATTTGGAGGGTTATCAGCTGGGAGTGGGGAGGGAGAGAAATGGGGACATAGTACAGGGATTAAGAAGCATAATTGGTTGGTACAAAATAAACAGGGGAAATTAAGAATAACATAGGAAAGGGTGAAGCCAAAGAACTTATATGCACAACCCATGGACATGAACCTGGTGGGGTGGGTTTGCTGGATGAAAAGAGGGTACTGGCTGGAGGAGAGAGAAGGGGAAAAATTGGAACTACTGTAACAACATAATAAAATATACTTAACAAAAAGGAAAGTTTGAAATCAGACCTTTTTTTGATGTTAATTTTTCCTATCTATCAACACATGAAAGACTTCCACTTATTTGTATCTTCTTCAATTTCTTTCTTTGGTGTCTTATAAATTTCTGAGTAGAGGTTTTTACATACTTGGTTAAAGTTATTCCTAATATTTTATCGTTGTGGATACAATTGTAAATGGGATTGCGTTCTTAGTTTCCCTTTCTGAGAGTTCATTATTGGTATATAAAATTGCAATAGATTTAATTTTTTTATCCTGGTACTTTACTGAATCCATTTATCAGTTCTAGTAGTTACTAGGTGTAATTTTTAGGCTTCTCTAAACAAAGTATTATATAATGGGCAAATAATGAGGTTTACCTCTTCTATTCCATTTGGATGCCTGTTATTTCTCCCTTTCTAATTCCTATGGCTATGACTTCTATGCTGAATAAGAGTGATGAAAATGGATATCCCTATCTTGTTCCTGATCTTAAGGGAAGCACTTTTAGATTTTGCCTATTGAGTATGATGTTAGCTGTGGGTTTGTCATATATGGCCTTTATTATGTTGAAGTATGTCCACTCTATCCTTACTTTTCTGAGAGTTTTTAACTTAAATTGGTGCTTGATTTTACAAATGCTTTTTGCGTTATTATTGAAATGATCATTTGACTTTCATGCTTCATTTTGCTGATGCGGTGTATCACATTTATTGATGTGTAGATACTGTATCAAACTTGCATCTGAGAATAAATCCCAAGGAACAATAAGAGTAGGTGTGACATAGTTTGGCTGTTTATGAGCCAAGATCTTAGAAACTAACAGCAGTGGTGTTGATCAGTAGAATGGTGGGCACATATGAGGATGTCTGCCTAGCAACGTTCCTTCCAGAACAACCCCTCTTTCACTTGACCCACGTGATCATTATGGAGATACCATCTCGAAGTCATGAGACCCTGTCCATATGACCATATTGAAAATGTGCAAGGATAGGAAGCTCAGTCAAGTGTCACCACAAAATCCCTGGTAATCATTATCTGGGTATAGCTACTTTTCCCCTTTGGGTGTCTGTACTACAAGATGAAACCTGTTTTTGCTTATATGTCTATTTGAAATGAAGAAAGTGGATTCGCAAGAAATGTAGAGAGAATATGACTGATAAGAATACATGTCATTCCAAACAGGCTCTGGCAAGAGAGGGAAGGCTGAGGAGGCAAAGGCAGCAGATGTGATCTGGGTGGCATGGATAGCCCAGCAGAGGAGACACCAGGGGAATCCATCTGTAAGCAGGTTATCTTACAGGTTCTTCAAGATACATCTGTACATTTATAATGAATTTATCTCACTTTATGAAGCAAAATATTGTTGAGTTTATCTTAGTTACCAACAATGAGAGTAGAATTTCCACAATGAAAAAGAAAACCAGAATATAAAACTTCTCAGACCAAATAATGTATCCTATGGGTACTTTCAATCTCTCTCTTAATAAAGAGATGGTTGTGGTCCCTTATGTTAATTTGTGTCTTAATTATGGCCTTACTCACATGGTCTGTAAAATTATTTTGAATGGACATAGTCCATATTGAACATGCCTGACTACATTGAAGAGGTAGTTCTGTTAAATAAATTTATTTTAAATGAATAATGTGTATATGGATAATGTATAAAATAAAAACAAAAATGCCACATTCAAAAATTTTCAATAAAACCTATGTTCAATATAAACTGAAGATTGTAGGAAAATTAGCCCATGATGAACCTAGAAAATTGTTGCAAAATGTGAAATAACTTGCCCATTTTTTTCTGTTTTATAATCATGCGTAACCAAGTCAACTAGAGCTATCAATAAAGTCATTAAAAGAGAAATTGAACTGAATTGATCCAAAAGTATTAGTCATGAAAATAATTCCACTGTTTCTGTGAGTGAGTATGTATGCCATATCCTTATAAACTTTCAATCTCTGTTAATGTTTTGGATCCTAAACACTAAGTCTGGAATATTCAAAAATTATCATTGTTCATAGATAAGTTCAAATATGTTCATTAGGACATATTTTCCAAAACTATTTGTTAAATGTAATGTAAGAAATAATATAGTCTTCCTTTGAAGGGTTATTACTATAAAGCAGTCATGTATGTTCATTACCACGCAAAATATTTGTATTTGTTTTTTTTAATGAAATATGTTATTAGCAACCTTCATTCAATCTGATAGAAATTTTGTAGGTCTTATTCATATAGTAGGATAAAAGCATTTTATTATTTCCATCAAATATTAAACCTTAATCAGAGTTCAGGATTTGTTTCTTACTCACAGGAGTCAGATGCAGTAGGAGCCAATTTTTCCAAAACTCTAATTTTCAAGAAGAGTTACAGATTTTCAATGAGTCAGAAAGTAGAAGTGAAGAAAAGGTGAGAAAGGAGTTGATATGCAACACATTAGTTTTCTAAGAAGACCTAGTTAGTTTTCACAGATTCTCAACTTCTTGACAGTTTTATCAATCACCAGTACCCAGGTCCTGCAAAAGACCCCAGTTAGTATTTACAAACCATTCAATCCTCACTTGAGTGGGCCATATAAAGTACATGTCAAAGAACCATTAGTGTTCTGTCATGAGAACTCCCTTGGATAAAAGCCAAAAGTCACATGTTATTTATTGCTTAGTTGAATGATGCTTGCTTATAGTCTTAGATTTAACCAGGTCCCTGTAGTAGGATAACCCAATGTTCTCATAAATATGTTCACATAATAATCCCTTGATTTTGTGTTACCTTATTTAGGAAACTAGTGTTTGGCAATTTGACTCTGGTAGAGATCTTTAGATGACTCTGGATGATCCTGTGTGCCCTCAATGCTTACAAGTATACTTACAAGTATATTTATAAGGGAAAGCAGAGGGAGATTAGACAGCCACCCAAAGGAGATGGCAAAGTGAAGGTAGAGGTAGAAATGAGTGATCTGGCCACAAGCCCAGAAATGCTGTCCCACAATATGGAAAGAAACAAGAAAAAGGATTCTCTTGTAGAGCTTTAGAAGAAGTGTTGTCCTGGTGATACCTTGATTAGGACTCTGGCCTCCAGGAATGTGTGAGAATATATTTCTGTTGTTTCATGCCATTGTGTTTGCTGTAATTTATTACAATATCTACAAGACTCCAATACAGCCCCTACACTACTTTTGATACATGAACATTTTTTTTCAGTATCTTGAGATAAAATTGATGAATAGGAATCCAGTGGAATGGTTGCATAAAACAAAAATTGCTAAATGAATGAATGGAACCAAAAAATCATGACTTTTTTTTAAAGTAGAGCAATAATTAAATGGAATTCTTGAATAAGTACGTAAATATGCATACTTATAGTTATGTGTGTGTATAAATATGTATATAAGTATTAAATACTTCCTTACAAGGAGTGTAAGTGGACTTATTAAAGTCAAATCAGATTAAGAAATGATGTCTTCAGGATTTTTAATCTCTCTGTAACTACATCATTTTATACCAATTAGAAGAGAAATTAGTAAAGCGACCTGATAAATTGAGAGATATTTTTTCCTTTTTATTTCTCAATATATTTTAGAGTTAAAAGATATTGCAGTAGCATAAGTAAAACAATCTAGTCTTGGCACCTAAGTGCTCAGCAGTTAAGAGGAGTTGTATGCTCTAGGATGCTTGAAAGAAGGGATTCACCTGAAATAGACATTCCCTATGGTAGCATGTTGGCCATATAGTTAAGCACCAGGCATATTATATTCCATATATGCATATACACAGGGTCTCTGATATGTTACAAAACAGCATTTCAAAACACTCAGGTGTATCACTTTTTTCATCTGTGTAGATGTCATGTATGCTCTCTTTGTTGAGAGTCCCTTGCTTCTATATTGTTAAGAGAAAGACAAAATGTTAGGTCTATCATATTAAAGCAAGGATGACGGCCCAATCTTAATAGTCCTCTACCAGACAAACCAACTGGTGGCATGCCTTTCTTTGAATTTATACATAATTTCAAGCACATAACTTAAAACTTTTAAAACCTTCATTTCATGATGGTGGGTAGTCAGAGAAAAGACAAGAAAAAAAAAAAAAAAAACAAAGAAAAATAGCAAAGTCTTCATTTTTTGTTTCAACCTTAATGCACATACCACCTAAGCAGACAAAAATTCCCACATTATTAACAGACTAAGAACTCTGAGTAGGCAAGCAGGTACTGAAGATAAAATAGTAAAGAAAAAAACATAATTTCTAAAAATAAACAAACACTTACTTTCAAGTTTTTATATCCTATCTTCCTATTAAGTTATAACAAGTGTAAAGTATAACAGAGTTTTATTTTTGAGAAAATGACTTAGGAGAATATAGAATTTTAACACAAAGAAATTTCTGTAAATTGATGAATCAAACTTTTTGTTGTTTTTTAAAAGACAATTCCAATAGAAAAACAAAATTTCTCATTAGTTGTTTATGTGCTTTAAACTAAGAAGATTACAGAAATTAGACAGTGGAAAATACTAACTTTTTAACTATTGTAATATGATTATGAAACCCTGATGTAGCTGTACAATGAAATGGGTACTGCTTTTCTAGCCATGACTTGTTAGGTTATAATTTTCAAGGACACTCTAGCTAAAATGAAGGTTCCTTTTTAGAAAGAATACCAGATGTATGGTTATCAGATAAAATGGAGGCCACCTAATTGTTCTGAATTTCAAATAAGTTATAATTTTAGGCATAACTATGTCCCAAGTATTGAACTACTATGCTATATTTGTATTAAAAATTTGATTTGTGGTTTATGTGAAGTTCAAATAAAACTGGGTGTCCTGTATCATTGTTTTCTAAATCTACCAACACTAACAAGGTGTTTTAGATATTTCAAGGTATAAGAAGGCACTAGGAAAAGAGTTTCCCAGAGAGTAATTAGTAGCAAAATATTAAACAGGTGTTATATGTGAGTTTTCTATCAAACATTCTAAGATGAAAATAATATAATTATTAGAATTTTAATTCCAAAAATAAAAATTTATGAAGTTAAGCATACACTGAATTTTTATTTCATAGGATATATACAGAAATTATTATTTTGAAAAACAACTAATATAAGGGAAACCTAATTATTAGTAGTCTTCAAATATTAGTTTTTTATTTATATTATATATCCTTTATTTTATAAAGAATTGAAATTTATGTGCTGCATTTTTAAAATGAGATAAGAGCAGCTGGCCATGTGGGAAGGCCACCCTCCCCTCCACCCCCACTCTTATTAGAAAGCCCTAGACCCAAGGGTAGGTAGGACGACGACCATGTTCAGCTTGAAGCAGCTAGAAAAGCACGAGACCTTGGCCCATTGTCCTCTATAAAATAAAGGGTCTTAAGTCTAAGAAGGGGAATTATACAGGGGCTTCATTCCATAAGGGCCTAGAAGAGTTTTGGTCCTAAGGTCACAATATCATCCTTTAAACACCTAGGACTCAAGGATTTGAACCCCCAAATAAAACCAGTGGGGAATGTTAAAGGGTATTTCTTAGGTGTCCAGCCAGTAGGGTAATCAGTTGAACCTGGGTCTCGGGAACCAGACCCCCTCAGTTGCATGTTCTGACCAAGCAGAACAAGGAACTTAACCTAACTGTTATTCCTTTGAGCAGTGACCTATTCCTTTGAGCAATGACCTGGAAAATAGTGGAAAATTTTTGTCTGTACAAGCTGTATCTCTGTCCAAGTTCATGCACCCGAAATGCTTTATAAATCCCCCAATCCCTAACGTCGGGGCTGTCCACCTAAGTCCGGGTTGTGGACGGGTGGGCAGTCGCTAGCCAGCTAATAAAGGCTCTTTAAATTCTAATTTGATTGTCTCCAACCATTTGGTTCTCGCACTTGCTCCACAACCACACACACACACACACACACACACACACACTTACACACACACGAGGTTGACATAGATCAGCCCAGGTGGGATCTGAGTGGTGGCCTGGCCCAAAGAAAACCACCCTGAGCGTTTCTGTGTTACCTGTGAGTTCTTCTTTGAAACAGGCCAAAGCCTTCTATGCTGAGTTTCGATCCTGCGGTGGCAGCGGCGGTCCAAACTCATATTCCTGCCTTTTTTAGTTTTTGGCGTCAAGGACTTGGGAGACAACAAAGGGACATGTTGTCTGTCCCAACTCTGTAGCCAAAGTGAGTCAGCTAGGGGCAGCTTTAGAATTTTGCTGTCTCGCTACCGGGGTTACAAGTTCTTTTGGTCTATGACTTCAAGAAGTGAGGTCACTGCCTGGGTCCCCTACCCTGAGGGACTACTCAGACAAGAGACGTGACTTTACTTCCTGATAAGTCCAGGGACCCTGCCTGAATATCCCTCTCTTGTACCTGCTCTGGTTTTAGCAACAGCAGCAGCAGAGCTGTGTCTTAGAAATGTCTCAGGGCCACATCTAGAGCCACTTGTTAAACCTGTACAGCCTCTCCTACCAGAATTTGTTTTCTTCCACCCCTATAACTTTTTCTTACTTTGATTTTTCTTTATTTTCTTTTGGTGTGATTTATTATTACAATTTATTATAAATTATAAATAAGTTTTATTTTTGATATTTTTTAAATTGTATTTTATTAATTAGGCTATTACAGTCGTTCTGGTTTTTCCCACTTTACATCCTCTCTATCCAACACTCCACACTTCCTCAGGCAGTCCCTAACCATTGTTCATGTCCATAGGTCATGCACAAGTTCTTTGTCTACTCCATGTTCTACACGGTCATTTACAGCCCCATGGTTACTCTGTCACTACTTATTTGTATTTCTTAATCCCCTACCTCTTCACGCATTCCCTCAAACCCCCCTCACATCTGGCAACCACCAGAACGTTATCTGGATCCTTAATTCAATCTCTGCTCTCCTTGTTTGCTACGTTTGTTTTTTAGATTCAATTGTTAACAAATTTGTATTTTTTGCCTTTCTATTGCTCATAGTTTTGATCTTCTTTTTCTTAAAGAAGTTTCTTTAACATTTCTTCTAATAATTGTTTGGTGATTATGAACCCCTCGTTTTTTTTAATTTTCTGCGAGGCTCTTTATCTGCCCTTCAATTCAAAATGATAGCTTTGCTGGGTAGAGCAGTTTTGGCTGTAGATTCCTCCTTTTCATGACTTCGGATATTTCTTACCAATACCTTCTCGTCTGCAAAGTTTCTTTAGAGAAATTAGCTGACAGTCTAGTGGGAATTCCCCTGTGGGTAACTAAACTCCTTTCTCCCTTTCTCTTTTTACTTTTAAGAGTCTTGCTTTATCTTTAACCTTTGGTATTTTAATTATGACGTGTCTTAGAGTGGGCACTTTGCATACAACTCTCTGTGCTTCTGGGACTTGCGTGTCTATTTCCTTCACCAAATCAGGGAACTTCCCACTTATTATTTTTTTCAAATAGTTTCCAATTTCTTGCTCATTCTCTTCTTCTGAAACCACTATGATGTGAATATTAGATCTCTTAAAGTTGTTCCAGAAGCTATCCTCACTTTTTTGGTTTCTTTTTCATCTTGTTCTGATTGGTTGTTTTTTGCTTCCTTGTATTCCATATCATTGATTTAATTTTAGGCTACATCACTCTACTGTGGTTTCCCTGTAAATTGTGTGTTATTTCAATTAGTGTATCCTTCATTTCTGACTGGATCATTTGTGTGCTGTTGAGGTCCTCACTATGTTCCTTGAGCATCATTATAACAAGTGTTTTGAACTCTGCATCTATAGATTGTTTATTTCCATTTAATTTAGCTCTTTTTTCTGGAGTTTTGCTCTGTTCTTTTTGGGACAATGTTTTTTGTTTTTTGTTTTTGTCTCCTCATTTTCACAGCCTCCCTGCATTTGTTTCCATGGATTAGGTAGCTACTATGATTCCCTGTTTGGGTAGTGTGGCCAAATGTGTAGGTGTCCTGTTGGGTCCAGTGGCACAGCCTCCCCTATCCCCAAGCTTGGTCCTCAAGGTATGCCCTTTGTGTGCACCGAGTACAACCTCCTCTTGTAGTTGAAACTTGTTTGCTGTTGATGGATCAATGGGAGAGATTTATGAAGGCCAGTCCACTGCAAGGATCGACTGTGACAACTTAACACCAACATCTGCCCTCTATGGGGGATCAGGTGTGCAAGGGCAGGGTGGTGGTGCTCCAACATGGTCTGTAGCTCTCCACTGGGTACACTGGCCCTGGGACTTCCTGGGGGGTGCAGGCCAAGTTAAGTCCTCACCTGTGTTTTTCCCAGGCCCTCCCTGAGCTATAAAACAATATGAGATGGTTGATACTTGTCCTGGGCTTGGAAATTCCCAGGCAAACCAAACTGTGAATCTAGGCTGGCTGCTGCTAGTGGGAGGCCTGGGGCTCACTGAGGCCAGCTCTTGCTTGTTTGAGATGATTTAGGAAATTGTCAAGCATATGCCAAGACCAACCATTCATATCAAAAATCAGCTTGGGTGGGCCCATAATTTATGCTGGGCAGAGTCTCTGGGGATCTTGAAAGCAGATCTAACAATGTTAGCCAGGTTGGAATCTCTGATACGGCACCAGCCCACTGGCCCTGTGCGTGGAGGGCCCAGAAAATGGATCATGACCTCTGCTCACCCTGATGCTAGACAACTCAGTTTCTCCCTGTATATCAATGGTGCCTTTCAAGCCGCGACTGCGGTGCTGGAGCCCAGAGGAAGCGAGTCCCAGTAAGTTAGTCTATGTGTGCATTCTTTAAGAGGAAATGCTTGAAGTTTCTTCCACCAACTCAATTCTTATTGGTTTCTACAGCCAGAACTTATGGGGTCTTAGTTCCCTGGCCCTGGCACACTGGGCTGGGGGTCCTGGTGTAGAGCTGGGACTCCTCACTCCTGAGATATCCCTCCCTGGTTTTTATCCACCACCCGTCATTGAGGGGTCTCTGTGCCCCTCCTACCAGTCTGGATGGCTGCGGTTTCTTTAACTGTGTAGCTGTCAGACTTCCTTTCAACTTGATTTCTGATGGCTCCGAGTGATGGTTGTTCTATATTTTAGTTGTAATTTTGTTGTGCTTGTGTGAAGAGGCAAGTCATGTCTGCCTGTGCTGTCATCTTGATTGAAAGTCATATTTTAAATTGTGCCATTCCTGAGCATGACGTACATTACTCATGTGGTGCAAGCATCATCACCACTATCTAGTTGCAGGTGTACATCACCCCAAAAGAAAACTCTGCCCCCAAAATACTAACTCCTCATTCTTTCCAACCATAACTGTCTGTCTCTTACCCTTTACCTATTCTGGATATTTTCTATGAATGGACTCTTATAATAGGTGAGTTTTTTGTCTGCTCACACATATTTTTTTAATCTAACAAAGCATTTTTGTCATTCTTAAAGGAATTGCCATTATATTACAGAACAGATATAATACAAAAGAAGTCCTTTAAGTACATGTGTGCGTAATCTTGTAGCTGAAACTAGTTTGCTAAGTGTGATCCAGGACTTGACCCAGTCAAGACTATTCCAAAATATTTACAAAGACAGATGACCCCAAGCTCATGTTACAAGGCCAGCATTATCCTAATTCTAAAATAATATGAAGTCACTAGAAATAAAAATATTACAGGGAAATATTTCTAATGAACCAACGAGGGGGGACCCCAAAATACAAGAATTTATTTCTAAAAGTTGTGTATTTATTCTTACACATTTCATCTTCAGTCACCTTCAAAGTACATTCTATTTGATGTAATACATGTATCAAGATGTATTATCTGCTGCTCAACAAAGTTTTTGAACTCATCCATTTTGATGTCTTTAATGCTTCTGTCATTTTTTGTCTCATGTCTTCCACACTGGTAACATATTTCCATTTGAGGATTTTTGCTCATCCAGGGAAACAAAGAAAAGTCTCTCAGGTTGAAATCAAGTGAATATGAAAGGTGGAACAGGGGTCATGCTGTTTTGGTCAAAAACTGCTGACCACTCAGCACAGTGTGGGCTGGTGTGCACGTAAACCACATATCATGAGATGGGAGAAAAAAAATCGAAAGACCTTCAAAATTGTTTTTTTCCTGAAACCGAATTCAGCCTCTAACAACAATGCCAGCTGGTACACGGATATAGATGGGTTCCTAGAACACTCCCGTAGTGAAAGAAACCTGTAACATAAGGGGTCTTCCTGCCAAAAGATAATTACATCTGTTGGTGTCCCCCTAGTAGATGTTCAAATCCTCAACAAAATATTAGTATTGTGTTACAGAAACACATTTAAAAATTATACACCCTAAGAGGGATATATTCCGGGGGTGCATGGTTGTATGAATCCACAAATCAATAACAGATGACATACCACATAACAAGGTGCTTCAGATATTTCATGGTACAGGAGGGACTAGGAAAAGGATTGAGAAATTCTACAAGAAGCAGTGACGGTTCTCACTCTCTCTTTCAATGACTCTCTCTCTCCATTTCACTCTGTCTTCTTTCTCTTTTCTCCAGGACTGAATGAATTCCTACTTCTTTCCTATTTTCTCTCAATACATAGTCATTTCATCTGCCTTTTTTCCCTGTACTCAATAAAGAATCAGGTTGGCCCTGCTATAGTGATGATCTAGCTCTGGTCAAATCAATACTTACCAGGGTTTTAAGATCACACATATCCTCAAGAGATGCTGAAGGAACAGACTCAGAGAACACATGTGAATCAAGTAGAGAAGCGAATAAAATACCTATGTAATACACAGTGATAGGCCATGTCTTTAATATGTATTAGCTTACAAAACACACATTTATAATACTAATTAAAAATATAAACGAATAATTATACATATCTATAGCTGCATAAAGAGAAAGAAATAAAATAAATCATGGTGAGTTACAGATGAACTCATAATAAAAATAATCTTAAAGAATAATGAAATGGGTTCTTAGAAAGATTGAGAGACTTCCAGCCAAGATGGAGGTGTAGACAGACATGCTGCAACTCCCTCCACAACTAAGAAGAAATACAACTACCTCAAAACTAGAAATAACCAGAAGTTCCAGAAAATCAAACTGCATGGAAGTCCAGCAAACAAAGATATAAAGAAGAAATACTCATCCAGACAGGTAGGAGGGGTGGAGCCGGGGTGGAGAGAACGCAGTGTGGTGGCAGCAACAATGGGGGCAGTGACAGGCCATCAGAAAGTGCAGTCACACATTTTAAAGGTAGGAGGGACATCTGGGGAGTGTTCCCAGCTCCTCACTGGACCTCGCAGCTCATGGTTCCAGCACAGGGGAAAATCAAGCTTCATTGCTTTTGACTGTGCAGATGAGTGGGGGTTGGGGTGGAGGCAGAAACTGCCAGTCTCGCAGCAGAGTCTTCTTGTTTAAAGGGCCCTCACAATCCTAGAATGTCCGCAGACCCACTCACTCTGGGAACGATGGCCAGGGCAGCAGCTAGAAGAGTGCCAGTGCAGTGCAGAAGTGGGAGAGGTGCCTGGATAAGGGGTGAGTGCTAGGCAGGCAGCATTGTTCCCTCTCAGACACCTCCCCCACATACAGCACCACAACGTGGTGAAACAGGTCGCCCTGTACTGATGAATCCCTAAGGCTCCACCCCTTACAACACAACAGGAGCGACAGCTCTACCTGCAACATGGAGGCAAACAAACACAGGAGCCTGTCAGAATGAGGAGACAGAGAAGTAAGGCTCAAAGGGGGGAAGAGATCAAGGTTCCAGTGGAAGAACTAAGAGAGGAGGAGATAGACAACCCAACAGATGAGGAGATAGACAACCTAAGAGACACAGAATTCAAACACTATTGATAAAGATGCTCACAGGCTTGACAGACATGCTTGAGTATGCATGGAAAGCACATAAGAGAAGAAGTGAAGGCTATTCTAAGTGAAATGAAGGAAAATGCACACAAAACCAGTGGTGAAGGCCAGAAAACTGGGATTCAAATCAATGATTTGGAATATAAGGGGGAAAAAAAAAAAAAAAAAACAGTGCAGAATGAGGAAGCAAGAATTGAAAATAATGAGGAAAACTTCCCAAATTTTGTGAAGGACATGGACATACAGGTTTGGGGAGCACACAGGGTCCCGGGTGAGGTGGACTCAGAGGGGACCACACCAGGATGCATCATGACTGAGATGCCAAAGGTGAAAGATAAAGACAGAGTCCTGGGGGCAGCAAGAGGGAGGTGGAGAGTTGCCTACAGGAGAATGCCTATAGGACTATCAGCCGATTTATCAGAGGACACTTTGCAGGCAGGAAGGGACTGGAAAGCAGTATTCAATGTGATGAAAGGCAACCTGCAACCAGAATTACTCTATCCAGCAAAACTATCATTTAGATGAAGTGCTTCCCAGACAAGGTAAAGCTAAAGGACTTCATCGTCACCAAGCCACTATTATATGAAATGTCAAAGAGACTTACTAAGGAAAAAGAAGATCAAAACTATGAACAGTAAAATGACAACAAACTCAAAACTATTAACAACTGAATCTAAAAAATAAAAACAGAATCCAACTAAGCAAACCAGAATAGGAACAGAATCAAAGGTATGGGGATCATTTGGAGGGTTATCAGCTGGGAGTGGGGAGGGAGAGAAATGGGGACATAGTACAGGGATTAAGAAGCATAATTGGTTGGTACAAAATAAACAGGGGAAATTAAGAATAACATAGGAAAGGGTGAAGCCAAAGAACTTATATGCACAACCCATGGACATGAACCTGGTGGGGTGGGTTTGCTGGATGAAAAGAGGGTACTGGCTGGAGGAGAGAGAAGGGGAAAAATTGGAACTACTGTAACAACATAATAAAATATACTTAACAAAAAGGAAAGTTTGAAATCAGACCTTTTTTTGATGTTAATTTTTCCTATCTATCAACACATGAAAGACTTCCACTTATTTGTATCTTCTTCAATTTCTTTCTTTGGTGTCTTATAAATTTCTGAGTAGAGGTTTTTACATACTTGGTTAAAGTTATTCCTAATATTTTATCGTTGTGGATACAATTGTAAATGGGATTGCGTTCTTAGTTTCCCTTTCTGAGAGTTCATTATTGGTATATAAAATTGCAATAGATTTAATTTTTTTATCCTGGTACTTTACTGAATCCATTTATCAGTTCTAGTAGTTACTAGGTGTAATTTTTAGGCTTCTCTAAACAAAGTATTATATAATGGGCAAATAATGAGGTTTACCTCTTCTATTCCATTTGGATGCCTGTTATTTCTCCCTTTCTAATTCCTATGGCTATGACTTCTATGCTGAATAAGAGTGATGAAAATGGATATCCCTATCTTGTTCCTGATCTTAAGGGAAGCACTTTTAGATTTTGCCTATTGAGTATGATGTTAGCTGTGGGTTTGTCATATATGGCCTTTATTATGTTGAAGTATGTCCACTCTATCCTTACTTTTCTGAGAGTTTTTAACTTAAATTGGTGCTTGATTTTACAAATGCTTTTTGCGTTATTATTGAAATGATCATTTGACTTTCATGCTTCATTTTGCTGATGCGGTGTATCACATTTATTGATGTGTAGATACTGTATCAAACTTGCATCTGAGAATAAATCCCAAGGAACAATAAGAGTAGGTGTGACATAGTTTGGCTGTTTATGAGCCAAGATCTTAGAAACTAACAGCAGTGGTGTTGATCAGTAGAATGGTGGGCACATATGAGGATGTCTGCCTAGCAACGTTCCTTCCAGAACAACCCCTCTTTCACTTGACCCACGTGATCATTATGGAGATACCATCTCGAAGTCATGAGACCCTGTCCATATGACCATATTGAAAATGTGCAAGGATAGGAAGCTCAGTCAAGTGTCACCACAAAATCCCTGGTAATCATTATCTGGGTATAGCTACTTTTCCCCTTTGGGTGTCTGTACTACAAGATGAAACCTGTTTTTGCTTATATGTCTATTTGAAATGAAGAAAGTGGATTCGCAAGAAATGTAGAGAGAATATGACTGATAAGAATACATGTCATTCCAAACAGGCTCTGGCAAGAGAGGGAAGGCTGAGGAGGCAAAGGCAGCAGATGTGATCTGGGTGGCATGGATAGCCCAGCAGAGGAGACACCAGGGGAATCCATCTGTAAGCAGGTTATCTTACAGGTTCTTCAAGATACATCTGTACATTTATAATGAATTTATCTCACTTTATGAAGCAAAATATTGTTGAGTTTATCTTAGTTACCAACAATGAGAGTAGAATTTCCACAATGAAAAAGAAAACCAGAATATAAAACTTCTCAGACCAAATAATGTATCCTATGGGTACTTTCAATCTCTCTCTTAATAAAGAGATGGTTGTGGTCCCTTATGTTAATTTGTGTCTTAATTATGGCCTTACTCACATGGTCTGTAAAATTATTTTGAATGGACATAGTCCATATTGAACATGCCTGACTACATTGAAGAGGTAGTTCTGTTAAATAAATTTATTTTAAATGAATAATGTGTATATGGATAATGTATAAAATAAAAACAAAAATGCCACATTCAAAAATTTTCAATAAAACCTATGTTCAATATAAACTGAAGATTGTAGGAAAATTAGCCCATGATGAACCTAGAAAATTGTTGCAAAATGTGAAATAACTTGCCCATTTTTTTCTGTTTTATAAGCATGCGTAACCAAGTCAACTAGAGCTATCAATAAAGTCATTAAAAGAGAAATTGAACTGAATTGATCCAAAAGTATTAGTCATGAAAATAATTCCACTGTTTCTGTGAGTGAGTATGTATGCCATATCCTTATAAACTTTCAATCTCTGTTAATGTTTTGGATCCTAAACACTAAGTCTGGAATATTCAAAAATTATCATTGTTCATAGATAAGTTCAAATATGTTCATTAGGACATATTTTCCAAAACTATTTGTTAAATGTAATGTAAGAAATAATATAGTCTTCCTTTGAAGGGTTATTACTATAAAGCAGTCATGTATGTTCATTACCACGCAAAATATTTGTATTTGTTTTTTTTAATGAAATATGTTATTAGCAACCTTCATTCAATCTGATAGAAATTTTGTAGGTCTTATTCATATAGTAGGATAAAAGCATTTTATTATTTCCATCAAATATTAAACCTTAATCAGAGTTCAGGATTTGTTTCTTACTCACAGGAGTCAGATGCAGTAGGAGCCAATTTTTCCAAAACTCTAATTTTCAAGAAGAGTTACAGATTTTCAATGAGTCAGAAAGTAGAAGTGAAGAAAAGGTGAGAAAGGAGTTGATGTGCAACACATTAGTTTTCTAAGTAGACCTAGTTAGTTTTCACAGATTCTCAACTTCTTGACAGTTTTATCAATCACCAGTACCCACGTCCTGCAAAAGACCCCAGTTAGTATTTACAAACCATTCAATCCTCACTTGAGTGGGCCATATAAAGTACATGTCAAAGAACCATTAGTGTTCTGTCATGAGAACTCCCTTGGATAAAAGCCAAAAGTCACATGTTATTTATTGCTTAGTTGAATGATGCTTGCTTATAGTCTTAGATTTAACCAGGTCCCTGTAGTAGGATGACCAATGTTCTCATAAATATGTTCACATAATAATCCCTTGATTTTTGTGTTACCTTATTTAGGAAACTAGTGTTTGGCAATTTGACTCTGGTAGAGATCTTTAGATGACTCTGGATGATCCTGTGTGCCCTCAATGCTTACAAGTATACTTACAAGTATATTTATAAGGGAAAGCAGAGGGAGATTAGACAGCCACCCAAAGGAGATGGCAAAGTGAAGGTAGAGGTAGAAATGAGTGATCTGGCCACAAGCCCAGAAATGCTGTCCCACAATATGGAAAGAAACAAGAAAAAGGATTCTCTTGTAGAGCTTTAGAAGAAGTGTTGTCCTGGTGATACCTTGATTAGGACTCTGGCCTCCAGGAATGTGTGAGAATATATTTCTGTTGTTTCATGCCATTGTGTTTGTTGTAATTTATTACAATATCTACAAGACTCCAATATAGCCCCTACACTACTTTTGATACATGAACATTTTTTTTCAGTATCTTGAGATAAAATTGATGAATAGGAATCCAGTGGAATGGTTGCATAAAACAAAAATTGCTAAATGAATGAATGGAACCAAAAAATCATGACTTTTTTTAAAGTAGAGCAATAATTAAATGGAATTCTTGAATAAGTACGTAAATATGCATACTTATAGTTATGTGTGTGTATAAATATGTATATAAGTATTAAATACTTCCTTACAAGGAGTGTAAGTGGACTTATTAAAGTCAAATCAGATTAAGAAATGATGTCTTCAGGATTTTTAATCTCTCTGTAACTACATCATTTTATACCAATTAGAAGAGAAATTAGTAAAGCGACCTGATAAATTGAGAGATATTTTTTCCTTTTTATTTCTCAATATATTTTAGAGTTAAAAGATATTGCAGTAGCATAAGTAAAACAACCTAGTCTTGGCACTTAAGTGCTCAGCAGTTAAGAGGAGTTGTATGCTCTAGGATGCTTGAAAGAAGGGATTCACCTGAAATAGACATTCCCTATGGTAGCATGTTGGCCATATAGTTAAGCACCAGGCATATTATATTCCATATATGCATATACACAGGGTCTCTGATATGTTACAAAACAGCATTTCAAAACACTCAGGTGTATCACTTTTTTCATCTGTGTAGATGTCATGTATGCTCTCTTTGTTGAGAGTCCCTTGCTTCTATATTGTTAAGAGAAAGACAAAATGTTAGGTCTATCATATTAAAGCAAGGATGACGGCCCAATCTTAATAGTCCTCTACCAGACAAACCAACTGGTGGCATGCCTTTCTTTGAATTTATACATAATTTCAAGCACATAACTTAAAACTTTTAAAACCTTCATTTCATGATGGTGGGTAGTCAGAGAAAAGACAAGAAAAAAAAAAAACAAAGAAAAATAGCAAAGTCTTCATTTTTTGTTTCAACCTTAATGCACATACCACCTAAGCAGACAAAAATTCCCACATTATTAACAGACTAAGAACTCTGAGTAGGCAAGCAGGTACTAAAGATAAAATAGTAAAGAAAAAAACATAATTTCTAAAAATAAACAAACACTTACTTTCAAGTTTTTATATCCTATCTTCCTATTAAGTTATAACAAGTGTAAAGTATAACAGAGTTTTATTTTTGAGAAAATGACTTAGGAGAATATAGAATTTTAACACAAAGAAATTTCTGTAAATTGATGAATCAAACTTTTTGTTGTTTTTTAAAAGACAATTCCAATAGAAAAACAAAATTTCTCATTAGTTGTTTATGTGCTTTAAACTAAGAAGATTACAGAAATTAGACAGTGGAAAATACTAACTTTTTAACTATTGTAATATGATTATGAAACCCTGATGTAGCTGTACAATGAAATGGGTACTGCTTTTCTAGCCATGACTTGTTAGGTTATAATTTTCAAGGACACTCTAGCTAAAATGAAGGTTCCTTTTTAGAAAGAATACCAGATGTATGGTTATCAGATAAAATGGAGGCCACCTAATTGTTCTGAATTTCAAATAAGTTATAATTTTAGGCATAACTATGTCCCAAGTATTGAACTACTATGCTATATTTGTATTAAAAATTTGATTTGTGGTTTATGTGAAGTTCAAATAAAACTGGGTGTCCTGTATCATTGTTTTCTAAATCTACCAACACTAACAAGGTGTTTTAGATATTTCAAGGTATAAGAAGGCACTAGGAAAAGAGTTTCCCAGAGAGTAATTAGTAGCAAAATATTAAACAGGTGTTATATGAGAGTTTTCTATCAAACATTCTAAGATGAAAATAATATAATTATTAGAATTTTAATTCCAAAAATAAAAATTTATGAAGTTAAGCATACACTGAATTTTTATTTCATAGGATATATACAGAAATTATTATTTTGAAAAACAACTAATATAAGGGAAACCTAATTATTAGTAGTCTTCAAATATTAGTTTTTTATTTATATTATATATCCTTTATTTTATAAAGAATTGAAATTTATGTGCTGCATTTTTAAAATGAGATAAGAGCAGCTGGCCATGTGGGAAGGCCACCCTCCCCTCCACCCCCACTCTTATTAGAAAGCCCTAGACCCAAGGGTAGGTAGGACGACGACCATGTTCAGCTTGAAGCAGCTAGAAAAGCACGAGACCTTGGCCCATTGTCCTCTATAAAATAAAGGGTCTTAAGTCTAAGAAGGGGAATTATACAGGGGCTTCATTCCATAAGGGCCTAGAAGAGTTTTGGTCCTAAGGTCACAATATCATCCTTTAAACACCTAGGACTCAAGGATTTGAACCCCCAAATAAAACCAGTGGGGAATGTTAAAGGGTATTTCTTAGATGTCCAGTCAGTAGGGTAATCAGTTGAACCTGGGTCTCGGGAACCAGACCCCCTCAGTTGCATGTTCTGACCAAGCAGAACAAGGAACTTAACCTAACTGTTATTCCTTTGAGCAGTGACCTATTCCTTTGAGCAATGACCTGGAAAATAGTGGAAAATTTTTGTCTGTACAAGCTGTATCTCTGTCCAAGTTCATGCACCCGAAATGCTTTATAAATCCCCCAATCCCTAACGTCGGGGCTGTCCACCTAAGTCCGGGTTGTGGACGGGTGGGCAGTCGCTAGCCAGCTAATAAAGGCTCTTTAAATTCTAATTTGATTGTCTCCAACCATTTGGTTCTCGCACTTGCTCCACAACCACACACACACACACACACACACACACACACTTACACACACACGAGGTTGACATAGATCAGCCCAGGTGGGATCTGAGTGGTGGCCTGGCCCAAAGAAAACCACCCTGAGCGTTTCTGTGTTACCTGTGAGTTCTTCTTTGAAACAGGCCAAAGCCTTCTATGCTGAGTTTCGATCCTGCGGTGGCAGCGGCGGTCCAAACTCATATTCCTGCCTTTTTGAGCTTTTGGCGAATTGGGAGACAACAAAGGGACATGTTGTCTGTCCCAACTCTGTAGCCAAAGTGAGTCAGCTAGGGGCAGCTTTAGAATTTTGCTGTCTCGCTACCGGGGTTACAAGTTCTTTTGGTCTATGACTTCAAGAAGTGAGGTCACTGCCTGGGTCCCCTACCCTGAGGGACTACTCAGACAAGAGACGTGACTTTACTTCCTGATAAGTCCAGGGACCCTGCCTGAATATCCCTCTCTTGTACCTGCTCTGGTTTTAGCAACAGCAGCAGCAGAGCTGTGTCTTAGAAATGTCTCAGGGCCACATCTAGAGCCACTTGTTAAACCTGTACAGCCTCTCCTACCAGAATTTGTTTTCTTCCACCCCTATAACTTTTTCTTACTTTGATTTTTCTTTATTTTCTTTTGGTGTGATTTATTATTACAATTTATTATAAATTATAAATAAGTTTTATTTTTGATATTTTTTAAATTGTATTTTATTAATTAGGCTATTACAGTCGTTCTGGTTTTTCCCACTTTACATCCTCTCTATCCAACACTCCACACTTCCTCAGGCAGTCCCTAACCATTGTTCATGTCCATGGGTCATGCACAAGTTCTTTGTCTACTCCATGTTCTACACGGTCATTTACAGCCCCATGGTTACTCTGTCACTACTTATTTGTATTTCTTAATCCCCTACCTCTTCACGCATTCCCTCAAACCCCCCTCACATCTGGCAACCACCAGAACGTTATCTGGATCCTTAATTCAATCTCTGCTCTCCTTGTTTGCTACGTTTGTTTTTTAGATTCAATTGTTAACAAATTTGTATTTTTTGCCTTTCTATTGCTCATAGTTTTGATCTTCTTTTTCTTAAAGAAGTTTCTTTAACATTTCTTCTAATAATTGTTTGGTGATTATGAACCCCTCGTTTTTTTTAATTTTCTGCGAGGCTCTTTATCTGCCCTTCAATTCAAAATGATAGCTTTGCTGGGTAGAGCAGTTTTGGCTGTAGATTCCTCCTTTTCATGACTTCGGATATTTCTTACCAATACCTTCTCGTCTGCAAAGTTTCTTTAGAGAAATTAGCTGACAGTCTAGTGGGAATTCCCCTGTGGGTAACTAAACTCCTTTCTCCCTTTCTCTTTTTACTTTTAAGAGTCTTGCTTTATCTTTAACCTTTGGTATTTTAATTATGACGTGTCTTAGAGTGGGCACTTTGCATACAACTCTCTGTGCTTCTGGGACTTGCATGTCTATTTCCTTCACCAAATCAGGGAACTTCCCACTTATTATTTTTTCAAATAGTTTCCAATTGGCTTGCCAGAGAACGAAGAAGACGAACTAGAACTTGAAAAATTGAGTGAAAATATAATAAAGCAGAACTTCCCAAACTTGGGGAAGGAAATAGACTTAGAGGTCCAGGAAGCACAGAGAGTTCCAAAAAAACTGGACCCAGGGAGAACCACTCCAAGACACATTATAATCAAAATGTCAAAAATTAAAGATAAAGAGAGAATCTGAAAAGCAGCAAGAGAGAAGAAAAGAATCATGTACAAAGGGGTCCCAATTAGACTATCAGCTGACTTCTCAAGGGAGACCCTGCAGGCAAGAAGGGACTGGCAAGAAATATTCAAAGTAATGAAAATCCAAAACCTACAGCCACAAATACTCTATTCAGAGAAATTGTCATTCAGAATAGAAGGGCAGAGAAAGTGTTTCCAGGACAAAATAAAACTGAAAGAGTTCATTAGATCCAAACCACTGTTATATGAGATGTTAAAGGGACTGGTTTAGAAAAAGGAGAATCAAAACTATGAAATCTAAAATGAAAACTGCATCACAAGAAACAACAGAAGCTAGGGAATTGAAACAAAGTCAAACTAAACAGGCAACGAGAGTGGAAAAAGAACTATAGGTACGGGGAACATATTGGGGGGAGGTCAGCAGGGAGGGGGAAGGGGGAGAGGGAGGGAGATGGTATAGGAATTAAGGAGCATGGTAGGAGGGAATGGAGTAGACAGAGAGAGGTTGAGAAGAACTATATGCACAACTAATGGACATGATCTAAAAAGGGGAACAACTGGAGGGAGGGGGGCCACAAGGTGGAGGGGAGCAGAGGGAAGGGAAATTGGGACAAATGTAATATTATAATCAATAAAACACATAAAAAAAAGAAAAAGAAAAAGAAAAAGGATTCTTTCAGAATGTAGAGGGGGCCTTGCTCAGGTCTGGGATGCTACCAAGGCCGGTTGATGGAGGCTTCCAGTAGTGGATCAGCCTATTAGACTGTCCCTGCATTGAGGTCTCCTGGATGCACTACAGGTTTAGAAATTGGGGTCTGGCTCAGCTTCCTGGGCTTCTGATAAAGTGCAAAAAAAGAAAATGTCACCCACATGCCTGCATTTCCATAAATCCTCCAAAGAAGGATTATAACCTGAGACTTCCAGTAGGCAAAGCCTGGGACAATACCCTGACACCCTCTGTCAGACAGTCCAGCACACAGGTGGCCTGAGGCCAGGCTTTGCTCCGGGCCAGCTTCCGCAGATGCTCCCTGTGTGTCTGGAACTGCACCGAACCCTCCACATAAGCTGGCCAGTACTACGCCCACAACCTATCCCAGTCTCCCTCAATTCCTCACCGTTGGGCAGACTCCTAAGACTTTAGGTCATCTGATGGGGTTCTCTTAATGTGGATACCACATTCCAGTCAGACAGTCAGAAATAATAGACTTATAGTGGAATGTAGCTGACCTCAATATAGGTGTTCTTTTCCGGCCATGCACAGGCCCTGGTTGCCCATACTGCTGGGAGGTGACAAGCACAGCAGGGGCACTAGGGCCTCAATATTGGTACTCACCAGGTGGTCATTGATTAAGCCGTCACTAGCTTTTCTGATGTCCCGATGGAGACTTTGCGCTGGATCTGGAGCTGTGAGAGGACAAAGTTCACACACAGATATTTTGAATGACCCACCAACAAAACTAAAGAGCTAGCATTACCAGAGAATACACACTCACAACCAAACCTGGAAACCCTTCCTGCAGCCATTGCAGCACATGTGTATTCAGAGGCCATTTCTCCCTCCAGGCCAGCCACAGTTGGTGCTCCCTGTGTGTCTGGCATGCAATCTCCACGTAAGCTGGCCTGTAACTACTCCCGCAACGCAACCCAGTCTCCCTCAATTTCTCACCCTTGGACACAGACTCCTTACGCTCCAGGTCATCAGACCAGGGTATCTTAATGTAGGTATCACATTCTAGGATTTAGTCGACATATATTGGAACATAGCCGGTTTCAATAGAGGTGAACTATCCCGGCCACGCAAAACTGTTGGTAGCCCATAGATCTGGGAGATGACAGGTACAGCACGGGCTCTCAGGGCCTCAATATCAATGCCTACAAGGTGGTCATTGATTAGGACGTTCCTAGGTTGTCCATTATCCAGCTGGAGATTTTGGGCTCTATCTAGAGCTTTGAGAGGAGAAAGCTCACACACAGAAATTTTGAATGATAACCCACCCAAAGTAAATAGCCAGCACTGCCAGAGAAGCCACACTCAGAAACAAACCCAGAAACCGCTCCCTGCAGACATTCCATCAGATGGTTTGTCAGAGGCCACTCCTCCCCCCCAGGCCAGCCACAGTTCATGCTCCCTGTCTGCCTGGCACGCAACTCTCTAGGTAGGCTGGTTGTAACTACTCCCACAATTTATCCCAATCTCCCTCCATTCCTCACCCTTGGAAACAGACTCCTTACAGTGCAGACCTTCTGACTGGGTTCTCTTAATATGGGTACTACGTTCTAGGTGACAGTTGGAGACAGTTGACTTACTGTGGGACCCAGGTGGCTTCAATAGTGGTGTACAGATCCGGCCAGGCACAGGTCCTGGTTGCCCACACTGCTGCGAGATGGCAGGAAGAGCAGGGGCTCTCAGGGCCTCAACAGTGGTGCCTGCCAGGTGGTCATTGTTCTAGATGTTGTTACGTTGTCCGTTGTCAAGCCGGCGATTTTGGGTTTGCTCTGGAGCTGCGAGAGGAGAAAGTGACACAGACGTTTGGAATGACCCGCCACCAAAAGTAAACAGCCAGCACTGCCAGAGAAGCCACACTCAAAACCAATCCCAGAAACCATCCCTGCAGACATGCCAGCAGACAGTTGATCAGAGGCCATTCCCCGCTCCAGACCAGCCACACTTGGTGCTCCCTGCATGTCTGGCATGCAACTCTCCATGTCAGCTGGTTGTAACTACTCCGAAAATTTGTCCCAGTCTCCCTCAACTCCTCAGCCTTGGACACAGATTCCATAGATGTTAGGTCGTCTAATGGAGTTCTCTTACTGTGGCTGTCACGTTCCTGGTGACCATCTGAGATCATCGACTTGTACTGGAACGTCGCTGGTTTCAATATAGGTGTTCTCTTCTGGGCAGGCACACAGCCTGGTCGCCCAAACGGATGGCGGGTGACAGGCACCGCAGGGGAGATCAGGGCCTCAAAACGGGTACCCACCAGGAGATCATTGTTTAGGTCATCTCCAGGTTGTCCATCGTCCTGACGGAGCTTTTGGGCTCTAGCTGGCGCTGTGAGAGGACAAAGTGCACACACAGACATCTCGAATGACCCGCCACCAAAAGTAAACCACCAGCACTGCCAGTGAAGCCAAACTAACAACCCTACCTGGAACCCTCCCAGCAGACATTCCAGCACATGTGTGTTCAGAGGGCATTCCTCCACCCAGGCCAGCCACAGTTCGTGCTCCCTGTCTGCCTGGCACGCAACTCTCTAGGTAGGCTGGTTGTAACTACTCCCACAATTTATCCCAATCTCCCTCCATTCCTCACCCTTGGACACAGACTCCTTACAGTGCAGGCCATCTGACTGGGTTCTCTTAATATGGGTACTACGTTCTAGGTGACAGTTGGAGACAGTTGACTTACAGTGGGACCCAGGTGGCTTCAATAGTGGTGTACAGATCCGGCCAGGCACAGGTCCTGGTTGCCCACACTGCTGCGAGATGGCAGGAAGAGCAGGGGCTCTCAAGGCCTCAACAGTTGTGCCTGCCGGGTGGTCATTGTTCGAGATGTTGTTAGGTGGTCCATTGTCAAGCCGGTGATTTTGGGTTTGCTCTGGAGCTGCGAGAGGAGAAAGTGACACAGACGTTTGGAATGACCCGCCACCAAAAGTAAACAGCCAGCACTGCCAGAGAAGCCACACTCAAAACCAATCCCAGAAACCATCCCTGCAGACATGCCAGCAGATAGTGGATCAGAGGCCATTGCCCCCTGCAGGCCAAACACTTGGTGCTCCCTGCATGTCTGGCATGCATCTCTCCATGTCAGCTGGTTGTAACTACTCCCAAAATTTGTTCCAGTCTCCTCAACTCCTCAGCCTTGGACACAGAGTACATAGATGTTAGGTCATCTAATGGGGTTCTCTTACTGTGGTTCCCACGTTCCCAGTGACCATCTGAGATCATCGACTTGTACTGGAACGTCGCCGGCTTCAATATAGGTGTTCTCTTCTGGGCAGGCACACAGCCTGGTCGCCCAAACGGATGGCGGGTGACAGGCACCGCAGGGGCGATCAGGACCTCAAAACGGGTACCCACCAGGAGATCATTGTTTAGGTCATCTCCAGGTTGTCCATCGTCCCAACGGAGCTTTTGGGCTCTAGCTGGCGCTGTGAGAGGACAAAGTGCACATACAGACATCTCGAATGACCCGCCACAAAAGTAAACCACCAGCACTGCCAGTGAAGCCAAACTAACAACCCTACCTGGAACCCTCCCAGCAGACATTCCAGCACATGTGTGTACGTGCGTGCTTGCTTATGCACAGATAAAGGAGTGGCCAGAGCTGCCATTTCTCTGCTGTACACCAGGAACAGCTGTTAGCCTGGCCTTGTCTGCTTTCCTACAGCACAAAGGGCCACCCCAAACCTTGGACCCAGTCCCAACATTCAAGGCACATGAACTGGGAATCAACAAAACCAAGAGGAATAAAAGATCAAAGCCAGGCATCTCTGTAAGTGATAAGAGCCTACCCTGACTGTCCCAAAGTGCCCAAGAAGTTCATTATTTTATCCTGCTCCTCTGAATACTCCTTGAAATATAATGAAGTTCCAAATAATCAGGGGTGAGACTATCACCACACTGACATGCGTGAGTCCTATCACTCTCTGTCCAGCCCTCATTGAAAAATCATGAATAAAGATCTCTCAGGCGACAAACAAAGGAGATTCAGTTTTCAAACAAATCACTTCTCAAACAGTTCTCTGAAACAAATTAAGTTCTAGAACTGTGCTTCCACTGTAGATGAAATCTATAATGTATCTACAATGATGCAATGGTATCATTGTTTTCATAATTTTTGTTATTATTACTAATATTACACTATAAAATCTTCTAGATGAATAAAATATATATGAGCTCTGCCTTCTAGGACATGTCATTTAGCAAATAAGATAACACAAATACACAGATAACTCCCTCTTTCTCCTAAATGAGGTTCACTTGAGCCACCTTCCTAGCTTCAATGCCTATCCCAAGATTTCTGCCAGTCCCAGTGGGTAATTGGTGCAGTCATGTCTGGCTCCAGAGCCTTGCTTTGTGGCCTATGCTGACTCAGTTTGGTACCACTGTGGTAGAAATGTGAAACTAGCCCCTTCTTATATCTTCACACATACACAAACTCAAATATGCACATGACCCCACACCAAAAATAATTCTAGTTAGAGTCGAATTTACTGAAGGTTTACAAAGGAGAGGTTTAGCACTAGCAATGCATTCCACTTCAAAGTGAACTGTAGGTTCAGGTTAGACATTAGATTTCCCTGTTTTTAAGATATCTCTTAGCCAACCAAGCATCCAAGCTCTTTGAGTAGCCACTTCACCCCTGAGTCAACACAACCATAGCATACATCTGGCTGGCTTCTTTCTACCTGTGTGCTCACACACACACACACACACACACACACACACACACACACACACACACACTCCTCTCTTTCAATTTTTCTTCTCAAAAACACACAGATGTTCATCTCATTGTCTACTTCAGAGGAGTATAACCATCACCTTTGTTCTCTTGGCTCCTGCTGAAGCCAGCACCATCTTTTCCCACAAGTACCTTATCAGTGCATCAGTGTGTCTTCTTCCCTAAGTCATTCCAGTAAGAGCTGTTGAAATAATCAACTAAACACCTGGCTACAGCTATATTATTAAAAGGTTGAAATAATAAGCCCAAGGAGGTGAAGTAAAATTTTTACATAGAAAGAAAAGAGTTACTTCCAGTTATAGATATCAGCAAAATCTTAAGTAAGGAGGTTAGATTTAAGAAGGGCCTTCCAGGCAAAGGGGACAACATGAGCAAAGAAGAGCTACAGGTATGTCTGGGAAAGATGCTTGTTCCAGCACCAGGACGAAAGGGTAGAAATGGGGGTGGGCAGATTTTGAAAGCATGCTGAAGCCAGAGTGTGAGGGGTTTAAAGGGATTTCTATTTCATTCTGTAGGAAGTGGAAAGCTATATTTGAGCAGGAAATTATTTTATAATTCTGTTGTAGAGATGAGACATATAGACTATCAATTATCAGCACAGAAGCAACTCTCCTCAAAAGCAAAAGGATGAGTATACAGGATGAAAAAAGACTATAGAGTTCAGGTTCAAGGTTTCTCCTGTCCATTTCCTGGACTCTTTGAGAAGATCCTTTACTGTGATGTTACCAGAAGGTAGAAAGTAAAGAGAAGGAAGAGCACTCACTCATGCCTGCTGCTAGAAAGACAGGGAACTGACAAACTGGCCAGAGATCCATAAACCTGAACACAGCCACAGGATATCAGAGCCAACAACTCTGGTATTTGTTAATTAAGATTTTACCATTGATAGTTTTTTTCCAATTTGGAATAGAGAAGATCTCCTCCTCACTGGGAACAAAATGTGTGTGAGCTCTGCCTTTCAGGAGTATGTCACTTAGGAAATACAGTAAGACAAGTGCACAAAAGAATACCTCCTGCATCTTAAGTGAGGTTAGTTTGAGCCACTTTCCAGGGGAGAATACATAAAAAGAGTGTAGCCTGGCTATTTGTACACATACCATTTCTATGTAGACTTTGGAGTTGGACAGATTTGGGGTTAAACTTACTTCTGCGATTTCATAGCCATGTGACCTTGAACAAATCAAGTAACCTCTTTGTGAGGACCAAACAAAATACAATTGTAGCCTAGATTAAGTGTGTGAGCCTCTGTTAAACAGATTCAAAAAAATAGCATATGAAAAGTGTCTGGCACATATTAAATGCTCAATCTAGAAAAACTATCATCATCATCATCATCATCATCATAATCATCATCATCATCATCATCATCTTTATCATCTTAGTCCAAGATGGCAGGGGAGTTGTGCTGAAATACCATGCCTCTCTGTAACAGGGTTGGGGGAGGCCCTCCCCAAATTTCCTACAGCCCCTGGTTTTGGGGCTGGGAGGAGGAGATAGTACAGCTTTTAAGGTACTTTGCATATCTATGGCAGGCTGGTAGCTAGGGCAGGTAAAAGAGCAGATGATATTGTTTAAAATAATTTGCACATCAATGACAAAGAGGCAGCTGAGTTTTTCCTAAAGGAGGGAGCCAGAAGGAAAGGAGATAGCCAGAAGGAAAAGAGCCAGAAAGAAGGGGACCATGCTGTTGGAAAGGATGAAGAAGGGTCCCGCTGTCCACCATGAAGTCTAATGTGAAAGAAAGACCATGCAGTTTGAAAGGATGTAGAAGGGCACCATCTGCAGTGAGGAGAAGCACAATGGGAGGAGGATGGTGGAGAATCATGATGGATCAGCATGTCATAGCAGCCATGTGAGAAGTAGCCATTTAGTTTGTAGTCAGGATTTAGCTATGCAACCTGGGCTAGTAGGAAAGCAGGCATGCTGCTGCTCGGATCATGCCTGCTCTAGCTGACTCTGAAGCCACCAAAGACTCCATCTTGCAGACTCAGACTCTATCTGGACTCTCAGAACTTGGGACATGCAGAGAGGACACTCTTAGGACTGTTTTTCCATGGATTTCACATGCTTTTCTGGATTATTATACAGATGCTGAAGACAATGTATGGCAGATCCTGAAGGAGAGAGCTGACAGATAAGGAATGAAGAACTATTGGGCTTGGCTTTGGTTTATAGCTTTTTGGGGAGCAAGGGAAGTGTTGGGTGTCAAAGTGAGAACAGAGATCTGAAGTGCTCACAGACCCCCAAGACTGGAATATTGTAAATAAAGACACATTTTCCTCAACATGAATTGTTGGGTCTTAACACCAAGGCACCACACGAACGAGCCCTGCTTTGCTCTGTAACATCTCTCCTATTGTACTTCCTAATCATCAGGATCCAAACACTCATCACCTCAGAGCGCTGCCTCTTCTTGGCCTTGTCAATGAAGAGAGATGCTGAAGCCCACCAGTATCTAATATGGAAGAAGGTACCCTTCTTCAATGCCTATCCCAAGGGCAGATGGTGCCTATCTACATCCTTTCAAACCACATGACCTTTCTTTCACATTAGACCACCTCTGCTAACTTTCCCTGACAGCAGAACCCTTCTGTCAAGTCACTGCCTCATGCCCGCCTCCTTGCCCCACAGCCTTCATTCATAGTCAACTCCAGGTTTTAGCCAAATCCCAATTCTGCTGTAAACGAACTGGGCCAGATGCTGAGAGACAGAGGAAGGCAGTAGAGACCCAGGCCTGCACAAGGGGACTGCAAATTCACGATGACAGGGTCATTCATCCTTTGCTTCTAAATCTGGGTACAAAATAAGAACCCTGTGCTTGCTGTTGTTATTGTTTACATTTTTATTTAAATGTCTGTTAAACTTAACTAGTAAATTAATATGATCACCTCAGTACAACCTTGTACCTCCAATGTGGAACTCCTTTGTAACACTGGAGCATAATGAAAAGGATAAGTCAGATAAGCAAAGCGTAAACTAAATGTGCTTTTAAATAGGCTTTTACTGGTATATGTTAGGGGCATGATTTGGTCAGGAAGTACTGTAGCTAATGAGCCAAATATTGGAAGCAGAACAAACTCTAGTAAGCTTAGTGGAGCCAAACCTCAGAGATCATGAAAGAACTGGGGGAGCAAGATCAAATTCAAAATGATTAAATAGACCCATAAACTAAACAAATAAGCAGTAAACATAAGCATTGAATAAATAAATCCATAGAGTGCAGCTATTTATGACTGCACACTCATTTTGCTTCCCACACACCAAAAGCCGCTGTTTCTCACTGCTTCCTTAACTCAGCAGGTGCTGCGGACTTGCACAGCTGGAAACTCAGAGACTTCTCCAGTTCTGATTAGAACGGCCCTTCTGTTTTTGTGCAGAGCACCACACAATACAACATTCTTTCAAATGGTCAAAGACCCTAAGCTCCCAGAACAAATTTTATCATTCAGTTCTTTGGTATCACAGATAATGGCAATAAGGTTCTTGGATGTCTTGCCCTGATCCAAAACAGGTAAAAATGAGAGTTCCTGAAATGTTAATCCATGAAGGAATAAGTCACAAAACATAAATGGTGTTGTCATCCTCCTCAGCATCACTTTGAGGGGCTTTATAACAAGGGCTTGGCCCATGACAGGCTCTGGAGAGGGCAATGAACCAGGAGTCAGGATTCCTAGATCACACTAAATTATCTTGGGCAAATTGTTTCATCTCTCTGGGCTTTGTTTCTGTGGCTGAAAAATGACAGGATTTGGGCTGGTGACTCTGTCTTCCTCCCGAGTTTTGATTGTCTGCATTGTGTAAAGCCTAAGAAGTTAGTTCCCCTGAGAAACTTGTACCAGGAGGAGTAGATATTGTCACCATCTGTATTTCCTGTGACTTCCTTTTTGTTCTCCGCAACTTGGAAATTTCTGAGACTGATTTGCTGCTGCAGGAACCATGAGAAAGGAAGGGAACACTCATGGGAGTTTTAAACAAGGACATCTAAAAGCTTAAAAATAAAAATGTAAGAAAAATATATATACATATAATGAGCCCAGGATAGCACAGCCATGGACCTTCTAATGAGATAACTGTGTTTGAAAACAATGGAGTAAAACCACATTTAGAATGGAGGAAAACATGCAGGAACAATAAGGGGAGGATGCTTCTATTTCCCTAATCTCTGGGTAGTGCTACTATCAGGAAAGAATAATAAGAAACAAAACTTAGCAAAAAATAAAAAATAAATATCAAAACTAGTCTTACTCTATGAATACTGTGAATTAAATTGCTTTAATGTCTTTTCACAAATTCCAAAACACATGATTCTGCAGGTGAGAAATTGTGACAAAAGTCAAATTGGTGCTTAAATATTGGCCTTAAAATATTTTGAAATATAATCATCTAGAGGAATAGCAAGAGTTCATTTGAAATGATACTGGAAATAAATAATATGAAGACCTTCCCTGGTGAATATCAAGACATTATTCATATTTTCTTCACAGTCTAGCTTTAAATAAGACTTATATTCAGTAGTTAATTGTCACCGTGGTACATCTGCTTTTCAGTGTGAGCAGGTTTGTTATATATAACAAAGGCACCATGATTATGCCACTTGACATAACTCCTAGCATCCTTCTTTTCACCAATGTTTATAGTGTACTGACTAAGAGTACAAGAAGTCAGGTAGACCAGGTTTGAGTTATAGCTTTCCCACTTACTAGCTGAGAGCTAAGTGACTTTGGACAATGTACTTTAATTCTTGGAACTTCAGTTCCTGTATTTGTTAAGCAGATTATAATAATGCCCTCCCTCCTCATGAAGTTTTTGAGAAAACACTTAAAACACCACCAAAAATATAATGCATGCTCAAAATATTGTTTTTATCTTGTTATATAGTGCTGGTTATTGGTTTTATAACCTACATGTACATAGTCCTGGGATATTTAAAAAAGTGTGTTAAAAATTTGTTTGCATATTCATTTGTTGGTGAGTTTCAGGTAATTTAGAGAAGTTTAAATATATGGCCCTAATGTGAATTCAGAGTAGAGGTGGTTGGGCAAACCTGTCATAAATTGCTATAGCCAGGATATCTCTTTCATCAAGGTAGAAGATGGTAGTAACAGCAAGCCATCATTCCAGCTGCAATACTATAAAAAATGAAAAGACCTTCCCATGTGAACTGAGATAGTTAGCTATTTTCATCCTTGAGAACTTATGCTAAGTGAAGTGTGAGCTGAGGACTGGCTTGACTTAGACAGGGGAACACTGCTGGGGGCAAGAAAAACCAGGAATCTTTTGATAGTTTCATGCATTGCCATGACAGAGGAAATGCAGAGGAGCCCCAAATGCATGACCACTTTTGCCATAAGGCATTTACCAAGTGCTGAGGCAGCAAGAGGTTGGGGTGGGCTGGAAAGACAGAATAAAATCTCTGTCTACAATCCTTAGGCAGCAAAATTCCACTAGAGGGAGTTCTCTGTAAAAAGTACACCATAGACCTTGAGACATCTATGAGAAGTGGACTGGGTTTAACCAAAGCTGCTACCCAGCCCTTACATAGAAATCTGATTAGATTGAGGTGAGTAACACTTCAATCTAGCTAGCAAACAAAGGAAAGGGCAAGAACTCCCTGGCAATAATTTTGCCACTTTTATTTATACTGTGTATGTGACACCCAATCAAAAATTACAAAGCAGTTCAACACCAGGCATGAGAAAAAGTGGCTCATAATCAAGAGAAAAAAGAGACAAAATAATTAGGCCCACCACATATGATCCATATATTGGAGTTAGCAGACAAAAACTTTAAAATAACTATGATAAATATAATAAATTTTATTATTATATTTATTATTTCTCCCATGAAAATGGGAGAAAGATAGGGAAAAAATTTTTTTAAAGATAACCCAGAATTACAATCTATAAAAAAATCAAAATGGAAATTCTAGAACTGAACAAATAAAATATCTGAAATTAAGAGCTCATGGATGAGTTTGACAGTAGACCAGAAGTTGAAGGCAGAATTAGTGAAATCAAAAATAGGTCAATAAAAATTTCCAGACTGAAGCCCTGAAGCTAAAAAAAGGAGGGATCCATGGCTGGGTGGCTCAGTTGGTTGGAGTGTCATCCCATGTACCAAAAGGTTGCAGGTTTGATCTCTGGTCAGGGCACATATCTAGTTGTGGGTTAGATCTCTGGTCAGGGTTCATTGGGAGGCAACCGGGCAGGGCACATACAGGAGGCAACCAATCAATGTTTCTCTCTCACATAGATCTTTCTCTGTCTCTGTCTTTGTTTCTGTCTCTTTCTCTCTCCCTTCCTTTCTCTCTAAAAGTCAATAAACATCCTCAGGTGAGGACTTTTTAAAAAGGGAGTAGAGAGAGAAAAATGGAAATGACAGAACAGAATATAACATGCATGTGGGACACAGTCAAAACATATATAACTGGAGTTGGAGAAGAGTCAGAGAGAGATAATGAAACACAAAGAACAGTGGCAACAAACAATTGCTTAACATCATAAGATTTTCTTTGTTGTTAATGTTAATCACATAAGATACATTCATTTTTAATGTTAAAACAACCTTGTATGCACACAGATCCCTTCCCTTATAAAGCCTATATCCTAATGAATTGCGACAAAAATAAAGACAATAAGTATAATTAATATTACTAGTATGTTAGAAAAATGACAACTGTTATGGGGAAAACAGTAGAGTGGAGGCAGGTTTGTGAGGTTAAACAGTATAGTCTGAGTGTCGTGCAGGCCTTGTTGAGAAGTGGCATTAGAGCAAAGGCTTGAAAAGTGTGAGTTTGGCATGCATATGTATATTAGTAGAAGAGCAGCCCAAACAGCAAGTGCAAAGGCCCTGAGGTGAAACACATCTAATGTGCTCAAGGTGCAGCAAGAAAGCCAGTGTGGCAGGAGGGGCAATGTAGCAGGACATGAGGACCTAGAAGAAACGGAGGGACCCATATGCTATCTCAGGACTTGGGCTTTTACTCTCAATTGGAAGTAATGTATCAACATGTTTATATCTCAAAAAAACTGTTAGGTGAAAAGCACAAGATGCAAAATAATGACTGTACAGCATAATGCCATTCCTATAAATTTTTAAACAAGCAAACAATACTACTCACTGTTTTTAAAAGATCTTAAAGTACAAAGTAGACTCTGGGAATTAGGTGGGAAGTGAAGAATCAGGAAGGAAGTCAAGGAGGATTTCTCTTTGTCCATTCTGGCTATATTAACAGAGAACCACAGACCGGTGGCTTATAAACAACAGGAATTTATTTCTCACCGTTCTGGAGACTTGAGAAATCCAACATCAAGGCAATGGTAAACCTGGCAGAACTTCCTAGTTCATAGCTGGATCCTTCTCACTGTGCCCTCACATGTTAAAAGAAACATGGGATCTCTCTGCAGCCTCTTTTATAGGAGCACTAATCCTATCTGTGAGGGTTATAACCCAATCACCTCCCAAGACCTCACCTCCTAATACCATCATCTTTAGGGGTTAGAATTCAACATATGAATTTGTGGGGGACATATCCAGATCATAGCAGAATTTAATAATACCTGTTATATTTTTCACAAGAAGATATTTTATACTACTCACATGTATCCAAAAATATAAATATAAATATTTGTATGAGCACACACACACACATGCAGTTTTTAAAAATCTGTGCATGAGACATTCTTATTTTTTGTACAATTTTTAAATGTTTTTACTATCTAACATTTAAATAAGAAAAATAAAAACTTAAACCTATTTCAATATGTATACCAGTCATATACCACCCTCCTGGATTTCTCTCATTGTTCCTATCAATGATGGAGGCTGTCTTGTGTAATTTTGATTCACTTGTCCATTTCATTGGCCACATGCTCTATCACTGTGGCATCCAGAAATCTGATAAATAGGACTTCTATTCCATTATACAAACATTGATTAAAATGTTGATCAACAGACACCAAAGGCAGAAATTTGTGGCCCTTCTCTATAGCCTGCTCTCCATACTTACCACTATGAGCTCTTTAGGACTTCTGTTTGCTTATAAAAGTTAAAAAATGACTCTATCTTCATATGACTATAGGTTGTATAGAAAATAATGTGTACTGCATTTTGAAACAACTTGACATTCATACATAATGTGGCAGTGATATGACCCTTCTCACAGTGTCTCTGCTTGAGAAAGATTTATGAGTGTCATTGGAGAAAATTGAATCCACCTTTCTTCTCTTTAGAAATAATTCTGGCTTACATAACAAACCATGTCCTCTCTCTTTCCACCCTACTCCTTTGCTGTCCTCAGGAATATTTTCAGAAGAACAGAAGGTTTATGTCTCTCCATTTCTAGGGCTTCAGCTGCTTCTGCTTATTCACCACCTGAAGTCTTAATTCTCTGTTTGTAACACCACAATTGGCTACTGGAGAGATAATTTTGACATAATCATGCCAGAATTATTACTTGAGGACAGACATCCCAGGGAAGTGAATGAAATATAACAATGGGTTCTAAATCACATACCAAAAAGAAAAACAGAAATGGGATCATTTTTGGCCAAATTATTTGTTTTAGCTTTACTATACTTAAAAGTAAAATTCACAGGCTTGTTTTACCTCCTATTGGGCTTTAAAAACTCATGTCCAGTGTTGTTATTGCAGTCAGAATTCTGACAAGGGACGCAAACTTGGTCACTTCAAAAATGTCATCACTAAAAATTGGTTGAGTTGAGCTGCAGTAAATGTACTGGAAACATCAGCAGTAGTTTAGCACTTCAGCACAATTCAGAAATAAGTTTTACACCTAAATTTCACCTCCACACTCTCGAAGGTAGGCAATTTGTTGCCAGTTCAGTCAACATAAGAACACATTCATTCACATAAGTGAGTGAGCCACCGTTGAACATCAAGTAAAGTTCAAAACAGCCCACACTCAAATTAAACAGAAGAAATAAACCACACAATGTCTCTGCTGGGTGTTGGCAAACACAGATGGGCTGGTACAGAGCCAGGAGCAGCCTAAAAAGTTGTTTAACTTTAGCTGTGCCTACCTCAGGGGTTGTGATGGTGTGAGATTTACTGCCCCTTTTCCACACTGGCTTCTTTTCTTTAGAAACACTCAAACCATTCTTCAGGCCAATCTGCTGTTAAAAAGTAAGAAATGATGCAAAAGTTTGGGGATATAGCCTAACCACATACCAATGCTAAGAAAACGGAATTACTATTGAAATAACTGTGATGGGCACAGCCTAATGTGACTCCCAGTCACACTCTTCTGCAGCCCCTTCCATTCAAGGTGGCTGGGTCCTGTATGCTTCTAACCTATAGAATATGGCAAAGGTGATGCCACTCCTGGGATTATACTACAATATATCTATTAGACTCCATTTCCCCAGACTGGAGAGAAAAACTGTCCTGTTGGCCTTGAAGAAGCAAGTATGATGTGAACCATCCATGGAGAGGAGCATGTGGCTGGGAGCTGCAGGTGGTGCCTAGGACCTGAGAGCCTCAGACCTACAACCACAAGCAACTGAATTCTTCCAACAGCCATGAGAGATCATTAAAAAAACCCAAACTCCAGAAAGGAATGCAGCCCAGCCAATACCATAATTGTAGCCTTGTGAGACAGTGCACAGAAGAATCAGATAAATTGTGCCCAGACTCCCAACCCATAGTAACTTGGAGATAATAAGTGTGTGTTTTTGAGCTGCTAAATTTATGGTTGTTTATTTTTTTATTAAAATGCTGAGTTTACTTCACATGTATATTTTGTCTCCCCACCATTTCCATTTGTCTGACCACCACTACTATTACATCCTATCACAACATTTCACACATACTTAAAACCAAGCAAAGGGTGGAGTTCCATATTTAAAAACTAAACAGGCATTTTGGACAACACATTCTTGGCAATGGAACCTGGACAACATTTATCAAACACGGTAGGGAAAATTCTTACTCTGCATTATAAAATGGCAGCAAGATATCAACTGTTACAGAAATGAAATAAGATTGAAAATTTTAACAAACTGTTTAAACTATTTTCTCAAAGAGGCTTCCTCCACTGCCAGAGATCTCAGCCTCCTGGTCAGTCATCCGGAAGCAATTCTTCACATAATTAGGCTTCTGCTTTGGGAAGTGAACCACCTTTTTCTATACTTGTTTGCATTTTTGCTTTTATGTCTACTACAGAACTAGGTCATTTTGGTGTTTTAGAAATTTTTTCCTGTTTTTTGAAGGATTCTTGACCTTTTGATCTTGGTGTTGATTGTTTTGAGTTTTTCATTCTGGTTTAATTTTTGCACATTTTTGGCTGGAGTATCTTGTATAGGTTTCTTCACTGGAGCTTATTCTTCAGCTTCCTCATCCTCAAAATCATCATCATCATCATCTTCATCATCATGTCCTCGTCATTATCTTCATCATCTTCATCGGCAGCAAGTTTTACTTTTTTCTGTGGAGCCTTGCTACCACTTCCATGTGAAGAACACTTCCTAGACATACTTAGGAGTTTCACATCATCATCCTCTTCATTTTCTGACTACTCATCTGCCTCCACAGATACTAAGTGCTGTCCTCTAATCTGCACAGGCCTTGAACCACACTTCAACCATAAGACCACAGGTGGCATTATTTCAAAGCCACTGAGGGAAACCTTTGGCTGTACAGACACTTTCAAAGTTGCCAGTATTACTTTAATTGGGTTGCCTTCATAATTTATTGCCTCTGCTCCAACAATGTGCAATTCATCCTTTGCACCAGCTCCTAAACTGACCATTCATAAAGATAATTGGTGCTCATTTTCATCATTTTCCACCTTAAAGTGATAATCTTTGTCACCTTTGAGTTCGCAATCAAAAAGGTAGTTCTGGGGCCTCAGAGGGCTTATGCCCATGTCCATCAAAGCTTCTGTGGGGTGGTAGCAGGCACTTAGCTGAGAGGGAAGGCAGGCAGAGATAGACAACCACAGTTGTTTTTGAATGCCGTAATAGAAAACCAATATAGTGACCAGCAACGTATTCACAGTGGCAAACAGCCTCATGGCCACTAGAAATCACGGACTGGTGCCACCGACAGGCCAGAAATCTACAGGAATTTATTCTTCAGATACAGTCTAAGTTGTGCAAATCAAAAGAAGACAGCGGAAGTTGCCCTCTTCCTGAGAGGAATGTTTCTAGAAGGTAGGAAGAGGAACCAGCAGACCTGCACCCCAACACCTCTCTATCAGTGAGGATTCACTTGGATGCAAGCAAAGAAAGCATGATTCAAAGTGGCTTAACAAGAAAGAGCATTCAGTAATGGGAAAACATAAATGTAGAGAACAGTCTTTCTTGAGTCTGACAAGGACTAATTCAGTTGCTCAGTGATGTCACCAAAGTTCAGTTTTTCTTTGTTTTTAACTCCACTCTCCCTGCCATGGTGTCACATATATCCAAAGGCTGGCTCCTCCAGCCCTGTCACCTCAGGATGACTGCCAACAGTGCCCAGTGCTGCATGCCTTCTCTTTCACATCCAACAGGAAAGAGAGCTTTTGTCCAAGTATTCGCAGCAAGTTCCTGAGATTCACAGTGACTGGACTGGCCTGGCTCACATGCCCATCTTATAAGCCAGTCCTTATAAGCAGCCATGGGAGTAGAATGCATATTTGGCTGTGCTGAGGTAATGTGTTCCATCTAACAAGCTGGGCATGGTGGAAGCACATAAAACCTAAAAGGAAATCCCAACTGTTTGGAAAGGGGGTGTGGGTCATGGATCCAGGGAAGCTACTAACAAATGTCTACTAAACCCCTGATTCAAAGGAGTAAAGTTAGCACTGCCCTGTTACTTAGAAAGGAAGAGGACATTGGAAATTTATCAGTAACCCTAAGCCATAGGACCTTCTCATTTCAGCCAATAAACAGCACTAGGGCTTCGGCAGTAGCTGTGTGGGAAGGCCTCAGACTTTGTTCCTGATAAAAAGTCTCAGCAAGCAGATGACTGGGCCTGACTGGGGGCTGACCCATCCTGCGTTTGTCTAATGGCACAAAGCGCAAGTACTTGTAGTGGCTGCAGCTGTGACTCCAGACCCTTCTCCGTGCCCCTCAGGCATCCAAGTCAGCTGGCAAACCCTCTGACCATTTAATTGCATTTCTCTCATTTCTTCTTTCAAAAAAAATTCTGTTTGAGATATTTTGTCATAAATCCACACACTATCAGAGCTCAGTCCAACACTTCCCTGGCCATAAATCAACACGAAGCAACGTAAATATATCCCTCTATGTGAATAGCAAACAGAATAATTACAAAACCCAGTAAAATAGTCTAGAGTTAATAAGAATAAAGTTAAAAATTCTGGAGACTTCCAGCCAAGATGGAGATGTAGAAAGCATGCTGCATCTCCCTCCACAACTAAGAAGGAATACAACTACCTCAAAACTAGAGAAGACCAGAAGTTCCAGAAAATCAAACTGCATGGAAGTCCAGAAAACAAAGATATAAAGAAGAAATACTCATCCAGACAGGTAGGAGGGATGGATCCAGGACTGAGAGGATGTGGTGTGGTGGCTGCAGCAGCAGCAGCAGCAACAGCAGCGGGAGCAGTGACAAGCTGGCAGAAAGCACAGTCACATGTTTTAAAGAGTCAGGAGGGACACCTGGGGAGCATTCCCAGCTCCTCACCGGACCTTGAAGTTCACTGTCTCAGCACCGGGGAAAATCAAGTCTCATTGCTTCTGTCTGTGCTGACCAGTGATGGTTGGGGTGAGGGCAGAAACTGCTGGTCTCTCAGCAGTGTCCGATTGTTTAAAGGGCCCCCATGGTCCTAGAATGTCTGTAGACCCACCCACTCTGGGAATGATGGCCAGGGCAGCAACGAGAGGAGCGCCAGTCTGGTGCAGAAGTGGGAGAGGCACCTAGAAAAGGGGCGAGTGCTGGGCAGGCAACATTGTTCCCTCTGAGACCCGTCCCCCACATACAGAGCCACAACGTGGTGAGACAGGTCACCCTATACTGATGAATCCCTAAGGTTGTGCCCATTACAACATAACAGGAGCAGCAGCTCTACTGGGATGTGGAGGCAAACAAACATAGGAGCTTGTCAGAATGAGGAGATAGAGAAATATGGCCCAAAAGGGGAAACAGATCAAGGTTCCAGTGGGAGAACTAAGCGACGAGGAGATAGACAACCTAACAGATGCAGCATTCAAAACACTGGTGATAAAGATGTTCACAGGCTTGACAGGTATGCTTGAGTATGGCAAATGCATAAGAGAAGAAGTGAAGGCTATGCTAAGTGAAACAAAAGAAAATCCACACAAGACCAATGGTGAAGGGAAGGAAACCAGGGTTCAAATCAATGATTTGGAACATAAGGAAGAAAAAAAAAAGTCAACCAGTGCAGAATGCGGAAGCAAGAATTGAAAAAAATGAGGAAAACTTCCCAAATTTTGTGAAGGAGATGGACATACAGGTTTGGGAAGCAGGGAGAGTCTTGGGTAAGCTGGATCCAGAGGGGACCACACCAGGATGCATCATGATTGAGATGCCAAAGGTGAAAGATATAAACAGAGTCATAGGGGCAGCAAGAGAGAGTTGCCTACAGGGTGGGGGTGCCTATAGGACTATCAGCTGATTTCTCAGAGGACCCTTGGCAAGCAAAAAGGGACCGGCAAGCAGTATTCAATGTGATGAAAGGCAACCTGCAACCAGGATTAGTCTATCCTGCAAGGCTATCATTTAGAATGGAAGGGAAGATTAAATTCTTTCCAGACAAGGTAAATCTGAAGGAGCTCATCATCACCAAGCCCTTATTATATGAAACGTCAAGAAGACTTACTTAAGAAAAAGAAGATCAAAACTATGAACATTAAAATGACAACAAACTCACAACTATCAACAACTGAATCTAAAAAATAAAAACAAAATCCAACTAAGCAAACCAGAATAGGAAGAGAGTCATAAGTACGGGGATCATTTGGAGGGTTATCAGCTGGGCAGAGGGAGGGGGAGAAATAGGGAATTGGTGCAGGGATTAAGAAGCATAATCGGTTGGTACAAAATAGACAGGAAATAATATAGAAAAGGGTGAAACCAAAGAACTTATATGCACAACCCATGGACATGAACTAAGGGGGGTGTAATTGCTGGAGGGAAGGGGGTTACTGGGCAGAGGGGAACAAAGGGGTAAAAATTGGAACTACTGTAGCAACATAATCAATAAAATATACTTTAAAAAATTCTAAGATGGCTCAGCAGAACTTTCTTTGAAATAGAGTTATTTGAAGACATCAAAAAATTAAAAATTATCTGATTCATGAATCTTGGACTTCAGTTTTTAGACCACAAGTGTAAGTTGAGTTCATCATATATCTCAGTTCGTAATACGGTAAGTAATGTATATTTCAACATGATTCAAGAACTTAAAGAAATAAAACTCTACAAGCACAATGATAAATAGCATCCAACATTAGCCTACTTCAGGGCAACTGTAGAGTCACAGACAGTGTGGGGAACAGGACACTGCTCACCCTGTCCAAAACAGGGAGTCTGTCCTCAGATCTAGTCCTTTTATATGAGTACATGAGAAGGGACCCCCAAAAAGAACCCGGAATTATCTTCTGGAGGGTGGGCCTCTTGTAGTATAGGCTTCCCCCACTAAGTGAATGTTCTAGGAACCCATCTGCATCAGTGTACCAGCTGGCACTGTTGTGAGAGGCTGCATTTGGCTTCAGTGAATTTTTTTGTAGACTCTTTCAACGTGTTTGCCCATTTCGTGATGGGTCATTTATGAGCACCTCTGCCCACACTGCACTGAGTGTTCAGCAGTTTTTGACCAAAAACAGCATGACCCCCATCTCCCACCCTTTCTATTCACCCAATCTCACCCCAAGCAACTTTTCCTGTTTTCCCAGATTAAAAAAAAAAAGTCCTCAAAGGGAAACGTTCTTCTGATGACAGAAGCACTACAAGGCATCAAAATCAACGAGGTCAAAAACTGTTTTTGAGCAGTGGAAAAATCATCTCAATAGGTGTATTACATCAAGTGGAGAGTACTTTGAAGGTGACTGAAGTTTAAACATGTAAGAACAAATACACAGTTTTTTATAGATAAATTCCATTGTTGGGGGGGTCCCCCCTCAAAGATATGAAAATGTGGGTATAGGAACATAGCATTGCTAGATCAGTCAAGTTTTTTTTTTTAAGCTTGCAATCTAAATCTTTCTGTAAAATCTCCTAAATTTTTATGTTGAATTAATTTTTTTTAAGCTGGAGGGCCAATCAGAATTGCACAGTTTGCTGCCAGAGATCTGGATATTCGTGGTACAAAAAGAGTTGCTCAGGCTTTAGACTTTGCATAGGGCACATGTTAGATGGCTTTCTCCTGAACCAAAACTTCTCTCGATCGAGCAACCTAGACAGGAGGTAAAAGACATGAGGAGAGCTGCCTGCTCTGCAGGATTGGAGAGGAACTTTGTGTGTCCCACTGAGCAATCAGGAACCACCTTGGCCTTCAATAAGTTTGCCCCAGGATCTCGAAGGGAAGCTGGCCCCAGAAATCCTTTTCTTCCAGGGTGCCCCTTCCCCATCCAGAAATCCTTTCCTTTCTATTTCTCCTTACAGGCTGCAATTTTTTTCCTGATAATCCTTTGTGATGTTTTTGTAGACTCTTAGTTTTATTATTTAAGTTACAAACAGAGGTTGGAAATTTTTGGATTGAAATCAAGTATCCTGTTACAATTACCCCCAGGGAGAGACAGTTTTATAATTGCAAGTGTGTGAGGGGAACTTCATTCCACAAGCCAAAAGCTAAAATACCTTTTTTCTCTTCCTTTCTGAAGTGAAAATGTTATTTCTAGACAGCTTTGGTAAGAGCTCAGACTCTCTTATGCTGGCCCCATGCTGGCAAAATGGAGACATGCCCTTGATGTTGTTGGTGGGCTAGTGGCAGTGATGGTGGCCACAATGGTGAAGGGAGGAGGGCAGGTCATTTTTCAATGTTCTAAGTAAATAATATTCAGACAAGGCTAATATGGGGAATGAAAGACTAATGCAAAGCTTATCACAAGACTGATACCTGTAAGTTAAACCTTTCTTTTTTCCCTAAGATGGGTCTCAAATTTTTAACAGGTGTAAGAATCACCTGAAGGCTTATTAAAACACAGACTTCTGGCTGCACCCCCAGAGTTTCAGATTCGGGAGGTGAGGAGGGACCAGAACTGACCTTCAATTAAATTCCCAAGTGATGTTGATGCTGCTGGTCCAGGTACTCTGCTTTGAGAACCACTGACCTAAAAAAACCTTCATAACTGGTATGTAATGATTCCAAGTGATGAAAACTTCAGTGAATTAGACTTAATAAGAATTCATTTGAATTTGTTTTTATAAAGAGTCTGTAGAAATACTCTTTTAATACTGCATGCATTCTTGGCAATGTATGCAATATCTCCACCTAGACACTTAACAAAAGTTCCTCAGGATACCATTCTAATAAGAATGCCAGTAAATACAAATGCCTCCCATTTTATTTTAATCATGTGAAAATTAATGCACAAATTTGTTCCCGAGCACAATGATTAGTTCCTCTATCATTCACTGCTTATCAAACAACCCACAAATTAAATAGATCCACACAAATTGTTTTAAGATGTGAGCAAAGTAAAGTCAAAAGAAATGATTCTCATAACCTTTCAACAGAATAGAAACCTAGAAGAGTCTCACTGAACTCTCGGTGCCTATTACTGAACACCTGAAAGGAGGTAAAAATCCACATTTGCATCATTTCTATATTGGATCAGCCATTGTTCAGTAGGAACAGATCACCTGACTTTTTCTGAGGTGATGTTAGATCCTGAGCTTGCTTCCCTTTAGGCTTTTTCATAAACATGTAACTGAAGTCTCTATGGAGGGGAGAGACCAGCTCCTCATTTCAACTTGCATCAGGTTTGGGCGGGTCTGTTGTTACAGGTGTGGAACCTGTCCTGCTAGGGGCCTGCGCCTGGCAGCAGGCTTTGTGGTACTGCTGACTGCTTTGCCAGAACCCACCTGGACAATGTCATCTTCAGAGGCAGACCACCCACAGGTACTAGAGGTGACCTTCAGCTGCTCCATGAGTTTTCTCCCTGCACTTTCCGTTTGTTCGGGTCCTGCCGCTACCAGCTTCTCTGGGCCCTGTCTTGCTGGCTTCTCCAGGTCTAGAAGAATGCGCGACTCATTAACCTGTACAGTTTAATTTCCAGCACACTGAGATAGCTTCCCAACAGTGTGGGTGGTGTTTGCCAGGTTCTTAAAATTTAGAAGGTCAAAGGCTGGTGAATTTTCTTTATAATGATCATCTACTGATTTCGTCTTTTAGCGGATGGGAAGGAGAAAAGTTAGTCTTAATTCTTTTGGTACTGACTCCTTATCATATTCATAGAGGTCATCACTTAGGGCTTCCCAGGACCCTCAGCCATTATCTTCTTTAACCTCTGCACCAGGCATGTGAGGGAGGTACTTGGATACCTCTTAACAAAATGGTCTGGAGGCTAACAGAGGGGAAATGGCTTGTCCTAGGTCACAGGCTAGCTGGCAGCGAGGTGAGGAGGGGAGACAGCAAGCAGGTTATCCAGAGCTTCCCAAAACCCTGCTGTACTTAAAGTTTCTCTGGTACTGCAGTGAGCTATGTTAGTGGTTACTACTGCCTTGGTTCCAATATTTAAGACACAGGCCAATAAATCATACTTAATGGCCCATAAGTTCTATTGGACATAATAACCTCCTACAGGCCACCACAGTCTGGAGTCAGGATGACTTGAAAGGAAATCCAAAGCCATGTCCTAACCCCTTAAAGGAGAAGAAAAGCACAAGGACAGAGAGGAAACCCAAGAACTAAGATTTTGACAGCTATTCTGCAGGGTCCTATGTAAACAGACTGAATCCCTGTAAGGGTGTGGCTGCTTAGGACTTGGAAGATGCTATAAAGGAGATTTAAAAATCCGCTGTGTGTGTACGTGTGTGGAAGTGCCTGTGATTTAGCTCGGCCACCTGTTTGTTGAGAGAATGAGAAACTGACCCTTCCAGTTAGGACCTGAAAAGAAATCTGATGTATCTGTTTTTGTCAAGGGTCAAGATGGGCTTTTTCATTCTTCTCCAGCAAAGCTGGTATCAGCCCTGAAAGCAGCAGCCAGAAATTGTCAATCTAAAAACAAACCCAGTTTGTGAAACAGTAAGTTTTCTAATGGGTATCACCTTTGTTACAGAAACAGGAGAGTCCAAAAATCCCCGGAGTTTGTGGCTGGGGGATGGGGAGAAGGAAGCAGCTTTCAGAATGCCTCCACATGCCTGAGGCTGGTGGCCAGTGTCTTTCATTATGTAAATTGCTTTAATGCATCCAAAGCCTCAGGTGGATGGGAGGAGTCTTGAACCAGGGGACGGTATGGAAAGCACACAGAGCCTACGTGGGGTTCTGTGAATGGTCAGAACTGTTGGCAACACCCACTGCATGAGAGGACGCAGTCAGGGATATATAGGCAGCTGCGAACACTTTAGAGGGGGCACGCTCTGGGGCTGTCTCCCTCGCTGGTGGGTGTTTGCAGAGGTGCTCTGGAGAAGGAGAGGAGATCCACGCGGTTTACAGAAAGAAGACAGTTTGCAAGGAGACTGAGAATCCCGGCGGTTTTGTATTGAGAGCTGGAGGGCACCACAGCACAGAAAGGACCTCCCCAATCAGATTGAGTGATTGGCAGTCGCTGGTAAAGCTGAACTGTGCCTAGGAAGTAGGGAAACGGTGTTTCTGACCTCCCTAAAACTGGCTAGGTTTGGTAGAGGGGAGGCAAGGATATGTGTAACTGTTAAATAAACAATTTTTCTTTTCACTCAAATATAATATTCAGAGTTGTAATTTTGGCGGTGGGCAATTGGACCCCTAACTAAAGAGCCCCTGGGTTTGTTTTCAATTGGAAAAGCCCATGGGGTTCTGTAACACCTTCTCCTCAGGTGCCCCAAATAAGGGTACCTTGTGCGTTTTTTATTCTACATGTACAGCTCTGTATACTTGAGTCCTTAGCTCAAAATATTAAAGCAAACCTGGCATTAAGAATTGCAGATTTATTTTGCAAATAAGAGCTGAATTAATTTTAGTTGGTATCTCAGTAGTTTCTCAACCAACTCTCAATCTAAAATACAGTAACTGTTAGTTTCATTTGGCCTTCAACCAGATGAGAACTAGGGAGTAAAAGTAAGAGAATGGAAAGTCCCCAAGATCAATGTCACAGCATTATCATGACAATGTCATAACATTGGGCTCCTCCTCTTTGCTGATAAGAGTAAATCAAAGAGCCTATTAATTTTCTCAACACAGGGTTTTTGAACTTGTATGCTTGAAATAGATTAGAAGAAACAAATTAAAGGGGAGAGGAGCCGCCTAGTCCAGTACACAAACTATAATGAGAAGCAGTGAATACAAACTACGGAGAACATCAGTGTGAGGTCACTTAGTGTGGGGTAAGTAATCATATGCTATAAAAATCTGTAACAAGTATCGCATTCCTCACAGAACTACATTAAAGGTAGATTATACTAATTGTATTTCAGGTAGTGCTATGAGTGATAATCAACATAAGAAGGCCAGGTCATCAAGAAAAGATGCATTGGTGTTCAGTGTTCTCTATTACCAAGCTGAGGAGGTAAATAATACACTGTAGAAAAAGTTCTACTAAAAAGTGTTGTCAGTACTATTAAAATTTTATAGCACTAAAAAAGGAAATTATTAGCTATCCTCAAATTTTGGCTATCCAAATGTATTCATTCTTAAAGGGTTCCAGCTTGCTGAGCTTCATTGTTGAATTGCTAAAATTATGTTATGTGAAGAATGTGTGGTCAATACTAATGTTCCATTCATAAACAAGCCATGCACAGGCTGAAACCACCTTCCACATTGCCCGTGGTCAGGGAAGATATTTTCCCACACATAACTACTTTCTTCATATGGGAAACTATAAAATAATGGAACAGCAATAAGTCATTTCCATGTCAGCACGAGTCAGATTGTCAAGGGGTAGAATCAGCTTTGTGTGAGCAAGAGAAGAGCGTAATTAACTAGGAGGTAAGCTTGCGTTAGTGAATCCGAGAAAATGCCCATAATCACAAGATGTAGGGCAGCTGGGTGACATCCAAATTTTTCTATTCAGACTCACAAGTTGATTTTCCAAACTTTGGGATAGTTAAAATCTAGAATGTCTTTTGCCAAATACTTTACATTAATAATTTTGCAACCATGTGTCCTTCTGTAATTTAAACCTTGAGGGAAGGAGCCTTATTTCCCTTGTCCTTACATCCTTATATTCCTGAAATATACCAAAGTACGTATACCTACATACAAATATACATACATAAGTAAAGTAATTAAAATTTAATGCATATCTAATTCTGTTAAAAGGGAATAATCAGAAGATGATGAGCTATCTGGCTTCCAAGAAGACTCTAGGTCACTAAAAATTTTTTAAGTCTTTTTGTTTAAACCTGGAAGAGATCAAGTTAACAGCAAACAAATTTCCACATACAGGCTATTCAAATGAGAAGGCTGGACTCACTTATGGGAATTATCTTTCAAATATAAGGGATGCTAACGTAAACTGAGCTATTCCTATCTCCTATGATGAATTACAACTTTCCTGTGCAATTTCAGACTCCTTTATTCTCACCTCAGTGTCTCTCATTTGTGACAGATTCCACACTCTGAACTTCATCACTAAAGATACAGCAACCTGTCTATAATTATCCTCTGGAAAAGGATGAGGACATCCTAGAGAAAGAGTGGCACTTGGATGCAGAAGCTGAACAACCCCAGAGTGGTCCAGAGAACAGCAACTGGGACTGTGTCCCCTGGAAGCTTCCAGCCACACAGTCTCTTAGCTGCATGGGGAAGACAGAGTCATCCCACCCAGAGCAGCAGCCCAAAGCCTCAGGGCTCTTCTCTGCAGCCCCTGAGGAGCCTGTCATAGAAGCACTGTGAGAACCAGGAGAGTCTTCTCCACTTTGACCGGCAAGCCCCTGGCAGAATTTCCACCTCTCCCACTCCGAGGAGGTTAAGGAGCAGTGGTTGTGGGACAAGTCCCTCCCTGCCTCAGCAAGAGGCCGTGGGAGGGTCTCCCTGGGAAGGCTGGAAGGAGTCTGCAGGCTCCCCATATTTGCTTTCCAAGAGTCTACCTGGAAGCCCCCAAAATTCTTGACACTCCTTATTGCCCAGATTCTACTCAGGGTTGCCTCTGGATCCCACAAGGGTCTTCAATGCCACTGACTCATTTAAGCCCCAAGCTGGGCCCACAGATGAGGCTGCACTTCCAGTGTCTCTGCCTGTCCATGAGGGGTTTCTTCCCCAGGCCTCTCTTACAGGGAGAGGGTGCCAGTCAGCACCCAGCCCTGCTGCACGGCCCCTCAGGCCTCAGGTCACACAGCTCTAAGCCTCGTGCCTCTCAATCAGTGGACCACCAAGTAAAATAGGCCTCGGAGTTTCCACATTACCCCAGGGGGCCTTGTGTTGGGAGACATCACAGGAATCACAGCTGAGGAGACACACACTCTTTTGGACGCACTGACTTTCAAGTAAAAGGGTGCAGCCGTTTGGGGAAGAAAAGGAATGGAGTTCTAGCTCACTTCCATCTTTCCACTTTACGAAAGGGCCCACCAAGGTCAGCTTAGAAGATGGTCTGTCGGGCACTGAGTAATAAAGGTGGCCCTCTTGCAGGTACACACAATTCAAAGGTGACATTGTGTGGCTGGTTTAAAAGGAAAGAAAGCAAATTATTCAGGAGAAGAAAAACCAGAAACATTTTAATCAGTCAAGTTAATTGTCTCTCCTTTCAAGATGTCTGCTTTGGGATTTTGGGTGGATGTAAGCAAAACTAAAACATATATTTTTAAATTTTATTTCAGGGAGAAGAAGTACATCAGTCCAGGTATGTATGGATTTATTTGTTTATTTATTTATTTGTGACATCTGTTGACTGTTTACTTTTACATCTACTTTCTGTTCTGACTAAGCAAACCAGATGGCTTATTAATCGAGGCACATTCTTTTTTTTTAGGCCAGGTTCTTTCCAGCCTCCAACTGCCTTCTGCTTGAGAATGCTTGGTTGTTGTCTTTTTTTTTTTTTAAGTATATTTTATTGATTATATTGTTACAATAGTTCCAATTTTTTCCCCTTTGCTCCCCTTCACCCAACACCCCCCCTCCACCAGCAATCTCCCCCCAAGTCCATGCCCATGGGTCGTACATATAAGCTCTCCCGCTTCACCCTTTCATATATTCTTCTTCTTCTTTTTTTTAATAAATAAATGATTAATTAATTATTTTAACAATAAAAAAATAACAATCCCTCCCTCTCAGACTTAAGACCCTTTATAATCTTATAAAGGACAATGGGCAAAGATCTCGAGCTCCTCTAGCTGCTTCAAGCTGGACATGGTTGTTGCCCTACCTACCCTTGGGTCCAGAAATCCCTAATAAGAGTGGGGGTGTGGAGGGGAGGGTGGCCTTCCCACATGGGGAGGGATCGTGCAGACTCCAGGTCAGTTGGCTGTCCCCGGACAACGGCGTGCTTGGTTTAACAGGCTGGCATCCTTGTTGTATTCTGGGGGCAACAGATTTGACAACAGGGTTAAAAGGCATCATTCAATCCAAACCACTAGATGACAAAAGGCAGGGATTAATTTTTCAATGTCCCACATTAGGGAAAAAAAGGGCTTCTTTGGAGGAAGGTGTGCCAGGTACATCTCACCTGTCAAAAACGCTTTTGCCCATTATACTTAGTTAGGGCTGAGGGAAATATTTTAGGTTTCCCCCCTCTCAGACCTCTGGGCCCTTTCTGTCCAAACCATTAGGATAGAAAAGAGAAACCAGTTTTAAAGTGAAGCCCACAGACCACCCCATACTTCACCAACCCAGCCACTTAGTTCAGCCAAACCATTGAGTCTCAGGAGGCAGCGCTGCAGACAGAGGCACTTTTTTTTTTATAGTCTCCAAGTCACTCTTCACATTTATAAGTAGGAGCACAGCATTTTGTTGTGGCTTTGAGGGAAAGGTATGACAGCCACATGCGTTTGTGGTTTTCATTTTGACTTATCAATGAATTGGCCCTGTGGCTTCATCAACATCCAGTTAATAATAGGTTTTGTCAGGTAAAGAAAATGGGAAGGACAGAAATATTCAATAGCTTTTTAAAGAGAAATTTGGAAGACAATAACAAAAGTAACAAGATGTGCTATTCAAATCTAGGACAACCTCTAAAATGACTGTTATGACAAACTTGCCTTTATCTAGAATGCAGGTGGAATGTGTCACCTCAGAAACTAGCCCTGAACTTGCAGCCTGGTCCTCAGGTTGTGCAGTGGAATTGTCATCCCTCTCAGGAAGGAAGAGCTTCCCTGGCTGCAAGGAAATGAGCCACGCCAAAGTTTATCCACCCAGTCTGTGGGGTTGAGGGGAAATCCCTCATTTAATTAGGAGAGTCACAGAGGAATACTCAAGGGATTAGCCATTGTTTTATTAATGGCCCTCAATCCCTAGCCAAGAGTTTGCATTCAAAATAGGAAAGATGAGTTTCATCTCTGCAGTCTTTGTTGATTTTAACCCCAGTTGACCAAAATATATGAACAAAGGTAGAGGATATTTACAAAGCCATAGGAAAAAGCACCTTATTGTGTTAGTGTACCAGTTAGCTATTGCTACCTAACAAACCATCTCAAATCTCAGTGAATTAAAACAACAACCACTTATTGTTTCTTATAAATCCATGTGTCTTCTGAGAATCAGTTGAGTTACACTGTACTCAGCTGGGTAGTTCCACTCCAGATGTCCCACACCCTTTTCATGAGACCAGAGGTCTCCCCTAAGCATGTTTCTTTTTATTAAGGTGAAGGGAAAGGTGCAAAGGGACAGGCAGAATCATTCAAGGACCCTTGGAGCCTAGGATCTGTATCTTGCCTAATTCTATTGGCCAAAGCAACTTGCATGGCTGAACTCAGAGGCAGTAAATTATGTGTCAACAACATTGGGGGAGCATTGAAATGTTACAAGGCAAATAGTATGGATACAAGTGTTGGCAAAAAATGGGGTCATTCATGTAACTCTTCCACAGGTGCAAACAAGAATAAAACTCTGAAATGACACCTAATTCAGATGTGTTAGAGAAAAAGAGAGTAGTCTGAGAAAAAGATGATGATGATTACAGTCAATCATACAGAGTCTAGCAGAATATTTAGGGATTTGTCCCTTAGTCAAAGAGCAGCATGAAACCATTGAATGGATTGATGTGATCAGATGGATATAGGGTAGGTATGAGATTTAGATGAGAGTAGACTCCAGCAGAACAATTAGAATATTCAGGTAGGAGAAGTTGGTAGGTTAGGCTCTGATGAAGGCAGTGGAGTTAGAGGTTACATTGAGCTATTTAAAAGCTACAATCACCTAGACTTAGTGAACTGTAGACTATAAGATGTAGTCTTGACTTCGAGTCTGGACATGTTGAGTAAGAAGAGCTATGGAACCCAATCTACTGGCAGTTCTGAAATTAGCTCAGTACTATGACTTTGATTACAGATTTTTCTTTGTGAACTTATTTCTCACTGTCATTTCCTCTCTCCCTCCATAATATTTCAGTGAACTCATGATCTTTCTAAACTTTCTTCTCCTACCACCAAAATATACCTCCTGGAAAAGAATCTTTACAATGCATTCTTACTAAAATGTGAAGGACTTTAAGCTTAAGAGATACCTACATTTACCTTTCCAAGCAGAGCAGTGTATTCCTTCCTTTTGGGTTTCCCTACACCTTATAAATGCCTCACAATAGCATTAAAACACTGTATTGCATTTCTTTTATATTCATCTGCTTCCAGAATCAAGATCTTCCTAAGGCCAGAGGCCACTTATTTATCCTTAAATCTCTAGCACCCAGTACCCAGCTAAAAATCTGTCTCCACAAACATTCATTGAGGGAAGGGATAGAGGGAAAGAGGAAGACAGGCCACCTGGTAGACTTCTTGGTTTACAGTATTACTTGTCTCTCCCACATGTATTCCATTTTGAGAGAAGAAGACTTGAAGCCAAACAATAAAGCTGTGATGGTGGGATTTTAACGACTGTCTGTGGCTGTTTTTATGGCCAGGGTTAGGAAGACCATGCTGGCACCCCTTAAAATCTATATTCACAAATGGTTGTCTGTCACACCCAATTTTCCTGTCACCCCTGAAGTTGAGAAGGGAAACCTATACACTCTGTCTATGAGAATAAAGACTAACCTTCCAATGTTCGAAAGGAAATAAGAAAAAATGCTAAATGTGTCCTAATTAGCAACTAGGGCAACATTAACATGAAAACTAAATGACAAGGTATTTGAAAGTCTATTGCCAGAAAGAAACCAGACAGAAATATTGAATGACAGTAAAACATCCCCCAAAGCCAGCTGGAGTTACCCTTAGTGGGCAGCATAGCATGGTGTTAAGAGCTACTGGAATCAAACTCTGGGTTTGAATACTATCTCTACTTCTCTCTGGCAATGTGACCTTGGGCAAGTTCTCTTAACAACTTGAAACCTCGAAGTCATCATCCATGAAGTGAAGGTACAAATAGCACCTATCTGATACAACTTTTGATATGATTAAATATCATCATTAAAATGTTAGGTTTTTTTTTTTTAAAGAAACCATTCATTTATTTATTTCATTTGTTTACTCATTAAATACTTCCTATATGCAAGTCATTGATTCATTCTTTCTAAAATATTCTACCACACATTGTTCACAGGAAACGAATTCAATGTGCCTGAAAATTAGATTCAATACAATATTATATCTTCTGCAGACACTTGTTTAAAACCTGTTACATACCTTGCACTGTCTGTAAACTCTAGGAAACATCAGAGAGAGAGAAGACTCTGTCCCAGCTCTCATGGAATTTAAGAGCCCATTAGAAGGGTGTTGTTAACCAGAGACTAATAGATGGTATACTGTTGTTGTTGTTGTTGTTTGTTTAATTTCTGCACTCTGTAAAGTCATATTTTATTGTATTACTTTCTCCCCCCCACACCCACATTTTTATTGAGATATAATTGACATATAACATTGTGTGAGTTCAAGGTACACAACATGATGATTTTATATATATATGTAAAACAAAATGGTCACCATCATAAATTTAGTTAATATAATTACTTCCCAGAGTTATACCCTTTTCCCCTTGTGACCAAATACATGGAAGATTGTTAATCAGCCAGAAGAGAAGACTGCAGCCTGAGGGAGTCAGCGAAACCTTTCGGAGCTGGGCATGGCTGGAGAGTAGGTTGTGGCCTGGCCGCTTCCTTTCACACCAGGAACCATGTGTTATTCTTCAGCAGTGGCATCAGCTCCTCCAGATGTGAGCTCCAGGAAGTCAGGGGTTGTGTCTGCTTGGTTTATCATTGTAATCCTAGTGCCTAGAACACTGCCTGGCACAAAATAGGTATTTAGTAAATGTTTAAGGAAGAAAAAAAGGAAGTCAATTAGTTTGTTAGATTGGGATAAGTCTGGTATGTTCCCTTTTTGTTTTGAATGCTTTGTCCTCCAGATACTTATTTGTCTCAGTCCAGTTCCTTTCAACCTCTCCCACCATTCTAATCTGTTTTGTACTTATCTCTTGAGTGTACCTTGGGTTGGTGCACATTTATACAACTATTGTTTGATCCCTCTGGGCAGTATTTTGATCCTTGTCCAGAAAGACAAGTTAGCCTAGAAAGACATTGAGAGTTCTAGATGGGTTCCAGCAACTACCCTGCTCTGAACATGTATGTTTGATAAATATTACTTATGGAGCCTAAGCTGTCACGACGTGGGGTGTTTTCTACACTGATGAGACTCCAAAGACTGTTTTTGTTCCATGTTCAAATTGAGGCCTCTTTTCATTTAATATGTACCCATCTAATAAGGTGTTTGATATGATAACCAAAAAACAGTATGCTGGGAACATGATCCATTTGTTTACTCCACATCCATAAAGTGACTGCTCTGTGCATGGCCCTAGGCAGTGAGCTAGACGTGCCCCATCTCTTCTGCCTTTTCAGTTGGATTTGCAGAAAATGTAATACCTGGGTAGAAAGTTGAACTGAAAAATATGGTCAAAGATGCAAAGGGAAGTTTCCAACAACCTTCTGAATCTCATAATGGAAAAATATAACCCAGAGTTAACCATGAGAGCTACTGTTTCATAATTGGCAGTCTAGTTGTCATTTCTCTGTTGATTGTTTTAAAAAGATATATTTTTAAACATTGTTACTGATTCTTAATGTATTCTTACTGTGTAATCAACCCATAGTTAAAAGCAAACATTTCAAATTGCATATGGCAAAACAATATGATTCTTAAAATAGAACATGTATCTGTTAGAGTCACACAATTGCTGGAATGACACCTGCTGATTTTACTATCAGACAGGGACCATAGCATCTAGAGAAGGAAGCCTGATAGGCCTTCCCAATGGGGGTGGGGGGGTGGAGAAAGGAAGGAAGGGAGGAAGAAAAAAAGAAAGAAAGAAAGAAAGAAAGAAAGAAAGAAAGAAAACACTGGGCAAAATTCATAACAGAGGAAAGAATAAAACTGTGCCTTATCCAAATTGCAGTACCTTCAGTAAGATTTTTCCTCCATTAAGATATACTTATATCCCAGGCTGATGTGGCTCAGTGGATAGAGTGCCAGCCTGCGAACCAAAGGGTTGCTGGTTCAATTCCCAGTCAGGACATATACCTGGGTTGCAGGCCAGTCCCTAGTTGGGGGTGTGAAAGGGGCAATCACACATGGTATTTCTCTCCCTCTCTTTCTCCCTCCCTTCCCCTTGCTCTAAAAATAAATAAGTTTATTTTTAAAAGATACACATAACTATAGGGCAGTTGCTACCCCCACCCCATATTCTCTAGCATTTATTATTTTTTCTTAAAATTTGCACCTGGGAATTAAAGGCCAGTAGTCCTTGGTTTAGCCCACTGTATAAAAGGAATCTTTTTAAAAATGCAAATAATGCATTAGTCTTATTCCTAAAGGAGAAACTTTAATTATTTGTTTTCAAACATTTCTGCCAAAATAAAGGTCACCACTTAATTATTGCCCCCACCCACTGGCCACTGGTAGGAAAATGAGAGCGATACTCCTAAGTCCTTGATTTATAGATTGTGAGGAATGAAAAGGGTCTCATTCGCAGTTGTTTTCCACATAAGGAAACAGAGGCGCAGAGAAGCAACATGTTAAATTCACACATGAAGGTCAAAGTTGGGAATCAGAGATCATAAACTGAATGCCCTTGCCACTCAACTGCATTGCCCTACTGTATTAGCTTCGTGTTGCTGCTATAATAAATGACCACCAAATGGGTGGCTTAAAACAACAGAAATTTATGCTCTCACTGTTCTAGAAGCCAAAAGTCCAAACTCAAGGTGTTGGCAGAGCCATGCTTCCTCTGAAGGTTCTAGAGGCGGACCTGTCCTTGATTCTTCATTCAGGTGTTCGTTGGCTGTGACTGCATCACTTTTATCTATGCCTCTCTCTTCAGATGGCATTCTCTCTCCTCTGTACCTTTTCTCTAGGTGTCTGAGAAACGCATGTCACTGGATGTAGGGCCCATTCAGGTAATCGAGAAAAGTAGCCTCTTGAGATCTTTCATTTAGTTATATCTACAAAGACCCTTTTTACAATAAGATCACATCGACAAATTCCAGGAGTAAAGATGGGGATATATCTTTTGGGTGACCTCTATGCAACCCATTGTACCCCTTATTTTACCTAAAATAGTAACCCTCATTATATTATGTTTTTAAAAATCCTCACCCAAAGATATGTATGATTTTTAGAGAAAGAGGAAGGGGCACAGAGAGGGAGAGGAAAACATCAATGTAAGAGAAGAACATCGATCTGTTGCCTCTTGTACAGACCTCAACTGGGGCTCACACCCACAACCTAGGCATGTACCCTGACTCAGAATTGAACCCACAACCTTTTTGGTGTACATGATAATGCTCCAACCAACTGAGCAATTCTGCCAGTGTCATCATTATATCAATTTTTAAAAACACTTTGAGCATATGATTATTTATTCATATTCCAAAATGGAAAAGCAAACTCATTTGAGAAGTGTGTATACATCATTCTGTAGGTCAACATACCTATTTATTCAACAAGCTTATTTAAATATCTGCTCTATGTCAAGTTCTATGTTAATGCTTAGATTCTCTAATATTTAAGACACAGCATGAGCTTTCAGTAAAGTCACTATAAAAACATGAAGTCAGTGGAGGGGCAGGAAGGGAAGAGAGTTGGCTCTTCATGAGCAGATCAGGAGAGCACTCCTGGAGAAAGGGAGTCTAAACTGGAATTTAGAGATGATGAGTTTGCCAGGCAAGCAAAGTAGAGATAGGCAGGCACATGGGAACTACCTGAGCCAAGGTGTGGAGGCATGAAGTGCATGGTCAGTTTAAAGAATAGTGAGCAGCCAGCTATTACTGGAGAGCTCGTTCTGCAGGAGTTTGTGTCAGGAAATGACAGTGATGACTCTGGGTGATGCAGTCTGGTTATGGTTGCATTTACACAACCAATGTTTATTGAACTCTTGCTAAACACAGGGATTTAGACCAGAAGCTAGGAGTTTAGGGTAAGAGGGGAGATAAGACATGATCTGCAAAACTACCTTATAAAGTAAGATACCTTCCATGAGGGAGGACAACAGTAGAGGAGTATTTCACTCATTGGTGTTTATCTACAACAATGGATTGAGTACTAATGGGCACCCACCAGCATGGATAACAAGATGTGCTTCTTGCGCTGAAGGAGCTGGCAGTCTAGTGGAGTAAACCGACATGTAAGTAGAATGTAATATCATAATATATTCAGTACCTTTTTTTCTTTTTCCATTTACAAATTTTTTAAGGAGTCAGATTTGTATATTTGAATTTTGAGTTCTGGCTTTTTAATTAACAACATGATCTTAGATGGATTTCTTAACTATCTCTTTAAGCCTCAGTTTCCTCCCCTCTATAGTAGTCAGTAATTTGCACATCAGAGGATGTTTGTGAACATCATTATAAAGCATGTAAACCACTTGCCAGGATGTTTAGTAAAAGTGGGTCCTCAGTAAGTACCAGTTGATTTTAAATTAGAATAATATTCACCGAGACCAATCTATTCAAAGTGTATGCATTTGAGGTCCGCTGGGGACACGTTTCCTCCAGCCAGCGTGCGAGAGCGGGCTCATTGTTGAGTGTTGACTCATGGGTGTGCGGCCTGCTCAGCAGTGGGAGAGAATTCTCTGAATTCTCGGAATTGCTGCCATCCCAGCCCACACCATGGACCTTCCGATCTTCAGCAGAGGACAGAATAAGAAGACGTACCAGAAGGGAGACAAGATTATTCCAACAACCATGGGAGTAGTTCCTTCCGATCTGACCAGCCTGAGGACACGCAACTCAGGGTTAGTGAAAGTGTGGCCGTGTTGGGGTTTCAGAACGCAGGGGCTGAGGGAGGTGGCTGGCAAGCCTGAGGGCTCTGAGTCTGTGTCAGGCACCGAGTTATATAACCACCTGGGTCCAGTTTTCTACTAAAGCAAAGAACCAGAATAGCCAAATAGCATCAAGCCAAAAAAAAAAGCATTTCTCAAGATGCTTGTTTAGTTGTCCTTTCCCAAATAGAGGACAGTGTAATGCTACACTGCACTTACACAGTGACAATGGGTTGCCAGCCATAACTCCATCATTTTGTGTCTATTATTAGTTCAGTTCCCAGCTTAATATCCCTCTGAGGAAATTAGGTATCAAAAAATTCCTTTCCCACCCTACCCCACACACACACCATTTTATTTATTTATTTATTTTGAGAGAGATAAATAAAAATTCTGAGTTTATTGCAATGATTGCGTCCAGTGGATATTCAATCTAGAACTGGCATGATGATATGCGTGCATGCCATTTTTTATAAGGAGCAGTTTTAATATTTGGAATAGCAAAAATAAGATACCAAGTTGGAATCACCAATACCTCTCCCTCCTGGAAATCTAAATTTGAAGTCATTTTGAATTCATTGCAACTACTTATATTAATATCATTAATCCAACGATCTGAGCAAGCCGAGTTGACACAGACATGGGGTCGTTTTCCTGAGGTCCCAGAAATCTAGTCCACTGCCAGGCCTGGGCAACACAGGGACAGGTTTTTTGCATCAATTCCTGTCTCTTCATGTTACTATGTGCAAATGTTCTTTCTTATGGTTTTCCTAGGTCCCCATATAGTTGCAATAGCAATTTTGATATTTTTATTAACCCATGCCATCTTGTAATGAACATAAAAATGTCATGTCCACAGAGATTCTGTTATGTCCTTCCAGAGACATGCCCACCTTTCCAGAATGAGCATCCTGGGTTTTGAACACCAAAACAACAAAGCTGAGAGCATAGCGCAAGTTCTGTGTAAGCCAGTTGTCTTAGCTCTGCTCCATATATGCAAAATTGAACTCTAAAACCTGGCCTATGTGCTCCCAAATGGATTCCTTATGTCAGAAGTTGCCCTAGTCACAGGAGAAATGGATAGGGGTAATTTAACCATCTTTAATGGAGGACGGAGGACTCAAATTGCATTTTGCTATTGTATATGCATATGATTATTTACTCATGTTTCAAAATGGAAAAGCAGATTCCTTTGAGTAATGTGTATATATCATTCTGTAGGTCAACATACCTATTTATTCAACAAGCTTATTTAAATATCTGCTCTATGTCAAATTCAAGGTTAATGTTTAGATTTATGATATTTAAGACACAGCATGAGCTTTCAATAAAATCATAAAAACATGAAGTGGGGGGAGGAGTGGGAGCAAAAGGGAGTTGGCTCTTCATGAGCAGATCAGGAGAGCACTCCTGGAGAAAGGGAGTCTAAACTGGAATTTAGAGATGATGAGTTTGCCAGGCAAACAAAGTAGAGATAGGCAGGCACATGGGAACTACCTGAGCCAAGGTGTGGAGGCATGAAGTGCATGGTCAGTTTAAAGAATAGTGAGCAGCCAGCTATTACTGGAGAGCTCGTTCTGCAGGAGTTTGTGTCAGGAAATGACAGTGATGACTCTGGGTGATGCAGTCTGGTTATGGTTGCATTTACACAACCAATGTTTATTGAACTCTTGCTAAACACAGGGATTTAGACCAGAAGCTAGGAGTTTAGGGTAAGAGGGGAGATAAGACATGATCTGCAAAACTACCTTATAAAGTAAGATACTTTCCATGAGGGAGGACAACAGTAGAGGAGTATTTCACTCATTGGTGTTTATCTACAACAATGGATTGAGTACAAAATGAGCACCCACCAGCATAGATAACAAGATGTGCTTCTTGCATTGAAGGATCTGGCAGTCTAGTGGAGTAAACCAAGATGTAAGTAGAATATTATATCATAATATATTCAGTAATCAACATAATAGCATTTATTAACAGACTACTAAGTACCTGACACTGATCTAAGTGCTTTGAATTGATTAGCTTTGTCCATCCTCACAGAATAAGTATGTATGATTATTGTCTACATTTCACAAATGGCAGTCAGAGAGGTTATTAACTTACTTAATCAAGGTTAATTAGCTGAGGTTAAAAATTCAGGCAACTGACTCCTCATTTTTAACCATCACTCCAGAGAACTATAGAAGCATGGAAGAGAAACATATAAGCTAGTGAAGAGGCAGCTGGGGAAGACTAAACCTCCCACTCCACTGGTAGTTATGTTCTCTCTGAGGTCTCCAGAGATTGCTTATAGAGTTGTAGAAAGCTACCAAACTCATTATACTTAACAAGATTGTGTAACACCTAGAGTTAAAGCTTAAAAGAGTAAACATTTTCCTCAAAGTTCATCTTAAGTTACATTTCTCATTTAAATTATTGAAACTTTGCTAATCCCCTCTATCCCCATAAATACCAAATTTCACTGTATGTTTCTAGGGTCTTTAACAACAAAAGTATGAAGTTTATAGGAAAGCTTCTAATATTTGGGGGGGGTACTTTTTTCTGGTGGGCTCTCAGCATATTGTGTTATATAATACCTTTTGAATAGCACTGTGAAAATTCCTGCCTGGATTTGTATACTGGTAATGCATAATGTATCAGTTGCAAAGTTCTGTATCCAAGACAATGAAACTAGAGTTATATTTCCCACTCAAATTACTGTAACTTTTTCAACTCCCACCTAATTTAATCACTATGAGTATTGGGTTGGCAAATAGCAAAAAAAGGGAGAGTTGTAAGAAGTTGAGCTGTAATTCTAATGATCTTATGAAACCTCATCATAAATAGGTGGCAAAAAAGCCACAAGAGTGCAGAGTGCCAAAAAGTGACCTTATTCTTGGAGAAGGAAGTCCAGGATGAAGTTTCAGTTATGATAGCACTTGCCTGAATGTAACAGAACCCAACTAGAACAGCCGAAGCAAATAAAAGGCATTCCTCTTGTACATAATCAAAGCTCAGGCCAGGGCAGATGTCAGCAACCTCCCAGGCTCCTTCTGTTTTCCTGTTCTGAGGTTATCTTTGCAAGATTATTGGTATACTTTCAGGTATCAAGCCATATTCAAGACAATAAGAATGGCAAAGGGCAAAAGGTAAAAGAAAAAATTCCGGTGCTCTTCCCACTTTGAACAAGTTTCCCAGAACCCACATCCTGAAATTTCTGTTTAAATTTCATTGGCCATATTTGGGTCACATACCTCTGTTAGTTGCAAGGGAGTCAGGAAAAATCACTGTATTACCTCAGCACATGCCACTCATCCCAAGCAAAGCAGGGTTTTGACAGTAAGACAAATGGAGAGCATGCACATTGGTTTGGCAGCTAGCAATGTCTGAAAATTTAACCTAAAGTTTTCTAATTACATAAAAGAGAGGAAGAGAGAGATGAGCAAGAAAGGGCAATCAAAACAGATTATAAAACCCCAGGGAATATAGTTTGTTGAATAAATCCAAGGCAATTTTATAAGTACTTTTCTTTTAAGTTACTCATATAATCTATGGCTCTAAATCTTATGGAACGAATAGGGGTTAGAAAGTTTTGGAGAGGGTAAAGTGAAGCAAAGCATTCCCAGCTAAGGCATCAAAGTGTGAAACCTTTTGTGTGGAGATTACAATCCATTCCCTATTTCCAGAGAATAAATTGCAAAGTAAGGAATATTGGGGGCCAGATTATAGAAGGCTTCTGTATATGCTTTCAAATGGTATTTATCTGGTACAGAATGGAGAGCCACTGAAGTGTCTGAGGCCAGGAGGGACTAAGTCAGACTTGCATTTTGGATAACTTCTATTTACAGGCTGGATGCAGGGTAGAATCAAGAAGATAAAGCTACAAGTGAAGTAATAAGTTAAGAGGCAACTGTATTAAGGCAGATGGAAGATGCTGAGGGCCTGAACTAGTGAGGATGAAGAACAGTGCACAAATATGAGAAAGTAATTCTTTGAGCAATCAGGGAGACTCCTTGGAGGAAGCAGCCTTTTATTACTAAAACTTAACTTTCTTTTATGCCTACAGCATCTACCTGCAGAGTCTCAGAAGCCCTATTTCATATATTTTGGGGAAGTTTATGGGACATAGGCTATATTCATTAATAGAAATTCCTAAGCAATTTGTTCTGCTATTCATAACTATAATGATCCAGAAATGCTTTTGACAAAAGGCTGAAAATTGGAAATAACTCTTAAAATCTAAAGGTAGGAAGACTCTATATAAAGGTACTTGTGTGCTCAAAATCAGTTGTTCTCCAGCTCTGGTGAGTGTCTAGGGAGCTGGGAAAACTACAGATTCAGAGACCCACCTTCAGACTGTCTGGATCAGAATCTCGAGGGCAGGACTTAGGGCTGGTGTTACAATAAATTCCACAAGATATTCTAATATATACCAGGCTGTGGTCAACAGTATGATAGGCCGGGCAGGGCATAACCAGGACCCTGACATCAGACATATTGACAAGAAAGAGGGCATGAGATCCAAGAATGTACAATTGTAAGGCCAGAGATGGAAGTACAGGCAGAAAGGCCCTCACTCGTGCAGAAAGTCAGAAGCATGGAGCTTGGCTACAAAGCCTGGAGGCAGCAGGCAGGTGGGAAAGTGGCAGCTGCAGAGGAAGAGCTGTACTGGGAGATTAGCAAGGCTTCAGGGATGGCCGCTTTGTGGGGAGGGGTAGTGGATCAAATCATAATATCCAAAGTATAACAGATCCAGACTCAACTTCCAAGGCAATTTCATAGCTGTGCTTTGGTTGGTAAAACTGAGACAAAATTTCTCTGTATATAAAGTAACCTATACACTAAGCTATTTGTTGATTTAAGAAGAGAATGAAGAGATTTCACTGGTCAATAAGTAGAAAGAATTGCATCTCTCATCCCTCAGAATGGACTAAAGGAATATCTGAACAGCTCTGATGAGGAAGCTATGAAGATCCCTACAATTCGATGCTATCAGGCACATTCCCACAGGGGCAGATCCCTTACCCCTTTGCTCCTTAGAGATCTCTGAGCATATGCCAGTGGCTTTAGAGCTGCCCCCACTGTCTGATGTGTCAACCATTTATTTTGTGACTATGCAACAGACAGGAATTTCATGAAATGGCATAGAGGAAAGGAGAAGGTGAATAGGCCTGTTTGCTAAGCTTAACCAACCACAGTTCTCATTTCTCTTTGGGAAAAATAAAGCACTGGCTTTGAACAACCAGCCTTGGCTCTCTAGGGATGCTGGCAGCCATACCATGCATCCTGCTCCCTCTGAGGCCCTGTGGACAATTTGCAAAGACTCTTGTATGTGAGGGTTTCCCTCCTACTGTTCTTCTGACTCAGAACATGTCGGGCATGTCTGTGCTGACATTTTTGAGAGAGCTGTTCTGTTTTGCATTAGTCAGAACCATAAATGGTCGATAAAGCTCAAAAAAGGTGTGGAGGGTGTGTGTCATCCTGGCCCTCCTGAGCCTGGAGCCTGGGGTAGCTTCCAAATCCTTCCTTTAAAAAAAGAGGCATTAATCAGGCATGTAGCAGTCACTCCCGGACAGGTAGAGGTGGTCTGAATGATGACCTGCCTGCGCGTCGGCTCTAAGCTCTTTTCTTCTGCCTTCTGAGCACAGGTTCTGTGAGCACAGACGGAGTTCAGTGGTGCTTAACTTACCTGGACTTGACGTGTTCCCCGGGGACCTTCTGGTGTCTGACGGAGCTGCCCATTACCTGTGCCACCTTCTTCTGCTGTGGAATTCAGGTGCCATCATTCAGCATACTTATATTGCACAGCCGCTGTGGAAAGGATATTGTAATAGGCAGGGGACATTTTCAAAATATTTAATGACTAGTACAACATGTGCACTGACAAGTTAAAACAGATCTCTCACCAAACTAGGAAAGGCATCAGTAGTGAATGACTGGAACCAGTTGAGTATCATTCTGGTATTGGCTATTCCACTTACAGAGGTGGACCAGGTATGGGTCTTCTCTCAAAAAGTGCTTTGTCAAATAATTTGCCCCAGGTCCAGGACACATATACCAGTGACAGTCGCCATCAGGGAGCTGAATGCTCTCTCTGGGCTGGTGGGCAGCTTCCCTATCATTGCTGTACTTCCACACACTTACCCCACTCCTGGGTCTCAGCCTCACACTGATACCTTCCCACCAGGCTGGCACCCTGTGGAGACAGATCCTGGAGACAGCAGATTACTGTGAGAGGAGATTAGAGACAGAATTAGAAGATTTACCCTTCAGGTAAATTTTGAATTTAGTTGGGAAAGAAACAAACACTTCCCCATGATTCTGAGGGCAGCCTTGAGAACTAAAAGGAGACTTAAGGATTGTCCATTTTGGCAGTTGTTAAACTGGTTTTATGCTTAACAGAGCCCTTTTGATTTAAGACTCCTCACTTAGAAATCCAGTATATAAAACAGATCCAGGCCAATTTGCAATGCTTAAAAGCGGAGTAGGTCCCAAAGCCTCACCTACAAGGCACCCCCAGGAGTCCAGGACATTGGGCAATTCAGTTGGATAAACATCCAGCTCATTCCTCATTCACTCATGTGCCAAGCGAGACCCAGAAAGGAGAAGCGACCCAGCCGTGGTATCAGCTGGTCTATGTCAGAGGCACAGAACCTAGGCTCCTGCCTGCCTGGTCTGTGCGATCTCCACCAGCCTACAGCAACCACCCCTGACATAAAGCCCAGAAGCCAGAAGCCACCAGTAAAGACATCATACCTAACATTTGTATAGTTCTTCACTCTTTATGGATCCCTGTCACATCTACTGTCTTATGACACAACCATCCAAATGAAACTCTGTTCTCTTATGATACAATCACACAAATGAACAAGCCAGGGATTAAGTGATCTACTCAAGGACCAGCGCCTAGAAATTAGAGCTAGCTCTAAACACAGTGTAACTTTAACAGAAGTTAGTACTTGTTCCATGATACTTTGAAAATGCTTTAAACTGGTTAGCAACTAAAGCAGTGTTTCCCAAAGGCAGGTCCCAGGCCAGCAGCTTCAGCATTAATTACCTGGGAGTCTGTCAGCAATGCAGATTCTGGAGCCCTGCTTCAGACTTTTTGAATTAGAAATTCTGGGGGTGGAGCACAGTAATCTGTCTTTAATAAGTCCTCCAGGTGATTCTGATGCCAGATAAAGTTTGAAAACCACCATGCTAGAAAACAGGCCATAACTTCTACATGATGCTTCTAAATCAACTCATTGTTCTTTGCTGTGTGCCTAGTATCACAGCAGAAACCACATAGTGGAAATTATGCCTTCTTCTCAAGGAGTTTAGGACAGAGCTCTCATGTCCCAAAATCATGGTCTAATGCAGTGCTGCCCAGGCTTTGATGTGCATGAGTCACCTACACATAGTGTTGAATTAGAGACTCTGAGTCAGCAAAACTGAATACTTAACACAGATAATAAAAGATTATGGATGCAATAAAGACCCATTTCAATCTTCTTTTGTATATTTGTGAAGCTTTCCCAAGGCCCTAAAATTACCCCCAAAGTTAGAAAGCAGAGGAAATAAATTTGTTAAGAATAGAGACCCCTATCATTGCAGTTCAAGTTGGACCACTCAGCACTTAATAGCTAAGAGTGGTGAAGCCTATTTGCCCCTAAAGGAGATTCCACCCAACCTCCCTTTTTAAAAGATCAATAAGGTGGTCCAGAGTGAGAAACATAATCAGTTGGACAGGTGCCTTCCAGGGTTCCAGTACAAAACGTCTCTCAAGCACACCCATGGTAGTCAGTGCTGCTTGGTAATTGTCTCCATCTGATTAAAGTATTATGCAGAATTCCCTGATGAACTAAACAGAGAGACAGACCTATAAGACATCTATTTTGTATAGTGAATCAACAGAACACCTCACCAATATCTAAGAGATGATTCCTAGCCTTTTCTGGATAACATTACACATTAATGCAATGACATAAAACTCAGGAGTCCTGAATCTCATCTCTTTACTTCCTGATCATCAAAAGAATGTGTTATTGAACAATGACTTCCTTCTCAACTCAAAGCATCTTCTGAGGACTGCTTGGATGGAGGCTAATAGCAACAATGAACCCCCCATCCTAAAGACTGGTGAAATGTTGATGTTCCCCTATTTCGGGAGCCTGCACTTAACCACACACACCTGGGAGTTATCGAGTTGATGTAGTCCCAAGTCTCAAGTACGGTCAGGCCAGTGAAGTGGCACGTGCTGAGAGAATTTCTGGTTGCACGGGGTAAAAATGAAGTCCTTTCAGCCCCAAAGTCCCATGATGCTCTGTCTTAAATAAATTATTCAGCATCTTTATTAAATTTTATAGATTGTTTTTTCCCTGAGTGATAAGGAAAAGGACAACATTACCTTCAGGTAGCAGCAGAATACCAATTTTCAGGTGGTAACACTGCTTCTTTCACTCATCTGTATAAATATAAATATCTAGTCCGTGCATTCTCCAGAAAAGGAGAGTTAAAGCAGCATGAATTCTGTTTGGCTCATTTGAAAAAGCAGGTTTTGTAAAACACTGCAATGCTCTGTCACCAGTTACACAAAGTTTTAATATATTTTCTTTTATTTCACCCACCAGAATCCAAAAAGCCAAGATGGCCTTTTTCCAAGAGAGGAGCGGTGAGTGCTGTGCATTGTTGTTTTGTTTTAATTAAGCCTCCTGTAGCTAAGAAAGTAAGAAATGGTGGAAGAGCCCCTTTATCTTTGCATGACGGCAGACGGCACGTGAAGTTTACATGATATCACAAATTCATAGTAGCGGCTGCATAACATGCCAAATGAGGCCATTTTGTGCAGCAGAAGAGTGCTAATTGCCAGTGGTTAACGAGCTCTGCAAAAAAAACAAAACAGTCCTAATACTGTGGTGCCTTACAATTCTAAATTTATAACTTGTCAAAGCTTCGGAAATGCTCTCTCAATAAAGCCAACCCGAGCAAGTGTACGCCCCAGTTTGCAGTCAGTGCGGTGCATATTGGGAACATTGAAAAATTAATAAACTGTTACAGAAACAGATTCTACAAATACACTTCTATTTCTGGGAAAACCAATTGCATTAGTCCTTGTGTGTTTTTTAAAAATTCATTTTTGGGTCCATCAATTATGAAAGAGTCATAAATTGACATCGGTGGTCCCTGGTTCTTCACTGCCTATGACAAGCGTTGGCCACAGTCCAGACTTTCCTTTGGGCATGCTGGGTGTAGAGGGACGGGTCATTTCTGCCCACAACCTGACTCCTCACTCCTGTTTCTGTAGGAAGGGGAAAGACTGACTCTGTCCTCTCAACAATACCGGTTGCAATACCATTTTTAAGTACCATAGTGAAACTAAAAGCTCTCTGAGGTTCCAGTCCCAGCCGCTCTACTTACTGTTCTGTGACCTTGACCAAATGAATCAAGCTCCCTCAGCTTCAGGTGCTTCCCTTAGAATTTGGATGGTGGTAGTGCCAGCTTCTAGGGTGGTCGTGATAAGTAAATTAAAAGATGAGTGTGAAGCTTACCCCAGAGCTGGCATGTCATAAACAATCAATATTGGCCATATTATTGGTAATTTTATTTGTAATTAGAGTCTGGAAAACTACTTGTTCTCATATTCAAGTATATGAGTGACTTTCACATTGTTTTTCCAAGCATAAAAAATTGGTATGAATGCCTTACTCAGTTTGGGCTGCTATAACAAAATACCACAGACTGTGTGGCTTAAACAACCAATTATTACTTCTTGCAGTTCTAAAGGCCGGGAAGCCCAAGGTCAGGGGGCCAGCACAGTCAGGGGTTCTGGTGAGAGCCCTCTTCCTGGCTGTAGATGGTTACCTTCTCGCTGTGTCCTCACATAATGGAGATAGAGCTCTGCTGTCTCCTCCTCTTCACTAACCTCATAAATGGGGTTGGTGCCCTTATAAGCCCTCATGACCTCATCTAAACCTAATTACTTCCCAAGGTCTTGTCTCCAAAGACCATCACATTCGGGAGTTAGGGCTTTCACATGTGAATTGAGGGTGGGGGCGACAGAAACATTGAGTTATAGTGACAGTCTACACATTACAAGCTTCACATTGATAACCACTAGTAGAATTTTCACACCATTGTTACTAAGGCTGTTTCTCATCATTCATGCTCATTTAGGGACGTGATTTGATTGGTTTCCTTGCAGGTCTGAGGCAGGGCCTGTGGTGCAAGCTTTCATGAACTTGTAAATGGAGGCAGGGCCAGTTACCATCAGGTCTGGGATCTCAGGTGAAGGGGAATCTTCCACCAGTTCTCCTGGGGGCTCCCCTGGAGCAGGGAGGCCATAAGGACTGCAGGGACTTACCTAAGGAAGGAATGATTACAAGTTGTGAATGTACTTTTTCCCCATAAAGAAGCAATTTATTCCACATGTTGGGTGACTGTATGTGCCAAACACTGAGCTATATATCTAAGATGCCCATTATCAGCTCATAACTGAAGTCAAACTGACATATAAATTGAGGAGGAAATAGTGATAAATGGCTTGCACAATGTTGGAGGTGGGTAGGCAATGATGGAGTTACACAAAGACAGAACAATTAGAGATCCAAGATGGCGGAGGAGTAAGTGGAAGCTACACTAACCTCCTCCCAGGACCAGTCTGGATTTACAACTTAATTTTGGAGAAATCATCTGGAATAACCAACGGAACACTAGCTGGAAAGAAGTCTTATAACCACGGGGAGACAGAAAAGGCCGCTACATCACAACGTGACCGGTAGGGAGTGCGGAGACGCGGAAGGGCCGGCTGGGCTCACACGGGTGGCTGCTGAAGGGACTGAGAAACAGCTCAGCAGCCGGGGATTCCCCCTGAGAAGGGCAGGGTCTAAACCCCCAGCTGGGCTTCCCAGCCTACAGCGACAGAGTGGAAAGTAAAATAGTATCAGCTGTGAAAAGCGAAAAGCCACAGGCTTTCTTGCTAGCCGGAGAGAAACAGCAGGAGAAAAAGAGCTCTTAAGTGGATCACATACGAAAATATTTTGGCCACCACTTACCCTGGGCTCAAGCAGAGGGAAGGCAGAGAGGACTGGAGACACTTGGGGAGAATTTGGCACGGTGGCTTTGAGGGGAGAACTGGAGGAGCAGCTGACTGGGTCCCAGTGCTGACTCATCCCCAGTACTGCGGGTAGACCATTCCCCTCCAAGTGGCGTCAGCCTGAGGGGAAGCAAAAGCCCTGCCTACAGGAATTAAGCTGCCACACCCACAGTTCTTAAGCCTGACAGCTAATCACAGATTGAATAGATTAACAATCAAAGAAGACAGACAACAGCAGTAGATCCCTGGAAGTCTCCAACAGGCTGCCTAGGGCCAGACTGGTACATGATCTGACGCCACCAGAGGCAGATCCAGGAAGTGCAGATCATTCCAAGAAGCACCAACAAACAATAGGAGTCAAAAAAATGGGGAGACAGAGAAACAACCTCCCATCAAAAGGAAAGGTAGAATCCCCAGAAAGAGTGCTAAATGAAATAGAGGGGAGCGAACTATCAGATATGGAATTCAAAACATGGATTATGGAGAAGCTGAATGAGCTCAGCGGAAACTTCAAAGAACTCCAGAAAAACTACAAGGAACTCACAGAAAATTACGTGAGCATGAAAAAGGACATAGAAGCTATCAATAAGAGCCAGGAGGAAATGAAAAATACGATCTCTGAATTGAATAACACAGTAGAAGGAATTAAAAGCAGGCTAGAGGAAGCAGAAGATCGGATCAGCGAGCTGGAGGACAACCTACACAAAAACTCCCAGACAATGCAACAAAATGAAAAAAGACTGAACAAGACTGAAGAGGTTCTAAGACAGCTGCAGGACAACATGAAACGTAATAATATCCGTATCATAGGAATTCCAGAAGGAGAAGAAGAAGAGCAAGGGATAGAAAACCTCTTTGAAAAACTAATGACAGAAAACTTTCCTAACATGACGAGAGAAAGAGTCACGCAAGTCCAGGAAGCACAGAGGGTCCCAATGAAGATGAACCCCAACAGGCCCACCTCAAGACACATCATAATTAAAATGGCAACATTCAAAGACAAAGAGAGGATCCTAAAAGCAGCAAGAGAAAAACAACTAATAACATACAAGGGTACTCCAATAAGGCTATCATCAGATTTCTCAGCAGAAACACTACAAGCCAGAAGGGAATGGCAAAAAGTATTCCAAGCAATGAAAAACAAAGGCCTACAACCTAGAATACTATACCCAGCAAAGCTCTCATTCAAAATGGAGGGTGAAATAAGGAGCTTCCAAGACAAAAGAAGGCTAAAAGAATACATCTCCACCAAACCAGCAATGCAAGAGATGCTAAAAGGTCTGCTCTAAGAAGATAAAGAAACAGAGAGAGACAGAGAAGAACACGAGTACAAAGGGGAAAAATGACAATGAATAAGTACTTATCGGTAATAACCTTAAATGTAAATGGATTAAATGCTCCAATTAAAAGACATAGGGTAGCTGAATGGATTAGAAAGAATGACCCACATATATGCTGTCTACAAGAGACCCACCTTAGAACAAAAGATCTACACAGACTGAAAGTAAAGGGATGGAAAAATGTATTCCAAGCAAATGGACATGAAAAAAAAGCCGGGGTAGCAATACTTATATCAGACAAAACAGATTTCACAGCAAAGTCCATAAAAAGAGACAAAGAAGGGCATTTCATAATACTTAAGGGAAAAATCCATCAAGAAGATATAACCCTTATAAATATATATGCACCAAACTTAGGAGCACCCAAATATGTAAGGAAACTTTTGAAAGACTCCAAGAAAGATATAGACAACAACACACTCATAGTAGGGGACTTTAACACCCCATTGTCAACAATGGACAGATCTTCGAAGCAAAGAAACACCAAAGATATGGAGGCACTGAACAACACTCTAGATCAAATGGACTTAGTCGATATATATAGAAGTTTTCACCCCAAAGAAGCAAAATATACATACTTCTCAAGTGCACATGGAACATTTTCAAAGATAGACCACATGGTAGGACACAAAACAAGCCTTAACAAATTCAAGAAAATTGAAATTATATCAAGCATCTTCTCAGATCACAATGGCTTAAAATTGGAAATCAACCTCAAGGAAAAAACTCAAAAACATTCAAACTCATGGAGAATGAATAACATGCTATTAAATAATGAATGGGTTAACAATGACATCAAGGAAGAAATCAAAAAGTTTCTGGAAACTAATGATAATGAACACACAACAACCCAAAACCTATGGGATACAGCGAAAGCAGTCCTAAGAGGAAAGTTCATAGCAATACAGGCCTACCTAAAAAAGCTAGAGGAATATCTAATAAAAAATTTAACCCTACAGCTACAAGATCTAGAGGAAGAACAACAAGCAAAGCCCAGATCAAGTAGAAGGAAGGAAATCATCAAGATCAGAGCAGTATTAAATGACATAGAGTCTAAACTAACAATTCAAAAGATCAACAAAAGTAGGAGCTGGTTCTTTGAAAAAATAAACAAAATTGACAAGCCTTTAAGCAGGCTCATCAAGAAAAAAAGAGAGAGGACCCAAATAAATAAAATCAGAAATGAAAGAGGAGAAATCACAACTGATACCACAGAAATACAAAGGATTATAAGAAATTATTATGAACAACTGTATGGCAAGAAATTTGACAACCTAGAGGAAATGGACAGATTCCTGGAAACCTATAGTCTTCCCAAACTGAATCAAGAAGAAGCAGAAAGTCTGAATAGACCAATAACAGCTAGTGAAATTGAAGCAGTAATCAAAAAACTCCCAGCACACAAAAGCCCTGGACCGGATGGCTTCACAAGTGAATTCTACAAAACATTTAGGAAAGAACTAACTCCTATCCTTCTCAGACTATTCCAAAAGATACAAGAAGAGGGAAGACTGCCAAACTCATTCTATGAAGCCAGTATAACCCTAATTCCAAAACCAGGTCAAGACACAACAAAGAAAGAAAACTACAGGCCAATATCGCTGATGAACATAGATGCTAAAATCCTCAACAAAATATTGGCAAACCGGGTCCAGCAACACATTAGAAAGATCATACACCACGATCAAGTAGGATTCATCCCAGGGATGCAAGGATGGTTTAACATTCGTAAATCAATAAACGTAATACACCACATAAACAAAATGAAAGACAAAAACCACATGATCATATCAATAGATGCAGAAAAAGCATTTGATAAAGTACAACACCCATTTATGATAAAAACTCTCAGCAAAATGTGAATAGAGGGAGCATACCTCAACATAATAAAGGCCATATATGAGAAACCTGAAGCCAACATCATACTCAATGGGCAAAAACTGAGAGCATTCCCCCTGAGATCAGGAACAAGACAAGGATGTCCGCTCTCCCCACTCCTATTCAACATAGTCTTGGAAGTTCTAGCCACCGCAATCAGACAAGAAAGAGAAATAAAAGGCATCCAAATTGGAAAAGAGGAAGTAAAACTGTCATTATTTGCAGATGACATGATAGTGTACATAGAAAACCCTATAGACTTCACAAAAAAACTACTCGACCTAATAAGTGAATTCGGCAAAATAGCAGGATACAAAGTCAATATTAAGAAATCAAAGGCATTTTTATACACCAACAATAAAAACTCAGAGATAGAAACTGAAAGAAAAATTCAATTTACCATAGCAACAAGAAAAATAAAATACCTAGGAATAAACTTAACCAAGGAGGTAAAAGACCTGTACTCAGAAAACTACATAACATTGAAGAAAGAAATTAAAGAAGATACAAATAAATGGAAGCATATACCATGCTCATGGATGGGAAGAATCAACATCATTAAAATGTCCATACTACCCAAAGCAATTTATAGATTCAATGCAATCCCTATTAAAATACCAGCAACATATTTCACAGACCTAGAACAAATACTTCAAAAATTTATATGGAACCAAAAAAGAGCCCGAATAGCCACAGTAATTTTGAGGAAGAAGAACACAGTAGGAGGAATCACAATACCTGATATCAAACTATACTACAAGGCCACGGTAATCAAAACAGTCTGGTACTGGCATAAAAACAGACATATAGATCAATGGAACAGAATAGAGAGCCCAGAAATAAACCCAGGTTCATATGGTCAACTAATATTTGACAAAGGGGGAAAGAACATCAAATGGAGTGAAAAGAGCCTCTTCAACAAATGGTGTTGGGAGAACTGGACAGGGACATGCAAAAAAATGAAACTAGACCACCAACTTACACCATACACCAGAATAAACTCAAAATGGATCAAAGACTTAAATGTAAGCCGTGATACCATAAAAGTCCTAGAGGAAAAAATAGGCAGGAAAATTTCAGATATCCCACGTAGCAACATTTTCACTGATATATCTCCTAAGGCAAGGGAAATAAAGGAAAGAATAAACAAATGGGACTACATCAAACTAAAAAGTTTCTGCTCAGCTAAAGAAAACATCAGCAAGATGAAAAGGAAACCAACCATATGGGAAAATATATTCGCCAATGACATCTCAGACAAGGGATTGATCTCCAAAATATATAAAGAACTCATACGACTCAACACCAAGAAGACAGACAACCCAATTAAAAAATGGGCAAAGGACCTGAACAAACACTTCTCCAAAGAAGACATACAGAGGGCCCATAGACATATGAAAATATGCTCAACATCACTAGCCATCAGAGAGATGCAAATAAAAACCACAATGAGATACCACCTCACACCAGTCAGAATGGCCATAATCAACAAATCAACAAACAACTTGTGCTGGAGAGGATGCGGAGAAACGGGAACCCTGGTGCATTGCTGGTGGGAATGCAGACTGGTGCAGCCACTATGGAAAACAGTTTGGAATTTCCTCAAAAAACTAAAAATGGAACTGCCTTTTGAACCAGCAATTCCATTACTGGGATTATATCCGAAAAATCCTGAAACACCAATTCAAAAGAACCTATGCACTCCAATGTTCATAGCAGCACTATTTACAATAGCCAAGTGCTGGAAACAACCTAAATGCCCATCTGTAGATGAGTGGATCAAAAAACTGTGGTACATTTACACAATGGAGTTCTATGTAGCAGAAAGAAAGAAGGAACTTCTACCATTTGCAACAACATGGATGGAACTAGAGAGAATTATGCTTAGCGAAATAAGCCAGGCAACGAAAGAAAAATACGTTATGCTGTCACCTATTACAGGAAACTAATGAACAACACAAACAAATGAGCAAAATTGAACCAGAGGTATGTAAACAAGGAGTAGACTAACAGTAACAAGGGGGGAGGGGGGAGGGAGAAAAGGGGGTAAGAAGGGGAAGTGTAAAATCAAAGAACATGTATAAATGACCCACAGACATGGGCAACTGAGTGGGGACTGAATGTGGGGGAAGGGAGGGGCAGGATACAGGGAAGCAAGAGGGGAAAAAAAAAAAAAAGAGAGACAACTGTAATGGAAAAACAAACAAAAAAATTTTTTTTAGTGGGGGAAAATGAAAATATGAAGAATGGAAATGCCAGTTCAGTGAATATTAGGACAAAGATTTTCCTTCACGTTGTATATTTTTCTCCCTATTTGATCTCTCCAGAGTTTGGCATTCTAAACAAGTAAGTAATGACTTAAGTTTCTTTGCATAGACCTAATAAGACCAGTTGTTAATAGAGGTTCCTTTTTCTGAACAAGCCTTTGACTGGAATGTCAAGCCTAAAGGAGACATGCTTGGGCTCATGTTGTTACCAAAAGCCCTAAGGAACTGGGAATGACTTTCAAAGGTAATAAAAGGCCTGCTGCCATGGTTGGTTGTGCGGTCCACAGCAATCTCTCCAGGGAAGGAACGAAGGTTGTTTTCCTGAAAGATGGCTAGAAGGGACCTTAAGGCACAATGGAAAACCAGAAAGACTTGGAAAGAACAGGTGTGTACAGGCAAGGATGAATGCCAGGTATGTGGCCCAGCTTCTGTGCACTGAAGAGCAGACTGAGGGCCACCCTAAATGTTCCTTGGGTAAGTTCCAGCAAAACAGAACTAAAGATCATAAGTGATCATTTGCTGCTCTTGTTATGCTTATGCAAATGAACAGGATAAATTAAAAATGGACTTAATGTAGTCCCTTTAAAGACAAGGAGAGTAATCTTAGGGAGAAAAATCAGTATTCAAGGAAAATCACAATGATCAGTGGCAGACTGTAAAGTAGGGCAGCTAACCGTCTTAAAAGTTTCTTCTCATTTAAAAAATGGTTTCACTTGAAAATTAAACCATATCTGTGATATCACCAAAGAGATTCAAGTTGCAGGCAAGTAGAATGTCAAGTGCCTTGCAACTGTATGTCTTCCCAATAAGACAGTCTTACAGATTTAGAGACTTTTTTGTTGGTTATGTTACATAAATTAACATGTGTTTTCTGTTTTCAAAGGGCATAAGCCTATGACCGCATTACCTGAGTGATTGTCTGTACGCATAAGCCTCACTTAATCCTCTCTGCAGCGCTGCCTCCGGAGACTCAACAGTTTGGCTGAACTAAATGGCTGAGTTGGTGAAGAATGGGGTGGTCTGTGGGCTTCACTTTAAAACTGAATTCTCTTTTCTATCCTAATGGCTTGGACAGAAAGGGCCCAGAGGTCTGAGAGGGGGGAAACATAAACTATTTCCCTCAGCCCAAACTAAATAAAATGGGCAAAAGGGTTTTGGACAGGAGAGATGTGCCTAGCACACCTTCCTCCAAAGAAGCCCTTTTTTTTTTTTTTTTTTTTTTTCTCCTAATGTGGAACATTGAAAAATTAATCCCTGCCTTTTGCCACCTAGTAGTTATGGATTGAATGATGCTTTTTAACCCTTTTTGCCAAATCTGTTGCCCCCAGAACACAACAAGGATGCCAGCCTGCTAAACCAAGCACGCCGTTGTCCGGAGACAGCCAACTGACCTGGAGTCTGCATGATCCTTCCCCATGTGGGAAGGCCACCCTCCCCTCCACACCCCCACTCTTATTAGGGATTTCTGGACCCAAGGGTAGGTAGGACGACGACCATGTCCAGCTTGAAGCAGCTAGAGGAGCTTGAGACCTTCGCCCATTGTCCTTTACAAGATTACAAAGGGTCTTAATATCTGAGAGGGAGGGATAGTTATTTTTTACGAACCATGGGTATGGACTTGGGGGGGATGCTGGGGGAGGGAGATACTGGGTGGAGGGGAGTAAAGGGGAAAAAATTGGAACTACTGTAACAGCATAATCAATAAAATATATTTAAAAAAAAAAAAAAAAGACAGAACAATTAGTGGAGTGACAAAAATGTTTTAGCAAATGTCCTCAGTAATGAAGGGAAATTCATACCTCAAAGGCTCACTTTCATAAGGACACAGTATCTGGTCTCCTTCAAATTAATGTCTACTTGCTCCTTCATCTTTTTAGCATTATTTATCATGTAATTTATATCTATATAAATAATAATCCTCATAAACAAAACAAACACACTGCTACATTATAATGTATTTTCCAGCCTATTACATGTATTTTCCCTTTCTAACCTCCTTCATTCTCTCTTTTCTAATGAATATTAGTAATAAAGACAAACACAGATATAGTTTTTACTGAGTTATCAGGTGCTGTTTCTGTTTACATGTTTCTTATTTATGTATGTCATAGTTCACATGTTAACTCATTAACTCTCACAACAACCCTACATGGCAGCTAACATTATTATTCCCATTTTGCAAATGGAGAAACTGAGGTTCACAGAGGTTGAATAGCTTGCCTGTGTTCACACAGCTTATAAATAACAGAGTAGGGATTGATCCCCAGGAGTCCCAGGCCCTCTGGCTCTGAGTATGTTTTAGCCCCAACATTGAATCATTCCTCCAAATGTGGGGCTGGACATTCCTGCTTCCTTTATCTCATCACAGAGCTTAAAGATCTTGTCTGTTCTCACAGACTCTTTGTCAACCAGTCTAAAATGTGTATATTCACATTTCCATTCCACCCACCTCCTAGTTACTAACCTTGAGAACCCCCCCAAATTAAGCTTAGTTCCTACTCTTCTTCATGCTCCATGTTTTCTCAAATACCCTTCAGACACCAGTAAAAATTATAAATACAATCAGGAAAAGGTTTTCAGTGGTTATCTGAGGAGTGAAGATTACAGGTAACTTATATTTTCTTTGTTTCTCAAATTTCCCGAAATAACCATATATTACCTTCATAATAAGAATTTTTTTAAACTAATACTATTAAAAATAAAATGATAACAAAAATAGGTAAGTGATTTCATCCTAAGGAAAGTAGTTTCTAGCATATTCTAGTATTCTTTAGCAGTGAGTTATGGTGTTGGGCAGTTCATTCAACACTGGGCTTTCCTCAGTCATCTGCCCACTGAGGGTAGTACTAAGACATCCTAGGTACCTTCTGATGTTAGAGTCCCATAATCTTGTGTTTGGAAAAGTTAGAACTGTGAAGGACATACCAACACCCCACAGGGTGAGCGCAAAACCTAGAGTCTACCTATTTACTGTTTAACTGTTCCAAGCCTTGGATTATTTCTTTCTTTCTTTCTTTTTTTCTTAGTAAAATGAGAGGTTTGCATCAGACATCCTCAGTAGATTCTGTCCTCCAGATCTAATATTCTGTGGTCCTGTGGGTCAGACGATCACTGGGAAATGGCTTTTCAACAGTCAGTGGCTTCTAGACAAAATGTGCAGTCTGTTCTCATGCATGTTAGAGAATGAAAGTAGGAAGACGCTGAGGCTACCGAAGGCATGTCGTGAAATAATTCCTGTTTGAAAATCCTGTTTCTCACCACCTTTAAGCAGGGCAAAGACAGACACAAGCATATAGCTGATCTGGAAAACTGCCTCTCCTCTGTGAAGATTACAGACTTCAGGGCCTATGAGTTCCACAGCCTGAAGGTATTGCTTATTGAGTGACATGCCTCTTTTTCCTGGTTTAGCCGTTCTTTTATTGCCTTTGTTCAAATAACAGCAAAGTGCAGCAGAAGAGCACAGAGCAGGGCCTAATCAGGTCTGCTGTCTCTAATGCACACTGAAACCCCGGGAAATTCATTTCCTCTTAACTAAAATAATGGATTCCAGAGGCCCTGTGCAAATGTTAACAGTGGCTGCTCTTACTCACCCCAGGGCCTCAATTTCCTCATTTGAAGAATAACTTGCTTTTGACAAGACCATTTCCAAAGGTCTCTATAAACTTTAAAACTATCATTTCATGTAATTAATTTCAACAAGCTTTAGCAGGGAAACCCGGATGAGACTTCCCAGTTGTGGGTTTGGGGTTCTTTAAGAGAGATTGTTTTGCAATAAACTGAACAAGTCTCATGAAATTCTCAAGCATAATGTAGAATAACATCAATTTAAATTATTTTTTATTTAAACTAAAAATAACATATGCCACACATCCCAAAGCCACACAGAGAGAACCGTGGTTTCTGTGGCCTGAGAAGCCACTACTGAGAGGGATGAGGGCCCGAGCAGGAAACCGCGATTTCCTTTGCTGGTTCTTGCAGTACTTGGTGCACAGGCTGGCCTATCGAGGTGGACTTGTTTTGTTCTTTTTCCCTCTCCTGTGCAGGGTAAGACCTGGAATGAAGTCATGGAAACACATCAAAAACTTCCTACTGATCAATTAGACTTGAGGAAGCAGCAAGAGGCTGTATGGGAACTTTTCACAAGTGAATGCACTTATTTCTTGGACCACTTATTAGTTCTTAAGATGGTAATGCTGGGCTTAATTTTTGAAGTAGGTGGAAAATATTAATTTGATTTGGGGGATTTGTTTTCCTCTTCCACAATGAAAAATGTCGGCGGGGCTGGGGGGGGGGGTGCGTTGGAGGGCTCCTCCTTTAGCAGATCTTAAGAAATTTTTACCTATTGTTTACCTACTACTTGGTTGTCTCTTCATTCTTTTCTTAAACATAGCCTCTCAGAGTTGGAGGAGATCTCCCCCTCTGCTCTCTGCCTATTCCTACCCTGTGTTCACACACTCCAGGAGTCAGGGAGCCCACAATCGCCCTCCAGGCACCCCTTCCAGCACCGGTCACTTTCCACTTCCCAAACTCTTGCTCCGCCATCAGCAGGGCCATGAAAATGCTGTATCAGTTGCAGGGCCACAGCCACAGACTCCCTGGCAGCCTCTGCATGCATTGCAGTGGGGTTGGATGATGTGGTATGTTCGTGAGCTCTGCCAAGTAAACAGTGTCCCTGATATTGTGCAGTGCTGCTGCCCTGACCTGATGAGGTCCCGAGCAGATAGTTCCTTACAGAAGAACCACAGGGCAAGGGATGGCAAGGGAGCAAATGTCTTCCAAGAATGCAGGGGAGGAAGAGCCATATTGCTCCCAAGTTTGCCTCAGCCTAAGCACTTTTGAATTCTGCCTACTCACTTATACAGAAAAAAAAAGCATTGTGTAAAAAAAGCACACAGGGAGACCTAAATTCAAGTTCTGTATCTGCTTCTGACTTGCCATGTGACTATAGAAGAGTCTAGTCCTCCATTTCCTAAACCAAGGTTGGCAAACATTTTCTATAAAGGTCCAGATAGTAAATACAAGGTGGGGCAAAAGTAGGCGTACAGTTGTTCATAGGGAAAGTAATAAAATAATTAATAAATAATAATATATGAATAAACTCTGTGTTTTGCATGCTCAAAACTATAAACCTCCATTTGCCCCACCCTGTATTTTAGGCTTTGCAGACTATGTGGTCTTTCTGATAACTACACAGCTCCTCCCTGCAGTGCAAGAGAAGCCATGGGCGAATTATAAAGGAATGTGCATAGCTGTGTGACAATAAAACATTATTTATGAGAACAGATAGCAGGCCTGATTTATCACACAGACTATCACTTGGTGATCCCTGTCCTAAGCTGTAAAAGAGGGATGACAATATCATTTCAGGTTGTCTCTTAACATGTGGGCATTGTGATCTTCCAATTAGCCTTCTCTGAAATCTATCAAGTGACATACAAATGTCAGTTTTTATTTTCTGTAAGTAATTTTTATTGTCAGTCACAGCACTGGATACTTTACCAACAAAACTTGAATCACAAAAACACTCTGAGAAAATGAAAACCTAAGGAGTATATCATTAGAATACAGAAAACTAGCTTAAGTAATCCAGGATTTTGTTGGCCCACATGAAGTCCAGAGTTGGGGAAGATTTCAAGGTTGGTTTGATCAAGGACCTTAAAACCAAGGACAAATTCTTTCCATCTGCCATTCCTGCCATCCAGACATCAGCCTCATGGCTGGCTTCTGCAGTAGTCACAGAATGGCTATTTTCCTTAAGCCCATGGAAAGACGGAGAGAAAATAGAGAAAGAGGCAAGATCTGCTTTCAACATTCATAGCAAAGGCTTGAATTTCTTTCTAATTGGACTACTCTGATAAGGCAATCCAGGCGCACCCCTGGGAGTAAGGTCAGCTTGCCACCTGGCACATCAAGGCCTAGGGAAGAGTAGATAGTGAGGTGAAAACCAGGATGAGTTTAGAGAAGAGGAGCATTGAACTGCATCATAACCATCGGCTGTTCACTGCGGAGCACGAACACACTGAGCCCTACTTCCCTTGCTCTAATAAATAACACAGAGCTTTTCATCCCACTGTTACCTGCACAAGTTTTTCAAACTTTTCTGGTTAAAAAAAAAACCAATTTGAGTTTATTTATTTTCCAACGTCCTAGTATATTTAGAACCCCTGGCTGGTTTGGCTCAGTGGATTGAGCGTCGGCCTGCGAGCTAAGTGTCGCTGGTTCGATCTTCCAGTCAGGGCACATCAGAGAAGGAAAACTCTGACTCCAAAAAACCTCTGCTGCCTTGCGGCATACCTCTTCAGGGGAAAGGCTAAGGGAGTAAACCCCGACAGAAAATCCGGAGCCGGAGTCCCTAAGGCGGTTTGACGTTGTAGTCAACACCGGCAACTCCTGCGGCGCACCTGAAGCCAAGCTGTATTGACTCCGTCTTTCCCTTGGACTCTTCAGCTGCGAAGAGAGGGGGGGTCTGCTGCATGGGCAACAGCAGACCCTCCATATCACCCTGCTTCACTGGAGAGGACACTCCAGCGTCATCGCAAGATGTCGATTCAACACGGGAGGAGACAGATACCGTGTCACTCCCGAGTCGGACTGCACAGCCATTCTCGGCGGTGCAGATAGACTCTTAAGAAGCTACACCATCGTCTCTCGAGACGGACGGCTGCCGACGACGAGTATATTTAGAGTATACAACATGGTTTTCCCTTTACACAATCAATATGAGTTTCCCAAAGTTCTTGTAAATTGGAATTTACAGTTAGTAAATTCAAATAGTATTGTGAATATACTAAAGGACTGAATTTTTTTTTAATGGCATAATTTTCAGTAGAGCAGAGAATCTTGTAGCCAAAAGACTTTTTTTCTACATTTTCCAGATTCATCTGTCGTAATGAGCCATGTTTCTTACAGTTGCATATGTTAAATGCTTGGATGTGGCAGGTTTCCAGACAACCAACACGAACACTACAGATCTGGGGAAGCGCTTAGTCAGTGGCTCCCAAAGTGCACTGCCTGGGCCACCAGCGTCAGAATCGGACACTTGTTAGAAGTGCAGATTCTCAGACTCCGTCAGAGACCTACTGAATCAGAAGGTCTGGGGGTGAAGCCCAATCTCTGGTTTAACAAGGCCTCTAGGTGATCCCAAGGCAGGTTCAAGAACCAGTCACTGCATGAACTAATATGGAAATGGAATTGGAGAAGGCTGGCATCTAAAGTCCAGTTTTCTTTACACCTCAAATTCTTGAGATAATTGTTCCCTTAGAATGCGTCATCGTATTTAGGCAAAGCATTCCTATTTCAATAAATTGATCTTTCTTTAGTTTTTAGGATCAGGAGAAGGTTATCTGTGAGGATTGTAGTTCCTTGTTGCTGTAGACTAATCTCCCACTGTGTGAAAGCATCAAATCAAGTAACAATAGCATAAAGACTCTGTAATGTTTTCATTAATATTTATTGCCTTTATCCAAATCTAAATATCTTACCAGATCAAATGTTAACCCATTAGTTCTCTATTTTTAATTTCAAGAAAGTAAAAGACACTTGGATCTTTTGGAGAGAAAGGTACAAAAGAGAACTCAGAATGAATGTTGTTTTGGTCTCAGTGCTGTTGGCAAGAAGAGAACCTGTGAGACTTCATTGACACCAGGAGGCAGAGAAAGTCCATTTGAACAGATTATGTCCAACAGGAATGTTGTTAGGGTGCATATTAGCAACAATAATGTCATACGGAAGAGCACATTTCCCATATGTTCTATGGAGCTTAAATGTCATCATTCATATTTCAGAAAATTCTTAAACTTTAAAAATAATGATTTCTAAACTGTTTTGTAAAACTGTACTCAGAGGTTCATGTTTAATATTCTTGAAAGGGGCAAGTTTCAAAACTGAAGATCAGAAGGTAACATGCATTTTTTTTTAAGGTCTTTATGAATACACTGAAATATCTACAAGCTTATGAACATCTCCTGGATGTGGATTTATGGAGACTTTTTGCAAATCTGGAGGAGTTAAGTCAGGTGAGCCAAAGCATAAGATGTCAGGAGACATGTTTTAAAATTTATCAGCGGGGTCATGAAAATGCACATCTGTTCTGTTCCTGCAGCTTGTATTCCACACTGGAATATGGAATATGGTCCATTCCCTCACATAACCTTATGGTCAGGAGGTCTGGTTATAAGGAAATCTAAACATTTATCATTTATTAACATCTTACCAATAGATCACAGATATCAGCCTTCAGTAGCATTTTTCATTTTTCCTTGGCTCTTTGAGAAAGTAAACATTCCTAAGATCTCCTTATCCTTCAAAAGTGTTTATTCTCAAATGAATGTCCTTCTCTCATATATTATAAATAAATAAATAATATCTTTCCTCCAAACAGGAAGAGGAGATTCTAAAAAGAATTTATTTATAAATGAAAACTTATAAGACAATATATACTGAAAAGAAAAATAAATCTGAATTTTGCCAGGAAGTAAATTTGAAATGTCAAAACACCTGTAGGATAATATTTGAAGTTCACCGACTATGTATTCCTTACCCCTGAGTGGGTGTCTACTCTTGTTTTCTTTCTCTCTGGCCATAGACAAGCTTTGGCTTTGTGAGCAGCCTTTTTGCCATCGTGAAGGACTATATCGATGCTTCTGAGACTTCGCCGTCCATGGATTTCATACCCGTGTTCACAAAGGTAAAATCCTTCCAGGAAAGCTCCACTGCTTGTAATAAGTTCACCCCCTCCCAGGATAGTTGTTAACATCTACTTGACTTTTTGTTTTTGTTGTGTGTTCCTGGGAAAGTTCCACCTCACCCTCCCACCAAAAAAACATTCTTTTCTCTGACAATCAGCATTTTCAAAAATAAATTGCAGATTCTGTTTTCCCGTTGTCATCTCTACTGTGTGGGTTTATTAACACAGAAATCTGCATGCATGGAAAAGCCATTTCCAAGTCGGTTTTTTAAATGACTTCAATTTAAAACAATGTTCATGGCAATAGTTTGTGTAGGCTAATTTCATGGTTCAGTTGTTCTTCTAACAAAGGGCCAGTCTTTAAGACAAAAAAATAAGAATAATAAACCTTCAAATCCATCAGCACCCTTAATAGGATTTCCACAAATAAAAGTGAGAAAAACTTTAGCCCTGGATTGAGAAATGTTGTTTATTTCTTGAGTAGATATATGAGCCTCTTCCCTATATTTTTTACTTTAAGATTTTAAATCCACTTTCTATCGATTCTCACTTAGCAAGATTTGACTTCTTCCAACCCACTTAAAAAAACATAGATTGAGATTTATTGAGCACTCACTAAGTGCTTATGTGAGGGGCTGATACCCTGTACGCAATAATGTGTAAAACCAGACACACTCCTGCTCATTTTCCATCTAGTGGGAGAGAAATTAATCCACTAATAATAGGAATAATTATATAATCCAAGTGAGATTAATACTGAGGAGAAAAAGAACATGGATATTATGAAGGAAAGCTTTGTTGAGGCAGAGGATGAGGTAGTTACAGACAGGAAATTCTTCCTGGGGCAGAAAACTAGGTATAAAGGAGGAAGATCCTTACATAATTTGAACAAGAAATACTTTGAAAAACAAGAGAATGTAAAGTATTGGGAAGTAGCTAAAGTCTTGGGCTATCTCAATTTATTTAGTCAGAAAATGTTTAAGTTTTAAATAAATAGCTGGAGAAACACCAACCTCTCATTAAAACACATAAGTTGTCTTAGTCTGCTCAGGCTGCTATAACAAAATATTACAGACTGGGTGGTTTCCAAACAACACCTTTTTCTTTCATGGTTCTGGAGGGTGGAAGTCTGAGATTAGGTGAGAGTTCTCTTCTGGCCACAGACTTCTCATTGTATCCTTCACGTGGCAGAAGGGGCCAGAGAGGTCTCTGGAGTCTCTTTTTAAGAACATTAATGTCATTCATGAGGACTCCACCTTCATGAATGAATCACCTCCTGAAGGCTGCATCTCCCAATACCATCACTTTGGGAGTTAAGATTCAACATACTCATTTGAGGGGGACACAAACATTCACACCATCATATAAGTGCACTCATAGCATACTGAAGCATGGGGTGTTAATAGACTCTTTATTAAAGGTCTATAACAGAGCCCACATATGAATGATTTATGTCACAGGTGTACAAAGATGGGTTACACAAGTTCTTCCTAAATTTAAAATGTACTTGATCAGTCAGGTCTGATTCAGTTGTAAAGGAGTAACATTCCCCAAATCTCAATAGCTTGGTTCATACCTCCCTATGCTCTCCTTCTAACACACTTTGCCACTGTCCTGTCTCTGGGATCCATGCTGAGGAGCAGGCGCAACCTGGAAGGCTACCAGTTGCCATGGCACAGTCATAGGAGACTGGGCAGAGCACTCACTGACTCTTCAAGTTCTGCCTAAAGCAGCACATGGCACGTCTGTTCACACTTCATCAGCCAAGAAAGTCACATGGCCATGTTTACCTTCAGCAGAAGGGGTCCCCATAATCTTCCCTGGGAAGGGAAAACAGTTGAACAGTAATACAGCCTCACAAGAAATTCACCAGATCGAAGAATGGAACATTGGGTTATTCATACACAAGCCATGTGAGCGAGTCACTGAAAAGGAAATCAGGCCTTGAGAGACTAGATCAGTTGACCAAGGTCATATAGCTGATAAATTGTGGAACCGGATTTCTAAACCTGACCATGTATGATCTTAACAGTTGCCTCCTTACTAATGAAGTTTCTCAAGCATCTTGATGTCCTTTATCTTCAAGCTATAATCAAATGTCCCCTCCACCCCCTCAAAAATAAATTCACATCATCTTTCAAATTATTTCTTGCTGGAGCCAAAACTTGACATTTTTCCCCATGGTGTTTTCTCCGCCATCCCATAACAAAATATTTTTGTAGGTGTTCATTATTTGTGCCTTTGTTGCTGTCACCTCCTTTAGTGATGTTTTAGTCTGGGTCTATTTGCTGTACTAAATATGATTATAGCATTATCAACAAGTGTGTCTTCTTTCTCTAATTCCACCACATCATGACACTATTAGAAATTGGTTAATGGGACCCATTACTGATTATGTTAATCAATAAATCTATAAAGGAGTACATAGGCTTAGCAACTTGGTGGACACTGTGAAGCCCTGAAGAGACCATCTGCCAGCAAGGAGACAGAGCTTTGCTGAAGACAAAAGAATAACTCCTTCCCAAGAAAGTCATTTAATGGAGATGGTGGCACAGGGTGTGGTGTGCTCAGTTTGACTATTACAGAAATACGTACATATGCTTAGTAGAGGTCCTCAAATTTGACTCTACAGTTTTAGAAGCCAGCAAGAGATTTAAGTTTATGGATATTTTTGAGGAAGAATTGTTGAAAAGTTAAATGCTGTTACTTTAATCACTTACTACCAAACACAAACTTAATATCAACCAGCACAAGCCCTGAAATCAAAGGCAATATTTGCTATCCAGCACGTTAGGGAGTGTAGACCTCAACAAAGCATAAACAGAAGGGTGAATTAAGTCCAGATACCTAAATAGAACTTTCTTTAAGGATAATTTTTTTGAAAAATGATTTATTGAGGAGTTAACGGTTTATTTTATGGGAGTCTATTTTTTAAAAGAATGCTTATTGTGAAGATAGCCTGTTTCTATCCACACAGTCCTAACTCCTCCTGGATAATGGTGATTGCTCCACTCTTCCCTGTTCTAGTCAGTGATGAAAGTTAAGAGAAAGAGAAAGTCTGTCTGCAGTGCCCCTCTGCTCTCTTCTCCTCTTGCAGTATTTCCAAGGGAGCCTCTGTCAAAGCCACCAGACCTACTGCCTGAATTACTCAGCTGCTGTCTTTTATCTGGAGAGCCTGAAGCAGAGAGATGACTTTGAAATTTATTTAAAAGTAAAGTACCATTTTTTTCTTTCATATTTTTCCTGAGGTTCTTTGGGGTATAACATGTACTAGTAATTATTATACCAAATTAAATGGGAAAGAAGAAAAATACATTATCAACAATACATTTTAATTACAATTCTGCTTTCCTTAAAAATACATCTTCCTTTGCACACTGAGGAGTTTTTAATGGTACACATCTGAAAACATTATATCATCTAATGTCCCTCCTGAATTTTTGACTGAGGCTTTAAAATGTTTTGTTTATTAGAGTGCTTGTGGACAAAATTGGTCTACTGTAAGGATAAAGCTAGACTGAGAACTGAGGCTTTGTTTGTGACTAATGTTTGGCTCTCGTAGGATTTGGTCCCAGGGAGATTCTATTGCACACACGGTGGGGGCACCATTTACGTTGTATTCTATGCAAATGGCGGCCCCTGGAGTACATCATAGAGCAGGATGTAAATGTTGCCTCTGAAATCGTGCAACATGGCAGAGCTATGGGTCCCAAAGCATTGGGGCAAGGAATTTCTGCTTAGGACCTTCAGCATTTGCTAATAAGCCAAGATGGAAAGGATTTTCCTTGACTTCTCCAGTGCCTTTGACCCCTCTTTTGACATTTCTTTGGGATGAACTGTACCTTTTCAGAATTATGCCAGAGCCCTTTTGTATGATCCAGAGAAAATAGTCTCAGCGTTTTCAGAAAACTAGCTCCTCCTGCAGCTGCAAAAAGCCTCCAGCAGAACCTCACTTCAGAGGCATGGGAAGAAAGGCTGCCACGGTTCCCAGACTTAACTATGAATCAGTGCACCTGTGTCCTGGATAATCCAGGAAGCCTGGGTGTGGCGTGGTTGAGAAAGGAGGAACAATCTTGATTTGATACTATATTCGTAGTTTCAAACTTTCAATATTTTATTTGCTACTCAAACTGAAAACTGAAAGCTCATTAGATTTCCAAATGTATGAATGATCTTGTTTCAAAAGTTTTCCCCCGGAAGTTGATAGATTAGACTCCCAGCCTGGCCCCCAAACTGGGGAGAATCCAGTTCCTTGTCTCCTTCTCTCAAGCCAGGGCAAAGATTACTTCAACAAGGCCCAGCCCCCATTTTCAAAGAACTGTGGAAAATCCCATATCAGTTGTGACATAGAGGGGTAGTTTATATTTCTTATGAAATATATGTCCCATCCAAAGATATTTAGGAAAAGGGAATAGAGGATGCAATATAATGATAACAAACAATACTTTTATAATGCATAATGCTTTTCCAGGCACTTTATTAAACATCTCTTTTAATCCTTAGCACAGAACTATGAAGTTCTTCACATTCTTCTCATGTGTCCCTGAGGCTCAGAGAAGTTAGGTGATTTTTACAAGATCACATGGCCAAGAGATGGCAAAAAAGAACCTGGATAAAGGTCTTCAGGCAGATGCTCTTTCCACCAAAACTATTTACAGCTCCTCAGGGCCATTTCCCATCACGTAAGAACTGTTAACATCATGAAAGAAAGATGAGGGATCAAGGTGAGGCTTTGGAGGAATTAAGGTAAATCTGCTTTCCACAGCCCCATAGGACAGAACAAAAGCATCATCACAGATAATTAATAATAATTTAATTATATAACAAATGCAATGATTAAAATATAATAATTATAATATACAATAGATAATAATAATAAAGTGACTGGTCTCAAGCTCTTGGTATAGCCAGCTAGTCATCTATGGTCACGTTGTCTACACAATAACCCTGTGGAATGTGATATTATCTCCATTTTTCAAGAGCTCAGGCAAATTAGGCAGCTAGCTGAAAGATACGGTTGTTGACGGCAGAGGCAGGATTTAATTCAGACCTATCTGAGGCTGACATTCATTCTCCTACTATGCACTGACATAAACAATGTCACTGAAGAATTTGTATCTGTGCCATGTTATGGGCTATCTGGAATTGGGCTATGAATGCACTGGGATGAATTTACCCTCCACATCATGTAAGGCTGAACTTCATGAATGTCTGTACATCATGATGGTGTGCAGGGATGGGAGTGAAATTCTCCCTGCTCTTTCAGAGACAAAATGATGCAGAGAAAGAGACTGGAACTTTGTACCAGATCACTTTGTGGGGTTCTGTTAACAATCACTAAGAGCTCTAGCTACCTTGGACTGAGTGTTCAGAATGTGCCAGGCACTGTTCTGGGCACTTGGTACGGATCATCCCAATAAAACCTCTCACAAAGCTGCTGGGGTAGTTATTCTTGTCCAGATTTCACAGATGAGGTTCAGAGAGCTTAAGTAAATTTCCCAAAATTTCAAGAACACTGGCTGTCCAGCCCAATGTTGCACAGCACCAAGACCGACTTCTGAAGAGACTGTTTTTATATGGGCCCCTGAATTCCTTTTACTGTTGCTGTAAACATAGTGGATGTATATTATAAAACAAAAGCATCCTCCATTGATCTAGACCTATCCATAAAAACCTTTTATGTGCAATCCCTCTTGACTGAGATGTTCTTTTTCCCCCAAATGGATCTGAAAAATAGAGCCAATAGAGAAACGAAAGAAAAACTTATATCTAGTTTTAGAAGCACTGAATATCTCTTTTCTCTTTTCTGAGGCCTTCTGAGCCACTGAAAGCTTCCACTATGCCCGCCTGGATTTTTGTCTCAATTATTTAACACTGGTGCTTCTTACCTGATTAATGTCTGGGGTAGGTTGGGTGTTTTCACATTTCCTCTGGGTGCTAGCAGCCAGAGCTGTTTTCTATGGCATAAAAATTTGGAGCAGTGGCCGGGGCTGTGTTTTGAGGAAATACCTAACTGCTTCTGAGAAGTCAGTTACTGGAGCTTCCAGACCCTGGAGCTGGAATGCTGCTGCCAGTGAGTCAGCGTGGGGGTCAGCCACTCAGGCCACAGACTGAGGCCTCTCCACACCCCCTCTTTCCACTCATTCCCACCCCTGACCTTTCCACATCTGCAGCTCCTGTATTCTCCATCCCTTCCAACATCAATGAGAATCCCAGCCATTCTGAGCCAGATGAGAACTTGGAGGTGATCTAGTACCTCCCACTAAGACGGGTCTGAAGTATGGAGCGGGGAAGCTGGTCCAACAGAAAGCCTGGAAGCCTGGCTCCTCGAGCTGGTCCACCCCCCCACCCCCCCACCGAATCACGCAACCCTGTGCTCACTTTCCTGACCTGCCTCTTCTGTAGGGGAGTAGAAAAGATCCTGTCCAGCAGAATTCCTGTGAGGAAGAGTTCTGGATGTTTCTAGAAGAAATACTTTGATAAAGTTCCTAGTGGGGGGAGGGTGAAACACCCAAGGACATGGTCAAGCTATGAAGGACAAGTGTCAATTGCTAAGCATGAGGCCAGGAGTTGGAGAGGAAAAGAGAGAGAAAGAACTCTCTTTCCAAAGGAGAAAATGGTACAGTCAAAATGGGGGTAGGGGGTACTGTGAGCTATGTATTTGACCCCTCCCCACAAACCCAAATCTTCAGTAAAATAAATATGTTCATTTATAAGACATTTGGCATGAGTGGGATTACAGTGGAAACCAACGTAGGAAACCAACCAAGGGGTTACGTTTGGCATCAGCTGGCCCATGCTGTTCAGGGGATAAAGTGTGAATGCAAGCAGGAGTCCGGGGGCCTGAGGAAGCCATTAAAATCTCAGTTTCTCAGGGAGTTTGTAAATATCTAAGGGAGGGCTCTGGGCTTAGTGGCGGTTTGAGCCAGTTGTGCCTGGAGCTCCCAGATGCAAGGGCCAACACCTGGGCATAAAGACGTACAAAGCTATTTTTGAGGAAGCAGAGGGAGCCTTCCAGAGTGTACACTGAAGCTGACCATGAAAGGTCTGGGTCAGGTCACAAGGCAGAGGAGATAATGTGGTCCTGTACTCAGCATAAAAGACCAAAAAAAAAAAAAAAGGTGGCAGGCCGCAGTGAGAAAAATATTTAGTGTAAGGGCAGGACGCCTTCCGAGCTGAACGAAGGTGTGAGTGAGGAGTAGGTGGGAGAAGAGAAGAAAACGCGCCCCCTAGTAATATTTTTTATGTACCTATGTGCATAGTAGCCGGAGACCTGATTGCATGTGTCATGTGTCACCTACACAAGAGCTGGGGCCTTTTGAGTTCAGCACTGCATCTCATTTAAAGAAACAACCTAGCAGATGAAATAAACTTATGAGCTATTCTCATGTTTGTGCTTCTCAAATACCATTCATGGAAATCCCATGGGTAGCCCACAGCAGCACTTACAGGAATTCCTTTCCCTGTTTCCCTCGTGCTTCGCACACTGTGCAGCCGCCTCTTTGTCAAACTCTCTCTATTGAAGATGGTCTGTGTCTTTATCCTTTTCCCCTCCCTCTCTTCCCTATAGCATGTAGCTCAGTGTAGCCTCTCTGACGTCTATTTTCATTTTCTCATATTACCCTGATTCCCTCCAAGAAAGGAGAATCAAGGAACTGATCCAACAAGCAAAAATTCTTCCTTTTCCCTCCAGGTATTAGTTTTCAATTCCCCTAACTGTGCTCACAATGAGGATAGGAACAGAGGTGGAAAAACTAGAAATCTGTGAGGGCCAGGAAGAAGCAGAAGCCAATGGGCCAACTGAACTCTTAAGTGAGAATGATAATCAAGGCAGGAACTCATATATTAACACATCTTATCACTGCCACAGAGGGAACATGTGTTCTCTAGGGAATTTAAGAAACTTGGAACTTTTCCTGTGCCTCTCCATCTTGACAAATCTCTCCATTTAGGAGGACTAAGAGGTGGTGTTACACGTAATGCGAAGGACTGCCTTTATCACCATTACTAGGAAGGCAAGACAGCCAAAGAAGGATTCTCTCATTGCTTTAATTGGAAAGCACTTTCAATATTAGTCAGTAATATTCAATAATACCTCTTCACCACATCTAAGAACCCCATTTCAGACCCTGAATTTGCTAAAGACACTTGAATATAGAATTTTCAAAAGCAAAGTCTAGTCTGTGGCTCCTAAACTTCCCCAACAAGCTCACAGTTGCATTGTGTGGTTTCTAAGTAAATTCTCTAGAAGTTTCTCATATCCAGGCTTCTCAGGGCCTCAATAAAAGTGATACTCTGGTTATGTCTGCTTGTTCCTTCCACAGTGGTGTGAGCAAAATGAACAGTGCAGACGGCTTCACCTGCCTGAACTGCTCGTGGCTCCACTACACAGGCTGACTCGATACCCCTTGTTGCTGAAAAATATCTGGAAAAGGAGTACAGACTCCACTGAGAAAGTTATGATCTACTCCATCCAGGAAAAGGTGGAAAAGTCAATCCGTAAGTCCCTAGGATAAGTGACTCAGCACTCCGGTGGCAGCTTAATCAGAGTTGGGGGAGGGGCTCAGGGAGAAGGCTCTGGCTCCTGGGAACCATCTGGGCTTCGTCCTAGAAGGTAGTTCCATTGACTTGATGTTATGGCTCTGGGAAATCAAACACACACAAAACAATGACTCCAGTCACATCCTGGCGAACCCTACAGGAACTCTACCAGCAAGTTTACGCAGGACGTGGCTGTCTCCAAGGTTTTCACATTGAGTTCAGGCAGGAAAAGTTCTACTTCCCAGATGACTGAAGGCTTTGTTTTTAACATCCATCCTGAGTCCAAAAAAAGCAATGGGAATAAACACCATGGGAGTCCTTTCCGACAGATAAATTACCATTCATTACTTTTTAGGTCACTGAAATCCAGGGCCAATCTAAAAATAATGCCAACTGCAATCCTTAGAACTGAAAATTTGGGAATGTGAACAGAACAAGCCCTTTGATGACTTAAGTTTTTCTGTATAATTAAATTCAAATAAACAAGTCCATGATATATGCCCCATAAACCAAGATTTCCTGGGAGTGTCAAAAGGGAACAATTCAAATATATGATTATCAGCTGTACAGAAATGACATATTTTTTCTGCTGCAAGTTTAAATGTAAAATGACCATTCAATGGGAGTATTTTCTTTTTTTGAATTTTTCAAATTCTAAAATGACCCAAGGAACTAGAATCAAGGTTGTCGGGTGCATAAAACAAAACTTCAATGACAAACAGACTTTTTAAAACTTTTAAAGTAATTTTGAAGATTATTACTCATTTTGATAGCTTGGTGAAGAAGATAATAGCATCTCTCCTGGGGATTTCGCAATAAAAAATGGATTTTCATTGTTGGGGGAACAGATCCCTGTGGCCTTAGTTTAAGTCTTTGAGCTTAACGGTAGTGAATTCTCAAGGATCACCAACCCATGTGATTCTACGGGTCTGTGATCTGCCCTGTATTTCCCCAAAAGCATTTCAAAACCTCAAAAACAATGTTATTAGAAAACCTTGGAAAGTTAATACAACCCTTCAGAAAAAAATCAGTTTTCTCCGAAGAGAAATAATTATCCTTATCGTTAAGCAAATGTATGTTTTATACTTATGACAACAGTGTATGTTTGACCTTGTTAGTCTTACTTTTTGTCTTCCTTTAATTACAGGATATTTGGTATGGGGAATTAGAGGAAGCTACCAAAGACTTTATTGGTATTGTTTAAATAAAAATGCACAACACATTTTCAACTTACCGAATTAAATTATTTAAGATTCATTTTTCTTGGCAAGAGACTGATTACAAACTAGTGAATTTTTCTAAGACATTTAAACTGCAAGCAATATGTTAAATGAACCTAAGATATGGTTTGGCTCCAGGGGCATTTTCTCTAAATTATTATGGTACACCTTGGTTAAAATTTATGCTGTAATGTCACAAAAATTTAAAAATATATTGAATGTATCTTGTCTTTCAGGGGATCTTGAAGGAAAAGTGAAGTGGCTTGACAATTTTCAAAAATTTAGACATCTACAGGAGATTATAGTGTGGCCTCCGCTGTGGGAGAGAGAGAAAAGGTTTTTCATTCCAGAGGTAAAAAAAAAAAAAAAAAAAAAAAAAAAAAAAAAAAAAAAAGATCTGTTAGGACTTAGGTTTAGCATTCAATTGGAATACATTAGTTTTACAAAGTCCCCAGATGTCCACTTGAATATTAAACCTAGTTTTATGAGCAAGAAGTACAGCCTTCATCCACATAGAATTGTATGTGGGGATGCTAATGTCATCCCACCATTCTTGGGACGGTCCTTCTGAGGGTTTTTCTCCTTCTTTCCCATTCCTGTGTCCATCTACTGACAGTTCTAAATGTCTTAAACCTTATAGACAGAGTGCATTGCCTCAGCTCTGGGAATGTGTTTTCTTCTAACCACTAACAACCTCTCTTTGATTTTCTCCCTTGTTTTGCAAGTGCCTGAAACACAATTTTAAAGAACACATGGCAGAAAACATCCTGTCGCCAACCAGAAGACACCTTCTCTATGAGGGAAAATTAACTCTTGCAGGTAAATAACTTTTTCTTTGAAAAACCACCATCTTTGCTACCATGTAACTCGTCCAATTGTTGCTAATTAAGAGGTGTGAAGAATTGTGTTTGTTTATGGCCAAGGCCATGGAAAATGTGAGTCAGAGAATGCTATGGACTCACGCAAATGCTGGCTTGATCAAAGACTTCACAACATAACTAGCTATGTGCCCTTCATTTTCTCTCTGTAAAATGGAATAACTATATCTCATGAGATTGTTGTTAAAATGAAATCACATACATGAGGACCTTAACTCAAGGTTGGGAATATCATAAACACTCCACATCAGCTGTTACCATCATTTTACTCTACCAATGAGGTGGGCAGTCATCCTATCAGTGTTGATTAAGAATCTGTTTTTTTTTTTTTTTTTTTTTTTTTTTTTTTTTTTTTTATTTATTTTTTTTTTTTTTTTATTTTGGTTTTTCAATTACAGTTGTCCCCTTTTCCCCCAATTTCTCTCCCCCACCCAGCCCACCCCCTCTCCCGCAATCATATCCCTCCCCGCTGTCCATGTCCATGAGTCCTTCATACAGGCTCTTTAATTAAACCCTTCCCTTACTTATCCCCCTTCTCTCCCTCTCCCCTCCCCCCTATTGACTGCTACTCTGCTTTTTGTTCTATTTAGTTCCTTTGTCTGTGTTGTTCTTTAGTTTCCTGTATTAGGTGATATCATATGGTATTTTTCTTTCTTTGCCTGGCTTATTTCACTAAGCATAATCCTCTCTAGTTCCATCCATGTTGTTGCAAATGGTAGGAGTTCCTTCTTTCTTTCTGCTACATAGTATTCCATTGTGTAAATGTACCACAGTTTTTTGATCCACTCATCTACAGATGGGCACTTAGGTTGTTTCCAGCACTTAGCTATTGTAAACAGTGCTGCTATGAACATAGGGGTGCATAAGTTCTTTTGAATTGGTGTTTCAAGATTCTTCGGGTATAATCCTAGTAGTGGAGTCGCTGGTTCAAAAGGCAGTTCCATTTTTAATCTTTTGAGGTAATTCCATACTGTTCTCCATAATGGTTGCACCAGTCTGCATTCCCACCAACAGTGCAGTAGGGTTCCCGTTTCTCCACATCCTCGCCAGCACTTGTTGCTTGTTGATTTGTTGATGATGGCCATTCTGACTGGTGTAAGGTGGTATCTCATTGTGGTTTTTATTTGCATCTCCCTGATGGCTAATGATGTTGAGCATTTTTTCATGTGTCTATGGACCTTCTGTATGTCCTCTTCGGAGAAGTGTTTGTTCAGGTCCCTTGTCCATTTTTTAATTGGGTTGTTTGTTTTCTTGATGTTGAGTCGTATCAGCTCTTTATATATTTTGGATATCAGTCCCCTGTCTGTGATGTCATTGGCAAATATGTTTTCCCATATGGTTGGTTTCCTTTTCAATTTGCTGTTGTTTTCTTTTGCTGAGCAGAAACTCTTCAGTTTGATGTAATCCCATTTATTTATTTTTTCCTTTATTTCTCTTGCTTTAGGAGATGTATCCGTGAAGAGATTGTTACGTGAGATATCTGATATTTTCTTGCCTATGTTTTCCTCTAGGACTTTTATGGTGTCACGGCTTACATTTAAGTCTTTGATCCATCTTGAGTTTATTCTCGTGTGTGGTGTAAGTTGGTGGTCTAGTTTCATTTTTTTGCAGGTCCCTATCCAGTTCTCCCAGCACCATTTGTTAAAGAGGCTCTTCTCACTCCATTTTATGTTCCTTCCTCCTTTATCAAAGATTAGTTGACCATAGAGGCCTGGGTTTATTTCTGGACTCTCTATTCTGTTCCACTGATCTATATGTCTGTTCTTATGCCAGTACCATACTGTTTTGATTACAGTGGCTTTGTAGTATTGTTTGATATCTGGTGTTGTGATTCCTCCTGCTGTGTTCTTCTGTCTCAAGATTGCTTTTGCTATTCGGGGTCTTTTTTGGTTCCATATGAATTTATGGAGTATTTGTTCTAGGTCTGTGAAATATGTCATTGGTATTTTAATAGGGATTGCATTGAATTTGTAAATTGCTTTGGGTAGTATGGCCATTTTGATGATGTTGATTCTTCCCATCCAAGAACATGGTATTTGCTTCCATTTATTTGTTTCTTCCTTAATTTCTTTCTTCAATGTTATGTAATTTTCAGAGTACAGGTCTTTTATCTCTTTGGTTAAGTTTACTCCTAGGTACTTTATTTTTCTTGTTGCTATAGTAAATGGTATTTTCTTTTTTGTCTCTGTCTCTGCTATTTTATTGTTGGTGTACAGAAATGCCTTGGATTTCTGTATATTTATTTTGTACCCTGCGATTTTGCCAAATTCACTTATTATATTGAGTAGTCTTTTAGTGGAGTTTATAGGATTTTCTAGGTATACTATCATATCATCTGCATATAATGAAAGTTTCACTTCCTCTTTCCCAATTTGGATTCCTTTTATTTCTTTTTCTTGTCTGATTGCTGTGGCTAGGACTTCCAACACTATGTTGAAAAGGAGTGGAGAGAGTGGACAACCTTGTCTCGTTCCTGAGTTCAGGGGGAATGCTTTCAGTTTTTGTCCATTGAGTATGATGTTGGCCTCAGGCTTCTCATATATAGCCTTAATTATGTTAAGATATGCTCCCTTTATTCCCATTTTGCTGAGTGTTTTCATCATAAATGGGTGTTGAACTTTATCAAATGCTTTTTCTGCATCTATTGATATGATCATGTGATTTTTGTCTTTCATTCTGTTTAGGTGATGTATTATATTTATTGATTTGCGAATATTAAACCATCCTTGCATCCCTGGAATGAAGCCCACTTGATCATGATGTATGATCTTTTTGATGTGTTGCTGGATCCTGTTTGCCAATATTTTATTGAGGATTTTAGCATCGATGTTCATCAGTGATATTGGCCTGTAGTTTTCTTTCTTTGTTGTGTCTTGACCTGGTTTGGGGATTAGGATAATACTGGCTTCATAGAAAGAGTTTGGGATTTTCCCTTCTTCTTGGATTTTTTGGAACAGTTTGAGGAGGATAGGAGTTAGTTCTTCCCTGAATGTTTTGTAGAATTCGCCTGTGAAGCCATCCGGTCCAGGGCTTTTGTGTGCCGGGAGATTTTGGATTACTGTTTCAATTTCCTTCTTTGTTATTGGTCTGTTGAGACTTTCCACTTCTTCTTGATTCAGTTTTGGAAGGTTGTATGTTTCTAGAAATTTGTCCATTTCTTCTAGATTGTCAAATTTCTTGTCATACAGTTGTCTGAAGTAATTTCTAACTATCATTTGTATTTCTGAGGTATCAGTCGTGATTTCTCCTCTTTCATTTCTGATTTTGTTTATTTGTGTCTTCTCTCTTTTTTTCTTGATTAGACTGGCTAGAGGCTTGTCGATTTTGTTGATTTTTTCGAAGAACCAGCTCCTAGTTTCGTTGATCTTTTGGATTGTTTGTTTAGTCTCTATGTCATTTAGTTCTGCTCTGATCTTGATGATTTCATTCCTTCTTCTTGCCCTAGGCTTTGTTTGTTGTTGTTGTTCTAGTTCTTGTAGCATTGTGGTTAGGTTTTTTATTTGAGATTCTTCTAGCCTTTTCAGATATGCCTGTATTGCTATAAACTTCCCTCTCAGGACTGCTTTTGCTGTGTCCCACAGGTTTTGGGTTGTTGTGTGCTCATTATCATTAGTTTCTAGAAATTTCTTGATTGCTTCTTTGATGTCATTGTTAGCCCATTCATTATTTAATAGCATGTTATTCAATCTCCATGAGTTTGGGTGTCTTTGATTTTTTCCTCTGAGGTTGATTTCTAGTTTCAAGGCATTGTGATCTGAAAAGATGCTTGATATGATTTCAATTTTCTTGAATTTGTTGAGGCTTGTTTTGTGACCTATCATGTGGTCTATCTTTGAAAATGTCCCATGTGCACTTGAAAAGAATGTATATTTTGCTTCTTTGGGGTGAAAAGTTCTATATATATCAGTTAGATCCATGTGGTTTAGTGTGTTGTTCAATGCCTGTATATCCTTGGTGTTTCTTTGCTTTGATGATCTGTCTATTGTTGATAATGGAGTGTTGAAGTCCCCTACTATGAGTGTGTTGTTGTTGATATCCTTTTTGTGGTCTTCTAGTATTTGCTTTATGTATTTGGGTGCTCCTATGTTGGGTGCATATATGTTTATCAAAGTCATATCTTCTTGATGGATTGTTCCTTTAAGTATTATGAAATGTCCTTCTTTGTCTCTTTTTATTGTCCTTGCTTTGAAATCCATTTTGTCTGATATGAGAACTGCTACCCCGGCTTTTTTTTCCGGTCCGTTTGCTTGGAATATTTTTTTATATCCCTTTACTTTCAGTCTGTGTAAATCTTTTGTTTTGAGGTGTGTTTCTTGTAGACAGCAAATATGTGGGTCCTGTTTTCTTATCCATTCCGTTACCCTATGTCTTTTAATTGGAGCATTTAATCCATTTACATTTAAGGTTATTATTGACATGTATTTATTCATTTCCCTTTGTACCTCTGTTCCTCTCCTCTCTTGTTTTTTCCTAGAACAGTCCCTTTAGCATCTCTTGCAATGCTGGTTTGGTGGAGATGTATTCTTTCAGTCTTCCTTTGTCTGAGAAACTCCTTATTTCACCTTCTATTTTGAATGAGAGCCTTGCTGGGTAGAGTATTCTTGGTTGTAGGCCTTTGTTTTTCATTGCTTGAAATATTTTTGACCATTCCCTTCTGGCTTGTAATGTTTCTGTTGAGAAATCAGTTGATAGCCTTATCGGAGCTCCCTTGTATGTTATTTGCTGCTTTTCTCTTGCTGCTTTTAGGATTCTCTCTTTGTCTTGGAATGTTGCCATTTTAACTATGATGTGCCTTGGAGTGGGTTTTTGGGGGTTCCTCTTGATTGGAACTCTCAGTGCTTCTTGGACTTGCATAGCTTTTCCTCTCATCAGGTTCGGAAAATTTTCTGTCACTATTTCTCCTATCAGATTTTCAATTCCATGTTCCTTTTCTTCTTCCTCTCGTATTCCGATGATCCTTAAATTATTTTTCCTAATGCTATCCTGTAATTCCCTTACATCTTGTTCATATTTTTTCAATCGTTTTTCATTTTGCTGTATTGTCTGGGAGTTTTTCTCTACATTATCTTCTAACTCACTAATCCGATCTTCTGCTTCGTTTAGTCTGCTTTTGACTGATTCTACTGTGTTTTTCAGTTCAGAGATTGTATTCTTAAGTTCTTCCTGGTTCTTGTTAACGATTTCTATGTCTTTTTTTATGCTGGTGTAGTTCTCTGCCAGTTCCCTGTAATTTTCTTGGAGCTGCTGGTAACTTCCTTGAAGGTTGTCATAGTTGATTTTAAGGATGTCGAGTATATTGAGCTTCTTTACCACCATTGTTTTGAATTCCATGTCTGACATTTGGGCTATGTCTATTTCGTCTATCTCTCTTTCTGAGGATTCCTCTTTTCTTTTCATTGAGGGGTTATTTTTGCGTCTTACCATGTTGGATTCTTTTTGTTTTTATTTATTTATTTATTTATTTATTTATATATTTATTTATTGGGGGGGTAGTCTGCTTTGACTTCCCTCCTTTGTGGTGTAATATTCTTTATTGAAGGTCTGGGAGTTTCAGTGGTGCAGTCTCTTTGATATCCTGAGCCTGATGGTCTTAAGTTACCCTTTATGTCGTTTGTTTATGCTGTTCGGTTATATTTCAGATGTTCTTTGATAGGATCTTCCTTCTGGCTACTTGGTTGAGAGTCACTCTATCTGCTTTGTCTTGAGTTCTTTTGTGGATATGCTGTTAAAGACATAAACACACAGCCCAGGCAGGAGACCCACACCCTCAGAAAGTATCCCCCACTCTATCCTGCTATCGTTAGCCAACTAGCCCGTATTAATATAAATGTAAAGAGATTTGAGCTTTTATACTATAAGAAGAATAGATACGAGTTGTTTTTGGGGAGGAAAAATATAATTTTTGATAGAGGGGTTGATAGATTAATAATAGTTGAGACTGTGCAAGCCAGTTAGTAATATTTACATTGTATGTTAAGAAAAATAGAAGAAAAGGATAGAAAAATACTTAGTATAGTAAGAAAGTGGGATTGTATTGTATTTGGGTTTATATAGTAATTATATTGTATTATTTAAAGTAATAGGGGGGCTAAGCTAGACACACAAACGAATAAACCACTATTAAAGAGAAAGGATGAGAAGGAGAGGTTATATGCAACACGTTAGAGATAAAGTTTGTTATTATTGGAAGAGGTGGAGGAAAAACACTCCCCCAAAAAATCCCCCAAGAAAATAGGAGAAAGAAAAGAAGAAAGAGAGAAAGAGAAGAAAATAAAAAATTTACCACAACCCCCCCCAAAAAACCCCAAAAGTTTAGCAAGAAAGGAACAAAGAAAGATAGAAAAGAAAGAATACAGAAGAAAGAAAAAAGAGAGAGAAAAAAAAAAATTGAACCAAAAAAAAAAAAAAAAAAATATATATATATATATATATATATATATACCCCCCAAAACCCCCCCCAAAAAAAACCCCAGGAAAAGAATAAAGAAAGAAGGAAAGAAAAGAAATTATTAAGAAGAAAGAAAGAACAAGGGAGAAAAATTTGGGAGAAAAAATTTGGAGAAAAAAAAAAAACGATGTTTTTACTGCGTTTTAGCCTTGGTGTGTTGCCTTCTTTTTCTGGGTCCGCAGCTGGTCTAGTGTGGCAGGTCAGAGGTTCTTGTTCTTTTGCCGGACTGGTGTGCGCACCCGGTTGCCGCTATGGTGCGCGCCCGCGATTGCCGGCGCGGCGCGCTACCTTGCTGCCCGCTGTAGCCAGTTGAGGTGCCCTTGCGCGTAAGCCCCTGCGCGCTCTGACGGCCCGAGAGTTTGCCCCGTGGTTGGAGCCCACTGCTGCCGGGCCGCGGTGGTTCCCCGTTCGTGCCAAGGTGTCTCTGTCCGCGCGGGCGGCCCGAGCGCTTTCCCCGGGATTGGCTCCTTCTTTCGCTGGGGCGCGGCAGTTCCCCGTTCGCGCCGAGGTGACCCTGCCCGCGCGGACGGCCCGAGCGCTTTCCCCGGGATTGGCTCCTTCTTTCGCTGGGGCGCGGCAGTTCCCCGTTCGCGCCGAGGTGACCCTGCCCGCGCGGACGGCCCGAGCGCTTTCCCCGGGATTGGCTCCTTCTTTCGCTGGGCCGCGGCGGTTCCCCGTTTGCGCCAAGGTGACCCTGCCCGCACAGGCGGCCAGAGAGCTCCCACTGACCCCGGGCTGAGGTGCTTTCACGCTCGCACGCTGCCCCGTGCCCTCAGTCCCGCTGAGCCGAGCTCCGGGAGTTGGTCTCTCGCCTCTTAGGGCAGGGCCAGGGACACTTGCGCTCAGTGGAATCGAGCGTCCGTGGGTCGCCGCCTCTCGCTGTTCCCGTGCTGCAGCCGCCCGCCTTCCCTCACCCGTCTGGGCGGGCACAAACAGAGCCTGCGCTAGTGGTCTGCTTTCCGGCCTGGGGCCCTACGCCCACGGGAGCTGTCTAGGGGTGTCTGTGCACAGTCCTCTGCGTGTTCAGTGGGCCCTCCCTGTGCCCGTTGGGGCACTGATCTTATGTCCGTTGGGGAATGTCCGAGGGACGCCTGGACTCACGGCCCCGCGCACCTGGGCCAGTGAATGAGAGCACTTCCCTATGTGCGCCCCCGCGACCCAATGGTAGGGTTGAGGAGTGGATTAGCGCGCCCCTGCGCCTGGGCTCCTCCAGAACGGCCTACCCCACCCAAACTTTCCTCCCGTCTCCACCATCCACTAGAGAAAAATATAAAGGAGAATTATGTTCTCACTTGCCCGGTAGCACGCTGTCTCCTGTCCTTCAGCGCCAATGCCACTTGGTCGAGTCCCGTCTCTGCCAGCGGGCAGAGATCCGCTCTCCGCCTGACTCCTCTCTGGGGTAGCCTGTGGTCGCCAAAAATCCTTTGTGTGCTTCCCGCCACAGCTCGGGCAGCCGCCCCAGTCAGGAATCCCGTTTCGTCCCCTTTTTCTCCGCTATCCTCACTAAACAGGTTGTTCCCAGGTGGATTTTCTCTAATCCAGCAGTGCCTTGGCTCAACTCCCGCCAATGTCCAGCTGCTCACTGAGATGTTCTGTCTGCAATTAGACCAAACTGTAGACGGGTCTCCGGAGCCTAAAACCGCAACCTCTCCTCACTCCTCCGCCATCTTACCTCTCCAAAGAATCTGTTTTATAACACATGTTGTACTAGGTAGGTATCACTGGAGGATATAATCGTCTTCCTCTAGTTGGGAAGCTGTCCTGTAATGAGCAGACTTGCAGGGTAAGTTCAGAAAAGAAGAGACTGTGAAGCTGGAGTACCTAGGAAAGACTTCATGTGGTCCACAGGACTGACTAGAGGAGGCGGGGGGGGGCTTGGAGGGATACAAAGATGGAGGTCACTGGAAGGGAGGGAGGGAGGACCTCCCATAGGATTTGCATTCATTCACTTATTTGTTTCTGTACAAAATCTCAACTGGGCACCTACTCTGTAAGAAGCCCTATGGAATATGAGGTTGTCTGTTTATGTTAGCATGAGATCTGGTGGGGGGTGCCAGGCAATGACTCTTGATTTGATACACATTTGTGGAGAATCTGCTATATTTTAGCTATAGATGTGAGGCTGAGATGTAACCCTCACCTGGAACCTGCCAGCTAGGGAAGGTATGCCCAACATTTCAAATCAAAGGGCTTTCTCATGCATTTTCTCTTTCCAGTGTACTCTTCAGAGAAGTTACATTTAATCCTAAATTATAGGTGAGAATTATGAGGCTCAGGAAGGTTCTGTATCATGCTCAAGATCAACCGAAGGTTAATGTCAGAGTCCAGGCAGCCTCAGCCTAGCAGGCTTCCAAAAAAATGAGGGGCCCAGCCAGGAAATTGCCAGCAATAAGTGATAGACTTATAAGGGTGTTGAAGAAGGAGTCATCAGAAGCAATGCACAAAATGATTAGAGGAGGAGACCACAGCAGAGAGAGCGGCCCGCAAGCTCTGCAGTGAAGCAAGGTGCCACGAGAAGGCCCTGAGTTTATTTCTCAACCATTTTTAACCTCTAGACCATCCACCCCACCCACCCCCCACTTTCATTTAGAAAAATAACAATTATAAATTTTTTGATGTTATTTACAATTTCAAAAATAAGTATATATTGTGACAAAAATCAAAGTAATGAAGCAAAACACAGCTTCCTGTTCAAACATATGCTTTTCCCTCCAAAATTCATTTCCTCCTGGAATTATCAGAGATTTTGATTCACTCCTTCCCTCTATCTACCAACTTTCCAACACTGTGAGATGTGCTGACCCATCCTAAAATGTTAGAAATGGGCATGGATAGAAAAGGATAAATGTAAGAGAGATATCACAAGGCAAAAATAGGAGGACTCTATCCTTGACAAAAATAGTTGAAGAGGGAATGAGTGGCTGTCTTCAAGAGTTTATGTGCCTGAAAGGTTGGTTGATCACACTGAGGGGACAGAGGGAATGGGTCAGGAAGGCAATTTTAGGGCAGGACGAGAAGCCACGTGGAAGTTGGATGAACATGACAATGGTCATCTCTCAGTGGAAAGCTATGGTAGATATTTATTCACGTGTCACATGGCATTGGGGTGCTTGTCACAGAAGTGTGGGTGGGAGACTGGCCTGAGAAGGAGTCTTTACAAAGAGACCCAACTTTTCAGAAACCCAACTTTTCAGAAAATGTTTCTTGTAGAGTCCAATGTAATGGAATGAAGATGAACCACATAAATGTCACTGACACCATGCATTTGTTTAATGGCATATGCTGTGTTCCCTGGATTCCTTCAGAGAGGAGATGCCATGTAGTAGTGGTAACATATCAAGTTTGAAGTCATGGGACTTCGACTCAGAGTTTTCATGGAGATGTGGTAGGGGTGGGCTGATAGTTGTGGAAGAAACACGACATCATTTTGAATGGAAAAAGCAGTGGACCATGAATAAGGAGAGCTAAACAATTTTGGGTAACATTGTTTAAATTGCCTTCATCTTTTCTGGAAATGTTGATGGTGATGATGATGATACCTAACACATAAATTTTGTTCCAAAATTTCTTTCAGCTTTAAAATCTGTACTGTTGTAATCAAATAAGTATATTTTCTCATTCTCAGAAAGTACAAGGTTTCATAACTTTTGGAGCAGAACCAATTTCCCATTGGAAGTCACACAGCATCCTATTCATAAATGTGTTGCTCCCTATAGACTGGTATTTCTAAATGGAAAAATGAGTGAAGTGCAGACAAATATGATTGTCTTACAGCTGCAACATTAAAGAACACATGTTGTTCAAGCTGCTGCCAAACTGGAATAAGTCTGTGATGCTGCTCTGTTCTCTAATAGTGCAATGAGAACCACAGTCCAGACTCCATGAGAAAAAAATAAAGACATAGTCAACATACAACTGCAAAAATGTGTAAGTCTCAGATCTGGTTGTGTAGCACTTAGCTAAGAGTTTCAGAATCACAATGTTCATTAAGTAAGTCTCATGAAATAACTTGGTTAAAGTATTTCACTGGGCTGTGATAGCTTCAAACTCCTTGAGTAATAAATGTGAACAGCCTGATTTTATGCTTATCATCTTCCTCCTTGGTCATGCTCTTTTATATTACCATATGTACTTTTTAGTACCATCAGTTTATGATTTATCTTATTTTAAATCTTGTTTACATATTTATTATGGGTCCGCTCTCAGTAGAATTAAAACTCCTTGAAGGCAGAGATTCTGTCTTAAACATTGATGCATAGCAGGTAGTCACTGCTTGTTGACTGCTTGGTGGAACATGAGGGCCTCAGTAAATAGCTAAAATAATCATCATTTCCTAGGATAAACTGTAGGACATAGCAGATGCTCACTGCTTGCTTGTTAAAATAAAATACTTAAAGTTAGCAAGAGAAAAAAGCTATTTCATTTTGACAGTGATCTTTGACCTAACTTACATATGAATAGCACTGTGTGGGGAAAACATTTAACAGGTCTAATGTTGTCCATCATCTCATTCCTAGCACTATGTCTGTATTAGTTAAGATATTTGTTCAGCCAGTGGAGACAGAGAGAGATAATAAATGCTTAAAAGGACAAGTTTATTTCTCTCTCATGTAAAATCCAGAGCTCTGTGACAGCTTTCCTCCATGGTGTAATTAGGGATCCAGGTTTCTTTGACCTTTGTATTCTGCCATCCCTGGGGTACTACTTTCTCCTGCGTGGTCCCAGAGGAGGCACTGGGGTGTCTAGCTGGTGGGAGGGGAAAGGGAACAGGAGAGGAAAGCTGGCTGTTTAAGAATATAACTCACAAGTTGCACACTTTTGCTCATATTCCATTGGTCATAATGTAGTCATGTGGTCATATTTTACTACAAAGGAAGCTAGTAGATGTAGTATTTATTTTCAGTGAACATGTACCCACTAAAGCTCAGTAATTCCACTACTACAAAAGAAGAGAAATATTTTCTGAGGAACAATCTACAGTCTTCGCCATAGCCTAATTTTGAAAAAAAAAATATATTTTTAGTAGTGACAGAATACAATTTTTAAAAAATATTCAAGGACAATTCAAAATTCAATAAAATACCTAATTTCTCCTCTATGCAAATATGGAATGAATCTACCCTTTAAACCTAAAGAAGGGAAGGAAAAAGAAATAAATTCTAAATATTTTATCCAATAATTTAACCTTAACCACCTAGTTACCAGGGATAAAATTACATGAGAAAGACAAGCGAGACTTCAGGCCAAGATGGAGACCTAGACAGATGCACTGCACCTCCCTCCACAACTAAGAAGGAATACAACCACCTCAAAACTAGAGACAACCAGAAGTTCCAGAAAACCTACCTGCATGGAAGTCTGACAAACAAAGATATAAAGAAGAAATATTCATCCAGACAGGTAGGAGGGGCAGAGCCGGGGCAGAGAGGATGTGGTGTAATGGCAGCAGCAGCAGCGGCAGTGGTAGGCCACTAGAAAGTGCAGTCACACGTTTAAGAAAGTCAGGAGGTACACCTGGGGAGCACTCCTAACTCCAGATTAGACCTCACAGCTCATGGTTCCAGCACTGGAAAAAATTAAGCCTTATTGCTTCTGACTGTGAAAACCAGAGGGGGTTGGGGTAGAGGAAGAAACTGCCAGTCTCTCCACAGAGTTCCCTTGTTTAAAGGGCCCCTATGATCCTAGGACATCCGCAGACCCACCCACTCTGGGAACCACCACCAGGGCAACAGCTAGAGAGGTGCCAGTCCCATACAGAAGTGGAAGTGCCTGGAAAAGAGGCGAGTGCTGAGCATGTGGCATTGTTCCCTCTCAGATCTCTCCCCAACATACAGCACCACAATGTGGTGAAACCAGTCGCCCTATACTGACGAATCCCTAAGGCTCCACCCCTTACAATATAACAGGTGTGACAGCTCTACCTAAGATACAGAGGCAAACAAACACAGGAGTCTGTCAAGATGAGAAGACAGAGAAGTATGGCCCAAAAGAGGGAACAGATAAAGGTTCTAGTGAGAGAACTAAGTGACAAGGAGATAGCCAACCTAAAAGATGTAGCGTTCAAAACACTGGTGATGAAGATGCTCACAGGCTTGAAAGATATGCTTAAGAATGGCAAACGCATAAGGAAAGAAGTGAAGGCTAAGCTAAATGAAACAAAGGAAAGTCCACACAAAAGCAATGGTGAAGGGAAGGAAACCAGGGTTCAAATCAACGATCTGAAACATAAGGAAGAAAAAAATAGTCAACCAGTACAGAATGAGGAAACAAGAATTAAAAAAAAAAAAAAAAAGGAGAGGCTTAGGAACCTCTGGGACAGCTTTAAATGTGCCAATAACCAAATCGTAGAGGTGCCAGAAGGTGAAGAAGAAGAACAAGAAATTGGAAGATTATGTGAAAAAATAATGAAAGAAAAACTTTCCTAATTTGGCAAAGGAAATAGACATACAAGTTCAGGAAGCAGAGAGAGTCCCAAACAAGCTAGATCCAAAGAGGACCACACCAAGATACACCATAATTAAAATGCCAAACGTTAAAGATAAAGAGAGGATCTTAAAAGCAGCAAGAGAAAAGCAGACAGTTACCTGCAAAGGAGTGCCTATAAGACTCACCTGATTTCTCAAAAGAAACTTTGTAGGCAAGAGGGGACTGGCAAGAAGTATCCAATGTGATGAAAACCAAGGACCTACAACCAAGACTACTCTATCCAGAAAAGCTATCATTTAGAATGGAAGGGCAGATAAAGTGCTTCCCAGATAAGGTACAGCAAAAGGAGTTCATCATCACCAAGCCATTATTATATGAAATGTTAAAGGGACTTATTTAAGAAAAAAAAGATCAAAACTATGAACATTAAAATGACAACAAACTCACAACTATTGACAACTGAATCTAAAAAATAAAAACAAAATCCTACTAAGCAAACCAGAACAGGAACAGAATCATAGGTGTGGTGGTCATTTGGAGGGTTATCAACTGAGAGAGGGGAGGGGGAGAGATAGGGAAATGGTGCAGGGATTAAGAAGCATAATCGGTTGGTACAAAATAGACAGGGGGAAGTTAAGAATAATACAGAAAATGATGAAGCCAAAGAACTTATACGCACGACCCATGGACATGAACTAAGTGGGGTTAGATTGCTAGAGGGAAGGGGGATACTGGGCAGAGGGAGCAAAGAGAAAAAAATGGGGCTACTATAACAACATAATCCATAAAACATACTTTAAAAATATTATTTAAGTATATGAGAAAGAACTTCTAGAATAATATAGATAAAATAAGTAAGATAATAAAAATATTTAGTGATTTTTAAAAATATTTACTTTAAGTATCTGTCACATTCCCCTTTGGACAGACTGCCTTTCCTCTGAAATCCCTTAACTTCAACTTTTTTTTTTCTCCTAACTTCTAAGTGATAAGGTTAGAGGAGGGCATATCTTACTTTATTTGATTTCTCTTTTACCATTAGTCCCTTCCAAGAGAAAAGTAGAAAAGCCTAATTGCCTTAAATCAAAAGTTATATCAAAATAGTTTGTAAGTATAAAGCTACAGAAGGAATATTTAAACATGTATCAACACACTGTAAAACTTAAGAAACAAGTAAGTAGTCTTAATCAGCTAGGGCCACCATAATGGAAATACCATAGACTGGGTGGCTGAAACAAAAGAAATTTATTGCTCACAGTTCTGGAGGCTGAAAGTCCAAGATGAAGTCAGCAGCCTAATTTGTTTTCTGATGAGAGCTCTCATTCTGGCTTGCAGGTGGCCTCCTTCTTGGGTGCAGCCCCAGCTTTCTCTCTAGTTCTCCTCTGTTGATACTAATCCTGCCGGAGCAGGGCTTCACCCTCACGCTTCCATTTATCTTTATTACTTCCTTACTCCAAAAACAGCCACACTGGGGATTAGGAGGGGGTTTGAGCTGGGGTGTGGGGAGGGCACATTTAGTCCACAGCAATGACAAAATGCCCTTTTATTTGATAATGCATACCTTTGCCAATGACCACTCAGATGGGTCAAAAGGCAACGATACTGTAAGTTCTATAGTTGATAGATATGTCTGAGGCTTAATTGAAACTATACAAACGTCACCCAAGTGTCTTAGACACATGTGAAATGCATCACAAATTCAATGTCTTTAAAGTCTCTGCTCTAGGAAGAAGTCAATCCAAAAGCCATGCAGTTTTCTGACCCAGGTGATGGAGTGCCCTGACCTAGCCTGCCCAGGATGCCAGATGCATTTGTTCCCTAAGCGATTTTTTGGTTTAAAAAACAAAAAACCTTCTGCTTACTATTTTCAGCCCCAATTTCACCTTCTTTCTTTCCTCAGAAAGTACAAGATTCCTAGATGTTTATCTGTTTCTCTTCAATGATTTCCTCTTGGTTACAAAAACTAAGCGCAACAAAAAGGTAAAATGCTGCTGTTTCTAAATGTGTGCTAAATAAGTTTAGAAAAGTTTCCAAATAAGTTGTGTCAAAATATGAAATATTTTAATATATCAAATTGGATTCACCCTCTAAAAATGGAAATATTACAAAAGATAGTTCTGAACTAAAAAATAAAACAATAACTAAAGCAAGTTATGTTTTTTAAGGATGTCAAAGCAATGTGTACATTTTTAGAATAACTTAGTCTGTATATTTTTGGAGTAAGTCCCAGAAGACACAGGACTTTCTTCTTGACCTGCCTAAGCTTTTGTCCATATTGACCCTTTCATCATCCGAATTGTCCACAATGAAAGCTGCCAGAGTGGGGGCTCTCTCAAAAATGTCTGCTGCTACATGCTAAGGTGATATTCATCACTCATTCTGATTTCAAAGCTCACAGCATGCCTGGACATTAGTGACTTGGGGGCTGCGGGTGAGAGGGAGCTCTGGTCTCTCAGTATCTACCTGGGTATAAGAGCTGCAGAAGCCAAACACATGTATAGCTGCCATCACAGACCAAATGAGTCAGCTGGGGCTAAAAGCCACAAAATCTCTCAAGAGCAGGGATTTTTCCCACTACTTAACTATTAATGGCCACTATTATTTTCGTTACTAATTAAGCCACAAGTATCATGGTCCACTAAGGGCGTTCTGTCTAAGCTCCCATGTCACAGTCTGTCCCCTGAATAGTGTGAGTGATGTTTTGAAGGGGACCGCCTCTAAGGCACCTAGACATCCGCGCCTAGTGGGAGGAGGAGCTGCGATGTTGAAAGCCATCAGATATCTGTTTTATTAACTCACTTCCTTACCAGATGACTAGCCTTACACAGATGGAAGATCAGAAGATTTAGATATCTCAAGTCCTTTAAGAATATAAGCTTTTAGGTGCCACATTGGTTAGTTGCACTAAATAATTTAAGGATCTTTAAATAAAATAGATACCAGTTGATTGATCAATCTAGCTAGCCCTGGCTGGTTTAGCTCAGTGGATTGAGCGTCGGCCTGCGAGCTAAGTGTCGCTGGTTCGATCTTCCAGTCAGGGCACATCAGAGAAGGAAAACTCTGACTCCAAAAAACCTCCGCTGCCTTGTGGCATACCTCGTCAGGGGAAGGCTAAGGGAGTAAACCCCGACAGAAAATCCGGAGCCGGAGTCCCTAAGGCGGTTTGACGTTGTAGTCAACACCGGCAACTCCTGCGGCGCACCTGAAGCCAAGCCTGAAGCCAAGCTGTATTGACTCCGTCTTTCCCTTGGACCCTTCAGCTGCGAAGAGAGGGGGGGTCTGCTGCATGGGCAACAGCAGACCCTCCATATCACCCTGCCCAGGCTCTGTAGCTTCAGCTTCACTGGAGAGGACACTCCAGCGTCATCGCAAGATGTCGATTCAACACGAGAGGAGACAGATACCATGTCACTCCCGAGTCGGACTGCACAGCCATTCTCGGCAGTGCAGATAGACTCTTAAGAAGCTACACCATCGTCTTTTGAGACGGACGGCTGCCGACGACGACGATTGATCAATCTATGAATAATTGAATGGTCGTTGAGGAGAGAGTGGCTATTGGAGTGTATTAAGGATTGCAGTTTTGAATCTTAGATGGCCTTCTCTTAAATTACCCAGACTAGGCATGTTTGAACAAGACAAGCTCTGAAAAATCGTTATCCCCAACTAAAACCTGATGCTAAGCACAGCCTACCTTCACATCAAATAATGGCTCAGATCTGAGTACATGAATTAATTACAGCCCATACTGGTTGTATTTATAAGATAATATTCTGGCTTCATGCTTCACAACTTGATTCCAAAATAAGGAATGTTTTCTACTTTACATTCCTTTTTAAATTCCTCTGTCTAATAAGTCTGGAGTATTTTATTGGCTTCATAGGCACAAAAATAACCACCCAGAGAAAAACATCAAGTTTCACTTAAAAAAAAATTACTATGTTTTAAATTTCTCTTTGCAATTTAATGAATAATACATGTCATGGATATCACAATCTTTGACACCCCTTTTTAAAAAATTCACCACCCTGTATATTCAAAATAACTGATTATTTACAAGTTATAGAGTATGGAATCTACTTAGTTTAGTAGACTAAGTGGACAGAGTGGGCCAGAATGAGGCTCCTCTTCTCACTCAGCTCAATCAGTGCTATAGAGAGATACTAGAAATGAAGAGCTTCCCATTGACATGAGGTGGTAAAAGTGTTTCCCAATTATAGACATCGCACATTATTTATTCCAGTAATTAAACTTGGATATCAGAAACACCATGCTTTAAATCACTATGTACTTTGGGGAAATGCTTTTCAAGAAATAGCAAGCTAGATTTCAAGCAATTGTTTCTAAAAATTGATTTAGGGATGTGCACCAATACTTTTCTTCTTTATTGCATTATTTTTCTCTTTCATTTCAGAAAGCTGGAGGCTCAGACACAGGTGTAATGTGTCCTTCACTTACTCCTGAGCTGCAAACAGTCATAAAAGAGGGTGGTTCATGTACAGTACTCGATCAGCCCATTCCACTAGATAGATTGGTAGTCAAAAGTATCAATCCACTCCATGTGTCAGGTATGTGTCCATTTTCATCCTTCAGTTTATCTGTTTGCCATTGCACAGTTTTATATTGGCCTTTTTTGGTGGCAGCACACAAATCCAACTTAAGTTTTCCTGAAAGAAAATATATCCTATGCAGCTATATATCACTCTCTCTACAAATTAGTTGTGGAAAGAGTTTTGGACTTGTTTTCCAATGCTTAGATGACCCACTCTGCCACTTGACAGCAATGTGTCCATAGACAAGAAAATTACATTTTCTACGCCACAGATTCCTCTTGGTAAAATAGGGATAGTATTATCTATGTTAGTGGATTGTCATATGAATTGAATGAAATAATGCATGTAAAGCACTCAATAAATGAGAGCTATTTTTAACATTATCATTACTAGTACTATTATTATTGATAAATCACTAGTATACCACAGCATGCTATGAAAACCCAAGATATTCTGTTACAGTAGGTATATAGAAATAAATATGCCAGAAATAATTTGTTTGCATATATATGTGTCAGAAATATACATAGATCATTTTAACTCATTTTTCAAGCATTTCCCAAGTGTCTACAGAGAACCAGGATGCTGTGAGTTTCCTGGAGTTACAGAGGTGAATAAAAAACAGCCCTTCTTCTTGGGGATCTCTCAGAACACTGAAAGATCAGTAAATCCTATCATGAAAGCCCTGGCATTCAGGGGACTTAAAAGACATTTCAGTCTGTTCAGTGCTGGGTAGTGTTCGAGAGGAAGCAGATGGTCATTCTGCCTTGGGTAGAGGCTCCTAGGAGACCAGCTGAGGCCAGGCAGGAGGAGATCGCCTTTCTGTTCCAAGGGAGGAGCAGGGAAAGGGGTAGCATTACCCATTCTCCTCAATTCCAAACCAGTGGCCAAGCCCAAAGCATCAATGACTAGTGAAGGAGGACCTATCCATACAAATCAATATTACATAGTGAGTGAGAGAATGAATGAATATACAAACTAATAACAATAGCAAACATTTATATCATTATGGTATATAAAGTTATTTTCTTTTTAAAAAATGAAATCAATACTTTTTAAAAACTATACTTCCACCATTTTATTACTTATTGGTTTGTCACTACCATCTCTTGTTTCTTTTCTAAAAAATATTTTCCTCATTCTTTTGGTTTATTATTAAGCATATTTTTATTGATTATGCTGTTACAATAGTCCTAATTTTTTTCCTTTTACCCCCTCCACCAGTACTCCACCTCCCTTCAGTAATCTCACCCCCCTTTACTTCATGTCACTAAGTTCTATGAATTCACTCTTTCCTATACTATTCTTAACTTCCCCTGTCTATTTTGTACCTATCAATCATGCTTCTTAATCCCTGCACATTTTCCCCATTTCCTCCCCTCCCCATTCCCAACTGATAACCCTCCAAATGATCCCCATATATATGATTCTGTTTCTATTCTGTTTGCTTAGTTTGTTTTTGTTTTTATTTTTTTAGATTCAGTTGTTTATAGTTGTGAGTTTGTTGTCATTTTAATGTTCATAGTTTTGATCTTTTTCTTGAATAACTCCATTTAACATTTTATATAATAATGGCTTGGTGATGATGGACTCCTTTAACTTTACCTTGTCTGGGAAGCACTTCATCTGCCTTTCCATTCTAAATGATAGCTTTGCTGAATAGAGTAACCTTGGTTGTAGGTCCTTTCTTTTCATCACATTGGATACTTCTTGCCAGTCCCCTCTTGCCTACAAAGTTTCTTTTGAGAAATCAGATGAGTCTTATAGGCACTCCTTTGTAGGTAACTGTCTGCTTTTCTCTTGCTGCTTTTAAGATTCTCTCTTTATCTTTCACCTTTGGCATTTTAATGATGATGTGTCTTGGTGTGGTCCTCTTTGGGTCCATCTTGTTTGGTGTTCTCTGTGCTTCCTGGACTTGATGTCTATTTCCTTTGCCAAATTACAGAAGCTTTCCTTCATTATTTTTTCACATAAGGTTTCAGTTTCTTTCTCTTCCTCTTCTCCTTCTGGCACCCCTATGATTCAGATGTTCGTACATTTGAAGATGTCCCAGAGGCTCCTAAGCCTCTCCTTGTATTCTTTTTTTTTAATTCTTGTTTCCTCATTTTGTACTAGCTGACTGTTTATTTCTTCCTTATGTTCCAAATTGTTTATTTGAACCCTGGCTTCCTTCCCTTCACCATTGGTTTCATGTGGATTTTCCTTCATTTCACTTAGCATAGCCTTCACTCTTTCCCTTATGCATTTGCCATACTCAAGCATGTCTGTCAAATCTTTGAGCATCATTATCACCAGTGTTTTGAGCTCTATATCTATTAGGTTGGCTATCTCCTCATTGATTAGTTCTCCCACTGGAACCTTGATCTGCTTCCTCTTTTGGCCATACTTCTGTCTCCTCAACTTGACAGCCTCTTCTGTTTGCCTCTGTGTCTTAGGTTCAGCTGTTGCACCTGTTATATTGTAAGGGATGGAGCCTTAGGTATTCATCACGTCTGGACAACCTATTTCACCACGTTGTGGTGCTATATGTGGGGGAGGGGTCAGAGAGGGAACAATGCCACTTGCTCAGCCCTTGCCCCTTTTCCAAGCACTTCTCCCACTTCCTGAATGTGGCTGGCCCCCCTCTAGCTGTTGCCCTGGTGATGGTTCCCAGAGTGGGTGGGTTTACAGACATTCTAGGACCATGTGGGCCCTCTAAACAAATGGACTCTACTGAGAGACTGGCAGTTTCTTCCTCTGCCCCAACCCCCACTGATTTTCACAATCAGAACAATGAGGCTTTATTTTCCCCGGCTCTGGAACCATGAGCTATGCAGTCTGGGTCTAAGGCTGGGATCTGTCCCCAGGTGTCCCTCCTGACTTTTGTGGCTGCTCTTTCCACTAGCCAGCCACAGCCACTGCCTTGTTGCTGCCACTGCCATCACCACCACCACCACACTGCATTCTTTCTGCCCTGGCTATGCCCCACCCACCTGTCTGAATGAGTATTATTTCTTCACATCTTTGTTTGTTGAACTTTCATGCAGTTCAATTCTCTGATGGTTCTGGTTGTTTTTAGTTTTGAGGTAGATGTAATCCTTTTGGTTGTGGAAGGAGGTGAAGCATATCTATCTACACTTCCATCTTGGCAGGAACTTTGGTCTATTATTTTGACTGTTCAGTAACAGTACATGAGGCAAAATAGCTGTAGAGTGAGAAAGAGTAAAGGGTGAAAAGAGAAGAGATTTAGCTTTGGCATGACAGAGATGTGGTTTCAAAGCCTGGCTATATAATTTACTGTGTGACCTTGGAAAAATTAATCTGAATCTCTGGGTGGGAATCAGATGACCTGTCTTATATGGTTGCTGTAGGTTTAAATGGCACATTAAGGGTGGGGGTGGGGGAATGTGAAGCACCAGAGAAAGAGAGAGAGGGAAACAGCACAGTGCTCAGTACAAAGTAAGTGCTTAATAAATGGTATCAATTATTATATTCCTTATTATTCATTACTATATTAGAATGTCAAGGGGAAAGAAAGCTATTTCTGACCACATATTATCTCATTTTATTTTAATAAGCCTAACCATACCAGGTCCTCTTGATTATAAAGTCCCTCATACCCATATTGCAAACCAAATAAATGAGGGATGCCTTCAATAACTGAGAACTACAGTTACAATTTTAGAGGAACATGGATTCCAAAAGCTAGCCAAGAAAAACAACCTGATCTTTAAAGCCTCACTTGCTACAGGGAATTTATAAGGAGGAAAATCAGGGAGTAAAACAAACACAGCCAAGTCTTTTTTCCAGACAGTCATTTTAATAGGTTTAAGTCCTCTCACCTCAAAGAAGCTAGACAGAATTTCATGACCTTAACAGACTTTGTTGCGGTAGGATTTAGGAATTATGATATTTAGACTATTATGAGTATAATTTGTGATACTGGAATAGTTCTTGCAGTTAAGACAATAAAAGTCTGGCAATTGCTTCGATTCTGAAGTGAGGGCCAACCTGCCTCAATGAGTCTGAGTTAAACCCACAAGCTCCAACGAATAGAAATAATAATGGTACAAAGCATCAGCTTAAATGCTAAGCCAGGAGAAAAGCACTCTTCTAGAACCTTTCTCACATACTTGACCTGACCAGAATACACTCTGGTTTGATTTTTTGGGTTTGTTTCTAAACATTAATTAATTATAGAAGGGATGTATAGGCTGCAGAATTTTATTCTGCATTGTATTAATAATTCAAGGAAGAAGCTTTTAAGAGCTCATGCTAATAGATATTTTAAAAAGAAGACTGTTCTCCCACTCTCTCCTGTCATTTCTTTAAGAGACCAGCTAGGAAATGACAGAACAGACTATTCTTTGCAAACACAGAAACCATGCCAATGTTTGTTTCTTTTTGTTTTGTTTTACATTTCACATACTTTGGTGAAGGTTGGATTTTATTTGAGTCTTTTTTTTGTTTGTTTTTTTGTTTTTTTTGTCTGCTAGTCTTGTGAAGCATTCAGGTGGTTTTGTATTTTGCCACACCTTAATTTGTTTATAACCCTTGTTTTGATGTAGCTTCCTTTTAAATACAAAAATAAATAAAACTTTTTTAAAGGAGTAGCGGGAGTCTAAAAAGAAAGAGTAATTCCATTGTTTTCCTTTCTATTTTTTAAAGATTTTGTTTATTTGTTTTTAGAGGGGGGGAAGGAGAAAGAGGAAGAGAGAGATCAATGTGTGGTTGCCTCTCACATGCCCCCAATTGGGGACCTGGCTGGCAACCCAGGCATGTGCCCTGACTGGGAATCAAACTCGTGACCCTTTGGTTCGCAGGCCAGCACTCAATCCACTGAGCCACACCTGCCAGGGCTCCCCATATTTTTATTATTATATTTTACACACACAACGTCCACCCAACATGCTAAGATTCTTCCTTGAGGAGGAGCCCATTTTCTATCACAAGCCCTAAGTGCATTTCATAAGCCTTGGAAGTTGTTAGTTGAGAAAAGGGTTTTCATACTTAAGTGGGCTCTATTTTGACACAGTAGTGAAGTCTTGGTATTGGAATCAGAGTTTTTGTAATCTACATAAACTTCCCACCTTCATTAAAAAACAAGAACTCTAGGTTCTTGAAGAACTGAGACATTGTTTAGATTTCATATTAAATGATTTGGCTTTTTGTCTTTGTAATCTTTTTCTAGTGTTTGGGCTGAGAAATGCCTTCCTTCTTCAACATGAAAACCGGTATCAACAGTGTGTAGCAGCATTCTTATTACAAGCCCAAACGGAAACCATCGAAGTAGGTATTTCAATTTTATAGGTTTTGAATCTTCCAACTTGACGTAAGGAAAAATCTCTCACCAAAGGTGATAGGAAAGTTTTGTGTATTTCTCTTACCCACTTTGGGAAGAGCAGATGTTAGAGGTGGGGAGGAATATGAATATCTAGTCTGTCTCATGCTCAGAAACCTTAAGGTGACAATTTCCTCACACTCACAGTTGACATAGCCCCCCTCATTTTCTCCTGCAACAGAAGTTCCAGGATGACTTCTGAGTTCCAGTTTCTGTATGAAATGGGGGAAGGACTGCTTTGGATTGCATGATTGGCTTTAAGATGCTCCAGTCAATTTCCAAAGTCCCAATAGGCGAATAATCCAATGTCAACTTAAGTGAGGAGCTATTGCAGCAATGAACCATGTTGTCTGCTCTCCAACCTTTGAAATTGTCACTGCTTTTATAACGATGGAGCTGAAAATCAGCTGCCTGACTTTAGTTTCTCCATCTAGGGAGTTTCCCTTTTGTCTTTTTCTGGTAGGTTTTCATCATAGCAACAGGGTGGCCAGACAATAAATGCAATATTGCATTCTTCTCAAGGACTCAGTTTCCAGGGTCATCTCCCTCAGTCTGTTTTTCAAATTATACCATTGGTTAAGAACTTTCTATTTCCACACAAAACAGAAATTCAATATTCAAACCATTTAGTCTAGTTTGTCATCATTATTATGGCTTTTTTATTACTCCTGTTTATCCCACTTGCATATCATATTCATTTAATCCATTTGCAGGGATATTGATGATATATTAGATGTAAGAAAGAAAATGGGAACCATGTGCAAGTATTTTATTAGTCCTAAATTTTAAAGAGCAAGTCAATAAATACAAAGGAAAATATTAATCCAAGTGTGAAAAAATTGTCAACATTCTCTCTCTCCACCTCCCCTCCCGTGTGTGTGTGTGTGTGTGTTTTATTTACAGAAAACATGGATGGCACAAATAACAGCAGCAATCTCTTGCTTCACCAAGAGTCAGGAGACCAAGAAAATATCTTTATTCACATCGCCTGCAGAATCTTCTGAAATTTAGGGACTTACAACAACCTTTTTAAAAAAGAAGATTAGGGTATTCTTTCCAACTTTTTTAAACACATAGTGATAAGCTAGAAAGAAATGTGCCTTTTAAAGGAATTCCAGAATTTGAGAATTTGAACTAAGAAAATCCTCAGTATAGAGGAATAATGACTGCAACAAATTTGAACTCTGAGGAATTTCTTATCAAATATATACTGATATTCAGAGTACCTTTAAATGTTTCAGTCAGGCTTACAAAAGGTGTGAGTGAGGTATGGTGCTGCTATAATCTGTAGTGTGAGGTATCAGACAAATGGCAGAAGGAAAGCACCTTTTGTGTCCAATACAAATTCTAGCGTCTTTGTATCTATAATGAAATCAACTTTCCTACACACAGAGCTTGTAAATCAGTCTTAGTGCTTTATAGTCCTACCTGACACACAATGACAATTCTTTTGATACAAAGTTCAATTGCTTTTAATATATTAAGCAATAAATAAGGTCTACAATTTAATAGTTTTTAAATTCCTATTCTCCAACAGTTTACTTATCTCAGGTATATTTTATAATACTCTAACTTGGAAATAGAAAATCCCAAACACTAAATTCTATTATTTTTAAAAAGGAAAAGCAAGTATCGACCTATTCCCGTTTCACAAGTTAACACTTTTACATGGCAAATTTTCTTAGGAATACTAAGATATCTTTCTCTAAACCTCAGTTTTTGAAGAATAATGGAGTGTGTCATAGAATATATTCTGGTTTTGAACAGGACGGGGCTGTTGGGTGTGTGTTTTACCACAGTACAGCCACTTAGTTTTACTTGACAGGACTTGAAATTTCATTAGAATTTTTACTAAGAAAGGCAGCTTGACTTATTACATTATCATGGTAGGACATACTACTAAACTGTATTTAAGGAATTATATCTTATGGTCAGATTATAGCAAATGGAAATCCACAAATTTCATTTTCAGCCATGGTGTCTTGAGTGATTTCCAAAAGGAAAGTTGTAATTTTATCAACTTGGGCAGCCAGACAGAATATACCTGAAGTGATCTCTTTAAGTAGGAGAATGGGCTAGAGAATGTGATGATCTTAGGGAAGTCATGTGGCACAGGTAATTCTTTGAGGAAAACCCAAATTTCACAATACAAATCAGGCGGTACAGACAAGTGTAGCACAAAGGCCATGCCCTATTGTAACGGAGGGCCAGTCTTGTGTAATGACGGGAGAATTTGTAGAAGTGAGTGAAAATAAAAGGAAAATCTGGAAAGCAATACTGTTAAAGGCTAAAAATAAATGAGGGGAAAAAGGACAAAAAGGGAGAATAGATTTCAAGTGAATTCCTAGAGATGGGACCTGGATGAGATTGAAAGCAATCTATGTTCAGAAGACAATACAGACTAACACAAGAGAAGATTTAGGAAAAATATATATGGCCAAAAATCACACTCACACACACATATACATCTATATTTAGAAAAAGAAATTAACAATAATCTTGCAGGGATTTTTAAATATAAGCCAATTTAGGAGGAGGACAATGGACTAGGACTAGGCAAGCTTTCAAGATTCCTTTAGTCCCATGAGTCCAGTAACCATACACTTATATGCATAAAGGACTAGTTTCTTCCTAAAATATCATTAGAGAAAAATTGACTAAATTAACATCAAGAATGTAAAATAGTGGGTATACAAAGAAATATTAGCATTCCTATGTTCATTGCAGCACTATTCACAATAGCAAAGATGTGGAAAAAACCTTAATATCCATCAACAGACAAATGGATAAAGAAAATGTGGTATATATATATGTATGTATAAAATGGAATAGTATTCAGCCTTTTAAAAGAAGGAAATTCTGCAATATATAACAATGTGAATGAAACTTGAAGACATTACACACTAAGTGAAATAAGCCAGTCACAGAAAGACAAATACTGTACGATTCCACTTATATGAGATATCTGTAACAGTCCAAGTCATAGAATCAAAGCATGAAATGGTGGTTGCCAGTGAAATAGAGAGAGAAAGAAATGAGTAGTTACTAATCAACTCATAAAGTTTCAGTGAAGCAGGATGAGTAAGCTCTAGTGATCTTCTGTAGACTTAAAAAGATGTCATGAGGGTAGATCTCATGAGGGTCCATCTCATGTTAAGTATTCTTATGACAGTAAAATAAAACTTAAAACAAGGATGTGCCATATACTTAAACTGGAATTCTATGAAGCTCACAAAAGAACATGTCTAATATGTAATGTATTAAGTGCTAGATGATATACACAGTACACTCTTCAGAGGGAAGCATATTAGAGTAAAACGAAAAGACACTGCTGGAACTTTGGGCAGGGGGAGGGGATAAAAAACAGTAAAAAACAATGGTATATTGAGCCTTCACAAGAATATTTTTAAATGGTCACCCTGGTATTAAACTGAGATATATAATGAAAGAAATATCAATTTCATATTGCTTTAGTATCTTTTTAGTTTTGCTAATTCTTCACAAGAGTGAATGGAATAAAAAGGGAATGTCTCAAGCAAAATGGTATTAGTAATTTATCTTGAAATTATAAACTTAATTACTATTCTAAGTTGAACATTGCATATCTACTGTCTATATCCAAGTGCAAAGTTCTAGCATTCTGTAAATAAATTAATACAAAATGGTTACTATCTTGCTCTTTTTGAAATAGACAAAATAATCTGTAGTCAAAGAATACATCTACTAGAAAGAAATGCTTTTAATATCTTTAACATATAAAAAAAACAGAAGTAACAATTCAGTAAGGATCCTTCCATTGATCTTTATACAGATTTAAATGCTGTCATGTAATTCATCAGTTACATTTATAATCAATAACCTTCCAATCACTGAGTTTAGAAATTACAGTATTTACTGAGCTAAACTCTCTCACAAAATAAGGCACAACAACATGATCACAAGTAGTAAACATAATACAAATAATGAATCCAAAAACTAAACAAGAAAATGTTCATGCAAAAGTATCTACATATATGATTATATGATCCAGTTCGAAGAAGTACAGAATGTCATATACATAACTGCATCATGTTACAATAAATTCATCACTTCTACACTGGAAGAACTTAGCTATTTCCAATTCTATTTTACACAATTTTACATAAATTTAGTAAGTTTGTGCACAATATTCACATCTGCAACAATAACAAATTGATCATTGAAATTCAGGCAAAGGGCAATTAAGACACGCTAATGTGTGGCACATTGTAATTACAGAATAGCATTCATCACGCTCATGGCTAGGAATACTAAATTGACGGCACATTTAAATCTTATAGATCAAGTCATCCATGGTTTTATAGCCAAAGTGCATTAAAAAAAATTGCTATAGTCAAATAGGTCATGAATATCAAAATATATGATCATAATTTGCTCTCCACTTAAAAGCTGAATATTTTTATGCAAATGCAAGGTTTAAAAAAAGTAGATTTAAACTTCTCAAAACTATAAAATAATCATAAAGCCTTTTTTAAAAGACAGATGGGAAACTAACAAATTTGGCAGTTACTATTAAACATTACTGTCAGGAAACTATTAAAACCAGCTAAATCCACATTAAGAGGTAGTTGAACAAAAGGTTATTTGTACACTGCTTTGAGGTTTTTGTGTTTGTTTCCCTCTTTGTTCTTCAGAATGAACAAATCCTGTACCAGCAGCTTTGTCTTCTTTCTATTAAAAAAAAAAAATTCCATAGGTATAGTTTACTATACGCTAACCCAGCAAGACTTCATTTTAGCTCACATTTCTGTGCTGGGGTTTGGAATTTACTAACGTGATGCTAATATGCTTTGCATTAGAGCTGAGAGCTGAGACTCCACACACAACTCTGACTCACTAATAAATAGTACCAGCAGACATCTAAAATGTAGAGCTAACAAGGATGGAGAAGATTTTTTTGCCTACGGCCATTCCACTCTGAACACATTCCACTCTGATATCGTCTAATCTTGGAAGCTAAGGAAGGTCAGGCCTGGTTAGCACTTGGATGGGCGAAGATGACTTTTTAATTAAAAGAAAGAGAAAACCCTTTCATTTTTGTTTCCAAACACCTTAAATTGGTGAGACTAACAACAAAAATACTAGGTTTCATTTCTAATATTATTAGTACAATAATCTACAGTAAATTATTCAGGACCTAGGAAATGAGATTAGCTAGATGAAAACTAGAAAATCACTCAGATACAATTTTATTTGTTGTCCTTACAATTTTTTTTTATTATTTTGGGGGGTGAATATTTGGGTTAGGAGAATAAGGGAAAAGGCCTTCAGTATACACAATTAGGAGATGAAGTTAACAAATATTCTAACCCAGAAAAATTCTCATAAAGTTTTATTATCTTAAAAGAATAAACAGTGGTGCTGTACAGTAGTGCTGTGAATATCTGTTTTTTCCAACACATTTATTAAATCCCTATTTGTAAAAGTACAGAATTAAGATTATTTGAAAGAATTTATAAGTATATGAAAATAAATAAATAAATTTAGCTCAATTTATATTATCCAAGTATTTTTCATGAAGAGCGTCATATTTCTTCATTATATATGCTAAATCTTATGTGTTTATCCAAGTCCAGGGCTTCAGTCAGGGTTTTTAATAGTTACTGACAATAGGGTTTAAGTGGGTTTTTAAATAATTAAACAAATATGTGGCATCCTCTTTAAGTTTATATATATTGTATGCATAGCATAAACATTTCATTTCAGCATGATATTTGAAAGCAAGTATATATTATAAACTATTTATGAAATATTAACTCCCATCCTTTCCTTTTTCTGCTACCAAATAATTGCACGTGCAAATGTATAACTTTACATTTCTTCTCTAGATAGAGTAATAAACCAATATTAATGACTTCTCTCTTCAGATGTTTTCCAATTTACCAAATTAACAAGGCTATGATAATTTAAAGTTCAATTCAATTGTTCAGTATTCAAATATGCTAATTTTTAATTATCCTTAATTATGTATTCTGTTTCAATTCTGATTACAATTTTGGAATTTCTAAACAATATGTTTCTAGAGAAACTTCATACTTCAGCTATAACTTCAAGGTAATTTCACAGCATTATTTTTGCAAAGTAAAAAGATTTACCTGTTAATATAGAATCCAAATTCAAAATCATTTTAAATTTAAGTTCACAATTTAAAAAATTCTTCCCTATGAGGTAAGAAGAAAATATAAAGTAGAATATTGAATATCTCCTTACCATTTTGCAAATATAATAAGACTCTAGCAACATCAATTACTTGCTTTAAGATGCAAAAATTATAAACCAATGACAGTGAAGCCAGAAAGGTTAACCCAAATAAGGGCAAAGGGCAGGCCAGCTGAGAAAGCCAACCCAGCCCTGGAGATGTGGGAGAGGCAAACTGAGGGGGTGATACAAAGGTTCATCTCAGAAGACTTCCCACTCACAGGAAATTGAGAATAGGACCCTCAGACAACTTCTATTATTCATCTTCCAATGGGAAGCTTTGTAGGGTTCTTAAATGGAGAATAATTTGGAGTTTAAAAATGGGAGTGAAAAAGAAATATTAACCCTAATCTTTAAAATATAACCCCAGGATAATCATAAAGTAAGCAAACTGATTTTATAGAGGTTTTCATAAAATCTGCCCAACAGACTCTAATAACTATTGTTAAAGCAAGAACAATTTTGAACTCACGGTTAATACATATTTCAACACAAAATGTGTTTAGAACACTTAAGTAATAAATTTATAACATAACAATGTAACTAAGGTATGGACCTACATATAAAAAAAGTCAGAAAGTTTTATAGCTCTATCCGTGACTTCACAAAGAGAATATTTAATAGATTTAATGTGTTATTGTGCAACATATAATGTGATATCATACATGTACATTTCTTTACACTAAATTTGGGAGAAAGAAGTTATCGAAGTATATCCATGTCATTTGTGAATAATGAAATTATATTTAAAAAAATACATTGTTATTTTCTGTCCAAAGTTTATTTACATTTCATTGGCTAATTCTAAACTTGGCGTGAAAGCTGTTCCAGGGGTTAAATGGAAAAAAGTAATGAAAGATGAGCCCAAGTCTCACAAAAATAGAAGAGTTTTACTTGATATTGATAGCATTCCAAAATATACAAATCCTAATTTGGTTTAGTATTGCAGCCACTGTCCAAATCAAATAGTAGTCCAAGACCTCTATTAAGTACATTTTTAAAAATCTAATGTTGGTGTAATATTACTCTGAAGTTTGCGATGACCCATTATCCTTGCAAGTCATTGAAACATGCATCACAGACACGAACGGGCTTCTTGGAAGAAGGAGTTAAGGCATTTTTGGCTGAACACTCAGCACAGAAGATATTTCCACAGTGTCTGCAGTGATGCTGTAGATGACAAAAATTAAACAATTTTAAGCACAGAAACTACACCGAAAGCATTATGAAACTACAAGAATACTGCAAACTGCACTATGAAGGTATTAACTTTCAAGTAATTAGTGTATTTAATAACAATATTTTAATATGTCAATTTAATTTCTTAGTTAAATGCTTCCTATTTATCAGATAGTACGCTGAACATTTTATATAAATTTTACCGTGGAATTCTCATAAGAAACAGGAAGCTTTTCAAAGTGTTAATAACGCACAGGCGAGAAACTGTTACTACAATATTTGCCAATGTTTCAGGTATTTCTTAAATAGGAATATAAAGTTGAAACATCACAATGATATTGTTTAGAACACATTTTTCATCTCTGCTTTTTCTTCTTTTAAAAGAATCCAATGATGACTAAACCATATGAGTTTAATATTGGTGCACTGATTCAGAAAATGATTATTCCAGAGAGCAACTCAGTAAGAAGGCAAAGACTGAATTCAGAACTAAAACCGAAACGCACATGCTAACAAGAAATTAAATTTAATTATTCTATGTAGTTGTACATTAACCAAGAAAATGGAAATAAATTTTGACAGGTTAAATAAAACACTAGTTGTCACTGAGGAATAAAATCCAGAACCATAGCAACGTGAACAAAGTCCTTTACCCGTCTCACTGTTACTGAGAAGCCTTTCCCGCAGGCCATGCAGTTTTGTACCTCGTTGTCTTCAGCCCACTTTCTGTTCAATGCTTGTGTATGTTTGATCTATTAAAAACAAAGTTTCGATACACTGTAATATTAACTTGTTAAAGAATGAAGGGTATTCTCTAATTTGGTGCCTGAGTTTTATAAAATTTTGACTATATGTATCATGGGAATAAAATTTTAATAATCAGAAATACTTTGGTCAATTTTCATTATCAAAAGTTGCTACATTCTTAAGTCTGAATGATAAATAGACAGACAGACAGACAGGTAGATAAAGTAAATCAAATTTTATTATCTAACCTTTGGGGATTTCTCATCCATTCTAACTCTAATGATCAATCCTTCCTTGGAACTCTGAGCACACACCCAGACAACTTCTTTAACACATAGCAACTCATCTATTCCTTGCTGCTCTTGAATTTTCCCATTACTGACAATTCATGAATGACATGCCTCTCTATTCCTGGGTTGTCTCAGATGAATTCTTTCTCTCTTATATTTAATTACTCTTAACACCTATAATACTGCTACATAGACAGCAGCCACTCAGAAGTATTTATTAACTTACGAGAAGTCTTTAAAAAGGTTGAAAATATGCTTTTCACTAAGAGGTAAAAGTCAGGCTGAAAAATTGCCTCCCATGGCCACATGACTTACTTGAAGGGACTGATTTTCTCTGCCCAGCTCCTGCACTGCTGCGGTTGTATTATCCAGCTTTCTTTGCACGTCTAGTACTTTGGTTTGAAGCTTTTCTATCTCACCTTCTCCTTTAAGACATCTAGAATAGATTGCAAAAGGGTAATTAATTTTTAAAAAGTCCTCAAAGTCCCTTCTAGAATACAAATAATTAATTAGTAACTTTAAATAGAATACTTTAATTTCAACAATCTGATTGTTTTAAGAATTTGTTTTTATTAAATCGCTACTTAAATTCCTGCGGAAGCTATGCATTTTTCTTAAGACCCTTCTTCTATTAAAAAAAAAAAAGTGGAATGTGATGATCTTCTTATCACTTAGAATTAAAATAAACTAATTTTACTAGACATCAGTCACCGTTCTAGTAGCGCTCTCCTTTCATCCTGATTATTCTGAACCGTTGCCTCCAAGACTGCAATTTCACCCCGCAGGTCATCCGTCTGCTTCTCGAGCTCACTAACTCTGCGCCGGCTGGACTGCCACTCCTTCTTCATGGTGCCTAAATTCTCATTTAATGCTGTAATCTGCATGGTAAGTTTGGCTTCATTTTCTTCATGCTTCTTCATCTCTACTTCTTTTTCTTTTATTTCAGAACGCTGAGAAAAGGAAAAACAAAGAAGAAAAAACCTATTACGGGAGTAGTGCAAAATAAATTTTAGTTATTAAATTTAAAATACTGGCAACATAATAGTTCTTCAGGAAAGCAGGCAGGAGAATATATTTCATTATATACTAATGGAATTGATTTCACAAACATCTGTTTATTTTGAATTGGTTCAAAGGCCATAATGCTGAAATGATGGTCAGCAAATCTCTTTTAAGAGCAAACTAAAGGAGAGCAATTTGAGATTTTTCTTTTCTCCGCTAGAGCAGGAGAAGAACACATAGTTAGGGATGGCAAAGTGCCCTAGAGGCAAAGCTAGCATTTTCTTATGCCTCAAATTCCACATAAATCCTTTTGTCTCTATCAACCTGCCAAAAATCAACACAAACCCTTCAAATAACTGTGAATTTGAAGTTGCAATTCTTCAACTAAAACATGCAGTGGTCAAGTTACCTGAGGATATTTGGCCTTAATTCAACAAAGGAAAGCCAGGTACTTTCCATTTGGCATCCACACTTTGAAAATGAAAAATCCACTTTTGATCTTAAACATAAGTTTGTGTTCCCCTTTATCGACATTCACTTTGATCAAGCAAATCAGTTGAATACGAATAGCATTAATTCCATTTACCTCTATCTAGAGAGTTGCGGGTTTTTCTGGCACTAAAAATGGTTTTATTATTATATTTTTTGAATTATGTTTTGTTGGATTTTCATCTATATAAACCAAAACATATATTTCCAATAATACCTCAGCCACTTAAATTAGATCTTTTAAACAAAAATTTAAATGTTAGGTGAACATTCTAGGTAGGAAAATCCTCTTACTGGATTGATTTACAAAATCAATTACAAAACATACTTCCCCTCATTAACTTACTGACCAGTTTAGCTTCCTTCTCAATAAATTGTTTCTTCAGCTCATCTTCTTCCTTTTTCACCTGCTCTTTTAGCATTTGCTGATTCCTCTTCTCCTGTTCAAAGGTTGCCTTTAGGGAATCTACTTTCCCTTGAAGCTCTAATTTCTGCTGAATCAGAAGCTGTTTGGCATCCTTGAGATTTGTTAACTCCTATTTAAAAAGGCAAAAAATAAACCATCCTTTACAGTAAATATTTCAAAATACAGCTGAAATATACACTACATAAGTTTTAGTCTCCTCTCTAATTCTTAAAGTTCAGTATTCCAAACAATTGTTTAAAAAGATGCAAGATGGCATGGATACATATGGATAGGTGAAACAGACTGACAGATCACAGAGGAGAGGGGGGTGGGAGGATGGGAAGAGATTAGCCAAAGAACACATATGCATATATGCATAGCCCATGGACACAGACAACAATGTGGTGAAGGCTGGGGAAGAAGGGGGTGGATGGAGGGGGGAATGGGAGACATCTGTAATAACGTCAACAATATTTTTAAAAAGAAAAAATAATAAATATAAATGAAACAATGTAAAATTGTTTACTTCCTGCTCGACAATCATTTAAATTCAAGTGATACTTTGCATACATATGTTTTGATAGAAAAATTTCTACCTTCTATTTCCATTTATTCACTTATCAAGTGTTTAATGGTCATCATTTAGGCATCACATACTGTGTTAGGTTCTGAGAATTTACACAAAGACAAACTATATATATTTACTGCTTTACGGAAGTCAGTCTAGGAGAACCTAATGCCATAATATAGAGATAATTAATTATAAAGCAAAATTGTAATTATCCTGATAGACATAACAGGTAGTATGAGAGCACTCCAGAGAACATAACCTTTTTCTAAGAAAATGAATAACATTTTCCAGAGCAAATTATAAACAATTTATTTCTTTAAATAGCATCCTAGCTTTGCTTATGACAGAAAAAATATTCAAGAAATTATTAAAGGACTTTAGAAAGAATGAAGTTGAAGAAACAGAATTCCTTAAAAATCTTAATTCTAAACTCTTACATATTTTGAAGTTTACTATCTACAAGCAGAATTTTCTAAATCAATAGCTCTCTTGATTTTCATCTCAACAAAATCTAAATTTTTAAGGTTACTTCACTTTATTCAGTAACCTAAAAACAAATATAACATATTTTCAATATGTATATAGATATTATGCAACACAAAGAATACCTGTGAGAGCAAAAAAATTTGTCAAAACAACAAAACAATGTGTGGTACATAGTAGGTTCTCAATAAACAAACAAACAAACATATATTTAAATTTAAATGATAATAATACAATGTTGAGGGAAGAACAATGATTATCTTAATATACCTTTATGCTTTCTTGCTTGTGGGACTTGAGTTCTTCATTCAGTTTAACAATTTCTTTTTCTTGTCTACACTTAATTTCTTCTATCTCTGCCAATTTACATTTTTCATTTACTAGTTCTTTTTCTTTCAGTGACTGCAGAAAAATGATGTATTAAAAATAAGTAAATACTTAACTGGTAATTAATGTAATCAAAATGACTGCTACTACTACCGTCTCTACACCTTTCTGCCTAAGTTAACATGAGTGAATTACTTACCTTCTCTTGCCTGTGTCCTTATTTATACAATGTGAATAATAAGGTCATTATAAAAATTAAATAGTTATTCTGTAAAATGAATAGTGACTGGTCAGATAAGAATACTCCAAAATTTAGCCAAACTACTATTCTTACTCTTATTAATACTACTATTATTACTATTACTATTACCATCTTTATATAAGGCACCTAAACCAGGAGTATTATATATTACCTAATTTAATCTCCATACTAGATAGCTCTTTTTAATCCTCATTTTATAGGTAAACAAATAAAGCTTTAGAGAAGTTGAATATGCTATTAGAGTTAGAGGTAAAACTAAAACAAGGTTTGACTTAACTATAGCCCTTGCGATTAAAGGCCTATAAACTATAGTTCTGTCAGAATTTTCTAAACTTGAAGCACAAATCATGAATTCGTTCCACTTTATCAGCCTCACCCCCACAAATATATCTGTCAATTTTTTTAATTAAAGATTATTCCAGGAATTGTACAATTTACACATACCAAGCACTTCAGGAATTGTACACTTTAGAATAATATCCTATCAGCTGATGGAAATACATGATTTCAATTATGAAACCAACAAAGTGTTCCCTAGAGGCTGAATTTCTCTTTCATATAGAACTTCAACTGATTTTTAAATGTACTGGTCATATAATACAATGTTTTAAATTTCATAACTTAGTATCATTTATTTAAAATACACCCATACTTCCTCTTAGAAAAAGCTGGCTCTTAATTTTAGGAATTCTTAACAAGCTTGAGAATGAGTTCTAGACCTTTTATTATCTCATTCCCACATCTGGAGGAAAGCATATTCTATGAGAAATAGTCAAGGGGCTATAATATATGTTTTTGAATAACCAAGGGTCTATGGTATGAAAAAGATTAGTTTGTGAGACTAAAAATAGCAGTATTAAAAGTGGACAGAAATGAAAGGAGGTTACGAAGAAGTGTTTCCTAAAATTAAAATTCCAATTACCAAAATTGTTTTATCAAAACCTAGAAGCCCCTCTGAGAGAGTTGTTGAAAATAAAGATGATGCCTGTATTGAGATTAAGATGTTTGACTGGATGATCTCTATGGCCATTGCAACTCTAAGACTCTAGATTTAGTCAGAAAATGAAATACCTTTTCTTTCTGAATATCTTGTAGTGCTGTGCACTTCTCCTTTAATTGCTGTTCTTTCTTTGCTACCTCCTGCTCCAAAGTAGCCTTGGCAGTCTTCAGTTCTTGAATCAATTTATTTTGGTTTCCAATTTGATTTCTGTTTGAAATCAAGTCCTCCTGTGCTAGAGAAAGCTTCTCTTCTACAGACTGATAAAAAATAAATAAATAAATAAAAACAATTTCCCCAAATTACTATATGCCACTGTCTTTGCAAATTTCAACAGAAACAAGAGTTAACATAAGCATAGAGGAAAGCAATAAACTGTAAAAAGATACTATGTAAATTAAACATTTTTGATGATACCACATAGTTTAACTTTCAAATGAAAACATTTTAAATGAGAAGAAACTTTAAAGACGGTTAGCTGCACTACTTTATAGTCTACCACTGAGCATTGTGATTTTCCTTGAATCATGATTTTTCTCAAGATTACCTTCCTTGTCATTAAAGGGGCTGCATTAAGTCCATTTTTAATTTATCCTGTTTATTTGCATAAACACAACAAGAGCAGCAAATGATCACTTATGATCTTTAGTTCTGCTTTGCTGGAACTTACGCGAGGAACATTTAGGGTGACCTTCAATCTGCCCTTCAGGGCATAGAAGCTGAGCCATATATGTCTGATAGGGAGGGATTGTTATTTTTTATTGTTAAATTAATTAATTAGTTAATTAATTAATTATTTTTTTTAAAAAAGAAGAAGAAGAATATATGAAAGGGTGAAGCGGGAGAGCTTGTATGTACAACCCATGGGCATGGACTTGACGGAGGGGGTTGCTGGGGGAGGGGGGGTGCTGGGTGGAGGGGAGCAAAGGGGAAAAATTGGAACTATTGTAACAATATAATCAATAAAATATACTTTTAAAAAAGTTTAAAAAAAAGACACTATGTTATGCCCTTCAGTAAAATCATATAAAAGAAGAAAATGCTATATAATTAACTCCTTGCTTATGGAAGTAATTCCAAAACCTCTAGAAATAATCTGTAAGTATTTACTGGCTTAGTGATATGAAGGAATATCAAGTAAATAGGAGCTATATCAAACACACTCAGAGAATATATATGTAATTAGAGAGAAGTTGTAAAGAGACATGAAAAAACTAAAGAGAGATATAGTTAAATGTTACATTATGTGTACATATAGGGTACGGCAAAAGTAGGTATACAGTTGTTCATATGAAAAATAATACAATAATTAAAAAATAATAATAGAAGAATAAACTTTGTGTTGTGTACTCACAACTGTACGCCTACTTTTGCCCTGCCTTGTATAGTTTTGTAGGATCTGTGATGTCCCTTCACATGCTAAAGCCTTTAATAGATAAAAAGCGTCAAAACAAAACTGTATTTTGCATCTGCCAACCTGATGAAGTGAACTAAAAGTGGAAAGTCAACCAGACATCTAAGCCCTATTTCTGACAAGGCCATCACCCGCTCCTCTGAACTTCCCACCTGTGTTGTAGAAGTAGTGTTGTCAGTTAACACAGTCCATGGTTATTGACTGTTCCAAGACCCAAATATTCTGAGAAGGTGATGTTGGGGAAAAAGCAAGCTTTCTGACCTATTAGGTTTTATTTGGGGGCAGATATGGTAACAGCTGGGTAACAGAAATGGCAGGAACATTGCCATTCTCAGCTGCTATTGTTAAGAATCAGCAGAGAAGGGAAGTAACTTAAAGATACTCTTCCACGATCTAGAAGTTCATCTTTCTTATTCCAGAGATGTAGTTTCCTTGAAAATGAAGCAGAAAATATAATTCAGGTAGAATCCCTACTGGTTAGACATGGCTAAAGTAAGCATTCAATTTAAAAAAATAGATGAAAATAAATAAATGAAGACCTTATTTAAGGGACTCCTTAAGCTTCCTAAAAGAGAAAGTTTATTCTTTACAAATAGTTCAGTTCAGAAGTCTTTCTGATGTAAATTAAATATCTATTTTCAATGGCTTCCAGTAGAACACAAAAAACCAACCCTAAGGCTTTCCCCCACCCCCAGGAAAGACCTAAAGTCATCTAGTCCTTTATTAATCAAGGGGCTAACCATTAATTAAGTGTACTACTGGAGTAAACCAGAGGGTATAAGAAGGTTCATAACTAAAGGAGATGACTATGCAGCCTGAAAAGCAGAACCAGAATGTAAAACAGAAGCTGAACAAGGTAGTAAAGCATTAGCCATGTGCCGAATGCACAGAAGAATGACAAGTGTGAGAGCTTTCTGCAGAATGTTTTTACAGAAGGCTCAGTGTAAAGGAGGGAGAGTGATTTCAGATAAAAGAATAAAATTGGACAACACCTAGTCCATACAGTCTATAGCAATTATAATTAGGTAATAGAGGGTAGAGAATGCCAAGGCTTGCTAGGGCCTGAAAGTAACAGTAACCCCAATCTCTGACCTCATGAATTCTAAAATGCTCATGGTTAATATAAGCCTGTAAAATTGGAAACTCTTAAAAACTCAGTGAATAAATCTTTAAAGTCAGGTTCAAAATCTAGACTACTTTTTTTCTGAAGATGCCTACACATATTGCTCTATTTTGCCTCTGAATATTTATTTATGTCATTTAGTGGTATATTGACATATATTTAAGTATTCTATTGGTTTCTTAATGAAGACCATGTTATTTTCATCTGCTTAGCATCTCTTCCCTTAAGAAGCTCCTCTCTTCCATTCAGTGGTTTAGTAGGGGCTCTCTTTAACCCATCCACTCCCACTGGAAAGGGTAAATCCCTGAGTACATCAACTACCAGCCTTCCACTCTAATCACATTATAGTATTGTACCTAAAAAAGAATTTCTGAACTGCTCTGTGACAGCTGTTTTTTGTCAACAATTTTTCTTTTCTTCTTTCAAAATAACTTTAAAATTTTTAGTTATTATTTTCTTGATGACTGATAAAATGATAAAGGAAGAGTACTAGGCTGAGAAGGTTTATATTAATTCTGAACTTAATCTAGAATTTTCGCTTCATCAGGGTATGAAACTTAGTTAAATTCCACTTCTACCTTTCCTCAACAACAAATAGCACATAGCACAGCCAATTTGAACTATCCAGTCAACAAACTTAAGTATTTCACAAGTAATCCAGCAGATGGGGCTACAGGCATAAATAAGGCCAAACCATAATCTTCCATTCTACTGATTTCTTGGTGCATACCCTCAGCCCACAGATGGCAGCCTTGCCTTACATAGGTGTCATGTTATAAGATTCTGAACCTCTCCCTTTCTCTCTTTTATACAGCAAGATTATATAACATCATTGAAGCAAATTAAAACAATGACTGATAACTCTCGTATTCTGGCCTATATCATTTGAACTTCCCTAGGAATTTACTACTGTTTTTAAAAATTAACTTCCTCAGTAGTTCAGAAACTTCTCATTTTGGAAGCATTAATACAAAATTTATCAGTGTTTTATTTTATTAAAAAATTTTAGTCATTATGATAAAAGAATATTTAAAAGGCTATGAATCACTAGAACTGAGATCTAATCATGATTCTGTTATTGTGCAACACTAAGCCTGTCACAAACCAAGGTGGGCCTGTCTACACAAGGAAGCTTTGGAAGAGAGGATGTATTCATGGTCTCTTAATAGCTGTAAAACTCCACAGCAGACTTAGCCCTCTGCCTTTCACTTTTTGCCCATATTTACATTTGAATGATTCTTTCATGTATAAAGATATTAGTACGCGATGCAGCTTTAAAGCATAATAAAAACAGTTGTTGGCTTAATGAAGAAATATTGACTGAAGAGATCTAAGTCCTGTTACTATGTAATACTCTTGGGTAAAATACATTTGTGTGATTCCTATAGGTCTTCTATGATCAGTCAAATTTCATCTTTTCTATCAACTTAAATACCTTTACAATTCAACCATATTTTCCACCCTTACTATTACTAGCCCAAGCTACCATCATCTGCAGCTGGACTATTACAAAGTCTCCTCTTTAGTCTCTACAATCCATCCTTTATCCTGTAGCCAGTCATTGGCCAAAAATACAAATCTGAACAAATCCTTTCAGTGGTTCCCTCCTGCCTTTAAAATAAAGTCCAAACTCTTCCACAAACATTTCCCTCACTTTCAATAGTGTTGTAAAGAAAAATAATAATAATTTAAAGCTACTTAGCATAGAAAATAAGACACTTCCTATATTTCAGGTGGTATTTTTTTATAACAACTCATAATAATTTTGAATAGACAGATAGATATACATATAAAGTCTATTTGTTGACACTATAAAAATTATTTTACCCAATTTCCTATTTCTGTGCCAAATCATAGTCACCACTGATTCCTTAAATCATTAGCCACCACTGATTCCTTGCAGCCTGTGTATATTTGGCCCTCCTGTCTTATCTTTATCTCTCATAAATCTCTTGTGTTCCATCCTCTTTAAACCTTAATCCTAGTTAAAATCAACTCACACCTTGATTACTCCAATGTATGGAGGAAGGAAGGGAGGGAGCCTCTTAACTAATCTCCCTGACACCAGTTTACCCCAAGTCCAATCCAAGCTGTCTGTAAACCACTTCCAGGTTAAGTTGCCTAAAATACTATTTTCTTCATTTTACTCCTCTGCTTTGACTCTTCATTTCCCCTCTAAATACAGAGTCAATGATCCTTGCTAGGCATCTAAGATACTTCACAATTTGATCCCAACATTTTAAACCTTAGCTTCTAAACACGAACCTGCACTCTAGCAAGACAAGTGTGGTAACTGTCTCCTGGCTTTGCTCCTTTCCTCTGCAGCAACTTTTCTCAAATGTGCCTCTGAGTGATATGATCTTTCTCAATACATTCTGTGTATTCAAATTCCATGTATTCTTAAGGACCTGGTCCAGTCCTACCTCCTTCATAAGCCTTTCCTATAATAGCAGTCTATGAATAAAATATAGACTTAGTATGTTTATATATATATTACATACATATTCTCTGATTTTCAGAATTTGACAATAATGCACTTTAAATTAAACAAATAAAATTTTAAACATAAAAAACTAAAATTAAATTTCACCAAAAAAAAAAAAAAAAAAGCAAGAAAGAAAGAAAGAAAAAGAGACAGACAGAACTGGCTTAATCATCTATGAGAGAATATAAATGTTTCATTTCCCTTAGAAAACTGATACCTTAATGCCATATAACTTATTTACCATTTTTCCATATCCTTCATTTTAATAAACATGATAATTTATCTAATCAAATAGTATTCCATATGTTTAGATAATTAAGGGTAAAATTACTTTGTGTTATAATTTCCTAATTTTAATTCAGGGAGTCTTGGGAAGGTAACAAAAATATAAAACTAAAGTCAAATTGCCTGACAAGCAATGATAAAACTGCTTTCATTTTCAAAAGTAGTTTATCTTTAAAACTCCTTAGATTTCCTAACTAGTACTTTTTTCTTTTCTTTTCTTAAATTTAATTTGCTTTATTGATTATGCTGTTACAGTTGTCCAAGTTTCTTTTCCCTTTGTTCCCCTCCACCCAGTGACCCCCATCCCTCCAGTTGTCCCCCAACCTTAGTCCATGCCCATTGGTTGTGCATATAGTTCTTCTCAACATCTTCCTGTCTACTCCACTCCCTCCTACTATGCTTCTTAATTTCTGTACCATCTCCCTCCCTTTCCCCCCTTCTCCCTCCCTGCTGACCTCCCCTTATAATGTTCCCCATACCTATAATTCTTTTCCCACTCTCATTGCCTATTTAGTTTGCCTTTGTTTTGATTCTCTAGCTTCTGTTGTTGGTTGTTGTGATACAATTTTCATTTTAATGTTTATAGCTTTGATCCTCTTTCTCCTAAATAAGTCCCTTTAACATTTCATATACAGTGGTTTGGATGTGATGAACTCCTCCAGCTTTGCTTCGTCCTGGAAGCACTTTCTCTGCCATTCTATTCTGAATGACAGCTTCACTAGATAGAGTAATCGTGGTTGTAGGTTTTCGCTTTTTTTTTTCCTTTGAATATTTCTTGCCAGTCCCTTCTTGCCTGCAGAGTTTCTTGTGAGAAATCAGCTGAGAGTCTTATTGGGACCCCTTTATACATAATTCTCTTCTCTCTTGCTGCTTTTAAGATTCTTTCTTTATCCTTAATTTTTGACATTTTGAATATAATGTGTCTTGGTGTGGTTCTCCCTGGGTCCAGTTTTTTTGAAACTCTCTGTGCTTCCTGGACCTGTAAGTCTATTTCCTTCCCCAAGTTAGGGAAGTTCTTCTTCATTATTTTTTCACATAATTTTTCAATTTGTAGTTCTTCTTCAAATGGATGTTGGCCCGCTTATAGCTGTCCCATAGATTTCTGAGCCTCTCCTCATTTTCCTCTTTCTGCACTGGTTGACTATTTGTTCCTTCCCTATGTTCCAATTTGGTGATTTGATCTCTGGTTTTCTTTCCCTCACCACTAGTTTCATATATGTTTTCATTCATTTCAGCAGGGCTAGCCTTCATTCCTTTCCCGTCTTGTTTAAGATCTGCTGTCAAGTCTGTAAGCATTCATATAACCAAAGCTCTGAACTGTGCCTCAGAAAGATTTCCTATCTGCTGAGCCGTTAGATTAGATATTCGCTGTCTGACAGATGTGTGATTGAGATCTCTATCATGATCTGTGCCATCCTGACAGTTTTGTGTTTACCTTTGCTTCCTGGGCAGGCTGTCACACCACCTACGCTATAGGGGGCGGAGCCCCGTGCACTCGTCACAACCGGGTGACCCTTCTCACCACACTGTGGCATTTTGAGTGGGGGTGGGGATCCAAGATGGATTCCTGCTGTTCACTATCCGCTGAGAGACCAGGAGCCTCCTCCTCCATTCCCACACCCTCTGGCCCTCACAGTCCACGGCAATGGGGATCTGCCTTCCCTGTGCTGGAATCACGAGTTGATAGGTCTGGTCTGCAGCTGCAGGTGCTCCCCAGGTGCTTCTCGACTCCCCTTAAATACGGGTCTCTGTGTTGACCACTGTCCCACCACCGCTGTCGCAGCTGCCGCTGCCAGCAAAGCTTGAGCTCTCTGCCCCAGCTTCGCCACTCCTACCCATCCAGATGAGCACCACTTCTTTATAACTTCATATGATGGACTTCCATGTAGCTTTATTTTCTGGAACTTCTGGTTATTTCTGGTTTTGCGGTAGTTGTATTCCTTCTTAGTTGTGGAGGGAGATGGAGTGTGTCAGTCTAGGCCTCCATCTTGGCTGGAAGTTGTCCCTAACTAGTATTTTTTAAAATTATTTTTTTTACATAAAACAGCAAAGTTTGTAGATAAGCTAATAATATAGCAATAAACAGGTTTACAATATTTTTACTATTACAGATGTTATTTTAAATGTTTATAGATATGTTTTATTATAAAACAATTTCATATTTAAAATGCATGTTACATCAAAAATAAAAGTTTAATAGAAAATAAACGTGACTTCCTGGTCAAGATGGAGGTGTAGGTAAACACAGTTCACTTCCTCGAACAACCATATCAGAATTACAACTAAAATATAGAACCATCACTCAGAACTATCAGAAATCAAGTTCAATAGAAGCCCAAGAACTACAGAATTAAAGAAACCACATCCAACTAGACTCGTAGGAGGGACAGGGGTGTGCAACAGGCTAGTCCCACATCCATGTGTAGTGGATAAAAATTTGGAAGGAATAGCTCAGGAGTGAGGAGTCCTGGCCCAACACCAGGTCCCTCAGCCCATGGTTCCAGTGCCAGGAAGATAAGTCCCCTTAATTTCTGGCTAAAAAAACCAATAGGGATTGAGTCGGTGGAAGAAACTGCTGGAGACTGAAGCAGTTCCTCTTTAAGAACCTACACACGGACTTACTCAGACTCAACTCCTCTGAGCTCCAGCACCAGGGCAGCAGCTTCAAAGGCATCAGTGGTATACAGGGAGGAACTGAAGTGTCTGGCATCGAGGTGAGGGCTGAGGGACAGCTTTCTCCCAGATAGAAGGTGGGTAGAAGCCATTGCCACTCTTCTGAACCATTCCCCCACAGAGCCTCAGAGCCCCAGGTAAGGTATCTGAGACTCCATTAACCTAGCTAACACTGTTTGTCCCGCCCTGGAGACCCCCTAATGCTCCATCCAACCTAACTTACAGACCTGCCCAAGCTGTTAACAGTGGCTTTTCCATACGAATGGCTGGTCTTGACTCAAGGTTCACAACTTCCTCAATTCTCTCACAAAAAGCTACAGCTGGCCTCAGCAAAACCCCAACCCCCAGACCTCTTTCTAAGTGGCCCCAGGCCCAGCACTAGCAGTAGCTAACCTGGGTTCATAGTTTGGCATTTCCTGGCAACCTCCAAGCCCCATACAAGTAGCAGCCATCTGCAGATTGCTTTATAGTTCAGGCAGGGTGGCCACAGGCAGAGCATAGGTTGGGGATGACTTTGGCCTGTACCACTAGGGAAACCCCAGAGCCTACTCACCCAATGGACAGCTACAGACCATGTCAGATCACCACCTCCCTGCCCCTGCACAGCTGATCCTCCACAAAGGGCGGAGATTGGTGGTCAGTGGTCACAGCCAGTCCTTGCAGCTGACTGGCCTGAGTAAATCCCTCAAATTGACCTGCCAATGACAACCGAGACTCAACCAACTATAAGAAGAGGGTGTATTCAGCCCACACAAAGGGTGCACCTCAAGTGCCCAGCCTGGGTGATAGGGGAGGCTGTGACACTGGACCCTACAGGACACCTACTGCATTAGGCCACACTACCAAGATAGGCAACCCTACCTAATATATAGAAACAAACACAAGTGGCAGCCAAAATGAGGAGACAAAGAAACATGCCCAAATGAAATAATAGATCAAATCTTCAGAAAAAGAACTAAACAAAATGGAGATATGTATTCTATGAGATGCAGAGTTTAAAACACTTGTTATAAGGATGCTCGAGGAACTTAGTGAGGACCTCGGCAGCATAAAAAAGATCCAGAGTAAGAAACTAAGGATACACTTTTTTAAATAAAGAACAGTTTACAAGGAACAGTGGAGTGAATGAAGCCAAGACTCAAATCAATGATTTGGAACATAAGGAAGCAAAAAACAACCAATCAAAGAAGAAGAAGAAAGAATTTAAAATAAATCAGGGTACTGTAAGGAGCCTCTGGGACAACTTCTAGCATTCCAACATTTGCATCATAGGGCGAAGAGAAAGCAGGAAGCTGGAAACCTATTTGAAAAATAAAAGAAAACTTCCCTAATTTGGTGAAGGAAATAGACATGCAAGTCCAGAAAGCACAGAGAGTCCCAAACAAGATAATGCAAAGAGGTCCACTCCAAGACACATCATAATTAAAATGCCAAGAGTTAAAGATAAAGAGAGAATCTTAAAGCAGCAAGAGAAATGCCATTAGTTACCTTAGGGGAGTTCCCATAAGAAACTATGCAGGTTAGAAGGGGTTGGCAAGAAATATTCAAAGTGATGAAAAGCAGGGACGTACAGCCAAGATTGCTCTATCCAGCAAAGATATCATTTAAAATCAAAGGGCAGATAAGAGCTTCCCAAACAAGAAAAAACTAAAGGAATTCATCATCAGCAAACCATTATTATATGAAATGTTAAAGGGTCTTACTTAAGAGAAAGGTTGCCAATGGGATGGGGGTGTGGGGGAATGGGTGAAGAGGTGAGGGGATTAAGAGGTATAAATAGGTAGTTATAGAAAAGCTGTGGGAATATAAAGTACAGTATAGGAAATGGAGTAGCCAAAGAACTTATACTCATAACCCATGGACATGAACAATGGTGTGGGGACTGCCTGAGGGAGAGGGGTGTATAGGGTGGAGGGAGGCAAAGGGGGAAAAGTTGGGGCAACTGTAATAGCATAATCAATAAAATATAATTAAAAAAAGAAAACAAGCATGATATTCCACAAATATTAATATTCACTTGCCATTTGGGTTGAAATCAATCATTTAATGAAGGTTTATAAACAACTTACTATTTTTTATGAAAAAATATCATTTACTCTACCTTAAGATCTTGACTTGTGGCAAGAAGTTCAGATTCCTTTCCAAAGAAATCAGACTGAAGTTGTTTTAGATTTTCCTGACTTTTTTCATAGGTGTTTTGTAACACAGACATTTTCTCCTTCTCTGCTGCAATTTCCTGCGCTGCTTGGGTTGACTGCTGTTGTAGTTTATTCTCAAACTCTGTCTGAAACATACAGTAGTTATTTAAAACAGTATGCAAACCAAAAACCAGTTACAAATATAAAATGAAATCCACACAACTAAGAAGATTCCTGAGAACTGACCTGCATCCAACCCTTACAATTTTTACTTTAATAAAGAGTAACATACTTATCATATAGTTACAAAGTTAAAGAATTACAAAATGCAACAAGTCCAAACTTCAAAACCAAAAAATATGAAAAAGCAATTAAATAAAGAAAAAAAGCATTTCAGTGGGAAGCCCTAAGTAGCAAGGTCTCAGGAGACATGAGGGTAACAATCACATTCTAATGCAAGACACTGTGTGAGAGGCTGTAGAGAATGATAATACCTGAAAGTTTAACTGAAGCAAATTTCTACATGAAAGAAATAAAAAAGCCATCACTGTGTTAAAGTTATTATTTTTTCTCTTTGAAATTAAAAAATAACTAAGGAAATTTCTACAGGTCATCTTCATTAACATCAAGGCAGAAAAAGAAAATCTTTTAAAGTTTCAAGTCTTCTAAACTCTAAACCCGTCTTCAGTCTTTAAGAGGATTCAGGAGCTATGCACAAATTATGACATTATTAAAATACATGTATGCATAGTATGAAAATAAGCACTTGGTTTTTAAATATACCACTTCAATGAAACTGCAACCATCTTGTTGCAAAATCTAATAGTTATGTCTTTGTTCACATCTTATTTGACCTTCCAGCAGCACTTGAAATAGTTGATGATGTCACCTTTGAGAAACATTTTTCAACCTGGTTTCCAGGCACCTTATGTTTTACTCCTACATAACTGGTCATTCCTTCCCTAAAATCTTTTACTAGCTCCTCTTGTTCTGTTTGACTTCTCAAAATTATACGGCCTCGGGTTTCTGTCCCTGGCCTTCTTCTATTCTATATACAGTCTCTCTCTAGAAGATCTCAACTAGACTCATGGCTTTAAATATCATTTATTTACTACTGACTCCTGAATTTTGCACTGGCCAAAAAATTTGTTTGTTTCCTTCTGTAAGATAGTTCTAGTAGTGCTTAGTTGTCTTTAACTTCATTTGAAACAATTTTGTTACGACTGTATTGTGACAGCTATCATATCAGCATGTATTTTAAAAAACACTTATCAAAATTGGTGGGGGTCCAAGATGGTGGAGGAGTAAGTGGAAGCTACACTAACTTCTTCCCAGGACCAAACTGGAGTTACAACTAAATTATAGAGAAATAATCCAGGATAACCAAGTGAACACTAGCTGCAGAGAAGCCTTATAACCAAGGACAGACAGAAGAAACAACTTCACCACAATGAGACTCATAGTAAGTGCAATCACAAGAGGGCTAGCTGGGCTCCTGTGGGCAGCAGCTGAAGTTCCAGAGGGATTATTTCAGCAGCTAGGGGGTTCCTCCTGAGAATTGCAGGGTCTAAACCCCAAGATGGGCTCCCCAGCCTACAGTACCAGAGGCAGACAGGAACCCAGAAAACATTGAGCTGTGAAAAGCAGCAGAGTTTCTGTCTGCCAGGGAGAAATGGCTAGAGACACAGACAGCCTCTTAAAGGGCAACGTACAAAATTTCATTTGCAACGCTGGGCCCTGGTACAGGGAAGACAGACTGGACTAGAGATACTTGAGGAGAGTCTGGAATTGGTGGCTCTGGGGAGAGAAGTGAATTAACAGCCGCCAGGATCCCTGTGTTAAGTCATTCCCTAAACTGCAAGAGCCATCTCTCTCAGGCAGAGCACCTCTCTCTGAGTGGTATCAGCCTCAGAGGAAGAAATAGACCCAGCCTGTGGTGCTTAAGGTGAGCTGCAGGTTACAGCTTAAGGCTATAACATTGATTAGTTTAACAACTAAGGTGGAAAATACAATGAAGAAGCCAAAATGGGAAGACAAAGAAAGAGACCCCAGATGAAAGAACAAGACAATTCTCCAGAAGGAGAATTAGATGAAACAGAGGCAAGCAATTTATTAGACAGTTTACAGTAATAATTATAAGGATACTCAACAGATTGAAAAAAGACATAGAAACCATAAGAAAGGACCAGTCAGAAATAAGAATGCAATATCTGAAATAAATAATACACTGAAAGGAATAAACAGTGGGTTAGAAGAAGCAAAGGATAGAATCAGTGATTTGGAAGACAAGGTAGAAAAAAAACATCCAGGCAGAGCAGCAAAAATAAAAAATAATTTTAAAAAATAAGGAGAGCTTAAGAAACATGTTGGACAACATGAAGCGTCGCAACATCTACATCGTGGAAATATCATAAGGAGAAGAGAGCAAACAAGAAGTCAAGAACCCATTTGAAGAAATAATGACCAAAAGCTTCCCCAATCTGATGAAGGAAAAAGACATACAAGTCCAAGAAGCTCAGAGTCCCAAACAAGATGGGCCCAAAGAGGCCCACACCATGACACATCATAATTAAAATGATAAGGGTTAAAGACAAGGAGTGACTCCTAAAAGCCACAAGAGAAAAGTAGGGAGTTACCTACAAGAGAGCACCAGTTAGACTGTCATTTGATTTCTCAACAGAAACATTTCAGGCCAGAAGGGAGTGTTGTGAAATATTCCAGGTGATGAAAAGCAAGGACCCACAACCAAGGCTACTTTATCTAGCAAGGCTATCATTTAAAATTGAAGGAGAAATAAGGAGCTTCTCAGAAAAAAAGCTAAAGGAGTTTGTTAACACCAAACCAGTACTGCAACAAATGTAAAGGGGGAGGAGGGGTTGAGGAGGAGGAGGAGGAGGAAGGAGGGAGGAGGAGGGAAGAAGGAAGAAGGAAGGAAGAGAAGAAGAAGAAAAAGCAGAGGAAAATAGTCTAATAATAAAATGGTACTAAATGCATATCAATAATCACCTTAAATGTAAATGGCTTAAACGCTCCAACCAAAAGACACAGGGTAGCTGAATGGATAAGAAAACAAGACCCATATAAATGCTGCCTCCAAGAGACTCATCTCATTCTGAAAGATACACATAGACTAAAAGTAAGGGGATGGAAAAAAATATTTCATGTAAATGGAAAGGAAAAAGAAGCTGGGGTAGAAATACTTATATCTGACAAAATAGACTGTAAAACCAAGGCTATAGTAAAAGACAAAGGACACTACCTAATGATAAAGGGAACAATCTAACAAGAGGATATAACCCTTGTAAACATTTACACACCCAACATAGAAGAAAGGAAATATGATCAGAGCAAAAATAAATAAAATAATCTAAAAAAGATATAAAAGATCAATGAATCCAAGAGCTGGTTCTTTGAAAAGATAAAAAGATTGATTGACAAACCTTTAATCACACTCATCAAGAAAAAAAGAGAAAGGACCCAAATAAATAAAATCAGAAATGAAAGAAGAGAAATAACAATGGACACCAAAGAAATACAAAGGATTGTAAGAAAATTTATGAACAACTATATGCCAACAAATTGGACAACCTGGTTGAAAAGGATAAATTTCTAGAAACATACAATCTTCCAAAACTAAATCAGGAAGAATCAGAGAATTTGAATGGACAGATTACACCTAGTAAAATTGAAGCAGTTATCAAAAAATTCCCAACAAACAAAAACCCTGGATGAGATGGCTTCACAGGTGAATTTTACCAAACATTCCAAGAAGAACTAACACCTCTCCTTCTGATACCATTTCATAAACTTCAAGAGGAGAGATGGCTCCCAAACTCATTTTATGAGACCAGCATTATCCTAATTCCAAAACCAGATAAAGACACTACAAATAAATAAAATTATTGGTCAATGTCCCTAATGAACAATATACCGTGCTAAAATCCTCAACAAAATATTAGCAAACCAAATACAGCAATGTATCAAACAGATCACATACCACGAACAAGTAGGATTTATTCTGGGAATGCAAAGTTGGTACACCATTCGCAAATCAATAAATACGATTCACCACATAAACACAATGAAAGATAAAAACCACATGATCATATCAATAGAGGCAGAAAAAGCATTTGATAAAACCCAGCACCCATTTATGACAAAAACTCTCAGCGAAGTGGGATTAGAGGGAACATACCTGAACATAATGAAAGCTATATAATACAAACCCACTGCCAGCATCATACTCAATGGGCGAAAACTACAAGTATTCTTCTTAAGGTCAGGAACAAGACAGGGATGTCCACTTTCACCTCTCTTATTCAATATAGTACTGGAAGTCCTAGCCACAGCAATCAGACAAGAAGAAGAAATAAAAGACATCCAAATTGGAAAGGAAGAAATAAAACTGTCTTTATTTGCAGATGACATGATATTGTACATAGAACACACCAAAGATTCCATCAAGAAACTAATAAAACTGATAAATGAATTCAACAAAGTAGCAGGATACAAAATTAATATCAAAAAAATAAGCTGCATTTTTATATGCAATAATGAACCAACAGAAAGGGAAATTAAGAAAACAATCCCATTCACATTTGCTACAAAAAAGAATTAAATATCTAAGAATAAACCTAACCAAGGATGTAAAAGACCTGTACTCAGAAAATTTTAAGACACTGAAGAAAGAAAAAGAAGATAAAGACAAGTGGAAGCAAATATGATGTTCATGGATAGGAAAAATGGACATCATTAAAATGTCCATACTACTCAAAGCAATATATAGCTTCAATGCAATTCCTATCAAGATTCCAATGACATATTTCACAGAACTAGACAAATATTTCAAAAATTTATATGGAATCACAAAAGGACCCACAGAGCAACAGCGATCCTGAGAAAGAGGAATCACACTAACTAATATGAAACTATATTATAAGGCCACAGTAATTAAAACAGCATGGTACTGACATAAAAGCAGACACATAGATCAATGGAACAGAATAGAGAGCCCAGAAATAAACCCACCTCTTTATAGTCAGTCAATATCTGACAGAGGAAGCAAACACTTATAGTGGGTTAAAGACAGTTTATTCAATAAATGGTGTTGGGAAAATACTGTCCTCCCCAAGGTTAAGAGTTGTGTTCCTTGGTCTAACATCCATACACTAACATAAGTGAACTACTACTGCTAAGGCTAAATGCTGCCCGGAAATTCATATGTTGAAATACTAATCCCCAAAGGGATGGCATTTTTAGGTGGTACCTTTGGGAGGTGACTAGGTCATGAGGCTGGAGCCCTCATGGCCCTTATAAAAAGAAACATGAGAGATAATCTCTCTCTGCCACAGGAGGTTACAGTGAGAAGACTGCAGCTACAAACCAGAATGTGGGCCCTCACCGGTAACAGGGTATGTCAAGTGCCTTTATCTTGGACTCTCCAGCCTCCACAACTGTGAGAAATAAATGTTTAGTGTTCAAGCCACCCAGTCTATGACATTTAGTAGTCTGAACCAGAACAACTACTAAGAACATTTCCTGTTGATCTAGTAAAACCATGAAAAATATAGGCAATATACATTCATCATGAATATGAAAGAAATTTTATTATAACCAATAATTTAATGAAAAAAGAAAGTATGCTAAGATAGTTTTTGAAATTAACTAATTAAGATGCTATAAAATGAAGATCTGGAGAACCTGGATAGAGGTCTAATAGACTTTGTAGAAAAAATGACCTCAAGATATCCAAGCATACAGCAAAGTATGTATTGTGATAATTACATCCTGATCTGTGATTATATATAACACACAAAAAGGTTAGTAAAATTTGTCTACTCTTGTTTGTATTAGAAAACTACTCTTTTAAAAGTGGCATAATAATAATTATAAAAACAGTGGTCAGTATAAAATATATATTTATAGTTAATATTTTTATCCAGTAATGTCACAGCTCTTAATGATATGATATATTTTGTTTGTTCTACATAGTAGGCATTTTACTTCTTTCTTGTTCATGGTATGGTCCATTTTTATCAACTCTTGATCTGGACAAGTATTAAAACATATCTAAAATGAAAATAGATGCTTAATAATAAATTAGAATAGGTTTAGAAATGAAAAACATGATGATAAGTTACAATATCAAGCAATTTATAACTATATAAAATCTATACTACTGAAATTTTTTAAATATCCAATTCTGTGATTTTTGTTCTTTATTATTTTTCTTTAATAAAACTAATTTATTTTTAAATTCTTTTAGAATTTTCTAATACATTAGAAATGTTGTATTAATCATTCCTTTAATAAGTGTTAGTTATATGTTATTTTACAAAAGGGTCATTTTATGTCTATCAGACAAATGATTAGTTCTAAAATTTTAAATAAGAATCATCTGATAATGGTTATAGCAAATGAGAATCTGGACTTAGATTTTTTTCTCTTATCTTGAACTTACTGGGGTAACATTGGTTAATAACATTATGTAGGTATCAGGTACACAATTCTATAATATATCATCTATGTGCTGAATTGTGTATTTACCACCCCAAGTCAAGTCTCCTTCTATCACCATTTATCCCCCCTATATCTTCTCTACATCCCCCACCTCTTTTCCCTCTGCCAATCACCATACTGTTGTCTGTGTGGAGTTACATCAAAAAATTAAAAATGGAACTACCTTATCACCCAGAGATTTCAGTTCTTGGAATATACCTGAAGAAACCTGAAACATTAATTTGAAAGAATATATGCACCTCTATGTTCACTGCAGCATTATTTACAAAAGCCAAGACTTGGAAGCAGCCCAAATGTCCATCAGTAGATGAGTGGATAAAAGAGCTATACTACATTTATACAATGGAGTACTACTTGGCCATGAAAAGAGATGGACTTAGATATTTAAACATATAATTAAGTACTTTTATACATTTAACTTAAAACTACATTAAGCATATATAAATTTTCTTTGTTGTAACTCATGTGTTTAATTATTATATTATCTTAAAAGTTTTTCTTCCTATAAAAAATAAACAAACATATCACTACCTTCTGTGAAATAGCAATTTTAACTTCTCCTTGGAGTGCTTCAATTTGCTTTTTCTTCTGTTCAGTCAATTGCTTTAGCTCATTTATGTTCTCCTGAAGTTGCTGTTCTTCTTTTTCCTTTTGTTTTAAATTATCCTGGGCCTGTATGAGTTGTCCCTGCATTGAATTGAGTTCCAATTTCAACTGCTGAGAAACCTAAAAGAAAATAGTATCTGCTTAGCTCATTTTATTCATCAAACACACATTTACTGAGTACTACATGCCAACCACTATTCTAGGTAGAAACTACTGAGCCTGTTGGCCACAGGTAGTCGTCGGCAGCCGTCCGTCTTGAGAGACGATGGTGTAGCTTCTTAAGAGTCTATCTGCACCGCCGAGAATGGCTGTGCAGTCCGACTCGGGAGTGACACGGTATCTGTCTCCTCCCGTGTTGAATCGACATCTTGCGATGACGCTGAAGCTACAGAGCCTGGGCAGGGTGATATGGAGGGTCTGCTGTTGCCCATGCAGCAGACACCCTCCTCTTCGCAGCTGAAGGATCCAAGGGAAAGACGGAGTCAACACAGCTTGGCTTCAGGTGCGCCGCAGGAGTTGCCGGTGTTGACTACAACGTCAAACCGCCTTAGGGACTCCGGCTCCGGATTTTCTGTCGGGGTTTACTCCCTTAGCCTTTCCCCTGAAGAGGTATGCCGCAAGGCAGCGGAGGTTTTTTGGAGTCAGAGTATTCCTTCTCTGATGTGCCCTGACTGGAGGATCGAACCAGCGACACTTAGCTCGCAGGCTGACGCTCAATCCACTGAGCCAAACCAGCCAGGGTGTGGCCACAGGTAATCAGTAATAAAACAACAACAACAAAAAATCCCCACTTCCATGGAACTTTCATAATTGACACTACTGAATTGACACTATTAGATGACACATTGGATTAATCTTCAATATTTGTTTAATCCCAATTTCCTTTTAAATTTGGTTATGTATTTGGATAAAGCTTGTAAAAGAAACAGACTAGTATTCCCGTGTGTCATAGAAAATAAAAATATCGACATCAATCTTTAGATAGCTGGAATGTCTAATGTCTTTCTAGAATATTCTCAAAATGCTGAGATTACTGCCTATGGTTAATCAGAAAGAACAACTCAATATTAACTATTACAGAAAACAAAATTGATTCTAGCAAATATTTTTAGTGTCTATCTGATGACACTGAACTGTACCACTCATTTCCTCATTTAGAAAAATGGGACATATTTTGCTACTCCCTTGTTTTTACATTTACTAACATATATTTCTATTCAAAATTAGACACACAAAAGTCATATGGAGGTTCTTCTGTGGCCAAAGTGCACTAATGCTGTCTGCCACCCTTCCAGCCAGTCACGTGTTCTTGTTTTATGTATACTGTACTTCATTAAGAACCTAATTTGAGTACTTGAACATATTCAAAGTTACAATACTTTTTAAAAGTCTCAGTACTACATACAGATGCTTCAACTATTTCCAACACACAGGAAAATATTTTTTGTGTAAAATAGGAGTCAGGTAATGTAACAATAATGATGGTTATACTATGATAAGCAATAATAAAATAATAGCTAACACTGAGCATTTATTTTGTTCTAAGGACTTCGAAATATATTAATCCACTTATTTATTGCAATAATCCTATGACATAGATTCTATTTTTAGCCCCATTGTACTGCTGAGGAAACTGGAGCAAAGAGAGATTAAGTAATCTGCCTAACACAAGGCAAGGCAGCATAGCTAATAAATGGCATAACCGGTAAATACTACTGGGCAATCTGGATCTAGAGCTTGACACTAAGCCAACATAATTTCATATTAAAAACTTATCAAGAGTAGGTTTTGCTGCTTTATCAGGCCAGACCTCTAGAAAGCTACATGCCTGAACACTAGTTGTTAGAGGTATAACTTCAGAGAATAACAACTATGTTAAAACCATTTAATTACTCATTTACTTGTTTGTTCTTGATAGAGCAACTGAAGCATTAACCATAGAAAAAACAAATCTCTTTACTGTTATTCAACCATTAACAAATACACCATTAATATAAATGTCCATCACTGAAAAATTAACCCCTGCCTTTTGTCATCTAGTGGTTATGGTTTTAATGATGCCTTTTAACCCTGTTGCCAAATCTGTTGCCCCCAGAACACAACAAGGATGCCAGCCTGTTAAACCAAGCACGCTGTTGTATGGGGACAGCCAACTGACCTGGAGTCTGCACGATCCTTCCCCATGTGGGAAGGCCACCCTCCCCTCCACACCCCGACTCTTATTAGGGATTTCTGGACCCAAGGGTAGGTAGGACGACGACCATGTCCAGCTTGAAGCAGCTAGAGGAACACAAGACTTTCGCCCATTGTCCTTTATAAGATTATAAAGGGTCTTAAGTCTGAGAGGAGGGAATTGTTACAAGCGGGGGTCCCCTCCCAAAATAAATTAATTAATTTAAAAAATTAACAAATAGCCCTGGCTGGTGTGGCTCAGTGGATTGAGTGCTGGTCTGTGAACCAAGAAAGCTTGCGTGTTCAATTCCCAGTCAGGGCACATGCCTGAGTTGCAGGCCAGGTCCCCAGTTGGGGGCATGGGAGAGGCAACCATGTTTCTCTCCCTCAAAAAAAAAAAAAAAAAAAAAAGAAAGAAATTAACAAATAAATAAAGGTGAAGGGATGAAGTACAAATTGGTAGTTTCAAAATGGCCATGGGGATGTTAAAGCACAGCATAGGGAATAGAGTCACCGTTTCAATAGCTATGTATAGGGCCAGGTGGGTACTAAGAACACTCTGTAAAGTATGTGATTTTCTAACCACTATGCTGTACATCTGAAAGTAATGCAAAATAATATTGAATGTACACTGTAACTAAAAAATAAAATTAAAAAAAATATATATATAAATGTCCATGAAATAAAGAGCCCTTAAAAGGTCATTTCTACAGAAAGCCTATAAAGATTTTTTCTGACCATAATATGTTCCTTAATTTAGATTATCTAATTATAATTCAATAGTTAGTTGACTCAATTTGCCATCTTTATTAATTATAATCCTTAATTGGGGGCATTTTATTATAAACTTAAATATTTTTAGTAATAGATAGAACATAAATTAGTTTAGTATTAAACTATGTATACATGATTCATTATATTTCAGAAATAAACCTTCCTTTGACTTAAGCATTAGCATGAAAATATTTTTAAAATATAAATCTTTTATACTTTACATATTTTATGTAATAAAAAAAATTACCTCCTTCTCTTTTTCAAGTGACTTTTTCATTTCATTCTGTTCCTTAAGTGTGCTTTCCATCTGTATTTGAAATTGATGCTTCAATTCTTTGCAAGTTTTTTCCTTGGGAAAAAAAAATGAAAATTACGTTATACAGAAAATACTTGTAGTAAGTTTAAGAAGTTTGGTTTATAAACTTAGAAAGATCCACACAAAGAAATAAACTAGAATCATTGGTGGTTTAAGATGGGATAGAATCTCTCACTTCAATTATAAAAACAAGGAAATACTACAGCAGTAAAGGGAGAGTGGAAAAGGCTGTTTCTATTATCAACAGTCACAATGAATACTTTGACTAGATAATATTTAGACAATATTTTAGAACATTTTTATGTTATAAAATTAATTATAATTAATTAACTTGCCATGCAATTTTAAAAGTAGAATAATGGGCTTCAAAAATGGAAGCAAGAAATTTTTTAACAGAAAATATTAAAACAATAAATAAAAAATAATTTAAGAGGGAAGATGTATGCTTTTATCAAACATAAAGGACTATAAAGGTAACATACTAACATAGGTTTTTTATACTACTAAGCACTTTTCCTGACCTTCAAATTGAGAACAATGGGTTTTACTTTCACTGTTACTCTGTTATTCTGAATTAAAATATTTCTGAGAATACACTCTCCTTTAAGCATTTTTTGAGACTATGAGACTTTTTTTCCCTGTATTTTACATAGGTTTACGGTAGCTCTAAGATAAGGTATTAGCCAGAGTTTTAGAATATTCAGTAAGTTTTGGAAAGTTTATAGCACCATAATTAATAGTCATCAAGATCTTTCTAGACGTTTTTCTTTTTCCTTTCTCAGACATGTGAATAATGTTTCAACTAGTAGCTATACTATCTATAGAACAAACCTGCTGCAGTTTCACATCACACTAGCCACAGAGTAACATGTTCAACTAAAAATTTCCTGGGTCTCTGGAAAATTACACATGCACATGCCAGTATCTTTCAGGTTAAGCAATCATAATTCCTTTCCTTATAAGAACTATATAAATTATTTAAATGTAGGATAAAAAGTCAACAGTGAATTAAGTAGAAAAATCAGTACATTTTAATTACAAATCACTTCTACCTAAGAAACTAAATGTGACCAACTAACCAAATCTAATATAGCAGCCTTTTCTTTCTGATTTTCCTTTTCAAATTCACTTTTGGAGTTCTTCAAAGAATCAGAAACTTTTGATAATTTCTCTTTTGTTTCAGAAAGTTCTACCATTAGGGCTTCTCTCTCCATCTTCACTTTTTGTAGTTCTGTTACTGCTGTTTGAAGTCTGTTATTCAATTCCTTATGCTCCATCTTTGCATCTTGACTCAAATTTTCTATTTCTTTTTTAAGAATTACTTTTTCTTCCTCTTGCTTGGTAAGCATTTGCTTAATATTTTCAAAGGCTTCAGATTTTTTCTGTAGGTCCTGCTTTGTACTGGATACTCTAAATAGTAAAAAATTAATAAATAAATAAATAACAATTTTTTTTAAAAATGCATAATTTACCATCCCTAATTTACCACACAAAATTAATAAATTATTAAGTTTTAAAACTTTCTTGTATAGTTAAGAGGTAAAAAAAAAAATTTAATGTCATAAAACCACACAATCAAAAAATGTCTCAAAATATATGAAGTGATCATTGAACAGATAAAGATAATTTTCTTCAGGTCAAGTAAGACAATAGTAAAGCCAAGAGCATCTGAGCCTCCTGACTTAATTCAGTCTTATCCACCACAACAGACTCCCCTAAAAAACTGCATGTAACAGACCCTCTAGTATAAAATGGCCAGAAAAGCTTTTCCGTGTACCCTACCGAACCTATTTATTGTGTTATCTTCCAAGTACATAGAGAAATTTGCCTCTTTTCTTGAAAACATAAAACATATAATGTATATGATAGGTCTTAAACTTCAAAATACTTAAGGTTATTCCAGGAAAAAAATTTTTTTAAATATTTCATTTTAAACAAAGAGGAAAGACAAAAGATGCACTTTAATTCTAGAGCTGAGCAGATTATAAAAAAGATGTTATCGTTTGTCCCCTAACATAAATTTTCTACTCCTGAATAAATAAACTACAATAATGAGGAAATACAGATACAGCTTTAGGAAAATTAAAGACTTCTATGGGTTTTCCTAAAAGAAATGAAATTATATATTATGCACCAAAAAACACATGTTAAATATCAACCATTTTCTAAAATGAAAATAAAACCAGATGCAAAGTAATATTTTTTGAATGCACACTATTTCCAATGTACTTTATAATCATTATAAACTTAGTAATATGTTAAAGACAGGTTGTAAAAGATGTACTAGGCACATATTTGAAGTCAGGTATGAATACAATACCAGAACCTTGAATTTTTCCAGCATTTAATCCCAGAAACATACTTTTACTTTCTAAAAAAAGCTAGAAAAGATGAAGTTATGTACACTCATAAGATACTGTCTCTCACTGATGTTAAAGATCTAAATAAAAAAAGTCATTATACTAATATTATTTTACCCTTTTAATATAGTTAAAATTTCAATTTAAAAATGTAAAATTAGGAGTTAACATATTTATTTACTATGCTACTGAACTTTTCCATAAATAATTATTATAAAATCATTAAGTTTTGGTTTTAAAAAAAGAAGGTAAAGAGACATAAAGGCTTGCAGTCATTGTAAAGGTTTTTATTTATTTAAAAGTTCCTAAGGTAAAAAATCCACAATCATAGGTAGAAACTTTAACATCCGTTTCTTAGAAACTGATAGAATAACCAGAGGAAAAAACTAGCAAGAAAATAGAAGATTAGAACAGTATTCTCAAGCACCTTGACCTGAGATTTACTGAATACCTTACCCAAAACCAGAGTACACATATGTACACATGAAAACATTAACCAAAATAAACCATACACAGGACCACAAATAAGAGTTTGAAAAAAGTCTCAATTTTACATAATATTAGAAATCAATAACATAAGGTATCTGTAAGAGCCTCAAAGAGGTAGAAAATAAACAACATATGTATTTTTAGACCACCCAAGCATAAAAGAAATCACAAAGTATATTAGAAAATACATTAAACTTCACCATAAAGAAAATATACAACGATGTGAGTTGAAGACAAAGAGTTGGATGCATGGATGCCAATGGGCCTTGAGAAAGGGAGACCTGTACTTGGTTGTTTAGGATGAGCCCTGGGATCAAGGGGAGGTTTAGTCAGACCTCAGATTTGTTTATCCAGCTCTCCACTTCTAGTACTCCACACATAAGAAATATTTACATAGAGTACCATGTGCAAAAATGATTTTAGTACTAAAATGTTTTCCTACGCCAATATGATATGAAAGCCTCTGAGTGAAGTCTGAATCATGAGAAGAAAACACAGAATGGAAATGGGCTCATTGCCATTGAGCCCACTAAAAAGGAAAAGGAAAAAAGCCTAGAGGCCGACAGGGCATTGGAAAAGAGAACAAGAACCGATGCCTGGATTCCAGAGGTAAAGAACCATTCAGTTGGTGATATAAAGGATCAGATGTGTTCCCCAAATATGTTGGCATTGGAAATTATGACGCTAACAATGAGAAGAAATGCCATTTGAGGCACAAAATGTAGCTATATCCTCAAATTCAAAGTATCAGGACCCAATTTAATACATGTGAGAACAAGAAATTTTTCAACCCACAACCAACATCATACTCAATGATCAAAAACTACAAGCATTTCCCTTAAGGTCAGGAACAAGAAAGGATGTCCGATTTCATCACTTATTCAACATAGTACTGAAAGTCCTACCCACAGCAATCAGAAGAAAAGAAGACATAAGAAGCATCCAAACTGGAAAGGAAGAAGTAAACCTGTCACTATTTTGCAGATGATATGATACTGTATATAGAGAACCCTAAAGATTCCACCAAAAAACTAAGAACCGATAAATGAATTCACAGTAAAATAGCAGGTTACAAAATAAATATCCAGAAATCAGGTGCATTTTTACACACCAGTAATAAATTATCAGAAAGGGAAATTAAGAAAACAATACCATTAACAATTGCTTAAAAAAAAATTAAATGCTTAAGAATAAATTTAACCAAGGATGTAAAAGACTTGTACTTGGAAAATTGTAAGACATTGAAGAAAAAAACTGAAGAAGATGTCAATAAGTGGAAGCATACACCGTGTTCATGGATAGGAAGAATTAATATCATTAAAATGTCCATACTACACAAAGCAATCTATAGAATAGATTTAACACAATTCGTATCAAGGTAACAATGGCATATTTCACAGAACTAGAACTAGAACAAATATTCCAAAATTTATAAGGAACCACAAAAGACTTAGAATAGCCACAGCAATCTTGAGAAAAAAGAACAAATTTGGAGGAATCATACTACCTTATATCAAACTATACTACGAGACCATTGTAATCAAAACACGATGGTACGGGAATAAAAACAGACATAGATCAAGGGAACAGAATAAAGAGCTCCGAAATAAACCCACGTCTTTATAGTCAATTCATGTTTGACAAAGGAGGCAAAAACATACAATGGGCTGAAGACAGTCTGTTCAATAAGTGGTGTTGGGAAAATTGGACAGATAATGTGCAAAAAAATGAAACTAGACCACCTCCTTCCACCACACACAAGAATAAATTCAAAGTGGTTTAAAGACTTAAATGTTAGACCTAAAATCATAAAATTCCTAGAAGAAAATATAAGCAGTAGAATCTCAGACATTTCTCATAGCAATGTTTTTTCTGACATGTCTCCTTAGGCAAGGGAAACAAAAGTAAAAAAATTAACAAATGAGACTACATCAAAGCAAAAAGCACAGCAAAGAAAAGCATCAATGAAATGAAAAGACAATCCACTGAATGAGAGAACATATTCACTGGTACATCTGATAAAAGGTTAATATCCAAAGTTTATAAAGAACTTACATAACTCAACACCAAAAAGCACACACTTCTCCAAAGAGGTCATACAGATGGCCAATAGACATATGAAAAGATACTCAATGTCACTAATCACGAGAGAAATGCAAATTAAAACCACAATGAGATGTCACCTCACACCTGTCAGAATGGCTATCATTAATAAATCAATTCCTGGCTGCTGTGGCTCAGTGGACTGAGTATCAGCCTGCAAACCAAGTGTCGCTGGTTCGATTCCCAGTCAGAGCACATGACTAGGTTGCATGCCAGGTCCCCAGTTGGGGGTGCATGAGAGGCAACCACACATTGATGTTTCTCTCCCTCTCTTTCTCCTTTCCCCTCTCTCTAAAAACAGATAAAATAAAATAATAAAAATAGCAAAATAAAAATAAAGTAACCTTGTTAATAAATAAATAAATAAATAAATAAATAAATGAACAACTGTTGGGTAGGATGTGGAGAAAGGGGAACCCTTGTGCAAAGCGGGAATGCAGCCTGGTGCAGCCACTGTGGAAAGCAGTATGAAGTTACTTCAAAAAATGCCTTATGACTCAGCAAATCTACTTCCGGGAATTTATCCAAAGAAACCCGAAACAATCATATGAAAGAATATGTGCACCCCTATGTCCATTGCAGCATTATTTACAATAAACAAGATTTGGAAGCAGCCCAAGTGTCCATCAGTCAATGAGTCGATAAAACAGCTGTGATACTTTACACAATAGAATACTACTCAGCCGTAAAAAAGAAAGATATTTTACCCTTTGTGACAGCATGAATGGACCTGGAGAACATCATACTAAGTGAAATAAGCCAGTCAGAGAAAGACAAATGTCATATGACTTCACTCACATGTGGAATATAGTGAACAAATTGAACTAACAAACCAAATAGAGACAGACTCAAAGGCAGAGAGCAGGCTGATGGCTATGGGGTAGGATTGTGGAGGGACTGAGCAAAATTGTAGAGGGACGGAGCGAAAAGGAAAAAGAACTCACGGACATGGACAACGGTGTGGTGACTGCAGAGGGGAGGGTGTGGGCAGAGGTGGGAGAGGGTGTAAGGGGGATAAATAATAATGGGAAAAATACAATAAAAAATAAAATAAAGTAAAAATGTGATCATAAATATAGATAATTTGCCAAAATGCATTATAAAGCTAAAATAGATCATTTCTTTTAATAAACTTCATACAGTGCCTCAAAGCAGAAGCGTGAATGCTCTTGGGTGATTATACCTAAACATCCCTCTATTTTTTAATTTACATTAATTTCTGCAAATTGGTGAACAACTGAAAACAACTGCTTTAACCCAGAGAAATTAGTACCACGTTACTGTTCATAACTCAAATTTTCAGTCCTTTCTTGTGAAGCTAAATTTAACCATATTATGATGGCTTTATTTTTGCATTCACATTAATACCAGCTGTTTATAGAATCAACACAAACATTTACTAAATCTCTAATCACTGTGTTAGCAAAATTAAAGTAAAATAAATTTTAATACTTATATTATAATCTTCCCCCTTAAGTAGTTAAGCTTACATTTCTTTCTCCATTTCTAGTTGTTTAGTCAATTCTGTGGCTCTAAGCTCTAAATCTGTGTTCAGCTGTCTTTGCTGTTGTAGATGCTGCAAAGCTTGCTCCTTGCTTGCTTTCATTTCAAGAACATCAGCTTCTAGTTTCTATGGAAAAAAAAATAGTAACCATTTTAATGTCAAAAATTATTTTAAATATTATAACATTTTTGTTTTAAACTCAAATTGGTGTTGACATAACACACAAAAAGAGCCATAAAATACTTGTTTAAATAAAAAAATGCATTCTGAAACCATTACTGAATAAAGGACCCACTTACCCTGAAATCTTTCAGAGGAGCTAGCAGCAGGCTTTACACATAAAATTATCTGAGTAAGAGACTAAACTTAAAACAATTACATTTAAAATGAGTAAAAATTACTAATTCAAGTAAGAAAAAATAAGTAAAAAGTTCACATATAGGCCCGCTTAAAATATATTATCCTCTGTATCCACAGTTAATAACACTGATGTAGTTATGGGTGTTCAAAACTAAAATGAAGCTGTCATGTCACCCTTCTTATTAACACCTATTGACCCTAAGTATAAAGCCAATTAAATTCTTGATTTTGCTTCTCTAATCTCTTGGTCTACTGATTGTTCCTCATAGTATAGTTTGTCTCAGACATAATCATACAACTGTGTATATTTTTACAAATTTCCAAAATCAAACTGTTAAGTATATAGCCTGAATATAAGCAATGCATTTTCTTCTATAGTTGTAATAATTTTGTGCTCTATTTATAAACTAATCTAAGTACCTGTGGCTCTTCCTCAACACTTTTATTGGATATTTGATGTTACTAACATTAATTCTATAACAATATATTGATATAAAACATATGGACTACTTTATAAAATAGCAATTACAAATATTAAAAGATCTGATAAATGCAATAGACACTACAGATTCAAAAAAAAAAAACTATTTTTAAAAGATACCAGATAGAATTCTCATTCGCTATTTTTCAGAGAAAGTTTTTCTGTTCCTTCAACCATTACATAAAGTTGTCATCACTATCACCACTGACCGTAAAGAGAAAAAAGAAAACCCATAAACAGAAATGTAAATGTAATTATTTTTCTATGTAATATATATTGATATGGCTATACATATGTAAATATATTCATCCCATAATTATATAATCATTCAGAAGTGCTTCATTTGATTGATATAAACTTGAGAAATTTTTGTTTAACTGATAGTTCCAATTAAAAGAACAAAGGATACAGGTCAATATCTTCTCTGATGTCTTTTAATTTATTCTCCTTAGTCAAAAAACACTTTCACTTGGAGTTGTGTTAAAGTAAGAAGCAGGGTACCATAGAGTAAATTTATTATTAAGTTAGAAACAAAATCCAAAGGGTATAAAAGTTAAAAAAAAAGTTTAGTGTATCTTCAATATTTATTGGAATAAGGAGGTAAGGAAATGGACATAATAAAACAAAAAAGACATCACAACAACATAAAAATGTTTAAGTTCCTTATAATGACAGGGGAGATCCCTGATTTGACTGTCTCCTTGAAATACTAGTAAGGTATTACAATGGAACCAGTATATATGTTACCCATCATTTGTAAAAACCATTCATTGATGAAGAAATTAAAAGTAAAGGTGGAATTCAAAATTAATACATAAAAATTACAAGTAATTTTTTAAAAGTTACAGCACAACTTCCCCTTTTTTTGCAAATGTAAAATCTTTGATTCCATCCATGTTATCAGTTTCCATTGCTACAGCAGTAGAAAATACAGCTAAGTTCAATTTCTTTTATACAAACCTTAATTTGACCTTCTAATTCTTCAGTTTTCTGTTCTAAAGACAGGTGTTTCTCTTTATATTCTTTAAGATGACTTTCCAGCTGACTGCAATGTTCTTGCTTATCCTGCAACTTTGCAGTGACCTGATCCAGTTGAGTAGCAATCTTACTTAACTCCTATAGAGAAATACAATTGAAGAAAACTCTGGTAAGGTTTACTTTATTGTGGTGCTCAAATGTTTGGTTAAAGTAAAATTAAAACTCTAGTTTCATTTAAGAAACTATTTGGAGTAAGATCACAGGTAAGTCAAATGATAAATTAGTGGTTAAATTTATCTACCAATATAAATTACCTAAACTGAACTTGTGGATAGTGTGAGGTACTAAGTTTATATGCATAACAGCTCAGTAACTTTTTCTAGGAAGCCAAAAGATGCAAAAGAATAATAAAACAAGCTAATAAAATGCTTTTATAATTAAATGTTTTCAATGTTCAAGACGCCATCTTCTAAAATAACACTTTAAAAGTAACACTTCAAAAACAAATGATTACATCTACAACAATTGCTCAATTCATTTGGAATATCTAGTTACACAGAAATAACAACATAAAAATTACTACAAGTAAATCTACCACCCACAGATAATCACTATTAGTGTTTTGATTACCTCTCTTCCTATCTTTTCTGTATGTTAGTTTCTATTGTTTGATTTGTACTTTTACAATAAAAATAGGATCTTGCTTTACATACTGTTATACTGTAACCATCTTAATTGTTACATAACAATGCATCATAAAACTGTAACATTTTCCAAAATATCATTATACTTGGCTGCATAAATTTCCATTTTATTGATACAGGACTTTTTTAAATCTAAGTATCCTATTTTAGATTCTTAGATTGCTACTAAAATAAACTGCCAAACAGTTTTCTCTACCACAATCAAAATATTGAACTAATTTATACAACCCACTAGTAATGTATGAAAGTGGCTGGTTCTTTTACACTATCTCTAATCTTTTGAGTGTTAAACACATAGATACACATTTTACCTCATAAGGCATATTCCATTGTTGTCTTAATTTGTAAATGACTCTTAATGAACTTGAACATTTGTTATAGTTTTGATCACTTATTAATGGGTTCACTTATTTATTATGTAAAAGTTTTAATAAAAGCTATTAATCTTTCATCAGATATACTTCAGAAAATATTTTATTCTTTTGCTAATGGATTTAGAATTATGTTAGTAATGTTTTTGGCAGATAAATTATAAACTTATGTGGTTATTCTTATAAATACTTTTTCCATTATAGTTTCTGGCACTGATTTTGTTCTTAGAAAATACTTTCCAGATGTGTTTAGCAACAATATAAGTGAAAAACAAGTTGCAGAATAACATATATAGTGATTCTATGTGCATTAAAGAAAAATATTTGTGTGTGTGTGTGTGTGTGTGTGTGTATTCCACAGCAAATTTAATAGAAGTATCTCATCTTAGGATTGGAGTTTAGGGTAAATATAGAAAAGTTTTGTTTTATGAACTTGATATACTACTATGTTGTTTTTAAAAATTAGACCAACAACCAGTATTACTTCTTAAAAATATAAATTTTTTAAAGGTCTACCTAGCAAAAAGTAAGAATAATCTACCAGCATTTTGACCTTGGCTCTAAGAAGGAAGCTCTTACTTTATCAGAAGTATTTGAAAAGTAAATTCTATATTCCCTCCAGCCCCAATGACTTCTATTCCCAAGAAAAGAGAGTAACTCTTATTACTGAGAAGGAATACGTGTAGCTCTTTTCTGCTTCCAAGTGGTAAATATATCTGGTTGATGGCACAGACTGACTACTAAAAACATGTGTGAAAGTCTGTCTCTCTTTCCTCATCATTAGCATTTGATGGGATGAAGCACCAATTAGGAGTTTCACACCAAGTTCTAGCCTACAGGAGAAACAGAACATTAAGAAGCCCAACCATAGCTGCGCTTCAGGTGAGCTTATCAAAAACAAAAAACATGTTTTTATCTTCATCTGTCTGGCTCCTGCACCTACTACTACAACTGGTTCTGAACTCAGGAAGAAATTAAGAGCAATACTGTAACCAAGTCAATCACATTATATAAAACTTTATATATGTTTACAATTAATTTATCTACCAGAACATTATGTTATGGTATGAACTGTATCAGGTCCCCCCTACCTGCTGTTTATCTTGTAATGCATTTTGGGCTGTGTCCAGATGATTTTGAAGATCTGCTCTTTGGGCAATTTTTGCTGCTTCTGCTGATAGCAATAATTCAGTTTTGGCTTTAATCTATAACAAAATTTACAAATCATTTAATCCATATTTAGTTCTTGATTTCCTCTTACTTGAATATACATTGCTTTTGTCATGACATAATTTAAAATTTTAAGCCCTTTGGCAAATAAAAATAAATATTTAAATAATGAAAAATTAGTATGTAATAATCCCAGAAAAAAAATAAGTAGGGGAGAACATTCCTAATATTTGGGAAAATGATGAAAAGATGTTCCTATATGCCACCAAAACACCTCTCCCTCTCTTAAATTGGGCATCCACTTATTGAGTTATCATATAATTCATCTAACAAATAATTATATTTTTAAAAGAAAGAAATGTGTATCTTTATATTCCTTGTATTGTAATTATTATTTCTTATTTTCAATTGAATTAATCTCCTCAAATAAAGAAAATCAAGGCTTAGAAATGTTTCTATAACTCTCTCCACAATAGAATAAAACAAGAAACCAATGGTGAGAATGGAGAAAAAAATGTTTTAATTCCCACCCCATAATTGACTCATTGAACAAAGTTCTATATTGGCCTCTGAAAGAACATATAGTTAAAAACAATGGTACCATATAAAGGTATTTTTAAAAATCATACCTTTAAAGTTAAAAAAAAAAGTAAAAATATATTTAACCTGGAAACCTAATGGTATAACATTAAACTACTTTAAACTTCAAAAACAGTAATAACTTCATGGGAAAAATGGTGAAAATAATAGTAGTTTCAAGAAGTATAGTTTGCCAATAGAGAGAGGGAAAAAAAGATAACAGGAAAGCTCAACGAATTGTTTAAAAACAACTTTTACGTAATTCCTATTCCTAGTTTTTTTCCATTAATGAGAGTGGGAGATGGCAGTGGCTTGGGAGTGGGGGTTGAGGGGTGAGAGGCAGGAAGAGAGAGAGAAAAGAAAAAAAATAAGATATTTGATGGCCCTAGCTAGGTGGCTCAGTTGGTTGGAGCATCATCCCATAAAGCAAAAGGTTGTGGGTTCAATTCTCGGTCAGGACACATGCCTAGGTTGCAGGTTGGATTCCCAGTCAGGGCACATACAAAAGGCAACTGATTTATGTTTGTCTCTCACATCAATGTCCCTTCCTCTCTCTCTCTCTCTCCACCTCCTCTCCCTCACCCCACCCCCTTTACTCTCTCTCTAAAATCAATAAATATATCCTCAGGCAAGGATTATAAATAAATAAAATATTTGATGGCCTAAAATTATATTTTATTCATACAAACATATCAAATTGCATAATTCAATATTACCTGCATGTCAAGCTGAGAGACCTTCTCCTTGCTTTCATTTAATTGACTATTTAACTCATCGACACTGGTTTCTAGGGAAAGAACACGATCTTGTGCAGCTCTAAGATGTGCCTTCTGCTCTTGCACCTGGTCATGCAAATCCTCCTGGGCTTGTTTATGGCTTTCTGACTGATTCTTCAGCTTCTCTGTTAGTTGAGATACCTACCACATTAGCAAGACTCTAATTATTAAGGTCACAACTGATATAACAAGAACTAAGAAACCCAAATGTAAGTACCATGAGAATATTAAAGAGCTCTATGATAGGTTATCTCAAAACTTTTTCAAGAATTGTTCATAATTTTCCAGAAAGAAGTAAACATAGTATCTCAAAATCACAAGAAATAACATAAAGTTCAGAGATTCCCACTATTTTAAATCCATCTCTATTGAGCTATAATTTACATGAAATAAAACTAACCCAAATGAATTGTATCATTTGAGATTTGATAAATATATATACTCATTTAACCATCAACCAAATCATGACACAGAACATTTGGATTACAGCAGTTTCCTCCTGCCTCTCTGCAGTCAGGACCCGCCACTCATCCCTAGCCCCAATAATTGACCTGACTGAGTAATAAGAGTTCCTTACACATTCTGGATAGGTCTAAATTGTAAGATATATGTATTATAAATACTTTCTTCTAGTCTATGTCTTGGCTTTTATTTTCATAATGGTATCTGTTGAAGAGTATACATTTGAATTTAGATTAAATTCAATTCATCTGATTTTTTTTGGGGGGGGACATATCTTATTTAGTGTTCACTGAGTTTCATGAATGTAGATTCATATTTTTAATCAAATTTAATTTTTTCAGCCATTCTTTCTATTAATATTTTTCTCCTCCCCACCTTTCTGTTGATACTAATTACATGTGTGCTAGATTACATGATACTATCCCACAGGTCATGAATAAGGCACTGTTCTTTCTTTTTATTCCCAGCCTTTTCTCTCTCTGTGCTTCATTTTGAACAATTTCAATTACCTTCTCTTTATGTTCACTGATAGTTTTTTACTTGCTTAATCGATTAAGCCCACCCAGATCTTTTTTAAAACCTCTTGAACAGTGATTTTCAACCTTTTTCATCTCATGGCACACATAAATTAATTACTACAATTCTGCAGCACACACACCAGAAAATATATTGAATTTTTTACCAATCTGACAAAAAAAATAAAAATAGGTGTAATTTTTATTCATTCACATCAGATGGCTATTGTTGGGTTGGCTGTTGTCATTGTTATTTGACACTCTAAGGGAAAAGAGGTCAGTGTCCCTTACTAAATAGTCATATATTGCATGTTTTAAAAATTCTCATGCACCAGCTGAAAATCACTGCCCTAAAAGTTCCACATAGTTCTGTTTTATTGGTTCCACTTCTATTTCTATTTTATAGCTTTTCTTTTATATCCGTAAGTATATTTTAAGAACTTTTTAGAGTACTTATCTGATGATTCCATCATCTCTCATTTCAGGGTCTCTTTCCATTGAACAATTGTTCTCCTGTTTATAGCCCACATGTTTTCTGGTTCTTAATATGACTAGTAATTTTTTTATATTCATTGTGATAGATCCGGATTTTGCTATCTTCTTTCAAAAAATGTTGAATTTCATTACAGCAAGCAGTTAATGTACTTGTGGTTCAGCTGGATTCTTTTGAGGCTTGTGTTTATGCTTTGTCAGATTGGATGTGCACTAGCTTTTTACTATAGAGCTAGTTTAACGTTACTTCTAAGTTGTGAAATTGCCGGGGTTTCAACTCAGTGCCCCTAAGTGTTCACCCACATCTTTCTCCTCCAACTGGCTAGAACGTGAACATCTTCCAGGCCTGTGAATCTGATCATTTTTCAGCCTGCAGCTCCTAAAAATTATTCACTGCCTGGCATGGAATCCCACCTTTTAAACACAAAGATTAATTCCACCAAAGGCTCAAGAGGATGCCTATGAAGATTTCTCCCCATGTTCTCTCCTCTCTGGTATTCTGCCCTGAAATTTTGAGCTGCCTCAACTTCCCTTCACTTCAGTCTCTCACTCCTCAATTCAGTAAAACTACTGTGCTTTCTAGATTTCTCCAACCTAGACCACAGACTGGAAAATGTCCAAAAGTCAGAGTAGCTGAAAGATTCATTTCATTTGTTTCTCTTCTCTCATTGCACTGCTTGTTGTACAATGTCTAAAAACAGCAGTTTTATACAGCTTTTCCCAATTTTCTAGTTTTTTATGGTGGGAAGACTAAAAAAGTATCAGTTACTCCAACATGGCCAGAAGCAGAAATACGTAGGTTTTTATTTATTATTTTATTTAAAATGCATAGGCTATTCTGGTCATATTTATATCATAAGCAATGTTAAGTTGTATGCTAGTTACAACTAAAAACTAATCTAAAGAATTTTTCATCAAAACTGGTAACCAAGGCTAACAATGAAATTTGAGAAAAAATTCTGTTATACAAGGGGAGACCCCCAAAATGAAATTTATTTATTAAAAATTGTGTATTTATTCTTATATGTTTAAACTTTAGTCACCTTCAAAGTACTCTCCATTTGATACAATATACCCATCGAGACGATTTTTCCATTATTCGGAACAGTTTGGGAACTTGTCGATTTTGATGCCTTATAAGTGCTTCTGCCCCTTTTTGTTTCACCTCTTTTACATTGGCAAAATGTTTCCCTTTAAGGACTTATTTCATCCAGGGAAACAAAAGAAAAAACCACTTGGGCAAGATCAGGTGAATAGGGAGGGTGTGGCACAAAGGTCATGCTATTTTTGGTCAAAAACAGCTGAACATTCATCACAATGTGACAGGTGTGCTTATAAACCACCTGTCATGAAATGTGCAAACATGTTAAGAGTCTTCAAAAAAAATTCACTGAAGCTGAATGCAACCTCTCCCAACACCAGCTGGTACACTGATACAAATGGGGTCTTAGAACACTCACCAGGTCAGGGAAGCCTCTACTACAAGGGACCCACCGCCTAGAAGATAATCCTATTTTAGGGGGTCCCCCTTATAATCTAACACCCAAATTAGAAAAGTGATATGACTAATACTTTAATACTTTCTCCTTAAGATAATTATAATTCTCTCACTGGATAATTCTTTCCCAAAAGAGTGACTATAAATTCTTATCAGTTTGACAATGTATTAAGCTGAATTTTATAAGTTTCTCTTAAACTACATATAAATGTTAGAATAAGGTAACATCAAAATTATTAGTTATATATTCCAAAGACAGTACCAAAAATATAAGTAATCACCAAGTATGCTAACCAATACAGAATAACAACACTTGATAAGTACTTAGAGTTTATGAATATGTTTTTTCATTCTTTTTTCAAAACATAACAAAATTCCACAAGGCAATTATAATTATCAATAACATCTCTACTTTTGAAATGAACTAATAAGGTGAAATGGTTCGCTCGTGGTCACATAGGTAATAAATTACATCCTGGGACATGAACTGAGGTTTCCTTTATCAAATCATGTTAACTTACTTTCACTACAATAGCTACCCACTTTTAACGTAAATGAGATGGTATTTGTCAAAAATACATAATATTTAAAAGTACTAAAATGAACCATAATGAAGAATCATTTAAATAAAGCACTTAAGATTTAGAGAGATAACAGTAAATTTTAGAAAATAGATTTGACAAGCTTACTTGTTCCTGTAATATATGGTTTTTTTCTTGTAGCTGGTTGAGAACAGCAGCCTCTCCTTCACCAGCCTGAATTTTTGCATAAAGATCTTCTCTTTCCTTTTCTAGTAAGGAAATATTTTCTTTACTCTTCTGTAATAAGGCTTCAAGATTCTGTATCTTTTGGTCTTTATCACCAATTTGGCGTAGTACTTGTTCCAAATCATTCTGTAAAGAATTGGAAACTAACCTTAAGAATAGAGAACTTAAAAAGTTATTCCTTAAACATAAAATAGTTGATAATAAAATTTATAATTCAAACACTTAGTCTTACTTTTTTCATTTACTAATGATTACATTTTAACATAGCAAGCTTAACTAAATAATTAGTACTATATAATCAATATAAATCTATGTTATTGATAATAAACCAGAATTTAACAAATAAAAATCTTCAATTAACCGTATTCTCACTGTAACACTCTGACTTCACTGCCTTCTACTCCTCTTGTTCAATCCATTTGAGATACATGGGACTCCTCCTTATTCCTTAATCACACCAGGCACACTCCCACCTCAGAGCCTTTGCACTAATTGTTTCTTCTGCCTGGACGACTTCTCTCACAGTTCTGGCTTATTCCCTCTCCTTCAAATGTTTGTTCAAATGTCACTCTCTCAATCAGGCCTACCCTAACCAATACATTTAGAATTGCATCCTTTCCCAATATCCCCTCTCCTGCATACTTTTTTCTTTCCATAGCACTTATCTATGCTCCACAAAGAGGAGGATTTTTGTCTGTTTTATCCATTGACATATCTAAGACAGATATGCCCTAAGGTATTTGTTGAATGAACAGAAAAATAAGTGACTGCATTCTAACAGACGTCAGAAGACTCACTTCAATATCACAAAAGGACTCTTCTATCAATACATGAAGGGATCCCTCTTCCCCTTTACCAAAGTTATGTTACACAGAGCACAATGCAATAGCGCACATCCAGAATGATGCCCGGTAATGTTTTCAAGTTGTCATACACAGCCTCTGCCTCAATCATTGTAAAAGCCAGAGAGCCTCCACACAGAACAAGGCCCTAACAAGCCCCTAACAAGCCCCTCTGCAAATCGTATCATAACCCACGCCTCCCTGGGAGACAGAACCTGCAGCCACCTAGCATACTCAACAATTTGTGTCAATATCAAAGTATTAGGTCAGTCACTTTAAATGTGCTTCTCACTCCTCTAAGCTTCAATCACTAAATGATGAAAGAAACCTAACCTCTCTGCTCTCATCCCCTTTCTTGCCACTACTGACCCCTCCTTCTCCACATTCCACTCATCTTCTAGAACCACAGGCCTAAGCTTTTTTCCAGTCACTCTTATTTCCAAGGCATAATTGATATGTGTTTCTCCCTTTACATATTCTGATTTGCCCTCGACCCTCTTTGATACTAAGGCTTATTCCTCTGGGAAAACAGGGGAGGCTGAACCTTTCCAGGTTTTTCACCACCACTACTCTCTCCCTTAGTAAAAGTTTCACACTGCTTTGGAGAGTATGTAATTCATTTACTCTGCCCTCTATTCTGTGTTACTATCATCTATAAATCCCTACCTCATTCACTGAAGACTTGAGACCTGATTTAGTCTTTCTCTCAATCCCAATTTCTGTCAATTTCCTGGGAAATACAAAATACATAGAGAATTAAAAGCACAGCCTCAATATTCATATCACCTTAATCCCTATACCTTATTCATTCTATTCAATTCACATGTAGAATCTTGTAATCACCTGAAATTGTTCCAGATGAAAAATTTCACTTATCCTACTCTGTGACCGCAACTTCCTGACTGTCTTCCACTTGCATGACCTCGTTTCTGCTCTTCAATGTCAGAGACATTTACCTCAATTTTCTTCTAGCTTATTTAGCATAAGCCTAGCTTCTCTTCCTGAACCTCTTATATGGGTGTGAACTAACCTTAATTCTTCTTTCAACTATGTTCTCCATTTCCTTTTGCCCCCACATTTCCAATACAGACACACGCACCCCCAAAAAGCTCAAATTTAGGCTAATATTGCAATCTGCTCCCTTCACCTCTATCTTTCTAAGCACTGTCAGAGCAAAAATCACAAAATTCCACATTTGGCCACTACAAATTTTGAGACTCGAATCTCCATGACATATTCAGAATCATCTTATCAATTCTTTCACTTAGTGAGGTTTTCACCCTTAAACATTTCCCTCAATAACTACATAAAAGCTTCAATAGTCTCTCACATTTTTAGTCTCTGCCTGCTTGACATTCAGCTATTATCTCCAACTTTATCAAATAGAGGTGAGGGGTGGATCTTCAAGAACATATACCTTGATTTTCGATCTCCTTACCCATAAAATTACATGTATCCAATTTACCTCTTTTTCAAGTTTCAAAGGATATTCTACAGAGGAGAAGTTCAAATTTACCACCACCCATTGTATCAATGACATCAGAGCTTTTTCTCAATACCTTATTCCTTCAGTCATCTCTTCTCTAACATCCTCAATTAGTCCCTTCCCATCAGCCCCTTTGTGATAACTATAAACACTGTCAGATCTCTCTTATCTCCCAAACACTTCCTAAACCAAGCTCCACTCTAGTTTCTCCCCAATCTTTTTTATAATTCACATTTAAATTTCAAAAATAATACATATTTATTTTCCTAACTCCTTCATCTCTCATTTACTCACCAACCAAAAATCAGACTTTCAACTACATCACTTTATTTAAATTATGTTTGACAAGGTCACAAATTTACTTTTTAATTGCCTAATCTAATGGACATTCTTCATTCATCACACTGGCCATCCCCACAACCCACCTTTGCAGTCTGTTAGCTTCCTCTCTACAGATTCTCCTAATTACTCCTATTATTCTCTCTTTGGGCTGCTCTTCCTCTATTCATCCATCCTTTAAGCACTGGTGTTTCCCGGCGTTTTGTGTTACTAGTTATCTACTTTTCTCATTATACTCTTTTTCCTGGCTGACCACATCTAGTCTAATAATTCCATTTACCCCATATATCCTGATGTCTCTCACAGCTAATATATATAAGCTTTAAATTAATATATCCCCACGGGTGCTTCAAGACATGTCCAAAACTGCACTCATCACATTCCCCTATAACATGTGATGGCCATTTGTCTCATGCTTACTAACACACTTGATGACACCTCCATTTACCATGCCCTCAATGCTATCAATAAGGAAATCATTCCCTTTCTCTCTCATTCCCTACAACTATTAAGTCAACAAGTCCTATTTATTTTACCTCCAAAGTATTGCTTATATTTGTCCCTATGACATTTTTAAACACTTGCTTGAAGATTATTATTTTTCATCTACTACACTGTATTTATTGATCTTTTAACTGATCTCGTGTTTCAGGTTATTCCCTCCCAAATCCATCTTTCACACAACCACAAGAATAACCTATTTAAAAATCGAATCTGGCTATGGCCCTTCTATCTTAAGACCTCCAACACCTTTCTTTTTTTTTCAGCATATTTTATTGATTATGCTGTTATAGTTGTCCCTTTTACCCCTTTGTTGCCTCTGCCCAGTATCCCCTTCCTTCCAGCAACCCACCCTCTTAGTTCATGTCCATGGGTCATGCATATAAGTTCTTTGGCTTCTCTCTTTCCTATACTATTCTTAACATCCCCCTGTCTATTTTGTTCCTACCAATTATGCTTCTTAATCCCTGCACTACTTCTCCCATTCTCCTCCTTCCATCTCCCAGTTGATAAGCCTCCAAATAATATTCATACCTATGATTCTGTTCTTTTTCTGGTTGCCTAGTTTTTTGTTTACTGGGTATTTTTTTTTTTTTTAGATTCAGTGTTGATAGTTGTGACTTTGTTATCATTTTAATGTTCATAGTTTTGATATTTTTCTTTTTCTTAAGTCCCTTTAAAATTTCATATAATAATAGCTTGGTGATGATGAATTCCTTTAGCTTTATCTTGTCTGGGAAGCACTTTCTCTGCCCTTGCATCTAAATGATAGCTTTGCTGGATAGAGTAACCTTGGTTGTAGGTCCTTACTTTTCATCACTTTGAATACTTCTTGTCAGCCCCTTCTTGCGTTCCTTTTGAGAATCAGCTGACAGCCTTATGGGATTGTAGGTAACTTTCTTCTTTTGCTGCTTTTAAGATTCTCTCTTTATCTTTAAATTTTGGCATTTTAATTATGATGTATCTTGGTTTGGTCCTCTTTGGGCCCAACTTGTTTGGGACTCTCCGTACTTCCTGGACTTGTATGTCTATTTTCTTTGCCAAATTAGGGTATTTTTCTTTCAATATATTTTTTAAAAAGTTTTCAATTTTGTGCTCTTCTTCTTCTCCTTCTGGCACCCCTATGATCCAGTTGCTGGTATGTTTAAAATTGTCCCAGAATTTCCTAAGCCTCTCCTCATTTTTTTGTATTCTTGTTTCTTTTTTCTGTTCTCCGGTTGAAAGTTTATTTCTTCCTTTTGTTCCAATTGTTGATTTGAAGCCCGGCTTCCTTCCCTTCACTGTTAGGTCACCATATATTTTTATTTCATTTGTGCAAACTTCATGTCTTCCTTTGTTTTTTTGCCATACCCTATGAGTTCTCTAAGAATCCTTATCACCAGTGTTATCAACTCTTCATCTGATAGGTTGGCTATCTCTGTTTCATTTAGTTTTTTTCTGGGGTTTTGTTCTGTTCTTTCATTTGGGCCATTTTTCTTTGCCTCCTCAATATGGCAGCCTTGCTGTGTTTGCTTCTGTGTATTAGGTAGAGCTGCTTTTACTCTCTCAGTAACATGGCCTATGTAGCAAAGGTAGCAGGAAATTGTGTGGGGCGGAGCCTTAAGTAACTGCCAGGGCAGTGACACCCACTTCACAGCTTTGTGGCTCTGTTTGCAGTGGGTGGCTTGGAGAGGGGACAGTGCCACAGCCTGGCTTCTGGCAATTTGTCCAGCACTTGCCCTGTTTCCAGTCACTTCACCCACTTCCTGTACGCAATTGGTGCCCTTCCAGTTGCTGCCCTGGGATTTGTGTATGTTCTAAGGCCTTGTGGGCCCTTTAAGTGGCAAGAATCAGGCAGTTTCTTCCACCGCCACAACCCCCACTGGTTTTTCAAGCCAGAGGTAACTGGGGTTTATCCTCCTGATGGTGGAACCCTGGGCCGTGTGGTCTGGTATGGGCTGGGATCGCTCAGTCCCAGGGTACCCCTCCCAGTTCTCACACCACACACGAATGTGCGACCACCTGTTCCATTGCACGGCGGCCGCGGCCTGTCTGAGCCACACCGCCTCTCTGCCCCATCTCAGTGACTCTGGCCCTCCTGCCCGTCTAGGTGAGTGTGGCTTCTTTTAGCCTTTGGTTGTTGGACTTCCATACAGCTCGATTTTCTGAATTTCTGGTTGTTATTCTGAGATCTGGTTGTAATTCTTTCTGTGGTTGCATGAGGAGATGAAGAGTGTCTACCTACACCTCTGTCTTGACTGGAGGTCTCTCAACACCTTTCTATCTTCAAGAAAAAATGTCCCAGAAGGCCTTTCATAAACTTACACATATCTAATGCTCTGGCCTTTTTTCTAACTAATTTCTCAATTACATTCAAAGCTCCAGCAAAACCTAATAGTTCAGCTCACACCAGTTTCAGTATCCTTGCGCTTGTCACTTCTTGCAGTATACGCCTCACTGCCGCCATCTATGCAACCTGGGAACATTCACGCGTTCTTTGCAACTCAGACTGCCACTTCTAAGAAGATTTTAATGACTACTCTTTCCAGACTCTGTTAGATCTGTCTTCTATGCTACCATTATAATTTTATATACGTATATACACCTAGAATTAAGATCATTACATTTCTTTAATTAGTTTTTAGGACTTCTCATGTTTCCATGAGAGACTTTGCATGGCCTCTTCACCATTCTTTAAATGAGAATTTAACTAATTGGAAATTTTGGATAAAAGACCAAGCACATTAAACTCACCCCCTTGTTTCTCCTCAGTCTAATAGACAACCTGTCTCTAAGAAGGTGAAAGGCTGTCATTTCCAGTTTTGCCTGTGACTGGATGAATACATTTTGTGGGGTACAGTATTCAAATGCCCACTTGCTGCAGACCTGCACAAAATTCTCTCTCATCTTAACCATCCTGCTTCTTTCCTACCCTTTCGAGTAAAATCCTACAGTCACCCATGTTCATCTGATCAAACTTCTCTCTTCCCATTTTCCTTGAACTCTCTCCATCGGGCTTTCAGTTCTCATTTGCTATCCAACTTGAGCTTGTTAATACCATCAGGACCTCTCCATGTAGCCAAATCTACTAGCATTCTCAGTCTTCATCTTGTTGTCCTCCATCCTTCTGACCATCCAGGCCAAAATCCTTGGAATCATCCTTGACTTGTTTCTCAATGCCCCTCATTAATCTATCAGTAAGTCTGTTAATTTTACCTCTGAAACACATCTAGAATCTGGTCACTTCTCACTACCTGTACTTTTTCCAACCTATATCATTTTTTTTTTAAATTTTTACTGAATTTATTTATTGGGATGACATTAGCTAATAAAATTATATACCAATTCTTATCTGGATTATTGTAGTAGTCTCCTAGCCAATTTCTTTGCTTCTATTCGTGTGCCCCTACTGTCTACTCTCAACACAGCAGCCAGAATAATCCTGTGAAATTATAAGTCAGATCATATTACTCCCTTTGCTCTGAACCCTCCAATGATTTCTCATCTCACTCAGAGTAAAATCCTTAAAATTACCTAAGTTGGGGCTCAACATGTTCTGACCCTCTATGATTTCTCTAACTGTGTCTCCCTTTAATACTTTTCATTGTTCACATCATTCCAACCACTGGCTTTCTGATATTCCTTACATATGCTCCTGCCTCAGAGCCTTTTAATATACTGATGCTCTTCTCTCTGATATTCAGATGGCTCACACCCTTCCTTCAGGGCTTTCATCTTCTGAGAGAGGCCTTCCCTGGCAATGCTATCTTACACTACAGTCACTGACTTCCAGCTCCCCAGATACTTCCTACTCCCCATCCCTTTTATCACCTCTAGCACTTATTACCATTTAATACACTATATATTTTGCCTATTTACCTTGGCTATTGTTTGTCCCTCACTAAGCTCTATGAGAGCAGATATTTCTATCTGTTTTTTCACTGTCATATCCACAAAATCACTTCCTTGGCTAAGAGCAGACATTAATTCGTATTTGTTGACTGAATGAATGAGAGAACAAAAAATGAACATAGTATTTTGATCCTTGTCCATGTGACTTCCAAGCCACTCTCCAAATTCAGAAGGAAAATAGAGGCATTTTACTTACTGCCTCTTTTAAACTCCAACATTATTTCTGTGTGCACAGCTTTAGATTGCCATTTCCCAGAAGGCAGCACGTGTCTTATTCATCTCTTTATTTTCAGTGTGTACCACAGGACTTGACATATAATGCTCAATAATATTCAATGAATTAATAAAAGATTGAAGGGATAAGTGAATATCAAAGTTGAATTCATTTCAAACATTTCGGTGCCCTCTTCCCCTCACCATAACAAAACAAAAATTTAACCTTTTTAAATCTTCTAAGCTATTCTGTAGAATCTGTATAAATTTAACCAATCACTTATATCTTCTATACCAACAATTCCAATGTTTGTATGATAGTTCTTTTTTTTAAAGATTTTATTTGTTTGTTATTAGAGAGAGGGGAAAGGAGGGAGAAAGACAAGGAGAGAAACATAGATGAGTTGCGCCTTATACACCCCCAACTGGGGACCTGGCCCGCAACTCAGGCACATGCCCTAACCAGCAATTGAACTGGTAACCTTTTGGTTTTCAGGACAACGCCCAATCCACTGACTCACACCCCAATCGGGGACAATGTTCATATGATAGTTATGAAGCAGAAAAAGACATGACCACAAACACTAAGTTCTACTGTAGGAAACACAAAATGCTCTTTTTTTAACTGGGCTAACTAAATAAATCAGAAAATTTTATTCATATCTTTTCAAATAAATTATTTAAATACACCTGAAACTAATATATTGTAATGTCAACAGTAATTGGAAAATAAATTAATAATAATAAACCATATTAAATAATAATATATTAAATAATTTAAATGTTTTATTTAATTAAATCAATTTAATATACATTTAGTTAATAAATAAATTTAATTACTAAGTGTTTTAACATAAATTTACTTAAAATATTTTAGAGAAAATTTTCAACATAGAAATCAAAATAAAAAACATTCTCTGATTATCCAGATACTAAAAATGATCAAAATTCTTCATAATTAATGATTCTGCATCATCTAGTTTTACCACAACAGAAGAATAATAATTTGGCTAATTTTGTTTAAAAGGCTAATGATTCAAATAATATTTACCTGAGCTTCTCGAAGTTTTGCTGTAGTTGTTTGCTGAAGAGCTTGTTGTTCTTGATGTTGTTGCTTTGTTTTCTCTAACTGATGCTGCAATTCTGTGGAATTTGTTACTTTTTCCTTCAACTTAAAAAAATGTAGACTGTCAGTTGATAACTTAAAGGCATAATGCTATCATTCATAAATTAACTGGCACTACTTCAAATCTCACAATTCTTAAGTCTGAACAGAAAACTAAATTCAGACAATATATAAAATCAGCCTTAAAAGCAGTATCTCATTACTTGTAGAATCTTAACATCATGATTAAGAAACTATTCCCTAGGAATAGACTCTCATCCTGAGAAAAATACAATTCTTTCTCAAGGTTCATATTTACTTTATTATTGTGTTTTGTATACTAATATGATCACAGAATTAATTGCATACAAACTTTTTGTAATAACAATCAAAATTACAGTATCAATATTTGTTTTATTTTCTATAACAATCATAATTATACAGAAAAGAATGAATTATAATATTCAAGATGCCTCAAATCTATCAACAAGTTTGCTAACATAGACTCATTTGAAATGCTAGCTTACCTGTTCTTCCAAACGGGAAAGTTTGAGTTGTAAATCAGCCACTTGCTGTTCTTTATCCATCAACTTCTCACTTGAAAGCTGTCTCTGTTCCTTCAGCCTGCCATGGGCTTCCCCCAGTTGGCGTTCTGTCTCCAGAAGTTTGCCATGTAACTTTCAAAGAGAAAAAAGGTAAATACATATGTATAAAAACATGCACCACCATCACTACCACCACCTAGTTTCTAAACAATGTTTTATTTTTCACCAATGTAAGTACAATATCATAATTTTCATGACCCAATATAAATTTAATCACATAAATTATGCTAAATCACATAAAATTGTGATTAAACATCACACTTTCTGATTTTCTTGCTCTCTTAAAAAAATACAGTGAATCAGAGGATCTTGTTTGGACATAAGTATTGGAATCACTTGAAGAACTTAAAATAATAAAGTGAAAGTTAAAAATTAAGACACTTAGGGAACACTCAGACCTATACCACAGTAACTTTTTTAAACATTACAGCGATTCTTGTTGTTTTTCCATAATTATGAACCACCACAATTGACTTCTTACAATGGGTATTAAAGAGAATGCAAAGCATTCCAAAGTCCTCAAAATGCCATATAATTTCCAAATAAAATATAGCAAAGGAACTTTTTTAAAAAATATTGGGTGACCCTCATTCACTAACTCTAAAATTGTCACCCAGTTAAAACTAAAGGAGAAATTAGCCTTGGATCTAACTATCACTTTCTCAAATTCATTATTTTTTTTCTAACATCACCAGAAATAACATCTACTTTCTCTTGGGATGTGGGCGGGGGTGGGCAAGGGCAGAGCCATTAAAAAAAAAAAATACAAGTTTGTATTAATTTCAGAAGAATCACTGCACAAGTGCTGGGAGCATAGAACAAAAAGGAGTGGCATGGAGATAAGAATGCGGGATATTTGGCAGGGCTTGGACACTGAGAATGTCTGACACACCAGCCTCAAAACTCAAAATAAATGCATATGCCTCAGCAAAATTTAAAAATTAAAAAAAAAATTTTTAAACCATGGTAAGGAAAAAATAAAGCTCTATAAGAAAAGTAGACACCCACTATTTTCTTATGCAATGAAACAAACTGTGACTATCAAAATATATCCTATCCTTAATTTTTTAAAAAGTTAATTTCTAAAGTAAAACATGCTTCCATCAAACTAAAACAGGAATCAATAAGTTAAAGAGAATGAATTTATTTTATCTTCATCCTTAGCCAGCACCCTAACATCTGTGTCCTTTTTATTCTTCTTCAAAATGCAGTGAGTTAGCATTATAATAACTACCCAAATATTCTCCTCACTAAAAAAAGCTACGCCCAATACTGAAATGTGAAAGCAAAGAAGGCCTTCAAAGTAAACTCATATTTCAAGCACCTAAGTGCTCAATCTCTTACAAACAGGCATCACCCATGTCTAACTCCTGAACTTGCTGAGTAAGAATCGCCTGCTAGCAGTGTTAATACACAGATAATCAGACTTCTTCCCTAGAAGTTTAGACTTGTGATATTTAGATTCAAGAGAGTTCAGAAATCACTTGCCAAAAAGCAACACTTTAAAAAGCAGTAGTTTTTGGTCCTGGCCAGGTAGCTCAGTTAGTTAGAGCATCATCCCGATACACAAGGTTGTGGGTTTGATGCCTGGTCAGGGTAAATATCAGAATCAACAAACCAATGTATAAATAAGTAGAACAACAAATCAGTATTTCTGCCCCCACCCCTCCCACCTTCTCTAAAACAAATTTTTAAAAATTTAAAAGCAGTAGTTCTCAATCACAACTCCCCAGGACAATCACAGGGGAAATTTTAAATATACCAATGCCCAGGTATATGTCAGAGGTAGTGATTTAATTGGATCAAGAGTAAGGCCTAGATATTAGTATTTTTTTAAATTTTCCCAGGTGATTCTGATGTGCAGATAGAGTTTAGAACCACTGAATTAAAGATGACTATTGCTCAAAAGTAACTAAAGGTGGTGAGAGAAAAAAGGATATGTATTTTTTATAACTTCGTCATTCATTACTGTACGATTTCTGCTAAATCCTTGAACTCTAATAAAGAAATGAATCTCAAGCCAAAGGTGCCCAAGAGTGGAAGCATAATGATGCTATACCATTTCAGAGTAAATATGATAAAGAAAAAGAGGTTAAATTAAAAGTAAAAAAAGAGAACAGACTGATAGCTGTCGGAGGGGAGGGGATTCGGTACTGGGTGAGAAGGGTGAAGGGATTAAGCACAGAAAAGAAAAGAAAGACTCCTGGACACATAAAATAGCACGGTGATTGCCAGAGGGAAGTGGGGTATGGGGAGACAGAAAAAGAGAAAGGGGGGATAAGTGGTGATGGAAGAAGAGTTGGGGTGGTAAACACACAATACAATGTACAGATGATGTACTGTAGAACTGTCTGCCTGAAACCTGTATAATTTAATCAACTGTCACCCCGATAAACTCAATTAAAAAAATTAAAAGTAAAAATAACACACATTGGAATTATTAATAGAATGGCCTATCTTAAAGTCACATTTTGAGATACATACATATATGTATACGTTCTTTAGGAAATTCAGTTTTGTAAACTTATATACATAACTCTTTCTTTATTATATTCCAATAATGTTTACTATGTGCCAGGCCCTATTCTACATGATTCACAAGTAGTAACTAACTTAATCTTTGTAATAACCCTATAAAGACAGTTCCAATATTATCCTCATTTCATAGATGGGCAAACTGAGACACAAATTAAATAATTTGCCCAAGATCAGTGTGTAGGCCAGAGAACTAGAACCTTGGCATTTTGTTCCTAAATCCATAGATAAACCACTATGCTATTCAAGATCACATGTTAGATAAATTTTAAAAGTAAAATTGATGACATCTAATCTTTTAATTAATAAATCATTATCTGCACAACTGTGGCTATTTTAGAAGTGCTCATCAACATAAATATGAAGAACATAGTTTACTTTAAGCCCTTTGTTGACAATTGCCAGCTATCTAATTTTGTGAGCACCGAAATGAATGTTGAGTATGATACAGTGGAGAGCAAAACAAACCCAGTTCTTGCCTATATCCTTTAAGGATATTGAAAAAAAAATGTTTAAGGTGAGGTTCGCTTCCATTGTTCTAACAAATATTTTTACTGAAAGCCCTAAGTATAGAGGCTGATAAGAGCATAGAATAAAACAAATTCCTCATATTAAGGTGTTCACAGTCCAATGGGATTGTAGATAATATGAAAGTAAACAAAAAACTAATATACAATATAAAGTGTTAAAGAGAACAAGAAAGAAGAAGCTTGCTGAAATAAAGAAGGGATCAGACTATATGGGAAATGAGCTATTTAAATAGGGTCATCCCAGAAAGCTTTATTGAGAAAATGACACTTGAGCCACCCTTGTGAAGAACTGAAGTCAAGAATACACTAAGAAGAAAACACAGGCACAGGACCGATGGCAGGAAAGGACTTGAAGTGTTGATGCATTTGAGGAACTGAAAGAAGGCCAACATGACTACATAGCGGCAAATGAGTTTGAAGACACAGTGTGGGCCATATTATATACAGAGGCTTACATACCAAATTAAGAAAGACATTTGGTTTCAATGCAAAGCCACTTTAAGCAGTGTCAAGCAGAGAAATAAAGTGATATCCTTCATGTTTTAGAAAGATGCCTCTGACTTCTATATGAAGAATAGCTCAAGGAGGTCACTAGAAGAAGGGAAACTTGTAAGAAGGTGAATACAGTAGGCCAGGTCAGCAATGACGGAGGTTTAGGTTAAGGGTGGCAGCAGTATAGATGAAAAGAAGTGGACAAATTTTAAGCATACTTTGATGGTAGAATCCAGGCAGTATGAAAGAAAGAAGATAAATGGTATCACCTCAAGACCTCTATTTTGTATAGAGCTGTGACTAAATCCAATAATTACATTTTCAAGTTTTTGTATGAAAATATGTTTGAGTAGGTTCTCAAAAATTCCTAATGCTCTTCTATCCACTGACAACAAAATAAAGCCCAAATTCTTCAGCCTGTCATTCAAGACCCTACATAAAAATCCCAAATGCTCTTCAACAATAGTCCACTCCTATCACACGTACCCTATTCTAAGAGCAAATCAGGGTCACCTCCTGGTTCTTACAATACTTTCTTGCCTCTAGTTTACTATCACTAATCCTTTTGCCTGGAAGCCCCTCCTAACTTCAAACTGCTACTTGCCTAAATCTATCCAACATTCACAGTTTCAAGCACCATTTCTCTCTTACACAAAGCTTTTCCTGATCACGTAACTTGTCAAAATAATTATACACTATGAAGTACAATGGACGAGGCAGGGGGGAGAAAAACAGGAGAGGAACTCTTCCAAATTCTCATAGTATTTGGGAGCATTTTATTATAATTTCATGTTCTTTGGTATAGAATAGTACTTGCCGTATCCTCAATGACATTTACATAATTATTTAAGGTAGGTACTGTGTCTTTTTTCATTTCTGTATCTCCTAACGATAAGGCATGCTGTTTTTTAGAAACCATGAATGCCCAGTTTGTTTATCTGAACTATAAGTCAAATACATAAGTTATTTTAAAGTTACTCACTGCTATCTCCAAGCCTCTGTTTCCTTCCATTATGAATGCCTGCATTTATTCACTTACTCACTAAAACATTTGCTGATAAACAAGCAATGAGCTAGGTAGTGAAGATAAAAACTCTGTACCCAAAGAGTTAAGAGTTTAGAGAAGACATATGGTAATATAACTATACTATAGTAAGTAAAACAATCAAGATATGGTCATGCTTAAGCCATCTTTTGGGGGAGATTAGAAGTAGCACTGTTTGGAAACAGATTTCTAGAAATGTAACAAGTAAAATGACTATTATTTATCAAGTAGAAGAGGAACAGGAAGACAGAAGAATTGATGCCACAAAAGAAAATATCACTACCATTTCAGTGAAAAGAGTTGAACACTATCAAAAAACTGGCTGAGGACTTTATTCTTCCCCAAATTTCCATCTTTCAATCAATTTTTAATGTTATCTGTAAAGAAATAACTAGAATATATAGCTTAAACATTAAGTTAATGGCAAAGTCAAAACTTGCATTAAACTGCATAAAACCTGCAATAACATCATCTGATACATCATTTATCTATAAGAAATAGCTGTTAGCCTGAGAAAGAAGAACAAAGTTGAAAGAATCACAGTACCTAATATCAAACTATACTACAAGGCCATAGTAATCAAAAAAGCCAGGTACTGACAGAAAAAGACACATGTATCAATGGAACAGAAATAGAGAGCCCAGAAATAAACCCACACCTTTATAGTCAATTAATAGTTGATAGAGGAAGCAAGCACATACAGTGAGCTCAAGATAGTTTATTTAAAAAATGGTGTTGGAAAAATTGAACAGAAAAATGAAAAATGAAACTAGACCACCTTCTTATGCCACACACAAGAATAAATTCAAAACAGATCAAAGACTTAAATGTTAGTTAGACCTGAAACCATAAAAATCCTAGAAGAAAATATAGGCAGCAAAATCTTGGATATTGCTCGTGACAATTTTTTATTAGACATATCTCCCCAGACAAGGGAAACAAAAGAAATAATAAACAAATGGGACTACATCAAACTAAAAAGTTTTTGCACAGTAAAGGAAATCAACAAAATAGACAACCAACAGAATGAGAGAACATATTCACCAATACATCTGATAAGAGGTTAATTTCCAAAATTTATAAAGTACTAACAAAACTTAACACCAAAAAACAAACAACCCAATTTAAAAATGGGCAAAAGACCTGAGTAGACACTTCTCCAAACAGGACATACAGGTGGCTAACAGACACACGGAAAGATGTTCAATATCACTAATCACCAGAGAAATGCAAATTAAAACCACAGTGAGATACCATCTCACACCTGTCAGAATGGCTATGATCAATACATCAACAAACAATAAGTGCTGGCCAGGATGTGGAGAAAGAGGAACCCTTTTCCACTGTTGGTGGGAATGCAGACTGGTACAGCCACTGTGGAAAGCAATATGGAGATACCCAGAGATTGCACTTCTGGGAATATATCTGAAGGAACCCAAAATGTTAATTTGAAAGAACATAAGCACCCCTATGTTCATTGTAGCATTATTTACAATTGCCAATTTATGGAAACAGCCCAAGTGCCCATCAACGGATGAGTGGATAAAATGACTATGGGACATTTACACAATGGAATACTACTCAGCAATAAAAAAGAAGAAAACTTTACCCTTTCCAACAGTATAGATGGGCCTGGAGAACATCATGCTAAGTGAAATAAGCCAGTCAGAGAAAGACAAATACCATGTAATTTCACTCATATATGGAATCTAATGAACAAACTGAACTGATAAGTGAAATAGAGACAGACTCATGGATGGAGAGCAGATGACAGCTAGTGGAGGGGGAGTTAGGGGATAGAGATACTGAGCAAGAAAGAGAAAGGACTCATAGACATGAACAACAGTGTGGTGATTACTGGAGGGAAAGGGGTCTAAGGGGACTAAATGATAATGGAAAAAATATATAATAAAGATTAAATAAGTAAGATTAAATATGTTAGAACTAACATATTTTCTTCTTTTAAAATACCTAATTTTTATATTTTTGGCTGAAAAATAATTAATTTGGAATATTTAGAAAGAGAAAAAAGAAACAAGTTTTTTAATTAAAGAATTGTCTACAATTTGAATTACAAAAGCTAATACCTACTCAGAGTACCTACCATGAGCCAGGTACTATCCCTAAGCAATTATATGTATGAAGTCATAAACACTTCACAACATTACTATATGATAGATAATATCATTTTTTCTCCTTTTAAGTAAAACTAAAATGAAAGGAAATGAGATATGACTCAATACTACAGTTGTGAAAAGTTAATTTTTTCAAATGACAATTTTTTTAATGAACCATATTATGATCAAATAACCATCAGGCACACTAAGAAGAAACCACAGGAGGAATTAGAATAAGTAAAAGTAACACCTCTTACTTGATTGATTTCACTTTGGAGTTGTAAGCCATGCTGCTCCTTTTCTTCTCGCTGTTGTTGTAGCTGTTTAAACTCTGCCTTAAGATGCTGGTACTTGGTCTCCACTTCTGATAATTCTTCTTTGAGCTTTTGAGTAGCTTCTCCCTTTTCTCCTAATTCTGCCTGTGTTCTCTGCAGTGAGGTTTCACATGCAGATAATCTCGACTGAAGCTGTTGACAATCTAGGTCTTTTTGATGAAGGCTTGCTTGTATATTCTTCTTCATCACACATTCATCATTATGTTTCTCTTCTAACTGAGTATAGTCGAGTTCTTTCTTCAGCAACTTTTCAGTCAAGTTCTGAAATACCAATTTAACAATTTATTTTTTCTAATATTTTAATTATTCTAATTATTTAAATAATTTATACAGCAGTACCATCTCCAATTAAAAGTTTTAGTTAATATAATATAAAAACAGTGAAACTATTCTAGTATATTCGGTAGCTTGATTTTAATTAACTATTTCTATATAAATTTTGAGCAAAATCATATGCTTAAAGCTACCACTATAATACTGGTTATTGTAAGAGACCAAATTATTTTTTGAGTCTCACTTCTCACCCCCTTTTCCATCCTTATTTGCTCTTTTTCCAATAATTCCAGTATTAACGTGCTCATAGACCAAAGCAGGGGCCAGATGTGGCCAGCAGTTAATACTGCTTTGTATTACCACATATTGCAAAGTGGTAAACTGAGGTGAACAGGACAGAACAGTGGTCAAAAGCATGTTTAAATCTCAGCTTTGCCACTGACTGGCTGTGACACTCAACCTCTCTCTTTCCTCTTCTGCTAAGAAGTACTGTTATACCCATTTACCTCTTAGGATTGATGAGTATTAAAATCATTAATAGTGATTAGACCAGTTTCTGTTGTTTAGAAAGTGCCTCAGTGAATGTTTGTTTTTGTTTTTATTTGTTAAGCATTGTGATACAGGACTGGGTCAGGACCAAGGTGGAAATCCTTCTAACTTACTGCCTACTAACTCAGGAAAGGCTTTTGTAGAAGGAATAACTTTTTTGATTAGTCGGTAAGGATTCTAAGGATCATTTTACATGGCAGAGGGGTAAACGACATTTTATTTTGAGAGCTAGATATACAAGAGGCATGGGAACATGTAAGAACACAAAATACGAAATGTACGAGATGTTCTTTTAAAGAAATTTTAATTATCTTCCACCTGTGCCATAAAGCAGGTAGATTTTGATTAATTTTTTAGGACAAGTGACTTTTAAACAGTCTATGGTTGTTATGTAGTTTTGCTTCTTAAAAAGTGAAGCTGTCCGAGGGGGTCATTAATTTATAAAATTGATGGAATGACTTCCTTTAACAATGTGTGTGTGTGTGTGTGTGTGTGTGTGTGAATATATACATACAATCCGTGCTTCATTACTTGACCATACACCTCAAGGTATCAATGTCAAACCACGTCCATTATTAATAGTATATTATTTCCAAAAGGCATAATCAATTACACTGAGCACAAACATCCACTGCATGTACACATCCTCATCAGTTTCTAACAGGTAGACTGCCAACCCTGGTGAATTGATATAACTACTTTGGAAAATGGTTTGGGGGTCACCTAGTAAATTTGAGCACATATGCAGTCTACAAAGAAAATTCACTTGGGAATATATAACAAAAAAATTATTGAAGAAATGCATAAGATTTACATGTGAATATTCATAGTTGCAATACCTGTAATAGCAAGGAAAACAATATGAACAAATAGGAAAAAAACATGGATCACTTCTGCACTCCAAAGAATAATATAATTATCACATGAAAAAGAATTTTCTGTGTTTAAATTATAAACCAAGTTTTTTTGTTTTTTTTTTCATGAAACACCCTTTTTACTGGAAATAATAAAAGACAAACTAGATGATTCAGACTTGGGGAGGAAGAGAACCTGTGACTTAAAATAACTGAACTGAGACTTCCGGTCAAGATGGAGGCATAGGTAGACACACTGTATCTCCCCCCACAAGTAAGAAGAAACACAACTACCTCAAAACTAGAGACAACCAGAAGTTCCAGAAAATCGAGCTGCATGGAAGTCCAACAAACAAAGATATAAAGAAGAAATACTCATCCAGACAGGTAGGAGGGGCGGAGCCAGGATGAAGAGGATGCGGTGTGGTGGCAGCAGCGGCGGTGGCGCCTGTGGTGGTGGTGGCGGCGGTGGCAGCAGGCCAGCAGAAAGTGTAGTCACACATTTTTAAAAATAGGGAGAGACACCTGGGGAGTGCTCCCAGCACCAGACCAGACCACACAGCTCATGGTTTCAGCACCGGGGAAAATAAAGCCTCATTGCTTCTGACTATGCAAACCAGTGGGGGTTGGGGCAGAGGAAGAAACTGCTGGTCTCTCAGCAGAGTCCGCTTTTGTAAAGGACCCCATGGTCCTAGAACATCCACAGACCCACCCACCCTGGGAACTACAGCCAGGGCAACAGCTAGAGAGGCGCCAGTCCCATATGAAAGTGGGAGAAGTGCCTAGGAAAGGGGCAAGTGCTGAGCAAGTGGCATTGTTCCCTCTCAGATCCCTCCCCCACATATAGCGCCACAAGATGGTGAAACAGGCTGCCCATACTGACGAATACCTAAGATTCTGCTCCTTACAACGTAACAGGTGCAACAGCTCACCTAAGACACAGAGACAAAAAACACAGGAGCCTATCAAGATGAGACAGAGAGGTATGACCCAAGAAAGGGAACAGATCAAGGTTCCAGTGGCAGAAAAAAGCAATGAGGAGATAGCCAACCTAACAGACGTAGAGTTCAAAACACTGGTGATAAAGATGCTTACAGGCTTGACAGATATGCTTAAGTATAGCAAACACATAAGGGAAGAAGTAAAGTCTATGCTAAATGAAACAAAGGAAAATCCACACAAAACCAATGGTGAAGGGAAGGACGCCGGGGTTCAAATCAATGATTTGGAACATGAAAAAAGAAAAAGCAGTCAACCAATACAGAACAAGGAAACAATAATTGAAAAAATGAGGAGAGGTTTAGGAACCTCTGGGACGACTTTAAACATACCAGCATTAGAATCATAGGGGTGCCAGAGGAGAAGAGGAAGAACAAGAAATTGAAGACTTACGTGAAAAAATAATGAAGGAAAAGTTCCCAAATTTGGTAAAGGAAACAGACATACAAGTCCAGGAAGCACAGAGTCCCAAACAAGCTAGACCCAAGGAGGACCACTCCAAGACACATCATAATTAAAATGCCAAAGGTTAAAGGTAAACAGAGAATCTTAAAAGCAGCAAGAGAAAAGTAGACAGTTACCTACAAAGGGGTGCCTATAAGACTCTCAGCTGATTTCTCAAAAGAAACTTTGTAGGCAAGAAGGGACTGGCAAGAAGTATTCAAGGTGATGAAAAGCAAGGACCTACCACCAAGATTACTCTATCCAGCATAGCTATCATTTAGAATGAAAGGGCAGATGAAGTGTTTCCCAGACAAGGTAAAGCTAAAGGATTTCATCATCACCAAGCCATTATTATATGAAATGTCAAAGGGACTTATTTAAGAAAAAGATCAAAATTATGAACAGTAAAATGACAACAAACTCACAACTATCAACAACTAAACCTAAAAAAATAAAAACAAAGTCCAACAAGGCAAACCAGAATAGGAGCAACATCATAGGTATGGGGATCATTTGGAGGGTTATCAGCTGGGAGGTGGAAGGGGGAGAAATGGGGAAATGGTTCAGGACTTAAGAAGCATACTTGGTTGGTACAATATAGACAGGGGGAAGTTAAGAATAATATAGGAAAGGGTTAAGCCAAATAATTTATATGTGCAACCCATGGACATGAACTAAGGGGGGTGGGATTGCTGGAGAGAAGGGGGTACTGGGAAGAGGGGAGCAAAGGGAAAAATAATTGGGACTACTGTAACAACATAATCAAAAATATATACTTAAAAAAGAATAGACTGATAATATTTGCTGCCAATGTTAGTTTTCAAATGAAGCTTAGAATTTTGGAAAACTTGTATCCACCACCATGAGCTTGATACTTCCTTATACTTAAAGCCTAATCCAAGGTTGATGGATAATGATATTAAATATTATTGTTTTTATATTGTATAATGAAATATGTCAATATTTGGGAGGTTTGCATTAAGTCAGTGAATCATGTTTTCCATATGACTAATACACAATGTTACAAAGTCATGCATAGTAAAGATAGACTCAAAAGGCAAGACAGAGGAATGAATTTTAATGTTACAAAGTACAAAAACTGCACTGATATGATTTCAGATTCTGCACTATCTTTTGAGAAACTATACCTTATTCAGTTTCAGTATAGTATCAAATTAAAATAGCTACAATTATCTAAAAAGCCTATTAAGATATCCTTACCTTTCTCAATTATATATCTGTGTGAAACTTATTTTATTCATATACTTCAACCACATCATATCAGATTAAATGTAAAAGCTGACTGAGAATCCACCTGTCCTGCATTAAGCTAAATATTTAAGACGTTTTCAAAAATGTAAGCCACTGCTATTATTCTTTGTTTTGGAAAATACAACCATTTTCATAAGAAATAGTATTTATGTTAATATTTAATTGGTAATGTTTTAAAATAAATTAATAAATATTTTAAATTTTGTTTTAATTTTTAATATAAGTATTCATAGATATAACTCATGAAAACAAAAGCTCTTTGGGGTTCATAACAACTTTGAGAATGTAAAACAGTCCTGAGATCAAGATGTTTGAGAACTGTTGGCCAAAGCACAAGCAACAAATTACCCCAAAACTTAGCATTGTAAAATTATATCTATTATTTCACACAGCATCTAAGAGTCAGGAATCCAGAAGCAGCTTAGCAGAGTGGTTCCACTCATGAGATTGTAGTAAACTGTGGGCCAGAGTTGCAGTGTCTGAAGATTTGACAAAGCTAGAGGATCTGCTTCCAAGCTAGTTCACCTGGCTGTTGAAAACAGACTTAATATTTACAGCCAATTATGTGTGTTACGTGCAACTGAGTCAGCCCCTACTCCTGGGCCCCTTAGATGAGTGGTGTCCACAGTGTCCTGTCCTCAACAGCCCTGCTTGGGTCCTGTAGACTCAGGCGTATGGCTTCTTTAATGGAGAAAATCCTTTGTTCCCTTCTACTATGTTCTTTTCTTTCTTGATTTTTCCCTTGTTTCATTTCATCAAAATATTAGGTCCAAGTTAATAGTAAAGCCAACAAGGTCACTATTAATGTGGGGGCTTAATAATTTGTTACTCCCCCACCACCATAAAGGATACAGGAAAAAAGTACTAATACTATTGTTACCTGCCCTGCCTTGTAAAGAAACAAGGCAGAAAATATTAATATTACAAAATACAAAATAAGGAACAAAGTTGAAGGTATCATAGTTCCTTATTTCAAAGCATTAATAGCTGCAATAGTCACAACAAAGCATGATAACATTGGATTTAGCAATAATTTCTTGGATATAAACCCAAAAGTAGAGGTGACAGAAGTAAAACTAAATAAATTACATCAAATTAAAAGCTTCTGTGCATCAAAGGTGTGCTACTGTGATTTATAATAAGACATAAACATTTGGTTTTCATCCCCATTTCTGGAACAGACTACTAAAACCCTTGGAATCTTCTGTGTGATAAGAACAATAATGATGTCTTTTGTAACCCATTACAAGCCCCTTTCAACTACCTCTGAGTTTATGTTAATGAGATGATTTGTTTAGAAAGCCCCTAAGGATGGGGGTGGGGGGTGGGGGCTCGTTGCCAGGGGGACAAATCATAAATAAAATGTCAACATTTTCAGCCCCACTTTCCCAACTCCAGGTTGGAGAGAGGGGTTAGAAGCTGAACTAATTAGCTAAAGTCAATAATTTAATCAATCAATCATGCCTATGTAATGAAGCCCAAAAGGACAGGGATTGGAGAGAATTTGGCTTGGTGAACACATGAAGAGAACACAGACAGAACATGAAAGCTCAGTGTTCCTCTCCCACATTTCTTGCCCTATGCATCTTATCCGTCTGGCTGTTCTTGAGTTATACAGTCCTTTATAATAAACCAGAAATCTAATAAGTAAAATATTTTCCTCACTTCTTTTAGTCATTCTAGCAAATTAGTTGAACCCCAGGAGGGGACTGCAAGAACCTCCCATATATAGCCAGTTGGCTAGAATTATAGATAACAAGCTAATCCAGTTGATGTCTGAAGGGAGGTGCCAGTCTTGTGGGCTTAATATGTGGGATCTGATGCTATCTCCACATAAGTAGTTTCAGAATTGAGGTAAATTGTAGGATACCCAGCTGTGTCAAGGAAGGGCTGATGTGTGGAGCACCCACACCTCTGATGTCAGAGTATTTATTAAGAATAGAGGAGACGGAGACCTACAGGAGTGTTTTTCCTTAACAAAAAGAAACAGAGTGAAAGGCAACCTAAGAAATGAGAAGAAGTATTCAAAACATATAAAGAACTCCTACAACTCAACAACAAAAAACAACCCAATTAACATTATATAGCCAAAAAGCACTTGGAAAGATGCTTGACATCCTAACCAATAGGCCAATAAGGAAATGCAAATCAACCATGATGAAATACCACCTTACACTCCTTAGGATGGTGAGATAAATTATGAAATCCTTGTGCATTACTTATGAGAATCCCTATGTACTATTTATGGTGATTTCCTCAAAAAATTAAAAGCAGAATTACCAGATGATCCAGCAATTGTGCTTCTGTGTATTTACCCAAAAGAATTGAAAGCAGAGTCTTAAAGAGATACTTGTATACCCATGTTCATAGCAGTACTATTCACAATACCAAAAGACTGTAGCGATCCAAACATCCATCAACAGATGAAGAAATAATATGATATATACATATCATAGAATTTTATTCAGCCTTTTGAAAAGGAAGAAAAATTCTAACACGTGTTACAACACAGATGACCTTGAGGATATTAAACTAAGTGAAATAAGCCAGGCACAAAAGGATGGATACTGTATGATTACACTTATAAGTTAGTTAAAATAGTAAATTCTTAGATATAGAAAGAATGGTGATGCAGGGAGTGTCAGTGAATGTGGAGTTGCTTAATTAACATAGAGTTTCAGCTTTGCAAGATGGTAAGAGTTCTGGAGATGGGTTATATGACAATGAATGTACTTAACACTAAAAAAAAATACAGAATGTATCACATTGTACTGTGTCTATATGTAAATATCATATACAGGATTAAAATTTAAGATATATAAAATCAATTCACCATGATATATAGTTTTTAAATTCTCACCTGATTTTTTTGTGTTAACTCATTAACAGAGCTTTTAAGTTTTTGTAGTTCTTGCACATACACAGCAACTTCCTGGGGACCTTTGGCAAGTTCACACCTTAGCTGGCTTATTGTGGCCTAAAAAAAAGATAAATAAGGCAAACTAAAATAGAAAAGAAAATGGAAGTATCCAAAGGTTTTAAGATTACAGAGATTTTTGTTGTTGTTAAATTGAAAAATACCTAGAAGTTTCAAATTAGTCCTTTATCCTATCACCCTACTGCCATCCCACATCTCTTTTGCCTAAAAATAATTTTTTAAATTTATCCAAAATGCCTAACTTCATTTATTTAATAACACATAAAATGAAAAGCTGACATCCTACTCTATGCATCTGAAGTAAGCATCAAATTGCAAACCTGAATTTACTGACTTTGAAACTCTGTACTTTAATCCTCCTTAATTTAAAAAGAATATGCAAGTTACAACTACATTTTCTCCCAATTTCTATAATGTAGCCTTTTACTTTTATTTTAAAAGCATATTAAGTGCAAACATACAACAAAGAATCACCTTAAAAGGTAGTGAATCATCTTTTTGACTGTAATGAAAAGTATTTTTCCAAAGAAGTTATCAAATGGAAGTTATAAAAATACATTTTAGTATTTATAATGAAAATTAATTTCTATTTTTAAAACAATGATTTGATCGTTTAAAAATAATATACAAGAAAGGTAAGCAGATCTTAGAAATACAAATTTCCTATACATGAAAGCTTAGCCATTAGAGAGAAAGACTAACAAATGCATTTTAGGTATGGTTTCCCGTAAGTGACATTAACAAAAGAACTTAAGTGTTTCTAATATTGCTTATTGAATTTACCTTTTATTTTTTAATTCCTAAAGTTACAATTATTTTCACTGTCTATATTCTTCATTAGTGTATAAAGCAGCTAATAAGAATAAAGTAAACTTTAAATTTTTTTCTTAAAAAACACATCAGCAGTTATCTACAGCATAGGTTTATAAATAAGTACTTTCATCTTCAAAGAAGAGAAGTTAGAAGACTAATTTTTTTAATTCTTTTTTTTTTTTTTCCATTACCGTTTAGTCCCCTCTTACTCCTCTCCACCCCTGGCCCCCTGCAGACTAATAATTTATGGTGACAAAATGCCAAGAGACCTTTTGCTACTCCTCTTTTGGAAACCCTTCCAGAATGCATGGCACCTTTTTTTTTTAAGAATTCTCATTAGTAGTGTATCTTCATCCCTTTACAGTGGCTTTGGTTTTAAGTTTCAGAAACCACCAAGTAAATGAGTTAAGTGACTGAACTGAATGACCAAAATTGGTTATTTTATTTTATTTTATTTTATTTTAATAACCATAAATTAATGAAACTAGTTTTTTGAGTTTTCCACACTGGTTTAAAATCAATTCAAAGAGGTTTCAAAAATGTTTTTTAGAAATGGCAACATGTCTGAGATGTTTATGGACAGACCTTTTAAGGAAAACATTCATTTAAATGAACCAATTCTGGTAACACTGAAAAGCGATGTCTCACATTACTTTATAGTTACACCTTATACAGAGTACTTCAATATAATATATAACTAATTATATATATGTGTGTGTGTATATACATACATATATTTCAAAAAAGGAAATGATGTTTTACTATTCATGCATTTGTAACTGTGTTCAAGTTAAAGGCATATTCTAATACCTTCTGTCTTAAACTGATCATCTAGCCTTGGCATGGACATAGGCATTGGGAGTTTATTTCAAATTGTTATTTCTAACTTGGAATCTCAGAATCATTTTCTGTGAGTAACATTTTAGATGTTAATATAAATATTGGAACAATTCAGCTACTTTAAATTACTATGTCTTGATCATATAGCACAAATGGCAACTTATCACAAAAGAAAATATATTCAAAATATAAAGAAAATATATCCAAAAATATGATTTTATATAGTTTTTAGACACATTCTTATAAATGACTTTACAATGTTATAATGTTAACATCCAAAAACTGAACATCAGGTGCATCCTTTATCCTTTGTACACTAAGTATGTATCTTTTTTAAAACTAGAACTTTTAAAAATATGAAAGCAAACATTTAAATTTCTTTAATTTAATCAAAGGCGTAAAAGGAAAGATGTGGAAAGAGTATATACCAAAAGGTACACTTTAATTATGGGGAAGGGGAGGGAGGGCATGAGTTACAGGGACTTTCACTTTCTCTATTGCACATTATAAATCTTTTACAATGACCACATATTATGTTTATATCTGGGAAAAAATAAAAATGAAAGGAAGACAAAAATTTCAAGATAAATACATTCCCTGTTCAGGTATCACTATGGTGAAATTCAAACAAAGAAGGTTCTCCGCCCTATTTAACAGGCCAGGTTCACCTGTGCCTAGAAGGCTTTATTTAGCACTTGCACTGCCTCTTCCTGCTCACTTCATTCTCACACATGCGCTCCTCGAGGAGACTTCCCCTGATCATTCTATCTAAAATTGTCCCACATTACTGTCAGCTCCACTACAGCATATCCTGCTTTATTTTTCTTTATAGCGCTTAGCATTAATTGAGTTTTATCATGACTTAGTTACTTATATACATATTGTTTGGCTTCCACAAAGGAATACAAGCTTTATGAGAGCAGGCACTGTCTTATTCACTGTTATGTATCCCACTACTAACTGCTGACACTCAGGCATTCAAAAAATACTCATCAAAGGAATGAGTGATTCGGTCTCCAAGTAATTAAGAGATTATTTGTTTCCATATATCAGATTCTAGTTTGTATTCCTCGAAGCCATGTTATTGAATTCAACATTGAACTTTTATTAGAAATCTTTAAATTACAAAATTAAGAAAACATATTTCAAACAAACATTCTGCTAGTAGTTTAAAATTATATTTATTGTCCCAATATTCTACTACTTAGTAAATAATCATTTAAAGATGGCTACAAACTTGCATGATTAGTAAAAACAAAAATGAGCATATCTTTGAAGATCTGAGATTGCCTAAAAACACAAAAATTTCCATATGAAGATAAAGGTACTATATTACAAGTATTATTAATATTAAAAGCTTTCCAAAAACACATTACCTCAAGTTTAAGCATCTCCATTAGAAAGCAGAAAAAAATAATAAAATGATGGATGAAAGGTGGAAAACAAGACTGACAAAAGTACACACTGAACACACAATTAAAAATGTCAAAAACATACTGCTAAATCTGATCTCTTATATCAGCACACTTTTAAAAGACATTTAAATACTCTCTTTTAAAACTATGCTGAATATAATCATACTGATACCATGTTTATTTGAACTACAAATAAAATTCTTAAAAAATAATTTCCACACTAAATATAAATTTATTACAACTTTGATATTTTCAATAATGTAGATCTTTAGAAATAACATTTTTAAATTTAAATCCTCAATTTCTGATCTATAAAATAGCTAATTAGTATTTATAAAGTACTTCTAAATTCTATAGAATGAGTTCATTACCTATATGCTATCTAAATTATCTAGACACCACCCCAAAAATCTGTCAGTGAATGCTTGAGGTATACATTTAATGAAAGTGATGAAACATAAGGACATATTTAACAATGCACACCAAGTTATATATCTTTAGCCTCAACTAGGAATACCAAATAAATCATTGCATTTTTTTAGTTTCTTTATTTTCTTTAATGTGTTTGTTAATCATGCCAATATTCATGTTCAGTAAAGCAGATAATATATAAAATCAATTTTTTCTATTAAGTTCCTTAAGTGCTATAATTGACCAACACACTTAACTAAGAATAAATAGAACTGAATTTTAAAAAATTAGTAAAATACATGCCATCTACTTAAAGAGTAAGCAGGAGCTAAATATAAATGCAGTTATAAACAAATAAATGAGATGGGTATTTAGTAATTTTTTCATATAAAAACATGAGACAACTTTATAACTTAAAGAAATATGAGACAACTCAAAAGTAATTTTAAGTTATACTCAATATAAATATTATAACATACAGTATGACAAAATGTAAAAGGTAATAACAACAAGTATTAGGTCAAGATTAACAGCACAAATTTACTTTTAGGGCAAATCATCAGACCACCTGAAATAGAAGCTAGCATGGTACAGAAAAAACACTGGCTTCGGATAAGACCTGGATTCTAATGCTAGCTTCCTATTATTAGGTGCACAGCCTTGAACAAGTCATGCAACCTCACTGAGTCTCGGATTCCTAACATATAAAACAAAGTTAAAATAGTACTTAGCTCACAGGGTTAAAAGAAACAAATGGGACCACATATTTAAAGTGCCTCCCTAGCACAGTACTCAAAACTAATGGTAGTGAAAAAGTAAGACTTTGGTTCTAATAACAATATTGCCCTCCTATGGTACCATTTCCCTAAAGTTGTTAAAAATATTTCAAAAACGATCTGAGGTTTCAATAACTATATAAGTATTAATTAACAAAGAAGGGAATAAATATTTGCCATGTTTTACTAATAATATAATGAAATATTAAATCACTATTCAGCAAGACTAAATCCCTTAATTTTAAAATTTACTTCAAAATACAAGTATATTATATAAAAACTTGAAAGATGTGAAAAACGGATTTCTAGCTATTTTTCTTTTTTCCCAGAAACATGTTTTCTAGAGAAAACATCAATCCAAAAAAAAAAAAAAAATATTGCCATTGCCTTGTTGACAGGACAGTATGAGAAGACTCTAAATCCTTTTCTCCCAAATCTTTTATAATTCTACTTAAAACGTTTTCATCTTAAATGACCTCATCTCATTACATATAAAGACATTTTAATCTACATAAATAAAAATATAAATTTATAAAAACCTTCTGTATTAAACCTGGTGTAATTCATAAGTAAAATATTACTCAAAAATATTTCCCACATTCATTTTCCCCAAAATGCAAGTAAGTGTGTGTACACACACACACATTTCTTATTCCTTGTTCAAATTCTACTTGTGTAACAATTATAATGCCATGATTTTCAGCTGGAAAAGGTCAGAGAGGACTGTACTTTAAAAACAAGACATATTCTAAAGCTGCCATTACTGTGATTCAATTTTAGTCATCCTATTGCATTTGTTTTGAAACTTCAAATATCATTAAAGGAATTTTTAACCAAAAGAGTATAATTTTTTAAAAATTTGACAAATACTAGTAGGCAGGCAGATTTAATAAAAAATAATTCTTATTTTGAAGCACAGAGCTAAACGATTAGATTCACGCAGGTTCAAGTATTTCTAATTTAGCATTATCTAAATAGGATTTTCCTCATGAGACCTGTCCAATTCAGCCTCTCCTTGATTACACATTAGGAGCTTTTAACCATGTTTGATAAGTTCATGAAGTCTCTGAATTGATGGAAAAATTGTAGGATTATGTGTTTATTATAGGCTACAAAGATTACTTTTGAGAAACCTGTACCTGAAATTCATAAACTTTAAAATCAGAAGCATTAAGCATCATAAAGCCTCATATGCCTATGAATGTCATATGCATAAACTTTCACCATTCCCCCATTAATAAGATAAAGGACAAGATGACATGGGTTATTAATATTCATATCCTATAGCACATTAATATATTACTAAATATGAACAGAGTGGCTTTTAGATCACCAGCTTAAGAACTCTAAGACAGACCTACAAATTGAAAGGTCACTATCACTTTATTTTTTTCTAACTTTTGGGGTTTTCTTTTAATTTTTTATTGTTTATGCTATTACAGTTGTTCCCACTTTTTCTCCCTCTTCCCAGCTTAAGAACTACAAATGATAGTAGTCATAACAATATCTCTTATAATACAGTAAAAAGGACATAAGCCAATATTTTACTGCAAATATGTTTATTACATATCCTAGAGCTTATCGTATGCTTATATAGAGGATTTACAGGCAGGCCAAAGTAGTTTCATGTGAGAAATGACATAAGGAACCGAGAATGTTTATCCTGGAAGAGAAAAAACTCAAAAGTAAATATGAACAGCCTTGCCCCGACCAGCATAGCTCAGTTGGTTGAGTGTCATCCTGCAAAGCAAAAGGTCGCTGGTTCAATTCATGATTCAAGGTCAGGGCACATGCCTGAGTTGTGGGCCCGGTGCCTGGTTGAGGATATGTGAGAGGCAACCAACGGATGTTTCTCTTGCACATTAATGTTTCTCTCTCTCTCTTCCCCTCTCTCTCTAAAAATATAAATAAATAAATAAATAAATAAAATCTTTAAAAAAATGAACAGCCTTCAAATCCCTCATGAGGAAAAGAGAAAGGACTTATTCTGTGTAATTCCTCAGGAGAACTGGAACCAGCGCATGTAAATTACAGGAAACTCAATGGAATGGCTGACTTATGAAGAAATATGAACCCCTACGCCATCTAGCAAGAGTAGTAGATCAGTTATCGGATGCTTCCTTTACCCCTGACTAACTGAAATAAAATCAATTATCACTTACTGAGTAGCCAGGAGCACATTTAATTTTTAATATTATCTCTGTACAATATACATCATTTATTAAATAGCATAATACACTTTCAGGCAAACATTCTTCTCAAAATGTCTAGCTACATAAAGCAAAGACAAAAATATTAACTCTCAGACTATACACAAACATTACTCAGAGGAAATGAAAGAAAGGCAAATACTATTTTGATAGGTCACTCAGAAAAAATTCAAATTCTGATTCTCTCAACAGTATAAACAAGTTAATGTCAATCACATTTAAGTACTCTGAACTTCATTACCTCTGAATTAGCGTAATCTGCTTGTAACTTTTTGCACTCATCTTTGAGTTTTTCAGATTCTCTCTCACGTTCCAAAGTCATGTTATCCATTAGTGTTTGAACTTGGACCAGTTCTTTCTTTAACACAGCAACATCTTCTATACCAGGTCTCTGAAGCTGTGAAGCAATAACACATATTAATTAAAAATACAATGAAAAACTAAAATGATAAACATTTTAAATGGTTCCACTACAAATAAATCAAAATGAAAACAACCTTTAATATCAAGTACTGACCCCCAAACATCACACACTTATTTCTTCCCACAACAAGCCTCTCCTCTTCCCACTCTATCTCATATTTAATAGTATTACCACTCAAGGTGCAAAATAGTAAATCCACAATTATCCTTAGCGCTTTACTTGCTTTCCTTTCTTCCACAAACTACACCCATTCGTCATAACAATCGCTTGATAAATGCTTACATTCCTTTTCTATCCTAAGAAACTAGTAATAAAAATGAAGAAGGAAGAGATAGAAACATAATTATGATTTGTTGCAGGTTAAATATAGTTTATCCATTCATTTATATATTTTTTGAGTGCTTAATAAAGGACAGAAAGGAGTTGAGAATAGAACCAAAATTGCTAAGCCTGGGGAGAGTGCTGAAGATGTAGTCCCAATGACAGAAATACAGTTATGGAGGAAATACAATGACTTGATGTTATACTTAACTGAATTTGAAATAAAAGGTAGAAATGCAACCAGAAGTATCCTAAAGTACGTGAATTTATAAAACTATAGTGCAAGGGAAGGTCAGGATCAGAGATACAGATATGTAAACTACTAAAAAGACAAATTATATTAAGAGAGAAACAGCAAAAATGTTAAGGTAATAAATTATATATCATAAAATTTCATTTTGATTTTTAATAAATCATATTTATTATACATGAAGGTGAAAGAAGAACTACAGGGCATTTTATTTCCTCCATTTTACTCAAGCTATAATTTTAAAACTGTTTCATCACAGCCGGTATTTCATTTTTAATTGAGAAAATTTTAAGTTGCATTATAATAAATAGTTTATAATTACCAGTTCAGTCTTCAGATCTTGAGTTATAGTTGCCTCTTTGTTTAATTCTTCTGTCAAATGTGACACTTTTTGTTCAGCAGCTTCTCGAAGACTCCTTTCTTCATCATATTTTGACTTTATATCTAATTAAAGATTGTATATGTGTACATACATGTAAACACACATGTTACATGACATTTATTCTAGAGATTAGTTTTAGAAATCCCTGTACATTGCAGTGCATATCTATGTATCAATTCAAATTCATATTCCTTAGATAACCTAATAAAAGTATACTTGATTATATTAAATGAACTTTAAAAAAATCTAATGTTTGTGTATACAGTATTCTATTAAATAGAATTTTAGTGTCTGTTTAATTACATATGATATTTTAACTAAAATTGTGTAGTTTAAAAATAATAGATATAACTGATAGTATAACCAAAGGTTAAATCTATACTATATTATTTAACATCTTCGAAATGTTATTTGTAAACCTTTAAGATCTCCCTCCTCCAAATTCAAGAAAAATTCAACAGAAAAAATCAGTCCTTTGAAGGGAGCAGGTGGGAGGACAAACAAAATTTATATTGCAATATTGTTATTAAATTACAGTAATAACACCATAGTCTATAACATATACTTCATCACTAAATACAATGTTTATTTCTAAGATATATAATGGCAATAAAGAAATGAAACTAATGTATTAGCTAAATAATTCTTACTCAATTTACCTGCAATTTCAGTGGCAAGTTGTGCTGCTTTCTGTTCAAATAAGTCTTTCATTTGCTTAATATTAAAATTTTCTGTTTGGGCTTCTTCTAACTGTTGTTCCAAAGAATGAAGTTCTACAAAAAAGTGTAGCATTTATTCAAATACAATGTTAATTACATTTGCTAACTTATATCATAATCATTGCACTAAAGACAATTAACATGTCTGTTATGAATATCTTCATATTTTAAGAATTAAACATATATATTTCACTTAAGGCAAAAGTCATAATTTACAAACATGTAAAATAAATGAAAGGACTATTTAGCATCATACCCAAATAATCCATAAATATTTCTTTAAAAATTATTTTGATTTCACATTTCATAGTTATCCTCCTATATCTTTCAACTAACTAAAAAAGAATATACGTAATCTGCTCCCCTGAAAATATTTCGTAATAATGTGAAATAAAATGAGAAATGGTTTAAAAATAATCAAGGTCTTAAGAGAAATAATCAATTAAAATAGGTAATCAAGTACTGATACTTTATTCTCATAAAGAAAAGAAATTTCAGAGGGAAATTAAATATAGACTAAATTAACCTCAAAAATAATTTTGATTATTCATTGAGCATTCCTTCAGTTAGAGTCAGTTACAAAGATGCTAGTTCCATCATCTTAAGAGAAAAAAAGTCACTCTTTAATAATAGACTTTTTTTCATTAAACAACCATATTGATGCAATATTCCAGAAGTTTTTAACTTCTGAATACACAAAACATTAAGATTTTAATAAACTGATTAAATTATAAAGTTCACAGCTAACAAGCACTGCAAACCTAGAATATTACTGTTATCATCACCATTTTAGAGCCATAAAGTATAACAACAAAACAAAATTCACATAGCAGGCATAAGAAAAAAAGAAAAAAGAAAGAAGAATGAGAAAGAAGAAAAAGAGAAATGAAATAGCTGCTTTAAGAAAAGTTACCTGTTGATGAATCAGCCACTAATCCATCAGGTTTAGGTTCCTCAAAGAAAACATAAGACATAAACAAATGCAACGTTAAAAAAAAAAAAAAATCTCTGAAAATGACATTCTGTCACGTAAGTAAGAAAATTTTGGTAAAAGTTAAATTTTGGCCTGCTCACATTCTTCCAGATCTCTAAGATAACACTAGGCACACTGGTATAATAATTTAACTGCAGCTCACTGGTTCTAAGAATGTTTTTGTTAACATATAAGAAATCACTATGTTTCTTGCAATAGATAGCATCTTAAATTCCATAAATTCCATAATAAAGTTATTACAATTATATAGATTCTAAAGCAAATATTTAAGTTAAGCAAGATTCAATCCTGTGATACTTGAAACTTTACATAAAATAAATATGACAAAGAACTATCACTGCTAAAAAAAATGGCTTTAAAAGCATTAATTTTTAATTCAGGATTATAGATCATCTTTAAAATAAGCAAAAATAAAGAATATATTCCATAAGGTTTAATTTATCATGTACATTAGAATATGCTGCCTCATCATTATTTTCATATACTAAAGAATTATATACCTCTAATAGTGTTGAACAAAGTATCTCATAGTATATCTGACTTTTTCCTATTCATTGGATTTGGACATTGTGATTGCTAAGAATTATCAATATGTCAAATACATTTTTCCCCCAAGGTAAATCTCCTAACAAGTCAATTTATACCTCGCACTCTGGAAAATTTATTTAATTTATTAAATGTAAAATACTCATTTCAACTGTAGTTAGGAACTTCCTCTCTGTTTTCAAGTACAGAAAATAATACAGCCCATTATGATTAGTTGTTAATGGCATCCATGTAAAAGATGAATAATTGATCTGTAAGTATCTTAGATTATTAAAATCCTCTTCAATGCAACCTCAGTTACAGAGGCTGAGTAGTAACAAGACTGTTGATACCTTGTTATCCACTTATTTCTTTTTGTCTTTTCTAGTCTAAATGACAATTTTTGGTAAAAAGACGAAACAGCAAAAAGAGTAACTGAGAGTCACAATGTACTAAGATAATGTGCAAATGGATCACTAATTACTTTATAAAAATATTACAACTATTGTTGAAGGGTATTCATTTTATTCTTACAAATGAAAACTACATACAGATTTGGTAAAATTCATTATTCTATAATTCTTTATGCAATTTATGTAATTTTAGTATAAAAATCATAATTGGTTAAGATATTTACTTAGAAAATACACTAAACTATAAAGAATCTGGATATTACAAGAATCTTAGTTGGAGAAAACCACTTTTGACAGCACAGTGATTTTCTTGTTCTTTTATGTATTAGTTTCTATGTATGTAAAGTCATATAATATATACATATTTGTGTGTATGCACAAACATATAGAAATATTTTAATTTTGTTTTTTGAAACCTAATATTGTTAATACAAGTTTTCCCACATTTTCAAACAACTTTCACTATAACAGTAATAATTCTTTCCCTACTAATAGACATTTTAGTCATTTCCAACTTGTCACAACCACAAATGCTTTGAAGAGTTTCACTATTGTTTAAACCTATATATTTTTACCTTTTAGGTACATTGCTAGAATAGAATAATGTAGCCTGGTATAAATAAACAATTCACATATTTTTAATGGAGCACCTTTAAGAAGTTACACCTTAGATTCCCATACATGTGTTTGCATTCATTAGGTTTACAAAGAATATATACTGTAGGCTATTAAACACAAGAAACAAATTAGGAAATTGTTTATATCAGGCCACCTGCTTACCAAAAAAAGTGTTACATTTAGTTTTCAACAACAACAATCAACTAATAAACACGCTTCAAGCATTTAAAAACAATTACTTGCTGCTGCAGCCCTTGAAATTTTTCTAATTCTTTCTTTAATTCTTCTGAGTACCATTTTTCTTCCTAAAAGGAAAAAAAGATTTTTAATTAGCAAATTTTAAAAGATTTGTTACCTGAAACACTGAAAATAAACAAATATAATCCTTTTAAATCTTACCTTAAGTGAAGCCTGTAGGTCTTGGACCTCCTGTCTAAGTAGTGTTACATCATCTCTAAACATATTTGGGGTAGGGGTGGGGAGGTGGAGAAGTAAAGAATTAATAGTTAATGTTCTCTAATTAACAACCTGTTCTCTTAACAAATCATGGCTAGTAACTATATATTGATATTCTAGTATTCTCAATTAAAATAAAAACTCCAACAAAAAGCATCAATGGGTCCCTACTGCAGTTGGCATAAAATCTAAACTCATTAACAAGGACTATAAAATCTGCACCTTATCACCTCCCCCTCATTCACTTAGCTCTGTTCCTTGAGTCTGACATGCCCTTTCCTATGAAACTTCTCGCATTGCTTCCCTCACCTAAGAGTCAGTGTGACAAAGAACAGTGAGCCAAGGTCCACTCTAGGCCCTAATGCAAGAAAGATTCCATGATAAAATACTTTTGGGATTATCCTTCAAGATGTTTGGACATATCTTCTCTTTTGGATTGTAAATTGCAAAAAAAAAAATGGGGCGGGAGGGTGGGTGGGGACTCTCCTTGTTCCTTGCTAATGGATGCCATGGTAGAAGACACAAGAAGTGAAATGAGTTCATTACAAATCTTCCAAGTGAACTGATTCTAGGATGAAGTAAATAGGAGAACAGGATCATTTCTAATGAAGAGAAGACCAAGTCCACATCAGCACAAGCATTTATCAGCAAGATAAAAGACAATGAAACATATTGATGGGAGAATTCTTCTCTAGAATTAGGGCAGAGACAGAGAATAAAAAGTAGAGCTTGATCTGTGAAACAAAGTTAATAGTGGAAAAGAAAGGAAATTGCCAACTAAGAGAAATGTAAAAGATGAAGAAATAAATCCTCTACCATTTATAGCCATTCATATGTAAGGAATTCTTACATTATTCAACAGACATTCATTGTCTATTATAGACTCTCGAGTTGTTCAGTCTAATGGGAGACATGAACATGTTAATAAGAGTAACAGACTATCATCAGTTCTATGAGAGAAATAAAAACAGACATGAAGACAGTGGTAACTTCTACCTAGAAGGGCTTTGTCATGAAGATAAACTTTGAGATAAAGTCTGAATACAAAAGTAAAGTTCAATAACAGATTCCTGCTTTTGTTGACTCTTAAAATTTTCATTAGCCTTCATTTCTGGAGTGTGTGTGTATGTGTATGTGTTACCACACCTCCCTCTTTCCCATATGGCCCTATCAACTAATCTGATTTGTAGAAATCACATGGCAATGTAGGACACTTAGTCTTCATATGTATATGGAAAAGTATGGGTGTGTTTTAAGTTTTCTCTACTATTTAGTAATCTCCCAACTCTATGTATAAACTAAAATGAAGAAAGAAAATAATAACAATATGCTTAAATGGCTCATATAAAATGTAATGAAATTACAAGGAAGATAATTCCAATTCAACTTCTAACTTGGTAGCCTCAGTTACTCCAATTAATCTTTTCTAAAGTGCCACTTCAACAAATTTGTGAAAGTAATTTGCCTACAATAGAAAATCTTCTAAAATGTATAACATAAAACAGCTTAGGATATTTACAAAAGAAAATTGGCAACATCTATTAAAAATTTCAAAGGGAAACTGTCCAACAATTCCACTTCTAGAAATTTACCTTACAGATATATTCGTACATGTACAAAGAATACATCAACAAGGATATATATCCCATCATTTATAATTGCAAAATACTGGAAATACCCTAAATGGTCATCAATAAGAGAATGATAAAAATTCCATGCCGTCATTAAAAAGACTGAAATAGCTTTATCTGCATTGATGTGAAACAATTCGTAAGATACTCAGAGAAATAAAAGGTGCTGAACATTGATTGTAGAACTGCTCTTTTATGCAATTACAGAAATTTGAATATTTTTATATGTACACAAATATAAGCATATGCATATAGATACATAGACTGTCTCTGAAAGTATATGCAAGAAACTGATAAACAGTAAGGCTACAGAAAGGAGTGGCAAGGAGTCAATTTTTACCATATAACTTTTTGAGTCATTTGAATTTTACACTCTGTATATACTATCTGTACATACATTTTAAAAATCTGGTCCCCAAAAAAACATACATCAGGTTTCAAATATGTTGAAAAAATTCACATGTAAAGCGTTTCTTGCTTTAAAGCAAGGTTTCATGACCCACCCAAATCATGTGGGTTTTTAATCCAAAAAACATACGGTGCCCAGTCACATGTTATCCATTGTGTTAGCGAGGGACAGGATTGTCAGAAACTGGAGAGGTGTAGAAAAATGAGAACAGATACAGTAAGAGATAAACTAGTGAAGATTACTACTTAGAGCAACAGCAATCAAGTTTGCACCTTAAGATTATTACCTTGGAAGCAATATAGAGTTCATTGGAGAGGTAACAAGACTGAAGGCAGAGAGCCAACTGTAAATACTGAAAAAATATATTTTTGAGTTAGAGATGATGAAGCCTAAAATAAGTTGTAGCACTAAATATGGAAGAGGTTATGAGAGCTGTTCAGGAGATAGAGTTTTTCAATTTTTCAATTACAGTTGACGTACAATATTATATTAGTTTCAGGTTTCCTATATTGTAATTGCACATTTATATACTTCATAAAGTGATCACCCCAATAAATCTAGTACCCCTAAGGGAGAGAGAATTAACTAGACTTTTTGACAAATCAGATACGGAAGCAGAGGCAGGTATGTAAAAATAAGCAAATTTAATTTTCTGGCTTCAGTAATTGGGTAGAAACATAATGTTGCCATTCACCAGAAGAAGTAGATAATGAGTAGGTTTAAAGCAAATATAACAAGCCCTGTTTACAAAATGTCAATAGTGAGACATTTCTTTGGAACATCTATGAGAAGATATCTACTAGACATCCTGGGAACTAATTCTAGGTTGGAGAGGTAGTTTAGGAGGAAGTCATGGATGTGGATATAGAGCAAGATGAGCACACAAAACAGATCAAGAAAGAATAATCACACATGTATATTATCTCAGAAGAATAGAAGGAAGAGAGTCAGCAAAGCCAAATTTTGCAGAGATTGTGGTAGACAGTCTACAAAGATGGCTGCCATCAAGTCCTTTCCTTCATATTTGCAGAAGCCACTTCTCCACTGACAGAGTTTACTTCTTGGCCTCTAGAAACTGAGCTGGCCCTCAGATTCCAGAGTAGCCTTGTGGCTACTTTGACCCGCAGAATGTGGCATAAGTGAGGTTCTGACACTTCTGTACCCAGGCCTTAAGAAAATGAGCAGCTTCTCCTTTCCTCTTGAAGTGCTCTTTCTCAGAACACAACTGCTGGTTTGTTAGGTCCAAGCAGCAACATGAAGGAGCCCATGAGTAGAACTAAGGTCCCTGACATATAGCCCCAGCTGAGCTTCCCGCCAGCATCCAACATCAACTCCCAGCATGAATTTAAAGCCATTTTGGAGCTCTTGGCCTTCCCAGCACCCCAGTCTACATAACTTAAACCATAAGAACCACCCAGTCAACCAAAATAATCATAAGTAATGAACTGTTATAGTTTTAAACCACTGAATTTTAGGTTAATTGTTACAAGGTAATAGAGAACTAAAACAGAAGTAAGATACCAAAGGGGTTCAGAACAGGCTTCCCCAAGATGTGCCACTTGGGCATGGGGATTATTTTGAGCTGAAGGCAATGGAGATCCTGCAGGCTCAAGAAACTTTACTTTTCCCTTAAAGAATTTAAATTGAGGCTGTACCCATAAGAGTTATTGCCAGAAATAACTTTGTATGACTTAGGGCAGGGCAAACTGCTAATTACTCAACATCTGCTCTTCTTATCCTAAGAATGACCTTGCTCCCTTCTGAAACCTTAAAGCACCTAATCTCATTTCGTAGCTCAGAATGTCATGCATACTCATTATACATTTCCGTCTTTGAACCTCTCATGTATGTGGGGTGTCTAATCCTCTCATGCATGTAGGGTTCCCATAAGTACATATGCAATTAAATTTGGTTATTTTCTCTTATTAATATGTCTCAAGTCAATTTAATTATTAGACCAGCCAAAAAAAACCTAGGAATGTAAAGGAAAATTTCTTCCTCATACACAATAAGAATTGAAAATAATCCATATGACTCTTAGCCTTTGAAGGAGCAGTTACAGAAGAACGGTAGGACAGATTCCAGGCCTTGATTTGCTAAACATTAAATGACAGTTAAGAAACAAAAATATCCCTGACTGATGTAGCTCAGTGGATTGGGCATCATCCTGTGAACTGAAAGGTCGTCAGTTTGCTTCCTGGTCAGGACACATGCCTGGGTTTGCAGGACAGGTCCCCAGGTGAGAAACCAGTCACACATCAACGTTTCTCTCCATCTCTTTATACCTCCCTTCCACCACCCCCTATATATATAAATAAGAAAAAATTTTTTAAAGGAAAGACTGGATAATTTTGTGTTGAAAGTTTATATACTGGGCACTAATTGAGAGCTGAAATATAAAAACATTTATAATGTGCTTTAAGTACATATTTTATATCTATTTCCCAACAAATGACAAAAATTGTACTCAAAATTAACTCAGACATAAAAGTACTAAAGAGCATTAACATTCAGGTAAAAGGGAAGATTCATACTTCTGAAAAGAACTGGTTTTCCCAGATATTTTAATAAAAGTCATATTTTATAGTTCTATATTATCTATCAACAACAGGTACATGATCGTAACGTTTTTCCTTTATGTGGTGTTCTTTGTATTACAGCAGGTTAAGCAAGAGGCATCCTTTTTTTTTTTTTTTTTTTTTGAGAAGAGCACGAAAAAACAACTTTTACAAGTAGAATAAAATCAAGTTTTCTTCCTTAGTGGGGGTATAAGACAAGAGTTCTCACCAATAGTAAAAGAAAATCAAAGTTATATTGCTGAATGTTAGTTTAAGTAATTATATTTTAGTTTAATTTAATTTTTAAAATGGTCAGGCAAAATTGCCAAGAAGCAGAATGTGTCTGTGTGTTTAACGTTATATTCGTGACTGTAAAATAAATTTTTTAAAATAATTCTTGGAGGATCCAAGATGGTGGAAGAGTAAGCGGAATTTACACTAACCTCCCAGGACCAATCTGGAATTACAGCTTAATTGTACAGAAATCATCTGGAATAACCAACTGAACACAAGCTGGAGAGAAGTCTTATAACCACAGAGAGACAGAGAAGGCCACTTCATCACAGCGTGACTGGTAGGAATTGCGGAGACATGAAAGGGCTGGCTGGGCTCCCAAGGGTGGCAGCTGAAGGGACTGAGAAACAGCTTAGCATGCGGGGGGTTCCTCCTGAGAGCGGAAGGTTCCAAACCCCCAGCTGGGCTTCCCAGCCTACAGCAACAGAGTGGAAAGTAAAATAGTATTCAGCTGTGAAAAGCAAAAAGCCACAGGGTTTTTTGCTGGCCTGAAAGAAACAGTTGGAGACAAAGAGCTCTCAAACAGATCACATACAAAAATATTTTGGCGCCCACTTACCCTGGCCTTAAGCAGAGGAGGGCAGAGAGGACTAGAGATGTTTGGGAAGAATTTGGGGTGGTGGCTTTGAGGAGAGAACTGAGGGAGCAGCCAACCGGGTCCCAGTGCTCACTCATTCCACTACTGCAAGCAAACCATTACCCTCCAAGTGGCGTCAGCCTGAGGGGAAGCAAGAGCCCCACCTGCAGGAATGAATCTGCCCCACCTTCAGTGCCTGACAGCTGATCACAGATTGAATAGATTAACAACTAAAGGAGTCAGACAAAGGCAGCAGATCCCCAGAAGTCTCCAACAGGCTGCCTAGGCCCAGACTGGGACACAATCTGACACCACCAGGGGCAGATCCAGGAAGTGCAGATCAATCTAAGAAGCAGCAACAAATAAGAAGAGTCACAAAAATGGGGAGATGGGAAAACAACCCCCCATCAAAAGGAAAGGAGGAATTCCCAGAAAGAGTGCTAAATGAAACAGAGGAAAGCAAAGTATCAGACATAGAATTCAAAACATAGATCATAGGGAAGTCCAATGAGCTCGGTGAGCTCAAAGAAAACTACAAAGAACTCCAGGGAAACTATAAAGAACTTACTGAGAATTATACCAGCATGAAAAAGGACATAGAAGCTATCAATAAAAGCCAGGAGGAAATGAAGAATACAATTTCTAAACTGAAAAACACAGTAGAAGGAATTAAAAGCAGGCTAGAGGAAGCAGAAAATTGGATGAACTAGCTGGAGGACAACGTAGAAAAAATTCCCAGACAGTGCAACAAAATGAAAAAAGACTGAAAATGAATGAAGAGGATTTAAGACAACTGTAGGACAACGTGAAACGTAATAATATCCATATCATAGAAATACCAGAAGGAGAAGAAGAGAAGGAAGGGATAGAAAACCTGTTTCAGAAATTAATGACAGAAAACTTCCCTAACTTGATGAGAGAAAAAGTCACACAAGTCCAGGAAGCATAGAGGGTCCCAATGAAGATGAACCCAAACAGGCCCACTCCAAGACACATCATAATTAAAATGGCAACATGGAAGACAAAGAGTGAATCCTAAAAGCAGCAAGAGAGAAACAGCTAATAATATATAATGGACCTCCGATAAGGCTATCAGCTGATTTCTCAACAAAAACACTACAAGCCAGAAGGGAATGGCAAAAAATATTCCAAGCAATGAAATACAAAGGTCTACAACCAAGACTACTCTACCCAGCAAGGCTCTTGTTCAAAATGGAAGGTGAAATAAGAGTTTCCCAGACAAAAGAAGGCTAAAAGAATACATCTCCACCAAATCAGCATTGCAAGAGATGCTAAAGGGTCTGCTTTAAGAAGATGAAGAAACAGAGAGAGACAGAGAGGAACAAAATACAAAGGGGAAAAATGACAATGAATAAGTACCTATTAATAATAACAAAAGACCTTATGCACTCCTATGTTCATAGCAGCACTATTTACAATAGTCAAGTGCTGGAAACCTACGTGCCCATCTGTAGATGAGTGGATCAAAAAGCTGTGGTACATCTAAGCAATGGAGTACTATGTAGCAGAAAGAAAGAAGGAACTCCTACCATTTGCGACAACATGGATGGAATTAGAGAGTATTATGCTTAGCAAAATAAGCCAGGCAATGAAAGACAAATACCATATGATATCATCTAATACAGGAAACTAATGAACAACACAAACAAACAAGCAAAACTGAACCAGAGGCATGTAAACAAGGAGCAGACTTACAGTAATAAGGGGGGAAGCAGGGAGGGAGTGAAGGGGGTAAGAAGGGGAAGGTTCTAGTCAAAGAACATGTATAAACGACCCACGGACATGGACAACTGGGTGGGGATTGACTGTGGGAGAAGTAGTGGGCAGGGTTTGGGGGGTGGGGAAAAAAGTGGGACAACTGTAATAGAAACACAAACAAACAAAAATTTTTAGTGGAAAAAAAATGAAAATAAATAAATAAATAAATGAGCCAGCAAATCACCTCACCCCCAAAAAAACTTCACATGTAGGAAAGTGAACAAAAGAAAATGTAAAGTATGGAAATGCAATTTTAGTGAATATTAGAAAGACAAAGATTTCCCTTCACACTGTATATTTTTCTCCCTATCTGATCCCTCCAGAATTTGGCATTCTGATGAAGTAAATAGTGACATAAGTTTCTTTACATAAAACCAATAATACCAGTTGTTAATAGAGGTTTTGTTAACCAAGACTTTGACTGGAATGTCATGCCTAAAGGAGACATGCTTGGGCTTTGGTTGTTACCAAAAGCCCTGAGGAACTGGGATTGACTTTTGAAGGTAATAAAAGCCCACGAGATAAAAGGCCTGTTATCTTGGTTGTTGTGCGGTCCATGGCAATCTTTCCAGGGCAGGAATGAAGGTTGTTTTCCTGAAAGATGGCTAGAAAGGACCTTAAGGCACAATGGAAAACCTAAAGGACTTGGAAATGACAGGTGTTTACAAGCAAGGCTGAATGGCAGGTGTAGCTCAGCTTCTGTGCCCTGAAGGGCAGACTGAAGGTTACCCTAAATGTTCCTTGTGTAAGTTCCAGCAAAGCAGACTTAAAAATCATATGCAATCATTTGTTGCTGTTATTGTGTTTATGCAAACAAACAGGATAAAATAAAACTGGACTTAATACAGTCCCTTTATTGACAAGGAGGGCAATCTTAAGGAGAAATATCGTGATTCAAGGAAAATCACAATGCTCAGTGGTAGACTATAAACTACTGCAGCTAACTGTCTTTAAAGTTTATTTTCATTTAAAGTTTGTTTTCATTTTAAAGTTAAACTAGGTCTATGACATCATCAAAGATGCTTAATTTACAGTCAAGAAGAATGTCAAATGCCTTGCAACTGGATGTCTTTCCAATAAGACAGTCTCACAGTTCTAGAGACTGGTTTGTGGGCTATGCTGCATAAATTAACATGTGTGCTCTTTTTCATAGGGCATAAGCCTATGATCTCATTACCTGAGTGATTGTCTGTACGTATAGGCCTCACTTAATCCTGTCTGCAGCGCTGCCTTCTGAGACTCAATGGTTTGGCTGAACTAAGTGGCTGGGTTGGTGAAATATGTGGTGCTCTGTGGGCTTCACTTTAAAACTGGTTTCTCTTTTCTACCCTAAAGGCTTAGACAGAAAGGGCCCAGAGGTCTGAGGGGGGAAACCTAAAATATTTCCCTCAGCCCAAACTAAGTATAGTGGGCAAAAGGGTTTTGGACAGGTGTGACATGCCTGGCACATCTTACTCCAAAGAAGCTTTTTTGTTTTTCCTAATGTGGGACATTGAAAAATTAATACCTGCCTTTTGTCATCCAGTGGTAATGGTTTTAATGATGCCCTTTAACCCTGCTGCCAAATCTGTTGCCCTCAGAATACAACAAGGATGCCAACTTGTTAAACTGAGCATACCATTGCCCGGGGACAGCCAACTGACCTGGAGTCTGCAAGATCCTTCCCCATGTGGGAAGGCAACCCTCCCCTCCGCACTCCCACATTTATTAGGAATATCTGGACCCAAAGGTAGGTAAGACGACGACCCTATCCAGCTTGAAGCAGTTGGAGGAGCATGAGACCTTCGCCCATTGTCCTTTATGAGATTATAAAGGGTCTTAAATCTGAGAGGAGGGAATTGTTACAGATCAGGCCCCCGCCCATAAATTAATTAAAAAATAAAATAAAATAAAAAGTCAAAACCATATAATAATAATAATATTAATAATAATAATAATTCTTAAATTTTAATCCTTGGTTAAATTTATTATTTAAAAAGTTATTATAAAATCTTCTAAACCAAGCATATCATTCTTTATTAAACAGAACATGATACATATAATTTAACCTTCTTTTGATAACTCACAATCTTCATTAAAAACATAACTTCTGGACCATGTTGTAGATGCTAATAAAGATAATAGCTGTGCAAGGACAGAGAGGTTATAACAGTAAAAGAGAAAGACCATGCTAAATTAGGATAGACTTCAATAATGGGAAAAAAGGACTATTTTAACAAACTAATTATTCGTGATTAAACAATGATATTATATACATTCATAACATTACACTTCAAAACTAGTGTACTATACCTACCGTTTCAGAGCAAGATTAGCCTCCCCTCCATGACCTGAATCATTACCAGCATCATGAACTGCCTCATAGTGTATGAAAAGTTCATCAGCAGATCCAAGAGATTTCATACACTGAGGACATATGAAACCCTGTAGAAAATGGCAGAAAAAATATTTCAAAATAGTGTTTAATACTGCAAAATGATTATTTGTATATTATAAAATATAGTCAAGTGTCTTATTCACACGATGGTACCAATAAGTAAATTATAACACAGGGGAACAATTTTTGACATAATTGCTGTTGAGTTCAATTTTTCAGCTGTTTTAGACTTAAATAGGCATGCTTTAAAAAATGCAGTTAGTTTTATTCTATCACGTCAAGATTTTTCTGTACAGCTTATCTTAAAGCGACCACTCAAGGCTGGATTGAGCCTAGATCGTGGGAAGCACTAGTGCTCTCCTGTTGGCTGAGAGCAAACCCCCCTCAAGTGGGAAGAGGTGGGGGATGACCTTGGGAGACCAGCGACAGGTTCATACTTGTCTAGTCTGTTCAGTTACACATGAGACAGAGTGGTGAGAGGTTGTGTGCCGCTCGATATAGTGAATCATATTCCAAAGTGTAGTCCGAGTTTTTGTCTATATACAAGGAGTTAGCAGAATTTTTTTTTTTATTTACCTACGTGTTTATTTCCTTTCCTTCAGATCACGTCTGCCTCTTCTATTTCTCATAATAAGTGCCTAAACAACCCTGATTTGTTTGTTATATCTGTGGCAGTTTCAACATTCCCAGTCAAAGGACAAACATCAGCACATTTGTCAGGCAAGCCTATTTTGCATATTTTAAAGTAAAACTTGGTGATCAAGATAAGTCTTGGGCCCCTCACAAGGTGTGCAAGCAGTGTGTTGAGAGTTTACGAATGTAGACGAAGGGAACATGTGATAAATTTCTATGGCTTGGCGAGAGCCCAGAGGTCATTCGAGTGACTGTTACTTTTGTATAGTGAAAACGTCAGGATATAACAAGAAAAATAAATGTAAAAGAGAGTATCCTAATCTACCATCAGCTGTATGCCCAGTGCCTCATTCAGCTGAAATCCCAGTGCCAGTTTTAATTGAACTACCCTCTTTTGAAAAACAGGAGTATGGTGAAGAACTAAATGACAGCAATGATGAAGATTTTGAAATTGAAGATGATCAGTTCATAAGGGATTTGATGAGAATGAGTTGAATGATTTGGCACGAGATTTGAGACTATCCAAAAAGGCTTCAGAACTCCTAGCATCAAGACTGCATGAGAAAAACTTGCTTGAAAAAGGAGTGAAGGCATCCTACTTTCAGTCAAGAGAAAGTGCATTTCTGCAGTACTTTCGAAGTGACAGTGGCTTTGTGTATTGCCATAACATATGATACATGGTTTAATGGAGGAATTGGGAATTCCAATCTATAACACAACTAAATGGTGACTATTCATCGACAGTTCAAAGCAGAGCTTGAAGTGTGTCCTCCTCCACAATGGCAATTTATTAGTGTAGTCCCAAATGGACATTCGGTTTGTTTTCATGAAGAATATGAAGACATAAAGAGAGTCATTGATTCGTTGCAATATCACAAGCACAATTGGGTCATCTGTGTTGACCTTAAAATGGACTGCTTCCTTCTTGATCAGCAATGCGGATACACCACGTATCTCTGTTTTCTGTGTGTGTGGGACAGCAGAGCTCGTGAGAAGCACTAGGTGGAGTCAAATTGGCCTCCAAGATCCAACCTCAAACCTGGTGATCCAAACATTCTACATGAGCCACCTATTGACAGAAAGAACATTATATTCCCACCTCTGCACATAAAACTGGGTCTCATGAAGCAATTTGTTAAAGTTTTGCCAACTGAGGGAGACTGTTTCAAGTATCTCATTTTGGCATTTCCTAGCCTGTCGTTTGAAAATATAAAATACCTTAATATGTATGGTTGGTAGCAGAACTTTACTACTTGTACACAATTTGACTTAGAGTAATAATATGTAGCCTTTATATGAATAAAATAACTCTAAATAAACAGTATATTCAGGTAATTTTTTCTTTATTTTCCTTTGTATGTACATTTTGTGTGATTTGGGGGGCAAAGGGAGGGTATCCTGTACCTTAAAAAGTTGACATGATAGAGAAAAACTGGGGTCATTTTTGAATTCAGATGCCAATAGTTAGTCAAAAACAAGTGTCAGATCTAACTCGCTGAAGATTGTGTTCCCCAGTATATAGTATTAATCCCAAATTCCGGTTTTGTACACAAGTACATCACTCTCTATTCTGGTTGGAGTTTACAAAATATAAAGAAATTCCTTACAACCATCTTTTAAGTTGAATAAATTAATGGCTAGAGTATACACTTCTAATCTGAGAAATCAGTTCTAATCTAGAAGACTAGTTGAGAAGATATGCTATTATATCCTCCCTCTCTCTAGACATCCACATTAGTAAAATAATCTCTGCTCCAATCTATTTCATAGGAATGAAACAATTAAGAACATAAAGCATTCTGATAACTAAATGAGGAAAAGGGTAATATGACATATAACTCATAATTACCAGAATATCTATAATGGTTGAGAAGTAAATCTTCTTGCTAACCTAAGACAAACACTGCAAAAACCTAAAATTGACATATAGTCCCACAGAATAAATTTATAAATAATCTCAGAATTATTAAAGGGTTATGTTATACAGAATCCTGCATGACTATTCTCCCAATGACCTCTTGACACCTCTTACTCTATATCCAATATGCTTCAATAATACTAAAGTACCTTTTTCCCTGAACACACCATGTTACTTCACATTTCTGTGCCTTACATATACTGCTTCTTCCTCCAGCACTATCCTCATGGCTACATTCACTTAATACACAACCATCGGAGCTTTCATCTGTTTCCCTAATGCCTAATGTAGAATTTCCAACAGACTATATATTTTCTACATTGTATATTATTTTAATTTTATCCTGATTTTTCCCCCTTGCCGCCCCCCCTCCATTGACCACCCCTAACTCCTCAGGCAATCCTCTCACCATTGTTCATGTCCATGGGTCATGCATACAAGTTCTTTGGCTACTCTACTTCCAATGCTGTACTTTATAACCCCATGGCTATTCTGCACTACTATTTGTACTTCTTAATCCCCTCACCTCTTCATCCATTCCCTCCTACCCCCTCCCATATGGCAACCATCAAAACACTCTCGGTATCCATGATTCTGTCTCTGTTCTTATTTGCTTAGTTTGTTTTGTAGATTCAATTGCTGATAGACTTGTATTTATTGCCACTTTATTGTTATTAGTTTTAATCATATTTTTATTAAATGAGTCACTTCAACATTTCATACAGTAATGGTTTGGTGATGATGAACTCCTTTAGTTATTTCTTGTCTGGGAAGCTCATTATCTGCCTTTTGATTCTAAAGGATAGCTTTGCTGAGTAGAGCAATCTTGGCTGTAGGTCCCTGCTTTTCATCACTTTGAATATTTCTTGCCAGTTCCTTGTAGCCCGCAGTTTCTTTTGAGAAATCAGCTGACAGTCTTATGCAAATTCCTTTGTTGATAATTATCTGCTTTTCTCTTGCTGGTTTTAAGATTCTCTCTTTATCTTTAACCTTTAGAGTGAGCCTCTTTGCATCCATTTTGTGTGAGACTCTTTTTCCCAGACTTGTATGTCTATTTTCTTCACCAAATTAGGAAAGTTTTCTTTCATTATTTTTTCAAATAGATTTCCAATTTCTTACTCTTTCTTTTCTCCTTCTGGCACCCCTATGATGGAAATGTTGGGACCTCTTGAAACTGTCCCAGAGGCTGTTTATACTATTGTTTTTTGTTTGTTTGTTTTGTTTTGTTTTTTCTTCTTGTTGATCTGATTGGCTGCTTTTTGCTTCCTTATGTCCCAAATAATTGATTTCATTCTCAACTTCATCTACTCTAGTTGTTTCTCTGTAAATTGTTCTTTATTTCAATTAGTGTATTCCTCTTTTTTGACTGGATCTTTTTTATACTGTTGAGGTCCTCACTAAGTTCCTTGAGCATCCTTATAACTAGTGTTTTCAACTCTGCATCTGATCACTTATCTCCATTTCACTTAGCTCTTTTTCTACAGTTTTGTTCTTTAATTTAGGCCATGCTTCTTTGTCTCCTCATTTTGGCAGCCTCCCTAAATTTGTTTCTGTGTATTAAGTAGAGCTGCTGTGACTCCGTGTCCTGGTAGTGAGGCCTAAGGTAGTAGGTGTCCTGTAGAGTCCAGTGGTGCAGCTTCCCCTATCTCCCAAGCTGGGTACTCAAGGTGTGCGCTTCATGTGGGCTGTGTACACCCTCCTCTTGTATTTGAGCCTTGATTGCTGTTGGCAGGTCAATGGGAGGGATTTACCGAGGCCAGTCAGCTGCACGGACTGGCTGTGACCACTGACCACCAACCTCAGCCTTCCATAGTGGATCAGCTGTGCAGGGGCAGGGTGGTGGTACTCTGACATGGTGTGTAGCTACCCACTGGATGTGGTGGTCCTGGAATTTCCTGGGTGGTGTGGGTCAAGGTCAGCCCCCACCTGTGACTTGCCTGGGGCCACCCTGCCTGAGCTATAAAAGCAATCTGAGATGGCTGCTACTTGTGCTGGCCTTGCAGATTCCCAGGTGAAGTAAAGCTGTGAGTCTAGGCTGGCTGCTGCTAGTGTTGGGCCTGAGTCTTACTGAGGCCAGCTGATGCTCATTTAATAGGATTTAGGAAGTTGTGAAGCTTAAGTCAAGACCAGCCATCATATGGAAAAGCATCCTGGGTGGGCCCATGAGTTGGGTGGGGCAGTGTCAAACAGTGTTAGCCAGGTTGATGGAGTCTCAGATATGGCACCAGTTTGCCAGCTCTGTTGGGGGAGGGTTTATAAAAGGGATGATGGCCTCTGCTCGCCTTGATGCCAGACACTTCAATTACTCCCTGTATACCGCTGGTGCCTTTTAAGCACCTGGTGCTGGAGCTCAGAGGGAATGAGCCTGAGCAGGTGAGTTCATGTGTGGATTCTTTAAAACGAACTGCTTCAGGTTCTAGCAGTTTCTTCCACCAACTCAATCCCAACTGGTTATTGCAGTCAAATGTTGCGGGGACTTCTCTTCCTGACACTGGAACCCTGGGCTGGGGCTCCTGGTGTGTGACTGGGACTCCTCACTCCCCAGATATCCCTCCAGAATTTTTGCCCACCACACATGGGTGAGGGACTAGTCTGTTTTGTGTCTGCACCCCTCCTACCAGTATCAATGGATGTGGTTTCTTTAATTCCATAGTTGTCAGACTTCCATTCAACTCAATTTCTGACGGTTCTGAGTGATGAGTGTTCTATATTTTAGTTGTAATTTTGATGTGGTTGTGCAAAAAGGCAAGCCATGTCTGCCTATGCTGCCATCCTGACCATAAGTTCTACATTGTATATTTATTAAATGAAATATGAAGGAAGCTAACAGTGCAGAATTTGGTGAAAAAGAGACAAGATTTACTACTTTACAGATTATCAAACCTTCTAAGGGAAAGACTAAGGTTAGCAATAAGTACTCTGAATGCTATTTACTATTTACTATTTTTAGTAAAAACTAAAAATAAATAAATAAAAATTGTGTTTCTTTGTTGGATGTGATGCAAATAGAATATCCTCAATTATCATTTATGCACATTATGTGACACAATGAAGGCTCAATGAGTATTAGTGATACTAATATGTAGACACAGACATACACTACCAGACAATGCTATAACACAAGTGTGTGTGAAAAACCACGGGAATGCAGGGGAAGAAATGTCTGCCTCTGCCTGTGACAGCAGTTAATGCTTTACAATAAATAAAAAGGTATACACACATACATATATACATATACATATGTTAATGAGACATGTAATTAGTAACTACAGAATGAGTAACATTTACTTGTGAGAAGTAAAAGAAAGACATTCCAGGAAAATGGAAGCACATGAGCAAAGATGCAGGAAGAGGTATAAAAGATAGTCATGCTGTGTTTGGGAAATGGCGATGTGTTCTGATCACAGAGCCAGAGTGAAGGCCAGGGGCACAATGGGTGAATGAATGCAGTGATTTCCTACAGAAGTCCTGAAATAAGCAAGACAGTAGTACTGAGGATGTGCCTTTGGACATCAGAATAATACCATTAGGCGCCAGAGATATTTGCTACTCAACACTGTCTTTTGAATGAATGAATGCTCCCAGTTTGGGTGTAATCTAGCTGGTGTTATGCTCTCTTTCTTCAAAACCACCTCACATGGTTTTAAACCATGTTTATAATGGCTGTATATTATCCTTAATTTGGCATTCTTATAACTTCTGCCCAGTAACTGTTATACCATACTTGTTGCCATGCCTTTGGTGCAGCAACACATGAACCCTATAATATTCAGCCTGTCATGTCTCTTTTGTGTCTCAACTTCTGCTAGGACATAGAAGACAAATTAGTGTGTTCCTCAGAGAACCCACATCACGATGATACTTTAGTCTTCACAATTTTGGCTCTTTGAATATTGTCTCTACTTCCAACTTTTGACTCTAGGAACCTAAGGATGCCAGAAAGCTAATGATCACATTAAGGTATGCCATACATTCTTAAAGCTTCTAAATTTTAGAAAACTTTTAGAAATTCGGTAATATATATTTAATGATAAATATATTCCACCTATGTGAATTTTTCATGTGATTAGAACTTGCACATTTAAATAAGACTCAATTTTGAGACATTACTGATAAAAAAAAAATCTAAAATACATATGCTTACCTTCTTAAATAGATGATATTAAACCTTTGCTTGATGTCTCAGAGGCATAAACTGTTAATCACTGATTTGGGTGTCATCCGTTCTATTAATTCTGGCAAGACTAATTCTTGTACCATATTTATAGTTTTTCCTACACCCTGTCTTGTCTTTCAAAAATCATTTCTGAAAATTATTTGCAGGCTATTTCTAACAATGTTAGCCTGCTATGGCTAGGAAGATTAGACTAAGGAAACGTTTACTGAAACCACATCACTCATTTAAAATAAAAGTAAAATAAGCTCAGAATGAGTGCCCGCATGATGTTCCATAAATAGAATGCATGATCGTTTTAGCTCAAGGACTTTGTGATACTATTTCTGGACATTAAGAGACTCTGAAATGGGGTACAGAGCAAAGGTCCCTAATGTCCCCCACAGTCCATGGTTGGGGGATGAGGGAAGGGGAGAGCAAGTGAAAGATACTGTAGTTAAGATACTTTGCATAACAAAAGGGCAAGCTGGTACATGATAGTTGTGCTACCGCCCCAGGGCAAAAGGACTCTCAGGATGTATCCTGACTCTTGACGTAGCCAGGTGAGGTGAAGGCCCTCCTGGAAGCCCTTGTGAGAGAAACTCTTGTCCTGACTGAAAATGCAGCCAAAAGAATGTAAACAATATGGGAAAACTCACAAACGTAGCTCATGGTGGGAGGGGGTCAGAAATGAGGTCACATAGGAAGTTCCAGGTCAGGATTTAAAAGAAGGTGGGGCAGCCCTGAGGGGGAAAGGGCCATGTTATAGCAGCCCTGTGGGAAGCAACAAGCAGTAGTGACTATTCGGCCATGCAGCTGGGCTAGTAAGAAAGCGGGCATGCTGCTGCTTTGATGGTACCCACTCTAGCTAACTCTGAAGCCACCAAGGACTCTCTTGCAGACCCAGGCTCTATCTAGACTCTTGGAACTCAGGACACACATGGAAAGGACACTCTCTGAGGACTTGTGCCTTTCCTGAACTTCACTACGATCCAGTATAACACAGCACATGCTTTTCTGGACTACTACATGGAGGCTGAGGACAACATATCCCAGACCCTGAAGGGGAGAGCTGCTGCGAGAGGATGGCAACTTTAAAACCCATGAGTGTACCTTCCAGAGGGACTGGAGGGCTACTTGCACAGCCAACTTAAGCACAGATGAGGAGATGAGAAACTACTGGGCTTGGTTTTGGCTTATAGCCTTTTGGGGACCGGGGGAAGTGCTGGGTCTCATGGAAGAACAGGGCTCCAAGCAGGAGTGCTCCCAGACCCCGCCCCCCAAGGTTGGAATATTGTAAATAAAGTCCTGTTTTTCTCAACACTAATTGTTGGGTCATACACTGGGGCACCACATGATCAAGGTTACAACTCCACCTCTATTTATTTTTCTAAACTATTTTCAAGAGGATTGAGGTTGTTAGATAACTTCCACAAAAGTACTTAGCAAACAATAAAACACTAAAAATAGCCAGCTACATTTATTACCCTTAATCACTCCAAATTCTCACCAACTTCAAAAAACACACACACAGTTTACTTAAGACTAAAAACTATAAATTCCTTACTCTTATATTTCAATTATCTGTGATCGTTTCTCAGATTCCCTACAGCTAAGAACTTAACTTGATACTTATGGTATCCCTGTTATACCAAATGTCCTTTGAATTAAAAGAAAAGTTCTTATCTAAACAACAGGGAGGTGAGATTGTCCCTGTTGATTTCGAGAACCATAAATAAGAACAGTTAACCCATACATTCTGAAAGGAAGACAACTGGTAAAATGCTAAGCAGAGTTCCAAGAATTGGTTAGGTCTCTCTTTGCCAGCACTGCTCCAGCTAGTTTCACTGATGTCCTATATGCACCATTTCCCCCATCACCCCAGAGAATGTCCGTTTTGTTTCCCAGTGAAGTTTTTCCAGTTCCCCCTCAAGATGAACTAGCCATTGCACTCTTTTTGCTAATACGATCCATCATAGAAACTTCCTGGGGTAGATATCATATCTTATTTACAGTTTTGTCTCTTTTACCTAGCAAGATACCTGGCAACTAAGAGCCACTCTATTAATATGTTACATAAGTGTATATTTGGTGAGATCATTTCCTTATATGTGTAATTGCTTCACAGAAAGAAAGTCTGATATTTTTGTCTTCCCTAGTATAAAAATTTTCATTCTTTTGTAAGATTTTTAAAAGAGGCAAAAAAAAAAAAAAAAAAAGAAAGTTATGTTTCTTTTTTAGAACACTGTAGTAATTTTCAAAGGAAAGAAATATATCAGGATCATCTGAGAAACTTTTTCCAGCCTAAAAATGGGCAATACTTCCCATCACTGGATCCTACTCCCAGCCTTAGATATGCAGTTAGTTTTACACACTACTGAGAAACATTTGGGTATGTGTAATTCTGCGGTATCCCCCAGGTCTGAGGAGTCAAAAGAAAGATTGTGGTAGATCCAGGTTCTAATGCTGTATACTTCGCCAAATAAAGGCAGTAGTAGCTCACATGTAAAGTCCTCTTTCTATGTTAGAGTAAAGCATTTTAACCTAAAGCATTTTAATTCATTCATTACTAAAACATTAGCTATATAATAAAGATAACAGCTTAAATGTTGAAATAAAGTATCACTCACATTACATTTCAAATTTCATGACAAAATGTGTGCAAAGATACTAAGTTAAACTTCTATACTTGTTTATAGATTCACCAAAAGATAGCTGCAAGCAGTAAGAAAAACCAAGTCAACTTCCCAGGAGCCTCTTCTCCTTACTGAACATTCTTTAAAGCATGCATAATTAAAGCAATCCCATATTCCCTTGTAGCAGACAAAGTTAAGCAACACCAAGCCAAGGAAAAACAAAGCTATTTTGAGCAACCCATATCCAAGCTGCTAAAACAAAATATACAGGACCCACAGTAACACTGGAGTCATTAAGAAGTTCCTGTCCTCTTGTTTCACTTCCAGCGTGCACTTTCTGGTAATGCTCCGACAAATCAAAAGCAGTTATACATCTTTTCATACATAACGGACAGATGAAACCCTGTGAAATAACAACTTTTAGAAGGATTTACACAAAAAGTTATTTATAAAACAAAATACAGACAATGAAAATAGATACAACAGGAAAATAATTAGTATCATCTCTTTTTAGAATATATAAAGGAAAGTTTTGGTTAGTAATGGCACAAATGTGGAAGACCAATACAAAGTCAGACTTTTAAAAGTAATCCCTATCTTATGCTGTAAATTGCCATTGGTTCTTTTTTTTTTAATTATAATAACTAGGTACTTATTAGTTGGATTATTTTTGTTTATGATACTTTATCCTTACTTATGTGAGAGCTATTATTAGCAAGTTGGGTTTTATTTTAGATAAAGAAATGTATAGTAGGTATAACAAATACCTTTACATGATACAATATTCTAAACACAATTTCTTATAATGAAAGCAATTTTTAGTCTTCATCATATTTTCATAGTCTGAGATGTCTTTCATGCCCACACCCATAACTGCCAGTAGGTGACCCTTCATTCTACTTTTTTGAGACAAATAATATCATTTTAAAACAATCTTCCCAATTCCCTTTACCTAACAATATCTGTATGTTACAATGTGAACTATCAAACTGAGCTATGGTTTGGGGTTTTGTCAGACAGGAATAGAAGACAAGAGACTAAAGGAATTAACAGTATCAGGGGGAAGGTAAACAAAATGAAGACATTGGTGAAGAATAATAGGTTATAAAAATTATAATGCCATGAGTGTGGGTGTCAAAATAGATGTGGATTTGAGTTTCGACCTATGATGACTATATCAGCGCAAGAAAATCAATTTACTTGCTGCCTGTTTCCTCAACTATAAAATAGGGCTGATACTAACAACTATTCTCCGAGAGTTATTGTGTAGTACAATAATAAAACACTTAGTACTTAGTACAGTGCTTGAGACATTGTTAAGTATTCCCTAAAACCAACTGTCACTAACATACAAGTAGAAAAGAAAGAAAATGAAGCCTGGAAAGGTTAAAGACTAAAAGAAAATCCTTGAATCACTCATGTCACTTAGGAGAAAAGCAAAGAAGGAAAGGAAGATTGCAAACAAGGTTCCAAAGTGGGAGGCAAGGCAGAGTAGCAGTTAAGAGCTAGGCAGGGGACTCTGAGGACTTCTGGCCAAGATGGAGACGTAAACACACATGCTGCATATTCTCACAACTAAGAAGGAATTTACAACCACTTCGGAACTTAAAAAAAAAAAAAAAAAAGCAGAAAATCAAAACTACAGAAAGTTCAATAAAGAAATAAAGAAGAAACAATCAGCCAGAAAGGTAGAAGGGGCGGAGCCAAAACAATAGAGGAGCGGAGCAGCAGCTACAGGGGCGGTGCTTGGCGGGCTGCAGGGCTAGAGGCAGCGGTGGCTGGCGGGTGCACCTAGCAGTACAGCAACTGCAGCCATGACGAAAAACAGTCATACAGTTTAAACCCAAGAAGCGATCCCAGTCCCAGGCCAGACCACATAGCTTGTGGTTCCAAAGCCAGGGAAAATAGAGCCTCATTGCTTCTGACTGTGAAAGCCAGTGAGGGTTGGGGCAGAGGAAGAAGCTACCAGTCTTGAAAAGGAGGCAGCTTACTTAGGACAGGAAATGGAGAAGTACCTAGAAAAGCAGCGACAACCGGCACTGTTCCCTCTCAGACCCCTCCCCTACATACAGCATCAAAATGCAGTGAAACGGGAGTCACCAGCACTAACCAATACCTAAGGTCCTACCCCTATAACTTAACAGGTGTGACAGCTCTACCCAAATCACAGAGGCAAACACAGAAAGCTGTCAAGATGAGGAGACAGAGAAGTATGGCCCGGGGGAGGGGGGCAAATCAAGGTCCCAGTGACACAATTAAGCAATGAACATATAGCAAACCTAATAGATGAGGAGATAGCAAACCTAACAGATGCACAGTTTAAGGCACTGGTGATAAAGATATTCACAGACTTGACAGAAAAAGTTAAACAGGACAGGGAAAGAATGAAGGCTATCCTGGGTGATATGATGGAAAATCCACACAAAACAAGTGGTGAAGGAAAGGAAACCAGGGTTCAAATCAACAAATTAGAATATAAGGAATAAAAACAGTCAACCAGTACAGAAGGAGAAAATGAACATTTTAAAAAAATGAAGAGAGGCTTAGAAACCTCTGGGATAGCTTTAAACACACCAACATCCAACCCATAGGGTTGCCAGAAGGTGAAGAGGGGAGCAAGAAATTGAAAAATTATGTAAAAAAATAATAAAAGGAAGGAAATGGACATATGGGTCCAGGAAGCACTGAGAGTCCCAAACAAACTAGACCCAGGGAGGACCACATCAAGACACATCATAATTAAAATTAAAAGCAGCAAGAGAGAAGAGGAGAATTACCTACAAAGGGGTACCTATAAGACTGTCAGCTTTCTCAAAAGAAACTTTGCAGGCAAGAAGGCACTGGCAAGAAGTAGTCAAAGTAATGAAAAGCAAGGACCTACAACCAAAGTTACTCTATCTAGCATAGCTATCATTTGGAATGCAAGGGTAGAGAAAGTGCTTCCCAGACAAGGTAAAGCTAAAGGAGTTCATCATAACCAAGCCCTCATTATATTAAATGTTAAAGGGACTTATTTAAGAAAAAAAGTTCAAAGCTATGAACATTAAATGACAACAAACTCACAATATCAACAACTGAATCTAAAAAATAAAAAAAAAGACAAACTAAGCAAACCAAATCCTAGATATGAAGATCATTTTGAGGGCTAATAGCTGGGAGGGGAAGGGGGGAGAAATGGGGAAATGGTGCAGGTATTAAGAAGCATAATTGGCTGGTACAAAATAGACAGGGGGAAGTTAAGAATAATATAGGAAAAGGTGAAGCCAAAGTACTTATATGCATGACCCATGGACATGAACTAAGGGGGGTAGGATTGCTGGAGAAAAGGGGGGTACTGGGCGGAGGGGAGCAAAGAGGAAAAAATTGGTACTGTAACAACATAATCAATAAAATATACTTTAAAAATATATACTTAAAAATAAATAAATAAATAAACCAAAAAATAAATACAAATAGGTAGGTACAAAATAGAAGGATGTTAAGAAGAGTATAGGAAATAGAACAGCCAAAGAATTTACATGAGTGACCCATGGACATAAACTAAGGGAGGGCACTGCTGGAGGGAATAGGGGTACCAGGCAGAGGGGGGCAAAGGGTGAAAAATTGGGACAACTGTAATAGCAAAATCAATAAAATATATTTTTAAAATTAAAAAAAGTTAAGAATTTTAAATAAATTACAGACTTTCATGTACACCCTACAATAAGTTTTTTTCTAATCTGAGGAAAGCATAGGAAACTGTCTTTGCAATCTTGGGGTAGGCCAAAAAAAAAAAAAAAAAAAAAGCATTAACCATTAAAAAAAAAAAAGAAGGCTAACAAATTGGACTTCCCCCAAATTATAAACTTCTCCTTGAAAACACCATTAACAAAATTAAAAATAAGCCACAGACTGAGAGAAAATATCCACATCACATATATCTGACTGAGGTGTAAGGCCTAACATTAAGGCCCAGTAGTATTATGTGCTGCCTTGACAAGTGGTGAAACTGAGAGGTTTCAAACAACTTAACTGTTAAGCTTCCCTCCCTACTCTGCTCCTACAGGTAGTCCTCTAGTCAAACAACCCTCTTTTCCACAGGAAACAGGCCCAGGGCCTCGTTATTATCCCTGAGTAGTGGGTTTCATTTCCCCATCATCCATGGAGTTATTCAAACAAGCCAATCATATCCTTGTGTAGAGACCATGGGGCACCTCATTCTCTTGATACTCGAAAACCTGCCTCTCACAGCCCCTGGCTGTTCATTTTGTTCCTAAGTGCAATCCTCATGTGGCATGCAATGTCCTCCTTCCTTGGGCTGTGAGTATGTGACTAAAAACCTACTCTTGATTTTATCTGAGTGTTAGTTTAATTATGCGTTCAGCCATCCATTCCTATAACCCTCAAAAGAGTGAATAGAAGGCAATTAATACACTGACAATGGACTTGCTCCCAGAATAGAGAAAGAATGCTCATAATTCGATAGTAAAAAGATAAATAAATCCAATTTTTAAATGGGCAGATTTCCAGTTCCAGACAAAATGGAATAATTGCATTTTCCCTATTCCTCCTACTAAGTAAAACTAAATCCCTAGATATTATATATAAAACAAGAATCAGAAAACTCTGCAAAGTAAAGAGAATAGGCAGACCAGCTAAAAATTTCAAGACCCAAAGACTGACTCAGTGGTGAGTTCTCTGGATTTTCTTTTTGCCTCATATAATCCAAGCTAGGTACTAGAGAAGCTGGCAACCCAGAAAATTCAGTGGGCACTTAAAAAAAAGCCCTAAGAAAAACCTGTCTCTCTAGCCAAAGAACCAGGAAAATGAAAATTGAAGTTGGAATTATGTAGGGTTTTTTTTTTAATTAAATTTGAGGTGACATTGGTTAATCGGATCAGTTAAGTTTTAAGTGTACATTACTATGATACACAGTCTGCATATTGCATTGTGTGCAATATATAAGTAGGTTATTAGTGAGTAGTGTCAGTGGGTATTAAGGATGGGAGCCAGATTGGAAAGGGATAGAGAGAAACAAAGACATTTCCTTCTGGCAATACAGTATACTAAATAGTCTGAACAACTATCCTGGTAACAACTAGATGATATAAAATATCACTGTTCCATTATGTAATTGTACATATTATATATTTGTTATGAACTGAATGTTTCTGTATCCCAAAATTCATATGTTGAAATCCTAACCCACAATGTAATGGTGTTAGGAGGTGGGGCCTTTGGGAGGTAATTAGACCATGAGGGTGGAGCACTCATGAATAGGATTAGTGCACTTATAAGAGACCCAAAAGCTCTCTCAACACTTCTGCCATGTGAGACAGCCATCTATGAACCAAAAAGCAGGCCCTCACCAGACAGAAAATTTGCTGGAGTTTTGATCCTGGACTTCCCAGACTCCAGAACTGTGAGAAATAAATGTCTATTGTTTAAGCCACAAAGTTTATGGTACTTTTGTTGCAATAGCTCATAAAGACTAAGATAATACTATATACATTTATACCTTATGTATAATAAAGTATAAAAAATAATATAAATAAGCACCAAACCAAACCATTGCTTTATTTCTTACTATTTCTTTAAAGTCCTAGAGACCGTGATATTTCAAATTCCATTTAGATGGCTGCAAAGGGAAAAATGTTAAAACCTAGAGTTTGTTCAAAGTGGGAAGCCAACCTCAGAATAAAAGGGAAACAAACCTGAGAGATAAGCTGAGGGAAAATGAAAGGGGGGGGGGGGGAGAGGGGGAGAGAGAGAGAGAGAGATGGATGATAGATAGATATCAACAGAGACCTGGACAAGTCTGTACCTTAGCACTGAACACATGGAAAAAAACAATTTCCCCTGGGAATTCATAATCACCAATAACCCTCAATTAGGTTAGCAGTCAGAATTTATGTTATTGTGTAGTCCAAAGAATTTTAAGCACACAATTTAATTTAAGGCTGTCCCAGATTAGTGGTACCTCTAGCGTAGTATTTATATGCTGATGGGAGTAATTCATAACATAGGTAAAAACAAGTGGCAGAAAAGAAAGAAGATAAACTGAGAATGTGAGAGAATGGAACCCAGTGAAAAAGAGAAAGAATTGAAATTTGATAGGAAAAGAAATCTGTCTTTCTTGTAATAAAGTAAGAAAGAACACAGGTGCAAGTATAAGTTTGGTGAAAAAACAAGAACATTTCATCTAAGGTTCCTATTTTCTCAATGATATAAAAGGTGATATTTTCTCAATGATATGGAAAGTGACTGAGGAAGATGGGAATAGAACAAGACACATGGGAGATCTGAGGATAGAGAAGAGAGAACAACTATCTCAAGAGTAGGAAAATGACCCTAAGAAGAAAATGTAGTAAGATTACCAGGCACTATTCACTACCCATTGGAGATTTTCTTTTTGGTCTGAGATCAACAATTATTAATAGGTTTCTTTCCAGGGTTACATCTAAGTACTTTAAGTTCATCATATCATGAAAACAGTTTGGAATATTTTTCTTAAAGACATTTCCTTAAACTCGTTCTTAATGAAATTCATCTGATACTTTTTGTCTTGCTTTTACAATATTATAAAATACTATGGTTAATACACATATACATGAAGAAAGATGGATGAAAAGACAAATGGTCAGAGAGAAAAAAAAAAAACAGAAAGATGAATGGTTAGAAAGAAAATATACCCCAAAACACACATGAGAGAGACTCATTAACCAAGAGCGAGAAAGGCAAGAACCTAGAAAAGGGGATTAGGTAGGCGGTACTGTTGGACCCAGAAAGGGGCAACAAAAACTATCAGAGCAGAATGTGTATATATCTCGTAGAGTCAGTATTATGAGTGGTTTTATGTTCTTCTCTTTTCTCTTTTTTCTATATTGTACAGATATTGTTTATTTAAAAATAATTATAATAAAGCAATTACTAAGGCTGGCTTCTCAAACATTTAAGTTATTTCCTTTTTAGACTTATTTACTTTCTCTGTTAATTTTTAATAATCTATCAAAGATAAAAGTTCTTACAAAGTCATAAATGCAGTAAATAATGTATAAATTTTAAAGATAACCTAATTTTTCATTAACTCAGCAGCTCATGACAGTACAAACACATAAATAGATACTTATTAACCAAGAATTCTTTATGAACACATTTTAAATCTTCATTAAGTTGAGATGACATTAGCATTAAAGCCATATTGGCAATATAATTTTTCAGTTTTAATATCCATTTCCTCATTCTCACAACTAAGCACCAGTATATGTCTACAAGTATGATTCAAAAGTTGCATTCCTTTGTTAGAAAGACAAAATAACTCTTCCTATGAAACTTTAAATTACCAATCATTACTCCAAATATTTGCTATTTCCCCTTAAAGAATACTGAATTTTATTACCACATTATTATTTTTCATACCTCTGAAGAGCTTTCATTATTGACATCCACTGTGTTAATAGGAGTTGCTGAAGAATCTAAATCAGAACCTTGAGAGCCAACTCTCCCAGGAGTCTGAAACAAACAGAAGGGGGGGGAAATCAATGCAGATATTAATAATATATTCACAAACTATTTAATAACCTAAATAGTAATCAGGTCTAGGCTACACATACAAGGCGGATGCCCCCCAAAAAACCAGAATTATCTTCTGGAGGGTGGGCCCTTTGTAGTACAGGATTCCCTGACTAGGTGAATGTTCTAGGAACCCATCTGTATCAGTGTACCAGCTGACATTGTTGTGAGAGGCTGTGTTTGGCTTCAGTGAATTTTTTGAAGACTTTCAACACGTTTGCCCATTTCGTGATGAGTGATTTACAAGTGCACCTGCACACCCTGCCTGAAGGTTCAGCAGTTTTTTACCAAAAACGGCATGACCCTCCTTATTCACCTGATGTCATCTTGAGCAACTTTTTTTGTTTCCCTCAATGAAAGTCCTCAAAAGGAAATATTTTGCCAATGTGGAAGAGGTGAAACAAAAAATAGCAGAAGCACTAAAAGCCATCAAAATCAACAAGTTCAAAAACTGTTTTGAGCAGTGGAAAGAAGTCTTGATGGGTGTATTGCATAAATGGAGAGTACTTTGACGGTGACTGAAGTTTAAACATGTAAGAATAAACACACCATTTTTTATAAATAAACTCTGGGTTTCTTTGGGTCTCCCCTCATAAGTAGATGTTCTCGATTATAATAAACAGTACTAGCAGCTCTTCTTTATTGAAAACTGATTGTACCTAACACTGTATTAAGATCTCTATATGCATTATCTTATTAATAAAAATTTTGCTTTTGGATGTAGTGCTTTATTGTTTCAACTCACTTTCCCAGAACTATCTAATTTAATCATAACATGTCTGAGAGGCAGGACAGATGTTATTTCTATAAATGAGAAGACAGATTCAAAGCAGCTAAAGGACTTCTCAAGATTTCATTGAACAAAAATCAGAAAGCAGGACTAAATGCTGATCTGACTCTTCTTGCATCGCTCTGTCTTCTTACCAACTAAACTACAAGCATTTGAGAGGTGCTCAAAGAGCAACACAGTTCACATTATCTAGTCACCCATCCACCTACCATTCATGTCAACCATTACCAATCTGTCTCCAATACTTGATATTCTATTACCAAAGATACTGTTTGTAGAGTTAAGCTTTGGGGTTTTTTTCCCCTGCAACCTTTACCACCTAGCATTATCATTCGTTAATACCTAAGAGTTACCTTAACAGAACTGGAAGTCTATTAAAACACTGAGCAAAAAGCCAGATTCAGAGCACAAGGACTAATAATCCTTATTTTAAAAATGTATGGTACATTCTATCATTCCCAATTTACACAAGATAGAACCAAGCTAGAGCCTAAGTAACTTGCCAAAAATCACATGGCTAATAAATAGAATAGAAGACTTTAGCTCAAGAAGCCTGGTTTTTAATCACTAACTTATACTGCTCCTCTATTGGATATATTCACTGAGATGCACTTCAAGCATCCATGATCTAGAACAATTCACTACACACTTGCCTCAACAAACAAAAATCTTGTAATACTCCTATTATCATCAAAAATATCCATTTGAAAATTTACCTAAAATAATCCTATTAAACAGACCTGAATAGGCCCAAGAGTTATTCTAGGTATTTACTTCAACCAAATAAGATACCTGCAACAGATAGTATAAATCTGTTTTCAGGTTACCATAGCCTATCAACAACTATATGAACTATAGAAAGCAGCATTAAACTCTGCAAAAAAATGCTATCAAAAAATCAAATACAAGCTTTTGAAGAAAGAACAGCACTTTACTGGCCAAAAATAAGAATAAAAAATGATAATAAGATTATCATTTTTTACTGTACCTTGAAATAAAATATCACTATAATAGAAGTTTTAAGAACATGATGTTTCTTTGAAATAGATAATTTACCTATTCAGATTAGTTGTATATTGAATACAATTAAATAATCTACAAATGCACTGCTATATTTCAAAGTAACCAATAGCTGTGTCCTGCAAGTCAATCACCACATCTAATAGTAGAGGAAAAAGAAAAAAGCATCTAGTAGAATGTAAAAAACAAATGTTTATAGATGAATAAGAAAAGTTTTTTCTAATATTTGGTGATATACTGAGTCAGAGCTACCAAAATTTCAACATCTCCCCTCATCACCAACTTTACAAATGACTTCACTCTAGAGCTCATCAAACAAAAAGAGCAAAAGTTTCACTGAGAAAATTATTCCATTTCACAACCTAATTGCTACTAAAGATAATGAACCTCATCTCTAACTCTATCTACCTTCAAAGCCCTAAAGCTCACTAAAATGATAACTAGGACAGTCTTTGCACACAGAAGAGCCATAATAACTGTTTATTAGGCAAATGTACAACCCATACCACTCTAGCTGAAACTAGGCACAACAGACCACATTGAGTTGATATGAATTAATTTCTAGAAAAAAGTGAATTACCTAAAAATAAATTTTGCTTTGAAAAATTCTTTGAAAAAAACATTATTGTAGGATATTTTACACACTTCATACTTAGCAAAATTATTTCTGAAACTGGGAAGAATACAAGTATTAGAAATTAAATAGAGACACAGGAGACTTCCAGCCAAGATGGAGGCCTAGACTAACATGTTCCATCTCCCTCCACAACTAAGAAGGAATACAACTACCGCAAAACCAGAAATAACCAGAAGTTCCAGAAAATAAATGGAAGTCCAACGTATGAAGTTATAAAGAAGTGGTGCTCGTCCAGACGGGTAGGAGGGGCGAAGCCGAGGCGGAGAGGTCAAGCTGTGCTGGCGGCGGAAGCAGTGGCGATGCCAGTGGGACAGCGGTCAGGACAGACACCCATATTTAAGGGAAGGCGAGAAGCGCCTGGGGAGCACAGCTGGCTGCAGACCAAACCCGTCAGCTCAAGATCCCGACACGGGGAAGGCAGACCCCCATTGCCTTGGACTGTGAGGCCCAGAGAGGGTGGGGATGGAGGAGGAGGCTCTTGGCCTCTCAGCAGAGAGTGAACGAGACAGGAATCCATCTTGGACCCCCCATCATCACAGTAAAAGCCACAGCATGGTGAGAAGGGTCACCCAGTTGTGAAGAGTGCACAGGGCTCCGCCCCCTATAGCGTAGGAGGTGTGACAGCCCCGCCCAGGAAGCAAAGGTAAACACAAAACTGTCAGGGTGGCACAGATCATGATAGAGATTCCGGTGAGGCAGCTGACCAGACAGCAAATATCTAATCTAACGGCTCAGCAGACAGGAAATCTTTCTGAGGCACAGTTCAGAGCTTTGCTTATAAAAATGCTTACAGACCTAACAGCAGATCTTAAACAAGACAGGGAAGGAATGAAGGCTAGTCCTGCTGAAATGAACAAAAATACATACAAAACTAGTGGTGAGGGAAGGAAAACCAGGGATCAAATCAACAAATCAGAACATAGGGAAGGAACAAACAGTCAACCAGTGCAGAAAAAGGAAACAAAAAGTGAGGAAAATGAGGAGAGGCTCAGAAACCTATGGGACAGCTATAAGCGGGCCAACATCCGAATCACAGGGTTGCCAGAAGGTGAAGAAGAAGAACTAGAAGCTGAAAAATTATGTGAAAAAATAATGAAGAAGAACTTCGCTAACTTGGGGAAGGAAATAGACTTACAAGTCTAGGAAGCACAGAGAGTTCCAAAAAAACTGGACCCAGGGAGAACCACACCAAGACACATTATATTCAAAATGTCAAAAATTAAGGATTAAGAAAGAATCTTAAAAGCAGCAAGAGAGAAGAAGAGAATTACGTACAAAGGGGTCCCAATAAGGCTCTTAGCTGATTTCTCAGAAGAAACTCTTCAGGCATGAACAGACTGGCAAGAAATATTCAAAGTAATGGAAAGCAAAAACCTACAACCACGATAACTGTATCCAGCGAAGCTGTCATTCAGAATAGAAGGGCAGAGAAAGTGCTTCCAGGACAAAGTAAAACTGAAGGAGTTCATCAGATCCAAACCACTGTTATATGAGATGTTAAAGGGACTTGTTTAGGAGTAAGAGGATCAAAACTATGAACATTAAAATGAAAACTGTATCATAACAAACAACAACAGAAGCGAGAGGACTGAAACAAAGGCAGACTAAGTAGGCAACGAGAGTGGGTAAAGAATTATAGGTATGGGGAACATATTGGGGGCAGGTCAATGGGGAGGGGGAAGGGGGGAAAGGGAGGGAGATGGTACAGGAATTAAGAGGCATAGTAGGAGGGAGTGCAGTAGACAGGAAGATGTTGAGAAGAACTATATGCACAACCAATGGGCACGGACTAAGGGGCGGGGGAGCAACTGGAGGGAAGGGTGTAACTGGGTGGAAGGGAACAAAGTGAAAAGAAATTGGGACAACTGTAACAGCATAATCAATAAAGCATATTTAAAATAAGAGTTAATAACAATTAAAAAAATAAATTAAATGACATACAATCTCAAAACTTGGGCATTTATAAGACATCTATAAGGATGTCTCATAAAATGTAACTTTAAGCACTGTTCTTGTATAAAAATCAATTAGGAAGATTTTCACAAATTCAAATTCAAAAAGTTTGAAAAGCTATCTACTATATGCAGACCCTGTGAAGGAAGTTTTAAATTTATTACCTGATCCTTTTACTATATATAAATGGATAACCAAAAATTTCTTAAAGCCCTTACTACCCATTTTCTACTACTGAAAGCTAAGAACTTACCACATAACAGATAAAGTGAGAATATATATGTGCAAATGACAACTACTATTTCATGGAGAAATTTTTTTTTTTTTTAATTTCATGGAAAGCATCCCAGGGCTTTTCAGGGAGTTTTCATGCGTGACCTATTAACTTATCAAATACCCTCTCTAAGGGTGATCACATTTACTCCCTCAATTTTAATTACTCCCCAATGCTGACAATAATAAAACTCTAAATCTAATCCAGATCTATGCTGAACTTCAAATTCCTATTTTCCTGTCCTGCTAAATATCTCTACCTGAATGGCTGGAAAGCACCCCAAAGTCAGCTTATTGAAAACCTAAGTCATTACTTTTTCTTAACAAACCTATTGCCCATCTGTATTCTCTCTCATATTACAGAAACACCATATACTCATTTTTGCCTTAATCCAAAGTATTACTTCCCTTCCTCAACCTTCACATCCAAACACCAATTTAATCCAATGGCCTATAAAAATTCTGAATCTATCCTTTGTCCATCTCCTTTGCCATTACCTTAGTTCAAGGTGCCATCACCTCTCACCCAACAATAAAAGAGAGATCTACTTTAACACCCTATACCTCTATACCCACAGTTCCAATTGCTTTGTAATTGATTTCCCAAAGCACCTGAAATGAATCATTTACCTCATTTACCTCAACCTTTTATCATCCCAGGGGAAAGTTTTGCTTTTCCTTTTATGTTCTCTAACTTAATAATAATCCACATTTATTTAAAATGTCATTTAAAGTCTAATATGAATAGATATTTGTACTTCAATTTTCATAGCAGTATTATTAACAATAGCTAACAGATGAAAACAACCCAAATGTCCACTGATGGGTGAATGAATAAACAAAATGTAGTAAATACATATAGTGAAATATTATTTAGCCATTAAAAGAAAGGAAATTCTAAAACACACTACAACATGGATGAATCTAGGAAGCATTATGCTAAGTGAAGTAAGCCAGACACAAAAGGACCAATATGTATAAAACTCCACCTGTGAGGTACCTAGAATAATAAAATCCACAGATAGAAAGTAGAATAGTGGTTACAAAACGCTAGGGAGTAGCAGAAATTGTAAATTACTGTTTAATGGTACAGAGTTTCAGTCTGAGATGGTGAAAACCCTCTAAAACCAGATAGTTGTCATGGTGGCACAATATTAATGGTATACTTCAATGGCTGGTTTGGCTCAGTGGATTGAGCGTCGGCCTGCGAGCTAAGTGTCGCTGGTTCGATCTTCCAGTCAGGGCACATCAGAGAAGGAAAACTCTGACTCCAAAAAACCTCCGCTGCCTTGCGGCATACCTCTTCAGGGGAAAGGCTAAGGGAGTAAACCCCGACAGAAAATCCGGAGCCGGAGTCCCTAAGGCGGTTTGACGTTGTAGTCAACACCGGCAACTCCTGCGGCGCACCTGAAGCCAAGCTGTATTGACTCCGTCTTTCCCTTGGACCCTTCAGCTGCGAAGAGAGGGGGGGTCTGCTGCATGGGCAACAGCAGACCCTCCATATCACCCTGCCCAGGCTCTGTAGCTTCAGCTTCACTGGAGAGGACACTCCAGTGTCATCGCAAGATGTCGATTCAACACGGGAGGAGACAGATACCGTGTCACTCCCGAGTCGGACTGCACAGCCATTCTCGGCGGTGCAGATAGACTCTTAAGAAGCTACACCATCGTCTCTCGAGACGGACGGCTGCCGACTTCAAAAAGGTAAAATGATAATTTTATGTTATCAGTTTTAAAATTTTAAAACCTAACAGAATCTAAAGTTGGTGGTTAAATAATTATCCCAAGGGGTTTAAGAACACAGCGTTTTGACTACACAGACTTAGTGAGATATAGTGAATAGTATAAGGGAAAAAAACTGCTAAAATGTAAAAATTATTCAGTAATATTATTAACGGTAATATTAATATTGTTATTTTAAAGCTATTTTATGTATATTTTTAGAAAAAATAATTATGTAAATATTACAAACCAATAAATTCAGTTTAAGTTAAAAAGGAGAAAAATACAAAATCAGTCCTGACCAGTATGGCTCAGTTGGTTGGGCATCGTCCTGCAAAGTCAAAAGTCACTGGTTCAATTCCCAGTCAGGTCACATACCTGGGTTGCAGGTTCAGTCCCTCTTTGGGGGCACTTATAAGAGGCAATCAAGGTTTCCCTCCCTCTCCTTTTTCCCCTCGATCTCCCTCTCCCTAAAAGTAAAATAAATAAAATATAAAATAAACAAAAACAAAAATCAAAGGAGTAAAAACCACTTTATAACCTTAAATTTGAACTCATTTTGTTTTCTTTCATATATATTTCATATATACTTATCTTAAATCTATTGCTTAAAAGCTTACAAAATGATATTTAAAGATAAATATATCTTCGTTCTCATAGCTTAAAAGCAATGACAACCCAGAGGCAATAAGCACCTTGAATGCCCAGACAATGATATCTCAAAGCACTCCCCACTGAAAGGAACCAAGACTTTTTTGAGAAAAGGCTGATTCCAGGTCTGGAGGAGAAATATTTAAGATGAACCTTGGACATGATGTGCCAAAAAAGTAAGGAAGCTATCAAACACTATTAGGGTCCTGTCAAAATGACAAAAGTCACCTTGGAGGCCCTAACACTAGCTAAAGCTGGGACAATTTGCAAATCAAAATTTACATTGACTTCAACTGATTCAAAGCTACTAAATATCTATAAATTCATGAGTTAATAAAAAAGTATATAAAAATCCATAAGTTCTCTTTTCTCAGGGAAGAGAAAGTCAAGAAATAAGCCTCATTGATCACTACTAAAGTAGTGTACCAACACATACTCTGAAAATTAGTAATTAGATAAAAAGAATTAAGCTCTCATCCTGACTTTTCAGTATGCACTGAAGTTAATGGTAACAAAATAGCCCTGGTTGATGATGAGAAGTTCTTTACAGAAAAATGTCAATATATGTAGAAAGGATGAAAACTTTAGAAAAATCGCTGTCTTGTAACTTTTGATAAAATTAGTTTTCCAACTTAAATGACATAAAACCTTCCCTGAATCTCCCCCCTCAGATAAGAAATCTTTCTGTCCTTAAAATTCTACTGCCTCTTATTTGTACTTTTCTTGTAACATTAAGGAAAAAGAAAGTGGTGCCTATTGTAGATTGCTACAGTAATGACTCTCAATGAATCATATCTATGTTTTAATGACTTTGTAATTCTCTTGTGTAATCCTCTCCCACGTGGACTCTGGACTGGCCATGAGACTTACTTGCCTTGGCTGATGGTGGAGTAGCAAACAAGATACTAATGAGATTTGCCCTCTTGTTGCTGGAAACTCTTGTGCCACTCTATAAGCCCAGACTAGCCATGAACACATATGGCCCAATGAATATAATTAGCAATCTGAGTGAGGCCACCTTAGACTACCCATCCCAGTCAAACCAACAGAAAACTCCAGCCGTATGAGTAAGTCCAAGAGAGACCAGTAGAAGAACCACTCAGCTAAGCCTAGCACAAATTGTTGGTTTACAGAATCTAGAGGAAATTAAATGGTGGTTAAACAGCCAAAGCCAAAATTTGAGGGTGTTTTGTTATGCAGCAATAGATACCATAAATACAGTAAATGTGATGTCATATCTTCTCTACAAAGAGAAAACAAAACTTTTTGAAGGATGGGATCCCTATGCAGAGTGAAAAGGCTTAATGTAACTACTCCAAAATTTATATCATTCTATTTTCCATCTTTTCTTTTTTAACTTTTTAAATTAAAAGAAAATGAAAGACTAAATGACAAACCATCAATCTGGTTTTCAGGGTATTTGAGTAAAATCAAGATGTTTTTATTCTTTGAAAATAGTCATTGGTGGAAAGAGTGATGGAAAACCAAAACTTTCAAACATTGTTAGTGGGAGTGTAAATAAATACAAAATGTGTACATTCTGTCTGACTCACTACTAGATTACTCAGTGGACAAATTCACAAAAGTACCACCTATATGTGTACAAGCATGTTCTGTGCAGTCTTCTTAATAATAGCAAAACTGACAACCAACTAAATGTCCTTCAGAAGGAGATTAAATTTTGGTAATCCACACAACTGAATATAATCAATTATGTTATCAAAAATATATAATCAATATATAACCAGTTATCAAAAATAAACAATAAGAAGGAGGTCCGAAAGTGCTAATTCCAAAAGATCTCTGAACTATGTTAAGTGAAAAAATTCAAATGTATATGAAGAGTATGATTATACTTGTATAATGTTATTGGTTATATGTATCAAAAAAAATTGTGGAAAGATACACAAGACACTGTTGGAAATAATTATTGGAAAAGGAAACTTGTACTTTTCATTTCATACCTTCTGTTATCCTAATCCTAACAATTTGTCTCTTAAGCTCTTTCCTGCTTGCTCTAAATCTTCAACCTTGAAAACAATCACTAATACTCTTCAATCCAATCTCCATTATAACTGATTCCAGCCCTCTCCAAAATTTCTCATGCACCAGGACACAATATACTTCTGCATCCTAAGTCTTTCCTGCCTAACCTACATACAGCACTTCACTATGCCAAAGATATGAATATTTAGATATACCTATCTAAATATAATTGGCTCTTGTCTTCAGCAAGGCCTGTCAAGTGTTCCAAAGACAGAAATCCACCTAAATCTAGGAACAGTGAGACAGAATCACAAAGACCTGAATTCAACTTTCAGTTTACCTACTTAGAAGCATGGTAAATTTATTTAACCTCTCTAAGCCCCTAATTCCCATTTTTATTTTGTTTTAATAATTTATTTGTTTGCTTATTTATTTTCTTTTTAGAGAGAGGGGAAAGGAGAAAGAGAGGGAGAGAAACATCGCTGTGTGATTGCCTCTCACTCACGCCCCCAACTAGGGACCTGATGTGCAACCCAGTAATGTGCCCTGACTGGGAATCGAACCAGCAACACTTGGCTCACAGGCCGACGCTCAATCCACTGAGCCACAGCAGCCAGGTAATTCCCATTTTTAAAGTAGAATTAATAATGTCAGCTTCAGAGACTTGTAAAGATTAAATAAATAATATATGTAAAATGTTTACATCAGTGCCTTGCATCTGATAGATATACAATAAATAGTAGACACTTATTAATAAGCACACCTCTCCCAAAAAAAGACCTAGAATCAAAATGTAAAAGCTGGAAAGCATCTCAGAAAGCAAATCAGAAATAAAGCATCTCAGAAATAATATCAAATTGTATAACTTCATAGAAGAAGTTACTAGCCTCTAGAAAATATAACTGTCTTACCTGACATCACTCTGCTATCAAATGGTAAAGCTATAATTAAAACTTAGGTGAAGATCCAAGATGGTGGCAGATTAGGTAGAAGAGACACTCACCTCCTCCAAGGACCAAACTGGAATTACAACTAAAATATAGAAAAATCATCCTGAGTAACCATATGGAGACTAGCTAGAGAGAAGCCTTATAACCACACACTGACAGAAGAAATCACAGCAACACTAGTAGGAAGTGCAAAGCATGAGGGAGCTGCCTGGCCTACCATGGGGGCACAGCTGAAGTTCTGGGGGAATATCTCAGTTGTAGGGGGTTCCTCCTGAGAAGTGTGAGGTCTAAAACCCCAAGCCAAGCTCCCTGGCCTAAAGCACCAGAACCAGGAAAGGCACCCACATAACTTTCGGCTGTGAAGAGGAGGAGGAGGAGGAGGAGGAGGAAGAGGAGAAGAAGAAAAAATAGAAACAGAGGAACACAGTTTTAAAACATATAATGACAAATATATATATATATAATGACAATAAATATGTATCTATCAATAATCACTATAAATTTAAGTGGCTTAAATGTTCCAATCAAAATACCTAAGGCTGCTCAATAGAATAAGAAAAAGAAGACATATACATATGCTGTCTTCAAGAGACTCACCTCAGAAATAAAGACACACACACAATAAAACCAAAGGGATGGAAAATATATTTCATGCAAATGGAAAGGAAAAAAAAAGCAGGGGCTGCAATTCTTATATCTGACAAAACAGACTTTAAAACCAAGGCCATAGGAAGAGAAAAAAGACAGAACATAATGATAAAGGGAACAATCCAAGAAGAGGATATAACCCTAGTAAACATTTACACACCCAACATAGGAGCACCTAAATATGTGAAGCAAATTTATTGGACATAAAGGGATAGATTGACAGAAACACAGTCATAGTCAGGGATTTTAACATCCCATTGACTTCAAGGAATAGATCTTCCAGACAGAAAATCAAGTAGACGGTGGCCTTAAATGACACACTGGAACTAATGTATTTAACAGATACCTTCAGAGCATTTTTCCCCAAAGCAGCAAATATACAGTCTTTTCAAGTATACGTGGAACATTTTCTAGAATGTACTACTTGTTAGGACAAAAAACAAATCTCAATAAATTTAATAAGATTAAAATCATATCAAGCATCTTCTCTGACCATAATGCTATAAAACTAGAAATCAATCACAAGAAGAAAACTGAAAAACACACAAAAACATGGAAGCTAACAATGAGATGAAGGAAGAAATCAAATGGTATATTGAAACAAAAGAAAATGAGAACACAAAATCCAAAATCTGTGCAACATAGAGAAAGCAGTCCTAAGAGGGAAATTCATAGCATTACAGGCCTATCTTAAGAAATAAAATAAAGCTCAAATAAACAATTTAACTTTATCCTTAAAGAAACTTGAAAAAGAACAAGCAAAGCCCAACATGAGTAAAAGGAATAAAATAATAAAAATCAAGCAAAAAATGAAATACATTTTATAAAACAATACAAAAGGCCAATGAAGTCAAGAGCTGGTTCTTTTAAAACATAAATAAGATTGACAAACCCTTAACCAGACTCATCAAGAAAAAAAGAGAGACGACCCAAATAAATAAAATCATAAATGAAAGATGAAAAGTAACAACTGACAGCAAAGAAATGCAAAGGATTGTAAGAAAATACTACAAACAACTATATGCCAACATATTGGACAACCTGGATGAAATTCCTAGAAACATAAAATCTTCCAAAACTGAATCAAGAAGAATCAGAGAATCTGAATAGACAGATTACATCTCGTGAAATTGAAGTAGTAATCAACAAACTACCAACAAACGAAAGTCCTGGACCAGATGGCTTCACAGGTGAATTTTACCAAACATTCAAAAAAGAACTAACACCTCTCTCTCTCAAACTATTCCAAAAAAAAATTAAAGAGGAGGGAAAACTCACAAGCTCATTTTACAAGGCCAACATTGGCCTAATTCCCAAACCAGCTAAAGACACTACGAAGAAAGAAAATTATAGGCCAATATCCCTGATGAATATCGATGCTAAAATCTCCAATAAAATATTAGCAAAATGAATACATTAATACATCAAAAAGATCATACATCACGGTCAAGTGAGATTTATTCCAGGTGTGCAAGGTTGGTACAACATTCACAAATCAATTAACATGATACACCACATAAACAAAATGAAGGATAAAAACCACATGATCATATTAATAGATGCAGAAAAAGCATTTGATAAAATCCAGTACCCACTTATGATAAAAACATTCAGAAAAATGGTAATAAAGGGAACATACCTCAATATAATAAAGCCAACATTATATTTTGGAGCAAACACTATAACCATTGCCCTTAAGATCGGGAATAAGACAGGGATGTCCGCTTTCACCTCTCTTATTCAACATACTGGAAGTCCTAGCCATAGCAATCAGACAAGAAGTAGTGAAAGGCATCCAAATTGGAAAGGAAGAAGTAAAACTGTCATTATTTGCAGATGACATGATACTATATATAGAGACCTTCACCAAAACTACTAGAACTGATAAATGAATTCAGTAGAGTTGCAGGATGCAAAATTAATATCCAGAAATCATTTGCCTTTTTACATACCAATAATGAACTATCATGAAGGCAAATAAAGAAATTTTTAAAAACTATCCCATTCACAATAGCTACAGAAAGAATAAAATACTGAGGTATAAATCTAACTAAAAATGTAAAAGACCTGTACTCAGAAAACTATAAGACACTGAAGATAGAAACTGAAGAAGATACAAATAAGTGGAAGCAAACACAGTATTCCTGGAAAGGAAGAACTAACATAATTAAAATGTCCATACTACCCAAAGCAATCTACAAATTTAACACAATACTTATCAAGATACCAATGATGTATTTCATAGAAATAGATCAAATATGTCAAAAATTTATATGGAACCACAAAAGGCCGCAGATAGCAATAGCAATCATGAGAAAGAAGAACAAAGTTAGAGGAATCACACTACCTGGTATCAAACTATACTACAAGAACATAGCAATCAAAACAGCATGATCCTGGCATAAAAGCAGATACAAGAGATCAATGGATCAGAATAGTGATACCAGAAATAAACCCATGCCCGTATAGTCAATTAATATTTGACAAAGGAGGCCAAAACATACAAAACTAAAGATAGTATACTCAATAAATGGTGTTGGGAAAATTAGACACATACATGCAAAAGAAAAAAAAAAAAGATTTTTAAAATGTCAGTAAAATCTCTGACATGTCTCATAGCAAATTTTTTTTTCTTACATATCTTCTCAGGCAAAGAAAATACAAGAAAAAATAAACAACTGGGTCTACAACAAACTGAAAAGTTTTTGCACAGCAAAGGAAACCATCGATAAAATGAAAACACAACCCACTGAATGAGACGACATATTCACTGATACATCTGATAAGGGGTTAATATCCAAAATTTATAAAGAACTCATAAAACTCAACACTGAAACAATAAACAACCCAATAATAAAATTGGCAAAGGACCTGAACAGACACTTCTCCAAAGAGGACATACAGATGGCCAATAGATATACAAAAAGATGCTCAACATGACTAATTATCAGAGAAATACAAATTAAAATCACAATGAGATATCACCTCACACCTGTCAGAATGATTATCATCAATAAATCAACGAACGACAATTTTTGGCGAGGATGTGGACTGTTTGTACACTGTTGATGAGAATGCAGATTGGTGCAGCCAATGTGGAAAGCTGTATGGCAATACCTCAAAAAATTAAAAATGGAACTGCCTTATGACCCAGCAATTCCACTTCTGGGAATTTATCCAAAGAATCCTGAAACAATAATTCAAAAGAATATATGTGTACCCCTGTGTTTACTGAAGCATTGTTTACAACAGACAAGTATGGAAGCAAAGTATCCATTAGTAGCTGAGTGGATAAAACAGCTTAGTACATTTACAAACTAGGATACTACTTCGCCATAAAAAATGATGAAATTTTACCCTTTTTGACAGCACGGATGGACCTGGAGAACATTATGATAAGTGAAATAAGAGTCATAGAAAGACAAGTACCATACAATTTCACTCATATATGGAATGAACAAACTGAACTAACAAGCAAAATGGAGACAGATTAACAGATAGAGAGCCGACTGGCAGCTCCTGGGGGTTGTGAGGATTGGAGGGATAGAGGAATCAAGCTAAAAAGAAAAAAGAAAGAAAAAGAACTCATGGGCATGGACAACAGTGTGGTGATTTTGAGGTGGGGGCTGATGTAAAAGAGGGTAAAGTGGGGGTAAACAGTAATGAAAATGTTTTTAAATAATTAGGTTTCCCAGGTCCCAATTCAATAATCTAGAGAGACTACTACTATCTAAAATGTTTCTCGTCATCCCTCTGATATCCATCAAGGCAATTTCTCTAATCTCAACTTCTATCCATAAATTGCAAGGACAGGAAAAAATCATGGTCCTTCCCAGCTCCCAAATTCTAATTCCATGATTCGTTTGGGCCCTAAACATATTTCCAGTCTCAAACATTTTCAAAACTCTAAAACTTATTTTGTTATTAATAGTTATATAAAATTAATTCACATCTCAAAACCTGTCAAGTCAAAAAAACCAAACACACACACACAAAAAAAACACAACCAAGTCAGTAAGAAACCAAGACTATTTAAACTAATTATAGATAAGTTACTAGTAACTAAATTGTTTATAGACATTGTACAATTAATTCAATATTAAGTAAAAGTACAAAAGTTTTTAAATGTCTAACATATTTTTAAATATCTAACAAATTAAAATTGATTTACATATTTTAAACAAGTTTAGAGTACTGGACATCTTAATTCAATAAATATACAGGTAGATAGACAGACATGAAAATATACCAAAATAAGGGTTCATAATCTAGTTCTGAGAAGCCACTTTTCATTTTTAAGTCTTAAAATCACTTGAAGGAACTGGGAAAGGTGCTGATAATAAAATTTCCTAAGCAGAGCATCTGTGAGCCATTTTCAAAATCCCAGCAAATTGGCTTGAAGACATGTTACTTAGCTTTTTGGAATCTAACAGAAATTCTTATCTACTGGAAAGGGATTCATATTACAAAAGATATGTAGAATACCAGTTTCAAAGAAGTAGAACACAACATTCATAAAATTAAAATCCATCTTGAATATAAGCATCTTTTATGATGTAAAATTCCTGAGAAAAACTATCCAAATAGCAGATGACTTGTAATCCAGGTTCCCAAGGAAACAGACTCTGAGACCCTGAAATCTGCAAGCAGGAACTTTTTATTAAGTTGTGCTCCGGGGAACACCTGCATGAACAGAGGAAGCTGACTGAGCCCAGGGGAAACAGAACAGTACTGATCAGTAACGCAGTTGCAACAGCAACCTCAGCTAATCCTGCTAAGGGTCCTAAAGCTAGGATGTCCCTTCACAAAAGTCCCTAATAAAGAAAGGGGATGATGATTCTTTGTATCCCCCACATCGACCAGTAATTAAGGTCAGACTGCTTCCAGAAAGGGGACATAATCTTGGGTGAGGCAGCCTCCTTCTGCCAGGGCAATTCCCAAAGAAGGATGCACCTACAAGCCTTTGGCAGCCGTGATTCCAGGCAGCTAGGGGAATGTTTCTCCATCCTGAAGGAGAATCTGGATGCACATCAAAGCATCTACTACAATGAATGTACCTTACTTGCACTGGAAATACCCATAAAGGGCTACATTCTGGGTGGAGAGAGATCTAAGTAGAGAAGGAGACCTACTATATTCTAAAGACTAGTTGTACCAAGTGCTATGAGAGTCACTTAACAGGGGTTATCAAGTTTATCAATGAATGCCTGCTTCTTGGAGACACTTTTTTTTCTCAACAAAGATGCTAGAAAATAGGGTGAAAGGTATCAGGATTTGTTAAATACCATACCTAAAATGCTACTTTGGGGTTACAAATGATCTGCAGACTCAAAATCTTGGTACTTAACTTAGTTTTGTTTTTGTTTTTTTTTTAATCTTTATTTCATTGATGTTTATTTGACATTTGGACTTTTTGATAGTCTAACGTAAGTGTTTTGGTAGTAGTCTAAAAGGTCACTTAACTCCTTCACTTACACCCCATCTTTAGCTAGTATTGATACTTATTTTACAGAGTTGTTACACAAATTAAGCAACATTTATATGTGAGAAGACCCTTTTAACTATAAAATGCTACATCAAAGTGAATTACGTCTGCTGTTAGTATGGTTGGAACAAATATAAAACCATAATAATTGCTTTTCAATGATCTGCAACTAAATTTTAAAGCCATGATGCAAATTTATAGGGTCAACAATTTTAAGGCAAGATTTACTTGGGTAAAAATATTTTCTTATTTATATTCTGATTTAGTTTTCAACGAACACTTTTACCCTGAAAAGCCCTTTAGAAATCACTAAGTGATGCCCTTATTGGACGGATAAAGTCAAGACAAAAGAAGCTCGATGATTAGCCTAAGATCACACTAGCAGAGATAGAACCTGAACTCAGGTCTTTTGATTCCAAATTCAGTTATTTCTCTACTTGCTCGGGTACCTTTATACTCAAAACCTTAAAATCAAAATAACCCTAGGGCATGAATCTTATTGAAAAACTCAGAATATCACCCTGACTGGTGTGGCTCAATTGGACACTGTCTCACAAAGCAAAAGGTCTCCAGTTATAGTCTCAGTCAGGGCACATGCTTCGGTGTGGGTTCCATTCCCAGTCAGGGCTCATACACGAGGCAACTGATCAATGTTTCTTCCTTACATTGATGTGTCTCTCCCTCTCTTTCTCCCTCCCTTCCCTTCTCTCTAAAAATAAGTAAATAAATAAATTTTTTTAAAAAAGAAAAGTTCAGAACCAACTTCCCCTAGCTCATTTGCATTTTCAAAGTCATGCACATAAGAATCTTCAGTTAAGGAAAAGTCAATTGGTAGTCTGCTAAATGAATTTTCTTTCTATTAATAATAATAACAGCTAACATATAACCTCTGTGACAGACACAATACAAAGCACAATACCAAATGTTACATTTTATCATTTAATCTTCACAACAATCCTTTGAATGAAGTCAAAGGGATTATTCCCACTAAACCAAAAAGAAAAAAATAAGGTTAAAAAAACTAAACAAGTTGTTAGCTAAGATCATGAATGTAATAATGCACAGTTAAATTCCAACTGATTTCAGTACTTGTGCTCTTAATGTCAAACCATCCATGTACTGTACTACAACTCTATGCCTCTCCATGTACCTTTACTGAAATTTTCAAATTTCCATGATGCACATAATTTGTTTTCCTAACTAGAAATATATTATATTTAAATATTTTTATTTTAAAAACTAAATCACTGCTTAAAATTCTTAGAGGTTAAAACTTCCACTCAAGATGGAAGCATAAGTAAATACAGCTTGCCTTCTTGCATGACCACATTAAAATTATGGAACCATCAGAAATCTAGTTGAATGGAATCCTGACAAGTATGGAATTAAAGAGAACACATCCACCCAGACTGGTAGGAGGGGTGGAGACTCAGAATGAGCTGGTCCCACATCTACATGGGGTGGATAAAAATTTGGGAGGGATACCTGGGAGCAAGGAGTCCCAGCCCCACACAAGGCCTCCCCACCCCAGAATTCCAGTGCCAGGAACTTAAGGCCCCATAACTTCTGACTGCAAAAACCAAAAGGGATTGAGTCAGTGGAAGAAACTTCTAGAGTCCCAGGCAGTTCCTCTTAAAGAACCCAAACACAAACTTACTCACTTTCTTTGAGCTCCAGCACCAGGGTAGCAGCTTGAAAGGCACCAGTGATATACAGGGAGGAATTCAAATGTCTGTTATCAAGGCAAGAGCTGGGGGACAGCATCCTCCCAGAAAGAAAGTCGGACAGAGCAACAAAGCTGGCAGGCAGGTGCCACACCACAGACTCCAGTCAACCTGGCTAACACTGCTTGTCCTTCCCTGAAGATCCCCTGAGGCTCTGTCCCATCCAATTTACAGCTGTTAACAGTGGCTTTTCCATATGAATGGCTGGTGTTGGCTCATGCTTCACGACTTCCTAAATCCTTTCAAACAAGCAACAGCCAGCCTCAGTGATCCCTCAGCACCCATAACTCTTGCTAATTGGCCCCAGGCCCAGCACTAGCAGCAACCAGCCTAGATTCACAGCTTGGCTTCACCTAGGACTCTCCAAGCCCAGCACAAGTAGTAGCCATCTCAGACTGCTCTATAGCTCACAGGCAGGGTGGCCCAGGGCAAAACACAGATGGGGGCTGACCTTGACCCATACCACCCAGGAAATCCCAGGGCTACCACACCCAGTAGACGGCTACACACCATGTCGGAACACCACCACCCTGTCCCTGCACAGATGATCCACCACAGAAAGTGGAGGTTGGTGGTCAGTGGTCACAACCAATCCTAGCAATTGACTTGCCTGACTAAATCCCTCCCGTTGATCTGCCAACAGCAACCGAGGCTCAACTACAAGAGGAGGGTGTACTCAGCCCACACAAAGGACACACCTTGAATATCCAGCCCGGGTGATTAGGGAAGGCTGTACCACTGGATCCTACAGGACACCTACTACATTTGGCTATGATATCAAGACAGGAAGCCATAGCAGCTCTACCTAATACATAGAAACAAACATAGGGAGGCTGCCAAAACAAGGAGACAAAGAAACATGGCCCAAATTAAAGAACAGAACAAAACTCCAGAAAAGAACTAAACAAACTGGAGATAACCAATCTGTTAGATGCAAAGTTCAAAGCACTGGTTGTAAGGATGCTCAATGAACTCAGTGAGAATGTCAACAGCATAAAAAAGATCCAGTCAGAATTGAAGGATACACTGATTGAAATAAAGAACAATTCATAGGGAAACAATAGTAAAGTGAATGAAGCTGAGAATGAAATAAATGATTTGGAACATAAGGAAGCAAAAAACAACAATCAGAACAAGAAAAAGAAAAAAGAATCCAAAAAAATGAGGATAGTATGAACAGCCTCTGGGACAACTTCAAGAGGTCCAACATTCACATCACAGAGGTGCCAGAAGGAGAAGAGAAAGGGCAAGAAATTGGAAATCTACTTGAAAAAATACTGAAAGAAAACTTCCCTAATTTGGTGAAGGATATAGACATTCAAGTCCAGGAAGCACAAGAGTTCCAAACAAGATGGATGCAAAGAGGCCCACTCTAAGACACACCATAATTAAAATGCCAAAGGTTAAAGAGAAAGAATCTTAAAAGCAGCAAGAGAAAAGAAGTTAGTTACCTACAGGGAAATTCCCATAAGAAATGTCAGCTTATTTCTCAAAAGAAACTTTACAGGGTAAAAGGGATTGGCAAGAAATATTCAAAGTAATGAAAAGCAGGGACCTACCGCCAAGATTGCTCTACCAAGCAAAGTTATTATTTAGAATCAAAGGGCATATAAAGAGCTTCCCTGACAAGAAAAAACTAAAGGAGTTCATCATCACCAAACCATTATTATATGAAGTGTTAAAGGGACATTTTTAAGAAAAAGAAGATCAAAACTATGAACAATAAAATGGCAATAAATACCTATCAACAATTGAATCTAGAAAACAAACTAAGCAACAGAGATAGAATCAGGAGAGTGTTTTGATGGTTGCCATATGGGAAGGGGGTATAGGAGAATGGATGAAGAGGTGAGGAGATTAAAAAGTACAAATAGCTAGTTACAGAATAGCCATGAGGTTATAAAGTACAGTATAGGAAACAGAGTAGCTAAAGAACTTATTCCATAACCCATGGACATGGACAACGGTTGGGAATTGCCTGAAGGAGTCGGGGTTGCTGGGTGGAGGGGGGGCAAAAGGGAAAAAATTCAAACAACTTTAATGGCATAATCAATAAAATATAATTAAAAATAAAATCAATAGATTTAAAGGAAAAAAAGCTGTTAACAAATATAAAGTTGTATCAGAAAAATAAACATCTTACAGAGCAAATAAAGTCATACTTCCTAATCAGAGCTCTAACTTATTATGATTTATCACTTAATCCCTCCCACACAATAATGCATTTGGCACAGCACTGTACAAAGACAGAAAATCTTAAATCATTTTCCAAATATCATTTAGCTAATAGTCCTAATAAAGTATCACTGAGACTCTGGATTAACTTTTATATTAGCATACTTATGTAAAACTTAACCACAGTATAATGTTAAGAACTGGGATGAGGGGAAAATGTGGTTTATATGTTATTGTAATAAATGTCAATCACAGTGCATGTAATGAGCATGGATCTACCCTGAAGTAAGTTACCCTACCCTACCATGTTGAGAATACAATCCAAGACAGCCAGTTATATGACCCCATGTCTATTGCCAATTGACCAGATGTGATCACCTGGACTCAACAACAATTATTCATAAGCTAGCTAGCAGCCAATAAAGATACTCAATAGAAAAAAAAACCAATGCCGGGAACTACTGCTGAGTGCCTTGCTTAGGCTTTTGAATGGTAAACTATGAGGACAAGTGATTAATTAGCTGCAGAAACTGGCACTAAACAGGATCACAATGCAGTCATGATGTAAAGTAAGAGTACATGAGAGACTTGAGCAAATCAAAACTATAACCCAGCCAAAGTTTCAAAGACCACAGGCTCTGAGTATGAAGCTATGAAGAAAAAAAAACAAAATAGATGGTAAGAAAATTAGCTGATAGCAGAAACAAAACTATTCAAGGGGGGACCCCCAAAAAAGAATTATCTTCAGGAGGCAGGCCCCTTGTGGTACAGGCTTCCCTTGCTAGGTGAACTTTCTAGGAACCCATCTTTATCAGTGTACCAGCTGGCATTGTTGTGAGAGGCTGTGTTCATCTTCAGTGAATTTTTTTTTTTTTTTTTGAAGACTCTTTCAACACATTTGCCCATTTCATGATTGGTGATTTACAGGCACACCTGCCCACCCCGTCTGAGGGTTCACCAGTTTTTGACCAAAAACGGCATAACCCCCATGCTCTACCCTCCTTATTCACCAGATCTAATCCTGAGCAACTTTTTTTGTTTCCCTCAATGAAAGTCCTCAAAAGGAAACATTTTGCCAATGTGAAAGAGGTGAAACAAAAAATAGCTGAAGCACTAAAAGGTATCAAATCAATGAGTTCAAATATTGTTTTGAGCAATGGAAAAAAACCATCTCAACAGGTGTATTGCATCAAAAAGAGAGGACTTTGAAGGTGACTAAAGTTTAAACATGGAAGAATAAATACGCAATTTTTTATAAATAAATTATGGGTTTTTTGGGTTCCCTTTGTACAAAGGACATAAATATGTGAAGAAATCACTAAGACCTGTAACAGCATAACTCTACTGTTTTATAGTCAAAAATCTATAAAGCCCTGTTGTAGGTCCTGAACAGCACTGCCTTGGATCCTTCGAAGATTTTTAATAAAAATGTTTCAGAGACTCACCTCCATATTAAATTTTTGGTTTTGAATTCCTGTGAAATTCCATCTTTCTTATTGCTAAGTGCATCCACCATTATCCTATTTTTGAACTAACCTAATGGAACCTTTACCCCTAAACCCTAATAAACCTACTCATAATTATTATTACTGTTTCAGAGCCATGACAAAGCTTATTTCTAGAATGACCTGTAAAAGATGTATTTCATGGTGCCACATTCCTGGGAGAAATCTTAAATATCATACGACCCCACTCTCAACCTCAGATGGCTAAAGCAGCAATGGACACCTGGCCCAGAGGAAGCAACTCTGTTGGCCAGCTAGAGACCAATGTATGACCCAATAAGAAAAGATGAGGAGGGCATTTCAGATTCTTTCTTAGGATTTGGAAATTGAGGCATTGTGCCAGCTGGCTATATAAAGGTAGATGACAAGCAAGTAGAATCATGTGGTCAGATGGCAATTTGAAGTCTTGAGATACTGAGTAGGCAGCAACAAGAAGATGGATGTAGACATGAAGATACAAGATGCCAGTGATCCATGAGAGAGTCTCAGTGAGAGGGAAGAGCTGCCTCTAACTCCATTGTAGGTTCTACTCTCTAAAGACCCAATAGTACAGGAAATCTTATCCTTCGATCACTTTGAAACCTCACAATAAATACTACTTTCAACTTAAAACTGATTTGATAAAATCTGTGATCCTTGAAAATAAAAAGAATTTATTAGAATGCTAATGATGGCAATTATATTTATGCATTTAATATTTAATTACTTTGTTTCCTCTCCTCCGTATTTCTTAAATGAGTAGTCCGTGCTACCTTTTTTACTTAATTTTAATATTTTTTATATTTCTCAATTTTATTTCCTTACTTCCCAATCACTTATCCCTATGACTCTCCTGAAACTGAACTAGCTATGATCTACCCATTCCCTTCAGTGGACACTTCTCAATCCTAATTTGACTTGAATTTTCTCCAACATTTGTACATACTTGCCTCCACTTGCCACCTGAGTGCTGAATCTATATTTCCACTTGCCTAGTGATTATCTCCACTAAGATGTCTACACCTCTAGTTCAAACTCATCTTCCTCCCCAAACCTGTTCTTCCTGCTCTATTCTTTACCTTAGTTAATTCCACCATCATCTCACTCAGTTACCCAAACTACTTACAAGCCAACAAATCCTATCAACTTTCTTTTTTTACAATTTAAATCATCTTAAATTTTTCAATTTCACTTGACATACAATATTATATTGTTGCAATAGTTTATGATGTACACTCCAGTGATTAAATATTATAAAACTTACTAAGTGGTCATCCCGATAAATCTGACACAATACATTAATTATTGGCATATTAATGACTATATTCCCTATGCTGTACGTTACAACCCCCAGATTATTCTGTAAGAACCAATTTGTGCTCATTAAATCCTTCACCTTCTTCACCTATCCCCCCAAGCCCTTTCATCTGGCAACTATCAAAATGTTCTCTGTTATCTGAATCTGTTTCTGCTCTGCTTGTTTATTTATTTGGTGTTTTAGATCAAATTATTGATGGATATATTATAGCCATTTTATTTTTCATGTTTTTTATCTTTTTATTTTTTCTTCTTCTTAAAGAAGATCCTTTAACATTGCATGTAATATTGGTTTGGTGGTGATGAACTCCTTTAGCTTTTTCCTTTTATGGAAACCTCTTTATGTGTTCTTCAATTCTAAATGATAGCTCTTCCAGGTGGAGTAATCTTGGTTGCATGTCCTCGCTCTTCATCACTTTCAATATTTCTCATCAATCTTTTCTTGCCTGCAAAACTTCTGCTGATAAATCAGCTGACAGTCTTATAGGAGCTCCCTCTTAGGTAACTAACTGCTTTTTCTTGCTGCTTTTAGGATTCTCTCTTTGGCCTTGACCAGAGTGGCTCAGTTGGATGGGCATCAGCCCATAAAGCAAAAGGTCAATGATTCAATTCCTAATCAAGGAACAAGCCTGGGTTGTGGGCCGGTCCTGGTTGAGGCACATGGGAGAGGCCACTGATTGATGTTTCTCTTACAAATTGATGTTTCTCTCCCTTTCTTTCTCCCTCCCTTTCCATCTCTCTAAAAATAAATAAAATATTTTAAAACAAAAGATTCTCTCTTTGTCTTTAACCTTGGCATTCTAATTATGATGTGTATTTGTGTGGGCCTCTTTAGATTCATCTTGTCTGTGACTCTCTGCACTTTCTGGACTTGTATGTCTGTTTCCTTCACCAGGTTAAGTAAGTTTTCTGTCATTATTTTTCAAATAGGCTTTAAATTTCTTGCTCTCTCTTATACTTCCAGCACCCCCACAATGAAAATGCTGGTATGCTTGAAGTTGTTCCAGGGGCTTCTTATGCTTTCCTCATCTTGTGGGGGTGGGGGTGATTCTTTTTTCTTCTTTGATGTACTGATTGGGTGTTTTTTGCTTCTTTATATTCCAAATCATTGATTTGAATCTCAGCTTCATCTATTCTACTGTTGATTCCCTGTAAAGTAGTTTTCATTTCAATTAGAGTATCCTTCGTTTCTGACTGGTCCTTTTTTACGTTGTTGAGGTTCTCACTAAGTTCATTGAGCATCCTTATAACCAATGTTTTGACCTCTGTGTCCAGCACATTGCTTGTCTCTACTGTGTTTAGTTCTTTTCCTGAAGTTTTGTTCTGTTCTTTCATTTGGGACATGTTTCTTTTGTCTCCTGATTTTGGCAGCCTCCCTGTCTTTGTTTCTATGTATTAGATACACTTGCGATATCTTTCAGCTTGGTAAAGTAGTTCAATTAAGTAGGTGTCCTGCAGGGTCCATTAGCACAGCTTCCCCATTCACCTGAGCTAAGCACTCTAGGTGGGTCTCCTCCCACCCCTGGGTGTGCTTTGTACACTCCCCTGTTTTAGTTGAACCCTGACTGCCATTGGCACATCAATGGGAGGGATTTTCCCCCTACCCAATCAGCTGCAAGTACTGGCTGTGACCACTGACCACCACGGAGGATCAGCTGTGCACAGGTGCATTCCACAGAGCAGGACTTACTTCAGTGGAACTTTAATGTTTGCTGAGTTTACTCCTGGAGTGTGTCACTTGTGGAAGTGGTTAGGTGGTGGTGCTTCAAAATGTCTAAAGCTGTCCACCAAGTGCTCTGGTTATGGGGTGACCCATATTGTACAGGCCAAGGTCAGCTGCCACTTGTGTTCTACCCAGCACCACCTTCCATAAGCGACAAAACTAACTGTAAATGGTTGTTATTTGTGCTGGGCTTGGAGGTACCCAGGAAAGGCCAAGCTGTGAACCAAGGATGGTTGCTGCTAGTATGGAGCCTGGTGCCACTTAGCAAAAGGTTTGTGGCACTCCCAGGCCAGATGCTGCTTACTTGAAAGATTTTAGGAAAGCCTGAAACATGAACCAAGGCAGGCCATTCATATGGAAAAGCCACTAGAAATAGCTTATGTGGGCTTGGAAGTGGTTTGGAGAAAGGCCTGAGAGAATCACCAGGACATGGCAAACAGTGTGAGGCAGGTTGATAGTTTCAGATATGGGACCTTGCTGCCAGCTCTGTCAGTGGCAGGGCTCAGAAAAGAAACAATGGCTTCTGTCAGCACTTCTGTCTGGGAGAAAGCTGCAACTCCAACTCTTGCCCTGATGTCAGGCAGTACATTTCCTCCCCATATATCCCTGGTGCCTTTCAAGCTGCTGCTCCAGCACTGGAACTCAGAGGGAGTGAGTCCAAGTAAGTCTCTACAGAGACCCTCTAAGAGGAACTGCCTGGGACTCTAGAAGCCCTCCCTCTCACTCAACCACAATCCCAGCTGGTTTTTACAACCACAAGTTATGGGGACATCTCTTCCTGAAACTAGAACACCGGCCTAAGGGGCCTGGTAAGGGGCTGGGACCCCTTGCTCCTCAGGGGGAACCTCTGCAGCCAAGATACCCCTCTCACAATTTTTATCCACAACACGTGGGTATGCAAGCAGCCCATTCCATGCCCCCACCCCTACTACCAGTCTTGATGTGGCTGCTCCTTTACATCCTTAATTGTATGACTTTTGTTCAGCTAGATTTCAAGCAGTTCTAAATGAAAATTGTTCTGTAGTTTAGTGTAATTTTGATGTGGTTGTGGGAGGATGCAAGTATCATATTTACATCCTATTAATTCTATCTCTTAGCTTTCTTGAAAAATCAATCTAAACTAAACAATGTGGACAAGTGATTGTAGGACACTGGGCAGAATAAAGAGCTTCTACTGAGGTATGATGGGATGAGAAAACGGGGTAAGTTGTGGGAAATGTAATTCTGAGGATAGCAAGGTCAGTAGGTGCACAGAGATGCGTGAAAATGAGCCTGAAATGTGTTAAAGTGACCAGAGCATTATGTGCGTATGTCCCAAGATAAAGAATCTGTATATCTCCTATGGTCACTGAGTAGTCACCAATAGACTTTAGATAGAAGAGTGAATCATTCACCTGATTTACTTTTTATAAAGATTACCTGGGAAAAATATTTCTAAGGGTTTTCCTTATTACAAATTCGATCATTTAAAGTTTCCATGGCTCCTTATTTCTATAGTATAAAGCCCAAAATGCTTTACAGTCTCAACTCTTATAACTATCCCTATACCCATGCAGAAATAGTCTTGCATTTACCTGGTTCCTGTCTCCATTGCTCCTCCTTGCCTTCCAGCTTCTGTAAGGCCTTCCACAATCTCCATTCCCTGTCTCTGCCTCAATTCTCCCTCACTCTTCTGTCATAAAAAATTAGTTACTTTTTCTTTAGGACTCAAAAACTTCCTCTATGTATCTATCTACATATCTATTAACAATTTTCACATTGCTTTGTAATTATTTAAGTATCTTCTCCCATTACAACTCAAGAGTTTCTTATCCCTAAACCCAGCACAGCAATTAGCACAAAACTAATATTGAACAGTATGATGAATGAATGAATGTCTACAAACACACACACACACACACACACACACACAGAGAGAAATTTTTTAAAGATAAAGCAAGGGAGTGAAAAGTGTTCCTTTAAGAAATGTAGAGTATAGCAATGAAAGAAAAATACCTTATGCCATCACCTATTACAGGAAACTAATGAACAACACAAACAAATGAGAAAAAAAAAAAGAAAGAAATGTAGAATATATAATAATAACGCCAAAATTACCAGCAGCTAACGTTTATAGAGAGCTTACTGTATGCCAGATATCCTTACACGTATTAATTCATTTAGTATTATGACCATTTTAATGAGAAGTCAAGTAAGTTACCAAAAAGCTACTCAGCTAGTAAATGGGTTGCAGATATCACCCCAGGTATTATGGCTCCACAGTTCATTCTTAACCACTAATTATATTGTCTCTAGTTCAAGCAAAAGACTACCAGGATTAGAAGAGAAAATTTAGTTCTAACCCTGATAATCTCTTATTTATTCTTAAAACACTGAAAATAAATCAATATAGAGAAAATTAATCCTACTTTTTAAAATTCACTTCAATAAATGAGTTATAACTTAATGAAGCTTAAATGTGTAACTAATCTGGGACACCTTCCCTAGTACCTTAATTTAGCTTAGGGCTCCCTTGCTGTGTGTTCTTGGGGCTCCCTGTGCTTTTCCTTCCTAACACTCACCCAAGAATGTGACCATTATCATTATGTGATAGTTTGAACAGCTCCTCTCTTCTCCTCTTGGACACTAAGCTCCTTGGGGCTTCATGTCTGTTTTATTCAACAATGTGTGGATAGTAAATAATAGGACCATAATCGATGTTTGTAGAATAGATACTTTCAAAAGGTCTTCCCTATTCATCACGCTTTTTTCTGCTCATTTAGCCATCATCTGAATATAAACCATAATTCTTATGCCTAAAATATTAAATCACTCCAGTCTGATCTCTGCATATACTCTCCTATGGTTTTAATATATCACATGCAACACTGGCAAGTTAATCTTCCCAAAACATTCCTTGTAATACTCATTTCAACAAATACTGTTAACTCCTACTATGTGCCCGAAGGAAACCAGAATATGTCACCCAAAATATGCCATTTTGGCACATCAATCATTTTTTATTAAAGACACTTAAGAAACAGCATGTGCAAGAAAAACACTCTGATCCTCCTTTTTCTTCCTGAAAGTAAGATGTGAAACTCCCATGTGAAAGGTACCCTCCCTGTAACAACAGGGTAGAAGGCACCCTTATTACCAGAGAGGGAGAACTTGGGGCTGAGAAACCAATACAAACAAACCTTGTTAAACTCATTCTTATCTTCCTAGTTATTTCTCTGCCATTTACTACCCCAAGCCCAAAGACTTTTGTCTTGTCAACTCTTCAGAAATGTATTGTTTCTTTGTCTAAAAGGTGTAAACACTTTCTGCTCTTGTCATTTCTTCAAGTCATTCTCTTGTGAAGGTTCCCATGTACCTGTAAAAATTTAATAAAATTTGTATGCTTTTCTCCTGTTAATCTGTTTAATCAGTTTAACTCTTAGGCCCAGCCAAAAACCCAAAGAAGGTAGAGAAGAACCTTTCCTCCACATTCATACTAAATATATTTCACTGCTTAATAAAATCTTATTGATTTCATAATGCCTACAGAATAAAGTTCAAAATTTCAGTTAGATTTGTCTGCTAAAAGAAACAAGAAGGAAAGTCACCCCAGACCTTGGTCTCTAATACCATTCCCCATTAAAAGAAAAAGGGCTCCTCAGAGAGATGGCTAATTTCAGAGCTGGGAAAAGTAAATAACAGATGAGCCTGGGTTTTCTTGTTATGCCAGAAATTAAGAAAGAGCTCAAAAAAAAATAAATAAAAATGACAGAGGCATGTCAAAGGACACAGGAACCATTTTGAAAGGGTTACCAGTGTTCAAATTCAAGACAGTTTGAGCACCAAAATAATTAAGTACAGAGATGAGTATAAACCATAAAAAAAATTTTGAAATTATGAGTTCAAACCAATAGGGAGGGAGGGAAGGAGTAAGGAAAGAAGAAATGGAGTGAGGATGGAGGGAGAAGGGAGGGGAGATGAAGCTGAGAGGGAAGGGAAATTCTAGGGAAGGTCAAGGGCATGGGGTGGGGGGCAAGGACGAAACTGTAAATGTAGAAGGAATGCTGGAGTTGGAAAATCATTTTGCAGTCACTGTGGTGAAGACTAAATCAGACATGAATTCACAATGGATATTAAATCTAGCGAAAATTTTGAAAAAGCGCAGAATATTTGCATGCTCTTATAAATATCTGCCTATTAAATGCAAAAGAAAAATTATTATTATCCAGTCAAAAATTTAGGCTGCATCTTGACCTTTGACAAGGTTATTAAAATTAACATCACTTAAGAAAGACAGAAAGAAGCTCTGGTTGCTGTGGCTCAGTGGATTGAGTGTCGGCCTGCAAGCCAAGTGTCGCTGGTTCGATTCCCAGTCAGGGCACATGACTAAGTTGTACGTCAGGTCCCCCAGTTGGGGGCGTGAGTGAGAGGCAACCACACAGACATGTTTCTCTCCCTCTCATTCCCCTTTCCCCTCTCTCTAAAAATAAAATAAGTAAGCAAACAAATAATTTTTTTTTTAAAGGCAGTTCCATTAAAAAAAAGAAAGAAAGAAAGAAAGAAAGAAAGAGATCATGTCATAACCTGAGGACACAACATTTTCTAGGAAACATTCTGGCCAAGAATGCGTAAGCCCGATCTAATCACAAGACAACCACAAACAAACACAACATGAGGAACATACGGGTGGGGGGTAAGCAAGGGGGTATCTGTAGCCTTTACAAATGTCATAAATTACAAAGAAATGCTGTGGAAATGCATGACAACAAATTATAATATCCAATCCTAACTGGACCCTATACCAGAGAAGGAAAATGCTACAAAGAACATTATCAGATCAACTGACAAAACTAAAATTATAGATAATAAATTGAATCAATGTAAATTTATGTAGTTGACAACTATACTATACTGTATGTAGTTAACAACTATACTCTACTGTGGTATGTAAGAAAATATCCCTAATCCTCATTGAAGTATTCAGAGGTGAAGGACTATAACTGATCCTAAAATGATTCAGAAAAAGAAAGAGAGACAATGACAGGAGGAGAAGAAGGAAGAAGAGGAAGAGGAAGAAGAGGAGGAAAGGGATAAGGAGAAAAGGAAGGAAAGGGAATCAAACGGAAGAGAACTCAGCAAATAATAAAACAAATAGGATAAAATGATAAATAGGTAAATCTGGATAAAGCATAGACAGGTGTTTCTTGTACTACTGGGTTTGCCAAAAAGTTCATTTTCTGTTTTGTTTTGTTTTGTTCTGTTTCCGTAAGATGGTTCTGGTAATGCTTAGCTGTTTTAACTTAATTCAAAGCAACTTTGTTAGATTGTATTGTGAAAGCTGTCATATCAGTGTACATCTTTTTTAAAAGTTACCAAAACTGATGAATTTTTGTGTAGTCATTTTAATATTGAAGATGGAAAAAAGTAGGTAATATTTTCAGCATAGTATGCTTTCTTATTTCAAGAAAGGTAAAAATGCAACTAAAATGCAAAAAAGAAAAAAAATTTGTGCAGTGTATGGAGAAGATGCAGTCACTGATTCAACATGTCAAAAGAGGTTTGAGAAGCTTCGTGCTGGAGATTTCTCGCTGGACAATGCTCCGTGGTCAGGTTAGACCAGTTGAAATTGATAGAAATGAAATCAAGACACTAATTGAGAAAAATCAACATTATACCAAGCAGGAGATAGTCAACATATTCAAAATATCCAAATCTGTAAAGTTATTGGTAAAAATGAAAAATGTGTCTTATTTTACAGAAAATACTACATGAACTTTTTGGCCAGCCCAATGTTTAATTCTTGAAACTTTTTATAAGCTTGGAGTTAGTTCTAAATAAAGTTAAAAAATTATGTATGTATTCAACTAAACCTGCACTATCCAATACAGTAGTGACTAGCTACATGAAGATGTTGAACAGCTGAAATATGATTAGTCCAAATTGATATGTGCTGTTAGTGCAAACTATACACGATTTCAAAACTTAGTACAAAAATAAATGTAAGGTATCGCATTAATAATTTTTATATCAATTACATGTGAAAATATTTTAGATATATTAGGTCAAAGAAAATGTATTTTTAAAATTAATTTTTACATCTTTCTAATTTTAAAAAATGTGGCTACTAGAAACTAAATTACATATGTGACTCATCTGCATTGGACAGGGCTGAGCTAGACAAGAATCTCCAAAATGAGGTATCACACTATTTTTGTAAATTTCTCTCTCAATTTTTTTCTACTCTAAACATACAGCTCTATAAAATTCACTTAGTTAAAAGCTTCCTAAGGATAGGGATTGGGTCTTATTCACTGTTGAATCCCTTGTATCTAGCACATAGCAAGTGTTATAAATATTTGTTTATAGAAAGGCAATATGCAAAGGTAAAAAGGATGGGCAGGAAGAATGTATTCATTCTCATCTCTAAGTCTTTGCTTATATTGTAACTCCTTAGAAGAAAACTTTTCTCTTCCTCTTCTAATCACACATATTCTTCAAAACCCATTTTCGCATGCTCATTTTCTCCAAGGAGACTTCCCACTCACATAGGTTCATTTCTGATCTTTTCTCCTGTGTGCCACTATAGCCTTCATTGGCTGTATCATTTACTTTGGCACTTTATCATATAAGTTCCTTGAGGAAGAAGTTAGATCTCATAGTTTTCCTATATCTTCCACAGTGACTAGTGTAGTGTCAACCATACCAGTTGATTGTGGGGGTCAAGGGTCAGCAAAGGCAACAAGATGCCCCCCAAAAAGAGAAATAGTATGGGAGTTGAAAATTTTGACTGTAGTCTGTTTAGACATCTACTAACTGTGTTGCCTTAGATAAATCACTGAGTCTCTCTGCTTCTACTTCTTCATTTTTTAAATCAGAGAGATAGACCTGTTGACCACAAAAGCCTCCTATTCTACAATCCTAAATAATTAAATCCATTTTTCTTCATCAGTATTGTTGATATATACTAGCAAAAGTACATCAAATACACTTATGTTAAATCACACTAAGTTACTTAAGAAAGAAATTGCAACAAAGTTTATAAACTGCCTAAAGTACTAAATGCTGATCATCTTTCTAGCCATCAAGCACTTTAAATTTACATTTCTCTTCAGAAGACTATTAAGCAAAATAGTCAATTCCACATAGTGGAGCTACTTCAATTTTTTTTTTTTTTCCAGATCCTTTCAAGCCTCAGAGAGATATCCTTTAGAAAGAGGAGGAGGAGGAGTAGGATGCAGGGAATCAGAAACTAAGTTTTCTGTAAAGTACCCTGGGACCTGGTGATGTTCAAAGACTCTGACTTACAATGGATTATAAGCACATTGTCTGTTTCTTCTTTCAAAAATGTTATTTAAAGGACACTATTCAAAAGAAAATTACAACAGTTAAAATTAAAAGGTCATCTAAAAACATAATATTAAAGGAATACAATATAATTTCAAAGTATGGAGACCATTTCAAACAAATCTCTAAATTAAGAACTTTAGTTTTAATCTTATAACTTAATATTTCTGCTGAAAAGATATCAGGGTGGGATAAAATGATTATTATGTTATATAATTTAAAGATTCCAGTTATATCACCTGTAGAATTAAATATATAGTCTAGGTTCTAAACTATTAATAAAATCACCAGATTTCTTTAAGACTTTTATCAAAATGCCCCTACTGAGTACTGAGCATTAACACTGGCCCATCTACAAGATAAAAGCTGAACTGCAGAAGGCATTCCAAGACTCTCCAGATCTGGTCTATAGCTACCTCTGCAGCCTTATCATCCACCAATCCCTGGACATCATTTTACTTCCTCAGCTTAATTGTTGATGCTCCCCCTAATATTAACCACCCTTTTATGACTCCATATCTTGGCATTTGCTGTTCCCTCTGCCAGACATGCCATTCCCTCTTCTGAGCTTCAAATATGCTCTCCTTCCTGAAGTTTTTTAGGACTGTCCCAACACCCTCCTACGCAGTAGCTCCCAGGGCACTCTTCATCCTTTTACTATGTAGCGCATAATTACGTTTAAATGATCACTTCCACCAACAAGTCATGAGTTCTAAATGGAGGGCCCATTAGGTTAATTTAACTGTTTCCCAGCCCCTATATAACACAAATTTACTGACTCTCAATATAAGTACAGTAGGGGGGAAAAAGTTTAGTTAACTATGAAAAACAATTCAAACTTTCCTATAAAAGAGTACATACATTTAAAACAGTGGTTCTAAACCACGGGCAATTTAGCCCCTAGAGGACATTTGGTAAAGTCTTGGTTGTCACCTAACAAGAAGGGGTTTTGGAAGCGAGGGGCAGGTGCTACTGGCATCTAGCAGGTAGAAGACAGGGATGCTACTTAAACATCTTACAATGCAAAGAACAGCACCCCCCCCCCAAAAAAAGAGTTATCCAGTCATAAATATCAATAGTGCCATGGTCAAGGAACTCAATTGTCAATTGACTTACTCATATGTGATGATTCACATCTCAGCAATAAGCAGAATAAATTCAAATTTTGTAGTTTCAACTGAAACTTCTCTAACAGTTGACGTGTATGCAACAACACTAAAATTTATCTTTATGTAATCATAATGCTTAACAACATTAAGAGTACAGGAAGGCATCCCATATTTTTGAAAACTAAACTTTAAAAGAAACCACAGGCAAACTAATTTTCAGTTGTAGAACTATGACAGAAAATCTGAGGCATGAGGTTACCCATTCCTCCGGGTCCGATAAAAGAAAAAGCTCAAAGTACTACAAGTATAGCGGTCACAGATGTCTTCACTGTTGAACACAGGAACCAATGACAAGCGCAAAGGGTGTGCCCTTGCCTCTACCAAAATCACCAGCCTATTAAGATTAAAAAAAGAAAACTGACAAAACCACCCCAAAACAAAAATCATTAAATGTCAATAAAGGGTAGCAGATACATAAGTTAACTATTTCTACACCTGATATATGACCAAGTTTCTCATGGCTTGAACATTTCACAAAAGCTATGCAAAAGCAAGAACATTCGCTCTATATGTAGTAGCTTACTCAACTGTCTTTAGCACACTGGCTGAATACCACAAATTCACTAATTTCTTCTGTCTTTGGATTAGTTATCTTACTAATGGGTTTGGCACCAACTACACAATCATTTGCGTTTTGTACCACCTTATTAGTCACAAAAATAAAAAAGAAGCCATCCAAAACAAACAAAAATTTCATACAGTAACACAGAAAAATAATTTTATTTATTATAGAGACTGATCCCTAAACATTATACATGTACAGCTTTCCAGCGCTCTAATCTTTATATCTTAAGGGTTTTTTCCATATCAAATACAGATAGCACTGGCATAAAGTGAAAGGGTAAATGTATACCACTGGATAAAGCGTACTGCAGATTTATTCTTGGACAGCTCAAAAAAAGATAGTGGCGGGGAGGGGAAAAGGCATTTTTTAGGTGGAAAAAAAAGTTTCCAACAGTGAGTAATATCTTCTTTCTCAGCTGACTTTGCCAGTAAGTGTCCGTACTGCGATTGGGCCCACACTAGGCCAACACCGTCCAGAGGAGAAACCGAAGCCCCGTATGGCAGGTGAGGTGTCAGCTGAGGGGCACCATGGGCACGGAGAGTGCGGTGAGGGCTGAGCAAGCCTCCCGCGACCTCCCACAGGGCGAGCTCCAGGGCCGGCCGTCCTGCACGCACGAACTCCCTATTTAACACTGCCATTCTAGGATCTGGGAGGAACGCGCTGGTACCACACCCTCCCGCTCCGCCGCCCTCTCGCACTGACAGCCCCGAGCCGGCGCGGGGCCTGGGGACGCGGAACCGAAGACTGGGCTTCTGGCCCGGGGCTTCGGCCTGCCGCCCCACCGCCGCCGCCCCAGCCGCTCTCCCCGCCCCCACAGCCCGACCCCGGGGCGGACATCCGCGGGGCCTAATCGCCTCCCGGGCAGCAGGGCCTAGAGAAGGAGCGCGCAAGAAGACCAGACGCCAGCGTAGCAGCCCCGGGCTCCTGCTCTCCCACTCACGTGCTGCCAGGAAGACGGTTTCATTCTCTTACCCTCTGCAAAATCCTCCTTAACATGGTTTAACCACCACCCGGCGCCGCCGCGGTGACTCTCCGGACCCTATGCTGGGCCACTGATTACTCGAGGGTGTGTGGGAGAAAGGCAAAGAGCCAGGAGGGGACCAAAGGAGGAGGTCCGGGCAAGACGGTGGCTGTGACCGCTGGAGCGGCCCGGACTTCCCCACAGGCAGCAAGAGGGAGCACGAGACAGCGAGCGACTAGGTAGCCGGCGAGCGTCCGCCCGCCCGCTGGGCCGCCCCCGTAACTGACAGCTGGGCGGGCCCACAGGGGCCCACCCAGCGCCGCCCCGCCCACCCAGCCTGTCCACCCGCGGGGGGCGGGGCTAGAATGGGCCTGGCCAGGCCAGGCACCAATCGGAAGCGGCGTGGCATGGACGACTGCTTGACGGACAGGGGACTGGATACTGGCCTGGCGCTCCTTCCGGGGGTCGGGGAAAAAAAACGGTGGCTGCGGAGCGAACGCTCTCACTCTGTTCGAGGCCACGCCTGCTCACCAACCGCGTGCCCGCTGGGGAGGTGGGTAGGGAACCCTTGGGCCCGGCGTGGTGGTGCCCCTGACCATTACCGGAGGAAGGGGGTTTCCGGGCTGCGTACCCTGCTACGACACCTCAGGCAGTTCTGTAGAATTTGTCAGTGTGACCCTGGCTTGGACTCTGCTGGAAGCGCTTAGCCCCTGGATGAAAGCAAAGGAGAGAAACGCAGGCACGATTAACCGGTCTGTTGGGCTTTAGCGCCCTGTCCGACTACTGATTTCTTATTCCTACTTCCTTCCTGCTTCCAATTTCAGCCAAACAGAAAGTGAAAAGTCAGAAGAAAGGGGCAGAATTGTAGTTAGCAAAGAGAAGTTTGGGGTTGTCTTTTTGGGACTAGAGCAACATTATTTAATGGACTGATGTCGCTAACATGTACTTTATCTTTCTAAAGCCCATGTTTGGCCCATTCTAAGAAATTTTAAATCCTATTCTGATAATATATGAAGTAAATCAGCATTAAGAAAAAATGATGAGGTCACAAATAAACAGCGTGCCAAAACAAGGACGTGGACTTAGAACTGGAACGATGTCATTATTTAAACTCAAAAGTCCCAGTTTCCGAGTCCTACCATTCTGCTAGAATTCACAGTCTAAGAGGTTTGACTCTTATCCTGGGAAGAAGAGAAAAAAAGCCTTTAATATTGTTGAAATAGGGAACTGGAGGGAATAATGCAACTAACCTTGGGTGGCATGGGTGGGACTAAAATCTGTGGAGCAATGAATGGAGAGTTTATTGGAGAGTACTTACAAATCTTTTGAAAAAAATGCAGCAAATATTATTCTCAAATGAGTTAATGTAAAAGTGTTTTGTAAGGTGTAAAATTATTGTATGATGTATTGTTTCTGTTCCAAACATGTTCTATTTTTACTGTGTTTGCCTATAGTGCTGCAAAACAGTCATGCCTACAACTAATACATTATTAATCAGTATTGATAATAGGGCACTTAAATACTTCCAGGTAAACATAGCAAAGTTCACACTTTTCCATTTTTCCAGACACAGGCGCATTATTTTCAGGCACATGGGAAATACTTTCATCAAGTAGAATGAGCCAACTGTGTGAGATAATAAATATATATTTAGTCTCTTCCCCAAGTTCCAAACACAGAGCTTCTAAAACCCTTGTATTGGATTGACCAAAAAGTCCATATGTTGTTTGTTCGTTTTTTCCATAAAATAAAACACTTTTTATTTTCAGCAATAACTATTGATTTGGATATTTTGAGTATGTTGGCTATCTCCTGCTTGGTACTGAAACTGCGAAAGGTGGTGTTTGTGCGCCTGTCATCCACTAGACCCAATAAGCAGAGGCAGGGATTGAATCTTTATGGGCGCTTTATTCAGATGGTCGGTGATCTGAGAAGACAGTGGGTTTGTACCCTAACAGACTGTCTTAAATTCCATTATGAATGGACCCTTTTTATAAGGAGAAGAAATGTGTAGGTAAGGGGTTTGGAATTCAGGGAAAAAGTTAATTGGATAAAAGCTGCAGCATTCTCTCATCTGTGTCCAGGGCGGTAGTCACCCTGGAGGACAGTGACTCAGATACCATCCTGATTGCTTGCAGGCCTCCCGAGGCACAGAGGTGGGACTGCTTATGGTCTCCTGGAGTCAAGGTGGGTCGTACCTCCAGTTCCTGAAACAATAGCTTTTTACACACATTGATTACCTGAAACTAAAATTTTCCAGTATTTGAGTCCTTCATCAGTATAACATTGATTGTTCTCAATTCCTAAGTTTGATCGCTCTCAACTTCAACTAGTCTACCCTATCGTGGAGCATCATGCAATGACAAATCTCCAACACAAAACTTCACAAACTACTTTTGCACATTCAATCGGTCACAGTATCTTCTCCATACTCTGCACAAATCTTTTTTTTTATTATTTCCATTGCATTTTTACCTTTCTTGAAATAATAAAGCATAATATGCCAAAAATGTTGCTTATTTTCTTCCATCTTCAGTATTAAAATGGCTACACAACAATTTTGATAAGTTTTTTTTTAATGCACACTGATAGACAGTTTTCACAATACAATTTAACAAAACTTTTAAATGCAGTTAAAGATAATTAAGCACTACTACAGCCATCTTACAGGAAAAAAAAAACAAATGAACTTTTGGCCAAACCAATAATTTCCTGGGTGTTAGGGTGCTAGGAATATCCTTTGTTCTAATGTTTGATCTTTGACCTTGTTTTCTGAAACCAGAGCTTCTAAGGTCCTTGGAATCCCTGGAGTGGTAGGAGTGTCTTTTTTATGCTAATGAGATGACTGGTGGTTGGGCTCCCTGAATAGCTTTAGGAATGGGGCTAATCTCCAGAAAGACCAAGGCATGATTAGAAGGTTGAAATTTTCAAGCCTTTACTGCTCCACTTACAGGAGGGGTGAGGGGCTGGAAGAGCCCATCACCAATAGCCAATCAATCAAGCCCATATAATGGAGGTTCCATTAAAAAAAAACCTTTAACAATGAGGTTTGGAGAGTTTCTGGGTTGGCGAATGCATCAGGGTGCTGCAAGAACAATGGTTCCCGGAGATAACAGGGAAGCTCTGAATACCTGGCCCTATGCAGCTCTTCCATTTAGCTGTCCCTGAGGTGTTTCCTTTATAATAAACTAATAGTAAGTGAAGTGTTTCCCTGAGTTCTGTGAGCTGTTTTAACAAATTATTGAACCTGAGGATGGTGTTGTGGGAACCCCCAAATTAGAGCCACTTGGTATGAGAAAAAGTGACAACCTGGGACTTCCAACTGGTGTCTGTAGTGGGAGGTGTCCTTGTGGGACTAAGCCCTTAACCTGTGGGGTCTACACTAACTCTGGGTAGTTAATGATACCAGAATTGAACTGAATTACAGTGCACTCAGTTGGTGTCCAGAAAATTGGAGAATTACTTGGTGTGGAATAAAACCCCACACGTTTTGGTGTCAGAAGTGTTATAAGTAGAGAAAAGAAACGCTTTTCCATTTAAAGTGACATTTGTTTCTCCTTTTTTGTTTTTCAAAGTATTAATTTTGTTTAGCCCCAGCCAGTGTGGCTTAGCGGTTGGAGCATCGTCCCATAACCAAAAGTTTGCGGGTTAAATTCCCGGTTAGGGCACGTGCCTAGGTTGCAGGTTCATCCCTGGTCTACGCACAGGTGTGTGTGGCCCCTGGTCCAGACGCATATCATCCCTGTCCCTGGTCCCGACACAGACCCCCAGTCTGGGTGCGTAAGGAGGCAACCAATCCATGCTTCTCTCGCATTGATGTTCCTCTCTTTCTCTCTCTCTCTCTCTCTCTCTCTCTCTCTCTCTCAAAAAAAAAAAAAGAAAAGAAAAAAAAGAAAATGTCCTTAGGTAAGTTTTTTAAAAATTAAATAAATTTTAAAAATTAATTTTGTCAAGCTGCTTATAATGTCACATATTTAGGCTATCTTTATTAGAATTCTGCTGCTTAGCAGATGGGTTATTCAAAAATCTGTGTGCTTCCCTGCAGCTTATAATTTAGTCACTAGAATAATACACGAGAACTTGGTTACTTCAAAAGAAAATAAGCAGTGGGTGAGACATAATCACGTAAAAATATCCTTCACTAACCTAGCAGCTTCCCACACATAACAGTTCTGCTTACCCTATCTGGCTACTAACTGGCTACAAGAAGTTTGCAACCCAGAAGATCAGACTAATGGTTGCCAGAAAGGAGGAAGATTGAGGGCTAGGTGAAAAAGATAAAGGAATTAAGAAGCACAAATTTGTGGTCACAAAATAGTCTCGAGGATATAAAGTATAGCATAGGAAATATAATTAATAATATTGTAATAACTGTACAATGCCAGGTGGGTACTGGAAATCTCAGGAAGAACACTTTGTAAAGTATACAATTGTCTAACCACCATGCTGTACACCTGAAACTAATGTTACAGAAACAGGGGAGTCCAAAAAACCCCAGAGTTTGTGGCTGGGGGATGGGGAGAAGGAAGCTGCTTTCAGAATGCTTCCACATGCCTGAGGCTGATGGCTAGTGTCTTTCTTATGCAAAATGGCTGTAGTGCATCCAAGGCCTCAGGTAGATGGGAGGGGTCTTGGACCAGGGGATGGTATGGAAAAAAGCACACAGAGCCTGAGTGAGGTTCTGTGAATGGTCAGAACTAAGTGCCACACCCACTGTATCAGAGGACGTACGGGCAGACATTTTAGCCAGGCTGACCATGTGAATGTAACTTGGAAGAGCCAGACCATGTGAATTTAACTGGGGACAGGCGGACCATGCGGATCTAACGGGGTCTGACGATGTAGTTTTAAGGAAGGGACATACGTTGCTGCTTTGAAAAAGGAATAAACGGACCATGTGGATTACAAAGGACTAACTATGCAGTTTACAAGGAGGCTGAGAATCCACGAGGTTCTGGATTAAAAGCTGGTGGACACCATAACACAGACGAGGTCTCCCTAATCAGAATTGAATAATTGGCAGCTACTGGTAAAGCTGAACTGTGTTTGGAAAGTAGGAGAACTGTTTCTCTAACTTTTCTAAAACTAGCCTGGTTTGGTAGGGGGAGGCAAGAATATGTGTTTATGGGTGTTTTAAGGAACATAAAACTTAACGGCAGAAATCTGCAAATAATCTAAATCTATATAACTGTTAAATAAACAATTCTTTTTCTTTTCACTAAACTCTGGTATTGAGAGTTGTAATTCTGGCGGCAGGCAATCGGGCCCCTAACTAAAGAGCCCATGGATTTGTTTTCAATTGGAGCAGCCCAGGGGTTCTGTAACACCCTCACCCCCTCCTTCAATTATTGTATTCTCTTGGCTTCCTTGACAATTACTTTTTCTCCTCAATGATCATTCCTTCTTAGACCCATTTGATAATTCCTCTACTTTTTTTTTTTCTTAAATATATTGGGGTCACATTGGTTAATAAAATTATGTAGGTTTCAAGAGTACAGGGCTGTAATACATCATCTGTATACTGCATTGTGTTTTTGCCACCCAAAGTCAAATCTCCCATCACCATATATTTGACCCCCTTTATTCTTTACTACCGCCCCCCCACTCCTCTGGTAAACAGCATACTGTTGTCTGTGACTATAGGTTTTTGTTTGTTTGTCTTGTTTTTTCATTTGTTGCTTTCAGTTTTATATCCAACATTTGAGTGAAATCATATGGTTCTTGACTTTTTCTGCTTGACTTATTTCACGTACAACTGTCTGACTGATTTCTGTTTCATTTACATGATATTCTCAAGGCCCATCCATGTTGTCGCAAGTGGCGGTATTGCAACTTTTCCTATGGCTGAGTAGTATTCCATTGTAAATATGTACCACAGCTTCTTTTCCAATAATCTATGGAAAGACACTCCAGTTGTTTTCATGTCTTGGCCACCATGAATAATGCTACAATGAACATAGGGGTGCATGTATATTTGCAAATAAATGTTTTCAAATTTTTTAGGTAGATATCTAGAAGAAAGGTTGCTGGCTCATATAATAATCCTCTTCTTAATTTTTTTTGAGGAACTTCCATACTGTTTTCCATAGTGGCTGTACCAGTTTACATTCCCAACAGCAGTGAATGAGCATTGGTTTTTCTCCACAACTCTCCAATACTTAGTTATTACGTGTCTTGTTGATAATAACCAGTCTAACATGTGTGAGGTGGTATCTCACTGTAGTTTTGATTTGCATTTCCCCAGAAGCTGGTAAAGTTGAGCATATTTCTATGTATCTGTTGAACATTTGTATGTCTTCTTGGGAGAAGGGTCTGTTCAGGTCCTCCGACAATTTTTTAATTAGATTGTTTGTTTTCATTATTCAGTTGTTAAAATGTTTTTTTTTTATACTTTGACTCTGAACACACTCGATCTTGTCTACTATGTATCTTAATGTTAGAGTGCCCCCAACTTTCTTCTAAGACCCCTCATTTTATCTGTCACACACAACCTGTAAGTGATCTCAGCCAGGCTTCTGGTTTTAAATTTTATCAGTTTACCCAAGACTCCCAAGTCTACATATATCCTTAATGCTGACCTCTCCCCAGATTTCTGGCTTACATAACAAACTATCTACTTCATATTTCTTCTTGGCTGTCTAATGAGCATCTCAAACTTACAGCTCAAACAAAACTTTCATTTTTTATCTTTAAAACTGCTTCTTCACCAGTTTTCCTGTCTGAAGTGTTGAATATGGTCAGGGACGCTGAGATAATTCCAGCAAGCAGGATGAATGGCCAGTATGCACGGAGGACTGTGGCTCACTCAGACCATAAGCGGAGAGCGGAAGCCTCATCCTCTTTTTATTAGGATTTCAAAAGTTACTAAAAAATAGAACGGGGTGTGAGCTTTACAGCCAACAATAAAAGAATTTTTACAAGTGAAAGCATTCTTACAAAGTATTGCTAATATATAAAATACAGCCAGGGTAACTTCTGGTTTTGATAACATCTAACAGAGCAGATCCACTAATCATCAAGGCCAGCCCCAGTTTAAGACTTTATCTTCAAGGAGGAAGATGGAGTACTCAACAGATCTCTTTGTCCTCAGGATTCCATGACCCAGTGGCCTGAACAGCCTAAAGCCGCAGGTGGAGACGAGATTAGCTCATCATCTCCTGAGTCACAGGACACCTGGGCGGAGGGACATGGGAATGCCCCTACCCAGAGATCTGTGTTCCTGCAACACCTGTCTCAGTATTTTTCTCTTTATCTCCTCACTCCCCCTCCTTCCAGCCAATCCATCAGAAATATACCCTAAATCTTCTCCTTCTTTCCATTACCACCCTAGTCCATAGCACCTTCAACTTCTGTCTAGATTATAATAGTTTCCTGGTTGGTCTCCCTGCTTTTACTTTGGTTTCCCTATAATCCATTCACTATGCAGCATCTAGAAACAACCTTTAAATATGCAAATCAAAAATGTCACTATCCTTCTTATTTGTAGCTTCCCCATCAAAATATCAATAAAACCCAAATTCTTTATCCTGTCCTGCACATCCTGTCTATCTGACCTTGCCTAGTTCTCTACCTTACAGTTTTAACACTCTTTCCTTGGCTTAGGATGCCCCAACCTCCCTGAACTTTTATTCCATAATTGTACAAATCTTATTCCTGCCTCTGCACCAATCAATTCCTATTTAGGAAATGTTTTACACTTCAGATCTTGTGGTTAATTTTGTGGCACACATACTGCACCTTACAGTCATCTCCTCAGAGAAATCATCAAGGATCACTTCATCTAAAGAAGATTCCAATTGCAAAATAAACAAACAAAATAGAAACAGACTCACAGATACAGATATCAGACTAATGGTTGTCTGAGGGGAGAGGAATTGGGAGCCAGGTGAAAAAGATAAAGGAATTAAGAAGCACAAATTTGTGGTCACAAAATAGTCTCGAGGATATAAAGCACAACATAGGAAATATAGTTAATAATATTGTAATAACTGTACAATGCCAGGTGGGTACTGGAAATATTGGGGAGAACACTCTGTGAAGTACATATATGATTGTCTAACCACTATACTGTATACCTGAAACTAATAATATTAAATGTAAACTATAATTGAAAAATAAAAAAATAAAGTGGCCTCCAATCTATCACATCACCCATTTTTATTTTCTGCATAACAGAGAAAACTACTACTCCTGACTTTTTTTTTTTTGTCCATTTGTGTCTCCCCAACAAGAATGTAAATTTCCTGCATACAAGGACATTGTCTCTTGTCCACTGCTGTATTTCCAATGATTAAAACAGAGCTCAACCCATGGTTAGTAATAAATATTTGTTGAAAAATAAAAAAAGGAACAAAGGTGCTATGGTTTGAATGTTTGTGTTCATTCAAATTTCATATGTTGAAATCCTAACTCTCAAAGGTGATGCTTTTAGTAGGTGGGCCCTTTGGGAGGTGATTAGATTGTGAGGGTGGGGCCTTCATGAATGGGATTAGTGGTCCTATCCAAGAGGCTAGAATGCTTTCTAGTTCCTTCCTCCATGTGAGAATACAAGAAGTTTGCAACCCAGAAGAAAACCCTCGCTAACCATGCTGGCACTCTGACCATCAGCCTCCAGAACTGTGAAGAATAAGTTTCTGCCACCCAGTTTGTGGAATTTTGTTATTGTTGCTCAAACTGACTAAAAGAGAAAGAATATAATTATTCCTATAAGAGTTGCCTTACAACTTGTGAAGATGTAGTCCAAATCCAACAATCCTGAGAGAAATCCAACAGTTTTTTTATCCAGTTTGATATTCTTTTTTCATTTGCTATAATATGTATGTATGCTTGACTATTCAAATTTATCTATCTTCAATAAATTAGAACATTTTTCCTCTTGTTAATTTAGTGTGTGGTAGCCAAATAATTCATTTACAGTTAGAAGCAAACCCCTGAAAACTCACAACAAAAAAAGCAAAGTGCAGATGGTAGGTCTGTATAAGTAAGGCAAAAATAATTTAGGGATTCTAAGGAATACACACAGGACTGCTAAGCAACTATTTGGCATTGAGTAGATTTTTTTTCTTAACTACTCCCTTTTACCAAATTGTATTAGCATTATTGAACCAACTATTTGAAGCCTAGTATCAATTTGTGCTTCTTTTAGACCTTGAGGGCAGGATGAAGAGGGAAGCAAAGGCAAGGACTTCAAAGGAGTGGAGAGATACAGGAATTCTCCAGAAATCCCTACTGGTTTTCTTCAAGCTTTAGATGACTTGATTGGCATCAAAAAAAAGTATCAGGTCTCCACTGAAATTTTATGGAGGCAGGTTTAGGGAAAATAAAATTTTAAAAAGTTATGTTTAAGATACAGTAAAAATAATGCTCTTAATATATATGTGATAGGCCACCAAGGCTATTGCATTTAAACCACAAGTTAGTGGAGTACAGAATAGACTATGGAATCATGTAGAGCTGGCACAAAAAGTTCCATCTATGATAATAGGGTGGAACTCTTCAGTACTGATGTGGCTCCCCCAATCATATACAGAAAATTCATGGTTGGGATTTTCTGACCTGGTAGACTTCTCATTCTGGGTGAGTTTTCTAAAACACTACATCTTTGGGAACTAGGAAGGCAATGGGGATCTGGGAGAACTCATCCTTTTAATGTTGCAAGTATCTTTACATTGCCTGTTTCCAAAAAAAGTAATAATAATCAGTAGTAAATCAAACTGAAATTGATGTTAAATCAAATCCAAATTATGATTCTTATCTGCCTTCTGAGATCCCCTAGCTGAATGGCCAACCAAATGTAATAAGTCGCCAAGGGCAGTGTGGATCAATTGTAGAAATGGAACTGGGTGGGAGAAAAATTTGTCACCCCAAATTATGACTCTTTGGCATTAGGATAATTTTAGACTGGTTATCTTTAAGAAAGAGTAGATATAGCAGAAGCTCTAAAAACCAAGTACTATAGAAGTTACCCTTTGTAAACACATTTATATGTAAAAGGGAAATCTCCATTGATAAGGGTGTCTCCTTTTCTATAGCAAGAAAAGAACGACAACTCAATCTCTAAAAACTCTGACCAACAGAGAAGACAATGACTTGTATCTGCAGAAAAACCTTACCCTTGTTTACAGTGCCTTTCCTGGTAACCTCCCATACCTGATTCTCCCCAGCCTCAACCTCTTCTTTTGTCTTTAGCTTAAAATGGTATTTAAGGTGATGGCTTCTATAATTTTGGAGAATTACTCAATATTCCTAAATCTTTCCCATGTATACAGGAGGTATATATGTTGTTAAACTTTTGTTTGTTTTTCTCCTGTTAATCTGTCTTATGTAAATTTAATTATTAGATGAGCCAAAGGACCTAGAAGAAAAAGTTTTTCCTCCCCTGCAGAACTAATATCTGAAGGTGTGTTCTCACAGGCTTCTGAAGTGTACGTATATGTGCAGTCAGGTAAAATTACTTAACAAGTTTGATAGAGAGATGTCATCTGAGCATTCATGTGTCCCTCTAAGCCCTAAGTTGTCAGAGGCCACCTCAGTGGATGGGGAGAAGCAAGAAATCAAGGCCCTACATTATTCACTCTTGCATCAGCTGATTGATGTACCTTCACTTGTTTTGTTTTACATAACGGGATTCTGAGTAAGATTTGTTTCAAAAAAAAGAGAGCAAGAAAATTCCCAGGGGCTCAGAAGGGAAACTGTAATTGAAGATATTTTAAAAGAGGGGAGTATTTAAGCAGGTATGATCAGAGGTTAAGAAGACCATAAGAAATGGTTACCATATATTTAGTTGAACTACTGCCTGAGGGGCAAGAAGAGGGAGCAGCAAGCAGAATCCAAAGAGAACTATGAGAGGGAGCTGTAAGACAGGGGTTGCGACCTTCAGTAAAGGAATATTTAGAAAATTCCTAGAAAAAGAAGGGAAAGTACCAAAGAGATATACCATATTTTTCACTCCATAAGACTCACTTTTTTTTCCCCAAAAGTGGTAATACACAGACATGATGTGTATTACCTGACCTGTCAGTGCTGGCAACAGCTGTTAGAAGAGGAAGCGGTGGGCCCACGTGAAACCCCTAGGGATACTTAAATGTCCCACTTTACTGCTCAATCTCAGGGTGTCTAGTCAATATGAAGATAACGAAGAAAGTAATATCAGTGATGGTGAGCAACTGAGCTTCATAAATTCTGATACTAGCAATGATGAGTTCTTGGGGTTCCCAGAAAACTAGAAGAGGGCAAACATATACAGGGGACTTCTGGCCAAGATGGAGGTCTAGACTGACATGCTCCATCTCCCTCCACAACTAAGAAGGAATAGAATACTGAAAAACAAGAAATAACCAGAAGTTCCAGAAAATAAATGGAAGTCCAACGTATGAAGTTATAAAGAGGTGGTACTCATCCAGACAGGTAGGAGGGGCAGAGCCGGGGCAGAGAGGTCAAGCTGTGCTATTTGTGGAAACTGCAGCGATGGTGGCAGGACAGCGGTAAGCACAGACACCCATGTTTAAGGGGAGGCAAGAAGTGCCTGGGGAGCACCCCTGGCTAGAGACCAGACCCATCAGCTTGCAATTCCAAAGCCAGGGAAGGAAGACCTCCATTGCCTTGGACTGTGAGGCCCGGAGGAGGTGGGGATAGAAGAGGAGGCTTCTGGTCTCTCAATGAAGAATGAATGGCAGGAATCCATCTTGGACTCCCACCCTCGCAGAAAATGCCACAGAGTGGTGAGACAGGTTGCCCAGTTGTGACAAGTGTACAAAGGGGTCCCAATTAGACTATCAGCTGACTTCTCAAGCGACACCCTGCAGGCAAGAAGGGACTGACAAGAAATATTCAAAGTAATGAAAATCCAAAACCTACAGCCACAAATACTCTATCCAGTGAAACCGTCATTCAAAATAGAAGGGTAGAGAACGTGCTTCCAGGACAAAGTAAAACTGAAGGAGTTGATCAGATCCAAACCACTGTTATATGAGATGTTAAAGGGACTGGTTTATAAGAAGAAGGATCAAAACTATGAACATTAAAATGAAAACCGCATCACAAGAACCAACAACAGAAGCTAGGGAATCAAAACAAAGGCAAACTAAATAGGCAATGAGAGTAGAAAAAGAACTATAGGTATAGGGAACATACTGAGGGGAGGTCAGCAGGGAGGGGGAATGGGAAGAGGGAGGGAGATAGTATAGGAATTAAGAAGCATAGTAGGAGGGAGTGGAGTAGACAGGAGGAGGTTGAGAAGAACTATATGCACAACCAATGGATATGGACTAAAAGGGGGGGACAACTGGAGGGAGGGGAGCCACCGGGTGGATGGGAGCAGAGGGAAGGGAAATTGGGAACTCTGTAACAGCATAATCAATAAAACATATTTTAAAAAAGTAAAATTAAAATTAAAAATTAAAAAAATAAAAATATTTTTTTTAAAATTTAAAAAAGAATAAATGCACTGGCCCTGTTGATGCAAGTATAACCATCCACATGAATATTTTATCGCCCTTTGTAAATTAATAAAATGGCATTTCAGTCTCTCTGTAAGCTTAGTTAATACAAATTTGCCAAAAGAAGACTTCACTTTTTTTAAAAAATATTATCTATTTATTTATTTTTATAGAGAGAGGAAGCGAGGGAGAAAGAGAGGAAGAGAAACATCAATGGCTGGTTGCCTCTCACATGCCCCCAACCCAGGCATGTGTTCTGACTGGGAATTGAACCCATAACCCTTTAGTTTGCAGGCCGGCACTCAACCCAATGAGCCACACCAGCCAGGGCTGACAAGACTTTACTTTTAATGTGCTGACAAAAATTCAAGTTTTGAGCTTGCAAAGCAAAGATTCAGAACTTATATGACAGTGGATTTATCAATGTAAATGAACTTCTTGAGGTCTCTTGACAGTCAGCTAGTACCCCTAGGCAGCATAATTAGAATAGTGAATTGTAATGAATTTAGGCCCAGCACACTTCCATCTCCCCTTATGATTTGATAGAAATGTAGTGGTAGAAGATTCCAGAGGACATCTAATTCAAGCAGTGCATTGCTAAGTCCATGGATTTCTTAAAATAGTCTGAAAATCTAGAGTATTTTAGTCAGGGCTAAAGTAAATAATCCTTTGTGATACAATAATCTGAAAATGTCTTACCACCACAGAGATGGTAGCATGAGTGATCAATGAGAGATGATAAAGTACTTTACTTAATATAATTATTAATACTTGAATTATTATTGTGTAAAAAATATTCTGAATAGACATCTCTCTCTCTCTCTCTCTCTCTCTCTCTCTCTCTCTCCCCCTCCCCCTCCCCCCTCCTTCCTTCTTCCTGCTCTCCCTTTTCTATTTATAGCTATTCTATTAAGAAAAGTGTTTTCTTTGTTAAGGGAGACAAAGTCTACCTGATAACTCAGGGCTATCATCTCATTCATGTTATTACTTTTAAATGATATTAAAATATATTTAATATCAGCATTTGCAGGATTACAAACAATAATATGTGGTATACTTTCTAAAAGTATTTAAGGACAATGCTTGTTACAGGTTAGTTGGCAAAATTGGATCCAAAAATGTATCTTATTTGACAGAATTTGGTTAATATATAAAATGGACATTTAGTTGACATAAAATAAGCAAACAAATTACTCTGGGAAGATAATTAAAGAACAATGTAAAAAAAATAGTCTCCTTTATCTCTCTTTTAATGTGTAGGGGAGGAAAAACTTTTCCTCTATCCTCTTAGCTTAAGTTCAACTTACACTAAAAAAGAAAACAGATTAACAGGAGGAGAAAATGCATACAATTTTTACTGATGATAATAAGTATGTGTGTATACGGACTTAAAGAAAGAAAGAAAGAAAGGAAGAAAGAAAAAGAAAAAGAAGTGAAAAACCTAAAGAAGTGATTAGACTCAGAAACTATATAATTTTAACAAAGGGTAGGTGATACATTCTAGAGAAGTGACTAGATGAAGGAAAGGGGTTTTGGGCTTGCAGGGCAGATAAACTTGAGAAAGTGACTGGGAAATATATAGAGAGATCCAGTGGAAATGAAGGGTTATTTTAGTAAAGTTTGCTTATGCAGATTCATCTCCATGCCAGCTCTCCATCTTCAGTGTGATAAATTAATAAAACAAGGAGACCACTTTAGACCAATGTGGTCTACATAAGAAAATCAAAATGTAAGCCTAATATGCCTCAAATTAGGAAATCAAAACCCAAGGACAGCCAATCACAAGCAACCAACTAGGCTTTCCCAAATAATGCAACCACTTAAGCTATAGCCAATCAAAAGATTTTCTTGTTTCTACCTCTTCTTTATAAAAGTCTTGTTCCCAGCTACTGTTGGTGGAGTACTCCTAATCACTTCTGGCTTGGTGCTGCTCAACTCAAATCAATTTTTGCTCAAATAAACTCTTAAAATGTTTAACATGCCTCAGTTTATGACAGGTGATAAGAATAGCTCTCCTCATCCTGCTACAGGAAGGGGAGCAATTTATGCCCTGCTTTCAAGCAGAAAAGGTACAGGAAGAGAACAGTTTTTTAAAAAAAAGATTAAAGACAATTCAGTTTATACAAACTTTTTAAAAACACTTTATGAAGTGGACATCCTCTTTTTGTGAAACAGCAAAAATGGGGGGTTCGAAAGCTAGAAACTTTCATAGGATAAGGAATAAAGAACAATGGAGAAACAGAAAATATCTGATTGGCTGGGGCAACATGAAACTTGTTTGGGGTGAGAATGTGCAGAGTAAGGTTGGCATTTAGGGGTAGGCTGATTAAATATACTGGGTTTCTAGTCAAGTGGAGCAATTACAGAGACATGAAAGTTAGGTAAGTTTGGTTGTTGACATGGCACCCTGCAGAAGCGACTCCATTTTAGGCACAGAAATTTATTTCAAAAGCTCTAATTCTATCTGCTGTTTCTCAATTGCTTCCATAATCAATATTAGGTTGATTCCATTCAATCTAGTATCTCTGTCTGAGGTTGTGGAGCATGGTATAACCTTCAAAAACAATGATTAACTTGCCCAATTTACTTCAGGTTCAAATTGGCAATTTTGTTCTGATAGTAAAATATGTCACCCCAAAATATACCTCTTTGGCTGAGGGTTATTTTTAGCTGATTATATTGAGAAACAGCAAATACAATAGAAGCTCTGAACACAAGAATACAAGACAAAGATATAAAAAGGAATCTCAATCAGTAAGGAAGATGTAAAACCCTCTTTTTGAAGCTGACATGATACTATATATAGAAAACCCTAAACACTCCACACACGCACACCCAAAAAAAACTGTTATAAATAATAAATGATTTCAGTAAGTTTGCTGGATGCAAAGTCAATATACAGAAATATGTTGCATTTCTATACACCAATAATGAAACATTCAGAGGAATAAATTAAGAAAACAATGTGTTTATTACCTAAAACACTGTAAAGATTACATGCAATCCATATTATAATACCAATGGCATTCTTCTCTGGCCTAGGAAAACTGACCCTAAAATTTATATAGAACCACAAAACACCTCACAAAGCCAAGGAAACCTTGAGAAGAACAAAGTGGGAGGTATCATACTCCCTGATTTCAAACTAAACTATAAAGCTTTTATAATCAAAACAGTATAACATTACCATAAAAACAAATATATACATCAATGGAATAGAATAGAGAGCCCAGAAATAAATTTTTGCTTAAATGGTCAATTAATCTACAACAAAGGAGGGAAGTATGTATATACAATGGAGTAAAGACAGCCTCTTCAATAAGTGGTGTAGGGAAAATGGAATACATGTAAAATATGAAACTGGACCACTTTCTTACACCATATGTAAAAATAAACTCAAAGTGGATTAAAAACTTAAATGTAAGACCTGAAACCATAAAAATCCTGGAAGAAAACATAGGCAGTACATTATTTGACATCAGTCCTAGCAATATCTTTTTGGATATGTCTCCTTGGGCAAGGAAAACAAAAGAAAAAAATTAACAAATGGGACTACATCCCAGATCCAGCAATACATTAAAAGCATTGTACACCATCATCAAATGGGATTTATTGCAGGGATGCAGAGTTGGTACAATATTCACAAATCAATAAACATGATACACAACATAAACAAAATGAAGGAGGAAAATCACATGATCATATCAATAGATGCAGAAAAAGCTTTTGGTAAAATCTAGCACTCATTTATAATAAAAATCCTCAGCAAAGTGGGAATAGAGGGAACACACCTCAACATAATAAAGGCCACTTACGACAAACCACAGCCAACATCATATTCAATGGGTAAAAACTACAAGTGTTTCCCTTAAAATCAGGAACAAGATAGGGATGTATTCTTTCAACACTCTTATTCAACATAGTACTGGAAGTCCTTGCCATAGCAATCAAACAAGAAGAAGAAATAAAAATAATCCAGATTGAAAAGGAAAAAGTAAAACTGTCATTATTTATAGATGACATGATATTGTATATAGAAAACCCTAAAAATTCCACCAAAAAGAAAAAAACACTAGAACTGATAAATGAGTTCAGTAAAATAGCAAGATAGTAAATAAATATCCAGAAATCAGTCACATTTTTATATGCTAGTGATGAACTATCAAATGGGAAACTAAGAAAACAATCCTATTCACAAGTGCTTCAAAAAGAATGAAATGCCTAGGAATAAATTTAACCAAGGATGTAAAAGACCTGTACTTGGAAAATTATAAGACACTGAAGAAAGAAATTGAAGAAGATACAAATAAATAGAAGTACATATCCTGTTCATGGATAGGAAGAATATACATCATTATAATAAATATACTACCACCCTGACCTCTGTAGTTCAGTTGGATGAGTGTTGTCCTGCAGAGCAAAAGGTTGATGGTTCAATTCCTCGTCAGGGTACATGCCTGGGTTGTGGGCCCAGTCCCTGGTTGGGGCACATGCAAGAGACAAACAAGATTTCTCTCACACATCAAAGTTTCTCTTCCTCATTTTCCTCTCCCTTCTTATCTAAAAATAAATAAAATCTTTTTAAAAATGTACATACTACCCAAAGCAATCTACAGATTCAATGCAATTCCTACCAAGATACCAATGGTGCATTTCACAAAACTAGAACAAATATTCCAATAACTTATATAAAATTACAAAAGACTCAAAGTAGCAACAGCGGTCTTGATAAAAAAGGAACACAATTGGAAGAATCATGCTACCTGATAGCAAACTAAACTACAAGGACATAGTAATCAATACAGCATGGTACTGGCATAAAAACAGACATATAGATCAAAGGAACACAATACAAAGCCCAGAAATAAACCCATGCTTTTATAGTTTATTAATATTTGATAAATGAGGCAAGAACATACAACAGGGTAAAGATAGTCTGTTCAATAAGTGGTGTTAGAAATATTAGAGAGATACATGCAAAAGAAATGAAACTAGACCACCTTCTTACAAAATGCACAAGAATAAACTCAAAGTGGATTAAAGACTTAAATGTAAGACTGAAAACCATAAAAATCTTAGAAGAAAACATAGGCAATAAAATATCACACATTTCTCATAGAAAAATTTTTTTATATATCTCCTTGGGCAAGGGAAATAAAAGAAAAAATAAACAAATGGGTCTATATCAAACTAAAAAGTTTTTGCACAGCAAAGGAAACCATCAACAAAATGAAAAAAACAACCCACTGTATGGGAGAACATATTCAGTGATACATCTGATAAGCGACTAATATTCAAAATTTACCAAGAACTTTTAAAGCTCAACACCAAAAGAATAAACAATCCAATTTAAAAAATGGGCAAAAGACCTTACTAGACACTTCTCTAGAAAGGACATACAGATGGCTAATAGACATATTTTAAAAAATGCTCAATGCCACTAATCATCAGAAAAATGCAAAATGAAACCACATCTTACACCTGTCAGAATGGCTATCATCAATAAATCAACAAACAAGTGTTGGGGAGCTTCGTGGAAATGCAGACTGGTACAGCCACTGTGGAAAGCAGTATGGAGTTACCTCAAAAATATTTAAATGGAACTGCTTTTTGATCCAGTAATTTCACTTCTGGGGACTTATGCAAAGAACCCCAAACAATAATTTGAAAGAGTATATGTACCGTTACCTTCATTGCAGCATTATTTACAATAGCCAAGGCATGGAAGCAGCTGAGGTGTTTCATCAATAGATGAATGGATAAAGAAAATGTAACATCACACACATGTATGGGCATGCACACACAATGCTATATTACTCTGCAATAAAAAAGAATGAAATCTTGCCATTAGCTACAACAAGAACAAACCTAGAGGATACTGTTACATGAAATAAGTCAAACAGAGAAAGACAAATACCATATGATTTCACTTACATGTAGAATCTAAAAAAAAAAAAAAACCCTTAAATTAACAAACAAAATAAGACAAAAACAAATCTATAGATACTGAGAGCAAGTTGATGGTTTCCAAAAGGGAGAGCATTATGGGATGAATGAAAGGGGAAAAGCAAACAAACAAACAAACAGACAGGAGCTGAAAAAAAAATTTAGGAAAATAAAAGGACTATGTAGTTAGTCCCATGATCATGGTATGTGTGCTGAACATTACAGACTGTTTTACTGTCATTAGTGCCTAAACGATATAGTATAAAAAATTTTATATATATTGAATTTGAATTATATGATCGTGGGATGATATTTAAAGATAATAATAAATAATTTAGACTTGTGATAAGAGAAAGTGACAAAATCCTCTTAATTCTTTTACGTACCAAAAATAATTCTAATATAGCATATAACCAACTTAATGGAGTAATTTTAAATTGATGAGTTAAAGGAATTGTTAGGTAAATTATTATTTCTGTCTCTCAGTTTTGACAATCTTAGTAAATTTTAACTACTGTGATGTAGAATAGAATAAAGGAATTTGTTGTACCTTCTACTCTTTGATAGTTGAAGGAACTTGGAAAGATCAAGCCATTAAAGGGGTTCAGGACAAGCCTCCTCAAGATGTGCCACTTGGGCATGTATATTATTTTGAGCTGAAAGCATTTGAGACTCTGCAGGCTCATGAAAAACTTTTAATTTCCCCTTAATTAAAATTTGGGGCCTTGCACACAGTAAGAGTTATATTACCAGAGATAACATTTTATGACCTATCTAAAGGGTAGGGCAAACATTTAATCCTGTGAGTGACCTTCCCCTGCTCCTGAAACCCCAATGTGCCTTACCTCATCCTCATTGCAGAACGCCATGTACGTTGTTTTAACTTTCTGTCTCTGACCCTCTTGGGTATGTGGATCTCTGACTCTTACATATATGGGCTTCCCACATATTCATATGTAATTCAATTTGGTTATTTTTTTCTTATTAATCTGTACCATGCCAAATTGATTACTAGACCAGTGAGAAAAGCCTAACCTAGGAGGGCAGAGGAAAGTTTCTTCCTCCCCCACACCATTTAGAAAGACCAAGTCATTTTTTAAGCATGAGTAGTATTTGCTGGCCCTGATTAAGAAGTTGGCATGAATAACTGTGCCAACAGTTTAAAGAAAACCATATTTATTTTTTTAAATCCTCAACCAAGGATACGTCCATTGATTTTAGAGAGAGAAGAAGAGAGTGGCGGGGAGGACAGACCAGGGATCAATCTCGCAATCTAGGTATGTGTCCTGACTGGAACTGAACCCGCGACCTTTTTTTTTGGTGTATGCATGACACTCCAAGCAGTTTAGCTGCCCAGTCAGGGCAGAAAACCATATCTATTTTTGTTTTGTTTTATGTAATTCTCTTTAAAAATTTTGGCTTGTTTCTGTTCTTTGGAAAATTATTAACTGCTAAAGTTTGGGAGAAGTGGATTTCTTATGAAAACAAATAATCTGATAAATCCTCCAAATACATATTTGCCAGATCTTTGTGTGTGTGTGTGTGTGTGTGTGTGTGTGTTGTCGTGTCATTTGCTTACTCAAGCAACAGTTAGTTAAGAAAGTTTCTTTTTCATGCAAAAGAAGTGCTATTTGTTGAGACCTAAGTTTGAATAGAAAGCAAAATTTATTTGTGGTTATAAAATAGTCTCATTCAATAAAATAAAGATGAGATATAAGACTATCTTAGTGGATAAAAATTCATCTTGATTTGAGAGAAGCTCCACTAAGTAGATTTTTTCAATAATGAGAAATGTAATTGAGTTGAACATTGCAAACAGTGTGTATTGTTATTAAAGTAATTTACATAATGATATTTAATTACTTTGTATATATTGTAACTTTTCATTGCAAGGACAAAATAATCAAACAGAAACCCGTAGTTAACATGTATTATGCACTTACTAGCACTGTTCAGAACTTCTTACTTATATTATTTCATTTATTCTCCACAACAATCTTGAGATAGAAGATACTGAAGTTTAGAGAGTTGAATAATTTGCCCAAAAAGGTTTGAGTCAATATGTGAAGCCAGGCAGTCTGACTCCAGAGCCTATACTGTTAATGATTTCAAATATTTGAATACCTAATGGACTGGTGGAAAAAACTGGTAAAACGGGCAATATTATTCTAGGAGTTTAAATGTTTTATTTATCTATTGTTAAATAAATTAAGCAAGCAGGCCATTGATGAGGTAGCTTTAATGCCTTTGCAGCCTATGTAAGCAAACTAAAACTTAAGTCTGAAATGCCTCAAGGTTAAGAAATCAAAATCTAAGGACAACCAATCACAAACAGCCAGTTAGACTTTTCCAGATAAGGCAAATGTTTAAGCCAATCAAATAATTACCTTGCTTTGCTTCTCCACCTTCTCTGCAAAATACTTTCCCCCAGCTTCTGTTGGTGGAGTATTGCTAACCACTTCTGGTTTGGCATTGCCAAATTCAAATGGATTTTTGTTCTAAATTTTTGACATATCTCAGTTTATCTTTCAATACTATATATTTTTAAAACATTCTCATAATTTTTCACCCCCTTTAACTATATGGTCTTCATAATTTCTATTTCTACTTAGAATGCACACTGTAACTTCTAGGTAATGCCAAATTATTTTCCCAAGTGGTTGTTTCTATTTATACTTCTACTAGCAGTATAAATAAATTCCCTTTGCTGTGTATCTTTACTAATACTTGATGCTGTAAGCTGTTTTAATTTTCTTGCCAATGAGATGTTTTGAAATGGAACTTAAATGTTTGTATTTTTGTGTGTGTGTATGTGTAACAATGAACCCCACTATGTGACCTCACACCATCATCAGGACACATGCTTCCTTCCTCTCCTTAACTCTTTTGCTAATTGCGTTTGTCTTCATATGGCTGACTGCAGTAGTTGCTTTGCTTTCTCCAGAAGTTTGCAATAGTCTGATCACAGCAAATCAACGATAGGGGCAATTCCTGTCTTATTTTGGTAGCATTTTACCTTTATCTGCTCATTGATAAGTTACAAAGCTCATTGAGTTGAGGCATGACACCAGCATTACCATGACCTCCTGGTGCCTCCAGTGCTTGCAAATGTGACAATAGCTCAGGGGCCCCCGGAGTGCCTGAAACTTCCTAGTCTGGATGACATGCCTAGAGCCAGTTCAAAGGGGGATCAGTGTGGTTTTAGTTTGCATTTTCTAGGGAGATTAAGCACTCTTTCGTATTTTATTTGACATTTCAATTTCTTCTGTGCAATTGCTATTTATGTCTTTTGTCTATTGCCATATTCTGGATATTAGCATTTTGTGTCATGCATTTCAAAAATATCTCCTCAGATTGTGGCATGTCCTTTCATTCTATTTTTAAATAAGTAAACACCTTAATTTTAATGAATTTAAATGTATTAATATTCTCCTTTATGTGTTTAAGAAATCCTTTTTCATGCTGATATCCTAAGATATTATATGATCTTCTAAAATTTGTATGGCTTTGTCTTTCCCATTTAATTCTTTAATCTATCTAAAATTGATTTTATGCATGGTATAAACTAGAAATTCAATTTTCAATTTTGCTTTCCATGGGGATAACTAGTTGTACCTATACTATTATTAAATGGTTTCTACTTTCTCCCACAGCTATGCATTTCCAACTCTCTCAGATATCAGGTTTTGACATAAATATACAGTACATGTCATTTGGGTAGGTGGTTTTCTATTCTGTTTTATTGGTCTATTTGTCTGTCTCTTGACCATTACACATTATCTTAATCACTATAGCTTTGTAATGAGTCTTGAAACCAGCCTGTATTTTTAGTCTAACTTTTTTGCCCCTTGGCTCTTAATATAAATTTTAGAAATATTTTGACAAATTTCTAAAAATATCCTTTGAGATTTTAATAGAAATTGATTTGAACTAAATCTTCAAATTACTGAATCCTCCAATACATAAACATGATTTCTCTCTTCATTTACTTCGATCCTCTTTAACCCCATTTTGTAAGATCTTACACTTTACTACAAAAGGGTCTTATGCATCTTTGTTTAAACTTATTCCTAGATATATTTGTTGCATTCTCTGACTCTAGCTGCTGTATCAAAATTTAATTAGTCTTTTATATTTGATCTTGAATTTAATAAGCCTGTTAAACTATTTTATTTCCAATAATAAATCAACGTATGCATTTGTTTATTTTTGTATACTATCATTTCCTTTGTGAATAATGACAGTGTTTAAAATTTTATTTTCAGTCATTTGTTCTCTACCTGCTTTGAATAAGACCTCCATTGCAATGTTATATAGAAGCAGTGATAACAAGCATCCTGGTTTTGTTCCTGATTTTAAAAGTTAGACTTTAATTCACCATTAAAATATGTTGCTTTGCTCTATACCTTTTTTCTAGATACTTATTATCAGGTTAAGATTACTTTTTAAGCCATGAATTGCTGCTGAATTTATTGATTTTTCAAAAGCATCTGTTGAGGTGGTCATTTTGCCTTAACATCTTCATATAGTGATTCACACTAATGATTTTCTCATGTTGAACCAATCCTGTGTCCTTATGATCAACTCAGTTTTGTAAAGCAGAATGGTCTTTTTCTATGTCTTATGGTATTCTGTTTACAAACATTTTGTATTAAGATTTTGGCATCTTTGTTCATAAATGAGAAGGCCTATAAATTGCATTTCTTACACTGAACTTGTCTGGTTTTGACATCACCATTATATCAAACTTAAGAAATGAGTCAAATTGTGATCCTCTCCATTTCCTATTCCTTGGAGGTGTGTTAAAACTTACCTATAAAATTGTCTGGTCCTTGTGGGTTTTTCTTATATGCATGGGGAGATTTTAAAATAGCAATTCAATTTTTTATAATTTTTCCTAAATTTGTTCATTTGTGTATACTCTTTTTTTATCATTATTTCCCTTTTTTCACTTCCTTTGGCTTTATTCTTTTTTATCTCTCCTTATCTCTTAGATTTGAAGCTTAGTTCATTATCTTTTAGCTACATTTTCCTTTCTAATATAAGCCCTGAGAACTATGCATTTTTCCTCTAAGAATTCCTTTCCAAAATTTTGATATGTATTTTTATTACTATCCAATTTTAAGTAATTTTAAATGTATTATAATTTCTTCTGAGACATATATTTCTATGTTTTAAATTTTCAAGCATACATTATTTTAAAGTGCATGTCTAATTCAATCACATTGTATTTAGAGACTAGGCTTTGCATACACCTATTCTTAAAAATATTATGCAAACTGGCTCTTTGGGCATATCCCTAGACAGTTTACACATAAATGTTTTATGGGCACCTGACAAGAATATGTATAATCCAGTTGTCAGGGATATGGGTCTATATGTGTATATTAGATCAAGCTTTTCAATTATATTTTTAAAATCTATATTCCTACTGATATCTTTTATGATTAGCCCATTAATTATTGATAAAGATATAGTAAAATCTCCCACTACGGTGGTGGATTTGTGGATTGCCTTTGTAGTTCTGGCAACTTTTATTTTACATGTTTTAAAGTTGTGCTTTGGAACCCATATAAACTTTGAAATTTTCAATCTTGATGAAGTGAATCTATCAGTGTTTTTATCCTTATTACAGTAACGTTTTGTTCTAGAGCCTGTTTCATCTGATATGGATATAGTCATACCACCTTTATTTTGGCTAGTATTCGCTAACTAGTCTATCTTTTTCTACTCTTTGACTTTTAGTCTTTCTCTTTTTTAATGGTTTATACAATGGTGTGGCTGGCAAATGTTTAACAACCAGTTCTCTGGGGAGCTCCCGGGAGGGCAGAGCCTGGTTTGTAGAACTTATTGATTTCTGTTGTACAAATACTTCCACCTTGGACTGCCAGACAAAATACAACATGCCCTATTAAATCTAAACTGCAGATAAACAGGGATAATTTTTAGTATACATATGTCCCATGTATTTCACAGAATACACATATTTAAAAAGTATTTGCTGTTTATATGAAATCCAAATATAACTGGTTGTCTTGTATTTTTACTTGCTAAATGTAGCAACTACTCCCACCAACATTATGTCATTGAATGCAAAGTTGGAAGATGCTCACATCACTTAATTTTAAAAATAAATTTATTGAGATATAGTTCATATATCATGTAATTCACTCACTTAAATGTACAATTCAATGGTTTTAATATATTCAAGACTTGTGAAACAACCACCACCACAAGCAACTTTAAAACAATTTTACCACTAATTTCCCACCATCCCCTGCCCCAGTCCTAATAGGCAACCACTAATTTATTTTCTATCTTTATAGGTTTACTTCTTCTAGACATGTCACATAATGGCACCATACAGTTTGTGGCTTTTTGTGTGTGTGACTCTATATATATTGTAGCATGTATCAATACTTTATTCCTTCTAATTACTGAATAAATTTCACTGTATGAATAGATCACATTTATTAATCTATTTATCAGTTGATGGGCAGTAGGTTATTTCCATTTGGGGGCTATTATGAATAATGCTGCTGTAACAGTTAACTTCTACAAGCTGGTAAGAACCAGTACAAGGCAGCTTCAGTACCCTGCTGTTTTTAGGTATGTCTCTCTTAGATCACATATGATCTTATATTATAATTGCCCCCTTTCCTATCTCTATTTCCCTCTGGCCTATCAGCTACCCAAAGACAAGGAAACTGTTCACTATTGTACTTACAGTTTCTAATTTAGTACCTAATGCTTGATGGGTAATTGATATTATATGCATACATTAAGTATAGCACAGTGGTTAAAAACTAGGGGTTTCTGAATGATTTAAATTTTAGACATGCCACCTATGTAAATACAGAAAAGATAAGAAGTTACTTAACCTTTCTAAGACTTAGCTTCTTTCCTGGTAAGATGGAAACAACTATAGCAAGTGTGTGTGTGCGTGTGTGTGTATGTGTGTGCGTGTGTGTGTATGTGTGTGTGTGCAAAAGATAGAGAGAGAACGAGAGAGAGAGAGAGAGAGAAAGAGAGAGAGAGAGAGAGAGAGAGAGAGAGAGAGAGAGAGAGAGAGAGAGAGAGAGAGATTTAGCCTTCTTTCAGCCATAGAAAAGGAATAAGGAGACTCAAAGAGATTGAAGGAGCATATGTCCAATTCTACTGAGGACAGAACCTGGACATATTAATTCTACTTATAGCCTATGGTCATAACTTAGTCACATGGCCACATAGAGCTTCTAGGGAGGCTGGGAAATGGAGTCTTTATCTGGCAGATATTTGGCCAACTAAAACCCTATTATTATGGAAGAAGGAAAACTAATAGTCTGACAGAGATACCAATCTCTCAATCTTTGGAGACAGTCTGGGTAGGACTGTCATTAGAGGAACTAATTCATCTCTCCATTCCAACCAAGGGATGGGCATGTGACTTAAACTGGGACTTTCTCTCTGAAACCAAAATATTGAGCAAAGTGATACAGAGACTTCAAATAGTTGAAGTTCATTCATCCTGATTGTGGTGACCTGAAAAAATTAAGCATTATGGACTCATACTACTTAGATGTGTAGAGCTTTTCTGGTCCCTGAGTTTGCCCTTAGTCTGCCTCCCCAGATCCAGACTGCCCTTGGATTTCATAACTTCTTTTTTTCAAGTTGTTCAGAATTGGTTTGTGTGACTTGCAGTCACAGAACCCTTAACTGATCAAGGTCATGTCTGGATACAGTTCAAGGTGAGAAAGTATAAAACTGGTTCTCCAACCCTGAGGATTTCAGTCTAAGCACATTTTCACTTTTGCATTACAATTCTGACTTAAGTTAACAAGACAACTATAGCATCAAAAATAGTAGCTTAAAACAGAAACAGAAAGGGAAGTGAAAATTAAATCTGACTAGGCTAATACTTGCACTTGCTCTGTGCCTACTTGAAGAGATTACTCATTATTCTAATACTTGCAGCAATTCTGTGCTTTGTTAATATTCTACACATATTATCTCATTAAATCCTTAATAGTAACAATAATAGGCATTATTATTATTCTCATCTACATATGGGGAAAGTGGAGCTTATAAAGCTAAGTGCCTTGCCTAAGGTCACATGACTTACAATAATTGTAGCCAGCATTCAACACTAAGTTTTATTTCAGCATTTGAGCTCATCATCATTATGTTATATCACAGCCAGCCCTTACCCAATAAAAATAAAAATATTCGTTATTTAAACAGATTTTTAACTTTATTTTTAATTTTTAACATTTTATTATGAAAAGTTTCACATACATATATAAAAAGAGAAGGAACTGTATAATAAAGCCTCATGTATCCAGCACTCGATTTAACAATTATTCCCATTTTACCACTTTTTAAAATCAATTCTTTTCCCAAACTGGCACTACATTTTTTTTATCCTGGAGATTCTATTTTATTTTTAAAGCTTTTAATGTATTTTTTATTAATTTACCCAGGGATATTTAAAAACAAATCCCGGGAATCATCTCTTTACTTATAGATATCTCAGTGTGTTCCTCTAGTGCATGAGAGTGTAAAAGAAAGAAAAAAATTATACTCCCCAAATAATAATTCCTTAATATGTTTAATATTTGATCTAAGTTCAACTTCTCTTGCTTGTCTCAAAAATATCTTTTTTTGTTAAAATGAAAATTCAAACAATGCCTACCTTACACGTGTCATGGTTCCATAAGATATTCCCTTAAGTTCCTTTTAACTTATGACAGTCATCCCCTTTTTTCCTTTGTCATGTGTTTGTTGAAAGAAATAGAGGCAGGCCTTTGTCCTTTAGAATTTCTAACATTCTGAGTTTGGCTGACACTCTCCTCCTGGAGTCATTAACAAATTCTTCCATCTCTTTTCTTTCCTGTAAGCTGGTGGTTAGTTCAAGAGACTTGATTAAATTCAGGTTCAAAAAAAATAATTTGGGGGCAGGAATACTTCCTAGGTGGTAAAAATACTTCCTTTTAAAATAGTGTGTAATTGATTTACTCAATGTGCTGAGTCAGTGAATATAAGCAATAAACTGGTTTTTCTTCTCTCACCACTGCCTTCAAGCAAGTAGGAATCCCATCTCTGCTCTCTATGATATTTCAGACCTTTGGGGTCACTCTCAGATGAGAAAAGTCTCATTTTTAGCTACGGAAAATTTCAGTACGGTCTAAATTAAATTTTAACTTCTCATCCATTTCAAACCTCCCTCCTCCCCCCTCACTCCTGTTATCGCTGAGCACAGCCTCTGCTTTCACTCCATTTGGTAGACAGTCTCTGTGGTGTTCTTCCTGTCAATGGGAAGCATTGTGCCTTCTCCCCGAGGCAAACGGTGTAAAAGTGTAACTTGCAACCCCCCGTCCTTGCCCAGCCATTAGGGACAGCTCTAGCCAACCTCTAGTCTGCAGATTCCCCTATACCCTTCAAACTCCAGGGACCCTTGGATTGTCTTTCACTTCTATAGTAGCACAGGGCAGACATACACATTCCTCCAGCCTGGCAAACATCTGGCCAGGGAACGAAATTCCCACATCCCTTCCTGGCTAGCATTCCTAATTCTAAGGAGCTCTCTCACTGCCTTCCTTCCCTTGGATCCATGGGAAAAGCAACGTCCCACGAAGAGCAGGGAAGAAATGCCATTGTGGCATTTCTCTTTCTTGGGAAGTCCCCATGAAAACACATCTGCCCAAATAAATCTCTGGCCTTCTCTACTAGAGGCTGTTGGGATCGCTGGTTAGTGGACCTGGATTTTCATCTCATAGCAGAGCCTGTGCACATGCATTGAGGGCCCTTCTTTAAAATGTGGGGCTTCTTCTCACCCCTTATCTACATCTCTGAGGCTGCATCTTAAATTCTTACCAAATCGACATCCATACAAGTCTCTTAGATTTACCCTCGACTTTACTTTATAAAGTAATTCTGTTAAACATACAGAATTTCCTAGTTTATTTAAAAATAAATGAATTTTAAAAATTCTATTTAAATAGTATTCTCCAAGAGATTTTTTCATGTATCAGTGGGACTTCGGTGAATGTCATTCATGCACAATGCTACCAAATTCTTATTTATTGATTGATTGATTAATTGATTAAAAGAGGTGAAGGGAAGAAGAGAAGGAGAGAAATATCAATGTGCGAGAGAAACATTGATCGGTTGTCTCTTGTATGCACTCCAACCAGGGATCGAACCCGAAACCCAGGCTTGTGCCCTGCCTGGGTATTAAACTGGTGACCTTTCATATTGTGAAATGACACGCAACCTGTTACCAAACAGCAATCGGGATCCTGCTGCCCACCACCACCCTCTAGGGCAAAATTCCAGAGGCAACGGTTTGGTGACAAAGGAAAGGAGCCTATATTAAAAAGCAGTCACTTAAGCCTATCAAGTCACAGCTTTAGTCACTTAAGCCTATCAGTTAAGGTTAAACTCTAACACCTGGGTTCTCCTAGCTTTTCCCCTGTTAGTTTATATAGGGTTAGTTTACAAACTAAAACAACATAATACACAAAATCTACACAATTATAGAAGAATGACAGCCTTCTGCCTCAGAGCCTGCTCCCTCTAGAACACCCAAAGAATAAACCTGCCACCCTCTGCCAGGCCAGCCTGATCCTAGGCTGTGCCCAGAGTTCCTTCCCATCCAAAATACCATCTGTTGGGAAATGCAGGCAGCTTCAGCATAATCATCCAGACATCCTCCAGGAAGAAGAGCCTGAAAGCCAGAGCCAGCCGGTACAGGAGCCAGAAAAGGCCAGAAAAGAGCCAAAGGGCCAGCCCTATTTTTATTTCCATTGGCTCTGGAGGCATTCATCTTCTCAGCCAATCCTATCCTAGACTGCCTTCCATTCCCTCAGCAAATTCCTCCTACAGCCCCTCCTGCTTCTCCCCAGTGATCTTAATCAGATCTCTCTGTAACAAACCAACTGAGCCACATCGTCAGGGCACCAACAAATTCTTGCCCTCTGTTCTTACTTAAGAAGACCTGGGCAAGTCTACTAAATGCCAACAACAACAAAGAAAAGGAAAACATTTCTAAAAAATAACAAAAGACAAGGAAGCAGGTCCACAGTGATAAATCAGCTAAATTAAATGCACCGAGGTTTGTTTAATATGTTATACATTGAACTATGTACTTGTTTGATCCTCCTGTTATATTACATATGACCTATATCTATTTTTAATTGATGTGTTATGATCTGTACCTGTTTTTTAAATTAATGAATTTAATTACAATTGTGGGGTGGAGAACTCCTTATTCCAACCTTAACTAGAATTAGGAAATGAAAAGAAGGCTTACTGACTCATTAAAGACTCAGCTGAGTACATTTTTTAGTTTGTTCTCACAGTAGGAGCTAATGATAAACTAACCAAGAACTACATGTTGGTGAATTAGTATCAACAGATGAATGAGAGGGCAGGGAAAAGGCCACCTCTATTACATTATATTGGGCTGAAATAAGGAGCTTAAATATGCGTGAGATGTTTCTGGATGTGTAGTGTTATTGGGCCAATTGAGCCAAACTTACTCTGGATGTAGGTAGTTAAATAAAACCTGAATCCAAGTACAATATATATTTGAAATATGTGCACCTAGCAGAGTTCTAGTCTAGCTCTAGAATCTTAATAAATGTTTGTAGAAAGAGGAAGGGAGAGGGGAAGGGAAAGAGAGAGGGAGGGAGGAGGGAAGAAAAAGAAATTGGTTCTTATTACCTCATTTTAACAACCTAGTAAGTGTAAATTGGCTAATGGTCCTTTCATGGTGTTGTAAAACATTGAATTTAAGCTTAATTGTGCAAATAAAAAAAAGTAAAAGTTTTATAAAAATCATGTTATGGTGATAATTGAAAGCTGAAAGCACATGAGTTTAAAAAAGGAATGTTAAATGTTTGGTTTTGATGTTTTTGTTTTTAACTCTGGCATCATGAATTAACTTTGTAACATATTTAACATTTTAATAGAATATCAAGTGATCCACCTGTTCTCTTAGAAAACCCATTTTCCAAGTCATTTGAATTAAATTACAAATATATTTAAACACAAAGACACTACTAATTAATAGAAAACAAATGTTCCATTAAGGAATGCAAAGTAGTATGCATGTTTATAACAAACCTGATGAAATAGAATTTTACACAAGCCAGTGCTTTAGTCATTCTTCCCAATTCTGTCATGTGCTACTTTCATAATTATTCTGTCTTCATCCAAGCCCTAGATACAAATGCTGCAAAAGGGGTCCAGCTTGGTCCTGTGGCTCTCACCTGAAGGTGCATCCCTCACACTTCCCTCTCCTCTCCCTCACTCTGTGCATTTGCTACCTGGTGTTGTCATCCACCATCATTTCACCCCCTCGGAGAAATCCACAGGGACATGAAGGGAGACCTTGTGAAATTGCCCTTCCTTTCAGGGTGGGTTTTTTTGTTTTCGTTTTTGTTTTCCAGTACCTTCCACAACCCTCCAATACTGCACTTACCACAGTAATCGTAATAATTTCTTGTCCCTAGAAGACAAACTCCATATAAATAGAGTGCATATTCATTTTTGAATCCTCATTGAACAGTATTTCTTGAGTGCCAACACTGTCAAGACATCACATTTAGAACTGAACAAGTTAGATGTGGTCCTTGGGTTTTGGAGTGTGCCATCTTCTGAGGAAGAGAGTCATTACATCAATCCACAGTAAAAACAGGAGATGGCCAAGAGGCAGGTGTGAGAACCAAGCTGTTCTCTCCTGGGACTCAGAGTTTCCAGTGGAGTAATTGATAGAGGAGAAAACCATTTGAAGGATTTCACTTCAGCCACGGCAGTTGAGAAAGATAAGTGTGTATTTCAGGCTCTAGTGCCTGCAGCTTTCCTGGTTTGTGCCCTGGTTTCAAGCCTGAGTCTCTCATTTTCTTCCCAGGAAAAGTCCCAACAGTACATTCACTTTTACCTTAAAATTGTCAGTGTTGGTTTCTGTCACTTGCAATAGAAGAATCATAAAGAAATGAAAATCTACTTTAGCCCTAAGTGGTTATTACATTTTGGTCTCAAGTTTTTAAAACTTTTCTTTGGATATGTTGCTTGCCTATTTCTAACCTGATGGAATTTTTAACATTTTCTTTTACTTTTCAAAATGGATTATACTAGTTGGAATATACTTTCTCATCAAAAACATTTGAGATCCTTAAAAATAGTCTCTCTCTCTCTCTCTCTCTCTCTCTCTCTCTCTCTCTCTCTCTCTCTTTCTCTTTCTCTCTCTCCTCCAAGACAAAACTGTAGTTTCCTAATGAAGTTTTGTCTTTATCCTATTTACTCTACATATTTTTTTAGATAACACACTCTTCTTGATTTTATTTTATTTTATTTTTTGGCAGAATTTTATGGTTTTATTAACACAAATACAATGTGTACACAGTCTGTCTATTTGTTTTCTTCACTGCGCAGCCTGGCATTGGGATTGGTGACTCTGATGGCTAGCTGGGCTGCTCTCTCCACAATGGCTTTGCGGTTCTTTGAGGAGACATTGTGAGCAATCTCAGCGCAGTAAGATTTGTTGCACATCAGCAGCACTTCAAGCTCCTTGACGTTGTGGACCAGGAACTTTCGAAAGCCACTGGGCAGCATGTGCTTTGTTTTCTTGTTGCTCCCATAACCAATGTTGGGCATCAAGATCTGGCCCTTGAATCTTCTACGCACCCTATTGTCAATACCTCTGGGTTTCCACCAGTTGCGCTTAATTTTGACATATCGGTCTGACTGGTGCCGGATGAACTTCTTGGTCCTCTTCTTGACAATCTTGGGTTTCACGAGGGGTCCGAGGGCAGCCATGGTGCCGACTAAGAGAGAGCACTGAAGAAGAGAGAGTCTCTTCTTGATTTTAAAGAGTGTTCTCCAGAGTGTGTTTCACAGAACACTAGTGCCATGAGATGCTTCCAGAGAAAGAAGTGTCAATTAGAACGTAAGTCTGAATGGGTTTCAAACAGCACCATAGCATCTTAAAGCAAAGAAAAAGTTCTGCAGTAAAATACTCTGTGTATTTTCCCAATGTTTCCCAAAAGCATCAGTCATGCAACTCCTCTTGCAAAACCTATTTAAGAACTAACATTTGTGGAACCCACTTTGGGGAATGCTGTTTCTGAAAATCAAAGCAAAATAATAGTGAAAGTTTTTCATTTTCTCTGTGCCATCTGTTAATACTGCATCATGTTCCCTTTGCAATGGGTTCATCTTTTCCCTTGTTTCTCCTACTTCAAACACGCCTTGAACATTCTTTTGCATATTATCTACTTTTGAATTCTTAAAGGTCTCAGTCCCTTATGGCACATGCTAGTCTTTGAATTTATTCTGGGTGCATCCCTGATATGCCTCTTACAATGAAGGCTTATCAAGGTGCTCTGAGAGGCACTACAGTGTCTATGTTCCATTGATTTTATTTACCTTTCTCTGTGTGAGTCTTTGGAGTGTTCCTAAAAAAAAAAAAAGCAGGAGCCAGGATTAACAATTATGGCTTTGACCTTGGTCCAAATGATGACAGTTAAGCAAGCGACACAATTGTGTGATTAACTCTTCATTTGCATACTATTTCATTTACCTTTTACTACTGAGCACCTACTCTGTTAAGGTATTCTGCTTGGTTCCTGCCATCAAAGAACTTACTGTTACAACAGGCTACTTACTGGGCACCTAAAAAAAATGTGCAACTTCCAGCCAAGATGGAGGCCTCGACAGACATGCTGGGTCTCCCTCCACAACTAGGAAGGAATACAACTACCTCAAAACTAGAGACAACCAGAAGTTCCCGAAAATCGAACTGCATGGAAGTCCAACGAAGATATAAAGAAGAAATGCTCATCCAGACAGGTAGGAGGGGTGAATGGGACACAGTGTGGTGGTGGCAGCAGCTGTGGCAGTGGCAGGCCAGCAGAAAGCACAGCCACATGTTTTAAAAGTCGGGAGGGACACCTGGGGAGCACTCCCAGCACCAGACCAGACTGTGCAAAGCATGGTCCAGTGCCAGGGAAAATAAAGCCTCATTGCTTCTGACTGTGAAAACCAGTGGGGGTTGGGGTGGAGGAAGAAACTGCCAATCTCTCAGCAGAGTCCACTTGCTTAAAGGGCCCCCATGGACCTAGAACATCCACAGACCTACCCACTCTGGGAACAACAGCCAGGCAACAGCTAGAGAGGAGCCAGTCCCATACGGAAGTGGAAGAAGTGCCTAGAAAAGGGGCGAGTGGTGAGCAAGTAGCATTGTTCCCTCTCAGACCCCTCCCTCACACACAGCGCCACAACAGGGTGAAACAGGTCTCCCTGTACTGACCAATACCTAAGGCTCCACCCCTTAAAACATAATAGGTGCGACAGCTCTACCTAAGACACAGAGGCAAATAATCACAGGAGCCTGTCAAGATGAGGAGACAGAGAGGTATGGCCCAAAAGAGTGAACAAATCAAGGTTCCAGTGGGAGAACTAATCGATGAGGAGATAACCAACATAACAGATGAAGATTTCAAAACACTGGTGATAAAGATGCTCACAGACTTGACAGATATCTTTAAGTATGGCAAATGCATCAGGGAAGGAGTGAAGGCTATGCTAAATGAAATGAAGAAAAATCCATAAAAAAACCAATGGTGAAGGGAAGGACACTAGGGTTCAATCAACGATTTGGAACATAAGGAAGAAAAAAAAACAGTCAACCAGTACAGAATGAGGAAACAAGAATTAAAAAAATGAGGAGAGGATTAGGAACCTCCAAGACAACTTTAAACGTTGCCAACACCTGAATCATAGGGGTGCCAGAAGGAGAAGAGGAAGAGCAAGAAATCGAAACCTTATGTGAAGAAACAATGAGGGAAAACTTCCCAAATTTGGCAAAGGAAATAACATACAAGTCCAGGAAGCACAGAGCATCCCAAACAAGCTAGACCCAAAGAGGACCACACCAAGACTCATCATAATTAAAATGTCAAAGGTTAAAGATAAAGAGAGAATCTTAAAAGCAGCGAGAGGAAAGCAGAGAGTTATCTGCAAAGAGGTGCCTATAAGACTTTCAGTTGATTTCTCAAAAGAAACTTTGCAGGCAAGAAAGGACTGACAAGAAGTATTCAATGTGATAAAAAGTGAGGACCTACAACCAAGATTACTCTATCCAGCAAAGTTATCATTTAGAATGGAAGGGCAGAGAAAGTGCTTCCCAGACAAGGTAAAGCTAAAGGATTTCATCATCACCAAGCCATTATTATATGAAATGTTAAAGGGACTTATTTAAGAAAAGAAGATCAAAACTATGAACATTAAAATGACAACTCACAACTATAAACAACTGAATCTAAAAAATAAAAACAATAACAAACTAAGCAAACAACCAGAACAGGAACAGAATCATAGGTATGGGGATCATCTGGAGGGTTATCAGCTGGGAGGGGGAAGGGGGAGAAATGAGGAAATGGTGCAGGGACTAAGAAGCATAATTCGTTGGTCCAAAATAGACAGGTGCAAATTAAGGAAATATAGGAAAGGGTGAAGCCAAAGAACGTATATGTATACCCATAAACATGAACTAAGTGGGGTTGGATTGCTGGAGGGAAGGGGGTAGTGGGAAGAGGGAAAAGAAAGTGGGACAACTGTAACAACATAATCAATAAAATATACTTAAAAATGTGCAATATAAGTCGGAGAGTGCTGTGTTAAGAAGTAGGAACAAAATGCTTTTCTGAGTTAACTTAGCTATTTAGATATACTTTACAACTTAAGCTTGTGTTGCTCTAGAAATACATTATTTAAGTATTCCACGGATGTGTCTTCAATTTTCTCTACTAGTTCATTTTCATTTATGTTCATTGTTGTATAGTATTTTTATAGCATCCTATTGCAAAATATAATACAAAATTTAAATTACCGTAAATATTTGTTACTAAATAAAATATCCATAGTACTGATGAATATTTAGGTAATTTTAACTTTTTTAAAACCATGCTGCAGTAATATTCTTATGTATACCTAATGGGGATGAAGTGGTACCAATTGTTATTCTAACTTTCATTTCCATGATTGCCATGAGGTTGAACATCTTTTATTTTTTGGCCATTTGGGATTCTATAAATTCTTTTATACTTTCTTTGCACAAAGTGTAGCCCAGGCTAGCACCAGAGCACAGCCTCAATGAGTATTCCTGATCCTACTTGGCATGGCAAAATTGCTTGGTTTTCTAACACTAATGTCAGTTTCTACCTTCTAATTTGGCATCACTGAGGCCCACTTTTTGCAAGTGGGTGGGTTCTGAAAATAGTTGTTTTTCTGTAGACCAGTGTCTATAATGCCTACGGTGGGTTTGATGGGTTATAACACTCCCTGAATTCTCACCGTGGGGGTCTAGTTTATGCAATTGAACTTCTGCCTCAATTTCTCTGAGAAATAGAGCCCCACTGTCCTCTGCTAAAACATTGGCAAGCTTCACAATTTCTCTTCCTGGACACTAAAGACTCTCCACTGACCTTCCAGTTGCTGGCTATAATTATACTATTAAAAGTTGAATGATTTGTGACTGTAATATTAGTTCCCTGCTAACTTGAAGCATCACCTGTCTATGGAGCCTTTTGCTGACATGCATCACATGTAAAATGGATCCCCTTAGATAGCAGCATTGGATGCAATTACATCATTTTTCCAACACCAACTTGGACCATCACCCAGTGTTTTGGGGATCAAAGCCACAGCCACATCATGTTTCTGAGCCTGGAGCCAGCCTACCTGCTTCCAGACAGCCAATCACTGAGGCCCTGCACGCCCTGAGGCTGACCTTCTAGAGTATAACAACCTGTCTTTTTCCCTTGATTTTTAACATTTCAATTAAATATAATTGCTATTGATTTGACCTTTTAAGCAAATACAACTTATTTTATTTCTGTCAAAGCTCCTCCTTAGAGACAAAAAAAAATGGTAATGGGTGAGCCACAAATCTTTTTTAAGAGAGGAAGTGGTACTTGATTCCTGCCTATCATTCTCTTCTCATGATTTATTTTTATTTTTTTCCTGTCTGGGACTCAAACATTTCAATCCAATATAAATACTTATTTAAAACCATTTTAGAGATGGTAGGCAAGTATCTCTTTTGAAATATAAACAAGAAAAGAATCAAGTTCAACCTCTCAGTGGATTTTCATATTTTAAGTCAGCAGATTTATTCCAATTTGGATATATGGAACTACTGTGGCATTTAGTTTACAAAATAGGCCATTCACTAAGACAGTAATGCAGACAGAAAGTCCTGTGGAACATAACAGCATGAGGAAGCAAATGATTTTCTGCCAGGCTCACTCCAGGTACCCAAACATAGCCCGGTTCTGTGCTGGAGGAGAAATAATAACAGTTCTCTCACCTTGCACCTCCTTCTGTTTTTATGCATGAAACTGTACACTCAATGGCTACCATGCACTTCTTTTCCCCCAACTTTGCAGTTCTATATGGCTTCACTATACTGTTTGATCCCATTTTTCTAGAAATTTATCAGGCACACTCAGAGAAAGGAAATTACTGTTCCTTTAGGAAATGTTATTTTTGTTGTCATTTGGAACAAATCATTTACAAACTTGAAGTGTTTTCACAATATATCTTAGAGAGAGAAAAAGAGATCATTGCATGATAGGAAGCATTTCAGAGAGAATTTTATCTCTGTAAATCACTAGTCATATTATATTGCTTTGAGAGAAGAAATAAATAAGTACTATTTGTTCCCATAAAAGCACAACCCTTCACTGCAAGAATTTTGAAATCTGACTTGATCGTTACTGGAAGGATCTGCCTCCAACCTATAAACTATGACATTTTTCACACTCTAGGATTGATGGTCTTAACCCAAAAGTGAGAAGATTAGGCACATTTTTGAATTCTAGGAGTTTGAACAGTGTGCTCGAAAGCTTTATTAAAAGTTGAATGATGATCTTTAAAAAGCAAGTTTTGGAAAATTGAAGAGGTTTCTAGAGTTATTTTACTATTCTTGAGACACTCTTTATTGCTATGTAGCCTTTGAGTGGTTATAGTCCTGACAGGTGTTCTAGTTCACTGTTCCCACAGGGAGGTGGTGTTTCTTAGATATGAAGAGTGAGAGACACATTGCCACCTTACTCTGCAGAGCCTTCTGTCACACACACACCCAGAAAAGTGTATCCTCAGCTTGAGGGGAGAAATAATTTTATATATTGATCACAGTCTGGTAATACACCATGAAAATTCATGAAACACCACTGTGCCACACACCCAGAGGCAGAGCTACTGCCTTAGGTCTGGCTTAAAAAAACAGCTTTCCCTGGCTAAGGAGTATTAACCCACATCTGTGGCTGAGGGTCTTGGGTAACTAGTGGAGGGAAATGTTTTCAAAGTGCTTCATGAATAAGAGATGAACAGTAGTCACTAAAATAGAACCATACAATTCCCTTTAAGTTCCCTATAATCCTTCTGGTCACATCAAAGAGAAAAATTCAGTTTGATAGTAAGGAGGTCTTAGATTCAGAGTTTTCAGTGGACAATCTTGTTTTGCTAGGATCTAACGGCACTGTTTTGCCTTTCTTGTGCTTATTTTTACAATTGCCTTCTATTTCTGACAAATGATACTGATTATGCAGCATACTGGTGAAGCATGGGGCAGCTTGTTTCCCCCAGAGCAAGAGGGAGAAAGAGACAGAGGCGATGATGGAGACCGATGACAGAAACCAGAGTCTTTTTATTGCCTAGTCTTGGAAGAGACATTTCATTGCTCTGCCATATTCTATTTGTTAGAAGCAAGTCACTAAGTCTAGCCAATGTTCAGGATAAGGAAGAACACAAGGGCGTGAATACCAAGAGTTTGGAATATATTGCAATTGCCTCTGCATCCCATTGGATAGATAGAAGGCTCCATGGCAGGCAGATGGAGTATCTTGTTCATTGTGGCGTTCCCAGTACTGGGCACAGCACCTGAACCTTAATACTGCTCAATAAATGCTTCTATCCAGGAAACATGAAATGATGGAATGAAGGAAGAGGGAAGGGAGGGAAGAAAGGAGGGAAGGTGCTCTGATCCAACAGCTGTAACGTAAGCTATTCAGCCATTACTCTGCTATTTCATTTATGGGTTGTTCCCATTTTCCACTGTTATACACAATGCTATCATGAATGTTTTTGTAATCCTATCTTTTCACAACTGTGAATATCTGTCTCTTTAGGTTAAATTCCTAGAGGTTAAATTATTTGGCAAAGTATATGCATAGTGAGTGTATGTGTGTTTGTGTGTATTGTCAAACTGACCCAAGAAACGATGTACAAACTTTCATTCCTGATATGTAAGAATGCCTGTTTCCACACACTTGCTGAGACAGGTTAATTTCTCTTTATCAAGTTGCCAATCTAAGAGCTGAAAAATAATAGCTTATTATTGTTTTTGATTACATGTTCTAGTTTTTGATTACATGTTCTAGTCTTTAATGCTGCCCACCAAATATTTTTTATTTTCCACCTTCCAAGCATATAGTAAGATTGAATTTCATGGCCTTTGAGGTTAGAAGGGGACGTATGACCTATTCTAGTCACTGAGTTGTGAATAAAAATGATAGTTTTCATTCTGGGCTGAGTGTTTCATTTCCAGTGTAAGACCCTTACAGCCTCACTCTCTCTCACTTTGGCTATTGGTTACCAGCAATATTCCAGAAAGTGGCCGGTCTCATAATCAATAAACATGAACATGCCATGTTAATCAATTCTATGAAACAAAGCCTTCAGCTAAGTCATGACAGAGAGGAGCAAGAAATAACCCTTTGTTATTTTAAGCCTCTGAGATTCGGTGTTGAGCATTACTATATTGCCCAGGCCATCATGACTGATACATTCAACATCTTTAATCTTACTGACATTGAACACATTTTCATATGCTTATTGACCACTTGTGCTTCCTTTTTTGTGAATTTTCTGTTTGCATCCTTGCATGTTACCTTTTTTTATTATTATTGTTTTTCTATTACAGTTGTCCTATTTCCTCCCCTTTGCTTGCATGTTAGCTTTTTAATACTCAACTACACATTTGTCAAAGCTGAACCTGAAGAATGGAGAAGTCAGGCCTACCACAACAGACTTTCTAAAGTTTTTTAAGTGATATGCTTTCATTTCAATGATAATGTCAAAAAAATAATATGCACATATTCTGGATCACTTGAATGGTCATTTTATAATTGAAGGTTGCTATTTACTTTTATGATACAAATGGTTTCTTGTGGTATCAAGTACTATACCACTAAGTGGCCCATAGACTAATAGGAACAAATGCGGACTTAAAACATAAATAATGTTTTTGCACCAAGTGAGGGACAAATGATGTCTCAGCCTATTGTCCACCATAAGATGAGAGATTTCACGACAGAATAAGCAGGAAAAGATGTGGGAGCACTGAGTCATCACACAGCCTACATGAGCACAAGCAGGCCCAACTCAAAGAATGTGGCACAGCACCCAGTACTATTTTTATGCTGTCACTTGTCTCAGTTATGGTCCTTTGCTTGCAAACAACAGAAACAGATTCTGATTAACTCAAGCAATAAAGAACGGAAGGGAGTAATACAAGAAAATGTAGAATCGAAGGGAAAAAAATGTCTCGGAAAGAACTAGACTAGAGCAGTTCCAGGGATCTCAGTACCAGGAATTCCTGGAATAGTGCATTTGGGAGGCTGCCAGCAAAATGACTCAGCCTAGCCACCTTTCAACTGTGTGTCTTTATGTTCTAACTTCAAATTCCTGGCATAACTTGGGTCATGTGCTTGTTATTTGTGGGGGTAGAGGTAGGACATATGGGACTTCAAATTGCTTGAGCAATCCATATGCCTAATGCAAATAAAAGGTTATACATTCTCAAAGTACAAGGGCGATGTCAAGGACCATTCCTAGAGGGCTTGGGGGTTTTAATCCTTCCTGGGCAGGGCATGAGGGCGCGTTCCTCATAAAATCTTCTCCTTGTAAAGTAAAGAAACTACAATAAATATCCAGGGAGGCATTCAGTAGGAACATAAATTAGAAAAAGAAACAACCTGCAGCCCAAGGGGAATGTGCAAGAAGGAAGTACTCTTCCATGAAATGAAGGAAGGAAAGAGAAGGAAGAGAGCTCTTTCTGGCTGTATGGGTTCTGTCTTTGGGTCACATTCAAAGAAACAGCCATCTTCACAAAAATAAAATCAAAAGACATGTAAATCTTTGCTTAGTCTTTTGATAAAATATTAAAGTTGGGGTATATTTTAAGTAGAGAGCAAAACTCCTTGAAATACACTTTAGAGTTTAGATACCTTTCTCACCATCAAGTTCTCCTTTGTGCTTTTCAGTACCCTGCCCTCAAATCATGTTCTCCACCATCTCCTTGTATTTTAGAAAAATCTACTTGATGCCTTCCTTTATTTGTGCCTCAGTTCACTTTTATGGATGTTAACTGAACTCAGAATTTCTTAGTTTTCTCTGTATGTTACCCTATCACTTAGATTCTACATAACAAAGAAGCACCTAGGAAATGACCTAAAAGCCAACAGAGGGGCCTAGATCATAGGTGGGATTCATAATTTAATTATTTCTCTATAACACTGATTATATGTCATCAATATTTTTCATTTTCATATAGTTCAAAACATTTTTAAATTTCTCTCATCACTTTTCTGTAGGCTCATGGGTTATTTAGAAGCGTGGTGTTTAATTTCCAAATATTTAATGGTTTCATAAATATCTTCCTGTTATTAATGTCTAGTTTATTTCTTCTATGTCTGAAAAGCATATTTTTCTGTTGTCTCTTGGGGTGGAGTGTTCTACAAATGTCACTTAAGTCAAGTTCATTGCTCTTTAATTAATAGTAGTCTACCTTTAGATAATATGATATTCTACAAAAGTATACTCCCAATTCCTCCATCCCATCTTCTGTGCTACTGCTGTGCCACATTTTATTTCACACGTGCTATCTACACATATTACAGTGATTCTATTTTTGCTATAGTAAATCAGCAATTTTTTTAGAGAAAATAGAATTTAAAAACATAATTTTGTATTTACTTTTATTTATGTCAGTCTCTATGCAGATCCAAGTGCCTCTCTGATATAATATTGCTTCTGTCTGAAGAAATTCCTTTAACATTTCTAGGTGCACAGGGCTGCTTATAATTCATTTTCTCAGTTTTTGTTTGTTGGACAAAGTATTTATTTTGGAAAGATATTTTTGGTAGTCTGGTTTTTTCGGTACATGGAAGATGTCACTCTATTCTGACTAGCATAGCTTCTGATGAGAATACTGCTGTAATTCTTTCCTGTGCTCCACCGCAATATGTCTTTTTTCTCTGGCTGCCTTAAGAGATTTTTCTTTATCCTTGGTTTTCAGTAGTTTGACTATAATGTGTGTAGGTGCTGGATTTGTTTGTTGAACAGCTGTGTCTTTTCAAATGTTAATGTGCATACGGATCTCTCTGTTAAACTACAGATTTGATGCAATAGGTCTGTGGTTCAGTTGAGTTTCTGCAGTTCTAACAAGCTACCAGGTGAAGGCAATGTAGGCAAGGTGTTAGAGCACTGCCAGGGGTGGGAGAGCCAGAGCCGAGCAAATTACATGGCAGCAATTTCTGTTAATTTTATCTCTCATGGTGAAGTTCATCTCTTGGGGCGTTACTACTCTCGCACATTTCTGAGTCATATTACTGCCCCTTCGGGGAGCCTCACCTATCTGGACCTGGGTGTAAAAAATGCCTCCCAGCTGTGGAGGCAACAGAGCCTGCGAGGCTGAAGCAACCACTGAGAAAAGGGTGGTGATAGCCACAGGAATGCAACATGTCAGAAGCAAGGTAGACAGCAGGCTTAGACAGGGAGGAGTAAGTAAATCTTCATAGTTGTATAAATGGAATCCAGTCCCAAGGGAGTGCCCTTTAATGAAGTCTGGAAGGGGCATACAACACCTATTCACATCCCATTGACAAGAAGTTAGTCACAGACCCAGTTAGCTGACAGAGAGACTGCAAAGTCACGAGCTCATCTACAACTTCTGTTGACATAGAATTAGAGGAGAACAGATATTGGTGAGCCAGTTCGAAGTAACTGCCACAACACCACACGGAACTGTTTTTATGACCCAGATCATGCCCCAGATGCTTCCACCTGGTGATCTGACCTCAGAGGACACCATGCCATTTTTGCCAAGAGATCCGGGTCTTCCAGGTATTGAAATTAGGGGATCCTTGAGGACTGTAAACCAAGTTGTCTTAAAGTAGTCTTGCCAGATGAACAAATACGAATACAGAATGCCCAATTAAATTTAAATTTTAGATAAGCGCCAAAATAATGTTTGGTGTAAATATGCTTCAAATACTGTATGGAACATACTTACACCCCCCAAAATATTTTTGTTGATTATTTGAAATTAAAATTTAACTAAGTATCCTGTATTTTATGGAAATAAATGCCAGTTTCTTATGAAAATTGTGACAATACTATTCATATTTCTCATATTCAAAAATTATATTTAAGATCATTTACTTACAAATACTCATCAAGGCTCTTAGTATGCAAACCAGAATTTAACTTCAGTTTCTGGGAAAAAAATACGAATATTGACCAATATATTCATGAAAGGCCTCCAGAAACGAGACACTCAAATCAGGGAGACAAGTCACTCTTTAGTAAAGTCAAGGATTTGCAGATAGACAGAAAGATATAAATACAGATATATAGATTAGGTAACTAAATACCATGCTATGATTTATTCCATAATATAAATTTTGAATTCATTAATAGCAATCAATTATCAAATCGACTCATACAGAAGGTAGGGTAATTTACAATATAGTTGTTATCAAGGAAGACAGCTCAAGAGAGAATAATCTATCCCACTATGTGTTTTCAAGTATAGAAAAGAAAAAGAAACACTAGAGACATAGTTAAGTCCTTGGAGAACTATCTTGGGTCTCACAGGCAGCTTTTGCCTCCAGACACACACACATTTTAATCCACTTAAGGCCTCCTTATGTGATCATTCAAAAAGCAATTTCAAAGTACCATTAAAAAAATTGAGACCCGTGGCATGACATACATAATTTAGATACTATTTCTAACCCCAATTGCTTTACACAGTTCTTCATTAACTATTGGTCACCTACGATGTGCCAAGTATTGTGCTGTCATCATACCTTTTCAGAAGCCATTTCGCTGTGAAGATCAGTCAATCATTTTGTCTTATAACTACAATGGACAACTCTGAACATGATAGTAAGCCCTCCAAGAGACTGATTTGATCTGTTAAATGGCTTATTTCTCATTCCTCTCACCCTACCCCAAGGGCCCTCATTACTACCCCATGTTTCTCCTGGTTTCTCTTTGAAACACTGCCCCGGTCCACTGTCACAGGATTAGCAATGTCATGAAGGAAGCTGATTTGGAGAGGCCGAGAAGAGTATGCCCTCCATGACCGTTCCATTCTTGACCACATGTGTCTGCTTGCCCACAAAAGATTACTCTGTGCAGCAATTAGTCAGGAGGAAATGACATTTTCAATCTCCTGCCTAATTATTTAAACACAAGACCTCCATTTATTAGAAATCTAACCAGAATTTTTCTCCCTAGCTCCTCATTATCCTGAGTGTAAGTGCTAAATGGAAAAGAGAGACAGCATCAAATGTTCATAAAATGAAACCCATTTCATTGCTTAGACATGCTGCTATGAGCAACAGTATCCACTCTGCATAAGCAGAGAAATCTGTGAGCTCGGAGGATCTGAAAAGACCACCCAGTCAAACTACAAATATCCTCTTCTAGGCCACCAACTTCTTGACCCCCATCACTGCCATTGTGGTCCCCAGTTGACAAAATTCATGAGATTGCCACTTCCAAAGTCTTTCAATGTAGTTAAAGTTGGGCAGTAGCAACATTTTAATCTTTTAGGGGATCCATGTGCTATAGCTCAATATACAACTTGTGGGGGGCAATAAGCAGGGAGAGTAGGAGTAGAGATTAAGGGGCCAGACTGCCTGTGGTCGTACTCCAGCTCACTCAAGGTTGTAGCAGTATAATCTTGGGCAGATTATTTAACCTCCCTATGCCTCATTTTCTTCATGTTTAAAGTGGTGATCTATAAATCCAAAACAATCTCAATCAAAATCTCAACAGACATTTTTTTTGTAGATGTCAACAGATTCTAATATTTATATGGATGAACAAAAACCCAGAATAGCCAAGATAATTTGAGGGGAAAAAGTTGGAGGATTCATATACTATCTGATTTCAAAACTGACTATAAAGCCACAACAATGAAGACAGTGTGGTAATGATGAAATGCTAAGACATATAGAGCAATACAACACAAGAGAGGGTTCAAAAATAGATCCACACAGTATGGTTAACTGATTATTAATTCCAAAGCTGCAAAGGCAATTCAGTGGAGAAGGAGTAGTTTTTTAAACAAGTGGTGTTTATATATTTAACAGTTTCCATGTGAAAAAAAAAAAGAACTTTGATCTTTACCTCACACTTTATGCCAAAATAATCTCAAAACAGACAATAAATTTTAGTATAAAATGTAAAAGTATAAAATTTCTAAAAGAAAATGTAGCATAAAATGTTTGTTACCTTAGGTTAGGTAAAGTGTTTTTATATATGACACTAAAACATGCTTCAGAGAGGAAATAATTGATACATTAAGAGTTTAAGAATGGGGAGTGGGATAATAATAGTACCCAATTCAGGATTGTTCTGAGGATTAAATGGCTTAATTTATGTAGAACACTTAGAATAGAGTATATAACATAAACCATAATAAGTTCTCAAAAATATTGTGGTTACTGAAATTTTCACTGTGCTCTATTTGCCTCCTATAAGAATTTATTCAGAAGACTTCTGGCCAAGATGGAGGCATAGGTAGACACACTTTGCCTCCTTCCACAAGCATAAGAAGGATTACATTTTCCTCAAAACAAAAAACAACCAGAACTACCAGAAAAGCGAACTACATGGAAGTCCAACAGACAAAGATATAAAAAAAAAAAAATAACACTCACCCAGACAGGTAGGAGGGGCAGAGAGAGGAAGCTCGGACAGAGAGGACATGGTGTGGCATTGGGAGCAGCGGCAGAGGCAGCAAGGCAGTGGCTGTGGCCGGCCAGCAGAAAGAGCAATCATACAGTATAAAAGCCAGGAGGGACAACTGGGAAGAAATCCCAGTCCCAGGCCAGATCACATGGCTCATGGTTCCAGCACTGGGGAAAATAAAGCCTCATTGCTTCTGACTGTGAAAACCAGTGGAGATTGGGGCAGTGGAAGAAATTGCCAGTCTCATGGGAGAGTTTGTTTAGAGGGCTCCCCACAGTCCTAGAACATCCACAAACCCATCCACTCTGGGAACCTTCATCAGGGCAACAGCTAGAGGGGTGCCAGTCGCATTGGCAAAGTGAATGAAGCACTGAATGAGTGGCATTGTTCTCTCTCTGACTCCTTCCCCACATACAGTGCCACAACGTGGTGAAACGGGTTGCCACACAGTGACGAATACCTAACACTGAGAGCTCTACCTAAGACACAGAGGCAAACACAGAAGGCTGTCAAGTTGAGGATATAGAGAAGTATGACCCAAAAGAGGGAGCAGATCCAGGCTCCAGAGGGAGAACTAAGCAATGAGGAGATAGCAAACCTATCAGACACAGAGTTCAAAACACTGGTGATAATGAAGCTCACAATGCTCACACATATAACTGAGTATGGCAAACGCATAAGGGAAGACGTGAAGGTTATGCTAAGTGAAATGAAGAAAAATTCACATGAAACCAATGGTGAAGGGAAAGAAGCCAGGGTTCAAATCAATGATTTGGAACATAAGGAAGAAATAAATAGTCATCCAGTACAGAATGAAGAAACAAGAATTGAAAACAATGAGGAGAGGCTAAAGAATCTCTGGGACAACTTTAAATCTACCAGTATCTGAATCATAAGGGTGCAAAAAGGGGAAGAGGAAGAGAAAAAAAATTAAAAACTTATTTGAAAAAATAATGAAGGAAAACTTCCCTAATTTGGCAAAGGAAATAGACATACAAGTCCAAGAAGCACAGAAAGTCCCAAACAAGCTGAACTCAAAGAGAAGTACACCAAGCCAGACTGCTGTGGCTCAGTGGATTGAGCATCGGCCTGCAAGCCAAGTGTCGCTGGTTCGATTCCCAGTCAGGGCACATGACTAGGTTGCACGTCAGGTCCCCAGTTGGAGGCGCGAGTGAGAGGCAACCACACAGTGATGTTTCTCTCCCTCTCTTCCTCCTTTCCTCTATCTCTAAAAATTAAATAAATAAATAAATAAAAAAGAGGAACACACCAAGACAAATCACAATTAAATGCCAAAGATTAAAGAAAAAGAGAGAATCTTAAAAGCAGGAAGAGCATTTCCCATAAGACTGTAAGCTGATTTCTTGAAAGAAACTTTGCAGGCAAGAAGGGACTGGCAAGAAGTATTCAAAGTGATGAAAAGCAAGGGCCTACAACCAAGATTACCCTATCCAGCAAAGCTCTCATTTAGAATGGAAGGTCAGATAATGTGCTTTCTAGACAAGGTAAAGCTAAAGGAGTTCATTATCACCAAACCATTATTACATGAAATGTTAAAGGGACTTATTTAAAAAAAAGAAGAAGATAAAAACTGTGAACAGTAAAATGACAACAAGCTCACAACTATCAACAAATGAATTAAAAAATGAACTAAGCAAACAACTAGAACAAGAACAGAATCATAGGTATTGAAGTCATATGGAGGGTTGTCAATGGAGAGGGGAGAAGGGGAGAATGGGGAAAAAAGTACAGGAATTGAGAAGCATAACTGGTAGGTACAAAATAAACGGGGGAAGTTAATAATATAGGAAATGGGGAAGCCAAAAAACTTATATGCATGACTCATGGACATGAACTAAGGGGGGGGGGGTGCTGGAGGGAAGGAAGGTACTGGGCAGAGGGGGGCAAAGGGGAAAAAATTGGGGAAACTGTAATAACATAATCAATAAAATATACTTAAAAAATTTATTGAATACCTACGGTTCATTGACTATTTACTATATTAATTTCTTATTGCTGCTATAACAAATTACCACAAATTTAATGGCTTAAATCAACAGGAATTTTTGTTTCATTTTGGAGGCCAGAAGTCTGTAATCAGTTGTATTGTGTTACGTCAAGATGCTGGCAGGGCTGGTTTCTTCTGGAGGCTCTAGGGGAGAATTTATTTTTATGCCTTTTCTAGCTTCTATAGCTGTATGCCTTGCATTCTTTGGCTTATGGCCCCTTCCTCTATCTTCAAAGTTATTAGCATATTATCTTTAAATCTCTCTCTGCCTCTGTCATCCCAGTGCCTTCTATTTGACTCTTCTGTAGTCAAACCTTCCTCTATCTCCCTCATATAAGGAAGTTGTGATTACATTTGGGACCCACCCAAATAGTTCAGAACAATCTCTCTCTCTCAAGGTCCTTAACTGAATAACATCTGCAAAATGTTTTTTACCATATAACATTCATTAGTGGCAGTGATTCTGACCTAAGTATCCTTGCAGGTCATTTTTCAACTCACCACCTTCACTCTGTGCCCAAATAATTGGCTCAGTACTGTACAACATGATCTCATTTAGTCTTCATAGAAGCCCTTTGAATAAGTTGTTTTTAATCACCATTGTTAAGATGAGAACACTAAGGCACACAAAGTTTTAAGTTAGGCATCTAGTAAGTGGCAGTCAGAATGTGAAAAAAAGACTTTTGGATTCTAAAGCCTGTGCTGTCACACATTACATTGCTCTCTCTGTCTGCCAGTGTTTGGTGGAAGAAGAAGGTAACATGAAGAGGTGTCTAAATGAGGGTACATTCCAAACTAAGAGAGCCCTGGGCACCGTAACAGCAGCCTTGTGGGCAGGAAATATAGGACTGAGGACTGTGGCATCACAGAAGACCTCTTGATGGACTTGACAGTGTTTTGCATGAACAGTCCCTGAGCCCTGGGTGTAGGACTAGGCCTTGCTCACTATAATATCCCCAGTGCTTATCACAGTGCTTGGCATGTTGCAAGTGTCCAGCAGATATTTGATTGAATGAATGAAATAGTATCCTAGTTCCTTTTAGGCTTGATGCTCAGTCTGATGGTTTCACTTCCACCTCCTCTCTGAAACTTTCTCTTCCTTTGGTCACTTCTGTCCTTGGGACTCCTTTGTCATTCTCACTCTGCTGGGGAGTTCTGTGTATCACTGTTGGAGAGGCACAATTTGGAACACACCTGCAAATGGTCACCATCAGAGGTTGCTACCTGTATTTCCTGGGTTCTTCAGGGTCAGAACAGCATTGTTACCCTGTAATAGAACAGCCCCCTGAGAGAAGAATGACAAAAGTAAGACATTACCTTGAGGAAGTGCTCTGAGGATGGGGGTTGAGTGACTGTGGAAGGAAGAATTGCTTTTTCACCCCAAAGTTGGATCTGAAATAGCATGTCATCTGGTTTCTTAACTGCCATCCCTTACTTCCTTCAGACAAGAACAACTCAAAATGATTCACTTCATCCTATGATTTATAATAAATAAGAATAATCTGTTTAAGGGTACTAACAATGTGTGAAGCTAAATGAATAGCTATACAACAAACCAGAAGCAGAAATTCAATAAAGAAACTCAGACTTCTAAGTTCAGAGACATGAGCCATGTATTTGAGGAATAGTTGTATTAACACCTCTCTTCACAGTTTAAAAGTCATCCAGCTCATATACTTGTCTTCACATCCAAATCTCTGTTCAAAGTCACCTCCTGCTGGAGGCCCTCCATGACTACTTTATTTAAAACAGGTTGCCCCACTGCCCCCATCACTTTCTAGGCCACGCTCCTGTTTTATAATTCTCAGACTACTTACTACTCTCTGGAAAAGAATCTCTTCAGAATCTAGATGCTAATCTTTATCTCCTCATTAGAATATAAATTCCATGAAAGCAGGAATATCTCTGTGTTAAAATCTATAATGGTCGTTAGCACCTAGTAGACGATCCATAAGCGTTGTTGAACAAATATACTGTGTGGGAACTAGGGCAAACCTCTCAAAGTAAGGGGGCAGATAGAAGAAACAAAAAGAAGGGTCGAGAAAGAGACCATCTCTTTATTTAACCTAATATTCCTTCTTTAAATGGAGGCACCCACCAAATCGAGAGAAACAGAAGAAGCTAATTCTTGGCTTTTATTCTGCCTGATAATTTCAGGAATTTTCGCACATAATTTTGACAAATGAGGTTTTTGCCTTAGGTGCTGGCATCAGAGATTTAACACTGTGTGATAAGGGGTTTCTCAGACTCCTAACAAGGTTGGCCTATAGAGGGTGCTAGTTCGCTTTCAAAAACAAGATACCTAAACTTTCATCAGGTTCTGGGAAGAGTTCATTTTACAAAGCAAGCAGGGAAGCCGTTTAGTAACAGCTAACAAAACATTTAAATTGGCCACATTTTGTTTCGATACCAAAATTTAAGAGAATAAATAAAGCAACCTGTGAAAACACCAGAAGCATTCAAAGACCTTTCCCAAGAAAAAGAAGTGGCATCGTTTTTCAAATGCAAGGCTACAAGAAGAGAATATTGTATTGAGAAAGAAACCTGAGGCAGGGAAAAGCTGCAAGTCCTAGAAGAGAGGTTGGCAGGCCTCTGCCGCGTTCCGCCTTGCACTTCATGCTGGGGAATGGAGACTTTAAGGCCTGCTATGAGCCACTTTTAGACTGTGTAAGATGGAGAAGGACTCTTCTGGCAGCTAACTGAGCACATGATTCTTGAAATTGACCCTGGGTTTCAGTGTTCAGCAAGGTTTGGGGGAGGTAAGGCACCTGAAATATGTAGTTGGTCACAGTCTGCTTAGTGGGAACCACAAATGAGCCTGGTAGGAAGGAGCAGCCTCTTCAGATTTGGAACTGCAAAGAAATCTTCAGGAGAGGAAATGGAACCTGGAAGGGAGTTCTTGTGAAAACTTGCAAGCCCTCTAGGATAGGGCAGCTCTGATGGTCTAGAGCTAACTCAAGGCAAAGATTTATAATCTCACACAATTTAGTGATTAGATGCATGCAATTTTCAAGGAAAAGTTAAGACTCAAAAATCCATCAGTGCTGTGACACATCTTACTGTATAGGGTTGGGCAAAAGCAGGTTTACAATTGTAATACAAATAAATAATACAGTAACTAATAAATAATAATACAGGAATAAACTCTGTGTTTTGTGTACTCACAACTATAAACCTACTTTTGCCCACCCTCTCTGGTGCTTTCAATTGGTGACTGTCCTTGCTTTTGTAAGTTCAAGGTGGATTAGTCACTTTAACGTTCAATGGCTAAACTTTAAACCTAATTAATAAAGGGCAAGAAATGAGTTTGCAAAAACAATCAGCCACCTCCCTCGATTTAATTTTAAAATCAATTTACTCAGCTTTTTTAAGAACGGTATAGGAGAGACATTTATTTTGCAACGAACTATCTCATTGATTAAATGATTCATTTTGAAGACACAACTACAATCTAAGATTTTAATCTTAAAGAGAAAAAGTTTATTTCTCAAACACATTTTAAGATTCTGAAGTCAGCTTATTTTCCCCTAGGGACTTTCTTCATCTCAGATGTACTTCGAAGTTCTTTTCATTGTTATTTTTAACCATTAGCCATGTATTTAAAGAACAAAATTTATTTAAATGATTAATAGTTGATATAAATTCACAAGCTTTAATGCCAGCAAGTAAGGAGGGAGAGTAACAACAATCAAGGTTTTACTAAGAGTCACTTTACACCTTATCTTATCCTTTTTTAAGATTTATTTTTAGGGAGAGGGAGAGAGAAAGAGAAAGGGAGAGAAGCATCAATGTGTGAGCGAAACATTGATTGTTTGCTTCTATACACATCCCAACTGGACTGAACCTGCAACCCAGGCACATGTCCTGACCAGGAATCAAACCAGTGACTTCTCACTTTGCAGGATAATGCCCAACTAACTGAGCCACACAGGCCAGGGCACACCTTTATCTTATTTTGATCTCAAAATAACTAAATTGTTAGCTCTATGCTGTTATCAAAGGTTAACAGGTCAAGGCCATTGGCCGGACAGGGAATGTAAGTGAGCAGAGGCAAGGGTTATGAGGATTAGTTGCCTTATGAGGGTCCTGTTTTTCAAAAGAAGCTAGAAGACTTATATGAAGTGTCCTGACTTAAAAAAAAAAATAGTGGTAACTAATGAATAGAATTATTTTCAATATTTTGTGGCTGAACCCAGCCCATGAACTGCCATTTGGCAATGCGTGAAAATAAGTGTTGGGAAGGCTACATTACCAATGCTGCACTGCTGTGGCAGGTGACAGACAGACACGTGCTGCCCAGAGCCCAGGAGTTTCTGGCTATACCATTCTTAGATACTGACACATGCTGTGGGTGGGTTATATCTATGAAGTTCTTTTAATGCATGCCAATATAGCAAAATCCTTCCTTAAAAAATCACCTAACAACAATTCAACTTAGTATGAGGTGAACAAAGTCAAGTAAACATAGATTTCTGAAGGGAGTAAAACTTGGGCCGGGGATCCTTCTGAGAACCCTTTTCTTTGTCTGTAAAAACTGTCAAATAAAGAAAAATCTGGATTTAGTAACGAGGTGGTAATTCAAAGGATTATTGCAAGGGGAAAAAAAGGCCTATTGAAATAGAGAGATCTGACTATAAGGTCTGCAGGTATCTCAAGAACCAGGCAAAAAGTGTTTTTCCTTTATAGAGAGAAGAGTAAACAAGAACTGGGTGTGAGAGGCAAAGGTGGCACATAAGAGGGTGGATCAGAGAATGTTTGACTTTGAGCCTAGCCTATTTTAAGGACCTTCCAGGAGGGACTATATGCTGGCTCCCGCTGTGAGGGGGCCAAAGTTCATGGACCCTGGGCAAGGAGAGAAGCTTAACCAAAGTTTAGTTGACAAACACTTTGTTCTGATTGATCAGTGGGAACAAGTTCAATTAATCATTTATGAGAGAAGTAGGAATTTGAAGGGTCTGTGTCTGGCCTTCTCATAGGTAAGCAAGTTTCATGAGTCTTATGCAGGTCATATGGGGAGGGGTGGGTTCTTCTGGTAAGCCGCTTTCCAGGACACAAAGAGGATGAGGTTCTTTCTTAACCTTCAGGTAGATTTCAACATTGTCCAAACACAAACACAAGACAGACAAAGGCTGAGAGTGGGATAAGGCCTATTGCTCAGGCCCAAGCTAGTCAAGTGTAAGGTCGACCTTCCCCACAGGAAAGAGGGAAGGAAAGAAGCTCAGAAGGTCCAGTTTCCTGTGCAGAGGGACAAGATGTTGCAGAGACTCGGGACAGCTGGCCCTGGCCACAGAGGCCAGCATGGTTTTCTGAAGGCAGTACTGTGAGGAGTGATATCAGGTCAACTAATGTCAAGGAAGCAGGTACAGGACTGGTAGGTCATAGGCGTGGCGTTCTCTGGTCCCAAAAGGCTCTGGAAATGATTGGAAGCTATATCAGGATGGAGAATCCAAGAGAAAATATGGGGCAAAGAGATTCCTTGAGTTTCACTCACAGTCATCCTCATGGCCATCTTGAGGCATCAAGAAAGATTCAGAAAAGTTCCAGGAGTCAGCTAATGGGGGGCCAGTGTGAAATAGTAGTTTTTCTTTTAATTAACATTCTTTTTCACCCTTGCTCTATGTCAGGATGATGTGACCTGGTAGATAATGTTTGCTATATTATGCTTGTATAAATGGTCGCATGCTTTGTATGGATGTGGACCACCAGGGAATGCTTTTAAGTTAACTTTTTATTTCATCAGATCCTCCTGTGTGATTTCATATTGTCCCTACCATTCAACTCAGGATTTGTTGTCCTTGTATTACATTCTATAGAACTGAGGGCTGTCTTTGAAGTGGACACGAAAAGTGTCACCCCAAATGGACTACCCATATATTATTGTGAGTTTAAAACAACAAACACAACAAGAAGAATGCTCTCCACTGTTCTGAGCATCCCAGGAGGTCTTCCCATTGTTTAAAACACTTTTAACTTTAAATTGCTGTCATTCTAGTAAATTAGGTAACATCTGCTGTCCACCTGGCAATGAAGGCCAGTCTATTAAAAACTGATTTCACCATCAACTTGAGTAATTATTTAAGTTCCCAGACAGCAACTGTCTCATAGTAATAGAATGCAAGCCACGTGCCACTTTAAATGTTGTAGAAGCCACATTGAAAAAAAAAAGCAGATAGAAGCAGATGAAATAATCTAATAATATATTTAATTTAGTCCAGGATATCAAAAGTATTGTAATTTCAGTAAGTAATTACTATAAAAGTTATTAAGGAGATATTTCACATTCTCTTTTGTTCATATAAAGTTTTCAAAATCTGGTGTGTATTTTATACTTGCAGTACATCTCAAATTCAGGCTTGCTACTGAAGGGGATTGGGATATGCCACCCCAAAATATTCCACTTTGGCATGCAGATTATTTTGAAATGAAGATAATTGAGAATCAACAGATGCAGGGGTTCTCTGCCCTTCCCTTATCTGCCTATAAGCAGGACATTCATTTCTCTTTGTGAAGGTGCAACTCGTCATTGGAGAGTCATGAATTTGCATCAGCAGGCTTTACTAAGACAACCTTTTCTTCCATTAGTTTCCCCATATACTTCCTAGTCATGGCCCATGATTTATCACACTTGAAAGTCCAAAGCCCCTTTCTTCTGTTAAAGTGATATATATGCCCTGGGCTCTAACTGCTTCTTTCAGTTTTACTTCCTTTTTGTGAACTCCTGTGCACATAAATAGAAATAAAAATTGTGTACATTTTCTTCCGTTAATCTGTCTTTTGTTAGCTTATTTTGCAGGACCCCAGTTACTGAACCTAAGAGGCTAGAGGAAAAAATTTTCCTTCCTGACACTACATTTCAAGCACTCAATAGCCACATATAGTATTGGCTTCAATATTGGACAAAGCAGGTTCAGGGAAATACTATGTTGTGTGGTCATCTACACATCACTTCTAATCTACACTTTATTTCTTTTACTATAAGAACTATTTTCATCAGTACTTTTTATGGTTGCAGAAATTCAACAAAAACAGTATTAGATTTTAGTAATAATTGGTAGCAATAAATACCTTAATTGGGGCTATAATATCTTGGTCTTACATTTTTAAGAGCATGAGAAAAAGATACATCCTTCATACTTTGGCCCTGAAAAAGCCATTACTAATAGCTTTCCAAAATGAAAAAAAAAAAAGTTAATCTTAATTAAAAAGTTATATGTAGTTTTAATTTTAAACAAATAAAACAAAGAGAAAACAAGATTAAATCAAACTAAGGGTCAGATTAGCATCTTGCTGGGATTTTCTGTTATGTAATCAATGGTGGTTTCTAGTAGTGCTTTTATTCTGGATCCCAGGTGGGGAAAGTCTTCAGAACCCAAATAAAATAACCACCTGCTCTGGAGTTAATTAAAAGTATTAATCATTATGTTATAAATAATAGGATAGTGCATTCAATGCTTTTAATTATTTCAGGTCTTTGAAACAACAAATGGATTTGATTAAAGTGTAATTTGATTTTATAAAATCTAATTGAGAGTGTATGTTTTGGCACTTCTACCATTCCTCTAAAAATATAAAAATGTGCCTTTCTTCTTTTGTGTACCTTTTGGCTTCGTTTAAAATTTAGACAAGTGTTTAATATCTAAAATCTAAGATTAGGATAAAATGGAAAATCACTATATCACTGTGATTCTATTCTTCTCCCCACATCACATCAAACATAAACAGTGAATATCAGACCTTCCATACTGCTCTCTGCTGTGGTGCTTGTCTACTTCTTTGATGGAAGTCTTGTACTGTGGCAGGTAAATGAAAGTAATATCCATTTCCCTATAACTTATCTTTACCCCAAAGGATACTTTTTATTATATGCTTTTTGACAAAGAAAAAGATAAAAATTTACCATTAATAGGCCTAGTTGGATTTATGGTGATATCAATTAAATATCTGGTAAATAAATGACTATACAAGTGAGCCGATGAATGAATATGGCCATATCCCAGCATGTAACAAATGACCTGTAAACAGGTGTTAAAATCAATGTCCAGTTCTGGGAAAGCTCTGAAAGTTGTCCACAGTCCTTGTTCAGTCTTCAAGGAGTATTTCGCGATCACTTTTTTCTAGACGCTTGTACAAAAGTAAATCTGCAAAAGGTTATGAATGTTTGGGGCTGTTAGCACAATTTCCCTAAGGGCCTGAAAGCCTGATAATATCTTGTGCAACTTCACACTCCTTATACCCGACCACATTACAAACACAAAATCCCTGGCAAGCTGCTGCTCACTTTAGCTGTTTGTTACCTGAACTACTCACCTAAAAAACTGGAGCTGTCAAGAAAATAAGCATGTCCTTTGATTGGCTCTACTAAAACTAAAAGTCAACCACACTGTGGTGCTTCCAGCCCTTTTTTTTTTTCTTTTTTTCTTTTTCACTCTGGCTCTATCTCAGGGATTTTAACCTATAGCCCACAGACCCCTTTGAAACCGGGGCTATGAACTTCTGGAAATAATGTGCTGTTTTGTGTGTGTGTATGTGTGTGTTTTGTTCTGGAAAGAGCTTCCAGTGGATTCTTGAAAGATTAAAAATCACTGCTTGCCCTGGACAGTGTGGCTCAGTTGGTTGCAGTACCATTGCATATAGACCGAAAGGTCACGTGTTTGCTTCCCACTCGGTGCACATACCCAGATTGTGGGTTGGATCCCTAGTCAGGGCATGTATGAGAAGGCAACCAATCAATGTTTCTATCTCACATCCATGTCTCTCTCTCTTTCTTTATCTCTCTCTAAAAGGCAATTTAAAAAAACATCCCCAGGTGAAAATTTTTTTAAAAAATTGCTTGCTCAAAGTAGACAATTCATAAACTGTGAATACAGGAGTTATAATCACTCAACGGAGAAGAACCCACAGATGCCTGACTTCCAAGGGCTTTGGTCAGAATAGACAATCCTGCCCTGGCATGTTACACATCAGCAATGTGGTAGCTTTGAAGTGGAAGCTTCAGTCCACTTCATGCAGAACTGTAAATCACACTGGGCTTTATTAATCAGGAGTTTTGGCTATAGAGAAAAGATCTTGTAGAAGCAGTATATTGCCTGGGCCTTCTATGCCACACCTACCCAGAGAGAGTTATTAAAGTTAAGAGCATTATCATCTTGTGATTCAAAAATAAGGAGGACTTGACCACAAGTAACTGCCCTGTTACATCATTGAAATAGCTGCATGTGAGGGATGGTGAGGATATTTATCTCTATAGTTCAGTTTCAAAGTTCATCTAGGTTATTAAACCAAAATCCATGGGAAAAGCAACAGTTGTATTCATTCCCTTATCCCAAATATTTATAAAGGTCACAAACAAGAGCAATTTATCTCCCTGAGAAGTTTTATCTTTGGCCCATGTTCTTTTAGATTAAAATGGCAGAGGATGAGAATAAATTATTTTTTCAGCAAAATTAAGTTCAGCTCCACTTTTACTCCTATAATTTAATTAAAATAAAAAGTTATATGCTTTATTCATGCTAATGGACCAAAGGACAAAAATAATAAGATTTTTCTCTTCTATATGCAGAAAATTAGTTTAAGTCAATTGTGAACTTTTATAATAGATGTTTAGAGAACTAGGAGTAGAGAAAAAATTTCATAATGCGGTTAATATATCCACTAAAATTCACCAGCAAATTTAAAATTTATTAAAGAAATATTAGGAGCATTTTCTTTAAGGGTGAGAATAAAATCAGGATACCTTTTCTCCCCCTTCCTGTCCATGTAATATTGAAAGTCTTGGCCAACAAAATAAATCAAGAGAAAAGAAGTATAAAAATGGGAAGTGAAGTGAGTCAAGAGGCTCAATTGTTAATTTTTACAGAAAACTCAAAAGATATTTGATAGAAAAACTATTTAGAATGGTTAATGAAGTTCAGCAAAGGATCTGGATATCTTTCTGACTGTAGAGCCGATCCTCCATGTCAGTGCGTTCTGCATCAACAGATTCAACCAACCTTGAATCGAAAAAAAATTCAAAAAAATTATATTGTGGCTGGCATGTACCATGTATGTAGTTAGGCCTATGATGGTTGCTTCTGTACTGAACATGTACAGACTTGTTTTCCTTGTCATAATTCCCTAAACCATACAATATAACAAGTATTTACATAGTATTTATATTGTATTAGGTATTATAAATAATCTAGACATGATTTAAGGTATATAGGAGGATGTGCATATACTACTCCATTTTTAAGAAAGATTTTACTTATTTATTTTTAGAGAGAAGGGGCAGGAGGGAGAAGGAGTGGGAGAGAAACATCACTGTGAGAGAGAAACGTCGACCGGTTGCCTCTCGCATGCCCCCAACTGGGGACCAAACCCAAAACCCAGGCATATGTCCTGCCTGGAAATCTAACCAGCAACCTTTCACTTTGCAGATGACAGCCAACCAACTGAGCCACACCAGTCAGAGCACTACTCCATTTTATATAAGGGACTTGAACATCATTGGATTTTGCTACCCAAACGGTTTTCTGGAGCCAATCCCTGCAAATACTGAGGAACAACTGTACTAACCTAGGAATTAACCTAACAAATGTGCATAAATCTCAGAGATATCTTTAAAATTCTACTAAAGTAGTATTATTCCAACTCTAATGTACATATAGATCACCTGAGGATCTTGTTCAAAATGCAGATTCTGATTCAGTAGCTCTGAGGTGGTGCCTAAGAGTTGGCATTTCAAAACCTGCCAAGTGAGGCTCACGTAGCCAGCTGGTCCATGGACCACACTTCTGAGTAGCATAGTACTGAAGCAGGTATGCTCATGTGGAAAAACCTAACAACTGTAAACATCCTAATTTTCTCTAAAGTACTCTATGATTTTATACGAATACATTTCCTACAAAAAAAAATTCAGTAAAATTTGGGGGTAAAAGAGTATTTGCTCAATTTATGTGACCAAAAAAAACGTTTTTTTAAATTTGCTTTTTGTTGTTTTCTTTAGGGGGGAAAAAAGAACAAAGTGAGGTGGGGGAATCCCCTTACCATATATTAGGACATATTGTAAAACTAAGGTAATTAAAAATCAATAATTTGGTACTTGCACAATAAAACAACGGAAGAAATAGAGTCCAGAAATAGATCCAGGATCTTGTTCTATGAAAGAGGCATCATTAACTTGGGGAGAAGATAAGTTGTTTGGTAAATGGTGTGGAGAAAATTGGCTCACCATATGGAGAGGATAAAAATTAGAACTCTAACATACACATGCATAGCAAAAGCATGCAATGATCTGTTTCTGGCTGAAACTGATCTGGGGCTTCTGATCCAAAGCCAAAAAACAGAGGAGGGACAAACTTTCTCGCTGGTTGGCTCCCCACATGACCACATGAGATTTATCACTTACCTCCTTCAATTACTTTCTCTTGGCCTTGTAATTTCTGAAATTTTTTCAAGGTACTCACAATGGGTCAGTCCTTGTATATAGTCCCAGTATACAGATTATGAGTTTTCAATATATTTTTTTGTCTTCATAAGTATTTTATTGAGAAGTTAGAAAAAACTACATTAGAAGCTGCTAACCAGATGCAGGTTAAACTACACTCAACTTTGTGATTATTTAGTCTGACACATTAGTAGTTTTTCTAACTTTCTGTAGTCCACATATTTAATTTTCATATCTTCTTTGTTTTTGTTCAAGTTTAAAATTAAAAATACTTGATAGGTCAGTGTCATGGACAAAGGTCTCAGACAAATAAGAGATTTTCCACAAAGCTGATATGGATCCACTGATTAATTAACAATGTTTGAGTAAGGCACTTCCTAATTCTCTGCCTTGGTATCTCTGTTCTCTCGGTAGCTGAGGCCTCCTGACTTTAATCTCTAGGCTTGGCCTCCCCATGATGTGTAGAACAATCCAGGAATTTGAAATCTCCAGACCAAAACTGGAGAACACAGCATTGGGTCATGTTTCCTTCTAGTAAAGTACTGGCCCTTATCCAAGGTACAAAACTAGGCTTCTGCTATGTGGCCTATTCTTAAATCACTGTCTTGATGACTTGCTTTTTAATCCCTGTTATCCTATGGCTGGAGTGCTTCTATCTTTAAGAAGTAGTTAAAACTTGCAGTCTTTTTATATAATTCCCCTAAATCTCCATACAAGGATCCCCCATCCACGCCCACCTAAACTCCAATACAAAAATGAAAGCCTATCTATCACCTATCAATTTCTTTCCTGCCTGGTTCTCCAATTCTAATTTGCACCTGATTCCCAGTACACTTTTCATCTTCTAATATGCCCCACCATTTGTACTGGACACTTGTCAATATCTTTCATGCTGACTTCTTGCCTGTACCATCACCAATTTGTTATCTAACATAGTACCTTTAAAGTGCTATGATCTGCCAACTAACCAGTCTGGTCTTTTTCTATCATCTTGTATTTTTTCAACATCTGTATCTTCTCTTCCATATTTTCCCATCTTGCTGACCAAAATACCATAAGCAATTTTATCTGATGTTTGCTAAAATCAAATATTTGATGTCCGTGACTTTCTCTGATATGCAATCTACTAATTCTATAAAAATAAATAAATAATTTTAGCTTGGCACACTTGGTCTTATGGAACCCAAAGAAGATCCTACTGTTTACTATTTCTTTTTCTAGATGCTTGCAAATGAATATTGTTCCATACTCTGGAATGATTTTTATCTGGATATGGAGATTTGAATGTCAGTCTCCAGCAAAATTCTAGATGAAAAATCACCAATTTTTAATCACCAATATAAACAGTAAGGAATATTTACTACCTCATATAACAAGAAATCCTGGAGTAGGTTGGTTCCAGGTTGGTTAATAGTTCAATGATATTATCAAAGACCCAAATTCTTTCCATATCTCTCATCTGCCATCATTACTAACTATGCGGCCCTGTCCTTGGCTGGCACCGTTCATGGATGCAAGGGCGCTCCTACAGCTCTAAGTATCACGTCCAGCCAAAAATAAGGACTGTTTCTGTTTTGTTTTGTTTTTGTTTTGTAACTCTTCTTTTACAAGCTTTCCCAAAAGCTTCCTCTAGCTGACCTCTCATTACATTTTATTGCCCAGAACTGGGCCACCTGCCAAACCAATCAGTGGCAAACTCAGACTGATCAGATTTTAATCCTCAGGCAAGCCCCTCAGATGGGCTCTTTGCCAGATAGGAGGAAATGGGCAAAGGCTCTTGGTTGGGCAACCGCACTGTCTGCTCCGGACAGAATGAATTCATTCCCTAATTTGGAGGGCAGGGAGTTTTGCAGATAGTTACTGATGAAAACCCATTAAAACAGCATGGTCTTTTATCTGTTCAAAATAGCCTAAAGAAAGATTGTGTCCAAAACAAAGGGTAGATTAAGTTCTCTCTAACATTCCTTGCCAGCTGCTCAATGCTGTGATTCTGCTTTCATTGTTTTCTCTGGGGAAACTGCAGTTTGGAATTGCTCACATAAGCATTGTCTGTGCTACCAGCCAAAGGGCACAGCTGCTGATTCGTGAGCATCTCCCCTATTTGCACGTTAGTGGAAAAGTGAGTCACAGGGACTTGAGGTACTGTGAACCCGCTGTCTGGATGATTTTCTGAATGCCTTATGTCTCAGACATTGGCAGCTTCCCTGTAAGTACATCAACTATCATGAAGTCATTGACATACAACATAAGGTTGAACAAAGCAAAACAGGTTTAGCTAACTGTTTTCTTCCCTACTGATGTTCCTTTTAACTTATTTTGGGCTAAAAATGAGAGGTTGTGTTAGTGCTGCAATGAAAGAAAACTTGAGGAAAAGCTGACCTGACGCATTTCATCATGGGCAGAGATATTACTGTGCTGCAACGGTGAGCTCTTCGAATGAAGTACAACCCATATGACTCCTACTGCAGCGGCACAGGTCATTCCAGAGCTAGAGGAGGAGGAGAGGGAAACACTGGGTGCAGCAGAAAGTTATTTTTGTGGCAGTCAAGATGGGATTACTTACAGATCCATAAATTATCTGCAAGGTTCTCTCCTGCCTGGCAATAACAACAGAGGAGTGGCTGAGAGCAAGTGGCATTACAAGGGGAGAGTCGGAAGGACTCAGCAAGGAAGAAAGAAGCGTTAAAGACAATGTTGAGCTTTCTTATTGGGAGATTTCGCTAATGACATTGAACAATTACTGCATATTGGGTACTCTGCTAAGCGCTTAATATAATCATTGTGTCTCTTGCTTTTCCCAATAGTTCTATTAAATCCTATTGTTATTTCTGCTTTACAAGCAAAGAAAGCAAGGCTTCATGGGCTTAACTTGGTAAACAGCAAAGATAAGAGTAAAATCTAGATCCCAGTTCTTAATTCATTGCTACAGTCTGCCTTTCTGAGTGGGTAGGAGGAAAATGAGAAGTTTCCATGTAGGTGTACTGAGTTTTAGGTGTTGGCAGAACATTTGATTAAAGATGTCCATTGTGGGAGAAGGGGTGGGCTGGGTGGGGGGGAGCAATGGGGGAAAAATGGGAGAACTGTAATTGAAAAATCAAAAAATAAAATTTAAAAAAAAAAAAAAAAGGATGTCCAGCAGGCTATAGGAAATGTGAAACTAAGTTTAGGAAAAGATTTAGGATGAAAGATAGTTTTAGCAGTCATTTGTGGAAGAGATACAACTTAAAGTCATGAGCTTGCCCTGAGGTCTGCCTGCTCAGTTTTGCTGTGTACATATCTTCATGCACCTCAAGCATCAGGAATTAAAAGAAAAATAGATTGACCCGTGAGCTTGACTTATTTGTCTAATGAGCCCACTGACTGCTTGTGTGACTTTATGCAAGTCACGCAACCACTCTGAGGCTCTGTAAAATGAAGTTTCTTCCTGTTCTGAAATTGTAGACAGATGAGGGCCTGAACTAAGGCAGTTGCAGTGAGGGAGAGAAAGATGAATGCAAGTTACTGCAGAGACAATTAACAGGATGCCAAATGTGACAGAGAAGAAATAGAAGATGGAGAGAACTCTTTTAGTCTAAAGTTTAGGAGAATCAGTACCATTAACCAAAATAGGAAAGGTGGAGGTGATAACAACTTCTGAAGGGATAATAATGAGCTTTCTTTGGCTATAAAGAATTTGGAGTGTAGTCCACATGGTATTTCTTAGGGTGTTGGCTTGTACATTGCTGGACTAGAAATATACACAGAACATAGATTTGAAGACAAGAGGACAGAGCCAGGTGACCTATTAAATAGCCTTTGAGATCTCTTCTGTCCTTCTGCCTTTCTGATTATGGTCTCCATAGCAACGTGGCTCACTGCCATGCATGGAGCACAATGGGTCTAAAAAGCACAGAGGCAACAAGAGGATCCTGAACTTTAATGTAATGTGTCATGAGGGGAGGGGATCTCTCCCAGTCAGAGGCATCAAAGAAAACTTCCTGGTGGAGGAAGCAGGAGTAAGAGTCACATGGGCCATAGTGGGCAGGCAGGGTGGTCAGAGGACACTTCTGAGCAAAAGCACAAGTTAAAAGATGCACTTGGTATGTAGGGAGTAAGAATAAAACCTACAGGTCATTCAGTGTTGCTGTGAGAGCATGAAATACAAGGCCAGGTATGGTGAGATAACATGGAAGAGAGAGGTTGAGGCTGGATTGAAAGGGCCCTGATGACCACAGCAGGAAGCCTGGGCTTCATCTTGAACCACAGCAATATTTTAAGCATCCTTCAGATTGGGCCCAGGTTTCAGAGAGCTTCATTTGCCAAACTGAAAGGCTTTTCTCAACTCGAGTTTGCTATGAAACTGTTCTTATAGTTCAGAGAATAACTGGGCACTAGATATTCTAAGAAAACAGCCCAATTCAAAGTAGAGCTACTGAAAATTAATCATCGGTGAAGTGCAATGGATGCTGTTAATGGGTGACTCAACATTTCAAAGGGCTGTAAATAAAAGGTGAGAGTCCTCTGAAGTCCAATTTCAAAACCCAGAGCATCTCCCTCTCTCCATTTCCTACTTACCATTAATTTTGAGTAAGTGTAGAGAATTCTCTTCATTTCTTTTTCTTTCATCTTTTCTTCTTTCTCTGTCATCAACACTTCCGTTCCCTTTGGGATGTTTTTTTCTTTTCCTATTTATCATGACCACTGGGTCATAACACAGAGCATGCAGAGCTGAATGCCCTTACCATTCATCAACTGCCTGCTGTGTCCCAGGCATTGTTGTAAGCATTTTAAAGCATTACCGCATTTAATCCTCAAAACAACAGTGTAGGGTGAGTGCCATTTTACTAATGAAGGGTCCAGCTCACAGTCAAAATCTACACAACTAGTCATACACAGAGGTAGGAGTTAGTAAGTTTTTTAGGCATGAATTTGAAGACACCCTTCTGTTTTAAAGCCTTGATCTGAAATGATTTCCCAGTGGTGCTAGGACTGAAACAAAAATCAGTGACATGATTAACTAAGACTCACATGGTGATTCCCCTCTCTCTCACACTAAACCACGCCCAGACAGCTAGCATCCAGGACCCAAGGTCCAGACCGCTCTAGTATGCTCTCTCTGGGTTTCAAAAGAGTTAAATTTATATGGTACAAGTTATAAATCATACTCTGTGAGTTTCCAATACAAGTTAACAGTTCTTTCTCACCAAGAGGGATTATAAACAGAAGAACAGAAAAAAAAAAAAAAAAAAAAAAAACACCTTTCAAAGTCTTCTTCAGTCTGGAAGGGGTTCCTCATCTCAGATTTCCCTGACTTCTTCAGTGTGTTCCACCCTCTGAGGCTACACTGATCTCTGGCAGAAGGCTGCTTCCCTGGATAGGGGCCCGGATTTTCTACTTGCTGTAAGTTTATGGGCTTTCCTTCTGCTAACACTGGCTTTGTCATTGAGCAGCTCTGAGATCTTCGAGGTGTCAAGTACATTTTCTCAGTCTCAGTTTCCTCATCTGTGCGCAATATTGCAGCCAGACTGTCATCTGCAAGGCATTGCCCACTTCACAGTTTAGACTTCTGAGCATGGGCTCCACCAAGCAGCGCAAAGAGAAACAGCAAATTCAATACTAAGACCTCATTTGTGCACCTGTCCAGATTAAACAACTTTCTGTCTTTATAACATTTATCATTATTGCTTTTTGTAAATAACTGGTATGAAAGTCATAAGCTACTTAATGCCTTTAAATCTCATCCAAAGGTACTTTCCAGCTAAAAAATTCCATGATTCTAAGAGTGTATCAGTTTCAGGCCAGGCAGGATCAGAGGCTTGGTCAATATTATTTTTTCCACAGTGAAACTGTGTAAGGCAGGAGATCCTGCTTAAGCTAACACATGTGTATCCTTCACAATGGAAGAATAAATAAAAGTACAATTTGTGAATCTGCTAAGGGTTCCTTGCTACTCAAACTATTAACTCCTTCTATGCTTTAGCAATAACTTAATATATACATACAGTTTTAGATTAAAATATTTGGGAATGTGGGTGTCTTGCAGTGAGTATTTTACATATTTATTTCCCATTTCCAAACTTGATCTCTCTTCTCCAAATATTGTTCATGCTATATTTTAATTTATTTATCATCATTGAGGTCTTTTGCTTCTTTTTTACTGTTCTTTGACCTCACCAATATTCCTATATTTCCTAAATCACACCTTTTTTTTTTAAAGAAATGTCCAACAGATATTTCAATATTTGAAAGTAAATTATTATCTGTTTACTTGGATATAAGGAGCTCCCCAAAATTAAGACCTTACATCTTTTCATTTACTTATTTATAATAAAAATCATATTGTAATTAAGTGGTGATAATTGCAACATCTTGTATCTAAGTAGCCATTGTCAAATCGTAAAAACTAGTCCCAGTAAATTTTGGAATGCCCAAGTAATTTAAAGGGTAATGAAGTTTCAAAAACTTTTGGGCAGAATGCTGCACATTTTAATTTCCAGTTGAGCAGGGAATCACTCACTAAGTACCTCTTTTAACTTTGTTACTTATGCAGGTTGACTGTAAAACTACCTGCTGTAGGTGAAACACTCAGCCTCTACAAATGGCTTCCTTCTAAAACTGAAGGTGTCATGGAAATTGTGTTTTCCTTCTACAGCTCATTGAAATGGAGATGGGATGAGATAGAGTAGAGATCTGCTTTCTAATGAGGCAAAATGAGATTCATTTGAATTGGGGCATGAACTGAAATGAAGGGAGCATCCAAACAGCACCTCATTTTTACTTTCTTTGAATGTCTGAGCAGCTGGGCCATGCACACTACACCCACGCTCAAAATGTCCCAAGAAGGATTCATGAGGAAATTATTTTCAACTTCATTGTATGGCTCTGTTGGTTATATACACTACCCAATGTAAAGGGGGAAATTGACTAAACTCAGAAGCACATTTCCATTTTTTAAATTGACTTAGTTTGTTTGATACAAGCATAAGAAACCACTCCAACCATTATAGATATGTTTTGTGTCTGCATTATTGCATAGGATTCATGGGACATGTTGCAAGGGCAAAAATATCCACAAAAACACACACATACACATAGCTAATGAAAATATCCACAACAAAACTTTTATAATATATTAATCAGTGAAAAATATGTATTCTGAAAAATTGTGATATATGATATTCAATACCATGTAGCTATACCATTTATGTTCTTTTCAGATTTGGTGTTTATAAAATAACATAGCACTGAAATTAAAGAAAGTGAAATTGTACACAGTGGATTATGTGAGACATAAACTAATGAAACCAATCAAGTTTTCTGAGTTCTTAATTTACATAAAATTCTTTTGATATTTGTCTAGTTAATCCTGTATATTTTAGAAAGATAATATTCTTAAGTTAGTAGTTCCCAGACCTAAATTTTCCAGGACAGTAAAACTTCCCAAAGCCATTAAGAGAACGAACACAGAGTTGCCAAACTATTCATTTTGCCAACAACAACAATAATGAAAAGCTACCATTTTCATCATTTCAGAAAGGAAAGTATATTTCAACACCAAAATGTAGGAAGTTCATAACTTCAGAATAAAGATAGCTAGCTCTTTCCAAAAAACACTTTTGTTAATTGTACATTTAAAAAATATCTTTCTGGTTTTACATGAATGCAGAAACATTTACATTAAAATTTAGTTTATAATACAATGCATGCTATGTTTCCATGGTATGAGTGTTTCTGAAACTTGGTAGCACTGTATGTATGTGATAGGTCCATGAGGAAGGGTTCCAAGGTGAATTTGTTTGGTGTTTTATTTTTATCATAGTCACTATCTAAAATTCCATTCCACACTGATATAAAAAAAAAATTAAAACATCAGTGACAATTCTTTTTTGATTAATTTGAAAGATTCCAGGCAAACCAGGATGCTAAAGAACAACAGCTCCCATGTTCTCCTGCCCTTTCTTCTCCCTCGCCCACAATGTGCAGATAGGAAGACTAGGGAGGTGCATGGCTGGGCCCACAGGAAGTAAGCCGCGAGGGCTTCCCAGTCACTGCTTCTCTTTTAAGACAGAACCCTTATGGTTCTCCCTGCTTTATGGAGGGAAGCTGGACATTTCTACAATGGGAGTTCTAAGAACATATACAAATTTTGTTCTTCACCTGTATTGGAAACCACTGCTGTGGGTCATTTAGTCTTTGAATCTCTCAATGACACGTGGTCCAAAACAGCCTGAGGAGCAGGTGATTGTAGGTTAAGGTCATATCCATCAAAAGCATTCTTCTTTTATAAGTTAAGTACAGTAGAAAAAGTCCTGGTTTTATGGACAGAAACACTGGGTCCAAGTCTATTATTTTAGTTAGTATAAAAAAGAGATTGGGGGCAGTTATAAAGGAGAAAGAAGGGGAAGGGTCTAGTCAAGAACATGTATAAATGACCCATGGATATGGACAACAGGGTGGGGTTTGACTTTGGGAGCTGGGGTGGGGAGAGCAAGGGGAGAAAAATTGGGACAACTGTAAAAGAAAAACAATTAAAAAAGGCAAAAAAAGGGAGTCCAAAGTAGTTATGACTTCATTACCTCACCCCCAGGAATGAAGGAAAACAAGAAAATTCTATCAGGCCTCACCTCTTATCAGAAAAGGTTTATATTACTGAGAGTAGGGAAACTGCAGGTTAAAAAACTAAATTCTTTGGGATGTAATGTAATAATAAAACTTTTCTTTTTTTAAAAAATGATCAAACAAAGCCGTGTTTAAAGTAATTGCATGTGCAAATAAAACCACTGTCCCTCTTGCTGTGACATGTTTGTGCTGGCTGAAGCTTAAACTATTGCAAGACTCAAATGCACGGGGTTTGGGTGGAGAGCTGCTCTTGCGCAGAGAGGGCAGGTGACCTTTGACTACATACAAATTCCCTCCCTGAAAGCAAAACAACTGTGCCCTCATCATCCGTCATTGAGCTCAACTTGAGGGACAGTAAGAGAGTATGTGTTTTTCCTGCTTGTTGCAAGGAGGAAAGGGAGGTTATTCTGTTCTGGATAAGGAGGCAAAGGTGGCATTCCTATATTTTTGTTGGATCGCTTTGCATGAACAATCTCACCTGTCAAAACAAGATGAAAAGTGGAAGTGGAACAAAGGAGAAAGAGTCAGAAACTGTGAGAAGGTAGACTGAAGCAACCAGGGCCTTAAAACACAATGTATAAAATGTCTGATTGCAGCTCCTTTTACAACTGCTGAATTTAACATTTTTGGCTAAATTGTGTTTGTGTATGTATGTGTATTTATATATTTATCTTCTATGACTAACTGTAGAATCATTATATCTATGCCAATGAATACTCTAAAATAGTAAGTCTCACTCAAAAGCAATTTCTGTGCTTGCTGAAGTACTTACTAAACACTTTTGTGAATCATGTTTCCCTTCTTCATCAGCCTTGGAGACTGCCCAGCCTAATGTTCATTCCACTTTCCATTTATCACAAACTTCTGATGATTTTCTGGCTAAAACCCATCACTTTCTCAGAGATCATTACTTTTCCTTTATCTGTGTAACTGGCCTACTTGATATCCTTTTAAAAACTTTGCTTTCACAAAGAAATGAAGTGTCTACTACTTTAGAAGAGTTGTTCCATATGCATCATGAGAAGAGAAAACAGACTCATGTTGAGGTGCGTGTGCTCTTTTGTAATGAGCTCTCTCCATGGACTTACACCAGCCTCTACACACAAGGCTTCTCACAGCCCAGAGGATGCACATCCATGCCTTCTCAGTCATTTGTGTCTTACTAATACTAATACCAATACTAGTAAAAGTTAAAATGTATCTAGAGACTACTATGTGCAAAGCATTTATATTATTGTTACTTAAACTTCAGAACCACCTTTTGAAACAGGGACTAGTACTAGCCTAGACAGACATGCTGGGTCTCCCTCCACAACTGAGAAGGAATACAACTACCTCAAAACTAGAGACAATCAGAAGTGCCAGAAAACTGAGCTGCATGGAAGTCCAACAAAGATACAAAGAAGAAATACTCATCCAGACACGTAGGAGGGATGGAGCTGGGGTGGAGAGGATGTGGTGCGGTGGTGGCGGCAGCAGTAGTGGCAGCAGCAGACCAGCAGAAAGCACAGTCACACATTTAAAAAAGTCAGGAGGGACACCTGGGGAGTATTCCCAGCCCTAGACGGGGCCGCACAGCTCACAGTCCAAGCACTGGGGAAAATAAAGCCTTATTGCTTCTGACTGTGCAGACAAGTGGGAGTTGGGGTGGAGGAAGATGCTGCTGGTCTCTCAGCAGAGTCTACTTATTTAAAGTGCCCCCATGGTCCTAGAACATCTGCAAACCCATCCATTCTGAGAACAATGGCCACAGCAATAGCTAGAGAGATGCCAGTCCCATACGGAAGTGGGACAAGTACTTGGAAGAGGGGTGAATGTTGAGCAAGTGACATTGTTTCCTCTCAAATCTCTCCCCCACATACAGTGCCACAACATGGTGAAATGGGTCACCATACTAATAAATACTAAAGGCTCTACCCCTTACAATGTAACAGGTGTGACAGCTCTACCTAGGACACAGAGGCAAACAAACACAGGAGCCTGTCAAGATGATGAGACAGAGAAGCATGGCATAAAAGAGGAAATGGATCAAGGTTCCAGTGGGAGAACTAAGTGACAAGGAGATAGCCAACCTAACAGATGAGGAGATAGCCAACCTAACAGATACAGAGTTCAAAACACTGGTGATAAAGATGCTCACAGGTTTGACAGATATGCTTAAGTATAGCAAACACATAAGGAAGAAGTGAAGGATATGCTAAAAGAAATTAAGGAAAATTCACACAAAACCAATAGTGAAGGGAAGAAAACTGGGGTTCAAATCAATGACTTGGAACATAAGAAAGAAAAAGAGTCAACCAGTACAGAATGAGGAAACAAGAATTTAAAAATGAGGAGAGGCTTAGGAACCTCTGGGGCAACTTCAAATGTGCCAATATCTGAATCATAGGGGTGCCAGAAGGAGAAGAGGAAAAGCAACAAATTGAAAGCTTATGTGAAGAAATAATGAAGGAAACCCTCCCAAATTTGGCAAAGGAAATAGACATACAAGTCCACGAAGCACAGAGAGTGCCAAACAAGCTAGACCCAAAGAGGACCACACCAAGACACATCATAATTAAAATTCCAAAGGTTGAAGATAAAAAAAGAATCTTAAAAGCAGCAAGAGAAAAGCAGAGAGTTGCCTACAAAGGGGTGCCTATAAGACTAATAGCTGATTTCTCAAAAGAAACTGCAGGCAAGAAGGGACTGGCAAGAAGTATTCAGTGTGGTGAAAAGCAAGGACCTGCAACCAAGATTATGTACTCTATCCAGCAAAGCTATCATTTAGAATGGAAGGGCAGATAAAGTGCTTCCCAGATCAGGTAAAGCTAAAGGAGTTCATCATCACCAAGCCATTATTATATGAAAAGTTAAAGGGACTTATTTAAGAAAAAGAAAATCAAAACTATGAATGTTAAAATGACAACAAACTCACAAATATCAACAACTGAATCTAAAAATATAAACAAAATCCAACCAATCAAACTGGAATAGGACCAGAATCATATGTATGGAGATCATTTGGAGTGTTATCAGATAAGAGGGAGAAGAGGGAGAAATGGGGAAATGGTGCAGAAATTAGGAAGCATAATTGGTTGGTACAAAATAAACAAGGGGAAGTTAAGAATAATATAGGAAAGGGTGAAGCCAAAAAACTTATATGCATGGCCCATGTACATGAACTAAGGGGGGGTGGGATTGCTGGAGGGAAGTAGGGTACTGGGCAAAGGGGAGCAAAGGGAAGAAAAACTGGGATTACTGTAACAACATAATCAATAAAATATTCTTTTAAAATAGAGAGCAAGATTAGGAAACTGAGGTCTAGAGATTTTAGGTTATCTGCTCAAGATCATACAGCAGCCTAATGTAGTATAAGATTCAGTCCCCAGTAACCCAATGTAGTGTTCCCCAAGTGTGAAGAGGGATGTGTGAGACTGAAAACAAAGTTAATGTACTTATTATTTTGTGCAATGTCAGCTCTGGGTCCAAGCCCAAGGAGTCAGCAGCCACAAAGTTCAATGGTCAGCCAGTCACCCATACTTTAAGGGTATCCATCACAGCTCCACTCTGCATTTGGATGAATATAAGGCATCAGAGGATCTCTGTGCATGGATCTAATATGGAGTAATCAAGAACCAAAGAGCCCTGGTCAGGTGGCTCAGTTGGTTGGAGCATTGTCCCATACAACAAAATGATGCGGGTTTGACCCCCCAGCCAGGGCACATACCTAGGTTTCATGTTTGATCCCTAGTCAGGGCACGCGTAGGAGGCAACTGATGGAGGTTTCTCTCTCACGTGGATGTTTCTCTCTGACATTAATGTCCCTCCTTCCCTCCCCTTTTCTCTGTCTAAAATCAATAAACATATCCTTGGGTGAGGATTAAAAAAAAAAAAAAAAAGGGAAAAGATGTAGCGATGAAGGACTGAGAACGGAAACAATTTTTAGGTAACTCTTTGGATTGAGGAATAAATGTCTTTGTTTTGAACAAAGCTTGTAATTCTGCTGTAAGTCTAGGGTCCCTAAGAATAACAGAGCATGGTGACTATGAAGGGTGTGCATCAAAGACTGACTAGACTTTTGTTTCCTGGGAAGAACCACTGACCCTGCATTGGTCTTTGGAGCCATCCTTGCTCATGCAGATCATAGTGCATTATAAAGAAACGTCTTCAAAGGAAAGGAGGGACATTGAAATATACATGTCTAATCGGTTATTTCACTGAGTCACTTCAAAGAAACATTTTCTTTGATCATTTTGACTTTTCATTAATAACGCAGGAAAACAATTTTAAACATACTTCCTGGTGAGTTCAATTTTTCAGCTGTTTTATACTTAAATAGGCATGCTGATTTCGAAACTACAGTTAGTTTTCTTCTATCACGTCAAGTTTTTATCTATAGCTTATCTTAATGCGACATCTCTAGACTGGATCAAGCCTGGATCGAGGGAAGCACTAGTGCTCTCTCTCCTATTGGCTGAGAGCAAACCTCCCTTGAGTGGGGAGGGGTGGGGGGACGACCTTGGAGACCAGCAACAGGTTCATACTTGTCTAGGCTGTTCAGTTACACATGAGACAGTGTGGTGAGAGGTTGTGTGCCGCTCTATATAGTGAATCATATTCCGAAGTGCAGTCCAAGTTCTTGTTTGTGTACAAAGAGTTAGCAGAATTTATTTTTTTATTTATATACATACTTATTTCCTTTCCTTCAGATCATGTCTGCCTCTGCTATTTCTCATTGTAAGTGCCTAAACAACCCTGATTCATTTTGTTATATCTGTGGCAGTTTCACCATTCCCAGTCAAAGGACAAACATTCAGCGCATTTGTCAGGCACGTCTATTTTGCATATTTTAAAGTAAAACTTGGAGATCAAGATAAGTCTTGGGTCCCTCACAAGGTGCGCAAGCAGTGTGTCGAGAGTTTATGGATGTGGACAAAGGGAACAAATGATAAATTGCCATTTGGTATACCTATGGTTAAGTGAGAGCCCAGAGATCATTCAAGTGACTGTTAATTTTGTATAGTGAAAACGTCAGGATATAACAAGAAAAATAAATGTAAAAGAGAGTATCCTAGTCTATCATCAGCTATACACCCAGTACCTCATTCAACTGAAATCCCAGTGCCAGTTTTAATTGAACTACCCTCTTTTGAAAAACAGGAGTATGGTGAAGAACTAAGTGACAGCAACGATGAAGATTTTGAAATTGAAGATGACTCAGTTCATAATGGATTTGATCAGCATGAGTTGAAAGATTTGGCATGAGATTTGGGACTATCCAAAAAGGCTTCAGAACTCCTAGCAGCAAGACCGCATGAGAAAAACTTGCTTGAAAAGGAGAGAAGGCATCCTACTTTCAATCAAGAGAAAGTGCAATTCTGCAGTACTTTCGAAGTGACAGTGGCTTTGTGTATTGCCATAACATATGATACATGGTTTAAGGGAAGAATTGGGAATTCCGATCTATTACGCAACTGAATGGCGACTGTTCATCAATAGCTCCAAGGGGAGCTTGAAGTGTGTCCTCCTCCACAAGGGCAATTTATTTGGTGCAGTCCCAACTGGCCATTCAGTTTGTTTTTGTGAAGAATATGAAGAAATAAAGGGAATCATTGATCTGTTGCAATATCACAAGTACAATTGGGTCATCTGTGTTGACCTTAAAATTGTCTTCTTCCTTCTTGGTCAGCAACACGGATACAGCAAGTATCCCTGTATTCTGTGTATGTGGGGCAGCAGAGTTCATGAGAAGCATTGGGTGGAGTCGAACCAGCCTCCAAGATCTGACCTCAAACCTGGTGATCCAAACATTCTACATGAGCCACTTGTTGACAGAAAGAACATTCTATTCTGCACATAAAACTGGATCTCATGAAGCAATTTGCTAGAGCTTTGCCAACTGAAGGAGACTGTTTCAAGTATCTCATTTTGGCATTTCCTAGCCTGTCGTTTGAAAAGATAAAATAACTTAATATGTATGTTTGGTAGCAGAACTTTACTATTTGTGCACAATTTGACTTAGAGTAATAATATATAGCCTTTATATGAATAAAATAACTCTAAATAAACAGTATATTCAGGTAATCTTTTTTTATTTTCCTTTGTATGTACATTTTGTATGATTTTTTGGGACAACGGGAGGGTCTCCTGTACCTTAAAAAGTTGACGTGATAAAGAAAAACTGGGATCATTTTTTGGATTCAGTTGCCAAAAGTTAGTCAAAAACAAGTGTCAGATCTAACTCAATGAAAATTGTGTTCCCCAGTGTAATAAATGTGAATATGGCCCTCATAAAAATTACTTAGAGATTTCAGGCTGATTGAGCCTTCAGTTTGATTCATCACCAGTGCAATGGGGATGATCAAGTAGAGAATCACATACTGGCTCTTAAAGTGCCCACCAGGAAGTGACACATATCCCACCCACTCACAGGTCACTGGCCAGAGCAAGTCACACAGCCCACCTAGCTTCAAGTAGGGCAAGGAAGTAGGATCTTGCCATATGCTGGTACGGGAGGGTGGGCCACTGACCGCAACTGGTGAACAGCACCAATGACTATTGATGCAAAGGCCAAGTGAAAAGTAGGTATTTTTAGCAGGTCAAATGGAGGGGTGTGTTCAAGAAAATAAGGCGCGCAGGAGCTTTGTTACATTTTCACAGTAATTTCTCAGCTGGAATATCCCCATAAAGGCCTTCATCATTACATTACAATTGTTGAAGGAAAAAAGTGTCCTGATCTGACAAAATCATCAAGGAAAAATAATAGTGAAAGCATTGTAGAATTTATATAACTGAGACAAGAGTGATTTTCTCGTGCATAAGAGGAGAGTGAAACTATCCATCTGCCATTCTTAGTCTTTGGTGGGAATGCTAAGGAAACTCATTGCGGGGCTCTGCAAAGATAAACTACACAAACTCAATGACACCATTAACAATTTTTTCCTCGAACTTGCCTATTGTCTTAACATTTCTCCAAGCAATTTCAAAGCATTTTACTGTATGGCATCATATTTGGAGCTTTAAGCAATGTAAAAATGACAAGTTATGTTTCATTTACTTATTACTTCATTCAACAAACATTTATTTTGAGGGCCTACTATATGCAGGTATTTCCTTAGATACTAGGGATGCAAAGGTAAGGTATGGGCCTTACCCTTAGGGCACCCATAATCTATCTAATGAGTGAGAAAGATTAGGAATTAGGAAATTATAAAATATTATAAAAGTGCAGTTATAGAAATACATACCAGATATAATGGGAGAGCTGTTAGTACTGATATTTATTAAGACCATCACCTACCTTGGAAGAGAGCAGTGAACCTGTGTAATCCACCCAATACACAGCCCCACCTCCTGGAGCTGTGTAAGGTATTCATTGCACAGCTCCAGGGTGCACCATTGACTTCGCAGGCTCCTTAGATTTGTATGGATGCCAGTAAGGTGTTTTTGAGCCAAAGGTGCCTCTATTTCTTCCAAACCAACATTTAGTACTATGCAGTATTTTTATTATATGCTTACTTTTATTTTTATTAATGTTGACATAATGGTAATCTCTAACTCATTGAACATTTTAAAAGAATAATAATCGATTATACAGCTAGTTTGACTAAGACTGTTCTAGCCATGTGGGAAGCCCTAGGTAAATATCAATCACTATCCTTGACCTCAAAGAGCTTTTAAGCTAACTGGAGAAGAAAAACAAAAGCACGTAAATCAATTAGAAATTAATAATCTCTAATCTGTGTAACACTGAGTCTAAATGCAACCTAAGTTGTAGGAACCAAGACGTCAACCTCAGATGGGATTTCATTTTGAGCTTGAAGGATGTGGAATATTTGGGAAGATGAGAGGAAAGAGACTGATGAGTCTTTGTCCATTCCTTCTAGGGAAAACACCTCAAAGCTCACACCTTGTTGATGAAGATTAGCAGCTGCCAGTGTGCCATAGCAAAAGAGTTCAGCACAGCTGAGAAAGGTAGTGAACTCTGCTCGTCATCCCCCTCATCTGCTTGAGCTCCTTTCCATACATACAATTAATTTGTGTCATTGCACCAGGTTCCTCTTGGACAGAGTAAGTTCTTTGACTATTCCCTTGCAGTGATTAAGAACATAGGCTAGTCCACTGATTCTCAAATTGTGGTACCCAATCAACAATATGAACATCATCTGGGAACTTCTTAGAAATGCAAATCTTTGGGACCCATCTCAGACTCAGTGAAACTCAAAGAGCAGAGCCCAGCAATCGATGATTTAGCAAGCCTTCCAGATGATTCCAGTACACACCAATGACTGAGAACTGCTGAGCTCATCAGAAATCCTGGCTTTAAATTCCAGCTCTGTTGGCACTTGCTGGCTCCATGACTTAGGCAGGTGGTTAATTATGCTAAATCTCAAATAGTATAACAGTAGAATTCACCCTTATTGGGACATTGTAAAGAATAAATGGGTTAATATAATTCCTGGCGTAATTTTTGGCAGTTCGTAAGCACTCAATAAGGTATTGCTATTAGCACCTGGCAAGACTTCCCTATACTTTTATATGATGTTCATGCCACAACATATAATAGTTAGAAAAACTTAGAGCAGTGTTGCTTTACTCTTTCTCATCACTTCCACCACTATCACCTTTGATAGCACCACCTGTAGTACTCTTTGGTATATATATACATATACATGTATATATATACATATACATATATATATACATAAAATGTACCATTGTAACCAGTTTTGAGTATACAGTTCAATGACATAAAGTACATGCACATTTGTGTGCTCCCATCACCACCATGCATCTCCAGAATTTTTTTTCATCCTCCCCACTGAAATCCCACACTCATTAAACAATAGCTCCCTACCTCTCCCCTCTCCCCAGGCCCTGACACCACCGTTCTACTCTCTGTCTCTTATTAATTTGACTACACTAAGTACCTCACATGTGTATTCCAGTATTGTCTTTTTGTGACTGGCTTATTTCACTTAGAACTCTATTCTCAAGGTTGTCGTATAAGTCAGAATTTCTTCCCTTTTTAAGGCTGAATAGTATTCCTTTCTATGTATACTCCATATTTTCTTTATCCATTCATCTGCTAATGGACACTTGGGCTATTTCCCTGCTTTGGCTGTTGTGAACAGTGCTGCTATACAGATGATATACAACTAGCTCCTTGAGTTCCTGCTTATAATTCTTGTGAATATTACCCCAACGTGGAATTGCTGGTGCTCTACTAACATTGACAGTTCCTTGTCTTTATTTGAAAGCCTTACTCTCCTGTCTCCTCTCTAAGCTGATGTGGCCACAGCTACCAGAGAACAGCACAATACCTCCCTCCCCTATCGAGGAGAATGCCACAGGATTGCCTTGAATTTTTTAAAAACCTGAAACTGGGTGAATAAAAAGGTAGTCTTCCCCTAAAATACAAAGTCTGTCCAGAAGGTGTCCAGCCATGTAATATGAAAAGTAGAGACATTTATTGATGAAGATGCAAGATACATTGTACATAGGATAAGGACACCTCAGTCCTCTTCAAAGGAGGCACCTTGGGACCTCACACAGTTCTCCTTATCACCATCAACTACCCCACTGTATTTCCCTGAATCTCATCAGTAGTCTGAAATCTCTTCCCTTTCAAAGGTGATTTTAGTTTTGAGAAAAGCCAAAAGTCACAAGGCACAAAATCTGGGCTGTAAGGGGGTGATTTGATGTTTTCCCAAAAAACTCCGCACAAGATGTGACAGATAAGTGGGCACATTGTCATGATGACCAATTTCCCATATCTGCAGCCTTCTAAATCACCCAAATAGTTTCCGCAGAGGAATGTTCAAGCTTAAAACAAAATCTGATGCAGATTCATTACTCTACTTGCTCAGTCATTTTGAATGTGATGGCCACACAGTACACATGCTCACTCAATGGTGTCTACTGCCCCCACTGACCAGTACTTCACATCAGAAGTGAAGTCATCATTGCTCATGCATGTGCATTCCAGTCCTCTCTTTGGCTGCCAGGTTACATCAATATTGAACAAACTATTCTTTTTATATTAACAATGGCTGGACTTTTTCTGGACAGACTTCGTATACCTTCCTCCTGCCCTATACTCTATTTCATCATAGTGAAGAATATTTGTCCTATCTACAAATAAAAAGTAATCAAAGAGAAAACTATTTCCTTTTATCCCACTGGTGACAAGGACCAGGGAATAAAAGGCGGTTACAGGGTGGACTGTCTGCTATGATAACTTATTTTTCCTCCAATTGTTTCCAACCAAACACACAGTATAATTAACATTGACTGTGGTGATTACTTTAGCGTTGGGCTTAATCTATTTTGACTAGGAATAATGTCCTCGGAAACACTACAATTTCCTGAAGAGACTGCAAATCAGCAGTCTTGCCTAAAATCATACATAGCCATTATCCTTCCAGTGCTTGAAAGATGTACAAAGACAGTATGTAATTGTGAACCGGGAGGTTTTCTTTCTTTAGGTGTCTGCCTTCTGGCTGAGCTGTAAGGTAAGGCAATTAGATACCCAACATTTATAACAGACATGTTTAACTTCCCTGATACATCCTGCAGAGGTTCAGCAAACACAAAGATAATATACTGTAACTAGCAGTTAGGAGGTTTAGACTTCAAACCTTTTAGACTATATAAACTATGATGGCGAGACAATGGACAATGTGCTCATTTACTGCTGAAAACCACCTTGAGCCACAATATTTAATGTAGAATCATTCCTACCTGTGAGGTCCACAAGAAATGGGTACTAAACATCTTTTTATGCAAGGCTTTTAGTTTGAGTTTGTGTAGAATAAGTTAGACTAATGTAACCCCTCTAGGAGGCAGTGTTGTGTAGTGAAGATGTAGTCTGGATTCAGCTCAGCGAGGTTTCTAGTAGCCTTTACCTCTCACTAGCTGTGTGACCATGAGCAAATTATTTAAATTCTTCATATCTCAGTTTAGTACTGCAGGGGTTTCCTGTTATTCAAGGGTAACTGGTACCTGAAAAAGACCACTTAAAATTAATGCACACAAAATGTTATTGAAAAAAAGAATTGTTATTATAACATTTTCTTGAAAATTGAACTAAAAGGTATACAAATTATAAAGTTATCTTACACTCAACTAAATTTAGTGTAAAGTTTAAACTATATAGTTACTTTCAGAAAACAACAATAAATTAGGATGTTTTTGTTAAATTTTTCAAATGAAATTGTATGATACCACTGTGTAACATGCTTCATTTCATATTTGACCTTCACAGGAACATTAACAGGATATGCATTTTGTGAAACTATTCTGGGGCTTAATTGATTTCCAAGGACCTTTCCTGTGCCTTTTGTATTGAATCCTTTCTATTGAAACACTTGTCATTATTCCCATAATTGTTTTTCTTCAGTTGTCATCAAGTAAAATCTTGCCAAATCCATACTCGCCAATGGCTTTGCAAGTAATTCTAGTAGTTCTCCCATATCATTTTCATCAACTTCATGAAATCCTAAATGCTTGGCAAACTGTGCTTCTTCCCTTTGTGATTCATCTACTTTGTATTTTCATTGGGCAATTGAATGTTGTAAATACCTGACAATCAGTGAGGCTATGACCAATGAAGGTGGCTGATGCACAGGCCAGGAGATATGCTAGAGTAAAACAGAAGAAGATATTTGATTGAAGACTGATATTAATAAATGGCCAGTTCATTATGACGGTTTTGTCTTCCTGACACCTCTTGGAAAATGAATACTAAGATAGCAAAGACCCTTAGTTTCTAATCAAATTGCTGAACCAGTGTCATGTGTCCTGCACAGTGCTTAGTGAATAGAATATGCCTTAGCTGTTAATAAATATTATCATTATTTACTTATGAGGACCCACATGTTCACAAGGTGTTGAAGGCATTTAAGCATACATTAATAATACGGGCTTAGGAGAATGTTTTCTTTAAACCAATTCCCCCCTTTCATCAATAAGCCTAATGATTACTGAGTAAAAGAATCCCTCACTCCCCAACCTACCTCCATTCCTCAGTTGCCTTTCTTTTTATTTTGTTTAATCTTCTCTCAATAACACTATTCCCATCTGACATACTATGTATTTACAAATTTTGTCTGTCTATCTCCCACCACTAGAATCTAAACTCCAGAGACCAAAGGCTTGGTTAGTTCATTGATGTGTCCCCAGCATTAAGAACAGAGCCTCCTGGCACATGGTAGGAGTTCAATAAGTATTTGTTGAATGGATGATAACGGAAGACTCCTCTTGTCCTCCTTACCCCCCAGGGCCCAGGTGCCCAGGAGCCATCACGATGACCTCTGGTTAGGGATTTCAGTGCACTATGGCCTGAAAGAGCCCTAATGTGAATAAAAACAATACTGCCTAAATCCTGAGAGGCGGCATGGAGTTCCAAGAAGCACAGAGTAGAATGAAAGGCTGTGGAGAGTCACTGAAAAGTCAGGCCTTCCTGTCCCCAGACAAAGCCCCATTCTAATTCAATTCAGAAGGAATAGGAGAGGGTTCTCTTTTGGGGCAAAGGAAGGAAGCTGGAATTCTCCCTCCTACAAAGGAAAAGATTTGTCATTGAGTCATGCTGTAGTGGAAAGAACTACCCCGTGAGAATCAGGAAACCTGTGTGCTGATCTCATGTCTGACACTAAATGAGTCTGGGAGTCAGGAAATTCACTTCAAACTTTCAGGCTCTACAATTTCATCTGTGTGGGGAGTGGGTGTGGCTAGATCAGCATTTTCTGAACCATGTTCTTTAGAACATTTGAGCCTCTTCTGTCCTAACAGGGTGACCACTGGCCACATGTGGCTGTTGAGCACTTGAGATGGAATCAGGGCCACATTTTAAAATGAAAAATCTAAAACAGTATATAGAAAAGATGTAAAGTATCTCATTAATAATTTTATATTGATTAATGTTGAAATAGTAATAATTTTACATATTAGGTTAACTAAAATATATCCTTAAAATTAGGATGGTGTGGGCAGCTGTGGGTGTTGTGGAGGCAGGGGACTTAATCGGTACTTTCTGATTAATTTTGCTGTGAATCTAAAATGGCTCTAAAAATAATAGATAAATAAGCACTACATTAAAAAATAGGCTCACATGTTTCTTTCTGCTTTTAAAAACATGGCTACCAGAACATTTAAAATTGTATATGTAATGATAGATATGGTTCTCAGGACATTCATGTTTGACATTGCTGCTCTAGAATCTGAGAAGAAAATGTTTCTCTGATCAAACACTGCATATCACATCCCCACTCCACACCTCCCCCTCCCTATCTTATGTCATGATGCTCATTATCAAGGTAAACATACTGAGCCCTCTGGTAGTAAGTATACAGTATAACCTGTTTATTGGTCATTCTCTAAACAAATTTGATCATGGAACCTATTTTCCATTGAGCACCCATTAACACCCCTCAGTTCTGAGGAAGACATTTTGGAGAACAGTGGTGCAGATTGTCTGCAAATTCTTTTTAGAGTCTAATAATTTGTGATTTTATGGATCTATGTATGTGAAAGGAAGCAATGAGTGGGTTTCTAAGATGCTTGTTCAGACAGGGAGAGTCTTAAGGAGAAACCAAGTTCTTCACCAACACTTCCTGGGAGAGATAACAGCTAACTGCTGAAAAGAAACAAAGTTAGGAGAGTAGAGCCTGGAATTGGGGAGGAGGGGTGAAACAAGCTCAGATTTGGAGGGTCTTCTCAGAGCCAGTGTTAAGTTATGCTCCGTAAAACCTTGGGTCTCTACTGCTTGAGATGCTGAGGCCCTCAAGAAATCAGCACCACAGAAAACATCCAAGTCCCAGGTAGAACATGCAGTGACAAGGAAATGAGAAAACATGATGTTCCAAGAAGAAACACTATGAGTGGCTGCAGGGTGGCAGAAATTGCAGTGTTATAGAGGACACATTATGTGTCAATGAGTCAAACCCACACCAGGAAAGTTGGGCTGCTCCACACATTCCACCCTCTCACCTCCAGACCTTCAGGGAGCAGATGAGGAGAAACCCTTAAGGATTTATCTAGCCAGATAAAGCAGTGAAGCCACAGCCTGTGGCCTCTGACAGAGATTTCTGTGTGGGTGATAAAAAACCTATTTCAGGGGCCTGACATTTCTGCCTGTACTTTCAGAAGGTGTTACAAGTCAGGTGCTAGATCACCTAGAATTTCTGGGGTTCCATTATGAATCAGAATTTTTCCTGGATAAATTTAAAAACTTCTCCTATTGCTCATTAACTTCTCCCTTTTCCTCTGTAACTGCAAAATACTGCTTTTTATAAGCTCCAAGTATTTCTGAATTAACAGTTTGTATAAATTTTTTGAGGTATAACCTATATACAGTAAAGTATACCAATTTTAACTGTGAATGAATTTTAGTAAATGTATCATCCTGCAAATATCACCAGAATAAGGTTTTAGAACACTTCCATAAGCCCCCAATTTTCCTCCTGTCCCTTTGCAATCAATTCCCATCCCTACTCCCTGTCCCAGGAAACCATTGATGTGCTTGTTGTCATTACAGTTTTGCCTTTTCTAAAATTTCATGTAAATAGAAATATATGGAACATATATGGTATTTTATTGCTGGCTTATTTCACTTAGAATGCTTTTGTATCATGTTGTATCAGTATTCCAGTCCTGTTAGTTGTCAATATTCCACTGTTTGTGACCATTTTCTTCTTATCTGTTCATCCACTGATGGGCATTTGGACTTTTTCCAGTTTGAGACTATTATGAAATCATACTATGAACATTCATGTATAAGTCTCTCAGTGGATGTGTTTTTGTTTATCTAGGTAAATATCTAAGAGTGAAGTTGCTAAGTCATATGGTAAGTATGGTATTTTAATACTTTAAGAAACTTTATTTTTCAAAATGACTTTATCATTTTGCATTCTCACCAACTATGTATGAGATTTATGGTTATTGCACATCATCACCAATTCTTGATATTGCCAGTCTTTTTAAACTATGGTATTCTGTTGTGAATATATTGATATCTTATTTTGGTTAATTTTAAGTTGCATTTCTCTAATTACAAATGATGTTGAAAATCTTTTTATGTACTTCTAGATCATCCATATATTTTTGTGTGTGTGCTGTGTCTATTTAAATATTTCTCTCAACCTGACAAGATAGCAATAGAGTAAGTGGAAGCTACATTAGCCTTCTTCCAGGACCAAACTGGAATTACAACTAAATTATAGAAAAATCATCCTGAATAACCAACTGAACACTACCTGGAGAGAAGCACAGACAGATGGAAGATGCCACATCACCACAACAAGACTGGTAGGGAGTGCAGAGGCTCGAGAAGGCTGTCGGGGTTCCCAATGGTGGCAACTGAAGTTCCAAAGGGATATTTCAATGATCAGGGAGTTCCCTCTGACAAGTGTGGGGTCTAAACTCAAAACTGGGCTCCCTAGCCTAGAGCACCAGAACCAGAAAAGGAACCACAAAAACATCTGACTGTGAAAAGCAGTGAGGTTCTGTCTGCTAGGAAGGGATGGCTGCTGATGCAGAGAGCCTCTTAAAGGGCTAATGCACAAAATTTTGTTTGCAGCCACTTACCTTGGAGTCTGACAGATGGAGAGTCTGGCATTGATAACTCTGAGGAGAAAATCGGATGAACAGCCATCAATATCCCTGTGCTCAGTCATTCTCCATACTGTAGAAGCCATCTTTCTCAGGTAGAACACTCCCCGTTATGTGGCATTAGCCTGACAGAAAGCAATAGCTCCACCCACAGGAATTACTCTGCCCTACCCTGTGGATCTTAAGCCTGGTTGCTCAGGAGTACAGCTGAAAGCTCCTTCCATGATCAAGCTAATAAATGAACTAACAGACAGCCTGCAGGTGAAGGCAAATCTCTGGGAGATTTGAGACTTTAGCTGACCCTCCCCACCAGCACAGTGCTGGTAAAAGCTGGCCTCAGTGTGCAGCTTTGTTCTTTATGCACACACCCAGGCCTAGCAGAAGGAGTTACAAGCTGTGGATCACTGATAGCATCAAACAGGTTGCCCAGGGCCAGTCACATGCAGCGTTTGACATAGGGCTGAACTTCACAGAGTCTTTGTAGATCTAGCTAATACACAGAAACAAGCAAAAAGAGACAGCCCAAATGGGAAAACAAAGAAACAGACTCCAAATGAAAGAACAAGAGAATTCTCCAGAAGAAGAGCTACATAAAGTGAAGGCAAGAAATTTATCATATGTAGAATTTAGAGTAATGATTATAAAGATGCTCAATAGCATGAAGAAAGTAATAGAAAGCATAAAAAGGCCCAGTCAGAAATAAAAAATATCTGAAATAAACAATACAGTGGAAGAAATAAACAGTAGGTTAGATGAAGCAAAAAATCAAATCAGTTATTTAGAAGACAAAGTAGAAAAAAACAGCCAAGCAGAGCAGCAAAAGGAAAAAAGAATTTTAAAAAAATGAGAAGAGTTTAAGAAATGTTTGGGACAACATGAAGCATAATAAGACCCACATCATCAGGATACCAGAAGTAGAGAGTGAGCAAGGGCTAGAGAAGCTATTTGAAGAAATAATAAGTGAAAACTTCCCAAGTCTGCTGAATCAAAAAAGACACATAAGTCCAAGAAGCACAGAGAGTCCCAAACAAGATGAACCAAAAGAATCCCACACCAAGACATATCATAATAAAAATGGCAAAGTAAAGACATGAACAGAATCTTAAAAGTCACAAAGTAAAGGAGTTAGTAACTACAAGGGAACTCCTATTGTATTGTCATATGATTTCTCAACAGAAACATTTCAGGCCAAAGGAGATTGGCATGAAATATTCAAGGTGACAATAAGGAAGGGCCTACAACCAAAGCTACTTTACACAGCAAGGCTATCATTTAAAATTGAAGGAGAAATAAGAAGCTTCCCAGGTCAAAAAAGAAAAAAAGTTAAAGGAGTTTGCTAATACCAAACCAGTACTGAAACAAATGTTAAAGGGCTTTCTTTAATAATAATAATAATAACAACAGCAATAACAGAGGAACATAGTTTAAAAATAAAATGGCAATAGATACAAATCTATCAATAACCACTTTAAATATAAATGGCTTAACTGCTCCAATCAAAATATAGGATAGCTGAATGGATAAGACAACAAGACCTATATAATACTGTCAGCAAGAGACCCACCTCAGAATGAAAGATATACACAGACTAAAAGTAAGGGATAGAAAAAGACATTTTGTGTAAATGGAAAGGAAAAAAAAATGCTGGATTAGCAACACTTATAACTAACAAGATAAACTTTAAAACAAAGTATAGTCTGAGACAAAGAAAGACACTACATAATGATAAAGGGAACAATCCAACAAGAGAATATAACCCTAGTAAACATTGATGAACCCAACAAAGGAGCACCTAAATGTGTAAAGCAAATCTAGATGAACATAAAGGGAAAGACAAACAGAAATACAGTCATAATAGGAAATATTAACATCCCCATTGACTTCAGTGGATAGATCTTCCAGACAGAAAATAAACAAAGGAGACAGTGACCTTAAATGACACATTAGATCAATCCATTTAGTTGATATTTTCAGAGCATTTCACCCCACAGCAGCAGATATATACACATTTCAAGTGCACAAGGAACATTTTATAGGATAGACCACTTTTTAGGACAGAACAAGTCTCAAGAAATTTAAGAAGATTTAAATCATTCAAGTATATTCTCTGCCTATAATGCCATGAAGCTAGAAATAGATCACAGGAAGAAAAATGAAAAATATGGGAAAACATAAAAGCTAAATAACATGTTATTAACAATGAATGAGTCAATAATGACATCAAGGAAGAAATCAAAAGATACCTTGAAAAAAATGAAAATGAGAACACAATAACCCAAAATCTGTGGGACACAGGGAAAGCAGTCCTAAGAGGGAAATTCATAGCATTGCAGGCCTATCTCACAAAACAAGGAAAAGCTAAAAGAAGCGCTCTAACTTTACACTTAAAGGAACTTGAAAAAGAACAACAAACAGATCCTAAAATGAGAAGGAAGAAAATAATAAATATCAGAGCAGAAATAAACAAAATAGAGTCTAAAAAGCAATACAAAAGATTAATAAATCCAAGAGCTGGTTCTTTGAAAAGATAAACAAGATTGAAAAACTCTTAACCAGACTCATCTTGAAAAAAAGAGAGGGCCCAAATAAATAAAATCAGACATGAAAGAGGAGAAATAACAATTGACACCAAAGAAGTACAAAAGATTGTAAGAAAATATTATGAACAACTATATGCCAACAAATTAGACAACCTGGATGAAATGGAAAAATTTCTAGTAAAATCAAATCTTCTAACACTAAATCATAAAGAATCAGAGAATCTGAATTGACAGATTAAAGCTAGTGAAATTGAAGTAGAAATCAAAAAGATTCCCAACATACAAAAGGCTGAACCATATCACTTCAGAGGTGAATTTACCAAATATTTTAAGAACTAATAACACCTCTCCTTCTCAAGCTATTCCAAAAAATTCAGGAGCAGTGATGACTCCTAAACTCATTGTACAGGGCAGCATTACTTTAATTTCAAAACAAAATAAGGACACTACAAAGAAAGAAAACTGTAGGCCAATATCCTCAGATAAATAAAGATGCTAAAATCATCAACAACACATTATTAATCCAAATATATCAATGGATCAAAAAGATCTTGCACCACGATCAATTGGGATTTATTCCAGGAATGCAAAGTTGGTACAACATTTGCAAATCAATAAAAGTGATACACCACAAAAAAGGGATAAAAACTGCATGATCATATCAATAGATGCAGAAAAAACATTTGATAAAATCCAGCACCCATTTTTGATAAAAACTCTCAGCAAAGTGGGAATAAAGGGATCATATCTAAATATTATAAAGGCCATATATGATGAACCCACTTCCAATACCACACTCAATGGGCAAAGACTACAAATGGTTCCCTTAATATTGGGAACAAAGAAGGGACGTCCACTTTCACCTCTCTTATTCCATATAGTACTGGAAGTCTTAGCCATAGCACTCAGACAAGAAGAAGAAATAAAAGGCATCCAAATTGGAAAGGAAGAAGTAAAACTGTCATTATTTGCAGATGACATGATACTGTACATAGAAAACCTCAAGGATTCCACCAAGAAACTGCTAGAACTAATAAATTATTTCAGTAAAGTAGCAGGATACAAAATTAATATCCAGAAATTAATTGCATTTTTATGCTAATAATGAACTATCTGATAAGCAAATGAAGAAAACAATTTCATTTACAACTTCTTCAAGAAGAATAAAATACCTAAGAATAACCCTAACCAAGGATATGAAAGACCTGAACTTGGAAAATTATAAGACTGAAGAAAGATATTGAAGAAGATACGTAAAAGTGGAAGCACAAACAGTGTTCATGAATAGAAAAAATTAACATCATTAAAATGTTCATATTATCCAAAGGAATCCATAGATTCAAGGCAATTCCTATCAAAATACCAATGATGTATTTCACAAAACTAAAATAAATATTTCAAAATTTTATATGGAACCATAAAAGGCCTCAAATAGCAACAGCAAACTTTATAAAGAATATAAAAGTTGGAGGAATCATGCTACCTAATATCAAAATATACTATAAGACCACAGTAATCAAAACAGCATGACTGGCATAAAAGCAGACACATAGATCAATGGAACAGAGGAAGCAAGCACATACAATGGGCTAAAGATAGTTTATTCAATAAATGTTGTTGGGAAAATTGGACAGATATGTACAGAAAAATGAAACTAACAGATATGTACAGAAAAATGAAACTAAAACACCTTCGTATGCCACACACCAGAATAAATTCAAAATGGATTAAGTCCTTAAATGTTAGACCCCAAACCATAAAACACCTAAAAGAAAACACAGCCAATAAAATCTCAGATATTGCTCATAGCAATATATTTTTCTGATATATCTCTTCAGGCAAGGGAAAATAAAAGAGAAAATAAACAAATAGGACTACTAAAAACTAAAAAATCTGCACAGAAAAGGAACCATCAACAATATAAAAAGGCAACTCACTGAATGGGAGAACATATTCACCAACACATTTGATAAGGAGTTAATATTTGAAATTTATAAAAAACTTATAAAATTCAACACCAAAAACAAACAAACAAAAAATCCAATTATAAAATGGGCAAAGGGTAACTTCCAGCCAAGATGGAGGACTAGACAGACATGCTGCATCTCCCTCCACAACTAAGAAGGTATACAGCTACCTCAAAACTGTAAACAACCAAGAATTTCAGAAAACCAAAGTGCATGGAAGTCCAACAAACAAGATATAAAGAACAAATACTCATCCAGACAGGTAGGAGGGGTGTAGCCAGGGTGAAGAGGATACGGTGTGGTCGCGCCGGCGGTGGAGGCGCTGGTGGCAGCTGCAGGCCAGCAGAAAGCGCAGTCACACATTTTTAAAACTCAGGAGGGACACCTGGGGAGCGTTCCCAGCTCCTCACCGGACCATGCAGCTCACCATCCCAGTCCTGGAAAAAATCAAGCCTCATTGCTTCTGACTATTCAGACCAGTGGTGGTTGGGGCGGAGGAAGAAACTGCCCGTCTCTCAGTGGAATGTGCTTGTTTAAAGGGCCTCCATGGTCCTAGAATGTCCACAGACCCACCCACTCTGGAAACAACAGCCAGGGCAACAATCCCATACAGAAGTGAACAAAGTGCCTGGAAAAGAGACAAGTGCTGGGCAAGTGGCATTGTTTCCTCTCAGACCCCTCCCCAACATACAGTTCTACAGCATGTTGAAACAGGTCACCCTGTACTGATGAATATCTAAGGCTCCGCCCCTTACAACATAACAGGAGCAACAGCTCTACTTAAGACACAGACGCAAGCAAAAACAGGAGTCTGTCAAGATGAGGAGACAGAGAAGTATGGCTCAAAAGAGAGAATGGATCAAGGTTCCAGTGGGAAAACTAAGTGACGAGGAAATAGTCAACCTAACAAATGAGGTGATAGCCAACCTAACAGATGAAGAATTCCAAACACTGGTGATAAAGATGCTCACAGGCTTGACAGATATGCTTGAGTATGGCAAACACATAAGAGAAGAAGTGAAGGCTATGTTAAGTGAAACAAAGGAAAATCCACACAAAACCAATGGTAAAGGGAAGGAAGCCAGGGTTCAAATCAATGGTTTGGAACATAAGGAAGAAAAAAACAGTCAACTAGTACAGAATGAGGAAACAAGAATTGAAAAAAATGAGGAGAGACTTAGAAACTTCTGGGACTACTTTAAATGTGTCAACATCTGAATCATGGGGGTGGCAGTAGGAGAAGAGGAAGAGCAAGAAATTGAAAGCTTATGTGAAAAAAATAATGGAGTAAAACTTCCCAAATTTTGCAAAGGAAATAGACATACAAGTCCAGGAAGCACAGAGTCCCAGGCAAGCTGGACCCAGACAGAACCACACCAAGACACATTATGATTAAAATGCCAAAGGTGAAAGATAAAGAAAGAATCCTAAAAGCAGCAAGAGAGAAGTGGAGAGTTGCCTACAAAGGGGTACCTATAAGACTATCAGCTGATTTCTGAAAAGAAACTTTGCAGGCAAGAAGGGACTGGCAAGAAGTATTCAATGTGATGAAAAGCAAGGACTTACAACCAAGATTACTCTATCCAGCTATCATTTAGAATGGAAGGGCAGATGAAATGCTTCCCAGGCAAGGTAAAGCTAAAGGAGTTCATCATCACCAAGCCATTATTACATGAAATGTTAAAAGGACTTATTTAAGAAAAAAAGATCAAAACTATGAACACTGAAATGATAACAAAATCACAACTATCAACAACTGAATCTAAAAAATAAAAACAAAGACACTCTAAGCAAACCAGAATAGGAACAGAATCATAGGTTTGGAGATCAGTTGGAGGGTTATCAGCTGGGAGGGGGAAAGGGGAGAAATGGGGAAATGGTGCAGGGGTTAAGAAGCATAATCAGGTGGCACAAAATAGGGGGAAATTAAGAATAATATAGGAAAGGGTGAAGCCAAAGAACTTAAATGCACTACCCATGGACATGAACTAAGGGGCATGGGATTGCTGGAGGGGAGGGGGGTACTGGGCAGAGGGGCTCAAAGGGGAAAAAAATTGAAACTACTGTAACAACATAATCGATAAAAGATACTTTTTAAAAAATGGGCAAAGGACCTGAATAGACATTTCTCTAAAGAGAACATGCAAATGGCCAACAGACATATAAAAAGAAGTTCCACGTCATTAAGTATCAGGGAAATGCAAATTAAAACCACAACTAGATATCACCTCATACCAGTCCGGGTGTCTATCATCAATAAATCAACCACCAACAAGTGTTGGTGAGGATGTGGAGAAAGGGGAACCCCTGTGCACTATTTGTGGATATGCAGACTGGTGCAGTACTATGGAAAGCTGTAGGTAGTTATCTCAAAAAATTAAAAATGGAACAGACTTATGACCCACTTCTGGAAATTTATCCAAAGAATAATGAAACACTAATTTGAAAGAATATAAGCATATCTATGTTCATTATAGCATTATTTATAATAGCCAAGATATGGAAGCAACCCAAGTGTTCATCAGCAGACGAGTGGATAAAGCAGCTACGGTACATTTACACAATGGAATGCTACTCAGTCATAAAAAAGAAAATTCTACCCTTTGCAAAAGCATGATGGACCTGGAGAAAATTATGCTAAGTGAAATAAGCCAGTAAGAAAAAGACATATGCCATATGATTTCACTCGTATGTGGAATCTAATGAATAAACTGAAGTAACAAGCAAAATAGAGACAGACTGACAGAAAGTAGGCTAACAGCTATGGGGAAATAAATTAGGAGTGGAAGCATAAAACAAAAAAGAAAAAGAACTGATAGGCACAGTCAACAGTGTGGTGATTGTTGGGGAGGGGGGTTGGGTAGAGATGGAAGATAGAATAAGAGGGATAAATGGTAATGGAAAAAAATACAATAAGAGTTTTAAAAATTTATTTTGAAAAAAGTAAATAAATATTTCTTTCATTTTGTTATTAGATTCTTTTCTTATTATTGAGTTATTTAAAAACTTATATTACCTGGATACAAGTCCTTTTTCAAATATGTGCTTTATAGATAATTCCTCTTAATTAATACCTAAACTTCCATTTTCATGCCCTTATTAAATGAAATGTTAAGGGGAATTATTTAAGAAAAAGATCAGAACTACAAACAGCAAAATGACAACTCACAACTATCAACAACTGAATCTAAAAATCAAAAAAAGACTAAGCAAACAAGGACAGAAGCAGAATCATAGACATGGAGACCATATGGAAGGTAATCAGTGGGGAGGGAGAAGGGACAGAAAGGGGGGAAAAGTGTAGGGATTAAAAAGCATAATTGGTAGGTACAAAATGGACAAGAGCATGTTAAGAATAGTAAAGGAAATGGAGAAGCCAAAGGACTTATATGCATGACACATGGAGATGAAGTTAAGGGGGGTGGGCATGATTGTTGGAGAGAAAGGGGTTCCAGGAGGAGGCAGACAAAGGGAAAAAAATTGGGACAACTGTAATAGCATAATCAATAAAATATACTTAAAAATACTTACATTTTCATTTTGCTAACTGTGTTTCTTAAGTATATTTTATTGATTATGTTGTTACAGTAGTCCTAATTTCTCTTCCCTTTGCTTCCCTCTGCCTAGTATCCCCTTTCTCCAGCAATTTCACCCCCCTTAGTTCATGTCCATGGTCGTACATCTAAGTTCTTTGGCTTCACCCTTTCCTATATTATTAACTTCTCCCTGTCTATTTTATACCAACTGATTATGTTTCTTAATCTCTGTACCATTTCCCCATTTCTTCCCCTTCCCCCTTCCAGCTAATAACCCTCCAGATGATCCCCACACCTATGATTCTGTTCCTGTTCGGTTGTTTGTTTAGTTTGTTTTGTTTTTATTTTTTAAATTCAGTTGTTGATAGTTCTGAGTTTGTTGTCATTTTAGTGTTCATAGTTTTTATCTTTTTTTCTTAAATAAGTCCCTTTAACATTTCATATAATAATAGCTTGGTGGTGATAAGAGTAAGAGTAATCGTGGTTGTAGGTCCTTGCTTTTCATCACATTGAATACTTGTTGCCAGTTCCTTCTTACCTGCAAAGTTTCTTTTGAGGAGTCAGTTGATAGTCTTATAGGCACCCCTTTGTAATAGGCACCCCTTTTTAGGTAACTCTCTGCTTTCCTCTTGCTGCTTTTAAGATTCTCTCTTTATCTTTAACCTTCAACATTTTAATTATGTTGTGTCTTGGTGTGGTCCTCTTTGGGTCTAGCTTGTTTGGGACTTTCTGTGCTTCCTGGACTTGTATGTCTATTTCCTTTCACAAATTTGGGAAGTTTTCTTTCATTATTTTTTCACATAAGCTTTCAATTTCTTGCTCTTCCTCTTCTCCTTCTGGCACCCCTACAGCATGGATGTGGGCACATTTAAAGTTGTCCCAGAGGTTCCTAAGCCTCTCCTCATTTTTTTCAATTCTTGTTTTCTCATTCTGTACTGGTTGACTGTTTTGTTTTCTTCCTTGTGTTCCAAATCATTGATTTGAACCCCGGTTTCTTTCTCTACACCATTGGTTTTGTGTGGATTTTCCTTTGTTTTATTTAGCATAGCCTTCACTTTTTCCCTTATGCATCTGCCATACTTAAGCATATCTGTAAAGCCTGTGAGCATCTTTATCACTAGTGTTTTGAACTCTGCATCTCTTAAGTTGGCTATCTCCTCATTTGTTAGGCTGGCTATTTTTTCATCGGTTAGTTCTCCCACTGGAACCTTGATCTGTTTTTTGGGCCATACTTCTCTGTCTCCTCATCTTGAGAGGATCCTGTGTTTGTTTGCCTCTGTGTCTTAGGTACAGCTATTGCACCTGTTACATTGTAAGGGGAAGATTCTTATGTATTAATCAGTACAGGGGGACCTGTTTCATCACGTTGTGGCGCCGTGTGTAGGGGAGGGGTCTGATAGGGAACAATGCCGCTTGCTCAGCACTCACTCCTTTTCCAGGCAGTTCTCCCACTTCTGTATGGGACTGGCACTTCTCTAGCTCTTTCCCTGGCCATTGTTCTCATAGTGGGTGGGTCTGTGGATGTTCTAGGATCATGGGGGCACTTTAAACAAGCGAACTCTGGTGAGAGACTGCAGTTTCTGCCTCTTCCCCGACCCCCACTGGTTTGCACAGTCAGAAGCAATAGGGCTTTATCGTCCCCAGTGCTGGAACCATGAGCTGCGCAGTCTGCTCTGGTGCTGGTAGCACTCCCCAGGTGTCCCTCTCAACTTTTTAAAATGTTTGATTGTGCTTTCTTCCTGGCCTGCTGCTGCTGCCGCCACTGCCACCACCACCACACCATGTCCTCTTTGCCCCAGCTGTGCCCCTCCTATCTGTCTGGATGAGTATTTGTTCTTTATATCTTTGTTTGTTGGACTTCCATACAGCTCGATTTTCTGGAACTTCTGGTTGTCTCTAGTTTTGAGGTAGCTGTATTCCTTCCTAGTTGTGGAGGAAGACATAGCATGTCTGTCTAGGTCTCCATTTTGTCCAGAAGTCTTGCTTTTTGACAAGCTATTATTTTTATCATTATTAAGTCCAATTTACTAAAAATTTTTATGGTTCATGCTTTCTGTATTTTACATAAGAAACTGTATGTGCATAAGAAACTGTATGTACATAAGAACCTGTGACCTAACCCAAGGTCGCAAATATTTTTTCACAGTTTTTTCTAGAAAGTTGATGGTGTTAGTCCTAGATTGAGGTCTATGATCTGTTTTAGCTTAAACTTTGTGTTTCCTTTGAGGAAAAGGTCAAAGTACCTTTCTTAATCTAGATATCCAGTTATTCCAGCATGATTTATTGAAGGCTATCCATTTCTTACCTTGGCAACTTTATCAAAATTCAACTGACCAAGTAAGTATGGGGCTATTTCTGGACTCTCAGCTCTGTTGCATTAATCCATGTCTATCCTTATACCATATGATACTGTCTTGATTATCATAGCTTTTAAAGTAAGTCCTAAAATCAGATAAAACAAGTCCTTCAACTTTATCATTTAAAAACACTTTTTTGACCATACTAGGTCCTGTGCTGTGCTGCATTTTTAATAATGCTTTTATGTCTGAAGGATATAGCATGTACAATGCTATAGAATTTTATAGACAAAGAAGCCACAGACTGAAAAATATCAGCACTCTGTCTGACTCATATTATGAGGTTGGTTCCTGTCTCTTTGTGGTCACATCTCATTTTCCTACTGGAATGTGAGCTTCACAAGAGCAGGAACTGTGTTTATTTTCTTTACTTCTGACTCCCTAGTAAAACAATGCTTATGGTAGGTTTTCAACAAATATTTGTTGAACAAAAGAAGGAATTGGGTCCAAGAGAAGTTGAGTGACTTGTCTTTGGGTAAAAGTCAATAGCTGAACTGCCTCTAGAACTTCAGTTTCCATACTCTTCATTAATATTTTTTTCATCTTACAATATGAGTGGAGGAGACAGAGAAGAAAAGGGAAGAAGAAAAAAAGTGAATGAAAAGGGAGCTAGGTAAGAGCATTGTTAGAAGGATTTTTTTTAAGGCTTTAGTTTTAATACACCTCAGTTTATAACCTGAAACTTCCAGCCACTAAACATTTACAAGTTTATTTTTTGTTTGAAATACTTTTTGACATGCAGAGGAGTACCCAGATGATTCACAGATCCAAAGCCACAGCCCAAGCAGGAGACAACCACATTTTCTTCCTGAGCAAAGTGCTAAGAAAATAGAGAAAACACATACAAGGCCAGAATGGATCCCTTGGGTCAGCAGCAGACAGACCCTTGCTGGACCATTCTGGACTAAGGCTCTTTCCAATTTGGAAAGATCTTCAGGGAGCAATATTTGGCTAAGATTCTTACCCCTAAAATTTAATTCAGAGCGGACTTTCATCTTCTAAAAAGTCCCTTAAATTGTAGTCCTTATCTTTAGGCCTGGAATACTAGGTGTCAGAAAAAAAAAATAATAACCTGGTGTTAATCTGAGAAGGAAAGGAACTAGAGAATGGGATAAGGAATGTACAACTCTCAAAATGTGGAAGCGGCTCAGACTCCACAACCTCTAATTCATGTGGCATGTAATCTTCTTAAACAATAATTACAGATACTAAGTGTGCATTTGAAGGGACTAGAATTGCCATTAATTACTCTGCAATATCCTGTCAACCAAATTCTCCCTTCAAGTAAATATATGTGGTGGTTTCCATTGAAATTAGTGGGTGTCACAGGTAACTGAGAGGAGAATTTGGTTCTGTGACCTCACAAGACACTGAAGACTTTCACTTATAAACAACTATTAAGGAAGATTTCCATCAGAATCAATTAGTGACAGGGGAGAAATTAAATATCTTTATTTCAATCAAGTCAAGGAATGCTTGTTGAGCATAGATTTTTTTCAGAGCAAGATGTTAGATCGTGCTGGGGAAACTTGAAGTGAGACATAGACAGGGCTTCCTCGACCTGCTCTCAAATCTGCAGGTCAGAGTCCTGACCAACATCTCCTGCATCTGATTCATTCCCTCAGTTCTTAGCTCAGATGTCACTTCCTGTGAATGAGATTATGTCCTCCTGATAAGATGTGTCATGTTTGTAATTACTTGTTTAATACCTATTTCCTCCTCCAGTTCCAAGCAGAGAAGGGCCAAGTTCATCTTATTTGTCTTGATGCAAACACAGGTTCTGCAGCCATCAGCTTCTGTTCAAATCTCAGCTCTGTCACTCACTCTTCATGTGATGTGGGGCAATCACTCAGGCTTCTGAAACATTGGCATGTTCACCAGTAAGATAGAGATAATAATTCTGTAGTATGCACCTCATAGAGCTGTTCAAAAATTAAATGAGGTAAAATCACTAATGACCTGGCACATATTAAACTGTCCATAAGAATGAAATAAAATATCAGTTGTTAAATAAGGCTAATCTCTTTAATTAATAACTAGAGACAATGATTGCCATTCTCTGGCCATTAAAATGACAATATGAGAATGATCATTATTGTTGGCACTATGCTAAATACTTTGCATATAATTAGCTAATTTAGGAGAAATACACATCAAGCCATCAATGACTACCTGGTCTTTTAGCTTCTTCTATCTGGGCATAACATTATTTTTAGGGACATAAGATCATCAGATCAGTCTATGTGTTGGTGACATATGAGTGTCTATTTCAGTCAGTCTTAGAAGGAAATAAATGGCATGGACAAAGGATTAACTGAAGAGAGCATATGAAGGGACCAATTAATTAAAGGGTTTGGGCAGGGTCAAGAAAACCAAGAAAGGATTGAGTTGCTCACAATAACTGACAATAATGGGGAGCTGTTACACCCCTAGACTTGAATGGGTAAAGGAGAGAAAAATGGTGCTTCAGGATACAGTGAGAGCTATGGCCAAGGGAGTGGAGCTGCCCCCCAGAAGCTGAGGTTTTCGCCACTGCCAAGTCCATAGCGAGGTAGGGAGCAGAAGGAATACCCCACTGCTCTCTTCTCACCTTCTGATCTGCTGCTGCTTCCCAATGGCCAAACCCTGCTATTCACCAGAGAGAAACACAGTCCATAATCACCTCCTCCTGGAGCAGAGAACAAGGCAGAGAAGGGCTGAGAATGGATCTACCCAGAAGTTAACAAAATAACCTGCATGAAACCCTGAATACCATGTCTAGTCAAACTTGAATAAATTCATGTTGACTACATACAGAACATTAGAGAAAATAAAAAATCTAGACCAGCGATTTTCAATCTTTTTTATCTCATGGCACATGCAAACTAATTACTAAAATTCTGCAGCACACCAAAAGAGATATTATATTTTTTGCTAATCTTACAAAAGAATCAGTATAATTTTGATTCATTCGCCCCAGACAGCTATTGTTGCGCTTGCTGTTATCATTTTTTTATTTGACATTCTAAGGGAAAAGAGGTCAGTGCCCCTGACTAAATAGCCAGGTATTACACGTTTTAAAAATTCTTATGGCACAAGGCACACCGGTTGAAAATCTCCGATCTAGACAACTAAATTAGACAAAACTGCAGAGCTATTGCTATGTTAAAAATGAAGGCAGGCTTTTCTTTCTTGCTACAGTTAATGAAGATGCAAAGAAGTAGGAGGTATAAGATAGCAACCAAGTATCAATTACGCCTCCTTCTCAGCCTTCATTGAAAAATGAAAGCTCATGCAGTTAAGCTCCATGTTTGAAAAAGACTCAATTATTATATTTAGTTGAATTTAAGAACTCTACTTTTGCTAATGAATTTGAATCATGACAGCCAATCATTCCTCTCTACACTTTCCCGATATCAACTAATTAAGATTCAAGCATCTTCTGTTTCTTCATTGAAGCACCACTCTTCTGGAAGATATCATTCTTCAGATTTTACTTTTATTGTGGTGAAATATATATACTATAAAATTTACTGTACATTTTAAAATGTACAGCTCAGTAGTGTTAATATATTCACATTGTTGTGAAACAGATTTCCAGAACTTTTTCATCTTGCAAATCTGAAACTCTACTATACTCATCAAATGACAACTCCTGATTCTTCCCTCCCCCTGCCCTTGACAACCATCATTCTACTTTCTGTTTCTGTAAATTTGACTAATGTAAGTACCTCATACAAGTGGAATCATATGGTATTTATCTTTCTGTGACTAACTTATTTCACTTAGCATAATGTCCTCAATGTTCATCTATATTCTCTCATGGTTCAGGATTTCCTTCCTATTTAAGGCTAAATAATTTTCCATTGTATGTTCCACCACATTCTGTTTATACTTTCATCTGTCAATGAACATTTGGATTCATTTTACCCCTTGGTTATTGTGAACACAGGTGTACAAATACATATTCAAGTCCTTACTTTCAGTTCTTTTCGGTGTATATGCAGCAGTACATATTACCATCATACAATAATTCTATATGTTTTTAAGTATATTTTATTGATTATGTTGTTACAGTTGTCTCAATTTCTTTTCTCTTTGCTCCTCTCTGCCCAGTACACCCGTCACCCTATGGCAATCCCACCCCCTTTAGTTTATGTCCATGGGTCATGCATATAAGTTCTTTGGCTTCACCCTTTCCTACATTATTCTTAATATCCCCCTTTCTATTTTATACCAACAAATTATGCTTCTAAGCCCTGCATCATTTCCCCATTTTCCCCCTTCCCCCTCCCAGCTGATAACCCTGCAAATGATCCCCACACCTATGATTCTGTTCCTGTTCTGATTGTTTGCTTAGTTTGTTTTTGTTTTTATTTTTTAGATTCAGTTGTTGATAGTTATGAGTTTGTTGTCATTTTAATGTTCATAGTTTTGATCTTCTTTTTCTTAAATAAGTCCCTTTAACTTTTCATACAATAATGGCTTTGTGATGATGAACTCCTTTAGCTTTACCTGGTCTGGGGAGCACTTTATCTGCCCTTCCATTCTAAGTGATAGCTTTGCTGGATAGAATAATCTTGGTCATAGATCCTTACTTTTCATCACATTGAATACTTCTTTCTAGTCCCTTCTTGCCTGCAAAGCTTTTTCTGAGAAATCAGCTAATAGTCTTATAGGCACCCCTTTGTAGGTAACTCTCTTCTTTTCTCTTGCTGCTTGTAAGATTCTCTCTTTATCTTGAACCTTTGGCATTTTAATTATGATGTGTCTTTGGGTCCAGCTTGTTTGGGACTCTCTGTGCTTCCTGGACTTGTATGTCTATTTGCTTTGCCAAATTTGGGAAGGTTTCCCTCATTATTTTTTCACATAAGCTTTCAATTTTTTGCTCTTTCTCTTCTCCTTCTGGAACCCCTGTGATATGGATGTTGGTATGTTTAAAGTTGTCCCAGAGGTTCCTGAGGCTTTCTTCAGTTTTTCAATTTTTGTTTCCTCATACTGTACTGGTTGACTGTTTTTTTCTTCCTTATGTTCCAAATCATTAATTTGAACCCGGATATCCTTCCCTTCACGATTGATTTTGTGTAGATTTTCTTTCGTTTCATGTAGCATAGCTTTCACTTCTTCCCTTATGCATTTGCCATACTTAAGCATATCCGTCAAGTCTGTGAGCATTTTTATCACCAGTGTTTTGAACTCTATATCTGTTAGGTTGGCTATCTCCTTGTTTCTTAGTTCTCCCACTGGAACCTTGATCTGTTCCCTCTTCTGAGCCAGACTTCTCTGTATTTTCATCTTGATAGGCTCCTCTGTTTGTTTGCCTCTGTGTCTTAGGTAGCGCTGTTGTACCCGTTACATTGTAAGAGGAGGAGCCTTAAATATTCATCACTACAGGGTGATCTGTTTCACCACGTTGTGGTGCTATATGTAGGGGAGGGGTCTGAGAGGGAACGATGCCTCTTGCTCAGTGTTTGCCCTCCTTCCAGGCACTTTCCCACTTCCATATGGGACTAGCGCCTCTCTAGCTGTTGCCCTGGCCATGGTTCCCAGAGTGGGAGGGTCTGTGGACGTCTAGGACTGTGGGGACCCTTTAAACAAGCAGACTCTGCTGAGAGACCAGCAGTTTCTTCCTCCACCCTAACCCCTACTGGTTTTCACAACCAGAAGCAATGAGGCTTTATTTTCCCCAGTGCTAGAACTGTGAGCTGTGCAGTCTGGTCTGGTGCTGGGAGTGCTCCCCAGGTGTCCTTACCTACTTTTTAAAATGTGTGAGTGTGCTTTCTGCCAGCCTGCCACTGCTGTCACCACACTGAGTCCTCTGCGGCCCAGCTCCACCCCTCTTACCTGTCTGGGTGAGTACTTCTTCTTTATATCTTTGTTTGTTGAACTTCCATTCAGCTCGATTTTCCAGAATTTCTAGTTGTCTCCTGTTTTGAGGTAGTTGTATTCCTTCTTAGTTGTGGAAGGAGACACAGTGTGTCTTTCTAGGCCTCCATCTTGGCCATAAGTCCCCTGGTAATTCTATATTTTATTTTTTGAGAAACCACCATACTATTTTCCATAACTGCTACATCATTTTGCATTCCCACCAACAGTGCACAAGGGTTCCAATTTCCTCACAGCCCTGCCAATGTTATTTACCTAGGCTTTTTACAAATAATAGTTTATGTTAATAGGTGTGAATTAACATCTCATTGTAGTTTTGATTTGTATTTTCCTAATGACTAGTGATGTTAAGCACCTTTTTATGTATGTATTGACCATTTGCCTATCTTCTTCAGAGAAATGTCTATTCAAGTTCTTTGCACATATTTTAAATTGGGTTGTTTTCTATGTTGTTGAGCTGTAGTTCTTTTACATATTCTGGATATTAATCACTTATTATATATATGATTTGCAAGTATTTTCTTTCATTTCATAGGTTGCCTTCTCACTCTGCATAGTGTCCTTTGATACACAAAAGATTTTTATTCTTAATGAACTATAATTTATGTAATATTTATGGAAGATATATTTTAACATAGACTTTGCATGACTAAATCTTTTTGGAAGGGCTCAGATTAGACACGATTGCAGTGGATTCTATTCTATTTCTAACAGAGCGAAAGAACAAAGACTTGGGTTTCATAACTCGTGAAAATGACCTAAAAGATTGGTATGCTTTGGAAGATCTCAACATATGTCCAGCATTTAAATATTTCCTCTTGATAGTTGAAGAGTACAGGTGTCTCTTCATCCTTCCTCCTTCTTTGAATCCTATAGAATACTACCTGGAGATGCCAGCTGGGAGTCAGCTAAAAGAGACTCTTTCACTTGCAAGTGACAGTAATCCAATTGAATTGTTCCAAGCAAAGAAAAATTTTAATTTTGCTCAAAATTCTTGGGCTCATATAACTGAAAATACCAAAAAAAAAAAGGCATTCTGGCCTCAAGTACGCCTGGTTCCAGGTTCTTAATCAAGGTCAAGCTCTGCTCTCCTCTGGGTTGACTCCATTCTCAGGTATCACTTACCCTTATGATGACAAAACAGTGTCCATCAGCTCTTGAGTTACTCTTATCATCTCAGCAGCTTTGTGAAGAAGACAGATTCTCTTTTCCTTATAGTTCAAAGGAAAGTTCCTGTGTGATCTTTTATGTTTAAACTGACCATATTTTGCCCAGTGGTTGAGAAAACATTGATGGGTGACCTGAAACATTTTCCTTGTTGAGCAACTGTGTTCTCTCTTTTTCTTCTTTAATTTTTATTTATTGATCATTAGAGAAGAGGGGAGAGAGAGAGAGATTTGTCATTCCATTTATTTATGCACTCATTGGTTGTTTCTTGTATGTGTCCTGACCAAGAATCAAACCCACAGCCTTGACATTCAGGATGGCACTCGAACTAACTGAGTTAAACAGCCAGGGCTGAGCAAGTGTGCTCTCTGATGAGCAACTATAGTCAATATTGATACTTGTTACTACTGTAGATCTATATCTTCCATAATTACTTGTTTCAACTCATAGATGGAGGAACTACTCAAGTTGATGGTACATTATCCAGGGCTGCATAAGTCTACTCACAACATGCAAGGGACCAGTGGGCTGAGAGTAATAGAAAGAAAAAGCCACAGAAATATTTGTGTGGAGAATCAGCATTTAATCATAAGCCACTGCTTCATGTAGTATTTGAAATAAATGGGATCAGTTCCACTAATCACCAAACTGCCTGTTTAATAAAAGCATAGCAATGTGATAGAGCACTAAGTATGAAACTGAAGACCCAAATTTGAGCCCTGGACTCTCCACTTAGCCACTATATGCCTTGGACAATGCTATGGACTCCACAAATTGCTATGTTGAAGCCCTAACCCCCATTATGAAGCTACTTAGAAATGAGACGTTGGGGAGGTAATTATGTTTAGATGGGGTCATGAGGATAAGATCCTCATGACGGGATTAATGCCCTTATAAGAAGAGGCAACAGAGAGGTTGCTCTCTCTCTCTTTCTCTTTCTGTCATGTGAGGACACAGAACAAAGACAGCCGTCGTGAGCCAGGAAGTGAATTATTACAAAAGTCTAATGATGCTGGCAGCCAGAACTATGAGAAATAAACTTATGTGGTTTAAGCCACGCAATCAGTAGTATCATGTGATGGCAGCCTGAACAGACTAAGACATAGCAGTTGCTTAACATCTCTGAGCCTTGGGTGTCTGATCTATGAAAAGTGTGGGAAGGTGGTGCTGAGTACCAGGTAGGCTGAAGCATTGCATAGGATTAGTATATTTGTAGATAATATAAAGAGGAATGCAGTGATTATAAGAAAAATATCTATTTTCTGACATCCATCCAAACAAATAGAAGAAGGTGAAGGCGGAAGAGAACTACTTTAAGTATATAAAATATTAGAAACAGAAATAAAAATACTCTGGGACATATGAACCAATGATCTAGACTATAAGCAGAACTGTTACTTTCTTTAAAGCATAATTTTTAAACTCTTTTCAGAAATCTAAAAGTTGAGAGGCTACTCAATTCTTTCATTTCCTTCTAAAAATGCCGAGTTCGAATGTTAATTCCTCATACTACCACATCACTTTCTACCTGTCCTCCAGCAGCCAATTTTAAATATTGTATACAAGGTCTGTCTGGAAAAAGACCAGCCATTGTTAATATAATGAGAACAGTTTGCATGACATTGATGTAACCTGGCAGCCAAGGAGAGTGGACTGGAATGCTCATGCATGAACAATGATGACTTCACTGTACTAGTCAATGGGGCAGTGGACACTGTTGAGTGAGCATGCATACTGTGTGGCCATCGCATTTAAAATAAATAAGCGAGTAGCGCAGCAAATCTGCACCAAATTTTGCATTAAGCTTGAGCATTCCTCTGTAGAAACTTTGGATGATTAAGAAGGCTGCAGCTATGGGAAACTGGTGATTGGCAGCATCATCACGACAACACGCCTGCTCAGGCATCATGTCTCATCCAGAGTTTTTTGGCAAAGCATAATATCACCCAGTTGACTCAGCCCCCTTAGAGCCCAGACGTGACACCCTGTGACTTTTGCCTTTTTCCAAAACTAAAATCACCTTTGAAAGGGAAGAGATTTCAGACTACTATGAGATTCAGGGAAATATGATGGGGCAGCTGATGGTGATTGGGACAACTGTGTGAGGTCCCAAGGTGCCTATTTTGAAGGGGACTGAGGCACCCTTGTCCTATGTACATTGTTTCTTGTATCTTGTATCTTCTTCAATAACTGTCTCTATTTTTCACATTACATGGCTAGATACTTTCTGGACAGACTTCATATTCCTTTCTCATGGACTTTGCAAGTGCTGTTTTCACCATCTGGGATACTCTCTCCAGAGAGCTGTATAGCTCACTCCTCCACTTCATTCAGATCTCTTCTAAGTTGTTCCCTTATTATTAGAGCTTCTCCAATTATCCCATCTAAAACAGCCTCTTCCCATTCCATAACTCTTTACCTGTCTTTTAAATATTACTAATCCCTACCTGATGTTTTGTATGTTAACATATTTTTTTACCTGAATATACTGTTTATTTAGAGTTATTTTATTCATATAAAGGCTATATATTGTTACTGTAAGTGAAATTGTGTACAAGTAGTAAAGTTCTGCTGCCAAACATACATATTAAGGTATTTTATCTTTTCAAACAACAGACGAGGAAATGCCAAAATGAAATACTTGAAACAGTCTCCTTCAGTTGGCAAAGCTTTCACAAATTGCTTCATGAGACCCAGTTTTATGTGCAGAGGTGGGAATATAATGTTCTTTCTGTCAACAAGTGGCTCATGTAGAAGGTTTGGATCACCAGGTTTGAGGTCAGATCTTGGAGGCCAGTTTGACTCCACCCAGTGCTTCTCACAAGCTCTGCTGTCCCACATACACAGAAAACAGGGATACTTGGTATATCCGTAATGCTGACCAAGAAGGAAACAGACCATTTTAAGGTCAACACAGATGATCCAACTGTGCTTGTGATATTGCAACAAATCAAGGACTCTCTTTATGTCTTCATATTCTTCACAAAAACAAACTGAATGGCCAGTTGGGACTGCACCAAATAAATTGCCATTGTGGAGGAGGACACACTTCAAGCTCCCCTTTGAGCTATTGATGAACAGTTACCATTCAGTGGCATTATAGATTGGAATTCCCAGTTCCTCCGTTATGTTATGGCAATACACAAAACCACCGTCACTTTGAAACTACTGCAGAAATGCACTTTCTCTTGGTCACTCCTTTTTCAAGCAAGTTTTTCTTGTGCAGTCTTGATGCTAGGAGTTCTGAAGCCTTTTTGGATAGTCCCAAATCTCGTGCCAAATCATTCAACTCATGCTGATCCAATCCCTTACGAACTGAGTTGTCTTCAGTTTCAAAATCTTCATCATTGCTGTCACTTAGTTCTTTACCATATTCCTGTTTTTCAAAAGTGGGTAGTTCAGTGAAAACTGGCACTGGGATTTCAGCTGAATGAGGCACTGGGTGTATAGCTGATGGTAGACTACGATACTCTATTTTACATTTATTTTTCTTGTTATATCCTGACGTTTTAACTATACAAAAGTACAGTATTCCCTCACTTATCATGGGTATTACGTTCTAGACGCCCCTGTGATAGGTGAAAATCTACAAAGTAGGAACCTTACATTTATTTTAGTATTTATATATATTTTAAGCCTTTATAAACCCTTCCCACACACTTACAAACCGTTCCCAGTCCCTTATTAACCTTTCCCACTCCCTTATGAACCTTTTCCACATTTTTATAAACACTACTTATGTTCTTAAACATATTCTACACTCTTAAACCTACGTAACTTTAACAGCATATACAGTACTGCAAAATCCCACGATATAGCAAAAAATCTGTGATAAATAAATATAATATTTTTTAAAATCCTGCAATACAGTGAGGCCATGATAAGTGAACAGCAATATAGAGGGGGACTACTGTAAATAAAATAAATTCTGCTAACTCCTTGTATACAGATAAGAACTCAGACTACACTTCAGAACACAATTCATTATATAGAGCAGCACACAACCTCCCACCACACTGTCTCATGTGTAACTTGTTAACATATTTTTATTTATCTTCCCCAGCAGAATGTGAGTACTGTGAGGCCAGAGATGTTTCTTTGGTTACAGAACACTGCCTGGTACATAGTAACTGCTCAATCAATAGTTGGCATAGAATGAACAAATCGCAATCTTCTTTTCTCATTGTGATATACACAACAGTATTGTTTTCACACAGGGCACTTTCCCATGGGTATACCAATCAGGGCAAATTTAAAATTAATTTTTTGGCAAGTAAAATAAATCATGCCATTTTGCTTTAAATGGGAGGTAGGATTCAGAAACATTTTACAAATGTGAGTGATGAAATAGGACTTTAAAAGGTCCCAAAGCTCTTGGGGGAAATATATCTATACCTTATAAGACAACAAAGCAAATAAAATAAAAAATTTAAACTATATTTTGAAAAACATAACTTATTTTTTCCTAGACTTGTTCTCCATGGGCAATATCATAAGTCAATTTGTTTTCATTCTTTGCAGCTCAACTTAGATACAACTCTCCTCTTAAAAACTTTTTTGTGAATTTCTCAAATTGAGGTTATGTACCCCTTCCTATGTGCCATCATGGGACCCCAAACTTACCGTACTAAGGCTTTTAACACCATGTATTGTAATTGCCTGTTCACTTATCTATATCCCTGGCCCCATCCCTCATTCCCTCCCACCCTTCCTCCACTGTCATCTCCACCCTCCCCCCACCTCCCCAGCACAATACAAGCTTCAGGAGGCACAAGCTCATGCCTACCTCATTGACCATTTTACAGCCAGCACATAAATATTTGTTAGATCAATTAATGACATAAGTTCCACTTAAGGCTAAGCACACACAAATTGTTTAAGACAGAAAACTTATAACATACAGGTTTGTGATAAATAATAAAAATGGTGGTGTGAATTTTCAGACACAACTTTGTTCCGGAGTTCCAGAGTTTGGTTATCATGACTGTGGTTTTAGGAAATCATCTTATTTCCCTTGCCTCTTCTGTATTACAAATTTGCCCATAAATAAAACTTAAAAGAAAATGGAAGCCAGTGAGACAGGAACATTCTTGAAGCCCTCAATAACTCACATCTCAAACTCGGGGAGAAAGAAATTTAAAAAACAAAACTGAAAAAGCCATGAAGTCACAGCTCATAAGTACTGCAATCGCTGGTAATTCCCACTACTATGAATATCAGCAAGTCACTCTTTGCAGGATGTGGCTTTAACCAGGTAGCTTCAGGTTAGATACAATTTCCAGTTTTATAATTCTCAGTCCTTTCTCTCCCATTCAATAGAACATATCAAAAGCAGTAAGCAAGAATAGTATTATTACAGGTATAACCTTGAGTCCTTTTTAACTTAAATAGAAAGTATAAATCCTTCACAAATTTGGTATTTCAATTATTAGTAGTAACAAATTGCTTGCACTGTACCTCACAGTTGATCACGTCTATCATGCATAGAAATTCAGGTGTAGAGCTGTAGCTCTCCAAAATTTTTGACTGAGGAATGCTTAGTCAGTGCAAAATTCCTGTGGTCCATATATTTCACCAATTCTACTTTCCAATTAAAAAAGAAATATCAATAATAACAAAGACTGCAAAAGTGAAAATTTGAAAATATTAGTTAAATCAAGAACAGTAGCAATTGAAAATCACAATCAATTGAAGGTAGAATCTGTAATGCAATGATAGCAACTATCTGCCTGGAAAATCCAACTATCTGCCTGCATATGTGCACTTGCAATGTGAGTTGTTTTTGTGTTTTTTTTTTAATGTATTTTATTGATTATATTGTTACAATAGTTCCAATTTTCTCCCCTTTACTCCCCTCCAGCCAGCATCTCCCTCCCCCAGCAATCCCCCCCCCAAGTCCATACCCATGGTTCGTACATACAAACAACGTTGGCAAGTATTGCATATGAACAAGCTACCTTAATGGACTACCAATATACTCTAGAGTTCTCTACTGGAATACTCAGCAAAACAAAAAAATGTGAGTACCTAATTTTAGAAACCTTTAATAAACACACTTATTTACTAGAAAGTAGGCCATAGGATGTAATAGTGAAAACCCAGGAACTCTAGAATAGGATTGCTTTGCATTGTCTGATTAATTCATTCAATTCCCGTCAGATGGATCCTTTCAGACCTTAAATGGATCATGCATTATACCTTGAGAAACATTGCAGGAAGACAATCACCTAATCAACTGTTAGTTTTAGCTTCTAGTATGGGCTAACACAGCTAACTGCTTGTGAGAAGGACATAAACATATGAAGTGGCCCTGAGGAGATTACAATCTATTAGATATTCAATAAATAGAGATCATATTAGAGATTAAAGCAACATATATGACTAGTATTGTTGGAAAGAATGAAATCTTTCTTGTGCAGTACTGAGAATAAATATAATCCTTTTGACACTCTGGTCTCAAGATTTGTTTTCCTGTATCAAAATCCCAATGACCTGCATCAGCAAGTTACCCATAAACATATGCAAGATAAATTTCAATAGGAACAGTGTCTTGGAGGCCAGGAATGAGTCTGTGGTAATAAAACGGGCCCAAAGTCTGGGTTTCTGGCCTACTTGACAACAAGTGCAGATATGCATGAACCATAATTCTGTATGTGAGCTCAAGGCTCAGGAATATGTACATCAGTTAAAACCTAGCTGTAAAACACTATTCTACGAGATTTGATTCAGCTTTTAAAATCTTTTACACCTACTCAAATATAGCTGCCATGAAAGAAACTCAGATACAGTGAATAATTCACAACATAAATGTTCTTGTGTGGGTGGGAGTTAAGTGGTGTTTGCCTTTGTCTCATCTTATATGGTGAAATCTGCAATTATAACATAAACTCCCTTCTAAAATGGCAAACTGAAGATTCTTTATCAGCCACAGACAGCTACAGGGCTGATGGGAATTTGCTGGTTGCCTGGTACTGCCACCAAAAGATACAGTAGGTTTTTCCCCAGGTCTTCTCTTAGTAATTGTCTTTCTTTTCCTTCTTTTCTGCATAGACTATAAACAGATTGTAAATTGCGTGACACTACAGAACCTGATAGATCATTCAAGGCTATTTTTTGCATTGTCCACCAGAGCATACAAGTCTTGCTTTCCTACCAAAAAGGGCTTGACCTGGGCACTTGATCTTGATGCTTAAGACTTCATCAATTTTTCAGAGAACCTTGAAGGTCGGGGAATCAGGGAATAATAGTAGGGACTACATGAATATTTTAGGTTCTTTTGACATTTGGGGGACTCACAGATCAGGGGAGAGAGGGCTTCTCCAAGGCCAGCTAATTACTAAAGATAACATCTTACCCATGAACACAACTTTCCGATGCAACCATATGTAGGCAAATCTGAGCCCAGATCCCTCAACCACCTCCTTCATGTACTCTCACACACCAAGCCAGACACCTCCACTCTGAACTACCCCATGGCCAGATACCGGGCAACTAGAGACCACTCCTTTACCCTGAAGCCAGCCAGAATTATTGAAACACTCCAGTTTTAGTTGTTTACTCTGGCCTGCCTTGACTTCTTTTTTTTTTTTTTTTAGAATAAAAATTATTTTGCTTTTTATTCCATATGTATGCACAAGAGTAACGTGATAATCTACATAAAACTAAGTCTTTCCATAGTATATAATACAAATTCTAAAGTCTATGTGGTAAGGAAGTTTTGTTCAAGGAAATATAACAGGAATATGAAAAATAATCAATGTCATTTCGGTATGTACTATCCATGCAAAAAAATGTGTCCACTCCTATAGATATCCATGTTTTTACTAGCATGGGCCTAAAACAATAGCCTACGGTATAAATCAAATGCTAAAGAAAATAAGCTGTGAAAGTATTTAAACATTGGTGTTTAAGAATTATAAAAAGAGAGAAAGATCAGGATTATTATCTCTTTAAAGTCAGCTTATTTGTCTTTAAGAAGATTGTAGATTGTAAAATCTTTGCCTTGGAGGTATTTCAATTAAGAGCTTCAATATTAACCACACAGGTATTCCTTAGGAACAATCCTGCCTCAAGAGTGTAAGAGAACAAAGTGAAATTAAAAGGCAGTATTCCTTTACCTCTTGTTTTCCCATAAAACAGCAAGTACAATTACTCCTAAATGGCCTTTATTCAATTGAAAACTGAACAAAAAAGATTTGTGAAATGCCTACTACAAGCAAGATACTGTGCTTGTTTATTTTAAGAATATGAAGATTAAATATACCTCCTGCCCAGGTCTCATTTTCTTCTAAAATTCAGGACAATCATATTTACTATTAATACGACTTAATTTTTTTTTAAGTGAACTGCAGCATGGCAATTCATATGCATAAAAAATAATCTCACAATCTAATCAAGGGCTTGATCTAATTCTTCTCTGCTTTAATTAAAATGGTTCACTGTTTCTCTACATTGGCTGCTCCAAAATAATACTAGGAAAGCGTCCTATTACAGTTTTATTTATCTTCACATGAGTTCTAGACTAGCATTAAGTATTTGATGATAAGACTGTGGGCCAATAAATGAAGTATTATGTATAGAATACAAATAAAAGTTTATTGTACAAAATTAAGGCCTTCATATTTCATACTCTACTAGTAGGCCAAAGAATGACTAGCTAATTTTTAAAAACCTACACAAAAATTTCACTTTCACTTCCTCCCACCCCCAGCTATTAAAATGGCCTGACCAAATGTTATTAAAACAAACATTATAAATAACATTAAGTCCTTTAAAGACAACTATCCCAAATGTTATTTCTTGGCATAGGTGATCTTCATGGCATCGAAGGTGTGATCTTAAATCCTTGTAAAGCATCCCTGGCAGCTCCAGCCTGTCCATCATTTTCAAATTCAACAAACGCAATGTCATGTCTCCCAGGTACCAAAAGTACTTCCTTGAAACCTGGGAACTGATTAAACAGCATGGATAACATCATCTCATTAGTCTCTTCTGGTAAATTATTAAGGAATAAAATATAGTTTGGAGGGTAATCAGGGACAAGAGGATTTGGTGTTGCATTTCCTTGGGTATTAGTTGAATTTGGTGCTCCTTGACCAGGCTTTTTATTAGCAGTAATCACTGCCTGTCCCACAGTTTTGGCTTTTTTCTTTTCTTTTTTCTTTTCTTTGTCAGCAAAGGTGCCACGCATTTTAGATATTATATCAGAATCTGTTTTTGCATACTGGATTCACATTGGTTTACCATAAAATGGAAATCCTTGTAACTGTCTCAAGGCATTTTTGGATGAGCCCAATTCTTTAAATATAACAAAGGCTTGCCCTCTCATCTTCATGGTCTTTAAAGCCACAATATCTACCACATGGCCAAACTGAGAAAACAGGGCATATAGGGATCGCTTCAATTCTTCTTTTTTAATTTTGTCATTTGTATTGTTTATATAAATTGTACGGTTTGGTCTGATATCCATCTTTTCTGTTAAACTGTTCAAATAGCCTGAGGACTCGCGCCGTCCTGCCTTGACTTTTCTGCAGAAAACCCAATAAAGGCATTGGCCTACGCTTTCCTCTCATTCTGTTCTGCCTCCTGACCAAACCTGGTGCTCCCTGTGTGGCCCGTATGACATAGCATGTCCACTCCCTAGAGAATTGTGAGTAATAAATTCTTCTTTCAGTGCTCTTGGCTTCTCTGCACCATCACTCAGTCACCTCCATAAATTAAAATCCCATGGGCACAAATAGGACAAAGGACTTTCATAGTCATTTTTAAGAACACAGCAGTTTGGCTCCAAACCTGGCTCAGAGACCAATCTAATTTCACAAAAGCATCCTGGGTGACCATAGCACACAGCCCAGGATGGGGGCCAGGCATGCTCTCTTCATCTCTGCCTATCTCCTATGTAGCACAGGAAAGCATAGGGATGCACACTCTCTTGTTGACTTTCTATCATGACCTGAAAATCCAGAAAACTTGCATGACTGCTTGAAGAAGAGAGGAATGGAATGCAGATCTATAGAGGAAGTGCAGAAGTGGGGGCCTGCCCTCCTGATTCACCAGAAGGAGCCACCAGAATAACAACACTGAGAATGATGACAGCTGTTAACATCCATCTACTGAGTGCCCTGGCTTCGTGCCCAGTGTGTTACATGCATCATCTCACTGAACCCTAAACAAGGCTAAGAAGTAAGTGCCATCCTTATCCCATTTCAGAGAATTTAGAGATGAGGGTCACTGGATAAAGGTCACACATTTGGTAACTGGTGCCCCGGGGACTAAACACCAAATATAAATCCATAACCTATGCTTTAAATCCCTGTTCTTCATGACATCTGTCAAAATCAAGTAAAGTTCCTTCTCCCCATGACACAGAATTCAAGAGCACAATTCCTTTTGTGAATGAAACATCAGCCTGAAGACCTCAGCCCCTAGTTGGCATCTCTAATTGGCCAGTGGATGGTGCCTTGTTGCCTTCCAAAACAAACATGTTTTTGGTTGCTGTCCAGAAATGGAACCAACTCCAGGCAATATTGTGTAATAGGCAACACTTTTGACTTCTAGTGATTATTTTTCTGGGAGTTCAGCACCCTCACTGCCTCTGTAGATGACCCAGGTAACTTCACTCCCCGCACTGTCCTTTGTGATCTGGGCCTTAGGCCCCAAATTATTTCTCTATCAGTAAACTCATCAGAATGTCCAGTTCCTCTTTGCTTATAATTTTATTTTAATTAAACATAGTGGGGTGACATTGGTTAATAAGATTATATAGGTTTAAAGTGCACTTCTTCTTTTTTATTTAAATCTGTCAAGGGCTCTGGATTCAGATGGACCTGGCCTCTGATCCTGGCTGTACAGCTTTTACCTGTGTGACCTTGATCCCCACTTTCCTCATCTGTAACTGCCAGAGTAGCATGAACTTTCTCAGCTTTTTCTTTAATGATAAGTTTATCTCATTACTTATTTAGATGTTTAAGCTCTCACATTAGATTTTTACAAGCTGGTGAAGAATGACAAAGTATTTCTCCCACAAAACTATAACCACACATTCCCAGACAGTATAAATATATGGTTGAACAAACAGTAGTTTATGTCACCATTTTATCAATTGCTACTAATAAAACAAATTATCAAGTATCCAAATATTAAGTTACACAGCTCAAAAGATATATAAAACATTAGATGTCTGCTCAATTCATTAGCAAAAATCTACTTTTTTTTGCAAGAGAGGGTGGGAAGAAAATAAAACCACACTTCAAACAAAAATAAGTTGGTAAACAACATCAGAAAGTATAAAAAATACAAAAATTTCAAAATGCTTATGATTAAGAATTGTTTTAGCTACAATAATAAAGGATCTCTACCTTTTAAAAATATTTATTATATTAAAGAGCATATTTTACATGTTCTGCACAAGACAAATGCAACATTTTACTAAAAATACTTAATAGTCTCTTCCAGTCTTTTCTCAGAGCCCCTCTGTAAGTTGTCTCACAAGTGCAAACATTAAAATTAACTGTCAGGCTTTTGTCTTATGAACTAGTGCTTACTTTCATGGCTGGTGTATCAAGTTGCATTCATTCAGTATGTCCATAATGTAGAGAGGTCATCATTAAAAGGCCAGTCGAGAACATGTATGTCTTCTTTCTCCACAGGAGTAGTGTCATAAGTTGCTTCTCACACTCTGACTATTGTGGTAATTTTGTACTTCTTAAGTTCCTCTGTATATTTGTTTAGGGTCACATTGATTGGATAGTGTGTAATAAGAAATCTCATGTTTTTGTACATGACTTCCACAGGAGCTAGATGGTTCATTTGAGCCATGTTACTTTAGTTAAAAACACTCACTAGGGTTATAAAAGAAGTTAACAATTGAATACAGAAATAATGCAAAGAAACTGAGTTTACTTTAATATACTCCACTTGAAATCCTCAGTGCTTTGATTATGAAGTTGGAAGTAATGGGAAATTAAATGAACCTCCTAACAAAAAGCAGCAATTCCTCAGTTCAGTTTCATATATAACAAGTAATATAACATATTCCAAGTAATATACTTGTTTCTGGAGCCACAAAAAAGTCAGCCTCTCTACATTATGGACATACTGAATGAATGCAACTTGATACACCAGCCATGAAAGTAAGCACTAGCCTTGGACATCTACTGGGAATTCAAAAGAAATACAGGAAGTTCTGATACAAATAGACAGTAGAATAAATAAAACTTAAGCAATGGAGCTAATAAGAGAATGCAGTCTACTTTACAATTTTGTCAAATGTTTGCAGCTCTCATGTCACAAAATTCTAGAAAGAGTAGTTTTAAGTAAAGTCAGCAGCAATGATACAGGGCGAAAAAGGCAGGAAACAAAGCATCATGAGATAGAAGTCCTTATATGCCACCATTGGCCATGTGACTTTGGACATGTCATTTGACCTCTATGGATGTCAATTTCCTCTGTAAAATAAGAGAGTTGGACTAGACTCTGACTCTACTACTTTGCCTCCCCTTGTTCTCTGGAAATATTGTTGTCACAATAATTACTGTTCACCCAAGTAACATCACGAAGCAGAGTCTAGTCACGCACAGGAATTTCAGCCACTGTGACTGTGAATTCTAATACTTCTCTGGTCACACCATGGTTGAATGACCTTGGGTAGGGCACCTAACTTCAGCTAACTGTCTCAGATGCTTCACCAGACAAAAATCTCCAGGAATTTATGGAATAGATTTCCAACTCCTTACATGCACAAACTGTCCTTCAAATGCCTTTACAATGCTTACCTTGGGGACCACCCTTGAGAATTCATGAAATTAGTCTTGTTCCCAGAATAATTCTCAGTTGTGATGTGTTCTGACCACCAACACAGAAGCCTTTTTTTATACAAATCATAACTATTTTAAAGGAGGCCAAAGTTAAGTAAAAATGTAAAAGGCTGAATTTTTTTTCAAATTTGTGAAAAGTTCAAGGCTAGGAAGATCTGATATATTTTGAACCACCATGGTTCTAATAATCTTAAACAAATAGTGGAAACCAAGGAAAATTATTGCAAACTTTCAGCAAATATTTTTGAGGTATATCTTATAATAGAATTAGCTCTATGATCTGTATCCTAAGTTTAATAGACAAGAAGTCTACTATTTGTTACTAATAATAACAAAATAATGACAGCTGTCATTTGTTATGAAAATATTATGTTTTAGGCATTATGCTAAAGGCATTACATGCCAGGTCTATTAAATGCTTTCTGCTGCAAGTAAGAGTACTTAAATAAAACAGGATTAAGTGTTAGGGGTCCCCTATCTCATAATTATTGGTGAGGAGTGGCTAGTCCCAGAGTTGGTTGAGCAGTATAACAGCATCACAGAGGACCCGTCCTTCAACTTTGCCATTTTCAACATATGGGCAGCATCTCCCCTGGTGTTTGCATAATGGCTGTAATGATTCCAGGTGCCACACAGAGACTTCAGCATCTAGAAAACTACACTTCCTACACTCTTTCTATTGGTTGGGAAAACCCAACCCAGAAGGTCCCTACAGATTTCCCTCACATTTCATTGTTCAGGTTCAAATAACTTACTCATACCTAAACCAATCAATGGCAAAAGGAATGAGAACACCAATATCCTTTTAGACCAATCACAATTCCATGGTCACACAGCTTAAAATTGGGAAACCCTGTATTCTTAATTACTATATTGATGGTTCTGAAATTTCAGTGCATGTACGAAACATCAGGAGAGTTTAGTAAAAATGCAGATTCCCAGACACCACACCCAGAGATTCTGATTCAATAGTATAAAGAAGCATTATTCCTCATTTTTAACAAATAATCTCAGTTAATTTTGATGCAGGTAGTCTACAAACAGCATTTCATTAAAGAGCACAGTGTTAGCTAGCATTTGGGCAGAAGTCTGATTTAAAAAAAAAAACACCCTGATTTTCTGTAAGACGCAGACCCACCATCTCCAAAAGCTATCCACCTTTCTTACTCACAATCATAGAAATACCACATTGAATTCTCCCTATAATCTACATAGGTCAAGCCCTATGTAGTGTTCAGGTTTAGGTCCCTAACTTAAGAAGGCTATAGATAAAAGATTCAGATGAGGGGAACCAGTTTCAAGATGAATCAAAATAGGTCTTCTAAGTAACCATTGTATAATTTGGGAAGATTTAGGGTAGAAAATAGTCAACTCTTTAGGGGAGGAAATGGAGGGGAAGCCATCATAAATTTTCAAATATTGGCTAGGCTGTTACATGTAATGAATGCTCAGGGGTAGAATCAATGATCAGAAATTACTCTAGCAGAGGCTAGTGGACTGAGTATCTGTCACCCACAGTGTAAAAGGGAGTCCTCAACGGAAAGAAAGGCTGTGTAGATGACTTGTAAGGCATGCTGTGATCCTCCAATTACACCCTCTGCAAAACGACTTTTGTTATTTTCTACCACGGTCATTTCTGCTGAACACCTTGGAGTGCAATTTCATTTCTATTTTAATTTTATTAATGTTAATTTTATTAATGTTAATTTTATTAATATAATTAATAGATAATTATTTCCTAACAATATATTAGGAGTAATATAATAATCTATATATTAATATAATACAAGATCTACTCAGAAAAAATCCAGCCATTGTTAATATAACAAGAATTGTTTGTGTGATATCAATATAACAAGGCAGCCAAGGAGAGTGGACAGGAATGCACATGCCTGAACAATGACAACTTAATGTACTAGTCAGTGGAGGTAGTAGACAAATTGAGTGAGCATGTGTACTGTGTGGCTGTTGCATGCTAAATGAGTTAATAGAACAACAAATCTGCATCAAATTTTGCATTAAACTTGAACATTGATCCACAGAAACTATTCAAATGGCTCAGAAGGCTGCAGCAGTGAGCAACTGGGGATTGGCAGCTTCATCACGACAACATGCCCACTCAAGCACCACATCTCCTGCAGAGTTTTTTGGCAAAACATCAAATTACCCAGGTGACTCAGCCCCCCTATAGCCCAGATTTGATGCCCTACAACTCCCAGCTTTTCCCCAAACTAAAATCACCTTTGAAAGGGAAGAGATTTCAGATCGTAGATGAGGTTCAGAAAAATATGATGGGGCAGCTAATGGTGACTGGGAGAACTCTGTGAGGTCCCAAGGTGCCTACTTTGAAGGGGATTAAGATGTCATCATCCTATGTACAATGTTTCTTGTATCTTGTATCCTCTTCAATAAATGTCTCTATTTTTCATATTACATGGCTGGATACCCTCTGGACAGTCCTTATATAATTTCTATTTTAATTTCTAAGTGTCCTGTTTTCTCATATTGATAGGACCTGTCTGACTCTTCTTTGTGTCTCCGTGGCATCTAACTCATAACCATGCTCACCATAGGTACTTAGTACACAGCTGGCAAAAGAAAAAGGATGGCCTAGAATGGTGGGTAAACGCATCCAGATTATAACATAATGCAAGATGAGTGGAAGTACTTTTACTACATACTTCTTCCCTGCTTACTACTTTTACTCCCTCTCTGGGAACTACAGATGGTGGCTACATTTGCAATATGTCGTCTCCTCTCTGGCAATCAATAATGGGGCCAGAAGTTAACACATAATTCAAGCTGAGCCAATGAGATTGGCACTAAGATTTTAAGACAGTCTCTTAGGGTGGCAGTACATATAAATTCAGAAGCTTGGTCTACTGGAAAGCATGGTCTATTAAAAACCAATGAAGCACATGAGAAACAAAGAGTAAGTTCCCTGACTTTCCAACTCCTGAATCCCAATTCCTTCCTGAGGCTCAGGTGCAAACGAGAACCTCTGTGTGGTCCCATGAGGAACTCTGTGTCCTTATAAAATGTCTTCCTCCCATCTTTTCTTCTCTCTTTTTTTCCTTCTTTTAAATTTAATGGAAGCTGGCTTTAATTGGTTTTAATTCATTTCAATCAAAATCTTGAATCCAAATAAATTTGTCTTTGAGTTTGCTGCTGAGGTGACTGATGAAAATACTATGAAATCTCCAAGAAAGCCAGGTCTTTGAAGATCTTAGGTAGAGGAAGAGGACCTACACCTCTGCACGGCGCCAGATATTTCAGAGTCTGAGACTGGAACTATGGCCAGCTGATTTCCTTAGCACTCCAACTCAGTCTGCAGGGACATCAACGCTCCTATGAAGACTCCACTGCCTGACCACAGGTCTCCTTATTACAAAGATCCCCCAGAAGAAACTAGGAGATAGAAACTAACCTAGCACAATGAGGCAACACCAGCTGAAAAAACAGGAGGAATATCTGGTGTATCACAACTCCCTTATACCACGACGAGTTTCTCCATACAACATTTTAGGTCTACAAACGGAAGGCACAAACTGCCTTTCAAAATCACATTAATCAGTGAATATTCACAACCTTTGAACTTAAATTTTGAGAGACAAAACAGTTTTCCAATATGCATGTGTTCTTCCTACTTGATACCTTATGGCTATTAAGCAGAACACATTGACTGGCGTTTGACATAGTTACTGCACAACAGTGTCTGAACAAATCCAAATGACATTTTTCCAAAACTGCCAATTTAATCTTAGATAAAAGGGCAGCCCTGACAGATGAGGAGCAGGTGGAGATAGACAGTAGGGGAGCAGGCAGGGAAATTACTGAGAATTTTACATTTTTTGCCCTTGCAACTAAGGTAACTTTTATGTTGGCCAAAGTTGGCAAATCATTAACACATGGGTACTAAAGAAGAACTACTTCTTTCCCGTTTCTGTGTTCCCTAGAGTTCTGACTCTCATGCTTTGCCTAAAACTGATTTTTTGCTCCTTTTGTTTTTCCCCAAGCATAACTTCCACCTGTGTTGAGTCTTTACAGCTTCCCACAGGAAAAGAATCATGTTTCAATGATTCTCAGGCATTATAGATTCTCTCTCTGATGAGTATGGTATGAGAAATAAAAACCTAAATTCTCTGAACTAAAAATGTGGAATAATGGAAGCCGACTCAGCTTCTTAGTCCAAATTTAAGCCAAAGTGTTATTTGGTGAAAGCACCTACTCAGACGTGTAACCACTTCAGCATCCACAAGGCAGTAATGAGGAATAATTCTATAAGAATAAGGACAGCCATCACAAGAGACATTGGCAATTTTCCCTTGGCAAGTAACAAAACAAACAGAAATTACCCCATGTGTTCATTGATGCTTGAGATTTCTTTGATAGGAATAAAATATTTCTGAGAAAAGTACTATATGATTATAAAATCTTGTTTAAAAACAGCTTTTTTTTTTTCTTTAGTCAATAGAGAGCAAAATTTCTCAAAACATGTATACTCTTTGACCTCACAGTTCCACTTCCAGGAATTTATTCCTAATAAATAATCAGAAAGGTATACAAAGATATATGCATTTCAAACTTTGTTATTGCTTTCAAATAGTTTTATAATGTAAACTTTCAAACATATACAAAAGTAAAGAGAGCAATGTAATGATCCACCATGTATCTACCACACAGCTTTATTGTTTATCAATACTTTGCCAAGTTCTTGTTTATTTACCTCATTGTTGTTTTTGCTGAAATATTTTAAAGCAAATACCAGCCATCCTATCATTTGACTCAAATACCTCAGTTTGAATCAATAAAAAAGGATTTTTAAAGTTAAGATTACCTTCATATCATTCTTTTACCATCCAAGTTGGCAATAATTTCTTAATATCATCTAATATCCCTTTATGTGTAATTTTAAAATATCAAAAATTACTTTTACAGTTTATTTAAATCTGAATGCAAAAAGTTCCATATATTAGATTTAATTGTTATTTCTCTTAAGTCCTGGTAATCCTATTAATTTCTTCATTATGCTGTTTATTTGTTGAAAAAAAATCAGGTCATTTTGTACTGTAGAATTTCTCATATTCTGGATTTGGTTGCTTGTATTTTTCTTGTGTCATTTATTATGTTCCTGTATCCCCTGTAAACTGATAGTTAGAGTTAAAGTCTTAATTAAGTTCAGGGTTTTTTTGTGTAGGGCAAGAATGCTTTGCAGGTGGCTCTGTGTGCTTCATATTAAATCACTTCAAATGTGCTTCAGGCCTGTTCACTCCACTTGAGTGATGTTTACCTTGCTTAGTGGATTCAAGTGTTCTCAGTCTTATCCCTCAGGTTTACATTTTCTCAACAACTTTTCACCTAGTGGTTTTAGCAGTGATTTGACAATCATTGCCTACATCTATTATTTGACTAGAGATTTAAAAATGCTGATGTTGTAATTTTATAATTTTATAATACCTATCTTATTAGATCTATGTCTTCTATAATGAAGCAGCTTTTGCCCACCACCCTGCTTTTTATTTTCAAAAATGTCAGTTACAATATAGAATCAGGCAAATGTAGGTTTATAGTTGTGAGTATATGAAAGAGATTATTTTTGTATTATTGCATTATTTTCCATATGAACAACTGTAAACCTACATTTGTGCCTCCCTGCATAATGAACACCCACCTGTACACCTTCACCGAGATTCACCAATTGTTAACATTTTGCCACATTTACTTTATGACTCTCATTATATATACTTGTTTTTGCTGTTCTGTTCTAACTGTATTACAATCATTACGACACTTTACCTTTTTTAATAGTTTAGCCTGTGTCCTAATGACAAGAACATTCTCCTCACAACCACAATCACGACTCTCAATATATTTAACATTGATTCAATGTTATCTAATACAGAATTCAATAAAAATGTTCCAAATTGGCCCCAGAAAGGTCTTTATAATATATATGTATATATATTTAATCCAGAGTCCTATCAAATTTATGCTCTGCAATGTTATCATGTCAGATAATTTTCTACTTCTATCCTTCTTTCCACATTTATTAGCTGGCATTTTTAAATCTCCGTTATTGTCATTATTCGTTTAGATGCTTAAATTGATCCAAACTTGTCCAATGGGAGCCCCATTAGCCTGATTTCTACATAATTTCAACATTATTCCATTGGTCTTTGAATACTTCTTTAGTTTCTGGCACAAGTCATTCTAGGCTCATCTTGTAGTTTTCCTGTCTCAGATATTTAGAAACCAAGATCTGGCTTCTAGCTATGCTCATTGCTGGGAGGATGCCACTATTTCTAGACCCTTTCAGTACAGAGAGACAAAAAATATATTTTTTCAAAAAATCATGAGTTTATACCTCCAATTCAAATCCAATACCATAGAAATCTTTCTCTTTCTTCCATTTTATATATTTTATTTTCTCTCACAATGAGAGCCCTAGTTTCCAAAAAGTTGAAGGTATTTTCTCATTTGCTGTATTCTTCAATATACACAAAATAATCTCACTTACCATCACAAATAAAACCTAGAGTAAAATGAAATATTTCTTTAACATTCTTTCTGTTCATAGAATATATTCTATGAATATATATTAAAAATGTACTTTAATTCCATTTTCTATGTAGTTATATTTGATATAAAATTTGATAGACAGGTATAGATTTATCTGTTTCTATTTACAATCAATTTTAATGTCTGTCCTTTTTATTCTTTGGATTTAACTTTTCTTGAATATGTATCGTTTTTACAGAGCTCAAAGTCAAAACTGTATTAAAAAGTAAACTCATATAAAAAAAAAGTAAACTCATATAAATCCCTCTCCCATTTCTATTCTCCAGCCCTCTTAAGTGGCTATTTTTATTAGTTTGTAGATTATCCTTAGTATGTTGATTTTTGTAAATATAAGAAAATGTTTTTATTATTGTTATATATTTCAATATTTAAGACAGTTTTTATTTTTACTGTATTTATACTCATTTATACTGTATTTATTTATACTAATACTTCTTTTAATGGTCATTATCCCCCTTTTCCCTCCCAATTGTTTTGGACTTTAAATGGTATATTTTGAATCTCATTTATTATTATGTACTACCTACATGCCAATCAATGGTCTTATTTACTTTCTCTTTTCCTTCTCTCTTCTCCAATGTTTTCAGTTGTGTTATTTCTAATTTACCAGAATGTTTAATATTTACCTGTTATTCTTCCACCTTTCCCCATCTTTGTTTAAGTTCTAGACCTAGAGTTGCATATAATCAGGGCTCATCATCAGTGTTTTTGCTCCTATTTCCCATGTCATCTTTGGTGAGATGCAGTTAGTCGCAGGATGGGATCATAATTACATATGTTCTGACCTTTTGCATGCTTAAAACTATTAGTCTATAGCTTTGATATTTAAAGGACAACTGGGGTAGATAACACAGCCTTGTTTTTATGTATTTTTCTTTTTATTTTTCAATTAAAGTTTACTTTTAATATTATTCTGTATTAGTTTCAGGTGTACAGCATAGTGGTTAGACAATCACATACTTTACAAAGTGTTGCCCCTGCTATTTTCAGTACCCACCTGACACCATACACAGTTATTAGAATATTATTGACTATATTTCCTATGCTGTACTGTACGTCCCCATGACAGTTTTGTAACTACTGATCGTCACTTCTTTCAATCAGTCCCCCAAACTGTCTCCCCTCTGGCAGCCATGAGTTTACTCTCTAACACACAACAATCAGAGAATGGTTAAAGAAATAAATTATGGTCAGCTAAAATAATGGAACCTTCATCCATATAACCATTGTACATGCTACAGCCACTGTGAAAACACAGAAAATGATACATAAACTTGGAATGGTCAAGTCTGTGTTTTTTTTTGTTTTGTTTTGTTATATTTTCTTTTTTTTAATATGCTTCATTGATTATGCTGTTATAGTTGTCCCAATTTCTTTTCCCTTCGTTCCTCTCCACCCAGTGACCCTCATCCCTCCAGTTGTCCCCCCCTCTTAGTCCATGCCCATTGGTTGTGCATATAGTTCTTCTCAACATCTTCCTGTCTACTCCACTCCCTCCTACTATGCTTCTTAATTCCTGTACCTTCTCCCTCCCTTTCCCCCCTTCCTCCTCCCTGCTGACCTCCCCCCATAATGTTCCCCATACCTATAATTCTTTTCCCACTCTCATTGCCTACATAGTTTGCCTCTGTTTTGGTTCCCTAGCTTCTGCTGTTGGTTGTTGTGATACAGTTTTCATTAAAATGTTCATAGTTTTAATCCTCTTTCTCCTAAACAAGTCCCTATAATATTTCATATAACAGTGGTTTGGATCTGATGAGCTCCTTCAGTTTTACTTTGTCCTGGAAGCACTTTCTCTGCCTTTCTATTCTGAATGACAGCTTCTCTGGAATAGAGTAATCATGGTTGTAGGTTTTTCCTTTTCATTACTTTGAATATTTCTTGCCAGTCCCTTCTTGCCTGCAGAGTTTCTTTTGAGTAATCAGCTGATAGTTTAATTGGGACCCCTTTGTACATAATTCTCTTCTTCTCTCTTGCTGCTTTTAAGATTCTCTCTTTATCCTTAATTTTTAACATTTTGATTATAATGTGCCTTGGTGTGGTTCTCCCTGGGTCTAGCTTTCTTGGAACTCTCTATGCTTCCTGAGCCTGTAAGTCTATTTCCTTCCCCAGGTTAGGGGAGTTCTTCTTCATTATTTTTTCACATAATTTTTCAGTTTCTAGTTCTTCTTCACCTTCTGGCAACCCTATGATTCGGATGTTGGTCCGCTTATAGCTGTCTGATAAGTTTCTGAGCCTCTCCTCAGTTTCCTCACTTTTCGTTTCCTCTTTCTGCACTGGTTGACTGTTTGTTCCTTCCCTATGTTCTGATCTGTTGATTTGAGCCCTGGTTTTCTTTCCCTCACCACTAGTTTCGTATGTGTTTTTGTTCATTTTAGCAAGACTATTCTTCATTCCTTCCCCATCTTGTTTAAGATCTACTGTTAGGTCTGTAAGCATTTGTATAACCAAAGCTCTGAACTGTGCCTCAGAAAGATTCCCTATCTGCTGATTCATTAGATTAGATATTTCCTGTCTGGTCAGTTGCATCACCAGGATCTCTATCATGATCTGTGTCATCCTGACAGCTTTGTGTTTACCTTTGCTTCCTGGGCGGGGCTGTCACACCTCCTACACTATAGAGGGCGGAGCCCGGTGCTCTCATCACAACCAGGTGACCCTTCTCACCATGCTGTGGTGTTTTCTGTGGGGGTGGGGGTCTAAGATGGATTTCTGCCATTCACTCTCTGCTGAGAGACTGGAAGCCTCCACCTCTGTCCCCACCCCCTCCAGGCCTCACAGTCCCAGGCAATGGGGGTCTGCCTTCCCCAGCATTGGAATCGCAAGCTGATGGGTCTGGTCTGTAGCCAGGGGTGCTCCTCAATCTCTTCTCGCCTCCCCTTAAATATGGGTATCTGTGCTTACCGCCATCCCACCACCATTGCCACTGCTGCCATGGACAGCACGGCTTGACCTCTCTGCCACGGCTTTGCCCCTCCTACCCGTCTGGACAAGCACCACTTCTTTATAACTTCATGCGTTGGACTTCCATTTGTTTTCTGGAACTTCTGGTTATTTCTAGTTTTGAGGTAGTTTATTCCTTTCTTAGTCATGGAGGGAGATAGAGCATGTCAGTCTAGGCCTCTATCTTGGCTGGAAGTCTCCTCCAAATCTGTGTTTTTAATGTATAAGAATATTATGTGTATGAGTGTTTAGAAAAAAGAAGGTTAAGAGTGGAAGACTTAAGAGTGATTTTCTCTGATTAATAGAATTATTGATGATCTTTAGATTCTCCTTTGTGCTTTTTTTCTTATTTTAAATTTTAGGACTTCTGGGATTAAAGAGAATACAGTATTTTTTAAAAAACTAAACAATGACCTAAAGTTTTCAAAATTTATTTTTAATGTGTTGATTTTAATCAATAGCTCCAGACACAATGTACCATGGAAAGAGCAGCAGGACCTAATTAGCAAGCTCAGGACTGCCTAGACTAGGCTTGGTGTCCTGCCTGTGCTAGGTACTCAATCAATGTTTGCTGATGATGAAAACAACTCAAATTAGTAAATGTTGAGCAGATTCATTCTAGGCAATATGATTAAATTTTCTGAGTCAAACTCCAGCCTTCCAAGGTTCATAAAATGAAGTAGAATACCTGTAAAACTGCCAATCTTTGGTCTGGCATCTAGTAGATATTTCTATCACTTCATCCATGAGGGGAAGAGAGATTATTAGCACCTTGTTCTTGATAACTAATTGGGATATATTGAGTTTTACTTTTTCTAAAGAATATAAAACAAACATGGATAGTCAGTAAAAAAGAGCTTGAGGCAGCCTATGAGAAATACAGAGAGGAAGAAGAAAATGATTAGAGAGACAGATGCAGAGAGAAAGGCAAGACAGGTTGTTTAAATATCATTAAAACCTATATATAGTAGTTAGGGCTGCTGCTCACTTGTAAGAGTGGAGGAAACATGTACTCCTAAATCGTAACTGTGTTATAATAAAAAAATGTAAATAAATATACACCTGCATCTTTAGTCAGTATAGGATAGTAAACTTACCACTGGTCTTACAATAACTTCCCCCAGTGGGGCTGACCATCAGTGGAACCCCAGAGCAACTGAATCAGAATTTGAATGTGGATTGTCAGGCCTAGAGTTGTTTAAAAACATCTCTTCAAGTGACTGTAGTTACTAGTCAGGTTTAGGAATTACTGGTTTATACATAGGACCACCATCTATCCCACCTATCAGGACAGTCCCAAACTAATTATTATGAGAACCCCCTACTCATACACAAATCTCTTAGCAGAGGTGAACATCACATGCCTTTAAACCTCTACCCTACCCTCCTGAAGAGTCTCAGTGAAGGCGATGGCCATTTAACTCACCCCAAGAAGAACAGCCTTGCATCTGACTTCCATTGTACTATGGAAGGCAAGACTTAGAGAAAAACTACCCCTTAAACTTAAATTCACATTAAAATGCCAACCAATAGTCAGATTCTCCCTGAGAGAGTAATTTGATGAGTGGAGAAAACTGAGGCATAAGTTGAAGTGGGGAAAGAGAATGGGAAACTGGGGGCATTTCAAAGATAATTGTTTCTGCTACTTCACTGCTTTGTCCAAGTTGATTGAGAGAGCCAGAAACAAATATAAATTTGACTTTATTGATTATTTAAGGACTTTTGCTCATTTCTTCTTTACCTCTCTTTGATCCTCAATTTTTAAAAGATTCAAAATAAGAAAGTCACTTGACAGAGAGCTGATATTGCATTTCAGCTGCTGAGAAAACAACCAATGCTCCCCATCAAGCTAATGCACCATCCAATTTTGAGTGTTACCTTGTTCTGGCTTAATCCTAATCTGTTTTCTTGTAAAATAAAGACATGCAAAGATAAAGATAAGCACTTTAGCATTCTTAAAAGTATTCACATTATAAAACTGCAAGAGAAAATATTGTGAGTACACTCCAGTATCCCCATATACCTGCCATCACTTCCTGGGACATGATTGTTGTACAGCACCAGGCATTTCTCCATGTCTGGACATTCCAATATTTTCATCCTCCCTGTCTTTATTTTTCCTACTAGTGATGGCAAATTCTTTGTCAACAGAAAGGATTTTTAGTTACTTGGCTCTTAAATTAATATCCAAGCTACAAAAGTTACAAATTTTAAAACCTGGTTTTCATTACTTTCAGTCCAAACTATGACAGTATTTATAAAACTAGTGAAATAACAATATCACTTTCAAATATTCTCTGACAAGTTTTTGAAAACTCCAGTTGATAGACTAAATTGCTTTTCATCCCCATTTACAAATCAGATTGATTAAATAGTCTTAATTTTAATTTACAATTATAAATGTAATATATTTAAATTTATTTTTATGTGCCTCCAATGTTTTATATGCAACTATAATGAGCAAAAACTTTCCTAGCTTTTAAAGCACTTTTTGCAACTCTAATCAAATAAACCGAAAAGTACTGTAAATTGAGTTCTGTTAAATATTCCCATTCTTTACAAACTTAATCAAGATCTCATATTTTTCAACTAAAACCTCAAGGTTAAAATGTCATCCATTTTATAGTGAGATCACAAGGAAGTCTTTTAGGGTCTGAATTATGACACAGTCTCTTGAAATAGCAAATAGACTGGCCCTTTTTAGAGAGGCTTAATTTGGGTAGATGGAGTTCAGCAACCCCTAGCCTAGCTGCATTCAACAATTCTCTTTACTGCTTGGCTGAATTCTGCATTCTTTTTATATTCTTCTTTTCCAGTTCTGCCCACAAAAGCCCCCATCTCTCTAAAAACCATCAGTTTTTTGTAATTTAGTCTAAAATTTGACCAAATCATAGCTATTCCTTAAGGTAGATGTGTTAAATCCTAAAAATCTCCTTGAAATGCTCGTATACTAACTTGGATGAAAATCAAATCACTGCTTTAATCCTCATAACACCACTATCACCACACACACATTGGTTTAGATGACTCAAGAAGAGGTACAATGAGGTAACAGGCTATTCTGCAATGAATTTCAATGTCTCTTAAAAACATTTTTTTGGTTGTTGATATTTGTTAAGAATGCTCTCTGGAAAGAACACAAGCCTTTTTGTAGGCATTTTTTGAAAAGCTTGTCTCCAAGGCAGTTATAAACTCAAGATATTGCTAGGAGAAACTCTGTTGTAGGAAGACAGAGCTGGAAGGAATTTGATGATCATTTGCTCTAACCCTGTGCTACACAGAAAAAAAACTGAGCTCCAAAGAGAAGGAACAAGGGAGAAGAAATTCCTTTGCTGAATATCTTCTATGTTCCTGGCACTGTGCAAGTTTACCTTCAATTAGGATGCAGAGAGTGGTGCTTGATAATCTTTTTCCACTTTCTTTTCCCCTCAGACACATTGCAAATGTTATCATGCAACAGGTGCACTTACTCAAGTTCACCTAGCTCCTTGCCCTGAATTCTTAGTAGACAATCTGGCCTTCTCTACCATTGAGTCAGTACAAGTAACCAGCCATTCACTACTTCAAATTTCTAAGTCACCCTCACATGTACCTAAATTCCTTGTGAAGAGAATACAAATTTCAGTGGACTGAGCAATGAAAAAAGATAGGTAAATAGATATTCTTTCTAGAAATTTAGAGAAGAGGAAGGTGCAAGGTTGGACAGAAGATAGAATAAAGGTGCAGTATCAAGGGATGGATGGAGAAGGGAGAGAGTTGAGCATGTTCATAGAGAACTAGGAAGAGGGTACAGATACAGAGCAGAGAGTGAAGGATTGACAGAGCAAGACCCCAGAGAAAGAGGGATGAGGGCACAGGTTGAGTTTGAAGGAAAGAGAGATACTTCTTTCTACAAAACATGAGGAAAGAAGGTGGAGATGGATGTATACACTGCTGAAGATGTTAATGAAAGGAATAGTTCAGATGACAACTCTAGGGTCTGGGTTAAGTGAAGAGGGGAATATAGACTGGGTGAGCATGGAAGAGTCTAAGATCTGAACACCTCCATGAACTAATTAATGGAGGTAAGGGCATAAATAAACTGGAAGGACATTGGAGATTAAAACTTCAGGATGAGACAGTCCTGAGTGATGATACTAAAGGGCAGGGCTATTAAAAGACCGGCATGGCATAGTAGAGGCCAAGTAAAACACTGGGCTTAGAGATCAAGATCAGAGGAGCTAGTGGGTCAGGAAGGTCAGTGCCTGGACACTAAAGTCACCTTGGTTGATAGTTTGCAAAAGTTAGGGGAGAGAAAGGACATGAGCCTGCTGCCAAATTCTTTTGTGAAGCAAAAACTGATCAGCAGGTTGACATATGACAGGAATGACATAGGGAGGAGATGTGAGTCTCAAAGCCAATGAGGAGTTTACATGAGAGGACAGAACAGTGGTCTAGCAGCAGCTTTGGAGAGCAAGAGAGATATTAATTCCCAACTTCCAGCCTGAGGGTCAGAGGGTATGTGAGAGGGGATCCCTTTGCCTTGAGAAGGATACAAGGAAATGAGGAATTTCATGCGAAACTAAGGTCTTAGTTGATGGAAGAAGATAGGAAAAACATTTTGTAGAAATGTTAATAAGTTCCAGGCGGCACGGTTGAAAGGTGAGGGAGGGAAATAGGAAGCCAAAAAAAAAAAAAAAAAAAAAAAATCCTGGTATGATATTATGTAATAGAATAGAGACTAAAAGGGTCTGCATCCAAGGCAGTGACTAAGGGTGTGAGGGACAGGAGGTAGAGAGACCTCTGGCTCAACTGTATGTGACCTTAGGGGAATTATTTGCTCTCTCTGCCCTAGTTCCATCATTCTAAAATGAAGATACTACTGGTAATCACATCATAAGTTTGTTGTTTGAGGGTTAAATGTGTTAATATTAATACATGTAAAGTCCTTGGAAAATTGACCAGCATATAGTTAGCCCAGAAGCAGCACTTGTTTTAGAAGGAAAAAGACTCCCACTCCACTCTACACTTTCTCTCAAGTAAGGGACATTCACTTATATTAAACCCTGAACAATGCACCTTCATTTCCTGTTACTTACATGCAGCAAAAACCCAGCATGCCAAAAAAGAAAAAGTCTGTCAGAGTCATTGGCAGATTCAATTTCTTGCAAATATATCCTATGACATTTCACCATTATTTGTCCCTTGAGAGGAAAGAGAGATGAAAAAGTTGGTTGAAGACAGTAAGAATCTAGAATTATAAATGTTAAAAATTTACGGTCAATAAAGTCATCTAGTATACAACTGAAAAACAGCAACAACAACAAAAAATAATCAAATAACTGGACTGAAATATGGGCAAAGGACTTGGATAGACGTTTTTCCAAACAGGACATACAAATGGCCAATAAGCACATGAAAAGATGTTCAACATCATTAACCATCAAAGAAGTGCAAATCAAGACCATAATGAGTTATCATCTCACACCAATTAAGATGGCTACTATCAAGAAAGAGAAAGAAAGGAGTAGATCTCTGGGAGTTTCCAACAGGCTGCCTAAGGTCAGACTGGTACATGATCTGACGCCACCAGGGGCAGATCCAGGAAGTACAGATCAATCTAAGAAGCAGCAACAAACAATAAGAGTCACAAAAATGGGGAGACAGAGAAACAACCACCCATCGAAAGGAAAGGTAGAATCCCCAGAAAGAGGGATAAATGAAATAGAGAGGAGAAAACTATCAGATATGGAATTCAAAACATGGATTATGGAGAAGCTCAGCAGGAACTACGAATAACTCCAGGGAAACTACAAGGAACTCCAGAAATACTACAAGGAACTTACTGAGAATTACACCAGCATGAAAAAGGACATAGAAGCTGTCAATAAGAGCCAGGAGGAAATGAAGAATACAATCTCTGAATTGAAGAACACAGTAGAAGGAATTAAAAACAGGCTAGAGGAAGCAGAAGATCGGATCAGCGAGCTGGAGGACAACGTAAACAAAAACTTCCAGACAGTGCAACAAAATGAAAAAAAGACTGAACAAGAATGAAGAGGTTCTAAGACAGCTGCAGGACAACATGAAACATAATAATCTTTGTATCATAGGAATTCCAGAAGGAGAAGAAGAGCAAGGGACAGAAAATCTCTTTGAAAAACTAATGACAGAAAACTTCCCTAAAATGATGAGAGAAAGAGTCACACAAGTCCAGGAAGCACAAAGGGTCCCAATGAAGAGGAACCCCAACAGGCCCACTTCAAGACACATCATAATTAAAATGCCAACATTCAAAGACAAAGAGAGAATCCTAAAAGCAGCAAGAGAGAAACAACTAATAACATACAAGGGAGCTCCAATAAGGCCATCATCGGATTTCTCAACAGAAACACTACAAGCCAAAAGGGAATGGCAAAAAATATTCCAATCAATGAAAAACGAAGGCCTACAACCAAGAATACTCTAACCAGCAAGGCTCTCATTCAAAATGGAAGGTGAAATAAGGAGTTTGCAAGACAAAAGAAGGCTAAAAGAATACATCTCCACAAAACCATCACTGAAAGAGATGCTAAAGCATCTGCTTTAAGAAGATGAAGAAACAGAGAGAGACAGAGGAACACAAGTACAAATGGGGAAAATTATGCTTAGTGAAATAAGCCAGGCAATGAAAGAAAAATACCTTATGCTATCACCTATTATGGGAAACTAATGAACAACACAACCAAATGAGCAAAATTGAACCAGAGGTATGTAAACAAGGAATAAACTAACAGTAACAAGGGGAGAGGAGAGAGGAAGAGAAGGGGGTAAGAAAGGGAAGGGTCTAGTCCAAGAACATGTATTAATGACTCATGTACATGGACAACTGGGTGGGGACTGACTGTGGGAGAAGGGGGGGCAGGGTACAAGGAAGCAAGACGGAAAAAAAAGTGGGACAACTGTAATGGAAAAACAAACAAAAAATTTTAGTGGGGGAAAAAATGAAAATATAAAGAATGGAAATGCAAGTTCAGTGAATATTAGAAGGACAAGAATTTTTTTTCACACTGTATATTTTTCTCCCTATCTGATCCCTCCAGAGTTTGGCATTCTAAAGAAGTAAGGAATGACATAAGTCTCTTTGCATAAAACTAATAAGATCAGTTGTTAATAGAGGTTTTTTTGACCAAGACTTTGACTGGAATGTCATGCCCAAAGGAGACATGCTTGGGCTCTGGTTGTTACCAAAAAGCACTGAGGAACTGAGATTGACTTTCAAAAGTAATAAAAGCCCACGAGAAAAAAGGCCTGGTACCTTGATTGGTTGTGCGATCCACAGCAATATTTCCAGGGAAGAAGTGAAGGTTGTTTTCCTGAAAGATGGCTAGAAGGGACCATGAGGCACAATGGAAAACCAGAAGGACTTGGAAAAGACACGTGTTTACAGGCAAGGCTGAATGCCAGGTACGTGGCTCAGCTTCTGTGCCCTGAAGGGCAGACTGAAGGTCACTCTAAATGTTCCTTGCGTAAGTTCCAGCAAAGCAGAACTAAAGATCATAAGTGATCATTTGCTGCTCTTGTTGTCTTGTTGTCTTGTTGTCTGCAAATGAACAGAATAAATTAAAAATGGACTTAATGCAGTCCCTTTAATGACAAGGAGGGTAATCTTAGGAAGAAAAATTGTGATTCAAGGAAAATCACAATGCTCAGTGGTAGACTATAAAGTAGCGCAGCTAACCATCTTTAAAGTTTCTTTTCATTTAAAATTTGTTTTCATTTAAAAGTAAACTATGTCTGTGGTATCATCCAAGATGTTTAATTTACAGGCAAGAAGAATGTCAAATGCCTTGCAACTGGATGTCTTCCTGATAAGACAGTCTTGCAGAATTAGAGACTTGTTTGTGGGTTATGTAACATAAATTAACATGTGTTTCCTGCTTTCAAAGGGCATAAGCCTATGATCTCATTATCTGAGTGATTGTCTGCACGTATAGGTCTCACTTAATTCTGTCTGCAGCGCTGCCTCCTGAGACTCAATGGTTTGGCTGAACTAAGTGGCTGGGTTGGTGAAGTATGGGATGGTCTGTGGGCTTCACTTTAAAACTAGTTTCTCTTTTCTATCCTAATGGCTTGGACGGAAAGAGCCCAGAGGTCTGAGAGGGGGGAAACCTAAAATATTTCCCTCAGCCCAAACGAAGTATAGTGGGCAAAAGGGTTTTGGACAGGTGAGATGTGCCTGGCACACCTTCCTCCAAAGAAGCCTTTTTTTTCCCTAATGTGGGACATTGAAAAATTAATCCCTGCCTTTTGTCATCTAGGAGTTATGGTTTGAATGATGTCTTTTAACCCTGTTGCCAAATCTGTTGCCCCCAGAATACAACAAGGATGCCAGCCTTTTAAATCAAGCACACTGTTGTCTGGGGACAGCCAACCAACCTGGATTCTGCACGATCCTTCCCAATGCGGGAAGGCCACCCTCCCCTCCATAACCCCACTCTTATTAGGGATTTCTGGACCCAAGGGTAGGTAGGACGACGACCATGTCCAGCTTGAAGCAGCTAGAGGAGCTCGAGACCTTCACCCATTGTACTTCATAAGATTATAAAGGGTCTTAAGTCTGAGAGGGAGGGATTGTTATTTTTTTATTGATAAATTAATTAATTAATTAATTTTAAAAAGAAGAATATATGAAAGGGTGAAGTGGGAGAGCTTGTATGTACGACCCATGGGCATGGACTTGGGGGGGTTCCTGAGGGAGGGGGGTGCTGGGTGGAGGGGAGCAAAGGGGAAAAATTGGAACTATTGTAACAATATAATCAATAAAACATACTTAGAAAAAGAAAGGAAGAAAGAAAGAAAGAGAGAAAGAAACAAAGAAACAAAGAAACAAAGATTTAAACTTTTGTGGTTTGCTGGTGAGAATGTAAAATGGTGCAGCCACCTTGACAAAAGATATGGTAGTTTCTCAAAAAATTAAAAATAGAACTACCACATGATCCAGCATCCTACATCTAGAATTGAAAAGAAGGACTTAAACAAATACTGTACTTGTACATCAATGTTTATAGAAACATTACTCACCGTAGCCAAGAATTGGGAACAACCCAAATGTCCATCAGCAGATGATTGGATAAACAAAATGTAGTATATACATACAAAAGAATATTATTCAGCCTTTAAAAGAAATGAAATTCTGACAGATGCTATGACATGAATGACACCTGAAGGCATTGTGTTAAGTGAAACAGCCAGTCACAAAAGGACAAGTATAGTATGGTTCTATTTACATGAGGTATCTAAAGCAGTCAAATTCATAGAAACAGAAAGTAGAAGGGAGGTTACTAGGGGCTGGGAGTTGTTGTTTAAGGGATGTAGAATTCCAGTTTTACAAGATGAGAAAGTTCTGGAGTTCTGTTTTACAACAATGTGACTATATTAACACCACTGAACTGTACACTTAAAAATGGTTACAATGATAAATGTTACATTGTGTTTTTTACCACAATAAAAAAAAGTTTTTTAATAATCACCTAGTATCCCTCCTCCTCTCCCTTTACTGATGAATCAAGTGAAGCCCAGAGAAGGCAACCAACTCATCCAAGGTCACACAGCTCACTGAGGCAAAATCAGGACCAGAACCTGGACTCTGACCCCAGCTGCAGGGCATTCCTTCCATTACTTCCATTACATAGTGCTCTTGATGCCAGGTACTGAGGTAGTAGAAAAGATGACATGCTTGATTTATCAGTAGTGACAAAGACATGCTGATGAACATGAAAAGAACAAAGTTTCTACTCAGTCCCTGTAAGTGCTCGTGCCCTTCCTCCTTATCTTGTCAATATTATTCCAGCCAGCAGGTATAAGAGGCCACACTGGAAATCTCAAGATGTTCACATCTTCTCTCTCTGGTTTGTGGCAGGCCCAAAAGCAGATGAGAGCAGCTTTTCTGTTCTTGGACTGTTCCCCCTGTAATTTAGAAGTCCAGACAGTTACACCGGAAAACAGGAAGACAATCTCAGGGGGCCACTTAAAGACGAGCTTGGTGTGGGGTCTCAGTGTCATGAACAGAGCTGCTAGTTAAAACTTGCTACTCTAAAACCAGTTCCTCATGCCTGTCTGGGCTCAGAGAGGAAGTCCTTTTCCCTTTTAGGAGTTTTGCTTTAGCTCTTTATTTCAAATTCCAAAAAGGAGACAACAGAAAAAGCTGGCCCTAGATCAAGAAGCAAAGATGAAACACAGATTTTTTTTTAAGAGTGATGTCCATAGGTTACCTCCTATTTTAAATAAGAAATTTCTATTGTTTCCATGGAAACAATGAGTGCAGCTGAGGATCCCCACAGGACCTGGCTGGGTGATTCTAGAAATCTCCACAGGTTAAATGTGTTAGCACTGAAGCCAAGGCCACCCTCCCCAGTGCTCCTCCGGTTTCCTTGGCATACAAACATCTCATGAGTACAACACCCCTCTGGGCTCTGAAGGTGTTAGGAAGATCCACCTTACATCAATATGTCCCGTGATGAAGAGCTAAATAAAACATTTTGGCAAGGACATTTCTAAAGGTCTTTCCACTCCAGAAGTATTTTTATTTCAGCAACCCCATCGAGGTTGATCCAGGATGCCTATAAAAAGCCTTCTGTGTTCCCTTAAGCATTCTTAATGAATCCTCAGGAAGGAAGGAATAAGATGGGGGTCAGAGACTCAGAGCCCCTGCCAGATGCTGAGGCTGCCAGCCTGGCTTTGTGTGTGGGTGGCGGAGCTGAGGGCCCCACGCTCCCTCTCCCCCCATCGGCAAGGTCTCTGCCCATGCTCCTTAAGCAGATTGGCTGTGCTCCTGACTTGTCTCACCTGTGGGTCTGCTAGTTATCAAACCGAGGGCAGGATTACTTTCATGCCCAGTTTTGCAGATGCTCACAAGCACGGAGCCAAGGATTAGCTGAAACAGGAGGGAGGACAGAACAGAGAAGCCCTCTTGACAAGATTCAACCATGCTTGAGCTGCTCTTCCTGACACGAGACACACCTGTCATGTAAAAAGCCAATGAGCCATGTAGGAAACACCATGTGTCTCCTGTTTAGACCTGATCCTGGGAAACAGGGACTTTCCTGAGGTGGCATCAAGCATGAAAATGGGAGAAAAGCCACAGGATCCTTGGCTCTTTGCAGCACCCTCTCCCCCCAATTTGCACAGACAGGAGAAGTCAGGAGGTAAGAAGGCTTTGCTGCCTCTGAATGTGCTCCTCTTACTTCCTCCTCCACTCGTTATAGTTTCCCCAAACTTCACGGACCACCTTCACAGCCTGACACTCCAGAGGAGCTGGACTTCTGATAAAAATTTTCCTATCCTACAGTGTTCCAAGGAGCCACCCATCTGGACCACCGATTCTCTCCCTGATGCCATCTGATGACACCCTTCTGCTCACTACATTTCAGCCTCACAGACCTCTTTGCTTTCTCTCGAGCACTCCAGGCATATCCCCACCTCCAGGCCATGGCACTGGCTGCTCCTTCTGCCTGGGATCCTCGTGCCCTAGATCTTACATCAAGTCTTTTCTCAAACCTCACCTCAGAGAGTCTTTCTCAACTATCCCTATTTAAGATGGCAAAATTCCCCACATGTACTTCTAGAACCACTTCCTGCTCTGTTTTCCAAAGCCCTTATACTCTATCTGTTACTTACTTTCTTTATTTACTATCTGTCTCTTTCTCCAGAATATAAGTTACTGGAAGTTAGGATTTTGCTCACTGCTGTATCCACATTGCCTAGAATGGTAACTAACATAGACAAAATGTGTGATGAATGATGTCGTATAATGTTGACAGTCATCTTGCCTTTCACTGGCACCAGTTTCCTAGAGACTAGGCAATCATTTTTACCTCTTTAGACCTAACTTTTCTCTCTGTAAAGTAGTCTATGAGTTGATGAGTCTACCTCAAGCCTATCCGTCAGCCCGAGGCCCCATTCCAGCTATTGAAGTATGCACTTGACATCATGAGCTGCCCAACCTGTTGGGCCATAGCATTAGCTCGTGCAGCCCAAAGGCAATTCCTGATTTTTAGGCACTGTTGCAAGACAAAAGAAAGGTACAAAGAAACCAGCAGAAGTCAGTGTCAGGATGACACAGAGGATAGGGGATTTCTATTTTGTTCATGGAGCTTGAATTCCTCCAGATAGCTTTGAATTCTCACCATTAAAGGAACTGTGTGTGTGCACATGTGTGTATGCACACACTGCCCAAAAGAACTGACATCACCAAATTCCAGACAACTGAAAAAAACATCTTATCCTACCTGGGAGAGATGTCCTGGGAAAAAGACATTTAGAATAGTTAGAGAAAAAGAAGCATACATCCTGAGTTTACATGCAAAAGAATCTAAAAATAACTTGCTATATTCAAAGATGTCTAGCTTGTCATATATTTTACATTAAAAATAGATACATGATTTGGGGAACAGATGTGAGGGTAGCTATAATATCTTCTTCTGTTACTGTTTCATCTTTCTTCCTGAGAACACATAGTACTTTCTAGGAGGACAGCTCTGACTTGCTCCTGGTTTACAAAAGTGACTGCTACTGATAACAGGAAGGCATGGGCTTTTCGTAGCCCAGCCACTCATAATTTTTATCCTAGTCGTCTTTATAATCAAATATATATTTTTCCCTTGCAAATGGGAATGAAGGCAGCGATTATGTAGAGAGCCATATTATGTGCCAGATACTTTATATTCCACTCCCAAAACTTGAAATCAATATCATTATCCCTATTTTACAGGTGAGGATACTGAGGCTTACAGACATTAAGTGATTTGCTCAAGATCACCCCAGCTAGCCATGACTTGACCTCAGAACTTATGAACTCCAAATACACTGCTCCTTCAACTGTGCAGTGTTACTTTTTCCCTATTGGTGCCAGAGGGTTAAGAGCTGTGCTGGAAATTAATCATGAATTAGCCTCATTTGTAAGCCCCAGACCAACAAAATGTATCATACACAATTTCTAGCCCTTTAGACCTGTTGCCTTCCTTTAAAGAAATGGACTTTTAAAAGTGAAAATAATATCATGACGGAATTTGATAATGAACCAAAATTATTCATTCAGGCCAAAAGAAGTACTTGATCCAACCCTCAAAGGACCTTTTCCAGCATCATCAATCTTAAACTGTAAGGTAGGGATAATTATTCAATTTTTTACTTGTGACTTTTTCAAACTTAACCATCTCTATCAATTAAAAGTCATGACATATATGGTCCTTGAGTGATCCACTGGGACGCTAGTAACTACTAGAAATAAAAACCCTAACAAAGTGGTTTTTAAAATGGGAATGTTTATATCTTCTATAGCAAGGAGCATGCAGACTGGGTGGTTCCAGGGTTGGTTAATCGGTTGATTCAGCAGCTCAGTGACATCATCAGAATAGATATTTCTCCTATCCTGACTCTCTACCACCCTCTGGACAATGATTTTTCTTTAAGTCATGCTCCTGTAATGGTCCCAAGATGGCTGTCCCAGATCCAGACAACATGATGATAACCATGAGAGGTAGGAGAGAAATATCCCTGGCTTGGATACCTTCTTAGAATCAAGATAAAACCTCCTTCCTTCCAGGCCCAGCCTGAAGGCACAGGGGCTACATGGGAGCGTGTACTCCTCTTAGTGATATAAAAACTCAAGAAATAGCCAACTGCACAAGCACATTTCAAGCCTCTGCTTACATCCCATTGCCCAAAGAAAATTCCATGGGAAAGGCCAAAGTCAAGAAGCGGGGAAGTCAGTGCTCCTATGATAAGGCTAGGACAAGGATTGAAAGTATAATACTATAGGGAGTAAAAAGTTGGGACAAAGAATTCAATCTACTATCCATGATTATATCAGATAGAACCTTATAAAATTGTCATCTTTTAAGTATAAAACAATCAAATAATGACCATCTCATATGCTTCAATGTAATACTATCAGTAGAGCTAGGTAGAACTTAATCTAGGCCTTTTGTCCTATGGCTACCAGAAGTCCTTGTAAAGCAGCACAAATAGGTGATACCCTATAAAAAGCAGATTTGCTAAGTACACAGGAAATGAAAAACACATACAATAGTCTTTCTCTGAAATAGCAATTAGTTTCCCTTTAAGTAGAGCCATGCTCCATTAGAATTAATCATTCATTAGAGTTTAAGGATTATATGAAAATAAACCTTCAAAGTTGGGTCCCCAAAATTTTTTCCATGGAGAGTCAGAGGTATTAAGCTCCCACAGAACAACTATTACTTTTAAGTAGAGCTTTAATTACATTAGAGATTTTGTTGTGATTGTCTCTCCAAAGTAAACTTCTCCTATAGAACCACTGTAATCAAATTTCATAGTTTGTTATGCTCTTTCTCCCTTCTCTCACCCCACCACACACATATGTCCATGAACTTGCTTTCTCTTGCTTTCACCTTTGTTCAAGCCCATCTTTTTGAAATACCTGTCACCTAGCTGACTTCTAATCATCCTTTCCACTCCTACCCTCATCCCCATGTAGACTGGCTTAAGCATCCTATTCTACTCCCCATAATATTCTGTACATACAAGTAAAGCAGCACTTTACGCGTTGTAACAAAATATGTAAGCATACATCTATTTCTCCCCCTAAGTTGTGAGCTTCTTGAGTGTAGGGACCATGTTCTATTTATCTTTGCATCCTTAATACCCAGCTTAGTGATTTGCAATAGTAGGAAGAGAAGTTCATTAGTCAGAATAAGTTAAATGCAAGTCCAGTATCAAATAAGCCCAATTTACGCAAAGACCCATGCAAAGGCTGAAACAGATGTGCTTGATTGGGCAGCTCTCCTCCAAGTAGTAACTCAGGGATCCAGCCTTCCTTCAACTTGTGGCACTGCCATTTTCAACATGTGTTCCCTTAAGGTCACTACAAACAGGAAACGGGGCATGGTAAAGTTACTATCTTGGCCCTAAGTGACACAAATGACTTCTATTCCCATTCTGTTGGCTCAAATAGTTGAATGGCATCCCTTAGTCACAAGCAGGGAAGGGGGTTGGTGGGGCAAGAACTCACAAAGTCGAAAGAGAGCATGAGCCTTTGGTAGTCAAGTGGCCATCTATGACACAGGGAGAAGGGAGGAAGGAAAGGAGGCAGAGAAGGAGGGAAGAACTTACTCAATGCCTAAATATATAAGCTCTACATTTTAAACCATGTGCAAAGAATTCTGCTTAAATTTCCTGCCAATTGGACCCTTAAAACCAGCTGCAGAAAGCAGTGAAACAATTAGCTCAAACAGAACATACTAAAAATAAAAAGTGAGAAACTCATGGCAGTTGCATGTGTTAAGCACAGTTAAGAGTAAGAAAAACTTCAGGAGTACACGACAAGGGTGTGAGGGTGTCTCTATGAGTTCTGTGTCTTACCTTGAGAGATGAGGAAAGAGAACAGAGTCTTGGAAAGTTGCCCAATTGGAAATGCTCTAAGGAGAGGAGGCTTATGGGGCTTGAGGGAGAAGCATTATGAGGGGGTACTACCTACCCCGAAGAAGACTTACAGTCTTCAATATAAAAAGTAAACCAAGGGGATTTTGAGGACATGAGTAGATAATGGAATAGATAATGAGAGAATAATGTTCATCAGGATTTGGAAGTGAGTGATGAGGAGGAGGCCACTGCCCATGGGAAAAGCAACCACTTTCTAGGGGGTTGTCTGCAGTGAGACAATATGGCGTCAGAAGCCAAGCAGTGACATGGGGCATAAGAGCATCTGTGGTAGAGACTGTTATCTGTTCCTCAAAATCCATTTCTCTCCTTCCTGGCACACAGCCTTCCTTGCAGTTACCACATCAGAGGAATAAGAACAGAAATGATTTGTGTCACTCTCAGACCTGGCCTAAAAATCCTCCATGGGTGCTGTTCCATGCTTTTTTATCTTCTTCTCATTGGATGCAAATGACAGTGAAGTCCTATGTTTTGGTGACACCACAGATGGAAGGAGCCCAGTCCTTGGGTGACTTCATGGAAGAAGGCCTACTTCCCTAATTAAACACATGCCATGACTGTTAAATGAGCAAGAAATATATTTTACTGTATAATGAACACTATGATCCATCACCCAGATTTCATTTCAATGAAAGACTCCTTACCCCAACTGTCAGGGTGTGTCAGCAAAGAGCCTTCAGCTCTCAGCCTCTTCAGTAACTTCTTTAGCACTAAGAGAGTTGCTCCAGCTGGCTTTATACCCTTCCAAGGAAAGCCCACATACTGAATGTATGACCAGCCATTGTAGTATAATATGGGACTTCTCTAACAAGCCAATTTAACTTCTGTGGAGTTGACCAAAGTTATCACCACGCCTGACTTGCCCCTCAGCTTCTCTCTTGCCTAATCCTGCTTCCTTTCCTTCTTTTGTAGGAATTTGTAAATCTCAGACTGCCCCCTAATAAACATCCTTCACACTAAACTTTCAGAGTCTGCTTCTTGCAGAACCCACCCTGAGACCTACTGTGAATAACCTACATGGTTGTGTGTACCTTAACCAATATGGCATAGAGGTAGATCACTCTTTCTGTTGCCATGGCTCTTCCAGTGTGGTCAGCAGACATGTTCCTTGCTAGGGAGAAAAGGCTATGTCATCTGCAATAGGAGAGAATTAGGCCAACACACAAGGAAGGAGTAGAGAGACAGATAGGAGGGAAAAAATTCCAGCTGGGATGAGCCTCTTTCCAGTTTTTATGACAGTGATTCCTAAAGCTTTTCCTGGAGCTTCTCTAGTACTTTTCCCAACTACAGGAAATCAATTAACTTCCTTTTCCTTTCTCTTTTCACATTGGCATGACAGAAGTTCATTCCTGACTCTGTGTGCAATATGACCCATATAAGACAACGGCGAAGGCAGCGGGGAGCTAGCATTTTGTCACCATTCTTAAACTAAGTTTACCTCCCAGTCCTACTGGCCTGCTTTAAAGTAAAACAGTGAGAATGACCTCATGTGCTCTCAGGAGAAACTTCCTCCCCACTCAACCTGGGTCATACTAAGGTCGCATGGAACATTGGTGAAGGCTGCCAAGTGCACAGTTCATCCATTAGTTCTTTTGACTGGGACGCTTTTTACAATGCCTTTGGTTCATATAACGTCTCTGCTGAGAAATGTTTCAGGGCTAAAGTATTTTCCTTATTTGCTACTCATTTTACACCAAGTTAACTGAATAGGAACTATGGTAAGTGATGTCATACACCATCTCATTTAATATTTGAAACTACCTTATGAGAAAGATATTATTTTTTTTTACTGTGGTAAAAGATACATAATATAAAATTTATTATTTTAACCCTTTTCGAGTGCACAATTCAGTGACGTTAAGTATTTTCACATTGTTGTGTAACATCACCACCATTCAATTCCAGAAATTTTTGATCGTCCCAAACTAAAACTCTGTGCCTATTAAACAATAACTCCCCATTTCACCTCCCCCCAGGTTCTGGCAACCACTATTTTACTTAATGTCTCCATGAATTTTTCTATTCTAGACACCGTAAATAGTGGAACCACACAACATTTGTCCTTTTGTGTCTGGCTTATTTCATTCAACTTAATGTTTTTAAGATTTATCCATGTTGTATTATAGCATGTGTCAGAACTTCCTTCATTTTTAAGGCTGAATAGTATTCCACCATATACATATACCACATTTCGTTTAGTCATTCATCTGTTGGTGGACATTAGGGTCGCTTCCATCTTTTGGCTGTTGTGAATAATGCTACTACAAATATTAGTGTACAAGTATCTGTTTGAACTCCTGCTTTCAGTTCTTTAGGGGCATATATCTGGAAATTGGATTTCTGGATCATATGGTAATTATAGTTTTAACTTTCTGAGGAATCTTCATACTCTCTTCTATGGTAACTGTACCATTTTATACTTCCTCCAGCAATGCACAAGAGTTCCAATTTCTCTATGTCCTCAGGATTTTTTTTTTCTCCACATAAGTCAGAAAACTGAGGTTCAGAGAAATGATGACTTGCTCACAATTACACAGTTACTAAAAGTAGCTGATCCTGCATGGGAGGCTGAGATTCTTGACTCCAAGTCCATCACACTTCCTGGGCCCCACAGTGGCCTCAGACACACAAGAGCAAAAATAGAAGTCTATTAAAACCTAAAACAGGCAGAAGCAGAACTATATCTGGGAAAGGATTTGTTTCTGGGAGTTACCACCCAGTTGTTCTTTTAATAGTGACTGCTCCGTGGACACTGCTGGGAACTCTTGGAGTAGAAATGTGTGTACTTGATTGACAAAAGTCAATCTTATTGACTAAGAAAACATTTCATTCCTTCAGTTAGTCACACTCATTTGTTGAACAATTATTTGTTGAATGCATATTAGATGCCAAGCATGTTTTTAAAGGCTGTGAAAAAGACTGCCAACATTCCTCTTCTCATGGAATTCAAATTCTAGAGAAGAAGACAGACAGTGAACAGGGAAAGGAATAACTTGGACAACTTCAGTGTTATAAGTACTCTCAAGGGTATAAATGGGGTGAGGGATAGAGTAACAATGTGGGGAGAGGGAAGGTGCATTTGAATAGCATGAAGCCTCTCTGGAAACTTAAAATTGAAAAGGTTCCAGCCATGTGAAATTGAGTGAAAGAATATGTGGTCATATGAAACAGCAAATGCAAAGGCCCTGAGGTAAAAATAACTACAATGTTCTAAAAAAATCAAGATGTCATCCTGGTGGGACAATGGAAACAAAAGTTGGAGAGTAGAGAGAGAATGCAGTCAGACAGGAGCCCAGGTGCCAGATCAGATGGGTCTTACAGTAATGATAACTAATGTTTATAGAGGACTTACTGTATGTCAGATACTATTCAAGCAATTTATATGTATTAGTCATTTAATCATCACAACAAATTCTATAACTAAAATACTATTATTATCCCCACTTTGCAGATGAGGAAATTGTTGCCCAGAGTGGTTATGTAACTTTCCCAAGGAGATTGGCTGGTAAGTGTTAGAGCTTAGATTTAAACCCAGGAAATTTGGATCCAGGGTCTGAGTTTATAACCACACTGTTGTATACCTATCCTGTGGTCAGGAGGTTAGATTTTATTCTAAAAGCAATGAGATTTCATTGAAGGACATTAAGCAAGGCAATGGAGGACCTGTTTTATATTTTGAGATGATCGTAATGGTGGATGTGTGGAGTAAAAGGGGAAGCAGAGAGACCAGTTGAAGGCCATTATGGGAGTCTAGGTGAGAGATAATGATGGTGTGGCTGAGGGAGGTGATGGTGAGGAGAGGAAAAAATAGACATCCTTGTGGTACCTTTTCAAAGTAGAGCTGTAGGGGCTTGTTGATGATTTGGTCATAGAGATACGGGGAGGAGAGCAATTCAGGTTCAATTTCAGATATTTGATTTGAGCAACTTGTTGGGTAGAGAACATGTTTACCGACTTGGAGAAGAGCAAGCTGTAGAAGGGATATGTGTTGGGTATTTGAATGTCTAGCATTTTAGTTCTCTAACAGCACCCCCATTTCTCATTGGAGAACACCTCTTTCTTATGGGCTACTGTCAAGCCAAGAGGTAGTCTACTGAGTTAGTCCTATTTTATATTTCCTCCCTGGATGTGAATCTTGAGAAGAACAAATTCAGCCCCTCCTGGGGCCCTCCTAATAACATTTTCCTCTATAAGACAATTGCTGTGCTTTCTACTTCCCAAGCTCAAGATTCCATCCTCCCATCAATTCTGTGAGTATCAGAGCCTTCTAGTACATTCTCTCTGCCTGAATTAGCCAGTGCCAGTTCTTGTTGCTTATAACCAAAGAAATTACAAGTTGAATATTAGGTAGGGAAAGACTACTCAAAAACAAGAGATACATTTTAGACAGGTCACGTGTGAGATGCCTGTGAGATACATCAAGGAGGTTGTTTGATACATGCATGTGGGGTTCAGGGATAAGGTCTGGGGAGGAATAACCAACATGTAGATGATATAATAGTGTCTAGTATAATGTAACCCTGGCTGGTTTGGCTCAGTGGATTGAGCATCGGCCTGCGAGCTAAGTGTTGCTGGTTCGATCTTCCAGTCAGGGCACATCAGAGAAGGAAAACTCTGACTCCAAAAACCTCCGCTGCCTTGCGGCATACCTCTTCAGGGGAAAGGCTAAGGGAGTAAACCCCGACAGAAAATCCGGAGCCGGGGTCCCTAAGGCGGTTTGACGTTGTAGTCAACACCGGCAACTCCTGCGGCGCACCTGAAGCCAAGCTGTATTGACTCCGTCTTTCCCTTGGACCCTTCAGCTGCGAAGAGAGGGGGGGGTCTGCTGCATGGGCAACAGCAGACCCTCCATATCACCCTGCCCAGGCTCTGTAGCTTCATCGCAAGATGTCAATTCAACACGGGAGGAGACAGATACCGTGTCACTCCCGAGTCGGACTGCACAGCCATTCTCGGCGGTGCAGATAGACTCTTAAGAAGCTACACCATCGTCTCTCGAGACGGATGGCTGCCGACGAGTATAATGTCCCATGTCTTTTACTAAAAGCATCCTGAATCTCTTCCGGGGAAATATTTCTCTTTCTTGGCTAGTAACCTTGATGGGGCTGTTAATCATAGTACCAAGCCCTCCACTGCCCAAGTAGGGATCTGGGGACTGAACAGTCAGCAAATGTCATCTACCTGGTCACAGTGTTTCTTAAGGGATGCACACATGAATTAGGTCAACTCAATAAGAATTAGCCAAAGGACTTTTGATGGAACAATCAGAAAGAAAGAATTCTCTATCTGGAAGAATTGCTAAACTGGTACAATTTTAGAGCTATCAGGCTCTTTGTTTCTAAACCACCTTGGGCCATAACCTGATGAGAATGAGGTCAACACTGCAGAAAGAGATTCAAGTGACCATGAGAAAGAGGCAATGTGCTGATGGAGCATGGACACTCTTAACACTGTCATTTCTAAAACTAACGTCACAATTATGTGAATCAATAAACCACCATTTTTACTTCTAGTTGAGGAGTTTCTGTTACTCATAGCGAAGTGATTTCTGAGAAGAACAAATGGCATTTAAAGCTTCACACGTGGATGAGCTCACAGAGTAGGTAGAGAACAGAACTTAGCAACAAAACACTGTAATAATTAAAGATCCAGCAGAGGACAGGAGCCAAAATTTTGATAGGCTGTCTGTTGTCTTTGATGACAAATGAGACCAAAAAGATAAGGTAAATTCATTGTATTGCAGAGTTTTGATATTTTTTAAAAACTGGGTAATAGGAACATAGTGTGAAAATTCCCAAATTAAAACAATCCTTATGTTTGAAACATTTTAATTCACTTATGATGTGGTGTTGCTGCATTACTCCTGTATTCAAAGAACAGCACCTCTTTGCTGCAGCTCCACTGCCGCTAGGTCATGCCATCAGAAGAGCAATGGTTACCTGCCTTTTGCTGGCACCTAGCTTCCTGAGATGCAGGAATTGAGGAGTTTTGGCCGGGAGAAGTCAGACATGTGCAGACTGTTTGTAAATGTGCATGAGCTCTCTGTGGTTTTGCTCTTCGAAGATGGAGCCTGCACTCAGATTGTGTTGGCCCCTGAATTCACTTTGAATGAGACAGATTGGTGTCTGTGACCCAGGCTCCCCTTTCTCAACAGCAGCCAGACTGGCATCTTTGGCTTCAAAGGAATGGTTCCCATGTCAACAGAAGGAAGCTCTGCACTGAACTGATAATTTGAGCAAATTGTACAGATTTAGGAGTGGTGGGATGATGAGTTCTACCTAATAAGGAGCTGAGACAACCAAATGGTGGCTCTGGAGTGGGAAGCCAGTCTCGGGGATGGGAGCTGAGTAATCCCAGAAACTGATGAATGGTGGGATCTGCAGAAACAGTTAAGGAAGAGACTGCAGTTAGAGGCAAAGTCTGCCTATTTATTCAGATACAAGGAAACAAAGGGAAACTCTTCCTTTTGCAACATGGGAGAGCAAATGTGGACTTCAAGTCATCTGACTCTGGGGTGGGGAGAGTCTGAGTAGTGAGAGCCATCCAGCTGGCCCATGATTTAAACAGCTTTCAGGGACTTTGTGAAGACAGGACCCATTAATAAATAGCTTGGCAAAGCACTTAAGTGCTCAGGCTCTGGAGCCAGACTGCCTGGGTTCATATCCTGGGTTTGCCACTTGCTTCCTGTAATGATTTTGTACCTCCATTTCCTCACCTGTAAAATGAATGACAATTTGAACCTGGAAGACATTATACTAAGTGGAAAAAAAAAAAACCTAGATACCTAAGTACCAATACAATTGTACAATTGTATTGTACCAATACCAATTGTACAATTCTACTAATATGAGGTACCTAGAAGAGGCGAATTCATAGAGACGGAAAGTAGAATAAAGCTTACTAGGGGCTAGGGGGAGGAGAGAATGGGGAATTATTAGTTAATGGGTAGAGTTTCTGTTTGGGATGATGAAAAAGTTCTAGATATGGGTGGTGGTGATGGTTGCACAATATTTTGTATGCATTTAATGCCACTAAATATAGTTAAAATGAAAAAAATATGGTAACTATGTGAGGTCATGGATATGTTAATTATTTTGATTGTGGTAATTATTTCACAATGAATACATTATATACCTTAAATATATGCAAATTTTTATTTGTCACATATATCTCAAAAAAGCTGGAAAAATGGTTAAAATGATAAGCTTGAAGTTCTGAATATTTTATCATAATTAAAAAAAATAAAGCTGTTGTTGCAAGCAATGTTCAGCAAAGATTTCAAAAGGATTAGTGTTGTATGATGTCCATACATAAAGTTCAAAAACAAGCAGAAATCATCTGGTGCTGGAAACGAGGATATGAATTACCACTGAGGGGGGTGGACACTGGATAGGGACCTCTGGGGGTGCTGGTAGTGTTCTGTGTCTTGATCTGGGGGTTGGTGACTTGAGTGGGCTGCATTTGTGAAAATCACTGTGTCACTTATGTGTAACTTTCCTGTATGTGCATTAGACTTCAATAAAAAGTAGTACTCCCCTCACCCCTAAAAAATGATGACAATAATATCTTCCTGGGAAGGATATTTTGGTATTCAATTAGTTAAAACAGAAAACTCATTTATAACAGTTCCTGGCATGTAAGTCTTTAGTGGCAGTATGTAAAACCAAAGATGCTTCTAGAAAGCTTTTCTGCCAATCATTGCCCACACCTCCTATGATTCAAGATACTTTGTATTTGCTTCTCCACAGCCCCATTCTGTCCACTCTCTGCTCCGAGAACTGTGCTCTCCCTGCCCTCTGGCTTCCCAGTGGGAGTGTTGGGCCAACAGGGGCTGGAGTGGGGAGAACCAGAAGAAATTGGAGGAAGGAAAGAGTGAGGTTGAGGTACTTGTTTCTTTGGTGCCCTTCCTGAGCAGTCCGGGTGCACTGGCTGTGTTCATCAGCCAAAGCTCACAGATGTTGTGGAGCAGGCCTCTCCACCCAGCTGTCTTTCCCCAGCTTCTGCTAACTATTCCCTCCTGGTGACCCTTTGGGCCTAGGAGTGGGCATGGCACCCCATGATTACCAACCCAAAGAAGGATACTGTACACATACCCTTGTGGTTTCTTATGCCATGCCCAGACCTTAACAGAACATCTTTTTATTAAAATCTCCAATTTTCCCAATTTTAGTGTGTCATCTACTTCTGCTGGTCCCCTGACTGCTGCCTTCCCTCTTAGAGACGTGTGGGGAGACAGCCACGTACCCTGCATGAGGTCACTGCTGACTGGACCAGACATGAGAAGCTGACAAAACTGAACCAATCAGAGGCTCTCTGCTGAGAATTTGGAATAGAGGCACAGAAATGGAGTGATTAAAGCAAAGGAGAGCTCAAGAATCATACGATCACACAGCATAACAGAGTCAGTACCATAGCAACCCAAAGCTGTGAGCAAGCTGAAGCTATATTGGTCTGGAGGAAAGGGAACAGATGCAAAGTATCATCTATTAATGTTGTAAAGGCTTTACTATAGTCAAGAAAAAAATCTGTTCTAACAATATACAAGCTAATGTAAACATAATTATTAATGTTAGAAATTAATTCCCTTTCTGTGCTTAGCAGCATGGTAATAAAAGTGTATAAAACAAGTACCTTCATATTCTAGAGCAGCAAATTTTAACACGTGTGCAATTATGGAAATAAGGGAACAACAACAACAAAAATGAGGGTTTCTTTGCTTTGTCATGAGTCTAGCTGGCTCTGTATTTGCACTCCCCCAAGGACTCCTGTGTTATCAGCTCTGTGCAAGCTGCCCAGCTCCAAGAAGAAGCTAACTCACCATGCAGAGAGGTTTCCGGTTGAGGTGTCACATGGAAATGCAATGCTTTATGGAGACTCAAAGGTCTCTTTCCAGTCACTATTCATAATCTCAGTTGTGGCAGTAAAATTTTCTAGCAAGAGAAAACTGAGTCTCTTCAGCCTCAAACATACCATGCCCAGAGGAATCCCTTGAGTGTTTGTATTAGTTACAGAATCTATAGACAGGGCTGAGGCTCATCCCAAGGAGAAGATAACACAACCAGATGCCCGACTGACTCCAAAAGCAGTGCTCCCTCTGCTCTCTTAACTGAAGCCTGGAGCAGCATTCGAAAGGCAGGAGCCATCACCCTGGTTCTATCCCCTGACCATTTCACTCCAAGGTGTCTGAAACTCCTCCATTTCCCCATATCTGACAGAGAGAAAGTCCATGCACTCTTAACGGCTCTAATATGTCAGGAAAGTAAATAAAATAATCCAACTTCTTGAGAAAAAGTTCTTCATAATCCCAAGATATCACCACCATATGTTTATGAAGGCAAAGATATAATGGAGAGGAAACTTCAGTAGGTCAGACTAATAATAGAAAAGCCGATCTGAATGAACAAAAATTCAAAGCATAGACTGTGCTTTTAAAAATGTAATGGCATGTAATTTCCAAACCTGCTATGATTTTAGAAACCAAGTAGTAGATGTACTTAGCTAGCGACTAAAAAATATGATGTGTAATCAACATTAGTTATTTACATGCTTAATTGGTCTGACCATTTAACCTATACTGCTTTTTACATCATTAATTTACTCAATTTGTTAAAAAGGGTTTTCTAAGCAAATGTGACTTATTTCAACACCTGTTTTGGATTCCAAATATCAGTGTATTTGAGCTTAATGTAGAGCACCTAAGGTTCAGGTTCCAGAGCTGTACTACTTAGATTTACATCCCAGCCTACCATCTTCTAGCTGTGTATCCCTGTCCAGATTATTTAGCCTCTCTGTACTTTAGTTTTCTTAAAAATAAAATAAAAATAATAATCACAGTTACCTCATAAGGTATTTGGGAGGATTAAATGAGGTAATTCATGTAAAGTACTTAAAGACCCCAATGCACAGTAGTGTATCATCCATTCTAGCTCTTATTTACTTATTTTATTTGAAATTACCTATAAGAATTTTACCATCTGACTTTTACAGTGAAATTGTCCTATGGTATAGATACCATGTAGAAGGATTCTATGGTGCTTTCAATTTAAGCTTGTGTCCTTTCTAGCCTTGCATTATGAAAAGAACTCTGGGTAAGAAGTTAGGAAATTAGGTTCAAGGTCTAATGCAAGCATCAACTATGTGATCTTGAAAGTATCACTTCAATCCTCTAGATCTGGTTCTAATAAATAAATAAATAAAGGGTATACATTGACTACATTATCTTTTTTTTTCTTTCTTTTTTTTATTTTGGTTTTTCAATTACAGTTGTCCCCTTTTCCCCTAATTTCTCTCCCCCACCCAACCCACCCCCTCTCCCGCAATCATATCCCTCCCCGTTGTCCATGTCCATGACTACATTATCTTAAGGCAACATAGTGTGCTAGAAAGAACACTGGAGCAAGGCCAAACTTCAAGTTCTAATTCTAGCACAAGGGTATAAATTTACAAACAACTCACATAATGTCTTTGGAAATTCAGTTTCCACATCTGGATAATAGGTAGAGTAATATCAAAGATGTTCTTCTCCCAGGCTCTTGTGAGCATAAAATTAGATAATGAAGAAAGCACTTTGTAAACTAAAAAGCACTAAATAAATGTATGCTAATATCATTAATAAAATTTTAGATAGTCTAATTTTTGTGCAAAATCTTGTTATTTTTCTACAATCTTTTACAAGTGTTTGTGCTTTTGTGGGTTGCAATCAGACTATAAGTTTACGTTTCTGGCACTCAGACTATTTACGATAAACAATATCTTCCCTTATTAAGGTAATAGCAATACATTTTCAATTTGTCCCTGAGTCATTATCCAAGCATGACTCTCTCTGTGAGTCAATAAATCTAAGAGTTATCTATTTGGCATTTCCCCTTCTCTTTGCAAATATCTCTGCATATATAACTTAAGAAATAATTTGCCTCCATTTTGGCATTTCTTAATATTTTAAAGGATCTGTTATAGAAGAAAGGGAAAAAAATATATCCTCATAATAAAAGGATATGTTCATACAGTCCCTACACATACACACACACACACACACACACTCCCCACAACATATGCCCACATAGACACAGACATCAACACAAACTCTGTGCTCTAATCAGAAAAGCCCTTTCCCACCACTGGGCCCTTACTCATGCAGTCCCCTCCACCTGAAATTTCTTTTCCTTCCATTTCTACCTGTCCAGTAATACCTAGAATTTAGGGCTTTGTTAAAATCTCAAATTTTCAGTGAGATGTATTGAATGGTTCTTTGACCTATCAATAATCTTTAAGCTAGCTACTCCCTTTTTAAAGATGATGAAAGTGACCAATGAGGATTAAATGATTTGTACAAAGCACTTCTGTGGAATTTGTGGAAAAGTTTGAATCATGTACTTTTTCTCCAGTATACCAGGTATATCTTTTCAAATTATGGTAGTCTGAACCCCCTCACCAGTCCAGTTCTCTTATAATGCATCTATAATATCACATGTTGCCCTGCATTACAGAGTTTCTTGTGAATACATTTCTTTCTCCACAGAGATTACGTCCCATAGAACAGTAACTATTCTATTCTCCAAATCCTTCATAACCTTTAGCACTATGTATATATCCAGCTACTGCAAAACTTGTTGGATTGGAGTAAAACATCCCAGTGATATTTCCTACTACTGTTTTAAGAATGAACTTAGTTTTGTATGTGTCCACTTAGATTCTCATCTAAGGGAGATCTTTTGGAAATATCAAAAGCACCAATGTCAATGCAAGAGATGGCAAGGACCCAAGGCCTACCAGTACCTTCTGCTAGCTCTGTAATTCCCAAACACAAAGGCCTCCTTGGAAAGAATAAGGAAGGATGGGCAACTCCTTCCTGAAGGCTTTTGGAGGTGACTTGTCCTTGACATATCTTGAGTTAACTGTGTGCTGAAGGCTCAAGGCCTTTTGCAGCATGATTTTAATGACTGTCATTACTTCTGCCATTACCACCACCCCATAAAAATCATCACTGGCTTGTGTGATTACTCCTCTATTGTGCAGTGCCATCAAACTCCTGAGTGTGACAGAGCATATGGTCTTTGCCAATAGCAATATTCATCAAAGGAGGATAAAAGTCACAGTAGCACCCTGCTCTTCACAGTAGGTAATGGCTTTGGGCAAGACACAGCTCCAACTCAGCTTGGATCTTTCAGAGATGCAGCCCCGTTTTTTTTCCCACAAAGCACTTCATAAAAGTGAAAATGGAACACATGCTGAATGGTGTTTTCAGAATAATGAAAACCCTATAATTAGGAAGCAGTAGTTAAAATTATATTACCTTGACAGAGCAAAGCATAGTACCAAGTTAATGCAATTACTAATTTGGCTTTTCTGAGGATAGAAGCAAACAGTGCAATTAAATCTTTAGTCTTTATTTTTTCAGGGGACTAATGAAAGGGAAATAAATGAGCTGGATCCCCTTCTTCCCACTTCTGCCTCTGCTGAGCCATTAGAGGATAGGTTTTCCACCTCCCTCTCTCCAATTCCATCTGAAAAATAAAACAGACCACCAACTATAAAATGGATTATGCCCTACAATTTTAACCTGGAATAAAACCCTTATCTTTGACAAAGGTTGCCAAGAAGTTTCACATCACTGACTGGCAGCTCCCTATTCCCTCATTAGCCTGCTCATTTCACTTAACAAAAGATTCCCTGTATGTTGATGGTGTGTGAATGGCAGTTAGTATTGTGGACATTGAGTTTGACCTGTCCCCATATGTACCAATAGTACTCACCTTCTTTTTCTGTAACCCTTCTCTCAGACCCACCATCTCCCAAACAGTTTTCACTTTCTCATCATGACACCTTCCTGCACCTCATTCACTCGGCTTGCAGAGAGTCATTTTGGAGAAGATACTAAATGAAGGTGATTTTTTCCCAGCTGCCCACACTGGTCAGATGTAGTGACTGGCAGTTCACTGCCACAAAGAGGACAGATGACAGAGTGGCTCAGCTCGTCTATAAAAATTCTCATCCAAGGATATGTTTATTGATTTGAAAGAGAAAGAAAGTGAGAGAGAAACATTAATGAGAGAGAGAGAGAGAGAAACATCTATTGGTTGCTTCCATATGTGCCTGACAAGAGATATTTTAAAAATTCTCATCTGAGGATATGTTTATTCATTTGAGAGAGAGAAAGTGAGAGAAAGAGAGAGAAACATCAATGAGAGAGAGAGAGAGAGAAACATCAATGAGAGAGAGAGAGAGAGAGAGAGAGAGAGAGAGAGAGAGAGAGAGAGAAACAGCTATTAGTTGCTTCCATATCCGTCCTGACAAGGGATAGAAAGCGAAACCTAGATATGTGCCATAAAATTAAATAAGGACAAATTTTGACTGTGCCCAAAATCTGACTCTTCCTGCAATCACATATTTAACCAAAAAGCTTATGAACTAAAAATACATTATCAAGAAGGATATATTACTATCAATGTAATTGAATCATTTTTGCCAATAACTACAAGATTATCTACTTAAGAGCAGCAATGACAAACTTTGTTATCAACATTGTTGAGACCATTAGGCAACTTTCAATCATCAACAATCACCCCACTACTGTTCAAGTAGAGTTCTACGAGAGAGAGTATTCTTGGGGTGGGATGGGGTAGCCAAACTGAGAAAAGTAATTAACCAAACCCCCAAGAGTGGTCAATCCCTCTACAATTTACACTTACACAGAATTGGCATATAACCTCATATGTCAACTTATTATCAAAGACATACTATTACCATCCCAATTGGAGAAATACCTTTCCAGTAACAATAATATTAGTTTCAATTAACCGGGATTCCACCTTCCCAGAAACAAAGAATCAGATTAGCAATGAGAAGAGTGTTTGTTGAGTATCATACCAAAACACAGGTAATTTAAAGGTCTTGAAAGATGCATTCTCTAGGATATGAACAATCCAAGTGAGCTGTTTCTGTTTCACAATGGACTGTATCTATCTAATCCCAACACTATTATATCCACCAACGGGTGTCTGTCATAGTTAAAAAGTGCTGGTGAAGTCTGTGAAAATTCCCAATGTATGTCACCAAAACTACTATTATCTCATGCCAGAGAAGTTATAGTTGAATGAATTTTAGCTTTATATGCTACAGTTACATTGCAGCTATAGCTTACTGAGAATATACCCTAGTCCAGGGTTAGCGAATACACAGCACATGTGCTTCACCCACCTGTCCCCGCACATTTGGCAGACATTATCATTCAATCGCTACACTCTTCCCCCATTAAGTGCCACCAGTCTTCCCAATAAAATCCAATAGACAGCACTCCCAATCCTGGTGCTGGGCTCTGGACGAAGAATTAGGAAGCAAGGCACAAGGAGGCCTCTCACAGGGATGTTGCATGTGACTAAGTGTATTATTTCAGGTTTATTTTGATGGTTGTTGCTATCAACAAGACCTTAAAAATCTTGCTGCCAATTCTTCCTTACTGTAAAACCTAGGTATAAAATCAAAAGCTTGATGTTGGTGTTGGCTTTCCTTCCCTTCAGTGTTGCATGTAGAAGTGTCATAATCTTACTTAAACATACCAAACAAAATTTTTAAGTATATTTTATTGATTATGTTGTTACGGTTGTCCCAATTTCCTTTCCCTTAGCTCCCCTCTTCCCAGTACCCCCTCCTTCCCTTTAGTTCACGTCCATGGGTCGTGCATATAAGTTCTTTAGCTTCACCCTTTCCTTTATTATTCTTAACTTCCCCCTGTCTATTTTGTTTCTCCCAATTATGCTTCTTAGTTCTTGCACCATTTCCCCATTTCTCCCCTTCTCCCTCCCAGATGATAACCCTGCAAATGATCCCCACACCTATGATTCTTTTCCTGTTCCAATTGTTTGCTTAGTTTGTTTTTGTTTTTATTTTTTAGATTCAGTTGTTGATAGGTGTGAGTTTGTTGTCATTTTACTGTTCCCAGTTTTTATCTTCTTCTTTTTCTTAAATAAGTCTCTTTAACATTTTATATAATAATGGCTTGGTGATGATGAACTCTTTTAGCTTTACCTCGTCTGGGAAGCACTTCATCTGCCCTTTCATTCGAACTGGTAGCTTTGCTGGATAGAATAATCTCGGTTGTAGGGCCTTGCTTTTCATCACATTGAATGCTGCTTGCCAGTCCCTTCTTGTCTGCAAAGTTTCTTTTGAGAAATCAGTTGAAAGTCTTATAGACGCCCCTTTGTAGGTAACTCTCTTCTTTTCTCTTGCTGCTTTTAAGATTCTATCTTGAAACTTTGGCATTTTAATTATGATGTGTCTCGGTGTGGTCCTCTTTGGGTCCAACTTGTTTGGGACTCTCTGTGCTTCCTGGACTAGTATGTCTATTTCCTTCACCAAATTTGGGAAGTTTCTCTTCATTATTTTTTCACATAAGCTTTTGATTTCTAGCTCTTCCTCTTCTCCTTCTAGCACCCCTATGATTCAGATGTTGGCACGTTTAAAATTGTCCCAGAGGTTCCTAAGCCTCTCCTCATTTTTTTCAATTCTTGTTTTCTCATTCTGTACTGGTTGACTGTTTTTTTCTTCCTTATGTTCCAAATCATTAATTTGAGCACGGTTTCCTTCTCTTCACAATTGGTTTTGTGTGGATTTTCCTTCATTTCATTTAGCATAGCCTTCACTTCTTCCCTTATTCATTTGCCATACTTAAGCATATCTGTCAAATCTGTGAACATCTTTATCATCAGTGTTTTGAACTCTGCATATGTTAGGTTGTCTATCTCCTCATCTGTTAGGTTGGCTATCTCCTCATCGCTTAGTTCTCCCACTGGAACCTTAATCCATTCCCTCTTTGGGACATACTTGTCTGTCTCCTCATCTTGACAGGCTCCTGTGTTTGTTTGCATCTGTGTCTTAGGTAGAGCTGTTACACCTGTTATGTTGTAAAGGGTGGAGCCTTAGGTATTCGTCAGTACATGGAGACCTGTTTCACCACGTTGTAGTGCTGTATGTTGGGGAGGGGTCTGAGAGGAAACAATCCCTCTTGCTCAGCACTCACCCCTTTTCCAGGCACTTCTCCCACTTCCATATGGGACTGGCACTTCTCTAGCTGTTGCCCTGGTCATTGCTCCCAGGGTGGGTGGGTCTGCAGATGTTCTAGGACTGTGGGGGCCCTTTAAACAAGTGGACTCTGCTGAGAGACTGGCAGTTTCTTCCTCTACCCCAACCCCCACTTGTTTGCACAGTCAGAAGCAATGAGGCTTGGTTTTCCCCTGCGCTGGAACCATGAGTTGTGCAGTCTGGTCTGGTGTTGGGAGTGGTCCCCAGGTGTCCCTCTTGACTTTTTTAAATGTTTGACTGTGCTTTCTACCAGCCTGCTGCTGCCGCTGCTGCTGCCACCACATCATCTCTGCCCCTTCTACCTGTCTGGATGAGTAATTATTCTTTATATCTTTGTTTGTTGGACGTCCATGCAGCTCAATTTTCTGGAACTTCTGGTTGTCTCTAGTTTTGAGGTAGTTGTATTCCTTTTTAGTTGTGGAGGGAGATGCAGCGTGTCTGTCTAGGCCTCCATCTTGGCTGGAAGTCTCTGTATGGCCTTTAACAGACCAAGTTTTTTATATCACTGTCAGTAAATGTACCTTTTAGAAGTCAACTATTTAAGCTTTCTTGGCTTTTCGCCATTCCTACTAGAGGGCACTGCTGAGAGGCAAAAAAAGCAAAACTAGAGGAGATAAAATCAAGGGAGATAAAACTTTCCTTCATGCCAGCTCTCTCCTTAGCTTTACCATCCAGATCTAGAAAGCCTGACCTAACCTGCACTGCCTTACATGTGCCAAAGAGGCAGCCACTTTTCACACAAACAGAAACATCTCCCTCTACTGCCCTGTACCTGACCGTCTCCTCCAATCTCAAATATCTTACATTCATTTGAATCACTTTCCTGTTAACTTATGACTCTCCTCCCATTAGACTGTGAGTTTCTTAAGGGCAAGGCCCCAATTGTGTCCCTATGCCACCATGGTGCCTAGCACACGATAGGTCTTCAATAACCTTTTTTGTGTTAAGAAGTTATCAACCTAATGTGCTTTAAAAAAAATCACAGACCTCTTATTCAAGTGAAAGAAATGGAAACCATATCACCTTATTAAGTTATGGCAAATTTTCCATGAGTTCTTAGGGATATGTTTGGCCTGGCTCTATAATTCTTCCCACCATGAAATAATTCCCATGTGGGTACTAGTTTTCTGCTCCTCCACCTGATAGAATGAGGCTTCTTAACTCTGCATCTGAAAGGTTTGAGATAAAAAAAAAAAACTCTAGATGTCATTCAAACTCATATTGTAGTAGTTTTCATTAATGGTCTCACAGGAAAGCTGTGGAACAACCTTCTGGTCAAAATTACTTCTGAATGCTATCCTTCACCCACCCTGATTTTGTACGTTATTTTCCCCCCTGTTGGCTTTAATTATGTTTTCTCAATAGCCTTTTGAAATGAAGCAGGCTCCTGGGAGCATTTTGAATCTTATCTATGAACTTCCTGGTCAGAGTTTTCAATCTCTAATTATAACTTTGAATGATGGTTTTCACTTAATACTTGTAAGATGGGCCTTAGAGTAATTTAGTCTTGAAACTAAATGTTCAATAGCCATCATCAATATATTGAGGTTTAATTTATCTCATGTTCTTAGAGAAGTTGCTGAAAGTGAAGAGAAAATTTATGCTATCTTCCACCCTAGAAAACAAAGGGATTTTACTTGTGCAGCAAAATATTTATATGAACATCAGAGCTTGCAGTGTTCAAGGACTGAATTCACCTCAAACCTTTATTTGCATACTTGCTTCCAGGGAAAATCTATTATGGGATGGTCCATATATGTCAGTTTGGAAATCCTGCTTCTAATGAACAAATGAGAAAAGACAAGTAGTTATCTACAGAAAGAACACTTTTCTCCCCCACTGCATTCACAGACAGATTAAAATGTGCTCAAAATATAATATAGAAATAAAGGGGTTATCTTGAAGTACAGGCAAAGACATTTTGAATCAAGAAAGGATCATTAGTGTTGTTAGAAAATATCTTTAAAACAAAGGATAGGCTTTACTTTTTAAAAAATGTTCCAATAGAGCATTCTTTTAAATTTCATTAAATTTACTAGGGTAACATTGGTTAATAGGGTTATGCAGGTTTCAAGTGTACATTTCTATGATACATGATTTGCATTGTGTGCCCACCACCCGAAGTCAAATCATCTTCCATCTCCATATATTTGGCCCCCTTTCCCCTTTACTACCCCATCTCCACATACTCCTTTCCCTCTGGTAGCCACCATACTGTTGTCTGTGTCTATGAGTTGCAGTTTTATATTCCACACGTGAATGAAATCATATGGTTCTTAGCTTTTTCTGACTTACTGTGCTTAGCATAATATTCTCAAGATCTGTCGCTGTTGATACAAATGGCAGTATTTCATCTTTTCTTTTGGCTGAGTAGTATTTCTTAGTGTATATGTGCCTTATCTTCTTTATCCAATTTGCTACTGAAGGATGCTTTGGTTGTCTCCATTTCTTGGCCACTGTGAATAGTGCTGCAATGAACATAGGGGTGAATAAATCCTGGGTCATGTGGCAGATTTATTTTTGTTTTTTTGAGGAACTACTGTATTATTTTCCATAGTGGTTGTACCGGTTTACATTCCCACCAGCAGTGTTATGAGGGATGCTTTTTCTCCACAACCTCTCCAACATTTGTTATTACCTGTCTCATTGATAATAGTCATTCTAACAGGTGTGACGTGGTATCTTGTTGTAGTTTTCATTTGCATTTGCCTAATAGGTAGTAAAGTTAAACATCTTTTCATATATCTGTTGGCCATTTGTTTGTCTTCTGGGAGAGGTGTCTGTTCAGGTCCTCTGCTCATTTTTTGGTTGGATTGTCTGTTTGTTTGGTGTTCAGTTGTATGAGTTCTTAACATATTTTGGATATTAATCCCTTGTTGGAGCTGTTGTTTGCAAATATCATCTCTCATTCAGTTCGTTGCCTTTTTATTTTGTTGTCAGTTTATTTTGCTGTGCAGAAGATTTTTAGTTTGACCCTCTGCCTTTTGGGTCAAATTCATAAAATGTCCTCTACGACCAAGGTCCATAAGTTCAGTACCTAGGTTTTCTTCTATGTACTTCATTGTTTCAAATCTTATATTTATGTATTTGATCCATTTTGAATTCATTTTTGTAAAGGGGAAAACTGTAATCTAGTTTTATTTTTTTTGTATGAGGCTTTCCAATTCTCCTAGTACCACTTACTAAAGAGGCTTTCTCTTCTCCACTGTGTGTTTTTGGCTCCTTTGTCAAAAATTATTTGCCCATACACCTGTGGTTTTATTCTGGGCTTTTAGTTCTGTACCATTGATATATGTGTCTGTTCTTCTGCCGATACCATGCTATTTTGATTATCATAGCTCTGTAGTTAATTTTAAGTTAGGTAGTCTGATACCTCTGGCTTTGTCCTTTTCTTTCTTTCTTTTTTTTTTTCTTTCCAGGATTGCTTTGGCTATTTGAAGTCTTTTGTGGTTCCATACACATCTGACAATTTTTATTCTATTTCTTTAAAAAATTATATTGGGATTCTGACTAGGATTGCACTAAATCTGTATATTTCTTTGAGTAATACAGCCATTTTAACTATGTTAATTCTTCTAATCCATGAAAATGGAATATCTTCCCATTTCAATGTATCTTTTTCTATTTCTTTTAATAATGCTTTGTTGTTTTCAGTATATGGGACCTTCATATCCTTTGTTAAGTTTATTCCTAGGCATTTTATTCTTTTTGTTGCAATTTCAAAAGGTATTGTTTATTTCATTTCTTTTTTTGCAGTTTCATTGTTAGTATATAGGAAAGCAGTGGATTTTTGCACATTGATTTTGTATTCTGCAACTTGATTGTATTTGCTTATTATTTCTAATAGTTTTTTGGTGGACTCTTTAGGGTTTTCTATAAATGGAAGCATGTTATCTGCAAAAAGTGACACTTTTACTTCTTACTTCCCAATTTGGATGCCTTTTCTTTCTTTCTATTGTCTGATTGCTGTGGCTAGGACTGCCAGAACCATGTTGAATAAGATGTGAGAGTGGGCACCCTTGTCTTGTCTCTGATTTTAAGGAAAAACTTTCAGGTTTTTCTCCATTGAGTATGATATTGGCTAAGGGTTTGGTAATAGTGTACTTTTTAAATTTTATGTTTCAATTATAGTTTACATTCAATACTATTTTGTAGTAGTTTCAGGTGAACAGGATTTTATTTTGTTTAAAGGAGAACTTTGTCTTTACTTATGACTTTCTGTTTCACTGAATTCTTATTCCTTTTTTTATATTAGTACTATATTTTTAAGTATATTTTATTGATTATTTTGTTACAGTCGTCACAATTTTTTCCCTTTCCCCCCTCCACCCAGTACGCCCCTTCCCTTCAGCAATCCTTCCCCCTCTTAGTTCATGTCCACGGATCATGCATGCCAGTTCTTTGGCTTCACTCTTTTCTATACTTTTACTCTTATTGTTGGCTTTACTATCTTCTCCTCACCTTCCCCTAGTACTTCCATGTTGCTTTGTTGCTTTGTTCATTCCCTTCCATGCTCCTTTTCCATCAGACATGAACTACATACTTTATGAGCCCACTACAGATGCTTCTCTATTCATTCATTGATTGATTCACTCAACAAACATGTGTTGTGGGTCTGCCATTGACTAGATGTGGTGGATACAAACACAGAAAGCCATTCCCACTCTAGAAACTTTCAGTTTAGTGAGAACTAGGCTGTTTGGAAACCACCTGACAACATTACAAGCTATATTAAATTTTCTAACTGTATGAAATTTCTCAGAGACCATTATCATTCCTCTGTGCTTGAGGGGGTTCTGATTAGCTGATGCATTTGTCATAGTAACCTAATGGGCAAGATGAAACTATTAGTCCTTGATCTGAATCTAGAAGCCCTCTGTGCTAACAGTAGTGGGAGAGAAAGCTGAGGAAAGACGGGTGAAAGTCTGGATCTTCAGCAAAGAGTAGGCCTAAATTCATGGAAAGAGAGCTCCACATTCCTCTAGCTCACCAGTCCTAAGGTAAAATACCAGGTTCCTGAGGATTAGGCTTTTCCTGCTGCAAAGCTGCATCAACCCTTTGCAAGCTGACCTGGGATGATTCACATCCCCTCTGTTACAGTCTCCCTGGCCAAACTAGCCAGACCTGGCATAAATCTCAGAGCCCACAGTGAGTTTCTGACATCTAGCTAGTGGCAATGCACACAAGTCCAATAGGAATCAATGTTTTATGAGGTAAACAATCTTTAATGTCAAAAACGCACTTGCTTCGGGCTAGCTCAAGAGATCTCAATTCATACAGAGGCCTACACCTAAAATAAATGGCTTAAAATAACATTTCAGAAGGGTCTGGTCAAGATGACAGCATAGGCAGACATGGCTCACTTCTTTGCACAACCATATCAATATTACAACTAAAATATAGAGCAACCATCAGCCAGAACCATCAGAAATTGAGTTGAATGGAAGTCTGACAACTACAGAATTAAATAAACCACATCCATCCAGATATGTAGGAGGGGCACAGATGCAGAATGAGCTGGTCTCTCACCCACGTGTGGTGGTTAAAAATTTGAGAGGGATGTCTCAGAAGTAAGGAGTCCCAGCCCCACACCAGGCCCATTCAGCCCAGGGTTCCAGTGCCAGGAAGATAAGACCCCATGACTCCTGGCTGCAAAAAATTCTGAATTGTGTTGGTGAGAGAAAATGCTGGAACCCCAGGCAGTTACTCTCAAAGAACCCACACATGGACTCACCTACTCGGACTGACTCCCTCTGAACTCCAGCATCAGGGTAGCAGCTTAAAAGGCAACAGTGGTATGTAAGGAGAAACTGAAGTGTCTGGCATCAAGGTGAGAAGGGGCCATTGTCTCTTTTCTAAACCTGCCCAGCTCAGAGCTGACTCTATCAACCTGGCTAACACCATTTGAGACTGACCCACCCAACTTACAGGCCCACACAAACTGCTTTTCCATATGAATGGCTAGTCTTGGCTCATGCTTCATAACTTCCTAGTTCTATTAAACAAGCAACAGCTGGCCTCAGTGAGCTCCAGGTCTGGCACTACCAGCAGCCAGCCTAGATTCACAACTTGGCTTCACCTGGGAATCTCCGAGCCCAGCATAAGTTGCAGCTATCTCAGATTGCTTTATAGCTCAGGCAAGGGGGCTCAGGCAAAATACAGATGGCAGCTGACCTTGGCCTGCACCACTCAGGAAACCTCAGAGCCAGCACACCCAGGGGACAGCTACAGACCACATCAGAGCACCACCACTCTGCCCCTGCACAAATGATCATCCAGGAAAGAGGTTGGTGGTCAGTAATCACAGCCAGTGTTTGCAGCTGACTAGCCTGGATAAATCCCTCCCATTGATCTGCCAACAGCAACCAAGGCTCAACTACAAGAGGAGGATATACTCAGCCCACACAAAGGGTGCAACTCAAGTGCCCAGCTTAAGTGATAGGGGAGGTTGTGCCATTGGACCCTATAGAACACCTACTACATTAGGTCACACTACCAAGACACAGAATCAAAGCAGCTCTACCCAATATACAGAACCAAACACAGGGAGGCAGCCAAATTGAGGACACAAGGAAATATGGTCCAAATGAAAGAACAGAACAAAAGCCCACTAAAAGAACTAAATGAAAAAGAGATAGCCAACCTTTCAGATGCAGAGTTCAAAACACTGGTGATCAGGATGCTCAGAGAAATGATTGAGTACAGCCGCAAAATAAAGGAAGAAGTGAAGGTTATACAAAATGAAATGGAGAAAAATATACAGGGAACCAACAGTGATTGGAAAGAAGCTGGGATTTATGTCAACGATTTGGAACAAAAGGAAGAAATAAACATTCACCTGGAACAGAAAGAAGAAACAAGAATTTAAAAAATGAGAGGATTAGGGACCTCTGGGACAACTTTTTATACATACAAATCATAGGGGTGTCAGATGGAGAAGAGTGAGAGCTAGTATGAATGAACCATGGACTTGGTCAACAGGGTGGGGATTGAATGTGAAAGAAGGGGTGGGCAGGGTAGGGGGAAGTGATGGGGAAAAAATGGGATAAAAGTAATAGAAAAACAATAATAAATAAATAAATAATATACACTTTTAGGAAACTTGGCATGGGAAATCCTTATGAGTAAGGCACAGAACTCACAAGCCATGATGGAAAATATAAGTAAATCTGAGTACATCAGAATCAAACAAAAGTGCATGAAAACAAGTCTAAAAGAAAGAAGACAAACATGAGAAAATAGATATAGATAGAAAACACCAAAACACCTATACATTTTAATTCACTAAAATTCTAAATAAGGTAATTTTTAAATACTGATTCTTACTCATTATATTTATTTATTATTTATTTTTATTTTTTAATGTGTTTTATTGATTATAATGTTACATTTGTCCCAATTTCCCTTCCCTTTGCTCCCCTCCACCCGGTGGCCCCCCTCCCTCCAGTTGTCCCCCCCTTTTAGACCATGTCCATTAGTTGTGCATATAGTTCTTCTCAACCTCTCTCTGTCTATTCCATTCCCTCCTACCATGCTCCTTAATTCCTATATCATCTCCCTCCCTCTCCCCCTTCCCCCTTCCCTGCTGACCTCCCCCCAATATGTTCCCCATACCTATAGTGCTTTTTCCACTCTCGTTGCCTGTTTAGTTTGCCTTTGTTTCAATTCCCTAGCTTCTGTTGTTGTTTCTTGTGATGCAGTTTTTATTTTAGTGTTCATAGCTTTGATCCTCCTTTTTCTAAACCAGTCCCTTTAACATCTCATATAACAGTGGTTTGGATCTAATGAACTCTTTCAGGTTTATTTTGTCCTGGAAACACTTTCTCTGCCCTTCTATTCTGAATGACAATTTCACTGGATAGAGTATTCGTGGTTGTAGGTTTTGGATTTTAATTACTTTGAATATTTCTTGCCAGTCCCTTCTTGCCTGTAGGGTCTCCCTTGAGAAGTCAGCTGATAGTCTAATTGGGACCCCTTTGTGCATGATTCTTTTCTTCTCTCTTGCTGCTTTTAAGATTCTCTCTTTATCTTTAATTTTTGACATTTTGATTATAATGTGTCTTGGAGTGGTTCCCCCTGGGTCCAGTTTTTTTGGAATTCTCTGTGCTTCCTGGACCTGTAAGTCTATTTCCTTCCCCAAGTTTGAGAAGTTCTGCTTTATAATATTTTCACTTAATTTTTCAATTTCTAGTTCATCTTCTTCGCCCTCTGGCAAACCAATGATTCTTATGTTGGGCCTTTTATAGCTGTCCCAGAGGTTTCTGATCCTCTCATCATTTTCCTTGCTTCCCGTTTTTTCTCTCTGCACTGGTTGACTGTTTGTTCCTTCTCTGTGTTCTGGTTTGTTGATTTGAACTCTGGATTTTATTTCCTCACCATCTGTCTCGTATGTGGTTTTGTTCCTTTCATTATGAGTGTTTTTCGATTCTTTCTCATCTTTTTCCAGATCTTTTGTTAATTCTGTAAGCCACCTGATAACAATGGCCCTGAACTGAGCCTCTGACAGGTTTCTTATTTGTTCATCTGTCAGGTTCTTCATCTGTTGCCTCGTGAGCTGCGTTTTGTTTTCTTGGGCCGGCTATAGGGGGCAGTGCCTGTGTACTCGTCACAACCCAGCGACCGGTGCCGATCCACAACCTTTCTCACCGCGCTTTGTCATCACTGCCCAGCGACCAGTGGCGATCAGCAACCTATTTCGCAGCCCTGTGGCGGTTTGTGTGGGGGCGGGGGTCCAAGATGGATTCACACAGTTATTCAGCTAGGAGACCGGGGTCCATCCTCCCACCCCCTGGGCCTCACTGTTCGAGGCGATGTGGTGGCTGCTTCTCCCAGCGTTGGGGTCGCGAGCCGCCGGGGTTCGACTGCAGCCGGGATTGTCCTCCCTGCTGCTGGGATTGTTCTCCCTGCCGCTGTCCCTGGTGCGACCACAAACAGCACCATCCACTTTCGCTCTTCCTACCTGCCCAAAGGGCGCCGCTGGTTTATAACTTCATACGTTGGGCTTCTGTGTAGTTTTATTTTCTGGAATTTCTAGTTATCTTTTGTTTTGAAGTAGTTGTATTCCTCTCTAGTTGTAGAGAGAGGCCGAACATGTCCGTCTAAGCCTCCATCTTGGCCGGAAGTTCATTATATTTATTTTTAAAAGACATTGTTTGACTTGATAAGATTGAGTATAGATAAGTGTGCGGGGATGTAATGCTTTGAGAATGGATTGAAACTTGAAAATCATGTACTATATGAGTAAGCATTTTCAATTCTTATTTGTCTTCCATACAAGCACCTCAACAAGTTAATAAGAAAGCATGGATATTAATATTCACTGATCACTTAAATAAAGATTTAACCTGGTTTCCACAAAAAATTTAAAAAGATATTGAAAACTTATTTGAAAAAATAATGAAGGAAAACTTCCCTAATTTGGTAAAGGAAATACATACGAGTCAGGGAGCACAAAGAGTTCCAAATAAGCTAAAGGACCACACCAAGACATGTCATAATGAAAATGCCAAAGATAAAGAATCTTAAAAGCAGCAAGAGAAAAAAAGAGAGTTACCTACAGAGGACTTCCTGTAAGACAGTCAGCTGGTTTCTCGAAGGAAATTTGCAGGCAAGAAGGGACTCGCAAGAAGTATTCAAAGTGATGAAAAGCAAGGTCCTACAATCAAGATTACTCTATCCAGCAAAGCCATCATTTTAAAAGGGAAGGGCAGATGAAGTGCTTCCCAGACAAGGTGAGTTCATCATCAGCAAGCCATTATTACATGAAATGTTAAAGGGACTTATTTAAAAAAAAGAATATCAAAACTATGAACATTAAAATGACAACAAACTCAAAACTATCAACAACAGAATCTAAACAAAATAAAAACAAAAACAAACTAAACAAGAAGACAGAACAGGAACAGAATCTTAGATGTGGGGATCATTTGGAGAGTTATCAGCTGGGAGGGTAAAGGGGGAGAAAAGGGGAAATGGTGCAGAGATCAAGAAGCATAATTGGTAGGAACAAAATAGACAGGGGGAAGTTAAGAATAGTATAGGAAAGGGTGAAGCCAAAGAATTTATATGCACAACGAATGGACATGAACTAAGGTGGGTGGGATTGCTGGAGAGAAGAGAGGTACTGGGCAGAGGAGGGCAAAGAGCAAAAATTGGGACAACTGTAACAGCATAATCAATAAAATATTTAAATTTTTTTTTTTAAAAAGAACATTCTGGATTTCACCTCTCCCCTCAAGCCCATACTTAAAGTCAGCATCTGTATAATGCTAATGGTTCTTAAATTAAAAGGCATTCATTTAATGGAACAGTTTCAGTATTCAGCATGAAGTTGCCTTCTGCCATATAGCCTTGGGCATAAAGTCATTAAACATTAAATAGCTTCTGGGCTATTTAATATTGTTATGCACCATAAGCCCTGAGATGATGAGAAATCTGTTTGCAGTTTACATTCCCAGCAGAAAGTGACTTCTTTTGGCTTAGAGAGGTTAAATCCTCCTCCCATCACTGCAGTGTGCAAACTCACAATGACCCTGCACAGTGAGTAGATGAGGCAGGCCCAAGTCTAACTCAGGGTAGGGATAGGATCTTCATTACGCAGCCATTCCCAGGGTTTAAACACAAAGAGAATAATTTGTAGTAACTAATAAAACAAGAAGCAAGAATAAAAGACCTAGCACAGAGCCCTTGAGACAAGGACAATTAGGGGCAAATTAAATGGGCTACAGCCCGTTGATCACATCTTGGATGCCAGACACTGTGCTGAGCAATTTAGCATTTATGACTTCATGTAATCTTCCCAAGAGCCGCTATCAAGAACATACTATTATTGTCCCTTTTTTACTGACAACAACACAAAGACTTGGAGGAATTAGGCAAGTAGACCAATATCACAGCTAATTAGTGGTGGAGCTGAAATTCAAACTCAGGTCTGTTTGATTCTAGAGTCCAAGTTCCTTAATTACAATGCTGGTGAAGCATGACTGACAATTCCTTAGTTAAGGGTAACTAACTGGTGGTGAAAACTACTATGGGCATTTTTCATTTCCTTGTTTCTAAATGTGATTAGTAAACTATGTATGATTCCCATGCCAATGGACAGACTTAGTCATTTTCAACAGGTCCTTTTGTTAGTTCCATAAAATCTGAAATAAAAGAATCATTTCAAGTGTTATTACATATAAACACCTGATCTAGCAAACCATACCTATTATCAGCAAGATTCTGGAACACAGAAAGGGCAGAGAAGAATAACAATCCCATTCAGAATTCTGCCTTGATATGGCTTATGCTATCTCAATGTGATATTTATTATAGTATTATAAGTATTTTTAGGGGAAAAATGCAGTTCCTGTTGCCAAGGGTCTTATGCTTGCCCCTGGGAGACTGGAGACAGAGGATTCAATAATACTCAATAACACAAACAATTTAAGCCCTTAATAGCCCAGACTATACTAAAGACATGCAGAGAATCAAAAGGCCTCAAAAGAAAACCCTTGCTCCTCCTGCTATGTGAATGAACAGCTCATAGGCCTCATCTTGCCAGATTAAAATCAGAAAAGAAACTTGTTCATATATTTTACTCAGCATAAATAAATCATTTAAAATCATAATTGTTCTGGAACTTTGGGTGCCCATAGTCAAAAGTTGTGTATAAAATTAAATAAGACTATAGGCATTGCACCAATCCATCTCTGTGCAATTTCTAGCATAAACCTGAGAGTCAGAAACTCCTTGCAAAGGACAGAGGCACTGTCTCACGCTGAGAAAACAGCCTCTCTTTCCTGATGGGCCCTGCTTCATTAACTTTTAACGGGTGCTTTTAATATTCAGTTTGTACTTTTAAACTTTTAAAGCCTTTATCAGATGTTCTTTGAAACCAAATGCATACCAATAAAATACACATATTTCCAACGTGATTATATTTCTTTTAAACCTATTCACAAAGACCTTGGGAGGACAAAGAATGCATTTAATGATAGGAACTACCATGGCGCCAGTAATGAATGGTTCGGTTCTGCCAAAAATACCCGAAACTAAGGCAATACTTTTTTAAAGCCCTGTTTTGCTTTAGCAATTTAAAGTGTTTTCACATATATTATTTTATTTGGTCCCTCTGACAACCATAAGGCCAACTAGAGTGAATTTTATCATCCCCATTTTCAATTAAGGAAACTACGATTCACAGTATTCAAATAACAGAGTCAAGCTTACACAACCAGTAAGTGGCAGAGTCAGCACCAGAAATCCGGTCCTCTGGCTCCCAGCCCATTGCCATTTCAATTCAGCTATTATTTACATCAAACAATATAACTTTTATTCTCATGTGGTCTCTGCAAGGACAGGTTGCAGGTCTTATTTGTCTTTGGGTCCCTGATATATGACTGGGGACAAGTAAGGGTTTATAGTAGACCAGAAATAGAGACTGCTCATTCTAGTGTCTGTGCTTTTCAGTCACCATTACCAGCTAGTTGGGGTGATCTAATACTCATAAGACCAAAGCTTCCAGTGTTAAAGAGGCATGGGACAGTTAGCTTCCTTTTGTACCTCAGACACACAACCAGTCATCTTACCAGCCTATCCCCAGAGGGGTCTGGCAAGCTAATGGGTAGTGTGGCTCACCTTATCCCCTTAAGTCCGCCCATTCGTACCTGAGACCAGGCACTGGCACCCCCAGAACTCACTTCCCAGGGAATACCCTGGCCCAGAGTCTCTCCTAGGAGAGCTCCTAGACAAGGCCTTACAGAGCAGTGACCATGATCTGCTCCCAGGGACACCTCCCCCCAAACTAGCATAATTGATTAGTCAGGTTGGTGTTTGACCCAAAGGCAGTCAATGGCAGCCCCAAACCTTTGAGGTGTCCCAGCAAGAAGGCTGGGTCCCACAGAAATGATGAGAATATACAAGACAATCAAAAGTTCTTTATCAAGAATTCAAAGTGAAGACAGAAGGAAAGAGAGTGAGAAGAGAGACACAAAGCCGAGACACACTGATGGTGGAACTTTAGAACGGAGACCATGGGAAACCTCCTACCTGGGTTTCAGCTAGTATTACAGAGCCAATGACTCTCTGTTGGAGCCAGAGCTGGGTATTCATCCCTTCTAGTAATATCCTAGTTGTTTTCTTAGCCTTTGTTAGATTTCCATTTATTTGATAACTTCATGAAAGATATGGGTCCTTATCCCAGAAAAGTGTATATAGGGTCATGCACTGCATAACAGTATTTCTATCAATGTCAGACAGCGTAACCAGGTGAGGTCGTACCTGTGGTAAAGTTGTAGCACAACGCATTATCCACATGTTTGTGGTAATGCTGGTATAAACAAATCTGCTGCACAGCCAGTCATGTAGAAGTATAGCATTTGCAATTATATACAGTATGTAATACTCGATAGTGATAATAACTATTATTGCCTTACATATTTACTATACTACACTTATTTTTTTATTATTTTTTAAGTATATTTTATTGATTATATTGTTACAATAGTTCCAATTTTTCCCCTTTGCTCCCCTCCGCCCAGCACCCCCCTTCCCCAACAATCCCCTCCCCAAGTCCATGCCCATGGGTCATACATACAAGCTCTCCTGCCTCACCCTTTCATATATTCTTCTTCTTTTTTTTTAAATAATTAATTAATTAGTTAAATATTTTAACAATAAAAAATAACAATCCCTCCCTCTCAGACTTAAGACCCTTTACAATCTTATAAAGAACAATGGACGAAGGTCTCGAGCTCCTCTAGCTGCTTCAAGCTGGACATGGTCGTCGTCCTACCTACCCTTGGGTCAAGAAATCCCTAATAAGAGTGGGGGTGTGGAGGGGAGGGTGGCCTTCCCACAAGGGGAAGGATCGTGCAGACTCCAGGTTGGTTGGCTGTCTCTGGGCAACGGCATGCTTGGTTTAACAGGCTGGCATCCTTGTTGTATTCTGGGGGCAACAGGGTTAAAGGACATCATTCAATCCGTAACCACTAGATGACAAAAGACAGGTATTAATTTTTCAATGTCCCACATTAGGGAAAAGAAGGGCTTCTTTGGAGGAAAGTATGCCAGGTATATCTCACCTCTCCAAAACCCTCTTGCCCATTATACTTAGTTTGGACTGAGGGAAATATTTTAGGTTTTCCCCCTCTCAGGCCTCTGGGCTCTTTCTGTCCAAGCCATTAGGATAGAAAAGAGAAACCAGTTTTAAAGTGAAGCCCACAGACCACCCCGTTCTTCACCAACCCAGCTACTTAGTTCAGCCAAACCATTGAGTCTCAGGAGGCAGCAATGCAGACAGGATTAAGTGAGGCCTGTACGTACAGACAATCACTCAGGTAATGAGATCGTAGGCTTATGCCCTTTGAAAACAGAAAACACATGTTAATTTATGTAACATAACCCCCAAACAAGTCTCTAAATCTGTAGGACTGTCTTATCGGAAAGACATCCAGTTGCAAGGCATTTGACATTCTTCTTGCCTGTAAATTAAACATCTTTGATAATGCCACAGACATAGTTTAACTTTCAAATGAAAACAAATTTTAAATGAAAAGAAACTTTAAAGACGGTTAGCTGCACTACTTTATAGTCTACCACTGGGCATTGTGATCTTCCTTGAATCTTGATTTTTCTCCCTAAGATTACCCTCCTTGTCATTAAAGGGACTGCATTAAGTTCATTTTTAATTTATCCTGTTCATTTGCATAAACACAACAAGAGCAGCAAATGATCACTTATGATCTTTAGTTCTGCTTTGCTGGAACTTACGCAAGGAACATTTAGAGTGACCTTCAGTCTGGCCTTCAGGGCACAGAAGCTGAGCCACATACCTGGCACTCAGCCTTGCCTGTAAACACCTGTCTTTTCCAGGTCCTCCTGGTTTTCCATTGTGCCTCATGGTCCCTTCTAGCCATCTTTCAGGAAAACAACCTTCATTCCTTCCCTGGAAAGATTGCTATGTACCGCTCATCCATCCAAGGTACCAGGCCTTTTATCTCGTGGGCTTTTATTACCTTTGAAAGTCAGTCCCAGTTGCTCAGGGCTTTTTGGTAACAACCAAAGCCCAAGCATGTCTCCTTTAGGCATGACATTCCAGTCAAAGTCTTAGTCAAAAAAATCGTTATTAACAACTGGTCTTATTAGTTTTATGCAAAGAAACTTAGGTCATTACTTACTTCTTTAGAATGCCAAATTCTGGAGGGATCAGATAGGGAGAAAATATATACAGTGTGAAGGAAAATCCTTGTCCTTCTAATATTCACTGAACTTGCATTTCCATTCTTTATATTTTTATTTTTCCCCCCACTAAAAATTTTTCTGTTTCTTTGTTTTTCCATTACAGTTGTCTCACTTTTTTCCCCCTCTTGCTTCCCTGCACCCTGCCCCCCCTTCTTCCACATTCAGTCTCCACCCAGTTGTCCATGTCCATGGGTCATTTATACATGTTCTTTGACTAGACCCTTCCTCTTCTTACCCTTTCTCTCCCTCCCATCTCCCCCTTTGTTACTGTTAGTTTATTCCTTGTTTACATACCTCTGGTTCAATTTTTCTCATTTGTTTGTGTTGTTCATTAGTTTCCTGTAACAGGTGATAGCATAAGGTAATTTTCTTTTGTTGCCTGGCTTATTTCGCTAAGCATAATTCTCTCTAGTTCCAATCATGTTGTTGCAAATGGTAGAAGTTCCTTCTTTCTTTCAGTACTTATTCATTGTCATTTTCCCCCTTTGTACTCGTGTTCCTCTCTGTCTCTCTCTGTTTCTTCATCTTCTTAAAGCGGACCCTTTAGCATCTCTTGCAATGCTGGTTTGATGGAGATGTATTCTTTTAGCCTTCTTTTGTCTTGCAAACTCCTTATTTCACCTTCCATTTTGAATGAGAGCCTTGCTGGGTAGAGTATTCTTGGTTGTAAGCCTTTGTTTTTCATTACTTGGAATATATTTTGCCATTCCCTTCTGGCTTGTAGTGTTTCTGCTGAGAAATCTGATGATAGCCTTATTGGAGCTCCTTTGTATGTTATTAGTTGTTTCTCTCTTGCTGCTTTTAGGATTCTCTCTTTGTCTTTGAATGTTGGCATTTTAATTATGATGTGTCTTGAAGTGGGCCTGTTGGGGTTCATCTTCATTGGGACCCTCTGTGCTTCCTGGACTTGCATGATTCTTTCTCTCTTCATGTTAGGGAAGTTTTCTGTCATTAGTTTTTCAAAGAGGTTTTCTATTCCTTGCTCTTCTTCTTCTCCTTCTGGAATTCCTATGATACGGATATTATTACGTTTCGTGTTGTCCTGCAGCTGTCTTAGAGCCTCTTCAGTCTTGTTCAGTCTCTTTTCGTTTCGTTGCACTGTCTGTGAGTTTTTGTCTACATTGTCCTCCAGCTCGCTGATCCGATCTTCTGCTTCCTCTAGCCTGTTTTTAATTCCTTCTACTGTGTTCTTCAATTCAGAGATCGTATTCTTCATTTCCTCCTGGCTCTTATTGATAGCTTCCATGTCCTTTTTGATGCTGGTATAATTCTCAGTAAGTTCCTTATAGTTCTTCTGGAGTTCACTGTAGTTTTTCTGGAGTTCTTTGTAGTTTCCGCTGAGCTCATTGAGCTTCTCCATAATCCATGCTTTCAATTCCATATCTGATAGTTTGCTCCCCTCTATTTCATTTAGCACTCTTTCTGGGGACTCTACGTTCCCTTTCGATGGGTGGTTGTTTCTCTGTCTCCCCATTTTTGTGACTCCTATTGTTTGTTGGTGCTTCTTAGAATGATCTGCACTTCCTGGATCTGCCCCAGGTGGCGTCAGATCCTGTACCAGTCTGGGCCTAGGCAGCCTGTTGGAGACTTCCAGGGATCTACTGCCTTTGTCTGTCTCCTTTAGTTGTTAATCTATTCAATCTGTGATTAGCCATCAGGCTTAAGGACCGTGGGTGTGGCAGCTTAATTCCTGTAGGCAGTGCTTTTGCTTCCCCTCAGGCTGACGCCACTTGGCCGGGAATGGTCTGCCTGCAGTGTGGGGGTGAGTCAGCATTGGGACCCGGCCGGCCACTTCCCCAGCTCTCCCCTCAAAGCCACCACACCAAACTCTCCCCAAGCATCTCCAGTCCTCTCTGTCTTCCCTGTGCTTGTGCCCAGGGTAAGTGGGAGCAGAATATTTTCATATGTGATCCGCTTAAGAGCTCTTTTTCTCCAGCTGTTTCTCTCCGGCTAGCAAGAAACCCTGTGGCTTTTCGCTTTTCTCAGCTGGATACTATTTTACTTTCCACTCTGTTGCTGTAGGCTAGGAAGCTCAGCTGGGGGTTTAGACCCTGTCCTTCTCAGGGGGAACCCCTGGCTGCTGAGCTGTTTCTCAGTCCCTTCAGCTGCCACCCGTGTGACGCCAGCCAGCCCCTTCCACGTCTCCGCACTCCCTACCGGTCACGTTGTGATGTAGCGGCCTTTTCTGTCTCTCCGTGGTTATAAGACTTCTCTCCAGCTGGTGTTCGGTTGGTTATTCCAGATGATTTCTCCAAAATTACGTTGTAAATCCAGACTAGTTCTGGGAGGAAGTTAGTGTAGCTTCCACTTACTCCTCCACCATCTTGTTTCTCTACACTTATTTTTTTAGAGTGTACTCTTTCCACTTATTTTAAAAAGTGCTATAAAACAACATGCTGTGTTATAATGGCAGTAGCTTCATATATCTCATGTTTACTGAGTCTTTTGATTGTGTTATTTTCTCTTGTGCTGACTTAATCCTGTGTTGTTGTATCAATTCAGCATAGCCTAAGTGTACAGTGTTTATAAAGTCTATAGCAGTGTACAGTACACCCTAGGTGTTCACATTCACGCACCACCTACTCACTGGCTCACCCACAGCAATTTCTAGTCCTGCAAGTTCCATTCATGGTAAGTACCCTGTACAGGTGTGCCATGTTTTTCTCTTTTACACCATATTTTACTGTGCTTTTTCTGTTTAGATATGCTTAGATACACAAATACCACTGTGTTACAGTTGCCTATAGTATTCAGTACAGGAACACGTTGTACAAGCTTGTAGCCTTGGAACAATAGGCTACACCATACAGCCCAGGTGTGTAGTAGGCTGTAGCATCCAGGTTTGTGTAAGTGCTCTCTATGATGTTCACACAAAGATGAAATCACCTAATGATATATTTCTCAGAATGTAACTCCATCATCAAGCAGAGCATGACTGAACACATATTTGGACCAATGATTGTATTTAATTTTAAGGGATCTCTTGATCCCCTAAAGCCCAGAGCAAGGATTCTTACTTAAACTGTTAGTTCATCTAAGACTACTATGGCATTACACTCATTTCTGATGCTCAACACATAGTATAAGGCTTGAATTATTACATGCATTTTGGTCAGAAGAGTGAGTGATGAATGAATGAGTAAATATGTAAAAGAAATATACCTTGGAGTTCATTCCCTTATAGACTGTGTGTTGGGCATACCCTCTTGCTCTCTTTTATGAAATATTTGATTAATATAAGCTGGGTAGTATGGATGGAAGGAAAACCTGTTACTTATATCTACCCAGATGTTTAGCATATCCATCAACGTAGTCATTGGCACACTATTGCCTTCCACATTCAGAACGAGAAGAGCACTGTTCCTACCAGTAAACAAATGAGAAGTTGGAATGTCATCGTCCAGAATAACACTCCTACTTTTCCAGTAGATACAGAAATAGAAATCCACATGTTTTGTACCTGAAATGTATGTGTAATGATCACTTAGAACTTAAGCTACTTTTTCCTAATATACAAAATTTAAAAATAATAATTGACAGTTTTATTTCTTTCCTGACTTTTTGGCAAAAAGCTTAGTTATTTCAATAACCTAGGATTCATTTTTATGATAAACATAAGCTGGCTTTTCAATTCACCTCCTAAGTTCTGTTTTACAGAGTGAAAGAGAGAGACCAAGAGATAGAGACTGAGAGAGAACAGTGCACTTTCATTCAGTTACGTTGGCCAGGTTACTTGGGATATTACCTATATAAAGCCTGATCAGAGCATAATTTTTTTGAGACAAGATTATGCCATATAGTTTTGTATCAGCCTCCTATGCCCACTGCCAATCTAAGTGTGTCACAAATAAAGAAATTTTAATTAAATTTATAGAATACCTTACCCAGAAAGTAGGTAAGACAAATCTTTTTGACTTGGGGTGGGAAAAAAAGAGAATTAAAGCGGAATGTAATGATCCCAATTTTTTAGAAAAGATTAAAGTTATTATATTAAGCTGATTACATTTAATGGTAAAAGTCTATCCTGTGGTATTTAATATTTGTAAATTTCTTACTGGGTATGGCATACAATTGCATATGTTCAAATAAAGAGTTTTTCCCGAGACTTCCGGCCAAGATGGAGGCTTAGACGGACACGCTAGGTCTCCCTCTACAACTAGAGAGGAATACAACTACTTCAAAACAAAGGATAACTAGAAATTCCAGAAAATAAAACTACACGGAAGTCCAACATATGAAGTTATAAACCAGCGGTGCCACTTGGGCAGGTAAGAGTTAAAGAGGGCAGTGCTGTTTGCGGTCGCACCCAGAGCGGCGGGCGGCGAGGAGTCCCGGCGGCCAAGCCCCTGGCGGTGCGCGACCCCGGCGCTGGGGAGAGCGGCCGCCGCATCGCCTTGAACAGTGAGGCCCAGGGGGGCGGGAGGACGGATCCCGGTCTCCTAGCGGAATAACTGTGTGAATCCATCTTGGACCCCCGCCCCCAAAGAAAGAAAGCACCACAGGGCTGCGAAATAGGTCGCGGACAGGCAGGCGCCGGCCGCTGGGTCATTACGAGTACACAGGCACTGCTCCCGACAGCCGGCCCAAGAAAACAAAACGCATCTGTCAAAATGAGGCAGACAACTATAGAAATCCTGGTGGCGCAGCTCACCAGACAGCAGATAGAGAACCTGACAGATGAACAGATAAGAAACCTGTCAGAGGCTCAGTTCTGGGCCATTGTTATCAGGTGGCTTACAGAATTCACAAAAGAGCAGGAAAAAGATATGAAAGAAGCGAAAAACTTTCATAACGAAAGGAACAAAACCGCATACGAGACAGAAAGAAAGGAAATAAAATCCAGAGTTCATCTCAACAAACTGGAATATGGAGAAGGAACAAGCAGTCAACCAATGCAGCGAGAGGAAATGGGAAGCAACAATGAGAGGATCAGAAACCTCTGGGACAGCTATAAAAGGCCCAACATAAGAATCATTGGTTTGCCAGAGAATGAGGAAGATGAACTAGAACTTGAAAAATTGAGTGAAAATATAATAAAGGAGAACTTCCCAGACTTGGGGAAGGGAATAGACTTGCAGGTCCAGGAAGCAAGGAGAGTTCCCAAGAGACTGGACCCAGGGAGAACCACTCCAAGACACATTATAATCAAAATGTCAAAAATTAAAGATAAAGAGAGAATCTTAAAAGCAGCAAGAGAGAAGAAAAGAATAATGTACAAAGGGGTCCCAATTAGACTATCAGCTGACTTCTCAAGGGAGACCCTACAGGCAAGAAGGGACTGGCAAGAAATATTCAAAGTAATGAAAATCCAAAACCTACAACCACGAATACTCTATCCAGTGAAATTGTCATTCAGAATAGAAGGACAGAGAAAGTGTTTCCAGGACAAAATAAAACTGAAAGAGTTCATTAGATCCAAACCACTGTTATATGAGATGTTAAAGGGACTGGTTTAAAAAAACAGAAGCTAGGGAGATGAAACAAAGGCAAACTAAATAGGCAACGAGAGTGGAAAAGGAACTGTGGGTACGGGATGCATATTGGGGGGAGGTCAACAGGGAGGGGGAATGGGGAAAGGGAGGGAGATGATATAGGAATTGGGGATCAAGGTAGGAGGGAATGGAATAGACGGAGAGAGGTTGGGAGGAACTGTATGCACAACTAATGGACATAATCTAAAAGGGGGGGACAACTGGAGGGAGGGGGGCCACCGGGTGGAGGGGAGCAGAGGGAAGGGAAATTGGCACAAATGTAATATTTTAATCAATAAAACACATTAAATCTGAAAAAAAAAAAGAAACACACCTCCAGTAAAGCACAAGACATTTATCTACAGCTCCAAATCCATTTTACAGCCTCTCTGTAATAAAAAACCAAAAGCCAGTGAACTTAAGTCTTGTCTAGCAATCAAGATTTCAATATTTCATGTTATTTCAAAATACCTAGACACTCAATAACTTTTTTTAAAAGATTTTATTTATATATTTTTAGAGAGAAGGAAGGGAGGGAGAAAAAGAGGGAGAGAAACATCGATGTGTATGAGAAACATTGATCAGTTGCCTCTTGCACAGTTCCAACTGGGGACCTGGCCCACAACCCAGGCATGTGCCCTGACTGGGAATCAAACTGGCAATGTGTCAGTGCACAAGCCAGCACTCAATCCACTGAGCCACACCAGTCAGGGCTCAATAACTTTTATCAGAATTTACTAATTTAGAAAGAAATAGCTGAAATAAATTAAATTGATTTGTTCAAATATAGCTAAGGTTTTCCCCTTTTTGATAAGAATTATTTTCGCAAAATTTGTATTTTAGAAGATGGCCTAGACAAGAATTCTTGAAGAAGACCAAGTGTTTGCATTTCCAAAATGTAGGTAAAGAAAAGCAAGCTTCTTCTAGAACAGCAGTTCTCAACCTGTGGGTTGCGACCCCTTTCGGGGTCAAACGACCCTTGCACAGGGGTTGCCTAAGACCATCAGAAAACACATATATAATTACATATTGTTTTTGTGATTAATCACTATGCTTTAATTATGTTCAATTTGTAACAATGAAAATACATCCTGCATATCAGATATTTACATTATAATTCATAACAGTAGCAAAATTACAGTTATGAAGTAGCAACGAAAATAATTTTATGGTTGGGGGTCACCACAACATGAGGAACTGTATTAAAGGGTCACGGCATTAGGAAGGTTGAGACCCACTGTTCTAGAAAAACTTTGGTTTCATAAAGCCAATTACCCATAACTTTTTAAAGATGAATAGAGGAAGTTTTGGAAAGGTAAAAAAGGTAAAAGGATTTAGTGGGCTTTGATGTTCTGAAGCTTGTAAATATTTCATTTGTAAAAAAATAAAAAGTTATTTTTAATAAAAAAAAAAAAAAAAAAAGTTTTTCCCTACTTTGGTTCAAGGACCCTGGTTGTGTAAGAAGAATGAGGGTTCAATTTATTCACAATGCACAACTTAAGGGGATCCATTTGTCTCAGTACTTCCTCCTAGATACCAGTGGCACAAAATATTGTATTGTACTTCCCATCCAAGGAAAAAAACCATTCTCTTATTAATATAGTTAAAGCCCATTAAAAGGAATTTATACTTGGCATGTGACTCAGCTAACCCAATTTTTACTAACTCAGCTTACCTAAGCATAATATTTATTCTTCTAATGTGATGTTCAAAACATAGTTACTGTATTCAACATGCATGGAGAGTGAAGAATGAAGAAACCATTATTTCCTAAATATCCTTTATGTGGCACAGATTTGCAAAGATTATCTCATCCTAAGGATTTCCTTTTACCCATTTTACAGACCAGGAATTTGAACTACAGAGAAGTTAAGGGCCTTGCCCAAGTCCACACAGCCAGGAAACAGTGGAGTCAGGGTTTAAATCTAGGATAGATTGCCCTCAAAGTTTTAAGTCCTAGACTAGCAGAGACCTGTGACAGGGATGGTGGTCTGAATCACCTCCATTACTGCAAATCATGCATTAATGACCAGTTCTGCTTAGTAGAGTTATAAGACAAAGACTCAGACTCTCTGCTCTCATAGTTTGGAGCAATCACTTGAGCTGAGTATGATCCAAAAGCTGGCATTAGGTCCCACTCCCCAACCTCCATTGCAGGTCAGGACCAAGAAGTGTGGTAACTCCCTCTTGCCTAAAAAAAAAATCTAATAGGTCAGAACAAAAAGCTCCTCTGACCCAGCAGTGGGAGTACAAGGTAAAGATCAGAAAGATGTCACGTGAACTCGGAACTTGGCTCTCAGTTTAAATGCCTCGTGTAATTTTTGGCCACGGCACACTGGGATAAGCAATGGGAGCTTCATCAGGAGTCAAGGCTCAGATTCTCTGTCTGCCTCAACAACACCTTGCAGGGAACCTTGATCTACACCTCTTACTTCTTTGTTCTCATCTTTGGAGTGGGGAGAGCAATGTCTGCCTAACATCCACTATTTTAAGTTGGTTTTTAAAGTAGAACTAACACAGCCTTGGAGCAGGCACTCACATAGAGGGCCACACTCCCCAAACACAGTGCAGAGCCTGGTAGAGAAGATGAGGCCATCAGGCTGCATCCAACCTGAGGACCTTTCTCTAACCATGGGAAGGCAATCTGTACCTCCAGACCCGAAACCTCTACCTATATGTGCCAAACACAAATGTGCAAGGTGAGCCCCAAGAGGTCATGTCCCCAGCAATCCCACATTCTCCCACCAATGTTCCTTAGTCATTCCAGATATTGCAACACCACTGCTATCCAGGATCAGAACTGAAGAACTTGAAAGGCTCCAGGAAGATATGGTGGCTTATCTCCACAACAAGTAGACAGCCATTGACATTACCTTCTGATAAGTGACAACACATACTCATGCATGGGGCAGCAGTGGAGGAGCAATGTTCCCATGACACTTAATATCCTGGAAGACATTTGACATATAGGGATGCCCATAGCCTAATAACCCAACCCCATGGACTTGGACCAGAGGTGACCTGAAGAAAACCTCTGCCATGTGCTCTGCAGGCACCACCTCCTCAGCCTGCAGGACATGGCCAGTGACTCCAGAAGATGATCCTAGCCTTTCAAATAGAAAAAGGTGGAGTGTTACCCAGCCGGGATAAGAGAAAGAGGGCCTTAAATAAAATGTTTTTGATGTTGGAAGCAAAAACAAAGCAGCTTTTGAAGCTCTTTTTGTGGTCTTCGAACTAGAGAAGTAAATGACCAGATCTGAGGGTTATAGATAGCAGGACAGTCACCCCGATTAAGCTCTGTATTTCTGTGATTCTAACAGCCGTTGGGGAGCACCTTGTGAGCTCACTCTGTGAAGCCTTCAACATACACTGTCTGAATTAATCCTCATGACAATCAATCATCCTCTGGCATGAACCAGTGATACTACCTTGAGCCAATCATTAACATCTCTAGGTCTGGCCCTCTTCTAATGCCAGGGTAAGAATTATCAACATGTATGTCAGAATCCCCAAGGATTATGCCAAGGAATGGAATGGAGTGGAAGACAGTAAGCCATGTGGAGGGGGATGGTAACTTGGATACAGAAAGGGGAGGGAGGGCAACAGTATAAATGAATGGGAGACTAGGGAGAAAAGGAAAGGCAAATTCAATAAGCAGTTTCAAAGTATGAGCCTCAAAACAAATGTCTTTCTTCTTTGGAATATTACTGTTTTGTGCCAGGTTGAGAAGCTAGACTACCTCCTGTCTGCTTCAGAAAATAGACAGGATAACAGGAAACAGTTTCAGATTCCACAGTGATTATAGCTACTTAAGTTTGACTTACTAAATACTCTCTCAAACAGATGGTATGTAACATTTGATTAAGGGCTTATCCTGCTAGCCCATCAGGAAACATTTCTTTTCCTCTTAATATAGAAAAGATGGCAGAGAAGGAAGGAAATAAATTGACATCCTTGCTTGTATTCCATGTATATTAGCTCTGCCCAATGTTTGTGCCTTTCCCAAAATGAATCTGTGCTTATTATGCTACTCAAGATGAAACTACATAATATTGACATAAAATCTTGGTAAAAAAAAAGATATTAAAGGCCATCTCATCTAAGCCTCTTATTTTATAGAAAGGAAAAGGGACTGAGAAAGATGAGTTGATGTGCCCAAGGTCACATTGTGGCAAATATGGGACTAAATCTAACTCCAGGTCTGGCATTCACACTAATCTTGATATGTGCATAATGTTCAATGTGAGGAAAACATACAAATCTGTCAGCACCATTATTACTAAATTAATGCCAATCTATTATGAGTAATTATCAGAACTTGAAGCTGATAGATAATGCCATTAAAGTCTAGTTAATGAGCCAAAGCTTGGTTCTCCAAAACACTTAACATTAATCAGCATTTGGCTTTGGTTTATGACAAGTGTTTTCAAAACATCACAAACAATTACAATATTCTCTGCTTTACATAGTGTAAATAAAATATCAAAGAAAATTGGAGTTTCATAAGTGACAGTTTCCAGAATGGAAATAATGGGTCCCGTGGAGAGGGTACCATGTGTTCATCTTTCCAGTAGCCAAATATAATTTGGGAAGTATCGGGGTCACTAAGAGGTTACAAAGTATAAGCCTTCTACTTGATGAGGATAAAAAGGCCTCTTTTCACAAGAGAAAAGCACAGTAAGCAAGCAGAATCCACTCAATAACCCAGTTACACAGGCTTTGTTCCTACACACATCAGTTACCCCCGTGGTCAATGGTAGTGCCACTAAGGAGAGTCTTCCCTACCACCTAAGGGGAGAGAAGCAGTCTACTGGGAGGACTTGGGAACTCAACACATGATGGCCTGGTGCTGGGAAAATAGCAAAGGTGAAGAAACCAGGGGTAGGTAGGGAAGGAGGAGGTTGATACCTTAGGTCTAAGCTCCACCGTTCCACAAACAGTTCTTATGAAATACTGTTCTTCGAGTTTCCTACAGCACTTCATCTGTGACCTGTCTGTCTATATATCTATCTATTTAAAGTTATAAATAAAAACACAACTGTGATTAACATTAGGTCTTCTAAAAGACAAAGGAATGCTTCATTCACTAGTCTTAGAACAACATTATTTTTTGGCTAGTCTTATATTAATTAAAAATGTATTAATCAATTAACCAGTCATCACTGATCACCCTATTAACAGCTAACATTTATTGAGAAGTTACTATGTGCCAGAAACAATGCCAAATGCTTTCCTTCCATTATCTCATTTACTCACCACTATGACCCTTTAAGATGATAAAAACAATCATAATTATATTCAGAAACTTACTCAACATATAATATATTAAGCACCTGTGTATGTCACTGTTCTAGTCGTTGGGTATAGGGAAGAGAACAGGCAAATTCCTTCCTCTCTCTTAGGTAACATATCATTTAACTATTGTCATGTAACAAACTTCTCCAAAGTTTACTGGCTTAAAACAATTAGCATTTATTGTTACTTATAAGTGTATGAGCTTCCTGAGTAAGTTTTCTGATTTTAGCTGGATTCTTTCATGTATCTGTAGACAACTAGCAGATTGGATGGTATACAAAGGCCTCCACTGGGAAGATCCCATCCTAGTCCACAAGGTCACTCATCCTCCAATAGCTCTCCTGGGCTTGTTCTTATGGTAAAGGCAGAAGTCTCTAGAGATAAAGGAAGTGTGCCAGGCCTTTAGACCAGATGGAAAACTAGCACAGTACTACATCTCCCACATTCTATTGGCCAAAGAATGTTATAAGGTCTGTCAGATTCAAGGGTGGGGGAATGGAGTCCACTTCATGATATGAAGAGCTGCAAAGTCACATTGAAAGGCATATGGATACAGGGAAGTCACTAATACATTCCATCTGCTGTATATGTAATGGTAACTAAAACTATGCTAAGGAATTCATGAAAATACTTCACTTGAGTGTCACAATAACCCCATGAGATAAGTTCTACTTTCAATCTTTGTTCCCCAGATAAGGAAATTGAGGCCTAGAAATGTTAAAAAAGTGTGATCTCACTTATAAGTGGAATCTAATGAACAAAATAAATTAATGAGCAAAATAGAACCAGAGGAATAGAATCATGGAATTGACTGAGAGTTATAAGAGGGCAGGGAGGAGGTGGGAATTGGTTGAAAGAACGTGAAGGGATTAGTCAAAAAACATATATGAAGGGCCCATGGACATAAACAATGGTGTGGGGATTGGCTGTGGAAGTGGGGGGTGATGGGGAGGAATTGAGACAAACTGTAATAGCATAAACAATAAAATATTTTTAAAATGTGCCTAAGATCTACAAATATATTGTGATGGAGTCAGGATTCAAACCCAAGACTCCAGTGCCTGAGCACCAGCTGACCTACTATGTCATTCTTTTCAGCCTGGGCACTTCAAGAGAGAGAGGAAATATAAAACATGGCTCCTACCTACAAGGCCATGTTTCATATTGGGATGCATAACATAAATCCATAAAGAATTAGTAACAATACATGTCACAAAGCTATACTTGACCATTGCCCAACAATGAGGGAGCATAAAGTTGGCCAAGACAAGAGACAGAAGCTGCCATAAATAGGGGGAGATTGGCCTGAGCTTTGAAGGGCATAGAGAGGGTTCTCTGATGACGACATCTCCCTAACCTCTTAAGTAAAGAACTTTCTGCACCTTCTGTCCTTATTTTAATATCTTTAGAATGGCATTTAGTATTTCTAACTTATGGCTTTATCAATTAACACTTTATTTAGCTGCAAAGCACCAGAAAATCTGACAATGATTTTTACTCAGATACGGATTTTTTTTCATGTCAAACACATGTGGGAAAAAAACAGTCCTGGGCTTCACCCAGCCAGATGATGTCATCAAGGAACTGGGATCTTTCTCTCTTTCTCCTCTTCTATCCTACAAATATATCCCCATTTTGGGGGATCTCATGGTGCCATGATGGCTGTTATGCACATAAGTAAACATATGTGTTCCTACATAGGAAGAAGGGGGAGATGAGGAAGTCCAAGATAAGCATGCCAGCACAGCAGCCTGTCACTTTATAAATGCTTTCCCATGACATCCACCAGGTTACATCTTCTTCACTCTCATTTAACAAAAGTTGGTCATGCAAGACAAGCTTAGAAAGCTGGTGTTTCAGGTTTTTCTAGCTCCATGGTATGAGAAAACAAGACCCAGTAGGGCTTTTTATATCCACCATACACAGTGTTGACCTCAAAATATGTTCCCACAGCTTTCCCCAGTGCTTTCTCTCACTGCACCAGCAAACCAAAGTTGTCATTCCAAGAGTACTTCAGTCAGTTGTTCTGTTTCCCTTCTCCCTTGACAGACTGCAGAAATTCTCCCGTGACTCTTCCCTGATCTCCAATAAGAGACATGAATGCTGGTCCTTTCTCTGGTGTGCTGTTGCAGCACTCAGTACTTTCTGCCTTGGATCGCTCTTCCTGTAGAATGCAAACTCATCAAGTCAAGGACCATGTCTTAATTTTTGTTCTACCTGCAGCATCTCACATGGCTCCTGGCACACACAGACATCGTGAAAGAAAGGGATTTTGCTCCATGACTCAGCACACATGGAGGTTGGGGAAAGAAAGGAAGCCCAAATAATTTCAGGATTGTCAGGCGCAGATGACTGGCACATTGGGGGTGCCATCAACAGTACTAGGAGACTGCTGAGTTCTGTCTCGACTTGTTGAGTGTGAGCTGATCATTGAACCCACAAATAGAAATCAAAAGCACGTATCTGGTTTCAGGAGAAAGGTCAGGACTTGAGTGCTACTTTGAAACTCATTGGCAAAAAGATTCAGAGGGTAGGCGTAAAGGGCTAAGGATTCCATCCACAGTCAGAGAAGATCATGAGCAAAGAGGAAAGAGAGCTCCAAGGAGCACGTGTCAACAGCAATGCCAGACACTGGCATGGATCTGACGTCATTGAGTTTTTGCCAGACAAGAAACATTGGCTATACACTCACCCAAATGGTCATATATCCTCATAAAACATAATGGAGACTTGAACAGGTATTTTCAGCCCCAGCTCTAAACTTCAGGCTTCCTATGGATGGAGATGACAGATATGTACTTCTGTGAAGTAATAAATAGACAAATGTATTGGTATGATTTCCTTACATGGCAAATGACAGAAGCCCAGAGGAAATTAGCTTGAAATTGGCTTAAGTAAAGAAAACTTGCTGGCTCATGGTAGAGCAAGGATGGCTTTTGCTTTGGGCATGGCTGGATTCAGAGCCCAAGTAGTGTCCTTAGGATGCTGTCTGTCTCTACCTGTCTCTAATCTCTCTTTATTTCTGATTTTCCCTTATTTTGGACTCATTGTCTCTTACTGCAGATGGCTTTCCCTACGCATCAAGGAAAGGTGAAAGAAGGCAACTCCACTCTCCATCATCTTTACATCTTGTGATCCCAAGACTGAGTGAGAGCTCTCCTCGTTTCCTAGGCACCCACATAGAAAATCGCAAGGAAGAATCTAATTGGTATTTCTTGGTTTCCTGCCTATTCTCAAGCCAACAGAATGAAATGCTCCAATTGACTGAGCTTAGGACTCATGATCACTTCTCTGGGAAGTCAGGTGTCCTTCTTAAAAACAAGTTCTGTTGGCAGAAGATGAGGAGAAAGGGGGAGCTAGACAGACAAAAACAATAGCAGTCTTCTCTTAGAAGGCCTGTTGCAAACAAGCTTTAACCTTTTGGGGACTGCTTCCTTGTTAGTAAATCAGACACCTGCAAGTTATTGGTAATTCAACAGTGAAGATCTGCTTCACTGTCTGTCCTTCCTGCCCACTTTCCTGTTCAGCTACTAAACAGCCTCTTTATCTCCTTCTGGGCTTTCAGATATATCTCAGGAAGAGCAACTAAATGGAGCCTTAGGCCAGTCACTCTCAAGGCTATTTCCAGTAGCCAGAGCTAGCCCTAGTTGCCTCATACTTATATCCATTTTGAATTCCATTTGGCTCTTCTTCATACCTTCCTGAGATATATCTTGGATTTCTACTCTGTGTATTATTTCTTCTGGGCCTGGAATATTACTTCATTCTCTCTTGGTATAACCCCCTTACCAAGTTCCCATAGCTAGGCCTCTACTCTTTCAGTGAGTAGCTACCTATACTAGAGTTATCTGCAGCTGCTCACTTGCCAAGCCTTCTCCCCATTGCCCTGATTGGACCTCTCCTGTGCTATCCCTAGAGGTTGATTCAGATGCTGAGTCCCACCCCACACTGGCTAATCTCCAGTTATGACAGCTACTAACATCCCTATAAAAACTTTCTATCTCCAAATATGCAGGATACTCAGGTCACATGGAACAGCATTCTTGGAAACATCTAAACTATGTTTATTGCATTGTAAACATTTGACCTTCCCTTTGTAACCATGCAGAATTGGAAAGAATGGCCAACTCCCTAACTTCTTTATTATATTTTATCACCAGGGCCTTCAAAGAGCTGGTACTGCTGGTATTCAAAGTATTGAATCCCTCCTAAATCAGGCCCTGCCTATTCTACCTGATCCCCTTTTTCTATAGAGTTTAGGCCTCATCATGGAAGAGCTACCACTTGGTTCCCTCCATTTCTCCCATATCTCTTTCAAGACTCTTTTGCATAAAAGTCCCTTTCTCTTCCTTCAGGAAAAGAGCAAAGAACTCATGTATATTGATGCACATAAATAGACTCTCTCAGGTTCACTCCATTAATTTTCCAAACATACCTGGACATAAACTCCAGCAGAAGAATAGGCCTGGGTTCAGGTAGAAATCTCTGCTACAAGAAGAGGCATGTTACTGGAAAACTATTTCCCAGTCTGGGTCAAAACATTCTTAATTTTGCATTGGATATGGGTCATGCACCACTTCACGTCTCCTTAGCCATATCTCCCACTGTGGCCGCAGCTGCCACATGGAGTTCCATGTGGTCTTTGTCCAGGTTCCCGTGGGTGTAATTTGATACCTGTTGAGTTCTGCCCCCACTGCTTTCCTTATGTAAGAGGCAGTGTACCTATGGGAAACTGTCACCAACACGTTACAACACAGAATTAATGCCTTGATGACAGAAGCTAATGATACATAGTTTCCTCTTTTGTCATTCAGGCAGACATTTTTTTTAAGGATATTTTATTGATTATGTTGTTACAGTAGTCCCAATTTTTTCCCCTTTGCTCCCCTCTGCCCAGTACCCCACTTCTCTCCAGCAATCCTACCCCCCTTAATTTGTGTCCATGGGTCATGTGCATATAAATTCTTTGGCTTCACCCTTTCCTGTATTATTCTTAACTTCCCCCTGTCTATTTTGTACCAGCCAATTATGCCTCTTAATCCCTGCACCATTTCCACATTTGTCCACCTTCCCCTCTCCCAACTGATAACCCTCCAAAGGATCCCCCACACCTATGATTCTGTTCCTATTCTGGTTTGCTTAGTTGAATTTTGTTTTTACTTTTTAGATTCAGTTGTTGATAGTTGTGACTTTGTTGTCACTTTAGTGTTCATAGATTTGATCTTCTTTTTCTTAAAGAAGTCCCTTTAACATTTCATACAATAACGGCTTGGTGATAATAAACTTTTCCAGCTTTACCTTGTCTGAGAAGCACTTCATCTGCCCTTCCATTCAAACTGATAGCTTTGTTGGATAGAGTAATCTAGGTTGTAGGTCCTTGCTTTTCATCACATTGAATACTTCTTGCCAGTTCCTTCTTGCCTGCAAAGTTTCTTTTGAGAAATCAGCTGAAAGTCTTATAGGCACTCCTTTGTAGGTAACTCTCTTCTTTTCTCTTGATGCTTTTAAGATTCTCTCTTTATCTTGAAACTTTGGCATTTTAATGAGGATGTGTCTCGGTGTGGTCCTCTTTTGATCTAGCTTGTTTGGGACTCTCTGTGCTTCCTGGACTTGTATGTCTATTTTCTTCACCAAATTTGGGAAGTTTTCCTTCATTATTTTTTCACATAAGTTTTCAATTTCTTGCTTTTCTCCTTCTCCTTCTGGCACCCCTATGATTCAGAGGTTGGCACATTTAAAGTTGTCCCAGAGGTTCCTAAGCCTCTCCTCATTTTTCTCAATTCTTATTTCCTCATTCTGTACTGGTTGACTTTTTTTTCTTCCTTATGTTTCAAATCATTGATTTGAACCCCAGTTTCCTTCCCTTCATCATTAGTTTTGTGTGGATTTCCCTTTGTTTCACTTAGCATGGCCTTCACTTCTTCCCTTATGTGTGTGCTGTACTCAAGCATATCTGCCAAGCCTGTGAACATCTTTCTCACCAGTGTTTTGAATTCTACATCTGTTAGGTTGTCTATCTCCTCATCTGTTAGGTTGGCTATCTCCTCATCGCTTAGTTCTCCCACTGGAACCTTGATTCGTTCCCTCTTTGGGGCCATACTTCTCTGTCTCCTCATCTTGACAGGCTCCTGTGTTTGTTTGCCTCTGTGTCTTAGGCAGAGCTGTCATTCCTGTTACGTTGTAAGGGGCAGAGCCTTAGATATTCATCAGTATATGGCCACTCATTTCACCACGTTGTGGCACTGTATGTTGGGGGGCATCAGAGAGGGAACAATACTGGTTGCTCGGCACTTGCCCCTTTTCCAAACACTTCTCCCACTTCCATATGGGACTGGTGCTCTCTAGCTGTTGCCCTGGCCATTGTTCCCAGAGTGGGTGGGTCCGCAGATGTTCTAGGATTGTCGTCGTCGTCGGCAGCCGTCCGTCTCGAGAGACGATGGCGTAGCTTCTTGAGAGTCTATCTGCACCGCCGAGAATGGCTGTGCAGTCCGACTCGGGAGTGACAATCCCTGCCACACTTGTTACAGGTGAAGGCAGATGGCCGTTGTTGCTGCTGTTGACGCTGCTTCCGCCTCGATCTTTTCTGGGCCGCCTCCTCGTTGCGCGCAGCCTCTGCACGTGACGTACCTTGCCTGACCGCGAGCCTCCAGGCTAGGCGGTCGTCTGCTTGAACTTCCCATGTGTTGAGATTGATGGAGCATTGTGTCATGTCCTTTTTGCAGATGTCTTTGAACCGCAGTTTTGGGCGCCCTGTCATCCTCTGGCCTTCTGCTAGCTCGCCGTAGAGGAGGTCTTTGGGGATACGGCCTGCATCCATTCTTTTGACATGGCCGAGCCACCTGAGGCGTCTCTTGCTAAGAACTGCATGCAAACTGCTCATATTGGCTCGCCTCAGCACCTCGGTGTTGGGAACCTTATCCTGCCAGGTGACATGCAGGACGCGTCGCAGGCACCTCATGTGGAAGCTGTTGAGTTTCCTTTCGTGCCTTGCGTAGGTGGTCCACGTCTCGCTGCCATAGAGGAGAGTGCTGAGTACGCAGGCTTGGTAGATGCGCAGTCTGGTTTTCTCAGTGAGGCTGGAATTGTTCCACGCTCGCCAGTTCAGTCTGGCCATAACTGTGGCTGCCCTGGCGATTCTCCGGTTGACCTCCAAGTCGACTGACAGAGAGCTCGAGATGGTGGACCCGAGGTAAGTGAAGTCGTTGACAACCTCCAGGGTGTATCCGTCGATGGTGATGCATGGGGGAGTCCCCGTGCCTTGAGCCATAACATTCGTCTTCGTCAGGCTGATGGCTAGTCCGAACTCCTTGCATGCGTGGGAAAGGCAAGTGACTAGCTGCTGGAGTCCCTCTTCGGAGTGTGATGTCAAAGCTGCGTCGTCGGCGAAGAGCATCTCACGGATGAGCACCTCTTTGACTTTGGTCTTGGCTCGTAGACGGGCCAGGTTGTAGAGCTTGCCATCGGATCTGGTGTGAATGAAGACACCCTCGCTGCAGTCCTTAAAGGCGTATTGGAGGAGCATGGAGAAGAAGATTCCGAACAGCGTAGGCGCGAGGACGCAGCCCTGCTTTACTCCGCTGCTGACTGGGAAGGCCTCAGAGGTTGCGCCGTTGTAGGACACCGTGCTGTGCATGTTGTCGTGAAAGGACATGACCACAGCAAGCAGATGTGGTGGACAGCCAATCTTCCGTAGCAAGCTGAAGAGTCCGCTTCGACTGACCAGATCAAACGCCTTCGTGAGGTCGATAAAGGCGAGGTAGAGTGGTTTATGCTGCTCGTGACACTTCTCCTGCAGCTGGCGTAGGGAGAAGATCATGTCCACTGTTGATCGGCCAGCTCTGAAGCCACACTGGGACTCTGGGTAGACGCGGGAAGCAAGGGTCTGCAGGCGGGCAAGAGCGACCCGGGCGAATACTTTGCTGACGACGCTGAGGAGAGAGATGCCCCGGTAGTTGTTGCAGTCGCTGCGGTCTCCTTTGTTCTTGTACATGGTGATAATGTTGGCGTCTCTCATATCCTGGGGGATGTAACCCTCCTTCCAGCAGAGACAGAGTAGATGGTGGAGCGGCTGTAGCAGGACTGGTTTCCCGCTCTTTAGGATTTCTGGAGGGATTCCGTCGCTTCCTGGTGCTTTCCCGCAAGCGAGGCGGTCGATGGCTTTGCCGAGCTCTGCCGCAGTAGGTGGGGTGTCTAGCTCCTCCATGACTGGTAGGTCTGGGATGGCGTTAAGAGCAGTGTCTGTTACGGTGTTCCTCGTCGCGTACAGCTCGAGGTAGTGCTCGGTCCACCGCCGCATTTGCTGTTCCTGGTCAGTGATGACCTCACCTGTCTTGGACTTAAGGGGGGCGATCTTGGAGGGGATTGGGCCTGTTGCCTTCTTGATACCCTCATACATTCCTCGTGCGTTGCCTATATCGGCGGCTTCCTGAATGCTTCTGCACAGGTTTAGCCAATAGATGTTGGCACAGTGGCGGGCGGTCTTCTGGACTTTGTTCCTGGCAGCCCGTAGAGCTTGAAGTGTACTGGGAGTGGGCGTGACCTTGTAAGCCAGTAGGGCCTTCCTCTTAGCCTCGATCACGGGTTCCATTTCTTCCCAGTGAGCCTCGTACCAGTCAGCGTTCTTCCGCTCTTTCTTCCCGTAAGCAATAATGGCGGAGTTGTATATGGCGTCGCGGAGACGTGGCCAATTGGATTCGATAAAGTCATCTGCCGCCACTCCCTCGCCTAGTGCATCTTCCATCTTGTTGATGAATTGCTGGGTCTTAACTGGGTTGCTGGCACAACTGGTGTTGATGCGTGGGCGACCCTTCATCTTGGAGTGGTGCAACCTCTTCGGCATTATGCGCACCTTGCTTACCACGAGGGCATGGTCCGTGTCGCAGTCTGCACTGTGGTAGCTGCGGGTGAGGAGGGTGCTGCCAATATCCGTTCTTCTGGTGATGACGAGGTCAAGCTGGTGCCAATGGCGGGAGCGGGGGTGCCTCCATGACACCTGGTGGATCTCTTTGCACTTGAAGAATGTGTTTGTCACGCACAGGCTGTGGTGACACGAAAGCTCAAGCAGTCGCTGACCATTCTCATTGATCTTTCCTCTCCCAAAGTTTCCAAGGCAGGTGGGCCAGGCCATGTGGTCGGCTCCTACTCTTGCGTTGAAGTCTCCAAGGAGATAGAGAGCGTTACTTCTGGGGATCTTGGATAACGCTTCGTCCAGTGCATGGTAGAACTGTTCTTTCTCTTCGATGGTGGCGCAGAGGGTTGGGGCGTACGCACTAAGAATGCTGACTGGGCCGAAAGTTGTTGACAATCGGAGGGTAAGTAATCTCTCTGTGCCTCCTGTGGGTGGCTCTATGGAGTTAACAAGCGTGTTCTTCACAGCGAACCCAACACCGTGCTGTCTTGGTTGGTCCGGAGACTTCCCTTGCCAGTAGAAGGTGTAGTTGGTTTCTCTGATAGTTCCGTTGTTGGCCAACCGGGTCTCCTGTAGAGCCGCAATGTCGATGTTTAGTCGTGCCAGTTCCCTATCGATGACAGCAGTTTTCCTGGCACCATTGATCCACGGAAGGTCTGCAGTAAGTCCGGGGCACATGGTCCTGATGTTCCAGCTAGCGAGGCGAAGAGCCGGAGGCTTCTTTCTTGTTGTTTGCTTGGAATTAACTGGTGCGGATGTTTTGTGGCCCACTTTTCGAGAGGCGCCTCTCTGATCCCCACGCACCCAGTGGGGCAGGCGAGCCATGGCGGGACGGTAGCTGTCCAGTGAGGTGCGATGACCTCTCCCACCGTCAGAGGAGACCCCTGGCGCTCGTTTCCTTCGCCAATCGGATGAGCTTATAACCGGTATCTGTCTCCTCCCGTGTTGAGTCGACATCTTGTGATGACGCTGGAGTGTCCTCTCCAGTGAAACTGAAGCTACAGAGCCTGGGCAGGGTGATATGGAGGGTCTGCTGTTGCCCATGCAGCAGACCCCCCCTCTCTTCGCAGCTGAAGGGTCCAAGGGAAAGACAAAGTCAATACAGCTTGGCTTCAGGTGCGCCGCAGGAGTTGCCGGTGTTGACTACAACGTCAAACCGCCTTAGGGACTCCGGCTCCGGATTTTCTGTCGGGGTTTACTCCCTTAGCCTTTCCCCTGAAGAGGTATGCCGCAAGGCAGTGGAGGTTTTTTGGAGTCAGAGTTTTCCTTCTCTGATTTTAGAGATGTCCTTCCTCTTTCCTCCTTTACAGGAGTAGAGATGGCCCACTAGGATTGTGGGGGCCCTTTAAACAAGTGGAATCTGCTGAGAGACCAGCAGTTTCTTCCTCCGCCCCAACCCCCACTGTTTTTCACAGTCAGAAGCAATGAGGCTTTATTTTTGCTGGTGCTGAAACTGTGGGCTGAATGGTCTAGTCTGGTGCTGGGAACACTCCCCAGGTGTCCCTCCCCACTTTTTAAAACATGTGACTTCACTTTCTGCAAGCCTGCCGCTGCCACCACTGCCACCACTGCCACCACCACACCGTGTCCTCTCCACCCTGGTTTCACCCCTTCTACCTGTCTGGATGACTATTTCTTCTTTATATCTTTGTTGAGCTTTCATGCAGCTCAATTTTCTGGAACTTCTGCTTGTCTCTAGTTTTGAGGGAGTTGTATTCCTTCTTGGTTGTGGAGGGAGACCCAGTGTGTCTGTCTAGACCTCCATTTCAGCCAGAAGTCCACGCTGGCATTTTTGAGACACAATTCATAAGGCTCCTGAGAAGGTTCCAAGTGAGATGGAACAGAAGTGGCAAACCAATAATTCATCCTTGTGTTGGTTTTTCTCCTTCCTTGTCTCATATCCCTTTTTTCTCACTCCTCCCTGGAACCTCTTTTCAAATAAAATATCTGAAGTTCTGCTTTCAGGGAAACCCAAGTTAAGAGAATATATCATGGCTTTTTCCTAATTGTCTAAGAGAAAGACCTTGTTTCAAATTTCGTCCAACTGTATTACCATAGACAAATTATTTGGCCACTCTGAAACCCAATTGCCTCATCTTTAAAATGAGGGTGACATAAATGAGCTCACTGTGTTTTTGTCTCAGTATTAAACCAGATAGTTTGTGAGAGGAACCAAGTAGGACACCTCATGCAGGGTAGCACACAATCCATATTCATTCTATTCTTCTTTTTTTCCCACCCTTTGCTCCTCATGGCCACTTTTTAAAATTAGAGTGTTTTGGGTAGAAATGAAAATAGACATAATGAAGCTCTGGTATATAAACATATTTCAAGTGTTTATACTTAATGGCACATAGTTGGATACACACAGGGTATGGCACAAGTAGGTTTACAGTTGTGAGTATGCAAAACACAGTTTATTCTTGTATTATTATTTATTAATTTATTATTTTCCATACAAGCAACTGTAAACCTACTTTTGTCCAACCATGTATGTACAATTCATTAAACTGAGCACTTAAAATTCATATATTATGTAAGTTATGTCATAATTTTTCAAGTTTTTTGGAAGCACCAGAAAGTTTATGGCTGTATTAAATAATCTCTAAAAGAAATGGATACATCATTATTCTAGAACAAAAATTTAAATTGAAGATTCAATGAAATGAACAACTAGATTCTTATTTTTATCAGAGCAGGAGCTCTTTCCCTTAACAAATTTGAAATGAAAATAACCTTACTGGTATATAAATATGTATTTAAATGTAATGTATATAGAAATATTTAAATATCTTATATAATATATTAATATAAAATATGTAGTCAATAAAAGCATTTTCAATTAAAATGTTAGGGGAAAGAGTTCCTTCTCTGATAGTATAATACTACATATTATTATATAACATAAAGTATCATATGAAATTATATATAATAACATATGTATATAAACAAAGTTGTCACTATATTAACTACCTTGTTTTTAATAAAGGAGTTTGAACTAATAAAAAGATAAGTAAACTTCTGGGATTAAACCAAGATGATGATGATGTCGCCCCTCATGCCATTATTTAATTGTAACTGTATCTCAGCCAGTAGTCAGCATCCACGGGAGATCTAAGCATCAAAAGGGCAAACATTGCATTCTCAGCACACAGTTCAGATATCAATGAAATTACACACAAGCACAGGAACAACCCACTAGGTGCCAGAGAGGTAGAGCCACAGTGTAACAACAGGCTGGAAAGGCAGCAGCCGTGGCGGGAGCTGGGGAGGTAAAGGAAGTCTGTCCAGGACCAGATCTTCCAGATCTCTGATCTGCATAGTCAAGAACTTCACAGGGACCCCCAAGGACACAAAATGTGCCACCAGCTTTTAGCACCTACCACACTGGGGCACCAACATGCCGGCAGTGTTAGCCCTAGACACAACACCCACAGTGGTGAGAGACCCACAGACTGGGATCTTTGTTTCTTCCCCGCCCCTTCCTCTCGGCCCCACACACTGGAGAAGCCAGAGCCTAGGAAAGGGTGGAGAGAGGAGAGAAGCTATGAAACAGGATGAGAGTCAATCTACATGGACCTAGCTTTTAAAAACTGCAAACTTCTACAACCTACCCTACATGTTGTTGAGGAATAGAAAAAGGGATTAGACATAGCACCATGGAAAGTACTGACTGAAGGAAAAAAAAAAAAAGAGTAAAAAATCCATTACATGTTCGTGTCCCAATATGTTGAGATCCTTCAATTAATTACTTAATAAGAGATCAGCGATGATAGGTGATGGACACAGGAAAACAGAGAGAGATCCATGCATACACACATACATTCATACATACAACATACATACAATAGATCAAGATTCAAAAATAGCTATATTCACTGAGAGATTTCTACTATGCCCTGTATTGAACCAGGTACATCATCCGTTAATCCATTTCACCCTCACAAAAAATAACACATGATCCCCATTGGTCAGATAAGGAAACAGACTTTAAGAGGTTTAAGTAACTACCCTGAGCTCCTACAGTAAATGAGTGGCTAGTAAGCGGCTGTCTGCCTCTTAATCTCCTCTTACTGTTTATTCTAAACCCAGAGTCATTAAATCAACCTAGTCCGACTTTCTACCACCTCATCTTATAAATGTTTATACTTAGTCTCAGAGAAACTAAAGAATTTGTCCAGAATTGTTATTATTTAGCAACAAAAATTTCTAACAGAAAAAAAACTTTTCTGGTTTTTACTGCAAGGCTTATAATAAGGATTTAAAATTTTTACCAATGTTTTATATACACTTTTGTTTTGAACAGCAATTCTCATGGTCTTAAGAGATCACGCTGCAAGGCAGGTGGCTGGCTCTGGTGATGCTTTGTTGAGAGTAGGGAATGGAAGGGCCATGTAAAATTCTAATCTACTTGTGAAGTTCAAAGGCACTTTTATCCTTTCTGCTGTCAGCACCTAGCACAATGCCTGGCACAGAGTCAGTGCTCAATAAATGTTTGCTGAATGGATATTCAATACAAACAACAGTGTACCTGGAAAAAATATAAAGCAATGTACCCTGGACAAAAGAAATAAGTTCCTTCTCCTTTAACATTGTGTAGGGAATACTAATAAACAGGTTCGCTTTGGGTTTTTTCCCCAGCTCACATCAGTCCAAATTTTATTTGCATCTGTAGTACAGACACATGCAAATGGACTTAGCTGTCATCTCTTCTGAGCTAACCATCATGACATCACCTTTGTAATGTAATTCACTTTCCAGGAGTTGACTCCTGACTTTCTGTATACCCGTGATGGAGCAAGGCACTGCCTGCCTCTTACTTGCTGATGAACATTGCTGAAAGTCCTGTGCAGAAACTTACAAAATGAAATGGGAGTTTTCTTCCCTTCCCTTCTGTTAAAGTCTAACTTACCTCCCCTCACCCACATGACAAGTCTAGCTGTCTGCCCTAGGCAGCCTCTGCCAGTCAGGCCAGGCTTGATCTTGTTCTCTGAATGTCTGAAGCAGGAAATACTGCTCTCATTCCAAAATTGCTTTGTCTTCCTGGGAGAAAATACTTTTCAGAGAAAGGTAAATGCAGCCAATCTGAGAAAACTTAGTTGATTATTTACTATTACTTAACCTTTGAAAGATTCCACTGCAGAAGGGAGGGCAGGTATTTATATAGTTCACAGCCCAGGGGACTTTTTTTTTTTCTCTGCACAACAAGTGAGCTAAGCTAGTTAGCTTGGGCTTATATGTAAAAAGGCCAATTCTATGACTCCCTCTGTTTCCCAGAATGCCTCACAGTGGACATGCAAAGCAGTCGATTTACTAACAAAGCTGAAGGAGTTTGGTTTTACATCACTCCTGAATTACTGATGGAGCTTTACAAATCAGCTTAACCTGTGGTCATGACTATCCTTAGCTGATCTTTACAGCATGTAAGGAAACCTGCTGATTGATATAAGGACTAATTAAAACTTAAATGATATAAAAAAAACTTTCTTAAAGCACAATATCAAAACTCAAATGTGATATTTACTGTTTTGAAATGTGGTTCTGGATTCTTGGAGCATCATTTCATGGGACTTGAATTTTCAGGCCAATTCTTTGTGCAGAGATAAGAACTGGTTTTTTTTGTTTTTTGTTTTTTAGAAATATTATTATTGTTACCTGAGGCAATTAGTCAAAATGCCTACATGTTATTCACAAAATAGTTAGACATAATGCCATGTAGAAACTCATGCTGAGAGCTGTCATTTTAAAGGGTACAGGGAACACCATCCACTCCTTCTTGGGGTCCTTAAAATATATAGCAAGTAAAAAAAAGTGGATTGTGTTACTTAAGAGGCAAAGGCAAAGATGGTAAACAGTTAGCATCAAAAATAACAGTGCACTTTTTATTATGGCTACATCAATAAGGAATAGCAATTGGATACAAATAACAGAGGTACTATTAGTGGCTCACACAAATCAGTGGTTTATTCTCACACATAAAGTCAGAAGGTATGCAGTCATTAGGGATCCAAGCATTCTGTCCTTCTCTTCTGCCATCTAACCTCAGGATCCAAAATTGTTGCTGAAATCCCAGCTATTCCATCCACATCCCAGGAAGAAAAAGAGAGGAGAGAAAGGGGCAAAAGGAGTATCCTACCTTGTTTTCCAGAATTTTCACCCATAGGGTTACCAGATTTGGCAAATACAAATACTAATATATTACATGGGATATAGTTATATTAAAAATTATTTGTTCTTTATCTTAAATTAAAAATTAACTAGGCAGACCATATTTTATCTGGCAACTGCCCATCCAAAAACATCTCTTTAGATCTCATTGGCCAGCCCTACTGTAAGGAAGGCTGGGAAATGTAGTTTTTAGCCAGACACATTACCACTTGGGTGTTGTTTTACTAATTTAAAAAAATGGACAGTGACTATTGGGTAAGGAGGAAATAGTCTGGGGAGTGAGGGTGAGTCTCATCCATGCCCCACACCCTCCATGAAGCACTTCTTGACTGCATCAGCCCTTCATGGTCACTCTGAATGCCTATGGCTCTTTTGTTCTCAGTCCTAGATACAAAGTAAAGACACTGATTTTTAATAAACATACAAGAATTGATATATTCAGGGGCTATTGTCTTCTCCAAAGGGGTCAGATACTAACAATACTGCCACCCTTTGAAAGTTTTGGAATTTAGATTCTGAAGCAGAGGTCTTCCTTTACAAGGGATCTAGGAAGCCACGGTGACATGCAAGACCAGAGACACCTGGGAAACTTGTCTCTGAGTGGGAGCATTCAGCAAATTCCATTGTACATCAGTGTTAAACCATGTCTTCCCAGAGCTTCCTCCCTCCATTGTAAGAACATGAGATCATCTTCTGGAATGTCAACAGCTCCGGCCAATGGAGACAGGATGGAGGAAGCCCCTGGTTTAGACAACTGGCCTGGGAAAGCTTGATGGCCTCTCATAACCAGTCATCTGTGGCCTGACCAGGCTCATGAAAGCTTGGTTTACACTGTGTTACATTCTGCATGAAATAGAGAACAATGGGAGAATTAAAATTCCCTCCATTTCCCTTGAAAAATTCTAATTTGGGGTTCCCTTTTGCCTGTTAGCAACTGCTCACAGTTCCTCCCAGTATAAACCATGCTTTTCCCCCTAGGTCTTTCCTGGATGGAGTTAGGATATTTTATAAGAATCAGTCTCTACTTCTATTAAATGGCACGTAAAAACATCTAGCCTATCCGCAGGTCCTTTTCCTGGTAACTGTGTGGTCAGCAAGCTTTCAAAGTGGGAATAAAATTAGTTTCTAAGACCAAACCTTAGTAACTCCCTTTCTGTGCTTTAACACCTTTCCTGGATGGTTGCCAGGCAAACATCTCTGTGCAGGTGCTGATGACAGTAAACACATTATACACTTCGGCCTGGGATTTAACCACATTCAGTTCTGAGTTTGTCATATGCTCTCTCGCTATTTATACTGCTCTGGATCAGCTACTTGACCCTTAATAAAATTTGCCTCCCAGCTGTCCTGCAGGGAAAATGACCTACCCGGGGTGAGTGCCATTCCAACTTCATAACCTCTGACGATTGCCTAACAGTCCTCTGAAAAGGTTGTGCAAATGCACTGTGTGCAAACCTGTGCCACCTCCTGGCATCCTGCTTTCGGGGGCCCTTGCAGCCAGCTTCTCCCACGTGGCAGCAACTGTAGACGGCAAGAACGATGTGGCAACTCGGCCTCTGCTCAAGGTCAGAAAACACAGGCTTCATCAGGGATGATTTTACCAACCTTTTGGTTATTTCGGAAAGCAAGAAGAGAACATAATAGAAGCAAGAATGGATCTATGGGATGGAAATAATGAGCCATTTATAACCCCAAATGAGACTGCCAGGAAAAACAAACACCCCAAACAGTACATTTTATCAGAGCCCGGTGCTGCCCAAGGCCAGTGGGGTACAGGGTACTGAGTGTTCAGCTCCCCGGGCCAAGAGCTACAGTAAGTCATGCCCCCTGCGCCGCTTCTCTCCTGTCAGCCGGATCAGCAGCCTTAACCATCTGGTGGAGAAGAGTTTTAGTGTTTTCTAAGTGTGTGCTGGGGTGGCTGTTTCACATTTTGATAAGGATGTGGAGTCATGTTGCAACACTTAACAAGTGCTTCTGCGTAAGCATTGCGCAGTTTGGGGCTCTGTGCATCAGCGGTGCGCTGCGAACACCCGGCTTATGCAATGCATGAGCAGCCCCTCCAGGTCTCCGCTCACAGCCTTGGGAAGTATTTTCTGGTTCTGGACTTGGCCCCGGTTTCTGGCAGTTCTTTGCCCCAAAGGTGTGTGCCACGGCTGGGCTGTCAGCACCTGCTGTTGAGGTGGAGAAAACTGCACAGGCTGACGCCCTTCTGGCACCAGTACAACGGGGGCTGGCTTGTTCTGGTCCCTACATGGCCTTGGCCTCCGCTGAAGCACCAGGGAGGGAGGGGGTATGAGCACTTTTAATCTAAGGAAATCCAGCCAGAAGATTGAACAGAGGCTGCTACAAGAGGTGACAAAAATGAAACGGATCCCAAAAGCAAGGCTCCTCCTTACAGCAGGAACACTGTTAAACCCTTGCTCACAGCTCCTTTGGTTGATTGGAAATGTGGTGCCTGTGTCCTCCTCTGGCTCACCTGGAGCACAGTTACAAAGTAGGTCGAGTATTTGGTGCCCTCTCACCTCCAATCACTGTACCCATGCTGCTTGGCTTCTGTTTCCATTCAGGCTTCCATTCACTCTACAAAGCTTTGGAGCACCTGCTTGGTGCCTGGTGCGGTGCCAAGCACTGGGCACAGGCATGGCTTTCACAGCACTTGGTGCCCCCTGTAGTGTACTAGGCCAGTCCTACATGGGCCTCCTCTCCCACATCTCTCTCAGCCCCACCATGTCCCCAAATCATCCCTCCCTTCATTCACTTCCCATGATTCTCTCCCTCTCCTCCCTTTCGGGGTGGGGCTATGGCTTTATAATTCTTATCATAGCAATCTAACAAGTTTTTCTTATGAAAGTATAGCCTTTGGAAATCACTGGTTCCTTTCAGGAGTTTCTGCACATTAAAAAGTGATCGTTTAACCTGGATGCTTTGACTCAGTGGATTGAGCATCGGCCTGAGAGCTAAGTGTCGCTGGTTCGATTCCCAGTCAGGGCACATGACTAGGTTGCACATCAGGTCCCCAGTTGGGGGCGCAAGTGAGAGGCAACCACACAGTGATGTTTCCCTCCCTCTCTTTTTCCTTTCCCCTCTCTCTAAAAATAAAATAAACAAATAATTTTTTTAAAGTGATCATTTAAGGAAACGATGTCTTCCATGAAATAAACAAGGGACTAATTGGGGATTTTGAAAAAGGAGGGCACAGCGTAACAATATGTTTTCCGAGCAGACTGTTTCCAATTTCACCAGAGAGACAGGTTGCCTCTTTCACCTCTTCACTTATTATCGGTGAGCTGTGTGTGTAGTGGTTAAGGGAACAAATTCTGGAACTGAACTATCTGGGTTCAAGTCCCAGCTCTGCAAGTTATAGTCTTAGGACACTTACTTGATCTTTGTTAATTTCCTCATGAAAAGAGGAACACTAGAAATAGCTACGTACATCTCACAGGGTGGCTTAGGAATTAACATAAATTAGTGTGTATGAAATTTTCACAATTCTGGCATGCATACTAAGCACTCTATAAATATTCACTTTGATTTTTCATGAGACCCACTTAATCTTTTTACTTTGCTATCAGATTCTCATGTGAGTCATTGCAGGCAAATAGGGGACTTGTTATTCAGGGCTGCAGTTTCCTCATCCGCAAAACAGGAAGTAGTGACTGAGGATGTAGGGCAGAGGGCCAGTCAGGTGACCAGTTTCTCCTCTGTGTTCTCTACTGACTTCTTGAGCGTGAACAACTCATTTAAGCTCTCTGCATCCCAGAGACTGGACTTGATCTGTATTTCCCAAACTCAGATCATTCAAATAACACATTCAAATGACAGAATCATTACACATGCCTGAACCACAACTCTGTACCTGGCTACTTACTTGATATTTTTTATTAGAAAATCTGTAAAGCAACCCACTTGCCTATGTACCTTTGCAGTAAGATGAACTATCCATATACCCAAGGGTCTGATACAGTGGTTATACATTTTTCTAATACATTAAAATAAATACCTAATGAAATTTTAAAATATTTGTATAACACCCAAATATAACCTCTTGCATGCCACCAATGATGCATACATGCCATTTTAGGAAACTCTAGATTAAATGTTCACTGTGGATCCAGCCAGCTCTAAAATCCTCTTGGTTAGTGTTATATAATTTTCATGTGGTTATTTAACTTTGGATGTGTTTTTTTATATCATTTGCCTCCTGGAGGGCACAGATTATGGCTTATACCTCTTTAAGCACCTAGCCCTTAAAAGAATGCTTGGTAAATATTTAATTTTAAATTATAAATACATGCATACACATACATACAAATATATCTGTCACCCACCAATCAGAAGGCTATCAAAAATTTCTTTTTCCCCATGCCAGGGTCACTATGTTCCTTGGGTGGTTGTTTACTAAATGAAGTGAAGAGTGTGGAGTTCTGAGCCATGAGTGGGTGCTCAGGAAATGGTAACTTCTCTGACTGCCTTCCTGCTTCCTGTGCTCTTTGTTAGTGTGGCTGTTTGTCCATATGAAAAGTGAGCCTACTTCCTAAGGAGTTTATAGCCTTGGCTATTGTTGAGCCAGAATAATTGTCATCTTCAACATCAGCCCTAAAAGAGTTCATTCCCAGGTCTAGAAAGATCTGATCTAAGATAGAAATTTTATTTCCATATGTTATCATTGAAGAGGTCTCAAGAAAGTATATGGTATTTACTGCAAGTTCCTCGGCAAAAATTGAATGCACACCTACAATTTCATTAGTTCAGAGCATGAGCGATTTCTCAATCAACCAACATTATTACACACCTTCTTGAGACCCTTCTGTGTCAATATCCTTGGAAGACACAAATTCAAATCAGAGTGTTGGACTGTGGAGAGACAAGTGAAATATGAATGCCTTGAAAGCAAGAAACACAACGTATTCATCTTTGTACCCCCTACCACTTAGCAAAGCAGACCCTTATGGTAGTTATTCATTAAATATTTGTTCCATAAATGAACAAACAAATGGATGAAGACAGAAAGTGAGCATTTGAACAGCTTAAAATCTGTTTGAGAGGAAAGAAGTCACAGATAAATGAAGCATTAATTAACAAAAAACCTAAAATTACAAGAGATAACGTAGGCTATTAATGGTGAAATGAAGAGTATACTGTCAAATACCCTCTCCCAAACACTGAAGGTTGATTCGGGGGCAGGTCTCACAAAAGGAGGTGTATTGGCCCCTCTTCTGTACTTATCATTTTTCTGCCCAGGAGCACGCCAAGCTGTCATGTGACTGATTTCTAAAGGCCACCGAGTTTGTCAGCTCCTGAGAATGAGCAGAATATTATTTAATGTAGTAAGTCACTTGGTGTTTATCCTCCCAAGCATTCTGCAGTCAACAGGCAAAGAGAGAAATAGCAATGATAACTCTTTAAGAGCCATGAAATTAGAATATACAAGAAGTTGGAAAGCTTTAATTAATGGTTTTGCAGGCTGTAAGTCAGGGTGACCCTTCATGAAAGGGCCTTTGCCAGGACATCCTGGGGAGAGGCGCTGGGCTTTCCATAGAGCTCTCTAGGATTCCAAACTGTCAGCATAAAAATAGCAGCCAAATCAATGTTCTCTATTATTCATTGGTTACTGAAATACTCTTTCCAAATGCATGCTTAACTGAAAGATTCCTTTTTCTATAAGGTTTTCAGTCATTTTTAGCATGAATCAGACCCTATATTTCAATCTAGTTCATTGAGCACTGATACCACCACCAGCAAAACCCTAATTAAATGACATTTCCATTCAAATTCTTTTTGAAAAAAAAAAGATTTATGGTCAATAGAAATTTCAAGCAGTGCAAACAGTATGGAGTGGAAAATAAGTTTCTGTCAACCTCTGGAACCCAGTTTCCCAGTCAGTTCCATAAAGGCATCCACTATTAGATTTCTTAGGTATCCTTCCAGAAATATTATACTAATATACAAGCGTATTGTATATATGTGCCCCTCTTTCTTACACATATCTTTTGTTCCTTAGTGAAACTCAACAAGATATTGTGGGATTTATGGTAAATCCATACAGTTAGATTTTACTCTTTCACTTCAATAGTTGCACTGTATTGCATTGTATGGATATCCCAAAATTTACCCATCTGTCTCCTCACAAATGTATTGGTAGTTTCTAATCTTTGGCTCCCATAAACATGTTTTTGCACATACACATGAATAGGACTATAAACTGGTACCTTAAAGTAGAATTGCAGAGTCAAAGGACAGGTGAATTTTAGTTCTGGTAGACATTGCCAAGTGATAACACTTAACTTTTGATGAAAATTGCCAGAAATAAGAATGAAGGCAGTATTTTATTTTAAACTTTAATGCCTCAGAGAAGCAACACATTTATTTATGAAACTCATTTGCCAATGTCTTTCCCATCTCCACACGTGCATGCACACACACACACTATTATAAACCCATTCAAAATATATTGACAACAGCTTACCAAATGAGGAACTTGCCAGAAGTTTCTAACAGCTACATTGCTTGAGTGTTGCAATGGGGTTAGCTCACTAATGCCACACATTCTCTGCTTCGGACTTGCTGTGTTTACCACCCTTTGCGGCCCTAGTCGTTTAGCAACACTGCCTTATTATTTTTTTCTTTTTTGTAACCAAAGGGCAGTTTATGACCTCGCCCCCTCTTCCTCCTCAGAAACATAAGCATATCATTTCTTCTCACCATGGTTTCCTCACACATGTAGCCAATCTAAAATGTCAAGTCAGGTGGATTGTGGCTGTATCCGTGAAAAGAACCATGCATAATGGAACTTTGATTTACTTGATTTTCTATTATCTGTGGGGTGAGTTAGTGAATGACAATCTTGTACTCTCTGTTCACTGGCCATTTCCCACCCTGGCTTCTTATACTTAAGAAAAAAAAAAAGAAAGAAAGAAAGAAAGAAAATGAAGAGACCCAGAACCTTCTCCAGTTTCCCTAGTGTTTACTCAACACACACTCTGTGCTACAATCCCCAGCTGGGGCTCCTTTCCTATTTGCTCTTGTAAAGTGAGAAACCATGTGGAAGTTTTGTGTTTGTTTTGTAACCAACTGTGACCATTTTCTTTTCTCTGCCTCTGACCACAAACACAGAACCTTCCCAGTAACCACTGAAAATATACATCTGACCAGGTTGAAACTGAAGGAAGCCATTTTGGTTATAATGGTGACAACCAGTTAAATAATTGTTCCACTAATATTTAGAATTAATTATAAATTAAAGAAAATGGCTTAGACTCTTCTTCAAATATTTTTGTGCTCCATGGATCCATAAAATGACGTCAGCAATATGAGTAACCAAGAAGCTTCATTTTTACATTTACCTCAGAATCACTCCCAAAGAGCCAGAGATTATGGATGAAAGCAAACAGACAAACACACACACACACACAAAAACAGGCCTTTTATATACAAGTAAAAGTAAAAACCCACTGAATAATATTGACACTTTGTTGGTAAAATTCTTACATGAATTGGTCACCTATATGTGTTAGAGTTTAGAAGTCAGTGCTGCTACTCTTTGTCCTGCCATATGGAGTCACCAGAAAGCAGGACCCAGGGGACTTCAAAAACGGAATGAGGGTGTACAGCAGTGTAGAGTCACCACGTTATTCCAGGCCAGGCTACAGAAACCTTGAAAGGAAAGCTCCAAATGCAATCAATCGACCTAATCCTTCCTCACAATCAGAGGTTTCAAAATCAGTAAGGACAATTCCCACTTTTGGGCACTTACATCAAAGACATAAATGTGTTTTTAACAATGGAATTCTTTATTGAGTTGTATTTCCTTTTATTCAACAAGCATATTTTAAGCACGTTTTATGTGCCAGGCTTTCTGTTAGGGGCTACACAAAAACTAAAATATCAAAAATTCTGCCCCATACTATGCCATCATTAAATATTGTTGAGTGACTCAACCAGTGAATGCATCAATGAAGGACTAACTCTTACAATCAAATTAAGGGGGAGAACAGGTAAGCAGGTGTGTACAGAATATAGTGGTGTGTTGGGGAAGGCCTTAGACTTCAAGTAACAATTGAATGGTTAATGGCCAGATAAATGAGGGCAGAACAAAGAGGTCCTTAATGTAAGTAAGTAAAAGGGCATAGCACAAGCAAAAGCCAAGAGCAAAGATCAGCATACTATATAGCCCATGGACCAAACTGAGCCTACCACCTCTTTTTGTAAATAAAGTTTTATTTTAACACAGCCATGTTCATTCATTTACATTGACATTTTGTCTATGTTTGCTTTCATGCTGCAGCAGCATCACTTGAGTAGTTGTAAGAGAGACAATAAGACCCACAAAATCTAAAATATTTGCTATGTATTTAAAGACCTGTAAAAACATCCCAATTGCTGGAACTTGGACCTAAGCAGGGCTCAGTCAGAGATAAGACACAAAGGTAAGCAGAGACCAAATCCTAAAGGTTCTTCTAAATCATATTAAGAAATTTGGTATTGATCCTTTAGGAAATAAGTAATAAGAGCAGTTTTGCATTTAGAAATGTCTCTCATGTATCAGATTATATAGGAGAGATGCAAGATTGCAGCAGGAGACCAGCACTCCAATTTTTACATCTCTGACAAAATCATTGATTCAGAGAGTTTCATGTTTGCCATTATGCATCTTACTACATGCTTTGGGAAACAAAACTTGGTACACAGAAACACTCAATCGATTTTTATTGAATAAATGAAGGAAGGAAGGAATAAAGGCAATATTTTAATAGCATCATTATTAAAATCTTTCCTGAACAGGCTACCTCTGTTATGAAACAACTAGACCAACTGGTCACTGGTCTCCAGTTTCCCACTAATACACACTGAGATCCAGGTGAGAGGATGTTAATAGTGAAACACAAGCCAGGGAGAAATTCCTTCCCTCATGTCAGTGCCATCATTATCAAACACTAGCCACTGGCCAAACCTGTGTTTATTCCATGCCCTCTGGCCTAGTGGGAGGGGATGGGACAAGAAGCAGCTCTGCAATAGCTGTCATAAAAATAAGAATACTAGTTAGCTCCACTTGGCATCTTCTACTGGACGATTTTGAATCATTTTTTTGCTTTTGTGTAGCTATTATTACCATTTTATTTCCACTAAAAGAAAAGCCGAATAATAGAGGGAGGTTGTGATTTGCCCAAGGTCACTGAGAAAAGCAGTTTTTCAAAGGTGAGAAAGATTTCAAGACATGTAAACTCCACTTTCCTTCCCAACCTAAAATGGGTCAGGTTCATGACTCTGTAAGAACACACAATTATCTGAGCTCAGTGTCTATCAAGAATGAGTCATGCTAGAGAAAACTAGGGCTCAAGGATCTGTGTCACAAGCATGTTTTTAATAGTCACACATTGTCCCTGCCTGTCAAATGTCAACACATATCACCAAACTCCATCCTGGGTGAAGAAGGACTTCTTGGGAGGTCTAGTTTTAAGGAAGTGGGTGGACCTGGCATGGGGTGTCTGTCCTTTCTGCCACTACCTATGAAGTCCAGGCCTCCCCATTCCTTTATTCATCAGAAGGCTATGTCTGGGTGGTCATAGGCTCCAGCTGGTCTATAATGATCCTGGTATTCACCCAGTGTAATTACTAGTAAATTCCCCTTTTACTTTAAAAATGCCATAGTTTGGATCATAAATTAATTGTATGGTCACTCTAGCTCTGATAAATCAAAAGGCTTCTACACCCAATCCAAAGGCATTTCTCTAATCCTGATTGTTCTATCTCATCCTGATTGTTCTATTCACTTCCTAGATCCAGAATCTTGAACCCACAGCAGACCTAAATGTTCAATCAGTTCAGAGATTTCCTCTCATTGGTACTCTACTCTCTGCACATGTTTCTGGCACTAGAGTTTACTACACAGCCCAACAACAATTAATTACTCACTGATAGAAGATCATGTTGTAACTTCTGACAAAGATGGAGGCCTAGACAGACATGGTGCATCTCCGTCCACAACTAAGAAGGAATACAACTACCTCAAAACTAGAGACAACCAGAAATTCCAGAAAAGTGAGCTGCATGGAAGTCCAACAAAGATATAAAGAGACGTACTCATCCAGACAGGTCGGAGGGGTGGAGCTGGATCAGAGAGGATGCGGTATGGTGGTAGCCATAGCAGCAGCAGCAGCGGCAGCAGCAGCTGCAGCAGCAGCTGCAGCAGCAGGCTGGTGGAAAGCACAGTCACACATTTTTAAAAGTAGGGAGGGACACTTGGGGAGCATTCCCAGCACCAGACTAGACTACTCAGCTCACAGTTTCAGCACCAGCGAGAATAAAGCCTCATTGCTTCTGACTGTGAAAAACAGTGGGGGTTGGGGCGGAGAAAGAAACTGTTGATCTCTCAGCAGAGCCCGCTTGTTTAAAGAGCCCCCACAGTCATAGAACATCCGCAGACCCACCCACTCTGGGAACAATGGCCAAGGCAACAGCTAGAGAGGTACCAGTCCCATACGGAAGTGGGAGAAGTGCCTGGAAAAAGAGCAAATGCTGAACAAGTGGCATTGTTCCCTCTAAGACCCCTCCCCAACATACAATGCCACAATGTGGTGAAATGGGTCACCCATACTGATGAATACCTAAGGCTCCTCTCCTTACAATGTAAAAGGTGCGACAGCTCTACCTAAGACACCAAGGCAAACAAACACAGGAGCCTGTCAAGATGAGGAGATAGAGAAGTATGACTCAAAAGAGGGAATGGATCAAGGTTCCAGTGGGAGAACTAAGTGATGAGGAGATAGCCAACCTAACAGATGCATAGTTCAAAACACTGGTGACAAAGATGCTCACAGACTTGACAGATAAGCTTGAGTACGGCAAACACATAAGGGAAGAAATGAAGGCTATGCTAAGTGAAACGAAGAAAAATCCACACAAAACCAATGGTGAAGGGAAGGAAACTGGGGTTCAAATCAATGATTTGAAACATAAGGAAGAAATAAACAGTCAACCAGTACAGAATGAGGAAACAAGAACTGAAAAAATGAGAGGCTTAGGAACCTCTGGGACAACTTTAAACATGCCGGCATCCAAATTATAGGGGAGCTAGAAGGAGAAGAGGAAGAGCAAGAAATTGAAAACTTATATGAACAAATAATGAGGAAAAACTTCCCAATTTGGTGAAGGAAATAGACATACAAGCCCAGGAAGTACAGAGTCCCAAACAAGTTGGACCCAAAGAGGACCACACCAAGACACATCATCATTAAAATGCCAAAGTTTCAAGAAAAAGAGAGAATCTTAAAAGCAGCAAGAGAAAAGAAGAGAGTTACCTACAAAAGGGTGTCAGCTGATTTCTCAAAGGAAATTTTGCAGGCAAGAAGGGACTGGCAAGAAGTATTGAATGTGATGAAAAGCAAGGACCTACAACCAAGATTACTCTAACCAGCAAAGCTATCATTTAGAATGGAAAGGCAGATAAAGTGTTTCCCAGACAAAGCAAAGCTAAAAGAGTTCATCATCACCAAACCATTATTATATGAAAAATTAAAGGGACTTATTTAAGAAAAAGAAGATCAAATCTATGAACACTAAAATGACAACAAAGTCACAACTATCAACAACTGAATCTAAAAAATAAAAACAAAATCCAACTAAGCAAACCAGAATTAAGAACAGAATCATAGGTATAGGGATCATTTGGAAGATTATCAGCTGGGAGTGACAAGGGGGAGAAATAGTGAAATGGTGCCAGGATTAAGAAGCACTATTGGTTGGTACAAAGTAGACAGGGGGAAGTTAAGAACAATATAGGAGCCCTGGCTGCTGTGGCTCAGTGGATTGAGCATTGGCCTGCGAACCAAGTGTCGCTGGTTCAATTCCCAGTCAGGGCACATGACTAGGTTGCACGTCAGATCCCCAGTTGGGGGTGCAAGTGAAAGGCAACCACACAGTAATGTTTCTCCTTCTCTCTTTCTCCTTTCTCGTCTCTCTAAAAATAAATAAACAAACAAACAAATAATTTAAATTTTTTTTTAAAGAATAATATAGGAAAGAGTGAAGCCAAAGAACTTATATGCACTACCCATGGACATGAACTAAGTACCCTTACTTAGTGGGATTGCTGGAGGGAAGTAGGCTACTGGGCGGAGGGGAGCAAGGTGAAAAAAGAAATTGAGACTACTGTAACAATATAATCAATAAAGTATACTTTAAAAAAAAGAAAACCACATTCCTACTGTATGCCCCAATCTGCCTTTCCATGTATTTTATATGTTGGTCTTCACTCTATTCTCAAGAAGCTGACAAATCAACCCTCCCTTCTCTCCATAGGAGAGCCCCAAAAAGTTCCCTTTCTCCATCCCAAACATCCCCAATTGTCAGGTACAAGTTCTAGCAGAGCTTTCAGGAATATAGCTTCAGAGTCAGACATACCTAGATTCAGGTCTGAGCTCTGCCACTCACTAGCTAGGTGACCTTTGGCAAACACTTAAAATCTCTAATTTTACTTTCTTTGTCTATGAATTTTGAACAAATACTAATTATATGAGCTAGGCACTGCTTGTTACCTAGCAATATCCATCCCTCCTTTCTTTCTTCCTAACTGCTTAAACACTCTTGGATTATCAAACTCCTTTGCAGCTAGATGTCAGCATGCAACACAATTCTGAACAATGACGTGCAATTAGAGGTACCAGCTGGAGTTTCTGAGAAAGCTTACTGGAGGGGGCATATTCACTTGCATTCACCTATTTCATTTTTGTCACTTAGACTTTGCTCTTCTGCCTTTCTGACTAAAAATCACTTATAGTGCATGAAGGAGAACAGCCATATTGCAAGAATGAGGAAGAAAGCCCCAGAGAAGGAACCTGGGTTCTTGATAGCATCATGGGGCCTCTGTACTCCCCCTAAAATACTTGCTACTGGACTTCTAATTCCATGAGAAAAATAAATTCCTCATTCGATTAAGCCATTGAAGTAGGACTTCTGTTATTTGCAGTCAAAAATATATAGAATAACACATACTTCAGTGGGTTTTTGTCCACATAAAATGAACTTACTACATTGCCCCGCACATAGCAAATACACAGTGAATGGTTTGAGATTATCATTATCGTGATTATTATCATTATTAGTCATTGCCTTGGGCCTTAAAGACAGGGGTAAGAACATGTGGCCCTGGTAATCCAAATAGCACTAGTACAAAAATTCTGTGATCTCCCAAGCAACAAAGAAAAGTCAGTTACAAATGTTTGGATGAGAGATGTCTCTGTTAACAGCTGAAGAATCAGTTCTTTAAAGTTCTTGTCAGATCCCAGAAGCTCAGAGAAATGAAATTCCAACTTGGGGCAAGCTCTTTCTGTCTTGTAGGCCCTGCCTGGTTCCTCCTGGACAGGAAATCCAACCATGGTGTATAGTGTGTCTGTCTCTTAGATGTTCAGGCTTCTCTGAATGACAAGCAAAACACAGCACAAAGAATGTCATTATTTCACAGAAACACAGTTTCAGCTGAGAAGTCAAAGTCATACTTAAAACCAGCTTGACCACAGGGGCACGTGTCCAGATGCAACACTCAGGAATGTAATTAGCTTTCTATAACCTAACTAAACCTTCTGCCAAGATCAGACACAGAATGGACAGGCCAGGCATTCTTACATGGAGTCCACTGAGGCATAGATGCATCCAGCCCCAACCACCCTCAGCCCATGTCTTTGGGTATAGAGAATGGAGCAGTGAAAAAAAAACAAACAAAACAACCACCTGTGGGTCTCGAATTCAAACAAACCTAAGGTTTAGATCCCAGCGAATCACTTACAAGCTGGGTAACTCTGGGCAATTTTCCCTCTCTGAGCTGCAGTTGCCCCATCTGTAAAGTAGGGATAAAAATGTTCATTTCTCAGGGTTGCAGGGAGTCGAAAGAGATAGTGTGTAACATCCCGGCACAGTTATCATTAGTTTCCTTTTCTTCCCTATCTGCAAGACAGCCCAACTGACTTGTTTTATGCTCCCGATGCCCAAGGATGGGATCCAGTGCAGGTCACTGCCGCTGAGTGCAGCTCACTGCCTTCTGCCCTGTGCGTCATCATCTAAATTTTCAGACCACAGTGGGAGAGCCAAATTCTTCACCGAAGCTGAAGTCATAAAGCAGAAAAAGACAAAGCTCTGCTTTCAGAGAGCAAGTTTGGTTAACCGTGAGCAAAGCTGTCTCTCTGTGGCCAACCTGTCCCAGAGTATGGGAGTCCCCAGGAAACCAAGCAGGCCTTGCCACCCACCTCTGCCATATGTTAGACCTGGACAAAGCTAAGGAGCCAGCTGCTGCTTTATCTAGTCTCTCCGCCCTCTGGACACAGCACACTCAGGCCCCACAGCCTCAAGCAGGATGGAATATGACAGTCACAAGATTCACACCTCAAGCCATGAAGCATACTTTTCCTGCTACATCACCTGGCAGGTGTCCTTGGCAGCTGTTTCCACAGCTACGCTGGTGCACACAGCATTTTGCTCACCTCCACATCATGGGAGCTACCACTCGTATTCTCCCCACTTTTCTTTTAACCATTGGCTGATCAGGGACCATTATCAAATAAGACTGTGGGTATGGAGACTGGCTAGATATTTGCACATATATTTCTCTGCAAATCCATAAGCAAGCAACATGAAACCATGCACAAACCAGAAATTCAGGGTCCATATATAATGCTCCACACAAACGTGTTTTCTTAGAGAGGATAAGAACAGATAAACTAGCAACAGCAAACAGTAAGCATTGACTGTACGCCAAGCTCTGTGCTGAGCACTTCACTTTCCATTATTATTATCTATCTTCATTTGAAAAATGGAAAAGCTTAAGCTTCTTAGTGTATTCTAGATATTAACCTCTTGTAAATTTTAGATATTATAAAAATCTTTTCCCATTCTATCACCTTTTTGTTAACATTCTAATTGTGTCTGTACTTTAAGAGAAATTTTTAATTTTTTCAATGTAGTCAACTATTACATTTTCAACTTATTGTTTGCATTTTGATGATCATCAACACCTCCAGTATCTGCTATTAACTTTATTGTTTTACTTTCACACTGAATTTTGCCTTTGTATATGCTTGAGATAATCATTCAGTTAGTGGGTTTTAGGATATCCATCCTTTCTGTACTGATTAATGATGCCATGTTTATCCCATAGCAGGTTCCAGTGTAGACTTGGGTCAGTTTCTGATTGTCTGTGCTTGTCCATAGATTTATGGACAGCTCCTGCACCAGCTCCATACTGGATCTTTCTGGGAGGGTGAGTCCCTCCTCTTTGCTCTTTCTTTTCAAAACTGACCTAAGCATCATGAATATTCCTTTGTATAAATGTAGAACAGGTCTGTTGAGATCCTCAAAAAATACCTTGCCATAATTTGACTTTGAATTTATAATTAATTTTAGGCAAAACTAACATGTCAAAATGAGGTATACCTTTCCATTTTTCAGCTTTTGTTTTAAAATTTTCTCAGAAAAGATTTTGTTCAGTTGTTTTTCTAGCTACTTTGTAGTTTGAGAATGGTACCTTATTTTCTATTACATTTCCTAGGTGGTTTTGCTAAAGTTGATGAAGATTAATAATTTTTTGAAGCTGATCAGAAGTTCACCATCTTTGCAAAGTCTCTTCTTTCAATTTGTTGATTAAATCTGCTCATTAAAACCTTATCTTTTTTTCTTTTTTCTTCTCTTCCTGTATTGGCTACAAACTCCAATATGGATAACAATGAACAGCTAAGTATTGTTAAACAGTAGCAGTGAAAACAAAATATCTCTAAATTTTCTTCTATAATCACATTGTATGGTTCTTTATAATTTTCAAACAGTATCCTTATCCATCACACCATTTGAATATTACAAACACCCCACTGAAGTAAGGAGAACAATATTGACTCGCTTCACCATAAGACTCAGTATAGTTGGCTTTTGGGCATCACATAACTAGAAAGCAATAAAAGTCATATTCAGGGCTTTTAAGCTTTAAGTTCTCTCACTGTAGCAGGCTAACTTGACATCTAGTCAAAATATGTAAAACTACATGATTTAATCCAATAATACATAAAGTGACCTTTTATTTAAATCTCACACCATCCTAAAAAGTCTATTATTTTTCATGAAAGCTATGCTAGCTGATATTAAAGGTTCTGAACTTTTTAAAGATCTTCAGAGCCATTTGTCCAAAGTCATTGAGGTTGTAATTCTATTAAGAATTTGGGTCTCTACAATGGCAAAAGTGTGAGTTAGTTTGGTCAGTTTAGGTGAACAAGTTGGGAGAGAAATATTAATCAAACTTATTTTACTGATATTGCAATGCAGCTATAGCTTTCATTCAGTTGGACTCATTTAAGCATTTAGAACTGCAATGAGACTAATATTGCTATTTTCACTGTTCAGAAGGAAAAACTAAGTAAATCAATTTCTCACTTGTGCAAAAATAGTCTATTGGGAAATGACAGACCAGTGAACTGAACTTATGAATTAAGCTCAAGTTTGGTCTGCCAGCCCTCTGTAATCAAGCCTCATGACTCATTCACAGAAGTCGATGCCTCTTAAATGCATGGGATGACACCTCAACAGACACACACACAGACAATTCCCTCAGCCCCTCTGAAAGACTAACCATCAGGAAGTGCATTTGTTTTTGACAATCAAAGTCTTTACCTTCTCCTTCCTCAGATTCGCACTTAGGGAATGTGTGAGAGAATGCATCCCCAGTGCTGAGGTTACTAGGAATGTACACCATGTGCTGACATTGGAGGGGATGCCAGATGAAAAGAGTAAGAAAACATGCATAAAAATAAAAAGGTGCTCAAAGAAGAATCAAAGTTCATGAGAAGAGGAAACCAGAAAACTGTTGTCTTCCTTAAATGCAGCTTTGCAAACTGGGTAATAAAATACAATAATGTAACCAAGCAGAAGGCTTACATAACTGTGAACAAAATGAGGGAAAAGGAATTCCTCCAATTCCAGCATATTTTTAAAAACCACTGATATCCCTTGAAATGGCACATGCTTCATAAGGAATCAACTGTGAGCTAGCTAGCAAAAAAATCTTGTTTTTATGGGAAATAAGTATTTTCAGAAAGAATAATTGATTCTATTTTAAATCCTCAAGGTTATAAAATTGAGCTTATAGCAAAGAAAGGGGAAATTTGGGCTCCAGAACAGAATAATCATAGAGGCAGTGATTTCTATTTAATCTCTTTTATCAGCAAAAGGGGAGAAAAATCACCTCTACTGGAACTGGTAGTTTTCTGTGGCAGAATATACCATTATAGCTTAGAATGCCATGGCTGTGTGTGTGGAATAAATTTTCTTTAAAAAATGCCCAGGCTTGTTAAACTCATGAACTGTATGAACTGTACTAGTTTATATTTGGCCAACGCATGTCCCGACACCTGTTCACTCGAGCATTAGACCTAAGCACTTGTAAAGCAAATGAATGTATCTGTAAAGATGGGTAAAAATAAACTGAACTATTTTTGTAACATTATCAAAGTGATCTGACTGAAGACAAGATAGAGTTTCATGGGATAAAGTAGTCAAATTAGATGTTTCCTCATGTTTTATGACTGTTTTGTCTTATTCACTGTGAATAAAATAGCTGACCTCCATTCCCAGAGAATGAGCAGCAACTAAATTTAATGCTGTTTGCTCAGGAGTCTCCAACTCCAGGTTTACTGCCTCTGAGGCATAGGTTCTGAATGTGCTACTGTCACACAGATGCACTACAGTACTTGCTACATAGCAGAGGAGGAATGTTTAACCCAGTCGACACTATATTAGCCCTGTGGGATAACCACGGTATTTCAATATTGGTCAACTCTTTGGAAATAAAGTTGAGGTAGAAGTTGGGTAAGTCATTTTTTTGGAGTGAGCTTAAAAAATATAAAATCTCTATAATAAGAATTTCCCAAGAACAACTAATTATGAGAGCAGCCAGTCATATCATTCCCCAGCTCACTCATATTTTAGCACACTAGCAAGGGTTCATTGAAAAATCAAGGTGTAGTTGACTAACTCATTTTTTACAATTTTTCACATTTTTCTACATTAAATTATTCATCCACATCCTGTGTTATGTGTAACTCTGAAGTACTATTCACTGTAGGTAAAATATTTTCTCATTCCATTTATTTGGGGTTGACCGTGCAGTTTGCTTTAGGCAATGAAATATTTCTGAACATGACACGAGGCCCTAAATGCACTTGTGTGATTTAATTTTGGCTTCTGTGCTCCTCATATGCTGTGAAAGGAGCATGTTCCAGGAAGTTACCGGTCAAAAGAGGATGGGCAACACGTGCGGGAGACCTGAACCCTGGAGTCCAGCCAAGTTGCAGCTGACCCACAGACTCAAGTGGGAGAAATAAGTTCTTATTGTGTCAAGCCAGAATTGTGGATGGATGGTTATGCCAGATTATTGTAGCAAAATGTCATCTCAGTGCCTTAGCCCATACTGTTTCCTCTACCAGGAATACTCTTCCATGCCTACTCTTCTCCCCATTAACTCCTATTTGCACTTCATGTCTTAATTCAAATGTCTTGTACATACAACAGATGTTGCATACCAGATTAACTCCCCTTTCCCACCCTATTTTCCCTTTCATAAGATTTATCACCTTTAAAGTTATTTGCTCCATGTCATCCAACTAGAATATAACCTTCTTTGAGGGATGGGACCACTATGTCATGTTCATTGGTATATTCCCAGCACATAGCATATGATAGCTAGCACAGAGTGGATTTAATACATATTTAAATAATTTTTTAAAGACAAGTGGATCTGCTACTTATGGTTGGGTAAGAAACTTAACTTTTGGGGTCAGTTTTCAGCAACTATAAAATGAACACAGTAATACCTATCTCCTAAGAGAGTGATGATTAAATAAATTAACAAAAAAATATAACATTTCAAGTATCTGACACATAGGTACTTGGTAACCTATAGTTTTGATTATAAGAAACAAATACATCCCTCCCTTGTCTTAGAGGTGATTGTTTTAAAGTGATCTTTTGACAAAAAAGAAAACATTACATTGTACCTCTATTAATAATTGATTGCTTATTTGTTTGTTTATTTATTTATTTGTTTTTAGACAGAGGGAAAGGGAGAGAGAAAGAGGGGGAGAGAAACATCAATGTGTGGCTGTCTCTCACATGCCCCCAACTAGGGACCTCGCCTGCAACCCAGGCTTGTGTCCTGACTGGGAATCGAACTGTCGATGCTTTGGTTCGCAAGCCAACACTCGGTCCAGGGCTGATTGCTTAATTTAGATATTGCAAAATATCAAGCATATTTACCATGATGTGGGTCCATTTTAGAAGCAATTAAAAGTAAAATTCATCTAAGAAGAAATAGATTTGCAATTGATACTTGGTTTATTTCAAACATTTGTCATTAAGGGACTCCATCCTTTTAAAAGAGAAAGAAATTTATTCTTCCTATTTAAAAAATTCCCACCTTAATTCATTTCTTAGAGTTAGCATTTATTTTTTTCAAAATCGTGGTCTTCATTCCCACAGTAGCTTTTGTATCAGTAAGATTTTATTTCATTTAAATCAGTATTTTACCAAAAGCAATATATATCCACCATAGAAAATTTTTAAATGCTTATAAATATAAAGAATAAAAATTTATTTATGCAATCCCACACTGCCCAGAGATAGCCACTGTATATTCTTGAAATATTTTTTACTCAAATACATAGTTTCCTAAATAATGATAAAATTATGTTGTACATAACCCCTTTGGGGGTTGCTTTTTCACCTTATTACCATGACCATTATTCTATGTCAATAAATATTTAACTACATTTTTTTACAAATGGCCTTCCATTGTGCAGACATACCATTATTTATTTGAGCAATCTCTATTGTGGGAAATTTAGTATATTTCATGTTTTCTCTTTCCTTTGGAGCCCTTATCAGCAAAGTTTCTATGAATGAGTAAAGAGATATGATGAGTCAGTCACTCAACTCATTTAGAAAACGGTTACCACTTACTGATATCTTATAGCTCAGAGCACAGTCGATTGTTATCCTGATCATAGTCTGTCTCTTTCCTTACATTTTTTACTGAGTGTGAGACCATTGTTGGAAGGTGACCATTGTTATGGTGAGGAGGGGGCAAGACTGGAGTAAGAGCTTTTGGGAAAGACTTCTGATCTCAGGAATGAATGTGCAACCCAGAACCTATAAATTAACACATGATCAAAAATACGAAAACAAAAAGTGGGCCCACACTTAGGAAAAAAAGAAGTATTTATCAAAACAAATATGGACATTGCAGCTGCAAACAGTGAGAGCAAAGTGGCCTATGTGTTTCACTTCATTCCATGTTGGGTGGCATGACAGGTACTGCCTTCTTCATTCTACAGATAATGGAGATGACGCTCAGAAAGGCTGACTAGAGTGGCCAAGTCCCACGAGTAAGTGGCACATGTGGGCCTGAACCCACATGTCCTGGCACACAGATAAGTGCTCTTTCTGTGCTTTCATGTTTCTCCATAATACTCAAAATTATTCAGAATAGGGAACAGAACACAGTGTGGCTGGGAGATTAGTGTAAACATAATTCTCCTGAGAGACAGCACGGAGACATCTGTCAGCTCCTTAGCATGGGTCTAACATCCTTAGTGAGAAGATAATAAATATGCTTATCCATCTCTGTAGAGCAACATGTGCATTATTGCTTAATTAGAAATTTGTCTCTTAAAGAGCTTTGATATTCTCAAAGGAAAGGTGCTGCTGAAAAGTGAAAATATTTTCTTTGCTTCTACTGTACAACGAGGGGAAAGAGATTTGGCTCAGGTACAGGAATTATTGGGAGGTACACAAATTGTTTGCCTAATGATGTTAGGATGGAAAAATTTTGAGTCCCTTTGCACTTAATGCACACCTTACAACACAGTGAAAATCTTACTGAACACAATAAGAATTGCTAATTAACAGGATAATCTGAAATGTCAGGGGGAAATGTACACTTATGTTGTAAACATTATAGTGTAACTTAAATACAAATATATTTGCCATCTGGTGGAAGGTCATGGCCTTCCCCCTTACTATGAGTTCACTACAAAGGAGCCAAAGCTACGTTCTTTTGTTTTTTTTTCTTTTAACCTAAACCATACCCATAAGTTCTCATTTTTCATTTCAACTTTTTCTTTCTTTGCAGTGGGTGAGAACTTAAAAACACTCAAGCAAAATACTGATATATTTTTTTCAATCTTTTCTCATTAACTAATTTGGCATTATTGAATCTTTGCAAAGCATTCCATTTTAATTTCATTGTAATAATTCTGTCTCTTCAGACTCAAATTTTATTAGTTAATGTAATAGTAAAGTAAATTGCATAATTTTAATAACAAGTAAATCCGGCACAAATATGTTAGGGAGCAAACAATTCTGACTCTCAGAAAGCGTGAAGCTCAGCTCCTGGGAGCAGAGATGGAGCGTTGCGGGCAGGGTGGCCGACTTGTTCAATGTGCTATGAGTAGTGTCCTGTGCTCCCAAAGCAAACACAGAGCACTGGCTCCTCCTACAAGTCACTGAAGTGGAAGTTGGTCAAAAGAGTAACCATCATAGTTTTTATTTGTTAGTTGTTAATATTAAGCAGTGTTTTCATGGCCCATGCTTGATATCAGTCCCAAGTAGGGCTTTAAATTATATCTACAATATCATCTTTATAATTAAAGTTTTAAAATCTCACCCCCTTACCCCAATAGAACCTCAGAATCAGTAAATTTGCTGATTCAGGCAATAAGCATGGGTTCACATCACCCTGCTTTTAGGTCCCTAAGAAACCTAGTCTCTCACCATGGCAACCCCTTGAAATGGAGGGGAAGGGCTGGATAAACAAATTGAATTGCAACTTTTATTTTCTTGTGAGTACTTAGAAACACTGAGAGCTTTCTTATGAATTATTTCTTATTTTCTGTTTTTGATGATTAGCAGGTACATTCTGTGAGAGGTAGGACCTCATCTGTCTCAGCCATCAGTATATTCTTGGCACAACTAGGATAGTGCCCAGTCCAGGGAAGGTCCACAATAAATGTTGTTAAAGGAATGATTGATTTGACCTGGCTTCCCTATGTATACACAACATTACATCTCCTACACTAATTTAATTTCACTTACTAGCTAACTTTTCTTCTTTTTTAAAATAAAAGTTAACCCTGTTAGGAGTTTTTCGATAACTTGGCAAAAATACAGTCTGCAGAAAGCTAGATTCTAACCTTGCATAAATCAGATCAGAAGATTGCTTATGGTCCAGAAAGTAAAAAGGGCATAGTACAATGACCCAAACTACATACAGCTACATGAATTGCGTATACCAAGGGATCTGATACGGTCATTCAGGCTCTGCCTTAACAAACAATCTTGTGTAATTGCCTACATAACTGAACACAACCATGTACTTGAAAGTTAACTTAACCCCCAAGCCCATACTCTTCATGTCACCTCTCATGGCACCTAAAGTCCAAGGATGTTATCAGAGCATCTAATCTGGACTCTGACAGAACTCCTGAAAAATGAAGAAATTTCTTTAAAAATGCATTTTCTATCTGCACTTTAAAACTTTGTCTTGTTTTATATAAGTGAATGTTTTGTTCGGGCACAACTAGATTTGTTGCTGGGTAGAGGGGCAGGAATGATGAAAGAAATGTTTGTTAAAATAAATTAATGATCCATCAATAGATGACTGGATAAAGAAGATGTGATACAAATACACAATGGAATACTTAGCCATTAAAAAGATAAAATTTTGTCATTTGTGACAACAGGGATGGACCTTGAGGATATCATACTAAGTGAAATAAGGACAAAAACCATATGAATTCACTCAGATGGGAAATAAAATTTAAAAAGTAACAGGAGAACTAACAGAACAAACAAAAAGAAATGCATAGATACAGACAACAGAATGGTGGTTACCAGAGAGGGAGGGGTAGGAGGAGGGCAAGTTGGCTAAAGCAGATCAAATGTTTTAAAAATCAGATTAATGAAGAAGCCAGTTATAGATAGAAAGAACAACTCAGTTTAAGGAGTAGGAGGAAGCAATAGAAGTTTTTTCAACAACAACAAAAAAAGAAGTTTCTTCAGGTGAAAGAAAACAAAGAAACATCTAGTTAGAGAATTATTTTTGTTTGGTCAGTTAAAGAAATAGCCAAGAGGTCATGCTGGCCCCCACGGAGCAAATGTTCCCACAGTCCGCCTTCAAGCATCACCGCTCACACGCTATCCCAAGCTACGACCATGCGGTTTACCTCAAATCTCCTCAGCTTCACGTTCAGTCATTAAAGCCACTAAAAATTATCTTTAAAATATCTTACAAGTTCAGCCCTTCTTCTCTATCCCAATGATACAGATCCAGGCTCTGGTGCTCGCAGCATTCCTCCAGGGGCAGGGAGTGCTGGTCCACAATGGACTTCCTCTCCAAAGGAGCTGCTCACATCCGCTTTCAGCCAGAGCCCACACTCAATGACTGATTGAAGCAGGACACAGAAACCCAGACTCCTTTTCTTGGTGGGGGATAACACTGAAGGGAGATCCCAGTTGCTGCACTTCCCATGGGTCAGGCTGTGTCCTCTATCATTGCTATGCTGTAGTTTAATGGCTCTATCCACCCAAATCTGCTCCCCTTACTTCCAGGGGACACTTTCCAATAAAACTCCAGCATGGAAATCTCAGCCTCAAGTCTCTCTAGGTAGCCTCATGGAAAGCAGGATATCTCTTTAAATTATATTTGAAATATTGCTATTTTATATATTAACCTTTTGCTTCATGTTCATGCTGGACCATTTAAACTTTTAAAAATACTGTTTCTTCAGAAGGTTAATCGATTGGGAAAAAAACACCTATATCTTTTTTTAAATAATCTCTTCATTCTTATCTATCTCCATTATCAGGTATGGCTTAAAACAATGGAGCCAGAACTCTGTTTGAAACCAGCTGAGTAACTTCAGAAGGTTACAAAACCCCTCTTTATCACAGTTTTCTCCACTGTAAATAATAATAATAATGTTACTCAAGGCAGTGTTATAAAGACTGAATGAGTTATTATAGATAAAGTATTAAGAATGGTGCCTTGCCAAAAATGAATGCTTAAATTCATTAGGTAACACTACCTGCTATAATAAATGACCTAAAATTGCTCAATGGCTCTGACATTATAGATATTTCTTTCAAGGTGTTTCTAGTCAACTGAGGCAACTTTTCTTTACGTGGCTTCACAAGGGTATAGGTTAACAAATTCCCAGTTATCTGTAGCATATGGCTTCTCTATTCCAATCAGCCAGAAGAAGGAAAGAGTAGATAGGAGTGTGTATGGGAGATTTCTATGGGTCAGGCCCAGAAGTGGAGCTCATTATATCTGCTCACATTCCATTGACTAGAACAAAATCATATGGCACACCTAACTACAAAGGACGCTGGGTAATGTAGTTTGGGAAACAGATTTTAATAACTAGTTCTCTGTGCAGCAAATTTTGCTAGATTGATCATTGTTATTATCATTCTTGATATTAGCAACTTTCTAGCTTGGGCTTTCATCTCCACTCACCTGGAATGTCACAATTATCTTCTCACAAGTCTCCTTGCCTCCCTATTGTCCCACCAACCCAAACCCTATCTCCACACCAAATCCAGAGTTAGTCTCTAAAATCCAAGTCTGCTCATGTCACTCCCCATCTCCCATCTGCCAGCTTAATACCCTTCTTTGACTCCCCACTGCCTCGGGATCCAGTCAAAAGCCTTGCAGTTCCCCCGTGACCCAGTCACCCACATCCCTTTGGTCTCACCTCCCTCCAGTCACTCCCCATCCTGCAGCCAGCATTTGTGATTGGACACTGTAGGTACTCCAGTGAATGAGGCAGACAGGACTCCAGCCTACAGAGTTCACATTTCAATGAGGTAGCCAAGAAACAAGTAAACAAATAAATATGCAATATTAAGGAGTATGGTGAAGGAAAATAAAGGGTAAGGAAGTTGAGAATGGTGTGGGAAATAAATAGATAAATAAATAATATCTTAAATTTTACAGGGAAGTGACAGTCATTCCACAGAGATACTCTGTGGACTTGATCTTCACTATGGCTGCACACACCCTTGTGACTGCATATTACAAAAAAATTCTTATCATTGACCTATATTTGTGACTGCTATTCTGGGAAGTAATATAGAGCACTAAAGATTGCCTAATGGGCTGTTTGTGTGAGATATTGAGAGGATAATATAATTTATTATTGTCCCAGCGGAGTGTAGGAGTACAAAGGGCTCAATTTTCTTCCCACAGGAAAATTCAACATAAAAATATTTAATAAGATTAGGTTTTATTCAAGTATAGAAAACTATAAAACTGTTATTTTTAAAAGTTACCTTAACAATGTTATCGTCACCATTTGTTGCCTGAAGCCACTAAAATTATGGCAATTTGTTACAATACCAATAAGAAACTGTTATAATATATCCTTCCCTAACTTATCAAGGAAGAAGGTAAAAATGAGTAATGGAGCAAATTAGCATATTCTGCCACAATGTCTTCCTTTTAAAAAATACAAATGTGTATTTCAAAGGAAATAGGTTAATTATGTCTTACTAGAAATCTTTGGTTGCAGAAATAAAAATTCAATTTCTATTCTGGGTAATTTAAGGTTAAGCAAGGAGAAGAAAGTTTGTATTTAAAATATGTTTTAACGGTTCACCCCATTAAGGAAGAAGTAAAGGATGAATTGTAAATTCATAAGGCCTGTAACCAGGGACTTGTCAAGCACTAGCCTTCCTATTCCCAGTGCTCACTTTCTCTTTTTCCCTTTTCCCCTCCCTCTCCCTCTCTCTTCCTCTCTTTCCTCTGCTTTTTTCTGTTTCAGTTCATTCTCTTCTACTGAAGACAGACTTTATTCATATGATTAGAATCAAGGCAGTGGGAACCTCTGGGTCATTCAGTGCAACTTAAAGACTTTCACCTGATCATTCATTGGCCATGTGTTTACTGAGCCTCTACCATGTGCCAGGCCTATGAACAAGACAGACAAGTTCCTGGCCTCATTCTGGTAGATGATACAGATAATAAACAAATATATAAACGGAATTCTTAGAGTTTGTAACAGGAAGCTGACAGGGACAGTAAGAGATGAGGCAGGAGCTAGATAACAGAGCCTCATGGATATATCCTGGTTTTCCTAGGAGGATCCTCATTATAACTGTTTTCCCACCATAAATAGTAAGAGCCATCCCAATTTGGATGATAAATTGAACAGACACTCCACATGTGGGCTATAGGAGTCAGGGTTTTACCCTAACAGAAATTGAAAGACATTGAAAAGTTTTAAGCAGGGCAATTCACAATCTGATTTGTATTTAACATCATCAAAAACCAGAGAATGAGTTAATAAATACAGTAAGTTAAATATGTCTGTATGTGCAGCACTGAAATTTCTTAATAGAAGAAATTAATAACAAGATAAAATTTTTAAAAGTTAAAATTTGTGACTCAGAAGAAGATGTAGATACACCCTGATCCTCCCCACCTAACACTTAATACCACTGCTCCCTGTTTATTACTCTTCCCACTTCTCTTAAACTCAGAAGCACTCAGAGGCAGAACATAGCTCCAGCTTTCTGGGTCTCATGGCAACTTGGCAACACAATGCTTCTAGGCTAAAATCCCAACTTCCATGGATTCGTGCTGTTTCAACCACAAATATTTACCTTACCTTGCTCCTGGGGCTAATTAAAGGGATAGGGCTCATTTCTCTTGGCTCTCTCTTTCACTGTGTTCAAAGTCAGAAGCAGCTGCAGGACAAGAATGGCAGCCACATAATTCATCTCTACATCCACACGCTGACTCCCTCACAAATGTCCTATTCAAATTAGGAAAAGAATTTGTAGCCATACCCTGCCCTTGCCACTCTCCTACTGGATTTGAAATTGCATCTCCTTATATTGATTTCTCCTAGAAACTGAACTGTAATCCTTAGCAGCATTGTCTGTCCTACAGGGCCTCTGGAAGAGAGAATCTCATGATCGAATACTAAGACCTTATTGTACCAGTTAGAACACTGTGTTTCATCGCAAGTATTTATTTTTACTATAAAAATGACATATGCTTACTGTAAAAGATTCAAACAGAGAAAGTGGGAATTGAAAAATGACTTTCTCGCCCCTCCCTCAGTCCCCATCACCAATCTAGTGAAGGCCCTTCCCCTGGTAACCTCTCATCAGTTTTGGCCATTTTTCTATGCATATATAAGCAAACTGAGAAATATATATTGGCATTTAAATAGGTCACTCTAAGGGCTTTTAAAGCGATTTTATGATAACAAGCAAGTTCAGATTTGAGAAACCATAAAGTGGAGTCACATCACAGTTCTCTGGCAAGACCTGAAGACTCAGCCCTTCCTTCAAAATGGAATAGCTGGGTCAATTCTGGTGATGATTCATGAACAGGGTCAGAAGGAGGGCTGGAAGGAGTCTAACTAGGGAGCTGTGAGAGTGAGAGACATGAGGTGGGAGATATCAGGTGGTGGGAGGTGTCCTCTTTGAGAGACTTCTAACTAACTTCTAAAAATATTACACATTGCCATTTAGGTATTTTTCTTTTGTAGTTTATGGTGATAAGATTTCATTCTTTTTTATGGTTGAGTAATATTCCATTGCATATCTGCACCAAACTTTATCTACTCATCTTTTTTTTAACTTAATCTTCATTGTATTTTTCTATTACCAGTCAGTCCCCTAATACCTCCCCGTCCCCCAACAATCACCACACTGCTGTCCATGAGTCCTTTTTCCTTTTTGCTCAATCCCTCCACAACCTAACTCCCTCTCCACCACCTGTCAACTGTTCTCCATCTATGAGTCTGTCTCTGTTTTGCTTGTTAATTTAGTTTGTTCATTAGATTTCACATATGAGTGATATCATATGGTATTTGTCTTTCTCTGACTAGCTGATTTCACTTAGCATAATGTTCTCCGGGTCTATCCATAGTGTTGCAAAGAGTAAAATTTTCTTCTTTTTTTACTGCCGAGTAGAATTCCATTGTGTAAATGTCCCATAGTTGTTTTATCCACTCATCTACTGATGGACACTTGGGCTACTTTCATATCTTGGTGATTATAAATAATGCTGAAATGAACATAGGAGTGCCTATGTTCTTTCAAATTACTATTTTAGGTTCCTTCAGATATATTCCCAGAAGTGGGATCGCTGGGTCAAAAGGCAGATCCATTTTTAATTTTTTTAAATATATTTTATTGATTATGCTGTTACAGTTGTCCCAATTTCTTTTCCCTCTGCTTCCCTCCACCCAGTGACCCCCCCCTTCAGTTGCCCCCCCCTCTTATTCCACGCCCATTGGTTGTGCATATAGTTCTTCTCAACATCTTCCTGTCTACTCCACTCCCTCCTATGCTTCTTAATTCCTGCATCATATCCCTCCCTTTTCCCCCTTTCCCCACCCTGCCCATTTTTAATTTTTTGATGTAACTCCATTTTGCTTTCTACGGTGGCTGCACTAGTCTGCATTCCCATCAATAGTACAAAGGGATTTCTCTTTCTCAAAATCCTCACCAGCATTTGTTGTTTGTTGATTTATTGATGATAGCCATTCTGACAGGTGTGAGATGGTATGTCATGGTGGTTTCATTTTGCATTTCTCCAATGATTAGTGACGTTAAGCATCTTTTCATATGTCTATTGGCCATATGTATGCCTTCTTTGGAGAAGTGTCTATTCAGGCCCTTTGCCCATTTTTTAATTGGGTTGTTTGTTTTTTTGGTGTTGAGTTTTGTAAGTACTTTATAAATTTTGGATATTAACCCTTTATCGGATGTATCGGTGAATATGTTCTCCCATTCTGTGGGTTGTCTTTTTATTTTGTTGATGATTTCCTTTGCACAGCAAAAGCTTTTTAGCTAGATGTAGTCCCATTTGTTTTTTGATTGTTTGTTTGTTTGTTTGTTTGTTTTGTTTCCCTTGCCTGGGGAAAGATATCCAATAAAAAATTTCTACAGGCAATGTCCAAGATTTTGTTGCCTGTTTTCTTATAGGATTTTTATGGTCTCAGGTCTAACATTTAAGTCTTTGATCCATTTTGAATTTATTCTTGTCTGTGGTGTAAAAAGGTGATCTAGTTTTATATTGCTGCATGTATTTGTCCAATTTTCCCAACACCATTTATTGAATAAACTATCTTTAGCCCACTCTATGTGCTTGTTGTACCAACCTTGCATCCCTGTAATAAATCCCACATGATCACAGTGTGTGATCTTTTTGATGCATTGCTGTATTTGGTTTGCTAATATTTTGTTGAGGATTTTAGCATCTGTGTTCATCAGGGATATTAGCTTAATAATTTTCTTTTTCTGTAGTGTCTTTATTTGGTTTTGGAATTGGGATAATGCTGGCCTCATAAAATGAGTTTGGGAGCTTTCCCTCCTCTTGAATTTTATGAAATGGTTTCAGGAGAGGTGTTAGTTCTTGGAATGTTTGGTAAATTCACCTGTGAAGCTATATGGTCCAGAACTTTTGGTTGTTAGGAGTTTTTTAAGTTACTTCTTCAGTTTCTTTAGGTGTAATCTGTCTATTCAAATTCTATGATTCTTCCTGATTTTGTTTTGGAAGATTGTATGTTTCTAGGAATTTATCCATTTCATCCAGGTTGTCCAGGTTGGCATATAGATGTTCATAATATTTACTTACAATCCTTTGTACTCCTTTGGTGTCAGTTATTTCTCCTCTTTCGTGTCTGACTTTATTTATTTGGGTCTTTTCTCTCTCTCTCTCTCTTTTTTTTTTTTTTTCTTGATGAGTCTGGTTAAAGGTTTGTCAATCTTGTTTATCTTTTCAAAGAAGCAGCTCTTAGATGCATTGATTTTTTTTGTTTTGTATCTTCTTTTTAGACTCTATTTCATTTATCTGTGTTATAATCTTTATTATTTCCTTCCATCTACTCACCTTGGGCTTTGTTTGTTGTTCTTTTTCAAGTCCCTTAAAGAAGGGTGACATTAGATCGTTTGGGCTTTTTCTTGTTTTTTGAGATAAGCCTGTAATGCTATTAATTTCCCTCTTAGAACTGCTTTCCTAGTGTCCCACAGATTTTGGATTGTTGTGTCCTAATTTTCATTTGTTTCAAGGTATCCTTTGATTTCTTCCTTTACCACATTGTTGGCCCATTCATTGTTTAATAACATGTTATTTAGTTTCCATGTCTTTTTGTGTTTTTTAGTGTCCTTATGATTGATTTTTAGTTTCATAGCATTGTGGTCAGAGAAGATGCTTGATATGATTTCAATCTTCTTAAATTTATTGAGACTTGCTTTGTGTCCTAACAGGTGGTCTATCCTAAAAAATGTTCCATGTGCACTTGAAAACTGTGTATATTCTGCTACTTTGGGGTGAAATGCTCTGAATATATCAATTAAATCCATTTGATCTCATGTATCATTTAAGGCTGTTATCTCCTTGTTGATTTTCTGCCTCGCAGATCCACCCATTGAAATCAATAGGGAGTTAAAATTCCCCACTATGCCTGTACTTCTGTCGATCTCTCCCTTTATTATGTCCATCGAGATTTGCTTTACGTATTTAGGTGCTCCTATGTTGGGTGTATTAAACAGTTTAGTAGGGTTATGTCTCTTGTTGGATTGTTCCCTTTATCTTTATGTAGTGTCCACCTTTGTCTCTTACTATAGCCTTGGTTTTAAAGTCTATTTTGTCAGATATAACTACTGCTACTCCATCTTTTTTTCTTTTCCATTTGCATGAAATATCTTTTTCCAACCCTTGACTTTTAGTCTGTGTGTATCTTGATCTCAGATGGGTCTCTTGGAGGCAACACATATATGGGTCTTGTTTTCTTATCCATTCAGCTATCCTCAGTTTTTTGGTCAGAGCATTTAAGCCATTTTCATTTAAGGTGATTTTTTTTTAATTAATTTATTTATTTTTTCTATTATAGTTGTCCACCTTTTTCCCCCACTGCTCCTCCCCACCCCGCCCACCCCTTCTCCCACAGTCCATCCCCACCCCGTTACCCCATTGTCCATGTCCATGGGTCATTTGTACTAGTTCCTTGACTAAGCCTTTCCCCTTCTTTCCCCCCTTTGCCCCTCGTCCCACCCACCTACCCCTGGTCACATTCAATCTGCTCCTTGTTTACTTGCCTCTGGTTCTATTTTTCTTATTTGTTTGTGTTGTTCATTAGTGTCCTGTGTTTAAGGTGATTATTGATAGATACATATATAGTGCCATTTTATTGTTAGGCTGTTTTTGTTTTTTTCCTCTCTCTTTTTCTTCTTCTTCTTCTTCTTCTTCTTCTTCTTCTTCTTAAAGCAAGCCCTTTAATATTTGTTGCAGTACTGGTTTGGTATTAACAAAGTCCTTTAGCTTTTTCTTGTCTGGGAAGCTCCTTATTTCACCTTCATTTTTTTTTTTTTAATTCTCCTTTAATTTTAAATGAGGGCCCTGTTGGGTAAAGTAGCTTTTGTTCTAGGTCCTTGCTTTTTATCACCTTGAATATTTCATGCCACTCCCTTCTGGCCTGAAAAATGTTTCTGCTGAGCAGTCAGATGCCAATCTAATTGGTACTTTCTTGTAGGTAACTACCTGCTTTTCTTATGTGGCTTTTAGGATTCTCTCCTTGTCTTTAAGCCTTGTCTTTTTAATTATGATGTGTCTCTGTATGGGCCTCTTTGGATCCAACTTCTTTGGGACTCTGAGCTTCCTGAACTTGTGTGATTTTTTCCTTCACCAAATTAGGGAAATTGCACTCATTTTTTCTTCAAATAGGTTCTCATCCTTTCCTTGCTCTCTTCTCTTTCTGGTATTCCCATGATGTGTTTCATCATCATCATGGGAATTTGATACGCTTCATGTTTTCCAAAATGTTTCTTAAGCTCTCCTCATTTCTTGTAATTCTTTGTTTCCTTTAGCTGCTCTGCCTTGGTATTTTTTTCTACCTTGTCTTCCAAAACACTGATTCTATACTCTGCTTCATCTAACCCACTGTTTATTCTTTCCAGTGTATTGTTTATTTCAGATATTGCATTCTTTATTTCTGACTGGTCCTTTCTTATGGTTTCTTTGTCTTTATTCATGCTGTTGAATATTCTTATAATCATTACTCTGAATTCTCTGTCTGATGAATTGCTTGCCTCCATTTCCTCTAATTCTTCAGCAGAATTCACTTGTTCTTTCATTTGGGGTCTGTTTCTGTGCCTTCCCATTTTGGCTGCTGCTTTGTGTTTTCTGCTTTAGCTGTTAAACTAATCAGTCATTAAACTGATCACTTATTAATCTAATCAAGCTGTGATCAGCAGCTGAGCTTAAGCACCACAGGGCAGGGCAGAGTAATTCCTATGGGTGGAAGTATTGTTACCCCTCAGGCTGGTATCATTCAGAGAGGAGTGCTCTGCCTGAGAGAGATGGCTCCTACAGTATGGGGAATGACTCAGCACAGGGATCCTGGTGGCCATTCTTTCAGTTCTCTCCCCAGAGCCACCAACACCAGACTCTCCTCAAACATCTTTAGTCAACTCTGCACTTCCTTTGCCAGAGCCCAAGGTAAGTGGCTGCAAATGAACTTTTGTGTATTGGCCCTTTAAGAGCATCTCTGCATCTCCAGCCATCTCTTTCTAGCAGACAGAAACCCTCCTGCTTTTCACAACTGGATGTCACCTGGGTTTCTTTCTGGCTCTGGTGCTGTTGGCTGGGGAGCCCAGCTTGGTGTTTACACCTGATACTTCTCGGGGGGAACCCCCACCCCATCCACTGAAATATCCCTCCAGCACTTCAGCTGCCACCTGTGGGAGCCCCACCAGCCCTCTCACATCTCCTCCACACTTCCTACCAGTCACGTTGTGGTGAAGCAGCTTCTTCTGTCCATGGTTATAAGGCCTCTCTCTAGTTAGTTGGATATATCACTTTCTTTATCCATTCATCTGTGGATGGACGCTTGGATTTCTTCTATTTTTTTGGATATTGTGAATAATGTTGCTATGAACATAAGTATACTTTCAGATATTTTTCCAAATGAAGTATTTCAAACCATGAGAAATAAACAGGGTTTCTGTGGAAGTTGTTTTTTTTGTTGTTGTTGTTGTTGTTTGTTTTATAGATGAAGAAGGGCATTCCTAAGTGAAGGAAAATGTGATGCAAGTGTGGAATGAGGAAGCATGGCTTGGTCAATGAATTGTAGGAGGCTCCATTGGGCAATAGCACAGAAAAGGGGTAAAGTGAAAGATTAAGTAAGAAACATGCCTGGTGTCCTAGCTGACTGACTCAGTTGGTTGGACTGGAGTGTCATTCATACACTGTAAAAGTTGTGGGTTCAGGCCAAGATGGAGGCTTAGACTGACATGCTCTGTCTCCTTCCACAACTAAGAAGGACTACAACTACCCCAAAACCAGAAATAACCAGAAGTTCCAGAAAATAAAACTACATGGAAGTCCAACCTATGAAGTTATAAAGAAGTGATGCTCGTCCAGATGGGTAGGAGGGGTGAAATAGCAGCACCGGGGACAGCGGTGGGACTGTGAGAAAAGCCAGGGGAGCAGTCCCAGCTGCAGTCAAGACCCATCAGCTCACAATTCTAATGCTGGGGAAGGCAGATCCCCACTGCCTCGGACTGTGAGGCCCAGAGGGCGTGGGGACAGAGGAAGAGGCACCCAGTCTCTCAGCGGAGAGTAACGGCAGGAATCCATCTTGGACCCTCACCCCCACACAAAGCACCACAGTGTGGTGAAAAAGGTTGCTGGGTTGTGCTGAGTGCCCAGGGTGCTGCACCCGTTAGCATAGGAGGTGTGACAGCCCCGCCCAAGAAGGAAAGATAAACGAAAATGATTAGAATAACAGGAATAATGATTGAAATACCTATCATGCAGCTAACCAAAAAACAAATAAAGGAATTAACTGATGAACAAATAGAAAACCTTTCTGAGGCTCAGTTCAAAGCTATAGGCATAAGGCAGCTTACAGTATTAACAAAAGATATTGAACACAACGGGGAAGGAATGAAGCTAGTCCTGCTGAAATGAATGAAAGCACACATGAGACAAGTGGCGAGGAAATGAAAACCAGAGATCAAATCAACAAATCGGAACATAGAGAAGGAACAAACAGTCAACCAGTGCAGAAAGAGGAAACAAAAAGTGAGGAAAATGAGGAGAGGCTCAGAAACCGATGGAACAGCTATAAGCAAACAAACGTTAGAATTATAGGTTTGCCAGAAGGTGAAGAAAAAGAACTAGAAATTGAAAAATTATGTGAAAAAATAACGAAGCAGAACTTCCCTAACTTAGGGAAGGAAATAGACTTACAGGTCCAGGAAGCACAGAGTGCCATAAAAACTGGACCCAGGGAGAACCACAGCAAGACACATTGTAATCAAAATGTCAAAAATTAAGGATCAAGAGAGAATCTTAAAAGCAGCAAGAGAGAAGACAATTCGAAAGGGTCCCAATAAGACTATCAGCTGGTTTCTCAAAGGAGACTCTGCAGGCAAGAAAGGACTGGCAAGAAATATTCAAAATAATAAAAATCAAAAACTTACAGCCACAAATACTCTATCTAGCGAAGCTGTCATTCAGAATAGAAGGGCAGAGAGAGTGCTTCCAGGACAAAGTAAAACTGAAGGAGTTGATTAGATCCAAACCACCGTTATATGAGATGTTAAAGGGACTGGTTTAGAAGAAGGAGGATCAAAACTCTGAACATTGAAATGAAAACTGTATCACAAAAACCAACAGCAGAAGGTAAGGAACCAAAACAAAGGCAAACTAAGTAGGCAACGAGAATGAAAAAAGAACTATAGGTATGGGGAACATATTGGGGGGAGGTCAGTGGAGAGGGGGCAGGGGGAAAATGGAGGGAGATGATGCAGGAATTAAGAAGCATAGTAGGAGGGAATGGAGTAGACAGGAAGAGGTTGAAAAGAACTATATGCACAACCAATGGACATGGACTAAAATGGGGAGGACAGTTGGAGGGAGGGGGTCACTGGGTGGAGGGGAGCAGAGTGAAAAGAAATTGGGACAACTATAACAGCATAATCAATAAAACATATATTTTTTAAAAAGCTGTGGGTTCGATCCCTAGTCAGGTAGCATACAGGTTGTAATGGCTCTCTCTCTCTCTTTCTCGCTCTCTCTAAAATCAATAAACATATCCTTGGGTAACCCTGGCTGGTTTGGCTCAGTGGATTGAGCGTCGGCCTGCGAGCTAAGTGTCGCTGGTTCGATCTTCCAGTCAGGGCACATCAGAGAAGGAAAACTCTGACTCCAAAAAACCTCCGCTGCCTTGCGGCATACCTCTTCAGGGGAAAGGCTAAGGGAGTAAACCCCGACAGAAAATCCGGAGCCGGAGTCCCTAAGGTGGTTCGACGTTGTAGTCAACACCGACAACTCCTGCGGCGCACCTGAAGCCAAGCTGTATTGACTCCGTCTTTCCCTTGGACCCTTCAGCTGCGAAGAGAGGGGGGGTCTGCTGCATGGGCAACAGCAGACCCTCCATATCACCCTGCCCAGGCTCTGTAGCTTCAGCTCCACTGGAGAGGACACTCCAGCGTCATCGCAAGATGTCGATTCAACACGGGAGGAGACAGATACCGTGTCACTCCCGAGTCGGACTGCACAGCTATTCTCGGCGGTGCAGATAGACTCTTAAGAAGCTACACCATCGTCTCTCGAGACGGACGGCTGCCGACGACGACGACGACGATCCTTGGGTAAGGATTTTTTTAAAAAAGAAAGAAACACATGTGGATCAGGTTGTTGAAGTCTAAAAATACAGAAAAGAATATAATATACAGACCATCCAGTTCTGTCATGTCTTAGTATATTGCCATATTTGCCCTATTTCTAAAAGAAATACATTATTACAGATACAACAGATGCTCACTGCATAAACCTCCTCCATTCTATTCTTCCACTCCCCTTCATGACAGCACCCATTTTCCTGAATTTTAAGTTTCTTTTTTCTTGTTTCAATTTTCATGTAGTGATTTGCATACTTCAAACTTTATTATATGAACATCATCATACTTTGTATACATCTTTTTGCAGCTTGTTTTACTTTCCATCAACATTACATTGTGGAGATTTACCTAGATTAATGCATATTAATATTCCATTGTGTGAATATTCAACACTGTATTTTTGTACCGCTACAAACCATACTGCAATGAACAGTCTTGTACATTTTCTTTGTTTACATATGTGAGACTTTAGGCCATGGACCTAGATGTGGAGCTGCTGGGTTGTAGGGTAATGTGCGTCTTGCACTCTCCTTGTAAAGTCAAATTGTCCTCCAATGAAATGGTTGTTTATTTACACTCCTGCAGCCATGTACAATTGTTTCCATGTTGCCCCACCCTTGCCAATAGTAAATATTGTCAGATGTTTACATTTTTAACAAGTTGATAAACTAGATAGTGGTTAAGAGCCCACATTTTTTAACAAAACTCTTGGTGCTCAAATCCTCGCTTTGCCACCTACTCATTGTATGAGCATGGGCCCTCCTACTTTCTCTCTCTGGACAAGAAAAGTGGAGTACCAACCTCATACTGTTATTGCGATGATTAAGTATATCAGTGCATGGAAAGCACCTGGAACAATATTTAGTTAGCACAAAGTGTTAGTCCTGTTTCAGAATTTTGAATTTGCCATTCAATTCTTTTGTTCTGTGAATTTATTTTTTCTCTTAGCCCAGACCTTTCCATATTGATTTGAAGATATTCTGAGTAAAAGTCACTTGTAGTTGTATGTTACAAATATCTTCTTCTAGTCAATGGCTTATCATTTTAGTTTTTAATGATATCTTTTTGTCATGACATTTTGATCAGAATCTAGTCAAATGTAACATCTCTTGCATTCTTTTTTTCCCCTTATTGCTTCCTCACTGCAATCATAAAAATATTCTCAAATATGTTCTTTCTTAAAAGTTTTTAAAGTCTGTTCTTCACATTTAGGATTTTAGGATTTAATCCACCCAGAATTTAACTTTGTGACCACTCTGAGGAAAGAATTTTTTTTTTCTTTAACCACTTTTCCTTATGGGAAACCAAACATTGTGATGTTAATTGAATTTACAATGCCACTTTTTGTCACATTGTTACTATAGATGTGTAGGTCTGGTTTTAGCCTCTGTTCTATTCCATTACTTTTTTTTTTTTTTTTTTTTTGCCAGCACTAAATACTTGACTGTCTTAATTACAATAGCATTAATATGAGCCTTGATATGTTGGATTGTTCCATTACCACCTTGGTTGAGCTAAGAATTCCCTTCCCCATATGGTTCCAGGTTCAAGTATGCCAAGAGAAGAATTTGTGTGAGACTTTGGAACATAGAAGGGAAGGAAGGCCATAACTCTGTGAAGGTTTTCACAGTTATATGGACTGACAGACATAGAAGTACTAAAGTATTTCAACTTGCTCTTGCTCTCCTTTGCTTTGCAGCCAGCTCTTCTTCACAACTTCTGGTCCTGTAGTCCAAGGTCTACTACCAGACACTTGGCTAAGATCCAATGGGGAAGTGGCTACACAGAAGCGATGGCTTCACATGGACCTCTCCACAGGCTCCCCTCTGCAGTACAACCTCTGTAGCTTCTTAGATTTCTCTGTCAACTCTGACTTGTCATCCCACACCAGTGCTTCTGGAGGACTGGATAAAGATTCCTCTCTGATCCTCCAGCTTTTCCTTCCAGACCTTCATTTCCTAGCTGCTCTCACAGTTATATGAAATCTACTTCCCAGAATAATTCCTTAGGCCATAACACTCAACTGTAGCTCTGCTTTCATGATTGAACCCTGGCCAACACACTGGATGTGGTAGCATAAGCCTTCCCTTCTTGGTCTTCTTCAAATCTCTCCTTTGTTCTTTCATATGACTTTCTGTATCATCTTATTAAGTGTCCAAAAAAATGTATCAACTGGAATTCTGGTTGGGGTTATTTTGAATTTATTAATTAATTTGAGGAGAAGTGGTATTTTTATAATACTGAGTCTTTTAAAAATTACTTATTTTCCTGGCCAAGTAGCTCAGTTGGTTAGAGCCTCATCCCAATATGCCAAGGTTGCAGGTTCCATCCCCTATCAGGGTACATACAAAAAGCAACTGATGAATGCACAACTAAATTGAACAACAAAATGACATTTCTCTCTCTCACCTTCTCCCTCCCTCTCTCAAATCAACAAGTAAAATTTTTAAAAATATTAGTTATTGATGTTGTATGGGAATGCAATTTACTTTTATACTAATCTTGTATTTAGTAACTTTCTGATCTTTTATATTAATCCTCATAATTTGTCTGTATTTTCTTAGATCCTAAGAAAACAATCATATTTGTAAGTAATTATAGTTTTGTATTCTTTTTTTTCCAATTCACATGCTTTTTCTTTCCCTGTGTTACTACTCTGACTGGGACCTGCAAACAGTGATTGGATGGAAATGGTGATGATTGGCATCTTGTCTTCTTTCTGACATCAAAGGAAACAATTCTGAAGTTTTGCCAGTAACTATATTTGCTACAAGTTTCTAATAGATATATTTTTTCAATTAGGATAATTTCCCCTACAACTAAATAGCAAAAAACAAAAATCAAATAGCCTGACTTTAAAATGGACAAAAACTTCAATAGACGTTTCTAAAAAAAAGACATAGAAATGGCCAACATGAAAAGGTACTCAGCATCACTAATCGAACATATGAAAAGGTGCTCAACATCACTAATCACCAGGAAATGCAAATAAAAAACACAATGAGATATCACCTCATACCTATTAGGATGGCTATTCACAAACAAACAAAAAGTAAGTAACAAGTGTTTGGCAAGGATGTGGAGAAGCTGAAACCTTTGTGTATATCTGGTAGAAATGTAAAATGGTGCAACCACTATGGAAAACACTATGGAGTTCCTTCAAAAAGTTTTAAATATAACTATTATATGATTCAGCCATCTCATTCCTCAGTATATATCCAAAAGGACTAAAATCAAGATCTTGAAGATATCTGTACTCCCATGTTCACTACAACATTATTCACAATATCTAACATATGGAATAACCCAAATGTTCATTGACAGATGAATGGATAAATAAAATGTAGTATATACATAATAATGGAATGTTATTCAGCCTTTAAGAAGAAGGAAATCCTAACCCTGGCTGGTGTGGCTCAGCTGGTTGGGCAAATGGAAAGATCCCTGGTTTGATTCCCGGTCCGGGCAAATGCCTGGGTTGTAGGTTCGGTCCTCAGTCAGGGTGTGTGCAAGAGACAACCCATCAATCTTCTCTCACATTGGTGTTTCTCTCCCTCTCTTTCTCCCTCCCTTCTCTTTTCTCTAGACTCAATAAAAGGAAAAAAATATTTAAGAAAAGAAGGAGATCCTTCCATTTGTGACAGCACAGATGGACCTGAAAGATATGCTAAGTGAATAAGCCAATCACAGCAGGATAAATACCTCCTTAACTCCTCTTATATGATATATCTGACAAAGTCAAACTTTGTCAGATATGGCGGTGGGGGTGGGGGGGATGGAGAGGTATTCAATGGGTATAAAGTTACAGTTATACAAAATGAATGACTTCTAGAGATCTGCTGTACAATATGTAGGTAACAATATTGTATTGGAACCTAAAGGTTTGCTAAGACGGATGACCTCATGTTGTGTTCTTATCACACACCAAAAAAAAAGGAAAGAAGAAAGGAAGAGAGGCATGCAGGAAGGAAGGAAAGAAGGAAGGAAGGAAGGAAGGAAGGAAGGAAGGAAGGAAGGAAGGAAGGAAGGAAAAGAAGGAAAGAAGAAAGAGAAAAGGGACCCAAGGAAAGTTTGAGGTGATGGATATGTTCATTACCTTGATCTTGGTGATGGTATAAGTGAATGTATTTGTCTAAATTCACCAAATCACATAGATTGACTATGTGTGGCTCTTAGTATGTTAATTATACTTCAATAAAGCTGTATAAATAAATGAGCAAATTAATTAATTAAGGCTCAGGTAACAGAGAAATGGTATGTTCTTCCTTTACCAAGGAGAATTTGGGGAAAGATTCCCATCCCCAAGTTGTTCCCTGAAACTGACAACCTACATTAACTACATCAAATAGGGTCCAATATTCAAAATAATTTCAGGTTTTATGAAATAAGTGTGTGCCAAGTAGAAAAAATTGCCTTCTGGTTGTTTTTTTTTTTTTTAGTGAAAAAATATTACATTTTAACAAATAATTTTTCTGCCTCTATAAAAATAATTATGGGTTTTTTCTCTTGAAATGTGTTAATGTGGTGAGTTATGTTAACAGATTTTTATAACATTAAACTATCTATGCTTTCCTGGGATAAATCCAACTTGTTCATAGTGTATTATTGTTTTTGTTTTTAAGTTACTGATTTTGCTAAATTTTATTAAAACGTATATATTTATACTTAGAAGTGAGGTTGATTTACATTTTTCCCTACTATCCTTGTTTTATTATATAGTCAAGTTTGTGCCACTCTAATAAAATGAATTTGGGATATTTTTTCTTTCATACTCTATGTTCTCTGTAATAGTTCATAGGTGATTGGGACTATATGTTCCAAGGAAACTTGGTAAGACTTGCCTATAATAAACTACATCTTAATTATAATTAGGGTAGATTTAAGGTCTTTCATAGTCATAGAATTAAGGTCATTCATTTCTTCTTGAGACAGCTTTAATTGATTATAGTTTTCTGGAAAACTGACCATTTTGTATATTTCAAATTAATTGATGTAAAGTTGTACATGATTGTCCCTTGTTGCTTATTTTAATTTTGGAGAGTATTTGTGGTTATGTTGCTTTCTATTTCTAATTTCAATATTGTTTTGGGTATCTTTTGTATGTAATGCCAAAAGGAAGCCCAGTTTTAAGTGGGTTGAAATAGCCAATGCTTACGATAGCCCAGAGTGTGAAGTAGGAAGAGAAATAGCACTAGAAGTACTTCCCTGTAACTTCTGTCTACAGTCCCTAATTCCTCCCTGTGGAATTACAGAGCTGCAAATACATGCTTGTGCATACATCTTAGAAACGTAAAATCTTATGTAAATGCAAAGGAATGGTGCTCTTTTTCATCTAGTTGCTCTGTCCACTCAAAACACAGAAGACAATAACATATATCTCCTGAAATATATCTCCTACAGTTTAAGTATTCTCAGCTTTTTTTAAACAGTTACACAAACACCCTGGATTCCAAGCTCTTCACCAGCCCTCCCATCCCAGCAAATTGTCCCAGTGCATCAGCATCCTAAACTGAGTCCTTTACTCTAGGAAGCATCTACCTACACAGTAGTATTAATTGAGTAGGACTGGACCCTTCCATTAGTGCTTCTTAAACTACGTTCATTTTCTATTCACTCTGTCACACTATTAACTCATGTTAATTTTTCAGTCAACCAGACATTTGGGGCTTTTTCACACATGCTGTTGGGAAATCTTTATTTCCAAGTAATATGAGAGCAGAACACCATTACATAATTCCCTAGTCTACTGCTTACAAAGAGAATGTAAAGCATGTCTGAGCTATAAGCAAGCATCTTCGTAAGCATGGATGGAGGAGCTAGCAGACAGTCTGTCCTCAGCAATCTGGAGGAAGATATCTCTTTATAAAGAAAGGCATGTCAGCTGGGTCAAACCATAGTCCAATTGCCAGGAACAGGGCAGAAAGAAGAATTGTCACTTATTAAGAGCTTAGTGAGTGCCAAATCTATGTTGTATGCTTTACATATGTTATATCAGCTTTAGTCCTCATAACAACACTGGTTCAAGGTGTTGGTGTAAATAAATAAAGATATAAATAAATAAATGGCAGAAAAAGTGATGCCCTTTTTTTTTAAATGAAGAAAGCAAAAGTCAGCACAACTTGCCCAAAATAATCCAGCTAGAAAACAATGAGGTCTTATTTGACTCTAAAATCTGTGTAATTTCTTCTACACTGTCAGTCAATGAATTCAGGTGGAGGCATCAACCAACAAGGGTATTTGTGTAATGCTTTGTAGTTTAACAAAGGACTTTGACCTACAATAACTCTTATGATTTGATCCTTATAACATCTGCATGTGATAGACAGAGCAGGTGATTCAATTTTACAGGTAAAGTTATCAGTGCTGAGAATCAAGTGACCTACCCAAGGTCACCCAGCTAGCCAATGAGATTGCAGGGCAAACCTTGACCCCGGCCTCTCTGACAGTGAGATCATGCAAGTACCTATCCAGGCAGCTGATGCAGGACAAGGTGGGCAGCAGGGTCTGGGGCAAGCGCTGATGATAAGTGTGGAAATGAGGAAGAGAAAAGCTCCAAAACCTAGGCTTACCAAAAAATCTAATTCTCTGTTATTATTTTTTAACCATCTCAAGTCTTCAAGAGGCAGAGGGAAAGAAAGCCGTGGCTGATGACCAAGAAGCAACGCAACCTGGGGCAAACAACAGCCCTCTTTCTTTCACAGCAAGAGCAGGCTGCCTTTTACTAGGAATGACATTGGTGCGATCAATTCTTGTGTTGGAGGCTATAACATGGAGCCCAGCAAACTTATCAACCTTCATATGATTTCGTAAGCCAAGCCAGAATCTTAAAAAAAAAAAAAAAAAAAAAAAATTCAAAAATTAATGAAATGTTTTTATTTCACAATCCATTGAAGATATGTAGATTTAACAATACTCAAGTATCCACAGAACATTTGGTGTTACCAGTTATTTACACTCCACTTAAGTCAAGTCCCAGATTATTCAAGCCTGCCAAGTAGAGCTTTGCCTGTTAAGTGGCAATTTGCCTGCTGGTTGCTGGTTCCCATCCGGTCCCAAATAAGGACAAATGTCCCCAGTCTGGGGGGTTCTCTTTTTGCTATGTCACTAATTCAGATCTATTGCTCCTTCTCAAGCCTGGCTGAGAAACTGTGCTCCTGGACTCTTCTAAATTACCCTGGGATTCTACCCTAAATTGTGCTCAACATGCCAGCTGGTGCTATTTACCCATCAGTGGTGGCGGACCTATGCTTTCATGCGGTACTTGAACAAGTTGCTCAGAGCTGTGTTACTTCAAACAAGACATTAAGAAATCCAGGAGCAGACACTGAGCCTTTCCAGTTCTTTCCAAGCCTGGCTGTGGTTCAAATTGCCTGGAGCACCTTAAAAGAACATACAGATGCCCAGACTCCTCCCCAAAAGGATTCTCCTACAGAGGAACATGTTAAACTACATTGTGAGGTTGTCTTATTGGCATGTCAGCAACATCCAGGCTGTGGAAAAAAGGAAATGAAGAGAAAACTTTTAGATTCAAAGAGATTTAAGGGACATCACAACCACGGTGATGTTTGAACTCAAACTCTTTCCATTTCAAACAAATACTAGGTGAAAACAACGAACAAAAACAAAAGGAAAATTTGGACATTTGGAAGAGAGTTGAAATTTTGAACACTGGATATATAATTATATAAAGGACTTATTGCCATTTCTGTTTAGGTTAATAATGGTATTGTGGTCATTTTTGAAAAAAATAGTTTACATCCTATAGAGAAATGTACTAAAATATTTTTGGATAAAATGATATGATACCTAGAATTCACTTCAAAATAGGGGAGGAGTAAGTAGAAACATAGATGAAGGAAGACTGGCCATTAGTTGATACTTGTTGCAGCTGGGTATTAGGTTCATGGTGGTAAGTGGGGTTCATTAGGCTTTTTGGTCTACTTCAGTATATTTTGAAATTTTTCATAATAAAGTTTTAATCTCCCCAGGTTTGTGTAGTATTCTATTCCTTTTCCCCCTATACCTTAATATACTCATATACACAATCATACAAAGACCACCCCATTCCAATGTGAATTCCATGTTTATTCCCAGAAGAAAGTGAAAGGGGGAGCAGGGCATTTTTATACTGCGTACAAACACAGATTTCAGAGTTTCTTATATGATTTGTACTAATTCTAGACTGAGACACTTAGAAGAGTTGCTACTAACATCAGATTGGTCTGGCTAGCTCTAAGAAACTAGACCCTCTTCTTCTAAACTAAAGCAATCTGTTCTTTTTCTTCATAAACTGCCATGACCACTGGAGTGCACGTGAGTGTGTGTGTGCACCGAGGGCTGGTGTGTGCCTTTGTGCAGGTTGGGTGCTGCTCAGGGTAACACATCGCAGGGGCACCCTTCACATTGTCAGTGTTGTAGATGTGTATTTTTATTATGACGACTGTCTTGCAAGTGGCAATAAAATGTCTTGTTCTAACAAAATCAGTATATTTGACAAGTCTCCAATAGATGGAAGCAAAGTGTCTTAAGGTAGAGACTCCTTTTCTACTTACGGACTCACTATATGGGCTAGCAGTGGACTCAAATTGCCTGACTACCTTAGTTTGAATTCCCTCCCCCAAAACTACTTACTATAATTTCGCAAGTTACTTAATAATCCTGAGCCCAGGTTTCTTCATCTGTAAAATGGGATGATACTGTTGAGGGCATTGTTCAAAGTATGAAATGCATGTCAAACAGTGCCTGGCACGTAGTGAGCCCTCAATAAGTGTTACAAATTAGCTGTTAACATACCTACTAATACATATCTAACTTTATGCGTGTAAGTGTGTATATGTGTGTTGTGTCATTCATAAACTTAATACAATTTTTTTAATTTTATTGATTTTAGAGAGGGGGGAGACATCAATTTGTTGTGCCACCTATATATGCAGTCATTAGATGCTTCCTGTATGTGCCCTGACCAGAGATGGAACCACAACCTTGGTGCATTGGGATGATACTAACCAACTGACCTCCCCAGCCAGGGCTCATTAACTCAATAAATAAATCATTGCAATGGACTTTTAAAAGACTATATTCACTATGTTACTAACCCAAACTATTTTTAAAAGAAGACGTTTTCTGTAACCATCAAGTTTTGAAAAATGCGGTCAAGCCCAAGGTTCAGGTAAGCAGCCGGAGTTTACAAGCCTGTCTGCACACACGAGCTCCGCGCGCAAGCTGATCGGGAGCTCTGTGGAGAAACATCGTGGAGTTTTTCCATCCTTCTGACTGCTTGGCTAGTGAGCCTGAAATGGGAAAAGGTCCAGTGGGAGTTGCCAGCCACAAAAGGGGTATTACCCCACAGGCAGAATAGAGTCTAAACTGCTTCGAGAGGTTAAAAGTCTATTTTTGAAAGGAAAGAACACAGAGTATGCCTTTAACTTGGTGTTAAAAATAAACTCAGCTGCCTTCTTTACACTTCCCACCCCCGCCCACTGTCCTCCCATACCCAGCACTGCCCCATATGAGAGAAAGAGTACTTGTGTTTCATTCTGTTCCTTCTCATGAGTTTTCTTTTTTCTTGCTTTTTTTTACTCTCAGCCAAACATGAACTACTTAGGTTTTCAGTTCAAAAACAAGCTGCATCCTCTCTCGAAAATTCCTCAGCAACTCCCCCAGAAGGTGGTCTGGATTGTAATTTAGAATTAACCTGGGTACTGGGGCTGAGGGGAAAATCTGCACTGAGATAAGCAAATGGAGCCCTGCCAGCCTGCCCTGGGGCCTGGGAGGTGTCTACAGGGGAGGTCACTCCGCAAGAGAGCCGTTCATTGGACGTTGTCTAATATTGGGGTTCAAGCACAGGCCTTTCCTGAGGCATAGTTATTCATAAAAGCACTGCTCTGCTGAGATGGTTTCAATAGATTCCTTTAAACAACCACAAAAATCCTATATATTAGATGTGCTGGTCTTTGTTCATAAAAGAGCTAATCTGTATAGTAGCAGAAAAGCTGCCGTCTGCAATGAGTGATCTCAATTTTTTATTGTATGTAGATGGTAGAGGGATTTCAAGACCCCGGTGAGAGAGGATCAGTGCTGAAGGGGTCTCTGGGACCTTACTTACTTAAAAAGATTTAAAAATAAAGAACAGCCCTTAATCAACATAAGATAAAGAAAAAAGCAAAATTCATTTTAAGAAGTAAGTTCTAGTCTCTTGTCGCCTCTAGCTTGAAGTGTGACCTCAATCAAGCTGTTCACTTCCCTATACTGTCCACCTTATAAAATGAGATTTCCATCTTCTTACATCTATACGTTAATAGGAATATCTCATTGCTAATTATACATACTTGAAAATAAAATATTATGTAAAGACAAATATTGAATATTAAAATCTAAATACAAATATATACTTAAACATTATTCAAATTTAATCGAGTTGGACCCATGTCTAGAAAGTTAAAAGGGAAATTTTATCAATAAAAGTTGAGTTTGACCAATTGTTTCCCATTTATCACAAAAGGGAAACACATTTTTGCAACAGGGTAGTGGGGGCCCTAGCACCTAACTAAACATGCCTTGAAAACAAAAGAAAGGCAGAATGCAAGGCTCTCAGCCTGCAAGGCTTAGCCTGCAGGGCACCACAGAGTGTCCATATGCTCACAAGCATCGTCTGAGACCCAAAAAGATGCTGTTGTCACTGTATATATATATACACAACTATTTTTCAAATATATATAAAACTTGTATTAATAAAATATAATAAATTATAAATTGATTAATTTTATTTTTATGTATGTACAAATAAAATACAAACTCATTCATAAGCATTTCCAAACTCAGGTCAATTTTTTAAGTATATTTTATTGATTATGTTGTTACAGTAGTTTCAAGTTTTCCCCCTTTGCTCCCCTCCGCCCCCTTCCCTCCAGAAGTCCCACCTCCCTTACTTCATGTCCATGGGTCGTGCATGTAAGTTCTTTGGCTTCGCCCTTTCCTATATTATTCCTAACTTCCCCTGTCTATTTTGTACCCACCAATTATGCTTCTTAGTTCTTGCACCATTTCCCCATTTCTCCCCCTTCCCCCTCCCAGCTGATAACCCTCCAAATAATCCCCATAGCTATGATTCTGTTCCTATTCCAGTTTGTTTAGTTGGATTTTGATTTATTTTTTAGATTCAGTTGTTGACAGTTGTGAGTTTGTTGTCATTTTAGTGTTCATAATATTGATCTTCTTTTTCTTAAGTAAGTCTCTTTGACATTTCATACAATAATGGCTTGGTGATGATGAACTCCTTTAGCTTGACCTTGTCTGGGAAGCACTTCATCTGCCTTTCCATTCCAAATGATAGCTTTGCTAGATAGAGTAATCCTGGTTGCAGGTTGCCTTTCTTCACATTGAATACTGCTTGCCAGTCTCTTCCTGCCTGCAAAGTGTCCTCTGAGAAATCAGCTGATAGCCCTGTAGGCAGCCCCCTGTAGGCAACTCTCTGCCTCTCTCTTGCTGCCCCCAGGACTCTGTCTTTATCTTTCACCTTTGGCATCTCAATCATGATGTGTCCTGGTGTGGTCCCCTCTAGGTCCAGCTTACCCAGGATCCACTGTGCTTCCCGGACCCGTATGTCCATCTCCTTCACAAAATTTGGGACGTTTTCCTCATTTTTTTCAATTCTTGCTTCCTCATTCTGCATTAGTTGACTGTTGTTTTCTTCCTTATGTTCCAAATCATTGATTTGAACCCTGGTTTCCTTCCCTTCACCATTAGTTTTGTGTGGATTTTCCTTTGTTTCACTTAGCATAGCCTTCACTTCTTCTCTTATGTGTTTGCCATACTCAAGCATATCTGTAAAGTCTGTGAGCATCTTTATCACCAGTGTTTTGAATTCTGCATCTCTTAGGCTATCTCCTCATCTGTGATATTGGCTATCTCCTTGTCGCTTAGTTCTCCCACTGGAAATTGATCCATTCCTCCTTTTGGGCCTACTTCTCTGTCTCCTCATTCTGACAGGCTCCTGTGTTTGTTTGCCTCTGTGTCTTAGGCAGAGCTATCGCTCCTGTTACATTGTAAGGGGCAGAGCCTTAGGGATTCATCAGTACAGGGCGACCTGTTTCACCATGTTGTGGCGCTGTATGTGGGGGATGGGTCTGAGAGGAAACAATGCTGCCTGCCCAGCACTCGCCCCTTTTACAGGCACCTCTCCCACTTCTGCACCAGACTGGTGTCCCACTAGCTGCTGCCCTGGCCATCACTCCCAGAGTGGGTGGGTCTGCGGATATTCTAGGACCGTGGGGGCCCTTTAAACAAGCAGACTCTGCTGAGAGACCAGCAGTTTCTTCCTCTGCCCCAACCCCCACTGGTCTGCACAGTCAGAAGCAATGAGGCTTGATTTTCCCGGTACTGGGACCCTGAGCTTCGAGGTCTGGTGGGGAGCTGGGAACGCTCCCCAGGTGTCCCTCTGTACTTTTAAAAACTTGTGACTGCTCTTTCTGCCAGCCTGCTGCTGCTGCTGCTGCTGCTGCTGCTGACACCATACCATGGCCTCTCCACCCTGGCTCCGCCCCTCCTACCTGTCTGAATGAGTATTTCTTCTTTATATCTTTCTTTGCTGGACCTCCATGTAGTTTGGTTTTTCTGGAACTTCTGGTTGTTTCTAGTTTTGAGGTAGTTGTATTTTTTCCTAGTTGTGGAGGGAGACACAGCGTGTCTGTCTATGTCTCCATCTTGGCTGGAAGTTCATCAAGTCGATTTTTGACGAGTTTTTTTTTCTTTTTTTCAGCCCTGACCATGTGGGTTTGTGTTTAATTTACTTGTGCTCACTTTATTTCCTTCCCTTGATCCTGACTGCATACTGTGCCTATATTTTGTAAATGCAAAAAGGAAAATACAATAAACGTAATAGATAGGAATGTGTATAACAAGCCAATTAAGACATCAGGACTAGCTCACATCTGGTACTTTTCATTTTAGCAAACATTACTTCTCAGTCATTCGTTATCATTTCTGATGAGTTGCTTAGTCTTAAAATGTGTATTTGATTTTTTTGATTATTGGTATACTTTTATTGAGACATAATTGATACACAGTGTATTACTTTTAGATGTACAACATAATTACCTGATATATGCAGATATTGCAAAATGATCACATAAATTTAGTTAACATCCATCAGCACACAGTTATATTTTTCTCATGATGAGAACTTTTAAGATCTACACTCTTAGCAACTTTCAAAGACACAATACAGCATTGTCAACTATATCACCATGCTGTACATTGTATCCCCAAACTTGTTTATCTTATAAGTGAAAGTTTGTACCTTTTAACCCTCTTCTTTGTTTGTAACATAGGAAGCATATTTCGTGGGGAGAAGAAAAGAGAGAAAGACTGAAAGCTGTTAGGAATCAACTGCATATATCCAGGCAGGAGGCAGTAGCTTAGACTAGGGGGTTGACAGTGAAGACAGAGAGAAATAAGTTATTCAGGGGTAAATGCCATGAAATGGGCATTGGCTTAGATATGGAAGGCAAACAAGGAGACATCAGAAACGATGCCCCAGTTACTGACTTGGGTCAACATATAACAGCAAGCAGCACAGCAGAGAGCTCAGAAGTGTGGGCTTCCATTTACGTAGTCTGAATTCAAAGCCTAGCTTCACCGATGACTAGCTGTTGAACCTGGGGCACAGCACCAAATCACTCTGGGCCTCAGATGTGTGAAACAGGGATAATAACTGTACCTTCTGTACCAAGCTCTCGAAAAGGTGAAACGAGGTAAAGCATGTCAGATGACTGGAACTGAGCCTGGACTATCATTAGCACAGTCCATCACAGTCACTATTAGAAAGTCAAGGATCTCAGGAGAAGGCACAGTTGCAGGGCTGGGTGCCCCATGAATTCAAATCACACATGTTGTGTTGGAGATGTCTATGGAACCAAAGAATAAGGGGGTCTGGACTAGAGATGTGTATTTCATTTTATTTCTTTACGATTAGTTTGTTGGATTTTATTTTAGAGCCATCAGCAATAGAGAGGGCTGCTGAAGCTATGAGAATGGGTGAAATCATCCAGGGAGTGAGGTAAATTGAGAATAGGTAAGAGTCATAGACAAACCCAGGGGGATGGCAATATTTAAGTGAAATTTCAAGAGAAGAGGCCCAAGAGGACAGCAGAGTGATACAGTCAGAGAAGCAGGACAAGAGTCAGCCGTGGCCACAGTCCAGTTAGGTGGGGGGAAACAAATATTTCATAAAAATTGGAGCTGGACTGAGAATTATTTGTGTGACTTGGGATCGATCTCCCTTGATCCTCCTCTCCAGCCAGGGGTCAGGTGACATAGTAGCTAGAAGCTTGTCTCAGTTGACAATTTTTTCATTTCTTTTTTTTTTTTTACTTTATTTTTATTGTTGACACTATTACATATAAAAGAGCAAACACCAAACATCCATGTCTGATCTGTACTGACCTAGAAGCACCTGGTAGCTCACTTCAGCGACTGCAAATGACACAGCCCAATTTTTCTGGCCACGCCACTGAACCTTGATCTTTTCCTTCATGTGACAGACTATATGGCAGATATACCTTCTGAGTCCAAATAGCTGCTATGATTGAGAACAAGCATGAGTCTGATTTCTATCTTCTCTTACATGTAAGGCCATTTGTAGGTTACCCATGTGCTTCCCAAGGTCCAAAAGGCCCTTTGAGTAATTGTAAGCCCAAAGTTTTCTTCTTTCTTAGAGAATCTCATTCCAGAAGATTGTCCACAACCTGTTTATTAGAATCCCAAGATCCAAGACCTCACTCCCAGGATCCTGATGGCAATGCCACCCTGCCGTGAGTCCAGGGAGGTCTCTGCTGGAGGACACCAGGAGGATTATTCTGATTCAATGCAGAAATGTGGTGAAACTGCATTATATTCTGTCTAGCACAAGCAAGCAGCCATTGTTATTTTTATAATCATCAGAGCCTTCTACTACATACTTCTGGGAAGTGGTGATGAAAAACAGAATATTTAGCTTTTGAATTCTCCTACCCCCAAACTTTCATTAACAAGTTCAGTGTTAAATTCTCTGCAGCACTTTGGGACAGTAGCAGCTGTGCATTTGGGATTACACAGTAATTTCTTACTCTTGGAAAAAAAATTACTCTGGCAAAATGAATCTTTTTGCCTAAGATGAGCCGGGTCCAGTTCTCTTTCTTCCAACCTCAAGGTTAGTTGCATTGCTGAACTTCCACCAACTGAAAATAAAGGACTAAACAGTGTCCAAACCAGCCTGGAAGGGACATAGAAAAAGAAACCAGGACTGAGGCTGACCAGTATGAAAGCTGGTAATGTTATTAAGTTAATAACCTCCCCATTTATCAATATACTACCAAAAAGGGGGGGAGGGGCAGAATGATTTCTTTTTTTAATTTCCATAAAGAAACTAATATAATAGTGTCGACTATAACTTAAAAATAAATTTAAAAAGTTATTTTATAAAAACAAGATATATTAGCATAATGACTATATTATGCAGCAATGGCATAAATGACAATCCACTCTCATAGAATATTTGTGTTGAAATTAGGAAATGGTAGGTAGCACATTCAAGAACTAATGGAAACCCTAAATTTAGATTATACTGCATCTGGCTGCCAAAAGTCTGCCTCAGCACATTAACCAGAGGACCAAACTAGAGAAGGGAAATAGCTTCAAAAAATGCAAAAGAGAAGAGATTCAGTTAGAATTATATCTGGTAAAACAACAGTTAGCCATGGATGATGAGTCATCTCTTTCATGGATTATTTATGACTCTGGTGTTAGTTCTGATGCCCTTGTGAAATAAATGGAGAGAAAAAAGAGGTTTTTCTCCCTTTAAACTTGAAAGAGTTTGGTTGCAGAATGTAGCTCACTGGTAAGTGGCATTCAGTTGTTTAAAATAAGGTTTGAGGGTTTGGTTTTGACACTCCCTACATTTGTACAATAAACAGAGCTGCTGTTTCTAGTCCTCCAAAGCCATTTAAACACTAGCCCCATGGAGACCCTGTCCCCTTTGCATTTTGCAAAAGTTATGTTTTGCACTAACTGAAGAGCAAACCTGTGTCTACAAAACAAAATAATTTTTTCCAGTTTTAGCTTTGCTTATTAACAAAGTAAAGTAGATATGTCTCAAGCCAAAACTTCCCCTTTGTTTATGGTTAAAGATCTTGACCCAGAAAAAAAGAAAAATCCACTGATGATTACAGAAAATCACCACCACGCAGAAATCTCTCTTTACAATAATCCTGTGGCACACAAGCCAGCATGATCACCAATGTACCCATAAAAGTCAACAGTGGCTATTTGCAGTTGATCCAGTTCCTGTATTTAGGAGATTTTTATGACATAGATTACAGAGTCTTGTAAAATGTGTATTTATGGTTGACCCTTTATCCTTTTCAGAATTTGTTTGGAGTGTTGAGGAATGCTATTCTGAGTGTGTTGGTTTCTTTTTCGTGCAAACTGCCGAAAAACAGGGGCAGTGTACAGAATGAAGAAAGTTTAATCCAGGCCATGCATTGATGGGGAAGATAATCTCTAGGTCCAGTTTTGGGTGCTTTAGTTCTTACTGAAATCTCCAGAAAAACTCTTGACTCCCAAAGTTTAATCAGATCCATAGAACCCCTGCTTAGTTGACCCTTGCTCAGACCTTAGACTAGCCCTGTTATGGGATTAAATGCATCCTCTCAAATTCATATGTTGAAGCCTTAATTTTCAGTACCTCAGGCTGTGACTGTTTGGAGACAGGTACTAAGGGAAGTAATTAAAGGAAAATGAGATGACATGAGTGGGCCCTAATCCAATGTGACTGGTGTCCTTTGAAGAAGAGCTTAGAACACAGACACACACAGTGTAAAAACCAAGTGACGATAGGGGGAGAAGGTGACCATCTACATATAAGGCAAAGAGAGAGTCCTAAAAAGAAAGCAGCCCTGTTGCTCTGACTAGTGTAGCTCTGTTGGTTGGAATATTGTCCCATACACCAAAAGATTGCAAGTTTGGTTCCCATTCAGAGCACATACCTAGGTTGGGGGTCCAATCTTAGGTTGCAGGTTCAATCCCTGGTTGGGGCACATATGGGAGACAACCATTCAAAATTTCTCTCTTACATTGATGTTCCTCTCCCCCCACCCCCTCTCTCACCCTTTCTCTCTCTATATATAAAAGCAATGAAAAAATGTCCTCAAATGAGGATTAAAAGGAAAGAAAGGAAACCAACTCTGCTAACACCTTGATCTTGGACTTCTGGCCTCCAAAACCATGAGAAAATAAATTTCTGTTGTTTAAGCCACTCAAGTTGTTGTTCTTTGTCCCAGCAGTCCTACCTATCCATTATAATACAAGCCTGCTAACTCTCTGTCCTCCCTGCTAGCTCCAGCCATCCTTGCCTTCATTCTGTTTCTTTCAACACACCTGACTGCTTTCCAGGGGAGGTTCTTTGCACTAGCTGTGCCCTCCACCTGGCTTTTGCGCTGCTGCTCCTTCTCCTTTTTCAGGTCTCAACTTAAAGATCAGGTCTTCAAAAATTAGACAGCCTGGAGTCACTCCCTTGATCCTCATTCTCTGACTCTTCATCCTTTTAAAATTAGTATTATAGCACTTATCACCACCTGTTTTATTGTTAACTTATGCATTTTCTTACCTTTTGTATCCCCCAGTGAGCCACCTGAGGGAAAATACAAAAATGTTTATCTTGTTCATCACATATTCCTAAATCTTTGAGTACTGTCTGACATTTTGTAGGGGACTCGAGAAATAGTTAAAGAATAAATGAACGTTTGAATGAATGAATAGCAACTGAAAAAAAAATACTTTAAGTCACTAAAATCAATTAATTGGCATAAAATGCCTGCCACATGTGAAGATAATAGAGTTGGCTGAAGCCAATTGAGCAGAACTGAATGGAACTGAATTGAATTAGGCAAATAAAAGCCAACTAATTTATAGAATTCAATTTTAAAATTTCATCCTAACTCTCTGTGATCTAATCTTGACAGTGAAGTTTCTATTGCTCAAAAATAAAGCAAAGGAGATACATAAGGTCTATTAAAAGAAAAGACTATCTGGTGGTAGTTCCATGTGAAGATAACAATTAGAAAAAACATAACAGGAAAGTTATTATCTACATGTTTCCTTTCTACTGCTGAAAACTTTTGCCAGTGCACATATAACTTTTAGAAAGAATTTTTTAAAAAGATAAAGCAAAGAGTTGAACAGTTACTTGCCTTAAGGATGTCAATGAAACGCCGGCCCTTTCCCCACCTGCCCCAAACACACCATCATTCCTACTTCTACCTCCTTGCTCCTGTCGCTAAGGCAAGAGGATATTATCTTCTCCCACACTCTTCCACAAGTCCTCCTGTCAACCCAGGATCTCCTGTGCATTCCTGTGGTAGGTAGATCATTTTAAATTATAATTGTTTTCTTAACATATCTGTCTTAACTTGATCAACCCCCACCACTCTCTAATTCCAGAATATTTTCGTCACCCCTTAAAGAAAGCTCAAGCCCATTAGCAACCACTCTCCATTTCACCTCTCCCACCAGGCTCTGGCTTCTTTAGTATATTGATTGAAAGGTTCAACCATATTGTAGCATGTATCAGTGCTTCATTCCTTTTTATGGTTGAATAATATTCCATTGTATGAATATAACATTTTGTTTATCTCTTCCTCAACTAATAGACATTTGGAGTGTTTCCAGTTTTATGCTATTATAAATAATATTGCTATGAATATTCATGGATAACTTTTGTATGGACATATGTTTTTAATTATCTTAAGTTATATCTAGGGTGGAATATTCTGTGTCATAAACACACATAATAATTTTGTGTTTAACTTATTGAAGAATCACCAAGTTTTTTCCCTAGCAGCTGCGCCATTTTACATTCCCACCAGCAATATATGAAGGTAAGGCTTTTTTTTTTCTTTAGAGATTAGATAATCATAAGTAAAGAACATTGTCCTTTAAAGACTGCCCAAGGTCAAAAGAGAGAGAAAAAAAATGTTTGTTTGTTTTTTAGAAAGGAAGATGCTTTACTAAGGGAATGAATAGCTAACAAAATCCTGCAGACTTATTTTCAGGCCACTTTACCATGGCCTTGCTAAATTCACATTTTGACCACATACGCAGTCTTCCCACGAATAGCCTGGGTGTCTAGGGCATTTTTCCCAAGCAATACAAGCACCATTGAAGCATCATTTAATACAAGTCATTTTGTTTCCTGTTCTGTAAGGAAGAATAGATCATCTTTCACTCACTTAGCTTTATTTCTGGGAATAAGGTTTTCAAAGAGCAGGAAATTCAGCCTTGATTTAAACCACCAAGCTGCCTGAATAGATTTCACCCATTATTTGAGTTTTTATTTTAAACTTTATCCTCAGGCAAATTTTATCTGTCTAAAAAACTTTTGGAAGTTAAAAAGACATAAGGGGGTAGTGTGCATGTGTATGCCCAGGTGTGCGTGATCACGCACAAGCACATGCACCACAGAACGAGGGGCACAAGCTGCCCATCAGTAATCATCAACTAATTAATATAACAGAAGGCCACCACCTACTCTGTCTATGGCAGCCACAGCCTATCACCACACTGGCGGGTACTAAGTTTCGGTACCTCCCTGAAAGAATGCAACATAGATTTTTTTTTTTTTTTTTTTTTTTTTTTTTTTGGTGGTGGTGGTCTAGTTTCATTTTTTTGCACGTCCCTGTCCAGTTCTCCCAACACCATTTGTTGAAGAGGCTCTTTTCACTCCATCTGATGTTCCTTCCCCCTTTGTCAAATATTAGTTGACCATAAAGACCTGGGTATATTTCTGGGCTCTCTATTCTGTCCCATTTTTCTATATGTCTGTTCTTATGCCAGTGCCAGACTGTTTTGATTACCGGGGCCTTGTAGTATAGTTTGATATCAGGTACTGTGATTCCTCCTACTGTGTTCTGCCTCAAAATTGCTGTGGCTATTCGGGCTCTTTTTTGGTTCCATATAAATTTTTTAAGTATTTGTTCTAGGTCTGTGAAAAATGTCATTGGTATTTTAATAGGGATTGCATTGAATCTATAAATTGCTTTGGGTAGTATGGACATTTTAATGATGTTGATTCTTCCCATCCATGAGCATGGTATATGCTTCCATTTATTTGTATCTTCCTTAATTTCTTTCTTCAGTGTTATGTAGTTTTCTGAGTACAGGTCTTTTACCTCCTTGGTTAAGTTTATTCCTAGGTATTTTATTTTTCTTGTTGCTGTGGTAAATGGGATTTTTCTTTTAGTTTCTATCTCTGAGATTTTATTGTTGGTGTACAGAAATTCCATCGATTTCTGAATATTGACTTTGTACCCTGCTATTTTGCTGAATTCACTTATTAGGTCGAGTAGTTTTTCTGTGGAGTCTATAGGGTTTTCTATGTACACTATCATGTCATCTGCAAATAATGACAGTTTTACTTCCTCTTTTCCAATTTGGATGCCTTTTATTTCTCTTTCTTGTCTGATTGCTGTGGCTAGAACTTCCAAGACTATGTCGAATAGGAGGGGAGAGAGTGGACATCCTTGTCTTGTTCCTGACCTCAGAGGGAATGCTTTCAGTTTTTGCCCATTGAGTATGATGTTGGCTTCAGGTTTCTCGTATATGGCCTTTATTATGTTGAGGTATGCCCCTTCTATTCTCATTTTGCTGGGAATGCAACATAGATTATTAATAAAAAGAATTCCAAATCTATGGGTAAATGTATGTAACCTATGGATGGAGTACCAACAGGTGGAAGAAATATATTTACAAATGAAAGTGAACCTACATTTCCTTGACTAAAATTGATATTTTTTTTCTCATTATAGATTTTCATACTCACACTACTTAACTTCCCCAAAAGAATCAGCATAAGGCCACACACTCAACAAAACTCCTTTTCTGTTCATAAAAATTCCTGTCCTGACTCGAAGTCTACGCCCTAAATAAACAGGCAAGCCCTTGCCCCATGCCCTAAGTGGCAATCTCCCGAGACCTTGAACCTATAGACAGCCTGTTTCTAAGGAGAGGTCATTCCACTCACCAAACTCTTCTCTGACCACATAGTTCCGCTGCAAAGACAGGCAGTGGCAGAGGCTCTGCTGATCTTGGCAGTGTAACTACAGAGAGAGGGGAAGAGAGATTGAGAAGGGAAAGACAGCTCCCTCAAGCCAGGCAGGACATGAGGTAGCAGAGGAGGCAGGCTCTCAATCCCACAGCCACAGCCTAACTGGTGACACTGTCCTTTCTGAGGCCATGGGGAAGTGTTCTGAGTGATGTTCTAGGATAGCTGCCTCCCAACATGCCACCAGAGGCAGGGGCATTTGGTGATGAGCTCTGAAATGCTTTGTTGCAAAGAAACACCAGAGGAGCTCCAAGAGAGGCCTGGTTCTGGACCCTCCCCAACCACATTTCTAAGTCTCCATTCCTGCAGCTCTGAAGCGGCAATAGGTCAATGTGACGTCTGAGAGAACGCACACAAGAATGTTGTGATGAAATGAATTAAAAACTCACTAACTCAACATTAGTGGTTCTTGAACTTGAACATGTATCAAAATCACCTGTAGAACCTGTGAAAACAGATTACTGGCCTCCCCCTATGCTCAAGAAGTCAGTCAAAAAAAAAAGACAAATAGCATATGATTTTACTTATACGTGGAATCTAAAGAAAAAAATTAATAAATAAACAAAACTGAAACAGACTCAAAGACACAGGGAGTAAACTGGTGGTTACCAGAGGGTAAAAAGGGGTTTGGGAAACTGTAAAAGAGGTGAAGAGATTAAGAAACACAAATTAGTAGTTATAAAATAGTCATGGAATAAATAAAGCATAGAAAATATAGTTCATAATATTGTGATAAATATGTGTGGTGCCAGCTGGGGTGCTGGAAATATTGAGGGGAACAGTCATTGTCTAACCACTAAGCTATACACCTGAAACCAATACAAAATTAAGTGTGTGTGTTTGTGTGTGTGTGTGTGTGTAATGAAACTCAATAAGAAAACAAATACCAGATTTAAAAGTGGACAAAAGAGATCTGGACACCTCATGAAAGAAAATATACAGATGATAAATAAGCATATGAAAACATTAATATCAGATCACTAGGGAACTCCAAATTAGAACAGGATTTCACTACATACCTATGAGAAAGGCTCAGATACAAAACACTGCCAACACCAAATGCTAAGGCAGATGTGGGGCAACAGGAACTCGCACTCATTGCTGGTGGGAATGCAAATGGCAGAGCCACCTCGGAAGACAGTTTGGCGGCTCCTTACAAAGTTAAACATGGGATTATGATACAGCCCAGCAATTGCAATAGTAGGTATTTACCCAAATGAACTGAAAATTTATATCCACACAAAAACCTGCACATGAATGTTTCTAGTAGTGTTATTCATACATGCCAAAACTTGGAAGCAACCAAGATGTCTTATAAAATATTCTTGTGTGATAAAAAAAGAAATGAGCTATCAAGCTACAACATAACGTGGATGAATCTTAAATGCATATTGTTAAGTGAAAGAAGCCAACATGAAATAGCTAATTACTGTATAATTCCAATACATGACATCCTGGAAGAGGCAAAACTATGGAGACAATGAAAATATTAGTGGTTGCCAGGAATTCAAGAGGAGGGGAAGAGGTGAATAGGTGGAGCTTAGGGCATTGTAAGGGCACTGAAAATATTGTGTATGATACTGCAGTGGTGGATACATGACATTATTCATTTGTCAGAACCATAGAATGTGCAATACCAAGAGTGAGACCTGATGCAAAGTATGGATTAGTTAATAATAATGTGCTGATATTGACTCATCAATTATAACAAACATGTCACACTAATATATGATGTTAATAATACGTACAGGAAACTGTGAAGGGGAGAGTAGAAACTCTCTGTACTTTCTGAGCTATTTCTCTGTAAACCTAAAAATGCTCTAGAAAAATGAAGTCTATTAAAAAAAAGACTTTTGCATACATTATTTCTTTTTTAAAACTTTACTTTTATCATTGACATTATTGCAATGTCCCCATTATTATTTCATATACCCCTCAGATTCGCTCTATATGGTGAAGTAGTTATGATCATCTTCATTTTACTAATGTTCACATGAACTCAGTTGCAACCTAAAATTTGGGCATTTATCTTGAATCTAACCTCTGGGTTCTTCCCACTGCACTGTACTGTGCGTGTCTCCTATGTGTGCTACGCTGGGACAACCGCATGTTCCTACATCCTCCTGTTTACCCCCTAAAGATGCTGCCAAGGCCAAAAAGAGCTTGAGAGTGGTCAGAAAGGGGGGTGAGTGTGTGGACGGAACTGAGGGCACAACATCTTTCACTGGGGTAACCCCATGATACCCTTGTCTGGTCTGAGCACCAACTCCCATTCACCAAGTCCTTGATTTTATACATTGTTTAGTAATACAGAAACCTAAAATGTGAGGCTTTGGAGGTGAGTCAAGGGAAATGGCATTAAGTCTCTTTCACGTACCTAGATTATTCAGATTTTCCTAATAGAGTATTTCCAAACTTAAGTCCTTTATATTCTATCTTCACAATTTTTGCCATGCCTGCCTATTACTTCCACTATTTTTACTTGATATTTTCTTTTATTTAGGCTCATCCTAAACAGTGCCAATTCATAAAATCCAAAGCGTTCATCATTGCACCATTTCAAACCACCTTGAGCACCCAGGAGCTCCCGTAATACACTTGAGAGTGGCTGCCGCTGATACTCAGAGCCCACTAGACAGAACCCAAGGACCTCGCTCTCCTTTGTATTCCTACCAGCCGTCACAGTCTCTGGCACATAGGAGGTGCTAAAAAAACTGCGTGGAATAAATGAACGATTGATAAAAACTACTTTGTTGCCCAGTTTCTCAGCAGTCATTCTAAATCTAATTTTTTAGTTACATCCCTAACCAACAACAACTCCCCATGTCCCCCAGAGCTATTGACACCCCAGACCCTGCCCCAGTCACCAATGACATGCTCAGTCTGGATCACTTCCAGCTAAGACAACACACAGTTGCCTCTGGCCCCACACATTCCAAGTCCTTCGGGTTCCTATCTGCTTTGAGGGCTCTGTCCCACTGTGCCCCGAATATCCAGGGAAGGGTCACCTTTTCTGGGAAGCCTTTCCCAAACCTACCCTGGTGAAACTCTCTCCTTTTTGCACCCATAATAAGAACTTTCCTGTTCTTAATATTCTATATTATAATTGTCTGTTTTCAAGAGTCAGCTCTGTTGGGGAAGGGACCACATCTGTCTCGTTGTCCAGTGCATGGTTCCATAGTGTGTAATAGGTGCTTCTGAAGTTTACGCTGCTCATGTTTACCTTCTCCATAGATAGGGAGCTCCTGTGTCTGACTCATCCTCAGGTCCCCAGCACTTACCACGCACCTGGGACATAGTAGGCATAATGTCACACAAAGAAGAAATGTAAACTGAAAAATACAGTGTATCATTCCATTCATCTCATAGCTGGAATACTGGTATACAAAGTCAGCCATGAACTCTGTGCTGTCTTCAGCCATACCATGTGATAGCCAAAAAGAAACAAACAATAATTAAATAACCGGTAGATGCCAGATATCATGTTAGGTACCTTCCATAGCTTATCTCATTACTCCTTGACTGTGTACAGAGGACATTTTTATTCCCAATTTATAAACAATGGAAAGCAATTTTTCTAGTAGTGAAGCATAATTTTTCTACATTACAGTAGTCCCTCTCTATATTGCGGTTCACTTATTGTGACCTCACTGTATCACGGGATTTTTAAAAATATTATATTTAATTATTTATCACGGATTTTTTGCTATATCGCGGGATTTTGCGGTACTGTATGCATATGTTGTTAAAGTTACGTAGGTTTAAGAGTGTAGAATACGTTTAAGAACATAAGTACTGTTTGTAAAAGTGTGGAAAAGGTTAATAAGGGAGTGGGAAAGGTTAATAAGGGACTGGGAACAGTTTATAAGTGTGTGGGAAGGGTTTATAAAGCCTTAAAATATATATAAATACTAAAATAAATGTGAGGTTCCTACTTCATGGATTTTCACCTATCACAGGGGAGGGGGGGTCTAGAATGTAATACCCATGATAAGTGAGGGAATACTGTACTCCTATACAATCTTTGGCTGGAGCCTCACTCTTCTACCAAAAGGAGAGGAAGCTAAAGAAAATCCTTTTATTTCTTCTCTCTTTGAGGGAAGCAACCTTGAAATCAACCACCTGCTTCCCTTCCAGCTCTCAGAGGGAGAAGACTCACAAGGCTGATGGGGCCCCCAGGAATCCAGATCCTTCTCTTCCATGTTCTTTACCTCCTTGCATGGGGAGCTAAAACATTAGGCTGAATACAAAGTTAATGTCATTACAAAGTTTACATAGACCCTGCTGACAAGTTCATGAAAAGCTGCATAAATTGCCTAATGAAAGTAGTACATGTCACTAACATCCACAGCACATCCTGTGTTGAAAGTGATACTTTCATTAGCGGTAACCCCTCCTTTGACCTTGGAGTTCACCAAACAGCTAAAATCAGGTGATATTTATGTGTGGAACATGTGACCTATTATGCCCTTTTGCTTAGTGACCCATACAGGAACCAAATAGTGGTCAGACTAGAAATCAATGTCAAATTGGTCAAATAAATTCCACTTAAATAATACTGACTTGGGGGAGATTCTCAGCCAGAAAGAATTCTACCAAGATTTACTTACTGCAAAGAAGTAAAGAGCATTCTAACCCTGGTCTGGAACGACATCTGATGAAATGACATGAAGGTGATGAAACGTCATCCTCTGAGCAACAGTTGGGATCCACTTTAGTATCCCACTTTCTCTTGCTACTTTCCCATTTTACCCACTAAAGACCTTTTCATATGAGAAGCTAAGAAAATCAACCAATATAAGATCTAATTGAAACTGAGCACTGGAAACATATGGAGAGAAATCCATAATTAAGCTAAACAATTGTCTCTTGAAAATTAATTGGAAACAACTCTGAGCATTGTCATAAAGGTATAAAATATCCAGCATCCCATTTGTTTGTCCCTTCACCCAATTTCCTGTCAAATCTCTCCCTCCCCATCCCATATTTCTTATTTAATAAGCCTGTTTGAAAGAAAGAAGTCTTAGGTTAGTCATTCACACTTCAGTGTGAATTAAAGTCAGTGAGTCAATTCTCACAGAAATGAGGATTTCAAGCCATAGCTCTAATTATGGAATGGCTGTCTTTGAATACTTTTATGGCTATTTTATGGAACAGCTAAATACAAAGAAAAGAATAGGAACTGCTGGAGTCTGCCTATGCATAAAACTAGGCTTGAGTCCAGTTTTGAGAAATGAAAGCTTTCAGCTGCCACTCCCAATTGAAAGTGAATTCAGATTAATGTAGACATTGGGTGAGAGTTATAATTTTTCCCTCAAGGATTTACTGGTTCCAATGCCCTCCTCTTCTCCTCTAGGCCCAGGAAACAGACTTATTTCTGATGGCCTGTGTCAGTTCAGTGGGATCCATTCCTAATTGACACCTGGTCTTTCCACTCCAGATGCCTTTCCCCACCAGCTCTTATTTGAAAAGGCACAGCATGAGCGGCCTGGGCCAAATGGGGCCATGAGTCCTTCAACAAATGCTCTGCTCCAGTGAATGCGACCCTCAGAACGGAAAGTTGATAGCACTCTGACACACAGCCAGTCCCCAGAGGCTCTCATCCCTCTCCACCAGAAGAACTGCAGAACTAAGCCAGTGGAAAATTCAGTCTGTTCCAACCAAGAGAGACAAGTGTTCTCCCAAAATGAATACTGGCATTTGGAAATGCCCTAGGGTATTATAAATACAATCTTTCTGAGGTGTGAGTGTGTGTCAGGGAATGAGATGGAGTGGAGGGATGTGTGTGTGTGTGTGTGTGTGTGTGTGTGTGTGTGTTTTAGTGACAGAAAGGGGAGCAAGCGTAGGCCTAGGGCCCAAAAGTCTCAGTTAAGGAATGCAAGGCCAGGCATAGAGAAAAATGTCCACTCTGTGCCAGTTACTAAGTTCAGAATTTTCTATTGCTTCCTTGCTGAAGAGATAGGAGAAAGGAAATCAGAGAGAGAGAGAGAGAAGAAAAATGTGGAGGGGAGGGGAGATGATAGAGAAAAGAAGAGACAAAGACTGAGAGAAAGAGAGAGAGAGAGAGAGAGAGAGAGAGAGAGAGAGAGAGAGAGAGAGAGAGAGAGAAAGAGAGAGAGGAGTTGGGGTGGAGAAAGGAACAGGAAGTGGGGAGCCTTTCTGGACATAGACCAAAATCCCTAGACTGAGAGAAACACAGTCAGAATGAGAAACTGCTGATAAGTCACATGTTCCTCCACCAGCTACAAATGATTGATTTCAGCCCTTAATATGTTTTGCCATCTACCCAGTTCCATGTCCAAATGGCCCACTTTCCATAATGCAATGCCAAGACTACCTCATCACCCACAAGGCATTCTGCTTCCTGCCAAACTGACAGGCTTTGGGGGGTAGGTCTTAACCCCTCTGGGTTTCTGCACATGATGACCAGTCTCTGGGACTGAAGAATAGAATAAAGTGAACTGACCCTACAAGAGAGTCCTTATGACCTTCACTGCCCTTTAACCAACCAAACTGACCAGCCCCAGGGCAGCAGCTCTTAACTCTTCATGTGTTTGGCTCTCTTTGGCAGGCTGGAAAGCCTACAGATGCCTTTTTTGAATCATGTTTTAATGATAAGTTCTGATGAAGGGTCAGAAAACTACTGTCATTTCAAATAGCAACAGGAGAAAACAATGTTTCCAGGTGTCTGCATCAACTGTCAGGTGACATGAAAAGAGATGTTCTCTGTGGTCCAAAGTCACAGTGTGATTTGTTGCCTACATTCTTCCTAGAAGGAAAAGCTAGGTTTGGGGAAAGGTTACAGATGCAGTTTTTCCCTGTCCAAATTCATGAATCCCATTGGTGTGAAATGGGGAGATAGGTGCCCAAGAGGATAGGAGTCTATAGATGATCAACAACATAAAAAATCTTCTCATAAACACTGAAAAGAAAAAGCTGTATGAGGAGACTAGCTCTATGAGAAGCAACATACTTCTATAATTTAGATAGAATGTGACTGGCACATGAATAGACAGATCATCAGAACTTGGATGGACTTAACTTGCCATGTAGTCACAAGCATGATTCATAAACAGGTACTACCTCTGAATCACAAATACCAGTTACCCACCAAGCCTCCACAAGACTCGGGAATGAAGGAGAACTAATTTTTAAAAATGGTGTTCAGGATTTGTTTCTGTTTGGATCATCAGATAAGATTGGTACATCAATCAGTAAGTCATAAGACCAAATTACACTTAATTTAATGCAATCCAGAATTGCAATAGCTTTCTTGGTGATCACATCACATTGATGATTCATGTTGGATTTATTGTCAGATAAAATCTGTGAGCCTTTGTTACACACATTGTTGCTAAGCCATGTCACATCCTGAAAGTGTGCCGTTGGTGTTTTGGACAAAAATACAGTGTCTTTTATTTATCCCCATTAAATTTAGTTCCATGGCTATGTCCATCATGCAAGCTCATGACTCTACATTTTTAGATTTGTGTTGTTATTAATGAGCATGTCCTGGTGAACATTGCTTTTTCTCCTTCACTAACAAACATTTTAATAATCTATTCTAGAACATCACATAAAATAATCGGGAAACTATGTAACACGCAGAAACTGTCAAGTTCAGACCTCTCAGGAAGATGGGGGTGGGAGCTGGGGGGACTCTTGGAAGTGAAGAAGTATCACTTCTTTCTCAAGTGAAGTGTTCACACCTTGATGGAACATTTGAACTTTCACAAGAGACATAATAATTTTCATAATATAATTCTTAACCATGATAGTCATTTTTAAAAAGCAGATGGGCAATTGCCTGTCTTATCTTTCATCTTCTCATAGTCCCATATCCATAATTCTCACAGTCCCTTCAACTGTGAAATACAATTAGTTTAGGCCAGAAGAATGGACTAGTATGAACATCTGTAATTTCATTTTAAATATCCATTTCTCTTATCAATGCTTGTTAGTTTAAGGATCATTCTGCTTCATTTATGCAATGTATATTGGTACTGAGTATGTTCTAGAGGCTGAAAATTCAAATATAATTAAGTTCTCTGACTAGGAAGTTTTCAGCTTATGGGAGGAAACATATGCAAATAGATAAGTTATATGTGGTAATCAGGAGTCAAAATAGCTTATATAATAAAGAGAATCTATTGACTTATCTAAATGAAAAGTCCAGAGATAGTACAGGCTTCAGGCATGGCTTGACTAGGGCCCCTTCACTGGTGTGGCAGAAAGTAGGTAACGACTAGTTGACTCTCCAGAGAATAAAGCCTTGATTTTTAGTGTTTACCAATTCCCATGTTGTAAATACTCTAACCATGGCCTATTTCAAGCTACCAACATGAAGTCTCTGAACACAGACTTGAAAATAGATGTGAGACTTCTAACCAAGATGGAGGCCTAGACAGACATGCTGTGTCTCCCTCCACAACTAAGAAGGAACACAACTACCTCAAAACTAGAGACAACCAGAATTTCAGAAAGTCGAGCTGCATGAAAGTCTAACAAACAAAGATATAAAGAAGAAACACTCATACAGACAGGTAGGAGGGTCGGAGCCGGGACACAGAGGATGCGGTGTGGTGGCAGCAGCAGTGGCGATAGCAGCCGGCTGGCGGAAAGCAGTCACACATTTTAAGAAGTAGGGAGGGACACCTGGGGAGTGCTCCCAGCACCAGACGAGACCACAAAGCTCACAGTCCCAGCACCAGGGAAAATAAAGCCTCATTGCTTCTGACTGTGCAAACCAGTGAGGGTTAGGATGGAGGAAGAAACTGCCAGACTCTCAGCAGAACCCACTTGTTTAAAGGGCCCCCACAGTCCTAGAATGTCCACAGATGCAACCACTCTAGAAAAAATGGCCAGGGCAACAGCTAGAGAAGCACCTGTCCCATATGGAAGTGGGAGAAGTGCCTGGAAAAGGAATGAGTTTTGAGCAAGTGGCGTTGTTCCCTCTGAGACCCCTCCCCCACATACAGCATGAAAATGTGGTGAAATGTATCACTTGTACAGACAAATACCTAAGGCTCTGCCACTTACAACATAACAGGTGTGACACCTGTGCCTAAAACACAGAGGCAAACAAACACAAGAGCCTGTCAAGATGAAGAGACAGAGAAGTATGACCCAAAAGAGGGAACAGATCAAGGTTCTAGTGGAATAAATAAGTGATGAGGAGATAGCCAACCTAACAGATGAAGATTTCAAAACACTGGTGATAAAGATGCTCACGGGCTTGACAGATATGCTTAAGTGTGGCAAACACATAAGGGAAGAGGTGAAGGCTATGCTAAGTGAAATGAAGAAAAATCCACACAAAACCAATGGTGAAGAGAAGGACACCAGGGTTCAAATCAATGATTTGGAACATATGGGAAAAAAAAAAACAGTCAACCAGTACAGAATGAGGAAACAAGAATTTAAAAAATGAGGAGAGGCTTAGGAATCTCTGGAACAACTTTAAACATGCCAACATTCAGATTATAGGGATGCCAGAAGGAGAAGAGGAAGAGCAAGAAATTAAAACTTATATGAAAAAATAATGGAGGAAAACTTCCCTAACTTGGTGAAGGAAGTAGACATACAAGTCCAGGAAGCACAGAGAGTCCCATACAAGTTGGACTCAAAGAGGACCACACCAAGACACATCATAATTAAAATGCTAAAGGTGAAAGATAGAGAGAATCTTAAGAGCAGCAGGAGAAAAGCAGAGAGTTACCTACAAAGGGGTCCCTATAAGACTATCAGCTGGTTTCTCAGAAAAACAATTTGCAGGCAAGAAGGGACTGGCAAGCAGTATTCAATGTGATGAAAAGCAAAAACCTACAACCAAGATTACTCTATCCAGCAAAGCTCTATCATTTAGAATGGAAGGGCAGATCAAGGGCTTCCCAGACAAAGTAAAGCTCAAGGAGTTCATCATCACCAAGCCATTATTATCTGAAATGTTAAAGGGACTTACTTAAGAAAAAGAAGATCAAAACTATGAGCATTAAAATGACAATAAACTCACAACTATCAACAACTGAATCTAAAAAATAAAAATAAAATCTAACTAAGCAAACAATGAGAATAGGAACAGAATCATAGTCATGGGGATCATTTGGAGGGTTATCAGCTAGGAGGAGGAAGGGGGAGAAATGGGGAAATGGTGCAGGGATTAAGAAGCATAATTCGTTGATACAAAATAGACAGGGGGAAGTTAAGAATAATATAGGAAAGAGTGAAGCCAAAGAACTTGTATGCATGACCTATGGACATGAACTAAGGGGGCTGGGATTTTTGGAGGGAAGTGGGGTACTGGGCAGAGGAGTGCAAGGGGAAAAAAGTTGAGACAACTGTAACAACAATAAATAAAATATACTTAAATATATATACAAAAAAAATAAAGAAAATAGATGTGTACAGTCACCTCTGGCCTCATGAAGACTAACTCCTGCATACTATTGCCATCCTCATTTCTTAACAAGTTTCTCAAGTCTTCTATCTTCCATGTGCTGATTTTGTCTTGATGATGCAGCCAACAACTGGGACTACACATTTTCTTGCTAGTGTGTAATAGAAAACAAGTTTCTCTTTCTTTAACCATCAAAAAATTCCTGCGCTCCCCTGAATGTCAAGGAATGTCACTTCTAAATGGCTTAGCCCTAGGAAACATGTGTAAATAAGCACATAATAGTATCTACCTCCAAAGTCTCTTCATTTCATCTACCAAGTGCTCCTTGTTGAATACAATTCACACCAAAAACCTATCTTTTAGAACTGAGATTATCAGCATGGCAAGAAAATAGCTCATTCATATTTGTTCATTGTAATGGCTACAGACCTTCCCTTAGGACTGAGGCTCTCATCCCCCCACTGCTGGAAGGAGTTGTCACTGATGGCTCACAGCTGAGTTCTTCCCCGGGCATTACCCTGGAAAAAAAGTCCACAAAACTCCCTGCCATTCTTGAGAAGAAACTGCCTCTAACGAGTAGTCAATGGATGGGAACAAAAGCCCTGCCTCAATTCAAACATCTCTGAAGGGACATTCCAGCTCCAGAGCCCCTATTGGGAATCAGGTGAGACCTGTGTTGCCACTGCACAGCAGGTCAATTTTCTTCTTCTGCCCCCTTGGGCTTCCCTCGGTCTGTTACATCACTCCTATGAGCCTTCCCACTACATCTCCCGCATGCAAATCTCAGTGCCTGTGTCCATGGAACCCCATCTCCACTGTCTACCCCTGAGCCAGCCACTGGTGTTCCAGGCAAGTCAGGGCCCATCATTAAAGCTGGAGGTGGATCAGTCCCACTGACATCCCACAGCTGCCCCCCCTGTCAAGTAGTGTTAGAATGGGTCTTGAGAGAAAACCACACTGTCTGCTACATAGTATAACATGCTAAATGATGTAAGAGACATAGGAGCTATAATATCACAGTCCAACTAGTACACTGTAGGTGTACTACAGTGTACAGAGAAAGAGAGCAAGCAGCCCCGAACACATGGAAATAATCACAGCAAGACACCAATAGTGTTATAAGCTGATCTGACACTTGGAACCAAGCCACTTTGTTCCCATGTATGGCATAAACAATCTCACACACAAGCTTTCTCTGAATCACAATAAAATGAAACTAAACAAGGTCACTGCATAATTTTGTCTCTGCAAAGACAAAAGTACGGTCACTGTGCCACCCACAAAACATTCAATCACAGAAGTGTCCTGGCTCTCTGGTGGTCAACCTGAAGCAAATCCCTGATTTCTTAGACCCTCCCAAATCCCCAACAAAACCCCTAATCTTAAAATAAGTTCTTTGTAACTCTCCATTACTGAGGTGCCCAATGGTTCCCCATGGGGTATGTTCTTCCTCCATCACTGTCAGCATGTTCCTGGTGGTCTCTGGCTAAAGGGCATTGAGACTTCATAAGCGTGTGTGGAGTGAATATGAGTATGTTGATGACCATGCCACACCTCTTCCAGGAAGCCTAACAGAGGAGGTGACCTTTGATCTGGTTCTTGAAGGATGATTGTGTTTTGCCAGGCAAGCAGGGTCAGAGAGAAGTCTTTCCGGGCAAAAGAAGTGGCATGAATGAAGGACGACTGCACAGAAATGAAGGGTAGGGAGTCCATGTGGGTGGGTGTGTACCAAGCTGGAAGGATGCTAGGCCCAGATGTGCAGATCCTGGTAAGGGTAGGTCCACCTAACCTAGTAGACAAAGAGGATGAGGAAGTGGGACATAAATAGTTCTGAATTTGAAATAGATTTGAAAGGAGAATTCCCTGAATAGCCATAACTATTTTTTTCTAACCATTTTTTAATTTTATTAAATTTATTGGGAAGACGTTGGGTAATCTAACCCTTTTTTATCTTTTCTTTTGATTTGGAGGATGAGATAAGGTGGAGTGGGAGAGACATTTACTTTTGGTATATCAAAATTGAATATTTTGAGTTTTCCAGTTTTCCCAACCTTAACTTTAAGGCACATGCCTGACAACATAGATCCCTTTACTCCCTTCACACTTCGCTAATTGGTTTTGTGAGTTCTACATACGTTTTGTTAATTACAGGTCTTTTGAAAATAACATAAATCTGATAAAATTGAAGTAGACCAAAATGCCCCCAGTCTTATAAATGCTCCCTAGGGCCCCTTAGACTGCCATTATAGAGAATTTTGTATATATTTATAAAGCCCATGTTTTCATATTTTACTACATATGTATGGACAAACCATATAAGTATTATTTTATACTCCTAAACATAAATACTATCACAATGTTGTATCAATTTATCACGCATTTTTTTCACTCAATATTATGTTTTGAGATCAAGGCTTTTTGTTAATTCATGCATAACTCTTAGAACAGTGTCGATAAACACCATATAAGTAGTGACTATTATTATTTCCATTATTATTAATATATATTCAGATAATTCCTTATATTTAATTTATAGTAATGTATCATTGATTACATTACATTTTATTTACTTCCCTATTGGTGGATATTTCCATTTTGGGGTAATTTTAAACAATATCTCATAAAATAACCTTAAACAAATCATGCTCATATGTTCAGGAGTTTGTATTTACTTGAAAATGGAGAATTCCTACTTTTCTATGTCTTTGCCTACCACTGTCAGGTTTTTCCAAAATTTGTGGGTGCAGCCATGACTGGTGTGACTCAGTTGGTTGGGCATCATCCCGCAAAGTGAAAGGTGACTAGTTCTTCCTGGTCAGGGCTCATGCTTGCCTTGCGAGTTCAGTCCCCACTGTCAGTCGGGGGCACATTCAAGAGGCAACTAATCAATGCTTCTCTCACATAGATGTTTCTCTCCCTCTCTCTCTTCCTCCCTTCCCCTCTTTCTAAAAATAAATAAATAAAATATTTGTTTTTAATCTATGGGTACAAAGCCATAATCTTCCTGTTTTAACTTTTATTATGCAGTTCACTAATAAGTTAGATTGGGCTTTTTTCCCCCCCTATATTTATTCTTCGCATAGATCCTTAAGCATTTCCAGGGTCAAAGACCTCTTTTCTCCCTCATAAAAACACACACACATTCACACACCACCTACACACTGAGGGGCTTCACCAACCATGGACCCTCAGAGCAGGCACCCTGCAGCTTTTAGTGGAGATAAAATCCACCTGGAAGATTTGTGCATTGCAGATTCTCAGGATTCATCTTTGAGGATCCTGACTCCAGGAGTCTGGAGGCACAAGGGTGATAATTTTAAGGGCATAGACACAAGGGTGATAATTTTAAGAAAGACAACTTTCAGGGTTCCTGGATTACCATTAAAAAATCTTGTTTCTGCCTTCCACACTTTCCCCAAAAGATATAATCACCAAGTTTAATGTACAAAATCTATAACTTGCCTTCAAACTCATGCTGTAGCTACTGTTGAATCCTGAGTTACTACCGAAGACACACCCTGTACCACTCATCAACTTAACTGGGAGGGTGGGTGAAGGGGTGAACAAATAGGGTGACATGAGATGCAAGGAAAAACACAAGGAAAGGAAAAAATTTAGGAAATTCTAAGCTATGCAGAAAATGCTACATAAAAAGCAACTCCCTACTAAATATGAACAGCTTGTGTTTGGAATGGCTTCTGTTACTAATTTTATCACATGAACAAGCTCATTTCTTTTTCTCTGCGAGAAACTTTAAAGATTCTCTTGTGAAAAGAAGGAAATAAATTTAGTTTTCTCTCAGACCTAAATTTGCATAAGTGCCTCTGTCTTAAGATGAAGAAAAATGATTGCTTCAACTGCAAATAGAATATTTATGTAGAATCTCTGAACAAAATAAAAACAGAGGCATGGATACATGGGATAGACTGACAGCTGTCAGAGGGGAGGGGGTTGGGGAACTGGATGAAAGACAGTGAAGGGATTAAGCAAAAAAAAAAACAAACCACACATAAAACGTGTATGCATAACACATAGACACAGACAACAGTGCCATGATAGCCAGAGGGAGAGTGGGTGGGCAAAGAGGGGATAAACGGGGGGGGGGGGGGGGGGGGGGCGTGTTTTATTGAGTTGTACACTTGAAACCTGTACCCTAATAAATTCAATTAAAAAAGAAAAAGAAAAAAAATTAAAAATAAAAGAGATATCTTTCTATCTAAAAACCTAGCACTAAGCAACAAGAGAATTTGTGAAACATTTTGAGAGCCATTAAGAATCCTTTTGGTATGATAATGATGTTACACCAATAGTTTCTCCCTTTCCTTTTCTGGCCTTCAGGCTTCAAGAGAGAGCTAATCCTTGTTTTTGACTCAGCCACACGAATGGGTTTCTCTCTGGGCTGTTCAAAGGCCAGCATCCTCTTGAACCTTCAGTGTAATGTGGCCCTGTGACTGGTGCCAGGAACAAGAACTGGGATCCGGTTCCAGAACTTCAGAATGACTCATGGTTCTAACTGGTTAACTTTGGTCCATTAACAATAGAAAAATGACTCAGTTGCTCTGCCTATGAAACTGGGGCAGTGATGCTGGCTGCCTGCCTCACAGGAAGGGCTGAAGGAGGGCCAGGCTTAGGGGGTAACAAAGGCCTCTGGAGAGGAGGCATGGCATGGGTGGGGGCCAGGGAGGGTGCCAAGAAGGAGCCGGAAGATTGTGAGGGGCAACCTGACACAGAACTGAAGGAGGCCGGCATTCAGGGCACTCTGTAAACAATGGAGAAAATCAAATGAAGTCAACTTCCATCCCCCATCCTTCATGAGACAATCTTTCTACTTTCGTGTGTAACTTACTGGGTTCAGAGGAAAAATGGTGTCCCAGGTTTTCTGAAATGCCCATTATCTTGTTCATTTGGCCGTATAGTATTTCTCATACTATACAGATTGTCTGATTCTAGACTGTATTTATCAAATGTAAGAATTATGATTGAGATATAAATATGTGTGTGTATGTATATGCCTGGTAAAATGCCTGCCACTCTAACATAAATACTCTGTGGGTCAAGTAAATGAGTTCTTGCACACATAAGAAAACAACCCACACTCCAGCATTTTTCCCAGGATTCAAGCCACAAAGAAGAGAATTGGGAGAGGGCCCTGGTGAGACAATTCTGCCACCGTATGCATTCCTGCCTGTATTATTTATGATGTGGACATGATTGCAGTAAGAGAAGCTGGGTAACCATGACTTAAACAAAATAGAAGTTAATTTCTCTCTCACATAATATGACCGCTCCATAGTGTCACAAACCCAAATTTCTTAGGACATTACTTTCATCTGCATGTTCCAGGTAGCTCACTACAACACCTGCATCTTGGCTTATAGAATGGAGAAAGTAAGGAGAGCACATCTTTCCTTTCCGGTATACCTGTCTCCTCAGCCCTATGGCTAGAATTTAGTCACATGACCATACCTAGCCACAAAGAAGCCTGGGAAATGTAGTCCATATTCTGAGGAGCTATAGATCCAACTGAAAACCAGGGTTCTCTAATAAAAAAGAAGGGAGAAATGAATATTGGGACACCTATCATCTCTGTCACACTTCCCAGAATTCTTTTTTTTTTAAGTGAGAAGATGTGGATTTTCCAGAGTCACTAGAAAAATTACTAGTGAACTCATAAGTAGCTGGCACTAGCTGGTCTCATGAATGTATTAACCTTTGTGCAATCAACCCAGATGTTCATTTAAGGGAAAGACTAGTTCTCAATTATGTACATTTGCCTTTTAAACAGCCTATGCTTTCATGTATCAATCTCTGATACCCTTAAACCTCCTTCCCTGCATCACATTTGACTTTTCATACTGCAGCTAAAATCTTATGTTTTTTGACCTCTTTGAGAATAAAATCCCACCTTGATTACTATACATACAAGACTAGATGATGAATGCATTTGGTGTAAAATCAGGTATCTGCCTGCATTTAACTTGGGAAAAAAGAATAAAGAGCAAGTGAGCATGCCCAGAGAAGGAGAGGTTATAAATGACCACACAACGTAATAGACATAATAATTAAAGTAACCATAAAATAATTAAAATCTGTTGAAGACTTACTTTTTGCCAAGCACTTTAACCTGCATGATCTCATTTAGAAAAGAAAAGAAAAGGGAAGAAAAGGGAAGAAAAGAAAAAAGGAAAGGAAGGAAGGAAGGAAGGAAGGAAGAAAAGAGTAAAGTACATCAAGGAGGGGTATACTATTATTATCCCCATTTACAGCTGAGGAAGCTGGGCTTAGAAAAATTAAGTTACTTACCCAAGACCACCCAGCTACCAAGTGGCAAAATCTGGACTTGAATTCTATAATCTAACACTAGTATCATTACCATCAATGACTTTGCCATGCTGACAGAATGGAGGATTGTGAACAATGCCCCATGCATACTTTCCACCTAGTATCACCTGCACAGACATCCATCCTGTCAATCACCCTATCTGGGGCAAGGGAATAAAGGTGTCAACCTTCAGTATTTAAGAAGTAATCTTAGAAAATTAATTTAAAGCCTCCACAAAATCTTTGTACCATGAAGAAATTCAGAAAAACATTAAGTATATTAAAAAATTACTTCTGCATTTGGTGATTATTAATGTTCACAAAATCTAAGCTACTCCACATGTCAGCAGTACAAACTACTCCTTTTTAGCATGTCCTTCTATTGTAACTCATCACATAATAATGTCCACCTAGTCAAGGGAGAGTGCACTCCAGGAAGGTATATCCTTGGCTTTATTCCCAAATTGGGAACAGAATGGGTGTACAATAATTATTTATGAATGAATCAATGTTTTCCTCTATTAGAAGTGGTTAATATAAATAATTATATTATTAGATGTTGCTGTGCTTCAAAATTTGATACTAAGAACTTGCACTATAAAAAGTTTTGCTTAATCCATGTTAACTTATCGGAGGAATTTAATATCCCACTGACTTGTGTGTGTCCATGTTCCCTGTGGAATTTCATTTCTATTAATAAGTTTGTTTACTGGGCTACTTTTGCCCCCAACATTTTGTGTGGTTGGTTTTAAATTTGACACCAGTGGATAGGAAGGAGTCAAGTCATTAAGATCTCAAACTGCTTGGGAACATGGTAATTAAGCTCCAAGTAAAGTGATCGCAGGACTCATCTGTCCTTAATAAATCCATTCTTGAAAAGGAATTCCTTCTCACTAAGACATACAATTAGTATAACATGGTTATATTAATTTCTCCACAGAAATTCCAGGTAAAAATTTTAGTATCCTTTTTATTCTGGAATTCTAATTCTTCATCACCTAGACAGACAAGATTCCTACTAAATGTACACAGATGCTTAATAGGCCAAATGCCTGGTGAAAACCAAAGATACCCTAACTTTCTTAGGCTTTTTTAAAATGACTACCTTCTCAAATGCATACCTGTTTTAGGGTTTCCTTTTTTGAGCAAGCCCTCTCTCCACACCTATCTACAAATTCAAAATTTCAGCTGCAGGATTGTAAAGAACTGAGGGTTTCCCAGATGAGAATTGGCCAAGGGTTTAAATATCTTCACTACTTTTCATATCTGGTGGAGCCCTTCCTCTCTGGGAGAATAAGACTAGATGGACTCAAAGGTGCCTCCCTGAAGTTTGCTGAGAGAAAATGTGTGGATTGACCAGCTGGTTTTCTTCCAGGAACTTTTCCCCCTCAACTTTTCTTTTGAAAAACTTTAAACCTACAGATAAGCTGAAAGAACAGTTCAATGAACACCTATAAACCTTTCATATAGGTTAACCAATTGTTAACATTTCCATGTTTCAAAGAATATTTTCTTTCTTTCTATATATCTTCATATACTTATAGATGTATTCATTTATATATTTTTTTAATTGAACCATTGGAAAGTTGCAGAAATCATACTTTATCCCTAATTATTTGAACTGTATTGCTTAAAAAATAAAATAAAACAAGGATATTCTCATACATAGCCACAATACCATTGTCATACCAAAAAAGTTTACCATTAATTTAATAATATTATTTCATAGGTAGTCTATAATCATAATTCCTCAGTTGTCCCATAATTTGTTTTGTGGTTGGGTGGTTTGTTTGCTTGTTTTCAGGGGAAGAGCTATCCATATTCATTCAAGGTTCATGTATTGCATTGATTATCATGTATATTTTATCTCTTTTAACCTAATTCTATCTACTTCCAGCCCTGCCCTTTTTGTTTGTTTGTTTTGCTTTACTTTTCAAGTTTTTGAAAAGTCCAAGGAAGTTGTCTTGTAGAATGTGCCATATTCTGAGTTAATCTGATTGTTTCCTTGTGATTCAGTTCTGCTTAGCAATTTTGGCAAGAATCATATATTGTGATTCTGTTCCCATGAACTTTGAACAAACTCCAGAGCAAGAATTTTACCAAGGACTCAGCAATTGGATTCAAAAAAGGGGGGTAAAAAAAGTCATTTTCAAAAATGAGATTTAGTATATACTGCTTTTAACAGACGGGTGAGATGTCCAAAGCAAAATAAAAGATAGGTTGTCAAACACTCATCTCCAAGATTATTAATAACTTAGGGATGTTTGAAAGGGGCCCTTGTATGTCAAATCTAGCACCCTTTGTTGAAGCATCAGAACTGAGATTTGGACAGGGTCAGCCTCTGCCCTTGCAAAGTGGATAATTACTAACTTGGTGCAATTTCAGGAATGCAGGAGGCCACTCTTTCCCACTCAACTACACAGCCTCTATTATGTGAGCAATGATTCCCAGCTGTTATTATTAATCATCAAGGCTCTTTAATGAATAGCTGTTATAAGTTGGGCCTTGTGCTCAGGCCTTGCATTTTATTGATTTATTTCTTTCAGCAACCTCATGACATAAACATCATTATTCCCATGTTATAGACGGGAAACTGGGGCTTAACGATGTAACTTCTCCAAGGACCCAAGCAGCATACTTGGGATTTTAATCAAAATCTGCCTCATTGAGTCAGTAGGAGCCCACACAGAGCCAGCAGCAGAAGCAGAACAAGTATTCAGGGGCTCCTGGGTCAGGTCAGTCTGATAGTACTAGATATAGCTCATAAGAGGTGTCTTATATAATATTTCTCGTTTCTCTCTGCACAGCTCCAGACTTGCATACTCGACATTTCCATGTGAATATCTAATGGGCATGTGAAACTTAACATGGTCAATAGAGAACTTTTCCTCCCTCCCCACCTCAATCTGCTCCTCCTAACATCTTCCCTTTCTCAGTTAATAACATCTTTAATCCAACTGGTTGCTAAGCTAAAAATTGAAGAGTTACCGTTGGATCTTTTCATTTCCTCATGCCACACTTGTCTACCAATATGTCCTTTTGCCACTAGCTACAAAATGTATCCCAAATCCACTCTCTTCTCTCTGTGTACACTACAACCAACCCCACCCATCCATCACCATATCCCAGGTAGACTCCTCTTATCTTAACTCACACATCCGCTCTTTGCAATAGTCTCCGAGGTGCTTGTTACTGCAGTAGGTAGTGTGTCAGTCTCATGAGATACTATCTTCCTCCACACAGCTGCAGCCAGAGTGAGTCTCTTTTTCCTATATTTCATTATAAATTTTTTTCAAATGTATACAAAAATAGAAACACTAGTAAACCAAACCCCAATTCAACAAGTATTCATGATTGAATAAAAAATTTTAAAAACCTGTGTCATCTCTATTTCTAATTTTGAGGTAAATCCCAGATATCATCATTTGATCTATAAGTGATATGACTTTGCATAAGTTTGTACCTCTTAAAGAAGGCAAGTTGTTTTTTTTTTTTTTAATGCTTCAGAGGAACAATCAATAAAAATTACAAACAATTTTTTAAAGAACTATAACTATGTAACATTATAAGGGGCTCTTTCTAAAAGGTAAAGCAAGTCACATCACTTCCTTGCTGAAAACCTTCCAATGGTTTTCCATTATGCTTTGTATCAAAGCCAAACTCCTTATTAATGCCAGGAAGGCCCCTGCCTTTGTCTCTCGTCTCATTGCCAGCCATTCTCTCATTCACAATACACTGGCCACACTGGCCTTCTTTCTGCTCTGCAAATGCTCTGTGCTCATTCCTGCCTGGGAGGCCTCACACTGGTTGCTCTCTCTGCCTAGAAGGCTCATCCCTGTCATCTTATGCTCAGCTCCTTGTCATTCAGGTCTCATCTTACATGAGAACACCTCTTATCCCCAGTCTCGAGTAGCTACTCAGTCATTACCACATTACCCTCTTCTAATTCTCTCCATAGTCCTTTGCCCATGACATTTCAGTGTGTCCAGGACACCTTTACGCTTATTGTCAAGTGTGACTGTTAATAACACCTCATTCACTTTCAAATGTGGGCAACAAATTTTATGGTCAATCTATTTATAATAATCTTGCCCTGGCCAGGTGGCTCAGTTGGTTGGAGCATTGTTCCATACACCAAACATTTGCAGGTTTGATCCCGTCAGGGCACATACAGGAAGCAACTGATCCATGTTTCTCTCTCACATGTCTCTCTTTCTCTCTCTCTCTCCCTCTCTCTCTAAAATCAATAAACATATCCTCAGGTGAGGATTAAAAAATATTTTTGGGCCTGGCTGGTATGGCTCAGTGGATTGAGCGTTGGCCTGCAAACCAAAGGGTTGCCAGTTCGATTCCTAGTCAGGGCACATGCCTGGGTTGCAGGCCAGGTCCCCAGTTGGGGGGTGTTGAGAGACAGCCACAAATGGATGTTTCTCTCCCCCTCTTCCCTTCTCTCTAAAAATAAATAAATAGATAAATTTTTTTAAATATTTTTGTTTGACTTTGGCTAGTTTATTCTGTTTCCTTCTACAAGAATGTATGCTCTTTGACATCTGACTACTTCTTCACTGTATTCACAGTGCTTGACACATGGTAGGTCCAAGGAAGAAAGGAAGAAAAGGGGGAGAGGGTGATGAGTGAGAGGAAGGGGGCAGGAAAGGAGATCTCAGGATCTGAACAACTTCTGGTTTGTGTTATTCTTTGTACTCTGTGCTAGGCTTCCATTACCTTCCACAGATATTCCTATTTCTGCAACATTTCCTATATTACCATAGATGGGATGGGTTTCTGTGATTTATAAGCAAGTAATTCTTGAGGTCTGCTAATTTGTTTTAAGAAATTGTTCCTATTCCCCTTCACATTATACACGTTATACTCTCTTCCAGTTAATTGTTTTCTTTATATATATATATAAAATAAGAGCCAAAATCATGGACTAAATTTTTATATCCTTCCCAAATTCATATACTGAAATCTTAACCCCCAATGCTAGGAGGTGGGGCCTTTGAAAAGGTTATTAGGTAAATGAGGGTGGAGCATTCCTGAGTGGGATAAGCGCCCACCTTAAAGAGATAGCATAGGGAATATAGTCAATAATATTCTCAAGTTATAAGTATATGTATGTTATTAGAACAATATGGGGTTAGGTGGGTGTGAGATTTATTAAAATGATCACTTAATAAGTTATCTAATGTCCAATCACTGGGGTGTACAGTATTCTCTCACTTATCGCAGGTATTATACTCTAGACCCCCCTGTGATAGGTGAAAATCCATGAAGTAGGAAACTAACATTTATTTTAGTATTTCTATACATTTTAAGACTTTATAAACCCTCCCCACACACTTATAAACCATTCCCAGTCCCTTATTAACCTTTCCCACTCCCTTATTAACCTTTTCCACACTTTTATAAATACTACTTATGTTCTTAAACATATTCTACAGTCTTAAACCTATGTAACTTTAACAACATATGTATACAGTACCCAAAAATCCCACAATATAGCAAAAAATCCACGATAAATAATTAAATATAATATTTTTTAAAATCCCATGATACAATGAGGCCATGAGAAAGTGAACCGCGATATAGAGAGGGACTACTGTATACCTGAAACTAATATAATATTGTATGGAAACTGTAATTGAATAATTAGAAATTATTTTTTTAAAGGGGGCATCCCAGAGAACTCTCTTGTCCCTCCTGCTGTTGAGAGACACATAGAGAAAACAGCCATCTACAAGCAGGAAAGGGGCTCTCACCAGACACCAAATCTACCAGCACTTTGATCTGGGACTTCCAAGCCTTCAGAACTGTGAGAAATAAATTTCTGTTATTATAAGCCACGCAGTCCATGCTATTCTGTTATGGGACACCAAATGAAGTAAGGCAGACATCCTTGCAAAACAAAGAAAATCCAAAATATACTGTTTTCCTTAACCACAAGCCATTGAGAAGACTGGAATTGCAAACAAGCCATCCAAAAAAAGTCATCATTTCTGCTCCATGAACTATAATTAATATTACTGACGTTGTCAATAAGGCTTCAGGTCCTGATTATACATGGGTCCATTTTCATAAAAACATTTCAGTGGAAGATACAAGTACACTGTTAAAACAGCAATAAATTCTATTAAAAAGGCCCAGTTTTTTTTCATTCAAGCATGTAAAACGTGTATTTCCATTGTCTTCAGGTCACCCCATTTCAGGAAATTCAGGCTTTAAATGATCATGGTTAAAACTGAGCCATTTTATAAGGAAAAAAAATGCTAGAAGTATTCATTCAATCAGAACAATATAAAACTCAAACCTTTATTTTTAATGGGAATGGTGGGTGCTCTGAATTTCCCCAAACTTCAAATTATAGTTAATGCTAGAAATGTTCATTCATAGCACACGGTATTGAAAAAACATTAATAAGCTCACTTGCCAGGTAATAGTAGCTATCTTTGAGTAAAGAATAAAGTAGCCAATTATGGGAAGAGATGAAGAAGTTTTACTGAAAAAATGTGCCCCAGGCTACCTCTCCTCCGACTTCAGATTTACTCTTTTTCCCCAGCCAAAAAAGAAAAATGACTTCTGGCAGCCAAAAGGAAAACAGAGGGCCTAGATACTGAACACACACCACACCTTCCTTAAGTGAGCCCACTCCGCTGACAGGCAAGTGCCATTTCTGTACGAAAGGCATCATATGTTCATTCGTATCAGAAAAACATACGGCCCTACTGCACCACGGCACTGATAGTAGGTTCGCCTGAACCTCGCGCTCCTCCCTTCTACTCCCGGGTCGGAGCCGTGGCGAATTCGAGCCCTGTAAACCCTGTGGTGCTCTTTGATGTCAGCATTGGCGGCCAGGAAGTTGGCCGTATGAAGATCGAGCTCTGTGCAGACGTGGTGCCTAAGGCTGCCGAGAACTTTAGGCAGTTCTGCACTGGAGAATTCAGAAAAGATGGGGTTCCTATAGGATACAAAGGAAGCACTTTCCACAGGGTCATAAAGGATTTCATGATTCAGGGTGGAGATTTTGTTAATGGAGATGGTACTGGAGTCGCCAGTATATACCGGGGACCATTTGCAGATGAAAAATTTAAACTTAGACACTCAGCTACAGGCCTGCTTTCCATGGCAAACAGCAGTCCCAGTACAAATGGCTGCCAGTTCTTTATCACCTGTTCTAAGTGTGATTGGCTGGATGGGAAGCACGTAATGTTTGGAAAAATCTTTGATGGACTTCTAGTGATGAGAAAGATTGAGAATGTTCCCACAGGCCCCAACAATAAGCCCAAGCTGCCTGTGGTGATCTCACAGTGTGGGGAGATGTAGTCCAGAGTCAGACTGAATCAGACTTCCATGTCTCTGCTATTGTAGGCCTGCCCTTTCTCTGGGTGATGCTCTTGAGTAAGATAATCTGCATTGGCCCTTGTGTTTGCTTCCTGGCCTGCTGTTGGCTTTTGATCAAGAGACCTTGGAAGTATCACAGATTCAGAACCCAAGATTTTCCGTGTTTTTCAATTGTAAATAACGATTTTTTTGTTTTGGAAAAAAAAAAAATATATATATATATATATATATATATATATATATATATATATATATGGCCCTGATATGAGCTATGGTTTGGGTGTAAAGTGGTGAGTAGAACAAACAAAATCCCTGCCTTTATGGAGCTTACAGCCTTATAGATCTTCAGAATTATCACTGCCCAAATACCAGGCTCTGGCATTTTTCTATCAGGGAGGCAGCATTGCACAGGCTGTCAAAGGGCCTGGGTTCAAATTCTGGCTTTACAACTTAACTGCTATGTAGCCTCTGGCAAGTTACTTAATTTCCCTGGGCCTTGGTTTCCTTTTCTATAGCCTCATAGATTTGTTGGGATGATCAAATGAGTACAGCAATCACTAAAGCAATTAAAAGTGCAAAGCAATTAGATTAGTGCCTGACATAACATAAGCTGTAGGTGAAGGTTTGCCATTTCTATTAATATTACAGCAAAGGGTGGGATTGACTGAAAAGCCTGTATCTGGCGCACTCCATCAGTAAGTGTTTCATACCCAAACATGCCTGAACCCAATTTCCTCGTAGCCAGATCCTTTTCCTCCAGACAGGAATTATGAGGTTTCTCTGGAAAAACTGAATGGCTCCAGAGAAAAGACCTCCATAAAATGGCATTTGAAAGTTTCCCAGCTTTGGGGCCACCTCCCTGCCAATCATCCTAAAACAATTACTGTCAAACAGTAAGCCCTGCCCAAGCATTCCCACTCTACTTCCCAGCAGCTCGTGTTTAATTGTGAATGAATTGCCACAGGTAACCAGACCTGTAATGATAGAAACACACTAAGAAAAAAAAAAAAAAAAAACAGATAGAGGCATCTCAGAATAAAGAAAGAATACATAGGAAATTAAAGAGCTCTTGAATCTTCTGAAAGATTAAGGAAAATATTGCATCTATAAACCTCTACTTTCCAGCAGCTCATGCTTAATTGCTACAGGTAACCAGACCTGTAATGACAGACACCAAGAAAAACAAACACATAATGGTATCTCAGAACAAGAAAATACAGGAAATGAGAAATCTCCTGAAAGATTAAGCAAGATATTATTAAACAGCATCAGAATGCTATTTTTAAAAAAAAGAACAGAGAACAAGGAAGAATTTTTGAAAAATTAAAAATAGAATTGCTAAAATTAAAAATTCCATAGAACAGTTGGGAAATAATATATATAACCCATTTTCCCTCCATGTCCCATGTCCTGGGCTACATCGGAGGGTGTTTGACCACTAGAAACATTTATAATCATGAAGCCTGTGGCACATGAGGTGGCAAATGGCCCATAAGTGAAGGAAAGAGTGAGTAACTGAAGGCAGCAATGAAGCCTTCGTGCCGTATCTTTGCCTCCTCAGCTCAAGTTGTGCTGCCCTCCCCTGAATATTCTCTCCCCTCTGCACACAGAGGATGCCTGCCAAAGGTTCGTGAGTTCATAAACATTGGGTTTGAAGTCACACAGAGTTTTGTATCCAGGCTCTGCTATGAAGTGTCCAGAGAGGCAAGAGTACATCTGTCAGAACACCATCAGCCAAAATGGTAACATCAGTTTTTTTAACGGTCTTTGTCAATATTAGTCTGAGAACATGCTGCTTAAAATTATAATTTTTTGTATTAAATTGATGATGATAATTAAATACACATACTCCAAAATGTAAAGATGGATAATCTGAGAGAAAAGATAAAATATATAAAAGGTAAATTCACATCAGATATCAGATAGGAATTCCAGAAAGAAAAAGCAAAGTTTTTTATCAAATAATAAACTCAAAAATTTTTCTCGGAGTTTGAAGAACATGAATCTTCAGATTGAGAGAATTTGGCAAAAAAGAAAATATCTATACCAAAAACCAGCATCACGAAATTCCAGAATACCAGACATACAGAGAAGATATGTAATCCTTTCCTGACACCGTACACCAAAGTTGATGCCAGGTAGATTAAAGACTTAATGTGTAAGTCAAAACCTGAAATCTTTTAGAAAAGAACATAACGTAGTATCTTTATGTCCTCACAAAAAAGAAGTATTTTTAGATAAAACACCAAAATCACAACTTATAATAAAAAAAAGACATAATTGATTACATTACATTAAAACTTCCATCTCATCAGAGAAGACTGTATCAGACACTGCCTAGCTGTTCACTCATCTTCCTGGCCACTCCTCCTGGGCCCAGTCGGACTGTCTTTTTCAGCCTCACCTGCAACAAGATGTGGCCGTGTGACTGATACTAGCCAATGAAATGCATTCCTTTGGGACAAGCTTTAAAGATATCTGGCTCACAGTGTTTTCAGTATATCGAGGGTTCAAGACATATTTATGAAGCACTATCTCTTGGCTCAGCATGGAGGTGGGTGCATCAGAGAGGACACGGCTCTGGTGCCTCTCAGCTGTGCCGACTACTAGCTATGTGACCTTGGGCAGTTACTTCACTTCTCTGTACCTCATTTTCCTCACCTGTAAAATATGCAACCTAACAAGGACAGGGTATTACCATATGCAGACATTGTAAAGTTTCAATACTATATAGTAAGTGCTCAAATCTGGATTTATATTACATTTTTCCAAAGGATTTAATTCTCAACATGGTTGCCAAAATGAGGAGGAAGGGGAATAGTAATCAATGCATTGTTGTGACTTTTCACTGTCTAGTGAGGTAATTGACACAATAAGCATTTTTTAATGAACAAATGAATGAATGAGAGAGCAATGATGATAAATTGACTTAGGCAGGATAGGCATGAGCCCCTCACACTATTCAGCAATTCTTTCAGTGTTTTTCAGCCCCAGCTCACCTTACAATCTACTTGGAATCTTTCTAAAAACAGCAGTGGCTGAACCTCACCAACCAGATCAATTAAATCAAAAACTCAGGGATGGAAAACAAGCATTGTTTGTTTGTTTGTTTTTTAATACAGGTGATTCTGCGGCATATCAGGTTGGAAATCACTGTTTTAACTCTTTCTGAGTTGACTTCTGTCCTACTCCCAAACGTCCTTCTTCCTCAGGCCCCCACTCTCTTCCTGATGCCCACATTCTTGGCAGATGGCTATTCTTCCTTTTCTCTCTTTTAGCTCACCTTTTGCTCCCCCTCTTCCCTGCTCTTCCTTTTTCATGAGAATATGTATATCCCTGGATCCATTCACAGCCTCCGTTCAAACCTGCAGCTGCCCATGTTTGCAGTTACCATACTGTGCTATTGAGTAAATTGCACATCTGTCCATTCTGCAACTAGACTGTGAACTCCCCAGAGGCAGGTTTTGTTCATTTTTGCCATAACACTTCAAAGAAAAGTAGTAATACACTCCCTTGGGGATCAGCGAAGAAAAGCACATGGTAGGCACTTCATAAATGTCTCTGAATGGGAGACTTTGACCTGGGACCTAAAGGATCAATAATATGAAAAAAGAAAAGGGGGGATTTTATAAGAGGCATAGAAAATAAAAACTAAGATACCAGACCAGCAGCATTTAACTCTAGAACTTTGTAGAAATTATAATTATTAATCTTAACATATGTGCATCACTATTCCTTCACACCAAAATTCTTATGGTTGCAAATAATGTGGTTTTTGAAAGTACATTTTCAAGTATAAAAAGCAAAATAAATAAAAGAATGCTGTTAAGAGAAAAAAAAGAGCACGAGAGAGAAAAATCCACAAAAAGCATTATTTTATCTCAACAAGGAGATACAATTGCAACGTTAAAACTGAGATGGTAATAAGAAGAATACCTCCCTTCATGGGATTACTGACATGATTACACGAGTTAATAAGTATGAAGAGCATAGAACAGTACCTGGCATAGACTAAGTACAATGTTAGTTTTTTAATATAATTACCTTCAGAATGTTAATGCCTACAGCTTTCAATCAGGAAAGGAAAAGGAGGATGACTTTGGGAAAGAGGAGGATGGACGTGTATTAGAGGCCAGGCAATTCTCATGTGCCATGTGATTTGACTCCTTCCTACAAAACTATGACTGCAGGTAACACTAATACTGTGCTTATTTTATAGATGAGGACAAAGACTCCACACCATATGGCTATTCAGCGCACTTCAGGCACATTCGCCTTCTACAGGACACTGCAAGTGCTCTTCATTCAGAGAAGACCCCCTGTTGACACAAACCATAAATTTCATTATAATGTGCTAAAGATCATTAAAGTTGTCCACTCCTGCTAAATGGTGCTATAATCAAGCTGTCAAGAAGGCTTGGAAATTCAAAGACTAGCTATAAAATCACCCTCCAGGTCCCTTGTTGTCAGGGAAAAGGATCTCATTTCCTCTGACTTTCCTCTTAGGTGTTATCTTCCCAGCCCTTAGTCTTTGTCTCTTTCTTCTGCAGTTCTGAATCAGGGACCTAAGAGAGGCTGCCTTGAATGAGCCTGTTACTTCACATGTCTTATCTTCGATCTTTGGTCCTTTTTGGCAACCCTGGTTATTAACATCACTAGAATGTGTTTAATTCTGTTAGTTTTCTTAAAAAGGTAAGTTGCAATGACTGGTCACTTTCATCTTTGTTTTCTATTTCATTGACAACCATTTCTTTTTTTTAATTACCTAAGTGTAATTTACAATATATATAGTAAAGTTCACCCTATAAGTTTTAACAAATGCATACAATCCTGTAACCATCACCATGAAGATATATATTTTATATTTATAAAAAATCATACATTTTAATGATTTCAGGAAGTTACCTTGTGGCCCTTTGTTGTTCCCTCCAGCTCCTGGTCAACACTCTGTTTTCTGTCCCTGTAGCTTGGCCTTTTGCAGGATGTCATATAAATAAAATCAGATTGTACGACTTTGAGCTTTTTGAGTTTGGATTCTTTTACTTAGCATAATTCTTTTAAGATTCATTCATATTGTTGCATGCATTCAAAGTTACTTCCTTTTTTTTCTTAATCCTCACCCGAGGATATGTTTATTGATTTTAGAGACAGAGGAAGGGAGAAAGAGAGAGAAATATTGATGTGAGAGAAATATCAATTGGTTGCCTCAAACCCACAGCCTAGGTATGTGCCCTGACCCGGAAGGGGTGGAACCCACAACCATTTGGTGTACAGGACAATGCACCAACCAACTGAGCCACCTGTCAGGACAGAAGTTATTTCCTTTTTATTGCTCAATGGCATTCCATTATTTGGGTGGACTGTAGTTTGTTTATCCATTCCCCAACTGAAGGACATGGAGTTGTTTCCAGTTTTTGGTGCTTAGGAATGAGCTGCTATACACATTTGTATACAGGTTTTTGCATGAATATAAGTTTCAATTAACTTAGATAAACACTTAAAAGTGGGATTGCTGTGTCATATGGTAAGTGTATTTTAACTTTATAAGAAAATAACAAACCGTTTTCTAAAGTCAGTGTGCCATTTTGCATTCCTACCAGCAACGGATGAAAGTTCAGTTGGTCTGCATCTTCATCAGCACTTGGTATTGTCATGTTTTATGTTATTTTACTTTTAGCCAATTTCTATGTGAGGAGCATCTCATTGCGTCTTTAATCTGCATTTCTCTGGTGCTGTTGAGCATTTTTTCATGTGCTTATTGAGTACTGTATATTTTTAAAGTTTTTTTTTCAAGTCATTTGTCCACTGTTTTAATTGGTATTTTTCATTGTTTTTAGTTTTTCTCTGCAAGAGGAAAGCAGAGAGTTGCCTGCAAAGGGTTGCCATAAGACTCTCAGCTGATTTCTGAAACAAAACTTTGCAGGCAAGAAGGGATTTGCAAGAAGTATTCAATGTGGTGAAAAGCAAGGACCTACAACCAAGATTACTCTATCCAGCAAAGCTATCATTTAGAATGGAAGGGCAGATCAAGTGCTTCTCAGACAAGATAAAGCTAAAGGAATTCATCATCACCAAGGCATTATTATATGAAATGTTAAAGGGACTTATTTAAGAAAAGTAAAATCAAACCTATGAACATTAAAATGACAACAAATTCACAACTATCAACAACTGAATCTAAAAACATAAAAACAAAAACAAACTAAGCAAACACCCAGAACAGGAACAGAATCATATGTATGGGGATCATTTAGAGGGTTATCAGCTGGGAGGTGGAAGGGGAGAAAATGGGAAAATGATGCAGGGATCAAGAAACATAATTGGTAGGTACGAGATAGACAGGGGGATGTTAAGAATAATATAGGAAAGGGTGAAGACAAAGAACATACAGGCACAATCCATGGACATGAACTAAGAAGGGTGGGACTGCTGGAGGGAAGGGGTGTACTAGGTAGAGAGGAGAAAGGGAAAAAAATTGGGACAGTTATAACAGCATAATCAATAAAATAATTTTTAAAAATCTAAGAAATGAAAAAAGACAACTTTGAATTGCCCTACTTTTTTATAGTAAACATAAGTAGTTAATCTATTTTAATTTTATTTCTCTTATGCCAAAGTAGATGATTAAACCTGCAATACAGAAGTGTGAATTCTTGCTGGTACAAGTGATATCAAATGTGCATCAGTAAATCACTAAATATCTTGACCTCTACAGCTCTTCTGTTGATCCCTATACTCTGCATTAAGTGTTTTTTTAATTATCTGCATTTTCATAGGTCTCTTTCACATCGTGGCGCCTTGTATGAGTGGTTCTGAAAACCCATCGTCATGAATCACTGGTTATAATGAGAAGTAGATTAACCCAGGGGCATGCCAAAGGTACAGTTGACAAAGTCTTCATTAGTCAATACTGATATAAATACCATGCTCCTCAGCTGAACATTTGCAATGTGTCTCTCAGAGCTAAATCAGTACTCTAATTGCAACATCAGTTATGGGCCCTGCTCAGTGATGAGAAAGGCAAAGACATGAGGATGTTCTCAGCTGAAGCTATTTATATATGCCACGTGGTCCTTAATTATCTGGTAGAGAAGGGGTAGGAAGAGGCAGAAAGTTGACACAACTGAAACTTGAATCTACTCACCCCCTTTGCACCATTCCTCCAAGAGAGAAAGTTCTGGGTACTTCCTTTCTAAGAGGAAAAGGTGAGAAACCTTAAACCCTGTGAGAAGGCAGTCTATCCCTTTGCCAACTGGTATTTCACTGTTGATACTCCTTTTATGGCATGAGTTCAAGACTTCAAGGGACTATGGAAAAGGAAATTCAAGTTTTGTGAGCCCAAAATTAAATGAGCATCTTGGAAGAATTTCCTTTTATCCTTAAAGATAGAGGAAAGTTGTCCATTAGAAAACTGATTTGTTTATTTCAGAACTTTGGTCCAAAAAAATATTGACTTCAATATGAAAACTTCCTGAAACATAACATACAATCATAAATTACACATTCATAAGTTGATATATTAAAGGTCAGACATTCTAAATGTAGTACAGAAAGATTATCAAATATAACATACATTTGGGAAGAAATAGCTGTAATAATGACTACCTTTGTTTAGTGCTTCTATGTGTTAGAGACAGTGCTAAAAACCTTACCTATATTATCTTGATAAATTCCTACAACTCAATAACATAAGTTATTATCCATGTGGTACTGATAAGAAAACTATGGCTCAGAAGATTAATCGGTGCAAGTCACATACCATTTAAATAGAAGTGTCAAAATTCAGGTCCTCGGCCAACTCCAAAGTCTTTACTTTAAAACACTATTCTTTATTCTACATATTTATATCAGCCTCAGAGTATATTACTCAATAATTCTGCATTCCTATAATATCAACTGACCTATTTATGTTCTTTCAAGATAACTACTCTCCCTCTTGGCTCTCCAGGCATCTTTAAGCTGTGAATCCGCTGTGAACAGTGACTTTCTACTTCTTCTCAACTCAGATCTAACAGTGAGATCATGATTGGCTAGGGGCTTTTCCCTATTGGAGGAAAGATTTCATGCCAAGCTCCCTCATGTACCTGGTCTTGTTTAACTAGCTGGTGGCTGGAGTGGAGGGAGCAGGAGGGGCGAGGAGCCCCACAGAGCCTGCAGAGGCCGTGACTGGGCAAGTTCCCCTTGGCAGAGGCTGCAGAAACTGGAATAGACTTGGGCAATACAAATACAGTGAAGAGATTCTGAAGATACCACTGTGATGAATTTTATTTCTGAACTCTTTCTAGCTACCTAAAAGCAGAGCTTCCCAAAATAATTCAACTGTCATGATTGCCCTCCAGGAAACCAGGAAAAATTAATTTCTATCACTGGAGACCAAAATCAAGATAAGTCATCTAAATAGACATTGTCACTAAACTGTCATATCTCCTGTCTATTCTTCCAAGGACCCATTGATCCCCTTAAATGTATTTTCCTCTATTCTGATGGTATATAAGCCCCAAATTCTAACTTCCTTTAGCCACATTTTTCTGTGAATTTTCATGTACATACATGAGTTTAAAACATTTTTCTTTTCTCTTACTAATCTGTCTTTTGTCAGCGTAATTAACAGGCCCCCAAATATTGAACCTAAGAGAGTAAAGGAAAAGTTTTTCCTTCTCCACAGTTGGATAGTTTAAAACCACCAAAGATTATACTGTAAAAGAATATTTAATGACATGGAAGAAATCCACCCTGTGTTAAGTTAAAATAAGGTCACTCAGATATAGAGTCAGATCTCATTTTCATAAACACATATCTTTGTTCCCATGCATTGAAAGCTTAAAAGAAAGCTTACTAAATTATTAACAATAGTTACCCTGAGGATTACAAGCAACCTTAATCTTTCTTTTTATTCTATTTTATATTATTTCAACCTATAAAAATAAATGTAGAATTACTTTTTATGTTGAAAACTATGCAAATATTTTTGAAAAAATAAAAATCGGTGCACCATTTTTAAAGCCACCTTAGTTTTAAATTTATCTTAAAAAAGCAAAGATAAACTTAAGAATTTCACTATCAAAATGTGTATTGCCATATTAGCAAAATAAAATTTCAAAGAAAAATGTCCAACAATAAACATTGATATTAAAATGACTGAATAAACAAATCAAACAATTTCCAGAAAATTGAGGTGCACGAAAGTCCAACAAACAAAGATATAAAGAAGAAATACTCATCCAGACAGGTAGGAGGGGCGGAGCCTGAGTGGAGAGGACTCGGTGTGGTGACGGCAGCAGCAGCAGCAATGGCAGGCCGCCGGAAAGCTTAGTCACACATTTTTAAAAGTCAGGAGGGACACCTGGGGAGTGCTCCCAGCACCAGACCAGACCGCACAGCACATAGTTCCAGCGCCAGGGAAAATAAAGCCTCATTGCTTCTGACTGTGCAAACCAGTGGAGGTTGGGGCAGAGGAAGAAACTGCTGGTCTCTCAGCAGAGTTCGCTTGTTAAAAAGGCCCCCATGGTCCTAGAATGTCTGTAGACCCACCCACTCTGGGAACAACGGTCAGGGCAAGAGCTAGAGAGGCACGAGTCCCATACAAAAGTGGAAAAAGTACCTGGAAAAGGGGCAAGTGCTGAGCAAGCAGCACTGTTCCCTCTCAGATCCCTCCCACACACACAGCACCACATCGTGGTGAAACAGGTCGCCTGTACTGATGAATACCTAAGGCTCCGCCCCTTAAATGTACCAGGTGCGACAGCTCTACCTAAGACACAGAGGCAAACAAACACAGGAGGTTGTCAAGATGAGGACACAGAGAAATATGGCCCAAAAGGGGGACCAGATCAAGGTTCCAGTGGGAGAACTAAGCAACAAGGAGACAGCCAATCTAATAGATGTAGAGTTCAAAACACTGGTGATAAAGATGTTCACAGACTTGACAGATATGCTCAAGTAGGGCAAACGCATAAGGGAAGAAGTGAAGGCTATGCTAAATGAAATGAAGGAAAATCCACACAAAACCAATAGTGAAGGGAAGAAAACCAGGGTTCAAATCAATGATTTGGAACATAAGGAAAAAATAAACAGTCAACCAGTACAGAATGAGGAAACTAAAATTGAAAAAAATGAAGAGAGGCTCAGGAGTCCCTGGGACAACTTTAAACGTGTCAACATCCAAACTATAGGAATGCCAGAGGAGAAGGGGAAGAACAAGAAATTGAAAGCTTATGTGAGAAAATAATGAAGGAAAAGTCCCCGAATTTGGTGAAGGAAATAGACATACAAGTCCAGAAAGCACAGAGAGTCCCAAACGAGCTAGGCCAAAGAACCACACCAAGACACATCATTATTAAAATGTCAAAGGTTCAAGATAAAGAGAGAATCTTAAAAGCAGCAAGAGAAAAGCAAAGAGTTACCTACAAAGTGGTGCTTATAAGACTATAAGCTGACCTCCGAAAAAAATTTTTGCAGGCAAGTATTCAAGGTGATAAAAAGCAACAACTTACAACCAAGACTACTCTATTTAGCAAAGCTATCATTTAGAATGGAAGAACAGATAAAGTGCTTCCCAGATAAGGTAAAGCTAAAAAAGTTCATCATCACCAAGCCATTATTATATGAAATGTCAAAGGGACTTACCTAAGAAAAATAAGATCAAAATTATGAACATTAAAATGGCAACAAATTCACAACTATCAACAACTGAATCTAAAAAATAAAAACAAAATCCAATTAAGCAAACCAGAATAGGAACAGAATCATAGGTGTGGGGATCATTTGGAGGGTTATCAGCTGGGAGGGGGAAATGGGAGAAATGGGGAAATGGTGCAGGGATTAAGAAGCATAATTGGTTGGTACAAAATAGACAGGAGGAAGTTAAGAATAATATAGGAAAGGGCGAAGCCAAAGAACTTATATGCATGACCCATGGACAGAACTAAGGGAGGTGGGATTGCTGGAGGGAAGGGGGCTACTGGGCAGAGGGAAGCAAAGGGGAAAAAAATGGAACTACTGTAACATCATAACCAATAAAATATACTTTAAAAGTTTTGTGTTTTTTTTTAGTTCTCTACAGCTTTGGACGTTTCTTAGGTTGACAACTTCAACAATTCCACCACCTCAACAGGATTTCCAAAGCTTTTTCCTTTGTGATAATCACAAATAGACACACACTGGACTGACGTATACTTGAAATCTCAGTAGTAAAGGATATGTTTAGTAGTAAATTATAGATTCTTTGAATATAATTTTTAAAGTGGTTATAGTCAACATTATTTTGTATTAGTTTTCGGTGTACAGCACAGTGGCTAAATAATCATATACTTTATAAACTGTTCCCCTGATATTCCCAGTACTTGCCTGTCATCATACATAGTTATTACAATATTATTAACTATATTTTCTATGCTGTAGTTTACATCCCCATAGGACTTTAAATTTTCTCACTTAGTTGTTGGTATGCCTATCACATCAACATAGAAAATCTTATCTTCTCAACTTCTTGACCCAAAGGTCAAGACAAGGCCCAAACATTGGAAGTCAGCCCAGGCCTGAGTGGACAGCCAATTGACACTGAGCAGAACTATGGACAACCATGTTAATGGATGTGACTTTATAAGAAAATCCAGAAATTTCTATTTTTATGTGAAATCTCCTGTTTCTAAATGTTGGCAACTGATTCCAAATAATTTTAAGCATGTTGAAGGACAAATAAAATGTATATGCAGGCAGCCAAGTTTGTGACCTCTTCTTCCAGAAGTCCACTAGATAGGACTTCATTAATAACCTCAGAGCCTCCTTAACTTTATTCCATTTTCTCCTCCAATCTTCTCTTAAACCTAAATTAACTGTTTTTATTTTAATCTGTTACTAGTGTAATTTTTATGTACCTCTGTTATAGTGCTCATTACAATCTGTGACAGTTTTGTTATTGTTGTTATTTTTGTTCTTTTTACATATCATCTCCCTTGCTAAAAATAATTATAATTTATTTTACTTATTTTTTTATTGTTCTATTATAGTTGTCCCATTTTTCCCCATTGCTCTCCCCTACCCACCCACCTTCCCCCTCTCCCACAGTCAATCACCCCCATATTGTCCATGCCCATGGGTCATTTATACTAGTTCCTTAGCTATACCCTTCCCCTTTTTCCCCACCTTCTTCCCCTCCTCTCTCCCCTCTGGTCAAGGTTAGTCTATTTCTTGTTTCCATGTGTCTGATTCTATTTTGAAATAATTATAATTTAATGCCGAACCCTGAACTTGGTGCTCAGTTGGAGTTTGAGGAAATCAGTTTGAGTCCGAGCTCTGACATGAGTCAACTTTGTTGAATCACTTGACCTCTTTATGCTCAGTTTTCACATCTAAAATGTGACCTAATAAATAATAATGGATAAAATGGTGACTGCATTATTAGCTATAGCAATGGAGATATAGCTGATATCTGCAATTAAACCTTCCTAAACCTTCAGAATGAACCTTGAGTATAGATAGATATTTTTACTAATTATAATAATTGGTGGAATTTCGAGAGCTTATGTGTGTCAGGCACTTCCCAGATACTTTACATAGTCCCATAATCTTCACAACAACTCCATAAGATAAACACTATTATTTATATTTTACCAGTGGACAAAATAAGGCTTAGGGTGGTCAAATAGCACTTTTACTAAGTAGCAGAATTGAAACCAAGATGTCCCACTTCAGAGCCTGTGATCTTGAGCATGCCACAACTCACAACAGTATAAAGTCCTAAAATGGGGTCTTTTTCTTGATCTGTTTGGTTCTGAAGTCAATAAAATGGATAGGCAGGCACATATATTCTAGTGTTCATGTTCTTTTTTGTGGAGAAAGATGTTTGTATTTGTTTATTTCAAAAGCCTATTAATAGCAGCTAGAATGGATGGATCATTGACTGTGAAGAGAGAGAAAGAAGCTACCTAGTCAATGATTTTAAGCAGATGTCTCTAAATAGACAGAATTGGAGAAAAGCTTTCAAAAAAAAGAAAAGAGGGGGCTTATCTCATGCCTTCCTGGCCCCTATAGCACCCCAGCTGTGGACAGCATAACTACAGATGTGCCACCAGCTAGGCAGGAACTGGAGTCAAGGGTGACAACTGCACTGGGAAAGGTGGAGGCTGCTCAAACTTTGGGGAAAGTCGTGTATGTTGGTGATGGCAAGTACGGCCATCCACCATGGAAATGTAAAAATAGGAACCCAACAGATAGCATCAGCTAAGGGGAGGTTACTTTATTAATGTAGTTCTTACTCTGTTTGCATTTTAAAATAAACCCTTGTGAGTAGTTGGTGCTTCCCTTGTATATTTTAGAGGGCCTTGACAGTGTCATTTCCAAAGGACAGTAGGGGTAGAAAGTGAAGGACATCATTCTGAACACATTTTCCCCCTCATTGCCATTATGAGTCCTTGCCATTTATTTTTAAATAACTTTGCCCAAGAAAAGCATATAAAACACTCCCAGAGACCTTTACCAAATCAGATAAACTTGTCTGGGACTATTGGTTATTTTCATCTGTGGAAAGCTGTTTTCCTAATTCAGGGCAGTGATACATGAATGCTATGGCATGTCCCCAGAAACCTGGGAATGCTTTACACAGATGACCTAGCTGAGAAGGAGCCAGCACTTGTATACAGAGTTGCTATTTTCTAAAGATAGAAAGAGTTGGGGTGGAGAGTTCCTGAAGGGACAGTTTGACCGATGCTCAAGAGGTGAAGACAACAAGACCCCAGACAAACCAGATTAGACTTGATGAGAATACTAGGCGGAACTTCAGGGATGTCGGGACCAAGAAGAGAGAATGTCCTCAGTTGTTAGGGCATGAAGGGAAAGGGACAGCCTGAGGTGACTCGTTGGCCAGCCTTCAGTGTCCTGTGGAAAAGTCTGAGTTGATCCAAGCCACTGAGCAAATCTGCCTTCCCTAGGGAGCAGTCAGACACTCGCCCACAAGTCCATGGCGTGACCCACATTTTTTTTTAGCAGGAAAAGTGAACATAACAGTGAATGATTGACAACTTAAAACGCAGCCTAGCTGACCAGCACCATGGGTATCGACCAGCCTGCTTTGCAGAGGACATCCAACTCTGAACTGAAATTTCCTTGTTTACCACGGGTTGGTCCAGTGTGCTGTCTGTGCCCTGCAGTCTTCCAGGGATAAAAAGGAAAGAAAGAAACTAAGTGTTTCGGCAATCAGAAGAGAGCCTGGTGCCTGGGCTTACTTATCCCAAGACAATTCTATGAGAGAAATGCTATCCCTTTTGTCTTCAGATAAGAAAACCAAGACACAGAGTGGTTAGGCAATCTGCCCCAACATGCCAATATTTAAAAAAAAAACCAAAAAACAAAAAACACTTATGTGGCTCTAGAACCCAGCTATTTAAACATTGAGCTGTCTTCCGTCAATGAGAAGATACTTGGAAAGTCCTCTGACAATGCCTGCTATATAGAAAGAGTTCAATAAATATTGGCTACTATTATTAGTCTCCTTTTATATACAGACATTTATATTCCTATTGAAATTATCAGTTCACAAAACATTATTCAGAACAACAGTTTGTCAAAGCATATTCCTTAAGAACTTCTACTAGGTTTAAGTAGTATTTGTAGAGAAAGTCTCTCAATATTCATATCTGTGTATAATCTGATCCATCTTGTATCAGTGTTGATCTGTATGATCAATAGAATATGGAAGAAATTATAGAGTATCACTTGAGATTATGTTATAAGAAACACTGTGGCTTTTGCCTCTTTTTTAGATTCAACCCAGAGTGGTCTAATATGGCAGTTATCTCATGACTAGCCCTATAGAGAAACCTCAATGGCCAAGAACTGGGGCCTCTTGCCAATAGCCATATGAGTGTGCCATCTGGAAAGTGAATCCTCCCACAGTCAAGTCTTCAGATGACATCAGTCCTGGCCAGCATCATGGTTGCAACCTTATGAGAGATCCTGAGGCAAAGCACCCAGTGAAGCCACTCAGGGTATCTTGACCCTCAGAAACTATGAAAGATAATAAAAGCTAATTGTTCAAAGCTACCATGTTTGGGAAAATTATTGTGCACCAATATACAACTAATGCATTATCTCCTCTCGGAACTTTCTACTGAACTCCAGTATTTTGTGCTCCCCTCTATCATAGCACCCACTGTGTTCTAGACAGTGAGCTCAAGGACAGGGACTGACCCTGTCCCTAACTCTTGGATTCCCCAGATCTAGCATAGTGTTTCAATTGGCATGGGCTTTATTCAATAAGTGTATGTTATTGGGCTGAACTGTAACCACTGTGTGTCTTTTTTCTTAAAAATATAGTATGTATTTCAGACTTTTCATGAATCCAGGTAGTTCTTGCCATCTAAAGAACTAGGCCTACTTTTATTAAACTAGCATTTGGTTATTAAAGTTAATATTAAAATTTGTACTATCAAAGATCTTGGCCAGATCTCTTTTACTTTTTCAATACAATCCTATCAACTTTTAACATAAGAGGTGAAGTAGTGTGTAAGGTAGACACATTTCTGTGCTTTCAAAACCATTGTTCCATTAGCCCAGAATTTTAATTTTTCCCTATAAGTTCAAGCACCTAGTGATACATGTAGTTCAATGGTGAAAAATGTAAAATAATTCCTTAGAAAATATTGCCTGAGTGATATCAAGGAGTTGAGATTAAATTGGATGTTATATTTTTAACTCATATTTAATATAACTTTATTATTATTAAAGATATCCATTTATCTATGGTTCATCCTGCACTCTGATGATGTGGAGACCAAAGTCATCATTTTTCCCCAAAAAATTTAGTATAAAAGTTGAGTGATCAGTGACGCTTCTTATTTTGTATTTGTAATATAAGAAGCCCATTAAAGACACCCACATCAACGCTCATTCAGTCCAAGGAATGTCATTGGACTGAACTATAACCACTATATGTTCTTTTTTCTTTAAAATATAATCTGTATTTCAGATTTTTCATGAATCCAGGTAGTTCTTGCCATCTACAGAATTAGGCCTAGAAGTAGTGACTTCTAGGAGGCTCGATCCTAAGGACTCAAACAAAGGCCTACCTCATAATTTCCAAGTTGTCATTTATCCTTACTCCAAAACATAGTAAAACCCAACAAGAGAATGGATGCCATTCTTATCAATATCTCCCCAGATTAAACCATTATGAAGAGAACTTTGTCAGCTCTGGGTAATCTGAGGTTCGTCTGTGAAAACTGACATAGTATACAATCAAAGGTGTGGGTCCGGGGTGGAGGCCTTGGCACTGACACACGTGGTAACATTATCAAGTCAACACTTGAATTGTTCACCACACAAGAGCCAGTAAGTTGAGTGACAAGGAGTTGGGACAAGGAAAGCAACTGAATTCAGAAAGCCAGTAAGCCATGAAGATGGCAGGTTAGTGTCCTAAAGAAACATGTTGAGAAGGTACAGATTTCAGGCTTCTTTTATGTCAGAGGAAGGGAGAAATGGAAGGCAGTGGAGGTCAGGAGGTGATAGATGACCGCAGACATCTGGACACTGGCAAGAGTCCAAGGAGGATGGTGGATCTTCTTTGCTTTTGGTCAAAACAAACTTCAGGTGCAGTGGTCTCAGTCACAAGGTTCCTATAAATCTTCTGATAAATAATCATTATTTTTGTACTAGTGTTTCTTATCTCTGTGTGAAGGTAGTTTCAAGCAGAGAGGTTGTTTCAGCAATTCCTAAACTACAGGTTAGATTCCTTTAATGATTAGCATATCTATATGCAGCACTAAGCAGAAGTTGCTAACCCACATGTAATGAGAGCTAGGCAGGCTAGAGCAAGATGGAGTCAGAAAGACTGATTATTTTATTCTATTACAGTAACTCAATGATGATAAAGTTGTAGAATCTGACACGATATCTTCATGTTATATCCTGTTGCAGTCTAAACTGGAGGAAATACCTAAAACAAATTAGATGATCATTCAACATCCATGCAATAAATTCAAAAATTAAGGATGAGGATGGAAACCACCTACCCCATATACACAGCTTGCAAACTGAGGACTGGAACTCTCTAACCCCTCCCCCCAAAATTTACTTTCTACAATACATTAATATAACTTTACTATGCCATTGTCTTTATTATTATACCTTTACTAATCCAGGAAATTCTTGCCCAGGCAAATAAGTTGATTTTTCATTAGAGAAACTTCCCCAAAAGACCCTTTATCTCTTCAACAGGAAGCATAAACAGACAGTGGACATCCAAGGGATCTTCAAGTTCCTCACTTCAAAATCTTTTTCTTGCTGTTTTCAATCCTAAATTGTTATATCATTATCTTTACCCAGTCAAGCCTACTCATTGAAAGACCACTCTAAACCAAACTTCTAATTTTCAATAAAATCTGACCTTGCTCTGTCTGGGTGGTTATCTGCCTTAGCACAATAAACAATAAGCACAGCTTAGTCTTAGCAACAGGTTGTATTGGTGATATTCGGAGAGCCAGCCAGCCCTTGATAAGTGCTCAATATGGCTCTCACAATAAACTGAAATGATTGGAGACGAACATATGGTTTTTCCCCTCAGGGGAATAAGTGGCACTCAGTGTTTAAATAGTTCAACATCTGGACATTTAAATATCTGTCTGGTAAAGCATTTCAGAGAAGGAAAACTCTGACTCCAAAAAACCTCCGCTGCCTTGCGGCATACCTCTTCAGGGGAAAGGCTAAGGGAGTAAACCCCGACAGAAAATCCGGAGCCGGAGTCCCTAAGGCGGTTTGACGTTGTAGTCAACACCGGCAACTCCTGCGGCGCACCTGAAGCCAAGCTGTATTGACTCCGTCTTTCCCTTGGACCCTTCAGCTGCGAAGAGAGGGGGGGTCTGCTGCATGGGCAACAGCAGACCCTCCATATCACCCTGCCCAGGCTCTGTAGCTTCAGCTTCACTGGAGAGGACACTCCAGCGTCATCGCAAGATGTCGATTCAACACGGGAGGAGACAGATACCGTGTCACTCCCGAGTCGGACTGCACAGCCATTCTCGGCGGTGCAGATAGACTCTTAAGAAGCTACACCATCGTCTCTCGAGACGGACGGCTGCCGATGACAGTAAAGCATTTGCCACATATGTTCTGTCAGACGTTAAGAGGTGTTAGTTGCTTTAAAGAAAAAGGTTTCCATGGTCAAATTATTTAAGAACTGCTTAGTTAAGGATAAAACTCATTATTTCTTTACAGCAGGACTTCTCAGGGCCTTTAGTATACTACTGGAAATCAAAGACATCCAAAAGGAAGTAATTAATATGCATTCTTTGCAAAATGTACCTGAATGCTTTGCCCTAAAGCAGCTCACTAGATTGTCACTGAATACATTATGGTGAAGGACAGTTTCATTTAACTTAATCTTCAACCCTGCCCTTTATCTACTATAAGAGAATATGGCCAGAAAGTAAGCTAAATGGAAACAGCTGTCTTAGCACTCAGCAATCAGCTCTGAGGAAATTTTGGAGAAGCCTTGAGGTGTGTGGGCAGGTGAGGTTGAAGGAAATGAATCAGCCTGAGTCTTGCCAGCTTCAGATGATGAGGTCTGTGTGCCCTGAGCCATGCATAGATAGTCCCAGCTCTCCCCCAGAAATGGAAAGCTAGCCATCCAACATCCTGCTGGGAGTCCCTTAAGCCTTTCCCAGGCTTACGAGCATCAGATACAAATTGGTTAAATAGTCCAAGTTGCTAATCTTTGCTCAGAAAAAGGCCCTACTAGCATAGACCTGTCAGGTTACAATGAGGTGGCATCTGGCACACTCTGCTACACTAACAGCTAAAATTCTCATGCTGTCTTTTTTCACCATGCCCTTCTCTACTAAAATCTTCACTTAAAGGACATCCTGTCAGTCAGCACTTACAAATCTAACTTCCTTGTTTGGGAATTAAGGATAGGAAATTGACATTTACTGTGCATAATATGACATAGACACTTGACATGCTTTATCTCACACAACTACTAAAAAATCATAATAGTGAGCATTTACATAGCGTTTAGCATGTGCGAAGAACTATTGTGAATGTTTTATGTATTTGCAGTCACTCAGTACTCATGGCAACTCTATGTGGTAGACACAGTGATACCCCCACTTTTAGGTGGAGGAACTGAGGGATTCAGAGGTGAAGTCTCTTATCTAAGAGAGATGGTCAGTGGTAGGGCCAGATTTGAACACAGTTCATATGTCAAACCATTCAATCACTATCTGCTATCATCTGTCCTGTTAGATGAGAAAACCAAAGCTCAACGAAGTTAAGTGGTTCATTCAGAGGCGCACAGGAGCTGGAAGAAGAGAAACCAGAATCCATATCTGCCTACTCCCAAGTTCTCTTTTTTTCCTGTAGACCAGGGGTTCTCAAAGCATGGTCCCCAGACCAGCAGCATCGGTGTCCACTGGGAACTTGTTAGAAATGCATTTCTCAGGCCTAATCCCAGACCTACGAAATCTAAAACTCTGGTGTGGGGCCCAGAAATCTGCTTCAAGGAACTCTTCAGATGATTCTGATGCAAGCTAAAATCTGGGAACCCTGCTGTACACTGAGCTGCCTTCTGTAAAGCAACTGGAGGTTACCTTCAAGGGCTAGAGAGACTGCGTTGTCTACTGGTTAAAGGCTCCAAGAAGTTCAGAGAACCAGTGGCTGCTGCTAACTGCCTTGCTGAAATACCGTTTGATTAGACCCAGTATATTTCATTGCTTGTTAATAGCCTGGCCGGTGGTTGCTCTTTTTCCCCTTAACCACTCACAGAACAGGACAAAACAGATTTGCTGTAGTCTATGGTAAAGAAGAAGACCAGGTTCCCTCTTTGCCCATCTTGACCATGACACTGGCTTCCCAGATACAGAGATTCTCAACGAGTTTCAGTTCAACATTTTCCCACTTTGCCTGCTGGCTCTGTCTGTTTCTACCTGTAACCCTTCTTATCTCTCAGCTCCTCCCTCTTCAGGAGGAAACACTTCTGTGGCAATGTGGTCAGCTGATGTGCTGACTTCTTGGTTGGTGCCTTGTGCAATGAGAAACTTCTTACAGTTTTGGAACACAACCTTTCTTTCTCTTTCCTGTTTTGCCCTAAGGATAAGTTCAGTAGCTACACTAACACTTTCATCACCCACTACCTCTATGAAATGTTTAAGATCTCACCTTTCCCCTGAATCAAGCTGTTGTCTAGAGGTCCAGTGTATAAGAGATAGAGCAATACAGTGATTTTTATAGAGGCTAAAAGGAAGTTAAAGAATTTTTGATGGTTCAGGGTGGGAGCTGGAAAAGCCTTTGACTCAGGACACAGTCCTAAGTTTGTGGCTAAAGCTGTACCACAGGGGAAAGAGATATGAGAAAAAGAAGCTAAGCTAGCTCCAACGTGCTTACTTGCAGTCAGGAATCAAAAGCATAATATGCTTTAAAACCTATTGTCCTTCTTTAATACAAATTAATTTGAGATCATTGAGTTTCTACAGGCCATACATTCCAATGCAGCATCAATAGGGTGTCCTTCAGTTTACTTTAAGGCTGAGGGTGCGGGCCTCCTGGTGGTAGAACATGCTGTGTGTTGATTAACTACCATTGCAAGGAGAGCTGCAAAGGAGCTACCCAAATCTCCATCTCTCTGTTCTTGCCTATTGGTAAGTTCCAAGGATATGCTGGTTTGTTGGTTTTTATTGACCCACACTAAAAACTAGTTAGTACCAGAAAAGGGACCACATTAAGAATCAGCAAGCCTAACTTGCTCAGTGGTTGAACGTGGACATTAGATTCAGGCAGAAGATTCCACAGCTTATCTCTCTAGACCCTGATGAGTTGTCTTAAGGATTAAATGAGAACCTGACTGTTGGCTATTATATTCAATTTACACTTATTGGGAATTTAGTGGGTGTTTGTCCCTCCCTGTGCAGGTGAGGCCCTTTGGGGTCATAGACGAGCTATCTGTGGAGTGCAGGTCTGGTTTGCACCATCAGCAGCTCCCCGAATCCAACCCAGTGAATTTGGAGAAGCTCCTTACACCTCTAAACTTCCATATCTTCTCATCTGAAAAAACACACATTCCCTAATCAGTTCATGGGGAGCAAATGAATGTGAGCATCTGAAATTTTCAAACCTCTACGGCAAGCCAACAAAAGATGGCATCATATTCTCTTATATAAGTAGAATATATACTTTTAAACTTTTAATTCTGATATTGGTTGAACTTTTACTTTTGTGGTATAATAGAGAGAACCCCTGGATTTTGAATTAGAAGGCCTGAATTTAGGTCTTGGTTCTGAAATTCTGTCATTCATTAGCTGTGCAACTTTGGGCCAGTCATTTAACCTCCCTGGCCCTCAGTTTTCTTATCTAAGAAATAGGCTAACATCATCTACCCACAGGTTTTTGTAACAAAAACAGAAGTTGTTGGTAGAGAGGAAGGATATGCATGTTGTAAACTGTGAACGCTACCCAAATGTGGTTGCTATTAACTCACTGTAGAATGGGCTCCCTCTGCTTCTTGAATCACCCACCCTCCCGACCACTGGAAACTCCAATCTGTATTCCTCTTGCCGCCCTAAGAGAGCTAGCTGCCCAGAAGTATTAAGTTTGGTTTGGGCATTTTGTAGAAATAGTAATTATAATAAAAGCCCCCATTTATTGAACACTTCATATGTGCCTAAACCATGCTAGCACTTTACATATATTATATAACACTGTGAAGTTATGGATAAGCTCAGAGGTTAGTTGTCCAGAAGTCATACAGTTAATAACCTGTGACTTTGACCAACACCCGAGCTCACACACTTAATCGCTGTTATTATCATTATTATCTTTTGTGTGTCCCTTGGAAGAAAACCCCAAATCCTGACTCCTTAATCTCCATATAAAACTGAGTGGAAAAATTCTAGCACACAATGTAAATTATGAAGGAAGTTCTCACCTTCACTCCTCCAAAATAACTGCAGTTATTAAAAAAAAAAAAAAATTGATGTAACTTAATCTCTGTCCTCAACCTGAAGTTATAAAAAGTCTCAATCATAAGTGACAGTATTTCTAGAATGAAATTTGTTTTGTTAGTTTGAAGATTTTTGAAAATATTTGACATAAAATATGCCACACAAACAGAGACACACAGTCTTTAAAGCTTTTTTTCTTTTTTTTCCCACAAAAGCAGCAGAGAAAAATTTTCCCAGGACCCGAGCACAAGATATTTCTGACACCAGGAGCCTCTACAAGCTGGGCTGTTGTCAGCAGGACACAGACACTGCCAAGAAGCCGGGCCATTTTCACTCCACGTTTGGTCTGAGGCCAGAGTGTTGTCTTTCAGCTTTTAGAAAGACCTCCTGGGGTGAGATGGCCCCAGCAATGAGTATGTATGTGACTATCATGGCTTGCAGGGTGCAAAAAAGAGGTAAAAGCCTTTGTAAATGGCCAAGATCTTGCCTGCAAAGGCTGAAAAACTCTTTTTTCCAATGCAAAAAACAACAACAACAACAAAAAAAACCCCAGAAACAGTCCAGATTAATCTTTGCTCGAGGCATTGGGGATTCCTAATCCAAAATTCCCAGTGATGCCAATCAACTTCTGATGAGGACAGTGTCCTAGTGCTGAGGGCCTTGAACAGCAAGCTCGGTACCACAAGTTTGGTCACAGTATGATAAATGCTTGTGTTATTCAAAGCAAGTCCCAAGGAATGTTGTGATAAGCTTGGTAAGGCCTCCACGCCAGGGAGGTACACGCATGTGCATGCCTCACTGAGTCAGTGTGATACAGAAAGGGGGTATTAAAAAGGGAATATGTTAAAGGCATAGGAGAGATTATTTAAAATATTTTGCTTTGCTCTACTAGATTTTTACATTTATAGGCTTCTGTAGAAGGCTAATGATGTATATCCTTGGCCATCACTGTGGCATGGGGGTGGGGGGGGCAGGCAATAGAAAAGAAAATGCTTAAAGTCATTGACAGTTCCTAATGTGTTTATTCAACAACTACTTGGTTGAGGGAAAAGGGGAGGCACCATGTACCAGGTAAGGTGCCATGTTCTATAGATACAAATGACCAAGAGCAGGCATCATTGCTGCCCTCACAGGACTTGGTATCTAGTAGAGGGGATGGTCAACAATCAAGTAGCCACATAAGTATATGAAAAATTGAAGCTGTGACAAGTACTAAGAAGGAGTGGCCATGGTGCTTTGAGAGCCTAAGTTAGGAGAATCCTACCTAGCCAGAGAGGTCTAGGGCATCCCTGAGAAGGCAATGCTTCTGCTGATATCTGAAGGATGAGTGGAAGTTAGCTAGGTAAAGGAATCGGGGCAGGGAGCAAACTCCTGGCCAAGGAACAGCAGATGTGAAGACCTTGTGTTGAGAAGGAGTCACCTTGGTGGAAAGTTTCTGAGGTCATGACCACAAGTTCTAGAGATATGTACAAGGATTTGAGTAGTGTTGAAGAAAAATAATATTCAATTAGAAAAACAATACTTTGTTAGCAATCAGATATTTAATGAGAAGACTTTCTATGAAAATAAAAGAAAAACAAAGATTAATAGAAACCTAGTTTCTGAGTTGAGGACAGCCAGTCAAAAATTTTAAGCTTGAGCAAAGCATCACCAGAAGGTCCATAGTGCATGCATTCAACAGCTATTTGCCAGAAGGGGCGGGGGGGGGGGGGGGGGGGGTCGTGCTGCACCATGTACCAGGTAAAGTGCCATGTTCTACAGATACAATTAAATTCATAAGTCAATAAAACAGGAATAGTAACTCACTAGTTTATCTCTACTTTTATCTTTATCTAAATTGTGTTTCCAGCCAATGGAACACGTTAAGGCTACCTGTATACCTATATTTTTGAAGGAAACTTCTAAGATTTTCTTTTGCCCTGATGCATAATCTCATGGAAGCTATACACTAAATCTTAAGGCAGTGACTGAGGAGTTACCTACCAGCTGCCTGCATATCTCCAATGCACATCTAACCAAATATCCATTTCTTTTTCTAAATAGTTTATTGTTTTCCTCTTCTCAGCCTCTGGTGATTGCTTTTGGAGGTCCCAAGTCACCTGAGAGGCCCCTGATGGAGAGCAGGGGGCTTAACATTCAAGTGGCAGTAGGCAGCTGAGGGACTGAAGTGAGAAAAGTCTGGCAGGGGTTGGAGGGGTGGTGGAGGTAGAGGTTTGAAGGGGGACTATAAAAGTATCAAGGGAACTGGAGGAAATACTGAAGGCGGTAAGAGGAGGAAGTGGATGCAAACACCATGGAAAGGGAAAGCTCTTGCAGGAACCAGTTTGGGGAGAACATAAATTTTTCCAAGACAGCTTTTGAGAAAAGTCCATGAGGAGTTAAGCAATTCAATGAAAAGAGGGGGGAAAAAATCCTAATTTACCTAACTTGAGTCCCCCAACCTGAGTCATTTTCAGCAGCTCAAGCATCCTCAAAGGTTTTGTAGCTGACAAAATATATTGATTTCAGTATTATTTTCCTAAAATCTCATAACAGAAGTTCCACCTCCATGGCATATGATCGAGCAAGAAAATTATACCGGCATTTCAGTTAGTTAGGCCTAGAGTCAAGTCCTTACTCTTCAACTTCACGATGGGACCATAGGCAGGTCTTCTGATTGCCCTAACCCTTGTTTTCTTGATAGTAAACTAGCAATCGTAACTGGACATACCCCACAGAGTGCTTTGATAATGAGATAAAATAATGCATTCAAATGCTTAGCAAATTATCTCTCACACAGTCAACACTTAAGAAATAGGAGAAATTTGAAAAGAAGGGATAGCTTAGGGGAGTTGGCAAAGTCTAGAGAGAGTATATTGTTGCTACGATATAGAAGTGCCATGAGTTCCTGGTGAAGAGTCAGGTCAGCAAAAGAGCACACACACCAAGTCTCAAAAGAAATTCGGAAGCCTGAGAGAAACCTGGCTTGGGATTTCCAGACAAAATGGAAGGAGCCCTCCCTCCCCTCTTGTGCTTTCCCTCCAGATATGTGAGCCAAGCTCACTGATAGACAAGGAAGAGAAAGGACGAGGGCCGCCCAGGCATCACAGAGTGGGTCCTGCCTAGAGAGGCCTGTGGCATTGAAATAAAATCTACAGCTGAGAATTGAGTAGGGACAGACATCTGCTTGGGGGACTTCTGGTCAGAGTGATGCTTAGGAAACTGCTAAGAACTTAACCAAGTGGGAGTAATTTTAAAAGTTAGGCAAAAGGATAAAAGGAGAATGATGGCCTTTCTGCCAATTGTGAACTGCTGCCCAAGATACGTCTTGTTATGGACAGATTCGTTTCTCACTGGAAAGTTCCTTGGCCTTTTGAACTTGGCCTTGGGCACTCAACATTCTCAGGGTTGGTCTGGTTTTCTGCAGTAAGATTTTCTCTTTCTGGAAAAGAAAAAAAGAAATATCATAAAAAGAGGGAAACTATATAGTGAGAATGCCAAAGAATGTCTGAAAATATGAATCATGGGGGAGAGAATTCTTGAATTCATCTTTCCCAAAGTTATTTTTGTCTAGGAGAAAGATTTCCATCTTGAGCCCCTGGATATACAATTACTTAAAACACTTTCTTATGAAGTTCCTGCATGTGTTTTATTCTTAACGTGTTGACACTTTGAATACCTGTTTCTATCTCTGTCAGCTCTTTTCTCTCACACCCATGTGGCCATGAGAAGGATTTGAACAGGCACTGCAAGCAGAGCTAATGACGCCACAAAGTTATGCCCTGTGCACTTGGAGGCTGAAGTATAAGAACTGGAGATTGTCAGTACAAGCAGGAAATAGCTCATGGTGTTCTGAATGTTACAGGTCATGCAGTTGTAGCAATGCTTCCATCGACTGGCCTCATCTCCTGCCTCCCTGAGACAACCCAGGGGGGAATGAGCAGGGAGCACCTGTAACGTGCTGTACACATCTCCATCCAGGGCACTACTGGGCTCAAGCGCCCAACATCCCCACTGAAGAAATGTGGGCAACCCTCCTACCCAATGTTACAGGAAGCAGGACTAGAAAATGGAGGTGGCTGAAATTTGGAGATTCCAGAACCACCAATGCACATCAGATTTTAGGACTCCTTAGAGCCACAGAACAGACTAAATGAACTAATACTGGTATAGAAAATACTTTACAGTTTGATGGAAAACCATGCATACATTTCTGTAGATTATCCTTCCAGGTTGTGAGATTCTAAGCCTGTCCATTGTATTTATGTTTTTCAATGTTTTGTAAATTGTAGGTAACTGATAGTTCTTTAATTTGTATCCTGTCTGGTAGTGATTTAATTGACCCTCTTCCCGCAACCATCCTTAGCTCTTTGGTAAAAACAGTTCTATCTTCATATGCAATTCAGTTCGACATTTCTTTACTTGTATAAATATGTGCTATTTTGATTTTTCTTTTAAAACAGTTGTTACAGGTTGAATAGTGTTCCCTCCAAAATATGTTGAAGTCCTAACCCCTAGTATCTGTGAATATGGCGTTATTTGGAAATAGGATCTTTGCAAATAAAGTCATTAGGTGGGCCCTAATCCAATATGACTGTGTCCACATAAAAAAGGTGATATTTGGACAGAGACAGACGTGCACTCAAGTAGGATGCCATGGGAAGGGGTCAGGGTAAGAAGAAGACAGAGATTGCAGTAATGCATCTACAAACTAAGTAAGGCCAATCACCGTCAGCAAACCACCAACAGCTAAGGGGAAAGTATGGAACAGACTCTCCTCCCAGCCCTCAGAAGGCATGAACCCTACTGACATCCTGACCTCAGTCTTGCAGCCTTCAGATCTGCGAGAGAATAAATTTGTGTCGTTAAGCCACCCAGTTTGTGGTACTTCGCTACGGCAACCCCAGCAAGCTAACAAGCCAGTTATAACAACTGCTTAGTTCCCTTGTATCATATGAGTTAAGTAAATTGCTAACACCTGTTTATTTTATGTCTGTATTAGAGTCATGTGTTTACCTTTTTCCTGAAATTTATCCTTTAGTAAGATAAATGGATCTTCTGTTGTCCCTCTCCATTCCTAAAGCCTTCTCAGCCAGGATGATCCCTGAATATTCTCTTTTTCATTGAGTTGTTGGATTGTATTAAAGGCATCACAATATCTCTTTTAAAGGCAACCCATAATTGGAAACAAAATCAAATGTGCTGCCTCCCCTCATTCAGATGAAAGGATGGGAAGGAAACGAAGCCTGCACAGTGGCCAGGCTTTGTGCTGGGCACTTGGCCTTCTGTAGGATATTTTCAAATGCCTACACAACAGTTATCCCCCCTCATTCAGCGGTAAAAGAATTCCAGTGTTAGACCAGCCTTTCCCCTTGAGTCTCAGGAAAGGAGACCCTGGCAGCTCTAAGACTGCCACGGTGGTCCCAGTCCGCTGGGCAGGGATTAATCAGACATGACTGGGCAGAGGAAGGGATTCCGAAAGGAAAATTTCACGCTCTTAAGAAGAGCTCCGTGAGGAAAGGTGCAGCTTTTTTATGAGTACATGTGATGCCTGGAACCATGGCATCCATCTTATGATCACGAGAAGAGCTAGCTTGGCGAAGGGAAAAATTTGTCACAGCAAACATGACAGAGCAGAAAGAAGGAAAATGCTTCTTGCTAACGTTTTTGAGCCACTAAACTAACCAAGGCCGGAACTGTTCTACTTTGGGACTTCCTAGTAATGTGAGAAAATACATTTTCTTATTGAAGCAAGTTGAATGGGAGTTTTCTACTCCTTATATCCTCTATACTATAAGATATCTTTGGACATCCTCATTTTACAGATGAAAACCTGAGGTTCAGAGAATTTACACCTGGCGTCCAAGGTAACCTATCCAAGGTCACGGATAAGACACAATTTGTATCCAACGCAAACTCTGAACTCATCCTCTCTCCTCTACCACTTACCTCTTCCATATTTATTATTGGTCCCTGAAAAAATTTAATTTTTTCTTTGTTTGTTTTTTATCATTTAAACTGTCACAGGAGGCCACAGAGCCTAGTGGTTAAGGGGAAACTGTGGTGTCAGGTGGACCTGGCATTAAATCTGCTTCTATGTGACCTTAGGCATGTAATTTAACCCCTTTAAACCTTAGTTCCCTCATATGTAGAAGGGAGTTAGCAATTACTATAACTTAAGGTTGTAATGAGGATTACACGCACAGAACAAAACTGGTGGCTATTACGGTTCCCATTACTGTGCCATGCAGTGCCACCCTGCCTCTTCAATAGGCAGCTGGCCTTTTGACTGTGAAGAAAATATCTTGTTCCCCATACACAGAATAGTGTCATCAGTATGACTCTAGACTCAGCAGAGAGTCCCTCTCTGTGCTAAAATTGTGGGCTCCTCCTCTTCCTGCCCAGACAGCCACCATCAAAGGAGCCCAACTTCTAGGCTTTAGCCAGGTAGCTCAGTTGGTTAAAACATTATCCTGCTACTCCAAGGTTGCAGGTTTGATCCAGGTCAGAGCACATACAAGAATCAACCAATGAATGCATAAATAAATGCAACAATAAATCGATCTCTCTTTCTCAAAAAAACAAATAGTAAGAAGAAGAAGAAGAAGAAGAAGAAGAAGAAGAAGAAGAAGAAGAAGAAGAAGAAGAAGAAGAAGAAGAAGAAGAAGAAGAAGAAGAAGAAGAAGAGGAAGGGGAAGGGGAAGGGGAAGGAGAAGGAGGAGAAGGAGAAGGAGAAGGAGAAGGAGGAGGAGGAGGAGGAGGAGGAGGAGGAGGAGGAGGAGGAGGAGGAGAAGGAGAAGGAGAAGGAGAAGAAGAAGAAGAAGAAGAAGAAGAAGAAGAAGAAGAAGAAGAAGAAGAAGAAGAAGAAGAAGAAAGAAGAAGAAGAAGAAGAAGAAGAAGAAGAAGAAGAAGAAGAAGAAGAAGAAGAAGAAGAAGAAGAAGAAGAAGAGAATGGTCCGCCTGCATGACAATGAGGCCTATTTTTTTTTAGTATGTCCCATGTGTCAGGTCTTGTGCTAAATATTCAATATGTAGCGATTGTGGGGTAGGTAGACTACTTTCTCCATTTTACAGTTATGGAAAGTGAAGCTTAGAGAGCAGCAGTCAGTTATCCAAGGTCATGTTCTATGGAGCAGAGGCAGGAATGAAATTCAGATCTGCACCAAAGTGTGTGTTCTTAACAAGATTTTATAATCTGTTTTCTGCAGGGATTACGAGTGACTTTGAAAACTGTCAAGGGCCCTGGCTGGTGTGGCTCAGTGGATTGAGCATCGGCCTGCGAGCCCAGTGTCACTGGTTCGATTCCCAGTCAGGGCACATCACTAGGTTGCACGTCAGGTCCCCAGTTGAGGGTTCAAGTGAGAGGCAACCACACAGTGATGTTTCTCTCCCTCTCTTTCTCCTTTCCCCTCTCTCTAAAAAGAAAATAAATAAACAAACAAATAAATAAATAAATTATTTAAAAAAAAAAAAAGAAAACTGTCAAGGAAGATACAATTGTAGGGCATCTGTTACCTGTTGAATGGCATCTCCAAAAAAGATATGCTAAAGGCCTACCCCCAGTACCTGTGAGTGTGACCTTATTTGGAAATAGGGTCTTTGCAGATGTAATCAAGTGAAAATGAGAACATACTAGATTAAGGTGGGCCTTAATCCAGTGATCGTTGTCCTTATAAGGAAAGGGAAATTTGTATACAGACATGCACAGAGAAAGGAAGATGGCCACGTGAAAATGAAGTGATGCTGCCACATCTCAAGGAACAGCCAAGGATTGCTGGCAACCACCAGAAATAAAGAAGTGGCAAGGAAGGACCTTCCCCTAGAGCCTTCGAAGAGCGTGGTCCTGCCCACACCTCGATTTCAGGTTTCTGGATTCCAGAACTGTGAGAGAATACACTTCTGTTGTTTCAAGCCACCACGTTTGTCGTATTTTATTACAGCAGCCACTGGAAACTAATGTAGCATCTATCTTTGTGAGGCTGGGAAAAGAGAGGGAGGGAGGGAGAGAAATGGGTGATGAAGGTAGTGAAACAAGGGGGTTAAGTGAAGTAAAGAGATGAGAAGGAAAAAGAAAATTGAAACTGTGTGTGATGGCTCAGCTCCTTGAAAGCGAGAAGAGTGAAAGTTCCGACATGCCTGCCAGCAAGGGAAGGGATTGAGAAAGAGCAGGAGGATGCTGCCAGAGATGGCCCAGTGACAATGACCTTGCCCCACACCAACACCCCCGCCTTCTCACACAGCGACAGGGCTCTGACATCAGACTCTTTCTCAGTGACTGCACTCAGGGGCCACGTGTCTAGCACTCTGAGTCACTGGTGCTCAAGGGGGTCCAGGAATGAGGGCCAGAGAGCAGCACTAAGGAATGAGGATCTAAGAGCCTCACAACTTATTCCGCCTGTTTGTTCTTCACCTCCCTGTCACCCTAGAAAGTGTGGACTCTCACCTCTAGCCCATCTCAACTCGTATGGGGCATTCACCCACCTTGCAGTGCCCGTGACTCCTTCCACACTGTGTATCATAATGCTTGGGCATTGTACTCTGTTTCTTTCTATATATCTGCATACCGATACAGATAGATGATAGAGATAGATAGATAGCCAGATCGATAGATAGATAGGTAGGTAGATAGATAACAAACATACAACGGCTCTCTCATTAGATTGTGAGCTTCTGGAAGGCAAGGCCAGTGTCCTGTTCAATCCTGTCTAGTCAGTGCTTTCACAGATCCTGGTGCATAGTAGTTGATGAGTGAACAGTTAATCAATAAATGTCCAGGATACTCAAAAACAAAACATTTTAAGTAAATAAAAACCAAGCAAAGGATATACAGGCATGACTGACAAAATAAAGAAATATAAATGGGTCTGAATCACATGGAAAGATGATCAACTCCAGTCATAAGAGGAATACAAGCTACAGCTACAATGAGACAATGTCTCACTCCTCAGAGTGGCAGAAGTGTGACAAGACATCATGTTGGGAGGCTGTGGGGACACGAGCAGACGCAAAGCTGCTCACAGGAGTGCAACAGACATAACTGTAAAGAAGTCAACTGGGCAACGTCTATCAAAATCACAAATCTTAACCCAGGGTCAGCAACCCCACCTCTGGAGAGCATGGGTAGGGTACCTCATAGATATGCTGCAAACATAAAACTGCAGTGTGCACAGCATTATTTGCAACAGTAAAAGATTTGCAGCAATTCAAGGGCCCTTCTCTAGAGAATGGGGAAAGTAAACTCTGGTGCTTGAATAAAAGTGAGGAAAATAAAGATTATATCTGTATTTGCTTAATTTGCATTAAGAACACTGGGAGAAGTCACATGAAACCGATGACCGCAGTCCCTAGGTGGGTGCAGGGAGCAGGGTAAATAGCTGGGGAGCGAGCAAGATTTCTCGAGGCATGGTTTTCACATCACTTTGATTCTTAAACTATGTAAATGTACTTCCTAGTCAAAAAAATCATATTAAGGAATACGTAAATTATAGGGTTGAAAAAGTTTTACAACTTTCTTGTACATTGCAGAAAGGTACATGAGGAAGAAATAAAAAACACTCAAAACTCTGAATAAATTAAAATTTCAAAATAGTCTTAAAAATTTACCCATTGGGTCAATCAATTTCCCAGAAGATTAAAGAAGAGATCTATTTTCCTTAAGAACAAAAAGCTGGAGTGATTAACAATACCAGCCAAAAACCCTTAAGCTGTCTGAAGGACAGGTCCCCTTGCCCATTGTGGAGTTCAGAGCTCAGGACACACTCTGCCTGCTGCCACTCAGTTCTCTCATTTTCCCCCTGGAATTCCCTTTGTTCCTCCTTTCAGCCTTTCCTAGCCATTTTCAGCCTCTTTCTCAAACCCCGTATCCTCACTTATCTTGATTTCTTTAGACTTCACCCCATCCATCAAAGCCATCTAAGATCTTTAGTTCAATACATCCTTCACATTTTTATTTAAAAACCTAGACGTCTCGTAGAAGTGCAATGTCCTGCCCAACCCAAGACACTCATTAAACCCCACAGAAGATAGAGACCATCATAATGCATTTTCTTTGCCTTTTCATGTGAGGAAAGGGAGCCTAGACAAGGGAAGCCCTCTGTCTTATGCTGGAAGGGGAAGTCGGCCCGGATGGAAATGAGAGCATTCCGACCTGAGGACCCACTCTCACCAGTGCTGCCACCCTAGATGCAACCCCCCAAACACTGTATGGTCTGTAGACCTTTACTTTTGCTTCTCATCCCTCCGTTCACGCGTTTGTTTATTCACCAAACATCCATGGCCACCTATTGTATACCAGACACTGCTAAGTGATAGGGATACAGAGATTAAGGAGACATTCATTAATCCTTGACTCTGAGAAGCTTACAGAGAAAGAATACACACAAGTAAACATATGGTCTAATAGACAGGAGGTTCTGCAATATGAGCCTAGGAAGTCCCCCACCCCATCCACTTGTACACATATCTCTTTTGTTTTTCCTCCTCTGCTCAGGAAGTCTTCATTTGGGATCCTGCATGTATCACAACTGGAAATTCAACTCCATGAGGATTCTTCCCAGTGAAGAAACACACCCAAACAGACTGACACGCTAACAATTATCAGATTTAATCATGGGGTGTGCTCTTCTGTAGCCTACAGTTTTATAAATGTCATTTCATGTTGAAACAAAAACAAAAGTATTATGTATTTTTGCTTCTTACCACAAGAATCCAGGTTGAAAACAAAACAGAAAGGAGATCTAATCTGATACTTCTCAGACTAGAATTCAGAGGAGAAAACAGGAAAAAAGAACCCAGAGACCTTACCTACTGCCTTTAAATGTCTTTCTCCTTATTACAGTCCAAAGGGCTCATGTTCCTAACACCAATACGCTGACTAAGCTAGAAAAGACCTTTTACTCACCAGATACGCAGGCTTCCCAATGATCTTCTGGGTCTCCATGAGGCAGGAGTGACTGCCTATGTTCCATCCCCCAAACAAAACTAGTCTCACAGACCTGGATTCAAAGACTCTAACATCAGGCATGGCCCAGATTCAAAGCCTTCTTGGGACACACTCATAACCAGAAGTCACTGCTGAGTTCTACATGCACACCCATCCAGTTCACCTCCTGAGCTGATAGTGATGTATGCAGAGGCCTGGCCTGCTCTGCCCAAGGGACCTGTGCTTATTTCTGCAGCCATCAGCATGGCCTCTAGTGCTACAGAGGAGTGGGGGGAACAGGCTCTGAGACCTGGGTATAGAGGGACCTGAAAGAGACAGGGATTATTCCAGCTGTAGTCACACAGGCTGGGGTTGGGGTTACACTACTTATAGGGGGTGCAGAGGGAGTTCAAGTGGAAGGAAATGCTGTGGGGGGGGTTCTAAATATTATTTTCATTTTTCAATTACAGTTGTACAAAAAAGTATTTAGACATTTATATAACTTACAATGTAATCAATCAGATAAGTCTAGTACCCATCTGACACCATACATACTTATTACAATATTAATATATCCTATGCTGTACTTTACATCCTCGTGACTGTATTTAAAACTGGCAATTTGCACATCTCAATCCCTTCCCCTTTTTTTTTGCCCATTCTCCCAACCCTCTGGAATATATCAAAATGTTCTCTTTATCTATTAATTTGTTTCTGTTTTGTTCATTTGGGTTTTTTGTTTTTTAGATTCCATTACAAGTGAAATCGTATAGTATTTGTATTTTCTCTGTCTGACTTATTTCACTTAGCATAATATACTCTCCAGGTCCATCCTTGATGTTGCAGATGGAAAGATTTCATTCTTTTTATGGCTCAGTAATATTCCATTGTATATATGTACCATCTCTTCTTTATCCATTTTTCTATCAATAGACACTTGGGTTGCTTCCATATCTTGACTAATGTAAATAATGCTGCAATAAACATAGAAATGCATGTGTCTTTTCAAATTAATGTTATGGATTTTTCAGATAAATATCCAGAAGTGAAATTGATGGGTCCCTGTGATTCCACTTCTGGGAATTTATCCGAAGAAACCCAAAACACTGATTCAAGAGAATATATGCACCCCTGTATTCATTGCACCATTATTTACAATAGCTAAGGTATGGAAGCAGCCAAGTGTCCATCGGTAGATAAGTGAATAAAAAACTGGTGGTACATTTACACAATAGAATATTACTCAGCCATAAAAAAGAAAGAAGTCACACCAAAAAAAAAAAAGAAAGAAAGAACTTTTACCCTTTGTGACAGCATGGATGGACCTGGAAAGCATTATGTTAAGTGAAATAAATCAGTCAGAGAAAGACAAGTGCAAGTGCCATATGATTTCACTCCTTTGTGGAATTTAATGAACAAAATAAACTAACAGGCAAAATAGAGACAGACTCACAAAGAGCAGGCTGACAGCTGTCAGGAGGGCAGCTAAGTGGAGGGTAGAAAGATTGAACAAAAGAAAAAAAAAGAAAAAACTCATGAACACTGACAGCAGTATGGTGATTGCATGGGGGAGGGGAGTGAGAGTAGTGGAGGAGGGTTTTCGAGGATGGAGAGTGACCTGAATGCACAATACAGTGTACAGATGATGTGTTTTAAAATTGTGCACCTGAAACCTGTATAATTTTGTTAACCAAGCTCACTCCAATAAATTCAATAAAAAAGAAAAAAAAATGTTGGGTCCTTCTTTGTCTCTTGTTTGCCTTTGTTTTAAAGTTTATTTTGTCTAATATAAATATTGATACCCCAGCTTTTTTTTTTTAATTTCCGTTTGCATAAATATCTCTTTCCATACCTTTACTTTCAGTCTGTGTCTGTCTTTGAATCTGAAGTGAGTCTCTTGTAGGCAGTATATATATGGGTCTTGTTTTCTTATCTATTCCACCACACTGTGCCTTTTGATTGCAATATTTAATCAATCTACATTAAAGTAATTTTTGATAGGTGTGTAGTTATTGCCATTTTATTATTCATACTTTTTATTTATTTTTATTTTTCCTCTTAAAGAAGTCCCTTCAGCATTTCATGTAATGCTGGTTTGGTGGTGATAAACTTCTTGTCTGGGAAATTTTCTGTCTGTCCTTCAATTCTAAACTTGGTTGTAGGTACTTACTTTTCATCACTTTGAATATTTTATGCTAATTTCTTTGGCCTGCAAAGTTTCTGTTAAGAAATCATCTGACAGTTTTATATAGCTCCCTTGCAGGTAACTAACTGCTTTTCTCTTGCTACTTTTAAGATTCTCCCTTTGTTTTTAATCTTTGACATTTTAATTATGATGTGTCTTGAAGTGGGCGTCTTTGGGTTCATCTTGTTTGGGACTGCATTTCCTGGACTAGTATGTCTATTTTCTTCACCAGGTTATGGAAGTTTTTCATTATTATTTTTTCAAATAAGTTTTCAATTTCTTGCTCTTTTCCTTCTCCTTCTGGTACCCCTATGACACAAATATTGGTATGCTTGTTGTTGTCCCAGATGCCCATTAAACTACCTTAATTCTTTTGGATTCTCTTTTCTTTTTGCTGTTCTGATTGGATGTTGTCTTCTAAATCACTGGTTCAGTCCTCTGCTTCATCTAATCTATTGCTGATTCCCTCTAATGTATTCTTCATTTCAGATATTGTATTTTTCATTTCTGACTAGTTCTTTTTTATGTTTTCTATCTCCATTTTTACCTTTCCTATCTCTTTGTTGACATTATCATTGAGATCATTGAGCATCCTTCTAACCAGTGTTTCGAACTCTGTATCTGGTAAACTGTTTGTTTCCATTTTGTTTAGTTCTTTTTCTAGAGTTTTGTTCTATTCTTTTATTTGCAACTTGTTTCTTTTTTCCTCTTTTTGGCTGCCTCCCTGTGTTTGTCTCAATGTATTAGGTAGAGCTGCTACATCTCCTTGCCTTGCTAGAGTGGTCTTTATGTAATAGGTGTCCTGTGGGGCCAAGTGGCAGTTTCCCTAGACACCTGAGCTGGGTATTTCAGGTGTGTTCATTGTGTGTGCCCTCCTGTTGTAGCTGAGACTTGATTGTTGTTGGCACATTAATGAGAGGGGTTTACCCTCAGACTGATTGGTTGTGAGAACTGATTTGAACTATAGCAGAGGGGCTATTGTGTGGGGGCTGGTCCCACAGAGCAGGATATGCTTTTTATCAGGGTTTTGGTTCCTGCTGAGTCCACCCTTTGGATATGTCATTTGTGAAGTTGGTTGGGTGATGCTCTGGTGTGGTCTGATGCAGGCTACCAGTTGTGTTGGTTCTGGGGCCTCTTGAGAGGGGCTCTGATGCAGGCCAAGTTCAGTTGCTGCTTTTTCTCTGCCTGGGGCCACCTAGTATGAGCTACAAAGCTATCTGAAGATGGTTGCCATTTGTGCTGAACTTGGAGGTGCCCGGAAGATTAAGTTGTGAATCAAGGCTGGCTGCCATTAGTGTGAGGCTTGGGGCTGCTTAGCAAGAGGGATGAGGCATGCTGAGGCCGGATGCTGCTTGTTTGGGGTTTGTAAACCTCTAAGAGATTTTAAGAAAATCAGCAGCATTGCCAAAATAGGCTGTTTGTATGGAAAAGCCACTGGAAATGGCTTGAGGTGCTTGCAAGTTGGGTGGGGTGAGGTGGGGTCTCAGGAATCACCAGGGTGGAATGAACAGTGTTAGGTTGATGGAGATAAGATATGACATCTGCCTGTGCCTGCAGGGGGAGGGCTCAACAAAGAAACAGTGGCTTTTGCCAACACTTCTGTCTGGGAGAAAGCTGCCCCTCCAATCCTCTCCTTGAAGCCAGACAATTCAGTTCTTCCTCATATGCCCCTGGCACCTTTAAAGCCACTGTCCCAGTGCCAGAGCTCAGAGCAAGTGAGTCCAAATAAGTGCATGTGCAGGCCCTTTAAGAGGATCATGTGGGACTCCAGAAGCTCTCTGTCTCACTCAGCCACAATCTCTGCTGACTTTCACAGCAAGAAGTTATGGAGACTTCTCTTCCCAGCACTGGAACCCTGAGAGGAGACTCAGGGGGGATCTTCATAGCTGAGGTATCTCTCCAGATTTTTAACCAATCACACATGGGTGTGGGACCAGCCCATTACATGTCTCCACCCCTCCTGCTAGTCTTGGTGTGGCTTCTTCTTTATATCCTTATTTAGTTATAAGACTTCTGTTCAGCTAGACTTTAGAGGGTTCTCAATGATGATTGTTCTATAGTTTAATTGTAATGCTGATGTGGTCATGCAGAAATGATGCAGGTTGGAGGCAACCCAGTGTCCTCAGAGATAGACCAAATCCATAATTAGATACCAGCAAAGCAACAGCATAACATTACTTGGGAAAGAATTTTCTATTTCCCACAAAGCACACAGGAGGTCGCCTTGAAGGGGAAAAATAAGAACTTCATGGGACTGGCCTACACTTTTGTATAGTTTAATATTTTTAATTTTAAATACATAGAGGCAAAATGAGGGGAGGGAGGGAAGATAGGCACCTTATTTTTTCCCTATGCTAGAACCTCCAAAGCTTCTAACCTGGCCTGGCCCATTTACACTAACAAGATTTAACCTTATGTCTCTCTATAGAGTGAGGGTCAGAAACCCAAATGCCAAAAGAGATAAAGCAAATTAGATACATGAGGAAATGTGCCACATGGTGGGTGGGGTGAATTGGAACACAGTGCCCCTTGGAAATGGGACAGCTGATTACCAGTCCTTACCAACTGTTGCCATAGAGAAGCAGAGTCAGTGCTGCTGAACTGATTTGTTTAAATATATATAGAAAGAATTTATTTTAAGTAATTGGCTCATAGAACTATCAGGGCTGACAAGTCTAAAATTCATAGGACAGGCTGGAAATTTGGGTCATAGTTGCCATCTTGAGTCTGAATTCAGCAGGACAACAATTTCTTGTTGATTATTACAATGTAAGCATAGTGCTTGTTACTCAATCACCTTCAGACATCACAATGACAAAAATTTTGTTTTCCTGGAGGTGAAAGTGGATTTACCTCCTTCATGCATATTTCCATTATTGCTCATTCATGTGGTCATATAATTAAGCATTTATGTCTTTTTTCATATATATTCATATATATATATATATGAGGTGTTTATCAAAAAAGTTGCCCACATAACAGACATCAAAATTTCATAGAATAGGTAGGGGCTTCAGCCATTCCTTGTAAGGAGTTCCAGTCATCCCTAAGGGCCCCATTGCCTAAGGTCTGTAAAAATTTGCCAATGTCTGCTGCTAGTATTAAATAATTGCCTCTTTAAGGCCTTTTCTCTTTCAGAGAATCTGGCCTTTTTGCAGAGCTGTCTGTCCTGCAGAGAATCCAGCTAAGCAGCCAACTATGACTGAAGATAACCCCATAAACCTTGTCCCTGTTGCTGCCAGATGTCTCGTACACACCTACCTGCAGCTGCCCCACCCCCCACTTCCTGCTGGGGTCATTTCCCCACCGAAGGAAAAGACCCTATATAAACCCTGCCCTAAACCCCATTCGGGGTCAGTGCCATTTTGGAGACTTGGTCTCGGCCTGGCCGCTGACAATAAACCCTTTGCTTCCCTTATCCACTGTCTCCAGGTGGTTTATTCTTGCTGAATCTGCTGTAACAGGTTAATCCAGGTTCACAATCTAACATGATTAACAACTTAACTAAGAGTGTTATTAAGGGTAATCTAGTCATAGGTCTATCTCCAACTTACTTGCAAAGTTATCTAGCTACATCTTCCCATTTCTCTGTGTTTGGTGATGACAATCTTCCTCCTTTAGATCCCTGAGATATGTGTGAGGAGCTTTGGAATGTCATTTTCTTGCCCCTTTTCCATGATTCATCTGTTAATTATCTCCTACTGGTTTGAGAGTCACTGGCTTGCTTCTTTATCCCTAACAATTCCCTGTCTCTTTTGGAAAATTGACTACTCAAACCTCTAATTTGTCCCTTCAAAACTCATGAGGATTTTTCAGTTCTCTGCCTCATAGCAAAGATTTCTTTAGCCTCCAGGAGGAGATTTTTCTGTTGGTAAATTATTGGCATCTGTTTACTTAGTGCAGTCTCAATTAATCTCTGAACTAAACCTCTGATGCAGGGAATAATACAGCAGCCTAAAGCATTAAGGACACCTGCTACTACTATGAAGGAGGGGAGACAAGAGCTGATGTGATTGTTCTTTTCCAATTGCCAAACCAGTTTTCTAACCATTCTGTTATAGAATCGTCAATACCTTAGTTTTCTGGCTGTTCATTTGCTAGAGTGGTTAGTCCCTGTAGAGCCTTAGTAATAGTCCCATCAGGAGCTCTATTATTGGGGATAGAAAAAGAAAAAAGAAAAAAAAGAATTTCATAGAATGCCTGTTAGAAATTCAGATTCCTGGTCACCCTTGATCTACTAAATCAGGAAATCAACAATTTTAACAAGCTCTCTCTTTTTTTCTTGTGTATACTAACATTTGAAAACCACTGGACAGAAATTGCTTTCTTGTTTTTGTTTCTCAGAAACCAAAGTCTCTAACACCTAGTGAGAGCTTAACAAATGTCGTACAAATTAATAAATAGTGTCACTAGTTCATCTTTGAGTTATCTTGTGACATCTGTAAACATTATATTTAACTTGCAATCTTGATCTCTTTGTTTTAAGTGCTGAGCAACTATTGTGTAGTCATCTGTGTGTGTGTGTCAGTTAATCCCACTAGACTGGAGAGTTCCTACACTTTTGTCACTCTTGTATTCCAAGAACTGAGCTCAGTCACTGGCTTATGTTAGGTATTCAGTAAAAATTTGTTGAATAAATAGGTAAATGAATCTATAGGTAGATAAAGCTACCTGAATACAGATCACACACCACTTTATTACATTGTGCAAACTTTTATTTGTTTGCCCCTGAGTTTTCACAGCTTTCTCATCCTATCCTACAGTAATTCATAATTGCTACAGCTGTTAAGAGTGGATCTAGAACTTTCACTTGTCATAATTGCGACATATCAATAGAGTCTGTAATGTAATTTCTGTAACATTAACTATAATCCTTTTCTCTCTCTCAGAAAAAAAATATATATCATGATGCCCATAATTCAGAGTCATGCTATTTTGGAGATAACCTTGAATCCTCTTCAACGTTTAAGCAAAACTATTTATAAGCTTGGTAGCTTAAGCTCCTGTTATTATTGTTTTTGAGTAAATTCTTTGTTATACCTCATAGTCAGTCCAGACCCAGTATTGTGTTAAGACATTCAAGTTAAAAATAACTACTGTAAATCACTTGACCTAAATCAGGTGGTAAAGATTTCTGTTTCCAAAATGACTAACATTATAAAGGTTGACAATACCAAGTGTTGGTGAAGATGTGGAATAACTAGAACTCTCATATATACCTGGTGGGAAACTGATATTTACCCAACAGAAATACATTTGCTCAAAAAAAAAAAAAAAGGGCTTGTACAGGAATGTTTATAGAGATCCATTCATAACAGACCCAAATGTTCATCAACAAAGAAAGGATAAAAAAGCATAGTATCTTCATACAACAAGATATTACTTAACAATAGAAAGAAACAAACTACTGATACAAAGAACACCACAAACATATCTCAAAATCATTCTATATTACTTCATGTATAGAAAGTTCAGGAATGGATTAAAAAACTGTGGTACATTTACACAATGGAATACTATGAAGCAAAAAGAAAAAGGAATATCTACCTTTTGCAACAGCATGGATGGAACTAGAAACTATCATGCTAAGTGAAATAAGCCAGTCAGTGAAAGACAAATACCATATGATCTCACTTATAAGAGGAATCTAATGAACAAAATAGAAACAGAGACATGGAAACATGGAACAGATTGACAACTGCCAGAGGAAAGTAAGGAGGGGGGAAATGGTGAAAAGAAGGGAAAGGGATTAGTCAAAAAACATGTATGAATGATCCATGGACATGGAGAACGGTGTGGGGATTGACTGTAAAAGCGAGGGGTGGTTGGGGCAGAGGAAGGCAAAGGGAGAAAAATAGGTACAACTGTAGTAGAATAAACAAAAATAAAAACAAGAAAGAAAGAAATCTCAGAAAAGACAAAACTAATCTGTAGTGATAGAAATCAAAAGAATGGTTTTCTCTGCCAAAGACAAGTATTGATCAGAAAGGGACACAAATGAACTTCCAGGTGAGAGAAATGTTGTATATCATGATTTTGCGATTGTTACATGAAGGTAATCATTTGTTAAACATCATTGAAATTGTTCATTTAAGATCTGTGCATTTTTTGCACATATAATATCTCTCCTTTTTAAAGCTTGCTTTTCTCCACTAGCATAAATGATCTCTCTTTTATGCACTGTGGTTTCATTGTGAGGACCAATGTTCACATCAAAGGCTTTATTTAAACTGTCTATGATTCCAGTCAGAGGAGTCACTCATGTCTCAACTTGATGACATCCCGTCACTCTTCAAAGGTATTGCAGAACAGTCAAACACCATTCCAATATATATTTAGACAAGTGCCTGGCACCATTCTGGCTCTTTATATTTATTAGTTGATTTAAATTTCACTTTTTTTAAATGTGCAGTGCAAATATTTAACAGATGAGAATAATGATCCAGACATGCCAAGTTACTAGGTCAAGTTCACACAACTAATGAGTGATATCACCAGGACTCAAACCCAATAGCACACCCACACTCTCCCAATAAATATGCATGCACATACACGCACACACACACACACACACACACACCTGAATCACAATTCATAGATCCTTCCATTCTTTTATAATGAATCTGTGATAACAGTCCTTCCTGTGAGAGTTTAAAATATATAAACAAAGCCTTTATAAAAGAGCTCTAGAGCCCATGGAAAGTTTTAAATCATTGCCTGATTTGTCCCACCTGGCTCTAATTCTCAAACCCATGTTTGCTTTGGAATCCAGGGGCTGGATTAATCTGCTGAAAGTAAATGAAGGAAGCTGCATGGTGTTTGTTGGGCAAAGGTCAAAGAGGGTGTTTCCTTCACTTTGTTTAGGTGTTAAAACAAAATTCTCCATTACTCTACATACACACTGAAGCATTAGCAGCATCTTTTGAAGGGAAGCAGACACATTGATTGCACTTCCAAATCTAAAAGCTGAAAACAATTAGCAGAGGGAAGAGCGTGGTGAGCTCTATCATCTATAATCACTAGCAGCTCTTTCTAGCCATGGTCCTCAGGATAAAGTTTCTTACTGAATTTTTCACTCTCATCAATGGTTTTTAAAAGTCAATTACTAAATACACCAATCTATACCAAGGGCAAGATTATTTAATTCTGATCTGTTAGAAGCCACTAAGAACTCACCCAAAAATGCCAGAAAATTTCAAGTGACTCTCCTGTATACAGTGAGGTTAATATCCCACAGAAAGGTTTATAGAGTAATGTCTAAATAATTCACTGAACCTCCTGGCAAAATAGAAAACTTCTATGAATAAGAATGATATTGTATAAGACCAAGACTGAAACAGCTAAATAGCTGCTAATGTTTCTAGATGATCAACTGATTAAATGATAAAGAAAAAGAGGAAAGAATAACACATTATCACTATGTGGAAAAGCAGGTTTCTGGTCCAATATACTTTCAATAATACCAATGCTCAGAAAATCATTTTGCATGATCCACAGAAAGCCCCCACATATCTGGTCAACAAAATTGGAAGCTGGTTTCCAATTTGGTTTTAAGTCCTAGTCTTATTTCTATTAAAATAAATTGTACTTTGAAAAGCCTCAGGACAAGGAGGTTGTGCTGGGTAAGTGTGGAAGGATTGAGCAGAAAGAAAAAACTCATAGGGACAAGTGTGGTGATTGCAAGGGGATGGGGTAAAGGGAGGTAAAGGAGCGTATATGGGGGATAAATAGTGATAGATGGAGACTTGACTTCAGATGGTGAACACAAAACAGGGTAAACAGATGATGTGTTGAAGAATCGTGCACCTGAAACCTCTGTAATTTTGTTAACCAGTGTCACCCCAATAAATTCAATAAAAAAGGGGGGGGAAATCCTGCCCAAATCCTACAGGTTAAACCATATTTTAAGTTCAGTAAAAAATAAAAATAAAGGGCTCAGGATGATCATTTCTTTGGAGAAAAATTAATTGTATGACTGGCTTGTCATTAGACATGCAAACCATCTTAGGTGTCAGCTGTAAGCTGAAGAATCCTATTCCTTTCTTTGGCTTATAGAGCAAGGACATAATAAGAGCTTCTCCCCTGATCTTATAAACTTCTGTGTTCCAACTCACAGTGGATATGATTCCCAGGACTGCAAATAGTCTTAAATATCTTGCCTTTCCTAATAGCTTTAACTTTTTCATTTTCTTAGATATGAGCAATAAAAGCACTATGTGTAAATGTCCTTAAGATTTGGGTAAAGCTGTTGCAAGTTTCAAAATACCCAGTCCCTAAGTACAAGTGGCTTTACATATGGTTAAAAGTTGTGAAGCTATTTCAGGAATGCACAAGGAATAAAGAAAAACAGAGCAGAGATAAGGCAGAACCAAGGGGGGAAATGTTAAGTTTTAAAACACATGACTTTTGTTATACAGGCAGTTTCAAAGTGTGTAATTCAAGCTCAAGTGTTTTTTGACTTTAGTTCCCTAGGGAAAAATGCACAGCAGCAAAAAAATAATGGAAAAGTTGAGGAGGTTTGGATATAGAAGATTTCAGTTACAGTTCCATTTTCCTAGCCTAGAAACTTGAGCAATAAAAACAAATTGGTAACAATAATAGCTACCAGTTATTGACACCTAAAGTAAGCCAAACACTGGTCAAAGTGGTTTATATATATTACTGACTTAATTCTATGAGATATGAAGTGTTTAAAAGAATGGGTTCCAAAGCCACATTGCTTGATTTTAACAGATCTCTCTTTCAGTTATACTAGCTGTATAATCCTGAGCAAGTTCCTCTTCTGTATAATCATTATATGAGGGGGGACCCCACCCCCAGAAAATGGAATTTATTTATAAAAATTGTGTATTTATTTTCATATGTTTAAATTTCAGTCACTGTCAAAGTACTTTTCATTTGATGCAATACACTTATCGAAACATTTTTCCATGGCTCAAAACAGTTTTTGAACTCATCAAATTTGATGCCTTTTAGTGCCTCTGCCATTTTTGTGGTTCACTTCTTCCATATCATCAGTAAAACATTTCCCTTTGACAACTTTTTTTCATCTAGGGCAACAAAATGTCATTAGGGGTGAGATCGGGTGAATAGGGAGGGTGGGGCACAGGGGTCATGCTGTTTTTTGGTCAAAAATTGCTGAACACTCAGCATGGTGTGGGCAGGTGCACTCATAAATCACCCACCATGAACTGAGCAAACACATTGAAAGAGTCTTCAAAAAAAAATTCACTGAAGCCGAACATATCCTCTCACAACGGCACCAGCTAGTACACTAATACAGATGCATTTCTAGCACACTCACCTAGCGAGGGAAGGCTGTAGTACAAGGGGCCTGCTCTTCAGAAGATAATTCCGGCCTTTGGGGGTCTGCTCTGGTATAATGGCACTTCCTCCTAGTTTGCTTATGAAAACCAACTAAGGTTAAGCATGTGGAAAAGGGCTTGTTTGGCACAAAGTAGACTAGTATTTGCTATTCTTATTCTCATTTACATTTAGGAAACCAAGACAGAAAATCTGTTTGCTAAAGATGCAGTGATTAATATCTAGTGAATGAAACAATAATATCTGGCACTTGGTAAGTATTTCATACATGATAGTTATTTTTCATTCTATAATAAACAAAGAGATCACTGTGAAAACACATTTCCCTTTGGTGTTCAAAATTGAGCTTTACTTAAGCTGAACACAGAGTTCCAAGTATAGGTTTCTAATGTAAAGCATTTCAGTAGCTGTCATTGATTATCTTCCCTTTCTTCTTGTATTGCTGGTCATAAGTCCAAGAAACATAAAGAAATTATTCCAAATTCCAATGTGAGAGACCCACATTCTTCAATAATTACTATATTAAAATGCCTTTCCAATAACCATCACTTTGCTGATCTGCAAAATAAACAGCCCCAATCGGTACCCACAGCAGGGCACATTCAGGGCGAATTCCCCACTGTCCAGGTTCTGGCTAACTAGCTGGGCCACCTCAGAAGCCTGAGGCTGAGCAGAGGACACAGCCATCTATTAAAGACAGACTCCTCTTAACCAAGCTTATCACCAAAACCCATATACAAAACCAGAATGCTGAAGGATTAATTACAAGGAGATATACAGCACACTAAAGGGACTGAGACTAGTTTAGTTGATAGCTATATTCACTCCCTATGGACCGACCAATAGGCATAGGGAGCCAGATTATAATTAGAAGGCTACTTGATGAATGTAGAAAAAAAAGAAGGCAGATTCTGCCATTTCTAGAGTAATGAGAACAGAAGAGTTTATATTGAGGCCAGAGGGGTCCAGACCTTTGCTCTGCAGAGAGCCCCTCCCTCACATAGTTTAGGTTACCCTTCCTCTGAGGTTAGTTAACCCCCTTTCCAAAGGACTCGTTTTTTGTTTTTGTTTTTGTTTTTATCTCTGTGACTAATTTCAAGCCTGTTATAATCAAGGGTTTGGGACCTAGAAACTAATCCATCCTTTTAGTAATTTGCCTATATGATCTGATTTCTTATGCTTGTTTCACAATTGAGCTCTCATACAAGGTGATCTTTCCAAAGTTCCAAGCACATATTTCTCCCAAATACCAACAGTAAGATAATCACCTAGTCTAGCACAAAATAAATACTCCATAAATGAAATCCCCTTTCTTAATGTCCCCCTTTCAGAGGTCAACAAGAGTTTTACCTCCTCGTGGTAGTTAGAAGTGTCCTGGGGGACACTGGCAAACCTAAGGGTCAGTTCATTCATTTATGCATTTAACTTTTATTTACTGGGCGTCTATTATGTGCCAAGCACTAAGCAACATGGGCAAGGCAACAGGATGTGAAAAGGCATGTATTCTTCTTCCCCAGATCTCTGGGTGATGTGAAACAGATACTAATTATTTATTGCAATCCCACCAGCGAAGGTGAGATTACAAACTGGGAAAAATGCTCTTAAGGAAAAAAGAAATATAATTCTATAATGAGCTGACCCAACCAGCAGCATTAAAAAGGATTCTCTGAGCAAATGAGATTTGAGTGGAGGTTGAGGGAGAGTAGTAGGCATTAACTGGCAGAGCAGAGAGTGACCAAGTGGGTTTGGGAACAGGAGGGCAATGGGCCATTGAGCAAAGCAGTCATAAGACAGATAGCATATGTGAGAAGGAGCCGGGCCATGCATGTTCTTGCTGGCCAAAATACAGATTTTGCTCTTTACCCCAGGATGAAGAGTTTCAGGGTGAGTCGATGATTCTTGATCAGATTTGCACCTTTGAAGATCACTCTGCCCATAGGATGGAAAATAAGTTGGAGCGGGCTCAGGAGGAGGCTGGGAGACCAGCTTAGGGGATCACACTGGTTCCAGCAAGAGATGCTGGCTCCTTAGTGATCTATGACGGTGAAGACAAACGGACAGGACTAAGATACTGCAAAAATAAATGTTCATTAACAAGCAATGAGTAAGAAAAAATTGTCCCACTGTGTGAACAAATTATTGAGCAATAAAAAAGCATAGACTTAAAAAAAAAAGAAAAAGAAAGAATAGACTTAACTCAACAACGAGACACAAATCTAGGGGTGCAGCAAAGGGAATTGACCAGGAAGAGGCACAGGGGAACGTCTGGGAGTGAAATCTGAATTGTGTTGGTGGTTAAACAGGCATACAAATTGGTCAAAATTCATCAAAATATACTTTTAAATGATTAAATGTTATTGTATATAATGTATATCTCAATATGGTTAATTTTTATCTAGAAATCAGTGTAGCATTATTATTAAGTGCATGGATTTGGGAATCATCCAGACATCGATTTGAATCTTAGCTCTATAATTAGTAATTGTGTTACCCTAGGAAAGTTGATAAAATGGGGAGGGAAGATGATTGTTTTGAGGACCAATCACCCAGTTTAGCAGATTGCCAAATATAAAAGCAGGAAGGCTTATTATTTAAGTTTTATTCCCTGATCCAGTGAGAGCACTAGATCAAGGAACAAACATTTCTTGAGTGTGTTCTATTATTAGACATCTGCTAGGCCCTACAGATGTTCTCATTTGATCCTAATGAAAATTCTCAGAGATGACCATTTTTTCTATAGATTTAAAACATAGAAATCTCCTAGGAAATGATAACTTGGCCAAGGTTATTCACAGAGTAAACATGGAGCCCAAGGTCCTCGCAGTGGTGAGAGAATGCCACCTTAGACCCTCCCTCAGTGACCTAGGAGGAGACCTGAGGAACCTCATGGGATTTTCCAAGAGGCAGAACATGAACACAAGTGCTATGAAAGTGCTATGAAAGATGATCCTAAATGGCACACAATTTGGGCACTCATTAATTTGCTTTTACTGTATGCATTGTTGAGGTTACTGTCTTAGTTCATTGGGGCTACTATAACAAAATACCACAGACTGGGTAACATAAAAAACAGAAATGGCTGGGAAACTAAGATCAAAGCAGCAGCATGGTCAGGGGAGGGCCCACTTTCAGGTTTCAGCTTTCTTAATGAAGGGGACAAGGGAGTTCCCTCTGTTGTCAATCTTATTTATGAGGGCTCCACCCTCACAATCTAATCACTTCCCAAAGGCCCCACTCCTAAATACCATCACATTGGGCTTTAGAACTTCAACACATGACTTTGGGGGTTGGGACACAAACATGGTTAAAAAAATTTAGAAATGACTGAAGATTGATAAAGGCTGAATCAGCCCATGCAGAGAAGTGCTAAGGTCCCAAGCTGTCCGGACAGCAGTCCAGGGAGGCAGAGAGGGTACAGGCTGGGGCTTTGGTGACTTCAGACAGCCTGAGAAGAGAGTTTATGCTCATGTCACTGTAACAGAACCTCTGGGCTGCTCTGATTGAAACATAACCCACAGGCCGTTTAGTTAGGGGCCTGATTGCCCGCCGCCAGAATTACAACTCTCAGTACTAGAGTTTAGTGAAAAGAAAAAGAACTATTTATTTAACAGTTAAATAGATTTAGATTACTTGCGGATTTCTGCTGTTGAGTCTATATTCTTTAAAATACCCACAAACACACAGTTCTACCTCCCCCTAACAAACCAGGCCAGCCTTAGAAAAGTTGGAAACATTGTTTCCCTACTTCCTAGGCACAGTTCACTTTACCAGTAGCTGCCAATCATTCAGTTCTGATTGGGGAGGTCCTTTCTGCGCCATGGTGCCCTCCAGCTTTTAATGCAGAAACGCGTGGACTCTCAGCCTCCTTGTAAACTGCCTTCTTCCTGCAAACCGCGTGGATCTCTTCTCCTTCTCAAAACCGCATGGCGAGAGCCTCTTCTTAAAGTGGCCTGGAGAGCCCTCTCAAAACCACATGGAGAACTCAGCTTCTTTAATCCACATGGAGAAGGCCCTTTCACTAAGCTGCATGGAGAAGGCACACGAGAAAGAGAGAGAGAGAGAGAGAGAGAGAGAGAGAGAGAGAGAGAGAGAGAGAGCAAGCGAGAGCGAGAGCAAGCGAGAGAGAGAGGGAGAGCGCAAGACCGAGTGAGTGAGAGAGAGAGAGCCAGAGAGCCAGAGCGAGAGCGAGACCCAGCTAAAATGTCCGCAGCTGCTTATCTATCCCTGACTGCATCCTCTGACGCAGTGGTTGTTGCAGCCAGTTCTGACCATTCACAGAACCCTACGCAGGCTCTGTAGGCTCCTTCTGTACCATCCCACAGTTCAAGACGCCTCCTGTCTTCTTGGGCCTTGGAAGTATCAAAGCCATTTTGCATAACAAAGACACTAGCAACTAGCCCCAGGCATGCAAAGGCTTCTTAAAAGCTGCTTGCTTTTCCCCATCCCCCAGCTGCAATCTCTGGGGTTTGTTTTTGGACACCCCTGTTTCTGTAACATCACCATTACTTACCATTTGAGTGGCTTCAAGACATCTACAGACAAAGCCTGGTCCCTGAAAAAGGAATAAAGATGGTAAGGGGCAGGGGCATGGGAGAAGAGAAAGCGCAGCAGATAGAAAAGGAGCTGGAGTGAGTGGCACAGATAGGGTATTCTCAGTGCCAGTTCAGGCACTGGTGCTATTATTTTTGCACTTCAGCTATGACAGCTTTTTGTAAAAAGCCAAAACAGCTGAAAGCTTTTCTTAGAATCTCTTTTCCTCTACGAATTAGGGAGAATCCAGCTGTAAAATGATCCTTTTGAGAAAAAAATAATTGAAATAATGGACCTCCTTGTACTTTTGACTTCACTCTGTCACTGTCACAGGTGGCTTTTGCAGATGAGGCAAGAGACAATAGAGTAATTGTTTCTAGAAAAAGACAGTGATGCTCTGCATTTTTAAATCTTCTGCCTCTTACACCAGGTGCGTTTCCTAAGCAAAATTTTGCAGAGCAGCTGGATGGTACACATGATATATTCTTTTTACAAGCCAAGACTGCTTTTTTTCCCTAGTCTCATATTCAAACTAATCCTTAGAGGATTTTAAAAATGCTTATGGAATTTATTCTATGCCATCTTTTCTCTCCTGTTTCTCTCAGAGGTCCTAGCATGTTCTAGTTTAAGATTTGGTCAAATTTCATGGACAACGGGGTGGAGATTAACTATGGGAGAAGGGGTGGGCCAGGTGGGGGGGAGCAATGGGGAGAAAAGTGGGACAACTGTAATAGAAAAACAATAAAAATAAATTTTAAAAATAAAATAAATTAAAAAATAAAAAAGATTTGGTCAAATTAAGTTCAAATTAAAACTCCTAAATTCTACTTTGATACTCATACCACCATGACAACACCCCCAAACACACACCATCTGTGTCCAGGTTCTGGGAAGTTTCTGTATTCACTTACAGAGGGAGCAGGAGGCAGGGACGTTAAGAACCTATTTAGCAAATCAGTCCGCAGGATGGAAGGGCAGGAGAATAGGGATAAGACACTGAGAGGTGGCCAGACTTCAGTGTCAAACAAAGATACGACCTGGGAAAAAGAACCAACCAACCACGTCTTATGGGTGGAGACTTTGGGAGATGAAGAAAGGGATTGTAAACCAGAGACCTGTAGGTTCACATGAGCTAGTTATGAAGAATGCTTGGTTCTAAATGGATACTGAATGAAGGTTTGCTGATTGAATCAATAAACATATGAATGATTGCCTAAGCTATAGGGGCCATGGTAGGCTTAAGAGAGAGAAGATAAGGAGCTGAATAGCCCCACCCCACCCCACCCCCAGCGGCTTATTCTTATGCTTCTCCATCCTCATTCAAATGTGGGTTAAGGTTAGAGAACACATCAGGTATCTCAAGGCCCCATTGTCCACACCTGTGTTTTAGATCAATATAAGGCATAGCTTCTCTCCTCCTATATTTTAAAAATATATATATATAAGCTCCAAGGGCTTTTTAAGATCAAAGAAGCTAAAATTCACTGAGGGGAAGAAAGGTGAGAAGATATATGATAACTTCCATAAGAACTAGTAAGATTGCACTGAGAATTAGTCTGGTTATTGTCATAGATAGCATTTATTATTTCAGGGAACACTTACTGAGAGACTACTACCCACCTCATGGTTGATGTAGCACAGGTTCCTGGTCCTGAACTGGGTGAAGAGCCAGGAAATATGAATCTGAGCCCTGGCTCAGACACTTGGTGACTTTGAGAATGAGCACTGCAAGCAAAGAATAGCTTGTGAGCCATCCCAAAAAGACAAGAAAGAGTACATGAACTCAAGAAACTCTAAATAGCATGGTGTTTTGTTAAAATGCCAAGCAGGGATAGCAAAACCTTAGGTTAATACTTAGTAAGTGCTCAATAACTATTTTTTGAATGAATGAATGAATGAGAAGTAGGCAGAAACAGATCACAGAGGAGCTTGTAGTCATTCTATGCTAAGAAACTTGGATTTGTCTTGTGAACAACTGAGAATCACTAATGGGAGAGAACTTTACTCAGCCTTTGGTTATAGCTAGGTGTCATAATGTATGAAAAATTAATTTAGGGGTATAAGAGGTGATGCAAAAAGACCAGTTAAGAAGCTGTGGTGCTACAAAAGGAGAAAAGCAAAGAACTTGGAGAAATCAGAGTTAAAACATATAGCACTTGGCTAGTGATTCGATGAAGGGAGTAAGTAGAAGAAAACTTGAATCATGGACTATTAGGGTGATAAATTTCTTGACAGTTACACCAATTTATATAGAAAGTACATGAAGAACAGGAGTAAAGGGAAATTGATAATTTTGGCTTTGAACATGTTCAGTGGAACATCCAGGTGGAAATAAACCATTTAAATTAATAAACATTAAAATAATAAACAATAAAAAATAAACACTGAGCCTTCTCTTTGGGTCAAAAGCTATTCTAAGCCCCTACATATGTAAACTCGTGTAATGCTCACAACCCCAGAAGATACATATACTATTCCTAACATTATTTTGTAGAGAAGAGAAACAAGGTACAGAGAATTCAAGTAACTTCCCTAGGTCCCCAAGCTGTTAAGTGGCAGAGTGAAACTCAAACCCAGATCATCCGGCTCCATATCCTACTCTCTCAACCTCCATGCAAATGGATATGTATTTGCATTTAGTGAGGGCCCAGGGTTCTCAACTTCTGTCTTCTGATAGAAACAGGACTCAATAAATAATCAAATAAAAATAATAATTTAATTTTTTAAACACACAAATTGACAAATTTTGATCATCAGATAATGAATGTTGTTATTATTGGTGATTTAACAGTTAAATCTCAATCTACATTTAAATGTAATGCTAGTTTCCAAAGCAAACAAAATATGATACTATTTTTATATTCACTTGTCAAGTCATGTTTTCAATATAATTTATTTAGAATAAATTTAATATCACATGTAATCTGTTAAATAGAAAAAAGACATAATTGGTCTTTATGTGTATTATAAATATTACAGAACATGTTAAAATATATTGCAATATAATCTTTAATAGTATACCCTTTAAATTGATATTTAACTCAAAATTATTTCTTCACTTTCTAATTACTTTGCAAAAATAATACTCTGTTTTTAAAAATTCCTGAGAGGGTTCATGAGATTAAGTATGTCTGTGAAATGGCTTTGAGTTTTAAAAGAACAGAAAGTACTACTTGACACCAAGGTATAATTTCTGCCATTTCAGGATATTTTTATTTTATTTTTTAAGTATATTTTATTGATCATGTTGTTACAGTAGTCCCAATATTTTTCCCTTTGCTCCCTTCTGCCCAGTACCCCACTTTCCTCCAGCAATCCCACTCAACTTAGTTCATGTCCATGAGTCATGCATATAAGTTCTTTGGCTTCACCCTTTCCTATGTTATTCTTAACTTCCCCCTCTCTATTTTGTACCAACCAATTATGCTTCCTAATTCCTGCACCATTCCCCCATTTCTCCCCCTTCCCCCTCCCAGCTAATAACCCTCTGAATGATCCTCATACCTATGATTCTGTTCCTATTCTAGTTAGCTTAGTTGAATTTTGTTTTTATTTTTTAGATTCAGTTGTTGATAGTTGTGAGTTTGTTGTCATTTTAGTGTTCATAATTTTGATCTTCTTTTTCTTAACTAAGTCCCTTTGACATTTCAAATAATAATGGCTTGGTGATGATGAACTATTTTAGCTTTACCTTATCTGGGAAGCACTTCATCTGTCCTTGGAGTCTGCACGATCCTTCCCCATGTGGGAAGGCCACCCTCTCCTCCACACCCCCACTCTTATTAGGGTTTTCTGGACCCAAGGGTAGGTAGGACGACGACCATGTCCAGCTTGAAGCAGCTAGAGGAGCTTGAGACCTTCGCCCATTGTCCTTTACAAGATTACAAAGGGTCCTAATATTTGAGAGGGGGGGGATAGTTAATTTTTACGAACCAGGGGTATGGACTTGGGGGGGATTGCTGGGGGAAGGGGGTGCTGGGTGGAGGGGAACAAGAGGGAGAAAATTGGAACTGTTGTAACAATATAATCAATAAAAAACATTTTTAAAAAATGATAGCTTTGCTGGATAGAGTAATCTTGGTTGTAAGTCCTTGCTTTTCATCACACTGAATACTTCTTGCCAGTCCCTTCTTGCCTGCAAAGTTTCTTTTGAGAAATCAGCTAACAGTCTTATAGGCACCTCTTTGTAGGTAACTCTCTGCTTTTCTCTTGCTGCTTTTAAGATTCTCTCTTTATCTTTCACCTTTAGCATTTTAATTATGATGTGTCTTGGTGTGGTCCTCTTTGGGTCTAGCTTGTTTGGGATTCTCTGTGCTTTCTGGACTTGTATGTCTATTTCCTTCACCAAATTTGGGGACTTTTCCTTCATTATTTTCTCACATAAGCTTTCAACTTGTTGTTCTTCTTCTCCTTCTGGCACCCCTATGATTCAGATGTTGGCACATTTGAAGTTGTCCCAGAGGTTCCTAATCCTCTCCTCATTTTTTTCAATTCTTGTTTCCTCACTCTGCACTGGTTAACTGTTTTTTCCTTCCTTATGTTCCAAATCATTGATTTGAACCCCCGTTTTCTTCCCTTCACCATTGGTTTTGTGTGGATTATTTTTTGTTTCACTTAGCATAGTCTTCACTTCTACCCTTATGTGTTTGCCATACTCAAGCATATCTGTCAAGCCTGTGAGCATCTTTATCACCAGTGTTTGGAACTCTGCATCTCTTAGGCTGGCTATCTCCTCGTCTGTTAAGTTGGCTATCTTCTTGTTGCTTACTTCTCCCACCAGAACCTTGATTCATTCCCCCTTTTGGGCCATACTTCTCTGGCTCTTCATCTTGACAGGTTTCTGTGTTTGTTTGTCTCTATGTCTTAGGTAGAGCTGTTGCACCTATTATGTTTAAAGGGAAGAGCCTTAGGTATTCGTCAGTACAGGCAACCTGTTTCACTACATTGTGGCACTGTTTGTAGGGGAGGGATCTGAGAGGGAACAATGTTGCTTGCTCAGCAGTGCCCCTTTTCCAGACACTTCTCCCACTTCCATATGGGACTGGCGCCTCTCCAACTGTTGCCCTGGCCGTCATTCCCAGAGAGGGTGGGTCTGTGCACGTTCTAGGACTGTGGGGGCCCTTTAAACAAGAAAACTCTGCTGAGAGACTGGCAGTTTCTGCCTCTGCCCCAACCCCCACTGGTTTGCACAATCAGAAGCAATGAGGCTTTCTTGTCCCCAGAGCTGGAACTGTGAGCTATTCGGTCTGGTCTGGTGCTGGGAATACTCCCCAGGTGTCCCTTTCAACTTTCTTAAATGTTTGACTGCTTTCTTCTGGCCTGCCACTGCCACTGCTGCCACTGCTGCCACTGCTACCACTGCTGCCGCCACCACGCCATGTCCTTTCCGCCCCTCCTACCTGTCTGGATGAGTATTTCTTCTTTATATCTTTGTGCGTTAGACTTCCATACAGCTTGATTTTCTGGAACTTCTGGTTGTCTCTAGTTTTGAAGTAGTTGTATTTCTTCTTAGTTGTGGAGGGAGACGTGGCCTGTCTGTCTCAGCCTCCATCTTGACCAGAAGTGGGAAACAAATTTTTAATTGTATTTGATTTTCATTTATTTAAATTTTAACTTTAAAACTTATGCCAAATTTAGTTATTGATAAAATTCTGTGTATGTTTGGAACAACTTGGGTATGTAAATCTTCTTCCCAACTGTAAACTTTTCAAAACTGAATGTGCATCAAGTATTTCCAATGAAAATTTAATCTTCAAAATAAAATGTGCTGAAAGTGCTAAATATACATCAGATTTTGAAGACTTAGTACAAAAAAAGAAAGTAAAATATCTCAATAATTCTTATGTTGATTATATGATAAAATGAAGTTAGCAATAGTGAGCTGAATAATATGTATTAAAAATTTGACATTTCTCTTACTTTTTAATGTGGCCCTTAGAACATTTTAAATTACATAAGTATATGCAGCTCATATTATTTCTTTCAGGAGGTGCTCATCTATGTCACGGTCAATGGTGTCATAGAGCATCAGCACCCCTCATTAGCTGTCTGTATGACCCTAAGTGAACTATTTAACTTTTTTAAGCCTCTGTTTACTCACCTGTAATCTGAGGAAATTTTTACTATCTTCTGAATAGGTAGGTAGTAAATTTTACATGAGACAGTGAACAAAAAGCTTACCATAGTTCATGGCTCATAGTTAAATATTCTTTAAATGTTCACTTTTATTATTGTTGTTGTTACCATTATTCTCTAACAATCACCTACATCGTTAGCAAAAAGTACACCAAAAAGTGTTAGTTGCCTTGGGTTGACTAGTATCTCATGACCAGTAACTTTATTTTTCAAAATACATATAGGGATGATTCAGATATAGAAGTTTTCTCATATTTATAAATTTATTTACATAAAAAATACATTTTTAATTGTTGAAATGTTTTTATTTAGAACGATGTAATTACTTAAAACTAGGCTCTCCAGGAAAATCAGGAGCATGAGTTTAACTCCCAAAACATTGGTGCACAATATCTTAAAGAAATCAAACTCAGAGATTCTTCATTTAGATTTAATTTTGAAAGTTAAGCTTTGTTTATATCCACTTTTTTTAGAGGGGGCAATATTAAAAAGAAGACTAAATAAATAGTCTCAATATACTTAAGGACTTCTCTTTCAAGAAAGATGGAGAAGTACTTTTTCTTATTCTTCCTGCTAAGTACAACTAAAACCTCTGTACCTTATATATAAAACTAGTCTGAAAGATGGACAGAAGGCAGACCACGAGCAACTGAAGGGCCCAAGGAACAGCACAGTGTTGAATTCCCTGGTTTTTCATATTGCCTCTTATATACTAGACTTGGAATTGGAGAAACCAGACACACAGTATGCCAATGGGTGTGGACAAAGAACATCTCAAAAAGCCTCCTTTTTCTAGCCAGAGGGCAAAAAAAAAAAAATTGTTAAAGACTTTTAGCAAGATAGAACAGTGTTCAACAATAATAACTCTACTCTTGCCAAACACCACACACACACAAAAAATTGAAAACCACCAAAAGTCCAGCAAGAAGTCTGGACTTTTCTCTGCAATAATGGGGCATTTTTCCCCTTCCCCACTGGTGTGAGAGGAGATATAGTGGAGATTCAAGACTTACACTACTGTCCATCAGTAATAAGACCTCTGCATCCCCTGTGGTATGAGTGGAAGCCACATCAGGAGCTTGAATTCCAACCCGTAACCAACAGTAATAAGTAAGCCCTCTTGTCTTCAGGTGTCAATGGGGGCTGAGTAGAAAACCTGGAGTTCTATCCTCACTGAGCATTAATGAAAAGGTGGCTTCCCTTCCTCACAACCAGAGTGGTATCAGAGGAAGTCACATAAAACAGAAAGTTTATATAAGATCCAGAGTCTTGAGGACTTTCAGGCAAAATGGAGGCCTAGACAGACATGCTGCATCTCCCTCCACAACTAAGAAGAAATACAACTACCTCAAAACTAGAGACAACCAGAAGTTCCAGGAAATCAAGCTGCATGGATGTCCAACAAACGAAGATATAAAAAAGAAATACTCATCCAGACAGGTATGAGGGGTGGAGCTAGGTCAGAGAGGACATTGCGTGGAGGCAGATGTGGCAGCAGCAGTGGGCCAGCAAAAAGCATAGTCACACATTTTAAAAAGTCAGGAGGGACACTTGGGGAGCACTCCCAGCACCAGACCAGACCAGACCAGACCATGCAGCTCACTGTAACAGCGCTGGGGAAAATAAAGCCTCATTGCTCCTGACTGTGCAAGCCAGTGGGGTTTGGAGTGGAGGAAGAAACTTCCAGTCTCTCAGTAGAGTTCACTTGTTTAAAGGGCCCCCACAGTCCTAGGATGTCCACACACCCATCCACTCTGGGAACGACAGCCAGGGCAACAACTAGAGAGGTGCCAGTCCCATACAAAGTGGTAGAAGTGCCTGGAAAAGAGACGAGTGCTGAGCAAGCAACATTGTTCCCTCTCAGATCCCTCCCCCACAAACAGAACAACAACGTGGTGAAACAGGTCGCTCTCTATTGACAAGAAAACCCAAGGCTCTACCCCTTACAATGTAACAGGAGTGACAGCTCTACCTAAGACACAGAGGCAAACAAACACAGGAACCTGTCAACTTGAGGAGACAGAAAAGTATGGCCCCAAAGAGGGAGAAGTAAGCGACAAGGAGATAGCCAATCTCACAGATGAGGAGATAGCCAACCTAACAGATGTAGAGTTCAAAACACTGGTGATAAGTATGCTCACAGGCTTGACAGATATGCTTGAGTATGGCAAACGCATAAGGAAAGAAGTGAAGGCTATACTAAGTGAAACAAAAAAAAAATCCACATAAAACCAATGGTGAAGAGAAGGAAACTGGGGTTCAAATCAATGATTTGGAACATAAGGAAGGAAAAAACAGTCAACCAGTACAGAATAAAGAAACAAGAATTGAAAAAGATGAGGAGAGGATTAGGAACCTCTGGGACAACTTCAAACGTGCCAACATCCGAATCATAGGGGTGCCAGAAGGAGAAGAACAACAAGTTGAAAGCTTATGTGAGAAAATAATGAAGGAAAAGTCCCCAAATTTGGTGAAGGAAATAGACATACAAGTCCAGAAAGCACAGAGAATCCCAAACAAGCTAGACCCAAAGAGGACCACACCAAGACACATCATAATTAAAATGCTAAAGGTGAAAGATAAAGAGAGAATCTTAAAAGCAGCAAGAGAAAAGCAGAGAGTTACCTACAAAGAGGTGCCTATAAGACTGTTAGCTGATTTCTCAAAAGAAACTTTGCAGGCAAGAAGGGACTGGCAAGAAGTATTCAGTGTGATGAAAAGCAAGGACTTACAACCAAGATTACTCTATCCAGCAAAGCTATCATTTTTTAAAAATGTTTTTTATTGATTATATTGTTACAACAGTTCCAATTTTCTCCCTCTTGTTCCCCTCCACCCAGCACCCCCCTCCCCCAGCAATCCCCCCCAAGTCCATACCCCTGGTTCGTAAAAATTAACTATCCCCCCCCTCTCAAATATTAGGACCCTTTGTAATCTTGTAAAGGACAATGGGCGAAGGTCTCAAGCTCCTCTAGCTGCTTCAAGCTGGACATGGTCGTCGTCCTACCTACCCTTGGGTCCAGAAAACCCTAATAAGAGTGGGGGTGTGGAGGAGAGGGTGGCCTTCCCACATGGGGAAGGATCGTGCAGACTCCAAGGACAGATGAAGTGCTTCCCAGATAAGGTAAAGCTAAAATAGTTCATCATCACCAAGCCATTATTATTTGAAATGTCAAAGGGACTTAGTTAAGAAAAAGAAGATCAAAATTATAAACACTAAAATGACAACAAACTCACAACTATCAACAACTGAATCTAAAAAATAAAAACAAAATTCAACTAAGCTAACTAGAATAGGAACAGAATCATAGGTATGAGGATCATTCAGAGGGTTATTAGCTGGGAGGGGGAAGGGGGAGAAATGAGGAAATGGTGAAGGGATTAAGAAGCATAATTGGTTAGTACAAAATAGAGAGGGAGAAGTTAAGAATAACATAGGAAAGGGTGAAGCCAAAGAACTTATATGCATGACTCATGGACATGAACTAAGTTGAGTGGGATTGCTGGAGGAAAGTGGGGTACTGGGCAGAAGGGAGCAAAGGAAAAAAAAATTGATACTACTTTAACAACATATTTAATAAAATATACTAAAAAAAATTTAAAAGATCCGGAGTCTCATAACATAATGCCCTAAATGTCCAGGTTTCAATTTAAAAAATCACTTATCATTATAAGAACCAAAAAAAATCTCAACTTGAATTTAAAAAGACAATTAATAGATGTCAACAAAAAAATTTCAGCGATAATGGGATTACCTGGCAGGTATTTTTAAACAGCTATCATAAAAATGTTTTAGTAGAAAATTATGAACATATTTTAAATGAATGAAAAAATAGAAAGACTCAGAAAAGAAATAGAAAAATTAAGGAAGAACCAACTGGAAATGTTAGAACTGAAAAATACAATAACTGAAAAAAATTTTAAAACAGTGAATGGGCTCAACAGCATAATGGAGGAGGCAAAGGAAAGTAACAGTAAACTTGAAGACAGACCAATAGAAATTACACAATCTGAACAACAAAAAGAAAATAGACTGAAAAAAATGAAAAAAGCAACTGGGACCTGTGGATTATAACAATTATTTGAGATGCATGCTGTTGGAGTCTCAGAAGAAGAGAAGAATGAAAGTAGGGCTGAAAAGTATTTGAAAAAATTTTGAATTTCTCATAGTAGGCAATAAACAAACCTACAGATTCAATAAGCTCAGTGAATTCTAACAGGCTGAACTCAAAGAAATCCATGCCAAGGCATATCATACTCAAACTTCGGAAAAGTAAAGACAAAGTAAAAATCTTGAAAGAAAAGAGAAAGATACAGTACCTTAGTGTAAAAATAATTCTAATGACAGCAGATTTCTCATCAGATATCATGGAGGTCAGAGTGGTCCAACATTTTTTAAACACTGACAGGAAAAAGCTATCAATCTAGAATTCTATATCCAGTGAAAATATTCTTCAGAAATGAAGGGAAGTTTTAGCCATTCTCAGATGAAGAATTTGTCCCCATCAGACATACCCTAGAAGAATGGCTAAAGAAAGTTCTCTAAATGGAAAGGAAACTATTTTGTTTTAAAGGTAATATTGGAACAGCAGGAAGAAAGAAAGAACAACAAAAAGAGTAAAAATGTCAATAACTACAATTTATTTTCTTCTCCTGAGTCTTCTAAGTTTTTTGACAACTGAAACAAAATTGATAGCACTGTAAGATGTGGTTCTAAATGTATGTAGATGGATTATTTAAGGCACTTATAAACAGGTAAGGCAAAAGGGCAGAATAGGAAGTAAGATTTCTACAATTCATTTGAACTGGTAAAATGTCAATAACAGTAGACTGTGATAAGCTATGCATAAATAATATAATACCTAGAGCAAAAAATCTATACAAAGAGATACACTTACAAACACTATCAGCGGAGACAGCATTCCTCACAGTCAGGCCCTCTGCCTCCAAGTAGATGTGCAGTAGCTCTGGACATGGGCCTGCTCAGTCAGCCCCACAGAGTTGCCTAGAGCCAGTTTCCCAAGCCCTCCCAAAACTGCAGCACTTTAGGGGTTGGGGGAGGGGGGGATCTATTAGTAACTCAACACAAAATTCTGAAAAATGTTCAGTAACCCATAGGAAGGTATGAAAAAGAACACAGAAAAAAACACAAATAAAACAAATGAAAAACAAACATTAAAATGTCAGACATAATCTCTACTATGTCAAAAATTACATAAATGTAAATAGTCCAATGCATCAAGTAGGAGACAGAGATTGGCAGGCTAAATTAAAAATAATGTGCTAAATAATCTCTAGCTATAAGAATCTCATTTCAAATATAATGATGTAGGTAGGTTGAAAATAAAAGGATAGAAAAAATATATAGTAAAAATATTAATCAAAAGAAAGCTGGTGTGACTATATTAATATCAAAAAAGGAGACTTCAGAGCAAAGAAAATTACCAAAGATAAAGACATTACATAATAATAAAAAGGTTAATCCACCTAGAAGACATAACTATTCTAAATCTATATGCAACAAACAACAGTTACAAAATATATAAAGCAAAAACTGATAAAGAATAGAGTAATTCATAATTATAATTGTACGCTTCAAAATTCTCTCTTTCAACAGCTGATAGAACAACTGGACATTAAATGATCAAGGATATAGAAGGACTCGGCAACACTGTTAACCAACAGGATTCAGTTGATATTTGTAGAATATTCCACCCAACAATAGCAAAATATACATTATTTTCAGTTACCATGGAACATATACCAAAGTAGACCATATCCTGGACCATGAAACCAACCTCAATAAACTTAAAAGTATTGCAATTATACAAAGTGTGTTCTCTAACCATAATGCAATCAAACTAGAAATCAGTAACAGAAATATAACAGGAAAATCTTCAAACACTTAGTAACTAAACAACACATTTCCAAATACTTCATGGGTCATAAGGACAGCTCAAAAAAATTTTTTTTAAATAAATTTAACTGAATGAAAATGAAAATACAACATATCAAAATTTGTGGAATACAGCTAATTCAGTGCTAGGGGGAGAATTATAGCACTAATGCTAACATTAGTAAAGAAGAAAAGTCTCAAATCAATAACCTTAGTTCCCATCTCAAAAATATTTTCAAAAGAAAAGAAAAAACAAAGAAAGCAGAAGAATGAAATAAAATGATAAGAACAGAAACCAATGAAACTGAAAAACATAAAATAGAAAAAAATCAATGGAACAAAAAACTGTCTCTTTTAAAAGATCAATTAACTAATCTCTAGTAAGACTAAGAAAGAAAAAAGAGAAAAGACAAAAATTACCTATATCAGGAATGAAATGGGATATCGCTATAGAAACTGAAGACATCAAAAAGTATAATAAGGGAATATTACAAACAACTCTACACACACAAATTTAATTACTTAGATGAAATGAACCAATTCTACAAAAAGTACAGCCTACCACAAGTCATCCAATATGAGATCAATAATTTGAATATTCCTTTAACTACTGAGTAAATTAAATTCATAATTTTAAAACTCTTGAAAAGAAATCTCAAGACCCATATGGTTTCTAGGGAGAATTCTACCAAATATTTAAAGAAGAATTAACACCAACTTCACACATTCTCTTCCAAAAATTAGAAGAAGAAGGAATAAATGCATTACTTATTGCCCTAACTTGGCCTCTATTCTACACCACATCTGAATTCTTTCAGTTCTAGAATATACAAGGCACCTTCCTTGCTCAGGGGAAGAATGAACCCATGTTGTTTCCTTTGTCCAGGAATCTTCCCAATCATGCCCACTTTACCCAGTTTTTGTTTGTTTGTTTTTGTTTTTTTAATTCTCATGGTTAATTACAGGAAAAGGATATAGATTTAAATCAGGTAAGGGAAAAAATGCATGGAGGAGACTTCCGGCCAAGATGGAGGCTTAGACGGACACGCTAGGTCTCCCTCTACAACTAGAGAGGAATACAACTACTTCAAAACAAAGGATAACTAGAAATTCCAGAAAATAAAACTACACGGAAGCCCAACATATGAAGTTATAAACCAGTGGTGCCATTTGGGCAGGTAAGAGTTAAAGAGGGCAGTGCTGTTTGCAGTCGCACCTGGACAGCGGCGGGGCGGCGAAAAATTCCGGCGGCAGTCAAGCCCCTGGCGGTGCGCGACCCCGGCGCTGGGGAGAGCGGCCGCCGCATCGCCTTGAACAGTGAGGCCCAGGGGGGCGGGAGGACGGATCCCGGTCTCCTAGCTGAATAACTGTGTGAATCCACCTTGGACCCCCGCCCCCAAAGAAAGAAAGCACCACAGGGCTGCGAAATAGGTCGCGGACAGGCAGGCGCCGGCCGGTCGCTGATTTGTGACGCGTACACAGGCACTGCCCCCGACAGCCGGCCCAAGAAAGCAAAACGCATCTGTCAAAATGAGGCAGACAACTATAGAAATCCCGGTGGCACAGCTCACCAGGCAACAGATGGAGAACCTGGCAGATGAACAGATAAGAAACCTGTCAGAGGCTCAGTTCTGGGCCATTGTTATCAGGTGGCTTACAGAATTCACAAAAGAGCAGGAAAAAGATAAGAAAGAAGCGAAAAACATTCATAACGAAAGGAAAAAAACCACATACGAGACAGATGGTGAGGAAAAAAAATCCAGAGTTCATTACAACAAACTGGAATATGGAGAAGGAACAAGCAGTCAACCAATGCAGAGAGAGGAAATGGGAAGCAACAATGAGAGGATCAGAAACCTCTGGGACAGCTATAAAAGGCCCAACATAAGAATCATTGGTTTGCCAGAGAGTGAGGAAGATGAACTAGAACTTGAAAAATTGAGTGAAAATATAATAAAGGAGAACTTCCCAGACTTGGGGAAGGGAATAGACTTGCAGGTCCAAGAAGCAAGGAGAGTTCCCAAGAGACTGGACCCAGGGAGAACCACTCCAAGACACATTATAATCAAAATGTCAAAAATTAAAGATAAAGAGAGAATCTTAAAAGCAGCAAGAGAGAAGAAAAGAATTATGTACAAAGGGGTCCCAATTAGACTATCAGCTGACTTCTCAAGGGAGACCCTGCAGGCAAGAAGGGACTGGCAAGAAATATTCAAAGTAATGAAAATCCAAAACCTACAACCACGAATACTCTATCCAGCGAAATTGTCATTCAGAATAGAAGGACAGAGAAAGTGTTTCCAGGACAAAATAAAACTGAAAGAGTTCATTAGATCCAAACCACTGTTATATGAGAAGTTAAAGGGACTGGTTTAAAAAACAGAAGCTAGGGAGATGAAACAAAGGCAAACTAAACAGGCAACGAGAGTGGAAAAGGAACTGTGGGTACGGGAAGCATATTGGGGGGAGGTCAACAGGGAGGGGGAGTGGGGAGAGGGAGGGAGATGATATAGGAATTGGGGATCATGGCAGGAGGGAATGGAATAGACGGAGAGAGGTTGGGAGGAACTGTATGCACAACTAATGGACATAATCTAAAAGGGGGGGACAACTGGAGGGAGGGGGGCCACCGGGTGGAGGGGAGCAGAGGGAAGGGAAATTGGCACAAATGTAATATTTTAATCAATAAAACACACTAAATCTGAAAAAAAAAAATGCATGGAGCATCTAGTTGTCCTCGCTGGTGTAGCTGGGACAGCATTATCCTTCCAGCATCCATGTGTGACAATACCCAGGGAGTATTGCCAACCAGGGAAGCTCACCTGAGCCTTTGTGTGCATAGTTTTACTGAGTCTCCATCACATAGCCATGGCTGCCTATGTGGCTGACCTCAGTCTCCAGCCCCTCCAGACATCTACTGATACTGAATGACCCTATAGCCCCCATGGTAAATTACATGGTCAGTCTTTCTTTCCAGCCCCCACCCTAAGACTCTTTGATGTGGCCAACTACTATTCTAAATCATTTTTTAATTTTTTTCTTGAATTTACTGGGATGACATTAACAAAATTATATAGGTTTCAAATATACAATTCTGTAAAAATATATCAACCGTGTATTGTATTATGTGTTCACCACCCCAAGTCAAACCTCCCTCTATCACCATTTAACCCCCCCCCCTTTACCCTCTTCTACAACCCCCCAACCCCTTTTCCCTCTGGTAATCACAATATTGTTGTCTGTGTCTATGAGCTTGTTTTTTGTTTGTTTGTTTTTGCTTAATCCCTTTACTTTTTTCATCCTGCCCCCCAACTCCCTCCCCTCTGGCAACTGTCAGTCTGCTCTCTGTAACTATGAGCCTGTTTCTGTTTTGTTTATTAGTTTATTATATTCATTAGATTCCACATATAAGTGAGATCATATGGTACTTGCCTTTTTCTGACTGGCTTCTTTCACTTAGCATAATACTCTCCAGTTCCATCCATGCTGTCGCAAAAGGTAGGAGTTCATTCTTTCTTTCTGCTGAGTAGTATTCCATGTGTAAATGTGCCACAGCTTTTTTATCTACTAATCTACTGATGGGCACTTGGGCTGCTTCCAAATATTGGCTGTTGAAGTAATGCTGCAATGAACATAGGGGTGCATTTTTCTCTTGAATTAGTGTTTCAGGTTTCTTCAGATAACTTCCCAGAAGTGGAATCACTGGGTCATAAGACAGATCCATTTTTAAGTTTTTGAGGTATCTCCATACTGCTTTCCACAGTGGCTGCACCGATCTGCACTCCTACCAAGAGTGCACGAGTGTTCCCTTTTCTCCACATCCTTGCCAGCATTTGTTGTTTGTTTATTTATTGATGATAACCATTCCAAAAGGAGTGAGGTGATATCTCATTGTGGTTTTAATTTGCATCTCTCTGATGATTAGTGTTGTTGAGCATCTTTTCATGTTTATTGGCCATCTGTAGGTCCTCTTTGGAGAAGTGTCTATTCAGGTCCTTTACTCATTTTTAAATTGGATTGTTTGTTTTGTTTTGTTTTTCTTTATTGAGTTGTATAAGTTCTTTATAAATTTTGGATACTAAGCCCTCATCAGATGTATCATTGGTAAATATATTCTCACATTCAGTGGGTTGTGTTTTCATTTTGTTGATGGTTTCCTTTGCTGTGCAAAAACTTTTCAATTTGATGTAGCCCCATTTGTTTATTGTTTCTTTTGTTTCCCTTGCCCAAGGCGATATATCAGAAAAACTATTCTATGAAAAATGTCCGAGATTTTACTGCCTCTGTATTCTTCTAGTAACCAGTTTTATTTCTACTCACTACTCAGATCTCTTCTTCTTCAGCTCACGTGTTACTTTATTAGGAAACCTTGTCTTATACACTTATATCACTTGGTATGTTTTCTCTGTGGCACTTACTGCAAATTTAATTTATTATTTAATTCAATTATATGTTTAAGATCTACCTGTCTGTCTAGTCTAGGCTATAAATTGTAAACTATATGAGGCAGGAAACCAGACTACCATACTTGCACTCACTCTCTCTGGCCTGGAGCCCAATGCCTGGGATGCAGACATTATTAAATCAACACTTATTGTCTGAATATGTAGCCAGGGTTCTGCAGAGAGACACAATCAATAGGATTTGTGCATGCATGCATGTGTGTGTGTGTGTGTGTGTGTGGATAGATGATGACAGAAAGAAAGAAAGAAAGAAAGAAAGAAAGAAAGAAAGAAAGAAAGAAAGAAAGAAAGAAAGAAAGAAAGAAAGAAAGAAAGAAAAGAAAGTATTATTATGAGGAATTGGCTCAGGAGGCTATGGAGACTTACAAGTCCCAAGATCTTCAGGATGAGTTGGCAAGCTGGAGAACTGGAGACTCAGGAGAGTGATGGTATATTTCCAATCCAAGTCTGAAGTCCAGCAGGCTCAAAACCAGGGAGATCTGGTGTTTCAATTACAGTCTGAAGACAGGAAAAAGCCAATGTCCCAATGTGAATGTAGTCAAGCAGGAAACATTCTCTCTTGCTTGGAGGAAAGTCAGCCTTTTTATTTTCTATTCAGACCTTCAACTGATTAGATGAGGCCCACCTGTTACATTAGGAAGAGCAATCTACTTTATTCGGTCTAGTGATTTAAATGTTATCTCACTTGTGAAACCATTTGGCCAATCTCACACTTGTCAGAATGGCTATCCTCAATAAATCAAGAAACAAGTGTTGACGAGGATGTGGAGAAAAGGGAACATTTTTGTACTGATGGTGGGAATGCAGATTGATGCAGCCACTGTGGATCTGCCTTTTGACCCAGCAATCTCAATTCTGGGAATATGTTCAAAGGAACCCAAAACACTAATTCAAAAGAACATAAGCACCTTTATGTTCATTGCATTGTTATTTACAATCACCAAGATATGGAAGCAGCCCAAGTATCCATCAATAGATGAGTGGATAAAACAGCTATATGATATTTACTCAATGGGATACTACTCAGCCATTAAAAGAAAGAAAATTTATCCTTTGCGACAGTATGGGTGAACTTAGAAAACATTATGCTAAGTGAAATAAGCCAGTCACAGAAAGACAAATACCATATGACTTCACTCATATGTGGAACCTAATGAAGAGACTGAACTAACAAGCAAAATGGGGACAGACTCATAGATGGAGAGCAGATGACAGCTAGTGGGGACTGTTAGGGGGTGGAGGGACTGAGCAAAGAGGAACAAGGACTCATGGACACGGACAACAGTGTGGTGACTGCTGGTGGGGGGTGTATATGGGGACTAAATGGTAATGGAAAAAGAAAATACAATAAAGGTTAAATAAAAATAAAACAAATGCTAATCTCATCCAAAAATAATCTCACAGAAATCCTCAGAATAATGATGATGAAATATTTGGGCAGCCCATGGCCCAGTCAAGTTGATACATAAAATTATCCATCACATTAAGTTAACAATGAGTAAATATAGAAAAAAATATTTGATTGTATATTAATCTATCAAGTGTCACAGCTTATGGTCAAAGTTTACTTTTCTATTTTGGCTGAAAAATACACAACAGCTAATTCATCAATGAATTCATACTCATTAGCTAAGCTTTGGTCTTGAACAATATGCAATAACAACTGCCATTAACTGAGTATTTTTCTTTGTTTCTATTATCTTCAATCCTTCAAACAACTCTGCCAGACTCAAAGAGGTTCTGTAACTCGCCCAAGACCACACAGCCGGGTAACGGCAAAGCCATGATAGAAGCCCAAATTTGTTTTCAGAACTCAAACTTTTACCTACTTAAGTGCTTTTCATTAAGAAAACAAAGCCAATAAAATTTCCCATAATTGAGAAACAATTTGCAGCTCAGCCATTTTTAAAGTATGTTATTTAACCTCTTTGAGCCCCTGTTTCCTCTTTGTTAGAAAGGGGTAAAAGTACCTTCCTTAGGGAGTTTCTGGAGGATTAGAAGAGCTAATGACCATAAAGAGTTTAGCATGGCATCTGGACACAGTAGATGCTCAGTAAATATTAACTTGTAACAGCAGTTACTGAAAGTCCATTGGCTCTTATTAACGTGTGCTCATGCAGGGTCCCAGACCCCTGTAAAATCCTCCTTGAGTGTTTCTGCATCTGTCTCCTGGAGCTGGGAAAGAATCAGGGAAGGGACAACTCCCATGTGCTCACAATTCAGTCCACCTCCTGACACACATGAGGCTCTTTTTCTCCATCCTTTCTGGTCCCTGACACATCCCACACATATGCACACACAAACATATTCCACCTCTCATGAAAATATCTCCTCTGTTCCAGGAGTCCCAGGGCCTGGCCAGGGGTTGTTATCTAAGATTGGCACCAGACCATCTTCCATTTTCCCTCTCCCTCCCCTGAGCAGACACTTTCAACCCAAGCAAATCAGCTCATGCCAATAAATGCCTGCAGACCACCAGGCCCACCATCTCATCAGACCTGCCCAGAACATCTGGACCCGGCTGGAGCCCAACTTAGACACAAGACTGGGGACAATAAAAAAATCTGTCTTCAGTTTCTATTGCAGCTAAGTGCTTCTCTGGAATGTGTTCCTATTTCAGTGTCAACATTTGCCTATCTTATCATTTTCCATTTTTATTTTATTAACTTCAGTATCATTCTTTCTGTGGATACTTAGTTTTAAATGCTAATTTATTAAAACACTACAAAAACCAGAGAAGGAAAACTCTGATTCCAAAAAACCTCCGCTGCCTTGCGGCATACCTCTTCAGGGGAAAGGCTAAGGGAGTAAACCCCGACAGAAAATCCGGAGCCGGAGTCCCTAAGGCGGTTTGACGTTGTAGTCAATACCGGCAACTCCTGCGGCGCACCTGAACCCAAGCTGTATCGACTCCGTCTTTCCCTTGGACCCTTCAGCTGCGAAGAGAGGGGGGGTCTGCTGCATGGGCAACAGCAGATCCTCCATATCACCCTGCCCAGGCTCTGTAGCTTCAGCTTCACTGGAGAGGACACCCCAGCGTCATCACAAGATGTCGATTCAACACGGGAGGAGACAGATACTGTGTCACTCCCAAGTCGGACTGCACAGCCATTCTCGGCGGTGCAGATAGACTCTTAAGAAGCTACACCATCGTCTCTCGAGACGGACGGCTGCCGACCACAAAAACCAAAAGTTTAATTACTCGAATTCCACCACTCTAATGCAATAATTTTTACTTTCAGCACATCATTCTTCCAAATTCGTCAATATGCATACATTATCTATCTATCTATAAAGGTAGATACATACTATAAAGATGATAGATAACTAGATACAGATAAGATATATGGATACATATATAAAACATATGTATATATAACATACACACATTCACATATATACAAACATACATATATACATATATTATATATACATGTAATAATGAAATAGATAGAAATTTTCATTATTTTTTAATATTTACATTGAATCTTCTTATTTTCAAAAATAGCAAAGTTTCTGACAAATTTGCAATCATTAGCACAACTTAACAAAATATTTCAGCCAAAGATATTTTTAATACTATTTCCATGTACCTTACTAATTGGTCCTCCTTCTTGGTAAAACAAGGTACTTAAAAGAGAGAAATTTTGTTTATTTTAAAATTAGGTGAAGAAAACAAATTGTGGAACTCAGTCTTCCTTTTTGGGGCAAAACCCCAAACTGTTTTCTTCTGGGTTGATTTGATAGGTGTTCTCTTCTCCACACATGGCAGGGCAGGTGCTGGGGATTGTTTTTCCAGCCATGGTGACAGATTTACAGGGCTTACCCACACTCCCTCCCCCTGCTCTAAGGGCAGGTCAAGTGAACACTTTTGACTAGGACTGGCCAGGTTAGAGTAGAGGTTGAGGACAGGAAATAACAGAAAATAGACCAAACAATAAGGAGACTGAACCCTTGGTCTTTTTCAACAGGACCCCTGACCTCAAACTTTTACTTCTGCTTTGTGGTTGGCAGTCAATTTAGACACAATGACCAAAACTTCAGGGTTAACCAAGAGAGTTTTATCACTGCTGTTTTGTCCCAAAGGAGTTCAAAACATTTTCAATTCTTATGAACCCTTTGCATACATAGAATAATTTCCATATAGTCTCTGAAAAGCAATGCCTATCAATTCCTGGAAAATATGCATTTATCTCTTTAAAATAATCCATATGAGAAATAGAACAGCAATCCTTCCTATTTAAGGAAAAGTATTGCTGCATCAGGGCCTCTGGGAAACAGACCCAGAGACGGAACATTGCATGCAGGAGATTTACTTGGAAATGAACTTGGCATCACCACCTGTGGAGAAAGGCAAGCACCCACCCTCGCCAACTGAGACTGAGGCCGAGGGAAGAGCAAAGCTGCAGTGCAGTCCCAGCAAAGGCTCCCGTGGAGCTGCTGGGGAGCTCTGAAGTTGCATGGCCCTGCACAGAGGTCTGAAAAGAAGAAAAGGGGGCTGAGCTTTTCTACCCTGACATCACCCACTCATTGAATTCTGGCTTCTCCTAGAAAAGGAGCATGATCTTGAACAGGGTGGCTTCTTTTCATCAGGGTTGTGGGGAGTAGGAGGACACAGGTTAATCACAACTTCCAGCTGCGGTTCTGAAATGGGGGGTCTGGGCAGTACACTCGAGTGCCCACTATGAACCACATATACCTTCACTCTCACCAGGGAAATGTCTATATAGACCCCACAGACAGCAAAGGCTACTTCCTAAGGAAATAGAGGGCTATTAAGCAAAAAGAAAAAAAAAAAATGGGTCACGGTATTTGGACCAGAGATAGACTTCATGTCACTGCCAAGACAATGAAGCATCTTACACTCAGCACAAGATGGATCCCAGCTTCTCTGCCCCAAATTGGAAGGAATCCAGCAGCAAGTCACACGCCAGCTACCCACTTTCTCTCTGCCCCTACCCAGCCCTGTGCTACCTTCCCAAACACTAATAACTACAAGGTGAAGTGCATTTCATGCAAGAGACCCTAATAGTAGATTCACTCCATGTGACTCCTGCATGTTAGTTTTTCCATGAATGTCAAGGGATAGAATGGGCAAAGAAAAGTTTTATGTAGAAATCTTTATGACAGACAAATGGTCTACCATTGGGTATGTCCTTTCATCAGAGCTCAAAGGTCAAATTGTTGTTTTGATCATGCTGTCGTCACACTTTGTGCATACTAGAGACTCCCCAGGATTATCCAGTGGAAGAAAGAAGGAAATCATTAGGACCTGAGAGAACTTCTGCATTACACATTAAAAGCAAAAAAACATGGAACTCTTCATTTAAAATAAGAAAGGTCAGCCCTGGCTGGTGTGGCTCTGTGGATTGAGTGCCAGCCTGCGAACCAAAGGGTCACTGGTTCGATTCCCAGTCACGACACATGCCCGGGTTGTGGGCCAGGCCCCAGTTGGGGGTGTGTGAGAGGCAACCACACTTTGACGTTTCTCTCCCTCTCTTTCTCCCTCCCTTCCCCTCTCTCTAAAAATAATAAATAAAATCCTTAAAAATAAATAAAATACGGAAGGTCATCTGTCTGCCCAGTTATGATACAGTCCTTTAAAATAATCTTTTAAAAAACATATAGTATAAACTTGAAGGGCAGGGGATAGGGAGAAAGGAATAAGTCTTTCTCCTCCTAAGCAGTTTCTGAAAGTGGACAGATACATGTTGACCTGTCAACTGTCAACACTGGGATAACGACTTCAGAGAAGGCTCTGTGAAAGCAAGTTTTGCATATACTTCTGTGTGTTTGTCTGAGGTGATATCAGCGGTCACACCCTAGAGAATGTGGCTAGACAGCAGAACCAATTTTAGGTGTTCTCTCAAATCCCTTGGCCTCACCCACACTGCCCCAGGTTTACTGAACCCATGCCAAAACCTGGCCACACTTCTAAGTCTAAATCATCAGGGGAAGTTTTTATAAAATTTAAATGCATGTGAAATGCAAATCTAAACCCACTTACCAAATAATAAAGGCATTATCAAGGTCTTGCACTTGTTTTTCCCTTAGGCACAAGTGTAATACTCTTGTCTTAGCTGAAAATGGCCAGATTTTTCTGAACATTCCAACCAATTTCTTCCAGAGGCTTTATCTAATCTCCTGCAGAGGGTCCCAGGTATCTGCCTTCCTGAGAGAAAACACACTCCTAAAAAAGTTATATATGAATGAGATGTTTCTAGAACAAATAATACTTTGTCACTGACTTTCATTCTGATTTTATAGTGTTTTTATCATTGTTTCTAATCTATCTCATGTAAGATCATCACTTACAGAGTGAAGAATTGTTTTTAAAGTGAGTGGCTCTCTGCCTGTTTTCTGTTTTTATCAAGAGAGGCATCTAAAAATGGCTTTCCCCTTGCAGACCCAAAAGGGTCCAGAGCTCTCTAACCCTCACTCGTTTCCTTGCCTATAGCATCCAGCCTTGACTGTGCAAAGCTCACTCTCTGTCTTGCTTAAGGCTCCACTTTGGCTGCATTCATCTGCTAGGGCTGCCATAACAAATACTGAAGACTGAGCAACGTAAACAAGAGAAATGTATCATCTCAAATTCTGGAGGCTACACATCCCAGATCAAGTGTGGGCAGAGTAGGTTTCATATGAGGTCTCTCTCTTTGTCTCGTAGGTGGCCATCTTCCCCCTGTGTTGTTGCCTGGGCTGCCTTCTGTACATATCTGTATTTAATTTCCTCTTCTTACAAGGACATCAGTCATATTGGAATAGGACCCACTCATAGACCTCATTTTATCTCTTTAAATACAGTCATACCCCGAGGCACTGGGGTTAAGACTTCAAAATATGAATGTTTGTGGGACACAACTTAGCCCACAACACAAGCTAAATAAAAAATTTATTTGAACATCTTTCTGCAGAAAAAAGAAAAGGAAAGATTATTCTACCATTTCTAAATAGCTTTCAAGGTTAAGAATTACTCAGTAAAAACTTAATACATATCTTGTGATTTTCTCAATCCTTGCCTTCTCTGGGTGACTGTAACTCAGTAGCTTTCATACTTGAAGGTGCAGCAGAATCAGCAGAAGCACTGGCCAAATCCAGATCGCAGCTCTGCCCCAGCACCATGAAGTCTGTAGTGGGACCTGAGAATTTGCATTTCTAATGGGGGTGCTGTGGACCCCATATGGAATGCCATTGTGGACCTGCAGTGTAATCATAGATGATATTACCTCACATTGCCCCTCCCTGCGTAGATTTGCTGAGCAGTTTGATGGTATTGTCCCTTGTGTGCCTCCCAGCCCGAGTGTAGTCTTGGGAGGGGAAGTATATTGTTGTTCTTATTTTAGAGAGGAGGAAAGTCTGGCTCAGAGTGGCTACAGGATTGCTCAAGGATGCACAGTTACTTAGTGGCAGAGGCAACTGCTAGTCTTATTCTCTCCCCTAACCCACAACCTTTGGGATCAGAGAGGAACAGAATGAAAGAAGAATGGTTTTTTCCCAGTCTGAAAAAGTACTTCTACTGAAAATGATAATAAGTGTTCTCTGCTGAGCGTTCATTATTTTCCAGGCACAGCTGTGTATGTTTCACTTGTCTTGCGTAATTTAATTTGTTCAACCATATGAAGTAGCTACTATTATGCCCATTTTATAGATGAGGAAACTGAGGATCAAGGAGGTTTAGAAACACACTCAAGGTCACACGACCAACAACTAGAGTCTGAACACACACCCATATGAGTTTGATTCTGGAGCTCATGTTTTTAGACACTACCCTTAAAGAAGGGGAATCAAAAAAAACTCCCATTGACCTGGATCTAGAGCTGGGCTTTGTGATGAGAATGGGGTGTGAGCAGAGGGAGTAAGCAGCTCACCCATTGTCAGAGCTGATGGAAGAGAAAGGCAGCTGGGCTGCCCAGGTAAGTGACGATGGGAGCCAGGGGGACAGAGGACCTAGAAACTTACTTGTCATGCACAAAGCTAACCAGGCAGGTAAGTTTTGCTCCAAAGCTAATGAATCAAGTTTCCCTTGCTCTTGATGCTTGCTGAGTATTACACCGCTCCTCCTTGCATAGAGAGTCTAGTCTGCCTTTTTTGTAAGTTGTTTTCTTTTACCTGCCTTTCCCAGTCCCTTTAAAGTTCCCGAGGGATAGGGGTTTTGAGGGCTACAAGGGCATTTATACTTCACCTGTGGTGTTTTTCTTCATTTCTCTACTTCCCTCCCCACCAGAGACATCCAAGAGCTCATGGTTAGGCTGATAGGTAAACTCAGACTTCATGGGTGGCCTCCCAGGTTCCCATGACATATCTCTTTTAGATCATCTACCAAGTTTACAGTCTATGAGCCTGTGATTCAGGTGCACATAGCACTGCCATATCTGTTCCCATATCTGCTTCATTTGGCACAGATAAAGGGTTAATTTAGAAGGGAAGACCTTTTCTAGCACCTCCTCTGAAGCAAGAGTGGTGCTAGTGATTTTTATACGCTGCTACACTTCCTACTCCAGCACATCCATGAGATTAGTGCCAACTCCCTTTACAGAGGAGCACAGAGGGGCTTCCTGACCTGCCCACATCACACGCCTCTCCAAGTGAGCACCAAGATGCAAACCTGGGGCTTCTTCACTCTGGCACTCATCCTTTCCTCTTTCATAAAGAGTTGTTCCAACGCTGCAAAGCTGACTCTGACCCCACCTCTCCTCCTACTGGGTCCTTTGTTGGTTGAGTACATTCTGTAGTCCCTCTTCTGGGCAGAAAGGAAACCCAAAGCCTCAGAGACTTTTCAGTACCAGGGGATCCTTCAACCTCTTCTAGTTCAACAAGGATTTATTATCTACTCAGTGCCTTCCTTTGCACTGGAATCAACAACTCTGGGGCCCACGGTCCGCCCGGAAGAGGAGGGGGGTTGTGAACTGAATGTTTCAGTCCCCCCACCATGAAAATTCATATGTTGAAGCCCTAACCCTTCAGTGTGATGGTATTTGAAGGAGCCTTTGGGAAGTAATTAGGTTTATATGAGGTGATGAGGGTGGGCCATCGTGATGTGATTAGTGCTCTTAGAAGAAGAGGAGCTCTCTTAAAGAGGAGGTCCTATGAACATACATTATGAAGGCAGCTATCTGCAAGAAGGGGCACCCTCACCAAGAATTGAATCTGCAGACACCCTGATCCTTCAGCTTCCATAACTGTAAGAACTAAATGTCTGTGCTTTTAAGCCTCCCAGTCTATGATATTCTCTTTCAGCAGCCAGAGCTGCCTGAGACAGGGGAGAGTGGAAATGTCAGGCTTGCTGGTGATTCACCTCCCAGATTGGGTCCTTGGAACAGATATGGGAGTAGCAGAAGACAGGAGACCCCACTGAGGACCCTTTGGAAGTGGGATACCTCTGTGGTAAAAGCCACTTAACTAAAGCATCAGAGTTTGTCACTTTCTCCAGGGAAGTCACACTCCCCCCAGCCCTTTGCTAGTAAGGAGAAAGTTCCCAGGGGGCAAAGCAATTACTGACCACCCAGGACAGGTAGCCCTCTGGGAACTCTCTCAGAGGGATTTTGGCTCCTTCTAAAGTCTCTGCAACATATTTATTTAATATCACTAACATAATGTTTTCTACATTGGATACATATTAGAAAACGAAGGACTTAGTCAAAATAAGGAATTGACTGTTAAATGTGAGATGTAAGATGCCAGAGCCAGCCTCCTGGATTCAAATTCTATCTCCATCACTTACCATCTATGTGTTCTTGGTCCTAACCTCTCTGTGCTGCAGTGTCCATATCCCTAAAATAGGGATCACAAAAGTATCTGCCTCATGAAGGATTAAATGAGTTAATACATATAAGGCTTTTGAAACAATGCCTGGCACATAGTTGAATCTCAATAAAAATCGTATATAATATATAAATATACATGCAGACAAAGAAATTATGTACAGAGAATCTTCATAGCTACAAAAAGAATATGAGCAAAAAAAAGTCTTCTCCTTATTGTAACTGCAGTCCCTTAGCTCTGTTTTCTGTGTGATCTGACATAGTTCCCTCATCTGACATTTTGCATAAGATGATGTTTGCTTAACTGTTGGGTCACCTGAAGGGTTGTTAAGGACCTAAAAGGTGGTAGCAAGTTTGGGAAACGAATACATATTCCTTTTGCTTCTTTTTGCCTCAATGGAGTTTGGGACAAAGAAATGGAAATTAGTTCCTTGCTGAATTCATGCATCTTTTTCAGTGTACCAGGCAATATGCTGAGAGTTGGCCATTAGGGGTGAATCAAACTGGGGGCTCCCAAACTGGCACTTAGCACTTACCATGTCTATTGACATGGACAATGTAGAATGATTATAAGCTGTGTTGATTGGTTATAGCTGACTTGAGAACAGATCAGTTCCCACAAGGAAATATCAGAGTGGAAGGTCAGGTGAAATCATATTTATACCTTCGGAAACCTCCATATACCTTGCTTTATATAGCATATACTCAGAGCCAAGCACTTGTCTGAGTACTTTACACATATTAACTTTTTTTTTCAATTTTTTAAATTTATTTTTAAGTACATTTTATTGATTATGCTATTACAGTTGTCGCAATTATTTTCCTCTTTCCCCCCTCTGCCCAATACCACCCTTCCTTCCAGCAACATGCCCCTCACCACCACCTTAGTTCATGTACAAGAGTCCTGCATATAACTTCTTTGGCTTCTCCATTTCCTATACTATTCTTAAGGTCACCCTGTTTATTTTGTACCTATAAGTTATGCTTCTTGATCCCTGCACCTTTCCTATCATTCTCCCCTTTGCCCCTCCCCACTGATAGCCCTCCAAATGATCTCCATACCTATGGTTCTGTTCCTGTTCTAGTTGTTTGCTTATCTTGTTTGTGTGGGGGGGGGGGGGGATTTATTTGTTGATAGTTACTGGTTTGTTGTCATTTTACTGTTCACAGTTTTGATCTTCTTTTCCTTAAATATGTCTTTTTAACATTTCAAATAATAAGGGCTTGGTGATGATGAACTCCTTTAGCTTTACCTTGTCTGCAAAACACTTTATCTGCCCTTCTACTTTAAATGATAGCTTTGCTGGATAGAGTAATCTAGGTTGTAGGCCTTTGCTTTACATCACTTTGAATACGTCTTGCCAGCAAAGTTTCCTTTGAGAAATCAGTTGAGTCTTATGGGAACTTCTTTGTAGGTACAGTAACTCTCTTCTCTTGCTGCTTTTAAGATTCTCTCTTCATCCTGAACCTTTAGCATTTTAATTATGATGTGTCTTGGTATGGTCTTCTTTGGGTCTAGCTTATTTGAGACTCTCTGTGCTTCTTGGACTTGTATGTGTATTTCCTTTGCCAAATTAGGAAAGTTTTCCTTCATTATTTTTTCAAATAAGTTGTCAATTTCTTGCTCTTCCTCTTCTCCTTCTAGCACCCCTATAATCCAGATGTCGGTATGTTTAAGGTTGTCCCAGAGGTTCCTAAACATATTCAATTCTTGTTTCATCATTCTGCTATGAGTCACTGTTTATTTCTTCCTTATGTTCCAAATTGTTTATTTAAACCCCAACTTCCTTCCCTTTATCATTGGTTTCATGTGAATTTTTCTTCATTTCACTTAGTATAGTCTTTGCTTCTTCCCTTGTGTATTTGCCCTACTTAATCTTATCTGTCAGTTCTGTGAATACTGTTATCACCAGTGTTTTGAACTGTGTCTCTAAGGTTGACTATCTCCCCATTGCTTAGTTTTCCCACTGGAGCCTTGATCTCCTCCCTCCTTTGGGCAATACTTCTCTGTCTCCTCAACTTGACAACCTCCTCTGTTTGCCTCTGGGTCTTAGGTATAGCTGTCACACCTATTATGTACTAAGGGGCAGAGGCTTAGGTATTCATCAGTGCAGGGTGACCCAATTCACCACCCATTTCACCACCATCTCACCACCACTGTATGTGGGGGAGGGGTCAGAGAGGGAACAATGCTGCTTGCTCAGCACTCACCCCTTTTCCCATCACTTCACTTGCTTCCTGTATGCAACTGGCACCCCTCTAGCTGTTGCCCTGGTTGTGGTTTCCTGAGTGGGTGGGTTTACAAACATTCTAGGACTGCTGGCCTCTAAACAGACTCTCATGAGAGATGGGTAGTTTCTTCTACCACCCCAACCCACACTGGTTTTCACAGCCAGAAGCAATGTGGCTTTATTTTCCCAGCACTGAAACCATGAGTGGCGCAGTCTGGCCTGGTACTGGGATTGCTCCCCAGGTGTCCCTCCTGGCTTTTATAATGTGCGACTGCTCACTTTGATAGTCAGCCACAGCCACTGCCAGCTGCCTCCGCTACCACCACAACTGTCACAGCTGCTACACTGCATCCTCTCTGCCCCGGCTCCACCCCTCCTGCCTGTTTGTATGAGTATTGCTTCTTTATATCTTTATTTGTTGGACTTCCATGCAGTTCAATTTTCTGGTAGTTCTGGTTGTTTTTTGTTTTGAGATAGATGTAATCCTTCTTTGGTTGTGGAAGAAGACAAAGTGTGCCTACCTCCATCTTGGCCAAAAGTCTCCTAGCTCATAGGAAGCCTATGAGAAGGTGCTAAAGTTTATCATTAAGTACAATGTAAACTGAAAAATGTGATGAAAATATTAAAGGCTTAATAAGTTAAAAGACAAAGGAAATGCATTCACACATGATGCCTTCGTACAAGCTCAAAATTATGAAAGAAAAAGTCATACTCTCACAAAAATATCTTAAGTCTCATTCCACACCTAAATTGCTGTGAAAACCAGAACTATTAAAAATAATAGTAATTGGATTAGTAGACAAATAGAATTTATTGAACATCTACTGTATTCCAAATTTGCATGTGTTTAACATTTGTGAATAGCCTAATGCTTAGGAACAGAATCTGTACTCACACATCTGTAATAGCTCAGATCTGCATTTACTAGCTATGGAATAGTTGGAAAAGTTTCTTAATCTCCCCATGCCTCAGTCTACTCATATGTAAAATGGGAATAATGATTCTACCTACCTGATAGGGTTGTTGTAGGATTAATTGAGTTAGTATAGTCATGCACCAATTAACATTGGAGATTCTTCTGAGAAATGGGTCTGTCAGGTGATCTCATCATGTGCAAACACTTGCACAAACCTAGATGGTATAGCCTACTACACACCTAGGCTATAACAGAGCCTATTGCCCCCAAGCTACAAGCCTGTACAGTATGTTACTGTACAAAACAACAAATATTAAATCAAGCATAAGAGAAATGATATGATCAAGTGATATGGTAAATACAAGATGTATGAGGATACTATTTTATAGCAAACATCTTTTATAAGTTGAAAGAGTACACTAAAATAACAATAAAATGTATAGCATAGTGAATACATAAACCAGCAGCATATTGTTTATTATCATCCAGTATTATAGACTACATAATTGCTTGTGCTATACTTTTACACAACTGTCAGCACAGTGGGTTCGTTTACACCAGCAGCAAATACATAATACATTGTGCTATGACATCACTAGATGATAGAAATTTCTTAGCTCCATTATAATCTTATGGGACCACTGCCATATATGCAGTTTGTCCTTGATTGAAACATGGTAATGTGGTGAGTGACTACAAGGTCTGTCCAGAAGGTATCCAGCAATGTAATGTGAAAAGTAGAGACATTTATTGAAGATACAAGATACAAGAAGCAAAGGTCCCTCAGTCCCCTTTCAAGTAGGCACTTTGGGACTTCACACATTTCTCCCAATAGCCATCAGCTGCCCCATTGTATTTTCCTTAATCTCATCAATGGTCTGAAATTTCTTCCCTTTCAAAGGCAATTTTAGTTTTGGGAAAAGCCAGAAGTCACAGGGCACCAAATCTGGGCTGTCAGGGGTACTAAGTCACCTGAGTGATTTGATGTTTTACCAAAATACTCTGCATGAGACATGATACATGAGCAGATGCATTGTTATGATGAAGCTGCCAATCACCAGTTGCCCATATCTGTGGCTTTCTGAATCATCCGAATAGTTTCCATGGAAGAATGTTCAAATTAACACAAAATTTGATGCAGATTCATTGCTCTACTTGCTTTGAATGCAATGGCCACACAATACACATGCTCACTCAACAACATCTACCTCCCACACTGACTAGTACAGTGAAGTCATCATTGTTCACACATGAGCATTCCAGTTCACTCTCCTTGAACGCTAGTTTACATCAATGCCATGCAAACCCTTTTCATTATATTAACACTGGCTGGACTTTTTCCATACAGACCTTGTATATATGTAAAATATTCAGAATAGTACCTAGTAGTTAGAAAATAGTGTTTGTTGTTATTAAAATCTCACAACCCTGGCTGCTGTGGCTTAGTGGATTCAGCATCAGCCTGCGAGCCAAGTGTCACTGGTTCGATTCACAGTCAGGGCACATGACTAGAATGCATGTCAGGTTTCCAGTTGGGAGCACAAATGAGAGGCAGACACAGAGTGATGTTTCTCTCCATCTCTTTCTCCTTTCCCTCTCTCTAAAAATAAATAAATAAGTAAGTAAAAACAAATAAATAAATAATTTTTTTTTTTTTTTAAATCTCACAGCAACCCTGGCTGATGTTGCTCAGGAGACTGAGTGCCAACCTGAGAACCCGAAGGTCACCATTTCGATTCCCAGTCAGGGCACATGCCTGGGTTGAGGGCCACATCCCTAGTTGGGGGTGTGCAAGAGGCAACCAATCAATGTATCTCTCACACATTGATGTTTCTCTCCCTCTCTTCCTCCCTTCCTTCCCTCCTTACCTTCTCTCAAAAAATAAATAAAATCTTTTAAATTAAAAAAAATCTCACAACAGCCTTTTTTTACATATACATTTTTACATATGAGGAAATAAAGCTTAGACAACTAAATCAACTTGCTCCAGGTGACCCACTTAGAACACAGGCAGGGTATAGATTTAAACCTAGGTGTTTTGGCTTCCACAGCCTGGTCTCTTAATGAGTCAACGACGACCTTTACTCCCGCTTGCCAAGGGAAGTCAAGCACAAGCACAGGCCGATGAAGGCAACTGTCTCATAGTACACACTAAGCCCAAAACCAAAGCCATCGCTCACGGGCACCCCCCCTTCCCTTCCTCACCCTACAAAGGGGCAGAGCAAAGGCCTTTTGGTGGGTATAGTAACAGAAAGTGGTCAAAGGCAGGGGTGGAGCAGGATTGTTTATCACTAGAGAATCCATGCTAAAAGCCTGCTCTAGTCAAGACCCAGAGCTCTGGTCTCTTCTAATCAAACATTCCTGGCCACTGCTGAGATCACAGTGCACAGCAGGCTGGTAATATCCCCTGGGCAGCAAACCTCTACCATCCATAAACGTGTCCAGGCTGAAGGAAACTTAGAGCAGGATGTGAAGACAGAGACCTTTCCTCAGAGTTTCCTTAGGACAAACAAACAGAGGAAGATGGATTTAGCACCTGACACTTTTATGCTTCCCCTTTGACATTTGTGTTCCACTTCCTCTTAGAATTAGTGATGCTTTGTGAACGCCAAGTGCCACCTTCCCAGTACCCTTGGATTCTGGCCAATCACCAACACAGAAGAGACACCCACATGAGACCAATTGAAATACACACACCAGTGGATGAGAGCTCCCATGGTACATTTCCTAGATGTGCAACTATTGATTTCATGGTGACTTCAGTACAGAACAAGTCTCTATTAGACATGTCCTTACATCATCATTATACTATCTGCTCTGTTTGTTGGAATAAAAGCATTGGTTATTTTGCAATTTTGTATGCACCTAGAAGTATTTAATTATAACTTTAATTAATAAATAAATTTTCATGTTAAAAAAAAAAAAAACACTCTTAGAAATGGGGGGTCAAGCCCTGACTGGTGTCGCTCAGTTGGTTGGGTGTCATCCCACAAAATAAAGTGTTGCTGGTTCAATTCCTGGTCAAGACACAGGCCTCAGTTGCTGGCCCAGTCCCCGGAAGGGGTGTGTGCAAGAGGCAGCCAATTGATGTTTCTCTTGCGCATCAATGTTTCTCTCCCTTTTTCTCTCCCTCTTTCTCTCCCTCTTCCCCTCTCTATAAAATAAATAAATAAAATATTTTAAAAGAAAGAAAGAAAGAAACAAAGAAACAAAGAAAGGGAGAAAGGGAAACCAGGCAAACAGAAATAAAACAATTGCTATAAACATGCTTTTATTAATTCCCCAGCAAAAGCACAGTAAACACACCATGGCCTGGGGCAGACTCAGAAAGACCTGAATTAAAACCCCAGTTCTGTCCATTCGTTGTATGTGACCTCAGGCAAGTGTCATAAACCGCAGTCTGCAAAATGAAGATGATATCCCATGAGAGCTGTTTCGAGGAGTGGATGAGACAGTGCATGACAAATGCCCAATCTTTTATGTATGACCCGATCTTGGCTCAAAAATGTTACTTTTTTCCCTCCTCTATATGTGCCATCCTTTTAAATATCCTTCCCCATGGCAGAGTGAGTTGCCAGTCCTTTTTGTTGTGCCCACATTGATTTGTCCCTCTCAATTTTTATCCCTGGAACATAGAGCCGTGATCAGGTGCTTGGGGAACGCCTGTTCACCCAAAATTGGTTATGCTGTAACTTATGTCCTGACTGTGAACTCCCAGGGAAGGAATCTTGTCAGCCAGCATCAGGCATGCTTGTGTTACTATGCATTGCCGCTCCCATTTTGCAAGGTATACAAACACATCCATCTTCAGCAGCCAGGGAGGTGACACAAATCAGCTGAATGAAGAGAACAAGAGCAGTCAAGTCTGTGACAAACTGGAGTGTCCCCCTGCAGGCACTCTGATTCAACTAAACAGGACACACTTTTTTGGCTAGACGGCAGTCTGCCCACAGGATCTGCCCCTCTGGCCATATATTTGCTAACATAAACAGAGTTTCAGATTCTCATATATTACAATGTACACAATACATATAATACTTTCTTGTACATGATCTCATTTGATAGTCCAGCAATCCTCTGAAGTAAGCATTGTTGAGTTCATCTTATAAACATCTGACAGAGAGGGAAACTGAGGTTCAAATACAGTGAGTTGTCCAAATCAAACCTAGGTAGTTAGTGGCTGAGCAGAGATTTGAATCCATGTCTTCTAACATCAATCCAGGACTCCTTCTCTTCTTTCCACCACACGCTGTCCTTCATAGGTTGCTGTTTTTCATCCCCATGGTTTTTCTAGGGCAGAAACAAACCCCCATTAAAGGTTAAACCTGTGTCAGGTTTACACTCCATTGGCGGCCATGAGTCATAGTCCATCTAGAGCTCTGAGACAGGTGTCCTTGGAAACTGTGCCTTCTTTGCAACTAGAAGAACATGTTTTACCTAAGCAGACAGCCCGGAGAGTTCTGGCAGGGGTGCCAGGCGAGAGGTGCCGGGCAGAATGATGAGAAGATTGATAGGAGGAACTCTGCACCTGAATAACAATGAGAAATCAGGCTCCTTATATCAATGTAAAGAATCTTTAAAGGAACCTGAGTTTGTAATGAGCTCAAGAAAGACAAGCTAGAATCTTAGCAACTAGAGTAAACAAGCATCTGGTTTCTCCCGACTAAGGTTGTTCAATAGAATAGAATGTGAGCCACATATGTGACTCTGAATTTTTTAAGCAGTTACATAAAAAAGTAGAAAGAAACAAGAGAAATTAAGTTGAATAACATATTTTGTTTAACTCAATAGATCCAAAATATTAGTTCAATATGCAACCAATATAAAAGTATTAATTATTAATATAAAATTATTATTCATTTCAAAGTCTTTGAAAACTGGTATTTATGTTTATGACTCATCTCAGTTACTCTGGCCACATTTCAAGTGTCCATCAGCCACATGTGGTTAATGGCTGCCATTATAGGACAGCACATATCTAGGCCAAAGAAACTCCCTAACAGTCTGTATTTCGGGCATAGAAATATAGTGACATAGTGGGAGGCCAGATCTGCTAGCATTCTTCAAAGTCATGGAAAGCCCTTGTTTCCAATCCTGCTAGTTCAATTTCAAGACAGGTCTTTCCTGGCCACCTTCAAACTTCACCATCATTTGGGGTGGGGGTGGGGGTGGGGGACACTTGTGTCAGTTTCATGCCAGTTGCCCTGCAAAGCCAGCCAGAGGCCATGGTGTTTAGCTCCCTGTAGTTGCCTTGCAACAGTGCAGCCCTCAGCACGTCCCTTTTTAAATACCTATTATTTTGGTTCTGTCTTCAGTGGTGCCATGACAGGCAGTTATTAGGGTAATATTTTTTAGGTGCCCGAGTTCACAGAGCAAATTACATAGTGTGAGTGGCATGGTGATTAAGAGGCTGTGTGTAAAGACTAAAATTGCTGCATTTGCATGTCTTTGAATAATGAGATTCTTATCTCCATTACATAGCAATGAGATAGAAATTGATAGGGTTAGTAACTGTTTACAGAGTAAGCACAATTTTCTGTTCTCCCTCTCTCCCTCTTGCTCTCTCCAGACAGTTTCAAAGAAGTCAAAAGAGGCAACCAGAAGCCACGAAGCTGCCTTCCACCCTCACTCTGCATCCCAGCAACCCAACCAAATCGAAGTTTTCCATAGCAAGGGATTTCCACAACCATGTCAATAAATTCCCTGAAGCCTTCCACAAGGGAGCCCACTGATAACCCAATCCAACCCTGCGGTTTCATATGGGAAGAAATGGCAGTCTAGAGAGGTGGAACTTGTCCAAGGTCACAGATGAGAGGCAGAAGGCTACAAGACAGAAGACCTAGACAATGCCCATTCCTCCTCTGGGTTTCATTCTCCGGCACCTGCCTGCAGCTTTAGAATAATGGAACCCCATCTTCCAGCCTAATTACATATTGTGCATTCTGGTCACACACCCATTTTTCTGCTGAAGAGATGGAGAAACCAGCTGAAATTATAATTTGATTCCTCAAACACAAAGACCTTTTCAGTTGCCAGTAGAAATGAGCCCTAACTAGCCACTGCATCAACAAACATCAATTTTTGCAGCAATGAAATAAAGATATGGGGAGATAGTTACAATTATAGTGGGTTATAAAACAGGGAAAGGGAAAGCTATAATTAAGTGTCTCTGTGGCTCTGCTCCCAGCAATGAAACATTTATCCATCAGCCATGTGGCAGTGACATTTTTTATATCAAGGGCAAGATCAAGGTGATAATATCCAAAGAGAACCTTTTTAAAAACAGATCATCCATGTAGCAACCCACAAATGCATACCATAGTGTTTCACTAGCAACGCTGCTGTACATAGGGGAGAAAAACTCTCTTCAATTAAATTCTAACACATCAGTGCTTTAGTGGTGGAATAAACAACCCTGGACAGCATGAAGATTAACTGCCTCTGCATAAAAAAATAGATAGAGTCAGGAGATTTGTCAAGTATATGGAGGCATCAGCTTAATGTTTGTGGTAGTTAAATGAATGCATGAACAGCTATAATGCTGAATTCCATTAACGAATATAATGAAAAAATGGACTGGAGTGGACCACTATTATTTATTATGTACTAAAATGGACTGTTTGTGATATATTGTAAAAATACCAAGTGACTTAAAATAGCAAAAAGGGACCATTAGCTTACTACCCCATCCATCAAAAATCAAAGGTCTTGTCCTAGGACTCAAGCTAAAGGAGCTTCTAAGTAGCATGAAGCACAAGAAAATTGGAACATACAAATATTCAGTAGTAGGTAAAAGTGGTGTGAAATCCATCAGGTCTCCACTTAAATTTCACTGGGTTCAGGGATGCCGTCCTCTGAACCCATGGTCTAAATTAACTCTCTCTTTTATGTTACTATGTATCTACACACACTGTTTTATTTGTTATGTCATTACACTGATGTACTTGCTGTCTGTCTTCTCCATGAAGACTCTAACAGGGCAGGTACCTGTTTGTCTGACACAGTTCATTCATTGATTCACCAAGGTAGGCACATGGTCATAGCAGATAACGAGCCAAAAGTGTCCTCTTATAGTTTATATCCAAGTAAGGGAAAATCAACCATAAACAACTAGATAAACAAGTTGGTTTTCTATAATAATACATGCTCTAGCCCTAGCTGGTGTGGCTCAGTTGGTTGGAGCATTGCTGCATAACCAAAAGGTCATGAATTTGATTCCAAGGTCAGGGCACATACCTAGGTTGTGGGTTCAACCGCCAGTTGGGGCATGCACAGGAGGCAACCAATCGATGTTTCTCTCTCTTCTTTCCTCTCTCCCTAAAAGCAATGAAAAAAAAAAAAAAGTCCTCAGGTGAGAATTAATAAATCAAAAAATATATGCTCTACACAAAGTCAAGGCTGGTCAGAGAAGGTCACTCAGAGGACATAAGAATAAGGAAACATGAATATTGAGAAATTCTGGGACAAGGGCACTTTAGGCAGCCAGAAAAGCAGGTGGAAAGGCCCTGAGGTGGGAATAAGTTGCTATGGTAGGAACAAAATGAGTGAGGAGATGAAGTCAGGGGTATAGATTGGGCTGGATCATGTCTTGGCACATAGTAAACACTCGGTAAACATTCGTTGAGTGGATGAGTGAACGGGCACACCTAAGTTACAAAGGGAGGTGGCATGTAATCTTTGCTGCCTCAGGCAAAAGTCCAGGTGACCAGCATATAAAAGTAAGGACTAGAAAATTGAAATTTCAAGAAAACAACAGCAGAATAATAAGATGAAGTCAGGAGACTCACAGAATATAATAGTGAGATACTCAAGGCAGTCTATAATAAACCCGAAAGTATTGCAAAGTAACAGAGACAAGCAAGCTAATTACAGGCTGGCATCATATAGGACAGGCTCCTGAAGGCAGGATGTGAGTTTGGCCTTGAATCACACACAAGAATGTATTAAATAAAATGAATGAAGAAGGTAGAGCATTGTGGGAAAATCAGTCTTACCATGTTATCCCGATGGAACGACCACATTTATTTCTAGGACATTATGCAAGTCCATACTATGCTTGCTAGCAAAAGGGACAATCCCATACATGGACTGTAGAAACTGGCATTGACATTTTTTTATGTTAGGCTCAGGTTGTGCCCTTGAAATTCATGGGCTCTACCTTGTGTGGGCAATTACCCATCTTCAACTTATAGTGGAATTAATGAGTGTCATGGATCTATAAGGTATGCTGTAATTCTCTCATTTCCTGGAATCTCCCTAGCCTGCTATTCTTGTTGTGGTGGTTTACTCCCTTTTTAGCCCTTTTGGAACTTGTCCAGGAAAATCTAAGCTATGGTCTCTAGTACATGAGTCATAGCACCACCACCCAATCAACAGGCCTAAGCCAGAAACTAGGTGTCATCTTACTCCACCCTTTCTCTTTACCTCCACCTTGGGTCTAATCAATGAAGTCCCATCAATGCTATCTCTCTGATAGCACTCAAATCCGACTTTCTACTCCTTCCTCACCACCACTACCTTATACAGCCCCGTGTCATCTCTTGCTTGAATCCCATCCTTTCAGTTCCACCCTACTTGCAGTTTTTTTCTGAACATTCCTCTCCACTCCCTAATACCTTGGAGTGACTACTTGGCATACTCATCATAATATGCAATACACAACCTTCATAATTTGCCTACTTTTTCATCTTCATCTCCCTCCATGCCTTTCCAACTGAGTTTAAGAAAACCAAGCTATTTCAGTTCTCCCAAAGTCCCATGCTGTTGGAAGCTCCCATGCCTTTATGCTTGCAGTTCCCTCTGTCTGGAATGTCCTCACCCAACAGTGCAAGGACAACTCTGATCGATCCTTTAAGATTCAGTTCAAATACCACCGATTCTGTAAAGCTTTCCCTGATCACCACTGTATTATTCATGGTTCTCCAGAGAAACAGAGCCAATAGGTGTTTATATACGTAGAAAGAGATTTATTTTAGGGAATGGGTTCATGTGATTATGGGAGCTGGCAAACCCAAAATCTGCAGGCTGGACAAGTAGACAGGGGTTCCAAGGAAGAGGGGATACTATCTTCAAGTCCAAAAGATGTCACACTAGAGACCCAGGAAAAGCTGATGTTGCAGTTCAAGTATGAAAGCCACCTGCTGCAAAATTTCCTTTTCTTTGGAGAAGGTCAGGTGGGCCTTCAATTGGTTAGATGAGGCCCATCCACAGTATGGAGGGCAATCGACTTTACTCAAAGAGCACTGATTTAAATGTTAATCTCACCCAAAACACTCTCACACCCAGAAAAATGTTTGACAACATACTTGAGCACCATAGTCCAGCCAAGTGGCCACATAAAATTAACCATTACAACATGAGTAAGATTAGGGTCTTTCCTTCTGTGATCCTATAGCCTCTCAAATAAAACTCTGTTTTAGCATTCACTGTATTGCTTTAACTTTTATTAGTAGACATGTCAATCTGGTCTCTCATGGGCCATGTGCTAGCCATATTTATACTCCATTCTTTTTTTTTTTTCTTTCTTTTTTTTTTTTATACTCCATTCTTAATACCACATCAGCAAGTACTTGTCAAACTAATGACTAAGTGAGTTTATTAACTGTTTCCATATTGTTAGGACAACATTATAAAAGTCCAGTTCATACAATAATCACCATATCAGGGAATTATTGTTAGCTCCCCAGGAAAGGAAATAAAAACAGTGTACAAAGAAGTCATTAATGTAACTTCCCATTAAGAGACCATGAATCCCCAGGTTCATTTGAAACCTTTGTCCCTTGATTAATAGAAGGGAAAGGCCCGACTTCCCTATGCTTTCTTTGCAGTGGATGGATGGCTCTGCCCATGACCATCCCAGCCACTGACCAATAAGAAGTATTTCTCACATTTGCTAATATAGTCCTAATATAGTCCTAAGGCTTAATTTCAAGTATATTCAGTGCAGCCTATGAACTGGTGCAAGTGAAGAGTAGAACTTTCCATTCTGTCATCCCACACACTACACCTGCTCATCTCCAGTTCTAAACAAACTTTACAAAAGGCAAACTTTTTTCAAAGAGAATCTTCTTCCATCCATGGCAGCCCCTTCTTAGGCACCTCTCCAGGCACTGAGGAAATAGCGGTAATAGTGAATGACTGCCCTAGAAATGACCCTCTCTGTAATTATATCTCAGTACAATATTCAGTTCAACCAGCTCTACAGAAAGTCCTGCTCTCCACAGACATTCTTGCATTCCATACTCCCTGCCTCTGGCCATGTTCTGTCTTTGGCCTGGAAAGAAATCTCCTCCCAGCCTCTGCCTACTGATATGAGAGATCCTCCAAGACCAACACCACTTCTGAGCAACTTCCCAGATCCCTTGCCATCAGAACTAATAAAAACTTCAAAACCTTATATTATCATTCTTGTTTAATGCCTGTATTGCCCACTAAACTGGCCCCGGAGCAACTATGACAGTGCCTAGTACATATTGAGTGGAAAACAAGATACTTAATAATATTGTCTTGTAGGAAATGATTAATCAGATGTCAACAAGATATTCTTTAGTTGTCAGCCTTACCTCACTACCTAAATTCCATGAGAGCAGGAATCTTAACTGTCTTGCTTATTAGTCAGGAAATGGCACTAGTAGGTGCTAAATAAATATTGGTTGAATAAATGATGATTAAATGAGTGAATGAATGAATGAGGGACTAAGGCAGGGATAATCTTCATTAAATGGGGCCATCTGATACCTTTTTCAAGCTGATCTCATTCCCCTTTACACTAAGATTTAAGGGAAGATTTCAAAATACTTTACCCTGGATTCAATAATAAAGTTGTTCTTTCCCAAGAACATATATATATTATATGTATATCCTATATATCATGATGTTCTGTGTTGCAATCACGGCATATTGATATCAAATTTTGAGGGTTGTTTAAGGAACATAACTATTTTTTCTTTGTTTCCTTTAGACCAATTTCAATCATATTCTTTCTCTGGGAGCATTTTTGTCTAGGTCATTTCTCTCCTAATTTTCCCATGCCATTAGGGTCACCCATTTCATAACATTTGAGGATTACATCTATCTTAGTGACAATAGTATCCCCTGGATCAGGGTATCACCAAGCCAAATGACCTTAGTAATACTAACAGCTCCAGTACAGAACACAAATCCCAGCCAGGGACCAGGGTTATCCAAAGGTCGGGAAGCAACTAAACCAAAGTTCCTAGCCAGCTACTTTTACTGCCCATCAGGACATGGGTGTTAATCTTCCCAGGGACTTGAAAGAGGAGACACCAAGAGGTAACCTGAATGTTACTCTGCCTCTATCTTCACTCACCTTGTTTATTTACAAAGTGTTCATAACAACTAAGATTCTAGAATTATATATATTAATGCTAGAAAGGACTATAGAGATAGTTTAATCCAGGGGTTACAAACTCAAAGGTCTATAGTGGCCGGACAGGTTATTTAATTTAAAGAAGGTAGGGAGGGAGGGGCCTAGGAAGAACAGCAGAGAGTAGTCTCATCCAAATAGAAGAGCAGATACTCAGCTCAGGCTAGCTATTGCCAATTGGTATCTAAGGCTCAATCTGCCGATATGCCTGGTCTTCTGCCTTCCCCTCCCCCCTGTGCCAAAAAAAAAGGTCACTATTCATATTTTCAGGCACTATCTCTCAGTTGATTGGAGCACCATCCTGTACACCAAAAGCCTGCAGTTCAGTTCAGTAAGAGCACATACCTAGATTATAGATTTAATCCCTGGTTGGGGCATGTATGGGAGGCAACCGATTGGTGTTTCTCTCTCACGTTGATGTAAAAAAGCTCTTCAAGACCATGCTTTTTTCTTTGGGGCATTACCCATAAGTGGAATTACTAGATCATATGGTAACTCTATTTTTAATTCTTGAGAAACTACCATACTGTTTTCCATAACAACTGTACTGTTTTACATTTCCACCAATAGTGCACAAGGGTCCAAATTTCTCTACCTCCTTGTCAATACTTCTTATTTTCTGTTCTTGTGAGGTGATATGTCATTGTGATTTCGATTTGCATTTTCTCCAATGATTAGTGTAATTTTGAGCATTTTTTATGTATTCATTAGCTATTTGTATGTCTTCTTTTGAGGAATATCTATTCAAGTCCTTTCCTCATTTTTAAAATCAGATTATTTGCTTTATTGTTACTGAGTCCATTATAATGTCCAAAACGATGTATACTAGTTAAAATTTTGTAAAATACAACAACAACAACACTATACAGACAAAAATATATGCTTCCAAGCACTATGTGGCCCAGAGATCTCCACTTGGTGATTTGATGTGGGTCCAACACCCTCATCTTGCAGCTGAGGAAACCAAACCCTAGGTCATAAAGTCAGCAAGCCCAAAGCTGCATATGGCCAGTGTCTAAGACAGAACTGCAGCTAAAGTGCTCTAACTCAAAGGCTTTTGGGATATTTCTTAGAACACTCACCAGAGCCATAACCTCTGATCTATAAGACGTTCCTACTTGTTAAAAATTCATGGTTAGACTTGGTGACTGTGGTGGAAAATACAAAAGGCAATAACTCAAAATATCCTCACCAAGAAAAAAAAAAAGATAAATATATAAGGTGATGAATGTGTTAAGTAACTAGATGAGAAGAATCTTTCCACAATGTACAAATACACCAAATGTTCACAATGAACACTTTAAGTATCTCACAATTTTGTTTGTCAATTATACCTCTAATAAATCTAGACAATAAAAAGGCAATAACTCAAGGTAGACTTCAGCTGAAAGAAAGTTCTCTGACCACTGCCTCCTTCTTTCTCTAGAGGTAGAAATACCGGGCTGGAGATCTATTTGTTCTCAAGTAACAATGGACAAAGAGAAGCCTGTGAGCAGCATTAGTACATTGCTTGGAGGTCCCTGACTTCCAGTTACACGCCTACTCTCTACCCCCAAAGTGGCTTCCCTTTGATGCTATTTCTGAAATGGAATGTGACCCTCCAGCTGGGCAGGGCTGAAGATGTGGGGACATGAGTGGTATATTAGAATGTAATTCTGCTTGAGTCTCACAGGTGGATTTCCAAGAGTACATATGGCAAGAAGAACTTGGGAAAAGTTGTTATCTGGGGAGGAAACACAGGAGCATACTTAAGAAATGGCAACAATGTGAAGATGTATATCTTAGCACAGGAGTTGACCATTCTCTTTCTCAGACAGACCCTCAGTGTGACTTGGGGGCTAGGAACATTTCTGCTCCTAACTTGCTGTGTACACAGAGGTGAACCCTGTACTTCCTTCGATCCCAGCTTGTCTTTTCATAATATTGGAGAAAACCTACATAAATGCAGAGTTTTCTCTTGCAAATTGTGGTACTTAGTCACACTGAATTGACATAAATCCCTTCCTGTCTAATGCCATCCTGTCTTGCCTGGTGTCCCTGCTCTACTAGCTCCTCAGCCAACTTCAGCTTCCTCTGGTGGTTCAGGATTTGAGAGTTTGAGGAGTTAGAGCAGAAGCATTAGTAAGTGTAATAAACTGAGATATCTCATTCAAATTCATTTGTTTCTAGAGGCTAGCTTGAAATTGCTGGTCACCTGGAGCCAAACATGAGCCACTAACTGCCAGCTCTAATCAGATTTGATCTTTTTAAAATTTATTTATTTATTTATTTATTTATTTTGAGGGGGAATCCCTGCTCTGTAACAATTCCCCCCTCTCAGACTTAAGAGCCTTTATAATATTATAAAGGACAATGGGCGAAGATCTCGTGCTCTTCTATCAAATTTGATCTTGCTGTGAGAATTGCTGCTTGCCACTTCCTTCATGGCTAGGGGCTGGGGTGGTATAGATGGAAGTTTGAAAGGTTTATTGATATTTGAAAAGCACTTTGGGGAGCCTCAGATGAAATTGCCTGCTATACCAATGGCCTGCTACCTGTTGGATTATCCATATTTTAGGGTTGAGTATTGATGGTTTTGTGATTCAACCATGATTTAAGCCAGTCTGGGTGATGTCTTTTTTAATACCAGGGCTCGAGCTGGCCTTGCTCAGTCTCTTCCCTGAAATAAGCTCGGAAGAGTGTGTTTCACAAGTGTTTGACATTGCCAGTAAATGGCCCAGGGTGGACCACTTATTGGGAAGGCATGCCCAAGTTTGCAAGTCTTTTAATTTACATTGCCTGACATATATTATCAGGATTCAGTCAGAAATGAGGCTTTCATTATTTTTATTCTTATTAATTTATTATTTATTAATTAGTTTGTTAACAGTCTCCTGGATCAGGGCAAAGGCAATGTCTCACTCATCTTCATATTCCCAACACCAAAGACAGGGCTGAGCCCCCAGTTAATTCCTGATCATCCTGCAGTTCATTCACCCCCCATTTGAATGCTGATGGAGTACACAAGGTGTGCAAGACATTGTCCCAGGGACTTGGGGACGCAGAGCACAAGCCAAGTCAGGCCCTTGACCTTGAGATGCTTCTAGCATAGAAGAGTTTCACCTTCTGTGGGAAGCTTCCCTTTCTCCACCGCTCTCCCTGATGATTGCTGAAGACCCAGTGCCTAGCCAAATGACCACACTTACTACAGTATACTATAATTACCTATATGGATTTCTTGAGCACAGGACTGTGAATTATTCATCTTTATTACTCCAGTGCCTAAAACAGAGCTTGGTATTTTGAGCTCCACAGGTACTTGGTAATCACTGAACACACACTTCCCCTCTGACTTCCACTGAGGCAGAGATTAGCAGTATGGAATGCACAACGTTGCTTTCTTGCCAGCTGCTTAAAAATTGCCCGTTTACTGACCTGATACCCCCACCGGACTGTAAGGTACCTAAGAGCAAAGGACCATACCTTATTTACTGTTGTATCCCAACACATAGCAATAATAGGTGCTCATAGATGTTTGTTAGATTATTGAACAAAGAAGTTGGATTATGAATAAAATGAAAGATGTTTAGATATAAAAATGAAATCTAATCTAATACATAATGATAGACTCCTAGAGAGTGATATATGAATATTCTGATAACTGTGATCTGTGATTGGAGTGATGGTGATGGTACTCCAAACTTATAACAAAACCTTTCCAGAGAGATACAGAAAAATCCATCAGTAGTTGAACTGTTATGGTTTCCATTCTCACCTCATGCAATGAAAACACTTCAACACATCATCACTTAACCAGCTCATGGATTAATGTAGGCCTCCATTTCCTCTCTAAAACATACTGAAGGGTACAGATGGAGGGGTCTTCATTTGTATATCTGAATGCTTCTGCTCCCACCAGCTGAGCTTTATGTTTTCCAAGATGCAGTTGACTGTGTTCCCACTCCCATTTATGTCCATTGTGATTGTTATTATAATTTTGCAATTTAATTCAATATTGTGTAAATCAATGAACTAAGAATGCAAAACCAGAGTCGTCATTTTTACAAAATTAAGTTGAATGTATTGGGAAAAGTTGATAAAATAAATCACTTAAAAAGAGTGTCCAATTAGGTGTAAGCTAATAAACTCTGAAAGTTTGAAGGAGGATGGAATTCTACCCTCAAAACTATAAAGCATGGGTAATGCTTTTAATCTGAAAGATAACCTTATTCTTGAGGCCTAAACCAAAACTAGACAAATGAATCTACATTATATGTTATGAATTGCATAAAAATATTTACACTTATAGGTATCATATTCTTTATGATTATAAACTTCTTTTATTATTTTAGTGTTGCTCTATTACAGTTGTGGTTTTTTACTTTTTCAATCTACTAGATACTAGTAGATGAATCTGGCAAAGATTTTCTACTGTATGTTGGATTATTCAAAGTCTGCATCTGAAAATAGTAACTCACCAGGAAGGTCCCTGTAATCCCATCCTCTGGCCTCCCCCCCCCTAATAAGTAGAGTAATATAGGATGGATCTAGCCACATTTCCATCTTATCATTTTCTCTAACATCCTGATTAAGGTAGGAGAACCTAACCAACTGTAAGGTATCTAGATGTCTGTTACCATATTTTTCTAAAAGGATTTTTGTACTCTAACATTATACTGAAAACAAGAGACTGTTTTTCTTAAACAGAAGCTCTCTCTAGAGAAAAGGAGACTGAAGAACTGACTTTTGCTGAGAGAGTTCTCAGACCAAGTGTTCATCTCTAATCTCTTACAATCTTCACAAACGCCCTGTGAGCTCAAGCTCACTGGCCTTTACAGATGAGAAAACTGAGGCCCTGAGAGGTTAAACAAGGTCACACAGCCAGTGCTAGACAAGTGGCATGTGACCCACTTCACAAGCCACCATATTACCTCTGATGATTTGCCCCAGAACTGCAATCCTATTGTTTTCAAAAATAAAGCAACATTCTGTACGTTGTGTTTCTTTCTAAGATGCTCCAGCCACTTGAAGGGAGTTTTTTCAGTTTCATTGTTGGTATGTATCCAAGCAGAGCAGCTCCCCTGCTCTCCTCCAATGCTGGCTGAGGCTGCCTAGACCTCCCTGTATTACATTATGCTATGTTCCAGCTATTCCAGAGTCCTCCAGGCTACCTACCATCCAACCTCCCTTTTCTCTATCCCTGCCCCTTCTGGGTTGAATTTCGCCCTTCTCCCCAAAGATATTCAAATCCTGTGAATGTGACTTTATTTGGAAATAGGATCCTTGCAGATGATCCAGTTAAAGATATTCAAATCCTGTGACTGTGACTTTGTTTGGAAATAGGATCCTTGCAGATGATCAAGTTAAAGATATCCAAATCCTGTTAATGTGTCTTTCTTTGGAAATAGGAACCTTGCAGATGATCAAGTTAAAATGAGGTCATTAAGTTGAGCCTAATCTATTATGACTGGTATCCTTTTAAAAAGAGGAAATTTGGACACAGAGGGAAGACAATGTGAAGATACAGGGAGGAATTCTACAAGCCAAGGAACACCGAGGGGGCCAGCAGATAGGAAAGCGGCAGGGAACTAATTCTCCGTCACAGCCCTCAAAAGGAACCAGCCTTCTGGGCACCTGGATTTCAGACTGCTAGTAGCCTCTAGAACTTTGAGACAATAAACTTCTGTTACTGAAGCCGCCCAGTGTGTGGTATCTGGTTACAGCGGCCCCAGGCCTCTAACTCGTGCTCCCTTTTTCTCTCTGTCTTCCTCTCATCTAGTTCCCATGGATCCCAGCCGGGGCAGTCGGACTCTGGCCGTCTGGGGCAGGTGCGCTTTCCCTCAGGCACAGGACCTCTCAGTCTCCCCAGCAGAGAGCTCAGGGGAGACTTATTCCTTTCCACCCACAATCCAAGCTCCCAATACACTGAGACACGCTTTGGCCCACCTACCCAGGCCCCTGTTTGGAAAAGGGGGTGTCAGGCGAGGGGAGATTGGGCAGTGCTAGAAGGGTCACCTGTTTGGTTGTTGTTGCTATTTGTTTTGATTTGTTTGTTTTGTCAACTAAACAGAATTGCAATACAACGCAGTCAGCACTGTATAGAATACCGCTTTCTCACAGTTTGACTGTGATCATGGCTGTTCCTTGCTGACTTCATACCTTCTATTTCCTGCCTTCTGTTTCTATTGATGGGGGACTCAAATGTTGGAAAATATTCGTTTTGGATAACAGCTAATAAGCTTAGTAATCAATGTGTGTAAGAAGCTATTGTTTCAGGTATGACGCACCTTGACTCTAGGAGACCGTAAGCACTCCCACCTCTGTGCCTCAGGGGGCCTGCAGGCGATCAGGATGGTATCTGAGCCACTGTCCTCCAGGGTGACCACCGCCCAGGACACAGGGACCAGTGCCCGAGAGACAGATGAAAGGACACTGCAGCTTTTATCCAATTATCCCATTAACCTTTTCCTGAATTCCAAACCCCTTACCTATTCTTCTCCTTATAAAAAGGGTCCATTCATAATGGCATTTAAGACAGTCTGTTAGGGTAAAAACCCACTGTCTTCTCAGATCACCGACCATCTGAACAAAACGCCCATAAAGGTTCAACCCCTGTCTCTGCTTATTGGGTCTGGTAGGTGACGGGCAGCACGGGCGCCGGCTTTTCCGGTTTCACTCTCACATGGGCAGGTTCCAACACAACTTCTCCCTGAAATGGCCAGGAGAATCACACAATTAACCTAGAACTCATCAAGTGCATTCATTAAGTGTAGCACAAAAGTCTGCTGTCCTCTTGAGTGAATCTTTCAGACATTCTAACTGAAGTCAGATGAGGCATACATATGTCATTGCAACCACATAACGCCATATTGGGTTTTTGTCTCTTCAATTGTTTATTATTTGAAAGATGCCTAAAGAGGGGTGTTTTTAATGCATCTTTTTAAACACACCAGAAATTCATATCCTTAGTTGCTTTCTTTTTTTTTTTTTTTAAGATTTTGTTTATTTATCTTTTTTTTTAGAGACAGGAGAAGAGAGGGAGAGAAACATCAATATGCGAGCGTACACAGATCAGCTGTCTCTTGCTTGCTCCCAGCTGAGGACCTGGCCCACAACCCAGGCATGTGCCCGATCAGGAATCAAACCAGCAATCTCTTGGGTTCTCAGGTTGGCACTCAATCCACTGAGCCACACCAGCCAGGGTCCTTAGTTGTTTTCAATGGTACCATGTGCCGTTCTAGTTTCTTCAGTTAACAAATTTTAATCAAGCACCTACAAAGTGACAGGCATTGTTTTAGGCACTGTGGTAAATGAGAGAAAGCCTCTTCTCTCCTAGAGCATATATCAGAGGTAGAAAATAAACAAACACACTTAAAGTTAAAATTTCAGGTCATAGTAAGTAGTATGGAGAAAAATAAAGTTACAATTATTTGTTCAGTACCTGTCTCCCCTTTAGGTCATAACCTCCCTCTTTCTGTCTCAGTGCTAGCTAACAGTAATCATTTGATAAGAGGTGTTGGGTGAAAGAACGGGTGAAGAGGTGAATGGATGGATTTAATGGATAATGGATGAGCTGATGGATGGATAGCCTAATAGATGAATGGAACTCAACATTCATTTTGGGCTCCAAAGAAGGCACCTGCATCCTTCACTGAAAATCCCTTGGCTCAACTATACATTTAGTGAGTCCCATTGTGTGCCAGACACCAGCCCTGTAGGCACTGGGACTGAAGATGTATATCCTTGCCCACGGGTTTCTAAAGAAACGAGGACTTTCTCCTGGAGGTATAATGCGTTGCTCTCTGCTTAACTGGGGGTGGTGGGGAGACGGTGGTGCAAGAAAAGGGTCCCAAAGGAAGTGCAACTTGAATACATCTTGAAGAGACTGCCAGAATACAGAAAAGCTTTAGAGGAGATGGGGATAGAAAAGTCAAGGTACACCAAGAGAGTCTTTCATTAGAACAGGAACACAGGGAGCCGTGACAGCGATGAGACTGGAAAGTGAGGCAGGAGCCAAATGTTGATCCACCTCATCTGCATATGTCAACTCTTTCGGGGAGGAAATCTGATGAGCTTATCAGACAAGTTTTAAAGGTCAGCAAAGCTCAATGATTAGGGACATTGAAGTAGTTAAATGAGTTGCTGCCTAGAAACATTGTTTGGCACTAAAGCATCATTTTTTTCCATGCTTTGCTTTGTCTCCATCCGGGGGTATCAGATTCCGTGTCCTCCTCTGACTCAGAGCCGCACGCGGGCTGTCCTCAGAACACGTGAGGCAGCCCAAGTGGTCCGTTTGTCTGGCTGCAAGTGTGCTAATCCCAGATTTATGCGCTCTGCTCCGCAAGCGCTGCACCTCACCACCACAAACTTGCTCTGCTGGTTTATGCTTGTTCTTCCAGAAAGGAAAAACAGACAGACACTGAAGGGGCATGAGGGGAGTGTTCTGCATGTCTTTAGCGAGCTGCCTCAGAAAAATGCAACCTATCCTAAAGTGGCTTTAGTGCCTTTGAATTCACAAAAGGAAAGAGAGTCTTAATCAACTTTATTTACTTGGGAACGCCCAAGTTGAGTTGTGCCCCAGTATTTATAATCATGCTCGTTCTTTTCAATCTAGAAGAAATACATACACACTGCAGAAAATATAGTGATTAGAGGAAATACAAAGAATAAAGTTAAAATTACAGTAAATAACTCACTTAGAACCATTGTTAATATTCTTTGGTATTTCCCTCTCGTCTTTTTCTATGAACACATACACCCACATACATATAAAAATTCATCTATTCAGCACCTACCACAGTGTCTGAAATATCTTTGTGTTAATAAATGTTTGGTGAATAAATGAATGAATGTGATTTTATTTTTACACATTTAGAATAATAGTTATATACAGTATAGAATTTTGCTTTTTAAAATCTTGCTCAATATAGTAGCTGTATTTTCCTATGCCATTGAAAAGCATGTTTTATGAATGCTCAAATACTATTTTGTGGAATAATGCTGACCTGAATATCAAGTATATAACCCTACATTTGCACCCCTGAAGATTTCCTTAGGTTAGATTTCTAGCTGCAGAATTAATAGATGAAAAAGAATAAGTTTAAAGGCTCCTGATGTCATTCAATGTCAATGAATTGACGTGATTTGATGAACTTTCCAGACTGAAGTGATTCTTGGGAAGCTGACATCTGAGAGCTCCCTGGTATCAAGAAGGCAGCAACTTCTCTGTCTGCTGGATGACTCGATCTATTTGATAGGTGACTCACCCTCTTTGATGGGTCTTGGCTCCATAATCCCCTTAGACTCAGGATAACCTCCCTCCCTTTCCAGCTTGCTTGGGCAAACCCTAGGCTGAACCCCTCTAGAGGAAGCTTACCCAGCACTGTAGTCCTCCACAAAGACTCAAGGGAAAGATCTAATCATCAGTATTGCATTCCATTTAATTTTCACTTAAGATTGCCTTTACTGTTTTCCTACCTTCTATAACCATATCTATTCTAAACAAATTCTGTATCATGAAGTTCTTTCTTTCTTCCTTTCTGATGGTATACAGTATGAGGAGAAAATTTAAATGGGTGACTATGTTCCCCTTTACAACAACATAACCTGCAGAAAACAATCTTGTTTGAATTGTAGTCTGTGTTTGCTGACACCATGATAATGTCATTCCAATTGCATTCATCAAACTTGTGCATGGTATTGTGCTATGCCCTGGAATAGACTATATTTTTTTAAGATTAAAACTCTGTCTTGGACTTCCAGCCAAGATGGAGGCCTAGACAGACACACTGCCTTTCCCTCTACAACTAAGAAGAAATACAACTACTTCAAAACTAGAGACAACCAGAAGTTCCAGAAAATGGAGCTGCATGGAAGTCCAGCAAACAAAGATATAAAGAAGAAATACTCATCCAGACAGGTAGGAGGGGCAGAGCTGGGGCAGAGAGGATGCAGTGTGGTGGCGGCGGCAGCAGGCTGGTGGAAAGAGCAGTCACATGTTTTAAAAAGTCAGGAGGAACACCTGGGTAGCATTCCCAGCTCCTGACCAGATCACACACCTCACAGTTCCAGTGCCAGGCAAAATCAAGTCTCATTGCTTCTGACTGTGCAAACCAATGGGGGTTGGGGCGGAGGAAGAAACTGCCAGTCTCTCAGCAGAGTCTGCTTGTTTAAAGGGCCCCCATGGTCCTAGAAAGTCTGTAGACCCACCCACTCTGGGAATGACAGCCAGGGCAATGGCTAGAGAGATGCCAGTCCCATACAAAAGTGGGAAAAGCACCTGGAAAAGGGGTGAGTGCTGAGCAAGCAACACTGTTCCCTCTCAGACCCCTCCCCCACATACAGCGCCACAATATGGTGAAACAGGTCGCCCTGTACTAATACCTAAGGCTCCGCCCCTTACAACATAACAGGTGCGACATCTCTACCTAAGAAACAGAGACAAACAAACACAGGAGTCTGTCAAGTTGAGAACAAAGAAATGTATGGCCCAAAAGGGGGAACAGATCAAGGTTTCAGTGGGAGAACTAAGTGACAAAAGATAGCCAACCTAACAAACAAGGAGATAGCCAACCTAACAGATGAAGAGTTCAAAACACTGGTGATAAAGATGCTCACAGACTTGACAGATATCCTTAAGTATGGCAAATGCATAAAGGAAGAAGTGAAAACTATGCTAAATGAAATGAAGGAAAATCCACACAAAACCAGAAGTAAATAAAAGGAAACCGGGGTTCAAATTAATGATCTGGAACATAAGGAAGAAAAAAACAGTCAACCAGTACATAATGAGGGAACAAGAATTGAAAAAAATGAGGAGAGGCTTAGGAACCTCTGAGACAACTTTAAACGTGCAAACATCCAAACCATAGAGGTTCCAGAAGGAGAAGAGAAAGAACAAGAAATGAAAACTTATGTGAAAAAATAATGAAGGAAAACCCCCCAAATTTGGTGAAGGAAATAGACATACAAGTCCAGGAAGCACAGAGAATCCCAAACAAGCTAGACCCAAAGAGGACCACATGAAGACACATCATAATTAAAATGCCAACGTTTCAAGATAAAGAGAGAATCTTAAAAGCAGCAAGAGAAAAGCAGAGAGTTACCAACAAAGGGGTGCCTATAAGGTTATCAGCTGATTTCTCAAAAGGAACTTTGCAGGCAAGAAAGGACTGGCAAAAAGTATTCAAGGTGATGAAAAGCAAGGACTTACAACCAAGATTACTCTATCCAGCAAAGCTATCATTTAGAATGGAAGGGCAGATAAAGTGCTTCCCAGACAAGGTAAAGCTAAAAAAGTTCATCATCACCAAACTATTATTATATGAAATGTCAAAGGAACTTGGTTAAGAAAAAGATCAAAATTATGAACATTAAAATTACAACAAATTCACAACTATCAACAACTGAATCTAAAAAATAAAAGCAAAATTCAACTAAGCAAACCAGAACAGAAACAGAATCATAGGTATGGAGGTCATTTGGAGGGTTATCAGCTGGGAGGGGGAAGGGGGAGAAATGGGGAAATGGTGCAGGGATTAAGAGGCATAATTGCTTGGTACAAAATAGACAGGGGGAAGTTAAGAACAATATAGGAAAGGGTGAATCCAAAGAACTTATATGCATGACCCATGGACGTGAACTAAGGGAGGTGGGATTGCTGGAGGGAAGGGGGGTACTGGGCAGAGGGGAGCAAAGGGGAAAAATATTGCGATACTGTAATGACATAATCAATAAAATATACTTTTAAAAATGTTAAGAAAAAAGAAAAAGAAAAAAATCTCTGTCTTAAAGAATTCAGATTCTCTACTATGACATATTTGCCCGACTGTTACTTCCCTGGAAGCCTTTCCTGACTACCTTATTTACATTTGCAGCATACCTTTCTCTTCTGCTTAATTCTTTTCATGGCAGTTATCACTATATCACCAACTATACTTTTCACTGATCTGTCTTAACTGTCTGTCTCACCACACTAGAAACAGAACCATGGCAAAGCAGTTCATTGATTCATTCCCTCAGCAGTTAATGAACACCTCCAGGTTTCTGGAGTTGCGATAAGCATGGGTTGGGGGACTACAAAAAAATGACTGCTTTCCAGGAGCTTGTATTAGAAACATCAAACAATAAAGCAAAGATATAAAGCAGGCTGTAATTTTAAAATACCAAGAGAAATGAGGCAGGACAAAGTAGTTGTGTGTTCTGAAGGAAGAAGAGAACAGACTGTGTGAAGTGAAGGTAAGAGCTGGTAAGATGTAGGTGAAGTTTAGAGGCAGGTTGTAATTTGATGGAGGAAATTCAGGTAGAAACACTTGGCTCATCCTATCAGCAGTGCAGTTTTTGCACAAAAATTACATGATGAAATGGTTTATAGCTCTGACTGGCTCAGTTGGTTGGGGCATCGCCCTGTGCTCCAAAAGGTCACAGTTGATTCAGTTCTATTACCAGGCAGGGGGTACAGGAGGCAGCCAATCAATGTTTCTCTCTCTCAGCAATGTTTCAGTCTCTCTCTCCCCACCCCTTTCTCTCTCCCCCTCTCTCTCTCTGTATCTCCCTCTCTTTCCTCTCTCTCTCTCTCTCTCTCATTCTCTTCCTCTTGGTCTCAAATCAATAAGCATATCCTCGAGTGAGGATTTTAGAAAAAGAAAAGAAAATGATTACTGGTGAGAAAAGAATGAAAATGTCAAACAACATTAACAGGTCAGATGAGAGGAAACTGACCAAAGAGGTCAATTAGGCCTGAGAAGGGGAGGGACTAAAGGAGGGTGAGGAATGGAAAAGGATGAAGTGGTGGAGGACACATTGCAGAGGCATAGCTAAAAAAGACCCAGTCAAAATTCATTAGCCTCCAATCAGGCAATTCTCAATAGAAAATGCTAGAAGTATCAGCCTTAAGGGGACCTGTTAGAGAGTTATAGGAGACTGAGGTTGGTTGCCTGAACAGAAAGAAGAGGGGCTGGGTAAAGACAACTGGAATGATTTCTGCAAAGTTAAACCAATGTCAAGAGTCCAGATAAAGAGGAATAAAAATGATAAGAGGAAAAATATGAGTCCCTATTTTAGATAAGACCCATATGGGTTATGCTCTTAATTTACTTAAAGCAGATGGTAGGACCCAGTAGTGCCTAATTTATTGCTGTCCTGCCATTCAGTCAGATCCTTCCTTAGGTTTCCAAGCAACTCTGAGGAGAAATGTCAGATTACATGAAATTTCCTGATTAGATCGTGTGACCCAAGCACAGCCCACTGAAAATAACTCAAATACTCAAAACTCGCTTACCCTAGACCACAGCTGCCAGTTTTGTTTCCTCCCTGCTCACAGCAGATGGATAGATGGGCCTTCCTCTATAAGTAGGCAGTATGGTGGGAGTTCTAGGAATAAGAAAGACCAAAATAAAGGGTGGGAGAGGATTCAGAAAAGAACTTTGGAACCTGGTATTTCAGATTTTCTCTCATTGTACTATGTACTTCCCAGATTTTTTCGATGAGGAAAGGAAAATAGCAAAGCAGTTAATAAGAAGCATTTAAACTTCTGTGGCAAGTAAGCAGCCTCTGAGTCAGCAAACTCATCTAATAAACTGAGTAGCATTTGAGATAACATTAGAGGAATGAAAAAGTATGCACAGAGTCAGGAGCTAGGGTGGTTTATGCTCTGAAGAGGAAACACAATGACATAACAAAAGCTGTAATTAACATGCCCTGTAGGAATGATCATTACCCCCATTGTACAGATGAGAAAATTGAGGATTACTAGAGGATTTAAGTTAGGTCACCAGCTATGAACAGTTATGGACCAGTTCTATAGATCTGTCAGAGTGTAAGAAAGCAGTTGGTCAGAAAAGTGAAGGCAGCAAGCTGCAAATGCCAGAATTAGAGCATATAAGGTATTTCCCTGGGGCACTTCTATGAACAGGTGTAGAGAGAAAGCTAATACAAGAAGTGGTTGCTCAGTGCAGAAGGGAACATTTGCCAGGTGCAGTGTGGTATCCCGTATTGGTTCCTGAAACAGAAAAAGTAGATTAGTGACATATGAAAAAGAGTCTGGGATTTAGTTAATAGAAAGTTACCAATGTTGGCTTCTCAGTGATGAGGAATGTGCTATAGTAATGTGAGAGGCAGGTAAGGGATATAGGGGAATGCCCTATACCATCTTGCAACTTTTCTGTAAATCTTAAATCAATTTAATTTACTTCAAAATCAAGAAGTTTTGTGTTTTGTTTTGTTTTGTTTTTGTAAAGAGCATTTATGACATGTTTACGAACATTCTTCAGAACAGTACCATTTAAGATGAAAATGGTAAGGGTAGCACACTGCATTTTTGTGAATGACTATTTTTCTTGGCAGACAAGATTATTACTAATGACAATCACATAGACCAACATTATTGAGCACTCACAATAATCCATACTTCACCCAAAGGACATTACATACATGCCTGCATGACATCTTCAAGACAATACTTATGAACTAAATAAGTGCTTTTATTATTCCAATTTACAGATGAGGAAAGCTCTTAGAATCTTGTAGGTGATCAAAAATTAGATCTTCTTATTATAGATGCTAAGAAACTGTCCCAGCTTGTCAACAGAGTCACTATTCAAATCCAAACCTAAAGGCCTCCAATCCCAGCCTTGCAATTTATTAAGTCGATGAAAAAGGGCTGAAAATTACCTTTCTTAAGAATCCTTGGATACAGTTCTAGCTAGATACAAGAGCCAAATAAGAGCAAGCAGAGGTAAATAGGGAACTGTTATCCCCCAGTAACTATGGGAGCCACTAGGAAAAGTGCGTTTCCACCTCTCCCTTGAGGTCAAATGACTACCGCTCAGTGGACCAGGCAGATTCCTATAAGGAGAAGCATTTCTTTAGGAGGGAAAGCTGGAAGGGGCAAATCATGAAAACAGCATTTTGTTGAAGAATGCCCAGGACAAAAATGACAACAGGGAGAAGGAAGCTGGTGGTCAGCAGCCCTTGCTCATCCACATTCAATTCCGCCCCACAGACCTTTATTTGTTAGCAATTTCTTAGTGTCAGGGATGATGCTAAACTCTGGGAAAGATACAAAGGTGAAAAGATAAAGCAATGCCTAACTTCAATGAGTTTACATCTAGGAGTGTAGTTTACCAAAATAAAATACAGAAAACATGTGGCACAGTGGGTTCCTTGCTCCATGCCTGGTGCAAGTTGTAGGCTCTCTTTGGACCTCAATAAGAATGTGGTAATTAATATTTGTCTAGGAAGACTGTTGTAAGGATTAAAAATGGGGTGTCTATACTGATGTCTTATACAGAAAGTAAAGAGATCTCATCATAAACCAATTTTGTTTTCTTTTTTCTCTTTGTATAATCTCCCCCCCCCCACCCCCTCGCCCAACTCTTCATTTCAAACTAGACCTTGGCCTCAACTGTTACAGCAAAAGAGAATGACAGTGGAGAAACTGAAAGTATTTGGGGCCTCAGACATTACAGTAGTCCAGGTCCAAGCAGTATAATGACTCCTGGAGGAGGAGGGGGTCAAGAATGAACTTTAGACCCTTACCACATTATTATCTTACCCACCAGCCTCCAACCTAGGCCCAAAGATGGAGGTGCTAAAATCCAGACCACACACTGCTGACACAAAGCTGCTTAGAGCCTGAAAAAGTGCAAGCCCCTTTCTAATCCATCCACCCAGACCTGAAGCAGCTTCTAATTTGCACAAGAAATATGCCAGCAGAAGCCTTTCCCTTCCCTACCCCCATAACTGCCTAAAATGTGACACCCTTGCACTTCTCAGTCCCAAACAGGTTGAGAAAACAAAACCCTAAGCCTGTAGGCGTATCATTTATTCATTTATTCAACAAATATTTATTCAGCCCCTACTGTGTGCTCTGGAACATTTTCTTCTTCTGAATCCCTGGGGCTGCCTTTAATCTCTCTATTCCACCTTTGCTGGCCCTACAAGCCTCTAGTTTATAATCTGCATACTGTTCTTTAGCAATGTCCCACCTTCTGACATGTAGGAGGCTATCCTTTTCCTCCAGAATAGTCTTGTTCTATGCTCCCCTGTCCCACAAGCTTTACCTCTTCTTTCCTGGCTTAATTGAAAGCCCTTAATTCCTTCATCATTCAGCTCCTGTTGCTTCTCTTCCCAAGTATCCTATCACCAAACTCACCCACACAGCAGCCCGTGAAGAGAGCAAAAGGGGCTGAAAGAATGTAACTCATTTGCCTGTGTAATCCAATTCTGTAAAAATAATACTAACAATAACAGCTAGCACTTGAGACTGTGATTAGGAACAGGTTACAGTTATTAGTGATGACCAAGTCTAAGGACTGACCATGGGAGTGAGTGGCATGAGGCAGGGTCAGGGCAAGGTCACTGGAGAAGGGAAATAAAAAAAAAAAAAAAAAAAAACCAAGACCAATTATTGAAAAAATAACTTATGAGGATAAAACTGTCATCAAAACGTATGACAGAAGCAGTGAGGGAGAGAGGTATCTGCAACTAATATCTTAAGGAATGAGGGTGTGTGTTAGAAAGAGGAGGCAGAGAAGACAACAAGGTGGATTACAGTCTGATAACTTAAGAGTCAGGAGTTGGTAAGAAGAGATGAGGATGAGGAGGAAAAAGGGTCTGGAAACAGCAATGAGGATATTGCTGTCTTAGTCTGTTCAGGCTCCTATAACAAAAATAACCAGCGACTGAGTGGCTTATAAAGAACAAAAACTTATTTCCCACAGTTCTGGAGTCTGGAAGTCCAAGATCAAGGTGCCAGCAGATGCAGTGTCTCATGAAAACTAGCTTCCTGGTTCATAGATGGCCATTTTCTCCTATGTCCTCATCAGGCAGAAGGGGTAAAGAATGTCTCTGAGATCTCTTTTACAAGAACACTGATTTCATTCACAAGGGCCCCACCCTCATAACCTAATCACCTCTCAAAAGCCCTGCCTTCTAATACCATCACATTGGGGGTTAGGCTTCAGCATATGAATTTGGGGTTATACACACTTAGTCCACAGTATCCACTCTGCTCTGTAGGCCTATGGTATGAGAAGTGAGGGAGAGAAAATGGTCACCAAAAAATGGACACTGCAAAGGAACCAGTGTCCTTAGGAGCACCAGGTCTTCACTGGAGCAAGAATTTGAAGAGGATATTCAGAAAAGTAAGGTAAAGAGGGGATGTGGTGAAGTCACTGTGGAAGGGTTTCAGAAGTTGGGAAAAGATGAGACATGGGATCAGAAAAAGAATATACAAGGCCACATGGAAATTAAAGTTCCAAGACGAGAGATGACCTGGGAGACTGGGTTGGCATAAATGGGGAGAAAGGCACGATGGAACTAGTGCAGGACCCCAGGGCCAAAAGCATTGCCACAGCTGTGGGTGTTGGGAGCCAGAGGGTGCATGTTTGCCAGGAACAAAGTTTTTGCCCACTGCAAATTCATAATCTGTTGTGGGAGACCCACATCTAATGACAGAACAATGCACTTCAGATTACCTTTGGAATTCAAAGACTATGGAAGCCTATTGAAGGAAAACCCAACTCAGACAGGGAGGGCCAAGGAAAACTTGGGGGAGAGGGAGATGGAAGAGGAGGGGGAAATGAGTGGGAGAGGAGGGGGAAATGAGAGGGAGGGGAGAGAGAGGGAAGGGGAAGGGAAGTGAGGATAAAAATAGAATTCCATAAAACTATTGCCACTACCAGAAAACAACTGAGATGCTTCTTCTACCGCAATGAGTCTTTGTACTACACTTGATCTTAGCCAAATGGCCAAGAAGCAATGCAACGAGTGTTTGTATAAACGAATCATAAATTGAAAAAGTTGTTCAGTATTTTAACTCACATTATTTGAATAGTCTTTGATCTTGCCAGAGTGAAATTTATTATTTTTGACCAGATAACTTTGCAAGATTTACACAGCAAAGGGTGAGTATAATATTATATTTAATATAAGTTGTAAAATTCTAAATAAATCTAAATTAGAGGATTTCTGAGGGTAAAAGATAGGGAACATTTTAAAGTTAAGAATCTAATACATTTCTACTTCTTTGTTACCTGATATGTCTGAAATTACCTCCAGTATTTGTGGTGATGGGTACAGAGAAAAAATTAAATCGGTGGAACATTTCCTAACTCCCTATCTGAATTAGTCTTACTCCTTTTACATCAACATTTGTTGAGTGCTTCAGTGTATCTCATGCAATCTTCAAAACAAGTTGAAAGGTCATAATTTCCACTTTATAGGCAAGAAATTAAATGCTCAGAAAAAAAGCAAAGAACTTAACAGTGTCCTATAGCTAGTGAACAGCTAAAGCAAATTCACAATTATCCGTTAAAGCAACTGCCTCTCCCCTTTCTTAAAAAAAGAAAAGGACAAAATGGAGTCACTTTTGCAAAACCATGTTGTTACAGAGTTGTGGTCTCCAAAAATCCCCAGAGCCTGCAGGTTGGGGGATGGGGAAAAGGGAACAGCTTTTAAGATGCCTTTGCATGACTATGGCTAGTAGCTAGTGTCTTAGTTGTGCAAAGGGCTTTGGTTCTTCCAAGGCCCTAAGGAGATGGGAGGGGTTTTGACCATGGGATGGTGCAGAAAGAGCATACAGAGCCTGCACAAGGTTCTGTGAATGGTCAGAACTGGTTACCACGCCCAATGTGTCACAGGACGCAGTCAGGGGTTTAAAAATAGGTGGCAGACATTTTAACAAGGGAATTCCATGTGGCTTGGAAAGGAAAGGGAAAACTCCATGCAGTTTACAAGGAGGCTGGGAACTCCACGTGGTTCTGCATTAAGAGCTGGAGAGCACCACAACACAGAAAAACCTCCCCAATCAGGCTCGAATGACTGGGAACTGCTGGTAAAACTGAACTGTGTCTGGGAAGTAGGAAGACTGTATCTCTTGACTTTTCTAAAACTAGTCTGGTTTGGTAGGGGGGAGGCAGAACTGTGTTTGTGGGTGTTTTAAGGAAAATAAGACTTAATGGCAGAAATCCGCAAATAATCTAAATCTATTTAACTGTTAAATAAACAATTCTTTTTCTTTTCACCAAACTCCAGTATTGAGAGTCATGCTTCTGGCGGCGGGCAATCGGTCCCTTAATAACTGAACAACGAGGGCAGCCCGTGGGTTCTGTTACAACGTCACCAAATCAAAACTTAATCACTAACCTAATTTCAGTTACAGCCTCTCTCTGGAGTGAAATTTCCAGATCAACACTAGTGAGGTAATCTTCCTGATAAGATGGCCCCAACCCTCTCCTGAGGGAAGGGGTCCTAGCCTAGCCTCAAAGAATCCATTCATTTTTGTACAGCTCATTGGAGTGCCCTTCTAGTTGCCAGATGGGATGTTGCCCAATTCTTGAATCACTTAATAACGCCATTTTGGTCTTCAAATTTATTCTGTGAAATTCTGTTCTTTAACATCCTTTACACCAGATGCAGTTACATTTTTAAGAGTTTTTAATTGCAAAAAAATTATTTGTGTTGTCCACACGAGTGAGTAATCCACTTAACTTTTCCAGTAGTTTTAAAGAAGACTAGTAATTTCAAGGAAGAAGCTTTTTATATAATTTGATACATAAAGCAGAATATAATACAATAGAGAGGAATCTTCTCAGGAAGTCTGCAGATTATAGGCTAGTTGAACATGGAGAAGTCTGATTCTGTTTAGTAGAAGAAGAATATTGGAAACAGGCTGGCAAGGTTAGCCAGCCAGAAAACCCAAATGAGAACAGTCATTACTGCACCATAACTAAAAAAGTTGGTGTTGAAAACAGGCTTAGTCTACAAAGCATCTTTATTTCAAAAAACAAATGAAAGTCATCTGTTTACTCATAGGGATGAGTTACTATTCAAATGTAGAACATTTACTCATCATAATATAAACCTATGAGAACATGTTTTATAAAAATAAAAAGGTTCGATCAAGGCTGTTCATATAAGACACATCCAAATCTGTAGAGAATTTTCTTAAGCATTTATTTGAGCCGAACTGATAACATATGCCAGGGAGCAAGATTTCAAATGTTCTGGAGAATAACAATCCTGCAACTTACTTTATGAATTTGAAATTAAGAAGGGCATGTAAGCAAGATCACGTGAAGATGGGAGAAAGCAAGGTGGGGATTGTATTACAGGGTAGTCGAGATTATGTGCTCTCTTGAGGGTGGTTATGTCTTAGAAGAAGAAGTCTAAAAGGGTGGTTTGTGCATTATAAGGAGGGATCTGAAAAGAGGCATTTCAAAGGTGTCTTAACCTAGCTGCATGGAAACAGTGGACAGACAAACATTTCACTAAAAAGTTATATGACTAATGTGGGACAATCCACTATGACCTGTCCAGTTAGAAATTTATAATATATTACAGCACCTCTTTTTTGTCCACAGGGGTGATTGGAAACAACAGTTTATCAGTCTACAAAATTCAGGTACAAAATTTGGAGAGGCCTAATGCATGTTGGGTGAACACTAGGGTTTTGAGAAACACAGTTTTAAAACCTAAATCAATTAAAAATTATTTATTAGTGTTGATGAAGAACATCCAAATTATAGAGAATCCTATAAGAATTTATTTGAGCCAAATTTTTGAGGACATATTCTGAGACAGGATCTTAATAGATTGAGAGAATGCTCCAGAGGATGGCAGTTTTGCAGTTCCATTTAGAATCAAAGGAGAAAATGTATAGAAGGTACATAAAATTCATTGTGGTAGATTAGGAGGCAAGAGAAAGCAAAACAGGGTATTTCCTAGGATTAGCAAAAAAAGAAAATTGAGAGACACATATTTTTACTTTTGTGAGTATTGGGTGATAATGAAACTGGAAAAGCAGGTGTTCATGCTGCCTATTGTCTATCAGCTCCAATAAGCAGGGACAGGGACTGAATCTTATGGGCACTTTATTCAGATGGTCAGCAATCGGAGAAGATGGAGGGTCTGTACCCTAACAGACTGTCTTAAATTCCATTACAGTATTCCCTCACTTATCTCAGGTATTACGTTCTAGACCGCCCCGCGAAGTAGGACCTTACATTTATTCTACACTCTTAAACTTATGTAACCTTAACAACATTCGTATACAGTACCACAAAATGCCACGATATAGCAAAAAATTTACGATAAATAATTAAATATAACATTTTTAAATCCCTCGATAAGTGAGCCGCGATATAGAGAGGGACTATTGTGTAAAGGGGCCCTTTTTATAAGGAGAAGAAAAGTGCAGGTAAGGGGTTTGGAATTCAGGAAAAAGGTTAATCAGATAAAAGCAGCATTCTTTCATGTGTGTCCTGGGCGGTGGTCACCCTGGAGTACAGTGGCTCAGATACCCTCTAAATTGCTTGCAGGCCTCCCGAGGCACAGAGGTGGAACTGCTTATGGTCTCCTGGAGTCAAGGTGGGTCATACGTCCAGTTCCTGAAAAAATACATACATTGACTACTAAGCTTATTAGCTGTTATGGGAAACTAAAATTTTCCAACATTTTAGTCTCCCACCAGTAACATTTAACAACTACAGCAAATAGAGATGGTATGCTGGCAACCAGGTAACAACAGGGAGTTTTGATGCATGTGCTCCTGTGAGGGTCTGGGAGAGATTACTCTGGCATTTCAAAGATATATTATCCTAGATTCACAAGAACAATGGACATGGCTTCCTTAAGGTAAAGACTGACTTTTGCTCAGGGAGCTATAGACCTGGGGCATGACTACCCACGATGACCTGCCCAGTTATGAATTTATGAACGGATTGGTGGGGGACTCAAGTGTTGGAAAATTTTAGTTTCCTGTAAGAGCTAATAAGCTGAGTAATCAATGTATGTAAAAACCTATTGTTTCAGGAACTGGAGGTATGACCCACCTTGACTCCCGGAGACCATAAGCAGTTCCACCTGTGTGCCTCGGGAGGCCTGCAAGCGATCGGGATGTATCTGAGCCATTGTACTCCAGGGTGACCACCGCCCAGGACACAAAGGCCACCACCCAGGACAGAAAGACCACTGCCCAGGGCACAAAGCCCACCACCTAGGACACATGAAAAATGCTGCAGCTTTCATCTGATTAACTTTTTCCCTGAATTCCAAACCCCTTTACCTACACTTTTCTTCTCCTTAAAAAAAAAAGGTGGGGGGGGGGGGGGCGGCTGTTTATAATAGAATTTAAGACAGTCTGTTTGGGTACAAACCTGCTGTCTTCTCAGATCTGAATAAAGCGCCCATAAAGATTCAATCCCTGTCTCCGCTTATTGGGTCTGGTAAGTCACAGGCAGCATGAACACTGGCTTTTCCAATTTCGAGATCACCCTATCAGGTTATTTTTGGTCACTGAACTTATACATACCCGACTTTTCATCCTGGGCCAAATCATCTGTGAAAGAGCCAGGATTCAAATCACCTCCAAAGGAGACTTGAAAAGAGACACAGAAATGCTTAGGGAAACCATGTGGACTGCACTAGTGGAAGAAATATTGACTGATCGATCTGCAATTCTTCCCCGTCTCTGAAACAATTTGTTTGGGATGAATAATGCTATTTCATTATTTGTTGACCAGTGTTCTAAGTCATTCACTAGTTGTCAGGCACATATTTAACAAATAGCTAATAACGATAACTAGCATTTGATGAGAACTCACTATGCGCTGCATTATCTCATTTCATCATCACAGCCATTCTTTGTGATAGGGAGTATTATTCTCATTTCCATTTTAAAGATGAGGAAACTAAGATCTAGAGAAGTTGAATCATTTCCTCCAAGTTACACAGCTAAAACCAGAACAGAAATCCAGTCCAGCTGACTGCAGAGGTCTTACTACACTACAGGTTAGAGAATTTGGGATGCTACTGAATTCCAAGTCCTTTGTTTAAGGCCCGTCTTTAATTTGCTTGAACCTGGAGGGATTCTTTTGCAAATCCTTTGCACCAGCGTTTTACAAAAGGCTGATCTGATAAATATTTTCTAAACTCTCTCTAGGCCCTAGTTTTACATCTATTTGAAACAACTCTAGGGAAACCTTGGGGACAAATTTTACTTTTCTTTCATTTAGCTGATGGACTTAAGATTTACTTTTCTCACCAACCTTGATATTAATAATGAGACTGTGTTTTTTATATTTTTGGCATAAATTAATATCCTTAGTCCATGAACGATATAAAATGCAGTGTGATCCTGGCCAGGCTGCTCAGTTGGTTGGAACCTTTTCCCCTACACCAAAACGTTGCAGGTTCAATCCCTGGTTGGGGGTGCATACAGGAGGCAACCAATCAATCTCTCTCTCTCTCTCTCATAAACATATCCTTGGGTGAGGATTTTCTTTTCTTTGTTATTTATTTATTTTTATTGTTTTTCTATTACAGTTGCCCCACTTTTTCCGCCATTGCTCCCCCCTTTCTCCCACAGTCAATCCTTATCCCATTGTCCATGTCCATGGGTTATTTATACTAGTTACTTTACTAAACCCTTCCCCTCTTTACCCCCCTTTTATCCTCTGCCCCCTCCATAACTGTTACTCTGTTTCTTATTTACATGCCTCTGGTTTAATTTTTGCTCATTTGTGTTGCTCATTAGTCTCCTGTATTAGGTGATATCATATGGTATTTTTCTTTCATTGCCTGGCTTATTTCACTAAGCATAATTCTCTCTAGTTCCATCCATGTTATCGCAAATGGCAGGAGTTTCTTTTTTCTTTCTGCTGCATAGTATTCCATTGTGGAAATGTACCACAGTGTTTTGATCCACTCATCCACTGATGGGCAGTTGGGTTGTTTCCAGCACTTGGCTATTGTAAATTGCACCGCTACGAACATAAGGGTGCATAGGTTTTTTTGAATTGGGGTTTCAGGATTCTTCAGGTATATTCCCAGCAGTGGAACCACTGGTTCAAAAGGCAGTTCCATTTTTAGTTTTTTGAGGAAACTCCATACTGTTTTCCATAGTGGCTGCACCAGTCTGCATTCCCACCAACAGTGCAGTAGGTTTCCCGTTTCTCCACATCCTCGCCAGCACTTGTTGTTTGTTGATTTGTTGATGATGGCCATTCTGACTGGTGTAAAGTGGTATCTCATTGTGGTTTTTATTTGCATCTATCTGATGGCTAGTGATGTTGAGCATTTTCTCATGTGTCTATGGACCTTCTGTATGTCCTCTTCGGAGAAGTGTTTGTTCAGTTCCTTTGCCCATTTTTAATTGGGTTGTCTGTTTTCTTAATGTTGAGTCATATAAGCTCTTTATATATTTTGGAGATCAGTCCCTTGTCTGAGGTATCATTGGCAAATATGTTTTCCCATATGGTTCCCTTTTCATCTTGCTGATGTTTTCTTTTGCTGAGCAGAAACTCTTTAGTTTGATGTAGTCCTATTTGTTTATTCTTTCCTTTGCTGAAAAGCAGTGTGGAAACTGATCTAGAGGATTCGGAAATAACATGCTCTAAACATACACTAACGATTCTGGTGAATACAATATTCTAAAGCAAAATGATCTCAATAAACAGCTATGAGGCTTTTGTGGTGGGGAGGGAAGTTCTGAATCTTAAAGTCTGGATTGGAAAATACTGAATCACCATTTTCTCATTAGCTCTTGTAAGAGAGAAATTGAAAGGAAAAAGTTTTCTTTCTTAGCACCCATGTTTAAATAAGAATTCAAAATTTTGAGCTGTAAGATATATTTCCCCAGTCTGCCCTCTATTTGAATGGGAAATCAGACTTGCATTTTACAATCATTACACATAGTACTTTTGAAATAAGAGCACTATAAACATATTGTTGCTTTATCATAGACAAAATTATAGGATTCATTTGTCCAGTTAAATAAAATAATGATTCTTAATTTTGTTCAAATCAAACTAAATTTTGTGTATAACACATTCCTGTTAAAATTGGAATGAAATGATGAGCTGGTGGTTGTGGGGGTGGGAGAGGTGTCAAAGGTACAAACTCCCAGTCATAAGATAAATAAATCCTGGGGATGTAATCTACAGTGTGATAACTAACGATACTGTATTGTATTTTGAAACTTGCTGAGAGTAGACCTTAAAAGTTCTATCACAAGAAAAAGAGAGTGTAATTATGTGTTCTGATGGGTGTTAATTAACCTTATTGTGGTAATATTTTTGCAACATATATATTTAGGCACATATATACATGTGTATATATATCTCAAGTCATTAATGTACACATATAATAAATGTTACATGTCAATGATATCTCTTTTTTTTAATGGAGTAGGATGGAATCTGTAAACAGGTAGTAATATACTACTAAGGTATATCAGTTCCACTGATATTCTCCCAGATGTATCACAACCCAGCAAAGTGCCTGGCACATAAGACATGTCAAATAGTTGTTAAATGAATGAATGAACAAATGAATTAATGTATAAATGAGTGAACACACTTTTCCATCATTTATACCTTACTTAGTCCATTTTCTCCCAGGAATATTGTTTTCTTTCCCTCTAATCCATCAATATTGTCTGCACTCATAAAACTGCACTAATCTCACAGAAGCACTTTTTGATAATTAAAGGCTAATATACTGAGATTCAGAGATCTACGTCAGAAAATGTATTTTAACTATTTCTTTTGTTTTCTGTGATACCATGAAGTAGGTCCTGACTTACAAAAATCAAAACAACCAATTAAGCTTAAAAGCAAACAGTTCCATTCATCATATCCATGGGCTTATAATTAAACTTCATACATTTTCATTGTCTTCCCCCTAAGTCCTCTGAATGTTACTCTATCTAAGTCTTACAGTTCCCCCACTTACTCCCACATGGCAGTCCCATGCACTGTTCATAAGATGAAGCAGTAGTAGGGAGTTGCTGTTTCAAAATGAGGACATGCTGAGTTTTCCCTGAATTCATTTCACCTCGGTATAAATGCTGACAAAAAGATGTGAGAAAATTGCAGTGTGATTGAGAACTGCATCTCATATATTTTTATAATGTTTGTGTGGCAGAGTGCTATATATCTTTGTTTCTGTGTTTTGGGAAACATAGCTTTAGGAAATGTGAAATATAATTATGTCTTCTAATTTCCAAAAGGCTTGCTTTGGCAAAGGGCTAGAAATAAACTCAAAATGTGATTGAAAGCCAATTTTTCCTGTTTTAAAAAATGCAACATTCAAGCAAATAAGAGGTTGATTTCAAAAGAAATGTCATTCTTCTTCTCTGAATCTCATAAAATACGCACACACCCTGGGAAATACTCAACAAGGACTATGTTCTAAAATTAAAGAATCTGTAGAAAATACAATGATGCACCTGGAAAGAGCTTTCATTCTCTGCTTTGTGTGAAATTCAATTACACAGAAATCAAACAAATGGAGAAAACAGTGAAAATGGCACAAGGGCTTTTTTTCTCAATTACTATAAACTGTACTCTTTAAAACAAAAGGACCGTTTATGTAGCAACTGCATCTATTAATGTGCATTGTTCTCCTGTCAGGCTATTTCTGATATCAGATGCTTTCTCTTGGAGCCTCACACCACTAAACACAGTCATTAACTCTGCTATAACTCTCTCCCAAGAAATGTAAATTTAATAATAATCTTGCTCTTATCTTGATTTTTTTATTTAAAAATACTTTGACAGCACTAAGAAACACTCAATATGGTATTTATTTTCTGAAAGTAATTTATTGACCTACTATGTATTCTAAAGCAGCAAAAATAAAAAGTTTAACATTCTGTTGCTTTAATATATTGTTTTAGAATATTTTTTAAAGCTATTCTAATGTACAAATGCAGCCTTCATTAAATTACAAAAATATACATTTGCCAGGTTAATCATCTAGAAAATTAAAATACTAAAATTCTTCTTTGGATTCCTTTTGAAGGGGGACTCATATACTGTAAAGTTTTAGTTTCAGGTAACAGCTAATAAGCTTAGTAATCAATGTATGTAAAAAGCTATTGTTTCAGGAACTGGAGGTACGACCCACCTTGACTCCAGGAGACGGTAAGCAGTCCCACCTCTGTGCCTCGGGAGGCCTGCAAGCAATCAGGATGGTATCTGAGCCACTGTCCTCCAGGGTGACCACCGCCCAGGACACAGATGAGAGAATGCTGCAGCTTCTATCTAACTTTTTCCCTGAATTCCAAACCCCTTACCTACTCTTCTCCTTATAAAAGGTCCTGTTTATAATGGAATTTAAGACAATCTATTAGGATACGAACCTGCTGTCTTCTCAGATTGCTGACCATCTGAATAGATTCAACCCCTGTCTCTGCTTATTAGGTCTGGTAGGGTGACAGGCAGCACCAACACCGGTTTTTCCGGTTTCATATTTTGGCAACTGTGCCAGGACAAACTTTGGGACTCTCCAGTAAGTCTGTGTATTTGGTGGGGAGTCCCATTGGCTGCCTGGACTGGGGGCCCCCGGGGTGCGGATTTGGAGATTCCCTAGCAGCTGCCAAGTGATTTCACTTGGGGACTCCCCTATTCTGGCTCTTGGCACCTCCCGTCATCTTCATCTTTGATTGATTTTGATTGAATCACTGCGCTTTCTGGTTCAGGTTACAATCCCGGGTCATGACTAAGATTGTTAGGTAAAAATACATCTTCTGGTTGAAGGTGCCATGAGGTGCCATCTGGTTTAGGGAGCTCCATCTATTTAAGAGGCGTCTTTTGGTGCTGTGAGGAGCCGTCTGGTTTTGTGATATTACAGAGCTCTGTCTCGTAGAATGTTGGGCTGCGGGGGTCTCTATGCCAAGAAACAGTCCTTTGGGGCGAATTTTGACTGATTGGTTGACCTATGCTTATAAACCTATGACTAAAAAGAAAATGCCTTTTTTATTATAACACTGGCTTATGCATTGTATAATCTAGGCTCAGGATAGCACTGGCTGCTGAATGGGTCTTTAAATTACTATATTATACTGTAACCAGAGTTGGTGTGTCAGATATCAGGGAAGTTGGACCAAATGTCTTACCTAGAAACTTTCATGAGTTTACCTAATAAAGATGCAGGATTAAAGGGAAATAAATTAATGGTACAAAGAAAAGGGAATTTGCCTATAACAGATAGCTGAAACTCAGAGGAAAGGGACCAGGAAGATCTAGATGTTATGGCCGTGAAATCATGATCAGGATTCCAATGGCCTCTCCAGCCTTGGGGGATCTTCCTCCTTACTTGACAGAGGGAACTCAGGAAAGTAAGCCTGAACTGGTCTGGAACCCTTTAGGGAACCAAATTCGGTAGAAGAAAATCCCCTACCAGGGCAGGGCAATACTCTTTGTGAAAACTTCCAATGGGGGAAGGGCCAGAGGGCAGCCCACTGGATATTATTAGGCATATACCCCATTTTGTAAATCGGATCTGTTAAACTGGAAAAACTCTGAAAAGACCAGAGTCGGCAGCAGCAGCCGTCCATCTCGAGAGACGATGGTGTAGCTTCTTAAGAGTCTATCTGCACCGCCGAGAATGGTTGTGCAGTCCGACTCGGGAGTGACACGGTATCTGTCTCCTCCCGTGTTGAATCGACATCTTGTGATGACGCTGGAGTGTCCTCTCCAGTGAAGCTGAAGCTACAGAGCCTGGGCAGGGTGATATGGAGGGTCTGCTGTTGCCCATGCAGCAGACCCCCACTCTCTTCGCAGCTGAAGGGTCCAAGGGAAAGACGAAGTCAATACAGCTTGGCTTCAGGTGCGCCACAGGAGTTGCCGGTGTTGACTACAACGTCAAACCGCCTTAGGGACTCCGGCTCCGGATGTCGGGGTTTACTCCCTTAGCCTTTCCCCTGAAGAGGTATGCCACAAGGCAGTGGAGGTTTTTTGGAGTCAGAGTTTTCCTTCTCTGATGTGCCCTGACTGGAAGATCGAACCAGCGACACTTAGCTCGCAGGCCGACGCTCAATCCACTGAGCCAAACCAGCCAGGGGGAAAGACCAGAGTATTATCTCTAGAATGGACAAAGGAATGCACCCAGGCTTTGGAGTCCCTGAAGGCATAATTGGCTTCTACAACAGCCTTGGGGCTTCCAAACCTACTGAAGCCCTCTGTTATACCTTCAGGAAAGGCACGGCATTGCCTTAGGAGTTCTCACCCAAATACTTAGTGACATTTCGCAACCCATAGCTTATTTGTCAATGAAACTAGATCACACTCTCCAGGGATGGCCAGCCAGCTTCAGAGCTGTGCCAGCCACCTGCAAGCTCTTACAGGAAGCTGAAAATCTTCCTTGGGACAGCCAACACCATTTATGCACCCCACCAAGCGCTGATCCTGCTGGAGAGAAAGGGAAATTTGTGGCTCACTGCTAGAAGAGTGGGCAGGTACCAAGCCATTCTTCTCAACCATTACAATGTCTCCTTGAATACAGTAAGTAAGTAAAATCCTGCCTCTCTTCTCCTAGAACCTGACTTGGCTGTGTTAATACATGACTGTGCTGAGGTAACTGATGAAGTTTACTCCAGCAGAATTGATTTACAGGACCATCCTCTAGAAGAGGCAGACTGGACTCTATAGGAAGATGGAAGCAGTTATGTGGATGAAGGAAACAAGAAGGCTGGGTATGCAGTTGTGACTCTTGAAAGAATAGCAGAGGCCAAGGCCTTGCCGCCAGGAGCCTCTGCTCAGAAAGCCAAACTGATTGCATTTATGAGGGCACTGGAATTTTTGCATGAAAGAAAGTGGGTGTGTATATTGACTCAAGATAAGCTTTCCTAATTTTAGAATCACATGGTTCCATCTGGAAGGGAAAAAAACTGTTAACCTCCAATAAAAAGGAAAATAATCAGCCAGCAGGAATTTTAAAATTATTAAAAGCTGCTCAGGTACCTTTACAGGTGGCAGTTGTGCACTGCCCTGGGCATCAGAAAGAGAACACCGAAGTGGCTAGGGGAAACAATCTCACTGATCGAGCAGCAAAAGAGGCTGCTAAAGAAATATGTATAATGCCTTTGGTATCTGTTCTAGACTTGTCACAATTTGACCCTGAATATCTGACTGCAGACTTAGAGAAAGCTGAGAGCTGGGATTTTGATGAAGAAGGAGCTGATAGTGGATGAAGAAGGAATAGGAAAGGAGTTATACTGCTTCCTGAACATTTAATAGAGTCAGTCATGAAGCATTTGATATGGCCACTCAGTATGTAGGGGACTCACTAACCACATATATTAAACTGTGGCTCACAAGTCCCAGAATTTCTAAAGCCATATGAAAAATAACTGCTAGATGTGCTGTGTGCCAGAAGAACAACCCCAAGACAGATGCCCATTAAAACAAAGAAGGGGAATAATACCAAGGGCAGTGTCCACTTACAGACTGACAAATAGACTTTACCCAGATGCCAAGGGTCCCAGGATGGAAATATTTGCTAGTCTTTGTCGACACCTCTTCAAGATGGATAGAGGCCTATCCTACTAGAACTGAGAAATCCTCAGAGGTAATGAAAGCTTTACAGAAGGAAATAGTTCGGCAGCCGTCCGTCTCGAGAGATGATGGTGTAGCTTCTTAAGAGTCTATCTGCACCGCCGAGAATGGCTGTGCAGTCCAACTCGGGAGTGACACGGTATCTGTCTCCTCCCGTGTTGAATCGACATCTGGAGTGTCCTCTCCAGTGAAGCTGAAGCTACAGAGCCTGGGCAGGGTGATATGGAGGGTCTGCTGTTGCCCATGCAGCAGACCCCCCCCCTCTCTTCGCAGCTGAAGGGCCCAAGGGAAAGACGGAGTCAATACAGCTTGGCTTCAGGTGCTCCGCAGGAGTTGCCGGTGTTGACTACAACGTCAAACCGCCTTAGGGACTCCGGCTCCGGATTTTCTGTCGGGGTTTACTCCCTTAGCCTTTCCCCTGAAGAGGTATGCCGCAAGGCAGCGGAGGTTTTTTGGAGTCAGAGTTTTCCTTCTCTGATGTGCCCTGACTGGAAGATCGAACCAGCGACACTTAGCTCGCAGGCCGACGCTCAATCCACTGAGCCAAACCAGCCAGACAGAAGGAAATAAACCCTCACTTTGGCCTCCCTGGCAGCATACAGAGTGATAATGGACCTGCTTTTATTTCAGAAATTACATGGAAGGTTAGTAAAGTTTTAGGAATCAAGGGGAGACTCCACAGGGCATGGAGACCTCAGGCTTCTGGGAAGATAGAGAAGAGGAATCACACCTTTTAAGAAAAATATAGCCAAGCTGTGTCAAGAAACTCATCTCCACTGGGATCAAGCTTTACATATTGCCCTGCTCAGGATAAGGGTGGCTCCTCAAAGTGGGACTCAATTGAGCTCCTATGAAATTGTGTATGGGCGACCATTTCAGGCTATGACTGGGGTGGGAGATATGTATGTAGATCAAGAAGTGAAGGTAATGAAAAGGTACAACATTTAAGTCAGACCTTGACTATAATTAATGACCTTGCTTGTATTAGAGGTCTCTCTCCTACAGGTTTGCTACATATCTTTGAGCCTGGAGGTAAGGTGCTACTCAAGACCTGAAAGGTAGGATTTCCAGAGAGCCAACTAGAAGAAAAGTGGACTGGACCTTGGGACATACTCCTCACCACCCCCAGCGTGGTGAAGTTGGCACAAAAAAAAAAAACCCTGGATTCATCATATCAGAGTAAAGAAAGCACCGGAGGAACAATGGAGTACCAAGCCTCAAGAAGACCTGAAAGTCATCTTTCAAAAACAATGACTTATATTCGTTTCATTACTTGTTGTTCAATCCCATGTTATGGAGAACTTGTTCCTTTCAAAGGAGATGAAAATATTTGGGTATTTTTAGCAAAAATATTCTAAACATCTCTGAATTTTGTCTTTCAGGAAGAACTTACATTGAACAAACTTTCACTACATGTCTTACAGGTATTTGTGCTCCCTAGAAAGCCTTCAAAATTATACTTCATTTGCTTAAGTAACCTACTCCAATATTTATAACTGGGAATCTGTGGTAACTGTAAAAGACAGGAAAATGTTTTTCTTAAAAGTCACTAGTATAGCTCCAGCTGGAAAGTGAGCACCTTTTGTCAAATGTACTAAAAGCTGTTTTGTGCTTTATCACAGTGTGTTGTTGCATATAATGTGCCCCCTTATGTGGATCTGCTATTAAATGTATTCCTAATGCTAAAATATGTGCTCAACAACTAAATGAGTACTTCCAAATGAAACTGATCTTATAAAAATAAGATAGTTTAAACTAACAGTGGGGGAATGATGGGGAACTCAAATGCTGGAAAATTTTAGTTTCAGATAACAGCTAATGAGCTTATTAATCAATGTATATAAAAACCTGTTGTTTCAGGAACTGGAGGTACGACCCACCTTGACTCCAGGAGACCATAAGCAGTCCCACCTCTGTGCCTCAGGAGGCCTGCAAGCGATCAGGATGGTATCTGAGCCATTGTCCTCCAGGGTGACCACCGCCCAGGACACAACGATCACCACCCAGGACACAGATGAAAGAATGCTGCAGCTTTTATCCAATTTACTCATTAACCTTTTCCCTGAATTCCAATCCCTTACCTACACTTTTCTTCTTATAAAAAGGGCCCATTATTAATGGAATTTAAGACATTCTATTAGGGTACAATCCCACTGTCTTCTCAGATCGCCGACCATCTGAATAAAGCGCCCATAAAGATTCTACCGCTGCCTCTGCTTATTGGGTCTGGTAGGTGACAGGCAGCACGGACGCCGGCTTTTCCAGTGACTCAATTAAAATCTTGCTCCAAAAGACAAAAAAGCAAGGAATTTAACACACCTCTGGATAATACATGTCCAGAAAAATGACACCAAGAGAGACCGTCTTAATTTAAAAGATTAGATAGATAAATAGATAGATAGATAGATAGATAGATAGATAGATAATATTAAGGGAAAGGATTTAAAACTACCGTGGAATCAGAGGATACAAAAATTAGAATCTCACATATGCACCATTAGAAGACTGAAACTTAAGAACCAAGAGACTGACTTCTGGCCAAGATGGAGGCCTAGACAGACACGCTGGGTCTCCCTCCACAACTAAGAAGAAATACAACTACCTCAAAACTAGAGACAACCAGAAATTCCAGAAAACTGAGCTTCATGGAAGTCCAACAAAGATATAAAGAAGAAATACTCATCCACACAGGTAGGAGGGGTGGAGCTGAGGTGGAGAGGACGCAGTGTGGTGGCAGTAGCAGCCACGGCAGCGGCAGGCCAACAGAAAGCACAGTAAAACATTTTTAAAAGTTGAGAGGAACACTTGGGGAGCGCTCCCAGCATCAGACCTGACCAACGGCTCATAGTTTCAGCACCAAGGGAAAATAAAGCCTCATTTTTTCTGACTGTGAAAACCAGTGAATGTTGGGGCAGAGAAAGGAAATGCCAGTTTCTCAGCAGAGTCAGGTTGTTTAAAGGGTCTCCATGGTCCTAGAACCTCTGCAGACCCACCCACTCTGGGAAAGACAGACAGAGCAACAGCTAGAGAGCCACCAATTCCAATTAGAAGTGGGAGAAGTGCCTGGAAAAGGGGCATTGTTCCCTCTCAGACCCCACCCCCACATACAGTGCCACAACATGGTGAAACTGGTCGCCCTATACTGACAAATACCTAAGGCTCCACCCCTTACAATGTAATAGGTGTGACAGCTCTACCTAAAACACAGAGGCAAAAAACATAGGAGCCTGTCAAGTTGAAGAGACAGAGAAGTGTGGCCCAAAAGGGGGAATGGATCAAGGTTCCAGTGGGAGAACTAAGCGACGAGGTGATAGCCAACCTAACAGACGCAGAGTTCAACACTCTGGTGATAAAGATGCTCACAGACTTGACAGATATGCTTATGTATGGCAAACACATAAAGGAAGAAGTGACTAAATAAAACAAAGAAAAATCCACACAAAATCAATGGTGAAGAGAAGTAAACCAGGGTTCAAATCAATGATTTGGAACATAAGGAGGAAAACAACAGTCAACCAGTACATAATGAGGAAGCAAGAATTGAAAAAAATGAGGAGAGGCTTAGGAACCTCTGGGACAACTTTAAACATGCCAACATCTGAATCATAGGGGTGCCAGAAGGAGAAGAGGAGGAAGAAGAAATGGAAAACTTATGTGAGAAAATAATGAAGGAAAACTCCCCATATGTGGCAAAGGAAAGAGATATACAAGTCCAGGAAGCACAGAGAATCCCAAACAAGCTAGACCCAAAAAAGACCACACCAAGACACATCATAATTAAAATGCTAAAGGTGAAAGATAAAGAGAGAATCTTAAAAGCAGCAAGAGAAAAGCAGAGCATTACCTACAAAGGGGTGCCTATAAGATTATCAGCTGATTTCTCAAAAGAAATTTTGCAGACAAGAAGGGACTGGCAACAAGTATTTAAGGTGATGAAAAGCAAGGACTTACAACCAAGATTACTCTATCCAGCAAAGCTATCATTTAGAATGGAAGGGCAGATAAAGTGCTTCCCAGACAAGGTAAAGCTAAAGAAGTTCATCATCACCAAGCTATTATTATTTGAAATGTCAAAGGGACTTATTTAAGAAAAAGAAGATCAAAATTATGAACGCTAAAATGACAACAAACTCACAACTATCAACAACTGAATCTAAAAAATAAAAACAAAATCCAGCTAAGCAAACTAGAATAGGAACAGGATCATAGGTATGGGGATCATTCGGAGGTTTATCAGCTGTGAGGGGGAAGGGGCAGTAATGAGGAAATGGTGCAGGGATTAAGAGGCATAATCAGTTGGTACAAAATAGAGAGGGGGAAGTTAAGTTAAGAATAATATAGGAAAGAGTGAAGCCTTAGAACTTATATGCATGACCCATGGACATGAACTAAGGGGGGTGGGATTGCTGGAGGGGAGGGGAGTACTGCGTGGAGGGGAGCAAAGGGGAAAAAAATTGGGACTACTGTAACATAATCAATAAAATATACTTAAAAAAAAAGAACATAGAATTTATTTTCCATTAAATGCCTCATTTACAGAAGACCAAGATTATCCACTGACCATTGAACATCTACCAAGAATCTCTTTCCATCATCAAATCAATGAACTTAATGCTTGGACTCTAGCAGGACTTCCCCCTCTTCACATCCCTTTTCCATAAATACAACCACCGCAAACCCTGTAGCTTGCTACAGCAAGTAATACCCAACTTACTGTTCCGCTGCTATTCCCAAATAAATTCAATTGCTGGTCATTGGACCCTGCCTCAGTTGACCTCTTTACTTAGGTTGAGAATTATGTTTATGTCACTATCCTAACCTGCATCATTTGGGCTTGAACAGATAAATGACTTACTACAGATGCCCTGCTCCTCCTGAAACTGGAAAAGTCAGCATTCATGCTGCCTGTCACTACCAGAACCAATAAGTAGAGACAATGACTGAATCTTTGTGGGCACTTTATTCAGATGCTGGCAATCTGAGAAGACAGTGAGTTGTGTACCCTTAAGACCCATCTTAACATCTCATCTCAAGCCAACCTTTTTTATAAGGAGAAAGAAAGGGTAGGTAAGGGGTTTGGAAGAAGATTAATCAGATAGGAGTTGCAGTCCACAACAATTTTCCTAGTATTTCTTTATCTGCTGATCAACAATTCTTTATCTGAGTCACAAACATTCCCTCCATGAAACACAATGGTTCAGATATCATCTCTATCACTTGCAGACCTCTTGGAGCACAAAGGTTGAATTGCATGTTGACCTTCTGGAGTCACATAGGTCATGCATTTCAGTTCCTGGAATAACAGCTTTCCACATGAATTAATCACTTCAGCCCATCAACTATGACTAAAATCTTTAACTCTAGAGTTCTCCTATTAGTCCCAGGTCCATTTAATTATTTTAATAGAGAACAATCCCTTAAGCCAAAAGAAACTCAAATATCAATAACAAGCTGGTAGTAACATTTCAAGCTCTTCTGCCACATTCAAAACACCACCACCACCCACTTTCTCACAGGCCTCAAAATAGTACTGCCTCCTTGTGAAAGCTTTGGTGGTCCACCTACATACATTGAGGTGACAGGACACCTAGATGACTGGCCTCACCATGTCAGTCCTCTTTCTGGAGACAATGTAGTATCATGGAAAGAGCCTTGGGCTTTGGAGTCAGACAAACCTGGAATTCAATCCATTTGCTAATTTTTAGTCGTGGGTTAGTTGCTTTATATCTCTCTTGAGCTTCAGGTGTCCTCATCGATTAATGGAGAAAATAAAACCAGACTCCAGGGTGATAGTGAAGATAAGATAACAAAATGTAGAGCTGAGGCAGAATGATAAGAGAGAAAGGTAGGCCTGAGGGAATCCTCTTGGTGGTGGAAGTAGAACAGGTTCCAATGTTTGAAGTGAAAGGAAGTATTTATGAAATATTTGAAAACTCTGTCTTGGGCAAGTCCTGAACTTCACCATGAAGAATGGAAATTGTTTTGTTCATGTATTCCTTTATCACATTTACTGAGCTTCTTATCTAGATCAGCAAGGAGACAGACTTATATGTAACTAACTATAACTATGAGATTCAGTGCTATTGCTCTGGGGAAAAAATTAAGGGAGGGGTGGAGATGACAGTTAGCAAGGTCCCTAAAATAAGAGGGGTCATCTCAGATTGAATTGCTTATGGTCAGAAAGAGTTTAACAGAAGGCCATTGCAGGGGAGTTTCTTGGACATACAAGTGGTTCATACCAGTCTTTATAGGAATATGTAGTGGGGAACAATTGCACCCCCTCTAGAAATCTGCTGTGGTCTCTCCATCATCATTGTGGCCGGGACGCAGAAGGGAAGTGGTCTGCGAAGTGGGGCATTCAGGCCAAATGAGGTTCCAGGCCTCATTTCAGAGCAGCTGGGCCTTCACACTATGAATGGCCTTAAACACCACCAACTCCAGGGGACAATTTAGTTAGAAAAGAGAACCTGCAGCCCTGGCCAGGTAGCTCAGTTGGTTAGGGCATTGTCCCAATATGCCAAGGTTGTGGGCTCAATCTCTGGTCAGGGCACATACAAGAATCAATCGTCGTCGTCGTCGTCGTCGTTGTCGGCAGCCGTCCGTCTCGAGAGACGATGGCGTAGCTTCTTGAGAGTCTATCTGCACCGCCGAGAATGGCTGTGCAGTCCGACTCGGGAGTGACATTCCCTGCCACACTTGTTACAGGTGAAGGCAGATGGCTGTTGTTGCTGCTGTAGACGCTGCTTCCGCCTCGATCTTTTCTGGACCGCCTCCTCGTTGCGCGCAGCCTCTGCGCGTGACGCACCTTGCCTGACCGCCAGCCTCCAGGCTAGGCGGTCGTCTGCTTGAACTTCCCATGTGTTGAGATTGATGGAGCATTGTGTCATGTCCTTTTTGCAGATGTCTTTGAACCACAGTTTTGGGCGCCCTGTCATCCTCTGGCCTTCTGCTAGCTCGCCGTAGAGGAGGTCTTTGGGAATACGGCCTGCATCCATTCTTTTGACATGGCCGAGCCACCTGAGGCGTCTCTCACTAAGAACTGCATGCAAACTGCTCATGTTGGCTCGCTTCAGCACCTCAGTGTTGGGGACCTTATCCTGCCAGGCGACATGCAGGACGCGTCGCAGGCACCTCATGTGGAAGCTGTTGAGTTTCCTTTCGTGCCTTGCGTAGGTGGTCCACGTCTCGCTGCCATAGAGGAGAGTGCTGAGTACGCAGGCTTGGTAGATGCGCAGTCTGGTTTTCTCAGTGAGGCTGGAATTGTTCCACGCTCGCCGGTTCAGTTTGGCCATAACTGTGGCTGCCCTGGCGATTCTCCGGTTGACCTCCAAGTCTACTGACAGAGAGCTCGAGGTGGTGGACCCGAGGTAAGTGAAGTTGTTGACAACCTCCAGGGTGTATCCGTCGATGGTGATGCATGGGGGAGTCCCTGTGCCTTGAGCCATAACGTTCGTCTTCGTCAGGCTGATGGCTAGTCCGAACTCCTTGCATGCGTGGGAAAGGCAAGTGACTAGCTGCTGGAGTCCCTCTTCGGAGTGTGATGTCAAGGCTACGTCGTCGGCGAAGAGCATCTCACGGATGAGCACCTCTTTGACTTTGGTCTTGGCTCATAGACAGGCCAGGTTGTAGAGCTTGCCATCAGATCTGGTGTGAATGAAGACACCCTCGCTGCAGTCCTTAAAGGCATATTGGAGGAGCATGGAGAAGAAGATTCCGGCCAGGAAAACCGCCGTCATCGACAGCGAACTGGCACGACTAAACATCGACATTGCGGCTCTACAGGAGACCCGGTTGGCTGACAACGGAACTATCAGAGAAACCAACTACACCTTCTACTGGCAAGGGAAGTCTCCGGACCAACCAAGACAGCACGGTGTTGGGTTCGCTGTGAAGAACACGCTTGTTAACTCCATAGAGCCACCCACAGGAGGCACAGAGAGATTACTTACCCTCTGATTGTCAACAACTTTCGGCCCAGTCAACATTCTTAGCGCGTACGCCCCAACCCTCTGCGCCACCACCGAAGAGAAAGAACAGTTCTACCATGCACTGGACGAAGCGTTATCCAAGATCCCCAGAAGTAACGCTCTTTATCTCCTTGGAGACTTCAACGCAAGAGTAGGAGCCGACCACATGGCCTGGCCCACCTGCCTCGGAAACTTTGGGAGAGGAAAGATCAATGAGAATGGTCAGCGACTGCTTGAGCTTTCGTGTCACCACGGCCTGTGCGTGACAAACACATTCTTCAAGTGCAAAGAGATCCACCAGGTGTCATGGAGGCACCCCCGCTCCCACCACTGGCACCAGCTTGACCTCGTCATCACCAGAAGAACGGATATTGGCAGCACCCTCCTCACCCGCAGCTACCACAGTGCAGACAAGAATCAATCAATGGGCCAGATCCAAGATGGCGGAGGAGTAAGTGGAAGCTACACTAACCTCCTCCCAGGACCAGTCTGGATTTACAACTTAATTTTGGAGAAATCATCTGGAATAACCAACGGAACACTAGCTGGAAAGAAGTCTTATAACCACGGAGAGACAGAAAAGGCCGCTACATCACAACGTGACCGGAATTCCAGAAGGAGAAGAAGAAGAGCAAGGGATAGAAAACCTCTTTGAAAAACTAATGACAGAAAACTTTCCTAACATGACGAGAGAAAGAGTCACGCAAGTCCAGGAAGCACAGAGGGTCCCAATGAAGATGAACCCCAACAGGCCCACCTCAAGACACATCATAATTAAAATGGCAACATTCAAAGACAAAGAGAGGATCCTAAAAGCAGCAAGAGAAAAACAACTAATAACATACAAGGGTACTCCAATAAGGCTATCATCAGATTTCTCAGCAGAAACACTACAAGCCAGAAGGGAATGGCAAAAAGTATTCCAAGCAATGAAAAACAAAGGCCTACAACCTAGAATACTCTACCCAGCAAAGCTCTCATTCAAAATGGAGGGTGAAATAAGGAGCTTCCAAGACAAAAGAAGGCTAAAAGAATACATCTCCACCAAACCAGCAATGCAAGAGATGCTAAAAGGTCTGCTCTAAGAAGATAAAGAAACAGAGAGAGACAGAGAAGAACACGAGTACAAAGGGGAAAAATGACAATGAATAAGTACTTATCGGTAATAACCTTAAATGTAAATGGATTAAATGCTCCAATTAAAAGACATAGGGTAGCTGAATGGATTAGAAAGAATGACCCACATATATGCTGTCTACAAGAGACCCACCTTAGAACAAAAGATCTACACAGACTGAAAGTAAAGGGATGGAAAAATGTATTCCAAGCAAATGGACATGAAAAAAAAGCCGGGGTAGCAATACTTATATCAGACAAAACAGATTTCACAGCAAAGTCCATAAAAAGAGACAAAGAAGGGCATTTCATAATACTTAAGGGAAAAATCCATCAAGCCAAGTGCTGGAAACAACCTAAATGCCCATCTGTAGATGAGTGGATCAAAAAACTGTGGTACATTTACACAATGGAGTTCTATGTAGCAGAAAGAAAGAAGGAACTTCTACCATTTGCAACAACATGGATGGAACTAGAGAGAATTATGCTTAGCGAAATAAGCCAGGCAACGAAAGAAAAATACGTTATGCTGTCACCTATTACAGGAAACTAATGAACAACACAAACAAATGAGCAAAATTGAACCAGAGGTATGTAAACAAGGAGTAGACTAACAGTAACAAGGGGGTAGGGGGGAGGGAGAAAAGGGGGTAAGAAGGGGAAGTGTAAAATCAAAGAACATGTATAAATGACCCACAGACATGGGCAACTGAGTGGGGACTGAATGTGGGGGAAGGGAGGGGCAGGATACAGGGAAGCAAGAGGGGAAAAAAAAAAAAAAAGAGAGACAACTGTAATGGAAAAACAAACAAAAAAATTTTTTTTAGTGGGGGAAAATGAAAATATGAAGAATGGAAATGCCAGTTCAGTGAATATTAGGACAAAGATTTTCCTTCACGTTGTATATTTTTCTCCCTATTTGATCTCTCCAGAGTTTGGCATTCTAAACAAGTAAGTAATGACTTAAGTTTCTTTGCATAGACCTAATAAGACCAGTTGTTAATAGAGGTTCCTTTTTCTGAACAAGCCTTTGACTGGAATGTCAAGCCTAAAGGAGACATGCTTGGGCTCATGTTGTTACCAAAAAGCCCTAAGGAACTGGGAATGACTTTCAAAGGTAATAAAAGCCCGCGAAATAAAAGGCCTGCTGCCATGGTTGGTTGTGCGGTCCACAGCAATCTCTCCAGGGAAGGAACGAAGGTTGTTTTCCTGAAAGATGGCTAGAAGGGACCTTAAGGCACAATGGAAAACCAGAAAGACTTGGAAAGGACAGGTGTGTACAGGCAAGGATGAATGCCAGGTATGTGGCCCAGCTTCTGTGCACTGAAGAGCAGACTGAGGGCCACCCTAAATGTTCCTTGGGTAAGTTCCAGCAAAACAGAACTAAAGATCATAAGTGATCATTTGCTGCTCTTGTTATGCTTATGCAAATGAACAGGATAAATTAAAAATGGACTTAATGTAGTCCCTTTAAAGACAAGGAGAGTAATCTTAGGGAGAAAAATCAGTATTCAAGGAAAATCACAATGATCAGTGGCAGACTGTAAAGTAGGGCAGCTAACCGTCTTAAAAGTTTCTTCTCATTTAAAAAATGGTTTCACTTGAAAATTAAACCATATCTGTGATATCACCAAAGAGATTCAAGTTGCAGGCAAGTAGAATGTCAAGTGCCTTGCAACTGTATGTCTTCCCAATAAGACAGTCTTACAGATTTAGAGACTTTTTTGTTGGTTATGTTACATAAATTAACATGTGTTTTCTGTTTTCAAAGGGCATAAGCTTATGACCGCATTACCTGAGTGATTGTCTGTATGCATAAGCCTCACTTAATCCTCTCTGCAGCGCTGCCTCCGGAGACTCAACAGTTTGGCTGAACTAAATGGCTGAGTTGGTGAAGAATGGGGTGGTCTGTGGGCTTCACTTTAAAACTGAATTCTCTTTTCTATCCTAGTGGCTTGGACAGAAAGGGCCCAGAGGTCTGAGAGGGGGGAAACATAAACTATTTCCCTCAGCCCAAACTAAATAAAATGGGCAAAAGGGTTTTGGACAGGAGAGATGTGCCTAGCACACCTTCCTCCAAAGAAGCCCTTTTTTTTTTTCTCCTAATGTGGAACATTGAAAAATTAATCCCTGCCTTTTGCCACCTAGTAGTTATGGATTGAATGATGCTTTTTAACCCTTTTTGCCAAATCTGTTGCCCCCAGAACACAACAAGGATGCCAGCCTGCTAAACCAAGCACGCCGTTGTCCGGAGACAGCCAACTGACCTGGAGTCTGCATGATCCTTCCCCATGTGGGAAGGCCACCCTCCCCTCCACACCCCCACTCTTATTAGGGATTTCTGGACCCAAGGGTAGGTAGGACGACGACCATGTCCAGCTTGAAGCAGCTAGAGGAGCTTGAGACCTTCGCCCATTGTCCTTTACAAGATTACAAAGGGTCTTAATATCTGAGAGGGAGGGATAGTTATTTTTTACGAACCATGGGTATGGACTTGGGGGGGGATGCTGGGGGAGGGAGATACTGGGTGGAGGGGAGTAAAGGGGAAAAAATTGGAACTACTGTAACAGCATAATCAATAAAATATACTTTAAAAAAAAAAAAAAAGAATCAATCAATGAATACATAAATAAGTGGAACAACAAATCTATGTTTCTCTCTCTCTCTTTCTCTCTCCATGACTCTCTCTCTCCCGCCCCCACCCTTTCTAAAATCAAGCAATAAATAAAAAAATAGAATCTGCAAGGGAGTAGAGAAAATTTCTGTTAATATATTGTTCCAGACGTCATGAGGGAATGAGATTCACTGTATAGTAGACAATACCAATAACCATCTAAAACTTTCATAACAAAGTAATGGCTTATTTTGTTTAATTCTATACATTCCTGATTGTGGTAATCATGATGATGATGATGATATTATATTAATAATAGCAGCTACCATATACTGGGTATTTCCCATGTGTCAGACAATTATTTAAGTGCTTAGCATTTAATTTTTGCAACCTACAAGGTAGACAATATCATTATCCTCACTTTAAAAATAAGCAAAGTGAGAAACTGAGAGGTTAAGCACCCAGCTGAAGGCCACACAGAGAGTAAGTTCAGATCCAGAAAATGCCTACAACGCCAGAACCTGCATTCTCTGCTACTGCTTACACATTTGTTGAATCTCTAAATAGTTTTGTGGACATTAGAAAAACACAAACTGATCAAAGTGACAATTATTTATAAATCTCTATTATCATAAGAAATATTACTTTTACTATAACAATGATAATTTTCTATATCTAAAGAACTTTACATCCCAAAGTGATCATTCAGTTAAACTTCATCAATCCTCTCAATTCTACAAATAAGAAATTGAAGTATTTCAAGTTCAAGTGAGCTACAAATAAAACACCAATGGTCCTCTTTAAAATGTTAGACAAAATGGACCTCTTTGTATATATTTGCTGATGATGGTGATAATTACATGTTGAAATAAAATGATGATTTACTAAGAAAATGGTATCAGCCTACCTTGGAATTTGATACGAAAAGTTGGGATGTTTTCAAATTTCACTTACTAACTTTTTTGCTGGACAAGATAGCAAAAAACAAATGGCTTCCTGGACACTGGCTATTTAGCTGTTCCTTAATTATTCTTCAAACATTAAAGGTATGTCCTGGTGTAAAGGTATCCTTAGTGGCTTAATTTTTATTTAAGAACCTGGTCATCCAAAACTGAATTTAATTTTCTCCTCAAGCAGAGGTTTAGAAAAAAACCCTTCTAAAAGTAATTGAAAACAAAAGCATTTCCTGAAAAGCAAAAACGAGGCAAAATCAATTATAGAATAAGGTCAATGTCAATCATTATGGAATAAAGCCATTGTCTAAAAGTAACAGAAAGTTTGGCTTGTGGGTTTTGTTTCATTGATTTATTTTTCCCTCCCTTCTTTTAATAGAATCACTTTTTTCTAAAACCAGTTTATTAATCATTTGAAAATTTTATTTTTTTAAAAAAGAGACCACTTATTTCCACTGCAAAATGACAAAATAAAATCTTCCACAGAAGAAAAAGTCTTCAATCTCATTAATAATAAAATTCCTCTATAATGGGGTGGATTCCTTAGCATTTAGGGGTCCTCCCTCCTCCCCACAACTTTTTCCTTCCCTAAAGGAAAGATGTGGAGTTCAAAGAAAAAATAAAAATTCAGTCAGGCTTGTAAAGCCAGTGAAATCAGTGCTAAATCTATCAAAGCAAATCATAGACTCTGACAGCTGAGAAGTATTATTTGTGTTTTTCCTGCCATTTTTCTACTGAGCCTGCTGTTTTAAGCATATATCTTGGGGAGAAGTAACCCACATAAAGGCAATTACAATTGGTAAATGACTTTTAAAAAGAAGAAGAAAATAAATACAGATTAAAAAGATACCAGGTTTAAAGAGCAGATAGGTTAGTAACAGCAGCTGAGGACTCTCAGAGGAGAGAAAGCAAAAATCTTACCTGGGCGGAAAGGTTGGCAAAGGAGGAGTTGTTTTTGTTTTTTGTTTTTTTGTTTTTTTTTTAAGTACATCTCTGGCTGGTGTGGCTCAGTGGATTGAGTGCGGGCCTGAGAACCAAAGTGTCTCCAGTTCGATTCCCAATCAGAGCACATGCCTGGGTTGTGGGCCAAGTCCCCATTTGGGGGTGCACAAGAGGTAACCACACATTGATGTTTCTCTTCCCTCTTTCCCTCTCCCTTTCCCTCTCTCTAAAAATAAATGAATAAAAATTTTTTTTAAAAAAAAGTACATCCTGTACTTAATAAATGTCAACAGCTTAAAAAAAGAGAGCGAGACTTCTGGCCAAGATGGAGGCCTAGATTGACACGCTCCGTCTCCCTCCACAACTAAGAAGGAATACAACTACCACAAAACCAGAAATAACCAGAAGTTCCAGAAAATAAAGCTACATGGAAGTCCAACGTATGAAGTTATAAACAAGTGGTGCTCGTCCCGATGAGTAGGAGGGATGAAGCTAGAATGGAGAGATCAAGCTGTGTTGGCGGCGGCAGCTGCAGTGACAGGCAGTAGGACAGCAGTCAGCACAGACGCCTGTATTTAAGGGGAGGCACAAAGCACCTGGGAGCACCCCTAGCTGCAGACCAAACTTGTCAGCTTGCGATTCCAACGTCGGGGAAGGCAGACCCCCATTGCCTTGGACTGTGAGGCACAGAGGGCGTGGGGATGGAGGAGGAGACTCCTAGTCTCTCGGTTGAGAGTGAAGGGCAGGAATCCATTTTGGACCCCCGCCCCCACAGCGTGGTGAGAAGGGTCGAGGGTAGTGAGGAGTGCATGGAGCTCTGCCCACTATAGCGTAGGCGGTGTGACAGCCCCGCCCAATAAGCAAAAAATTGCCAGGATGGTAGGAATAATGAGAGAGATCCCAATCATGCAGCTGACCAGAAAGCAAATACATGAATTAATGGATGAACAGATAGATAACCTTTCTGAGGCTCAGTTCAGAGCTATAGTTATAAGACATCTTACAGAAATAACAACAGGACTTAATCAAGATGGGGAAGGAATGAAGGCCAGTCCTGCTGAAATGAACAAAAACACATATGAAACAAGTGGTGAGGAAGGAAAACCAGGGATCAAATCAACAAATCGGAACATAGGGAAGGAACAAACACAGCCAACCAATGCAGAAAGAGGAAACAAAAAGTGAGGAAAATGAGGAGAAGCTCAGAAACCTATGGGACAGCTATGAGTGAGTGAACATCGAATTATAGGGTTGCCAGAAGGTGAAGAAAAAGAACTAGAAATTGAAAAATTATGTGAAAAAATAATGAAGCAGAACTTTCCTAACTTGGGGAAGGAAATAGACTCACAGGTCCAGGAAGCACAGAGAGTTCCAAATAAACTGGACCCAAGGAGAACCACACCAATACACATTATAATCAAAATGTCAAAAATTAAAGATAAAGATAAAGAGAAAGAGAAAATCTTAAAAGCAGCAAGAGAGAAGAGAATTATGTACAAAGGGGTCCCAATTAGACTATCAGCTGATTTCTCAAAGGAGACTCGGCAGGCAAGAAGGGACTGGCAAGAAATATTCAAAGTAATGAAAAGCAAAAACCTACAACCATGATTACTATATCCAGTGAAGCTGTCATTCAGAATAGAAGGGCAGAGAAAGTGCGTCCAGGACAAAGTAAAACTGAAGGAGTTCATTAGATCCAAACCACTGTTATATGAGATGTTAAAGGGACTTGTTTAGAAGAAGGAAGATCAAAACTATGAACATTAAATTGAAAACTGTATCACAACAACCAACAACAGAAGCTAGGGAATTGAAACAAAGGCAAACTAAGTAGGCAATGAGAGTAGAAAAAGAATTATAGGTATGGGGAACATATTGGGGGGAGGTCATTGGGGATGGGGAAGGGGGAAAAGGAAGGGACATGGTACAGGCATTAAGAAGCATAGTAGGAGGGAGTGGAGTAGACAGGAAGATGTTGAGAACTATATGCACAACCAATGGGCATGGACTAAGCAAGGGGACAACTGGAGGGAGGGGGGTCACTGGGTGGAGGGGAGCAGAGGGAAAAGAAATTGGGACACTGTAACAGCATAATCAATAAAACATATTAAAAGAAAAAAGATGCCAGGTTTATGTGAAATTGACTAAGATCAAAGACTTCTTTCTCCCGATCTCAGTGTTGGAGGGGTGTGTGAAAACAAGCCTACATGGTGTTTGAACAACACTAGAAAATAAACTAAGGCAGTCTTTCTGGGGGCCATTGGCACTATCCCTCAAAATGAGCATTTTTTAAATTGTGCGTTTATTTGACACAGCAATCCAAGTAATGTAACCTCATTATGCCTCAGGTACAAAGATTTAGCTATAATGAGATTGATAACAGGGATGTTTATAATAGGAAGGAAGGGATGTAGGGAGGAAGGAAGGAAGGAAGGAAGGAAGGAAGGAAGGAAGGAAGGAAGGAAGGAGAAAAAAGCAGAAATTTTTAAAATCAAAATATCCATCAATAGTAATGGATTAAATAAATAAATATGGTATAGTGCATTCATAGAAAGCAATATTATTTTTTCATTAAAAGTGATGTTGTAGATAACTATTATTAAAATAGAAATCATTCATATATGTTACTAGGGTGCTTTTAAAATAACAATCGAAAACTTTTTATAATTGTGTGCTTGCAGTTATATGAAGTTTAAGAACAAGCAAAACCAATTTGTAGTGACAGAAATCAGAATAGTGCTTGCCTGAGAAGTGGAGAGCAGGGGGAGATTTGAAAAGAAATAAGGGAAATTTATGTAGTGTTGGAAATATTCTAATCTTAGAATACAGCTTGAAAGGGGGGTGGAGGAATAGTGGGTTCACATGTGTCAAACCACATCAAAAGGTACACTGAACACCTATAACATTGTACTTTATGTAAATTGCACCTCAATTTAAGTAAGGAACGAAAGCCTTAAATGTACAACATATCTCAATTTTATAATAAAAAGAATGTTTATATATGTACATGCAGAAAAGGACTTGGAGAGAATTTTGGATAATGAACTTACAGGGCTTTTTTCCTTTTTTTTTTAACTTGTCAATGAGCATTGTAATAATTAAAAGATACACAAATATATGACAGTATCCAAATGTGCTTCAATGAGCCTCTCTTGCTCTTTATTCGGATATTCCATCCCCCTTCCTCAAAGGTTAGTGCGTGGATTACTCAAGCATCATGGAGCCGTCCCAGGGTTCAGTGCCCTATGTTTCCATGGAGGAATATAACTGGGGATGTGGAAGTCCTTCATGGTATGCACTAGGTCATTTGTTTCATCCTCTAGAAAGCTTCAAATGTCAAAGTTACACCAAGAATTTGGTCATTTTCAGGCATGGCTTTAAGAATCCCAAACCATCTCAGGTCCAGAGGAGAAAGCTTTAAACTGCTGAAGGCAATGCAAATGCTTATGGCCTGAGAAGTAGCTGTTCCTTTGCATATGTCATGTCCAATTTCTAAGAATGGTTTTGCCATTAGTTCCAACCCCATAAGCAGCCCAGCCTGAGCCCTTGGCCCTTCAGCAGCCCTATTACAGATAAGTCAGCTGGTCTTGGTGGGATAGGAAAGTCCACTCTACTGGGTGTGCTCATGACCAAATCTGGGTGTCTGCCACCTCTTGCTGGAAGCAGCTCACATCCACATGCAGCCCACCGACCTCAGCATGGGCTGCTGTGTGGTTAGCCATGCAGGCGCAATTACCTACTGACAGTAACAACACAAACAACCAGGGGGCAGTCAGTTGATGGTGGGACAGGAAGGAAGTAGTCACAAGAAGATAAAACATAACTACACTTCTCCTCCTTACAACCTCTCAAGGTTACAGATTGAGAACTGAGGTAGGTGGGAACGAGTCAGAAGAGAAATACAGTTTTTCCTTGGGATACAACCAAAGAAGCTGATGAACATAAATAGTGCTAGGAGAAGCTTGAACCCAAAAACTTGACTCGGGTCAGGACGAGAGGATAAGCCAAATGCCCTCAGGATCCATATCTCTGACCCACTGGAAAGCTTGCCAAACATGTCTCGCAGGACCAGCAGACTTACCTGCTCTCAAATGGACATCCCTTCATTGCCCCGCCCTGTTACTTCTTTAGCAAAACCTGCATCTCAGTGAGTTACATGCCAGTAAACCCCTTTAGTAGAGCAAGACCTAGAAGCCTTTAAGGCCTCCTCCTTATCTTCTGCATATGATCCACTACCAGGTCCTGTAGATTCCCCTTCTAAATATCTTTCTGATCAGCCTTTCCCTCAGGTTAGAGCCTTTTTCCACCAACCCATCACAAAACCTTTTCTCTGCTTTATTGCCTGAATGGCCTTCTAGATTGCAAATGTGATCTTTCCAAGGGCCTATTCTACCTAGCCCCTTCATTCTCCATTGTCTACTCTAAGGCTCCTGCTTCTTCTTCTTCTTCTTTTCTTTCTTTTTTTTTTTTTTTTTTTTTTTTTTAAGTATTTATTTTTAGAGAGAGGGGAAGGGAGGGAAAAAGGGAGAGAACCATCAAGGTGTTGCCTCTTGCACACCCCCAACTGGGGACCTGGCCCACAACCCAGGCATGTGCCCTGACTGGAAATTGAACCTGCAACCTGCAACCCTTTGGTTCACAGGCCAGCTCTCAATCCACTGAGCCACACTGGCCAGGGCCCCAGAGGCTTCTTGAGAAAATTTCAAGTGCCTTTACTACCAGGTATTTAAATATGTGAAGTCACAGGGTTCAATATAGCAAAGTAGGAGGCAGTATGGGTCTGAAAAGACTTGTCTTATTTTAAAAGCATTCAAATCTAAAACTATTTTAAAATAACTGTGCCAGTCTAGTCAAACTCTTTCTGAGGCCATTTTGATACTCCTGGTTCATACAGTAAAGTCCAAACTCTCTACCTAAGTCTGCGACATAGGAGATGCCTGCTTCTCTGGACTCATCTTCAGCTATTCTCAGCACGTAGCTTTTGTCTCCCTGAAGGTTCACACAGCAGTGCCTCTGCATGAGATCTTCCCTTAGCCTGGGATCTTCTCTCTCCACCTTGTCTGAATACTCTCTTTTCAAGACCTTCACTGGGAGCCTTCCCAGAGCTCCGGGGGAGAGTTGTACCCTGGACATAAGATCTGTTATTGTTCTTCTTTCTCTACTTGCAGATATTTATTTTTTCTTACCCACTAGATAGTACGTGGGGGACTTGTCTTATAATTTCACAAATTATATGTTACAAAATAAATAGCAAAGGCAAAATGTCAGAGAGACAGTTCTCCTCCCCAACATTTTAAATAAAATTGAGAAAATGTTGTTTGCTTTACAGAATAAGTATTATTTTAAATTCTGTGTGTCCCTCAAGAGCTAATGGAGATTTAGGGGCCTCCAAATATGGGCTACTCTATGTCCTTAGACAGTCTTTGCCCACTAAACCTTTACTGACTATAATATTGCCAACAATCTTATGCCAGAAAAGCTGCTTTGGGCCTTGATCAATTTCACAAAATGTTAATGGGTTGATACTAATCATTATCATGAATTTTCAGTGTTCAAAAGAAAGAAAGGAAAAAAAAGAAACTGTTACATGCTCCAGTACCTTTTAATAAGTCACTCTAAGAAATAAAAGGGAACTCAACTCCACTCCCACAACTGGGTCACAAACTCCATTGGCTGAAGTAGTTGAGTGCTCAGTCACATGAAATAGTTCTGTTTCTCAGAACTTGTCCAAAGGGACTTTTCCTGCCTGCAGAGATAGAAGCAAGGAAAAAAGAATCTTTCCTATACCTTTAAGTTTGACCCGCTCCAGTTTTTCCTCCCTTCCTGTCCATTGATTTAAGCCATCAGGAGGTATCAGAATACAATGGGAACCTGGAAAGGGTAGATATAGTGAAGGATAAAGGGGAGGGCAGTAAAAGGGACTGTCTAGGTACCTATGCTTATAGTGGCTGAGGTTAAATGAAGTCAACCACAAAGCTACAGTAACCTCACCACTTCCTACTTTGTACACTAACTGGCTGAGCTCTAGGTCTGACTTAAGTTGAGTGGTCCAGAATAAATTCATTTATTACACCCCAAGTCCTCCTAGAATGTTATATATTTTTATCACTATTGGAATTATAAGTGCTTTAATTCTCACTAACCAATGTGCGAACAATTTTCTTGATATTGTCTAAAAAGAACCCTTACAAATATTTATTCTAATCTAAAAATGGACATGCTCATGGTAGAAAACTGAAAAAGAAAAATACAGAAAAACATGAAGAAAAAAACTACCTATACTCAAGGACTTCTATTTAATTATGACTATATTGTATTTACTTTTTACACTTAAAAAACTAACTTTGGCCCTGACCAGTGTGGCTCAGGTGGTTGGGCATCATTCCACAAAGCAAAAGTTGGGATGTTCGATCCCCAGTCAGGGCACATGCCTAGGGGACAGGTTCAGTCCCCGGCCAGCGTACGTAGGATGCTGTTTGTCTCACCCTTCAATGCTTCTCTCTCTCTCTTTCTCCCTCCCTTCCCCTCTCTCTAAAAATAAATAAATAAAAATGTTTTTTTAAAGAAACCTAATTTTGTAACAAGCTCTTGCCTTGTTTTTAGAAACTGCCAAAGTACTGTTTTTATAGCTACAAATTACTCTTTATGTAGATATATTGTAACATATAAGCATATCTCTACAACAAACATTTAGTTTATATCAAACATATTTTGAAATAGTAATACCAGCAATAAGTGAATGGGAACTCTCCAAGGAAGGCGCAGGCAGCAATAGGAGAAATGTTTAGGAAGCATTTTAGTCATTGGTTTACTAGCCAAGAAAAACAGGTACAATATCATCGAGTTATGGACAAAAGTAGGAAATACTCTGAAATTTACTCAAGAATAATGTATTTCTTAAGCCTCTGTTGACTTGACAATGGGACCAGTTCCAGGAGGATTTTGGGGGAAAAGAGGAGTGTTAAATAAAAAGCAAAAATATATATGAAGTGGTATTAAAAAAAACAAAGCTGGGAAAAGAAGACTCAAGTTCTTAATGTGATACCCAGCACAGTTTTCCACCCACTGCAGCTTCTAAAAGTACCCCCTTTCAACCAGATCATCAGTCCTAAGTCCTACCTAAAGAGAAATTCTTAAGTCCTTCTGTAGGGACCTGCTATAGACTGAACGTTGGCTCTGCCCTCATGAATGGAATTAGTGCTACTTCCAAATAAGGACACAGTAAATCAGGAAGTAGCTATGAACCAGGAAGTAAGTTCTCATCAGATACCGAATCTGTTGGCACCTGACTCTTAGATTTTCCAATTTCCAGAACTCTGAGAAATAAATGTCTATTGTTTATAAACTACTTAGTTTAAGGTATTCTATTGTAGCAGCCTAAACAGACTAAGACAGGCACATTCTTTTTTAAAATTAATTAATTAATTAATTTGGGGGGGGGCGACCCCGCTCTGTAACAGTTCCCCCCTCTCAGACTTAAGACCCTTTATAATCTTATAAAGGACAATGGGTGAAGGTTTCCTGCTCCTCTAGCTGCTTCAAGCTGGACATGGTCCTCATCCTACCTACCTTTGGGACCAGAAAGGCACATTCTTACTGGTCCTTGTGAGGCCAAGTTTGAACTCATAACCCACTCAAAATTGGCCTAACCCGATAGTAGCCATTCTTTTGGGTAAAGTATGTATGTTTTGTTCTTATATATTATTGCAAAGTATGTATTGTTTGTGTATGTGTTAGAAAGCTTATTTTTTAATAATTTATTTTTTAGGGCTCCTTCTTTCCTTCCTTCCTTCCTTCTTTCCTTGCCCTATTAATTTTAAAGAGAGGGGGAGTAAGGAACAGAGAGAGGGAGAGAAACATCAATCAGTTGCTTCTCGTACACATCCTGACCCGGGACTGGACCTGCAACCTAGGCATATGCCCTGACCAGGAATCAAACACTTAACCTTTTGGTGAACAAGACAATGCTTCAACCAACTGAGCCATACCAGCCAGGGCATGTATTGTTTTATACAAATGTATTTTTAATTCATGTAATTGATAATTATCTATCTTATTTTTCTTGTTGGGTTTCTCAAATGAATTCTGTGTTTAAGATCTATTCATGTTGCTGAAAAAAAAAATCCATGTTACTTTGTGTGCTAACTGGTTGCTTCTACTATTGTCTAGAGCTCAGCAGTAAGCACCTACTTCTCTGACCTCTGTATAAAAGTTTGTTTCACTTCTGAACACAGAAGCAAAAATATTACTAAGCTACATCTGAAAATAACAAAAAGTTGATGCAAGTTATTTTTCTAACTCTAATAAGTGGTGCTTTGAGTAATGTTTTTACTGCTGTTGCAAAGAAGATGGGATTTTTTGTAATATTTTAATGGGAACTTAAGTACTTGGGAACAGTTAAGTAATACTCCCTCTTTATTTGAATATATATTGCTTTTCACTATTTGTGAATCTTTCACTGAAGAAAGGGAATGCCGATTTAATTAACTAGGAAACAGAAACTACAGAAAATAACCAAACTCGTTTTACTCATTGGGTGATGAAACTAAGATATATAATTATCATTTGCATAAGTTAAAAATACATCCTCATAAAACATATATACTTTGAAATAATATATAAGGACAAAAAATATAGACGTTTACCCTTAGAAATACAATCAACTCAATCCTTAGCACCTAAGTCCCCAAACCAAAATCATAACAAGAAGTAAAAATCAAGGAGATTTAAAAATTAGTATAAATAGTAAGAGAGAGCGAAAGACTGTATTTGCATTTGCTCTAGAGGAGGAATATGATATATGATGGACTAGTTATTATGTCAAAAGAAATCAGCAACATCTATGGGCTGCTTCACAGCCTAAAACTCAGTGGGAACACAATGTGTCACTGTTTCACCCAGCTCTCTGCCCTCCTGGGGCTTGTAGTCTAGTTACAAAAATGAAATTTTGTTTCACCAAGCAACAGTGAAAGCTGATAACTAAATCAATCACCATAAAATTTTCACATAGAAATGGCTGTTAAGAAATGTAATGGTTCTGGCTGGTGTGGCTCAGTGGATTGAGCGCTAGCCTGAGAACTGAAAGGTCACTGGTTCAATTCTTGGTCAAGGCACATGCCTGGGTTGCAGGCTGGTTCCCCGTTGTAGGTGTGTGAGAGGCAACTGATTGATGTGTCTCTTGCACATTGATGTTTCTCTCCTCTTTCTCCATCATTTTCCTCTCTCTAAAAGTAAATAACTAAAATCTTTAAAAAAGAGAAAAATTAATAATATTGGTTAAAACTTTAGGAGGTGAGTGATTTTTATATGTATGTGGTATTTTTATATTTTATAAAAAGACTGTATAATTTGCAGACTGCACTTTTTATTATTCAAACCATTCTAGACTCTCATGCTTGCATCATGAGCATGTACAACTTATGATCTAACAGTGAGGAGATTCATTTTCATGCCCCTATAAAATGTGTAACATTTCTCCCTTTCCTCTCATTTTTCTCTTCAATTTTCCTAATTGCTTACAACTTCAACAATAATCAACTCATAGCTATCTAGTTTCCTCCACACTTCCACCCATCTTCCTTGTTCCAACAATCCAGATTATTTTGAAGGAAATCTCAGACAACATAACACTTCAGCTCTGAGTATTTTAGTAGATATGTCTAAGAGGTAAGGACTCCCCTTTATAAACAATTTCTCGGCCCCCAAAAGAAGTAACAGTTGCTTAACATCATAAAATATTCAGTGAGTGTTCACATCCCCTAATTTTCTTATTAATGCCCTTTTATTTGTTCACATTTTGCAATTGATTAACATGTCTTATGGACAAACATTCTTTTTTTTCCTTAGTTTTTATTCTCAAACAAACAAACAAAAAAAAGGAGAAATGTCACGTAGCAAAAGCAACCCTCTCCGGATGAAGCAGGAGTGCAGAATGCTGTCCTCAAGAAGTAGGTGAAATGTCAAGTCACTGCCTCTGCCAAGGAGATAACCACTTAACACACACCTTTCCCCAAATGATAAAGAGGAAAGGCGAAACTGTGCTTCCTGGTAAACAATTTTATTAGCTCCAGAGAACTGCATACAAACATGATGCTTGTGAAACAAAGTGCTCTGTAGTAAATAGGAATTGAGGAAATAGAAAATGAGTAGTATATTTGAAAATCATTTATTTATTTCAATGAAATAAGTTTATAAATGGCTAAATCAAAGAGTCTGCTTTTGAAGTTTGGGAAATTTTGGTTGGACTGATGAATCTTGTTTAGGATTTTTAATCATAAGGATTTAATTTAAGACTTTTAAATTTTTCTATTCTGTGCCTTTGGTAAAACAAAACAAAACAAAACAAAACATCACTTTAGGTGATAGGAAATTAATCAAGACTCTCACCATAAGGAATGTCTCTTAAGGATGTCACCTTAAATACAACTCCTTTTTCACTTCAAAATGGAAAGAAACCCTGGTGTTAGAATATGACACAATACAAACTATAATACATACACATACATACAGTAATAAGTGTCATGTAACAGAAGAAGCAGTAGGAGCTCACACAGCGCAGGAGTTAAGAATGTGGTTGCAAAGAGAACGCTGTTCCCTTTTCTTTGCCTGTAAAATGGGGACAATAGTAGCTGCCTTAAAGGGTTGCTGTGGAATCATTCAAATGAGATCATGAAAAGCACACAGCACTCGCTAACAGTAAAGACTAACTGTTATTATCATTAGAAAGACATAAGAAGAGATCATTTGTCATCATTAGTTTTACCATGAGAGAAGGAACTTACCTTATGATAACATTGTGAGTCAGCTACAAAAGAAGGCAGCAAACTCCCTGTGCCTAAGCCTTCCCACCGCCTCCCAGATACTCTGCTACATTGTTAAAAGGACCCTGGGAAAAGAAGTACCCTGCATGGTCAATGTTAAACTGTTTCCCTCCCTGAGGTTCCAAATATTTGAAAATAGTACAAGAAATGACTCTGTGTATATTAGGTTCTAAGTAAGACAATACTGTGGTAAGTGAACTCAACTGAGATTAACCTGAAATTGGACTCTGATCCCCAAGAGAACAGGCCAGTGTAACCCAGTCCTCACCAGCCCTGCAGAGAAAAAACAAGCTTCCGTCTATGTCGATCTCAACTGTGATCTGGCTGGATATGATCTAAGCTTTGAATGGTGCCTGAGCACGTTTCTGATGCATAATATGCACTTAACAATACTAAGCAGGGAGCTTTGGGTTGGGGTGTGTACCCTAATACTGAGGAACTGACGCACGAAAATGAAGACCTAGCCTTTCTCTATTCGCTCATTTTGGTCACACAAGTTTCCTTTTCTGTTGTGTCCCTTTCAAATAATTGCAAAAATCTAATAAATTAGTTAACTGACAAAAAACAAACAAACATGGAAGGGGGAAAGTGGTTACTCATAGTATCAGAGCTTTCTTCAGTTTAAATCATTTGCTGCAGAGTTCCTTTTAAATTAAGAGGCCTCCTTCAGTGTGAAAATTCATAGCTCTCCCCAAGCATCTGACGCTACTTCTCCTCTCTACTCTTTTTGAGGAAAAATGAAGAAAGGTCTCCAATTAAATTTTTCTTTTAAAAAGTTTTTATTTATTGACATTTTAGGAAGCAGAAGGAAGAAAGAGATTTGTTGTTCCACTTATTTATGCATTTATTGGTTGGTTCTTGTACGTGCCCTGACCAGGGATCAAACCCATAACCTTGGCGTATCAAGGACAATGGTCCAACCAACTGAGCTACTCGGTAAGGGCTCTAACTAAATTTTTCTTATTAATAACATCTTATGTTCCTTTAAATGTTCTATTCATGTAAAGCACTTCCAGACCCACTGTGTCCTTGTACTAGATGTTATAAATCATATATCTATTTCAGAGGTAAGAAAAGCTACATATAGCATTTGGTACATGTGGAACCTGAACTCAGGATCTTTTCAGCCACATCCAATGGTCTGGAACCTGAAGCAAGTGGCCCCATGTTCACGCTCACTGGCGTTGTGCTGCTGCTCTTCCTCCCCTCGTGAGTTGGTCCCAAGCATCTTCCTCTTTCCTCCTCAGTGAATTCTGACTTGTGCCTCACCTCATGTAATTACTAAATGGTAAAGACTTGAGTGAACCAACATTCAATCCACTACTATTTATTGAACGTCACCTAGAAACAAGACTTCTGAAGATTTTTAAGGAGAAGCTTAAATCCTGTCACTGAAAAAGACTATGGTGAGATTAATTACTTTATCAGTTGGAACCAATTATCTAAAAAGAACATGTGCCTATTAATCATATTGGAGTCCTTAGCTAGATATGTGTTCTGTCCCTGTTTGTAAGCCTGGAAATAAACTTCAGTGGCTTCTATAAGAAAGCTAAGGCTTAGAAAATGTCTGCAACAAACTTGGTAAGATTCTGATTGTGCCGTGGTAAAACTTCATTTCTTCAATCACTTATTCAACAACAACTCATTTTACAAAGTTGCATCTGCTAGGCTCTGGGTGTAAGCAATTGAGTGCAGCAGTCCTGAACTTATTGAAAGTCAGAGTCCAGAACAGGAAGACAGACCAATGATGCTGCTGAGTTCAAGCTTGAGCTGACTCTTGAAAGAACACAAACGACTCGTCAAGCACTTTTTTAAAAGCGGGGTAATTTTCCTTCTCCCTTTCTTCTGGAAAACAAAAACAATACAAACTCTTAAGTCTTCACCTTTCTAGGCCTTCACTCTTTTCTCTCTCCTCACTTCCCAGGCGAATTCAGGACGCGTCTCCATAGTCACTGCGGAGACTGCAATCACTGCGATGCTTCCTAGCATTTCCGGACCAGGGTGCAACTTTGTTGAGGATACACGTCCTTAGAGCCCCTCTCACGGAGATGGTATTTAAGGTCCTCATGGGGAAACTCGCAAGATTCATAAACTGGGAGAAGCGGGTCTTTCCGTTTCCGGGCATTTTTAGCGGGCAAGGCCATGTCGCGAGCGGCTCGAGCACGCCGCCGACCTGACGCCCCCGGCGGCCGCGGCTCCGACCCCGCCTCCCCTCCCCCGCCGCAACGGTTCCGGCACGCAGGCGCGTTGGCGCGCACAGCACAGTGCGCGCGCGGGGGTGGAGCGTGAGCGGGCCCGCTTAAAGAGGGACGGTGGGGGCAACACTGCTACCCAGTCAGTGCCAGTCTCCGCAACGGAGTCCTGGGGCGAGAGTCTCGAGCCTCGATCCTCGCTTTTCCCGTGGCGCCGGTGACAGGAGGGAGCCGAGGCGAGCGGGCGGCGGGCTCCATGGAGTGCGGCGGATGCCCGGGCAGAGGCGGCGCTTCCTCCCCGGCACACACGCTGCAGTGACCAGCGCTCGCGCCCTGCCCCGCGTCGGAGTGGCAGTCGGCTCCCGGACTGACCGGTTCCTCCCTGCGCCGCCGTCTCGCTTCCCGACACCCGTGCGCCCGAATCGCCCTCGCCCCCACTCCCCGGCGGGGTGGCGGCGGCCGGGCCACCGCAGCGGCGTCTGGAGCAGCAGCGGCAAGAGCCCGCCTCTATGATGAAGTTCAAGCCCAACCAGACGCGGACCTATGACCGCGAAGGCTTCAAGAAGCGGGCGGCGTGCCTGTGCTTCCGGAGCGAGCAGGAGGACGAGGTGAGGGAGGCCGGCGCGCACCGGCCGTCCGCGGGTGCCCCGGAGCAGGCCGGGGCGGGTAGGGGGTGCTTTCCCCAGCTCTTCCCTTTCCCCGCCCGACCCTCGGTCTGGTTGCCGGGCCGGGAAGGATGAGCCAGCCCCCTCCCGTCCGCCCTCTGTCCCTCCCTCCCTCCTTCCTTCCTTCCTTGCGTTCTCTGGGTTGATAGACAAAGGGGCTCGCCTTGCCTAATGTTCTCCAACTGGGACGTCTTGAGGACCGGAGGCCGAGGTGCCTCCTGGCCCCCGGGAAGGCCCCGGTGCCGTGTAGGTCGCGCCTAGTCCATTCACCATCTTAACATGCGAGCCGAGTGTCAAGCCAGAGAAATCTTGAGTGCTAATGGAGGGAGTGCAAATGGCGTGAGGGTTGCAGCTCTAGTCTTTCTGCCTCTTATATTTTCCTTCTGTATTACCACAGTTCGTGGTTTCGTATTCAATCTAGGCTGACTTGTGGAATAGGCAAATAGTCCCCGTGCTTTAAAATAAAACGCATTCTGTCTAGTTCTCTTAGTTCCACTTTTAAGTGGCTCGTTTAATTCACACTTGTCTTAATTATACTTGTTTTTTGTTGTTGTTTTCGTTGTTGGCGGGGGGGACCTCCTTTTAAAGTTTTCTGACTGCAGAAAAACCATCAGTGAAAAGTGGAATAATGCCAGAAGGGTGATGGACTAGAGGTGGGCAGAGTTGCCATTTTCTGACAGTAATCTCCAGTTGTTAGAATATCTATCAAAGCTTCTTTGCTGTGTTTGGTTAGACAGCTGAAGAGGAGCTTTCTTGTTTAAGAGGAAGCAGTCAATCTGTAATTTGTCTGCTTTGAGCTGATAGTAAGGCCCTTGAGGTTTCCCTGGAGAGCAGTTTTTACATATTTTAGTTACATTTACTTAATTTAAAAATGGTTCATTGCTTTAAATTTGCTAAAGGCCGTAACAGTCAATTGGTAGCCAAAGATCTTTTTGCATTGCCACTCTTAAAATGGTTAGACAGCAAAGAAAAGAAAAGAAAAAAACTGAGTTCTACTTCCATAACCAACTGTGTACAATAAAATACCAGGCTATAGCTGGAGATAGGAATTTAATGGCTTACTTATTGCTAGTCCCTGTGGTTAGGATGAGTATGACATAGTGTACACTTAAGTCGTTCTCAGCATGCTAATAAAAATCAAAGTGCTTCAAAATGGTGCTCTTCCAACTCTTTGTTTCGTTTTTATTTTTTGGTAAGAAACCAAGCTTTTTAGAAATGATCAGTGCTCAGTTGGGGATCTTTAAGTGTTAGACCTGCAGTTTTCAGAAGAAATCTGTCTGTGTCAATAAGCTGGGCCTACTTAGGGGAGCTAGAAAATAGAATAGGAAAGGTTTTTAACATTTACAAAGTCACAAAGTTAACAAGCATTAAGTGCATTGTATTTAAAAACAGATTAGAAGGTACTTGAGTGAAAGACCCCATGAGGACAAATCGAACTTTGAATATATATTAAAATATATATATATTTACATATAATTTTTTTACATGTATTTAGATATGTGTAAAATAGCCAAAAGTGATAAAGGATCTTGTCTGAATGCTCACTATTCTGTAATTGTATTCTTAGTTGAGTGCTTACAATGTGCAGGGCACTGCCTGAAGACTTTAAGATTATTTCATTCTCTTAGTGCTCGTTTACAGGTGAGGAGACAGTTGCAGAGCATAAGTACTGATATAATGACATAATAAATGGTAGAGACGGACCTCTGATCCCTGCTCCTGATGCTGGGCTCTTGGCACAGGGCCCAGCCTATGGCAATTGGGCTATTTGCTGAATGAGAGTTTTTGTCAGGCTGAGCTTGGAGGCCTTTCTGAAAGTAGTGACTTTGAAGTCTTGCCATAATGTGAACTTGGAATTCAGGCTTTGTAAAACACAAGATCCCAGGGGAAAATATGGGAAATGGGAGGAAATTGAAATGGTCTGTATTGTGTGAATGGTAAAGCAAAGTCTGAGAATTTCAGAAGTTGCCTTAGCAGATAAACGAGTTCTTTTTGTGCTGCAAATATTTTTTCTACTTTAATAAATGCTCAATCACTAGCCTCTAGTTGAGTCAAGAGACTAGTGCCATTAGATAAAAATAAAGGAGCAGGATTTGGAGAATTTATTAGATAAATAAATCCATTACATAAAACTGTAAATCTGATAACCTCTGAATTGAAAAACTAAATAAATCTGTTGGAGAATATGCTCTGAGGGAAGGCTCTGAATTCTCTGAAACGCACAGCCACTTAACGTCTGCTTTCATACTTCAGGATCATCTTCATTTCTGGAGTTGTATATAGTTGTGGGCTCCTTCTGTTATATGACAATTAGAGAATGAACCCTATTAGTTAGCTTTCCCAGACATCTTGGTGTTGCTATGAATTTTTCCCATTCTGTTGAAATTACATTGCTAGCTTTTGAAGGAGAGGCTACAAACCAGCCTGAACCTACTACCTCTTTAGCTAATAGGTGAGATTTCACTGTGTCGTGCCTACCCCTCCCTGCCCATACTGGGTTACAAACACTTAGATCCTGATTGGAAGATTGAAACGTATGCTTTATTTTAGGATGAAATGTTCATAGAATGTAAATTAAAATAAAATAATAATTGCTGCTTGACCCCAGAAAACTATGCAGTGCAGCGATCTGGCTGTTTCTGTGCTGGAGTTTTCAGTAGCCCTTAGAGTTTGTTCTAATAAGTATATTCTTTGGGAGTGGTTTTATGTGTTTTCCCAAGTATCTTTTTCTGCCTTGTGAGCTAAGTAATAAGTATTAACATTTGTATAGGAAGAAATTGGGCAGCAGAAGTAACCGTCAAGGTCACAGAAGCTGGCATATCATTTTGAGCCCAGGTTCCTTATTTCTAAGTCTATGTTCATTTGGTCATCCTCTCTTCAGCTAGTTACTCCTGTGTGGAACCACCCTAAATTTTGGCAGTGGGGGTTCCAGACAAACCCACAAATAACATGCCCCATAGAGTAGCTGGGACACTGTGCTTATGCAATGAAAGAGGGCATAACATTCACAAAATGTAACACAAAATGGATTTCTTTGAACATATTTGCATGTTTGACAGGGATGCAAAGATTAAAAAGTGTCAGCTCCTAAAGAATATATTCTGTAGCAGGAGGTTAGATAAATGACTGATAAAAAGGGAGAAAAATAAGGTGAAAGTGCCATCAGGTGCTCCAGGGTTAAGAGCCAGTGTGAGTCATTTGGAGTTGGATTTCATTGAGTGGGAAAGGAAGGTCCAAGCATCACAGAGCAGGATTTGGTTGCTGCTGTGGTCTTGTTGGGCTGCAGCTTAGGACAGCATGGGACAAATAATTGTTGAAAAACAGAACACCTCAAATGCAAGTCTGAAGAATTGCTAGGCAAGAAAGGAACTTTTAGCTTTAAACAAGTAATGTTTAGGTTTTAGATATATTAAATTTGAGAATGATCTGGCAGCAAAATAGTAGAAATCTAAAGGGAGAAATAGCAATGACTTGATCCTGGGTGGGATCCAGGTACAGTTGCAAGTGAGAAACGTTGACAAAACAGTCCTAAGAACTGACTTTTTTTTTTTTTTTTTTTAATGAGAAGTCAGTTTATTCAGAGGCACACACATTATATTTGCCTGGGCCATGGCTCTGCAGGGTGAACCACGGAAGGGGAAGGAGGCTCACCCTGCAGCCAAGGCTGACTTCCATTTTGCTTACTGGTCTAAATAGCTTTTAAACTTCCTGAGCCAGGTGCCATATTCTGCAGGATCCCCAATGTATATCCACAAAATGTCTTGAGTTCTGCAAAATCTTGCACTGAAACTGAGGTTTGATGGGAAGAGTCTCAAAACTTACGGAACTCCAAAACCAGAGCTCTAATAAAAACAATTATAATAAGAAAAATTAGTGCAGTTAAATCTCTACTAGCATTTTTAATGCATAGAGTAATCAGGTGGTCCACCTTTTTCAGAAATATATTCTGGGGCTCATATTTCCTCAGAGATTTAAGTCATTGAATACACTTGCTTCAAGTGGAGACCACTTTCATCAAAGTGAAATAAATATCCAAAGGTAGGCTGGATATAATAACTATGGTTGTAACCTATGATCTTTTAAAATGTCTGTGTGCTTAGTGGGTGTTCTAATGCCTATGAAATAGTTAACTGGTAGAAGTAGTTTTACCATTCACGTAATCCTAGTTCATGATAATGGGGGATGAAAGAACAAAGTACCCCAGAACAGCTTCAAAGTAGCTACACTTCACAAAATAAAACTCTTTGTTCTTAGATTTGGGGATCACTTAAGAGGTTCTCTGGATAGCTTTGTTTTTATTGGGAAAGAAGTGGTCATCTGTAGTAGCTAGTTGTTCCCAGAGGCAGGCCTTGGCCAATGGCAGTTTTAAGGGCAGTTTAGGGCCACTTGCTGTAAGGGACTAACTATCCCATCCATGTACCTCCAGCCTCTGAAGGCACAACTGAATTACATAGAATCTGAACACCATTTTTAGTTTACCCACTCTTACATCTCCCCACTGAGAACGATTTGTTGGGAAATGTAGGGTATAGAATCTATAATGCAGATCATTTCAATTCACAAACTCAAGGCTGTTTCCAAGTTGACCACTATCACTACTTATAATGAGAAATACTTCTATTACAAATGTTTAAAACATTAGTATATAAGAAAAAGACAAGTGGGAGAAATGACTTTTTAACATTGCCAGGTAAATGGTGCTTTATTCTGATAATCATCCAGTACATGGAAAGAAGGGTAATAATATCTGATAACGTAGTTAAGAGGAATGCTTATATCAAGGTAGTCAGGTTGGATCAGAGAAGGAGAAATGTCTTCACTTTTCATCACTCTTAACAACATTGGCTTTGGGTTTTGAGTGTGATTCAAGTCTAATTCTGCAATCGGGGCGGTTACTAGCCTCCTTTACATAAATCTTTAGTCTCAGCTCTGACTTATCCAGAACATTGAATGCCTACTTTTATATCTGTCGTCTTGCCACTGAAGAGACAGACTGTTATCCTTTTGGATATATGAGGTCTGTCTGGAAAAAGTGCAGCCATTGTTAATATGAGAACAGTTTTGTGCAACATCACTGTAACCTGGCAGCCAAGGAGAGTGGACTGGGATACGCATGCATGAACAATGATGACTTCCCTGTTCTAGTCAGTGGGGGCAGTAGACGCCATTGAGTGAGCACGTGTACTGTGTAGCCATCGCATTCAAAATGACTGAGCAATTAGAGCAACAAATCTGCATGAAATGCTGCGTTAATTTGAACATTCCTCCACGGAAGCTATTCAGATAATTCAGAAGGCCATAGCTATGGGCAGCTGATAATTGGCAGCATCATCATGACAACACACCCGCTCATGCATTACGTCTCATGCAGTTTGCTGGCAAAACATCAAATCACCCAGGTGACTCAGTCCCACTACAGCCCAGATTTGGTGCCCTGTGACTTTGGCTTTTCCCAAAACTAAAATCACCTTTGAAAGGGAAGAGAGTTCAGACCATTGATGAGATTCAGGAAAATACGATGGGAGCTGGTGGCGACTGGGAGAACTGCGTGGGTCCCAAGGTGCCTGCTTTGAAGGGGACTGAGGCGTCATTGTCCTACATGCAGTGTTTCTTGTATCTTGTATCTTCTTCAATAAATGTCTCTTTTTCATATTACATGGCTGGATACTTCCTGTACAGACCTCATACAAAATAATATATTCAGAAAGGTAGTTGAAAAGGAATTTAAAACCTATCAAAGACCATGTATGGTTCTGTCAGCAGTTGGTGTATCTTTACTGAATAAGCTTTTATAGCCTGTCTTCGTTAGTTCGGTAATACCATTTTCAAAACATTAGTGAACATGCTAAAGTTGTAGTATAGATCCTAGTAGATGGGGAATATTCTAGAAATTTCAGATGGTTTTGGGGGAGGGACTATTGAATAATAATGCTTGGGGATGTGACTCTGTAGGTAGGTTCTTCCACTGTGTTGGAGAGGTTTTAATTGTTCTTGTCTCTGCTTAGGCTACTCAGATTCATTTCTACTGCCTTGGCAGCCCCGTACCACAGTTCTATTCTATCTACTCTTGTCTGTGGAGTATATGCCCCAGTTGCCCTGGCTGGTTTAGCTCAGTGGATTGAGCGTCGGCCTGCGAGCTAAGTGTCGCTGGTTCGATCTTCCAGTCAGGGTACATCAGAGAAGGAAAACTCTGACTCCAAAAAACCTCCGCTGCCTTGCGGCATACCTCTTCAGGGGAAAGGCTAAGGGAGTAAACCCCGACAGAAAATTCGGAGCTGGAGTCCCTAAGGCGGTTTGACGTTGTAGTCAACACCGGCAACTCCTGCGGCGCACCTGAACCCAAGCTGTATCGACTCCGTCTTTCCCTTGGACCCTTCAGCTGCGAAGAGAGGGGGGGTCTGCTGCATGGGCAACAGCAGACCCTCCATATTACCCTGCCCAGGCTCTGTAGCTTCAGCGTCATCACAAGATGTCGATTCAACACGGGAGGAGACAGATACCATGTCACTCCCGAGTCGGACTGCACAGCCGTTCTCGGCGGTGCAGATAGACTCTTAAGAAGCTACACCATCGTCTCTCGAGACGGACGGCTGCCGACGACGACGACGGATATGCCCCAGTTCTTACTCTTTCATTACCATTCTCCCCTTGGCCTCCATTTCACAAAGTGGCCATGATCTCATTTGAACTCCAGATGAAGTATACTGAAGGATGACTAGACAAGTACTTAATGAAACATTCTGGTTTTCAAATCGGTACCATGCCCAAAGTCTCATTGTTATATTTCTTAAGCTAGTAGTTCAGACATTAATCATTTCTGTACATAGTTATTATTTGTGTAATCATCTTGGAATGTCAGTGAACAATAAGTTCTTGGTTTCAGCTAAATCATTTGACCAAAACTTATATAGATCTGTTTTCTTGAGGCTTTCTAAATAATAATTTATGAAGGGGGGAGATGTTGAACCATGTGGGGGTCCATGTCTCTGACTTTGGGAGAGGCTTAAATTGGAAGCTTCAGTATTAGTTCAGAAAGGCAGGTGCAGACTACACTAATGGGCTTTTCAACATCATTAACCTTATGTAATTTAGCTTTATCTTGGACAAAAGGAGACTATAACAGTCATCAACCTAGATACATGACACTGAATTTTTTTTTCAGGGCTCAAACATTAGGAGTATCTATGGTTTTGGAACTGCCTATTTAGTAAGTGAAGACGTACTTTTCCGGTGGGTAGCTATTATGAAGGTCGTCAAGGAAGTTGCTTAGAGAGCACAGAATTGTGTAGTAAGAATTTCATCTAGGCAGAATATCCTTAACCCACACCTAGAGACCAGGAAAAGAGTCCTCCATCTCTGTGGTCAGGACCCGTAGTTACCATTTAACTTTTCCTTTGTTGCTTGTGTGCCTTAAACATTTTTCTTTTAACTTAAACTTTTCATTCATTTGTCAGTCTTGATATAGGCCTGACACCTTTGAATACCATAGATTTTTGGCTAGATTTGCTTATTCTGACTCTTTAGTTTCCAGTTTTGATATGTAAGCCCTATTTGCTAATACTTAAAGCTTAAGTTTAATACCTTATATTTTATTTCACCAAAATTGCTGTATATGAACTTGGTGGTACCCCCCATGTCAGCCATTAGTATTTTAGCTAAGTTTTGGTCAACCATTGTGTTAAGTTACAATACTTTCTCTGGATTTGCCACTGTTCTATCAGTTATTTACTTGAAGGAGTGATGCTGGTGGGAGCAATAGAGTCCCTGTCCAGATCAAGAATGAGAGAAACAATGTTCAGACCCCTTGAGCATTGCTCTGTGATGCTCTGATGTGTCTATAGGCAAAGGTGTCTGCTTTTTTCAGACAGGTAATGTGCCTGTATAGGTATTACCATATCTTCCACTTCAACATTTGAGAGGTTTTGGGGAAAACTGGGAGTTGCTGAACTACTGTCAGCCTGGAACTTTCCAAGGAGGGAAGGTTGCGTTCCTGGCAGCTTACTCAGGTAGAAGGTGGATCCTGTGCTGTCTGTGAGCTCCTCAGGCCACAAGTTCCTCTGACTGTAGGGAGGGAGCTGGGCAGGTAGAACTACGGGCCTGCATGTCAAAAAGTCAGGACCCACACTGGGGATTAGACTTTGCTCTGAATTGATTAATTTCTGATGAGAACTGTTTACATTTACTCAAAGGCAATATACTAAGGTAGTTTTACAAAAACATTTTTGTTCATGTTGGTTAAGACACCTGTTATCTTAATAAACATCATTTAGTTATTTATCATAGACCTTTTTTTTTTTAACTTGGGTGAATTTCAGCCTAACCTACCCCATATATTTTCATCTATAGGATGGATATGTAATACTTGTTTTGGGTACTGTTAAAACAGTGAGCCTCTAGGATACTCTGTGATAACAGTTTTTTTTTTTTAACGTGTTTGCACATTTTGAGATTAATGCTTTTCTTGATTGGAGTCTGTAGACTTCCTGTAAAGGACCAGATAATATTTTAGGCTTTGTGGGCCATATAGTCTGTCACTACTACTCAACTCTAGTTGTAGCACAAAAACATAGACAGTATGTGAGAAATGAATGAGTGTGACTGGATTCTTATAAAATTGAACACTGAATTTTGGAATTCATATAATTTTAAAATATAAAAGTCATTTTTAGCTCATAGACTGTACAAAAAAAGGCAGTAGGCCATAGCTTGACAACCCTTTGCTAGCCCATATATTAAATATGCATGTTACCAATATGGAGCAACTTTTGCTAATTTACATAGGTTTAGAAAATGAAGGGTGCCTCTTTCCATCTATTCCTTTCTCACAGTATCTGTTATCTTCTAAGTGTTCTTACATTTTATAGATGAAGGAGCAGGGTGACCTGCCTATGGTTGCATATTCTTAAATTTGGAATAATAAAATTCTGTAACTAAAGAGTAATGGATCGATCACAAACCTCATTGCATACAGTTTTGGGGCTAATAAATCAAGTCTCTGCTTTTATTCTGTTAATATCTAAGAATTGAAGAGAATTTTACTAAATGAATGTGGGAGTTCAAATGATTTAACTAGGTAAAAATTATTTAGTTATGAGATCATGTCATTGTTGAATTCTGAAATCACACAGTGTTAACAAAGGCTGTCACCTGCTTTCTTTGTGGTATACTGTGTGCTCCCAATAATTTTAATGACATTTAAAAGTGGGTTAATGTAGAGGGGATTTACTGTCTTGTAAAGGATTGAGAATGTTGCGCACGTGGATAGTGCTTCTTACGCTCGGAGTATATGGTTATGGTGGGTCTTGCAGGTACTATTGGTGAGCAGCAGCCGGTACCCAGACCAATGGATTGTCCCAGGAGGAGGAATGGAGCCTGAGGAGGAACCTGGAGGTGCTGCTGTGAGGGAGGTGTATGAAGAGGTGAGGGAACAGTCATTTGTATTTTCTTCTTTCATACAGACTGTATTTTGGGATTTTACAGGACAATTTCTGGTTCATAAACAAGGCATTTGTTACATACACCGAGGAGAAAGCAGGAAAGCAGGTCACATGCGTGATTTTTGTTGTTGCCTAATTTAACATTTTTAAGCACATCACTATAGCATTTTACTAAGCAGATATTTTTTCTACTTGGTAAAATAGAGCGAAAATCAATGTGGAAGTTGCCCAGAACTGTACAACCTGGGATTGCATAACAGACAGTAAGTCTAATCAGTGATGGTCTATAACATGATGGCCTTGCCCAGAGCATGGCTAGTATTTCACTGAGCAAGAACTTAAGAGACCTTAATCATGTACTGTGATTCTTTTTCAAATGAATAAGAAACAAACTGCTTTTATTTTACTTTTGTCTGAAACTTCAATAAAATGTGGTGTGTGCACACATGCACAAAAGCACACATGGCCTGCTTGTGTTCTTACACCTGATGATATATAGCTTTCTTTTACTCAGGCAAAACAGCACAGATTAAGTACCACAAAGTTACTGAACAGCAGTTAGGGTATAAATGGAAAATGAATGTTAAAGTTCTTATTGGGCCTTGGTGTGTAGTCGGAGAGGTTTCACAGAGATGGATCTTGAAAAACGGGTGGCTTCATGAGGGAAGAACACATCTGAAATAGAGAAGACAAGCATGTACCAGTTGGTGTAGTTCACAATATGGATTTGAATGGGGGGGCACCCTGAAGTTCTAGTCATTCTTTTACTAGGTAAGCATAATGATGACCTCTGCAGTAGAAGGTTAGCAAATGGAAATTGTACCTCCAGAGGCATGTGGATAAAGGAATGTAGGCCTTCTAATAAGAAGGAGTAAAGTATTTATTTATTGTTCATAGAGAAAGGTCTGTTCTCACTCAGGAAGTTTGTTCGAATTTTGTAGAAAGTTAATTTTTGGTCAGTCCTTGCCATTTCTTATAAAATAAATGACAGTAAATATGATAACAGGAAATTGCATATGGAGCAAATGAATTCATCTGTTGCAGCAAAGCACAGGTCATGAATCTTAGCACAGCCCTTGCTCCCCTTCCCCCCACTTCCCCCCCAAAGAAAAGACACAGAAGGCAGGCTTAGTGTGGAAGGGTCTGTTGTATTTGGATTCAAAAGTTGAAATAGTAGCCAGAGAGTAATTTTGATATCAGTTTTGTTATGAAAAGTTAAAATGTTTGCATTTTATCTTTTTTCAATAGGCTGGAGTCAAAGGAAAATTAGGCAGACTCCTGGGTATATTTGAGGTGAGTTACAAAACTAATCCTTGATTTGCTGAACCACTTCTATCCCAGTCAGGGCACATGCCAGGGTTATGGGTTCGGTCCCTGGACAGGGCACATATGAGAAGCAACAGATCAATATTTCTCTCTCACATCGATGTTTCTCTCCCTCTTTCTCCTTCCCTTCTCTCTCTAAAAATAAAATCTTTAATAAAAAAAGAATTAGGAGGGAGGAAAATAAAAACTCCTTAACTTTCCTGTACTATCAGTTATATACAGCATTATTATGGCAATAAATTACTTCTGTATGACAATACAGTGGAGTTGATTGGAGAAAGGCTTATCTCTGTGTTCATTGTATACTGCTCAGGCGTAGACTTTTTAGGAAGTACAATATATACAGTATCACCTAAGAGCTTGTCTCTTGTGGATACTGTCTGGAAATGTACCCTTACCTTCAGCACATAACATTAGATAATATACATAATGACTATCTCAAAAGGGATGTGTGAGGATGCAAAGCCCAGATATATAGAATAGATGCTAAAAGCATAGAATTCTTGTCTGTAAAATCCCTTATTACTGGATGCAGAATGGAATTTGTAGAGAGGGAATTTTTTTTTTCTTTAAGCATTTTTACAGGAATTTAGAAGTTTTGATTGTATAGCACTTGGTAGAATTGATTCCCAGAATACAGTAATTAAGAGTAAAGTTTTTTGTTTTTTTTTTTAAGTAAAATTCTTAAGATACTATTCATACTTCCCCAGAGTTCAGCACTTGCTTTACCCAGGTAAATAGCACCATCTCCTGGTTAAACTTAAAAAACACTGAGTTTTCTGTAATTCTGAGTAGCCATGGTACAAATAGCACATTTATCAGTATGCTGACAGTAGTTTTGATGAAAATTTCTCACTTTATAAAGAAAAGCTTATATAACATGGTAAGGTAATAGTATTAAATGCTTTTACTATTTAATATTTTGGAGTGCTATTTAAACTGTAGAATTTGAAAAAACTGGTAATCAATGTAACTTTACCCTTAGAACATATAAAATTAGAATTGTCTTACTCGCTCACCCTGATTTCAATGCATTTGTGAACATAGCATAATAAAAGTATTGCCTTGCCAGGCGTAGAGATAACGAATTCTTAAAAATAAGGAACAGTAATATTTCTTATTCCTTCCCAAAAACATAATACACTGTTTAAATGAGTGGATTACTCAGGTTATTTGTGGTAGGAAGAATTAGGGCAATTATCTGTAGTCTTAGACTACAGCAGACAAGGCTAACTTTGAGGTGAAGGGAGCCCCTTTAACTTAACGTCAGCTTGTGTTTAAGACTAGACACTAGACAAGACTAGGTGGCAATTTTAATATGGGTAAAATTGAGTTTGAATACAGGACTAAATATAATGTTCTATAATTGGATTAACCCAGGTATTCTCAACCTTGGCTGTGCATAGTTCATTTGGAAGCTTTTAAAATATCAATACTGAGACAATACCTGAACCAGTGTCTCAAAAAACCATTCACCCCGGGTGATGTAAGGGATGACCAAAGTTGAGAAGCCCTAGTCTAGGTTAGTAGCTAGGCTCTGCTATGTGTGTGTCTTGTAAACCTGTAAGGGGAATGTTCTGAACTAACGGTGGACTGCTCTACAGGTGCCTGAGGAAAGCAGTTTTCCATACTATTGAAAAGCTATCAGGATTAGCCTCAGGGAAGAGGACCATGGAAATGACAGGAATGCAGTTCCTTTAATACAGATCCCATCCCAATCTTAAGATTTTCTTTATGACAATTACTTATCTGATGTGATGGACAGAAATTAGAGTGCTTAAAGTTTAGTGTTGGGAGCTAGCATCACCATTTTAAATATTTTGTCTTACATAAACTCACTTCTGTGCTGGATTATATGACTGAGTATATTTGCCTACGTTACCTCATAGGTTATGCTAATCAGCAGTATGTTACAACTGAATTTTTCCCCTCAAAAATATGTACACGGCTAGCTCCTCTAGATTAAAATGCTTTTTTTATATTCAAGCAGAACCAAGACCGAAAGCACAGAACATATGTTTATGTTCTTACTGTCACTGAAATATTAGAAGATTGGGAAGATTCTGTAAATATAGGTAAGTTTCCTTTCCTTTTGCTATCTGAATTCTCTTAGTTCAAATAGTGCATACTTAACATCCAATTTTCATCTTAAATTATTTTTTGTTACCTGTCTTTTAGAGAGGGAAAGATAATATATATATCTCCGCATTTGTATTATTTCAAAATTCTTCAACATTATTGTTGTCTAAGCTATTCCAAAAAGTGGTCATTATTTGTGAGGGAAGAGTGAGGGGAGGTATGGCTTACTTTCTAAACGTGACTTTATTGTACAGTGATCAGTGTCATTCCTATTTTGTAGGAAGGAAGAGAGAGTGGTTCAAAGTAGAAGATGCCATCAAAGTTCTCCAGTGTCATAAGCCTGTACATGCCGAGTATCTGGAAAAACTAAAGCTGGGTTGTTCTCCGTCCAATGGAAATTCCACAGTCCCTCCTCTTCCAGATAATAACACATTGTTTGTAACTGCTGCACAGACCTCTGGCTTGCCATCTAGTATAAGATAGAAAGGAAGGTCCTCCCACCATGTGCAATTTCATGGGGAGAGGATTCTTTATTTTCCTTGGCAAACATCTGAATGACGCTTGCAAACTGTCTGAATATGCCACGCAAGGTTTTCAAACAATTTGCATGTTTTTCAGATGCTTTCAAATCTTTTTTTTATAGTGTAAAATATTTTAATAAGCCAAAGCCATGTGGAATTTTTTTTAGATGCCTTAACTGTGCCCCGACCCCATCTCACCCTCCTATTATTTTGGTTGTCATTTTTTCAGTTCTTCGTCCATTTGATGTCAGTCTGTGGTTTCTGTCAGATCACCTTACTGTATGTTTACCTACCCCCAAATTATTTTCTCATTCACAGCATTAATGTAGTCAACAAATCCTTCTGTTGTGGGACTTTACAAGAATTATTCTTGATATTAAAGAAATCTGTCCATTTGAACTTGTTTCATAAGGTCACAATTTTATTTCATAAATTCTGTATTTGGACTATTTCTGTATGGTCCAATAACTTTTGACAAAGCACCTCATTTGCTATTTTCAGGAATTTGTAAACTCATTTGTCTCCATTTTCACAACTGGTATTATGTCACTAGCATAATTCCCCTATTCCTCAGTAGCCCTTTAACACAAAACTTTAGCTCTGTAGAGTTGGTGAGTTTTAGGGAGGTATTGTAAGCAAAACACATGTAGCAAATACATCATCTTATCCTGAAAAGTATACCCAGCTGACAATTCCATTTATCCATGATATTTCTTTACACAATACCTGAGAACCAAATTTCCCTCAATGTAAATTGCTTTCTAAAAATACATTTCCAATTTTTGAATTTATTGACCCCTCTTCAGTTAAACTTGCTAGTTACCAATAACCACACCTGGGTTTGGAGTCTATAACCTCGAATGCCAGTCAGTGATGACTGCTGCACCATGAAAATGGCCTTCCTGCTGTTCAGCTGTTGCAGACTTAAGATTGTTCGGGCACCTGTAGAATGTCTCATCTCTTATAGATTGTTGATGGGTACTGTTTATCATATAATGAACTTTTGGGGCACTGGAATATACCTGAACTAAGAATTACTGTCTTTATATGTATTAAAATCAAGAATCCTATCTAAAATACATAGGTACCTTATCTGAAACTCCTGTACTTCCCCAAACAGACCAGAAATGAGATAAGAGGGGAAACCTTTGAATAAGATGTGGGGTGGGGAATGAGGGAGAGATTCTTCTGTGTGTAGACATTAACCTTTTGTAAATATTGTAACTGGTGAATATAAAGTAGAAAATAAGTATAGTTATACATTTGTTCTACAAATTGTTAGCCTTTAAAAATATAATTGCTGCTAAAAATAGAGTGCTGTTACACTTAAGGAACATTGGTGCCACTTTCAAAAATGAGATCTTGTGCCATAAATGCAACTGAACTAGATATAAACATTAGTCCACAAGTTAATGCTGTCAAAGGAATGAGTAATTTAACCAATGACATTTCATTCTAAATTATGTAGTGTGGTCAAACATGATCATCCAGAATTTTTATATTTTTCTTTGTACAAAGGTTATGTGTTCTGGGTGTTTTTTAAAAAAGAAAAATTTTAAATCCAACAGAATGACACTTTCTATCAGTCTTCAATGGACTAAGATTTTTGTTCTCAGTAATCTCTGAAGTTTCTTTAAATTACATACTTTATAGCAGAGAAACTGGATTGTTTCTGTATATAGGACTGTCTCCACCTGAAATGCTGTCACAAGTACTTGGGGGGGCTATCTTGTACATGACAGTCTTCAAGTGAACAATGCATGAACCTATTTTATAAACTCTTAGACTATGTATTTGACCTGTAAAATATGTACAGTATTAATGTCAACCATCTCTTACAAGTGAGCCTATAAATATTGTTGTATGATTTTCCTTGGTCAGAAACATTTGAATGAAGTAGCACCACTCAAGTCGGGATTTCTTCAGTGCCATTTAGCAAACCAACTGTCTTTAGTCTATGCAACAGTGGAAATTTGCATAATGCATCAGAATATTTAAAGTTGTTACAATTTAAATTTCAAACAAGGGGTTCTTCACTATTCTTCTGAAACTCAGTCTTAACTAAATTAGAGGAAGGGCCTTAAGGATTTCTGTTCAGAGAATAAGGCTACATGTTCAGGCTTAACATTTCGATTTACTACAGATAACAAAGTGTCTACTATCTCAGCCCTCCAAAGATTACAGTGTTGGGACTGTCATTTGTGCTCTGTGGGGTTGCTGGATAAATTTGAACAGCTAAAATTTCAGTCCCATGTGCCTCTTAAGTAAAATAACAAGTTTGTAAATTGACTTGCAGACACAAAGTAGCAACTATCCTGCATGTTGTTGGTATTTTTCTTTTTTTTTTTTTGTAAACAGTTGAAAATTTCAAACCAGACACATGCCATTTAGTTTTTCAGTGTTGATTTGACAGTTGTATAGAGCAGCAAAACTGAAGGGGTGGTGGTAATTGTTGTATACACTTAGAATTGCTTTGCATGGTCTCATTTGAGGTAATTGGTGTAAGAATCTTGACTTTTTTTATATTTGGAAACATTAAATAAAAATGGAAATAAATTTTTTTTCCTTTTTTTTAAATACAAGACCATCTCCAAGTGAAACTTGTCTGGCATTCCACAGTGTCATTATTCCTCTCCTACTGATGGTCATGTTTTCTCAGTAGTAGTACACTTATACACTTCCCATTCATGATCATTACCAGTGGAATTAACTGGGTTATAAAAGGAACTGGTCACCAACAATGTGTTGCTGTTAACTCCCCCAACAGATATTTCCTATCTTAAGTCTGCTGGTGTGCCACTGTGGTTGTTTTATGTAGCACGGTTCCCTGTCCCTGGTGGGGTTTTGTTTTAATTCAGTAATTTTCAAGAGCTCTTAATTCTATTTTGTTGTAAAGTGTTAATAGATGCTTCCTACACACTACATCGCTTTAATTACTGTAGTTTCATTTAAAAGGGTAATTGGCTATAAGGTACCTGGCCTGCCATTTTTCCAAAATACTGTTCACCCAAGTCCAACTTTACAATCCTTATGTGAAAGTTCTATTCAAATCTCATATAAATTGTAGGAAAAGAGAAAGCTTGATATCTTCCAGTATTGTTTTCACATTGAAATAAGACTTTTCTATAGGTCTCTTAAGGCAGAATTTTGTAGACAAAACAGGACTAAAACACTAGTCGAGTTTATTGAAAGATAATAATAAATACCCGAGGATACATTGATTTTTAAAGGAAGAAGGGGAGAAACATTGATTGGTTGCCTCCAATACAAAGCATAACCTAAGTATGTGCCCTGACTGGGGATCGAACCCACAACCTTTTCGTGTATGGGACGATTTTCCAGCCAACAGCCACCCAGCCAGGGCTTAAAATATAATTTTTAATAAACTGGTTATAGCTGGAATGTTTGTGTAGTTGATTTTGTTTACAATCAACACTTTCATAAATTCTTAATACAGTGTTTATCAGTAGCTAGCTGTACAATAATCAACCTGTTTTATGCCTGTGTTGCACTGATTATATAACACAAGTTTCTGCCCTCAAGGAACGTATTTAGTGGGGTAGAGATTTAGTTAGGTGTTTACACACCAGAAGTTCCTAAGTTGTGGATGATTTGGGAGAGACAAACTTTTCTTAAATATTGTTAACATATGTTAGGTGCAGAGGTTTAAGGTCATGACTAGCTGTGTTTGTAGTAACTAATGTTAATTAAGCCATAATGATTAAGCCCTTTGGTTATAAATAGGTGTTTTGTAAGGTTGTGTGATATTCAATACATTTTGACTGTGGCCCACAGGGTAAAATGTCTTTGAAGCATTTTTTTTTTACACACACCATCTTCAAAAGCAAGATTTTATTTAAAAATCTCCCCCACCAAATACTTAACACTATATGGAGCTGCAGACCAAATAACAGTTTAAAAGGTGATCTCATCCCTGGTGCTTTCATTACCTTCCTTACTAGTGCATTTGGCTAAATTCTAGAGTAGGATGAGAAGGCCCTAAGGCCTACCTCAGGACTGCATTATAGCAAAGGCCCAAACTCACTCTGGCTCCATGTCTTTTTGTCAGAAACTAGTTTTACTAAATTTCTCTATTTGATGTAATTTCAATTATTTATGATCCCCAGTTACTCTTCCCAAAATGGAAAAGTACCCTCTGATCATCATATTTCCTCGTTAAACAAGAGTGCCAGACCTGTATAAAAAATATTGTAAAGCTTAATGATTTTCTCAACTTTTACTCAAATTCACTCAATTAGTGGAAAAAAACAAACCTTATTTGGCTATCAATGTATATCAAGGAACTTAAACATATTTTTTGAATCTCCAGGAAGGTAGACAAAGATTTATGTACCAAGATAAGGCAACTAAAATGGTAAGGCATGAAAATAAAATGCCCTGGTCTAAATGGGTAATGGTTAACTAGTAATAGGTCCGTATAATGAGCACTGAGATAATAAAATACAACCCTTTCACGCAACAATTCCGTTTCTGAGAATTCAAGTTGCACAATCAAAATATGGTCAAAGGTGGTGTACCGCAGGATTTATAAAACACATCAATTTGAATTACAAACAGGGATGGGAGTTATCCTGTCAATACCAAAGAATAAGGCTGCCACAGGTGGAGGTCCTTTATATAAGGTGATTTAAAACAGCAGAACACTACATTGCATTACCTATTCAAACTCACTTTTTAAAAAGGAGCCTGTATGTCAAATTTTAAAACCTGTATGATTTTAATTTTAAAATGAAGTGTTCTGAGAAACGCAATGTAGAAATGTTCAATAACCTTACAAGAAAAAAAGGGTCTCAATACGTGTTCATTCTGTACATAAGCTTGATCTGTATATAACTTTTACCAATATATATATATTAACATTAGAGGAAACCTGTACAAATGTTTCCTCTAATTGTTATTGGAATAACAGTAATTTATCACTTTTTAAGGGGGAAATACACATTTGCTTCTAACACTACGATATTGAGTTATCACTGTCAATGGGAAAGGAAGCTATACTTACAGGCCAAACCTAGCCCAATACAGTCCAGAAGCTTACAATGTTTTTTTTTACGTTCAGTGATTTAAAATATATGACGTGAGTATTCAAGCCTTAGAGCACAGAAGTCTATGGATGCTTTCTCATTACAGTGGCAGAGTTGAGTAATTTACTGGAGACAGATCCATGGCCTGCAAAAGCCCAAAATATTTAGTTTTAGAAAGAAAAAACGGATTGCAAGAATGTGGCCCTTGGTTACCCAATCCTGATTTTCTTGCCAAAACTGAAGGAAAAGAGCACAAGTTCAAATCTAGTGCAATAAACCTAACACGTCAAAGCTGCATTTGACTGGTCTGTCTTAAGTCGTCTACTGTTGAATATAAACCAGATGCTTTTGACTTGCTAGGTTAGGTTATAATGAAATTTAAATTATTGGGATTTACTAATCTAGATAATGGAACTATTTCAAAAGGAGTCATGTGGTGGGTGAGAATGGATCAGGAGTGTGTAAAAAATGAATACACTACATACTCTACATGGTAGGAACATGAGGTTATCAATCTTACAATATCTAAAATATTTTGTCCCATAGATACAAATGATTAACAGTAAAATTTTAAAGCTCCTTAAACACCATAAAATGTATTTTTACAAGATAATGGAATTTCAGATCCAGCTGGTGTGGCCCAGTGGATTGAGTGCCAACCTGCAAACCCAGGGGTTGATGGTTCAATTCCCGGTCAGAGTGCATGCCTGGGTATTGGGCCAGGTTCCTAGTTGAAGGCCTGCAGGAGGCAACCAATCAATGTTTCTCTTGCATATCGATGTATCTCCTCCCCCTCTAAAATATAAATAAAATCTTTAAAAAAGAAAAAGAGAATGGGATTTAAGTTGTTCCGCCAACCGGAGACAATAAGCGAGGTCTGAATATTCAGGCAATTACTATATGCTTCTATAGCCAGAAACTAAAAGAATTACATCGTCAGTAGAGACTCCACTTGATAGTAAGTCTACATTCACACACTTTAAGTGCCACAGGCCCAAATGAAATGAGATTAGCTGAAGAATGGCAAAGGTGAAGTTGGAGGCTGCGGGGAGGACCCACATTCCTGTTGATTTCTACACGTAACAGGAAAAACTTTAGTCCAACTCCCAGTTTTGCTGGGAACTTGCTCAATTTGTAACAGCTGCAGCAAAGCCAACTCTTGGAACCAATCCTCCCAAATTCCAATGTCAATGATAAAATGGAAATTATTGCAGGAGGTATAGATAAGAAAACAAAGTATCACCAGTCTTGGTGGTGGATTACAGATTTTTATTCTTTATATTTCAAGTCATTACATTCAACATGTTTCGCTTTTGTGATCAAGTCATTTAAAAAATAATTCCTTATACTAAGCAGCATGCTAAATAGCTAAATAAAATGTTGCCCAGGTCACAAAATACGTCATGTCAATGAAGTATTACATTTTTCCTAGACTGATGAATTAGCTGCTCCATAAATCATGGCATGGGTGGGGGGGCAGCTTTTCTAGATAAGGCTGTATTTTTAAACTTTGCTACTGCAACAAAATTGATGCAGCCAAGATTCCTGGGCCTTCAAATAGAAAAATAAAGCCAATCCTTATAATTTCCATGACGCCATTTAGTTCCATTTAGCTAAAATTGAGTCTACATCTTGTAGAATACATTGTTCCCCTCACCACACTCTGCCTTTAAACAGTACTAAATGATGGCACCTGTGGTTTTCATATTGCTTTGTACTTAATCTTACTTTTAAATGCTTCTAAATTTTTGTATTATATTGTTGGCCTAGAGCGGGATTTAAGTTATACATACTTCAGATCAAGACCTTATTAGGCTGCCTCTGAGAGACTGCTGTGGAAGCAAGTAAGAGCGAATTTAAAAATCAAGTAACACAAAGTTCCTATCAATACCGCAGGGTTTCAGAAAAGTTAATAAATAGGTAATGTTGATTCTCAAGAAGCCACTTATTACTATATGCTGATTCTTTTCCTGGCTCACAGGGCTTTCTTTGCACATGCTTTTCTCCCTGCCTGGAGGTGTTCATTTGGCTGGAACCCAAAGATCAGTCCCTCCTAAGTACTTCCCTTCTTCAAGACAGAGTTGCTGCTGCTGTTTGTGCATGTTCCCCTCTCCCCTGAGATTAGGAAGTCCATGAGGGAAAGGAAGCCTCATGCCAGTCTCATTCACCAAATCATCCCCAACAAGTAGTATGGTCTTGGACACATATGAAACACTTTTGTCAAATAAATTAACTGTTCCCTTAAGCTAAGGAATTACAAAGTCAAAGGCTTTCAAGGGAACAGGGACTACATAAAGGAGCAGGTGGGCTGTGGGAGAGGCGGAGACTCTAGCCAACTGGAGTCACTGGATAAGAGGACAGGGGGCTCCCACTCAGCTCCTCCCAGCAGATGTCATGCACAAAGGCGGGTCACATGTCTTCTGTTGCCAGATATTCAGATATTACCAAAACTCCGGCTTTTCATGTAAATCTCCCAATTTTTAAAAATGTTGGCACTGAGTTAAAAATATTTAACCGATCACATTGTATGGGCCAAGAAAAATAGGCCCGAAAGCCAGACAGCTGCAAGCTCTGCCTTGGCCTTTCCCAGAGCCCCTTACATCCTACGAAAGTTCAGTGAACACACTGACTTGCTTCAATCCACTGCTACAGAAAGCAGATTTTACCAAACAATGCAGACTCATCAAAAGTACAAAGGAAAAACATGATGCCATGAGATTAGGAATTCATGGATTTGAAATGAAAACTGAATTATTCCATTTTAGTACTTCTACCACAAACTTAATAGGTATCAGAGTCCTATTTTAGACAGATTTTATAGTGCAAGATTTAAATGTACGGTTTCGTAACTATAAATCACTTATGTGAGACTAATCATGAGCAGTGCCACCTGCGATAAAGTTGATCAATCTGGCCCCAGAATAAGACTGTTTCCTTAGTTATAAGACATACTCTAAAAAGCCTAAGCATTGTTATAAATAACAACTGCTGTTAATAGTTTTTTAATTTATGGTATTAATTATAAACAATTTTGTTCTGTATTAAATTTATGTTTCCAAGCAATGCATTTATTCGGTAGAATACCAGTTACCAGTCATCAAAAACTTTTGTATGTTGAAAATGTAATTTTAATAGATAATTCTTCATCTTACATAGGCGCACAATAAAATACACCACATTCTGAAGAAACTTCAAAAGTTACGAGATTAAGAGTAGGGGAAATTCAGATGGGGGCTACAATATCCATTACCTTGAAACTGCAAGAGACAAGGGTTCCAACCCAGTAGGTTAACATTTACATACTTAGGACATTGATGACTTAAAAATAACAACAATGAGGAATTAGATATGGACAGAAGGGGGAAAGAACAGTTTTGTGGGGGGATGATCTCAGTCAATACAGAAAAAAAAGTTACTGAAGATCAGAATAAAGAATAAAAGGAGCTCCCCACAGGAAATACTAGGGGGATGAAAATAAGAATAAGTAATTGAGGATTTGACGCTCTCAAATGAAGAAGCCTTTCTGATGATACTTATGCAAGCTGTAGTTTGAGATTTGCTCATAGGTTCTATGAGGAAGACTGAAAAATGGCTCAGCAAACCCCAAATGATTACCAGACTGGCGTTTCCTAATAACACACATCAGTGGTCACATGAAGTTTTCAGACAAGAACTAAGAAAAGGGTCATAACTCAAATGCCAGTCACAAATGTGGCACAGTATGTGAAAGTTCTACACAAAGCCAGTCACACAGCTGCTTTGCTGGGACTCCCATGTACAGTAATTTCCAAACATTGTGGCAAGACACCAATGTTTTTCTAGCTAATCAGACAACACAAACACATTTATTTCAGATTTCTAGGAGGTAAAAAAAAAGAAAAAAGAAAAGTTAGATGCAGATGCTTTAAGCACACTCAGGGCCAGCTTAAAAATACTCCATTCAGTGATATTATAATACAAATTTGCATCAGTGAAAATAAACTGGCATAATCCACCTCTTGCCATTCAACTGGTCAGATGGTGAAGACCAAAACAGAATGTTTCATCAGTTTTAATTTTTAAATACGATTGTCATATAGGGAAAATGAAATAAACACAGTAAAATAAACTGTACAAAGGCAAAGTAGAATAACAAAAAATATTTTACTAAAACATAGGATTTACAGAAGTTTCCAGACAAGCCATACAAAATGGTCACAAGCTTTTTCTTGAAGGGAGGATTCTACATTTGACAGCAAAGTCACAATGTTATTAGTGAGGGCTGCAATATTTGTTTAATGTTCCCATTTTGGTTCAAACAATCAAGCTTGTCCATCTACAGCGTCTAAATAAAGTTAGACTTGGCTAGAGAGCATATTCTAGAGAACTGGTTAGCTGCTTTTAACCAATGCAATTAGATCACCATAAAAGGGGGGAAAGGAGCCCATAAAATTAAAACTACCTCCCCCCTCAAAAAAATAAAATAAAATAAAGAAAAACACCCATACCCCTGCAGCTAACCCTGACAACTACCTTCATTCACAGTGCTTTATACTTAAAACCATGATGGGGGAAATGAATAAAAGCAGAGAGGGGCCACTGCTTTTAAACGTTTCACAACAATCCAGATGATACTTCTAGCCTCTGCTCATGCTTTATAACAGTGAATCAGGACAAGACAGATTTGCTAATGTGCATTTAATCACCAAAGGACTGAAGATGTTGGGCTTTTATTCTGTAATGTTTCTAAGACTGTGTCCATTAAATGCAAACAAAAAAGGAAGAAGTCTTGGCAGAACAGGAGAAGTGATGCACACTTGATGATCAGATCGATTTAAATATTATTCATGGCATATAGCCTAGTCCATGCTCTAGCTGTAGACAAAAACAAACATGCGATTATTATTTTACTTAGTTCAATGCATTACTTTTCAAGCTCTATAAAAAGTAGGCAAACACTATGAAGTTAATTATGGAAATGTCATGCTGTAATCTCTTAAATTCATGCCATTTTCCATAATATGGATCAGGGCAGAAAGACTGTCTATATGTCTAATTACCAAGAGATCTACAAAATTCAACAGAATGAAAAGAGTTGTCTCCTTTTGTCACCTTCATAATGCCCCTCACTAATTTTATTATAATCTGTAGAAGAGGCTTATTGATTTCAAATTCCATGGCTATATAGACTGATGTAATTTAATCAAATGGACTGCAAAAACAACAAAAGTTTTCCATTATCTTTATGTATTTGCTAGTTGAATGGTAGACACACAGTATCTGTTACATTGGGTGTGATTACACAGGAGTTCTCCAAGATCTACCAATTATATGTTGTCTTTAAATTTGGGGGTTCCTAGTAGGTCATGAGATGGAGCATGAAGATCTTTTGTTAAGAGATACTTATTTATATACTACAAGCAGGATCTGATTTATTCTTCTAAAAAAAGTTTTTTTTCTTATTAAGACTCTAAAAGAAGTTTCTAAAAGGTAGCAGAAACTTGTTTTGAGACGTGGAAGCGGTGTGAGAGAGACTGAATACTAAATACCTGTTTCTATGGCTTGGGCTTCGTTGGTCTTCCATTGCTCCGCTACATCATTTGCTAACGGATCATCTGGATTGGGAGCACTTAACAAAGCCTGGATCGATAGCAGAACTGTGCGGATCTGCAGTGCTGGGGACCACTTATCTATGAAGGCAACAGGCCCAGAATGATCAAACATGAAAAAAGCAGCCCCAGAACTGCTACATTTCCCTCCCACAGACCTCTGTGGTGTATAGATAAGGCACTTACAGATTCTCAATATGGAACACTCAAAAGAGAAAATGAAGGAATCTTAATAGCATATAATGATAAAGGTAACACTTACCTTTCAAAATATCTAAACATATTCTTCCCAACTTGTCTACATTAGGATGATAAATTTTGGTCATGAAACGTACTTTAGGTGCTGCCATCGGATATTCTTCTGGAAGAAATAGTTCAAGTTTAAAAGTCCCTCCCTCAAAGGGGGAATCCTGAGGGCCAGCAATGACCACATGAAAATAACGGGCGTTGCTCTCATCTGGTTCTGCTTTAATGCCGGGAACTGGTTCTGCCAGCAAACGCTGGGTTTCCTACAACAGAAAAACATAACACATTTGTGAAACAAATGTCATTTTGCTAAACACTTAAATAAAAATTAGAAAGTTCATCTCTTAAAATTGAACACAACTGAACCTCTCCAATCTCCTGATGTGGTTTATATGTAGCTTATGAAACACAAAGTTCAAAGAAAAAGCCATTTATTTAAATAATCACAGTCTGCTGAACACAACTGCAAGCAAATACAAGTGACATATACATTCCAGCTATGATGCCTACAAATATGTTGATGATAAATTAGGCTAATGAAACTGATTTTATAATAAGGAAGAAAAGAGGAAAGTGGTGGGAGGGGAGAGTAGGGAAGGGGTGGTGGGCACTAGGATTATTATACATAGCTAAGGCAAACTGCCTTCAAATCCAAGCTGTTAAAAAAAAGTAAAAAATTAATTTTAAAGCCACTGAAAATCTCCCCTCCTAATAAAGTCTAGAGAATCCACAGAACCATGCCAATTAAGTCTCTTTGACTGACTATGAGACTTAAAGGGACCCTTACTGCTCCCCAACTATCTTATTCTCTTTTCCATCTTTCTCCCTCTCTCCTAAAACACTAACATTCTTCCTCCTCTCTCTTCAAACCTCCATCTTCATCTTCATCCTCACTTTTGGCTGATGACTCTGCTTTCAATATTTCATGAGAAAACCAAAACTTCCTGAAGTTCCCACTGTAGCATTTGTACCTACCCACATCTGTGCTCTGCCTTTTCTCCTGTCACTATGGATAAAATGATTGTCACTCAGGGCTAAGGCCAACCTCTCCTCTTGAGCACTATATCTTAACTCCTCCTCATCTACTCAAGGATGCTGCTCTAGCATCTCTTTCCTGAATAAGTTTTCCCCTTTTTAGTGGCTCTTTCCCTAAATTGTACAAACTTGATGTAATTTTTTCCAATAAGAGAAGAATCTGACCTTGACCTGACACGCAACCCCCACCCCCCACCAACTATTGCCCTATGGCTTTGTTCCTCTTTGAAAGTTATCTATAAATACTTGTTTCTGATCTCTCTCCTCCCCTCCTATCTTGAACACAATTCTCCAATCAGGTTTAGCCACTAACCTGCTTGTTCAAGTCACTAATGATTTCCACATGGTTAAATCAAATGGCCAATGTTTAATCTTCATCTTACTTGACCTAAATGTAACATCTTACCCAGCTGGTCTGCCCTCCTCCTTGCAAGGCTTCATCCAGCTTTCTGTAGCCACACTCTCCAGGCTCTGTCTGGTAGCAACCTCCTAGGTGGTTCCTCCCTAATCTCCCCAATACCCTAATATTGAAATGTGCCAAGGCTCTGTCCTAGGGCTTCTTCTGTCCATACATTTCCATAGTGATCTCATCTAGCACAATGAATTTAAATACTGAATACACTCATGTACATGCTGAAGTCTCTCCAAAATCATATCCAGCACAGATCTCTACCTTGATCTCGTGCCTCTTCTATCCATAACTATCTGCTTGACAGCTCCTCTTGGATGTGTAATAACCATCCCAAACTCCTTAGCCTGACTGTCTACCCTAAACCTGCTTGTACCCTCAAAGCATTCCTCATGTCAGTTAACCTTAAATCCATCCTTCCAACTGATCCACCTTTTCCTTCACACCCTACATATCTAACCTGATCAGCAAATTTTGTTAGCTTGAACTTTGAAATCTACCCATGATTGGACTGCTTCTTACCACTCCACTGCTACATGTCTGATCCAAGTCACCTCCAGCTCTCACCTGGCATCCTGCAGTAGCCTCCTAACTTGTTCTCCCTGCTTCTGACCTTGCCCACCCCCTATCTGTATTCCACAGCCCCCAAGAGGCTTTATATAATCCTTTCACTCCACCCATCCATCTCTTACTCATCTTCAGCTGTCCTTTCCCACCCCATCCCCACCCCATCCACTTTGTTCCAGCCAGAGTAGCTTCTTTGTAGTTCTTCAACCTGCTAGGCACACTTCTCTCCCACAGCTTTCCCACTTGTCGTTTTGCCCAAAAGTCCCCTATGGCTCACTTCCTCAGATCCTAAGATTTTCATTCAAATCTGTTTTCTCAATGAAGTCTCCATAATTAAAACTGCAAATCCCATACTCTACCGTATCCTTACTCCCCTACTTCATTTCCACAGCACTACTAACACATTAAATATATCATTTAGATCAGAATGGAAGGGCCATAAAAGGAGAGATTTGTTATCGGCTTTATTTGTTATAGCCTAAGTATCTGAAAGAGTGCCTGGCACCATAGATGTTCAATAAATACTTGTTGAATTATAAATATATTTGTTATACAGAACAAAGAATAAACTCAGAATTTCATCTTCAACATTAAAGCAGTGTTATTCAAAGTAGGATGTACACTTCACAGGAAGAAAACAAAAGAATAATTTCAGGTTTGGAAACAGATAATCTAACTTTTATTTATAATTTATTTCTACCTGAAAAGTGTTAATAGTTAATATACAAACTGACAATAGTATATGTGTTGTATAAGTAATACATCTACAACATTTTGAATAGGTAAAGCGTAGCCAAATACATTTAGAACACTGCTATACCTAAGCGTTTAGGTATGAAAAACAATGAATGAGAATACTGTATTTACACTGCTTTCTTCTAAAAAAAAAAAAGAAAAAAAAATTATGCATCTTATACCATTTCATTCTACAGCCTACAGTGCATATACTAAAAAAAGATTTCTCTGTCAGCACAGCCACATACGGAAATAGTCATAAGATACAGATACAAAACCAACTCCTTCCTCAAAATGTGTTAAACCCATAACCATTTAAAGTTATGTGTTTAGTACTTTAATTCAAGACTAGATTTTATTTTAATTATGGCAATGCAAGGGCAAATGAAAAACAAAAATGCTGCAAACTACTTTCAGCAAAATGTTCTTTAGGTTCAGAGTAAAACATTTTTAGAGCATTAAAAAATCTCAAGAAGTAATAATGAAGCCTCTCCCATCTCAGAAAGTCCTCCAATATATATACTAAAACAAAAGAGGTTGGTGTTCATTTTTAGGAAAAAAGTGAAGATGTTACTTTTAGATGAACAGTAAGAGTAAAAGAATGAGAAGAGAATTGGATGCTAAAATTCCTTGAATTTTGACGTCTCCTCACCTCAATCCTCCTTTTGTTTTGCCTCAGGTCACCACAGTCACCATATTTTTAGAAAGCCATAAAGAGTAAGACTGGAAAAAAGATAAAGCTGAGATCCAAAAGCCCCAAAACACCACTCCCTGATTACACAAAATAGTAGCAGCAATATTCAAATCTATAAAAAGCTGCCAGAAGCCTCCAGGATCATATCCCAAAATAGCTTCAAAATTACTCTCACTCAGTACACAGAGACAGACACAGTATCCATTTCCTCATCTTCAGTTCACCCTCAAAATCAGATAAGTCTTTCTTTTAAAATGTACATATTAAACATATCATGTGGCCTGATCAAATTATTGGGTTGGCCAAAAAGTCTGTATGGTTTTTTCTGTAAAATAAAAATGTTTTCATTTTCACCAATAACTTTATTGATTTGGCTATTTTGAGTATGTCAGCTACCTCCTGCTATAGGCTTCTAGTGGGTAGAGACCAGTGGTGCTGCTAAACATCTTCCAATGCATGAGACAGCTCCACAGTGAAGGATTATTTAGCCGCAATGTCAGTAGTACCAAGAAACTTAGCAAACCACTTTTGACAAGTTTGATCAGTCACAGCACCGTTTCCACACTGAACACACCCTCTTTTGCATTGCAGGTGCTTTTTTACTTTTCCTGAAATAATAAAGCACAATATGCCGAAAATGTTGCATATCTTCTTTCATCTTCACTATTAAAATGGCTGCACAAAAATTCACCAATCTGATAAGTTTTTTTTTAAGGCATGCTGCTATGACAGCTGTCACAATACAGTCTAACAAAATTGTTCTGAATGAAGTTAAAGACCACTAGGCGCTACTAGAGCCATCCTACAAAAAAAACCAAATGAACTTTTGGCCAACCTACTATAAGATTTCATCAGAACACATTCTAGAACAAGCTTTTAGGTGTGGAAGATTTTCTGAAATAGTATGATATGCTCTCAAATTCTAATGGATTTTGATACAATGAAGAGGAGCATATTACCTGACTACATGGCACTGATTTTCCAAACAAACCCAAAGCATAAATTATGGGAGGAAAAGAATAAAATCCACAGCATATGGACGAGTCTCACCCACAGAAGTTGGTGTAGATTTTCCCATAAAAAGGCAACAACTAGGTAGGAAATAAAATCTTTCCTACCTGCTACTCTTCACACAAGGTTAACTGTGAAACACATTTTAGTCTTATACTACTCTTGGTAGAAAGACAGTGAAGTACAGTGTGATTTCTTTGACTCTAGAAGTAACGAGTTCGAATTCATACTGCATTGCTTAACTATTTCTGAGCAAGTAGTTTACATTGCTCTGAGTCTCAGCTTCCTCATCTATATAGTCAACATTACTTCTTATGCAAAGTTGCTGTGAAGAACAAATGAGATAACACTGTAAAAGGACTTGACAAATGGATCATATAAGAAAGCCATAATCATATACAACCAACTAAAAAAGAATGTAGGTTAAGAACAAAGCATAATAAGAAATCTCAAGATTTATTAAATAACAGTGTGTGTTTTAATGAAAACGGAGTAACCCTTAGTTGCATTTTGTGATCCTACTTGTTTAAAAGCAATTCTAGGACTGAATTCCAGGTAGAACTGAATAAGCCATGCAGAACAGAATGCATCATAGACAATGTTAAGGAAATCAGTTACAAAAAAGTAGGAAAGAAGAACACAGAATATGGATTTAAGTGGCAACAAGTTTCAAGGAAACTCAGCTTGCAGAATGTGTGTACAACAGTTCATATTTTAAAAAGAAATAAAACAGCAAACTGATCCGATTATCAATAGATTTATTGTGACTTGAAGTGCAAATCCCAGAATTACAACACAGTAAACTATAACACTTGGCATTCTGTCAACTAAACTCCATTAACTAGGACTTTTTCCCATTTTTAAGTTCATTAACAATTTGTGACCCTTCCTATCATATGAGGATACAATGAAAAATTTGTGACCCAGAAAAGCCCTCATCCAACGATGGTAGCACCAAGATCTCAGACTTCCAGCCACCAGGTCTATGAGAAATAAATTTCTGTTATCTGTTTAAAAACACACGCACACAAATTGTGATAGCTATGAAACAATGTAAGGTCTTATACATTATGTAGGGTAATGACTGAATTATGTATAGCTGGGGTCCCCAGTCTCTGGCTGCGGACTGGTACCAGACTAGTAATGGACTGGCACCAGTCTGGGCCTATTAGGAACCGGGCTACACAGCAAGAGGAGAGCTTGAATGTAATGCACTTAAATCATCCCAAAACCACCTCCTGCAACCTAGTCCATGGAAAAACTATCTTCCACAAAACCAGTTCCTAGTGCCAAAAAGGTTGGGGAACCACTTAATTTTACAGTGAAATTTTAGATAATAAATTAAACAGTAGTCTCAGAAAAAGAGTGGTAATGTGCGTGTAAGAAAACCTGGTCCAATTTGTAACTATATATATCCAACACATTGCTTGTATAAGCAGTTAGGTTTTTCTCCATTTCAAATATTCTCTGAGGAACAAAACTGCAATGTAAGACTAATAATACCAATTGTAGATCTTTTAGTTTCATCCTGCCCAAGAGCCATATGCTATATCCAATCAATAACTATTAATTTCATTATCACAAAAGTCTTATAAAATTGAGATGCTTCAATGATACCTACTCTGTCTACTACAACCTCTGTCACTACATCTTCTTTTGTCCTCACCAGAGGATATGCTTATTGATTTAGAAAGAGGGGAAGGGAGGGAGGGAAACATCAATGTGAGGGAAACACTGGTTATCTCTCCTACGAACAGGGAGTGAACCTGCGACCTTTCGGATTACAGGAAGATGCTACAACCAAGTGAGCCGCGCTGGCCAGGGCTGTTTCTAAACCTTTTAACTGATTCTAAAATATTAACAAATGGAGGCTCCTTTGGAGGGTTTACAAATAAAACAAAAGTCAGTTTTTCATTTTATACACAACCGTAAACTACTTGAAGGCATCTAGAAGTTCAACCTGTATATGTGAGTATTGTAAAAATATTATCAGTGGCGTTTTTGGGTGTCAGGCCCCTCACAGTTTAGCCCTGTGGTTTTTATCACACGGTTTTGCTTAGAAACATATTGTGCCTCATTATAGAACTGACTATGTATTTTAGTTGGGATTAGAAACAGAGTCAAAGTTGTGCTAAAATCCTAACTATACTGCTTACTTACAAATCATAAGGTCAGCTAACAGGTACACCATGATAAAAATGGTCAATGAATGCTTTCCTCTGGAACAGTGGTTCTCCACCTTCCTAATGCCGCGACCCTTTAATACACTTCCTCATGTTGTGGTGACCCCCAACCGTAACTAAAGCACAGTGATTAATCACAAAAACAATATGTAATTATATTATGTGTTTTCCGGTGGTCTTAGGTGACCCCTGTGAAAGGGTCGTTCGACCCCCAAAGGGGCGCGACCCACAGGCTGAGAACCGCTGCTCTAGAACCTACAGCAGTGCTGTCCAACACAAAATAATGCAAGCCACACTGAAAAGTAAAAAGGAACAGGTAACTCAAGATGGTATCATATAAAAATTGTTAATGATATATTTTACAATCCCTTTTCATACTAAGTCTTCAAAATCCAGTGTGTAATTTATACTTACAGCACATCAATTGGACCTAGCCACATTTCAACTTCTCAACAGCCACACAGGGCTAATAACTACTATATAGGACAGTTAAAACACAGACTAATCCTTTTACAATGATATTACTTAAAGATCATTAAGAATAATTTAACTTATTTCATATAGTAAAATTTGATAGAGAAACTTTAAGTATCACTGTTTTCCCCTCAAAAAATTCTACTCTAAAAGTAATGTCAGAACAGCTGAATCACTATAACGGGAATGTGTATAAGTGTTTTTGTTACAGTCACAAGACTGTATTTAAAAATGATTTGTATCAATTTCAGGAAAACTGCATGGACAAAAATTAATTAAAACAAGGCAACTTCATGATAAAATAAGGCTTAATCATTGAGGAATAATTTTAATATTTACAGTCCACACTACCCCCTAGTGGTCGTAATACATCATCTTCTTATTTCAACCCCATTTCCTTTGTAAATGAAAAAATTGACACTAGTAAGTTATTTTACCCTAAATCACTAACTTTTAAAAAACCGCTTATCCTCAAATCATATGAGAATAATAATTTTCAAGGCATACCTTCCTTTTTCTCCCTCCCACAGACTCAAACCTCATGATTTCTTAAGTGGCAGGCAGATTCAGAGAAGGAAAAAGGGAGGAACCTGTTTCAAAGTCTCTGAGTACACTAAGGACTACATCTTAGAAGATTTTAGATCAAGGTATCTCTTTGTTGAAATGCTTTATTTCCAGTTGAATTGACTAGGAGGAAAGTACTCTCTTTTCCAAGAGATGGGGTAGGTAGGATGACTTGGGCCAGAAATCTCTAAGTTCTAATTCCCCCCTCACCCCAGACTAGATCAATGCTCCTGTGAAGTACAGTGAAGAGAACAGTACAGAGACATGGAAGCCAGAGAGGGATTTCTAAAAGGCTAAGAATATCTAACCAAGTTGTTTCTCAGATGTGCATTAGTCTGGAAGAGTCTCCCCTGTACTTCCAGTTTACTGTGCATGACCACCACTCCTCTTACTATAGCACAGTTAATTGTTGGTTTACTTGTCAGACCCTAAACAACCAAATAATGAGAACTCCAGCTAGCATATGGTGGTGCTAAGTGCTAAATAAATGCTTGTTCAGTGAATAAATGTATACATACTTAGGTACCACACAGAGCTGATGAGGATTACTATCCCTGCTGTGTTAGTTGGTTAACTTCCACTCCAGGAATGGCATTTAAGATTATCCAATCACTAACAATGGACACAAATCTGAAAATGCTAACAAACTGTGCCTTAAACAAGGAAAATTGTTAGGATGGATTCCTTGATTGCCTAGTCTACCACTCACTCTCCAATTCTTCTGTCTCACTAAACACATCAGGTTATATTGCAGTCTTTTCCTTCCCCTCTTCCACCACTGGTTTATAAATTTCTTTACGTCAGGAACTCTATGCAATTATCAAGCACTATTTCAGATATGCAGAAAATCATGAGAAGCTCAAGTAACGATAAAAACAATGCTAAATACTGACTTAAGCGCTCTACATGTATCATTAACTCATCTAATCCTCATACCCATTTTATAAACAAGGAAAATGAGGAAGTAGGAGGATCACTTGAGAGTATAACTAAAGCTAGCAAGTGGCAGAGCCAAGATAGAAATTCAGGCTATTGGGCTCTATTCAGCCTGGCTTCAGAGCTTGTTTTCTTAATCTCAATGGGATGTACAAATAAAAATAAAAATAAAAAAACAGTAAATGTTTAGCGGGACAGTAAATAGCAAAGAAGTTAAGAAAGAGCCATTTTCAGTCCTTCATAAACATGATGAAGTACTTTATGAAAGAGGTCAATTAATTTAAGTCATAATGTCATTCCACACACACCCCCCTTTTCTTTTGGGACTACAACTGAAGTATACAGTCTTATTAAGGTAAGTGAAAGATTTTTTTTAATCTGCTTTATTTGATTGAAAATGGGTATATACCATTCTGACCTGGAATTATCATATCTATTATATGGTAAACCATTTCACCTATCTTTGATACCACATGAAATGATTATGCTCTGAAATGTTACTATGACTTTGAAATATGAATTTACTAACAAATGTTTATTAATCACTTATTTTGTACATGGCCTTGTGGTATCAAGTAACTCAAAGGAAAACAGTCCCTTATCCCAGGAATTCATTTCACTGTGAATATAAAGTATACATAAAAGTTGGTTTTTGCATAATATGTTTTAGAATGGGTATGTCAAGGTCTTAGAGAAGGTACAGGGTATGAGTTAGGAATGCTATATGAACAACAAACTAAATTGAGGGTATATTATGTTCTTATTTCTAAAGATAATTTAAAAGTTTCCTGGGAAGGTAAGGACTTTCTTTACATCTCCTTTTTTTTGTTTGTTTCTTTCAAAGATTTCTAAATATTGGGATCCCAGTTAAAGACAGTGTCAACTACTCTTTCATAACACAATCATGAAATTCCTGGTGGTAAACAACGTCTTTTGAATACCCAGGGCTGTAATTAGTAGACTCATGGAAGCTAAGTTTCTCCATTTTCTCACACTTCATAACCTGGACTTTCTTTAGCAGCAGCACAAAAAAATAAAAATAAGCTCTGAGTGATTTAAATAATGTCTTAGAACTCTGAATGAAGAGGGGACTTGGCTCAGTAACACTTTGAGAGTGCAGCTGTGCGAAGGTCCTTAAGGTACTGTTAACAAACCCACCAAAAAGTATTTTTAAAAAATACTGGCATATGTTAGATTCTGGGAGGAAGTATGTAACTCAGCAGAAAGGTCTTTTGTATTTATCCTGAGTGAAAATTAGAGAAATTTTTCAAATGCCTGCTTTTGTATGGTGTATACTAAAATTATGAGTGATGCATTAGCAAAAACCAGTGAATTTGTACTTTAAATAATCCAGATTGTGGGTTTCTTTCTTTCTTACAAGTTTAACTGGTTATTAAAAGTTTATAATTCATTTTAAGGCCCTATGTGTAATTCCAGTCATCTGTCTATAAATCTGTCTACTATCAAGCAATGAAAAAAATTCCTCCCCTCCTCTATGTTGGATTTGGGAACTTAATGTGAGAATTTGGAGTAACTGTTATAGAAAATAGAAAAACTTACCCATGGTCACATAGAAGCATAAGGCAAAAAGAAGTCTGAAATGAACGTTCATCATTTCTTTTGACCACCCTATAGCTAGAACACCCTTGTCTAGAAATAATACCCCTCCCTCCAACCTTTCTGCCCCACCCCCCTAGAAGCTTTAGTCTTATTTCCTCTCTTGTAGCTAAGCATGTGAGACCTAGGCTCAGGCAAAACCTGTGCATCAGGAGCTAAACTAAAACAGAATCCATTCTTGAGAGAATAGCAGTACGTAGTTACCTTACACAGCAACAGAGGAGGTTCTAGTGAAGCATCCTGTACTCAGCATCAGCAGTCACAATGCAGAGTGTGTTGCACAAAATTCCAGCAGTAAAGTCCACACTATGATGTGATTCTGAGCCTTATTTCTGGCTGCCTCTTTCTTTGGTGTTTCTTAAGATTGTGTGAGGTACCTAATAACTCAATATTATTTCTACTTATAAAGTTGGCTTCCACTGCTTGCTAAAAATACAAAGTCTAAAGCAGGTACATAAGAAAGTGAAGAAACAGAAAGAGTTAATAGTGTGGGGGGAGTGACAAGATTAGGAAACTAAATATCTTTGTGATTAAATGGGGTCAAAGGAGGAGAGCACTAAAGCCAGCTAACCTCTTTATCAAAGAACTTCTACCTAGTTTAAGAGACTTGAAAGAGGTAACCAACTAATTTCACCTTAGATCACTAACTTCAACTAGATGTACCTACTAGGAAAAAAAGTCAGAGCTAGGACATCTGAACGTAATCCCAATTCTAATTGTACCAATTTGTTATGCAACCATACAAATTCATTTACTTCCTCAGCCCTCTAAAATTTAGTCCCTTAAACATTTCAAAGGTCCTCTCTAGCACTAAAAGTGACTGAACATTACTGGAATGAGTTAAACCTAACTGCTATGTTTCTTTCTACTGGAAGAAGGTGCCCTTTTGTAACACTCTTTAAACTTCTAATTACTGTTCAATATTTTGCCTTTCTTGTTGAGCAGAGGAAAATTAGAATATTACAGTGTACTCCCAGCATCTATGCCAAGGTGCAATATCTAAATAAGGAAGAAATTTTTGCTAATGGTACCTGCATTTTCCTCAAGTTTTTTTTTTACCAGTTGATTACAGAAAAATATAAAATCTACTTAAAGTTAGTCATATTCCCAATAATCAAAATCTAGTTAACATTCTAGTATGTTTATATTTTGTTCTGATAAAGACAAAAGCCCTTAAAAAGTTTAATATTTTACATATTTTTCATTTACTTTGTCATTGCACTCTGCTTCCCTGGTTGCTTCATGGGTAAATGAATCAATGTGTTTTGCAGGCCATATGGCATAAGCAGGCACTTTTCCTGGCCTACAAGCTAGCGGCTACACTTTTACAGTTACCATGTACAAGTATTCCCTCACTTATCGCGGGTATTAAGTTCTAGACGCCCCCCCCCAACCCCCCGCAATAGGTGAAAATCCGCAAAGTAGGAACCTTACATTTATTTTAGTATTTATATATACATACTGTATTACTTCTTCAGTCCTCTTCCTTGCTCACTAATTATTTAAGGTTTCAAATGTGATAATCACAACAAATTTAAGTGCTAAATGCCTGAGGACTCCACTAATAGGAAAGGCCTTATGCTTATATTAACAGACAAGGCAGACGGAAGCAGAGCACTTGAAATTTTCAGTGAGGCAAATAAAAACAAGATACAGTTGTTCCTGATTTGCAATCTAATTGTGCCAATTACATAAATTTGTCCAAAATCCAAACCATCAGGAAGTATTAGTTTTTTCACATTCTGCATACTAAGATAAATAGGGAAGCAGATATCAGGGTTTCTGTCTGCTCCAAAATAAGCTTCCGTTGACAAGTCTGCCACACTAGACAGCTCCAAAAGAGAACCATTCACACCAGTCTGCATGAACTACACCCCCGAAGCTTTGCAGTGCAAGATTCTAAATACTCTGGATTAAGGAATAAAACTTCAGTCTAGCAGCTATAAAAATCAACTTTATTATTGTCTAACTCACAGAAAATTGATTATGTATGACAATTCTAAAAAAATTTATACTTAGCTCCAAAATCCCATTTTCCTACCCACTGTTGATACAGTGGGCATTCGCTGTACTTTTAAGAATCTATGCCCCACTGCAAGGGTTATGTTTAATGTTATTTTGTGGGAATAATGCATAACAAATAAAACTTTCCCATACTGGAAGGACATTAATTCTTTTTAGATTACGGTGAAGCAGCATCTTTGCAAAATCAGATATTAAATACATTTCAGAATTACGATAGAACCCTATTCTCTGCACTCTAAACCTCCCAGCCACCATAGAGCTAGATTGGTATATTAAGCAGATAAAGAAGCAGGAAAGGCAAGTGAGGGTGTCCAAGCTAATGCTTGGCTGAGCTAGAAGTCGAGCCCAGAGATCCTGGCCCCAGATTCTGTGCTCCTACCACATATAACCACACCCATCCACCTGTATACCCTACCCCAAATCCTTTTGCTCTTGAGATCTAGTAGACCTTAAGCCATTTAAGCCCTAAAACATTATTTTGAGCACAAAGCAGCATTTCTATCATTCTGGAAGCCACTGTTGAAAAGTAGGGCTACACGTTCTATAGAAAGACATCTCTTACACACGTTGCCACCCCACTGTCTTCCCAATGGTACTAATTCCTGTATGTCAAGGCCCAGGTTTAATGTTTGCAATCCCAATGCTGAGCACAACAGAGTGTCTTTACATTCCATATCGTTCGTTGAATGAACAGATGTAACTCCAAGAACTTACAAAAGCATCAGGCCAAAGGCGTTAAGGAGCCAGGTGGGGGCTGTACGTGGCAGGCATATTCAGGGAAACAAGACTTCTTAGAATTTCAGACCCAATCTTCACAAACTATTTCCTATTTTGGCTCAAAGTCTTGCCCTTGATACCCTCCCTACTGGTTGTGAACTTAAAAAGACCAAAAACGAAGCATCTGAGAGAACCAGGCTTAAGTTTCTTTGGCCCTTTGGCAGCTTTGGTGATAATAGTAATTTCCCTCTATTTTAATAATGATCGTTTGCTCAATACTGAATGGTTATTAGCATGTTAAAATTCAGTCCTTCAGGGTTTTTAGATGAATTTGAAATGAAATTGCTCAAGAAACCAAATTAACACAAGACTAGAAATTTTACTATTTCTCAGAGTATCAATTAGGTTTGAAAGTTAAGTAATCTTAAGAGATTCGGCTGGGACTTCCGGGCGCGCGGAAGCGCGGGCGGTTGGCCGGTGTTAGTTGCAAGGCTGGCACTGACGCCACAGTGGGGGTTCGAATCCTTTTCCCCCGCGCTGCATCCCCTGGACTCGGTAACCGTGCATTGCCCTCCCCAAGGAGCTCGTTGTGGGGAGTCACATTTTGCAGCACCTTAACCGCGGGGGAGCCGCGCTACACTCAGCTGTGGCAAGTCCAGCGTAAGCCAGGACACGGGAGGTCTTGCCTTCCACCCCCTGTCTTTCCCGCCACCCCCCAACACACAGAAGGAAGGCCCCAAAGCAGTCTCCTCCACCGCTTCACTGAGAGCTCCCGTTAGCAGCAGACAGGCCTGCTCCGCAGGAGGCAGGCACCCAGAAAATGGCCACGGCTTCAGCAGAAGTAGGCGAGCGAGGGGAGAAAGACACTTCAAACCCTAAGAAGCCACCCCCCCCCCGCCCCCCATCCTAGACACTGTGGCGTCAGGAATCCACAAGACGCCCCCAACCCTGAATAACGACCCAGCCATTCATCACATAGCAGATCCTCCAGCTACCATCAAGATAGCCAAACAAGAAAGAACTAAAGGAGTTCAGCATCATCCTGTTAAAGGGACTTAAGAAGATCAAAATACAGACTGTGGTGGGAGGGAGGGCGGGGCACGGAAGAGCAATGGGGGGAAAATTGGGACAACTGTAATTCAAAAACAATGAAATTTAAAAAACAAATGAACAATAAAATGGATAAGAATAAAAAAAAAAAAAAAAAAAAAAAGAGATTCGGCTGGAGTATATAACTCAGATTTTTTTTATTCTTCTTTAATTTCAGATTATTATTTTGCCTTGTGCTACGGAGCCAAGGAGGAAATGACCCAGACAACTCAGTTTTAATACAAGTATACGCTGCAGATATTTGGGTTCAGTTCCAGACCACAGCAATAAAGTGAGTCTCTCAATAAGTTAAGTCGTAATCTTTTTGCTGGGAGGGTCTAGTCTTCAATTTAGAGAAAACAACGCCTGTGCTTTCTAAGTACAATAAAGCAAAACACAATAAAACAAGGTGTGTCTGTATAACAGAAATAAATATGCATGATGAGGCAGACATATTACAACATCTGTGTACAAAAATCTTGGGTCAAATTCATCTACTTTATGTGGATAACCAGTCCCTGAAACAAAGCAATAATAAACTTAAAGAATATAAATGCTGGACTCTGGACTTACTAGCAATGTGAGCAAATAAGATATTATATAAAACTGAACAAAAATAACAGGTTATAAAATATAAAATAACTAATTTTAAATTGTCCATGTAAATAGAGGTTTCCTTGAGAAACAGAATTAGGTGATTGAGACCCAGAGATAGAAGACATTTTTTTAATCAGTATTTTTTTGTTGAATTTTTAACTACTTACCCCAAAAAAATCAACAGAGTGTTTTTAAATAAAACCACATAAGAAAATTGAAAAGTATTTTAAGTAACCCTATTTTGAAAATGACAATGTTTCCTTATCATCAAGACAATGCTTACGACTTACAACAGACAAAGATAAAAAGCAATGCTATTTAGTGAAGTGGAGAAAACTGACTCTATACGTGTGGCTGGTTGGGACTACAAGCTGGCCTAGCTTGTAACAATTCCACCACTTGGAATTTATTTGAAAACAACTAGGTATGTGCTCAAAAGTATACATCCAAAAATAATGATCACATCAAAGCTTATAGGAGACTTCCGGCCAAGATGGAGGCGTAGACAGACATGCTACGTCTCCCTCCACAACTAAAAAGGAACACAACTACCGCAGAACTAGAGACAACCAGAAGTTCCAGAAAATCAAGCTGCATGGAAGTCCAACAAACAAAGGAATAAAGAAGAAATACTCATCCAGACAGGTAGCAGGGGTGGAGCCAGGGCAGTGAGGACGCGGTGTGGTGGCGGCAGTGACAGGCCAGCAGAAAACGCAGTCACATGTACGGAAATGTTGGGAGGGACACCTGGGGAGCGTTCCCAGCCCCAGACCAGACTGTGCAGCTCACAGTCCCAGTGCCAGGAAAAATAAGAGCCTCATTGCTTCTGACTGTGCAAACCATTGGGGGTTGGGGTGGAGGAAGAAACTGCCAGCCTCTCAGCAGAGTCCGCTTGTTTGAAGGGCCCCCACGGTCCTAGAACATCCGCAGACCCACCCACTCTGGGAACGACAGCCAGGGCCAAGAGCTACAGAGGTGCCAGTCTCATACAGAGGTGGGAGAGGTGCCTAGAAGGGGGGCAAGTGCTGAGCGGGGGCATTGTTCCCTTTCAGACCTCTCCCACCCCCACACCGCCACAGAATGATGAAATGGGTCACCCCGTACTGATGAATACCTAAGGCTCCGCCCCTTACAACGTAACAGGAGTGACAGCTTACCTAAGACAGAGAGCCAAACAAACACAGGAGCCTGTCAAGATGAGGAGACAGGAGAAGTGTGGCTCAAAAGAGGGAACGAATCAAGGTTCCAATGGGAGAACTAAGCAATGAGGAGATAGCCAACCTAAGAGATGCAGAGTTCAAAACACTGGTCATGAAGATGCTCACAGACTTGACAGATAAGCTTGAGTGCGGCAAACACATAAGGAAAGAAATGAAGGCTATGCTAAGTGAAACGAAAGAAAACCAGTGATAAAGGTAAGGAAACCGGGCTTCAAAACAATGATTTGGTTCATAAGGAGAAAAAATCAGTCAACCAGTACAGAATGAGGAAACAAGAAATGAAAAAAATGAGGAGAGGCTTAGAAACCTCTGGGACAACTTTAAACGTGTCAATATCAGAATCACAAGGGTGCCAAAAGGAGTAGAGGAACAGCAAGAAATTGAAAGCTTATGTGAAAAAATAATGAAGAAAAAGTCCCCAAATTTGGCAAAAGTAATAGACATACAAGTCCAGGAAGCACAGAGAGTCCCAAACAAGCTAGACCCAAGGAGGACCATACCAAGACACATTATCATTAAAATGCCAAAGGTTCAAGATAAAGAGAATCTTAAAAGCAGCAAGAGAAAAGCAGAGCGTTACCTACAAAGGGGTGCCTATAAGACTGTCAGCTGATTTCTCAAAGGAAACTTTGCAGGCAAGAAGGGACTGGCAAGAAGTATTCAAAGTGATGAAAAGCAAGGACATGCAACCAAGACTACTCTATTCAGCAAAGCTATCATTTAGAATGGAAGGGAAGATAAAGTGCTTCCCAGACAAGGTAAAGCTAAAGGAGTTCATCACTGCCAAGCCCTTTTTATATGAAATGTTAAAGGGACTTAAGAAAAAGAAGATGATCAAAACTATGAACATTAAAATGACAGCTCACAACTATCAACAACTGAATCTAAAAAAATAAAAACCAGCAAATCAGAATACGAACAGAATCATAGGTATGAGGATAATTGGAGGGTTACCAGCTGGGAGGCGGCAGGGGGAGAAACATGGAAATGGTGCAGAGATTAAGAAGCATAACTGGTTGGTACAAAACAGACAGGGGGAAGTTAAGGATAATATAGGAAAGTGTGAACCCACAGAACTTATATGCACGACCCATGGACATGAACTAAGGGGGGGTGGGATTGCTGGAGGGAAGAGGGGTACTGGGAAGAGGGGAGCAAAGGAAAAGAATATTGGGATAGCTATAACAACATAATCAATAAAATATACTTAAAAATAAATAAATAAAATGGCAACATTCAAAGACAAAGAGAGAATCCTAAAAACAGTGAGAAACAGCTAATAGCATACAACAAAGCTCCAATAAGTTTACCATATTTCACAACAGAAACACTACAAGCCAGAAAGGAATGACAAAAAATATTCCAAGCAATGAAAAACAAAAGCCTACAACCAGGACTGTTCTACGCAGCAAGGCTCTCATTCAAAATGGAAAGTTAAATAAGGAGTTTTCCAGGGGCAAAAAGAGGCTAAAAGAATACATCTTCATCAAACCAGTACTGCAAGGGATGCTAAAGGGTCTGATTTAAGAAGATGAAGAAACAGAGAGAGACGAACACAGGGAAAAAATGAAAATGAATAAGTATCTGTCAATAATAACCTTAAATGTAAATGGATTAAATGCCCCAATAAAAAGACACAGGATTGTGGAATGGATATGAAAACATGACCCACATATATGCTGTCTACAAGAGACACACCTCAAAACAAAAGATCTACAAAGACTGAAAGTGAAGGGATGGTAAAAAGTATATCAAGCAAATGGACATGAAAAAAAAGCTGGGGTAGCAATACTTATATCAGACAAAACAGATTTCACAGCAAAGGCCATAAAGAGAAAAAGGACATTTCATAATACTTAAGTGAATAACCCATCAAGAAGATATAACCCTGGTAAACATATATGCACCCAACATAGGAGCACCCAAATATATAGGGAAAATCTTGGAAGACTAGAAGAAGGGTATCAACAGCAACATACTCATTAGAAGGGGACTTTAACACCCCATTGTCAACAACGGACAGATCTTCAAAGCAAAGAAATACCAAGAATATTGACACATTGAACAACATTCTAGATCAAATGGACTTAGTTGATATATATATATAACTTTTCATCCCAAAGAAGCAAAATGTACATTCTTTTCAAATGCACATGGAACATTTTCAAAGATAGACCACATGGTAGAACACAAAAGTAGCCTCAACAAATTCAGGAAAATTGAAAATATATCAAGCATCTTCTCAGATCACAAAGCCTTGAAACTGGAAATCAACCTAAGGAAAAAAACCCAAAGACATTCAAACTCATGGAGAATGAATAACATTCTGTTAATAATGAATGGGTTAACAATGACATCAAGGGAGAAATCAAGAAGTTTTGGAAACAAGTGAAAATGAACACACAACAGCCCAAAACCTATGGGGCACAGCAAAAGCAGTCCTGAGAAGAAAGTCCATAGCAATACAGGCCTACCTAAAAAGGATAGAAGAATACCTAATAAAAAATCAAACCCTACAGCTACAATAACTAGAACAACAACAAACAAAGCCCAGAATGAGTAGAAGGAAATTATCATGATCAGAGCAGAATTAAATTACACAGAGACTAAACAAACAATTCAAAATATCAATAAAACTAGGAGCTGTTTCTTTGAAAAGATAAAATCGACAAGCCTTTAGCCAGGCTCATCAAGAAAAAAAGAGAGAGGACCCAAATAAACAAAATCAGAAACAAAAGAGGAGAAATCACAACAGACATCACAGAAATACAAAGGACGGTAAGAAATTACTACGAACAACTGTGTGACAAGAAACTTAACAAACTATGTGAAATGGACAAAGTTCTAAAAACATATAATCTTCCAAAACTCAAACAAGAAGAACCAGAAAGCGTGAATAGACCAATAACAAAGAGAAACTGAAGCGGAAATCAAAAAACTCCCGGCACACAAAAGCTTTGGACTGGATGGCTTCACAGGCGAATTTTACAAAACATTTAGTGAAGAACTAATGCCTACCCTTCTGAAGCATTTGATAAAATACAACACCCATTTATGATGAAATCACTCAACAAAATGGGAATAGAGGAAGCATACCTCAACATAATAAAGGCCATATACGAGAAATCTGAAGCCAACATCATACTCAATGGGCAAAAACTGAAAGCATTCCCCCTGAGATCAGGAACAAGACAAGGATGTCCCCTGGTCTCTCCACCCCTATTCAACAGTTTTGGAAGTTCTAGCCACAGCAATCAGACAAGAAAAAGAAATAAAAGGCATCCAAATTGGAAAAGAGGAAGTAAAACTGTCATTATTTGCAGATGACATGACAGTGTACATAGAAAACCCTAAAGACTACACTACAAAACTATTCAACATAATAAGTGAATCTGGCAAAAGAGCAGGGTACAAAGTCAATATTCAGAAATCAATGGCATTTCTGTACACCAACAATAAAATATCAGAGGTAGAAACTAAAAAAAATCCTGTTTACTATAGCAACAAGGAAAATAAAGTACGTACTTAGAAGTAAACTTGACCAAAGAGATAAGAGACCTATATTCAGAAAACTACATAACGCTGAAGAAAGAAATTAAGGACAATACAAATAAATGGAAGCATATACCATGTTCATGGATGGGAAGAATCAACGTCATTAAATGTTCATACTACCCAAAGCAATTTATAGATTCAATGCAATCCCTATTAAAATACCAGTGACATACTTCACAGACCTAGACCAAATACTTCAAAAATATATATGGAACCAAAAAAGACCCCGAATAGCCACAGCAATCTTGAGATAGAAGAACACAGTAGGAGGAATCACAATACCTGATATCAAACTACACTACAAAGCCACTGTAATCAAAACAGTCTGGTACTGGTATAGTAACAGACATATAGATCAATGGAACAGAAGAATAGAGAGCCCAGAAATAAACCCAGGTCTATATGGTTAACTAATATGCAACAAAGGGGGAAGGAACATAAAACGGAATGAGAAAAGCCTCTTCAACAAATGGTGCTGGGAGAACTGGACAGGGATGTGCAAAAAAATTAAACTAGACCACAACCTCACACCACACACCAGAATAAACTCAAGATGGTTCAAACACTTAAATGTAAGCTGTGACACCATAAAAGTCCTAGAGGAAAACATAGGCAGGAAAATTTCAGAGATCCCACAGAGCAATATTTTCACCGATACGTCTCCTAAGGCAAAGGAAATAAAGGAAAAAATAAACAAATGGGACTACATCAAACTAAAGAGTCTCTGCTCAGCGAAAGAAAACATCAGCAAGACGAAAAGGAAACCAACCATATGGGAAAACATATTTGCGAATGATACCGCAGACAAGGGACTGATCTCCAAAATATATAAAGACCTTATACGTCTCAACACCAAGAAGACAGACAACCCAATTAAAAAATGGGCAAAGGACCTGAACAAAACTTCTCCGAGGAGGATACACAGAGGGTCCATAGACATATGAAAGAATGCGCAACATCATTAGCCATCAGAGATGCAAATAAAAACCACAATGAGATACCACTTTACACCTGTCAGAATGGCCATCATCAACAAATCAACAAACAACTTGTGCTGGAGAGGATGCGGAGAAACAGGAACCCTGGTGCATTGCTGGTGGGAAGGCAGACTGGTGCAGCCACTATGGAAAAACAGTATGGTATTTTCTCAGAAAACTATACATGGAACTGCCTTTGACCCAGAGATTCCACGGCTGCGATTATAACCAAAGAATCCTGAAACAACAATCCCAAGGAACCTATGCACCCCTATGTTCATAGCAGCACTATTTACAATAGTCAAGTGCTGGAAACAGTGGATGAGTGGATCAAAAAACTATGTACATTTACACAGTGGAACACTATGCAGCAGAAAGAAAGAACTCCTACCATTTGCTACAAAACGGATGAAACTGGACATAGTATTATGCTTAGTGAAGTAAGCCAGGTGGCGAAAGACAAATACCATATGATCTCACCTAATACATGAACCTAATGAACAAAACAAACAAGCAAAATTGAACCAGAGGCATGGAAACAAGGAACAGACTGACAGTGACAGGGTGAGGGTGGGGGTGGGGGCGAGTATAGTCAAGGAACTAGTAAATGACCCACAGACATGGACTACAGGGTGGGGGATTGACTGTGGGAGAGAGGGGATATGGGTGGGGCAGGGGAGAGCAATGGGGGAAAAATGGGACGTCATAGAATTAAAATAATGGAAAAAAAAAAGGGTGAATTTAATTGTATGTAAATTATACTTTAATAAAGTTGACCTAAAAGGGGAAAAAATGTGTAATGCGTATCTTGAGCTTATTGAGGGCAGGCACTGGGTCTTAATTTGGGGCAGCAGGGCTTTTTATTTATGTCATACTTATTGGGAGTTGAGGGCAGGTGCTGTTTGACCAGGCATTTGAAAATTTGAGCAAAAGAAATGGAAAGAGAGAGAGCCAAAAATACCAAGAGCCAATAAGGTGGCTTATTTTATGGCCATTTGTTGCTGAACTCCTAACTCTTCAATAAAAATCACTAAACTTGCAAAATGCTTGCAATTAGTGGATTCTTTTGTGGAAACTGTTGAAAGGGCCGAGCTATTTATCTGGGTGAACAGAATTTACAATTCTAGAATCACAGACAAAAGGAAACCATAAGACCTTAAACTACTTGATAAATGGCCAAACCTTGGGCAGGACACCGGCCTTCCAGGCTAATGAATTGGAAAGCTAGATAAATTTAGTTAGAACCCCAAGGTGTAAGGATTGACAAGTGGATTAATTCTTAAAACTGACTTGAATGTTCACATACATGTTTCATTTATCTTCAGAACCACCTCTGAAAACTCTGTATAAATGTGCACAGAAACTTATCAAGTGGCAGAATATAGACTAGAAGTCCATTTTAGAAGCAAGGGCTCTTTTCACACTACACAACTAGAACTTGGAATCCTCAGCATCTCTCAGTACTTTACACCTATGTATTCATGTGAATGACCAAGGGTTATAACTAAAAAAGGTGTATGAGAGCTAAAAATAGAAACTATTTCTTAATTTGTTCAGACAGTATAAGAAGTGTCCTTAGAGCTGATGCAGGAGTCACCAAATAGGGGAAAGGGTATCCCTTGAGGCATCACGTGCCTTGAATCCCTTAGCATTTTTCTCTCTCTAATCCTACTTTATTCTCTAATATCCTACCTTGAAGGCACATAGTTCTGTCTCAAGATTTGCAGGATGGCCCAACAAACGTGAGGAAAGATTCGACTGATTTAGCACAAAGGTATTTCTTTATAGTATACACTAATGTTCACTTTAAAAAACCCCAACAGGTCAAGCAATGGGTGGGGGGAGGGGAAGCCCATCCCCTAAGCTTAATCAAAACAAAAACAAACATTTAAATAAACCTTATAAGACCTGACCTATGTGGCTCAGTCAGTTAGGTGTCATTCGCAAAGCAAAAAGTCATCAGTTCGATTCCCAGTCATGCCACATGCCTGGGTTGCGGGTTCAGTTCCTGGTCAGGGCACAAACAAGAGGCAACCGATAGATGTTTCTCTCCCTCTCTTTTTCCCTCCCTTCCCCCTTCTCCAAAAATAAATAAATAAAAACCTTTTTTCTAAAAAGGCCTTATAAAATTTCTAATTCTGCAAGACCAAAGTCAAACCAAGTACTGCCACATCTCAAGGACTGGGTGAGGCCATCAGGCAGTTATCTATCTTTAAAAACTCTACACTGGGGACTTACGGTCAAGATGGAGGCGTAGGTAAACACACTTTGCCTCCACCCACAACTACAGCAAAAATTACTACACTACAAAACAAATATCACCCTGATTCGTCCAAAAATCGAGCTGTATGGAAGTCCTACAACCAAGGACTTAAAGAAGCCACAGGCATCCAGACAGGTAGGAAGAACAGAGGTGAGGAGAGGTGTGGAGACTGGGAATGGCATGGAAAGGCAGCAGAATGGGCAGTCCTACATTCATGTGTGGTGGATAAAAACTGGGAGAGATACCTCAGGAGCAAGCGACATCAGCCCCAGACCAGACCATACAGTCCAGGGCTCCAGGGCCAGGAAAATAAGTCCCCATAACTTCTGGATGTAAAAACCAGTGGGGGTTGGGATGGCGGAAGAAACTGCAGGTTTCTCAAGAGACTTCTCTTAAAGAGTCTGCAAAGATATGAGGACTTGAGCAGACCCACCACCTCTGGAATTCAGCACTACAGCAACAGCTGGAAGGGCACAAGTGGCATACTGGGGAAAAGTGGAGAAAGTGAAGTGACTGGCAACAGGGCGAGTGCCAGGAGACAGTTTCCTCCCAGGCAATCTCCAGAGGCCAGGCAGTGGCACTGTCCTCTCACCGAGCCCTCCCCCACACAGAGCCACAAAGCAGTGAAACCGGTTACTCTATCCTGCCAATTACCTCAGACTCCGCCCCACACAATTTACAGGTACCTTTTCTACCATAGATCACGCCACTAAGACAAGGAGTCAAAGCAACTCTACCTAATACACAGAAACAAACACAGGGAGGCTGCCAAACTGAGGAGACAAAGAAATATGGCCCAAATGAAAGAACAGAACAAAACCTCAAAAAAAGAACTAAATGAAACGGATATAACCAACCTATCAGATGCAGAGTTGAAAACACTGGTGATCAGGATGCCTAAAGAACTCATTATGTTAACATCATACAGGAAGAAATGAGGGTTACAGAAGTGAAATAAAGAAAAATCTACAGGGAACCAACAGTGAAAGGAAGGAAGCCAGGATTCAAATGAACGATTTGGAAATAAGAAAGAAATGAACATTCAACCAGAAACAAGAATGGAAAAAAAAAAAAAAGAGAGACTTAGGAATCTTTGGGAAACTTTAAACATACCAACATCCAAATTATAGGGTGACAGAAGAAGAGAAAGAGCAAGAAATTAAAAACTTACCTGAAAAAATAATGAAGCAAAACTTCCCCAATGTGGTGAAGTAAATAGACATACAAGTCCAAGAGCACAGAGTTTCAAACAAGTTAGACCCAAAGAGGCCCACAGCAAGACACATAATAATTAAAATGCCAAAGGTTAAAGATAGAGAATCTTAAAAGCAGCAAGAGAAAAGCAGACAGTTACCTACAACAGAGTTCCCATAAGACTTATCAACTTATTTCTCAAAAAGAAACTTTGCAGGCAAGAAGAGACTGGCAAAAATATTCAAAGTGATGAAAAGCAAGGATCTACAGCCTAGATTACTTTATCAAGCAAACCTATCATTTAGAATGGAAGGGCAGATAAAGTGCTTCCCAGATCAGGTAAAGCTAAAGGAGTTCATCATCACCAAGCCATTATTATTTGAAATGTTAAAGGGACTTATTTAAGAAAAAGAAGATGATCAAAACTATGAACATTAAAATGACAACAAATTCACGACTATTAACAGCTGAATCTGAAAAAACTTGTTAGCAAATCAGCAGAACAGGAACAGAATCATAGATATGGAGATCATTTGAAGGATTATCAGCTGGGAGGAGGAAAGGAGAGAATGGGGATAAAGGTCCAGAGATTAAGAAGTACAAATTGTCAGGTACAAAATAGACAGGGGAATGTTAAGAACAGTATAGGAAATGGAGTAGCCAAAGAACTTATATGCATGACCCATGGATATAAGTGGCAAAGGTAGGAAAATTGGTACAATTGTAATAGCATAATCAATAAAATATTTCTTTTTAAACGCTGCACTGGGAAATTTGTTTCTGTGCTGGATGTAAATTAATGTAATTTTCTCTCAGTTAGCCTTCTACACTTTGTGGTTCTGGAGGGTGGGACTCTGCAAACCACATTTCTGCTTTGCCATGGACTCCCAGTTAAATTCTGCCAGTGTGTGTGTTGGGTGGGAGTGGACTTGCCTCTTCCAGGCTTCTTGGGCCCCTGAGGTCCTATGAGTATCACCCAATATTCCCGTAGCACATTCATCCAAATTGCAGTTTATTTCACACTAAGAGAACCAGCTTAATCATCACCCCACTCCCTAAAGGACCAGACTCTCATCAGAAGTCTGGACCCCAGCTGGAGCTACTTCTCCCAAGTTTCTAAATTTTAATAATTTCAACCTTTTCTCTGTTTTTTACCCCCCAGACTGAAGAGTGGTTATTGCTCTCTATAATTACTAGCTCCAAAACACCTTAAATAAAGTTCTCCTTTCTCCTTTTCTTAAACCTAAGTAACAACTTTATATATGTGATAGTTTCCACATGTTCACAGAATTGCCACAGCAATAATTAGCCCAGCGGCATGCATACCATATAGTACTACCCCACCTCTCTTTCCCTCCCCTCACAAAAGGATACAAAGCATAGCTGGGAAATAATTGGGTTGGCCAAAAAGTCCATTTAGTTTTTTCCATAAAATGAAAGACACATTTTTCATTTTCACCAATAACTTTATTGATTTGGATATTTTCAGTATGTTGGCTAGCTCCCAGGTGGTATAACGTTGATTGTTCTCAATTAAGGTCTTAATTTGATCGCTATCAACTTCAACTGATCTAACCACAATCTCCAGCACAAAACTTTGCAAACCACTTTTGACACGTTCAATAAGTCATAGCACCTTCTCCATACACTGCACAAAACTTTTTTTGCAGTTCAGTTGTGGTTTTTCCTTTCTTAAAATAATAAAGCATAATATGCCAAAAATGATGCATATTCTCTTCCATCTTCAATACTAAAATGGCTACACAAAAATTCGCCAATTTTGGTAAGTTTTCTAAAAATGCACGCTGATATGACAGCTGTCACAATGCAATCTAACAAAATTGTTTCCAATGAAGTTAAAGACAACTGAGCGCTTCTAGAGCCATCATACGGAAAAAACAAAACAAATTTTTTGGCCAACCCACAGAAAGGCAGTTATGCCAGTTAAAGAAATGCCAACACTAGAGAGTGCCCATGCAATCACCTCAAGGTCCCCAGATGGCTGGGCGCCCTTCCACTTGACATGGGCAGAAGCCACAATGCCCAGATACAACAACTAGAAAATACAGTGGAGCCTCAGTTTTCAAACCTAATTTGTTCTGGAAAACTGTTTGAGAAATGATTTGTTCAAAAACCGAATCTTTGTCGCCTGAGAGACACGTGACCCATCATACAGGCTGCCGGGTCAAGAATCAAGACCCTAAGTTTTGTTAGACAACTGAGACATTTATTTCATGAATAAGTTGGTCGAGAATGGAACTGTTCAAGAACCAAGATTTTCAACAACTGAGGTTTGACTGTAATCAAGCTCAGGATTCAAAAAAGGGGTTTACTGGTGTAAATATGTGAGTTTCATAGAAGTCAGGACCAAACCTATACCAATCAAGATCCACCCTTCCTCATCTTTCAAAACAGCATACCTCAGCTATATGCTCTTCAGAGAAACTGATAATATGGTCAAAGAAAGTCATAAAAGTGTGAATGATCCAAACAGAATTTCATAATCTGGGGAGATTTTTGAGACTCCCAACCACCACACTACCAACTTCTCCCCAACCACACTTCTCCTGTACCCCCAATAAAAGATTTAGAGCCCAGCAATTGCACACATAGTTAATGCTTAGAGGTAACACCTTCACTTATTTGAGAGTCATCTGAATCCAAAGAAAAAGGTAAGCTGCAAAAATCAAGATTAAGGAATGGAATAAACTCTAGAATCTTCTGACCAGATGATATTAATATCCTTTCTCAATCTTTCTCACTTCCATTATAAAGCTTTTTCAACTGATATGTGATAACAGTATTACTCTTAATACTGAGCAAAATGAGCAACATTTCTGTTCGTAATTAATCATTTTTTCAAGACACTTATCTTCCAACAGAAGTTCTATGATTAACTCTATGATATAAGAGAATAAACAGAAATGATCATGTAAAACAGCTACTATTTTTTTAATCAAATGAATATTTCATTCATAAGGAATAGAAAAGTAGAACATGGGAACAGGTTTGAAAATCCTGACGTGGATTTAGGGGAGTATAAAGACTGAACAGTGAAAACTGCTGGGTCCATGAGAAGAGAATCGCTGATTTAATAAATGATTTTGACACAAAGACTTTCTTAAGTATATACCAAAATAAGTCTCTGTTCTGCCTTGAGATACTCTTTTGAATCTTTCAGCAAATGAAATGCTCCAGCTTTCTGGGGAGTCTTCTGTGTAGGATCTTTGACCAGCAGATGAGTATCCAGCCAGACCTGAGGCTGCATCTCTGATTTCTGATTGGCCCCAGTACTGTCACCCCACTCCTTTTCCACTCCTTCCCAAAGAAGGTAGATAGAGATCCTGTGCCACACGGCTTAAAGAAAGAATAAGGTTTAGAACAGCTACAATTTTATGATTATAAAGTGAATCTCTGGACTTGGAATGCAACATTTGTTTGGAGCTTTAAAAATAATAATGTTTTTTTCTTAAATGAATATCAGTGCGTTTCCACATTATCCCTCCTTCTTGCTCCAACCATACATTAGCTTTCATCGTAACTAAAATCAAATATCTGAATTAAATCATTCTCTGGATACATATGCCCCTAATGACAAAATGAAATGGCTGATATATACAAAGCAGAATTAACTTCAGTATTTTTCTTCCAGTCTGCCTTAAACAATATGGGCAACTGTCTATCTACTATTACTATAAGAAACAGTAAATATTCAATGCCCTCACTAATACTTGTAATGTTTAAAAGTTTAAAGTACACCGGTCATAATTTATATACATAGTATATAACCATTATAGGCCTGATGATCCAACTCAGGAAATAAAGTATTATGAAGTAAATAAGTGTGCACATTCTCAGAATATTAAAATTGCTATAACTAATTACTCATAAGAAGCAGCATATGCTAGTTTTACTCTTTTCTCATTGCCAGTAAGCCTCAATATCTGCATTTGATAAACACACACCTGTGGGGAATAGGAAGCTAAAGCCGGCTCACAGACTAGGACTTGGTTCTAGGATGGCAGGGTCCTACTGCATACCCACACAGGAAAACCTGCTAGGGCAATCCCTACAAAGAAGGGGGAAGACCAACTGGAGTTCTCCAATGACCCCCTCCCATATGACCCCATTATGACTAATTCACAGTTATCAATAAGCAGTTGAAAACAAAAGGATCTACAGGCTTTTTAAAAAGTACATATGATGCTCAAAACCTTGACCCAGGAAGTGTCAAATATTGTTTTTTCTGAGTTACAAAAAGCAAATTAAAATACTTTTCATCAGCTTAAAAAAAGGAAGTCCTGCCGTTTTTGACAACCTGAATGAACCTGGAGGAAATCAGGCTAAGCAAAATAAACTAGACACAGAAAGACAAATATGCATAATCTCACTTATTCATGGAATCTTCAAAACAAAACAAAACAAAAAGTCCAACTCTTAGTAAGAAAGAATGGTGGTTTCCAGAGGCGGGGGTTGGGGAAAGGGGAAGCTACTGATCAAAGGATACAAACTTTCAGTTATAAGATGAGTAAATTCTGTATATCTAATGTATGGCAAGATGACTACAGTTAATAATAATGTAGTATATGCTTGAAATTTGCCATGAGAGCAGATGTCAAGTGTCCTGACAATAGCAAAAAGGTAATTATGGGAAGTAATAGATACATTAGTTTGTGGTAATTATTTCACAATGTATACATATATCAAAACATCACCTTATACACCTTAATTATGTACAATTTTTATTTGTCATAAATAAAAGTGCTTGAAAATTTTTTTCACTATAATTAATGGCTCAATAGGACATTTATTTCCCAGAGTGTCTTAACAGGATCCTAGAAAATAAAGTGAAAAATTTTATCCCTGATTTTCCTTCCATGGCACTTGTAGAAATAATAGAATACAGTATTTCTAGTTCTTAAACCACAATTTACTTAATACTAGGAATATAAACAAGATGACTATAATCAAGGCTCTCCCAGAAGAGCAAACAATCCCAACCAACAGAGTATTAGGCCATCACATTTTATATGATGAATGTTCCCCTGCAAACATGGCATAATTCAAGAGCTAGTAAACACATGGTTTAGACTGGTCAGTGGTATCGGAATCAAAGGTTGTATATGAGAGGGGAGACAAAGAAGGAACTGTCAATGAAATAATTTAAGATGAAAAGACCAGGTTGTGAAAAAACTTTATATGCCAAGTAAATAAGTTGAAACGCAATCCTATACACAGTAGAGAGCCACATGATGACATCTGTGTTTTCAGCATAATGAGGCAGTGTGGAAAATTGGGGGGCAGGGAGGAAAGAAGGGGAGAGGGGGAGAGAAGATGTGGGGGAGGAGGGGACGTGGGGGTGGAGAGAGAGAGAGAGAAACTCTAAGTGAAAACCAGGAGATGAATTCTAAAATTATTGCAAAAAAAAAAATCTGGGAGAACAGGAGACAAATGGGTTACGAGAAGCAGAGGCATTTCAGAGGTTGAATCAACTGGGCTTAATAATAAACTGTGTGTAGAAGAGAGGGGAGGGGGAGGAGAGAACAGTGAAGAAGAGTCAATCTCAGGCAATTGGGTTAATGCTTATGTAATAATAGAGAAACAATGGAAGTACTGATGCATATTAGGGAGACAGCAAAATTAATACATTCCTTGAAAATAAAAGTTGATTTTTAAATGTTTGCAGGACATCTAAGTGGAGGTAAAAGTAGGCAATTGGAGAAACCTGAAACTCAGTGCTGGATTTTAAAATCAATGATCAATATAGACTTAAACCAAGTAAGTGAAAAATGTGTTCAAGAGAACACATGATGAGAAAAGGTGCAAGGCCTGAACCCCAAGAGAACATAAACATTTAAAGGCTTTAAAACTATCACAGCAGATAGGAAACAGGCCTTCTACTGGAAAGTTATACATTTATTTCAGAATACTGCTACTACTCAGCATTTGCATAGCTTTTTAACTGCCTAAGGGAAAATCATTTCCAGGATTGTACGATCATACCTTTTCATTACTTTCAATTCTGGACAAAGGGATCATATAACCATCAAGTTTTAAAATAGGAATCAAATAACTGAGGCCCAGGGAAAGTGACTTAGCCAAGGCAGCGAAGTTTCTTAATCCTTGAGATAAGAAGAAGTCAATTTTATTCACCAGAATTGGCTCACATTTCTCAGAGTCCTGGAAGCAAATCTAATCTTTAAAGAAAAAGGTTTACTATTGCTGACAATTTTTTAAAGGAGCAGGGGACAAATGCATGTATTAAATGGAACACCTTTCTTTATATAAAATGCTTCCTTAGAACCACATTCTATTTAATCAGTCTTTAAAATCCCCACTTCCATATGATAAACATAGTCCTTCCCTGGAAACAAACAAAAAAAGGCTTAAGGACAATTTCTAAAGCAATGCAGGTTTCAAATGTAATCAGATTATTTACCTGCGGAAACTTCTGCTTTGCTTCATGCAGCATTGTCATTTCTTAAAAGTATTAGAAACCTTCAGATAAAAAGTTTTAAAAGAAATGAAGTTCAGATGCATGGCACAATATGAATGAACCTTGAAAACATGAGAAGTGAAAGAAGCTAGACACAAAAATATATGATTCCATTTATATGAAATATTCAGAATAGGTGAATCCATAGAGACGAAAAGTATGTAAGTGGTTGCCAGGAACTGAGGTGGAGTGAGCACTAATGGGTATAGGGCTTCTTTTAGGGGGTAATGAAAATGTTCTGGTGATGGTAGCACAACTTTATTAGTATGTTAAAACCAGTGAATGATACATTTTAAAGGGGTAAATTTTATGGTATGAATCATATCTCAAAAAATAAATATTTAGGTTTTCCTTTCATATTCAGTAAGATTTCAGTATCTGTGAAGAGATTGGAATAGCGAAAGAAAATGAAGGGCCCAATAATTATCCATGTTACTTGATTATTTTCAGTAAATAACATTTATTATATTAACTGGACTTTTAGTAATGAACTCATAAACTACTTCTGAAGGAAAACTTTTCAAATTAAAAAGTCGTATTTAAAGTATCTGCAGTCCCAGCAAAGACATGCTGACTCACGTTACAGTTTTAGCACTACTCAAATATCTTCCTAGAGTTTGTTTGATATGTTAATCTGGAATAACATTCTACTCCTCCACCCCAATTTTCTGTTTATCTTTCAAAATTTAGCTCAAATCTCACTCCTCTAAAAATCTCTTTACCTAAACAAATCATGGGGTTTCCCCACCCAGACAGTCACACCTTTGGTGTTCTCACTCTTGCCTTTGTTTTCTATATATAAGAAAGTACTAGCCCTGGCTGCTGTGGCTCAGTGGACTGAGTGTCGGCCTGCGAACCAAGTGTCGCTGGTTCAATTCCCAGTCAGGGCACATGACTAGGTTGCACGTCAGGTCCCCAGTTGGGGGCGCGAGTGAGAGGCAACCGCACATTGATGTTTCTCTCTCTCTCTTTCTCCTTTCCTCTCTCTCTAAAAACAAATAAATAAAATAAAATAAAATAAAGTAACCTTGTTAAAAATTTTTAAAAATAAATTGTTCAACAAAAACTTAAATAAAAAAAAACAAAAGTATTGCCTGTATGATTTTACTTGTATCCCTCACATTCTACCCATCTTTGCACTGAAGCCAGTATACATGAGGCCATTGTGTCTGCAAGGTGCACACTAAAATCATCTGCAGATCTTAAAACAAAACAAAAAAACATGCTGGGGCCAGCAACTGTTTAATTTATAAATGCCCCAGATAATTCTGACACACAACCATGAACTAAGTACTCAGATTAAAAACAAGTGTTCAGCCCTGACCGAGTAGCTCTGTTGGTTAAAGCGTCTTCCCAATGCACCGAGGTTGTGTTTGGTCCCCAGTCAAGGCACATACAGGAAGCAACCAATGGGTGCATAAATGGGTGGGACAACAAATCAATGTTTCTTGCTCTCCCTCTCTCTAGAAATCAATAAAAAAATTTTTTTAACCCTGTTCATAGATGCTCTCCTGCATCTCTCCTATCCCCTCTCTTTCCCCTACGCGCATTACCTTCATCTCTCTCTCTCCTCAGCTCAAAGGGCTCCTTTTTTTTGCCTCTGTAATTTGTTTCCTGAGCCCATTTCTTCTATGACTCACTTCTTTTACCTCTGTGACTTTTCTGAGTAAACTTCCTTAGAGTTTGAAAATAAATAAATAAAAACAAGTGTTCATAGAAAATATCTTCTAGTTTCTACCACCCAATACCTCAGCATCCCACACAACTGAACTGGGAGAAGATCCTAAGAAATAGGCAAGGTTTGGCCAAGTATTCACTGATCTCTAATCACAGTCAGTGGTGGATGGAACCTGAACAGAGCTGGCAGCGCTTTTGGTTTAACCCTTATATGAATCCCAACAATATGGACAGTGTTGTATTTGAAAAAATATAAACACATAAATGGGAATAACTCTTTTACGTCTAAAGAAAATTCATGCTTTATAGCTGTAAATCATTGTGTCTTCAACTGTAAAAAGAAAGCTAAGCAAGAATTGTATGTGCAGGTGTGTGTGTTGGGGGGGGTCATATTGGAAAAGCACTATTGGTAGTGCGGAAATTAAGTAGGCACATATACCGCCCTGAGTGGAAAACACAAAATTCAAACTACAATAAGGAGACTTTTGATTTAAAAAAAGAAAGAAAGAAAGAAAGAAAGCTAAATAAGCAATAGACTCTGCACATGAACATGTTTTCACTTTATGTGTCCAAATAATAAAATATAAAAATACATGCACTGCCGATTATTACAGGGGCAGCTATGTTCTGGTATATTCCATCGATAGAACTCACAATCTACACAAGAGATTGCCTGGGTTCATCTCACAGCTCCACCAACTACAATCCCTTCTGTGCAGGTTTCCATATCTGTAATATAGATAAAACTGTATCTACATCATAATTTTGTTAAAATTAAATATCAATGCATGCAATGTGCTTAGAACAGTGCCTAATAAATAGTAAGTGTTCAATAAAAGATGCCTGTTGTTTACACAATAAGAACTGTATGACCAATTTCACTTTAAGAATAGTTGCCACACTACATACTGGTAAATATGATTCATAGACTAAGTATTAATTTAACAATTCAAAAAGCAACAATGCTTTGTTTGCCCCAAACAGTGCTTGATGTCAACTCTCTGAAGTTAGTCGTTCTACATAGTAGTTCCTGATGAGACCCTAATAATGATATACCATGCACCACATACACTAGATTTCTGGAATACGCTATGCATTTATATATATTGTCACTCATTCATTTATTCTCTCTCTCTCTCTCTCCTTCCAATTTTTATGTATCTGCTATTTCTTTTGCCCCAAACTCACTCTCCCTCCTCTTCAAATTTAAAAACACATGACAACTGTGACGACTACGACTGTAATGTCCAAAGCCTCAGCGAGATGCTAACTTCATTTTCTCATTTCCGGTAACATATGCATCCATAACTCATAACAACAGATGTAAATGTTTGTTCAGATTCCATACTACTTGAATCTATTTCTATTCTATACTAGTTCTTCTTAAATACATTCACCTATAGGTATAAGGGTATACCCTAGGTATAAGGGAAAAGCAAAGGTTCTGACTTGCAAGCCGGGACTCCTAGTGACCCAATTTCTTTGGCCTACGGAATCAGCAGAGAAGAATATGGATGATGTTCTTTACTGTGTAAAACTCTACAGTTGTAGTCACAAGTGTGGAAAAAAACCTCAGAACTCCCACAAAATAAATACGTAACATTTCTAATGACACCATTTAGCATGGTGGATACTCAGAAAGTACTTGACGCTCAACTGACTACTATTTTTAGCTTACTTTCAATTATGCCCACATTTCATAATCAAATCATTAGGTAGTATATTAAACAATATCCTTACAGCCTAAAAGTTTAATCATTACCAAAAACAGTCTAGGGATTCTTAACCTGGAATCCATGGAGACAGAGAGAATTCATAAATAAGATAGTCAAGAACCTGAATCTCTAGAAGTCGTATGGAAAAAGCATGGATTATTGTCCTAGGAAGGTCAGAAAACTCAATTGGAACAACCAAAAGAGCTAAGAACCACACTGTTCCTAGTCAAATCTTTACTATGAGTTTACATGTTTCCTAAGGATGCTTTAATTACAATTTATAACAAGTCCATCTTCATCATGTTTTTTCATGCCTTTTTTAAATGCGGGGAGGGGGAAGGAGACAATATCAGCCAGATTTTGAAGGCTTAAAAAAAGATTGTTTTCTGAATCATTTTTTTTTTCTGAATCACTTTTCTTACTAAAAATTACCTTATATACTAGAATGTATATTAAATGAGTAGCTTTTAAATAATGATAGGAAAAAATGCTATTTTTAAAATCAAAATTATCAAAGTAAAAATAAACAGAACTCAAGTCGCAATGCAAAGTTGGATCATATCAGGTATTTAAGAACTTGAAACTAAACCTCACAACAGAAAAATTTTAGGAAAAACTGATGAAATTCTAATCTCAGATTAGTTTGCTAGGTTTTAATCAAGTCAGTCAACTCCTTGAGTAACTGAACTAGTTTCCTAAGGTTATATTCTGTTTTCATGATTAATTTTGAGAAGACAAAAGTACCCTTTAATTATAAGACTTTAAGCTTTAATTGCTCAGTTACTTTTAGGGACTAAACAGACTTTGGCCCTGGAGAAAAGAAAATAGAAAATTCTACAACTTCTAGATGATCACAGATGCCAAGACTCAGTATTAATTCGCACATGTGCAAAAGACCACTATATATAAGACTATTCATTGCAGCACTGTTTGTATAGCAAAATTTTGGTAACAATCTGCAAGTTATCAATAAGCAATTAATTACATTAAGGTCTAGTCACAAGGTTCCACTAAGTCTCTCTGGTCTTTCTGAAAGTATACACAGTAAGAACAGTGGTTGTCTGGGTAGGAGAACTGGAATGCTAAAAGTATAGATAAGAGATTTTCCTCTACGTACCCTTTAGAACCTTTCAAATGTTGTGCTCTATGCACTCCCTAAGCAACAAAACAAAAGATTGATTTGTTTTGTTTTGTTTATTAATGAATTTAGGGGTAGAATTAAGAGACTAACTTTTAGCTCAGTGATCAGTTTAGACAAAATCTACTAAGCAGGAACAACGTCAAATTATGATGTAAAATAACTTCCCTAAAACTTTCTTCCAAAGAAACTGAAGCACATCCATTCATTCGATCAATATTATCAGTGCCTACTATGTGTTCTGGCCATTGGAGCAATGCCCAAATCATTAGAGTCCTGGCCTTCATGGAGCTTTAGTAGAAGTAAAGATAACAAGTAAATAATATAACTTGGAGTAGTGATAAGTACTAGACAAAAGAGAGGGGAATATGAAGATGAAGATACACTAGGGTGGGGGGAGAGAGAAACTGTTTTAGGAACCTTAAGATAAACCTTTCAAGAGAACATGACATGTGAGTCAAGAACTAAATAATATGACAAAGCAATGCAATACAGTGAACAGAAGGAAAGCCCTGTGACTACAACAAACGAGGTTCCATTGTACAGCATACAGTAAAGCAACAGTGTGGTTGAAGTGGAGCAACACAAGGAGAGAAATGCAGGATATAATCTCAGAGGCAGGACCTTGGGGGCAGGGGGTGAAGATTTTATTCTAAATATGATGGAGAACCTTTGTAAAGTTCTGGGCTGGGGGGTGTGTGTGTGTGTGACATGATCCTTATTTTTAAATATAGTAGGCCAAGGCAACAAATGACGGAACTGAACAACGTTTTCAGAGATGGGGAAATTGGTCTGATTCACGACATATTTTGCAAGTAGCGCCTACAGAATTTGCTACTGGATTGGAAATGGGAATCCAACTGGGTGAATAGTAATTCTTATATTTGTATACTTACAGGTCTCAAAGTACTTATACATATATTCTTTTACTTCATAATAAAAAGAGACGGAGGAAGGTCATACAGTCAATATTCAAATTCTTCCTCTTGCCAGTTTTAAGACCACAGAAAAGTCATTTCAATGGGTTTCTAGACTATAAAACATATTGTCTACTTCACAAGATACCTGCAAGTATCAAATGGTTGAAGAATTCAGCAAATGTAAATAATGACCATTTTGATATACAGAAGATAGCAACATATCACAGTTGTCCAATGAAAGATAGAAAGTTCCTATCATTCAGACAGCAGTTATTACCCTCACCACCACAACCATTATATTTTACAAAAAAACTTGTAATGGGGTTGTCAGAGAACAGACAGCCTTTTTTAAATTCTGATATTTAAAAAGACATTTTCATTTTCAGTGTCAATACAAGCATGGGCCACAAAAATCTTTTAATCCTTCCTAGGGATTGGAGAAAGCAGTTCTTTTAAGTTTTACAAAACAAAACCCAAATCACCGCACCTTTCATTAAAAAGATGCTATCAACGAAATACTATAAATTAAAATTATACAAGTTATCACTGTTTTGATTTATGTAGTAAAATGTAAATGAAGAGTGTAAACTAAATTATTGTGTGCTAAATGAATTGGATTATGAGGACTTCAACTTATTACCTTAAATCATTATCACCTTAAACAAGGTTACACAGAATTTATTTTTCCATCCAAGGCTTTCATGCTACTGCAGGATACCTCCAGAATCAAGCAAAAATGGGAAACTATATGTTAAGTCTTTAGTTCATAATGTATTTTGGACTATATCTTGAATGACAATTTTTATTACATACGTAATCGATAACCTGAATAACAGTAAATAATTATTCGAGTCTATCTGGTGTAAAGCTCTATCCTCCACCCCTCATTTTCAACTGGGGCCTCAATAAACATGACCATTGGAGCCATGTGACATACAGTATTATAACTAAAAGCACAATGCAGAGCTCTTCCAATGCATCCAGCAATTAAACTTCCTCGGACAAAGTCAGAGACCAATCCATATAATAATGTACAACAAATTTCACACTTGAAGGTTTACATGATTAAAACTCGGAATCTCTACCTCTTAAACTGTCCTGGTTCTCTAAATCAAACATCTTTAGGTCAGAGACACCACCTCACCCCCCATCTCAAATATATTTACTGGCAATTACACAGAGAACTACCCAATACATCATCCTTCAACAGGTCTTTCACTTAGTTATGTATCTCCCCCCAAATTTGAAACAAACTAGAGTAAATACACTTTCATCAGGTTATATCAAGCAAAGGAATGCTGCAATTTAGTCACTTTAACTCACATACAGGGTGAGGGAAAAGTAGGAAAATACAATAATTAATAATAATAGGAGAATAAATTGTTTTGCGTATTCACAACTGTAAACATACTTTTGCCCCACCCTGTACTGAACAACACATAAACTCTACTCATTTTTTTCATTAAAACGGATCCAAAAAACTCAAGGTTTTGTTTTTGTGAATTGCAAGTAACATTTCAATCCGAGGACTTGACGATACTGACGATAAAGAATTTACAAAACCAAGATTTCGATTTTTTCATGGTTCCATATGCACTTATCAAAGTACAGTATTAATGAAGAGCCTAAGAACGGCCCAATTATTAAAGCACAAAATCAAAAGGCAAAAGATTTCACAAGGTTCCCCATTCCTGCGCCCCTCAGTCCTGTATTAAACTATTTCCTCTGAACAGAAAGCTCTGAGTTTGCAAACCAGAGTAAAACCACTTCGCGGATATAATGGGCGGAAACGTATTTTTAAAAAAGATCGCGGAAGCCAGGGTGCTCCGGCGCAGAGCCCGCACGTCGCCGGACCCCGGATGCCAGGAGTAAGTAAGCATGTGCTGACGACTGCCGGACGCGCGGCCCTCCCGGGGTGCAGGGCCTGGCCCGGCCTCGCTCTCCCGGTTCATTCATTCTGAAGCTGGGCTGGCGCACCCCTGCGCTCTCGCCCGTGCCGAGATGGGGATCCCGGACCGAGAGACCGTGTCAGGCCACAACCTCCGCCCAGAGTCCGGGCCCCGCGGCGATTCCCGCGCGCCCGCGGTCTCCACCCGTGGGTGGTCTGAGAGACCGCGGAGGCCCGCACCCAAGACCAGAACCCAGCAACGCCACCCTCCACCTGGGCGCAGGTCAGACCTTCCCCGCTCTTAGGGGACCGCCTGGAAGGCCAGGATCTCCGCCGACTGGCTGCCACACCGCGCCCGGAAGTCTCCCCGAGCCCCCTCCCCAGCGCCAGACTTCCCTCGCCGCCGTGGCCAGACCCTCTCCGCGTTGCCTCCGGCCTCCTAGCGCGGGGCGGCGGAAGCGAGAGGCTGCGCTGCCATATCCGCCAAGCGGTAAAGAGCAGAGGAGGGAGCCGGAGGCCGGCCTGGGCGGTTACCTTAATAATCCTGCGGGGCAGCCCGGCCATCTTGTTAGATCCCAAGTTCGGCCTCTGGTCTAGACTCCGGCTCCGCTCGGCTCACGCACGAGTGGAAGTCCCAGGCTCCACTTCCGGGGGACGTTGCCGCGCCCTCCCCCACCGCCGCCGAGGCCCCTTGGGAAATGTAGTCCCTGCTCGGGCGCTGACGCGAGCGGGCTTCCCTCAGCTCTGACCCCCTCCCCCACGCTCCACTTTCCAGCCCCAACCTAGAAGTGGTGGAAGTGACGCAATGCGACCGAGCAGGAATTTGGGGGAGGCGGGGCGGAGCTCCGGCAGAAGTGACCGAGCCAGCTGTGAGACTGTGGGTCAGGGCGGCCCGCGCCCTGAAGGCCTCCAATCCGCGGCCACGCCCGCGCCGGAGGGGAGGTAACAGATACCCGGCCTCCGACGTAGCCATTCGTTCGTTCGTTCGTCTGTTCATTCAACGTTCCAGCACTGCTCGCGGTCTCGGCTGGTGCCCCTGGAAACGAACGACAGCCGGTCAAGTTAAAACGCTGGCTCCTTCTTCACTGGGAGGGGAAGACCAAAACTTGGTAGCAAAGCTTTTAACTGGGTCTCGCAAGTTACCCAGGAAAACCCTATCCAGAGTGTTTTGATGTTCAAAGTTCGATTAAGTCGGGACTGTTTTACACACCTCTTAGACTGGGGAAGGCTAAAACAAGGGTTTGGAGAGAGTTAGAAGCAGGTGAGAAGAGTGTCTTCTGAACGCCCGGACCTAGTGGTTGAGGCACAGGATTGCTAGCTAGAGGAAAAAGCAAGGAGAGGGTTAGAGAGCTCAAAGCGTGCGGGGGCCCTGAAGCAGGATTAGAGTGAGGGTGCCCGACAATGGGCTTGTTGGGAAAGCATTCTGTGACATCTTGACGATTGATTGCTATGTGCTGGCTTTTTGCAGATATTTTACTTCACCTTCGCAGCAATCTTAAGGTGTGGTCTCTATCTCACAAATGAGGCTCCGAGACAATAACTAACATTATCCAAAGTTATGCAGGACAAAGTGGAGCTGTTTTGTCCTCAGGCAGGCCTTCCAACATAGGGGTCCCTTCACACTTAGCCACGGTGTTTACTAGCGCAGTAGTACAGACATAGTGGATGAATGAAGATGTGCCAGGTGCTATGTTAGAGGATGAGAATACAAAGACTCTGACCCTGCCTTCCAGGAACTAGAGCCCTGTGGAGAAGAGAGACAAGTAAACAATTACAACCCGATGTGTTAAGGGCTGTAATAGAGGTTGTTCCAAGGTGCTATTTGAGGACAGAGAGGCATTAATTGCTTGAGAAGTCACCCAAAGACGTGGAGTCCTGAGGGATGAGGCAGCCTGTGAAATGGCATTAAGCTATAAGGGGGGGAAAAAGTGTATTAAAGAAAAGAATATGAATGCAAGAAACCTAGTAAGCATAGGAAAACATTTTGTGCTAGACAATGCTAAATGATTACATGGATTATCTCAATTATAAAGTATATAAGGTAGGCTTTCTTATTACTGGTGATTTTTAGATGAGAAACCAAACCTCAAAAGTAATAATAAAAACGTCAAATAACCAGAAGTCTGAACTGTGTGGTTCTGTGATCAGAAGAATATGGGAAAGTAAATTATACTAGACAAGGATACTTTCAGAATATTTAGAGAGGGCCCAGGAGGATTTACTCTGATAAGAAGAAAGGTAGAGTGACCATTGGGTTAGAATTGTATTATTGCCACCCTGGCCTGTGTGGCTCCATTGAGCATCGTCCCGCAAACCGAAAGGTTGTGTGTTTGAGTCTAGGTCAGGGCACATGCCTAGGTCTTGGGTTCAATCCCAATTGGGACACCTAGGAAAGGCAACCGATCGATGTTTCTCTCCCTCTTTCTCCTTCCCTTACCCTCTCTCAAAAATCAATAAGCATGTCCTTGGATGAGGATAAAAAAGGAAGAAATGTATTATTCCCTAACTTAGAGCTTAAAATGACAACAATCATTGATCTAGCTCTTGAATGTGCAATTTGGGCAACACTTGGCAGGGAAGGCACATCTCTGCTCTGTGCTACATCATTCTGGGCAGCTTGACTGGAGCCAGATCCACTTCCAACATGGCTCACATAGCTGGCAAGTTATAGCTGGCTCTTAGTTCCTCCCCATGTGGGCCTCTCCCTAGGGCAACTTGGGCTTCCTCACTGCATGGTGGCTGAGTTCCAAGAGTGAGTGTTCTAGCTAGCAAAACCAGAAGCAGAAGCTGAATCATCTTTTGGGCCTAGCCTTGAAAGTCACAGAGCATCACTCCCTCCGAAATCTACCCGTCAAGTAAGTTACAAAAGCCCACCCAGTTTCAAAGGCAGGGGGCATAAACTCTACCTCTTGAAAGAGGAGTAGCAAGATCCCAGAAACTAGCAGAGTATGTGTGATGGGAGATAGGGTTGTGGCTAACTTTGGGAAACAAACTGTCACAGGTATGACATTTGTCAGAGTATGCTTACAAAATACCTGCTTAAGAATCATCTGCCTATGATTCTAAGTGCTGATTAAAATAAGCATTCCTAGAGCCCTTTTCCCAGAGATTCTAATTCTCTAGGTCAGTGCTGAGGCCTGGGTATCTGCATTTAAATATCATGGGTAATTTTGATGGCTCCTAAAATTTGGGAATGAAAATTTTTGAATGTACAAAAACTAAGCAAAAAAAATATTGTCACAGACTTTCTTTTGGCTATTCTTTATCAGAATGGCTATGAGTGTCATGCAGATTAAGAGTGAGGGGTTCAGAGCCCCAGCCTAGATTTGAAAATTTGCCTGTTTCTTTGTTTTCTTCATTTGTAAAATGTACTTACTGTATTGTGATTGTTGTGAAGTTTCAATTATATATAATATACATATATATATTATATATATAAAGAAATAGAGAAGATGACAGAGCTCTTAATAAGACTATTATTTTGTAATCTTGGTAGAACCAAGTATAGTTTCCTTAGGAAACCAGATTTTTAAAACTTGACAGTATAACCTTGTTTGGCAGAGATTGCTTTGATGGCATGATATTATGTTACAGTATTAACACTAAAAAAATACATATGTTCATGTCTCTTCTAGTTGTTTTTCCCACTGTTTTTCTCCTTGAGAACAGCTCACACTATACTCATCAGGAAAATAAAATCTGAACTTCTGATTCATGAAAGTTTTGTAGAACAGGATGTGTTCCAGAAGGACAGGTTGCCACAGGGCCAAGATGAGGTGTATTCTCAATTTAGAAATCTGGTTTAGAATCCTAGTTACTATAGCCACAAAATATGAATAAAATAAGGATATTCATAAAACTAATTTAGTCGATTTCTTCAGGGGAGAGGTGTTGGGAAGCTGGAGAATTGAGGTAAAAGAAAGACATTATACTCTTGTACCTTTTGGATTTTGAACTATGTGGATACCTGTTCAAAATATAAAATAAGAATCCAATTCACTAAATTCAACAGTCTTAAGAGGTACTCAGAGTTTTCCAACACTGATCAAGGATGGTTATACACTCAAAACTTACAAACAAGATGCTGGTCCATGGAATTGAGTGTTATAGTGACATAGAGCTTCACTAAGCTAAACAGTGCTAGGCAGAACTCTTAGCTAATTAATCTTCAGCTCTTCCTCAGGCCTCACTCTCATCCATGTATATTTTTGTCCATTCTCTGTTCCTTTCCGAACTCAAACTACAAGTGTCTTTTAATTATAATATAGAAAAAGAGAAAGCAAGAATGCTATGTTGGAGGAATTAGAGGAGTCCTGTTCTATGGAAATTATTTACTCATCAGAACATTATTTCACTGCCTTCTGTTACTTTCCCCACCCCCAACCCCCTAATATTCCAGATTCCCTACTTTGGCTCTATAATAGCTGATGCATAACCCTGCAGTTAATATCTTAGGACATTTATATCTAAATGCCTCAGAGTCATGAATTTCTTTCATTTTGGTCACCATTGTACCCCTGGGGCTTCAGTGTAAGAACTGTGACATGAGAGTTCCCAAAAAAATATTTGTCAAGAAATGAATCAATGACTGCAGGCTGAAAATAAATACCTGTTTGAGAATGGCTGATACAGATTCATTATCCATAAGTAAATGCTTACAGAAGGCATATGATGTTTGTGTTCATTCCTAAACTTTTCAACTTGACTTGATATATGGCAACAGCTTTTTTATTTTCACAAGCTGTCTAATGCTTTCAGAGACAACATAGAGTAGATTGGCTTGGAAATCAGCCACCTTTAATAGAGGCCCTGTTTCAATTCATGAGCAATAGCCATCAAGCAGAAGTATTTGTTTGCAACTACCCTTATTGTTTCTTGAAACATAGGAAAACTGTTTGTAGGCGATCAAGACTGAAGTATTTGTGAGAAGAGGGTTCATGAACACTGACTCAGGGAGGAAGTGGGTGTGGGAGAAAGAAAAGATTGCACACTGATTTTTAAAGAGAAAAAGGAACGCCTGCTGTCTCATATTTGTGACTTCAGTATAAATAGCTGAGCACTTACAAACTGTTAACCCACACAATGCCAGCCTATAAGATGGATCTGAGTTGGGTCATACAGGGTCATGAGAGCACTATCTTGAGTTGGGAAGCCTCTGGAAAAATGAGACCCAAGAGAGTAGTGACATTTACCTTTGTTTAGTGCTTTATGCTTTATGAGACATTTTTGAATGTCATCTCATCCACAGAGCCTTTAAGTCCATGCACCCCTGGAGACATTCTGTAGAGCCCCTCATTGATTTCCTGATGTTTCCATAAAGGTAGATGGAGACGGTATTCCTTTCTCAGGGCTAGTTCCCAGTGGAAACAGGACTCCAGAGAGGGTGACCCAAGGCATTTGGCCAGAAGCCTGGCTGGAACAGAAACTTTGAAAGCAAAACTTTTCCTTGCCTCTGTGTGCCATCCTTTCAGGTTCCCAGGAGAACTGTCTGCATTCCATGTCCGTGGTTTGCAGTTGCTGCATAACCGCAACTGTGATTCAGCCTGCCCAGCTTAAACTGTCTCCAATTCCTTCCCACCTGGTGTGCCCCACCCAAGTTTCTTTTCAGTACACTCCGATCACCCTTCCCCACCACAAAATCCTGCCTCTCTCAAGTCCTATTGATTTCTCATATGCTTCTCAGTTGTGTCACTTGCTTTCTGCAGAAAGCTGCCCACCTGGTTATAATATGATTAAAAATGTTTAGAAAACTGTTTCACTTCCAAGTACACTGATTTGGGATCCAATATACTCTTGAGCAGAGGTTTTCAAGTTTTGGAGTACTAATCACCTCAGAGGCTATTTAAACATACAGGTGCAGGGGCCCCACCCAAGATCCCGCTGAGGCCTAGCCAGCTCCCCAGATACCACTGAAGTGTCGGAAACTTGTCACTGTCCTACATTATCTGATCTGATCAAGAAAACAAAACAGTTGCAACAACAACCTTGATGTATACTTTCTTGTTCCTGTTTTTCTAGATCCTTTGGATCCCTATTTCCTCCTGCCTATTCTAATTCTCTTGCTCCAAGTGTTAAATATTCCAGATTGTTGGGGCTTTAATTGGCCCAAATGTTTAATATTCCAGATTCGTCAGTATTCTAGGTTTTAGGAGGCCGATGTAAAAAAAAAAAAAAAAAAAAAAAAAAAAAAACTCAAAAAGTTTGGAGGTTTTGCCTAGAAATAAATCATAAAGATTTTAAAAAAGGTCTTAGTTTACCAACAAAAATCCAGAGGTGTTCCAAAGAAGAAAGAGAAGAGTTCTTATAGTAAAAAGTACATTCTTGACAATGATCAGTCCTGCATTCTTAGCTCTAGGATTGGTTGAGGACAGTAATCAGCCAGATGTCAGGCAGTATGGATGATGGGTACCAGGCAGTACAGAGGACAGATGCCAGGAGGTCTGGTCCCATCCCATGGTCTGAATAATGGGTGTCAGTCAGGTGGCCTGGATACATGAGTCCTTCAGAGGAGTAATCAGAGGGTTATTTGGAGGTCTGATGCATCCAGGCATTGACACAGGACTGGAAAGTTCAAAAGTTTAAGTTCCCAGGGTAGTAAGAATAACAAAATTATTTCTTCATGCCTCTACCTTCACAATGTTAATAATTTTAGCAATTTGGTTAAAGTGACCCCATTTCATATATTCCATCTCTTCAAAATAGCTCACCCTTTCTCCTCCTGAAATTATAACAAATTGAAAGAGATGGAGATAAAAATATTGCTTTCATTACCAATAAAGCTGATTGGAGAACACAGCTCTAAGTCAGCAGTAATTTGGGCTTACTAATAATATCCCACCCACCATCTCCCCAATTTCAGGGATAGCCACCCAGTCACTTAGAGGAAAGGGAGAGAGAGAAGGAAAGAGAGGAGGGAAAGAGACAAGGCTGAGCAGACCCAGCTCATTGTTTTAAGTTAACCAGTCAGGCCCTGACCAGTGTGGCTTGGTTGGCAGTCTTTCCACAAAGTGAAAGGTTGATGGTTTGATGCCCTGTTGCACTTTGGTCCCAGGTTGGGGGCATACCAGAGGCAACTGATTGACATTTCTCTCTCACATCAATGTTTCCCTCTCTCCCTCCCTTCCCTTCTCTCTAAAAATAAATAAATAAAATCTTTAAAAATAAATAAATGCTCCAGTCAGCAAACTTAACTTCTCTTACCTTCCAATCACAAAAGCACTTGACATTTTTTTAACCTACTGCCTACTTTCTACCTTTTTAAAATAACAGTAAAGCCTAGATTTTCCTTATGCTTTCAAAGTTCAACTTACCATTCTCATTATTCTATTGATAAGACTAGCAACTAAAATAAAACTCCTAAGAGAACCTTTCATAAAAGTAAATTAAACATATTTAAGCATTTTAAATCACACCTATAAAATTAAAATATTTAATTTTCTTTCCCAACCCTTCAATTTTCTGATGGATAAATATTCCCAAGTACCTAATAATTCTTATAAATTAAAAACTAATAGAGTGAGTCTTCTATTAGATATTCTAATTCTGCTTCCAGACTTAATACAATTCTTTTACACTCAAGGACATTTTTCCATTGTTCTTAGAGAGAGAACATCCATGGGAGAAACATCGATCGGTTGCCTGCCATACACACCAGGGCCGGATATAAAACCTGCAACCTAGACATATGTCCTGATGGAGAATCAAACCCACAACCTTCTCGTTACAGGACGATGCTCCAACCGACTGAGCCACACTGGCCAGGGCTCAAGCATTTCTTACTGAGATATTTATAAGTGAAGTATAGGTTACCTGAGATTTGCTTTAAAACAATATAGAAGAAGGTATATGTTGGGAGTATAAATGAAACAGCGTTGGCCATGAGCTGATAATTGTTGAAGCTGAATGGCAGGTACATGGTAGTTTATTATACTATTCTGTATGGGTTTGAAATTTTCTCCACCCTCTTCAACCCAGGACATTTCCCCATTGTTTTTAGATAGAGAGGAAGGGAGAGAAACATGGATGTGAGAAACATCAATTGGTTGCCTCTCTTACACACTGGACTGGGGATCCTATGCATCCAAATGGGGGATTGTATGCATCTGGACCAGGGATTATATGCACCTGGACTGGGGATGAGCCTGCAATATAGCTTTGTGCCCCAACTGGGAATCGAACCCTCAACTTTTCAGTTATGGGACAATGCTCCAACCAAGTGAGCCACACCAGCCAGGGTTATCATAAATTTTTTTATTGCTTTTCTATTACAGTTGTCCCATCCCCCCCCCCCCACTTTGCTCTCCCCTGCTCCGCCCACCTACCCCCTCTCCCACAGTCAATCCCCATTTAGTTGTCCATGTCCATGGGTCATTTATACTAATTCCTTGACTAGACCCTTCCCCTCCGGTGTGCCTTTTTTCCCCTCGCTCCCCCCTCTAGTCACTGTCAGTCTGTTCCTTGTTTACGTGCCTCTGGTTCTGTTTTGCTCATTTGTTTGTTTTGTTCATTAGTTTCCTGTATTAAGTGAGATAAAAATTAGAATCACAAAGCTAATCCAACAGGTCACAAAGCAAATCTAATAGTCCAAATTCTGTTATAGATCATAAATACTGGAAAATATAAACATTGGATACACATGTTTGTGAGTGTGTTATATTCTCAAACCTAACTGGAAAATAGTATTAGTAGATGAGTTTGATTTACTTCATCATTTCTACACTTAACTCCAAATCCTTGTGCAGCTAAAAGTCACACTCAAGGAAACAAGTAAACCCCAAGTGATCTGGGGTTACCCACACAAGCAATTTGGGGGGTGCCTTCTAGGTTGGTTGTGAGGGAAGGGTGAGGTCTGGAAGAGCAGACTTCTGGGAATATCTTCAGCATGACCTGGAGGGAGAAACACAGTCCTCTTTTGTGGTTGCTGTGCCAATAGGAATTCCAAGTCAATACCCTCTAAATGAGATGGGCTCACTGCCATGTCACTTCAATTCAATTAACACAAATTACTTAATTTCTAAGTGTGATGTGAGCTTCTAACCTCCTACCCAGGTTGTTTCACTATTTGGTTTATCAACATATTCAATAAAGCTATTTTACTGCTTGAAGCTATTTAGAATTCTGTTCACATTCTATCAATATGGGAAGGTCACACTGCTTACATTTAAATGACATCCAACTGGATTGTGCACCAAGCTCTTACTTTACAGTCACTACACATCAAGCGTGCTAATGACCCTTCTTCTGACATGGTGCCAGATATCTCCCTTTCTCTCCTCCCGATCTACTCTTTATCTTGTCCACCCTGCTCTCTGCCCAGAAAGTTGATTTGAATGGACTACATTGCGTGGAGGGGGTTCCTCACCCTCTGGTTTCTGGTTGGTTTGGGCCATGAGAAGCCCCTGCAGGGGTCTGGGGAAGAGAAGAATGGGGAGGTCAGGTAAGTATTATATTACCCTGGTTTGCTCCTGGCAAAGTTACCTCAGGATGGCTATGCCATTCGACAGAGAATTACTGCTCCCTTCATAGCAACCATCTATAGGATTCTCTCCTTCTGGGGCCCAGCAACTGCTCCCTCTCTTTATTCTCTTTGGCCTAGAAGAAAGAAAGTGCTAGTAAGACCCAGTTAGACTCCTCCTTCTCCTTGTGATTCTACTCATTAGCTCTGTAAAGAATCCCTCAGTAAATAAATCTCCTGGGATTATACCAATTTGAGTATGTCATCTGCTTTCTGCTGAGACCCTAACTGATATACTAACCCAAAGCTAGAAACCACCGCTGTACATTTTAGACTAAATTCATTTTTAATTACATTTATCAGATTTTTCCTGACAGGTAAAGGAAAGGATTATATTTTTAAGAAGCAACTACTCTCCTTGGTCAGGGTACATCAGAGAAGGAAAACTCTGACTCCAAAAAACCTCCGCTGCCTTGCGGCATACCTCTTCAGGGGAAAGGCTAAGGGAGTAAACCCCGACAGAAAATCCGGAGCCGGAGTCCCTAAGGCGGTTTGACGTTGTAGTCAACACCGGCAACTCCTGCGGCGCACCTGAAGCCAAGCTGTATCGACTCCGTCTTTCCCTTTGACCCTTCAGCTGCGAAGAGAGTGGGGGTCTGCTGCATGGGCAACAGCAGACCCTCCATATCACCCTGCCCAGGCTCTGTAGCTTCAGCTTCACTGGAGAGGACACTCCAGCGTCATCACAAGATGTCGATTCAACACGGGAGGAGACAGATACCATGTCACTCCCGAGTCGGACTGCACAGCCATTCTCGGCGGTGCAGGTAGACTCTTAAGAAGCTACACCATCGTCTCTCGAGACGGACGGCTGCCGACGACTCTCCTTGGGGAAGATATTCATAAAAAATTTACTATATAGATATTTATTAAGCACCTACAAGGCACAATTATTGCTAGCATTGAGTGCTTACTACATGTCAGGTTCTTTGCTAAGCATTCCACTTCTGTTATTTAATCTACCAAACAATTCTATAAAGTAAGGGATATCATTATTATCTTTCTTTGACAAAGAATAAACTGACTCAAAAATATTAAGTAAATGAATTGTCTCAAATAACATAGGAAGTAAGGGAGTCAAGATTCAAATTTAGGCAAAGCAATTCTCAGAATCCACTTGTTAAGCTCTGCACTCTACTGCCTCCTACCATTATGCTGGACCTCTAAGAGCTATACAGATGAGAAATAAGATGGGCCTGCTTGCAGTAAGTCTGAGAGCTTATCGGTAGAGAAGACATAAATGTAAAAATCACTTTGAGTGTTCATAAGAGAGCTTTTGAGGGAAAAGTAGCTTATAACTTGTGGTCTGTATTGTACTTAGTATTATGGAGGTACTTACATTTTAATTAGCAGTAATTTTTTAGATATATTTTTCTTGACTGATTTGTATTATTTTCATTCTGCCATTTTAGCTAGGATGAGGTTCCACTATTAGTAAAAGCAGCTCAAGGTAACATTGACTTAAACACAATAAAAGTTTACTTCTCTCTTTTGTGAAAACCCAAAGTAGGATACCCAGAATTGGGAGCTCTGGTCTACAAAAACCCAGACTCCTTACTGCTGACAGTTCCATCATTTCAAAGTCAAGGCTCTTATCTTAGTGTTCTAAGATAGTGGCCATAACATCCACACTGCAGGAGAAAGGATGCAAAAGGGGCAAAGTAAAAGGGGCAAGGAGTGCACACCAGTTGTCTTTAAGGAAGTGACTGAAAGTTGCTACAAGACACATTTGTTTACATTTCATTGCTGAGTGCCTAGTCCCATGACCACACCTGTGATCACAAGGGAGGCTGAGAAATGTGGATTTTATAACTCTGAGTAGCCATATACCCAGTCAAAGATTAGGGGTTCTATTAAAATAGAGGAAAGGGGGAAATATGTATTGGGGAATAATTAGCAGTTTCTGCTATAAATTTCTCAGTTTCTGGTGGGATCATTTAATAATATGATTAAAGGTATACAATTTATCTTAACAAAGCAAAGCAAACACTTCTTAAGGAGAACACTTGATGCTTATTAGAAAAACAAAGTCTTGCTTTTTTGGTTAAGTTTCAAATAGATGTGGTCTCCTAGAAAGCTTTTTTCTTTAATTGAGGTAAAATTGATCCATAATCTTATATAAGTTTTAGGTATACAACATTATAATTTGACATCTGTATATGCCATAAAGTTATCTTCACCACAAGTCTAGTTACCATCCATTACCATACAAATGATTCCTTTCACCTATTTTGCACACCTCCCAACCCCTTCCCCTCTGGTAATCACACAGATCTGTTCTCTGTATCTGAGTTTGTTTATGTTTTGTTTTGTTCTGTTTCTGGTTTCTTTTAGATTCCACATAGGAGTGAAATCATGTTTTTGCCTTTCTCCGTCTAACTCTTTCACTTAGCATAATACCCTCAAGGTACATCCATGTTGTCACAGATGACAAGATTTCATTCCTTTTTATGGCTGAATAGTATTTCATTATATGTATTAGATATACATACTATATAAATATGTAGTATATTACAATATAATATATAGACATGTAATATAATATATTATGCAATATGTGCTATTTTTTAGATATATGTTTCTTGATTCATTTGTAATTTGAATTATTTTCATTCTGTCCTTTCAGTTGGATATATACATATAATATATAATAACATATATGTATAAATGTATATATTATATCTTCTTGATCCATTCATCCATTGATGAACATTTAGGTTTTTTCTATATCTTGGCCATTATAAATAATGCTGCAATGAACTTAGCAGTGCATATATCTCTTTGAATTAATGTTTTTATATTTTTTTGACAAATACCTACCAGTGGAATACCTGGATCATATGGTAGTTCTATTCTTAATTTTTGAGGCATCTCCATACTGTTTTCCATAGTGGCTATAACAAAATACATTCCCACCAACAATGTGCAAGGGGTTACTTTTCTCCACATTCTCTCCAAAACTTATTTCTTTTTTTTTTTTTAATTGATTTTAGACAGAGGGTGGAAAAAGGAGAAAGAGAGGGAAAGAGAAACATAGATTTGTTGTTCCACTTATTTATGCATTCATTGGTTGATTCTTAAATGTGCCTTGACCAGGGATACAGCTTGCAACCTTGGCATATCAGGACAATGCTCTAACCAACTAAGATACAGGTCCAAGGCCTTCTTGTCTTCTTGATAATAGCCCTTTTAACAGGTGAGAAGTTATATCTCATTGTGGTTTTGATTTGCATTTCCCTAATAATTAGTGATGTTGAACATTTTTCATGTGCCTAATGGCCATCTATATGTTTCAGCAACCAAAAAGCAAATAATCTGATTAAAAATGGTCAAAGAATATGAATAGACATTTTTTCCAAAGACACACAGAAATCCTTTCTTCAGTGTTACCTGTCATGTGAAATATTTCTTAGAAATATACAATATATCAGTCTTCATCACCAGCCCTGTTGTTTTTACTAGCCTCTGTATTCTAGTCAGATTGACCTTACTTTTGATTCTTTTTAAAACATCCTCATTTGGGGATATGTTTTTTATTGATTTTAGAGAGAGAGGAAAGGGTGGGGAGGGCATTGATGTGAGAGAGAAACATCGATCAGTTGCCTCCCGTATGCCCTCTGACCAGGGATCAAAACCACAATCTAGGTATGTGCCCCAACCAGGGATCAAACCTGCAAACTTTTGGTGTACAGGATGATGCTCTAACCAACTGAGCCACTTAGCCGGGGCTTATTTTTGATTCTTGAAAGAATCATACTACTTATTTACTTAGGACCCTCACATAGACTATTCCCTCTTGCCCTCTTCCTCTTCCTTTTCCTAACTTCTATCCTTCCTTCAGATTTCTGCTTAAATTCATATGCTCAGAGGAGCCTTTCCCCTAACCCCAACAGACTAATCAGTTGCCAATAGACTCGTTATATGCTTTATGGCATTCTTTTCTTCTGAGACAGTCAGCAAAATGATAACACAATAATGAAATACATAATTATATACTTAATATCTGTCATCCCCACTTCATGTACAATCTATGAAGACAGTAACTGTTGCTCTGGTGTCTTGGATATGTAATACATGCTCCATAAAAATTAAATGAACAAGTACAGAATAAATGTGTAATTTAGGAGTTTCAGGAAAGCATCTAATAATGAAATAACTTTAAAACTTAAACTATAGGGAGAAAAAGAAAACTATATTTTAAGGATATTTAATAATATAAAAAAGTCCTGATTATCTCTAGGAGGCTGGTGGTTTGAAAATGACAATATTTAGGCTATTCATAGGGAAGATATTTATGATACATTAAGTGGGAAAAAGATATATCATACATTTATATATTTAAATATTTTATTTATTTATTTTTTAGAGAGGGAAAGGGAGAGAGAGAGGGAGAGAAACATCAATGTGTGGTTGCCTCTCACGCACCCCAACTGGGCACCTGGCCTGCAACCCAGGCATGTGCCCTGACTAGGAACCGAACCGGCAACCCTTTGGCTCACAGGCCAGTGCTCAATCCACTGAGCCACACCAGCCAGGGCCATATATATTTTTGTAAAAAGAAAATCTATATGTATATGTGTTATTTATATACATATGTTAACAGGGATAAAAGAAAACCTTAACGTAACGTGTTTGTGTGAAAGAGAGGGAGATTAAAGGAGAACAAAGCTGATGGTTCACATCTAACCTCTACCAGTTACTGGCTGCAAGACTTTAAAATAGTGCACATAATGTGTCCAATAAATGTTATTATCACAATATAGATGTAAGAAGAGATAAAAAGTGAAAACTTACACACCAAAATATTAGTAGATACTATCTCTGGGGTTGTGTTTTTCAAATCTGTATTAGTTTTTTTCCCCTACATTTTCTATTTGGAAATTAGCATGGCCCAGTCCAACACAGTGGTTAAACTCACGGGTGCCGGTATCAGAACTTCCTGGGTTCAAATCACAGTTTTACAATTTGTAGTCCTGCATGGCTTTGAACAAGTCCACTTCTGTTACTTCATTTGTATAATGTCAGTCACAATAACTATACCCATTTCCTAGGGCCAACGGTAGGAATAGACAAAAACAACGTATGTAAAGTTTTTGAAGAACAATGTCTGGTACATAGTAAGTGCTCAAAATTGTAGTGAATTTTATGTGATAAAAAAATTTAAAAAGTGTTTAGAAAGATTATCCCTAATGGTTTGGCAGTTAGATTGCTCAGAAGTCTTTGATCTCTGATTTACATGAAGAGTAACTTTATTCTGTGAAGTTAGAAAAGAAAAAAGCCAACTCCCTTTTCAAGTGAAGCCATTTGAAGCCAGCTCCAAAGCTCTACAATTTTATCTGCTTTATCATCTTACTAGCATGAATTTAAATGGTTTTTATGTGGGCTAATGTAACTTATTTATTGGTATTTCAAGTTTGTAATTTTGGAAATAATAGTTTTAAACTTGCTGGCAGGAGCAATGATTAGCAGCAGAGCAAACCTGCTATTATTTTTCTTAACTGTCAATTTATGTTCACTTATTTTTAACATTAATCACTGAGGACTACGGCCCTTAACTTTCTGAGGGTTTATCAACCCTCTTGAATACATGATAAAAAGCTATGAATTCTTTTCAGAAAAATGTACATAAATACAAAATTTACACATCATGAGGGAAAGAAATCTTCAGGTTAAACTGCCTCTTTAGCAGTTGATCATCTGCTATATCTTGGATGTCTGCCATGTTATTTGTTTTATTCATCCAACAAATACTGGAGGCCTGCATTGAGACCAAGCACAGTTCTAGATGTTGGGTTTGTATACAGCATAGAACAAGATAGATACTTGTCCCTGCCTTCCTGGAGTTTGTATTCTAGCATGAAACAGACATTAAATGAAGAAACAAATAATATTATGTCATATAATGGTAAGTGTTATGAAGAAAAGTAAAGGAAGACAATGGGATAAGGGTGAGTGAGACTATTTTAATGGTGTAGTCCTTTCTGAGATGACATTTGAGCAAGACCAGTATAAAGTAAGGCAGTGGTGCTAGGATTTTACCCAAAGAATCCTGAAACCCCAATTCAAAAGAACCTATGCACCCCTATGTTCATTGCAGCACTGTTTATAATAGCCAAGTGCTGGAAACAGCCTAAGTGCCCATCAGTGGATGAGTAGATTAAAAAACTGTGGTACATTTACACAATGGAATACTATGCAGCAGAAAGAAAGAACTCCTGCTATTTCCAATAACATGGATGGAACTAGAGAGAATTATGCTTAGTGAAATAAGCCAGGCAATGAAAGAAAACACCATATGATATCACCTAATACAGGAGACTAATGAACAACACAAACAAATGAACAAAACTGAACCAGAGGCATGTAAACAAGGAACAGTATAACACTTATCAGGGGGAATGGAGGGAGGGAGAGAAGCGCGGTAAGTAGGGGAAGGGTTTAGTAAAGGAACCAGTATAAATAACCGATGGACATGGACAACGGGATGGGGATTGGCTGTGGGAGAGGGGGGTGGGCTGGTGGGGGGGGAGCAATGGGGAAAAAAGTGGAAGAACTGTAATAGAAAAACAATAAAAATAAATTTAAAAAAATAAAGTAAGGCATTGTTCATAAGCGGTGAGAAAAGAGCACTACTGAGGTTGAGAATAGAAAGTACAAAGGCATGAAGGCCTTTTCTCCATGGAAGATAGAAGGCAAAGGCCAGGATTCTGCATTTTCTTCCGCCCATAATGAATAACCAGCACAATTCTCTGAACACAGTGCTGGTGTTCGGATTGGAGGCCCTTTAAACCTCCCGATTTTCAACTTCACATTCAACCCCACCCCTTTTCAGTGCTTCTATGAAATAATTCCTCTTCCTCTAGGAAACCTTAACTCATTCACCAAAGAGCGAACTCACAGTCCTCTAGTTATTAATATAAACTTTTAAAAAGTAGCGCTCATTACCTTCTAAGGATATGTGCGGGGGACGGTTATTTTTATTTATTTTTTAATGACTTGAGTACAGCTGCAAGTAAGCTGCTGCGACTAAACGTGGAAACACATTAAGTGAATTCCGCCTTCCGCGGCAAGGTGCTCTTTACCGCGAGACTCCATTTCCCAGAGTGCCCCGCAGGTGAGGAAGTCGCGTGGAGTTGAATCTCCTAGGACCCGGATTGGGGCAAGATGGCGGGGTCCTGGTGAGGATCTGTCGAGGTAACCGTTGCTCTTTTCTCCTGCGGTCAAGGAGTCTCTAGAAGCCAAGCTGACAGGCCCAGAAGGTTTATCTGCAGTTGTCGAGGTCTTCTACCTGTCGCTCGCGGGAGGATAAAGCCAGATTCTGTCCGTTCTGCTGAAGGGCCGGCGTGTGGCAGCGCGCTTCTTGTGGAACTCCCCTTGAACTGCTGCCGATCGCCTGGGGACTCCTCCCAGGTCCAGGTCTTTCGGATCTGCCACAGGTGTTAGTGCCCGTGGCCTTGGTAGCCTGTAGCTCAAACTTTGGGCCCTCTGGGGCTCTCTGCAGTTTTGGCTTCGGGGTTGAATTACGAGCCTAGTGATTTACCCTCAAAATTACTTCCTGGGGTGAATGATGTGATCCACTTGTGGATGTGCTTGCCTCTGGCCTCCGGCAGAGGGGACCTTATCCCCCCTTCCCGCAAATGTTCTGTTTCTCGGTTCGTGCCCAGAAGGCTAGGGTTTGCGTACCACCCTGGCCAGCGGTATAGCGGTCGAGTGGGTAAAGCGTTTGATCTCTCTGAACCTCTCAATGTGTTAAACGAAGATGCCTACCTCACAGACTTGTGAAAGAGCACATAACGTATAGGAAAGTGGGTTGCACAGTGTATGAATTCACGGATAGCAGAGAATCAGCCTGCAAAGTTTAGCAAACAAGACTCATGCTAATTCCATTTAATCGGTGTGGGGGAAAGGAAGAAATATTCATGGAGGCCAGTTAAAAGCAAGGATTGTAACAATGCTCATATTCTTTTATTCACAACAGCCATGGAAGTTGTGGTTGTTTCCCCCTTTTCCATGGAAGAAACTGAGGATCCTTTAGTTAATGACTTGCCAAATATTTCCCAGTTTGTGACTAATTCTTAAACCTTGTACTTAGTTTCTTCATGAACAGAATACAAAGATACCTCACATGATTAATATGAGAGTGAAATGAAATGGTAAAGAAAGCACCTTGGAGAGTTAAAAACCTTTTACATACAGGGTGGGGCAAAAGTAGGTTTACAGTTCATATGGAAAATAATACAATAAATAATAATACAAGAATAAACTTTTGCATACTCACAACTGTAAACCTACTTTTGCCCTACCCTGTATATCACATGGTGAAATTATATTTGGGACTTTAGGGTGTTAATATGTGTTTCTCTAAAGAGGTATTTAATAAGCCAAGGATAGACCTTGTTTACTATTTCATTTAATCGGAAACAGAATACTACTTTAAGAGATGTAATAAGATCTTGTTCTAGTGTCTGGGAGGTTGTACACAGACACATTAGCCTTTTGAAGGGGGATGCTTTGTGTAGCATGTATGAGTGACTGATTCTAAGGTAATCATACATTTATTGAGCACTCATTAAGTGGAAAGAACTACACTCAGTGCCGAGAAATTTGCATTTAAGAGAAATAGTAAAGGACATAGTTCTGGGGTTTCTGATCTTATATTTTGATAATGTTGCTCTTTTATATCACATGGAAATGGAGAGTTGTTTAAAAGTTTTGCTTTCGGTAACTCGTTCTAGGTAGGGAGTCCTATCTTGTTCTTGAAGTGGTCACTATATTGTGTGACATTAATCTACCATAGGTAGCAGTGATTTTTTTTTTTTTTTATCTCTTACTCAGGGATGAAAATAGGTGTGCATAGAAGCGAATTTTAAAAGCTTTTTCTCTTCAAATCATCTTTTTCATACCACCTGATAAGCATCTTGCTTGATTCACCATGGCAGTAGCAGCAGTGAAGTGGGCGATATCAAACAGAACTATCTTGAAACATTTATTTCCAATTCAAAGTAAGTGAGTTTTTTAATGTTTAAAAAGTTTTAAACTTTTTCAAATATTATAGAAACATGTATTTATTATAGAAAATTTAAAGCATTTACTTATTGTGTATGCCTTAGTAGGAATGTTTACAATAATGGAAAAAGGGAGAAAGCATAAATGTCTATCAAAAGGGAAATGGATGAATTATAATATATCTTTGCTATATGTAAAAATCTCCCAAATGGAAAAGTATGTCACAGAACAGTGTCTTATTATATGATCCCATCTGTGCACTTAAAAGATGACCTTTAAAAAAAAAAAAGATAACCTACTACATATGTCTGTATGTATATATATGTATAAATGCAGAGTAAAATACATGGAGCAAATAGGTTATCTGTAGATCACAACTTGGATTTTAACTGAGGTCAAGAAAGGGATTGATAAAGAGGAACTTTCTCTGGTTTGAATCATACTTACTATATTTTCATATATTACTTTTTTAGTAATATTTAACAACAGCAAATAAAGGGCAAAATTACAATTCCATCTTACAAAGACAATCATTGTTGACATTTTGGTGTATTTGCTTTGTGTTTTTATCTATATATTTAGCCACTTAAAATAAAATTTAATTTCTACTTACCTTTTCTTTTTTTGATTTTTTAAAGATTTTATTTATTTATTTTTAGAGGAAAAGGGAGGGAGGAAGAGAAAGAAACATCAATCAGTTGCCTCTGGTACCCACCCCGACCTGGAGACAGAACCCACAACTCAGGCATGTGCACTGACTAGGAATCAAACTGGGGACCTTTTGTTTTCTCGGATGACACCCAACCAGCTGAGCCATACCAGTCAGGGTTCTACCTACCTTTTCTAAAGAAGTGTATGTAGTCATTTTCTTCAAAGTCTATTAATACCTTTTTGATAGTTAAAACATCAATCCATGTAAGTAAGTAGATTATTAAAATCTTATTTTCTAGCCAGCCTTACCTTCAGTTTCTTTTTCCACTGTCGGTATGCTATTCTCCCATTTCTAAAGCAGACATAGTTAGAGTGCTGCAATAGGTTTGCTTTTGCATGTTTAGTTACATTAGCTTTTTTACACATCTCTGCCCACCTCAGTCTCTTCCTTCATGTTTCCTATTTACTCTCATTTGCAATTAAATGTTTGTTTATTGAGTTAAGGAGAAAAGAGTTGTTTGAAGACTAGGATTAAAAGTATAAGTAAAAGTACCCTGGCCAGGTGGTTCAGTTAGTTGGAGTTTCATCCCAAACAACAAAAAGATCCAGGTTTGATCCCTGATCTGAGCACATACCTAGGCTGTGGGTTCTGCCCCTGGTTGGGGCACTAGTGGGAGGCAACCGATTGATGTTTCTCTCTCTCTTTCTCTCTCATCAATAAACATATCCTCAGGTGAGGATTTAAAAAAAAGTGTGTGTGTGTGTGTGTGTATATGTATAATTAACTAATAAAAGGAGATTGCTGAGAGACTTTAGATGTAAATATCAGTCAAAACAATAGTCAGCCCTTGATTACCTGGGAGCATTTTTGTTTCAAATTGTGAGTGAGACCCCTTACTGCTTAAGCCTTCCCTTTGCCCTGACAGGAACCCAGCCTCGAGGCTAATGGAAAGTCAGAGCTAATCAGTTTTTATGTAGTCCCTTGGATAAGTGAAAATTGTCCATGTATACTTTACCCAATAGACTGTAAATCTGTACAGTGTCTAATTTATTTTGGTTTTCTCAGTGCTTTTCGTACATGGTAGATGATAAATAAATGTGGAAGTGATCTGAATGGATGGGACTTGTCAAATATCTAGTTAATTAAAAATTAACTTAAATAACCCCAGAAAATTATTGCATTATCACTTAGCCATCCTAGTACTCACTGACTGCTTAGCTTCCTGCATCCTGAAGCCCCTTATTCTACACAATTTCTATTATTACTATTATTAAAGGTAAAGTATTACTATTATTATTGATATTTTATACTAAAGGAAGGACATTAAGATTAAAGGCAAAACAAAACCATGATTAAGGGAGAAAGTTCAGTGAGCAAAAATAAAGACCTCCTTATATTTTAGAAGGAACTTCCAAAATCTTCCAAAAATATACCATCAGTATGGGAATGTGGAATATTTTACAGTCTTTTAAGCATACTATTAAGTTATTTGATCTTTACAACTTTGGATTTTACAACTTTGAATAATGCCACATGGTATGCTGTGTGGTATTCTCTTTCTGAAGATAAAGGAACTTGAGTTCCCTGGCCTTCAGAAGCTTATCCAAGGTTGTGTATGTGGTAAATGAGAGCTGTGCTCAAAATCTAGGTCTCCCCATTTTACTTTGTCCAATACACTTTCTGCTGTACCACCATCCCTGTAGTAACTTAAAATACTGAAAATTTGTCAATTAAGTGGGCTATCTGCTTTTATATATCTTACCAAAATGCAAGTAAACCTATATATGTAACAATAGCCCATAAGTTACAGAGAGCTGACTCATTGGAATTCTTTTTGGCACATTTAGTTGCTTGGGGTTGATGTTAACTTTGGCATCAGTTCTAATTATATACTTAGAACCTCTGATACTTAACCATAACCACAATTTTTCTCTTGATAAAATGTCATATGAATTTTTTAGGTATTAATGATGCAGAAATTAACATTTTAGAGGCAGTTTGACAATCACTTTTTTATTAGTACTACTGTTGGGTACACAGTAAGGAACATGGTGTGGCTGCTGGCCTTAAGGAACTCACTTAGATTTGCAGGTGAAACAGATATCTATAGAAAATAGAAATACCTGAAAAATGAGGTAGAATGTGAATATGTCACAAGGGTACAAAAAAATGTCTGTGTAAGTACAGAGTAGAAATTGTAGTTTCTTGTTGAACTGAAATACTATTGTTTTGAGTCTTGTCTCCTGCCTATTTAAGAACACAATTCTGTCTGTTCTGCCTCTGCTACCCAACCCTGTTTCTTTCAGTGAACATGTACATCACCTAGCTGGTTTGTATTCAGAGAGTAAAACTTCTCATATTAATCCAGACAGATCCTCAACAGTGTAAAACAAGAAAATAAAATGCATAAATGTTTTTACTTTATCCTCTGGTTTTTCTTATTGAATACTTCTCTGTATTAGGACAGTTAATTGAAAAGTAATGAATCTTTTGAGAGATGAGGTTCAATTTCTGATATTTTTTGTATTTTGTTATATCAGTGAATCTTGGGTTTGACATTTTGCTGAACAGTCTTTTATGATAATAGTGAATTTTGTTAAGGTAATTTTTATGCTTTGGGGTGAGAATTTATATTTAGACCTGTAAGTGTATGCAGTCCTTGGGGAAAGGATACGTATACAAAGATGGAAGGCATCTTTTTTACACATATTTGATACACATCAATAACTGATGCAGAAAATACTGCAAAGATGGTGTAGCAATGTCATTTGAAATGTTGGTTGTGGGACATGTAAAATAGACAACTCTTCCATCTGCAATCGGGCTTGTGGGATGGGGAGAGGAAAAGGATTTTATGGAAGAGTAGCACATTACTCTGAAGGATGAGTGATATTTGGACAAAGTGGGGATTGTGTTTCTTACTGAGGAGCAAGAGGCTCAGTTGAGAGAAGATGATTCTTGACTTTAGCCAAGAAATATTCAGAATTTGCTTTTAACTATACTGAGCTACATTATATTTTATTTTATATTTGAAGGGACATCCTTTCTCTGAACACAGGAGAACCTTTCACAGACTTCTTAAAAAATAATTGTGGCTCTTGAATTTGTAGGTATTCTAAAAAAGAAAAATGTACTTTTAAATATGAGCATTTTGTTAAGGAAAATTAATTTTGAACAATTTATTTTGTCGTCGTCGTCGTCGTCGGCAGCCATCCGTCTCGAGAGACGATGGTGTAGCTTCTTAAGTGTCTATCTGCACCGCCGAGAATGGCTGTGCAGTCCAACTCGGGAGTGACACGACATCTATCTCCTCCCGTGTTGAATCGACATCTTGCGATGACGCTGGAGTGTTCTCTCCAGTGGAGCTGAAGCTACAGAGCCTGGGCAGGGTGATATGGAGGGTCTGCTGTTGCCCATGCAGCAGACCCCCCCTCTCTTCGCAGCTGAAGGGTCCAAGGGAAAGACGGAGTCAATACAGCTTGGCTTCAGGTGCGCCGCAGGAGTTGCCGGTGATGACTACAACGTCAAACCGCCTTAGGGACTCCGGCTCCGGATTTTCTGTCGGGGTTTACTCCCTTAGCCTTTCCCCAGAAGAGGTATGCCGCAAGGCAGCGGAGGTTTTTTGGAGTCAGAGTTTTCCTTCTCTGAATTTATTTTGTATTTCATCAATTATACCCCACCCCTTATGAGCTGTGTACCCCAGTCACATGAAAGTTTTTAGAATTCCCAAATACTTCATATTCTTTCTTACCTCTGGTCCTTGGCACTTGTTACTCCCTCTGCAAGGAATATTATACTCACTCTTTAGTAACTCCTATTTATTCCTCATCATTCCAAGTACCTTAGACATCATCACCACTGGAAAGACATTGTTGAACCTGTACAGTTGTGTTTTGTAACTTTTCTGTGTTCCCTTCTCTTTCCCAGTATTTACCTATCCTAATAGGGCTTATCATATTGGAATTGTTCACTTGTCTGTTTCTCACCAGACTTGTACCCTTTCCGAGGGCAGGGACTGGATCTTTCTTGTTAAATCCCTGGCCATTAGTACATCCCTGTTTTATAGTAAATAGTAAATATTGGTTGAATGAGTGAAACTAGCTTTACATTTATGTGAGAATATATGCTCAAATTAACTAAATCCACTTCACTTTTTGGGTTTTTTGCAGATGGAGGTTTATATTGCGTTTGTCATAAATCCACGTATTCTCCCCTTCCAGATGACTATAATTGGTACGTATTAAAATTCAGCTGAAAAAATAACAGTCTGTTAGCTGTATCTGAAATGGTTTACTTTTATTTCTTGTTTGGGGGTTTTCTGCTTTTTAATTATTCTTTCTTTAGTTTTGTTTTTAGAAGTGATTTCAGTGATCTTATTTACCCAGTATCTGGGCTTATAAATGTTTTAAATAAAAATCATTATCATTATATTTCAGTGAATACTTAATTTTTTATAAGACAGACATGTTTGAAATGCTATCTTTTCTTCCTGAAGCATTCTTTAGCTTCTTGAAAATCTTAATTAGTTTTTCTGATTTTCCCTCAGGGTTCATATCTGTTAGTTTATGCAGTTATTTATCTTTTCTTTCGTTTGACATTGAATAATCCTAAATCACAAATACTTAATTCAACCACAATTTATTTGGTACTTAGTCAATTCTAGTCGTTATGCTAAGAACTAGGAATAACATATGAATAAGATGCCTTTTTTCTCTATAGCAGTCTGATGTGCAGAAATTGCAACATATTTTCTTAAGCTGCATTTTTATTGCAAATTATAGTAAAGATATATTTTATTCCCTCTTGACACTATGTAGTTTTAATTTGAGTTTTAATTGTACACTTAATAAGTGTTAAGATAGTGATGAAATTAGACAAGGTAATAGGTAACACTTTTTGAGCCTGAAAAGAATGAGTCTTATAGGAGTGTTGTGTAAAACTTCATCCATCAAAAATTATTTGATAGATTAAATGTTCATTGTAGCCATGTTATGATATTTAATCTTAAAATCATGGTGAAACCACCTCATCTTTTGTTAGCTAAAATGCACTTCATAGTATCATTACAGGTCTGTCTCAGATCTGGTTGGTATTGAAAATCTAGAAAGTTAAATTTATAGACATCTAGAGAACATGGATATTTAATAAAAGCCGGAAGTCATGCTCCTTAGGATGTATATGGATCTAAGTACAATATTAGTTGCCAGAGTCTTTAAAAAAACAGGCTTGGTTAGTTGGTACTTGAAAGAATGAGATCCAGTCACAGCATTCCTGGAAGTGTTTAGAGGAATACTGCTCAAAATTTATTCTTCTGAGGGATATTACTAGAGGGAAGGGTTAATATCCAGTAGTTTCCAAATTTGTTTGACCATAGAACTCTTTCTTTTTTTTAAGACTTTATTTATTTATTTTTTAGAGAGAGGGGAAGGGAAGGAGAAAGAGGGAGGGAAACATCTATGTTCAAGAGAGAAGCATCGTTCGGTTGTTCCTCACTCGCCTCCATCCGGGGACCAGGCCTGCAACACAGGCATGTGCCCTGGCCAGAAATTGAACCAGGGACCTTTGGCTTGTGGGGTGATGCCCAGCCCACTAAGCTACACCAGTCAGGGCTGACCATAGAACCTTTTTCAGGGGAAGCTTCTTACTGTTGTGCTGTTCTGCCAAAGGCACTTAGAGAAATGCTGATTTAAACAAAGTGCTCAGCTACAACCTTTATGATTAGAAGTTCAGGTGATCCTTTACCTGGAAGATTATGTACTTCGTTGATATTCAACTTTAATAATTCAACCAAGTAATGTCCTTCTTACAACTTTTTGAAGGCAGTTTTTAGATAACAGAATATGAAATAGAAGTTTTAATAATAGTGACAAATAAATATGAAAGTCTCTTCCAAAGATCTTTGTAGTCTAAAATCCAATAACTTGAAGAATAACTTAGATATAATAGTAGGTAATGCATTAACGGTTTGTTGTGGTTGTTAAACTGACATTTTATGGGATGGTGTGATGGTATGAGTACCGGGTTTGCCAGTCCAGTGATATGGCATCTGTTCTTCAGGGATTCATGATTGATTAATTTTAGCTCTAAGAATAATCATTCTGCATTGAATACAGTATAACTATTTCTGAAACATTCTTTTTTTAGCAAAGTAGAGCTTGCTTTGACATCTGATGGCAGGACTATAGTTTGCTACCATCCTTCTGTGGACATACCGTATGAACACACAAAAGTATGTATGAGAAAATCTCTTAAAATTTTTAAGTTGCTGTTAAAATAGTCACACTTCCTTATAGTATCTAAAAAGAAGTATTTCCTTATATTTGTTTGTTTGTTTTTTTAATTTGGTTTAGATCTTTTGGCTTTTTTATTTTACTGTTTTGATTTTTCTCTCATTTCTATTTCATCCTCTATCTTTAAAGGCCTTTTTTCAGTACACAAAGTGAATCATTAAAACACAATTACGGCATCAGTTTTCTGGTCTAAAATTTGGTAGATTTTTGACTAGTGATCAAACACATCTAATATAAACTTACAGAAGACATTGTCCCATGTTCCTCTATATTATAATCTAGTAAATTATGAAAAACTTGTTTTTTAGAGGCTGTTTCATAAGATTTATATTGTATTGGGTCTAATAATCCTTTTACTGTTGAATTTTCCCTGTTAGTTTTTTCTCATTGGCCAACATGGGCACATGTTTTGTGGCCTAGCTTAATTGTTTTCATATTTCTTTCAAAGCCAGGCTCTAGATAGAAGAGGTTTTGTTTTGTTTTTAATACAGTTTATCCTTGGCCTAAGTCTTATTATTATTTTATATTTGAAAGGCTTTCTTCTCTTTCTTTAAGCCTTCTTCTACTATATTTGGTAATGTTTGATTTGCTTTTTGAGAAGAAAATAATTAGATAATTCAAGTCATCACATGAAGCACCAAGTGATACCTATTTTTAAAGATTACCATTAGGGCCAGAGGACTGGTTGATTTGACAGAATACATTGTTATTTTGCTAGTTTTTATTCCCTTTTTAACCTCACTGTTTTGTCTGCCTGTTTTGTATTCTAGCCACGTATCATAGTAATAATGCAATACCTCTTTCGTTTCATTTCTTTGAACAATGTGCAGAAAATAGGCCTACGTCAATAACTTTTGGCCTGTAACCCTTCCAGCTCACACTATTTTGTGGCTTCTTCCATTCTTATTTTGTGGTGTATTTCTGGTTAAGTTCTTTTTCCTGTTTTAGTAGTAATATTAGGAAGCCCATAATTGCAAGGTTATTTCTCAGCATCCAGAGTCTCATTAATATATGACTTCCTATATCCCTGAATCTGACCCTTCTCCTATCTCTCCCGACTCTCAAAACTTTTCCACTGGACTTTTAGAACTTAACTATCATCAACAAAATCTCTCATAAACTTAACTTCTTCCAGAATGTTGCCTTAGCCTTCAGGTAAAAAGATCCTTTTTTCTGCTTCTGCCTGGCACAGTTTTATTAAAAGTACTGATATTCTCAAAATGTTTTCCAAATTTAGGATTTCTAGTTTAGGAAAATAAAGGTATTCCACCAGTGGCAAAATAATAATAATAATAATAATAAAAACAGGAAAAATAAAGTAAAAATATAAGTGCTAGACAATTCTTTTTGGTGATTGATTTAGTGAAAAGTTTTAAATGTCAAATTTTTTTAATTCAGAAAAACTGGAAATTCAGGGTGATAGTTATGAATGTTTTATGAAGTTCAGATTTAGTTTTATTTTAGTTTTCCTTTTAAATGAAACATTCATGTACCCTTTCTTTGAAGTTGTTCAAGGAGATAAGTACTGCCTAATAATCAGTTCTGAGTCTGCCAGTGGCTCTTGGTGTAGACTTCAAAGAATCCACAATTCCAGTGTTTTTTATCTGTTTGCCTGGCAGGGTGGTGAGAAACCTGTTTTTGATCACACAAAGCAGAGAGAATCATTAACACTTGAAAATAACTTTTTTGATAATACTTAAAATATTTGATCTTTAGCAACAGATTTAATAAACTAAAATAGAGAATATAGGTTCCAATTCCATATTTGCTAGCACCCGAAAGGGTCTGATAGTAATTTATAAAGATGCATTAATATTTCATTTTACAAACAAGAGATGATATTTTACTAATATTTGAAGTATCTAAGGAGCATTTTCCTTTAATTTTATATCTTTTTCTGTTTGAGGATGTAAAAGAAATGTTAATAGTTACCTATCATTATTGAACTCAGAGAGTGAGAGACATCTAAGCATATTATATATTATTATTTCACCTAATCCTCATCAAACCCTTATTAGGTAGTTATTACTTCTCTGACTTTATAGAAAGGGAAATTAAGAGCTTAAATTAACTTGCCCAAGGTCATAGAATTAATAAGTGATAGACTCAAAGGCCAAAGCTCAAGTTCTTAACTTCTTCATTACACTTCCTCCTTATTCCCTCCCATACTATGTAAGTGGTTCCTTATTTCTACTTATGTCAAATTGTTGCTTCTAAATCTTAACTTTGAAAGCCTTTCATAATCTGGTTTCTTGAGATCCTTTTCTTAAGATTACTTTATCATGTGTTCTTACCTCCGTTCCTTTACTCAGAAGGTTTGTTATCCCTTGTAAAATACATTCTGCCCTCTGACAAGTCTGACTTGGCTCCCATTCTGCTTCTCACTGATATCTTTGTTATTTTGGTGGTACTTGTACCACCTTCATGTACTTATATATTGCTTTGTAAGGGGTCTTACTGTTTCATGTACATAAGCTCAATAAATATAAGTATGTGCTAAAACATACTCAGTTTACCATAAAGCATCATTTTTTGGCATTTCAGTCATCTAAAATAAACACACTGAAATTTTTCCTGCCTCCATTGTATATGAGAAATGTCCTTTACTTTTCTTTTTTTTTACACAACTTTCTTTTCATTCAATATAGGGAAATCACGTGTATACTCACCTAGTCCAGACTGTCCATCCTCAGCTAAGAAACTTATCTTTAATAATTCAGTCTTTAGCATACCTCTCTCTCATTCTTTTAACTGACATTTCTGTTGTGTTTTTAATTGAATTTATTGGGGTGACATTGGTTAATTATATAGGTTTCAGGTGTACAAATCTGTAATATTGTACATCATCTATGTATTGTATTATGTGTTTACCACCCCAGGTCAAGTCTCCAGAAATGTCCTTTTCAGTATAAGATTTGCCATTGTATCTCACTTTAATTTTATTCAAGGTAGAGATGCTAAACTTTTAATTAAAAGTAATAATAATAAGCACAATTTATAGTTTTGAGAAACAGGAACTAAAGTAATGTCTTTATTTTTGAGGAGGAAACAACTTTAAATAAGAATTCATTATTGGAAAAGAAACCCAAAACAATATGAGAAAAAAATTTTTTTATTCTTTAATGACTAATGCAACTAAGTCAAATTCTGTTCTGATAACTTACCTACCCACCTTGAGGTACTGTAATGAATTCTTAAGAATGGTGATTGTTTTATTGCAAATTTAATCAAATGCTGGCTAGCATTCCTATATTGCGATGCTGTTCATTACTGATTATTTTGTAGCCTATACCTCGGCCAGATCCTGTGCACAATTATGAAGAAACACTGGATCAAGTACTGAAAACCAGATTAGAAGAAAAAGATGAACAATTTGAACAAGGACCTATGATAGAACAACTTAGCAAAATGTTCTTTACTACTAAGCACCGTTGGTATCCTCGTGGACAGTAAGTTCTATTTTCTTTTCTTCAGTTCCCACTAGACACACTGAAGGAACATTTAATTTACCTTGCATTAACAAACTTCTGCATGGGGAAATTAACACCCGATATGATATGATCACCTGTTCTCTATATATTTTATTGACGTTGATATATAACATTATATTAGTTTCAGGCATACAACATAATGGTGTGATATATATGTGTGCATGTGTTTATATATATATATACACATATATATATATCTCACATTTTTATCCATTCATCCATTGATGGACACATAGGCTGTTTCTATATTTTGGCTATTATAAATAAAAATAATGCTGTGGTGAATAATGGTGTGCATATATCTTTTCAAATTAGTGTTTTTGTTTTCTTTGGCTAAATACCCAGAATTAGAATTGCTGGATTATATGGTAGTTCTGTTTTTAGTTTTGGAGAACTGTTACACTGTTTTCTATAGTGTTTGCAATTGCCATTCCCACCAGACTGCTTCATATATTACAGTATATATTTAAATCTACATACACTGTAGCTAAAATGAAATAGTACTTCTCTTTTCCTTTATTTTAATGGGGGAAATTAACCAAAGCATTCAGTGAATTTTGCAAGAATTCTTTAAAAAATTTTCCAGCCCTGGCTGGTGTGGTTCAGTGGATTGAGTGCCTGCCACAATCCAAAAGGTCACCAGTTTGATTGCCAGTCAGGGCAGATGCCTGGGTTGTAGGCCAGGTCCCTGGTTTGTGGTGTGCAAGAGGCAACTGATAGATGTATATCTCACACATTGATGTTTCTCTCCCTCTTATTCCCCCTCCCTTCCCCTCTATAAAGATAGATAAATAAAACTTAAAAAAAAAAATTTCCAGCCCCTGGTTGCTGTGGCTTAGTGGATTGAGCATCGGCCTGCGAGCGAAGTGTCACTGGTTCGATTCCCAGTCAGGGCACATGACTAGGTTGCACATCAGGTCTCCAGTTGAGGGCACGAGTGAGAGGCAACCACACAGTGATGTTTCTCTCCCTCTCTTTCTCCTTTCCCCTCTCTCTACAAATAAATAAATAAATAAACAAACAAATTAATTAAAAAAAATTATTTTCCATTCTATGATAGTCATTTAACATCTTGTTTTTTATCTTCCTGATAATTGATTCTGATTTCATCCCTTTATTTCTTTAACAAATTTTGAGTTATTGCAAAAGAAAAACAAAATTAGGGTATACAGCCAGTAATTGGGCTGTATATACTGTTCTCAGTTCCTTTAGTAGTTTACAATTGCCTCTGTGTAAGTACTCATATTTTATGACATTGATTCTAACTCCTGTCTGTCTGGCTTTAATATTTTCTTCTTATCACTTTCTTTCTCTCTCATGTATCAAAGCTATGAGGTGGCTTTTTTCAGTTTATGTTTGTTTGAGCACCTTTTGTTCTTATCACTGTGTCCCCAATAACTAGCGCTGGTCTGGCACATTTATGGCTGGACATGCTGTGAAACTAATGAATATACATTCATTGAGCTGCTCTACTAAGTACTGGATAATCAGAAACACAATCCTTATTTTGGAGTTGTTATGTCAAGGAGGAAACAGGGTAAAAGCCAAATGGTTAAGCCTTGAAGGATGGTTAGTACTAATCCATGGGGAATGGGGAAGAGACTCCACAGTCAGAGAGAACAGCATGTGTTAGAATGTTCCAAGGAATCTGCAAGTAGTTCAGCTTGGATAGGACCCAGGATATGAGGAGGGAGTGTAGGAAGTGTTTTATAAAGGATTTTACGTTGTACTGAGGAGTTTATATCTTATTTTCATTGCCAAATTTTAAGAAGCAAACTGACATGACTAGCTTTTATACATTAGAAAATCATTACGTAGGCTCTGTATTTGGCATAAGGTGATATATGGAAAGGTTGGAGTCAGAGAGACCTGTTAGGGAACTATTATAAGAGTCCAGATAAAAAAATGTTGAAGATCTAAGTGGAAGGATCAGCAATGGGAATAGAAAGGAGGAAAATAAAAGAGAGGACTATATTTAAGAACTTGTAATTAGCAGCAGTAGGTGACTCAACTGTGTGTGGGTGGTGAGAGTTGGAAGAGATAAGATACCTCTCACATTTAGGGCAGGTGTGGTGCTGCCATTCATACAAGTGGAGAAACAGGTTTGGGAGTGAGGAAGATGAACCCATTGTTGGTTAAGTTGAGTCTGAAGGGTCTGTGGATCATCTGATGGGAAGCAATTCTGAAAGCAAGTGGATATATAAATATGGAGCTCAGTTTACTTTTTGTTTCTCTTCAGAATGTATTTATTTCCTTCCTTATCCTTAGTTCTAATAGAAATTCCTCAGGTCTGTGCCTCATAGTCCATGTTTTGCTAAAATTCATTGAGAGTTTAAATTACATTTGTTATATAGATGACATGAAACCTGCTTTGTTAATACATTTTTTTATTTCCTCCGTCTTACTCCCAATATTATTGTCCTTAGAGTGTTTCAAACTAGACATCTGCTCAAAGTTTTGAACTCATTATAACAAAATACAGCTTCTCTTTTCCTGTCTTAAAAAAGCCCTTTTGTTTATCTTTCTGTAATAAAAGAGATATTTCTGTATCAATTTCCCAAGGAAGAATCTGATATTTCTTTGACCACCATGGTGTCTTTTAATTCCTGCTTTTATTCTCTATCCCCTTTCTTGATTTTTCTTTCTTATTTAGTATTACTTTGTTTATGCATGCTTGTCTGGCCTTTTTCCTGTTTTGGTAATTGTAAGTTAGGGTATGTGAAAAAAAATGAGCGAGCTATTTCATACCCCCAACTCTAAATCATTACTGTATTCTAAGATTTCTTTCCATGATTTATAAAATCTCTCATGTTTATCTTATATTTCTTGTCATTATTCAAATATTTTAGTTCAAGCACCCCATTGAAATTATTTTATAATGGCTTTGAGTACCTGTTTTCTTCCTGCATGTTCCATATTGCTACAACCTTTTGTCATCTTTCGTACATCATGAAATCATTGAAGTTATGGAAATCATCTCAAGGTGTATAGTTCAGAGGTGGCAAGACTGAGGGGAAGATCACTAGGGAGCCTTAAAATTAAGCCTGATATCTTCAGAATTTTATGTATAGTACCTCACCTATGTTTAATCTTAGTTACTTACTTAATCTTATTACTGCTAATAATTCTTTGACTGCTAATTCTTCTGGTATGTCTTGTCCCATTAGGGTTAGGAAGTTTCAGTTGTAAGCAGACTTTAACTAATTGCAGTTAATTAGCCAAATATCTATCCTAATACAGAGCTCAGTAGAAATACTCCAGATACTAGCTTATGTATATAAAGAAAATATTTACCTGTAAGTATTGTTCTCGTGATGCATCATCTTTCAGAATTTTAAATAAGGCAGTTTGTGATCACTGATCACTCAACAAGTATTTATTAGGCATCTACATGTATATTTTGGATTGATGTAAGCCATTTTCAAGTGGTATTGTGTAGATGTCAGAGACCGTTTCTCCTGAAACATCAGGCAGTAGTATATAGACGGTTGTTTAAATATTTTATCATTTTCAGGTTATAGTAGTCGAGAATGGATCAATGCATTATGAATTTAATAATTGGAGACATAGACATCTTTTCAAATAATTTTTTATTAAAAGGTATAAAATGCTTGTTTTAGAAAAGATAGTATTTTTAAACAATGTAAAAGTATTTAAAGTGTAAAATAGGAATCTTCTCTATACCTACTCATACCCTGTTCCCCATAGATAAACACTGTTTAACTTTCCCTAGATGAATAACCCTACTTCAAATTATACTCCTGCCTCATGTATATACAGATATATCAATTTTGTACTTTTTGAACTCCAATCAAGTAAAACTTTTCTGAGAATGTAACTTTGTATTAAAGAAACCTGGGCTGATTTAAATCATCTTGCCTTTACTACTTACTAGCTAGTTACTCACTTTTGTTATCTGTTAAAGAAAATAGTAATAATAATGTCTAATTTTCATGATGGTTTTGATGTAAATATAACCATATAAGGTCAGCACCTGGCATATAATATATGCTCAATAATAATACGGTAATAATTACTAGTATTGTCTCTTGTTCATAGTTTTCCTCTTAACTCACTCTTTTTGAAGCATCTTTTCTTAAATAGTCTCTTGTGTGGTATAATTGACATACAGAAAAATTCATCAGTTTTAAAAAGTATAAAACTTGAAGACTTTTGACAAAAATATACAGTTGTATGATCAATGCCACAATTATAATGTAGACTATTTCATCACTCAAAAAAGTTCTCTTGTGTTCTTTTGCATTCAGTTCCCTCCCTGGCTGTCACTGATCTGCTTGCTATCACTTTGTAGAATTTCTAGAATGTCATGTTTAACTCTTTCTGGAATTTCATGTAAATGGAATTATACATAGTATATAAGGTATAAAACATATAGATCAAAGTCCTTTATAATATAGATACATATGCTTTGCAAATATTTTCTCCCTGACTGTACCTTGCCTTTTCATTTCCTTAATGAAGATCAAAAGTTTTTGTTTTTATTTTAATGAAGTCCAATGTACAAATTTTTCCTTTTAGTTTGAGTTTTTTTGTGTCCTGTTTAAAAAATCTTTGCCTAACCCAAGGCCGCTAAGGCCATTTCCTATGTTTTCAGCTAGAATTTTTATAATTTTAGCTATAACACTTAAGTCTGTATTCCATTTAGAGTTAATTTTTATAAGAGGCATAGATAGAGGTGTATTTTTTTGCATGCCTATCTAGTTATTCCAACATCATTAGTTGAAAATATTATCTTTTCCCATTGAATGCCCTAGTACCTTTGTGGAAAATTAAATGGCCATATATGTGGGTCCTGTACTTTCTATTTATTCTATTAATATATGTGTCTATTTTTGTGATACCACACTGTTTTGGTTATTATACTGTTTTTTTTTTTTATAAAAATTTATATTTCAAATCATCTGTTCAATATTGCCTTTCTATATTTAATCTAAAAACCGAACTATCTTAATTTCTTTTTTTTATGTGTTTTATTGATTATATTGTTACAATAGTTCCAATTTTCTCCCCTTTACTCCCCTCCACCCAGCATCTCCCTCCCCCAGCAATCCCCCCCCAAGTCCATACCCATGGTTCGTAAAAAATAACTATCCCTCCTTCTCTGATTTTAAGACCCTTTGTAATCTTGTAAAGGACAATGGGCGAAGGTCTCAAGCTCCTCTAGCTGCTTCAAGCTGGACATGGTCGTCGTCCTACCTACCCTTGGGTCCAGAAATTGCTAATAGTGGGGGTGTGGAGGGGAGGGTGGCCTACCCACATGGGGAAGGATCGTGCAGACTCCACGTCAGTTGGCTGTCTCCGCACAACAGCGTGCTTGGTTTAACAGGCTGGCATCCTTGTTGTGTTCTGGGGGCAACAGATTTGGCGAAAAGGGTTGAAAGACATCATTCAATCCATAACTACTAGATGACAAAAGGCAGGGATTAATTTTTCAATGTTCCACATTAGGAGGAAAAAAAAAAAAAAAAGGCCTTCTTTGGAGGAAGGTGTGCTAGGCACATCTCACCTGTCCAAAACCCTTTTGCCCATTATACTTAGTTTGGGCTGAGGGAAATAGTTTAGGTTTCCCCCCCTCTCAGACCTCTGGGCCCTTTCTGTCCAAACCATTAGGATAGAAAAGAGAAACCAGTTTTAAAGTGAAGCCCACAGACCACCCCATTCTTCACCACCCCAGCCATTTAGTTCAGCCAAACCGTTGAGTCTCAGGAGGCAGCGCTGCAGAGAGGATTAAGTGAGGCTTATGCGTACAGACAATCACTCAGGTAATGCGGTCATAGGCTTATGCCCTTTGAAAACAGAAAACACATGTTAATTTATGTAACATAACCCACAAACAAGTCTCTAAATCTGTAAGACTGTCTTATTGGGAAGACATCCAGTTGCAAGGCACTTGACATTCTACTTGCCTGCAACTTGAATATCTTTGATGATATCACAGACATGGTTTAATTTTCAAGTGAAACCATATTTTAAATGAGAAGAAACTTTTAAGACGGTTAGCTGCCCTACTTTATAGTCTACTACTGATCATTGTGATTTTCCTTGAATAATGATTTTTCTCCCTAAGATTACTCTCCTTGTCTTTAAAGGGACTACATTAAGTCCATTTTTAATTTATCCTGTTCATTTGCATAAACATAACAAGAGCAGCAAATGATCACTTATGATCTTTAGTTCTGCTTTGCTGGAACTTACGCAAGGAACATTTAGGGTGACCTTCAGTCTGCTCTTCAGGGCACAGAAGCAGGGCCACATACCTGGCCATTCATCCTTGCCTGTACACACCTGTCCTTTCCAAGTCTTTCTGGTTTTCCATTGTACCTTAAGGTCCCTTCTAGCCATCTTTCAGGAAAACAACCTTCATTCCTTCCCTGGAGAGATTGCTGTGGACGGCACAACCAACCATGGTACCAGGCCTTTTATCTCGCGGGCTTTTATTACCTTTGAAAGTCAATCCCAGTTCCTCAGGGCTTTTTGGTAACAACCTGAGCCCAAGTATGTCTCCTTTAGGCTTGACATTCCAGTCAAAGACTTGGTCAAGAAAAAGAAAAAAAAAAGGAACCTCTATTAACAACTGGTCTTATTACTTCTATGCAAAGAAACTTATGTCATTACTTACTTGTTTAGAATGCCAAACTCTGGAGGGATCAAATAGGGAGAAAAATATACAACGTGAAGGAGAATCTTTGTCCTAATAGTCACTGAACTGGCATTTCCATTCTTTATATTTTCATTTTTCCCCCACTAAAAAAAATTTTTTTGTTTGTTTTTCCATTACAGTTGTCTCACTTTTTTCCCCCTCTTGCTTCCCTGTACCCTGCCCCTCCCTTCCCCCACATTCAGTCCCCACTCAGTTGCCCATGTCCGTAGGTCATTTATACATGTTCTTTGACTTGACCCTTCCCCTTCTTACCCCCTTCTCTCCCTCCCGCCTCCCCCCTTGTTACTGTTAGTCTACTCCTTGTTTACATACCTCTGGTTCCATTTTGCTCATTTGTTTGTGTTGTTCATTAGTTTCCTGTAATAGGTGACAGCATAAGGTATTTTTGTTCCGTTGCCTGGCTTATTTAACTAAGCATAATTCTCTCTAGTTCCATCCATGTTGTTGCAAATGGTAGAAGTTCCTTCTTTCTGCTACATAGAACTCCATTGTGTAAATGTACCACAGTTTTTTGATCCACTCATCTACAGATGGGCATTTAGGTTGTTTCCAGCACTTGGCTATTGTAAATAGTGCTGCTATGAACATTGGAGTGCATAGGTTCTTTTGAATTGGTGTTTCAGGATTTTTCGGATATAATCCTAGCAATGGAATTGCTGGTTCAAAAGGCAATTCCATTTTTAGTTTTTTGAGGAAATTCCAGACTGTTTTCCATAGTGGCTGCACCAGTCTGCATTCCCACCAGCAATGCACCAGGGTTCCCGTTTCTCCGCATCCTCTCCAGCACAAGTTGTTTGTTGATTTGTTGATGATGGCCATTCTGACTGGTGTGAGGTGGTATCTCATTGTGGTTTTTATTTGCATCTCTCTGATGGCTAGTGATGTTGAACATTCTTTCATATGTCTATGGGCCCTCTGTATGTCTTCTTTGGAGAAGTGTTTGTTCAGGTCCGTTGCCCATTTTTTAATTGGGTTGTCTGTCTTCTTGGTGTTGAGTCGTATGAGTTCTTTATATATTTTGGAGATCAATCCCTTGTCTGAGATGTCATTGGCGAATATATTTTCCCATATGGTTGGTTTCCTTTTCACCTTGCTGATGTTTTCTTTTGCTGAGCAGAAACTTTTTAGTTTGATTTAGTCCCATTTGTTTATTCTTTCCTTTATTTCCCTTGCCTTAGGAGATATATCAGTGAAAATGTTGCTTCGTGGGAGATCTGAAATTTTCCTGCCTATTTTTTCCTCTAGGACTTTTATGGTATCACGGCTTACATTTAAGTCTTTGATCCATTTTGAGTTTATTCTGGTGTATGGTGTAAGTTGGTGGTCTAGTTTCATTTTTTTGCATGTCCCTGTCCAGTTCTCCCAACACCATTTGTTGAAGAGGCTCTTTTCACTCCATTTGATGTTCTTTCCCCCTTTGTCAAATATTAGTTGACCGTATGAACCTGGGTTCATTTCTGGGCTCTCTATTCTGTTCCATTGATCTATATGTCTGTTTTTATGCCAGTACCAGACTGTTTTGATTACCGTGGCCTTGTAGTATAGTTTGATATCAGGTATTGTGATTCCTCCTACTGTGTTCTTCCTCAAAATTGCTGTGGCTATTCGGGCTCTTTTTTGGTTCCATATAAATTTTTGAAGTATTTGTTCTAGGTCTGTGAAATATGTTGCTGGTATTTTAATAGGGATGCAGTGAATCTATAAATTGCTTTGGGTAGTATGGACATTTTAATGATGTTGATTCTTCCCATCCATGAGCATGGTATATGCTTCCATTTATTTGTATCTTCTTTAATTTCTTTCTTCAGTGTTATGTAGTTTTCTGAGTACAGGTCTTTTACCTCCTTGGTTAAGTTTATTCCTAGGTATTTTATTTTTCTTGTTGCTGTGGTAAATGGGATTTTTCTTTTTGTTTCTTTCACTGAGATTTTATTGTTGGTGTATAAAAATGCCTTTGATTTCTTAATATTGATTTTGTATCCTGCTATTTTGCTGAATTCACTTATTAGGTTGAGTAGTTTTTTTGTGGAGTCTATAGGGTTTTCTATGTACACTATCATGTCATCTGCAAATAATGACAGTTTTACTTCCTCTTTTCCAATTTGGATGCCTTTTATTTCTCTTTCTTGTCTGGTTGCTGTGGCTAGAACTTCCAAGACTATGTTGAATAGGAGTGGAGAGAGTGGACATCCTTGTCTTGTTCCTGATCTCAGGGGGAATGCTCTCAGTTTTTGCCCATTGAGTATGATGTTGGCTTCAGGTTTCTCATATATGGCCTTTATTATGTTGAGGTATGCTCCCTCTATTCCCATTTTGCTGAGAGTTTTTATCATAAATGGTTGTTGTACTTTATCAAATGTTTTTTCTGCATCTATTGATATGATCATGTGGTTTTTGTCTTTCATTTTGTTTATGTGGTGTATTACATTTATTGATTTGCAAATATTAAACCATCCTTGCATCCCTGGGATGAATCCTACTTGATCGTGGTGTATGATCTTTCTAATGTGTTGCTGGACCCGGTTTGCCAATATTTTGTTGAGGATTTTAGCATCTATATTTATCAGTGATATTGGCCTATAGTTTTCTTTCTTTGTTGTGTCTTGACCTGGTTTTGGAATTAGGGTAATACTGGCTTCATAGAATGAGTTTGGCAGTCTTCCCTCTTCTTGTGTCTTTTGGAATAGTCTGAGCAGGATAGGAGTTAGTTCTTTCCTAAATGTTTTGTAGAATTCACTTGTGAAGCCATCCGGTCCAGGGCTTTTGTGTGCTGGGAGTTTTTTGATTACTGCTTCAATTTCACTAGCTGTTATTGGTCTATTCAGACTTTCTGCTTCTTCTTGATTCAGTTTGGGAAGACTATAGGTTTCCAGGAATTTGTCCATTTCCTCTAGGTTGTCAAATTTCTTGCCATACAGTTGTTCGTAATAATTTCTTATAATCCTTTGTATTTCTGTTGTATCAGTTGTGATTTCTCCTCTTCTGTTTCTGATTTCATTTATTTGGGACCTTTCTCTTTTTTTCTTGATGAGCCTGGTTAAAGGCTTGTCAATTTTGTTTATCTTTTCAAAGAACCAGCTCCTACTTTTGTTGATCTTTTGAATTGTTAGTTTAGACTCTATGTCATTTAATTGTGCTCTGATCTTGATGATTTCCTTCCTTCTACTTGATCTGGGCTTTGCTTGTTGTTCTTCCTCTAGTTCTTGTAGCTGTAGGGTTAAATTTTTTATTAGAGATTCTTCTAGCTTTTTTAGGTAGGCCTGTATTGCTATGAACTTTCCTCTTAGGACTGCTTTCGCTGTATCCCATAGGTTTTGGGTTGTTGTGTGTTCATTATCATTAGTTTCCAGAAACTTTTTGATTTCTTCCTTGATGTCATTATTAACCCATTCATTATTTAATAGCATGTTATTCATTCTCCATGAGTTTGAATGTTTTTGAGTTTTTTCCTTGAGGTTGATTTCCAATTTTAAGCCATTGTGATCTGAGAAGATGCTTGATATAATTTCAATTTTCTTGAATTTGTTAAGGCTTGTTTTGTGTCCTACCATGTGGTCTATCTTTGAAAATGTTCCATGTGCACTTGAGAAGTATGTATATTTTGCTTCTTTGGGGTGAAAACTTCTATATATATCGACTAAGTCCATTTGATCTAGAGTGTTGTTCAGTGCCTCAATATCTTTGGTGTTTCTTTGCTTCGAAGATCTGTCCATTGTTGACAATGGGGTGTTAAAGTCCCCTACTATGAGTGTGTTGCTGTCTATATCTTTCTTGGAGTCTTTCAAAATTTTCCTTATATATTTGGGTGCTCCTAAGTTGGGTGCATATATATTTATAAGGGTTATATCTTCTTGATGGATTTTTCCCTTAAGTATTGTGAAATGCCCTTCTTTGTCTCTTTTATGGACTTTGCTGTGAAATCTGTTTTGTCTGATATAAGTATTGCTACCCCGGCTTTTTTTTCGTGTCCATTTGCATGAAATACTTTTTTCCATCCCTTTACTTTCAGTCTGTGTAGATCTTTTGTTCTAAGGTGGGTCTCTTGTAGACAGCATATATGTGGGTCATTCTTACTAATCCATTCAGCTACCCTATGTCTTTTAATTGGAGTGTTTAATCCATTTACATTTAAGGTTATTACCAATAAGTACTTATTCATTGTCATTTTTCCCCTTTGTACTCGTGTTCTTCTCTGTCTCTCTCTGTTTCTTTATCTTCTTAAAGCAGACCCTTTAGCATCTCTTGCATTGCTGGTTTGGTGGAGATGTATTCTTTTAGCCTTCTTTTGTCTTGGAAGCTCCTTATTTCACCCTCCATTTTGAATGAGAGCTTTGCTGGGTATAGTATTCTAGGTTGTAGGCCTTTGTTTTTTATTGCGTGGAATATTTTTTGCCATTCCCTTCTGGCTTGTAGTGTTTCTGCTGAGAAATCTGATGATAGCCTTATTGGAGCTACCTTGTATGTTATTAGTTGTTTCTCTCTTGCTACTTTTAGGATTCTCTCTTTGTCTTTGAATGTTGCCATTTTAATTATGATGTGTCTTGAGGTGGGCCTGTTGGGGTTCATCTTCATTGGGACCCTCTGTGCTTCCTGGACTTGCGTGACTCTTTCTTTCCTCACGTGAGGGAAGTTTTCTGTCATTAGTTTTTCAAAGAGGTTTTCTATCCCTTGCGCTTCTTCTTCTCCTTCTGGAATTCCTATGATACGGATATTATTACGTTTCATGTTGTCCTACAGTTGTCTTAGAACCTCTTCAGTCTTGTTCGGTCTTTTTTCATTTTGTTGCATTGTCTGGGAGTTTTTGTCTACGTTGTCCTCCAGCTCGCTGATCCGATCTTCTGCTTCCTGTAGCCTGCTTTTAATTCCTTCTACTGTGTTCTTCAACTCAGAGATCGTATTCTTCATTTCCTCCTGGCTCTTATTGATAGCTTCTATGTCCTTTTTCATGCTCATGTAATTCTCTCTGAGTTCCTTGTAGTTTTTCTGGAGTTCCTTGTAGTTTCCCTGGAGTTCTTTGTAGTTTCCGCTGAGCTCATTCAGCTTCTCTATAATCCATGTTTTGAATTCCGTATCTGATAGTTCGCTCCCCTCTATTTCATTTAGCACTCTTTCTGGGGATTCTACCTTTCCTTTTGATGGGAGGTTGTTTCTCTGTCTGGTTTGGCTCAGTGGATTGAGCGTCGGCCTGTGAGCTAAGTGTCGCTGGTTCGATCTTCCAGTCAGGGCACATCAGAGAAGGAAAACTCTGACTCCAAAAAACCTCCGCTGCCTTGCGGCATACCTCTTCAGATAGACTTTTAAGAAGCTACACCATCGTCTCTCGAGACGGACGAGCATGGGCAACAGCAGACCCTCCATATCACCCTGCCCAGGCTCTGTAGCTTCAGCTTCACTGGAGAGGACACTCCAGCGTCATTGCAAGATGTCGATTTAACACGGGAGGAGACAGATACCGTGTCACTCCCGAGTCGGACTGCACAACCATTCTCGGCGGTGCAGATAGACTCTTAAGAAGCTACACCATCGTCTCTCGAGACGGACGGCTGCCGACGATTGTTTGTTGATGCTTCTTAGAATGATCTGCACTTCCTGGATCTGCCTCTGGTGGTGTCAGATCACATACCAGTCTGGGCCTAGGCAGCCTGTTGGAGACTTCCAGGGATTTACTGCTGTTGTCTGTCTTCTTTAATTGTTAATCTATTCAATCTGTGATTAGCTGTCAGGCTTAAGGACCATGGGTGTGGCAGCTTAATTCCTGTAGGCAGGGCCTTTGCTTCCCCTCAGGCTGATGCCACTTGCAGGGGAATTGTCTGCCTGCAGTACTGGGGATGAGTCAGCACTGGGACCCAGTCGGCTGCTCCTCCAGTTCTCACCTCAAAGCCACCGTGCCAAACTCTCCCCAAGTGTCTCCAGTCCTCTCTGCCTTTTCTCTGCTTGAGCCCAGGGTAAGTGGGGGTCAAAATATTTTCGTATGTGATCCACTTAAGGAGCTCGTTTTCTCCTGCTGTTTCTCTCTGGCTAGCAAGAAACCCTGTGGCTTTTCGCTTTACACAGCTGATATTATTTTACTTTCCACTCTGTTGCTGTGGGCTGGGAAGCCCAGCTGGGGGTTTAGACCCTGCCCTTCTGAGGGGGAATCCCCGGCTGCTGAGCTGTTTCTCAGTACCTTCAGCTGCCACCCGTGTGAGCCCAGCCAGCCCTTCCGCGTCTCCGCACTCCCTACCGGTCAAGTTGTGATGTAGCGGCCTTTTCTGTCTCTCCGTGGTTATAAGACTTCTTTCCAGCTGGTGTTCGGTTGGTTATTCCAGATGATTTCTCCAAAATTAAGTTGTAAATCCAGACTGGTCCTGGGAGGAGGTTAGTGTAGCTTCCACTTACTCCTCCGCCATCTTGGATCTCTGGTTATTATACTTTTAAATAAGTTTTGAAATCAAGTAAAATAAGTCCTCTAATTTTGTTCTTTGTTTCAAAAATTGTCTCAGCAATCCTAGTTCTTCTGCATTTCCATATAAATTTTAGAATTGGCTTATCAATTTCTACAAAAAGATAGCTGGAATTTTGAAGGTGATTTTATTCAGTCTATAGATCAATTTCAGGAGAGTTGATATCAATATTGAATCTTTCCATTCATGATATAGTTCTCCATTTATTTAGGTTTTTTCATTATTCATTTAATAGTGTTTTATAGTTTGTACTATGTGAATATTAAACACTTCATTAAATTTATTCCAAACATTTCCTGTTTTATGCTATTGTAAATAGTATTGGGTTTCTAATTTCAATTTCCAATGGTTTTTCATTTGTATGTAGAAATACTATTGATTTCTGTATGTTGACTTTATATCTTGTGGTCTTCAGGCTAGTTCTGGTACCTTGGTTATATATTTCTTAGGATTTTCTGTGTCATGGTGATCATGGTGTCATCAAATAAAGATAAGTTTACTTCTCCTTTTACAATATGAATGGTTTTTATTTTTCTTACCTTGTTGCACTGCTTAGAACCTGAAGTACAATGTTGCAGGTAAGGCTGAGTAGAACTGTTGAGAGCAGACATCATTGTCTTTTTCCCTGTTTTAGTGAGAGAAAGCATTGAGTCTTTAAACATTAAGTATGATGTTCACAATGGGTTTTTTTGTAGATGCCCTTTATCAGGTCGAGGAAGTCTGTTCTATTGTTGGTGGGGAGAGCTTTTTGTTTTTTGTTTTTTGTTTTTCTTTAATCATGAATGGGTGTTGAATTTTGTTAGATGTTTTTATTTATTAAGATCATCATATGGTTTTTCTTTGTTAGTCCTTTTTATGATGAGTCAAATGAATGATTCGAGTGCTCAATCAATCTTTTATTCCTGGGCTAAACCCCACTTGGGCATGATATATTGTTCTTTTTGTGGAATGATTGATTTGATTTGCTAAAATTTTGTATAGAATTTTTACTACTTTGTCTATTAGGGCTATTAGTCTATAGTTTTATAATGCCTTTATTTGGTTTTGGTATTAGAGTAATGCTGCATCATAAAATGGATTTGGAAGTATTTCCTCCTCTTCAATTTTTTTGGAAGAGTATGTGAAAAATGGGTATTACTTTTTTTCTTATAATCCAAGGAAAGAGGTCTCAGATGGAACCAACCCTGCCAACATCCTGGTCTGGGAGTTTCAAATTGTGAGAAAATAAGTTTCTGTTCCAGCTTATTTGGTTTCTGGTGAGGACACCACTGGCCTGGCTGACAGACAGCTGCTGTGTCCTCACGTGGTCTGTCCTTGCTGTGTGTGTGGGGAGAGAGCAAGCTTCCTGGTGTCTCTTCTTAGAAGAACAATATTCCCATTGCATCAAGACCCCAGTTTATAATCTCACTTAACTTTAGAGACTCCATCTCCAAACACAGCTACACAGAGAGTTAGGGCTTCAGTATATGAATTTTGGGGGGACACAAAACTTTAGTCAATAACAAGTGCCTATACCTATATCAATAATATGGGTAAAATTTAAAAATATAAGTGCATACTGGGTGATTCCATTTATATAAACTACAAAAACAGGTAAAACTAATCTATGTTGCTTAAAGACAAGATAATGCCTTTGGTTAGGAGACAGTGATTAGAATGAAGCACAAGGTGGAGGGACTTACGGGGGCTGGTAATATTTAGTTTATTGATCTGGATACTTGTTAATGGTATATTAAGTTCATGAAAATTCACCTGATTCTTTTATTTTGTAAGTTGTACCTCTCTTGAAATAAGAAAGCATAATATGCCAACAATGTTGCTTATTTTCTTCCATCTTCAATATTAAAATGGCTACACAAAAATTCCCCAATTTTGATTAGTTTTTTCTTTGATGCACGTTGATATAACAGCTGTTACAATCGTCGTCGTCGGCAGCCGTCCGTCTCGAGAGACGATGGTGTAGCTTCTTAAGAGTCTATCTGCACCGCCGAGAATGGTTGTGCAGTCCGACTCGGGAGTGACACGGTATCTGTCTCCTCCCGTGTTGAATCGACATCTTGCGATGACGCTGGAGTGTCCTCTCCAGTGGAGCTGAAGCTACAGAGCCTGGGCAGGGCGATATGGAGGGTCTGCTGTTGCCCATGCAGCAGACCCCCCCTCTCTTCGCAGCTGAAGGGTCCAAGGGAAAGACGGAGTCAATACAGCTTGGCTTCAGGTGCGCCGCAGGAGTTGACGGTGTTGACTACAACGTCAAACCGCCTTAGGGACTCCGGCTCCGGATTTTCTGTCGGGGTTTACTCCCTTAGCCTTTCCCCTGAAGAGGTATGCCGCAAGGCAGCGGAGGTTTTTTGGAGTCAGAGTTTTCCTTCTCTGATGTGCCCTGACTGGAAGATCGAACCAGCGACACTTAGCTCGCAGGCCGACGCTCAATCCACTGAGCCAAACCAGCCAGGGGAAGCTGCCAATCACAGTAGCTTTGAATATTGCACTGAAAATAATTCAGTGAACAGCTTCACTTCAGATTTTCCACAAAGCTGTAATGAGGCAGAGAAGTGTTTTGGTCCCTTGGGGCAGGGTAAGGGTGGGGGTGGAGGGAATCTGTTCAGATTAAGGCCCTTCCCAGACTGTAAACTGAATGAGAAAAATGGGATTATTGTAACCACCATCCAGTAATTAAATTTGGCTTTTGTCCACTTCTTCATTTAATACTCCTAAGTGATGTGCACAGTGCTGTCCTTTGGAATACGCAGAAGCTTTTACTTTAATCTCCCAAATGCAAAAACCCAGCTTCAGTGTCAGGGAGCTTCCTACCCCATCTGGATTTTTAAAAGGAAGGTTTTTGGAAAGGGATGACAGTCTCAGTACCATTCCAGAGACCATGGCACATCTACCTGAATTCTCGCTTCACCCACATTTACAAGTCTCAGGGAATGACACTAGGTAAAATGAACAAGAGATACTTGATACTCATGTCCTGAAGTTTCTAGCTGACCTCATCCCACAACAGAGAAGGCCTGAGACTGAAAATTTTCATTCGTTTTACCCTTACCTTAGACTAAGATCAGGGGTCAGTATTCCAATTAGAATCTTAGCGGTCTCTCTAGGGAGTATAACTAGAATGGAAATCCTAGGCTGTAGAGTATGGATATTTTTCAATTCTACTAAATAGTGTCAAACAACTCTACAAATAACAGTATCATTTTATACTCCCACCCAGAAGATATGAAGAGGTTTTCCATCACTCTTAAATCCTCGCTTACACTTGGCATATTTTCAGATTATTTTTGTCCAATATGATGAGTGTAAAATGTATCTTCTTGTTTTGATTTCTATATCTTTGATTACTAATGACAAAACATGTGTATGAGGCATTTGAGTTTCCCGTTTTTTCAAGTTGCTTATTCCTAGGCTTTCCTTATTTTTCTACTAGAGCTTTTACATTTAACATTAATAACATTTATTGTGTTTTACTTGTATTAATTAATGTAATTCTCACAGCAACCTTACAAAGTATATATACTATTCTTATCCTCAATTTACAAATGAGCAAATTATGTCACAGAGAAGTTAAGTAACTTGCCCCGAGGTACAGTGCTAGGGCAGAAAGGCAAACCCAAGCCAATCTGGCTCTACACTCCTCACCGCTACTCCTATTACCACCCTTCCTATATCCTGGATATTAGTCTCTTTTCGGTATATGCATCGTATAAGAATTTTACCATTATTCTTCTTAACTTTCCATTTGAAATGGAAACTTTCAAATAGATAGAAAAAGAGACAGAATGGTATAATGAACTCCTATGTACCCATCACCCAGTTCCAACCATTATCAACTCATAACTTATCTTGTTTCATCTACGCTCCACTCACTTCACTCCTCCCGTTATGAAGCAAATGCTTCGTCACATCATTTCTTCCAGAAACACTTCAGTGTGTATCTCTAAAAGGACTCTTTAACATAATCACACCACCACTGTTATACCTAAAAAGTAATAATTCTTTAGTAATGCTTTTAATTAAGTCAAATTTTTGTGAAAAAGAAAAAATCTTTTCTTAAACAAAACTCTAACTGTAATTTTAGCTACTACATTCCTACAACAGCATCGTCTAGTTAATTTTGCTTTTTTTTCTTGCAATACAAAGCCAATATTAGTAAAACAACTTTCCCTACAATTAAAGAGGAGAAATGGGAAAGGGATACTTGTAAACTGAAAAGACTGAGCCCAGAAAGTCCCACCAACTGATCCCTTTCCCAGCATTATCAGTCCCCAACGTTAGCTCCATCACCCGGGACTGGAGGGACTGCAAGGGTGTGTGTGGCAAGGACACTGGAACAGAGCCAAATTCTTCATTCAATAGAATCCACTAACATTGTGGGCAGGAAACCGGCAGTGGGAGCCAAGACAGGGAGTAGAAAGGGATTTTTAGCAATTTTCCTTGTTCCAAAATGCCTGGTATTATGCATATTGATGCCAGCTGGGAGCAGGGAGTCCTCCTGAGAGAGAATGGGCCAGAAGGCCGTGGTCTGACATCAAAGTACAATGCTATTAACCCACTCCCCTCCAGCTCCAAATCCTCATCTACTTGTCACTCCGAAACTATTTTTGTCAGTTGGCCCCTGCCATTCTGCTTCTGCATTAACTATTTCTCAACAAGGGGAGAATCAAATATACCAGGTGAACAAGAAGCAGACCATTTACCTTCTATTATCTAAACCCCGCACTCATAAGAATTACAAGTTTCTATTCCTCCCTATCCTGAAAAGAAACAAAACCCACTGCAAAGCTGATGTCCAGCCAAAGCCTGGTCCCATGCCCATCGATATGCTCTGGACTGATACACAGAGAGACTATACAGACCAGGGACAAGACACCACTCTGAAACTTGAATTTGTCTTCTGAGCAGGGTTACTACTCTAACATATTAAAAGCAAAACAGTCACACACACACACACACACACACACACACACACACACACACCAACCCCCCCACGCCACCCCCCACTCTTGAGCTGCCAGCTCCCTCTTTTTTAGGAAGGACTTGGTGTATGACTAGCTGCAGCTGCTCCCCTGACCCCTGTGTCCTCCAATGCTCCTGCCCTCAGCAGAGGACATTCAGGCTCCGGTCAGATGCTCTGGCCTCGAGTCTCAGCTCATGTTTTACAGACCTGCAGTCAGAATACGCTGCCCCTGTATCTCCTACTGAAGCCTGTTCATGCAAACAGCCTGCTGGAAAGGGAGCTGCTCCCTGAAGACAGTTCCTTCAGAGACCAGTGAGGTCCCCACGCCCTTTTGCCTTAAGGACTTGCATTTTATAAGGATTTCACATTTATCTTGATAAGTAACTTGTTATCTGTCACATAGTACCGTCAGTCTGTGGTCTCCACATCACACAACGGACACAGAGCCTCAGAAATGGTTCCGCCATCTCAGCTGAGAGTCACTTAGATTTTTCAGCCTGGGCTGAGTTTTATAGCTAAGTAATCTGGCTGTGTCTGATCTAAAAGGGTAGAAGGGATGGGATGCTGAGCTTGGCTGCCCAGAAAATGCCACATGCTAATTTGATTCACATACTGAACAGCAAAAGTCATACAACTACCGTTACTGTCAAACTACAGATCATGGTCCAAAGGTTTCTGCCACCAATCTTTTCTTTAATACTCCTCATGGAGTGGTTCGGAACCTTCCTTTCCCAGTGAAGAAGTCCCATCCTAAAAGGGCCATGGTCACCTACAGTCCGTTATCTAGACTTCCACTAGAAGTCCCTTAAAATTTTATACTCCAAACAAACTTTCTGAAAAATCTCACACTTACTTATGAGCATGAGTCCTAAAGTATTATGATGCCTCCACTACTTCAACTTAATGCTGGTGGGACCAAAAGAGCAACAGTTCAGCAGATAGTGTTATCCCAACTACTCTACATCCATTCCACAAAAAGATAAAAGCAGACTCTGACATGCCCTCTTATATGATGAAACTCAAATACGTACACCCCACCCCAGCAACATCACTGCGTTCCTTTCCACCTTCACACACACACACACGGAAGCCTCTTGCCTGGCCATATAATAAATATTTTTCAATGGCCACTTTTCCCTGCCACTGTTGGGCTCCAAACTCTGTAATAACAAAGGGCACTAAGATGGGTCTATCTATGCAGGAAATTCACCCCCAAAGAGGACACTGTAAACACATCAGCTTAAAATTCGTGTCTCTCCTCAGCTTCATGCTGTTGGTGACAAGCAGGGCACTGTCAGGTAGGCCACGTCCCTGTTCTGCAGACATCAAGGCAGCTGCCCTACGTCTCAGCAAAGAAAATGCCCTACTTCATCCTCCACCTCTTGCTGCTCTGGGATCCTAAAGTATTTATTTCTTCTGCTGCAGAGGCTGATGTGCCAATAAAAGGTCTCTAGTCACCGGTGAATTATAGCTTCAGTCACTGTGCCACGCAGGGTCTTGCTGAGTCCTCTACCCTCTCAGTGTCCAGAGCTCTTGAATTCTCACTTACTCCTTGACCATAAAAAATCCCCAGCACCCACCACTGTCACTATTATCAACACCCATGCCTTGATATAGAACTCACAGACAAAAACATGTGAGAGCCATGAACAAGTCTAATCAGAAAAACAAAGACAAAACTTTTTCTAGCATCAAATCTTCAAACTGCCCTGTGTTAATCTCCAACTCTATGGCCCTCTCTAATGCCAGAATGAGAAACCAGAGGAGGATTAGCCCTGCCCACCTCTACAAATACTGAATGAGTTTTGTACAGGCGGTGTCCCCACAGGAGTGGGACTGCATCAGCTCTAGTAAAAGCATCATTCTCCTGGGGAGAAGAGCAATTACACCGAAGACAGCTGCCTCAGCCCTTCAATGTTCCTCACCCTTTCTCCACTCATTTCAGAAAGTTGCCTAGACCTCCCTCATCCTTTGTTTTACACCACAAACTTGTGGCGGGGAAGCTGATAAACAGACTCGCCTGAGAGTAAGTGTAAACTAGCACTGCACCTTGAGTGGTAACACCAGAGAGCTTGAGCAATTATGCTGCATGGTCACCCGGAATCAGGGATTCCTCAGAGACAACAAAACTTGGTTACAATACAGTCTAACAAAATTGTTTCAAATGAAGTTAAAGACAACTCAGCACTATTAGAGCCATCCTAAAGAAAAAACTAAATGAACTTTTTGGCCAACCCAATATTTTATATTAGTTTCAGGTGTATAGCAGTGGTCAGACATTTATATAATGTATGAAGTAATCTCCCCCACTAAGTGTAGTACCCACCAGGCACCATACATAGTTATTACAATATTATTGACTATATTCTCTATGCTCTACTTTACATCCCTGTGACTTTTGTCACTACCAATTTGTACTTCTTAGACCCTTCCCCTTTTCACCCAGTCTCCCAATCCCTCTTCCATCTGGCAACCATCAGTTTGTTCTTGATATCTATGAGTCTGTTTCTGTTATTTTGTTTTTAAATTTTTAAAGTTATTTTTAGAGAGAAAGAGAGAGGAAAGAAGGGAGGTGGAGAGAGAGAAAGAGAGAAACATCAATTTGTTTTTCCCCTTATTTATGCATTCATTGGTTGATTCTTGTATGTGCTCTGACCAGCGATTGCACCCACAAATTTGGTCTATTGGGATGATGTTCTAATCAACTGAGCTACCTGGTCAGGGACTGGATCTGTTTTTATTTTTTTAACTTATTTATTTTGTCCTTTAGCATCCACATATAAGTGATACAATATTTATCTTTCTCTTTCTGACTTACTTCACTTAGCGTAATACCCTCTAGGTCCAACCATGTTGCTGCAAATAGTAAATTTCCTTCCATTTCTTTTCTATCAATACAGAAGTCTTTTATTATTTTTTTTCACACTTATCATGCCATGAATTCATAGGGAATGGGTTCCAGCAACTCAGACTCCTTTCCAATGGTTCTCACAAAGTGTCCTTCTCTGGTTGGAGTAGGCTGACACTTCAGTTGAACCCAGGTACCTTTCTCTTTGGCTTCCTTCTTTTTCTAATCATTTTTCTTCACAAGTTTCAGGAAGCTGTCTCGACTCTTTGAGTGCTTAATGTGCTCAATACGTACATTAATTTCTTGGCAAGAATCTTGCCCTTAACTTGTTTGTTTACAACTATGCCCACCACATGCTGGGTGACACTGTAGACTCTTCCAGTTTTGCCATGGTAACATTTGTGGGGCATTCCTTTTTGAACGGTGCCCATTCCCTTGATGTCTACAATATCCCCTTTCTTGTAGATTCACATGTATTTAGCTAAAGGAACAACTCCATGTTTTCAAAAAGGCCTAGAGAACATATAGCGGGTACCTCTCCTTTTCCCTTTGTGTTAGTCATTTTGGCAAATTAATGAAAGATGGCAGTCCAGCCAGAAAGAAGCTCACTCTTTTTTATGGCCAAGTAATATTCCACTGTATAAGTACCACTTCTTTATCAGTCATCTGTTGACGAGAACTTGGGTTGCTTTTATATCTTGGCTATTGTAAATAACATATAGATGCATATATCTTTTTGAATTAGTGTTTCAGATTTCTTTGGATATGCCTAGAAATGTAATTGCAGGGTAATAAGGTAGTTCTATTTTAAATTATTTGATGATCCTCCATACTGTTTTTCATAGTGGCTGTACCAATTTGTAATCCAGCAGTGCATGGGGATTTGTTTTCACCACATCTTGACAGCACTTGTTTGTTGCTTTATTGATGATAGCCATTGCAACAGATGTGAGGTGACATCTCTTGTGATTTTGATTTGCAACTCTCTGATGATTTGTGATGTTGAGCATCTTTTCATATATCTGTTGGCCATCTGTATGTCCTCTTTGGTGAAGTGTTCATTCAGGTCCTCTGCCCATTTCTTAATTGGATTGTTTGGTTTTTTTGGTGTTAAGATGTATGAGTTCTTTATAAATTTTGAATATTAACCCCTTATCAGATGTAACTGGTGAATATCTTCTCCCATTCAGTATGTTGTCTTTCCATTTTGTTGATGGTTTTCTTTACTGTGCATAAATTTTTTAGTTTTGTGTAGTCCCATTTGTTTATGTTTTCTTTTCTTTTTTTTCCCTGAGGAGCTACATCAGAAAAAAATATTACTTAGGGCAGTGCCAGAGAGTTTACTGTCTGTGTTTTATTCCGGGAGTTTTATGGTTTCAGGTCTTAACATTTAAGTCTTTAATCCATTTTGAGTTTATTCTTGTATATGGTTTAAGAATGTGATCTGTGTTTAATTTTTTTAAATGTGTCCAGTTTTCCCAACACTATTTGTTGAATAAACTGTCTTTACCCCATTGTATGTTCTTACCTCCTTTGTCAAAGATTAATTGACCATGTAGACGTGAGTTTATTTCTGGGTTCTCTCTTCTGTTTCATTGATCTATGTGTTTGTTTTTATGTCAGTACCATGCCTTGTAAAAAAGTTTAATGTCAGATAGCATGATGCCTCCAACTTCGTACTTCTTTCTTAAGATTCCTGTGGCTATTACAGGTCTTTTGTGGTTCCATATAAATTTTAGGATTATTTGTTCTAGATCTGTGAAAAATACCATTGGTATTTTGATAGGGATGCATTGCATCTGTAGATTGCTTTGGGTAATATGAGCATTTTAACAATGTTAATTCTTCCCATCCATGAGCATGGTATATGTTTCCATTTATTTAAGTCATCTTCCATTTCTTTTTTCAGTGTCTTACAATTTTATGAGTACAGCCTTTTACACCCTTTGTTAATTTTATTCCTAGGTTTGTTTACTTATGGGTTGTTGGGTTTGTGTGTGTGTGTGCGTGCAATTATAAATGGGATTTTTTAAACTTTATTTTATTTTAAAATTTTTATTGAATTTAGGGATTGTTTTCTTAATTTCTCTTTCTGATAGTTTGTTATTGATGTATAAAAATGCAACCAATTTCTAAGTATTAGTTTTATATCCTGCTACTTTACAGAATTCATTTATCAGTTCTAATAGATTTTCAGTGAAATCTTTAGGGTGCTCTATATACAGTATCATGTCTTCTGCAAATAATGACAGTATTATTCTTCTTTTCCAGTTTGGATGCCTTTTCTTTCTTTTTCTTGTCTGATTGCTGTGGCTAGGACTTACAGTACTATGTTGAATAAAAGTGGTGAAGGCAGACATCCTCGTTCCTGACTTTGACTTCTGCTCAGTGTTATTTTCTCATCATCAAGAATGTATCTTCTGTTTTGTAATCTTCCATAAGGCCTCTACTACAATATTTTTAATACTGTATGGGTGCTAGGTTACTGTCTGATGGAATATTATCTTACCTAATTATCTTCACTGCTTCTCTTTGAAATGGTACTTTATTTATGATAGTCTATGGGATGGTCCACTGGTAAAATTTCCAAAGATTCTTGGAAGTTTTTTTCCCAGAATTCAGCTACCAAGTTATGTGGGTTCATCTAATTTCCATTTTATCTAGGTAGGTCACAAAGATGTTCCTCATTATCAGATTCTTCATCAAGGTCAGCAAAAACTTTATGATCCTAAGGCGTTGCCCCACCTCATTCAGTCATAAAATACTTGCATCTAATTATTGGCCTCACCCAAGGTGTGTGGGCTTGGAGTATAAGTAGTATGACTGTACAGAATTGATGCTGAAATGGTCTAGTGGCCAATAAACATTGGTGATTAGGTTATCTGAAGTCTGAAAATCTAGAGTTAAAATTGTTACAACTGAATCTGTGAATTGGATTTTGCCTTTTCCTAATTCTGGTGATTTACTTCAGGATTGCAAGCCAGAGTCTTATATTTGGGCTTTATACCAAAACTAAGTGCTAGAACTGTTTGAATTCTTAGTGTGAGATATGGTAATGAAATCCAGGACATTGGGTTTAGGGTTAAATTGAACTTTAGTTCTCTACCCTCTGCCTTTGCCTGAATTACTCTTTTTATATTTAATTCTGCAAAGGTTGATTTCAAAAATAACATTACCATGAGACTCCTGCTACTTCCTGTTTGATGTTATTATAGGTAATGAAAACAAATGAAACTACCTTAGCTATTACATTATATTTACCTGAAGTCATGGAACTTCAAACATGAACATATTCTTTGAAATGTACCATTTATTTAAATCCATTTGTTTTGTATCCCCTGCAGTAATTTGCGTTTGATAGCCACTTCTGTAAATAGTTGTTAAGGACATGATTCTGAGTCTCTGCTCTTCACAGCTGCTCCTGAGGTATCTCTTTTGGCCTTCAGTGTTGCCAGTATTCAGGTCGCAGGCATGTCAGTCCACTCAAATGCCAGCATCTGTGCACAAATTCTTCATTTCTACAGTCTTCAGTTGACATGAAAAAAGCAAAAACAAAAAACAATGGAGCATTCCTTCCAGTATAATTCCTTTAAGAACAAATCATTTTAGTAATGTTATAGAGTTTCTGCTGGTTGTATTTGAGTTATCTGTTATTTTTAAAATTAATTCAACCTTAATAACTTTGTTGAAACTCCTCTTACATTTCTAAAGTTCATGTATTATCATGGTTTCTCTTGCTGATTCCTTTTCATCTCCCCTATCTCTAAATTTTTAAATGCCCCAAGGATCAGTCCTTGGATCTTTCCTTGTTTCTGTGTCCTGTTTTTGAAGACAGTGATCTTATTATCCAGACTCATGAGTTTAAATACCATCTGCATACTAATGGTTCTGAAATTATCTCTGGTCACCTCTCCCCTGAACTGCAGACCTATTTATCAGCTGCCTACTCGCCATGTCTAATAGGCATCCCTAACAATGTTTCTAACTTGCTTCTGATGTCCCCCCACAAACGAGCTTCTTCTGAAGCCTCCCTTGTCTATGTTAATGGCAGCTGCATTCTTTTGGCTGCTTGGGCCAGAAACCTTGGTGCCACTCCTGACTCTTCTCTGTCTCACACTCAGCATCTTGCTATCAGCAAATCCTGTTAGCTCTGTCTCCGAAATATATCCCAATTTGATAATTTACCACCACCTCCTCTGCTACCATCCTGGTCCATGCCACCATCTTTTGCCTGGCTTATTATAGTGCTTCATAACTGGTCCCCTGCTTCTGCTTTTGCTTCCCTGCAGTCTGTTCTTCATACAGAGCCAGAGTAACCTGTTAAAACTTATTAGTTCTTATAATTTTTCTGTTGAAAACCCTCCAACTCCTTCCCATCTCATTCAGAGAAAAGCTATAGGCCTTAACTATTACCTACAAGAACCTACATGATCTGACCTCATTACCTTTCTACTCTCATTTCCTACTGTACTGTTCTCTTCCTTGTTCACTCTGTTCCAGCCACATGGCCTCTTTGCTGTCCCTGAACATGCCCTTTCTTTCACCTCAGAGCCATTGTACATGCTGTTCACTCTGTAGAATGCTGTACCTGCTGATGTCAGCAAAGCTAGTCCTTTCAATTTCTTCAGGTTTTTACTCACTACAGCTTTCTCTGGCCGACCTACTTACCTTGTTTTCCAGTTTTCTGCACTGGAACATAACCCTCATGAGTGTGGAAGGTTTGTCTTGTTTTGAGTACTACATAATTCTTAGCACCTAGAAAGAGTACCTGGCGCATAGTAGATACTCATATTTTAAACTGAATAAATAGTCCTGGCTGGTGTGGCTCAATGGATTGAGTGCTGGCCTGTGAACTAACTGGGCCCTGATTCAATTCCTGGTCAGGGCACATGCCTGGGTTGCAGGCCAGGTCCCCATCTGAGGGCATGCAAGAAGCATCTGGTCGATGTTTCTTCCACACATCAATGTTTCTTTCCCTCTTTCTCCCTCCTCCCACCTTTAAAAATAAATAAATAAATAGATAGATAGATAAATAAATAAACTGAATGAATAGATGAATGATCCTGATATTTTTAAAAATTAAATGTATTGGGGTAATGTTGGTTAATAACATTATATAAGTTTCATGTGTACAACTTTATAATACATCTGTATATTCCATTGTATGCTCAGGAAACTTCATAAATAAGAAAGTAGCAAGCAAACATCTCCACTAAATGTAAAGTTATGTTGAAAGAAAGGATTGAAAGAAGGCTAAATGGAACATAAGAATCTGGAAAGTAATTCTAAATTTATGAAATATAGAGCAATCCTATAAATATACAAATAGCAGTACCACTTTACTTAAAGAACTACTTTAATATTTTCCCATCGAGGTAACAAAAATTAGCTACTATCATCAACAGGAAACAGATTTCAAGACTTAGTTGCATTGTGAACCAAGATAAAGTTTTACTCTAGATTAAAAACTGTGGACAAATATTCCAGATGTCATTGAGTCATTGTTTAATTTAGGAAGGGGTAATGATATATGGGTTGGTTTTCTAGGAGCAGTTTCAGTTTTATTAATTATTAATAGGGTGGGTTTTATTCTCTGCATGATAAGTTCTAAAGTTAATATGCTTCTGGTTAGTGATTATTGCATATTTTGAAAATTATGCATGATAAGACATCTGTAAGTGCTACTCAGCTATTCAACATGTACTGAGCATATGTTAGAACTTGACTTTGCTAGGTTTAAGGCTGTCAGGGTCTCGAGCCTTTTGAAATCACTCTTTGAGTAGTGAAAATAGTTGAGCAATGTAAAAGCTGAATCACATTTTTATAGGATAGTTCTTAGCATTTTTAGGGCCACAGACTTCATTAGGAATTTGATGAAATATGTGAATCCATTTTCCAGAAAAACATATATTCCAAATTTTATGAATTTCAGAAAGTCCATGACTTCTGAAACCCCTGCTGCATTGGACAGTACACCTTTCAGGGATACTATTGCACTAGTAAAACCTTGATTATCTGGCATGTAACTGGAAGCCATAAGAAAACTGTAATTTTCTCTGTGCCAATATAAGTACATGTAGAAATGTTTATGAGTGATTTTCTATATGTATTTTTTAATTTTTATTTTTTTCATTACAGTTGACATTCAATATTAGTTTCAGGTATACAGCATAGTGGTTAGACATTTATATAATTTACGAAGTGATTCCCTCTGGTAAGTGTAGTACTCGCTTGGCACCATACATAGTACATTATTGACTATATTCTCTCTGCTGTACTTTACACCCCTGTGACTGTTTTGTAACTGTCAATTTGTACTTCTTAATCCCGTCACCTTTTTCATATAGGCTCCTAATCCTCAACCTCAACACCCATCAGTTCTCTGTGTCTATGAATGTGCTTCTGTTTTGTTTGTTTTTTTAGTTTTTAGACTCCATATTAAGCAAAATTGTATGGTATTTTTCTTTCTCTGTCTGACTTATTTCACTTAGCATAATACCCTCTAGGTCCATCCATGTTCTCACAGATATGCTATATGTATTATTCTACAACTTAGTGTTCCATGTTAGTATGTATAGATATATTTGCTTCTTTTTCAACTTAATTCCTATATTTTGGAAATTTTTAAAAAATCAGCCGCAGAACAAATAATGTTTAGGAAAGTTGCCTGTATGAAGCCTTAAGTGAAAAATGCTTTTGATATCTGAATTATAAAAACTAAAGAGCACATGATACATCTATTATTATCATTTATAGTATAAAAATCCTTACATTGTATTTCCACATTAGCAAAAAAGTTTTTAAAAAATCTCACTCAGATCAACTTGCCAAAATCTGGCCTTAGGGGAAGTTTTTGAAGACAGCTCATCATCAAAAACCACATGTACTCTGCAGAAATATTCTTGCATCAGTAAAGAAAATAAGGTAATAAAGAGAAGCAAAAAAAAAAAAAAGTTTTAAAACATCTTCACCCAAGGATATGCTTATTGATTTGAGAGAGAGAGGAAGGGGGAAAGATGGGGAGAGAAAAAATCATCGGTTGCTTCCTGTATGTGCCCCAACAGGGATCAGACCTGCAACCTAGGTATGTGCCCTGACTGGGGATTGAACCCACAACCTTTTGGTGTGTGGGATGCTCCAATGAACTGAGACACCCAGCCAGGGCAAGAAAATTCTTTATGGTAAAATTCAAAAGATGATCACTGCTAACAATGCATTTCATTTCTCTTTGTATCTATACATAAGTTATGTTAATTTGCTTATTTTTATATGGTTTTAATTATATATATAAACTATACTATGTATATAAATTTGCATCCTGTATCTTCTCTTCCCCCAATTAAAATTTTAACCATTTTTTTTTTATGTTGCTTTAGGATAGCTTTCCGGTAGAGGAATTACTAGATCAAAAGCTATGACTATTTAAAAATTTTTTGATATATATTGCTGCACTGCTTTTCAAAAGTATTATGCCAATTAATACTTTAACCAATCAGGTCCGATGTTGCTTATTTCACCATACCCATGCTTAGATTGAGCATTATGACTATAAATATTTCTAATTGCAAAAATATGTAAAAGTTTCCTCACAGTTTTAATTTTCATTTCTTCCATTTTTTGGTGACTGTATTTTTTTCCATAAATATATTATTAACCTCATTCTAGTGTATTTTAAAACATGCTTTTGTAGCTTCAGTCCTTAAAATAGAGGAAAACATTCCTTTTTAAATAAAACTTTAATAGAGCATGTTTACAGTCTACAGCTTCTTTATTATAAAGACAATTACTAGTTTTTAATTAAAGACCATATTGAAATTATCCTCAAACTCTGAAAGAAGATTTTCCAAATAAACCTTTACTAGAACATGTTCAGAATGTGCTATTTATTATAAGGACAATTATTAGTTTTTAATGGTCATCCAGGTTACTATATTGAAATTATCCTCAAGATCTGAAGATTTTCCAAAATGTTTAATTAATGGAAAACAATTCTCACTCTGGGAAAATGTGGCTTATTAAATGCTCTCTGAGATATATCTAACAGCACATGTATGTATTTTGATTGGTTTCATTGAGTATTATTAAATGGCAAGATAATCATAGAAATTTGGAATGTATATCTGAAACAGTTAACTTTTATTAAAATAAATAATGGTATCTTAAATATTTTCTTCTTTTCAAGGTACCATAGACGTCGTAAGAAATTGAATCCTCCAAAAGACAGATGATATTGAGGTTCTCAGTAATCAACGAAAAATATTTTCCTGTGTCTCATTTGCCATTTGAGAAAATCAAGTGTATTCACTACTCTGTTATAGTGTAAAATAATAATAAAATGTCTTCTCATCTATTAGAGTGTGTATTTCTTTATATATATTAAGTAATTCTGGGTTTGACATTCTTAGAGAAACCTACTTTATTTTCTCTTTGAGATATTAGTCTACCATTTATTTTCATGTGACTAGTATGATTAAGTATTTTACATTATCAGGCAAATATTGTTAGTAGTATAAATATGGTTAATAAAAATATGCATGATTCTCCTTCTGGAGATTTTATTTACTTTTTTTAAACTTTATTTTCATTGTTTACACTATTAAAGATGTCTCCATTTCCCCCTCTTTATCCAGCCCTCACACCCCTTTCCCTCAGGCCATCACCACACTGTTGTCTTTGTCTATGGTTGTCTGACAGCTGTCAGTCTGTTCCATGTGTCCATGCTTCTGTTTCCATTTTGTTCATCAGTTTATTTTGTTCAGTAGATTCCACATACAAGTGAGATCTATGATATTTGTCTTTCACTGACTTGCTTATTTCACCTAGCATAACAATCTCCAGGTCCATCCATGCTATCGCAACAGGTAAGAGTTCCTTCTTTTTCAGTCATGTAACATTGTGTAAATGTACCGCAGCTTTTTTATCTACTCATTTACTGATCGGCACTTGGGCTGTTTCCAGCACTTGGCTGTTGTGAATAACGCTGCTATGTACATAGGGGTGCATATATTCTTTTGAATTGATGTTCAGGATTTTTAGGATATATTCCCAGAAGTGGGGTCCCTGGGTCAAAAGGCAGTTCCATTTTTAATTTTTTGAGGAAAGCCCATACTGTTTTCCACACTGGCTGCAACAGTCTGCTTTTCCACCAACAGTTTTTGAGGGTTCCCTTTCCTCCACATCCTCATCAGCACTTATTTATGGATTTATTGCTGCTAGCCATTCCGGCAGGTGTGAAGTGATATTTCATTGAGGTTTTAATTTGCATTTCTCTGATGATTAGTGATGTTGAGCATTTTTTCATACGTCTGTCAGTCATCTGTATGTCGTCTTCAGAGAAGCGTTTATTCAAGTCTTTGCCCAGTTTTAAATTGGATTGTTTCTCTTCCTGGTGTTGAGTTATATGTATTTTATGTATTTTGGAAATTAACCCCTTCTCAGATGTATCATTGGCAGATATGTTCTCCCATACAGTGAGTTTCCTTTTAATTTTGTTGATGGTTTCTTTAGCTGTACAGAAAAGCTCTTTAATATGATATTGTCCAATTTATTTATTTTTTTCCTTTGTTTCTCTTGCCCTAGGAAAGGGCAAATATATTACTATGCAAGATGTCTGCAATTTTACTGCCTATGTTTTCTTCTTGGATTTTTATGGTTTTGCAACTTACATTTAGGCCTTTTATCCATTTTGAGTTTATTCTTGTGTGTGGTGTACATTGGTCGTCTAGTACAGTGGCCTTGTAGTATAGTTTAATATCGAATATTGTGATACTTCCAACTTTGCTCTTCTTTATTGAGATTGCTAAGGTTATTTTGGGTCTTTTTAGGTTTCATATAAATTTTTGAAATATTTGTTATTGGTCTGTGAAATATGCCATTGGTACTTAATAGGAATTGAGTTAAATCTATAGATTGCGTTGGGTGGTATGGACATTTTAATAATGTTAATTCTTTCTTTTTTAAAAACAATTTTTTTAGATTTTATTTATTTATTTTTAGAGAGAGGAGGAAGGATGGAGAAAAAGAGGGAGAGAACATCCAGTGGTTGCCTCTCACACTCCCCTAACTAGGGACCTGGCCAGCAACCCAGGTATATGCCCTGACTGGGAGTCAAGCAGTGACTTTTCAGTTTGTAGGCTGGTACTCAATCCACTGAACCTCACCAGCCAAGGCTAATGATGTTAATTCTTTCAATCCATGAACATGGTATACACTTCCACTTACTTGTATTTTCCTCAGTTTCTTTCTTCAGTGTCTTATAGGTTTCCGAGTACAGGTCTTTTACCTCCTTGGTTAAATTTATTCTAGGTACCTTATTTTTTTGTTGTTGCAGTAATGAGTGGGATTGGTTTCTTAGTTTTTCTTTCTGATAGTTCATTATTGGTGTATAAAAATGCCATCGATTTCTGAGTACTGATTTTGTATCCTGTTACTTTGGCAAATACATTTATTAGGTCTAGTAGTTTTATGCTGGAGCCTATAGGGTTTTCTATGTACAAAATCATGTCATCTGTTAATAATGACAGTTATTTCTTCCTTTCCAATTTGGTTGCCTTATATTTCTTCTTCTTGTCTGATCACTGTGGCTAGAACTTCCAGTACTATGTTGAATAAGGGTGGTGAAAGCAGACATCCCTGTCTTGTTCCTGAACTTAAGGGAAACACTTTTCATTTTTGCCCATTGAATATGATGTTTGCTGTAGGTTTTTCATATATGGCCTTTATTATGTTGAGGTATGATCCCTCTGTTCTCACTTTGCTGAGAGTTTTTATCATAAATGGGTGCTGGATTTTACTGAATGCTTTTCTGCTTCTATTGATATGATCATGTGATCCTCTTTCATTTTGTTTATGTGATATATCATACTGATTTGCAAATATTGTACCAACCTTGCATCCCTGGGATGAATCCCACTTGATCATGGTGTGTGACCTTTTTTATGTATTGCTGGATTCGGTTTGCTAATACTTTGTTGAGGGTTTTAGGATCCATGTTCATCAGGAATATTGGGCTATAATTTTCTTTCTTTGTAGTGTCTTTATATGGTTTTGAAATTATGATAATGTTGGCTTTGTAAAAAGAGCTTAGAAGTCTTCCTCTTGAATTTTTTGGAATAGTTTGAGCATGATAGGTGTTCATTCTTCTATGAATGTTTGGTGAAATTTGTTGAAGCCATCTGTTCCAGGACTTTTGTTTGTTGGGAGTTTTTTTAATTACTGCTTAAATTTTATTAGCTGTACTCAGTCTATTTAGGTTTTCCCCTTCTCCCTGATTCAGTTTTGGAAGATTGTATGTTTTGGGGAATTTTCTCACTTTGCCCAGGTTGTCCAATTTGTTGGCATATAGTTGTTCTTACTATTTTCTTACAATCCTTTGTATTTCTGTGATATCAGTTGTTAACTTCTCTTTCATTTCTGATTTTATTTACTTGGGTCCTCTCTTTTTTTCTTAATGACTCTGGTTAAAGGTTTGTCTTTATCTTTTATCTTTTTCAAGAACCAGCTCTTGGATTCATTGATCTTTTGTTGTTGTTGTTTATTCTCTCATTTATTTCTGCTCTATCTTTATTATGTCCTTATACTTACTCTGGGCTTTGTTGTTATTTTTCTAGTTATTTTAGGTGTAGTGTTAGATTGTTTATTTGAGATTTTTCTTGCTTCTTGAAGTAGGCCTTAAATGCTAATGAACTTCCCTCTAGGGACTGTTTTCCCTGTGTCCCATAGATTTGTGGTGGTTGTGTTTATTTTCATTTGTTTCCAGGTAAATTTTTATTTCTCCTTTGATCTCATTGATAACCCATTTATTGCTTAAAACATGCTAATTAGCCTTCATATATTTGAGTGTTTTTGAGGTTTTTTTAACTGTAGTTGATTTCTAGTTTCATGCCATTGTGATCCAAGAAAATGCTTGATATGATTTCAGTCTTCTTGAATTTTTAAGACTTAATTTGTGTCCTAACATGTGGTTTATCTCTTAGAATGTTCCATATGCAGTTGAGAAGGATGTATACTTTGTTGCTTTGGGATGAAATGTTCTGTAAATATCAATTAAATCTATCTGATCTAGTATGTCATTTAAGGTTGGTATTTTTGTTGGTTTTTCTGTTGGTTTTTGTCCGGAAGATAAATCCATTGATGGCAGTATGGTGTTAAAATCCTCTGCTGTGACTGTATTGCTGTCGGTCTCTTCCTTAAAGTCCACCAAGATTTTTCTTTATATATTTAGGTGCTCCTATATTGGGTGCATGTAGGTGTATAAGGGTTATATGCTCTTCAGTATTATATAATTTGTCTCGTTATGGCCCTTTTTGAAGTCTGTTTTGTCAGATATAAGTATTGCTGCCCCAGTTTTTTTTTTCTTTTTTCTTTTTCATTTGCATGGTATATTTTCTTCCATCCTTTTCTTTTAGCCTGTGTGAGTCTTTTGTTTTAAAGTGCATCTTTTGTAGACAGCATACATATGGGTCATGTTTTCTTATCCATTCAGTGTTCTTATGTCTTTTGATTGGAGCTTTTAATCCATTTACATTTAAGGTTATTATTGATAGGTACTTAACTATTGCCATTTTTTTCTTTATACCTATGTTCCTTTCTCTCTGTTTCTTCTTTAAGCAGTCCCTTTAACATTTCTTGCAATGCTGTTTTGGTATTAATGAACCCCTTTAGCCTTTTTGGTGGTTTTTTTTTTGTTGTTGTTGTTGTTTTTTTTTTTTTTTTTTTTTTGGTTTGGATAGCTCTTTATTTTACCCTCATTTTTTTTTAAAAAGGTTATTTATTTATTTATTTTTAGAGTTAGGGGAAGAGAGGAAGAGAGGGAGAGAAACATCATTGTGTGCTTGCCTCTTGCATACCCCCAACTGCGGACCTGGCCTGCAACCCAAGCACGTGCCCTGACTTTGAATCGAACCCAAACCGTTTGATTTGCAGGCTGGCGCTCAGTCTGCTGGGCCACACCATCCAGGGCTCACCTTCAATTTTTAATGATAGCCTTGCTGGGTAGAATAGTCTTGGTTGCATGTCCTTGTTTTTCATTATTTTGAATACTTTGTGCCAGTCCCTTCTCACCTGAAATGTTTGTGTTGAGAAATTAATTGACAGCCTTCTAGGAACTTCCTTATAGGTAACTAACTGCCTCTGTCTTGCTGCCTTTAAGATTCTCTCTTTTTCTTTAACCTTTGTCATCTTAATTATGGTGTGTTTTGGTGTGGGTCTCTTTGGGCTCATCTTGATTGGGACTCTCTGTGCTTTCTGAACCTGTGTGACTTTTTCCTTTACCAGTTTTTTTCTGCCATTATTTCTTCAAGCAGGTTTTCTATCCCTTGCTCACTCTCTTCTCCTGGTACCCCTATGATGCAGATGTTGTTACATTTGATTCTGTTCCAGAGGTCCCTTAGACTTTTCTCGTTCCTCATTTCTTTCTCATGTTCTCCTTGGGTGGATACAGTTATCCTGTCCTCTAATTTGCTGATTTGATCCTCTGCTTCATTGACCTGTTGTTGAGTCCTTCTAGTGAATTCTTCATTTCAAATATTCTTCATTTCTGTCCATTTCTTTTTTATGGTTTGTATGTCCTTTTTAATGCTTACTATCTCTTCAAGTTTTCACTGAGATCTTCTATTTTTCCTCTAAGATCCTTGAGCATCCTCACAATCATTATTTTAAATTCTGTATCCAGTATTTTGGTTGCTTCCATTTCATTCATTTCCTTTTAATTCATTTTCTGGGTATTTCTCTTGTTCTTTTGGTTGGGGCATTTTTCTTGTCTCCTTGTTTTGACTTTGTGTGTTAGGTGGATCCACTATGTCTCCTGAACTTGTTATGATGGTCTTATGATGAAGGTGTATCGTTGGGCTCAATGGCACAATCTTCCAGATCACCCATGTTCTGTGCTCCAAGAATGTTTCTTGTGAGCTATGTGCACCCCCTGTTATACTTGAGTCTTGAATGTTGTTGGCCTTTTCATTGGTGGAGTTAACCCTTCAGGCTGGGTGACTATAAGGTTAAACCTCAATCACCGTGTATGTGACGATGTGCAATGGATGCCCCCTGAGGCGGGCTTGTTCCCTGCAGAGTCTGGTGCCTGCCGGAATACCGCTTTGGGTTGCTGATTGTATGGCTAGTTAGGTTGAGCTTTGGTGTGTCTGAAGCCCACCACTGATTATGTTGGTTCTGGGCCCACTTGAGGGGGGGGGTCAGATACAGGATGCTGTCAGATGTGTGTAACCAGCCTTGGGCTGCCTGTCTGTAGCTACCATGCTGTTCACTATTTGTGTCTGCATGTGAGGGGCCAATCTGTATAAAGAGTCAGCTTCTTCCCACTTAGAGTTGGGGGCACCTCTGTAAAAGGACCAAGGCTCCCTGAGGTTGCCTTGTCTTCCTCTCTGAAGAGAGACTGTAGGATGAGCTCAGGCTAGTTAAGATAGGTATATGGGTCCCCTACTTGGGGGTCACTTAGTCAGTCGCGCATTCAGTCAGGGGGAAGTAGCTCCTGCATCAAAGCCAGAGCCCTCAGTCTGCCAGAGTCTCCAATTCTAGTTTCCCTAGGGCGTTCACTGCAGATTCAGGTTAGGCCCAGCCAGCTATTCCTTTTGCAAGAGCAAGCTCAGCAGCCCTGGACTCAGGGAGAAATCAAGAGTCTTCCGTTGGGACTGATGCCAGCCCAGCCTGCGGCCAGCTAAGCTCTTCATCCTGATCCCAGACAGTAGTCTCCGAGGGTCTCACACTTTGAAAGTTCCCACTCTGAGCCACTCTCCCCTAACCCCGCCCCCCAGGAAAACTGTTAGGATCAGCCCTGCCAAATCCCAGATACCTCCGTTGGGTGCAGTTCCTTGGGGGCGGGGGTCCTACAAGTAGTGAGGCAGGCACTTCTTTTCCTGGGGTAGCGCAGGCTGAACTCGCAGGGTTGGACTGTCTTCCCACAGTGTAGCCGCGCAGCCCAGCACTCACACCTCTGGCTCCTGCACAGAACCCTCCCCAAAAGACACAGGCTGAAAATGGCAGCTCAGTGTGGCTCTCTGGCATGCCGCTGAACCAAACAGGATGTGGCTGAGTGTCCAGCCCTGTACAACACTTATCTCTCCGCAGGGTTGGTCTCAGCAGGGTGGGGCCAAAGTCCCCACTCTGGCCTCCACGACACCTCCGAACCCGGCAGGTTGAGGCTGGAAGTCCCAATACTGCACAGCTCTTCTGTAGTTCCAAATTCAGCAGGACTGGGCAGGCCAAAAGGCTCAACAGGTTGGGGGAGGGGTGCAGCTGTGCACTTGAGGTGGGAGAGATGGGTCCTCTTTCCCAAGCCACAGAGTGTAGTCACTGTCTGGGTCTCCACCAAAAACGTCCCCAGAAAATAGAGGGCCCCTTAAAGCCAGCAGACCAGACCCCTCCACAGGACTGTAGTACGGCAACGTGGCCTTTCCAGCACTTGGAGTATAGACCATGAACTCTTCAGGCAGGCGCTGTAACAATAGGGGCGCTCTACCCTGGGAGGGTGCGCTCTCAAGTCTCCCAAACAGAGCGAATCACCACTGATTGCCGTCACCAGATGCTACCTGGGCTCCTCTTCCCATCTCTGTTGCTCTGGGTTGGGGATCCCTGCATGTTGTCGAGACCCCATGGTGCTAGGGGGAGGGAGTTCCATGGCCCTGATACCTCTGGCTTCCCAGCTGCTGCAATACCTGTGTGTGTGTGGGGGGGGGGGGCTATCCCTTTCTGCATCTCAACCCTTCTTACCAGTCTTCATGTAGTTTCTTCTGTATACCTTGGTTATAATATTTCATATCAGCTAGTCTTCACTTGGTTGTTCAGGTTGATTGCTCTGTAATTTAGCTGTATATCTGGTTTGGGGCCAGGAGCAAGTGGGCACAGCTTCTACCTACTCTGCAGCCATCTTGGAATCCCTCTGGAGATTTTTTTAATTGCCTTTGAAAAGAAACTCAGGAGATCCAGCCAAAAAGTAAATGTTATAATGTTTTGCAGTTTGTGTGTGTGTGTGTGTGTGTGTGTGTGTGTGTGGCATCTAGGAAATAATTAAATTCATTACATTTTAATCAGTTACTATTATCTGCCAGGTCCTTTACTTACATTATTATTAAGTTTTCACAATAATACTTTGAAGAAAGAGCATCATCCTTATTTTACAGATAAGATGAAGTGACCCATCTACCTAACAAGTGGGAGAGCCATGATCCAATCAATCAGGCTCCAAGGCTTTTTTACAGTGCATAACAATGACAAAGCAGTGTTTTCTTTGACCCAGGAATGTACTTGCCTATAAAGAATATATCATATAAGTTATTTTAGCTGTCTTAAAATTTATTAGCTTTGGAACACATGCAGCTCTGATTAAAACATTAATATCACTAAACTAGTATTATGAGAATGTTAATAGTATATTCTGCTGTTGGTTGTCACTACTAAGTGCTTATACAGGAATAGGCAAAGGTAGGCAGTTGTTTGTATGGAAAATAATATAATAATAAATAAAGGCCTGGCTGGGTAGTTCATTTGGTTGAGCATTGTCCCGATACACCGAGGTTGCAGGTTCAATCCCCGGTTGGGACCCATACAAGAATCAACCAATGAATACATAAGTAGAGCAACAAATCAATGTTTTTCTTCTCTCTCTCTCTCTCTAAAAAAAATTAATTAATTAAAAAATAATAAGATAAATGATAACACAAGAATAAACCTGGTGTTTTTCATATACCCACAACTATAACCCTGCTTTTGCCCCACCCTGTATATGTTCCTTAATAGCATTGCTTCCCCTGTGATTTCTATAGAGGATGAGGAATCTTTAAAGCAGGTGAAAAGTACTTCATTTGCACTTCTAAAATACCTGTGATGTTTTAAAAATTGATGTGAGAAATCATTTTACATTCAAAGTCTGTTGTTTAGTTCTTTTAATAAAACTAGCTGAGGTTCACGTAGTCAGTGAAATGTAAGGAATAGTGAATAGGAAAGAAAAGAAAAGAATGGCCACTTTTACTGAAAGGAAATGTTTTTAAGTGGTTTACTTTTTTCTTTGGGGGAAAAGATCAAAGAAAAAAGAAGTTGATAGAACTTGATGATTAGAAATATTTACCAGCCATGTTTGATGATATCTTTGAAAAATAGTTTCTTTTTAGGTTTACTTATATCCAGTTTTTTACACAGCTTGAGCTATGCTATGTTATAGTAGAATAAAAAATCATTAAGTGACATTTTCACTTAATTAAAAGAACTACTAGAGATAGTTTGACTTTAAGTTGCCCAAACTACACATTCATATGTAAATGCTTTGGAGAATTAACTTTGATTTTACTGTACTGGAAATACAGACTAACACTGTAGTTCCTAGAATTTTGGTTTTCATAGGTTGCTGATTTTTTATTTTGCTAAATAAGTACACATTTCCTCACCACCATCACCACCCCTCTGCTCTTCCCATTTACCATCACTAATTAACATTATTTGTCATTTTGAAAGACCCATATATTTGCCTGTCATTTTACGAAATTTAAAAATTACATAAGGTAGATGATTATCTAAACGGAATAAATTTTGTTTCATGGAAAACTACCCAGTCTTTGTTCTCATGTTTCCATTGGTGAGGGGGATTAGCATCTCAAACTGACAGAGCAATATCGGTGAAACCACCAGAGGGCACTCTAACATGAGTCCAATTGGAACATCCCACAACCAAAGGTAGTCTTTTAATGTGCTTAATTACAAAGAATATTTGGATGTTCTTTAGGTAAGAATGACCGAGTGGAGTAAATGGCAGTAGTAAAATTAAGTGTTGAAATATTGAGGCCATTATTCATTGTTTTGATCTAGCCATCAGGCATTTATTAAATCCCTTCTGCATGTGAGGAGGCATTATACTTTTTGGTAGGCCAGTAGCAAAATATAGTCCCTTTTCAGGGACTGTAGTATCTAGTTAACTAGTATCTATTGAGATAATTAATATTTCTAATGACCTTTTTTAACCATGGGCATAATATAATTCATAATTATTTTTTTTAATTAGAGACTAAATAAATAGAAGATAAAAATTACCCATAGTTGCCCCATACAAAGATAACATTGACATTTTTGCTTACCTTTTTCCCTTTTTTTCACGACATAAGTATACTTAAAAAAGTAAAAATTGTATTTATTATGAATGCTGTTTTGTAACTTACTTTTTTCATTGATCATTATGATTTTTTTGCCATATCTTTATATACTCTGATTTAATGGATGCATATATTTTATCATCTGGCTTGTCATAATTTAATTAAATCCCTTCTATTAGACATAATCATTGCTTTTTGTTTCATATTTTAAATAATTCTGTTGTTAACAACCTGGTGGATATTTTCTCTTTTTTAAAAAAGACTATTTTTTAGAACAGTGTTAGATTTATGGCAAAATTGAGTGGAAATTTCTCATGTCTCCCACATATACATAGCCTCTCTCATTATCAGCATTTTCCACTGGAGTATAACACATCATCACCCAGAGTCTATAGTTTAAATTAGGGTTCACTCTTGGTGTTGTATGTTCTGTGGGTTTCGGCACATGTATAATGGCATGTATCTACAATTATTGTATCATACACAGTAGTGTCACTGCCCTAATGATCCTGTGTGCTCTACTTTTCATCCCCCCACCTTTGTCCCTAGTTCTTGATAAATACTGATTTTTTTTAATTGTCTATGGTTTTTGCCTTTTCTATAATGTTATATGGTAGAATTATAGTATACACATATGTAATCTTTCAGGTTGACTTTTTTAACTTAGTAATATGCATTTAAGGTTCCTCCAAGTCTTTCATAGCTTAATAACTCACTTATTTTTAGTGCTGAATAATATTTCATTATATGGATATACCATAGTTTGTTTATCCTTCCCTGTACTGAAGGCATCTTGGTTGCATCCAAGTTTGGCAGTTATGAATAAAGGTGCTAGAACATCCATGTGCAGGTTTTTGTGTGGACATAAGTTTTCAGTTCCTTTGAGTAAATACTAAGGAGCATGATTGCTGGATTGTATGGTAAGAATATGTTTAGTTTTGCAAGGAACTGTCAGATTGTCTTCCAAAGTGGCCAGACCATTTGCATTCACACAGCAGTGAATGAGTTTCTATTGCTCCACATCCTCATCAGTCAGCATTTGTTGTTACTGTTTGGATTTTGGCCGTTCTAAAACAGATGAAATGGTATCTTGTTTTAATTTACATTTCTCTGATGACTTAGGATGTGGAGTATTTTTTATAAGCTTATTTGCCATCTGTATATCTTTGGTGAGGTGTCTGGTAAAGTCTTTGGCCCATTTAAAAATCTGGCTTGCTATCTTACTGTTGAGTTTTAAGAGTTCTTTACATAAGTTGGTTAAAGGTGCTTTTTCAGATATGTCTTTTGCAAATATTTTCTCTGATGTGTGGCTTGTCTTTTCATTCCCTTGATAATGTCTCTTCACAGAGCAGAAATTCTTAATTTTAATGAAGTCTAGCTTACCAATTATTTCTTTTATGGGATATGTCTTTGTTGTTATATTTAAAAAGTCAATACCAAATGCATGATCATCTAGATTTTCTTCTATATTCTAAAAGTTTTATTGTTTTGTATTTTATATTTAGGTCTATGATCTGTTTTGAGTTAATTTTAAAAGTTTGAATATATTTAATGTATTGATGTTATAAATAATTTTGAGTTAATATTTTTGAAAAGTCTAAGAGCTGTGTCTAGATTCTTTTTCCCCCCCCCCCCCCATGTGTGGGTGTCCTGTTGTTCTAGTACCATTTGTTGAAAAGACTGTCTTTGTTCCATTGTATTGCCTTTACTCCTTGTCAAAGATCAGTTGACTATATTTATGTAAGTCTATTTCTGGGTTCTCTGTTCTGTTCCATTGATCTATTTGACTATTCCTTTGTCAATACCACATTGTTTTGATGACTGTAGCTTTATATGACTGAAGTTGGGTAGTCTGGTGTCTGTCCTTTGACTTTCGTCTTTCCTTCAATATTGATTGATTACATTAATTGATTTTCAAATGTTGAACCAGCCTTACATACCAGAAATAAATTCCACTTGGTCATGGTATGTTATTCTCTTCATACTCTTGGATTTTATTTGCTAATACTTTGTTGGGGACTTTGGCATCTGTGTTCATTTTAGATCCTGGCCTGTAGTTTTCTTTTTTTGTAATGACTTCGGCTGGTTTTTGATATTAGGTTAATGCTCGCCTCATAGAGTAAGTTAGGAGGTATTCCCTTTACTTCTGTCTTTTGAAAGAGATTGTAGAGAATTGGTATTATTTCTTCCTTAAATGTTTGGTGGAATTCACCAGTGAACCTATCTGGGCTTCGTGCTTTATGTTTTGGAAAGTCATTAATTATTGATGTAATTTCTTTCATAGATATAGGCCTATTCAAGTAGTCTATTTCTTGTGTGAGTTTTGCCTGATTGTGTCTTTCAAAAAATTGATACAGTTCATCTAAGTTATCAAACTTGTGGCTATAAAGTTGTTCATATATTTTTTATTATCCTCTTAATGTAGTGATGTTCCCTCTTCCATTTCTGCTATTAAAATTTGTATCTTCTCTCTCTTTTTTTCCCTAGTTAGCCTGGCTAGTGGTTTGTTGCTTTTTATTGATATTTACAATGAACCAGCTTTTGGTTTTGTTTATTTTTTTTCTATTCATTTTCTATTCTCATTTATTTCTGCTTTGAGATTTGTTTCTTTTCTTCTGCTTTGAATTTAATTGGCTCTTCTTTTTATAGTTTCCTAAGGTGGAAGCTTAAAATAATTGATTTTAGATCTTTCATTTCTTTATAATATAAGCATTCAATGCTAAAATTTTCTTTAAGCCTATAACTACATCCCACAAATTTTGACAAATTCTTATTTTTTATTTAGTTCAACATACTGTTGAATTTCTCTTGATATTTCTTCTTCGACCTGTGTGTTATTTAGCAGTATGTTGTTTAATCTCCTCGTACTTTGGGATTTTCCAACTGTGTTTTATTGATTTGTAATTTAATTCCATTGAGGACTGAGGGCAGACACCATATGGTTTCTGTTCTTTTAAATTTATTAAAGTGTGTTTCATGGCCCAGAATGTGGTATATCTTGAGGAATGTTCCATGTGAGCTTGGCATATGTATTCTGCTGTTGTTGGATAAAGTAATCTATATATGTTCATTATATCTAGTTGATTGATGGTGTTATTAAGTTGAGCTCTGTCCTTTCTGATTTCCTGCTTGCTGGATCTGTCCATTTCTGATAGTGGTATATTAAAGTCTCCACTTATAATAGTGGATTCATCTGTTTCTCTTGACAGTTCTATTATTTTTTGCCTCATCTAGTTTGACATTGTTTTGTTGGGTGTTTATATGTTAAGGATCGTTATGTCTTCTTGGAGAATTGACCCTTTAATCATTATGTAATGCCCTTCTTTTTCCTGATAACTTTCTTGTTTTGAAGTCCACTGTGTCTGAAATTAATATAGCTATTCCTGCTTTCTTTTGAGTAGTATTAGTATGGTATATCTTTCTCTATTCCTTTATTTTTAATTTGTATGTGCCTTTATATTTAAAGTGGGTTTCTTGCAGACAACGTATAGTTGGATGTTGTTTTTTCATCTACTGTGTAATCACTTTCTTTTAATTGGTACATTTAGACCATTGACATTCAGAATGATTATTGAAACAGTTGGATTTACTATCTACCGTATTTTATTACAGTTTTCTATTTTATGCCCTGTTCTTTGTTACTTTTTTGTTTTTTTCTGCCTTTTATGGTTTTTATTAATCATTTTATGTGATTCTGTTTTCTCTCCTTTCTTAGCATATCTGTTATACCTAAAAAAATTTTTTTAGTGGTTGCCCTAGAGTTTGCAATATACATTTGCAACTAAGCCAAGTCCACTTTCAAATAGCACTACAGTATACTGCTTTGTGGTTAGGAGAGTACGTAACCATAGCAAAATAAGCCTGATTCCTCCCACTCATCCCTTGCATTGTTGCTGTCATTCATTTCTCTTAAACATAAGCATATATACATAAACATATAAATATAATCAAATACATTGCTGCTATTTTTGAACAATATTGTATGTTAGATTAATGAAGACTAAGAAAAGGTTTTTATTCACTTATTTTTTCCCACTCCTCTTCCTTTTTTAATGTAGATTTGCATTTCTGACCTATATCTTTTTCCTTCTCTCTAAAGAACTTTAGAAGCCACTGGCAACAAATTCCCTCAACTTTTGTTTGAGAAAGTTTATTTTCTCTCCACTTTTGAAGGATAATTTTGAGAATATGTGTCTGTGTGTTTTCCTAGGGATAGATTCTGTAGTTTTTCAACAGCACATAAAATGCCGTGTCACTTCATGCCCTACTTCTTATTTGCTGCAGCTAAGCACATAATGACATTAGTACTGGAATGATATTTATATGCACGATAGATAGTGTGGTTTCCACATATTCTAAGAAGCAGCCTTAATTAGAGTCCCAGTATTATGTTTAAGAAAAGAAGAAAACAAGACATGAGCCTTTGCTTTGGGTTGCCCTAGCATTTTAGGGAAGCATTTTTCCAGTTTCAGATGTGTATTTTTTGATTTCCAGAAATGAGTAACCTTTAATGTCAGTGCACAAACACTGAAGGCATGAATAAATGTCTCCATTGCCTATTTTGCTGACGGCATAAATAGATTTCTCTACTGCTTATAGGCAAAGGTATTGATTTCTTAGATTTTCTTTTCTGAGAAGTTCAAGATGACGTGCTAATATTCTTACCAAAATGCTTTGCAAATATTCTCATGCCAAAGAAACAGTTTCCCAATTACAGCTCAGCCAGTTTTTCCATACCTACTATTTTCTAATGTTTAATCTTCTAAAAGTAATATTTTTTATTCACTGGGAAGAAATGCTCAGTAAGAACGTGTAATGTACATTCTAGTTTTGAACCAAGGCATTCACTTTGATTTATTAACATCACATTGTTACAGAAACAGGGGAGTCCAAAAACAAACCCCAGAGTTTGCGGCTGGGAGATAGGGAGCAGGAAGCAGCTTTCAGGATGCCCTTGCATGCCTGGAGCTAGTGGCTGGAAACATTGTTGCACAAAGATCTGCTTTACTTCCAAGACTCAGGAAGATGGGAGGGATCTTGGACTGTGGGCTGGTAGGGAAGAAGCAGACAGAGCCTAAGTAGGGTTCTGTGAATGGTCAGAACTGTTTGCAACACCCACTGTGTGAGAGGACGCAGGGGGAGAGAGGAGGCAGGGGGAGAGAGGAGGCAGGGAGGAAGAGAAGCAGCTGCGGACATTTTGGGGGGCTGGCTCTGGCTCTAGGAGGCTCTCCCTCTCAGGCTCTCTCTGGCCCTCACGCCCTCACTCTCTGGCTCTTGTGGGCTCCCTCCATCTGGCTTGGAGAAGGGATCTCCAGGCTGCTTTAAGAAGAGGCTCTTGCCAGGCTGCTTTGAGGAAAGGAGATCCATGCGGTCTGCAGGAAGAAGGCAGTTTACAAGGAGGCTGAGAATCCAGGTGGTCCTGCATTGAGAGCTGGAGGGCACCACAGCGCAGAAAGGACCTCCCCAATCAGAACTGAGTGATTGGCAGCTACTGGTAAAGCTGAACTGTGCCTAGGAAGTAGGGAAACGGTGTTTCTGACTTTCCTAAGACTGGCCAGGTCTGGGAGGGGGAGGCAGGACTTTGTGTAAATAAACAATTCTTTTCCTTTTCACCAAACTCTGGTATTCAGAGTTGTAATTCTGGCGGCGGGCAATCGGGCCCCTAACTAAACAGCCCGGGGGTTCTGTTTCAATCGGAGCAGCCCAGGGGTTCTGTTACAACATCATTTATATAGCATTTTCCAGCAGGAAGCCTAAAATGCTTCACAGTCATGATTGCTTGAATTCTTGTAATATTGCTTGTAAATTAGTGCCTGTTTTTAGATGGCAAAACTGAGGCCGAGTCTCACAATTACATCTGGAAATTGCAATTACAATAGAATCCTAATTTCTTCTGACCCTTCAGTTTAGCAGGATTATATCTTCTTTCTAATGTTCTCTCCAGGCAGCTAATCATTTCAGCAAATTTCATTAAGCACCTATAGAGTTCAAACTACTGTGGATTTAAAAATGAGACCTCATTCTGGGTTGAGAAAGTATCTTTCCCAAACCTTCCTTTTTTCCCTTCTACTCGGAATCCACCTTTCACTCTGCCATACTCTAAGCACATTGAATTCCTATGATACCACTGACTTCAATTTGTCTTGAATTAAAACAGTTTGTGGTTAGTAACATAGTCAGTGTAACAATTTGGATTGATCCCTTTGGTCTTATTCAGTTGTTGCTATCCAAATATAACTACCATTAGTAAGATCATAGAAGATAGAATAGTTGAGCTGAAAGGCAGGTTTTTGGGCACAGAGTTTGGTTTTATAGATATGGGAACTGAAATTCAGTGAGACTAATTGACTTTAAGTTCACATATAGCAGAACCAATTAATGTCTTCTTTAAATATTAAGGATGTTTTCATATGTATATTTATGTACACACACCGATGAAATGCGCCTCCAACAGACGTGCCTAATGGTATACTGGTAAAGGTTTAACAGCTGACTCTGGTATTGTTTGCCAATTTCCGTGGTTTAAATACTCTCATCACAGCAGACTTAAGCTACAAACAGTTTAACAACTGGCTCGCAAAATTCCTGAAGTTAATAACTGGATCTCACGGGTTGGTGTGAACGATCTCTAGCATTTCACTGGGTATGCTTCTGAAATTGTACATGTAATATTAAAGCATTAGTTTATTTTTTCACTTGTTCTAGTTATCCATTAAGAGGCACTTTACCTTATTTTCTGATTAATATTTCCATGAAGAAATAAATTATTGCTTACATGTCAGCTTCAGCCTTCACTTTCAGTGTCTCTTAAGGATTTAATGACTTGTTTATAAGTATTTAAAACTACTTGGAGGGTCTGTCTTTAAGAGATGAATCCTTGAGTATCAGTTTTCTATTGCTAAGTTACACATTACTCCCAAATTTACTGGCTTAAAACAACAACCCTTTATTTAGTTCACAGTTCTGGATAATTCTCTGGTCTAGATTGGACTCAGGTTGATCCTGACTCAGTTTACCTATGCATCAGATCATCAGTGGGTTGATGAGGCTGGCTGGTCTTGGATTGTATCACCCACATGTCTGGTGGTGAGTGACTGTCACCTGGGGCAATAAGGGGAACTGTGTGTTTCTCATTATTCAGCAAGCCAGCCTTGGCTTGTTCACATGGCTTCGGGGGGGTCCAAGGGTGTAAGACTGGAAGCTGCAACACTACTTGAGGCCTAGTCTCAGAACTGGCATGGGGATATAGCCAGTTGTTGAAGGGAAAAGCAGCAAATACTGTGGCCATTCCATCACAGTAAGAAACACTGAAGCTTAATTGATTTGTTGAGGGGTTTAGATTGTCATGTCTCTGTCTTACTGAGCTGAATTCACATGGTACCAGAGGCTCTCAATCACAGATTGATTGGAGTTTTCTTTCCCAATGTCCAAAGGATATTCATAACTTATAAATATCTCTATTTTAATGATCACTCCTTGATAGTCTCAATAACTAATCATTATCAATTTAAACCATATATTTTAATGCTGGCTCTTCTCCACACACACAAGATAGCTAAGGGTGGGGTTGGGTTGGGGGAGAGCTAAACAAGAAAGGCAGTAGGGACTCCATAACAAATGGAGACCAAAGTAAGACATTAACTCATGAATTGGTAAATTGTGTGCCATTATTCAAGTTCAGTAAAAGAAGCATTCACTGGGGATTAGATTAGCTGGGGAAGCTTGCTTTATGGAGAAGCATTTTTGAAGTCTACCTTATTAAGGTATAACTTACATACAATAAAATGCACACATTTTAAATATATGGTTTCGTGAGCTTTAACAAATATATATACCCAGATAACTGCTATCACAATCAAGATACAGAATATTTTTATATCCTCCCCCCAAATTATCACTCATGCTCTTTCTCTGTCAGTTCTCCCCAATAATCAGGAAGATAAGTCCAAAATCCAAAGACCTCTTTGAAAGAAAGACTAATGAAAAATGCTGAAAAAAGCAGATGTTCAACATCTCACAAATAAACACAATGCTTTATAGGTTTCATATAAAGTAAACAACTCTTAAGTTGCTAAAACTTATCAGTTGTCAAGACATTAGTAAATGTGGAGAAAAGGGAACCCTTGTGCACTGTTGATAGGAATGTAAATTGGTCCAGCCACTAAGGAAACTATGGAAGTTCCTCAAAAAAATTAAAAATATAACTACGATATGATCCAGCAATTTCACTTCTGGATATTTATCCAAAGAGAAAACCAATAACTTGAAGATATATGCACCCCTACACTTGTTGCAGCATTATTTACAAAAGCCAAGGTATAGAAATAACCTAAATATCTATTGATAGATAAATGGATAAAGAACTCGTGCATATGCCATGAAATATTCAGTCATAAAAAAGAATGAAACCTCGCCATCTGCAACAACGTAGATGGATGTTAAGGACATTCTGCAATGTGACAAAAGTCAAAGAAAGACAAATATATGATCTTTTATATGTGGAATCCAAAAATACAAACCAAGCTCATAAATATAGAGAACAGATTAGTGGTTGCCAGAGTGGGGAGTTGGGAGTGGAAGATTTGGGTGAACTGTTCTTTTGTTTTTTTAGTTCAAATAAATTGAGTAAAAAAGAAATGAAAACCATGAAGAGGGAGCCAAATGAGAGAGTTTCTTTTCCATGCCAGAGAACTAACTCAGGGCAAAGAGTTTTATCTTGTTGCTCTTGGAGAAAGTCCTCTGGAATCTAGCTGAAGTCCTAAGGCAAATGAAGATAGTATGTATATATTCTCTTTTTACTAACAAGAATGTGATTTGTGCCTTATCTCTAACCTAAGGACATTTAAAATGTTGTGTACTGGCATTCTAAGTGTAATTTCCATGTTTCCTATTCATTACAGTTACTACTACAAAACAGACCTTTTTTACAATCTTTTCAGGCCTCAAGTACAAGTATGGTAACACATTGGACACTTCGGAAAACCTGAGTAAACTGACAAAACCCTGAGATGACATCAGGAAGGCCCCTCTGTAAGCTCAAGGAAAAGCCCAAAATAGAGCGTTGTGGGGGAAGACTTTTCTAACCAGATGTTTCCTGATAGATGGGTAAGAGTTAGAAAATGAGCATTCCAGGTAGAAAGAGAAACATGGGCAAAGGCCTAGAGACAAAAGAGCACGGTGAGCGTGCTGTGTTCAGAACTGTGGTAATTTAGTATGCCTGGAGTGTGAAGTGTGTAATGTGAAGCAAAAGAAATGAGGCTGGAGAGATAGTGCCTTGAATATGTTTCAGGAAGAAGTCTATTGTGTACAAATATGAAGTCACATGTGCAAGAAAACGAAGTATATGTGTAGGATAGGCTTCCAGCAGGCCTAAATGGGGGGACTGACCAAGGCACCCTTGTCTCAGTAAACAACTTTCATAAGGAGATTGCATAAATTAGTTGTGGTATATGCATACCATGGACAGTGAAAATGAATAAACTATAGCCACACCACCCTCATGGATGAATCTATAAAACTTCGAGCCATTCACAGAATACATAGGCAAAAGGGACAAGTACAAATGAAGATCTATTCTGAATCCTGGTAGAGGACTCAAGCAGATCCATCAGTGGTTGTAGCTTGCTGCATTACTACTGCGTTTCTTCAATTCTACAATGCACGTTTTGTGGCATTTTAATGTTTCTAAAACTGGGATTGCATCTTAAAATCAATGGGGAATTTAATATAGTATGTTTTTCTTCGAAGAAACCTCTTACTAAAACAATGTGTCTTAAAAATATATAATGTAATTTAAAAAACATTTTTTAAAGTATTTTTATTGATTATGTTGTTACAGTAGTTCCAATTTTTTTCCCCTTTGCTCCCCTCTGCCCAGGACTCCCTTTCCCTCCAGCAATCCCACTCAACTTAGTTCATGTCCATGGGTCATGCATATAAGTTATTTGGCTTCACCCTTTCCTATATTATTAACTTTCCCCTGTCTATTTTGTACCAACCAATTATGCTTCTTAGTCCCTGCACCATTTTCCCATTTCTCCACCTCCCTGCTCCCAGCTGATAACCCTCCAAATGATCCCCATACCTGTGATTCTGTTCCTATTCTGGTTTGCTTAGTTAGATTTTTGTTTTTATTTTTTAGATTCAGTTGTTGATAGTTGTGAGTTTGTTGTCATTTTAGTGTTCATAGTTTTGATCTTGTTTTTGTTAAGTCCCTTTGACATTTCATATAATAATGGCTTGGTGATGATGAACTCCTTTAGCTTCACCTTGTCTAGGAAGCACTTCATCTGCCCTGCCATTCCAAATGATAGCTTTGCTGGATAGAGTAATCTTGGTTGTAGATTGCTTTTCATCACATTGAATACTGCTTGCCAGTCCTTCCTGCCTGCAAAGTGTCCTCTGAGAAATCAGCTGATAGTCCTATAGGCACCCCCCGTAGGCAACTCTCCACCTCTCTCTTGCTTACCCCAGGACTCTTTTTTTATCTTTCACCATTGGCATCTCAGTCACAATGCGTCCTGGTGTGGTCCCTTCTGGGTCCAGCTCGCCTGGGACACTCCGTGCTTCTTGGACCTGTATGTCCACCTCCTTCACAAAATTTGGGAAACTTTTCTCATTTTTTCCAATTCTTGCTTCCTCATTCTTCTCTGGTTGACTATTTTCTTCTTCCTTATGTTCCAAATCATTGATTTGAACCCCGGTGTCCTTCCCTTCACCATTAGTTTTGTGTGGATTTTCCTTCGTTTCACTTAGCATAGCCTTCACTTCTCTAATGTGTTTGCTGTACTCAAGCATATCTGTCAAGCCTGTGAGCATCTTTATCACCAGTGTTTTGAATTCTGCGTCTGTTACGTTGTCTATCTCCTCATCTGTTAGGTTGGCTCTCTCCTCATCGCTTAGTTCTCCCACTGGAACCTGGATCCATTTCCCCTTTTGGGCCATACTGCTCTGTCTCTTCATTCTGACAGGCTCCTGTGTTTGTTTGTCTCCACATCCCAGGTGGAGCTGTCATTCCTGTTACGTTGTAAGGGGTGGAGCCTTAGGGATTCGTCAGTACAGGGTGACCTGTTTCACCACATTGTGGCGCTGTATGTGAGAGGGAACAATGCCGCCTGCCCAGCACTGACTCCTTTTCCAGGTACCTCTCCCACTTCCGCACCGGACTGCACCCCTCTAGCTGCTGCCCAGGCCGGCGTTCCCAGAGTGAGTGAGTCTGTGGACCCTCTAGGACCGTGGGGGCCCTTTAAACAAGCGGACTCTTCTGAGACCAGCAGTTTCTGCCTCCACCCCAACACCCATTGGTCTGCACAGTCAGAAGCAATGAGGCTTGATTTTCCCAGGTGCTGGGACCATGGGCTGCGAGGTCCAGTTAGGAGCTGGGAACGCTCCCCAGGTGTTTCTCCTGACATTTTGAAACATGTGACTGCACTTTCTGCTGGCCCGCCATTGCCACCGCTGCTGCCGCCGCTGCTGCTGCCACCACACCACGTCCTCTCCACCCCGGCTCCGCCCCTCCTACCTGTCTGGCTGAGTATTTCGTCTTTATATCTTTGTTTGCTGGACTTCCATGAAGTTTGATTTTCTGGAACTTCTGGTTGTTTCTAGTTTTGAGGTAGTTATATTCCTTAGTTGTGGAGGGAGATGCAGCATGTCTGTCTACGCCTCCATCTTGGCCAGAAGTCTAATGTAATATTTTATGTACACACACATGCGCACAGTTGTTCAGATAGTGAAAACTGCATCAAAAATTCTTAGGACGGTTAAGAGAATCTGTGGCAAAGAATTTAGGTCAATTATCACTTACCAACAACACAACTTGAACTATGTGAGTAGATTAACTCATAGGATGAATAAAAGTAGTATCATTGTTTTTATTTGCAACCTGATTGATGGATGTGAATATATACATATTACTAATATGGCACTTCACTTAGTTTGTATGCTATCTGTATATAATAGTAATGTAGAGAATTCTCTGTTTCTGTTTCATAGCATAACTAAATGACAGAAAACTATTGAAAAGTACATTGTCAGTGAACGAGGTTTGAGGTTCTATATAGGAATACAATTGGATGCACAACTGCGATGACAACAAAACATTCTGGAGTAGTTACCTAAATTGAGGGCCTTGTCCTGGTATGTAAGTCAACATACTACTTTCTTTGATAAAGGCTTGGTATAAAAAGCCTATCAACCTAATTAAACAGTGTGCTTAGTGACTTAGTAAGGATTATAAATTACGGTGGACAGCGCTGGGGAAAAAACTGGGACAACTATAATAGAACAAAGTAAGTTTGAAAAAAGATTATAAATTATATAAAGGCTAATGCAGTAAATTTCAGATTGTTCTCTTTGTTATGTAATAACATGGGAGACAATAATAAACAACTGCAATTACATGCTGAGATGTGATGGTTATCTAGGGGGATAGTTCTTTTGAGCATATTTGAACTTAGCGTTGCTGCAAGAAACGAAACCAGTTTGGCTCCATCTTTTTAAAGATATAAATTGGCCAGCTTGAGTTACTAATTTATTGATATAGTCAGAATTTTTATCTTTAGAATTTTTCCATAACAGACAGGAATGCAACCTCTTTTTCCCTGGTGGATAAAATTGAAGGGCAAAAACAAAAGGTAGATGTTTAGAACAAGATTTCTACAGATTGTTATTTCATGTTCCATAATTTAACAACACTTGTCAGTGAAGTAGGTGATTATTTTGATATTGCACACCTGCAAAAAAGGTATCAAACCATTATGTTTGATAGAATGTTTGAATTTTATTTTCCACTAAAAGAATGTCGACATTTAACAGATTCATAGTTAAGGAATCATTTATTTTATCAAATGGCAATTTAAATTTAACTATAAACTTACATTATTCTAACTAGCAATTAAGAATTTAAAATGAATTTTGAAAATACAGCGTCACTTGCTTTCTTTTGGACAAAAGTTAAAAATGAATACTGTATTCTGAGCATACTGATATTACTTTAAAATCTCCACATGATTATTCATTTGTAACCCTAGTTCTTTCTTATGAATGATATTAGAACAAAACATAGAAGCAGTTTAAATATACATCATTCCATGAGAATAGCATTGCTGTCAATCTAATCTGGATTAGATAGTTAAGAAAGAAACAAGCTCATTTGTCACATTAAAAACTTAAAAATATTAATATGCATGATGTTTGAAGTATGCATATAAAATGGTCTACATAGAGAATTAATTCACTCATAATTTTTATTACAATTGAAGAACAAAAAATTGAGTTATATATAGTTCCATATTAATCTTAAATTCACATTTTTAATGAACAACAGTTTTTAACCATTATTTTCTATTTACCTTTTATGTTTGTTCTAAATAGATTTATTGAAATTTAATTTTATGTTCATTGACTCAGAAAGTGAAAAATTTGAGCTTATATTTGTTTTCATTTTTATTTCTACTAATTTAATTTTTTTGTAATTTATAAAAACTATTGGGCAACAATGGATTACAGAACTGTCACTTCATTACAAGTGGTTTGAAAACTCTTGTTTTACAATATATTTTCCAGATGAATATTCAATTTAAACTTGAACCCATCTAGTAAGTAGGAGTTTCTTACCTTTCTAGGAAGCTAGCTCCATTATTGGACAGTTCTGATTATTAGAAAGTTTTTCTTTATATTGAGCAGAAATCAATCTTTTTATGGTTTATAATCCTTAGACTTGATCCTGCCCCTGAAGCTATACAAAATAAATTTACTCCCTCTTACATGACAGCTTGTCAGGTATTTGCAAACATTGTCATATCCCTCTTTATTTTTCTGTAAGTTCTACATTTTCTGATAATCAATTACACATGGTTTCTACAACCTCCCTGCACTGGTTACCTTCTGGACATTTTTCTTTCATTTTTTAGTATATTTTATTGATTATGTTGTTACAATAGTTCCAATTTCTTTTCCCTTTGCTCCACTCTGCCCAGTACCCCCCTGCCCTCCAGCAATCCCACTCAACTTAGTTCATGTCCATGGGTTGTACATATAAGTTCTTTGGCTTCACCCTTACCTATATTATTCTTAACTTCCCCCTGTCTATTTTGTACCAACCAATTATGCTTCTTAATCCTTGCACTATTTCCCCATTTTCCCCCTTCCCCCTCCCAGCTGATAACCCTAAAAACGATCCCCGTACCTATTATTCTGTTCCTATTCTGGTTTGCTTAGTTGGATTTTGTTTTTACTTTTTAGATTCAGTTGTCAATAGTTGTGAGTTTATTGCCATTTTAGTGTTCATAGTTTTGATCTTGTTGTTCTTAAGTAAGACCCTTTAACATTTCATATAATAATGACTTAGTGATGATGAACTCATTCAGCTTTACCTTGTCTGTGAAGCATTTGATCTTCCCTTCCATTCTAAATGATAGCTTTGTTGGATAGAGTAATCTTGGTTGTAGGTCCTTGCTTCTCATCACATTGAATACTTCTTGCCAGTCCCTTCTTGCTTGCAAAGTTTCTTTTGAGAAATCAGCTGATAGTCTTATAGGCACCCCTTTGTAGGTAACTCTCTGCTTTTCTCTTGCTGCTTTTAAGATTCTCTCTTTATATTTAACCTTTGGCATTTCAATGATGATGTGTCTTGGTGTGGTCCTCTTTGGGTCTAGCTTGTTTGGGATTCTCTGTGCTTCCTGGACTTGTATGTCTATTTTCTTCGCCAAATTTGGGAAGTTTTCCTTCATTATTTGTTCGCATAAGCTTTCAGTTTCTTGCTCTTCCTCGTCTCCTTCTAGCATTCCTATGATTCAGATGTTGGCATGTTTAAAGTTGTCCTAGAAGTTCCTAAGCCTCTCTTCTTTTTTTCAATTCTTCTTTCCTCATTTTGTACTAGTTCACTTTTTTTCTTCCTTATTATGTTCCAAGTTATTGATTTGAACCTGGTTTCCATCCATTTGTTTTGTGTGGATTTTCCTTCGTTTAACTTAGCATAGCATTCACTTCTTCCCTTATGCATTTGCTGTACTCAAGCATATCTGTTAAGCCTGTGAGCATCTTTAACACCAGTGTTTTGAACTGTACATCTGTTAGGTTGGCCATCTCCTCGTTGCTTAGTTCTATCACTGAAACCTTGCACTGTTCCCTCTTTTGGGCCATACTTCTCTGTCTCCTCATCTTGACAGGCTCTCTTGTTAGTTTGCCTCTGTCTTAGGTAGAGCTGTCGCACCTATTACATTGTAAGGGGCGGATCCTTAGGTATTTGTCAGTACAGGGTGACACGTTCCACCATGTTGTGGTGCTGTATGTGGAGGAGGGGTCTGAGAGGGAACGATGCCACTTGCTCAGCACTTGCCCCTTTTCCAGGCACTTCTCCCGCTTCTTGTATGTGACTCGTGCCCCTCTAGCTGTTGCTCTGGCCATGGTTTTCAGACTGGGTGGGTCTGTGGACATTCTAGGACCAGGGGGGCCCTTGAAACAAGTGGATTCTACTGAGAGACCAGCAGTTTCTGCCTCCACCCCAACCCCCATTGGTTTTCAGTCAGTAGCAATGAGGCTTTATTTTTCTTAGAGCTGGAACCCTAGCTGCGTGGTCTGGTCTGGTGCTGGAATTTCTCCCCAGGTGTCCCTTCCCACTTTTTAAAACGTGTGACTGCACTTTCCACCAACCTGCTGCTGTCACAGCTGCTGCCGCCACCATGCCGCATCCTCTCTGCCGCAGCTTCGCCCCCTCCTACCTGTCTGGGTATTTCTTCTTTATATTTATCTTTGTTTGTTGGACTTCCATGCAGCTCAATTTTCTGGAACTTCTGGCTGTCTCTAGTTTTGAGGGATATTCCTTCTTAGTTGTGGAGGGAGGCGCAGCGTGTCTATCTAGGCTTCCATCTCGGCCAGAAGTCTGGACATATTTTTCTAATAGTATCTTTTTTAAAACATATTATCCTGAACTGAACTGAACATAATTTTATTTTTCTGGACAATATTCTTCTAATAGCGCCAATAACACATTCGTATTTTAGGAGTCATGTCACTTAGTTCATTTGTACTGAGTCATAATTTCTCAGGAGGGAATCAAAATATCAAAATAGTCTCCAAATTCAGCTCATTCTTTGTGTAAATACACTCTCCCATCCGTCTGATTCCTTTTAGGGAGAAAAGAAGAAAAGCTTATTTTTGTTGCTGATCTCACTGATTTTTAATTTTACCATTTTAAGTTTGGCAACATGGCTGGTAATGTAATCAAAGATGGTCTTAAGCTGGGAAGTTATATTTAGAGACTTCATTCTGGCTAAAGAGTGGAGGGTAGAGGATCACTGGAACATGGAGGAGCAAGATGAAATGTTGAATGAACTGCTAAGTTACTGGTGTAGTAATTCAGATGACAATGGTAATGGTCTGGGTTAGAGAAGCAGAAAAGAAGATTGAGAGAAGGGGACACATTCAAGAGTTATGTAGGAAGTAAAATTAATAGGACTTAGTAATTAATTTATATGGGAATGACAGTAATGAATAAAAAAGTGGGGGAGCAGCTCTTGCTATCTAGAAGCTGATGTGGCATTTACAGCTAGACCATGTTATTTTTTTCATTGGGCATAAAAACCTCACAGAATATCAATGTCAGAAAAATTATTTGAGATCATAATAACAACACACAAAACAAGTTTACTTCATAATTATTTTCAAATGTAATAAAGCCTATTTTATATTTTCACTTTATTGTTCACACTATTACAGATGTCCTCATTTTTTCCCCTTTGCCCACCTCCACTCAGCCCTCACTCCCCACCCTTCCCTCAGGCTATCATTACACTGCTGTCTATGAACATCATAATTTTGTCTAAGCACAGACAAAAACAGGTTCACTGTGCCATCTACAAAGTATCAAACATCCCCCTCTTGTCGCTAAACCTTCTTTTTCAGTTATACTGTTATCCTTGCTCTGGACTCTCCTTGTAGATAAGATGTATTGAGATCCTAATCATAAAATGCTCCTTCTTTCTAACAGCATCCAATCTAGAGCAGACCTCTACTTCTTAGTGCCTGTCTCAAACCCCTCAACCTAATTCCAGATCCTCTAAGTTCTTTCTCACACTCAGTATTAGTACTGAGTCTCATGGCTCCCTGTGCTGTGAGTTCTGCTTCACTGCAGTGAGTACTAAACTCACCTTCAGCTAGAGGAGTGCTCCTAGTGGTCTCGGCTGAAGCGCATTGATGTCAAGAGTAACTCCAGGGTGTCTTGCTTGGACAATCGTGTCGTGGTAGTACCAGTGTTAGAAATAAAGAGTGAGTAATAGATGAGAGGAAGGAAATGTCTTGGTTAAACTAAGTGGACATACCCAGTAGGCAGTTGTATGGATATATGGTTCTGAGGCTTGGAAAAGGTGTCTGTACTGAATCTACATCATTTGTACCCATACATAAATATACTCAGAACTATATATTTGAGAGCCATTGTTTATATAATAATTGAAAATGTGGGATTAGCTAAGATCACCAGGGAGGGAATCAAATGAGGAAAGGGTTGAGAACAGAGCCCCGAGGAACACCTGTATTTGTGAAGTGGGTAGAAAATGAGATACCCAGAAATGACTTTTAGAAGACGCTGTCATTGAGGAAAGAAGAGAATCTGAAATAGAAAAAGACCTGAAGTTGAGAAGGAGAGTTTCAAGAGGGAGAATGAGATGAATAGTTTTTTCTTTTTTAATAATTTATTTATTTATTTGTTTGTTGATGCTGGAAATCAAGGTTCCTAAACTGAGGCATGTTCTCATGCCTCTCAGTCCAGGTGTTCTATGACCCGAGCTGGCGAGCTGGACTTGCTAGCGCCGACAGTCTTTGACTGATCAGGCCTCAGGGTTTCAAGACATCCTGTGACTTAAAAGGAATCTTGCTGAGTACTCCATCCTCCCTGATGTTGACAAGGAAACCAAACAAAGCTGAGCACAGGTAGTGCTTAACCTTGCGTGCTTTCTGTTAATGTTTAAGGAACACTGTATCTGTTCCCATAGTCTTAAAAGAATAGATGATTGAATTCCTGTTATTTTCTGTTTTTGAATCTATAAATGATATATAGTCTTGTTTGTCAGGGATAGTTCTTTATAGTTTATATATTAACCTCCTTTTGTTGTAATCCCAAGTAAGTAACTGTATATTGTAATCAATATTGGAATGTGCCTGTGAGCTCATTCCTTACCCTCCCTATTGATTTCTATACTTGTAAAACTCAATAAAAGGAGAGGTCTTTGCGCCGCTCGCTGCTGACCTGCCAGAGCGTGCAGCAGCCCTCCATCCGACCCATTCTCCTTGCTGGAATTACTTCCGCGCCCTCGCCACATTTAATACAACAGTTTGTTTATTTTATTTTTAGAGAGAGGGGAAAGGAGAAAGAGAGGGAGAAAAATATCACTGTGTGGTTGCCTCTCACTCACACCCCCAACTGGGGACCTGACATGCAACCTAGTCATGTGCCCTGACTGGGAATCAAACCAGCGACACTTGGCTCGCAGGCCAACGTTCAGTGCACTGAGCCACAGCAGCCAGAGAGATTAATAGTTTTATACACCGTGAAGAAGTCAAGTAAGATAAGGAAGCCTTCAAGCTGTTTGACATGTCCCCATCAGGTTTTGAGCACCAGTTTACTTTCTGGCACATTAAGATGTTTCAGGCTCCTCATATACTAACCCTCCCCAAACACTGGAATCAGACATTTCTCTAAGGATTCCTTTTTCCTTTGAGTGCCAAACGGTATTTAGAAACCAAGATCTGGTGTACCACTTTTATGAAGTTTGTCAAGTGCTGTGGCTATATAGTGGTCACACAGGGCAATGGAAGAACAGAGAGGGGGCACTTGGCTTAGGTAAAGATGAGCAAAGCAGAGTTCTGATTATCAGAGCTGAAGCTGAAGGTCAGAAGCTGGTTAAAGATGATTTGATTTGACCTTGAGATACAGAGTGGCATGTAGAGCTCCAAATGTCTTCCTAAGGCTCTGGATTCATTTCAGGAATCTGGGCAGAGTTCTGCCTTTCAATAGGCATTAAATGGTCTCAGCAGGGGAGATGCCATCTGCCAAGGCCGAGCATGGAGCAAAGCCTGAAGCCACCTGTGAAATGTTTGGGATAATCTACCTGTGCCAAGCGTTTTATCCTGGCATGTGGGATCTACGTTGCAATTGTAACTCTGCTTATTAAAGTGGTAGTTATATTTATCGGCTTTTATAGTCTTTATTATGTTTGATGTTAACATCTCTGATTTTGTTGACTTAGCATTTCAACCCTCTTTCTTTTGGAAAATGCCCATTTTCCTACTCAAACATCTTGTGGGGAGTCCCAACTCCTCCCCATAGTTAATTGAACTAGAGAGATGAGTAACCATATCAAGTAGGGATGATTGAAACACAGTGTTTTGGTCCTGAGTGAGCACATGACCTAAGTCAGGCCAGTTAAGAACCCTTCCTTTTGGTTTGAAAAAGTGAAGCTGGGCAAAGAGGCTTACTACCTCTATGACAAGTGGGTGGGGGAATATTTGATTTGTTTGTGGCATAATTCCTAGGAAGAAAGCCAATGGGAGAGAAACAGATAAGAGGTAAAAGAATACTCCAGGTGGTGTTTGAATCTCTGATTCCTTGTTCATGAGGCCCAGGTGTGCCCCTGCCTGTATGGAACTACATGAGCCTTCCAACAGATCCTTTTTGCTAAGCTGGATCTCAGTTCAGTCCTTTTCACCAAAAAAGAGAGAGACCTCACTCCTAAAGTGACTTTACATAAACCTGGTTTTGATTTACATTGTCAAAAGCTAACTTCATTTTGAGAAACATCTCAAACATCTCACCCAAAATGATAAGAAATAAAGTGAACGTAAATGGCTTTTGTTTTTCCTAATAAAAACAGCAGTTGCTGGCCCTGACTGCTGTGGCTCAGTGGATTGAGCATTGGCCTGTGAACCAAGTGTCGCTGGTTCAGTTCCCAGTCAGGGCACATGACTAGGTTGCACGTGAGGTCCCCAGTTGGGGGCGCGAGTGAGAGGCAACCGCACATTGATGTTTCTCTCTGTCTCTTTCTCCTTTCCCCTCTCTAAAAATAAATAAACAAACAAACATAAATTATTTTAAAAAACAGAAACAAAAAAACCCCCAGCAGTTGTTCAAATGATTTTTCTATTTATGTCTAATATTAGAACAGCTATTCCAGCACTCGCCCAAGGATCCTGCTAACAACCTTAGTTTATACTGTATTTCCATTCCTCACCTCCCCCATCTCACTGTTGCACTAAATGTATATTATCTTGTCCATTTATTAAATGCTTCCTTTCAAAGGAACAAGAAGTAAATCATTCTTAAGAGAAAGTGTGTATAACTTTTTATCTTTCTCCCATTAGTTACAAACAACTTCCTAAATGCCTACTCAAGCTTACACTTTCTCCTACCAGAGTTATTTTAAAAGGTTTTACTGTCCCTATTGACCCTTTTAGCTTTTCTACTCCTTAAGGCTAAGTAGAAACCCTAATCCTGTGTTTACCCAGACATTTGCTCAGTTCAAGGACAGCTAATCAAGCTGATTAATGAATGGCTTTGTTCTTTAAAAAGAATCTGAGTTTGGTTCAATGCTTGTACTCACAATGCCGTGTTGATCATTGCTTTCCACAGTTTTGCTTTGCCTCTCATCCTTACAGAATCAGCCTCCAGTTTTCTTCTGGGGATTTACCCTTTCCCCACTTATCATTCTATGAGGTCTCAGTGGCATTCTAATCCCTCCATCAAGAGTGGACCCATGGCCCAGGCCCAAGACAAGTGCACATGTTCTCCTGAGGTGGGTACATGACTAACAGTGCAATCAGAGAACATTTCAAGACTTTTATCAATGCTGTCAGCAGATACATCTTTCTTCTCCACTTAATATGAACTTAAGGGGCTATGAAGTGTGGGGGACCACTCGTTGTGGTTTCAGGAATTGTAGCCCAAGCCGTGAGCCAGCCCCCCACCCCCACCTCCCAGCCTGGGAAGGCCTTTAAGTCTCCATGGAAAACCGAAAGGCTGTGAGGCAGACAGGACCGAAGGCCACTCAGAGGGTTCCCATGGGAATTGAATTTAAAGAATGCATATTATGCTTTAGAGCTTGCTCCACTTTTCTTATCTCTTAGTTAACTATAAACCATCTGTAACTAAAAATGTATGAAGCCTTGAACCTAATGCCAGTGTGGTGTCAAGATGTTTAATAGACCCTGACACAGACTGGTCACTGTGTTCTCTATATTGATATCTATAATCAGTCACTGTCAACTGCAACCCAAGCGCCTGAAAGCTTATTGATGATTCATAAATCTTGCCCTTGTATCTCCCGAATCCCCTCCTCACTAAAAGGCATGGGAGATGGAAGTTCTGTGCTCTTCTCCTCTAGAGAGATTAGCCATCTCTCATCCCCCCAGACAAAATACAGTGTCCTGGACAAATTTGTTCTGCCATGGTCATTAAACCTCTGTGGGACAGGGCGTTTCCGACTGAGCCAAGGTGTTGGAGGGAGGATAGCCTCAATGAAGCTGGCATTCCTGCAGCCATTTTATGACCATGAGGGGCCGATCATCTGAGAATGCAGCCAACCCAAATGGCATGGAGCTGGGAGATGGAGAAAGAGAAACCAGGTCCTAATTACTTGAACCAAAAACTATTTTTGCTTAAGCCCATTAGAATTGATCTTCCTGTTACTTATAACCAAAGGGTCTTAACTAATGTAATAATTATCATTGAAAATTCAGTTGAATAAGATGAAAAATTGTACATGTATATATCTCTCTGATTCTTTTAAAGAGCAAGGTCTGAGAAACAAATGAACTCAGACTCTATTGGCCAGGTCAGCTTGTCCCATATGCCAGAGTTACTTGTCTAGAAAAGAGAATAAAGATAAGAAACTAGGCTCTTGTTTATTCTAAAAATCTGACCAATTGCTTGGGAAATCCTGAGTCTGAGATTTAACCTAGTCCCTTAACAATGCATTATAATGAGAATAGTTTTCTGAGTAGTGACCATGAGAGTCCAGAGAGCCACACTTATCAGAGAGAAATATTCACAGACTCATAGAAGTTTTGATCTGCAGGAGTTAAAAATAACCCACTATACCTACTAATGCAGAGAAATGAACTCGTGACATTTTCAACAATATAAATTGAAATAACATTTTAGGTTAATCCTTAACTAAAAATTAAAGTATATGAAAACAATGGTTTTCCAATCCTTTTTAGTGATAATGGTTCTACAATACAAGGGAATTTCACCATGGCTGGGCCTTAATAGGTCTTGAGGAACATAGAAACTTAACGAACAACCCATAACTCTTTCTCTCTGTCCTATAACTCATATGGTGGGACAAATTTTTTTTTTCCCAAAGTAGTCTTTGAGGAATGTCATACATTTTTGTTAAAATTAGTTGGGAGGAAGCATGTGGGGTAGGAAATGGAAGAAATTGAGAGCAGATTTTTATTTGGATCCTAGCCCTGTCCATAACTGTGTGAGCTACTAGATAGAAGCTATATGAGGGCATGGCCCAGATCTATCTTAATTCATTGATATATAATCAATGCCAAGTATAGTTCTGCTACATACAATATGTGCTGAATAGATTTCTGTTAAATAAGTGAATACATGGATTTTCATGACTCCCTGAACCTTTTTAAGTTAGTTAAGCTAAATGATATTACAGCCACCAAAACCTTAGTGCCTGGACACAGTAAAGTCACTCCTGTTGCAGCTTAACTCAGGTCAGTGAATGGGAAGAAAAACATCTCTGCTCCACAAAGTCATTCAGGCATCCTGGCTCCTGCAAAGTGGTATCTTTGCTATCCCCTGGGACCTTTGACTCATACACTGAATTCTGTGTATCTGGAAAGCAGGCAGAGGAGAGGAGAGAAATCTGGAAAACAATGGATTGTATGTGCAGGTTTGGAGTGGCCACATTTTATTGGCCAGAACTCTGCCAGCCCACCCCTTCAACTGCAAGAGAGCTAGGAGCTGCAATCTAGTAACATGCCTCAAAGGACAGAAACTACAACGCTGGAGAGAATTAGCTTCTTCTGCTTTACTTTCTGAGTCCCAATTTCTTTTTCTGAAAAGAATTAATAATTGATATTTGCCAGTACTTTGTGAGAATTTGATAAGGCAATAAACATGAAAGTACTTGGTAAAGAGCTAACCAAATGTTAGTTAGGAATATGCCTAGGTAACTTGGTCCCTTTACCTCTACATTTTACCTGTGAAATGTGTATGCTGAAATGCCCTCTAAGAGTCCTTTCTGGCTCTAAAACACTTAGATTCTGTGGTTCTTTAAAATGTTCAGCAAACAAATACCTTTCCAACTTTGTATTAGTGTTTAGGTTAAATCCTTTAGGATACTTCCCCTGATTTTACAAACCAATCCTTTTGTCCCCCAAACCTTTTTCATTGGTGCAATATTGCCCATGTTCTTTGAGACATAACCTGACTCTATTTTACCTCATTTTAATTCTGTTTATTTCAATTGACTAAAAGATAACTTTTGCCCTTCTATTGCATGAACAAGTCCAGCCTGCTAGATTTCTTAATTTCAGAAGAAAATTGTAGATGTGGGGAAGGGAACCTAAGAAGTCATTTGATAAATTTTAAGTATTAAAAACAAACACTCTACTCCTGCCTTGAAAGATTCTCTGTGGGTTTCTTAGTTCTTTTACCACAGTTTCCTATCTCTTTTCTCCAGCTAAATTCCCTTTGCAGTCCATTGACAACTGTTCAACACACAGTTCCTCAGGGAGGCTGTCCAAGGGGAGGTCTGCAATCTCCTGTACTAAAGGCAGGTGAGGGGCTGATATGCATGGATGCTCATGGGTATTCCGGCTTCCGGGTCACTCAACATGAAGAAGTGGACTCTCTATAGCTACTTCCATTCCGGCTCCTTATCCCCCACACCACAGCCAGGTGGCTCTGTTCACATGGCAGATCCGCTGCCATCCCCATACCTAACAAACCTTGCTATGTGTGGTGTACTTTTAAACAAAACTTTGAGATATATATTTTATGAATAATGCACATATCTTCAGGACAGTTTGAGGAGTTTTGGTAAGTGGATATACCTGTGAAACCACAACCCCAAACAAGTTAGAGAAAATTTCTGTCACCTCAGAAAGCTCAGTGCTGCCCTCTTCCAGTCATTTTGTACCCTGACTGGCCCCCATATCCAGAGGCATCCACTTTCTGATTCTTTTTTTAATTTTGAGAGTACGTTTATTAAAGCTGGGGACAGTGAAACAAGGAAGGACTTAGGATAGAAGAAGCAACAGGGGAGAGCCTAGGCAGGGCTCTGCTTTGGCTCCCTAGAAATGTTATGCGAAAGAAGTGAGCCAAGGTGGGCTGCTGTCAGCTCAGTGGAAAATCATAAAAGAGAGCCTTGGGGACAGAGTCAGGGCATTAGTCCAAGACAAGCGGCCCATGCCCATTGCTTCTTTTGTTGCAAGTCTCATGAGGCCTCTTAGAGCTTAGGAGAACGTTCCAGGGGAAAGGTGCAGGCATACCCCTGGGGAAGGAGAGCACCCACTTTCTGATTTTTATCACCTTAGTTTTTCCTGTTTGGACTTCATAAAAATATAATCACACAGTATGGATTTTTTTGGGTGACTATTTTTACTCAACATACTCTTTGAGAGTGTTCCATGTTGATGTGTATTCATTCCTTTCAATTGAGCATGAATATACAATTTATTTGTGCATTTTCCTGTTGATGGACATTTGGATTGTTTCCAGTTTCAGGCTATATTAAAGCTGCTGTGAGTGTTCATGTTAACTCTTCTGGGGACATACGTTTTCATTTCTCTTGGATAAATACCTAAGAGTGGAGTTGTCAAGTAATAGGGGCTTTCACAGCCTAAGTACCCACTTAGGATGAAGACCAAAGCCCTGCATGGCCCTGACTGCTTCTCTGGAGCAGTCTTGCCCACTGCCCCCTGATTGCATTCGCCTAGCTTTAGCCCTTCTGTTAGTGGTCTTCCTTCTGCCAGACCCTTCTTTCGCAGCTCCTCCCTCACACCTAACCACCAGCGGCAGCTGCCTCCCTTCCCCGGGAAGGTAAATCCCTTACAGTAGGCAAGCACAGCTGTGTTCCTGATGCCCCAGCACAGGCCAGGACAGCACTTTTATATTTATGGGCACAATGACCGTTTTAATGTTGCCTCTCACTCAGCAGCATGCTCCACGAGGGCAGGTTATCTGTCTGTTTTATTTACACAGTGGTCTGCCTAGTTTCCGGCACATACTAAGCATTCAGTATGTCATTGGATAAATGAACAATGGCTGTTCCTCACTCCACCACATATTCTGTTCTCTACTGCAGTCAAATCTCTTCCCAGAGAATAAACTGTCCTCACCATGGATTTCTCTGGGACCTGGACTCAGCTGGAGAGAAGAAAAAAAACAGGCACTCAGCTTTTCTCAGGCTGCATGGCTTCCAGAAAAGAGAAAAGCTTGAATTCCAATTTAATAGCTCTTATCCTAAAAAGACCACTATATAAACATAATTCCCACTAAAGGAGCTTCTGATTCAAATAAGACAACGAGGCAATAAAGTTAGCAAATAATCTACCTTCAGCTAGGCCAAAGGGACTGGCTCCTGGTTTTATTTGTTTCCCTTAATTTTTCTTCTCGAGCAACATGACCTTGGGTCATTCTCAAGATGGCACTGGTTTTCTTGGAAACTAGAATTTTTTCTTAGTAGAGAGTCAGGGATGAAGTTCCAGGAAAAAAAATAGAGGGTAAAATGCTATGCAATAAAATCTTTTTCTATATTGAAATGCACCTCCATGAGGCATTTTTCACACTTGACTGGGCAGAGTTGAGGTGCTGATGCGCTAGGAGGCCTCATTTACTCAATGTGTTCTTATTGTGAGTGAGACTATCTAAGGATGTGTTTAGCTACACATCCTCCTCCTGCCCCCAACCCCCATAGTACAGTAATGAAGATGATTAATCTTACATACCTTCACATGACTTTGTGTTTTCATGGATGATTTCCTTCCAGGCGGACTTTTTGTCTGCTGGGAGTAATAATGATGTGCAGAGGAGTGTGTGGATGCTCTTTCTTCTTTAAGTGTTTTGCCTTTGCAAAAAGAATGCAGAAATGTTGTCCTCAAAAAAGTGAGTGTAGTACATACAGAAGGGACTGTGTAAGTGTTCAGGAAAACATTGTACATTTTATCACCACCAGATTACTTTTAGTGCCATCAGAAAATGAAATTATTTTAAGACTCAGCAAACATCTATAGAAGGAATAGAGTTTAGTCTTTAAACAGGGATGGGTGATTCTTCACTTGATAGAGATGTAAGGAAGTCCAGGTGATAATATGTGTTAGAAAGTTTGACAGAATATTTATTAAGACACTTAAAAGTTTTCATACCCTTTGATCTAGTAATTCACTCCTAGATATCTGTTTTGAGAAATTAATCATGGTTCTAGACAAGAATCTATTACAAGGAAGGTCACTGCTGCCTTATTTACAATAGGAAGAAATTAGAAATGGTCTAAACATTTAACAAAAAGAGAATGGCTAAATAAATTCTCAAGCCTACTTATCACAAAATATTATGATATTAAAAATGTTTACAAAGATTACTTAATAACATAAAAAATTTTCCTAGAGAACAAAACACCTAGAATAGGGTCTGAAATATTGTAAGCACTCAGTAAATATTTGTCCAATCAATACATGAATGGATTAATTTTACAACTAGGAAGAAATGAATTAAAAATCTGCCAGAAAGATGAAGGATAATACAATTTTTTAAAAGATTAATACTTCTGGAAAGGCATTTTACAAGAGGAAATGGAAATGAAAACAATTCTCCCCTACCTGACCCCCTCCAAAGAAAACTTTAAAAATTTGAAAAAAAAAGGAAGACCTCTTTTCTAGGATATTTTAGATGAAAACAGATCCACGTGCAGCACTGGAGGTACTTTCCTCTAAAATGAGATTCTGTTAAGAGTTCCTGAGCACTGTTTTTGTGTGCTAAAATTTTTGCTAAGATGTTGGTTTGCGGGCCTTTTCTAACTTAAAGGAATTTTGTCCTTTTACTCTTCTGTTAGGTGAAGAGTTGGAAATATTTCTATCTTATTAAACAGCACCAGTTCCAAAGACTCAGACAGAGCACCTGCCATGTAAACTCGATCCCTGCCCTTGTCCTTTAAAGACTGGCAGCAGTGGGCACTCTTGAAGGTGTGTTGGCCTGGTACATTTGTGCTCGTTTTTAAAACTGGCTTCTTGCCACTCTGCACTTCAGCTTTGTATGCATAAATAGAAAATTCAACTAAATCAGATACAGGAGAGAAGGAAGGGGAGGAGCGGGGTCCAGAAAAACCAACAAAGAGATGTGGGTTGGAAGCCATACTCTGAGCTTACTTGATAAGTAGAAATTGGGAGTCCACCTGCACTGGGAGGATTTCAAAACTGGTCAGGACAAGGCCATCAAGGTCCAGTAAGCCCTTGGGATGTGTGCGTTACGAAGCCAATTACACTGCTTCATTGTGTGGGAAGACCTAGCTTTGGGAGTTGGAGGGAAGTGTTATAACTTTGGAAAACCCTCTTTAAGAAAACAATTCAATTTTAGGATAAAAATGCTATAACAAGAAGACACATTAGTGCTTAAGAAACATGTGAAATCCACTAAACCCCAGTATGTGCATCCCCGAGCAAACTTGTCATTAGCCAGATCCCATGCCATCCAAGGCCTCTCAAAGCTCTCTGACATGAGAGAGATTGTGATGGAAGGAAACTCTGAGAGCAAAAACAGAGGTCTTAACTGATTGTGGTTAAAACGTCTTAATTTTGCAAATTTATCAAAAACATGTGCTCTTATGAACACATTGTTAGGACTTCTCCTAGAGTCTTTACCAGTTAGGGGCTTTGAAACTTAAGCTTTATTAACTTTGACATAAACCCCCCTCTGACCATGACCCACCCGTAGCATTTTTCTCTAGATTAGATCAAGCTAAGTTAAAGGCAGCCAATGGGATGACTATTATAGAAGGAAGAAACTATAGAAAGGTCACAGTGAAGACTCATCACTGTAGGAATGTTGAGTTCTTAGCTGGGAGATGACCAAGGACATGTTAGGTCTTCTGGAAGATAAAGGAGTCTTGGAATTGAAGATCAGGCCTTCAGATGTAAATATTCACTCAAACTGGGAACCCAGTGGAGAAGAGAACGTGACTTAGGAGGGCAGAGGAGTTACTTGGAGGTGAGAGAGCTGGGAGATAGGGCCTTGTCCAGATACCTAAGTTTGGGATCTACGAGGAATGCTCTTGCTCTGGACAGGGCACTCATTGCTAGCTTTGTAGTTCCTCCCAGCTGGCAAATGGGGAATTTGGCCCATGTTTCTCAGAAGAGAGGACTGCATATATAAAAAACAAAAACCAAAACCAAGATTGTCTTTTGGGTGCTTTAATGAACCTTAAGTCCTGGGACAAGCCACGTGATTGGGAGTGAGTGGTTGATGGAGGGTTGGAAGAGGACACCCTTACTAATCCGAGAATCTCCCGGGGCAGCAACAGCAGAAATGGTGAGAGGATTAAGGGGGTACTAGCACTGGATGGGTAAAGGGGGCAGGCAGGGAAGACCCTTGAATGAAATATAAGATCAAACTATTTAGGTAAATTAAGCATACAAACTTATCAAACAATGCATATTGTATAAGAACACATAGTAACAAAAAGAGACAAATTAAATACTTCAGAATGACCACGTGTGGGAGAGGGTTAGGAGTAAGAATGAGAGTTAAAAGGGAACACATTAGTCATTGACTAAGTCCACAATAAACAAGACAGGGACCAGAAAAAAACCAACCAAACTCTCCAACAGCAATGGTGGAATGTCAACTTTCTGTGAAATGGGTAGATTCCCAATAATAACACTGTGTGGGGGCTGCATAGAGCAGTTTCAGACTCTCAGTGGTCCCAAGGTTGTGGGGCTTTAGGGAACAAGGGCTGCCCTTGTAGGAGAACAGAAGCAATAGTTTAAAAAACAGCTTCATAGTTTTGGGGAGAAAAAGAGATACATGCTTTTGTTTCTTTAAAAATGCAAACAATACATATTGTTAAATAAAGTTAATCTATGTGCTTAAAAGAATGCATGACACATAACAATCTTTCAATAAATGAAACAAAAAATAACCTGAAATTCTACTACCCAGAGATAAGCACAATTAAGATTTTGGTAAATGTGCTTTCTGGGAAATATAGCAATTTATGTATTCAAGTGTACACACATGAAACCAAATTCTACATATTTTTTTGAAACCTGCTTTTTTCACACAACGAGGTATTGTAAAGATCATTTCATGTCTAGAAATACAGTCTATCCTCACTCTTTCTAAAGTCTAGAGTGTATTCCATTGTATAGATGTCCAGACATACCTTATTTTATTACACTTCCCTTTATTGCACTTCACAGTTGTTGTTTTACACAAATTAAAGGCAAGACCCCCCAGCAGCAAAAAGATTATGGCTTGTTTTATTGCAAAAGTGGCTTTATTGTAGTGGTCCGGAAGCAAACCCACAGTATCTCCCACCTTTGCTTTACTTAACATGCTCCCAACTGATGGACCCTGAGGCTGCTTCCAATTTTCATTATATGTAACATTGCTGGAGCACCCACATGTACCCACGGTTTTCTACTTGTTTGAATATCCCCTAGGGTAAACTCTTGGAAGTAGAAATGTAGGGTCAAAGAGTATGCACATTTGACATTTTTGATGCTGTCAAACTGCCCTACAGGAAAGTTTTCGGTATCTGTGCCCCAACCAAAAGTATATGAGTGTTCTATTATCTCTTAACAAAACTGGATGTGGTTCCTTTCAACCTTTGCACACCTGCTGGGTGAAAAATAGTTTATTGTCGATTATATTTTCTTTTTTAAGATTTGCTTTTTAAAAATTAGTGTGATGGTCAATTTTATGCGTCAACTTGGCTAGTCTGTGGTGCCCAGTTTTTGGTCAAACACCAGTCTAGATATTGCTGTGAAGATATAAATATATTTAGATGAGATTAACATTGAAATAAATATCTTTTGCCAGTCAGAGGAAGACAAATACCATATGAGTTCACTCATATGTGGAATCTAATGAACAAACTGACCTAAGAAGCAGAACAGAGACAGACTCATAAGGGCAGGCTGACATCTCTGGGTGGGGGTGGTTCGGGGATGGAGGGAGTCAGCAAAAAAGAAAAAGGACGTGGGGATACAGACAACAGTGCGGTGGGTGCACGGGGAGGGGTGGGTGGGGGTGGAAGGGGGTATAAGTAGGATAAATGGTAATGGAAAAAATACAATAAAAGAAAATTTTAAATAAATAAATTAGTGTATTTTGAGTAAAACAGATTACCTTCTATAATGTGGGTGGGCCTCATCCTGTCAGTTGAAGACCTTAAGAGAAAAGACCAAGGTTAACTTTCCCTGGGTCAGCCTGCTGGGCTCCTCTGAATATTTTGGACTGGCCTGCCCCCACAATGCATAACCCAATTCTTTAAAATGAAGCTCAGTCTCTATATAAACACACATCCTATTGGTTTTGCTCCTCTGGAGAATCCTGACTAATATAATTAGTGAGATTGCCCAGCTCAAGTGTTTATTGGCCAACTGTATTCCTTTCTCTTCTTTTTAAAATTTCATTTTTCTTTTCTTTTTTCCTTTCTTTCTTTCTTTCTTTCTTTCTTTCTTTCTTTCTTTCTTTCTTTCTTTCTTTCTTTCTTTCTTTCTTTTCTTTCTTTTTTTCTTCCTAGGAGTTATCTCCTTGCCCTGTGCCTGGGTCATTATTTAGCCCTTTTGCTCATGCCTGACATGAGGTAACATGACCTGGGGACCTCCAAAGTGGGGAACTCTGTCTATACTCTGCAATTTTTTGACTAGGTACTTGTATTACAAGTGAGCTTATGTGAATAAATAGACTGAATAAATAAAGCCAAGTAATCAAGAATGCTGCTTAGTTAAAGAAAGTTACTTTAAAAACCAGCTCCTCCTTCACTTATCAGTTTTCAGCTGAACACAGGATTTCCCGTTGCTTCTTTTTCCCCCTTCTAGCCATTGATGTCCTCAGTGCCATCTAAAAGAACAACTTTCTACAGTAACAGCAGTTCTGCGACGCCACTGGGATTGTAAAAGCTAACAAGGAAACTTCCTATCAGTGCTTATTACCAGAAATGGCAAAGGAAATTAATTTCAAACTTTCTGGGAAAGCTTTTCAGTGAAACTAAAAACTTTTCTTAACTCATTGTACAAAGAAAGTCTGTCTTCTGTCTACCAGAGAAAGAACAGCCTACAACTTCTAGGTACTAATTAAACAGAGCAGCTGCAAGAGATAGAGAATCCAATTTTAGTGAGCTAAGTATCTGTGCCAATATGGTAACTATCTATTTTGGAAAGGCTGGTGACTGAACTATTTTTCAAGCAACCAGACCTGCCCTGAAGGGAAGGAGCTACCGTGAGAAACACAATAAAACACAAAACACAGGACATGAGCAGCAAAGTGAGGAGTTTATTTACGAGTCTGCAGAGTCGGGCGCACAGCCAGCCAGGGGCATGTGCAAGTGAAGTAGACAAAGAAAACTGGTTTTATACTAACAAGATTAGCTCCCCCTCCCTAATGCAATTAGCTCCACCTCCCCTCTCCCCTGTTTCTCCATTACTGGTTAATCTGGGTTCACAATCTAACTCGATTAACTACTTGACTCAGGGTGTGATTAACTAAGGGTGATCTAGTTATAGGTCTATCTCCAACTTATTTACAAAGTTACCTAGCTACATCTTCCCATTTCTCTGTATTTGGTGACAACAGTTTTCCTCCTTTTGATCGCAGAGATATGTGTGAGGAGCTGCGGAATGTCATTTCCTCACCCTCTTTCCATGATTCATCTGTTAATTATCTCCTACTGGTTTGAGAGTTACTGGCTTCTTTATCCCTTATAATTCCCCCTGTCTCTTTTGGTAAATTGACTACTCAAACCTCTAATTTGTCTCTTCAAACCTCATGAGGATATCTCAATTCTCTGCCTCATAGAAAGGATTTTCTTCAGTCTCCAGGAGGAGGAGATTATTCTGTTGGTAAATTACTGGCATCTGTTTAGCTAGTGCAGTCTCAATTAATCTCTGAACTAAACTTCTAATGCAGGAAATAATACAGCAGCCTAAAGCAGTAAGGACACCTGTTACTATTATACAATGAGGGTGGGGAGACAAGAGCTGACGTGGTCATTCCTTTCCAACTGCCAAACCAGTTTCTTAACCATCCTGTTTTAGGATTGTCGATGCCTGAGTTTTCAGCTAGATCATTTGCTAGGGTGATCGATCAGTCCCTGTAGAGCCTTAGTGATAGTCCCATCAGAAGCTGTGTTATTAGGGATAAAAGGGCAACACTGTCCCCCGAGCACTACACATACACCTCCTTTTTCTGTTAGCATCATATCCAGGGCAATCCTGTTCTCTCAGGTTATTTGACTGGTGGCATCTAACTGTTGAGCTCTTCCTTCTATAGCATCAGTGGTATAATTAATAAATCTCTGCTGATTATAATAAATATAGTTTATCCAATCAACATTCTTATTAATTGTCGACCACCAGAAGAGTACTGACTCAAAACTTGCCGCTATTTGATTTTCAGCCTTACATTCATCTGGAGTTTCTCTATGGACCCCAATGACATCGATGTAGATGTGACGACTGAAAGACCCACCAGGCGTGATTGCCCTCTTTTTCATTACCATTCTATATTCAAAATCCCTCCCTTCTCCTTGGGGCCTTGGAAGAACTAAAGCTATTTGTATAACTAAGATACTAGCTACAAGCAATAACTATGCAAAGGCATCTTGAAAGCTGTCATCTCCCCCATCTCCCAATCACAGGCTCTGGCGAATTTTGGGAGACCTTACTCTGTAACAATTCCTCCTCTCAGACATAAGACACTTTATAATCTTATAGAGGACAACGGATGAAGGTCTTGTGCTCCTCTAGCTGCTTCAAGCTGGACATGCCCATCATCCTACCTACCCTTGGGTCTAGAAATCCTTAATAAGTGGGAGTGAGGAGGGGAGGGTGGCCTTCTCACATGGGGAAGGATTTTGTAAAGTCCAGGTTACTTGGCTGTCCCCAGATAGCGGCATGCTCAGTTTCCAAGGACTGGCACTGCTGAACAAACTGGCATCCTTGTCGTATTCTAGGGGCAACAGATTTGGCAACAGGGTTAAAAGGCATAATTAAAACTATAACTACTAGATGACAACAGGCAGGGATTAATGTTTAATGTTTCACATTAGGAAAAAGGTGTGCAAGGCATGTCACACCTGTTCAAAGTCCTTTTGTCCACTAAACTTAGTTTGGGCTGAGGGGAATATTTTAGGATTTCCACCTTCTCAGACCTCTGGACCCTTTCTGTACAAGCCATTAGGACAGAAAAAGAGAAACCAGTTTTAAAGTGAAGCCCACAGACTGCCCCACACTTTACTAACCCAACCACTTAGTTAAGCCAAACCATTGAGTCTCAGAAGGTGGCAATACAGATGGGCTTCTTCTTTTTTTTAAGTATATTTTGAAGATTATGTTGTTGCAGTAGTTCCAATTTTTTCCCCCTTTGCTTCCCAGTACCCCCCTTCCTTCCAGCAATCCCACCTCCCCTAGTTCATGTCCATGGGTCGTGCATATAAGTTCTTTGACTTCACCCTTTCCTACATTATTCTTAACTTACCCCTGTCTATTTTGTACCAACCAATTATGCTTCTTAATCCCTGCACCATTTCCCCATTTCTTCCCCTCCCCCTCCCAGCTGATAACCCTCCAAATGATCCCCATACCTATGATTCTGTTCCAATTCTGGTTTACTTAGTTGGATTTTGTTTTTATTTTTTAGATTCAGTTGTTGATAGTTGTGAGTTTGTCATTTTAGTGTTCATAGTTTTGATCTTGTTTTTCTTAAGTCCCTTTGACATCTCATATAATAATGGCTTGGTGATGATGAACTCCTTTAGCTTCACCTTGTCTAGGAAGCACTTCATCTGCCCTGCCATTCCAAATGATAGCCTTGCTGGATAGAGTAATCTTGGTTGCAGGTTGACTTTCATCACATTGAATACTGCTTGCCAGTCCCTTCCTGCCTGCAAAGTGTCCTCTTAGAAATCAGCTGATAGTTCAATAGGGCACCCCTGTAGGCAACTCTCCGCCTCTCTTTTGCTGCCCCCAGGACTCTGTCTTTAGCCTTCACCTTTGGCATCTCAGTCATGATTCATCCTGGTTTGGTCCCCTCTGGGTTTAGCTTGGCCAGGACCCTCCATGCTTCCTGGACCTGTATGTCCATCTCCTTTACAAAATTTGGGAAGTTTTTCCCATTTTTTTCAATTCTTGCTTCCTCATTCTGCACTGGTTGACTGTTTTTTCTTCCTTATGTTCAAAATCATTGATTTGAACCCTGGTTTCCTTCCCTTCACCATTGGTTTTGTGTGGATTTTCCTTCGTTTCACTTAGCATAGCCTTCACTTCTCTGATGTGTTTGCCGTACTCAAGCATATCTGTCAAGCCTGTGAGCATCTTTATCACCAGTTTTTGAATTCTGCATCTGTTCGGTTGGATGTTTCCTTGTCGCTTAGTTCTCCCACTGGAACCTTGATCCGTTCCCACTTTTGGGCCATACTTCTCTGTCTCCTCATTCTGAAAGGCTCCTGTGTTTGTTGGCCTCTGAGTCCCAGGTAGAGCTGTCACTCCTGTTTCATTGTAAGGGGCGGAGCCTTAGGGATTTGTCAGTACAGAGAGACCTGTTTCACCACGTTGTGGTGCTATATGTGGGGGAGGGGTCTGAGAGGGAACAATGCTGCATGCCCTGCACTCGCCCCTTTTCCAGGTACCTCTCCCACTTCCGCACCAGACTGGCGCCCCTCTAGCTACTGCCCTGGCCATGGTTTCCAGAGTGGGTGGGTCTGCGGATGTTCTAGTACCATGGGAGCCCTTTAAACAAGCAGACTCTGCTGAGACTGGCAGTTTCTGCCTCCACCCCAAACCCCACTGGTCTGCACAGTCAGAAGCAATGAGACTTGATTTTTCCTGGTGCTGGGACCCTGGGCTGTGATGTCTGATGAAGAGCTTGGAATACTCCCCTGTTGTCCCTCTTGACTTTTTAAAATGTGTGACTGTGCTTTCCAGCAGCCTGCCACTGCCGCCACTTCTGCCGCCACAGCAGTTGCCACCACACCGCATCCTCTCCACCCCTCCTACCTGTCTGGCTGAGTATTTCTTCTTTGTATCTTTGTTTGCCAGACTTCCATGCAATTTGATTTTCTGGAATTTCCGGTTGTTCCTAGTTTTGAGGTAGTGTATTCCTTCTTAGGTGTGAAGGGAGATGCAATGTGTCTGTCTACGCCTCCATCTTGGCTGGAAGTCGAGATGGGCTTCTTAAGTGAGGCCTATATGTACAGACAATTACTCAGGTAACGAGAATATAGGCTTATGTCCTATGAAAACAGAAGGAAGAATACACGTGTTAATTCACACAACATAACCCACAAACCATCCTCAGAATCAATAAGACTGTGGAGACATCTAGTCACAGGGCCTTTGCTGGAATGATATTTAACAGTGGCAATTTGACAGGTCCTCCTTGCCTGTAGATTGAAAATTTTTAATGATGTTACAAACTTAGTTTTACTTCTTAATGAAAATAAACTTTTAAAGACAGCTACACTAGTTTATAGTCTACCACTGAGCATTGTGATTTTCCTCAAATCATGATTTTTTTCCCTTAAGATTACCCTCCTTGTCATTAAAGGAAATGCACTAAGTCCAGTTTTAATTTAGCCTGTTCATTTGCATAAACACCACAAGAGCAGCAATTGATTACATATAATCTTTTAAGTCTGCTTTACTGGGACTCACACAAAGAACTTTCAGGTTGACCTTCAGTCTGCCCTTCTGGGCACAGAAGCCTTTTCCACACTGTGAAGGACTATACTCAAACTCAGTATCTGGCAGCTAAAAGTTCCTAAATTTTCAGAGGTATCCTGCAGCTTTAAACAAACTTCTGCTTCTCCTCCTCTCTAACATACATTTTCTGAGCTTTCCTGAGGAGTTTTTCAATTGTTCTATCTAGCCCATTCATCTACCTTCTGCAATTTCCTATAAATATTGGTCCAGCTTCTGTTACAAGGGTGACTTTTATGAGCCTCTTCCCTACAGTGTTCTCTGGATTTAGACCAGAATACTTTCTCATCTGGTCCCTAAGCTCCTGTAGGAATGCTAATGGAGTTTCATCTCTTTCTTGCTGTGTTTTGAATGCCTTGGAGACATTCTGTGCTTGGGGAATGGACTCCTTTATTCCCCTGATGATGAGGTTCCTAAGGTCTCTCATCTGAGCCCTATCCTCCAGCCTATATTGGGAAACTCTTGTTCAACCAGGACAGTTCCCTGACCAGGAGGATGTTCCCTTTCCCATATCCTCATAGCAAGCCAGTCTAATCATTCTTCTCTCTTCCCCACTGGAGATGTCTAGTATAGACATTAATTCTGTCCACGGGTATATGCTAGATTCAAGGAACTGATGAACTGATCTAATTGTTCTGCCAATCCAGAGGGGTCCTCTACCAAGTGCTTCATGTCATGCTTGAAGTTTCTTTTTATTTTTTTTAATGTGTTTTATTGATTACAGTGTTACATTTGTTCCAATTTCCGTTCCCTCTGCTCCCCTCCACCCGGTGGCCCCCCTCCCTCCCCTTGTCTGCCCCTTTTAGTCCATGTCCATTGGTTGTGCGTATAGTTCTTCTCAACCTCTCTCTGTCTATTCCATTCCCTCCTATGATGTTTCTTAATTCCTATACCATCTCCCTCCCTCTCCCCCTTCCCCTTCCCTGCTGACCTCCCCCCAATATGCTCCCCATACCTATAGTTCTTTTTCCACTCTCGTTGCCTGTTTAGTTTGCCTTTGTTTCAATTCCCTAGCTTCTGTTGTTGGTTCTTGTGATGCAGTTTTCATTTTAGTGTTCATAGCTTTGATCCTCCTTTTTCTAAACCAGTCCTTTTAACATCTCATATAACAGTGGTTTGGATCTAATGAACTCTTTCAGTTTTATTTTGTCCTGGAAACACTTTCTCTGCCCTTCTATTCTGAATGACAGCTTCACTGGATAAAGTATTCGTGGTTGTAGGTTTTTGATTTTCATTACTTTGAATGTTTCTTGCCAGTCCTTTCTTGCCTGCAGGGTCTCCCTTGAGAAGTCAGCTGATAGTCTAATTGGGACCCCTTTGTACATGATTCTTTTCTTCTCTCTTGCTGCTTTTAAGATTCTCTCTTTATCTTTAACTCTTGACATTTTGATTATAATGTGTCTTGGAGTGGTTCTCCCTGGGTCCAGTTGTTTTGGAACTCTCTGTGCTTCCTGGACCTGTAAGTCTATTTCCTTCCCCAAGATTAGGAAGTTCTGCTTTATTATATTTTCACTTAATTTTTCAATTTCTAGTTCTTCTTCTTTGCCCTCTGCTAATCCAATCATCCTTATGTTGGGGCTCTTATAGCTGTCCCAGAGGTTTCTGATCCTCTCATCATTTTCCTTGCTTCCCATTTTTTCTCTCTGCACTGGTTAACTGTTTGTTCCTTCTCTATGTTCTGGTTTGTTGATTTGAACTCTGGATTTTATTTCCTCACCATTTGTCTCGTATGTGGTTTTGTTCCTTTCAGTATGAGTGCTTTTCAATTCTTTCTCATCTTTTTCCAGATCTTTTGTTAATTCTGTAAGCCATCTGATAACAATGGCCCTGAACTGAGCCTCTGATAGGTTTCTTATTTGTTCATCTGTCAGGTTCTTCATCTGTTGCCTGGTGAGCTGCGCCACCGGGATTTCTATAGTTGTCTGCCTCATTTTGACAGATGCATTTTGTTTTCTTGGGCCAGCTATAGGGGGCAGTGCCTGTGTACTCGTCACAACCCAGCGACTGGCGGCAATCCGCAACCTTTCTCACCGCGCTGTGGCGCTTTGTGTGGGGGCGGGGGTCCAAGATGGATTCCTGCAGTTATTCCGCTAGGAGACGGGGATCCGTCCTCCCACCCTCTGGGCCTCACTGTTCGGTGATGTGGTGGCTGCTTTTCCCAGCGTTGGGGTCGGGAGCTGCTGGGGTTCGACTGCAGCTGGGATTGCTCTCCCTGCCGCTGTCCCTGGTGCTACCGCAAACAGCACCGCCCACTTTCGCTCTTACCTGCCCAAAGGGCGCCGCTGGTTTATAACTATGTACGTTGGGCTTCTGTGTAGTTTTATTTTCTGGAATTTCTAGTTATCTTTTGTTTTGAAGTAGTTGTATTCCTCTCTATTTGTAGAGGGAGACCAAGCGAGGCCGTCTAAGCCTCCATCTTGGCCGGAAGTCCTGAAGTTTCTTACTTCAGTGCTTGTTAAAGGAGCATCTGACATATCCAATTTGTCTTGGGCCCATGGACACCTCCCTAAGGGGAAACATTGGCTTCTCTGTGGGAACGGGAAAGTTCTTCAGGTCTTGCTTACATTGTTCTCATTCTTTTCTTAATCTAGAGTAAGTTCCTTTCAGTGCCGTGGGTGTTGTGGGCACGGCTACCAGTTGGGGCACCTGTTAGGTGTCCCTGGCCTGATTTGTCTGTACTGTTTGACTGCGGTGCCTGTGCCGAGTTTGCCACTGGCTGGCAGGGCTGTAAGGCAGTGGCAGACAGGAAAGAGGCTTTATCTTCTTTTTCTTTTACAGGGAAGAGACCTGCAGACCTGCTGGTAGGCTGTAACCAGCAGAGAGCATATGCCTTCTCTTCCTTAGAAGCTGATGCCTGATCACTCACATATAAGCTCAGGGCTTGACAAACCCAAATTTCATCAGACCAAAATTGGGGCCAGAAAACAGATTGCCCCTTATTGGGTTCCTTTGGCCAAAGGAGATAGCAATATTTTACCATTTTCTGTTTTTCCTTATTTTGGGTCCGGGGATCTTCTCTCCAATGCTCTAATGGTTTCCCTAATTCTTTGGTATCACTGGGCTTAGAATTTTTATTTCCCATCCTCAGTCAATTCCTGTGACTGTTGCTGAATCTGGTTGTGTCCTCAACCCCCTTAATAGAGATTTTTTGGACATGAACTTATGAGCTCAACCCCCCCATACTGGAAGTTTCTTGTATACAGACCCCGTATATTCAACCCCCCTTACTGGAGATATCTTGTATATGCTGTGAGCTCAACTCCCCATATTGGAGGTTTCTTGTCCACGTCTTGTGTGCTCAACCCCCTGTACTGGACATTTGCACACTAACCTGTGAGCTCAACCCCCCATATTGGAAGTTTCTTGTATACAGACCTCATATACTCAACTCCCCTTACTGGAGATTTTTGTATATGGAGATGCCATAAGCTTAGTCCCCCATATTGGAGGTTTCTTGTCCATGCCCTGTGTGCTCAATGCCCCCATACAGGAGGTTTCTTGCACACAGCCGGAGACTTGCTTCATCCATCTCCAGCCATTTCTCTCGCGGGAGAATGGAACCGCAGATCGGGACTCCACACTCACTTTGTATCTTGAGATACATTTCAGCCACACACACACAGTCAATCTCCGAGGATGCCCAACCGCCAAGGCAGTAATTAACCCAAGTTTCTTACCTGGGCCCGTGCACGAGGTTGCCTGGTTACTGCAGTGTTTGCTTTTGTTTCCCCCCTGCATCAGTCTACTAATGTCCCAACAAGAAGTCTTGGGTCCGTTTCTGGACACTGTGAGGCAGGTGGGCCCTGGGTCAAGCAGGCCACCCAAAGGTAAATAGGACACATCTCTCTGCCTTGGCTCAGAGCCCCTTCCCATACAAAGGTGGAGGATCCCAGACAAGCCCCCAAATTGTGAGAAATGTTCACAATAAAACATTGGGACACAAGACTTGAACAGCAAATCCAGGAGTTTATTCATGAGTCTGCAGAGTCAGGTGCACAGCCAGCCGGGGGCATGTGCGCACGAAGTAGACTAAGTAAACTGGTTTTATACTAATGTGTTTAGCTCCCCTTCCCTAATGCAGTTAGCTCCCCTTCTCCTCTCTTTCTCCCCTGTTTCTCTAGTCCTGGTTAATCCGGGTTCACAATCTAACTCGATTAACTACTTGACTCAGGGTGTGATTAACTAAGGGTAATCTAGTTATAGGTCTATCGCCAACTTATTTACAAAGTTACCTAGCTACATCTTCCCATTTCTCTGTGTTTGGTGACAACAATCTTCCTCCTTTTGATCGCAGAGATATGTGTGAGGAGCTGCGGAATGTCATTTCCTCACCCCCTTTCCATGATTCATCTGTTAATTATCTCCTACTGGTTTCAGAGTCACTGGATTCTTTATCCCTTACACTATGACACTTCCTCCTTTCTATATCTTAGGTCAGATCTCCTAAGCAGGGGTTAGTGCCTCCAACCTATTAGAATGAAGCAGTATATATTAGTTTTCTGTGGATGCTAACAAATTACCACAAGCTGGGTGGCTTAAAGCAACTGAAATTTATTTTCTCACAGTTCTGGAGGCCAGAAGTCCAAAATCAAAGAGTGAGGAGGGTTGGATTGGAAGTCATATCTGAAGTACATTGAATTGCTAAAAATAAGAGCAATACTGTTTCCAGAAGGAAGGAACCTCAAGAAGCAGGGCAATCTCAAACCCCAGATGGAAAGTGTGAGAGGAAGATGGTTAGTTTCATTTAGGCATGCTGAGTTGTGACACAGCCTTTGAGATACCCAAGTGGTGACGTCCACATTCATTAAACCTGGCAGCTGGTTTATAATTTTTAACTTCATCTAGAATACTTTTAGTGGAGTGTGGGGCAGGAGGAATGTTGAGAGAATTGAAAATGGGAATTAGGGAAGGTTGCAATGGGGATGGTCAGAACCAAAGAAAATTAGGGTCTGTTTGGGGACATTCTCTGCACTGAGAACAGTGTCGCTCAGGCAGCCTTTTAGGGCCCACTGCAAGGCCCTACAGCAGCAGTTCTCAAAAGCTGATCCCCGGACCAGCAACACCAGGCACTTGTGAACTTAACTAGAAAAGCACATTTTGGAGACCCACTCAAGACCTACTGAATCAAAACTCTAGGGTGGTGCTCAGAAATCTGTGTTTAACAGTCCCCTCCAGGGGATTCTCATGCAGACTAACGTCAGAACTATGCTGTGCAGAAACTTCAGGGACAAGTGTTGATAGAGCTGATGGTGCCTTCTGTCTCAGGGAGGCAAACGTCCATGTTGTGAACATGTTTATTCCAGCTGAGCCTGCTGGAAGCAGAGAATCTGGTTTGGGGTGGGTTTTGTGTGAGGCTGTTTTGCTTGAAGGCGTGCATTTCCATAAAGCAAGCAAACTCCAGAAAGGACTGGTTTCCTTCACAGGGCAGGATCCCTGCTGCTTCAGTATGAAATAAGCAGGTTTTAATCTTTCAAGCAATTCAGCAGAAACTTGGTTTGCTCTTTGATTTCAGTGTTTATGGGTGAAAAATATTTCTGAAATGGATCTGTCTTTTTGCCGCTTTAAAGACCAGAATAATATCCACCATGGAAAAGTGGTGAAAGATCTATTAACTTTACAAACTTGAGTGGATTTAAGATGAGCTTTCTAGTAGTATTATTTTGCTTTTGCTCTGATTTGCTTTCTTGAGAGGAAGAAACTGGGATGGGTGGAATTGCTGCTGGTTGCTGGGATTAATATGTCACACACACACACACACACACACACACACACACACACACACACACACACACCAATGTGTGGTCTCTGTGGCACACTCTGTGTTGCACATCTTCGTCTTATTTCCCCTTAATAGCTGTACCTGAAAGTTCAGCTGTCCACTGGGCAGAGAATAAGACGTAGGGCACAATGTAAACTCAATGAGGGTAAGGCTGATTATTCACAGTTTTATCTCTAAAACTTAGAATTATAACAGCACCAAATAAACATGTTGAATGACTGAAAGAACATGGTCATTGTAATTGAATTTTGGATCATTCTGGAATCTATGTGTCTCACAGATGCTATTCTGAGCATTTACTCTAATTGTCTGGGACCATAAATATGGTATGTATAGGCAAGACTGGCTACATAATTTGCAGGACCAATGCAAAATGAAAATACAGAGGTCTTTATTGAAAATTATCAAGAACCTCAGGACAGCAATAGCAGAATTAGATCAAGCGCAGGGCCCTTCTGAGTACGGGGCCCTGTATTCCTGCACAAGTCCCATGAAGCAGAACCTAAAAGTAGATTGGGATGAAATCTTACTAATCCTGGTAACTTCTGGAACTAGCTTTAAAATTTTTTTCACAGAAACCCTTAAAATTACCTTTTTATGTAGTTTTCTTTTTTTCCATGAAAAAGAAAGACAATATCAAAATGGCAGGTATCTGTGAAAGGGTTGGATTATCCCAGTTCTCTCTCACTGTGGAAAGTACCCACAGTCTTTGCCATGTTGCTCTACCGTGCCTCCTACAGAAAAGATCAGAGCACTTCCCCATCTGTTGACACTGGACCTGGCATACAACTCACTCTGGCCAATGGAGTGTTAGTAGACATGATATGCACATAGACTTTAAATGTGCTTCAGAAGTTTGACCTAGCCTCTTGTCCTCTAGCATGATAACTGTTGTGGGTAGCTACTGGTCCAAGAAAGATAAGAGAAATGTGCAAAGACCTTATTTCCACCTACAGCCCAAAGCAGAGCTGCTCCAGCTCTCCCACAGAAATGCTTTGGTAAGCCACTGAGATTTCAGTCATTTGTTACACAGCACTCAAATAGCAGATACCTGACTAATAAGGCTCCTTCAGAAGGATCCTACCAAACAGATACTTCACTGTCTTTTTTTAAACATTAGGGATGCTGAGAGAAAGAGTCAAAATTAACACTCAACATTGATGTACAATCCAGAGGCTCCAATCAAGCCATCAAGTACAAAATACAGTCAACAAGTGCTAAACAAAGTACAACTAAGTAGTGCTAAGCTGGATATCATTAAAGAAATCTTATACTAGTAGATTTTTTAAATTTAATGTTTATTTTTTATTTTTTTCTATTACAGTTGTCCTACTTTTCCCCCCCATTGCTTCCCCCACCCTGCCCACCCCTTCTCCCACAGCCATTCCCAACCCCTTTGTCCCTGTCCATGGGTCATTTGTACTAGTTCCTTGACTAGACTCTTCCCCGTATTACCCCCTTCTCTCCCTCCCTCTTCCCCCCTTGTCACTGTTGGTCTGTTCCTTGTTTATTTGCCTCTGGTTCAATTTTGCTCATTTGTTTGTGTTGTTCATTAGTTTCCTGTATTAGGTAATATCATATGGTATTTGTCTTTCATTGTCTGGCTTATTTCACTAAGCATAATTCTCTCTAGTTCCATCCATGTTGTTGCAGATGGTAGGAGTTCCTTTCATATGCCTATGGACCCTCTGTTGTCCTCTTTGGGAAAGTGTTTGTTCAGGTCCTTTGCCCATTTTTGAATTGGGTTGTCTGTCTTCTTGGTGTTGAGTCGTATAAGTTCTTTATATACTTTGGAGATCAGTCCCCTGTCTGAGGTATCATTGGCAAATATGTTTTCCCATCTGGTTGGATCCCTTTTCATCTTGCTGGTGTTTTCTTTTGCTGAGCAGAAATTCTTTAGTTTGATGTAGTCCTATTTGTTTATTCTTTCCTTTATTTCCCTTGCCTTAGGAGATATATCAGTGAAATATTGCTATGTGGAATATCTGAAATTTTCCTGCCTATTTTTTCCTCTAGGACTTTTATGGTATCACGGCTTACATTTAAATCTTTGATCCATTTTGAGTTTATTCTGGTGTGTGGTGTAAGTTGGTGGTCTAGTTTCATTTTTTTGCATGTGCCTGTCCAGTTCTCCCAGCACCATTTGTTGAAGAGGCTCTTTTCACTCACTTTATGTTCCTTTCCCCTTTGTCAAATATTAGTTGACCATATAGACCTGGGTTTATTTCTGGGCTTTCTATTCTGTTCCATTAATCTATATGTCTGTTCTTATGTGAGTATCAGACTGTTTTGATTACAATGGCCTTGTAGTATAGTTTGATATCAGGTATTGTGAGTCCTCCTACTGTGTTCTTCTGTCTCAAGATTGCTGTGGCTATTTGGGGTCCTTTTTTGTTTCATATAAATTTTTGAAGTATTTGTTCTAGGTCTGTGAAATATGTCATTGGCATTTTAATAGAGATTCCATTGAATCTATAAATTGCTTTGGGTAGTATGGACATTTTAATGATGTTGATCCTTCCCATCCATGAACATGGTATATGCTTCCATTCATTTGTAACTTCCTTAATTTCTTTCTTCAGTGTTATGTAGTTTTCTGAGTACAGGCCTTTTACCTCCTTGGTTAAGTTTATTCATAGGTACTTTATTTTTCTTGTTGCTATAGTAAGTGAGATTTTTTTTTCTAGTTTCTACAAAAATGCCTTCGATTTCTGAATATTAAAGTTAACTACCTCATAGAGTTATGATGGGGGATTAATCAATTAATACATGTAGAGTCCTAGAACAATCCCTGATACATCCAATAAATGTCATTTATCATCATCCCCATTACTAGTAGTATAGGGTCACCATCATTCTGGGTGGTTAATAACTAAACAACCAACACCATGAATTCAATGGCATCTCATGTGATCATGATGACCTAATTTTAGGCTAGGAAGAACTGCATTTCCTATACTGTGGGAGTCACAGAGAGCAATATTGCCTTTCCTCCATCAGTACATCAAATCATGGTAGCACTTGGGTGTAACGCATATATAACATATAAAAAGAAAGAAAAGTGGAAGAATTAGTTATCAGAAGCATACTGTAAAGAAAAACTTCTAAAAGAGATGCAGAGCACCCACCTGCTTCTCCTTTTTCTCTACTCTGCTATTATGCAGGGTTATGCTTGCCTTTGGAACATGGTAAGAACATTGAATTAAGGAACCTTGCCATTTTCCTGTTTAGAGCAGCCCTCTCAGCAATACCAAGAATTCCCACTTTGGTAGATAATGACAAGAAATATGACAGACTGTTAATAAACAAGCAATTTATTTCTTGGCAATGGCTGATTTAATTAAGACATTCTGGTTCTCCCTCATCTGACCCACACAAGGAATGGACCAATCCAATTGGAAAAAAATATATTTGTTTTATCTTTACCACATTTATTTACTCTTAGTGACTGTTTAACTTGATCAGACAGAGAAGTTGGAAAGAACAGAAATACTCGAGGCACTGACCAGCTTCCTTTATCTCTGGCACCAGTTGGAAATGGCCTATTGTGAAGCAGTTTCTTGAAATCCTTTGCCCTCATCTTCAGGGGGCAGAATTAAACTGTCCATGTGCCTAGTTTTAAGGGTGAGACTGCAGAATGGGAATTAGAAAAAATAAGTCAGTCATTTAACAATCCTCCTCAGCCATGAAAATAACTTCAAAATATGAAATACTCACTCCACAAAATTTACTGTCTATTTTATTTTATATGCTTAAGGCATTGTGTAGGTGTTATAAGAAGGCAAATATAAATTAAATATGGATTAAATATCAAGGAACTCCCAGTCAAAGGAGTCACATAAAAGACACACAGACACCCGGGGGAGGGGTGCAGTAGAAAGCTGCAGGTGTGTTTCAGGTTGGACTCTCCAGAAGCAGAGCCAGCACAGGGCTCATGTGCAAGTTTGAGGATATGAGTGAGGCCAGTCAGGGAGTGAGTGAAGCCTGATCCCACAAGGGGCTTTGAGGGATGACTGGTGCCTTGGGTATAACAAAAATATATATATATGGTCTTTGTCCCTGAATCCTTGCACAGAGCTCCCAAAGCCCTTAGGAATTATTATCTTTTGTATACTAATGAGATGAGTCCTGTGGGGGCACTAGTTAGCTTCAGGATGGGGGCTGATTACCAGAAAAAGCAACTACATGATAAGAGGGTTAGAACTTTCAGCCCCACACCTCAACCTCTGGGGAGAGCAAAGGGGCTGAAGACTGAGGTCACCCACCAATGGCCAATGATTTAATGAATCATGCCCATGTATTGAAATCTCCATGAAACCCCTAAATGACAGAATTCAGGGAACTTCTGGGTTGGCGAATACATCCATGTGCCAGAAGGCTGGCACACCCCAATTCTACAGGAACAGAAGCTCCTGCACTTGGGACCCTTCTAATCCTATGTATTAAATAGCTCTTCATCTGACCGTTCATTTGCATCCTTTATAATAAACTATAATAGTAAGTGTAACACTTTCCAGATTCTGAGTTGTTCAGTGAATTATCAAATGGAGGAATTGGGTGGGCTTTGTGGGAACCCTTGAATATGTAGTTGGTCAGGTGGAAAGGGAGTATGAGTCACATGGGGTCCCCAGTTGAGGCTGGCAGCTGAAGCGGGGGCACTCTTGCAGGACAGAGTCCTTTCACCTATGGTATCTGATGCTAACTAACTCCAGATAGTGTTAGAATTGAATTGTTGAACACCTAGTTGGAGAACTGGTTGGTGTCAGGAGAAACCACAGATTTGGTGTCAGAAGTGGTGTCAGTACCACAAAGTCATTCCAACTCCATATCCCCCAGCTGTTGACTGTGGCTGCTGCTGGGATAGAATAACATATCTAGGCAAGGTGGCTTCCATGGGTCCAAGACAACTCTCCAGAGAAGGGTGCAGCTGTAAGCCTGTAGCAGCCAACACTCAGAGCAGCCACAGAATGGCCACATGTGCCTGGTGAAGGGAATCTGGGCTGGACAAAACAGCATTGTTTATAAGGTAGCATTCAGAGGAGGGAAGGAAGCGCTGGTGGAAACCGCCATGAGATGTGAACTTGATCCGTTGAAATCAGCAGGACACTGAGAGATCATTCAAATGCTAATTCGTCCAAAAGAAGTAAAAGAGATTTCTTAGACCCAGGAAGCTCCTTCCTGAAGGATCCAATAAGACGTAAGGGATAGTATTAGCCAGGGTTTTCCAGAGGAATAGTATGGATAGGAGTCTCACTATCTACTGTCTGCAAGCTGGAGAACCAGGAAAGCTACTGGTGTAATTCAGTCCAAGTCCAAAGGCCTGAGGGAGAGGGGGTGAGGGATGTGATGATAGAAGGTCCAGTCTGGGTCTCAGGAGTGCTGGTGTCCGAGGGCAGAAGATAGATGTCCCCACTCACACAGAGAACAAATTCACTTTTCTTCTGCTTTTTGTTCTATTCAGGCCCTCGATGGATTAGGCTATGCATGTCCACATCGGTGTAAGGTGAGCTTTCCTCAGTCTGCCTACACTAATCTCTTTCAAAAACACCTGCACAAGCACACCAAGAAATAACGTTTTACCAGCTACCTGGGCATTGCTTAGCCCAGTCAAGTTGATGCATAAAATTAGCCATCACAGTGATGCAATGAAAATGTGTTCAGGGAAGAATTGGAGTGTTTGGGGAAGGGCATCTGAAGGGTGCCTAGAATTAAAAATGAAGTCCTGATTTTGGTGGAGAGACTGTGTGTGCCATCCTGCTCCTTTTCAGGAAAGTAAGACAAAAACAAACATAAGCATTTTTGGAGTGCTCACAATTTGTCAAGTACTGCGGCTCATTGACACAAGCTTTACAATATCTAATGAACCTTTACTTGTACAGTCTTATTTACCTCCCACAACATTCTTGCAAGAAAGAATTATCCCTATTTTAGAAATGACAGAACAGACTCAGAGAGTGAAGTAACTTGCTTATGGTTGCTCTGCAAACAAGTGGGATCTGGGCCCTGCGTGTCCGGCTCCCAAGCTGCTGCCCTCCTCGCTGAGCTGTATCGCCTCCTCCTTCTAGCTCCCTCCTTGCTTCCCTGTGACTCCATGGTTCTCAGATTTCAGTGGGCCTCAGATTCCCCTCGAGTTCTTCTTCAGACATTGCTGGGCTGGCCATGAGCGTTTGATTCAGTTAGCCTGGGTGCACCAGAGATAAGGCCGGCTATGTAATTTGCAGGGTCCCCTCCCAAGGTGGGGAGCCAGTATCCCTTTCCCACAGGCCATGGCCTCTGTCACAGGCAGGAAATGCAACCTTCATGCCAGGACACGCTCAGTAGCTGCATCAGGGGGATGAGAGGTCCCTGAAAAGTCACCCATGATAGTGCTGCCAGCCTAGGGCGGGGACAGCTGTGACCTTGCCCTGGCTTGCGCACCAAGTGGCGTGCATTTGACCCGTGCCCACTCTGCATTTGTGCACAGGCGAGGGGCAGAGGACAATGGCAAATGCCAGCCTCCACTCATCAATGCAACCTGACTGCCTCCACAGGTGGAGGGTGGCAGAGGTCCTGGGACAGGGAGGGTGGGGTTGAGGTGGCTTAGAACCTGCCGCAGGAAGCAGTTGGAGGCAGGACTCTGCGTGAGCCCAGGCTCCAAGTCCCTTGAATGTGGTCCAGTTGGACTCACTTAGGAAACATTCTTTCAAAGATAAAATTAAACTTCAACTGTGAGCTCTGCGTGAAAACACTAGTTGTGTGCCGTGAGTTTGCCTCTGGCCAGAGAATATTTGCATTTCTAGTAAGTCCTAGGTGATTCTGAGAACCACAAATGTTTCTTTTAAAACAGTCAAAGCATTGCTCTACTGTGTGACTTTCCCTTGCTTTTCTGTAAGTGGTGATATTTCTTGCCTCAGAGGATCCGGTGAGAGAAAAAAATAAGAGCTGCTTGGCGCGTGATTAGCACAGAGCCAAGAAGTTCAGCCATACTGAATGAATGTTCACCACAATACTAAGAGGAGTGGTCATTATTGTTATCACTACCTCTGTTTTTGTGCAGGCTGTCGTGTCTGATGCCTTTATTGTTTCCTGCCCATTTCCTCTCTGCTGTCATCTCAGTTTGGAGAAGGAACCAGAGAAGCACAGGGGGAGGGTTGGGGATGGGGAGGGAACCTCAGATCTAAGTCTGCTATGGCCAAAAGCCAGATCAAGAGATTTGCAGGGACAGTGCCTTTTGCCTTAACAAATGTGCAACTTGGATTCTCTGAGACTGGCACTGGAGAGAGGATCTGAGTGTGAGGAAAGGGTGGGTAGGCCATTGCACCCCGTATTCTCTTGGGGATTGAGCTTCTAGTCTGCAAAGGATGTATAAATATCTCTTGGGAGTAGAAAGCACCAGGTGTTATTTAGAAAAGGACAGATACAGCCCTGGGGATAGAGATCCAGTTCTCATTGCCGTCATCGCATCTCGTGCCTTCAGGAGTGAGTGGAGAGGTACCACTTTCCCTTCCACATCACGGCCAGCCATAAAGGGCTGGCTCGTTTCCACAAGGCTTTATTAAAGTTGTGCCTACCTGGCCTTGCTTGCTCTCCAGGGCTGCCCATACACTGTTCTCAAACTCTAGTGCAGAGAGACTCAGTCTCAGAGAGAGAGAGAGAGAATGAGAGTGAGTTCCTCTGCAGTGAGTCTCAGCCTACCGATCTCCCTGGGAGCTTAAAAACACCGGTGCCTGGGGCCCACCCTCAGGGATCCTGACTTCATGAATTGGAGGGTGCACTCGAGGTGTTGGTGTTTTAAAATCTCTACAGGTACATATTGCCAGCGGGCAGCCGAGGTTGAGAACCGCTGCCGCATGGCTCACCCTGCTCTGGGTGGCTCTTTGAGGACTCTCCCAATGCAGAATGAATAGCCCCATCAGGCACCTTCATTATTCCCAGTGGTGTGTCTGTGCCTTCGTAGCACTCCAGGAAAATTGTCAGGATACAACATGCTCACGAGAGAGAGCGGGGTGGGAATGCGATGTGGAATCATTTAGAAGGAAGCAGGCAGGAGAGCCACCGGGTGACAGGTCTGCACAGTTTGACAAAGGAGCTGGGAAGAGGGATCCGAGAGCCTTACAGCAGCTGCGCTGGAGTGTTTTCACCGTGTGTCTCGGCACCCATGCCTGGTGTGGGTGCCCAATGTTTATGAGAGTTTTGCCTTGTCTGCCCTCTGTTCTCTGCCAGACAAGCTGCCAACTCAAGTACAACCTCGTCACCTCAAATCAATTCTGCAAATATTTATAGAACAGCATTTCTCTGATGGTCATGTAAACTAGGAACTAGAGAGCACACAATAAAATGCTGTTGTTGTTGATTATAAACTCTTCTTAGAAGTTGACCTCCAGCAAGTTACTTGCCTCTCGGTATTTTAGTTTCATAACCTGTAAAATGTGATAATAATAGGGTTTACCTTGAAGAGTTGCTATAAAGTCTGACTTAATAGATCAAAACACTGAGAAGGATGTCTGGCATATATTAAGTACTTAATAAACATTAGCCAATATTATTATGAATATTATTAACATGCAATGTATAATGTAATGATATGATATACTATGTAATATGACATTATATTATAATATGCATTATACAATGTTATATCATGAGGTAATATAATAATACTACTATAGCTACCATAGTGAATAAGACAGATATAGTCTTTGACCTTATGAAACTTACAGGCTAATGGGGAAAACAAGCAATTCTGATAGAGTGGTATTAATATATGCAGTATAGATGTGGCATGGGAACATTCAGGAGGGTCCCTGTACCAGGCTTGAGAAGTTATTGAAGATTTCCTAAGGGAAACAATGGCTTAGCTGAGACCTGAAAAATGATTAAGAGATTTTCAGATACGGGAGGAACTGCAGTGAGGGAAGACATTCCAGGGGGAGACTAGCAATGTGAAGTCAAGAAGTGAGAGAAGAGCTTAGTGGAGAAGATGGGGACGCAGGAGCGATGTCATACTAGCCTGGAAGCCATCCTAAGGAGTTTGCCCTGCCCTTGGTAACTCCAAGTTAAGCAGGGGAGAAGGACATAAAATAGATACTTTATTATTTATTGGGGTGACATTGGTTAATAAAATTATACAGGTTTCAGGTGTATGATTCTATAATGTATCATCTGTATATTGTATTGCATTGTGTGTTCCCCACCCCAAGTCCAGTCTACTTTATTATTTTTATTTAATATAATGTAAGACTAGAGAGGAAGGGCCCCAACTCTGCCTGTGGCAGAGAAGAAATGACTTACGGAAAAGGCCAAATGAAATGCACAGATCAACATGGACAAGAGTCACACAGGAGCACTCCCTCTTCCCAAGAACGCCTTCTTGCCTTTCTTCCCACATTTCTTTGGTGTAACAACATCCCTCACCAAGTCAAAAACCTGAATGTGATCCCCAATGTCACTTTTTCTCTCAGCCCTCACATTCAACCGATGGCCAAATTCCAGAGTCGCCATCTCCAGTTGTTACCTCTTATTGCCCTTAGTGAAGACTTTATCATTTGTCAAGGGATAATTTCAACAACTATGTCTATCTATCTCAGTTTGCCCTGATCAAATTCGCTGTTCACTGCCAGAGTGATCTCTCTAACATGTAAATCCAGCCATGTCTCTCTCTAGGGCGAGACTGTTCAGTTTCCACAGCACCTTGCTCTTTCTGCATTTCTACCTGCCCACGGAGCTACCGTGAGCTAATACATAATGAATGTATGTAAGATACCTCAGCCGCTCTGGGGAAGTGTAGCAGTGCTATTTCATTATTTATTTATGTATTTTTAATTTTTATTAAAATATAATTGACACACCACATTATGTAAGTTTAAGATGTACAATGTGTTGATTTCATACATTTGTAGATTGCAACATGATTATCACCTTAGCTTTAGCTACATCTCTGTCATGTCACATAACTAATTTTTTTTATGGTGAGAATATTTATGATCTAGTAAGAGTGCTATTTTAAATCTGGTTTTACTATTAAAGGTAAGTCAGAATCTTTTCCTATCTGTAATTTTACTAAACCTGAACTATTCTTTTTCTTGAATAACCTGAGTTAAGGTGGGTGCTGTGCCTCAACCTTTTAGCTGTAGGGATTTTTTTTTTTTTAATCACCATTACCTCTCTTTTTCATCTTCTCAGGGTGAGTGCCATACAAATGCCAAAATATGTATAGGTTAGAGGGGAGGAAGGTCATTCAGTGACGGAGTCTTCCATGTACACTGACTGCTGAGCCTGAATTACGTAACGTTTTAGCTTTCCTCCCTTCTTTGTCCTTCTCCAAGGCAGTTCTTTTCTAGTTCTACTTTTTAAAGAGTCAGGTTTATTGGGGAATAATTTGCATAAAATAAAATTTACCATTTTAAAGTGTATAATTCAGTGAATGTTGTAGATCGTATACAATCACGTTACTGCTGCCTTAATCAAGATGTAAAACATTTTTATGAACTCCAGAAATGTCTTCATGCTCCTTTGTAACCATTCTCCTCACCCACCCCCAATCCTGGCACCAGATCTGTTTTCCAGAATGTCACATAAATAGAATCATATGATGTGTAGCCTTTTGTGTCTGGCTTCTCATACTTAGCATACTGCTTTTAAGACTAATTCATATTGTTCCCTGTGTCAGTAGGTTTTTGTTGTTGTTGTTTGTTTGTTTTGTTTTGTTTTTGCTAAGTATTATTTCATGGTCTGGATGTAGCACAGTTTGTTTATCTGTTCACCTCTTGGTGAATGTTTGGGCTCTTTTCAATCTTTAGTTACTATGAATAAAATTATTGTGAACATTCATGTATAGGTCTTTGTGTAAATGTATGAGTTCATTTCTTTCACATAAATACCAGGAGTGGTATTGCTGGATCATATAATGTGTGTATGTTTAACTTTGTAAGAAACTGACAAGCTATTATAAAGTGGTTTTACCATTTTCCATTCCCATCAGCAATCTGAGAATTTCAGTTGCTCCATATGCTCACCAATGTTTGGTAACGTCAGTCTTTTTAGTTTTTGACATATTAGTGGGGGTGCAATGGTATCTTCTCATGTTTTAACTTCCCTAAATTCAAATTAGCATCTTTTAATGAACTAATTTGCTACACACACACACACACACACACATGCACACACACACACACACATGTTGGTGAAAGTGTGTGTTTAATATTTTGACCCTTTTTTAGCTGGATATTTTAATATTCTTATTGAACTGTAAAAGTTCTTTGTAAGTATTCTGGATACAAGTCTTGTATCAGATACAGAATTTTCTAGTAATATTCCAATTCTGTGGCTCCTCCCCCCCATTTTATTAACATTATCTTTTTTAATAACGGTTGTATTGAGATATGTTCACATAACATTATCTTTGGAAGAGCAGAAATTTTTAATTTTGATGAAGTCCAATGCATTAATACTTTTTTTTATGGTTCGTGATGTTTGTGTCCTAGCTAAGAAACCTTTTCCTAACTCAAAGTAACAAGATTTTCCCCTATGTTTTCTCAGAAGTTTCATAGTTTTGTCTCTTACATTTAGTTCTATGATTCATTCAAGTTAATTTTTGTATATGGTATGAAGTAAGGGCCAAGGTTCACACTTTTGGTATGGATGTCCAATTGTTCAAGCATCATTTGTTGAAAAGCTATCCTTGATCCATTGAATTACCTGTGTACTTTAGTTGAAAATTAGGTGACTATATATTTTGGTAGAGCTATTTTTGCATTCCCTAGTCTGTTCTTTTAATCTGTATGTCTGTCTTTAGACCAGTACTGCACTCTTTATCACTGTAGCTTTAGAATACATGTTGAAATCAGATAGAATAAATCTTGAAACTTAGTTATTCTTTTTATTTTTTTATTGATGTTCTACTACAGTTGTCCCAATTTTCCCCATTTCTCTCCCCTGCCCCACCCACCCTACCCTTGCTCCCACGGTTAATCCCTACTCTGTTTTCCATGTCCATGGTTCATTTATATCTGTTCTTTGACTAGACCCTTTCACTTCTCTCCCCTCTTATTCCCCTACCCCTTCTCCTCTGGGCACTGTGAGTTTGTTCTTGTTTCCATGTCTCTGGTTCTATTTTGCTCATTTGTTTGTTTTGTTCATTAGGTTTCTGTATCAGGTGAGATCATATGGTATTTGTCTTTCGCTGCCTGGCTTATTTCACTAAGCATAATAGTCTTCAGTTCCATCCATGCTATTGCAAAAAAATAAGAGCTCCTTCTTTCTTTCTGCTGCATAGTATTCCATTGTGTAAATGTACCAGTTTTTTGATCCACTTATTTACTGATGGGCACTTAGGCTGTTTCCAGCACTTGGCTATTGTAAATAACACTGCTCTGAGCATAGGGGTAAATAGGTTCCTTGGAATTGGTGTTTCAGGATTCTTAGGGTATATTCCCAGCAGTGGAATCACTGGATTAAAAGACAGTTCCATTTTTAGTTTTTTGAGGAAATTCCATACTGTTTTCCACAGTGGCTGCACCAGTCTGCATTCCCACCAATGGTGCACTTGTGTTCCCTCTTCACATCCTCACCAGCACTTGTTATTTGTTGATTTGTTGATGATGGCCATTCTGACCGGTGTGAGGTGGTATCTCATTGTGGTTTTAATTTGCATCTCTCTGATGGCTACTGATGTTGAGCATCCTTTCATATGCCTTTGGACCCTCTGTGTGTCCTCCTTGGAGAAGTGTCTGTTCAGGTCCTTTGCCCATTTTTTAATTGAATTGTTTGTCCTCGTGGTGTTGAGTTGTATGAGTTCTTTATATATTTTGAAGATCAAACCCTTGTCTGAGGTATTGTTAGCAAATATGTTTTCCCATAAAGTTGGTTTCCTTTTCATTTTGCTGATGTGTTCTTTAGCCATGCAGAGCTTTTTAATTTGATGTAGTCCCATTTGTTTATGCTCTCCTTTATTTCCTTTGCCCTAGATGGTACATCAGTGAAAATATTTCTGTGTGGGATATCTGAGATTTTCCTGCCTATGTGTTCCTCTAGGACTTTCATGCTGTCACGGCTTGCATTTAAGCCTTTTATCCATCTTGAGCTTATTCCAGTGTATGGCGTAAGTTGGTGGTCTAGTTTCATTTTTTTGCATGTCCCTGTCCAGATCTCCCAACATCATTTGTTGAAGAGGCTATTTTTACTACATTTTATGCTCCTGCCCCCTTTATCAAATACTAATTGACCATAGAGACATGGGTTGATTTCTGGGCTCTCTATTCTGTTCCACTGATCTATGTGTCTGTTCTTAATTCTATTACCAGACAGTCCTGATTACAGTGGCCTTGTAATATAGTTTTATATCAGGTATTGTGATCCCTCCTACTTTGTTCTTCTTTCTCAAGATTGCTGAGGCTATTCGGGGTCATTTTTGGTTTTGTATAAATTTTTGAAATATATGTTCTAAACCTGTGAATTATGCCATTGGTATTTTAATAGGGATTGTGCTAAATCTATAGATTGCTTTGAGTAGTATGGGCATTTTAATGATGTTGATTCTTCCAATCCATGAACATGATATATGCTTCCATTTATTTGTATCTTCCTTAATTTCTTTCTTCAGTGTTCTGTAGTTTTCCAAGTATAGGTTTTTACTCCCTTGGTTAAGTTTATTCCTAGGTACTTTGTTTTTCTTGTTCCTATAGTAAATGGGATTTTTTTCCTAGTTTCTATTTCTGATATGTCATTGTTGGTTTACAAAAATGCCTTCAACTTCTGAATACTGACTTTGTATTCTGCTTTTTTGTCAAATTTACTTATTAGGTCAAATAGTTTTTTGGTGGAGCCTATAGGGTTTTCTAGTGGTAAAAGCAGACACCCTTGTCTTGTTCCTTATCTTAGGGAGAAAGCTTTTAGTTTTTGCCCACTGAGTATGATGTTGGCTGTAGGTTTCTCATAAATGGCCTTTATGTTGAGATATATTCCATTTATTCCCACTTTTCTGAGTGTTTTTATATTAAATGGGTGTTGTACTTTTTCAGATACTTTTTCAGCATCTATTGATATGATCATGTGATTTTTGTCTTCCGTTTTGTTGATGTGGTATATTACGTTTATTGATTTGCAAATATTGTACCATCCTTGCATCCCTGGGATGAATCCCACTCGATTATGGTGTATGATCTTTTTAATGTGTTGCTGGATCTGGGTTACCAATATTTTGTTGTGGATTTTAGCATCTATGTTTATCAGCGATATTGGCCTGTAGTTTTCTTTCTTTGTTGTGTCTTTACCTGGCTTTGGAATTGAATATACTGGCCTCATAAAAAGTTTGGGAGTCTTCCCTCTCTTGATGTTATTCTTTTTCAAAAATCATTTCTAGGTTCTTTGCCTTTCCAAATAATTTTAGAATCAGTTTGTCAGTTTCTAAAACAAAAACAAAAAGGATATTAAGGTTTTGTTAAGATTGTGTTGAATCTATAGATCAATTTGGGGAGAATTGACATCTTAACAATATTGACTGTTCTCATCCATGAGCATGATTTCCTCTGGATTTGTTTAGTTCTTTCTTAATTCCTCACAGCATTAAATATTTTAATATATAAATCTGCACATATTTGATTAAATTTATATCTAAATATTTCATGTTTTTAAACTACTGTAAATGGTATTTTTAACATTTTTAATTTCCAATAGTTTGTTGCTAGTAAATTTTTAGAAACTTATCTTTTATATTGGCCTGTATCCTGAAACCTAGATAAACTCACATATTTTTTGTAGTAACTATTTGTATTTTTGATTCCTTAGAATTTTCTGTGTAGATTATTATGCTATTTGTAATTAAAGACATTTTTACTTCTTCCTTTGTAATCTATATACTTTTACTCATTTTCTAATCTTATTACACTAGGTAGGATCTCCAATACAATGGTGATAAGAAATTTTAAAAGTGGGCATTTTTGCTTTGTTCCCAAACTTAGAGGGAAAACATTCAATCTTCACATTTTTTTTTTGTTGATAAGGCTTGTCAAATTGAGGAAGTTTCTATTCCACTGAAATTTGTTCCTAGTTTGCTGAAATTTTTTATAATGGATGGATGTTGAATATTACAAATGGGTTTTTTTATGTGTATTAAATAATTATACGATTTAACAATTTTAGTCTGTTGAGACTGTGAATTTTACTGGTTGACTTTGTGTGTTGAGCTATCTTTGCTTTCCTGGAATACACCCAAGTGGGTCATGATATATTATCCTTTTTATATATACCTGAATTCAGTTTGCTAATGTTATGTGACTCACTGAGCCATACCAGTCTGGCAGGTGATATTTCTTTTTTTCTTAAGATTTTTAAAAAATTAATTAATTTGTTTATTTATTTTTAGAGAGAGGGGAAAGGAGAAAGAGAGGGAGAAAAATATCACTGTGTGGTTGCCTCTCACTCGCGCCCCCAACTGGGGACCTGATGTGCAACCTAGTCATGTGCCCTGACTGGGAATCGAACCAGCGACACTAGGCTCTCTGGCCGATGCTCAATCCACTGAGCCACAGCAGCCAGTGGATATTTCTTAATTAAGTGTTTGGTAAAATTCATCAGTGAAGCCTTCTGAATCTGGAATCTATTTATTTAATAGAAAAATGTCTATATAAGTTGTCCATTTTTTCTTGAGTGAGTTTTGGTAGCTGATGTTTTATTCTTTTGTGGTGGTCTTTGTGTGAGATGGCATATTAAAACTGTCTTCTGATTTCCCGGTTGCTATCAGTGACATATATTTATTCATACCCTTTTAATTTATTGTGCCATCTTTTAATGTCCATGTAATGGCTGCAATCAACAGATCACAGTACAATTAATCTGGTTGACAATGAACATGTGGCAGGGGAATCTTGGTTGCTATGGCAGAGTGGAAGGCATTATAGACCTTGAGCTAAAAAAAATATTATGTTGAGAAAAACAGGATTTGTCTGATGACTTTATCAGACAAATCTGTCTCTTTTCAGTATGGGTTTTTAAAATGGAAGAATAATAAAGTGGAACAGCAAAAACCTCCTTTCCAGCAAGCATTGGAAAAGCCGCAGGGGAAAATGACAGGACTTAACAGCATGATGTTCATAGAATTATTTGTGAATAGATTTTTTTGTATTTCATAAGAAATAAGACTTTAGCTTTTGTTTTAGAACTATGGGCACATACTGAAATGTAATGATTTCTTGATTGGTAGTATTTTAAAACAAAACATGAAAAATCCAACTTTCCCCTCAATTCTTTATCCCTAGCCTATGTTTAAATATTATAATAGTCTTTGGAAATGTTTTAGCGACATTTGTTGGAACAGAACTTTCAGTAATTTGAATGACCTATTTTAAAAGCAACTTACCTTCCAACCTACTTTCCAGTTAAATTTTTTTCTTTGTTTGTACTAAACCCTGTATTGTTTTCTTTTTTTAAGTATATTTTATTGATCATGTTGTTACAGTAGTCTCAATTTTTTTCCCCCTTTGCTCCCCTCCACCCAGTACTCCCCTTCCCTCCAGCAATCCCACCTCCCTTAGTTCATGTCCATGGGTCGTGCATATAAGTTCTTTGGATTCACCCTTTCCTATATTATTCTTAACTTCCCCCTGTCTATTTTGTACCACTCAATTATACTTCTTAGTCCCTGCAACATTTCCCCATTTCTCCCCCTTCCCCCTCCCAGCTGATAACCCTCCAAATGATCCCCATACCTATGATTCTGTTCCTATTCTGGTTTGCTTAGTTGGATTTTGTTTTTATTTTTTAGATTCAGTTCTTGATAGTTGTGAATTTGTTGTCATTTTAATGTTCATAATTTTTATCTTCTTTTTCTTAAGTCCCTTTGACATTTCATATAATAATGGCTTGGTGATGATGAACTCCTTTAGCTTTATTTTGTCTGGAAAGCACTTCATCTGCCCTTCCATTCTAAATGATAGCTTTGCTGGATAGAGTAATCTTGGTGGTAGGTCCTTGCTTTTCATCACATTGAATATTTCTTGCCAGTCCCTTCTTGCTTGCCAAGTTCTTTTTGAGAAATCAGCTGAGAGTCTTATAGGCACCCCTTTGTAGGTAACTCTCTGCTTTTCTCTTGTTGCTTTTAAAATTCTCTCTTTATCTTTAACCTTTGGCATTTTAGTGATGATGTGTCTTGGTGTGGTCCTCCTTGGGTCTAGCTTGTTTGAAACTCTGTGCTTCCTGGACTTGCATGTCCATTTCCTTTGCCAAATTTGGGAAGTGTTTCTTCATTATTTTTCCACATAAGCTTTCAATTTCTTGCCTTTTCTCTTCTCCTTCTGGCACCCCTATGATTCGGATGTTGGTATGTTTAAAGTTGTCCCAGAAGGTCCTATGCCTCTCCTCGTTTTTTTCAATTCTTGTTTTCTCATTTTGTACTGGTTGACTATTTATTTCTTCCTTATGTTCCAAATTATTGATTTGAACCCCAGCTTCCTTCCCTTCGCCATTGGTTTTGTGTGGATTTTCCTTCATTTCATTAAGCATAGCCTTCACTTCTTCCCTTATGCATTTGCTGTACTTAAGCATATCTGTCAAGCCTGTGAGCATCTTAATCACCAGTGTTTTGAACTCTGCATTTGTTAGGTTGGCTATCTCCTTATCGCTTAGTTCTCCTACTGGAACCTTGATCCATTCCCTCGTTTGGGCAAAACTTCTCTGTCTCCTGTGTTTGTTTGCCTCTGTGTCTTAGGTAGGGCTGTCGCACCTGTTATGTTGTACGGGGAAGAGCCTTAGGTATTCAACTTTAATGGGCGACCTGTTTCACCACGTTGTGGTGCTGTATGTGGGGAGGGGCCTGAGAGGGAACAATACTGCTTGCTCAGCACTCGCACCTTTTCCAGGCACTTCTCCCACTTCCGTATTGGATTGGCGCCTCTCTAGCTGTTGTCCTGGCCATTGTTCCCAGGGTGGGTGGGTCTGTGGATGTTCTAGGACCATGGGGCCCCTTTAAACAGGCAGATTCTGCTGAGAAACCGGCAATTTCTTCCTCTGCCCCAACCTCCACTGGTTTGCACAGTCAGAAGCAATGAGGATTGATTTTCCCTGGTGCTGGGACTGTGAGCTATGCAGTCTGGTCAGGTGCTGGGAAGCTCCCCAGGTGTCTATCCCTATTTTTTAAAACATGTGGCTGCACATTCTGATGGCCTACTGCTGCCGCCACCACACCATGTCCTCTCTACCCCAGCTCTGCTCCCCCTACCTGTCTGGATGAGTATTTCTTCTTCTTCTTCTCCCCCCCCCCCCACAAGCTTTTATTTAAAGCATGATCTATTAACATGAGCCATTTCTGGCCTGTCCCAAGGAAGACAGATGGTGCTTTTCTCTCATTTCTGTTACTGAAATGAAAGTTAACACAGCTGCAATCACACTTAACACTCTTGGCAAATGGTGCTTAGCCCCTGTTTGAGTTTTGATCATCGGGGGAAAGCCATTCCTAAGACACTTGGCTTCAGGGGGCCGGTTTCCCCTCAGTGGCACTGTATCACTCTGGAAAATATGCCCTCAGGTTCCTTCCCATCCCCCAAGGCAGCAACAAATCCCTCCTGTCATCTCCTTTTGGCCATCGCAGCCAAGGATTTAAAAGTCTTTGGTTCATAGATGGTTAGGTTGGCCAGTACCTTCCTGTTGAGCTCCACCTGGCACTTAATTAAATTGGCAATGAATGCTGGGTACTACAGGCCATGTTCCTGGGACGCAGCTGTAATTCGATTAATCCAGAGCATTCTCAAGTGCCTCCTCTTCAGCCTCCAGGCTTTTGTGCACTTCACAAACGTTCTTGTCACAGCCCAGACGGCCAACCGGTAGCAGCGATTCTTCCTTCCCTGGAAATGCCGCATGTGCTTCAGCAACTCCTGGATATGCCAGTAGGAATCGGTGACATGGCTCCGCAGCCAGAGCTGCATTGGGAGGAAGACCATGGCACTCCTGGATTGAGTCTCAACTCAAACACGCACGCGCTGCGAGTATTTCTTCTTTATATCTTTGTTTGTTGGACTTCCATGCAACTCGATTTTCTGGAACTTCTGGTTGTCTCTAGTTTTGAGGTAGTTGTATTCCTTCTTAGTTGTGGAGGAAGATGCAGCGTGTCTGTCTAGGCCTCCATCTTGGCCGGAAGTCCTTAAACCCTGTACTGTTTTCTTAAAGATAACTTGTTTACAAATACATAATAAAATACTTAATCTACTTTGGCTTAACTTACTTACATGTAAAATAGGGATTTTTTCTACCATCCTCAAAGGATTGCTTAAGAATAAAATAAATCAGCTATATGCTGTAACATATTGGTGAAGAGAGATTAAAACCATCATATAAAGGCACACTGATGATATTACTGCTCTCTTTTATGGTAGAACATGGCTATTATAATTTTAACATGCCAGGACATCAGAAAAGGCTTGTATGCATGATTAGCTGGCCTTTGCATGATCAATGTATATGGAAGTTGCCCCGTGGCTTAAGGAGGTGGCTACTATTCATACTGTTTAAAGCTTGCCATCTTTTGTTCTGCCACATGCCTTTGGTTAAAGTTAGTCTCACTCATTCATGATTGCCAATCTCTAGGCTGGTTCACTGGGTGCTGTTGTTTCTCAGAATTTCGTGACTAAGCCAGCAGTAGTGTTTGTTATTTACTAATAGGTGTTTCTTCTGCCTGCTCTGCTTACCACATCATCACACCAGGCCTTGACCTTTGTGAACTCCTCTGGAAAACATACCTAGAAGCTGCCCAAGCTTAGGTCTAATAACACCATCAATTGCTGTTTGTGAGGTCATGGAACAGAGGTTGGAAGGTGATTTGAACAAGAAGAAAACATAATAGCACATTGAATCCAAATTTTTCATGAGAAAACAAGAATCCAGAGAAGCTAAGTGGCTTGATCAAGGTCCCCTCTTCCGTGAAGCCTTTCTAAGTTTTCCAAGATGGATGTAGTGGTATTTTCCGGCAGTTTTCAAGACCACTCTGTGCATTCCTCCATGAATTTTTACTCTTTGTTAGAATGCTTTGCTGATGGTGTCTCTTTCACTAGACTAATATCTCCTTAGGAGTGGGCCAAGTTATATTTGTCCACAAGGCCTGGTACATTTTAAGTACTCATGATATTTGTTGAGTGGGTTTCTCACATGCTATCTATTAGGTACTATAGTTGTGAGGCCAGGCTCATGCAGATTAAGGAGGAACTCCAAGAGAGCCAAGCTCCTCTTGATAGCAGACAGACCAGAGTCTGAAGGCCAAGCCATAGATTATGCTGAGAAGCACAACCAGGCATGGGAAGAAGAGAGTTAAAGGGATCCAGGCCAGAAAGAAGGTAGTAAAAGTGTTTCAGCTTCCTCACTTGTAGATGCATTCTTTCATTCAATAATTTTATAGTGGGTGTCACTAGGGCCAGGAGCTGCTTTCGGCACTGGGGATACAGTAGTGAATATAAAAAAGTCTTTGTTTATATTCCAGTAGAAGGGAGACATTAAACAAATGACAAATGAAGATCATTATAATGTCAGATAGTGCTAAGTGCCAGAATTAAAAAATAAAGCAGGGGAAAGAAATAATCACTGATAAGAAAGAGGAGGCCTTTATGAGCAGAGACCTGAACATGGTGAGGGAGTGATGTCACCAGAATATTGCAGAAAGAGTGTTTCAGAGAGAACAAGTACAAAGACCCTGAGGCAGGCTTGTGTATTTGCGAAACAAGAAGACCAAAGGGTTAGAGCATCATGAAGGAGGAGAAAGGAAATAAAGAAAATTATTCTGCACTAGTGAAATGCAGCACCAAAGTCCTATGACTCATGGTCCTCTGTCTAGATAGACCAGTTCCATAAAAGAGTCCCGCACAAGGCTGCAGGCAGGCCCTCATCTCTCAAGAATATGTTCATGGAGACTATCAACCCTTAGGACCTCACCTGAGGTCAACAGACTCCTGGGGATTCAGAATCAGGTTTCAGGTTGTCAATTAACTCCCCACCACCCAAAGTCTGTGCTTCCAGAAGATTTTTCTACAGAGAAGTCTTAGATGGAGTATCCATGCAAATGCCTGCAGGGCCAGGTAGGAGCCCAGAAAAATGAAATAGGTCAGGTGGGAGAATCCAGCCACCCTTTTTGCCTACTAAACACAGGGAAATAAGCTTCCCTTCCACAGAGAAATAAGTTCTCTCCCATTTGTCTTGAAATAGTCAGTAGTCTGGGTCTGTATTTACTTCCCCGTTTCTGGTAGACTTGGGTCCAGAGAAATACTTCTCCACCATAAAAAAAACAATAATGCGAGGGTGACAACAAATGGCAAGTAGTGCTCAGTGTTGAGGAGACAACAGAGGAGGCCAAGGACTGTGGTGAATGCACCTTCCAAAGGGGGCAGCCCTTACTGTGCTTGAGCTGATCACTCATTGCCTTGAGGGAATGGGGCCTAGTGTTGACAGATCTTAGGGCTGTTTAAGAGAAAGCAGAGAGCTTTTCAGATTTTTTATTTGGTTCATATTTTTTAGAATCCTGGCATGCCAAATATAACACTCTGGGGGTCGGGGTGAAATATGGCCCATAGGCAGTTTGTGAACTCTGGTCTATAGGTTTTACCAGAATTTCTGAGAGATCTGTGACTTAATATTAACAACCACTGTCCTACCTAGAACATGATTTTCCTCAAGTTTTGTGAGAGGAAAGACCAAGGGCATAGCCATCTCCCATGTTCCTGGGTACCAAAAGTCTAAGGCAGAGCCGTATGCCTGGCTTTTCCCTTTCCCACACTGCCCCAGGGCACAGAACCCAGTGGGACTCCTCTGTCCACCAGTGAGTGTCCTCCATCATGGGGATGGAGCAAGAATGACATTGTAGAAAGGAATTGTACTGAGAAACACCAGAGGAAAATTAAGAGATGTTCATTTAAGTAGAAGGTATTTTTCTCCTTTGTTTTCCCATTTCTCCAGTCCACTCCCTCCCATGGATCCCTCCACATCCAACCCACCACAGTTCATGAGAGTGTCTTTGACTGCAAGTTATAGAAACCTAAATCAAACCAGGCTGTGAGAAAATAAGATCATTGTCTCCTGTATCTGAGAAGCCCAAGGGTAGCACAGCTTCAAGCATGTTGGATTCAAGTGCTCAGGAATTTTCCCTTGCTCACTTGAACTGCTTTTTTTCCCTTGCCTTCATTATTTGTCAGGTCCTCTCCAAGTGGTATAAGAGCTGGCCTGCGTGGTCATTACTACTCATCATCTCAGAAGGGAAGGTACTGTTTTTCTTGCAGTGCTTACATCAAATCCTAAAACAAAATTTCTTGGGCTGTGCTACTGTGTCCAGAGGTATGGGATATACCTATTGGCTAGCATGGATCACATGCTTTCCAGAAGAGTGGATCTCAGAATCACTGGGAGTCTGAGAGTGGTATGCGTGTGCATGTGTGTGTAGTGGTGGTGGTGGTGAGATGGCAAACTCTAAAAGGAAGTGATGGTGGTCACTTAAAAGCATATCTTAATGCCCACAAGTGCTTCAGCCACAACAGCCAAGGATCATCCTATAGCTCCCCCACTCCCAACACAAAAACTAAAACACTCTTTCTGCAACTTTGCAGAAGCTCACTGTGGAATACTTGTCAATTAGAGTATCAGAACATCTGCATTGCACAACCAAGAATGTCCATTTCGGATCTGGCACATTGAGGGGATTTTCAATGCTTGGGAGTTTCTTGATGCAGGCAACAGAAGAAACTCTCCAGCTTTGTGAAATCACTCTCCCATCCTTCTTCATGAAGAATGATAGTTCTCCGCTGCAGCCATGCACCTGCTGGCCCACTGAACAGAAGAGATACATTTCTGAACATCTAGAAACAAATGGAATCACTTTTTACCTACACATTTAAACCTGAAGACAAGCTCCAGGGAAAGATCTGCAAGAGGTTCTCAGGCAATCTCAGGGGGCTGACTGTTGAACTTCATATAGACAAATATTTGATAATCCTACCTGTAAGCAGGATTATCACTGAGAGTAAAAGGATGATAATTGAAATAACAGTTAATCCTTATTATTTTCTGAATGCCAAAGCATTTTTCATAGATTATCTCATTTAATTCTCATAACAGCTCTATAAGGTAATTTCCATTGTCATCTTTGGAAAACGCTAAATAACTTGCCAAAGATCAATATATAGCTAGCAGTGGCAGAGTTAGGATTCATGCCTAGGCAGTTTAACTAGCTTTTTTAATCTTCACCCGAGGATAATGTTTTATTGATGTTAGAGAGTAAAGGAGAGAGAGAGAGAATCATCAATATGAGAGAGAAAAATCGATCAGTAACCTCCCACATGTGCTGGGACTGGGGCTGTCAGGTATGTGCCCTGACTGGGAATCAAACCTGAAAACTTTTGGTGTATGGGACAATGCTCCAACCAACTGAGCCACACAGCCAGGACTAGGCAGTTCAACTTAAGAGCTATGCTGCTTAAATATTCATTCATCCATTCACTCATTCAGCAGTTGTGTGGAATGCCTACTACCTGTTGGGAACTATTCAAGGTGCTTAGATACAACTGTGAACAATACAAAGACAAATGACACGTCCACATGAAACCTACATTCTAGTGGGGGATAAAGACAGGAAAACAGACCGATAAATAAACTAGGTTAGATAATGATTAGTGTTAAGGGAAAAACTAGAGCAGGGAGGAGAGACAAGTGTTTTCGAGAGGGTTGCTTCTGAATAAGGTGATCAGGCAAGGTCCCACTAAGAAGGCGACATAGACTAAAGATCTGAGGAAGCAAGGAGGCAAACCATGCAGATATCTGAAAGAACATGGTAGGTAGAGGAAACAGCATAGATAAAGGCCCTGAGGAAAGAGAAAGAGCAGCATGTCCTAGAAATAGCAAGGAGTTCAATGTGATTTGCAGAGTGATCAAGGAACAGAGCAGGAGGAGATGAGATCAGAGGCAAATGGGACCGGGTCTTGTAGGTGGCTCTTAGGATTTTAACTTTTATTTAGGTGTAAAGCAGCCATTTGGTTCAGAGCAGAGGAGGGACATGAAATGACTTGGTTTAAACAGGATCACTCACTGCTCTGTCAGGGGTGCCAGGATGCTAGGAAGTTGCAGCAGTAAGCCAGGCAGAAATGGGGTGGCTTGGACTGTGTGTGGTAATGAAGCAAGTGCTTCAATTCCGGGTTTGTTGTGAAGTCAGAGTCAAAGGATTGGCTGAAAGATGGGACGTAGGGTGTGTGAGAAAGAGCACAGTCAGGCATGACTCTTAAGGTTTTTGACCTGAGCAACTGAAGACTGGAATTGACATTTTCACAGATGGGGAAGATTGAAGGAGGAATGGCTTTTGTTTTTGTTCTAAAGGGGTATTGTTTTAAGGGGTTATCAGCACTCAGTTTGGGTCATATAAAACTGGAGATGCCTATTTGACATTAAAAAGTGATACTGAGTGGCAGGTTTGGAATTCAGGAGAGAGGTCCATCAGGACTGGAGTTATAAGCTCTACAAATTCCACTCTATTCCCTTAGAGTAATTGAAGACACTGGCCTATGTGTAATTTTGGGGAAATGATGACTATCAAAAATACTAGAACACTGTTAAGAAAAGTCAAATTTAAAAATTCACCCCTATCCTGCCACACTAAAAAAAAAAAGGCTGCTTTCATTTCTCCACATTCCCTTCTGTTTTTGCCCACATTCGAGCATAATTTTATAATGTGGTAATAGCTTGAAATAGATAGTTTCATTTTCCTTTTTTTTTTTTAACTTAATATGATCCCATAACATTTTTAAAAAGAGTCTCCCATATGTCTTTCTTGTAGATTAAAAAATGGCCAACAAAATGCTTGGGCATTGTTGAGAAATATTTCAGAAACAAAAATTGAAAATCCTAATTTGGTACAGTTTGGTGCCCCCACAGCTGGTATTGTGTTTATTGTAAACTTTGTGGACAATGAATGACTCTCTGTGGAAAGGACTAGGAGCTGAGATCTGAATGATGAGAGCAGGCCACGCACCTGACCTGGGGAAGAACACTCCAAGAAGACAGACAGCATCTGCAAAAGAGGGAACAGCATATACTGTATTAGGAGGCAAGAGGAAAGCACATTAAGAACGGTTGGCAGATTGATTTCAATTGACAAATGGAAATTTATTTTATCTTAAAAAAGTTTTAAATATCTTTTAATTTAAACTACAGAAGAGTACACCTTACCCCTGGGATTCTCTCCCAAAGAAGAAAAAGCCATATGGAATAATTTAGAACATGGTGAACCCTAGTGGATGTAGTGGTTCATTAATTTCAGTCCCTCACCCAGAACTGGAGGCCAGTCTCTTAATTTTATAGAAAAGGCCGTAGGTCTAATGACGATAAACGACCTGTGCAAGTCTTCAGCTACTTAATAGAGGGTTTTAACTAGGAATCAATTAGCTCTGCCCTCCACATCGAAGACACTCCCTCCATCAGTCTAAAAAACAAAAACATGATTCTGTGCACAGGACTGCCATCTTTGAGAAAGTTCTTGGTTACCTCCGAATTGCCCACCCCTCCCGCGCTCGTCTGCCTGTCATTTTCCTAGTTATTTACTGAAAAGCAGTAAAAATGAGAAAACGAACCCCCCTGACTCAGCGGGGAAGGCGGGGAACTGGTTTACGCTTCCTCCCAGAGCCAGCAGAGGGGGCAGCAGGCAAAGTTTGTGAGCCGCACCTACCCGCGCCTGCTCCCCCCTTCCTCGCCCAATTTCCCCATAGCCACCGCTTCAACTAAAAGTGGTCATTGACCTTTCAAACTTCGGAGCAGTGATGCAATAGAACAGTATTTCAAAGAAAAATGGGTTATCGAAATTTTGGATTTTGGTTTTCCCGTGAATGTTAGTGATTTTTAAAAAGCAGGTCACATTTCGGGTGCGGGCGGGCAGGCAGGCAAGATGAGTTGCAACCGAGGCCAGGTGACCTCTAACCGGGTGGGAGGAGGTGAAAGGTCCCCTGGCAGGGAAGAAGTGACAGGATCTTTCCGAATTCCCAGTCCCTGAGCGCCAGCCCTGCGGAAAATCACTGAGACACGCGCTCCCCGGACTGCAGGCACCGAGGCCCAGCGCCCAGCACCACCCAGGCGCGTGGGTATGAGGGCCTCCTCGGCAGTCAGTGGGCGCAGGTGAGCGGAGGCGGACAGGCGGCGGGCAAGACACTGGGGCGGAGAGGAGGAGCCGGGCTGGGCTGCCGCTGGAGACTACGAGTAGCACCACCGCCCGAGCGAGGGATTTGAGAGCGGCCAGAGCCGCCTAAGGAGGCGCCCCTGCATGCCTTGCAGGACCTAGGCCGAGGGGATAGCCCCTCCGGCCGGCTCCCTCCGGCTGTCGCGCGTGGGCACCAGGCGGAGGGCTGGAAAGGGGCCTTCCCCACCCCATTCAAGTGTCTTCTAGCGGGAGGGGCCTTCTCCAGGACCTCCAGCCTCTCCCGCCTGCCACTCACAAAATGTGCAGCTGCAGGGTTGCGTGAAGGGGCGGAAGAGATGGGAAAGAGAAACCTCTGCCGCGGGCCGAGGAAGTCTGTTATTCGCTCGATCCCGGCGTACCCCTGGAACGGCTAGGGAACAGGCTCCGACGGTGGTAGCCGGGGTCATCTCCTGCGCGTCTCCGGACAATCGGGAGTGTGGGGAATCAAACAAGGGTAGGTACCCTAGCAGCTATTCGGCTCAGCCCTGCACCCGAGGACTCGGAGCCCGCCTCCCCTGAAGCCTGCGCAGTAGCGCCCCAGCCTTTTTAAAGCAGTAGCAGAGGCCGCGGTCACGTGGGGCGAATTCCTGGAAAGTTCCTGGAAAGCGGCCTCCGCAGCAGTCGGGCGGGGCGCTCCTGGAGCTCAGACTGAGGAGGGAGGCGGGGAGCTTGGGAGGCGCGTTGGGCTGGGAAGTCGCGCGCACACTGCGCTCCCGGGACCGACGTTTAACTCTTGCCAAGTCTCGCCGCCCCCACCGCCGCGACCCGCAGGCCTTGGGCTTCCCTTGAAGCATGAGCCTCCTCGTCCGCCGCTACCAGAGCTGCGCGGGCCGCGAACGGTGCGCGCCGGTCTCCGGGCGCACCGCCTTAGACATTCTCTGTGCCCACAGTCGGGGCTCCGGAGGAGCTCGGGCCGGAGCAGGCGGCAGGTACTGGTCTGGGGAGCCCAAAGACCGCGCCCCAGGAGGGTCGCTGGGGAGGGCTCCCGGGCACCGCAGCGAGCGCCGGGAGGCCTTGGCTTCCGCAGTTTAGAGCCGCAAGGGGAAGAGTCAGCCGTGGTTCTGCCCCGCTGCTTGGCGCTACAGCCGGCTTTCTCCGGTTCCTTCCCGGCGTCGGGAAGTCTCCAGAGTTTTTTTCTCTAAACTGCCATCCAAATTAATAATCCCCTTAATAACCTGATCTCCCATTCCTCCCCACCTCCCCTACCTCCCGCCCTGGCTCCTAACTCCTCCCTCTGTCCTTCCCACCTCCTTGGTCGCAGTCAGAGGGAAGCCCAGCAGCTGCCCTTGCTGGGGGGTGTGCGAACCCAGAAGCGGGTGTTGGAGCCTGGGGTGGGGTGGAGGACGTGTAGGTTATGATCCCCGGGGCTTTTGTTTGCCCTTTTCGCTGAGAACTCACACCGTGGCCACTGAGCGCCGGTCTCGTCGCATCTCCAGGCGTCTCGTTACCAAATTAAAAGTCAACAGGGGTAACTCGGAATAACACCCCTCCTTTCCGCGGCCCCTCCCGGCTCCCCCGCTCCAGGTTCGCTGGGGAGGCTTGCGGGTTGCGGAGGTGGCGGCCGAGGCGGAGGCCGAGGTAAGGGCTCAGTTTGGTTGTCTTGCAGGTCCCGCGGCTCTTGCTGTAGCCTGCTTGGCCGCGACCCGGGCCGGGCTCCGAACCCCTGCGAAGGCTGCACGCTCGGGTCGATTCCTCGACAGCAGTCGCGGCCGCCCGGCCCCAGGAGCAGCTGCCATGGCTCCCAGCGGCGCCCCCTACCCTTGCCCGAAGCGGGGGTGGGGGTGGGGTGGGGGGGGGTAGGGCAGCAAGGCCGCCTCCGAGCCCTGGATGCGGCAACTTGCGCACCTTGGCGTCCCAGGCTGGTGTCTCCGGCCCCAGGAGGCCCCAGGAGCCCCACGGCGCCATAGGGCACCGGATTTGTGCCTGGCACTTTCTCCCGGGGCTCCCCGGGCTGTGTGGAGCGTGAGATAGGAGTGCAGCTTTGGGAGCTCTCCTGTTCTTCCCTTTAAACAATTTTTCCCCACTTGTCCTTGACTACGGCCTATTTACCATTGTGCCTGCAGGTGATTCTTTGCTCTCCCATTCTGCTAGCCTGTGATCTCAGTGAGCTGCCCTGGGCGGGAAGACACTCGGTTCCCCACCCTCTTCCTGTCTCTCCCGCCTTTCCCCCGCCCCCCTTGCCGCGCCCCCTCCCTCTCGACAATTCTAGCGTCTGTCTGATCCCTGCTCTTTCTACCTTCTGTCTCTGTAGAGCCGGGTCTGGGCAGTGACTGGATGCTTGGGGTTAAATCGTACTGGGGCATAGACGCGGAGGAGTCCCCGGAATTTTCCACGTCGCTGTCTCCCCACCAACACCCCAGCCGGTCCAGTTCGGACTGACCCAACCCCGCACTTTCTCTTTGCAGGCAAACTGTGGGTGACCGCGCCTGCGAGGGACTTTGCCATCTGTCTGTCCACCGGGACCTGGGGAGGAAGGATCGGCAGCTCTCCACCCCCGCCCCCTCCACCACCATTTTGGATACTCCTCAGGGACGTGTTTTGGGGTTGTAACTGACTTCCAGAAAGGACGCGTGCCCCTCTCTGACCCCATCTCGGGTGGCCACCTCTGTTTGCTGCGGTGACTCTTTGCTCATGACCCTGCGGTGCCTCGAGCCCTCCAGGAATGGCGCGGAAGGGACGCAGGGCCAGTGGGGAACGGCGGGGTCCGCGGAGGAGACGTCCCCGGAGGCAGCGCGTCTGGCGAAAGCCTTGCGGGAGCTCAGTCAAACAGGTAGGGAGCGGTACGGCCGCCATGCGTGCGGGGGTGTGGGGGGTGCCTCCCCAAAGACGCGGCTGGGGGCTGTGCTGGTCTGGAGCGCAGCTGGAAAGTGGGGACGCACTGAGAAGCAAAGAATGGGGTGGAAAAAGTCCCCTCGCTTCCCGCCCCTGCTTCAGGGCGGCGGGACTCGGAGAGGATGCACACACAGCCCTGGATTTCTAGGATGCGAAAGGAAAGTGGTTCTTGAGAGACTCAGGCCTGGAGGAGGGCGCGAGAAGAGCTCCTTGGAAATTGCCCCTTAGGGCGCTGAAAACTTTAATGATCTTTCGGTCTGCCCAGGGGTCAGCACTCGGGCTCGAATTCTATCGGGAGAGAGTGCTTGGCGCCTTCGTTTCCGCGGAGTGCCAGCAGGCGGGTGGGCGCAGCTGCTGCATCCCGCTCCCGGGCGGAGCAGCCGCTGCAGCACGCGATATTGGCGGCCAAGTCCAGGGACCAGCTGATTGCGGCGCAGGCGGCTGCCGCGGAGCCTTGAGGAGTGTGGTCAGCGAAGCTTCCGCTAAGCGCTTGGCCTTCAGGGGTCTTTCAAGTGCAGTCCTGCGCTTTGCGCGGCTCTGCGCGGCCCGCCGTTGTCTTTCGGAATTTGAAAAGAGAAAAAAAGTGAAAAAACAATCTGGCACACACCATGCAGACTTTCAACATCTCTGGGTCCTAAAAGCTTACGTTTGGGGCAAAGTTGATGTTTTGGTAGAACTGGGGAGAGGGGACTGTTCCCTCATTCCCTCACTTGTGGTTGTGGGCCACCAGCTTTTCTCCTCAGCTGGAGAGATCGACACATTCAGGAATCCGAGCGAGCTAGCTAGCTATTTACTTATTTAAATATGAGCTGTTTGTTTATTTACTTATTCATTTATTAGGAAGGGCATATTGTTCAAACTTTTTAAATGCAGAATGTCATTTTTGCTAACGGGATGGGCCAGGTAGATGGTGCAGGCAGATCAAATCGGGAATGCTGGGGAGACGCACAGACGGTTGGGGTTGGATTTGAATTAGGGCAAAGTCCAGAAGATTGCAAACTTGAAGTACTAATTGTCAATTGGGGTTTCCCTCATTTCTCAATGACTGATAAGGTAGTTGTAATCAAAACAGCAAACAGAAAGTAGTGTACCTAGAACTGCGTTTTTAAAACAAGTAGATAGTTTTCTAGGCCTTAGAATAGAGATACAGCTATTGACAGATTTGGGGGAGAAGAGTGGGAGACACCAGCCATCCAAAAAGTTGCTTCTGTTTTTACTCTTATTGAAATTACTGGAGTTGGGTTATTCCACTTTTTTAAGGGTATGGCTTTATTTTAAACCTCTAATTTGTTTTAAATCTTTGATTTCACCTGAGTGGTGCTGAAAGCATCATGCTTTGTCAGCCAGTGTGTCATATTGCAAATATGTATTCTTTTGTTTCATTAGGAGAAAATCTTGACACTTTAAAAAACAGCTACAGAAAATTACTTAAAAAAAACAAACTGGCTCAGATTTTGTGTTCATAAAATAACATGGACCCACATTTTCATTAAATTTCTGCTGAACGAATTTGTGGGAGCCTCTGGTAAACTTTCACTCACACACTTCTTTTTAGAGTTAGAAAAATTGTTGTCAAGTACTTGCCCCATTTAAAACATTCTTTATAATAATGATTCTACCTTCTTTTCTTTTTCTTTTTGAATAAATACCCCAGGTTGGTACTGGGGAGGTATGACTGTTAATGAAGCCAAAGAGAAATTAAAAGAGGCACCAGAAGGAACTTTCTTGATTAGAGATAGTTCGCATTCAGACTACCTACTAACAATATCTGTTAAAACATCAGCTGGACCAACTAATCTGCGAATCGAATATCAAGATGGGAAATTCAGATTGGACTCTATCATATGTGTCAAGTCCAAGCTTAAACAATTTGAAAGTGTGGTTCATCTGATCGACTACTATGTTCAGATGTGCAAAGATAAGCGGACAGGCCCAGAAGCCCCCCGGAACGGCACTGTTCACCTTTATCTGACCAAACCGCTCTACACATCAGCACCACCTCTGCAGCATCTCTGTAGACTCACCATTAACAAATGTACCAGTACCATCTGGGGACTGCCTTTACCAACAAGACTAAAAGATTACTTGGAAGAATATAAATTCCAGGTGTAAGTGTTTCTTTTTTCTAAACATGCCTCATATAGAGTATCTCCAAATGCAGCTACGTAAAAAGAACCAAAACTTGAGTGACTGTTCCAGATAACTACGTGGAATTCTAAGAACAGCTGAATCCATCTCACTTAAATGTGTGATGAGGTAGTTAGGTCAAGTTTCCTCAGATATTTTCACCTAAAGCTTCCCTTCCTATGGCTAAGACCATTTGATCTTTTAAGTTACAAATTAAATGTCCCAAGTAAAGGCCGAAGTAACATTTTTATGAGAATGCCTTGCCTTTTTGAGCTTTCTTTTTGGTTGAAGGTCCAAGCACCGGTAGTAGAGAAAGAACTCCATGGACTAATATTGAAGGGGAAGGAAACTAACACAGGTTTAACTTCAATTTTATGTGCCTGGTGATCTGAGTCTGTTTTGGACATGTTATGTTTTGCATTCTGATGTACCTAGGGGTTTTGTTGATCAGATATGCTTGTGAGTGTTTATCCTTCGTTTTATGCAATTAACCAAATCAACCAGAAAAAGTGACCATGAAATCCTGTATTTGTCTTTTTGCTACATGTATGAACTCTCATGTGAATGAGTACTGTAGTAATCCATTTTAAGGGAGCCTTACTTCAGAAATATTTCAAATTGGTGCAAACAGAAAAGACTTTGTCTTTTCCTTTAAGGCTAAAGACAAGAATGTCATGCTATACAGGTGCAACCCAATCCCTGTTAATAAAACTGTGTAGATATAGACATACTACCCTTTGACGTAGCTGTGTCCCAGTCTGTTGCCATGAAAAATTTTGGAAATGGCTTTAGAAATTTCCAAGTTGTCCTTGAATTGTCTAACCATAGACATCAGTGGTTGTCTCCCTTCTACCATGTAGAAAACTTTGACTTAATTTTCTTCCAGATGTAGGGGGATACCTGCCTGTTTTTCAGAGTGTTTATTTACTGTTGTTACTATTTGATTAGAATGTATTAAATAAAAAAAAAAAACAAACCTGACTTTTACAAGTGCACTTATATTACTTTGAATTGTAGAAAACATACACTTTTGTGGTAATAGAGGGTTGCCGTAAAAACTTAAGTCAAGTGAAATAAGCCAAATATTCAACAAGAGGTAGAACATTTCTTGCCCTTCTCTGGAGCTATGGGTCATACTTGCCCTTTGCATTTTGGAAAGCATAGCTTAGAAACGGCAAGACTTGCCAAGTTGCCCTTATACAAGTTGAACAGGCAAACACTAATGCCCTTTGTATTTCTAAAAACTGTAACATATCTTAGTCTTCTACAGGTTGAGTAGGCATAATACAAAATAAAGTTTTATGGCCATATATTTTACCCCACAGTCTCATCACTGTTGCACATTACCATCTTTTGGAGTCCAGACATAAAATTTTCCTGCATATCTACATATAATGGTGTGTCACTGGGAAGGCAAACCTCGTGTATTGTGTGTGTCCCGAGTGAATTGTGCAAAGACAGAAACATATAATTTATGCTTATAAGTTATAGCAAAACCTGCTCAAATATTTTCTTGAAGCTCTTGGGAAACAGTTTTGTCTATGTATTCAAACAGCAGAGCCAAACACAAGATTGCTAGGAGTCCCTTAGGAAGAGTTTGTAACCTAAAACAGCCATACTTTTAGGGTCTGGTCTGTGATCAAGGGTTAACCTTTTTATTAAGATACACAGGTTCTATGCATTACATACCCATTTTCTCCAATGAAAACAGTTGTCTAGTGTGGGATGTTTGACTTCTCTGGCAAAACTTCCACGAGGCCAGGGCCAAGGGTCTTTGTGGGATTTCTTTAAGGTCTTTCACACTTCTGTTCTCATTGTTTCAAACAATCTGCACTTCCTCATTTATTGAGAGTTGGATGCAGTAGTGGGGCACGAGTATCACTGGAACTGTGGCAAGTTCTGCGTTATTGCCAGCAAGTGACTAATTAGGAGAAAACCTGAGGACAGCAAAGACATCTCTGGAGTGTGCTGTGGAACTGCTGCCTTACCGTTCAACCTTCCCTATTTCAAGTATGTTGATACACATTAGGAGACAGTCTCTCGTTCTCTTTTTTGTTTTGTTTTACAATTAAAATTACTGACATGATTTATTTATTGAGTTTATTGTATGCCAGGTTCTTAGCACTTTACATGCTTTGCCTAATTTGATCTTCACACAGACAGAATGAGCAAAGTACAGTGATCACAGGAGGTACACCTGACTTGTGAGTGAAGAGGCATTCCAGGAATATCCTAAACCTTTTTATTCCTGGGGAGGAATTACGAAGAGCAGATTACTGCTGTTTCTACACTGATCCAGATGAACAAGTTAGAGCAGGCTGTAAAAGGAATCCTCAGCATTTTTATTGCTGCCTCAACTGGAAAAAAGTATAGGTACCCTAATTAGCCTGTGCTCTGTAGGATTTGTCAGCAGCAGGGCCCAGTCGTTTTCTCTTGGTTGCAGGGTGGGTGACGAGGGGGCTCACCGTTTTACTTGGGGACTGGTACATAATGCCAATTACCAATTATTGGTAGCCCCATTATATAGACTATTGAACAAAAAAGATATACACTTGTCTAAATTAACCTCAACAGGGCCAAGAAAAATATCCAGGGATCTCTTTTCTATGCAGGGCATTTTCAGACATTAGCGAGAGTATGTATGTATTATTGTTGCTATGTTGAAAAATAGAGGATATAGTATCCCTTCAAACTTAAAATATTTCGATCTGAGTTTCCGTTGGGAGCAGAGTCGAGGCAGTGGAGTTTTTCATTCTATAAAAGTGGGCACTGGGGACTACTTTTTAGGGAGGGTTTTTTTATTTGTTTTATTTTGTTTTGGCTTTGGACAGTGGAGAAAAGGCAGTTCAGCTTATGAGCTGAGAGTTCTTTTCTGGCATGTCAGTAAAAACATCTTGACTTCATAGTAATTATGTAATCCAAATAGGTAAGAGAATGGTACAGTTGTTTTGGAGTGTTTATTTTCTTGGGAAGGATTTTCTCTGCTTTTAGAAAATTGTACCCTGGTAGGAGGGAAAGAGAGAGACGTCATCAGATAATCCACGGGATGGAGTGTCCTGAGACCAGGCCCTGTTCTGCTCGGAGTGGGTGTAGGCACAGTGGTGGGGGGTGAGTGGCTGTGGTTACAGCCAGCGGCTGGGCTCAGACCTCTCTCGTCTCCCACGGGTCACTTCTAGCCTTTGCAGCGAAAAGTGTTGTCATTCATTCTAGGCCTTTCGTTGACTGAGAGGCTTGTATTCTCCTCTCCCGTTTTTAACTTCCTAGAATTTTCAGGCTTGAAACCACTTTTGCAATCACATAATTCAGTTTTGTCATTTTACTGAAGGAGCCTTTCTGACCCAGGGAGGTCAGGAAATTCTGCGCAAATACGCAGACAATTGAGCACATCAATGGCACAGTCAGTGAACACGTACTAACTGTTCAGTATTTGTAAGAACCGGCACCCTTCTACTCTGTTTAAATTGTCAGTACTCTTATTTTGCTACCTTGTAAGCCCTACAATTCTTTTAACATCACATTTTTCACATTTTTCTTCCTCTGAAAATAAGACGGCAGGCCTTTGGAGTACTATACAGGATTAATTCCAATTCCTGGCTCTCCCGCTTCAGGTAATTAGCTTCTGCTGGGTTTCATGATGTCCACATTAGAGTTTTGTGTTCGTTTTAACTCCTCAATGCTTCGAACCTATTTGCTGTTTTAATGTCTAAAACCTGCCATCCATGCTCTTTCATGAGCTCATTTCTGCCTCTGCCAGATGTGACTCACACAGCCGTGTCCGGGTGACGGTCCACCTCCTGTCTGCACCAGTAGAGCCCATTCTTTTACCCGCTCATTGGCATAATGGCACAGTTCATTCCTGCCTCACCCGCTCCCTTTTGTATCCTTAAGTTGCCCTTTTAGCTTGTCTGACACAGACAGCTCTGCTGGCCATATTATACTTTGATGAAAGAGGGTAATTATATTCTCTGTGAGCTGGGTAATTCAATGATTTCGAATACCTTGAGATTAAATCTCTGAGGCTCTCTCTTTGATTCCTTCAGGTTTTTAAACAAGTAGCCAGCCCCAAATATCACACTTCTGTTATGTTCATGTTTTATATATTTATTTTTATTTAAAGTATCAGAGGCTCCTTCTTAAGTTGCACTTCATTTGATTGGAATGGAAGTGCCCTCCGTTCCTCCTGCTTGTCTGTAGGTAAGAATGATTTTGTGATCGCCCTGTTTCACTCCTACATAGACATAAATATTTTTCTCCATTCTCACATATTTTTAATGTTTTTCTAATTTTTTTCTCTGTGGCTTGAGTTCAGATTTTTTAACTTTATTACCAAAGTAAAGTAACAGCCATTGCTACAGTAGCCTCTAAAAGCCCCGGAGTCCCCAGTGCGGAGATAGTAAATAAGCTGAAATCATGGAGCAAAGCTGAAGATTCCTTTCTGCCCCTCTGGAGCTTTGTCAACAAGAGGCTGGCTGGGTAGGAAGAGCGTTGTCACAGAGTATGGGGTTCATGTTAGCAAATGTTCAGTGAGCTTTGTCAACAAGAGGCTGACTGGGTAGGAAGAGCGTTGTCACAGAGTATGGGGTCCATGTCAGCAAACGTTCAGTGAGCCAGCCATAAAATAAAACTGCTATTATAGACAATCTCACTTGGAACTATGTCCTTAACTTATAGGAACTCTGACTTGCCCTAAAGATCAGGTGCACATTCTGTGTACTATCATCCATGTGGTGCCTCCATTAGATACAGAGGAAAGGGGAATACAAGCCAGAGTCCTAGAGAGAGGGAAGGAAATGTGGCCAGCTGCCTTCCCCTTCTGTCTAAGCATAAATACCACCCAAGGAGCCCCATTTCTATGGAGGAGAGTGAGACTTCATCACAGAACTCCATACAATTTTCCTGTATTTGCCCAGTTTCCAACTGTGTTCAGATGAAAGTTAGTGTTTTGGTAAAATGGTTTTCTCTTCTCTTAGTTTGGTATGCTTTTTTCCTGTTTAGATTTTGGTCCAGAGAGCTGCTATGACCTTTAACACTCAGAAAAAATATTTTCCATGTTATTTCTACCCACAGAAGTTGTTTGAGTTCCCATTTTAACCTCCCCTCTGCGATCTTGATGAACTTGACCCTTTCCAGCATAGCTTATTTCTCCTCATTTCTATTTCCAGGTTGTGGTCATAATATATTTGGTCAGTAAGTGTGTTTGTATTTTGCACAGTTGATTAGGGCATCTACTGTTAGTTATCTGCAGTAATCAGGATGGAGAGAATGGGGTAATTGAAACTCATAAACACATCTAGCTAAAACTCCTTTGCTAGAACTACTGATAGAAAAATTACTTACTTCTTTGTTCCCTTCCTGAATTTGCCCTGTCCATCAGACAACAACGGTGTTAATAAACAACCAAGTGACTAAAAAGATGGCAAGATGAGAAAATTAAGGAGGCTGGGGGATCAGCGGTGTGCTGAGGACCCCTGAGAGGGATTTTGTGAGCTAACACATTATGGGTAAATCATTGGTAGACAGAAATCAGCAATGGTGGGACTGTTTACACTACAGAAACTGGCAGCTGCTACGAATCAATGTCTTTAGACCTCTTGATGAGGAAGATCTTTCTTCGATAAGGGTGAAGAGGAGGGTAGAGGTGTGCAGGAGCATATCTCATAGGCATTCCTGGAAGAGCTTGGAACTTGTTCAGAGGGCAGTGGATAAAAGCTTTTTAAAAAGGGGGAACCATTGATGAAGAAATAAAGCTTTGTATCCATATGTACATAATATATCTGCATGGACTATAATTGAAATGCTACCTGTTACCTGATTAACTCTGGAGAATCTGTATCGGGGGACTTATACTTTTTAGAAATATTTCATATGAATATCCTGCAATAAATATTTTTAATATTGGTTTACTAGTTTAAAACATGAAAAAAAAAAATAAAAATAAAAAGGGGGAGTAACTAGATAAAAGCTTTTTAAAAATGGGGGAGGAACTGAACTAGGTTTGTATTTTATATCCCCTGCAGGCCCTTTGGAAAATGGCTTGGAAAAAAGCAGGAGTGGAGTTAAGGAGACTGGTTAGGTGTGAGCTGATAGGTATGAAAGGGTGAGGAGGAGGCATGGTTGGGGAGAAGATTGGGGAGCAGTGCAGACGTGGCCTCCCCCCTTGTTGTCTGTAGGCTCACATTTGTGCTGGACTTTGGGTTCCACAGATGCATACTTCTCTCTTTGAAGAGGAGCTTCCACTCTGGGTGAGTTTAGGTAGTTGGCAGATTCCATTCCCAGAAAAGTAGGAAATTGTGGTGCAGTGGGCAGAACTTTGGCCTAGGAATGGAAGAACCTGGGGTCCACTCTTGGCTGTTTTGACACTAGGCCAAATGCTGAATATGTAAAATGAGGAGCTTGGTGCCTTCATCTGCCCAGGTACATAAGCAATCCCTCTCCCAGTGTGGTGGGAGTTGCCAGAGGAGGGGCAAGCTCTACATTGCTGTGGAGTCTCAGTTTTGACTTAGACTATAGTGTAGATTTTGCCTCTAAGCTGTAATATATTCTCATTTATTTTGAAAAAAACAATAGCTTCTTCTTAACTCTGGACTTTTTCACACCTGGAGTCAGTTGACTCCATTTTTATTCTGGTTAAAAGAATTTTGTGTTTTCATCTGGCTGTGGATTTTTTAGTTCTGCCCTACAAGCAAGGAGTAGTTTGGATCTTAGTTCTGATGGAGAAACAGGAATCTGCTGTGTGTTGGTCATTATCACAATAACCCTTTGGATGAATCCATTATCAAGGGACCTGGAGAGCTATCTTTGCTCTACTCCCTGAGCCAATATAATAGATGTGATCCCAGAAAGTTATAGACAAGTGATACATTTTTGCAATTCATTTTTTCCCATTTACATAGGTTGTTCTCATTTCTGATTGGTCCTCAATGAAAAGGGTGCCAATGAGTTTTATTTTTATTTTTCTCTGTCAGACAGGTCAAATAAAAAAAGAAGGGAAGAAAAGAAAAGAAAAGAATAGAAAAGAAAACCACAAAAAACCTGGAAAGGACTAAGGGAATTCTTAGTCTTTGGTAAAGTGAAAAGAATCTTGGAGCATAAATGATCCTGCTCTAATCTATTCATTTTGTTGATCTGGATTTTCCTGGATCTTATTTAAAATGGGGCACACCTCTGATCTTGGGTCATCCTCGTGGTGGGTGGGTATATACAGACCTCCTAGGCAGAGGCTATGAGCCTGGCAATGGCTGAAAAGTCCCAAGAGATCCTGGTTGCAGCTGCCATGGGATTTATGATGTTCTAGGCATGGCAGTGAGGTGGCCATTCTATAACAAACCAACTCTTGGGCTTCCAGTGAACTGGAAAAAGCTAGAACATTTAGTAATGTCAGGCACTACACTTGACGCTTTACAAATATGACCGCATTTAGTGCTCCCAACAAACTTTTTAAACAGATTCTGCTTTTATCTTCACTTTACAGATAAGGAAATTGACACAGAAAGATTTAGTGACTTAAGAGAGAGAGCTGAGATTTGAACTCAGGCCAGTCTGACTCAAACCCATGCTTTTATTCACTCTTCTATCCCTTTTCTCAATAAGCTGACAATGCTGTTAAGCTCTGAGGCCTGCAGCCAGCATGTACCTCAATGATGTATGCTAGGCCATGTACCTTCTAGTTGTAGCAGGGAGCAGAAGGCTATGACCCTGTTTACGCATTTTGTGATTATGGTATTATTAGGACTTTGATTTCAGAAATAACACAAGATCTCCCCAAACCCTAAGCATCCAGTTTGGAAGGATCCCTTCCATCTGAATTTATACCTCTCATCCCTTCCTCTAAGCTTTAAGGATCTATCCAGTGCAACTATAACCCACAATCTCTTCCCTATCACCTCTGTCTCTTCCCTGGAGGTAAATTATATGAACAATGAGTCGGATATAATAAGCTAGGTTATGCTGCAGAACAAATAACCCCAAACTCTCAGTGGCTTAAAATAACAGTTTATATCTTGAAATAACAAAGGTTTATCTACCCATATATGTCTGCCTTATGTCACCAGGGAGGCTCTTTTCTTATTCATTCAGGAACCCAGGCTGACAAAGCAGTCCCCTCCTCCACCGTGGCTGATGGCAGGGCTGCTGAGCCAGTGGGAAAGGAGAAATCCAAGGATCTCTGGTGGCATTTAAATGCCCTGTCACTTCCACTACCAACTCATTGGCCAGAACTCTTTAAAATGGTGCCACCCAACCACAAGGGGGCCAAGCAGTGCAGTCCTCCCCTATGCCCAGGAGGAGAAAAACAAATATTTGGTGAGCATCAGTAGTAACCAGCACATATACCATGCCACAGTATTTCTTCTTTCTTTTTTTTCTCCCTTTAGTTAGTTACACCTCAGGTAACCTTTATAGGATACACATTAGCCTCTTTAATTCCATTCCTTTCTTTTTTGTCTTTCAAAACTTTCAAGTGCTGCAAAATAATTTCTTTCCTTTATGTAAGTCTTGAAGAGCTAGGGCTACTAACCTCAGAAGCTTCTGAAATAACTAGAGGTTCCTTCTGATCATCACAAATGCCTCCCTGGGCTTCCTCATCCTGCTAAACTTAAACTTGTCTTTCCTCCATTGTCAATATTCAAGACAAATAATGCTCATATTTACTTCTGCTTATTGTTTTTGCTTAATTAGCTATATCGCTGTAGTATTGAATAGCCTGGTTTTAGAATGCAGCCTATTTCTAGGTTGGGGTCCTTTTCTATAGCATATTTATGTATAATCAAAACACCAGAATAAATGTTGTGTTTTAGTGGATAATTATCCTCTACAATATTCATGGGTTATTATCTTTGAAAAAATTAGAATATGTAAAGTGTACTTCAAAATTTTATGAACACAATTTTTTCCTTCGTTCTCCATTTCACTGTTTCTATATTGACCCAGATCAGAAACTGCGGTGTTATTTTTGACTCCTCTTTATATTTATCTCTCTCATGTACTTAGTCATTCACTCACTCAGTCATTCAACAACTATTTAGTGAGCATCTACTTGTGCCAGGCACAAGGCAAAGTCCTGGAGAAAGTTAAAAAATACAGTCTGTGTCCTTAAGGAAATTCTAGGTAGTGGGGAGACACATGCCAGGAATTATAGTATAGTTGACCCTTGAACTTGAACAACACAGATTTGACCTGTGTGAGTCCACTTATACACAGATTTTTTTCAATAAGTACTGTGAATCTATTTTCCCAATAACATTTTCTCTAGCCAACTTTATTGTAAGAATACAGCATATCATATGTATAACATACAAAACAGGTGCTAATCACCTGTTTTTGTTATTGGTATGGCTTCCAGTCAACAGTAGGTAGGCTCTTCGTAGTTAAGTGTTGGGGGTGTCAATAGTTCTATGTGGAGTTTCAACTGTTGGAGTTGGGGAGTTGGTACCTGTAACCCCCATGCAATCAAGGGTCAACTTTACAGTAAGATAATATATTGACGTATGCACAAAGAGCAGCAGAAGCAAAGATGAGACATCTGGGTCTGTTTGAAGGTGTCAGGTTAGGCATCAGAGTGGAGGTGGCTTTTGACCAGCCAGCAGGGTAAGGGAGTTCCAAGCACATCATGGAACTGTGAGAGAACAAAGTTCTCCCCTTGTGTATGGTGCTTCCAATGTAAAAGAAGAAACCAATGGGCAGGGGGGCTGAGCAGAGAACAGAGCACCAAAGGCTTTGCCTGCCTTTGAGAAGTTTGTATTTCACCCAAGAAATAAGGGAGCCATTGACAATGTTTGAGCAGAAGAATGACAGCATCAGATTTGGTGGCAATGTGGAAGGCTGGTCTGGAGAGCCGTGACCCTAGATCAGGGCTTCTTAGCCCAGTCCTTAGACTTGCAAGAGATCCATGGATGGAACGCTTGGGATGTGTGAACTCGGATAGGAAAAAAATTACATTGTTATTGTCACTAAACTAACTGAAATTGAGCATGGGCTTCAAATAGGAATCTAGGCAGCAGATCACTGAATTTGCCGATGTGAATTTATCACCGTAGAAATCCGGTATTTGGGTGTCATAGTACAGCTGATGCAGATGTCTCAAAATGCCCTTTCCATGTTTCACTAAACCCCAAGTACTGTATCCATTAGACCCACGGATACATCTTGTCATTTAATGAATTGATAAAGGAGTGCATATATTATGATATCACAAAAATATGTGCATTTTAATAAAATTCATCTTTTGTGATCTGTGTATTTGATTTTATGATTTAAAAACAGTGTTCTGAGAACGGGTCCATAGTCTTCACCTGACTTCCCAAGGGGCCGAAAAAGGTCAGAACTCATGCACCACAGGAAGGTGCCTAAAGCAGTAGTGGGAAGGAAGGTGAGGAAGAATTTATGGGAGGTTCTGGGGACAGAGGGAACCTGCTGATAGATCCGGGACATAAAGCAGAGGGAGGGATCCACAGGCACACCCTACTTTGAAAGCAGGTGTCTTCCTACTGCTCTCCATGTCTATCCCTCCCTTTCTAAAGTTATCCTTATTTAAGTCTTAAACTTTTATCAAAGTCATACATGTAAGTGTGGTTTAAAAAATCAAGTACTATGGAAAAGACAATGAAAAACCACCATACCCCTTCCTCCTCTCTTCTCTATCTGCCAATCCTACACTTTAAAAAAAAATTTTACAGTGTTATCTTTTCTAGTTGGACTGGGAATTCCGTGCAGGAAATGCCTTGTAATCCCCACTATGTTTTTCATTTTAGGTGTTGAGTAAATGACTGATAGATTCCAAAGGCACTTCCTGTTTCAAGGTCCTTATGTACACCAATTGTACCATGCTCTAGTTGCAGAAGTTAGACCAGCTGTGACATTCTAGGGCATGGTGCTTTTACCTAAAATTCTCAAGTTTTATGATTTACCTTCACATAAAATAACACAATGTGCAAATAAAAATTCCATTTACTTGGGCTTTCCGGTTGTTTTTGTGTGAGTTCGGTGTGATGGTGGGTTGAATAATCCTATGTAATCTTAAACCGGAAATTGAGAAAGTGGATTTGAAATTTTTACCTATTACTTTTGGTGGGGGGCGGGGGGGATTGCCTGTCCTGTCTTGGTAGCAGTGGTTAATTTTTACATTGTTGCCGATACTGAGTTGCGGATGGAGTTGCAGCTGAGTCAGTCTTTGATCTGCTGTCTGAAATTCCTGGCCATCCTTGTGAGGTTGCCAGATAAAACTAGTGTCTGGCATATTTTCTAGGAAATACACATTTCTATATCTTCAAGTTGATTTGTAGGAACTTAATGTTATTACAATTTTGCGGCAGAACTTTTTCTTAAGTGGCAGAAGAAATAAAGGAACTTCAGTGTTGATGGTGGTTAACAGCACCTTCCATTAGTGCCAAAATAGGGAAAGTTGACCAACTACTGGATTGTTAATATGGATTTATGACAAAAATAGGCAAGTATCTGGACTTTCAAGAGTTTCTGGTAATAGTAAAATACAGTTTTAGCTACCGACACTAGACTAGCCCCCACACTTCTAGAATAAGGCACCTTTCCTCTTATTTTCTAAATAACATTTCTCAGTGCAGTAACCAGGGAAACTACTCTGGGGTTAACCTGGAGATTTGATTGCTGTTTTCTGTTCTTGCTGTTTTTGGAGGGAAGTAGAGCAGGGTTTTCAAGAAATGGACTCTGGAAAAGTTAGCTTCCCAATTTACACATGAAAATCACAGTCCTTTTCTTCATTCATGTTATAAATAATGGAAAAGCACATTAGAGATAGTGAAGAAATGAGAGCTAATAGAGTGAGTTAACTTTTCTTGAAACTTACTGGCTTCTCCCTTAACACCAGCTGGCTGGATAGCAAGTTCGTACTTGTTGACACTGTAGTTAAGCCTCAGAATACTCTTTTAAAATGCTTTCTTGAAATATAATTTTTAGAGGAGCAGAATTTTAGATTTGGAAGAAACATTTAAGCTGCAGACCTTGAAACCCAATTTAAAAAATAAATCGTTTAATGAGCAGGTTAATGAAGCACGGGAAGAGAAATCTTTTATGGTTAATAAAGGAGGTGAAAGAAAACCCAGACTCAGCAAGAGACTGGAAGCCAGTGACTTTGATTTACATATACAAGACCGGAACAGAAACCGTGGCAGATATTTCTAGGAACTAGTTAAGGGAGAATGAAAAAGACGGGAGCCAGGAGAAGAAAGTGCCTGTCTGCGGGAGGAGGAATCTCATAACACCTTCTGTTCTTCCTGCTTGAAAATTTTCAAGTTTCCTTCATGGGCTGGCTCGCGGGTCTACAACGTGCGCTCAGGCTGTCCACAAGGAAGTGAGAGTGGCGCCACCGGGTGATGCAGAAAACCTTGTTTGTGTGTAGCCTGCCTGAGTGCCGAGCCCAGTCGCCCTGTGGCCAGGGCAGCTCCTCGCAGACTTGTACCAGCGCCGCTCCGGGGCTCCAGGACCCCCTGTAAAGTAGCCTAGGAAAAAAAGGAGACGTTTAGAAACTGACCGACATCAACGTGTTTAATACTGAATCATACCAGATGAGTCGGGTATTGAGAGTAAACAGCTGGGTTCCCATTTTGCTGTGTATGAAATAGGTTCACATCTGTTCACATAGCCTTCGTTATTCTGATGCAGATGAAAATGTGGCTAGGCAAAGTGGCGTCCATGGATTGGCCCAGAAAAGAGCATCCGTTTTGTTTTTGTTAATACGCGTTTAATATAACCTTTTATTATGAACTAGTTTTCCAATTCATTTAAAAGTGACAACATGCTTATTGCCATGACTAGAAATCTAGTCAGAAGGCTATGAAGTGAAAAATAAAATTTCCAACCCCTCTGGTCCCACTCTCCAGAGGTGACTGTTGTTAAGTTTCTTTTTTGTTCTACAGAATTTTTAAGTGCAAGATAAGCATATATTTACATTGTTTTTTAAAAGCACACGTGAATATTTTACATTCTGCTCTGCAATTTGCTTTTCAAATTTAGTCTTTGGGATCTCTCTAAATCTACATAGCTTTATGTATCTTTTATTATAGCAAAAAGCTCTACCTCACTCATAGACATTTGCACAATATTTTATGAAATAAAATGCACTTTTATTGAATCAATCCCCTGCCAGTGGATATTTAGGTTGTTTCCAGCTTTCTGTTGTTACAAACAACTGTGCTAATGTTGCTGTGTGCTTCTAGGGATATACAGGACGAGTACATTTTTAGTAGTGGAATTTTAGGGTGAAAGGATATGTGCATTAACCTTTTAAGAGGTATTTGCAAATCATATTCCTAAAAGGGTGCACCAATTAATTTTGGGGGCTTAAATAAGTTACTATAATTTAAGTTGTAAGTATACTTGAAAATTTTTCTTAAAATACAGTTAATTTTTAAATAGGATATTTAATATTGAGACCAAATAAGCTTGTTCATTTGTTAATTAAATGACCTAGAAATTAAATATCCATTCCAGGAAGAAATGTCTCTGGAGAGCTAAGTGCTGGGCCCTGGGGCCTTTGGAACCAGCAAGAGGCTGAGCCAGGCAGCTGGGAAAGCCTTGGAGCCGGCAGACACCCTGAACTAAGGGGCACATGGCTTCCTGCTTTGACTGCTGCTCCAGATAAAACCGTCTTTAGAAATCCTGGGGCAGAATTGAAAAAATGTAATGTTTAATAATATCATCTTCAATTAGTTGTGTTCAAAAGATATCGGTTAAGTGCAGCTGGGGTACAAAATTCCTTCTTCTCTAACTCCCTGTTACCACCCCTCCCCCATCCCCTTATCCTAGCTTTCTCTCCTCTTTCTTTTTGTGTTTGTTTTTTATCCTCTGCACCCACTTACTATAGCAGAGGGGTGGCTAGTTTCTGGGACAGTGGATTGATTTACTGCAACTGAAAGGTGGTTCTGGAGAGGGAATTAACTTTGCCAGTGGTTATTACCGAAGTGACCTGACTCCAGATTCTCCCCCACCTCTGCTCATGACTCCAAATGCTTAAAGCATTCTACCTATACAAAAGCACACTTATTTTTATTTTTTTAAAAAAATCATTAATACCTATTACACAAGAAACCAAGATATAACTAGAGACCAAGATGTAAGTCAAGTTGCAAAAAAACCTGTAGTTCAAGTTGCTCTTAAATTGCTTAATAAGTGATCATAGTAGCACTTACAGTACTTTTTAGATTATAGCCAACTCTTTGGGAATTACAGAACTTTGATGAGTATTTTATTTCACAAATTACCTGCTTGTTTGGAAAATGGCCCTTTCAAAACCCAGCTCTCTCACCCTCAAAACTCACCCAAAGGAAAGAAACAGTCACATCAGAATAGGATCTAGGTGTCAGTACAAAGAAACAAACAAACAAACAAACCCCAAACTAAACTAAACTGAATTTCCCATTTAAGTCTGAATCTCTGTGGCTTTGTAAGCTACTTCATTATCAGACAGAGGCTTATGCCTTAAAATAAAGGAAATAAGCCAACAGGCATAGAAAGCCTGTCTGGTCAAAACTCTTTATTTCAAACTTTTAACTTCCCTGGAACACTCTAGAAGCCAGCAGGAAGCAAGGAGGTGAAATGGATTGTTCCATGTTGTTCCTAAATAGAAGGTTCTTCACAACTGGCAGGAAGCACCTGGGGAATTGCTTTAGAAATTTGAAAATAAATTGTTTTTTAAATAAGAAGGGAAAAATAAATTGGTTTCTAAATTCAGCTGCTTTTAACATTTTCACACACATTTTTATAATCTGATTTCTGATGATAATAAATTCAAATTAAAAATGCATTTAAACTTAGGAAAGAATGCAGATAACATCAAGATAGGAAATTGAAATAGGAAAGTTTAGCTCAACTCTGAATCTCCTTTTCTTACTTTGGCTAAAATTGATGTTCAATATTACAGTACTTTCATTTTTACAGCTCTTTACATATTCTGTAAAAAAGCTTAAAAGTGAAACAAAGATGTTTCTTGACTATTATATTCTCTACTGCCTTACTCTTCTACCTTTTCAAGTCTGTTAAGACTTCAGAAGATATTCTTTCCCAAATCTATCCTTTAATTGACAGTTTACTAATGGAATTGATATTATTTCTTCATTTTTGCAATATTTTTCATAAGAAGAATTCTGGTTCATTTTATTATTCTTATCGTATTTCTTTAAATGTAACTCTTTTCTTCTGTAAATAACATTAAGCTAATTCATTCTAGAGAATTATGTTGTTCTGACAGCTGATAATATGAATGCATATTTACCCACATTGCTAGGAAGAATGTTACATAAGAGAGTGAGTGAGGGAATCAGCTCACAGACACTCGAGTTCAGGGGAAAATTTCTACTGGTAGATCATTGGTAATTTAAAACTTTGTGTTTTAAGCAAAAATTAAAAAAAGAATTTCACCATTATATAACCAGTACTTTAAGTACATTTTACTACATTCTATTTATACATCAAATTAAATAATCCAACCAGAAACACAGGGTATCGATTCTTCTTGTCAGCAATACTTTAAAAGGGGAGATTTATTAAGAGTTCTTTTATTACCTTGATTTCATTACTTTTGCAAAATATGTGATGGGTATTAAACTTAGATTTACTAGTGTACTTAATATCTTGTCAAAATAAAACAACTACTTTTTGTCATAAATTTTATTGATTTAAAAGCATTTGTAAAGGGAGATGGTTATGCTTTTGGAATCTCACTCATTACTGAAAATAAGATATGTTTTACTTTATTTTTCTTTTTATAGACACACATTTGACTGATTCCAAGTAACTTTAGGAACACTTCACGTATTTTAACTAATTTTTGTGATTTAAGTTTTACAAATGAGTTGTATTTTAGATTGCTTCCTCTTTTAGATAGCTGATTTGTATATTTTGGAAGACATGTCTCACACCCTGTCATTATGAAATTAAATTAAAAGACCCATTCTTTCTACTATTCTTTGTTGTTCTGATTTCAGAATTTCAAGTGGGTTTGTTGTCAACTGTCATGTACCTTTTGAGAATAAATTAAGTCTCCAATTTCTTGTATGTGTGTGTGCTTCTGGAGCTGGAATGTTTTCTTCGGCCAGCTGAAAGTGGAGCCTGGTCCTCCTTACGGATAAACCTAGTTTCAGTAGTCTTAAATTTAGTTGGTTCATAACCAAAGAAAAGAAGTGCCCGCATTTTTTCTGTTTAATTTTAAATATCCACAACCTATAGTCTCACTGAGGTCTTTGGGAACATCAAGTATATAGGTGTTTCTGGCTTTATCTCTGATTAATCTAATTCTATATTGTTCTGGCATTGAATTCGTAGTTATATCCTATTGCAGTGTCCAAGGCTACACAAACAAAGTGAGCGATTTTACTTTATATTCTTTTCCTTTTCTGGTGGGGGTATGGTTCTCCCTGCTACTTTCTCGTAGCAAATAGTGGGAATGGGTGATTGTGGTAATGTTATTGAGTTTGCCTTATCTCTGTCCTCACCCCTACCTCCACTTACTCAACACTTAATAGTTCTCAGCAAGAACCTTCACACTTCACCCAGCACAAAACCCAGTTATATGCTTGGACACTATCACGCATAGGAGGGTTGTTGGGACAAATAGATGTATTTAGATTTACTTCACAGGTAATAGGCTGTGTTTCTTGACTTTTAATTGTACCCTTACTATATGCCAAGTTTTATGCCAAGCATTTTTTTTAACTGAAAGGCATTTTTTAAAATCCTCACCCATGTATATGTTTATTGATCTGAGAGAGAGAAAGAGAGAGAGAGAGAGAGAGAGAGAGAGAGATCCATTGGTTGCCTCTCATATGTGTCCCAAACAGGGCTCAAACCCACTCCCTAGGTATTTGCTCGGACCTGGGAACAATCCTGAAACCTTTTGGTATATGGGAGGACGCTTCAACCAACTGAGCCACCCAGCCAGGGCTATGTCAAGCATTTTACATTTATTATTTGATTTAAACACGAAGTGTGGCATATAATCACATTGTCCCCGTTTTGCAGATGAGGAAACTGAGGCTCAAAGAGGTTGAAGTAGGTCAACCCCTTATTAAGTGGCAGGGCTGGGGTTTCAAGCCAGGCTATGCAACTTTAATATCTGATTTAATATTTCATATCTGAGATCTTCAGCTATGCTTTGGAGCCTGAGTTACTCACTGCGAAGTCACTGTGATATCAGAGCTCTAGCAAAAGGTTTCTAAGGAGTCTAGACCCATGAGGGTGTTGACCTGGTTTTCAACAAAAACTGTTCTGCCCCAAACACCACCTACTGCAAAGTGCTTTTCTTGGCGGCCTCACTTGTCTCATCTGTCAAATAGAAATAATGTTACTTTAGGTGAGCTCCCTTTTTATTAAAAAGAAAAACCAAAAACCCTCTTATTTTGAAACAATTATAGAGTCAGAGGGAAGTTACAAAGATAGTACAGAAAGGGACAGAGAAGACCTATGCACCCTTCACCCAGTTTCCCGCAGTGGTTGCATCTTAACTAGCACAACAGAACCATAAAATTGATATTGGTATAAAGTGTATGTATAATTCTTTGCATTTTATCACCTGTAGGTTAGTGTAATCAACACCAAATCAGGATACCGAACTTTTTACTCACCACTAAGATCTCCCTGCTGCTCCCCATTTATAACCACTGCCCCTTCCCAACCCCAACCGCTAATTTGTTCTCCTATCTCTATAATCTTGTCATTTCAAATCTCTTTTTTAAAAACAATGTTTTTATTATGAAATATCTCAATCAGAAAATTACAAAAAATATTTAGCAATGCTTATATATAACTACCACTCAGATTTAACAAATAAGCAAATGTAATAAATGTTGTATTTCCTTCATAATTAAAAAAATAATCACATATTGAGATTAAGGCCTCTTTGTCCTATTCTTTGATCCTACTATCTGCCATTTCCAGAGATAAACCCTACCCCAAAGTGATTGTGTATCTTTCCCATTCATGTTTTTATTTTTTCTACATCCCTAGATGTCTGGAACATTATATAGTATAGTTTTGTAAGTTTTAAAAATTTACATAAATAAGTTAACAAATATTAATTGAGTGTTTACTCTATGCTAGACACTAGACTCTGAATATGATGGTGAATAAGACAAAATCCTTGTGCTAAATTTATAAAGGTGTGACTAAGGTAATTGCAGGTATCTGTAACTGTGTGAAAATGAGAAAATAGGATACAATAGTACCTCCTTACAGAGGGGGATATGCTCCAAGATCCCCAGTGGGTGCCTGACACTGCAGTTAGCCCTGAACCCGATATATACTATGTTTTTTCCTATTATAAAGTTTATTTTATAAATCTGGTACAGTAAGAGATTAACAAAATAACTAATAATAAAATAGAACAATTATAACAATATACTATAATAAAAGTTATGTGAACGATGACTCTCAAAATATCATACTGTACTCAACCTTCTTTTTGTGATGCATTGGGGGGACCATTCCATACACAGGTGTCTGTCACCCAAGCTCTCTAATTATGTTTCTATAACATGGGCAGATGATGTGTGTGTGTGTGTGTGCGCACACACACGAGAGAGAGAGAGAGAGAGAGAGAGAGAGAGAGAGTTGTTTGCTCTGTACACTCCACTCAGCTTTAGCATATGCCTGCAGCATTGCTGTCTGGTACCACAGTTAATCTGTCCTTCCATGTTTTATGCCCTGGTGCCTCCTTTGCAGTCTTATGAATATAGATTCTATTGTCATCTTCTTCCAGGAGCGCCCAGTTCACGTAATTGAAGACTTGCTTTGGATACTATCCTTAATCAATTTCTTTAATTCTGCCAGAAATATGGCGTCAGCTTCTTCATCAGCAGATGCAGCCTCTGAGTAATTTTTACATTTTTTCAGTCCAAATCTATTCATGAATCTGAGTCACCATCCCTACTTGCAGTAAATAGCTTGGTGTCAACTCGCTTCAGGAAAGCCCTTGCTGAAGTCTTGTATAGGCTCAGTGCTTTCTGGCACAATGTGCTGCCATTAATCAGAACACGTTTTCTGTTCATGTCTTCCACCCACAAATTTTATGCCTTTTCCATCCTAACTAAGCATTTGTCACGCACTGTGGTCATAATTTTTGCAGTTTGAGGTGCAGTAGCAAAGTTAGCACAAATTTCTTTTTCCTTCTCAATTTCACGGATAGACGATTCATTCTCAGCAACCTAAGCATGATTTTTTTTCTTTACTAAATTGAGAACTTTCACCTTTTCACTTAAAGGGAGCACTCAATGGCTTCTGTTGGGCTTATCCAAATGGCCAGCCTCGCTACTCTTGCTCTTTGGGACCATTATTAAGTTAAAGTAAGGACGACTGGAACACAAAGACTGCAACCCTGTGACAGTCAATCTGATAACCAGGAGGCAGCTACTAAATGACTGAGGGGTGGGGAGAGTCTACAGGGAGGAAATGCTGGACAAAGGGATGATTCACGCGAGACCACATGAGATTTCATCACGCTCCTCGGGGCAGCACTCAATTTAAAACTTACGAATTGTTTATTTCTGGAATTTTCCACTTATATTTTCCAACCATGGTTGACTGTGGGTAACTGAAAGTTCGGAAAACAAAACCATGGGTAAGGGGAGACTGATGCATTGTGGCAGAGAGCTAGGGGAACGAGGGGGTGGGCAGGACACTGAGGAAAGGCCTTGCTGAGGATATTGCACTAGAATCAAACCCTAAATGATAAGAAAAACAAGCCAAAAATAAAATAAAATAAAATAAAATAAAACAAGGAACAGCAAGCAAGTGCTGATGCTCTCGCATAGGAATGGGGTTGGTCTGTTCATGGAAGAGCAAGACATGCATTGAGGCTGGAACTGTGTCAACACCAGGAGGGTGGGTGTAGGTGAGGGCTGAGGGGGGAATATGAGGTGAAGGGGGTTCGGGGCGATTACAAAAGGCCAAGACAACCTTCGTAAGGAGTTTGTGTTTTATTAAGACTGCCATGAGAAGCCAATGAAAGGTATAAGCAGGATGTGCCACAGTTGCCTCGTGGGAGATGGCATAAGAAGGGACAAGAATGGAAAACAGTTGGATTGTTGCAGTTTTCCAAGGAAGAGATCAGCCAGGGGGATGGTGATGCTTTTAGGATTCAACATTGTGTTTCAAGATATACTTATGTTGATACTTTTAGATAAAGTTAATTCATTTCATTTCATTTATTTATTTATTAAATTATATTTTATTGATTATGCTGTTACAGTTGTCCCAGTTATTTTTCCTTTAGTACCTCTTTTCCTCCAGCAGTCCCACCCCTTCTCACTTAGTTCACGTCCATGGGTCGTGCCTGTATGTTTTTGGCTTCACCCTTTCCTATATTGTTCTTAACTTCCCCCTGTCTATTTTGTACCAACCAATTATGCTTCTTAATCCCTGCACCATTTCCCCATTTTTCCCCGCTCCCCTGTCCCAGCTGATAATCCTCCAAATGATCCCCATGCCTATGATTCTGTTCCTGTTCTGGTTGTTTGCTTAGTTTGTTTTTGTTTTTCTTTTTAGATTCTGTTGTTCATAGTTCTGTGTTTGTTGTCATTTTCGTGTTCATAGTTTTGATCTTCTTTTTCTTAAATAAGTCCTTTTAACATTACATAATAAGGGTTTGGTGATGATGAACTCCTTGAGCTTTACCTTATCTGGGAAGCACTTTATCTGCTCTTCCATTCTAAATGATAGCTTTGCTGGATAGAGTAACTTTGGTTGTGGGTACTTGCTTTTCATTACTTTGACTACTTCTTGCCAGTCCCTTCTTGCCTGCAAAGTTTCTTTTGAGAAATCAGCTGAAAGTCTTATAGGCACCCCTTTGTAGGTAACTCTCTTCTCTTGCTGCTTTTAAGATTCTCTCTTTATCTTTAACCTTTGGCATTTTAGTGATGATGTGTCTTGGTGTGGTCCTCCTTGGGTCTAGCTTGTTTGAAACTCTCTGTGCTTCCTGGACTTGCATGTCCATTTCCTTTGCCAAATTTGGGAAGTCTTTCTTCATTATTTTTCCACATAAGCTTTCAATTTCTTGCCTTTTCTCTTCTCCTTCTGGCACCCCTATGATTCGGATGTTGGCATGTTTAAAAGTGTCCCAGAGGTTCCTTAGCCTCTCCTTGTTTTTTTTTTTCAATTCTTATTTTTTCATTCTGTACTGGTTGACTGTTTTTTTCTCCCTTATGTTCCAAGTCATTGATTTGAACCCCAGCTTCTTCCCCTTCACCATTGGTTTAATATGGATTTTCCTTCATTTCACTTAGTTTAGCCTTCACTTCTTCTCTTACGCATTTGCCATATTCAAGCATGTCTGTCAAGTCTGTGAGCATCGTTATTACCAGTTTTTTGAACTCTACATCTGTAGGTTGGCTACCTCCTCATTGCTTAGATCTCCCACAGGAACCTTGATCTGTTCTCTCTTTGGGCCCATACTTCTCTGTCTCCTCAACTTGACAGCCTCTTGTGTTTGCCTCTGTGTCTCAGGTAGAGCTGTCGCACCTATTATGTTGTAAGGAGCAGAGCCTTAGGTATTCATCAGTACAGGGTGACCTGTTTCATCACGCTGTGATGCTGTATGTGAGGGAGGGGTCTGAGATGAAACAATGCCACTTTCTCAGCACTCGCCCCTTTTTCAGGCACCTCTCCCACTTCTGTATGGGACTAGGGCCCCTCTAGCTGTTGCCCTCGTTGTGGTTCCCACAGTGGGTGGGTCTGTGGTCGTTCTAGGACCATGGGGGCCCTCTAAACAAAAAGACTCTACTGAGAGACTGGCAGTTTCTTCCACTGCCCTACTCCCCACTGGTTCTCACAGTCAGAAGCAATGAGGCTTTATTTTCCCTGGCACTGGAACCATGAGCTGCACAGTCTGGTCTGGGACTGGGGTTGCTCCCCAGGTGTCCCACCTGACTTATAATGTGTGTCTGCTCATTCTGCTAGCCATTGCCACTGCTGCCGCCACCACCTCTGCTGCCATACTGTGTCCTCTCTGTGTTCACCCCTCCTACCTGTCTGGATGAGTATTGCTTCTTTATATCTTTGTTGGACTTCCATACAGCTTGATTTTCTGGAACTTCTGGTTGTCTCCAGTTCTGACATAGTTGTATTTCTTCTTATTGTTGTAGAGGGTGGTGAAGCATGGCTACCTATGCCTCCATCTTGGCTAAAAGTCTAATGCATTTCATTTTAATTGCTATGTATATCCCATTCTATTAGTATACCAAATTCTCTTTATCTCTTTCCCCTATATACAGTTCTGACCAAAGCATCCTTATATATGGATTCTTGTAGATGGTGTAGAAAAGTTTGTCCAAGATATAAATCTAGCAAAAGAATTGTGGGATATTTAGGTATGTTCATTGTCAGCTATGTCAGATAGTTCAAAATTGTCCTCCAAAGTGATTGTAGAAATTTATAGTCACTAGTTGTGTATGAGAATTTTCATTTCTGCATATCCTCAAAAGTTGGTATTATGCTTTTAGCCATTGTTAAACTTATGGTTATGAAATAAAAGGTCATTGTTATAATTTGCATTTCCTGATTACTAGCTACTATGGTTTTTTTTTTTTTTTTTTATTGACTATATTCCCTATGCTATACTTTACATCCCCGTGACTGTTTTGTGGCTACCAATTTGTATTATATCCCTTCATCTTTTTCACCCAGTTCCCCAACTCCTCTACCTCTGGCAACCATCAGTTTGATTCCTTTATCTATGAGTCTGTTTGTATTTTAGCTACTATGTTTTTTGACCCTTTGGCTTTCTTTTCTGAAGTTTTTGTTCCTGTTCTATGCCCATTTTCCTGTTGGGTTGTTTGTTTTTCTCTTTTGATTTGTAGGATTTCTTTGTATATTCTGGATAATAATCCATTGTTGGATTTTATGCATTCAAATATGCATTGAAAACATCTTTGTTGGGTTTTACACATTAAAATATTTTCTGGACTTTCGGCCAAGATGGAGGCCGAGACAGACATACTGCATCTCCCTCCACAACTAAGAAGGAATACAACTACCTCAAAACTAGAGACAATCAGAAGTTTCAGAAAATTGAGCTGCATGGAAGTCCAACAAACAAAGATATAAAGAAGAAATATTCATCCAGACAGGTAGGAGGGGCAGAGCCGGGGTAGAGAGGAGGTGTTGTGGTGGCAGCAGCAGCGGTGGCAGTGGCAGGTCAGCGGAAACTGCAGTCATACATTTTAAAAAGTCAGGAGGGACACCTGGGGTGTGCTCCCAGCACCAGACCATACCGCGCAGCTTATGGTCCCAGTGCTGGGGAAAATAAAGCCTCATTGCTTTTGACTGTGCAAACCAGTGGGGGTTGGGGCAGAGGAAGAAACTGTCCGTCTCTCAGCAGAGTTCACTTCTTCAAAGGGCCCCCACAGTCCTAGAACATCCGCAGACCCACCCACTCTGGGAACAACAGCCAGGGCAACAGCTAGAGAGGTGCCAGTCCCATACAAAGTGGAAGAAGTGCCTGGAAAAGGGGCAAGTGCTGAGCAACCAGCATTGTTCCCTCTCAGACCCCTCCCCCACATACAGCACCACAACGTGGTGAAACAGATCGCCCTGTACTGACGAATACCTAAGGCTCCACCCCTAACAATGTAACAGGTGTGACAGCTCTACCTAAGACCCAGAGGTAAACACAGGAGCCTGTCAAGATGAGGAGAGAGAGAACTATGGCCCAAAAGAGGGAACGGATCAAGGTTCCAGTGGGAGAACTAAGTGACGAGGAAATAGACAACCTAACAGACGCAGACCCAAAGAGGACCACACCAAGACACATCATCATTAAAATGCCAAAGGTTAAATATAAAGAGAGAATCTTAAAAGCAGCAAGAGAAAAGCAGAGAGTTACCTACAAAGGGGTGCCTATAAGACTCTCAGCTGATTTCTCAAAAGGAACTTTGCAGGCAAGAAGGGGCTGGCAAGAAGTATTCAATGTGATGAAAAGCAAGGACTTACAACCAAGATTACGCTATCCAGCAAAGCTATCATTTAGAATGGAAGGGTAGATAAAGTGCTTCCCAAACAAGGTAAAGCTCAAGGAATTCATCATCACCAAGCTATTATTATATGAAATGTAAAAGGGACTTAAGAAAAACAAGATCAAAATTATGAACATTAAAATGACAACAAACTCACAACTATCAACAACTGAATCTAAAAGATAAAAACAAAATCCAACTAAGCAAACTAGAATAGGAAAAGAATCATAGATGTGGGGATCATTTGGAAGGTTATCAGCTGGGAGGGGGAAGAGGGAGAAATGGGGAAATGTTGCAGGGACTAAGAAGCATAATTGTTTTGTACAAAATAGACAAGGGGAAGTTAAGAATAATATAGGAAAGGGTGAAGCAAAAAAAACTTATATGCATGACCCATGGACATGAACTAAGGAGGGTGGGATTGCTGGAGGGAAGGTGGGTACTGGGCAGAGGGGAGCAAAGTGAAGAAAAAATTTGGACTACTGTAACAACATAATCACTAAAATATACTTAAAAATAAATTAAAATAAAATATTTTCTAATTTTTAGCTTGTCTTTTCACTTTTTAAAAATATTTTATTTATTTTTAGAGAGATGGGAAAGGAGGGAGAAAAAGAGGGAGAGTAACATCAATGAGAGAGAGAAACATTGATTGGTTGCCTCTCTAACGTGCCCTAACTGAGGACTGAACCCACAACCCAGGCATGTGCCCTGACCGGGAATCGAATCTGTGACCTTTCAGTTTGCAGGATGACACCCAACAAACTAAGCCACACTGCTCAGGGATCTTTTCACTTTTTAAAATGATGGTTTGCATAATCAAATTTACCATGGTCAGATTTATCGGTCTTGTTCTTTATAATTTGTGTTTTCCAACGCTGACATCATAAAAATATTAAAGTTTTGCCTTCCACTTTGATTATTTAGTTGACATGAAAATTAATTTGTGAATGAGGGAAAGTATGGGTTAAAAGAAATTATTTCCCAAATGGAAAACTAACTGATCAAGCACCTTTTATTGAATAGTCTTATTTCTTTGCTATTGACTTGTAATTTTATTTCTGTTATGTATCAAGTTTTTCCATAAGCATGGTCTATTTATGGACTCTGTATTGTGTTCTACTGTTCTGTTTGTCTCTAACCAATGCTATTATGGTAGCTTCATAATAAGCCTTGCTATCTAGTGTGGTAAATTGTCTCTCTTTGTTCTTGGGCATTTTTTCTTCTTTATTTTTATGTTAACTTATGGAAAAACTTGTCAAATGCCATGGGAGAAAATACTAATGGATTTTAATTGTAAGTGCAATAAATTTATAGATAAATTTGGAGAGAATTGCCATCTTTGTGTCTTCCATTCCATACACAACATGGTACATTCTTTCATTTATTTAGATCTTTTTTGTACCTCAATAAAACTTTGGAAAAGCCAAAGGAACTTGCATTGTCTATAAATAGCCCAAGCTTTTGTTGCTGTTGTTAATGGAATCTTTTTGTTTGTTTTTAAATTATACTTTCTATTAATTGTCTGTTGGGATATGGGATAACTATTGATTTTTAAATATTTATTTGTATCCAGCAACATTTCTAATTTTAGTATAGGAGAGTCTTTTGGATTTTTAAATGTAGACAGTCATATTGTTTGTAAATAATTATTTTATTGATTTTTTTTTCAATTAACCAGCATTTAGTTAATCCCCTTAAGTTCCTTTCGAACTTAAGGATCCGTGATTCTATTCAGTGCTTTTGTATCTATGTGTGGGTAAAAATTAAGCATAGGCCTCATTTTTGATATATTATTTTGATATACTCTACAACAATCTTTCTTTATTCTTACTTCCTATTCCCTTCTCTACTGAACTTACTAGGAAACCTTCACAAAATTTTGATAACAAAAATAAAATAAATATAATTTTAAAAATGTTTAAGAGATTAGACATCATTGATCATTAGCTGGTGACTGTGATACCACTGTAGACTCAGACAAATGATACACATATTATAGATTTCAACATGTGGGTGAAGAAGAAAGGAGAAAAAATGATGTGAATCCTCACTATTCATAGAACACATACACACACATAACCATAGACACATATATGCTTGTATATGATAGATATATGTGTGTCTGTGTGTATAAAGTCATGTGGGCCACAAAACATTGGCATGAGAATATATTTTCTGCAATTGGAGAAATCAAATCCAGGAAATAGGTTCAGTTTCCAATTCAGGTTCAAAGGTGTATGATAGGTCTCAAAGGAACTTTGAGAAGTATTAATTTTGGAGATAAGTCCTACCCTTTGATGGGTTGCTTGGACCAGGAGTGGTTCAAGTATGGGTGGATCTCACCTCCTAGGATTACGGTCAGGCTAGTCCACAGGGTAGGCTGTAGCATAACCCCCTTCACTGCTCAGCTCCTAAGAAAGGAGAAGGCTCTTTTCTAACTCAGAGTCCTACGTTCTATAATTCACCAGGACATTCACCCTGGCATCGCATGGGGCGGTGGTGGTAAAATAAAGAGCACCACAGGTTAATGAACTCATACAGGATCAGCTGGGTCTTCTGCTATCTTTGCAATGTCCTAGGTGGAACAGGAAAGGCAATAGGCCCACTCTTTTTGGAAAGTCTTGTGAAGGGCCTGGCCCATAGAAATTTGCTGGGCCTGCTTTTCTGGGTTACCCAAACCTCCATGGAGTGAGGTCCAGTCAGGATGTGGTCTGAACTGAGAGGCATTTACCAGGACGTTTACCACTGAATCTACTTGGTCAGAGACCAAGTCATAGCTGTTCCCCGAAGCTATGAGAGTAAACACTACCTCCTATTTTTAGTAGTTTATTGCTTGCAAAAATACCTCAAAATCCAGACCTTTGAGTCTCAGCAGCCTTCAGCTTAACAAGCCATTCCATGGTAACAACCACCTCAACAATGACAATAACAGCCACCACCTCCATTTACCCAGAGTTACTCTGTACAAGTGCCGTGCTAAGTGCCCTATATGCATTATCTTGTTTCATCCTCACACAGTGTAGTCATTACCATTATTCCTACTTTTCAAATGGGGAAATCAAGATTCAGAAAGATTATACCACTTACCCGAAGCCACATAGCCCTTCAGAAGCAGAGCCTAGTACTGAACCCAGGTCAGTTCAGCCAGGTGCCACAGTCCACGTTTTTGACCACTTTTTATTTCTGCCTTTTTTTGTTCAATAATGGACCTGTGGTGGAATATTTACTACATGGGATCTGGCCCAAGTTTCTGAAAGAATTTTAGTTGATAATTGGATTCAAGTTAAATAATCAAGATTCTATCCATTCATATGGGAGATGTTAAATATCATTTTCTTATTGTTGTATTATTTTACTAAGCCATTGGATTTACAGATTACCTTATTCTTCTCATTATGTTCTCTTTTCACAGAGAAACCCACGGTATTTTTCCAACACAGCGGTATTTGGGGTGACTCCTTGACAATTAAATGGTGCCCAGCAGTTGTGTAGAATGCGGTCTTAAAATGGCCAATTAAAAAAGCAGCCAAAAAACCATCAAAGTATGAGCTAGCTCCCGGATGAAACCAGAAATGTGGCTGCCTGCTCCCCGTTGATTGCTTTAGCAGAAAAATCAAGTTCAGGATTTTGTGTTTTCCGAGATGACTGGCATGATTATCAGAGTAGCTGCACCTGGAAAATTTCTGACTTAAATCTATTGATCTCATGTAAATGGCATATGGGGACACAACAAGTAATGATTTGGTTGCCAAATGGAAGTCAAAGGAACAGCCACATGGAGACAGTATGCTTGTTCCTAATTGGACAGCTCTCAAAGGGAAAACACTGTGGTGCTGGCTGTTTCCTGGTGAGTCCTTGTTGGGAATTGAGTGTATAAAAGCTTCACTCATTATGTGGTGAGCTGGGGTGGTGGTTGGTGGCCTCATAGAATGCCTGCACTGGGAGTTAAGAGTCAAGGCTCTTTTGCTTGCAAGTGACAGAAACCTACTTCAAACTAGCTTAAGCAAAAATAAATGAATAATAATATTTACGTATACTGTTAACCCTTGAACAACAAGGTGGAACTGCATAGGTCCAGTTATACATGGATTTTTTTCAATAAATACATACAGTACTATAAATGTATTTCCTTTTCCTTAAGATTTTCTTAATAACATCATCTTTCCTCTAGATGACTTTACTGTAAGAATATAGTATATAATACATATATGTGTTAATAGACTGTTTATATTATTAGTAAGGCTTCCAGTCAACAATAGGCTATTAGTAGTTAAGTTCTGGGGGAGCCAAAATTTATATAGATTTCAACTGTGCATGGGTGGGGGGGTTGGGTAGGGGGCGAGGCTGTGCCCCTAACCCCCCACATTGTTCAAGGGTCAACTATATATAAGTACATATATGAAATAATGTAAATAGGACAGGGGTTTTGTTCTAAGGATACAAGGTTATCTCATGGAACCCAAGGATGACAGATGTTGGGGTCTTTGGGAGAGACCAGAACACCTTTGGTTCAGGGCGTTGTCCTCTCAGGCACCTTCTCTCTGGGACCCATGGCTCCTCATCCTTTCTTGTGGTCTATGGACCAGCTCTATCTGCTTCTCTGTGTATGTCTGAGAACTCACTATGTCATCCGTCCTCAGCTTAGGTGACCAAAAGACCCTGACTCTGCACCTCAAGTCCAAATTCTGGGTCACAGACTGTCATTGATTCAGCCCAACTCAGGTCAGCAACCCCAGTTGTCAGGGCCTGCCTGGGAGGTGGGGAAATTGGGCTCAGACATGGGCTATGACTGTGTAAGAGGATCAGTTTCCAAACACGCTTTTCCTTCTATTTTTCTGAACACAGAATCGCCAAAAAGTTGAATTTTTGTCACTGTTACTCCTCTAATGGTGGGGGAAAATGTGAGAAGCAGACGTTATCTTTGTATGGATAGGCCATATATAAGTGCAGTATGGGAGAATGCCTGTTTTTTAAAAAAAATGATACCCCAATAATCTGCATTTTTATTCCTTAGACCAAGAAGAAATGATTCATTTTATCCTAATCTAATGTTTTTATGTTTGAACAAATTTATTGATCACCTATTAAAATTAACTGCACTAACTAAAGAAATAATTTTGTCAGATATATTGTTTTACAGGTACAGTTATGCCTATCAAATGTACCTTAATTGAGTGTTTTAAGAAAAAACTCTGGTGGGTATTTTAGAAAGATTTACATTTGCAAAGTGATTGATTAGTCACCTATTCACATATCTGCTGGGTAAGTTCAGAATATTTGCATGCTGTTTTTTTTTAAGATGATTGCTCACACATGTAGGGTAAACTGTTTAAGAAACAACCAGCCATATCCTGCTTGCTTCCTGTCCCCAGTCAGAGTGGTCTTGGTGACATTATCTGTCAACACAGCTTCTGAGTAGCTCTTTTAAATTCTCTTACTTCTTATTAAAAGTTGTGTTTACAATGTATTTCAAATATTCCAAAAGCATAGAGAATAATATGGCACCACTGCCACCACCCAAATTTAACAAGCGTGGTTGTTGTGGCTTGCTTTTAATAGTCTCCTAAGTTGCCAAATGTTACATGCAATGTAGAGCCAATACATATATAAGATTAAAAGTTATTCAAAGCTATTCTATATATATCTTTCAGATACATTTTCTTATTAAAACATAAATACACAATGGGAGGATACTCCAAAGGGCCATAACCTGTCGGAAATTGAATGGATGGGGCCAGGGATTTTAACCATATCTGTAGTGCTTTATTTTTAAAAATCATCTGTAGCAAATATGGAAAGTGTTAATTGTTGATTCTTTGAGGTTTTTAGTGACAAGCATATGATGAGACAATTTGACTTTTCAAGAGATGCTGGTCCCTTAGAAATGCGCCCCTCCCCCAGCACATTTGTAATTAATAAAAATGAATTACATGATTGATCATGGATAGATGTCCTTTGCATGCATATTCATTGCATGAATATTTCTAGAGTCAGAGAATGGAGTAAAAGGGGGAAAGGAAAATATATTTCAAATTGTGTAGCCCTAATTTTATTCTAATTGTCTGATGCTCTTCTAAGGGGTAGTAGAGGTAGCATTCATAACCATCAACATCATCATCACAGCTGACTTTATTGCAAGCTGTACCATATGTTAGTCACTTGAAAATACTTTACATGGTATACTAGTTAGGATACAGGTTTACCTGCCATAACAGAGACCCAAAATAACAATGGCTTAAACAAGATAGAATTTTATTTGTCACCTGACAGTCTGGGCATGTGCAGTCTATGGCTGATATAATGGCTCCATGGGGGTCAAGAATCCAAGCTTCTTTTATCTCGCTTCTCTGTCATTCCTAGGATATTGCCCTTATACTCATAATCTAGGATGGCTCTTGGCTCTCCATCACTTGTTCTTGCTCATATTTCTTGGCCAGAATTGAACCACATGAGCATATCTGGCTGTAAGGGAAGCTGGGAAGTAGTCTTTATTCTGCACAGCCATGCATGGCAGCTATAAAAGCTGGTATTTATATGTCTATAGAATAAGAGGACATCGCACAAAGTAAAAGGTCGCCGGTTGGATTCCTGGTGGGCGCACAGGTCTGGGTACATGTGGAAGGTAATCTGTCAATGTATCTCTTTGACATCAATGTTTCTCTCTCTAAAATCAAAATCAAAAACAAGATAAAATTAAGGATAAAAAACATGGTCATCAGGATCTTGCCTTAAAAAAAAAAAAAGAGGAGATAGATATAGGGGTGCGTGGGCAAAAGAAGTGTGTGTTACAGGTGTATAGTCTATTTAACCTCACAACACCACCAGAAGTCAATGCCAAACTGGCCCATTTAACACTTGAGAAAAAGAGAGAAAGTTACTTGCTAAGGGTCACACAGCGAGTACTTCGCAGAGCTGGGCGTGGCTTTATTTTTGTTTCTTTTGCATTTGCATCTAGTTTGCTGAGAAGTTCTAGTACTAGGATCTGGGCTGGGACTTCTCAGCCTCCTCGGGACACCACACCTCAGCAGTGTTTGCTTGATTTCATCACACCACTTAACATAAGCATCCAGGAAGACACTGTGCTTTAGTTTGAAAGCAAGCCCACATTGAATTTGGTTCAAGGAATTCTGTGACACTTATTGAGCAATGGGCAGTACATTTGGGTGTTGCCCAGTCAGAACTGGGACCTGAGATCAAGGAAATGTCATTCTTTAGTTTGATTCAGAGTATACCTGGATTCTGGTTAGGCTGGAAAATGCGCCTCTAAAATCTTTTAATAAGAAGGAGATGCTTTATTAAAATATATGCCCTAACATCTTTTTCTGAGCCCAATAATAAGACAATGGACTATTTGCAAATTATTATATAAAAAGTAACAAATTTTCTAGAAATGATTTTATTTTAAGAGGGGAAAAGTAGCATTGAAACCAGATGTTGCTTTTCTACAATGCATCCCCCACCAGCATGTTACATGCAACAAAATTTGGCAGGAGAGTGACCCCTTTCTTCCACCCAGATCACAATTTCTAAGAGTTGGCATGTGCTGAAAACAAAATTGCAAAACGGAAACCTGTTTCCTGAAAGTTCACATCTGACATTATTCAAGCTCTTGCTGGATCAAAAGGATACCCCATCAGAAAAGGCACGCAAGCATACCTGTTGCAGATCTTTGCCTTTGGGAATGTTAAAAGTTGAAGTCATGGTTCAGCATCAGGGTCAAGCTTCGGGTAAGGCAAGGGAGGCACTCACTTCTGACAGCAAAATTCACAGGGGTGCCAAAAGCACTTAATAATCAAGATCAACAATATTTTAATGTAAAAAAAATTTTTAATTAAGATAAAATCATGATGTGCAAAAATACAATTTTTAACTAAAGACTGGCTGATGATGTTGGTGTTGCCACATTGCATAGTTGAGTAATGGGAGTAGCTGAGGTCTTCAAATACCCTGCCAGGCAGATTTATGGCGGTCAGCAATGTGTACAGATTGAGCAATATGGGGCTTTATATATTGTTACATTTGTCTTTTGATTATAAAGCTTTTACTAACTTTTTTCACTTAGTTCAAAATATTTGGGGGCCATTTTGATCTTTTATCACAGGCTCCCTTGGGGCTCCACAGTGGGACACTGCTTAGGACCACTGAGAACCTGTTCTTCATGCTGGATGAGCCATTGCTGAAGGAGCTCCAAACTCTCGGGAGACCTAGAAGTGCCGGTTTCTTCTCTGAAATGATTGTGCTAAACACATGATGACTCACCTTTAGTCATCATGCCCCAAATGCACTTAATCCTTTTGCAAAGATGGGAATCTTTGAGTTTGTCTCTCTAGAGATGCATTCATATTGTCTAACCTGGTGTGGAAATCCCCTGGCCCCTATCTCCCCAACCCTTCCCTTCATAAATCAGTTCCCTATTTTTTCTCTCCCTTTGTAATCCCTATTCTCATTTATAATTTTGCATACTCGTGTTTATTTCACTCCTGTCTCCCTTGCTAGACTGTAGGCTCCATGAGTGCAGGGAGTGTGTCTGGCTGGCTCATCACTCTGCCCCCAGGACCTCGTGTCTACATGTTGTAGAGGGGTCATAGAGTTTTTTTTTTTTTAATAAGTGAACTTATAAGTGGTTTATCTACAATGTCCAATTCTAAGTAAAGCATCAGATACTTAATAAATGTTATTGGTAACAATGCTACAGGTTTTTTGTTTGTTTGTTTTAATCAAGAATGCCTTCAAATATTAAATCTCTTTATTTTTCTCTTTTCTTAGCTGGCCCTTGATTAAGCAATATTTCTCCTACCTGACAACTACTGTTACAGTTTAAGCAATGTTTTGCAATATCTGGAAGTGTAGTAATACACAGGCAGTTTGAGTTAGTGGAAAGAGCATTGGATTGCAAGCCAGGAAACCTGGGTGTGAACATAACTCTAACAGAAAATGGGACACTTTGGGTAGTGTGGGCTGGCTTTCCTCTGAACAGTTGAGTGGGCCTTATTCTCATTCTCTTATAGGTCCTTGGCCGCGGGCAAGACCCTGAAGTGCAAAGTCCCCTCGGTTTTTTTTTTTTTTTTTTTTTTAGGTCTGCATTGCCCAGAAGCTAAATCTGTGCCTGACCCGGTACAGCAGAGGCCTCTTCAGAGCTCACCCCGTCCACTGCTCAGCATTCAGCAGCCAGCGAAGCCTCCATATTCCGTGTCTTTCCTATTTACCTTCTCTGGAGATTCTGGAGAGTATCAGGGGAAGCTAGGAGCTTCTTCCTTCAAGAGCCCAGTAAATGTTTGGCCAGCTGAAATCATTATTTTGCAATAAGGCACCAGTCCAGGGTAGGAGTCCCTGTCTTCCAGGCTGTCTTTTCATGTTGGGAGTGGCAGGATGGTGATGGAAAGAGCTCGGCTTTGGAGTCAGACAGAATGGGCATTCCCAGGATTGGCATTCACTAACCAGGTGGTCTGAGCTTGAAACTGAGAAAGTAGGAAGAGAATAATATTAATACTCTATCAGCACATGACAGGTATTTAACTCCAATTAACTTACATGGGTATAAATAACTGAAATGATGTAAGTGGGAATTAACCGAGGGGCTTATCTAGTGTATCTCCTGTAAGCCCAGGAAGGGACAACTGGACCCAGGATCTGCCACATTGTTAGAGCACCTCTTTCTGTTTCTGTTCTCCGCTTGTTTCGATGTGCAAAGATTTTAATTCCTAAAGATGGTTTCTTTCAGTGGTGGGAAACAAGAACTCATATTTCACAGCTTCACCAGGGAAAGATTGCTGCTCTTCCTTGTGATCCCTTTTGAAAAATCCCAGGAAGGATCTAAGTGGCCTAACTTGGATCACATGCTGAAGCTTGAACTCAATAGAAGCACACGTTGCATTTGGGGTATTCCTCAAAAGAAAGGTTTTTTTTCCCAGAAAACGGAGAGATGTCAGCCAGATTAAACAACAGATGTTCGTCACACATGTTTACCTTTCAGGGTTGTTTGTGAGGCTTAGTGATGATGTGTATAAAGCACCAGTTGTGAAATAATAATGATGATAATAAGTATTATTTCAGCATCCCTGGACACCCAGGCTCCACATAAGGGGCTACTACATCTTGTAGACAGAACCACACTCTCTTCCTTGTTATTCTCTTGACCTTGGGACAATCATTGTAATAGATTCCTATGTAGTTCCTTGGTCACAGGTGAAGAAAATAAGACCTAAAAAGAGCATGAGACTTGCTCAAGGACATATAGCTAGTTAGTGGCACAGTGAGGCCTAGACTCAACCGTCAAGGTTCCCAATCTACTTTACCTTTTGTATGCCATGCGGTGATGAAAGTACTGGCCCAGAAGGCAGCCTACATGGCTTTATAGCTCAGCTCCTCATACTGAGTGACCTTGTGCAAGTGTCTAAACATCTCTGAGCCTCAGAGAGTCCCTTCACAGGGCTGTTAGGAGGATTAAATGAATTAATATGGGTATATTAGCTAGTATGATTATTCTGTCCTCAGATGTTTCCATTTGGGCCCTTTTCCCTAGAGCTGGCCACCTCTTCCAGGTGTGTCTGAGGATACGCTAGGCATTGCAGTAGGGCCACAGTGCCTGGCATATAGGAAGGGTTATATAAGCATTAGCAATTTCTAGTATTATTTCTTACATGTGATGTCTCGTTTAATGCAAAAATCATCTCTTACGCCGAATTAAATCATCCCTTATTCCCCAGTGAGACACATCCTGTTCTTGGGGAAGCATAGTTTTAATGGAATCAGCACAGGCTCTGGAAAGTGACACCCCTGCACCGCAAGCCCTTGGACTTAACTGATGATCCCCTAGGCAGGTTTCTAACTGCTTTAAATCTCAGTTTTCTAGATAAGAATAAAAATACCTACCTCCCAGAAAATGCTGTGAGATCAAAGAGGTAAAATAGAAAGCACCTATCCAAAGTTTTGACCTGTAAAGGATGCTTAATAAATATTGGTTTACCTGAATGCAGTCATTCATAGCTGTCCCCTAGGAATCTGTGGAAATCTCTAGTGGAATCTTCAAACGTATTGCCTGCCCACTATACTATATTAATTTAAACATACACCTATGTAAGTTAAAGCAGCGCTTCTCAGACTGCAGCACATGTAAGAATCGCGTGGAGGTGGGGTAACTAACTCATTTCAGGTTGCCCTGCACTTTCCAGCTTTAGCGCTGGAAGTACCTCATCTGCGGATGCTCCTTGGTCCCAGGCAAACCCTGGTCACTGTGCCTGGACAATTATTCAGACTCGGATTCCTGGGCCCCCAATGCCAGAAGTTACAATTCAACAGATCTGGTCTGGAATGGGGCCTTAGAATTTGCATTTCTAACAAAGCTTCCAGGTGCTGCAACTAGTGTGAGGCCCCCACTTCAAGGAGCACTGTCTTAGAGTAGTTTATCCTACTGATGCCTGTACCTTGTGTTCCATTTCTAAAAGTTGAGAGTCACTCCACGTTTAGCAGTTCACAGGGGTTCTCACCGGCCTGCAAGGTTGGTGTTGTTATTCCATTTGATAGACAAGAAAACTGAGGCTTAGCAGGGGTTTAGTAATTTACTTGAAAACACATAGCTAGAAAGTGACTCAAACCTAGGTCTGACACCAAAACAGGTTTTCTCTCTCTTACCCCTTAAACCACAGACTTCTGAGGTCATCAGCTCCCTTAGTTTGGGATGAATTCTTTCCGGGGTGGGTCCCTTGTGCCCCAAAGAAATGGGCTTCTGGCCAGTCATTACCACAGGTCTGCAGAGGACACAGAAGAGATACTAGTTGGGACCTCTGCAATGCAAATTTTGCTTATAATTATGCAGATTGCCTCATTACAAATTTTGTACCATCAGATATGGAAACCAGAGCTACATACTGCTTGCCAAAAAGTATTTTAAAAATCCTCTTTCATTACAATGTGCTATTGATGGCCTTGGGAGTTATTTTATTCTGATTCTGTTTCAGCACAGCTTACTTGATTTCTGAAGTCCCCCAAATACAGCACTGCTAAATGAATGTAAAAATAAACCAAATTATTGTAACCAATTTTGTTGAATTCTGTTACAATGATCAATGCTATTATGTGTAAACTTAAAAAGCTTGCTCTGGTATTCAGTTTACATCGATTGCTTTCCTTGTTCATTTTCCACAAAGAGTTCTAGTTCAGCTTGCACCTCTGCTTTCCTTATAAGTTGTCTCTCTGCTCACAGAACTGGTTAGTTTGACCTCAGCCCTCATTAACTGATTGTACTTTTGACTCAGTGCCTATCAAAGCTGTCATTTTTGGCTTCATGTGGTGCCAGGGAATGTTGTTCTTTGCTCTTAAGAGATGCTAGAAGTTACCCTGGGAGCAATCCCTACCTCACAGAGTGGTTGTGAAGTCAAACCGGAGGATGCTTCTAAGATGCCGACGTGGTACCTGGCGCGTGCTGAGTGCCCAGCCATGGCCAGTCCATTTCACAGGCAGAGGAGCTCTCCAAGCCGTCTTCCTTCCCACTCTCTCCCAACCCAGGGCTTTGCTTCCCCTGCCTGAAACCCAAGCCCGCCCCACAATCTGGGTTGCCCTTTTTTTTAGGGTACTACGGACCTCTCCTTTGTGCCAGCAATCACAGAGCCATTGCACATTTTTTCTGCGATGGTTTTATGGTTGCCTGCCGCCTCTACCAGACTATATATGCTGTAGGCTCTGATGGGCCTCTCCAATCTGCCTCCAGTATTGAAGGCTGTGATTGCTTGAGGTGCTGGAAGTGTAGTCCTTTTCTGCCAGCACCCTTGGCCTTGAGCTGTCCACACAAGGCCACATCTCCTTCCAGTGAGTGAGCTACATCTGGGTTATGAATGCCTGGCCTTCTCACTCACCTGGGGACAGCTTTGAAAGCTAAACCCATCTTTAGAATGTCTTGTAGCACTGGCCCAGGCTTCCCCAGAGCCTGTTTCACACTTGGATTGCATCCTGTGCTTATTCCTGCTTACCTCCCTCCCTCCCTTCAGTATTAATCTTAAGAGCACTTCCTAATAGAGGTCATACATTCTAATTGGGTCTCAGAGTCAGCTTCCTGCAGAACAGAACTTGTATTGCACTGAGGTACCATCAGTAAAGGTAGAGATTATATTGTTTTTGACAGTTGTGTGTATTCTCAGAGCCTATTACAGTCCCTGGTGCCAGTAGGATCTCAGTAAATGTTTGTGGAAAAAATGAAGAAATCAATGATAGTAGTGTCATTGGTAATTTCTGTTTTATGTTTCACCCTCTCACTTTTCTTCAAAGTGAATATAACTTTAAAAATTAAAAAAAAATATTTATTGATTTTAGAGAGAGAGGAAGGGCAAGAGAGAGACAAACAGCGATTGGTTGCCTCCCACATGCGCCCTGACTAGGGATTGAACCTGTAACCTAGGTATGTGCCTTGACCAGGAATCGAACCCCCAACCTCTTGGTATACGGGACGACATGCCAGCCAATTGAGCCATACCAGCAAGGGTGGAATATAATTATTATACAGGAATTTCCTGGGTTTTTATCAAGGGATCTATTTTTTTCCTCCTCATTCCCCTCTGTTTTCATTTTCTCTGTTCCTTTTTCTCTCCCCTCTTCCTTTCCTAAAACCTATGCCTAGCAAACCCTCTGAGATGGAGCTGAGGAGGGACGGGAAGCCTTGGGAAAGCAGTAGAGAAATGGTGAAGAGAAACTGCTAGGTGAGTTTTGAGGCCAGTTCAGCAGGTATAACGTCCCTTCTACCAGGAGCCCGTGTGGAGCCCTGTGGGGAAAGGCCCTGCCAAGGCACAGAGAAAATCAATATCCGAGGGCTCTGCTAATTGCATGGCTGTCAGAAGGTATTTTCTCATTCTGAATGAGAAGAAAGGGCCTTTTCAAACAACAAAGCTCTTGTATAAATAGAAAAAAAAAAAGAGAGAGAGAGAGAGAACTCACATTTTGAGTCCACGTGAAAAATGGCCTGCCTCTTTGTTATTATTTTCTCACCCTTATGTAAAGCCAAGGCTCTCAATGCTTTATTTTCTGCAATCCAGTGTTTTGTTTTGTTTTGTTTTTGGCTCTTTCCTCCCCTCCTAGGAAAAAACACCGATTCAAGTTAGAAGATTGGGTTTGAGACTTAGCTCTGCTGCTTTAGTGTCTGTGAGCCACAGTTCCTCATCTGTAAGGTGGATATTTATTTGTTAATCAAGTCAAAGAGCTGGGTTTTGAGAAGCTCACATGAGACAATGGTTAGGAGCAAGCTTTGAAAACTGCAGCAGACTCTATGGAGAAATTGTCATTGTCACTGTCATTGCCACTTAATCTTCAGTGAAACAGAGCCTGAAAGTTAAAGCTGGTATAAAAAATACAGTGCACGTCAAAGCCAAATATAAAAGTAAAAAAAAAAAATTATCCCTCATTTTGCATGATGTTTGGCCAAGGTCTCTGTTGGTCCACGTGATTAAAAATCGACTGTCCTTTATCGTGGACTGAGAATGTCAAACTTCTATGCAAACCAGTCATGTTTTCATTTATTCATTAATTCATGACAGATTTGGGAAGCCACCTATTGTATCGACCAGGATTTTAGGCTGATCGGGTAGATGTTATTTTCACAGCTCAGTCAGTACATTTCCTTTTTTCTCCTCTGTCTTAGGCAGTCCTGGCTTTCAGATGCATCTCTGCTCTGAGGATTTACGCCATTAGCAATAACCTTCTACCCCCACGGCTGGATGTGCAGGGATCCATGACTTCTTTGTGTGTAAAGCAATTTTCTATAAAACAGAGGGCTTTTTCCTTTCTACAGAGGGCAGACTGAAGAAGCTTCTGGAGCAGCCAGCAGAGGGTCCTGGGTCTGCCCCCTTAATGCCAATACATTCTTAAATCCTTGTACTATTCAGGGGCTGCAGAGATCTTGAGTTGTTTTTCAATCAGGTGTGAGGGGAGGTCAAATTTTCAGCGGAAATTTATAGATCATCTGTGAGCATTTTTGGAACAGGGATGTGCTTTTTAAAAGTCTTGGTCCCAGGTGCAGGAATTTTTCTAAAGAGTTAGTTTTATATTTTATGGGGGGCAAGGTGAAATGTGAAGAGACATACACATCACAAAAATTACGGAAGCAAGCGGACGGATACTGTGCATGAAGTCCTTCCTCTCTCTTTCAGATGGTATGATTACAGACTTCTTGGAAACAGCAATCAGCTTTATGTCTCTCTCATCCCACACAGTACTGGTAGATCCTTTGTACATATGATACTGTGTCACTCTCCTGCCTAAAATCCTTCAGTGGTACCAGTGCCTCTATGATAAAATCCAGCCTTCTTGGTTTGGTACTCCAGGTCCCAATCAGGCCTGGCCTTGTCTCTTGCCCTTGTTCCATTTAAACTCCAAATGGCAGCCACTTAGAACAAATTGCAATGTCTTGAGCATACCCCAACTGGGTGCATTGTGAATGCCATTTCTCTGCTTTTCTCACCTGGCTAAATTCTTCTCTTCTTAGGGACAGTTTCCCTAACTATCCTCCCTTTTCCTCATGCCCTGAACCCTATCTCCCACTGGGCTAGTTGCCCATCTTCTGAGCCTTCTTGCCATGGATGTTGGCATTCTGAGTTGATAATCAGCAGTTTACTTGTCTATGCCCACCTCAAGACTATTGTCTTAGAGAACAGAAGCTGTGCCCTGTTCACCATTCATTCCCAGAGCCTAGTCCAGTGTTTGGGATACTGTTGTCCCCCTCACCCACAGGGATATGTTCCAAGACCCCCAATAGATGCCTGAAACTGCAGATAGTGTCAAACTCCATATACACAATGTTCTTCCCTATGTACCTATACCTTGTCTCTTAAAGGAAGTCTATCTCTGGGGCAGATCAGAATTGCCAGCACCGCTACTCTTGCACTTGGGGTCATAATTAAGTAAAATAAGGCTTGCTTGAGCACAAGCACTGTGATATCACAACAGTTAACTTGGTAACTGAGATGGCTACTAAGTGACTAATGGGCAGGAAGTGTATACAGCAGGGACATGCTGGACAGAGGGATGATGCATGTTTTGGGTGGGACAAAGTGGGATGCACAAGATTTCATCACGCTACCCAGAACAGAGTGCAATTTAAAATTTATGAATTGTCTATTAGTGGAATTTTCCATTTCATACGTTCAGACCATGGCTGACTGCAGGTAAGTGAAACTGTGGATAAGGGGAACTGCTTTAGAGGAAGTGCATGATTATTGATTGAATTAATCAGTGAATGGCTGATTCAGATTCCATTTCTGCCTTTCCATTGGCATCAGCCTCTCTAGATGTTTCTCTGTGAGTTCACTGGGCAAGGATCCTGCAGAGCAGATGAAGAAGGCCTGCATCTATGGTGGGACTTGCCCCTCCCAAAGGGCTTGTTATGTGGGAGGTTATGTTTCTATTGTTCCCCATGTTAATTGGGTTGAGGTATTATCCTCTGAATGGAGAAAACACTACATAGCATTCTCACGAGAAGTTGGGTAGTGTTAAGGTAGAAGGGATCTTAGAGTTTATAGGGTCCCTCGCTCTCATTTTGCAGGTGAGAAATCAAGCCCAGGGGTGGGGAGGTTTGTGAAGCTCTCATGATCAGTCAATGGCTCGATAGGACATTTGTTGCTTTCGCCTGCCTCAGTCCCTTTGGGGAACCAGCCCTGTCCACTCTGAGTCCTCATGGTTTAGGTGGTGCCGATTTCACTCCCAAATCCACGATGAGCGTGTGAACGATGCCTGGCCAATCAGAGCATCAGGGCAAGTGTTCCAGGAGGCCTGATTTCAGGGAAATGGAGAATAGAGAAGCTCATGTGCTCTATGAGGGTTGCTGAGAGGACAGGAGAGCCAAGCGAAGCAGCACCAAGAGATGGAGAGAGTAAGTCTGTCCCCGTGATGTTGCTGGAGAGGCTCATACAGCTGTGTCTGACCCGAGCCCTGGAGGGACTCATTAATTACTGGATTCTTTTTTGTCTGTTTTTTGCTTACGTCAAATTCTGTCACTTTTGACTAACCTAATTGATATAATGTTAGAACTAGGCCTCTTAACTCCCAAATGCAGTGATATTTCTACTAAACCACACTGGGCCTTCCTCTGGTTAACCCAGTGCCACCCATTGTCGCCTAACAGAAAGCAGAACCGGGGGAGCATGGAGACAAGAGGGCTATGTTAGGATGGGAAGGGGGTATGTGCTTCCAGAGGGGGCCTCTGGGGACCAGTGGGAGACATGAGGTCACTGAGGTAATGGGAGAAGTTAGAATTGAAGAAAAAAAGAAAAAGAGTACATTGAAACCAAAATCTGCCTGCTTTCCCGTTTTGACTCTGGCATTCTAATGATTAAGGACTGGTGGGGTCAGGGTGTACATGTGACCAGAAGCAGATTCAGCTGGACTTTTCTCCTATATTAATGAAAACACCATTTGGTCTGGACCTGGGAAGGTTGCTGGGGTGCGGACTGGAAAAACGAGGACAAAAGTCAAGACATTTTGTTCTTAAAATCTCATGACTCACTTAAGGTGTGGGAAAATATACTGCAGAACAGCCACAGACTCAGTACTACTCCTGTGACTGGGTTGGGCCATGTCCATTGATGAGGTTGCAGGCCAACAATGGTATCACTGTGATATGCTAATGAGAGTGCTTCCTGCTTTGGGGATAATTTGGTTTATAGTCTCTGAGATCAGATCCTCATCACAGTGCCCAGGAAGCATGAAATGAAACTGAGGCCTGTCCCAAGTGGGAATCCCATTCTGCCCACACAGCAGCATGGGATTTTTAGGTCAGTGTCATCCCATGTATGCGACTCTCACCTCTACGTTCAAATAGAGTTCAAAGGCCCTGGCTGCTGTGGCTCAGTAGATTGAGTGTCGGCCTGAGAGCCAAATGTCGCTGGTTCAATTCCCAGTCAGGGCACATGACTAGGTTGCACGTCAGGTCCCCAGTTGGGGGCGCGAGTGAGAGGCAACCACACAATGATGTTTCTCTCTGTCTCTTTCTCCTTTCCCCTCTCTCTAAAAATAAAATAAATAAACAAACAAATTAATTAATTAATTTAAAAAAATAGAGTTCAAAAACAAGCAAAACTAAGCCATGATATGAGAAATCAAGGTGATGGTTATAGTTGGGGGTGGGGTAGTGAGTGACTTAGAGGATTTGAGAGGGGTTCCTAGAGTGTTGGGCTCTTAAACTGAGGGCTGGTCACTTGGAGATGCTCAGTTTGTGAAAATGTATTGAGCTATGTACTTATGAGTGGAACACTCTTCTATAAGTGTGTTATTTCAAGAGAAGACTACATTATGGGCAATGCTCTCATTGCAGGCAATCATTTGACACTGTTGAGGTCTTAGAAACAAAATGAATTGGAGGCCACTGAAATTATATGACAATACTATTCTGTTAAAAAGTTAGCATACAGGTAACCCAGAATATATTCATATTAATTTTGAAATATATAATAATCAAAATTTAAAAATTTTAAAAAATATAGTAGATTGCTCACCATCCTCCAGGCGTCTAGGACACTGGTTGAAAAAAACTGAAGTATTGTGATACCTCAGAATCATAGTGTAAATTGATCTCAGATCCATTCATATCTCTCCACATGCATTGCCAACACTCTAGTTCAAGCCACCAGCCACTCTGGCCTGGACCTTGGCAATAATCTCCCGCTCTTACCTAATGTATAATCCATTGCGCACAAAGTAGAAGACTAGATTCAAAATATGGCTTGAATTACACTCCAACCCAAAGTTCTCCAAAGACTTCCTAATATTCTTTGCCTTAAAGTCCAGATCCATTTCTGTGGCCCATCACACGCAGTGTTGACTGGGCCTTCCTGCCTCTCTGACATCTTCCCACCACTCTCCCCCCAGCTCACCCATTTCCAGCCCCACTGGACTCTTTTCGTTCACTTAACTCCCCATGCTTGTCCTTGCCTTAAAGCTTTTACATGTGCACTTCTGCCTGAACTAGGGGTCTTGCAGATCTTTGGATTGCTGGCTCCCCATCTGCCTTTAGGTCTCAGTTCAAATGCCATCCCCTCAAGTAGCTTTTCCCAGCCATTCTTGATCACGTCACCTTGCTTTCTTTTGTTCATAGTACTCATGGCTATTTGGTTTATATAGTTGTTTATCAGAGTATAGGCCCCATGATGGTAAGGACTTGTCTGCCTTTGCCATTTATATCACTAAGTGTCCTAGTGAGCAGCAGATGGCATACTCAAAAGGGTTTAACCGAAAGGAATTTAACAAAGAGACCATGTACAGAAATGGGGACAGGTTGAAGGAGATCAATAAGGCATAGGGAAAGCCATCCCCACTCCAAGCCTGAAAGGGCTGTGTCCCAAACTCAGTGACAGCTGGGCCGTGAAAGCACACAGGACAAGGCAGGGAAGAAGTGGAGAGGGGAACAAACTTCCTTCTTTCTCCTCCTTCTCTCAGATATCCCGCCAGTGTTTTCTGGCCAAACCCAGTTCCAAGCCAAAGAGCAAGGGAGCCTGGGAGATGCAGTCCATGGTAGTCAGCCTCCTGGGGCACAGAACAGAGCAGGGATGGGAACAAAGAGACAAGAAGCAGTCCTGTGCCAGGTGCACGGTAGGTGCTCAACACATGCTGATTGAATGAATAAATGGATGCCTGAATGACTGAATGGGTAAAGGAACGAGCAAAGAAAGCTGAAAGAGAAGGAAAAAGGGATATAAAAAGAATGAACATTGAGTAGGTTCCTACTATGGGCCAGGCATCTTATATAAATGATCTGTTTAAATCCACCTCGAAATCCTATGAGATACATTGTTATGCTCACAGATGGTTGAAGAACTGCAGCCCCAGAAGTTAACATATCTCATTCAGGAGAAATTATGGAGCCAGGATTCCAATGCAGGTCCTGACTTTTTAACCCTGTGTCATGTTAAACGTATCCTGCATGTTGCCATTCCTACATCAGCCCGGACTCTGCATCCCTTCCTACTTGGAATGCCTTTGGCCTGCCGAGAACACCCAGTAAACCTCATTCACTCCCACTCCTCCTCTTCACAGCCTGCTCTGGACACCACAGCCAGAGGTCGTCTTTTTCTCCTCTGAAATTATAGCAACTGTCATATATTGCTCATATGCCATCTAATGTCTTTATAACCTGACTATTCGAGAGCATCTCATTTCCTTATAACTACTTTGAAAGCTCCTGGAAGCAGGAACTTTTGGATTTATAGCACTTAGTAGGTAATCAATAAGTATTTGTTGCTTTGTCTCTTTACTGGTATTATACAAGCCATTTTCAACATTTGTTGTTATTTAAGAAAAATTTACTTAAATGATATAGTTTTACATATACTGTAATATCAAAAACTTGTATCATTTTCTCATTTGATATTGGACCTTAAGTGTTTTTGTATTATACAGTCTTTGTAATCAATGTTTTCAGTGGTGATCTAGTCAATCCTGTGTATGCACCAAAATTCACTTTTCTATTGCTCAATATTTAGGTGTATAGCTTTCCCTCACATTCCCCCACCCCCCATATCAATGTTGTTACAATCATTTTTGGAAGTGCATTTTTCTCATTGGACACATTCCTGTAAGAGCCCATTTTTAGGGACTGTTTAGTTAGACTGATTAAACACTACAGTTGTTAATTACACTAAATGGACTTAGCTTTGAGATTAGTTTATTTTGTAATCCATTTTGGGATTGACTCTAAGGAAAGTGTCAAAATAACTGTTTCCTGCTATGTGCAGATGTATGAATAGCTTTGGGCAGCCAGTCCATCATCCATCCATTCATTATCCGTGCACTCATGCAGCCCACACAGCCCAGGAGTCCTGGTGGGAATGCAGCGGTCACCACAGGAGGTTGGCTGCCTTGTCTGAAAATGTAACTTCACCATCTTCAGTGCAGCCCCGTTGTTTGGTGAGCACAGATGTCATCACAACTGTTCCATCTTGGAGCCAAAATCATATAGATTCCACTCATTATGATACTGATCATCTGTCTGACATTATAGCAGCTTTTGAGGCATGAAACTGAAGTGACAACTTTCATTAGTATCTAAAATAGCAAACTGTTCTCTTTAGCATCAGCAATCCCCAGTTCTATCCCTGAAATTGCCTCAAAGCATGGTAGAGGATGTGAGAAGGGAAGTCACATAGACTGAATATCTATTAAGAATCAGAAATCTGTATTGTATATCATACAAGAATGATGCAATGATTAAGCATAGTGAAATCTGAAGCCAGATTACCTTCTCCATTTTATCATGATTGTGTGACCAGGCCAATTTCTTAACTTCTGCTTCCCTTACTATCTTGATCCGTAAAATGAAAGTAATAATTATACCTCCCTATACGTTACTGTAAGGTGTGGTTACATATTAGGACTAGATTGGTAAAGCAAGCAGAACGCTGCCTGCCTGGAACATATTAAGTGCTATGTGAGTTTTTGCTATTATTATTACTAATCTGATTTTAAACCCATTTAATTTAGTTCTCACAACAATTGTCTGAGGTAGATCAGTGACTGACATTGACAGCCTATGGGCTGAACTTGGCCTCCACATGTGTTTTGTTTGATCTACACATATTTTTTAAGTTTGAGCCAACATTTTAGAATCTGGAGTCTATATGAAAATCTGGATCCCTGGTTTTTCTTGAACAGTCCTCATCTGGCAGAGGGAGTGAAGAGCCGCTGACTTCTTTAGGTGAGGAATGTTCCTTGGCAGCATGCTGCGATACGCAGGGATGACTTCAGCGGTGAGTGACAGAAAACCCAGCTAACAGTTGCTTCAAGTATGGATTTATTACCTCAGTTATGAAGTCCAAGGTAGGGGAGTTCCAGGGTTAATACAGTGACACAGACATAGTCAAGGGCAGCTGCTCTGCTCCCCCCACCGCTGGTGTTTCCTGCCTTTCCTCTGACATCTTAAGCATGTCAGCTATGAAGCGCCCTTCATCTCTGTGAAGGATCACACTCACATGCATACAGACACACACGTGTCCAGAAGGGGGGATCTTGCCCTCTTCTTGGTCTCTTTTACTCATAAGGGAAATCCTTTTTAAAAAATCCCTAGCTGACTACCCACTGAGCTTAAAAGTGGCCAAGACTGGCTCATAGGCCAATACCCTAGTTGCCAGGGAGCCTAGGAAAGCATGTCTCACACTTCCTGCTACTCTAAATGTGAAGGCAGGGCTGCCTACAAGAAAGAAGTGAGGTCAGAGAGCAGGCTACTGAGAATGCTATGTATAAGGTTGGTGCAAAACTAATGTCCAATTTCGAGGTCTATTTTAAAAATGAAAAAGCCCATGATTATGAAAATATTTATTTGTTAACATAACCTCCTTTGCTTTCTAGAACCTCATTCCATCTGTCAACTAGCTTATAAATGCCATGCTTGTACAATTCTTTAGGTTTTGAAGCAAAATATGAATCCAACGCATTTTCAATCTCTTCTCTTGATGTCGACCTAAGACCATCAAAATGGTCCTGTAGTCCCTGAAACAAGTGATAATCAGAAGGAGCAAGGTCAGGAGAGTATGGAGGATGAAGCAATATTTCCCAACCAAGCTCTTACAAGAAATTTTTGATGAATTGAGCTATGTAAGGATGAGCATTATTGTGATGGAAGATGACACCCTTTCTGTTGACTAAGGAGGGTCGCTTTTGGTTCAAAGCTGCTTACGATGAGTTGTTCACAGTAAAGATTAGCAGTAATTGTTTGATTGTTGTGTAACAGTTTGTAATGGACAATTCCTTCTATATCCCACCATATACTCGACATGATCTTCTTTGGATGAAGTCCTCCTCTTGGTTGTTGAACTCTTCTTCCTCCTCGACTGATCCACGATCGGCAGCATTTAACGTTATGGTAAAGGATCCACTTCTCAGCACCTGTAACGAGCCTACCTAAAAATGGTGCCTGAAGGTGTTGCGAAAGCAATGATTCACAATGGGCAACACACTGTTGCAGATTCTCTGGAGACAGTTCGCGTGCAACCCATCTTCCAACTACTGAAACCTTTCCGATCCTTTTCAGTTGGCATAGCACAGTTGTATGGGCTACGCTAAATTGTTCTGCAAGTTCCCTAGAGGTAATGGTGGGGTTTTCTGTGACAACAGCTTCCAACACTTTGGAATCAAGTTTTTTTGGACGACCGTCTTCTGGCTCGTTTTTCAAACTGAAATCCCCACTTCGGAAACTGGAAAACCACCTCCTGCAACTTCTTTCAGTCACTGCATTGTCCCCGTAAGCGCTCTGAATAGACTTTGCTGCTGTACTTGCATTGGCACCTTTATGAAACTCATAGAGTAAAACATTTCTAATGTGGTCTTTAGATGGGACGAACATGGGTGCAAATATCGCGGACGATTATGAACAATACTTTGATAATCTGAAAAAGTAACGTATAAATTAGTCACTGTGACATCAAACAATTATAAGAAGAGGCACAAATTTAATAAATACTATCTAAAACTTTCTTTTAAAAAAGTCGGACATTACTTTTGCACCAACCTAAATCTCACCCGATAATGGCTCAAGGGCTTACACCCAGCTCCCCCTGCTTATTTATCTACCTGTAGGCAACCAACTTATGATTTCCCATTTTACAGATCAAATGAGGGTGTTAGAGAAAACAGAATTTACCCAAAATGATACGACTAATAAATGCTTAGAATGTTTGCTACATAGTATGCATTCAACAGATGATACTACAAATTCTCTGTCTTGTGGGAGGTTTGAGGCATGAAAATTTAGGCAGATTTTAAAAGGAATCAGTTTGACTTCTTTAGAAAGGAGATTTAATATAGGTTCAAAGTGGCATGATGACTTTGAGGTTTAGCGTTTGAGATTAAATTGGTGTATTTGCTCCAGCTGCATGATCAACAGCACAGAGCAATGTTTATGGTGCCTTCAGGTTCACATCAAAGATGACAATAAGATGCTTTACAAGGATGTGCGCATGATCCTTTAGGTACTTATCACGCAAACAACTCCAGAGGGCATTGTGGTTTTGTTTGTTTGTTTAATAAAAGGGGAACAGAGCAAGACATGTGAATGTTGCAGGCATCAAAAATTGTTAGAACTCCCCAAGTGCTGGAAACAGCCTAAGTGCCCATCTGTAGATGAGTGGATCCAAAAACTGTGGTACCTTTACACAATGGAATACTATGCAGCAGAAAGAAAGAAGGAACTCCTGCCATTTGCAACAGCATAAATGGAACTGGAGAGAATTATGCTTAACGAAATAAGCCAGGCAATGAAAGACAAATACCGTATGATATCACCTAACACAGGAACCTAATGAAGAAAAGAAGCAAAATAGCAAAATTGAACCAGAGGCATGGAAACTAGGAGCAGACTGACAGTGATCAGGGAGGAGGGAAGAGGGGAAAGGGGGGAAAGAAGGGGAAGGGTCTAGTGAAGGAACTAGCGTAAATGACCCATGGACATGGACAAGAGGGTGGGGACTGGTTGTGGGAGGGGGGGGGTTGGGCGGGGTGGGTGGAGCAATGGGGGAAAAAGTGGGACGACTGTAATAGAAAAACAATAAATAAAGTTCAAAAAATTGTTGAAACTTCTTAATGGGGTTTGCGTGCCAATCCATAAACCAACAGGGAAAGCTGTTCTGATTCCAAACAAAAATAGAACCCAAAACAAGCCCTAGCAACAGGTTTCTTGGTAGAGAGAATCTTCTTGGGTTAGCAATGATAATGGGTATTGCTTCTTGCTGTTCTTTTTCAACTATATCATATGAGCTATCTTTAGAGCAAGAAAGTTGGAGCCCAGTCCTTCACTAGTTCCCTGAGATAATCTTTTTAAAACTCTCAGCAGCAAGGGTAGGTCCCAGTTTTCCCCACCTCTGATTTCTCAGATCCCTTTACGGTTGGTGTTTGCTCATACTGGTGATTTCCCGTGCTGAATCATTCACTGACTATCTGGCTATCTCCTGGGGGAAGTCAAATAGTTTGAAACATTCTCAGTGACTCATGTATTCTTACCAGTTCTTTTATTTATTTAATTTTGTCGCTGTGTCACACACATACATACACACATGAAATATAAAATGCTAAAAAAGTTTCTACTTAGTCATAAGATACTGAATTTCTGCTTCCTCGGTGTGTCTTCATTTATATTTTAGTTTCCTAGTTCATACAGTTGGAAAAAAAGTTGATTATTTAATCTTTAACTAAGTCCCAGGTTTAGCCAAGAGTGTTAAAATCAGGTTTCAGCCTTACAAAGCTTAAGAATTTCTTGATGAAAAAGAATGCATATCAATACTATTTTGCCCATTGGATCAGTTGTTTTGCTACCTTCAACTGCTCTGTCTCCAAACTCTGTGTCTGAAATCATTCTGTAATGAGACGAACAGAGGCAGTGGTGCAATCCTATTTTATTATTTTTTAAAAGCCTTGAAAACTTAGGGTGCTCAGTAACTCAGAGAAGAAGGCCTGATGAAAGAGATAGAAGTGAGATGAAGGGCAGACGCCACAAGGAATCCTTAGCCCAGCTGTTAGAACGTTCAACCAGACGCTTGGTTCTTACAGCCTGAGATCATTGCTTCGGCCTCACCAGGGAGTAAAGTAAAATGAGCTTCTTTCTGTTTATCCCACAGCTGCCACTTTGTCTTAATAATGCACTCCTTGAAAGCTTCTTAAGATAATGTTGACCTCTGCTGAATGCTGATATACTTTTGCAGAGTACACTAAGTCCTGACTCCTTAGCATGGCACACCTCTGCAGCCGTGTCTTGTTGACTTTCCTCCACCCCTCCCCCCTCTTCCTACACACCCTACAGGCCAAGCATACCTAACTAGTCACACAATTACTAAGCAGGCCCAATGCCATATACATCAGAGCTTCTGAACATACTGTACGCTTCCTAGAATGCCCTTCTCCACCTCAACTACCAGGAAAACTCAAACTTATCCTTCAAACACCCTACTCAAACTTTTTTTTTTTTTTTTAACCTCTCTGGCCTTCCCACTTCTCCAGACAGCACCAGAACTTTGGATCCACTGCTGTACACTGCATACACCTCTATTACAGCACTCACTCTCTTGACCTTAATGTTGATCTCCCTCATATTTTAAGCCATCCCCAGGCAAGCCCTTATCTGCACTCTGCCTCTATAGATTTGCCTATTCTGAGTACTTCATATAAATGAAATCATACAATATTCAGTTGTGTAGCCCTTTGTGCCTGGCTTCTGTCACTTAGAATATTTTCAAGATTCATCCACATTATATAATAGGTCAGTACTTTATTCTTTTTTATGGCTGAATAATATTCCTTTGTATGGATATACCACATTTTCTTTATCTGTTCATTAGTTGATAGACATTTGGGTTGTTTCCACTTTTTGTCTATTAGGGATAATGCTGCTATGAAGATTTGTGTACACCTGTTTGTGTGGACATACACATTTCATTTCTTTTGGAGTATATGTGTTGTATACCTAGGACTAGAATTCCTGGGTTATATATTAACTCTACGTTTAACCTTTTTTAGGAACATCTGGACTTTTTCCCCGAAGTAGATGTACCATTTTATATTCCTACCAGCAATGTATCCATGGTTCCAAATTCACCACATCTTCACCCACACTTATCATTATCCATCGTTTTGATTATAGCTCTCTTGGTGGGTTTGAAGTGTTATTTCATTGTGATTTTGGTTTGCATTTTCTTGGTGGCTAATATATTTGACCATCTTTTCATGTGTTTATTGACCATTTATATATCCTCTTTAGAAAACTATTCAGATTCTTGGCCTATTTGTAATTCATTTTTTTTTTTTTTTTGGTTTTTTTTTTTTATAACTGAGCTGAAAAAGTTTTTTTGTGTATATTTTAGATATAATTCCCTGATCAGATACATGAATTGCAAATGTTTCTCCCATTCTGTGGGTTGTTTTTCACTTTCTTGATAATGTCCTTTGAAGCACAAAAGCTTTCAATTTTGATGAAGTCCAATTTACTTATTTTTCTTTTGTTGCTGGGATAAGAAATCATTGCATAACCCAAGATCATCAAGATCTCTACTTATTTTTTTTCTAAGAATTTTGTAGTTTAGGTCTTACATTTAAAAGGCTTTTGATCTATTTTCAATTACTTTTTGCAAATGGTGTGAGATAAATGTCCTACTTCATCTATGTGGATATCTAGTTATTCGAATACCATTTGTTGAAGGAAAATATTCTTTCTTCATTTAATTGTTTGGATACACTTGTTGAAAATCAATTGACTCTAAATGTGAAGACTTATTCCTGACTCACAATTCTATTCTATTGATCTGTATGTCTGCCCTTGTGCCCATACCCTAGTGTCTTACTGTAGCTTGGTACTAAGTTTTGTAACTGGAAAGTATGAGTTTTCCAACTTTAGTCTCTATTTCAAGATTGTTTTGGCTATTCTGGGTCTCTTAAATTTTCATATGAATTTTAGGGTCAGTTTGTTTATTTTTGCAAAGAGGCCAGCTAGGATTCTGAAGGAATTGCATTGAGTCTGTGACTCAATTGGAGGAATATTACTATCCTAACAATATTAAGTTTTTCCATTTATTTAGGTCTTAATGTCTTTCAGCAATATTTTGTAACTTTCAGTGTACACACTTTGTACTTCTTTTGTTAAATTTATTCCTGAGCATTTTATTCCTTTTGATGGTATTGTAAATGAAATAGTTTTCTTAATTTCATTTTCAGATTGCTCATCCCAAGTGTATAGAAATACAACTGACTTTTATATATTGATCTTGTATCTTACAACCTTGCTGAATTAAATTTTTAGTGCTAATAGTCTTTTAGTAAATTCCTTAGGATTTTCTATACAAAAGATTGTGTCACCTGTAAATAGAGAGAGTTTTACTTCTTCCTTTCCCACCTGAAAGCTTTTTATTTCTTTTCTTGCCTAATTGCCTAACTCACTGCAGTATAGTGTTGCATACAATGGTGAAAGTAGACATTCTTGTCTTGTTCTTAATCTTTGGGAGAAAAAGTTTAGTCTTTCACCATTAAGTATGATGTTAGCTGTGGGTTTTTCATAGATGCCCTTTTATCAAATTGAGAAAGTTCCTTTCTATTCCTAGTTTGTGGAGTGTTTTGTTTTGTTGTTTTCTTCATGAAGGGAGGTGTTGGATTTTGTCAAATGCTTTTCTGCATTTTGGGCTCATGAGGGATATTGGTCTGTAGTTCTCTTTTGTTGTTAATATCATTGTCTGGTTTTAGTTTCAGGGTCAAACTGACCTCATGCACTGAGTTGGAAAGTGTTCCCTCCTTTTCTATTTGTTGGGAGAGTTTGTAAAGAATTGATATCAATTCTTCTTTAAATATCTGTAAAATTCACCAGTGAAGCCATCTGCACCTAGGGGTCTTCTATGGGTAGCTTTTAAGTTTTTCATCATTTCAAAACATAAGTTTTATTGTTATTCAGGTCTGGTGAGGCTGTTAGATCAGCAGATGATTACTATTGAAAAATAGTTTGTTACTCATAGTTCCCAAGTTTCCACACACATGGGGAAATAACAGGGTTAGTCAGGAGGCAAAAGGAGCAAGGAAGAATGTTGTCAAGAACCTTCCCCCACTCCCACCACCCCGTGGAAGGCAGTGTATGCAGGTTTCAAATTGGCTAATTTGAATAATCTCATTAGGCTCTGGGACATAGATAAGGGTTGTTTCTACTTGTCTGGTGCCAGGACCTGGACTAATTAATTAGGGCAGGGAAATAGTGGCCCACATTATAAAAGCCCAGTAGACTAGATGGTGGGGTGTGGGCTCTGGATTTGTTTATTTGCACAGGAAATTTTCACTCACAAATAAATAGTTTTTTATTTCTAAGAACTGGCTAACCTTGGAAGGGCAGTGTCTCCAAGGTCCACAAAGACTCCAGATGTCAAAGCATCAGAAATACAAAAAATAAAAAAGGCATGATTAATAAACAAATTTAATCTTGTTACTTGGTACAGGACTGTTCACATTTTCTATTTCTTCTTGAATCACTTTCAGTAATAAGTATCTGTAGAAATTTGTTTATTTCATGTGCTTATCTAATTTGTTGGCATAGTATTTCCTACTAATCCTCTTTATTTTCCTAATGTTGGCAGTAATGTCCCTTTTTCACTCCTAATATTAGTAGTTTGAGCCTCCTCTCTTTTTTCCTTTGGTCTGTCTAGCTGTATGTTGGTCAATGTTGTTGATCTTTTCAAAGAACCAGCTTCTGGTTTTATTGATTTTCTCTACTGTTTTTCTTTTCTCTATTTCATTAATTTCCACTGTAATATTAATTATTTTGCTGCTTCTGCATGATTTGGGTTTAGTTTGCTTTTCTTTATCCAGTGACTTAAGGTGTAAGAATGGATTATAGTTTTGGGATTTTCCTTTTTCCTTTTCAAAAAAAGTGTTTACAGCTGTAAATTTCCCTCTAAGAACTGTTTTTACTGCATTCCATAAATGTTTGAATGCTGGGCTTTCACTTTCATTCATCTCAAAATATTTTCTAATTTCCCTTGTGATTTTTTTTCTTTGACTCATTTGTTATTTAGAAATGCGTAGTTTAATTTCCACATATTTGTGAATTTTCCTATAATTCCTTCTGTTATGGATTTCTAATTTAATTTCCTTATGGTCAGAAAACATATTTTGTATGACTTGCATCATATTTACCTTTATTGAGACTATTATAGCATCTCTCCTGAAGAATGTTTCATTGTGCCCTTGAGAAGAATTCATATTTTGCTGTCGTTGAATAAAGTGCTCTATACATGTTTGCTAGGTATGAGTAGTTGGTTTATAGTGTCGTTCAAGTCTTCCATTTCCTTGTTGATCTTATTCTCAGTTCTATCAGTTATTAAAAGTAGGGGATTGAAGTCTCTAACTATTATTGTCTGTTTTATCTTTCAATTCTGTCATTTTTTGCTTCATGCACTTGGGGCTCTGTTGTTGAGTGCAGAGATATGTTTATAATTATTGTCTTACTGATGAATTGAACTTGTTATCCTTATAAAATGTCCTTTATCTTTAAAATCTATTTTACCTGATATTATAAATATTCCAGCTTTTTTATGGTTGCCATTTGCATGCTATATCTTTTTCTTTCCAGCCTATTTGTATCTTTGAATCTAAAGTGTGTCTTTTGTAGATAGCATATGTTTAAATCTTTTTTTTTTTAAACCTGTCTGACAATCTCTTCTTTGTGATTAGATTGTTTAACCCATTCACATTTACTGTAAGTACTGAATATTTGGATTTATGTCTTCCATTTTACTTTATTCTCCTACCTTACGTCTTCTTTGTTCCTCTAGTCCCCTTTGCTGTTTTCTTTTGCATTGTGATTAATTTCCAGTGTAACATTTTAATTCTGTTAGTGTTTATTTTTCACTGCATTTTTGGTTGCTCTAGGTCTTACCAAATATATCTTAGCTTATCAGAATAGCCTTTGGTTTTATTCAAACTTAATTACAGTGAGATGTAGAAGATTTACTCCTACATAGCTCTTTTTTCTCTTCCCTCCTTTGGTGCTATTATTGCAATATATTTGCTCTCCTTTCTCTTTCAACTTCTTTAAAAGATACAGAATTATATAAAATAGTAACGATAATCATTGTTGGGTTTGTACCTCATAAAGATATATATTCATGTATAATATATACATATACATGCATATTTTATATAATTTTATGTCTTTTAAAGAAGTTGAGAGAAAAAAGGACACCAAGTATATATTTATAGAGTTTTTATATTAACCTTCTTATTTACCCTTTCCAGTTCTCTTCATTTGTTCCTGTAGATGTGAACTGTCATCCAGTATAATTTCCTTATTCCCATTCAGCTTTGCTCCCACCCACCTCCTTTCTGCTGTTATTGTCAAATATATTATGTTTCTATATGTTGGAGGCCCAAAAATAGTTATATACATATTTTTATACAATTGTTTTAAAAATAATTTCAGAGAAGAAATATGCATTTATCCTCTCTCTTGTAATTACATTTATAATTATCTTTATTGGTGCTGTTTATTTTTGGGGTAGCAAAGTTTTATTGTAAAATAAGAAACCAAGATCAAAAAGGTGGTATAAAAAGGAAAGAGGAGAAGAGTGTGGGTGAAGAATACCGAGTGTGTGAAATCAAATTATTCTCTAGGGTCACTTGCTTTCGACCTGAACAACTTTCTTTAGTTTTTTCTTGTAAAGTGAACCTATATTGTTTACATCAAATTATTGTTGCTGTTGTTTTCACTTAATACTGTACTGTGTCATTTCCTGTGACTCTTCTTCAGAAACATAACTTACTACATGGCTCATGGTCAACATGTATCTAATCATTCTCCTAATGAGTTGTTTCAACTTTTCATCGTTACAAAAGATGGTATCATAAACATCTTTGCATATATATTGTTTAGGAAACATTCCTTTTTAAAGTATGTAATTAATCTGAGAATATATTTATATCTAAAACCATTCAGACAGTCCAAAGTCCCCTTTCATAAGCCACCTCATCTTTTCCTTAAACATGATCACTCTTATTGCCTTGGTGTGGGTATCTTCTCATATATCTGTCTATGCATTAACTCGCATGGGGGTGGAAAAGGGGTGAGAGAGAGAGAGGGAGGGAGAGAGAGAGAGAGAGAGAGAGAGAGAGAGGGAGAGAGTTGATTTTGTTTGTGTATTTTGGCTTTTGATGCTGGTTTCAGTTTTACATCAATAGGATCATGCTGAATGCCCTGTATTTCATCTTGTTTTCTTCACTTAACAACATGACTGGGGGATATTTCCATGTGATAATTTGAACTCATTCTTTTAAAAAACTGCTACGTAGAATTCCAGAGTCATTTAACAAATTTTTTGTGTCCCTACTTTGTGGCAGGCCCTGAGGATTCAGAGACTATGAGTTTTATTGTCACAGTATAGATGTACCAAGATGAATTCCTATTTTGAAGAACATGTAGGTCTTCTCCCAAAGACAGATGCTTAGCAGAAAAATTACTGAGTTAGGAAGTGGGACCAGTTCATATTTTCTTTTTCATTTTTATATGCTTTATTGATCATCCTGTTACAGTTGTCCCAATTTCTTTCCCTCTGTTCCCTCCCACCCAGTGACTCCCCTCCCTCCAGTTGTTCCCCCCTCTTAGTCCATGCCCATTGGTTGTGCATATAGTTCTTCTCAACATCTTCCTGTCTACTCCACTCCCTCCTACTCTGCTTCTTAATTCCTGTACCATCTCCCTCCCTTTCCTCTTTTCCCCCTCCCTGCTGACCTCACCCAAAATGTTCCCCAGACCTATAATTCTTTTCCCACTCTCATTGCCTACTTAGTTTGCCTTTGTTTCAATTCCCTAGCTTCTGTTGTTGGTTGTTGTGATACAGTTTTCATTTTAATGTTCATAGTTTTGATCCTCTTTCTCCTAAACAAGTCCCTTTAACATTTCATATAACAGTGGCTTGGATCTGACGAACTCCTTCAGTTTCACTTTGTTCTGGAAGCAGTTTCTCTGCCCTTCTATTCTGAATGACAGTTTTGCTGGATAGAGTTATCATGATTGTAGGCATTTGCTTTTCATTTCTTTGAATATTTCTTGCCAGTCCCTTCTTGCCTGCAGAGTTCCTTTGGAGAAATCAGCTGATAGTCTTATTGGGACCTCTTTGTACATAATTCTCTTCTTCTCTCTTGCTGCTTTTAAGATTCTCTCTTGATTCTTAATTTTTGACATTTTGATTATAATGTGTCTTGGTGTGGTTCTCCCTGGGTCCAGTTTTTTTGGAACTCTCTGTGCTTCCTGGACCTGTAAGTCTATTTCCTTCCCCAAGTTAGGGAAGTTCTGCTTCATTATTTTTTCACATAATTTTTCAATTTCTAGTTCTTCTTCTTCACCTTCTGGCAATCCTATGATTCAGATGTTGGCCCGCTTATAGCTGTCCCATAGGTTTCTGAGCCTCTCCTCATTTTCCTCACTTTTCATTTCCTCTTTCTGCATTGGATGACTGTTCCTTCCCTATGTTCTGATTTGTTGATTTGATCCTTGGTTTTCTTTCCCTCACCACTAGTTTCATATGTGTTTTCATTCATTTCAACAGGACTAGCCTTCATTCCTTGCCCATCTTGTTTAAGATCTGGTGTTAAGTCTGTAAGCTTTCTTATAACCAAAGCTCTGAACTGTGCCTCAGAAAGATTTCCTATTTGCTGAGCTGTTAGATTAGATATTTGCTGGCTGGTCAGCTGTGTGACTGGGATCTCTATCATGATCTGTGCCATTCTGACAGTTTTGTGTTTACCTTTGCTTCCTGGGCAGGGCTGTCACACCTCCTACACTATAGGGGGCAGAGCCCCATGCATGCATCACAATCGGGTGACCCTTCTCACCACACTGTGGCGCTTTGTGTGGGGGCGGGGGTCCAAGATGGATTCCTGCCGTTCACTCTCCGCTGAGAGACCGGGAGTCTCTTCCTCCATCCCCACTCCCTTCAAGCCTCACAGTCTGAGGCAATGGGGGTCTGCCTTCCCTGGTGTTGGAATCGTGAGCTGATGGGTTTGGTCTGTAGCCAGGGGTGCTCCCCAGGCACTTCTCGCCTCCCTTTAAATACGGGTGCCTGTGCTTACTGCTGTCCTGCTGCCTTTGCCGCAGCTGCCACCACCTGCACAGCTTGACCTCTCCGCCCCGGCTTCGCCCCTCCAACTTCATACGTTGGACTTCCATGTAGCTTTATTTTCTGGAACTTCTGGTTATTTCTGGTTTTGCGGTAGTTGTATTCCTTCTTAGTTGTGGAGGGAGACAGAGCATGTCAGTCTAGGCCTCCATCTTCAACCAGTTCATATTTTCAAAAGGAATGCATAAGAAAAAGAGTTTACTAATTTGGTAGATGGAAATTTTGTTTTAATTTGAATTTTTTATATTACTAATGAGATCAATTTTTTAAATTTTATTAATGATTGTATTTACTTTGTGGATTGCTAGAAAAAATTTTTGACTCATACAACTCAACACCAAAAGAACAATTCAATTAAAAAATGGGCAGAGGATTGGAATAGATACTTCTCCAAAGAGGACATATAGATGGCCAATAGACATATGAAAAGATGCTCAATGTCACTAATCATCAGAGAGATGCATATTAAAACCACAGTTAGATATCACCTCACACATGTCAGGATGACTATCATCAATAAATCTATAAACAGCAAGTGTTGGTGAGGATGTGGAGAAAAGGAACCCTCATACATCGTTGGTGGGAATGCAGACTGGTACAGCCACTATGAAAAAAAGTACGGAGGGTCCCCCCAAAATTAAAAATGGAACTGCCTTATGACCTGGCGATTCCAACTCTGGGTATATATCTGAAGAAACCCAGAACACCAATTTGAAAGAAATGCACCCCTATGTTTATTGCAGTGTTAATTACAATAGCCAAGATTAGGAAGCAACAGAAGTGCCCATCAATAGATGAGTGGCTAAAAAAGTTGTGCTGCAGCCCTGACTGGTGTTGCTCAGTCATTTGGGCATCGTCCCTCAAAGCAAAAGATTGCCAGGTTCGATCCCCAGTCAGGGCACATCCTGGGTTATATGTTTGGTCCCTCACTGGGGCACATATGAGAAGCAACTGATGGAAGTTTCTCTCTCACATTGCTGTTTCTCTCCCTCTCTTTCTTCCTCCCTTCTCCCTCTCTAAAAATAAATAAATAAAATCTAAAAGTAAAAAAGTGGTTGTATATGCATATAATGGAATAGTACGTGGCCATGAAAAGAATGAAATCTTACCATTTACAACAGCATGGATGGACCTAGAAGGTATTATGCTGAATAAAATAAGCCAGTCAGAAAAAGATAAGTATTGTATGATTTTACTTATATGTGGAATCTAATGAACAAAATAAATGAATAAGCAAAATAGAAATAGTTTCATAGATACAGAGAGCTCATTGATGGTTGCCAGAGGGAAGGGAATGTGGGAGACTGGGTGAAAAAGGTGAAGGGATTGAGAAGTACAGGTAAGCAGTAACGAAACAGTCATGGGGATGTAAGTACAGCAGAGGAAATGTAGCCAATAAAATTGTAATAACTATGTGTGGTGCTAGGTGGGCAATGGAAATATCAAGTGGGAACACTGTGTATAGTATATGATTGTCTAACCACTATGCTGTATACCTAAAACTAACATAAAATAATATTAAATGTAACTAATTGAAAAATAAAATTCAAATAAAAATTTTGTGCAACTTTTAATAAAGTTTATTATTGTGCTTTTTAAATTTATTTGCATAAACGTTTAGTATATTGTGGACATTTTTCTTTTGTAGTTTTTGTTGCAAATATTTTTTCCTATTCATTTTTGTATCTAATTTTTAATGTTTCTTTGATGGACAAAAGATTTTATTTTTTAAAGATTTATTTTAATAAAGTCAAAGCATCTGTTTTTTCTCTTTTGTTGCATAAGCTGTGTTCATGCTTACAAAGGCCTTCCCAAAGTCAAGATAAGATAATCATATATTTATTTAGCTATTGGTTTCATTATTTGCATCAAACTTTTAAATCAAATCTGGAAAACATTACCGTAGGGAATGAAGAAAGATTTAACTTTATTATTTTCTCTCCCAAACTGTCTTCACAGAAATTACTGAATGAGTCTTGTTGCCCATTGTATCTGATGCTGTGGAATTCTGTCCTCATTCACCCATGCGAGGCCCTTCTCTTTATTTACATTTCTTACTTTCATCATTGATCCCACTCCCATTTTTTAATATTCTGTGGACACCCACCTTAATATGTTTAATATAGGTCTTCAAAAAATATATGTATTCTTATAAAATATGTATTGTTTGTTGTGTGTGCTTAAAATGTATATTCAATGTAAAAATCCCACAGATCATTGTTTTTATACTTGATCAGGCTTGCTAAAGTTGGGTCTATTTTGTTAATTTTTTCAAATAATCTGTCATCTGTTTATTAGTCCTATTTTATTTCTGTCCCTGCCTTTTCATTTCTTTTCCTTACATTTCACTGGGTTTATTCTACAATAGGCAAGACTTGCTCATGGAAGGAATGTGCTAGATGTATTAATTTCTTAAGACCATAGTAACAAAATACCAGAAATTGGGTGGCTTAGAACAACAGAAATGTATTCTCTCCCTGTCCTGGAGGCTAGAACTTTGTTATCAAGTTGTGGGCAGGGCCATGCTTCCCCCAGGCTGTGGGAAAGAAAACTTCTTTCTAGCTTCTGGTGGTTGCTGGTAATTCTTGGTATTTCTTGACTTGTAGTTGCATCACTCCAGTCTTTGGCTCCATCATTATGTGGCTGTGTTCCCTCTGTGTATCCAAATTTCCTTCTTATAAGGACAGCTGTTATTGGAACAGGGCCCACCTAATCCAGTATGATTTTATTTGAGCAAAGACCCTGTTTCTAAAGGTTACATTCACAGGTTTTGGGAGGGGAGGGATACTCTTCAACCCAGTACAGTAAGTCTACTTCTTTTTATGTCTTTGTGGCTGTTGGGGAGGGGATATATACATATTTTTTTAACCATTGTAATTTTGAACAGATAATTACTATAAAAGGAATGTTCTTTTTTTGGATAGTGGAAGTGTTAAGACTCCCAGATTTCTGCTGAGCTCTCGGGTTAGCAGACATGAAATTTCCACCAGTAGCATCAGTAGTAAATAACTATATTATTTGATGATATAAATTCTTTTCTAGCTTATCACAACAAAGTGAGTTTCTGGGCACAGGCAAGCAAATCAATTTTAATGAGAGCTAATAAGAGGGTACAACATTAGGTACAGCAGACCCAGGCATCTGGAATTGACACCTCTGGTAATGAAGGGGGCAACTGTGGGAAGAGGGATTCTAACAGAAGGGATTGTCTTCATCCCAGTTTCGTAACCATTCATTCTGCTTTCAGGCAGAGAGAGTAACTGGAGGTTGAGAGTGGTTGACTCTTGACTCTTAGCTTACCAACCACTGAATAAGCCTCTTATTGTAGTTGAGCCTTCAGGCTGTCATCTGGAAAGTGAGGCCATGATACTTATCTCAAAATGTTATTATTAGAAGTTTATGAGATATTATATCGAGAATTTCAAGCACTGGATCTGCCCATAAGAGGTGTTCAATAAATGTATTAGTTCCTTCTCCCAAACACTCCTCAATCATTTCCATTTCCACTGTAAAGTTAAAAACATGGAGCAAGAGAATTAATGCTATGATTTTCAGGGAATGTGAATTTCTTGCGATTTTATGCACAATTGTTTTTCTACTTATATTGCAACTATGTTTTGTGTTATTGTTGCAAGTCAGGAACGCAATTTTCAGTTAAATTCGTGCATGGGTATCTCAAATTCAAAGACAACCAACCAAGGAAAACATGCCTTATGTTTTCATCCCTGTTCCTCTGCACTTTAGTCCAGGCCTTTTCCTTTCCCAGACTGTTTCATTTTGTCATGTGCTCTGGTCCTAGAGTATAAGCAGGTGGAACGTTAAGGTAGACCCCTTTGTATAAAAACATTTATAGCTTTTATTCAAGAGTTACTTGGTGAATTTGCACTATTTGTTTCTCTTGTTCTTCCGCCCTTCCTTTGCATGTTTGCAAGACAGCTGCTTCAGTTAGCTCTCTCACTACTCTTGTGAATATTGGGATCCTTTCTGTTGTCAAAATCTTGGTAGTCGGTTCCTGGCTAGTATTTTGTAATCCATTCTGAAAATTTTAATAGCCCCTAGTTTTTCATGTCAGTTGCGTTTTCGGTCTTAGAGATTATTGTGAGTAAAGGTCAGGGCTTAGTTGGATCATCCATTCCTTTTTCCACATGTCTTTAAAAGGCACTGCAAATTCAGATGCCTAAGGCTGAAAGAAACAGACTAGTGAATTCTTTTCTGTTTGGTATTATGACTTTCCTCAAAGACACTATTATTTATTCTATTTCTAAGCATAGGTTTGTCCTTGAATTTATAAGATTTATCCTTCCAATATATGTGTTTCCTAAGTTTTTTTCCTCTCTTTTTATTTCTTTGTGAATGATTCTTAAAGAGTTTCAGACTTTTGAATGAGTATCAGACTTTTCAGTTTCATGGACCAATAAAGAGAAAACAAAAATTCTATGACTGAAATTATGTTGCCAACATTTAATTTTGCCAGGAAGAAAAAAGAATACAGTTTTCTATGATCATTTTGTAAAAGGGCACTTTAACATCACCTGGCTGGTTTAGCTCAGTGGATTGAGCGTCGGCCTGCGAGCTAAGTGTCGCTGGTTCGATCTTCCAGTCAGGGTACATCAGAGAAGGAAAACTCTGACTCCAAAAAACCTCCGCTGCCTTGCGGCATACCTCTTCAGGGGAAAGGCTAAGGGAGTAAACCCCGACAGAAAATCCGGAGCCGGAGTCCCTAAGGCGGTTTGACGTTGTAGTCAACACCGGCAACTCCTGCGGCGCACCTGAACCCAAGCTGTATCGACTCCGTCTTTCCCTTGGACCCTTCAGCTGCGAAGAGAGGGGGGGGTCTGCTGCATGGGCAACAGCAGACCCTCCATATCACCCTGCCCAGGCTCTGTAGCTTCAGCGTCATCGCAAGATGTCGATTCAACACAGGAGGAGACAGATACCATGTCACTCCCGAGTCGGACTGCACAGCCATTCTCAGCGGTGCAGATAGACTCTTAAGAAGCTACACCATCGTCTCTCGAGACGGACGGCTGCTGACGACGACTTTAACATCAAAGCAAGTAAAGAAGTAATCTTGCTAAAGGACAGTTCCTTAAGTGGGATGCTTTTAAAAAGAAAAAACTTGCTACATTGTCCTTTTTCTCTTTTTTGCCTGGGACCAGTGAAAATTCCTGTAAAGACAGGCTGCCTTAAGACTTCTATCCATATCCTGTTACCAGTTTGCTCTGAGCACTTTATCTTTATTTTGTAGAGGTTGTTTCTACCTGGCACTTTCCCCTCCTATTCCAGCAGCATTCAAAGACCTTTCCCTCCAGCAAAGGCTTCACTGGCACCGGGGAGCCTGGATCATAAATTCTGTTAGGCTGGATGTCAAAGGAGCTGGTGGTAGAGAAAGCCCAGCAGAGGTTGCAGCTGTTAGCTCTGAGGAAACCAAGCAGCTGTTCGCTGTCATTCCAGGGCTATGTCATTATTTATTGTGCACAAGGTGGCTTTACAGTTGTCCTTCATCCTTTCTCTCACCTAGGCTAGAAGACCCCAGTGCCTTTCATCTTGGTGCCATGGCTCAAGATCTTTGCCGTTTGTCTTGCTTCCCTTCAGGCTTTCTGTAAGTTTTTGTGTCATAGTCTGAGGAATGATCCAATGTCAAACACAAAATGTAGGTGTCCATAGGATAAGAATTCTTACCTTTTGGCTTTGATCAGATTTTCTTTCTGAATTCCAAGCACAGCCGCTACAACACGAGGAAGAAGATGAAGGGTCTGGTGTGCCTGAGCTGTCCCCGCAGCCCCTTTTATTTCATTTCCATCTACTCCTTTTCCTGAGTGTTGGTAGCTTCATGTTGTCATTTGCTCTTCCGGAGAGCAAACAGTCTGATAATACTGCCCACAGTAAGGGGTTAGAAGTGTAATTTCTTCCCTCCCAGAGGTTTTTACACACAGTGAAGTAGAAAGAGAGCCCAGCTTTGGAGCCTGAAGGATTTAATTCCAGCCCTAGCTATACTTGTTGCTATGCGATTTAAGCAACTGATAAAGTTTCTCAGAGACTGTTTCTTCATCAACAAAATAAGAATGATAATAATATCTGCCCCACAGGCTGGATGTAAAAATTAAATGAGATCATTAGTGGTCAAAATGCTTTATAATCTGAAAACTGTTTTGATTACTTGCTAGTCTTTTTCCTGAGTTGTAAATAATAAAAACTTATCTGAGTTAACTTGAGTAGGGATAACTGGATTTGACCAACCAAACCTCATATAAAGTAAGATCGAAAGGTTATCTGCCATCCTTACTTAAGCTGAAAGAACTTTGATGATCTGTGGAGAAAAAAAGCAACCTTTACAATGATTCTTATGCTAATATGTCCCTGTGGGATTCTCACCCAGTTTTGTGAATGAATTTGCAGTTAGGAGAAATTGTCATGGTCTCTTGGGGCTAATGATATACATAGAACTTGAGAGTAGCAGTAGCAAGAAATGCCTGTCTGTTGCTGAAGAACTAATATGGTGAGTCATTCATTGATTTATATCCTGAATTTGATGGGAATTGAGTAAGTGTGTGTGTATAGGGTGTGGGGGAACTCCTGAAAGCTTCTTTTGACAGTGGAAGCCTTGGAAGTCAGTCTTGAGTCTAGGAGCTTACAGTTCTGATTAAGAAAGTGCACAGTTTTTTATTTCATGATTAAAAATAAAAATGGAATCTTTATTATTTACTTGTATTTTTTTAGGCACAGAAGTTAAGACCTGCCTTCTATGAAGCCTTAAATAAATGAATCAGGTCTCCTTTTTATGTGGTTAATAAAGTCCATCAGGACAATGATGAACCAGCATCATCTCCAACAACCTGCTTATTTTAACATAACCAACGTTCATGTGGAAATAATTATTTAGATTTATAATTATTAATAATGCTATTAAATTGATTTTACAATAAATTAACTAACAGTTTATGCTTAAAGATGGCTTTTTCTTTTTCAGCCATAGGGAATCAATGAACCAAATATCTCTTTCTTTGTTTCACTGGATTTTTCAGTAATTAAACAGTGAACTGACATTTGCATGGAGGAGCTGTGGACCATTCAAGGGCTGTGTATTTGATTATGAAATTCTATAATTGACTGTAAAATCTATAATCCTTCATTATCAACACATGAGAGCAATCAGGGACAAACTGATAAGATCTGTTATTTTATTATTTTTTATTTTTTTCATCTCTTTTATTGTCATGCTATAAAGTTGTCTCATCTTTCCCCCATTGCTCTCCCCTGTCCCGCCCACCTCCCCCCTCTCTCACAGTCAGTCCCCACCTGTTGTCCATGTCCATGGGTCATTTACATTAGTTCTTTGACTAGACCCTTCCTCTTCTTTCCCACCTTCTCCCCCTCCTCTATACCCCCTAGTCACTGTCAGTCTGTTCCTTGTTTCCATGTCTCTGGTTCTATTTTGCTCATTTGTTTTATTCATTAGGTTCCTGTATTAGGTGATGTCGTATGGTATTTGTCTTTTACCACCTGGCGCATTTCACTAAGCATAATACTTTCCAGTTCCATCCATGTTGTGGCAAAAGGTAGGAGTTCCTTCTTTCTTTCTGCTGCATAGTATTCCATTGTGTAAATGTACCACAGTTTTTTGACCCACTCATCTACTGATGGGCACTTAGGCTGTTTCCAGCACTTGACTATTGTAAATAGTGTTGCTATGAACATGGGAGTGCATAGGTTCTTCTGAATTGGTGTTTCAGGATTCTTTGGGTATAATCCCAGCAGTGGAATTGCTGGATCAAAAGGCAATTCCATTTTTAGTTTTTTTGAGAAATTCCATACTGTTTTCCACAGTGGCTGTACCAGTCTGCATTCCCACCAAGAGTGCACTTAGGGTTCCCGTTTCTCCACATCCTCGCCAGTACTTGTTGTTTGTTGATTTGTTGATGATGGCCATTCTGACTGGTGTAAAGCGGTATCTCATTGTGGTTTTTATTTGCATCTCTGATGGCTAATGATGTTGCGCATTCTTTCATTAGCCTGTGGACCCTCTGTATATCCTCCTCGGAGAAGTGTCTGTTCAGGTCCTTTGTCCATTTTTAATTGGATTGTCTGTCTTCTTGGTATTGAGTCGTGTAAGTTCTTTATATATTTTGAAGATCAAACCCGTGTCCAAGGTATCATTAGCAAATATGTTTTCCCATATGGTTGGTTCCCTTTTCATCTTGCTGATGTTTTCTTTAGCAGAGCAGAAACTTTTTAGTGTGATATAGTCCCATTTATATTCTTTCTTTTATTTCCCTTCCCCTGGGAGATATATTGGCAAAAATATTGCTGCATGGGATAGCTGAGATTGTACTGCCTGTGTTTTCCTCTAGTACTTCTATGGTGTCACAGCTTACATTTAAATCTTTTATCCATCTTGAGTTTATTCTGATGTATGGTGTAAATTGGTGCTCTAGTTTCATTTTTTAATATGTACCTGTCCAGTTCTCCCAACACGATCTGTTAAAGAGGCTATTTTCATTCCATTTTATACTCCTTTCTTCTTTGTCAAATATTAATTGACCATACAGACCTGGGTTTACTTCTGGGCTCTCTATTCTGTTCCATGGATCTATATGTCTGTTCTTATGCCAGTACCAGACTCTTTTAATTATAGTGACCTTGTAGTATAATTTGATATCAGGTATTGTGAATCCTCCTACTTTGTTCTTCTTTCTCAACATTGCAGAGGCTATTCGGTGTTGTTTTTGGTTCCATATAAATTTTTGAAGTATTTGTTCTAGGTCTATGAAATATGTGATTGGTGTTTTAATAGAGATTGCATTGAATCTATAAATTGCTTTGGGTAATATGGACATTTCAATGATGCTGATTCTTCCCATTCACGAACATGGTATCGTCGTCGGCAGCCGTCCGTCTCGAGAGACGATGGTGTAGCTTCTTAAGAGTCTATCTGCACCGCCGAGAATGGCTGTGCAGTCCGACTCGGGAGTGACACGGTATCTGTCTCCTCCCGTGTTGAATCGACATCTTGCGATGACGCTGGAGTGTCCTCTCCAGTGAAGCTGAAGCTACAGAGCCTGGGCAGGGTGATATGGAGGGTCTGCTGTTGCCCATGCAGCAGACCCCCCCTCTCTTCGCAGCTGAAGGGTCCAAGGGAAAGACGGAGTCAATACAGCTTGGCTTCAGGTGCGCCGCAGGAGTTGCCGGTGTTGACTACAACGTCAAACCGCCTTAGGGACTCCGGCTCCGGATTTTCTGTCGGGGTTTACTCCCTTAGCCTTTCCCCTGAAGAGGTATGCCGCAAGGCAGCGGAGGTTTTTTGGAGTCAGAGTTTTCCTTCTCTGATGTGCCCTGACTGGAAGATCGAACCAGCGACACTTAGCTCGCAGGCCGACGCTCAATCCACTGAGCCAAACATGGTATATACTTCCATTTATTTGTATCTTCCTTAGTTTCTTTCTTCAGCATTCTGTAGTTTTCTGAGTATAGGTCTTTTATCTCCTTGGTTATGTTTATTCCTAGGTACTTTGTTTTTCTTGTTGCTATAGTAAACAAGATTTTTTTTCTAGTTTTTACCTCTGATATTTCATTGTTGGTGTACAGAAATCGTTTCTATTTCTGAATATTGACTTTGCATCCTGCTATTTGCCAAAATCAGTTATTAGGTCAAGTAGTTTTTTTATGGAGCCTCTAGGGTTTTGTATGTACACTATCATGTCATCTGCAGATAATGACAGTTTTAGTTCCTCCTTTCCAATTTGGATACATTTTATTTCTTTTTCTTGTCTGATTGCTGTGGCTAGAACTTTCAAAACTATGTTGAATAGGGGTGGAGAAAGTGGACATCCTTGTCTTGTTCCTGATCTTAGAAGGAAAGCTTTAAGATTTTGCCCATTGAGTACGATGTTGGTTCAGGATTCTCATATATGACCTTTATTATGTTGAAGTATGCTCCCTCTACTCCCAGTTTGCTAAGCGTTTTTTTATCATAAATAGGTGCCAAACTCCATCAAATATTTTTTCAGCATCTGTTGATATGATCATGTGATTTTTGTCTTTCATTTTATTTATGTTGTGTATTACATTTATTTATTTATTTTTCTTTTTTATTTTATTGATTATGTTGTTACAGTAGTCCCATTTTTTTTTCCCTTTTGTTCCCGTCTGGTAACCTCCTTCCCTCCAGCAATCCCACCCCCTTAGTTCATGTCCATGGGTCATGCATATAAGTTCTTTGGCTTCACTCTTCCCTATATTATTCTTAACTTCCCCCTGTCTGTTTTGTACCGACCAATTATGCTTCTTAATCCCTGCACCATTTCTCCATTCCTCCCCTTCCCCCTCCCAGCTGATAACCCTCCAAATGATCCCCATATCTGTGATTCTATTCCTATTTTGATTTGCTTAGCTGGATTTTGTTTTAATTTATTAGATTCAGTTGTTGATAGTTGTGAGTTTGTTGTCATTTTAATGTTCATAGTGTTGATCTTCTTTTTCTTAAATAAATCCCTTTAACATTTCATATATTAATGGCTTGGTGATGATGGATTTCTTTAGATTAACCTTGTCTGGGATACACTTTATCTGCCCTTTCATTCTAAATAATAGTTTTGCCGGATAGAGTAATATTGGTTGTAGGTCCTTGCTTTTCATCACATTGAACACTACTTGCCAGTCCCTTCTTGCCTGCAAAGTTTCTTTTGAGAAATCAGCTGATAGTCTTATAGGCACCCCTTTGTAGGAAACTCTCTGCTTTTCTCTCATTGCTTTTAAGATGGTCTCTTTATCTTTCACCTTTCGAATTTTAATGATGATATGTCTTGATGTGGTCCTCTTTGGCTCTAGCTTGTTTGGGACTCTCTGTGCTTTCTGGACTTGTATGTCTATTTCCTTCATCAAATTCGGGGTGTTTTCCTTCATTATTTTTTCACATAAGCTTTTCATTTCTTTCTCTTCCTCTTCTACTTCTGGCACCCCTATGGTTCAGATGTTGGCAGGTTTAAAGTTGTCCCAGAGATTCCTAAGCCTCTATTTATTTTTATTTTTATTCTTGTTTCCTCATTCTGTACTGGTTGACTGTTTTTTTTCCTTCCTGTGTTCCAAATCACTGATCTGAACCCTGGTTTCCTTCCCTTCCCCATTGGTTTTGTGTGGATTTTCCTTCATTTTATTTAGCAGAGCCTTCACTTCTTTCGTTATGTATTTGGCATACTTAAGTATATCTGTGAAGTCTGTGAGCCTCTTTATCACCAGTGTTTTAAACTCTACATCTGTTAGGTTGGCTATCTCCTCATCTGTTAGGTTGGTTGTCTCCTCATCGCTTAGTTCTATCACTGAAATCTTGATTCCTTCCCTCTTTTGGGCCATAGTTCTCTGTCTCCTCATTTTCACAGGCTCCTGTGTTTGTTTGCCTCTGTGTCTTAGGTAGAACTGTAGCACCTGTGACATTGTAAGGGGCAGAGCCTTAGGTGCTTGTCAGTAACGGGTGACCTGTTTCACCACATTGTGGCACTATATATGGGGGCGGGGTTTGAGAGGAAATAATGTCATGTGCTCAGTACTCGGCCCTTAACCAGGTACTTCTCCCACTTCTGTATGGGACTGGTGTCTCTCTAGCTGTTGCTCTGGCTGTCGTTCCCAGAGTGGGTGGGTCTGCAGATGTTCTAGGATGGGGGCCCTTTAAAAAAGAGGACTCTGCTGAGAGACTGACAGTTTCTTCCTCTGCCCCACCCCCACTGGTTTGCACAGTCAGAGGCAATGAGGCTTTATTTTCCCTGGTGCTGAAACCATGAGCTGCACAGTCTGGTCTGGGGCTGAGAGCACTCCCCAGGTGTCTCTCCCTATGTTTTAAAACACGTGACTGCGCTTTCCACCAGCCTGCTGCTGACACCACCACATTGTGTCCTCTCTGCCCTGGCTCTGCCTGTCCTACCAGACTGGATGAGTATTTCTTCTTTATGTCTTTGTTTCTTGGACTTCCATGCAGCTCAATATTCTGGAGGTTCTGGTTGTCTCTAGGTTGGAGGTAGTTGTATTCCTTCTTAGATGGGGAGGGAGATGCTGCGTGTCTGTCTAGGCCTGCGTCTGGGCCGGAAGTCCCTGTTGATATCCTTCTTGAAATCGCCAAGATTTTCCTTATATATTTGAGTGCTCCTATGTTGGTCCATATGTTTACAGGGTTATGTCATCTTGATGGATTGTTCTGTTAAGTATTATGAAATGTCTTTCTTTGTCTCTTGTTATGCCCTTTGTTGTGAAATCTGTTTTGTCTGAGATAAGTATTGCTACTGTGAAAAATACTCACAATAAAACACCAGGACACATGATTTGAGCAGCAATGTGAGGCGTTTATTTACGAGTCTGTAGAGTCTAGCGCACCGCCAACAGGGAGCATGTGTGCGTGAAGTAGACAAAGAAAACTGGTTTTATACTAATGCAATTAGCACCCCCCCCCCCCCACTGGTTTCTCCATTACTGGTTAATCCGGATTCACAATCTAACACGATTAACTACTTAACTGGGGGTGTGATTAACTAAGGGTAATCTAGTTATAGGTCTATCTCCAACTTATTTGCAAAGTTACCTAGCTACATCTTCCCATTTCTCTGTGTTTGGTGATAACAATCCTCTTCCTTTTGATCCCAGAGATATGTTTGAGGAGTTGTGGAATGTCATTTCCTCGCCTCTTTTCCATGATTCATCTGTTAATTATCTCCTACTGGTTTGAGAGTCATTGGCTTCCTTCCTTATCTCTAACAATTCTCTGTCTCCTTTGGAAAATTGACTACTCAAATCTCTAATTTGTCCCTTCAAAATTTCTGAGGATTTCTCGATTCTCTTCCTCATAGCAAGGATTTTCTTCAGCCTCCAGAAGGAGGAGATTATTCTGTTGGTAAATTACTGGCATCTGTTTAGTTAGTGCAGTCTCAATTAATCTCTTAACTAAACCTCTGATGCAGGGAATAATACAGCAGCCTAAAGCAGTAAGGGCTCCTGCTACTACAATGAGGGAGGGGAGACAAGAGCTGATGTGGTCATTCCTTTCCAACTGCCAAACCAGTTTTCTAACTATCCTGTTTTAGGATTGTCGATACCTGAGTTTTCAGCTAAATCATTTGCTAGGGTGGTCAGTCCCTGTAGAGCTTTAGTGATAGTCCCATCAGGAGCTGTATTATTGGGGATAAAAGTGCAACAATGTCCCCCGAGCATTACACATACACCTCCTTTTTCTGCTAACATCATATCCAGTGACATCCTATTTTCTCAGGTTATTCGACTGGTGGCATCTATCTGTTGAGCTGTTTCTTCTATAACATCCCTGGTATAATGAATAAATCTCTGCTGATTATAATAAATATAGTTTATCCAATAAGCATTTATATTATTTGTTGACCACCAGAAGAAGACTGACTCAAACCCTGTCTCTATCTGATTTCTAGCCTTAAACTCATCTGGAACTCCTTTAGGGACCCCAATGGCATTGATATAGATGTGAGGATTGAATGATCCACCAGGGTCTCTTGACCTCTTTTTTGTCACCATTTTATAGTCAAAATCCATCCCATCTCCTTGGGGCCTTGGAAGAACCAAAGCCATTTGTATAACTAAGATAGTAGCTACCAGCCATAGCTATACAAAGGCATCTTGAAAGCTCTCCTCTTCCCCCACTCTCTAACTGCAGGCTCTGCGGAATTTTTCAGGGACCTTACTCTATACCAATCTTCCTTCTGAGACTTAAGACCCTTTATAATCTTATAAAGGACAATGGGCAAAGATCTCACGCTCCTCTAGCTGCTTCAAGCTGAACATGCCATTGTCCTACCTATCCTTGAGTCTAGAAATCCCTAAAAGAGTGGGAGTGAGGAGGAGGCTGGCCTACGCACATGGGGAAGAATTCTGTAAAGTTCAGGTCACTTGGCTATCCCTGGGCAGCAGCACGCTCAGTTTCCAAGGGCTGGCACTGCTGAACAAACTGGCATCTTTGTCATATTCTGGAGGCAACAGATTTGGCAACAGAGTTAAAAGGCATAATTAAAACTATAACCACTAGATGACAACAGGCATGGATTAATATTTAATGCCCCACATTAGGAAAAATAATTGGCGTCTTTGGCGGAGGTGTGCTAGGCATGTCACACCTGTTCAAAGCCCTTTTGCCCACTAAACTTAGTTTGGGCCAAGGGGAATATTTTAGAATTTCCCCTTTCTCAGACCTCTGGGCCCTTTCTGTTCAAGCTACAGGACAAAAAAAAAAAAAAAAAAAAAAAGAAACTAGTTTTAAAGTGAAGCCCACAGACTGCCCCACGTTTTACCAACCCAATCACTTAGTTCAGCCAAACCACTGAGTCTCAGGAGGCGTTGATGCAGATGGGCTTCTTAAGTGAGGCCTATATATGCAGGCAATTACTCAGGTAGTGAGATTATAAGCTTATGTCCTATACAAACAGAAGGAATAATACACATATTAATTCACACAACATAACCCACAAACCAGCCTCTGAATCAGTAAAACCATGGAGACATCCAGTCACAGGGCCTTTGCTGGAATGATATTTAACAGTGGCAATTTGACAGGTCCTCCTTGCCTGTAGATTGAACATTTTTGATGATTACAAACCTGGCTTTAACTTCTAAATGAAAACAAACTTTTCAAGACAGCTGCACTAGTTTATAGTCTTCCACTGAGCATTGTGATTTTCCTCAAATCATGATTTTTCTCCTTAAGATTACCCTCCTTGTCGTTAAAGGGACTGCACTAAGTCCAGTTTTAATTTAGCCTCCTAATTTGCATAAACACAAGAGCAGCAGTTGATAACATATAATCTTTAAGTATGCTTTGCTGGAACACACACGAGGAACCTTCAGACTGACCTTCAGACTGCCCTCTGGGCACAGAAGCTGAGCCACACACCTGCCATCTGGCCTTGCCTGTAAAATCCATGCTTTTTACAAGTGCTTCAGGTTTTCCATTGTGCCTTAAGTTTCCTTCTAGCCATCAATCAGGAATGCAAACTTCGTTCCTTCCCTAGAAAAATTACCACGAACCACACAGCTAACCAGGGTATCAGACTTTTTCCACCTTGACTTTCATTAGCCTTGAAAGTCAACTCCCATTCCTCAGGGCTTTCTGGTAACAACCAGAGCCTAGGCATGCCTCCTTCAGGCATGACATCCCAGTCAAAGCCTCGGCTGACAAAACCATGATTAACAACTGGACTTATTAATTTTATGCAAAGAAACCTTATGTCATTTCTTACTTCTTTAGAATGCCAAATACTGGAGGGATTCTGTAGGGAGAAAAATATAAGGCGTGATGGGAAAATCTTGTCCTTCAAAATTGCATTTCCATGCTTTATACCTTCCATTACTAAAAATATACAATTTCGTTTCAAAACCTTTATAAACTTCTAACAAACCATTTTCATTTACATGCATTACAGTTTTCCTGGTTCCCTTTCTTTCATGTGATGTTTTAACTTTTCCTGGGAAACCTCAGTTTTTCCTTTCAGAGCATAAACAGAGCAATAATTCAAAACACAAATAGCTAGACTCTCTCTCTCCAGTATATCCACTGGCCTCTTAGAGAGACATGCCCTTGGCAGAGATATGTTCACTTGCCCAGGCTGGAGCACTCATCAGCCCTGAATGACCCTTCCTGGGTCCTGGGTGGCAAGAGGAATTTTCGCCGACCGGTTTACAGATGACCTTTCCTAGGTCTCATTGGTCAAAAACAGATACAGAGAATTCTACAACAGAACAGACCAAAATACACTTTTATAAAATCAGAACACAAGCAGCTGAGGTTTCCTTTTCCTAGGTTTAAAACTTCCATAACTTTCCTTTTTATTATTATGACTTTCCACAGACCTTCCGCAACATTCACAAACTTTCTAAATACCCTTTGCTTCTTTAGATTTAACCATAATATGTTTCCAATCCTTGTTCTTTTTCACATTGTGAGGGACTATACTCAAACTCAGTATCTGGCAGCTAAAAATTCCTAGATTTGCAGAGATATCCTGCAGCTTTAAACAAACTTCTGCTTCTCTTCTTCTCTTCTAATGTAAACTTCCTGAGCTTTCCTGAGTTTTTCAACTGTCCTATGTGGTCCAATAATCTACCTTCTGCAATTTCTTACAAGTATATGGCCAGCTTCTGTTACAAAGGTGACTTTTAAGGTGCCCTGCCCTACAGCATTCTCTGGATTTAGACCAGAATACATTATCATCTGGTCCCTGAGCTTCTGTAGGAATGCTGATGGAGCTTCAACTCTTTCTTGCTGTATCTCGACTGTGTTGGAGACATTCTGTGCTTGGGGAATGGACTCCTTGACTCCCCTGATGATGAGGCTCCTAAGGTCCTGTTTAGCCAGGACAATTTCCTGACCAGGAGGATGTTCCCTTTCCCATATCCTCATAGCAGCCAGTCTGATCATTCCCCTCTCTTCCCCACTGAAGATGTCTAGTATAGACATTAATTTCATCCCCATGTGTATGCTGGATTCAAGGAACTGATCTCATTGTTCTGCCAATCCAAAGGGGTCCTCTACCAACCACTTCATATTGCGCTTGAAGTTTCTAACTTCAGCGCTTGTTAAAGGAGCATTTGACATATCCAATTTGTCCTGGGCTCATGGACACCTCCCTAAGGGGAAACATTGGCTTCTCTGTGGGAACGGGAAAGTTCTTCAGGTCTTGCTTACATTGTTCTAATTCTTTTCTTAATCTAGAGTAAGTTCCCATCAGTGCTGTGGGTGTTGTGGGCATGGCTACTAGTTGGGCACCTGTTAGGTATCACTGGCCTGATTCATCTGTACTGTCTGTCTGCGGTGCCAGTGCCCAGTTGGCCATTGATGGCCAGGGCTGTAAGGCAGTGGCAGACAGGAAAGAGGCTTTATTTTCTTTTTCTTTTACAGGGAAGAGACCTGCAGACCTGCTGGTAGGCTGTAACCAGCAGAGAGCATATGCCTTCTCTTCCTTAGAAGCTGATGCCTGATCACTCACATATAAGCTCAGGGCTTGACAAACCCAAATTTCATCAGACCAAAATTGGGGCCAGAAAACAGATTGCCCCTTATTGGATTCCTTTGGCCAAAGGAGATACCAATATTTTTTTACCATTTTGTTTTTTCTTATTCTGGGTCTGGGGAACTTCTCCCCAGTGTTCTAACATTTTACCTAATTCTTTAGTTTCCTTAGCCTTAGAATTTTATTTCCCATCTTCAGTCGATTCCTGTGACTATGGCTGGATTTGGTTGTGTCCTCAATCCCCCTTACTGGAGATTTCTTGTATATGGAAACACTGTGAGCTTGACCCCCCATATTGGAGGTTTCTTGTTCATGCCTTGTGTGCTCAACCCCCAATACTGGAGGTTTGTTGCACACAAACCTGTGAGCTCAACCCCCCATATTGGAAGTTTCTTGCTCACAGCCCTCAGCCACACACACACATTTGATCTCCAAGGATGCCCAACCACCAAGATAGTAATTAACCCAATTTTCTTACCTTGGCCCGTGCAGAAGGTTGCCTGGTTACTGCGGTGTTTGCTTTTGTTTCCCCCCTGCATCGGTTCTACTGCTGTCCCAACAAGTCTCGGGTCAATTTCTGGACACTGTGAGGTGGGTGGGCCCTGGGTCAAGCAGATCACCCAAAAGTGGGGAGGATGTGTTTCCCTGCCTTGGCAAAGAGCCTCTTCCTGCACACAGGCAGAGTATCCTGGACAAGCCCCCAAATTGTGAGAAATGCTCACAATAAAAAACCAGGACACAGGACTTGAGCAGCACAGCGAGGTGTTTATTATGAGTCTGCAGAGTCAGGTGCACCGCCAGCCAGGAGCATGTGCACGCGAAGTAGACAAAGAAAACTGGTTTTATACTAATGCAATTATTGCCCCCTTTCCTCTCCTTCTCCCCCATTTCTCCATTACTGGTTAATACAGATTCACAATCTAATGCAATTAACTACTTAACTCAGGGTGTATTAACTAAGGGTAATCAAGTTATAGGTCTATCTCCAACTTATTTACAAAGTTACTTAGCTACGCCTTCTCATTTCTCTGTATTTGGTGATGACAATCTTCCTCCTTTTGATCCCAGAGATATGTGTGAGAAGCTGTGGAATGTCATTTCCTCACCACTTTTCCATGATTCATCTGTTAATTATCTCTTACTAGTCACTGGCTTGCTTCTTTATCCTTAACACTACCCCAGCTTTTTTTTTAATGTTCATTTGCTTGAAACAATTTTTCTATCCCTTCACTTTCAGTCTGTGTAGATCTTTTGTTCTGAGGTGGGTTTCTTATAGACAGCATATATGTGGGTCATGCTTTCTAATCCATTCAGCTACCCTATGTCTTTTGATGGGTGCATTTAATCCATTCACATTTAAGGTTATCATTGATAGGCACTTATTCATTGTCATTTTCCCCCTTTGTACCTGTGTTCCTCTCTGTCTCTCTCTGTTTCTTCATCTTCTTAAAGCAGACCCTTTAGCATCTCTTGCAATGCTGGTTTGGTGGAGATGTATTCTTTTAGCCTTCTTTTGTCTTGGAAACTCCTTATCTCACCTTCCATTTTGAATGAGAGCCTTGGTGGGTAGAGTAGTCTTGGTTGTAGGCCTTTGTTTTTCATTGCTTGAAATATTTTTTGCCACCCCCTTCTGGCTTGTAGTGTTTCTGTTGAGAAATATGATAGCCTTATCAGAGCTCCATTGTATGCCATTAGCTGTTTCTCTCTTCCTGCTTTTAGGATTCTCTCTTTGTCTTTGAATTTTGCCATTTTAATTATGATGTATCTTGGAGTGGGCTTGTTTGGTTTCATCTTCACTGGGACCCTCTGTGCTTCCTGGACTAGTGTAACTTTTTCTCTCATCAAGTTAGGGAAGTTTTCTGTCATTACTTTTTCAAACAGGTTTTCTATCCCTTTTCCTCTTCTTCTCCTCTGGTATTCCTACGATACGGATATTATTACGTTTCACGTTGTCCTGCAGCTCTCTTAAAACCTCTTCATTCTTTTTCTGTCTTTTTTCATTTTGTTGTACTGTCTGGGAATATTTTTCTATGTTGTCCTCCAGCTCATTGATCCAATCTTCTGCTTCATCTAGCCTGTTTTTGATTCTTTCTACCATGTTCTTCAATTCAGAATTTGTATTCTTCATTTCTTCCTGACTCTTATTGATAGCTTCCATGTCCTTTTTCATGCTGGTGTAGTTCTCAGTAAGTTCCTTGTAGCTTCCCTGGAGTTCTTCGTAGTTCCCCTGGAGCTCTTTGTAGTTTTTTTGAGCGTGCTGAGCTCATTGAGCTTCCCTATAATCATTATTTTGAATTTCATGTCTGATAGTTTGCTTACCTCTATTTCATTTAGCACTCTTGCTGAGGATTCTGCCTTTCCTTTGGGGGATTGTTTCTTTGTCTCCCCATTTTTTTGTGACTCTTCTTGTTTGTTTCTGCTTCTTAGATTGATCTGCTCTGACTTCCTGTCTTCGTGCTGTGAACTTCTGTGGTAGGACACCTGTGGGATTCCGTGGTGCAGTCTCCTTGATCTCCTGAACTTGATACTCTTGGGATGACATTTATGCCATTTATTTGGGCTGTGTGGTTGTACTTGGGTTTTGGTTGTTGTTGGGTTTCTCTTTGGTGGGTCCTACCCTCCAGCTAGCCAACTGAGAGTCACTTCTCCCACCATCTCTTGTATGTTGTTGTAGAGGTGCACTTTCTTTACTTCCTGGATTTGCCCCTGGTGGTGTCAGATTGTGTCCCAATCTGGGTCTAAGCAGCCTGTTGGAGACTACCAGAGATCTACTGCCTTTTTCTGCCTCCTTTAGTTGTTAATCTATTCAATCTGTGATCTGCCATGAGGCTTAAGCACCAAGGGTGGGGTGGATTAACTCCTGTGGGCAGGGCCATTGTGTCACCTCAGGCTGATGCCACTTGGAGGGGAGTGGTCTGCTTGCAGTATGGAGGATGAGTCAGCACTGATACCCAGTCGGACGCCCCCTCAGTTCTCTCCTGAAAGCTGTTAGGGATAAAGAAGTCAGTGACTCTCAAACCAGTAGGAGATAATTAACAGATGCATCATGGAAAAGAGACTAGGAAATGACATTCCGCAGCTCCTCACACATATCTCTGGGATCAAAAGGAGGAAGATTGTCATCACCAAATACAGAGAAATGGGAAGATGTAGCTAGGTAACTTTGTAAATAAGTTGGAGATAGACCTATAACTAGACCACCCTTAGTTAATCACACCCTGAGTTAAGTAGTTAATTGCATTAGATCGTGAATAGTATTAACCAGTAATGGAGAAACAGGGGAATAGGAGAGAGGATGGGGAGCTAATCGTGTTAGGGAGGGGGAGCTAATCGCATTAGTATAAAACCAATTTTCTTTGTCTACTTCGTGTGCACATGCTGCTGGCTGGTGGCACAACCAACTCTGCGTAATCATGAATAAACACCTCGTTGTGCTGCTCAAGTCCTGTGTCCTGGTTTTTTATTGTGAGCATTTCTCAGAAAGCCACCACCCCAAATTCTCCTTAAGCATCTCTAGTCCTCTCTGCCATCCCTCTGCTGGAGCCCAGTGTAAGTGGGCACCAATATATTTTTGTACATGCTCCCTTTAAAAACTCTCTGTCTCCCACCATTTCTCTCAGGCCAGCAAAAAACCCCACGGCTTTTTGCTTTTCACAGCTGGATGTTATTTTACTTTCCTCATTGTTGCTGTAGGCTGTGAAGTCCAACTTGGGGTTTAGACCCTGCCCTTCTCAGGGGGAACCCCCGGCTGCTGAGCTGTTTCTCAGTTCCTTCAGCTGCCACCCATTGGAGCCCACCCAGCCCTTTTGCGTCTCCGCAATTCCTACTGGTCACGCTGTGATGGAGTGGCCTTCTCTGTCTCTCCGTGGTTATAAGGATTCTCTTCAGCTGGTGTTTGGTTGATTATTCCAGATGACTGCTCCACAATTAAGTTGTAATTCCAGATTGGTCCTGGGAGGAGGTTAGTGTAGCTTCCACTTACTCCTCTGCCATCTTGGGTCTCTAGTTAATTTTTTAATTTTTAAGTATATTTTAATGATTATGTTGTTACAGTTGTCCCAAATTTTCCCCCTTTGCCTCCTTCTGCCCAATACCCCTTTCCCTCCAGTAATACCCCCTAATTCGTGTCCATGGGTCATGTGTGTGAGTTCTTTGGCTTCTCCCTTTCCTATACTATTCTTAACATCCCACTGTCGACCTTGTTTCTACCAAATATGCTTATTGATCCCTGCACCATTTCCCCCATGCTTCTCTTTCCCCTCCCAGTTGATAACCCTCCAAATGATCTCCATACCTGTGATTTTGTTCCTGTTCTAGTTTTTTGCTTAGTTTGTTTTTGTTTTTTAGATTCAGTTGTTGACAGTTGTGAGTTTGCTGTCATTTAAATGTTTATAGTTTTGATCTTCTTTTTCTTAAATAAGTTCCTTTAATATTTCATATTATAAGGGCTTGGTGATGATGAACTCCTTTAGCTTCACCTTGTCTGGGAAGCACTTTATCTGCCCTTCCATTCTAAATGATAGCTTTGCTAGGAGCCTTGCTTTTCATCACTTTGAATACTTCTTGCAAGCCTCCTCTTGCCTGCAGAGTTTCTTTTGAGAAATCAGCCAATAATCTTATAGGAGATCCTTTGTAGGTAACTCTTTGCTTTTCTCTAGCTGTTTTTAATATTCTCTCTTTATCTTTAACCTTTGGCATTTTATGATGATGTATCTTGGTGTGGTCCTCTTTGGGTCTAGCTTGTTTGGGACTCTGTGCTTCCTGGACTTGTATGTCTATTTCCTTAGCCAAATTAGGGAAGTTTTTTAAAATTATTTTTTCAACTAACCTTTCAATTTGTTGCTCTTTTTCTTCTCCTTCTGGCACCCCTATGATTCAGATGTTGACGCATTTAAAGTTGTCCTAGGGGTTCCTAAGCCTCTCCTCGATTTTTGCATTCTTGTTTCTTCTGGTTGAATGTGGGACTCTCAGTTCCACTGCCGTTTGAGCCAAACTGCCTCTCCACCCCATCTCCATGACTCCACCCCTGCTACCTGTCTAGATGAATGTTGCCTCTTTAAATCCTTGGTTATCATACTTCTGTATAGATAAATTTTCGGACAGTTCTGGTTGTTATTTGTTTTTGAGACCTTATTGAGTAAGGAGGCAAAGTGTGTCTACCTGTGCCTCCATCTTGACCAGAAGTCTGATAAAAATTTTGAAGCAGTAAGTGTTAAAACTTGCTGGCACTGAGGTGTGTATGAAGAGATTACAGAAATGTGTTGGTAAGAAAAAGTCCATATGACTCTGCTACAGTTGTCCTCTCCTTGCCTCAACTAGACATGGGTCTCTGAGCATGGCAGTAGTCCCCAGACCCAAATCTTTGTAATAATGTTGACAGGTGGAGTACTAAGTTTGAACTGATGTTAGGAACTGAATGTTTACGTCACTCCCTCTCCAACCCCACTTTGCATGTTGAAGGCCTAACATCCGGTGTGATGGTATTTAGAGATGGGCCTTGGGGAGATAATTAGGGTTAGGTTAGGTCATGAAGATGGGAACTGATGATGGGATTGGTACTCTTTTAAGAAGTGGAAGAGTCCTCAGAACTCTGTCTCTGTCATGTGAAGACACAAGGAAAGTGCAGCCAGGAAGAAAAATTTCACCAGGAATAGAATTGGACAGCACCTTGATCTTGGACTTCTGGCCTTCAGATTGGTGAGAAATGTCTGTTGTTTAAGGCACCAGGTCTCTGGTATTTGCTCTGGCAACTTGAGCAGACTGAGATCTAGGCTTCGGATAATTCAGTAAACGAATTAGATTTCTCTGGTGTATTGTCCCATGACTATAACTTTCTTTGTAGTAATTTTTTCTTTATTTTTATTAGCAATCATATCCAACTTCGTCAACAATTATGGAATATGCAATTTGATCTCATTACTTTATTGCATAAGAATTTGTTAAACATATAGTAACATAGTCACCTTAGCCTTAAACTTCGAATAGGATACAAAGGTAAATGCCTGTCACTGCAATTGAGAATCTAACAGTTTACACCCAAGTTGTAAAGAAAAAATAACTGAACAGAAGACTGAACTAAGTGCTGTGGGAACCCAAGGATTGAGACTTCCAGAGATTCCAGGAAGGCTTTTAAGAGGGTTGACATTTGAGTTTTACTAAGTAATAAAAATGAATGTGTCCCTGGCCAGGTAGTCAATTGGCAGAAGTGTCATCCCAATGCACCAAGGTTGTGGGCTTGGTCCCCAATCGGGGCACATAGAAAAATCAACCAATGAATACATAAATAAATGGAACAACAAAACTTACGTTTCTCTCTCTCTCAAATCAATAAATTAAAAAAAAATTAAATGCATGTGAAAATTAGTATCAACACCCTAATGCCATTGAGTGTAAACTATGAAACATATTAAACACACACAAAACAGAAAATACTACGACAGACTTCTGTATATCTGCTCCCCAAATGTAATATGATAACCTTCATTTTAAATATCTGTTCACTTGTTTTTTAATTTTTAGAAGAAAAATGCAGTAGTTACAGCTTAAGTTCTATCCTTCATCTCCTTCATCCCTTTATTTTTTTTTTCTACTCAGAAGTAATAGCTATCCTGAAATCGATGAGTATCACCACACGTATTTTGGAATACTTACTGCATAGGTAGGTATGTATACTTACCTATAGAATTGTTATATGTACTTTTTAAATGCGTGCATGATTTTGAGGTTTGCTCACATCTGGATAGGTTGTTCCCTCACTAGTTCTGGAGGAGTAATAAATCAGTAGTCTAATAAACTTTCTTATACATATCTCATGTGCACTTGAGACAATATTCTCTCGTTTAGATACCTAGAAATGGAGCTTTTAAACCATTTTAAGGAAACTCAGACTATATTTTAATCACTTCAAGAAGGTATTGCTCCAACCTAGCAAACTGCCTTATTGCTTGAACACAAACTGCAATATGAACCTTACACTAACAAAGTACAATAATAATTCGTACTTATTGAAGCTTCCTCTGTGCCAGGCACTGTTACGTGGGGTTTACAGGAGTGATTTTCCCAGCACATTCAATTTTGCCTGCTCTTTTTTTTCTTCATTTCAACTTAATTTATACAACCAAAAGCTTTGTTCCCAGTTAAAGGATTTTTCATTTTAACGAAGTCCATCATTGATTTTTGTTTCATGGATCATGCTTTTAAAAATTATTATTGTGGTAAAAAACCACATAACAAAATTTAAGTATCTTAATCATTTTTAACTGTACAATGCAGCAGTATTGACTATATACACATTGTTGTACGACAAATCTCTAGAACTTTTCATCTTGCAAAACTAAAACTCTATGCCAGTTAAATAAGAGCACCATATTTCCCTCTCCTAGTAACCACATTCTGCTTTCTGTTTCTATGCACTTGACTGATATAAGTGGAATCATGTAGTATTTGTCCTCTTGTGACTGGCTTGTTTCACTTATCATAACATCCTCAAAGTCCATCCACATTATAGTATATGATAGGATTTCCTTCTTTTTTAAGGTTGAATAATATGACTGTATATAGATGCCACATTTTGTTTATCTATTCATCTGTCATTGGACATTTGGGTTGCTTCCACCTCTTAGCTATTGTGAATAATGCTGCAATAAGCTTGAGCGTGCAAGTATCTCTCCAAGATCCCGTTTCAGTTCTTTTGGATCTACACCCAGAAGTGCGGTTGCTGGGCCGTATGATAGTTCTAGTTTTAATTTTTTGAGAAACCTCCACACTGCACTCTATACCATTTTACATTCTCACCAAAGGTGCACAATTGTTCGATTTTTCCCCACATCTCCACTAGCACTTATTATTTTTTGTTCATTTGTTTGTTTTTCTTTTTGGATATTTGCCATCCTAATGGGTATGAGGTGATATTACATTGAGATTTTGATCTGCATTTTATTCATGATTAGTGACCTTGTGTATGCTTTTTTTAAAGTTCTACTTCAGCTTTAGTCTTATTTTATTTAAAATTTTATTTTTCAATTAGAGTTTACATTCAATATTATTTTGTATTAGTTTCAAGAATACAGCACAGTGATTAGACAATCATATACTTTACGAAGTGTTCTCCCCAACATTCCGTTACCCCACAGCACCATACAGTTATTATATTATTGACTATATTCCCTCTGCTGTACTTTACATCCCTGTGACTATTTTGTAACTGCCAATTTGTACTATTTTTGGCCATTTGCGTGTCTTATTTAGAGAAATGTCTGTTCAAGTTTTTTGCCCATTTTTTAATTGGGCTATTTATTTATTTATATATTCCGGATATTAACCCCTCACTGGGTAGTATATGGTATGTGAATATTTCTCCTATTCTGAAGGTTGCCTTTTTACCCTGTTGATTGTTCCCTTTTTGCACAGAAGAAATCCACTGGATGCATATGAGACTTCTCATTTCATTGTATCCTAGACAATGCTGGATAGTGGCAGATTTTTTCTTCCTTGTCCCTCACATTTTATAGACTGTGAAAGCCTTGGAACTTGGACAGAAACAGTTCTAGAACACAGGACTCCTCATTCCCAACCCAGGGCTCAGTAGTTAATATAAATAATAACCATTTATGCTCTTTTACTTCTACTTTCTACAAAGTTTTCAGAGACATTTTAAGATAATTGACAAAGTTGTGGGCCTGAAGTTTTACTTTTGCCCTATACTCCCTCTTGCCCCAAGTCTGGTAGAAAGGGGATACAGCGAGTCTTTCATTTCAAAAGCTTCCTGGAAAACATGACTACTTATCTTGTGTTTTTTAAGTGTGTGTGGAAAATAGGGCAGAGCAGTAGGGGTGAAATTATATACTGTCATTTGGAAAGTCTAGGGTACTTTAAGACAGGGCTAGAGATAAAATTCAAGGAATGGCTGAATCAGAAAAAGGTTCATCAAAATAGGCCTAGGTGTTAGTAAGGCAACTAAGGAGAAAGGTTATTTGGACAGAGGTGCTGTGCAATTTAAATCTGAGAGGTTGATCTGATTCTGCTAGTATGAAAACCCTGATATGCTTTTATAGGGCAACATACTTCTATGCAAATCATACATCATCCTAGAGAACTCATTATTCAGAAATAATGTAAAGAGAAATTCTCCTTCCTTTATCTTAGTCTCAGAGGATTTCCTCTTAGCTGAAAGGGCTGAAAGGGTAGATATTCACGCAAGTTAATAGGTATGAATTAAAACTGAGGTCTTTTCCCTGAGGAACACCCAGCCTGGAATTAGGCTCTGCATTTAGGAATGATGCAGAGAGACACCAGGGAAAAGGGCAGCATGATGGGTGGATCTCAGGCAACACTCCATGAAGCTATCCTTCACTTAACCCAGACCTATAGGTTTGTTTACTTGATAGCTCATTAATCTTTAAGACTTGGTGTCCTCATCTGAAAAGATGAGGGTAATAATTCTGAGTTCTCAGGACTGTTGTAACAATTAAAAGAGATAACGCATTGGAAGTGCTTAGCATATAGGAAGCACTTGATAAATGGCACTTCTTATTAGTTTCTTCCCTCTCTGAATTCTTAAAAAAGGCTTTTTGGTTGAGTGCTTCATAACTTAGTAGCTAATTGCATACTGTCTTAGGTAGTTTAATACAGTTTCTTCTAAGTTAATTGCATCTTTCTTATGGATCACAGATCTTGTGAAGGCGACACTATCTTAATAATATTCATACTTAAACCCGCTCCTTTACAGTGTACAAACGTGTTCACATATTTTCTTTTCCATGTCTCTAGAATCTACCAGTTGTCTGGCCACAGCTGAACATAGATGAAGCTCTTTATGATATGTATTAACTGATTGATGGCTCCCTTCCAGAGGTGAATTCAGTGATGGGGAAATCATAGACTGGCACTTTGAAGAAAGAGAACGGTGCATTTTAAAGCACCCTAAAAGAAAGCTTCTCATTTTGAGAAATTTTAGTCTGCTAGATTAAATAAAAATGCTTATGAGTCTTTTGAGGGAGCACTCCAGGAGAGTTAAAAAGTACCTGTGGCACACTGTCCCTTTTTGAAGAGAGAAACACAATACCGTAACGATACATGAAGCCCATCACTAAGCAACAGAACCAGGTCTGGACCGCACGGGAGTGAGTGTTCCTCTTTGTTCACTATGATGAAGAATTACTAAATGGAAAATGCTTAATAAAATCTTACCTGCAACAATAGCACTTATTATTTTCCAAAACACTAATCAGCAGTTGATAAGTAATGTTCATGGGGATCTCTGACAAAAGGTCACTGTATGAGATACAAAAGTAGACAGCTTAAGAGTTAAGTTTAGTTTGGCACTAGTGAAACATCTTGAACCACTGTTGAACTCTTGTACAATTTTGAACTCGGAAAGAAGCATGTACAATGGAGGAGATTCTTCAAGGTAGCCTTCACTTCCTGCTGAAATTGGAGCTATATGTAAATACCTTCCACCAATTGCATCTGTGACAATCAATTTTTGAAGAGCTCATTTATCAAGAATATTTAGTGTGGTTTTTTTTTCTCCCCAGAGACATTAAGGTGAAATTACGTCCATTGATTATTACACAGAAGATTGGTAACCTGAAAAGTTTTAAATAAAACATAAAGTCTAGAAAAAAAAAATATGTGCACTTTAATATCATAAACTTGGTGCCATTTTGAGAGTTTAAAATCATGTCTATTCATTGCTCAGTTACATATTGAGAAATAAATTTGGTAAGTAGTGTAATTTAACTCTACTCTTCCTCTCTGTAGCTCCTTTTTTTCAGTTTTGTGAAATAAGGAGCCATTTCTTAGCTCCTTTCCATTTCCTGAATTCTGTGATTGTATGATAATCCACTTTCTGAAAAACAGCTTGTATTTTTTTCAAAGAGATATCATGTGTACTACTCACTTGGCCTGTACAAGAACCTGATCCTTCTGTACAGTAAAAGAAATGTTTAATTTTGGAGACCTGAATCTTAGAAAACATGTAGTAATCATTGTATAGGTTTGGGAGAAGGCTCAGACATTTAATAATTAACTAGCCTGGGAAATGCTGTTTTGCACAGTGTCTTGCTCTGTGTGCAGGATGTGCATCAGAGAAAGAATGTTCTTGGGCAGCCAAGCCTTGACCGCCATGTGTCCTCAAAGTGAATGCTATCACTGCAACCCTCCAGGAGGGAGCTCTGAGCTCTGAGCTGGGGCTAAGCTGCCCAGACCTTACTCTCCTGGGTGACTGTTTCTGGGGAAACTGAACAATCCAAAGGGAGCATAGTATCCATAGGGCAGTAGTTAGAATCTAGGACTTCGGGAATAAGACTTGTGTTTGAATCCTGGCTCTGCCACTTTGCTAGTTGTACCTATTTCGGAAGGCTGTGCAAGGACTGAATAAAACTAAATGAGATGATTTGTGTAAAGAATGTTCCTGGTATGTAGTAAATGTTCAATAATTTTGGCTTAAAAAATTAAAATTAAAGCTATTGAGGGAACCTGAACACTTTCAATTGGATCTCAATGAATATGTTACTTTATCTAAAAACCTGTGTTGTTCTGCATTCTATTTATCCTTCATGTTCAGATGTGTTTTAGGCTTATTCACTAATTAATTTATTGATTTCTTAATTCAAGAACCATTTATTGAGCACCTATTATATGTCAGATTTCCTAATCGATATTGGAAATACAGCAGCCAATGAGACAGCAAAGGTCCCTGCTTTTATGGACATGCGTTTTAATGGGGAGAGACAGAAAATACTCCCCTTCCCAATAAACAAAGAAACAAACAAATAATTAACTGGTAGTGATAAATGCTAAGAAAAAAATGAAACAAGGTGATGTGATAGAGTCTGGGGAGCAATTTTAGGTTAGGTACTTAGAGGAGGCTTCTCTAGGGCGGTGACACTTAAGATGTCACCTGGATGACAAAGGACAGCAAAGTTCTGAAGTCTAAGCAAGATATGATAGTGATTTAGATGAGGGTAGTGGTGGTTAGGATGTAGAGACATGACTGGGTTAGGAGATTTTGTAAAGATAGCATCAACGGGACTTATTGATGGATTGAATGGAAGTTGTGAGGGAAAGAGAGGAGTTAAGGATGAATCCTACAGTCTTCGGCTTCGTGGGATGTTGGTACTATATACATAAGTGGAGCAAGCTGAGGAGGAATAGGTCAGAGGAAAGAAGAATCAGGAGTCCAGATTTGGAAAGATTAGGTTTGAGGTGCCTATTGAGCTCCAAGTGGAGATGTCAAGTTGACCGGAGCTAAATATTTGAAAGACTTTTTGCCTTTAGATAATATTTAATGGAATGGGTTGGATGAGAGTACTTCGGGGGAAAAAAGTACAGTTAGAAATGAAAAGAGGTTTTAGGAATATTCTTAAAATTTCAGGCATTTATGACTCATAACAAAACCTAATAGAAATAACCTCTCTCTATATATGTATATACATATTATCTGTAATGCTTATAAAATTAACCACAGAAAAATGAATCGATAGGAATTTTTGACTTTCTCACATTCTTTAGAATACAAAAATGGGAGCCAAAAAGAAATCTGGTTGAAGTACACTGGTCTTATATGTATTTAATGACCTATGTTTTTGAGTGCCTACTGTAAAGCATTATATTAGGCACTGCGTGTAAAATAAAATCAATAGGACACTCTTGTTATTTATTGGTCAACCATATTTACTAAGCACATGCTGTGTGCATGGTACTAGGTCATTTGAGTGCAGACTCCCCCAAATAGAAAAACAATTCTCTGTCCCCAAGAGAAGATGGTCTAAAACTGCCACTCAAAAAAATAATAAACCACTCAAAAGTCACAGGGATAGTGTGTTTCCTTTTCCTTCTGAATATCTGATGTCCTTAGGCCATTAGGAGAAATCATGTGGGCCAAATGAATTTGATGAGGTCAGCCACAGGCCATCACTCACTGTCTTTTCCCCTCCCTTATGCTTCTAGTCAATGGGAGAGCTTCTCTGGGTGGAGAGAAGCTTATCTCAGCCCATCCCATGCTTCTAGTTGACTAGTACTTAAAGCATTCCAGCACTCATGTTCTCATTATCTGGGGAGAAGAGGCATACAGAATCCATTAGCACTTTTAATGGCTGAGTTTTTTTCCCTACTAGATGAGTCTCCCCAAAGAACAGTTCTAATTCTTCAATATTAATATCCACTATTTGTTCAACATTCTATACTTCTTGTATAACTAGTGAATAGATTGGATGCATGCCCACTTATCAGTGCAAATGAGAAGGAAGGGAAGCACCCTTCTGTGGGATAATGGCCGTACATATTTGCTTTATCAAATGCAGCTAAGCCTTTTGGTAGATTGTTGTCAGAAAGAACAGCCCAGCCTCAATTACGCTGAAACAAAGATCAGTATATTTAGTAATCATTTTAAAATTTTTAAGTGGACTTTATTAAATAACCCCGGATGAAAGCTTGGTTCATTAAACTGCTTGATACATTTACTAAGTCATCCTGGCAGACCCAGAATGTCGTTCTTGAAAGAAATCTCTCAGTGAGGTCCATGTGAAGTTTTCTGAGGGTTACTGTGGCCAACTGGTAACAGAATTACTCAGGGTTTTTTGGGAGAATTAAAATAATTTCTTTGTGCTTATGACGTCAAATTCTGTGGTCTCAGCCAAATACATAGCCATATGCTTAAACAGGTTCAAGCTCTTTTTTTATTGTTGTTCATTGAGAAACACCTTGGCCACTTTCCCTAACGACAGTGCAGCTTCACTTGATCAAGAATGGAAGGAACACCCAATTCTTCATCACAAAATGTTAAGTTAAATCCTGTTTATGTCTGCTAATTCAAAGTGTTTGGATTTCTCTTCAATCAATGATACATAGTGTCAGCCCCATAAATATTCAGCAGAGAATTTAGCTCTTAAATTTTGCCATTTAGGATACCAAGTTTAGATTGTTAGGTAGTACTTGAGAGAGTTCAAATGGCATCCATTTACTAGTTTCTTTCAGTCACTGCATTTGGTTATACCAGTCAGCAGCTAGGATGTATTATCTTGTACTTTACATTGGTTAATACCAGAAATATACAGTGGAAGAATATTTTGGTATCTTAAGCAAAGTAACAGGAAAAATCAGAGTTTATTCATTTATCTGATATTTTTATATAAAGAATCATACGATAAATTTCTGCTTGAAATTAGTGTCAGAGAAATTGTAGCAATTTTTAATGACTCAGTATGTCTTCTTTATTTGAGAGATGGAAACTATATAACACAATGGTTTTTTTCTTTTCATTGTGAATGCCAAGAAACTAAAAACTTATTTTTCATGTCCTAATATCTTTAGGTGTCCTAATATGTTACCTTTTTAACTGGTTTTTTAATTTCTCTTTTAAATGTGTGTAGTAAGTTTTATGACTACTGCAGATTTTTTGAAGAAAAATAGGAACGGTCACCTTCTTAAAGAGGCTTTTTCTGCAGACTCAATTGAAATCAGCTCCTGTCCCGTAGCCCCTTGACAAGTTTTTCTTATTAAAGCACTCTCCCTTCATTGCATTTATAATAATATGTAATTATTATTTTTTGTTGCTTGTGTGTGTTTGTCTTCTCTAGACTGTAAGCTTCATGAAGACAGAGAATTTATCTCTCTGTATATTAGCTCTAACTCACCCTAGCACATAATAAATGCTCAATAAAAACTTATTGCTGTCAAATTATGAATAAATTGCAGTAATCCTAGTATTATCAATTACTATAATCTTATTACATAATACTTCAAAGATCTTGAAATGTTGTTGGGGCATTATATTAGTGCACAATAATTTATATAAAAATGTATTTGGCTGCTTTGAAAGGTTTGCAATTTAGGTTTTTGTGAACTGTCCCAGGATTTTCACAGTAAGCAATTATTAACCTAAGATCAAAGCGAGATATTAGAGAACTAAAGGAATCATTAGAATTCATAACTGAGTAAATTAGTAGTTAATTGGTGCACATTATTCAGGTAATATTATCTGCAGCATAATACTTTTATCAAGAGTTATACAGAAGGAGGGACAGCATGGCTGCATATTTCAAGTATAGTTTTAGGATTTGCAGTTACAGGGATAGATGCCTGTATTTTCTTGGACAATTTCTATTTTATCTTTTTTGTGGAAGCAGAGGCACAGGGAAGGAGGCTGCATGGGATTCTCGTTGCATGTCAAGAAAATAGCAAAGATGAAAGAATTTAGGTCCAGAAGTCTTCATATCTTCCTGACAATGGGCAAGTCCTTCACCACCTTCCTTTTCTATTCTTTCCTCTCCTCTTTCCTTTCTCCCATCTCTTCCTTTAGTTGTCCTCTCTCCTTAGTCTCCTCCAATCCATGACAGCTTTTCTGTCTTTCCTTGTCTTTCATGGCCTTGACACTTTTGCATTGTGGTTGTCAGATATTTTGCGGAAGGTCCCTCAATTAGGGTTTGTCTGATGTTTTCTCATGAAAAGAGGGAATTTATGAATTTGAAGGGAGAGTCCCACAGCGGTGATGTGCCCTTCTTGTCCCATTATATTGGCACATGATTATTGACATAACTTATTTCTGGTGATATTAACCTTGATCACATGGTTTAGGTGCCCTAGGTTTCTCTGCTGTAGAGTTTTTTCCTTTCTATACTCTATTGGTCAGAAGTGTGTCTTTTCTTCCTCAGCTTTATTGAAATATAATTGACAAATAAAAATTGTATATACTTATAGCATACAAAATGATGCTTTGATATATGTATACAGGAGTGGGCAAAAATAGGTTTACAGTTGTATGTGACACCGAGTTTATTCTTGTATTATTTTCCACAGGAACAACTGTAAACCTACTTTTGCCCGCCCTTGTATTTGTGAAATGATTACCCCAATCAAGCTTATTAACATATCCATCACCTCACAGAGTTATCTTTTTGTGTGTGTGTGATGAGAACATTTAAGATTTACTTTCCTAACAAACTTCAAATATACAATGTAGCATTATTAATGATGGTCACCATGTAGAACGTTAGCTCTCCAGAACTTATTCATTCTGTGTAACTTCAGCTTTGTTCCCTTTGACAAACATCTCTTTGACTTCACCTGCCAGGTCCTAGCAATCATCATTATATTCTCTGCTTCTATGAGTTTGACGTATTTTGATTTCACATGTAAGTGAGATCATGCAGTATTTGTCTTTCTGTGTCTGACTTATTTCACGTAGCATAATATTCTTCATGTTCATCCACGTTGTAGTGTATGACAGGAATTCTTTTTGTTTTGCTTTTTTGTTAAGATGTTGTTTGACAGCATTTTAAGCTTCATAGCAAAATTGAGGGGAAGGTATATGTATTTCCCATATACGCTTCACCTCACACATTTGTAGCTTCAACCATTACCAAAATTCCCCACCAGAGAGGTACATTCATTACAACTGATGAACCTACATCAACACATCATAATCACCGAAACTCCATAATAATCCTTAGGTTTCACTCTTGGTGTTATATGTTCAGTGGATTTGGACAAATGTATAATAACATGTATTCATCATTATAGTATCATATAAAATATTTTCACTGTCCTAAAAATCCTTCTATTCATCTTCTCACCTTCAATCCTCACGCGATGACTGATCTTTTTACTGTCTCCATAGTTTTATTTTTTCCAGAATGTCATATAATTGGGATCATACAGTACCTAACCTTTTCATATTGATTTCTTTCACCTAGTAATATTTACTTAATATTTCTTTCTCTCCTTTCATTCACCCATTAATGGGCACTTATGTTGCAGCTGCTGTATATAATGCTGCAATGAACATGGGAGTGCAGATATCTCTTTGAGATACTGATTCCATTTTCTTTGAATCTACACCCAGAAGTGGGATTGCTGGATCATATGATAATTCTATTTTTACTATTTTTTGAGGAATCTCCATAATGTTTTCTCTATGGCTGTATCAATACAACTGTGTATGACTTTTTTTTTCCCTCAAGGGTTTAACAGTTGATTTATTTAGTTTCCAAACTTATGGAATTTGTGGAAGCTATCCTGTTAAAATTTCTAATTTCAGTGTAAAATGGTAGAGTACATAGTTTGCATGCTATTAATTTTTTCAGAATTTATTGAAGTTTCTTTGTGACTTAATTCATGACCCATTTCTGTAACTGTTTCAGATATACTTGAAATGAATTTGTTTTTCTCTATGGCTTAATTTACACATCTGTGAAGCAGGAGAAACCAAAAAATAACTTCAGTTTTTGTTTTGAAGGTTGCAAAGCCAAAGACCAAACTGAAAGACAGAAAAATACTACACTTGTTCTTCTAGCTTCTTGATTCTTTCTTTTGCAAACTTGCAATGGGTAAATCCTGATGCAAGTAAACATGGTAGGGAAGAGGTAAAAAGGAAAACATCTGTCCTTCCTGAAAATGGATTGTTTGCCACTCAGTAACAGGTGCTTAATCCTCTGTGGGAGCATAGTTCCAGCCTACAGAGGGGGACAGGACAGAGTGGAGAGTGATCATGATCCTGATCTATTGTGGATTCCTTTGGGGCCTGTTGGCCTCAGATATTTATATAAGTGAAGGTGAAACTTTGGTATGCTGCTCAGAAGCATCATTGTATACTAGAAAGGGTGATGGTCCTTCAACAGGCTAATTGATGGCAGTTGGCTAATCACTGAGAGAACTAGCCTGATCCTTTGGGAGGCAGCATGGATGCTCATCTAAATCTGCCCTAGGAAGAGGATTTTGATGGTCAATGGCTTCACTTTATGAATTTAATTCAGAACTTTAATGCTAACCTCTCAGGTTGTTCACCATAAAAACTCTATGCCCCTTGGCTCCTGAACTAAACCTTATCATGCTATCTCTTATCTCTTTTCTCTGTGAATTCTCATGGAACTCACTGTTGGCTCTTCATCTTCCCCTGGATGTCATCATCAATGTTACCTTCTAGTTCCCAGAAGATCTAAAGCCTTTCCAAATACAACAAATCATCAAGAAGTGTTTTAAACTAGGTAGTTTTTATATGGGTGTTTTCTGTGCTATTTGTTTTAACTTTACTGTATGTTGGAAAATTATCAAAGTTTACTTTGTGGTTGGAAAAAATACATTTTTTTTCCTTTCCCAGAAGTCAGTAACCTCAGCTATTGGCAGTATCACAAGAGGTCTGCACTTTATCTGGATAAAAACAGAGAATGTTGCTAATACCTGTCTACATGCAGAAATCTTGCCCAGGAAAGGAAAGCAATTCCAGGACAAAGAAAGAGGGAGAGAGTCAACAGAGTACCTGAAACTTAAGAGTCTCAGAAGTGGGAGGTGGCACCAGAATGATTTGCCAATATTTTGGGCTGTCATTAGAACAACAGACTCTTCACCATACAGAGCTGTGTGGTGTACTGTGTACTGGAAATAGCATGAAACCAGAGACAACTGGTTAGAATTCGGGTTTTGCTATACCCATATATTAACTGTGAGATTTGGCTAAGACACTTGACCACTTTGATTCTACACTCTTCACATATGTAAAATACTAGTTATAAAATTAATACCTGCCACCCATGTAAAAATATAATAGAGTCAAATGGTAAATTGGTTTAACAACACTTTAAATTGGTTAAAAAAAATGGAAGGTTTTGAGGCATGAGATTTAGAATTGCTCTCCATTAATTTGCTTACAAAGACATTTCATCTTCTACTAGAGGTGTTGCTCGTGAAAACTTCTATGGGAATAAGGATACTAAAAGTTTTTTTTTTTTGGAGGGGGTTATTGTTATTACTGTCAACTAAGTTTTAGCAGTACATATGAATTTCTGTATATACCATCCAACTGATTTAAAAGTGAATAAAAAATGTATGTATTGACTGCATCATTTCATAAAGGAATTTGAGGAAAGAACCTCAATTTGACTTTTTTGTATCTCTTTATATTTGGATCATGCATTTGTCTTGGCTTCCAAATTAAAAATGTGGTGAACTCAGCAGATCTACCTCCCAGTATCACAGTATCAGCCCCTCTCTCTTTTTAGCATACTTTTCTGTGCTTCAGAAGCTGGAAATCTCCAAACTGCATGTTCCAGACATTCTTGCTTATAATGTTCTGTATGTGAATTGTTTCACCAACTGCATATGAGTGAGGAACCAAAAAACCCTGCAATTTCTTTATAAAAAATTGTGTATTTATTCTTACATGTTTAAATTTCAGTCATCTTTTAAGTACTCTCCATTTGATATACTACATCTATCAAAATGTTTTTTCTGCTGCTCAAAGCAGTTTTGAATGCATTGATTTTGATGTCTTTTGGTGTTTCTGCCATTTTTTGTTTCACCTGTTCCACATTAGCAAAACGTTTCCCTTTGAGGACTTTTACCGTCCTGGAAAAAAAAGAAAAGTTACTCGGCTGAGATCAGGTGAATAAGGAGAGTGGGGCATGGAGGTCATGACATTTTTGGTCAAAAGCTGTGGAACACTCAGTGCAGTGTGGGCAGGTGTATTGGTAAATCACCCATATCATGAAATGGACAAACACTTTAAAGAGTCTCCAAAAAAACAAACAGAAAACCCAAACCAAACAAAACAAAACTGAAGCTGAAGGCAGCCTCTCAGAGCAATGCCAGCTGGTACATGGATACAGATGGGTTCCTAGAACACTCACCTAGCAAGGGAAGCCTGTACTACAAGGGACCCACCTCCAGAAGATAATTCTGTTTTGGGGGAGGGTCTTCACTTGTGCATCAGAGTAAGATTTTGCAGATTCTGTTTTGATGTTGCTGGCAAATACAGCTATGGAGACCTTGTTTTTTCTTCAGCAGTGTTTCATTGTCTAATCACTCTGTCAGTGTTAAGAAGACTGAAACTGTGGGGTAGTGGCTTCCTGACTCCATCTTTCTGGCTGTGGCCATGAGCCAGTTTGTCGGTGTTTGTTTAGGGAGTTATGCTTCTATGTCAAATCTCCAGCCTTTCCAATTACTGAATTTACTCAATTCACTGCCATGGAAAATCTCTGTCTAGAGTAGCTGGCTGATCACTGCAACTGAATCCTAACTGGTTGACTTGTAGATACAGTAGTCCCTCTCTATATCGCAGTTCACTTATCCTGGTCTCACTGTATAATGGGATTTAAAAAAATATTATATTTAATTATTTATCGCGGATTTTTCGCTATATCACGGGATTTTGTGGTACTGTATATGTATATTGTTAAAGTTACGTAGGTTTAAGAGTGTAGAATAAATGTAAGGTTCCTACATCGTGGGGGGCTTCTGTGATAAGTGAGGGAATACGGTACTTTGTGAGCAGGAACCTTGTGATATAAAGAAATGACCTTGCACTTTTTCTGCGGGAAACAGATGATAAATGACTGAGTAGAAGTTTTAGTAAGATGATGATAATGCTACAGATAAAAATAAAGCTGGAAAAGGGCATGGGACTACAGGAGATGAATTTTGCAATTTTAAATAAAGTGGTCATGTAAGGCCTCGCTGATAAAATGTATATTGAGACCTGACTATCTGTTATTTCAATTGTGTGCAAGGTGGTGGTGGAGTTACAGTAGTCCCTCTCTATATCATGGTTCACTTATCGTGGCCTCACTGTATCGCGAGATTTTAAAAAATATTATATTTAATTATTTATCACAGATTTTTTGCTATATTGCAGGATTTTGTGGTACTGTATATGTATATTCTTAAAGTTACGTAGGTTTAAGACAGCAGAATAAATGTAAAGTTCCTACCTCATGGGGGGGGGGGGCCTAGAACATAATACCCTCAATAAGTGAGGGAATACTGCACCGTGTTAAAAATGTAATTATCCAAATTACTTTTTCCTTTAAATAACCCCGTTAAGTGATGCTGCTACTTTTCAGTTGGCTGTTGTTTACCCACAGTAAACATGGCGGAAAAGGCTTCAGCCCGACACTTGAGCCCCAATATAGCTACAGCACTTCCTGTCTTTGCCCTCAACAAAGATGGCGACAATACTTCCTGTTCTGGGTTTTCGCCTTAAATAAAGATGGTGCTTATGGCATAGGTTCCCTAACAGTCTGGATTCCGGTTGCAGTTCTTTTAGATTTATTTTTTAAGACACGTGTTTGCAAACGTAAGTAACAGGAAACCAGAAGCCCTGTATCCATCTTTTCTCGAAGGCTCCGCACAGCGGCGTCTGTGGCCTGAGGGCCTGGGCCGGCGTGGCGCCCCCCCCCCCCCCCCATCCTGCTCGCGGTCATCCGAGCGGGGCCGGTTTGGGCGGCTGGCGGTGGGGGTGCCTGGGGGCCCACCTCTCCCCTCGGTCCTCTCCGAACGTCATTCCCAGCACCCTCTTTTTAGCAGGTCAGGTTACCCCGAAAAACCTCTTGTAGTCCCTCCAGGTTGTGATACCACAGGGCTTCCGCTGGTGAGGCAGGGATACACAGTTGCAGGCGGGCGCTGGCAGCCAGCAGCGCACAGGGGCCTCCCCGCCGCTAGTCCGACTGCGCGGGGGCTGCCGGAGGGCTGGGGTCGCTGGCCGCGACTCCCTCTGGGTGGGTGCACCCGCCACTTTCTTACACGACCTGCCCTCGGCTCACTGGCGCAGTGGTCTTGGCAATAGGCCCTCAAACCCTGCCTGGCAGGGCTGGCGTGTGGACATTTTTATTTTAAAGAAAAAAAAGAATCCCACTCAGTGTCCCATGCGTGTGTGGTCACGGCAGTGTCGCGATGGCAATTCTGAGTTCCTCAAAGGATGGGTGGAAATCTCTGACTACGTATAAGATTACTATGGACTGGACACAAACACTTAAATATTTTTCTTGAAGGTGATGGGTGTTTAAGCCTTTTCTCCTAGGTTAAGACATTCTTAAACCCATTGGTGCCCGTTAGTTTCTGGCCCCCTTGCCCATGTTCCGAAGGGTACCTGCATGGTGGGGCACCTACGCCCCACTATTTCTTCTCAACTGTGTTAAAATGAAGTGTCGCTGAAATACTTGGATAAAAGTTGCTTTTAAGTAGGGTGTCTGACCCACTTTTTTCCCCAAATCTTTTTTATAGAACAAGGAATTGAGCTGGGACCCCCTGTGCGGAAAGCAAGAACAGAAAATATGATTCATATTCAGGATTGTTCATTAGGTTTGGAAACATATGAAAATTAATTAGACTTGGCTTAACAACCATGCGTTAAACCCCATGGCGGGCACTTTAAAGATGTCGATTTCCTTAAGGAGATGACATGGCAGGGCAGTAGCTTTAGGGGCTCATCAGCATTCCTGTAATCTGAGCTACAATTTTGTCTCTTCCCAGGGGGAGATGGAGGCTAGAGACAAGCAAGTGCTTCGCTCCCTTCGCCTGGAGCTGGGTGCAGAGGTTCTGGTGGAGGGACTGGTCCTTCAGTATCTTTACCAGGAAGGGGTCTTGACGGAAAACCACGTTCAAGAAATCAAAGCTCAAACCACAGGCCTCCGGAAAACAATGCTGCTGCTGGATATCCTACCTTCCAGAGGCCCTAAAGCATTTGATGCATTCCTAGATTCTCTGCAGGAATTTCCCTGGGTCAGGGAAAAGCTGGAGAAAGCAAGACAAGAAGCCGTAACTGAGCTTCCTGCAGGTATGCTTCAGATAGATCGCTTCAAACCAGATCCAAAATTTTGGCACTATGGCCTTTGGATTTGAAGTTGAGGTCTTAGGCTGGGAGGGGATCAGCAGTTCCCAAAAGTGGGTAAGGAGTTTGGACTGAAGACACATGGCATTGCAGGGACGGGATGGGGAGGTGGAGTTAGGAAGTGCCCAGAAAGAAGGAAAAATGAACCATGACTGAGCAGGAGCTCAGAGAACATATATTTAGAAATGCTTCCAGGGAAACTTGGCAAATCACTTGGGAGGCATGTTCTCATCTGAGAGCCAGGTCGTATCTCAGCCCTTGCCATCAGGAGCCCCTTGGAAAGTGCAGACGGGAAAGCGGGGATCAGGCCTCCTGATAACTGCTTCATGGGCTGTCAGAACTGCAGGCTGGAAAAGGTCAGGTTCCTGAAGGAGGGGACAGCCTCTAGGAAGGCACACCTTCCACCTCTTCCCTGGGCTGTCCTACATGGCCAAAAGAGATTGTTTGGAAGGCTGGCTTAATTTGTTTTTAAAGGTATTGATTTAAAGTCATCCTTTTTAGTTTGGGTTTGTTCAGACACCCAGAGTATTTAACTTTGTAAGGATAGTAGTTTGTGATGGCACCCATTTTGATTTTTATGGAAAGTTGAAAGCTATGCAAAAGAGAGTCTTAATGACGTTAACCTGGCTTGTAGCAGGAAGATGTGATATGAAATACTTGCTCACTCTTAACGGCTACTGTGATTTATACTTTTTACAAAAATTGAGGAGCAGAGAACTGAACTGACAAAAAAATTGAAAGTCGACTTGCGAATTTTTAACAGAGTTAGGAAATCAACATTCTCTGGAGTTTTTGATAGCAGCAATAGTGCAAACTTCTCCAAAAAGTGGTCCCTAGACTTTGTTATTGCTGTTTTTAAAATACCAGTTTATCTGGTTAAAAAGCAAATACCAGTAATAAAAGACCACTTTTATTGTTTTTGCCTCATGGAGCTCATATTTTGAATTTTTCCAGGCCACATTTATTAAGTATTCATGATTAATTTTTCTATTTTTATTAATGACATATGTCTGAATATCTGATCAGCATGACATAACCAGTTAACTTAGGAAGGCCTAGTAAAATCCCAGTGGAAAAAGAAAAAAATATTTTCATTTCTTGGCATGACCAAATTACAAGAAAATGTATGTTTCATGCTTTTTAAACTGTAAATAGTTGGCCTTTGAAGACCACAGGAATTCTCAGGTGTGTGAACAAAGACAAATTAAAGTATCAAAGACATTACTACTTTATTAAAGGCAGAATAAATAATATAGAATTGGGGAGATGTTAAAAGAAATATTAGGGTATCCAATGTCTTTTCCTGGTATTTGATTTAGAGGTTCCTCTTGGCAACACATAGTTGGAAACAACAAAACAGGCAAGCTGAAAGCCTGTTTCTACCAAAATATTTACTTTACTTTTATAATCGTTTTGGGTGATGTAAATAGTACTGTTATATGTTTTTAATAGAGGTATGATGTCATTGTCATTTCTTCAGATTCATTCAGAGAACAAGAAAAAACTTAAGATTCTTTTTTAACCAAATGGCGAAAGTTATGGAGAAGTTGAGGGAATAATAGTTTTCTTTTGGTTTGTTTTTTAAGTAAGCAGAACAAAACAATATAGAGGGGAAAGGAAAATCTAGTGTATCTGTTGAAGTTTAAAAAAATGATGTTAGTTTGTTAATTATGTGGAAGGAGCCAAATGTGATGATCAGTTGACTACTGCACAAATTAAGTATTCTTAATTTTTCTCTTGTTGAGTATCACTCCTACTGAAGTAATATTCTGGAGAGATTGATTTACATATCTATATACCTTCTATAATGACAATTGCATAAGCTTACTTTTTAAATAGTTATTGTTAATTATTGGATATTTTAAGATTACAAGATATACATAAGGTATGGAGAATAATGGTGCAGTAAACATCTATTTCTCTGTCACTCAGTTAAAAGAAATATTACCATGGTCTTTGAGGCCCTCCGGGTACTCCTCCCCAGTCCTTCCTACCTTATCCTCCACTCACTGATAAACACTGAATTTGGAAATTGTCATTCCCTTTTTCACTTTGTAGTTTTCCATTTTATAAAATCACTTTTAAAATCTATGTAATTATAGAAAATCCACTATGCCATAATTTTAGCTTTATATATGTATGCACATATATGTATACATATATATATGTAAGACATGGAGGAAATGATATTATTTTAAAGGAGTTATTAGGTAGTGGCCTCTTATTTGAGACCTTAAACATTGTGTTTAAATTAATTAATTTGATGGCATAATTTTAGTTATAAAATTAAATTGGGACCTAATTGAAACTTTTTTTTTTAATCCTGGGAAAAGTCAGAGTTGAAGTGACTTCAGTTTAATGTCTCTGTAAAAACATGTGGATGGACCCAGAGACCTATTTTTCAGGACCTCAGTGCTTCTTCAGTGTTGTAAAAGAGGAATTTTGATAAGCTTTTAAGTAGTCCATATAATTTTTGTAAAGACATTTTTTTTTTAAATTTTGAAGACCTAGACTGCAGGAAAATGTGGTGTTTATCTATATATGTATGTACTTCAACCTCTTCTGGCCTTTTACAATAATTTTGGTTGCAGTTATTAATTAATTTGTATAGATTTGGTGGTTTCCTCTTGGGAGGAATGGCTTTCTCTTTGTCCAAGAGGTAGGTCTTTCTCCAAGAATGAACTGATTTTATTTTATTAAAAAGTTCTTCCAGAGATTCTTGGTTTCCCCTTTGTTAGTGAGCTGAATTTTTGTACTTCACTTTGTAGATTTTGAGCTGCCTCAAAGGCCTTATTTGGTGCTTGAACCTAATTAGTTCTTTTTATTTTTGTTCTAGACTTAAACCTTTGATTCTCTCAGAATCTGCCTAGATGTCTGGTTCTCCCTATCTCTGTTACTAAAACTCTTGAGATGTTAATGGGGAATTGATTTTGTGCTTTTCTCACCCTTTAAGGACTCTTATCTTTTAAAAGAGGAATTCTGGCAATAAAATGACTTAATCCAGCTTGGCACTGTGGAAGGAACACTTGACATGTGCTGAGTACTGGCCAAGGTCACATAGTAGACACTAGATTATCTGGAAATCCTCTCTGGGCCCTTGTCAGGTTTTAGGAGATGAGGATAATGCTGAATTTGGGCGAAGGCTGCACATACCTGCCCGTCTGCCTTCCCACTACTCATGGCTCTGGCTGCACTGACAGGCTCACTCCAGTGCCTGAGCTAATCTGGTTCTGGACAGGAGTTTATGGGCAGCCCCAGTCTCGCTAGTTGGTAGGACTTAGCCTAAGTGGTGGTGGGAGTGACTCCTGGGCCCTAGGACTTCCTGTTCCATTGTGTTGGCTTTGGCTGTGGGACTGGGTCTCTGCCATGATTCTCATTTAACAGACAGCCTGGCAACTCTGCCTTTAACCCTTTAGGCTTGGGAGTTATTTATTTATTTTTTACCTCTCTAAGCTAGATTTCTGCTCCACTGGCAAGGATATCTTGGAACAAAGCTCTGTGCCTCTTGTGTTAGCATCAGATGCCTCAGTTCTTTACCCTGCTAGAGTGGCTGTCCTGGGACTGACATGTCCTTTAGTCTTGCCTGAGCTTGAGCTGGTGCTTGCCATGGACCTTTATGCCCTGCCCTCCATGGCTGCCCTCACTGGAGCAAGATGCATGGCTGGCCTGTTCCCCTGTGACTCATCAGCTCCAGGACTTAGCCCGTCCTTTTTGGAGCTGGCATTGCCCGATCATGTATAACCCCATCAGCCACTGTCTCGAGATATACTCTGGCTCTCACATGTAGACTTGGGTGCATCCGAAGTTACTGAGTGACAATGGCAAAAATTTTAAGTATTGTAATAGATTTATTAGAGAGATTTCTAGTCTGGGGTTTTCCAGTCATACCATGACTTGACCATATTCTGCATATAAGCTTAGTGTTGATCTCAGTTTATCTAGCTTGTGGTCTGTCCAGGCACTTCTGTGGCCGAGTAGAGTTTACTTTGTGGCATCCTGTGTACTAGAGAGGGAATGGTGGGTGAGCATTCACAGCAAGACCCCTTCTTGTGATAAGGGCAGAGTCTGCAGAGAGCCCAGATTTCTTGTATCCCTGGCATGATTTTTACATCTTGCTGAGGACCTGCTAGGTGCCAGGGACTAGGTAATAAAGATGTGTGAAGGACCTCCAAATCAACTGAGGGGATTCATTTGTACATTCAACAAATAATGAGTATTGACCATGTGCCAGACATTAGGTGCCAAGGATATTGTAGTAAACAAAACCCCTATTAAAAGCTCATTATATTCTACAGTTTGATGGGGACAGACAGCAAACAAATGAATAAATAATACAATCATGTGCCACATAACAACCTTTTGGTTAATGACAGACTGCATGGATGATGGTGGTTTTATAACTTTACAAAGGAGCTGAAAAATGCCTATTGCCTAGTGATTCTTAGTCGTCATAATGTCATAGTGCAACTTGGTACTCAGGTGTTTGTGGTGATGCTGGTATAAACAAACCTATTGTGCTGTCTGTTCTATAAAAGTATAGCACATACAATTATGTATAGTTCATAATACTTGATAATAAATAACTATGTTATTGGTCTGTGTTTTAGCATACTGTAATTTTTATCATTCTTTTAGAGCGTCCTCTTTTTACTTATTAAAAAAAATTGTGCTGTACAGCAGTGTGCTGTGTTACTCTAGCAGCTACCTCATACCTCTCACATTTACTGTATCTCTTGATTGCATCATTTTCTCTTGAGCTCGATTAAATCTCATGTTGTTTATACAGTAGCATGTGGTACAGGCTTGTAGCGTGGGAGCAGTGGGCCATAGTATAATGCCTATGTGTGTAGTAGGCTGTACCATCTAGGTTTGTGTACGTGCACTCTCTGATGTTCATGGAATGATGCAATCACCTAACCACGCATTTCTCAGAATGGTATCCCTGTCCTTAAGCAGCGCATGGCTGTACATCAGGTGATGATAGTGAAATTGTAACAGCATGCATGGTGGTGAGCAAAGGCTTAGCATGTTATTAGGGGCGGTCAGAGAAAGCCTCTCTGATGAAGGGGTGTTCTGCTGAGATCTAAATTCTGCGACAGAGTGGATGTAGGAGGAAGAGCGGTTCAGAAAGTGGGAGCCCCAGATGACAGTGTGGCTAGAGCCCAGACCCATCTTGGATAAGAACCTTCCTCCTGGAGACATTAATCACAGTGCACGTCAGTGTAGGCGTGGTCGAAACCATTTGCTGTTGCGGTTTCCAAATGTGAGATGTGTGCACAGCCATGATCTTGGGTGGTTCTTAAAATGATTCTTGATGGTATGTAGAATGGGCTTAAATCACATAGTGAGAAATTTATTTCCTTTTTCTTTCTGTTTCAATACTGGTAACCGGGTAAAAGCCTTTGTTTGGTACAAATATTTCTGAAACATATCGCTGATACTTGCCAGTTTTTGTTTGTAACAGACAGAAAAAGGTCCTCATGCTTAAAGCCTTCTGTGGACAATGATATTTAGCTAGAATTTGATTTTTTTTTTTGTATCCATTTAACAGTTTTTTTTTTTTATAAACTTTTCTATTGATGAAATTCTTTTAAAAATACATTGTTTTTATTTAAGTTAAAATGAGTCAACATAAAGAAAAAATACTAAGAAAATAATAATGGTATGAGGATATGGCCAAAAGCATGGAGATGCTTTTCATGTATTTTGTTGTTTAAAAAGAGTGACAGGAGTTTGGGGCCGGAACCACCGCCTGGCTGGCATAGTGGGGGAAGGGAGACTAGCTCTCATTCAGATAGCAGATACTGCCATATTCAAAGCGCTTGACTGGTTTGCTCATTCAGGTTATGCGCAGTGGCTGGGAACTGGTTAAATTTATTAAAATTGCCAGAATATCTTACTTTTAGGTTATCTAAATTGTAAACACATTAATTTGCTAGTGTAACAATGTCAGTAAGATGAAGACATATCCTGGTATTTCTAGACTTTTAGACTGGGAGGGACTTACAGATCATCTAACTTTTCTGAGAAAACCAAGTTCTAGGGAGATTAAGTCAGCACTTAGCCATGATTGCATAGCTAGCTATTTGTTGCCAGGACTGGAATCCAGGCCTCCCAACTCTTGATTTAGGACATTTTCTGCTGTGCAATCTTGGCTCCCCACTGGGTTTGAAATGGAATTGTATTATACTGTAGTGTTAATAGCTGAAATTAGCTTTGTAAAAAATTGTACTAATGCTTTCTTTTCTCATTTTAAGAGGAAAAATTTCAAGGGGTTTTAGAGGTATTTTGGGATAAGATTTTACTAAACTATTTTATTTTTATTATGCTAGTTTCAATCATTTAGAAGGAAATTTTGATAGTTCAGTAGTGCATTTCATCAGAAGATTCCCTCCCTCACCCCTAACCTCTGCAAGGCTGACATAAAGGAAGAGCGGAAGAATTTTATCTAATATTTATGGGACTGATGAAATAATGCATCTGTTGGCAGCTAATTGCAGCTCTTTCTAGGAAAAGCAAACCATGTGACAGGTCTCTCCCCAGCAGGGATGCATCCATTTCACTTTAAAAAGTGGATTTATTATTCTTTTTCTCTTAAGGATTCTCACCGTGACTTTTTTTTCCCTCTCTGCTGTGACTATATTAGTCATGTGGCTACATCAGTTATCTTATTGACAATCAGGGTTGACTTAGTTTTACCTTAACTTTTAAAAAAACTACTGATCTCCAGACTTTGCCCAGGCCAATTCATGTCAAAATCTGTGGAGGTGGGGAATGGGCAGTGCTATTAAGGACATGCACACACACAACAACACACACATGCACATATACCCGTGCGCATGCACAGATGCCCTACTAGGTTATTCTAAGTAAAGCCAGTGCTGAGCGTCTTGTTTTCAGACCAACTGATTAGGCACACGGCTCCTTTCTCACTTACTGCTCCCCCAGGATGGGCCTCCAAAAACTGCACTTGCTTGAAGAGCTACTCTTGTTCTTGTGGGGGCGAAGGTGGAAGGGTGGTAGGAATGGAGATGTAGAAGGATATATAGTTTTGTTTCAAATCTGTAATCACAAATGTTTGTAATTCCCTGAATTTCTTGAACATTGTTACTTAAAAATGTTCCAGAATCTTAGACCCATACAGGTGTCACTCTAACAGCAACCTTAAAATCCATTAGAACTCTAAAACCCAATAGAACATATGCTAGATGTACATAGAATGAAGTTCATTGGAAGGTTTCGAATTAGCTGGTGAATTTGGATTTGGGGGAATTATTTTCATTGCTTCTTCGCATTGTTTCATAATTAAAAACCATTCACAGTACTCTGTGCTCTATAGATCAAGCTCTGTCCATAAGGAGGCAGGACCTGCCAGTGGAGAATGAGCTGGATGCTGCTCACAGATACAAAGCGAGCTGAAGATGGCTTGAGGATGGATGAGAGGAGAGAGAGTGGCCAGTCGGGAAGGCTGTGATAGGCTTAGTCTGTTTGTCTCTGGGTTGGTCAGACAATGTGTTTATAATTAAAAATGAACTTCAATCTTTTCTGTGTCTAACAAAGAACCTTAAGTATTATCAGTAAAATAATGATCAGAATATTGATTGGGGGCTTACTCTGCGCCAGGCACTGTTCCAGGCATTGGCATTTATTTATTTATGTAATCCCGACAGTGACTTGATGAGGCAGGTGGTATTATTACCCCCATCGCACTGAAAGAAAATGGAGGCACAGAGGTTTTAAGTCACTTGCTCAAGGTCATACAATGTCGTAGAACCAAATTTGGAATCCAGGCATTTAGACTTCAAAGCCTGCTAATTCATAGCATATAAAAACACATTCTCAAAATTGGCTTTTCTCTCCTTCCTAATTCTGATAACTGGTTACTCCAGAGCCCATCACTTACCAGCCCCCATTCTTCTTCCCTCCCCTACTCCAGTATCTCCCAGGTACTGGCCACTAGGCGCTTTTCTGTCTTTCCCTTTCGTGCCTTTTGTCAGGAGACTAATTCCTGGTTGGTATCTCTCTATTTTTCATCTCTCTCTATCTGCTTTTTGGCTGGTGAGGTCTAATGTGAGGCCATAGGTGGGGTCAAGGAGCAGAGCCCCCGGGTTGCTCCCATCCCACCTTCCTACCTTGAGAATAAGAAAAACAACCCTAAATTTACTTGGCTGTGATCTGGGGACAGTGTGTTGGCTCTCCTGATACTGAGATCAGGCCCCACTTTTGCAGTTCTTAAATCCTGCTGTCGAAAGCTGGCAGTTCCAATAACCAGCTTTTCTGGTGCCGCAGCCTTGGAGTTCCAAACATACGCTCAGCAAGGTAGCTTTCTCTTTTTATAGGTACAGTTTGGGCTTGTAGGCTGCTGTCAGAGCTAGCTGCAGGAATGTTTGCCTTTACTTAACTTTAATAGGCAGCTGTGTTTATACTTGTTCCTTAGTTTGAGCAGTTAGGAGTATATGATTCTTTGGAGGATCCCCCCCACCTCCTGCCCGGGGTGGGGGGGGAGGTGGGGGGGGCGGTGGAGGAGAAGAGTACATTGTACTTTCCCAAACAGTAAATCTTAATTGATAAGGAAATATAACCTCTAAAAGTTTGGGGCAGGTTTTAGTCTTAGGCTTTATTTTTGTTAATGTTATAAAAGAAATCCTAACTCTGTATAAGAAGTGCCAAGTTGATAATTCCTGGAAATGTTCATGTTCTATTTATGCCCAGCACCATAGCAGAGAGGCTGGCAACACTGTTAGCAAAATACCGCTGATGTGTAGTAAGTGGCAAATGGGAGGCCTGCGGTTTTGTAGCCTAAATATAAGGCTTTAAAAACATCTCTTGGTTCCACCATTTGTATGTAAGGTATATGGGTGCTGAGGGTCAGTGGTGATGTTGTTACAGAGAATTCCACAACAAGCAGCACATCTGCGGGGTTTGTCCTGTTAGAACTGTAGAGGGTTAGACAGAGCTGGAGGGACCCGAAGGACCCTCACTTTACAGATATGGAAACTAAGGAATGCAAGTCAATCTACTAGCATGTATGTGGGCTCTTTCGTTCAAGCAGTAGACTTCTTGCTATCATAGGCAAAAATAGGAATTTTAAAATGTATACTGGGGAAATAACAACTTTGCAAGAGTTCCTAAAATTCTATGGCTCAGTAAGGGCAGGAATGAGGCAACTCAGGGACTCTGTGTCCGTCAATGACCACCTCCCCTGAGTTCCTTCACTGCCTTCTCTCAAGATTCAGTCTGATTGGTCTAAATTCAGTCATACCCCTTCCCTTCAGACACCAGAGTCACATGTGGAGAAGGGGCAGTTCCAAAGGAAGAGGTGAAAGCTGAGTAAGAGATGTCCGCTATACTATATCACTCCCATTCTTTTTATGTTGGACAGGTTCCACACTTGCAGGCCTGAAAAGAAATGATGGCTCTTTAAGGAAGGAGAACGCTCTACATGTTAATACAGCAAAACCCAGGTTGAAGGCCGGGGGTGATAGGAAAAGCACAGGGGAGCAGTTTTTGGAGCAAAACAGATCGTCTTACAACTTTTCAAAATGAGAAGATATTGGGGAAAAATCGATTGAGAATGTTAAAGTAGAGAGGAGGTTAGAGAGAGAATTTGGATTGGGTTCTAGCGAAAGGTTTAGCATACATAAATTCACTTTGTCCTGATAAGCCTTTGAGGTAGGTACTATTATCATTTGCATTTTACAAATGAAGGTATTAGCTAAACTGCCCAAAGTGACACAGCTGGGGTAGTAGTAGAACTGAGATTTGAACGTGGGCAAGTGTGGTTCTCCAGTCCATGCTGTTAATCACTAGGCTACCCTTCCCTAATACTAGTTCTTGGTTCAGATTTCAGTCCCCTGGGCAAGCTATAGCTTCTTTATTTGCTGACCCTATCTTGCCTTGGCTCTCACATTTAACCAACATTTTCATTGCGTTTTTTTTTTTTTTTTTTTTAACAGTTTACCAAATGAAAGATTAAAAAAAAAAAAAAATACCAAAGATGACAAGAAACATTTTTTAAGAAACGTGATTAGACAAACTAAAGATTTTGATTGAGATTGATATGCCAGTTTTTGTTTGTTGAGTCTAAACTTTCAAGTTATTTTCATTGTTAATCAGTCATTTGATGGTGGTATGGGCAAATGTGCTTTGTCAGGCCTCTCGTATTTGTTTGAGCACTTTTATTACTTCATGTGCCTGTGTGAGAAACGCTCACAATAAAACACTGGGACATAGGACTTCAACAGCAAAGCGAGGCATTTATTCACGAGTCTGCGGAGTCAGGTGCACAGCCAGCCAGGGGCATGTGCCCGAAGTAGACAAAGTAAATTGGTTCTATGCTAATACATTAACTCCCCCCCCCCCCCCCCCCCGTTTCTCCATTACTGATTAATCGAGGTTCACAATCTAATGCGATTAACTACTTAACTAAGGGTGTGATTAACTAAGGGTAATCTAGTTATAGGTCTATCTCCAACTTATCTGCGAACTTACCTAGCTACAGCTTCCCATTTCTCTGTGTTTGGTGATGACAATCTTCCTCCTTTTGATTCCAGAGATATGTGTTCGGAGCTGCAGAATGTCATTTTCTCGCCCCTTTTCTGTGATTCATCTGTTAATTAGCTCCTACTGGTTTGAGAGTCATTGGCTTCTTTATCCCTTACATCTGTCAGGAGATCCATCCAAAAGGCAAAAACCACACAGTAATTTGAACAAGAAAAATTTAACATAACGATCTATTAACTATCAAAAAGTTAACTATGATTTATTACTAAAGGGGTAAAAGAGGTTTATAAGGGATACAGAAATAGTGAATGGAAGAAGCTGCTTTTATTTAGGGCTGAAGGAGAGTACAGGGTGGGGGCACTAAGAGCTTGGAAGAGGTTGTTCCTCACTCTTAAGACTTCCTTGGAAATGAAGTGACTACTGCCTCATGAATGTACAACTTGCCAGAGGGTACAGGCTGGAGTTGGTCTATAAGAGTAGCTGGCTGAGAAACAGTAAGGAATGTAGGTGGACCTGAGCTGATCCTCAGAAAACTTTTTGCTGAGGGGCAGAGAAATTCCCTGAGAGTGAGCGCCCCTGCCCTCCCCACCTTTGGGGTTTCAAAATGCCGCTGGGTGTGGCTGTCCACTTTAGAGGGCACAAAGCATCCCAAACCAGAATAAAAAGCACCTTCCTCTGCTGTGGCCTTACACTGTTTCTCTATTGATGAAACTAACACAGAATCATCTAGCAAAAAGAGAAATGTTTCCAAAGTCTAGCCCCAGTCTCCCCAAGTAGGGGAAGAAGGTGAATTTAGAGCCGAGAAGTAATACAGTGCTAATTGGAGCGTCTCATCTGTAAAATGATGATAGTATGTGCAAAATTCCCAAAGTAGTCCTGAGAACCTCATTCATGCATTCATTTAGCCAACATTTATTGATTATCTACTACTGAGGGCTATTCTGCTAAGGCTCTGAGATTATGGTTGTCACTGTCTATTGTTTGTTTGTCTCTGCAGCTAGACTGTGGTCTTCTCTAAGACAGAGACTTTTTATCTCTACCTGAGGAATTTGTTTAGCATAGTGCTAGATACGTGTTAATCTTTACATGTCTATTGAATAAAGGAAGGAATGACTATAAAGATGAATGTAAAAACAGAGGCATACCCTCAAAGAGTTTAAATTGTACTTGGGGAAAGGTAGAGGCAAATAAATAGAAGATAATATGATATTTTGGTTATCTTTTGTTGTTTAACAAGCTACTCCACAACTTAGTGGCTTCAGTTGACAATCATTTAGTTTACTCATGAATATGCAGTTTGGGCAGGGCTCAGAAGAGACAGCTTATTTCTGCTCTACCTGGTGTTAGTTGAGGTGTCTTAACCAACTGGAGCCAAGGATCCATTTCCTAGATAGGTCATTCAGGTTTGTGGTAAATTGATGCTGCTCATTGGTTGTTCTCCACCTAGGCCTTTCTGTTTGTGGCTGGCGTTTCCTCACAGTATGGTGATGAATTTCAAGAGGCAGAAGGTAGAAGCTGCTTGTTTCTTAAGGTGTGAGCCTGGACCCTGGCATCATGTTAACTTTCGCTGTTTTCTTTTAGTTAAGCTATCCCAAAGCCCAGATTCAAAGAGAGGGGATAGAGTTCTCACATTTCCTTGGGAGGTGCGTCAAGTCATTTTGGGGCCTTACAGCACTTATCATATGTAATGGTTTAAAAAATATACAGGAGTCCCTCTCTATCGCGGTTCACTTATCGCGGCTTAACTGTATCGCAGGATTTTAAAAAATATTATATTTAACTATTAATCGCGGATTTTTTGCTAAATCACGGGATTTTTTGGTACTGTATACGTATGATGTTAAAGTTACGTAGGTTTAAGAGTGTAGGATAAATGTAAGGTTCCTATTTCGCGGGGAGGTCTAGAACGTAATACCTGCGATAAATGAGGGAATACTGTTTTTATCATAAGTGAAAAATTAGCTGCCATACATGAAAGTGACTTGTAAATTGATAACAAATGTTTGTTATTAGTTTTATAAATATGTTTTTTAAGTGAAATAGCTTTTTATGTAAATGTAAAAGCAGCACATATTTATTGTTAAAAAAAGACTATAAAGGTATCAAGAAAATAGAAATCACTCATTATTTTATTGCCTCAAGATAATCATGGTTTAAAATAAATGAATAGTGAAATACACTATTTGGGTTTTTACCATGGGAAATTCTGCTTTGAAGCTCTGTCTTTTCTGAACTCTAGCCATTTTCAGAAAGCTATTATTTGATACTAACACTTAAATATAGACTTTCTTATGTGGTTCCAAATAAAGAGTAACATTCAGATGATTAAATGGATGTATATATATATATATATATACATTTCCTTCAGAGAGTAAAACTTTCTGAATCAACTTGAAGTAGTCTTTTCAAATTATTACCAAGGCTAGTTGCTATTTCAGTTAGCAGAGGTGGGGGTGGGGAGCTCTGCACTTAAATGACCTTCTTGAAATGACTCTTAAGGAACTACAAGGAATATTTTTCACTCTGCTGTTGTTGTTTTTTTTCTGTTTATCTTTCTATGAGTATTCTATTTCAGAGTGTTTCACTACATTATTATGTAATCTGATTTTTTTCAGTGTCTCCTGTTTGTATGCTTTTAAATATTACAATTCTAAATCTTTTCTCTTTATTGTTCTTCCTAAGCAGTTAAACTGTAGGTGGTTAAGCCTTTACCTGTGCCATATTAAAATAAATTTATATCCTTCAAATAGACTATATTTATAAAAATGTAAGTGTTCTGGATAATAGATTATATTTTCCCCCTCACACGTCGGAAGGCATTTCTAATGATCTTTTGCACTTAATCAGAGTGTATTTCAAAGGAACTGTTAAAACCTTTGGTGGAATAATTATATCCCATCCTCCTCACTTCTTATTACCAGTGTAGATGCCATAAACCATTGTAGGAAGTGAGAGGAGGTGTGGATAAGTCAAAGGAATGGGCACCTATGAAGCTCCAGTACTGCTTCCTGCAAGCATTTATTTAATGTTTACTATGTGCCAGGAGTTGAATGGGGGCAGAAATAAATAAGGTATAATCCTTGCCCTCAAAGGTGCCCCAGATAAATGAGATGGTACATGTGAAGTGCTTACAACAGAGTCTGGCATATATTCAACATTCACTGAATGTTAGTTGTCTTTATCATCATACGGTGTGACCGAAGAGTGTGACACACAAAGGTCTGTGAAAGGAACAGTGATGGTTCCACTTGGCCTGTGGTAAGGCAGTATGCCCAAGGCTTTAAAGAGCATCTGTATACTGCACCTTATGTTGGGTGTTGAAGGGTAGGTAGGAGTTCACTAGAAAGGGCATTCTAGGCAGAGGTAACAAAGTGCCAAGGCACGGAGGTGCTATGTGCATGGTGAGGTGGGGTGACGGCAGCCAAGGCTAAGGTTTCAGGCCCAGGACTGCTCAGTGGGGGCTGTGAGGGCCATGTAAATGCCCGACAGGTAATGGAGCACACTGATAGAGTTTTGAGAAAGTGATTGACAAGAATGGACTTGCATTTAGAAAGCTCAGTGTGGCAGTATATGGATGGAGAGTTGGACAAAATGCGGCAAGGAGCCCAGTTAGTAATAACTCGGATGAAACATTGTGAGGACAAGGCACTGAGGATGGAGAAGAGGGGAATGGGGCCAAGAGAGATTTTGGAGGAAGGATCAGTTTTCAGTGGGGGGATGTGGGTCCCAGGGGGCCAAAACTGGTTCTGGGGGTGATGGTATAAAAAATCTTGTGGACTTCCAAAGGGCTACAGTACATAAACAGATATGTTATGGTTTAAAATTTTTAAGGGAGCAGATGCAATTAGGGAAAAATGTCTAAAAAGTCTTTTTAAGGAGATAATAATGAAAATAAGGGTGAAACGCACTGGGTTAAAAGGACTCATCATCTGACTGAGCTGTGGGCTGGGGGAGAAGGAGGATTCTAGGCCGGTCGTCAGATTTCTGATTCAGAAAGCTATTCAAATTCACCAGCACAGGGTACAAAGGGTGTATGGTTGGTACGTAGGTTGTGCTTGTTGAATGTAAGCTAATAATGACTCACATTTATTGAGCACTTACTGTGAGCCAGACCCTTTAATGCTTTACATTTATCAGTAGTGTGAGGTAGATATTATTGTTCCCTTTTTTCAGATGAGGAAGCTGAGACCAGCCTAGAGCCACGCAGCATTTCCTTCAGTGAAAATGCTCAGTAAGCCTTTGGAGATAGGAGTCTAGGCTAAGGATGAAGTTCTGCTTCTACTTCTGTCTGCTCCATGACTTCAAGTGGATTATCTTTTTTTATTTAAATTTTAATTTCTTTATTTATAAAACAAAGCTGCCTGTTGCTTATCTTCAAGAGTAATTAAAGTTAAATGAGAGGATGTGTGAATAAATCTTTGAAAACATAAAGTGCTGTGTAAATATAGGTAGTATTTTTAACATCAGTTGCTCCCCTAGGTAGTCAATAAATGCCATTTTTGTCTCCCTTGCCCCACCTCCTACCTTTCTGCTCTGGGTTCAGGCAGCTCCCAGAGGCTTGGAAGGACAGAATGAAAGCCTCCCTGATACGCCCACCATTTCTGTGGCAACTATTTCCATGTCTTCTGACTCTTCCCCCTCTTTAATCTCAGAAGATGACTCTAGTAACTTATTTCCTTGGGTTTTCATGAATGCCCTCCCATCTAAACACAGTGATTTACTTCTCAAGCTGTTCATTTGACCTCTGCCCTGTACATGTGTTTCTGCAGAGGTCACCAGTGACTCTGCTTATGTCCGTGGGTGTTTTTCAGGTCACCGCTTGCTGTCTCGTCAGCATCTGACACTGGGCCCACTCTCTTACGTTCTCGGGGTTGCCTCCTTCCTCGGTCATGTTTTTCCTTTCTCTCCATCTACTGTTTCTCAGTTTCTTCTTACTCCACTTGCCTTTTAAAAGCTTGTCTTCTCCCAAGTTGTGTTAAAACCTTTTTATCCCCTCACTGGCACCATTCTCCTCTGGCAAAGTCCATCTGCATCTAGGGCTTGATAATTGCCTCATTGTTAACTGCCCCTAAATCCACCTCCAGTCCAAACAGATACCTTCACTCTGGTCTTTAAGTCAGCATGGCCAGAATAAAACACCTCCTCTCTCACGTCAGCCTCTTCCTCCTCAATTTGTTTTCCCCAGCTCAAATTACATATTCCCCTACTCAAATATCAGAAGAAACTTTTTTCCCAAAGGTCAAGTATTTTGTTTGTTTTTGGCTTTGTTTTGTTTTGTTTTAAAGAATTTAGCCCAGACACTGAAACCGGAAAAGCCGGTGCCCGTGCTGCCCGTCACCTACCAGACCCAATAAGCAGAGGCAGCGGTTGTATCTTTATGGGCACTTTTTTCAGGTGGTTGCTGATCTGAGAAGACAGTGGGTTTGTACCCTCACAGACCGTCTTAAATTCCATTATAAATGGACCCTTTCTTTTTATAAGGAGAGGAAAAGTGCAGTAAGGGGTTTGGAATTCAGGGAAAAGGTTAATCGGATAAAAGCTGGAACATTCTCTCATCTGTGTCCTGGGCGGTGGTCACCCTGGAGGACAGTGGCTCAGATACCATCCTGATCGCTTGCAGGCCCCCTGAGGCACAGAGGTGGGACTGCTTATGGTCTCCTGGAGTCAAGGTGGGTCGTACCTCCAGTTCCTGAAACAACAGGTTTTTACATATATTGATTACTAAGCTTATTAGCCCTTACAGGAAACTAAAATTTTCCAACATTTGAGTCCTCCATCAACATTGTCTTTTCCTGAAGCTTTGCGTGACCCCTCATGGCTGGCTGAAAAACTCCTGTGTTTCCAGAGCACCAAGGGCATATTTCTGTTATGGCACATCCATATTATGGTAGAATTTTGTCCTTTTAGTAGACTATGAGTTAGTTTAGGGCAAGAACTTAAGTTTTTATCCTTATATACTTAGAACCTAGCACATTGCTAGATACCTAGTGGGGCCGATAAATGCTGGTTGAATGAATGAATCTGTGGTGAGCTTATTTCCTCTCCTTACCTTTCTCTTAATCTCCAAGTACCTTAACTATTAATATTCATTTGCTAGGGTTGCTATACAAAAATATAAAATAAATAAGAGTAGGTGGCTCAAACCACAGCAATGTATTTTCTCACAGTTCTGGAGGCTGTGTTACAGAGTGGGAGTCTCCAAAAATCCCCAGAGCCTGCGGGTTGGGGGATGGGGAAAAGGGAACAGCTTTTAAGATGCCCTTACATAACTATGGCTAGTAGCTAGTGTCTTAGTTGTGCAAATGGTTTGGTTCTTCCAAGGCCCCAAGGAGACGGGAAGGAATTTGACTATGAAATAGTGAGGAAAGAGCATACAGGGCCTGCGCAAGTTTCTGTGAATGGTCTGCACTGGTTATCACGCCTGCTGAGGTCACAGGACGCAGTCAGGGATTTAAAAGTAGGTGGCAGGCATTTTAGGGAAGAGAGAACTCCATGTGGCTTGGAAAGGAAAGAGAGAACTCCACGCTACTTTGAAAGGGAGAATACCATGTGGCTTTGAAAGGGCAAAGCACATGTTTTCCTGGACTGTTACACGGAGGCTGATGACATCGTACCCCAGATCCTGAAAGACACAGCTGACAGATAAGGGATGGGGAACTTCTGGGCATGTTTTTTTGGCTTCTAGCCTTTTGGGGAGCAAGGGAAGTGCTGGGTCCTCTGGGAGAACAGGGCTCTGAGATGAAGTGCTCACTGCCCTCCCCAGGTTGGAATACTGTAAATAAATACCAGTTTTCCTCAACACTAGTTTTACACCAAGGCGCCAGGTGAAAGAACCCCCTTTCACTCTGTAACAGCTGTAAGTTCAAGATAAAGTGTCATTATGCTTGGTTGCTTCTGAGGCTGGCTTGGCTTGCAGATGGCCACCCACCTGCTGTTTTTTCTTATGGTCATCCCTCTGTGTATGTGCATCCCTGGTGTCTCTTCATGAGTCCTACTTCCCTTCTTTATAAGGACACCAATCAGATTGGGTTAGGGCTACTCTCATGGCCTTGTTTTTACTTAGTTACTTCTTGAAAGACCCCATCTCCAAATACAGTCATGTTCCAAGGCACTGTGGGTTAGGGCTTCAACATACGAAGTTTGGGGAGACACTGTTAAGCCCAAAACGCTATTATCGCTAATTTTTTAAAACTATTTTTTACCTTTTCCTTGAGACTTAGAGGTTAATAACTCCTTAGTTCTTGACCCTCCATGCAAGTGATTTTCTTTGGCAGCTTTTACTGAATGCCAGCCATTAGCTATTCAAACTTAAAACAACTTGTTCTGGCCTCTGTGCAAGGCAGTTTCTAACCTGTGTGTCTGGCTACTAATTCCTTTTATTGGTATTATTAGTAATTGTTATAATAATGAAATCTAACATTGGAAGGTGTTTCTTACCTTTCTTAATGCTGAAAATTCCAGTTGTAGAGGTACAGGTTGGGTATAGGGGTGGGTACAGCAATCAGAACCCTTGAAACTCACCTCTGCCCAGGGCCAAATCATTTTAAAGATGAGATTAAATTCTAAGACTAAATATTTGAGGCTTTCAGATTGGCCCATTTGAACTGATATTCCCAGGAACATTGCACAAAACAAAAGCAAAATGAGTATCACTCCCTCCAACATGCACATACCGCAACAGACTCTGAACACCAGAACTGTACTCGCCTGCCAAGCCAAGACTAACTTGTGCACATGGTAGCCTTGATTCTTAAATTCTGGGCTGCCTCATGAATCTGCATTTTTGGTTTAATCTACATCCTTTTTCCTGGGCTAGTTATTAGCTGACTTCCCTTTTGCCCCATTTACTTTCCACAAAAGCCCTTGAGACTTGACCCCCTGCTGCTGCTGCTGCTGCTTTTTTTTTTTTTTTTAACTCTTCCTCCTTAAGCTTTCACCTCTTTTGCTTGGATTTCTCCTCACCAGGGCTGCAGTTTTCTTAATATCTCATGGGCATTCCTTCTTGGTCTCTTTTCACCTTCTTTCTTCTTTTCTTCCCCAGCAGCCTTCTCCTTTCAGAAACAAGCTGAATGATTTCTAAGTTATTTGGACTTTGTAGCCACCGTGCCTTTAGTGTAAAGCAGGGCTCAATTCTGTGTGGGTAGAATCTAGACTGCTACCTGTATTTATATGGCCTGTGAGTTAAAAATGGTTTTTACATTTTTAAATGGTTGAGACAAAAACAAAATGAAAGAAGAATGTTTCATGATGTGAAAATTATATGGAATCCGCATTTCAGCATCTGTAAATAAACTTGTATTGGAACACAGTTGTGCATATTTGTTTACATGTTGTCTGTGGCTGTTTTCACACTGTACCAGCAGAGTGGAGTAGTTGCAATGGGGACTCCTATGTCCCACAGAGACTAAAAAATATTTGCTGTATGGCCCTTTATAGAGAAAAGTCTGGCTGCTCTTCCTATAAAGAGTGAGAAAGGCCAGAACATAGCTTTGCCTGACAGAAATCAGCTGTGTACCTTTTTCATGGGGCTTAAGAGGATGCTAGATTAAACATAATACTTAGTTCTAAAATTGTTTTGAGAGTCAAAACTGGAGAGGCCTTTCTTCAGGGCAGACTTTTCCTGTGAAAAAATGTTATTATCTTTGCCATTTCTTTTGAATTTAATTTTGCCAGAAGAGGTTTATCATACCAGGGCATTGAACCTTTTCTTTCATTTCTAAGATTGTACATAAGAGAAAAAGATTAGGTAAACCAGAGGAGTGTATTCTGCACACTCACAGGAGGATTTAATTACAGTTCCCTCAGTTTAGTCTCAAGATTACTTTTTCTTAAAAAGTAAAAACTTTTTATTATAGAAAATTTCAAACATATGCTTAAGTAGAGAGAATAGGATAATGAACCCCCTAGCACCTAAGATCTAAGTTCACCAATTACAGTATTAACATTTGGCCATTTTTTCCACCTTTCTCCTGCCATTTTGTGTGGTGTGTGTGTGTTTGTGCTGTAGCAATTGAAAGCAAATCCCAGACACCATATAATTCCACTCATGAATACTTTTGTACCATGCATCTTTTTTCATTTTTAAAAATGTAATCTATTGTATTTTTTTTTTCCATTACCATTTAGTCCCCTTGTATGAGCCTCAAAAAAGTTTTAAGTATTGGGGCAATGAGATAATGGTAGCATTTGAATATTAACCACAAAAAATGTTAAGAAAAGTTTCTAGGCATGAACATTTGCTTTTGTTCCTATCCATTAGGTATTTCGTGTATTTTTTACACTCCCTCCCCCCCATCTTGTTTTTGTTTTCATCTTCTTTGAAGGAAATCATTTATCATTGAAACTCAAACCTCCTGACGATTAATGCCAAGCAAGGATAAGAGCCATTGTGTGCTTTCTGTCTGTTATTCAGAAGTGGGGCTGTATTGAGTTTCTTAATACCCTCAGGCATTTGTTAACAATACCTTTGAGTGTTCACCAAGTGCTGTGGGCTCTAAAAGGCGTCAGAAGGATTACATCAGAAATAGGAGGTAGAGCCCTTGTTTTTCAAGGAGTTCGTAGTCTGTATGGCAAGAGAGAGTGACATGCATGTGAATTTTTGAATATTTAACAACAGCCTGTAAAGAAATACCAGTGAATGGAGTTCCCCCAGAACATGCAGCATGAAGGAATGATCTTCATGGGGAGGTGGGTAAAGTACAAAGGACTCCTAGAGGGACTGAGTGTTTGAGGAAGCTAGTCAATGATTACTGGGAAAGAGGCTAGTCCAGGCAGTGGGGATGCTGAGTACTTCCTCTTAGACATCTCAGGATGCCTTGCTGGAACATTAAACCCATTGCTGGAAATGGAATGAGTTTTTCCCACTAAATCCAGGGCCTCCTCCTGTCACCAGTGTTCTCATCAATGCCATTAGTTTTCTGAGTTATGTACCTGTCTTTTACAAAGGAGGTTCTTGAATGAGTGAATTACATGAGGGGAAGGACAGCAAATACATTGTTTGGCTAAATGAATTGATGTATTTAAAAAAAAAATAGAAAAAGTGAGGATAGGTAAGAGAGAGGGAATGAGTTGATGGATGATGATCTTGATGTCTCAGCATTGGATTTGGGCTTGATATGTAGGGGAATGAGCCTTGAGTGTGAGGAAACCAGCCTAAGGAGAGAGAAAAGCATTACTCCAACTCCTGTCTTCCAGAGCAGACTTCATTAACTACCCCATATGTTCCAGATATCTCCAGATTTTTGTTGAGATAGATTTTCATTCCATTTCTTATCTTACTAAGAAAAGCCATCCTGACTTGGTTTTAGATTGGTGCTGCTGCTAGGCCTGAGAATCCTATATTCTAGGTGGTATTTGACTGTGTCTCTGCATGACATGAAGACACTCAAACTCTGTAGTTTCCCTTGTGAGAGTAAAACCGGAAAAACCAGTGTCCGTGCTGCCTGTTATATACCAGACCCAATAAGCAGAGACAGGGGTTGAATCTTTATGGGCGCTTTATTCAGATGGCTGGTGATCTGAGAAGACGGTAGGTTTGTACCCTAACAGACTATCTTAAATTCCATTATAAACGGGCCCTTTTTATAAGGAGAAGAGTAGGTAAGGGGTTTGGAATTCAGGGGAAAAAGTTAGATAAAAGCTGCAGCATTCTCTCATCTGTGTCCTGGGCGGTGGTCCTTGTGCCCTGGCTGTGGTCTTTGTGTCCTGGGCGGTGGTCATGGTGGACTACAATGGCTCAGATACCATCCTGATCGCTTGCAGGCCTCCTGAGGCACAGAGGTGGGACTGCTTATGGTCTCCTGGCGTCAAGGGGGGGTCGTACCTCCAGTTCCTGGAACAATAGCTTTTTACACACATTGATTACTAAGCTTATTAGCTGTTACCTGAAACTAAATTTTCCCAATATTTGAGTCTCCCATCAAGAAAGCAGTAACTAAGCCTGTTCTTTGACTCCTTTTCAGGGTCTTCCTGCCTCCAGTCTTCTTAGTGCCTTATTCACGCTGTCTTGATGTTAGCTGTGATATTGGACCTTGGTTCAGCAACCTTGGTTCTTGAGTTTGGCAAAGAAAGAATTCAGAGTCAAGAACTCTAGTACAAGAGGAAGTTTATTTAGCATAGTTCTCGAAGAGAAGACCCAAGTAGGCTACTCAGAGAGCTGCATTGGCCTTTTAGAAAGAAAGTCACCAGAGGCAGAAAAAGTCCGCCAGTTGGGCTGCGTGGATTTGGGAAAGAAGTTACAGAGGCAAAAGGAGGGCCCTTGGAGCTTCTGAAGCTGAAAAAGCCAGTGTTCCTGCTGCCTGTCCTCCACTAGACCGGATAAGCAGAGACAGGGACTGAATCTTTATGGGCCCCTTATTCAGAGGGTCGGCAATCTGAGAAGACCATCTTAAATTTTAACATAAACAGGCCCTTTTTATAAGGAGAAGAAAAGTGTAGATAAGGTGTTTGGAATTCAGGGAAAAAGTTAATCAGATAAAAGCTACAACATTCTTTCGTCTGTGTCCTGCTCGGTGGTTCTTGAGTCCTGGGCGGTGGTCACCCTGGAGGACAATGACTCAGATACCATCTTGATTGCCTGCAGGCCTCCTGAGGCACACAGGTGGAAGTACTTACGGTTCAAGATGGGTCATACCTCCAGTTCCTGAAACAATAGCTTTTTACATACATTGATTACTAAGCTTATTATATGTTATCTGAAACTAAAATTTTCCAACATTTCCATCATTAGGAGAAAGAAAGCAAAGCTACATGCCTAAAGAAGGAATGTATGGGTGTGCTGTAGAGAGAGAGAGCATGTACTAGATCTGTTTTAAGAACTTTTATCTATTTTCTAAAAGTGGGACTTTTAGGGGCGGTCTCAGGGGAGGATCTCAATAAAATATTCATCAGCTTTCCAGATGTGTTCTTTAATATGCTGATTCATCAAAATAAACATCTAGGGTCAGGGTCATGGTCTCTACTGATTGGTTGGGGCTAGAGTAGGGGGTCATTGGTCATGACACCTGGTCCTGATCGCAGCTATGGCATTGCTTCATCTGGTTTTGCTGCTTTTCTGGGCCTGGAGCTGAAACACAGTTGAGGGTCTAGATGTCGTCTGTAGTTTGACCAGAACTTTGTCTCTGTGGTCAACACGCCGGGCCGGAGGCTTTGTTCCTGTGATTATTTGATTCTGATCAGATCCTTGCCCTGGCTGGTTTAGCTCAGTGGATTGAGCGTCGGCCTGCGAGCTAAGTGTCGCTGGTTCGATCTTCCAGTCAGGGTACATCAGAGAAGGAAAACTCTGACTCCAAAAAACCCCCGCTGCCTTGCGGCATACCTCTTCAGGGGAAAGGCTAAGGGAGTAAACCCCGACAGAAAATCCGGAGCCGGAGTCCCTAAGGCGGTTTGACGTTGTAGTCAACACCGGCAACTCCTGCGGCGCACCTGAACCCAAGCTGTATCGACTCCGTCTTTCCCTTGGACCCTTCAGCTGCGAAGAGAGGGGGGTCTGCTGCATGGGCAACAGCAGACGCTCCATATTACCCTGCCCAGGCTCTGTAGCTTCAGCGTCATCACAAGATGTTGATTCAACACGGGAGGAGACAGATACCATGTCACTCCCGAGTCGGACTGCACAGCCATTCTCGGCGGTGCAGATAGACTCTTAAGAAGCTACACCATCGTCTCTCGAGACGGATGGCTGCCGACGACGACGACGATCAGATCCTCATTGCCCTGGGGGCTTAGTGCTTTTGGGAGCGGTCATGCAATGGAGAAGGAGGCAGGTGAGTTAGCGTGCTAGATGAAGACAGTTTGAATCAGCTATCTGTCTCAGTTTCCCCATTCCACTTGCCAAGGAATTTTCCTGGCTTCTTACACTCTTGCCTCACCTTTAATCTGTATCTCCTTTTTCTCCTCTACACCCTAATAAACAAACCAAAACCCCACAACTCTTTTAGGCACACCTTATAGGCACTGTGGTAGGACTGCAAATGGGAATTGTTCTTTTGGCATTACTAATAGTTCTTTGTAGGGTCATTAGAGCGGTGGCCCTGGATAAATAGAATCATCCACCTTGAGGTCAATGTTTTTTTGCACTCTGGGCCACTCAGATTTGGTAAGCTCCATTCTGATTCATTTCACCAATGGCCTAAATAATTTGTGTTTTGTTCCACCCACTCAGAAAATGAAAGCATGGAGATTTTAATTCCTTTAGAAGTGTTTCACACCAACTATAGACTCCCAGAGCCAGCGAGATGCAGATTTTGCTCCCAGGTTGCTAACTCCATGCTGACTGTGTGCTTGAAGGCAGAGAAGTAATCCAGCCAAAGGTTCTTACCACCTTTAAAAGGGACAAAAACACAGATTCTCTTTATTCACTAAAGAACAGGTGCAAATTAGGAGAGGGTGCTTTTTCTTAAGGTTTTAAAAATTTGAATAAAACTTGTGGTATACTGTAGTCAAAAGAAGTAGAAATCAGTTGATGTAGGCTCAAATATTGGCTTTTCTCCACAGGTTCTGTGTCCATGAGCAGATAGTTTTGTTTTTAAGTAGCTTCACTTTAGTAATCATCCTTGCTTTCATCTTTTGCCACACTGACCCTTCTGCCCAACATTTATTCCATTAGCAAGTCTCCTAAAATACTCCCCCAAATTGTCCACCTTTCTCCATCCCTTGCCAAGATGACTGCAGTAACCTCCATATGTACTCCCTCTACAACCCATTTTCCACACAGCAGCCAGAACCATTGTTTAGAAATACAAACCAGGTTATGTTTTTCCTCTGTGTAAGCCTTCCTCCTACGGCTTCGCATTACACTGAGACTAAAATTGAAACTCCTCACCAGAGCCCACGAGACCCTTGTGATCTGAAAGCTCCGCAGCCACTCTGGTCACATTTACCATCCTCCCCCTCACTGCTCCAGCTACACAGGCCTCCTTTGTCTCTCCAGTCAGCAAGGTCAGTCCCTACCTTGTGGCCTTTGTTCTGGCTGTTCCATCGGTCTGGTTTGTCCTGCTCCTGATTTTGCTCTGTAATTACCTCCCTCTGGTAATTAGGTGTCAGGCTTCTTTAGAGAGGCTACACAGTTAGTCCAACTTAGATACCTCCCAAGTTGGCTCCTGCTATTGGCTTCTAGTGGGGAGAAGCCAGGGGTGCTGCTAAACATCTTCCAATGCATAAGACAGCCCCACAGCAAAGAATTATTTGACAAAAGGTCAATAATATCAAGAACCTCCGCAAACCCTGTTAGACATGTTCGATTAGTCACAGCACCTTCTTTTTTTGTGTGTTTCAGTTTCAGTTTTACATTTCTTGAAATAATAAAGCATAATACACCATAAATGTTGCATATTTTCTTCCATTTTCAGTATTAAAATGACGCACAAAAATGCGCCAATTTTGATGTTTTTTTAATGCACGCTGATATGACAGCTGTCACAATACAATCCAACAAAACTGTTTTGAATGAAGTTAAAGACAACTAAGTGCTACTAGAGCCACTGTATGGAAAAAACTAAATGATTTTTTTGTCCAACCCAGTATTTCTTCCACAGAATTTAACACTTATCTGAAATCATCTCTGCACTAGACTGGACTTGTTTGTTACTTGACCAGGGAGTTATCCTCCTTAGACTTGAGAAGTAGAACTGCCTTAATTGCCTGGTTCACCCTGTATCGTTATAGCCGAGGACAGTGTCTGCCCCTTAGAAGGCATTAATAATTATTTACTGAGTAGATGCCTTAATGGACGAGATATTCACAAAGGTTTCTGAAATCGAAAGAATAATTACTTGACTAAATGAAATAATTTGATGTTTGAAATTATTAAATTTCATATCTGGGCCTCTCAGAACATTATGTTTAAATTTCTATATGCTACAAGTTTCCTTTTATGTTGCCATATATTAATAAAAGGTCTTTTTTCTGAGGCAGGACCATTTTAGATAGGAAAGGTATGTCCACCAAGACCTGGTAACAGTCTCCTGTCTGCCTGAACATGTCAGACCACCAGAGTGGTGTTGAAGAGGTAACTTTGAAATACGTAAGTTCATTACCCTCATAAACTGCTTTTGCATTGGAGGAGATCATGAGCAGGGCTTGACTTTCTTGTTCATACAGAAGATGCAAGAAACTTAGTGTCATTGTGGTTTGACATTTAGTCAAACTAGTTTTCGTTATTATCATAAAGACATTACTTTTCTTTTGAATTTGAATTTAACATGTAAGCAATGGCTCCTAGATCTGGGAGACATGTTCTAACTTAAATGAATAGGATACAATTTATGTCTTCTACTTCATTTGTTAAATTCCTGTTAACTTTCATTTTATCGATTATCAGAGCCACATAACCAAAATGTCATTATATTTACTTTTGTTGGTATTACCAGCTACTTGTGCCTTTTACGCAGTTTTAGGAATGTGCTTCAGTGTAGGAATATCAGTATATCTGTTTTTAGACATGGACTTGCTGAATTTATGACTTACTGCTGCTTAAGGAGTGGTTTCTGTGTGAAAGAAATGAGTACAATATTCCCTCACTTATAGCGTGTATTACATTCTAGACCCACCCCCTGCCCCTCGTGATAGGTGAAAACCTGTGAAGTAGGAACCTTACATTTATTTTAGTATTTACATATATTTTAAGGCTTTATAAACCCTTCCCACACACTTATAAACCGTTCCCAGTCCCTTATTAACCTTTCCCACACCCTTATTAACTTTTTCCACACTTTTATAAACACCACTTATGTTCTTAAACATATTCTACACTCTTAAACCTATGTAACTTTAACAACATACATATACAGTACCGCAAAATCCCATGATATAGCAAAAATTCCGCAATGAATTATTAAATATAATATTTTTTAAAATCCTGCGTTACAGTGAGGCCGTGATAAGTGAACTGTGATGTAGAGAGGGACTACTGTAGTCTTTCATTCAATATTCTCGTCAATGCATTTCTGTTCTCTAATTAACTTTTGGAGTTTTCTTTTGAAAAATACCTGTATTCAGTGATGTAAAGTTGATCTTTTCTTCTTTTTGTTATGATTTTATTTTTGTTATTGCTAATGAATTAATTTTCAAGCAAATAATGTACTTTTAAAGGTGGAAGATATTTTCCCTTAAAAGCATTTTGCCGTTTTCACATTATATGTCCCTAGCTTTTAAGGTATTTTCTTAAGAAGTGATTTTCTTTTGTTGATTTAAAAAAAAGAAAAAAGGTGTACCAGTAGTGAGTATGAATGCATACTGTGAAATATGTGAGTCATGGACTATGATGAGACACACTTTAGGATAGTAATTATGTAAAAAAATGATGCTTTAAAGCATTTGCTACCAAAATTTGTTCTTTTTGTGTTACCCCTCCCCATCTGCTTAGGTCCATTCAATGGTTTTATTTTATTTTATTATCTAATTAAATTTAAATTTAAATTAATTTAATTTTATTTGGAGTGCCAAACATGACTTGAAGAAGGTAATTGGGGAGAAGAGGAGTAGGAGGGGTATAAACGAGCAGGTTGCTTTCCCAGAAGCCTTTCACTTGCAAGGTCTGGAATGACTGTTGTTGGGGAGAAGTGATATTCATGCTGATGAGGGTAAAAATGCCTGTCCATTTTGGGGAGCTTTTGTTTTCATAATAGAACTCCTGTAATACAAACAAATGGATATTCAAAAGGAGAGGGCCATTTACAGTAGAGTGTTTTCCATTCTGGTAACATCCGATTGAGAATAATTTCAGAAATTCCTACTGTTGCACGCAATCATTGCTTAGCAGTTGGATCTTTCATCTTTATGGTAGAATTGTACATTTTATTTCTGTTGTAAGTCCCATCATGCTTTAAAAAATATATCACCCGAGGGTATTTTATTGATTTTTGAGAGGGAGAGAGAGAGAGACAGACAGAGTGATAGCAGTTGGTTGTCTCCCATGTGTACCCCAACTGGGGATCTAACCTGCAACCTAGGTATGTGCCCTGACCTGAGGTCAAACCTGCAACCTTTTGGTGTATGGAACAATGTTCCAACCAACTTAGCCATCTGGCCAGGGCCCATCCATATATTTTAAGTAATGTAATTGTTTCCTTGCTTGCAGGGTGGCTGAGTGAAAATATGTATAATTTGCCCAGTAGCATAATTCTGTGACCTGTATTCTCCAAATGAGTACTTTGGCTTTTGCATTTGATAAATTTCAGTTGACTTGTGTTGGCCTGCAATTTTATTAGTAAGATTGATTCAGGATACTCATTCAAAGTTACTTGTCATCCTCATGTCCTGTGAATCAATTCTCTGGGCAGAACAGTCACTGGACATAGGGCAAACCATGGACTATGTATATTATTTATTTTTATAAATGATTAGGGGAGAGGCACTCTTATGAGTTGTGATGTTGCATGGTGATATGTTTAAAAAATTAAAGAATCTATTCCTGTATAACAGACTACCTCAAAATTTGGTGGATTAAAACACTTTTATTTTACTTATGATTCTGTGGATTAGGAATTTAGGAAAGGCTCATTTGGGTGGTTTGTCTCTGATCCACATGGTGTCAGCTGGAGCAGTTGGGGCTGGATGATCCACTTTGAAGATTGCCCCTTCACTCATATGTCCGGTTCCTGGGCTGGGATGGCTGTTAGTAGGTGCTGGCTCTTGACAAGGTGGCTCAGCTGAGGCTGTTGGTCTGAGCACTGATGGGTGATCTCTCACAGCATGACAACTGGGTATCAAGAGGGACCCTTCCCAAATGTTGTGGATTAAAGAATCTATTCCTGTATAACAGACTACCTCAAAATTTGGTGGATTAAAACACTTTTATTTTACTTATGATTCTGTGGATTAGGAATTTAGGAAAGGCTCATTTGGGTGGTTTGTCTCTGATCCACATGGTGTCAGCTGGAGCAGTTGGGGCTGGATGATCCACTTTGAAGATTGCCCCTTCACTCATATGTCCGGTTCCTGGGCTGGGATGGCTGTTAGTAGGTGCTGGCTCTTGACAAGGTGGCTCAGCTGAGGCTGTTGGTCTGAGCACTGATGGGTGATCTCTCACAGCATGACAACTGGGTATCAAGAGGGACCCTTCCCAAATGTTGTGGATAGAAACTTTAAGGCTCAAGGCTTCTTGTGACATAGCTTCATAAGTCCCAGAACCCTACTTCTCAAATAAGTCACACTCAAGAGGAGGGAAATTGTTCTCCACTTTTCATTGGGAGAAGCAGCCAAGAATTTGAGGCCATTTTTAATGGCTGACAGTGGAATCACATCAGGATAGCATTTATTTAATAGCAATTTATGCCTCTCTCAAGGTTCAAGTGGCTTAAGGTACAGATATAAATATGCAGTTTCATGTAAGGGGACCCCATTCCAAGTGGCGCAACCTTCATTTAAACAAAAACTCTGATTCATCCCAGTCATTTGATGGATGGGAACTCTAAAAGTGTCGTAAGTGTAATCTCAAAATATCTAGAAAGATAACAGTTCTCTGAAGTCATTGTGCAAACTAATTTGTTGAAAGAGTTCAAAGGAATCATAGATCTTACAGCTGAAAAGGACTCTTAAGGGATTACGTCATCATCACCTTCCAAAGAGCTTTATTGAGCACCGCTTTGGTGCCAGAACCTTGGAATGCAAAGGAGAGTAAGACCGAATTCTTACCCTGTGTCTTGAGACACAGTTGATGCATAAAAGATGAATAGAAATCCATGGAACGTAGACTGAGTGGAAAATAAAAGTATAGGTGATAAGTGCACAAAAAGTGATTGGTAGAGGCTGAGGGGTTGTGTTGGGGGCTGGGAGAATGTGTAAGGAGATAGGCTTTTCATCACAATGAAAACATAAAATCCAAAATATTGGCCATTACCTGTGTTACTTGGATCCCTGCCCCCCACTATTTAAAAAAAAAAAATTATCTCCTTTTCTACCTCCTTTTCCTCACTTCCTGGCCTCCTTCTCTTAATATGCAGGTATTTCAGGACCTTTGCACTAGTTCCTTCCTCTGCATGGAATGCTCTTTCCCCAGATATTCCCATGGCTTGCTTTCTCACTTCAGTAGTTCTCTCGTCAAATGTGCCTCCCCCAAGCCTTCTCTGACGACCCACCCTACCTACTTCCTACCCCTCATTAATGTTTATCTCCACGAAGACAGGGCTTTTGTCTGCCTTGTTCATTATGGTATTTTCAGCATCTAGAACAGTGTCTGGCAAATAGCTGGTTCCCAATAAAAGAGGGTTGAGTGAATAAATAAGTGAATGTAGAACCTTGAAACAGGGGAAGGATTTAGCAAAGTGGAGAAGAGATAATGTTGCTGGCTGCCTGCAAGGTAGAGTGAAAGAGAAACAAAAGTGTACATGATACATTTATAGATTACCTGTTTCAGCACCCTGACATCAGGATCCTCATTTTACAACTTGGGTCCTTCAGACCATCCTCTTTGTAGTTCCATGTGATAGGCTTTCTAATAGTTACACAGGGAGTGATTCATTCAGACCAGAAGAGCTGGGTCACACCTGCTCTCAGTTGTCAGAAAACTTGTCATTCCTGAAAAACACTGCACTATATACCACTTCTTTGTCTTTGCTCTTATCCATATTTCTATCTGGAATAGTCTTTTTTTTTTTTTTTTGTCTTGACCTGTTGAAATTCCACATGAATGATTTCTTTAATCCATTATACTTAGTATTTACACGATTCGATTATCACATAAGCACATTCTTCTTCAACTGGAAATATTTGTGTACATGCATTTCTTTCCCTTGAATATAAACTTTTAAAGGGCAGAGACTGGGTCTGGTTTATCTTTTATTTACTACCCTTGTAGTACATAAGAGATCCTTACTAAAAATGTGTTAAATTTAGTTGAATATGGGAAATCAGAGTTCTTCAGTTTCTAATGTAAAATAAATATATATGCCTAGAAATCAGAAGTGGCAATGCTAAATTTTCAAAGAAACTAAACAATGAAATATTGGGTTCGTCAAATAATTCATTTAGTTTTTTCTGTATGATGGCTTTTGTAATGTTTACTTGTCTTTAACTTCATTCAAAACAATTTGGTTAGATTGCTTTGTGACAGCTGTCATATCAGCGTACATTAAAAAAAAACAGATTGGTGAATTTTTGTGCAGCCATTTTAATATTGAAGACAGAAGAAATACGCAACATTTTTAGTTTATTATGCTTCATTATTTTAAGAAAGGTAAAAACGTAACTGAAATAAAAAAAAATGATTTGTGCAGTGTATGGAGAAGGTGCTATGACTGATCGAACATGTCAAAAGTAGTTTGCAAAGTTTCTTGGTACTACTGACCTTTTGGCCCAATAATTCATTGCTGCGGGTCTGTCTTATGCATTGGAAGATGTTTAGCAGCACCCCTGGCCTCTATGCACTAGAAGCCAATAGCGGGAGATAGCTGACACATTCAGAACATCCAAGTTAATAAAATTATTGGTGAAAATGGAAAATGAGTCTTTTATTTTGTAGAAAAAACTAAATGGACTTCTTGGCCAACCCAATAGCTCCCTCAGATTTCATTCATATTTACAAAGGGCCTGTAGAATTAACAACTCATACATTTTTATATAAGTTATCTACTGCCTCATAGCATACTATCCTCAAATTTAGTGGCTTAAACCATTGTTTCTCACAATTTTGTGAATTGGCGAGGATCAACTGACTGGTTCTTCTGTTCCATGTAGTATTGACTAGTGTTATAAGTAAAGCAGATTCTTTAAGTTTCAGAGCTTGGCTGGGACTGGAATGTCCAAGAAAGTTTCATGTACCTGTCTTATGTTGGCTGCAGGCTGGGGCACCTTTGTCCTCTTATGGAAACAAGGCCACATTTTCTCCAGTACCTAGAGCATCTTCTTTATAAGATGGTGGCTCCAAGTGTGTGAATATGGAAGATGCCACTTCTCTTTAGATCTGTAACTGGCATTGCATAACTTCTGCATTTTGTTGGTCAGAGGGCGTTACAAGGCCAGGCCATATTCAAAGGAAGAGAAGTAAACTTGACTTCTTGATGGGATAGGTAGCAGGTACATATGGGGATGGAAGGAATTAGTGTCAGTGTTTATAGACAGTTCGCCTCAGCGTGCTTAGATATTCGTTATAATTCAGTATAATTTTTTCAGTGAGAAATAAAGCATTATTAGTTAACCATCAGAATTTTTTTATTATTTGAATCCTGTGGTTCTGAATTGTGAATTGTTTATAGAGAGAAGTACTGTGTACATTTGGGTCTAGCTGAACAGCAACTGAAGATGACCACTGACTGGGTTGCCCTTGTTTTCTGCTTTCCTTCCCTTTATACTGCTTGTACATGTTCCCCTTGTTTGCGTTCAGGTTGGAATCAGAAGCCAAAGGATCTGAAGGGTGGTCCTGGACTCTTCTCTGGTTCTCAGTGTAAACTAGAGAGCAAGTGACTCTATCAGGAGGGTGGGTCAGCATAGGCCAGGAAGCAAAAGGAAACCAACCTGTTGCTCTGGGCTGATAGTGTAATGTTAACACATGGAAGAGGGAAGCTAAGAACTACTCTGCTGCTGTTTGGCTTCCATCTTCTCTGTCCTGTTTTATCTGATTCCCTTCTTTCCTCCTATAGTTCATTTCCCCATAGCAACCAGAGGGATCTTTTAAAAATGTAAATCAGATCATGTTATTCCCCAGCTTAAAATACTCTAATGGGTTTCCATTGTACTTGTAATAAAATACAGACTCATCATCATAAATTGGCTCCTGCTCTCACCTCTCCAACTTCACCTCCTCCTGCTGTCTCCTCCCTCTTTATGTTTCAATCACATTTTATTTCTTTCTGTTCCTAAAGCCCACCACAGCCCCCCTCACCACCCTAACCTCAGGTTCATCGTGCCTGGTTCATCCCGTCCTAGGGCCTTTGCACTTGCTTTTCCTCTCTCTGGATAGCTCTGCCCCTGGATCTGTGTTTGGCTGGCTCTTCATTCAAGGCCCAGCCCACATGACCTCAGAGAGACCTTTTCTGACCTGCCAGACTATAGCAGTACCCCAGGAACTCCCTCTCACAATTTCTCTGTTCTTTCTCACAATGAACCTCTATTTCTCAACTTTCTCATGTACAAAATGGGGTTGATAATAACAGTATATGTTTCATAGAGTTGTTTTGAAGATTAAATATTAAATATTTAGAAGGGTATCTGGCATATAATATGCTCTCAAATGTGAGCTGTCTTATTATTTGCCTTTACCGCCTGAAATTGTCCAGCTTATCTATTAGCTTTTTCTCATTCATCACAAAAGTGTCAGCTCTTAGCAAGCAGGAACTGCCCTTTCTTGCCTTACTTGTGTCTCATCTGTATTCCCATTGTGTTGGCATGTACAGCAGATCCTCAGCAAGTACTTTTTAAAAAATATATTTTATTGATTATGTTGTTGCAGTAGTCCCAATTTCCACCCTCCTTGCCCCTCTCTGCCCAATACCCCCCTTCCCTCCAGCAATCCCATATAAGTTCTTAGGCTTCACCCTTTCCTATATTATTCTTAACTTCTCCCTATTTTGTACCAACAAATTATGCTTCTTAATCCCTGCACCATATCCGTATTTCTCCTCCAGCCCCCTCCCAGCTGATAATCCTCCAGATGATCCCTATACCTATGATTCTGTTCCTATTCTGGTTTGCTTAGTTGGATTTTGTTTTTATTTTTTAGATTCAGTTGTTGATAGGTGTGAGTTTGTTGTCATTTTAGTGTTCGTAGTTTTGATCTTCTTTTTCTTAAATAAGTCCCTTTAACATTTCATATAATAATGGCTTGGTGATGATAAACTCCTTTAGCTTTACCTTGTCTTGGAAGCACTTGATCTGCCCTTCCATTCTAAATGATAGCTTTGCTGGATAGAATAATCTTGGTTGTAGGTCCTTGTTTTTTATCACATTGAATACGTGTTTCCAGTCCCTTCTTGCCTGTAAAGTTTCTTTTGAGAAATCAGCTGATAGTCTTATAGGCACCCCTTTGTAGGTAACTTTCTGCTTTTTTCTTGCTGCTTTTAAGATTCTCTCTTTATCTTTCACCTTTGGCATTTTAATGATGATGTGTCTTGGTGTGGTCCTCTTTGGGTCTAGCTTGTTTGGGACTCTCTGTGCTTCCCGGACTTGTACGTCTATTTCCTTCGCCAAATTGGAGAGTTTTCCTTCATTATTTTTTCACATAAGCTTTCAATTTCTTGCCTTTTCTCTTTCTGGCACCCCTATGGTTTGGATGTTGGCAGGTTTAAAGTTGTCCCAGAGGTTCCTAAGCCTCTCCTTATTTTTTTCAATTCTTGTTTCCTTGTTCTGTACTGGTTGACTGTTTTTTTCTTCCTTATGTTCCAAATCATTTACTTGAACTCTGGTTTCCTACCCTTCACCATTGGTTTTGTGTGGATTTTCCTTCGTTTCACTTAGCATAGCCTTCACTTTTCTCTTATGCCTTTGCTGTACTTAAGCATATCTGTCAAGCCTGTGAGCATCTTTATCATCAGTGTTTTGAATTCTTCGTCTGTTAGATTGGCTATCTCCTCATCACTTAATTCTCCCACTGGAACCTTGATCCGTTCCCTCTTTTGGGCCATACTTCTCTGTCTCCTCATCTTGGCAGGCCCCTGTGTTTGTTTGCCTCTGTGTCTTAGGTAGAGCTGTCGCTCCTGTTACATTGTAAGGGGCAGAGCCTTAGGTATTAGTCAGTACAGGGCAACCCATTTCACCACGTTGTGGCTCTGTATGTGGGGGTGGGGTCCGAGAGGGAACAATGCTGCCTGCTCAGCACTTGCCCCTTTTTCAGGCACTTCTTCCACATTCATATGGGACTGGAGCCTCTCTAGCTATTGCCCTGTCCATCGTGGGTCTGTGGACATTCTACGACTATGGGGGCCCTTTAAACAAGTGGATTCTGCTGAGAGACGGGCATTTTCTTCCTCCACCCCAACCCCCACTGGTTTGCACAGTTAGAAGCAATGAGGCTTGATTTTCCCTGGTGCTGGGACCATGAGCTCGCGGTCTGGTCAGGAGCTGGGAACGCTCCCCAGGTATCCCTCCCCATTTTTTAAAACGTGTGACTGCACTTTCTGCTGGCCTGTCACTGCTGCCGTCGCCACCGCTGCCACCACCACCGCCACCACCACCACCGCCACCACCACCACCACCACCACCACACCACGTCCTCTCCACCAGGGATCTGCCCATCCTACCTGTCTGGATGAGAATTTCTTCTTTATATCTTTGTTGGACTTCCATGCAACTTTATTTTCTGGAACTTCTGGTTGTCTCTAATTTTGAGGTAGCCGTATTCCTTCTTAGTTGTGGAGGGAGACCCAGCGTGTCTGTTTAGGCCTCCATCTTGGCTGACCTTTATTTTTTTGTTGTACTCTATCAGTTAGTTTTCTGAGCATTCTGATCACCAGTGTTTTGAACTCTTCATTGGATAGGTTGGCTATTTCTGTTTCATTTAGTTGTTTTTCTTGGGTGTTTTGTTCTGTTCTTTCATTTGGGCCACATTTCTTTTCCTCTTCAATTTGGAAGCCTCCCTGTATTTGTTTCTGTGTATTAGAAGAGTTGCTTTGACTCCCTGTCTTACTAGCATGGCCTGTGTTGGAAGGGCACCTGTAAATTGTGTGTGGCAGAGCCTTGGGTAATTGCCAGGGGGAGGCTTTCTGCTTCACTACTCTGTTTGTGGTGGATGGCTGTGAGGGGAACAGTGCTGCTGCCTGGCTTCTGGCTTTCCAGTTACTTCACCCTCTTCCCATATGTGAGTAGCACCCTTCCAGTTGCTACCCTGTGGTTTGCGTATGTTCTAACACCATGCAGGCCCTTCAAGTGGCAAAAATCTGGCAGTTTCTTCTGCCTCCCTGTGCAGCCCCTTTAAGCAGCTAGAATCTGGCAATTTCTTCCTCTGCCCAAACTCCCACTGGTTTTTACAGTCAGAGGTAATGGGGGTTTATCTTCCCATTACTGGAACCCTGGTTTATGTGGCTGAAAGTACTCCCTCCTAGGTTATCCCTCCTGATTTTTATCCACCACACGTGAATGTGGGATAGTTTGTTCCACCACTGCTCCTGTTGCTCCCACCTATCTGAGCCACAATGCCTCTCCTCCCTGTCTCCATCTCCTGACTCCTTCCCTCCTACCCATCTGGGCAAATGTGGCTTCTTTAAATCCTTGGTTGTAAGGCTTCCATATAGCTCAGTTTTCTGATGGTTCTGGTTGTTACTTGTTTTTGAGATCTGGTTGTAATTCTTCCCATGCTTGCATGAAGAGGTGAAGCATGTTTACCTACTTCTCCATCTTCACTGGAAGTCAACTAGTACTTTTAAAATGCGTAAATAAAAAATAGGAATGGTCATCCTGAATGGGCCAGAAAAAAATTGGTGACATGAAATAAATGATTGAGAATTTGAATATGTTGTATAAGATTTATTTAGTTGCTTAAAATGAGTTTAAGATATTTGATCCAGAGGAATACCTTTCCAGGACATTGAAAAAACGTGGAGAACATTTATTAAGTTTTATTTTATGAAATATTGATGAGTAGGAAAATGTTGGAATTATAAAGGTAGGTAAATGCAGTCCTGATTCTTAATAGTGAGGAATATGGGTTCAGAAACCCATAGAGGTTCAAAAACATAGACTGTGGGCAGAATTCTAGAATGTATTATAGGAAGGTTGGTTTTTGCATGCTCAGAACAGCATTGTTCAGTGGGAAAGTGGGGCATCCTTAGAGAAAAGAGGCCCGGAAAAATAAATTCTTCAAACTTAGTTTGGTGGCAGAATTGAAGTGAGAATAAAGACCTCCTGATTCTGCTTCCGCAGTGTTTTCAAAGTAGGATCTTAGAGCTCCTCAAATTCTATAAAAAAATATAACTTCTTATGTCTTTTTAAAGGATAAACTTTAAAAACAAGCTGCTTTTGTAGACAGTTTCTCAGAAGTTCAAGGGCATGGTCTCAGAGGTCCATGACTTGTAATTACCTCTTGCACTCCTTCAAAACAGGTCTGTGCAGTATTCCAGATTAAGAAACTTGCCACTTTGATGTTTTTTCCCAATCTATGTGATTAACTAAACAATACCTTTTGTCCCTTTACTGAAAATAGCATACGTACTTCCATTAGACCTGGGCTATCCAATACAGTAAGCTTCTATCACATGTGACTGTTGAACAATAAAAATTTGACTACTCCAAATTGATATGTCTTGAAGTATAAAATGCATAGTGGATTTCCAAGGAGACTTCCCGCCAAGATGGAGGCTTAGACTGACACACTCCGTCTCCCTCCATAACTAAGAAGGAATACAACTACTACAAAACCAGAAGTAACCAGAAGTTCCAGAAAATAAGTGGAAATCCAATGTATGAAGTTATAAAGAAGTGGTGCTCGTCCAGACAGGTGGGAAGGGTGAAGCCGGGATGGAGAGGTCAAGCTGTGTTGGCGGTGGAAGCTGTGGTGAAGGGCAGCAGGACGAGTAAGCACAGACACCATATTTAAGGGGAGGCGAGAAGTGCCTGGGGAGCACCGCTGGCTGAAGACCAGACCCATCAGCTTGCATTTCCAATGCCAGGGAAGGCAGACCCCCATTGCCTTGGACCGTGAGGCCTGGAGGGAATGGGGACGGAGGAGGAGGCTCCCAGTCTCTCAGCGGAGAGTGAACGGCACGAATCCATCTTGGACCCCCGCCCTCACACAAAATGCTACAGTGTGGTGAGAAGGGTCGCCCGGTTGTGACGAGTGCATGGGGCTCTGCCTCCTGTAACGTAGGAGGTGTGACAGCCCTGCCCAGGAAGCAAAGGTAAACACAAAACTGACAGGATGGCACAGATCATGATAGAGATCCCTGTGACACAGCTGACCAGACAGCAAATATCTAATCTAATGAAGTAGCAGATAGGAAATCTTTCTGAGGCTCAGTTCAGGGCTTTGGTTATATGAATGCTCACAGACCTAACAGCAGATCTTAACAAGGTGGGAAGGAACAAAAACACATATGAAACTAATGGTGAAGGAAAGAAAACCAGGGATCAAATCAACACATCGGAACATAAGGAAGGAACAAACAATCAATCAATGCAGAAAGAGGAAATGAAAAGTGAGGAAAATCAGGAGAGGCTCAGAAAACTATGGACAGCTATAAGGGGGCCAACATCCGAGTCACAGGGTTGCCAGAAGGTGAAGAAGAAGAACTAGAAATTGAAAAATTATGTGAAAAAATAATGAAGCAGAATTTCCCTAACTTGGGGAAGGAAATAGACTTACAGGTCCAGGAAGCACAGAGAGTTCCAAAAAAACTGGACCCAGAGAGAACCACACCAAGACACATTATAATCAAAATGTCAAAAATTAAGGATCAAGAGAGAATCTTAAAAGCAGCAAGAGAGAAGAGGATTATGTACAAAGGGGTCCCAATAAGACCATCAGCTGATTTCTCCAAAGAAACTCTGCAGGCAAGAAGGGACTGGCAAGAAATATTCGAAGTAATGAAAATCAAAAACCTACAACCATGATTACTCTATCCAGCGAAGATGTCATTCAGAATAGAAGGGCAGAGAAAGTGCTTCCAGGACAAAGTAAAACTGAAGGAGTTCATCAGATTCAAACCACTGTTATATGAAATGTTAAAGGGACTTGTTTAGGAGAAGGAGGATCAAAACTATGAACATTAAAATAAAAACTGTATCACAACAACCAACAGCAGAAGCTAGGGAATTGAAACAAAGGCAAACTAAGTAGGCAATGAGAGTAGGAAAAGAATTATAGGTCTGGGGAACATTATGGGGGGAGGTCAGCAGGGAGGGGGAAAAGGGGAAAGGGAGGGAGATGGTACAGGAATTAAGAAGCATAGTAGGAGGGAGTGGAGTAGACAGGAAGATGTTGAGAAGAACTATATGCACCACCAATGGGCATGGACTAAAGGGGGGTCAACTGGAGGGAGGGGCATCACTGGGTGGAAGGGATCAAAGGGAAAAGAAATTGGGACAACTGTAACAGTATAATCAATAAAGCATATTAAAAGAAGAGAAAAAAAGCATAGTGGATTTCAAAGACAATACAAAAAAATGTAAAATATCTCATTCTTATTTTGAGTGTTTATTGAACTAATATTTTTGATATATTAGGTTAAACAAATCATATTATTAAAATTAATTTCACCTTTTAAAAACGGCCACTATGGTGCTAGAAAATTTAAAATTATATATTTGGCTAGCATTATTGGATGGTGCAGCATTAGAACCTGTTGCCTCTTTAGGAGGAGAGGTTGCAGGAATTGGTGAACATCAATGTGCAGATGAGGTGATATGGCAGTTGCTTTCATGCATTTGGATGGCTCTAATTCATAAAAGAGATTCTCTCTTTTCTGTATTTCTCAGAAGGTAGAGGAAGACAAATAGAAACGTCAGGTTAATATAAGAAAGACCTTTCTAAAAGTATTGTCCTAAGATAGTATGGGCTCCTTCTAGAGATAATGAATTCCTGATCATTATATGTAATTCAAGCAGAGGCTAGACAACTGTCTATTAGGGTTAAGAGTTCAGGTGTTTAAGATTTCAATCTTGAGATTCTGATCCTGAGATGAAAACAGGCAGAGGGCTGATTTTATAGAACATGAAATAACTAGATTCTGAAGTTTACTTTATTCTTTGTGTTCTTTTCCTACAAACTTTTCATATGAATATTTTTTAGTTGAAGTGCTTTGCATTCTTGGTTTCAGAAAGATGTTTGGTTCTCTAAACCTAGTGAATTTGGTGAACAGTATATGAGATAGGAATGTTCTTGGCAGTAAGTAGAAAAAAAAACAACAAAAACAAATTGACAATGGCAAAAAAAAAATAGAGAAAAATACAACAAACACACAAAAACAAACTGACACTGGCAAAAAAATAGAGATTTATTTTAATCATGTGACAAATCTGGAGGTAGACTGCATCTGATGTTGATTGGTTCATTGGCCCAAAGGCATCAGCAAGAGTGTCTTTTTTTCTTACAGTACCAAGATGGCTGCTGCTACCATGCCTGTGTCTGAAAGGCTGAAAGATAAGGGGAAAGAGGCTATCACTTTTATCAGGAAAAGCAATAGCCTTCTCAGAAATACCAAATAACCCCCCCCCCTTTTGTTTCATTGGCCAGAACTGTCACATGACCATTCCAAGGGAGGCTGCAAAGTGAATGTTTGCTCTTCTGGTGTCTAGAATGGAGATGTTATTGTTGGAAGTGGAGTTCTTGTGGTGTAGCGAGGAAAAGAATTTCCCGAGACCCACACGGTAGGATGGGATTCCATGATAAACTTTACTGATGATGTAAAATTAAGGGTGTTCCCCTCCTGACTTCTCAGTGTCCCATCTCTGTCAATCTCACCATGGAAAAGGTCCAATCTTGTATTCAGCAAGGCCAAAGCAAAAGCCGGTGCCTAACATTTCTGGTCCATATTAAAGTACAGTCCAGCCCAGCATTCAGTTAGCTTAGTGTGTGAGAGCGAGTTTCTTTGTTACCCTGGGATTATGTTAGCTTGGGCAAGACCAGAAGCTTTTTCAAATCGGCAAATGAACTTCCCAAGTTTTGTGGGTTTTGGATAGATTCCGCCCTAGTTAGACTGACAGGCCTCTATGGTCCACCATCTCCCACTGTGCCCCCAGCAATCTTGTACTGGAAGCAGGGAGGAGTGTTAATCCCCCTTGCAGAGCAATGCTATAATCCCCTGGGGTGTGAAGCTGTAGTTCTAAATAGAGGTTGAACTAGATGCCACTACTGCCTTTAAAGACTCAAAGCCTCTACCCCACTATACCTTGCCCCACTCCTCCCTTGCAAATCCCTTGAGAACTGCTTTGAGAAATGATGATGGCAGTGGTATGTTAATGTTCATAAGAGCATGAAAACAGGAAAGGTTGGAAATGAATAAGAAATTCAAATTTTTGCTGAAGAGGAGAATTGACTTATGGAGTATTGTAATGCAAGATGAGATTGGTGTTTTGTAGTGGAAAGAATTTGATAGGTTAAACAACAAGGGTTGAGAAGCTGGGTACATGTATTTTCACCATTTAATGTACAGAGAATTTGAATGGGAAACTAGCTGTGTTGGGAAGGCCTCCTCTGTCTTATCCATTGTTCAGTTTTATAAATCTGTATCTATTTTAACTCAAAAACCTCTCCCTATGAGTTAGGTGTTTTCCCTCTTTTTGCAGAGGAGGAAGTGCAGAAGATTAATTTTTCCAGGGTCTCAAAGCTGAAATATCATAGTGCTGTTATTTAAATCCAGGGCTGACTCTTAAGACCTGTGATTCTCCTACTGAGCTCAACTGAATGTTTGCAAAGACTGCAGCTCTGATTGTTTTTGTGGTCACTATTCTTGAACTGGTAACAAGTAAATAGTTTAACTACTTAATGACTCTCAACTTTGTTGGGCTTATTTATTTGAAATCATGCATTATTTACTTGGGAAAATAAATAGAGTTTTACATTTAACTACACACAAGGTCTTCCCAGAAGGTATCGAGCCATGTAATATGAAAAATAAAGACATTTATTGAAGAAGATACAAGATACAGGAAACACTGTACACAGGACAATGATGCCTCAGTCCCCTTCAAAACAGGCACGTTGGGACCTCACACAGTTCTTCTAGTTGCCATCAGCTGCCCTGTCATATTTTCCTGAATCTCATCCGTGGTCTGAAATCTCTTTGCTTTCAAAGATGATTTTAGTTTTGGGAAAAACCAGAAGTCTCAGGGCACCAAATCTGGGCTGTAGTGTGGCTGAGTCTCCTGGGTGACTTGATGTTTTGCAAAAAACTCCACACGAGATGTGATGCATGAGCAGGCGTGTTGTCATGATGAAGCTGCCAGTCACCAGTTGCCCATAGCTGCGGCCTTCTGAGTCATCCGAATAGTTTCTACAGAGGAATGTTCAAGCTTAATGCAAAATTTGATGCAGATTTGTTGCTCTACTCCGTCATTTTTTATGCGGCACCCACACAGCACACACGCTCACTCAATGGTGTCTGCTGCCGCCACTGACTAGTACAGTGAAGTTGTCATTGTTCACGCATGCATATTCCAGTCCACTCTCCTTGGCTGCCAGGTTACATGGATGTTGCACAAACCATTCTCGTATTAACAATGGCTGGACTTTTTCCGGACAGGCCTTGTATATTTGATTTTTCTTAGGTCTTGCTTTTTGTATTAGAGAACCAGGCTTTACTAGTACTCTTTTTTAGAGGGATATATTCCTTACCAGGCGTAAATTCTATTCAGATAATTACATGCCATGACACTTGAAGCCTAAAGAACTCCTGCAAGTTATTATTTTTTTCCTGTTGTGAATCTTACCATGTCATAAATCATATCACAGATGGCAACTTTGTGAGTTGTGGCATTTGATATTAGAATGATAAACAAAATGGTGTACTATATCACCCCAGTTATCAGAAAGAAATAGAGCCGTTGCCAAAGACATAGTCAGATCTGTTGTAACTGAAAGTGTAACCTTTGGCATCTGGCCATCTCAAGTTTCATGATAACACAAAGAAGCAGGAACCTTGGAATTGCTCTGCTTTGTATGCCATTCCTGGATAATTACCAACTATACTCAAATTTTGAAAGGTTCTTTTATTTTGTGATTGCATCAATCAGCAACAGCTCTTATTATCCTATTATGCAATTTGTCTCATTTATGATACTCAGGTGGGAAACTTTCAGCCTCGTAGTTGAGAAGATGACTGTGATTGAGCATTTTGTGGTGCTTTCGTTTTGCTGTTGAGCAAGCAGGGTTCATGACAGGTGAATTCTTTCCAGATGTGCTTTTGAATAACTGGACAGATCCCTGGGGTCTCTTTAGGAATAACACAAGCGACTGTATTCTTGCCCCCTTCCTCCATGCACAGCTTCTTGTGGTCACTCCGTAAAGGACTCTGTAGCTGTGCAGTGATTCCACAGTTAATACCAAACTGAGGAAGGGGTGGGTAGTTTGTTCAAGCAGGGAATCTGAGTTTTGTTGGGTTTGCTTATTTGGGTACCAGAACCTGTCACTATCCAGGAGACACCCAGCAGTTTTGCCTTCATTTGCTTTGCTACCATTTTAGGCATGAAATGGGACCATTTTCTCTCCAAAAGTAATGCCCCTGTGTGGAAATAAGTGATAGCACTTTATAGCATTTAAGGAATCTAGAGGCAGGCCCATTAGTAACTGAAGCTGTAATGACTCCACCTGACCCTGATAGCCTTCTCCTGAAGTTATTGAGGAGCTGAGGGAATGGGAAATATGGCTTCTTGACCTACAGTTGCCAGCTCAGCAACAGGCAGCCATGATAGCTGAGAAGCCATCAGATTTGAAAGGGTTTGCTGTTGTGTTCAGATGTGAAAGACCCATTAGGCTCTATATTAATGGCATTCATTAGGTCTGGAGGACTTACTGCAGCTTCTAGATGTAACTCCTCAGTGCCAGGCATGTTCAAGGGAGAAATTGGGACTATCTCAAGGATCAGGGGTCAGCTCTTGAGGAAGTTTTTCCTGACAGTACTCTACTCCTGGAGGAGGGTTTTGCGATGTTCTCCTGAGCTCTCCTCTCATACAGAACTTACCTTGCTATCTTATGCTTGTCTGGTTCCCTGCTTATTTCTCCCTCTGGATTGTATACCCTTGAGGACAGTGCCTTATCACTGTTTGAATACGCAGTGCCTGTTACATATTATGTGTTCAATAGGTGTTTGTCAAGTAAAAGAAAGAGTGATGCTCAGCTGCTTTCTTCCACATGGTACTCCAAGTCTTCTAAGGAAAAAATTATATCAGTTATCCATAATTGATAATCAGAACTAATGAAACATGGTAGCATAGACATGAATGGAGTTGAAAAAGAAAAGGAAATTATAAAATATATAGGAATTAGGCAGGACATATACGAAGAAGACTTTCAGATTTACCTGAAGCACATAAAAGAACGCAAATAAACAGGGAAGCATACCGTGCTCATTGATAAGAAGTGTCAATATAGTGAATATATCAATATAACTTTTGTCCACATTAATCTAAAGTTTGATGCACTTTGGACAAAAATTTCAATAGGATAATAGTATCAAATTTGACAAAACAATTCTAAAGTTCAGAAAAATATTGTTTGAGACTAGTGAAGAATGAAAAATGCTGAGATTTAATATTTGATGAGATAAAACATTATAAAATATAATGAAAACAAAATAGCATACAAATTTAGAAAATAGAGGCCAGTATAATCTTGACAAACACCTAAGAAAAAATTATAGACTTCATTAGCATAGATGCAAAAGTTCTGAACAAAATACTATCAAGTTGAATCTAGCAAAATAGAAAAAGTATAATACATTATTACCAAATTGGGTTTATCCCAGAAATTCAAGATGGTTTGGCATTCAGAAGACAATTAAAAAAATTAAAACGGCATAGTTACAATAAGAAGTCTAAAAGCAGGTTTGAGTATATATGGAAACCTAGTACAGGTTCACAGTCCCTCATTTGAAATGTTTGGGGCCAGCCATGTTCAGAATTGGGGGTTTTTAGCAACGTCTTATAGTCAAATTTGTGGCTGTTTCCACAGCAAAACATGACTAATGACACTGAATGGAATAAAGACTATATACAGATGGCTTCGACATTAGCTCAGGCCAGGCTTTGCCAGTAAACGAATTTTGGCACCAAACTTTAAAACAAACAAGCCAAAAACTCTTTGTTTTCATTGCTTTATGATTTCAGAAATCTCAGATAAGGAATCAAAAACTTCTTTTACATCAAGGAGAAATTTCAAATAAATGATGAAATGACTTGTAAAAGGTGTTGGGATTACACAATGGCATTTAAGAGAGAAAAGATAAAGGTAAATCTTACTTTATAGCAAAATTATTTCTGATTAAAGACTTTAGTATTGAAAAATGAAAGAACCTGTAAAAGTAATGGAATATATTATATTCTCAATCTTTATTTATAATCTTGTGGTACTGAAGATTTTTGTAAGCATGATATCAATGGCAGAAGTTAAATAGTATAAAAAACAAGGGAAAAGATAATTAACTTATAAGTAATAAATAACATCAAAAATAAAGTTAAAAACCAATACTTCCCTATCTGGGTGTCTCAGGTGGTTGGAGTGTCTCCCTCTACACCAAAAGGTTATGGATTCAATTCTCAGTCAGGGCAAATATGTAGGTTGTAGGTTCGATCCCTGGTCAGGGCATGTAGGGGAGGCAACTAGTCAATGTTTCTCTCTCTCTCTCTCTCTCTTTCTCTCTCTCTCTCTCCTCCTCCCTCCCTCACCCTCTCTGTGTCTCTCTAAAAACCAATGAATATATCCTCCATTGAGGATGAAAAAAAACTAATGCCAATGTTGGGAAAATGTTGGCAACATATATAGCAGCCAAAGAGTTATTACCCATAATTTATGTTGAGCTCTTACAGATTAAAAAACAAAAGATGAATTCTCCAGCACAAAATAGACCAAGGATATGAAAAGGCAATTTGCAAGAGAAGACATACAAATGGCTGCCAATACTACTACCACTCTGACAATTATGACAACTACAACTAGCAGTTTACTGAGTGTTGTTTGTGTGCCATGCATTGGACTAAAGAATTTATATTTACTGCCTAAGAAAATACTGAGACAGTGTAATTATTTGCAATGAGGAGAGTTCAATTTAGGGAGTGAGGGCAGGATGTCCTAGGTAACAGGTTTAGTAGGGCTTTTGTAACCCAGGACTGCCTCCAAAGCTTTAGCTCTTTAGTAGACACTGACTTACGGCTTATATATATCAATATGCTTATGAAAAGAAAATGCAAACGAAAGCAACCTGAAGTGACCATTTGTTTTGTCTGTTAGAGTGGAAACAACTTGAAAAGAATATTCATCGATAGGGAAGGTCAGGGCGTGGAGAAGCCTGCACTCTCTTCTGTTGCTGGTAGGAGTGTCAATTGGCATGATTTTTCTGGAAAGCAATTTGGCAATATGTTTCAAAAGCCACATCCTTTGACATAGTATTTCTACTTCTAGGAATTTATCTGAAAGGACTAATTTGACAAGTACTGGTATGTACAAGGATGTTCAATTTAGTATGGTTTATAAACACACAAGATTGAAAGAAACTTGTCTATCAGTGAAAGATGGGTTAAGTCAGTAATGGAGAACTGAAATGAAGAGCTATATTTGTTAATTTTTAAATATTGTTCCTGATTTACTTTTGGATGGAAAAATAAAACAAAGCAGGTTGCAAAACAGTACATGTGGCACAACCCTATAATTGAGCAACTCAAAGTGTTTTTATATACCCTATATGCCAGGAAAAAGTCGAACATGGTGTTGACAGTGATGTAATTAAGTGATTTATGTTCTTTATATTTTTATGCAGTATTTTTAATTTAATTTTACTGTACACATATACTCTGATTTTTTAAAAGTATATATATATAATTTTCCCATACTGATGGAACATCTCAACTTGAAGATTAAGCACAGAATTTGGGGATTTCATCCAGGTTTGCATATTTACTTTGCTTTTGTTAGGGAGTATTTAGGCAACTCCTGTACTTCCATTTTACTCTTTGAGAGTTGACACCAGCATGAGTTCACACATACACATGATTTCCCACAGGTTTTTCCAAGAATTGCCAGCCTTCTTTTTCACTGATTGTGTTTAAAGTAATAGCTGGCCAGCTATTTGGTTTACAAATCCAGCCAATGTGGAATTGACGTGAGTAAACTTCTCAATAGATTTAAGGAAGTTCTATTCATGTTTGCCCAATCAGTAGATCAACAAGGTCAGGTTACCTTATTGGGCTGACACCCTCTTAATAACAAAATGGAATGTTTAAAGTAGTCTTAACAAATATAGCTGGCTTTTTCCTGCTCAAGGAAACCCCTGGTTTAGAAAAGTATTATTTATGATAGGGAGATAGTCATGTTGAAAATATATTAAAAGCCTTGATATAACCTAGAATTTATTATGAAACTGCAAAGACTAGTATTTTATATGGCATGTGAACAATTTTCACAGTGACTTTCCACACCTTCATAACCACTCAACATTGTTTAATGATAAGAACTGTGGACTAAGTAACGTCTATAGATTTTGGTGGTGTCTGAAGATTTGGATGCAGAGATATGCGTTCTATTTGAATGAACTGGTAGTTTAAGAAGTAGATTTTTTAATTGCTTACGAAATGAAAAAGAAAAATACTTGTGATGAAAATGCTGGTTGTAGACAGTTCTAAAGGCCATTTGGGGCACAGAATAAGTTGACAAGAGCCTGAGAAAGTGGTTAGTAATGGGTCTTAGAGACAGTGTCTTAATGCAGCGGTTATTTGAATTATCTTTAAAATGCTTTATTGACCCTGTTCTTCTGTTTTGACATTCTCTTTCAAAGGCGGACAAGTTGTACTGATAGTATTTGAATAGCAGAATTCTTGTGCAGCAATTAAGAGGGTGCATTTTGGAGTCAGGCAGACCTGGTGAAAATTCAGGTTTCACTACTGAATAGTTTTGACCTTCGGAAAGTTGCCCGGTCTCTAACTTCCACTTTCTTCTTCTCAAAAGTAGCAACCTTACAAGGTTGTAGACAGGATTAGATGAGATAATTTTTGTGAAGAGCTTAATAACATCTGACGCAAAGTAAATCCTCAGTTTGCTCTTATTATCATACAAAGTGGGGCAAAAGTGGGTTTGCAATTGTTTGTATAGAAAATAATACAATAATTAATAATACAAGAACAAACTCAGTGTTTTGTGCACTCACAACTGTAAACCTATTTTTGCACCACCCTGAATATAGTTCAATCTCTTTTAGAATATTTTTAATAATATTATGTGATATAATAGAAAGAATTGGCCCTGGCTGGTTTAGCTCAGTGGATTGAGCGTCGGCCTGCGAGCTAAGTGTCGCTGGTTCGATCTTCCAGTCAGGGCACATCAGAGAAGGAAAACTCTGACTCCAAAACACCTCCGCTGCCTTGCGGCATACCTCTTCAGGGGAAAGGCTAAGGGAGTAAACCCCGACAGAAAATCCGGAGCCGGAGTCCCTAAGGCGGTTTGACGTTGTAGTCAACACCGGCAACTCCTGCGGCGCACCTGAAGCCAAGCTGTATTGACTCCGTCTTTCCCTTGGACCCTTCAGCTGCGAAGAGAGGGGGGGTCTGCTGCATGGGCAACAGCAGACCCTCCATATCACCCTGCCCAGGCTCTGTAGCTTCAGCGTCATCGCAAGATGTCGATTCAACACGGGAGGAGACAGATACGATGTCACTCCCGAGTCGGACTGCACAGCCATTCTCGGCGGTGCAGATAGACTCTTAAGAAGCTACACCATCGTCTCTCGAGACGGACGGCTGCCGACGAATAGAAAGAATGTGTGCAGTACAGTCTAACAGACTCAGATTTTAACCCTGGCTTAATAACCCCATAATCTTGGGCAAGTCACTTATGTTCTGAGCCTTAATTTTCTCCTCCATGGAATGGAGTCAGTAATGTTTTACCTACCTTGTCAGGTGATGTGAGGATTAGAGATAACAGGCCAAATGTGAAGCTATGTTTGGAACAAAGTAGGTACTCAGCAAATGGCTACTAATATCAGTGCTATAAAGCTAATAAATATTAAAGCACATTTTAGGGCTTTTTATATTTCCCCTATCTTTTTTTATCTTTAATTGTATTTCTTTAAGAAATTGGGTACACATATCCAAGATAATGCAATGTAAGAAAAGTTACACTTATGTAGAACGTGATCATAATAGTACATTTGGTAAACAAAAAGAATAAGAATCTGAAGTGGTTATATTAGCAGGGAAGGATATGTACATAGGGCCTGGCTTTGGGGTCCTTGTCAGGGGCCAGTCTTTAGGAAGGAGAAGTGTGAAGGATATGTCACAATCATCCCTTCACTTACTGCACTGAGGAAGCCATCAGATGCCACAGGCCTCTGAACCTGTGCTGGCTGGCCAGCTGGCCAGTCCTCTAGACTCGCTGATGGAGGTGGCGATGCGCTGGCACTGAGGGAAGGCGAGGCTGGCTGACCGCCACATCTGATGTGCTGTCGGGTTCCCCTGTGGAGGCTGCACGCCTAGGTGGGCCTTTGTCCACACACACTACCTCTTGCTTCATATTTGCACAGTATGGTGCTTGATGTGATCCGTTTGTCTACCTGTCCCTCCTCTCTTCCTCCTTCCCTTCTTTCCATCTATCTTCTAGGTACTGGGTACAGAGTGAACAAAACAAATAAAATCCTTATCTCTAGGAGCTTATATTTTAGAGATTCAAACCATTGTCAAATGTATTACTTCATTGGCTTTTTACAAGTATGTGAATTTTGATTCATTTTAGTATTTTCACTTGAAAGATCAGGAAATGGAGCCCTGGCTGCTGTGGCTCAGTGGATTGAGCATCGGCCTGTAAGCCAAGTGTTGCTGGTTCGATTCCCAGTCAGGGCACATGACTCGGTTGCACATCAGGTCCCCAGTTGGGGGCACAAGTGAGAGGCAACCACACAGTGATGTTTCTCTCCCTCTCTTTCTCCTTTCCCCTCTCTCGAAAAATAAATAAATAAACAAAGCAACAAACAAATAAATAAATAATTTTTAAATTAAAAAAAAAAGATCAGGAAATGGAGATATTTTAGGATTAAGTGACCTACCCAGGATAATAGCGTTATGAATAGAACCCATTATTTTTCGTTCTTAATTTAGCTCCCTTTCTTTTATGACACTCTGCTTTTGATTCAAATTATGTTTTCCATCATCAAAATACTTTTTTACATTTTTTTTCCTTAATACATCAACCACAGGTAGCCAAGAGAATTGGAAAGAATATTAAATGAGTTCAGTGGACCTGCTATAACCTCCATACATTCCAGTTGCTTTCTGGGTGAGATTTGAAACCCAAAATGTGGGCTACAATGCCTGGCATCATTTGGCAGTGCCACCTTCCCAGCTTTATCTTGGGATAAAGATACACTCTCCTTCATAGTACCTGTCTTCCAGACATGTTGGTCTTCTTTCCTCACCTCAGAAGCATTGTGTTCTTTCCATCTTCAGGCCTTTGCATATGCTGTTCCCTCTGCTTGGAAGCTCCTCGCTGTTCCCCTTCCTGCCCTTCCACCTTGACCGTCATCAGGCTTCACTTAACTCATAGATCTCAGCTTTAATGCCTCTTCTGAAGGGAGGCATTCTTCACCCCCCAGCCAAGGTCAGAACCACTGGTTATCTTTTTCACTACTGTTTCCCCAGTTAGCACTGGGCCTTATATCAGATTTATTAAAATAAAAATGTGAATAAATAAATGAATGAACACTCTAGCAGTACAGAACCAAGAACAGCACAAACAAGTTTAAATGCCACGGTTTGTTTTATTTCACTTCCCAGAAGAATGTGATTCTAGCAATAAAGTGTTTATGAAATGGTGTAGGTTTGTTATATTTTACTAGTGTTTAAATAGCAAATGGGAAAGCAACAGCTAAGATTTGGAAAGTTAGTAAAATGACTGCAAAAAGTGACAAAGGGTGAAAACAAAACCTAATACAGAACCTGGGGGAAAAAGGAATAAACCAAGTCATTTGTTTTTGTATCTCTTTCCCACCAAACCGTGAGCAGTTTGAAGCAAGTACCAGAACTTGTGTTTTGATCCTCCAAGAGAGCACTGTGCCTACCTCATAGGAGCTGCTGGGTAAAAATTGAATGAATGAGTTATATACCTCTTACCTTTGAAGCTGACTTTTTGTGCCGATATTAGAAATCGGAATAGTATGATACATAGAAAGGACACTGGGTTTAGAACCAGAGATACCTAGGTTTAACATGGCATTGAACATGAGAGTAATCGTGCCTATCACGTGGGCATATTGGGACGGTGGTGTATAGATGCATAGAAAGTGCTTAGCCAGCACCAGGCACATGTAATAGGTCCTCAGGAAACTTCAGCTCCCTTTTTCTGCCTCTCTTCCTTTGGTCATTCCCAGAAAGACTTTTAAGGAATGCAGTCCATCAATCTTTAGAGAATGAGAACCTCAGAGTAGAATCATGGCAACGGAGTACTGACACGAATCAGTACGTAGCACTTGTGTTATCAAAGCAGACTTGACACTGGGACGTGTAAACAGTAGTGCAGTGCCTTGTGCAGGAATTTGGGGATAACGTTCCTATTATTCTCGTCTGTGGTCAGTCTGTTACTAAAAAAAGAGATACCAGACTGATTTGTAAAGTCCTTATGTTCAAAACTTTCTGTTTTGACTTCCTTCATTTATGTTTTCCCTGTCTTTATTTAAAATATTGCCTAACTCCAGCTTGTCCTCAAGTTCTTTTTACTGGTTTTGTTTTTTTCTTCGCAGCACTTTCTCGCGTTTATTTCCAGCAATGCAGTGTTAAATTTCGATAGATCCACTGATTTCCTTGAGTCCCACACTGATTTGTTTCAGGATGTGATGAGTTAGGCCAGTTGTTCTCTAGTCCCCCAGCTGCCACCCCTTATCTAATTATGATACAGAGGACAGAGGAGTGTGACCAATTTTTCTGTTTTCTCTGAGAATAGAGAAAGAACAAATGCTTTCAGAATATGGCATGACAGCCTTAGGATCAACCAACAGGATCTACATGAGCCGTGTGCTAGGCTTATTATGGTTAAAACTAAAAGTCATTTTATAGCCACATCGGTTTAGTTCTCTTTTATAGCACCTATTTTTGTGTGCAAAATATGTAAGGCACAGGAGATACAAAAGGACTTTTTCACAGAATTAGAGTCCCACAGGGGTGATAGATACATGAACAAACATAGTACTGTGTGATGGGGCAGTAAAGGTACATGTTCAAGCAACAGAGGAGGCAGTGATGACGGGTCCGGGACACGTAAGGGGTAGTAGCATAGGCCACCTTTTGAAGAGTAAGTTAGAGTTTGCTCTGTGTACAAGGTTGAAGAAGGTATCAGTACATGGAGAGACAGGAAGGTGTAGGCTATCATGGTGTGTGCATGGGACTCCAAGTAATTAGATACTGCTAGATGTTAAGTACAAAGACTGTTGTGAAGTCTGGCAATACCAAGATATAGGTTATGGAATCTCTTTCTTTGGAGTCTTAAAAATCAAAACAAAGCATTCACATCTGCTTAGTATGATTCAGATAGTGATTTTGCCAGAGGTAGAGACATGTAATATATGTGTCAGATAAAAATCAATGACTCTTATGTAACATTGAAATTGTATTAATTAGTTTAAAAGAAAGGACTCAAACTTTGTACTTTTCTATATTTGTTATTTTAGTATATACAGTTTTCAAGTCACCTAAGGCAGTCTTTTGTATGGGACTCTGCCCCCTCTTAGTGAAACAAATGCGTTCATAAAAAGCAGTACAAATTCAATGTCACCCTTTCCCCATGGGAGGGGTGGCTTCTTTTGCAGCAGAGGTAGTTCTTGGGAATCAATGTAAGAGTCGGAGACAAATGGAGGGTGGCCTCTCCTTTGTCCACTCTTGGCTGTTTAGAAGTGAAATGGAACCTTGGTTATTGTATCACTTTAAATCATCCATGTTGCTTGTTTCACGGCATTCTCCGGCCAAGGAACTGGGTAGTCAGTTTACAGTTCTAAGAACTGGAGCAGGACTGCTGTGCTTGCAGTTGCAAGCTTTTTATGGAACAGGGAATGTTGTTTAGGGAATTTAGGCAGCTGGAACCTGCCGCATTAGCCATTTGGACTAAGGAGGAATTTCGGAGTGAGAAAATAAAGCTCATTATATAATTTCACTTGGGCATGTAGGAGATGGGGGCGGTGGGGAGGGGAGAGTATTATGAAGGCAAGCAGAAGAGTTTCATAAACAGCTCCCTCTCTTCATTTTTTACTTACTTTAAGAGCTAGATTTAAATAGGGTGATCATGTGGCCTATTTTGAAAAGGGTAGTTGTGTTCTGCTGTTTCTTCGCTGTTTTGTCAGGTGGAGCAAAACAACAGCACTGTTTTTTGTTTTTTTTTTTGCAGGGTTAGAGGAAAAGGAAGAGCTGGCAGAATAGAGGGGTGGGAAGCTGAAGGAAAGTGGAGAGGCCAGAAGTGTCAGAATGTGGGGACAAGGACCTGAAGGAGCCCCGCTTGGCCTCAGGGATGGGGCCTGGAACTCTGTCTTTATGAGCCTGTTGACAACTTCATCCTAATTTAGCCTTTTGTGGAATCTTCCACGAGATGCAGTTGCCAACTTCAGCCTTCCTAGAGAATAGAGCCTGCTGACTCTGTTTTGAAGCCGACCCGGAAGGGCCGGCAGAGCGGACTTGTCCTTAGAACTAGGGTAACCCCGGCATGAAGTGAAAATCCTCTCCTCTTTTAGGAAAATACTCAGTTCCTCACACCTACCTCACCAACCCTTACTCCCGTCTCCCTGCAAAAGAAAACACCAGCCTTCAGCAAAAACTAAAATTGACGTCACTGTAACCTTTGGTTATTCTTTTTTGTCCATAAAGTGTCAACCTCCTGTTTTATCTTCATAAACAACAGTAATCTTGTTTCTTTCCAGAAAATCACAAAAGATAACAAACAGGGACCAGATTCAAACAGAATAAAAATCATTAGTAAGTCAGAGTCTGGCTTAAAAAAAAAAAAAAAAAAAAAAGGAAAACGAAAAGAGGGAAAAAAAAAGGAAAGAAAAAAGGATATATCCTCTTGTTGGCTTCAAAATGTGTCTTCAGGGGAAATCATTTAGGTTACTGGCGGTTTCTTTCTGCATCATTCTAACTTCTGTTAGTAAAGTGTGATTTTGAAAGGATACAGGGAGTTTGGGAATAGAGACTTTTATATTTTTTTGTTTTTCCTTGCTTTTTACAGCAAAATATGTAGGTATTTGACTGTAGAGATACTTGAGCTGAGCTATTCTGATTGACTTTGACAATAGTCAGGACATAGCAAGTGTGTTGCCATGGCATAGCCTGTACCCCGTTAAAGAACCAGGCTGGCTGTACATACTTTCTTTCCATGTGTTTCCTATGTCCAAATGTGAAAACTTTGAGCAGTGGTAATATAACTTCTGCTCCTTTAAAAAACGTGTACCCTGCTCATTTCCAAGGCAGATTTGAGGTTGGTACACATTGATCTTAACAGGACATGTATATTCAAAGTATGTAACATATTATTTAAAATCCAATGTAATGTGTTATTTAGGTTCTATTAAATTATCCTGTTTTTAGGACATGCCAATGGGTTAAATTTGTCTGAAAGACTGAAATTTAGATTACCTAGTTTTTATCGTCAATGAGTATTTCTTATTTAAAAAGCTACTAAGATTAAATATCAATATCACATAAATCTTTCTAGGAAGACATAATCGAAAGCATCAAGTCTGTCTCCTACAGTTGGTGGTTTCTATTATCTTGGTTCTCTGAGCTATGACAGTGTCATTGAATTTCAAGAATTCAAAAAGTTAAATAACAAAAAAACTTGTAGTTTTGAAATGGGGAAGGAGAAAGATCCTGGAAACTCTTCTGTTTTTAAAATAGTTGTTCTCATTTTACAAATAGAAGAAAGCAGAATATTATTATTTTTTATTTATTAAGAAAAGAAACTGAGCTTGTACTTTTGAATTAATACAAAGACCAGTATTTTCTAGATAAACATCATTAATCATTGTGGAGGCTAGTAATTACAATTGTCTTTTGATTTACTATAAATATGCCTTCAACTTTCTTCTTTATTACCAATCACCTTCTTGAACGACAAGAGGGCCTTCATGAAAACATTTTAATCATTTATTTGAAGCATCTGCCTTTAGAAATTTACTGATTTTTTATAGTATTAAAAATAAACATTTTTACTTTAGGATACAAATTATAAACAAAAACTTTACTGGAGGAGTTTAGCCAAAGATTAAAAAAAAAAAAAAAAAAGGGAAAGTATATTTAATTAATACTGTACATATTTACCACAGAGCACATGACATTTGGATTTAGAGCTTTAACTAGTAGTTCCCTCATGTGTTTAGTAATGATTAAAAAAAAAAAAAATCTGCCGGGGCATACCAGGCACTTAACTGGATATTTAACTTTAAAAAGCTGAAATTTGATAGTGAAATAGGAAAATTAGAATAACGTTTTTTAGTCAACATCTAAAGACTTCTCATTTTCTTTAACATTTCAGTTAAGTTTGAAGACATTCCAGAAACGATATGCCTATTGGGCTATATATGAAAGGAATTCTGAGGATCAAGGCTATCAACATTATTCTATGGCATGAAGACATTTTTTCAAAAAATAATTTGGAGGGGGATTTTTAAATCTTTTAATATTCTTTAATGTGTAATTTACCAAATGTTTATTTTTAATAAGAATTTTAAAAAGAAACTTTCTGAGTCAATTCATTTGTTTGTAGATTGTTTTATTGCTGTAGTTAATACATGAAAATAAGATAAAATGGAATGTATTTCTATGAAGGTTATATTCTTAATATCAATACCTACCTAGAAAATATAGGAGTCATACTCAATCATTCATAATCATTTTGAAATTTTCTGGTCATTAAAAAAAAAAAAGCCAACTAATAATATTGTGTGGATAGTTATTCTTGTCACAGCAGTTTAGTATTTTTGTGTAAGTATAATTTTTTCCTAATAGTTAGAAATATGTCTATTTGTGATATCAAAAAAGTTATATGCATTTGATAATTTTGTTGTATAAAATGCTTAATACCTGTTAAAAACTGTTTGACTTTCGGTTTTAAAATAGCTCTGTAGTATGTTACTCCTACAAAGTTTCTGGCTTTCTCCATGGCCTGCCATGCCAGCCAGATAATTTTTGCAGCATTTTTCTTTGCTTTCTTATAAACACTTAAAAATTTAACTTGCTTTTCTGAAAGTCCAGCCATTAAGTTAGCAAGCACTGAAGTTACTATGAAATTGCCCTTTATTTTTTTCATATATCAGGGAGGAATGATAGATCTTGTGTATCCCCTGTGAGTTGTTAAAACTGAAATACTTAGGTCTGCCATTCTCATGGAGCTGTATACTTGCTTTATTACAGATGAAGTGATTTTGTCTGACTGTATTACTTTAAAATAAGTTTTGTTGCTTTCATGCTTAGGCAAAGATACTTAATTTTGTTGTTGTTGTTGAGAATAACTTCTCCCCATCTCGCACTCCCAAGTTTGGGGAAAAGTATAGAATCCTTTTAGGACTGCAGGTTACTTGTCTGATTTACTAGAAAGCATGACATGTTAAAATAGTGGCTAAGGATTATGGAGTCCCGTGTTGAAAGTTATCAGGAAAAAACAGTTAAAATATCAAGGAAGGTGTGACTGCAGTTAAAAATGTTATTTCCTATGTAAAAGCCTGATATCTCATAGGAAGCCTTGGATGTTAATCTCAGCTATTAAAGTTTAAATATGAAAGTAAAGATAACATGAACGTCTAACAAATTCTGTACATAAAGCCCCATGTTCTCAAGGTGTGTGGTTTTTAATCTTGGTTTGAATTTACAAATTGCATAGTATGAGATTAACTTGCAGATAGGACCGATGGGGTTTAGAAAGAGGAGGCTGGTAAAATTACTCAGAGCCTTTCTGCTTCTGTTTTTGACTCTCTGGAAATGCTATTAGATAGTTGTATTCCTTTGTGTTCTTATAGCTTTGGTCAAAGTGTATAGGCTTAGAAATAAAACATACATCATTTTCTCCTTTGTAAAATAAGGGGCCTGGACCCTGCTCTTCCAGAGCAGCTTCCAGACGCAGGAACCTCCAATCTAAACTCTTACTACTCATTCTGCGCTCCACCTTTCTCCTTTGCCTGTCATCTGATTTGCAAGTCAATGTTATGGAAAGTTCTATATTGTATGGCAGAAAGCTTCAGCTTCAGGTTCTGGTTGATATCTACAACCCAAAGGCACTATTCAAACCACCCCGGAAGGAAAAAAGAAAGAAGAATATTTTAAAAAGATGACAAACTTCGGTCTCGTGTTAGCCCAAAATGTAGTTCTGGAGTAGCATCTGGCAGCGCTGGGTAATCCAATCTATTTTAATGCAGAGATTTTCCAAGAAGGCAGGAAACAGTCAAGGGGAAAGCTTTCGGGCATCTGCTGTTTCGTTTCCAGATCCCTTGTGTTAACTTAATGTTTCTAGGGAACTGGGCTCTTTTCTTTTTTCTCAGAATCCCTTCTCTAGGAACTGGTGAGTGCAGTGGCGCTGTGCGAACAGCAGATAAGCCGAGCTTGGCTCGGGGCGCTTGGCCATCGTCGGGTGCAGCCTCGTTTGGGAGGCGGCAAGTCACCCTGCCGTCCCAAGGGCAGTTTCCCTTCTTCCCTGCACCTTATGCAAAGGTGGTGCCCGAGTGACTGAGGTATACTTGAAAAACGCGTTTATTTCCATTTGTCCAATTTGGCCTTAGTGAAAGGTAAACATGAAGTGATTGGCTTGTCCTCAGTCCACCAAATCCAGTGAAACTCAGCCAATCACAAGGAGACAAACCAAACCAAATATGAACCTGAGTGAAATGTGAATCTTGCACAAACACTTTTATTTGTTTTTGGGAAACAGAATACCAGGCAACTTGGCATTTTTTACAGTAGCCTGCTGCCCATATTCTGTAAATTAGCAATCACAGGTTGCCAGAAAATGTATTGTTCCCCCGATTTTATTTTGAAGGGGCAATTGGTACTAATAAGAACATTAATAAGCTGTGTTTCGGGTCCCTTCCCCTCAGGGCAGGTTTGTCGGGTCTCTCCCATTCTTGTCTTCTACCCCAGAACCAGAAGAGAACATTGAAACTTCACATTTGAAGAGGAGTTCAGCAGAATCAACAATAAAAGGCTGCTCTTTAAAATAGTTTCATTTTTGTATATCTGTATGTGTTACTCTTGTTTAGAAACTGAGAATGCTAATAATTTGTGTTGCTGTGACTATTGCCCTGCTTATTTAGTGTTAAGTTTAATGAGTTCCTGTGGCCTGCAGAATAATAGTAATTTAACTAATACTTTGATAATGCCAGTGTTCTTGTAGCAGCCAATATAACTCTGTTACTAAGTTGATGGAATCAAAATTTTGGAGTTGGAATAGAGTGTGGAGGTCATTTAGGCCAATTTTTCTTGGAATTATAAGACTCTTTTATAACATTTCTGACTTTTTAAGGCAGTCCATTGCATTTCTGGAAAGCTCTAATTTTTAGAATGTTATTCCTTATATTAAATTGAATTCTCTGTGTAATTGTCCCCCTTGGTTCTTGTTCTTTCTTAAATAATAAAAACCTAAAATTATTCTTATTCATATATTTTGGTGAGTGTGATGTATATTTGAAGACCATGATAAAATAAGAAATGAGATTTATAGTGATGATAACCACAGTTTGGGTTCCAGATCCTTGCCTTTTGCCTTATGAATGTTCTTTTGAACTGCTTAGAAACAATGGCAGAATTTCCCATTTCAAGGTAGTACTTGAGATTAATCAATACAATGTTATATTGACAATATATTTTTTTATTTAAAAAGTCCCATTGATTATTTTGTTACGAGATAGGGACTGGGCCCAGAGTGGGTCTGCCTGGGGCCGCCAGCCTGTGGTGTGAGGGTTCCTGACTTCATGCAGGAAGGATTTCACAACACAAGTCCAGGTGATTTTGAGAGTACACTTAGTAAAGCTGAGGACATTGAAACTAGGAAGGACTTAGAACAGAAGAAACAATAGGAGCGAGCCTAGGCAGGGCTGCTTTGGCTCCCTAGAAATGTTATGGGAAAGAAGTGAGCCAAAGTGGGCTGCTGTCAGCTCACTATAAACTCTGAAAAAAAGGGGGCCTTAGGGACAAGTTCAGGAGGGTTAGTTCAGGATGAGCTACTGCTGTCCATTTCTCCCCTGGTTGCAAGTCTCATGGGGACCCTTAGAGTTTAGGAGATGCATGTCTGGGGGGAAAGTGCACTGGGACCTTCGTATTGAGGGTTTTTAAAGGCTGGGAGGATCTCAGTAGAATATTCATCAACTTTTCCAGGTCTGTCCTTTCAGGGTTGTGGTCTCCACTGATTGCTTGGCACCATGGCAGGGGTTCATTATTCAATTCAGCTGGTCCGGGCATCATCCACGTGGTTTTGCCATTTTTCTGGGCTTGGAGCTGAAATACAACTGAGGCCTAGATATTATCTCTGGGGAGGAAAGATCAGGGGGTTCTAAATCACATAACTGGTGATATGAAAGGTCAGGGGGTCTAAACCACATGGCCAGAGATATGCCAGGGGAGGAAAGGCCACCCCGGGGTGAGGCCCAGCATCAATTTTGTCCTTGTTAAGGCACATGAGGCTTTCTGCCCTAGTAATCTTATGTATCTGGCTGTGAATTGCTTGGCCAGATTGTTCAGCTTCTGTCTCAGTTTCCAATTACACTTGTCCTGGCTTACTAGCCTGTCTCAATTTAACTATTATATTCTAATTTTCTGTTTCTATGTAATGTTCTATGCTTTAGCTGAAATCATTAAATAAAGATAAATGAGTGTAACAGACTCAAGAAGTCTAATCTTTTGGTTCTTTTTTGCTTTACCTCTATATTAGTTTTCTGTTGCTGCTATAACAAATTACCAAAAAATTAGTGGCTTACAAAAATATTTATCATCTCAGCATTTCTGTGGTCAAAAGTTTGGGCACAAAATGGCTCTTCTGGATTCTCTGCTCAGGGCCTCATAATGCTGATGTCAGAGTATTGCTAGGTCTGACCTGGAGGTCCCAGGGGAGAATCTACTTCCAGACTCATTAGCAGAATTCAGTTCTATATGGAGTCATACTCCATCATTTCAAAGAGTCTTGAAGCATTTTAATTCTCAAAATTTTCCAAGGTAAAATTAAAACTAAAAAGGCCAGGTAACGTCAAATATTATAATTTTTAGTGGTTTAATCAACAAACATTCATCTATAAATTGTTTTATTTAAAAACTCAAACTTCTGCATTGCAAAATCTTTCCTAATCTTGTTTTGTTTTGCACTGGCCTCGTAATAGGGTAGCATAAGAAGTTTATACCAGACAATATATACTACTAACCATTGCATTTTTAAAACAATGGTTTTCTTCTGGAGTCTCATTTTAGTCTTGGAGAGTTTGTGATATTTTCTAATATATCAAATTCTACTAGAGTCCCATTTTGGATAAGAAACCAGGTCCCCTGACCTGGCTGCTACTTACCCACATCTAAAATGTCCTTGAATATGTAACTTTCTAGTTGTAGGGCACATTTAAAGCCCTCATCACTTCTTATAGAACTCATGGTTCTTATAGCTTGGGGCAGGTGGAGGGCAGGCTTACGTTATGTATCCTAATTTACTGTTTCTGAATCTTGATTACCATTTGTTACTAAAATTTTAACTTTTCCTTCAGAAATTTTAACTAGATAACTATTCAGAAGTCTGGGTTATACATGGGAAAATTCTAGTCCTTTGTAACTACTGAAAAGAAAATCAAAGAATAATCACCAAATGTAGCAGTAGAACCGAAAATGCTTGGCTTTCAGGGTAGTTTTATGAATACTCTTTGGGATTTCCCCATCTTCTTTCAGTAACTCCAATGTCTTCTAGTAACTCCAGCAAGTAGGAGGGCATGGTGTGAGAAGAGGGCATGTCACAATCTCAGACTCAGATGTGGTGCTCTGGGGAAGTGACTACTGGTCCGGAGATGTGGGGCAGAGGGAGAGGCAGCCTGAGTGTTGAGACCGGAAACTCGGCCTCCTCCACACCCTGGGCCATGTGGTGGTCAAATCTTAACCACATTATCTTGCCTAACTGTGCATATTTGAAACAGCATAGCTAAGGTGCTTCTTTTGCTTTCCCTCATTTATGATTATTTTCATGTCATCAATGATGGCCATGGGCATTCTGTATGGAAGGTTTTAATTGTGGCTCAAAACCCATGCAATTAATCAAGTGCAATAATTTAGAGTTCTGTTAGTACAGAAGTCATTATAACTGGAAGTAAATGATGGAGGCATGCCAGTACATTATTAAGTGTACAATTACTTATGTATTTATCCACACTCTAATATAAAAAGGTTTTGAGGAAATTTACACATACATACACACTCACCGCCACCACTACTATCACCACCACATAAAATAAATAGGTGAAGAAATGAAGCAAAAAGAAAATAAGATTAGTAGAAAAACAACAAGGTTGGTATGGGGGGCAGGATTAGTGCAAAGAACATTTAGTATAAATTCTATACAGAGGCTAGAAGTAAGCTATATCTTTGGCTCTGGTTTATCTAGCAACCAAAAAAAAAAAAATGGAGAAAGATAATAAGCTACAAGATTCATCACATTCGTTAGATGGTCATAAGATTGGGATTTTTGCTTGAACTCGTCTTGAAGGAGCATTTGATGCTTTTCTTATGCTAGAAAGATTAATTTAGAATTGCAATAAAAGACATAAAACCATAATTCTGGAAAAAATATAAATGAATAGAATGACAGAATGGAAGCAGTTAACAGAATTTGTCATGTTACTTCGTTTTTTCCTTGGTCTGTGTTCTAATATTCCAGCGAGGCTCAGTGCACAGAGAGCTCCAAGAAGCTTGGCCATTCTTTTCAGAAGCTGGAGACTTCCCTGAAGATTCTGTGGGAACGGGAAACAGAATCTGATCACTTTTGTTTTTCAGGATGGTAACCTTTTATTATTAAGAATTTTACTTTACTTATACTTCTATATAGCTTCCATCCCATGAATTAGTGGTATTCCATAAGTTCATTTATAAGTTGCTTGTTTGAAATTAAAAATATATTTTCCCAAAGAAATGATGTTGTTTATGATCTAATTTCAGACTTGCAATGAACCCAAGTTTCAAAGAGATTAAATCTGAATAAATACAGATCTACAATTCTGTATTCAAAACCTTGTAGGTCAGATTTTGCTGACTTTAGATTTTTTTCTTTTTTTTTTTTTTTTGAGAAGGATAATATTGTGCATATACCAGTTATTACATAGCACTGCAGTGTGGTCTGGAGCAGGATCCTATAATCAAACACATTAATACTTCTGCAGTGAAACTGATGAATATTCACGCTTAGTGGGATAAATAAAAACTATAAATAGCCTCATGTCAGTTCAGGTCATGTTTTGTTGCCAAATGAATTCAGGCCAAATGAGTTCAGGTCAGGTCAGATTATGCTGCCAAATGAGTTATGAAAAACTTTGGGTTTTCAGAGCATTTTGGATTTCAAATGAGTAGATCTCTATTATACTTTTTTTTTTTTTTAAATAAAAAAGCTACTTGTATTATAAATCCTAACCACAAGGTAATGTTATTTTTATGGAAAAATGTGTTGACTTCCAATTAGGGAAGCCAGTAAGTCATCACTATTGCAGCCCGGCGGCAAGAGTGAAGCGTTTCCATGGGGCTGGAGTCAGAGCGGAAGTGCCCTCCTGTAACCCAGGAGAGGGCTCTTGTCAGGCAGGTGCTGGCGAAGGTGCGGGGCCAAGGGCCGGGGACTGGTAAAAGCATGACCGGGGAGGTGGGAGAGCAGGGGTGGGGAGCTTTCTTTACTGTCTCCTATTATTCATTTCTCTCCTTGTTTTTCCCCCTTTTCTCTTAACCTTTTCTTTCCTTCTAATGTTAGAGCAAGGATCATGATGTTGGTGTGGCATTTTGCCTCTTTTCTACTTTCACCTTTGCCCCAAAAGTGCCTATAAAGACAACAGATGGTGCCAGAAATAATAACAATTTTTAAAGGTAGTTAAATCTAAATCTAGATCTTGTCTCTGCTACCCTCTACCTCTAGCTGTGTGACCTCAGGTGGTTTACTCAACTTGTAAAATGGAAAAAAAAATTTTTTTTGGTTTGCTTCCTGGGGTGGTTGAGAAGACTTTAGGTTCTGAGGTCAGTGTGATGTTACGTGTAAGTGCCTCGCACAGAAGGGGTGTTCAGTGAATGGTACTATCTGTCCTTCAGCATTGTTGTCGCCTCTCACATCTTCCAGTAATTAGTTCCTTCTCCCCCTGAACATTGGTGAGGAGCATGGAGCCAGGACCTGGGTGGAGATGCAGTGTGTCTGGAAGGTGTGGGGAGAGGCTCCTCAGGTGATGAGTATGCCAGCTGTGATGGAGAAGTGGTCTGCAAAGGCATGAAGGCCCCGAAGTGTGAGTATTTGTACCTGGCCCCGCCAAGGCATCCAGTCCCCCTTTGTGTCCCAGTCTTGGATTTGGTAAACCCTAGGACTTGGATGTTTCTGGAAGAAAGAACAATCTGTAGGCTCTTCTGGGAGTCAGGCTGGAGCCAGCTGTATTTTGGGCTTACCTGAAACTGTTTGCAGCCACGCTAGCTGCTGTGGCCCCACGGGCCATGGCCTAACAAGAGTCTCAGTTAATCTTCCAAGAAGGCACTAGAAATTTTACAGCTATTCTAGGGACTTGCCATGGGTCCTGTTTGGTGGCTAGCTAGCCCTTGATATTGATTACATGCATTCTTTCAATAATAATGAGTGCTAAGTGTATGCCAGGCACCCTCCTTGGAGATATAATGGTTAATGACATAGCAAGATCTCTACTGTCATGGGAACAAATGAAGGTACTATATTAGAAAATAATAGCGTGCTGTTGGGTGTGTGTGGGTGAGGCTCTCTGAGATAGGATAGTCAGGGAAAATCCGTCCAAGGAGATGATGTTGAAGATGAGACCTGAAAGATAAGTAGTTAGCCAACGAGTTAGCCAAGCCAGGAGCATCATAGAGGACCCAGTAAATTCAAAGGACCTGAGATAGGGAGGAGCTTGTTGTGTCCTATGACCTGTCAGAAGCTGTTTTGTTGCAGCTGCATGAGCAAAGGGGTGAGGATCAGGGGTGGAGGAAAAGGCATGTTGGGGCTAGACCTTGCTGAGTCTTGTAAGCTCTGGACAGGAGTGTGAATTTCATTCACAGAACAAAAAGCTCCTGAAGGTTTTTAAGCGTGAGGTTGGGGCAGGGGCGTCATTGTTTGCATGAGTCCATTTTGCCTCTCAAGTGGACGTCATGCAATATTAAATACTGACAGAGTGCTAGGCTCCTTTGGTAATATTTCAGAGTTCCCCTGTTCTCAACTCAGATGTAAATGATTTGCAATCATTTGTCTCTCTTTATTGTTTAGATTTTTTTCCTTCAAGTCCAATTAAGTGTCATCATTAATTTAGCTTTCTGGTGAAGGAACACATGACCCTGTCACCTCTTTAATATTGAGTAGTTCCCCTATTACCTGTTTTTGTTTGTTTGTTTCGTACAATGGGTTTTTTCTGCTTATATTCCAACAACCCATTGGCCTGCATTCTCTTCTTATCCTTTCTGTTTTCCTTCAACAGTTTTGCAATTGTGATAGATTTTTATTTGTGTGTGTTTACTTCTTAAATGACCTACACGGCATTCTCTCTTGGTTATGCAGATTTCCTTTATGGAACTCAGTTTGATATAACAAACCAAACACAACTCCCTTGTACAGAATAGGTACGTAGTGAAGGTTTTTTGTTTTTTTTTTTTATATGAATCAGTGAACTTTTAGGAGGATCTGCTGGGCTTTGTGATGAACATGAAGGTGAATATATTTATACTCTTAAACAGATTGTTGTCTAAGCAGGGCCACTTAAGAACCTAAAGTCAGTGTTTGGCATAGGACCCTAATAAAGGATGTAAGTACAGTGTGTAAAAGAGCTTGGAATATAACTTTGACTCCAGATGCAGCCTCTGTTCTGACATTTTAAGTAGGAGGATTTTTCAAGGAGAAAGATGTATAATAATCATTATGCACAAAAGAATGAGAATTTTATTTATATTAAAAAATGATCTGGGACTTCTGGCCAAGATGGAGGCCTAGACAGACACGCTGCATTTCCCTCCACAACTAAGAAGGAATACAACTACCTCAAAACTAGATACAACCAGAAGTTCCAGAATATCAAGCTGTATGGAACTCCAACAAACAAAGATATAAAGAAGAAATACTCATCCAGACAGGTAGGAGGGGCGGAGCTGGGTTGCAGAGGACTTGGTGTGGTGGCAGCAGCAACAGTAGCAGGCCGGTGGAAAGCACAGTCACACATTTAAAAAAGTCAGGAGGGACACCTGAGAAGCACTCCCAGCACCAGACTGCATAGCTTATGGTCCCAGAGCCAGGGAAAATAAAGCCTCATTGCTTCTGACTGTGCAGACAAGTCGGGGTTGGGGCAGAGGAAGAACCTGCCTGTCTCTCAGCAGAGACCGCTTGTTTAAAGGGCCCCCACAGTCCTAAAATGTCTGCAGACCCACCCAATCTGGGAACAATAGCCAGGGCAAGAGCTAGAGAGGTGCCAGTCCCATACGGAAGTGGGAGAAGTACCTGGAAAGGGGGCAAGTGCTGAGCAAGCGGCATTGTTCCTGCCCAAATCCCTCCCCCATATACAGCGCCCCAATGTGATGAAATGGGTCACCCTGTACTGACGAATACCTAAGACTCTGCCCCTTACAGTGTCACAGGTGCAACAACTCTACTTAAGACACAGGGGCAAACCAGAAGCCTGTCAAGATGAGGAGACAGAGAAGTATGGCCCAAAAGGGGGAACGGATCAAGGTTCCAGTGGGAGAACTAAGCAATGAGGAGATAGCCAGCCTAACAGATGAGGAGATAGATAACCTAACAGATATGGAGTTCAAAACACTGGTGATAAAGATACTCACAGGCTTGACAGATATGGTTGAGTACGGCAAACGCATAAAGGAAGAAGTGAAGGCTTTGCTAAGTGAAACGAAGGAAAATCCACACAAAACCAATGGTGAAGGGAAGGAAGCTGGGGTTCAAATCAATAATTTGTAACATAAGGAAGAAAAAAACAGTCAACCAGTGCAGAATGAGGAAACAAAGATTGAAAAAAATGAGGAGAAGCTTGGGAACCTCTGGGACAACTTTAAACGTGCCAGCATCTGAATCATAGGGGTTCCAGAAGGAGAAGAGGAAGAGCAAGAAATCGAAAGCTTATGTGAAAAAATAATGAAGGGAAACTTCCCAAATTTGGCAAAGGCAATAGACATTCAAATCCAGGGAGCACAGAGAATCCCCAACAAGCTAGACCCAAAGAGGACCACACCAAGACACATCATAATTAAAATGCCAAAGGTGAAAGATAAGAGAGAATCTTAAAAACAGCAAGAGAAAAGCAGAGTTATCTACAAAGGGGTGCCTATAAGACTGAGTTGATTTTTCAAAAGAAACTGTGCAGGTAAGAAGAGGCTGGGAAGAAGTATTCAAGGTGTTGAAAAGCAAGGACCTACAATCAAGATTACTCTATCTAGCAAAGCTATTATTTAGAATGGAAGGGCAGATCAAGTGCTTCACAGACAGGGTAAAGCTAAAGGAGTTCATCATCAGAAAGCAATTATTATATGAAATGTCAAAGGGACTTACTTAAGAAAAAGAAGATCAAAACTATGAACACTAAAATGACAACAAACTCACACCTATCGACAACTGAATCTAAAAAATAAAAACAAAATCCAACTAAGCAACCAGAATAGGAACAGAATCATAGGCATGGGGATCATTCTTTAGGGTTATCAGTAGGGAGGGGGAAGAGGGAGAAATGAGGAAATGGTGCAGGGATTAAGAAGCATAATTGGTTGCTACAAAATAGACAGGGGGATGTTAAGATTAACATAGGAAAGGGTGAAGCCAAAGAACTTATATGCACCACCCATGGACATGAACTAAGGGGGTGTGGGATTTCTGTAGGGAAAGGGGGGTACTGGGCAGAGGGGAGCAAAGGGAAAAAAATTGTGACTACTGTAACAACATAATCAATAAAATATACTTAAAATGATCTTTAAATTTGTAATAGGATAACAAAATGAAGGTATAATTTTTCAGAGTCATAATATAGCATTGTCTAAGTGTCATCTAATTATCCAGAAAATGTAACTTTGTTTTACTTAGTATTTATTATTAATTAGTACTGACACCCTGTTAAAGATAGAAGTTAACTTATAGAAAATGTTATGAAGCAAAAGATTTTTCACAGGTAGAAAAGACAACCCCAAATGTCATGTTTTATTGTGCTGTAGAATATTACTATTTTTGTACGTAATTTATCAGTCTCATACCATCATTCTTAAAAATGCACTATATCAACTTCTTTGCCACCTTGCTGTTTTCATGATGAGTTACATGTCTTTAACATCTGCTCATCATATATTTGTGTGTGCATTATATTGGGTTGGCAAAAAAATCCATTTAGTTATTTCCATAAAATAAAAGACACATTTTTTCATTTTCACCAATAACTTTATTGATGTGGATATTTTGAGTATGTTGGCTATCTCCTGAATGGTATAACATTGATTGTTCTCAGTTAATGTCTCTATTTGATCGCTATCAACTTCAACTGGTCTTCCTGACTGTGGAGCATAATCTAGCGAGGAATCTCCAGCACAAACACATTCGATCAGTTCCCAGCACTTTCTCCATACACTGCACAAATATTTTTTTGAGTTTCAGTTGCATTTTACCTTTCTTGAAATAATGAAGCATAATATGTTGAAAATGTGTATTTTCTTCCATCTTCAATATTAAAGTGACTACACAAAAACTCACAAATTTTGATAAGTTTTCTTTAAAAAATGCTTTCTGGTATGACAGCTGTCACAATACCATCTAACAAATTTGTTTCAAATGAAGTTAAAGACAACTAAGCACTATTAGATCCATCTTATGGAAAAAAAACAAACGAAGATTTTGGCTGACCTGATATTTTTAACCTTTTAAAATTATGTTTTGACATTCATATTAAGTAAAGTCCTGAGCCATGAATGTATAGGTAGGTCACCGTCCAAATTACCCAATTATGTGCTACCATGTAATTTTGGAATGGAAACCTAATAGATGGCACAATAAGAGGAATTATATACAGAAGTAAATATATCACTTAGAGCAGGGGTCCCCAACCCCTGGGCCACAGACTGGTACCAGTACTGGCCTGTGGCCTGTTAGGAGTTGTGCCACACAGCAGGAGGTGAGCTTTAATGTAATCCACTTCAATCATTCCGAAACCATCCCCCCAACCCCAGTCTGTGGAAAAATTGTCTTCCACAAAACCAGTCCCTGGTGCCCAGATGTTTGGGGGCTGTGAACTTACAGAAAACCTGTATGTTAATTTAAGAGGATTTGGAAGTTCCTTAGATAAATAAATTTGTCTTGGGGTCTCTCATAAAATCTCAAGATGTCAGCTGGGACTAGGGTCATCTGAAGGCTAGTGCAAGCTGAAGGACCTGCTTCCAAGATGGTGCACTCATGTGGTGTAAGTGCCCCAAATTAAGACTTTTGATTGTAATGTAAGTGGCTGGGATTAAGCTTTTTGATTCTCAAAGCATCCATTTAAAAAAATGTCCATCTTGAATAAACATATTAACATATTTTTGGCTGTATAATACAGCTTTTAGCAGAACAACTCGGCCACCCCCTCCCAACCCATGAACTTCCCTTTTCAAAAAGCCCTGGGTAACCGTGGTAACGGCCGCCTAAGTGGCCCTACTGCCCCTCCCCCACGCCCTCATTCCTGCTCATATCCTTTAAAGTCACCAGGAAGGAGTGAAACCTTAAAACCCTAGGCACGTCGGCACCCAGCCCCACCCCCAGGCCCTAATAAAGCCAGAGGCCCAGGTCCTCGCTTCATTCCCCGCTCTCTCCGCGACCTTGCTGTGTGGGCCTCAGGGGTGCCATGTACCTTCCAGGGTCTGTGAGGAATAAATCTTGTTTTTCAGAGTTCGCTGATGGTTTGCTGAAGTGTGTCCTGCAAAATCATTATTAATAAGAACCACAAGGGCCAGTCCAGCTACAGCATTGGTTTCAGTCTGGGCAATGCCCATGGGGTCTCACCACAAGTCATACAGGGCCCAGACGAGTGTCTCAGACGTTGCTGGCTGACAGCGCCACTATCAGTTGGCTGAGGGGTGCAGCACCTCGCATGGTGCTGGTTGTTGGCAGGTCTCACTTCCTTTCCATTTGGGTCCTCCTCGCACGGAGCCTAGCCTTCCCCCGGCGCTAACCATCCGAGAGAGCAGGGTGGAAGCCACGATGTCTTTTATGACTTAGTCTTGAAGGTCACACTCCTTTCTCATCAGTAATACAGGCCCCCTTGGGTGGGGTGGCATAGGAGGGCTACCCCGGGGTGTGCAAGAATCACTGGGTCATTTTGCAGGCTGGCTATCATAAACAGACTAATCTGTTTTAAAACAAGTAATTTTTTAAGGGCTTAACATTTTAAAACCTAAAACTTAGATTCTTTTACCCACAAACTAACAACGATTTTTTAAAAGTATACTCATATCTGCTGTTTTGCTCAGCTTCTATTGATAATAGAATATCTTTGTATTTGCTTTAAAAACTAGTTACTATTTATCTTTTGGTATAGACTGAACTTAGAAGTACTATCCAAAAATGTGTGGCAACAAAGCAGCATCTTCCGAATACCTGAAGACAATAAACAGTGCACACAAGTACCTGACTCTGAAGAATGCAGTGGAGAAACAAAAAATAAGATAGCTGTGCCTTCCGTGGGTTGAGGTAGAGGGAAGGCAAGTAATTGCCTGCATTGTACTCGAAGAACCCTTTTAAGCATCTTTACCTGCCAAGTGTAGGCTGTGACCATTTTTCTGGGTCTTTATTTCCACTGAACGCTAGTGGAGGGTAAAGCAAGGCTTCTGCTGACGGTTTCCAGGTAACATTCCAAAGCACAGTGATCTTTTTAATGATTGCCTCATGCCTGTCTCAAGAGCTCCTAGTCCCCAGCAGTATATTCTCTCTGGTTATACATAGGAAAATGGATGACTGAGTTGATTAGGTTTGTGTAAAATATGAGGGATTGATAAGGTAATGGACTGTGGGATGGCCATGAATCTCCTTCCTCATCCCTTGCATCTCTGAGTTTTCCCATCCGTGTTCTGGAAGGTTGGGTTCATCAGACATGGGGTGTTAGTGACCTGTAGTTTTTCTGTTCCTAATTTTGAAGGTAGTAGAACATCACTACTAAACATATGCAAATTTGGGGAACCACTTTTCTTACCCCCATTCTCATCAGAGCTTGAGAAGGAGAAAAAAACTTCTTTAATTCTGCAGGAAAGGAAGGGTAAGAAGGAGGAGGAAGGATAAGGGAGGAAGGGAACGGAAAATGTGCAGGTGAGTGTCATGTTCTGATAGATCGTTTTGAAGAGTGCTCAGGCTTTGGAGTGGAAAAATGGATCGTAGGCAATCAAGGAGGGAGCAGGGAAGTCAGTCAAGAAGTCTTGGTAGTTGTCCAGGTGATGGGGGTGGTGGCTGGGACGTGAGTGGAAGTGGTGAAGCTAGTAAAGGGCGGCTGGGCTCCAAGAATGAAATGCGAGCAGAGCGCACAGGGCTGAGTGCTGGGCCTGAGTAGATACTGTGATTCATTAGAGTTTAATGATATGTATTCACACCCTACATTTGTTTTTTGCTAAGAAGTTAGGTGTGTGAGTAAATCCTCATTACTACAATTATTACCGTGGTTGCATTTGCTTCAAAAGTCATATTACCAAATAGAGAATGAAAACCAGTCCCCATTCTGTGGCAAGCAATACAAATGTTTGAGATCAGAATCTCTGAGATTCCGCCTCCCCCTTGTTATCCTTATTATATCGTGTGTCAAACAGATAATCTGGGGAGCTTGTTGTAGAAACTTGACAGTTTTTAAGGAAATACACAAATCTCAAAATCAACATTTAAATATTTTTCATAGGCTACTAAGAAAACATAATTTCACTCATTTCTTTTAGTTAAAATTTTTGTGGTTCTTTATAGTTCATGGCAGCTTTGAATAAAATAAGATCATCTCAGTGTTTCCATGTTTTAAGTGTAGTGGAAATTAATACATTTGGAATTACTCAAATTATTTAATTTGTTATCAGTTTGATTTACATGAAAATTTTATCATTGATTTTTAGATTCAGTAGATTTTAACTTTATACCACTTTATATCAATTTACATTTGAAGCCTTCATTAAGATCCTGGGGGTATACAGTTTAACCCCCAATGTCGAATCTTGTAAGAAAGAAAAGTTTGGATTGAAGCTGGAACTGTTCACAGCTGACTCGTAAGAAATCAGATAAGTTCTCATAATCATTCGGCAGCCATTATTTGTTCTGCTTTTGTGGTACCTTGTTTCTTCTGAGCTATCCTTACATGTTTCCAGGAATTCAAGGGCTAATGCGCCTTGTACTAAGAATTTGAAATACAAAAGCATTTATTTAATTTTGTGGGCGTGTAGAGTGTTTATTAATTTTTAAGTTTAAGGACCTGCAAAATGGAGAAGTGTATTGTGTTACATAACATGTTTTGTTATAAATATGTTTACTTTTATTGCTGATGATGTAACCAGAATGGAAAAAAAACAACACTGAAATACTAATTGTTGATATAATTTGCCTTCGAGGTGGCGGAGGGGTGGGGTGTGGGGAATGGGGAGTATGGCACAAGAAGAGAAAAGAAATCTGTTACCAATTAGAGTAAAATTATTCAGTACGACTGTTAAAAGGAGTTGCATAGATGAATGAATAATAAAACCTTCACCTAGCTTTCCTGAAAATTTACAAACTTCTTCCATCTTTTTTTGTTTAGGTACTTGGTAAAGGAAAAAAAGTTCCTCTGTTCTTTGACTGAAAAAGTAATTCCATTATTTTGCTCTCTGAAGTTCTTCATCTTTCATTTTAATCACCAGAGGATACTGTTTGGCTATTTTGAAATAATTTCTGTTTTCATCTTGCACTTTGCCCGCTGAGAGCCTTTCCCCATTTCATTCTTCCTTTTCCTGGGCCCCACTGCTCACTTTACCCTCTCTTTTCCTACAGCCAAGAAAGGAACTTGACCAAGGCTTTCTCTTTTATGAACTGATTGAAAAATCACTTTGGTATGATACATCCACAGGCACCCTACATCTGTCTAATCCCAGAAAAACAAATAGCAGAAAATACAGGAAAACACACAGCTCAACTTAACACAGATAGAAGTGGCCAAAGGAAAATGAGAGAACAACAAAGACTTTTGATTTGATCTCCAGGAGTGGAAATTGTTGGTAATCTACTCTTTTCAAAATAAACTTTGATCCAGAGCTGACTGTCCTGTTAGTTACTCCCTTCTGATGCTGAGGAGTGGCAGCTATCCTTGTTGGGTTTTCAAGGTCAGTCTCTGATTTGTAGATGTAATGCCCTCACCCATCCCCAGGAGAGGTTGAGAATACTTAGTCATTCGTCAGTCTGGGCCCCAAGGGGAAAACAACACAAAGGTATGGGGAGGCTGTTCGGCTGAAGTAAAAAGAGGACAGAAAAGAGGACAGGCAAAAATAGGGAAATGTTGGCCCAAAAATTAGTTCGGGGGAAACCATCACCTTACTAACCTATGTGTTATTAATCTATTATAAAGGATTTTTTTTTCTAATATTCACATTCCCTCTCTACTCATTCTTTCCTTTCTTAACTCTTTCTTCTGATTTCTTTCCCATTTCCCCCTGTCCTCTGCTATCTCTTCCTTTTTTTCCTTTCTCCTGATCCTCCTTTTTGTTGTTGTTGTTTTGTTCTTTTTTTTTAAGCTTAATGTGGTGACCAGAGATGATGAATAACAAATCTAGTTTGGGTGACAAGAAGTCAGCAAAGACGTAACTGGCATACAGTACTCCATGAGAATATTACTAGAGGTAGAAAGCAAAGTTCCATGGGTGTTCTGAGAAAAATGACTTCATTTGCTGTGGAGACTAAGAATTACACATGAGTTTCTGCGTTCATTTATTCACCCCCATTTGCCAGGTATTCTGCCAGGAATGGAGGGGACAGTGTAACAATGGTGATAATGCAGGTGTGGGCACCACCTCCCAGAAGCTTATATGATAATGGGGAGACAGGAAACAAGTATATAAATAGTAAATGTTACTTTTATCAGTGGCAGAGAGTAAAGGGGAAAGCTGAGGAGGGCTATTTCAGGAGACAACTGAAGGATTAGAGGAAGCCACTTTTGGGAAGAGCTGGGAGAAGAGTTTCCTGGTTGGAGGGAATGGTAGATGCAAAGGCCCTGAGTGGCAGAGTGGGCCACTCTGCGTAACTGGCACGAGGTCGGGATGGCTGGAGCTAGCAAGATGGAGTGTCCAAGATCCAAGAGGGAAGTGGACCTGGAGCCATAAGGATTTGGGGTTGTGTTCCAGGTGCAGTGGGAAGCCACTGAAAGGGATGTCTTGCTGGGATGTTAGTCTTAGAAGTCCAAACGTTTTGATATATGGAGAATACATTTAATGGGGCCAGAGTAGAAGCATGGAAATCTCAATAAAATCTCTGTATTACAGGGAAAAGTGGAGTATTGGGAAGTTATGGGATAGGAATTGGGTTATAGAACATGGTGATGTTTTATCTGGGTTTTTAAGATGGTTATTTTAAGAATGGGATTTTGACAAGCAGTGATTTGGAGATAAGGTCATTCTAGAGCAAGAAGCAGGATGATCAAAGTACGGAGGGTGAGGGGCATGAGGCAAGTTTGGAAATGACCAACTTAGTATGTCTAGAGAGGAGAGTGTATGTAAGGGGAGGGACATGTACCTTTTTGCCTGATAATAGAAGGTCTTGAATGCCAGAGCACATTTTGGGGAGTCTGGCTAATATATATAGAAGGCTCATTGTTTATTTCATCTAGGCATGTTTTGTTTGCTATAAGAAGTCTTCCTAGTTCTTGCTTTTGTTTTGTAGAAAAATTAGCAGTTTTCATAGTCTGCTTTTAGAAAATAAGATGTCTGAGGTGTTAGGTTCTTCATACAATTCGCCCCACCCGTAGTGACTGGCATTTCGTACCTCCCCACTCACTCTGTAGCAACCCAGAGCCTGAGCGTGTAACGGAGGCTCCTCAGTAGGAGCTTGCATCGAAGCGGTTCATGTCTTCCCTGTTTCGTTCATTCATTTACGTGGCAAGCCTCCACTGAGCACCCACACTGTTGTAGTTGCTTTCTGTCCTGGGTGAGTGTGGAGGGCTCTTCCTCTCCATGTGTCCCGCTGTTTTCTATGAGTGTCTTTAGTGACAACTTAGGGGTACTATGCACAGTGGGAAACAGCTTTCGCCAAGGTCAGGAAAGCCTCCTCATGGAAGTGACAGTTGAGCTGAAACCTGAGTGATGATTAAGGGGAAGTTTGGTTCAAACAGATGGGCTTACCATGTACAGGCCGTAAGGTGGGCGTGAGCTGGGGCATGTGCAAAGGGCAGGGAAGGCTGCTGGGGCTGGGGCCCAGGGAGCAGGCTGAGAAGTGCTGAGAGATGAGACGCGGCGGCTCAGCAGTGCTCTCAGCTCTGGCTGCGTGTGGCACTCCTCTAGCTGGCTCAGGCCACACTCAGCCCGGAGAATCTCTGGTGGCACTCAGGCATCAGCATTTTTAAAAAAGCTCCGCAGGCAACTCTCATCTGAGCCTGGATTGATTCCGATTGCCCGGGAAGCCTTGAAGAGGAGTGATATAGTCAGGTCGTCGTTCTTTGGAAGATCGCTTTGAGGCCGCGTGTAGTGTGAAGGGTACGCTGGAGGAGAGAGGCGCAGGGTGTCAGGAGGGTCTGGGAGGGGTCTGGGAAAGAGATGGTAGTGGCTTAAACTAAGGTGGCAGTGGTGGTGAATCACAGCCGAGGCTGGGGACAAAGCTCTCGTTGAGCAGATATTTTCACAGGCCATTTTTGCTTGGTTTTGGGAAGCTGAGTAGGTCTGGTTAAAGAACATGACCTCTGCGTTTGAAGCCTACATCTTCTACTTACTAGTCATGGGACCTTGGGCAATTTATACCCACAAAATGAGGAATAGAACAGAATGTCTGCCTCAAAGCTTTCAGTGAATTAAATAAGTATAAAACACTTAAAACAGTGTTTAGTTCAAAGTAAACATACTCTTGGCTATTGTTATTATTTTTAGTAATCCCACCCCAATTTCTAGTTTCTGTAGTGTCTGTGGCTTCCATCTGAGGCTCTGAGTGAGAGGCTGAAGGAATAGCAGGTGTACTGGCTTGGAACCATTGAGATGTTCACCAGTGGCTCCTGCTGCTTGCTCGTAGCCTTCTTGTTCAGTGAAAGACATCAACCCCATTTCTTTAGCTTTCTCTGTTGTTCCTACAGCCCAGAAACAGCGAGCAAGTATGACCTGTTCAGGGAATTTTTAAGGATTTTAGAAAGGTTAGTGGGCAGTATGAGGGGCCAGCCAGGGCTGAGATACGACACTGAAGACTTACGCATGGCTCAGATTTTGAAGGATCTTATAAACCTATTACAGATTTAGGATTTTTTTTCCCCTGGCGAGTTATTTTAATCAAGGGATCAGACATGATCAGGTTTTTGGCTTAGGAACAATCACCCTCGCTGCTCGGTGAACAGCGACTTGGAAGTGACAAGCCTGGAAGCAGGGAGACCTGCCTGAGGGTTATTGCAGCAACCCCAGGCATGTGCCCTGACTGGGAATTTAACCTGTAACCTTTGATGTATGGGAGAATGCTCTAACTAGCTGAGCCCCACTGACCAAGGCCTCATTTTGTTTTTAATGAAGGTTTTAATTAATTAATAATAGTAATAATAATAATGCCTTATATCTGTATAGCACTTTTTAGTTTACACTGCTGTTTAAAATGCATGCTCCACTGAGCCCTCTGTGAAGTAGACAGGGCAATATTATCTCCATTTAGGAAAGAGGAAACAGATCTAAGAAGTTTACCTCAGGTTGTCTGATTCCTGGGACAGTACTTTTTTCAGCAAACACCAGTACTCCCCATGGGTTACAGTAATATCCACAGCACAGCTGTTGCGGAGAAGGTAAGCCTCTTACAGAGTGTGAAGGAGTGAAGTGTCTCCTGGGTGTGCTCTCCTAGGGCTATGCTAGAGGTTTCAGTACAAAAATTACAGCTCTGATCACACATGTGAGGGGAGCATTAAGCATGATCAGCTATTATTTGTTTCCAGTAAAATTTATTTGTTTTTTTATCCCCTTATCTCCTTCTGGCATTCTTTAGGGAAAGCATTAATTAGTGCCACAGGTTTAAGAAAAAAAGTGAAAAATAACTTACATTGAGAATGTTTTATTTATTAACTTATTTTCTGTGAATTAGTAAAAGACTGCTGTGTATGATTTTACAAGAATGTCTTGGCCCAGATATGGGAATCCCAACCAGTTATCCTTGGAGGCATAGTTTGAGAACCACTAACAAACATTTTGAAAGTGATTGAAATAGATATTTCTTTAAAAAGTAGATTAATGTCTTCTGAGGAACAGTTCCTTAAGTTTTTAAATTTTTATATTTGAAAGAACAGCACTAAAAGAAACCTTATTTTTGAGATAGAGCTAGTAAATACCTTTTTTTGGGGGGTCATAAAAATTTGTATTGTTTTTATTTTATTTTATTGTTGTTCTGTTACAGTTGTCCCATTTTTTCCCCTTATTGCTCTCCCCTGCCCTACCCACCCCCCACTCTGCTACAGTCAATCCCCACCTTGTTGTCCATGTCTATGGGTCATTTATACATGCTCCTTGAGTAAACCCTTCCCCTTATTTGCCCCTTGCTCTCCCACCCCCCTCCCCTTTGGTCACTGTCAGTCTGTTCCTTGTTTCCATGTCTCTGGTTCTATTTTGCTCGTTTATTTCTTTTGTTCACTAGGTTCTTGTATTAGGTGAGATCATATGGTATTTGTCTTTTACCACCTCACTTATTTCACTAAGCATAATACTCTCCAGTTCCATCCACGTTGTCGCAAAAGGTAGGAGTTACTTCTCTCTGCTGCATAGTATTCCATTGTGTAAATGTACCACAGCTTTTTGGTCCACTCATCTACAGATGGGCACTTAGGCTGCCTCCAGCACTTGGCTATTGTAAATAGTGCTGCTATGAACATTGGCGTACACAGGTTCTTCTGAAATGGTGTTTCAGGATTCTTCAGGTATAATCCTAGCAGTGGGATTGCTGGACCAAAAGGCAGTTCCATGTATAGTTTTTTGAGGAAATTCCATACTGTTTTCCGTAGTGGCTGCACCAGTCTGCATTCCCACCAACAGTGCACTAAGGTTCCCTTTTCTACGCATCCTCGCCAGCACTTGTTGTTTGTTGATTTGTTAATGATGGCCATTCTGACAGGTGTGAGGTGGTATCTCATTGTGGTTTTTATTTGCATCTCTCTGATGGCTAGTGATATTGAGCATACTTTCATATGCCTATGGGCCCTCTGTATGTCCTCTTTGGAGAAGTGTCTGTTCAGGTCCTTAGTCTGTTTTTTAATTGGATTATCTTCCTGGTGTTGAGTCATATAAGTTCTTTATATATTTTGGAGATCAAACCCTTGTCTGACGTGTCATTAGCAAATATGTTTTCTCATACGGTTGGCTCCCTTTTCATTTGTTTATTCTTTCCTTTTATTTCCCTTAACCTAGGAGATATATTGGGGAAAATACTGCTGCGTGGGATGTCTGAAATTTTACTGTCTATCTTTTCCTCTAGGACTTTTATGGTGTCGTGGCTTACATTTAAGTCTTTTATTCATCTTGAGTTTATTCTGGTGTATGGTGTAAGTTGGTGGTCTACTTTCATTTTTTTTTCATGTCCCTGTCCAGTTCTCCCAGCACCATTTGTTGAAGAGGCTATTTTTACTCCATTTTATTCTCCTTACCCCTTTGTCAAATATTAATTGACCATAGAGACCTGGGTTTATTTCTGGGTCCCCTGATCTGTTCCATTGATCTGTGTGTCTGTTCCTATGCCAGTACCAGACTGTTTTGATTACAGTGGCTTTGTAATATAGTTTGAAGTGGTATTGTGATTCCTCCTACTGTGTTCTTCTTTCTTAAGATTGCTGAGGCTATTCAGGGTCGTTTTTGGTTCCATATAAATTTTTGAAATATTTGTTTTATATCTATGAAATATGTCATTGGTATTTTAATAGGGATGCACTGAATCTATAAATTGCTTTGGGTATTATGCACATTTTAATGATGTTAATTCTTCCAATCCATGAACATGGTATATGCTTCCATTTATTTGTTTCTTCTTTAATTTCTTTCTTCAGTGTTATGTAGTTTTCTGAGTACAGGTCTTTTACCTCCTTGGTTGAGTTTATTTCTAAGTACTATGTCTTTCTTGTTGCTATAGTAAATGGGATTTTTCCCTCATTTCTATCTCTGGTATTTCATTGTTAGTATACAAGAATGCTGTTGATTTCTGAATATTGACTTTGTATCCTGCTGTTTTGCCAAATTCACTTATTAAGTAGAGTAGTTTTTTGGTGGAGCCTATAGGGTGTTCAATGTACACTATTATGTCATCTGCAAAGAATGACAGTATTACTTCTCTCTTTTCAATTTGTATGCCTTTTATTTCTTTTTTTGTCTGATTGCTGTGGCTAGAATTTCCAACACTATGTTGAATAGGAGTGGAGAGAGTGGACATCCTTGTATTGTTCCTTAGGGGGAAAGTTTTCATTTTTTGCACATTGAGTATGATGTTGGCTACAGGTTTCTCATATATGGCCTTATTATGTTGAGGTATGCTGTCTCTATTCCTACTTTGCCAGGTGTTTTTTATCATAAATGGGTGCTCTACTTTATCAAATACTTTTTCAGTTTCTATTGATATGATCATGTGATTTTTGTCTCTTGTTTTATTTGTGTGGTGTACTAACGTTTGTTGATTTGCAAATATTATCCCATCCTTGCACATCCAGGGATGAATCCAACTTGATCATGGTGTATGATGTTTTTAATGTGTTGCTGGATCCAGTTTGCCAATATTTTGTTGAGGACTTTAGCATCTATATCCATCAATGATATTGGCCTGTAGTTTTCTTTCTTTGTTGTGTCTTGACCTGGTTTTGGAATTCAGGTAATACTGGCTTCATAGAAAGAGTTTGAGAGTCTTCCGTGTTTTTTTGAAATAGTTTGAGAAGGATAGGAGTTAGTTCTTCCTTAAATGTTTGGTAAAATTTGCCTGTGAAGCCATCTGGTCTGGGGCTTTTGTGTGCCAGGAGTTTTTTGATTACTGCTTCAATTTCACTACACGGTGCAGCCAGAAGCACTAGGCTGGGCAGCCCTGGTAGTTCCGCTTAGAAAGTATGGGCCACAGTTTTTTGCCCACTCCCATGCAGTCCCCACGCTCTTGTCCCTGTGGGCACTCACTCACAACCACTCTCACTCACTCTCCACTCTGTGTGTGTACTGAAGTCCAGTCAGCGATGAGAGCAAGTAGACAGGGCTGCTAGCTACTTGTCCTTTTTCATCTTCTAACAGCTTAAAGAAGCCTCTTTACTAAGCCTCTTGTAATTTTTGAGACTCGTTTACCCTAAGCCTTCCTTAGTGAATCTTAAAGAGTCTGGGGCCAAGTGTATTAGGTAGGCTGTGCCGGGCTGCATCTTGTCGTTACCCCACTCCCATCACACTGTCTTTTGCTACACAAGTTATCCAAAAATGAGCATGTGGTTCTTTTAATGATGGGATGTAATAAGGGAATACTCAATGTAATTAAAGATGCTGCCTTTCCTGATTAAAATGAAAGCTAAAGACTCCCAATTGTCACCTTTGACAATATACTTTTTTAAAAGCGGCCTGTTTGGCTGTATCATCTAATTTGAATGGGCAACTGCCTGTGTCCCCTGTGGGACTTTTTTTTTTGGCTGCTGTCCTACAGTTCCTTTGTTAAACTGGCAACGCTCCTAATGCCTTTTTTTAAAAGTTCTTATTCTACCTTGGGCCACGGTTAAAACTAACTCCAACATATAGCTGGTCCTGAAGAAGGTGGTCGTGTCTCCCTTTTCCTTAGGTATTTGCTGTTCTCAGAAGACAAATACTTTCTGTAAATAGCATCAACTCTCCTTTGCTGGGTGGTAGGGAGTCAAATCTTCTAGAATATATGCTCCATGAGGGCAGTGAACTTGTTTTATTCATCTCTCTCTTCCTAGTGCCCAAAACAGTGCCTGGAACAGTGGAGAGGAAGATTGGTTGATGAAAGGAATAAAACATTTCTGTGGGGACTCTTTGAAGACTGCTGACTCAGCTTAGAGATCTGAGCATCAGGACTTGTGACTGCAAGTGACAGATACAGAATGGGCTTGGGCACATTTCCATGATTTGCTCCCTCTCCCTTGTACCCAGCCAGAGATCAGAGCCTGTCCTTTCTGTTTAGTCCTGGGCCCAAAGCCCATTGCCTATGCTCTCCAAAATATTAAATCTCACATGTCCAAGGAGTCTGGTTTCTTCGGGTTTATCTATATTTTCCACGCTCCGGTTATATGCAAAAGATCTCAGCCAATTTATTATGATTTCTTCATATCCTTCCCCATCTAGAGATTGGGTGAACATTTAACTGTTGGTTTCTATTCTTCACTTCCCTTAAGCCCTACCTGGAGCCTCTTCCCAGATTAGCCTCATCTGCCTTAGATCCCACACCCCTCACCGTGGGTTTCCGCAGCCTGCTGCAGTAGGCTGTGCCGTGCGGCCTTGCATTTTGTTATATCACGTATACATTTGTTCTGTTTCCCGTTTTCATTTTAAAAATAATTCATTTACTTTTTCCCCACAGCGTATACACAATAGTCTCAATGTAACAATCCTAACACTAACATCCACAAAATGATTACTGAGAATAATTTAAGATTTTTAACTTTTCCAATCTTCCTTCCTTCCTTCCTTTCCTCCTTCCCTTCCTTCCTTCCTTTTCTTCCTCTCTCCATCCCTCCCTCCCTTTCTTTCTTGTCACAATACTGAATTTCTACTTTTTAACCAAATTAAATTTCAGTTATACAATAGACTTTATCACTTATAGTCACTATATTATACATTAGCTCCTCAGACCCTATTCATTTTAGAAGTGAAAGTTTCTATTCTTTTACCAATTTCTCCTCTTTCGTCCCACCCCCCAGCCCCTGGCAACCACCATTCTACTCTCTGTTTCAATGACTTTGACCCCCCCCCCCCAGATTCCACATATTGGTGTTACCATGCAGTATTCGTACTTCTCTGCCTGACGTTTCATTTAGCATAATGCCCTTCAATTCAGCCATGACATTGCATAGGACAGGATTACCTTCTTTTGTAAGACTGAATTTTATATATATAAAATATAAAATACTAATATATATCACATTTTATTTATTCATTCATCCATCAACATTTTATTGTTTCATACCTTCTCTATTTTGAACATGTGAGTGCAGATATCTCTTCCAAGACAGTGATTTTATTTCCTTTAGATATATATCCAGAAGTGGATTTCCTGAATCATATGGTATTTTATTTTTAATTTTCTGAGGAACCTCCATATTGTTTTCTATAGCAGCTGTACTAGTTTACATTCCCACCAACAGTGTACAAGTGTTCCCTTTTATCCATATCCTCACCTTCACTGGTTACCTCTTTTCTGTTTGATAATATACATCTGAATAGGTATGGGGTGATATCTTATCATGGTTTTGATTTGCATTTTGCTGATGAATAGTGATGTTGAACACCTTTTCTTGTATCTGTCAGCTATTTGTATGTCTTCATTGGAAAATGTGTATAGAGATCTTTTGCCCATCTTGAAAATTGGAATATTTGGTTTGTATTATTATTGAGTTGTATGAGTTCCTTGTATATTTTGGATATTAACTCCTTATTGGATATGTGGTTTGCAAATATTTTCTCCTATTCAGTAAGTTGCTTTTTCATTTTGTCGATGGTTTCCTTTTCTGTGCAGAAACTTTTTAGTATGATGTAGTCCTACTTGTTTATATATGCTTTTATTGCCTTTGCATTTGGTGTCAAAAAAAAATTATTGCCAAGTTCATCATCAAGTAGCTTTCCCACTGTGTTTTCTTCTAGGAGTTTTAAGTCTTATGTTTAAAGTGTTTAATTCATTTTGTGGTGATATTTGTGTATACTGTAATGTAGGGGTCCAGTTTTCTTCATTGGCACATCGCTGTCCAGATTTCCTAGCACTATTTATTGAAGAGACTATTCCTTCTACATTGTTTATTCTTGGTTCCTGTGTCAAAAATTAATTGACCACATATAAATGGACTTATTTTGGGGATCTCTGTTCTGTTCCATTGATATGTCTGTTTTTATCCCAATACTGTACTGTTTTGATTACTATAGCTTTGTAATGTAGTTTGAAATCAGGAAGTGTGATACCTCCAGCTTTTTCTTTTTCTTTCTCAAGATTGCTTTGGCTAGTCAGGGTCCTTTGTAATTACATACAAATTTCTGGTTTGCTTTTTCTGTTCTGTGAAAAATGCCATTGGAATTTTGATAGGAATTTTATCAACTCTTTAGTTTGCTTTGTATCGTATGGACCTTTCAATAATATTAATTCCTCCAATCCATGCATACATAGTATCTTTTCATTTATTTAGGTCTTCTTCAATTTCTATTATCCAAGTCTTAGAGTTTCCATATCATTTACCTCCTTGGTTAAATTTATTCCTGTGTATTTTTTTTTTCCTTTTTGATGCTATTTTAATTGGGATTGTCTTCTAAATTTCTCTTTCCAATGATTATTAGTGTATAGAAATGCAACCGATTTTTGTATATTGATTTTTTTAATCCTACAACTAGGCTGAATTAATTTATTAGTTCTAACAAGGTTTTTTTTGTTTGTTTGTTTTTTTGGAGTCTTCAGGTTTTGTATATATAATACCATGTCATCTGTGAACAGACAATTTTATTTATTATTTTCTGACTTGGATGCTTTTTATTTCTTTTTCTTTCCTAATGGCTCTGGCTAGGACATCCAGTACTATGTTGAAAAAATTTGGCAACAGTGGGGACCCTTGCTTGTTCCTGATCTTAGAGGAAAAGCTTTTAGCTTTTCATCATTGAGTATGATCTTAACTGTAGGCTTGTTATATATGGCCTTTTCTATGTTGAGGTACATTCCTTCTATACTCAGTTTGTTGAGAGTTTTTATCATGAAAGGATGTTGAATTTTGTCCAATACTTTTTCTGCATCTATTGAGGTCCTCCTATAATTTTATCCTTTATTTTATTAATGTGGTGTGTCACATTTATTGATTTGAATATATTGAATCATCCTTGCATCCCATCAATAAATCCCACTTGATCATGGTATATAATCCTTTTAAAGTATAGTTGAATTCAGTTTTCTAATATTTTGTTGATTTTTTTACATTTATGTTCATCAGGGATATTGGCCTATGATTGTCTTTTCTTGTAGTGTCCTTGTATGGCTTTGGTATACAAGGTTGCCTTTGGTATAATGGTTGCCTCATAAAATGAGTTAAGAAGTATTCCGTTTTTTTGGGGGGGGGGACGCAGGGGGCAGAGTTTAGAAGAATTGGCACTAATTCTTCAAATGTTTGGTAGAATTTAGTAGTGAAACCATCTGGTCCTGGACTTCTCTTTGCTGGCAGGTTTTTGATTACTGATTCAATCTCTTTACTTGTAAATGGTCTGTTTAGTTTTTCTATTTCTTCATGATTCAGTCTTAGTAGGGTGCATGTTCCTAGGAATCTACCCGTTGTTCTAGGTAATCTAAGTTGTTGGCATATAATTGTCAAAGTTGTTTCTTGTGATCCTGAGGGTTTTTATGTTGTAAGTTGTAATGTTTCGTTTTTCATTTCTGATTTTATTCTCTTAAGTCTTCTCTCTCTCTCTCTTTTTTAGTTAATATAACTAAAGGCTTGTCAATTTTATCTTTTCAAAAATCGTATTTGTCAATATTATTTATCTTTTCAAATACCAGCTGTAATTTCATTGTTCTTTAAAAATTTTTAATTTGCCTCTTTAGTGTCTATTTTATTTATTTCTCTTCTGATCTTTGTTATTTTTTGATTTTGCATTTGATTCTTCTTTGATCCATTGGTTGTTCAGGAGCATGTTGTTTAACCTCCACATATTTGTAAATTTTTGTTTTTTTCTTGCAATTGATTTCTTGCTTTATATTTTGTGACCAGAAAAGATGATGGATATGATTTCAATCTTCTTAAATTTATAAGACTTATTTTGTGCCTTAACATAAAATTTATCCTGTAGACTGTTCCATGTGTACCTGAGAAGAATATGTATTCTGTTCTGTTGAATGGAATCATCCTTTATGTCTTTTAGATCATTCTGGTCTGATGTGTAGTTTAAGTCCAATGTTTCCTTATTGATATTTTGTCTGGATGATTATATTGTTGCAAGTGGGGTATTACAGTCTCCTACTATTATTGTATTGTTCTCTATTTGTCACTTCAGATATATTAATACTTATATATTTAGGTACTCTGGTTTGGGTGCATAAATGTTCATAATTGTTATATCCTTTTGATGAATTGACCCCTTTATGATTATATGCTGACCTTCTTTGTCTCTTATAATTTTTGGCTTAAAGTTTATCATGTCTGATATAATTATAGCTACTCTACTTTCTTTTGGTCTATTATCCAAGATACCTATTTGCATGAAGTATCCTTTGTTATCCCATTACTTCTCTACGCGTGTACTTAAAGCTAGAGTGAGTCTCTTATAGGTAGCATATGATTGAGTCTTTTTAAAAATATAATTCATTTGGCCATTGTCTTTTGTTTTGATAATTTAGTCCATTTACATTAAAGTAATTATTGATAGGAATGGACTTACTATTGCCATTTTATTAAATGTTTCCTGGTTATTTTATAGTTTTTTTCTTCTATGCACTCTTCCTTTGTGATTTGATGATTTTCTGCTCTGCTGTGCGTAGATTTCTTTTCTTTATCTTTTGTGTATCTACTGTAGGTAATTAAATTGTGGTTGTCCTGAGACTTACATAAATTTTTTATATTTATAACAATCTATTTTAAGTTGATAACAATTTAACTTCAAATGCATACAAAAGCTTTGTATTTTTACATTTCCCCTTCTCCAACATTTTGTGTTTTTGATATCACATATTTTTATATTATGTATCATTAACAAATTATTGTACTTATAGTTATTTTTAATACTTTTGTTTTTTAATCTTTATACTAGAGTTATAAGTGACTTGTCCACCATTACAACATTAGAGTCTTCTGAATTTAACTATATATTTACTTTTATTTGTGAGTTTTATACTTTTATATGTTTTTATTTTATTAATTAGCATCCTTTTATTTCAGCCTGAAGCCCACCCTTTAACATTTCTTTAAGTGATGATGAACTCCTTCAGCTTTTGTTTGTCTGAAGAACTCTTTAATTACCCTTCATTTCCAAAGGACAGCTTTGCTAGGTAGAATATTCTTAGCTGGCATTTTTTTTCTTTCAGCACTTTGAATATATCATTCTACCCCTTTTGGCCTGCAAAGTTTCTGCTGCGACATCTGCTGATAGTCTTATGGGGGTTCTCTTATATGTAACAAGTTGCTTTTGCTGCTTTTAAGATTCTTTCTTTGTCTTTAATTTTTGACAGTTTAATTATTCTGTGTCTCAGTGTGTGTCTCTTTAGATTCATTTTATTTGGTACTTTGGGGGTTTCTTGCATCTGGATATCTGTTTTTCCCTCAGGGTAGGGATCTTTTCAGCCATTATTTCTTTGAATAAACTTATCTGTTTCTCTTCTTCTTCTGAGACCCTTATAGTTCTTTGTCATTCTTTTTTCTTTTTGCTCCTCTGATTAGGTGAATTCCACTACTCTGTCTTCAAATTTGCTAATCCGTTCTTCCATTTGATGTAGTGTACTATTGACTTCCTCTACTTAACTTTTTTTTTTTTTAGTTTAGTTATTGTATTAGTCCGCCCTATGATTTCTGTTTGGTACTTTTAAACATTTTTTAACATGTTGAAATTTAAACATTGTTCATGCATTGCTCGCCTGACCTCAGCGAGCATTTTTAGGATCTTATTTTCAACTATTAGATAAAATCATTTATTTCCATTTCATTAAGATTGGTTTCTGGAGATTCATTCTTTTGTTTGGAACCTATTCACTTGTTTCTTCATTATTCTTGATTATCTGTGTTGGTTTCTGTTACTACAAGCATCCACTTCTTTCATTGTTGGCAGATTGGTTTTATGTAAGAGATAAACCTCTTCAATCAGTCTGGCCTGAGCTCCAAGTTGTCTCTCAAACTTTTGTGATTGTCCAAGCTACCATCTTTGTTTTTAGTGGCTCCCAGTAGTTTAGTATATGTTATGATCTGTTGATGTCCCAAAGGGGAGGATTTCAGTCAGCACTCAGGTGTAGGCTGATTAGAAGCAACAGCTGGGAAAGTATGTAGGTAAACCCCTTCCAGGGAGAAACTGGGAGACAGGTGTTTCTGCTGCTCCCTCTGGGCTGAGCCCAGGTGTATAGCCATGGGATGGAGTGTACTCCTGTACCTGTTTAAGAACTGCTTCTTCGGTATTGTCCTGGAGGATTCATGAATGTAAGCCCCATTGGTATCAAAGCTATGTGAAAGGGGGCCATCCATCAAGTCAGCCATAAAACTTGGGGCACTAAGTGTGAGGCAAAGTTCCTTCCAGGGAGATACTAGTGACTTGGTTTTATTGTTGGAGGGACCTAGAGGGAACAGGAGGAGGAAGTTCCCACTCACTCTTTTGGGCTCCACGGAGAACTGCAGGCAGTCCCTATATGTATGGTGACAAGAGGCCAAATCCGCAGGCAGCAGCTTATAGAGTATGCAGTTAAACCCCTTGCAATAAAAACCAGGAGATTTGCATTCTTGCCTGCTCTCTTCACACTGAGCCTTGGAGATACAGCTGCAGTGAGTCCCCATTTGTGCCTGTTAAGGACTGCTTGTTTGTTTTCTGTAGTCCTGTGAGACCCTTGAATGCAAGCCCCGGACTATCAGAACTAGGCAATCTGGTGGCTGTCTTTCAGGTGGCAGCTACAAAAACCGGGGTGCCTGACATGTGTATGAGCTCCTTCCAGAGAGATGTTAGTGACCTGGTTTTATTGCTGGAGCAGACCAGAGGGAGAAGGTGGGAGAAGTGCCTGCTGGCTCCCCAAGGCTTCAGGATGGATCTCAGCCAGTCCTTAGATGCCTGCTAAATTAGAAGTTTGACCTCCAGGCAGCAGCTTGTAAAGTATGCACTCAAACCCCTTCTAGGTAAAGACTGGGAGATGGGAGTCTTTGCCCTCTCCCTTTGCACTGAGCCCTTGAGGGATAGCCTTGGTGAGTGCTCTGGTGCTTGTTAAGAATTGATTCTTTGTTTGCTATAGTCTCATGGGCCTCATGGATGTGGGCCCCACTGGCTTTCAGAGCTAGGGTTTTGGGGGCCTGTCCCTTCTGTAGGAGTCTTAAAAATTAAGCACTAGACATGTGGTCCAAACATTCATTTCTGAGGGAGAAGCTGAGCATTGAAATTGTCAGGGCAGTCTTGCTCTGAGAAATCACCCGGGGACCACTGTGGGAGCAGGCAACGGAAAGTGGGGAAGAGGTGGAGGGGAGGCCACTCCTGGACCTACTCAAGGGCCCGTAGGAGCAAGGGAATGGGTACTCCCAGTCTTCCATGCTGGCCTGTAGGAGTCCCACCCGGACTTCTGCATATGTGCCTTTTAAACTTGCCAACAGCACATTTTAGCGAGGGTTTGTTGTATTAGCATTATTTGTAACAGAACCCATGGGCTGTTCAGTTATCAGGGGCCCGATTGCCCGCCGCCAGAAGCATAACTCTCAATACCAGAGTTTAGTGAAAAGAAAAAGAATTATTTATTTAACAGTTATATAGATTTAGATTATTTGCGGATTTTTGCTGTTAAGTCTTATTTTCTTTAAAACACCCCCAAACACATAGTTCTGTCTCCCCCTACCAAACCAGACTAGTTTTAGAAAAGTCAGAGATACAGTCTTCCTACTTCCCAGACACAGTTCATCTTTACCGGCAGCTCCCAGTCATTCGATCCTGATCGGGGAGGTTTTGCCTGTGTTGTGGTGCCGTCAGTGCAGAACCATGTGGCATTCCCAGTCTTCTGTAAACCGCATTGAGTTCTCCGTTTCCTTTCAAAGCCACAAGGTGTTCTCCTCCTTCCTTGCAAACTGCGTGGATCTCCTCTCCTCTTCTCAAAACCGCATGGAGAGCCTTCTTCTCAAAACTGCATGGAGACCCTTGCTAAAATGTCTGCCACCTATTTTTAAATCCCTGACTGCATCCTCTGATGCATTGGGCGTGGTGACCAGTTCTGACCATTCACAGAACCTTGTGCAGACCCTGTATGCTCTTTCCGAACCGTTCCAAGGTCAAAACCACTCCCATCTCCTTGGGGCCTTGGAAGAATCAAAGCCGTTTGCATAACTGAGACACTAGCTACTAGCCATAGTCATGCAAAGGTATCTTAAAAGCTGTTCCCTTTTCCCCATCCCCCAATCCTCAGGCTCTGGGGATTTTTGGAGACCCCCACTCTGTAACATATTCAGTAGGTTGTTTGCATTTCATTGTTTCCCCCCCACCAGGTTAGTTAGCATCTCCTTTTGTCTGACCAGATCTGCATCCTGGCTACCTCTATATTCTGACAGAAAGTTCCTTCCTGAATGTATGACCCAATGCTGGGGTTTATGGTGGGAGTGTCTCTCAGCCTTCCCTACCCATTTAAGTGTGGGTGTTTTCCCATTCACCTGTGTGTGGAAGTCACTCAGCTAGTTTCTGGATTTTTCTCAGAGGGAATTGCTCTGTGTATAGCTGTACATTCAGTGAGTCCATGGGAGGAGGGAAGTTTAAGAGCCTTCTGTGTTGCCTTTCTGGTCCCTGTCTCCTCTTTTCATTTTTCAAGTTAACGTTTAGTGAGGCTTACTGTGTGTGAGGCACTGTGATTAGGATTTTGATCCTATATCATCACATTAATTCTTATAGCAGCTGTTAGCGGTAGGTGGTATTGTCCACATTTTACAGGTCAAGGTGGAGGCCTGCCCAAGGGTGTATAGCAGGTAGACGACAGAGCTGGGGTTTCAGTCTTGATCTGTTTGATATAAAAGGCTTAATCACATTCCATACTCTCTTAGAGGAGGTCAGTGTTCATTGTCCTCTACTTTCCCCAACTCCCACTGTTCTTCAAGAGTATGTCGTAAAGTTACTTATGACCTGAAAAAAAATGTATGGGTACAGGTCTGAATAATTGCACACAAACAAATTGAATTAAACATTACCAGAAACCCCTTCAATCAAGATAAGCCGATATTAACATTTTGGAGTATATTATTCCATTTTCTAATGCAAAGAATTAAGAATATATACTGGGAGTGCTCTTAGGCTAACTGCATTCTACTAACAAATTTCTCTCTTGGCATTTTAATAGCTGAGAAATTTTTAATTTTATTTTTTAAATCAGTTTTTGTTTTTCAATTACTATTGAAGTATAATATTATACTAGTTTCAGGGATACCCTCTGGTGACCAGACACCACATAACCCACCAAGTGATTATCCTGATAAATCCCACGTGACACGTAGCTACCAGAGTACCAGGACTGTGTTCCCTGCGCTGCACTCCACGTCCGCATGGGCATTCCATAAGGACCAATCTGTACTTCTTCATCCCTTTCCCTTTTCACCCATCCCCCATCACTCCTCCCATCTGGCAACTGTCAAAATGGTCTCTGTATTTATGAGTCTGTTTCTGTTCTGCTTGTTAGTTTTTGTTTTTTTAGGTTCAATTATTGATATGTATTTATTGCCATTTTATCATTCATATTTTTTATCTTTTTCTTCTTTAACATTTTATATAATACTGGTTTGGTGGTGATGAACTCCTTTAGCTTTCTTTTTTGGGGGGTCTGGAAAGCTCTTTACTTTTATCTGGGAGAAAGTTGCCCCTCCAGCTCTCAGCCTGATGCCAGACAATTCAATTCCTCCCCGTATGTACCTGGTGCCTTTCAAGCTGCTGCCCAGTTCTGGAGCTCAGAGGGAGAGACTCCAGGTAAGTCTGTGGGGGCTCTTTTAGAGGAACTGCCTGGGACTCCAGAAGCCTTTGTCTCACTCAGCTACACTCCCTTCTGGTTTTTACAGCCAGAAGTTATGGGGACTTCTCTTCCTGGCACTGGAACCCTGGGCTTGGGAGCCTCTGTAGCTGAGATATCCCTCTTGATTTTTATCCTCCATATGTGGGTGTGGAAACAGAGAATTCCGCATCTCTGTCCCTCCTACCAGTCTGGATGTGGTTTCTTCTCTAATTCCGTAGTTGTAGGGCTTCCATTCACTTGATTTCAGGTGGTTCTGAATGGTGGTTGTTCTGTGCTGTAGTTTAGTTCTGATTTTGATGTGGCTGTGGGAGGATTTAAGTACCACATTTACTTACGCTGCCATCTTGACCTGAAGTCTATAAATTTCTCTTTAGTATGCTCAGAAACGTGTGCTTGTAAGAGCCACTTTTCTTTTTTCTTAGCCCTGTTTATGCCAGTTGAGCTTACTGCAATTATGTAATTTAATTAAATATTATACAAACCAATGAAATGTAAGTATAAAAATAGAAATGTTTTCTCCACTAAAATTAGGTTGAATGTTTTAGCAGAATGTGATCAAGATGAATCTCTAAAACAATTGTTCAGGAAGTTAGAGTAGGTAGAATAACTGTAAAAGATTTGAAAACAAATGTTAAAAGTCATGAAGGATTCTATATTCATATTGCTTCACAAGTGTATTTCGATTTTTGTTCTATATTAGTAAAACTAAAACCAAAAATAGAGATGTATTATAGCTACTATTTATGCAGGAAAGATGATGTGGAATTCTATTAAGTAAATACTCAAGTTCTTAGTGTTAAATAAAAATTAAGTATTTTAAGGAGCAATTGTTATAAATCCTCACTTTCACTAGCCTTTGAAATTAAGCAATTAACTTCAGGTTGTAGATGCATTAGATAAGGATATTTCTACTCTATATCTGAAAGGGAGAATTATATAATTTACTAAGCTACTTTTTAAAATTAATACACCATGGACATATTTCCAAGATGATAAATACAGATAAACATATTTAATGGCAATAACATATGTTTAGAAAAGTGCACAAATCCTAAGGTACACTTAGTGAATGATCACAAAGCAAACACATCCATGTAACCCACACCCTAGAAGCCCCCCCCACAACCTCTTCTTCCTCCTCAGAGAACGCTGCTGTTCTGAATTCTAATACATAAAGTTTTTAAACTATATAAAAGAAAAATACATTGTTTTTAATTTTTGACTTTTTTACTCAACATTTGTGAGATTCATCTGTGTTTCTAATATGTATTATTTGTTCATTTATTGTCCCTGCTGAATATTTTTTCATTGAAAGACCATGCCAAAATATTTACTTATTGTGTTGTTAATAGCCATTAGGGTTGTTTCCAGTTTTAGACTATGATGAAAATGTTTCTCTGAACGTTCTTGTACATAGCTTTTGTTTTTAATTTTATTTTTGTAAGTTTATATGCCTAGGAATGGAATTGGTGGGTCATAGGATATGTCTGTGTTTAACTTTAGGGGATACTACTGAAGTGGTTGCACCAGTTGACACCCCATCATCAAATGTATGTGAGTTCCTGTTGCTCCACGTCTTTATTTACCAGTGGGGTTTCTTTGGTGGTGGTGTGGTTTGAAGTGATTGTTTAAGTCTCTTGCCCATTTGTCTATAGAATTATCAGACTTTTTAAAATTTGCTTGTATTCCATATATTCTAAATATGAGTTCCTTTGCTAGTTATATGTGTTAAAGACATCTTCTCCTAACTCTTTTGCTTTTGTCACTTTGTAACAGAGGTTAAGGTAAGATCTAAGTCTAAATGTAATTCAACTTAACCATTTTCCCTTTATTATTAGTGCTTTTTAAGTCCTGTGTAAGAAATCTTTGCTTACTCCCAACCCAAGAACACGAAGATATCCTCCTGTGTTACCTTCCATCAACTCTATTGTTTTACCTTTCATAGTAAGATCTACAATTCACATGGAATCAATTTATGTATCTGATGAGAAGTTAGGGTTCAATTCCATTTTATTCTACCTTGGTATCTGGTTGATCGAGAAGAATTTATCAAAAAGACCATCTATTCCCTATTTCTTATTAGTGCCGCCTACTTCATAAATCAGGTATCCATACATGTGCAGTTCAGTTCTCTTCCACTGGTGCAGTACCCTTGTACTAATATATGCTTCAGTTACTGGAGCTTAGGAAAGTGAAGACTATCTTCTTTGTACCAATTTCTCCTTTGTGTTTCCAAATAAAGCTTAGAATCAGCTTGTCAGTTTCTACAAATAGACACAGAGACACACTCAGACTTGCAGGGATTTTGATCAAGATTACTTTGGATCTGTAGGTCAGTTGCTTTGACAATCAAATCTATAGAACTGACATCTTTGCAATATCGAGCCTTTCAGTTCATGTTCATGGAATATCTTCCCATTTGGGTCCTATCTAATTTGCTCAATGTTATATATTTTAATGATTTGGCTTTAACATAATTCTTTTAAATGCTTGTAGAATTTTGGGGATTACATATCCAGATTTATTTAATCAATAGCATATGTTGTAAACTTAGATTGTTTCTATATTTTCATATTGTTATAAACAATATGATTATGAATATTTACATATATACATTTGTTAATATCATTCTGTCTCCTTAAAATAACTCCTGAAACTGGAATTTCATGCACTTTTATCTTTCCCTATGAATTGTATCATTTTTAAGTCTCATCAATAGTTATAATAGATTCCACTCTTGCCAACCTAGAAAATTAGTGATTTATTTTCAATATGTTTGATTTTATGGGGAAAATAGTAACTCATTGTTCTTTTAATTTGCATTTTTATTACTAGTGAGATTGAGCAAAGATTTGAGTACTTGTATTTCTTTTGTGAATAGCCTGTTCGTGGCTTCTGCTTATTTTCTATTAGTGTTTTTATCTTTTTCTTATTAATTAGTCAGTGCCCATTATATGTCACAGATAAAAACCCTTTCTCACATGTATTTACAAAATATAAATCTGTAGAAGAAATGAATTAACCAGTATTAATTTTTGTTAATACTAGAGTGGGCCTTTTCAGAAAAGCAGAAGAGGAAACCCTGTTTAGCCTATTGAAATTGTGGTTATGTCCCAAATATTTGTCATTTACATATTTATTAATATCATAGCAATAATGTGCTTACTAGCAGGGACAGTCAGCAACTAGATAAAATAGAAGAAAGATTATATAATAGAGTGGGAAGATCATAGAAATTAGAGCCAGAAGCCTAGGTTTTAGACCAGGCCCTACCTCTTTACCTCTGTGATCTTGGTTAATCCACATACTGTCTCTGAACTTTAATTCCCTCATCTGTATAATGGGCACATTTATATTCTATATCTCACTGTGCTAAGATGAGATCATATATGAGAAAAAGTATTACAAACAGTAGAAGTTACACAATTCAAATTTCAATGCTAGTATAAGTATAGAAAATTGAATGTACTGTATACTTTATTAAAATTATCATCTTTTGAGGTAACCTAGCTTATTAAATATTCAGCTTAATATCTAAGTCTGTGGTTTGTGGACTTGAACTGGCTTGCATGACTGCTTTAAAAATAAATGGTTTGTTGATTTAAAAAATCAATCTGATCCTCTGTGATAATTCAGTGTGTTTGTAGTATATTGGCTTCTAGGGCACTGGGCTTCTAGCTTCAATATTAACAGCCTTTGTGAGCTCATTACCATCATTTTGATAAAAGCCATTTTGATCTGTGAGGGCACTGCATTAAAAGAGCATTGATGTTAAAAAACCTATATTTTGGTCCTTTCACTAAAATGCACTCTTCACAAAGAGGCAATGTTAACTTGCATTGCAAAGGATAGCTTAAAAAAAAAAACCCAACAACTCTTAAAACCAGGAAATTTAATTATGTCTCTGCCACAGCAGAGACATAATTGTCTTCCTCTGCAAAGGAACTTTATATCCTTTTGACACCTCATATTGGAAGCTGGTTTTCTTATCCTCAGAATTAATTAACATGCAAATACTTGGCTCCAGACTTGGGAACACTGCTTATTTTGATTAGCATTTAAGTGTCACTCTTAATGATGTCAGACTGACTAAAGAGAAAACTAAAACATTAAAACAGTGAAGTCACCTCCTGATTATTTCCTAGAGCATGTTCTTGGTATTTTTGATTGTCTGGTCTTAGTGGGAGCTTTAATGTTCTACTGTTCACAGGCTAACTGAGTCGAATCCAAAAACAAACTTGATTGCAGCAAAGCTGGGTTCTGGTACTTCCCTGGCTGATGGTTTCTAGATAGGCCTATTTGCCATACCTTGCACTGCTTCTCAGTAATAAATTTATGCAGGAACAGCACCTGCAGGAACTGTTAGCAACAAGTAAAGGGATCCAGGAGGAAAGGGAAGGGTGTACATGGGCTTTGGTAGCAATCTTGTGGTAAAGAAGATGAAATTTGGAGTTAGATACTCATAGATTCAAATCTTGCTTGTGCTGCTTTGAAGCTGTGTGACTTGAGCAACTTATTTCCCTTCTCTGATATTCAGTTTTTTTATTAGTAAAATATAAATAGTAATATCTACCATTCAGGTTGTTGGGAGTGTTGAAGGTGTGTAAGGTGTACATAGTCAAGAGTCCAAGCTATCTGCTATAACAAAGAACTCCCAAATCCCAGTGATTTAATATAGGTTATTTCCTGCTGTGCAGAGGAAGTGCTCTGCTCCATGTACACATTCAGTGACACAGACTTCTTCCATCCAGTGGCACTGCCATTCTCTAGGGCCTTGGAACCCGTCAATTGATCATGTGTCTCTGGGTGACAGGTGAGGGAAGAGCATGAGCATGTGGATTGCCCAGGTGGGGTTATGGGCCAGGCTGGAGATGGCACCTGTCACTTTCACTCATATCCCACTGGCCAGAACTCAGTTCCATAAGTGTACCTACTACTTTCCTAGTTTTGTGTTTTTCTTAATAAATATTTTATTTATTTATTTTTAGAGAGAGAGGAAAGGAAGGAGGCAAAGGGAGCGAAACATCGATGCAAGAGAGAAACATCGATCAGCTGCCTCTTGCAAGCTCCTCATCCAGGAACTGAACACACAATGCAGGCATGTTCCCTGATCAGGAGTTGAACCCGATAGTACTCCAGCTAACTGAGCCACACCGGTCAGGGCAGTGTGTCTACTACTTTCAAGTGAGCCTGGGAAAAACCAAAATGGATTTGTTTGGTGAACACATAATCCTCTGGTACTAGCATCCAGTAACATTTGTTGAATAAATGAAAGAGTGAAAAATGACCAGGTTCTTTGTTTATTTTCCTTTCCATAGACTCCTAGAGTGTCAGAGCTGATAGGGACCTTAGAAGTGATCAGGCTTTACCCTGTCTTTTTCAGATGAGGAACCTGAGGGCCCTAGGGCATTTAGTGACCTATGCAAGCTCTTCCCGCTATCAGTAGCAGGACTAGAGAATCTAAATCTGCTTCTCCCAAATGCTGCTGTTTATTCTGCGTTTAATTATTTGAAATGTTATTCTTTATTTTCTGCCATAGGGTTGCCTTTGCCTTTTGGCATGTGAAGATGAGGAGTTTTAAAATAAGTTATTCCAGTCATTATAGGTAGACTTCAGTTTTCTTTGGAAGGAAGATTAGGAATTTTAGGGTAGTGAGAGCCCCCGAAGGTGCTGTGGCCTCTCATTTGTTACTGAGAGTGAGAATTGAATTTCACTCACCAGCTCATGCATTTAAGCAACTTTTCTCTAGCCCTCTTCTGTATGTACCAAATTATAGAAAATGATGTGGATGCAGCAGCAATTAAGGCAGAAGATTTCACACACTAAGGAAGGTCTCAAATATTTAAACGATAATTACTACATAAAATGAGAGTGGATTAGAAGCAATAATGTGGAGGTGACCAGCTACTTGAGTGCTGAGGGAGTAAGGGAAGCTTCGTGGAGGTGATGGGAGACTCAGATGTTGGAAAATTTTTGTTTTGAGTAACAGCTGATGAGCTTAGTAATCAATGTATGTAAAAAGCTATTGTTTCAGGAACTGGAGGTATGAGCCACCTTGATTCCAGGAAACCATAAGCAGTTCCACCTGTGTGCCTCTGGAGGCCTGCAAGCAATCAAGATGGTATCTGAGCCACTGTACTCCAGGGTGACCACCGCCCAGGGCACAGGGACCAACACCCAGGAAACAGATGAAAGAATGCAGCAGCTTTTATCCAATTAACCTTTTCCCTGAATTCCAAACCCCTTACCTACTCTTCTCCTTATAAAAGGGCCCATTTTATACTGAAATTTAAGACAGTCTGTTAGGGTACAAACCTGCTATCTTCTCAGATCACTGACCATCTGAATAAAGCGCCTGTAAAAATTCAACCCCTGTCTCTGCTTATTGGGTCTGGTAGGTAACAGGCAGCACAAGCACTGGCTTTTCCAGTTTCAGAGGAAGGAGTTCTTTGAACTGGATCTTAAAGCATGGGTTAGAATTCATTGGAAACGTGATCTGCTCTGAAACATATACACTTGTGTATGTATTTGTATAATCAGTGTAGATAATCTTGGCATTGAGGAAAAATGGGGGAAGGAAACCAAACAAACAAAAACCATGATCAAATGTCCTGTGTTAAATTAGCATCTAGCACTCATATTTACCATTCACCTATCCTTTTTGTTGAGTTTTTACCAGTCAATATTTACATAAAATAACCTTTTGGATACAGGTCAGTCATCACCAATGGATATTTTCTTGCAAGCCCAGAAGTTCTTGACACCATCCTTTTGGGCCCAATGGGCTTTGCCTACTTTTCGGCTGATTATGGACCCTTATAAGGATTTGTAGAAGCAGGTGTAAGATGAATGAAATGCCAGGAAACTACAAATCAGTGGGAAGAGGGACACACACACTGCAGAGGATGTGTGAACATTTTTATAGGTTTGGATTTGGAGGCTTGATTTTCAGAAAGTTTTCTGTGAGAGGTACTATTTAGAGCCTAGATTTGTGGGGTTGTTGTAAATGCTTGAGGGTTGGCATGTCTGGTATCAAGTTTGTCTCATGTCTGTCCTTCTCCCATAGTGCCATATTGCTTGGCTGAGAATGCAGGCAGGTCAGGTTCCTGTGATGCTTTCTGTTTTAGGGGTTAAAGTCAGGGTTGCCGGGGATCAGTTAGAAAGTGGAGGTGTTGGTCTTCAGCACCTCCGGCTCCTCTTTGGTGTCTCTCTTCTCTCCTTGGCATTCATCTTCTCACATTTTCCCATAACATATTCACAGCTGAGTGTCATGAGACTTTGTATTTTTTAAAATATACATTTTAAATTCTAAAAGCATTCTTATAGTAGCAATTCAAGTTGTGCAAAAAAGATATATAAATACAAAGTAATTGTCCCTCTTTCCCCAATCCTTCAATATTCATTTTTAAGAAGTATCTTTCTAGACATTTTATTTGGAGTTATATGCATACACAGATATATCCTTTTTTATATAAGTGAGCTCATTTTATATATACATTTTTCTCTAACTTGCTTTCTTTGATTAATATGTGAGATAGCTTTTCTTTTTTAAAATAATTTTTAAAAATATTTTATTTATTTTAGAGAGAGGGGGAAGGAGGGAGAAGGAGAGGGAGAGAAACAGTAAAGTGAGAGAGACACATTGATCGGTTACCTTTTGTCTGAACCCCGACTGAGGACCAAACCTGTAACCCAGGCATGTGTCCTGACCGGGAATCAAACTGGTGAACTTTCACTTTGTGGGACGATGCCCAACCAACTGAGCCACACTGGTCAGGGCAGCATAGCTTTTCATACTACTACATAGTTCTACCTTATTTTTTTTTAAGCAACAGAATAGTTTTCCTTATACTGCTTCTACATGATTCTTTAAAAAAAATTTTTTTTTTTTAAATTTTAGAGAGAGGAAGAGGGAGGAGAGGGAGAGAGAGAGGAAAGTAATTTGTTCCATTTATTTGTGCATTCATTGGTTGCTTCTTGTTATGCTCTGACTGGAGATCAAACCTGCAACTTTAGCATAGAGGGACAGTGCTGTAACCAAATGAACTACCAGGCCAGGCCTCTACGTGATTCTTATTGAACAATCTTACAGTTTACTTTCTTAATCCTTTGCTATTTATTACACACTCTGCTGCAGAGAACATCCTTGTAGCCATCTGTAAATTTGCAGTGTGATTTGCAGAAACTTGCAGTGGAGTTTTTCGGTCAAAGAGAACATGTACTTAAAAGTTCAATAGATATTGGTGAATTTTGTTCCAGAAAGACTGTATTTATTTTCATTCTCTCCACCGTGTATGTGAAGTTCTTTTTCCCAAGTATATTTCAATCCTGGACTTAGGGCCAGAGAAGAGGAAGCAAAGAGGAGAGAGCCTGCTAAAAATAAGTGGTTTGCCAAGAGAAATGAAAACATATATTCACACAAAAACTTGTACATAACAGCATTATTCATAACAGCTGAAAAGTGAAAACAACCTTAATGTTCATCAGCTGTTGAACAGATAAACAAAATGTGGTATATATAAATATATATGTATACCAAAATTAATTTTAGACTATAATAAACAGTGAGAAGCATTTAATTGAGCAAAAAGCACTGCAGCCAGAGAGACAGAGATTCAGGTAGCAACCTGAATTATGTCCTGAGAGTAAGGGGAGGCTACCTTTTAAAAATTATTTATTTTTTAAAGTATATTTTATGGATCATGTTGTTGCAGTAGTCCCAATTTTTTTCCCTTTTGCTACTCTTTGCCTAGTGCTCACCTTCCCTCCAGCAATCCCACCCCCCTTAGTTCATGTCCATGAGTCATGCATATAAGTTCTTTGGCTTCACCCTTTCCTATATTATTCTTAACTTCCCCCTGTCTATTTTGTACCAACCAATTATTCTTCTTAATCTCTGCACCATTTCCCCATTTGTTCCCCTTCCCCCTCACAGCTGATAACCCTCCAAATGATCCTTCTACCTATGATTCTGTTCTTATTCTGGTTTGCTTAGTTGGGTTTTGTTTTTATTTTTTAGATTCAGTTGTTGATAGATGTGAGTTGTCATTTTACTGTTCATAGTTTTGATCTTCTTTTTCTTAAGTAAATTCCTTTGACATTTCATATAATAATAGCTTGGAGATGATGAACTCTTTTAGCTTTAGCTTGTCTGGGAAGCACTTGATCTGCCCTTCCATTCCAAATAATAGCTCTGCTGGATAGAGTAATCTTGGTTGTAGGTCCTTGCTTTTCATCGCATTGAATACTTCTTGCCAGTCCCTTCTTGCCTGCAAAGTTTCTTTTGAGAAATCAGCTGATAATCTTATAGGCACCCCTTTGTAGGTAACTCTCTGCTTTTCTCTTTCTGCTTTTAAGATTCTCTCTTTCATCTTTGGCATTTTAATGATGCTGTGTCTTGGTGTGGTCCTCTTTGGGTCTAGCTTGTTTCGGACTCTCTGTGCTTCCTGGACTTGTATGTCTATTTCCTTCACCGACTTTGGGAAGTTTTCCTTCATTATTTTTTCACATAAGCTTTCAATTTCTTGCTCTTCCTCTTCTGGCACCCCTATGATTTGGATGTTGGCGTGTTTAAAGTTGGACCAGAGGTTCCTAAGCCTCTCCTCATTTTTTTCGTTTCTTGTTTCCTCATTCTGTACTGGTTGACTGGTTTTTTCTTCCTTATGAACCAAATCATTGTTTTGAAGCCCGGTTTCCTTACCTTTACCACTGGTTTTTCTTCGTTTCACTTAGCATAGCCTTCATTTCTTCCCTTATGTGTTTGCCATACTCAATCTTATCTATCAAGTCTGTGAGCATCTTTATGACCAGTGTTTTGAATTCTGCATCTGTTAGGTTGGCTATCTCCTCATTGCTTAGTTCTCCCATTGGAACCTTGATTCGTTCCCTCTTTTGGGCCACACTTCTCCTGTCTCCTCATCTTGACAGGCTCCTGTGTTTATTTGCCTCTCTGTCTTAGGTAAGCTGTCGCTCCTGTTACATTATAAGGGGCGGAGCCTTAGGTATTCATCAGTACAGGGTGACCCATTTCATCATGCTGTGGCGGTGTGGGGGTGGGAGGGGTCTGAAAGGGAACAATGCCACCTGCTCAGCACTTGCCCCTCTTCTATGCACCTCTCCCACCTCTGTATGAGACTGGCGCCTCTGTAGTTCTTGCCCTGGCCGTCGTTCCCAAAGTGGGTGGGTCTGCAGATGTTCTAGGACCGTGGGGGCCCTTCAAACAGGCGGACTCTGCCGAGAGGCTGGCAGTTTCTTCCTCTGCCCCAACCCCCACTGGTTTGCACAGTCAGAAGCAATGAGGCTTTATTTTTCTTGGCGCTGGGACCGTGAGCTATGCAGTCTGGTCTGAAGCTGGGAACACACCCCAGGTATCCCTCCGACTTTTTAAACCGTGTGACTGCACTGTCTGCCGGGCTGCCTCTGCCACTGCCGCCACCACACCACATCCTCTCTGAACCTGGCTCTGGCTCTCCTACCTGTCTGGATTAGTATTTCTTCTTTATATCTTTGTTTGATGGACTTCCATGCAGCTCAATTTTCTGGAATTTATGGTTGTCTCTAGTTTTGAGGTATTTGTATTCCTTCTTAGTTGTGGAGGAAGATGCAGCCCGTCTCTCTAGGCCTCCATCTTGGCTGGAAGTCCACCACCTTTTTAATTTTAAAAAAATATTTATTTATTTATTTTTAGAAAGAGGAGAAGAGAAGGAAGAGAAGTAGAGAAACATCAATGTGTGGTTGCCTCTCACATGCCCTAACCCAACTGGGGACCTGGCCCACAACCCAAGCATGTGCCCTGAATGGGAATCGAACCAGCAATGCTTTGGTTTGCAGACCCACGCACAATCCACTGAGACACATCAGCCAGGGTGGGAGGCCACCTTTTATAGCAAAAGTTTCTGCCCAGGTTCCCAATTATATTTCTCTTATGTAACTGAGGTTTTCAAAATCATACATGTCTGATTGGTCTGAGTTGCACAGTTCTAACTTGTTGGCATTATGCATCCAGATTTGTTCTTATGGAGCAGTTCTGATGGGACAGGGCAGGTCTTAGTCTGTTGGTAAAAAGACAAAACCAGGAACCCCCTTATAATAGTGGATTCAGACAGCAGAAATGAGCAGGGCGTAGTGGGGAAGCTGAAAGTTCAGCCTGTGGTTCTCCCTGGTGTACAAAGCATGTGAGAAGCCCCTGTCAGCAATGGCCTCTAGGCTCTGATTATTTATAAAATTTTGTCCCTCAGTTGACCATGGGGAGTCAATTGAAGCAGACAAACTCCTTCTCTGGGTTCACATCAAATGACTCTTTTTTCTTGGAATCCACACATACAATGGAATATTATTCAGCAGTAAAAGGAATTAAGTACTAGTAATATGCATGTTATAATGTGGATGAACTTTGAAAGCATTACGGTAAGTGAAAAAAAGCCAGTCAAAATACCACACATATTTATATGAAATATCCAGACTAGGCAAATCCCTAGAGACAGAAAGTATATTAGTGATTGCTTATGGCTGAGGATGTTGGTGGGAGGGAAGATTTGAGAAATGACTGCTAATAGGTACAGGGTTTCCTTCTGGGGTGATGAAATGTTCTAAAATTGAAACCGGAAAAGCCGGTGTCCGTGCTGCCCGTCACCTACCAGACCCAATAAGCAGAGGCAGGGGTTGAATCTTTACGGGCGCTTTATTCAGGTGGTCGGGGATCTGAGAAGACGGTGGGTTTGTACCCTAACAGACTGTCTAAATTCCATTATGAATGGACCCTTTTTATAAGGAGAAGAGTAGGTAAGGGAGTTGGAATCCAGGGAAAAGGTTAATCAGATAAAAGCTGCAGCATTCTTTCGTCTGTGTCCTGGGCGGTGGTCCTTGTGCCCTGGGCAGTGGTCACCCTGGAGGACAATGGCTCAGATACCATCCTGATGGCTTGCAGGCCTCCTGAGGCACACAGGTGGGAGTGCTTATGGTCTCCTGGAATCAAGGTGCTTCATACCTCCAGTTCCTGAAACAATAGCTTTTTTACATGTGTTTATTAATAAGCTTATTAGCTGTTAAATGAAACTAAAATTTTCCAACATTTGAGTCCCCCATCAAAATTAGATTATGGTGATGGTTGCACAATTCTGAAACCATTGAGTTGAACTAACTTTAAATGGGTTAATTTTATGGTATGTGAATTATGTCAATAAAACTGTTGAAAAAAACGCATAGTTGTGGAATGCATGAATGGGATAGAAAGAATGGCCATTATCACATGCTTGTGGGACAGGCAGGAAGACAACTATCGCTAAGTGGCAGGGAATTTGGGTGTGAAAGGCACTCCTCTGGGCAACTGTGAGCCCAGTGTTCTTGTGGCTGATGATGACAAGCTAAAGAGGTGGATGGTGGGCTTTTCCCCTCCCAGCAGAATGGAGGCAAGAGGCAGTTAATGCCATGCCCTAGTCAGGGTGAGGATGGGGGTTAGTACACTAAATGACTGACTCCTCGTCCTTGTTCATTCCTTCGAATACACAGAAGGTACTGTCTGGAAGGCAGTAGTAATAGTTTCCTTTGCTGACCTAGAAATGCCTGTTGTGCTCTAGCATTTGGAAAAGGAAGGTCGGAGAGAGGAAGCTGAGCTCAGCTGCTGAATCAAGGAGAAGGGGAAAAAGACCTAAGGTCACAAAGAACAATGAGGCCCGTTTGTGAATAAAAGCAAGTAGTCAGTTTTAAATTCAGCAATTAAGTTTTAGTGGAAGTGACTGTTCTTTTGGACTGTGTTTGCTAGTGAATATCATGATAAGAATGTTTAAAAGGAAGTTAGGATTATAAATGGCCTCTTAGTTGTGCTGATTGATAAAATTTAGGTCAAGGGAAAGAGGGTTAATCTTGCACTAAACAGCAAGTTAAAGGGAAATCAACACACCGTTTTGCAGAAGCCCTTTTCCTTGTGATTGTGGTTTTTAGAGCAAGCTTTTTACTTCTCATTCCCCACAATCTGGCTCTGTAGCATAGATCAGATCAAATTGCAACATCCAAAACTTTATTAATTACTTTCAGGTCTGAGGCTTTTAGAGCTTCGGAAAGAACTGAGGTAGGTTTTCATGGTTCCATTTTTAAAGGTTAAATGTTTTTAGGTGGCTCCTGCGTGTTTAACAAGAGTTTACGTTAGGAGCCCAGGACAGCATATGTGTGGATCTTGTATCAGAGGTTTTTTTCTTTGTCACTGTATTTGATTTACCACCCTGAATATGTTTTATTATATGAAAACTTCATTTAAGAATATACAATGGATATTAAATTCTTAGTCTTTGTGATTGAATAGTATGAAAACAGGAATCTCACCTACTTTTAAACCTTTCTAAGAAAGAACTTTCCTCTGATTTTACTTTTAACTTGCTACAGAACCTTTAGCATTGAGTGAAAATTTGATTGATGATTCAGAGTGTGAGGGAAAGGAAGGGAGTGTTTCTGGCACATGCGCACCAGTTGAATAACAGCTGGAGGATATTTTTATATTTATTGCTATTCTTAGTCTAAGGCCTGTAGTTAACTAGGGAGTAATTAAACTCAATTATACTTACCAGAGTTAAAGAGATTTTACTTTGAATATGGCAATATCTAGGCCTTTGGGAAAACGAGTATGTTTAGCTGATTTTTGAAATGCAAACCCTCTCATGGAATTCCCTCTCATTCCATAAATGAAGAATACAAATTTTAACAGATTAAACTGCAAGATAATTATAAATTATTCTTTGTTTCTGACTATTAGCTAAATCTTAACCACTCCAACTTAGCCCACATGGGGTTTTTGTTTGGTTTTGGTTTGTTTTACTTTTTGGGTTGTTTCTCTTAAGTACATATAAAGGTAATTGGTTATGACCTCTATTAGAATTTCTTTTTGTGTTTTTATGTTAGAATTTTGGAAGTAGCAATGAATTCACACAAGGACTCAAGAATGTGACAGAGTTTATGTCATTTATATCTCAATTAAAAATAAAAAAACAACAAGGAATGCACTAGCAAGGTGTTTCCACCACTTACTGAGTTGGAGGTATGAACTTTCATCCTTTGCCAGCCCCCTCAGAAACTATGACTGTGAACTGTCATGACTTCACTTCAAAGCACAGCTTGTTCTCTTGGCAGTGGAGCCAAAACATTTTAATTGTGTTTGAACAGCTATTATAGGTTAGTGTAGAAGGTGAGTAAGAGTCTTACTTTGCTGGTTGATGATATTGCACATATTTAGATTTGGCTGAAGGTTAAAATTGCCACAACCAATATACAGTCACTGATGAGGACTTTAACTTTTTCGAGGTCTGATACGTGTTTTAAACCATGGAAAGCAAAGGCCTTTCTGTTGTTTTTTTTAAACCAAGATCGAGGAAGCAATGAGGTGGAAATACTGCTCTGAACTTAGTTCTAACCAAGTAGAAAAACTTTTTATCAAAGTAGAATTGAATAAAAACTTGCGAGGGAGCAACCACGTTAGTATTGTTTTTTTAACTGCAAAAGAAAGGAAAGTTGAGCATAATCATGCAGTAACAGTGACTTCAGAAAATATATTTTAGAGAAAGGATAGGTATTTTTCAATATCCTGGGACTTGGAAAGAGAAGACAGTAGAAGAAGAGAGAAGGGGAGAAAGAAAGCAATAAAGAACTAGAAAGGAAAATGCTTACAACACAATTACTTTTTTTTTTTCTTTTTTGATTAGGAAGAAAAAGGGAGGGAACCATTAAAAACAAACAAGTTTTTAATGGGTTTGGATATTAAGAGAACACGTACTGAAGACGGAAAGACAAGTACATGCTCAAGGACAAGTTCAGAGGAGGGGTATAAAACCAGTGAGAAATATCTGCAAAGCTCCTGTTCAGACCGAGTGGGGGCTGCAGGGAACGCTAAAGACAACAGAAAGGGGCTCTTTAAAGCTCTGTTCAAAGCAAGAAGAACAAGTAAAGGCTCCGCTCATTGCTCGAGGCAGACAGAATAATAACATGATGAGAAGCAGACCTACTCAGCTATTTGACTTCTCTATCAAAGAGAGCGATCTTCAAACTGGAATGTGTAACAGAAACATGGTTATGAATAAATTGAAGCACACAAGATTGGTGATGATAATAGTAGTTACAACTACAGTTTGTTGAGTTTCTACTCAGGACTGAGCACTAGGAAAGAAAATTTAGTTGCCTTTTTCCCCCAGTGCTATTTGCAGCTGTGCATGGTAGATAGAATTGTTATCAACCCCATTTTACAGGTGCAAACATTGAGGCTCCAGAAGATTTACTAACAGACCTCAAGTTCTATAGCCAATAAATAAAGGGCTAGGACTAAGATCCAGACTGACCTTCCTTTTTTCTTTTTAGTTCCTAGAATTCTTTTTCTTTTTCTAAAGATTTTATTTATTTATTTTTAGAGAAAGGGGAAGGGAGGGAGAAAGTGAGGGAGAGAAACATCGATAGGTTGCCCCTCATCCACTTGCCTCTCATGCACGCCCTGACTAGGACTGAACCTGCAACCAAGGCATGTATCCTGATCAGGAATTGAGCCAATGAGCTTTCACTTCGTGGGACAATGTCCAACCAAGAGAGCCACACTGGTCAGGACTAAAGTCTAACTCTTTTGACTAGACACTCTGACTCCCATGCCTGCCAGCCCCTAGCTCTTTTAAATGGGATTGTGTCCTTCAGTTTAAATTATGCTGTAAAGACACACCAACAAGCACACAAAACCCAGTAGATGCTATTGAAGAGCTACGGTGTATAATTGCACAGAAAACAAGGAAAATGGAATATCAAAATGATAAAACAAAGAGACCAAGACTGTCTTGATTTCTTTTTTGAAGTTTCATCTTGGACTATCTAGAGCAAAGAGCTTGATGTTGGTCCTTAGCACACTTGTGGTTATGCTATGTAAGTGAATTGTTGTAAAAGAAAGTCAAGATCCTTAGGAGGCAGCATAGGTTCACAAAGAAATGAAACTTCCATTCCTGCCTCCCTTCCTTCTTAGTTACTTAACTGGGAACCCTATCATTTGAAAGATGATTCCACATGGCTTATAAACAAGTTGAATTAATCTAGGCTCAGTTGGATAGATTCATGCTTGGTTGAACTACTCTAGACAGGCACGCTCTATTAAAATTAAAATACTATGTTTGTTTATGGCATCCCCCCTGTCTATCCAAACAGAAACTATAAAAAAAGGAAATGCAGTGTTTTGGCCTGAATTGTTCTTGGTAAACTCCTGGTGGCTCCCGGTATTTATTGCCTTCTAAGTGCTTATGAATGATTTATGTCAGTATTCCTCAAGCTGTTTTCCAAAGAACTCTGAAGTGCTAGGAAAGTTAATAGGTGTCATCTCATGATAGCACAGTTTAGGAAATGCTGATTTGTGTAATAATTTGTTCTTAATCTTTGCCAGGGATACACATCAAGTTCATTGATATATGATTTAGGGAATCAGACTCTTCCATTCTTTTCAAAATCTGAACAGGATTGTTTGCCTTTTCTTTGATTCCTCTTCATACCCTTTATACAGAACATATCTATCAGTTCATTCAGCATCTTAGAATATATATAATTCATGTGGGCTTGGTGACTTGAAATTCTTGAAAGTAGTTAGGCATATTCTCAATTGTTTTGGGCTTTAATACCTATTTATGCTTTACCTTTTGAGATCTGAAGAGGAATTAGACACAATATGTATACTATCTGATAGCTTAAGGTAGGAGCAGTAATTTGAAGATAAAAATAGAGACATTTCTCATCAATATAGAGAGTGCTTTCTAATAATTTGAAAACTTCAAATAGAGATTGTATATCTGTTAGAGGTATAAAGATTCATACATTGGATGCGATATTAGAGAAGATGACCTTCTGACTCTAAGATTCTATGATTACAGACATTTCTGTTTCATACATCGCTAGAAATAGGTACTGTTAAATCCTTGGAAATCAAAGACTGTTTTGTTGCAGTACCATTATTATCCAAGGAAAAGCTGTGTCATCTCAAGTTCTGAAGAGTAATTGATGCCTTGGTTATTCAAAGGGAATGGCTGGTTGGACAGTGGATCTATTTTAGGGACCCTTCAGTTTATTACAGTGAGTTGAGGGGTTACCATCACTGCGTGCTCTTTCAGTAGTGCTATTCTAAGTGGTTTTCTTTTTATTTATCTTCAAAGAAGGAAAACTAAGTTTTGGTTAGGCACCTGTTTGCATATGACATGACTGTGTTGAGAATAAAACTTTGCAGAAGTTTGAAGGAAAATGGAATTAATCTTGCCCTGTAGGTAGGAAGCAATGCTTGTGAAATTTTTGCCAGGATAGGGCTGCAGTCAGTATTCACTTTGTCAGAACAAGTAGTAGTTCTTTGAAAATAGGTCATTTCTCCACTTTAATGAGTAAATACCTAAAGTAATGGGACTGACAGGATTGTATTTTATTATTGAAACAAAATAGTGCCAGGAGTTATAGCTGGTCTTTGGGTGAATTTAGGTGAATTCGGGTGAATTCTATGGCAACATCAGCGTTTGAAAAATATAATAGGGAATAGTTTTTTGAAGTTCAGTGCACACTTGGTGCTTAACAATATGAAATGAACAAGGGACAGATAAAATATGACTATTGTTTAATAAAGTGCATGAAGCATCCCTGTATTTATTTCTATCTATTAGGTTAGCCACTGCCTGTGTTCTATCTGGGGTCACACATCACAAGCTACAAAGTGATCTGCAGATGGCTGCTACTTGTGCTGGGCTTGGAAGTGCCCAGGCAAGGCCAAGCTGTGAACCAGAGCTGGCTGCTGCCGGTGCAAGGCCTGGGGCAATAGCGAGAGTTATGGGGCTCACAGAAGCCAGATGCTCCCTGTTTGAGAGAATTTAGGAAAATCTAAAGCATGGGCCAAGATGATGGAAAAGCCATTGGAAACAGCTTCGGTGGGACTGAAGGTTATGTGGGTAGGGCCTCAGGGAATCACCAGGGTGGGGCAAACAGTGTGAGTTCTGTGCAGGGAGTGCTCAGAAAAGGAACAATGGCCTCTGCTAGCACTTCTGTCTGAGAGAAAGCTGCCCCCCAGCTCTCGTCATGATGCTGGACAATTCAGTTCCTCCCTGTATATCTTTGATGCTTTCTGTTCTGCTGCCCTGTTGCTGGAGCTCAGAAGGAGTGAGTCTGAGTAAGTCTGTGGATGGGCCCTTTAAGAGAAACTGCCAGGCTCTCCAGCAGTTTCTGTCTTCCACAGCCTCAATCCATACAGGTTTTTATAGCTACAAGTTATGGAGACTTATATTCCTGGCACTGGAACTCTGAGCTGGGGGTCTTGGTGTGGGGCTGGGACCCCTTGCTACTAAGATGGCCCTCCCAATTTTTGCCTGCCATAGGTTGTGGGATCAGCCTGCTCCATATCCACCCATCTTACCAATCGCAATGTGGTTTCTCTTTAAATCTGTAGTTGTAGGTCTTCCATTCAGCTCAATTTCTGAATTATTGTTGTTCTGTAGTTTAGTTGTAATTTTGATGTGGTTTTGTGAGTAGCCAAGCTGTGTTTATATATACTGCCAAAATGAGGAGACAAAGAAACATGGCTCAAATGAAAGAACAGATCAAAACTCCATAAAAAAACTAAATAAAATGGAGCAATCTACTAGATGCAGAGTTTAAAACACTGATTATAAGGATCCACAAGGAACTTAGTGAGGACCTCAACAACATAAAAAAAGATCCAGTCTGAAATGAAGGATACTCTAATTGAATAAAGGACAATTTACAGGGAATCAGCAGTACAGTGAATAAAGCTGAGTATCAAATCAGTGATTTGGAACATAAAGAAGCAAATATCAACCAATCAGAACAGCAGGAAGAAAAAAGAATAAAAAATATTGAAGATAGTATAAGGAACCTCTGGTACAACTTCAAGTTATCATTATTTGCATCATGGGAGTGCAGGAAGGAGAATAGAAAGACAAGAAATTGGGAACCTATTTGAAAAAATGACAGAAAACTTCCCTAACTTGGTGAAGGAAATAGACATACAAGACTAGGAAGTGCAGAGGGGCCAAATAAGATGAACCCAAAAAGGCCTACACTAAGATACATCATAATTAAAATGCCAGAGGTTAAATACAAAGAGATAATCTTAAAAGCAGCAAGAGAAAAGCAGTTAGATACCTACAAGGGAGCTCCCATAAGACTGTCAGTTGATTTCTCAAAAGAAACTTTGCAGGTTAGAAGGGTTTGGCAAGAAATATTCCAAGTGATGAAAAGCAAGAACCTACAACCGTAGACATTATGGTGGTTCCTCCCCCACATCTTTTTATTTGTACAGACTTCCTGGCCAAACTCTGTAGCTGTAACTAATGTTGGTTGAATGTCAAAAGGAGGAATGAATGAACAGGTAAGCTGTTTTGCTATGGAGTGGAAGATCCTTCTAGAGATAGGACTGAAAGTGCAACATTGTGACCATGGAGTGTGCAGATACTACTGAAACCAGAAAAGGCGGTGTCGGTGCTGCCTGTCACCTACCAGACCCAATAAGCAGAGACAGGGGTTGTATCTTTATGGGCGCTTTGTTCAGGTGGCCGGCGATCTGAAAAGACAGCGGGTTTGTACCCTAATAGACTGTCTTAAATTTCAGTATAAAATGGGCCCTTTTATAAGGAGAGGATAAGTGCAGTAAGGGGTTCGGAATTTAGGGAAAAGGTTAATCAGATAAAAGCTGGAACATTCTTTCATCTGTGCCCTGGGCGGTGGTCACCCTGGAGGACAGTGGCTCAGATACCATCCTGATCGCTTGCAGGCCTCCAGAGGCACACAGGTGGAACTGCCTATGGTTTCTTGGAATCAAGGTAGGTCCTACCTCTAGTTCCTAAAACAATAGCTCTTTACATACATTGATTACAAATCTTATTAGCTGTTACGTGAAACTAAAATTTTTCAGCATTTGAGTCCTCCTTCACTATTCCTGGTAGCTGTGATGCTGCTGCAGTCCTGCCTCCCTTTTCTGTCAGTTCGGAAGTCCTTCCCGCCGGTCTCCCCACCCAAAGAAGCAATAGCGAGCATGTGGTTTTCTTTCTCTTCCTCTGTCTCTGTCTCTCTTCCGCTCTCGCACTTGCTCTCTCTCTCTCTCTCTCTCTCACTCTCCTTACCTCCTTCCCTTCCTCCCTCTCTCCCTTCCTTCTTTCCTTCTTTTTGAGTTTGAATATTTTTGGAAGACCTCACCATGCCAAGTGCTGTGCTAGTGCTTTTGCATATCTTATACATTTCATAATATATACTGCTTTCAGTTAAAATTTTATTTTACTGGTGTGGAAACAAAAACACAGCTACCTTGCACATGGTTACACAGAAATAAGTCGAGAGTGCCAAATTTTGACCCAAGTGTCCCTGGTTCCAAATCTCAAGTTCCTGCCATTATACTGAGCATCCTCCTTGGATTATGCCTTGTCTCTGCTCTTGTTTCTCTCTATCATCCCTCTTCCTCCTTAGCTGCTGTTGTCTTACCCAGGACACAGATTGGGGCAGATCCTTGGCATACTGCTTTTCAAAGAATACTGAAATTGGGCTCATGTTATCTAATATCCACAGTTTTCAGCCCTATTTAACCCTTTGGTCAAAACCAGGTCATTTCCCACTTTACTTATAATGACTTAGTCTTTATCTCTCCTGTTTCTTCTCAGAACAGGTCTGAACATTATGGGAGAATTCGTCTTTCTGCAAGGCCAACTCTGCCGTTCTCCAATATACTCTAGAGTACTCTCCCTCCTGTCTTCCAGAGAGGCAGCATTGAGGGCTGGGTGAGATCGTGGGCGCTAGTATTAGAATACAAGGTTTAAATCCTGACTTCTGCTGCTCCCTAGCTGTGTGACCTTGGATAAATTACCTTTGGGTTTCAGTTTCCTCATCTAAACACTGAAGATGAGAAAGAATAGTACCAACATCACAAGATCATTGATTTAATCCACATAAAAGCCCTTCAAGTAGAAAGCCCACAGTAAAACCCTCAATTAAGTGTTTAAAATTATTTTGAATAAGGCCAAGAGCCTCACTCCTTGTTTAAGACTCATCCATAGGTTGGGTTTTCCTGATCTTTTGCTTCCTATTCTTCCTCCTTCTCCTCTGGCCTCCCATTTTTTCCTGCCTGTTTCTCCAGTCTGTGTAAGCAAATCCATTGTCTACCTCCAAGTCTGGGCCTTATCTCCCATCTCCATACCCCTCTCCAGGCTGGGCTGATCCTCCCTGTCCATGTCTGTCAGTTGACCTCCTTTACCTCTGTATAAGAGCCTTCAAAAATCCCCTTTCCTTCATGAAATCTTCCTTACTAAGACTGAGAGGTATGAGTAATTCCCCTGCATGTACTGTTTCTGAACATACCACATCAATTGAACGCAACATAGTAGTATTGGGGTATGTTCGTAAAGAGATATAATTCTGTTTCACTATTTGCTCTGTATCTGAATATGTGTTTAGAAGATCAACATTTGCTTAGAAAAGGATGCTCTTTTCTGTTTGTGCCTGTTCTGAGCCCACAGCTCACAGAGGATAGAGGCTCTGATTTCGTAGGCACCTGTCCCAGCGCCGCATGGCCATCTGTGAAGAATAAATTCTTGCTACTCTTGATTCAGAGAAGAGGTGGTTTCAATTTAATTATCCTCTGAAACCTAATGCCTAACATGCATTTTGAAAGTGGATGTTTAATGCATTACTCATATCCAACAGTTGAAAGGTCATCTGCAGCTTTTTCATCTTACTGAATTTCTCTGAATCCTTAATAAATGTTGACTAAAGATATTTTCCCCAGAGTAGACGTGGAGAGCACCCTTGCTTCCTCTCATCCATCCAGCCAACCCCTGTCCTGAAGACTTTGCTGTTTACCCTGCATATTGTTTGGCCGTACCTTGTACATGATGCTCTGTAGTAGAGGAATGACTTTCACAATCAAATGGTAGAAACTGTTCTGGAACCTTAAGAAGAAAATGCCACTGAATAGTGCATAGTTTTCTATTTTAGAAAGATGACAAAAATTATAGTGGTTTTGCCTGTCATTTAAAAAATAAACAGACTATGAACCTGTCTAGATTTATTGGCTTCACAGAACCAGACTGAAAGTACTCTGTGCACCTAATTATGACAGAACAAATTCTTCTTTAGGACATTTATGGTGGGTTGGCCTTTTCTTTCTTTCTTTGTGTGTCTCATTACTGGCAATGATTTCTGAAGCATCAAGCATTCTCCACCTTTGTGGAAAGTTAATCAAAGGCAAACTCTTAGTGGCCTTGAGCTATTTTTTCTCACTATGTTGGACCAAATCCTTGTCATGACTGCCTTGCGGTGTCCTAGACAGAAGTGGGTATTCCTAAAGAGCACTGTGTACTTTGGGTTCTGACTATCCAGGTCCTTTCACACAAACTTTCAGAAATGAATCAATGAAGAAATACAGGCACTTAAGGGCAAAAAATAGGCCCTTATTTTTGTCTTTGAGATTGAAGGTAGCGGTAGAATATATATTAATGGTGAAAGTGGTGATATTGGTTTAGCAGATGCCCTTCTGTTGCTAGATGTTAACATTTAAATTTCTCTTAAGTTTCCAAACTGCTCTCTTTATACATATTTGAAGTTGAGCTTCACAGAAGTCCTGTGAAGTTGGTAGGGAAGGTATTTTTTTATCTCTAACCTACAAGCGATCTTTCCTAAAGAAACCAGAGCTGATCATGTTGGTTCAAATTTTGTGACTGAATCCAGGTGTCTGTCTTCTGAGTCTTAAGTACACTGTTTTCCACACTAGGTCAGGGAATCCCACAGTTGACTGTTCATAGGCCTAGTGTTGAGGTTAGAAATTCGTATTTTGTCACACTCCAGGAGACTGATTGTGAAGCAGGTGTGCATTGCATCACACTTGAAAAAAACATTCCACATTATATTGTACCTTGGATTTCAATTTCTTTTTAACTAAGTGTAATGCATCATTTTTAATACAGCATATTTAACTTATGAGAGGATTCAAAAGTTCATTTTAATGTTGTACCAAAAATTCAAAATGATACAAGTTTATTTATTACAACATTGTTTGCAATAGCTGAAGGCTGGAAACTTGCCAAATATCCATCAATACAGAAATGGCTAAATAACCATGTGGTACATTTTGCCATGATGTAATCTTCAGGATCTGTTGTTAAGTGATAAAAGTAAAGTAGAAAAATGTATTCATAAAGTATGCTACTTGCAGCATAAGAAAGAAGGGAAAATACAAATATATTTGTGTGTATCAAATACATACACATATTTGCAACATCTCATAAAGTAATGGAGCTAGGCAACAACCATTAGTGGGTTGGTGCTAAAATCACCCACTAATAGTAAAATTGGAGCTTTAAAATGGAGAACCAAGCTCACAACACTTGAACCCACTGATCAATCTCAACGTCACTAACAGTGGGATAATGGGACGTTATATTCCTCTTGATGTGATCTGTTAGAAAAGAAACAGCTCCTCCTGTGAAACATTCTTGCCTACATGCCCTCCCCACAAATTTGAACCAGAATCTCATAAGCTTTCATATCTAATTACCAGTTTACAGGAAATATAGAACATAGAGGTAACTGTTAAATACTAGCACAAGCATACAGATCAGCCTGGTCCCGAATGTGGGAAGTTCTACAAAATAAATGATCTGATTTGTTCAGCAAATAAATGTTATTGGGAAAAGTAGGGATGGGCAACTGTTATAAAAGACTTAAGAGACCAATAAACCAAATGCAATGTATGAACCTTGTTTGAAGCTTGATTTGAACATAAGGACTTTAAAAATGCCTTTCCTTTTTAATCAATAGGAGAAGATGAAACATACTCTTTATTACATGCTATTGAGAAATTATTGATTATGTTATTGATTTTGATAATAGTGATTTGATATTTTAAAAAATTCCTTACCTATTAGAAGGAGGCACTTACTATTGAATTGCTATGATGTCTGAAATTGATGAAATCAGAATGGTAGAATGTAATAATTGTTGAGGCTTGGTGACATATTCATGGGAGTTGTTTACACTTTCTTCCTGTTTTATTGAATATGGAAATTTTACATAATAAAAAAAGAAGTCATGCTATTTTAGGGGCAGAATCCTAGCAAAAGACCTGGATTATAGCCACTATTTGTCTAACTCAGGGAATGTCATGGCTACTCACTCCTTTTTCTCTTCCCTCCCTTCCTTTTTACATTCCTTCCATTTTTTCTGTGTCTTTAAAAATTGTTTACTGAGCCACACTTTGCACCAGGCACTATTCTGATGCTACTAGTTTTATAAGATATACTCTTGTTATTCACACTATAAATGAAGAAGCTGAAGTTTAGAGGGTTAAATTTCTTTCCCACAAACCCGTGTTGCCTGTCACCAATTCTAATCTCTTACACATTATTTAGAGCTTCCCAGTAGTACTGCTTTCATTTTATAGTTTTTAAATTTTTGTTTATGGATAAATTTTAAACAATGAGTAAATAAGAATTAAGGGAAGTAACATTTTTATATAAACTTTGTTATGTGTCTGAGAAAGATGCAGGATATCTTACTCTAATTGCAAGCACATAATCAAAGGCAAAGCAGTGATGAGTGAAATGTGTAGCAACTTTCTTCATATTCATGAAAGAATACAACCCTAGACATTGCTACTTTATGCCACAAAATAACATTTATTTATGCTTTTTCTTCAACAATATATATTTGATCATCTTTTTACAGAAATGGAAGCCAAAGGAAAAATGGCTGATTTCATTTCTCAGGTATTAGTAAAATATTTTTAGACTATCACAATAAAGAAATCCTTTAAAACAAGCTATATATATATATATAGAACTTCCCCTTTACTTTCTTGCAAAATTATTTTGGTGTTTGCAAAACCCAGGTGTGCCTGTGGGCATGTGCAGCCATGTCACTGTCACCTGTGATGTGTGCTGCACTGGACGTGAGAAATAGCAGTCATCAGTGAGGGAACAACAGCAGCCTCATGGCTGAATGGCTGCTGCAGGGTGCACATGAATCATACCCTCCGCTTTACAAGATTCAGGGTGACTTTCTAAAACACCTGCAGTGCAGTACTTCATGGCTGGTTCACATGATAATTAATGCCCTAGAAGTGTCTGACTGGAGTCTTAAAAAAATTATACTAATGTGTCTGACATTGTTTCCTTCAAGAATCAAGGCACTAAATATATTCAACTGGAATGACAAAATTTTACTCATATGATACACAAGTGAGGGCATCAACATGGACAAATAATAAATATTGTTAATATTTATTGAGTCTCACTGTATGCCAGGAGCTGTGCTAAGCCCTTTAAATACCTAATTACTTACTTTAACCTTCTTAGCAATCCCATTTTATAGCCAAGGTGGCTGAAGCACAGAGAGATTAAGTGACTTGCCCAAGGTTGCACAGTTAGGAAGCGGCAGACCCAGGCTCTAAACTTAGGCCTTCTGAGTCTAGAACCTGTGCTCTATAACCACTGTGTAGTCTCAGAGTGCCAGTGTGAAGATGGGAACACCCAGTGATCCGCACTGCCGTGACTTGTCCTTCTGCGGTCTTTCAGAGAACCTTAAAACTTACTTTGTCATGTGCCAGGGCTCCATTTTCCAGTTTTACACATATCTGGAGCCAAGCTGCAAGAGAGGAAGTGACTGATAAAGCACCTGGGGCGAATCTGTGGTACTTGATATTAGAGACAGAAAGTTGATATTAGAACACAGAGTCCCAGAGTGATTTTCTGTCCAGTGGGAAAACCAGTTGGCCTGGCTACCTTAAGTTAAAGAATAAGAATGGAGGATATTCATTGAAGACTATCAGAAAGAAATTAGGTCAGAAATGAAATGAAAACAAATGGCAAAGAAACATCATTTTGGTATAAATTAAAAAATCTGCTTTGCTTAATAGAGGAGATGTCTTCCTTTTCAATGTTTCAGAATAGCATGGCTCCTACTTACTTTGAAATCCTATAACCTCTTCAGGCCCACCTCATTATTAATGTGGTTTCCTTTCTTTAAAAGAAGGATGTTTTCACAAATGCTGTTTCTGGCTTCAGTCACATATAGAAACTTTGGAATGCATGCATGGTGTTTTCCTTTTTCTTTTTTCTTTTTTAAAATAGGAACTGAAGTGCTATATTTGATAATGCCTATGCTACAAACACCTCTAAAAATAACTTTCAGTTGGCAAGCTGTTTCTTTAGTATCTTTTGCTGGTCCAGGAAAGAAAGTTTCTACAATTTAAATTTGATTAACTTGCTTCCTTTGGGAGTAAGGAGGAGAAACTTTGCTAGTTTATATGATTAGAATATGCTTTAGTATTTATGTAATACTTGAGAGTGATTTAAACTGATTTTCTCTGGCTAATACAGAATTAAAAATAAAATTGTGTCTCTTCCACAAGGTAGTAGGCTTGAGTCACCCACTTGTATATACAACCTGTTAATCACTCACTGGTATGCGATCTTTCTCATCTTCCCTGACCTGTGGGTAAGAAGTTCAGGATGATTTTGGGGGGCTTTTTTTCTTTTCTCCTTCAGTACTCAACCACAAGAGCTGCTGGCAGCTCCTGGCAGAGCAAGAAAGAGGTCAAGGTGTGGGTCTGTAAAAGGAGACTGGTTTTTCGTGGGAGACCTTTGGTGAATGAAAGAAAACAGATCTGAAGTCTTGGTAGTACTAGCAATGTTCATTAGAAATGCAAGCTCATAATAGTAATTTAAAGGGAATTTTGGAGAAATAGTGGTATCTCATTTCACAGGTCATTAACTCAGACATATGTTTGGCTACCAGTGAGAAGCCAGGTAGTAGAGCAGACAAGAGTTAAGAGCATTTGACATATAGTCTTATAGCTTGTGACCTCGAAACAGTTTCTCTTCACAGTTTGGCCTTACATTTTATTTAAAGGGCTTTTATCCTTGATCTCAGTGACTATTTTCTACTTCATCACAATGGTATGATTCTAAGTGCCTGTGGGATATCCAGATAAGATGTGACAAGTGGAACATTAGTTTTGGTCTTTGCCTTAAAAGAAAGTGTTGGAAAGGCAGCAGTGGGTAGCAGTGGTTACAGACTCCAATGTGTGATCTGTCTGGATTGTGTAGACATATGAGTGAACTAAATTTGGTATGAAGGGAGTATGAATCTGTATTTCATGAAAAACCCCTTATTTTTAAATACTGGTAAGTCATTTTATTTTTATCAAATCACTGTTGTAGGCCACAAATGGGCTTTCTGCTTTAGGTTTCTGCCATACACTTCATATTTTAGAGGCAAAGGACAGGGTTTAGATTTCAACAAATCTGGGTTTGAACCTTACGTGTCTGCCTTCTAATAAATGTGTAAACTTGTACATCTGTATTCAGCTTCTCAGAGTTTCAAGTTGCTGTATTTGTAGAAATAAGAAGGTAGTATCTCCTTTGTTGGATTTCCTGAAGATTACACATAGCACGGTACTTACTACAGAGTAGGCCCATTCTAAATGGTCTTATCATTACCTTCTCTGTGGGGATAGGTCTTCTATAATGTTTTCACTTTTATCTTGATGGCCAGTTGCTCAAAATTTAGAAAAGAATGGTAAATGCCAGTGCTTTTTCAACTTATATTTCAGTTGTTTAAAAATAAAGATTTTTTCTTTAAGAGATTTGGAGGGATAAATTTTCTATTTGCCAGTGGGTATAGGAGGCAGTAAAATCAAATAGATTATTTACTGTCAAAAACCATCTGTGACAATAAGGAACATAAGATTGTAGGTTAAAAGTGTAGTGACTAAAGGCCCTGTGGTGGGTTATTCCATAGCCTTATTATTTCCAAGGGAAATCTATTTTGCAAAGAATTTCGTTGCATGCCCTGCTATGTGTAAGGTGCTATGCCAGGGGAATAATATAAAGATGATTAAGACACAATGGAATTATGTACAGGACTGTCACCTCATCAGATTACAGTCTTTGCAGAATTATGTATGAGTTCACCTTGAGAACTGCACACATCTTCCAATAATGCTGTCGTTGTTCAAGATACCTTTGAAATCTCTCTTTGTAATTTGCCTTTAGAACCGCTGGCACATTTTGTTGAAGACTTTTTATACTTTTGGTATTCATTATTTTATTAAAAATAAAGCTCTCAAAAAAATTATCTTGAAGAGCGGGTGAGAAAGATGGATTTGTTGTTCTACTTATTTATCCATTCATTAGTTGGTTTTTGTATGTGCCCTGACCGGGGATTGAACCCGTAACCTTGACATATAGGGACAGCACTCTAACCAACTGAGCTACTCAGCCATGGCTGGCATTCATTATTAGAAGGTGGATTTGATTTGGGGGCCTGGTCAAGAATTGTTTACCACCAAATCTACCACATAGGTGGTGATCAAACTGGCTAGTGTAATTTTTGGTTGAAAACAAGCCTGGACCATAAAGTAATATGACAGGTTTCCTTGTATTTCACATAAACTGACTATAGAGCTAAAGGCACTTCTTAGAGAGTCAGTCTGCAAGTGTTTTGTGTGAAATGAGTATCACTGGATCTATTTATAGCTTCCCAACAGGGCTGCTTTGAAAGGGGTGGTGCTCATTCGTTCATGTGTTATAGTAGATTTGCTTCAAGAGCCTTGTGCTTGCCTCTTAGTAAGCCTAGTTGTTTGTTTGTTTTTTCTTTTAAATGTTATGGTATTCTCTCAAGCTCAGAGATTGATTTCCTCCAAGAAAATGAAACAAATCTGATCCATGCTCAGAAGATTTTAATGGAAAGAAGTACCTGTTTATACCAAGTTCTTTAAAACTACCTGACTGGAAAGGATTGCCTCATTGTTGACTGTGATTATTCTACAATAATTTAGGGACAAATAAATGTTTAACATTAGCGTGTTTAACATTAGAATTAAAAAAGTTTTGTGGTGTGGCCTGTTGTCCCCATTCATCTCTCCCACAAACATCCTTTGAGGATTACTGTATGCCAGGCATTATCAGGCACTATGATGGCACAAACATGTTTCACCTCAAGGAAGCCTGATATGCAACTTACTTTACAAGTTACTTGAGTATAATTGATAGTAGTATTGTCAATTATCTTACCCTTCCCTTAAAGGTTTATTCCAAGTTCCATGAAGTGGCAGGCCTCTATAGTACATTTGAAATATGGTTCACTTTATGACCGTTAGAATGTATACACACCCTTGAGGTTACATCTCTGCCACAGCACCTGGTCATCATGCATATCCCTGAGGTCCAAGGATAGATCTCAGAGCACCTCTTTACCAAATGCGTGACTGAGCCCTTGTTAGAGTGAAATGCTTGATTCTAGGAGACTCTGAAGTCATTGTCACATTCCATCACTCCTTGAGGATCCTGTCCGGGGAATAAGGAACAAGCAATGGCTCTGGAATCAGAGACACTTTCCAGTCTCAGCTCTGCTCTCCTTACTGACCACTTGACTTATATAAGCCTCAATGACCTTACCTTCCAAGGGAGACCAATAACACTGTTTTTAGTCCCAGCATTGTGGGGGATGCAGGAGACTGGGTGTGTGAAAGCATTTTGGGAACAGTGGATGTTAGTCCTTGTTGCCTTCACTTACCTTCTGATCATGAAGCCTTGGCTGCACCAAGACAGAAGCATCTCTCTTTCCCTTGGAGTTTGTTAGCACTTTGTTTCATAGCTCTTAGCTTGGAGCTCTTCTTCTTTCTGTGGGTTATTTGTATATCTTATCTTCAGTAGTCAAACTTTTCAAAGTCAGAGACCAGAGACGGTGGTGGTGAGGTCTGTCCCTGGCACCCCATGGTGGTCTGGGTTCCCCCGTCCCCTGCCCCAAGTCTTTCTCTTTCTTACTTCCTGTTTTGAGTGATAGAATCTTATTTCCCAGAATTGCTGAAGTTTTTCTCTTAGAGGCTAAGTTTGTGTTTCTCCTCAAGCAGAGGGTAGGAAGTGCCTGATGTACTCATTCGTTTTCAAAACGTGACTGGTTTATCTCCAGAACGTTATCTGGGCAGCTGAAGCTTCAGGGAAGGGTGGTCACTCCATCTTTATTGAGTGGGCTGTGCATGCATGTTGATGCTGCAGGATCTGGGAGAACATGAAGGAACCAAAGATACGGTATTGGACTTCAACAGTTTATAATTTTAGAGATAGAACATAGGGCTATTGATTAGTTTACAAGAGGCAGGGAATGCCTAGGGAACATATGCAAAACAATAATGTTAAAGTACAGACTTTAGTTGCTGGTTAAAATTATTTTTTAATTACATAGCTTTAAAACTTGAAAGCAGATGAGTGCTTGCCCAGGATGAGAAGGTAGGGTATGGCAGAAAGGAGGGATGACAAAGGTGTAGGCAGAGACTTTGGGGAATGGTGGATTTGTATATTATTTCTCTTGGTTGTGGTGATTATTTCAGGAATGTATACATATGTCAAATTGTTCCAAATTCCATACTGAAAATACAAGGTCTGTCCAGAAGGTGTCCAGCCATGTAATATGAAAAATAGGTATTAATTAAAGAAGATACAAGATACCAGAAACATTGTACACAGGACAGTGGCACCTCAGTCCCCTTCAAAGGAGGCACGTTGGGACCTCACACAGTTCTCCCAGTCGCCATCAGCTAGCTGCCCCGTCACATTTTCCTGAATCTCATCAATGGCCTGAAATCTCTTCCCTTTCAAAGGTGATTTTAGTTTTGGGAAAAGCCAGAAGTTGCAGGGTGCCAACTCAGGGCTGTAGAGGGGCTGAGTCACCTGGGTGATTTGATGTTTTGCAAAAAACTGCACAAGACATACTGTGTGAGTGGGTGTGTTGCCATGATGAAGCTGCCAATCATCAATTGCCCATAGCTGCGGCCTTCTGAGTCATCTGAATAGTTTCCACAGAGGAATATTCAAACTTGAGGCAAAATTTGATGCAGATTTGTTGCTCTACTCAGTCACTCATTTTGAATGCAAGGGCCACACAGTACACATGCTCACTCAACAGCATCTACCGCCCCCACTGATTAGTAGAGTGAAGTCGTCATGTTCACACATGTGCATTCCAGTCCCCTCTCCTTGGCTGCCAGGTTACATCGATGTCACGCAAACTGCTCCCATTATATCAACAATGGCTGGACTTTTTCCATTTATTGTATGTGAAGTATACCTCAATAGAGTTGTTAAAAATTATATAGCTTCAATTATTCTGGAAGAAGGGAAATTTTGGAAAAGAGATGTTTGCTGTAGGAAATAACATTCCAGAAAGAAAAATCAAACATAATCCCAGTTATTCTGTATTTTTTTATTCCTCCACAAATTCTGTTTTAGACTCTCTAATTGGAGATCTCACAATACATAAAAGTAGTCTGAACTCTTTAGAAGATTAAGTTGTAATTTAGGTAGTAGATGAGATTTCAGAAAATTGTAGCATATACTGCTTCTATAAATTGAACACAAGTCCCCATCCCCACTCCCACCTCTTAGGGGAACTTGTCATTTGATGCAATTTTGTGGGAACTCCTAAACAGTGCGAGTGCTGGCCTGAGATCCCAGAGTTGAAGATACTGTCCGCTTGTTACTCTATTACTCAAGGCTGTAAACTTATAACCCATTTGAAAAGTAGCTTGTGGAACGCAGCTGCAGGAGAATCTTTGTTCCTGTGGGTAGGAGTATATGAATTATCCTTTTGAAAACTGTCATGGATACTACTCCTTCCTTCTTTTTGGTTCCCAAGAAACTCAGATGTTAACTTGAAACTTAACTGTAACCACAGTCTGCATTCTAGTGTTTATATTTTCACTGGTCTTGAATTTAAATTTTATATATATTTTCCTGGTGTAGACTATGTAATTTTTGAACATTGATAATTTTATATGTTTATATGTTATTTATTTTCATTTAAACAAAAAACAAAGCTCACCATTTCTCTCACACCCCTGCCTCTGGCAACCACCAGTCTTGTCCTCTGTATCCATGAGCTTCGATTTTTCAAAAAAATATTTTATTTATTTATTTTAGAGAGAGGAGAAGGGAGGGGAAAAAAGAGGGAGAGAAACATTAATGTGTGAGAGAAACATTGATCAACTGTCTTTCACATGAAACCCAACTAGGGATCAGCCCACAACACAAGCATGTACCCTGACCAGGAATTGAACCCATAACCTTTCGCTTTGTGGGATGATTCTCAACCAACTGAACCACACTGGTCAGGGCATGTTTTTAGATTCTCTGTATAAAAGAGCTCATATGGTATTTGTCTTTCTCTGTCTTATTTCATGTAACATAATGCCCTCAGGGTTCATTCATGCTGTCACAATGGCAAGATTTCATTGTTTTTTATGACTGAATAATATTCCAACATGTATATCTATCACTTTTTTTAGCCATTCATTCATTGATGGACATTTGGTTTGTTTCATATCTTGGCTATTGTAAATAAAGCAGTAATAACATGGGTGTGCATATATCTTCTTGAATTAGTGTTTTTATTTTCTTCAGATACTCAGAAATGGGATTGCTGGGTCATATGCCAGTTCTATTTTTAATTTTTTTGTGGAACCTCCATACTGTTTTCCATAGTAACTGCACCAGTTTACATTCCCATCAACAGTACACAAAGGTTCCCTTTTTCCCATCCTTGCCAACACTTGTTATTTTGTGTCTTTTTGATATTAGCCATTCTAACAGGTGTGAGATGATATTTCATTGTTTTGATTTGCATTTGTTTCCCTGATGATTAATGATGTTGAGCCTCTTTTAATGTACCTGTATGCTATCTCTATGTCTTTTTTGAAAGAAAAAAAAAGTCCAATCAGATCTTCTGCCCATTTTTAAATCAGGTTTTTCTTTGCTGTTGAGTTATATGAGTTCTCTGTATATTTTGGATATTAGTTCCTTATCAGATATATGATTTGAAGATATTTTTTCCCATTCATTAGGCTGACTTTTTATTTTGTTGGTGGTTTCCTTGCCTGTGCAGAAGCTTTTTAGTATGATGTAGTCCCACTTATTTATTACTGTTTTTGCTGCTTTTCCTTTTGGTTTCTGGTTCACAAAATCATCAACAAGTCCTATGTCAAGGAGCTTACCACTTATGTTTTCTTCTAGCAGTTTTATGCTTTCAGATCTTTCACTCAAGTCTTTAATCTGTTTTGAGTTAATTGTAAATGGTGTAAGATAGTGGTTGAGTTTCATTCTTTTGCATGTGACTATACAGTTTTCCCAGCACCATTTATTGAAGAGACTATCCTTTTCCCATTGTATGTTCTTGACTTCTTTGTCATAAATTAACTGATCATACATGTATGGGTTTATGTCTTAGATCTCTTTTCTATTTTATTCATCTCTGTGTCTGTTTTTATGCCAGTACCTTACTGTTTAATTACTAGAGCTTTATAATACAGTTTTACATCAGAGGTGTGATGCCTCCAGCTGTGCTCTTCTTTCTCAAGATTGCTTTGGCTATTTAGGGTTTTTGTGGTTCCATACAAATTTTAGGATTATTTGTTCTATTTTTTGAAAAATGCCATTGGACTTTTTATAGGGATTGCATTGCATCTGTAGATTATTAAACAATATTTGATTCTTCTAATCCATGATTATGGAATATTTTTTCTTTATTTGTGTCTTCTTTAATTTCTTTCATTAATGTCTTATAGTTTTCAATATTTCCTTGGTCATCATTTCCTTGGCCGAATTTATTTCTAGGTATTTTGTTCCTGTTGGTGCAATTGTAAATGGTATTGTTTTCTTTAATTCTCTTTCTGTTAGTTTGTTATTATTGTATAGAATAACAACGTTTTGTGAATTGATGTTGTATCCTGTAACTTTACTGAATTTGTTTATTAATTCTAACAGTTTTAACTAAGTAACACTTTGATAAAATTCAACATCCATTTATTATAAAAACTCTCAATAAAGTAGTCCAGAGAAAACAAACCTTGGATTTCCGGTGAAGATGGAGGGGTAGGTAGATGTGCTTTGCTGCCTCATGCAACCATAGGGAGAATCACAACTATTTCTCAAAACAAATAACAAACAGAACCATCAGAAAATTGAGCTGTATGGAAGTATGACAACCAAGGATTTAAAGAAGCCACATTCATCCAGACAGGTAGGAGGGTGGAGACGTAGAGATAGGTGGAGAGGCAAGGAGATGCAGAGTAGGGCAGAGAGCTGGCGGTGGAACAGATGGTCCCACATTCACATGGAAGGGTAAAAATCGGGAGGGATACCTCGGGAACAAACAATCCCAACCCCAGGCCAGACTGAAAGCTCAGGGTTCCAGTGCTGGAATATAATTCCCCATAACTACTGGCTGTAAAAATTAGTGGGAGTTGGGGCAACAGAAGAAACTGCCAGATTTTCAAGGACAGTTCATTTAAAGGGCCCACACAGACTTAGAGCATACATGAACTAACCCACTCTGGGAATCACCAGTGGGGCAACAGCTGGAAAGGCACCAGTCACATACAGGAAGTGGGTGAAGTGACTAGAAATGGGGCAAGTGCTGTGCGAACCTCTAGAAGCCAGGCAGTCGTAAAGTCCAATCTCCGAGCACTGCCCCAACACAGACACAAAGTGGTGAAGCAGGTTGCTCAGCCCTGGCGATTATCTAAGTCTCTGCCCCACACAATTTACAGATGCCTTTTTCAGGGAGTCAAGGCAGCTCTACCTAATACGCAGAAACAAACCAGGGAAGCTGCAGAATCAAGGAGACAAAGAAAATGTGCCCAAATGAAAGAGCAGAACAAACCCCAGAAAAAGAGCTAAACGAAACAGAGATAACTAATCTATCAGATGCAGAGTTCAAAACACTGGTGATCAGGGCACTCAAAGAACTGATTGAGTATAGCAAAAACATAAGGGAAGATATGAAGGTTGCGCTAAGTGAAATAAAGAATAATCTACAGGGAACCAACAATGGAGAGGATGAAGCCAAGAATCAAGTCAATGATTTGGAATACAGGGAAGGAAAAAGCATTCAATTAGAACAGCAGGAAGAAACAAGAATACAAACAAACAAACAAATTTAAAAACTGAGGAGAGGCTTGGGAACTTTTTGGACAACTTTAAACATACCAACATCTGAATCATAGGGGTGCCAGAAGAAGAGGAAGAGCAAGAAACTGAAAATTTATTTGAAAAAATAATGAAGGAAAACATCCTTAATTTGACAAAAGAAATAGACATACAAGTCCAAGAAGCATAGAGTCCCAAATAAGTTGGACCCAAAGAGGACTACACCAAGACACATCATAATTAAAATGCCAAAGGTGAAAGATAAAGAGAGAATCTTAAAAGCAACAAGAGAAAAGCAGAGTTACCTACAAAGGAGTTCCCATATGACTGTCGGCTGATTTCTTAGAAGAAATTTTGCTGGCAAGAAGTATTCAAAGTGATGAAAAGTGAGCACCTACAACCAAGATTACTCAATCCAGAAAAGCTATCATTTAGAATGGAAGGTCAGATAAAGTGCTTCCTGGAAAAGGTAAAGCTAAAGGAGTTCATTATTACATGAAATATTAAAGGGACTTATTTTAAAAAAAGAAGATCAAATCTATGAACAATAAAAGGGCAACAAATTCACAACTATCAACAACTCAATCTAAAAAAACACACTAAGCAAACAAGCAGAACAGGAACACAATCATAGGTATGGGGATCATTTGGAGGGTTATCAGCTGGGAGGTGGAAGGTGGAGAATGGGGGAAGTGATGCAGGGATAAGAAGTATAATTGTTAGGTACAAAATAGACAGGGATATGTCAAGAATGGTATAGGAAATGGAGAAGCCAAAGAACTTATATGCACGGCCCATGGACATGAACTAAGGGATGGGGGGATTGCAGGAGGGAAGAGGGATACTGGGTGGATGGGGGCAAAGGGAAAGAAAATTGGGACAACTGTAATAGCATAGCCAAAAAATATATTAAAAAAAATAAAAACTTGAACATATCAAAGGGCATATGTGACAAGCCTACAGCTAACAAAATATTCAATGGTGGAAAGCTGAAAGTCTTTCCTTTAAAATCAGGTGTAAGACAAGGGTGCCTAGTCTTGCCACTTTTATTCAGTATAATATTGGATGTCCTAGCCAGAGGAATTAGGCCATAAAAAGAAATGAAAAGGCATAAGAATTGGAGACATAAAACTGTCACTATATGTTTTTGATGTAAATTCTGTAAAATCCTTTTGTAACATGTCAGAAATCTGTGGTTTAATCTACTGATTTTTCTTTGGGCAAGAGATACTTATGCTAGAAAAATCAATGATTATGATAACTTTGAAAAACCAATGTGGTCTCCAGATTTAAAGCATGATCAGCCCTCAGTCTTTCTACTGTCCTTAGGAATTGGCTCTCTAGGTTCCAAATTTTGAATAGATGTGAATTCCTTATGAACACTCAGATTTAAACCCTCCCACCCAAAGGAAGTCACTTTATTACTAGTGATTATTGAGTATTAGCAACTACTCCAAGAAGTATAACACCTCTCTCTCTCTCTCTCTCTCTCTCTCTCTCTCTCTCTCTCTCTCGCTCGCTCGCTTGCTCTCGGCATACAAATAGATAATCCCATTTCCCTTCTTCCCCTTTTCTTTCTTTCTTTCATTCAAGCACTGTGGTCTCTGATACCACAGGATCTATTATAGAAAAAAATTAGATTAAACAAAATACTACATTGTTTCAAAATAGAAAAATACATTCTATGAAAATAGTGCTAATGGGTTTTGATCTCATGGCTCCTAGAAAAGGCCCTGGGGTGGCCCTGCTGCCTGAATTGTTTTCTTTTCTTTTTTTTTTTTTTACTTAGCTATCTTACTCTGCCAAACTTCCAGTAATTTGCTATTTGCTATTTTGATATGAACTTTCTTTTAAGAGTAAATATACTTCTGAGATTCTTAAGGTGTTAATAGGTATATACAATTAATTGTAAAATTAAAGAGCATCTTTTTTCCACACAGAGCTTGGGGGTGGGGTGGGTAAAAGGTCCTAGAGAAACAATTCTTCTTTGAAGAAGAGAATACTTGAGGGGAGAATTGGCCTGGTAAGTATTACAGTAAAGGACTCAGGACAAAATAAGGGTACTTGGGGGCTTAGAAAGAATGGCATTAGAGAGTAGGACAGGCTTGTAGAACGATGGTGAGAAGATGATGAAGACCCGCCTCCGCCTACTTTACAGTGTTATCTAGGGCTGGTCCAGTGTTCCCAAAAGGATTCATATGTTCTTACTGCTTTTTGCACCCAAGTTCCAAGATCCTGAATTCAGGCTAGTATGGTTAGTGAGTGGTTTACTTACGTTACGGCTTAAAAAGATTTTGCTATAATGCTAGCCACCATTTGTGCTATTATATATACCACTTATGTGGATTTCAAATCATACTGTATAATTTTTGAAGTGTCCTCTCTTAGAATCCTGGTGTCATAAGCTGTTACAGTAGTAAAATTGTTGTAGTAGGCGTAGTAGTAATATTTTATATGGAAAGATATAGACCTTAATATGTGCTGCATGGTGTTCCAGTTATGGATATTCACTCATTTAAAAATATGAGGCAGGTACTATTGTTATCCCCATTTTACAGATGATGAAACTGAAGAACAGAAAAGTACGTAACTTAATTTCCCAAATTCACACTACCAAGTATCTTGAGATCCAGAATTTGTCTTAATAGGATTGAAGTTTTCCACTGCTAAAATAAATGATAAAGTCCCTCTTAATCCACAGAAGTTAACAATATAGAGAATTTTCTAGGTTTTAAGCTTTTCTGTCTCAAATCTATGTACCCAGAAACACAAATTACCAAGGAATGAACAAGTGGCAAATGACTATTCATGATACAAATATGCATCCCTGTATGCTAAGGGTTTAGTCAAATAATGCACAATAAACTAAATTGTTTCTAATAAACATAAGTCGTTTGTGGTAAAAAAAGTAAGGATAGGAGAATGGCAAGCCATAAGCAATTGAAGATTTGTGTTGGTACTTAGGCATCCTTCCTTCAAGTTGCAGGAATTGTGGCCATCTCTGTATGCATTCTGCAACAGTGCCTGGCATTGTGTGGCAGTCAGATTTCTTAGTGTAACTTTATATGATAGTCATCTGTAACCTCTAGGAAGGTACTAATTTTAGTAATCCTAAGTAACTTACTTAATAAGTTATGCTACTTATTCATACACAAAACCACCCCCCTGACACACATACACAAAGATAAACAAGACCAGGAGTTTGGACTTCCTCCATTCATTAGAGCTGATGGAAGAACTTGGGTTTTGCCATCAGTTTGCTGCTCATCTGGCAGCCTCACACAGTCCATCGGTGGGCTGTGGGCCACAGTTTCAGCATCTCTACTTTAAAGGAAAAATAAAAGGTTTACCTTTTATTGGAGTCAGTCTGTTAAAGCAGTGGAGCTGGAATTTTCTCAGTGAAAGCAGTGTATATTAGAACTTTTTATTTTCCTTTTTTGTAACAAATAATATTTCTCACTCAAAAGCAGAATAAAATAAAAACACTGTTTCCTGGAAATAATGTGTGGTATTTGCTCCAGAATAGTCCTGTGGGTGGGGAGTTGGGAATGAGTGGGGGAATAGATGAAAGAAGTGTGTGAGGAGTGGATAATCGTCAAAGCTGGGTGATATGGGAGATTCATTATACTGCTCTCTGCTTTTCTCTATCTTTGAAAATAAAAAGTTGGCAAAAAAACAACAAAAAATGTTCCTGATGCCTATCATTTCTTCTCTCTCCTTTCATTGGAGAGCTTCCAGAAAGCTCTCTCTGTTTACCCCATTTCTACTTCCTTATCCTCCACTCTCTGTGCAGCCCATTTTGTTCTCCTTCAGTCCCGCCAGGCTGCTGAAAGTACTTCTATCAAGGGTACCAGGGCCTCCATTTCGCCATATATCATGGTTAATGGTGGTTAAGTCTTTTTTCTCATGTCCCTTGACTTTCAGCAATATTTGATATAGTAGGCTACATTTTACTTTCTTGGAATAATTTCTTGACTGATGTCAACCACACTTTCTTGTTTTTTCTTGCTGCTCACTGGTTATTCATTTTCCTCGTCACCCTTTAGACATTTCTGAATTCTCTCTTTGGGTAATCTCCTTGATTTCTATTGCTTCACCTATCTTCTCTTTGCCCTGACTTCCAGACCCGGATATCTGCGAGGTTTCTCAGGTTTAATATACCCAAATCAAAACTCTTAATCTCACTCCTGTTTTCTTCATCAGACCTGCCCCTCCCTCTATCCCCATCTCAGCAAATAACCCCATTATGCACCCAACTGCTTGAGCCCCAAACCCGAGCATCACCATAATTGCTCTTTTCCCCTCACTGCCCACATCTGGTGTATCAGTATGACTGGTTGAAATACCTCCAAATTGACCCAAGCCCATCCACTTCTCTCATCTCCTTTGCTACCACCCCGGTCTCTCACTGGACGTCCATATCACCTTCTACCCTGTCTCTGCTTCTTTGCTCACCCCTGCAGCCTGCCAGAGAGAGCAGCCAGAGCAGTCTTTTAAAACATAAATGTCACTCCCCTACTTAAAACCCTCCATTGGCTTCCTGTTGTACTTAGAAGAAAATTCAAGCTCATTTATGATGTAGCTCCTGCCTACATCTGTCCCTTACCTCCTACCACTCTCCTATGGCTCACTACTGTAGTCACACTGGTCCCTTTTCCGCTCTTACTATAACAAGCAGAGTTCGCACACTCTTTCGCTGGAATATGGATTGCTATATAAAGCTAGCTTCATCTCATTTAGGTCTCAGCTCGAGTGACCATCCTATCTAAAATACCCACAATAGCCCCAGGTCACACTAACCCATGACCTGTTTTATTTGAATTAATATGAAAGGATGCATGCATTTGTGTATTTGTGTGCTCACTTTTTGCCTGTAGCCTATAAACTCCAGAAGGACAGCTCCCTTGTCTGTCTTGTGCAGTGCTGTATCCCTAGTACCTAGAATAATATCTAGAACATATAAGAAGTTAATACTCATTACATGAATGAACAAATGGATGACTTTTGTTTCTGATCAAAGACCTTTGCTTCCAAGGCTAATTTCTACAGTCTTACCCTACACTTTTCCTCCCACCTCCATACCTTGCTCATTTGGACTCTGCTGTGTACTGTGTGAAAGCTGAGTGTTGCACTTTGTATTGTGTGTCGTACTTTGGGGTCATTGTCCAGTTGCCCAGATTCTAAGAAAGATAGTAATAATTCATGGCTGTTTGTATTTCCTCTTCCCCAGCGGTGTTTGAACTTCACACCATTTATTTGTGAAGCTAGGGCCCTACCCAGTCTGAGCAAAGAGCAACAGAGATCTACCAGCCTCATCACTCTTTGATCTAAGGAAGACACATTTGTTCTTCTCATCTTTACGAGCCTATTTTTAGTTATCAATTTGCTCCTTCCTTTCCCTTCCCCTCTGTTCTTCTTTTCATGTTGCAAACAATTCATATATTTCTAGTTTAGTGAGATCCATTGCTAGAAAGGCCCCTTCCCAGGCTTATTTATGGAACTAAAAACTAGCCTTCTATAAAATAGCTAGGGCAAGTGCAAGGTTACCAATTTTTTCTACATCTTGAAGCACAGTGTGTGTCCAGCTAACCCATGCATTACATCTAGGTCCTATCTGGCATAATTTTGTCAAAAGAATTTTAACACCACTGCAATTGGTAGCTCGACTACAGATGCTGTATTTTATGTGTGCTTGGTGTGTTTATATGTCTGCAGTTCTATAAAAATTTCTTTATTATACAAAGAACATTGTAACAATACATAATCATGTACCAAAAGCAATGTTAAAAATCAAGATAAAGGAACATGTTCAGCCAAGAGTCTCAAATGTCTGACAAACAGGTGGTCAGTTCCAGCTGTATGAATAGGAAGGTCAGTAGGAGGTGGTTCCTGTCTTTAAGTAGTTTACAGGATTAAGCCCACAATCCCAGCACCCTGTGAATCAGCTGTTTTTATTTTTCCTTTCTAGTAGCATCTTTAAGGCTTTGGGTAATTTATTAAGGCAACAGGTAAAGTTTTATTCAAAATCAGAAACAATCTCTACATTGTATAAGCCTCACTTAGATCATCACGTCCCTCACCTCTCTCCTTAACTACACCTGAGACCCCTTCTTTCAAACCCCTCAATTGCTTTCTCCTCTCTGCCTCCTAGCACTTTGTACATTCTTTAGTTCTTACAGTTGACACGTATCTGTAATTGATTGTATGTATTTTTCTTTGAGATTATACCTTTCTTGAAGGCAGGAAACTATCTTGTTTGTGCATGTGTCTCCCCAGAAATATTCGCTGAATGAATGATGTCGGGGACATGAGTAAAGAAGGGTATACTAGAAGCAGAGGTATTTTTATTTTTTGTTTTTTCCTGGAATGAAGGGTGAGTGAAGACGGATAGTGAGAAGCAGGATTAATAGCATAATAACAGCAGCTACGCTAGTCACCATTCTAAGCATTACATATATTACAGGGGAAGAAGCTGAGACAGAGGTCAGTGACTTGCTCAAAGCCACTCAGCTAGTAGGTGGCAATCAGGATCTGGACTCCAAGGCTGGGCTCTTGACCATCATTCTTCCTCTCTAACTTTGGAAGAGATGGAATGAGCTCAGATCCTGAACATCTGCCAGGTCACAGCTGTTACTATTACTGTAATATTACTACAGAGCTAAACTGAACCATGCGGCTGACTTTTTCGCAAGTCCTTTCATTCTAGATGTGCCCCTACTTAACTCTCAGTTAGCGTCAGATAGCAGGGCAGGTGAGTCCAGGCCAAGGGATGCTTAAGAATTCTCTCTGTGGCCCTGGGTAAACTCACACAAGCCAGCTACTGCCCACCCCAAGTTTAATAACCTGGCTCTCAGACTGTAGAATCCCTGCCCTCCTATAGCCTGTGGAAGAGAAAGGTACTCCAGGAACAGAGTTCTGAGACAACAGGTGAGGGAGACCGCGAGAGATGGAGATGGAGCACGTATTCCTACCAGTCTGCATGTTGGTTTCTTTATGTTAAAATGAGGGACTTGAACTACAGAATTCTCAGATTGGAGTCTTGAGAACCCAGTGGATCCAAAAGTTCTATGAAATCCAGGTATTTTTATTTAAACGTTAACTAACAAATTAATATGACCTTATTTGGGATCATCTTCTAATGGACTCCTGCCTCTTGATTTCAGGACCAAATGTTTGCTATCTGGCTGCAACATATTTCTAGAAGTACTATTTACCTTTTCTACATAGGAAGTACCCTCTTTTTCCCCTCTCCTCATCTCTTCTCCCTTCCCCTCCCTCCCCAGCCAATCCTGACCCACAATCTTCAGTTAGAAAGATCACAGTATTTAACAGTGAGCATGTCTGGGCTGTGAATTTTTTTATTTTTATTTTTTAGTGAAATTTTCCAGTGAATGATATTTTACAGAGTAAATTTTTAGCTTCTTAAATTACTTAATAAATTGAGTCTTTGGATCATGAGAACAAATTAAAGGTATGAAATAATGACTTTTTTGTTATGGATTACTGAGAAAAATGCATGGTAGTTTAATCTCTTTAAGTCTGTGCACTGGAATTACACACCAAGAAAAGGCCACATCAGAGTTTCTTTGCTGTAGGAGCCGAGGCTTTGTAGCAGGTTGGTACACGGTTGCATCAGAACCACCTGCGCTCAGATCCATCACTCCGCCTTTGCATACACCAGCTTACAAGTCCTCAGTACAAAATGCTGTACCAAGTAGGTAATTCTTTTTTCATTAAACTTGACATCTTTATTTTATTTATTTTGGGACACACTATTAAAGTGGGTCGATCCATTAAACTTGACATCTTTATTTTATTTATTTTGGGATACACTATTAAAGTGGGTGGATCATTTATCTTGTATCATTTTACACATTCTGGATTTGGGTGCTTTTATTCTTGTAATGATGTTTAGTATGTTTTTCTGTCCCCTGTATTTCCTGTAAGTTAGTAGTTGGATCTAGAGGACTGATTAGATTCAGGCTCAATATTTCACAATACTAGGTGGTGCTGTATGCTCTCAAATGCATTTCATCAGAAGGTGCATAAAGCTTGGCTGTCCCATTTGGCACACATGGAGGAGGCCCACCTGTCCAATCTGTTCTCCTGCCCAGTACTGTTTATTTATGAGCAAAAAAAACGAAAAACAAAAACAAAACAAACAAATAGCTGCTGTATTTGAGCCTACCTTAACAAATACAGTTTCCATCTTGAATCCATGCTATATCCACCTTTTGGCAGTAAGCATCTAAAACCATCCAAAAAAACCTTAAGTGCCTTTCCTTGCCAATAAGCTGTTATCAAGTCTTAACTCAAGAGATCTGTCTCTTCTGGCATTCTGGTGTTCTGAGAAGCAGAAGTCTCAAATTACTTGCAGTTGAAATGGAAAATAAATAAAACAAAATAGGAACTCATCTGTGGGAGGTAGAGTAATATCTCCACCCCACCCCCCAAAGAAGTTGTACATATCTTAAACTCCAGGACCTGGGAGTTTACCTTAAAAAAAGGGACTTTGCAGATTTCATTAAGGGAACTTATTTGGAGATGAAGAGATTATCCTGGATCCAATATAATCACATGAGAAAATTGGAAAGGGGAAGCAGAAGAATGGGTCAGAGAGATGTGATGTGAGGATTTGACCCACTGTTGCTATCTTTGAAGCTTCCGGAAGGAAGGGGCCCCAAGCCAAGGAATGCTGACAGTCTGTAAAAGCTGGAAAAGGCAAGGAAACAGAATCCTAGAGTTTCCAAAATGGAACACAGTCTCATTGATGCCTTGATTTTAGCTCTGTGAGACCCATATCTGACTTCTGACCTACTCTAAGATTAGAAACCATAAGTAAATGTTGTTTTAAATTATTAAGTTTATGATTATTTGCTATGATATCAATATAATTCCACAAAAAGACCTTAAAGTAAATATATAGGGGTGGGGCAAACCTAGGTATACAGTTGTGAGTATGTGAAACAGAGTTTATTCTCATTATTTATTAATTATTGTATTATTTATTGTATTACAACTGTAAACCCACTTTTGACCAACCATATTTTACACACACACACACACACACACATATATTTGTACAATAGGCATATGTAAAGGTCCTTAATGCCTAGGATCTATCTCTGGAAACTTGCATTTTTAATTAATACATTTGACAAAAGTGATGTCAGTGAGGATGTTTCTCAGTAGCTGAAATATATCTAGGATGTTGAAATAATGCCAGGCATACGAAGGGAAAATGTAAACATTTAGTAAGTCATTTTTGTGATTCCAAGTATCTGAATGTTGGAATTATATAGCCAGGTGTAGACCAGCTACATCTGAAGGAAATTTTTCAATTTTCATTGGGCCAGAGTTGATGCTTCCAGACTATGTTAGATCCAGCTGGAAGCAAATAAGTCCCCGTGTGTCGCAGAGGCGGATTTAGCTGCGGGTGCACCAGGTACGTGCTCTTGGCCCCGACTTCTGAGGGGCCCTGCAAAACCCCAGCTTTACACTTTTTTCTAATGACACCAACTTTGGTTTCATTGCTACGCTGCATAAAATACGGTCAACATGTATTTTTATTTTCCCTGTCTCTCTCTTTTTTTTTAAGGAGCCCAATAGTTTCTTCTGCACCTGGGGCCTCAATCAACCTTAATCCGCCTCTGGGAGAACAATGAAATGGGCCCTGAATGTCTGCGGGAGTCACGGGGCTTTCATTAGGATGATCCCTGAATGCTGTGGTCAGGCCCTTGAGCCAATGACACAACTGAGATTTCGTTTCCTTCTAAATCACCAGCCCTAGCTGCTCCATCTCTCAGTTAGGGTGTCATCCTTCTAATTCACACGGAGCAAAACAGTTGGAAAATAAAACCTCATGGCTGGGCAGAGAGGGGTGCGGAAAGGGAGGAGGAAACACATAATTGGGAACCAAAAACTGAATGAAAGACTCAGAGATTCAGATCTCGTTTTAGCTTGGGGAGACCTGGTGTTTGACCTTGCATTAACGTCCCTGGTCCTTAACTTTCCAGAACTCTAAAAGGTGATTAATAGTACCTGTTGTACAAAGGTGGCAAGAACTAGTGGTAGTTAAGGGTGAAGGATAAGCAAATATAACAGCTACTGATTTCAAGATTTCTCAAGATTTCTTCTTTCTGTGAAGAGTTCAATGTCATTTCTGAGTCTGGTGCCAGTTATTTTTGTCTACTAAATATTCTTAAATCGACAGTAATTTCCTTGGTGTAGCTATATTGTAATTCTGAAGATCGAATTATATCATCTTTGTGCATAATCATTTAAGGGTTTCTCTCTTACCATATATGGAATTCTGTAATATAGACTTCAGTCTTACACTAAAGTCAATTGGTGTCCAAAAGATACTTCTTGGTCATTTTTTCTCTTAATATATATGTTATATAACTAAGTAGCAAGAAATGGGAAATCATTACAGTATAGAAAATACTTTGAAGGGGTATTTACTATCAAAATCATTTTTTATTAAAAATTTTAATGTATTTAATAAATTTACTTACATTTATTAAAATATTTTATATTGCTTTATAGTTAATTGCCTCTTTTTTGAGCTAGTCCTCAGAGCCTGTTAACCCTTTTTTTCCTACCAAGTACATTGAGTCATTCAATGTAAAACAAATAAACAAAAATCCACAGTGTTGTGTATATGTGTGTGTAAAACCCAGCTAACTGATGTAAGAAATGTCCCCCACAACAAATTCTCTGAAGAAGTATATATTAGCAAGATTGTTAGAAATCCACATTCATAAATTTCATTTATGAAATTAGAACATTAAAACCAGTTCTCAACTTCCGGCCAAGATGGAGGCTTAGACGGACACGCTAGGTCTCCCTCTACAACTAGAGAGGAATACAACTACTTCAAAACAAAGGATAACTAGAAATTCCAGAAAATAAAACTACACGGAAGTCCAACATATGAAGTTATAAACCAGCGGTGCCATTTGGGCAGGTAAGAGTTGAAGAGGGCAGTGCTGTTTGCGGTCGCACCTGGACAGCGGCGGGCGGCGAGGAATCCCGGATCCGTCAAGCCCCTGGCGGTGCGCGACCCCGGCGCTGGGGAGAGCGGCCGCCGCTTCGCCTTGAACAGTGAGGCCCAGGGGGGCGGGAGGACGGATCCCGGTCTCCTAGCTGAATAACTGTGTGAATCCATCTTGGACCCCCGCCCCCAAAGAAAGCGCCACAGGGCTGCGAAATAGGTCGCGGACAGGCACCGGTCGCTGGGTTGTGACGCGTACACAGGCACTGCCCCCGACAGCCGGCCCAAGAAAGCAAAACGCATCTGTCAAAATGAGGCAGGCAACTATAGAAATCCCGGTGGCACAACTCACCAGGCAACAGATGGAGAACCTGACAGATGAACAGATAAGAAACCTGTCAGAGGCTCAGTTCTGGGCCATTGTTATCAGGTGGCTTACAGAATTCACAAAAGATCTGGAAAAAGATGAGAAAGAAGCAAAAAACACTCATAATGAAAGGAACAAAACCACATACGAGACAGACGGTGAGGAAAAAAAATCCAGAGTTCATTTCAACAAACTGGAATATGGAGAAGGAACAAGCAGTCAACCAATGCAGAGAGAGGAAATGGGAAGCAACGATGAGAGGATCAGAAACCTCTGGGACAGCTATAAAAGGCCCAACATAAGAATCATTGGTTTGCCAGAGAGCGAGGAAGATGAACTAGAACTTGAAAAATTGAGTGAAAATATAATAAAGGAGAACTTCCCAGACTTGGGGAAGGAAATAGACTTATAGGTCCAGGAAGCACAGAGAGTTCCCAAAAAACTGGACCCAGGGAGAACCACTCCAAGACACATTATAATCAAAATGTCAAAAATTAAAGATAAAGAGAGAATCTTAAAAGCAGCAAGAGAGAAGAAAAGAATTATGTACAAAGGGGTCCCAATTAGACTATCAGCTGACTTCTCAAGGGAGACCCTGCAGGCAAGAAGGGACTGGCAAGAAATATTCAAAGTAATGAAAATCCAAAACCTACAACCACAAATACTCTATCCAGCAAAATTGTCATTCAGAATAGAAGGACAGAGAAAGTGTTTCCAGGACAAAATAAAACTGAAAGAGTTCATTAGATCCAAACCACTGTTATATGAGATGTTAAAGGGACTGGTTTAGAGAAAGGAGGATCAAGACAATGAAATCTAAAATGAAAACTGCATCACAAGAAACAACAGAAGCTAGGGAATTGAAACAAAAGCAAACTAAACAGGCAACGAGAGTGGAAAAAGAACTGTAGGTACGGGGAACATATTGGGGGGAGGTCAATAGGGAGGGGGAATGGGGAGAGGGAGGGAGATGATATAGGAATTAAGGATCATGGTAGGAGGGAATGGAATAGACAGAGAGGTTGAGAAGAACTGTATGCACAACTAATGGACATGATCTAAAAGGGGGGGACAACTGGAGGGAGGGGGGCCACCAGGTGGAGGGGAGCAGAGGGAAGGGAAATTGGCACAAATGTAATATAATCAATAAAACACATTAAAAAAAAATAAATAAAACCAGTTCTCACTGCTTGCTGCCCACACCTTGCATCGTGGGCAACATCCGGCTTCTTGGTCATGGAATAGGATGTCGCAAATGCCTTTATGATGACATTTCTTTCAGAGAGAAAGAGGAGACCATAGATCATCATGTGCTGTATAGTACTCAGTTCCTCCATAAATTGCCCAGAGCAGCTTGTCTGGGCAAAGCACAGTAAGCCCCTGAAGGATTCTGTGGCTTCTCAGGCCGATGAAGGAAAAACAATGTGCCAGCGTCCTTGTGTCCTTAGATGTTGGTGATGGCAGCACGCTGTTACTGAGCACATTCGGTATTTTGACATTTTTTTCCCCTGGTAAATTTTCCAGGAACAACTCTGTTTCTTCCAGTGACTGAAAATGTCAGTAACCATCAAACAGGTATAGCTGACCTTTTTAAAAAACAGAAGTGGTGGATTGACATACTGCCATTCTTTGTTCCTCCGATAGTTTGGAAACTTACAAAGTGTACTTCTGCTTATCTTCGGTTCCCTCACAGCCCCTACACATTTGTATTCTTGCTGAGAAATGCTGTTAATACAAAGCATCCCATTAACTTTATCCCACGGCATGAAATGTAATATTTATAGGAGATCAAGGTGAGACTTTTGGATTGTTGAAAGTTTCATTATGGAGGCCAGATTGTTTTGTAAGTAATGGTTAGTGCCTGAAGATAGTCGTCTAATACCCTTTTCCATCCTAAATGAAATGTAAAATATTTTGCGTAAGTGCTGGAAGTCAGAGAAGGGTGCTAGCCCATGTGTTAGAGAGTCGGAGTCGCTACTAGATGTAGCATAGCTGGTTCCGGAGGATTCATTTTCAACTCAACTCCACCAAGCAGAAGCATCGCCTTGACAGCAGTAAGTGTAGATCAGTGGTCTTCAAACTTTTTGCAGGATAACCCTGTAAAAGGATTGTTTAAAATGATGTACTGTCTCATGTTTATCACTTGATATCTAAATGAGTTTTATCATTTTTAAAATAGGAGGTAGAAAGCATTACACATTTTATAAGTTGAAAGAAGGTGAAGACTGTGAAATAAATTATTTTATGACATGATTTGACAAAATAGGTTTTAATGACTTTGCTAAATAACATGTTAAATCTGAAAGAAATCAGTAAAAAAGTTGCATATAGACTTTATCCAGCACATCCTGAAAAATTTGGTGACTCTAGGTTTTTTTATTTTTATTTTTTTTTAACATTTCAGTTACTTTAAAAATAATCCATGTCATTAATATCTTTATTGTGAATTAAAACTTCCAATACTGGTCAAGCTCATCCTTGCAGACCTATTTACTGAACAGGGAGTGAGAGAAAGGTAGGGGGTTTTTCCAAACTAACATTTTGAATCATTTAGAGCAGCATACCATATTAAGATTTGAGCCATATGAATAGCGTGATTTTGGGTTTTTTTGTTTGTTTTTGTTTTTTTTTTTTTTGGAGAGTGGGAGAAAGAATATTATTAGGACCAAAAGTTTCTCAGGCAGTTTTAGAAAAGAGTACATATGGAAGGTGAGAGTCTAGGAACTCACTTCCCTAAAACTGTGCCTTTGGAAAGTCCATTCGAAGACTGCTGGGAGAGAGACTGCTGGAAGGGCTTGTGGGCCCAATGAGTACGGTACTTTGTAGGAGGAGGAACATGGAGGGGATGGATAAGGCAGGCTGAGGGGAAGAAGGGGGATGTTCCGTTTAGAACAATTTAGATGCTGTGGGTCAAGTGCGTTTGAGGGTGCGCTGAGTCTCCTTCAGGGTGCAGGCAGTTACCTCCAACAGAAGGCAACACAAGAGGTGGAGCTTCTCCCAAAGTGGCAGGCTCGGACGACTCATGGCCTCAGCAGCCCTACTTATGATCTGAGGCGATGATTGAGTATCTACTATGTGGTAGGCATTGTCCTTGGTACCAGAGAGACTCTGCTAATGAAGACACACGAAGGTTTACATTTGTGGAATAGAGATGGAGAAACAGAGAAAATAAACAAATCTGTGAGAACATGTGAGGTACAGGTAAATGATATGATGAAAATCACCTGAGTGATATGATTGGAATGGCTACTCCAGCTTGGCTGATCAGAAATGGCTTCTCAGAGGAAGTGGCATTTGAGACCTAAAGCTATCCACATAAAAATCAATGAGCGCATCCAAAATTAGCAGATATTTATTGGGTGCCTGTTACATACAGGCACTTAGTTTACATTGGAAAATAGGCAGAGATCTTTCCCTGGAAATCTTACATTCTAATGGGTGAGAAGGGGACAGACACTAAACAATAAGCATTATAAACAAGTAAATTATACACTATGTGAGAAGATGGTGAGTGTTATACAAAAAGAAAAGGTGTAGAACAGTCTCGTGAATATAGGTAGTATGGAGGCAGGCAAGTATAATCACGGTGCCTGGGCAGGCATCGCTGAACCTGTGACTCTGCGTGTAGACTTAGGTGACTATAAAAGGGAGAGAGCTAGAACAAAGCCCGCGGATGGAAACATGCTGACGTGTGTAAGGAATGGCAGGAATGTGGCTATAGCAGAGTACATAGGGGGATTAGGGTTAGACAGGAGACCAGAGATGTCACCAGGGACAGGCCATCTAGGCCATGCAGGCCAGTGGGGGGATTCTGTGTTTTCACTCTAAACAAAAGAGGCAACCATTGTAGGGTTTTGAGCTGACTTAGATTTCAACAGGGTCACTCTGGCTGCCATGTGGAGAACTGGTGCCCTGGAGTAAGAGTGGAATAGGGAGCCCTTTAGGAGGGCCGGTAATCCAGGGCAGGATGAAAATGGTTTGGACCAGGGGCAGTGGTGGAGGTGGTGAGAAGTGGTTAGATTCTGGATGTATTTTGAAGGGTAAAGCCAGCATGATCTCTTGTCAGATTGGAAAGGGATGCGGGAGAAAGAAGAGACAGGTATGAGTCCAAGGTTGTGGCCTGAGTAACTGGAAGACAGATTGCGTCATTTGAGATGGGAAGGCTGTAAATGGAGCAGGTTTATTGAAGTTTGGCAGAAAGCATTCTAGACAAAAGGAAGAATTTTTATTCTTTTATTTGTACTTTAAAAGAGTGAATTTTATGCACTTAATATCTGGAGCTTATATTGTACATGATTTTCAAAAGAGAGAAGTAGCAGAAATAGAGGAAAAGAAGGCATTCCACAGATAACTGTTTTTCTCAGCAGATATAAATATACTGTAGCTATGTGTTAAAAGTTCTAATTTAAATTTATCAATAGAACAAAAATAAAATATCTAACTTAAAGGAGTGAAAAATATGATAATTATTTCACTAAAAATGAGGCAAAAGAAAAAAATGACAAGAAAATATATATGTAAAAAACTTTGAGGAGTGAGCAAGAACATATAAATGAATGGAATTAACTCTTTCTTTACAAGATGGAGGCTCTCTGATTAGAGATTCCTGCCCCACCCCACCCCTTACCACTTTCTACCTCCAGTAAAATTCCAGTGCTTTATTAGAGACCTGCCTAAAACAAAATTATAAAAAAGGTTAAAAAGTAAAATATTGCTCCACACAGAAACCTGCACACACATGTTTTATAGCAGCTTTATTCATAATTGCCAAATAATGGAAGCAACCAGGGCATCCTTCAGTAGGTGAATGGATAAACTGCGGTAAATCCAGACACTGGAACATCATTTAATGCTAAAAAGAAATAAGCTATCAAGCCATAAACTGACATTAAGGAAACGTAAAGACATATCAGTAAGTGAAAGAGACCAATCTGAAAACGCTACATACTGTATAACTCTAATCATATGACATTCTGGAAAAGGCAGAATTACGGAGATAATGAAAAGGTCATTGGTTGCCAGGGATCTTGGAGTAGAGAGAGATGACTAGACAGAACACAGAGGAATTTTTTATTTTTTTGAAAAATAAATAAAAATTTTAAGATTTATTGTTTTTCTATTACAGTTGTCCCACTTACCTCCCCTTACTCCCCCGACCCTGCACACCCTATCTCTCCATGTCCAGGGTCATTTATATTAGTTCCTTGACTGGACCCTTTCTCTTCTTAATACCATTCTCTCCCTCTTCCCTCCCACTTGGTCAGTGTCAGCCTCATGTTTACATGACCCTTGTTCAATTTTGCTCATTTGTTAGTTTTGTTCATTAGTTTCCTGTATTAGGTGATATCATATGGTATTTGTCTTTTGTTGCCTGGATTTTTTTTTTTTAATTTTTTACTATTGATTATGCTGTTACAGTTGTCCCAATTTCCTTCCCCTTTACACCCCCCTCCCTCCAGTTGTCTCCCCCCTTAGTCCATGCCCATTGGTCCTGCATATAGTTCTTCTCAACATCTTCCTGTCCACTCCACTCCCTCCCACTATGATTCCCAATTCCTGCACCATCTCCCTCCCTTCCCCCCACCCCCTCCCCGCTGATCTCCCCCCAGTATGCTCCCCTTACCTATAATTCTTTTCCCCTTCTCGTTGCCTACTTAGTTTGCCCTTGCCTCAGTTCCCTAGCTTCTGCTGTTGGCTGTTGTGATACAGTTTTCATTTTAACGTTCATTGTCTTGACCCTCCTTCTTCTAAACAAGTCCCTTTAACATCTCATATAACAGTGGTTTGGATCTAACAAACTCCTTCAGTCTTACTTTGTCCTGGAAGCACTTTCTCTGCCCTTCTATTCTGAATGACAGTTTCACTGGATAGAGTAATCGTGGTTGTAGGTTTTTGATTTTCATTACTTTGAATATTTCTTGCCAGTCCCTTCTTGCCTGTAAAGTCTCCTTTGAGAAATCCACTGATAGTCTAATTGGGACCCCTTTGTACATGATTCTTCTCTTCTTTCTTGCTGCTTTTAAGATTCTCTATTTATCTTTAATTTTTGACATTTTGATGATAATGTGTCTTGGTGTGGTCCTCCCTGGGTCCAGTCTATCCGGAACTCTCTGCAGAGCACAGAGGATTTTTAGCCCAGTGAAAATGTTCTGTGTGGTATTGTAATGATGGATATACAGGGTGGGGCAAAAGTAGGTTTACAGTTGTGAGTATGTGAAACAGAGTTTATTCTTGTATTATTATTTATTAATTATTATATTATTTTCCATACAAACAAATGTAAACCTACTTTTCCCCCACTTTATATGTTATATTTTTGTCCAAACCCATAAAGTGAACAACACCAAGAGTGAACCCTAAGGTATAATATGAACTTTGGGTGATTGTGATGTGTCAATGTGTGTTCATCGTTGATTAAAAAATTTATAATTTTGGTGAGTGATGTTGAAAATAGGGAGGCTATGCATGAGTGAGGGCAAGGGGTATATGAGAAATCTTTGTACCTTACTGTCAATTGTATTAGAAACCTAAAATTGCTATAAAAATTAAGTAAAAGTTAATAGTAATAATAATAAAGAGTGCAAAGAAATATGTAACAAGTATAACAATATTAGAAATAGACAAAATAGAATTCAAGGTCAAAGTATCAAATATAACAGTGATTTTTCATGTTGATAAAGTATACATAGACGGGCTAAGAGATACACTGTGAACCTAATAATATTGCATCAAAATACAAAAACATAATAAAGGCATACATATACAAAGAGAAATCATTAGGTTTTCATTTTGCCTGGTAAACCACTTTGAGAACTGAGAGCTTAATTTTACAACCTGATGGCAAAGAAAACCACAAAACCAATTTCTAAAGCAGAAATCGTGCAGGCCACATGTCTAATTATGATATGAAATTAATTAAAAATTAAAAATTACTAAAGAGAACAAAAATATGCAAAAACAAAACCTGAAATTATAGATCAACAATAAGAGAACTGCACATTAAACCCTGAGAGGATTCAGCCACCGAAGTTAGTACAAAGAGAAAAATGTAAACCTTAAATACAGTTATTTACAAAAGAGGACAACTAGAACATAAATGAACTTAGCATTCACTTCAGGAGACTGGGAAAAAAACAAAACAAAAGGCCCAAGCAAATAAATCCTAAAATGGTAGATGGAAGAGAATTTAAAACAACCATAAGAAGAAGGTAATCAAAGGGATACAGAAAGAATCAGTAAACTTAATCAGTAAAACCAAAGCCAGTTCTTCAAAAAGACAAATAAAACAGGCAAGCCTTTGGCAAGTTTTATCATGTAAAAGAGGCAAGAACAAAAATAGCAAATTTTAGAAATGAAAATGAGATATAATGAAAGAGATTGGTTTTTTTTACCTTTTGTTATCCTTTTATGTATAGCTTTATGCAAAGATTTTAAAAACTTAGATGAAGTGGACATTTCTAGGAAAATATCAATTGCCAAAGTTGACTAGAGAAGAAAAAGAAATTGGAAGAGCTCAACCTTTAATGTTATATTATTAAAAAATTCTAGAAGGATCAAAGACAAAATGAAATTATAAAAGAACTAGGAAGAAAATGTAAATGAGTTTCCTTATAGTCTTGGTAAGGGAAAGGTCTTCATAAGCATGATACAATAAGCCCTAAAAGGAAAAAAATAACTTAATTATATTAATATCTAAAGCTTCTTTTCAATAAAACAACTTTAAGCAAAGTAAATATAAACAAATTAGGAAGAAATATTTGTGACAAAGGCCTAATATTCTTAATGTAGGTGCTAATGTAACAATATTCTGAAGAATTTACAATTTAAATTTGAGTGGTAGTAGCACAGATTGTGAGATATAGTTGGATCACTGTATGTGTTTTGGTAGCAGATCCCATAGGTCTTTTTGATTGAATAGAAATGAGGGAAATGAAGAATCAAAAGTCTTAACCTGAGAAAATGAGTGGAGGGCACTACCATTTATCCACATGCTGAACACTGAGCAGGGAGCTTGTGTTAAGAAATAGATTTGGGGTGAAGAGTAGGGAGGGAGAAACAAATCCGATTTGTTTATTTTAAATTTGGGATTCTGACTTTTCATCCCAGTGAGAATGTCAAATACATAGTTAAATACATGAAACTCAGGTAACAGATCTTGTCTGGGGATAAAATTTGAGTCCATAGCAAATTGAGTGACATCTGAAGCCATGGGCATGGATGATGATGATACTTACGAAGACATGGTGATGATGATAATAACAACAATAGCTAACCTTCGTTGAATGCTTAACGAGAGTCAAAACATTGGGAAAGTTGATCTCACATGCCTTGGAAGTCTTGTGGCACTGAGAATACTGGCAATTCGATACTGATACTGCTGGTCTTGCTCTTGGGAAGAGGGAGACAGAGGCTGTGGCTCATGATGATTAAAGAGATCAGGGCGGCCTGTCTTCAGGGAATGTTGAGGTGTTCAGGAAGAGAGGGCTCAGTACTTGAAGGGATTCTTTAATCTGAAGACTCATTACTTTTTCCAAGTCAGAGAATTTAAAAAATAGTATCCCTTTGACTGTTTTCTGTCTTACATTATTTTCTTACTCTTCAAACTTCTGTTAGATGGGTATTAGAACTTCTGAATCTATTCTCTATGCCCCTCAACTTTGCTTTCATACTTCCATCTTGGTCATTTTGAATGGTGTTCTACCAATATGGAAGGAGACTCCTTTGCCAATCTTCCAGCTCTCAAATTTTCTGCTTCAACTCTGCTATTTGTTTTTTAATCCTCTCCTGAGGATATATTTATTGATTTTAGAGAGAGAAGAAGAGAGAGAGAGAGAGAGAGAGAGAGAGAGAGAGAAACATCAACTGGTTGCCTCCTGTATGCACTTCGATGGGGGATTGAACCCACAACCTAGGTATATGCCCTGAGCACGGATTGAACCTGCAGCCTTTAGGTGTACAGGACAATGCTCCAACCAAGTGAGCCACCTGGCCAGGGGACTATTTGTTTTATTTCAATAATCATATTTTTTTCATTCTCAAGATTTCTGATTAGTTTATTATTTTTATAAATCTTATCTTCTTGAGTCTTTTATACTTAGAACTGAGAGTTGCTAAATATACTAAACATATTAAACATTTTAGTTTTTTTAAGGTTTAAATTTAAAAGCTGTGAGGACTGCATTATAGTGACAAGATATAAAGGCAGATAGCAGAAATACTATCTATTATGGAATTTGAGTCAGACTTTATGGTAGTGTTGCTTGTAGACTTCAGGAAGAAATGGTAAAAAGAGGTATCTATTTCCTAGACTGGATTAAATACAGTAAAACTCCATTTTATTACCTCTGGCAACAAGAATAAAATTGAAAATCAAATTATACCAAGGAGTTCTCACAAACGCAGAAAAACATGAGACTGGGTCATGTTATAACAAGTAGATGACCTGAAAAATGTTTTTGCCTTTGGGAAAGTCATTATTGAAACTAACTGATGGTCAAACTTATTTTTCCCATCTAAGTTTGATATTCCAAGACACCAGTGGCTAAATATTACAGTGTATTGTTTTCCCCTACTCATTTTAATAACTTTGATGTTTAGAAATTTAAAAACTTTAATGCTTTTCTGGAATATTTTTATTGGAGTCATTAAAGTTGGGTTTTGCAACTTTGATTTTTACTGTAAAATATTTTGGCATAAATTTGGTGTTTTCCACTGTCTTAAAAATATGATTACTAGCCATTGATTAGAGTATTAAAAATCATTTAATATTCACTTTGATTTGTGTTAGTATGGAAGAAATGTAATTTCTGAGGCCTGCATTCTTCCTTGGAAGAAGCTGGAATACAAATATAGTTGTTGGGTCTTAGAGACCAGAATGATATAACCCATTCAAAACAGCCTGGAGCCCAAAGAACCATAAGGTTCAACATTTTGGCTCAACAGTACAGGTATGCTTTGTAAAAAACGAAGAATTAAGACATACACTCATGAGTCTATATAGTAGAACACTCTCCCTAAATGGTTTAAGTGTTTTTAATAGAATAGGTCCCAGAAACTTCTGTAGTCTGTTGTTGTTGTTCAATAAAATGAAGGTGAAATAAAGAAGTGCATATTTACTATCTAAAGATATGTTCTGACTTTGATATAATACAATGGGCAATGTTTAGGGCTGAACATTTCATTTCTTAAGTATCTAGGTAAGTAACAGGCTATATAGTCCCATATTTTAGAAACAAAATTTTAAAAGCTCAGTGTTACCAGTGACACTTGGCTATTTTCAAATTCCATCATGCAACTAGGTTAGTTAGCAAAACTCAGAAAGAAATTTGAATTATATCTAATATAATTAAGTTACATTGTAAATTTATAAATTCTTTTTGCCATTTTTTTTTGTCAACCATTCATTCATAGGTTCATGAGGGAGGGAAGAAACAATATTAGAAATAGCAAAGGGAAATTATTCAGGAAGTTTAATTTTAAGGGGAAAGGAGAGGGTATCCTGATTGGCCAATGTGAGTATTCAGTTCATTGGGAAAGTAACATCGTGATGTTGCAGTAGATTTTAAAAACTTCATTATCTCTTGAAATTATCCATCTCCCATTTAATCCAACACTGTTCCTACCCTGGTTTTTTTTTTTTTTTAAGGAGGCCAGTGAGACTAGAAGGTATTGGCAAGTGACAGTATTTTGGTTTGCTCTGCATTGTGTCTTATCGGTCCAGTACTTTGTGACTTTAGTTAATATATTTCTAGTCCCTGATCACCTCACAGTGAACCAGTGCTATTAAATGGCTAAACACCAGTACTACTCCAATGCTACTCTAGGTTTTTTCTGAAGAACCCCTACCTCAGCCTGACCATGTTCCTAGGAGGGTCTGGAAAGGTAAACTGCAGTAGCTCATCTCAAGCACGAACTCCTTGTGAAGCCTTCTTTTCATCTTAAACATATATGTGAATTTTGACTTTTACAATATGTTTATATGTTTTAATATAAAGTGTTTATCATTTAATAAAACCAGCTCTCCAGGAAAAAGCACCATATTTAGCCTTTTGCTTTTCATACTGTTGGTGCCCCAGGGAGTGGTTCTGCCCCAGTTTGAGGAATGTGGATGTACTGGAAAGAATACTTCATTGGGGGTAGAGGTGTTTGGGTTCTAGCCCATCTTTGTGATAAATTAGCCTTGTGACCTTGGGAAATTTGTTTAAACCTGTTGGTTTCCATTTCCTTTATATTATTAATTAGGGGGAGGTGAGCAGTCAGACGGGATAATCGCCAAGTTCTTCCCTTTTGTCATTCTGTAATGACAAAGAATCTTGAGTGCTAGACCCATCACTTAGTAGGACCTGTGTGGTTGCACTTCATAGGTCATAAGGTCCAGTGCGCACAATTCACAGCCCTTACCATCTTTACTATGTCAGCCGATGGTCATGGGTGCCAATTTAATGCCAACGGAAACCCTTGATTTGGGGTGCAGTGAAGGAGGAAACTCTTCAGTGCGAAGGGTTCAATTGTGATACAGCACCACTGTGGACCAGCTGTAGTGTCACAGCTCAATTAGGGAACCACATGGCTGTGAGGCAACCCTCAGGCAAGGCGGCTCTCTGGTTAGACAGCTCTGCTCTGGTTGCTTCTCCTGCTCTGCTCCACTCTGGTTCAGAGAAACAGTGTTGGTGTTTCAGCTCTAGCAGGGATAATGCAGCCTTCAATCTTCAAAGGAAAGGGGAAGTGTGCTCCTGGTGCTAGAGGGAAACCGACTTATACAGAGAGAAATCCCTGCCCTTGGTCCCTTATTGGTCCAAATTCTCACGGTTTGTTTGGTCCAAAAGGCACTGTTCTGATTGTTTGGAATGGAGCTGCTTTGAGTGGTCACTGAACATGCTAATGAGGATATAGCTCATAGCTCAGACTGGACAGGGAACATCTCAGTACTATTGGCTGAAATAGGATTTCAAGAACTGCTTTACAAATGTTGGCTCAAACAACAGAGACACAGCATAGGCAGGCAGTTCAGTGCAGGAGGCAGGTAATTTAGTGCGGGCTTCTCTCTGAAGCATGGCTTGCATGAGAAGCCCCTGTTTAGAAATAGCTACTAGGCTCTGTTCATAAATTTGAGCCTAGTTAGCCAGTAGGAGCCCTTCTTGGTAGGTATCTTTCTTGGGGTCTACAGCTATCTTGTAATTACAATAAGGATTTTTTAAAAATCCTCACCCAAGGATATGTTGAGAGAGAGAGAGAGAGAAACATCAATGTGAGAAATATCCATCAGTTGCCTACCATACACACCCCAACCGGGGATCAAACCCACAACCTTAGGCATATGCCCTAACTGGGAATTGAACCCACAACCTTTTGGTGTATGGGATGACACTCCAAGCAGCTGAGCCTCCCGACGAGGGCTACACTAAGGATTTTTTATTAGTGAATTAATAAAGAATGAGTGGGCATTTTGGCATAGCTGATTACACATTCCTCTTTCCCTTTCCTACCTAGATGGAAATACGAATTTAATATGAACAAAATCCATAGACCTCCCTTGGCAAATAAAGACATGGGCATAAGAGTTCCATGAATTAACCAGTTTTTATATTTACCATTCTCGTCCCTTCCCCTCAACCTGTGTCCTTTCTGATAGAAATCTAACCACTTCTACAAGAGGGAGCCAAAGAAATATTCTTCTATAACCTCAACCAAGAGCTGAAAACGTATATCAGCTTTTAAAAGAAATTGCCATCTGTGAAGGGTGGTACTTCTGTGCTGGTCCAAATTTCTGTGTAAAGCACACTCCCTAAATTAACCAGATTGTATTATGAGAACAAGTGTCACTCTTAATCTTAAGCTTTTTTCCCCCTCACATGAGGATGTGTCGGTTGATTTTAGAGAGAGAGAAAACGGGGTGAGGGCAGGGAGGAGAGAGAGAGAGAAAGAGAGGGAGAGAAACACTGATGTGAGAAAGAAACATTGACTGGCTGCCTCCCACCCACACCCCGACCAGGTTTCGAACCTGCAACCTAGGTATGTGCCCTGACAGGCAATCGAACTTGTAGCTTTTTGGTGTATGGGACGATACTCCAACCAACTGAACCACTTGACCAGGGTTTCTTTTTAAGCTCTTTAAGCTATTTCTCCAAGCTGCATTTCCTCTTGAAGAAGGACGTTGTGTGCCTTGTTTGAAAGTTGGTTTGATTAACATAGCTGGAATTATTGAATGGAGAGAAAGAACTGATATACTTTAAGAACAGGGAAATTTACTAGTCCCTTTGCAGAATACAGTATATCTGATAAGTATATTATTATGTGGCAAATATTCCCACCTTCCAGATGGTGGAATGGTTTCCGGATCATGCCTCAAGGTCATACTAAGTCACAGGGCTGGGCCTCAAACCCACTCCTAACAGTGAGCCTAGGCTGCCCATGTCTTCTGCCTCTCCATCACTGCCTGACACTTGTTCCTACCACCTGTACTTTATGGTCACTAGTTAACTGAGGTATAAGTGTATTTGGATTTCTGCCCTGGTTGATAATGAGGACTTGGCTCAGATCACCCCTCAGAAGTAATAGAAAACTCCCATGTCTTGAGCTAAAAATCTAGAAACATTTTAAGTGACTAAGTCCCTTAGTTAGCTTCCACCTGTGAATCTATGATAGTTATCCTAAACTGTTTCTGATAAAACAACTTAAAAGTGGCAGCCAGTGACCAATGCAGGGGCTTTTGGTTAGTACAGTATTTGCATTACAGAAAGTGATTTTGGGGGATGATAATGCAAAGTTTAATGTTAGCAAACTACAGGTGGAGTGGTATTGAGGCATATATTTCTATGCCTGTCCTCTGCTATATTCACTGGGCCTTACAGTCCTCCCTGGAGCTGTGGCCCAGACGGAGGAGGAGAGTGACTCTGTGGTTTAGGGAAAGGTGGAAAGTTATAAGGCTTAAACAACAGGGCCTTTCCTGATGTCTGGCTTTAGACTTGGGACAGGAACATTAATATGTACAGTGGAGATTGGCTACAGAAGCATGCACCCTTGAAGGCTCCTGCCCAGATGAGTGAAGCTGTGGTTTGCTCAGAGACATGGAGTAGTTTAGTAGAAAGATCACCAGCACTAAAGCCAGACCAACTCGCGTTGTAATTCCAGCATTAGCTTTTACCCAGCTGTGGGACTTTGGGCAAGTTATTTAACTTCTTGGAGTCTCAGTTTCTTATCTGGGTAACAGGTGTAAAATATACATTGAAGGTACTATTAAAAGATTAAGAAATGATACAGCAAATAGTACGGCTTCATTTATAGTTGCCAAAAGTTGGAAGCAACCAAGATGCCCTTCAATAATTGAATGGATAAATAAACTGTGGTACCTCCATGTGATGAAATATTATTCAGCAATAAAAAGAAACAAGCTATTGAGTCATGAGAAGTCATGGAGAAACCTTAAATGTGTATTTCTAAAGGAAGCCAATCTGAAAAGGTTGCATAGTGTATGATTCCAACTGTATGATACACTACAAAAGCAAAACTATGGAGACAGTAAGAAGATCAGCGATTGCCAGGGTTTTGGGGTGAGAGGTTGAGGAATGGATACTAAAACACAGGGGATTTTTTGGGAAATGAACTATTTTGTATGATAGTGAAATGGTGGACACATGGCATTGTGCATTAATCAAAATCCATAGAATATATAATACAAAGAGTGATGCCTAATGTAAACTATGAATTTTAATAAACAAAGTTTTCTCAAAAAATGGAATAGGATGATGTATATAAACTACCTAATTACTAACCAGTTCATGCTAGGCTGTAATAAATGATAGATATTAATTTTTTATTCTTAATGTAAGTTCCAATAATGTTATTCAGACACAGTTTCTGTTTCACTTCAGTTTTAAATAAAAGTGATATTATTATTTAAAAACCTAGCTGGTTACCAAATGAGAATTAGCTCTCCTTTGTAACCATGGATTGGTTCAAAAAAATATATTTTCTCCATTGCTGTTTATCCTATACAAAGTTAATAATGGTCTGTTGCTGAATTCAAGTAACGAACACTCTGGCTCAAGCATGTTACATTGAGTTTTATTGCAGTTCATGATTTACAGTTGATGTAAAATTTGGGTCTGGACTTGGTTAGTTATAATGCAATTGCAATATACACCATCTTGAGTTGATTGTTGCCATATTCTATATTGTAATGTAAAATGCTAACTGTAATCAAGAATTGCCCAAGTACAGTTTCCTTATTTATCCTTCATGAAGTTTCTTCTCTTTTGTATAAGTTTTTTTTGTATGGTTTAAATTAGAATGGGAAGAAGAATCAGGAAATATAAATTTAGGTGACAAGTTGAATTATAAAAGAATTACATCACAAAGCATTAAAATGGTGTACAGAAGACTTTGCCAACATCTGACAGAGTAAAAGGGATTGTATCATTAAATAAGAACTAACACCTATTCTATAACTGGAAATTGAGTGCTTCAGAATCCCTTTCCCTTTTTCACTAGACGCTAAAAATATAGCCGTGCAAAAATGTTCGAAGTGGCTAAATCCCACAAACTCGTATCCAGCACAGCACAACAGTGCAGAGGTTGTCGAGAATATAAAGTCTCTGGGCTTCTACAGAGCCCTGAAAAGCTAAACGGTACATCCGTGTTTCTGTCGTCTCCCTCTTGGTTGGAAGCTTTTCTTGGCTCATTTCGGAGATGTGGAATTACAAGTAATCAGAGGAAATTGTGACGGAAACTTCCCCTCTCTTTCCTGTCCTCTTTCTCACACATCTGTGCCTGTATCCCTCCTCTCACATCCACATTGTCCACACCTGTTGGAGACACTGAGCATTGTAGTTGGTTTCTTCTGCCCCACCTCTCTAACATTTTAGATTGAAGTCGCTGGCTCATGGACTGGGATCTGTCTGACAAATTATCTCAAAGCCAAGGGTACCTCCGTGGTCCAGATGCCAGCAACAAGGGGTGCTTGCTGGCATGATGTAGGATTGGCCTGAGTGCTGTGGACATTGGGCAACTATTAGCCTAAGGACAGGTGGAGCTGGGGTAGGAAAGGGGGCAGGATGAGCTTAGAGCTACCTAGAAAAGGGAAAGAATGTAAATTAGGGATGGGGGAATAGGTGTTTCTAAGGAAACTGAGAGCAGATCGGAATCCAGAACCACCCTTTACCCTATCTGCTAAGGGTGTCTCAGAACAGAGACAGAGAATGTTACCCTGCAGACCAAATGCTTAAATTGAGGGGTATAGACAGGTAAGGGAAAGCAAGGGCAGTAGTTGACTTGGTTGTCAGAGCCTAGTGGCCATGTAAGGTTTCTCAGCTGCCTGCCAGTTCTCTGCTGAGGCAATGCCAGCTACAAAGTACAAACCATACTTTCGTCCTGGCTGTAGACATATTGGTTCCCACTAACTACAGTCATTCAAACAGGCTCTAGTTTCCTGGCATGAGCAGATTGTTCCCACTGAGTGCACATGCTCTGTTGTGAGCAAGGCAGGGCGAGTCCTCTGAAGAACTGGATGGATTCCCCATTCTGAGTTTCTCAGTTTCGGGGTGGAGGGAGATGGAGAGGAGCTGACTTCACCTTCTGTTTATGCAAGTTTGGAATGAAATGAATAGAGGCCACATTCCCCCCAAAGTAAACAAGGTTCAAATGGGATTACTCAATAGGAATTCAGTCCAACTGCAATTTAAGTTGTTTGAGGGATTTAAATATTTAACCTACCCTCATCATGAATCCTAGAATCATATGTAAGCAGTAATGACCAAATATAAACAGTGCAGTTGGAGTCAGAAGTGTTGCAACTAGTACAACTTCTGCTGTGACATCCTAGAAACTTTTGAGTATGCCAGAGGAAACAAGCCTGAAAACACGGAACTGGCAGCCAGCAGGCCTGGCTTCTCCCGCTTAGCCCACCACTAGCTCTCAGAGCCTCTAGGTCTCTGGTCAGTTAAGGACACAAGCAAAGCGTCTCAGAGAACAAGTCGTTTTTATAATTTGAAACATGACAGAACAAACAGGGATGCATGAAATCACCCATATTAATGGTGAAACCTGAGTTCATGGTTCTATTTATTTTGTGATAGTGTATATACCCAACTTTCTTCTCAAAATAGAAAATCAAAACTTACTGTTACTATATCTAATATCTGTGCCCCCACGTTTCATTTCAAATTACGTGAGTGATTAAAAGGTTTGGTCTATCAAGGGTTCTCTACAGAGGTTGGAATCACCCCATTGGTGTGTTTTAGCAATCTATGGGGGTACTTTTTAGATGTCACAATGATTGGGAGTGTAGTGCTAGTGACAGTCAATGGACATGGGCAGAGCTGCTAAATAATATTGTGGTAATCCTTCAAGGAATCATCCCACTACCAGCATGTATTTTAGGTACTGCCAGATAGTCAAAGAATCCAACTTTGCTTTACATATAAACATTGTATTTTTCACACATTTAAAAATATATGCTGAATTGTCTAGGAATATGTATAAATTGAGGTAAGATTATACTGTACTTTGTTTTTTTCATAACTTTAACAAGAGTTATTCATTGTTTCAGGAAAATCAGATCACCAATAGCAAACACTAATGATGTCTGAGTCACCAAAACAACACAGTTGTACAATCGACACTGTAGCGATCGCATTCATGGTGATTCTATACATGTGTGACTCTGAGTCTTCATTACCCTTTAGAATGGTTGTGCAGAGTATTTATATATTAAAATACATATTATTTTATATAAGTTCTTTTTATTTCTCCTTTGTATTATAATTAGTACATTATATTAATTTAAAAAATATATAGGTAGGTTATTTTGCTTTATATCAGATTGGTAAATATAATACTATAAAATGTTATAAAAATGCATTGTATTTGATTGGATTGAAAACAACTGTACCAAAGGATCCTGTTTCCTTTTAACTTTAAAATTCTATAAGCCTGAGTCCTAGGAATTAACTTAACCAAGGAAGTAAAAAACCTGTACTCAGAAAACTACATAACACTGAAGAAAGAAATTAAGGAAGATACAAATAAATGGAAGCATATACCATGTTCATGAATGGGAAGAATCAACATCATTAAAATGTCCATACTACCCAAAGCAATTTATAAATTCAATGCAATTCCTATTAAAATACCAATGACATATTTCACAGACCTAGAACAAATACTTCAAAAATTTATGTGGAACCAAAAAAGAGCCTGAATAGCCACAACAATCTTCAGGAAAAAGAACACAGTAGAAGGAATCACAATACCTGATACCAAACTATACTACAAGGCCATGGTAATCAAAACAGTCTGGTACTGGCATAAGAACAGACATATAGATCAATGGAACAGAATAGAGAGCCCAGAAATAAACCCTGGTCTGTATGGTCAACTAATATTTGACAAAGGGGGAAGGAGCATAAAATGAGTGAAAAGAGCCTCTTCAACAAATGGTACTGGGAGAACTGGACAGGGACGTGCAAAAAAATGAAACTAGACCACCAACTTACACCACACACCAGAATAAACTCAAGATGGATCAAAGACTTAAATGTAAGTCATGGCACCATAAAAGTCCTAGAGGAAAACATAGGCAGGAAAATCTCAGATATCCCACGTAGGAATATTTTCACCGATATATCTCCTAAGGCAAGGGAAATAAGGGAAAGAATAAACAAATGGGACTACATCAAACTAAAGAGTTTCTGCTCAGCAAAAGGAAACATCAGCAAGATGAAAAGGGAACCAACCATATGGAAAAATATATTTGCCAATGATATCTCAGACAAGGGATTGATCTCCAAAATATATAAAGAACTTACACAACACCAAGAAGACAGGCAACCCAAGAAACTTCTACCATTTGCAACAACATGTATGGAACTAGAGAGAATTATGCTTAGTGAAATAAGCCAGGCAATGAAAGACAAATACCATATGATATCACCTATTACAGGAGACTAATGAACAACACAAACTAGCAAAATTGAACTAGAGGGCATAAGCCTATGATCTCATTACCTGAGTGATTGTCTAATACAGCAAGGATGCCAGCCTGGGAAGGCCACCCTCCCCATTACACCCCAACTCTTATTAGGGATTTCTGGACCCAAGGGCAGGTAGGACGATGACCATGTCTAGCTTGAAGCAGCTAGAGGAGTACGAGACCTTCGCCCATTGTCCTTTATAAGATTACAAAGGGTCTTAAGTCTGGGTGGGGGGGATTGTTATTTTTTTATTGTTATAAAAATTAACTAATTAAAAATAATAATATAGGAAAGGGTGAAGCCAAGGAACTTATATGCATGACCAATGAACATGAACTAAGGGGGGTGGGTTTGCTGGGGGCAGGGGGGTACTGGGCAGAGGGGAGCAAGGGGGAAAAAATTGGAACTATTGTAACAACATAATCAATAAAATATACTTTTAAAAAATTCTATGAGCCCGTGAGGTTATTTAGTCTGATGTCTTCACAGGTGAGTAAACTGAAGTCCATTACGTCTTTCATGGGCTGCATTCCACAAATATTTATTGACTTTGTCCTAAGGATGTAGGTGTATAGCTTGTTACCATGAACAAAAATATCCCTGTCTTCAAGGAGACTCCACTCTGGTAGCCAAGATGAAATATATGCCAAGAGATAAAAAATAGCAAATCCCATAGCTGATTAGTAGCTCCGCTGCATCTAGAACCCACCATTGCTCTGAGCACTGGTCTCTGTCCCCGTTGGTCAGGGGCCTGAGTTGGGGAGGGGCCTGACATTCTAAGGCCAGAAATATTTCTGGCTGTGATCATTGGTTGGGTGGGGAATATATCACCAATAAAAAGAACAAGATTTTAGTTTACTCTCTACTTTCTTTTTCAGAGTAGCTCCCCCCACTTTTATCCCCCCACCTGTATGGACATTAGGATAGCTGTGGTGAGAGGGAAGGGCACAGAAAGCTGGTTCTACAGCAGTGCCATCTAACAAACATAATGCAAGCCACATATGTAATTTTAAATTTTCTAGTAGTTGCATTTAAAAAATAAAGTATATGTAAAGTTAGCCTGACATATATTTAACCCAAAATAGTCAAAGTTTTATCATTGCAACATGCCAAGAATAGCAAATAATCATTAATGAGGTGTTTTACACTTTTTCCTACTAGATTCGGAATCTGCTGTGTACTTCACACTGATAGCACACTGCAGTTCATATGGGGCTAGTGGCCACCGCGGTGGCTTTCAGCCCTTTTTCTGTCTCTGCCTGGTTCACCTGTCTGGGCACTCACATCTATAAATAACTTCTCTCATCACATGCACTGATTCCCAGTCTAGGGGATGCGGGTATAACAGGTGACCTTTACTATCACCCACCTGCTTCCTGTGCTAGAGTCAAAGGCTTTAAAAATATGGGTGGGCTTTTGCTAAATCTTACTCGCACAGCTTAGTGTGCTCAGGCGCCTGCCCCAGAAGGAGAGACTGATGGCCTGGAATGGGAGGTCTGGATCTGGAGATGTGGCTGAGTACCAGGAATGCAAGGGCTCAATACTATAGAACTTAACTCTAGAATTTCACAAATTCACTATTTTTTAAATACTTTTTTATTCTCATTTGATTCTCACATTTTCATGTAGCTCATTTATGGAATGCATATACAAAGGGAATTGGACCAGGTGACTTTGTAAAGTCCTTCCCTATTTATGTTACTGCCTCCTAGTTTGGAAAGCAGTTCATTAGAGCATTGGACCTGGTCCTTCAAGGGACACAAATTCAGGCTAGGTCTCCCCACAGTGGCTCTGAAGTATTTAAAATATGTTTTTAAAATGTCCAACAGCTGCGTTCAGGGTGTGTGTGTGTCTGTGTGTGTGTGGAGGGTGGATGGGGGCAGAGAGTGCGGAGCCTGGCTGGGCAAAGTGCTTAACATACGATTCAGTAGGAAAACCATTTGAGGTAGATGCCTTAGTTGTTCTCATTTTCCACAAAAGGAAATGGAGGCAAGAGAGGTCCCAGTAGCTGTCGTTATTCTATTCTTTATGGTTGTGTGGCAGAATTTTTTTTTCTTGGCATAAACCTGCCTGCCCCTTCTTATTTATTATTCTTTTTCATGAATATCTTCTTCTCCCCACGCGCCTCATCCCTCCACCACAAATGAGCTTCAGTTCAGTGAGGAGAAGCTCATCATAAAATAAGTTGGAGGCCTCTAATCCACTATCTGTGGCCCTCAGACTTCTAAACTTGTTTTCATTTGATGGCTCAGAATCCTTCCTTTGGAAGCTCAAGCTGGGAATGTGTGATTCAACTTTACATAATACAGCCGTCAGGGATCCAGTTTGCCTGTCATCTCCTGGGGGTCAGAACGGGGACTGCTGCTGCTGCTGGTCAGGGACAAAGGCAAGAGGTAGGGGAAGGGGAACAGTTACATCAACACAAGGAAAGCATTGCTATTGGTGCAGACAAGCCAGTATAGTGACACTAATTGTAAACAGTGTTTTAAATTTTCAGTTTGGTGGTCATCAATCCAGTAGTCATCATATCTGCTTCCTTGTTCCCCTTGCAAACATTTTTTTTCCCTAAGATCTTAAATATTTATTTCTAGAGAGGGGGGAAGGGAGGGAGAAAGAGAGAAAAAGGAACAGCAATGTGTGGTTGCCTCCCATGTGCCCCCAACCAGGGACGTGGCCCTGTAACCCAGGCACGTGCCCTGACTGGGAATTGAACTGGCGACCCTTTAGTTTGCAGGCCAGCGCTCAATCCACTGAGCCACACCAGCCAGGGCGCAAACATTTTCTTTTGGATATAGTGTTGCTTTAGGTCCAGTCCAAAGGCCTAAGATGTGTAAGCAAGTTCCTCTGGGTTGGAGAAAGCTCCAGAAGCAGCTCTAACCCCATTTTAAAGTGGCCCCATTTATATTATTTTTTACAGAGGACAGAAATATTTGTTTGCTTATCAGCATATTTTCTCTGTGCAGAAAACCTTGTGTGAGGAGTGAGCCTTTTATAAGAAGGCTGTTTAACACACCTGGAATCAAAATTAGAGGAGTTAGATTATTGTTGAAAAATTAAGTAGTTATAGTTGAAGAGGAAATTATTACAAAGGCAGCTAGCAAAAAAGGCCAGCTTCCCCTCTAGGCCTCCCCAGCCACTCACTTCTTACTTAGCCCCTCCCTCAGAGGCAACCCTTATCACCAGCTTCCACAGGTTAGGTTGTCTGAAGCCTCCATCTCCTGCACAGGGAAGTACCTGCACACAGGCCAGGTAACTGTGTCGTCTGGTTAGGCTACTTTCCTTCACCAATTCTTTTCTTGACAGATAGGGGCAGGAGGTAGGGACATGCATGAGCAGTGGGAATGACAGAGGCCAGTTGGGAGAAGAAGCACATGGGGGTCTGCTGAGTTAGAAAGATCTGTACTCTGCAGAGGGGAGGATATGCAGGGGGTAGGCGCTAAGCAAGGAGCTATCAAGTGACCGCAGAAAGGAGTGTTCCCAGGCCCCTGGCAGGGAGCAGCTGATGAGTATTCTCTGACCTCTTCAGGCCCTGGGGAACAGGGCAGGAAGGAAAAACCACACACAGAGACGTAGAGAAGCTCTTCCCCACTGTCTTGATGGGGGCAACAATCCTGCCCCAGAAAGATACCCCAATGAGACAGAGCAGGATCAAATGCACTGTGAGAGGTGGTCTGGCCCCAGAGCAGCTGTGTTATACATGGGGTCAGTCATATCTTACGACATAGCCAAGTAAGATGCCTTCCAACTTCAGTACTGGGACCTGGACTCAGTACTGGAGAAGGTCTGCAAAAAGGAACAATTAGCCAATCCATTATGTTGGCATTTGAGCCACCAGATAAGGCTTTTCCCCTTAATTAGGGCTGTCACAGATAAAAATATGTTTCCAGCTGACTCCTGTTATCCACATGGGCAGACCTATTATCCTGACTGGGTCTGGCCCTCTGTGTGAGGGCTTGTTCTGTGTGTGCATTCTTGGCAGCTTTGTAAAGGATTCAGTAGGAATAAACACAGGGCCTGATTCCTGCCCTTCATCTTGAAGAGAAGACTCATTTGTACACATGGTCTAAGCCAACAAACTAGGGTGGTTCAAGAGCAGGAAAATAAAGTTAGCAGGGGTGGGGTGGGGTGTCTAGAAACCAGTTCATGTGAGGAAAATAAAACTAATACTAATGAGGGATCTAGAAGCCAATTCAAGTGAGGAGCCAGGTATTTAGTGGAGAGGGAGGACTAAAAGGAGCCATGAACGTCATCTCAAGATATTTGCAGAGGCGGTGGAACTTAGTGTGTGGTGGTTAGAAGTCAGATTGCCTGAGTTCAAGTTCTGGTTAAGGCACTTATGACCTCTGAGGACTTGGGAACATTATTTCACTTCTCCATGCTTCAGTGTCCTCATTAAGAAAGTGAGGATAATATCTATCTCATAGAGCCGTTGTGAGAATTTAGCAGTCAGTACACTTGTAATAGTGCTTGATAGGCCAAGCACTAAATATATATTTGCTATTATGCATAAGAAGGCTGGGAGCAGCAAGTGGCCTTCACCAAACGACCAAAGTTGGATCAGTGGAGAATCTACTTCAATAAATAGATTAACTTCTTTTAATATTAGAGTTGCCCAGCGGGCCCCTTGAAAAACAGTAAGCAAAGCAAACTAGAGTTCAAATGGACTTATTCTTTTACCCAGATGCATTTGAGTTCTGCATATCTAGTCATCTACTTGACATTTCCACTTGGATATCTCCCAGGCATCTCACATTTGAGATGTTCAAAACTTATCTCTGGATCCTATTTCTTCTGGCTCCTCCTTCAGCCTTCTCTATTTCAATACCAGCCACCCAGTCACTCAAGGTAGAAACTTGACAGTCATCTTTGATGCCTCTATCTGCCTTGTCCTCATATGTAACTTATCAACAGCAGATGTCCATTCCACCTCTTTAATATCTTTGGAGCATCTACTTTTCTACATAGCCACTGCTATTCTAGTTCAAGGAATCATCATCTCTCCCCTCTACTAACTTCCTAACTGGCCTTCCTGTTTTACCTCTGCCCCAAGGCTGGAAAGCCTATAGGGTAGCTTGGTGTACCAAGAGTAGGTACACTGCCCTTATGGGAAGATGCACCCAAGGCCAGGCCTTTGTGAGCAGACGGAAGCCAGATTTCACCCCTCACTGGTGGCTGGCAACCTTGTACTTCAACACCTGCTCACCATATGCACTGGTCTTTCTTTCCAGTTCATTCTTCCAACAGCAGTCAGAGTGATTTTATTAAAATGTAAGTTGGATCACATCACACTTCTCTCCAATGTCACAGCCTTTGATGGCTTCCTGTTGCCCTTGAGCCCCAAATCAAATTTGAGCTCCATCTACAGTGGTATATTAATATCCGTCGTGTTAATTATCTTTATAGTTATTAATAAGGTAGAATATTTTGCTATAAAAACTAGACCCAGGGTACATATTAGTCCTTTGGAGAGCTGAGAGACACTCCGCCTAGAGCAGAGGCCATGTACTGAACCCCTAAGTGCTGTGGCCGGCCTGCAGACACATTTGTTTGGTTCACACAGCATTTGAAAATTTAGTTAGTTGACACTATTAAAAATGAAAATTTCGCCTGAAATACATTAGAGATTCTTGGTATCGCCTCAGAGAAGATGTGGAGATGTGGGGTCCTCCTCCTCCTAGGGTGACGGTTGGCGGGTGCTGAGCAGCAGTAGCCCCCCTTAGCTGGAGCCTGCGCACTCATTCTCCCAGCCCCCACGCTCCAGGTGCATACCCAGTTATGTTCCCCACCAGGCCAGCATACATTTGCATGTGTAGCCCTTGAGCTTGGCCAACCCTTGAATTTTACATGGGAGGAAGTAAAGGCTAGAAAGGTAGATCGTGAGCCATCTCCTGGCTTCTGCTATCTCTGCTGAATTGCAGCTGCCTCTCAGTTGAAGACTGAAAGGAAACATACTATGCAACTTGGCTAATTATTCTTCCTGCTATGACTGCTAGCCAAGTGCCCTTTGGTTGTTTTGCTTATATCTGTGGCCACATGGAAATTAGAATATATGATTTGAAGGACCAAGCTAGTAGTCTATGAATATCACCTACTCTGCATAAGACTAGCCCAAATAAGAAAAGTGGAGAAATAGAATTGAATAATGACATGGAAAATAAACCTTACTGTGTTGCAAAAAGGTATGAAGTCAGCTGGGTTGTCACCTTTTCAGGGATGGAGAAATTGAGATGTAGACAGCAAATAGTCAGAGACAGGAAAAGGACTGGAGAGCAAATCTTTGGGCTTGTTTCCCTGTACCATGCTGCCACACCCTGAAAATTACTGTGTATAGATCAATCACTGCAAAGAGGGAAATATACAATTTACCTTGGCAAACAATGGCTTTGACTAATCAAGAGAAACTGGAATGAAATACAGCCTTAGAGCCTTGAGTCAGAAGGAAAAAATCTTCCTGTGTTCTTCAGAGAAGGAGGCCACATTAGGCCATAGGGAAATTAGCCTTGACAACTACCAGCTCCTCCCGGATACTGCATCCTCTTTGTACCACAGTGTGTCATTGCCAAGCAGATGAGAGACAAGATTGCTCATGAATCAGGACTCTAGACCTCATCCTCGTGGCAACTCTGGGTTCCTTCTCTATTAGCTGTAGAAAGGCAAGCTAATGAGTGAAAGTTTATGAGGGAAAAGGAGTGACAGGACAGGTTCCCAATCACAATCCATGGGAGGGAGTTTGTTGTTACATGCATTCACCTTTTGGGCTTTGTCTATTGTATTATTGTATAATTCTCCTTTTTGTTTTCCATTGTAATCTAAAAAGTTTAATGATACCTGATAGTACTTCTTTTATCTGTATTCAAGTATATCTGACAATTTCTGCACACATTAACATTCTCTTATGATTAAGCCAATATAATTTGAATATTTTATCAGTGAGAGAAATATTTTCACCTAGACATAGATGTAGCAAGCACATTTTTTCTTTCAAATTTATTAATCATTGCTCAGCAACGGAAATCAGGTTTATGATTTCATAGATTGTCATCTTATAATGGCAGACTAATCAATATGATGATGAATGCAAATGAAATGCACTCATTTAAAAATAGGCTCAATTGTTGATTTTATTTCTAGAACCCCTGGGACTTTTATCTGTTTTGCTCCCTTAAAGAATATACCAAAAGAGCGAGTAAAGGATCAATAACTAATATCATCCCCTCCACTCCCTTTTCCCTTAAACAAGAGTAATTTTCACAATTCAAACTAAAATTACTTACACTGATGATGTATTTTCATTAATTGGTTGGATCAAAAAGAATAGAAAACATTTTTCTTTTAAGAATTCTCTGCCACCAAGTTTTTTCAGCTAAAGAATGTTCCTTTGTTACAATAGTCATACATTCACTTTTAGTCATTTAAAATGTGAATTCATTGCTATTCTCATCTTTGTCAAACTTTGTCTTTTTAAAAGTGAGTTCTTTTTCCTTGGTGGCTCATGCAGAAGTGGAGATAATGATTTTGTGGAGAATGCAGGGAGAGTCTAGAAGTAGGTAATGGACAGGGGGTGTGAAGTGGAGAATTGTCAGAGGAGAAAGGAGGGCTGTTGGAATGGAGTTATCCAAGGGAACCATGCTCGGAAGGGCACCCATCGTAAAACCCAGCCAGATGCACGAGTCTGGGGGTTGTCAAAGAGCAGAGTCTGCCATCCAGCAGCTTGGGAGCAAACTGTACTCAGCCGTGAACACCCTGAGTTGTGGTGAACACAGGGTCTACACCAACAAAATAATGAAGTAGATGGCATTTCCCCAGTGAATGGAAATTTGCTTTTACCGTGTTCCAAAACACTGGCTCCACTTTGGTGTGTTGTGTTTTTATTTGTAATGCCCTGCCTTGATGGTTCCTGGAAACTCTCCTGCGAGTCTGGGTTTTGGTGCCAGCTGTAGGGCAGCATTACGTCCACTCCTGGTCACTATTTTGACACACCCCAGGTTCCATTTCCAGTGTCTCGGCATACTTTCCAGTGCTTCCAGTAATTGATTGTGCAAAACACAAGACCAAAAGCAGATGGGACATGTGTAGATAAGCTGTTTTGTTTTTCATCCCTATAATTTCCTGGGTTTGATAGCACTTCAATTTTCTAACCATAAAAGCTGCTTCTATGCTCTCTGGAACACTTACACACAAAGTGTTGCCAATAAGTAGGCTAAAAGAATATTACATGTGGTTTTCTGTTGTTTTGGGTTTTTCTTCTTTCTTTTTTAAAGAAGTACCCTACTGCTGGAGAATGAAATTCAAAAAAATTACTTCAAATATATTTGTCAGAGTTCAGATTACTTATGGAACAATTGTGTTAACACTGAAGAATATTTTAAAATGACATGTCATAGCTGAAACTAAAACCCTAGCCTTCTGCTGAGTGGTATTCCTGAGGTGCTCACTCTGGGAAGTCACAGGATTCAGTCACCAAAATTTTAGATGCTAGTTGTGGTGTCTGCATTTCTTGCTCTGGTCACAGAATGTGACTGATCAGCAGGAAGTCCAAGCTGCCACTGGACAAAGTAGAGCATGGTGATGGGAGGTGACAGCACATTACAGGAGGTATCCCTTTGGGCCCACCTATCTCTTTGTCAATTAAATTGGTCACATTATCTTTTCAGTTAGGTAGACACTGCAGGCATTGTTTTAAACCCAGTCATGAAAATAAGGTTTTTGTTGTTGTTATTGTTGGTATTACTTATTAAAGTATGCCTAATCCCAAACTGTTTGACCAGAGAGATTTCCCTCCAGGATCCTCAGGCTATACAATGAATAAATTCATTCTTCTCTGCAGATGTTTTCTTTCCATACTGGCTACAACTCAATCATCTCTGGGTACTTGCAGTTTGAAACTGTATTTGAACCATTGTGAAATCACTGTCCAGTAATCTTTCTTTCTCAAGGGATTTGTTGCCACTCATCTAATCATTCAGGAGCATAGAGAGACGCATTAGGAAAGTGTAGACTCTGGAGCCAGCCAGGTGGCAGTCACTTCTTAGGCTGATTGGTTTGGGGCAAGTCATTCAACTTCTCCTATTATTAACACCCTCTTTAAAAAGAATATGATGATAGTACCTACTTTAAGACTAAAGGTGTTGCTTTTGTCTTCCCTTCACCTTGTTTTAAAGTGATACGAGGGAATACACGTATGAGAGCTCTCGAAACCAGGTAGGGCGTTGGTCATCTCAGCCGCACAGTAGAGAATGAAGTGGCTTACCTTGCTTCTTTTCTCTGTTGTCCACCCAGTAGCTAGGAGGAGAACTACAGGGGCTGGCTAAGGCTAGGAAGAGGAACAATAATAGGAAACCAGGAGAACTTCTGTGCAGCCCTTTCTCAATCCCTTCCTCGTGCAGAGCCATGGGTAAGCAAGGTGTACAGTGCGTCTCTCCCTCCCTCTCAGACCCTCCATGGCCTGGGACCCTACTTCTTGGGGAGGGTGGGCATGTCAGCAATACTATGTGTCCCTTCTCTCCTTCCTCCTCAGATCTGCCTGATGGCATTGTTTTGTTTTGTTTTTTAATCATTAATAAAAATACTGTTCCTTTTAAATGAACAAAATTGAGGCAAATACATCTCCAGAGTTCAACCAGTATTTACGGAGCTCTTTGCTTTTATTTTCTGTTCCTCCTACAAAGTGCATATAAAGGGAGACCTAAAGTGTCTTCAGGAATATCTGTAAGCCAGGTACTTGGTAACAGGATTGACACTTGCCTCTGTGAGGAACTTCTGAAGCCAGAGATATTCTTTGTAACTGAAGTCCATCTGTTACACAGATTTTTAATTCAGATATTCCTCCTTCTCAAGCCAAGCCGAGAGAGCAGCCAATTTTGTGGAAAGATCTCTTTAATAAGAAACGAATAAAACTATCAATGCTAAATAAAATAGACCACTGTGAAACTTGGGTTAAGTCCCATAGGGAAGAGTATGTGAGATTAACTGCATTATATAACAAGACTGCCTTTAATAGCTGGCATGCTTCTTTCTGTTGTTCTAAGGGAGAAGCAGCCAAGGCGGGGGGCCAAGGCACATGATATTATTTTAAAGTACTGCAGCCTCTGGAATTTTTCCTCTGAGAGATATCCAGAATTAGAGTTTTACTTTGATTTATGGCTGCTTTAAATGTTTAACACTTTTTACATTTTCAAAGCTACATCTTCTGCTTCCAGCAGCCAGAGGTGTGTTTCTGCTGCTTTAAAATATCCTTTTCACATGGGAAATTTTAAGATTATACAAAAAGGAGGTCTTACAGTACAGGATGCTTGAGTGATTTTAAGTGGATAAAAGGGATGAGGCTGTAAAGGCAGGGCCCCAGAGCCTTTTTTCAGATGCCCGTGATGACCCAGCAGAGAGTGGGTAGCTGGAGAGAAAAGAATGTTCACAGCGGCATCACTCTCATTCAGCAAGCCTCACTGACCAGACCCTGCCAGACCTCAGAGAGCTCGTCATCAGGTGCAGTACACAGCAAGCATTTAGGTTGAGCCATATGAAGCTGCCACTTTTAAGACCAGAACTTATAGAACATTGGCAGTTTTCTATGGCTCGACTTAACAATTAGTTGAAAACTATACTATATAGCAAGTATATTCCAGTGGGGCCAGCAGGCAGTGCTATGGGAAAGTCTAGCAAAGAGGACCTAACATAGTGGCGTAGGGTCAGGGGACAAGAAGGGGCAGCATAACCGAGTGTTATTTTTTTGTTCATTTTGTTGTTTGTTTTGTTTTTTAAAAAACATTTTATTATTTTATTGAGGTCTAATTGGCATACAATCAATTGCACATATTCTTAGCGTACAATCTGATACGTTTTGACACATGTATATATCCATTACTATGATCAAATAATGAACATATCTATTAACCTCAAAGTTTCCTCCTACCTCTTTGGAATTCCTGCTTCTCATCACCCCCGTACCCAGGCAAACGTTAACCTGCATTCTGTCATTATACATTAATGTCATTCCCTAGAATTTTATGAAAACAGAGTTATATAGTACTCCTTGTTTGTCTGGCTTCTTTCACTCTGCATATTGATTTTTAGATTGATTCATGTTGAAGTATGTGTCAGTGTTTTGTTCCTTTTTATTACAGAACGGTATTTCGTCATACAGATGCACCAGTTTGTTTTTCCAACTACCTGCTGATGAACACCTATGTTGTTGGCTGTTACAAGTAAAGCTGCTGTGAACATTCATGTGCATGTCTTTGTACAGGCAGTTTTTCCTCTTTGGTGTATAAGTAGGGTGAATGGCTGGATTGTATAGTAGGTGTTATGTTTAACTTCTTAAGAGACTGCCAAACTGTTTTCCAAACTGGTTGTCCCATTGTATTTTCTCACCAACAGTGTTTGAGAGTTCCAGTTTCTCCACATCCTTGCCAACATTGTATGGTATATCGTCTTCTTAATTTTTATAATTCTAATTGGTGTATACTGGCATCTCTTTGTGGTTTTAATTTGCATTTACATTTCTATTGACTAATGATGTTGCACATCTTTTCATGTGTTTATTTGCCATCTACGTATCTTCTCAATTGAAATGTGTGTTCAAATCTTGGCCCATTTTAAAATTGAGTTGCTTGTTTTCTTATGAAGCTTTGATAATTTCTGTATATACTGTATATAAGTCCTTTATAAGATATGATTTGCAAATATGTTCTTGTAGTCTGTAGTTTGTCTGTTCTCTTTTTTTTTTTTTAAATCTCAATTCATTTATTTAAAAAATGATACATATTTTCTATATTTCAGAAATGCACCTATTATGTAATCCCAGTGCCTCTAGTATATCTACATGTCCTTCAGGCTCCACTGTTTAACAACATAAATCATTTCAAGTCATTAGTTGTGCCCTGGTGCTTCTGCCATTTTTAATGGTCCAACAGTAAATTTGTACAAGCTTTATTAAACACAAACAACATATAATGCAGATTTTGATGACTTAGCCCTCAGTAAAAATGTGGTCTTTCAAATTTGATGACTAGGAAGCAATCTCCAAATTTTCTCTCCTCATGTTTCTTAAAAACACAAGCAACTCCAGAATATCCAGATAAAAAAAATCCAGGGCTGAGTCTTCGAGTTTCGAGGAAATGTGAAACTCTTCTTAACCATCATTCTCTTTTGGACACATTGCCAGTGACACTTCAGACCTCTCTCTTCATCACTGAGGCCACTGGGAAAGATTTCCATTTCCTTCCCCAAGGAGTCCTGACACATTAAAAGGAAACTGAAGCAAAACAGGATCTAACTTGTCTGGGAGTTCTGATGGGTAGTTTATCGTGTGTGTGTGTGTGTGTATGTGTGTGTGTGTGTGTGTGTTTACAGATGAATAAGAGCAGAATATTTATGTATTAAAACATTTAAAAATAATCTGTGAACTATTTCATGTTTACCTCAGAGTTGTTTTTTCTTTTATTTATAAAGCCTGCATTTATTGTCTGAAACAAAAGTTTAATAACTCACACAATTTTCATTAGCAAGAAATATAACAATTCCCGTAAGAGTTATTCTGAGATATTTACTTAGAGGTAAACTGTTTATGTAATAATAATCACTGGCACTGCTTACCTTACTGAAGACAATATCCTAAGTATTTTAACGTTATTTTATTTAATATTCACAATTAATGAGTGAAGAAGCCAAGATTTTCACACAGGGTTTTAATTTACACATTTAAGAGAATATTAAATATTGAGGCTTGTTCATGTAACACTATTCTAAGTATACAGTTTTTCCAGTTAATCAAAAATTTGTGATAAATTCTATATATTATAATATAACTTTTTGGGAAAAGAATAATAAAATTTTGTATTAAAAACAAACAAAATAATAGACACTTTATTAATCTTTTTTTTATTTTATAAATTCAAAATTTGTTTTTTATAAATGCCTTTAGAAGTCCAGGATATGTTGCTAAGATTGTGTGTTATTAGAACACTGGCATTTAAATAAACAACAGTGACTCTGATTCTAATTTTTAAAGAGGTTTTTTGCTTCTGTTATGACAAAATATAAAGGATGTCAAAAACCAAACTGTTGTTGAATATAATCTGCATAGGTATTTTATTCTTGCAAATTTCTTTAGTGATGTGCACATCAAACGTTCTTAGAAACTAAATTTTCCCATCTCCAGGTTGAATTGAAATTATTATTGTCCTTCAATGATATAAATCAATTAAGGGATATTACACATTTTTCAAACCTTCCACTGGGGTGGGGGGAAAGCTAAAAAGAAAAAGGCCGTGACTGAGAATGCTAAGTGATGTCAGCGATGTAAATAAGTTAATATAAAAGAATAATTAAAAATAAGGAAATAAATTAACTGAAGAGTGATGTCAAATTTAGACCACAAATGTTTCTTTTTTTTTTTTTCAATAGAAGATCAAGTTTTAATTATTTTTGGTGTTTACATGCCATTACCAATTTGAGCATTATGAGTTTAGGTATCATCACTAGAAATTGCGCATTTAGGAACTGAATCATCTGCACTATCATAAAAACATTTTGGTTTTAAGGATAGCACTTTTAGTGGATTTTTTTAAAGTATATTTTATTGATTATATTGTTACAATAGTTCCAATTTTTTCCCCTTTGCTCCCCTCCGCCCAGCACCCCCCTTCCCCGACAATCCCCTCCCTAAGTCCATGCCCATGGCTCACCCTTTCATATATTCTTCTTCTTTTTTTAAAAAATAATTAATTAATTAGTTGAATATTTTAACAATAAAAAATAACAATCCCTCCCTCTCAGACTTAAGACCCTTTACAATCTTGTAAAGGACAATGGACGAAGGTCTCGAGCTCCTCTAGCTGCTTCAAGCTGGACATGGTCGTCGTCCTACCTACCCTTGGGTCAAGAAATCCCTAATAAGAGTGGGGGTGTGGAGGGGAGGGTGGCCTTCTCACAAGGGGAAGGATCGTGCAGACTCCAGGTTGGTTGGTTGTCTCTGGACAACGGCATGCTTGGCTTAACAGGCTGGCATCCTTGTTGTATTCTGGGGACAACAGGGTTAAAGGACATCATTCAATCCATAACCACTAGATGACAAAAGACAGGTATTAATTTTTCAATGTCCCACATTAGGGAAAAGAAGGGCTTCTTTGGAGGAAGGTATGCCAGGTACATCTCACCTGTCCAAAACCCTTTTGCCCATTATACTTAGATTGGACTGAGGGAAATATTTTAGGTTTCCCCCCTCTCAGGCCTCTGGGCTCTTTCTGTCCAAGCCATTAGGATAGAAAAGAGAAACCAGTTTTAAAGTGAAGCCCACAGACCACCCTGTTCTTCACCAACCCAGCCACTTAGTTCAGCCAAACCAGTGAGTCTCAGGAGGCAGCAATGCAGACAGGATTATGTGAGGTCTATACGTACAGACAATCACTCAGGTAATGAGATCGTAGGCTTATGCCCTTTGAAAACAGAAAACACATGTTAATTTATGTAACATAACCCACACACAAGTTTATAGATCTGTAGGACTGTCTTATCGGAAAGACAACCAGTTGCAAGGCATTTGACATTCTTCTTGCCTGTAAATTAAACATCTTTGATAATGCCCCAGACATAGTTTAACTTTCAAATGAAAACAAATTTTAAATGAAAAGAAACTTTAAAGATGGTTAGCTGCACTACTTTATAGTCTACCACTGGGCATTGTAATCTTCCTTGAATCTTGATTTTTCTCCCTAAGATTACCCTCCTTGTCATTAAAGGGACTGCATTAAGTTCATTTTTAATTTATCCTGTTCATTTGCATAAACACAAGAGCAGCAAATGATCACTTATGATCTTTAGTTCTGCTTTGCTGGAACTTACGCAAGGAACATTTAGGGTGACCTTCAGTCTGCCCTTCAGGGCACAGAAGCAGATCCACATACCTGGCATTCAGCCTTGCCTGTAAACACCTGTCTTTTCCAGGTCCTCCTGGTTTTCCATTGTGCCTTAAGGTCCCTTCTAGCCATCTTTCAGGAAAACAACCTTCGCTCCTTCCCTGGAAAGATTGCTATGGACCGCTCATCCATCCAAGGTACCAGGCATTTTATCTCGTGGACTTTTATTATCTTTGAAAGTCAGTCCCAGTTGCTCAGGGCTTTTTGGTAACAACCAAAGCCCAAGCATGTCTCCTTTAGGCATGACATTCCAGTCAAAGTCTTAGTCAAAAAAATCGTTATTAACAACTGGTCTTATTAGTTTTATGCAAAGAAACTTAGGTCATTACTTACTTCTTTAGAATGCCAAATTCTGGAGGGATCAGATAGGGAGAAAATGTATACAGTGTGAAGGAAAAACCTTGTCCTTCTAATATTCACTGAACTTGCATTTCTATTCTTTATATTTTTATTTTTCCCCCCACTAAAAATGTTTCTGTTTGTTTGTTTTTCCATTACAGTTGTCTCACTTTTTTCCCCCTCTTGCTTCTCTGCACCCTGTCCCTCCCTTCTCCCACATTCAGTCCCCACCCAGTTGTCCATGTCCATGGGTCATTTATACATGCTCTTTGACTAGACCCTTCCCCTTCTTACCACTTCTCTCCCTCCCATCTCCCCCTTTGTTACTGTTAGTTCATTCCTCGTTTACATACCTCTGGTTCAATTTTGCTGATTTGTTTGTGTTGTTCATTAGTTTCCTGTAACAGGTGATAGCATAAGGTAATTTTCTTTTGTTGCCTGGCTTATTTCGCTAAGCATAATTCTCTCTAGTTCCAGTCATGTTGTTGCAAATGGTAGAAGTTCCTTCTTTCTTTCAGTACTTATTCATTGTCATTTTCGCCCTTTGTACTCCTGTTCCTCTCTGTCTCTCTCTATTTCTTCATCTTCTTAAAGCAGACCCTTTAGCATTTCTTGCAATACTGGTTTGGTGGAGATGTATTCTTTTAACCTTCTTTTTTCTTGGAAACTCCTTATTTCACCTTCCATTTTGAATGAGAGCCTTGCTGGGCAGAGTATTCTTGGTTGTAGGCCTTTGTTTTTCATTACTTGGAATATATTTTGCCATTCCCTTCTGGCTTGTAGTGTTTCTGCTGAGAAATCTGATGATAGCCTTATTGGAGCTCCCTTGTATGTTATTAGTTGTTTCTCTCTTGCTGCTTTTAGGATTCTCTCTTTGTCTTTGAATGTTGGCATTTTAATTATGATGTGCCTTGAAGTGGGCCTGTTGGGGTTCATCTTCATTGGGACCCTCTGTGCTTCCTGGACTTGCATGATTCTTTCTCTCTTCATGTTAGGGAAGTTTTCTGTCATTAGTTTTTCAAAGAGGTTTTCTATCCCTTGCTCTTCTTCTTCTCCTTCTGGAATTCGTATGATACGGATATTATTACGTTTCATGTTGTCCTGCAGCTGTCTTAGAGCCTCTTCAGTCTTGTTCAGCCTTTTTTCATTTTGTTGCACTGTCTGTGAGTTTTTGTCTACGTTGTCCTTCAGCTCGCTGATCCGATTTTCTGCTTCCTCTAGCCTGTTTTTAATTCCTTCTACTGTGTTCTTCAATTCAGAGATCGTATTCTTCATTTCCTCCTGGCTCTTATTGATAGCTTCCATGTCCTTTTTGATGCTGGTATAATTCTCAGTAAGTTCCTTATAGTTCTTCTGGAGTTCACTGTAGTTTTTCTGGAGTTCTTTGTAGTTTCCGCTGAACTCATTGAGCTTCTCCATAATCCGTGCTTTCAATTCCATATCTGATAGTTGGCTCCCCTCTATTTCATTTAGCATTCTTTCTGGGGACTCTACCTTTCCTTTCGATGGAGGGTTGTTTCTCTGTCTCCCCATTTTTGTGACTCCTATTGTTTGTTGGTGCTTCTTAGAATGATCTGCACTTCCTGGATCTCGTCTGTTCTCTTAACATTGTTTTTTGAAGAGCAGAAGCTTTACATTTTGATGACATCAGTTTATCAGTTTGTACTTTTGTGGATTATGCTTTTGGTGTTGTTTCTAAGAAAACTTTGCCTGAGTTTGTAAATGTTTTCACCTTCATTTTCTTTTACAAGTTTTGTAGTTATGGGTATTTTATTTGGGACTGTGAACCATTTTGAGTTATTTCTGTATGTGGTATGAGGTATGGATTGAAGTTCTCTCTTTTTTGTGTGTGCATATGGATAGTCGGTTTTTTCACCATCATTTGTTGGAATGACTTTTTTTTTTATTATGCTATTACAGTTGTCCCAAATTTTCCCCTTTGCCCCCCCAGCCCCTTAGTTCATGTCCATGGGTCATGCATATAAGTTCTTTGGCTTCTCCATTTACTTTACTATTCTTAACATCCCCCTGTCTATTTTGTTCCTACCAATTATGCTTATTAATCCCTGCACTACTTCTCCCATTCATCTCCTTCCCCCTCCCAGCTGATAACCCTCCCTATGATCCCCATATCTATGGTTCTGTTCCTGTTCTAGTTGTTTGCTCAGTTTGTTTTTGTTTTTTCAGATTCAGTTGTTGATAGTTGTGAGTTTGTTGTCATTTTAATGTTCAGAGTTTTGATCTTTTTTTTCTTAAACAAGTCCCTTTAACATTTCATATAATTAATGGCTTGGTGATGATGAACTCATTTAGCTTGACCTTGTCTGGGAAGCACTTTATCTGCCCTTCCATTCTAAATGATAGCTTTGCTGGATAGAGTAATCTTGGTTGTAGGTCCTTGCTTTTCATCACTCGGAATATTTCTTGCCAGTCTCTTCTTGCCTGCAAAGTTTCTTTTGAGAAATAAGCTGACAGTCTTATGGGAACTCCTTTCTAGGTAACTCTGTTTTTCTCTTGCTGCTTTTAAGATTCTCTCTTTATCTTTCACTTTTGGCATTTTAATTATGATGTGTCTTGGTGTGTTCCTCTCTGGGTCTATTTTGTTTGGGACTCTGTGCTTCCTGACTTGTAAGTCTTTTTCCTTCACCAAATTTGGGAAGTTTTCCTTTCATTATTTTTTCAAATAAGTTTTCAGTTTCTCGTTCTTCCTCCTCTCCGTCTGGAACCCCTATGATTTGGATGTAGGTACGTTTAAAGTTGTCCCAGAGGTTCCTAATCCTCTCCTTGTTTTTTTTTTTTTTTGTTTGTTTGTTTGTTTTTCAATTCTTGTTTATTCATTCTGTATTAGTTGACTGTTTATTTCTTCCTTATGCTCAAAGTCATTGATTTGAACCCTGGCTTCCTCCTCTTTGCTATTGGTTTCCTGTGGATTTTCCTTCATTTCACTTCATATAACCTTCACTTCTTCCCTTATGTGTTTGCTATACTCAGTCATTTCTGTAATCATCATTATCAGTAGTGTTTTAAACTCTGCATCTGTTAGGTTGGTTATCTTCTTGTCACTTAATTTTCCCTCTGGAACCTTGATCTGCTTCCTTTTTTGGGCCATACTTCCTTGTCTCCTCAACTTGACAGCCTCCTGTGTTTGCCTGTGTGTATTAGGTAGGGCTATTCCACCTGTTATGATGTTAGCAGTGGAGCCTTGGGTATTTGTCAGTACAGGGCGAACCATTTCACAGCCTTGTGGTGCTGTATGCGGGGGTGGGGTCAGAGAGGGAACAATGCTGCTTGTTCAGCACTTGCCCCTTTTCCAGTCACTTCACTTACTTCCCGTTTGCAACTGGCGCCCCTCAAGCTGTTGCCTTAGTGATGGTTCCCAGAGTGGGTGGATTTGCCCACGTTCTAGGATAATTGGGGCCCTCTAAACAGACTTTCCCAAGAGATAAGCAGTTTCTTCCGCCACCCCAACCCCCACTGGTTTTCAGAGCCAAAAGCAATGAGGCTTTATTTTCCTAGCACTGGAACCATGAGCTGCGCGGTCTGGTCTGGGACTGGGATCACTCCCCAGGTGTCCCTCCATCTTTTATAATGTGTGACTGCTCGTTCCGTCATCTGGTCGCAGCCACTGCCTTGCCAACACTGCCTCCCATGCGGCCACATCACATCCTCTCTGCCTTGACTCTAGTCTCTGCCCCTCCTACCTATCTGGTTGAGTGTTACTTCTCTATATATTTGTTTGTTGGACTTCAATGCAATTCAATTTTCTGGTAGTTTTGGTTGGTTTTTGTTTTGAGGTAGATGTAATCCTTCTTATGGTTGTTCAAGGAGGTGAAGCATGTCTACCTATGCCTCCATCTTGGCCAGACAAGCGAGGACTATTCTTTCTCCACTGAATTGCCTGTGCACCTTGGTCAAAAATTAGTTTTCCATATATAGGTGTAGATCTGTTTCTGTATTTTATTTCTGTTCCATTGGTCTGTATGTCTGTCATTTCACTATTATCACACTATCTTCACTTCTTTAGCTTCAGAATAAGTCTTGAAATCAAGTAGTCTAATTTCTCCAACTTTGTTGTTTTTCAACAAGATTTTGGCTCTTCTAGTTCCTTCACATCTCCTTATACATTTTAGAATTAGCTTGTCAATTTCTACCTAAAAATATCCCGGGTTTTGATTAAGAGTGATTTCACTTGAAAGTTTTTGGAATTTCATGAGGATGTGTTCATGGAAGGAAGGTATTCAAACATCACTTTTACATCTGAACAGCTGGAATTTTTGAGACCAATATAGCATTTAAAAAATTTTCCACAGCCTTGCTTCCAAGTTTATTGAAAACCCACCTGTGCAAAATGATATTATTCAATGCCAAAGGATACAGGAAAAATAAAATGTTCTAATACTGGCCCTCATTTCTTATGATTTCACTGTTTTTTTTTTTTTTCTTTCTATCTCCTCCGAGAGAGAGAAAAGAGTAAAGACTGTTCTCTCAGGCAGCCTTTCATCTCTGGGAAAAGGTCGCAGATACTTCGGTCTGTGCTTTCTTGTATAAGAGGGGTCCTTTTTGCTGTGTTCTTTTTCTTCCCCCAGATAGCTGGAGGCTCATTCACAAAGTATTAGACTATTATACTATACACAGTTTTCTCCCCTTGTTTGGTACAGACTCACAGATCAAACACTTGTATGGCCCAAGAGGTCCTGCACATGGGAAATTAGCCCAGCAATTGGGCTTTCTCGTGCATTGTGGGGAAGTGGATGTTGGGGGTAACCGGCATGAGGATGACCCTGTTGTGCTGACAGGCAAAGCCACAAGTCTGGAAGTTTGTGAAACCTCCCAATTTTCAAATGCTGTCTCTGTAGTTTTTTTGAACTGCACAGGCCAAATGAAACATGTGAGGGCCAAGTTCAGTTCTCTGGTATCACGATGTGTGCAGCCTGTGATGGATGAGATCTTTCATTTGCTTTCAGAGTCATCTCTTTCCTCAGCTCCCTAAATGAGTTATTTCAACAATTGCTTATTGAGATTCAATATAAGATGGGTTGGGGATGAGGGATGGGAAGTCCTTCTGTGCCCTGTGTTCGAGGGGTTCCTGTTCCAACGGGAGCTCGGGTATGACACAGAAAGTCATTTCAGTGCCACTTCCTATTTGCTCCTGAATTTTCTCCTTCCCTGTATCCTCACTGTCACTGATTTGAGGGCTTAAAGAAAGTCATGTTGCTTATGCTTGGAAAAGTCCTGGAAGGCTTCTCCGAGGAGGTAACATGTGAGTTAATTATTGACTATAGAGTAGTAATGAGCCAGCGGAATGTACACTAGAACAGTGTTAATCACACTTCTGGTTGCTACTTATTAATGGAACACGAAGTCCATTTGGTGATTGCTAATCAGGATTAAAATAAAATAAAATAGGATAGCATATAATAAAAGTAAGTATTTTTTGTTTTCTTAAACTTTTCTTTTAGTTTCACATACATATACATATACATGCCTCTAGTACATGTATATTTTTAAAATAAATTTTTGATTAAAAAACATAGAAAGCCCTGTCTGGTGTGGCTTAGTTGGCTGGAGTGTTGTTCTGTAACTAAAGGGTTGCAGGTTCGATTTCCGGTTGGGGCACACACCTAGGTTGCAGGTTCCATCCCTAGTCCTGGGAGCAGATGAGAGGCAGCCAATTGATGTTTCTCTCTCACATTGATGTTTCTCTTCCTTCCTTCCTCTCTCTCTAAAAGCAATTTTAAAAATGGCCTCTGATGAGGATTAAAAAGAAAAAAACCCATGGAAAAACATAGTCTGGGAAATTTTTCATTTTTGAGAATGTTAACAAGTACATTAACAGAATATTTATTATTGATGGCCCTATGTTACTTCTGAGATCCTTTTATAAATGTGCCTCCAAATTGTGAACTTTAGCTGCTTATATGCAATGGGGAGCGGGCAGTGAATACCTGCTATGACAGGCCTCTGTAGATCACTGTCTTCCTGCTCCATCACCAATTAATTGTGAGATTGAACAAGTGACTTTAATTTTTTGATGTTATTCCCTTCATTGGTAAACTAAATGAATTGGTTTAAGCAGATAATTCAAGCCCTAAATTCCATGGAGATGCTTTAGACAAAATGCAAACAATTTACATGAAGAGCTAAATTTGCCCACTGCTGTAGCATTAGCGCTGAAAAGTACCAGGCAACATAGTAGGTCTCAATTAATATTTGCTGAAATATAATGTGCAGTCAGGTCATTGATTTGAAAGGTGTTTCTCTAAGGTGATTTCTGTGAGATTGTCATCTTCTTTGTTTCTGATTCCAAACATGTATTTAGAACCAAGATTACACTCAAGTAATTTTGTTTTTGTTTTTTGTTCTTTGGGTTTTCTTTTCCCCCAAGGGTCATATTGCATTCACAATCAATTAAAACATATGAACCTTTTTTCCTAAAGTGCATTTAAGGCAAGTTGAAAATAGCCTGCGTCTTTATTATTGACTTTTTAAGCTTGGTAGGATGTCAAATTTATTCCAGAACAAATTTAATCTTGTTAATATCATTTCATCGATCTATCCACATTATTTTAATTCTTGATTATGTCAATCACCACATTTATTTATTGATTTTTAGAAAGAGAGGGAAGGAGGGAAGAAGGAAGGAAGGTAGGAAGGAAGGAAGATGTGAGAGAGAAGCATTCATCGGTTGCCTTCTGTACACATCGCCACTGGGAATCTACATGCCCTGACTGGGGATTGAACCTACAGCCTTTTGGTGCACAGGACGATGTTCCAACTAACTGAGCCACATGACAAGGGCCAGAGTTGTTCTTTTATAATTTTAATATGCAATTGAAATTTCTTAAAGGAGTTCTCTCTTTACTGTCCAGGAACCAGCAGCATAATAGTATCAAGAGAACACAGAGCCAGCTTGTTTTCTTTAATTTGGTCATCAGTTTAAAACTTTATGTATTTGATCTCAAACACTAAAATAAAATTACACTTTTTTTTTTATTTTGAAGATTTTGGGGACAATCATTTTGTGGGAAATATTGTGATTAAAGAGTTCATGTTTCTATTTAGAAAAAGGAAAAGCTCAAAACTTTGTATCTGTATAATATACCTTCCATATAAAAGGATCTTTAATGTTGTTTGCTGATAGCCCGTGAAAAAAGTGTTGCTGTTTATGTTGAGAATTTACATTAGTCATCTGTGTATTCTGAGTAGCTAAAAAGGCACTTTGGAGTTTTATCTATCAATAACTACACTGATTTTAATTTCTAAGTACATATTTCAACTAAGTAATTTTTGCCATCTGCCAATGAATTTGTGACTTAAAAGTATTAGAAACAGAGCCACATTATGACTTTCATGGGCTGGAGGTGCTGGTGCCTTTGTGGCTCCAGTCCTCCATTTAAAAAATATTAAAAATTGCAGCTGATGACTGAGTTGGCATGAAGATGAATATGTATTATATATTCAAACATTTTCTTTGACCTCAGATTCATTGATTTTCTGATTTTAAATGAAATTAAACTGAAAGTATTATGGGCTCTCGGCTCTGTCCCCACTTGCCTAATGAATGTTGACTCTGATTAGAAGTTATTATTTTTTCTTCTTCAGCTTATTAATTGTACCTTTGTACTTAATGTTCATATTTTTATATGGGAAAAGCCAACTCTATTTCCGTAGACAACTTCTATCAAACTCTGTACACAACTGAGTATTTGGTAGGAATGACCTCTATCAGCCCTGACCTATATCAAGCACTATTTTGAATAAGATATAAAAGAGTTTAAAAATTGGTAAAAATAACGTGTATGTCCTTTATACAGCTGATTCAAACCAGTTCCATGGCTTGAAGCTATCAGCATTTGCCCATTTTGTAATTTAAAACAGTGTATCATGACCATGAAAATCACACCTTTTTCTTCTTTAATCCCCCATTCCTTTCCTGTAGCAATGTAAACATTTGTTTCTCTTTTTCCCATCCAGTGCTTTGAAGGCTCTATAATAACACAAGGTCAAGTGTTGTTTCTAATTCATTCATATTCTGATAATTACTGTGTTTATGAAAACGATATATCTCATTATAGAGAATCCAAGGAATACAGAAAAACAAAAATCAAAAATCCGATCGTTTAGAAAAAAGTCTCATTAAGTGAATCCTGTTGGACATCTCTCTAAGAGTATCTGTAGATGTTCTCAATGGATAGATGGGTGGATAGAAACACTTCCATAAATGTTGGATCATGATATATGCTAATTTTTAAATTTAAAAAACCATTACATTCAATTTTATTTGAATTAACTGGGGAAAAGGAAAGTGAAAATTAAGAAATTACTGAACTTTGAATAAACTTTTGTTTTCACAGTAAGAAATGTTATTTGGTTTTCCCTTCTGAGGTTAAGAAAAGAGGTGATAAAGACCTTGATGTATTTGGTTTTGGTTATTCTTTTTCTCCAACTATATTTCTTAGTAGACATTATTGCTGCTCACCCAGTTCTGTCTCCTTTCTGGGATACAGGAGAATTTTATTTCCTCACTCCATTCATCTAGGTGTGACCTGTGACTTGCTTTAGCCACAAAACATGAGCAGAAGTGACTAGTGTCACTTATGGGTGAATGCATTTAATCGCCAGATCTGCAGTCTCTCACCCTTTCCCTTCCTGTCTTGGCAATCATGGATGCTCCTGTAAATGTGGAGGAGCATACCATCTGGCATAAAAAGCAGAACCAGCTTGCAGATATGCTGTCTGAGGAGCCATGTGGGCCTGCAGTCTTGTTCTGTTCAGTCGCTGAGATTTGGGGTTTTCTCCTACCATAGTTACTTAGCTTATCCTGACTGCTGTCCTCTCCATTTCATGCCATATTGATTTCTTCCCTGCAATGATACATGAGATCATAGGCCTTCTCTCTCTCTTTCCTTTCTTCCTTTTAGATTTTGGTTAGTTACATTGTAATTTTCACACAGTCAAGGTATATAATATTTACATTCTGTTCTATAATCTAGCCTTGATTTTGAGTATTTATGTTATTATTTTCATATGATCAATATATATAACATTATGTTCTATTCAGTTATTTAAAATTAGTTTTGTATTAAATAAATTCAGTGTCCAGTAATGACCTTTTTATTGTGGCTTTCCTATTACTGACATCAAGAAGCAGGGCAAGGGGCTTAGGGCTGACTATCTGGTAGGGGTAGTATTCCACCCCAGAAAGGAGAGATAGTTTATCATTTGCAATGCTTAAAATTGTTGGTACATGGTGATAGGAAAAGCAGGCTTATTTTTAGTGGTTTTATTTCTATTTTTAAAATTCTCTATCAACAATGAATCCTTATTGCCTGCACCTGAAGCAAACTGTATCCCCTGCCCACCCTTGGTGTGCCACTGATGTGTTATTTTATCTTACTGCACTGACTAGATTGTCAAGACTTTTAAAGGAGGGCTCAGAACAGTGACTTCTTGAGTTGCTTTCATGTTCAGGAATATCTACCAATTACTTTTGTGTTTGAAAGTCACCTTGGCTAGGAATAATATTCAGAGACTGTACTTTATGCCCCTTAAAATCTTGAAGAAATTGCTTCTTGCATGTAAAGTAGTGTTGAAAAAAAATGACTGCCTTTCTCCTACTTGTAGGCAACTTGCTTTCTTTGCTTGAAGAATTATTTTTTGAAACTGGAAATTCAGTTATTTAGCCGGAATATCTCTCACAGTTGATAATTCTGTTTCAATTTTTCCTAAAACAGAGTGTGGTCTTTTAATTTATAGATTCTGATGCTTATTCATTTTAGGGCTATTTTCTTGTATATTTGAATACTTTGGGCTGGGTTTTTTACTTAAGGATGCCTGTTATTAACTTTTTAATGGACTGTATTTATCTCTTCTTTATACCTATCATTTTCCCCAATTGCTTTAAATTCTGCCTTCTGTCTCTCATTACCTCAAGCCTTTGAAAACAATTTGGAATCATGTCTATTCCTTGGTGTTTCTAATTTATTTATTAGTTCATAATGCTGCTCTTTTGGCCCTCAATTTATCATTTTAGTATGACAAACATTAATTGACTATCTCATTGTCAAGATTAGGGGGTTTTGTTTTACTGTATTTGTGTTTCTATTATGCTTTTAAGTTGTTATATGACAAAATACTTTCCCTTATTCCTTGGGGATTGTGAATTTTTTTGTCAGTTTTTCTCCACGTACTCTTAATTAAAGTTCCCTTTTTAAATCACTTATTACTAGTGACTTAGAAATTAATATGTTACTCAAGTGCCATGCTGTTTCATTCCATCTTGCCCATGTTTGGGCAGCTGTGCTTGGCCTTTGGTGTTCTGATACATGGGGTTGATTTCTCCTTGACCCCATCTGTGGGCCCTTGACGATTGAGTATTTCCTATTCTGCCCATTTTCTTTGGTGGAAAGGGCATATGAGGAGTCACCGCAGAGGAGAGAGTTTAGCCGAGCTGTTTACATGGGAGCCACATTGTAACAGCTGTGTCCTGTTGCCTCCTGAGACCATGTGAAAGTTCCCATCACTTCTGCAGGGAGTCCCCATCCTTGTTGTTCACATTGCTGATCTGCCCAACCCTCCATGTAGCAATCACCACCCCAATCCACTAAAGTCAGCAGAGAAAAGTGGCGAGAAATCCCCCTTAATTCTTTATTTCTCTCAAGATTAGGGGGTATCAGAGTGGAATTTTACTGAATAATTGATACAGCTTCAGGGAAGCAGGAATTGGAGGGTAGTTCTGCCATCTTTTTTTTTTTTTTTTTTTTTTTTACCTCTTATCATTCAAACTTAAATCTTTAATTTTGCTCAAGTAAAAGCAGAATCATACATCTGACATGAGAATGACATATTTCATAACATTAAATTAAAATGATTTAATTGAACTAGGTATACTCTTTTTTTTCTCACATACAGCAACATGAGTGCATAAATGAAATGTATAGTATCAGTAACTGGATTCATCACCTCATTTTCAATTCACATTCAACTCCCCTTATTATATGGTATTTCCATAATACTTCAGATATTTTAGCCAGTCTTACACTTTCCAACATTGATTATAAAATTTAAGATGTTAATATAAAAACATTTGGAAATTCCAGACTAAAGAACACTTTGCCTACTTAAGAGTCATGCTGTTGTGAGAGGGCCTTGGACAGCTATGGGTTCAATCTCAATGCGGCCTCGTCTGGGCAAAGCAGCAACCTGGTAAGCAGCTCTTGCAGGAAAATTACTCTTGAAATACTGTTTGTAGATTTCATTGACAGTATTGAAGTCATTTATGTCAGCCAGCTAAACAGTTGTTTTTACCACATGAGTGAAGTCACAGCCTGCAGGTTTCAGAATTTCACTGATGTGTTTAAGAGCTTGTTTGAGCTTCTTCTGCCACCCCTCCAGGCACAAGCTGTCCGGTTGAAGGGTCTATGCCTAGTTGTCCTGAAATGTAAATGGTCCTGTCCACTAACACAGCTTGACTGTAGGGACCAGTGGCCGCTGGGGCTTTCGCGGTGCTGATCAGCTTTCTGATTAAGGACGACATGGCTAATCCTTTTCTCGTCAGGATCCTGGGAGAGAACAATCCCGTACACTAGGACCTTTTGAGTCTCACTCTACTAACCAGCCCAGGGTCAGCCCTACTCTGCCATCTTTTTTCATTGGCTTCTTGTTACTAAATTCTGTTTATTTCTATAGATACTGGGGGAATGGAGACTCTGGGATCAAGCCTCACTGTGCCATAGTCACTCAGAAGCTGCCTTTGGGTCTGTCTATGTTTCTAACTCTCCAGGTTAAGGGTGGATATGGGAGGGAGGAGTTCACTGTTGCCCAGTTCAGTATAGAAAGTGGATAGCTTATGTATCCTTAACCCTGACGGTATTTGCTGTTATGGAGTTTTTTATTTTCTCTCCATTCCCAGATTATGCAATATAATTTCTTCTTCTTTTTTTTTTTTTTTTAGGTGCTAAGTAAACTAAAAGTGGGAGCATCTGGTAACATGTGGCAGTAGAGAGCAGAGCTAAACGAATATGTTGTAATTGTAATGGATTATTCCTTTTAATTTGTTCATTTATCCAACAGCATCCATATGTGTAGTGAGTGTTATCTATGTGCTAGCACCATCGTAGGTGCCTGGGATACATCATTGAACAAAACTTGACAAAGGTCGCCTGCATGTGAGCAGGGATGGGATGGAATGATGTGTGGAGTGGGGACAGTCAGCAAGAACAAACATGGCACACCCATAAAATGTATAAGATGTTAGAATGTGATACGTGGATAAGGGAGAATCACAGAGTGGAATGGGATTTGTGATTGAGAATAGGGTGGTCAGCGTGGGCTGCACTGAGAAGTCACATTTAATGGAGGGTTCCAGGAAGGACGTTCCAGGAAGAGGGAGCAGCTAGTGCAAGGCCCTGAGGTTCCAGGCGGGCTGGTATATTCAAAGAGCAGGATGAATAACAACTTGATGGACTTCAGTCAGGTTTGTGAGAGGATATGAAAAAAAATGAATAGCCTATCAATTTGAACTTTAAAAATTTTTAGACTGCTTTGAAAAATTTTACTCTGCCATTATTCACTTCACTTTTTGTTTGTTTGTTTGCTACATAAGGATAAGGTTCCCTGAGTGATCTTTGAAAAGCAGAAAAAAATAAGCAAAAAGCCTATTACACAAACACCAGAAGTCTTGTTTTTATCTTAGAATGCATGTAGGAAAAAGTGATGCAACAATAAATGAATAATTGTTGATTAATGAAGTAAAAAACATAAGATCTGTAGAAGATAAAATTGCATTTGAAAAAGGTAGTATAACATGTCATATCTACATGAGGCTTTGGAAGTAATCGCTTTACCTTTTACAAATGAGAAAACAATCAAAGAGAGGCTAAATGACTTATCCCAAGTTACATGTCTAGCTGGTGGCAGGTTCAAATTTGATAGTACCCAGGTCTGCTAATTCTTAGCCCAGAGCCATGTCCATCCTACCTCCTGTCTTTTAATTCAGTGAGAACTCAATTATTGCTAATGTTTTTGTTGTTGACCTTCCATGGACTTGATAATCAAATCAAGTTTTCCACTACAGTGAGTACGATTTACTTGTCTTTTGCAACACAGCCTTGTTATTTGGAGAAGGCTGTCACTTCATCATCCTGAAATAGGTTTTAGAAGACCAAACAGTTTCTTCACCTCTCCGTGAGGCCCAGATTATTCTCTGTGATTATCTGTCAGAACAAGGGGTTCTAACTAGTTTCCTTTTCAAGGTGCTTTTCTTTCATTTCCAGGCAGCCAGTCCTTGAGCCAAAGGGACTTCTCTGCGGCCATGCACTCAGGGACCAAGGCTAACAGGTGGGCCCCGGGAGGTGGTGGGTCAGACTAGTTTTCTCAGCCTGGCAGCCACCACACCACCCATTCGCTTTCCTCCCCAAACCAACTATATGTCTGATGGATATTCTTTTATTTGTGTGTGGTTTTGTAAATGATGTTGTTTTGAACATGTATTTTAAAGTTTTCATTGCTCTAGATTTCATTCTTTTTCTTACATTTTTGATTTAGGCAATCCTTTTTCTAAATCTCCCTGGTATTCCCTACGTGCTTCTTAATATTTCTCTATCTGTTCCCCTCGTAGTAAGATCTTAGATTGTTTCCAACTCCTTTCTTCCCACAGTGTTACTTGGTGTAAACAGCCTTGTACATGACCCCTCATGGATCTGTATTGAGAATTTTTCTGGGATGCATAAACCCCAAACAAGACTGCTGAGTTATAAGGTATATGAATATTTGCTAATACAAATAACGTAACTTTGCACAGACAACCTTAAAAATGTCTCGTATGGGTCTGTTCATATTTTTCTTGGGTACATATATACACAGGAACAAGATTGTAAACTATATTCAATTTTACCCACACTGCAAGCTTGCCCTTTGGAATGGCTGTCTATCCCTCATTCCCATCAGCAGTGAATAAACTTCCTTACATCTCCACATTTCAGCCAGAACTTGTATTGTCTAGATTTGTATGCACATCAGGTGACTTCTTATTCTTGTTTTCATTTTGATTAAATGTCCGTATTTGAGCATCTTTTCATATACTTGCTTTTTCATCTTCTCACATTTTAATACCTAGTCATGCCCTTATCCTACTTCCTGTGGAAGTTCTTATCTTTTCCTGCTGGTTTCAGGAGTACATTATGTAGTCTAAAACTATTAACACATGTATTTTCCAATTCTGTTCTGTCAGCTTGGATCATGGTCTCTTTTGCTGAGCAGAAATCTTTAATTTTAATGTAAAAAATTAATCTTTTGGGTATTGCTTTAACAAGTCACTTCCCATTGCAGATCAGAAAGGTACCCCTGCATTGTTTTCCCTTACTTTATAGTTTTAGTTTTTATACTTGGGCCTTTACCTACATGAAGTCCCTGTTTATGGTGTGATGTAAAAGTTTAGTTCTATTTTCCTCTATATAATTAGCTAGTTTTCCCAGTTTGCAAAAAGTCTCTCCTTTCCCCATTATGAAATTTTAATTATCATTACAAGAATTGTCATCTTTAAGTTATAATAATGTCATCACACCCAACTACAAAATGTAACTACAAATTTGCATTTGAATCCCTTCTCCTTTTTAACCCGTCCCACCAACACCCCTCCCTTTTGACAACCATCAAGCTGTTCTTTGTAACTATGAATTTGTTTCTGTTTTGTTTGTTCTTTTATTTTGTTTTTTAGAGTCCACATATAAGTGTAATTATATGGTACTTATCTTTCTCTGTCTGACTTATTTCACTTAGCATAATACCATCTAGGTCCGTCCATGCTGTTACAGGTGGCAAGATTTCATTCTTTTTATATGGCTGTCATATTCCATTATATGTATGCCCCACTTCTTCTTTATCCATTTATTTATTAATGGACACTTAGGTTGCTTCCATATCTTGGCTGTTGTAAATAGTGCTGCAGTGAACACAAGGATGCATATGTCTTTTTGGGTTTCTTCAGATAAATAGCTAGAAGTGAAATTGCTGGGTCCTTCTTTGTCTCTTGTTATAGCTTTCAATTTAAAGTCTATTTTGTGTAGTATCACTACCACTGCTTTTTTGTTTGTTTCCATTTTCATGAAGTATCTTTTTCTATTCCTTTGCTTTCAGTCTGTATGTGTCTTTCGATCTGAAGTGAGTGTCTTATAGACAGCATATATGAGAGTCTTATTTACTTATCCATTCAGCCACTGTATGTGTTATGATTGAAATATTCAATCTATTTACATTTAAAGTAGTTGTTGATAGGTATGTAGTTATCGCTATTTTATTATTCATATTTATAATTTTGTTTCTCTTCTTCTTAAAGAAATTCCTTTAACATTTCTTGTAATACTGTTTGGTGGTGATGAACTCTTCTAGGCTTTTGTTGTCTAGGAAGTTCTATATCTATCCTTTAATTCTAAATGATAGCTTTGCCGGATAGAGTTATCTTGGTTGTGATTTTTAGCTTTTTATCACTTTAAATATTTCATGCCAGTCCCTCTGGCCTAGAAAATTTCTGCTGAGAAATCAGCTGAGAGTCTTATGGGAGCTCCCTTGTAGGTAACTAACTACTTTTTTCTTGCTGCTTTTAAGATTCTGTCTTTGTCTTCAACCTTTTGCATTTTAATTATGATGTGTCTTGGTGCGGGCCTCTGAGTTCATCTTGTTTGAGACTCTGCTTCCTGGGCTTTTATGTATATCCTTTGCCAGGTCTCAATTCCTTGCTCTCTCTTTTCCTTCTGGTACCCCTATGATATGAACGTTGGTATACTTGATGTTGTCCCAGAAATCCCTTCAACTATCCTCATTTTTAAAATTCTTTTTTCTTTTTGCTGTTCCTATTGGTGTGTTCTATTTTGTCTTCCAAACCACTGATTTGATACTCTACTTCATCCAGCCTACTAGTTTACTCCTTCTAGTGTAGTCTTCGTTTCAGGTATAGTATTCTTTTATTTCTGATGTACTTTTTCTGGTTTCTATGCCCTATTTCATGCTGCTATAGTTCTCACTAAGTTCCTTGAGCAGCATTATAACCATTCTTTTGAGCTCTATATCTGGTAAATTGTTTGCCTCCATTTCATTTTGCTCTTATGTTTTGAATATTTATCCTATTCTTTTATATGAGGCATGTTTCTTTGTCTCCCCATTTTGGCTACATCTTTGTGTTTACTTATATGTATGAGGTAGATCTGCTATGACTCTCAGTCTTGGTAGGGTGGCCTAATGTAGTAGGCGTCCTATGGGACCCAATGGTGCAGTCTCCTTGATCACCTGTGCTGAGTGCTCCAGGAATGTCCCTTTGTGGGTTACATGGTCCCTCCTGTTGTAATTAAGTCTTGATAGCTATCGGCCTATTGGTCATGTGTGGGGTCAATCTTCAGGCTAACTTGACTGTGAGGTTCAACCCTGCCCACAGTGTAAGAGTTGCTGTGCAGGTGCTGACCGCACGGAGCAGAATTCACCTCAGCAGGGTCTCCCTTTTCATGTACCACTCTTGAAGCTAATTGGGCCCTGCTCTGATGTTGTCTGAAGCTGACCACTGGGTCTGTTGGTTCTGGGGCCTCTTGGGGGGGACTGTGGTGCAACCCAATGTCCAATGCAGCCTGTGACTGGCCCTGGGCAATCTGTTGGAGCTACAGAGTGACCCATAGTTTGTGGTTGCCCCTGCTGGGCCTGGGTGTGCATGGGAAGAATCAAGCTGCACACTAAGGCTGTCTTTCACCAACACCAGGCTAGGGGTCAGGTAGCAGAAGTACCAAGGAACCTTGAGATCTGCCTTCTTATGCCTCCTCCTGCTGGCTGCCTGATAGGCTCAGGCAATGAAAGGGCCTCTGGCTGTACTTGAGTTGCATAAGGTATGTTCTCAGTGAGTCACCAGGTAGGGGCAAGGGGTGTTCATCAGATTGATGCAGGTTCAAACTTGGTGCCAGTGCTGGGTCTGAGGCCACTCAACAAATATGCCAGGGTATACCAAGTCTAGCTGCCATCTACTGGCTGCTCGCACACATTGTGGTGGAGCAGGGTCTCAGGGACTCATCAGGGTGATGCCAGTGGAGTTTATCAGGCCCAAACAGGCCAAGAATCGTCCTTATGAAGGGAGCACTCTGCACTGCTTGGGCATGCAAGGGAAAATTTTCCCATATTCTAGAGCCACACAACTCAGTGCCTCCCACATTCTTCCAGGAGCCTGATTTCAGTGGGGCAGGGCCACCAGAAATCAGAAGAGGGGGGCTGCCAATCAGGCTTGGGGAAAAGTGCAGGGAGTGGCCCCACCCCAAATCCACACAACTGTCTGTCCTAGATTCTGCCCAGACCTTGGCAGGATGTAGCCATTAGGAGTCAGGAGAGTGGGGCCATGGGGGATCTGGAGAGTGGAGCTAGTGGATCTTCTGTGAGGGGGAGGCACCAGTCAGGTTTATAAGAAAGTGAGGGGAATGCCCCCTGCCCCAAAGCCACACAACTTGGTCATTGACACCCCCTGGATCTGCCCAGCCCTTTACATTCCTGCCCAGGCAGCTGACTTCTCAGCAGGGCACAAGCTCCACAGGATGGGGTGACAGAGAGTCTAGAGGGTGGGGCTATTTTCCCCCCCAGGCTGATGCTGCACTGAGGGAAGTGCTCCACCCAAGAAAGATGGTGTCTTCAGGGCAGGAGAGTGATTCAGCACAGGGATCCTGGCGGCTGTCCATTCAACTCTCTTGCCAGAGCCACAAACCTTATATCTCCTCATGTGACTCTAGTCTGCTCTGCCCTCCCTCCATTGGTGCCGTGGGTGAGTGGCTGTGAGGAGATTTTGTGCATTGGCCCTTTAAAAAGGTGCCTCTGTCTCTAGCAGACTCCTGTCTCTCCTTGGTGGACAGAATCTCCACTGATTTTTACAGCCCAATGTTATGTGGGTGCCTCTTCCAGGCGCTGGGAAGCCTGATGTGGGGTTGAAACCCATGCTCCTCAGGGGGAGCCCCTTACAGCTGAGATGTCCCTCCAGAATCCCAGCCACTGCCCCTGGGAGCGGGGCTAGCCCTGTTTGCAACTCCACTTTTCCCACCAGTCTCAATGTGGCGGCTTCATGGTTATAAACTTCTGTTCAGTTAGTCTTCAGTTGTTTATTCCAGTTGATTGATCTATTTTTTAGCTGTAATTCCAGTTTGGTCCTAGGAGGAGGTGAGTGTAGTTTTCATCTTCTCTGCTGCCATCTTAGATACCCCATTTTTTCTTTCCTTATAGCATTGGTCAGGACCTCCTTGTCTTGTTCCCATTCTTAAAGGGAATACATTTTAAAGTTCTCCATTAAATCAAATTCTTATTGAAGGTTTTTACCAAGTTTTCCAAGTTAAAAATATTCCCCATACTTCCAATTATTAAAAAGTCTTTTTAAAAATCATAAATGGTGTCAACTTTTATCAATTTTTTTGCATCTATTAAGATAATAATGGATTTTGTCTTTAGACTATTGATATCTTGAATTAATTGGTAGAGTCTTATGATGTTGAAGTCATTGTAATCTTGGGATAAATTCTACTAGTTTATGATCTATTATTTTAAATAGGCTTTTTACTCTATTAGTTAATATTTAGGATTTTTTGCATTAAAATCATAACAAAAATGAGCCTGTGATTTTTCTTTTTACTTTTTTGTATTCTTTTTATCCTGTTTGGAGTAAATAGTATAGTAGCTGACTAAAATGGGCATATAGCTTTTGTTTTTTTTGTTTTTTGTTTTCTACTTTCTGGAAAAACAGACAATTGGAAATTTAATGTCTCATGAACATTTGGTAGAGCTCATCTGTAAAACTGTCTGGGCCTAGGGCCCTTTAGCAGTGGAGAGATTTGATTGCTATTTCAATGTATATATTACTTCTGTCTATTCAAATTTTCTATTATTTTCCTGCATCAATTTTGATATCTTATATATTCTCAGTAATGTATCACTTCATTTAGATTTTAAAAATTTATTAGTATACTTGTGAATGCTTATAGATGATTGCTTAGCAAATTTTCACTCCTCTCACCCTGTTGGAAGATTTAATTCCCTGTCCTATTAGTCCTGGATTTGGCCACATGTCTTTGGTCAATGGAAGAGTAGTAGACTTGACCTGAGCAGAAACCTTAAATGTTCTCAAGCCTTTTACATATGAAAAGTGGCTGCACCAGAAGGGAAAAATCTCTTAGTTCAACAGTTGTTTTTTTTGGGGGGGGGTATTTATTTACTTTTGGGGGCTACAGCAAATCTGAAGCATATGACGCTTCCATCAGTGATAGTGGCTTACTGCAGCAGTGTGTTGGGGAGGCTGGTGTACTACCAGGCTCTCCAAGGGGAATGTGTATAGTTTTACAAAGTGCTACCCCATGGCCAACTGAATCATTCTTATAAAGAATTCATCCATGCTTATGATATCTCCAGTTACATCACAAAATAACTGAAGTTAAAAAGAAATTTTATAGTTAAAAAACCTTCTGTTTTTCTAGATCTCTGACTGCTAGTTTATCTGACTTTCGTAGCAGCTGTTTACATGTCTGATGTGCCTCTCGTTTACTCCATGGCCTTCAGTCTTTGACCTGTCTTCTTGAACCCTGTATAGTTCCTCTTCTTAGGTCACCATTAAATGATTTACATATCATTGGATACAGGGTAAAAGGAGGAGGTCAACAGGATGCTGAGTCTGTGGACTCTCTTTTACTTGGAGAATCCACACCCAGACAAGATGTACCAGGGAGTACTACCTGCACAGATTTAAAAACTTGGAGGAACTTTTTGTTTTAAAAATATGATCAGTTACTGACAAAGTATACTTTGTGACCCTGGCTAGGTTCCTCAGTTGGCTGGAGCATTGTCTGTACACCAAAAGGTTGTGGGTTTGATCCTTGGTCAGGACACATACTTTAGGTTGCTGGTTCAATCCCCAGTTGGGGTGCATACGGGAGGCAACTGATCGATGTTTCTCTCTCACATCTATGTTTCTCTCTCTCTCTCTCTCTCTCTCTCTCTCTCTCTCCCTGTCCCCCCCTTCCTCTCTAAAAAAATAATAAGCATAACCTCAGGTAAGGATTAAAAGCTATATGTATATATTTAAACAGTATACATTGTGCTCAGTAAAGAGCTAAAGGTGGAAGGAGAGCGCAGAGATAGAATTCTCTGCCCATAAGGAGCTTGGGAGACAGCGATGTTGTTTAAGAAACACAGAGAAGTTGAGTGATCTCTTAGACATGACTCTAAATGCAGTAGGAATTGGAAAGGAGACTTTTAGGTTTGAGGCCAGAGCAGCTATTGATAGGTATGAGTGAGGGAGGAAGCTGGAGAAGGATAGGGGAACACTGTGCTGCTTTCATTCCTGTCATGACCACAAAGACAGGGGTGTGTAGGAGCGAAGGGGTAGGTAAGGACATGGGGGGATGGGAGCGAGAGTTTCATCTCTTCAAAGGGACTCTTGGCTTCATTGTGGTAGATGGGTTTGCCAGAGAATGTTGATCCTTTTGAAACAAGTGAGTTTTAACTTCACTGAAAACGTGATTAAAGCATTGCATGAAACATTTAGGCTTTATATAAGAGAGCATTTTGTAAGTATAAAAGGATTTACTTCCTTGTCTAGAATCTTAAAAACTAGGTTGGACATTCTTATGTCACAGTATCTGGCGGTTCTTAACCAGGGGCAGTGCTGCCTCACCCCAGGGTATGTGGACATGTGTGCTCAGGCTGCACAGAGGGATGTGACTAGCACATAGTAGGTGCAGGTCAGTGATGCCAAAGACCCTGCTGTGCCCTGGGGACAGCCCTGCACACTGGAGTGTCCCGCCCGGAGTGCCAATGGTGCAATTGTTGAGAAACACTAGACTTCCCGAATGTCAATCATTGGGGTTATACTTGTATAATTTTTGCCATATCTTTGTCCCACCTGTATCAGTAATTCAATCCTTTTTCAAAATTTTACTTTTTATTTAAAATTTTACTATTCTTTTTGCTTACTTTTTTACCATTCTATAATATATATGCTTTTTGTTTACTTTTTATATATTTATCTTAATCCTTGCAATCATGAGTTGAAGTGCTATTTATACTTTTCTAATTGTGTTAAAATAGATACATTATTGTTCTAATACAGAATGTTCACTCATGTACCACATGACATCATCTTACACACCGCTAGTGGTATGCACATCAAACTTTGAGAAACAGTGGCCAGATGGTCACAATGGATTAACTTACAGCTTGACCAGATATTATGTAGTATCCTTGGAGGTTGACACTTAAGCCTTAGGACTTTCATTTTTAAGTAACCTCGCATTCAGCAGAATTCGTGAGCTAGAAGGGCCTCATGAGGATACTTTCCCAGATAGAGGTAAGACGGCACAAATAGCTGTTACTGTCTTTTTATGTGTATAAGCTCTCCTTGGAGGAGCTGATATGCTCTTGGCTGGGTGTGCTTATGTGCCAGTTATCTTCACTCCAGGCTGTGTCCACAAACTACTAGCCATCTCCTAGTTATGTGGAAGTATTCCCAAGGAAAATGTAACCCTGAAAGTGCAGAAGAATGAGAGCACTGTCCTCACTTCCAGTTAATTGGCTCAACACATATGTTGCATTAATAGTCGGTCAGGAGTTAAGAGTGATGATGGAGTGAGCAGAATCACAGATGCTCCCTCCCCGCCACCCAGTGAGCTGAACCCATAAGCTGTTAAAAGCATTCACCAGGAGCAATCAAACAAACAAACAAGTGAATCACAGCTTTAGTCCATGTACTTTGAAAAGTGGGGGGCAATGAAGGAAACACCTCACCCTGACCCATCAGAAGCAATACTGGGAGAGGAAGGCAAGGGGACAAAATCCTGAGCATTCCTGCTAATACAGATCAGTTTGGAAAGAATCTGGCTATAGATGTGAGCTGATAGCCTCCGTAAATGTCAGCAAACACCCACAGCTGAGGCAGGAAGGCAACCCAGAGCAGGCTATCCCTTAGCCTCCATGCTGAGTTCCAAGGAAGAGCCCATAGGAGTGGCTAGGCAGAGAGGGATCTGGTACAAGGTATTTAATTAGCTTCAGAAAGAGAGAGTAGAATACAGGACCCCAGCAAAGGCGCACCTAGTGAATCCTAGCTCTCCTCTATGGCAGAACACTGCACAGAAAGCAACAGCCAACATGAAATTGTAGCTCAGGGAAGGAAGAACAACTAGTCCCCAATAAAGTGAGCAGAGTGTCAAGGATACATCAACTTACTCTAAGAGAACAGATAGAAGTTTTGGGTGGAGATACTCACCTTTAATATGCACAAGATGAAGATAAGTGTCATGACAACTGTGAAGATGCTACGCAGAGGAATGAAAGAAAGGAACATGGCTTGCAAAAAATAGACATAACAACCTGGTCTGAGAAAAAAACCAACTCAAGAAAACTCAACCTCAGAAGTATTTAATGCCATAGAACTCTGTATCAATTCAGTAGAAATAAAAACTCAATGTAGATAGCTATGATAAAACAATGAGATTCTTTTTAGATTTTTATTTTAATTGTGGTAAAATATACATAGCATAAAATTCTCCATCTTTTCTATTTTTAAATGTACATGCCAGGAGTGTTAAGTACATTTACATTGTGCTTTTTAAAACAACACCCCATGTCTCCCTCCCCAGTCCCTGGCAACCATCATTCTTTCCATCTTGATGAATTTGTCTGCTTCAGTCCTCATGTTTGAATCAGAGAATACTTGTCCTTTTGTGACTGTCTTATTTCACTTAGCATAATTCTCTTAAGGTTCATACATGTTGTAGCACGGGTCAGAATTTTTTCCTTTTTATGGCTGCATGATATTCTAATATATAATATATACCATTTTGTTTATCTATTCATCCTTTGTTAGACAATTGAGTTGCTTTCATTTTTTAGTTGTGAACAATGCTGCTATGAGAATGGATATATCAATACAAATAGCTCTTTGAATCATTGCTTTCAGTTCTTTTAGGTATATAGTAGAATTGCTTGATTGTATGGTAAACCCATTTTTAATTTAACCACCATACAGTTTTCCATAGCAGCCGTACCATTTTACATTTAAACCAATAGTGCATAAGGGTCCCAGTTTCTTCACATCTTCACAACACTTATTGTCAGTTTTAAAAATATAATTCCTGTAATTTCCCAATTACAATTGACATACAATACTATATTAGTTTCAGGTGAACAATATAGTGATTAGACATTTATATAACTTACAAAGTGATCATCCCAATAAGTCTAATACTCATTGGACACCATTCATACTTACTACAGTATCATTGACTGTTATCTCATGCTGTACTTTATATCCCTGTGACTGTTTTTATACCTGGCAATTTGTACATCTTAATCCCGTCCCCTTACACCCATCTCCCCAACCCCTCTCCCATCTGGCAACCATCAAATTGTTCTCTGTATCTACAAGTTTGTTTCTGTATTGTTTGTTTGTTTAGATTCCACATTTAAGTGAAATCTTATGGTACTTATCTTTCTCTGTCTCACTTGTTTCACTTAGCGTAATACCCTCTAGGTCCATCCATGTTATTGCAAATGGAAAGATTTTTTTTTATGGCTAAGTAATATTCCATCATACATACATACCACATCTTTATTCAGTTGTCTATTGATGGACATTTAGGTTGCTTTCATATCTTGGCTATTGTAAATAATACTGCAGTGAACATAGGAATGTATATATGTCTTTTTGATTTAGTGTTTTGGGTTTCTTTGCATGAGTACCCAGAAGTGGAATTACTGGATCATTCTTTGTGTCTTGCTGTGGCCTTTGTTTTAAAGTTTGTTTTGTCTGTTATAAGTATTGCTACTCTAGCTTTTTTTTTTTTTTTTTTTTCATTTTCCATGAAATATATTTTTCCATCTCTTTACTTTCGGTCTCTGTATGTTTTTTATTCTGAAGTGAGTTTGTTGTAGACAGCATATGTGAAGGTCTTGTTTACTTGTCTGTTCAGCCACCATATGTCTTTTGATTGAAGCATTGAATTTGTTCACATTTAAAGTAATTGTTGATAGATATGTAGTTGCCATTTTATTATTAATATTTTTAATCTTTCTTTCTCTTCTTTTTAAAGAAGGTCCTTTAACATTTCTTGTATTACTTATTTGGTGGTGACGAACTCCTATAGTTTTTTGGTGTCTAGAAAGCTCTTTATCTCTCCTTCAGTTCTAAGCAATAGCTTTGCCGGTAGAGTTATCTTGGTTGTAGTTTTTTGCTTTTTATCACTTTGAATATTTCATAGCAGTCCCTTCTGCCATGGAAAGCTTCTGTTGGGAAATCAGCTAGCTCAGAGTCTTATGGGAGTTCCCTTGTAGGTAACTAACTGCTTTTCTCGTCTCTCTTTGTCTTTAACTCTTGGCATTTTAATTATGATGTGTCTTGGTGTGGGCCTCTTGGATTCATCTTACTTGGGATCTTTGTATTTCCTGGGCTTGTATGTTTATTTCTTTGCCAGGTTAAAAAAGGTTTTCATAATTATTTATTTTTTAAATTTACTTTTATTTATGGTTCATATTCAATATTATTTTATATTCATTTTAGGTGTACAGGATAGTGGTTAGACAGTCATATACTTTACAAGGTGATCCCCCTATACTATCATTATTTTTTCCAACAGGTTTTCAGTCCCTTATTCTGTTTCTCTCCTCCTTCTGGTATCTCTGTGTTGCAAATGTTGGTACACTTGCTGTTGTCTCAGCAATCCCTTAAACTATCCTCATTAAAAAAATTGTTTACTTTTTGTTGTTACCTTGTCTTCCAAAATGCTGATTTGACCCTCTACTTCATCTATTCTACTGTTGATTCCCTCTAATGTATTTCTTATTTCAGTTATTGTAATCTTCATTTATGACTCGTTATTTTATTTGTTTTCTACCTTCATTTTAATGTTTCCCATCTCTTAAAGTTTTGTGTTTATTTTCTCCTCCCCTGAGTGTTTTGAACATCCTTATAACCAGATTTTGAACTCTACATCTGGTCAATTGTTTATATTCATTTTTTTTTTAGTTCTTATTCTGAAGTTTTGTTCTGTTCTTTCATTTGAGACATGTTTCTTTGTCTCCTCACTTTGGTTGATTCCCTGTGTTTGTTTCTATGTATTAGGTAGATCTGCTCTATCTTCTATCTTGGTAGATTGATCTTATGTGGTAGGTGTCCTATGGAGCCTAGTAGCACAGTCTTTCTGGTCCCCTGATCCAAGTACTTCAAGGGTGTCCCTTGTGTGGTTTGTGTGTGCCCTCCTGTTGTAGTTGAGCCTTGATTACTGTTGGCCTGTTAGTGGAAGGGATTGATCCTCAGGCTGATTTGCTGTGGAACGGCTGTGACTACATCAGACGAACTATTTTACAGTGGCTGATCCCATGGAGCCTACTTCAATTTAGTAGGGCTCTGGGGCCTGCGGAGTCCACTCTTTGGGTATATTGTTTGTGGAGCTAACTGGATGATGTTCTCATGTGATCTGAAGCTGGCCACCGAGTATGTTGGTTCTGGGGCCTTTTAGGTGGGGATCTGAATCAGGCTACTTCAGCCATCGTTTTTCCTAGCCTGGGGCTATCTGGTTGGAGCTACCAAGTGATCGCCAGATGGTTGTCACTTGTGGTGGGCTTAGACATACCTGGGAGAGGCTAAACTGCAAACCAAGGCTGGCTGCCACTAATGGTCAGCTTGGAGTCACTTAGAAAGGGTTATGGGGCACGCTGAGGTTAGACACTGCTTGTTTGGGATTTGTGAACCTTTGAAAGATTTTAGGAAAGTCCATAGCTTAAGCTGAGACTAGCCATTTGTGTGTAAAAGCTATTTGAAGTAGCCTGGGCAGACCAAAAAGTGGGTGGGACAGGGTCTCAGGGAAGTGTGTTAGCCATGTGGATGGAAAGTCAGACCTGTTGCCCACCTGTGCCCACAGACTATGTTGTGGGAGGTCTCAACACAGGGACAATGCTGTCTGCCAGCATTTCTACTGGGGAGAAACTACCGCTCCATTTCTTTTCCTGAGCCAGACAATTCAGGTTCTCCCCTATGTCCTTGGCATATTTCTAGCTGCTGTCCCACTGTTGGAGCTTAGAGCTAGTACGTCCATTTGCAGGGCCCTCTAAGATGAATGCCTGGGACTCCAAAAGTCCTCCTTCTCACTCAGCTGCAATCCCTGCTGCGTTTGCACTGGAACCCTAGGCTGGGGAGCCCAGTGTGGGGCTGGAAACACCTCATTCCTTATGGGGAGATCTCCACAGCCACGATATCCCTCTTGTTTCTTAACCACAACACTGTGTTTGTGGGACCAGCTTGTTTTGCATCTCCAGCTCTCCTAGACTCTTTGTTTTATCCTTAGTTATAGTATAGGACTTCTATTCAGCTAGTATTTGGCTGGTTGACAAGGATGGTTGTTCTATAATTTAGTTGTAATTTTGATGTGGTCATGGGAGAAAGCAAGCACAGTATTTACCAATTCCACCATCTTGACTGGAAGTCTATTTTCTGTTTTTTGATAGTAGTCATCCTAATGGGTGTGAGGTGCAATGGGATTCTTTTTTTTTTTTTAATATAATTTATTTATTTGTTTATTTATTTATTTTTAGAGAGAGGGGAAAGGAGAAAGAGAGGGAGACTGGGGATTTGGCGTGCGACCTAGTCATGTGCCCTGACTGGGAATCAAACCAATAACACTTGGCTCGCAGGCTGACACTCAGTCCACTGAGTCACAGCAGCCAGGACTGCAATGGGATTCTTAAGATTAAAAAATAAATAAATAAATTGAGAACAAAAACATGAAACAAGATTTGAACCAGGACAAATAAAACAGACATTGCAGAAAATCAAATGAGTGACACGGGGAAAGGCAGGAGCTTATCACAGAGTTAAGGCAGAAAGAGGGGAAAAGATAGCTGTGGAGGATAAGGAAAGCCGTGCAGCATATGAGGCAGAAAAAAATGCGAAGATATAACACAAGGAGATTTTTTTAAAAGGAAGGAAGAAGTAAATCTTTGGTCACAAGGTCATACCATGTTCCTGGAAAAGCAGATAAAAAATGACCAAGCTGTACCCTGGTCTAAAGCTTCAGTACGCTGAACTCCAGAGAGAAAAAGCAAGTTACATGAACCTGGGATATCAAGCTGGTATCAGAATTCTCCACACCAGCACTCTCTACCATGAAATATGAGCAAGGTCTACAGACCTGTAAGAGGAAAAAAAATATTAAAATTGTACTCAAAATTTAAAAGTATAACATTAAAATAATATAATATGAAAATTTTAAATAATATTGTTATTATTTAGCAGTGAAGGCAATAAGCAGTCTTTTTTTAGTTTTTTTATTTTTGTATGTTTTATTGATTATGCTGTTACAGTTGTCCCAATTTCTTTTTCCATTGCCCCCCTCCACCCATCACTCCCCCTCCCTCTTGCATTACAACCCCGCTTAGTCCATGTCCATGGATCATGCATATAATTTCTTTGACTTTACCCTTTCCTGTACTATTTTCAACATTCCCCTGTCTATTCTTCACCCCCTTACTATGCTTCTTAATCCCTGTGCCATTTCCTTCCTTCTCCCCTTCTGCCACTCCTAGGTGACATCACTCTGCATGCTCCCCATACCGATGATTCTGTTCCCACTCTGGTTGTCTGCTAAGTTTGTTTTGTTTTTATTTTTTATATTCTGTTGTTAATAGTTGTGATTTTGTTGTTATTTTAATGTTCATAGCTTTGATCTTTTTCTTAAATAAGTCTCATAAAATAATGGCTTTGCGATGGTGTACTACTTTAGCTTTACCTTGTCTGGGAAGCACTTTATCTGACCTTCCATTCTTAATGATAGCTTTGCTAGAGAGAGTAATCTTGGTAGTGGGTCCTTGCCTCTCATCACTTTGAATATTTTCTGCCAGTCTCTTCTTGCCTGCAAAGTTTCTTTTGAGAAATCAGCTGATAGTCTTATTAGGTACCCCTTTGTAGGTAATTCTCTTCTTTTCTCTTGTTGCTTTAAAGATTCTCTCTTTTTTTGTAAAGTATATTTTATTGACTTTATTGTTACAATAGTTCCAATTTTTTTCCCTTTGCTCCCCTCCACCCAGCACCCCCCACCCCCAGCAACCCCCCACCAAGTCCATGCCCATGGGTTGTACATACAAGCTTTCCTGCTTCACCCTTTCATATATTCTTCTTCTTCTTCTTTTTTAAATAAATAAATAAATAAATAAATAATTATTTTAACAATAAAAAATAACTATCCCTCCCTCTCAGACTTAAGACCCTTTACAATCTTATAAAGGACAATGGGCAAAGGTCTCGAGCTCCTCTAGCTGCTTCAAGCTGGACATGGTCATCATCCTACCTACTCTTGGGTCCAGAAATCCCTAATAAGAGTGGGGGTGTGGAGGGGAGGGTGGCCTTCCTACATAGTGAAGAATCTTGCAGACTCCAGGTCAGTTGGCTGTCCCCGGACAATGGCATGCTTGGTTTAATAGGCTGGCATCCTTGTTGTATTCCAGCCACTTAGCTCAGCCAAACCGTTGAGTCTCAAGAGGCAGTGATACAGACAGGATTAAGTGAGGCCTATACGTACAGACAATCACTCAGGTAATGAGATCATAGGCTTATGCCCTCTGGTTCAATTTTGCTCATTTGTTCGTGTCGTTCATTAGTTTCCTGTAATAGGTGATAGCATAAGGCATTTTTCTTTCATTGCCTGGCTTATTTCGCTAAGTATAATTCTCTCTAGTTCCATCCATGTTGTTGCAAATGGTAGAAGTTCCTTCTTTTTTTCTGCTACATAGTATTCCATTGTGTAAATGTACCACAGTTTTTTGATCCACTCATCTACAGATGGGCACTTAGGTTGTTTCCAGCACTTGGCTATTGTAAATAGTGCTGCTATGAACATAGGGATGCACAGGTTCTTTTGAATTGGTGTTTCAGGATTTTTCAGATATAATCCTAGCAGTGGAGTTGCTGGTTCAAAAGGCAGTTCCATTTTTAGTTTTTTCAGGAAATTCCAAACTGTTTTCCATAGTGGCTGCACCAGTCTGCATTTCCACCAGCAATGCACCAGGGTTCCCGTTTCTCCACATCCTCGCCAGCACAAGTGGTTTGTTGATTTCTTGATGATGGCCATTCTGACTGGTGTGAGGTGGTATCTCATTGTGGTTTTTATTTGCATCTCTCTGATGGCTAGTGATGTTGAGCATTCTTTCATATGTCTATGGACCCTCTGTATGTCCTCTTTGGAGAAGTGTTTGTTCAGGTCCTTTGACCATTTTTTAATTGGTGTTGAGTTGTATAAGTTCTTTATATATTTTGGAGATCAATCCCTTGTCTGCGGTATCATTGGCAAATATATTTTCCCATATGGTTGGTTCCCTTTTCATCTTGCTGATGTTTTCTTTTGCTGAGCAGAAACTCTTTAGTTTGTTGTAGTACCATTTGTTTATTCTTCCCCTTATTTCCCTTGCCTTAGGAGATGTATCAGTGAAAATGTTGCTACGTGGGATATCTGAAATTTTCCTGCCTATGTTTTCCTCTAGGACTTTTATGGTGCCATGGCTTACATTTAAGTCTTTGATCCATCTTGAGTTTATTCTGGTGTGTGGTGTAAGTTGGTGGTCTAGTTTCATTTTTTTTGCATGTCCCTGTCCAGTTCTCCCAGCACCATTTATTGAAGAGGCTCGTTTCACTCCATTTGATGTTCCTTCCCCCTTTGTCAAATATTAGTTGACCATAGAGGCCTGGGTTTATTTCTGGGCTCTCTATTCTGTTTCATTGATCTATATGTCTGTTCTTATGCCAATACCAGACTGTTTTGATTACTGTGGCCTTGTAGTATAGTTTGGTATCAGGTATTGTGATTCCTCCTGCTGTGTTCTTCTTCCTGAAGATTGCTGTGGCTATTCGGGCTCTTTTTTGGTTCCACATAAATTTTTGAAGTATTTGTTCTAGGTCTGTGAAAAATGTCATTGGTATTTTAATAGGGATTGCATTGAATCTATAAATTGCTTTGGGTAGTATGGACATTTTAATGATGTTGATTCTTCTTATCCATGAACATGGTATATGCTTCCATTTATTTGTATCTTCCTTAATTTCTTTCTTCAGTGTTATGTAGTTTTCTGAGTACAGGTGTTTTACCTCTTTGGTTAAGTTTATTTCTATGTACTTTATTTTTCTTGTTGCTACGGCAAATGGGATTTTTCTTTTAGTTTCTATGAGATTTTATTGTTGGTGTACAGAAATGCCTTTGATTTCTGAATATTAACTTTGTACCCTGCTATTTTGCTGAATTCAGTTATTAGGTCGAGTAGTTTTTTCATGGAGTCTATAGGGATTTTTATGTACACTATCATGTCATCTGCAAATCAGACCGTCTTGACTTGAAAGAACTCAAAGAATATAGTAACCATAAGCATTTCTTGAGAAAAACCACCCTATGATGAAATTGATCCAAAGACTTAAATGAAAATAACAGGCTCAGAAGTAGAAATTCCATGGGTGAAAAAAACAATAACAACAAAAAAAAAAGAAGGGTGAATAGTCAAACCATACAATGTAGTTTTAAGAGTAAACAACTGGGGAGGGGGTGTTATTGTTACAGAAGCATATAAATATTACGCATCTGGCAAAATAAAAATGATGTAAGCAAAAATATCAAGAGGTGTGAGGATATATAAAGTGTTTATTGTAGAGTCAGCGGCAGCGGCAGCCGTCCGTCTCGAGAGACGATGGTGTAGCTTCCCAAGAGTCTATCTGCACCGCCAAGAATGGCTGTGCAGTTCGACTCGGGAGTGACACGGTATCTGTCTCCTCCCGTGTTGAATCGACATCTTGCGATGACGCTGGAGTGTCCTCTCCAGTGAAGCTGAAGCTACAGAGCCTGAGCAGGGTGATATGGAGGGTCTGCTGTTGCCCATGCAGCAGACCCCCCCTCTCTTCGCAGCTGAAGGGTCCAAGGGAAAGACGGAGTCAATACAGCTTGGCTTCAGGTGCGCCGCAGGAGTTGCCGGTGTTGACTACAGCGTCAAACCGCCTTAGGGACTCCAGCTCCGGATTTTCTGTCAGGGTTTACTCCCTTAGCCTTTCCCCTGAAGAGGTATGCCGCAAGGCAGCGGAGGTTTTTTGGAGTCAGAGTTTTCCTTCTCTGTATTATCATGTCTAATCAATAAATAATTTAATATTTTCTTGAAAAAGAAGAAAGGAAACAAATACAGAAAGATAGGCAGAGAGATATACAAGGGGGGAACCCAAAAAAATGCCTAAACTTATTTATATAAACTGTGTATATATTTTTCCTGTTTTTGTAGAGTATTAATGTTAAAACATGCAATTTAGCTCTTAAATCTTAAAAAATATTTTCTCAGCATTGATTCTTTTTTTAAAGTATATTTTATTGATTATGTTGTTACAATAGTTCCAGTTTTTTTCCCCTTTGCTCCCATCCGCCCAGTACCGCCCTTCTCCCAGCAATCCCACTGCCCCCCTTAGTTTATGTCCATGATTCATGCATATTAAGTTCCTTGTCAGCACTGATTCTTGTGTGTGTGTGTGTGTTTTAAGTATTATAACTGCAGATCAAAAAGTCATTTAGTTTCTCTTGTTTTTCTTCTGTTATACTTAAACAAAATTAAGTAACTCTTAGAAAAAAGCTGTAATATTATTCTTCTAATAGTATATGTGCATAAAGACGTGCCCCAAATTATGTCAGCCCTCTGTAAATACAGTGGTGGGGTATTAGATGATTTGTTTTCTTCTTTGTACTTTCTTGTGTTGCTTGAATTTTTAATGAGCCCATATTTTAAAAATAAAAGCCATAAAATTATTACTGTTAATATAAAATATTGCTCAGTGTTACCATCATTATTCTAATTGTTTCTTAGTCATTTTTTCAAAAATTACAATCTTGATAAACACCAGAAGGAGTTTTTGGCAAGAATTTTACAACTCATGCCCAAGGTAATGGCAATTGCCAAAGCACGTGAATGGAAAACATTAGCTATTCTAATAGGATACCTTTTGTCTTATTGCATTCATAAATCAAAACAGTGAGCTGGTGAATGTGAAGTGAGAATGAGCTGAGATGCTGGGGAAAGTGTAGTAGTACAATGTGCCACCGTACAGATGTCTGAACCAGGAATATGAAGAGCTCACCTCTAGTCCTGGCCTAACCAGTAACCAGCACAATAATTTAGGGTATTTGGAGCCCTGGATCTCTTCCCTTTGCTACAGTGAACTTCTCTCACTTTCTTGAACATGCCATGTTCTCTCCTGCCACAGGGACTTTTGTATGTAACACTCCTTTCCTTCCCTCTTGCTGGGCTCCTTTCTATGTTCAGGCCTTCTGTTTATCCACTGGCACTTCTCATTGCCTGTGCTGGGGACACACATAATCACTCACTAAAGGTCAGACTGCCTCAGTGGACTGGCCTCCGAGAGACTGGACTCCAATTAGAACTGCAAGGTCGGGTTCTTACTGCCCGTCCTCAGCACATGTTTTCCCTTCCTCCTCGGGGCTCTGCCGCGATGGTAACTCCTCCTGTGGCCTGTACTGGGGCAGTGAACTAGGCTCTCCTCTCGACCTGCTACGTCATGGCCTCTATGTTTCTTTTCTTCTCAGTGGGCTCCTGGCTCCTGCTTCTGTTAGAAACTGCACCTTTTATTGGCAACGTTCAAGTTTATAAGGAGAGAGCAGCAGTTCTCTTTGATATGTTACCGTCCAGCACTAGCCAGTCCTGCAGGAGGCTGTCACCCCTGCACCACGGGCCAGAGCTGGAGGGAATGGGGCCCATGCAGCCTTCTCACATTCCCTGGAGCCCCTGCTTGGCCTCTCCGGTGGGAGAGATTGACGTGAGAACAGCATGTTACAAAGCAGTATGTGCGATATAACCCTAAATGTGTGTTTTATTTTATTTTTTATTATTTTTTAAGTGTATTTTATTCATCATGCTGTTACGGTAGTCCCAGCTTTTTTCCCTTTGCTCCCCTGTGCCCAGTACCCCCCTGCCCTCCAGCAATCCCACCCCCCTTAGTTCCTAAGTGTATGTTTTAGATATAGGGGACTGAAAGGAAATAGATCAAATTAGTATCAGTCAGCTTCTTTGATGGGATTTCTAGTTATTTTTATTTTCTTGTTTTCAAATTTCCTGTAATAAATGCTGAATTTTTATAGATGCCAAATGGTATTTTTTAAGCCCCTGTCTGTGACTTGGTACTAAGCAACCCCCAAGAAGACTAGGAAAAATTGGCCTCAGCATTTGGAAGTGCATGTCATTGTCGCAACATTTTTCATTTTTGCCCTCTTCTGATGTGTTTGCTTGTTCTTTTCACCTTGCTGTCTTTCTCCTCCCCAGATGACCAGATGACTGGAATCCCCCCACACATCCTCAACAGCTCCCCATCAGACCGGCAGATTAACCAGCTGGCCCAGAGACTGGGCCCCGAGTGGGAGCCCATGGTGCTGTCCCTGGGACTGTCCCAGAACGATATCTACCGCTGTAAGGCCAACCACCCCCACAACGTGCAGTCGCAGATGGTGGAGGCCTTCGTCCGCTGGAGGCAGCGCTACGGGAAGCAGGCCACCTTCCAGAGCTTGCAGAGGGGCCTGCAGGCTGTGGAGGCGGACCCCTCAGTGCTCCAGCACATGTTGGAATGATCGTGTCTCTACCAGCCTGCTGGGGAGTGTGTCCCCGAGTCACATGTGCCCAGGGCACGTAATGTTTTGTTTTTTTTTGGTGTATGTGTGTGTTTTATTTTTAATGATCTTTAGATGAAAGGAGAAAATAGGGTTTCTATTTGACATTACCTGAAGGGCCAGATTACTCAGACCTCCCACATTGGCTTTACAATTCATTGTTTTCAATTGCTCAAAGATTGCTTTATTTTAATTGTTCAGGTTTTAATTGTGTGGTTGCCTTGTAATAGATTGGTAAAGCATAGCGGTTCAAAAACCATGCTGTGTTATCATGTTACATGCAAGTGTCTTATACATAAAACATCTGCTTTTATGTTGCCTGGGAACTGAACTATGGACTTTGCTATTAATAATTATGATGATAATAAAAAGTGAATTACTATATATAATGTGGTGCTTTTGTGAGAAAGTGTTTTGATTTTTTTTTTTCCCTCATTCTTGAATTGCATAGAATAAGGGTAAATTTACAGTAGTCGTTTCTTTGGAACAGAATTGATAGCAGCAAGATTATGGTTACTTTCTTTAGTCAAGATAAATAGCTCAGGCAGGGTTTCTGCATTAAATTTAAGACACTGAGGCTCCCTGCAAAGACAGTTCATGTACTGGCATGTATACCTGAGCCCTTCATCTTTAAAAGATTGCTTAAGAAAATGCTGTACCATTTTTTTAAATGATTCAGTCCAAGACAAAAGGGGTTGTGGTTTTTCCATTGAATGATTGAAGTATTAGGCCTTCAGGAGTTCGATTTAGTCTTCTGTCCTTTTACTAATGATACATATTTGTCAAATGCTTTACTGTTTTTAAGGCTTTTCATATATGGGATCTCATTTGGACCTCACAAAAATCCTATGAAGTAGTTGGGCTAGAGAGGTGAGCCTCCGTCTACAGGGAGATTACTTGCTTTGCCTGGGTGAATGAGCTAGAATGTGGGCCTGGGAGTACTGCCCCTGTGTGCCCTTTCCAGCTGCCCAACACAGCTTCTCCTCCTCCTCTCTCACATGCTCATTGAAGAAGCTTGAGTCCTGCTTCCTTCTGCTAGCAGCATTGCCTTAGATAAGTTACTTCACTTCTCTAAGCCTCTCAGGTTCCTTATTTGTAAAATGAGGACAAGATTGTCCCCACCTCCAAGATTTTGGGGATGATAAAAGGAATAATGTCTGCTAAGGGCTCATCTAGTGCCTGCCTGGGCCATAATCACCCCTTGGGAAATCGGAGCTGTTAACTTGCTGCTGTGGCTGAACCTGGATGCAGTTCACAGACAGAGCTTCGTAGTGTAGGAAGAAGTGCTATTACCATGCTTCTCCCTAAGCTTTAAATGTGCTGTGATTTTATTAACCCTATAATGGGTCCAATCAAGAGAGGGACTGGTGAGCATCCCCAGTTTGTGATCTGACCGTCTGAATAATCAAAGAGCTTACTTCTTAACCCTAACTTAACTCAGGATTTTTCAAAGGGAAAGATAATTGTACTTTTTATATCTTTCCATTCTGAGGTGAAGTATATATATAGAATTAGTAAAGTTGAACATGAAATGGGTGCTCAAAAAGATGATGGTGCTCTGGCTGCTGTGGCTCAGTGGATTGAGCGTCGGCCTGCAAGCCAAGTGTCACTGGTTCGATTCCCAGTCAGGGCACATGACTAGGTTGCACGTCAGGTCCCCAGTTGGGGGCGCGAGTGAGAGGCAACCACACAGTGATGTTTCTTTCCCTCTCTTTCTCCTTCCCCCTCTATCTAAAAATAAATAAATAAACAAACAAACAAACAAATAAATTATTTTTTTAAAAAAAGATGATGGTGATATGCTGATAACATCCTTTTGGATGTCTGCTAAACCATATTCCCTTTACTAAAAGCTACTGGTTATTTCACAGTTCAAGAACCAGTTCAGGAGAATGTGCCACTGGCTTCATTTGCTCTGATTGTCCATTTTATAGCCCAGCCATTAATTCATTATCTTGTAAAATTCTCATACTTTTGGTCCCATCACTGTGTGCAGTGTTAGACTGTACTTCTACGACATCTTCAGTAAACTCCTTGTTCTTTTTGAACCTTGGAATTGTTATGTGCTATTTGCCCCCTGGCTTTACTAACAGAGGGTTGCTTTAGCTTTTGCTCTCACCACATTTATGGATGAGAGAGTATAGCTGGGCTCCGCTGCACCTGACTAGATCGCATTTTAAAGTGGGTCAGATGATTAGCTAGGCCATCTTCCTGCCATTTGTAAGGAATCTGTCATGACAGAGATACTTCTATGCTCTGTCAACAGTGAAGGACAAGTCATGACAAAGTTGCCCATGGTGGGCTGCCAAGGCCATTAGGGAGCTCTGACTTCCTGCCCTTAATGAGCGGGGTGTCTCCAGATGTCACATGGCAGCTGCACCTGTGTGGGCCTGCTCACAGTCTTGCAGGGGATTTGTAGAATGGAAGGATAGAATATCCAGATCACTGCCTCATTTCTACCTCTGGCTTCAAAGAGTGAAGCTACGTGACATCAGCCTACCTCCCAAGCCAGGAGTCCATGTGTTTGTGTATGGAAGAAGACTGCAATGTCAGAGATGGCCTCCTCCCACTGAATGAGTTCAATGATGTGACTGAGCATTTGCAGGCACTGACAAAAAAAAAGGTTAAAAAAATAGTCTTGCTCCACTTGGTTTGGGAGTGCATGTGTGTGTGTTTGTTTGCACATATTCATGTGCATACACAGGATATTTGTGCCCCAAAACTTTTTAAAAACTGTAATGAAATTTTTTCAACACAAAAATAGTACTGTAGCAGTTTAAAGAAGTACTAATAAGCAAGAAGAAAAACATAAGAATTATCCCTACTCCCACCTTCCAAAGATAACCACTGTACACCCCAGTTTTGGTCTCTGTCCTTTAGTTACTTTCTAAGCCTGCATAGTTTTTTATAACAGAAATTAGATTGTATCATAATGCTGTTTTATAATTGGTTTCTTTTAGATAACATATCTTTTCACATCAATAAAGATTTTTCTATCCTAGTGATGGTCAGCATTCTTTGTGTTTGGAGAACTCTTTTAAGTCTTACAAGTTTGGCAGCGTGTTTGAAGAAATTAAAAGACACTAACTCCTAAATATAAGAATGGCTTTCACTGTCAAAACATGTTTGCCTGACCGCCCCCTCCTTCACAACCTGTCATCACTTGAGTAGAGCTGTTTACTGTACCCTTACATCCTCAAAAAGCAAAGTTGAGCATATTTTTGTGAATATTCTGGCCTTTCTGAGCTTTTTATCTCTCCCTTACAGCATGCTGCCCTCTCCACTGCACTGTAAAATCCACTCAGCTCAATATTCAATTCTGCAAGAGCATGTGTTCGGGGGGGCAGTAAAATTGCACCTGTCGACCCAGGCTTGTGCGGCACACCATAGGTCTCTATGTGGCTGCCGTTCTACACTACACCATCGCTTTTAGCACTTTTCCTGTATCTGCATGTACCACGACTTGTCAGACACTTCCTAGTACGTTACGTGGATCTTTAGGTGGTTTTTGCTTTTTGACTATTATAATGTCATGTAAAAGAAGTCATTGTTGTTGAATCTTTATGTTCACCAGAGGCTACAGTGAACCAGATTCCTCTTTTATTCAGCTCAAAACAGATTTAAATTTTGTTACCAATTAGCTTTTATTACATAGGAAACCATTCCAACATGTATTGGCTTAACACTTAGCTCAATTCTGGGAGCTGGCTGGACTGCTGTGCTCTGGGACGACGCAGCTGAACTCTCCTGGGCTCTCCTGAATCTGAGATGGGCTGGCTGAGGCCTGGTGATCTAGATGGCCTCATGTGCTTGACTGGCAAGTGGATCTTATTGCCAGTCTAGGTCGCATACTTTTACTCACAAAGTTTGTCCCACTTTTTTACTGCTGTAGTGGGGACAGTGGTTCCATGGGCAGCAAGAAACCAAGCCCTGGAGTGCAAGCACATTGCAAGCCTCTGTTTACATCCCTTTTTGCTAATATCCTGTTGGCCAAAGCAAATCCCAGGGCCAGCCCAGAGTCACCATGTGAGGGCTCTGCCCAAGGGCTTGGGCAGAGGGAGGGGAATAACTTGGGTCCATTTATTTGCAATCTACCAAAGCCAATATTTGAAAATGGAAATGTCTAGGCATTATTGAAAAACAAATCTTGGCTAATCTGTATCCCACTTATCACATCGCAATAACGGGCAGGCCTATTCCAGTGTGACACCATCCCAACCATCTATAGAATGCAGCCCCTCACCACTCCCCTCCCTGCTGCGTCTCCTGCTCAGCCCCACACATGTCCACTTGCGGCCCTAGGCATTCGACCTTAAAGAGTCTTAGCATAAATTTGAAGTGGAATAGCCCAGTTTAAGTTACACGTATTTTTAAAAACTACTTTGACTTTCAAAACTTTTTAAAAATTATTCAAAAAACTACTTTTACTTAAGCAAAATAAAGGTGGTTGGCTTTAAATGCCAGTTAGTGCCACCAGACTTCAGTGGCCCACTGTGGACACATACGTACAAACACAACTGAGGCAGTAGGATGAGTCTGTCTTCATTTCTTTCTCTGGGCAAATCCCCAGAAGTGGTAGTTTTGTAAAGGGACTCCCCTCATTCAATTATTCAGAAGACACTTATTGAGAAGCTACTGTAAGTCAGTCACTCTGCTGAGTAGGGAGGGAAAAAATGAGCAACAAACACACAGTCCCAGTTCTCCAGGAACTCAGTGCTTGGCCAAGGAGTCTGACATGGCTCTCTACTTAACCAATAATTCAATGAGGTCCACACCTGAGTGCTAAGTCTATGAGAACCTGGGAGAAATGATTCATTCATTCTGTCTTCTTCAGAGGTGAGAGGTATATGAAATACATAGCCTCCCTCACTTGGGCAATTTACTCCATCTTTCTGTCCCAGTTTCCAACTTTGTAAAATGTACAATAACAGTACCCCCAACTATGGCTACAGTGAGGAACCTACAAGATAAAAGCTTAGAACAGTGCTTGGCACAGAAAACTGTTTTGTTAAATTGTTGAGCTGGATTGTTTTAGCTATCAGAATTTCTCTAACATTCTCCTGCTATCAGGGAGGGCCCTGAGAAGTGTGGGGGTCAGAATCACCTTTTCCTGATGTGAATTATGATATAGAAACATGAAGTACATGGTCCCTCAATACTTTGACCAGGACTCTAAAGATAAGGAATATGAACTGGTAGGCACTCTTCAGAGCATATTCAGACTTGGGATGGGATTCTGATCTAACACCTCATTATTATTAAATAAGAATCCCTATAATCATCAAACAAATTCTTGCTGATTGCAAAACAATCAGCAAACTACCAATTTGTGTGAACTATCGGAGATATAAAGATAAAGAAGCCATAGTCTCTGTCTTGTAGGATATCAGCCTGTTGAAGAGACAAACATAACAGCCAGCAATTATGATACTGTGTGGCCAGCACAGAGCAGGGAGCAATTATGTTGGCCTCAGAGGATGTGACACTAACTGAGCTTTGTAAGTTCTGCCCAAGTTAGTATGTTGGTCTCTTTGGGGGACATTAAAGCACACGTACACCAGATTTCCCCTTAATTTATATTACATCCAATTTGACAAATGACACTTCTTGCTGTGGGTATAGAGGGTGCCTCCAAGGTGCTGTATCAAAGCAATTTAGAAACTAAGAGAATCTTATTGATAGCCTAAGTGGCCAACATTATCCCATTCTGTACATCAAGACAACAGTGAGACTGAGAAGCATGTGGTTCATCCTTCACAGTGGAATCACATCAGGTTTCAGGTTGTAGACAACAGGCATCTTTTGGAGTTCTTCGTGCCATCTCCAGTTCTTACCCCGCGGATTAAAACTGGATGTTGTTGGCATACAGGGAATGTTTTCAGTGTCATAACTGTCTGTTTATTTCTTGGAACTATAAGCAGGGCTTAAAAGAAAGGGATATCTATCTTGTTGACACTGTTTATATAGGAAAATTAAAGTCTTACAAAGACACAGTTTAGTGAACCAGTTAAGTCTTGTCTGTTGAAATTATGCAAAATATATGGCAATAATTCTGAAAGCTACTATTAATTTAAAAAAATAGACCATGAAATCCAGGTTTGAGTACTTAAAAACGAAAACAAAAACAAAAACAGGCCCACCACCTTCACAACACGTTTCCATTTCCTTTTCAAGTTCCATCTCTAGCAAGTGCTGTTTTGGTGTCAAATTATACATTTTTTTAGCCATACAATATTATTTTAATTTATTTTTAGAAACAGCTTTATTGAGATACTATTTTTATAACATAAAATCCACCCGTTTTTAAAGTATATTTTATTGGTTATGCTGTTACAGTTGTCCCAATTTTTTTCCCTTTGCCCCCCTATGCCCAGTATCCCCCTTCTCTCTAGCAATCCCATCCCCACCCTTAGTTCATGTCCATGGATCCTACATGTAAGTTCTTTGGCTTAACCCTTTCCTATACTATTCTTAACATCCCCCTGTCTATTTTGTTCCTACCAATTATGCTTAATCCCTGCACCATTTCCCCATTTCTTCCCTTCCCCCTCCCAGCTGATAACCCTCCAAACGGTGACCATACCTATGATTCTGTTCCTGTTCTGGTTGTTTGTTTAGTTTGTTTTTTAGACTCAGTTGTTGATAATTGTGAGTTTGTTGTCATTTTAGTGTTCATAGTTTTGATCTTTTTCTTAAATAAGTCCATTAAACATTTCATGTAATAATGGCTTGGTGATGGCAAACTCAAGGTTTACCTTGTCTGGAAAGCACTCTATCTGCCCTTCCATTCTAAACCATAGCTTTGTTGGATAGGGTAATCTTGGTTATTGGCCCTTGCTTTTCATCACTTTGAATACTCCTTGCCAGTCCTTTCTTTCTTTCTTTCTTTTTTTAAAATTATTTTTTAAAGATTTTATTTATTTATTTATTTTTTAGAGAGAAGAAAAGGGAGGGAGAAAGAGACAGAGAGAAACATTAATATGTGGTTGCCCCTTGCACGTCTCCAACTGGGGACCTGGCCTGCAACTCAGGTATGTTTTCTGACTGGAAATCAAACTGGCAACTCTTTTTGGTTCTCAGGCTGGTGCTCAATCCACTGAGCCATGCCAGCCAGGGCGCCAGTCCCTTCTTGCCTGGAAAGTTTCCTTTGAGAAATCAACTGATAGCCTTATGGGAACTCCTTTGTTGATAACTCTCTTCTTTTCTCTTGCTGCTTTTAAGATTCCCTCTTTATCTTTAACCTTTGGCATTTTAATGATGATGTGTCTTGGTGTGATCTTCTTTGGGTCTAGCTTGTTTGGGACTCTCTGTGCTTCCTGGACTTGTATGTCTTTTTCCTTTGCCAAATTAAGGAACTTTTCTTTCATTATTTTTTAAAATAACTTTTCAATTTCTTTCTCTTCCTCTTCTGTTTCTGGCACCCCTATGATTTGGATGTTGGTATGTTTAAAGTTGCCCCAGAGGTTCCTAATCCTCTCCTTGTTATTTTCCATTCTTGTTTCTTCTTTCTGTCCGAGGTGAATGTTCATTTCTTCCTTTTGTTCCAAATCGTTGATTTGAATACCGGCTTCCTTCCTATTACTGTTGGTTCCCTGTATATTTTTCTTTATTTCACTTCGTATAACCTTCACATCTTCCTTTATTTTGTGACTGTACTCAATAATTTCTCTGAGCATCCTGATCACCAGTCTTTTAAACTCTGCATCTGATAGGTTGGCTATCTCTGTTCATTTAGTTCTTTTTGTGGGGTTTTGTTCTGTTCTTTCATTTGGGCCATATTTCTTGCCTCCTCAATTTGGCAGCCTCCTTGTGTCTGTTTCTGTACATGGGGTAGAGCTGCTTTGGCTCTGTGTCTTGGCAGTATGGCCTAATGTAGGTGTCCTGTAGGGTCCAGTGGCATAGTCTTCCCTATCACCCAAGCTGGGTACTCGAGTTTTGCCCTTTGTGTGGTCTGAGTACACTCTCCTCTTGTAGTTGAGCCTTGGCTGCTTTTGGTAGATCAATGGGAAGGACTTTCGCAGGCCAGTCAGCTGCAAGGACTGGCTGTGACCGCTGACCACCAAGCTTTGCCTTCTTTGGAGGATCAACTGTTGCAGAGGCAGGGTGGTGGCACTCCAACATAGCTGTTCACTGAGTGTGCTGGCCCCAGGGTTTCCCGCGTGATGCAGGCCAAGGTCAGCCCCTACCTGTGTTTTGCCCCGGGCAACCCTGCCTGAGCTATAAAGCAATCGGATATGGCTGCTACTTGTCCTGGGTTTGGATATTCCCAGGTGAAGCCAAGATGTGAGTCTAAGATAACTGCTGGTAGTGCCAGGCCTTGAGCTCACTGAAGCCAGTTGTTGCTTGTTTGATTTAGGGAGTTGTGATGCATGAGCCATGACCAGCAATTCATACAGAAAAGCAGCTTGGTGGGGGGGCTGTAAGTTGGGTGGGTGGAGTCTGGGGGTCTCCAAAGCAGGTCAAACAGCATTAGTCAGGTTGATGGAGTTTCAGATATGGCACCAGCTTGCCGGCTCTACAGAGAAGTGTTTAGACAAGAGACAATGGCCTCTACTCACCTTAATGCCAGACACTTCAATTTCTTCCTGTATACCCTTGGTGCCTTTCAAGCTACCATCCCAGAGCTGGAGCTCAGCTGGAGTGAATCTGAGTAGGTGAGTCCATGTGTGAGTTCTTTAAGAGGAACTGCTCGGAGCTCCAGCAGTTTCTTCCACTGACTCAATCCCCACTGGTTTTTGCAGCCAGAAGTTGTGGGAACTTATCTTCCTGGCACTGGAACCCTGGGCTAAAGTGCTGGTGTGGGGCTGGGACTCCTGCTCCTGAAATAGCCCTCCTGAATTTTTATCCACCACACATGGGTGTGGGACCAGCCTGTTCCACATCTACACCGCTTCTACCCATCTTGATAGATGTGGTTTCTTTAATTCCATAGTTGTCAGACTTCCATTCAACTGGATTTCTGATGGTTTTGGCTGATGGTTCTTCTATATTTTAGTTGTAATTTTGATGTAGTTGTGCGAAGAGGTGAGCCACGTTTGTCTACACCACATCTTGACCCAAATTATATTCTCAAATGGAGAATATTTGTGGAAAATACCTGCTGTGGTCTGGAAGTTTGTGTCCTCCTAAAATTTATGTGTTGAAATTTTAACCCCTAAAGGTAAGAGTTGTAGGACAGTAGGCCTTTGGGGGTGATCAGGTCATAAGGGTGGAGCCCTCCTGAAGATCCCACAGAGCTCCCTAGCCCCTCCACTGTGTTAGGACACAGTGAGGAGGCTTCAGATAGGAACTAGAAGAGGGTCTTCATCAGAACATAACCATGCTGCTACCTCGATCTTGATCCAGCCTCTAGAACTGTGAACAATGAGTTTTTATTGTTCATAAGCTACCTAATCTGTAGTATTTTGTTATAGCAGTCCAAACACACTAAGACAATATCAAGTGGGTTAGATTTGATCAAATAATTACTCATCTTTCTATTGGTGGCATAAAACCTCCCTCTTGTCAGCTTCTAGGAGATGAATCGGTTTAATCATGACTTTGCTGATACCAAGGTATTTGACATGCCTTATTGGCTCATTGCTGATCCTAGGAGAAGAATGAGTACCTACAAATGAAATAAATAAGTAAGCGCATTCATAGACCAGTGGTGAACTTGATGTTCCTGGTTGTGTCTTGGTCAAGGATGAGGGAGATTTGTCAAGGGAATATTTTTTTGAATGTCTAAGATATCTGGCATTGATAGTGGTTCTTATTTATTCAGGGGGTAAGGATCCCTTTAATAATGTGAAAGGCTGTGGAACCATTCTTCAGAAAACTGTACATGCATGTGTGCACACACATGCACACACACAACATTTGGCATATAATCTGTTTTTCCTTGATCCTTTAAGCTTTATCTCTAATTTTAAAAATGAGCTCAAATGGGTTATTTCGTTCTTATGAGTTACTTAATAAGATAAAAGTAATAAAAAGAAAGCTTTGCCTGATTCAAGGACTCAAGAAATCCACATCAAGTCCACTGGTGAATGGTGGATGTAGGTTCAATGTAATTTCTTCTGTTATTTTCCTGTATCTGCTATAGATGAAGTGAGAGGTTCTTTTAAAAATTAAATTTGTACCTTTTTTTTTTCCACTGAAAGAAGAGCCAGAAAATGCTTTGGGACCTCTGGAGGGAACTATCTATTTCTCAACATGAGTGTTAGTCCTCAGCATTCCCTGATGGGTCTCCCCTGGGGGTAGGAACACCTGGGTCATTGCAAAGCTTGCTTGCTTACTTACTTGCTTCCTTCCATCCTTTATTATTGACACTATTACAGATGTCCCTTATTTTTCCCCCTTTTGCCTCCCTTCACCCTGCCCACCCCTGCCAGCCTTCACCACATTGTTGTCTGTGTCCATGAGCTATGCATGTATGCATATGTTTTCTTTAGCTAATCTCTTCCAGTTCCCCCACCCCTCATCCCTCTGAGATATGTCAGTTTGTTCCATGTATTCATTGGCATATGATCTTTAGGGGCTTCCCGGTACACCTGAATCCAATTCACTCAGCCTGAGAATCCTGTCTGTACACTATAAGTGGGCTCCTGGCACCAGACTTCATTAACATCTAGGCTTAACTGGTCATTGTTTGGTTTTGTAGAGTATTTGGAGGTCTTGTGTCCAACAGAATGGAGCTAAGTGTTTCTTTTGGATTGCACTAGGATGTAAATCCTGGTATAAAGAGCTAACCAGGTATTTGAATAAAGGTAAAGCCATTTGTCTAAAGTCTGATTTTTATATGGGTGGTCACAAATTTTCTGCCCTAAGGCAGGACAGGCTGGGGGCCCTCCTCTACCTACCTCTTGGAAAGGTAAGAGCTTTTAGACATACAATGTATGACAATCTCTAGCTTCTAAGGATCATCCTGCCTTCATCCCTCTCTTTAGAACCAGGGATCCTAGACTGGAAAGGATTGAATGTGCCAAGCACATTGGGATAATTCATTTCAGGGAGAAATTGTATAGAGTCACATCTACTTTATATATTGGGAAATTATTTCCAACAACATCTTTTTGTCCAACCATCTGCTTGAATCAAGTTTCTGTAAGCCTCTGGAAGTAGTAATTATTTCCTGCTCTGAAACTGAGCTCCATGCTGGCTTTCTGCTGAGGGCGTGGACCCTTTGGTTGTCTGTTGTCTATTATCAAGAGTTCTTTTGTCACTTACTATTGTTAGATGCAGATTTTCCAATGGACACTATCTTTAAGGCTAAAAATAAATCCTTCATCATAAGTCCCCTCTTTATGAAAGTGTGAAGAAAATACTCCAGTCAATTATACATATAATTTTATTCAGGCTGTTGCAATAGGGAGAACGTTTTTTACCTGAAATGTCTCAAAGAGCAGGAAGGAAGCATGAGCTTTATAGGGGCAAGTACACAGGGAGTCATCCACAAGTCTTATGGGAGTCATGAGGAAGGATGGAGGTGGGTCTTATCTCAGAATATGGGAAGGCTGGGTTGTCCTTTGTGGTGGTTAGCTGTTTCTTGGAATACAAAAGGGTGAGGGGATTTCGTAACCAAAACTGTTTTCTGAGAGCACAGGGCTCAGATAAAATTTAACATTCTCAAAAGTCACATCTTCTTTGACATTTAAAAGATTAAAGCACATTTTTTAAAAGAAATTGCGTTTGTAAGGTTTGGTATGAGGTAAAATAAAAATTTTTGCCTGTTCTATAAAAGACATTTAAACTAGCTCTTCATTTAATTTAGATAAAGAAAAACGAATGGCCTATATGACTAAAGCTTAACAGAAGGAAAAGAAAGAAAGTTGTTAGACTTTCCCAGAGATCTACAAAGCCCGGGGAACAATTTTCCATTTGGAACAACCATGGAAACTCTTTCTTCTGAAACTTAGAGAAATTAATTTAACATGTATATGTTGAGCACCTGCTATGTGCCAGGCATGGATATAGGTACTAAAAATACAGCAGTTGATGCAATGGTCCAGACTTCCTCCTATTGTGGAGCTCCGTGCTATGGAGAAAAAATACAACCAAGGGAGAGAACAAACCAGGGGGAAGGGAGCTACACTTTTAAGGTTTGTTAGAGAAGGCTTCAGTGAGAAGGTGAGCTGAGTGAAAACCTGAAGGAGGTGAGAGAGGGAGCCATGCTGAGGCCCCAGAGAACATTTTGGGTAGAAGAAAGAGTAAAATGTGAAGGCCTGAGATGGGAACTTGCCAAGTTTTCAAGGAATAGCAAGGAGGTCAGAGTGGCTAGAGTGCAGTGGGCAAGAGGGCAAATAATAGGGGCTGAGGTCAGAGAGCTGTGGGGAGCAGAGGGTAGAGGGCCTGAGGTTGTGGTAATGACACTGGCTATTACTCAGGATGAGATGGGAAGCCACCAGATGGTTCTCAGCAGAGGCATGCCATTGTCTAGCTTACATTTTCAAAGGATCACTCCAGCTAACGCTTTAAGAAATCTGAGGCAGGGAAACAGTAAAGAGGCTATTGCACTGACCTTGAGAGGACAGTGGCTTAGATCAGGATGGTCATGGCCAAGTGTATTGGATGTCTGATGTGCCGCTTGGCTTGCTTCCAGAATGACTTATTCCTTCAGCATCTGGGAGGTCTCCAGCTAATAACTTTTGGCTGGTGACCCTCTTCAAAAATTACCTCTTCTGAAGAGAGCAGTCTTGCCCATTGGCTTTCCGCTTTCTCAGGGCAATCTGTATCCAGGGACCAGTTGGTGAAGGGCATAGTGGCCTGGCCTCTCACCTCAGCTCAGAACAACTCTTATGGGCCATCCCAGCTCAGAGCTCTCGGGGAGTCAGCTCAGGCCTTCCGCTGTGACCACATCCCAGTCCAGGCCTGTTTCCTTCCCTTCCTCAGGCACTGATCTTCCTGCCCACTTAGCTCGTGTCAGCACCAGCTGCCAAGGGAACACCTGTGACGTAAGGTGATGAGCAGTGGGCAGCTTCTGAATATATTTTGAAGGTAGAATCAAATAGATTTGCTGATGGATTGGAGGTGATGTTAAAAAGAAAAAAAAAATCAATTCTGAAACACAAAGATTTTTGTCCTAACCATATGGAAGGATGAAATTACTATTAACTGATATGAGAAAGATCATGTCAAAGGCAGAACTTGAGGTGGCGGGAGTGACAGCCTCAGTTCCCATGCCCTCCCCTCACCTGCCTGCAGCTGCCTGGGAGACAGCAATATTTTGGGCCAGGAGTTCCCCGCCTGTAGTGGCCTGGGATATAGCAGGGTGCATCAAACCAATCCGCGTTTGACCTTGATCAGCCCATCGAACTTGCAGCTGCGAGATACCCAAACAGCCACTAAACTCAATACAGTAGTTTCTTTTTTCTTCCCCCTATAAAGCAACCCCCTCCTCCCCTAGGAGTTCGAAGTCAGAGCCACCCGCGGCACGGCTCCCTCCCTCCCCACTTGCTAAGCGTGGAGCCACCCACAGCGCAGCTCCCTTCTTCCCCGCTTGTGATTCTCCCAATAAACTTCTTTTTTCCTGCTCGCCACATCTTAATAGCCTTCTGAGCAACTCCATTCTTACAGGTGGGAAGGTAGGGAATGTGTTAGAAGTAAAAAATAAACTGTTAATATTCATGCAGGTAAAAGGTCAAATTCCATTTCTAGGAAGCACATCCTTTGAATTTGAATATTCCCAACATTATTCATCTTTAGATAAAATCTACTGTAGCAGACATTTCATTTAATTTGAGAAAAAGAGCAAATAAACATAGCAAATGTGAACACATGTGCTCAATCATTACTCAGTGGTTGCTAATTCATAGAGATACAGAGAGTCTAAGTGGTTTTATAAGAGAACAAAGTCAGACATTGGAACATCCACTAGGATATGTATTAAGAAATGTTTTCTTTTTTCTACAAGGCCTTTATAATTTATGGTACAGTAATGGGCTCCCATAAGGTGTTGAAAAGAAGTAAAGCCGCTTACAAACTGCATATATCACACACCTAGATGATAATTCTGAGGCAACATGAATGTAATCACAATGATATGACATCAGTGGTAAAGGTACAGTTCTGAGAAAATTCACAGCAAAGAGAAAGTTCACTGGGGAGCAGTTGTTAGGACATGAATCTTGAGCTTGGACATGACAGAAGTATAAAGTAGGTAGAAAGGTCAAGGAAGGGTATTTCTAGAGGAAGGGGTAAGGTGATAGGAGGCCTAGAAGCGGGGATGGATAAGACAGATACTGCGAACAGTTGTGATGAGTCTGTCTCCCAAGCAGATTACATCAATTTGGTAAAGTGGGGCAAGTTTTAAAAACCAGTCCAGGAGTTGGATTTCACCCTTGAAATTACCAAGGAAACAGAGGGAGTCTCAAAACCCTTAAGGTGTCAATGTGCACTGTGAATCTCCAAAATGGAAATGTGCAGTATTTCCCAAACTTGAGATTGGTAGCTTTTTTCCATGACACCATCTATTAATATCTTTGCAAAGATTTGTTCTGTGTACACAGCGAGAGAAAGAACACTCAACCTTGGAGTGTGCTGGGGAAACTTAGTGATTCAAAGGTACCAAAAACAACCAAGATTTTTAAAGGGCACCAACAGTATGTCAGGTGGTGTACAAACAGCATATTTATTCCTATTCTCTCATGACTCATCCTCACTGTAAGCAACACATTACAGATCACTTGGAAAGAGACTCGTAATTTTCTGGCCCCTTCTTTGCCTTCTTCCATGATTGATAACTCCGCCGCATTTTTAATCACATGATTCTCGTATCCTTGCAAACATTTTCCTGGCTTGACATCATACTGCACTTGTTCAAGCAATAGGTTGTATTGCCTGTTCCTCGGCAGGCAGTGGGCACTCTCTCTGGTCATTGTCAGATGCCAGGAGGCACCTGTAGGACAAGCAGGAAGGAACTGGATTTGCCCCATAACAGCAGCCCCAAGCCAGAAAGACCTTGTTGATAGCCCCAGGCCTTTTCTGCCTGTCCTCATTCTTGCCAGGAATGTCTATCTCTTTGCTAGGTTCTCTTTTAGGCTCTCATTACCTTACTCTAGTGTCCCCCGCACCCCAAACTAAGCCACTGGGCAATTGAACTTGAGTTTCATTCTGTTTTTTTAATTTTTATGCTTTTTATTTTGAAGTATATTATATTGATTATGTTGTTACAGTTGTCCCAGTATTTTTCCCCTTTGCTCCCCTCTGCCCAGTACCCCCCTTCCCTCCAGCAATCCCACCCCCATTAGTTCATGTCCATGGGTCGTGCATATAAGTTCTTTGGCTTCACCATTTCCTATATTATTCTTAACTTACCCCTGTCTATTTTGTACAAAACAATTATGCTTCTTAATCCCTGCACCATTTCCCCATTTCTCCCCTTCCTCCTCCCAGCTGATAACCCTAAAAATAATCCCCATACCTGTGATTCTGTTCCTATTCTCGTTTGCTTAGTTGGATTTTGTTTTTATTTTTTAGATTCAGTTGTTGATAGTTGTGAGTTTCTTGTCATTTTAGTGTTCACAGTTTTGATCTTTTTTTTTTTAAGTATATTTTATTGATTATATTGTTACAATAGTTCCAAACTTTTCCCCTTTGCTCCCCTTCACCCAGCACCCCCCTTCCCCGACAATCCCCTCCCCAAGTCCATGCCCATGGCTCACCCTTTCATATATTCTTCTTCTTCTTTTTTTAAATAATTAATTAATTAGTTAAATATTTTAACAATAAAAAATAACAATCCCTCCCTCTCAGACTTAAGACCCTTTACAATCTTATAAAGGACAATGGACGAAGGTCTCGAGCTCCTCTAGTTGCTTCAAGCTGGACATGGTCGTTGTCCTACCTATCCTTGGGTCAAGAAATCCCTAATAAGAGTGGGGGTGTGGAGGGGAGGGTGGCCTTCCCACAAGGGGAAGGATCGTGCAGACTCCAGGTTGGTTGGCTGTCTCTGGACAACGGCATGCTTGGTTTAACAGGCTGGCATCCTTGTTGTATTCTGGGGGCAACAGGGTTAAAGGACATCATTCAATCCGTAACCACTAGATGACAAAAGACAGGTATTAATTTTTCAATGTCCCACATTAGGGAAAAGAAGGGCTTCTTTAGAGGAAGGTATACCAGGTACATCTCACCTGTCCAAAACCCTTTTGCCCATTATACTTAGTTTGGACTGAGGGAAATATTTTAGGTTTCCCCCCTCTCAGGCCTCTGGGCTCTTTCTGTCCAAGCCATTAGGATAGAAAAGAGAAACCAGTTTTAAAGTGAAGCCCACAGACCACCCCGTTCTTCACCAACCCAGCCACTTAGTTCAGCCAAACCATTGAGTCTCAGGAGGCAGCAATGCAGACAGGATTAAGTGAGGCCTATACGTACAGACAATCACTCAGGTAATGAAATCGTAGGATTATGCCCTTTGAAAACAGAAAACACATGTTAATTTATGTAACATAACCCACACACAAGTTTATAGATCTGTAGGACTGTCTTATCGGAAAGACATCCAGTTGCAAGGCATTTGACATTCTTCTTGCCTGTAAATTAAACATCTTTGATAATGCCACAGACATAGTTTAACTTTCAAATGAAAACAAATTTTAAATGAAAAGAAACTTTAAAGACGGTTAGCTGCACTACTTTATAGTCTACCACTGGGCATTGTGATCTTCCTTGAATCGTGATTTTTCTCCCTAAGATTACCCTCCTTGTCATTAAAGAGACTGCATTAAGTTCATTTTTAATTTATCCTGTTCATTTGCATACACACAACAAGAGCAGCAAATGATCACTTATGATCTTTAGTTCTGCTTTGCTGGAACTTACGGAAGGAACATTTAGGGTGACCTTCAGTCTGCCCTTCAGGGCACAGAAGCTGAGCCACATACCTGGCATTCAGCCTTGCCTGTAAACACCTGTCTTTTTCAGGTCCTCCTGGTTTTCCATTGTGCCTTAAGGTCCCTTCTAGCCATCTTTCAGGAAAACAACCTTCGTTCCTTCCCTGGAAAGATTGCTATGGACCGCTCATCCATCCAAGGTACCAGGCCTTTTATCTCGTGGACTTTTATTACCTTTGAAAGTCAGTCCCAGTTGCTCAGGGCTTTTTGGTAACAACCAGAGCCCAAGCATGTCTCCTTTAGGCATGACATTCCAGTGTTCCATTATTTTTTCACATAAGTTTTCAATTTCTTGCTCTTCCTCTTCTCTTTCTGGAACCCCTATGATTCAGATGCTGGCATGTTTAAAGTTGTCCCAGAGGTTCCCAAGCTTCTCCTCATTTTTTAAAATTTTTGTTTCCTCATTCTGCACTGGTTGACTCTTTTTTTCTTCCTTATGTTCCAAATCATTGACTTGAACCCCAGTTTTCTTTCCTTCACCATTGGTTTTGTGTGGATTTTCCTTCGTTTCACTCTGCATAGCCTTCACTTCTTCCTTATTCGTTTGCCATTCTCAAGCATATCTGTCAAGCCTGTGAGCATCTTTATCACTGGTGTTTTGAGTTCTGCATCTGTTAGGTTGTCTATCTCCTCACCTGTGAGGTTGGCTATCTCCTCGTCACTTAGTTCTCCCACTGGAACCTTGATCCGTTCCCTTTTTTGGGCCATACTTCTCTGTCTCCTCATCTTGACAGGTTCCTGTGTTTGTTTGCCTCTGTGTCTTAGGTAGAGCTGTCGCTCCTGTTATGTTGTAAGGGGCAGAGCCTTAGGTATTCATCAGTATAGGGCGACCTGTTTCACCACATATGGCACTGTATGTGGGGGTGGGGTCTGAGAGGGATCAATGCCGCTAGCCCAGCACTTGTCCCTTTTCCAGGCACTTCTCCCACTTCTGTATGGGACTGGTACCTCTCTAGCTGTTGCTCTGGCTGTTGTTCCCAGAGTGGATGGGTCTGCAGACATTCTAGGACTATGGGGGCCCTTTAAACAAGCAGACTCTGCTGAGAGACTGGAAGTTTCTTTTTCCACTCCAGCCCCCACTGGTTTGCATGGTCAGGAGTAATGAGGCTTGATTTTCCCCAGTGCTGGGACTGTGAGCTGCATGGTCTGGTGAAGAGCTGGGAACACTCCCCAGGTGTCCCTCCTGACTTCTAAAACATGTAACTGTGCTTTCCTCCAGCCTGCCGCTACCGCCGCTGCTACCGCCACCACACCGCGTCCTCTCTAGCCTGTCTCTGCCCCTCCTACCTGTCTGGATGAGTATTTCTTCTTTATATCTTTGTTTGTTGGACTTCCATGCAGTTTGATTTTCTGGAATTTCTGGTTGTTTCTAGTTTTGAGGTAGTTGTATTCCTTCTTAGTTGTGGAGGGAGACAGAGAGTGTCAGTCTAAGCTTCCATCTTGTCTGGAAGTCCCTATGTTTTTTAAAATTGTTATTCTATTAGAGTTGTCCCAAATTTTTCCCCTTTGCCCTCGTCTGCCCACACTACCCCCTGCTCCCATAGTACAACACTACACTGTTGTCCATGTCCATGGATCATTCATACATGTTCTTTGTCTAGTCCTTTCCCCTTCTTTCCACCATTATCCCCACCTTTCCACACTGGCTGCTGTCAGTCTGTTCCATGTTTCCATGTCTCCGGTTGTGTTTTGCTCATTAGTTTAGTTTTGTTCATTGGATTCCTCTTATAAGTGAGATCATATGGTATTTGTCTTTCACAGCCTGGTTATTTCACTAAGCATAAAACTCTCCAGTTCCATCCATGCTATCGCAAAAGGTAGGAGTTCCTTCTTTCTTTCTGCTGTGTAGTATTCCATTGTGTAAATGTACCACAGTTTTTTGACCCACTCATTTATTGTTGGGCACTTAGGCCGTTTCCAGCACTTAGCTATTGTATATAGTGCTGCTATGAACATAGGGGTGCATAGGTTCTTTTGAATTGGTGTTTTGGGATTCTTAGGGTATATTCCCAGCAGTGGAATTGCTGGGTCAAAAGGTAATTACAATTTTAATTTTTTTGAGGAAATTTCATACTGTTTTTCACAGTGGCTGCACTAGTCTGCATTCCCACCAACAGTGCATGAGGGTCCCCTTTTCTCCACATCCTCATCAGCACTTGTCTGTTGATTTGTTATGATGGCCTTTCTGACCAATGTTAGGTGGTATCTCATTGTGGTTTTTATTTGCATCTCTCTGATGGCTAGGGATGTTGAGCATTCTTTCATATGTCTATGGGCCCTCTGTATGTCCTTCTTGGAGAAGTGTCTATTCAAGTCTTTGTCTGTTTTTGAATTAGATTGTTTGTCATCCTGGTGTTGAGTCATATAAGTTTTTTACATATTCTGAAGAGTAAACCTTTGCCTGATGTATCATTAGCAAATATGTTCTCCCACACAGTTGGTTCCCTTTTCATTTTGTTGGTTTCTTTAACCATGCGGAAGTTTTTAATTGATGTAGTCTCATTTGTTTATTTTTTTTTCCTTTATGTCCCTTGCCCTAGGAGATATATTGGCAAAAATATTACTACAGGAGATATTTGAAATTCTACTGCCTATGTTTTCTGCTAGGACTTTTATGGTATCACAATTTATATTTAAGTCTTTAATCCATTTTGGGTTGATTCTGATGTATGGAGTAAGTTGGTGGTCTAGTTTCATTTTTTTGCATGTCCCTGTCCAGTTCTCCCAGCACCATTTATTGAAGGGACTGTTTTTATTCCATTGTATACTCTTGCCTCCTTTGTCAAATACTAATGGGCCATAGAGATGTGTGTTAATTTCTAGGCTCTCTATTCTGTTCCATTGATCTTCATTCTGTTTTTAAAATATCTGAAACTGGCTTGTTTGTTTTTCCAGTGGGGCTGACAGCAAGCCCTAGCAATAGTTCCCAACCTGGAGTGGTCCCATATCCCCCAGCCATCTACCATGTGTCAGTTTGGAAACATTTGGAAGCATTTTTTGTGTGTGTGCTGGGGTGGTGTCATCACGCATTAGGGGAGGGCTGAGCAGCACCATTGCTGTGTAGTGGGAAGGGGCTGGGGACATAAGGCACCCTGCTCTCTGGGCAGTAGCCCTACACAAGGAAAAGCAGCCTTACCCAAGATTCCAATTGCCCAATGAGAACCATATGTTTCCTAAACTCCAGTCATTTGAGTACCTTTTTGATAATTTTCAATATCTGTGACATCATTTAACAGTTCTCTCTAAATTAATTCACTTAAAAATTCTGTACTCTAAGCAACAATATATTTTAAATAATGGATCAATATTGGTATTTCTATATTTTATACTGTTCATAATAAGCATAAATACCTAACACCTTATATAAAACATTCTTCATTGGTGATATACACATGAAGTTTGGGGATCCTGAGTCTTCTCATGGCCACATATCCTGTTGGGTTCTCAGTGGGATCATCATTCTCTCTTCAGAATTAAGAAGGTCTAAGCAAGTGCACATGATAGACCCCTTAGTATAGGCCTTATAAAGCAAAACCAACGTACTTAATGTCCTATAAGATAATTTTTTTTTACACACAGATGTCTGTTGCACCGGCAATGACAGCATCCTTGACCCAAGCCAGCTGTTTCTTTGCTGATTGTGATGCCAGAGGGTAAGAGTTAGGCAGCCCTGCGTCTTGTGCTCCAATTTTTCCTAACGTGAAGTCTGGCACACTCTTCATCGTTAATGAAAGTGTTAGTGAGTGAGTGAAAGCACCTGGAGATAAACAATGGAATAGTGTAAATGCTACTGTCACCGAGTGAAAAAGTCTTGCACACATATTGCTTGGGCAAGTTATGTACCTTCTCTGTGGCTCGGTTTCCTTATCTCTAAAACAGAGAGAATAGTTACCAACCTCACAGTACTGCTATGAGGAGGCAGTAAGATAATATCTGTGAAGTGCTTACAACAGTGCCAAACATGGAATAAATGTTATAGAAACACTTGATAATGAATGAATGGTGCCTGTCTTGTACTTAGGTCCTCGATTATTTGTTGAAAGAGCGAATCAACAGATGCTGAGCTGCAGTGTTCCTACACTCCATATCCCCAGTGGTCAGCTGTTCCCAAGGCAGCAGAGCTCCAGGGCAGGGGTCCTGCTGCAGATACCTAACAGGTAACCTAGGGTGATACTCCCCTCCTCAGCTGCAGGCTGCCCAGAGATTTCATCTTGGTTTTTTTTAAGGCAATGCTGGACCATGTCCAATGAACTGAACTGCTCCATCTCAACTGACTCACTCCTCAGGAACACCACATTCACATGCAATGAGCCTAGAGAGGCAGGGAATGGGACACCACGGGGAGGAAGCAACACTGATGGAACATCTCTTATGACCTAGATGGTGACTCCAAGTGTCATGTCATTTAACCCTCTGACAACCTTAGGATCCAGGGTTTTGGCCTTATTTTCCTTATTTCCCTGGTCACAAATCTGATTTTCAAGCTAGTTAACTAACACAGCCAAGGTCATTCACTAAAATACACAGCAGTGCTAAAATTGGAACTCAGGCCCATCAGAGTTGTCTTTTATAAACTGCAGAGGGCCTCCGAATGTATATGTCAGCTTCAGACCCAGGTATTTCCAGCCCACCTGCTGGATTTTTGGTGTCAGCACCTCTCTTCCCTCATTACTGCAGAGAATAAGTGAGTGCCATGGATAAAATAGATAATCTTTAATAGCTCCTGCTTGCCACTGGCCAAAAGAGTCATGTGAAACAGCACAGCAAAGCGAGGTTGCAGTTATTGCCACCTGGGATTTCGTCAAAGCCAAGATAATCCCAGCTGAGACAGTCTGTGGGCATCGGATTTTGAATGGAGTGTTTGTCTTGTTGGCTGAAGGAAAATAACTCCATTCATAACCTCCTCATGATAGCCTTTTGCATGAAAAAGTGTAGGAAGAGCCAGATTCTCCAGAAGAGGCCTATCCCCTTTCCCTGAAAAGGGGATTCCACGTCCTGCTTCTGACAACACTGATTTTAGATAAGTGGCTTAAATTTTCATTCTCCCACAATTATGAGGGCAGTACTAAGGCTGTCTCTGTATCTGAGTGTTCTGGGGACTATTCTGGCTCTATTTAACCAAACAAAATCTGAGCTCCTTCCTGACTTCACTGAAGAATCCCCTTTGCTCTCTAGCCCCACCCCAAAGCAGATTCCAAAACTGTTTCCCAAGTGAAATGTCAGTAGCATGCTCTACCCTCTGGGGAATAATCCTCTGCCTTTTATAGATGACTGTGACTGCATCCTGCCTTCCAAACAGCTAATTTTGTTAGATCATTCACTGGACTGAGAAATGTCCTGTCGTCTCAATTTGTTAATTCCAATGAAGATTATTTGAGGTCACTATTTGTCAACCTGAAGTTTGGTCTCTGAAATAAAAATCTGAAGAATTTTCTTCCCACCCTAGGGGCCTCCCTAGTATAACAGTGCTTACTTGGGCAATAATGTCCCCAGTAGTCAAGATTCCCAGTGAGGGCTTCAGGTACAAACCCACCCGTAAGCATCTTAACTGCTGGCGCCTGCAGGCGCAGTTGGCAGCTCTAACAGCCCCTTACCTCGTGTCCGGGTTGCTGATACCCCACATCAAGCCACCATGGTCTCCTCTTGTCTCTCTAGCCTCTACATCTCACTTTGTCACTTGAAACTTTCCTCCACTTACCTGGTTCATTCATTCATTCATTTAATAAACCATTTTTGTAGCACCTCCTATGTGCCAGGCACAGGTGAGGGATATCATAGTGAACAAAACAAGGATCGGTCCTGTCCTCACAGAGCTGACAATCTAGCAAAATGTTAGGGGCAAGAACAAGCCATGAGAAGGAAAAGATCAGGGAGCCAAGCAGCATACCAAAAGGAGGCTCAATCTTCTCCTGGGGTTAATGGTTCCTGGGAGGACACCTTGGTTCCCCAGGGAGGCTTCACTGCCTCAGATCTCGTCCTGGAGTTCCTTCATCAGTTAGCCTTCCATTTTGGTGGCTCAGTTGAACCGTTTGTATGGCTCTTGGGTCCTTCCTCCCAAGAGACCACCTCTCTGTAATCCCCTTAGGTCTCTGAACTAGAGCCAAAGACAACACGGTAAAGCTATAAAGGATTGTCTTTTACAAATGCTAGCCAATGACTGTGGAAACAGGGAGAAAGGTTGGCATGATACACAACAGCTTGAAGCCCGGAAACATTCCTGAAGATTGATTGTGCCACTTCTATAAGACTGGCAGTGAGGGGCCCTTGCTTGTGCCCTGGCCCTTCACCATATTCGGGCAGTATATCCTGTCCTGGGCCTTGCATCCAGAACCCCAGTGTTCTAAGAGGTGGTATCACGTAATATTATTTCATTAGCCTCTAATTTGCCTACGGGACTTAGTTGAATAATGTTGTTTTATTTATTACTAATTCAAAACTACTTAAACCAATGTATCAAGTGCTGTGCAAGGCAATAAGTGGGCCGTGGTGACAAGACATAAACAGCATCTTGCTCAATGCAGCTCATGTCTACTGTTGCCAAGTTAAATGGACACATCAGGAAGTCATTGGAGGAACTGACACCCTGAAGGGGCAACAGTCATGCTGAGGTCAACTCATGTGGCCCAGACTTTACAAACACTGCTATCAGCTGCCAGGTGCTGATTGGCAGGAACTTCCAAATCTTTCCACACGGTCTTCACTCACTTGTTCTCTAATCTTTACATTCATTGAAGTGATGCAATTCTGTAAAGAATCAAACAGTCTTGTAACAGTGATTACAAATAATATCAGTCTCATGATATCCTACTCCCTCATTTAAAACTCCACTGTGAAAACCATTTTAAATTTATTTAGCTGTTCCACTTGGGATTCACCATATCTCTAAATAGCTGCCACCCCATGATTATTTTTATGACAATTATATTGAGATACAATTCATGTATTATAAAATTAACCCTTTTAAAAAAACTGAAAAATTCAGTGATTTTCTTTTTAGTAGAGTTATGCAACCATCACCACTATCTAATTTTAGAAGATTTTCATCGCTCTAAAAGAAACCCCATACATATTAGCAGTCGTTTTCTATTTCCTCACTCCAAGTCCCCCAAACCACTAATCCACTTACTGTCTCTAAGGATTTGCCTATTATGGGCATTATATAATGGGATCATACAGTCTGAGGCCTTTTGTGTCTGGCTTCTTTCACTTCGAATAATGTTGTCAGACTTCATCCATGTTGTAGTACATATCAGTACTTCATTCCTTTTTATGGTTGAATGGTGTTCCATTGTAGGAATATATGTACCATATTTTGCAACAGTTGATGAACATTTGTTTTGTTTCTATTTTTTAGCTATCATGAAGAAAGCTGCTATGAACATTTATGTACAAGTTTTTGTGTGGATATGTTTTGAATTCTCTTGGATGGAATTGCTCAATCACTGATTTTTCAATGTTTGGGGCTTTAAAAAAAAAGATTTTATTTATTTATATTTAGAGAGAGGGGAAGGGAGGGAGAAAGAGAGGGAGAGAAACATCAGTGTATGGTTGCCTCTAGCATTCCCCCAACTGGCCAGCAACCCAGCCATGTACCTTGACTGGGAATCAAACCAGCGACCCTTTGGTTTGCAGGCCAGCACTCAATCCACTGAGCCACCCCAGCCAGGGTGCTTTGGGGCTTATTTACTGCCTTCTCACTATACAGTCACTATGGAATCATCTTACCTTCCTTTAATATCCCCCCCTCATATAAACGTGCTCTCCTTCATTCTCCCAATATTTATACCATAATTTTGGTTGGATTGATATTCATATATTAATATAAATATTGAACTATGGATACTTTTCTTCACAGAGCCTTTGGTTTTACCTGGAATTATTTGCCTTAGTTATTTACTATCTATATATTTACCACTAATGGGTGGGGAGCAATGCTCCCCACCCATTAGAAAGTCCTTCTTGTTTCACGTTTCATTATACATGATCCCAGCCCTGGCTGGTTTGGCTCAGTGGATTGAGCGTCGGCCTGCGAGCTAAGTGTCGCTGGTTCGATCTTCCAGTCAGGGCACATCAGAGAAGGAAAGCTCTGACTCCAAAAAACCTCCGCTGCCTTGCGGCATACCTCTTCAGGGGAAAGGCTAAGGGAGTAAACCCCGACAGAAAATCCGGAGCCGGAGTCCCTAAGGCGGTTTGACGTTGTAGTCAATACCGGCAACTCCTGCGGCGCACCTGAAGCCAAGCTGTATTGACTCCGTCTTTCCCTTGGACCCTTCAGCTGCGAAGAGAGGGGGGGTCTGCTGCATGGGCAACAGCAGACCCTCCATATCACCCTGCCCAGGCTCTGTAGCTTCAGCTTCACTGGAGAGGACACTCCAGCGTCATCACAAGATGTCGATTCAACACGGGAGGAGACAGATACGATGTCACTCCCGAGTTGGACTGCACAGCCATTCTCGGCGGTGCAGATAGACTCTTAAGAAGCTACACCATCGTCTCTCGAGACGGACGGCTGCCGAGATATATTTACCACTAATTCATTTTGAAACCCTTCCTCAGGAGTTTAATCTCCTCTCCAAATGTTCATGCACATTAGGTATTCTACCAATTTCATCACTAGATGCCCCCCTGAGTCTCTGACTTGCTCATATTTAGACCAGTTGTCCTCTAGACCTGCTGCATGGCCATTATCCTGAGACTTCTCTTCAACATAGGAAAAGGATTTCTTTCACTTCTCTCTTGTGTTGGATCCCTTTGTCCTAGACCCATGTCGTCCTCTTTCGTGATTCACTCCCCCCTTTTTGTGGAGCAGCTCATAAGGTTGCCTTCTGAGAACATTGCACAGTGGGTATGCTTTTTGTGAACTTGTATGTCTGAAAAGGCTTTATATATATTATTTAATTTTTACTTTATTTTTATTAATTTTAATTTCTACTAGTTTCACTATGTGTAAAATTCCATAAAATTTATTGTTCTGCAGAATTATTTCAAGTTTCTGGAGTTGCTGTTGAGAAGTTTGAAGCCATTCTGATTTTTCTGCATGAATCTAACCAGTTTTTACTCTCTATAGATTCTAGAACTTTTTTCTTTGAAAATCTCCAATTTTCCTATATTTAAAAAAAATTTTTAAGTGTATTATATTGATTATATTGTTACAATAGTCCCAATTTTTTCCTCTTTGCTCCCCTGTTCCCAGTACCACTCTTCCCTCCAGCAATCCCAACCCCCTTAGCTCATGTCCATGGGTCGTGCATATAAGTTCTTTGACTTCACCCTTTCCTATATTATTCTTAACTACCCTCTGTCTATATTGTAGCAGCCAATTATGCTTCTTAATCCCTGCACCATTTCCTCATTTCTCACCCTTCCCCCTCCCTGCTGATAATCCTCCAAATTATCCCCATACCTATGATTCTGTTTCTATTCTGTTGTGCTTAGATGGGTTTTGTTTTTATTTTTTAGATTCAGTTGTTGATAGTTGTGAGTTTGTTGTCATTTTCATGTTCATAATTTTGATCTTCTTTTTCTTAAGTAAGTCCCTTTGACATTTCATATAATAATGGCTTAGTGATGATGAACTCGTTCAGTTTTACCTTGTCCGAGAAGCACTTCATAGGCCTTTCCATTCTAAATGATAGCTTGGCTGGATAAAGTAACCTTGGTTTGTAGGTCCTTGCTTTTCATCACATTAAATATTTCTTGCCAGTCCCTTCCTGCCTGCAAAATTTCTTTTGAGAAATCAGCTGATAGTCTTATAGGCACCCCTTTGTAGATAACTCTCTTCTTTTCTCCTGCTGCTTTTAAGATTTTCTCTTTATCTTGAACCTTTGGCATTTTAATTATGATGTGTCTTGGTGTTTTCTTCCTTGGGTCTAGCTTGTTTGGGACTCTCTGTGCTTTCTAGACTTGTATGTCTATTTCCTTCATCAACTTTGAGAAGTTGTCCTTTATTACTTTTTCAAATAAGCTTTTAATTTTTTGCTCTTCCTCTTCTCCTTCTGGCACCCCTGTGATTTGTATGTTGGGATGTTTAAAGGTGTCTCAGAGGTTCCTAAGCCTCTCCTCATTTTTTTCAATTCTTGAATTTTTGTTTCCTCATTCTGTACTGGTTGACTGTTTTTTTCTTCCTTATGTTCCAAATCATTGATTTGAACCCCAGTTTCCTTCCTTTCACCATTAGTTTTGTGTGGGTTTTCCTTCATTTCATTTAGCATAGCCTTCACTTCTTCCCTTATGCATTTGCTGTACTCAAACATATCTGTCAAGTCTGTGAGAATTTTTATCACCAGTGTTTTGAACTCTACATCTGTTAGGTTGGCTATTTCCTCATTGCTTAGTTCTCCCACTGGAACCTTGATCCGTTCCCCCTTTTGGGCCATACTTCTCTGTCTCCTCATCTTGACAGGCTCCTGTGTTCATTTGCTTCTGTGTCTTAGGTAGAGTTGTCATACCTGTTGTAAGGCAGAGCCTTAGGTATTTGTCAGTACAGGGCAACCTGTTTCACCATGTTGTGGTGCTGTGTGTGTGAGGGGTCTGAGAGGGGACAATGCCGGTTGCTCAGCACTCGTCCCTTTTCCAGCCACTTTTCCCACTTCTGTATGGGACTGGCGCCTCTCTACTGTTGCTCTGGCTGTCGTTCCCAGAGTGGGTGAGTCTGCAGATGTTCTAGGACTGTGGAGCCCTTTAAACAAGCGAACTCTACTGATAGACCGATAATTTCTTCCTCCACCCCAAACCCCACTGGTTTGCACATTCAGAAGAAATGAGGCTTTATACTCCCCAGCGCTGGAACCTTGAGCTGTGCTGGTGCTGGGAACATTCCCCAGGTGTCCCTCCTGATTTTTTAAAACATGTGACTGTGCTTTAAGCTGGCCTGCTGTAGCCACCGCTGCTGCTACTGCCACACTGCATCCTCTCCGCCCCAGCTCCACCCCCTCCTACCTGTCTGGATGAGTATTTCTTCTTTATATCTTTGTTTGTTGGAGTTCCATGCAGCTCAGCTTTCTGGAACTTCTGGTTGTCTTTAGTTTTGAGGTAGTTGTATTCCTTCTTAGTTGTGGAGGAAGATGTAGTTGTCTGTCTAGGCCTTCCTCTTGGCTGGAAGTCTCAATTTTCCTAAATTTAAAACATGTTTTAAGTAATATTGTTTATTCATTTTGCTGGACACTTGATGGACCCTTTTTATGTGACAGTGGTCTTCAGCTTTAAGAAATTTTCTTGAATTATTTTCTAGTGATTTAATTATCTCCATTTTTCTTTTATTATTTCCTTTTTATATGACTCATATTATTTAAATATTTGACTTTCTGACTCAGTCCTTACATGTTCTTATTTTTTCTCTTCTATTTTCTGTCATTTGGTTAACCTTTGAAAGGTTTTATAAATTTTTTTCCTACGTTTTAATTATATTTTTAATTTATGCCTTTTTTATTTTTTCAACCTTATTTTTAATTAATTTTTAAATTTTTTGACTTATTTATTGTTTTTCTATTACAGTTGTCCCACTTTTTCGCCCATTCCCCCCCCACCTTGCCCACCCCTTCTCCCACAGTCAATCCCCACCTTGTTGTACATGTTCATGGGTTGTTTATACTAGTTCCTTTACTAACCTCTTCCCCTACTTACCCCCTGTCCCTTTCTCCCCCCTTTCCCCCTGGTAACTGTCAGTCTGTTCCTTGTTTACATGCTTCTGTTTCAATTTTTCTCATTTGTTTGTATTGTTCATTAGTTTCCAGTATTAAGTCATATCATATGGTATTTTTCTTTCATTGCCTGACTTATTTTGCTAAGCACAATTCTCTCTAGTTGCATCCATGGTATCGCAAATGGTAGCAGTTCCTTATTTCTTTCTGCTGCATAGTATTCCATTGTGTAAATGTACCACAGTTTTTTGATCCACTCATCTACAGATGGGCACTTCGGCTGTTTTCAGCACTTGGCTATTATACACAGCATTGCTATGAACATAGGGGTGCGTAAGTTCTTTTGAATTGGGGTTTCAGGATTCTTTGCATATAATTCTAGCAATGGAATCGCTGGTTCAATAGGCAGTTCCATTTTTAATTTTTTGAGGAAATTCCAAAGTGTTTTCTGTATTGGCTGCACCAGTCTACATTCCCACCAGCAGTGCACCAGGGTTCCCTTTTCTCCACATCCTCACCAGCACTTGTTTGTTGATTTGTTGATGATGGCCATTCTGACCAGTGTGAAGAGGTATCTCATTGTGGTTTTTATTTGCATCTCTCTGATGGCTAGTGATGTTGAGCATTCTTTCATATGTCTATGGGCCCTCTGTATGTCCTCTTTGGAGAAGTGTTTGTTCAGTTCCCTTGCCCCTTTTAAATTGGGTTGTCTGTCTTTTTGGTGTTGAGACATGTAAGTTCTTTATATATTTTGGAGATCAATCCTTTGTCTGAGGTATCATTGGCAAATATGTTTTCCCATATGGTTGGTTCCCTTTTCATCTTGCTGATGCTTTCTTTTGCTGAGCAGAAACTCTTTAGTTTCATGTAGTAACATTTGTTTATTCTTTCCTTTATTTCCCTTGCCTTAGGAGATGTATTAGTGAAAATATTGCTACATGGGTTAGCTGAAATTTTCCTCCCTATATTTTCCTCCAGGACTTTTATGGTGTTATGGCTTACATTTAAGTCTTTGATTCATTTTGAGTTTATTTGGTGTGTGGTGTAAGTTAGTCGTCTAGTTCCATTTTTTTGCATGTTCCTGTGCAGTTCTCCCAGCACCATTTGTTGAAGAGGTTCTTTTCACCCCATTTTATGTTCCTTCCCCCTTTGTTGAATATTAGTTGACCATATAGACCTGGGTTTATTCCTGGGCTTTATATTTTGTTTCATTGATCTATATGTCTGTTCTTATGCCAATACCAGACTGTTTTGATCACAGTGGCTTTGTAGTATAGTTTGATATCAGGTAGTGTGATTCCTCCTACTGTATTCTTCTGTCTCAAGATTGCTGTGGCTATTTGGGATCTTTTTTGGTTCCATATAAATTTTTGAAGTATTTGTTCTAGGTCTGTGAGATATGTCACTGATATTTTAATAAGGATTGCATTGAATCTGTAAATTGCTTTGGGTAGCATGGATATTTTAATGTTGTTAATTCTTCCTACCCATGAAGATGGTATATGCTTCTATTCATTTGTATCTTCCTTAATTTCTTTCTTCAGTGTTATGTAGTTTTCCAAGTACAGGCCTTTTATCTCGTTGGTTAAGTTTATTCCTAGGTACGTTATTTTTCTTGTTGCTATTGTAAATGAGATTTTTTTTCTAGTTTCTATCTCTGATATTTCATTGTTGGTGTACAGAAATGCCTTCAATTCCTAAATATTAATTTTTTAGCCTGCTATTTTGCCAAATCACTTATTAGGTCGAATCTATAGGGTTTCTATGTACACTGTCATATCATCTGCAAATAATGACAGTTTTCTTCCTCTTTTCCAATTTGAATGCCTTTTATTTTTTTCTTGTTTGATTGCTGTGGCTATAATTTCCAAAACTATGTTGAATAGGAGTGGAGAGAGTGGACATCCTTGTCTTGTTCCTGATCTCAGGGGCAATGCTTTCAGTTTTTTGTCCATTGAGTATGATGTTGGCTTCAGGTTTCTCATATATGGCCTTAATTATGTTGAGGTATGCTTCCTCTATTCCCATTTTGCGAGAGTTTTCATCATAAATACTTGTTGTACTTTATCAAATGCTATTTCAGTATCTATTGATATGATCATGTGATTTTTAGTTTTCATTTTGTTTTTGTGATGTATTACATTTATTGATTTGCGAATATTAAAACATCCTTGCATCCCTGGGATGAATCACACTTGATCATGGTGTAAGATCTTTTAAATATATTGCTGGATCTGGTTTGCCAATATTTTGTTGAGGATTTTAACATCTATGTTCATCAGTGACATTGGCCTGTAGTTTTCTTTCTTTGTTGTGTCTTGACCTGGTTTTGGAATTAGAGTAATACTGGCTTCATAGAAAGAGTTTGAAAGTCTTCCCTCTTCTTGAATTTTTTGGAATAGCTTGAGAAGGGTAGGCATTAGTTCTTCCCTAAATGTTTTGTAAAATTCGCCTGATTTATGCCATTTTAAAATTTTGTAAGACATTTTTGTTTTATGAATATTCCTTTCAAAATAACATCTTATTGCTTCATTTTTGCAATATGTTCTCTTAGATCTCTGGTATTTTTCATCTTTTTATCTAATTTCTGTTTTCTCTAAATTTTAAAAATCTCTGTCTTTAATGCTTGAGACTTTCTTCAAATGTGTGGTCATCCTTGAACGTTTGTTTATATTTAAAATCATCGTCGTCGGCAGCCGCCCGTCTTGAGAGACGATGGTGTAGCTTCTTAAGAGTCTATCTGCACCGCCGAGAATGGCTGTGCAGTCCAACTCGGGAGTGACACGGTATCTGTCTCCTCCCGTGTTGAATCGACATCTTGTGATGACGCTGGAGTGTCCTCTCCAGTGAAGCTGAAGCTACAGAGCCTGGGCAGGGTGATATGGAGGGTCTGCTGTTGCCCATGCAGCAGACCCCCCCTCTCTTCGCAGCTGAAGGGTCCAAGGGAAAGACGGAGTCAATACAGCTTGGCTTCAGGTGCGCCGCAGGAGTTGCCGGTATTGACTACAACGTCGAACCGCCTTAGGGACTCCGGCTCCGGATTTTCTGTCGGGGTTTACTCCCTTAGCCTTTCCCCTGAAGAGGTATGCCACAAGGCAGCGGAGGTTTTTTGGAGTCAGAGTTTTCCTTCTCTGATGTGCCCTGACTGGAAGATCGAACCAGCGACACTGAGCTCGCAGGCTGACGCTCAATCCACTGAGCCAAACCAGCCAGGGGTTATATTTAAAATAGGAGTACTAAAAATCTTAATGGCACCTTTATTTTGTGGGTGGGACTTGAAGGCCACCAGATTACCTATAGGGAGGTAAGGCTGAGTATTTAATTGGCTAGTCCCAATGTCATTCTCTTCAGGTCTTTTATTTTGGCTTGTTAGATGTTTTTCAGGAAAGAATATTCAATTTTCTTGCACAGCATTCTGGGAACCAATGGGAAAACGGATGGAACTATAGGGGAAGATCTGGATATTTAATATTTAATTTTCCTGTTTTCAAAACTATTACTATCCATGTGTCTTCCATCTCAAACATCTCCTGTTTTTGCTCTCTCCAGTGGGTAAGGCCCCATTTTATGCTTAGATAGGAGAGTTAGCCACCTGATTGTACAAAGTAAGGAAGGGGATGTTTTGGGAGTGGGGAGAGTCTAGCTGCCCCTTAGACTTGTGTCCTCTCCTTTATCCCCAAATCATAAACTCCTTACTCTTCTAATTCTTGAGACTTCGTGACTCTATATTGGAAAACAGGTTACTATTTAGCTTGCTCACTTAGGGCATAGCTTTCTTGGGTAGGCTAGATTAGTCATTCTTTTTCTGTTTTCTAACTTCCAACACTTTGTAGCTATTATTTTCTCTCCAATTCTCTTTTCCCTCTTGGGTTTATATCTTTTTAAAAAAATCCCTTTAAGTTTTGTGGTAATCGAGAGAAAGTACAGGAAAATGTGTGTGTTTAGTTCTCTATCTTTAAAGTACACTTGATTCTTCCTTCACATATACTTTACTGGTGAAATGTTCCAGTATGTAATTTGCTCTCTTAATGTTTTCCTTTTTAGAGTGAAGAAGGTAAGAAAGCTACAGCAATAATTTTGGAGGTATATTAGAGCATTTCCTACTGAGAAAGTTGACAAAATTTTTTTCAGGTTCAAATGAAATTGTAGTGACCTTAATTCACACAAACAAAACTATTTAAAATTTTGAGGAATGAGGTCAATTTTTAAAATAAATGAGGGACTGTGAAGGGAATGAGGTAGATTGTGGGGAAAGGAATATTCATGGTGTAGCAACAGCAGGGGATAAAGCTCTGGGCCAGACTGAGAATGTTTTATCAGCATAGTCAGGAAGCATGCCTGGAGGTAGTATCCAAATTGTTTTTGAGGGGAGCATAGAAGACAGCATTGATTATCCTGTTCAATAGGCAGGCAAGACTGAATACAAGGTTGGAAAATTGGAAGGGGCAAAAGCTCAGAATCAAGATTGAGAACAGCAAAAGAAAGCTAGATATTCCCCCTTTTATGAGATGTCATATGCATGGCTTATCATTATGGAATAGATTAAAAAGATTAATAATACCCAGCATTGTTTAAAATTATGAAAAAAAGTAAGGATTCTCATATACTGTTGGAGAGTATATATTTGTATAGCGTTTATTGGAAAGTAATTGGTAATTATATATTAAAATTTTAAATGTGGATTTCTTTGACTCAGCAATTTGACTTCCAGGATAATGATTTGTAAAAGGATGTTCATTATATCATTGCTTATAATAGGGAAAACTAAAAAACCAAAACCAAAAAAAAAAAAAAAAATGAAGTATTGTTTAAGTTCATGATGCCACAGACCCAAATATAACTAGTATCTTGTGGTCTGTTTTTAATATAAAGTTGTATTCAAAATGAAATATTTAGTATCTTTTAAAAAATATTGGGAAACCAGGTGCAAGATGGCAGTGTAGGCAGAAATGGCTTGCCTCTTTGCACTACCACATCAAAATTACAACTAAAATATAGAACAACCGTCAGCCAAAACCATCATAAATAGAGTTGAATGGAAGTCTGACAACTACAGAATTAAAGAAACCACATCTATCAAGATGGGTAGGAGGGGTGCAGACACAGAACTGGCTGGTCCCTCACCCATGTGTGGTAGACAAAAATTTTGGAGTTATATCTCAGGAATGAGGAGTCCCAACTCCATACCACAACCCCAGCCCAGGGTTCCAGTGCCAAAAGATAAATCCCCACAACTCTTGGCTGCAAAAACCAGTAGGGATTGAGTTAGTGGAAGAAACTGCTGGAGCTCCAAGCAGTTCCTCTTAAAGAACCCACACATGGACTCACCTCCTCAGACTCACTCCCTCTAAACTCCAGCACTGGGTGGCAGTTTGAAAGGCACCAGCGGTACACAGGGAGGAACTGAAGTGTCTGGCAACAAGGCAAGCAGAGGCCATTGTCTTTTATAAAGCCTCCCACAACAGAGCCAGCAAGCTGATGCCATATCTGAGACTCCATCAACCTGGCTGACACTGTTTTACCCAACTCTCCTTAGAGAACCCCAGAGACTCTGCCTCACCCAACTTATGGGCCCACCCAAGCTGCTTTTCCATATAAATGTCTGGTCTTGACTCATGCTTCACAACTTCCTAAATCTTATTAAACAAGCAAGAGCTGGCCTCAGTGAGCTCAAGGCACTACCAGCAGCCAGCTTAGACCCATAGCTTGGCTTGCCTGGGAGTCTCCAAGCCCAGCACAAGTAGTAGCTATTTCAGATTGCTGTATAGTGCAGGAAGGTTGGCTGGGGCTGACACTGGCCTGAAAAACCACTTGGGAAACCCCAGGGCCATAGCGCCCAGTGGACAGCTATAGACCACGTCAGAGCACCACCACCTGCCCCTGAACAGCTGATCCTTCACAGAAGGCAGAGGTCAATGGTAGGTAGTCATAGTCAGTCCTTGCAGCTGGTTGGCCTGAGTATATTCTTCCCATTGATCTGCCAACAGCAACCAAGGCTCAACTACAAGAGGAAGGTGTACCACATGAAGGGAGCACCTCAAAGAACCTACTTTGGGTGATAGGGGAGGCTGTGCCACTGGATGCTACAGGACACCTACTACATTAGGCCATATTACCAAAACAGGGAGTCAATGCAGCTCTACCCAACACACAGAAACAAACATAGGGAGACTGCCAAATTGAGAAGGCAAAGAAATACGTCCTAAATGAAAGAACAGAACAAAACCCCCTAAAAAGAACTAAACAAAATGGACATAGCCAACCTGTCTGATGCAGAGTTCAAAACACTGGTGATCAAGATCTTCACAGAAATTATTGAGTACAGCCACAAAATAAACAGAGAGGTGGAGTTTATATGAAGTGAAATAAAGAAAAATATACAGGGAATCAATAGTGATGGAAAGGAGGCCAGGATTCAAATCAACAATTTGGAACAAAAGGAAGAAACAAACATTCATCTGGAACAGAAGGAAGAAATAAGAATTGAAAAAAGAAAATGAGGAGAGGATTAGGAACCTCTGGGACAACTTTAAACATAAGAACATCCAAATCATGGGGGTGCCAGAAGGAGAAGAGGAAGAGCAAGAAATTAAAAACTTATTTGAAAAAATAATGAATGAAAACTTCCCTAATTTGGCAAAGAAAATAGGCAAATAAGTCTGGAAAGCACAAAGAATCCCAAAAAAGTGGGACCCAAAGAGGACCACACCAAGACACATCATCATTAAAATGCTGAAGGTTAAAGATAAAGAGAGAATCTTAAAAACAGCAAGAGAAAAGAAGAGAGTTATCTACAAAGGAGTTCCCATGAGACTATCAGCTGACTTCTCAAACGAAACTTTGCAGGCAAGAAGGGGCTGACAAGTATTCAAAGTGATGAAAAGCAAGCACCTACAACCTAGATTACTCTATCCAGCAAAGCTATGATTTAGAATGGAAGGGCAGATAAAGTGCTTCTCAGACAAGGTAAAGCTAAAGGAGTTCATCATCACCAAGTCATTATTACATGAAATGTTTAAGGGACTTATTTAAGAAAAAGAAGACCAAAACTATGAACATAAAATGACAACAAACTCACAACTATCAACAACTGAATCTAAAAACAAACTAAGCAAACAACCAGAACAGGAACAGAATCATAGATATGGGGATCATTTGGAGGGTTATCAGCTGGGTGGGTGAAGGCGGAGAATTGGGGAAATGGTACAGGGATCAAGAAGCATAAATGGTAGGAACAAAAGAGACAGGGGGATATTAAGAATAATATAGGAAAGGGTGAAGCCAGAGAACTTATGTGCAGGACCTATGGACATTAACTAAGTGGAGAGAGAGAGATCTGGGGGGCAAGGGGATACTGAGCAGAGGGGAGCAAAGAGAAAAAAGTTGGAACAACTGTGACAGCATAATCAATAAAATATACTTTAAAAAAACATTAGAGGTCTAACTTATAACCATTAGCCCCATTGATGAGTAAATCTTTGAAAATAGCCTTATAATTGAATACTTGAAGCACTGTATGTCATACAAAATAAATAAGGTTAATATACAGAAAAATACTAAGATATCTTGTTCATTTAAAAAGTATTATAAAATAATAGCATGATCTCACTTATGTCTTTAAAACTGCAAAGGCTTTCATCCTCAAGTATTTTCAGAGTAGTTTGTATCAGACTGAACCTCTTACTGATAATAATGATAAACTCTGTTTATACTCATCCTCACATATCTGCTTCAAGGCACTAGAGAAGGACTGAAATTGGGCACAAATTGGAGGAGATAATATCACACTGACTTTTCCCCTGCAGACATTCACTAGTCTTCAGGGTGCAGACTTAGTAAACTGAAGAGTTAGAGGCCAGTGTACAAGGCTGTCAGAGCAACTGGAAATTGAAGGGGGCAGGGAAGTCCCAGAAGGTTAAGACTATTAGGGTGGAGCCCCCAGACCTGTGTACAAAATCTCAAAACCTTGGCTCATGCTCTAACTGCAAATGCACAGGGCATGACTCCAAGAGCATAGCAGAAAACAACAGCTGGATGGCTGAAAGAGCTGAGCAGAGATTTCAGCAGCTGCTGGTGCTGGGGAAATAAAATTTGAAGTTAAAACCCACAAAATTAGAGGGACTTAAGATAATAAACATCTATTTCATTCCTATGATATGCCAGAAGCATCATACCTTGGATTAAGGACCACATCACCACATCCCAGGACTCCGATCTATATCCTAGGACTAAGGGCAAAAAATAAAATATACCTAGCCTAGTGAAACCTAGACACAAGCCAGTAAATGATTAAGATTATCCACAAGAAATTTAGCTACCTTCTTGAATAAAAACCAGTACTGATCAGAGGAAAATAACAGAATTTAGATTTTTCACAGTGTATCATTTACAATGTCCAGTATACAATAAAAATTACTAGACTCACAAAAAAAAAAAAAAAAAGAGAAAGCAGAAAAATGAGACCCACAGACAAAATAGATGTTGGAATGAGCATCTAAGGACTTTAAAGTTACTATTATAAATATGTAAAGGAGTAAGATTTCCTAAATTGGAAAAGAAGAAGTTGTAGCTAAGTTAAAGGTGCTGTTGCAGCATTACTAGCTGGCTTGTTTCCACAAAATGATTTTAAACCCTATTAACTCAAAATCTTAGAAGTTTCCTGGTATAATTTTATAATCAACAAAGCTCAATTATCATAAACAGTGAGTTTAAGTGTTGGTGGTTCTTTTTATCGCTTTTAGTTATTTTTTTCTTTTAAAAAATGCTTTATTTATTATGCTGTTACAGTTATCCCAATTTCTCTTCCCTTTGTTCCCCTCCACCCAGTGACCCCCCTCCCTTCTTAGTCCATGCTCATTGGTTGTGCATATAGTTCTTCCCAACATCTTCCTGTCTACTCCACTCCCTCCTACTATGCTTCTTAATTCCTGTACCATCTCCCTCCCTTTCCCACTTCCCCGTCCCCGCTGACCTCCCCCCAAAATGTTCCCCATACCTGTGATTCTTTTCCCACTCTCGTTGCCTACTTAGTTTGCCTTTTTTTCAGTTCCTTGGCTTCTGTTGTTGGTTGTTGTGATATAGTTTTCATTTTAATATTCATAGTTTTGATCCTCTTTCTCCTAAACAAGTCCCTTTAACATTTCATATTACAGTGGTTTGAATCTGATGAACTCCTTCAGTTTTACTTTGTCCTGGAAGCAGTTTCTCTGCCCTTCTATTCTGAATGACAGCTTCGCTGGATAGAGTAATCATGGTTGTAGGTTTTTGCTTTCCATGACCTTGAATATTTCTTGCCAGTCCCTTCTTGCCTGCAGAGTCTCTTTTGAGAAATCAGCTGATAGTCTTATTGGGACCCCTTTGTATGTAATTCTCTTCTCTCTTGCTGCTTTTAAGATTCTCTCTTGATCCTTAATTTTTGACATTTTGATGTGTCTTGGTGTGGTTCTCCCTGGGTCCAGTTTCTTTGGAACTCTGTGCTTCCTGGACCTGTAAGTCTATTTCCTTCCCCAAGTTAGGGAAGTTCTGCTTCATTATTTTCTCACATGTTTCAATTTCTAGTTCTTCTTCACCTTCTGGCAACCCTGTGATTCGGATGTTGGCCCGCTTATAGCTGTCCCATAGTTTTCTGAGCCTCTCCTCATTTTCCTCACTTTTTGTTTTCTCTTTCTGCACTGGTTGACTGTTTCTTCCGTATTTTCCGATTTTTAAATTTGATCCCTGGCTTTCTTTCCCTCATCACTAGTTTTGCATGTGTTTTTGTTCATTTCAGCAGGACTAGCCTTCATTCCTTCCCCATCTTGTTTAAGATCTGCTGTTAGGTCTGTAAGCATTTTTATAACCAAAGCTCTGAACTGTGCCTCAGAAAGATTTCCTATGTACTGATTCATTAGATTAGATATTTGCTGTCTGGTCAGTGGCATCACCAGGATTTCTATCATGATCTGTGCCATCCTGACAGTTTTGTGTTTACCTTTGCTTCCTGGGTGGGGCTGTCCTACACTATAGGGGGCGGAGCCCTCTGCACTTGTCAAAATGGGGCGACCCTTCTCACCACGCTGTGGCATTTTTCTGTGGGGGGGAGAAGTGGGAGACCAAGATGGATTCCTGCCGGTCACTCTCTGCTGAGAGACCGGGAGCCTCCTCCTCCATCCCCACCCCTCCATCTCCACCCCGTCTGGGCCTCACAGTCCAAGGTAATGGGCGTCTGCCTTCCGCAGTGTTGGAATCACAAGCTGACGGGTCTGGTCTGCAGCCTCGGGTGCTCCCCAGGCACTTCTCGCCTCCCTTTAAATACAGGTGTCTGCGCTTACCGCTGTCCTGCCACCGTTGCCTCTGCTACCACCAGCACAGCTTGACCTCTCTGCCTCAACTTCTCCCCTCCTACCCGTCCACACAAGCACCACTTCTTTATAACTTCATATGTTGGAATTCCATTTTTTTTCTGGAAGTTCTTGTTATTTCTGGTTTTGCAGTAGTTGTATTCCTTCTTAGTTGTGGAGGGAGACAGAGCGTGTCACTCTAGGCCTCCCTCTTGGCTGGAAGTCTCCTGTGTGTGTTTGCCTCTGTGTCTTAGGTAGAGCTGTCGCTCCTATTATGTTGTAAGGGGCAGAGCCTTAGGGATTCATCAGTACAGGGCAACGTCTTTCACCATGTTGTGATGCTGTATGTGGGGGCGGGGTCTGAGAAGGAACAATGCTGCTTTCCCAGCACTTGCCCCTTTTCCAGGCACTTCTCCCACTTCTGTATGGGACTGGTGCCTCTCTAGCTGTTGCCCTGGCCATCGTTCCCAGAGTGGGTGGGTCTGTGGACATTCTAGGACCATGGGGGCCCTTTAAATAAGCAAACTCTACTGAGACATTGGCAGTTTCTGACTCCACCCCAACCCCCACTGTTTGCACAGTCAGAAGCAATAAGGCTTGATTTTCCTCGGTGCTGGGACTGAGCTGTGCAGTTTGGTGAAGAGCTGGGAATGCTCCCCAGGTATCCCTCCTGACTTTTTAAAATGTATGACTGCTCTTTCTGTCGGCCTGCCGCTGCCCTGGCTCTGCCCCTCCTACCTGTCTGGATGAGTATTTCTTCTTTATATTTTTGCTTGCTGGCCTTCGATGCAGTTTGATTTTCTGGAACTTCTGGTTGTTTCTAGTTTTGAGGTAGTTATATTTCTTCTTAGTTGTGTTTGTCTATGCTTCCATGTTGGCCGAAGTCCCGCTTTTAGTTATTTTGATTAGGTGACAGTAAAAGGTCATACAGCTATCAAAAATGCCATTAATTTAAATATCATTGTGAAAAGTGCATCTTTGACAACTATCAAAATTAATGAGATCTACTTATTGAACACTATAAAGTTATCAAATAGATAAAACTTAAATATGGCTTTTGACTGTACCAATAACGGTATTCTATGAAGTGAAGGAATGAATAGACCTTCGATGCTCCGAATGTCATGTGTACATTATGATGATCAGCCAACATAGAAAGTCCAATTTTGTGTACTTTTTAGTCCCAATATTAGGTAGATTATAATTTTTCTTGTAAAGATTTAGTTGTTTTTCCATCATTGTCATTTTCTTCCTCCTTTTCACAATCCCCATCCATTTGCTGTTCCAATTTCTCTTTTGTGATAATTTCAAAATCATTTCCATTTCCACTACTGTGTTGGGATTAGTGATCTTCCCTCCTGCCACTGTTCTCCACCTGAGCCTTCTGTTCCATCACTCCCTGTTCCTACTTTTCCCTCCTCATCTTCCTTTTTCTCACTGTCTGACTGTCCTTCACTGTCAGACTCCTATTGCTTTTTGGTTTCAGACTTTTCATGTTTCTTTAAGTCTGCTTTTGGTCCTTTATGTTCATGTATGTACAGTGAAACCCACATCAACAGTCAGGTTTGGGAAGAACCAAAAGAGGTGCCTTCCTCCAATTATGAGCCCAATGATGGGAAATAGAATGCAATGAACAACAGCAAAGAGAAGAATGCTGGCTGCAGCCCTGGCTGGGTGGCTCAGTTGTTTAGAGCATCATCCTGTACACCCAAAGGTTGCAGTTTGATCTTCAATCAGGACACATACCTAGACTGCAGGTTTTATTCCCTTTCTGGGTGTGTTTGGGAGGCAACCAATTGATGTTTTTTTCTCACATTGTATTTTTCAATCTCTCTCTCCCTCTCCCTCTCTCCCTCTCTCCCTCTCTCCCTCTCACCTTCCCTTCTTCTCTCTCCAAAACTAAGAAACATATCCTTGGGTGAGGACTGAAAAAAAAAAGAATGCTCGCTACGAAACAGCCTGCCCCAACACTGCACACTGGGGGAACACACACCTTCTCTCTTTTCTGCTGGCCCAAGAGGGCAGAGGGTGGCTGCTATCACTGCAATTATAAGAATCAATCCCATGACAAAGCTTTTAAAGTGGACTGGGTCACAGATCCACACAAATACCTTGTTTCTATCCAGAGAAACTTGATCATCCTGTGTCCCAAAGCTTGAATTTTTTCCTTAGTCCCCTTCTTTCTGGGAGTTCCTGGAGTTTCCTCCTTTTGGGATTCTTCTTTTTCACCATCTTCTCCTTTCTTTTTCCTTTTTGATCTTTTCATTCTTTAGATTTTCTTTCTTGCTCTTCTTATCTTGTTCTTTTCCACTTTCACCATTTCCTTTTTTCTTAATGTCTTTATCATACTTCATTTTCATTACTTTTAGTGCCTAGTGAAAAAAATTGTTTCTTTAAAAGCTTGTTGCAGTAGTCAACCAGACAACCAGACTCTCTTGTAAATTGAGCTTTCTCTCCTTTCTTGGCCTTTGCCCACTTTGAATCCAAAAGGCAACCCATTGCTTTTGAAGCAATAAAATAATCAACCTGGTGGGCTTGTTGGACAGGTGAGTCCAAGATACTTGTCTACAGCCTTCTCTTTTTTTAGATGGTTCACCAACTTCCTGAATCCACTTCTTGTGTTAAAAAACATATTTTTTAAATCATTCCAGGTCTCTGAAAATTGTCCTGAGGGCATACAGCAAATGAAGAAACATTCATTCAAGAAAGTATACCAAATCTAGGCAAGAACAGTGATGTGGCACTTGAGCCACAACTGCTCTGTTACCCTGCCTATCTCCAGCTCTGCGTGTGGAAGCTGTACCCTGGCCACGTGTGATCCCCAGACCCAGCTCTTAGTCTAGGGCTACAGTTTCATCCTTAGAGGGGAAGACTGATGGCATTTTTTGACCTCCCCAGCCTCAAATAGAAGGAGTTTGCTTGCTGGAACACAGGACAGAAAGGACTGAGACACTTACCCAACCCAGACTCCAGCTGGTAGGGTGGAGCTCAGCCCCAGGTGTCCCAGATTTGTCAGAACTCATTAAGCTATAACAGTTAAGATCTCTGTGTTTCATTATGTCAATATAAAGTTTTACCTCAATTTTTTAAATTAGAAGGGAAAAGTATATTTGCAAATTTTAAGAAATATTTATTTATTTATTTATTTAAATTTATAGACTTACCTGAGGAAATTTGAATGTTATTCTGTGCAGGTACTGCTCATGGCCCTCACTTACCCATTCTCACCTTCCTCCTTTAAAACAGCTCTGATTTTCAGTTCAGCATACATTGCCATGTAGTATATGAGACTAAATTTCCAGCCTCTCTTGCCCTAAGTATGAGCATGTAACAACCTTCTGGCTAGTGAGGTTTGTGGAAGTGTCAAATAGGATCTAAGGAGTCTCTTTAAAAGACACTATCTCTGTTGCGAATGCCCATTTGCCCTTCCTCCTCCCGGGAATATGGACATGATGGGTGGAACTCCAGCAGCCCTTTTCCACTATCAGGTGACTTAAAGATGACAGAACAGAAATTTAGGGGTTTCGGGGCCTGATGACATTTTTCCTGTTACACTGGACGTGGACTACTCATTAGGCTTACTTTATGAGAGTAAAAACCTTTTTTTCCCCCCATGTCAACTGTTATTTTGAGTTTTCCGTATGATATACAAAAAGACTTTATGCTGGGGGAGGGGGGTGCTGGGTGGAGGGGAACAAGGGGGAGAAAATTGGAACTGTTGTAACAATATAATCAATAAAAAACATTAAAAAAAAAGAAGAAATTAAAAAATAAATAAATAAATAAATAAATACAGAACAAAAAAAAAAAGACTTTATGCTGATCTTTCTATTTTTAAGCCTTTTTATGTGAAATGCTTTTTTTTTACTTTTCTGGGAATTATTTTTGTTCATGAAATATATGCCTATTATTCTCCATTTAAATTCAAGTTTAAATTAACACCACTGATAACCTTTTACTTTCTTTCTTGTTCTTCCATTTGCATATGTACTGTACAAACTCCTGAGTTGGGAGACCAATTCTGTGTCTAGGAGCTGATTCTTCCTTTTCTACCTGACTGGCATTTTCTAGGTAATGCATAGAACTTAGTCTTATTTTATGTATTCCAGTTCCCTGGGATTTGCGAGGGAGAAGTGCATGTGTTGGCTCAGTCCACCATCTTGGACTCACTTATTTTCCTCCAAGAGAAGGAAGAGTGGAAGACTGATGGAGTTCTGATGTGCTTACTGTACAACCCTGGAGCCAGATAGGAGGTTTCCACACTCCAAAGGAGGGCTTTGAATACAATTCTTCTTACATTGTCTCTGGCTCTGGAATTGGAGTCTTTGCGAGGGCAGGAGTAGGGGAGATTCCAGAGTTCTCATCAGATTCTCACATTAAGAAGGAAGCCTGGGGTGAGAAACTGTATCTTGCTTTTTCTTTCTGCTTCATGATCACCTTAACAACTGTGACTTTAAAATATGGTTGAGAAAGTGCTACTTTGGGGGAATAAGAACTGCAGAGCATTTGATCCGTCATTGCCCCCCACACATTCTCACTACCCATACCTGCTATGTTCCTAAAGAAGGAGCTTTTGCTGACCCTCTGCTCAAATTTTGCCTCACTCATTGATGTCTGGAGACCAACCAGACTGGTGGAGTCTTCAGATCACCTTTTGAACCAAAAAATCTCCTTATGCCTTTCAATTGCTCTTATAGCTTTAACAGAAAACCCTGTTTCAGAATCAATATCAATTTTAGTTGACCTTTGTTGATATATGCCCTCTCATCCACTGGTTAAAGTACGTTTGTTTTTATTAGAACCAAACTGAGTGATAGGCTGCCTTCTCAGAAACTATCCTCAGTGAGGACAAACACCCTCAGTAGGTGACTTACTTAGCTACCCTGAGGCAGAAACCAAACTGAATATTTAGCAATTGTTTTTTTGAAGCTGGAAGTAGGGGAGATGGTCCCAGGAAACCAATTCCCAGTTCTAAGAAAATAAAGACACCATTCGGGTACTTTTCTTCAGATGATTATCATTTTTAACCAGTAGCTGCATGGTCAACCTCTGATATCTCTATGAGCACATCAAGGTGACAAAGTTAATGAAGCCTCCACTGGCTTGTCTGCCCCAAAGCAAGAATTCTTGTCTTCTGATGATTTAACAAAGCCCAAGTCATCCTTGTAAGGAGGAAGTGAAAAAAGATTCAGACAACACTTTTTCAGCAGTATGCAGTAGTTCTGTGGCTGGTCTCTTTTAACACAAAAAAAAGACTGGCTTATAGCATGTCAGAACTTCTTAGAGATGCATCCTGTTTTATGTGTGTTTTGCCTCACTCAAAAATAAAGGGGTGTGTGTGTTGGTGTTCTGAAAATTCCAATAAAAAAATGTTTTTCTCTTCTTTTTGTTTTTCACACATCTAAATGCCAGAATCATCTAGGAAGAGGGAGGGGATGAAGATTTTCAAAAGAATTGACTCTTCACTACCAAAGTAATATTCTACCCGCATACACAGACACTGGCATGTGCAAAAGAGAAGACTCTATTTGCTTACTGGGTCACAATTTGGACATTTGATTTAAGTAGAGAACCCTTGTATTGTAGCCAATGGCTATTACATAAAGTTGCTCCTGCAACTAATCCTCAGAAACTGGATAAATAGAACTATGTGCTCTGATAAAATGGCTCCTTGAAACATTATCCCAGGAGTAGATGAGTGCACTGTACCCATACCAAAAAAGTAGGTACTTTAAGAAATATGCATATTATATTTGTACACAGTATTCCCTCACTTATTGCAGGTATTATATTCTAGACCCCCCCCCACGATAGGTGAAAATCTGCAAAGTAGGAACCTTACATTTATTTTAGTATTTATATATATTTTAAGGCTCTATAAACCCTTCCCACACACTTATAAACCATTCCCAGGCCCTTATTAACCTTTTCCATGCCCTTATTAACCTTTTCCACACTTTTATAAACACTACTTATGTCCTTAAACATATTCTACGCTCTTAAACCTACATAACTTTAACAACATATGTATACAGTACTGTAAAATCCTGCGATATAGTGAACAATCCGTGATAAATAATTAAATATAGTATTTTAAAAATCCCGCAATACAGTGAGGCCACCATAAGTGAACCGCGATATAGAGAGGGACTACTGTATATGTATAATTTAATATATACTTACATGCACACTCATACATATACACACTCACCTAAATTTGCACATAGAGGTTTGGCTGTTTTCAGAACTTTTTTAGTTGTCTATTTATACCTGTACCTTCTGGTAACGCTCTCTCTTTTTTCTTTTCTTTTTTGTTAATCATCTTTACAATAAATTTGGCCTCTTTCTGAGCTAAAGATGTTGAACTTTTCAGTACCTACATATAAATCAACTGATTAACTTCTTAAGATTACTTTGTCTTCAAGGGAAGGAGAAGGAATGCACAGAAAGATTAGAGCAGATATCCTGGGACTTTGGCTCAGTGTTGGCTCAATTCTAAGAACACAGATCTAGGAAACAAACAAAATGTCAGACTGTCCTCTTTTCTTCTTTTTCTTCTTCTTTTTTTTTTTTTTAGAAGGCCACTCGGACTTTGGAATTAATGTCTGCCAATCTCAGGGGACTATGTAATGGAGTAAAAACAGACCCAAAGTGTTACAGAACCCCTGGGCTGCTCCAATTGAAGACAAACCCACAGGCTCTTTAGTTAGGGGTCTGATTGCCCGCCGCCAAAATTATAACTCTCAATACCAGAGTTTAGTGAAAAGAAAAAGAATTGTTTATTTAACAGTTATATAGATTTAGTTATTTGCGGATTTCTGTTGTTAAGTCTTATGTTCTTTAAAACACCCTTAAACACATATCCTTGCTTCCCCCCTACCAAACCAGGCTAGCTTTAGAAAAGTTAGAGAAACCCTTTCCCTACTTTCCAAACACAGTTCAGCTTTACCAGCAGCTGCCAATCACTCAATCTGATTGGGGAGGTCCTTTCTGTGCTGTGGTGCCCTCCAGCTCTCAATGCAGGACCGCCTGGATTCTCAGCCTCCTTGCGAACTGTCTTCTTCCTGCAAACCGCATGGATCTCCTCTCCTCAAAACTGCATGGCGAGAGCCCCTTAAAGCAGCCTGGAGACCCCTTCTCCAAGCCACATGGAGAAGGCCCCTTCATCAAGCCACGTGGAGGGGGCGAGAGAGTGAGAGTGCGAGAGTGCGAGAGCAAGAGCACAAACGGGAGAGAGAGAGAGCGCGAGAGAGCCCGAGAGCGAGAGAGCGAGAGCAAGAAAGAGAGAGAGAGAGAGAGAGAGAGAGAGAGAGAGAGATAAAATGTCCGCAGCTGCTTATATATCCCTGACTGCGTCCTCTGATGCAGTGGGCGTTGCAAACAGTTCTGACCATTCACAGGTCCTTACATAGGCTCTGTGTGCTTTCTCCATACTGTCCCCTGGTTCAAGACCCCTCCCATCTACCTGAGGCTTTGGATGCATTAAAGCCATTTTGCATAAAAAAGACACTAGCCACCAGCCTCAGGCATGTGGAGGCATTCTAAAAGCTGCTTCCTTCTCCCCATCCCCCAGCCACAAACTCTGGGGATTTTTGGACTCCCCCGTTTCTGTAACAAAAGTATCAACAGTAAGAGACTTGAAATTAATGTATCTTTGGTCCAAAATATTAAGCTTAATTAAGTGTAACTGACAAACATTGGATATAATTTAATTACACATATGGACAAAGAAGTGAAAAAAGTTAAGTTCTCCATTACGAAGAAAGGATTTACTCTATGGTACACAATGGAACTAAAATGATTAGGACAAAATTGGAGATAGACTAGAAACCCCTATTTAGTACAGGCGATTTAGACTTGTCTTTAATTTTCACACACAGTTATCTTAAATGTTTGTGAAATCAAGCATAGATTGCTACATTTGGTTCCTATTGAAGTTTCAAACCCTATGCTTCTGACATTTAATATATGAATATTATTTAGCTTTAATAAAGAAGAAAGAGAAGAGAAAGGATTAGTTCTAGGAAGGAATCACAGAGGCCTGTCCACAGGTCTTCTCAAAATATAGCAGCTGGCTTTGCCCAGAGCAAATGATGAGAGAGAGAGGAGCAAAGACAGAGTCTTTTATTGTCAGTTCAGAAGGTATATAGCATCACTTGTGCCATATTTTATTGGTCACACTGATCAATCTGGCACAGGGTGAGAGGAGATTGCAAAATAGTATGAATACCAGGAGTCGGGGCTCACTGGGGACTGTCTTGGAGACTGATTACCACAATTTTGCAGAAAGAGACAGGCAAAGGGCATGAGTCAAATCAGACAGTGCTACTGAGCCACTATCTAATACCCCCATTATTAAAAAAGAATAGAAGCATATGACTTAGGCCTTGAGGCCTAAACAGAACCTCTTACTCCTTCCTGCATTTAAATATCAGGATCTTCGTACCCTCTAGAAGGATTCATGGAGGAATGATGACAAAATGACAGAAAAAATAAGACGACTAGTAATTTGACATATCTCCCTAAGCACCTGCATAGAGAAAGTGGAGAGTAAAGGCTGATTGCATCTGCCTATCCTGCATGTAGTAAAAAATACCAAGAGCCATTCCTAGGGACAGCAACTCTGCCCATGGATTATAGGGTCTATTTTTGATCCCAGGCTCTCTGATCAATCAGATTAGCAACTGCTCTTCCCTTGGGAAGGGGGCAGGGAGGATAGAAGAGGCAAGATGACAGAGGGGAAAGAAGTTGAACATTCCTTTTCCTGTACAGAAATATTGTCATCTCTGTTTTTCAGAAGAGTGAAATATGGAAAGGTTAACTAAAGTTTACTGAGGACTATTTCCAAGAAGCCACAAATGAAAACTCCCAACTTTTAAATTCAGCCATAGCGTTCACACTGAGTCACAGATGCCGTAAGTGCTGCTGAACTTGTGATGAACTCCAGTTTTTTAAAAGCATTCCCTCTATGTCACAGGTATTTGGGTTATACTTTAAAGTAACTAAAGATACACATAGTTATGAAGAAATGGAACATGAGCGGAAACTTGGAATCATATATTGCTACTTGTTCTTTGCAGAGTTAAGTAGACTGTATCCCAGGAATTAATGGTTGGGCCTGGGGCCTAGGCTTTATTTGTTTGTTTGTTTATTTTTTTACCCCAGTTTGATGCTTTTTCCTCTGTGGCACTGGGAAGAGGTTCCTGAGTATATGCTCCCTCTAAAATTGATTGGAATCTTCCCCTTCCCCAACTGTATGAAAGGCAAGAGAATGTGATAGAGAAACACCAGTCTCAGAGCTAGTGGCCTGAGGTGAAGTCCCAGCTCCATCCTGTGTAGGCTTGTGCAATCTCGGCACACTCTATTCAGAGTCTTCTTCTAAAAAATGGCATATTACTATTTGCTAACATCTCAGTATGGTTGTAAGGATGAAAGGAGATATTAGCTGTGGAAGGTCTCTGTAAGGTCCAGGGGCTGGGCAAAGGTAAGGACTCGGTGTTTAGAAGTCTTAGTCTATTAGATGCTCCACTCCCAACTGTGATGGCCATGGACCCAGCTTCTTATATTTGACTCCCTCCAGAGGTTTTGACTCTTCACCCTGGGGCATTGCATCTCCCTACCCCTCTTTGCATGATTTTGTTTTTTATATACTAAGGTTGATCCTGGATTCTGGACCCAGAGTTCAAGTACTAGGAGAGGTCAGTGACTCAGCTTTCTATGTGGGATGAGATTTTCCCTTCCCAATGACCACAAGAATGAGCAGAGTATGTGAGTACTGCTTTGGATGGCAGAAAGCAAACCATCCTATCATTCAGTATGAGTCTTAAAAGCTTTAGCTGCTTGGGTGAGTGTGGACATACACACTGGCTGACAACTGCTCCTGCTCACAGAGGAAATTTATTACCATAGAAAATCGTTTCAATACGCAGAGATTCCATAGGGGCTGTTGTATGGTGATGAGTATAATTAATAGCAGAACTATTTGGGAAGGTTGTTAACATCTATACTGAGGCTTCCACACTCGAGGCAGAGAGTAAGGTGTGAAGTTGGTGTCATTCTTACTTTGCAGAGGAGACAGCTGAAGTTCAGAGAGGTTAAGTAGTTTCCGAGATTGCAAGCTTATAAATGGTAGTTAAGACTTGAATCCAGGTCTTTTCCCTTTCTGTACTCTCACACCAGGGAGGGGCCTGATGTGTTTTGAACCTACCATTTTCCTATGTTTGAAAATGAGAGGAAAATGTGTTGAGAAATCAATAATTAAAATGATTTAAGCAATTTTTCAGAGTTTGGAAACTCGGGGAATAAGGGAGGTCAAAACACTGGTTAAAAACGAAAAATAAAAGCCTCACACTTCTCCTGCCTCTCGACACCAGCCACAGATATACTTTTAATGACAGCTTTTTTTCAAACATTGTCATCAGGAGCAGATTCTAACACCAGGGTTTTTAATGAGTGGATGGTAGGGAAAGTCACAACAAAATACAGACTGCTAGAACAAGGGTTTGAAGCCATGTCAGTCTGGCAAAAAGAAATTAAGTGAAACCCAGAGAGTTCTCAAATACATAGAACGAGATTTTGTTTCACAACCTATATAAACATATTTCAAAATATGTGGACTTCCAGGAAACAAATTGCCAAGGTGCTAATAGCCAGTTCTTGGTATTGTTAGAGCACAGTCTGACTTGCATATCTGGCTGAAATATCTTCCTTAGCAATTTTCCTTAGCAAACACACTCTTTCCTGGTAGTTATTCTCAATGTTTCTGCTAAAAGTCAATTCATACGTTTGGTAGTCTGAGCACTTTAATCAGGAAAAAATAAAATTTATTGCACACGTACTATGTACCTGGCTATGACTACGTCCTGGGGATACAAATGTGAACAGAATACATGCTAACTTTCATGAAGCAGCAGCCTGATAGGAAAATAGTTAAGTCAATAAGGAATTCTAACATGTGCATTGGTGTAAGAGCTAAAATAAATATGGGACAAGGTGCCTGGGAAAAGCAATCGAGGAGCATTTAAGTCAGTCTGGAAGGGCACTGAAAGCTTCCCGGTAAAGTGCTATGTAAGCTGAGGCCCCAAGTGTGAACAGGAGTTAATGGGAGTGTATTAGTCATGGTTCTCCAAAGAAACAGAACCATTAGAAGATACAGAGAGATATAAATGAGATTTATTATAGGAACTGGCTCACGCAGTTATGGAAGCTGAAAAGTCCTCTGCTCTACTGCCTGCAAGCTGGAGACCCAGGAAAGCCTGTGGTGTAAGTTGTCTGAGTACAAAGGCCTGAGAACCAGGCAGCCGATGGTGTGAGTCCAGTTCGAAGATGGAGTCCCAGCTCAGGCAGAGAACAAATTTGTCTTTCCTCAGTGTTTTGTCCTATTCAGGGCCTCAGCTGATTGGATTATGCCCACCTGCATTGGTGAGGACAATCTTCTTACTCAATCTCCTTATTGAAATGATGATTCCTTACAGACACACCCTCACAGACACATCCAGAAATAATGTGTTACCAGCTATCTTGGCATCCCTTAGCCCAGGTATGCTGACACATAAGATGAGCCATTACACTGGGTATATTCTCAGCAGGTAGAGGAAGATGTGCAAAGGTATGGAGGTGAGAGAAAGGAATGTGTTTGAGGAACTCAAAGAGATGCATTTTGGCCAGAATGTTGAGAGTAGAGATGTCTAGAGAGATGGGTGGGGCTAGCCTTGCATGCCATATGAAAGAGTTGGGACGTTATCCTCAAACAGAAACCATTGAAGGACTTAAACATGAGGATAAGACTATCATACTTGTGTTTTAGAAAGACCATCATTCTGTATATGTGTGTTTCAGGAGAGTCTGTTTAGGGACTTGGAGCATAAGGCCATGGGATAGGGGACAAGAGTGGAAGCAGGAAAACCAATAGGCAGCAATTGTCATCATTCAATCCAGAGATGGGGGTGGTCTAGTCTAGAGTTACACTGTTAGTGATGGAGATAAGTAGACAGATTCCAGAACTCCTCAGGGGTAGATTGAATCAACAGAAGCTTGACATTGGTTAAACAGGAGGAATGAGGTAGGAAAGTGAGTTATGGATGGCTCCGCAGTTTCTGGCCTGTGGGGATGAGACAGTCAGCTCCTGAACTACAGAATACTGCTGAGGGAGCAGGTTGCAGAGAGAGCTTGAGGAGTTCTATTTTGGAAATTGTTGGAGAGTGTGTGGGACATGCAAGTGAAATGTACCTTCAATACAGAGTAAGAATCACGGGTTAGAATCTCAGGAGAGAGATCTGAATGGGTTATTGATTTGGGAGTCACTGGCAAGACTTTGGCAGTTGAAGCCAACACTGAAATCACCTAGGAAAGGCTGGCTCCAGCAATTCTGTCTTCAAAGAGGGTTGGGAAGCTTGGTTTTCTTCGTTTACACTTATCAGACCATATGTAGGGAATTAAAACAGGATATTCTCATGTCACTTTATGCTTTTAAAAGTAGTCTCCCTGTGTCCCTAGGGCTATTGGGTAAGGTATAGAGAGAGATACAGTGCACTTTTTATGTACATCCTAGGTCACTGAGTTCCAAACGGTGACAGAGCTCAACTCTGGATCCTGCCCAGTGTTCTTTCCACTGCACAATACTGTCCTTGAGGCCATCCTTTCTGACACTCACTAAAGAATACAGACACCCCTGAGAGGGTTGAAATTTATGATGACCCATAAAAGACTTTACCGAAGAGAAGCAAGGGTCAGCTCACCTATTAGGCTCAGTGGCTTTTAGCTTCCTCCATCCTCACCCCATCACCCTTTCCTCGCTCAGCATGTCCCATCCTGTATCAGCCTCAGCACAGTTTCAGACAGACACAGTTTTCCCGCCTACCCTCAGCAGGTCTTGCAGAAAGGTCCATGGCTCTGTGGCTCCTAAATCTCTGGACACTTGGCCACTCACCAGTTGTAAGAGGCAGTCCAACCAGCACCCAAATTCTCAAAGGTAGAACCAGAAGTGATGTAGTAACGTAGAGATATCTGTTAAGGAGGAAGTTCTGCTGACCCAGGAAATCATAGTACCTTCAGAAGACATAAAAGGGAAATCATTTGCGCTGTGGGTTTGTTTCATTTTTGTTTCTGAGCTGTGGAACTCCTCTTCCAAAACAAAGTTTGAACAGGACTCCAATATATAAAAGGGTGGGGAAAACAAAACGAAACTTCTCTGATGGTGTGGGAGCCCTAGGGAGCTGAGCCAGCCTCCTTTGGGAGGGTGATCCTACCTCTTACATATTCAACCCAGGGGCTTTGAGGCTTCTTGTAACACTTAAAAACCAACAATTTAGTCCACTTTCCCAGGATGGTGGAAGATACAAAGTATGAGAGCATAGACTTCAGCATCAAACTCCCTGGGTTTGAATATAGCCAAGCTACTTATTAGCTGTGCTTTTCTGAATAAGTTTTTTAAGTTTTCTGAGCCTCATCATCTGTAAAATGAGGGTAGTCAGTACAGAATTGCTCTGAGGGTTAAAAGAAGAGAAAGTATTGAGCATTGTGCTCAGCATTGAGTATATTCTCAATAAACAGGAATTTATTGCTATTGTTGTTCTATCAGTTGCCAAACATTTGGACTCTTTAAACAGCCTTATTGAGATATGTTTTACATAATATAAAAGTCACTAGTTTTAAGTATGCAATTCAATGAGGTTTAATGTACCTACAGAGTTATATAACCATCATCAAAATCTAATTTTAGAACATTTCTGTCATCTTAAAAGCAAACCTTGTGGTCTCTGACAGTCAATCCCCATTTTTCCTCCCCCAGCCATGGGAAATCAATAATACTGCTTTCTGTCTTTTTGGGTTTGCCTTTTCTGGACATTTCATATAGATGGAGTCATATAATATTTGGCCTTCTGTGACTGACATTTTTCCTTTAGCATAATATTTTCAAGGCTCATCTGTGGTATAGCGTGTTTCAGAACTGTTCCTTTTTAAATTTTAAATTTTAATTATCTCCTTCATTTTCTAGAACTTTGTTTCTTTATATTGATGATTAGTATGCTCTTGTAGTACATTTTGTTTATCCATTCACCAGATAATGGATATTTGGTTTTCTACTTTTTGGCTATTGTGAATAATGCTGCTACAAATATTTCTATGCAAGTACTTGAATAAAAGTTTTTATTTATCTTTGGTAGATATCTCTGTTTTTAAATCATTTTTATTTTTCAATTACAGTTGACATGCATTATTGTATTATTTTCAGGTCTACACTTGAGCGATTAAACATTATATAATACACTAAGTGATCATCCTGCTAAATCTCACACCCATCTGACACCACACATAGTTATTAGAACATAACTAACTATATTCCCTGTGCTGTACTTTACATCTCCCGTGACTACTCTGTACCAACCAATTTGTACTTATCCCTTCACCTTTATTACCCTTCCCCCTAACTCCCCTCCCATCTGGCAATCATCAAAACATTCTCTGTACCTATGAGCCAATTTCTGTTCTTGTTTGTTTATTTGTTTTTTGAATTCAGTTGTTGATAGATATCTATTTATTGCCATTTTCTTGTTCATATATTTTTTCTTTTTTTCTTCTTCTTAAATAAGACCCTTCAACATTTCATATAATACTTGTTTGGTGGTGATGAACTCCTTTAGCCTTTTGTTTATTTGTTTTTCAATTCAAAATGATAGCTTTGCTGAGTAATCTTAGTTGTAGGTCCTTGCTTTTCATCACTTTGAATATTTCTTGCCAATCTCTTCTAGCCTGCAAAGTTTCTGTTGAGAAATCAGCTGACAGTCTTACGGGAGCTCCCTCATAGGTAACTAACTTCTGTTCTTTTGAGGCTTTTAAGATTGTCTCTTTGTCTTTAACCTTTGGCATTTTAATCATGATATGTTTTAGTATGGGACTCTTTGGGTTCGTCTTGTTTGGGACTCTCTGTGCTTCCTGGACTTGTATGTCTATTTCCTTCACCAGTTTAGGGAAGTTTTCTGTCATTATTTTTTAAAACAGGTTTTCAATTTCTTTCTCTCTTTATTCTCCTTCCAGCACTCTCATGATGCAAGTGTTCATACACTTGAAGTTGTCCCAGTGGTTCCTTACACTGTCCTCATTTTTTGGATGGTTTTTTCTTTTTGCTCTTCTGATTGGGTGTTTTTTGCTTCCTTATGTTCCATAACACTGATTTGATTCTCAGCTTCATCTACCTTACTATTCATTTCTTGTAAATTATTCTTCATTTTAGTTAGCATATCCTTCATTTCTGACTGGTTCTTTTCATGTTGTTGAGGTCCTCACTAAGTTCCTTGAGCATCCTTATAACTAGCATTTTGAACTCTTCATCCAGTAGATTATTTGTTTCCTTTTTTTTTTTTTTTTTCCTAGAGTTTTGTTCTGTTTTTTCATTTGGGACATGTTTCTTTTTCTCCTCATTTTGGCAGCCTCCCTGTGTTTGTTTCTATGTATTAGGTAGAATTGCTACATCTCCCAGGCTTGGTAGAGTGGCCTAATGTAGTTGGTGTTCTGTAGGGTCCAATGGTATAGCCTCCCCAATCACCCAAGCTGGGCACTCAAGGTATGTCCCCTGTGTGGACTGTGTACATTCTCCTCTTGTCATTGAGCCATGATTGCTGTTGGCATGCCAATGGAAAGCATTTACCTCAGGCTGATCAACCACAAGGACTGTCTGTGATCACCAACCACCAACCCCCAAGCACTGTGGAGGATCAGCTGTGTAGGAGCCCACCCCACAGAAAAGGACTTACTTCAGTAGGGCTCTGGTGCCCATTGAGTCTGCCCATGAGAATGTCTCTTGTGGAGGTGGTTGGGTGGTGATGCTTCAATGTGGTCTGACGCTGTCTACTGGTTGTGCTGGCTCTGGGGCCTTCTGGGTGATACAAGCCAAGGCCAGCCGCTGCCTGTGTTCTGTCTGGGGCCACCAAAATCAGCTACAAAGTGATTGGCAGATGGCTGCTACTTGTGCTGGGCTTAGAGGTACCCAAGCAAGGTCAAGCTGTAAACCAAGGCTGGCTGCTGCCAGTGCCTGGCCTGGGGCCATTTAATGAGAAATGTGGGGTACACTGAGGCCAGATGCTGCTTATTTGAGAGATATTAAGAAAATCTGAAGCATGAGCTAAGACAGGTTATTTGTATGGAAAAGCCACTGGAAACAGCTTGCGTGGACTTGAAATTTATTTGGGGAAGAACCTGAGAGAATCACCGGTGTGGGGCAGACAGTGTGGGGCAGGTTAATAGAGTCTCAGATATTGTATTTGCCTGCTGGATCTGTTGGGGGAAGAACTCAGAAAAAGAACAATAGCCTCTGCCAGCACTTCTTTCTGGGAGAAAGCTGACCCCAGCTCTCACCCCAATGCCAGATACTTCACTTCCTCCCTATATCTTTCTGGTGCCTTTCAAACTGCTGCCCTAGCACTTGAGCTCAGAGGGAATGAGTTAGTCTGTTTGCAGGCCCTTTAAGAGGGACTACCTAGACCTCCAGAAGCCCTTCATCTCACTTAGCCTCAGTCCCTGCTCATTTTTATAGCCAGAAATTATGGGAACTTCTTTTCTTGGCACTGGAACTCTGGGATGGGGGGCCAGGTGTGGGGCTGGGACCCCTCACTCCTTGCAGGGGACTTCTGCATCAAAGATATCCTTCCCAACTTTTATCTGCCATGTGTGGTATGGGACCAGCTGCTTCTGCATCTCCACCCCTTCTGCCAGTCCTGATGTGGCTTCTTTGAATCCCTAGTTGTAGGATTTCCATTCAGCCAGATTTCAGGTGATTCTGAACAATGGTTGTTCTATAGTTTAGTTGTAATTTTGATGTGGTTGTGGGAGGAGGCAAGTACCACATTACTTATACCACCATCTTTCATTTGGAGTTTTCAAGATCAGCTAGAAATCTGGATTTAAAAAATAATAATAATTAATTAATTAATTTGTATTTATATATTTAGTTATTTATTTTTAGAGAGGGAAAAGGAGAAATAGAGGGAGAGAAACATCACTGTGTGGTTGCCTCTCACTCATGCCCCCAACTGGGGACCTGACATGCAACCTAGTCATGTGCCCTGACTAGGAATCGAACAAGTGACACTTGGGTCACAGGCTGACGCTCAATCCACTGAGCCACAGCAGCCAGGGTGAAATCTGGATTTTTAAAGATAGCCTAGAAATTTGGATTTTTCTGTGAACATTTCCTAGTTTTTAAAAATGTTGGCAAGTAATTAATTTAGAAACAGCAACTCTTTATGATTGAAATAAAATGTCTGGCAGCTATCAGTTTGGGACCTCTAGAGTAGAGTTACCCCATGTGATGTGAACTATGTCTGTCTAAACATGTCTATAGATCTGTCATGGCTGAGGCTGACTGCACCACAGGGGGCAGGGCTGGAGGCTGAGCAGCATGGAGGAGGAAGAGGTCCAGTGCTGGGTCTGGGTCCCTGGGCACGGTCCTGTGGGTTGCTGTGTTTGGTGGAGACCAGGCTGTGCTACCCTGCACTGGGTAGATGCCTGTTTCTGTACCATGGGGACACCCTCATCCCTTACCTGCAGAGATGGTACAAGGATTCACTTCCATTTGAACTCAACTCAGGGGCTTCTGCATGGACCCTGTCTTTATTTGAAATATTGATATTTTGTTAACATTATATAACTTTTTGGCATTGATTTTTATTTTTTAAAAAGATTGCATTAAAATACTACTTGTCTCAATTTCTGGGTGTCCCCTTAAACTTTGTGCCCAAGGCAAGTGCCTCAGTCACCTCACCCTACTCCCTGGACTGGACCCCAGGGATTGGTGGGCTGTTTATGTGGAAGGCCAACTGTTAGAGGCCAGTGCTCAGCACTCATGGCTGCCTGAGGTGAGATGACCACCTCACAGAGCAGGTGGATGCTGGGGAATTCAGACCAGTTTTGATTATGGCCAAAGCAAACAGTCACTAAGAAATATACTGGGCAAGAGGAGGGAAGGAGCAACATACCCCAAAGGCAAATAGGAACTGTTTCCAGAAGATTTATTCTTTCAGATTCTTGATACTTCTTTCTCCTATTCTTTAGTAAGAAAATGCACAGACTAACTTCCAGGGGATCCATTATGATCTGTGGCTCCCCAAGTTTATGAAGAGCTTTTCCCTTTGTCCACTTATGGAAGCTACAGAGATTTGACTGTGAGGCACTCAGTTAGCTTAAGAGAAAACTATTTTCCTGGAAGCATCTCTTATCTGAGGCTTCACCCAAATCCCAGCTTGTGGGCCCCAACCCTGGGGCTTCCAGATCAGGGTGAAATCTCAGATAGGGGGTATGTCTGAGTCACCACAAGCCTGGGAGCTGAGTCCCAATGTGGCCAGACTTGTGCTCACCGAGGGCCGCCAAAGCCACTAGGGGCACTGTGCCCTGTGGGGTAGTGACTATGGGTAGACACCTGCAGCCTGCCCACTCTGTTCACCCTCTCCCAGAAACCCCGTCTGCCTTTGAACTGAAGGGCAAGACCTAGAAGTTTGGCTGAACCAGTAGGAGTTCTAGGTGAGCTTGACTGTTTCAGACATAGAAAAAATAAAAATAAAAAAGAGAGACAAATGGATTGAACTTCTCCATACCTTCCACCCAACTTCAGAAATAAAACATTACTGATACCATTGAAGCCCCCTTAAAACAACTTAAATGTCCACACTTGTGAGAATGGCTATATACATGGAGGCATGTTCTAGAATATTCTAAGCAGGTAAAACAAATGAATTGGGGTTATGTGTATCATCACAGATAAAATTTAAATACATTTTTGACCTTGATTCTCTCCATAGATGTTTCCCAGGGACACTAGAACTGCTCTCTGAGAGCTCTCAGCTTAGCACAGGACCTGAGTAACCCCACTTTCTTCTCTTCTGTTTCTTCCTTTTTTCTTTCCTCTCTCTCCCTAGCTCCCAATCCTCTTCTCTTGCTTCATCCAATCTTGGTTTATGTTCTTCCCGCCTCTTCTGTTTCTCTCCTTCTTTCTCTTTCTCTTCAAGGGAGAAGCCCGAGGTGGGAGGGATGTGAGTGTGCAGGGAGGTGTGTGTGTGTGTGTGTGTGTGTGTGGTGGAAGCAGTTAACATCAACTTGTGCCAGACTACACTATGTGCTCTGCACACATTACTACATGGTCAATTCATTATTATTCTGATTTTAAGACTGAGAAAATGAAATTGGAAAATGGGCCAAGGCTCCACAGGTTGTAAATAACTGGGTTGACCCTTGAATTCAGGCCAGAGTCCAGACTCTGGTCTCCTACCCCTTCCCACCACACAGTTCATCCTACCCACCCAGCTTTTCCTCTCCTGCCTTTTCTCTCCTTTCCTCTCTCAAGACTGTCCCATATTGCCTACTCCTGCAATTACCAGCATTATTATTATATACTCCCTGTTGTACACTTTGAGGATGCAATAGGTATGGTTTATCAAATGCTTTCTGAACAAGATCTTATTTAGTCCTAGCAACCCCTGTGAGGTAGTTGGGGCTGATATTAAGCCCACTTTACAAAAAAGAACCAGAGCTCAGAGAAGTTAGGGACATGCTGAAGGTCACATGACCATGAGCTCCTCTTCTGTCCCTGACTCTGTACCTGGTTCCTTTGTTTCTTCTGCTTTCTTGAAACCCTTTAAAGTCATGAGACCACTCAAAGTCAAGTGCTGGTCACTGAGGACACAGTGCTCAAGAAACCAGAGCCTGTCTTTAAATTTGGATATTTTCTTCATCATAAGTTTTTGATATTAGTTTTGATTTTTTCTAAATATTGCATTAAAATACTTATATTATTTATTCAACTGCTGGGTTCATTTGGTGCCCTTAAATTTTTCACTGGAGGTGTGCCTCCCTCTCCTCACCCTAGTCCCAGTGCTGCCTGTCCTTACCTAGTATCAGGAAAACACTGTGTGTCCTTCGAGCAAGGTCAGTGTGCAAGAGCTGGCTTCATAGCAGGGCCACCTGGCCATCTTTTCTCACCCTTCTCCATAACTTGGCCTTAGAGAGTCTCAGTCCTCCGGGTGCCCTTCTGGGAAACTTGTCTGATCAGAATGATCCCGTAGCAGCAGGTGAGTACCTTGGGTCAGTGCAGAAAGAGAAGGCCTGCTCTCTTCAATGGGCTCTTGCTGTTAGCAGATGTTCAGTGATTTGAGCAAGTTGGCATAATGAAGTCTTTTCCAGGCAAGGGACTATTAGGGAATAAACTTCCACGGATACCTTCTCTTGTACCCCTCAACCCCCTCCCCAGCACTGTTGGCCTTAAGGGAAATAGAAGGAACAGCCTGATCAGGCTTTTTCCTAGAAAAGCCCTTCGATGAGCGCGTTATGGAAAATGAAGCTGTTTTTGTTTTCTTTGATTAATCAGTGTCCTGTTTCCCAAAGCAAACATGGCCTTAGATCTTCCAAGGTACACAGCTGCAAAGGAAGGGCTGTGGCTGCCTGGATCTTGACAAGGACCCCAAGACCACGGGGGACACAAGTAACCTTGTCCTCAAGGACTTGGCCCTTCACTTTTTACCTTCAGGGGCGCCCAGGTTACTTGTTTCCTTTATGTTTTTCTGCCAGTGTGAATAGGAGAAATGTTAGCCTTTAAAGATTTCTTTACAGTTCCTTGAAAGCCGTCAGGGTGAACTGAGCCAAAGAATTACATAACAGCAAAGCTCATTTAAAGCAACAGCGTCTTTCTATAGGGCTGTGGCATTTAATAGATCGTTTTTGTTACAAATTATAAAAAACAAGATACTAATTTTGTGAACAAAATAGAGGGGCCCTCCCCTCTTCTTACTTTCTGGGTTTTTTGTTTTGGTCAGAGGGACACAATACCTCGCATGTTGATAAAAGAAAAAATACAAAAACCTCTTTCAAGGCAGGCATGTTCATTAACCTCAGACAGCCATAGCATACACTTACTTCAATTCAAAAGAAAATAAAGAAAGAAAGAAAAAGAAAAGCTTTCTAAAGCACTTGCTCATTTTAGTTTCAGAGCTTTGGGAATCTTATTCAGCTTTTTCTCCTCTGGGAGGCAGCCAGGCCCTTTGGGGCAGGGAGGGACTGAAGCATTAGCTGATCCGCGTTGTTTTATGTTGCCCTTTAACGTCTCTCTGAGTGCAAGCCATGTATCACCCGAACTGACCTCCACAGGATTCCCTTCATGTGCCCCTCCCTGCCTTCCATTTCACAGACCAGGAGCCTGAGGCCCAAGGACTCCAGCTGAACTGGAGACCAAATTCTGAGATATTTGTCTCCCTCTCCCTGGCATCACCAACATAGGGTCCCCGTCTCCTTTCCTGTACACCACCGGCTCTCAACCAAGGGTAACTTTGGTTTCTAGGAGACATTTGTCAAGGTCTGGGGGTAGTTTTGGTTGTCACAATTGGGGGTGGGGACACCAGAGGAGGGGCTATTGGCACTTACTGGGTAGAGGCTAAGGATGTTGCTAGAAAGCCTAGAATCCAGCCCCCCGCAGAGAGCCACTGGTCCTAACCGGCAGTAGTGCTGAGGCGGAGAAGCCCTGCTCCATACCGTGCTCCGCATCACAGGGAGGTAAGTCTCAACCCCTGAGACTTGCCTAGAGCTCCTGTGCTCAGTGACAGCCTTGGGCTCTCTCCCCTGGCAGCCATGAGGGTTAAAGCCACCATCTAGAGTGCCCTACAGCAGGGTCCAAGTGTCCCCTGCAGAGCTGACTGCGGGGCATCAGCCGCAGCCACTGTATTGAAAGCTTATAGTCACAGGACGCCTGTCTTCAGTCAGCAGCACGCCGGCTGGCAGCGTCCCCGCCGGGAGGAAGAGAGTTCCACGGAGGCCCGCAGCCCCTGCCCGCTGACAGCCCGCGCTATTCCCGCGGCTGGGGCTCAGAGGCACCTGGGAATAGGCCTGGGCCCAGATGCCGCTGAGCACGTGGTCTCCCCTTCTGACCCTTCCGTCAGTGGCAGCCCTGCCAGAAGATGGCCTATTGAACATTTCCAGGAATAGCACTGCCAAGCCCGTCAACTGCTTTCTTGGAAATACACTCAATAAGGATGGCAGGCCTCCAGCAGGGAGAGCAGAAAGCCCGGGCTGGACCACGCCACTAAGAACTGGCAAGGCCTGGCTGCAGGCCCTGCGAGAGCCCTCGGCAAGGCGAGCTGTGCTTGCTTGCTGGGCTTTGCTGCTCAGCAGCTTCTGAAAATCTTCGCAATGTGGGAGGCGGATGGTCACACCTTTCAGAAGGCCCTGGGCCCTGCTGACTCTGTGCAACTCTGTGACCTTCACACGCTGGCTGACACTGGCTGTCTTCGTTCAGACACCAGCAGATAGGAAGGCCAAAGGCCTGGGAGGCCAGGAATTAAGTGCCAGCAGCGATCAGCCTCAACATCATCTGGGATCCTTGTCCATCACTCCTTCTCTTGTAAGCTTCATTCCCAAAAAGAGCCAAAGGAGTATCTAAAGGGGGAGTTTTATTTTGCCCCCACCCCACATCATCCCCCTATCATTCTGATGATGTAGCAAAAATGAGAGGCAAAGATGTGAAATTGAAAGGAATATCTTGTAATTCACCCTCCTTCCCCAACTCCTACCCCTATGCAGAAGTAACCATTTCCCTCACAGATGCCTGACATACCTGTTGCGGTTTGACCACCCGGGAGAGCCTCTCCAGCCTTGAGGGTGCATCAGTGGGTGGGCTGGGGATGCCATAGGAAGACTCACTGCCTTCAAGGAAAAGCTCGTTGAGGATTTAAGCATCCAATAAAAGCAAGAGATCAAGACTCTCTGCTGCCTGGGGTGTTCAGGGAATATTGGTTATTCACCTTTTAAAAATAGTAATAGAGTTATGAAGTTTATTATAGAGTAGGTATGGGGCATCATTTTGTTTCTAAAAGCCACTGACTCACAGGAACAAATATCTGATGCCCACACTAAACTACAGTTGGTTGGAAGCAGGGCTGCCAAATTCAATATCAGATGCCCAGGTAAATTTAAATTTCAGGAAAACAATTAATAATTCCCGGGGATATAAGTATATCCCAAATATTATTCACTATTTATCAGAAATTCAGATGGCCCTGGGGTTGTGTGTTTTTATTTATTAAATCTGGCCACTCTATTTGGGACATAAATTGACCTAGTTGTTAATAAAAGGGAACATATTTAACATATATGAAAGACCGTACCAGTTAATAGAGGAGGAAGGCAGGGAAGAAGAAAGGTAGCCAGACAGAGCGAAGGTGAGAAAAATGTCAAGAGGAGAGGGAGACAGGCATAGGGAAAGAGGGAAAAAAATCTGCTATGAGCTCCTGCCATCAACCAATCTAGGCCTAAGACCCAGGGGGGGAGGGTGTCTCTAGGCAGCCGCAGGTGTGCTCATGCTCATCAGTTGGACAGGCCAGCTGCTGTTCCCATAGCCTTGAGCCTGCTTATGTGTACATCAACACCTGGCGTAGCTTCTCTGCTCATTTGCATGCTCCATTGTTTCTTCTGACTAAAAAAATTCAGAGATGAAATTATTAAGAATTTCAAGATGGTGACAACAAAGCATTAAACCAAACATGGTGTCCCTTCCTTTTTTAAAATTGTTCTATTACAGTTGTCCTATTTTTGCTCCCTTTCTCTTCCTTGCCTTGCCCACCCCCCTACCACAGTCAATCCCCACCCTCGTGTCCATGTCCATGGGTCATTTATACTAGTTCCTTGACTAGATCCTTACCCTTCTTTCCTCCTTCTGCCTCTCTACCCTCCCCTCTGGTGACAGTGGTCAGTCTGTTCCTTGCTTCCATGCCTCTGGTTCTATTTTGCTCATTTGTTTGATTTGTTCATTACGTTCCTGTATCAGATCAGGTCATATGGTGTTTGTCTTTTGCCACCTGGCTTATTTCACTCAGCATAACACTCTCCGGTTCCATCCATGCTGTCGTAAAAGGTAGGAGTTCCTTCTTTCTTTCTGCTGCATAGAATTCCATTGTGTAAATGTACCACAGTTTTGTGATCCACTCATCTACAGATGGGCACTTAGGTTGTTTCCAGCACTTGGCTATTGTAAATAGCACTGCTATGAACATAGGGGTGCATAGATTCCTTGGAATTGGTGTTTCAGGATTCTTTGGGTATAATCCCAGCAGTGGAATCACTGGGTCAAAAGGTGGCTTCGTTTTTAGTTTTTTGAGGAAATTCCATACTGTTTTCTACAGTGACTGCACCAGTCTGCATTCCCACCAACAGTGCACAAGGGTTCCCTTTTCTCCACATCCTCGCCAGCACTTGTTTGTTGATTTGTTAAGGATGGTCATTCTGACAGGAATAAAATGCTATCTCATTGTGGTTTTAATTTGTATCTCTGTGATGGCTACTGATGTTGAGCATCCTTTCATATGGCTATGGGCCCTCTGGGTGTCCTCCTTGGGGAAGTGTCTGTACAGGTCCTTTGCCCATTTTTAAAATTAGATCATCTGTATTCCTGGTGTTGAGTTGTGTAAGTTTTTAAATATATTTTGGATATCAAACCCTTGTTCAAGGTTTCATTGGCAAATACATTTTCCCATGTGGTTGGTTCCCTTTTCATTTTGCTGATGTTTTCGTTAGCTGAGCAGAAACTTTTTAGTTTGATGTAGTCCCATTTGTTTATTCTTTCCTTTATTTCCCTTGCCCTAGGAGATATATCAGTGAAAATATTGCTACGTGGGTATCTGAAATTTTCCTGCCTATGTTTTCCTCTAGGGCTTTTACAGTGTCATGGCTTTCATTTAAGTCTTTGATCCATCTTGAGTTTATTCTGGTGTGTGGTATAAGTTGGTGGTCTAGTTTCATTTTTTTGCACATTCCTGTCCAGTTCTCCCAACATCATTGGTTGAAGAGGCTATTTTTATTCTTCTTCCTCCTTCGTCAAATATTAATTGACCATAGAGACCTGGGTTTATTTCTGGGCTCTCTATTCAGTTCCATTGATCTATACGTCTGTTCTTATGCCAGTACCAGACTGTTTTGATTACAGTGGCCTTGTAATATAGTTTGAAATCAGGTATTATGATTCCCACTACTTTGTTCTTTTTCTCAAGATTGCTGAGGCTATTCAGGGTTATTTTTGGTTCCATATAAATTTTTGAAATATTTGTTCTAGATCTGTAAAATATGTCACTGGTATTTTAATAGGGATTGTGTTGAATCTATAAATTGCTTGGGATAGTATGGACATTTTCATGATGTTAATTCTTCCAGTACATGAACATGGTATATGCTTCCATTTATTTGTTTCTTCCTTAAATCTTCAGTGTACTGTAGTATAGGTCTTTTACCTCCTTGGTTAAGTTTATTCTTAATTACTTTATTTTTCTTATTGCTATAGTAAATGAGATTTTTTTTCTAGTTTCTGTCTCTGATATTTCATTGTTGGTGTACAAAAATGTTTTCAATTTCTGAATATTGACTTTGTATCTCGCTATTTTGCCAAATTCAGTTATTAGGTCGAGTAGTTTTTTTGTGGAGCCTATAGAGTTTTCTATGTACGCTACCATGTCATCTGCAAATAATGACAGTTTTACTTCTTCCTTTCCAACTTGGATGGCTTTTATTTATTTTTCTTGTCTGATCACTGTGATTAGAACTGCCAAAAATATATTGAATAGAAGTGGACAGAGAGGACATCTTTGTCTTGCTTCTGATCTTAGAGGGAAAGCTTTCAGTTTTATCCCATTGAGTATGATGTTGGCTATAGGTTTCTTATATATGGCCTTTATTATGTTGAGGTATGCTCCTTCTATTCCCTCTTTGCTGAGTTTTTTTATCGTAAATGGGTGCTGAACTTTATCGAATGTTTTTTCAACACCTATTGATATGATCATGTGATTTTTGCTTTCATTTTATTTATGTGGTGTATTACCTTTATTGATTTGTGAATATTATTATCATCCTTGCATCCCTGGGATGAATCCCACTTGATTGTGGTGTATGATCTTTTAAATATATTGCTGGATCCAATTTGCCAATATTTTGTTGAGGATTTTAGCATCTATGTTCATTAGCAATATCGGCCTGTAGTTTTCTTTCTTTGTTGTGCCTTGACCTGGTTTTGGAATTTGGGTAATACTGGCCTCATATAAGGAGTTTGGCTGTTTTCCCTCATCTTGGTTTTTTTGGCATAGTTTGAGAAGGATAGGAGTTGGGTCTTCCTTAAATATTTAGTGAAATTCACCTGCGAAGCCATCTGGTTCAAGAGCTTTTGTGTGTCAGGAGTTTTTTCATTACTGATTCAACGTCACTAGTTGTTATCAGTCTATTCAGGCTTTCTGCTTCTTCTTGATTCAGTTTTGGAAGATTATATGTTCCCAGAAATTTGTCCATTTCCTCCAGGTTGTCAAATTTCTTGTCATATAGTTGTTCATAGTAATTTCTTACAATCCTTTGTATTTCTATGGTATTGGTTGTGATTTCTCTCCTTTTGTTTTTGATTTTACTTATTTGGATCCTCTCTCTTTTTTTCTTGATGAGTCTTGTTAAAGACTTATGATTTTGTTTATCTTTTCAAAGAACCAGCTCCTGGATTTATTGATCCTTTGAATTGTTTTTTTAGTCTCTATGACATTTAATTCTGCTCTGATCTTGATGATTTCCTTCCTTCTACTTGCTCTGGGCTTTGTTTGTTGTTCTTGTAGATGCAGGGTTAGGTTGTTTATTTGAAATTCTTCTATCCTTTTTAGGTAAACCGGTATGGCTATGAACTTCCCACTCAGGACAGTCTTTGCTGTGTCACATAGGTTTTGGGCTGTTATGTGTTCATTTTTTTCCAGAAACCTTTTTATTTCTTCCTTGATGTCATTGTTAACCCATTTATTATTTAATAGCTTGTTATTTGGTCTCCATGACTCTGCATAGTTTGAGTTTTTCCTTGAGAATGGTTTGTAGTTTCAAGCCATTGTGGTCTGAGAAGATGCTTAATGTAATTTTAATTTTTTGAACTTGTTGAGGCTTGTTTTGTGCCCTCCCATGTGATCTAGCTTTGAAAGTGTTTTATGTGCACTTGAAAAGAATGCATATTTTGCCTTTTGGGGGTGAAAGGTTCTGTATATATCAATTAAGTCTCTTTGATCTAGAGTGTTGTTCAATGCCACAACATCCTTGGTGTTTCTTTGTTTGGAAGATCAGTCCATTGTTGACAATGGGGTGTTAAAGTCCCCTACTACGAGTGTGTTGCCGTTGATATTCTTGAAGTTCTCCAAAATTTTCCTTACATATTTGGGTGCTCCTATGTTGGGTGCATATATGTTTACAAGGGTTATATTCTCTCAATGAATTGTTCCTCAAGTATTATGAAATGCCCTTCTTTATCTCTTATTATGGCCTTTGTTGTGAAATCTATTTTGTCTTATATAAGTATTGCTACCCCAGCTTTTTTTTTTTTTTATGTCCATTTGTTTGAAATACTTTTTCCATCTCTTCATTTTCAGTCTGTGTAGGTCTTTTGTTCTGAGGTGAGTCTCTGGTAGACAAAATATAAGTGGGTCATGTTTTCTTATCCATTCAGCTACCTTATGTCTTCTGATTGGAACATTTAATCCATTTATGTTTGAGGTTATTATTGATAGGTACTTATTCATTCTGATTTTTTTCCATTTGTACTTGTGTCTCCCTCCTTCCCCTCTCTGTTTCTCCACCTTCTTAAAGCAGACACTTTAGCATCTCTTGCAATGCTAGTTTGGCGGAGATGTATTCTTTTAGCTGCCTTTGCCTGGAAAACTCCTTATTTCACCTTCCATTTTGAATGAGAACCTTGCTGGGTAGAGTAGTCTTGGATGTAGGCCTTGCTTTTTTTTGCTTGGAATATTTTTTTTTTCATTCCCTTCTTGCTTATTGTATTTCTGTTGAGAAATCTGATGATAGCCTTATCGGAGCTTCCTTTTATGTCATTAGCTGTTTCTCTCTTGCTGCCTTTAGAATTCCCTCTTTGTCTTTTAATTTTGCCATTTTAATTATGATGTGTCTTGGAGTGGGCCTCTTTGGGTTCATCTTCATTGGGGCCCTTTGCACTTTCTGGACTTGCATGAGTTTTTCTCTCATCAAGTTAAGGAAGATTTCTGTCATTATTCTTTCAAACAGATTTTCTATCCTTTGCTCCTCTTCTTCTCCTTATAATATTCCTATTATATGGATATTATTATATTTCATGTTGTCTTGCACCTTTCTTAAACCCTCTTCATTATTTTTTTAGTCTTTTTTAATTTTGTTGCACTGTCTGGGATTTTTTTTTTCTATGTTACCTTCAGCTCCCTGATCCAACCCTCTGCTTCCTCTAGCATGCTTTTGATTCCTTCCACTATCTTCTTCAATTCAGAAGTTGTATTCTTCATTTGCTCCTGGCTCTTATTGATAGTTTCTATGTTCCTTTTAATGCTGGAGAAGTTCGCAGTAAGTTCCTTGTAGTTTCCCTGGAGTTCTTTGTAGTTTCTCCTGAGTTTGCTGAACTCATTGACCTTCCTTGTAACTATTCTTTTGAAGTCTGTGTCTTATAATTTGCTTGCCTCTATTTCATTTAGCACTCTTTTAGGGGATTCTTCCTTTTCTTTCAATGGGGGGTTGTTTCTTTCCCTCCCCATTTTAAGTGACTTCTTTGTTTCTGCTTCTTAGATTGATCTCCTTTTACTTCCTGTCTTTGTGGTGTGATCTTCTGTGGTAGGAGACCTTTGGGATTCAGTGGTGCAGTCTCCTTGATCACTTGAACTTGATGCTCTTGGGATGCCCTTTATGTTGTTTATTTGGGTTGTCTGGTTATACTTGGGTTTTGGTGGTTGTTACATTGCTCTGTGGTGGGTCCTTCACTCTGGTTAGCTGACTGAGAGTCACTCCACCCACCAGAGCTTATATATTGTTGTAGAAGTGCTGCCCAAACAAAACCATACAACCCAGGAAAGAAACCCACACCCACAAGATTAACCCCCACCCACAATCACACTATCAACAGCAAATGAGCCAGTAATAAAGACTATTATAAGAAAGGAAAAACAGATAAGAGTGGACTAACTGAAATAAAAATGATTTTTTTAGAGGGGAGAGGGAGGAGCAATAAGAGTAGTAAGTAGGGACAAGGCAATGAGAGAAAGAAAGTAAAATTTACATCGTATATAAAACAGGGAGGGAAGAAGGCAGAATGAAGGAAGAGAGAGAAAGCATATAGTATTAGTTTAAACAGAATTTATTAAATATATATGTATTGAGAGAGAACAAAAACAAAAAATTAAAGAAGGAGAAAAAGTAGAAACCTAATTAGAGACAAAGTTTCACCACAGCCCTATTGACAACCAATGAGCTAAGATTAATATAGGTGGGGTCAAAATAAGAGGGAGAAAAGAAAGCAAGAAAAGCTTAAGACCTGTCTAGAGGAAAAGGGGAGTGATTCTGAAATGATAGAGGGAGAAGGAATACTAAGAGTAAGGAATGAAAACCAGGCTAAGACAGGGAAAAATTCAAATTTAAAATGAAATAAAGAAAGGGCTGCAGGAAGGTACAAACAGAATAGGAGAGGAGGATAATAAGATTTAAGGTTTGAAATACCAAAAGAGTGTAGATTTATGAATAAAATTACAGATATGCCACAACTACCACCATATCCACAACCAGTGAGCAACGATTGATCAAAGTGCAGAGAAAATAAGTGTATTTCATGAACAGGAAAAAGAATGTGAGGTGAGTAATGACAAGAAAAATTGTTTTGAGAGGCTAGAGAGGGGAGAAGTAGTCAGAGTGCAGAATGGAAACAAGTCATAGCAAGAGAAAAGATAGAATTTAAAACAACAACAACAAGAAGATGGAATCAGATGGTCAAGTGGAGTAATAGAAGGGAGGAGAAAATATGAGATTTGAAATAAGCTATAATATAAAAACTAGTGACTTGAAGTGCACAAACTGGGAGAAGAAATGGTTGTTAAAAAGCTGTGCAGGAGAGAAAATAACTCATGAAGAGGACCGTGGTAGAATTCGTCTCGTAGTACCTGGTTTTTGCCACTTTATTTTCTTTCTGTATCCACCCCTGGTCAAAATTCCATGGATTTCATATCTTCTTTTCTGGATGTCTGTGAGATCTAGCTGGATGCTGAGGTTGCTGCCCTCTCATTGGTGTCTCTGCTGAACTCTCCTCTTATAACAGCCATCAACTCTGAGCCATGCTGATCCTCCCACTGGTCCTGAGGTGCACTCTAGCCCTCTGCATTTTTGTTTAGCAGAGCCGCTGTGGCCACCCGCAGGCATGTGAGCCCAGGGTCCTTGCTGAGTCTAGGATCTTGCCTCAGCTCTCCTTCCAAAATAGTCTCTGAGTAATGCAACAGGGAGTGTTTGGCCCAGATCGCTTAAAACATTTACTCTCTGGTTCTTTGTAGGTGTTTGTTGATGTCTGCACTAAACTGTAAGATCCTTGAGGGCAGGAATCCTGTATGTCTAGAGCAGTGCCTGGCATATAGAAAACACTCAGTCAATACTTGTTTTTAAAAAATGAAAGGAAAACATGAATATTTCAAGAGCTTAGCATTTTTAGAAGTAATTATTTTATCTACAAAAAATGTAAGTTTTATGTTTGACTTATTTTTTTTCTTATAAAAATTATGTTTAAAATCACAACACTGTGAAATTGACTCTCTAGGGAAATACAAGATGTTTGCTTTGTGGCTTGGCATACCCCCTGACACCCTGCTATACACCTTAGTTTGAGGAAGCATACACATTTAATTTATATTATTCATCATTCAATAAATGTTTATTGAACAAAACACAGGGCTAGGCATTAGAACAGGAATGAAAATGATTCACTTATGTTTTACTTAACAGACCTACAGAACCTATAGTCCAAGGAGAAAATATACAGAAATACATATTACAAGCAAATGCACATATATAACTATATAATAAACAGTGTTTAAGTGCAAAAGGAAGTTTCTGGATCAAGTGCTGTGGGCTTTCAAAATCAGGACAGATTCCTTTTGGCTACAAAATCTGAAGAGGCTTCTTGTCAGTTCTGTTTGATCTCAGATCCAATCCCTGCCCTTCCACTTTGCTCTGTACCACAAGGAGCAGATGCCTGTAAACTACATATCCCTGCTGTCGTGCCAACTGACTCCAGCTAGGTTCTGTCAGTGGGAGGCCATGAAGCAAGACTGGAGGACTGGGGGAAGGGAGGAGCCAGGCTCCCTGGTCTCTGAGTTTCAGTTTTCTCACCTGTACAATGGGAAAGCCAATAGTATTTATTTCACAGGGTTTTCTTAAATGAGAAACGAGGTCAGGCATGCAAAATGCTTAGCACAATATCTGATTTATATAAATAATAAGTATCAAAGAATAGAGCTATTATTGCTTTTAGCCTTGTTTAGGTAAGTGGGAAAGAATGCAGTGACCAATTACTGAAGTCTGCTAAGAGCAAGGATGGGAGAGGTGTGTTGTGTGGGAGGAATATTTATCAACCTTGATATTTTGAAGCTGTGTTGTGAAGACAGAACTGATAGAACCTGGAAAATGAATTGACAGACTATAGTAAGGTATTGGGAGAAATCAAATAACAGGATACCAAAAGTGGGTAAAAAGAGTAAGTTCTGGAGAGAAAAATTATGACTTCAGTTTTGGACAAAGCTGTTAGACTCTTTTCAGTTACAAAAACAACAGAACCAAAAAGCAATAATGCACTTGAGGACATCTCAAGAGGTTGGAGTTCTTGATAGAGATACACATATGTTTACTGAGTTAGCAAAGAAAACCACCTTAGCAGCTACACATTCAGGCCTCATGGAGAATTGGAAAAATATGCAGGAAACCATAGCAACTCCAATTACTGGGGTCTGGTCTCCCCTGAAGAGGAGAAAGCATTGTTCTTTACTTAGCAACTCTTCCTTGCTCAAAACTCCTTGTGCTTATAATTCTCTCTGTTTCTGGTTTTCCTCTCTCTGCCCCTGTTTCTGTGGTTGAATGCTCTATGTCTTGCATTCAAGATGATCTGACTGGATATTTGCCATCTAATATGAAGCTTCCTAACTGGGCCACATTCTTGGTCCAGGCTGCCTCACAGTCTCCTTAGGTCTGGCGTGTGTTGGATGCTATGGCTGGGCACAGCAGCATCACCTGGCACAAAGTGTCAAGGCCCTGCCTTTTTAAGAAGGAGCTGTGTAACCAGCTGTGAAATCAGTAGGTTTCATTAGTGAGTTGGAGATGTCAGTTAGCTCTCCATGAAGCTGAAAAAGTAAGATTGGGTCATGTTGAGAGAGTATCGTGGATTCTTAATTACTGTTACCTACCTCGTATGAATTTGATCATAGAAGATCAAATCTGTCCAAGGTTTAGGGCAAAGAAGTCATAAATTATTTATGCAAAAGATGTTTTTGTTTTCAATGGAATCCAGAAAGTGAAACAGCAAAGAGAGGATTTTTCTTACTATCCTTATAGGGACTTCACTAATTTCTGAGAACAACTTAGAACTTGGCTTGCAAGGCAGTGGGTGTGGTGAGGTTAAGGTTTTCTTACCACTTTGCAAATAAAATATTCTACAGCTCAGGAAAACCAAGAGAACAACCCAACCCTCAATGATTCTTCCCAGAACTCTTCAAATCCAAGACATCCATCACATTGTTGGACGCTGAGGGACCCAGAGCTTGCAACACACATATTCCAAGGATAAATTGATACAAACTCATTGATGTGGGTTTCTTTAAAAACAAAGAAAGGAATAAAAAGAGAGAAGAAAAATTACAACAAAAACGCAATGTTTTGAAAATCTACTATTGATGGAGACTCATAAAGCTGTGAGGGAGCAGGTGGCTGCTTGCTCTTAAAATGCCAGGTGAGGAACGCAGGACAGCTCTTTGTGCTGCTGTACCTGGGAACCAGCACACGTGCTTTGCTTTCAGCCCTTCAGAGAGAAGCTCCCCAGCACACAAAGTCTTTCCCTAGAGTAATTTCAATTAAAAACAGTGAATTTCAAAGACACTATTGAGGATGTGGGAAATTTTAACTGAAAGAAAAATAATCAGTATCCTATCCTCTAAACATGCCCCATTGTTATATAAGTACTTTTATTATTCTCATTCACATGCATGTATAATTTTTATGTCATTATTATCAGAAGCCCTTGGGCTTAGCACACAGTCCTGCTGGGTGTGAATGCTACTCCCACACTTGGCATCCTTGTGACTTGGCAAGTTATGTAAAGCCTCTGGGCCTCAGTTTTCTCATCTGAGCAGTGAGGATAATAATAGTGGCTACTTGAGGATTCAACGAGACAACTTCTATAGAGAGCCTAGTTCAATGCCTGACATACACTCAGTCAATTGTAACCATTTTGATTATCTATCATGAAAATAAGGCATCTCTGAAGTTCCTGGTTGGGGCAGAAATGTTATGCATTTGAAGTCTGTGTTTGCCTCTCCATTTTCTTCCTTTCTCTCAGTGACGTGATCCTGGGTCACCTTCCTCTGGCTGCCCCAGCTGCCACCACTTCAAGATGCAAGAAGCAACACACATTGTCAAGGGATCGCCCAGTATGTGCTGGAAGGACCCATCCATATTAGGACTTGGGAAAACACAGTGATGCCAGCCAATTCTGTAGAGGTGTGGCTGAGCCCCAGTGCTGTGTCGAGTGTTTCCAGAGCACAGCTGAAACAGCAGTCTACATGGTGGCCATAGTGATTTTCATACAGTTGAGGTATCTGTTTCTCAGGAAGGTCACTGTTATGGACTGAAGTGTGCCCCCCCCCCCCCAAATTCATATGTTTAAGCCTTAACCCTCAGTACCTCAAAATGTCACTGTATTTGGAGATAGGGCCTTTAGGGAGTTTAAGTTGGGCCCCAATACAATCTGACTGGTGTTTTTCTAAGAAGAGGTGATTAGGATACGAGGGATGCATGCACACAGAGGAAAGGCCATGTGAGGACACAGGGAGAAGACGGCCATCTGCAAGCCAAGGAGAGAGGCCTCAGGAAAAATCAGCCCTGCTGACACCTTCATTTTGGACTTCCAGCCTCCAGAACTGAGAAAAATCAATATTTGTTGTTTAAGTCACTCAGTCTGATTTTCTACAGCAGCTCTTGCATACTAACATAGCTACATAACTTGTAAGAACTTAGAGGTTATTAAACCTTAAAAAGCAAGGAAATTTTGCACATGCTAAGTCAGTCACAAAAGGACAAATACGCTATGGTTCCATTCAGATGAGATATCTAAAGTAATCAAATTCATAGAGACAGAAAATTAGAATGGTGGTTTCCAGTGGCTGTGGAAGGAAGGAATGGGGAGTTAGTGTTTAATGGGTGCAGAGTTTCGGTTTTGCAAAATGAGAAAAATTCTAGAGACAAATGGTTGCACAATAATGTGAATGAATATACTTAGCGCCATTGAATTATAGTCTTAAAAATAGTTAAAATGGTACATTTTATGACTTGTATATTTTACACAATGAAAAGGTGCTTGGGGGCCTCCCACTCATGAAGTTCAGTCTTGCTAAAATCTTGGCTAATTGCTTTTGTGGGGATGAAGGAAGGGAGTTGGAGGAGAAGAGAGTCGGGGGAGGGGGAGGCAGGACTCAGAGTATGAGAAAGGCCTGTTTACTCTTGCTGGTATGTCAAAACATTTGCCTGCATAGCTAAATGGAAGTCCTGGTCTACCTGCTTTTCAATGCCCAAATCACAATGCATATATGAGGATCCTTGCCTTTGTCAATAATGATGATAGAGAACAGCATTTCCAAATGCAAAGCTATATTCCCTGAGATTTTTTCTTTTCTTTTTTAATGCCTCTTCCTCTTTTGTTTCCCAGCATCTCTGGGCCTTCTCTTTATCACACACAGAAAGAAAACATTTACTCAGTTGTGGTCAAAGCACTTCTCAGATTCTTCCCCAGCAACAACACATCAGGACAGTCACCTCATGGCCACCTAGATTTTGCTGGGTGTCAAAGTTTATGGCAGAGACAGGGATGGGGAGGGCTTGTGGGAGGAGCTCTCATGCCCTTCTGTGTTTACAGCTAACTCTATGGTCAGAACAGCCCCTGCCTTAACTTCCTCTCCCCTTATAAAAGGGGCCCCTGCTTCTTCATGCACACAGTTCCCTACATCTGCATGTACAGGATGGCAATTCTCCCCCTGCCCCCAATAAATCTGGTGATGGAATACCCAGTCAATTTTTGTTTAAGGTCAGCATGACCCCTTGCTGATTTGGTCCCCCACCAAATCAAAGAACTGAGGGGTTTGGGCCCTTGGTATCTGCCTGCTCTTTTGGTTTGAAATGCCCAATATGGCCCTAATGGGGGATTCCCCAAGCAATCCACCCATATGCCCTAAGAAAGGCAAGTGCCCCAGGTCCTGTCTCTCTCTCTGCATTCTACCTTAACCTCCCTGTGTGGCCCCTCTAAGGGCCTTAAAATATGCAAAATTGTTAAGGTTGTGAAAGACAAGGAAATGCTTAGAAATGATCCCAGACTGAAAGAGACAAAAGAAACAGACAGCCAACTGTAACTTGGTTCTGGGTGAAATTGTTTTGGTGTAAAGACAGGACTGGGTCAATCAGCATTACTCAGACAGGGTCTGGGGACTAGACCATAGTGATATATTGTGTCTTTCCAGGTTCTGGTGCTTGAACTGTGGTCACACAGACCACTTCCTTGATTGTAGGAATTTCACCTTAAAGCATTCGGAGTGATGGGCCATCAGATTGGCAATTTACTATCAAATGGTTTAGGAAAAAATAATTATTTATACTGCTCTCCAAAACTTCTATAAATGTAATTTTTCTTTCAAAATGAAAAAGAAAAGAAAAGAAGGACAAAAGGGTTGAGGGAAGGAAGCAGTACCTTGTTTGGGAGGGAGGCCATCCTCACTATGGGCTTTTTTCCAGGTGGTTTCAAGCATAAGCCTGAGGTCTTCCTTGCACTTGAACCACCTCTGAGTCTTCCTGGCAATGCCAGTGAGGTCTGGGAAGCTTGCTGGGCTGTGCTAGCACGCCTTTCTTGTTCTGTAAGTCTCATGGCCTTCCTTTCTGCTCTCATTATTCTGCTGGCATACTTCCCTGTCCTCACCAACTTTTCCTTCCTTTAAACAAACAAACAATGTAACCACACAGGATAAATAATACGTAAGTGTTATTTAGAAATCTGAGAAATGAATGCTCTGATATTGAATTTTATTTAAAATTTTTTTTCCTCTTGTAAAAAACAAATGTCTTTAAGATCTACTGATACATACAGCCTAAAATCAGTTTAAAGACATTTCTTCTGTTCCCTCCCCCAAATCAGTCACTTAAAGGCTATTAGACTTGATTAAAAAAAAAAAAAAAAAAAAGCTGTCTGGATGGAAATGGGGCATGGGGTACCATATAAAAGATGACAAGGTTTATTCATAATCTTGCTGCTCAGATAGAAGAAATCATGATGATTCAATTTGTGAGCTTATAGAGGTGTGTGTGTGTGTGTGTAAACTTATTTTTTAAATAGAAATCACACTGCACATACTATTTATGACCTCACCTATTTAACAATATTCTTCTACAACTTCATTTTGAAGGTTAACTAACAAGTTAACCTTTAATATTGCTTATTTACCCCAGCTGGAGTTGGATTTGATATTCCTTGGTCCACCCTCCATGCCTTGGATTTTGGCTCACATTGTGCCTTAATGTCAAAGAATAAAGGAAAGACTTACAAGGTGCTGGGAGGATTTATATTTTTCCCACCTTCTCATGAACAGAAGTGGGCTCTGAAGAGGAAGTTTCAAGGAGTGTTAAGATTACACCCCTGAACAGGTGAGCTGGGTTCAAATCCTGATTCTCTTCTTACCAACTCTGTGAAGATGGGCATGTTCACTAATATCTCTGGGCCTCAGTATCCTAATTTGTAAAGTGGGGGTGAAGTGAATAGTATCTATCCCATAGGGTTATTGAAGGATTAGTAAGCTGTAAGTAGTTGATACATGGTAAGTGCTCATTGGCATTGGCCATTGCTAATACTATGAATATATGAGACAATTTTCAAGATCTGTAGGAGGCTAGAAGGACAGTGAGTGGGGCAAGCTCCTTCTCAGGAAGGGAAATAGTCCTCTGTATTGGTGGCAAGGAGTAATTATAATGGAAAAAATGTTTTCCAAGTTCTGGAGCTGACGTGTGTACTCCTTGTGACATTTTAATCTCTGAGTAATATATTCCATTGCCTGCAAAGCTGTGCTTTTTCAGTTTATTGCTTTTTCCTCTTCTCTCTCAAACCTGAATTCTTTCTCCCCTCGGCTCCAGCCTGTCTCAGCAACCATGAACTGGACAGCGTCCACTATGGAGCCAGATCCTTAACTCAGGCAAGGAAGCCTGAAGCCTCAGCAAGGTGCACTGCCTGTCCCGGAGAAGTAGAGAAAACCTGCTGTGTGGCCCATCAGTCACATCACCTTTCCTGCTAGCAGCAGCCCTGCAATGCAGAAATTGCAACAATCTCCCTTCTAGGGTGTGGCAGACAGGTTCCTTGCGTGGGCTTTGGAGTCAGAGAACCCAGGTCTGCTTTTGTCACTCACACACTTGCTGTGAAACCTGGGGCAAGTTAATTAGCTTCTCTGAGGTTTAGTTCCCTCATACCTAAAATGAAAGGGATAATAAGAATCCTGGCCTTGGAGGGTCGTTGGGAAGATAAAATGTGTAAAGTAAGTATATGGTATAGGACCTAGAATACAGTACATGCTCAATAAATGTAATTACTCTTGTGGTTATTATTTAGCATTAAAAAACTGAGTCTCGGGAAGTTACAATTATCATTACATTTTACAGGTGAGGAAACCTTGCTATACCTTAGGTTTTTTCTCACTATATTTAATAGCTTGCCCCTCTGTGGCTAAGACTACCATTCCCTGTCTTTTATAAAAATATAAAATTTTGAGAGGTGGAAAAGCTACATTTCTTAGCAGTCCATGTGACTAGATATGGCCATGTAACTAGCTTGGCTAGTACAACGTGCCTGAAAGTAATATCTGAAGCTTCTTGGGTAGGTATTTACAAAGAAGAGGCTTGCTCTTTGCCTTGTAATTAACTACATGGGCTTGTACATAAGAAGGATATAAACTTCTATCTTGTTTAAGCCGTGCCTTTTGGGTCTCTTTGTTACAGCGGCCATATCTACATGGAGAAGGGGCAACAGTGTCAGTGGTAATAGGGATCTGGCTAAGAGTCAGGAGCCCCGGGTTTCCTGGCCCTGCCCCTCATTTGTGACTTGTCCAAAGTATTCATTTGTTCCCTCATCTCACAGCATATATTTTGCCAGTAACTGTACTGGACATTAGCAATGCACAGTTAAATAAGATACATCCCCAGAAATGATCAAATCTACCTGTAGTGTTGGCGATGTTACCCATATTAATTGTTGAGGAGAATATACTCCCTTATAGAGGATACAGATTCAGTTTCCAATGCAGGCCAGGATTATTAAGCAATTTCTTCATAATTTTCAAACCTTTTATGGGTTCCAAGTATGTTAACATAGAAAAATGCTCAAAACTATATTAGGTGCTTAGATACTGTAAGTTCTTGGAGAAGACACTAGTTGTAAGAACCTCAGCTCCAATGGTTCTCAGTCAAATGAAAATAATGGTACTTAGAGGATTAAATGAGAAAACACACAGAAAGTACTTAACACTGTATCTGACATTTGGGAGACACTCAGCAAATGATGATGAAGGTAGGTGTAGGTTTGTGGGTTGTGGTATGAGTTGTCTAAAAAAGGCCCTCTGAAGGGTGGCCTTCACCATTATTCTAGGTGCTATTAAGTTTAAGTGAAGCTGTGTTTCTTAAAACACTTGTTCAAAATGGTAATGTGGTAGTGGCATGAAGTCAACATTCACATCTGCAACCTTCCACCTTCCCTTCCTTGGTCCCTCAAACTGCTGCCCTTGTCCTTGTCCTTGTCAAGACCGCATCTGATGACTGCTGTTGCATTGCAGTGCTTTATTATTATTATCCTGAGGGCTGATGTTCCGGCTGATGATCATCTAGTCCTTGTGCCCACTGCGATCTGTCCACATACAAATACAATCAGATAGAGTTCAGGAAAAGAAAAGATTTAATCTAATTTTTATAGTATGTTGTCTCTCTATATTTGAATATTCATAACAAGTAACCAATTTTGGGGTTCTAGAATGTTGATTTTCAATACAAGTTACTGTATATATTATGTATATAAGGAATACATACATATATTTCCTAATTCCACAGAGTAATGATTATTATCCTGATTTTTTAGGTAAGGATATTGAGATTCAGAATGGTCATATAACTTTTCTCAGGTACCTAGAGGCAGTCCTACCATGAAGCTAATCAAGTTTAAGCTCAGGCCTCTCACTGACATGAACCTCTTCCAAAGCCCTGTGTTGATTTTGAATCCATAAGTTTGTATTCTTTTTTCTGAAAGGGCTCCCCAAATTATAGAAGCTTCTGGCCTTACAAAACCTAGATCCATCCCTGTAGGGTCACGCAGATGCTACATATTGGAGCCAAAATTTGAACAGAAATCATCCGTGATTTCAAGTGAGTTTAAATTCACTGTAACAGTGCAATGTAATTTATTAAAATAATGCTATTGGCACTTAAGGTTGTACCAATGGACCAACACTGATTCATAAGGTTGGAATTGAACTCGCCCAGTGATATGCCCAAATGATATACTGGATAAATTTTATAAGGCCAATTTATTGTTATTAACACTTCCTAACACTGTCCAAAGCACTATACTATGATAAAAACCATAATATCTTGGTTTTACAGAACATATTTCCTGATGTGCTCAGTGATTGCATCCTTTTTCCTTATGGGGCAGAATTACCACTTCAGTTTCATAATTGTTAATTGAGTCAAGGAAGCAAAGATCTTAATGAGAGAACCAGAGTAGAGGATGACTGGACTGGTCATAAGCACGTACAAGACACCTCTGAGAATTCTCAGATATGACGCAGTGATATGCTGAACATGCTGGGCAGCTTGCCTTGAAAATGTGAGTACATGTAATTCTTCACCTGACTCCAGTATGTCTGCAGCCTGAAAACTTCTAGTCCAGCTCATTTCTTCCCTTACATCTCCCAGCATCAGATTCCTTTGTTCCCTCCTTCCAGACACTCACTTCTTTCAGACCTAGGATTGGGCATGGCAGAGGAATGTGGAAGAGAGGAGATGGTCACTGTCATTCAACAGCACAGGAATGTAAAGATGGGAAAAGGACACGTGTGGCCACCTTTCAAGCTGAACACTGATGTTGTAATACCAATCCTGCTCTTTGGGATGGTTGGGATTCTTTCCACAGCATCTCCCATGCCCAACAATCCCCGTGCACAGCTTAAATGCCCTCCAGAGCTTCCCATGGTGGAGAAAAGCAAACAAAACTTGAAGTTTCTCATTTCCTTTAATTCAAACCTGGGAGATGCGCCATCTCCACACCTTCCGTATCAAGGTCTCCTTGTCTTATCAGTAACATACCATAAAAAAACACAGACAGTAAAAACTATGACTCACATTCAAAACAAACATCATGGTCTTAAAATTATGAAGGTTTTTTTTTTTTTGTTTTTGTTTTTTGTTTCTTTATCCTGTGAGTTATCCCTAAATTAGAGATAAGAGTAATTCTAATCTTCCAGGAAAGTCAGGTGAATGTTGGGTAAGGAGATGGGCAGAGAACAAACAAAAACATCCAAGTTCTCTGCCAACTACTCTACACTTGGCAAGGTCATGTCAAGAAAATGCAAAGATGTGCTTAAGGTGGTTCCCAGATGGGGGGAGGGGTACTGTGAGGATATTCAGAGGAGGTGATGGACCCCACCTAGTCCAGGAGTCCATGGTGACCCACCAGTGCAGGGAGGCTTCCTCCCTCTTTTGAAGTCCAAGGCAGGGATGTTACATCATGTGTCAGATTCCAGAGCAGCTTCCATGGGCTGATTTCTGACTCACGGAGAAGATTTTGAAATTCTGAAACATCTCTTTTAAAGATAACCCAATGATCTTTTAATCTCCATCTATTTTAACATTGAAACATTTATCAATTAGGAGGGGGTGGTATAAGGGGTCTAAAAAGTAATGTAAAAAAAATACAATAAAGATTAAATTAAAACAAAAAAATAAGTTAAGATGACTTTATAATAAAAAGAAAGTCTCCTGTCCTACTTCTCCCTAACCTGGTTCATTTTTTTCCCAGAGACCATTAATCTTTTTAAATTTGACAAATAGTTTGCTATACTACCCTTTTATGATTTGTCATTTTTATACTTTATACTTTTTACAGTGACTTCCTGTTAGGATATTAGAGTTTCACTCCCTGAATCCTTTCTCTAATCCCCTAACTCTTCACATACTTACATCACTATTTTTAGTTCTCATCTTTTGTAATTTAAAACACTATAATTGAACTTCTACTTATTATTTCATCTTATCATTGAAATAAATTCTTGCTAATTTATGAAAAAGAAAGGTGGGTTTTTTTTGTTGTTTGTTTGTTTGCTTTGGTTGGGGGATGCAGGGAAGGACAGACATCCATAGAATCAAAGGAGCTGGAGTCAAACTTTAAAAAAGCCAGGGATAAGAGTTGTTCTGGGAATCTAAGGAGCAGGAATTCGTGCACTGTCTCTTTAGGGCACTGCCCAATGTGAATTAATGGGCATTCTTAATTTACCAGTAAGAGAAAGTGTGATTGGCTTACATTGGGCTACAAGCTCAACCATTGTCTGGAGAGTGTAGGACATGTGGCCTGACAGTTTTGCTAAGACTGCATGTGTTGGGGACGGGAAATGACCCAAAAGGAAACTGAGGCACTAGCACTAGATGACAGGATGGGGTTGTAAGGATGCCGGATGCTATGCTCTTTACTCTGTAAGATATCATGTATTACACAATCACCTGTTCCTTTGTCTCACTTCTCCTCTCTTTCCACTTCTCTGTATCGTTTTACACTAAGATTCATGATGTTTATAGTCTTTTCTGTGCATGCTTTGCCTTTCTGCTGATTTTAAAAGTTGAAAATCATTAAACAGTTTTTACAGTATTATCTTTCCAGAGAGAAGAGTAGTATGCTGTTACACTCATCTCGTAGTTTTAAAAATTTTTCCTGGAATTTCTAACTGCCTTAAATTTTATATTCTCTGCCTTTATTATCTCTCTTATGCTTCTAAAATGTCTCCAGCATTTTACTATCTATAATAGTTTATGAAAGTTCTTTTCTCCCCAGGGCCCTCCTCTTGGAAGTCTCCGTTTACTCCTCTAATTGAGACCGATTGCCTTCTGGGACTAATAATTAGCTGTTATTTTCCTTCTCTCCAGTGCTTCTCTAAATTGGACACACCATTTCCTGGATTTTCTGACTTTCTCTTTCTTGATTTACTTCCTCGTTTTACTGGAGCCCATCTCAGGTAACTGCCAAGGGAAGGATGGATAGGAGATAAACTTGCTGAGTCTTGTACATGTAAAGGTATCTATTCCACCATCATTATTTAATGACATTCTACATGGGGCAGAATTCAAGTCAGAGACTGTTTTTTTTTTTCTTCAGTTGTGGAAGTTTTGTTCCATTTCCTTTTAGCGCCCAGTGTTGCTGTGACAGCCTCTTTCTTTCTTGTTCCTTTGCAGACGACGTTTTTTCCTTCTGAACTTACAGGATTTTTTTTTTTCTTACCTTTGGTATTCTGAAATTTCATACAACTGTGTCTAGGGCCTTTTAAAATTTACATTTAATGTGGAAACTCCTGTCTGTCATCTTGGGAAATTAATTTGTATTATTTCTCTCTCCTTTTTCTGTTTTCTCTCCCCGGAACTCCTATTGGTCATATAGTGGATTTTCTGCACTGATCCACGGTGCTTATTTTTTTCTCTCAGCTTTTAAAGAGTACATACCAAGTGAAGGAGACAGCGGTGTCATGAAGCATAGCACACACATATATTTGGATGGCTCACTCAACATACCTCCTACTTTGCTTCCTTCTCAGAACCACCTACAGACACATGGCCCATATTCTTCCAGTTGCATGTTCTAGGCCAGGTGGAGGCAGGAGGGATGAACAGGAGGAGGCAGCTGTACACAGAACATTGGGTCTTCCAATGAGAAGGGCAGTAGAGGCATCAGTTCTGAGATGGCTGTAGCCAATTGTATTATACCCTCAGGTCTTCAGTGGGTGATCAGTGCTAACAAGCAGCAGAAGCAGCTGCCATGTCTCCTGTCTCAAGCAGCTAATGTGGTTGGGTTCTTTCCTGGCTGTTTGTTACTCCAGCATGGTGGCATTGAGCTGGTTTTCTATCCCTCTCCAAAATTCTGTGAGTCACCCCTATCCTTTAGCAAGTCTCTATCTTCCTGAACTGGCCAGAGTGGACTTTGTGCTTTGCATAGAGAAACCTTGACTTGGATGTAGTGGCTACTATGGGAGGAAAGGGCTTCCCCTACCGAAAGTGAAAGAAAAGACTTCACGGAATGAATGGCAGCTTAGCAGATACTTTTACAGAGTGGACAAAGGTAGAGATTTCAGACAGAGGTACAAAAGTGAGAGAGCTCATCTACATTCATTTATTTAATATTCATGAATATATGCTATGTTCTAGATACTGTGCTAGATTTTAAGTATACTATAGAATTTCTGCCCACAGAATGTTTACCTGTTTCTAAATTGTGCATGTAGATTATATTAACCTGTAACAATTCAGATATGGAGGTAACAATCAAGAAATTGTGCTTCTTCCTGTTCACATTAAGGACTTGTGTTTGTCTTTTGGGAAATGAAAAAAAAAAAAAAACTTCCTTACCTGCCTTACTACAAATAAGTGACGGTGATTTAATCCTCAGAATACTGGGCATATTTAGTTATATCCAGGTGAAAATGCTTGTCCTGTAAGTAAGATAGTCTTGTTTATTCTACTTAATCAGTGTCCACAGTGATATATGCTGGTGCTGCAGAAAATCAGGTCTTTGAAAAGAGGGATAAAAACATGCCTATGCCAAAGGCCCACTTGTCCATATCAGGTCTCACAGTGAAAACAGTCCACTTGAGGAACTGCAGGTGCCCACTGTCACTGTGGTCTCTTGGCTTTGTGTTTTGGACTCCAAATGGCCAAACCCAGTCATGGCATGACAAGCCCTGAGGGACAGCATGTGATAATTGGGACTGGTGCTCCTTGATGCAAGGAAATTTGCTGTCTCCCACCTTCTGTATGCTGATGATGCCTTTCCCTGGAAGGCTTGATACCGTGGGGAGGGGGCTGTTGATTCATTATGACTTGAAAGGTAACATCCCTTTCTGATTCGCAATGGTATTACTGTCTATAATACCAAATAGCATCCTTCCAGTTCCTTGGATTCCTCCCTTCTTGGAATTGGCACAGTCAGGTGCTCATTAACGAAGTCACGGGAACTGGTGGGGAGCCAATGGCAATGGCAATCCAAGAGGCAAATTCCAGATTCCGACAGCCAGTCGCAGAATCGAACTTTGAAATATTTTATTGCTAGGACATTTTGTGAAATCAGTCTATAGTAACAAAAATAGTTAATATTTATACAAGCCTTTTTATGTGCCAGTAGCTTTGATAAACATTTATATGCATTTTCACCTTTAGTTCTCACAACATCACCATGACTTAAGTATTCTTATTGTTGCAATTTTATGATGATGAGGTTGAGGGTGCTTAAGTAGTTTGTTCAAATTGAGTCAGCTAGTAAGTGGCAGAGCCCACAATAGGACCCAGGGCCACAAAACCTAAGGCTTGAGCTCTGAACCTTATGACAGCTGAGTCCCATGGACAGCTGAGTTTTTGTTCTCATAACGTATCTCCATTTGACACTCTTCCTCACCACTGGAATAGAGTTTGAACAACATTAAGGTTTACTTAAGCCAAAGGTGTGACTAAATTATGAATTGAACTTAGTCAAATTAATTTTGTGTGTAGGCATAACCTAGAAGAAAGCATTGGAAGTTCCTTCTCTGATTGGTCCGACTGGCATATAAACTGCAAAATGTATGACTCTAAAGTAGTTTGGATTTCCACTCAATAAGTGGAAGAAAAAAAGTGGACCATTCTTGACATTTACATTGTGAATAGATCCTCTCTGAAGTTCCATCATGTTATCAGATTGATGCTTTACAATGCTCACTGATAACTCATTGGTGTCACTACTATTTTAATACATATGCTTGTTCCTATAATGTTTCAATGGCCTCTCACAGAAAGTCAGCTGAATTTTCAGTTTTAAAAAACACAGACTTAAAAAATATATATAGAACATTCTCCCTGCTAAACTAGCACTTTGATTAGGTTCATTCTTAGAACTGCATTGCTAACACATGGGAATGGTATAAATTTGTTGCTGAACCATCTGCAGATGGTGGGGGTTTTCCTCCTGCCAGTAAACTGCCAGAGGCTGTGATAGTGTTTTTTAAAGCAAATGACATTTTATTCTGCAGCCTCTTCATATTTTGCATAGCAATGTCCTGTTCATTGAACAGGGTCTAGAGTTCTTGAAAACAAAGGCTGTTTAACATTGGTGACTGCATCTTGAAAACAGAGCTTGCTTCATGGTGAAAGATGGCCTGTTTTCTACCCCGTCCCGTTCGTTGGGAGGGTAGAAGGACCAGGGGATGAAAGGAAATAATGGGAAGGGGAAAGAATGCCAGCTCCAATTTTAGAATGGTCCCACCCTTGTGCTTACAGACCCGTGGTGCCTGAGTCCTCCTGGTGGGCTGAGATGGCAACTATAAAGGGAGATATGGGGTCCACCCCTGTCCTTCCTACCTGGGTCCTGCGGTCCACACTCCTGCCCACCTGGATGTAAGCACACAGGCGCTTCGCTGGTCCTAGCCCTTGGCCCCTGGAGCCCACCCATGAAGAACCAGGTTTTTACCTCACCTCTCACTCTGACTGTAGGGATGCAGGCAGAAAGGGAGGTGGGAGGAAAGCGGAAGCCCTTGAAGGGATGTAATCTTCTGGGGAGAAATGTACTTTCTAACACTAATGTAAATGTGATTTATGCAACTCCCACAGCCAGGCTCCTTTTATTTCCCTGACTCAGAAACACAGGCCGAGGTTCTTACTTATCTTCCATCCCAGAAGGGGACCGTGATCCGGGCTGGTACTGCTCCAGCGCTGAAATACAAACCACAGCCTTGAGGTGGTGCCAAGGCAGCCAATTAAGAAGGTGTTGACGATACTTCCCAGGAACATTTTTCTAGATGTTTAACTTTGACCGAAAGTTTAAGCTTCTAATAAAAACCCCAGGAACTTCACATTTTCCAGGGAATATTGCCTGGGCTTTTAAGAACTTCCAAGAAACGCTGGTTCTCAGAAGACTTTGCAGCTTTGAAGCTCACGCACCCATTAAAGAGCTATCTGGAAAAACCAAAGGCAAATGAACATGGTGCGTTATCACATACTCTGAGAGATCTAGACAACTGAAGTCTGATAAGAAACCTGGCACCAATCAGGCCACTGCATTAGCTTTAGGAAATGAGGCCCTGCCTTTTGGGTCCACCCTTGGCCCTTGGGTGTGACAGGGTTGGGTGGCAACAATGTCTGTCAGCCCAAGTGGCTGATTGGTGCTGGCCAGACCTTGCTTCCTTCATCCGGATTTTGTTAGTGTCCTTGCTCAGATTAGTATTTTATTCAAAACTACCACAACATCCCTGAGTCCTATAGCTCAGCTGGTTGGGCTAGTCTTGCAAAGTGAAAGGTTGGAGGTTCTATTCCTGATCAGTTCGCATGCCTGGTTTCAGGCCTAGTCCCTGGTCCCAGGATCGGTTGGGTGAGAGGCAATTGATCGATGTTTCTCACCCTCTCTTTCTTCTCCCTTCCCCTCTCTCTAGGAATAAATAAATAAAATATTAAAAATAAATTCACATATCAGAGATGGGACTTGAACCTGGGAGTTCTGATCCACACTTGGGGACTCCCAAAGTGAGAGCGAGAGAATATCTTGGCCAGGGTGTTGAGGAGGGTCCTTCTGCTCACAGCATCAACCCTCCAGTATCCTGGGGTGGTGGCACATAGGGGTCTTAGCAGCTTTTTACCAATGGGCACAGAAGTATTTCAATAATTTTGCAACTGGTGCAGCCAACCTGGAGTACAATGGCTGAAATTTAACCCTAGTCATCAATATACTAATTGAGATATAGAGTAGTAGGATAAAGATGGGAGGAATCAACTCTGCTTGGATGGGAAGCAGTGGCATTAGCATGATGTCCATCAGCCCATCTAAGGGGTAAAAGGCAAGGACATTTCAGGGAGGCTGGAGGTCTGCAAACTCTTTGCTGTGGCCAACTGAGTGTGTGGGGTCAGGGGTTAGGAGGGGAGGGAGGGAGGAAATGTACAAGAAATGAGACTGGAGGGACACACAGAGACCCGCAAATGACAACTTGACTGGGAATTCTGGTAAAACTTTTTTTTTCCTTTGGACATGTGGACACTCATGGGTTGTTTCTTGACTCTAAAACACAAATGATTGAGCTTTCAAATAAAAATTTTAACCAAGTATTATGTAAAACAGACATCTTTAACCCACCAAGACCGTCCTTGCTTTCTTGATGCCACATGGCCCCATGGAGGTACAGGGTCCTGCTTGCCATTCCCAATGACCTTGTCTTGCAACTGAAACTCACCTCCCAACAGTCTTGCTGGAACTGGATCCCTTTTAAAACCTGGCTCCTGCCTACATATTCCCAGGCCCCTCTCCAGTGGCTGGATGCTGCTTCCCTTTCTCCACCATGAATTGTGGGTTTTCTGTGAATAGAGGTATCATTCAGAACCATGCCACCATTTCCCATCTGCCTGAAGTGCCTTCCTGAATTCCCGCTGCCTCAGCTCACATGCTGACTTGGGTCCCCTTCTATACCAACACCTACGGAATGCATACTGGAAGTCAAGATGGGTGCCCTGGACTGCGCGTCCTGCCATTCCCCTCAGGGGCCAGAGCTGCAGACAGGTAAACTTCTCCAGCCCTCCATTCCTGTCCCACTCAACTCCAGATACCCCAAATGTCCTACCCTTCCCCACTCACTCTTGTTTATGAAGACCCATCTAGAGCACCTTGGAAATGGATAAGCTTATCCAGCTTACCTGTTCTCAGCTGTGGCCACTGTCATTCAAGATTATCTTTGGTAAGTTAACCTCCTTGTTTCTCCTTAAAACAAAATTTTACTCAGCTGCATCCTCATACTGGGCCAGTCCAATTTCTAAGTCGAACCCAGCCCAATCCTGACCCTGTCTGGTTTCTCAGTTGGATCCAGTCTAACTCCAGCGTTTCTGGACCCAGTTCTGTAAAAGAGAAGCTCAGATAAAGACTGAACGCTCATGACACTAAAGCTGTAAAGCTAGGATCCCAGAGGGACTTACCCGCCACCACCCGAGACAGCAAGAAAGCAGAGAGCTCCATGGGCTGAACAGGTACAGTGCTTACATCTGTCTGCTTTGGTGCTTCTGGGGACAGTTAGAGAAAGGGCATCTCCTTCAGTTCCATCTTTTTTCACCAGAGCTGTTAAAAAATAAACTGAGGCTGTCCTGACTGAGTAGTTCAGCTGGTTAGAGCATCATCCTCTACACCAGAAGTTTGTGGGTTCAATTCATGGTCAGGGCACAGGCCTAGATTATGGGGTTCAATCCCTGATCCCCTAGGGCTTGTACGGGAGGCAACCAATCAATATTTCTCTCCCTCTCTCTCTCTCTCTTCCCTCTCCCTTCCTCTCTCCATTCCTCTCTCCATTCCTCTCTCTCTAAAATCACTGAAGATATCATCGGGTGAGGATTAAAAAAATAAAAAATAAACTGAGGCATATTAAAATTTTTATGAGTTTATTTGAGCAAAAATCAATTCTTATTGGGTAATATTTAATCTAGCAGATAGCCAGGAACTCCAAGGAGCTGTACAAAATGACTTATAGGCAGAAGGGAGCCAGAACAAGGAAAATAAACTTCATAAAAAGAATGGGTTGGTCATTGCAAGGCCACTTTCCTTTAGTGGGTGGCAGGGCTCGATCAGGCAGGTGACCTCATTATAGCTGATCTGAGGATCTCTGATTGACTGGTTTAAGGTTCCATTTCTGGGGGAGCCAAAACTGTAATTAAGTCTTGGTTTGATACCATGAGGCTTAACATAAGTGACTCCATTTTGGGCCTATTGTCTTGTTTTAACAGTTGTTAAATATGATTGTTTTGGGGGCAGTAAATTTTTGGCTCCACTGTATTCCTATAAATAATTTTTCATTTCCTCGAATGCCCTTTCCAAACATCTGTTGGTTTATTGTTCTGGGCACAGAAAATTATGATCAGTTTAGTAGCTGCTTAATACAGATTGAGATTCGTTCATCAGAGAATGGAGAAAGTTAAAGCTTTCCAGAGCTAAGCAGTGAATAGATCAAAGGAAATCCTTATTTCACATCATATAGGGTGTGACTTATCTTTAAATATCAGAAAATGGACATTGAGAATTCAGGTATTTATCATAAAAACAGTTTCTTGCTTCTGAGAACACAAGCTACTCAGTCACAACCCACAATTGTGCCAAGAAACAGGGTGGGATGTGAGTAGCAAGGCCTGTGATATAGAGTGAGCCTCTCCCTCTCTCAGCCTTTCAAACCTCTGCAGAGGCTGGGGTGGCTTTCCTCCATCGGTCAGAGGTCACAACAGAAGCTGGGGGTGGGCAGGCAGGTAAGGTAAATGAATCAAGGAGGCCTAGCCTAGACACACAGGTGGTGCACTCCTCCCCCACTCAGAAACAAGGACGGGAGGAGGATTGCTGAGCGCCTTGCCCAGGAGACAGAGGCGGCGGCTATTCTTCTCCAAGGAAATCCTGCCATGGAGGAAAGACGACCAGACATTGCCGTTATCTTCCCAGGGATGTTGGAAACTGATCATTTATGTTAAACAACTCAATTTTAAAATATTGGCTAAATCAATGTATTAAAACAGCAATTGGAAAGAGGGGTAGAGGAATTGTGTCCCCCTATTCTCTCTCTTGTGGGTTGGGCTTTGGCAATGGCTCTGACCCTTGACATGTGCTCAGAGCTGCAGCCTGTGGCTCATGCCCATGGCTATCCCTCTCGCCCAGTTCCAGTAACAGCTCCTTGCTTTGCCCTTCTGCCCTAGCAGTGGTACTAGTATCCCACCATTCCTAGTCTCATGTATAGTCCCTTCATTCAATTCTCTTCCATTCGCTTCATCTCCTCCCTGCTGAACACTGTCTGAATATGCTCTTGCTGTGGACACTCACTGTTTTCAGGTGTAACGGTGTTGGTTTCAACCTCAGAGCCAGGATGAAATGTGATGTAGACATGGCCAGTCAGAGCACATCTGAATCACCTAAACCCCAATCACTGGTTCTGGAATGTTCACATAAAGTTGTTCCAATTGCAGGAAATAATAGTACTATGTAGAAGCTACCGAGAAGTGCTGTCTATTCCCCTGGATTCGAGCCTGGGAGAGAGAGTATGAATTTGGAGCTTCCAGTAGCTATTTTGTGAAATTCCAGGGCCAAGGCCAGAGGTGACCTTGTTTGAGTCACTGGAACTAAATGTACTTCTCAATGAGACAATAAAGTTTCTTATTTTTTTCCTCAGTCAGTTTGACTTCAAGTTTCTTCCACTTGCATCCAAAAGCATAAGTTATTTAAAAAAGAAAAACCTATTAGCACTTTACACAATTCTCATTCTACTCACTGATTTAACTAAGCAGGAAACCAGTCCTGTTTCATCTCTGGACCAGCTACACACTAATACAGTGTAGTTAAATCCACACTGCTTTCAGCAGAGACAGAAGCTAGAGAGCTGATTTGGCATCCACCAACTTCCTAAGGGAAACAACAAGGACAGAGCAGCATCTTTGCAGTTATTGCCTGTGGAGGAGAAAACACCCCCCAAGGGTCATCCTACCGCCTTTGACACCTGACAATAGCCAAGAGAGAAAAATCTTCATCAGAATGAATGGGGAGATGGGTGCTATTGTTGGCAAGACAAGGAGTTGAAGCCTGATGTTTATTTACTATTGTAAACAAATTATGACTTTGTGCCAGTAACCAAAATAGAGACAACTGGGCATAATGAACAGTAATTCTTGAAGAAATCATCTCACAAATAACCTGAATAACAAGTAACCTTTGTGGACTCCAAGGGTGTCAGTTATATTAGACCTTATTCTATTCATTAGTTCATTCAAGAATTTGTCGCGTAAACACCAGTCCGCTGCAGGACAGGAATGGCCAATAGTTTTCGTTTCTCGCACCAATTGCGGTTGTGACTGCTCAGTGGGCTGTGTTTAGAAAGATTGTGGGGTCAAATATGGGTTCAACAAAAATGAATATCATAGTTAATTAAAGGTGTCTTCTGTAGAAGGAAGGAATGCCCGAACTATTTATCATCCCTGTAAGTTGAAAAGAGCCTTATCTAGAAGTGAGGAGGAGTTTGGGGCAAATCACTTCCAGTCTATGAGTCTTTATTTCCTCAAATTTGTAAAATGGGGGAAAATAGTCTAAATAACTTGTAAGATCCTTCCTTCCTTCCTTTTTTCCTTCCTTCCTTCCATCCTTCCTTTATTTATTTATGCTATCATTTGTTGGCTTATGTGTAGCTGCTATGGTTGAAATTTGTTCTTGTGTTTGGGGTAATTTTCCATCTTATGAATTCAATTCCCCCTAGTAGAGAAGCCAGACCTCATTTTCCCAGCCCCTGATGTAGCAAGAATGCAACCATGGAATCTAGGTCCACCAATCAGGCCCATCTGTTCCGAATTTGTTTGGAAGCTGGTAATGCGAGAGGCAAGGCCTGCACAGAATCCAGCTGGCAAGGGTGAAGGCAGAGACTTCCAGTTTGTTGAAGCTCGGTCACAGAAGGTCTGGTGGTGCTGTCCAGTGCCTGGCTATGCTGGCAGCCCCCAGAGGTGGGCAGGGAGGGGGGGGTTCTAATGGCTTCACCTGAGCAGCGCGGCAGCACAGGGGGTGACTCTGACCCAGGCTGCCAGCTCTCAATCCTTCATCTCTGGGTCCCCTTTAGTGACCAGTAAGCTGTTTATTCTTTTTAAAATGAAATCTTTTAACTGTTGAAATGAGCCAGAGTGGATTTTTTTGTTCTCCAGAAGCTCAAATACTTATGATCAAGACTGAATGCCTTCAAACAGACTTCTTGTCTCCTTTAAAGATGAAAAATGTAATTCTCTTTTGTGAATTTTAACATGTATGCTTAGATAATAACTTGCAAAATGTATTTTGTTGCAATTCTCAGCAAGGTAATTGTTGCAGGTTGTTAATGTGCATCATAAAGGGAGGTTTTTCTCTTCATTTTCAATGCACTAGAGGAAATGTAATTCCTTCAGTGTTCATGGTTCACACTTTTTTAAAAAGTATATTTTATTAATTATATTGTTATGGTAGTTCCATTTTTTCCCCCTTTGCTCCCCTCTGCCCAGTACCATGCTTCCCTCCAGCAATTCCAACCCCCTTAGTTCATGTCCATGGGTCATGCATATAAGTTCTTTGCCTTCACCCTTTCCTATATTATTCTTAATTTCCCCCTGTCTATTTTGTACCGACCGATTATGCTTCTTAATCCCTGCACCATACCCCATTTCTCCCCCGCCCCTCTCTCAGCTGATAACCCTCAAAATGATCCCCATACCTATGATTCTGTTACTATTCTGGTTTGCTTAGTTAGATTTTGTTTTTATTTTTTAGATTCAGTTGTTGATAGTTGTGAGTTTGTTGTCATTTTAGTGTTCAGAGTTTTGATCTTCTTTTTCTTAAGTAAGTCCCTTTGACATTTCATATAATAATGGCTTGGTGATGATGAGCTCCTTTAGCTTTACCTTGTCTGGGAAGCACTTCATCTGCCCTTCCATTCCAAATGAGAGCTTTGCTGAATAGAGTAATCCTGGTTGTAGGTTGCTTCTCATCACGTTGAATACTGCTTGCCAGTCCCTTCCTGCCTGCAAAGTGTCCTCTGAGAAATCAGCTGAAGTCCTATAGGCACCGCCCTGTAGGCAACTCTCCACCTCTCTCTTGCTGCCCCAAGGACTCTGTATTTATCTTTCACCTTTGGTATCTCAATCATGATGTGTCCTGGTGTGGTCCCCTCTGAGTCCAGCTCACCTGGGACCCTCTGTGCTTCCCGGACCTGTATGTCCATCTCCTTCACAAAACTTGGGAAGTTTTCCTCATTTTTTTTATTTCTTGCTTCCTCATTCTGCACTGGTTGACTGTTTTTTTTTCTTCCTTATGTCCCAAATCATTGATTTGAACCCCAGTTTCCTTCCCTTCACCATTGGTTTTGTGTGGATTTTCCTTCATTTCACTTAACATAGCCTTCACTTCTTCTTTTATGTGTTTGCCATACTCAAGCATATCTCTCAAGCCTGTGAGCATTTTTATCACCAGTGTTTTGAATTCTGCATCTGTTAGGTTGTCTTTCTACTCATCTGTTAGGTTGGCTGTCTCACTTAGTTCTCCCACTGGAACCTTAATCAGTTCCCACTTTTGGACCATACTTCTCTGTCTCCTCATTCTGACAGGCTCCTATGTTTGTTTGCCTCTGCCTCCCAGGTAGAGATATCACTCCTGTTACATTGTAAGGGGCGGAGCCTTAGAAATTCATCAGTGCAGGGCGACCAGTTTCACCACGTTGTGGCGCTGTATGTGGGGCGGGGTCTGAGAAGGAACAATGCCACCTGCCCAGCACTTGCCACTTTTCCAAGCACCTCTCCCATTCTGCACTGGACTGGTGCCCCTGTAGCTGCTGCCCTGGCCATCTTTTCCAGAGTGGGTGGATCTGCAGATGCTCTAGGACCATGGAGGCCTATAAACAAGCAGACTCTGCTGAGATTGGCAGTTTCTGCCTCCACCCCAACTCCCACTGGTCTGCACAGTCAGAAGCAATGAGGCTTGATTTTCCCCGGTGCTGGGACCATGAGCTGCGAGGTCCAGTGAGGAGCTGAGGAAGCTCCTCAGGTGTCCCTCCTGACTTTAAAACGTGTGACTGCGCTTTTTACCAGCCTGCCACCGCTGCCACCACTTCCACCCCCACACTGCATCCTCTCCGCCCCGGATCCGCCCCTCTTACCTCTCTGGATGAGTATTTCTTCTTTATATCTTTGTTTGTTGGACTTCCATGCAGTTTGATTTTCTGGAACCTCTGGTTGTTTCTAGTTTTGAGGTAGTTGTGTCCCTTAGTTGTGGAGGGAGATGCAGCATGTCTCTCTATGCCTCCATCTTGGCTGGAAGTCGGTTCACACTTTTATATTGAGAGAAGGACCTCCCTACTTAATTATTGCTGGCATGATTTTTAATAAGATCACAGTAGCACTATGGTTAGGTTTCTATAGTTTAAGTAACTTTTTGAATTTTCTAATTATTAGGGCTAAGTATCTCATGGGAGTGGATGTCCACAGCAAAGAAACTCACTTAACTGATTGCCTGTCTGAGACTTTCTTTAGAGGATTTGACATTTTTCATCCTAGGCTCTGTGCACAAAAAGACCACATTGCTTTATTTTCTTTAATCAATTCAAATTTCACTTTAATCTCCAGACTACCATACTATTGAAAAACATGTTTTTAGTAGTCTTGCCTCAAAGTAGGCTAAATGGGCTTTACTGCCTTCATATTGCCCACCAACAAACCATCCTCCCATTCTTTGAAACAGACTATAGATATTTTTAAAATTTTTATGCAGAGGTGTCATTTACATGCAAATTCAAGCTCTTTCTTTCGAATAGACTTGTTGCTCTTAATCTCTTTAAATACTGAAATTTTAGAGTCTAAATATTAGTGGGTTCTTCCTCCTCTTATCCTTGCAACACTTCCTCCCTGGGGACTTACAAAATTTCTAGGGTCTTATAGGAGAGAAAAAAATTACTGGATACAGCTTCGAGTTCCAGCTATGAAAAATAAGTACCAGAAAGCCTTCCCACTCTAAACAACTATAATGCTGGAGAAAATGTATGACGAAGTGGTGTATGGGCATTAGACAGTAGGCAATAGAGGGTCATAGTCCTTGACAGACAGAAAACATACAAGGTGAACTTCCTATTTATCCCTATGTAAATTTCAATACTGTGTGAAAAAAAATTTGACTGGAGTAATAGATGCAGTGGTTTTTCTTGGTAGAGATAAGATAGATCTAGATTGAGGGATTTTGAGGTTACTGGAATTTTCAGGTAGGGCCCCTGAGAGGAGAGAGACCCAAAACCATGAATAGGGAGCTCTGTGAGTCTTGGCTGGGTACTAAGTTGCACATGTTCAGGGTAAGGGTTCAAAAGTTCTGACAGAGAATAACTACTTATGAGGTGTGAGCCAAATAAGGGTTCCAGAGATATTTCGGTTTTGATAAACCAGAGAGTAAAGACTCCTCTAAAAATCCACAGCAGTTAGTTGAGGCTCCAGAATAAGCAAATATCATAAGTAGGGTAATTCTAGCCCAAAAGTAAGACCAACTTTAGACCCTACCTAAAAGAACCTAAAAAGTGAACCCTGACAAAGTCTAAGATGAAAATAAATTAACTGCCAGCCAGAACAAAAGTTAACACATTAAAGGAAGGCTCTAAACCAAAAGCATCCTAAAGGTGAAGCACATAGATATAAAAAGCAGCAGAAAAATATGTTACATTTTTAGGAGAAAAAAAATTCAATGAAAATAGATCCAGAGTTTACAGAGATGTTGAAATTTAATGGGCTAGTACTTCAAAACAACTTTTATTTCAAGGATGTATGAGAAAATGGATATTATGTATCATCAGGAGAGGAATCAAAGTAAGGAAATGGAAACCATAAAGAGAAACAAATGTAAAATCTGAGAATGTAAAACAAAATATATGAAATTAAAAAATATATATATTGGATGGGTTTAACAGATTTGACATTGCAGAAGAAAGGTTCAGTAAACTTGAAGACAGATAAAAAGAAATTATGCAAACTTCTTTTTAAAATTAAAAAATTAAGCACAGTCTCAGTAACTTGGAGGACCATATTAAGAAGTCTAACATATCTGTAATTGTAGTCCCAGAAGAAGATGGAAAGACTGGGATTAAAAAAATGTTTGAAGAAATAGTAACAAAATTTTTTCCAAATTTGATGAAAAATAACAACCTTAATGCCTCAAAAATCTCAATAAATTCTAAGTAGGATAAACAAACAGAAAATTATATCTAATTGTGTTATAGCACAATTGCTGAAAACAACAAAAAATTCTTATAGGCGTAACTATCACCTACATGAAAACAATGATTCAAATAAGAACTAATTTCTCATCAAAATCAGTGCAAACCAGAAGACAGGAGAATACTGTTTAAACAGCAAATGCTAGGGGGAAAAAGTTGTCAACCTACAATTCTATATCTAGTAAAAATATCCTTAAAAAGAAAAATATTCCTTATAAACAAATGCTGAAAGAATTCACTGCAATAGATTGGAGCACAGGATATGTAAACAGAAGTTCATCAACCTAAAATAACAGTCAGAAAGTTGGATCTATGTGGAGGAATGAAGAGCATGAGAAATGGTAAATATATAGGTAAATATAGAAGATGTGTTTCTTGTTTATTAATTTATTTAAAAACAATTGACTGTTTCAAGTAGAAATAAAAATGTATTAAGGGAGTTTATAACATGTACAAAAGTAAAATATATGATAATAGCAGAAAGGACAGGACATGAAGTATATTGCATAAGTGTACTGCATATATGTGAGGTGGTATATTAATTCATAGTAGACTAAAATAAATTAACATTGTATATTGTAGTTCCTAGAAATAATAAAATATATATAGCTAAAGCCAATAGCGGAGATAAAATGGAATACTAAGAAATACTTGTTTAACATAAATGGAAACAAGAAATAAGGAAGAGCAGAAAAAAGACAGTTGAGTCAAATGAAACAGAATCAGCAAAGTGATAGTCAAATCCAGTGGTATCAGTAATTATATTAAGTGTAAACAGAGTAAACATTATAATCAAAAGGTAGAGGTTGTCAAGATAGATTAAGTCAAGACCCAACTATATTTTGTTTATAAGAAAAACACTTTAACATAAAGGTAAAGACTGGTTAGAAGTAAAATTATGAAAAAAGATATGCCATGCAATTACTCATTATAGGAAAGCTAGGATGGCTATATTAATATCAGTCATAGTAGATTTCAGAGCAAAACATATTACCAGAAATAAACAGGGACATTTCTTAACAGGGTCAATTTAGCAGGAATATATAATAATTCCAAATGTGTATGTACCTAATAACAGACCTTCAAAATACATGAACCAAAAACTCACAGAACTAAAGGGCTCAGCGGACAAATCCACAATCATGGCTAGGATTTTTAACACCATTCTCTCAGTGCTTGATAGAAAATTTACAGGAGCGGCCAAGATGGAGGCTTAGACGGACACGATAGGTCTCCCTCTACAACTAGAGAGGAATACAACTACTTCAAAACAAAGGATAACTAGAAATTCCAGAAAATAAAACTACACGGAAGCCCAACATATGAAGTTATAAACCAGCGGTGCCATTTGGGCAGGTAAGAGTTAAAGAGGGCAGTGCTGTTTGCGGTCGCACCCGGAGCGGCGGGCGGCGAGGAATTCGGGCTGCGCAAGCCCCTGGCGGTGCGCGACTCCGGAGCTGGGGAGAGCGGCCGCCGCATCGCCTTGAACAGTGAGGCCCAGGGGGGCGGGAGGACGGATCCCGGTCTCCTAGCTGAATAACTGTGTGAATCCATCTTGGACCCCCGCCCCCAAAGAAAGAAAGCACCACAGGGCTGCGAAATAGGTCGCGGACAGGCAGGCGCCGGTCGCTGACTTGTGACGCCAAACGGTGCCGGTCGCTGGGTCATGACGAGTACACAGGCACTGCCCCCGACAGCCGGCCCAAGAAAACAAAACGCATCTGTCAAAATGAGGCAGACAACTATAGAAATCCTGGTGACACAGCTCACCAGGCAGCAGATAGAGAACCTGACAGATGAACAGATAAGAAACCTGTCAGAGGCTCAGTTCTGGGCCATTGTTATCAGGTGGCTTACAGAATTCACAAAAGAGCAGGAAAAAGATAAGAAAGAAGCGAAAAACTTTCATAACGAAGGGAACAAAACCGAATACGAGATAGATGGGGAGAAAAAAAAATCCAGAGTTCATTTCAACAAACTGGAATATGGAGAAGGAACAAGCAGTCAACCAATGCAGCGAGAGGAAATGGGAAGCAACAATGAGAGGATCAGAAACCTCTGGGACAGCTATAAAAGGCCCAACATAAGAATCATTGGTTTGCCAGAGAGTGAGGAAGATGAACTAGAACTTGAAAAATTGAGTGAAAATATAATAAAGGAGAACTTCCCAGACTTGGGGAAGGGAATAGACTTGCAGGTCCAGAAAGCAAGGAGAGTTCCCAAGAGACTGGACCCAGGGAGAACCACTCCAAGACACATTATAATCAAAATGTCAAAAATTAAAGATAAAGAGAGAATCTTAAAAGCAGCAAGAGAGAAGAAAAGAATTATGTACAAAGGGGTCCCAATTAGACTATCAGCTGACTTCTCAAGGGAAACCCTACAGGCAAGAAGGGACTGGCAAGAAATATTCAAAGTAATGAAAATCCAAAACCTACAACCACGAATACTCTATCCAGCGAAATTGTCATTCAGAATAGAAGGACAGAGAAAGTGTTTCCAGGACAAAATAAAACTGAAAGAGTTCATTAGATCCAAACCACTGTTATATGAGATGTTAAAGGGACTGGTTTAAAAAAACAGAAGCTAGGGAGATGAAACAAAGGCAAACTAAATAGGCAACGAGAGTGGAAAAGGAACTGTGGGTACGGGAAGCATATTGGGGGGAGGTCAACAGGGAGGGGGAATGGGGAAAGGGAGGGAGATGATATAGGAATTGGGGATCAAGGTAGGAGGGAATGGAATAGACGGAGAGAGGTTGGGAGGAACTGTATGCACAACTAATGGACATAATCTAAAAGGGGGGGACAACTGGAGGGAGGGGGGCCACCGGGTGGAGGGGAGCAGAGGGAAGGGAAATTGGCACAAATGTAATATTATAATCAATAAAACACATTAAATCTGAAAAAAAAAAAAAAAGAAAATTTACATACAAAAAAAAAATTCAGTAAGGATCTAGAAGGCCTGAGCAGCACTATGTCTAATTGACATTATAAAGCAGTGTGCTCAACAAATGCTGAATAAATATTCACCCATGGAACATACACCAAGATAAAGCATATGCTGGGTCATTAAGTAAGTTTTAATAAATTTTATAGGATTTAAACTCTACAGACTTAATTCTCTGATTACATAGAACTAAGGTACAAATTAATTAAAAAAAGATATGTGAAAACTTCCCCAATCATTGGAAATTAAACAACCTACTTCTAAATTACCCACAGGTCAAAAAAATAAATCACAAGAAAAAATTTTAAGTATTTCACACTGAATAATAATAAAAACACAAAATATCAAAATGTATAGAATGTAGCTAAAGCAGTAATTAGAAGGCAATCTATAGTTTTAAATGCTTTATTAGAAAATATGTCATTTTTAAATTAGTGACATAAGCTCCATGTTAAAAAGCTAGAAAAAAGAGCAAATTAAACCTAAAGTAATCAGAAGAAATCAAGTAAGAGCAGAAATCAGAGAATAGAGAACAATGAAACAGATAAGACAAACAGTAGAGAAAAGAAAAAGTTATTTCTTTGAAATGACTCATGAAATTGATATACCCCTAGAAGAATGATCAAGAAACAAACCCACAAATTACCAATAACAGAAATAAAAGAAAGAACATCAATTTATATGCTTTAGCTAGTAAGAGGATAATAAACTATTGGAGTAATATGAACATCTATATGGAAATGTATTTGACAACGCAAATGATAATAAATTTCTGAAAAGATACCAATACTGATACAAAAACTTAAAAATTTGTATCAGCTCCATGTGTTAAATAAAACTGATTTTGTAATTGAAACTTTCCCAATAACAAAATTCTAGGCCAGGTTTGCTCCATAATATTAAGGAAGAAGTAATATATATCTTATACAAACTCTTTCAGAACATAGACAAAAAAGTAAATACTTTACAATCCATTTTATGAGACCATCATAAACCCTGATGCAAAAACAAGATAAGGACATTATAAGAAACAACAATTACAGGCCAATCTTCTTCATAAACGTAGATGAAAAAATTCTTAACAAAACATTAGAAAATAAAATCCAGTGATATAGAAAATAAGATATCCTGACCAACTGGGTTTATCCCAGTAATGCAGGGTTATTTGAACATTTAAAAAGTAAACAATATAATTCACTACTTCAACAGAAGAAGAAAAATGTAATAATCTTAATAAATGCAGAAAAAGCATATGGTAAAATTCAACACCCATTCATCATAAAAACTCATCAAATTAAGAAGGAAAATTCAGCAATATGATAAAGAACTTTCATAAAAACCCCAACATGATTACAAATTGATTGTTAGAATGTTACCAAGCAGCCTTATACATAATGCCCCCAATCTGAAAGCTACCCTAATATACACTAACAGGAGAATTAAGACACATATTATGGTTTATTCATACAATGAAAAACTCATCGAAAAAATAAAAATAAACTGATATATACCACAACATCAATGAGTCATAAAACATGATAAGTACAAGATGCAAGACACAAAACTGTGCATACTGTATGTATACTTCCATTTATATGAAGTTTTAGAACATTCAAAACTAATCTATATTGATAGAAATTAAAACGGTGGTTTTCTTGAGGATGCTGGCATTAACTAAGAAAGACATAGAACATTTTCTGGGATACATAAATGTTCTGTATCTGTATAGGTGTGTGGGAATATGGACTACACAATCACATGTATTTGTCAAAACTCACCAAACTATACATTTAAGATCTATACATTTCATTGTGTATAAATTATAAATCAGTAAACTAAATTAGGGAGAAAAACCTTTACTGGATACACCTCTGATCTTTGGGCCACAGTTTTCTAAGGGCACATGCAAATAGACAGTTTTCTTGTTATTTCTAACACAGACACACACAAACACACACATACATACTCATTTGAAGTCATCTCAAATCTAAGTCCTCTTTAAGTAAACATCAATGTCTGGGCCACAACTCTGGCGACTTATTCGATTGAACCAGATGTCGCTCTCTCTTTCTCTCCCTTTTCTCTCCTAATGTCTAGCCAGAATCATTGTTTTAGGTATTGCCGCTTACCTGGGACACAGGGAGCTGGAGCTTAATTCTCACTACTTAGGAACTCTTGGCTGAGTCCCTTCCAAGCTCCAGTTACCAGAGAAACATGAACCACTCAGTATTTGATACAGAGAATATATAATGCAGGGAACTGATTATTCAGGTGATGGAAAAACTGAAAAGCCAATAGAAGACAGTGTGGCAAAGGTTAGCAACTGCAGAAAGTCACTGGAAAAAAAATCAATGTCCCAGTTCAAGCTACCAGGGGAGCTCTGTTCCTCAAGACAGCATCAGGCTTTTTGTTCTGTTCAGACCTTCAGCTGATTGGATGAGGCCCACTCACATTAGGAAGCACCATTTTCTTCAATTAGTGTACTGATTCAAATGTTAATCTCCTCCAGAATCCCTTGCAGGCCACCCAGAGTAATGTTTGACCAAATAACTAAGCACTCTGTGGCTCATTCAAGTTGTCACACAACATTAAACATCACAGTTGTCTAGAGAAAAACCTTGGAATGTCCTTGAGTTCTCGCTCTCATACCCCAGATGAAATCAATTAGCAAGTCCCAATGGCTCTACACTCAAAATATGACCACATTTCATCACCTCTACCACTACCATCCAGGTCCAGACCACCAATATCTCTTGTCTAGATGATTGTGGTAAATGTCCCTCTGCTACCATTGCCCTGTGTCCCCTTCTCTATCTATTCATAATACAGCAGTCAAAGTAATACAATAAAAATATGTCAGCTCCTGTCACTGCAGCATAAAACATGCTAATGACTTCTTAGGCCACTTTTTAATGAAAACATCTCTCTACCACTTCACTCACCCTGTCTCCTCCCACTCTCCCGCTTGCTCATGCCACTTCAGTCTCTTTGGCCTTTTTTGCTCAATCTTGCCCAGAACAGTCATCTCAGAGCCTTTGCACATGCTTTTCCTTCTGTTTTGAAGGCTTCTCCTCAGATATTCTTATGCCTTACTCCCTCACCTTCTATAACTCTCTGCTCATCTTACAGGAAACTTTATTTAAAATAACACACTCCATTTCTCTCCCCTCCTTCATCACTGTTTATTTATACTCTCTTCATTATTCTTCTTTACAGAACTTATTATGACTGGTACCTAGAACAGTGCAGTGCACTTAGGAAACAGTCATCAATACTTATTTAATGAATAAATTGTTTAACAATAAATCAAAGCTATTGGCTTAACCATTCTGCACAGTGGTCACCACAACAAGGAGATGACTTGAAGCAATAGCTTCTATACAGAGATCCCTAATCATAGTATTTCCCTTGAGGTAGCAAATTATTATCCTGTACATAATTATAGACCAGAATACCATTTACTAATTTTATTCCCTTCCAGGGTTCTAGGGATGAAGACATTAGTAAAGCCTTAAACCTGAGAGAGAGAGAGGGAGGGAGGAGAGAGAGAGAGAGAGAGAGAGAGAGAAAGAGGGCTCTTTAAATATCAGTTTGCTGGTATCTGCTTCTTAGCCCTACTGCAGTCAGTGGAAGCTATGGGATGAGTCAGCAACTATGTACGATTGTAGGGTAATGAAGGGCTGTTTCTTTATATCCCCACTGAAAAAAGTGTCTTTATTTTGCACCTTTATTATTTATAACAGTAGTAGCTGTGCTTAATGAACCTCTACTGCTAGCAAGGTACTGTGTTAAGTGCTTTATTTTAACGCATTTAACCCTTAGGGAAAATATGACATTTCTTTATTTTATAGGGCAGGAGACTGAAACACAAGTTATGTTCCCTTACATATAATGAAAGATAAAAGTCATATGATCATATCAATATATGCAAAAATGCATTTGATGAATTCCAATATTCATTTCTAATAAAAATTCTGAGCAAAGTGGGAGTAGGGGTGATATACCTCAATATAATAGAGGCCATATATGACGAATTTGCAAATAACATCAAACTCAATAGGGAAAAGCTAAGTGTTTTTCTTAAGATCAGGAACAAGAAAAGGATGTTCATTTTTACCACTTTTATTCAACATAGTATTGGAAGTACTAGCCACAATAATCAGACAAGAAGAAAAAAAAATACATCCAACTTGGAAAGGAAGAAGTAAAACTGTCATTATTTGCAGATGACCTGATACTATATATAGAGAGAGAACCCTAAAGAACCTACCAAAAATAAAACTATTAAAACTGATAATTTCAGTAAAGTAACAGGATAAAAAATTAATGTTCAGAAATTGGTTGCATTTTTATACACTAGTAGCAAGCTATAAGAAAGAGAAATTATGAAAACAATCCCATTTATAGTTGCATCACACACACACAAAAAAAACCCTAGGAAAAAATTTAATCACAGAGATAAAAGACATGTACTTAGAAAATTATAAGACATTGAAGAAATTATAGAAGATACAAATAAATGGAAGCCTATACCATGCTCATGGATATGAAGAATTAACATTGTTAAAATGTCTATACTACACAAAGAAATCTATAGGTTTAACTCAATCTCTATCCAAATACCAATGGCATTTTTCACTGAATTAGAACAAATAATCATGAAATTTATATGGAACCACAAAAGACCCCAAATAGCCACAGCAATCTTGAGAAAGAAGAACAAAGTTGGAGGTACCATGCTACCTGATATCAAACTATACTATCAGGCTATGGTAAATCAAAAGAGCATGGTACTGGCATGAAAATAGACACATAGAATAGCCCCAAATAAACCCATCAATTAATCTACGGCAAAGGAGGCAAGAATATACAATGTGATAAAGACAGTCTCTTCAATAAGTGTTGTTGGGAAAACTAGACAGATATGTGCAAAAAAGTGAAACTAGACCACTTCCTTACACCATATACAACAATACACTTAAAATTGATTAAAGACTTAAAGTAAGACCTGAAACCATAAAACTCCTAGAGGTAAACATAGGCAGTAAACTCTCTCACGTTGCTTTAAGCAATTTGGGGAGGATGGGGCGTGGAGAGGGATATTTCTACAAAGGCAAGAGAAAAAGAAGCAAAAAAATAAACAAATGGAATTACAGCAAATTAAAAAGTATTTGCACAGCAAAGAAAACCATCACCAAAACAAAAAGACAACCTACCAATAGGAGAATTTATTTGCCAATGGTGCATCCAAAAAGAGGTAAATATCCAAAATTTATAAAGAACTCATACAATTGAATATCCACCAAAAATCCAACAAAGGACCTGAATAGACACTTCTCCAAAGAGAACATACAGATAACATAGATATTTGAGAAGATGCTCAACATCACAAATCATCAGGGAAATGCAAATTAAAACCACAATGAGATATCATCTCACACCTGTTGGAATGGCCATCATTGATAAATCAACAGGAAACAAGTGCTGGTGAGAATATGCAGAAAAGTGAAACCTTGTGCAGTGTTGGTGGGATTACAAATTGGTGCAGCTACTGTAGAAAACAGTACAAAGTTTTCTCGAAAAATAAAAAATGGAACTGCCTCATGATCCAGCAATTTCACTCCTGGGTATTTATTCAAAGAAACTCAAAACAGCAATTTGAAAAGAAAAATGCACCCCTATGTTTGTTGCAGTGTGTTTTACCATAGCCAAGACATGGAAGCAACTTGAGTGTCTGTTCATCAGTAGATGAGTGGATAAAGAAGCTGTGGTACATATACATACACAATGAAATATTTCTTGGCCATGAAAAGAATGAAATCTTACTAATATTTGCAACAGCACGCACGGATGGCCTTGGAGAGTATAATGTGAAGTGTTATAAGTCAGAAAGAGAAAGACAAATACATATTATTTCATTTATATGTGGAATCTAAAAAACAAAATAAATGAACAAACAAAACAGAAACAGATACAGAGAACAAACAGATGGTTGCCAGATATGTGGGGGTTTGATGGGCTGGGTGAAAAAGGAGAGGGGACTAAGAAGTACATATTGGTAGTTACAGAACAGTCACAGGGATGTAAAGTACATCACAGGGAATAGAGTCAGTAATATTGTAATAACTACATATGGTGTTGGGTGGATACATAACTTAATGGGAGGATCACTACCCAATTTATATATAAATGTCTAATCACTATGCTGTATACCTGAAACTCATATAGTATTGAAAGTCAGCTATAATTGAAAAAAAAGTTATGCCCCTTTCTTGGGTCACATAGTAAAGAATATGAAAATAGGATTCTGGTATAAACCTACGTAATTTCATAACTCACAGAACTCATGGCAGTTTTTCTTTTCCAAAATATCGGGCAATTTCTCCTCATTTTAAAATTGCATTTCTTGAAAGTGCCATGGTCTTTGACCTCTTTTGTCCTGGGTCTTTTTATTAATATTGCTGAAGTCCTCCCCCTGAGGATTTACAATCTTACCAAGAGAGAGAAGATAGGTGCAGCCTGGCCAGTACACTTTTCACAGACTCGGTTGACTCCATAATGGTGACCTTGTACTGTGTGATTTGTGGTACACGTGATGGACGACATAGACAATGGAGACTATGTTGCAGCAGGCTGTGATATTGCAGGTTCAAGTTAAAGGTGTAAACTCACACAACAATTTTTATAAGTTAGGCCTCCTTTCTTTGTAACTTTCTCCTCATTTGGCCTTCCCTTCATCATAACTCAATAACATCTTAAGTAGGCAGTGAGGTCATGATGTGTAGAGACATTCTTAACAGGATGAAAACTGTGACCTCTGCCCCAGTTGGGAGATATTTGTCCGTATTATACAAGTCTCACCTGGTATCTTACCTCCTTAAGTTCTCTCAGCCTCTTGACATTGGAGTCTCCAGGGGTCTCAGCTGCAAGGACACTACTTAGAACCAGGGGCTTAGTCGATGTTAAGTCAGCTCCAAACTGGACATAAATCCTAAACTTTTCAGCTCTGTCTGTGTGACCACACTACAAGCACAATTGGAGACTACACATTTTTTAGGTGAAAGGGAATCAGGTTCCTAAAGAATGACAAAAGCACCTTCTAGGGAACTAAGGAAGGCCAAGTGGGGTTGGTTACATATCTCAGCCCTTTAAGGTGACTTCATTTCCATTTGAGGAGTTCCATTTTTAAAGTTTCCGCAATAGCTACTTTCTTTTGATCTTTTTGTGGGTTACATAGTAGGCATTTCCTCTCCCAGCAAGTTAATAGTGGAATTTGGTTATGATTTCCTCCTAGGGTCTCTGCTGATGGTTGCTAGGCTATTGTGATGCAGTCTTTTGATTTTGGATAGAGTTATCCTGGCAGTCAACATCTTTCTATTTTCTGGAGGGAGCTGAATTTGCTTTTCCCCAGAGTTGGAATGATCTGTTCTCAGCTTTAATTGTTGCATTCATGACGTCTTGCCATAATCATTTCTTTAAACTCTGCACAATTCAGAGATATTTGACCCTAGCAGCCGCCAAGGGTCTGGCTCATGCCTTATTCATTCCCCAGTCTGAGACTCCTGGCTGCCTTTCCTGTTCATCTGCAAGGATTGGCTTGCCAAAGTGTGAGGGTCTATTTCAAGGATTTTTTGTTTTTAGTTTCTTTTTAAGTTTCATGTTAACTTGCTATTTGGTCAGTTTCATGGCTTCTCTTTATCTGAAGACTATTATTTTTTAACTTCCTATTTGGAAGCTTGCTATCTCAGGACCATCACATTTCATGTAGAAATCCAATGTTGGCTTGGTGCTTTGGTATATTTCTCATAAATCCTTCTGTTATAGTTTCCCTTCCCTCAGTGACCCCCTCAGATGATGTCATATTTGGGCTGGTTACCCCAAGAAATGGGAGAAGTTGGGTATGATGACACTGAGCAAGCATCCCTAAGACATGTTGAATGGGAGAATGACAGAATCTTAAAGCAGGAGGGTGCCCAAAGGTTGGTAAGTTCAACTTCCCTCCCAAGAGTTATTCTACAGCATACATAATTTCCTTCTCTGCTTGAAGCTTTTCAAGCAGGGAGAATTCATTCGTTGGTTAGGTAAATTGCTCCCTTGTTTCCAGTTTTGATTACTGAAAAAAATTATTTTCTTTCGTTGAATTGAATTCTACCTTCCTATAACGTCCTCCCCCCATTAGTTCTAGGTCTGCCCTCTGGAGTGAGATAAAATAAGTAGATTTAATCTTTTAACAATATAATAGTAATTGATACTATGTACCAAGTACTTGTGGGGTACTGCACCAAATGTCCTATATCCTGTAATAATCAGGGTTCTTCAGCTGCAAGCAATAGAAACCAACTCTGGCTAACTGTATTAGTTCTCTTTTACTACATAATAAATTACCCCAAAACGTAATGGCTTAAACAAAAACAAACATTTATTATCTCACTGTTTCTGTAGCTCAGAAATTTGTAAGCAACTTCATGGGTGATTCTGGGCCAAGGTTTCTCATAATGTTCAAGACAGGATGTCAGCTGGGGCCTCAGACAACTGAAGGCTTGACTGGGACTAAGGTCCCACTTCTAAGGTCCCTCGTGCGGCTGATGGTGAGTCCTCAGTCCTTGGCCAGGAGGACCTCCCCACAGAGTATTTCTAATGTGGCAGCTGGATTCTCCTGGAGTGACTTACTTGAGAGAAAGAGAAGCCCTAGTGCCTTTTGTGACTTCAGAGGAAGTCATTGAAAAGTTGTAATGTCTATATTATATTTTAATTTGACAATAAACACATGGCTTCAAGGTCAGAGTCAAACCTGATGATTAGTTACAGAATATCTTAGTGGCAGTTCCCCATTCCAAATTTCCCCTTGGGGTTGGTTACCTGGTGAGAGCCAGGTGGCTCATGCCCATGTTGAGGAGAACTCTGAAACTGTGAATCTCAAAGCTTATATAGAAGCTGAAACATCTAGCCCTCTGCCCTCCAAAGAAAGGGAGAGGGGACGGAATGTAAAGGAAACTTTACTTAGGAGGAAAGGAAGGTGTCTACCTAGGAATGTAAGCATTTGCCTTCAGGGAATAAAAGAATGGTTTTATTACCCTTTGAATTGGAGTGTATGGCTCCACGAGAAAGGGGACAAGTGGCCTCAGAACATCTCCCTTAGGACATGAAGAGCAGGTGGTGCTGGAGAAAAAAAGATGTTCTCTATCTTTATAGCCCTCCTAAATTACAGGGAGCTCCTGGATCTAGAATTCAGACAGAATTAAGGGTCAGGTCAGGCTCTGACTGGCCTGCACTGAGTCTGTGAGTGGCAGAGCTTTAGTGCCTGAAGCCGGCTGGGAGCAGGCTCACACTGAGAGTTGTAAGCCTTTAAGCATCTGGGCTTCATTCCCACATGCTATGACACTCACATTCTTTACCATTCAGTGGCCTTTGTCCAGCCACTCTGTTGCATCAAAGGCCCTCTGACTGTGTGGTATGTAATGCTGCAGGCATAGTCTGTCCTGTGCAGAGAACAGTGGGGACATTAAATAATTCAGAACTAGGCCTGAGGTGCTTGTTTGTGGAAGAAATCAAACAAAAGGAGCTTGTCAGGACAAGAGTTTAGGTGAGGATTGAGAAATGTCGCTGAAGTTCACAGGAACACATCCAGTTTAGTTAAGCTCACTATTTATTGGATCCTTCTAGATCCTCAGGCCACCAAAATCATTCTGGGGATGCAGGCATGAGCACCACACCTACTTCTTGCCAATTGAGGAACTCCCATCCTGGATTCTCAACTCCTTCCAGCAGCCTCTCCGCCAGCCCAGCCGCATCAACTTATGTGTGCTTGGAATTCCTCCACTCTTCTCCTTCTCCACTGTCACTTCCATGCCAAAGCCACCATTATCGGTCACCTAGAAGACCTGGCAGGTCTCCCCTCTTACATTCCCATTTCCCTCCAATTCTGTACTCCCCACAGTACGCTTTTAACAACTTACATCAGATGTTTGTACACAATATCAATTTAAGGTTACTCCCCTGCTTAATTCTTCCATTGCTATTTAATTCCCTTTGAGTAAAATTCAAAGGGATCTGGTGCTTGCCTCTGTTAAATCATCTCTTTCCACCCGCCCCTCACTCACTGTGTCTCAGCAACAGTTGTCAGGCATTACACATCTTTCATGCCTCAGGACCTTTGAATGTGCCAGCTCCCAACCAGGAGGCTCTCTTTTGTTTCCATCATCACTCAAAGACACATCCTTGCCCTGTTCTTTGCACAATCAGGTTTGTTTCATCTTCCAGGTTTTCCTATCTACACCATCTTATTTCCCAACCATGGCACCATTTGTTTTCCACCAGAGAATGCATCAAATGTTGTAATTATATGTTGTTTACTTCTCTGTAGGCTTTCTCTTTTCACTGGACAAAAATTACCTTGGTAGGAGAGACTATACTTTGTCCCATCTGGTCAACAATAGCAGTCTCTAGACAAATAGTGGTTGAATGAATGTTTATTTAAGTTATCATCTGCATAATTTATAAAACAAGTTATTAGGAAACATGAGACCCTGCAAGGTTTTTGTGAGGATTAAATATGTTATTGTGAAAAATAAAAGAGATATGTGAAAGCATTTAATATACTGTGTGTCCTCCCTCCCTCCTTTTCTCTTTCCCTCTCACCTTCCCTTTTGGTGCTAAGAAAAACATGGAATCCTCTTGACTACAATCTTTCCTGCCCACCCTCTCTCCCCATGAAAGTTGAGTGATTTTACCTTTCTAAAGAATCGTTTTCCTTTGAAAGACATGGATTTTAGAGGAAAGAGGGTTTCCTTGATGATCTTTTAAAACCGCCTGTAGGGAGCATTGCTCTGCAAAAGGGTTCAAGTCTCCTTATAACTCTGCCAGATTCCTAGACAAAGTTGCCATCTGGGATTTCTACTTCATTCTCAAGAATCAAGGCACAGACCACACCTGAAGTAAATTTGGACATAATAGCACAAGTAACAATTAAAGTGCTAAGCACCTCACCTGCCTCATCTCATCTACTCCACCAAGAAGCTGAGGAGGGATATGCTGTGATTACCCCACTTTATGAAGGGGGGGTGTGGGGTTTAGCAAGTAGGATTCTAACGCAGGTCTATCTGACTCCAGAAGTCTCTGAATTTTCCTTGCTGTGTTCCCAACTTTTCATTCTCCTCTCTTTGTTTTGAACTTCAGTCTGGCCCAAGTCTCTGCTTCACCCTCTCCTGCCCCAGTCCTTAAGGTTTCTATATGACAGCCACCCTGCAGACTTCACCCTGTGAAGTCTCCCTACTTTCATAACCTCCTACATGGTCTTCCCACCTTCCTTTCTTGCATGTTACTTCACATGGGAGGAGACAGATACCGTGTCACTCCCGAGTCGGCCTGCACAGCCATTCTCGGCGGTGCAGATAGACTCTTAAGAAGCTACACCATCGTCTCTCGAGACGGACGGCTGCCGACGACGACGACGACTTCACATTCCATATAGATCCATATTTCTGAAACACATTTTTGTGTATCAGCTCATCTCAAAGGTGTTGGTTTCCCTGGTGTTCAAGATGTCAGTTCTGGTTCTGCCTTTTGCTGGGTGTGTGTCATTGGGCAAGGTAATGAATTTCTGAGTCTCAGTTTTCTTATGTTCCAAATAAAGATGATAATATCTGCTCTATGGAGTTGTTAAGATAAGACAAGTTCCTCTGTCTGTCTGGACAGGCTAGGTTGTGCTGCTATGATAAATGAGCCCTATAGCTCTGTGGGTTGGTTCTCACTCACACTGTATGCTCATCACCTGCCCACCATCTTCACTTTAAGGCTCTAACTGATGGAGTAGCCTTTAAGTGAAGCGTCAGCAGATGTGGGCCAGTGAATATGGGTGATCAGTAATACAATCTCCCACTGACAATGTAGAGGCCGGACATTGGCACAGTGTCTGACACATGGTAGGAGATGAATAAATTATTTCTTCTTGGTGTGTACCCTCAGGCAGGAAGTGTATATGCCACTGATGTCTAAACCTTTGGGCACAAACCATTTCTGCAGGGTGTGTGCCACCCATAGTCCAGTCCTCTTGCAGCAGGTTTGTTCCTTTGAATGGTTAAATTCCTATTTATGTCTCCTGGCTTCATTTCTGTGTGGGTTACTGTATCTGTTTCCTGAGGCAGCCATTACAAACCACCACAAACTTGGTAGCTTCAAAGAATGGAAATTTATACTGTCACAGTTCTGGAGGCCAGACGTCTAAAATGAAAATGTTGGCAGGGCCCCATTCTCTCCAGAGGTCTTAGGGGGAAGAATCTGTTCTTTGTTTCTTCCAGCTTCTGGTGGCTGTCAACATTCCTTGGCTTGTGACTGCATCACTCCAACCTCTGCCTCCACAGTCACAGTGCCTCCCCTTCTGTCTGCTTGTCCTGTGTGTCTCTTCAAAGGACACTAATTGGATTTAAGACTCCACCTCCTTCTCTCAAGATCTTTAATTATATTTTCAAAAAAAAATTTTTTTTCCAAATAAGGTTATAGTCATAGGTTTTGGGAGTTAGGATGTGGACATATCTTTTGGGGGTGGTGACGGGGCACGAGTCACCCACTACAGTTACCAAATGAGTACTTTGATCATAACACAGTGCATGGCTCAGTCATTTTTTAAAAATTATTTTAGGGATGAGGTTAATTTTACACATAACTTTTTTCTTTCAGTGATCAAATGTTTTGTATAAAGCCAGAACTCAGCACAGATATTTTATTTCCACACAGCATTTTGTGTCTCTGAGAAATTGTCCAAATGTAGGCTCACATTGTCACATCAGGAAAGCAAAAGTTATTATATTAAAAACAAAGTGAAGTATTTCTCCCATTTTTACTCTTTTTCTTTTTCAGGATTGCTGTCTCATCAGGTATAACTATTTCTGCTGAGATTGCTCATACTCTGTTGGTGCTTCTAGGAGGGAGTTCTCCCACATAAGAAAGAAATATTTTTCACCTTTGACTAACATGGACATTTTCCATGTAACTCTGGGTTGGCTAAGGTCTTCTGGAAAATTCCCCTGTGAAGACTCAGTACCTGAAACACAAAGTCTTTATAAAAGATATTCTAGGATGAAAGAAAAAAAATTATGTAATCATATAATCATATAATCGTCGGCATCCGTCCGTCTCGAGAGACGATGGTGTAGCTTCTACTGAAGCTACAGAGCCTGGGCAGGGTGATATGGAGGGTCTGCTGTTGCCCATGCAGCAGACCCCCCCTCTCTTCGCAGCTGAAGGGTCCAAGGGAAAGACGGAGTCAATACAGCTTGGCTTCAGGTGCGCCGCAGGAGTTGCCGGTGTTGACTACAACGTCAAACCGCCTTAGGGACTCCGGCTCCGGATTTTCTGTCGGGGTTTACTCCCTTAGCCTTTCCCCTGAAGAGGTATGCCGCAAGGCAGCGGAGGTTTTTTGGAGTCAAATAGAACTTGGAATATAACTAGTTGCATTTTAAATGAGTTATATTTGCTTTACTGCCTTTTGGAAGAATTAAATGTAATTTATTTTTCTGGCAGTAGAGTGGTGGGGGAGATCAACCTCTTCATGTATATATTTGGGTTTTCTTTTTTCTAGTGTTTGATCACAGTTAATGAGTCACATTTTTCCTGTTCATACAAGTCTGCTCTTGGTATGAAATATATTGACATTCACTGCTCTTTCCATAACACGTGTAAGTGAAGGAGGAAGGGAAACAGGGAAAGAGTAGTAATTTGTTGTCATGGAAATAAGTTCATACAAATCTAGTTGTTTGAACTATGTCATGAGATGCTTAGGAGGGGGAGGAGGAAGGATAAAAGGATCTATATCACCATGAGGCCAAATTCCTTAGAGAAACATTGGCAAATACCTGGGCAGGTTTTGTTCCCCCTCTCTGTGTCCCCCTCATGTGAGTAGTTGAGCCATTGAGCCTACACTGATCTAGCAGAAGAACCAGGCAAGGCCCTGAGAGTTTTTACTCTTCTGAGCATGGCATGGCCAAGTGTATTGTTGGGTAGAACCAGCATTCAGTGTCTGTGTTTCTTGAACAAGTATGACACCAGTTTAGATGAAAAGAACAAACATCCAAGGCATTTACCGCAGTTTCCTCTCACTCCTTGCAATAGAACCAACACCAATATACAATGATACCCCTTCTCTGTAAATGACCCTACATCACAGAGTTGTCCCCTTTGAACATGTCTGGACTATTAACCACGACTCATACCATTAAACATCATTACATAGACTTGCAGCCACTGGTACAGGGGTAGGACTCTCAATTTTTTTATTTCAGTTTGGTCAGTCATGGCAATTTGTGCTCTGGTCATAGTTGATTGGTCCACGATGGACCATATGAGCCAATACAGACCAATCAGAATCATTTCCCAGAGCTTTTCAAGCTGAAATTAAGAGAAGACCATGGCCTCCATATGGGAGGTGAAGGTGTGTGATGTGAGGTCTGGCACCTGAAATTAGCCATCTTGCACAACTCTTCAACAACAAAAAAATTTTTTAAGAGAATTAAGTGTAGAGTGGCAGATAAGAGATGGATAAAATGTCTGCCAGCAGAGCTCAAGTCCCCAATTCAGTTGTACCCAAGATCCAACTGCATTTTGAACCTTTCTAGAGTTATAAGATCCACCTCTAATATATTCCCATAGCTTCTCAGGTTGCTTAGAGATGGATTTCTATCCCTGGAAATCATGAGTCCTAACTAATACACTTCTCATCTTCTTAAGTTATGACTAAAAGCATTTCTCAGTCAACTCCTAAGCTTCTCAGGAGATGCTAGGGACTTAAATGGCCCAAACCAAAAAGTCAAAAAGCCCTTCAGATTCTGCTGTGCTATGCCTGATTGGAGGGAACCCAGGGAGTTAATAAGTGGGAGTATTCTGCTTTTGTTTTGATCAGTTTGCTGAGATTTGCTTAAGACTCCTTCTTGGATTAAACACAAGCACTTCTCTAGGTTGCAGAAATTAAAGAAGGAAAATGTAGTTCTTGACCTTGTCAGAGCTTATTATATCTCTTTTATAGCTCCTATAGCACTTCCACATTCATTATCTTATTTTACCTCTGAAAAGCTCTTGGAGGTGAGTGAGTGGAGCCAAATGTTACCATTACTATTTTAAAAGGAGGGGGCAATAGTGTTCTAGAAGGATTAAATGTCTTGTTCAAGGCTGCTGAGTTAGTTGAGGACAAGACCAACCTAAAAATTGGGTTTCCTGGTTCTCAGAACTTTATCCCTGCTCTACCCACACTTGAGTGGAAACACATGAGTCTTGGGCTTTCACTTTAGGTTCTTAGTCTGAGGAAGCAGAGAACTGGACTGGGAGATGCCCCTCCAGCTGGCATATGTGGACTTGTATTCCATATACAAAGATCATGGTGAGGCATCAGGGGCAAGGCTCATTTTGCTGCCTGCTTTCAAAGTGGATCGGGAGAATTCGTCGTCGTCGGCAGCCGTCCGTCTCGAGAGACGATCGGGAGAATTAGATGCACATTATTAACAGTCTGGTGAAGTAGATCAAGGATGACACAAGCAATGTGAGCTGAGTCTGAGGAGGACAGTCTGACCTGAGAAAGACCAAAGTATGTATTTCTAACATCTGCATATGCCCCAGAAGAGTTGGCATCAGGCCATTTTCCAAATCGGGAGAAGAGATCTCTCCTTGCCAGGAAGAGTGCTGGGAAGGCTTCTTGGAGGCAGGAGTCTGCCTACAGAACCACTTGGCTGTAGAACTGGATGTGATCAAATTACATTTCTCCTTCAAACAGGTGAAGAATCAGAGAGGCCTCGGGTTTCCAGATGCTTCTCCTCATCCACCCCCCACCCCCCGGAAAAAGGAACCACTGAGACTCCATTAGTGGGGAAGGAAAATATAATTGGAGGCTGCTCTCTGCCAGAGATGGAAACAGAGTGGACCTAAGACTGTGCTCTGAGGCCGCTCTCTCTAGCTCAGGGCCCTGAGAGGAGGAAGGAGCTTTGTTGATGGTATTTGACGATTGTTGGTATTTAAGGACCCCCAACATTTGTAAATGGTAGAAATAGGACTGGCTTTTTGAGTACCAAACTCTAATACCAATTTATATTGGATTAGATGTTAAAGGTCAGTAGAAAAAGACAAGATGACTTCCAAGGGTCTTGGACTGGCTGGGGGTGAGAGGTGGGGTGGTGTAAAGGGACGTGGTAGTAGTGATGGTCAATCATGGAAACAGAAAAAAGACAGACCCAAAGTTCAATGTTGTAGTTTGTTCAAACCCTGTAGAGAAGGAACCAGAGCCAACAGGTTTTTAGTATGTAATACCATTCCTAAGGGGTAGATGTATCTAGAGGGTAATAGCCATTGTGTTTTGAGAATCCACTGGACTATCTCTGTGTGAGACTATGATGCACTCAGCTAGCTTGCCTGCTGCTGCAAACCTTTGATTTATCTAATTCCCCTGGGGGTGATGTCATGCTCACCAAGGCACCTCCTGATTAGTATCTAGTTTTTCAGGGAAGTAATGTATTGATCCTGGAGACTCCAAATAGTCTTAGTCCATTTAAAGGTGGTTTCTCATGAAAAGTGAATCAACTTGGCAACCTGATTCTTAAATTTTTTTAACATCAGCCTCTTGAACATGATTTTCATGAACTTGCCCAGGGAAATTACCTACATGGTGTGTTGACAAAATTAAGTTTTGAGCTTACTAGACTAATTATCTGACTGATTATGTTTGTAAACTTGTAAGCTTATAAATGGCACCCTCCAAGGCCATTTGGGAGACATCCAGCTAGCCTTTCCCTGGTGGACTATCCCAGCATTGCCACTGGGGTGAGAAAACAAAATTTGAACTTTAACACCATCCTTTTGAGGGGGAATAGATACAACAAGGTAAAAATATTGGAGCCTTGGTGGCAGGAGGTGGCAGAAACGCACAAGCTTTAAGGTATATAAAAATATAGGATGAGGGTGGTGGCCACCAGAATGTGCCTCACAGACCCCCGCCACAGGGGCGGGGGGCCATGCTCCCAAACCCATTGCTGTATTTGCACAGGGGCCACACTGCCCGTGGACCACTCCACATCGCGGACTAAGCACAGCAGAAGGACCAACACAGGCCCATTTCTGGGAGAACTGGGGCTCTGATGGCTGATGGGCTTGAGAACTCTTAGCAGCCTTGCCAAACCTTCCTTAGTGCGTGACAGTCTAGACTGCTTCCATCCAACCTTCCTTCCCATTCTCCTTCACTCTGGGTCAGATTTTCATCATGTTCCTTAAACATATGGTCTTTTCTTGCCATGTCATCTGCTTCTCAAAAACCTCAGATGAACACAATGAAGAATGTTCATAGTCGGCATCCCAGCAGGAAAGGGATGACACTCATATTGGGACATTTTGATAGAGTTTAATACAAGAATTCCTTTCAAAGGTATGGGCAGAGTATATAGAGAGCACAAGGAAGAGGGTAGTTGCTCTGAGCTAGTAAGGCAGTGGTCCTCATTTCAGGTCTGAGGGAGTAGTTACTAGAACTCAGAGATTGAGAGAGGCTTCCCTAATAGGAGCTGGGAACTGCACAAGGATGCGGCCCTGTGCAGAGCCCCCAGCTGAAGGAGCTGAAGGAATCAAGACTCCTGCTTTATTGTCCTCCCCTCTGATCTCTTCTGGTGTTCCCATCGCCCAGAGCACCTGGAAGCTGTAGGGAAGGTAAGGCGGTTCATGCAGTCCCTAGAGGTCAGCCTCATGCATTCTACATCCTGCAACAGGGAGGAGAAAGATGGAGTGTGAGTCTGGAAAAGCAGGAGGGACATCCCCAGGCAACAGACAAGAGCAAGCTTTTGCGTAATGGCAGCAAACCTTTTCTCTAGGCTTCCCTGTAGCAGCAATGACAGAAGAGCCCCAACCCTGCAAATTAAAGAGCTCTGGCACCACTTCCCTCTGCATCTCTTAGTCTCAAACTCCCCCGTGTGGTAGCTTCATCCACAGGCTAGTGGGTAAATAACCATGTTCATTTCTGGTGTCATATCCAGTCCTTACAATGTAGGAGATAGGAAAGGCTATCACTTCTCTGGAGCTTCATTCAGGCATGAGAAAACCTTTCTAGAATACTCCCAGGAGACCCCCCCCCCCCCATGTACATGGCCACTCAGAGCAAACTGGAAGTTCTGTTAGGAAGGAGGAAGGAGACTAAGACATCCATTTTCTACAAAGTCCGTGGAGTGCTCTTTCTAATGCACAGATCTGATCATATCACTACCTGCTTAAATATCCTTCAAGGACTCCCACTACTTTCATACAGAAGCCCACCTTTCTTATATGAGCATACGAGACCTTTTATACAATGGCCCCCACTAACTTCCCTGCCTCATTTCTCCAACTGCCCTCTATCCTGCAGTCATAGGCAACTGCTTGCACTTATGCAAATAAGCTATGCTCTCCCCTCTTTCACTTGCTTAGGGCTTCTGCTGTCTTCAGTCTGGAGAACACTCTGCTTCTCTCAGCTCATTCAGCTCCGCTTGGGGAAAATTGCATACATATCACTTGTTCTCAGGAGACTTTCCTTGGCCCTGCCATGTGTCCATGGCACCTTGCACTTAGTGCTATGGTATTGGGCTGTATTCAGATGACTTGGAGTCTCTTCTCCTGGGTCCCGTGCTCCAAGAGAGAGAAGTCCATGCCTACTGTAAGGAGCTGTCTTGTGTCCAGGCTAACAGCTCAAGTTTGAGCATCAGACACCTTGGATTTGGCTCTTGGCTTCACTACTCATAGTAACCTTGGGCTAGTAATTAAAACCCTCTAGGCTTCCATTTTGCCATTTGTAAAGTAGGAACAATAATAGTAACTATAGTACTTTATAAGGTTACTATGAAGGTCAAATGAGATGATTAATGTAAAGCATTAAGCATAGTGGCTGGGACCAAATTGGTGCTCAGTGAATATTTGTAGCATCAATGGTGATATGGTAGACAGATTTGAGCCTTTTACACTATTCTGGGAGTGCTGCAAGGTGCTCTGTTACTCTTGCTCAGACAGGGGACTTCCAAGGCCAGTCTTGTATGTATATGTGATAGAGGAAGACATAGTAATATGTTGGCTTTTCAAATAACTCCCTTACTAGCCTGTCAGGTTGCTCAAATTCTATCACTATAAATCAATTTTTTCATATTAGCAATCAATCCACATTCACTAATTGAGCAAGACTCTGGCTTGCTCAATTAGTCAAGGTATACACAACAAGTGTTACTGAACTTGAAAGGAGAAGAACTCTACCTTGAACTTGGAGGATGAGTGGCATTTAGACAGGTAGAGAGAGAAGGAGAAGATGATTCAGTTGATGGGAAGAAGAGAGAGAGGCAGGAGAGCTACTTGCATGACAGAATGGTATGTGAAACTTTGGGTGGCTAGAGGGTCCTGCAGGGAAATCTTTTAAGATAAAAGCATCCCCCCAAAATGAATTTACTTGAATAGATATAGAATTTTAGACCCCTAAATATTTTTAAATTCCTTTGTTTGAAAAACTTGTAACTCAGAGAAATTAAATATCTTGATCAAAGTCACCAGGTTTGTTGGCAAGAGAAAAAGAATACAAATTCAGATCCCCTGAACCTAGACTCTAGAGTACTTTTACCCACTACCAAACCACCTTTCAATTAGTGTAGAGAGTTTCATTTCCTCTTAATAAGCTGCTGAGGTAATAGAGTAGGAGAAATCAGGTTATCGTTGTGGGTGGGGTACAGGGGAATAGTGCATGGAAGAGGAGTCCTTGGAGGAAGTGTGTGGGGAGGGGTACAGAACCTGCATCTGTAATCCTTGGCTTCTTACTCTAATACCCTTTTCTTCTGGAACGGAGTCTAATCAATGTATTCACACTAAGGAGTCAATGATCTCAAAGCCAAAATCAAAAGCATCATGCTCATGATGTTTCACTAGGAGGGCCCTGGTTTAGGAATTTATGTTGTAGAGACCAGCACTTAGAAAATCTGAGCTCCTATACCCACCTGCCACTGAATTATCATGCTGCAAGCTTGGAAAAAATACTCAGCTAATGGAATCACACAATACATTCTACAGGGACAATTGTTAAGATAGTTGAAGACGGTTGCCATATTACAATTCCCCACCCAAGCCTTCAGTTATTCAGGTTGAATACCTCCCATTCTTTATTTCTCCTTTAATTTCCAATTTATCCAGCTGCTCTCCTCTGCACAAGTTGCAATCTGTCAATACCTCTTTTCAAGGCACTACGAATAGAACATAATATTCCATGTGTGCAGGTAGATCAGTACAGTCCTCTCCCTGTCATGCCCTCCAGGCTTCCATCAATGGAGTATAGCTGGTCCTTGAATAATGATGTTTCATTCAACATTGTTTTGATATAACATGGATGAGGAACAAAAAATTGATTCCTTGTAGGGGCTACTGTTTTTGCAGTGCTTACATGTTCTCCCCATGTCTGAGTGGATTTTTTAGTCCCACATCCCAAAGATGTGCACTTTGGATTAATTGGTATGTCTAAATTGTCCCAGTTTCATTGAGTGTGGGTGTATGTGAGTGCACCCTGTGATAGAAGGGTGCCATGTCCAGGATAGATTCCCTGAGCTGCCAGGAGAGGTTTCAGCCACCTGTGACCCTGAACTGGAATTAGTGGTTTGGAAAATAATGATCTTGTTTTTATTAATCTTTCTTAAATATATGTATAGCTCAAATACTTTCCTGCCAATGTTTATGCTGATCCACTCACCTATATATGCATACATCCAGCCGGGCTATTATCAACTACAGATTCATCCATTTTCTTCATAAACAAATTCAGAAAGATTTCATTAAATGCCTTGCAAAAATTCAGATAAAAATGTTATGTGGACAAAAGTCAGTTTGTCTAAGTGGTTTGCCTGCCTGTAGTCACAACCAAAACAGGAATTGGTATTTGTTCTTCATGAGCTTTGTTGGCTCCCACAGCTCATCTTCCCCTGTTTCAAATGCTCACACACCTTCCTGTTTTAGAGCCTGGCCTGGCTCTCATCATCAAGACCCACGGTTTTCACTTAAAAAAATTTTTTTTTCCTACCTTTGGTTGTCCCTAGTTTTCTGGCATCCCTATTTTTCTAGTCATGAGAAAAATTACACAGAGAAGTTCAATCATCTCATCACAAAATGCCTGATTATCTGGCATGGATTTTTCAATATATTCCTTTTGAGGTCATTTCTTGTGGAAGTTACACAAATGTTATAACAACAACAACAAAAACCAATAATAGTGAATTAGAGAAGATAGGTCTCCTCCACACTTGCCCCTCTGTAACAGCCCCAGCATAACCTGTTCTGACTGATAGGGCAGCACCGGGGGCCCGCATCCTTCCGCCCTGCTGCTCTTTCATCTCTAGAGTTGCCCTTGCCCATGCGATTCAAGATGGCTCGTCACATCACCCAAGATGCTATCTAGGCAGCAGGAAGGAGAAAAAAAGAAAGAAGGCAGCTACCTTCTCTTTAAAAGTACAACGCTGAATTTGCACATCTTGTTATTCCTATACCATTAGCAAGAACTTACAGGACTGGGCATCCGGCTGCAAAGAGGTTTGGAAGGAGAAGAGCAGGAAAATTTAGCCATCTCTGCCACACTTCAATCTAGCTTCCTTCTCTGTCTCTTAAGGACTCCTCCATTCTCTCAGATCTGAAACTATGGAGTCACTTAGACATTTTCCATTTCTTTTATAGTCACTCACAAAATCCTATTCATTTTGTTATATTTTAATCAGTTTTATTTCCTTAGAATATTTTTATCCCTTTCTATTTTCACACTTATTGTCACCCAAATACAGCTTTCATCAGTGCTTCGCTTTGCCAGCCCCTTCCATCCTTCATCTGCTGACTGCTTGGCAGGAAAGGACATCGGCAAACTCTCCATTGGCAAATGGCATTTGACAGAGTTTTCTGTTGCCCTTGATACAGATGTCTGTTGGAATTTGGAAGGATGGGGAAACAGATGTTCTCACTTGTAGGTCCCTCCTCAGGAGAGATTAAGGAGTCACTGGTTCTGCCATGGTGACCTGCTCCCCATGTTCAGCTAATTCCAATGACCCTAAATCAGCCCCTCTGCCTCCCACCAGTTTGTTATTTTTTTGCTCCCTTTGGGAGCTAAGTTGTTGCCATTTTTTTTTTTTTTACCAGACTAAAAGAGCATTTTAAATTGTTTTTTAAAAATATCCTATCTTCCTCTAATCCATTCAATACAGAACCAAATTAATGTTAAAACACTGCTTTCATTTTTTTAGTTAAATGGATTGTAATATTGGTTAATAACATATGAATTTCTGGTGTACAACTTTAAAATATACCACCCAAAACTCAGTCTCCTTTTATTACCATATTATTCACCCCCTGTACCCTCTTCTTCCTGCTCCCAACTTCCTTCCCCTCTGGTAACTACCATTCTATTGTTTGTAGTTATGAGTTTGTTTATTTGTTGCTTTTTGTTTTATATCCCACATATGAATAAAATCATACGGTTCTTGTCTTTTTGCATCTGACTTACTTCACTTAGCATAATTTGAAAATCCATCTGTGTTGTTGCAAATAGCAGTATTTCATCATTTCTATGGCTGAGTAATATTCCATTGTATATATGTACATCTTTATCCAATCATCCATTGAAAGTATACTTAGGTTGTTTCCATGTCTTGGCTATTGTGTGTATAATGTTGCAATAAGCATAGAAGTACATATATCTTTACAAATAAGTGTTTTTAAATTTTGGGGTTAGATACTCAGAAGAGGGACTACTGAGCCATATGTCAATCTATTCTTAATTTTTTTTTTTTTTTTTGAGGAACATCCATACTGTTTTCTATAGTGGCTGCAGTAATTTACATTTCTACCAGCAGTAGACAAGGGTTTCCTTTTCCCCACATCCTTACAGACATAGATTAGAAGAATTAATATTATTAAAATGGCCATATCACCTAAAGCAATATACAGATTTAATGCAATCCCTATTAAAATTTCAATAGCATGTTCTACAAAAATTAAACAAAAAAACTCCTCAAAATTGCATGGAACCACAAGGTTCCACATAGCCAAAGCAATCCTGAGAAAAAGGAACAAAGACAAAGATATCATACTCCCTGACTTCAAATTATACTAAAAGGCTACACTAATCAAAACAGTATGGCATTGGCAGAAAAACAGACACACACAGACCAATGGGACAGAACTAAGATCCCAGAAATAAACCCACATACATGTGGGCACCTAATTTCCTGCAAGTGAGCCAAAAACATATAATTGAGAAAGGAAAATCTCTCCAATAAATGGTGTTTGGAAAACTAGGAAGCCACATGGAAGAGAATAAAACTAGACTGCTATCTGACACCATACAAAAAAAATTAACTCCCAATGAATTTCACCTTAAAAAAAACCCTTCTACTTAAAATTTCTAAATGGTGAGCCTTTTCTCTCAGTGAAGATAGCAGATGCATGATGCCTTGTTGAAGGCCAGCCTCACTAATCAAGATACTCTTTCCTGCTCAACTTAGATGAAGCTGTAAAATTCTTTTCCACAGCTAGAACTACCACTAATTAGAATTAGCATGGGAGATAAATCTTATTTATCATCCTAGCCTACAAAATTATTTCCAGTAGTTGGGCTTTAAGAATCTTCCATCACTGCACATTTATTGTGTGCACCAAAACTTTGCTCTTGAATACATGGAGAACCTATTTTTTCAAATAGATCATAATTTCCTCATCCGAGTTTTGTTTTTTCATTAAATGTCTGGATTCTGCTCACAGAGTTGAGACAGACAGTGTTTGTATGCATCCTAAGGTTTAAGAGATGTTGAAGGTGCTGGATGAAGGAAACAAGGCCAGAGGGAAAAATCTAAACCCTCATCAAGAAAGGCAGTAAAAACTGTAGTTAGAAAACCGGGGCCAAGTGTGAGATCTAAGGAGCGAGGCAAGGTCACAAATGGAAAAGCAGGAAGGAGCTCAGGAGGCAGAGGCTGGGAAGCAAGTTGGGACAAGGCAAATGCTTCAGACCTGCCTCTGTGCAGCTATTAACAGAGCCATGCATGTAATATGCATTAATGCATAAATAGACAAAAATATAAATCAAAGTAATAATGTCTGAACCTATGTTGAAATGTGTTAAGCAAGAATTTTTTTTTTTTTTTTTAAGTTTCTCTTAGTCTCCTACAGCAGTGTTACACAAAAATATTGTCTTGGCTAACTTCCTTTAAGTTATTGGTATCTCTCCAGATGTCTTTACTATTGTATTTGAGCCAGGGTGGAAAAGATAGTCTTCAATACATGCACTAATAATAAAGCAGACCTTTAAAAAGGTGGCAGATGGCCCTGACTGGTGTGGCTCAGTGGGTTGGGCGTCGTCCCACAAACCAAAAGGTCACTGGTTCATTTCCCAGTCAAGCCACATGCCTAGGCTGTTGGGCAGCCCCTTGATTTCTCCCTCACTTCCTTGCTCTCTAAAAATAAATAAATACAATCTTTAAAAAAAAAAAAAGTGGCAGATGGAAACATGAAGGACTCTATCCAGGGGCTTTTGCAAATTAAATCCCCAGGAAGCCTTTGTTGCCCCTCTGCTCCTGCTAAGCCTGAGGGCCAGGCTTCTTGCTGCAGCTGCCTTTGAGAAAATTAATGTCTTGCTCCTGCCAAGAAAACAGGTGACAAGCACAGCAGTTCTCCTTTGGTTTGTTTTTCTCTATAGTGGGGAGCATGTGCCCCCTGAGCAGGCATTAGTTTGTGCAATCAGGGGGACTGCAAAAGCAAAGGCAAGGAGATAAAGGTGAGTCAGGAAGGAGAAAGTGGCACCTAAGAGCTGAACGAAATACCCAAAAGCCAGATAATGGAAACAAAGGCCTGCTAGCATTCACCCAACTTAATGGGAGCAAGTTGACTCATGCAACCTTGGGAACAGCTAAGACTGTTTTCGTGCACATGATGAATCACCTAATGTGTAAGTCAAGACACCAGCTATAATTAATCTTGTGCACTAAAACAAATTTGAGTATTTTGAACATCAGCTAAGAAAATTGACCTGCAGCATCAGGCAGTGCTCATTGCTGGGTAAGTGCTTTAAGGACAAAGGAGGAATCTGAGGGTACCCTTGGGAAGTGCTTTCCCTTGTGGCCTGCAGTCTCACCTGTGTGGTGCTCCATGTGGAGTATGAATGTTGGCAGTAGGTTGGGCTGGATGGTGTTTGTCCCATCCATGCTGCCCCCAATTCCTCATTATTTACAGTGCTATGAAGTCTTCTGGAATACGAGGACTGTAAGGTATGCTTCTGGTTCTTTCCGGTTTGCAATGGATTTCATAATGACTGTGGAATTGAGCACACTCAGATGACCACTGCTTGTCATTTTTTCAGATTGTTAGTGGACATTTGTTGGGTTTTGGTAGGACAACATCTATTCCATTTTCCCTTAATAAAATTAACAGCACTTGTTCCTTTTGAACGTTCATTTCTCTCCATTGGAGACAGGTTTGTAAGACTATAATAAGACTATAAATCAAAGTGCTCTGCTCTCCCTCAGCGAAGGAGCAGGCACAAGACCCATGCCATTTACGGGCTCGGTCTTCACATTTCCAATCTTGACCAGAATGACAAAAAGATTGAAAAAGAGTAAAGCCATTTAATCCAGCAGTAGCTCCAGGAAAGAAAGCCAGGTGTTCCCGACACCATAAAGATCCATAAAGGCTTCTCTGGTGCCAAGCTTGGCTCTCCAGCCACTTTGGAATTTGGTTCTCTGAGTCTATTCTTTTTGTTGTTCTATATCCTTCCCAAAATATCCCTTTTTCCGTATGGTAGCAAGAGTTGGTTTCTGTTGCTTGTCACCAAAGAAACTTAATTGATACAGATTCGTGTACCCAAAGTTTCTACTACGAATGTTCAAGGCAATAAAGAGTATTGGTAAACCCAGCAGGTTGATTGCATGGGTGTTCATTAAGAAAACATCTATGAAGAAGGCGCTGTCACGGGAGTCGATATCTGCACAATAAAGACCAAAAGTTCGGTGCAAAGAGCCCAAGAGCCAGGACATCTACCCAGGGCTGTTGGTCAATCTATACAGACTTCTGGCCAGACGAACCAACTTCACCTTCAACCAAGTGGTGCTGAAGAGATTGTTCCTGAGTCACACCAATCAGCTGCCTCTCTCCCTTTCCTGGATGATCTGAAAGATGAAGCTTCCTGGCCACTAGGGTAAAACTGCTGTGGTTGTAGGGACTATAACCGATGATGTCCATATCCAGGAGGTGCCCCAAATGAAGGTGTGTGCATTTTGTGTAAGCAGCTGCGCCCGCAGCCGCACCCTCAAGGCCGGGGACAAGATCCTCACCTTTGACCAGCTGGCCCTGGACTCTACCAAGAGCTGCGGCACTGTCTTGCTTTCTGGTCCTTGTAAGGGCCGAGAAGTGTACAGGCATTTCGGCAAGGCCCCCCGGAACCCCTCACGGCCACACCAAACCCTACCTACAATCCAAGGGCAGGAACTTCGAGTGCGCAAGAGGCCAGCGGGCCAGCCGCCACTACAAAAACTAACCCCAGATCCTACCTTGTTATTAAAAAGATTTTGGATGCTGAAAGGAAAAAAAAGAAAAGAAAACATCTATGTAGTTTCTAAGGCTCATTATCAACACCAAGTCTTCTCTTCCTTATCATTTGTTCCTGCCTTGAAGTCTTTTTCTGATTAATTTGTTTATTTCAAATCCTTTATCAAGGTATAATAAATGGGCAATATATCACCTGAAACCTTGCTTATCCACAAATATTTTTCACCCTGACAGGTCTCATAGTGGTAGGATTAGGAGGGTAGGTGTACTTTGCTTTCTTATAATATATGAGGTAAGTATTTGACTAACTATCAGTGTGTAAAAAGAAAGGTAATCACTTGTGAAATAGAAAAATACAGTACAATACCCAAAAAAAATGGAGAAAAGGAAACAAATAATACAATTTTATTGAATCAAAGACACAAAATCAGAAACACTCTCGTTACATTTACCACTAAGAAAAAAAAAATGTATCAATCAATTTATGCCACACCATCCCAATTTCAAAGACATTGCAAAAAACAAAATCAAGAAAATATGTTTTAAAGTGATGAAATTTAGTTATAAAAATGATAACTAAGTGTATAGAGTTATAACTGCATGATAGGTCCTGTTCTAAGTTTTCCACATACATTAATTTATTTAATCCTAACAATCCAATGAGATAGTATGACATATTTACACAACTAATATCCATAGTCAGTCAAACAGATAGCTTAGGCTTAATGTAAATTCAAAGCAGAGTTATTAATTGTTCTATTTAAACTGACAAATTTGTTTTAATCAAAGCAACAATTAAAATTGTGTAAGAAAGTATTGTTCTGATGTGTTATGATTATCAATTTCTAAAATGTAACATTCGTCTCATGCTCAAAAGTTTATTTTTAGTTTTGTTTCAATCCTTGCAATTTAAAAAAATGCCATTGTTTCTAATCTTTGTTCTGTAAACCTTAGAAAGCCATTGGGCCAAAAGCAATAACCATTCTGTTTAATTCCCTATTTCTGTTCTTAGTTATATAAATCGAAGAGCAGCATTGTCAGCAATTCTCTAAAGACATTTTATGAAATACTGGTGTGGAAGCATTCTCATGTAACCTGAGAAAATCCCAAGCCTCAGGTGGCCAGTCTCAACATGATGAGCATTCAAACAAACACAGTCCAATAATTAGGCATGATCACTGTCTTTCCCTTTCTTGGATTTCTCAAAGAATATTAATGAAGATCTAATTCATAATTTACAACATCATTTCTGAAATTTTTCTTTTCCTCATTCTTTTCCTTCTACAATTTTTTCACACCTCAAAGTTTTCACAAGACCTTTCTTCCCCCATTTCTTGTGTTCAACTTCCCCCTTTAAACTATCCTGAACACCCCCTACCCTAGAAGATCTTTGCTTTTCTTCCTCTCTTCTTTTTCCACCGTTTAAAATTTCTTTTAGGAAAGCCCAGCACTAGGACAATCACCTGTTCCAGATACTCTGAGTCTTCCACCCTCTTAGTTGGATTTGTAAAGGAAAGACCATGAGATAATATCAAATTAAGAGAGAGATACTGAATAAAATTTGTAAGAACTTTTCATAGAGAATGCAGGTCAGCAAATAGGCAGAAAATTGATTTGTTTCTAAATCAATTATATTTAGTTTCTTTATTTAAAAATATACTGTGGTCATTTATATTGATAAACACTAGGTACCTCTTGCAAATTTACCATCATATTAGCATATTAAAAGCACTGAGAAGTCTTGCAATAAAAAATCATATTTATCTTTGTTTTATCCAACATTTCTCAAATGTATTTAAAAACAAATCTTTTTTCTCTCCCTTACTCCCTCCAACATACATGAGTATCATGAAACATTATTTGGGTAAAGTGGCCTTAAATTATAAAAGATATAACAAAAGCAGTTAAAGATACACTTGTAATATGCACATATAATGGTATGTAGGATGTTTCAATGAGAACAGCAACAGTTTGAATGTGACCTGTACTTTTCACACAACATAGAAAGTAGTGCCACGTTGCCTCTCATCTTGCAGTTGTGATGAGATAACTTCGCCAGAATAGCCACTGACTGAGTCTATCTAGCCAATATTTAGAATACGTAGATACCAGTTGCACAACTGGTTTTGGAAAACAATTGTCCTTGAATTTGATTTTTTAAATCCTCATCTGAGAATGTATTTATGATTTTAGAGAGAGGAAGGGGGTAAAGAGAGAGAGAGAGAGAGAGAGAGAGAGAGGGAGAGAGACATCAATGTAAGAGAGAAATATCCATTGGCTGCCTCTTATACATGCCCTGATGGGGACTGAACTCACAACCTTTTGGTGTATGGGACAATGCTCAAACCAACTGAACAACCCAGCCAGGGCAGAAGTTGATTTTTCCAAGAGGTTTTTGTATTATTACCTCCCTGGGTATATTGATTAACCTTGGACAATAGCCAGCCACTCACGCTAATGTTGAATATTAGCCCCATTAGCCCATTAGCTGTTACATAAGTTTAATGTTGCTGTATGTGAAGGGTATATGATTATATTCTAAGTGCACTTGTTGCAGCTAGAGGTAATATGTAGCTGGATGCAAGTTTCTGTATGCAATCATCTGGAAAAGATGGAGGAACAGCACCTGAAGCAACATGGTCTCATCTAGGCATCCAAAGCATTGCACAGGTGTGGAAGGAGTGCAACAGCCTAACAGATGATTTGCAAACAGGTGAAGTTTTAAGGGGACTGATAACACTGGAAATCTTCCTATACAAAGGTGTAAAAGATGTATTATTAATTTAAAAACAGAGACTAGAGGAATAATTCTTAGGCAGTCTAAGAAGCAGATCTGAATATTACCTACTTTCCTTTGAACTAGTGTTATTTGCAGCAATGCTGCAAGCCAAGCTCTAAAGTCATGCCACTGCTTGGGGCTTGTTATTTGTATAAGATTTGCACTGAGTCAATAAAAATGACTGGATTCATTAACATTTCCACTGAAAGTCTTTGGAAGTCCTTGAACATCTTAAAGAAATATGCATCCAAAAAGTTATTCAATGTATGCAAAATTTGGGGAAAAAAACATGTATCCAAAAATTAAATATTGGTTTATTATGGTTTATCCATATATGGTAATTACTAGTACCATCTACAAAATGTTTCCAGTTCTCCTTCTGCACAATGGTAAGATTACATTTTCTTTGCCCAATTTATGTTCATTCAGGCCATGTGACTAGCTTTAGCCAGGGAAGTGTAAAAACAAATAACATGTCACTTCCAGACAGAAACTTTAAAGACCGGTGTGTAATTTTTTTGTGGATACTTTTCCTTCTGCTTGGGCCCTGGAGTGAGAACAATATGGAACAGAGCCCTAGCTGACCCATAATAAACACATAAATGAGAAAGAAATTAAAAATTGCTGTTTAAAGTCACGGAGATGTTGGGACTCTTTGTTATTGCAGCATAACCCGGCCTGTTCTGGCTGTTATAATATGCAATGAAACATTAACAGCCCATGAAAATAACAGATTAGAAAAGTTTTAGGTAATGAAAAACGATACAGATACTATATTAGGTAAAAATACAAGCTTTAACAAACTTTTACTCAATCATGGCACAATATATATATGAAATAGGGGTTCCTGGGGTAGATTAGATCTTTGGAATTTTTGAAGTTAGAAAATATTCCATTAAAATAGTGCCTTTGTGAGTGGAGGCTAAAAGTTGACCTTTGGATTTAACTGCCTTTTGAGACACACTTTTATATTTGGATCTGTAAAGCAACTAAATAGTCTTTTTCCTTGGGAAAAAAAATGATGCTCTCTTTCTGGGCTTGGGAGGGGGCATTGGACCTCTCTCTCCTCCAAGAGATAGTGTTAGAGAGCAATCTCACCCTGACCACAGAGAAGTCAGTCAGTGGCCAGGTGGGGAAAAGTATGGGCAAGCACTCTGAACCTAGGGCTCCAGCTGTGACTCTAAAAGTCTAGACCTAAGAAATGGAGGACCTTCCTTGGCTCCCTGTGGACCTATGAGCATCAGTCAAAAACCAATGGGAGTTGATAGCAACAGGGCCACCAAGGGATGGGTCAGCTTGAGAGAGAAGAGAGGGAGGGTGCTCAGCAAGAGTCATGGTTTAACACGTTACAATTGGTAACTCCCAGAGAGACACAGACATTAGTCAACATTCACCTTCCCAAGTGTGTGTGTGCTCACATGTGCATGCGTGAGTGTGTGAGTGTGTGTATGTGTTCTCATCCCTCCCTCTGGAGGGCAATTCTCGGCTCTCAAGCTGCCCTGAGCTCTGCTGTCCTGAAATCAGGGCAGGGGGAAGGAAGTGAATGACAGGGCTGCACCCCGCCTCACTTCTGTGCTCTCCCTGAAGACAAAAGAGGGCAGCAGGAGGAAAGCTCACCACAGGAAGCTTTTCTCTGAGAACATAAGCAGTCCCAGCAGGATACAAGAGAAAATGATGATCTGGAAAGGCTGCAATTAACAGTGTTAGAATTCACCTTTGTTTCAGTATCAGAATATCTGCACTGAGACATCACCCAAGGCCCAAGGAAGCGCTGTCCATAGGTGTGGAAGCCTGTGCTTCACATGCGGGGCCTGTCTCCTCAGAGGGTGATGAGCCTTTGAAAGAGTCCTGTGGCTCCATCTTGTAGCTATTACCAAGTTAGCTCTCTCTGTACTGCCTCGCAAAGAACCTATTTCAAGAGTGACACAGATGCCGTTTCTGGTGTGTGTTTAAAAATGTGAAATAATTGCCTCAAAACTGTGGCTTTGGAGCAAAAATATTTGAAATACAAGATGGAGAAACTGTGAATAAATTATTCATGTAAATGGTGAAAATGGAGAGTGTGCATGCATGTACATGCCTTGATGTCTGATGTTTGTGTGTGTGTGTAGTAAAGAAATGTCCATTTGAAAGAGCATTAACAGTAGCTCCAAGAACTTATATATGGGGGCGGAAGTGGAAATCCATATTTTAGTGATTATTTTCCTCTTTCACAAACAAATGACATTTTTTTCAAACATCTATTTTGTGAGCAAAAAGGAGAGGGATGTACGTCAATGCTAAGTGCTTCAAAGAGGAATTATGGAGAAACACTCCCCACTTATCTTAGCTCAGCTCCATGAAAGGTTATAGGGTTTGGACAATTTCTGGCCACATCTGAGTTTCTGTGAAAAGTGGAAGTAAATCCATTAAGTGGAATGGGCACTTATACATTGGGCCATTTGTGTTCAGTCATAAAGCCTAGACACCCCCTTGGAATGTGAGGGATGAGGGACATTGGTATGACCCTCAAGGCTCTTGAAATAGGAAAAGCAAAACCATCTGGGAGACCCTGGAGCAAACGGGCTCTAACTAATCAGTGGTTCTCAATTATGGTGCCTGAAGCAAAGCAGAAGTGCGATACTCTGTCATTCCCACAGATGTCAGGCCTCACCCAACTGGGGGAGAGGTGGCCTGAGCCAGCAGGAGAATTCAAGACCTCAGCTAGAGTTGGGTACCACCAAATCCTACCTGGTAACCTGAGGAGAGTAATTTAATCTCTCTTTGCCTCTGTTCCTTCATCTAGTGAGCAGGCACAATCACTTTAGCAACTGGTCTAGCTAACACTTATTAAAGGACTGCCCATGTGCAATGTAGCAAAAGAAACACTGGGTTCATTTACTCTTCCTGGCAACCCTATGAGAGAAGATATTTCATGGATTCTAAGATGAATCATTTTTCTTTCATATTTTAATATTCTCTGTTATGAAGACATATTGTATACTGATAAGGAAGCATATAAGTCATGGCATAATTTATACTTTTAATTCTTTTTAGTAAATTGATGCTGTGTTAGATTTCATGAGGAAACTGAGGCCCAGCTAGGTAAAAACTTGCCTACAATTACAAAGCTAGAAAATGGTAGAACTAGGACTTGAATTCTGGCTGTTTCTGGAGTTGACTTTTTTATAAGGAACAAGATCTCCCGGATCCTCCACTTACTACCTGTGTGACCTTAGGCACGTTTCTAACCTCTTAGTGCCTCTGTTTTTTCATCTGTGATAATAACAATAGTAACTGCTTCATGGTATTGTAATGGGGATTTACATACATGTAAAGCACTTAAAATAGAACCTGACATGTGGTTAGTGTTCAATAAAATTTAGTTATTATTAGCTTTAACTATTATAAGAAAAAATCAGCATCACTTTTTGTGAATAGAAGGCAGTGGGAAAAAGAAGGATATAAATAGTAAAAGAAGAATATGTTCATTAGCACGTCCCTAAAATTATCTTGGCCTAGGATAAACGCATGTACCATATTTGGGGAAATACCTTTTTGTTCTGTCACTCTAAAACTGAGAGATCAGGTAAAAATGAAATGGGAGAATGAGCTGAGAAAGAGTGGTCCCTGGAGGCAAGAGAGAAGGGACAATGTGGAGGGGTTGGTGGGGCAGTGTGTTTGCTTGAGGAGGTGGGTGTGGATCTGTGCTTGTGCTGCCGGTGGGCGCTACCTTTTGAAGAAACTGCACAAAACAGTGGCGGAACTCCTGACTGATGTTTTTGACCTGCAGATCACAATTCACTGGTAAGTCATGGGATCAATTCGGTGGGTCACAACCAGAATCCAGAAATGCCAGAGAAGCAAAGAGAGGTGAAGAAAAGGCAAGTATCAGAGGATATCATATGTACTAACAACAAACATTGTTTTATCAAATTTGGGTTTTAGTTAAGAAGAATTAGGTGTGTGTAATGGGTTCTGATCTAAAATATATTTCTCTCTATGGGTCTCAGTTCAAAAGTTTAACAACAAGGGGAAAACGAAGATAATAAATACATTCTATCTCATCTAATGAGAGCAAAGTTTGAGACAACCAAAAATTCTAGAACTGAGCTCCAGAAAGATCTCCTGATAATGTTCCATTCTGTGGGTAAAATTCCTCTTCCTCCTCAGGACTGAAGGATAACCAGCTTAAATTGCGGAAGAGTAATGGAAAGAGAAAAGGAGAGTCAGCACTTTCCCTTGTTGATGTAAGCCACAAATAATATAATAGAGAAAAATTAGAAAATAGAAATAAGAAAATAAAAGCCTAGCACCAAGAGATAAACCCTGTTACTGTAATATGCTTTGGTGTGTCTCCTTCAAAATGTTTATATATCATTTGTATATTTAGTGTATATTTATGTTCAGATAAGTAGCTATACACACATCAAATGTATTTTTCTCCCATATGGTGTACTATAGGTGCTTTTAAATAGTTTTGCATTATATTAACAATAAAACATGAATATTTTATATGTCAATATAATTTTAGGTGGCTACTTTGCAGTATTTTCATAGCTGCATCAAAATTTATTTAGCCAAATTCTAATTTTGGACATTTACATTTTTATAGGTTTTTACTGTTTATGAATAATATATGGGATATCCCTACTTAGTGTCAGGTGGCCTCACTCTGAGAAATCAGCTGGAGACCGCTCTAGGATTAAACAAGAGGTATATTGAAGAAAAAAAAGGAGGGAGGGGGGCATGGAGGGAACACGAAACTCCTGGGCGTACTCAAGGGCCTGTAGAAGCAAGGGGCAAGGGGGAGTGGAGATTCCCAATCACCCATGGGGGCCTGTAGGAATCGCCTGCCTAAGCGTCTGCAGGCGCCATCTCCACACTTTGCCAAACACACGTTTTGATTAGTGTGAGTGTACCCATCAACACATTCAGCAGGTCATTGGCATCTCCCTGCTTTTCCCCCACCAGACCAGTCAACATATTGGGCTAGGTCCATCAACATTTCCTCTGGGAACAAGTGAAGTCCATGATAATTTCCTATGGGAGGGGCTAGGACCAGGTTGATTTGCATATGTTCATTTGCATACATCAAAAGTCCAGGTGGGCATTCCAGCTTCCTCCATGTTCTGACACTTAGACATATGGCTTCAAGCATTTGTCCAATGTTTTTTCCACAATGAAGAAAAGTCTATTGTTTTTTCTTCCTGACATAAATTGGACATGTTCATTGCCAAAAAAAAAAAAAAAAAAATCAATATATTGAGAAAAAAGTAGGAGTCACATGAAATCCACCTTCCTGAGAGAACAACTATTAACATTTCAGTGATGATTGTTCCATGTAACTCTTTATACATTACATACACATAGATATAATTTTATACACATATATAATACATGCCCACACACAAACACATATACACACATAATATAAACATAAGGTTTAAGAGGGCATTTTTAAAGGGATTCGTGATTTATAAGTCTCTGTATCTTAACAATATATAATGGAAATTCCTCCAGGTGAAGTAGTATAGAGCATTAATTTTTAATCTTGCCTAATATTCTACTGTATGGATTATTATAATTTACTCAGCTGTTCTCTTATTAATGGACCATTGATTCGCTACCAACTTTATTATTATTAAAAATATGCCAGAATAATCATTGTTGAATATATATACTTATACACTAGAGCCTTTGTTTCTATAGTATAGAATCCCAGGAGTGGGATTGCTGGGTTGAATTGTATATGCATTTAAATTTTTAAGAGATCATGAATTATATTTTCACATTTCCACCAGTGCTGTACGAGAGTGCCTGTGCCCCACCTCTCATCTCTGCTAATAATATAGGTGCTACTACACTTAAGTTTTGCCACTCTGATGGGCATCATCATGGCAATTTTCATTTCCTTGTCTATTGGGGAAAGGTTGAACATTTTATCATACTTGTGCTTCTGTTGATGGCCTATTCATGTACCCAACTCATTTTGCTATTGTGTTGATTGTCTTTATCTTGTAAATTATGGCTGAAATTTCTGTAGAGTATACATAGTAATTTTTAGATATCATTTGAATTAACAATACTTTTGCTCACTTGTTTGTCTAGTGACTTTGATTTGTACTTCTTGTACTATAAATAATATCTTGAAATTTGATGTGTGTATATGAGGTATATATATATGCCTTAAAAGTTTTTCTCCAATTTGTAGGTGTGCCAAAAGCATTCTAATTTTTTAAAAATGCTTATTATTTTTATTTTTAGTTTCTCCTCTTTAATGGACCAGGAATTTGTGGAACTAATGTAAACAGGGACCCCAAGTTAATTTTCTTCTAGGAATATACCCAATTGAGAGAAAACTATTAATATATATAATATATATTCACACAATACACACACACACACACACTGATGTGTAATTCTGAGCTCTCTAATTTTTTATTAGTTTTTTACAGTCCTATTCAACTACTGTACTTTTTATTATAGTGAATTTTAAGTAGTTTTAATACAGTATTTTAATACCACCATTCTCTATTCATTAATTTAAGAGCATTTTATGCAATTAAAAATACCACTGGAATTCTATTGGAGTTCAGTAGAATTTATATATTAGCTTCAGGAGACCAGATTTTTAAAAATAATAATCATTATTTCTTTCAAAAACATAGTATAGATTACTATTTGTTCAGATTATATTTTTTGCCCACGAGTAAGATTTTATTTTTAAATATAAATCACATCTCTTTCTTGTATAATTTATTTCCATTTTATAATTTTTGTTGCTTACTATGAATGGAATATTTTCCTCATGCCATTTTTTGTATGTGTTGCTCGTATAGAAATAGCTAATAATTTTACATCTTTATTTTGTGTTCATTGAGTTTATCAAATTTTACTTTAAAAAATAAAAACTCACCCAAGGACATATTTATTGATTTTAGAGAGCGGGAAAAAGAGAGAGAGGGAGAGAAATATCGTTCTGTTGCCTCTGGTATGCACCTTGACTGGGAATCAAACCCACAACCTTTCAGTTTATGGGATGATGCTCAACCAACTGAGCCACACAAACCAGGGCTTAAACTTGTTTTTTACTAGAGTTTCTTAGTGATAACAGGTATGATATTATAATATCAACAAAAATTTTACCTCTTTCTTTTTATATTTATATAGTGCATTTTATGTTTATTGCATTTAGCAGACTGCAGACAGCATTAGATAATAACAGTGATAGTGAAATTTCTGTCTTGTTCTTGATTTTAATGAAAACAGCTTTAACTATATGAATACATATGTATTAGTCACGTGTTATTAGTTAGCTTATGCTGCAACAACTCTAAAATATCAGGGTCTTGCAAGTTTATTTTCAGCTCATATTGCATATTGGCTGCTAATAGGTATATTTCTTTTCCATGAGTCTTCATTCAAAATCTAAACTAAAGGCAGAATATCTGTCTGGAATTTACCATTGTGTGATAGAAGAAAAAGAACAATGGCCATACCATGAGATGGTTCTTGATACTTCTGTTCAGAAGTGACATACACTGCTTCTACTCACATTCATGGGCCACAGCAAGTGACAAGGCCAAGCCTAATATCAGTGTTGTAGAAAAGAGTAAGTCAAACAGGGAGGGCAACAATTTACTGGAAACAATAGTAATATCTACCATGTCAGCCCCGGGTCAAAAATATTTTCTTTCCTCCCTTTCATTCACAAAATAAAAATACCTGTTCTTTCCCAAGAAAGACCTCAAAAAGTTCTATCCAATTTGAATGACAAGATTATTCAAGATTTTGTAACAGTCCTTACATCAGATTTGGATATGGTTCCTCTTGATCTTGAAACCTAAGCATTATAAAAACAATCTACCACTCATACTGCCAAAAGACAATGGTAGAAAACAGAGATGGGTTGCCTCTAATCACACTTCCATTGAAAATGGGGAAGAATGGAAGACATAGCTGTAACCCATTCATAGCAATTCTGAAATTCTGCAGAGGAAATGCTGCAAGGACTTCAAACCCTGGGTAAAAAGGCATTTGGTGGTTAGTTCTCACCCCTGCTCCCCACAAGTAGCTCTCCAGTCCATTGTTCTCCAGTTGAGAGGTTGTGTCGTCAAAGAGGGCTTTCTGTTTCTATTATCCCTCATGGTCATTTAAAGGGCATTTAAGAATATGTCTTCCCTTAGGGCTCAGCATCTTTTCTCATCTCACAATAGACGTTTGAAGGTCCAAAATTTGTTTCAAGTCTTGAACAGTCACTGGCCACTCTCAGTTAGTGGCTTTTTTTGGCAGTCTATCTTCCCCAAAAATGTTGCCCAATTTTCTCTTGACTTGGAGTAATTTGAGCTTATAAACTTCTGTAGGAAAGTGATGAAATAGTCATTTTTCCCTGAGCCATCTTTTCCAACTAAGTGCCAACTTAATTGATTCAGAGGCTTTCACAGAAGGTTTAAAGCTATAGTCATTTTCAAATTTAATCTTTATTGTATTATTTTCCATTACCATTTAGTTCCCTTATACTGCCCCCCACCAGCAATCACCACACTTTTGTCCATGTCCATGAATTATTTTTGTTTTGCTTAATCCCTTCACCCCCTAACTGCCCCCCACTAGCTGTCACCCTGCTCTCTGTCAATGCATCTGTCCACATTTTCTTTGTTAGTTCACTTTGTTCATTACAGTACACATATGAGTGAAATCATATGGTATTTGTCTTTCGCTGACTGTCTTGTTTCACCTAGCATAATGTTCTCCAGGTCCATCCACACTGTAGCAAATGGTAAAATTTTCTTCTTTTTAATGGCTGAGTAGTATTCCATCGTGTAAATGTCCCATAGTTGTCTTATCCATTCATCTACTAATAGACACTTGAGAATGGCTATAGTCTTGATTTGGTTTTTGTCACAAAGCTGTCTTAATTGGCCCTTGTTCCTCAAAGTGTTTCTCAATTTGATTTTGTATCAGATGGAGATAATCAACAGTTCCATTTTCCAATCAGGCTTGCAAACCACCAATTCTATCCTGTTTTTACCTACTTCTTGTAACTGTTTGTCATATCTAGACACTAGCAACCAATGAAGACTAGTAACATTTTGTTTCTCTTCCTCTTCATATAAATCCACTCTCTGCCTTCAGAGACACCATTGGCAACAATTCTGAGAATGTGTCATCCCTGCACAACACAGACTGCCATCTTTCCAGCCTCTAGTGACAGTTTTCTTGCCATAACTGCTTGGTCCTGAGAGCCAATGACCTGTATTTTAAGCTTTCTTTTTTGGTTGGTTATTGTCCTGTATGTCTGGTTTTTGGCATCACTCTACTCCTGGTGATAACTTTCATATTACAGTATTTAGTTTTTTCTATGTTATGTTGTGAAAACAACCCAAAAGTCTTAGTGGCTTACAACAGCAAAGTTTTATTTTTTACTTAGCTAATGTATTGGCTGTGGGACAGCTATGGTCTTCCCATTCTGGGGTCCAGGCTGAGGCTCCAGCTTTTCACTGACATTTGCCATTCTTCTAACAATATAGCATTGGCCAAGTCACACAATGGCTCTTAAAGCATCAGCTTCAAAGTAACATTCATCACTTCCTCTCACATTCATTGGCCAAAGTAAATCAAATGGCCAAACTATGGCCTCATGGCATCATAATGTCAATGGGGCAGAAAAGAATAATCCTCCTGCAGGGAAGGCGTCAAAGAATTAAGAACAGGAGTACAATTTACCAAGAGATTTCACCATTTAGAATTATATTTGATGCTGATTTTTCATGTATGATCTTTATCATAATCTGACTAGTTTCCTTCTTTTCCTATTTTACTGTATGTATGTGTATATTTTACAAAATAGTTGCTGAATTTATTCAAAGCTTTTACAGCATCTATTGATACAATAGAATAGTTTTCCTCCTTTAATTTGTTGATGTAATATTTATAAATTTTCCTATATTTAACTATTCTTAACCTCCTAGAATAAGATGTTACTGATAACTGTAGACTGGTGATTTTCAACCTTTTCCATTTCATGGCACATGAACTAATCACTGAAATTCTGTGGCACACAAAAATTGTATTATATTTTTGCTGATCTGATAAAAAAATAGGTATAATTTTGATTCATTCACACTGGATGGCAATTGTTGTGCTGGCTTACCTTTTTAAAAATATTTATTTATTTATTTTTAGAGTGAGGGAAAGGGAGAGAAACATGAATGTGAGAGAGAATTGAACCAGCAACCTTTTGGTTTGCAACATGATGCTCAACCAACTGAACCACACTGGTCAAGGTCTGCTGACTTTTAAATAGTTATTTATTAATCACAGGGGAAAAAATTTTAACATATTTCCTGTTGAGTTCGATTTTTCAGCTATTTTAGACTTAAATAGGCATGCTGATTTCAAAACTGCAGTTAGTTTTCTTCTATCATGGCAAGTTTTTTTCTGTACAGCTTATCTTAATGTGACCACTCTAGGCTGGATGGAGCCTGGATCTAGGGAAGCACTAGTGCTCTCCTATTGGCTAAGAGCAAACCTCCCTCAAGTGGGGAGGGGTGGGAGATGACCTTGGAGATCAGTAACAGGTTCATACTTGTCTAGGCTATTCAGTTACACGAGAGATAGTGTGATGGTTGTGTGCCACTCTATATAGTGAATGGTATTCCAAAGTGTAGTCCAAGTTCTTGTCTGTATACGAGGAGTTAGCAGAATTTATTTTTTTATTTACATACGTACTTATTTCCTTTCCTTCAGATTATGTCTGCCTCTGCTATTTCTCATCGTAAGTGCCTTAACAACCCTGATTCGTTTTGTTATATCTGGCAGTTTCACCATTTCCAGTCAAAGGAAAAACATCAGGACATTTGTCAGGAAACTCTATTTTGCATATTTTAAAGTAAAATTTGGTGATCCAGATAAGTCTTGGGTCACTCACAAAGTGTGCAAGCAGTGTGTCAAGAGTTCATGGATGTGGATGAAGAAACACGTGATAAATTGCCACTTGGTATACTTATGGTTTGGCGAGAGCCCAGAGATCATTCAAGTGACTGTTACTTTTCTATAGTGAAAACATCAGGATATAACAAGAGTATCCTAGCCTACCATCAGCTGTACACCCAGTGCTTCATTCAGCTGAAATCCCAGTGCCAGTTTTCATTGAACTACCCTCTTTCGAAAAACAGGAGTATGGTGAAGAACTAAGTGACAGCAATGATGAAGATTTTGAAATTGAAGATGACTCAGTTCGTAAGGGATTTGATCAACATAAGTTGAATGATTTGGCACAAGATTTGGGATTATTCAAAAAGGCTTCAGAACTCCTAGTAGCAAGATTGCACAAGAAAAATTTGCTTGAAAAAGGAGCGAAGGTATCCTCCTTTCGAGCAAAAGAAAGTGCATTTCTGCAGGACTTTCAAAGTGACAGTGGCTTTGTGTATTGTGATAACATACATGGTATAACGGAGGAATTGGGAATTCCAATCTATAACACAACTGAATGGTGACTGCTCATCAGTCGCTCCAAGCAGAGCTTGAAGTGTGTCCTCCCCCACAATGGCAATTTATTTGATGCGGTCCCAATTGGACATTCAGTTTGTTTTCATGAAGAATATGAAAATATAAAGAGAGTCATTGATCTGTTGCAATGTCACAAACACAATTGGATCATCTGTGTTGACCTTCAAATGGTCTGCTTCCTTCTTGGTCAGCAATGCGGATACACCAAGTATCCCTGTTTTCTGTGTATGTGGGACAGCAGAGCTCATGCGAAGCATTGGGTGGAGCCGAATTGGCCTCCAAGATCTGACCTCAAACCTGGTAATCCAAACATTCTACATGAGCCACTTGTTGACAGAAAGATCATTATAGTCCCACTTCTGCCCAGAAAACTGGGTCTCATGAAACAATTTGTTAAAGCTTTGCCTACTGAGGGAGACTGTTTCAAGTATCTCATTTTGGCGTTTCCTAGCCAGTCATTTGAAAAGATAAAATACCTTAATATGTATGTTTGGTAGCAGAACTTTACTACTTGTACACAATTTGACTTACAGTTACAATATATAGCCTTTATATGAATAAAATAACTCTAAATAAACAGTATATTCAGGTAATTTTTTCTTTATTTTCCTTTGTATGTACATTTTGTATGACTTTTGGGACAAAGGGAGGGTATCCTGTACCTTAAAAAATTGACGTGATAGAGAAAAACTGGGGTCATTTTTGGATTCAGATGCAAAAGTTAGTCAAAAACAAGTGTCAGATCTAACTCAATGAAAATTGCATTCCCCAGTGTCATTTGTCCAAACATTTTTGTGATAACTGATCTATTAAAATTTTCTACTCCTCCTTGGATCACTTTTGGAAACTTAAAATTTATAATAAAATCCTTTGTTTACTGAAGGTTTTCAAATAGTTACCAAAGAGTCGAATATACATTTTATTATAATCTTGATTTTAATTAAAATACAGAATATACAATATTATGTTCACTTTAGGTACACAAAAGAGTTTTCAACATATATATACCTAATGAAGTTATCACCAAGTCTAATAACTATCTGAAATTGTGCAAGTTTATTACAATATTATTGACTATATTCCTTATGCTGCACATTACATTCCTGTGACTTACTAGTTTGATAACTGGAAATTTGTACCTCTTACTCCCCTTCACCTTTTTGCCCTTTCCCCAACCCCTTCCCCTCTGGCCACCATTAGTTTGTTCTCTATGTCTATGAGTCTGTTGTTTTATTTTGTTTTCCAGATTCCACATTTGTCCTTCTCTGTGTGACTTATTTCACTTAGCATTATACTCTCAGGAACCATCCATGTTGTCAGAATGGCAAGATTTCATTCTTTTTAATAGCTAAGTAATATTCTATCATATATATGTATAAACACACAAACATATAGGATCTTTTTTATCTGTTCATCTGTTGATGGACACTTAGGTTGCTTGCATGTCTTGGCTATTGTAAATAATGCTGCAATGAAATAGGGGTGCATATATCTTTTCCTATCAGTGTTTTTGTTTTCTTTGGATATATACTCAGAGGTGGAATTGATGGGTCATAAGGTAGTTCTATTTTTAATTATTTGAGGAACCCCTTTAATGTTTTTCATAGTGGCTGCACCAATTTGTATTCCCACCAACAGGGAATGTGGGTTCCCTCTTCTCCACATTCTCACCAACAGCTGTAATTTGTTATTGTTGTTGTTTTTTATAATAGCCAATCTGACAGGTGTGAGGTGGTATCTCATTGTGGTTTTGTTTTTCCCTGATGATTAGTGATGCTAAGCATCTTTTAATGTGTCTGTTGACCATCTGTATGTCCTCTGTCCATTTTAAAATCAGATTGCTTGTCTTTTTTTTTTTTTATGTTGAGTTGTATGAGTTCATTATATATTTGGATGTTAACCCTTATTGGTTGTGTCATCTGCAAATATCTTCTCCTATGTAGTGGGTTGCCTTTTTGTTTGTTGATGGTTTCCTTCACTGTATGAAAGCTTTATAATCTGTGATTATGTCTCCTTATTTATTCCAAATTTGGATATTTTGTTTTCTAATTAAGTGATTTTAGCTTTTATCTTTATCCATTTATGGTTTATTTTCCTGTTTATTTTCTAATTTCTTAAGAAAAGCACTACTTTTTGCAAAAGTTTAATCTTCTTAAATAACAGAGACTATTGCAACTATAAATTTTTCTTTAGCATTTTCTCACTTCTTATGTTATAGAGTCATTTCCATCACTTTCTCGGTAGTTTATTATATCAATCTTATTATTGTCCCACACTCTTTACCTTAAGACACACTGAAATGAATTTATTTATTCTCTTTATAGTTAATCTCATCTATGCTTATGATTTAAGCTACTACTTTTAAACTAATTGCTTCCAAATTTCCCAGAAGCTGCAGACTCAGGTATTCAACCTGCCTCAAGACATAACTAGCTTAATATGCTTGAACTGGTTAACATTTCTCCAAATCAACCATAATTATATTTTCGCAATCGTTTATACCACTATCCATGTAGTTGCTTAAGTGAGAAACAGAATGCAGCCTTAACCCCTACCTGTTCCTCACATCCACATTCAGTAAAACAAAAAAGTCTGATTATTTTACCTTCTAAATAAAGTTTACTTCACTTTATGTTCTCCATCACTGCTGTTGCTGCCCCAGTTTCCCCCGTTTTAAACCATTTTTATCATTCAATTACAGTTGACATACATTATTGTATTACTTTCAAGTGTACACTGCAGTGGTTAGACATTGCATAACTTACTTGGTGATCATCCTGATAAATCTTGCACCTGTCTGACACCAATTTTAACCCTCATCATCTACAGAAGATTATTACAAAGCTGCAAGTCTTTTTTTTCTCATGCCACCAACCCCATCCCACCCTGAACACATCCCACCTGACCTCTAGAATGATTTATCTAAATTGCAAATCTCATCATATGGTATCCTCACTTAAAAACCCTTCAGTGCTCCACCTTTCCAACACAAACTCAATACAGTCTGGTAGTTCCTACTGAAGACAAAGGCAACTAACAACAATAATATATTAGTATGAACTACTTAATGAGGTATTTTATTAATGTGCCTTTGTATTTAAGGAACTATGGGCCCTGACCAGTGTGGCTCAGTTGGTGGGAGCATCATCCTGTAAGCCAAAAGGCTGTGAGTTTGATCCTTGGTCAGGGCACATACCTAGGTTGTGGGTTCAATCCCCAGTTGGGGTGCATATGGGAGGCAGCCAATTGATGCTTCTCTCTAGCAATTATGTTTCTCTCTCCCTCCCTCCCTCCCTCTCCATCTCTTGCTAAAACAATGAAAATATGTGCTCAGATGAGTATTAAGAGAGAAAGAGAGATGGAAGGCATTTGGTAGAGAAAAGGAGACTGACATTTGTTCTCTGCCTATTGTGAATCAAGTCCTATGCTCAGGCTTTATCATCTCATTTAATCATTATAACATGCTTGTGCTATGGGCAGTCAGGAATGCTTCAAATGCAAGAATCAGACTATCTCACAGTTGGTAGGTAGCTTAAACCACAAAGACAGTTTATTCTCTCACAGTACAATAAATCTAGAAGTTGCTGTTTCCAGCTCAAAGATGCCATCAAAGACTCCTAGACTCTTTCTATTTTTCCATTCTTCTATACCCAGATTTTCATCCTTAGTCTTGTTTTTTATAAATGTAAGATGGCTACTGAGCCCCAGATGTCACCAAAAAAAGGAAAAAGAGGTGATATCAGGGAGCTCTCCTTTCAGACCTGGCCCCTTTACAAGGAAGCCCAAACAAATTTCCATTTCCATCTTCTTGGCCAGAACTGGGTCCCCTAGCTACCCATGTCTGCAAGAGAGTGAGAGAGCAAGCACTTAGGGGTTTCAGGCTTGCCTGGTGAATGGCAATAAGTGGCAGGGGTTGGGGGTGGAAGTGGCTAGAAACTGGTCCCAGGATAGCGACCCCACAGGTATCATTATCTCCAATTCGCAGATGAGGTTAAGGCTTGCCCAAAGCCCCGCTGCTGGTTAGCGGTGAACTTTGGATTGGGAATTGAGTTTTGTTTCCAACACTTGTACTGTCTTCTCTATACTACTGCAGTCTCTCCATGTACTCTGACTAGAATTTCAGATATTTAGAAATGATTAAGGGACATTTGTTGGCATCTGTTATTTGCCCCAAATCACACCACAATATGTTCTTAGGCCCATTGGATGGAGTCACCCTAGAATGTACCAAGGATGAAGCCACCTTCTGCCTCTTTAATAAAGCCACATGTAAACCATGTTCCTTTTGCTAACGGAGACATTAGGGACTACACTGACTTAGACTGACTTTGAAGTATAGTAGTTAAAAAGAAACCATGTTCAAAGTATTTAAACATGTATAGCATGCTTTCTCTAACCTTCCTGATCCTCAATTGAGAATCCTTGTTCAATTTCATAATTTAGTTGTGAATAAGGTTTTGGACACAGTCATTCTGACCTTTGGACATTTCACTTAGCTTAATGAATATCCTCTAATTTAATTAGTAATGATGGTTAAACCTCCTCTAAACATATCAAAGAAAAAAATTTAAATACTCACCCCAAGAGCAGGTTCATTTCTAAGGTGGGTAAATCTGCATATGAAATTTTATATCTTCTGTTTCTTTCATCCTTGCTTTAATAAATGAGAATCTACTGGGAAGTGGTCCAACTTTTATCTTCTGTGTCACTAAGATTTTAACCTTTTCTTAGTTATTGTGCAACAACTGTGATATCACAATGGGAAGATTATGACTTCAGGTTATAAGAAGGAGAAGAAGTATAGTATATAAACAGTGAAAACATAAAACATGTACTTATTCTGACTCTACTGGAAATCCTTCTTTCCTGACAGTAATTTTCAGTTGCATATGCTAATATCTCATTTTCTATAAAAATGAAGCTGCAGGAAATTTAACAGCTGAGGTTACAAAAATATATATATATATATGTTTCAGGAACATGAAGATGGAAACAAAATCTTTTTCTTTTGAAGCAAACCAATCTCAGCCATTAAAATGGACTTAAAAGGTCTGCATCCATCATCAAAGATGGGGTAATCATGAGCATTCATGCTACTCTTGGAGCATCATTAGATTAAAAATTACTGCAGTGTTTTCAGCCGCACGAATTGTTTTAATCATGTCCTCATTTTTCTTTCAAACTCAAACAATTTTCCTATTATGGAGTATATTACCTTTGGAGAAATAAGATGACTTGCATATAAATTTTCAGCTTTGAACAGGGGACAGCCATTTCTTTACATAGTTTTCCCTCCAAAAATATTTGAAAGATTTGAGTTTTTGTTGTTACATGAGTTTTCAGGTGAAAAAAACAAAGAAGTTAGGAAATACAATTAAAATAGGCATATATATAATACATAAAATCTTGAGACTCTTGTTATGTGTAATACAGAGATGAAAGAAACACAATATTACACAGAAGCAAAACCTGTAGCATTCTTCAAATTTAGTTTATGTCAGAACAAAATGTTGCTGTAGAAACATTACATCCCAACAGAATTCCTGGAAGTTAAAGATGTGCTTGCAGACTTGCTTCCAGATGCTGACTTGCTGACTTGTCAAATGAAACTTGGCATTTATCATATGGGAGATTTTATCTCAAAACTTACTAGGAAAACTACCCAGGACTTGGAGTACAGTGCTCGCAATGGAAAGGAAAGTGATATCATAAGAATACCTCATCTGGTAGATGTCTCAGGATTTTGGATTCAGCACGTGCCAGCCTGATTGTTTTTCTCTTCCCTCATCAACACCCTCTACAGAGAAGTAGCTCTAAAATAGTATTGATCCTGGTGACCAGATGATGGGAAATGACTCTCTTAATAAAACTGTTCACCCACGTTAGGAAGGTTAAGGCTTTCTGAGTACCGGTGAGGGAATTACATGTTCCTATAGACTCTTCAGGGGCTCTCTTTAAGAGTAATTTTCCCCTAGTAATTATACAGCAATTTGCTCTCAGAAAACAGACTGATTAATTAGGAGGCAGCTAAATGAGTTCTTTTAAAACGTCTAAAAATGTTCTTGCTGCTTCTTTTCTAATCCTTCTCAATCAAACCGACAGCTTTTTAAAAAATCCCCTTTAATAGTGAATGCATAACAAGTACATTGGAACTCAAACCATTACCAGGGCCTTAGTTTAAGGAGGAATTTTAAGTCCTACGAAGAGTTGCGCTCTGTTCACTGAAACGCCATTGGCTGGACGGCCGACACCACCCCGCCGCGGCCTTCCTCTCGCCGTTGTCACGCCCCACTGGGCTGCTCTGACCGCTACCGCTACCGGAGCACAGCAGCTCACCTGCGCTTGGGCTTTCGGCCTCGGGCTGTGAGCTCAGCTTTCCACGGAGATCATAACTTTGCTCCTTGCCAGCCCTTGCTCACAATAGATGCAAATCATCCAACCTGTAACAATGTATATAAGTATATAAGTATAGCAGAAGGTAATGCCTTTTGTGCCCTTAAAAGGGGGTAGGAAGCCCCACTGCTGAAGTTTGGGCTGTATATAGTGACTTTCTCCCAAAAAACACAGTATGGAAAGAGGGGACAAAAGAGTAACTTTACAGTTGAGGGGCTGGATAAACTCTACTTCAAGCCAGGTAATCAAAGCCAACATCAGTAGTCACGAATCACATTAACGATACGTATCTTTGATAATGATGTGATGAAAACGGCACTTTACCCATGTGATCTTCTTCCTCTAAACCCATAACCTTAGCCTAATCACGAGAAGAAGATCAGACAAATCCCAAGAGTAGGGCATCCGAAGAAATGCCTAACCGGTACTCCGCAAAACTGTCAAGGTCATCGAAACAGGGGAAGTCTGAGCAACTGTCACAGCTAAGAAGAGCCTAAGATGACATGATGACTAACTATGGTGTGGTATCCTGGGACCAGAAACAGTACATTGGGTAGCAACTAAGGAAATCTGAGAAAATTATGGACTTTAGTCAATAATAATGTCAGTATTTTTTCATTAGTTGTAACAGATGTACCACGCTTATGTAAGATGTTAATAATAGGGAAATTGTGTGCTGGCTGGCAACTCTCGGTACTATTTGCTAAATTTTTCTGTCAATCTAAAACTTTTCTATAAATAAACCCTATTAATAAAAGTAAGGGAGAGATGGGAAAGGCTGTGGAGCATTGGGGCTAATGACATATACAAAGCTCGGTGTTTGCTGTTATGAATTTGGAAACCAAAGTGGGACTCTGAGAAAAATGTGAGGCACCCTGCCCCACTGGGGACCTGGCTTGCCTGAGTGGGCTGGGCTCAAGGTGAGAATGAGAACCAAGTATCTCTGTTTTTCTGTGTGCAGGTCAGCACCTTCAACCTGAGCACTGGGGTTCATCATGTGTTCGTTATGGGCTTCACACTGCGCTCAGTGCTTTACATACATTATCTCACATAGGAATTGACAGATGAAGGAAACTGAGGCACAGAGAATTCAGTAGCTTACCTAATAACACAGCTAGTAAATGGAAGAGTCTGGATTTGAACTCAAGCAGTTTGATTTTAATCAGGTATGAATCACTGGTTTTGGACATTTGAAATTCCTAAACTATGTTTGGCAGACCCAGTTAGTCCTCTGCACCAGGAGGTTTACAGTTTTGGGGGTTGGCTACAGGGACAGGTCACTAAAAGTCCATGACATATAGCATTTATAATATTGCTGAGACGTGGACCACAATCACCCTGCTGTGAAATTGGATGGTGGGATTCTGTTTCATACAGTCACTTATTTGTGGGTCTCTCAGATCTAACCCCTGCAGACCTGGATCCTCGGATCCAACCTCCTTGGCTGCAGTGCTCAGCAGCTCCTCGGTGGGTTTCTCCTTTGTGGAAGGGTGTAGGAATGATACTAATAACAAATGTGTTACGTGGCTTTCTTGTCTTGATACCTAGTGGATAGTTCCATAGTATTGACTGTACTTGTCACTAAATAGGTAGATATAAGCTCTAATTGAACACATCACCAAATGCTTTTCCTATATGCCGGATTGGTTTACCCAGGACAGTCTCAGTTTAAAACTGTTATCCCCACATAATTATTAGCAGTGCCTTCTTCTGCTCTCAAATGTGCCCCAGTTTGAATGACAACTTTTATAGCCACTATGTCTATAACACAGAGAAAATCTGCCACTCCCAAACTAAAATCTCTAGAGACCACACCAACTGCTATTCTAGTATGCTGGTGACAGCTGGGGCCTCTTGTTCATTTGGAAAAAAAAAAGTGATTGTGGAAGAAATTGTGATTTTCAGGCATGTGATTACTCACTTATTCCACACGGGTAATGGTTTTCCAACTTTGATTAATTTCAACTATATTTCTTTTGCAATCAGAGTGTAACTACTGAACAAAGCACATTGCCTAGAAAAGAGATATACTTTGTGACCATTACCTGAGTTCTGAAAACTGGATGGTTGCCCTTAAGAAGTGACAGATGGCATCCTCCTCTCAGAGGACGGTCAGCACAGTCACATGTGACACCACATTGAGCATCCATGCATCAACAGCTAACCTGTTGGAATAGGGCCAAGAGCAGAAAGTGTTTTAGTTCAACCCTAATTGTCTTAAGTTTTTTGCATTTCTCATATTGAACATACATCCTGAATTTCTTTTCAGAACTGATACACCTTGTCTTATACTGAGTCCACAACACTGGCTACTGCTGCCTATCACCTGCCATCATCTTCTATAGTTCTTTACAACTTTCTCCAAACTAAATCATTTCCGCTGTCCATCACTTTATCATTTTCAAGGTTAACAAATTCATCGAAAATTATAGATAGGGTTTTACTTCCAAAATCTCTTAAGCTAAGCACCAGCTATTAATTCCTACAATTTGCCTTCTCTCAAGGATTTTAAGATTTGTTGCAAAATTCTCTTCTCCCATGGTCACAGTAGCAACCTCCAAGAAATCCAAATACGCACTCAATTCTAAGCGTCAACTAAGCCTCTTGTTAAAATATTGTTATATGTGTGGTAAAGGCCTCTGCTGTTGACTGTAGCCAAACTAATTGTAAAATATAGACCAGACCAAGTTCTGGAAATGCAAAGTAGTGATGGTTGCGCAATAATGTGAATGTACTTAATGATATTCAGAGAAGGAAAACTCTGACTCCAAAAAACCTCCGCTGCCTTGCGGCATACCTCTTCAGGGGAAAGGCTAAGGGAGTAAACCCCGACAGAAAATCCGGAGCCGGAGTCCCTAAGGCGGTTTGACGTTGTAGTCAACACCGGCAACTCCTGCGGCGCACCTGAACCCAAGCTGTATCGACTCCGTCTTTCCCTTGGACCCTTCAGCTGCGAAGAGAGGGGGGGTCTGCTGCATGGGCAACAGCAGACCCTCCATATCACCCTGCCCAGGCTCTGTAGCTTCAGCTCCACTGGAGAGGACACTCCAGCGTCATCGCAAGATGTCGATTCAACACGGGAGGAGACAGATGCCGTGTCACTCCCGAGTCGGACTGCACAGCCATTCTCGGCGGTGCAGATAGACACTTAAGAAGCTACACCATCGTCTCTCGAGACGGACGGCTGCCGACGACGACGACTTAATGATATTAAAATGTACACTTAAAGTGGTCAAAATGGTACATTTTATGTTATGAATATTTTACCACAATGTATATTGAAGCACTGGGAGCCACATGTGTGTGGGGGTGGGGTGGGTAAGTGCCACTTGGCTTGGTTGAAAAAATGCAGCCAAGCATGAGAGAAAGGCAGCAGTCCCTGGTGACTTGTTTGACCATCGTTGGATGGTCTAAACATGTAGTGAACTTTTTGAAAGATTGGTATTAATGCTGTCTTATGAGACCAAAAAAAATTATTGGTTGCACAAAACAAAAGTGGACAGGCACCATCCTAAATATACAAACAGGTAATAAATATATTTATTCACAAATATTTATTGCACTATTGCTCTCCTATTTCATCAGATCTAAGACAATATAAATTATTAAGCCAGTTTTGGATTTATTATATTACTTTCTATTTTTTGTATATCTGAAATACTTAACTATTTAAAAGCTCTAATATGACCGTGGCCTGGTAACTCAGTTGGTTAGAGAGTTGTTCCAATATACCAAGGTTGCGGGTTTGATCCCTAGTCAGGGCACATACAAGAATCAACCAATGAGTGCATAAATAAGTGAAACAACAGATCAATCTCAATCTATCTTTCTCTCACTTCCTCTCTCTCAAATCAATAAATTTTTAAAAATTTTTAATTTTAAAAGAGCTCTAATACTATCATAAATACCCTGAGTTCTGTTATGATGTAAATTTACTTCATTTATGAACAATCCAAACAGGATAAAGGATCACAAAGAAGCTAAGGAAATAAACAGAAGCTCTAGTTGTAGAAGGGAGAATAGTTCAGAAGCAGAGGGGAAAGAGCAGTTAGTAATTAGTAGTCTGTACCTCAAATTTTTCCTAGAAGATACCTCTTTTGGGCCTAAGATAAAATCAGGTGTTTTATACACATTCAAGGAAAATCTGGGTGGCTGAAAAGTCCTAGATTCTCTACAAAACAGAGACATGGCATCTTCTGACTCTCATGAATTTAAAACAAGTCACTATACAGGAATTTGAAGAGAAAAAGATGTGCTATAAGTCACAAGAATTCCCATAGCAAGAGATTCCAGCATGTCAAAGTTACATGACTTTATAAACAGAATCCAAAATAAATCACTGATGATCTAATAATTAACTACTTGGGCTTTGGTCTTAGACAGACTGGTCATAAATATAGCTTTAATTATTCACTTGCTGAGGCTTTAGACAAGTTACCTAAAGTTTGCTCCCTAATCAGTTATCTGGAGCTAGCACTCACTACCTACCTCAGAGGATTACTGGGAAGGTTAAATGAGATAAAAGCAGCTTCTAATACATGGTTCCAGGCACATATTAAGTGCTCAATAAATGTTAGCTGGTGCTATTAATATGCTAAAATGTTTTTTTCCTTTTTTAAAAAATTAGTACTAATAAATACTCACTAAATAAAGGGTCAGAAAAAAAAAAAAAAAATAAATAAATAAAGGGTCAGCCCTGGCTCTGATCCTCAAATAGCTATGCAACTCAAGGTGAGTAATTCCACGTCTCTGTATCCCAGTCTCTTTAAGTGTAGAATTAGACGTTTTTCCAAGTTTATCCCTTTTATGGATCTATTCTCTCTCCCATATCTTTCAGCATTGCTGGTGCCTTTCTCTGTTCTCCCCCATGGCCTCACTGCTTTCTCCACCCCCTAGCCCTTCTTTGCTCTCTAAGCACTAAGACACTTCATTTCCCTTTCTTATGTGGACAGTGTTACAGCCAGTGAGAGTGAGAGGAGAAGCAACAGAATAACAGGCCATGAGTCTAAAAGGCTTATTTGGCCAGCTGTGACAGGTGGGCTGAGATCAGAAAGGTGGAAAGGTGTCAGCCACAAACAAAAGTAAAGCAGGGGTTTTTAAAGGGGATAAGGGGGATAGGGAGTTGAAAGGACATTCTGCAGATGGCTTTGGGGGAGTTGGCTCTGAGAACAGAGTTTACTAAAACAGAAAAGTTACTAAATTATTACCAGCATTCCAAGATATCTTTGAAGGACACAGGCCTTCACTGGCATCAGCTGTTACTGAGGGGGGCAGCAGATTTAATGGGGCTTGCTAAAATCATACCAGAATTCCTGGAACCCAGGTCTTATGACTAAGAGACAGCCACCATCATCTCCTAATCACTCACTCTGCTACCGCTTTCTCCCCCTTCCAAGGCATATTCTACGTGGCTTCTAGAATATACTTTTTTTTTTTTGTACAGACATCGTTTTGTATTTCTGTCAATGTATGTTTGGTACAGATTCTTAGAAATGGGATTGCTGGGCCAAAGGTGAAATACATTTGTCATTTGACTACATATTGTCAAATTCCCCTCAATAGAGGTTGTGCCATTTGCATTCCCACCAGTACTGTATAAAAAGTACCTGCTTCCCCACAGACTTGCTAACAACACAAATTAATAAACTTTTGAATTTTATATGCATATCTCTTTTCTTTTTTTATTTTCTTGCAGCTTAATTAAGATACAATTGAAATACAATATAGTGCACACAATTTGATGGTTATTGCCGTATGGATGCAATTCTGAAGTCACCTCTACAATTAAGATAATGAATACATCTCTCTCACCCCAGAGTCCTCATGTTCTTCTTTTTTTTTAAGTATATTTTATTGATTATATTGTTACAATTGTTCCAATTTTTTTTCCTTTGCTCCCCTCCGCCCAGCACCCCCCTCCTCCAACAATCTCCCCCGCCCCAAGTCCATGCCCATGGGTCGTACATACAAGCTCTCCAGCTTCACCCTTTCATATATTCTTCTTCTTCTTTTTAACAATTAATTAATTAGTTAATTAATTGTTTTAACAATAAAAAATAACAATCCCTCCCTCTCAGACTTAAGACCCTTTACAATCTTATAAAGGACAATGGGCGAAGGTCTCGAGCTCTCCTAGCTGCTTCAAGCTGGACATGGTCATCGTCCTACCTACCCTTGGGTCCAGACATCCCTAATAAGAGTGGGGGTGTGGAGGGGAGGGTGGCCTTCCCACATGGGGAAGGATCGTGCAGACTCCAGGTTGGTTGGCTGTCCCCGGACAACGGCATGCTTGATTTAACAGCTGGCATCCTTGTTGTATTCTGGAGGCAACAGATTTGGCAACAGGGTTAAAAGACATCATTCAATCCATAACCACTAGATGAAAAAAGACAGGTATTAATTTTTCAATGTCCCACATTAGGGAAAAGAAGGGCTTCTTTGGAGGAAGGTGTGCCAGATACATCTCACCTGTCCAAAACCCTTTTGCCCATTATATTTAGTTTAAGCTGAGGGAAATATTTTAGGTTTCCCCCCTCTCAGGCCTCTGGGCTCTTTCTGTCCAAGCCATTAAGACAGAAAAGGGAAACCAGTTTTAAAGTGAAGCCCACAGACCACCCCATACTTCATCAACCCAGCCACTTACTTCAGCCAAACCGTTGAGTCTCAGGAGGCAGCAATGCAGACAGGATTAAGTGAGGCCTATACATACAGACAATCACTCAGGTAATGATATCATAGGCTTATGCCCTTTGAAAGCAGAAAACACATGTTAATTTACGTAATATAACCCACATACAAGTCTCTAAATCTGTAGGACTGTCTTATCGGAAAGACATCCAGTTGCAAGGCATTTGACATTCTTCTTGCCTGTAAATTAAACATCTTTGATAATACCACAGACATAGTTTCAGTTTCAAATGAAAACAAATTTTAAATGAAAAGAAACTTTAAAGACGGTTAGCTGCACTACTTTATAGTCTACCACTGAGCATTGTGATTTTCCTTGAATCACGATTTTTCTCCCTAAGATTACCTTCATTGTCATTAAAGGGACTGCATTAAGTCCACTTTAATTTATCCTGTTCATTTGCATAAACACAACAAGAGCAGAAAATGATCACTTATGATCTTTAGTTCTGCTTTGCTGGAACTTACACAAGGAACATTTAGGGTGATCTTCAGTCTGTCCTTCAGGGCACAGAAGCAGAACCACATACCTGGCATTCAGCCTTGCCTGTAAACACGTGTCTTTTCCAAGTCCTTCTGGTTTTCCATTGTGCCTTAAGGTCCCTTCTAGCCATCTTTCAGGAAAACAACCTTCATTCCTTCCCTGGAAAGATTGCCATGGACTGCACATCCAACCAGGGCACCAGGCCTTTTTTCTCGTGGGCTTTTATTACCTTTGAAATTCAAATCCCAGTTCCTCAGGGCTTTTTGGTAACAACCAGAGCCCAAGCATGTCTCCTTTAGGCATGACATTCCAGTCAAAGTCTTAGTCAAAAAAACCTCTATTAACAACTGGTCTTATTAGTTTTATGCAAAGAAACTTATGCCAAACTCTGGAGGAATCAGGTAGGAAGAAAAATATACAGTGTGAAGGAAAATCCTTGTCCTTCTAATATTCACTGAACTTGCATTTCTATTCTTTATATTTTCATTTTTTACTCCACTAAAAATTTGTTTTGTTTGATTTTCCATTACAGTTGTCCCACTTTTTTCCCCCTATTGCTTCCCTGCATCCTGCCCCCCCTTCTCCCACATTCAGTTTCCACCCAGTTGTCCATGTCCATGGGTCATTTATACATGTTCTTTGACTAGACCCTTCCCCTTCTTACCCCCTTCTCTCCCTCCCATCTCACCCCTTGTTACTGTTAGTTTATTCCTTGTTTACATGCCTCTGGTTCAATTTTGCTCATTTGTTTGTGTTGTTCATAGTTTCCTGTAATAGGTGATAGCATAAGGTATATTTTTTCGTTGCCTGGCTTATTTCGCTAAGCATAATTCTCTCTAGTTCCATCCATGTTGTTGCAAATGGTAGAAGTTCCTTCTTTCTTTCAGTACTTATTCGTTATCATTTTCCCCCTTTATACTTGTGTTCCTCTCTGTCTCGCTCTGTTTCTTCATCTTCTTAAAGCGGACCCTTTAGCATCTCTTGCAATGCTGGTTTGGTGGAGATGTATTCTATTAGCCTTCTTATGCTTGGAAACTCCTTATTTCACCTTCCATTTTGAATGAGAGTCTTGCTGGGTAGAGTATTCTTGGTTGTAGGCCTTTGTTTTTCATTGCTTGGAATATTTTTTGCCATTCTCTCCTGGCTTGTAGTGTTTCTGCTGAGAAATCTGATGATAGCCTTATTGGAGCTCCCTTGTACGTTATTAGTTGTTTCTCTCTTGCTGCTTTTAGGATCCTCTCTTTGTCTTTGAATGTTGCCATTTTAATTACGATGTGTCTTGAAGTGGGCCTGTTGGGGTTCATCTTCATTGGGACCCTCTGTGCTTCCTGGACTTGCATGACTCTTTCTGTCCTCATGTTAGGGAAGTGTTCTGTCATTAGTTTTTCAAAGAGGTTTTCTATCCTTTTCTCTTCTTCTCCTTCTCCTTCTGGAATTCCTATGATATGGATATTATTACATTTCATGTTGTCCTGCAGCTGTCTTAGAGCCTCTTCAGTCTTGTTCAGTCTTTTTTCATTTTGTTGCACTGTCTGGGAGTTTTTGTCTATATTGTCTTTCAGCTTGCTGATCCGATCTTCTGCTTCCTCTAGCCTGCTTTTAGTTCCTTCTATTGCGTTCTTCAATTCAGAGATTGTATTCTTCATTTCCTCCTGGCTCTTATTGATAGCTCCTATGTCCTTTTTTATGCTGGTGTAGTTCTCAGTAAGTTCCTTGTAGTTTTTCTGGAGTTCTTTGTAGTTTCCACTGAGCTCATTGAGCTTCTCCATAATCCATGTTTTGAATTCCATATCTGATAGTTTGCTCCCCTTTATTTCATTTAGCACTCTTTCTGGGGATTCTACCTTTCCTTTCGATTGGGGGTTGTTTCTCTGTCTCCCCATTTTTGTGACTCCTATTGTTTGTTGGTGCTTCTTAGAATGATCTGCACTTCCTGGCTCTGACCCTGGTGGTGTCAGATCCTGTACCAGTCTGGGCCTAGGCAGCCTGTTGGAGACTTCCAGGGATCTACTGCCTTTGTCTGACTTCTTTAGTTGTTAATCTGTTCAATCTGTGATTAGCCTTCAGGCTTAAGGAACGTGGGTGTGGCAGCTTAATTCCTGTAGGGAGGGCTTTTGCTTCCCCTCAGGCTGATGCCACTTGGAGTTGGGGGAATGGTCTGCCTGCAGTGTGGGGATGAGTCAGCACTGGGACCCGGTCGGCTGCTTTCCCAGTTCTCCCCTCAAAGCCACCACAGCAAACTCTCCCCAAGCATCTCTAATCCTCTCTGCCTTCCCTCTGCTTGAATCCAGGATAAGTGGGGGCCAAAATATTTTCGTATGTGATCCGCTTAAGAGCTCTTTTTCTGCAGCTGTTTCTCTCTGGCTAGCAAGAAACCCTGTGGCTTTTCGCTTTTCTCAGCTGGATACTATTTTACCTTACACTCTGTTGCTGTAGGCTGGGAAGCTCACCTGGGGGTTTAGACCCTGCCCTTCTCAGGGGGAACCCCCAGCTGCTGAGCTGTTTCTCAGTCCCTTCAGCTGCCACCCGTGTGAGCCCAGCCAGCCCTTCCACGTCTCTGCACTCCCTACCGGTCATGTTGTGATGTAGCGGCCTTTTCTGTCTCTCCATGGTTATAAGACTTCTCTCCAGCTGGTGTTCGGTTGGTTATTCCAGATGATTTCTCCAAAATTAAGTTGTAAATCCAGACTAGTTCTGGGAGGAGGTTAGTGTAGCTTCCATTTACTCTTCCGCCATATTGTTTCTCTAGAATATACATTTTTAAGTTCGAGTCTGATGATGGTTCCCTACAGCTTGCAGAATTCTCTTCCCAATCTGACCGCACTCTGTCTGGAATGGCTAGCCTTCTTCTCCTCTAGCAATATGTGGGATCAGCTTCAAATGCCACATCTCTTTCCAGCCTCTCTAGTTACTCTGAAACAAAGCTAGATTCTCCCCATATGCCCTATATATGTAACATTTTAGTAGCCTTTTACTATAGTGATTCTTGATATTGAAGCAAGACAAAACAAAAAATTAAAGCAAAAGAAAAATACCATATGATTTCACCTAATACAGGAACCTAATGAACAAAACAAACAAATGAGCAAAATAGAACCAGAGGCATGGAAATAGAAACAGACTGACAGAAGGAAAGTGGGGAGAAGAGAAGAGGGGAAGAAGGGGAAGGGTTTAGTCAAAGAACTAGTATAAATGACCCATGGACATGGACCACGGGGTGGGGACTGACTGTGGGAGAGGTGGGAGGTGGGTGGGTGAAGGGAGAGCAATGGGGTGGGGGGGGTGAAACAATGGTAATAGAACAACAATAAATTTTAAAATATTAAAATGTCAGGGGTTTTAATTTTCTGTAGAAGGATTGGAATGTAATGGGCATTCAATAAATGTTTGTCGGAGAATTTTAGAAAGTGCTATTAAGTGACATGACCAAAGACATAGCCCAATTATTTTGGTTTTAAGTCCAGTACCCTTTCAACTAACCAGGAAGGATAAAGGGGAACAACGTAAGAAAAATGTTAGTGGGGAGGTGGAAATCCAAGTTCCTCAAGATTCTCGGTCCCTCTTTAGACTGAACTGAAGTTCTGTTGAACTATGGATATAATCAATGTGTAGCAGAGAGGGGAAATTCTCCTCTCTGTTGGGGGAGATAATTAGTGATTCAGGTACGATGTGACGGTCACTTCAGCATGCATAGTGTTGGTATTGGAGATAGAGAGAAGTAGATGTAGCTGAGAAAAAATTATAAAGCAAAAAAGACAATATATTGCTAATGAATTGGTCAGATGTGGGAGGGTAAGAAATAAAAGGAGGTGTTCATTCAGGTGACTCTTGGAGGAAAGGTGGTGCTGATGACTGAGATGGGAAGCACCAGAGAGGTCTGGAAGTTATGCCAGAGAAAAGTGACGCATTGTAACTCAAGCTGCTCTTCACCTTTTCCACCTTCTGTCTGCTCAAAGGGTAGTTAATTGAACAAGCATGAATCATCAGTGGGAATCCAGGGACTTTTAGGTTGGAATACCCAGTCAAGTTTAATGGGAGTGAGGCTTCCCTCCTTGAATGCTGGGCATTGCAATAGTGTGGGATCTAGAGGTCTTGGCTTAACTGGAGGCTGCACACTTGATAGCTGTGTGATTTTGGACATACCACAATCTCTCCACTCAGTACCCTAATTGGTGAAATGGCAAAAATGATGCTGATTCATGGTTATTGTGTGCATCAAATTGGTAATATGCTTGAAGATGTTTTATGATATAAATTATCATTAACATATGATTTTAACTCACTGCTCCAGCCTAACCTTCTCCTCTGCTCACTTCCAAAGAGGTGACACAAATGAAAATGAAGTACGAAGCTTTTAGTGATTGTGTTTTAAGGGACTGAACTGAAGGTGGAAATGATTATTTCCAGAGTGCTATGTTCTCTCCACAAACATCATCCCCTTTTAATTTCTTAGACTTTTGGCTAACAGTTACAAAGATAAATGTGAGGTATCATCTCAGAAAAATGTATTCACAAGACTTCTACCAAATCAGCATAGCCAGAGGCAGATCTAAGGGAAATTAAGGAAGAATTTGTAAGTTGTCATCGGTGCTCTTCATCCTTCATGTTCTTGACCACCCTCATGACAGAACATGTTTTCGCTTCAAGAGCTGTGTTTCTCTACCTTGCCTGCACCTTAGAATGAACTGGTTCCCAGGTTATACCTCAGACCAGTTGAATCAGGCTCTGGCAGTGGCACTCAGGTATCGATATTTTGTGATGTTCCTCGGGTGATACCAATGTGCAAGTAAAGGTTGAGAACTACCATTCTAGCCTATTTGTAGTTTAACTGTGGCAAGTCCCTAAGAAAAAAAAGACATTCAAATGGTGGAACTGTAGGCATTGAGGACAGGCCACTTGGGCATATAATTTTGGTTGGACAGTAACTGAGTCATGTTCACCAGCACTCACCAGTGTTGACCAGCATATTAAAAGGTCCCATGCCCAAGTGTGGATAGTGTAATGTGGCCAGATTACTTGTGTTCATAGCTTGCTTCTGCCATGTGCATATGTAACCTTGGGCTGGTTTTCAGTCTATCAAGGCTTTTAATTTTTCTCATTGTAAAATAGAGTAAACAAAACTTTCTACTTCATAAAATTGTACATTAAATGATATTACCAATGTAAGGTGCTTAGTCTAGCACATTGCTCCTTGTTGCTATAGCTTCATGAAGAAATTCATGGGAAGAAGCAGAGTTAGTAGGACAAGCATTCCTAGATCCTTATTCATTCAACATGATTTGAGCAAATAGTATGTTCTAGCTGTTGTTCTAGTTACTGGGCTTCAGCTGAGAACAAAAAAGAATTACCCAACTCACATTGCTTACTTGGTCCTTTTACAGATCTTATCATAGATCTTACCTTATTACTTCTATGAAGCCAAGGCATCCTGAAGGATAGCTACTCTAATTGTGCTCAATGACCACTAAGGGTGGGAAAATGAAGGTCTAGAGCCATCAGGGAGAAGGTACCTTTCATCCATGCTTTCACTCTCTTTTTCTCAGTGTATCATGTTCTGATTGATTTCTTTAGCTGTGTCTTCTAGATTACTTATTCTAATTCTAGTTATATCACTCTGCTATTAATTCATTCATTGAGGGTTTAATTTCAGCCATTTATTTTTCTGTTCTTGTAATTTTTTTTGTTTTTTTTTCCTAAATCGTCCTAGTCTTTTTTGAAAGTGTTATGTTACATTCTTGTACTTTCATTTTCACCTTTTCTTTTCTTTAAATATTTCTAAAATAGTTAATTTCTATGTCCTATATCTGATCATTCAACTCTCTGGAATTCTTAGGGAAGGGGTGTGATCTTCCTTCTCCTAGCTGTTGTTTCTGCCAATAGTGGCTTGCTTGTACATGATTGCAATTTTGGACTGTAAGTACAAGTTTAACTCAGCTTTATTTATAGGAACACTTTGAATCTTGGATTGAAAGTTATCCCTCCAGGAAGAACTTTTTTCCTCCTCTGCTAAATGCCTGAGACTGTTATAAACCTGGGATCACTTTATATTCATTTCTGCTTTGAAATTTCTGGGACTATGTAGTATAAATGTGAATCCAAACCCATGCACTAACAGGTCTATGGTCACTAATTTTGAGGAGATGTTTTTATTCACTCAGAACCCTGGTCAAGACAGACACATTTGTTTCTTATCCCCCAATATGAGGCAAATGATTTCTATCCCACCCTTTTACTGTGTACCTTTAAGGGCCCCAGCATTACATAGCATGCTCAGTATCATTCCTGACTTTTTGCAGGGCCAAGATCATGTTTTTGTCCCTGCAGAGCCAATAAAACCATGTTTCTTGGTTGTGAAATTGGCAAATACCATCTGAGCTTAGATTTTTAACTTCTTTGTTTTGGGGCCCCAAGGATTTCTCTTTCTTTCATTCTCACCTTTACAGTTGAGAATATTTATTATATCTTATCTAAATTTTCTAAGTGTATTGTAATGAAAGGGCTTTCAAATTACCACCATATTGCAGAAAATTTTATGTTATCAGGGAGTTCTTTTTTATTGCTGCCTTTAAGAAGATTGCAATCCTGTTGGCTATTTATTTGGAAATAACCTTTAGAAAGTTGACCCTCCTAGACATCAGTGAGCTGGGATAAACATCATGAGTTTCACTGCTCTTCCATATCCCAGTCTAGCAAGCATGGGCATTGTTACTATTGCCTGGGTTAAGTGGATGCAACACCCAACTGAGCAACAAGCACTTAGTGAAGTACATTTGAAAGGTGAAGCAAGAAAATCATCTAAGAAAGAAGGGCTACTGAATGTTGGGCAATATATTTACTTAAGGATTAAACCCACATACATAATGGGAAGGAATAGATATAGTTAAATAATAAACTAAATAGGCTGTCTGCAATAGACTCAAATAACACAGGAGTTCAGGGACAGTGTGATTCTGGCGCTGAGGATCAATCCATTCCTGGAGTGAAGTTTTAGTCTTGCTCTTGTTCCAACAGCTATTTCTAAAGTTGAGGAATTTTTTAGGGCCTTCACATCACAGGAAAGGGCAACTAATAAGTAGTGATTTTCATGGAGGGGTCTCCTGACCAATAGCCTCAAAATCATCTCAAAAGTTTGATTTAAAAAGCAGAATTCTGAACTCCACCCTCAGATATTCTGATTCAGTAGTCTGAGGTGGACTCTGGAACTCTTCACTTTTAACAAGCGCTCTTGGAGACTCTTGAGGACACTGAAGTGGGAGAAGCCCTGTGCAGAATGTGTTTGCATGTAAAAGAGTGGGTTGCCATAATTTCAGGATCCCCACTGATCCATGCAGTAGGGATAGAAAAGGCCAAATAGTGGAAAACCTACTTCAGTCCTTGAGATCGAAAGTCTCTAAGTCTCTGGTGCGTTAAAAACTTAAATTTTGAACTGCTACAGGGGAAGACAGAGCCAGAGCCGCAGAAAGCCCTCTGTAGTGAGTTCAGAACCCTTGATCCAAGAATGTGCTACTTGGATTCTCATGATGTCAGAATTGGACCACTGCAGAATAAAAAGTGTCTAAAAGAAGTCAGAGAGATAGACCCAGGACCATAAAAGAAGAGCTGTTGGAACAAGAGCAAGACTAAAACCTCGCTCCAGGAAGGGATTGATCCTCAGAACCAGAATCACACTGTACCTGAACGCGTGTGTTATTTGATTCTATTGCAGATAGCCTATTTAGTTTATTATTTAACTATATCTATTCCTTCCTATTATGTGTGTGGGTTTAATCCTTATTTCTAAATTAAAGCTTTATAAAACCCAATATAAAAGAATACCTTCTGTAAAGTTTATATAGAGACACTAGAGTCACTGTCCTACTGCTCAGAGCCTGAGACCGAACAGAGACCCCTGGAGCTCTAGTAGGAAAAAAAAAAAAGGTAGTACAGAATACAGAGTCTGGGAGGGGAGGAGGAGCCCATGATCAGTGGAATTAGGCAAAGAATTAGGTTTATAAAAATTAATTGCAAGTGCAACAGTCCTTAAGGAATGCCTTTAAAATGTAGTATTTTAAAGAGTGCCATTCATTTGGAATTGTTTTGGGGGAAAAAAATTAAGAATTTCAAATAAAGAACCTTGCTGCGATTGTTGCTTTAAGCACTATTTTTTTTGGTTTACAAATTACATGCCATTTTACAGACAACTAAAGAATCATGATCCAACTGTATTATTCTGTTACCCCATGTTTTAACAGTTCCATATGGTTAACGTCAGACAGTTGATTTCTTCAGAAACAATTAAAAATCTTGCCAGACACACAAGAAGAAATCATGTGAGCATGTTTTCTGCTTGCTGGTGACATTTCATTCCCACCCCATCCCTTTAGTCTCTAACAAATTACTCAGCCTGCTGGAGCGGGGTGCCTCAAAGGCTGGCTGGGGAATGACAGCCCTTGTCTGAGACATCCTCTCTGACCACAACCCAAATTGGGCTTTTAGGCCAATGATAATGCAGAAAGATCTGAATTTGTTGCTGTGGCACCAAATGACAATATCGAGAAATGAAGCCAGTGTAAAAAACAGCTGGTGGAGGCTTGAAATGCGGTATACCACTCAAACTAAAGGAATTGACAATAAATTGATAGGATGTAGGCCCATTTTGGAGGATTATTGGTCAGGATAGGCCACATTTTACTGCAATAGCATCCATCTCCAAATCCTAGTGACTTATGATCCTAGTAATCAAGATTCATTTCTCACTCATGCTGTCCGTTGGGGTGGGGACAAGTCCAACTCCCTGCCAAAGTCATACTCTGAGCCTCAGGCTGACAGAGAAGGAATAAACATGGCAAAGGGGAAAGAGAACGTGCTAGGTTTGTTACATGAATTGTCTCATTTAACCTACCAACCATCCAATGAGATACACGGACATAGACAACGGGGAGGGATACGATTGTGGGAGAAGGGGTAGGCTGGGGGGGGGGGGGGCAATGGGGGAAAAATGGGACAACTGTAATTAAAATAAAAAAATAAAATTAAAAAAGAAAAAGAAATATCCCTATTTTATAGATGAGGAAACAAGTTTAGGATAGTCAAGAAACTTTTTGAAAATTACTGCCAGTGAGTGGCAGAGGGAAAATTCAAGTCTATGTCTGTCTGAATGTGACAGGCAGGCTCTAAGACGACCCTCAATAATCCCCACACACTGGGATTCACACCCTTGTGGACTGGATTTAGTAACTTGCTTGCAGTGAGTAGCATTTGGCCAAGGTGATAGAATGTTTCTTCCAGGATTAGGTTACACGAGACAGTAACTTCCACTCTGCTAGCAGGCTCCCTCTATCGACTCTTTTCCTTGCTGTCTTTGACGATGCAAGTCACCATGTTGGATAAGCCCACACAGCAAGGAACGGAGAGGAACCTCTGTCCAACAGCCCTGAGGAACTGAATCTTGTCAACAGCCATGTAAACAAGACTGGAAGCTGATTCATTTCCAGATGAGCCTTCAGATGAGATCCCAGCCCTGTCAACACCTTAATTGGAACCTTATTAGAGACCCTTAAGTAGAGGATTCAGCTAAACCTTCTGAAAATTCCTAGCCCACAGAATCTTTGAAATAATCAACATTGTATTGTTTTAATCCACTAAATCTGTAGTGACTTGTCACATAGCAATAGGGAGCCCATGCTCTTTCCACTGCATTAATTAACCTCTTTTATACAGAGTGTACCACCCACACCTGTTCTCCCTCCTACATTCCTTGATTCGATTGGTGACAGCCTGTCTATCTGGTTTCCTAAGCCATACATTTGAGAGTTGTCCTACTTATCATGCATTCCCTCAGTTTCCATGTATAATGAGTGACCAAGTCTTGTGGACAATAGGTCCTCTACATCTCAAAACTCCTTGTTTCTCTCTCATCCCACTGTTTAAATTAGGCCATAGTCATCTCTTTCTTAGACCTTTTTTGTGGCTTTTGAATGGAGACACCTGCCTCCAGACTTTCTTTCCTCCATTTCATCTTCAAACATGTAACTGTTTCCCACATTGCTTCTAGAATAAGTCTACACTCCATGATATTTTCGTTAAGACATTGTAACTGGATGATATTTTGCTATGGAGTTCCTGTTACGCCCAGAACCTTTCTCCCATTTAGGCCCCAGATAAAATGTCCTGTATAAAACCTCTTCAAGGAAGGATTATGAGACCGAAGCAGGAAAACAAAATCATCAAAATCTTGGCTTTTACATTCTTAAAATTTGGATCAAAGCCTTTAAGGATACAAAGCATACATTCTATGCCGTGTAGTTTTTGAAGGATATGTGATCAGTCACAGTCAGTTTTCTTCACTCCAGACTGAAGGTTCTGTAGGCTGGGACACAGGAAAGGTGCAAGGAAAGCAAGAGACTTAAGATATCTGCGTCCCTGAGAAGGAGCTCTGCTTCCTGACTTGCTGTCCCCATCCCAGTCCTGGGGAGAGAAACAGAGCCAGACTTGAGTGATAGAAGGCTCAGAAAAAGCCTGAGAAGAATACTTCTGAAATAATAATAAGATTATTCCATAATGTAAGCCTTTTTGGATGATTGGTGTGTGGTGGTCTTGGAAAGTGCTTTCTTGAATAATGTTAGAAACCAAAGGGGGGGCTTGGGGGAATCAGAGAACAGAGAGATATGCACCTGGCTTCCTGGGCTTGGGGGAGGGCACAAGCATAGGGCAAGCCTGACAGAGCTCCCTGGCACCAAGCCGCACCTATGAGCAGCAGAGAGCCGGCTGAGTGAGGTGCCTGGGCAGACAGACAGGGGGCCATTTGAACAGACTGTTCATGGGAGCCAGGTGGGAAGGAAGGCATCTTAGTGGATGCCAGCAATAGGCAGATGGAAATAAAGAACAACCACTTCCCCTTCCTCAACTCTCTATTAATATTGCAGCACTAAGGAAGCCCTCAAATTTAGGCACAACCCACGGATTGGGGGAAGGGCTTCAATTAATGGAGATTTAGCATCAGCTCCTAGGCAAGAGAGAGATTTGGAATATAGGTTTCACCCTCTCAACAAGATTCCTTCTTAAACTCTTCCCATTTCTCTCCTACTTGGAGAGAAAGCATTAGACAAAGAAATTGTCATCCTAAAAGAATGGTGCTTTGGTAGGAACATCATTCTTGAGCATTGTAGGATGATGTGAGACTTAAGAAAGAGAATCACCCCAAGGCTTAGACCCAGATATCCTACCTCCTCTGGCCCTTTTCACTGTCTCTCTGACTCATTTCCTAGAGAGCTGTCTCCACCGCAGCCCTTCCCTGTCTGCTCCTCCTTTGGCCCTGAGGCCTTTCCTCATGAATTCAACTCCATTCCACCTGGAAAGTCCCAGAAGGATCACAGCCATGAAAATAATTTATGATCACCCTCTACGTGTCTCTTCTACTTGATGCAAGGGACAGGGAGAGAAGAGGACACTCAAATTTCCTTCTATTTTTCATTTTTACCCTTCACTACAAAACTTCTCATTGCCCAAACTGTAACTGGCAAGCCAGACCATCCCTGTAAACCACTGCAACTCCTGTGCTCCCGCTGGACTTTGATAAGAAGGACTTTGATAAGAATCGAGGCTTAGAGGGGGCAGAGTGAAATTTGATAGATTTGGGGGATTTATAGCCCTTAGGAGCTTGTACTTACTGGTGTTTGAGTGTGATACATGTCCAGAAGCAAAGGACAGCAAGGCTTATGCACTTAGAAAATAGACAAAAAATAAAACAAGCCAGATAACTATTCATTTAAAAGCTAATTCCTAATGTTTCTAACTATGCCATCCAGTTCAGACTAGAACTCCTTTTGTAGAAGAAGAGGATGTTGAAAGTACCATTGTTTACATCATAATCAACAAGCACAGTTTCAAGGAGACAGTGATGCTTGGGCTTTTGGTCAGGTCCTAACAAGGTTTTTGTTGGTGTTATGTGTGTGCATGCATAGGTGAGTGTGTGTGAGTGTGTGCATGTGAACACACATTCATGGTCTCCAAGAACTAAGAAAACTTAACAGCAAAACAGATTTCCTTTGTTGAGCAAAGATCTGCATCTCTGTAATTTCCACCTTGGTCAATATCACTCCAAAGAAATCTTTTCTCTTTTCTACAATCACTCCTTGAAGTTATTCAAAAATAGCGGACATGCTTTCAATTTTTTCTCCCAATTCCATCTTTCTAGACTGTGCTTTTAAATATAGGAGAGGAAGGTATGACTTAAAGGGAATAGATCAGAATTGAGCAGGGGTATTGTTCAGTTTGTTGTTGGTGAAGACTTTTGATTTGGCATCTTAAGTGTTATTGAAGGAGAACATAAATCCTCACCTGAGAATATGTTCATTGATTTTAGAGAGGGGGAGAGAGAGAGAAAAACATCTATGTGAGAGAAACATCCATCAGTTGCCTCCCATGTGCCCTGGCAAGGAATGGAACCCACAGACTTTTGGTGCAGGGAACTATGCTCAAAGCAACACAGGCACCCAGCCAGGGCCATGAGGGTTTTTTTTTTTTTTTTAATATTTATAAAAAATAACCATACATTATTATTATTTTAATAGATATGGGACTATTAAAAATATTTTATTGTTTATGCTATTACAATGTCCCAATTTTTCCCCTGTACCCTGCTCCACCCAACCCATCTCCCGATCCCACAGTCAATCCCCACACCATTGTCCATGTCCATGAGTCATGCATATATGTTCTTTGACTAATCCCTTCACTTTCTTTCAACCAATCTGCACCTCCTCCCTCCCCTCTTACAGCTGTCAGTCTGTTTCATGTTCTATGTCTCTGATTCTGTTTTGCTCATTAGTTTACTTTGTTCATTAGATTCCACTTATGGGATTTCTTTCACTGACTAGCTTATTTCGCTTAGCATAATAGTCTCCAGTTCCATCCATGCTGTCATGAAAGGCAAGAATTTGGTTTTTTTTTTTTTTTACTGCTGCATAGTATTCCATCATTTACATGTACCATGACATTTTTATCCACTGATGGGCACCTGGGCTGTTTCCAAATCTTGGCTATTGTAAATAGTGCCACTATGAACATAGGAGTGCATATATTCTTTTGAATTGGTGTTTTGGGATTCTTAGGGTATAGTCCTAGCAGTGTAATTGCTGGGTCAAAACGCAGCACCAGACTGTATTCCCACCAACAGTGCACTAGGGTTCCCCTTTCTCCACATCCTTACCAACATTTGTTGTTTGTTGTTTTATTAATGAAAGCCATTTTGGCAGGTGTGAGGTGATATTCAATGTAGTCTTAATTTGCACCTCTCTGATGGCCAGTGATGTTGAGCATTTTTCATAAGTCTATGGGCTCTCTGTATGTCCTCCGTGGAGAAGTGTCTGTTCAGGTCCTTTGTCCATTTTTGAATTAGGTTGTTTGTCTTCCTGGTGTTGAGTCATATGAATTCTTATGTATTTTGGAGATTAAATGCCTGCCCAATGTATCATTGGCAAATATGTTCTCCCATATAGTGGGTTCCCTTTTTATTTTGATGATGGGTTCTTCAGCTATGCAGAGCTTTTTAATTTGATGTAGTCCCATTTGTTTATTTTTTTCCTTTGTTTCCCTTGCCCTACAAGATGTATCTGCAAAAATATTGCTGTGTGGGATATCTGAAATTTTACTGCCTATGTTTTCCTCTAGAACTTTTATGGTATCACAACTTATATTTAAGTCTTTCAACCATTTTGAGTTTATTCTGGTGTATGGTGTAAGTTGGTGGTATAGTTTAATTTTTGGCATGTACCACTCCAGTTCTTCCAACAGCAATTATTGAAGAGACTGTCTTTACTCCATTATGTACTCTTGCCTCCTTTATCAAATATTATTTGACCATAGAGACTTGGGTTTATTTCTGAGCTCTCTAGTCTGTTCTATTGATCCATGTGTCTGTTCTTATGCCATTGCTAGACTGTTTTGATTACAGTGGCCTTATAGTTTGATATGAGGTATTATAATTCTTCCAACTTTGTTCTTCTTTCTCAAGATTGCTGAGGCTATTTGGGGATTTTTTTGCGGCTCCAAATAAATTTTTGAAATATTTGTTCTAGATCTGCGAAACATGCCATTGGAATTTTAATAGGAATTCTGTTGAATTTATAGATTGCTTTGGGTAGCATGGACATATCAGTGATTTTAATTCTTCCAATCCATAAACATGATATATACTTCCACTTATTTGTGTTTTCCTCGGTTTTTGGCTTCAGTGTTCTATAATTTTCCAAGTAAAGGTCTTTTACCTTCTCGATTAAATTTATTTCTAGGTACCTTATTTTTTCTGTTGCAATAGTAAATGGAATTTTATTCTTAGTTTCTCTTTCTGATAGTTCATTATTGGTCTATAAAAATGCCATCAATTTCTGAGTATTGATTTTGTATATCACTCACCACATACTTTGCCAAATTCATTTATTAGGTCTAGTAGTTTTTTTGTTTGTTTGTTTGTTTGTTTTTGAGATTTTTTGGTGGAGCCTACAGGGTTTTCTGTGTACAATATCATGTTGTCTGTGATTAATGACAGTTTTGTTTCCTCCTTTCCAATTTGGATGCCTTTTATTTCCTTTTCTTGTCTGATTGCTGTGACTAGGACTTCCAGTACTATGTTGAATAGAAGTGGTGAAAGCAGACATCCCTGTCTTGTTCCTGATCTTAGGGGCCTTTATTATGTTGCAGTATGATCCATCTATTCCCACTTTGCTGAGAGTTTTTATCATAAATGGGTGTTGTACTTTATCAAATACTTTTTCTGCATCTAGTGATATGACATGTGATTTTATCTTTTGTTTATGTGATTTCACATTGATTGATTGATAATAATACCAACCTTTCATCTCCAGGGGAAAAATCCCACTTAATAATAGTGTATGATCTTTTTAATATATTGCTGGATCTGGTTTGCTAATATTTTGTTGAGGATTTTAGCATCTATGTTCATCAGGGATATTGGCCTATAATTTTATTTCTTTGTTGAGTCTTTACCTGGTTTTAGAATTAAGATAATACTGGCCTCATAAAAAGAGCTTGGAAGTCTTCCCTCTTCTTGAATTTTTGGGATAGCTTGAGAAGTAGTCTTTGAATGATTGGTGAAATTCACCTGTGAAGCCATCTGGTCTAGGACTTCTGTTGGCTGGGAGGGTTTTGTCGCTGTTGTTGTTTTGCATGTTTTATTACTGCTTCAATTTCATTAGCTGTTATTCGTCATTCAGGTTTTCAGCTTCTTCCTGTTGAGTTTTGGAAGATTGTTACTAGAAATTTATCCATTTCACCCAGGCTGTCCAATTTCTTGGCATGTAGTTGTTCATAGTATTTTCTTACAATCTTTTGTATTTCTGTGGTATCAGTAGTTACTTCTCTCCATTTCTCATTTTATTTACTTGGGTCCTATCTCCTGTTTTTTTTTGATGAGTCTGGCTAAAGGTTCATCTATTTTGTATATCTTTTCAAAGAACAAGCTCCTAGATTCATTGATCTTTGAATTATTATTTTTTGTTTGTTTAATTCCTATGTCATTTATTTTTGCTATAATATTGATTATTTTCTTTCTCCTACTTACTCTGGGCTTTGTTTGTTGTTATTTTACTAGTTCTTTTAGGTGTAGGGTTAGATTGTTTATTTGAGATTTTTCTATCTTCTTTAGGTATGTCTGTAATGATATGAACTTCGCTCTCAGGACTGCCTTTACTCTGTCCCATAGGCTTTGGGTTGTTGTGTGTTCATTTTCACTTGTTTCCAGGGACTTTTTGATTTCTTCCTTTATCTCATTGACAATCCATTCATTATTTAATAACATGCTAGTTAGCCTCCACATATTTGAATGTTTTTGAGTTTTTTTAAAATTGAGGTTGATTTCTAGTTTCATTCTATTGTGATCTGAGAAAATGCTTGATATGATTTCAATTTTCTTGAATTTATTAAGATTTACTTTGTGTCCCACCATGTAGTTTCTCTTTGAGAATGATCCGTGTGCACTTGAGAAGAATGTATATTCTGCTGCTTTGGGATTAAATGTTTTGTAAATATCAATTAAGTCCATTTGATCTTGTGTGTCATTTAAGACCACTGTTCCCTTACTGACATTTTGTCTGAAAGATCTATCTATTGATGATAGTGTGGTGTCAAAATTCCCTACTATGACTGAATTGCCCTCAACCTCTTTCTTAAAGTCATCCAAGATTTTCTTTATAAATTTAGGTGCTCCTATTGGGTGCACATATGTTTACAAAGGTTATGTCCTCCTGTTGGATTGATCCCTTTAGTATCAATGTTATGTAGTGACATTCTTTGTCTCCTCTTATGGCCTTTGTTTTGAAGTCTATTTTGTCAGATATATAAGTATTGCTACCCCAGCTGTTCTTTTTCTGCATTTGCATGGAATATATATATTTTCCATCCCTTCACTTTCAGTTTGTGTAAATCTTTTGTTATGAGGTGGGTCTCTTATAGACAACATGTATGTGGGTCTTGTTTTCTTATCCATTCAGCTACCTTATGTCAAAAAGAACCACACATTAGAAATGACCTTCTCAGTTAGATGACAAGGAGGGATAAGGGTCCCATTTCTTTCCCCCCAGATCCCTGGTCACAGAGGAAAAAAAAATCCAATTCTTATTCAGCTACATATCTAAAAATACAAAAAAATATTGGAGAGAAAAAGTGTGAGAGATTTTGAAATGGAAAAAGAGGTTATTAGATATCTTTTTAGTGGAGCATCCAGGAATCATCAGATTCCATGCACACAGGCTTAGGGAACTGATAGTAATGCAAATAATTCTTGTCATAGAAATGCACCTTGTGTCCAGTGAAATGCAAATGATACCACTTTATGGATATTGCCTTGTTCATTTATATCCATTTATAAGTTTGTACCCCAAATTTCTTATTATTCCATATATATATATGTGGTACTTTAAGTTCTCCTTTGAGAGAAAGGTTGTAACACTTTCCTGATCACCTCATTGATTAATAAGATCCTTGACGTGCATTTATTTATTTTTTATTTGGATGAGAGTCACAACTGTACCTTATTTTGAAAAATTTCCTTTGACAATATTTTCTTATAACTCACACATGTCCTCATCCATCTTTTCATTATTTAATCTGGACTCCCTTCATATTGCCCACATTTTGTACATATGAAACCAGCAGTCATATGAATTCAAAAAGAGTTAACTTTTCTTTCTTCTTTGGAATATTTTTGGGGTTTTGCCTACCTATGTTCCCAATTTGTGAACTCAAAGACTCTTGAATAAATCTTTATTACTTATTTCTAGCTAAGGGTTCTTTAAAGTACATTTTATTGATTATGCTTACAGTTGTCCCAATTTTTTCTCTTTACCCTCTTCCTCCCAGTATCCCCTTTCACTCCAGCAATCTCACCCCCTTAGTTCATGTCCATAGGTTGTGCATATAAGTTCTTTGGCTTCACCCTTTTCTATACTATTCTTTACATCCCCATCTATTTTGTTCCTACAAATTATGCTTCTTGATCCCTGCACTATTTCCCCATTTCTACCCATTTCCGTTCCTACCTGGTAACCCTCCAAATGATCCCCATACCAATGATTCTGTTCCTGTTCTTGTTGTTTGCTTAGTTTATTTTTGTTTTTGTTTTTTGGATTCTGTTGTTGATAGTTGTGAGCTTGTTGTCATTTTAATGTCCATAGTTTTGATCTTCTTTTTCTTAAGTAAGTTTCTTTAACATTTCATATAATAATGGTTTGGTAATAATGAACTCCTTTATCTGCCCTTTATCTGTCCTCCCCTTCTACATGATAGCTTTTCTGGATAGAGAAATCTAGGTTGTAGATCCTTGCTTTTCATCACTTTAAATACTTCTTGCCAATCCCTCCTTGCCTGCAAAATTTCTTTTGAGAAACCAGCGGATAGTCTTATGGGAACTGCTTTGTAGGTAACTCTTTTATTTTTCTCTTGCCCCTTTTAAGATTCTCTCTTTATTTTAACCTTTGGCATTTTAATTGTGATGTGCCTTGGGTGGTCCCTTTTGGGTTCAACTTGTTTGGGACTCTCCATGCTTTCTAGACTTGTGTGTCTATTTCCTTCACCAAATTAGGGAAGTTTCATTATTTTTTCAGAAAAGTGTTTGATTTCTCGCTCTTCCTCTTCTCCTTCTGGCACCCCTATGATTCAGATATTAGTATATTTAAAGTTGCCTGAGAAGTTCCTAATTTTCTCCCTGGTTTTTTAATTTTTTTTTTCAATTCTTGTTTCTTCTTTCTGTTCTGGGTGAATGTTTATTTCTTCATTTTGTCCCAAATCATTGATTTGAATCCCAGCTTCCTTCCCATCACTGTTAGTTCCCTGTATATTTTTATTTATTTCACTTTGTATAAACTTCACTTCTTTTTTTATTTTGTGGCCATACTCAGTCATTTCTCAGAGCATCCTGATCACAAGTGTTTTGAACTCTGCATCTGATAGGTTGGCTACCTCTGTTTCATTTAGTTCAGTTTCTGGGGTTTTGTCCTCTTCTTCCATTTGGGCCATATTTCTTTGCCTCTTCAATTTGGTAGCTTCCCTGTGTTTGTTTCTGTGTATTGGGTAGAGTTGCATTGACTCCCTGTCTTGGTAGTATGGCCTAATGTAGTAGGTGTCCTATAGGGTCCAGTAGCACAGCCTCCCCTATCCCTCAGCCTAGGTACTTGAGGTGTGCCCTTTGTGTGGGCTGAGTACACCCTCCTCTTGTAGTTGAGACTTGGCTGCTGTTGGTAGATCACTGGTAAGGATTTACCCAGGCCAGTCAGCTGTAAGCACTGGCTGTGACAACTGACCACCAACCTCTACCTTCTGTGGAAGATCAGCTGTGCAGGGGCAGGGTTGTGGTATGCCTATGTGATCTGTAGCTGTTTACTGGGTGTGCTGGCCCTGGGGTTTCCTGCATGGTGCAGGCCAAGGTCAGCCCATACCTGTGTTTTGCCCAGGCACTCTGCCTGAGCTGTAAAGCAATCTGAGATGGCTGCTGCTTGTGCTGGGCTTGGAGATTCCCAGCTGAAGCCAAGCAGTGAATCTAAACTGGCTGCTGGTAGTGTCAGGCCTTCAGAGCACTGAGGACAGCTTTTGCTTATTTGATAGAATTTAGGAAGTTGTGAAGCATAAGCTAAGATCAGTCATTCATATGGAAAAGCAGCTTGGGTGGGCCCATAAATTGGGTGGGGCAGAGTCTCTGTGAATCTCCAATGTGGGTCAAACAGAATTAGCCAGGTTGATGGAGTCTCAGGCACAGCACCAGCTCACCATCTTTTTGGGTGGAGGGTCCCAGAAAAGAGACAATGGCCTTCAGTTCCCCTGATGCCAGACACTTTAGTTGCCACCCTGACTCCAGAGTCCAAAGGGAGCACATTTGAGCATGTCAAGTCTGTGTGTGTGTGTTCTTTAAGATGAACTGCTTGGGGCCCCAGCAATCTCTTCCACTGACTCAATCCCCACTGGTTTTTGCAGCCAAAAGTTGTGGGATCTTATCTTCCTGGCACTGGAACCCTGGGTGTTGGCTTGCTGTGGGGCTGGGAGTCCTCACTCCCAAGATATCCCTCCTGAATTTTTATCTACCACACATGGGTGACAGACCAGCCTGTTCCTTGTCTGCGCCCCTCCTACCTGCCTCAATGGATGTGGTTTCTTTAATTCCATAGTTGTCAGATTTCCATTCAACTCTATTTATGACAGTTTTTGCTGATGGTTGTTCTATATTGTAGTGGTAATTTTGATGTGGTTGTGCAAAGAGGTGAGCCTTGTCTGCCTATGCTGCCATCTTGGCTGGGTCTCTCTAAGGGTTCTTATAGTAAAAAGTATGTTCTTGTCAATGATCTGTCCTACATTTTTAGTCCTAGGTTTGGTCCAGGATGGTTATCAATCAGATGTCAGTTGGTCTGAATGATGATGCCAGGTGATCTGGTCATATCTGGTGGTCCGAATAATGCATGTCAGCTGGATGTCAAGTGGTGTGGATATGTGAGTCTTTTAGGGGCTAATCAGAGGGTTATCTGGAGGTCTGGTGCATGTCAAAGTATTGATACACAACAACCTGATATATATCCAGGCATTAATGTAGGACTTGAAAGTATAAAGGTTAAGATCCCAGGTTAGATAGAACAAAAATATAATTATTTCCTCATGCCTCAACCTTCATAATGTTAATAATTTAGCAGCTTGGTTCCCTACCTTTATTCTTTCTTTGCACCTAAAATTCAAATGCTATTATTATCAGCATGGACTCTGGAACCAAATTCCCTGAGCTCGAAATGCAGAACCTCAGTCAAGTTACCTGACCTCTCTGTGCCTCAATTTCCTCATATGTAAACTGAGGGTACCTCACAGGGTTTTCTGAAAATAAATGAGTTACACAAATAATGCATCTAGAAAAGTATGTGAATATATTATTTTTATCTCCTTTATGTTGCAAGGACAGAGATAATAGCCTTCTCACTCTGGGACATGCTGCTTCTTCCAGGTCCTAAAACCATAGCCAGATTCTCTGTTGATTCTGTAAATGAAAACAAGCTTCTAATTTAGGACTCTTGTGCTATCACCACTTTCTAAATTTCTCTTCTGTTGGGATATTATCAAGTAAGGATTTATATTGCAATTTTTGTCTGAGGGAGTTCCATTTTTTTAACAAAACAAATTTATCAGATCACTTTTTTCAACAGAATGAATTTATCAAATCACCCTCATGATAGTCCTTCAGATGGATCAGATGCACTTACTGCATTTGCTTATTCTGAACATCAAACAGTAGCAGCTTCCAGGAGCCTCCACTCAAGATGAGAAAAACATTAGCTCATAAATTTGGAAAGACCATACTGTCTTTCTGGTGTAAGATTAAGGAACTTACACAAATGGTCCCTTTAGAAGAACAGAGAAAAGATATTTGATTTAGCTTCCTTAATCTGTTTGGAGACCACAAATCTCCTTCTTCAGAATTGGGCTATTAAGATTCAAGTTTCCAATGAAGGTTTCTCAGGGATAATATTCTAAGTCCCTGGTCTCGGTTTTTTCAGTCAGGGTGGGCTTGGTTTTGTTGCTCAAACAAACAGCCCCCTGAATCTCAGTGCCTTCAACAACAAATGTTTATTTCTCACTCATGCTACATGTCCAGTGTGTCCTGCCAGTGGTCTCTGCATGCCTTCTCTCCAGGACTCAGGCTGAAGAAGCTCTACCATTAGGCTCTCACTATAATAAATAGATCATAGAAAGTTGCCAAGTGGATCTTGAATATTTTTACCCCAAAGTGACTGACATCACCTCTGCTCACCTTCTATTGGCCACAGCATGCTTAATGGCTATATTTAATTTCAAATTTGGGAAGTGTGCTCTTCCCATGTACCCAGAACAGAGGGGAAGTGGGTACTTGATGGGCATGGTGATGTTTACCACACTAATTATGGCTCCCAAGCCTTGACTGTTTTACCTCCTTAGTTCTGATTTGTTAGCTTTGCTGTCAGCGTTGGAATACGATGTAATTCCACTTCACGTGGCCTTACTTCTAACTTGACAATATTCCTAATATTATCTGAAATCTGTGGGTAGGACGTAAGCTCCTCAACAGTACAAATTTGTCCCTTCAAACTTCAGACTTTCTCTAAAGAGGTGGCTTCAGTATTACCAGAAATAAGCTTGTGTTTCCTTCCAAGTTTCTGCTCACCCAGCCCCCACCTGGATCTAATTGTAAAATGCATCTGCAAGTTTTAAAAGCTCATTATGTAAATGTATCAGAGTTCATATCCATCAACACATAATTGAAAGACTATATACATATTTATGAGTTTGCTTAATATTGCTTAATATGAGTAGGTTTATTAGAAATACCAAATCAAGGAGACAAGAAGAAAAATGATCATCCCAAAGATGAACACAAATTTTCAGCAGTTCTTGATAGTCCTGAGAGCTGTCAGAATACTCAAGAGCATCTCAGATTTCCTATTAACCTACCATAAATGACAGAAAGAAGCTGGGGAAAGAAGTGAATAATATCATTCAAATCAGACTATGCTTTTTGTTTCAAATGAAAGCTACTTGAGGAGCCAAAGTCAGAAGTCCAACATGGACCTTACACCTGTTAGAATGGCTGTCATCAATATATCAATAAACAAGTGTCAGTGAGGATGTGGAGAAAAGGGAACCCTCATGCACTGCTTGTGGGAACGCAGACTGGTGCAACCACTATGGAAAACACTATGGGGGTGCTCAAAAATTTAAAAATAGAACTGTCTGATGACCCGGCAATTCCGTTTTTGGATATATATCTGTAGAAACCCAAAACACTAATTCAAAAGAATATATGCACCCCCATGATCATTGCAGCATTATTTACAATAGCCAAGTGCTGGAAGAAACTCAAGTGCCTTTCAGTAGACAAGTAGATAAAAAAGCTGCAGTGTGTGTGTGTGTGTGTTTCTGTGTGTGTGTGTGTGTGTGTAATGGAATATTACACAGTCATAAAAAAGAATACAATCTTACCTTTTGCAACAGCATGGATGGACCTGGGAAACATTATGCTAAATAAAATAAGTCAACAGAGGAAGACAAATACCATATAATTTCACTTATATGTGAAATCTAAAGAACAAAACAAACAAAATAGACGCATAGATATAGAGAACAGACCAATGGTTGCCAGAGGGGAAGGGACTTGGAAGGCTGGGTTTAAAAGATGAAAGAGTGGCACAAATTGGTAGTTACAAAATAGTCAAGGGGATAGAAAATACAGCACAGGAAATACAGTCAATAATACTGCAATAACTACACATGGTGCTTTGTGGGTACTTGAAATATCAAGGGGAAATTTTTGTAAAGTATAGGATTGTTTAACCACTGTGCTGTACACCTGAAACTAATACAGACTAACATCAAAAGTAAACTGTAGCTCTGGCTGCTGAGGCTCAGTGGATTGAGCATCGGCCTGCAAGCCAAGTGTTGCTGGTTCAATTCCCAATCAGGGCACATGACTAGGTTGCACATCAGGTCCCCAGTTGGGGGCATGCGAGAGTCAACCACACAGTGATGTTTCTCTCCCTCTCTTTCTCCTTTCCCCTCTCTCTAAAAATAAAATAAATAAATTTTAAAAATAATTAATTAATTAATTTTTAAAAAGTAAACTGTAATTGAAAAATAAAATTTTTAAAAGATTAAGTATTTTAGGAGTCAGGCAAACCTAGAATGAAATCTTGACTTCATATTTATGAGGATCTTCTGGGCCTCAGTTGTCTCATCTGTGAAATGGAGGTAATAACAGCACTTCCTTTATAGATGCTTGTAAACTTATATTAGATAACATTTGTGTTAGTCCACACACCCAGTTGTGCAAGAAATTTAATTTTAATTTCCTATATCTGAACTTAATGTCTGTGTTAAATCCCCCTTTCCCTGATGACAGAAATTTATCTCAGTTGATCCTCAGACTCTCCCAGAATGCTGTGTAATTTCCAGGGAGCTAATGTAGATCCAAGAAGGCTGGGGTGAGAGAGTGGCATCTGTCTTTTCACCTTGTTCCTTGTCTGTGGTGGCATCTACTGAGATGAACTTGCATATCATTCAGTCTTTGTTCTGTGCGGGTCACAGCTGTGCCCTCCCTTGTTCCCAGCCACCAAGCATCTGCAGACCTGACAACTCCATGGGTCACATCTGGGTTATTCCACAGTGCACAGGAAGCACTCTATTGTCCAGGTCATTCTGGGACCCCAGAAACCTCTGTGGGGTTGCCTTGGACTTGTCTGTCCTGACTCATTGCACAGATAACTCTTCTGCTTTAATGCCTTATTGGCTTGGGGCCTTCTGGAGTCTTCCCACCCCCTGGACATGAGGCTCAGGTCCTTTCTGCTCCTGGTTCCCCAATCTTATCCAGAGATGCCATCGTTTAGCATCAAACAGCTTCCCTTCCCCCATGACTGAATTCAGGGGAAAGGTCCTGATAGTATCTAAGACTGAGCTGTTCAATACAGTAGCTACTAGCTATGTGTAATCTTTCAAATTAAAAATGGGTGAAATATACTAAATTCATAATACTAGCCACATTTCAAGTGCTCAGTAACCATATGTGGCTAGTAGCTACCACATTGTACAGCATGGTTTTTATCATAGAACACTCCCATAATCCCAGAAGGTTCTACTGGACAACACTGGCCTAAGATCTCTTTTGTGTCTGGCCTTAACCTCCTCCTCATCTCAGAATCTGTATTTGGCCTGGGGATAAAGCCTTACTCTTACATGATCTTACAATCTTACAACCATCCTGCCTTGTGTTTAGGCCCATATTTTGAAACTCAAAACTGAGAACTGACCTGTTCCCTGTGTTCTTCTGATTCATCTCTGCTCTGAGGCACAGAGGGTGGGATAGCTTTGTCACCAATAGAGTGACCAACTCTTTCCATTTGCTAGGACCGGGAAGATTTCTGGGACAGGATACTTTTGGTTTGAAAGTCAGAAAAGTCTTGAACAATCTAGGACAAGCTGGTTACTTTGGTTAAAAAGAACCACAGGGTATCAAGGACTATGAGAAAAAAATACTAGTCTTTATATCTCAAAATTTATTTCAACTCTGTAACTAATATTAATCTGATGAGAATTTAATTTTAACATCCACAGTTAGAGTTGTATATTACATTTTTTCTTCTCCTTCTAGAAGTTTTTCTGATCCCCAGTCCTGTGACTTCCACAGATTTCATTGGTTTCACCTTGTATTTATTAGATGGACATCTTCAAATCACCCTTCCTCTTTCCCATCTCACTAGGGGAACTCTTTGAGTGTCTGATATTTTGCCCTTTTTTCAAGGGAAAACTATTGATCCTGGGGTCATATGAAGAGTGAGCCACATAAAAGACTTCTGCAGGGCAAACAGCAAGGACTAGCTCCAAAGAACCTCTTTGGTCATTAAACTAAGACCTTCAATGGATTGTTAATAGTAACCTCTTGGCCCATTTCTAACTCACATAGTGACAGTTTCAAACACAGAAGTTACTGTAGAGCTCAGCTGTATGAAAAGGGATGGCCATGAACTGCTGTCACTTGCCTGCCAATTGCCTTGTCCCCTTCCACCCTCTTTCTGACATATTCCTGCCCTGGCTTATTAGTTTGTGTGAAGTGTCTAAAAATACCTTGATAGCAGCAGTTCAGAGGTCAAAGAAGGAAAAGGCTCATTTAGTTAGAAGACAAATGTTCTCCTGTCATTCAATTTCTTCCCTCAGTGAGATTTAGACCAGAGGAGACACCAGCATAAATTCTATCAGACAGTCTGAGCCATGAATAAGATTTGTGATGGTCTCTGCTCCTGAAATGTCTCTCTCCCTTCATTAACCTTAACCTGTAGGGTCCAATGCAAGTACGGGCTCATCTAGGAAGCCAGTCATGATTTACCCTGGTCAAAGTATTCATCTCAGCTGCCCAAAAGACAGAAGATTTTAAAAAATACACATGCAGGCTTATTGCATAAACTTACTACGAATCTGAATCAAAATCTTGAGTGGGGATACAAAAAATATGCATTTTAAACAAACACACCTGATACTTCTTTTTAAAAACACAAGTTGTATTGATATATAAGTCACATGCCATACAATTCACCCATTTAAAGTGTGTAATTCAATGGCTTATAGTATATTCACAGGTTTGTGCAACCATCACCACAGTCAATTTTAGAACATTTTATTGCCTCAAAAAGAAGCTCTGCCCTGGCTGGTGTGGCTCAGTGGATTGAGTGCTGGCCTGTGAACCCAAAGGTTGTTGGTTCAATTCCCACATGCCTTGGTAGTGGGCCAGGTCCCCCGTTGCGGGTGTGTGAGAGGCAATTGATCCATATATCTCTCACATATTGCTGTTTTTCTCCCTCTCTTTCTCTCTTCCTTCCCTTCTCTCTAAAAATAAATACACAAAATCTTAAAAAGAAGAAGAAACTTCATATCTTTTAGTTATTGCTCTCCACTTTCCACTCCCCCATCTCAACCATAGGCAATCACTAATCTATTTCCATTTCTATAGATTTATCCACTCTGGATATTTCATATACAGTAAATGGAAGAATATGGTATGTGGTCCTCTGTAACTGTATTCTTTCACTAACGTTTTGAAGGTCCATCCATATTGTAGCATGAATTAGTAAACAGTATTCCCTCACTTATCACGGGTATTATGTTCCAGACCCCCCCCCCCATGGAGTAGGAACCTTACATTTATTCTACATTCTTAAACCTACGTAACTTTAACAACATACGTATACAATACCACAAAATCCCGCGATATAGCAAAAAATCCACGATAAATAATTAAATATAATATTTTAAAAAATCCTGTGATATAGTGAGGCCACAATAAGGGAACCACAATATAATGAGGGACTACTGTATTTCATTTCTTTTTGTGCCTGAATAATATTTCATGGTATGGATATATCAGACTTTATTTTCCCATTCATCAGTCAATGACTATTTGGGTTGTCCTACCACTTAACATTTCCTATTATACATAATGCTATGAACAAGTTTTTGTGTAGACGCATCTTTGTTTCCCTTGGCTACATGCCTAGGAATGTAACTGCGGGCCGTGTGGTAACTGTGTCTCCCTTTTTGAGGAACTGTTAGACTGTTTGCCCCAGGAGCTGCACCAGCTCCCATTCCCATCGGCAGAGTGAGAGGGTTCTGATTTCTCCATATCCTCCCCAATACTTGTTATCACCCACCTTTGTTTATTCCTGCCATCCATCCTAGCATGAAGTGGTACCTCATTTTTTATTTGATTTGTATTCCTCTGATGGCTAATAATGGCAGGTGCTTCTTATACTCACTTAAATTTGAGAACCTTTGATATACTTCCCTACAGTATAGTGATGGGGTTAACTGCCTTTTGGCCCATACTAGACAGGAAGATTGCAGAAGGCCTGGAGTACATTACATGGTCACCTAGATCCTCCTCAGTGATTGTTCAGTGTCTGGCACATTGTAGGTGCTCCACGAATAAGAACTAACATCTATTGAGGGATTGGGTTGTGTCAGGCATAGTTTACACAAATTAATTCATTTATTCATCACAACAACCCCATGAGATAGGGACTATCATTATAACCATTTTACAGATGAGGAAACTGAGACACAGAAAGGTTAAATAACTTGTCTGTATTTAAACTTAGCTTGCTTGATGCCAGACTGAACTGCCTCCAGCAATAAACATCTAGTGAATAAATAAATAAATTTGAAATTCTGAAAAAAAGGAGACAACAGGCTGCAGAGGCAGGGTTCCCTCCACCATCCATCAGAGTGAACAGTCATCTTTTGGGAAGCACAGCCCCAGGAATCTGAGCTCCTTGTTCCTGTGAGTGACACAGTGACACTTCACAAAGCCTCAACTCCTAGTGAAGGACATGGAAATGTCCACATGCTTGAATTTTTTAAACCAGATAGACCCTAATCCTGAGTTCCCAAACCCATTAAAGGTATATATGGTAGAGACTGAAAATAGAGACTCATTCTGGTGCAGACTTGGATAAATGTGTGCTCTCCAGGCATTTTAAGGATACATTGGAAGTGAGGTTAAAAGGTAGAAAGAAGCCTTTATAGCTTTGAATTGAGCCATCCTATATTAAATGTCTCCTCTTAAGAGTAAACATTTCTCAACATCAGCTTCTGATTTCCAACATGATTTTCTACCTCCTGTACAGGGTAAACTCTTCAAGATATCTTCCCAAGAAGGGCTATACACCCATATCGCAGCTCTGGGCTAATTGGGAAGAGGAGCTCCTTCACTCTGAGTCTGGTTGCCTGCAGGGTTGGTAAGCCAGGCTGCATGGGTTGGTAAGCCAAATATGGGCTGGATTCCAGCCCACACCAACCCACGTGGCTGAGCATCCTTGTGTAGTACCTAACCTGAACAACCATATATGGCAGCCCCAATACCAAGCACCCTACATTCCAAAGAGCAGGGAACTCTCTCTCTGTATGTTGAAGTGTCTAACCCTGTTGAATATGGCAATTAGTGAGCCACTTACCATAATCAAATAATGAATTTTCAGAGCCTCATAGCTCTTTCTAACTCAGATGAAAGAAAAAAAAAAAAAAACAGTAAAAACCAACAACAAATGACTGAGGAAGCCTTTGTGTGACATAATGAGATATAGAACTCAGGTATACAGAATCCAAGCCAAAGCCACAACCCAAAGCCTAACTCATTCATCCTTAGTTCAGGGCCTAATTCAGAAAGCCAGAGAGCCCTTGGAGTCCTGGAAAATAGAATATGGTATGAACAAAGTTTGCAGCTCAGGACTGCAGGCAACCTGCTCAACCAAGGAGCCAGACCAACAGCCAGCAACACATTTTGCTTTTCAGGTAATTGACGGAGCTGTCTATGATGCAGGCTTTGTGAAGTGGCCCCAATGAAGTCTTGGCCAATAGCCAAACACCACCACCAAATGACGTCTCCCTGAAGCAGCTCCAGGAAGCAGGCCATGGGGAGTGGCTGAGAAGGTCTGTGAGGTACCTATGCACCTAACAGGGGAAATGGTATATGTGGAGCAACACCTCCTGTTATTTGCATTTTTCCAAATGCCAAAGCCTGTTGACACACAACTCTGAATGATACGGATGATGATGAGTTTCTGAGGGACTGTGGGCACAGATGGGATAGCAGTGGACAGAAAGGAAGAGTTATATGTGTAGTCGTCGTCGTCGGCAGCCGTCCGTCTCGAGAGACGATGGTGTAGCTTCTTGAGAGTCTATCTGCACCGCCGAGAATGGCTGTGCAGTCCAACTCGGGAGTGACATGGTATCTGTCTCCTCCCGTGTTGAATCAAGTGCGATGACGCTGAAGCTACAGAGCCTGGGCAGGGTGATATGGAGGGTCTGCTGTTGCCCATGCAGCAGACCCCCCCTCTCTTCGCAGCTGAAGGGTCCAAGGGAAAGACGGAGTCAATACAGCTTGGCTTCAGGTGCGCCGCAGGAGTTGCCGGTGTTGACTACAACGTCAAACCGCCTTAGGGACTCCGGCTCCGGATTTTCTGTCGGGGTTTACTCCCTTAGCCTTTCCCCTGAAGAGGTATGCCGCAAGGCAGCGGAGGTTTTTTGGAGTCAGAGTTTTCCTTCTCTGTATATGTGTAGTAGGCAGTATATAAACAGACATAAGTCTAATAACATTAATAATTATTATTTATAATAAATTTAATGACAAATAACTAAGTTACTAAAATTGTACTATACTGTTTACTCATATTATCTCACTTGCATTATTAAGGCACAGACTTCCTAAGAGGTGAGGATTATTAATGTAATCTCCTTATAGGTGAGGACACCAAAGTACAGAGCAGGTAAATAACGTATCCAACATTGCACAGCTCATAAGTAATAGAGCCTGGATACGGACACTTGCAGCCTCACTCTAATACCCAAGCTCTTAACTTCAGCCCTATTTTGCTTCTCAAAGAACTATCTATTCATACACAGGTGTCACCTGTGGGTATATGAAGTTACAGTGGGTCTTTGAAGCCATTATCATACACACTGGGCATATTGTCCATCCATCCATCCATCCATCCATCCATCCATCCATCTATCCATCAGCATATTTTTTCAAGAACTATTTATTCAGCTCTTCGTATGCATTGTTGCATTTAATATTGCCAACAACTCTAGGTTGTTAGAAATAGAACCTGGCCCCTGCCTGTAACAGATCGTTTCCAGAAATGCTTGTGATATTTTTCATCCCTTGCATCTTTTGCAGTAAGACTATCAATCCTCTCATCAATAGGTCGAGCCTATTTACCCTCACCTTGAATCTGGGCCAGGAGTGTGACTTGCTTTGATCAATAGGATACAGTAGAAGAGATATTCTGAGATATCAAAGCCCAAGGTTTAAGAGGACTGGCAGTGTCCACTTTTCATGTAATTAGTCTGACTACTCTGGGCCTGACATGCTGTGAGGAAGTCCATGCTAGCCATGTGAAGAAGGGGTGGCCACCTGGAGGAGTACCAAGGCACCAGACATCTGGGTAAAGTTTTCATGGACCTTTCAGTCTGTATTAATCAGTGAGAGAGGTGGGGGCGGTGGGGAGAGAAAGAGGCTGAGGTTGACTTAAGTGATATGGAGGTTGGCAAGTTCATAGTCTGCTGGGTGGGCCAGCAGGCTGGAGGTCAGGGAAGTGCAGGTGTTGCAGTGCAAGTTGAAATGCTGTTTAGTGGAGAATTCCTTCTTGCTTGGAGGCGTTCATTATTTTGTTCTATTTAGACCTTCAACTGATTGGATGATGCCCATCCATATTATACAGGGCAGTCTGCTTTACTCAAAGTCTACTGAGTTAAATGTTAATCTCATCCCAGAACACCTTCATAGAAACATCAGAATAATGTTTGACTAGAGATCTGGGCATCATAGTCCACCCAAGTTGATGCATAAAATGAACCAACCCAAGCACCAGTATAATGCAGTTGCCCAAGCACCGCTGACACCATGTGGAACCAATGAGGCAGCCAGTTGAGCCCTGCCCCAATTCCTGGCTCACAGGATCATGAGAAATAATAAATTACTGCTTTTAAGCTTGTGAGCTTTAGGGCCATTTGTTATATAGCAATAGGAAACTGCCTTAATAGAACTTATAATTCAGTGACCTTAATAAGTAAATAAATGCAGAGGTATAATTACATATTTATGCATATTAAGGAGGAAAGAACAGAATAGAATTGTTCCTTTATTACATTTATTAAGCATCTACTAGGTAAAATGTTCATGGTAGTGTCAGGATACACAGTAATAAGGTCTTTCTTTTCCCATCCCTGGCTCTAACTCGCAGTGATAACTGGGCAAATCACTGACCTTCCCAGACCTTGGCTTCTCCATCTGTGAAATGGACACGATAACCTTTATCCTCATAAGCTCTTGTGAAGATGAAATGAGATGAGAAACAAAAGTGTTATGATTGCTGAAAAGTCCTTGACGTGCTGCATCATAACCAGATAAATGTTCCTTTATGCTAAAAATGCAAAATTGCTTTATAATTTATTGCTGAAATGTAAACTTGAAGGAAACAGCAACCTTTCTGACCCAAGCAATTCTACCTAATAGCTGGTCTCTAGACTCTCCTCCTTCAACTCAGTTTTGCTCATTGCTTAAAATTGCATTCTGAAATATGTTGGCCTTGTTTTCTTTGCACATCTGCCTTTTCTATTTTTACTTTTGACCAGAATAGAGAAAGAAAACTTTACAAATGGTAAATATCTATTGCCGAACATTCCAACTAAAGTTTAGTGATGTCTCAATGAATTTATTCACCAATACGTCTTATAGAGCCAACTGGTATGAAATGGAATTGTAGAGGAATTTTATAAGCAACCTCAGCAAGCTCTAATTAGTCTTCAGATTAATGTGATTTTCACCTGGATTATGAAACAGTGCATCCAGGAGCCAAATCCAACCATGTCTTGTCCTTTTTTGAAAACTCCTTAGTGAATCCCAAGACCAAGCTTCTTGGCATAGCACTGGGGTTTCCCATGATCTGACTGTTGCATACCTCTGCAGCCTCACCTCTCGCCCCTCACATTCTTAGGCCTCATGACATGTCAGTGCAGGTGTCTCATCTCTGGCCTTTACATAAGCTATTTCCTCTGCCTCGTACACCACTCCCTTCCATCTTTGCCTAACTAACTCCTTCACCCTTCGTGTCTGACTTTAGATGACCTGTCTGAGAGTTAACCCCCCAAGACTTGGTTTTATGTCCCTCATCTGCAACCCTTAGCACCTTACTTCTAAGCTAATGTCAAAACACTATTTTCAGAAAGTTAAAGGCAGAGCTCTTACAAATACATCATGAGCCTATGCCAAAGAGTTGCTTAAGTCATTAATGAGGGAACCAGAAGGTCGATAAAGCTGGATCAGAGGAACATAGGAGAGACTGATTTATATGTAATCAATGAAAGAAAGAATGCTGCTGTAAGCTTGCTAACTTCGATACAAAGCTGAATGTACTGTAATGTCCTATAAGCAATAAAATCACAACCCTTAGGAGTTGTCCTTTCCAATGGACAGAAATCATCTACATCTTTACCAGACAAAAATCATTTGCAATTTATCAATTTCCTAAAATTAGGATGTAACTTTTCAAGGAGTAGACCATAACTAGTAGTAATATTATCCAAATCAAGGGCGTCCGAGGACCTTTGGGCTGGCTTGTGGGACAGTGCTTTAGTGTGGATTGAAAGAGCACATAGTTTTTAACCAGTAGCATTAATACTCTGTATTATAGCTACCAGTTGTCCTGTTTTAAATTCCCAGCCAACTGAAAGCTTCTTATGGGCAAGAATTTAGTTTTGTTCGATCTTGTAGCCTCTGATCTTAGTTCAGTGCTTAGCATATAGTAGGTACTCAGATAATTATTGCTGAATGGATTAAAAGGTTTTCTCCCAAGAAGCTTATCCATTTCCTACAGCTCAGGTTACAAGTGATGAGAAATCTGCACGATGTCACAGCCCAGCCGAGTGTCTCCTGTGGCCCCCGCCCCTTAAGCATTTCTCCTGCTTTCCACTGCTGCACAAGCCCTAATTGTCACTTTGATGGTCAGACACAAAAGATAAGATGAAAGAAGTCCATTACCTTTACTGTCTCTTCATTTAAGAGTCATGACGCATCAAGTCCTTCCCTGTCAAAGCCGTGTCTGTTCCCAGTCCCAGCAAGAAGGCTAGAAACCTCTTTCTAGCTGGCTGCTTCACATCTATGCGCTGCCTCTGGGGGCCCAAGGGCTCATTCTATTCCCCTCCAGATTCAACTCCCCAGGGACAGCTCTCGGGGCTGCAGCACAGTGCTCATCATTCTAACAGGCTTAGGATGCAGCCCAAGTTTCTCGCAGATAATGAATTTATATAATTTAAATCAAGTCTAATTTATGCATTTAAATAGTTGTTGCCCTATATGTGACTTGTTTTTATTAGCACAGAAAGCACTGACTGGTGAAAGGAATGGAAGCAGGCCTAATTTTCGGTTACTTGGGGGTCAGGGAGTGGGCCCCATTCAAGTTTTGAGGGGTCTGAAAAGGTCTGGAAAAACAGACTTGAAATGGCATGTATGAGAGTGACTTTATCACTTCATATAACACCTTGGTCAACCTGGTAGGGATCTTGGAAAGATTTCAGAAAAACAGAGTTATCTGGGTTTGGCCAAAAAAAAAAAAAAAAAGAGCAGGCAAGGATTTGAGACTTTTTTGCCAATTGGTAAGCTCCAATAAGCCCAGGGGTGCTGATAGAGGTAGATTGGGACTGTGTTAAAGGGAGAAAACAGGAAAAAGAAAAAACCAAAACCCGCAGCAGCAAAGGCTTTGTGTGTTCTTAGAAGCAAAGTAAATCCCTGGAAAATCTAGGAAGTGGATAAAGCTTGCCATCAGAACTCCCAGTTTCTATTCCTGGGCCTTCTCTCTCCTCTAGGGAATCCCTTTCACTCTGTGGGCTCATTCATCCCCTCCACCTCAAAACCAAACCAAACCAAACCCTGGTATTAGCCGTTATCGTTTACTGTGAATTGAAAGCTGTGTGTTCTCTCTTGCAGTAGTTTTCACACTTAAGCTTTTCTCTCTGAAAAAGGAATAGAGGGACCATATAAATTATCATCTATCCAGAAACATTTTTAGCACCTTTTAAGATCACACCAGAATAATAAGAATGAACCAGACTGTTCCAGAAGTGTCCAGGGAAAACGAGGCCTAAATTCTTCCAAGATGTGCAAAGCTTTGTCTTCTGTTTAAGAATCTGTGAGGATCACTGAGCAGGTGGAGAGAGGTCTCTGATTCCTTCCAAAGCAGATGGTAATGGAAGAAAGTGGAAGGGAGCAGAGAAACTATCAGTTGCACATAATGAAGTATTCAGCTACTGTAGGCTTAAATAAAAATATTTATTATTCTCACATAATAAGTGATCTAGAGGGAGGTGATTCCAAGTAAGATTGGTGGCTCACCCATGTCAGGGTTTCCCCAAGACGCTCTTGGTACTCCCCCCCATTATTGCAAGATGGCTACCAACGCTCCGCTCATTATGTCTCCACAAAATCATGGTCAAAGGTAGAAAGAAGGAGATGTGGCTTTTCATCTTATCGCTTTCTTTCATCATATAGACTATATCTTGCCCAGAATGCCCCGAGTAGAGTCCCCATCTGGTTTAACTGGCCAATATTAGATCACAAGACTACAGACAAAGCTTGTTTTATTGCGCTTCTTAGAGATTGCATTTTTTTAAAGTATATTTTATATTGTTGTTACAGTAGTCTCAATTTTTTTCCCTTTTCTCCCCTCTGTCCAGTAGCCCCCTTCCCTCCAGCAATCCCACCTCCCTTAGTTCATATCCATGGGTCATGCATATAAGTTCTTTGGCTTCACCCTTTCCTATATTATTCTTTAAAAAAAATTAATTAGTTAATTAATTTTAGGGGGGACCCCCACTCTGCAACAATTCCCCCTCTCAGACTTAAGACCCTTTATAATCTTATAAAGGACAAAGGGAAAATGTCTCATGCCCTTTTAGCTGCTTCAAGCTGGACATGGTCATCGTCCTACCTACACTTGGGTCCAGAAATCCCAAATAAGTGTTGGGGGTGTGGAGGGGAGGGTGGCCTTCCCACATGGGGAAGGATTGTGCAGACTCCAGGTCAGTTGACTGTACCCGGACAATGATGTGCTTGGTTTAACAGGCTGGCATCCTTGTTGTATTCTGGGGGCAACAGATTTGGCAACAGGGTTAAAAGGCATTATTACAACCATAACCACTAGATGACAAAAGGCAGAGATTAATTTTTCAATGTCCCACATTAGGAAAAAAAAATTTCTTTGGAGGAAGGTGTGCAAGGCATGTCACACCTGTCCAAAGCCCTTTTGCCTACTATACTTAGTTTGGGCTGAGGGGAATATTTTAGGTTTCTCCTTTCAGACCTCTGTGCCCTTTCTGTCCAAGTCATTAGGATAGAACAGAAAAGCCAGTTTTAAAGTGAAGCCCACAGACCACCCCATACTTCACCAACCCAGCCACTTAGTTCAGCCAAACCATTGAGTCTCAGGAGGCAGCGATGCAGACAGGATTAAGTGAGGCCTATACTTACAGACAATCACTCAGGTAATGATATCATAGGCTTATGCCCTATGAAAAAAGAACACACATGTTAATTTATGCAACATAACCCACAAACCAGTCTCTAAATGTGCAAGACTGTCTTATTGATCAAACATCGAGGTTGCATTTTAATAAATTGAAAATAAGACCCCCCTCCAGCAAAAAGATTATGACTCACTGAAGGATCAAATAATGGTTAGCATTTTTAAGTAATAAAATGATTCTTTTTAAAGTATATTTTATTGATTAATTATTTCAGTAGTCCCAATTTCTTTTCCCTTTGCTCCCCTCTGCCCAGTACCCCCCTTTCCTCCAGCAATCCCACCCCTCTTAGTTCATGTCTATGGGTCGTGCATATAAGTTCTTTGGCTTCACCTTTTTCTATATTATTAACTTCCCACACTCTATTTTGTACCAACCAATTATGCTTCTTAGTCCCTGCACCATTACCCCGTTTCTTCCCCTTCCCCTCCCAGCTGATAACCCTGCAAGTGATCCCCACACCTATGATTCTGTTCCTGTTCTGATTGTTTGCTTAGTTTGTTTTGATTTTATTTTTTAGATTCAGTTGTTAGTAGTTGTGAATTTGTTGTCATTTTGTTGTTCATAGTGTTGATCCTCTGTTTCTTAAATAAGTCTTTTTAACATTTCATATAATAATGGCTTGGTGATGATGAACTCCTTTAGCTTGACCTTGTCTGGAAAGCACTTTATCTGTCCTTCCATTCTAAATGATAGCTTTGCTGGATAGAGTAGTCTTGGTTGTAGGTCCTTGCTTTTCATCACATTGAATATTTCTTGCCAGTCCCTTCTTGCCTGCAAAGTTTCTTTGAGAAACCAGATGATAGTCTTATAGGCACCCCTTTGTAGGTAACTCTCTGCTTTTCTCTTGCAGCTTTTAAGATTCTCTCTTTATCTCTCACCTTTGGCATTTTAATCATGATGTGTCTTGGTGTGGTCCTCTTTGGGTCTAGCTTGTTTGGGACTCTCTGTGCTCCCTGGACTTGAATGTCTATTGCCTTTGCCAAATTTGGGAAGTTTTCCTTCATTATTTTTTCACATAAGCTTTTGATTTCTTGCTCTTCCTCTTCTCCTTCTGGCACCCCTATGGTTCAGATGTTGGCACATTCAAAGTTGTCCCAGAGGTTCCTGAGCATCTTCTCATTTTTTTCAATTCTTGTTTCCTCATTTTGTACTGGTTGACTGTTTTTTTCTCCCTTATATTCCAAATCATTGATTTGAACCCCGGTTTTCTTCCTCTCACCATTGGTTTTGTGTGGATTTACCTTTGTTTCATTTAGCATAGCCTTTACTTCTTCCCTTATGCACTTGCTATACTTAAGCATATCTGTCAAGTCTGTGAGCATATTTATCACCAGTGTTTTGAACTCTACATCTATTCGGTTGGCTATCTCCTCATCGCTTAGTTCTCCCACTGGAATCTTGATTCATTCCCTCTTTTGGGTCATACTTCTCTGTCTCCACATCTTGACAGGTCCCTGTGTTTGTTTGCCTCTGTGTGTTAGGTAGAGCTGTCACTCCTGTGATGTTGTGAGGGGCGGAGCCTTAGGTATTCCTCGGTACAGAGTGACTCGTTTCACCATGTTGTGGCACTGTGTGTAGGGGAGGAGTCTGAGAAGGAACAATGCTGCTTGCTCAGCATTCACCCCTTTTCCAGCCACTTCTCCCACTTCCATATGGGACTGGCGCCTCTCTAGCTGTTGCCACAGCCATTGTCCCCAGCCTGTGTGGGTTTGCAGATGTTCTAGGACCATGTGTGCCCTTTAAGCGAGCAGACTGGCAGTTTCTGCCTCCACCCCAACCCTCGCTGGTTTTAACAGTCAGAAACAATGAGGCTTAATTGTCCCTGGCGCTGGAATGGTGAGCTGTGCAGTCTGGTATGGTGCTGGGAGTGCTCCCCAGGTGTCCCTCTTGACTTTTTAAAATGTTTGACTGCGCTTTCTGCTGGCCTGCTACTGCTGTTACTGCCACCACTGCTTCCACTGCTGCCGCTGCTGCCACTGCTGCTGCCACCACACTGCATCCTTTCTGCCCTGGCTCTGCCCCTCCTACCTGTCTGAATGAGTATTTCTTCTTTATATCTGTGTTGGACTTACATGCAGTTCATTTTTCTGAAACTTCTGGTTGTCTTTAGTTTTGAGGTTAGTTGTATTCCTTCTTAGTTGTGGAGGGAGACACATCAGTAATAAAGGATTTTTATTAAGGTATGTACATTGCTTTTTTTTTAGACCTAATGCTATTGCAAACTTAAAAGATTACAGTATTGTGTAAATGTAACTTTTATGTGCACTGAGAAACCAAAAAATTTTGTGACTCACTTTATTGTGATATTTGTTTTATGATGGTGGTCTAGAGCCAGACCCAAACATCTCTGAGGTCTGATTATATTGCCAGAGTGCAAGGGAAGCTGTGAAAATAAGGACCTCCATTTTTCTGCCTTTATGATGGGCAGTGAACTCTGCTGATCTGGAGAAAGGTTTAGAAAATGGCTGCTTGGTGGGCAACCAACAATGTCCACCACAAACAAGCTTCCCCTAGGCCTTGTGCTAAATCTCACTGGTTCTGCCTAGAATATAATATTAAACTGGGATCCCAATGAGATATGGAGAGTTCCAAAGCTGATAGTGAATCAATATGCCAGACGAGATCCTGAGCAGTTTTCTATGAGTCCATTCATATATCCCCATCCACCACCATGGTCCTGGTGGAAATGCTTGCCCTTTATTTTTGATTGATTGTCTGATGTCCTTGGCTCCTAATGCTTTAGTTGGAAGTGAGTGTCCTCCTGAGCCTGATGAGAAGTCAGAGATCTCTAACCTGAGCCACCCTAACTCATTGCATCTTCTCAGCATCTCTAGTTAACACCATTTAACAGATGAGCACAATCAGTGTTAGCAAATTTCAGTAACTTGCTCAAGGTCACTAAATGTCCCAACTTCTTACTTAATGCAAATAAAGTAAGGTTTTATAAATTATTGGTATATTTTTAGTAAATTTAGTATTAGTAATTATTAAAGCTATCACTTACTCCTTATTCCCAAATCCTTAAAGTTGTATGTGATTTTTTCTTTCTGTTTTCCTTTGTCCACTCTCCCCCTGGGTCACTATGCATCAGTGATTTATTTCCAGTTCTTGACTGTCCCAAATTCTGTTCTGCCTCAGGACCTTTGCACTTGCTGTTTCCTCTGCCTAAAATGCTTCAGACCCAGTTCCTCTCTTTTCAAGTCTTTTCAAAGAGGCTTTGTTGAGCCACCTTGATTAAACTGCTCTCCCCCTTATCTTCTGTATCAGCACCCTAATTATTTCCTTCACTGGGTTTATCATTGACGTTATCTTTTTATTTTCATGTTTATCTCTCTCCTCCAGCCCCTGCTAAGGCTTCCCTGAGATCAGAGACTTTGTTATTGATTTCTTTCCCCCTTTTGGTTAGAATGATGCCCAACACATAGTAGGGGCTCAATAAGTTTTCTGAATGCTTAAATGGTTTTAAAAGTTGAGACCCCAATCCAAGTCTGAAAAGCTCAAAAAGTGGCAATAACCACCTTGGAGCACATTTAGAAAATATTGGTCTGACCTAACACTGCCATTTTAAAGATTTGAAAGTAAGGCCAAGAGGTTTTTCTTTTATCCACCCCCCCCCCAAGATTGTAAACTAAATCAGTAGCAGAGTTAAGGAAAAAACATTGGAATTGGGAACTAAAGATTCTATTTACAAGCCAAATAGCCTTTGAGAAGCCCTGTAAGCCATATAGCCTTGGTTTTCTCATTTTTGAGCCTAGCAGCTGAGGAATGTTAAGGTTTACATGAGATCAGGAAGGCAAAAGAGTTTGATGTGGTACCCAGCCCATAGTAGGTGCTCAGGAAAAGATAGCTTCACTTGAATCCCAGGCTAATTTCACCATGTGACTGTGGCAATGAGTCCCTGCACAACATGAAAGATACATCCTCTCAATAGAGTGATCTGAGGTGCTGTTTTCTGTGAACTCAGTTTCTTATGGCAGGACTCTAGAAGACCCCAACAATAAATGAGAGGGGCCCTAATGGCTCATTTGTGACTCCCTGGTATAGAACTCAGAGTGCAGTCCACTGTAACTGGGGTCCTAGACCAGCCAGAAAAAGCTAAGTTCAACCTATCCAGTGGCTGATGCATTGAGGGAAAGCATGAGGGAACAGACTCGCTCCCAGTAACTATCCAGGGAATCCGGCATGTTGGGATATGGGTGGGGTGACAAAGGGTAATGAAGGGAAAGAGATAGTGGGAGCAGATCCACATCAGCTTACTTTAGGGGAGTGGAAGGGGGTTCCCCCAGACTGGGTGCTCTTTGATTTCCATGGTAGGGGTTGTCATTAGGTGTCAGGCCATGGTGGGGAGAAAAACTGGAGACTGCAAACTCTCCTCTGCCCATATTAACAGGCAATAGGGGACTGAGGTCACCTGGGCAGGCTCTGGGGTCATAAAGACCTGGGTTCAAATTCTGGCTCTGCCCCTTACCAGCTGTGTTACTTAAATACATAGAGTGAACTTCTGGGAGCTTCAGTTTCCTCATCTATGAAACGGAGATAACGATCGCACCTATAGCAACATATTGTTAGGAGGTTCAAAAGGGATAATGTGTTAAAAGCCTCCTGCAGAGTTCTTGACATAAACCTGGCTTCAATGAGGTAAGCAATTTATATTGATTTATACAGTCCTAGAGAGAGAAAATTTATAAAGTAAAGGAATGAGCAAGAGCAGTGCAGCCCTAAGGCAGGTAATTTTGCTTTCTCTGCTTGTCATTTTTCATTTTGCAACCAGGATTCAGCTTGTCCTCAGTCCTGGGGCCACCTTATTTCAGGACAGAGTTGGAACCTTTGTCTTTCACAGAAACCAAACTTCCCCACTTCAGCTTGAGTAAATGGAGCATCGGACAGCCCTGCAGCCTGTATTTGCTACATGTTTCAATGGAGGCCAGCAAAGCAGGACTTCTAGTAATGGGATCACTAACCTGAGTAGGAGAACTGAGAATGCAAGTCAGGGTTTATTCCCACCTGTCATGTTCCAGTGAACAAGGAAGGTGCAGTAATGGGACATGCAGCTTTCTTACATATTCAAGCATGTTCACCCCTGCTTGGTACTATTATTAGGAGCAATATTAATAAATGCTTCTGACATGTGGTAAAGGTTCCGTGTGCTGGAGAGGTACAGAGCATGGAATCACATAACTGCCTGCTGCTGGTGGCTCACAGACCTGAAAGATAGAAGACAAGGCCCAAATGGCAGTAAACACAGTGACTGGGAGGGGTTCTTGTGGGTGCGGTAGGGAGATTTTTTCAGGGCTGTGCTGGAAATGAGAAAGACGGGCTTTGCACCCGCTCTCTGCCAAGCAATCAGAGCTATTCTTGGGAAATCATTGGCAAAGTGGTAGAAGACATATAACGGTCCACTCCAAATGGTACCTCTCTCACCTTGGAGGCTTCAGGGAAGAGCTAACATGCATCCAGCCTTAGAGCTGACAAAGGTTAGGCCAGGACAGAGACTGCTAATTGTTCCCCAGAGGCTATTTTCTGTTCCTTACTTTTAGAAACACAATGTCCCTATGTTCATAGCAGCACTATTTACAAAAGCCAAGTGCTGGAAACAGCCTAAGGGCCAATCAGTGGATGAGTGGATCAAAAAACTGGTATATTTACATGATGGAATACTACTCAGCAGAAAGAAGGAAGGAACTCCTACCTTTTGTGACCACATGGATGGAACTAGAGAGTATTATGCTTAGTGCAATAAGCCAGGTGGTGAAAGACAAATACCTTATGATCTCACCTAATACAAGAACCTAATGAACAAATCAAACAAATGAGCAAACTAGAACCAGAAGCATGGAAACAAGGAACAGACTGATAGTGACCCGAGGGGAAGAGGGAGGTGACCAGAGGAAGAGGGGGGAAAGAAAGGGAAGACTCTAGTCAAGGAACTAGTATAAATGGCCCATGGACATAGACAACAGGGTGGGAGTTGACTGGGGGATGGGGGACTTTGGAGAGCAATGGGGGAAAAATGGGACAACTGTAATAGAACAACAATAAAAAAAAGAAATTTAAAAAAAGAAACAATACTCTAAGTTAGCAGAAAACTCTCAGAAACAGGACTCCTCAAGGGATAGCTTGAGACGGCCTGTCTTACATTCCATGGCCACAGCTGTGGTCGTGTGGCTGAGCTCCAGTGCATGGGTTGAAAGCAGAGCCATGCCTCCACACTCTTCCCCTCCTGTCACTGGATGGGAAATGGCACCAGCTGAGCCACTGTCTAGGGCCCAGAGAAGGAACTGTGGGCAATAGCAGATCTGTCCCTCCAGAACCCGATCCCACCACCTTTGGACCTCTCAGCTTCCTCTGCTTCACACTTAAGTCATTATGTTTTGAGGTCCCTTTCTTATAATAGCTTACTCACAGGCTTGGCTTTGGACTCAAGTAAGAGCCATATCTTAACATTTGTAGTGTTATGGTGCATTCGCAAGCAAAGAGGAAACTAGGCAATTTAGAAGCAAATTGCAGCATTTATTTACCTGGCCAGGGATGGTTCCTTCCCACACAAAAAAACAGAAGATGGGAGAACCGCCCCACCTTACGAACTAAAGGGTTTTTAAAGGCAAAAACTACAAAGGTAAAAATTGTACTCATGCTCCTGCAGCTGCCAGATAACAGCAACAGGTGGGAAAAACCGCACACACACACATTTTTTTCTTTATTATTTTTTAGAGGGATTTTAGCTAATAACACTCAGTGCATTTGGGCTACTGGGGGTTAAGATAGCAGCTGGGGTAAGCAAGTGAAGAGGGGGCTACCTGGCTGCTGGGGTGAGCAAGCAAAAATAACCTGTAACAGTAGGAGGTTAGATGTTCACACACATCACCTTTGTCTTTCTCTCCTCTCTCTCCCCAACCCACTTGGCTCCAGTGGAACTGGCCATGTTTCTGCTCCTTGAACTTGTTAACTTCCTTCCCACCTCAGAGCCCTTTCCCTCTGTATTAACCTGCTAGGGCTGCTGTAGCAAACTACCACAGACTGGGTGGCCTACCCAACTGAAAGGGACTGTTTCACAGTCCTGGAGGCCAGAAGTCCAAAATGAAGTTGTCAGCAGGGTTGGTTCCTTCTGAGAGCCATGAGGGAAGGAGCTGTTCAGGCCCTTCTCCTAACCTTGCAGATGGCCTCTTCTCCCTCTGTCTCTTCATATCACCTTCCCTCCACATGTGCCTCTGTGTCCAAATTTCCCCCTTTATAAGGATACCAGGCATGTTGGTGCCCACCCTAGTCCCCCATTTTTACTTAATTACCTTGGTAGAGACTCTCTCTCCAAATAAACTCACATCCTGAGGTACAGGGGTTAAGACTTTGACATATGAACTTGGGGAAGACACAATTCAGACCATAACAACCCCTCCTACAGATTATGGCATTCATTCACCTGGTATAGAGAAGGTACTCATTAATCTTTATTAAATGAATCAATATACAAATATTCATCATTTTTATTATATCAAGAACATTATCATTATCAATACAAATCTTTGACATTTATTTACTTCTGTAGTTGATATTAATTGATACTTGAGAAATAATAATTTATATTAATAATAATATCCTAAAATTATGAAAATATCCCCAAATGCAATTTGAATAATTGAACAAAGATTACACTAAGCTCAGTATAATTTTAATGTTAATTACATTTTGTTAATATAAAATTTGGTCATTCATAGATGAGATTTATCATAATCACCAAATATCAAGAATGTTTGCTTTTACTGTAGTCTAAAATAACTTGAGGGTTTAAGTAACATACCAAAAACAGGATTTCAATAAAATGAGAATAAAACCAGACAAAACTGGATTAAGGGGAAAAAAACCAAATGTTCTGACCATCAGAGAGGGTCATAATAATTGCTCTAGTAGAGCATAAAATTACATTAAAACTTCGGGCAACATAGCAGCAGATACAAACGATTGTGAGAAGCAAATTTATAGCAGTCTTTCAAAAGACAGAAAATTTTTACCTTGTGTAAACTCAAGAAAATATCCACAGGGGGTAATCTATTGGGTACAATTGACCGTTGCGTCATTCAGCATCTCCCACAACAGTTGCAAGAAGTCAGAGGAGGACAGCAGCCTGTTTCTTATACCCGGGATTATGGAAGTTAGGAAACAACATTAAAACCTAATTTAGTGAAGGTAGTTTTTGAGGTACGTGGAGCAAAATGAAATCTTCCACCCAAGTGTAGCACTAAGAATACGTAGAGGAGTAAATGAACATCATGTTTTTAAAATTCTCTCCCCTGCAGAGCATTTCCATTCAACTGGGCTCTTTGCAGGAATGCTCAAGCATGCAGGAGCTAAGAGAGTCAGACACCTGGATTTGAATCTAGGCCCCATCACTTCCGAGCTTCGTGACCTTGGGTAAGTTAATTAGGCATAAAACAAAGATGATTATAATGCTTATTTTGTATGTTTGGGGTGAGGATTAAATGATGTACATGGAGCTCTTAATAAAATACCTGACATATGGTAAGCACTAACTAATGTTAGTTGTTGGTTATTAGTGGTAGCATATTCTTGGATAACACACACACACATGGAAACCACATGGGTGAGTGGTAGAGGTCACATTCCCTTACGAAATTAAAGTGCTCAGGTGGTATTCCTGTTTAGATGGAAGCCTGCTGCACTTTCAGAGAAAGGACCAGTACAGGAGAATCTGTTCTAGTTTCACCAGAACAACCAGCCCATTCTCTGGTAGAAAACTGTGCTAACTCCATTGACAGCTTCCCACAGCAATGCCCTAATTATGACCACTAATTTCATTATTTGGCATTAATTTACTTGATTAAATGTAAAACAAAGAAATTCTAATTTACCCAACTCTAATTATCAGAACAAAATAAAACAAACAAAAAACCATTTGCATAGATAACCTATATATTGTATAATAAAGAACTTGATAGGCCTTTGTACTTGGTTCCCTGGAGGAATGCTAAATCTTTGGAATTCCCCACACAATAGGAATGCCTTTGCTAATCATGAGCCTCTTGCATCACACCTGAGTTTAAACTAAAAGATGAGATGTCTGAAGATGGAAGCTGGTCACAGGAGAGACCAACCGTGTGATTAGAATGTTGGGGCTATGAGCCATCAATCCAACCTCAGAGGAGAGGAGAGCTGGAGAATGACTTAATCACACAGCCAGTGATTCTGTCAATCATGCCTACATAGCAAGACCCCAATAAAAACTCTGGACACCAAAACTTGGAGGACCTTCCTAATTGGTGAACACATTGGTGTACAGATTATCGTCGGCAGCCGTCCGTCTCGAGAGACGATGGTGTAGCTTCTTAAGAGTCTATCTGCACCGCCGAGAATGGTTGTGCAGTCCGACTTGGGAGTGACACGGTATCTGTCTCCTCCCGTGTTGAATCGACATCTTACGATGACGCTGGAGTGTCCTCTCCAGTGAAGCTGAAGCTACAGAGCCTGGGCAGGGTGATATGGAGGGTCTGCTGTTGCCCATGCAGCAGACCCCCCCTCTCTTCGCAGCTGAAGGGTCCAAGGGAAAGACGGAGTCAATACAGCTTGGCTTCAGGTGCGCCGCAGGAGTTGCCGGTGTTGACTACAACGTCAAACCGCCTTAGGGACTCCGGCTCCGGATTTTCTGTCGGGGTTTACTCCCTTAGCCTTTCCCCTGAAGAGGTATGCCGCAAGGCAGCGGAGGTTTTTTGGAGTCAGAGTTTTCCTTCTCTGATGTGTACAGATTATAGGTTTACATTAAACCCATATTTAAGATAATGGAACATCATGAACATTTTATTAATAGTAACAAACCACAAAATAATTCATTGTCAATTGTTACAGAGTATACTACTTATTTTCTTGGTCATTTACTTCATTTCCCTACATGTTTTTCTTTCCCCTTTCTTCTGGTAACAGACTTAGCTCATCTTCCATTCCCCTGTCATGAGCATGAGTATGAGACTAGGCTAGTCCAATCATAGTACTTGCTTTAGTTAGGGCAGGTCGATTGCTATTACAAATCAGCCCTGGAATGTATAATGGCTCAAATACAATAGAAGTTTATTTCTTGCTTACATAACTAGATTGAACTGAGGAGGGAGGTGGTTCTGTTCCACATAGTCATTAAGGGGTCAGCTGTAAGTGGTTTCTTTAACATGTCTTTAGGACATTAATACCCATCAATAGATGGAGACCAAGGGAGTAAGAAAAACCCATCTGTTTCATAAACCCCATGGCCCAGGAGTAACACATGTCTTTTGCATTGACATTCCTCTGATAAAACGTATTCACATGGTCTCCTGTGGATGCAGGTGGGGCTGGGAAATATAGTCCAAGTCTGGAGTGCTGCTTCACAGACAGAGCTCTATAATTTGGTGGACTCAGCCACCAGAGATTGGTTAAAGGGTAGACCTATGACATGACCCGAACTAAATCAGTCAAAGAATATCTAAGGGATTGATATTTGAAAGCTAGGAGAAAAAGAGCTCTTTCTTTCCTAACCAAAGAAAGGATGTAAAGTTGGATTTCTGCAGCCATATCCTCTGCTATGAGGTGAAGTTGTCTGCAAAATGGGGCCAGGCAGAGAGGGAGGGAAGGAGAGACACAGGGTTGGAGAGAGACAGAGAAAGAGACAGAGAACTAAAAAGTGAGTGAGTCCTAGTGTCCTCAACTTTCAGTTTTGGTGCCTGATGCTCAGGTGCCCCTTTTCCTCCGATGATGCTCTGAGCCCCACTCTCCCTGACAGGGTAAGCCAATGAAGTCTCTTCTTTGCTACAATTCATATTGGGTTTCTACCACTTGCATCATCATCTGAGCCTCAGTTATTTACCAGAAGCTAAAAAAAGCATTTTATATATATTTTCAAATGGATTCTTAGAATCATCAGAGATATTAGTTCCATTTTATAGATAAAAATAATATTCAGAAAGGTGGCCCAAGTAGAGGAGCAAGGACTAAAATTTAGATCTAATGGAATAGGACAAGGGTTGACAAACCTTTTCTGTAAAGGGCCAGAGAGTCATTATTTTAGGCTTTGTGGGACATATGTTCTGTCTCACAAGGACAAAATCAGCCATGGACACTCTTGAACTAATGGGTGGGTCTTCGTTCCAACAGAACTTGTTGAATGGGCCGGAGGGGGGGTGGGGTGGGGGCTGGATTTGGCCGGTAGGTGAGAGCTTCCTGATCCTTCCTCTGGAAATGAGCAATGCTAACTTGAAAGTCAAGAGAACTAGTTTTGCCTGTAAACTAAATTGGTGACCTTGAACAAATTACTCGATATCTGAGATTTGTTGAGATCTATTCATGCCAAGTTCCTTATTGTTTTAATACCTTCATCAGCCTTTTTTATCCTATTGTTACATTATTATTTATTCTATTGTCCTTTCCCATTTCTACATGCATAATAATGCATATTGAAAACTACAAATGTTTGTTGTATACAAAACATGAATTATTCTTTTATCTTTATGCCCTCCATTTATGGAAGGTACCAGCCACTCTGTGATTCACTTCCTCAGGTGCTCCAGGGATGTGTGGGGGCCTCAGGAACCCCCCACTACATGGCCTCAGACTGTTATGAAGTCAGTCAGTCTGTTTCTCTGGCAACGCTGCCCTTATCCTCAGCTGTCTGCTGTCATTTCTCACAGCTGCTAATCTGCTCCCTAATGAATACACAATTGCTTAGATCAAGGTCCAAGAATGTGTCCTTGTCTGTCCCAGCTTCGAGTGAAGTACAACAATGTCCCTAGAGACCCTTTCCTCCGCCTTTAATGTTAAGTTCTAGGAGCTGGGCGGTTGGCATTCATAGAAATATGACCCAAGAGTAGCAGGACATTATTGAAATGCCTGCCCTTTTACCTATTTAGCAAAACTATGACACTCAAGTCATAAGACTAATTTTACAAACCACTTTCTTTTTAGCCATTAGGCTTCCAGAAATCTTCAGCACCTGAAAGTTTTCCATGAACCCTGAAAACCCATTAGAAGACAAACAAAGCCGGAGTCTCCGTACTCTTCCTCCTCAGTAAGGGCATGGAGATCCCTCGGGGCTCTGGAGAAAGCCCATCATCGTTTCACACTTGCATGTTGTCAACAAGATCAAAATGAGCATCAACTCTCTTGGGGGATGTTTAGAAATAGAGATCTGAGGGTTACAGTGAGTCAAGGAAGGTGAAATAGTAAGTGTTTATAGGGTGGCTCTCCGTCCCTAGTAAAGGGTGGGTAGCTGACAGGCAAATTGTGTTTAGTAAAGGACCAGATAGTTAAGTGTTTTAGATACTGCAGTTGACATATGGTCTTTGTTTCATATTCTTCTTCATTTTTTTGTTTTGCTTTTGGGCTTTTTAAAACAAACATTTAATATTATAAAAACTGTTATAGCTCATGGGCTATACAAAAACCGGCCAGATTTGTTCCCAGTTTATAGTTTGCTGACCCATCTCAGATCACGGGGTTGTAGATCCTGGCTTTGCCACCGTAGTTGTATGATCAGGGCTGAGTAAACTAAGCTTTCTAAGCCTCAATTTCATCACCTATAAAGTGTGAACACCACAGGGCGGTTGACCTGGGTGGCTTGTCCAAGTGCTTGGCACATAGTGGCATGTGGGCGATTAACGGCCACTGGCATTGCTATTTCCTGAATCGTCAGAGAATCTCTGTTTTAATATGGTATATACATAAAACAGAATATTATTCAGCCTTAAAAAAGGAAGGAAATTCTGACACATGCTACAACATGGAGAAACTCTAAAGATATTGTGCTCAGTGAAATAAACCATACACAAAAAGATAATTCCTGTATGATTCTACTTGTATAAGGTAACTAGAGTAGTTAAATTCACAGAGGCAAAAAAATAAAGTGGTGGTTTTCAAGGGCTGGGGGAGTGGGGAGTTATTGTTTAATGGGGATAGAGTTTCTGTTTTGCAAGATAAAAAGAGTTCTGGGTGGTGGTGATGGGTGTACAGTTATGTGAATATGCATATGCCACTAAGCCATACACTTAAAAATAATTAAGATAATGTGTTTATTTTACCACAGTTTAAAAACCATATAGGAGATCTGTATCTCAGATAAGCAAAAATAAAATAGGGGCAGTAGGTTGCAGTTCTAAATAGGGTGATTGAGGAAGGGCACCCTCAGAAACAGATACAGCAGTCCTACCTTACCCACTGTTTCCCTTTCTGCAGTTTTAATTACCCATGGTCAACCTCAGTCTGAAAATACTAAATGGGAAATTCCAGAAATAAACAACTCACAGCTTTTAAATTGTACATCATTCTGAGCAGCATGATGAAATCTCATGCCATCCAGCTCTGTTCCACCTGGGACCTGAATCATCCCTTTGTCTAGGGTGTCCACACCTGCCTGTTAGTCACTTAGTAGCTGTCTGTGTTATCAGTTCAACTGTTACAGCGTTTTGGTGCTTGTCTTCAAGTCACCTTTATGTTAACTTAATGATGGCCCCAAAGCACAAAAGACTAATGATGCTGGCAATTCACATATGCCAAAGAGAAGCCATAAAGTGTACATATATTTATAAGAAAAAATATGGTACACATAGGGTTAGTGGTCTCAGGCATCCACTGGGGGTCTTGGAGCATATCCTTCATGGATGAAACAATGTGGGGAGAGTGTTCTAGGGAGTGGGTTCAGTAAGTGCAAAGGCCCTGAGGTGGGAGTGTGCCTGAGGTATTAGAGGGCTAGAGTAGATTAAGTGAAGGGAAGATGAAATCCAAGAAGGAAGGGGAATGTGGGGGGTGGAAGGTGGAGGGACAACCACACAGGACTTACAGGCCACAACAGGTCCTTAACTTTTACTCTAAGTGAAATCGTGAGCTATTGTGGGGTTTTGAGCAGAAGAGTAACAAGAGCTTAGAGCTTACCTATATTTTAACAGAATCACTCTGGCCACTATGTAGAGAGAAGACCATGGGGGCCAAAGGTAGAGGCTGGGAGACCAGACAGGAGCTATAGCAATTATCCAGGTTAGAAACGAGGGAGGAGTGGACAAGAGTGAAAGCGAAGGGGAGACCTTGTTGTATTAGGGATATATTTTGAGGTACAGACAGCAGGACTAGCTGAAAATTTGGATGTGGAATGTGAGAGAAAGAAAGGAGTCAAGAATTGCTCCCAGGTTTATGACCTGAGCCAAGACTTCCATGGCTATGTGACATGTTCATCTTAATTATCTCCTTTCTGTCTCACAATCAAGACCTCATAGAGGTTGCAATCTCCAGGCTCAGGCTTGGGAGCAGCCAGGCCTGGGTTAGAACCCTGCTTCTAGTACTCATGAGCACGGTGGCCAAGGCCCTTCACACCTTTGAGCCTCAGGACCCCCATCTGTAAAACTGAGAGGCTGGTGCTCAATAGATAAGTTGCTGTGAGGACTGCAGTACCTGGTACACAGGAATTGGTCTGTCATAGCAGCTGCTGTTATTTTCTCAGCACAGCTGGAATTACAACATGGCCCTCTGCCCCAGGTTATTTTTCTCAATTTCTGTACAGCGGTTCATCAGTTGTTCATTCTTGGGAATAGCATTCCATTTTCAAAAATTTTAGTTTTACTGGACCTCATTGAAGAAAAGTTTTCATCAACCAGTAGACTCTTTTCTAAGAATCAGGGGCAGTTCTGGAGTTAAGGAATGGTCTTGTGTGTGCTTGGGGGTTGGGAGAGGCAGGTCTCTGAGTTACTTTGGTTCAGTATTGCCCCCTTCCCCTGCCACCCCTTCCAAGTAAGAACAGGGTGCTCTTGACCCTTCTTTTCCCCGGGCTCGATGCACTGGGCCAAGTGACCAGGCATTTTAACGGAACAGAGAACCATTTTCTCTCCCTCCTCCCATAATTTAGTACACAGTGGGCCATCTGGGACTTGAAGGAGGGGCAGCAGGCCTAACAGAAAGAGCGCTGCACTGGGAGTCTCAACACTTGGGTTCCGTACAGGCTGTGAGTCACAAATCACAGCCTCTCTGAGCTTTAGGTCTTTGACCATAAAATAAGAGTAACAATGTCCCCCCTGCACCTCATGTGGGACCAATTTAGAGAAAGTAGGTGAGTGTAAGAGGTCATAGGTTGTGAATGACAATATTTATTATCTTCAGATGCATAGCTGTAGTTCCAATCATCTTCTGGTCTGTGGACTTCTTTCATTAGCATTGCCTGGGGTTGCTTCATAAAATGCACAGTCTAGCCCAAGCCTCTTCCCCTCCTCCCTACCAAGCAACTCTTAAAAGCTTAGACCCACTGGTCCACGAGCCAAGTTTGGTAGTACAGAGAAAGGAATAAAGAATAACTTAGTGCCCAAAGGTTCTTGGCTTTCAGAGATGCACTGTAAGTGATGGACCTTATTCATCACTTTGAACCTTCCCCGTGGGTGGTACATAGGGTTCCATGAAAAATAGCTGGGTAATGGCACTGGCCAGAATTTTAAAGAGGCAATGTGGATTGTTGCACGCTTCCCTTGTGAGGGGACATTTTAATGTAGAGTCTTTTTCTAAAGATGAATTTCCAATGTTTTGTGCATGTGTTTCTATGTCCCCAGTACATTCAGCCTTGGCTTTTCGTGGTACTTTGCTAAGTGCCACAAAATCAAGGACTTGCTGTTTTTAGGCCAGCATTTCAGAACTGGCTCTGCTCCCACAGCCATTGTATCACTGCAGCCGAATTAGTGATCATACCTGCGTATTGATCTGGGCAAGTGCCCAGAGTACAGCCTGTCCTGGTTGAAAGTAGGCCCTTGTCGCACAATGACTCGGCAGGACCTAGATGCTTCCAAAAGCCAGATGGGCAATGGGAGTTTCTAAACCCTCAGCCTATAATCTTTTAACCAGATAATAGGCTCATCAACTCAGCAGCCAATCCCAAAGTTTTCAGCTGGGCATTTCTTTCTCAGGACACACAGATGCTCTGAAATCCATGTGGAATAAATTGAGCATGTGGCAGAGGAAGGAAGCAGGAAGGTTTGTAAGAATGACCGGCAGCTCCTTTGCTTCTCAGAACCTGTGGTTGAATGTGAGATGACCGGAAACCTCTCTCCAAGGATACCATGCATGCACACACACTCCACAGGTGCAAAGAGGAAGCACTCACCTGCCCTCATCGTTGGGCACTTCATTGGCCCTGGAAACGAGGAACGGGCATGCTGCATGCCAAAGTGGGCCTGAGCCTGGGGTGACCTCAGGAAGCTGACACCCTTCACTTGGGAGACAAAAACCGTGAGGAAGGTATGGAACGTGTGTTTGTGATGAAGTTATCTAGATATCTTGGGGCCATAATACCCCAAAGGACAGCTTGTTTTCATCTTTGTTTTTCTTATTATTTTAAAATTCCCCAGCCCATGTTGTTCCCCTAGCTGGAATGTCCTTCTTCTCTTTATCCAAGTCCTACTCATTTGTCCTAGGACTCACCTCCTCCAGACTGTCTTCCTAGGTCACCAGAAACCTCATTGACCTCACACAGCTCCAAGAGCTTCCCACAGTCATCTTCCTGATAGTATTCTGTGCATGTGACTCTTACATTCCCAACTAGATTCCACACAGGCGCCATGCCTGGGCATCCTTGGGTATCGCCCCTCACAACTTAGCATGATGTTCAGACACAGCGGGTGCTCGCTCAGTCAGTGCCTGCTCACTCATTAGCGTGGGCTGGGACATGAAAATAATCTGTAAAAATTGAATTGGGTAATACAGGAGGCTTTTGAAAATAAGATACTACCTGAATGAATGATGAGAAACAAACTTTGGCACAACAAGCTCAGTAGGATTATTCCATCATTCTGCACCTAGAAGAATGAGAGGGAGAGAGCAAAATGAAAGTCGCCAGTGACATCAGCTTTGGCAGCTCCTAATGGAAAGTCACCCTGCCAGAGCCCCGCTCCCTCATTCAATCCGGGAATGCTTTCCATTAACGTTATTAACCCGTCAGGGCGGTTGGGGCAGAGCCGGCCGGGCCAGCTGTGTTCGGTTCCAATTGCTGAATCATCTTCAGTCCCTTTTGCCCTTCCCAATATCTTCAAGAATTAGCAGAAGCAAAGGAGAGGGAGAGAAGTACCAAGGACTATCAACTTTAGCAGTTTGGCCTGTTTCTTCCATCCCCAGGAACACATTCCATGAAAAACATTTTTCTGCCATAGACATGTTTTAGACTTCTCATTGTATCCTCAGCCCAAAGAGAAATTCTCAGTTCTCCTCCCCAAACACATTCTGAGAGTGATTTCTTTCTAAGGGTGGAAATCACTCTTTTAAGTGTACATTTTGAGTATACAGCTTGATTGGCATCAACCAAGAAACCCAGTAACATTCTGACCCTCTTAGAGCAGACTGAGAGATCAGAGAACTTCCTTTTTGTTCCCTGGATTCAGCACCATCCAAAGGTGCAAAAAGCCCCTAGGACTGAAGGTGGAAGAAAACACTGAAAAGGAAGTGGGAATCAGATATAATCAAGAAGTAGGTACATTCAAACTTCTCTGAGTTGGAAAATTAGAGGCAAAGGGATTCTATTCTTAGGAGAAGCTCAGTGACCTCTGTTCTTGGGGTGGGGTAGGGTAAGTTGCAAAATGGCTACACTGCACTCAGCTAAGGGCTTTTCATTCATGATCTGAATTAGTCATTGCACAACCTTTGGGAGCTATTGTTATCTGGAAAACACACACACACAAAACAAACAAACAAAAAAACAAAAACAAAACTGAGATCAGAGACATCAGGTAACTTCCCCAAGGTTACACAACTGAAACCTGGTCAAGCAAGAATGCTAAACCAGAGATAAATGACTTCGAAGTTCATTGTCTTGCCATTTCTCTTCATAGCTAATTTTTCCTTCTTGGATTTGGAGGGCTTTGTGTTCTGAGTGTGTCCGAAGTTCTCTCAAGTGCAGTGGTGCCCAAAGCTAGCTGCATATTAGAATCACCTGGAGACATGCTCTAACCTGCCAAGTACTCCAGCCCCACCTCCAGAAATTCTGGTTTAAATTGATCTGGGGTGGATCCTGGCTTAAGTTTTAAAAATTCTCCAGGTGGTTCCAATATGTAGCCAGAGCCAAGAATTCCTGTTCTAGCTGTTGAAGACAGAAACAGGTGGTCCCCTCGTGCCTAAGAAGCAGTATTTAATAGTGAGCAAGTCTGGAGGGCCTCGCTGAAGAAAAATCACTTTTGAAGGATGTAGGCTCAACAGTGGAACATTCCAGTTATGCTTTGTGACATTGTGGCACAATGAATAATACCCCCTTTCCCTGCAAAGAGCCTCATACCCTAATCCCTGGAACCTATAAATATGTTACCTTACATGAAAAAAGGGACTTAGCAGATGTGAATAAGTTAAAGATCTTGGGGTGAGAGATTATCCTGACTTATCTGGGTGGCCCTGATGTAGTTGCAAGAGTCATAAGGAAGGCAGAGGAGTCAGAGTCAGAGGAGGAGCTGTGGTGACAGCAGCAGAGGCTGGAATGGTGTGAGGAAGGGAGCCAAGATGTGGCAGCATCTAGATGCTGAAGAAGGCAGAGGAAACAGTTCTCCTCTCACCCCCAGTCTCCAGAAGGAACAGCCCTGCCAATACCTTCACTTTAGCCTGGTGAGACTTATTTTGGACTTCTGACCTCCAGATCTATGAGATAAATAAGTTTGTATTGTTTTAACCCACTAGGTTTATGCTCATTTGTTATAGTAGCAATAGAAACTAATACAGATGTTGTGTAACTTACTTCACTGGTCTGAGGCTTGGATTCCTCATCTATACAACAGGATCACCTTAGTTACTTCAATATAATGAGGATTAAATGCATTGCTTATAAACAAATTGCATGGTACAGTGGCTGGCATACAGTAAATAAACAAACAGGGCTCACTATTTTTTTCTTTTTCTTTTATTTTATTGATTATGCTGTTACAGTTGTTCTAATTTCTTTTCCCCCTGCTCCCCTCTCCCTCCAGTTGTCCCCCCACTTAGTCCATGCCCATTGGTTGTGCATATAGTTCTTCTCAACATCTTTCTGTCTACTCCACTCCCTCCTACTATGCTTCTTAATTTCTGAATCATCTCCCTCCCTTTTCCCCTTTTTCCCCTCCCTGCTGACCTCCCCCCATAATGTTCCCTGTACCTATAGTTCTTTTTCCCCTCCCATTGCCTACTTAGGTTGCCTTTGTTTCGATTCCCTAGATTCTGCTGTAGGTTGTTGTGATACACTTTTCATTTTAATGTTCATAGTTTTGATCCTCTTACTCCTAAACAAGTTCCTTTAACATCTCATATAACAGTGGTTTGGATCTGATGAACTCCTTCAGAGTTACTTTGTCCTGGAAACACTTTCTCTTCCCTTCTATTCTGAATGACAGCTTTGCTGGATAGAGTTATCGTGGTTGTACGTTTTTGATTTTCATTACTTTGAATATTTCTTGCCAGTCCCTTCTTGCCTGTCAAGACTCCTTTGAGAAATCCACTGATAGTCTAATTGGGACCCCTTTGTACATAATTCTTCTCTTCTCTCTTGCTGCTTTTAATATTCTCTCTTTATCCTTAATTTTTGACATTTTGATGATAACGTGTCTTGGTGTGGTTCTCCCTGGGTCCAGCCTATCCGGACCTCTCTGTGCTTCCTGGACCTATAAGTTCATTTCCTTCTCCGAGCTAGGGAAGTTCTGCTTCATTATTTTTTCACATAATTTTTCAATTTCTAGTTCTTCTTCTTCACCCTCTGGCAATCCAATAATTCGAATGCTTGATCACTTATAGCTGTCCCAGAGGTTTCTGAGCCTCTCCTCATATTCTTCACTTTTTGTTTCCTTTTTCTGCACTGGTTGACTGTTCCCTCCCTATGTTCCGATTTGTTGATTTGATCCATGGCTTTCCCTTCCTCACCACTTGTCTTGTATGTATTTTTGTTCATTTCAGCAGGACTGGCCTTCATTCCTTCCCAATCTTGACTCAGCCCCGCCGTTAGGTCTGTAAGCTGTCTTATAACTATAGCTCTGAACTGAACCTTGGAAAGATTCGCTATTTGTTCATTGGCCAAGGCTTTTATTTGTTTTTTTGTTAGCTGTGTGATTGCTATTTCAATCATTAATTCTGCCATTCTGACCATTTTGTTTATCTTTCCTTCTTGGGCGGGGCGCTGTCACACCTCCTAAGCTATATTGGGCAGAGCCCCGTGTGCTCATCACAACCTGGCGACCCTTCTCACCACGCTGTGGCACTTTGCGTGGGGGTGGGGGTCCAAGGTGGATTCCTGCTGTTTTCTCTCCGCTGAGGAACTGGGAGCCTCCTCCTCTGTCCCCATGCCCTCCGGGCTTTACAGTCCAAGACAATGGGGTCTGCCTTCCCTGGCGTTGGAATCGTGAGCCGACGGGTCTGGTCTGCAGCCGGGGCCAGCTCCCGGGTGCTTCTCTCCTCCCCCCAAACACAGGCGTCTGCTCACCGGGTCCTGCTGTTCACTGCTGCGGCTGCCGCCTCCAGCACAGCTTGATCTTTCTCAGCCTCGGTTTCGCCCCTCCTACCCGTCCAGACGAGCACCACTTGTTTATGACTTCATATGCTGGACTTCCATGTAGCTTTATTTTCTGGAACTTTGTATTATTTTTGGTTTTGCAGTAGTTGTAGTCCTTCTTAGTTGTGGAGGGAGACAGAGCGTGTCGGTCTATGCCTCCTTCTTGTCCAGGGCTCACTATTATGATCATAGAGTTCTCATGAGGCAGAATGTGGAATCATGAAGGAAGATGTGAGGAGAGAGCCTGTTAGCTGTGCCCAAACATATTTCTATAGGACAAGAAACTGAGTGAATGGAAAGTCAATTAGCAAACGTTGGTGCCAAAGAGCACTGGCAGCAGGATTTCCCAGCCAGCAGGCCTTTGGGGATGTTTGTACCTGCCTTTCTGAACATCTCATACTATTCCCGGCACGAGCGGGTTTCCTGCCCCTGGGACTCGGCTCCTTCAGTGTGAGAATTCACACAGGGCAAGAGAAAGGGAATAGGAATCACTGAGACACTTAAAAGGTCCAGAAATACAAGTTCTCCATTATTTTATTCACAGTCTGAACACAGCCAAATGGTCCATTTCTGAGCTTATAGACAATGCCAGGTTTTTAAACCCTCCAAAGGATAAAACATTATTTTCTACCTGTTTTGTTTCGGTTGAATTATGAAACATACTGTGCACTCCACTACTCACTAGACTTGTGATTGTGTGAAAACGACTCTTCTCCAGGTCCTCATCTGTAATGTGGGGACAGGGAAAATGCCTACCTTTGGGGTTGTTGCGAGCATTAAATGCAAAAGGCAGACTAAGTGCTGGGCACCCTTTCAAGTGCTCAGCAAATCAGCTATTAATGTTCTTACCAGTATCATTTTTATTTGAGGAAAGAAAGTGAAAATGGGTGAAGGAATCCACCCACTTAGGCGGCCTGACATGAAAGACAGTACTTTTCAGTATTCTTTGATGATTTTATTCGATTTCTTTTAAGGAGCTGCAAAAGAAAGTAGTCCAAAATATGAGCCAGATAAAGTCGCTTATTCATTCAGCCAATATTTATTGAGTGCCTACTATGTACCAGGCACTTTTCTAGGAATTTGGGAACACACAGAAAAGCAAGACCTGCTTCCTATTCTCAAGGAATGTCCAGGCTAAAGGTGGAAAGAGACTAGGTAGATTTTCATTATAAGACATCAAGATACATGCTACAGTTGGAGTAGGTAGGACATGATGAACATGTACATGGGAGACACCTAAACCTAGATCTGGGGGAGGGGTCAGTAGGGAGGGCTTTCTGAATAGCTGGCTGAGTGGTTGTTTCCCAGATGAAAGGATAAGGATATGGACAGCTTTAGAGGTGACCAGCTCTTCTAAAGTCTTGAGTCAAGAGCAAGCAGTGTTTTCAAGGAACTACAGAGTCAATGTGGGGCCAGGCCTGGAAGCGGGTGGGAGAAGGGGCTTTGGCTGAACATCTGTCATTCAGATTATAGTGTGATTTAAGGTACATGATAAAGAGTTTGGATTTTAGCATGAGGACAGTGAGGAGCTATTGAAAAACAGTAAGAAGGGCAATTTTATAATAAGATTTGAACTTTAGAAAGATCATTCTCAGGGGAACAGTTGAAGGGGATCAAGATGAAAGTCAAAAGACCAACTGGAAGACTATTGCAATAGCCTGGAAGGTAATGGATGATGGAGCCAGGGTTCTGGCAGTGGGGGGGCCAGAGGGGATATGTTTAGGGATATCAGTGCAGTGGTGCTGCCAATTGTGTGGTGGGATAAGGGGAAGGGAGAAAAATGTGACTTCTGAGTTTCTGACCTGGGTGAATGGTGGTACCATTTACTAAGTCAGGAAATACAGGAATCAGCAGTTGGGGTGGCAAGTGAAGAGCTTAACTATAGACACGGTGATCTAAACACATTGAAGGCCTTGTGACCTCCAGGTGGTAATATGCAGATGGCAGTTAGACATAAGTCTGGAGGTTAAGAAAGAGATCTGAGATAAAGACAGAGTTGAAAATCATCAGCTCGTAGATGGTCTACATGAAACCAGGGAGAGTGAAGAGGAGGACGAGAAGATGGTCAATGATCTAGAGTTCATGGGGCTAGAATTGTGAAATCAAGTGTTAGCAGAGCCTTTGAAGTCTCTCCTGAAGAATTCTTCCTTGCCACTGCCCAGCTTCTGGTGGCTCCCCAAAATCCTTGTGTTCCTGGGCTTGTAGCTGCACCTGCCTAATCTCTGCCTGTCTTCACATAGCCTTCTTCCCTGTGTCTATCTCTGTATCTTTTTCCTTTCTCTTACAGACATCAATGATTGGATTTAGGGCCCACCTAATTCATTATAACCTCATTTTAAGTTGGTTACATGTTCAAAGGCCTTATTTCCAAATAAGTTCACATACTGAGGTTCCAGATGAGCATGAATTAATTAAGGGTGGAGGGGACAGGGGAAGGAGACACTATTAAAGCCACTAGAAACCCCTCCAAATTTTCCTAAAATTGCAGGCCAATCCACTGGGGCTGATGATCTGGCACTCACCTTCTTATTACCATTTCCATAGGCCATCACAATGCCAGCTTTTAAGAGCCAATATATGCAAATTCTCATGACTTTTTAAGTTATTTAGGTCCTTACCTGTCTTTGTCTTCTTCTTTTTTTTTTTTTTTTTTTTCAATATAAAACTATTTATTGACCACTGTTTACCAGTATTTACAATAAAGTAAACAATATACAGTTGGATAACATTCAGTTTACTACAAAGTTAGTTTTTCCTGGCTTCTACTGAACCAGTAACCCAAATACTGAGACTGAGCCTACATGTAAGGAATGAGCTGGAGTAAAAACATGCAGGTCAAGACTTCGGATTATGGAAGTTTGCTCATCCATTTATTCCAGCAGACCTAAATTGCCAAGGTTTCTAATGACTTGATTAGGTTTCCATGAATAAAGTTTTACACACTCCATAATCATAACTTTTCAGTCAATATAACAGGGATTTTAACTTTAAAGGAACGACTTACTAGGTGAAACCTTTAAGTTTTGCTTGCCAAATTAAAACACACCAGGGCTTGCCTAGTTTCTTCATTTGGGAAGGGGCATTGTTGGTAGTGATAAAATTTTCCTTTCAGGGGTTTTGCAAAAAACAAAACAAAACAAAAAACCCAAAACTTGCATTTATAATTGCAGACACAGACATGGGTTCTGATATGGCTCTTAAACTGTCCAATTTAAACTGCTAACATAATATTCAAATTGCCCAAGTAATTACAAATTATCTATTTAATTTCAAAGGTTAAAGCTTCAGGAAAAAGTTCAATTTAACTTGACGTGATTTATTTCTTAGGTTGTTGAAAATGATGGCAGCCCAGAAACACGAGCTTATCTATGGTTGTGAAATGCCTTTTGTTTTGGATAAAAAGGAAAAAAAAAAAGGAAACCATTTACATATGTATACATGCCAACCACTCCCCACCAAATAAACAAAAATACCCACAATGGTCCTTAGGCATATGCGACTTAAACACAAATTCTGACCGAGTAACAACAATGGAGGTTCCCCCCCGACATTTAGAAAGCTGCTCTCTAACGCAGAGGAAAGAATACCATGGTATCAAATGTTTTTTTCTGATCAAGGAAGCAACTACAGAAAGCTTTTGTTCCAAAGTAACCAGTGCTACAGACGCAACCCCCCACAACTCCCCCAGTACTACTTCAAAACAAACATGATTTTCATTAGAATGTAGTTATTTCTTCACACTATTAAATCAAAAAACCAAGACCCAAATTTTATATATATATAAATATATATAAAAAGCAATGCAAAGAATTATTGGGCTTCGTCTTCTGGACAAGAATGCCAAGTTAGTCTCTCTTCATAAAAAGCAATTACAATTTGAGGACACTTCATATTTGCCTCTTTTGCCAGCACCAAATCTGCCTCATCTGAATCTTTCCATTTCATGAGAAACATTAATTCTCCACTGCTGTCTGTGGCACCAATTATTCGTTCAGGATCAAGACCTCTGGCAAAGCCTCTTGGTTTATCAGCGGCATCTCTTTTCTTCTTTGATTTGCTATCATCAGATTCACTGTCAGATAAAGACTTTCTTTTTGTACCATCTTTTTCTTTACCAGCTTTTTGAGAATTAAGAAATGCTTCAATTAACTCTGGACAATCTAAATTTTCTTCAGGTTCCCAGGTATTGTCAGCATCTGTGAATCCCTTCCACTTCAGGAAATACTCCACCTTCCCATTCACTACACGTCGGTCCAATACTTTTTCCACTACAAATTCTTCAGGCTCTGCCTCTTCAACTTTTTTACTCTTTCCATTCTGTTTCTTTCCCATTTTTTGCAATGTAGTTTTATTGGAGGCCATTTTTTACTGCAGACTTGAAGAGCTATTATTCACCGCTTCCGCGCTGCTCCGGTTCCCGAGTCCACGACGTCTCCGGCCCTGCACGCCTTCAGCTCCAGCAACATCCGAGGGGCTGTCTTCTTCTTTTAATAGCATTTATTTTATGCTGAATTTACTCCTGGGCTATAGGTTTTTGTTTCTTCAGTTTCTTCTAGGAGATCATTTTTTCTGAGCAGCTTCCTCTTCTGGTTTAGGAACAATCTGCTCCTTTTCCAGTAGGATCACCTCAATGTGCCCTTGAGCTCTGTAAGGTCTGCGCTGCATCTTGGGAGTTTTGTTCACCTGGATGTGCTCAATGACCAGAGAATCTACACCGACCCTATGTCCAGCTCCACTGTTTGGGCTTGGGCACACCTATCAACCCCACCATTCTAATGGCACACAATACTTATATAAAGTGACATCCTTCTGATACTTGGTGGCTTTTCAGATGTGCATACCCTTGATGGCCTGGGAAGTTTCACGAGTCTTCTAAAGTGAACATGAAGATTTGACCATCCTGATTTGCATAACTTTGTGGGGTTTTCTTGGTTCAGTGAATAGGGAACCCTTTTCAGAGGTCTCCTCAAGTTGCCACAGGAAGAATTTTACATGTCATTCCTTTTTTTTTTAAAGTATATTTTATTGATTATGTTGTTACAGTAGTCCCAGTTTTTTTTTTCCTCTTTGCTCCCCTCCGCCTAGTACCCTCCTTCGCTCCAGCAATCCCACCCCTCTTAGTTCATGTCCGTGGGTCATGCATATAAGTTTTTTGGCTTCACCCTTTCCTATATTATTCTTAACTTTCCCCTGTCTGTTTTGTACCAACCAATTATGCTTCTTAGTCCCTGCACCTTTTTCCCATTTCTCCCCCTTCCAGCTCCCAGCTGATAAACCTCCAAATGATCCCCATACCTATGATTCTGTTCCCATTCTGGTTTGCTTAGCTGGATTTTGTTTTTATTGTTTTAGATTCGGTTGTTGATAGTTGTGATTTTATTGTCATTTTAATGTTCATAGTTTTTATCTTCTTCTTTTTCTTAAATAAATCTCTTTAATATTAAATATAATAAGGGCTTGGTGATGATGAACTACTTTAGCTTTACTTTGTCTGGGAAACACTTCATCTGCCCTTCCATTCTAAATGACAGCTTTACTGGATAGAGTAATCTTGGTTATAGGTTGCTTTTCATCACATTGAATACTGCTTGCCAGTCCCTTCTTGCCTGCAAATTTTCTTTGACAAATCAGCTGACAGTCTTATAGGCACCCCTTTGTAGGCAACTCTCCGCCTCTCTCTTGCTGCTTTTAGGATTCTCTATCTTTCACCTTTGGCATTTTAATCATGATGTGTCTTGGTGTGGTCCCCTCTGGGTCCAGCTCGCCCGGGACTCTCTATGCTTCCTGGACTTGTATGTCTATTTCCTTCGCAAAATTTGGAAAGTTTTCCTCCATTGTCTTTTTACAGAAGTTTTTAATTTCTCGCTCTTCCTCTTCTCCTTTTGGCACTCCTTTGATTTGGATGTTGGCACATTTAAAGTTGCCCCAGAAGTTCCCAAGCCTCTCTTTATTTTTTTCAATTTTTGTTTCCTCATTCTGTACTGGTTGACTGTTTTTTTCTTCCTTATGTTCCAAATCACTGACTTGAACCCTGGTTTTCTTCCCTTCACCATTGGTTTTGTGTGGATTTTTCTTCATTTCACTTAGCATAGCCTTCACTTCTTTTATGTGTTTGCTGTACTCAAGCATATCTGTCAAGCCTGTGAGTATCTTTATCACCAGTGTTTTGAATTCTTCATCTGTTAGGTTGGCTAGCTCCTCGTCACTTAGTTCTCCCACTGGAACCTTAATCCGTTTCCTCTTTTGGGTCATACTTCTCTGTCTCCTCATCTTGACAGGCTCCTGCGTTTGTTTGCTTCTGTGTCTTAGGCAGAGCTGTCACTCCTGTTACATTGTAAGGGGCGGAGCCTTAGGTATTCCTCAGTACAGGGTGACCCATTTCACCGCGTTGTAGTGCTGTATGTGTGTGGAGGGGTCTGAGAGGGAACAATACCGCTTTCTCAGCACTCACCCCTTTTCCAGGCATTTCTGCCACTTCGGTATGGGACTGGCGCCCCTCTAACTGTTGCCTTAGCCATTGTTCCCAGAGTAGGTGGGTCTGCAGACATTCTAGGACCATGGGGGCCCTTTAAACAAGTGGACTCTTTGCTGAGACCAGCTGTTTCTGCCGGCATCCAAACCCTCCCACTGGTTTGCACAGTGAAAAGCAATAAGGCTTGATTTTTCCTGGTGCTGGGACCATGACCTGCATGGTCTGGTGAGGAGCTGGAAACATGCCCCAGGTGTCCCCTCTGACTTTTTAAAATGTGTAACTGTGCTTTCCAACAGCCTGCCGCTGCCACCGCTGCCACCACCACCACACTGTGTCCTCTCTGCCCCATCTCCGCCCCTCTGGATGAGTATTTCTTTATATCTTTGCTTGTTGGACTTCCATACAGTTTGATTTTATGGAACTTCTGGTTGTTTCTAGTTTTGAGGTAGTTGTATTCCTTCTTAGTTGTTGAGGGAGATGCAGCATGTCTATCTATGCCTTCATCTTGGCCAAAAATCCTACATGTCATTCTTAAAGTGAATAGCAATAAAGTGTAATGGTCAACACTTGGGCTTTGGTGTTGGGTGGGACCTGAGTTACCAGCTACTTGGTTTAATGCTCCAGCTTGTCTCTTCATTGTTGCAAGATTATTGTCCCAACTGTGAGAAACATATATTCACCCAGTCACATCCATGAATAGAAACTTTTTTTAAAGGAGAAAAACCTTTATCAGACAGCCATCTTCACCCATCTAGATTTTACTCAGGTCCCATTGGTCAAGACTGAGTCATTGGGACAACTGTAATAGAACAACAATTTTAAAAGAAAGAAAGAAAGAAAGAAAGAAAGAAAGAGACAGAAAGAAATGCAATTCTCTTCTCTGTAAGATGTGTCTGAGAATTTCCTTCCTTTCCTGTTTACTGCAGTTGTGGTCCAGTGATATTATGCTCATGAAACAACTTAGAAAACTAAAATGATATACACATTTCCAGAAGTGTTATGTTATTTCCTCAACCAGAAAAGTAAAGATGTTGAGCCAAAGAAAACAAAAACAAAAACAAAAAAAACCAAATATAAATAAATAAATAAAAGACTGAGTCATACGACAATTTCCAAGCTCAGGTTCTCAAACATTTTTGTCTCAGGGTCCCGCTACATTATTAAAAAATATTGAAGACCCTAAAGAACTTTTTGTCTTTGTGTTATACCCATTAACATTGACCCTGTTAGAAAGGAAAGCTGAGATACTTCTAAAATTTTTACTCATTCATTTAAAATGGCAATACTAGCCCTGGCCAGTGTGCCTCAGTTGATTGGTTGGTGCATCCTCCTGTAAGCCAAAAGGTCATGGCTTCATTTCCCAGTCAGGGCACATGCCTAGGTGTACGTGCGAGAAACAACACATCAATGCTTTTTTCTCACATCGATGTTTCTCTGCCTTTCTCTATTCTTCCCTTCCCCTCTCTCTAAAATCAGTAAGCAGGTCCTTGGGTGAAGATAAAAAAATAATAAAGTACAATGGCAATAATAAGCTCATTACATGTGCAAATAAATATATTTTTATAAAAAATAACTAATTTCCAAAGATAAATTTAGTGAGAAGAGTGGCATCATTTCACAGTGCATTTTTGCAAATCTCTTCAATGTCCATCTTAAGAAAAATAACAGAAGACAACTGTGTTCTTATATCTGCTTCTGCACTCACATAGATATGTAGTTGGAAAGGAAGAAATATGTTAACAGTATTCTCAGATAACTTGACTATTCTTTGATACTGCACCAAACTTGACAAGTAGTAGTTTCTTAAAGGTTAGTCACAATGTGAAATCTGAAAACATATCAATGAATTTTTCATATTTGATTACATAAGAATCTTGTACTTCAAATTTTGTAACCCTTTAGTCATTTGGAAAAAAAATTAGTTCACTGAGTTATACAGATCTCACAAATTTTGACTTATTTCACTATATAATGCGAAAATATCACATTCATTAATATGATCATCAATCTCATTCTAGTTTCTTTTGAAAGATTAAATTTTATCATTGGCAGCAAATATTGTCAGTTGTTTTTCTTGATATGACTAACTACCTTTATTTCTTGAAAACATTTCTATCAAATACCCAAACCTGAATAATCATAGGTTATTTCAACTAAAAATGGTATTCTGTGAGAAAACAAAACAAAACAAAACAAAACAGCAGCTTGCAACTCAAACAATTGCACAAATGCTTTTCCTCAGGACAACCATCATTTGTTACCTGGTAGAAATGTTTTATGGTTTCTTCCCAAGTCAAGAAGTAATAAAATTGATAACTGTTACTGCTTCATGGACATTGGTAAGTAAAATATTTTAAGAAAAAACTCTTTGTGATGGTGAAGAATATAGTGAATACAGTTTGGTACCATGATTCTTGCTAAGCCACAAGCAGCTTTGACCCTCTATTGTGTTTGCAACATCAGTGCAAATAATATCTGGAAATGATTATATATGTATATTCTATTTGGATATGTATATTCATTGGAGATTATAAGCATATATAATTTTGAAAATAGTTTTGACTTTTCAGACACCTAGAAGGGTCTCCTGGATTCCCAAGTATTTTTATATGTCAAAAACCATTACCATAGCTGAAAAGAAAGTTGTGAAAATAAATATCTGAGATTTTCAGTGACTTTCTCCAGGAAGCAGGCTCTGCCTGCAGAAGAGGCAAAGAATAGCTGTTCATTGGCCAACAGCAGTGCCCATAACTACCTTAAAGCATGCTTGGCACAAAGAAAGCACCCATGCTTGGATGATGTGGTTATAAGTATTATTTTGTATGTGAGCAGTTTGATTTCCCTTCCCACTCCCTCCCCTAGCATGTTTTTTAAATGATTACTTAATTTTAATACCCTGTGAGATGCAATAGGCTTCCTGCCCCCCCTCCCCCACCAGAGAAATAGGCTAAAATTCTGTACAAATTAGGAGGGAATGACATCCCCTGGGACAGTACTTAGTTCTGTGGCCAATGTGTGTCTAATAGGTGTCTTCCCTGCAGTCTCTGGACCCAAGAATCATAGCTGGTGAGCTACTTCAGACAGTTTGACCACAAAACTAGCATGGGATTCTTAAGTTTTTCTTCCATGATGCTAATATCTATTCCGAGAGCTGAATGTCTCAAATGAACATTCTTTAAATTCTACCTCTGTGTGAACTTCATGAGAGAGTTTACATTCTATATTACTTTATCTCCCAATAGAAATATATTCATTAAATGAGTACCATATGTCACTGATATTAAGAGGTATTTTTTTCACATTTTAATATCTTATAAATTAGAATGCATCTTATAGTCTATGGGGAGTCATCATTTATTTGGCAGTGTTTTTCCTTTCTTGGTGATACATAAAATAGTGATATATCTATTATCAATAGGATCTTAGAATCAACCAAAATGATACTTAAAAATTTAACTCCAGACTTTTCCAGGTCTGATATAAGAAATAACTATTTGAAGATCACCTCCACACTCTCTGCCAGAGTATTATTATGCATCATGTAATTTATGACGTAATGCCCTTGAAACAAATCTGCTGTAATAAATTTCACAGAGTTGAACACTAAAGAAAGGATTTGTCTCTCTTTTACCTGCCATGCCTCCCTTTCTGCATAGCCATAGTAATGGACCCTGGTAACCCTCCTTTTTAACTAAGACAGCAAAGCTCCTCCAAGCTAAGTTTTGTGCTAAGTCGCAAAGTCTTCTTCAATGTAGGTTCTCCCTTCTGAACTCCCATTTATCATCTTTACCCCTGTTTTAATCATTGTAACAAAGGGGCTAATTTTAATTTTTTGTTTGTTTGTTTTCAGAAGTAAGTGAGGTACAACTAAACAAATAAAAAGACTAGGCATGTTTTCTAAAATATACCAGTTATGGATGAATCACCCACCTAGATCAGTGATTCTCAATTTTTCTTTTTGCCTCCACACACACTCAACAGCCTCCTGACAATGCCCCCTCATTTCCCCCAGTGAACCAGGGTGAGGGTTGGGGGAGGTGAAACATGACACAGCTGCCTGGATGATTGAAACCAAAATGAAATTAGGAATGCAAAATTAGGCATGAATGTTCAGAAGAGAACTTTCAATGGATGGTTCTGAGCTACATCAGCCTTTAGGTGTGGTCACATTCACCCCCATTCTGGCCAATGAGTAGTGAACAGTGGTGCTGTGTGAGATTTCCCAGACCTCTTGTTGAAGTGAAGGAGCACACCTCTCTTCCTTCCTTCTTCCATCCTTCTGCCTGGAATGCACCTACGGGGGTGATGGCTCCAGTAACATCTTGGACCAAGCAAATGAAGTTCGTAGCTCAGACAGTGAGACAGAAAGTCCAAAGAATCCAAGTCTCTGGTGATTTTATGAAGCTGCCTGAAACCTGAGGCTGCTTGCCTCCCAGACCTCTTTGTTTCTGTGAAAGAATAAAGCCTTGAGTGTTCAAACCGCTATCTTGGGATCTCTCTGTCAGCCACGCACAGTTCAGCACTGCTACAGCACCATGAAATGATTCATACAAGAGAGGCAGGAATGAAGGTCATAAAAGGAACCCAAGCCTGGAAGTCATAAACCCTCTTTCTGGGTTTTGCTACACTAGGTATGCCTTTAGGTTGCTTCATGAACTTAAGTAACCCACTTAACCTCTATTTACTCAAGTCTCCTCACTGAAAAAAAGATAGAACTTCCTCCCACAGAGTTTGATGGTTAAATGACATGAAAATGAGACAGTCTTTTGAGACGGTAAAACCATTCATATTTGTTACGGTTAGTTGCAGTAGTGGTGCAATATAGAATGATACTTCCATTTTCCCATTTCCTGCTAGATGGGTTCAATTCTAGACTCCCATGTCCTCGGCATTAGTGTTGACATTAAAACTGAAATCATGGACAGAGGTTCACAGAGCTAGAATTGTTTAACTGGAGAATAGACGTTGGGAGAGAAGCAGGCATTGTTAAAATCTTCAAATTATATTTGCAAAGAATTGTCAGCTGCTTTCTATAACCTCCAAGGGAAGAAAGTTATGATTACAAGAATAAAAATTTCCTAGTTGGGTACTGCCTTATAGACAAAGCTTATGAGACTGGTATTTTTTTTTATGAGATCTCAGGAGAAGGAGCTAAGGGAGTTAGGGAAACAGGTTAGCGGAGGGGAAGAAGTAGACAAAGAAGTGGGTTCAGCTCAACTCTCGCCTCAGCCTGATCCAAGAGGGAGCTCGGGAGCATTAATAGCACTGTAGGACTGTCCCACCTCAAGGAAAGGGGACCAGGCTGTTCTGCCCCAGTCACTGGTACAGACCACCCCTGAGATGGGGGGGAGAACATAATCTCCCAAGCATCTTTGCATGAGGAAGCCCCCAGTGGCTGAGGACAATCCTCAAGGAGGGGTGCAGTTGAGATCTGATAGCAGCCAGTTCTCACAGCAGCTGCAGCATGGATGCACTTGGCCCCGTGAAGGGGAGCTGAGGGGTGCACCCAATGTCTACTATGGGAACGGGACACTGAAACACTAGAGCAACTTATAGAGAAAGCTTCTGACTACTTCTTTAGAGATACTTATAAATAAAACCAACTCACCTGTGAGGCAGAGTCTAAGTAAGTAGCTTTTCGTGAAGAGATGGATGAATGGGACACCTGTACAGTATACTATGGAGCTCTGTTCTTCTGCATCCTGGAAATTCAACTGCAAACCTGGCAGAAATGAGAATATGTGGGACTCATACTGAGAGTGCTCAGAAATAGTTAGAGACATGAGGCAGGGAAACCTTTTCTCCTTATTCCTTATACTTCTTTTCCACATAATCAGTGGCCTCTCTTGGAAGCAGTGTGTAATAATCATTAAAAAGGCAAGGTCTTTAGCCAACCTCTTATTGGTTCTTCCCTTGGACTAGTTAGATAAGCTCTCTAAGCCTCACTTTCTCCAGCTGTAAATAAGTACAATTCTTATAGCAAAGGCAGCTGTCAACTGGCAGCTAGCTGGCTGGGCCCCCATCCACAGTGTAGGCACAGCGTAGGCACAGCGTAGGCCCAGTCATTGTCCATTTTCCAGGCCCCCTTGCAGCCACATGTGACATTCTCACCAGTGGAACCTGAGGAGAAGTGATTGTCTCTGGTTAAAGTATTTAAGAAGTGGGTGATTCCCCCATTGTCTCGTTCCCCAACCCACAGTCAAAAGGAGAGAATCTGCAGACCTAAGTAGGTAAGAGTGTAAGAGCCTAGGTCCCTTCGTTACATGGAAGACTGGGCTCCCAGGATTGCTCAAAATAGACTGAAGTAAGTAGGAAGCCAACTTTTCCTTTTGTGAAAGCACAGAGATCTGGGGATTTGTTAAAACAACTAGTGTTAACCCAAACAAATACAATAATAAATTCCAACTTTAAGGCTGTCATAAGATTGAAATTATATCTGTAAATAATTTTAGGCCCCTTAATAATCTCCATTACCGTTCCTCACAAGGTACCCCCAAATGGACACAAATCTCTGTAAGGGCACTATGCTGATGTTTCCTGATATTTTGTTAAAGAATATGCAAATGCAGCTGTCAGAAAAATTCTCTAGCTCCTCTTAAAAAGCTGATAAACAGAAATTCTGTAGTTGCTGTTGCTTAGCAACCTAGTAGTAATTAGTACTTATTATTGTTAATTATGGGTATTAACAAAAACAGGGGATAGAATTTTTATGGAAACAATAATAAAAATCAATAGTTATTGAATGCTTACTGTGTGCTAGACACTGTACTAAGGACTTGGGTATGTTATTTGTGACCATAAACTGATCAATGATTTATTATTATAGATATTATTATCCTCATTTTAAAGATAAGAAAACCGAGGTTTAAAAAAGGTTAAATAACTTGCTGAGTAAGTAAGTGGAAGAACTGGATTTAATTTAGGTCTTATCAGCCCCAAAGCCTGTATCCCTTCCTTTCTATATATAACAGGGTCGCTTGGAGCTGAAGGGCCCCAGTCACTGAGATAATTTAATCACCACAAAGCCATAGCCGGCTCCCTGTCCCTTGTTAATGTTTTTATCCCCTTAAAGTCAACAAGCAATTCCAAAGGGAAAGGTTTCTTTTCATTAACCAATGATTTTTTGTTGTTGTTTAATTACCTCACTGCAATATTTTTCAGTCTTCTCTTTATTTCAACTCCCCCACCATTAATTGGCACGTCACGGAAGGAAAGAACCAGAAACCTTACAAGGACAGAACCAGAAAATTTAAGTGATTTTGCCTCCAAATTAAAGACTCTACCCTCAGAGGCGGCTCTGGCTTTCCTGTGTGAGCTCCGGACTCTGCGATTGGCCGCATCGCCCACAACCGAGCATTTTGACTCTGCCAGACGTCACTACACAGGAGGGTGACTTAGGCCCCTGGACCAGCTCGATAGAACCGGTAAAAACAAAAGGCTCTGATGCTCCGTGTCACTCTGCAAGGTGCACTCAGACCGTGAGCACCCGGCACAGGGTGGCCCAGTGTGATAGACAAGGAAAGACGGGCCGGGGCGTGGCTTATAGCCGACGGAGGGAGAAGCGGGCAAAGCGCTGCCTCCTCCTAAGGAACGGAGGGGGCGGTGTTCTCTCCAGCGCACGCTGCACCTGACTTGAGTTCGCCAGGTCTTTCCTATTCCAATCATTCATTTCCTTTAAGCCTTCGCAGCCTGCTCTACGGCACAGCTGCATTTTTGTGAAGAATAGGTGTGCTCTCAGTCCTAAATTCTCATCTTGTTTAATAGCAACTGAAGGCAAGGGAAACAAGGTAAGTGTTACATTTACACTTGGCATTCTCCTTCCTGGATTACTCCGTAGCCTCGATGGTGTTGATGAAGCACATTTCTCCTACCCTCTGGATTCAGGAGGAACGGAGAAATAATTTATAAGAATCACAGGTCACACAAGTGCCTTTCTTAACGAGTAGGCTGGTTTAAAGACTTGGCTAGGATTCAAGGTCAAAAGAAGCATTTTCTCTTCCTGCTGGACGGAAATCACATGCTGGTCACAGGGTGAGCAGCAGAGGGCACTCACCGGCTGCCTGTGGGGAGTGGGAGGGGCACCGTTTCACCTGGGAAAACTAGGTAGAAGGGCTGGACCGGTCCTCTGGTCCTCCGGTAACCTCCCTGAGGGAGGAGAGCCAGGAGGGGTCCCTCTTCCATAGAAGTCATAGTAGTGAAGCAAATAAACTTCTTTTCCAACAAACCGCTGGAGACGAAGAGAAAGGAGCCTCTCATTCTGAGGCACCTCAGATGCCTGAGAAAGAAAGCCACCTTGGACCTCCGGAGTAAACACACCATCTCCATCTGTCAGCTGACCCAGGCCTCCTTTTTTGCACCAAGAAGCTGACTAGCTTTGCAACTCTTGGCTGAATGGCTGGGACACATAAGCGTCTGTTGATCCAAATCGCCCCATCAGTCTTCTCTGGCCAGCACCAGGTGGCCTTTTCCCCTGTGTTCTCCCTCCTGAAAGCATTATGCCGCCTTAAATGAAGGTTGACATTTTGAAGTATTGTTTTGCCTGAATTTGCTGAATTTTCTGTTCTGAGAGATAATAGACGGGCTGCTCTACTTTCCTTAGCTGCAGAGGCTACTCCGTGGTCACCTTAGCTCCAGAATGCATTAGTACAGAGGGCAGGTGGAAATTACAGCATCCTGGGCCTCTGCATGCTTTCCTGATTGGCCTAGTGTTTTCCAACCTGTGATTATTTCAGAAACAAAACATTATTTTAATGACTTTTGGCTATACCGATGGGCCATATTTTTCCTTGCTTTTTCTCCTGAGCCACAAAACCACTGTGCATTGCCACTGCACTGTCTCCTATAGCAGCATACACCTAATTATAAGGAGTGCCAGGGAGGCCAAGGACATGGGCCTTTCCATGCCTCCTCCCAGGACCTCAGGATCTTAAGAAAGTGGTTTTGGCATTGTGTTACCCTGGTAGGCTTGTTTGGGTGCCGGCAGTCAAAGATTTCTAAAGCAGGCTTGCTTCTCAGGTTTAGTTGATCTGATATTCTACCCACTGTAAACAATCTCTTACATAAAATACTTGCATATTTTAAACTGTCTGGTTGCCCAAGCAGAGTGGAATGTTCCAGAAGAAGCCACATAAGTGCCAAGGTTTAACATGGTGGGTTCAGCTGTTCGTGAAATGGCTGTTTTCCTGACTGACCAGGCTGCTGATGGGGAGTCAGCAGAGCCAGATTCCATGGAGCCAGCAAGAATTGTAGGCAAATATCCTTATACTCTATAATAGTGATGTTATCTTGAATTTGTCTCACTTCTAGAAACTCCATAGAACAAAGGGATATTTACACATAAGTGATCTCCCCTTTACGAATTTTTTAACTGAGAAAATTACTTTTTAAAAAAATATGCTTTATTGATTATGCTGTTACAGTCGTCCCAATTCCTTTTCCCTTGGTTCCCCTCCACCCAGCGACATCCCTCCCTCCAGTTGTCCATCCCCCTTAGAACATGCCTATTGGTTGTGCATATAGTTCCTCTCAACATCTTCCTGTCTACTCCACTCCCTCCTACTATGCTTCTTAATTCCTGTACCATCTCCCTTCCTTTCCCCCCTTCCTTCTCCCTGCTGACCTCCCCCCAAAATGTTCCCCATACCTATAATTCTTTTCCCACTCTTGTTGCCTACTTAGTTTGCCTTTGTTTCAGTTCCCTAGCTTCTGTTGTTGGTTGTTTTGATACAGCTTTCATTTTAATGTTCATAGTTTTGATCCTTTCTCCTAAGTAAGTCCCTTTAACATCTCATATAACAGTGGTTTGGATCTGATGAACTCCTTTAGTTTTACTTTGTCCTGGAAGCACTGTCTCTGCCCTTCTATTCTAAATGACAGCTTCGCTGGATAGAGTAATGGTGGTTGTAGGTTTTTGCTTTGCATTACTTTGAATATTTCTTGCCAGTCCCTTCTGACCTGCAGAGTTTCTTTTAAGAACTCAGCTGACAGTCCTTTTGGGATGCCTTTGTATGTAATTCTCTTCTTCTCTCTTGCTGCTTTTAATATTCTCTTTATCCTTAATTTTTGACATTTTGATTATAATGTGTCTTGGTGTGGTTCTCCCTGGGTCCAGTTTCTTTGGAACTCTCTGTGCTTCCTCGACCTGTAAGTCTATTTTCTTCCCCAAGTTAGGGAAGTTTTGCTTCATTATTTTTTCACATAATTTTTCAATTTCTAGTTCTTCTTCACCTTCTGGCAACCCTATGATTTGGATGTTGGCCCGCTTATAGCTGTCCCATAGGTTTCTGAGCCTCTCCTCATTTTAAATCCTCACTTTTCATTTCCTCTTTCTGCACTGGTTGACCGTTCCTTCCCTATGTTCTGATTTGTTGATTTGATCCCTGGTTTTCTTGCCCTCACCACTAGTTTCGTATGTGTTTTTGTTCATTTCAACAGGACTAGCCTTCATTCCTTCCCTGTCTTGTTCAAGATCTGCTGTTAGGTCTGTGAGCGCTTTTATAAGTAAAGCTCTGAACTGTGCCTCAGAAAGATTTCCTATCTGCTGCTTCATTAGATTAGAAATTTGCTGTCTGGTCAGCTGCATCACTGGGATCTCTATCATGATCTGTGCCATCCTGACCGTTTTGTGTTTACCTTTGCTTCCTGGGCAGGGCTGTCACACCTCTTACGCAATGGGTGGGGGAGCCCTGTGCACTCGTCACAACCGGGCGTTTTCTGCGGGGTTGGGGGTCCAAGATAAATTCCTGCTGTTCAATCTCTGTTAAGAGACCAGGAGCCTCCTCCTCCGTCCCCATCCCCACTGGGCCTCACAGTCCAAGGCAATGGGGGTCTGCCTTCCCTGGCTTTGGAATTGCAAGCTGACAGGTCTGGTCTGCAGCCAGGGGTGCTCCCAGGTGCTTCTCGCCTACCCCTAAATATGGGTGTCTGTGCTTACCGCTGTCCTGCCACTGTCACTGCTGCTGCCGCGGACAGCACAGCTTGACCTCTCCTCCCCGGCTTCACCCCTCCTACCTGTCCAGATGAGCACCACTTCTTTATAACGTCATACGTTGGACTTCCATTTATTTTCTGGAACTTCTGGTTATTGCTGGTTTTGCGGTAGTTGTATTCCTCCTTAGTTGTGGAGCGAGACGGGCATGCCAGTCTAGGCCTCCATCTTGGCCGGAAGTCTCCTATGTTTGTTTGCTACCATGTCCCAGGCAGAGCTGTCGCTCCTACTACGTTTAAGGGGCGGAGCCTTAGGGATTCATCAGTAAGGGTGACCTGTTTCACCACGTTGTGGCGCTGTATGCCAGGGAGGGGTCTGAGAAGGAACAATGCTGGTTGTCCAGCACTCACCCCTTTTTCAGGCACCTCTCCCACTTTGTATGGGACTGGCACCCCTCTAGCTGCTGCCCTGGCTGTTGTTCCCAGAGTGGGGGCATCTGCGGATGTTTTAGATCCATGGGATCCCTTTAAACAAGCGGACTCTGCTGAGACTGGCAGTTTCTGACTCCACCCCAACCCCCAGTGGTTTGCACAGTCAAAAGCAATGAGGCTTGATTTTCCCTGGAGCTGAGACAGTGAGCTGCTCTGATGAGGAGCTGAGAATGCTCCCCAGGTGTCCCTCCTGACTTTTTAAAACTGCACTTTCCGCTGGCCCTCTGCTGTTGCCACTGCTGCCACCACCACGCCGTGTCCTCTCCGCCTGGGTTCCGCCCCTCCTACCTGTCCGGATGAGTATTTCTTCTTTATATCCTTTTTTGCTGAACTTCCATGTACTTTGATTTTCTGGAACTTCTGGCTGTTTCTAGTTTTGAGGTGGTTGTATTCCTTCTTAGTTGTGAAGGGAGATGCAGCGTGTCTGTCTACGCTTCCATCTTGGCTGGAAGTCTGAGAAAATAACTTTTAAAAAGCCCGTAAAATACCCCCTCAGCCGGACCCAGCTCAGGCCATCACTGTCTCTAACCCGGATTGGCCTCAGTCCTTTCTTTTCCACTCTGGATCCCCAGCCCTCCCCGCTGTGGCCACCAGCTTCTATCTCCTCCTGCCCAGTTGCTTGTTTCCTGGTTAAACTTGTCAGAGGCTCACCTAATTGAAAGGAGTACAAGGGCCCCAAGGTTGGTCCAAGGCCCTCTCGGAAGTGGTCCTGATTTTCTCAGGTCCGCTCGCTCCCCAGCGCTTAGCTCAGCCCAGTGAGATGGTTCTTGTTCTCCAGACATGCGCTGTGCCGCCTCAACTTCTGCTGGACAGCCTCCAGCCCCTCCTCCTGTCCGGGTCCTGCCATCATTCTAGACCAACTCCAAATACCACCTTCTGCCAAAAGCCTACCCTTTCTAGGCAGGCACACTTTCTTTGAATGTCAAGGTGGGCGCACCGGTTTCTGTTCTGGCCTCTGTCCAACTCTGCATTTGTCCTGGCTTCCTCTTCGAGGGCTGTTTCTCTGTCTCTCCGTCTTGTAGTGCCCTCAGCATCCAGCGTAGTGTCCTACACTTAGCCATTGCTCAATAATTAGTAATTGAGTTGATTTGAAGTTGGAGTAGACATCTTTCTCATATGTGCTCTGAATATTTTCTATTCTGTGTTCAGAAATCATAATGCCCACTTACAAATGCCATTGATGTAGAAACATGTCCTCTTAGATTTTTAGAACAGTTTCTGTTCTTTTCATGAGATTTTAGGAAGCTAGAGGCATGTGGTAGGATGAAAATGGGTAGGACAGGGCCTGGCAACTTAGGAGGAACTTCAGTAACTTCGAGGTTATGTTTGAATTCCTGTTCCATCATTGACCATGTGTGTGAGCTTGAGCAAGTTACTCAATTTCTCTGAAACTTGTTGCTCATCTCTGAAATGGACACTAAAAACTACCTATCTTATGAGTTTATTTATGAGAATTAAAATAGAAAGTGCCTTCTAAGCACTTAATGCCCGTCCATATACAGTAGGTGTAAATCATAGTTCTCATAATCATCCTTTTCCTAGTTATAAATCAGGTTCCATAATCATCACGTCCTACCCCTATTTTATTCCAGAATCAAATGTTGAATCTTTTAATGAGTGTACATTGAGTACCTGGCATGCTACTGATGGTTGTGGGGGGAAAAGGGGTAGGTAGAGGTGGAGATCCCCAAATTAAATATATCAAGATTATAATCTGATTGAATGGAGGATTAACACAAGGACATTTATTGAACTGTGTTACAGACAGGTGTTCAAATGTGTGCTAAAAGGTAAAAGAGATTTATTTAAATCCAAGTGAGACGATAGAAATGTGGCAATGAGGAGCTCTGTGGCTCAGGGTCCAGCTCTCCTGCTGGGGTCCACAGTCATGAACCATCTGACGCTGGAGGCAGCTGGGCTTCCTGGGCCTGAGCCCTCTGCCCCTCTGCGGTTGCATAGTCCCCCCCCCCCCCCCCGGCTTCCCCATGCTTGGTGTGATGCTCTGCTGTCATCACCTGAAAGTCTTCACAGTTCTTTAATAGGCTTCATATTTTCATTATGTGCTGGGCTCCACAAAGCATGTAGCCCACCCTGGTTATAGGAATTTGAGGGGTTATGCTTATTCCTTTTTTGCTAGACACATCAAGACCTCATAAATATCTCTGGAATGAATGAATTTCACTTCTACAATCATATGGGTGACAAATATTTGCACAGCTGCTTTAACCTAATGGTTTCCACTTCAAACTTACAAAGTTAAGTACATCTGTGCCTTAGACATTCATTTCATGAGATAGGACATTTGCAGTTTTCTATAAAATCTCCATGTGGAACTAAAAAAGAGCAGCCAGCAGCTGGTGACTTCACCTCACTTTTTAACACTTCGGTTTTACCTTTTACTTTTATACACCTGATTATAACCTAGATCCCTCACACTCCAACACATGTACACACACACGTGCATGCACACACTTATATACACACATGTATACATGCACATGAATACACACACATACAACACATACACACTCCTTTTCCTGAGGTTGTTTTGAGACCAATTGGCACACTTAAATAAACTAATGTATCGCACATATTTAAAAAGCAATTCAAGCACAGTTTCTGAAATCTGTTGGAGTAATAGTAGACAAGTGAAAGAAACATTTGAAAGGAGATTCGGGTATATACTTTTTCTGTGGTAAAATATACATAACAAAAATTTACCATCTTAATCAATGTAAAGTGCACAGCGCAGTGGCATAAGTGCATTCACATTGTGACACTGCCTGTACCACCGCCCCTCTCCAGGACTTCCAGGACTCTGCCAGCATCCTTGACTGAAGTCCACGCCTATTCAACAAAACCTTCCCATTCCTACTCCTCCCCAGCCCTTGGCAGCCACTATTCTAATTTCTGCCACTACTTTCTGTGACTGTTCTGAGTATCTCACAAAAATGAAACCATAAACTATTTGGTCTTTTGTGTCTGTCTTGTCTTACTTAGCATAACTTACTAATACACTAAGTAATTTACTAATATGCTAAGTAATTTTGCAGACATATAATTTTTTATAGAATTTTTATTTTGTTTTTCAATTACAGTTATCCCATTTTCCCCTGTTGCTCCCCCTCCAGCCCACCCCTTCTCCCACAATCATTTCCCCCCCCATTGTTTATGTCCATGAGTCATTTATACTTGTTCTTTGACTAAACTCTTCCCTTACTTATCCCCTTTCTCTCCATCCCCCTCCCCCCTACAGACATATAATTTAATGTCTGCAAAATTTACCCATGTTGTAGCATGTGTCAAAAATTTATTCCTTTTTAAGGCTGAATAATATTCCACCATATGCACATATCACCTTTTGTTTATGCATTCATCAAATGGATATGTGGGTTGTTTCAGATATATTTTTTAAAGGAAAAATCACAACATTCCCTGAAAGCTTTTAAATTTTACAACATGCAACATAAAGTCTCTTTAATGATGGGGCCAATTTCTATCAGCGTCAGCAAGCCAGGAGCCCTTGGTCTTCACACAGCCCTGAGGTCTTCTGTGGTCACAAAGAATGCTGCCAGGGAGGAAGAAAACACAGCCTCTCCAGAGGTAAGTCTGCGGTCAAACCTGGGCTTATTAGCAGTGTCTCAGAAATGTCTATTTAACACCCACACACCTAGTGGGAACACGAGCCTGATAAAAAAGACACAGGTGCATTTACTTAATGGCCTTACCTGCCTAGAAACCATTTCCACTTAGCCCAAACGAGCCCCAAACCATGGCATCAGGTTGGCAAGAAAGCTGACTCAGCAATTGAGATATGAAGGCTGTCTTTCAGCTGGCGTAGTAGTTTTTTCATACCTGAGCTTGTGGTGTGGGTGCAATGGGGAGTGGGCTGCAAAAGGGATGTATATACCTATGGCTTATCCTTATAGAACATGCCAACCTTATTCCCACACTAGATTTACCCAAGTCAGTTAAAGGCCTCAACGAACCAGGTAACTATCCAAACATTGAACAGAAACTTTGATGGAGTTCAGGTGATAGTTCTCCTTCTCTCCTAGTCAGTTCATTTATCACATATTTGCAGAGCACCTTCCATACACGTACCAGGCTTCCTTCCAGTCACCATGGAAGTGAGCAAGGGGGCAAGGTTTCATTCTACTCAAGGAGATTATACACAAATAAACAAGATGACTTCAGATTGTGGTAAATCCTATCAAGGACATACTCAGGGAGATGCGACTGGAAGTAGCTATGGGGATGGGGTAGGAGAGTCACTCTTGACAGGGCATCAGGGAGGGTGCTCTTAGAAGGTCAGACTTGAGTTGAGACGAAGGCTGATAAGAGCAAGACATAGAAGGAGCATAGGGAGGGCTTTACAAGCAGAGGACATTGCAAATGGGAAAATCTGGGTCTAGAAAGAGCTTGGTGTGTCCCAGGAGCAGGAAGAAGGCAGACCCCAGAAGACAGTGAGCAAGGAACACATGGAGAGGGAGGAGGACCTTGCAGGCTCAGGTGAGGATTCTGACCACTCACAGAAAGCCAGAAGTAGATGTAGATGATGCGCAGGACAATGATATGGATTATGTATTTAAAGGAACCCTCGGATTGCAGCTGCACGGTGGAGAGGAAGCGTGTGAGTCTTCTCTTCATCCCTTCTTTCCCTGGGGAATATCACAGGAAGGGGCTGCAGCGCTCACTCCCACCTGTGCCTCCATGGGCAGGATTTCTGTCCAAGCCAGTGGCCAGATACTGTGCTGTAGCATGAGCCCTGGTGGAGGTGGCCGCCTTTGTCAGATGCTGTCCGCGACTCACTATTGGGTCTTGTGTCTTGAGCAATCCATTGCTTCACACACCTCTTGGATAAAATGTGGAGAAAGGTTTTTGTTTCCAGGAGAGCTTCGGGGGGAGGGGGTGGCTACAAGAAGCCCTCATGCCGGACGTGCTTTGAGGGACAACTCTGGCTGGTGGCTCTCTCTAGATGGAGTGTGCGCCTGCAGCAAGGAGCAAGCTAAGGCAGAGGTTCACTTTCCAGATGGGGTAGACGGGTGAAGCTGCATAAATTCCTATTTGGGGATTGCTGCTCCCTATTTCATGCATTCAGTAGACAATTGGACATTCACATCAGAAGAGAACACTGATCTGAAAATCTAGATTTAGAAGCCCATGGGTGACATTGAAAGGGGATAGAAAAAGAATGAAAAATCTGTGGGATTGTATGTGGAATAACAAGAGGAGATTAAAACCTGATCTCAAGAAAATATCAACACTTCAGGGTGAGCTGAGTAAGAAGAAACAGATAAAGGGCAGAGGGCCAGGGAGGGCATGACCAAGGAGGGGGAGAGTCTTTCAAGAAAGAGGATGTGACCAACAGTACCAACCAGAAATCCACTGCCAGAAGCCCCATGGTGACTCCAGCTGGAGATACAACCATTGGCTGGTGCTCACTCTTATCCAGGCAATGGCTTCCTGTTCTTTGAATAGATGTGGCTTTGTATGCAAAAGTACCAGGGAGAGAAAGGAGAGGCCAGAGGCGTAGGAAATAGACTTGGCAAAGGTTTCCTGAAGATTAATCTCAGCAAGGTTCATAAAGGACTGTAGCAAGTGGCTAGTTGCCAAGATAGGAGATCATATTCCAGACTGAGGGGTAGCAAGGGAACATCCTGGGCAACAGCTGTAGTCTATTTGCCTAGATTGTTTGGTGCATGTGGGAAAGTCATAATGATGGGGGACTCAAATACTGGGAAATTTTAGTTTCAAGTAACAGCTAATAAGCTTAGTAATCAATGTATGTAAAAAGCTATTGTTTCAGGAAATGGAGGTACGACCCACCTTGACTCCAGGAGACCATAAGCACTCCCACCTGTGCGCCTCAGGGGGCCTGCAAGCGATCAGGATGGTATCTGAGCCATTGTACTCCAGGGCGAGAGGACCACAGCCCAGAACACAGATGAAAGAATGCTGCAGCTTTTATCCAATTAACCTTTTCCCTGAATTCCAACCCCCTTACTGCACTTTTCCTCTCCTTATAAAAAGGGCCCGTTTATAATGGAATTTAAGACAGTTAGGGTACAAACCCACTGTCTTCTCAGATCCCTGACCACCTGAATAACGCGCCCATAAAGATACAATCCCTGTCTCTGCTTATTGGGTCTGGTAGGTGACGGGCAGCACGGATGCCCGCTTTTCCGGTTTCAGTGAGGGATGAGGCTAGAGAAGACACCAGAGTGAGATGACAACAGGACTTACGATCTTATTAAGGAGACTACATTTTCTTTCAAGGCAATAGGGAACTGCCAAGACATTTTAAGCAAAGTGCTGATATCAAATTTACATTTTGGACTATCACCCTGGCAACAGAGAGAGGCTGCAGCATTGATGTTAGGTGAGAAATTAATGAAGGGCTGTGGCAGTGAGGACAGATTTGTGATATATTAAGGAAGAAGGATTGGCAGGGCATTTTATACTTACTGCAAAATTAGAAGTTGACACTCTAAGTCAGGCTCAATGCAAAGACATCAGTAACAGAATCTCCCATTTTTAGCTGCCACATGGCTCCCCCAAATAAAACTGCTTATACCCACCTTCCTTGCAACTATAGGGGCCACATGACTAAGTTTTGTCCAATCGCTTGTAAGTGGATGAGTCTTATTCTGGGAACCTTCTTTATAAGTTACCCGCTGCCCACCTTTTGCTCCTCTTTTTTATCCTTTTCTCCTTGCTGCTGGATGTGATAGTTGGAACTGAAGCAACAATCTTGGACCTCGAGGTGACCATGGCCTGAGGAATGGAGGTCAGGCATAGCAACAAAACAAGACAGAAGTAATCCCTGGGTCCCTGAGGGCTTCTTGAAGCAGGGCCTCCCTGCCTCCAGACTTGTATGGTAGAGATAAACTTTTTTCTATTTTGCTTAAGCTACTGTTCTGTTGGACCTCTTTTAGCTTTTACTCAATTAATTGAACCTGGTCCTAGCTAATAAAGCTCACATTTTTAGCTGTTTATGCAATCCCAAACTCTAGGAGCCATTAGTCGTATGACCCCTCAGCTGTTAGCATTCCTACTTTTCCTCTAATGCCTTTTTGCATCCTTGGCACTGAACACTCAGCCCCTAGTAGGTAATCAATAAACACTGAAGAGAAAAAGGAGCAGTGCCCAGAACTGTCTTTCTGTTTTCAGATCTTGATGTGAATTTCATCACCCAAAGGGTTAATTCCTTGCTAGTGGCAGTCAGCCCAGGAGTGTGAAGGAGGAGGAAGAAGATTCCAGCAAGATTCTGACTCTGGTTACCTCACCTAATAACATGCAGCCTTCAAAACACTGACTCATCTGATCCTGGGGAGCCATGATTTTTATCAATTTGTAGCAGCAAAAGGAGGGAAGACAGCATCAAGGTGAACGTGAAGGTAATTTTTGGCTAAGATTCAATTGAAGACTTCATCTGGTTCCATTCAGACACTTCTCCTTTGTAGCATATATCTCTTTTATAATAAATGAATGTTTCCTGCAATTATTTGTGTAATATGTCTCCCCTACTAAAGCTCCACCAGAACCAGAAACCAAGACTGCCTTCTTCATCCTGGCACTGGAGCAGAGTAGGTGCTCAATAAAATACTGGTTTAAAAAAAAAAAAAGAACCAACATTTTCATGCAAACAGGAAAGAGATTCACAAATAGAATCAGTCAAGCTTTACATGGGAAAAGCCCTTTGCAACTTTTAAAGGAAATTACTGTATCGATAGATAAGATTCACTTTGTGGTATGAGCGCAGGCAGGAGTTTGGAACCTGAGCCAGCTTCCCATCCAGCCTGGTAACCTCTCTATTACTCAGCGTTCCAGGAAATGCAAACGAATTTCAACATTCATTTAAAATAAAATGAGCAGTAAATCTGCTGGGAACAAAGGGAACAGAAGGCTGTGCCAAAGATCAGAAAGAAGTGACTTTGAATTTATCTAGGTTCAGGCTGCAGGCACCTGAAGTTGTGGACCCAGCACCAACCAGGCAGTGCTCAGGGCTGTGGGGGAGGGAGCAGGTTTGCCCGGTGGGGAGCTGGTGCAGGGGGAAGCGCGCCCTCTGCCGGGGGGTGAAGGGAAGTGCGTCCGCTCAAGCGGCGCGGCCTCCCTCCATCAACCTCTGGAGTAAACACCAACTTCTTCCAAAGGGAAGGTTGAAGGGAAGAAAAAACAACTGAAGCTGCCGCCCAGGAGATATTCTTCACAAGTATTTTCTGAGCCCTGAACATCCCTGGGCTGAAGGGGAAGAATTGCTGTTAATTGCTGATACCGATCACCCTGGTCCCGGGAAGCCCGGATGCTCCCACCACTTCCCATCCCTAAAGTTCAACGAAAAAGAACCTAATGGACCCGCAGGACGCTCTTCGACCAAATCACCTGCCCCTTTCCGTGTTCTGGAGAGCAGAAGCCGGATGCCCTTGCACTGGATCTCTGCGTCGGAGAAAAGGCTGAGTGCGGCCTGAGCACCTGGAACTGGTCCTGGGGGGCACGCCGCGCTGCAGCCCCGGCACCATCCAGGACTCGTTTTAGGCCGAGAGTCAGGATCCACCCGGGGGCTGCCGAAGGTAGGGACGGGCGCGTGGACCCACGTGGGGGCTGAAGCTGGGCTCTGTTCCCACCTCACAAGCTCCACCCCCACCCCTGCTGGTTACTCATCTCCAAAATTGGGAGACTGAATTAGATTGTCAGGTGGCCCCAACTCTAGTAACTCCTGACTCCATTGTCCTTTTAAAACCAGACTGTGCCAGTGGAGGAAGTTGAAGAACAGAATGGTTTGGGGTGTGAGCCAGAAGAAAACAACTGATGGGGACTGACTGTCTAACCAGCTCTCTTCAGAAGGCAGAAACCACTTTCTGGGACCCGTGTCCCTCTTTATTGAATCGGGAGTGACACCTAGTGGCGCGTCCGCCTATGGTCACGGCGCTGCTGGTCCTGGAGCTTTAAAGCCGCACCTGCTTGCCCTTGGTACTCTGCTAAAAGCCTGGGAAGCACAGGGCACTTTCTGTCCTGCATCAACAGCCCTTTTCATGCCATGTATGCCACTCTTAATTAAAATGCTTTCTTGTCGGGAGAGCTGGCTTGGGCACATCACTCACTCTCCGGGGAGCATATACATACAGAGCTGGCTGCTGTTCTATGTGCTGGGGATACATGGCCAACGTTTGGTTTCTGCCCTCAAAAAACTCACAGCCCAGCTTGGAGGAAATGCAGTGGTACAAAATGATTTTATCACATTGGACAAATGTTAAGACAGTGTTGGATGATATGGAGTTAACAGGAGTGGACCTAAGTCTGTCTAAAGGCACTGAGCAAGGTCATAGTCCTTGTGCTAAGGGTTTGAAGATGAGATGGTGTGGCAGGCAGAATTCTAAGAGGACCCCAAGGTTCCCAGCTCGCCTCCCCCAACCAAAACACACATCTTCTCCCAGTTCTTTTTTTTTTAAGTCTATTTTATTGATTATGTTGTTATAATTGTCCCAATTTTTTCTTTGCCCTTTGCTCCCCTCCACCCAGTGCCCCCTTCCCTCCAGCAATTCCACCCCCTTTAGTTCATGCATGGGTCATGCATATAAGTTCTTTGGCTTCACCCTTCCCTATACTATTCTTAACTTGCCCCTGTCTATTTTGTACCAACCAATTATGCTTCTTAGTCCCTGCACCATTTTCCCATTTCTCTCCCACCCCCCTCCCAGCTGATAACCCTCCAAATGATCCCCATAACTATGATTATGTTCCTATTCTGGTTTGCTTAGTTGGGTTTTGTTTTTATTTTTTAGATTCAGTTGTTGCAAGTTTAGAGTTTGTTGTCATTTTAGTGTTCATAGTTTTGATCTTCTTTTTCTTAAGTAAGTCCCTTTGACATTTCATATAATAGTGGCGTGGTGATGATGAACTACTTTAGCTTGACCTTGTCTGGGAAGGACTTCATCTGCCCTTCCATTCTAAATGATAGCTTTACTGGATAGAGTAATCTTGACTGTAGGTCCTTGGTTTTCATCACATTGAATACTCCTTGCCTGTCTCTCCTTGCCTGCAAAGTTTCTTTGAGAAATCAGCTGATAGTTTTATAGGCACCCCTTTGTAGGTAACTCTGCTTTTCTCTTGCTGCTTTTAAGATTCTCTCTTTACCTTTAACCTTTGGCATTTTAGTGATGCTATGTCTTGGTGTGGTTCTCCTTGGGTCTAGCTTATTTGGGACTCTGTGCTTTCTGGACTTGTATGTCTATTTGCTTCACAAAATTTGGGAAATTTTCCTTCATTATTTTTTCACATAAGCTTTCCATTTTTTGCTCTTCCTCTTCTCCTTCTGTCATCCCTATGATTCCGATTTTGGTATGTTTAAAGTTGTCCCAGAGGTTGCTTAGTCTCTCCTCATTTTTTTCAATTCTTGTTTCCTCATTCTGTACTGGTTGACTGTTTTTTTTCTTCCTTGTGTTCCAAATCATTGATTTGAACCCTGGTTTCCTTCCCTTCACCATTGGTTTTGTATGGATTTTCCTTTGTTTAATTTAGCATAGCCTTCACTTCTTCCCTTATGCGTTTGCTGTACTCAAGCATATCTGTCAAGCCTGTGAGTATCTTTATTACCAGTGTTTTAAACTCTACATCTGTTAGGTTGGCTATCTCCTCATTGCTTAGTTCTCCCACTGGAACCTTGATCTGTTCCCTTTTTTGGGCCATGCTTCTCTGTCTCCTCATCTTTACAGGCTCTTGTGTTTGTTTGCCTCTGTGTCTTAGGCAGAGCTGTCGCACCTGTTAACATTGTAAGGGGCAGAGCCTTAGGTATTCGTCAATACGGCCAAACCGTTTCACCATGTTGTGACGTTGTATGTGTGTGGATGGGTCTGAGAGGGAACAATGCCACTTGCTCAGCACTTGCCCCTTTTCCAGGGACTTGTCCCACTTCTCTGTGGTACTGGTGCCTCTCTAGCTATTGCCCTGGCCATCATTCCCAGAGTGGGTGAGTTTGTGGATGATCTAGGACCATGGGGCACTTTAAACAAGCAGACTCTACTGAGAGACTGGCTGTTTCTTCCTCCACTCTAACCCCCACTGGTTACCACAGTCAAAAGCAATGAGGCTTTTTTTTCCCTGGTGCTGGGACCGTAGCTATGTGGCCTGGTATGGGTCTGGGAGTGCTCCCCAAGTGTCCCTCCCCACTTTAAAAACATGTGACTGTGCTTTCTACCGGTCTGCTGCTGCCACCACTGCTGCCACCACCTCACTGTGTCCTCTCTACCCTGGCCCGCCCCTCCTACCTGTCTGGATGAGTATTCTTCTTTACATCTTTGTTTGTTGGACTTCCATGCAGCTTGATTTTCTGGAACTTCTGGTTGTCTCTAGTTTTGAGGTAGTTGTATTTCTTCTTAGTTGTGGAGGGAGATGCAGCGTGTATGTCTAGGCCTCCATCTTCTCCCAGTTATTCTCTCGAACATTAATTTAGCTGCAGCCGTAAAAGATTTTACAGATACAATTAAAGACCCAAGTCAGTTGACCTTAAAATCTAGAAATAATCATTGGTGAAACTGGTCTAATCGGGAGCTTTTAAGAGAAACAAGGCTTTTCTTGTCGAAAGAGATCTGAAGCATGAAAGGATTTATCATGGGCTAGATATTCTCTTTTGCTAATGTTAGAGATAGAGGGGGCCACAGGGCCAGAACTGTGGGCAGCCCTTAGGAGCTGAGAGCAACCCCTGACTGACAGCCAGCAATGACAGAGGAGAAACTGAATTCTGCCAACAACCAGTGAGCTTGGAAGAGAATCCTGAGCGCTACGTGAGAACACAGCCCCAGCTAAGACCTTGATGTTAGCTTGTGGGAATCTGAGCAGAGAACCAGCCATGCTGTGCCCAGCTGCTAACTTTGTGGTAATTTGTTATACAGCCATAGAAAACCAATGCAAATGGTAATTTCAGAGCGAAGAGCAGCATGGACAAAGGCTCAGAGGCATAAAAGCAGCAAGGTGCACTTGGAGAACCGAAGTAATTCAGTGCAGCTGGACTGGGGAGCACAGAGGAGATGGTAAAATGTACTGTTGAGAACTTGGCTTTGTGCCCTTGGGCTGGTTGACTTAGTTCTCTGTGCCTCAGTTCTCTCAAAGGCAAAATGGGGCTAATAATAGTATAGCTGACCCTTGAACAGAACAAGTTTGAACAGTGTGAGTCCATTTATACACAATTTTTTTTCAATAAATATACAGTCAGTCCTCTCTTACCCCCAGGTTTTGCATCCACAGATTCAACCAATCACTGATTGAAAATAGTATTTTCAATCCACAGTTGGGAATCTGCAGAGGCAGAGGGCCAACTATATGTGTTGTTCTATACCATTTTATATAAGACTGAAGTGTCTGCAGATTTTGGTATCTGTGGTGGGAGGGGGTATCCTGGATCCAATCCCCTCTGGACACTAAGGGACAACTGTAGTTAAGTTTTTGGGGAATCAAAATTATACTTGGATCTTCAATTGCAGAGCAGTTATCACCCCTAACCCCTGTGCTCTTCAAGAACAACTGTAGTTAAAACAGAGAGTTGTTGTTTAGTAGGAAATACACACAGGAAGGACTCTACACAGTCTTGAGATAAGTGTTCAAAAAATGTTGGGTAGTAACAGTTATAGTAATTGATCATGTGAAGAATGGACCTGAATAAAAAAAGACTAGGGGATGTAGAGCTTCTTACAGAGTGGTGTGAGACTCCCCTTATTGGGATCACCTGGGGAGCTTTTTATGCAGATGCCTAAATGCTACTTTGAGTCCAGACTGAATCAGAGTCTTAGGGGGCAGAGTATGAGAATTTGCACTTTCAAGAAGCTTCCCAGGTGACCTTTATGAGAACCACTGGGCAAGAGATAAGAAGACTTGTAACCAGGCCATTATAATAGTCCAGGTAAGAGTGAGTCACTGATAGAAGCAATCAGGGCATTGGCAGTGAAGTGGGAAGGGAGGGGGTGGACTTTGAAGTAGGTACAATCCACAGGACTGGATAAGTGACCAGAAGGGTTAGTGAAAAAGAGGCAGACAGAGGATGTACTGGGAACATTTTGAGGAGGCAGGTGGAGGTGGTCTGTTGACTCAGTTGGGTCATTTGGAAATAATAAAATTTAGGAGAAATACAATTTTGAATGTCCATGAGTGCAAGGAGCCATGTGATGTTGCTTGCAGGATGAGAAGGTGCTTGAGAAGGTAACTTAAAATGTACATAAGGGGCTCGGGTCTAGAATACTGAGAAAGAGCCTTCAGAATGGTTGAGTGAGTGCTGTGTAGGGAGGGGGACAAGGAGGTGGCCATCACCCATGTCCCCAGCCTTGGAGCAGTCCAGCGGGAAATGGATGAGTGCACCCCTGAGATCTAGCTACTAGCAACCCAGTGGCAGGATAGGTGAGGCCCATTTCAGTGGGGTGAGGAAGGAGGAGGCCAGACTGCAGTCTTGGAATGAATGGGGGAGAGGGAGGGAGGATTGTTCTTCAGAAATGTGGCTGTGAAGAAAAGAAGAGAAATAGGGCAGGACCTCGACATGTACACAGTCCTTCCCCTTGCATTCCATTGGCAAGAACCCAAGCACATGGTCAGCAAATGTGGCCAGAGCCGGGCGCCCTCATGCCCGCTGCACCTGGGCTATGTAGAGAAAGGGGTCAGGTGAGGCTCTCAAAGAAAGAAGGGGTGCCTAGATGCCCAAAACTGAGGATGCAGGTATGTTTATAAGTATGGGGCTGGCCCTATGAGGCAGGAACGAGGAGCAGTGTAGAGACAGGCTTGACTCTGTGAAGAAGGAAGCATGGAGAAGGGCCAGCAGGCTGAAGGACAGCTGAGCAACTGTGTTGAGGGTCCCACTGGGATTAGAGAACAAGAATCCTGTGGGGAGCACCTGCTCAACTTTGAGGAAAGTGCCTCAATTATTCTTTGTCTCTGTTAGCTCATCTGTGCTATGGAAGTAATAGTATTATAATACCTAGAAACGGTATTGCAGGGTTTTCTGAGATGACACCCACGGTGACCAGCATAGTCAGCACTCATAAAGGGGCGGTTATCCTGAGGATTATAATCATTGTAATTTTACAAACTAGAGAATGGCGTGTCTCTGTTCAGAATGCCAGTTGCCTCCCACATCCCACATACAGAGCAAAAGCCAGTGTCCTTGACTCCCACCTGATCTCCCTTAGTTCTCTCTGCTCTGGCCACATGGGGCTCGAGGCTGTTCATTCAGAGTGCCAGCCTTTGTCCCTGCTTTCCCTTGTACCTGAAGCACTCTGTCCATCATCCTCATGGTTCATCCCCTCCCATCCTCAGGACTTTGCTCCAAAGTCACCTTCTCAATGAGACCTTCCTTGATCTTCTCAATTTCAGCTTAAAACACCTGGCCCATGGCCCAGACGTCCCTCCCCTACTTGCCTGCTTTACTTTGCTCCACCACGGCCATGCTCCAGGTTTTATTTATCTTTCTATTGCCTCTCTCTCCTCAACAGAACACTTGTCTGTTGTTCACCACAGAATCCCCAGAACCTACAACTGTGCCTGGCATATAGTTGGCACTCAGCAGTTATCTCTTGTACAGGAATTAATGATGCCTTCACTAAGGTCTTGGATCAAATGTCACCTCTTCAGAGAGCACCCCCACCACCACTATCTAAAATAGCCCCCCTGCCATCTCTCTCTGTCTCCTCGCTCTACTTCACTTTTCTTCATCACACTTATTCATACCTGGTATTACATGTCTGTTTATTTGCTTATTGTTTGTCTCCCCAGCTAGAGGTCAGCTCCCAGGGCAAAGGTTTAGTTAGTTCACTGTATATCCCAAGTGCTTATAATCGTACCAGGTACAATGAAAGCACATGACACATATTTGTTGAATGGCTCTGATAGCATTGTCTTTTAGTATTTTTATTAGTGGTGGTATTGGAAAGCAAAGCCAAGGAGCAGTTTCCCTGCAGAGAGTAGAGCAGGGTAAGGGGAGGAAGGTGGTCTTTGGGCAGGACTTCCTAAATAGATTGTCCAATGGGAACTATAAGAAGGAACAAGGATCCCCAACCCCACCCCCAAAACCCCAGGCACCAAAAACATGAGCTACACCATAGGCAGTGCTTGGAGTATTTTTTCTGTTTTCCAGTAGTGCCTGGTATGGCACACACTAGTGTTCTGCAAATGCTTGTGAGGTGAATGCATGGGAACTTTCTGGAACTTTAGAAGGAGCAGCATTCACACCAATATGCAGTCACTCTGTTTTTATCCAAACAGCACTTCATTGTCAAAGTGGAAATTCCATAGCTAAGGCAAGCTCTGGGGTCATCCACTCAAGAGAGGAGAGCAAGGAAATAATGAAACCATACTGCCAGGTTCAAACCCTAGATCCACTACCTACTTAGAAAATGGCTCTGTGCCTTAGTTTCCTCATCTGTAAAATAAAGATAATAATGATACTGATCTCATAAGGTTGTTATTAGAGGATATATATGCACACACATACATATATTTTTTTAAAATATATTAGGTATAAGTATTTGTGTGTGTGTGTATGTGTATGTATATATAAAAGTTCCTGGTATATGCCCAGAACTATAAAAGTTGTGAGAATTTACCCTACTTGTAAGCTAACAGATTATTCTGCCACCCTTTTATAAATACTGGCAGATGACACAGGACTCTTGGTCCGAAGCAAAGAATGAAGATCTTTATTACTCACATCACTAGCAATAACCAGGGTGTCAGCGTTTGCCCCAGTTTCCTGAGCTTGATGCCTACCGAGTGGTACAAAGACAACACCTACAGACACAGTGGGCTGCATTATAGGAATGGAGCCCTGAGCTTAGGGAACCAAGTATTTCACGATGGGCAGTAAGCATGCCTGCTTTTTTGCTCTAGAGGGAGACAGTATCTATACCTTCCAAGGCTCTTTGCTGATAAACATCTGCTAACAAAGGGAGTCAGTGCCTTGTGAGAGGTGCAGAAATATAAGAGATCCATGGAGAGTTGTCTCCCAAGAGCATGTGGTAAGAGCTATTATTATCATTAATGGTAATGATACTATGGAAAAAGGTACCCATACTATATAGCTTCACTTATTTAGGTGACACTGAAATTGATAGAAATTATAACAGAGCAAATCACGACCTGGACCAAAGAAAAGTTGCAAAGACTGATGGCAAGTCATGGCATTTGAGTTACTGTTCGGTGATTAGACTACCAAATGCATTTCACAAATGGGTTTCCAGGGTCGGGGAGAAACTGCTGTCGGTAATTGATTATGATATTGAGCAAATGAGTTTGCAATTTCATGCTGAATAATCTATCACTCCCTATCTTGGAAACTCAGGCATTCAATCTTTTTTGACAGCCACCATGGATATTCTATTGCCAGGAAAAAAGGCAGTCATCAAATTCCTAATTTTTCTCCATGAAAAATTAACATTTACCTCGAATATAAGGTCTAGGGGAACACAGAAAACTTTAATTACAGAGTGCAATCCAAGATTTGTGCTAATTAATAAGCTTATGAAAAATTCATTGGAATTCAGAGAAGAATTGAGGGAAAAAATTGGCCAGTGTTAACACTGAGTTCTATGAAATGTTTAAGTCTTTTCAAATCATAATTATGATTTAATTACTCACATGATTATTTCATTTTGTAAGACTTCAGTGGCACATCAAAAACTATGCAGAAAGAATATTTCTTTAAACTTTGTGATTTCTAACAGTTATGCTAGCATGCTGGAGACTTTTGAAGAAGACCAGCTTAGCTACCTGAAATACGAATTCTTTTAAAGATGTGAGAGAAGACAACTGTTTGAATCCTGGCTTTGCCATTCACAAGCTGTGACCTCCAGCAAGTTCTTTGAGTTCTTTGAGGCCTTTCCCTATTCAAATGGGGTTGTTAATGATGCATGAGGTTGTGGTGAAGGTGAATGGCTATTGTTGTGAATTAATCACATGCTTTCTCCTTTCCAGATTCTTAACCAAACCAGACCAGGAACTAGATGAGATTGAAATGTAGCAATTGGCTTGTTATGAATAAAGCTGGAGTGGTGATTAAGATAGTACCCGGGCTGTAACTGGGCTTCCTGCATCCACCCCCCCCCCCCAGCCCCGTACCCTACCCCAGCCACCCACCCACTCAGTCCTGGGACCTGGCAGTGGGGAGAGTAGGTCTGTGAAGCAACAACCAGGCAGCCCCTGGGAGGGTGCCAGGCCACCTCACACCCTCTGGAGAGCAGGAAAGAGAACAGCAAGTGAGAGGGTGAGCCTGTTATTTTCTGTGCTTCCTGTAGGATGCTTTGGCTTTTTGAACATCAGCTGGTGCCTTCAATTACATTCATTCATTTATTCATTCATCCCACAAACAATTATTGAGGGTGTACGACCTGTGAAGGGTACTTAGAAACAATCTGAAAACTAAAAAATGAACCAGGCTTTGGTGCCTGCCTCCATACAGCTTAAAATCTCTGCAGACAGATGGACACACTGATTAAACCACTGTGGTATTTCTCCAGGAATCAGAAATGGAGATGATACAAAAAAGAAAATCTGTAAAAACTCATAGCAAAAGTACCTAGCCTATAGAAAGCACTCTAAGTATTGGCCATTATTATTATTATTATTTTGTTATTATTGTTATGAACTAATTTCATGATTTTGCCATATTCTAATATCACTTGGTTTATTATCAATATTTTTTAAAATCAACTTCCCAGTCTTCTGAGCAAGTGTCTGTGAAATTACAGGTTGGAAGGACTAGTTATTTTATATAATACACATGAATATAAAATATTTAATTATTAAAATAAAACCTGATCATTTGAAGACCACCCCCATAATCAGTTCTTCTCCTAGCACCCCTGGAGTAACAGTTTTTTATGCAGGGGTTTGATCATATCTCCATTAGCCTGCAGAGATTTTTTTTTTTTCTTTACCCAAGGACATTACTTTATTGCTTTTTAGAGAGAGAGACAGGCATAGAGAGACAGAGAGAGAAACACTGATGTGAGAAACATTAATTGGTTACCTGGCATATGTGCACCAAGTGGGGATCGAACCCACGACCTTTCAGTGTAGGGACGACACTCCAACCAACTGAGCCATACTGGCCAGGACTACCAGCAGAGATTTTAAGTCGCCTGAAGGCAGGCACCAAAGCCTGGTTCATTTTTTAGTTTGCAAGCACCCTTGACAAGTCGTATAACCTCAATAATTGCTTATGGAATGAAGGGATGAATGTAATTGAATGCATCAATAAATGTTCAAAAAGCCAGAACATTTTACACAAAGGACAGAAAATAACAAACAAATGAAAACTCATAGGTAGCTAGCTAGCTGCCTTCTCCCTCTCTGCATGCACCTCTGCCCCAAGACAACTGAAATGACCTGCCCTCCCAATTTTCCCTCTCCCTTCTCAACAAACTAAGCTCCCTGCTCATTTGGAGGGGGTTTCAGGATAGAATGAATCTTGCAGTTGTAATAAACCAGAATTTTGGAGGGAATCAGATTTCATCAAGAGCAGACTATTCTCTCTGTTTTAAAAGCAGTTGTCCCTTAGGCTTGAAAAGATAAGAAGCTAGTAATTTATGTCAAAATCCGGCAAAGCCCTCCACAAAGTCCTATTGCTTGTCCCTGCCTCTTGACTGACAGACATGAAAATAGAGACTGATTTGAAAACCCAGGGCTATTTAACTGGAGCAGCATTAATTTATCCATTAGAAACTAAGAAATGAGAGGGTTGGGAGGCTGCAGACACCACAAAGAAACAGATGTTGCTGGAAAGCCACGCCTTTTTCCAAATACAAAATTCACACCAGCTCTTCAAGTTTGAATTAGCTTTCTAAGCTTCCCAGACCTCAAATTAGCAAAAATATTTTTTTCATGCTAGTTAAAATGCCCTCAAGCTAGAGTCATTAGATTTGCCGGACAGCGGTATGATTCTGATGTTATCGGCTCTGCCTCCCTGTTTTTATGAATAATGTATAAGAAGGAGCTGTTAGAAATGGATTCTTCCATGGCTGACGGTATTGCCACCAGACAGGTCCCTGAATTCTCAGTCATTCCATGTGCGGCTCTAACAGATCTCCCTTCTCTCTTTCTGGCTACTTTCTGGCCACCAGCCGTACTCGGAGAACCTTCTAAAGACTCCCTATCCTTTCTTGTCCCTCAATGGTAAGGAAGCTGGTGGGCGACAAGGAAAGGAGTCTGCCACCTTCCTTCCTTTTCACTCTGGCTCCATGTCAGAGGAGCAGCGCGGGAGCTACTGATCCAAGTTCGTGGGTTTCATTCTGGGGCCTGCCCTGTGTGGACCAGCCAGCTGTGCTCTGTACCCAGATGCCTGCCAAGAAAATGCTTCTCCGTGGGCATGGGCAAGAGCTGGAAGAGAAGCTCCCCTGCTCAGTTTTCTCCTATACCTCTATGTGCTCGCATATGTCATAAGTTTGTAAAGAGAAGAAACATCTTTCAGCCCACCCCTTCATTCAACCATTCATTCAACATTGTTTTATTGTGGCAAGGTTTCCACTGGAGGAGGCCTGCAGTAATCAGGGATTATAAAAATGCATAGAAAATGTATACAGAAAAGAGCATTCATAGTGAGAGCATATAACAGAGGGAAGTCAGTGAGTCAGGGAAGGCAGTAAAAGGACGTGAGATTGAGCTAAGAGCTTAAAGACAGGGGCTGTAAGTCGGTGGGTGGGGTCCAGGCAGCAGGGACAGTGTGCGCAAAGTCCCTGCAGCAGAAGGGGGAGGGGCCGTTAGAGAACTAGAAGACAGCCAGGCGGCCAGGGCACCATTGGCCAATGGCAGCCAGGACTGCTCTGTCCCCTTTGGCAGTTTCCACTTTCTCCTTCCAGACACTCTCTCCTTTGGAGTCCAAGAACCGCTCTGTTCTGGGTCTCCTCCCTCTCCCTGACTGTGCCTTCCCTTCCTGATTCCTCCACTGTTCCCCAGTAACTGCAGGCATTGACTTAGAGCTTTCCTCCCTCTCGGGGCACCAGTGTCAGGTGCAGTGGGTGTCAGGCGCAGTGCCTGCCATCTAGAAGGAGCACAACGACTGCAGTGACCATTTAGTGTTCTGAGTCCCACCTACGAACTTGAAGTTCAGCCTCGTGAGCATCCGATATTGGAGTGCTTAAATCAGTTGTTACACCCACATAGTGGAAGGTTGTGCAGTCATTAAAAGTGATGTTTTTGAAGGTTAATGATCTTGAAAATTTCTGGTGATATAACATGAACTTGAAAGCAGAATATAAGGTTCAACCTAAAGCATGATCTCAATTTCATGTGGAAAAATGTACAAAGAAAAATAGAAGCAAATTCATCAAAATATTAACTGGCTATCTCTGGCATGGAATTATTGGTGGTTTTTGTTTTCATTTTCATACTATTTTATCTTCCCCCCAAAGTCTTAACTAATTTAAATTAGTTAATTTAGTTAAGTTAATACTAGTCACACGCTAGATATCACTTCCAAGTTAGTGATGAATAGACCACAAATATGGCCTCTGTCCTGAAAAACTGCTTTTATAAACAAAAAAAATTTTTTTTAATAAGTTTGAAAAAATAAAGTTATTCCTAGAAAACAACTCAAAACAATGCTTTCTCCTGCTTTGTCTGTAGGAGAGCTCTGTCCAGCTGCATATTGGTATTTACCAGCTACTGGCATGAAGGACAGAACCTTGATGAATATCTGTTGGTCGGGTGCACCCAAGGCAAGCAGCTGGGAACAGGGCCCCTTCCTGTCAACATCTGTTACTCTGGAGTGGAAAACTCCTTGTACCATCACCTTATAAAATGTAATCCCACCTGTCTGGGTGCTTACAATCACTTCATTCCAGCCCTCTGTGGATATGCTTCTGAGGATATCTTCCCTGGGAATCAGCTATCAAGGATTATAGATGAAAATGCCAACTCCGCATGCATGTGAAGCTGGGGTCCACTCCCTGCTGCTTCCTAACCATTCCCAAAGCAAGGGCTTGTAATTAAACCACAGAAGAAGCACCAGCCCCAGTGAGCAGAGAAAACAGCAGGAACCCAAGGACTCCTGTGAACTAAGAATCTGATTGTTTTCATGCAAATTGCTTTTCCTAGTAGGGAGATAACAAGCAAATGAAATAGAGGAGATAGGCAGAGATTTTTCTAAACCAATGGGAGGGGCAGAGGTTCTTTAATAAAACCACAGCATCCTTTAACAGTTAAACTATGAAGTTCGCATATTTCCTATCAAATGGAATAGAATTTCTCTTCCTCCTCTTTCAGCCCAGCACAATCATGTCTCTTTTTGCTTCTTCAACATTCCATCTTAGCCTTGTCTGAAAGAGTCCATTTCAGAATGGCAGCGCTTCCTAATGATGAAAGCATTTCACCAGAGAAGGATCTTAAGTGCCAGACAGATGAGCAATATTAATTCTACTAATTGTCTATTTATTTGAATGCACTTGGGAAAAACTATGTCTAGCATATCAAACCTATGATTTTATTATAGGCTATGGCAGACCAGGTTTTATTTACATATATATTTTATATAATATATATAATGTATTTATACAGTAGTATATATAACATTTTAACATATTTATTTTTAATTTTATTTTTTAAATTATAGTTGACATTCATTATTATTTTGTATTAGTTTCAAGTGTACAGCACAGTGGTTAGACAATCACATATTTTACAAAGTGTTTCCCCGATATTTCAAGTAACCACCTGGCACAATACATAGTTATTACTATGTTGTTGATGCTATTCCCTGTGCTGTACTTTATTTATTTATTTATTTATTATTGTTGACACTATTGCAGATGTCCCCATTTTCGCCCCCTTGCCCACCTCCACCCAACCCCTACCTCCCCTTCCCTCTAGACATCACCACACTGTTGTCTGTGTCTGTGGGTTATGCATGTACGTTCTTTGGCTAATCTCTTCACCTTCTTTCATCCAGGTCTCCCTCCCCCTCCCTAATGACAGCTGTCAGTCTGTTCCATGTGTCCATGTATGGCAGCCTAAGCTTTAAAAAGTGAGTTAATACAGAGCCAATAAAGATAAAAATATTAAATAAATCACGATATGGTAAAATGGTGAAATAGTGCATACATGTTTGATGATTAGGAAATACAAGTGGGAATTCTGCAAAGAATCCAAGCCAACTACCAAGGAAGGGCCAGGAAAATCCAAGGTTCATTGAGATCACTTAGATGCAGACATTTACATTTACCTCTGGATCCTCAATAAATCTTTACAATTCTGAATCCCAGAACCTCCTGTAGTCTAAGATCCAAGTTCTCAAGTTGGTGGTCTTTGTCTTCAGCAGGAGAGGTATTTTGTTTTAAAATTCAGGGCATCTCATATAATATGCAGGTTTCTTGTTTACTTTAAGAATTGGAGGGTCGGAACACTGGGTCTCAATTTCTGAATGGCAATAGTCTGGTGACCACAGGCCCCAGACATCATTATTCTCTATTCTCAGACACAAGGCCCTAGAAGGGGGTTCCTCTTCTGTAAGTTTCCTCTTCCTCTTCTTTGCAATCTTTCTTTTCCTCTCTCTCTTTTCTAGCAATCCATCCCCGCTCATACACACACATGACAAAGACATCTCCAAGGGGTAAATACATGAGAAAACTCCTGTCTTCTCCCACTGATTCCCATGTCTGTACTTGACTGAATGGTGGTCCAAGTGCACTGATAATCGCCTCTTAGCCATTCGATGGCAGAAGATCATTCGAAACCACCTAGCATGTTCTTTTTGTGTAGAAAGTGAGGTGGAGGTAAAAATTCCATTTTTTTCCTACTTACTATATCATAAGGAAAGGGACACATGATTTGGAGCCAGAGTGTCTGAGTTCAAATCCTGGCTCTCTCATTTCCTGGTTCTTTGATCTTGGGCATGTCATTTGACTTCTCTGTGTCTGTTTCTTCACCTGTAAAATGGGGATAATAGTCTCTTCTGCTTATGATTTCTATAAAGATTAAATGAGTAAATGTAAATAAAATGCTCAGAATAGAGCCTGGCACACAGTGATGGCTATAAAAATGTGACCTGTTATATGAAGAATGGTCTTCCACTACCTCGGGCATAAGCTTTATCTCTGCACCAAGCTGTGATAACATTAGCCATATTCATTTTAGCCAGCACCTTCTCCTCACACTCATACAAGTAAGTGCTAGGCCCTACATTGAGCACTGGAGATACAAAAATTTTTTTAAAAATGCCCTTGTCCTTCAAGGAGCTACCGACTGATACCTAGTTGATTTGGAATGTGAGGTTAAATGAAACAAACATCTTATGACAACTGTTTCAATAAGAAGAAACCTTATGGAGAACAAAGAATTGAATTATTCTAGTTTCAGTCTACAAGAATCAGTCTCCCAAAGAGTTAGAGACAAACTGGCATTTTGAAAGGTACTCCTAGTACCTGAACTTATGCGTAGAAGAGTGGGAGCCAGAAAAAAAGATTACACACACACACACTCACACATCATGTTTGGAGGAACACAGGCTAGAGTTGGGGATGGGGAGGTGGGCCTGAATCCAGGTTCAGAACAGCTGGTTCAGCTGTTTCTTTATGGGATTTCAAATCAAATTCACCCTACCTAAGTTTTCCCATTAACAATGGGAGAATGTTACACCATTTCTCGTCTTTTTTAAAGTACCATACTTTAGAATAATCAAGGTGATGTGATGCATGTGCCAGGTGATCACCACCAGGAACGCAGTCTCAGGGAGGCCAGCTAGTGTTACACCAGAGACAGCCAGGTCCCCAGGTGGCTACACATCCTTCTGCAATGGATGTCTCCGTCAACAACCAATGATTTGTTATCAGCATATTGAATATCATGATTTGTTTGTTATTGATGAAATTAGTGACTTGTGACTTTGCATGGCATATATTAGAAAAAACTCTCATCAAAGATAGTCAAGACATGTAATTAGGATAAAATGGTTCAGAGATACAGCCCTCCCCCACTTCCACCCCAGGAATGAGTAGGGAATGAGAATCCAGCTAGGCCCTAAAACCTGTACCCCTGGGACAGCACCTGGAGCTGGGTCCCTAATTGATTTCTGAACATTGACGAGGGGATTTCTGGTGGCACACAGCACCTTGCCTCAGAAACCAAGAAGAACAGAGAGCTGGACCTTCATCAAGATTATTTCAGCCAAGTTTTATGCCAGTATGGCTACAGAATTTCTGTCAGAAAGTGGCAAGTCCCAGCTTGCCCAGGCCCCCAGGACACTGACAACAGAACGCTGTTCTCTGACTGAAATCTGCCCACATCCTGGGAAAGAGCACCCATCAGAAGGTCTGGAGCAGCACTGTCCACCTGAGCCTCCTGAGATGGTGACGTGTCCTCTATCGGCACCGTCCAAATGGCAGTCACTCGCCACATGTGTCTGTTACGCATTAGAAATGGGACTAGTGTGACTCAGAAACTGAATTTTAAATTTTACTTCATTGTCATTACTATGAATTGAATAACCACATGTGGCTACTGGCTACTGTTTGGGGCAGCACAGGTCCGGAACCTGGCCATGCTCCCGTCCCTCCCCACCTTCTCTCAATCCTGACTCAGTCTGATCTGTTGCAGCCTCTTTCTCCCAGTCTCTGGTCTTTACCTGAGCCACCTGGCTCTCTCTTCGAGACTATTCTGGCTTGTATCGTTAAAGGGAAGGAACCCAATATATCTCAAACATTTCCGAGACAGGGACAGGAAAGAGGTTAGCCTCCAGGAAGTGGGATATTTTATGGGACTAATAGAATGCACATGCCTCATTTAGCACTAATGAATCCAGTGGTTCTATTTATAATAGTAAAAATGCTTCTACTTGTGTATATGTATGAACACATCATTGCGATGCATCCTGCATGTATGGCAAGCAGAGCAAGAATTAGACTCCCCATTTCAAGGATAAGAAAACTGAAGGTCAGTTCAGCTGATAGGATCACATTGCAGGTAATGATAGAGCTGGGACCAAAACTGGGTGCTCTGACTCCTAACTACTCATCATTGGAGTATGTGAATCTGCCCTAATGGGAGAGGGAACATGGATAGGAGGAAAGAGAAGACCATATCACCCCAACAGATGGACAGTGTATTAAATGAGACTCTTTCCTTTCAAACCTGCAGAGAGCCATTTTGGGTATACCATATGTCATTTCATTCTCCAGCATTGCTGAAGCCTGAATGAGATAAATTTAGGGGAGTACCTGCCTTCCAGAGCCTCTACTGAGCCATCTTGATCCTTCTTGCATTCTCACTGCATTCTTAGGGATCTTATTAATGAATCTCCAACAGGTCCTCTGCCCTCGCACAACTCCAGAGAGTACGTTCATACACAGTACAATGTGCAATGCAGTGGTATTGCTCTAATGGGCTTTGTTCCTGAAGTGAAGGAGCTGGGTTTCTTTCCTTAGGCTTCAGTTAACTTGGTTTTCATATGATTTTTCTTGGGTGTTCCAATTCAGCTCATGTTATGCTAAAGGTTCACAGCCTTGGCTGTTTATCTATAATTTTGGTGCTTTCTAAGAAATACACATTCCAACACCCTGGCTGGGTAGCTCAGTTAGTTAGAGCATCGCCCCCATATGCCAAGGTTGCAGGTTCAATCCCTGGTAAGAGCACAGAGAGGAATCAACCAATGAGTGCACAAATAAGTGCAACACCAAATTGATGTTTCTCTTTCTCTCTCCTCCTTCTTCTCTCTCTCTACACATCAATCAATAAAGAAAAACATTAAAGAAAAAAAATGAAGGACACATTCCAGTTTCCATTCCTTGAGAAGCTGGGTTTGGGCTTGGGCACCTGCATTTCCTCAAAGTCCCCAGATGACGTTAATGCTAAGAGCTGACAGACACTCAGACAAAGTTGGAACAGAAATAAGGACACTCACATTCTCGTTCCTCACTTTCCCACACACTGGCCTCCCTGAGCTGTTTCCTATTTTGTAAAATAAAGGGATATGAGGTCTGCCCTACTTTTATTAGTTTTAAGCATGAGCACACATAGGAGAGAATTTCGAAAAGTTATTTGTGTCTTTACAGTAGGAGTGAGCTGGTGGCCAGCAGCGAGGCCCACCTGCAAGCAGGCCCAAGGTTCCGTCCCTTGGTGACATCTCCTCGTGGGTCCTCAGGGCCTGCTTGCCTCCACCACATCTTGCTAGAAAGGAGCTGAGAGTAGGTGGAGCTCAAAATACTGAAACAGAATGTAATTGTGTGGGCAGTTTCCACTTCAGCTAGGTAATTCTGGACAAATGGAAGCTGTGTGCATGCAGTTCTATTTATTTCCAACATAGCTGGTGAGGGCCCCAGAAATTTCAGACATATATTTCAGTTTTATCTGTTTTGAAACCTTTAGGCCATGGGATTAGAAAGCTCCAGGCATGAATCAGGGGGTAGTACACAAGTTATTTATTCCCAAACTCAGTGCTAACACTCAGGGTAAACCCACAGTCATTTGATGTGAGAGCATGTTAATTTGAGAAATCAAATGCCAAAAGATATAACCCCCTTAACTCTTCATTTTGAGCAACACACACACGCACACTAAATGCCCAGACCCTAGCTATCTACAAATTACAGATTTACCCAGATACTCAAAGATGCTGACAATACTTTCTTTAGAAACGTCATGGTTTTACCCCTCTGACAAACAGATATTTTTTATTTCTGTTCATTACATTTGTGTGTAGTCAGTACATCGCCAATTGGCCTTAGCAGGAAAAGAAATGCATTAAGGATCATGACTTTGCAAAAGATTGAGAAAGGTACTGGGAAGAGGAAGTTCAGCTTTTGATGACCCCGATGCAACATTTCCAACTTCTTAAACAGCAAATTCACATGTCTTCCCCTGAGATAGGCACTCCCACACCTTAGCTCCCACCAAAATTACTTTCAGAGAAGTTATCCCAGATCCTACCCCAGACCTAGGGAAGCAGAACACAGCCAGTGGAGCAAGGGCATCTGCATTTTAAATGTGTCAACACGCAGCACCCAGAGCGCCTGCAGGAAGCTGCTCGGAAGGATCCAAGTACAACAGCGTGAACAAACCAAGAGCAACCGCAATGCCCATCACGAGCGCCACTGGAACACCTCACGCTAAACACCGCTGGGTGAGGGAACCCCAGAGATCATCTTTGTCCACCTCACAGGTCACCGTTTGGACACCCCTGAAGCACGTGAGAAACTCCGGGTTTCTCACAGGGTTGCCCAACACAGTTGTGCAAGTGGAGCACTGTACAAAGGCACTCCAGCAGTCCATTTATGTACTTATTACCACCGTTTTCTGGCAGATGGCAGTCATGTGTCCTGTTCCAACAAGTCAGCACATGACAATTTTCCAGCAGATGGAAGAGAAGAGTTTTGAAGAAGGGACGAGGTTGCCCTTTTGTAATTCACACATAGGTGTGGTTCGGGTCAGCTGCGGCCCGTTCTAGTTCCTTTCCACTGGTCTCTCCCGGGGGAAAGGCTTCTGGCTGTTGGGGGGCTTGGTGAGCAGCAGCTTGGCTTTTGCAGCCCCAGTGCCTCTCCACCCGCTCCGGGACGGGTGCGCACTGCTGGCCACAGCATTAATTGGCGCTGGCAGTCTGGCTTCCTATTAGTCAGATTCCAGGGGGGGTGGGGGGGCATTTTTTCCTACTTTGCCCCACAAGAACAGAAAACTTCACCTCCTCTTTCTCTTTGCTCTCCTTCCCTACATTTTGTTTGAGTTGTTCCTACCGATCTAAGGGGATCTGCCCTAGGATTCCTTCTTCATTTCTTCCTTTCCTCCACTTCTGGACTTTAATTTAAAAAAAAGAAAAAAAAATCTGGGCCATTCCTATACCTTACCCTGGGTGTCTAAATCCTGTCCGGTGATTTTAGGTGCTATTGACTACCCAAAACTTTGAGGTTTGGGCATGTACTTCCACCACCATAGAAAGTCTCAAAAAGGAGGTGGATACACAAATTTTATCTTGCCCCCCTCCCTCCACTTCTATCCCAGCTGCTATCAGGGTAACCTCCTCTTCCTTCTTCACTCCTCTCTTTGTAAGCCTGACCAAAATGAGGAAGTATGGGGTGGTGTAGGTGTTAGGCAAAATTGTTTCTGATGTTTGACATGACCAATGCCATCTTAAGAAGAAGTTGCTCTCAGTGACTGCCCATATGGCCTGAAAGGAATATTCTCGAAAGTAATGTTCTTACATAGATAAGTAGGCCCATTAAGTTGTTTACTGCTTTAGTATATACAAGAATGTGCTACTTGGCTACAAGACAGCTGGGTTCCTGGAGGCTACATTTACTGGGTGGGGCAAAACTAGGTTTACACTCATGAGTACGTGAAACAGAGTTTATTCTTATATTATTATTTACTAATTATTGTATTATTTCCCATATGAACAACTATAAACCTATTCAAGCCCCACCCTCAAGCCCCCAGTGCCTTTCAGTGCAGAGATCTACCACCATCTTGCTGACATCCAAGACTGCTTCTGTCTGTAAGTTCCCTTAATAAACTCTTTGTCTAATTCTGGAGTTGCCAGTCTCTTTGGTTTTCCTTTGCAGGTTGGGTCTAGTACATCTCAGGAAATTTCCCAATAGTAGGTCTGGTTTAAAATTCTCTAGAGGTAGGACACACAAATCCTAGGATCCTGGGAGAAGCTGTAGGAGAATACAATGTTAAATTACAATTTCTTGTGTTTTGGGGGTGAATGATGTTTCTCAGTGCTGATGTGCTTTGACAGACAAGTGTCTTATAGACCAAGTGGATGCTGTGCTGACTGGAGGTGATCTTGCCAATATCAGGAACCCTGATGCATTTATTTATTTATTACATTTGTCAACAACAGGTACACTGACACTTTTGTTCATTGAACATCTAGTATGTGCTGAGCATTTTTCTAGGAGTTGAGGATAATCCCCATCACAACCAGGTCCTGCCTTCATGGAGTGAATAGTCTGGTGGCAGAGGCACTCCATAAATGAGTTACAAGTGACATATGCAATTACATACTATATTAAATGAGCTAAACAGAAAGAACACTCTGCCGGATAATATGACAAATCCTACTTTAGACTGTGAGTGAGGGAAGGCGTGACTGAGCAGGACTTTTAAGCTGAGACTGGCAGAATGAGAGGGAGCCAGCCACCTGAAGAGTGGGGAAGCTTGTTCCAAGCAAGGTAGTAATACAAAGACTGTGAACTGAAAACTCTAGGATATAAGTCTCTACTCTTCTTCTATTCCCCAACTCCTCAGGCTTCTCTTCATCCTGGCTCCTTTGTTATCTCTGCTAGTGAAGTATGAGAAGCACTGAGCACCATTCCTGGCATATATAACAATGAACACTTACTCTATACCAGTTGCTGTGCTAAGTGTGTTACATGCATTACACTCACTTAATCCTCATACCAACCCCATGACAGAGGTTCTGTTCATGTCTCCATTTTACAGATGAAAAAGCTACACAAGTTAGAATGTAATAATGGTCACTGTTAATATTAAAATGAGTAATTTATTCAACAATGGCATAGAGAGCATTGTCATGTTCCAGACAGATTTCCTGTTGTTCATTTCTGATATTTTCACTGCTCATTTAGATCCTCTTTACTGGGCCCTCTTCTTCTGGGTGATTTGCAAATTTAAAGCTATGTTTTAAAAATCCATTGTTCAAGTTATTGGTGAAAATCTTTTAACACTGCTCATCAGGTTTTATAGAAAAAAAAATCATTTGCTGTATCCTCCCTAGCCAGCAATACTTGGAATTCCATCCAATTCAGCAAATGCTTAATGAGAACATACTCGTTGTCCAGCACAATCCTGGAGATGCCAAGACCAGATCCTGAAATTCAAAATAAATTTTAAAAAATGAAATAAACAGACACATACAAACAGCAGTGACAGAATAGGGTCCAAGCTCTGCTTGTCTTGTAATTGAAATACAAATACAAATGAAGAAGTGATGAATTCTGTAGTCGTTAGTTGGAAGAATATGACCTATAGTCAGGTAGACAAACCTAGTAAATGTGTTTAACCTTAGTCTACTTTTCTTCTTTTTAAATAATAAGTGTGTAACCTGTCAAAAGCCTTTTCGGTATGAAGCTGTTACACTTCCACATTTGGGAATTTCTTGTCCTCATAAATCTAATTTGTCTGAAAAGAATTTGGGTTTTTCCCCAAAATCACCTGTTTCTTTTTCTAATTACCAACTTGTTTAGATGTAGATTTACCAGTGAATAGATTCTTACCTTAAAAAAAAAAAGATTACAGGTATGGAAGCTAATCTTTGAAGACACTCCCACTAAATGAAACATTGAATAGTAATTGTTGAAAGAAAACGGGAACCTGTTGGGCTTATCTCTTAGTTAAGAAGGAACTTAATTTTTGCAACAAAGAAAGTGAGCCACCCTTCCCACCAGTGTTAGAACACTTCCTCTGTGCTCCCTACTCCTTTCTCATCTGGGTAAATAAGCAAGAACATAGAAAGGGAAGGGGAACTGCAGCTGGCCCCTGAGCAGCCAGCCCAGTCAGTCATGATTACAACTTTGTATATGCAAATAGAAAGATGGAAAACTACAGAAATTCCTCAATTGTATTTTAATGGTCACAAAATTTCCCTTCGAGAAGGACCTGGCCTTGTCCCCCATCCATTTCAAAGAGTGATTTCATGCAATGAGCAGTCAGACTGCTCCTCTAGGTAGGAAGTGTGAATTTCTGCTTTCTGAACCATTCCTTCTATCTGAAACGTCCACAAGTCATGGCAAGAATACCACAAGAGGATGTCAAGGATCCCACAACTACTAAATCAGCAGAAAGCACAATGACACCAGTGTTAAGAGAACCATGTTCCAAGGAGAGTTAATGGCAATGAATTTAATTAAGGTAGTTTCCAACTAGCATCTTGATAGGGCCCTTTCTCTCTTACTGTTGTTGAATCTATCTAAGAACCTAATCCTTCAAGGAGCAGAATGTAAATGATAATGTGATTACTCAAATAGATGGGAAATGAAATCCTAGATCTATGTCCATCAAAGACTAGGAAAACACACTCTGTCCCTGGTTCTCAACTTATTCGCCATGTGCTAGACGAACCTCAGAACAGCAGGGTTTTTTGTTTGTTTGTTTCATTTTGTTCTTTCTTTTTTTAAAAAAATTTTTATTGTTGTTCTATTAAGTTGTCCCATCTTTCCCCCATTGCTCTCCCCTACCCTGCCCACCTCCCCCCTCTCCCACAGTCAATCCCCACCCTGCTGTCCATGTCCATGGGTCATTTATACTAGTTCCTTGACAGGACCCTTCCTCTTCTTCCCCCCACTCCCCCACACCTCCCCTTTGGTCACTGTCAGTCTGACCCTTGTTTCCATGCCTCTGGTTCCATTTTGCTTTTTTGCTTGTTTTGTTCATTAGTTTCCTGTATTAGGTGATATCGTATGGTTTTCTTTCTTCGCCTGGCTTATTTCACTAAGCATAATTCTCTCTAGTTCCATCCATGTTGTTGCAAATGGTAGAAGTTCCTTCTTTCTTTCTGCTGCATAGTATTCCATTGTGTAAATGTACCACAGCTTTTTGATCCACTCATCTACAGATGGGCACTTAGGCTGTTCCCAGCACTTGGCTATTGTAAACAGTGCTGCAATGAACATAGGGGTGCATAGGTTTTTTTGAATTGGGGTTTCAGGATTCTTCAGGTATAATCCCAGCAGTGGAATTGCTGGATCAAAAGGCAGTTCCATTTTTAGTGTTTTGAGCAAATTCCATACTGTTTTCCACAGTGGCTGCCCCAGTCTGTGTTCCCACCAGCAGTGCACTAGAACAGCAATTTTTAACTTGGATCTCTGAACATGGATGGTAAAATAAAATTACATCTTTATTTTCTCTTACTGAAATCCAGCATTTCTTTTGATTACAAATGTAGGCAACACACTAGAATTGTGAATGTAACACTTCTGACTTTGTCACCAAGAGAAATTACAGATCTTTTCAAATTACATGATAATTGTTGCTGATACTTTGATTTACACTTATCCCTATTTCAGATCATGATTAAAGATTGGAGGTGCTGCTACATCCTGTTATTTACAAGGTTACCAAAGAAGCACACACATGATACCATGTCATGTAATCTTACATATTTTATTTTATTTTTTCAATTTAAAAAAATGTTTTAAAATTTAAAAACATTCTGAGAAGAGTCCATAGATATCACCTGGGCTGTCAAAGAAGTCCACGCCCCACTGCCCAACAACAACAACAAAAAAATTTAAGAACACTTTAGGAGACTTTCAGTGTTGTCCTTGTTGTTTTAGATGATTTCAGTATTTTCAGTATAGAATCGCAGATTCTATATATCCAGGAGCCTATAAAATTATTCATTTGGTACATTTCATATGGCTTTAGTTACTCATCTCCAGTAACATAGCTTAATAAAACCTCAGATGCAGTATAGTTGTAAAATATGGAATCATTTGATCTTCAAACCACTGGTTAAGACTGCATCAGCTTTCAGCTGTTCAAGGGATGACTATCTGAACTATGAATTACCAACATCCCCTTTTCTCCCTGGCTTCCTCTTCGATGTTTACCCTGTGGTTCTTTTACTATGGGTCACAGGTGCACTGACAGATAGGCAGGGCACCCAGGGGAAATGACATTCAAATCTGACAATTTTCCTACATCGCTAAGAAGTTGTGGGTAGGCAGAGGTTGAAAGCATTGATTAAATTCAGATTTTGGATTACCTGTGGATTTAAACTACCATGTCATCCCTGCTCCGATGTCTTTTGTCTCCCTCTGCCACTACACTCCTGTGACTCTCAAGAGACAATATCAGATGCTATTCTGTGTTGTTAGTTATCTTTGCAGTGCATATGTTCTTTGAGTGCATGGAACCTCTGTTATTTTTCACTTGGGTTGCCTCTGGCACTTGGCAGACAATATACCCACCATCTATAGGTGTGGCGGAATTGAGTAGCTGTCTACTGTGTCTATTTTGTGGGCCTTCATGCTTGAAACGGCCAGGAGTAACAATTATTTTCCATCTTGGATTTGTTTATGTGACATCTATCCCACAAATACTGAACACTTACTATGTGCCAGACAGGCATCATGCTAGACATTAGAGACAAAGATGATATGGTATAACCACTTCCTCCAAAGAGTGTAGGGCCACAAGGATGCCAGACAATAAGTGTTCTGATGGAGCATGATGAGAGCAAAGAGAGGGGCAGGAACCAGGTGGGATGATGGCACTGAGGAGAAAGTGGTCAATGCTGCAGAATGAATGTCAGAGAAGACGCTGGAGTGGGAACCGGAAGGAAGACTAGGACTTGGCCCATGGGAAGAGGGGGGTGGAGACTTTCTAGGAATGGAGAACTGCTCATCTTTCAGTCCTGGAGGAGCAGGCAGCATTCTTTACCTACCCAAATGAGTATTTGCTCCCCTTCCTTTCTTCTTCCCCGTTACCAGAATTCTACTTTTGTATCTGGGAAGATCTCAAGGAAGATACGCTCTTTCCCCAGACCAGTCCAGAGCCAGTCATGGTCATTCCTTATCTCTGCCGGTGGCTTGTCCAGAGCAGGCATGTGACTGAATTCTGGTCAATGAGATATAAGGCAATGCCTTCTCAGGGCCTTCCCTTTGGACATAACTCTCCCCCCACAAAAAACGAACAAACAAACAAACAAACAAACGAACAAACAAAGCTTTGCTAGGAGAAAGCTAGCTTTCCCATTCTTGTCTTGAAAACTATTATAATATTTGCAGCTCTGGTAGCTAACTGTGACAGCAGAAAGATAGTAAGAGCCTGAGGGTTCTTTGATGGTAAACTGAAGAGCAACCAATACTGGTAACAACCAGACTCCTTGTGTGGGAAAGAAATTAAGCCTTACTTGTCTATGCCACAGTGTATTCTTTCCCCTTATAATTAAACAGATCATAACCGATTTACATAACTTCTGTAAACTGCTTTTTACAGGCCTACCCAGTTGTACCAATGAAATCACATGACTAATAATTCTGAGTTGTACTGGCTGATTATCCCCAACCTGTGTAACTCTAGGACTCAACTCTTTCCTGCTTCAATCTCTCCAGTCATTTCAGGAAGACTCCAGGGGAACATCTTTGAGATGTGATTTCTTCTCTGCTACTCTAACCCCCCACTCCCCGTGCTGAAACAGTATTCTATGCAAGGCTAGGAGAAAGCCCTTCTCTCTGACTCTGTTTTACTCTTTCACTAGCCCCCAAGATGGTGTGAATGCCTTGAATAGGATAAACCTTTGGTCAAAGTACACCTTCTATCTCTTGCCCATCCCTGTTCTCTCTAGGGGAATGTCTGAGGAGTGGGAAGCATACTGGTTTCATCGACTTTTCTTTGTCTTCCCACAGAAGTCTAGCATCAACCTTCTCCTTTAGACAGAACAAAACAATAACAAAAGCCCACAGGCATATCAACCAATGCCAAAAGCAGCCCCTGGGTTTAGGTTTACTGACCCTGCACAACTACTCTCCAATTAGCTCAGCCCAGCACACAGTTATTTGTGCACACGAAGAAATGAGAACATAATATTACAAAGATAGGCAAGCAGGAACCTCCTATATCAAGTTGAGAAGTATAAGCTGTCATTTCTGAGCAAGCGCTTTCTGACAAGCGTGCCAAATGGTGTGTTGAGAAACTACCTGCCCTCTGAGCTCTGGAGACTGCGGGCAGAGCCTGGCAGCCGGAGCCCTTAGGCTGTCACCTCCAGCAGCAAGAGGCCTAGGAGCGTCTAGGAGGGTGGAGCCAAGCAGAGTGCAGCCCGATAGGGTCATGTCATAAAAATATTGGGGAACAATAGAGAGCCACTGAAGGATTATTTAACAGGCAATAACCTGATCACCTTTAAGAGGGTAATGGAAAGGCTGGATTGGAGCGGTGGGCAGTGGGCCTGGGACCAAGATTACCAGTGTCACCTAAAACAGCCCAGGTGTGAAGTGATGAGGGACCAAACTAAGGAGTAGGTGTGAGAAAACTGAAGGGTGGGAGCAGGAATATGAAAAATCTTGAAGAGATAAAATCAATGGGCTTGCTGATTGATCAGGGAGAGAAGGGGGTATCCAGGATGACATCCCGCTTTTGGATTGAGAACCTGGGTGAACAGTGGTGTCATCCAGCGAGACTGGGAAAAGGTGTGTGAAGAAAATAAATTTGAGGTACCATAGTGTCCAAGGGAGATGACCAGTGGGCATTCAGACCTATGGATCTCAAGTGTAGACTACTCTGGTGTAGATTTTAGAGACTTTAGCAGGTAAGTGATGGTGGAAGCCCATAGGCATTGGTGATGTTGATCATGGAGAATAGAAGTGATAAGAGAGTGCTAAAGACAGAGCAAGCAAGTCAAAGGACTGGGACTAAGCACTCAGTTCTTCTGGGCCCCCTCTCCCTCTCTCTCTCTCTGATTGTCTGTTTCTTATTTTGGAATGTTGGCCTCATTGTCTACTATTTCAGACAGAACTTTTCTCCTAGGCGAAGAACAAAGTCACTGGTAGCTCCAGATTTTTCACTCCTGTAAAATAATTTTTTTTCTCCCACGGTCCATATAACAACCCTGGAAAGAAATCTGAAGGGCTTTGCTTGGGTCATGTGACCCATCTTTAGACCAAACACAGTTGCTAGATATGGGGCACTTGGATTGGCCAGACCTGGGTCATGTGTCCACATCTGGTTGGGGGTAGTGTGCAGTGACAGGTTCTATCACCAGAAGAAGAGAGATGGTAAAGCTTTCTGGGCAGATAAATATCATTACCATGATCCCCTACATTTCAACACTTAAAAAGATAGGTAGAAGAAGTGGAACTAGTAAAGGAGACAGAAAGTTGACATGGCAGAGTAGATTATTAGATTTTCAGAGGCCATGAACTATGTCTTATTCACATCTGTTTCCTCCTCCTCCCACACTTTGGTACATAGTGCTATGACTATAATCAAAAAGTGTATATGGAATGGATTCATACACACTCCATATGATAAGTAGTGAGGGTTTGTCAAAAGATGTAACAAAGACTGACACCCAGAAATCTGATTTGCACAATATACAAAAGCACAATTTTAAGTAGCTGGACACTACTGACATAATCATTAATAGATCCCCTGAAAAGAGCTTATCTTTTCCATGATTTGAATGAAGATACCATATCAATTTGGACCAGAACAGTTACAATTGATAGTATGATTTGGTAAATGTCTAATGGAAATCAGGTGGTAGTGTTTTAAAGAATGTTTTATTGCTCTGCTCTAGAGCTGACTGTAATTTCATGCTGCATTTGCAAGGCTGGAGAAAAATACCTTAATTACTATGGATGCCAGATAGAAAGAGGAGGCCTAATCAAGCCCTTATTAATTGGTGACATACTTGCAACTTTAGGAAACAGATGCCAGCCAGGGAGGAATGAAAGCTTGTAAGGCACTGTAAACCACCAGCAACTCCCGGCAGGGAGTGAATATGTGTAATTTTTTTCTTGTCAGGTACCTTTTATATCCGCTAGGGGGAATCGTGCTGTGCATCAAAGCTTGGCTGTTTCTACACACAATGGAATTATATACCCATGAAAACTTGTGTATTGATGGGGTGTGTCCTCCACTCTAAAGAGCTCAGACGTCTGGCATATTGTCATATTTTTCAAACAGATAAGAGAATCTTATTCAAGGTATGTTAAAGAAAATCAATTGTTCAAATTCTCACTGGATTTAGAAGGGATCCACTAACTGTTTTAGATGAAGTTTTTAAAAAACTGAAGTTCTTATTTTGAAAAGGGGGGTTTCATTTACTAGAACCTTTGTTTATTAAAAACATAAAATGCTTAATCTGTGTTGTTTTAATTCTAAAGAGCTTAATTTTAAATACCCGTTAGACACTAGTGTGATCTTAGTGCTCATTGGAGTCCTTAAAGAATTATTGTCACTCAGTTGATAATTTTTATAATTACTATAAGCTTATCAAACATAATGACAATATAAGGCTCTTCCATTTCTGACAAAAAGCCATTCTGAACAAAGTTTGAAAGGTGCTATAAGTTAACAAATAATTCAAATGCAACGCTCAGACTTGCATTCAGTGGTAACTCTTTGGGGGGATCCGTCCTGCAGATCCCTCAATGTGGATGAAATGACTGACTCAGAGACGAAATGTCTGAGGAAAGAGAAGGGGAGTGCCTCTCAGAGGAGGACACTGCCAAACCTTCTCTAAGTCCGAGTTTTGATTAGGTTGGCTACATGCAGAAATGCATGACTTGAGGAGGCAGCCCCGCTCCTAACTATCCTTAGAAAGGACCAAGAGAAACAAATCAACATATAGTGACATGCAGTTCAGACTCTCAGGGCCAGAGTACACTGCAGAAGTTTAGACTACACTCCTGGAGTTAAACATTTTGTTGATATAGATCTGGAGTTATACAAAGCAGAGCAGGCTTTACTAGTTTCACAGAGCGCATTGCATTTTATTTTTACTCTAAGACCCTCTGGAACATGGGGGTGGTAGTGTAGCAATTGGAGCATGCCAACCAGCTGTCTGTAAGACTTATGGGCCTGTATGATGGTCCCGGCTCACCGAGTGATCACAGCTTTCAACACCACACAGACCGGTTTCCCACAACTCCTCCATATTGTCAACAATATTTTTTTGTGGCTGAATATTTCTTTCCTCTTTTTGTGTTCTCTATCTCTACAGGGATAATCAATTCACAAATTGGTACATATTTATTGTGCATATGCCCAGTGAAGTTATTCTCTTTGACCCTGATCCTGAAGATTTTACGGTTTTTGGTATTCAATTCAACCTATGTTTGTTGAGCATTGATTGAGTCTGTGCAAGGCCCAGTAAGCTGCGTAGGGATGGAACCACCAGTCTAGCTCACCGCCACAGATCCAGCCCCTAGCACATGCTTAACATGTGGTAGGTTCTCAGGAATTATTTGTTAAAGGAATGAATAGGTAAACAAACAGAAAGCTTGAGGCATAAAGGGAATTTTGGAGAGAAACTGAGTGAGACACCTTGACCTCAAGGAAACCAAAGTCCAGTAGAAGAGCTACTTTGTATACCACAAATACATGGTATGTAATGTAAACTGCAGTAGGTATATGTTATCACAGACTGGCAAGTAAAGTGTTATTCAACTTTAGATGGGGGAATTCATAACCAAGCAGAGGAGTCAGTTCAGCTAAACAAATTCAACAGGCAAATTTGAGTCCAGTGCTAGAACAGAGCCTGGCAAAGAAAAGATGTTCGCTACCATTCTGGAATAATGAGAGACACTTATTATATACTAAGTTCTGTGCTAGCTCCTGGAACACAAAGATCAATTAGAATTCTATTTATCTATTAATTTAATAGTTTTTTAGGAGCTCATAATCTGGTAGAGGATTACTTTTCAAGAAAGACTCCCAGGAGAAAGTGATTTTTAAACTGGGTCTTGAAGGATGAGTAGGAGTTTGCAAGGTAAAGGAGAGGGGATGGATGTTTTAGATAAAAGGACCTGGCTTGTTTAAAGGATATCCCACTGCTAAAAGTGGAAGGTGATACCAATTACATCCCTAGTTCTTAGCATAAACCCCATGTATGAAAGCCCCTTAATAAATACTTGTTTGTTTTTCACAGCAATTATGGAAAGAGCCAAAAGCTTACATAAGTCTTAAGAGCTGGTCAAACCCAAGCAAATGTGCTCAATACTGGGCATGCGCCCAAGAAATGCCAGTTATAATTCTTTCTTAAGCGTGAGATTTGAAATAGCTGTTATTGCATCCCTCCAAAACTCATGCATTGAAATCCTAACTCCCAGTATCTCAAAATGTGACTGTATTTGGAGATAAGGTCTTTAAAGAAAAAATAAGGTCATTAGGGTGGGCCCTAATCCAGTATGACTGATATTCTTATAAGAAGAGGAAATTGCACTGGTTGCTGTGGCTCAGTGGATTGAGCATCAGCCTGCGAGCCAAGTGTCGCTGGTTCGATTCCCAGTCAGGGCACATGACTAGGTTGCATGTCAGGTCCCCAGTTGGGGGCACAAGTGAGAGGCAACCACACAGTGATGTTTCTCTCCCTCTCTTTCTCCTTTCCCCTCTCTCTAAAAATAAAACAAACAAATAAATAAATTATTTTTTTTTTAAAGAAGAGGAAATTAGGTCACAGATACATACAGAGGAAGAACCATGTGCAGACACAGGGGAAAGGTGGCTACCTACAAGCCCAGGAGAGAGGCCTCAGAAGAAACCAACTCTTTGGAGACCTTGATCTCAGACTTTAATACTCCAGAACTGGGAAGCAATAGATTCTGTTGTTTAGGCCCCCCAGTCTATGGTATTTGTTATGACTGAAACAATGGATTAACATATCAGTAGAGCCCTAGTATCTAATAATGGTAATAATAATAATAATGTTATTATTACTGATTGAGAATTTCCTGTGTGCCAGGCATTTATTAAATGCTTTACACATGTTATTTAATATGCTCATGAGATAGCCATGGCTGGTGTGGCTCAGTGGATTGAGTACTGGCCTGCAAACCAAAGGGTTGCTGGTTCAATTCCCAGTCAGGGCACATAGCTGGGTTGCGGGCCAGGTCCCCAGTTGGGGGTGTGCAAGAGGCAACCACATATTGATGCTTCTCTCCCTCTCTTTCTCCCTCCTTTCCCCTCTCCCTAAAAAATAAGTACATAAAATCTTTAAAAATAAAAACAAAAACACCTCATGAGATAGATGCTTTTTTTTTTTTTTTTTCAGTCTACAATGAGGATGCTGAGGCTCAGAGAACACGAGGTTACAGTTACTGAAAGGTGGCCCTAGTTATGGAACCTCGGCCTGACTAGGGCTTCCACTAGCCTGCAGAGTCTTTGTACAAAGAAAAAGCATCTCTTTATTTGAACGCACGCAACCCCATACCATGATGCTGGCCCTGATGAGCAGAAGGCGGATGGATTTCAGTACTTCTTGCCCCGATGCCCTTGTGCAAGGTTAATCCTTGTGGTGGTCCACTCTGTACCCAAGCACTTAACCATTATATTGGATTGTCCAAGGGGCTGGGGTGGCTTGGGGGCAACACCAGTGAGGAAGAAGCAAGTAGGTGCATAAAGAGATTCTGAAGTCTGGGAATGCAAACCTCACCTTGCTCCACAGCTGGCAAAAAGGCATATGGGAGGCCAGGTCCATGAGTTCTAGGTACTGCAGGGGGTCGGGGTGGGGGCTTCCAGCGGTCTTATATCCACAAAAGGCCCTTGATTCAGCCCAATTCTGTTAATTCACCTCAGAACAGCTCTGACTGCCTTCCATTTCTCAGTCAGCAAGAAACCCAGTTTGCTAGGATCATCCCTGCACGCCCCCAGATCAATGAGACTGAGAAATGCATCTCTGACTATGAACGTAAGTGTGCCTTTCTTCACAATTAAAGGTCCTGAATGTCCCAAATTTGCAGCTTTCATGGCGGGGGTGAAAAACGTCTGACAGCGTAAATAATTAATCACCATTAAGAATGTCCAATAAATGAGGGAAGTCAGGTTTCAAATTGGCTGGTTCAGATGATTAAAGTGCAGAAGTCATAGCAGGGTAAAAATAAAGTACCCTCTAAAAAAGTACTGTCTTTAGAACTCAAGATGGTTTCTATTTCTCCTCCATAGAACACTGTGTGTCACCTGTCCTTGAGCCGTGAAGGCACCAAGAATACCCGATTTATCTTTAAATATTAGTGGGGGGTGGGATGGGGTGGAGCTGAAGATGAGGAAGTATGGCAATCTCTTCCTATTCCTGTTTTAATAACAATGCATAAAAACGGAATTTCTAGACTGCATTGAAGGGAGCCAAAGCTCAGACTTAAGGAGAAATGTCTAAAAAGGAAAAAGCAAGTTCAGTTTGGTGTCTTATTAGAAAAGACGCTTCAAATGGTCAGCAGTGTTTTAGAGATCATGACCACCCCGGTCCCCGCCACCTTCTGAACCCTCAGCCCCCAGGAGTCCTGGTTGACTTTTAAAATAAAGCTTCTACTTTTATGATTTGCTGGCAGAAATATATATATAATCCTACCCAGTCAGGTTTCCATTTGTCTGTATCACCAAGTTGAACTTAGTGTAGAAGAGCCTTTGCTTAAATGCAGCATTTTTCATTGCCAGATTTGGAGGAGCCAAACATTTGGAGGAAAAGACCAGGAGTTCCTCATGCCTCACAGGCTTTCCATCAATGGGCCATCAGAATGTACAGATTTAAATATCATTCTAGGTCACTTCTCCATCCATGTTTGGAGGGAGGTTGGCTCATCAGTTACGGCTCTGGCAGGAAACGGGACACACGCAAACAGGTACGTTAACCAAGGACCAGGGCAGAGTTGTGTGCAGGATGAAGGGAGCCCAGTCAAGGCTCACAACAGAGGGGGGCATTGGCTCTGGCAGGCCTGAGGAGCGGGGTGGGGTGTGATTGTAACCAGAGAAGCCTGTGACTACAGCTGCAGCTCTGAGAGAGGGCTGTCCACAGGATCTGCAGCCTCCAGTATTGCCCTCTGGCAGGGAGGCAGCTAGGAGAGCACGTGTCTGGACATCACCCTGGCTACTACCCCTGGAGCTGGTGCTGGCGCCTCACATTGGATGAATCCAATCAGAAGCCCAAAAGGCAAGGGAGGTGTCGGTAAACGTCAGACTTTTGGGTGGAGAGCAGGATCGAAGAGAGTGGGGACATAGGGTACAGAGAGAGGTGGAGACGCTCCAGCACACACGGGGAGGAAGCAATAAGCAGGGAGGAGTAGAGAAGGGGCAGAAAGGCAAGGTACCTGCTCAGGCTTCCATGGGATGTGCACCCCAGGTTCTGTGCATGAATGAGGCTTCGAGTGTCTGAGAGATGCTGTCAGACCTCCACATTCCCAGCGCCTTCCCCCGGGGGGGGTGGTGACAAGTGGAGCTGCCCTCACTGTGGGGGCCACAGGCACACGCCGAGCTTCCCAACAGCAACCACCCATGCTTAGGGCTGACGCCAGCTGCTTCTTGCCCACCTTGGTGGATATATTTTCTAGGAAGTGGAAAGGACATAAGAATGAGAAGGGGTGCCAGCTTGGTGGCAAGCACCAGACCACTCACCGCCAAGTCCGGCAACCTTATTAGTCAGCTCAGAGCACCTCCCTGTCAGAAGCTGAAGGAAATGGAACGATGAGTGACTGTGAAGGTATCTGTGTGTTTATCTTATCTTCTGCTATTCATTTCAAGAGTGTGCGTTATTATTAATATGAAGGGTTCGTTTCTAGCAGCTCTGCTCTTGAATGGGTTTAAGCCAGGCTGCCAGCTATCAAAGGACCCAGGGCCTAGGATCATGCTGCCAGGGAGCCTCAGAACGCTGATTTTCAGAACAGAGGCATAGAAGAGGTGTTGAATGAAAGAGGGATCAGTGTTTTGTGTCTAGTCCTTCATGCCCTTTTGGCTTCATATTTCAAAAGAATATATATTCCTGCAAGTAATATATATGAACAGGACAGCCTTGAATCTTGTGAAGATCAGAGAAAAGCTGGTGACCAAGAGATTGCTCAATAAGTTACAGAGATTTGCCAAAGCCAAAGGAATCATTAACTGATGATTTTGTGTACTTCATGCAGGGTGAATTCCAGCTGGTTTGAAAAAACACTGATGACTGGTGATTTACCATATTTTGCTTTCAACTGGTAATGGTCTCAGACTCTAGACTACTGGTGGTTTTGGTGAATGTTTTGAAGAAAGGGCTCCATAGAAACTCTTGACAATGAATATACTACCTAGGGTGCCAGGGTGATGTCCTACACACTGCAGCCTCTTAAAAACACTGACATTTACATAGTTTCTATAGGCACTAGCTCATTTGTCCTAAAGCTGAGTGAAGGCCCTTATTTAGCCTAAAAGAAGTCATTTTGACCTTGAGTAAAGAATTGTTTCATTGTACATCCAATCCATTCTTCCATCTACAATTGTTACTCTGCTGGTGAATGACCATGAGCTGTTAAGCCACGATGTGGAAATAGAGAACAAGTGTAATGTTAGAGGTGACCCCAGGTTCCTCCTCCCCAAGGCACACCACTGAGCCTTCATCGCTGTAACCAAAGGCATGGGCACCATTACCAATGTTCAGCGACGGTCGGGGGGCTGTATGGGATCAGCAGGGGAGGGGAGGCACTGTTCCTCCAGCCACCTCTTAACTGTGCTGCATTTGACTGACTTCTCATGTTGATTGAACTGCATTCAACTTGTCTCTCAGCTTCAATTCAAGCTTGTTAAATGGCTCTTCATCTTATCTGTTTTCAACCATCTACTCATCAGCACACTAGAAAGGATGCTGGCTTATTTCTTTTTCCTGTCAGTCACCAAAAGGAGCTGGGAGCTTTGATAAGTGCCTCAATGTGGAAGACCACATAGATCTGAGCTAAGCTCTGGAGAAGGAAGTGGCCCATCTCAAGTCTTAGAAGGACAACACCAGTACTGTTTGAGCCACCGGGTAGTGTTTGCCAGATGCCGCCTGGGGGTTGTAGCTATGTGGACAAGACATAAAGAGAATTCATTGACCACCAGAACTAATTTCCTTAGTTGCTTTCAATCCCTGCTGACACAGTCATGCGTACAGACCACTGTTAGATTATTTTTTGACAAAGAAAACTGAAGCACCAGTGATAACGATCTTGTGACTGTGACCAATTGCCTACCGAACAGTTCTTAATGTCCCAAGCCTCAGCAGGAAAACTCTGAATCTATAAAGTCCTGTCCAGCAGAAACGAGTCTGTGTGTGGATGGTCTGGTTAACCCAGATTGCCTTCAGTGCCTGAGGGGGTTGGTATTTTTTCATTATGAAGACTTTCCCATCTAGTGAATGCTACAAATAAAATTGCTTAGAATCGGTCTGAACTGCCTGTTTCAGTGGTAGCAAGCCTCTAGCTGGAGGATATATGTACACCATCCTTTTTTTCTTGGGGGGAGGTGGTTTCTCAGGGATGGAGTCAGCCAGTTGTGTTACAAGGAGTTCTGAGTGTGCAATAAGTGACACCCAACAGGACGGGCTCCCTCAGTTGGAGAGGGAAGCTTTGTCACCAATGGGATTTGTACCCTTGGCCAGACAGCAGTATCCAAGAAAAAGAAATCAAAGACAGACAGAATCCACATGCCTAAATATTTATTGCAGTTGTTTGTATTTCCCACACTTTTCAAATATGAACTTGTGTCCTGAAGGTGGAGCTTTAGTACACAGGAAGATTGGAAAGGGGCAAGCATGCCTGTACAAAATGGGGCAGAATCAACAAGGAATACATTTATGTGCTTCCTCGTCTCCTACATTTTTCATGCCAAAAAGTAGGTACAGATTTGGATTTCTTTCATGGTAAGGAGCCTGCATACAATTACATGGGAGGGGAAAGAAGCCTACTCTCAAGAATGGAGCTCCTGGTCCCAGTAGAATGGTGAGAAACTAGCCAGCAAAGCCATTGTATTTCTTGCTGGTGGTATCTTTAAGATGTTTCTTTTTCAAAATGAGGCAGCAATGAATTGAGTAGTGATCAAAATGCCACATGACAGAGCATGTTTAATCCAACTAGCTTCCAAGATGGTCTGCTACTGATTGTACCAACTCTACAGGACTTAGAGAAATTACTTGGTTACCAGTGAAGTAAAACTATCTCTGCAATGGAACTGAACTGTTCCTTCTCAGCACGTAACAACACTGCCACAGCCGGTTTATGACGGCAGTGAGGATCAGCATGCTCTTCATCACTCACAGGGAAAATTTCAAAATACTAGCACAGAAGTTCCCTACTATGCCATGAGGGGTTCTATGAGCTTCTGCAGATGTTTTTTAGATACTACCTTTTCCATTTCCAGCAGTGCAAAAATTCTTAAAACATTTCAGGTGGTCAGGGAATGTGGCACAAGGCCCGGTTATTTTGGAGCGGAGGGAGCATCTGACTTGCCTTGCCTAGGAACGGAGTAATATCAAGCCTGTATCTCAGGCCTTTCCCTTTCCTCTTCTACCCTCCTCACTGGCACCCCAACCACCATCCCCACAGCAGAAAGAGCCCCCTTGTATCGCATGGGAAAGCATTTGCTGCTTTCTGGAGGCAAAGACAATGTTATCCAATTTCAAAGGAGGAAATTATGAATGGAAAGATGACCCATCCGCCTTCTGAGTGTGAGAGTCGCTGATGGTATGATGGGATCCTATAACGGCATAGTTAGGGCAGAAACTCATGTTTCTCTTCTGCTTCTTGCTTCAGCTCTCCCTCTTTTCCTTAAGCCTTCCAGAGTTCCTTTTCCTGCCTTATCCTTCAGCACTGGGGAGAACTTGAAGCACTGTTGTAAAAGTTTAAACCTGGAATAGCTGCTCCTTCAGGAGGACCTTCAGGAGGGCTCAGCATCTGTAGGAAGCCCACTCACCCCATCCTGCCTCTCCCCCCAAAAACCAAATTCTATCTAGAGTCAGGGAATGGGGAGGGGAAGGAAGACAGGGGATGCAACCAGTTACCCTGCCTGGGGCCTAGAAATAGCCTGGGAGGGGACAGAGATCATTTTCCAAGGATGCATAGGGGTCTTCAGAATCCCCTGGTGTCCCCCTAGACCAACCTGCCAGACTGGAAGGGTGTGAGAGTGCTATCAGCTGCAGCTCAGGCAGCTGAAAGGCATTTGTGAATCCTCTAGGACTCCCCATTCAGAGAAATCATGTACCTTCACCCAGAAGAGGTAGTCAATTCAGGTGTGCAGTGATTCAGGAATACAGGGTGGGGCAAACGTAGGTTTACAGTTGTGAGTATGTGAAACAGAGTTTATTCTTGTCTTATTATTGTATCATTTTCTATACAAACACCTACTTTTGCCCCATTCTGTATACTGCGCTTCAGAAATTCTTGGGGGTTTGGGGGGTTACCAGCTGCTGTTTTCCCCCTGTGGGAGCTGGTGAGACCTCAGAGGGTCCAAAGGAAAGAAATGGGAAAGGATGAGACAGGGGAGCAGGTGTCTAGGGAAATAAGGATACCTGGTCTAGGATTAGAAAGCTGGGCATTTAACTTGCAGAACTTTTCAGTCACGCCTGCCAAAAATAATCTCTGGATATTATTGTAATGGCCACAGGTGGCACTTGGCTGGAGCAGAAAGTATAAGTGGTCCTGGAGCTAGATACGGATTTGAAATCTCCACTCTGCTGTTTACCAAGCAGTAAGACCCCCGCAAGTTCTGTAAGCTCTCCGTGATCATTCTCACTACTCAATGAGGATAATAGTCACTAATTAATAGGGTTGTTATGGGTATTAAATGAGTCTTAACCTATGTAGTAAATTTCGAACAGCACTCAATACATAGTAAGTGTTCAATAAATGTTAGGCATGCTCATTAAGGTCTGATGGTGAGTAGAACTTTCAGAGTGCTAGGTTTGAAAGCCTGGGACTCCGTTGCCAAGGGAGATTAGAAACCCCTTTCACATATGGGAGCTCCAGCAGCGAGGATTGTCCAGAACCAGAGTCTTGGCGCCTGCCTTTCCCCCATCTCGCTCTTCTGACCAGAGAAATCCACCCCCAGTGACAGGGGCGCCTTGGTCCCCTGAGCCGCTGGCTTGTCCACGTCTCCCGCGCGCATCCCCGGGGCCTCCCTCCCGCTGCTCCACACCGGTCAGTCGTCCTCGCTGCCTCCCCGGGTCCCCAGCTCCGGGCCTCAGCGGCAAGCCCCTGGCGCCCGAGTCCTCGCTCCTTGTGCCATGCGTATCCCATCCTGCCCGCTGCTCTCGTAAACAAAACGCAAACGTTGGAGCAGCCCCGCGGGCGGACGCGAGCAGCAGCCCGCTCCGTGCACCGTTAGGGCGCCCTGGGACCCCCGGGCGAGCCAAGGGGCGAGGGTGGCGGCCTTGTGGCAGTGCCAGGCGGCTCAGCTTTGTTTTGAATAGATGAAAGAGGCCACCTACATAGTAACCCAAATTAGGAGCCCTCCCTCCTCCCTATCTCACCGAATCAGGAGGGGAGGGGAGATGGGCGTGGAGGTAGGGCGGGCAAGCTGGAGGCGGAGGAGGAAGAAGATGAGGAAGGGGGCCAGTTGCATCCCACTTTCACAATGGGAAAGTGAAACGCACAAGCGCACCCAACCTCTCCAGCCCTCCCGCCTGCCTCGCTCTCCCCCCGCCCCCTCCGCGCCTCCCCGCGAGCGCCAGCACTGCACAGAGGAACTCTCCGAGAAGGAGGGCGAAGAGGAAGCGGCGCCGGAGCGCGCAGGGCTTGCCACCGCCGCCGCCACCGTCACTGCCGCCGCCGCCGCCGCTGCACAGGCTGCCGGAGCGAGCCCGCCGCGCGCCGCCCTCCCTGCTCTCCTTCCCAGGCGAGCAGCGGGGATGGGGCGGCCGCGGGAGCCCGAGCGCGCGCAGGAGCCGCCGCCGCCCGCATCTCTGTCGCCGCGCGCCTGAGCCACAGTCTTCACCTCGCGCCCTGCCCGGGGGCAACCCCCCACCCCCATCCCCATGGAGGTCTCCCGAAGGAAGGCACTGCCGCGCCTCCCGCGCCCCGCCGCGCCGCTGCGCCTGCTAGCCTATCTGCTGGCTCTGGCAGCTCCTGGCCAGGGCGCGGACGAGCCCGTGTGGCGGTCCGAGCAAGCCATCGGAGCCATCGCGGTGAGCCGGGAGGACGGAGTGTTCGTGGCGAGCGGCAGCTGCCTGGACCAGTTGGACTACAGCCTGGAGCACAGGCTCTCACGCCTGTACCGGGACCAAGCGGGCAACTGCACGGAGCCCGTCTCGCTGGCGCCCCCCGCGCGGCCCCGGCCCGGGAGCAGCTTCAGCAAGCTGCTGCTGCCCTACCGCGAGGGGGCGACCGGCCTCGGGGGGCTGCTGCTCACCGGCTGGACCTTCGACCGAGGTGCCTGCGAGGTGCGGCCCCTGGGGAACCTGAGCCTCAGCTCGCTCCGCAATGGCACCGAGGTGGTGTCCTGTCACCCGCAGGGCTCGACGGCCGGAGTGGTGTACCGCCAGGAGAACGGTTGGTACCTGGCGGTGGCCGCCACCTATGTGCTCCCAGAGACCGAGGCGGCGAGCCGCTGCAACCCGGCAGCGTCTGACCGCGACACTGCCATCGCGATCAAGGACACGGAGGGGCGCAGCCTGGCCACGGAGGAGCTGGGCCGCCTCAACCTGCGCGGAGGGGGCGCAGGTAGCCTGCACTTCGTGGACGCCTTTCTCTGGAACGCCAGCGTCTACTTCGCCTACTATCCCTACAACTACACGAGCGGCGATGCCACGGGCTGGCCCAGCATGGCGCGAATCGCGCAGAGCATCGTGGTGCAGTTCCAGGGCCAGGCGGCCCTCGACTGCGGCCACGGGCACCCCAGCGGCCGCCGCCTCCTCCTCTCCTCCAGCCTGGTGGAGGCCCTGGACGTCTGGGCGGGCGTGTTCAGCGCGGCCACCGGGGAGGGCCAGGAGAAGCGCTCCCCCGCCACCACGGCACTCTGCCTCTTCAGGATGAGTGAGATCCAGGCGCGCGCCAAGAGCTGCAAGTGGGACTTCGAGCCCACCGAGCACGACTGCGTAAGTCCTGCTCCCGGACACTGCCGGGAGCGCTCCCACCGGGGAGCCGCTGCCAAGGCAGAGCGGAAGGGAGGTCGGGTTGGCATTACCAGGTCCGGGGTTCACAGCTCCGTGGCCGCCCGACGGCCGTTCTAACAGGTCTAGGAGACCTCTGAGACTCCAAAGCAGGGCCAGAGGTCCCCAAACGCAGTGTAAAAAGGGAGGTGGAGAGGGCAGGAGTTAGGCTCAAAACTCTAGTGACTGCATCCCAGTGCTATCATTCTCTGACCAGACCTAGACGCTTGTTTGGGGCCGAACCTCCCCACGCAGCCCACCCTTCCCTTCCCTAATCGCTAACCCAGGGGTGTGGTTTTAGCAGGCATGTGGCTTTGACCCCTTTCCTCTACATGGTTACCAAACAGTGCCCTCAGCCGAGAAGTCACTGAACCTAAACGGCTTGCTGCCACACCCCAGGCTTTGTGTCCCCCACCACGTAACCCGTGTCATGTGGTCTGAAGAGTTGGTAGCCTGCTGAACACACACGGGGCAGATCTAACCTGGAAAAGAGACTCATGTTTGGCGAACAGATCCCTGGGCGCGACTGGGTGCAAGGGGGCGGGGCTGTGGTTCTGCTGAAGGTGTGCTTTGGTTGCCAGGTGGACGGAGAGGCTGGGAAGGCAGAGGAGGCTTTGTGGGCAAAAGCCTCACTCTGGAAGGGAGAGCAAGAGGAAGTGTGGGGGTGCTACAGGCAGTTTCTGTGCTCCAGGTTGCCTCACTAAATCGTGGGGCTCCGAGGCACCACCCTTCTGTTGTGCCCAACCAGGCAAACAGCACAGGCTTCTCTTGGGGTTCCCAGGGCAGCCACAGCGAGACTCTTGATTTTGACATTTCTTTGACTGGAAAATAAAGCAGCGGTTCAAGAGGGTCCAGTTGATGGGGATTATGGAGCCATTGTGCACTTCTCAGAGGCCGTTTTCCTTCCAAGGCTGCTGGCACATCAACTCCACATATGGCTCCTGAGAGGGCAGCCTGCTGAGAGCCTCCTTTATAACTGGACAGAAATCAAAGAGCAGAAATTAATGGCTACAGGTGTTGCCATTGTTTTTGGTATAAAATGCGTCAGAGAGGCAGGGAGAGATCTCCACTTGGAAAATGTGTTGGCATAATTGTTGTGTTAGCATGCAGGGGAGCATTGGCTCTGAGGTATATTAATATGTGTGTAAAAGACACTCCCACGCCCACCCACCCCTTCCTCTGCAAAGCGCATCTTACCAAATATTAGCCCTATTATTCAGGGAGGAAAAAAACTGAGATCCTTTGCAGGGCTCCTTAGAATGGTCATTTGCTTCTTCCTCCTTGCCTTTCAATTGTGTGCTGAGATACACACATAATGCCCTCATTGTGGTATACTGGTATAATTGTTTTAACCATAAATGACACATAATGTACCGTAAAGGACTTCATCTTGCTATACACATGTAATTTAATATTTAGTATTTGTCTTTATTAGATCTTTATAATCTAATAGTTCAAGTTGGGCAAAAACTAAAAGAACTGAAAATACCCCCAAATATTACTTTGTGTCGAGCTTTAGGCATAGTTGGTCTCTGGGGTTAACGACAAGACAGCTCAGAGGTCCTCAGCAGATAATAACTGGAAGTCCAAGCTTTGCCATCTGACAGCTGCGTAGATGTCTGGAGCCAAAACATTTCTCTTGACTGCCTCTCTCTACCCATTGGGTCCTGGAGGACTTAGTTCCCTTCCAAACCCAGCAGGCATCTTGAATGTACTCAGAAGCCACATTTTGGCTCCATCAGGTGTTCCTACTTGTGCTGGGATGAGGAGAGGAAGGGGCAGGCAGAGAGCTGTTCATCATCTTCAGGGGAGCTTCTGGGAGAGGGCTGCCCCTTGGAAATCAAGCAAGGGATAAACACATGCTGCCAAAAATCTGAAATTGGAAAAAATAATTAAAAGAGCATCTCTTGCTGCTATTATTTACTGAGAACTCCCAGTGTGCTCAGAGCTATGTATTCGGAAAGACAGGGTCTCTACCCCCTGAGCCTGTCATCCAAGTTAAATAATATACTCTGGTTCAAACAATAGCATGTCACGGCTGCACAGGTGGGAGCCTTGAGTTTTGCTTTTTTTTTTTTTTTCTTCCCTCATTTAAGTAAATTTCTTGCTGCTAGTATGCACTAAAAAGCCTTAATAGAATTGAATTTCAAGAGGGGTTTAGTGAAAAAAAAAAAACAAGTAGTAGTTTTGATGAAAAAGCTGACAATTTTCTACCCTATTAAATAGGCAGATAAGATACTTCATTCAACAAACATTTGTTATCAACTGATATCTGCTAGAGCAAGCGACACTCTGTGCTGGATGCCACTGAAAGGACAATGGCAGGCTGCAACCCCATTTAATGGGGTCATGGGGTCGGTGTGCCTCCGCTTGTCACTCAGAACAATGATGTCATTTGAATAGCATTTGTTCTGCGTTTTCAGGTTTGAATGTGTTTTGGAAAAGGCATGCTGAATTATAGGTGCCTACAATAAGAGACAGGCTTGCAACACTCTAGAGGAGCCTCATAGATTCCAAAAGCAGTTCCTTCAGAACAGTCATTTGAACAGGAAGCCACAGGCAGCGAGGCACAAGTGGCTAGATTTGCTTGCCTTCTCCCTCTGCTACTAGATGGCTCTCTCTGATTTTCCATTTTCAATCAGCCATAGGTAGCAAAGTGACAGGAGTGACTGGGTTATGTTTTCCTCTCATTTCTTGTTTCTCTTCTTATCCTATATGGCCGGTGGTCTTCCCCTTCGGCTTCTCCTGCTAAGGATTCATTTGTGCAATGCTTGTGCAACAATAATGTACTACTCAGCTTTTTACACACCGGGCATTACTTTTTCTGCCTTGCCACCAATTTTGAACCCCCTTTCACAACTCTAACAGGTTAGCTTCAGCCTGTGAACATGCCAAGGCAGCTGATTTCTGTAGACCTTAATAAATGATAACAGTCCCATAACAATAATAATCTAATAATCCTAAGAAATATGTGCACAGCACTTTGCCATATATTATTTCTCTTGAGCTCCTCATCAAGTCTAAGGCTGAGTCTGTGAGAATTCCCATTTGCCTGAAGAGGAAGCTGAGAAGAGAACAGCAGGTGTCGAGGCCCTCCAGTCCAAGCCCAGCTCTTGCAATGTCTACTCTGGTGCTTCTCAAATTTCCCCTTGAAAGTCCCCTTATTGAAAAGGCAGCAGCCAACCTCCCCTAAAATATGGGGTAGAAGTTGGAGGGTGCTCCTTGAAATGTGTTTTAAAAGTTCATGTGATTTTTTTTTCATTCTATTTCATAATGTATCTGTTTGTTTAGGTTAATATAAGAAATGAATGATTTAAATTATGTACAAGTTAATTAATTTAACTTTATCCCTCTCTGAACTCCAGCTACTCCTGGCACACCAATGCCTTTGTAGAAAGTGTTCGTACCCGAGTTTTGAATTCTGACTGTTCTAGATTTGTTTGGCTGCCATAGTTGGGTTCTGAGTTTGTTTGTGGTTTAAATACGGTGGCCACCCCCTCTGTAGACACTGAGAAGGTATGTTTTCTTATCCTACTGGCCAACAGTACTGACTCTTCTAGTTCATTCTACCCCTTGTGGGGAGACATAACCCCTTCTTCCACACTCACATAATTCCAAAGCCTGATGTGATTTAACTGTCATGCAGACAACCACAGAATGCTCACATGCTCTCCAACAGACAGCAACCCAAGACACTTCTGACCACTGCATGCAGAAGTGATGTCTCAGGGCCCCTTGGCAGTGTAGCCTTCTTGACCTCAAAATCCACAGTCTTCCTGTCATGTTTATTTCTCCTTTAGTTTCCGTTATGATCCTGTCTGGTCACTGCAATCTATAGACTAGATGGTGACTTTTATCCTCATATATACATCTGATGTGTAAGGGTGGATTTAAAAAGCCCGAAACCCACATAGAGGGGGAAAAGCAATCATAGCTACTATCTACTGGCTAGCTGTCATGGCCAGGCCTCATGTTAAGTGCTTTGCATGCCTAATTTTTGCTTGATTCTCACAGTCACCAATGGGGCAAGGACCGGAGTTATTATGATGATTTTGTAGATGAGAAAGGTGAGGTCTGGAGAGGGTTAATAGGTTCCACAGCTGGTGAACAGCACAGGTTTTTAGACTCTGGGTGGTGTGGCCGAAGGACCTGAGCTCTTAACCCCCATCATGGATAGTCCAGCACTATGGATATTGGGTTCTGGTGTCGATTCTGTCCTGTATGGTTAAGATCAACTGTTTGCAAACATAAGATAGAACAGAGAATCCTTGACTGTGAAGTGAGTTCCTGGTTCTGCGTATTTGACCACTTGAAGTTCCTACTCGGGGAGTGTTGTAGTTCCTAAGCTTTCAGCTTCTAAATACTTTTGGCATCTGTTGTATTCAGGTTTACATTGGGTTGGCCAAAAAGCCCATTACTTCTCTTCCATAAAATAAAAGGCACATTTTTTTTTTTATTTTCACCAATAACGTTATTGATTTGGCTATTTTGAGTATGTTGTCTATCTCCTGCTATTGGCTTCTAGTGGGTAAAGGCCAGGGGTGCTGCTAAACATCTTCCAATGCATAAGACAGCTCCCAGCGAAGGATTATTTGGCTACAGTGTCAATAGTACCAAGAAACTTAGCAAACTTTGACACATTTGATCAGTTACAGCACCTTCTCCATACAATGCACAAATCTTTTTTTTTTTTGCATTTCAGTTGCATTTTTATCTTTCTTGAAATAATAAAGCTATCACTGAAAATGTTATGTATCACTTCCATCTTCAATATGAAAATAGCTACACAAAAGTTCACCAAACATTGTTTTTTAAAATGCACGCTGATATGACAGCTGTCACAATGCAATCTAACAACATTGTTTCAAATGGAGTGGAAGACAGCTAAGCACTACTAGGGCCATTGTATGGAAAAAGCGTAACAGACTTTTTTAGCCAACCCATAAATGACCTGAGAGAGACCTACAGAGAGCCTCAAAGGATTGCTTCCAGATTTTGTTCAACACAACCTAGCTCATAAACTAAATCCAGAGGTCTCAGCCTAAGTTTGGATTACAAGTACTCTTTTCTCTATTAGAAGCCACAATTAAAATGTAATCCCCAGTGTACCTAGCACGTATTTCCTGGTATATAGTTGGAGCTTGAGAAATATTTGTTGAATTATTAAACAAAGGGTTTTGGAGGATCATGTTGGAAATGATTTCTGTACTCAGCGGCGACACTTCTCCGGGTCTGACCACCTCATTCTCCTTAACCATGTGTTTTCTTTTTTTCCTTCTTTTTTTAATTTAATTTTTATTTTTTCATTGTTGTTCTGTTACAGTTGTCCCATCTTTCCTCCATTGCTCTCCCCTGTCCCGCCCACCCCCCTACTCCCACAGTCAATCCCTGCACCATTGTCCATGTCCATGGGTCATTTATACTAGTTCCTTGACCTGCCCCTTCCCCTTCTTTCCCCCTTTCTCCTAGTGTCTGATGCATTAGGCCTCTTTTTCCCAGTTCCAGGCTTTTTGATGTTCTCCACTCTGGTTCTTCCCAGAAATCCCCATTCATTGGCATAGCCAGGCTTCTGGTCTTGCCAATCTCGGGGTTAACTTTGACTGTGGAAACCCAGCATGGTTGGAACTTCTATGGTAAAATTTAATAATGTGCATGATCATGCCTTTCAGTAACAAGAGGAAAGAGCTTTATGCTGTGGGGCAGTGATTCTCAGAGTGCAGTGTCTGCACCAGCAGCATCAGCATCACCTGGGAACTTGCTAGAAATGCAAATTCCTGAACCTTACTGAATCAGAAACTCTGAGTATGGGCTGACTATCTGTCTTTTAAGAAGCCCTCCAGGTTATTTTAACATACACTCAGGTTTTAGAACCACTGCTGTAAGGTAACACAATTTGGGGAGTGGCGACAAAGGAAACTTTACTCAGGGCAAACAGCTCAATTGTGATATAGCACAGCTATGAAAAAGCAAGGCTGTTAGGAGGGCCTGGGGTGAGGCCCCTGTCTGACCAGACATCTGTGCTCCAGGGAGACACCTTCGGTGTTTCAGCTCCAGCCATGAAAACACAGTCTTCAATCTTTGGTGGAAATGGAAAGTGTACTCCCAGAGCCACAGGCGAGCTGACTTACAAACAGAAGTTCCACCTCTTGTACCTGCTTGATCTGTCCTTATGCTAATGAGGACTCCAAACCCTTCCAGTTCAACTGGTCTAAAAGACACTGTCTTGATTGGTCAGAATGGAGCTGCACTGATGGGTCAGTGAAGAAGCTGATGGGGATATAGCTGTGCGGCTCAGACTGGATGGGAGAGCCTTGGTCCTGTTGGTAGACACAGGACTCCAGGATCTTCTTTATAAGGACTGGCTCAGATGGCAGAAACAGTGCAGGCAGGCAGCTCCGTGCAGCCTTCTCCCTGAAGTACAGTTTATGTTAGAGGCCCCTGTGAAGAAATGGCTGCTGGCCTCTGTTTTGAAAATTTGAGGCCACTTATGCCACCGAGAACCATTCTTAATACGTATCTTTTTTTTTTTTTCTTCAGGGTCCACAACTACCTTATAGGTCTAATCCTCTTCTAATTACTCAAAGGGAATACCTAGAAAACTTTCCAGAGCTTTTCCATTTTTTGAGCTTGTAGTCTGAGTCTCAAGAACCTGCAGCTCATCGTTTAATTAGCTCTTTAATTCTTGCATACAACGTCTATTTGCATTTCATTCCAGGATGTGGGGGACACTTCTAGAGTCTTTCACTCTGCTATACATCAGAGCCTGTTCCACACACTAAGATTCTCTCTGAGGATCTACACTTTGCAGTATTAGTTCTAATACCAGTTTCTATGTTAGTGAGGCCCAGTTGGTTGTATGAAGAAAGATCTACTTAAGCAAGCTCAGGTAAAGGGGTCGGGGACTTATGGGCAAAAAAAGCATGGAGTTATATGGAAATCTAGGAATAGAAGCAGTACTGTGTGGTGGTTACAAGCACGGACTCTGGATCCAGGTTAGCTAGGACCAAAGCTGCCACTTACCAGTTCTGTGACTTGGGGCAAATTATTTAACCTTTCTGTGCTTTGGTTTCTTCACTATAGATAGGCATCCTATTTGTTTCATAGGCTTATTGTCTGGAATAATGAGTTAATATGTCTAGAATGAACACTACTTGACCCAACGTAAATGTTGTGTATGTATTTACTATCATCACCATTTTGATTATTAATAGTAATAGGATGGGGCTCCTTGAGATGAAATGGGGAGGAGGTTCTGGACTCAAGGCAGCTTGAAGGAGCTTAGCAACAGCAAGTGATGGATGCTCATTCTAAGGTTTCACTGTCAACATGATTAGCATGGCTGCTTCCCTCAGTCCTGCTACCAAACGGCCTCTGCTTCTTCAAAGGTCTGCCCCTCAACCCTTCCACCTGAATGACCGTGCCTCAGCCTACCTTGATCCTCACTCTACTTCTCCATAGCATTTATTTTTAAAGTATATTTTATTGATTATGTTGTTACAATAGTCCCAATTTTTTCTTCCCTTTGCTTCCCTCTGCCCAGTACCCCCTTCCCTCCAGCAATCCCACCCCCCTTAGTTCATGTCCATGGGTCATGCATATAAGTTCTTTGGCTTCACCCTTTCCTATATTATTCTTAACTTTTTCCTGTCTATTTTGTACCAATCAATCATGCTTCTTAGTCCCTGCACCATTTCCCCATTTCTCCCCCTTCCCCCTCCCAGATGATAATCCTCCAAATGATCCCCACACCTATGATTCTATTCGTATTCTGGTTTGCTTAGTTGTTTTTTTTTTTTTTTTTTTTTTTTTAGATTCAGTTGTTGATAGTTATGAGTTTGTTGTCATTTTAATGTTCATAATTTTGATCTTTTTCTTAAGTAAGTCCCTTTGACATTTCATATAATAATGGCTTGGTGATGATGAACTCCTTTAGCTTGACCTTGTCTGGGAAACACTTCATCTGCCCTTTCATTCTAAATGATAGCTTTGTGGGATAGAGTAATCTTGGTTTTAAGTCCTTGCTTTTTATCACTTGAATACTTCTTGCCAGTCCCTTCTTGCCTGCAAAGTTCCTTTTGAGAAATAAGCTGATAGTGTTATAGGCACCCCTTTGTAGGAAACTCTCTGCTTTGATCTTGTTGCTTTTAAGATTCTCTCTTTATCTTTCATCTTTGGCATTTTAATTATGATGTGTCTTGGTGTGGTCCTCCTTGGGTCTAGCTTGTTTGGGACTCTCTGTGCTTCCTGAACTTCTATGTCTATTTCCTTCGCCAAATTTGGAGAGTTTTCCTTCATTATTTTTTCACATAAGTTTTCAATTTCTTGCTTTTCCTCTTGTCCTTCTGGTACCCCTATGGTTTGGATGTTGGCATGTTTAAAGTTGTCTGAGAGGTTCTGAAGCCTCTTCTCATTTTTCTTCAATTCTTATTTCCTCATTCTATACTGGTTGACTGTTTTTTTCTTCCTTATTTTCCAAATAATTGATTTGAACCCCGGTTTCCTTCACTTCACCATTGGTTTTGTGTGGATTTTCCTTTGTTTCATTTAGCGTAGCCTTCACTTCTTCCCTTATGCATTTGCCATACTTAAGCATATCTGTCAAGCCTGTGAGCATCTTTATCACCAGTATTTTGAATTCTGCATCTGTTAGGGTGGCTATCTCCTCATTTGTTAGGTTGGCTATCTCCTTGTCACTTAGTTCTCCCACTGGAACCTTGATCCATTCCCTTTTTTGGGCCATACTTCTCTTTCTCCTCATCTTGACAGGATCCTGTGTTTGTTTGCCTCCGTGTCTTAGGTAGAGTTGTCGCTTCTGTTACGTTTAAGGGGAGGAGCCTTAGGGATTGGTCAGTACAGGGCGACACGTTGTGGCGCTATATGTGAGGGAGGGGTCTGAGAAGGAACAATGCTGCTTACTCAGCACTTGCCCCTGTTCCAGGCACTTCTTCCACTTCCATATGGGACTGGCACCTCTCTAGCTGCTGCCCTGACTGTTGTTCCCAGAGTGGGTGGGTCTGCAGACGTTCTAGGACTGTGGGGGCCCTTTAAACAAGCAGACTCTGCTGAGAGATGAGCAGTTTCTTCCTCCGCCCCAACCCCCACTGGTTTGAACAGTCAGAGCAATGAGGCTTTATTTTCCCTGGCTCTGGGACCATGAGCTGCGCGGTCTGGTCTGGTGCTGGGAGAGCTCCCCAGGTGTCCCTCCCCACTTTTTAAAATGTGTGACTGTGCTTTCCACCAGCCTTCTGCTGCCACTGCTGCTGCTGCCACCACACCACGTCCTCTCCACCCAGGCTCCGCCCCTCCTACCTGTCTGGATGAGCACTTCTTCTTTATATCTTTGTTTGTTGGACTTCCATGCAGCTGGATTTTCTGGAACTTCTGGTTGTCTCTAGTTTTGAGGTAGTTGTGTTCCTTCTTAGTTGCAGAGGGAGACACAGCGTGTCTGTCTAGGTCTCCATCATGGCTGGAAGTCCCATAGCACTTACCCTTCTACTTTGGCTACCCACTGGCAACAACTTTCTATATCAATTATTTCAACTCAACAGGAAAGAAAATTGTGTCCAACTCACCTCTTGGCACCAGATTAGAGCCCTAGTGCAGAGTAGTGATTTGTTGTCCTTGGTGCAGATACTGACCACTGGTCCAATCAGAAGAAGGGGGGTCAAGCATGTGCTGCCCCAGTAGGTACAGTGGGAAGATTCCCTTAGGATGGAATGATGGAAGAGCTACACTGCGACCACCATGTTGACCACCGTAGCATGGTACCATCTCTACCTCCCTTCAAGCTTCTTTATGACCTCGCCTTCCCTGAATACATGGTGTTACACAGATGATGAAGACTGAGGCCTGCTGTGAGAATCCCAAAGTCTGCTGGGGAACAGTTTGTAGTCATCATGTGTCTAACCTGTCTGTGGGATCGGGGACATGGGTAGTGGCAAGATTTTTTTTTTTAATCAAAACATGTGCTCATAGTTTTTGTAAGTTTAGTTTTCTATCTTGATGAAAATGCTAATTTTTATACCATGACAAAATCAAATAGTTTTATATTATTAAATTTTTTATACTGTCAGAAGTTGTGACCTATGTTTCACAGTTTCTATAGTTGATTTTAGTATCAGTTTGACTGTCTACTCAATAGTTATACATAGTGTTCTCCTTGGAGAGGTTATGATAGGGATTTGACCCCAACAATCCTTGCCCCACTGCCAGGCCAGTGCTTAGGCAGAGGTCAGCATCTTTTTCTGTAAAGCTCAGATCATCAATATTTTAGGCTTTGTAGGCCACATGTGGTATCTGTTACAATGACTCTGCCACTGTAGTGTGGGAGCAACCGTGGGTAAGGTTCCAGTAAAACTTTAGACACTGAAATCTGAATTTCACTTAATTTTCACTTGTGAAATATTCTCCCTTTGATTTTTTTCAAAAATTTAAAAATCTAAAATTCTTACCTTGTGGCTGGCAATTTGGAGAAAAACAGGTGTGTCAGATTTGGCCCACAAGTGGTACTTTGCCACCCCCGCTGTTTTACGTCGTGTGAACAAAACACACCTTTACAGTGCATGAGATGTAAGGAAAAAAATGCCATGGAAGCTGCAAGAAGGAGCATCAGACTCAGCCTGGGAGGATCTAGGAGGCTTCAGAGGGGTGATGCCGAGCCGTGTCTTCAAGCAAATGGAAAAGGCAGGGAAGGGAGCTTAGAGACAGGGAACAGCTTGTGCACAAGTGGAGGTTGAATAAGCCTGTGAACTGCAGGTAGCTCGCCGAGCTGGGGAATGTCCAGAAAGGACTGTGCAGGTCCAGATGGCAAAGGGCTTAATGAGACAAGCAAAGGTGGTTGGATTTTATCCTAATGGTCAGTGATTTTCAGGCTTTCCAAACCTGGCCTTTAAAATAAATCTTTACCAGAAACTCGATAAGAGAAAAAGGTTAGTAACTCATCACTGACCTGCTGCTCTGGGTGAGACCGTGGCCACCCAGCTGGGACACGGGGTGAACAGGGGTTGAGAGGTTCCCACCCCACCCGTGCCTGTCCTGGGGACACCGCAAAGGGACTTCAGGGCTGTGCTAAGCAGGGTGTAAAAGAACGGCTGTGGCTGATAAAGCACACTGGCAGGGCTGTAAGTAGACATGATCTGATCGTGTCCTAGGAAGATTACTCAGAAGACAGAGTGCACAAGGCAAGATTGCAGGCGAAACAACTGAGTAGAAGGGCAACCATCATTTCAAACAAATAATTTTCTGGAATTCCAATTATGTGCCAAGCACTGGGCAAAAATATTTCTCTCAGTGGTAAAGAGAGTAGACAATAAACACGTAGCAAATAAATAAAAGAGTTATTTTTATATGGAAGTGATAGCTAGCACTTAGAGAGCACTTACTGTGTACCAAGTGTAGTACTTCACCAATATTAACTTGTTTAATCCTTACCACAACTTTATGAGTTGGGTAATATTGTTACTTCCATTTTACAGATGAGGAAACTGAGGCACAGGCTGAGATTGAGGCTATGAAGGAACTAAACAGGTGCTGGGGAAAGTTTCCTTGATGGAGGCTGAGTGTTGACACCAGGAATATGAGAATGGATAGTTATGGATGTTTCCGGAGCCAGGAAGTGAGCACTCCTAGCAGACAGGAGAGCAAGTCCTAGGGCTGAAAGGAGGGAATGACTTGGCCAGTTTGAAGAACAAAAGGTTAGTGTGCTTGAATATAGGGAGACAGGGAGGGGAGAGTGTTAGGGGAGGAAGCCCCATCCTCTATGCCTTGCACGCTGCTGGAAGGAGGTTTTTTTTTTTCCCTCAAAGTATAGAAGAGCCTTTGAAGATAAGTGAAATGAGTGAATTGGAATTCCCAAATAACTGCTGCCCTGTGTGGGGAATAGATGAGAGACTGGCCCCAGGGGACGCAGGGAAGCCTGCAGGAGGCTCTTGAAGAAGTCCAGGCAAGAAACAATGTGGTCCTGGTCAGAGTGTGGTGGAGACAAATGTGGAGGAAACAGGCAGGGTGTGTGCATTGCAGTAGTCCAGGGGCGTGGGAGAGCTGAACGGAGGTGGCAGCAGTGCCGGTGGAGAGCAGGGATTGATGAAATAGCTTTTTAAGATGCAGAATTTAGAGGTATTGGTGACCAACAAGCAAACAAGTTTAATTTTTGTTGCTTTTCAGTTGCCTCTGAGACACCCAGGAAGAGTTACTAAGCAGGCAGTTGTTGGCAATGAGTCAGGAATTGGGGATCTACTCTGTGACTTGGGGCAGTGCCAGGCTCTGTGCTGGGCTCAGTATGCCCTGTCTGGGATGGGTGTGCCTGAGGGACGTGGCCGAGTCCATCCCACCTTTGTTTCCCAGGCATCCATAAGTCTGTGTGACACATAGTGGGACCTCAGTAAATGTTTGTCAAACTAGAAAGAAGCTGCTCTTCATCTGGTGGAGAAGAGAGTGATTATAGTTCAGTCAACAAGAGCTTCCGGGACACTGGAGCTGTATTTATAGCCAGAATGAGACCAGGTACCTAGAAGGGAGGGAATCTCCCTGTGACTCCCTCACCTTTGAGGCTGGATTCCAGGTCATTGCCCCATGCTCCCAACCTGGTCTTGGAAGAGTCTGCTGAGAAGTGTATTCTCTAATGTACCAGCTGTCCCTAAATTATTGCTCATTGACATTTTCCCAAGATCTGTTTCTCCATCAGTGACTGATTTTTACAATTAGGTTTCACGTGCTGACCCTGGCTTCTCTGAGGCAGCGGGATGGGGTAGGTATCCAGGGAGCTCGTAGTTTTAGCTATTGCCAAATACATATCAGCCTCCTGTGCGTAGCGGGTCTCTGTGCCCCCTAAGCCAGGGGCCCCTTACCCCACTGAACCCTAGTGCTGTGGGCCTCTGGGGAAGACTGTAGATCCCTTCTCAGGATAATGGCTTTAAGTGCATAAAATAAAAACAGAGAATTGTAAAATGAACCAATTATGTTGATATACAGATATGTCAAAATATTTTTTTCCATTTGAGATCTAGCAATATATCTTAATACATTATATCGCAAGATCTGGGAGCAGTAACTACCATAATTTCAAAGTAGAGACAGCACAAACAATATTTTGAGATATTGAAAACAACTATAAAATTATATTAAAATATCTCATTTCTTCTAGTGACAGAGTCACAGATTCAGTTAATACTGCTGTGGCCTGCATTCATAATGAAAGGGAATGCCAAGATATTGTTTTCCTTGTCCAGCTTCATGGATTCTTTGATTTCTGTCCCTGAACTGTGGATGTCAGTGGAGCCTCCTCCAGCCATTCATTTCAGTTACCAAGTGTTTCAGCGACCAGTGGCATGAAATGTAAAGTGTTGCATTCTGTTTCAAAACTTATCTGATTGGTTTATTTTTGAAATACGAGGTTTATTCTCATCTGTATCTTACAGATCAAGACTTGGCCCAGAGTAGGTGCTCCATAAATGATGGTTGGATAAAGAAACTTCAGGAAGGTTAAATGCCCTGACTTACAGCTCATAACTAATAGAGCTTGACCTTGAACCCATGTGACATTTTACTCAGTCTCTTGTTCTTTTTATTCTTCCATGCTACTATTATGCCATTTTTATTTTTTTTATTTTTTGAGTTTTTTAAGTATATTTTATTGATTATGTTGTTACAGTAGATCCAAATTTTTTCCCCTTTGCTCCCCTCTGCCCAGTATCCCCCTTCCCTTCAACAATCCCACCCCCCCTTAGTTCATGTCCATGGGTCATGCATATAAGTTCTTTGGCTTCATCCTTTCCTATATTATTCTTTTATTTTTAAATTAATTTGTTTGTTTATTTATTTATTTTTAGAGAGAGGGGGAAGGAGAAAGAGAAGAAGAGAAGCATGACTGTGTGGTTGCCTCTCACTCGTGCCCCAAACTGGGGACCTGATGTACAACCTAGTCATGTGCCCTGACTGGGAATCCAACCAGCGACACTTGGCTCGCAGTCCAATGCTCAATCCACTGAGCCACAGCAGCCAGGGGTTCCTTTCCTATGTTATTATTAACATCCCCCTGTCTATTCTGTACCAACCAATTATGCTTCTTAGTCCCTGCACCATTTCCCCATTTCTTCCCCTCCCCCCTCTCAGCTGATAACCCTCCAAATGATCCCCATACCTATGATTCTGTTCCTATTCTGGTTTGCTTAGTTGGATTTTGTTTTTATTTTTTAGATTCAGGTATTGATAGTTGTGAGTTTGTTGTCATTTTAGTGTTCATAGTTTTGATCTTCTTTTTCTTAAGTAAGTCCCTTTGACATTTCATATAAAAATGGCTTGGTGATGATGATCTCCTCCTTTAGCTTTACCTTGTCTGGGAAGCACTTCATCTACCCTTCCATTCCAAATGATAGCTTTGCTGGATAGAGGAATCTTGGTCGTAGGTTACTTTTCATCACATTGAATACTGCTTGCCAGTCCCTTCCTGCCTGCAAAGTGTCCTCTGAGAAATCAGCTGATAGTCCTATATGCACCCCCCTGTGGGCAACTCTACGCCTCTCTCTTGCTGCCCCCAGGACTCTGTCTATCTTTCACCTTTGGCACCTCAGTCATGATGCATCCTGGTGTGGTCCCCTCAGGGTCCTGCTCACCCGGGACCCTCTGTGCTTCCCGGACCTGTGTGTCCATCTCCTTTGCAAAATTTGGGAAGTTTTCCTCATTTTTTTCAATTCTTGCTTCCTCATTCTGCACTGGTTGACTTTTTTCTTCCTTATGTTCCAAATCATTGATTTGAACCCCAGTTTCCTTCCCTTCACCATTGGTTTTGTGTGGATTTTCCTTCGTTTCACTTAGCATAGCCTTCACTTCTTCTCTTCTGCGTTTGCCTTACTCAGGCATATCTGTCAAGCCTGGGAGCATCTTTATCACCAGTGTTTTGAATTCTGAATCTGTTAGGTTGGCTATCTCCTCATCTGTTAGGTTGGCTATCTCCTCGTTGCTTAGTTCTCCCACTGGAACCTTAATTCGTTCCTTCTTTTGGGCCATACTTCTCTGTCTCCTCATTCTGACAGGCTCCTGTGTTTGTTTGCCTCCGCGTCCCAGGCAGAGTTGTTGCTCCTGTTACATTGTAGAGGGCGGAGCCTTAGGGATTCATCAGTACAGGGCAACCTGTTTCACCACATTGTGGTGCTGTTTGTAGGGGAGGGGTCCAAGAGGGAACCATGCTGCCTGCCCAGCACTCTCCTCTTTTCCAGGCACCTCTCCCACTTCTGCCCCAGACTGGCGCCCCTCTAGCTGCTTCCCTGGCCATCGTTCCCAGAGTGGGTGGGACCATGGGGGCCCTTTAAAGAAGCAGACTCTGCTGAGAGACTGGCAGTTTTTGCCTCCGCCCCAATCCCCACTGGTTTTCACAGGCAGAAGCAATGAGGCTTTATTCTCCCCGGTGCTGGGACAGTGAGCTTCGAGGTCCGGTGAGGAGCTGGGAATGCTCCCAGGTGTCCCTCCGGACTTTTAAAAACATGTGACTGTGCTTTCTGCTGGCCTGCCGCTGCTGTTGCTGCTGTTACCACCACCACACCACGTCCTCTTCGCCCCAGCTCCGCCCCTCCTACCTGATGAGTATTTCTTCATTATATCTTTGTTTGCTGGACTTCCATGTAGTTTGATTTTCTGGAACTTCTGATTGTTTCTAGTTTTGAGGTAGTTTTATTCCTTCTTAGTTGTGGAGGGAGACACAGTGTGTCTGTCTACACCTCCATCTTGGCCGGAAGTCTATGCTATTTTAATTTTAAAGAGTTAACTCAGTTCGAGGCATGTTCATAATTTATGCTCCTCTGACCATGGCAGAGAATAGTCCTGTTATTCCTTGGTCAGAGGACACCTTAAGTACTTCGTTTGCATCTGAGAACACGTTTAAGTGCGCTGAACCTGTAGACCCTCAATGGCTGGGATGGCAAAGGCCCTAGAAATAGTCTCTTACACGTTGTCAGTGAACTGTGAATGTGAAATTTAGAGAAGGCCAAGATACATGGTAGTAGGAGGTATGGGGTGGTCTAGTATTGCTCCCCAAGGTAAATTATGCCCCATAGTTTACAAGGGACAAATTTTGACTCAGTTGATGAACTCTGTAATGTTTAGACCTACTCAGCAATGTGCCAGCATTGCCTGATGAGATATTGACTGAAAGCATTCAAACATTGATTCGTGCATTAATTCATTTATTTTGATAAATATTTGTTGACATCATGCCAGATGCTGAGATGTGTGCTGCATTTAAAGTGTAGATTAAGATAAAGTATTGTAGAGTTTAGAGTCTATTGAGAAACAGATAATAAATAAAAGTCTAAAAACAATAATTATAATAAATATTTTGAAGGAAACAAATGGAGTGATTTGTATGATTCAGAATAACAACTGGGGTAGGGATGGGAAGATCATGTCATGTGTCCATGAGGAGGTGACATTGAACTTGAAACATGAAAGATTAAAAAGACGTATAATGGAGTAAATAGGGGGAGCAGGGAGCTAAAGAAGTAGCATGTGCAAAGGCCCTGAGGCAGGAAGCTGGTAACATGTCGAAGAGTCTGAAAGAAAGCCACTGTGGGACTTTAAGCAGGGTGAAGGAGAGCAACAGGGAATACATTTGAAGAAGTAGACAGGGACCAGCTCATGTAAGACCAGGGGTTGGGGAGGCATTTGGATTTAATTCTAAGTGCAATAGGAAGCCATTGAAGAATTTTAGACAAGGGAGATGGGTTTCATATTTTAAAGGGTTATTCTGGCTGCTGGATAGAGAATAGATTTTAGGTTGAAAGAGAGAGTCCAGGAGGCTCTTGGAGTAGATCAGGAGTGAGATGATGGGGGCTGGACTGGGTGGAGACCATGGAGATACACTTGAGATTGTTGTGAAGTTCAACTGAGATGCTTCATATATTGGATGTGGGGAGTGATGGACAGAGAGGAGTTCGTGGTGATTGATGGCGCTGTTTACCATTCCAGGAAGACCGGAGAGGAACAGAGTTGAGGAAAGAAATGTCTTGATAACCATTTCCAGGAGCTCTGAAACTTTGTGATAGACACTATTCATTCTCAAAGCAAATGGCGCCATTTACTTAGAGGGTATTTAGAAATGTGGGAGACAGCAACTTTTCAGTAGTCAACATGATGGGGGACACTCCTGGCATTTTGTGGACAGGGGTCAGGGATGCCGAAAGTCCTGCATCCCACAGGACAGCCCCCACAGCAAAGAAGTGCCTCATCTAGAACTCTAGTAGCCTTTCCCTAGAAAAGCATTGGTGAACTGAGTCTCTTTCAACTCTAAGAATCTAGGAAAATGCGTTTTTCACACTGTCATCCCTTTAAACCTTTTTAAAAAAATTTATTTGAGTCAGGTATCTTTTCATAAGTAATTGAGTGGAATTAGGTGTAGGGAGTGGGTGGGGATGTAAATGGGAGATGGTGCTTAAAGCAGGAAAAGGAAGGATAAATCTTTTGTGGGGGAGGGTTGGTGGTAGGTGGGGCTGGGCAGCTGGCGGATACTGGGGCCCTTGGAAGGAGGAGAGAAGGGGGAAGAGCAAGCGAGGGGTGTGAAATGCACACTTTCCACTTTGCACGTTTCTCATGGCTACACTGCATGCTGCCAGGGGCTTGCCTGTGTAGAGATGCCTGCCTAGCTGTGTCCCCAGACTTCTGCCTCCATTCCTCCTGCACACTTTAAACTTTCCCTTCTCATCATTTCAATCCCCAAAGTAAATCCTTCCTTCAGACGATCAGAGAGATGCCACACACGTAGAACCCGATCAGCGCTGTACATGTACACTAGAAGAATGAAGAAAGGTGATAGGACCTTGATGGCTAATGAAATCACCCTCTGACTTGGGCACATTTCCTCCATCTGTTCCCACACAGCTGCAGCGTGTCTGTGAACACCCTGCATGAGCCTCGATGGGTCAGGCCAGCTTTCACATGGTGGGGGCTGGGTCATGGTGTTCCTGGATGGCAGAGGGCACCATTCACACCCTAGAATATGTGACAGGTGCCACCTGGAATTGTGCAGTGCACGCTGAGGGTGGCTATTGTCAATGAAAGCTGGCATGAAAGAGGTCAAGCTGTTTCCCTCATGATATGCTCACACCTCTCTGTACACTCACACACGCACGCACGCACACACGCACACATACATCCAAGCACACCACCCACATGCGCATGGCGCTCACCCCTTCTCAGGAGCCTCAATTCCCCTCCGGTGTATCAGGCCCAGGGCTCTATCTTTTTCAGCCCAAGCGTCATCTGAGACAAGGTAGCTTTATCTGCACACTGAAAAGAGTTTTCCCGGCATAGCTGGCTGCGGAGTAGGCGTGTTGCTCTGGTTAGACACGGCAGGCAGGAGGAGCAGAGTGACAACTCTGAGGGAGCCAGGAAAGCCCAAAGGGGAGACAAGGTGTAGACTTAAATCAAGATTGGATTTTGTCATGAAAGGCACAACTGGCAAAAGCATCATTACAAGGCATTAACCTTGTTACACACAGACGAACAAGCAGAGGCTGGGATCCAGAAATAAATTACACATAATAAACTAAACAGAATAGGCTGAGAGCAACCTGAGCGATTATGCTCTGAGGGGAGAGAAGGGCAAGATACAAAATAGACCCCCCCCAAAAAAAGTAGGAATAATCTCTGGACACAGGGGGCCCACTAGACTATTCCCCCCACCCCTTTTTTCTGCTTGGCTCCCTAGGTATTAACTGCTCTTTTGTGTGGAGGTTTCTCTGGGGCCTGTCTTTCTTTTGTCTTCATTTGCTGAAATGAGAATAAGAAAGCCATTCAGAGGCCTCCTTTTTCCATTCATGGGGACCTGGCCATTTCTGTGTGTTTCCAGCACAAAAGAATCCATTTCCATCCAGCGACAGCCACCCTCAGGGTTTACGTGAGGTCCAAGCCCACTCTTTCCTATTTTCTTCCAGGCTCACTATTGTAATTGGCTATACAATCCTGACTCTGGCTGGTCCTCAAGGGTGAGAGGAACAGGTACCTCCCCAGCTCCTGGTCCCTCACAGCTGGGGAGGAGCTAGAGCGCAGTGCCAGGCCCAACGAGCTGTGACTCTCATTTCTTACACAGTGACTTGCTTTGGGTAGCAGGTAACAGAAAACCTCACCAAGAGCAGCTTAAACCATGGCAGTGATTGTTAACGTAGTAAAAGGTTTAAAGGTTGAAAGTCTGTGCTCAGTCACATCCTCAAGAACGGAGAGCCTTTTATTGTTTCCCTGAACCAATCTTAGCATGTTGATTTTCATCTATCTTGACTGTCATGGAAACAAAGCAGCTGCCACCACTGCCCATGTAGGCCCCACACAACTGATTTCAAAGGGAAGAGGTGAGTGGCGAGTGCCAATGGGCTCACCTTAAGAACCTCCTTTTATCAAGGAGGAAACTTGTTCCCAGAAAGCCCCTCAAGTGGACTTCTTGTAACTCATCAGCCAGAGCTGGGACACATGGCCACCCTTGCTCCCAGGGGTGGAAAACAAATAGCTGGCAATGGGAAGTGGGATTACCATTTGGCTTGGCCCAGTCATGGTTTGCCAAGGCTTCGGTTTATCGCTGCCTGAACAAAATTATGATTCTTGTGGCAAAGAAGAAGGTGGGAATACTGCCACAGGTGTGGCAAGAAGCCCTGGGTTTTTAAATAAGGTAATGATAGCAAACATGGTGTGTGTGTTACTGTGGGCCACTGTTCTAAGCTTGACCGAGGCTTGCGTACTAACTCATTCAGTACTCATAGCAAGTCTATGGCTTACATGCTGTTGCCATCACTTCCACTGCATAGAGGAGGAAACTAAGTCACAGGTTAAATAATGTGCCCCAGATTACTTAGCTAGAAAGTGGTAGAGCCAGGATTCAAACCCAGGAGGTCTGGCTCACTACCCCAAACTGCTCCTATTAGGTGAGATGATAAAATACTGCAAGTAGCACACAATAAGCACATGTTAAACTTATCAACTATCATTATTACTACCATGATTAGTATCTCTTCTTCATAACCATCTTACTAATCAGGCTTGATTAGCCTTCCTCAAACTGAGAAAGCTTGCTTCCAACAGGGTTACATAAACTGCACCAGACCCCAAGCTCCAGTGGAAACCTCACCTCTCTGACCCCTAGTCCCAGGCATTTTGCTCTCTGCCACCAGCTCTCCAGGCTGGTACCATTGATTCAATGGCTGTCTGACTCCAAAAAACCTCTGCTGCCTTGCGGCATACCTCTTCAGGGGAAAGGCTAAGGGAGTAAACCCCGACAGAAAATCCGGAGCCGGAGTCCCTAAGGCGGTTTGACGTTGTAGTCAACACTGGCAACTCCTGCGGCGCACCTGAAGCCAAGCTGTATTGACTCCGTCTTTCCCTTGGACCCTTCAGCTGCGAAGAGAGGGGGGGTCTGCTGCATGGGCAACAGCAGACCCTCCATATCACCCTGCCCAGGCTCTGTAGCTTCATCGCAAGATGTCGATTCAACACGGGAGGAGACAGATACCGTGTCACTCCCGAGTCGGACTGCACAGCCATTCTCGGCGGTGCAGATAGACTCGTAAGAAGCTACACCATCGTTTCTCGAGACGGACGGCTGCCGACGACTATGCTATTGACCCAGCCCTTCAATTTGAGAACTCCAACTATTGAGAAACAGCTGAGAAGTGAGGGAAGGACACCAGAAAGACTGAGACGAAAATTTGGAAGCAATTTTCATCTTGTTTCCTTTCAGCTTTGAGCAGCCTCTTTTTATCTGGAGCTCTTCTTTCAGAGACAGAATATCTCATCCCACCTCCACAAAGGCCACGCACAATGTCATGGTTCTTGGCTAACTGGGATAGCTACAGTTATTAAGCACCTTCTGTACACCAGACATGGGAGTCTCATTTTGTCCTTGTGGATGGATAATCAGCAGTCCGCAGCCACTCCTCTTCCTGTGCCAAGAGAGGAAGGACAATGAAGTTCTTTAGCCAGAGGTGGTGGGATTAGAGTGTGCCAGGTGCCCAGAGTGAGATGATGCCCAATCCTCTGAGTTAGCCTCTGTGATGCTCAAATAATTAATAAAGGTAACAGGTACAGGTGGCCAATGTTAAGTTTGAACAATTCTGATTTTATTTTAAAGCAAGATGTGGGGTGTGTGTATGTGTTTTATCTACAGGTCATCCAATTTTTCTTCTTCTGCTCCTAGTCACAAGGCATCTAAATGGTGATCTATTGTCCTTATTTATTGGTGTTTTCTTTTTCTTAACTTGAATTTTAACGGAGTAGGTCTTCACCTTCCCAACTGCATAAAAAGTACCTTTTCACAGGAACAACAACAACAACAAAAAACCTTCTTAATGGGCTTTCAAAACATCTCCATAAACTGAGGTTACTATGGGATATTTTATGCAAGTAAGTCACTTTCTCCCTAGGTTATGACATCTTTTCCTTGAAAAGTGATCATGGCATTGGAGGAAATCCTTGCTAGCTTATCTCTTCCTCACAGTGCAACTTCAACAAAGAAATATGGACGGCCCTTGTAAAGGCTTCAGAAATCAATTTAGTCCATGGATCCATTCAGTGTAGTTGTTAATGAAACTTGGTGGGTTTAAAAATAATGAATATTTAATATGACATAAATTGAAAGACATAAACACTGTTGGCAGTAATATAATGAAGTTAATGAAGTTAATAAGTCTTAGCCTCCTCCCCAAATGGAGCGATTTGGGAAGTTGTGGGGATGCTTACTGAAGTTTGCCAGTGCTCTCATTGGCTGAACCTTAAATGTGCCTTTGAAACCCTCAGTGTAGTGGGAACTGAGCTCTGGCAGATAAAGTGTGCTATCACACTGTGTTCAGTGGCTACAGACGGCAACGACTCTTTCTAGCTCCATATCTTCCAGAGATTTGTGTAACACACACAGTTCTCTGAGGGTGAAGACAGGAAGCAGCATAAAATACCTCGTGCCTTAAAATAAGAAAGAAAAAGACATTTTGGTCAACACTCTGTATGCCCTGGGTTTAAACAGAGGCTTTATTTAACAGTCAGGAGCAAGCATGTGATTACATGTATGCAAAGCCCCAGACTATTTAAATGCCTTTGGTGTGGGAGTTAAGGCTTTTCGTTTCCTCTTTGAAAGCATCAGCACCAAGTCCAGCCCCGGTGCTCAGTTCCTCTTTAGTTCTGTGGCTCTGTCTTTCGCACCATCCATGACCATGCCTTTCCCTCTTGACCTTCTGAATTAATTACTCTGTCCTTGGACTTAACATTGCACCCTTCTTGTAAATCCAGAATCACTCTTTCTGCCATCACATCCAGTAGGATGGTCCGTCTCACATCTTGTGAAATGGCTTGTTTAACCTCACAGAAGCCAATCCCTAGCTACAACAAATTGCAGCAGAATCCTGAAAACAGCCGAGTGTAAGACTGTCTTCCTCCCAATTCAGCAGTGGGCTCTCTTGGCAATAAAGTGGAACTCAGTTTCCTATATCGGCTGGGGGAGTGTTAATGGCTGGCTGGCTAGCACACTGCTGGCAATCAATACATGTTAATACATAGCAAACAAATGGTTTTCCATGGGCTGGGCAAGCATGGTGATTTTGCAGATAAGAAGGATAAAAGGTTGTTTCTGGGACCTTGTCTAAAAAATGTATTTGGGGCTCTAGGAGGAGCCTTCCTGAGTGGGCATAAGTGACATTTAATCATCATGAGAATTATCACTGTTAAAAATGATCTTTTTTTTTTTTTAATTTGTGCGTTTGTGTGCATATTCAGAAAGAAGACCAGCAACTTGAAAAAGTCCAACCAATCGCATCGTCTACCTTGATCCATTCCGACCTGACATCTGTTTATGGCACTGTGGTAATGAACAGAACTATTTTATTCCTGGGGACTGGAGATGGCCAATTACTTAAGGTTGGTTTCTGTGCCTCCTTCAATGTCGATTTTAATAGTGATCCAATTTTGTGCTTTTTAATTTTTTTATTGCTTCTGAGTTATGTATAACACCATACCAACTGCTTTATGAACTCCTCAGTGCCCCGCCGCAGAAATTGTTTGAGAGAAATTTGCAGAAGTCTATATGTAATAATCTCCCTAGCTATGCAACGAAGCAGCAGCCTCCCTCTTTCCTGGCTCGTGCCAAGATATTTCCCTTCCCTTACTCATAAGTTGCCTGGGCAAGGTAAATGGGGGTCTGGCCCCTACTGCATCCCTGACTCACCTCCCTGAGACATTTACCCTTTTAGTTCTGTCTACTTTATAATGAAAATTACGAAGCACCTGATTTCTCACAATTTCAAAGAAACGAGAGTTATAGGGCTTGAGCAGACAAAAACAACAACAACAACAACAAAAAAACGGAGCTCCACTCCTTGACTTGCCACCCACAGAGGGGATTTGTTTTTTGCCCTTTGAACCCACACACACCACAGAGCGGTTAGAGACCTGAAATCCTTTGAGACTCCCCTTGACCTTTATCTCTGAAGACTGTATTTTCCCACTGTTTGGATGCACCACTGCTCAAGTTGAGATATCATATTCACTTAGAGGAAGGGCTGTGAGAAGGAGGAGAATATAAAATCAGAAATACCAAATCACTTGCCTGAAATTAGGTGGCGGTTATCTTCTCGGCATCCTCAGCAAGCATTTATTGAACCCCCCTGTGGCCTCCGCCAGCACTCACGGTTGGGAACCACGCTGTTTCTATCACCCCAGCATGACATTCCTTTGTCTCTCTGTTGCCAGTCCATTTGCTGTCTGCTCAGATTCTAAATTGAACATTAACAGATTTGTTTCCCCAACTGACCTCCCACCGATAGCTAGCTGTGTGATTTTAGGTAAATTGCCCAACCTCTCTGAGACCCCATTTCCTCATCTGTAAAATGAGATTGTGTCAGACGACCTGGAAAACCCTTTCCTCTTCTGAAGGTCCCCAGTTCTGTCTTCTGTGCACTTACCCCCATTCTAACCAAACCTTTGCTTGCTCTCCTCCAAACGGGCTCACGCTGCACCCCCTTCCTGGGTTGCTTTCTCTTTTTTCTCTGCTTTACTGAACGCCATGTCTGTGTGCTTTGGCTTAGCTTAAACCCCACCTCAACTTTGAGGACTCCTCAGCCTGCAGTGATCATGTTGTTCCCTCAGCTCCTAAAATACTCACTATCTGTATCTTTTTCTTTTCTTTCTTTTTTTTTTTTTTTTTTTTTTTGGTTCATTACAGATGACTTGCTTTGATGCCTAACCTTTTCTCTTGTGTTTGTCTGGCCTTCTCAACTTGATTTTGAGTATCTTGAGAAGGGGGCCATGAATTCCCACAGCCTGATACAGCGCCTAGTGCCTGATAGGCATTTGGTTTAATCTGTTTTCTTTGGAGGAAACCCAGTGACATATGGGAGGGAGTTTGTTTGTATACACATTCTTTTAAAATATACATTGATCATCTTTCCTGTTGTGTTAGCTTAATTTCCCCAGGAAAGGTAAACACCCATCAGTCATTCTATACAAGTTGCTTGGTGCCCTGCAGTGATGTCTGTAGCTACACCAACCCAGTCAGGCTGATCGAATCCATTAACCTGGGAGAAGAACTTCCCATTAATCCAAACCAGGCCTCCTCACCAATTTTCTCTTCAGATTTGGGATATTTTTGATGAGTGTTTTGACAAGAACACTGTTTCCCCAATGCTGAGCCAACCAAACTGCTACATGGGAAGTTGGAGGTGAAGGAAGACTTGGCCCTAAGTAGTTCCCCAGGGGAAGGCCTGGTTTGCCCCTCCTGGTTTTTCACCCCACCAGTTTGTGTGCAGCTGGCCAGTGTTAAAAGAGGTTGTGGCACCAGAGGGGTCAAGCCAAGCTGCAGCTTCACGCTGCTGAGGAAGGCGTAGCCGACTGAAGTCTCGCTCTCCTCGGTAGCTGGAAGGGGTACCCCCTTCGAAAGCCACATCTGTGGCCTTGTCTGAGTAACAAGGAGGTTGATTTTTTGTTTGTTTTGTGACTACTAATATTTATTACAGTGCTTCCTATGTGCCAGCCCCTCTGCATGTTCTAGCTAATTCAGTCCTTCCAGAACTCTGGGAAGTACATACACTGTTCCCATTTTACAGATGAGGGAATGGAAGCCCGGGGAAGCTGGGTGATTTGCCCAAGCTCACGCAGTGGCAGAGCAGGGATAGGAGCCTGGAGTGACTTCAGAGACTGCCCTAAATCCTTCATGACTTTGTAACCTCTGTCTGGCCAGGGCAACCACTCCCTGAGGGTTCTCTGGGGGGAGTGGGAAACATGTTGGTATTGGGGTTGATGGTCAGAGACCAATGGTCCTGAGATGGGTCCAGGGTCTTAGAGGCTCAGAGAACGTTCGCAGCTTGGAAGGGGAATGCCTCACTGGCCTGATAACCTCCTGGGAATGGAGCCCTGCCCCCAGCTTCCCTCAGGAGGAGGTTACCAGGGACAAATGTGAGCTGACTTGGCCCCTCCAAGGCTTCCTAGGGCAGCCCAGTAATTCCCAAGACTCCCCCATGTAACTTGTGTGCACATGCTTGGATGCAGCCCCTGGGACTCCCCAGAGTCCTGGAGACTCGGGACTGTGTAGATGACTTGGAAGATGCAGATAACCCCCAAATCCCTTTATTCAAAAACTTCAAGCTTCTCCCTTGCCAGACTTGTCACCAGAACTGTTAGAAAAGCCGAGCATTGATAGACACAAGCTTGGCTCCTCACGCCCCAGAGTGGAGCTACTAATGAGCAGTGAAATCAAAACCCAACCCAAGGCGGATCAGCTGCATGTTTCCCAGTGATCAAGGGTTGATGGCACTCTGACAGCCGCCGGGCGCTCTGGTAGATGACTGGTGGATGAGGGGCAGGAAACAGCAGCTGGGGGCCCACAAATCCTGGCTTCTTAAATCTCTGAAAACCTTGTGGAGTTTTCATATAATTTGGTGCATTTTCAATACCATGCTATTTAAGTAATTTTTTAATTGTAAAAGTGATATATGCTCACCAGGACCAGAATGGCTCAGTTGGTTGGAGCAGCCTCCCATACATCAAAAGGTTGCAGGTTCGATCCTTGGTCTGGGGTGTACAGGAGGCAACCTTTTGATGTGTCTCTCTCACATAGATCTCTCTCTCTCTGCCTTCCTTGTTTTCTAATGTCAACAAACATATTTTAAAAAATTCTTTTAGGTGTATGTTCGTAGAAAAAATGGCAAAGTAGAGCAGGGGATGAGGGGAAAGCAAAGAAAAAAATACGCCCAGTTCTGTTATATTAGAGGGAACTGCTGTCAGCAGTTTAGGGTGTTTTTTCTTTTACACATTTTGAGGTCAGACTCTATCCAATTTTGCTTCCTTTTTTTCTTCTTCAGTTAATGAGGGAAAATGCTTATATTATAATGTTATGGTAAACCTCTTGTAAACAGTGTTTTTAAATAGCTGTATCATAATCTGTTACGTAGAAACATTATTTTGATCTTAAGCTGAGATAGTGAATCACTTTTAATGTGTCTTTAAAGACATGCACTTTTTCCAAATAATTCAGCACTACTCCAAAGGCAAGATTTTACTCATGATAAGTGGAAAAATGAAAGACTTGACAATGTGCTAATACCTTTATTGTCCTCTTTCTCCTGCCTTTATTCCTAAGTCTCTTCATAAGATTTTAGAAAAATGGAAGGACGTTAGAACTGAAAGGGTCTTCTGAGGATCTAATCTGCCCCCTTATTTTATCAATGTGCAGTCCTCATGGTTATGTTCAGTCACCCCCCCCACACGCCCCACCTCTGTTATTTCCTCATTTTACTCCCTTTCTGAACAGGATTGTGTTCTATAATTTTTCAGTTGTCTGCGTCTCCACTGAGATCAGCTCAAAAAGTGTGGTCACGCTGAACTCAGCTTTTGGAAGTTTATATCACACATGTCTTATAGCCAGGACATTGATAAGCATGTGCAGTTTTATAAACACATGCCAAAGTTTCTGCAGGTTGTGGTACAGTCTGTTATGTGGTTTGGATTTCTTTGAGCTGACTAATGCATATAAAAAATTGTCTTTATTTCAAGGGCAGAATTGGATATTTTGAGCTTTTCCAGGTGGTAAAGTAAATAATAACAGCATATGCATGAAATTTGAAATTTGAAATTTGAAGCTTTATGCATGCCTGTTAACCTTTCTTGTGAGCATAAAGGATAACAAGGCAGCAGATGAGGAATAACAGTAGCTCACGTTTCTGAGCTTTTACTATGTGCCAGGCATTAAAACCAGTGTCTGCATGGGTTAACTGGTTTAATCTCACAAGTCAATCCTATTACCATTCCAGCTTTGTAAGTGAAAAAAACTGAGGTTCAGAGAAGTTAGGTAACTTGTTCAAGGTAGTTTGAACTAAAGCAGTCTGCCCCCCAAACCAAGCTATGTTGATAATTAAAATGTAGTCTATAGAGTGTGGTAGAGTTGGTGGAACTGGTTTTTATTTTTTATTTTATTTCTAATTTTGGAGTATCTAGGTCAATACCAAGATTCCATTTTGGGGGTTTCAGGAGAAGGAGCTATGGCTTCTGTGGTTTTAGTTTGTTCCTCTTTCTGCATTAGAAGAAGAAAGAGTCCTTTCCTCTCAGGGTTGCAAGTAGTTCATGGGAGCCCTGATCCTATGTGGGACCCCTGCTTTTCTTCAGTGGATTCCTTTAGAGCAGAAGTAGGAAATCATCTGTCTTTGAGTTGGTTCTGGGAGTAGTGCCAGTGATAGGAAGCTAGTGTTGGGTTTCTTCAACATCCCTAATACTGAAGTACGGTCCAGGGTGCAGGAAGCCATATCATGCCACTTCCCCTGTGCAGAAGAAGAGCGTTGCTGCCCTCAAAACCTTACTCCCACAAGTGGGTTTCAGTTATCCAAACCATGGAGCAAAATTCAACTCAATTCCAGAAAAATCTTCCTGCATTCTAATAGTAGACAAACTATGTAACACCTGAGGAGCCATCCTGGACTCTGGTTTTTAAAGTTTCAAGTGAAATAAGAGAAAACAAAAATAATAAAACCTTTATTTGTTTTATTTTTTAATAAAATCTTTTACAAGGACAAGCTATATCTATATCTATATCTACCTCTAGATATAGATATAGATATTCCAACAGAATGTTCAAAGAAGAAAAAGGAGACCATGGGGAAACCAGAACAGGACCTGGGGCTGGAAGTGGGCGTGGTGGGGACAGCTGAGCTAAGGCAATGGACAGAAAAGTAGAAGCAGCAAGAAGTGTCAAAACTTGGAGATGGGCTTCAGGGTTGGCTGTTTAGGATGTCTTATGAAGCTATTTCAGGTTCATCCTCATGTCATTCATTTCAGTTTGTAAGTTCATGGGGACTCCCCAGTTTAGAGCTATTACTCCCTTGTAATCCACAAATCTAGAACTTGTGATTCAGCCTGTGTGTATCTCATACTAGTTAAAATAAAATAAGCACAACAGATTGGAAACAAGAGAGGAATTTGCCTTAATCTTTATATTTTATCTTTATTACACCTAACTACAGAAGCATATTAAAAGCTTTTGGAAAACTACCTTCCTTGTGTGTGTGTATGTGTGTGTGTGTGTGTGTGTGTTTATGGGTGAAAAAAAGAGAAAATTGGCCTGTTTGTCCTTCAGCTGGTTATTCCTCCAAAATGAGGCACAAGGAAAAAAATTTGGCATATTGGAGCTTTTTGAACACCCGTGACTTTTCCATCTCATGGTAACATTAAAGAAAACAAGAAATAGTCTTTGTTTAATTCCTCCCCCTTCATTTTTCTCACCATGCTATCCTTCCCAATGGTGGTGTCAAATTTGTAATGCAGCTAATGAATTGCATATATTTCAGGGCTGTAGTTAGTTATTTAATTAGTTTGTTTTTTGCTATGCGGCCAAAATCCCCAAACTAGTTAATAGCCTACCATGAGGCTTTAGGAAAATGTCAACAGAAACAATATGTTGACATAAACTGAAATTCTTCATCAAGGAAAATTTGTTTTCTAGACAGGTTTCAGCTGGAAAAATGTGAAGACCCTTATAAAATCTTAAATGCTAATAGAGAATTTCTTTCTTTAATAAATATTTATTGGGCACCTTTCATGTGCTAGGCACTGTTCTGGGGACTGGGAATACAAAAGTGAACAAAACAGACAATGTCCCTGCTCTTGGGGTGGGAAGAAAAAGACAGAAAACAAGCAAATGGATTAATCAATGATAGAGTCATTTCAGAGGGATGGTTGGAGAGTGACAGTGAGGTACAGTAGCAGCTTCTCAGAGGAGGTGACATTTGAGACTTGAAGGATGAGTGGGTAGATCAGAATATACATGGCTCAGGTTGACTTCAAATTAGATCTATATTAAGGGCATACCCTGAAAACAATGGATAAAATTCCACATCACGCATAAGGAGTGTGTGTGAATTGGATGAGGTTTCTCTCATGCAAATTCAGCCCATTTACGTTTCTGCTGCACTTCACTCATCATCTCTTTTTCCAAGACTGCCCAGCTGAATGGAGCTGAGGAAGAAAGGTTTCCCTTGCTTGCTGCGGTCTACTGGCTTTCTTTTCTGTGTTGATGTTGATGTGAATTTTGTGGTTGGAAGACCCAAGTGTCCCTTGGGGCCCCTGGGCTGGCTGTGGGGATGGGGACAGGAGAGGTGGAGGTGCTATTAATAGAAATCTGAAGGAGGAATATAGCCGCCCCTTTCCTGTCCTGTAGCCATTGAGGAGGAGAGGACCACAGAAGCAGAGACTCCAGTGCCTCTGTTTAGCATGTTTGGGTCCCTCGTGATGAAAATGAAAACTCGTGCCATCCTCAGGGTTCTGGAGACTGCTCTCTGTGTAAGCTAAGCAAAGAGAGAAATAATTCAACCAACTCTTTCTCAAATTTAAATTGTATGTATTTATTTTTTGAACTAATACATTGATGTTGCTCAAAATGCAAAAGAGCCAAAAGAATACACATTGAAAATCACATGTTTCTACCCTCTGTGATATTGGTTTCTTGGGTATCTTTCCAAAGATATTTCATATATGTCCGCAAGCAAAGGGGGGAAGATAGTTTTTTCCCTTTTATTAAATATATAAAACATATATGTGTATATAGTACATGCGTTTATACATAAAATATACGTGTATGCAAATATACACATATTTAATATAACATGTTAAACATAACATAGAGCTTTCTAATTATTTTTATGGCTAAATAGAATTTCGTTTTTTGTACTATAGTTTACTTGTTTCCTATGGTTGGACAATTAGGTTGTTCAAGCCTTTCTGTATAGCACACGATGAATATCCATATACATATATAACTTCACCTGTACACAAGGAACTGCTGGGCATACGGATATATGCTTTGTAGTTTTGGTAGATAATGCCACGTTGCCATCCAGAGAAGTCTCACCCCCATCATCAGTGAAACAACAGTTTAACCCCAGCATCTACGGTTATCAGGATAAGCTTCAGTGTAGGCCACACAAACAGTTTGTTCAGGAAACTGGGTGATAAACCCCAGCATATAGTGCACTTCAGTAATTTTTTTAAATGCAAGAAAGAAAGACTTCCCTGCCATAATTCAGAGTTCTGGAAAGATTACTGGTGCCTCGTTTTCAGTGTATCAAGCAAATAAATCAAAATTGCCTCAAACTAGATCTTTCTAGCTTCCACCCGTCTCTATCAGTCAAGCTCCAAGACTAAAATAAGCCCTGATAATTACAGTGCAGCTCTTAACTCACTTAAAATGGGCAAGGAGAGGTTGTGTTCTTCTAAACTTTATTGTTATTGTTGACACTATTATTGTACAAATGCCCCCATTTCCCCCCCTTTGCCCACCCCCACCCAGCCCCCAACCCCCCTTGCCTCTGGCCATCACCACGCTGCTGTCTGTGACTGGGTGTCGTGTATTTATGTTCTTTGGTTAATTCCTTCCCCTTCTCTCATCTGGGCCCCTGCTCCCCTCCCCTCTGACAGCTGTCAGTCTCTTTCATGTGTTCATGCCTCTGTCTCGTAGTTTGTTTGTCAGCTTATTTTGCTCATTAGATTCCATGTATAAGGTGGTGTTTTGTAAACGTTTTTACTGAGGTGTAATTGACATACAACATTATATTACTTTCACATGTACTATATAATGATTTGATATTTGCACGTATTGTGGCATGATCACCACAGTAAGTTTTAGTTAACATCAGTCACCGTACATAGTTACACATTTTTTTCTTATGATGAGAACTTTTAAGATTCACGCATTAAGCAACTTGAAAATATACCATACAGTATTACTAGTTATAGTCAGCTTACTGTAAATCGTTTTTATTTACTTTTTATCTTAAAGCAAATTCCAGATACTATGTCATTTCATCCCCTCATTTCATTATGCATCTCTAAAAAAAAAAACTATGGTCATTTTCCTTAATAACCATAGTGCTCTTATTTAAACTAACAAAATTATTAGTAGTTATTTAGCCTTATCTAATATTGAGTCCATATAACTGAATTTTCCTCATTAGCTCAAAAATGTCTTTTAAAAATTGTTCTTGTTCAAAATGGTATCCAGACAAGGTTCTCAAATCACATTTGGTCATTCTGTTTCTCTCTTCTGGAGTGGCCTCCTCCTACGCACTGCTACTGGCTTTTTGAGAAGTCCCTCCTTTTTATTCACCACCACTGTCTGAATGAGGAAACAGTCTGTTGCCTGTGAATGTCTCACATTGTGACATTGCCCGTTTGCTTTCTTGTGGTATCCTTTAGCTTGTTCCTCTATTCCTTTTAATAAATGAAAGTTTGCACTATAGGCTTAATTAGTATTCTGGGCAAGAATACTTCATAGGTGGTTCTGCCAAATGATGCTTTCAACGTAACAAAATCTGGGCAGCAGCCTTTCTTTTTTTAAGTTTCTCTTGAGAATATTTCTATCAATCTTTTAAAAATTGGCTCTTGTTTCTTCTCTATACAACCACTTTCCAGGACTGGATCATCTCTTTGCTTTGGAGTTTATAAAGACTATGATTTTGTTGACGTAAGAAACATCCAAATCTGGAGAGAATTTTTATAAATGTATTTGAGTCAAACTGACAACAATTGCCAGGAAGCAAAATCTCAACAAATTGAGACAATGCTCTGGAGAATGGTAGTGTTGCAGCTTATTTTATATGTTAGAATTAAAGGAGGAGATATAGAGGGGTTACATGAAATCTATTGGTGGTAAATTAAGGGAGTAGGAGAAAGCAAAGTGGGGAAATCTCTGGGTTGGATAAAAAGTAAACGGAGACGCAGACTTGTTTTACATTGGTGGGTACAAGATAGTTAATAATTAACCCTTACAGCACATAGAGATGGTATTTAGGAAACAAAATAACAATGAGGCGTTCTGTGGTCTCCTACTCTTGTGCTCGCATTTGTTCCCCGAGGGGTCTAAAAAAGAAACTTATTCCATCATGAGAGGTATGTTATCTTAGATCCAAAAAGACAGTGGACAGGTTCACTTAAGGTAAAGACTGGCCTTTGTCAAGGAAGTTGCAGGCCTAGGACATGACTACCTGCCATAACCCACTTTTAGTTAGGAAGTTTCAATTTCAGATCACCCTCTGAGTTTATAAGGTCACCATGCTGGCCTCCCCTGAGCTTGTCAGGTTAATGGCCTCCTTTTTGTCCACACTTCCCCTTTTTGGTCATAAATCAGTCTGAAGAATACATTACTAACAAAACTCTTGGTTGGATAATGTGGTCCCATGGTGCTAGGAAGGCTCATTTCTAGGAAGTCTTAGTATTGTCATTTGTTTTGCTGAACGATGGACCATGGGGGATGGGGAAAGACCTTAACCTTGGAAGTCAAGGCTAACTTTTTCTCAAAAGAGAAAGGCAGGTAAGTGGAAGGCAGTCAGGTCTATAGGCTCTCATTAAGAAAAACACTCAGAATCATTTCTAACCTATAAGCTATCATGATTCATATTTTGTTGTCTGTCTCACTTTTCTGTATTCTGCATCCAGTATAACATTTCCTTATAGTTGGTGGGCACACTGTTCAATCTTTCAATTTTCACAGTCTGACTATGAGATTGGTTCCCATTTACTGTGGCCCCTCTACTGGCTAGTGGAAGCACTCAGGTGCCCTTCATTATTAATCTGAGTCTCGCTAGTTGTGCAATTGGGACCTGTAACCTTAAGGTTTAATTGAGGCAAAGGCTGTAAGAACACAGTAGAGTAAATTACAATTACCATCTGAGTTTTCAGAGGCCAGGAGGACAAGAAGAGTTTCATAAGTAAATTTTCTGCCTCTCCAGCAGTTATGAGGGCCATTTTTTAAACTAGCCACTTCAGCTTCCATCTGAGTCAATATACTCAGTAGTCCTCATTGGGATAGGAGGTAAGTACATTCCCATAATTGGGTTCAAGCATTTACACACAAAATTCCTTCCTCAGTACTCTTTCCACTAAGCTTCTATAACTTCTCTCATCCTTCTTAGTTTTATTTTTTCACTCATTCAGAAACCAACTTACTATAGGACATATGCATCCCTTTCCTTTCTTCTACAATAATATTTCTTCTAAATTTCTAAAAAGAAACCATAAAAGAGTATTATTGATATACAGAAGTTACCTTATACATCTTTAGCAATTATTAACAGTTTGGCTATATACACAAAGTCTGAGAAAACTAATATTATTAGCAGACAGGTAAAGACAATCAAACAAATGGTTTTTAAAGTTCAACATCAATTTGTGGGTATACAGGCCTTGTCAGTGCCTTGGGATCTCTCTCTGATGTCAGCAGCTTCTCATCCCTGAGGAGTCTTTGATCTTCACTCTAGGTGTAGGCGAGTGTCAGAGATGGGGGCAGATGTACATTCAAGGTTAGGCACTCTTTTCTTGATGAGAAATGTGAATACTTGAGTTAACACCTTTAAGTTTAGCTGCATATGGATTAGTTAGTAATACTTGATAAGGTCCCTTCCAACAAGGTTGGAAAAAATTCTTAATTGATGTCTTTTTCAAAGGACAAAATCTCCTGGTTGTAAGTCATAATCTTTGAGGTCTTTGTCTCCCAGGAATACACTATGAATCAGTTACTGATTTATGAATTTTAAAAATCTGGTTAATAAGTCCTTGATAATAATGCAGAATGTCTCCATTTAGTAAGTTGGTTCATATGTCCCTTCATTTAAAGGCATAGGGTGACCAGTAACTAATAAGGAGAAAGGCTGCATTTACCAATAGGAGTAGATCTCAGGTTGAGGAGCACTGCAGGGAGAGCTTTCAGCTAAGGAAGATTAAAAGCTTCTGAAAATGTAGCTACTTGAGTTTTAATTGTACCACTTGTATATTCCACCAATCCAGAGGACTGGGGGTGATAAACACAATGAAAGTGCTGTAGAATAGGCAAAATGTTCCATATAGATTGCATTATTTGCCCAGTGAAATGAGTCCCTCAGTCACTGTAACTCAGAGGGAATTCTTTAATTGGGAATTATTTTTCTAATAACAGTTTACCTACCATTAAGGCTGTTACTTTCCTGCAGGGAATGTCTCAACCCAGTGAAAAAACGTACAAATTATAACTAACACATATTTGTGTCCTTGAGATGGTGACATTTACACAAAATTCAATTGCCGTACTTCAAGCGAACCTAAAGGGAATGGGAAACATCCTTGGGATCTTTGGAGTGATTTTCTAGGGTTGTATTTTGGACCAATGGAACATTTGCTATAAACTTTATGAGCTACAGTAGAAGAAGGCTTCCAGTAATACTGTTTATTCCCTGAAATTGTCTTTTCAGAACTCCACTGTGTCAGCTCATGTACATGTTGAAGTGTATGTAATTAACCCCCTGTTATAGATAAGGCTGAACTCTGGGTCCAAACCATATCTGTTTGAGTCAAAGATTCCCCCCTTTTTGTTGCCATATCTTCTTTTCTTTTGCAGCTGTCTGTTGGAACTATAAAAGACAGTCTTTTATTGTTATACTAGGAAGAAGAAACATACTTAGGTCTGGATAATTTGGTTCCTTATTGCTGCTTGTCTAGCTGCAGTGTCCACTAAATTATTTCCTTTTGCTTCCATGGTGGCAGCGTTAGAATGTCCTGGAGTTTTAATAATTGCCGATTGTTTTGTTTGCTGTATGACATCTAATAATAATTCTGCAACCTATGTTCTATTCTTTATGGGCTGCCCTGAGGAAGTTAAGAAGCCTTGCTACTTCCACAACATCTGGAAGCTGTGAGCTACACCAAGGGCATAGCCACAGTCATTGTAAATATTGGCTATTTGGTCTTTGGCCAATTGACAAGCTCAAGTTAGAGCAATTAATTTAGCTTGTTGGGCAATCTAATTCAGGTAAATAAGAACCTTGAATTATGTCCACCATGAAAGTTATTGCATAACCCCGTTCATCTTTCAGATAAGATCCATCTGTAAACCAAATTAAGTCAGCCTTATCAATAGGAGATTCCTGTAAACCACTGCTAGAAACAAAAAGGTCAGTAAGCAAAGCACAATTGTGGGTATACACTATTCCCTCACTTATCGCGGGTATTATGTTCTAGACCCCCCGCGAAGTAGGAACCTTACATTTATTCTATACTCTTAAGCCTATGTAACTTTAACAACATACGTGTACAGTACCGCAAAATCCCGCAATATAGCGAAAAATCCGCGATAAATAATTAAATATAATATTTTTAGAAATCCCGTGATAACAGTGAGGCCGCGATAAGTGAACTGGGATATAGAGAGGGACTATTGTACTCATCCTTCAAGAACAGTAGCAAAGTTGCTGAGTTAAGACTGTTACATTGAGTTAAAGTCATATCAGGTGTAGAAAGCAAGAGTATTTCATGAGAAGCCAGTCAACTGAAGAGCCCATAGCTATTTCTTCTGTTTGTTTGCACAACATGGCCATAGCAGAAGTGGCCCTCCTGCAAGGAGGGAGCCCTTTGGTGACTGAGTCTAGTTGCTGCCTATAATATCCTCTAGGTCTGTGATGCTCTCTGTGTTTCTAAGTTATAATTCCTAAAGCATTTTCTTTATTTTCTTGTATAGAAAGGAAAGTAATTTACTCATATAATTATGGTGTCCCAGAGTGAGAGCTTTAGATAATACTTCCTCTAGAGCTTCTTCAGCTTCTTTCCCTTCAGGGTTCCATCGAGTTGGAGCAGGTCCATCTGATTTTAACAAGACATAAAGAAGCTGGGCCATTGATGAAAAATTTGGAACCCAGTTGTGACAGTATCCAGAGAGACCCAGGAACCTCGAAGCTATTTTACTTTTTCTTTGTTTGTCTTTAGAAGAGGAAAGGATATTATTCCTCTATGTCTTTCTGGGTTAATTAGTAGCCCATATCTAGATATTAGATGACCAAAGTATTTTACTTGGAATAAAACTGAGCCAAAGCTTGTCCTCTGAGATCCTATACCCTTTATGGCTGGCTGCTGTAGCAGGGAAATTGTGTTCTCCTGAGAGTCTAATATGTCCTAGAGCATAAAGGTAAAATCATCCACATACTGTGTTAGAATGGAATCTCTGGGAAAGTCAACATCATTCAAATCAGCTTTTAGTATCGGAGAGAAATAGGTGGGGCTCTCTGTGTATCCCTGGGGCACTGCTGTCTGAGTAAACTCACAATCCTTCCAGGTGAAAGCAACAATTGTGTTTTGCTTACTGACCCCCGTCTCATTCCTGGACATGGTTTACAGGAAACTCCTATTGATAAAGCTGACTTAATTTGGCGTACAGATGGACCTTATCTGAAAGATGAACAGGGACATTACTAAGCTGTTGTTGTTGTTGTTGTTGTTTTTAACAGGAATGCTGAAAAGGGCACTACTAAACTTAATCACTGAAAAATACTGGCACCCATTGGAGTAGCTGAGAATAGGGCATGTGAATTGGGACCACGGGATGGCTTCATCTGTAGCTCTGAGATCCTGTCAAATCTCCACTTTCCCACTGGATTTCTTTATTGCATGGATATGAGAATTATAAGGGCTTGCACATGGCATGAAAAGCCCCCTTTTAAAGTAATCCTGTATAATGGGCTTAATTCCATTAGGTATTAAAGGATATTGATGAATATTAGGGAGAGGCAAAGTATTGTCGATGGTTATTTTAATAGGAGTAACTGACTTAGTCTTGCCAATATCTGTACTGGAAAAGACCTAAAGTTGCATTGGAATGTCCTATAACAAAGGTTCAGTCAATTTTAAGATTAGTTTCCTCTTATGGAGTTTCCTTTAAAATCATTATTTTCCCAATTGGTTTAGTGTCTGAATCATTTAGTTCTAAACACATTTCACCTTTCTAGGAAAAGGATATGTGGGTGTCATTAGTTTTAAGAGAGTCTTACCCTCTCTCATGATTTTGGGCAGACATGACTAGTAAAAATATGTGTTGCCCTGAAACATTCCCTCACTGGGGACTTAAAAACAAACATTAGTTGGTTAGGTGTCCCTAACATTTGGACAGAAGCTTAGTCCAATGGAGAGGGCAACTTAAGTGGGTGAGTTAACAACAGATAAAGTAGCCTCTGCAAGGGCCTTAGTAGTTTCCCATTTTATGGTAATTTTATTTTCTCCTAAACTATTAGTAAGGAGAAGAGGAAGTGCCCTCTCCTAGTCCTCAGAGCAGCCCTGTGCTCATTACTGTTTCTTTTCTTTTTCTAAATCCCATTTCAGTTCCCTACAATCCTTCTTAACGTAACCTGGCTTTCTACCACAAAAACAGACTCCTCTGTAGCAGTTTCCCAACAAACCTTATTTATAATTCTGTTGCTTTGTTTCCAGAAACCAGTGGGTATATTAATTTGAATAGGTCAGAATAGCCAGGATTATATGCTCTAACAGTTAAGTTCCTTTGCAAACCCATCAGGGTCCTGGAGAGAGTTGGGGAAATCTTTAGTTAGACTCCTTAATTCTGCCCCAGCACAGGAAGAGTAGCTCATGCCTGGTTATCCTTGTCCCGAGACTGGCTTTTCTCTAAAGGAAGCTGCCTGAATTCCTAGTTTGTCTCATCTTTTTTCTAGTCTATCCTGGTCTGGTTTTCTATTCTGAGTGTTGCCTAGGTCAGTAGGGGGCTGTGGTGGAGGACAACTAGAAGAGAGAGGAGGGGGAGGAGGAAAGGAAGGCAGTCAGGACAACCAAGTCAATGGTACAGCAGGGCAGTTGGCGAAGAGGGAAAAGTTGGGTGTTGTCACGGAGCAGCTTTGGAAGCCGCCTTTAGTTAAGAAACAGTCTCTACAATTTTCTTCCCGGAAAGAAGAAAGCCTCTCTGTGCTGTTTCAGAGACTTCTACTTGCCAATTGAGGTAAAAGCCTCTCGTTCATTCAGCTTGGTTTTAGATCCAGCTTTTTTTCTGTTGGGCACGTGGAAATTAATTTAGGTGTCAAAGAGCTCCATTTTTGACTACCATAAGTTAATATCACTTCTAGTTAAATCTTCTCGTTTCTCTAAGTATTTGCAAGTGAAGGGTCCCTATGAATTGTACATTTGCAAGAGTATTAATGGGGGCTGCGGGTTGGGGGTTTGTCTGCCTTGGGGGCACGATTTCCCACGTTAATTTAGTTTTATTTTGAGACCTGCAGAGTTTGAACAAATCTCTAGGGATACTGTGTGGTGGGTTGAAGTGCGCTGCTTATGCGTTGAGCCCCACGGGGCTGTCGCCTCCCGAGTTGCTCTGACCATCTGACGTCTCTCCCAGGTGTGTAATACAGCTGTGAGTGCAAGGTAAACACGCTGTGTGTGAGTCCTGGGATGGGTCAGTTATTTCATTTCAGCTGTGTCGGAATTCCCTATGGGACCTTGCTCTTTCGGAGGGGCACTCTCTGACACCTCCACATTGATTGTGAGTCACCTAATCATACCCAAATTTCAGGCTGGAGGGAGTAAATGCCCCTGATCTTCAGAGCTACATGAGTTCAGATTCTCGTTTATCCAGCAAAAGGTTTTGTTCAGACTCGCAGTAAGTAGATCCAGTTGAAAAGCCCAAATGTAAAACCACCTACCCATTTTTTTTCCTGTCTATCCCTGAGTTATCTCAAACCTTAACTTTTAGTGCCACCTCAAGAATTTTTTTTCTTTTTTTTTTCTTTTTTTTTTCTTTTTTAAACAGCTCAAATAAAGACAGGGCCTCCTACCTTAAAAGAGGGAGCTCTGGAATTCCAAGAAAACTTACCTAGGTACACCCAATGCAAAGCGAGGAGCTGGCGGGGTACGATGAGCCCTTGCTGGTACCTAGCACTGGGTCTGGGTCTGCAAGGTGGTTCTGGGTGGGTTTCTTTGGAATCATGTGGACTGTGCCCAGTAAATGTCAACATAAGAAACGTCCAAGCCTGTAGAGAATTTTTATGAGTTTATCTGAGTCAAAATGATGACAATTGCCAGGAGGCAAAATCTCAACAAATTGAGAAAATGCTCTGGAGAGTGGCAGTTTTGCAGTTTATTTTATACATTAGAATCAAAGGAGGGGATGTAAGGAAGGTTACATGAAATCCATTCGTGGTAGATTAAGGGGGCGGAAAAAAGCAAAGCAGGGGTGGGGGCTCTCTGGGATTGGATAAAAAGGCAAAACAGAGTAACATATAGCCCTTTTACATTGGTGGGTGCAGCACATAGAGATGAGTTTTGGGGAACAAGATAACAATGGGGGATTCCTGTGGTCTCGTGCTCTGGTGCCTGCGGTAGTGCTCTGATGGGCCTGGAGAAGATTACTCTGACACTTCAAGTATGACATTTTAGGTGCAAAAAGACAATAGACAGGCTCACTCACAATAAAGAACGACCTTTGTCAAGGAAGCTACAGGCATGACTACCCACCATGACTCTCTTTCAATTAGGAATTTTTATGTTCCTATCTGGTTACTTTCAGTCTTTTGAGTTTGTAAGGCCTGCCATGCAGGCCTCCCTTGAGCTTGTCAGGTTTAGTTTGTGGCCCCTTTCTCATCCACAAATCAGAGATGGGAAGACGAGGACCCGGCAAGTCCACACTTGGGCCGTGCTTGCCCTGGGTCTCCCTTCACTCCATTCTCTGCAGCCAGCGTTGCCCGATAGAACTTCCCATGGAGATGGAAATGTTTTCTGTCGGCACTCGTAATGTGGTAGCCACCAGCCATCTGTGGTGCAACTTGAAATGTGGCCAGTGAGACAGAGGACCTGAATCTTTCATTTAATTAAAACTTGAATAGCTCTATGTGGCTAGTGGCTACCATATTGGATGGTGCAACTACAGAGTCATTTAAAAATGAACTGAGGCACAGATCTGTCCCACTTCCTTTGGGATCTGAGTGTTTCTGTTTCAGTTGTTCAGAGCTGCTACTGAACTTAGTGAGTATTTCACAGGCTCCTGGTGAGCTATTTGCATTGGGCTTGACCCAGAGCAAGTGATGGAAGGAAGTCACCATTGCAGGACAAAGCCACACTCAGGCCTAGGTTCTGGAAACAGGGACAGGTGCAGGGAGATGCTCCACGTGCCAGATTGATAAGGAGCTTTTGATTAAATAGCAGTATGTAATTGCCATCAGAATGTGTGGGTACAGGCATAATATGGATCAGTAGAGGCACAGATGTTGATTTTGTCTGAAAAGAACCCAGGTGCTGATTTTTTCTTTTCCAATCATGTGTCCAGTGTACCTGTTCTCCACAGTGGCAGAGATACACTATATCTGGATATGTTCAAACTGACAAAATATTGAACACCTTCAGTTTCAAAGGTGTTGTATTGAGCAAAGAGATAGGTACAAAGATGATTAAGACATGGTTCCAACCAAAAGGAGCTTGCAATCAAGTAATAGATTATTACCTATTGAATATTATGGGCTAAGCATCTTTCTTAATTTTCATTTGTCTTTACAACAGCTGGGTTTAAGGAAGTCATCATTAGACTTATTTTAAATATGAGGAGATTGAGACCCAGGGAGGCTAAGTAACTAGTTCAGAACAGCACAACCACTTAAAGGCTAGAGCCAGGGTGTAAACCTGAGCCTGAGCTACCATTGTATTTCTCTGGGATTATGGTGACAGTCTCCTGATGAGTCTTCTACCCATGCTTCAAACCCTGCCCTCTCGCCATGCCACTCCTCTGCCCAAAGCCCTGCAAACACGCATTCTTCCTTACCTAGAGTAAGAGGCAAACGTTTTGCACAGGCCTGCAAGAACCGGTATTATTCACCCTGTTACCTCACTGCCCACTCTCCTCTACCTCATTTGCTCTGCTCATATCACACTGGCGTCCTCTCATTCTAGGGCCTTTGTATCAGTGGGTCCCTCCACTAAGAGCACATTTTGTCCAGATATCTAAATGATGTCATCATCCACTGCAAGTCTTTGACTAAGTGTCACCTTCTCAGTGAGACCTCCCCCATCTTCTTACCCCACTTTATTCTGACTTTTATGATCTTCTGTATATCTTACGTCACTTACTTTTTGTTACCTGTCTGTTGTCATTTCCCTGCATGCATGCATGAGTATAAGTTCTGTGAGGGCAGGATTCCCTCCCCCGCGGACTGTGTTCACTGCATTTCCCAAGCACCAAGAAGGTACCTGATACAGAGTGGACATTCAGTAGGTGTTTATTGACTGAAGATGAGTGAAGCTCAGGTTTGTCCAATTTCAAAGCCAGACTCTGTTATATTTTTTTATATCAATATATATATTCATTGTTTAGGCCTGATAAGTTGTCCTGATTACTTTAGAATGCATGACTATGTAGAATGATATGGGAGAATCAGAATAACCCAGAAAAATATATGTTGAGCTGACTTGCTTTAGTGTTAAGATCAGTCTTGACATAGTTCTAATGAAGCTCTCACTTGTAGCTTCTCATAAGGCTAATCAGATGTGGTCAAGGATTGTTAATGAGCTTCCACATGAGAGGATATTGCCCAACATTGAAGAGTGGCTTTTGTGTATGTGTGTGTGTATGCGTGTGCGCATGTGACTTTGTCCCCAACAAAAGCAGAAATACCGTGCTCCTTATTTTCAGCCTTGTTGAAGACAGACATGTGAGGGTGATTAGAGGGTGATTAAGGAACCTGGTACCTTAGCCAATATATTTAGTAAGAAAGGGTGTGGTTTTAGAATTAAGCTACAAGTTTTGCCACCCTGCTATTCAAAATATTTAATAGAAATCATATGTCTCTTTTGGAAAAAAATAGGTTATTCTTGATGAGAATTTGACCTCAAATTGTCCAGAGGTTATCTATGAAATTAAAGAAGAAACACCTGTTTTTTACAAACTTGTTCCTCATCCTAAGAAGAATATCTACATCTATTTAACAGCTGGAAAAGAGGTAGGTAAAAATACTAGTTATTGCTTTTGACTTATGAATAAAAATTGTTTAATTGATTTCATTATCTAGAAGTGAAGCTTTTACTTTGAACTACCAAGTTTAAACATTGCTACAGGCTTGGAGAAGACCTGCAATGGTTCAAAAGCACAGAATTAAAAACATTACTGTCAGTAACTAAGCAAGAAATATCACCTATTTAGACAATTTTATTATTGGCTATATTTCTAATGCCAAGTTTTACAGAGGAGGGTGTGCTTGCAAGTGGGTGCATAATCAGCAAGGTGACTGAATTTACACATTTGTTGTGTGGGCACAACAGTAAGATGCATTTATGAATATACCCAATGGGACTGGCATTGGAATTTGGGGTTAATATCAGGTCACAGTCTCATATGTATTCATTAACCAGGAAATATATGGCACTTGCGCTGCCTCTCTTAATTTACTCGGCTGTTTTAGTTTTTCTTCTTGTTTCTGCTTACTAAATTACAAAGAACACCTTTTTACATTTTCTCCATTTTTTTTTTTTTTTTTTTTTTTACAAAGTGCTTCACTAAGGGAAGGGGAAAATAAACTAATTTTTATTGAGTCCCTACTGACTAAGTACAAGTTACTATTCTACATATAATCTCTGTAGATGAGGAGCAGAGAATTGTGTACACGCACGTATAATAAACAATGTTAATGAAAAGTATTAATTTAATGATATAAAATTGCCTTTGTTTTATATATGAAGAATCTAAGACTTGGAAAGGTTAAATAACTTGTTCAAGAATATATATAGGTTAGGCTTTGTCAGGATTAGGACTTATATTATGCCCTGATCTTTTAAAGCCCATGATAAATGAGATCAATCCTAAATTTGTGAAAACTAAACAGACCCTTCTGGCACAGTGGTTTTGATCCATGATTCTTTGAGCATACAAAGCACAAGGAAAATCATTGAGACGCGTATAATTATATAAGGGATGCAACAGATGCTCTTGGCTCCCCCCAGTTTTTCATTCTTTTCTTTTCAATCATTGTAAGCACAATAGCAGTGACACTAATCTCCATGTGCTGTTAGAACCACAGAGTAACGATGCAAGCACTTTGTAGTTTCTGCAATTCCTAAAAAGTCTACATTACTTCTTGCATGTTAAAAAAGTCAGTGGTGTCAAAATGACCACATCAAGATGGCTACTGATCTCATGTACCTTTGTAAACCTGTTCTTCACCAGATAGAGTCTCTTTGACCAGCTTGCTTCCCCATTCAAAAATTGTTTTATTCTGTTTCTCCCCCAGAGTTCCCACACTGAAAGATTTTTGTCTACTCAACACACTGTACACATTAAGTAACAACTCGCATTCCTGGGCTTTATTCATCAAGAGTGTCTCAATGGTAGCAGTCAGAGGGCTGACTGTGCTGCCACACAGAGCTGAGAAAATTCCAGTCCAACACCTTGACTCTTGAAGTCTGGCTGAATGGGTACACGGTTTTTCATTCAGCTTTTTAAAACATTGCAAATAGCTCACAGATCCTCATTACTACCTTCCTTGGAACTCAAGGCTATAGGATGGCAACCACTGTGAGAGCCTCCAGTGGCTGACAGGTCCTCAGCTTTCTGAAGGTAAATTATTCTTGTCTCTGGTCATTCAGAGCCTGAAGTCCTGAGGCAAGTTTTCAGTTGGGCATCAAAGCTAGTTAGTCTTATACTGTTCATTTAGGTTTATTGCTAGAGATCTTATCAGTAAGACTCTGGTTGGGCCAAGATAACCTGAAGGGAGATAAAACCTAAGGAAAGTCCCTTCTTAGATTCTTGGGCAGATAGTAATAGCCAACTAATATGTCCTGGTTCATCCATAGAATGGTATAATATGTAGCCATTAAAAATAACCATATGAAGATATATTCATTGCTGTGAAATAGTCACTGTAATGTGTTCAGTTGGAAAAGCAGGTCCAATGTAGTATTTATAGTGTCCTCTCTTTTACATGGAGTTATATGTTTGTGTGTTTAAGTATATTGTATGGCAATTCTTATAGAATGTTCTAAAGATTCATATTCCACTAAATGCTCTGAGCAGAAGTTGTCCTAGGAGCAGACATTGCTGACTCTACCCTTTGGAGTATCATGATGCTGGGCATATTCAAAGGCTCTCAGAAGCCTTGTGCTAAGGAAATCTATTTTGCTTTTTCAGCGTAAGGGTTCACATGTTTGCCGGACCGTGGAAACTTTTCTCACATAATAGCAATAGCCAACATTTATTGAGCGTTTAGTATGTGCCAGACAATGTTTATAATAACCCCATGAAGTCTGCAACACAATCACCATTTCACAGATGAAAAAACAAGGTTAGAAGATTATGTGACATTTATGAAAATCCACCATAATTAAAGTGTTTTGTGAGCTACAAGGAAACGTCCACATTCTGGTTCATTCTGGCTCGGGCTGGTGATCTGCTCAGCATGTCCATCAGCAGCAGTACTGCAAACTGTGGGGTGGACAGTCATGGCTATCCTCCATGAAGTCAACTTAGAATTGAAAGATATTCCTCAGGACAGCTGTTTTCCTCACAAACCCCTTCTAGAACTCTGTTTCTCTAGCCTTTTAAAGAAGCTACTTATACTTTATAGCATCTACAGTTTCCTGGTTTAACGAGTTCCAGTTTCTTTACTGCCTGCTGTGGGATTCTGCCTGCAGAAAATGGGGCGTGTGACATTGATGTCCCCGCCTCCCACCGCCCTGCTTCAAGGCTCTGTCAGCAGCCCGAGTCTGTCCAACACCTGACAAGGGAAAGAGGCAAATCTAGGGGCAGGCAATGATTCGAACCCCCCTCTCCCCTGCCCCAGCCCGTTTCTTTTATTTCCAACTGGGCGTGAACCACTGAGGCAGGAACTGAGGTGATGGAGCTACCCGTGAGAGGCGTGGGGGAGGACTCTCCTCACTTCCACGTCCACTGACAACCTCCTCCTACTCCTGGGTCAGAGCTTTTTGCCATTTCCAGATGCTCATTTCCAAAGTACTGTTGACGATCTCTGTATGAAACCAGCTGACCTGATTCCATGATCCCTTCTGAAATCATTCCTAACAGATCAGAAACCTGACTGCGTATCAGACTCCCCTGAGAGAGCGCTAAAAATACAGATCCTTGGCCCTGCCCTAGACCTGCTCAGCTAGAGTCCCGGCGGCAGGGGGTCTGGGAATCTGCACTTTCACAAGTTTCCGAGGTGATTCTGATAAACTGCTTCCTACCTTGGGACTTGAGACCCCTGCCCTGTGTCGTCATGGAGACATTCAGAGTTTGAGCCAATAAGTGTCTCTCTATGGCCCTTCATCAGATACGGTGTGGTGGTTTTTCTGGTGTTGCTTATAATTCCATCTGAACTGCTGTCATCTTTATTTTTAGGTGAGGAGAATTCGAGTTGCAAACTGTAATAAACATAAATCCTGTTTGGAGTGCTTAACAGCGGCAGACCCTCACTGCGGTTGGTGCCATTCGCTACAAAGGTATCTCCCGAGTTCTTCCTCACTAGCTCACGTTTTCAGAAAAGTATCATGTGGCAGAACACTTGTTGCCCCACGTTCGCAATTCATTCCGATGACCTGGGGGAACTCGTCTCTTCGCTGACTAAAATATCATTGTGTAATGCGAATTTAATTCTCAGAGATGTTCCCAGCTGTGTCAGTGCTTTAAATCGTTTGACCCAGACCACTCAGGGTTGGCCCACTCTGGGGCTGGGAGGGACAGGCATGTGACATAAAGGAGGACAGTCTGGAGCTGTCAGTCTGCTTTTACTCTCTACAGAGTTCTCTCTGATTTGAGAGAGAGGTGAAAGGTTCTCCCTCAGGGGAGGTAAAAAAATAAGGATGTTTGAAATGTTTCAAGTGAATCCTCATAATGTCACATATTCAGTTGGTGCCATGGAAGCCTTATTATGGATGATGTTGACTCTGAATGCACCATACAGCTGTGGGCCTGATGTACAACCTCAGGCTCTGGGCAGAATCTGCCCAGTTTGGTCTTGAATTATGATGCTCACGACCCGTCGAGGCTCAGGGGCAACTTGGAGCGGCTTCCTCACCATGGCAGCTCCTAGCATCACTGGGATCGGCCTGGTTGGATTTGTGTTGCCATGGTAACCCAGTACTCAGGCTCTCACTATAGAAGCAAGGAGGAGAGAGCCTGAGCTGCAGCTCAGGCAGGGGAAGAAGAAAGAAAAAAAAACCCACAACAGTGTCTGTCAGTTTGGTGCTTTCAATTTTTAAAGGTAAAAAAGGATAAGAAAGAGTAGAACAGGTGCAGAGAAGCTGCAGGCTGAACAAGGGGCAGTTTGGAGGAAGAAGAGAGGACTAGGAAGAGAATTGGGGAGCCTCTGGAGGAGGCAGCCAAGAACAATGAAGGGAGGGGGGAAATACAGTGTAAGCAAGAGGTTCAGGAAACAAACTAAAAATATGGGGATGGAATTAATTAAGAGTTCACGGAGGAAGTCAAAAGCTGAGATGCAGCGAGACGCATAATTGCCTGTGCCTTTCACTGCGCTTCCTCACTGAGCTGCTTCCCTCAGAATCGCTGGCAGACAAAAGAAGCAGGGCCAGGAAAATTCTCATGAATAATTGTAACTGGGTGGGAAGGTTTCCTTGTCGTTTGCCTATGAGTAGAGTTTTAGGAATTAACTGATCATGAACAGCATTTCATCGTCGCACACCCACTAAGCGGTTTTGCTGTAATCATTCTGATCCGTCCCACTCGTGTAGGTTCCCTGTCTGTATTTGTGGAGCCAAATGCAGGAGTTCATCCAGTGACAGTGGTGGTGATGCCGATTAAATAGCCACCTATAGCTGCTGGCCACACTGTCGGCAAATGCAGGACATGGGAGACGTCCAGGCTGGTGGCATGAATTTGGGAGTGTATAGTGTTTAGTTGGGATGTAAGGAAGCCTTCAGATCAGATGGGGCAGGGAGCATATGTTGAAGGGAGAAGTAGTTGGAGAACCGAGCATTGAGGTGGGACAGTTCTTAGGGGTCAGGAAGATGAAGAGGAAACAGGAAAGGAAAGGGAAAAAACTGAAGAAGGTGGTCTCTGTCTCTCCCTTTATTAAAATGTGAGTTGCATAGGGACCTTATCTTGTTCATTATTGCATCTCCCAGAATCTAGAACAGTACCTGGCACATAGTAGGTATATGTTAAATGAATGGAGTAGATTGAGTGATTGGGAAACTCTACCAATGGCAAGAAACTTGTGTGTCAAATTATAAAACACTCTGGATTTGTGGACTGGTGGCCCTTTCCAGTCATGTCAGATTACTTGGTTTCAAACTGGCTTGGTTCTGGCCTAAGATTAAATAAAACGAAGCTTCAGATCCATGACTCACATTAAGCTCCCAGTACCATTCAAAATTAGGAATTCTAAAGGGGGATGTTTTCTTACAACTGTAGAGCATCTCACTGTGTTTATTTTAAATGCCACAGATTTATTTAGAAAAATAAGTTATTTTCTCTGTGAGAACATTGAACTTTCTTGCATATGTGTCTAGAAAGTGGATTTGTTTGGGGGTGGAGCAAGAAAATGATCTTCACTTCCTTTTGATGGGGTGTTAAGAATAGGCATCCAGTATAAGCAGATAAAAAGCAACTAGATAAACAATGAGCTCTAAAAAGTCTAGTTTAGTATTTTATTGTTGGAACTTCAAATCCAACCTGTGATGAATTTGTCTGTGTGGGTGGAAAGTAAATTTTGCAGACTGAATATCTTGGGTTTGGAAGCAGTTTCTCAGCTTCTCCCATATTGCAAAGCATAGCACATGTGTTCAGTTATGGATCTCCACAAAACTGGCAATCCTGAACCAATGAGCGGGTGAGGTTCCAAAAGTTCATTTGCAAGTTTGGCACTCAGAATGCATTTTCCCATAGAAACAATGCCATAAATTAAGGACTGATTCCCACATCAGCCCACAAAATTCAACTTATTTAATTTCAACAAGTATTTATTGAATATCTACCAAGAACCCAATGTGGGAAGTCAGATAACTAGGTGATACTGGAAGAGGTCAGTTGCCATTCTTGGACTTAAGGAATTCACATATTAGCTAGGAGAAAGACATGTCATTGGCCAATGTACATTCATTCAGTTGTGCATCCAATCAACAGGTATTTTTTCAGCACCTACAATGTGCTCAGTCCTGTGCTGGGTGCTTGGGATACAGTTCTTTCTTACCTACATGGAGCTTGCAACTTAGTGAGGGATGTAGGCACATGTATTAGTCAGGTTTCTGCTGCAATAATACTGAGTAACAAACAAACTCTTGGTCATTTATAAGAACAAATATTTGTTTTTGTTTTTTTGCTCATGGTTTAGCTTCAGCAGGAGTGGAGGGTTGGGGGGCTCAAGCTGCAGGTCAAGACTTTGATTCAATTAATGAACAAAATAAACCGATGAACAAAATAGAAACAGGCATGGGTACATGGAACAGTCTGACAGCTATCAGAGGGGAGGGGGTTAGGGAGACTGGATGAAGGATGGTGAAGGGATTAAGAAAATACATACATAACACATAGACACAGACAACAGTGTGGTGATGGTCAGAGGGAAGGGGAGCAGGGAGTAAGTGGAGGTGGGCAAAGGAAGGGAAAACGGGGACAGAAAGAGACTTCACTTGGGGCGATGGGTGCACGATGCAGTGTGCAGATGATGTTTTATTGAGTTTGTACACTTGAAACCTGCATGGTTTTTGGACCGATGTCACCCCAATACATTCAATTAAAAAGAAAAAGATTTGATGGAGTTCTGCTTCACATATTTCCCATTCTACACATGCTCTTCTCATGGCAGAGAGCAGAAGCCCAAGAGTCCAAGCTAAACTCTGAAGCACATTCAAAGCCTCTTCTCATGTCATATTTGCAAGCAAGCCATGCAGCCAAGCCCAACCTCAGCGGGGCAGGGAGACATACCCTGCCTACTCTAGTGGGAGACAACACAAAGGGACATGGCAAAGACTGTCGGTGTGTAACGCTAGTACAGGAGAGACTGAAGATTTGGGAACAATAATCCAGTCTACCTTAATAAGTTAAGGAGCTATCAGTCTACCAATAAGTAAAAAGAGTATTATAGGGGTTAGCACAGAGAAAGTGGAGGGTTTCATGGGGGCACATGGAAACCATCTAACCAAAACTTAAAAGGTCAGGGAAGGCTTCCTGGAGGGATGTCTAAGCTGGACCTAAAGTGTGAGTAGGTATCAGCCAAGTGAAGAGGAGGGAGGGGAAGCTGGCTCCGGGAACAGGCTGTGCCAAAGCCAGGAGCTGTAGGACAGCCGGGCCTGGTGCTTGGTAGGGGTGGAGTGTGCAGTCTCACAGGGAAGTGCTGGGAAATGAGGGTTGGCTGATAGGCAGAGGCAGAGGAGGCTGGGTCTTAAAAGCCGTGGTCAGGAATTTGGATTTCATTGGAAGGACTTTGGGGAGCTATTGCTGGACTTAGACCAGAGGGGACACTGATGGAAGCTGCAGATCACTTAAAAGGGGGTGGTAAACCAGCAAGAGTCTAGGGACTGAATTAGGAAGATGATAGTGGTGATAGGAAGAAGTGGGCGGATTTAAGAGCTGTGTGGAAGGTAGACTTGACAGGAGTTAGTGATTAATTGGATTCCCCCTTGAGTCTGACACACTAAAAATAGGGCCTGAAAATGAAAAATAAAATATCAAGGTGGCACTTTTTCTAGAAGATATATTTGTCCCCTTAGATGTAAGTCCTCACAAAGAAAATAAAGAAATGATACCCAAACATTGGACTCCCACTGTGTCCCAGGCCCTGGACTAGGCACTAGGCTGGAGCCCAACGATGGGCACCTAAGTCAGATGGGAGGGTCTTCCAACAGATGTCAGAGCTGAGAGTCAGAGGGTGCAGAGGTTATCGCTTTTTCCCCAGCAGGGCTGGGCTTGGGTGTTGAGATTATAGGTGAGTGTGGGTGTTCGCCATGGGTTCCCAGGACACCGTGACATCAGCGGGCAGGATGCAGAGTAGCAGCCTGTTTGGGCTACACAGCAATGCAGGGGTGACTGTCCCACTGGCAGCGGGAGAGGTGCAGCCGAGGAGGAAGGATGCAGATCCTGGAATCAGTTCGCGTGGGATTGATTCCAGGCTTCTGTGTGGCCTTCAAGTTTCTTATCTTCTCTGTGACTCTCCTTTGCTCTAAAGCAGGGTTGTGACCTTACAGGGTTCCTGAGAGAATCAAATCAAATAAGGTGCATAAAGTTATAGGCACAGTGCCTGTTCATAGTAAGCACTCAAGTAATGTTAGTCATTGTGGGGGTGTGTAACAGAACCCCTGGGCGGCTCCGATTGAAACAGAACCCACGGGCTGTTTAGTTAGGGGCCCGATTGCCCGCTGCCAGAATTATAGCTCTCAATACCAGAGTTTGGTGAAAGGAAAAAGAATTGTTTATTTGCACATAGTTCTGCCTCCCCCTCCCAGACCTGGCCAGTCTTAGGAAAGTCAGAAACACCGTTTCCCTACTTTCTAGGCACAGTTCAGCTTTATCAGTAGCTGCCAATCACTCAGTTCTGAGTGGGGAGGTCCTTTCTGTGCTGTGGTACAGAACTGCCTTGATTCTCAGCCTCCTTGTAAACTGCCTTCTTCCTGAAAACCACATGGACCTCCTCTCCTTCTCAAAACCACCTGGTGAGAGCCTCTTAAAGCAGGAGGAAGACTCCCTCCTCCAAGCCACATGGAGGGAGCACGCCCGCTAAAATGTCCGCAGCTGCTTATCTATCCCTGACTGCGTCCTCTGACGCAGTGGGTGTTGCAAACAGTTCTGACGATTCACAGAACCCTTCACAGGCTCTGTAGGCTCCTTCCATACCATCCCACAGTCCAAGACCCCTCCCATCTTCCTGAGCCTTGGAAGATTCAAAGCAGATCTTTGTGCAACAAAGTTTCCAGCCACTAGCCCCAGGCATGCACAGGCATCCTGAAAGCTGCTTCCTTTTCCCTATCTCCCAGGCCCAAACTCTGGGTTTTGTTTTTGGACTCCCGTTTCTGTAACAGGTGGAACCCCAGATGAGGGAGCCATGGCTAACAACCAAGGGTGTGAAAGGCTTTGGAGAGGAGATGGCATTAAATTAGAACTTACGGCTTGAGAAGACTTTCCCCAAGGGATGGAAGGCATGGGAGGCACTTCAGGCAGAAGAACCAGCTGGAGAAGAGATCTTTGAGGGCGTGGCAGATTGAGTTCTATCACTCCTGTGCTGGCTCCAGAAGGCTGGGTGGGACCACGATGTGAAGGGCTCTGAGTCTGGACTTCATTAGTTGCTGCTGGGAACTTACTGTATTAAAGGGTTTTTAGCAGAAGGCTGACACAATCATTTTGTGTTTTAAAAAGATGATTCTGATGAGGGTGGAGAAGATGAATGGCCTACGTTAACCTGAGCATTAGTGGTACCACACTGCCCATCCCTACCACTTCCAGGATCACTGTCTGTCGGTACATTTTGTAAAGAGTGAGTTTATCTCACATATCTTCCTGAGTGTTCTACATGGCAGCTATTTCTCCAGATTTCATGCACCTCCCCGCCTCCTCCGACAGCACTGCAGAGCTCTTCTTGCTTTGGTCCTAGTCATGTAATGGAACCAGAGCTGGATCCTCTTTAGAAAATGGGCCACGCTCATCTTTATTGTCCCACCCTGTAATGCCCCACCCTGCACAGAGTCCCCAGACATGCTAATTATGAGGAGTCTGTAGGCTCTCCTTGATTATTTTTATAAATCTAACATTTGCCGATATTCTTCATGTTTCTTTCATGGTGACAGTTGGTAGACCTTCAGGCAGCACCCTGGAAGCAGTTTTTAGGTCTTCAGCTGCTGGTAGTTTGTTCTACATGGGAGACTGTGAACAAGATCATTTCTCAACTGGCCTAACAACAGGACTCTGTGGCCAGTCTCCCTCAGACTTTCTGAAAGGCTTGGGGATAACAGAAGGGATTTTGAACACAAAAGAGAAAACTGAAATTTGAATGCTAAACATATTTGTACCTCAGAATAACAACTCAAGAAGAGTTAAGTGATTTGCTTATGGATATATCTAGTTCCTTGCGTTGCTCTCCTGTCTTGAGGTCTCCCTTTCTTCTCTCCTCCAAGAGGCATTCCTTCCTTAGGCCTCCCCAGGGCTAATCATTAACCCAAAGGGCAATAGGCTATTGTTGCCCTAAAACTTGACCAAGACAACCTGTGGGACTTGATAACCTATGGCCACACTCTCCTGAAGCCTGAGTTACTGTGGTCCAGTCTGCCATCATGAGAGGCGGACAGTGTGCAACAGAGAAGGCCCCTGAGGGCTATCTAGTAGAGAGGTCCATCAAGTGTGCCCACTTGTTCTTCAGAATGCAGTTGAGTGCCCCTCCCTCAGGAAGCCTGCTTTGAGCCAGGCCGGGCCAGGAGACAGGGTCTGCATGCATGGAGAAGAATATGCCATATTCCGTACATTCCAGCCTATGGTCCATTTAGACCTTCTGGTACCTGACGAAGTATTATTATAATACCCACTTTAGAGATGAGAAAACAGTCTTAGTTGTATATTTGTTTCCTACTGCTATCTTAACAAATTATCTCAACCTTGGTGGCTTAAAACAACATGTATTTATTTGTTTTATGGTTTTTGAGGTCAGAAGCCTGCAAGGGTTTCACTTGGCTAAATCAAGGTATTGGAAGGGCGGTGTTTCTTCTGGAGGCTGTAGGGAGAATCGTTTTTCTTGTTTTCTCTAGCTCTGGAGGCAGCATCTTCAGATCTCCTTCTCCTTTTGTAGGGACCCTTGTGAGTACTTTGGGCCCACGTAGATAACCCAAGATAATGTCCCCATTTTGAGACCCTTATTCACCTCAGCAAGGTCCTTTTTGCTGCGTATAGTAACATATTCACAGGTCGCAGAGATTAAGACATGCATATCTTTGGGGGCCATTATTCTGCCTGCCAAGGGTTGAACAAGTAGTGGAGCCAGTTTTCAAATTTAGGTTTAGCTCTAGTTGCCAAGCTAGTACCATTACCTACCTCTATAGCAAAAGGGAAGAAACAAGAAAGAGACATTATCCCTCATGTTGGTGGGAGGTAAGGGGAGAGCCTGGTACAAATGCACCCTTCATGGATAACTAATTATGCTTAAGAAAGATAATGGGATTCAGGGCCTACCTGAGTTATCTTCCACCTTGAAAGTTAAGCATTCATGCATTTATTTATTGAGCACCTAGTATGTGCCAGACACTGTTCTTAGCACTAGAATTCTCAGGCAGTGAAAAACATAGTCCCAAATCTTTGTCCTCATGGAGTCCTTCTGGTGAGGTGTATCAGTTTCCCACGGCTACCATAAGAGATGACCACAAACTCAATGGCTTAAAACAACACAGATTTAGTCTCTCAGATTTCTGGAGGCTGGAAATCCAAAACTAAGGTGTCAGCAGGGCCATGTTCCTTCAGGTTCTAGGGGAGAATTCTTCCTCTCCTCTTCCAGCTCCTGGTGGCTCCTGGTATTCTTGGCTTGTGGCAGCATAACTATATCTCTGCCTGTCTTTACATGGCCTTTTCTTTTGGTGTGTCCAAATTTTCCTTTTCTTTTTTTTTTTTATCAAGGTACCAATCATTGGACACCTTAAATTCAGTATGATCTCATCTTGAGATTTTTAACTTATTGTATGTGCAAAGATCCTGTTTCCAGATAAGGTCACTTTCTAGGGTTCTAGGTGGACATTAATTTGGGGGGAACATTATTCAACCTACTACATGAAGGAAGGTAGACAATACAAACATTCAGAAGGAAATAGAGAGCATGTCAGATAGTGATCAATGCCACGAAAAAAAAAGCAGAGGAAGGGGAAGGGAGTGCTGGCTGGAGGCAGAGGAGGTCGCAGCTTTCAACCAGCAAAGTCCTGGAAGGCCCCACAGAGAAGGGGACACCTGAGCCAAGACCTAAAGGAACATATTCAGCTTTGGGGATGTCTCCCCTCGACAGGACGTGGCTACATCTAGCTGAGTGGCCAGGAAGACAATTTGAGACAGATGATCATTCTGACTCTGCATTCATTCCTCCTTTACTTCCAATCTGTGTTTGAAGTCTGCACAGTGACATTCCTTTATGGTCCAGTGGGGCTCTAATGACAGCAGTAGTGATAATAATGGGATTTGGGGGCAGCCCCTCCTTATTGTGTGAGGGCCCCATTGTGCCGACTAATTGCCTAGAAGCAAGTAGGACAACTGTCTGTGGGGTGGATGCAGTGGGGAGCAAAGAGGAATAGTTATTTGGGCCTCCGGGCATCACTGAATTACCCTGGCAGAGAACTAATGTGCATATGGGTTCCCAAGAATACTTGGAAGGGATTTGGATTCTTTGAACCCTGGAGAGGGGTCTTGGGTGAACCTGAATCCACTGGGTTCTTCGCCATATCAGCTGTTAGAGGAGCTATGAATAAACCCTACTTATTTAATACAAAAAGGTGAAGAGAGGGAAAAAGAATCCATGAAGGGCCACAGGCGCACCCTTTGTGTCCTGACAGTTGACAGTGGCAGGGACAGGCAGAGGGCTCACGGTCCACAGAAGCCAGTTTTGTTTGGGAAGGCAGGCACCTGCGGTCCTCAGACCTCAGCATCCAAACTGCTTCGCTGCGCCAGCTCTTTAACTGATGCTCTCTGGCTTGGAACAAGTACCATTAGGGACACCCCTTTTAGTAAATATGTGTTTTAATGGAATAGATTTTTTTGAAATGACCTTACCTCAAGCAGCAGGCACTTTCATAAGTATTGATTGGCTTTAAATTCCTCAAATGTTTTCACTTGTCTTTGTGACCTAGCATTTGTCCTGTTCCCAGCAACTCCACCATGTTCTGTCTGCTGTAATATTTTATTCCAATGTTTGTATTCTACTCTCATGAGAGTGGACCATTTCTGATTTGCTATGCAAGGTATTTAATATTGCTTTCAGGAAGATGGGGTTGTTTTTGCCACCTGTTTACTGGTAGGGAAACTGAGGCCCAAAGAGGCTAAGGAATGTGCCCCCTGTTACATGAAGAATGTGTGAGAGAGCAGCTTTGAACCCAGATTTTCCTGACTCAGAAGGCGTCATTTTCCCATCTTTATTTCCATGCTACCTATTTTGTTTAAATGCCTCACTTAAATTCTCCAGTTCATGGTTTGCATTTGGAAAGAAAAATTCCAACTTTTAGTATACTCATCACCCACAAAAGAACCACATGGGGTGAAGGCCACAAATCCCTTTTGTGTGAGTGGTTCAGTCTGCAAATGTGTTTTCTGTGTGCTAAATAGCTCCAAGTTTCAAGACAAAGGCTGGTTTTCCACTACACCAGTTAACAGGCCAACCCAGTGAACAAAAGATCAATGGAACAACTTAGGCTGGTATCATGGAAACATAGACAAGAATTTAGTCACTTTAAAATTTAATTCTTAATCCAATTCAGCTAACTTTTGTTGAAAGCCAGCAGTGGGCCAGGCCCTGTACTAGGCCCTGGGGGAAACAAAGATGAACGAGGCTCTGCCCTGGAGAAGCTCACAGGTTAGTACAGGAAGCAGGCACTGGACAAATAATTTTATTACACAGGGAAAGTGCTCTTGTAGCTGGTGAGCAAGGTGTGGAGAGTCCCCCAAGAACTGTTTAGTCTTGGGATGAAAGATAGGTGTGATTAAGAATCTTCCAAGAAGGCCTGACCTGCGTCTGCCTTTTTACATAGAAAAGGCGTGCTGAATGCTGACCTGGTGTCTGTGAGCATTGCAAGTGGGCCGTCTGGTTAACCTTAGTGCCCAAATCCCTTTACCCTCACCCCTATATGTGTTTATTTGGCTAATGTCACCCACATTTTTGCCTAAATTCTTTTTACTTGCCCCTGTAATAAATATAACTACTAATATTTACTGTAAACCTCAGTTAAATAGTTATGTTTTTGTAACAACTCCATGGGATAGAAACTAATATTAACTGCCTTTCAGCAGATGAAAAGCCTGAGACACAGAGGCGGCACATGATTTGCCCAAGGTCACCAGCTGGAATTGGCAGAACCACTCTATACTTCCTTCATAAATTCTAAGCAGTCTGGTCTTTAATCAGTTCCTTGCAGAGACCAAGCTTTAAGTGAACTCAGGTTCTGGGCACATGCTCTTCCTTCTGCCTGGAATGCTATTCCCACTACTCTTGCTGTGGCCAGATTATTGTCTTCCTTGAGCTTTGAGATGAAATGCCATCTTTCTTGACTAGCCTGTCTAAAGTAGTTCCTCCCTGCATATTTTCATTTATGCAGAAGACTTACCATTATTATTATTATTATTATTGTCCTCACTCTAGGATATACAGTAGTCCCTCGCTATATCGAAGTTCACTTGTCGCGGCGGCCTCACTGTATCGCGGGATTTTTAAAAACATTATATTTAATTATTTATTGTGAATTTTTTGCTATATCATGGGATTTCACGGTACTGTATATGTATGTTGTTAAAGTTACATAGGTTTAAGAGTGTAGAAATAAATATAAGGTTCCTGCTTCACTGGAGGGTCTGGAACATAATACCCATGATAAGTGAGGGAATACTATATTGATTTTTAGACAGAGATGAAGAGGGAAGGATGAGAGAGAAATATCAATGTGAGTGAGAAACATCAATTGGTTGCCTCCTATATGTGCCCCAAATGGGGAACGAACCCACAACCTAGGTATGTGCCCTGACCGGAGATCGAACTCACAACCTTTTGGTGCATAGGATGATGCTCCAACCAACTGAGCCACCCAGCCAAGGCTTAACTTGAAATTATTTTAAATTAGCGTCTGCTTATTTGGTTTCTGTCTGTGTGCCTCACTAGTCTATAAGCTCATTAAGAGAGAGAGACTTTAAGTGGCTTATACGTTGATGTGTCCCCAGTGCCTACTACAGTGTTTGGTGTCCAGCGGGCACTCAGTAAGTATTTATGGAATGAATGCCAGATATGGTACAGGCTCTGGGGTGCCAAGCTGAACAAGATGGGCCTTTCCCATGGGGGGCCTATAATCCAGCCAGAAAGATCGGGAATCAAATCAACAACGAATGCAATGTGCCGTGTGTACTAGGAGCATGTGTAAGGTGCCATGGGACACGGAGCAGGGAGTGACTGTGTTGCCTGCAGGCTAGGCAGACATGAAAAAGGTGACATTGGACTGGTTGGAACAAGGAACACAATCTCACCAAGTATTGCAGGCGCCAGGGTGTTTTGGGCAGTAGAAGCAGACATGCTAAGGAGAGCTAGGGATGCTTGCACTGCGTGTGTTTATCAAATAACTGCTCTCTGCTAGGCATGATGTACTAGGTACTGTATTAGGGATCTGTGTTTTTAGGAGCTTACAGGCTAAATAGAGACACAGACTTTTATCAACCCACAATTACCTGGGGATGCATTTGGAAGGGAAGGCAGGGGTTAGAGCATAGTGTTAGGGTAAAGAGAGGAGCATGGACGCATGTGTTCTAGGCTCCAGGTCATGAGAAGGAGGCACATGGGTAGAGGATCTTGATGTAGATAAAAGGGCGCCACTGAAGAATTTTAAGTAGGAAGTGATAGAATTAGCTTTGTGCTTGAGCATAACCTATATTAGTGTGGAAGCTGACTGGAGCTGGGAAGGAGGGAGACCAACTGAGAAGTTGCTGCAGGAGCTCAGGTGAGAGGAGATGGGCAAGGGTAGAATGCAGGAGATAGCACAGAGCAATACTTAGCATTAATAGGTCATGATCAATTGAGTATGACAATTGAGAAAAAGAGCCAAACAAGGCCAGAGTTTTCTAATTTGATCTGCCATTTCGATTACTGCTCCTTAACCAAGATCGGGCAGTGTTTCCCAATGTGCACACTAGAATTGACCCTCAATCAAAAAGTTGGAAGGTGGTGCATTATTCATTCCCATCTTGGCAAGTTACAGAGCACACTAGCATGTTCAAGGCTCTGAGAAGTCCTGCAGTAGAGAAACTTAGCCAGTGTTTCCTACATTTCTTAGCAATAGAACCTTTAACACTAACACCCAAAACAACCCAGAGGACACACTTGGAGAAATGCTGAGAAATGAAATAAAACCTATATTTTCCTGTGTGGCTCATGCTCTGGATAGACTTGTTCACTGTTAATCTTGGCATTTATGATGTTGCTATCCTGGTCAAATTTTGAGGATTTTGACGTAGGAGTGAGAGAATGGGCACCAGAACCAGACTGCTAAGATTCACACCATGCTGTCTAACCTGTCTGAACTGCAGTTTCCTCATCTCCGAAACGTCCCTTTGTGAGAACAAGGTGGTAGGATCGATGAGTTAATTCCTGGAAGACCCTAGAAACAGTGCCTGGCCCATCAGAAAGGCTCAGGAAGTGTCAGCTCTTGTGAGAGGCAATTTAGGGTAGTAGGTGAGACCATGGACTTAGAAGCTAAACTGTCTGGTTTTGTATCTCAGCCCTTCTGCTCACTAACTCTGTGACCTTGGGAAATTGCCTTCTGTGCCTCAGCTTCTCCCATTTGCAAAACAGGGACAATTATTGCACCTACCCATAGGTTTGTTGAGAAGAAGAAATGAACCAAATCACACTAAAGAATGTTACCTGGCATGTTAGATATTTTGGCGTTTGTAAAAAAATTAAATTGCTTCTTAATTATTAGCATAGTTTTACCATGATTTTCAGCTCCAGCGACGAAAAAGCCATTTTTCAGCTTTCTCAGTGGTGCTTTGGCCTTGTATCTTGGCATTCCCCCTTCCTGAGTCTGCGGGCCTTGACTCCATTAGTCTGTCACCATGACTTCCTATTCTCTTCTATTCAGTTGGGTTTGGTTTCTTCATCTCATGGACTGACAATGTTAATGAAAGTCCCCTGGTTCTGGGCAGCACCGGGCCCCTTCTCTGGGCTTTGTGCCTTTCTTAAAAATACAGACACCTGTTTCAAATCACTTGGCAGAAGACCTTGGGATGCTCTTGTAGTAAAACTTTCCCCTGCGCGGACACAGTCTCTTGTTCCCTCAGAGAGAGTCTGGATTGTGTCCTTGTTAAAAGTTTTCTGATATGATATCAGTATAGAATCTTTGGAACAGGTCACATCAACTCCCACCTTTAAGCCAATTACCTGATATTTAGTTATCAGTTTCCTTCAGGGACTGTCTGCTCTTGGTGAACAATTACATTAGAGGACACTGATGAAATTCTAGGGGCCGGAAGTAGAAGTTACATTTCTGAGTTTAGAGTTTCTATTTCAAGGTTGAGTAAGAGGTAAATTTTTTCTGAGAGATTCTAGCCTAATAGAGTCGGATTCTCAAGGTCCCCAGCTCGGCCCATGGACATTTCACCCGCCTGGAAACTTCAGCTCCTTATAAGAGGTGGGTCTGCCAGTTCTTTATTTTGGCATGAAAACAATTAATAATTTAAACCACACCCATTAAAAAGTAGAAATAATGTATAAATACAATACTATAATAGTAAATTTAAAAGTTGATCCAGCTGGGCACTGTTCCCAGACTATCAGCTGAGCCGTAACATGAACAAGAAGAAAAACCACTATAGAATGCAAATGGTGGCAATCTCATTGTTTTCTGATACTCTTTTATCACAAATATATAGTAATGAAGTGACATTATGGATAAATAGGTTTTGTAGACTAACCTGGGAACCTAATCACTGTTTATAACATTATTTCTATGGGGAGACAAGAGTATTCCATATTATAAACAGTAATGGTTTGCAAGCAAAATTTTTTTTAAACAATAGATTTGTAAGTTGGGGACCATCCTGAAATTTTAACCTGAAGTTGGATATTCTGTATTCAGGGCTAGTGACCCATGAAAATTAGAGACCTCTCAGAGTCCCCACCCCTCCAAAACCCTTGTTACCCTTTTCTCCCTGCCTCACCTTCTGTCTCTCTGCTGCTGGGTTCCTCATCTCTGTCATCTCGCCCTCGCCAAGTCCCAGCCCTCCCCTCCAACCACTGTTGAGACCCTAGAAGGTCAGGAGGAACTCTGAATGTCTTTATCCTTTGCAGCTTATTAAATGGCAACCAGGGCTCACAGGAGGCCATGCAATGAAGTGGCCAAGGGTGTGGTTCTGAAAGCCAAAATTCGGTCACTTGTGAACGGGTGACCTTGGCCTGTGATTGCAGTTCTCTGAGCTTCAGTTTCATCCCTGTAGAATGAGGTTATATGAGGGCTAGTGGGGAAGTACTAACTGTGAACACTCAGACCCATGCCTGGCCTGGGGCAGTGTCCTCTCTATGCAGGTGCATGGTGGGGTAGTTACTAGAGGATGTTAGGGTTTAGACAGGTTTCCATAAACTCAGGAAGCAAACCCACAGTATGAAAATACTTTCTAAATTCTAAATAGCCAACTTAGAAACAGATGCCTGGAATCTCCCTGTTCATGAGTTGGGGCCACGGTAGGTTTTGAACATGCTTTATGTTCAAAATGGGGGGAGGGGTGGTCCATGTACTTATACAGTTGAGTGACTATATCAAACTCTTATTATTTTGAATCAGTTAAGCTCTACAGCAGATCTTATGGCAAACTAATAAGAATAGACTCTCTTAAATAGTTGCATTCACTAAATTGTTTCCACATACAATGTTTTCCACCTAAGGAAAGTTTTTTGTTTCTGTTTTTAACTTATTGTTTTGTTTTGTTTTTCCCTTCAGCCAGTCTTTTTTTTTTTTTTTTTTTACACTCGAGATGGTTTTATTTCTAAATTTGCAAATGTGCTAGTGTTGCTCATTGGCCTTATCATGTAAGCATGAGATCTAGCTGGATAAAGGACTAGAAAAATAAAATACTGCTTGGGGATCTTAGGACTTTTGGACGGATTCCCAGTAATGGATGGGGCAAAGGCAGTAGACTAAGGTAAGGAAAGCAAATCTGTCTCTGCCATTTTCTCCAGAATGCACTCATCCTACACTGAATCCAATTTCCCTCCTATCTTTGGCCCAAATAAAATGAAATGAAGCCAGTTAAGAAATCCGTCTCTCTGGGAGTGCCTCATTGAGGATCCCCCACATCAAGCCTCATGTCTGACAATGTGATTTTAATTTTATTTGGGCAATAGCTTAAATATTTATGCACTTGACCATTGCTTTTTCTTTCCTTTTTTTTAAAGGATTTTATTTATTTATTTATTTATTTATTTATTTATTTATTTAGAGAGGGGGGAAGTAGGGAGAAAGAGAAGGAGAAAAAATAAAAACATTAATGTGAGAGAAACATCAATCAGTTGCCTCTCATACGCGGCCCAACTGGAGACCAGGCCTGCAACCCAGGCATGTGCCCTGAACAGGAATTGAACCTGAAACCTTTTGCTCTGCATGATGACACCCAACCAACTGAGCCATGTTGGCCAGAGTGACCATTGTTTTTGTTCAGACATAGGAATAGAGGGTTAGCTTTCAAAAGGGATCATTTCAAAGTAACTGGTTTTGTTTACTAAAATGTGGGACCTCTAAGATCTGCTCCCTTCCTTAAGAAATTTGAATGTGTGGGTAATGTGCTGTCATGAAGATTTTATAATTTTTAATATTGGAGAAGTAATAAGACACTATGTTGGCTGACCGTCTGGTTATACATTCTTGGTGTCATGGTGGGTTTTTTTTTTTTTTTTTTTTCAATTTTATTTTTTAACTGGTGAGAAACAAGGAATGGGAGTTTAGAAATTTCAAATTTTCAAAGGTGCTTTATAAACAAGGAATTTATGTTTAGTTGCTTAGCATGGTTAGATTTTATTTTTACCTTATACAAAATAGGAAATGAAAAGTTTATTTTATATATTCATATGTGTGTGTGTGTGTGTGTGTGTGTGTGTACACCATATTTTTCGCTCCCTAAGATGTACTTTCTTCCCCCAAAAGTGGGGAGAAAATGTCTGTGCATCTTATGGAGCAAATATTGCATCACAAACTGTGATGTATATTACCTGGCCTGTCAGTGGTGGCAACAGCTGTTAGAAAAGGAAGTGGTGGGCCCACATGAAACCCCTGGGAACACTTAATGTCCCACTTTACTGCTGAATATCAGGGTGTCTGGTCAGTATGAAGATAGCGAAGAAAGTGATATCAGTGATTTTGAGCAACTGAGCTTCATAAATTCTGACACTAGCAATGATGAGTTCTTGGGGTTCCCAGAAAACTAGAAGAGTACTTGAACCTTGAAGTCTCTCCTCATTTGTTAATGACAGTGATGATGTTCTTAATATTGCTGTTGACTGCTGTTCACTTTACATGGTTGAAATATCATTCTGTTATATTTTATTAAATATTTTAGTACACCATTTGGTTCAGAATATTTTTTTCTTGTTTTCCTCCTCTAAACCTAGTTGTGTCTTATGGTCAGGTGTGTCTTACAGTGTTAAAAAATGTGTGTGTGTGTATATATATATACACATATATGTATGTGTATATATATATATACACACCAAAAAAATAAATGAAAAACTTCCACTCCTAATTTTTTTTCCTTCTCTGGCCCCAGATGTGAACTTCTAACATATATTAAAAATAGTTTCTTTACTGTAAGTAGGAGTCAGATATAAATTATAGAGAAACTTTAGAAAGAAAAATCACCAACAGGAAGGACCTATAGAGATTTCACATTTCATCCATTTATTCAAACATATTTATTGAAACCCTAGTATTTGAATATCATGCTGCCAGACACTGAAGGATTTGCTGAAGAAATATTAAAAACTTTCTCTCTTCCTTTGAGGAGCTTAGAGCTTACTGGGGAGAAATGACATAGACATATGAAACAGTTAAGTTGTAATTCAAGGCAGCATATGATTAAATACCAAAATATGTGGATCCGACAAGAAATGCTATAAGAGTTCAGAAAAAGGATTGATAACTCAGTGGCACTACTGTTTTCTGCCTACAAATTGGCAAATCGTAGCACTATTTGTATGAAATATTTTACACTTGTTTTTTGGCAGCCTTAGGCCTTGACTCCCAGGCAGCATTAAGTGCCTGCAAAAATATTTGTATTCCAATCTCTGTAGAGCTGGCTTTTTTTTTTTTTTTCCCTTATAGGCAGAGGAAGTGCCTTTTACAAATGAGAGTGCACATGACTGGCAGGTAGTTTTTGACAGTCATTATCTCTTTCAATTACAAAATAAGAAAAGGGCCTCATCAGTTTCTGTTTTCTAGTCCAGTGATACTTGTCCCTCCCTTGCAAACTCCCGCTGACATTGAGAGGTGGTTTAATTTGAACTTAATGTCCATGACAGATGAGCTAGCCATCAAGGGTCAGATAAATTTATGGCTTTGGAGAATTGCCAGTGAAAATCCCTATGGTCATGGTGTTGGAGAAGGAACTGACACAGATGTAGGTGAGGTCAGACACAGATGTGCTCTCTGTGAGCAGGGTTCCCCTAAACTGTCACAATATGATGACGAGCTGAGAATATTGTGCATGTGGATGATGTTTAATGAAACTTACTGGCTTCCTGTGCTATTTGTGTCATATGCAAATTAGCACAGAGCTCAAAGACGAAGCCATGGAGCCTAAATTCTTAAAAATTAAAAAAAAAAAAATGAGAGAGAGAGAAAAGGAAGAAGAAGAAAGAAACACTTGTAAAATGTCAGCACATGTCAAATACAGGATTTGGGCCCACATCCCGTTTTCCTCAGATCCTCTCAGGGACTCCCCACAGCTGAATGGAGTTATCGTTTGGTTGCCTTTCAATCTCATGATTCATGAATTTTCAGTTTCTTGTAAAACTCAATGTCATTGGTTCTCTCCCACCCCTTCATTTTAACCATAAGCCTTAAGGAGGCATAAATATCAGAGATGTTCTGTTTTTTTCCTTGATGTTACTCGATGAAATGTCTGAAGAGAGCAACACCATTTGAAAATAATACAGCACTTGATGTTCATTCTCGTTGTTGGGTTGGCAGCCCTTCTGGTGAGGCAAGAGTTCCCAGGTCAGCATGCCCTAGAGTGTCCGAGACAGCAAGCAAACCAAGTGATCTCACCACTCCTCTTCTGATCATGTTTAGCAAAGTAGTTGGCCCTGGCCACAACCTGATTTATTTGGGGCATCCTCTGAGCTGACTGACTTGGGAAGGTGACCCCGAAAAGTGTTTCCCCCATATCTTTTGATATAATTTGGTGTATCTGTACAAATAAATGTAGCACATAGTTATGGAATGTCTTATCAAATTCTTGGGAACACGCTGCCCTTGACACATTTTTATTATCATACTACAAAGCACAAAATAAGTAGCTTTTTGTTTTTAACAACAACAAAAAAATTATAATAGGTTAGTGTTCTGGGAGTGAATTGCAAACCTAAAATGTATACAATATATAAACCCTTTCTTGGGCTATTCTTTGCTAGGTTTTTCTAGCAAAGGTAGCTCTTTTATTTCAGAATCCACAAGAGGAAGTGCTTTCGGTGTATGTGGAGGTGGCATCTGGAGAGATAGCTCTCTGCCCTGAGACACGATAGAAAAAAATGCTCTGCTGTTTTCCTGTTGCTTTTTGTGGTTTTAGCATCTCCTTCCTATTCTCGCGCAGTCAATAATCCACTGTACAAAATCTGGTATTTTGTACTGAAGCCAGTATGTGAAAGTTTTAACTAATGCACATGTGGAGTTACTGTTTTGTTGCCCCCCCCCTTTTTTTAATAGATGTGCTTTTAAAGATGATTGTGTACATTCAGAGAACTCAGAAAATTGGCTGGATATTTCATCAGGACCTAAAAAGTGCCCTCAAATTCACATATCTCAAAGAGGTAAAGATAAGGTAAGAGGAAAGATTTTTATTTGTCTCTATTGTCTCATTTTGCACAATTGATGCTAGCTTCCTGCTGCATGTAAAATATCTATTAGCAATCAAATATGCTTAGTTTGGAGAGTCATTCATTTAGTTAACTAATATAAAGTGCTATACACTCTGCAAGACGCTAGGGATATGGCAGAGTCCAAGACACATCATGGACCTGCCCACATGGAGTTAGTTATCTTGTGGAGCTGCAGATGACCCTCAATAGTTGAATTTAAAGAAGAGATGGACGTTTAGCATAGTAGGAAAAAATATTGATTAAAGAAATAAAGGAAAAAGAAATTCAGATTCATGGTCAATAAGATGCCTTAAATGTGGCTTAGTGTTGAATTTTGTTTCATTTTATGATTCGTCTTCCTTATGTGTTCAGGCTTCTCCTAACAGCTATTTTATGAACCTGGCTTCAAGCAATATTGGTAGCAGGGAGAGAAACCAACATGGGCAGTGAATATTGCAAGTAGGGTCCCTTGGAAAGAAAGCCAGTTGGCTCTTACCAAGGCAGAACTGCCAATCAGCACTGTCATTGGAGGAGAGAAAGGAAGAAATGAATGCATTAAAACATTTCCTGATTCACATACCAACCATATCCTATGGGAAAATGGAACTCCTGCCTTGCTACCTCAGCAGTGCTGTAAGGAGATATTTTCTCCCTAATTATGGCTCTTGTATTATGAATAATTGTACAGAATCCCCATCAACAGCCAGTTGACCTGCTTGTTGCGCTCCCTCTGTTTTATTGGAATGTCACATTAACAAGGAAATGGGCCACTTCCTTTTTTCTCTTACACTTTGCCGATTCAAATAGCAAGAACCATACCACGTAAGGTGATTTAACATTTAATAAAGGAGAGCCAGAGCATTTAATGAATGATGAAAAATAAAAGAATCAAGCTTTGAAGTCATGAATGATCAGAACTCAAGGATTTAAGATTATTTAGTGGTTGTCACTTTCCTTGTCTCCCTAGGGTGCAGGTAAAAACAGAACTTTCAAAGCCTTCATCCAAACAGGCCTGAGGCAAGAGAGAACAGATTCCATAAAAAAGGTGCTTCGGCATCTAAGCATAGTTATGACCTAATTTTTGTTTCTCTTATCAGTCTGAAAAGTCTTTGGTGCTGATAGAGAATGACAGAAAATACCATGATCCCTACTCCACTCAGGACTCTGATAAGTGGTTAAGATTATGGAAGCTTTTTTCTTATATCATCTTGAAAAATTTAAGGGTAAGAATTCAGCCAAATAAAGTGAGGGAATGTCACTTGTTCATTAAGTAAAAAGTGCTGCTTACATAATTTGCTTCCCTGACTTTGGGTTTACTAGTATAAATTAACCACCATTTGTATCTGGTCCGGAACATACTGCATGAAAAATGTTTACCACCCAAACAACCACGAGGACTTTCTTCCCCACCCCAAGTCCCACTGTGGTTTACCGTACTCCCTTTAGAGTCTTCCCACACAACCATTATCTCAATCTCTCTGGCTCATCATTACTCTCAGGGTCAAGGAGATAAGAATTTAGTAACTTGAGTAAAGCTAGTCTCTGAAACCAACTTTGGACTGATTATTTTAACAGTGTTGATAAGACATTTGACTCCATCTCTTAGTCATATTTCAAAACTATTTCTATCCTATGGTAATTTATGACTTACCTGAAAGTCTCAGATCTTTGTCTGTTAAGTAATACCTGATCCTGACCTGTAGAGATGGCAGTCCATGGTTTTCCTCAGTTACACATCCTAGCTCCCTTCATAGAGTGTTTGCCAACTGCCCATCATGTGCCTCATAGCATTCTAGTAACTTTCTAGGTATAGAAAGATCCCATATAACACAGAGACTCTGTTTCCAAGAAGCTTCATCTCTTTACATAAAACAATTAGAACATAGTATATTGTCATCCTCATTAAGAAACTGACCTTAAAAAGAAATCATTAGATCGATTCCAATTACCTTGGAGGGATTTCTAAGAGGTTTTATTGAGTAAAAACAGCAGGATGCTGAAAAATATGTGTAGCACAATCTTGTATTGATCAAGAAAGTCCCTATATAAGTTACTGTGTATATGTCTCTATAGAGTTATTTGAGAAAAATGTGGAATAATTCATTACCAGGTTGTAAACATGGGCTCCCCTGATGGAATGACTGAGGTGGTAGAGAGGGAAGACATAGATAAGTAAAAGGAGAAGAAAAATGAAATCCTTGCATATGCAAACACAAAAAAAGGATGTAGGGTATGTCCTGGTTTTGCATTATGTAAAATTATGTTTGTGCATACCTATAAGGAGATTTTTAACCTCCAGTAAAAATAGCTTATACTGATAAAAACAAAAACAGACATAGAAATAAAATATTTCCCAAAGTGTGGTTTCTAATGGAGAGTCACTAAAAACTTTCTTTTACAAATCAGAATGAAAACAAGGAATTTCACCATCACTAATACAATCAACACTATTTTTCAAGTTCTGTCCAATCCATTACTACAGGAAACAAGTAATAGAAATAATTATTGTAATGAATAGACAAAAATATCATTATTTGCCACTCTTAAGTGGTTGTATATCTGCAAAATCTAAACACATTAGCTTTTATAACTATTTAAGTTAATACAGGTAAAATGAAGTGCTAAGTGTTCAACAAGCATTTAAGTATCAATAACCTTACATGTGAAGTAAAACAAACTGTTAATGTCTATTAATAAAAGATTTCATTCATTAAAACAATGTAAATATTCAGTTATAATCTTAAAGACCAAGGTATATACCCTATATTTAAAATTATTTTTACTAGGAGATGCATGTTGAAGACAACTACCAAAAATAGTAATTTTGGCTTTACAACAGCTTGTCTTAAGCAATTTTTAAAAATAGTAATTAGAATGTGGGCAGTGGTCTATTGAGGCTATTTATAATTCATAATAGAAAACCTTATCAGTTGAAAGCATAAGCATAAATAAAAATAAAAGCAAAAACACACACGGTATTTCTTTGGAAGATGCAGAAAACATCTTGACTGTATCCAGATACATACTAGGTTTCTTGGCGGGAAGATATTGTAGAAATGTCACATCTTCCTCAATCTGTTTTCTAGATTTCATGTAATCCCAGAGAAATTTGAATAGACTTTGCCTTAAAATTAATATAAATTCATTTGGAATAATGTGAAATGGTCAAGAATATCCAAAATATATTTTGGAAAAAAAAAATTTAAGCAAGCCCATTTCCATATGATAATAAATCAGCCCATGATTCTGGTTTAAAAATAGGAATATACTTTTTACTCTATTACATGAAATAGAGTAAAAAGCTGAGGAATAGATTTTTAAAAATTTAAAGATCAAATGCTATAAAATAAAAGAAAATATCTCATGAAAGGTGCTAAGATAACTGGCTTACAATATGGAACTGTAATTCAATTCACACTTTACATTAAATATAAAAATAAAATTTAGGCTAATTAAAAAATTCATATGAATAGCCAACACAGAAAAACTAACAGAAAATAGGACTGAGCATCAGATAATTTGAAAGTATAATTTTTTAGCTTTGAAGCAATAAATTATGCAGTAACAAAAAAAAATTCACATGCTTGACTTTTAAAAAATCTATACAACAAAAAGTAAGTAATAACTAAATCACACACTTCAGGAAAACAGTTACAATAGGCAAAATATTAATTACAAGGTATTGAAGCTAGGAGAATTTAAAAAGGAAAACACCAGGACACCAAAAAGTAAGTGGGCAAAGTATATATTCTCACAAGAAGGGGTTTAGAGACTTAGACATGGATATGGCAATATGTTTAGCTTTACCAGTTATCAGATAAATGCAAATTAAAGTGATAATAAGATATGCTAACACCTACTGTTGGCAATGCCAATTTGCACAATCTTTTTGAACACCAATTTGGCAATACATTGCAAAAGTCATAAAAGTATTCATTCTTTGAAGCAGTGAATCCAGACTTAGAATTCTGAAGAAGTAACTTGAAAGAAGAAAACCCAGAAGCATACAGATGCTATTGCAGTAGCCTTCATTGAATTAGAAACCTGGAAATAATGGAACTATTTGGCAATAAGGGAAATGGTTAAGTAAAATACAGCATGTTGGGTGACCTGGTAGGATGTTCATTGGCCCCCATGGACGCCATCAGCTAATTGAGACTCAAACTCTATCTTTATCTGATCCTTTGTGTCTTCATTTTCTTTTTATCCGGCATAGTTCAAGAAAGAACTATCAACCTGCGCAGGATTCCCATGTTGGGTTTATTAAGCCGACGCTTCAGCTTTTTAACCATACTCACTTGGAACCCAAAATTATACAAAAATACCTTCAACTTCTTGGCTAACCTCTCCTACCACTGCACTTGAAAAAACCTTGCTGTCTCCTATTTTCACATCACCACAAACTGGCTTTTGCCCTACTGTTCCCCAGAAACTGTTCTTGCCAAGGTCATTGCTGAACTCCAGGTAGCCATTCCAGCAGATGCGAGAAGTCCACATTGTACCTGGTGGACAGGCCAGGTTCTTGAAGCCCTCTCTTCCATTGCACACGCTTTCCTTGCTCTTCTCTTCAGCCTGCCCCTGCCGCCCTTGCTGGCTGCTTCTCCTTAACTCTAAATATTAGAGTTGCTTCAGGCCCAGTTTTGGCTCTTTCTCTTTTCTGTCTCTACTTTATCCACAGACAATCTTATCCACTCCCATAACCATATGTTCATGTCTCCCTTATCTCCACCCAGATTGTGCCTCCAAGCTCCAGGCCCCTGTCCTCTTGATTGTCAAACAAGTATTTGAACTAAACACAAAATTGAAATCTTGAATTTTCTACCCAAAGTTGGCCTCTCCCTGTGTCCCATCTCAGTGCATGGTACCTCTATCCATCCATTTGCTCACTCAAATCCTTCATATCCACACACCCCGCTTTCAATCCTGCCCGATGCTGCCTCTAAAGGGCATCTTGATCTGTTCATTTTTTCTCATTTCCACTGTACCTTCACAGCCCAGGCTTCTGCCATTTCTTTAGGATTTCTGAATACTGTGTGGCCCTAAAACTAGGCTAGGTTTAGTCTAGTGAACTTTTCCATGCTTCCATTAGACTGTAAGCTCTTTGAGGGCAAGGACCATAGCTGTTCGGATCACTAAAGTATTCAGTACTTTGTGCAGCTCTTGGCACATGCTAAGTGCTTGATAAATGTTTGTGGGATAAATAAGTGCAATAATTACAGTTATGTTACAACTACATATGTGAAAGCTAGAAGGAAATGTGGAAAATTTAAAACAGCTGGTAAAAATAAGATTTAAACAAACTTTCTGATACTTTTGTTATGTTTGAACAGCAAAATACATTGAAGACATATACGTATACAGGATAATATAGGACGTGACCATGTCGCTAAGATGCGTGGTGCAGATATGAATGCAAGTGCGTGAGAGTTTAGCCAATTGTTGGAGATGAGCGAGTGGGAATGGTTTGGGGTACATTACTGGCCTCCAGCTCCTACAGACGGCTGTACTCTGGTTCTTGTAGGTTGGGCTGTAAGAACTTGCCTCCTTCCAGCATGATTGTATGTCCCAGAAACAGGGTTCTTTGAAAATGGAACTATGGGGTTGACCCCCAGGCCACGCGAGAATAGATTTAGCAAGCTTATTAGAGGACAAAAGATAGCAGAATCTTAGGTGGCCCAGCAGAAAGTCCGGGCAGAGGTCAGAAGTATGACAGAAGAGGGACACTTCCCGGGTGGTCTGGGACAGCAGCTCTTCACCCCAGAGATAGGGTTACCACTTTTTCTGCTCCCAGCTTCCTAATGCTTAGCCCACCTTCCCACCAGATCCCCTTCATGCATCTGATACAAAGGGGCCCACCATTGGTATAGTAATTCCTTTAATTTGCCTTTTCAACAGGAAAACTGTGCCTTTTTCCTTTAGTTAATTCATTGGGAGAAAGTTGATGTAGAGGAAATTTCAAGATTTTACTTTTGTGTCCCCTTGTGTATACACACACACACGTGCAAATAGCCACCACCTCCAAATTTGATCATACATTTGACTAAAACCTTAAATAATTTTAAAAGTAGATTTCACAGACCACCTTCTTTAACTACAAGCTAGTATTAGCAATAAGAAATACAAAGCTGACCCCTGGAAAATCAAGGTACACGCTCTTAAATGAACCCTGGACCAAAGGAAAACAAATGAAAAAAATCCATGTGTTTAGATGGGAATACTTACTATCACAAAGATGTATATTCTCCTTAATACTATATGTTTATAGTACACTTCCAGTTAGACTCAGTCTCCTTACTCCCTTTGGACAAAACAGTCTTAAACGTTATATGGAAGAATAATGTCTAGGAAATGCTAAGAAAATTATGAAAATAAGGATAGTAAATATACTTATCAAATAGTAAGTATATTTAAAGTCACAGTAGTAAAAACTTGGTGACATTGCAATAGAAGTAGATCAAAACATAATTGGAACAGAGCAGAATTCTGAAATAGGTCCTAGATCTGTGGTAATTTAATATATGATGAAAATGGTTATTTCAGTTCAGTGGGCAAAAGAGTTTCTTTGTTTTGTTTTGTAAATGGTTGTGACATAGCTGATTAACCATCTGGATAAAAATAAAGTTGGACCCTTATCTCATGCAATATATAAAAGTAAATCTCAGATGGATCAAAGATATGAGTTTAAAAAATAATAAAGGTGGTGAGACAGTTTTATATTTGCCTGTAAGCAAGGGTTTGGGAAGAACCTTGTAATCAACACAAAGAACCTATATTTGATTATATTAAAAAATGTTGTGTAGGGTAAAAGATAGCACACACAAGTTATAAGAAAAACAGTAGATTAGGACAAAATATTTGTCAGTAATATGACAGAGAAGGATTAATATCTATACTATATAGAGAGCTCTTAAAAATTGATCAGAAAAAACACAAAAAAGAAGACAAACAGTCCAAGAACTGAGTATGTGATTCAGAAAGGAGCAAACCAAAGAGTCAATAAAACACTTTTCTTTACATGGGCAACCTGAGAAGTGCTTCTATGGCAGGTCAAAGGGTGAGTTCACTTAAGGCTCTAGAATGGATGGAAATGAGGCAAAAACAATGACTTGGCTCCTGAGTCATCTTCTTCCCCACACAGACTCTGGTAACTTTGGTGGGAAGCATCCCTCCAAGACGCTCGGGGTGCGTGGTGAGGAACGCGGACACTGGCAGGGAGCTCTGCAGGGGTGAGAGCGGGCCGAATGAGACCTGCAGCTGCAACATCCTGACCACAGCATCCTACAAAGGTAGGTGGGCTCTGCTGCTTTTTGTTAGAAAGTGAAAAAGGCAATAGAACCTCCCGAGTTCAGACGGCCCAGAGAGCAAGTTAAAGGGCAAAAAATCTGAATAGTCCCACGCTGTACACTCACTCTCTCCCTACCTCCTGCTCCCTGCTTTCCCCCTCGGTCCTGCTCACCTCTGTCCTACCTCTTCCATGACTACGGGAACCCACTATTAAATGTGACTGAGAATGACAGAGGATGGTAAGTTGGATAGACGAGTGTGTATAGTAAAGTGAGAGACCACTGGGCTGATCTACCCAAATGGTTCAGAGAATTCAGACATCTGAAGAGTTGTAGCATCCCTGGTGAGAAGAGAAAATAGTGGCCAGTGTTCTATTATCTTAAGTTCCTTGCATTTATTCATTCATGCAAGAAGTGTATGTTGAACAATGACTACATTCCAGGTACTATGCTAGATGCTAGGGATACGGTAACCAAAAAAGGCTGACCTGGTCTTTGGTCATGGTGTTTATAGCCTATTTAGGGGGTAAAGACAAGTAAACAGCTTGCTACAATGTAGTGTGTGAATACAGAGAACAGAGCATACCATGGGAAGTATGTGAAAAGGGTGTCTAACTGGATTGGGCGGGGGACAGAGGGGCAAGGAAACCTTCCTGGGGGATGAATAGAGTTGAGCCAACCAGAGAAGAGGGGGAAGAGTGTTCCAAGAAGAGACCCAGTAGTATGATGGCCAGGAGAGAGAAAGCTTTGTTTGAGGAGCCAAAAGAGGTTCAATATAGCTAAGGCAAATGGGGGAGGGACAGGTCGAAAGCGAAGTGATGAAACATGGATATCAAAGAAGGAACAAAGTGTCTGGCACAAAGTAGCCATTTGCAATCAATAGATTTTTGTTGCATGAATGAATGAAGAATGGGCTAGAGGAGGGAAGGATTGAGTTCTGAAAGATCAGGTAGAAGGAGAGCTGTTGCCGTGGCCCAGGTGAGGCAGCCTGTGAGAGCTGAGGTAGAGGCAGCGGGGATGGAGAGGATGGATGGATTCCAAAGATGCTTAGGAGTTACAATAGACAGACTGAGAATTCATGAGTCCCTTTGGGTAAGAGAGACCGGAAGTAGAGTCAAGTTCATGGTTCAGTATTCCTAGAATGGGTGAAGCTGAGTTTTGTGGTGAGAGCTGGTGTTACCTTTTAACTATAAATCCCTCAAAATTGAATGCACCAGGCCAGAGAACCAAGCTTAAAAAAATTCCTCTCTGCTGTTGGGCTCATGGTGGCTGATTGTGTCTGAATTGCTTGAAACATGATTTCCGTTTTCTACTTTTCTTTGTCCATACTATACAGCCTTTGTGATGTGCTTCTAGTTAATATTAGTCACTAAAGTGCAGATCTTGCTCACCTATAAAAATTTATACTTCTGAAGTTTTTGCTGTTACCTTGTAAAGCTAGCTGGTTGCTTTTAAAGCTTCCATCAATTGCACCCAAGCCTTTGCCTACCCTTTTCTGAATGCCTTGCATGTTCTGAGCAGACAAACGCACTTCCCACCTCTTGCACTCCCAGCCAGCAGCCATTGCCAAACTGTTGTCCATGACCTAGAGTAACCTCACCCCTCTCACCAAATGCTATTGCCCTTCTGCTTTGAAACTTTCAGGGGCAAGTCACCTCTTCATACAGCTTTCCTGGATTCTGCTCTAACTGTCCTGGTCATTCTAGCACCCCCTTGGTCTCCCACAGGCACTCAAGGTGCTACATGGACCTCAGACCACTCCTAGAGCGTTTCCTTGACTACTATCATTCTGGTGTTTTTTTCCACCTAAGTTACTTTATTTCTTCCAGAATAACTAAATGCTTCGAGAGCAGAGATCATATGTATTTATTTCTCTGTGATATTTCCCACTATTGTTCTGTGCATAGTTGATACTCAGAAAAGTACAATGTTTGCTAGTCTTCATCACTGGACCCTTGTAGATTCCGTTGACATGTATTTTCACTGGGTGGCCCTCAGTGCTAAATATGCATGTGTTTGTTCTACTGACACTTAGCAAGTGTCTGTTCAAATGCTCTTGCTAAGAGGTCAAACCAGCCCTCCAAATCTCCTGTCTTAGAACAGAGGATTATCATTTTACACAGATCTATTGTATGTGAGCAGAATTTTATGGGCCGTCCTGGCTTTCAGAATGAATTTCGTTGCTCTGGAGAAGCAACTTAAAGTCAGGACTCTCAGACTTTTGAAACCACACACTACTAAAATTTCAGTAAGAAAATCAGAGATGCCAACAAAGTTAGGCCAACTTCTTGTTCTGTCAAGGAAAGGCTTTCACTTTAAAAATAATCATCATCTACTAGCACCATTAATTTACAAAAGAAGAAGATATTAATACCAAAATGGTGGTAGTGAAAACAGCACAGAGTAGCTGGCAGTGCTCCCTGGTCACACCAGGATGTGAAAGGCACCCAAACCTGGCTGTAGACAGTCATTCTGTGGGCAGCGTTTCACACCACAGATTCCCAGCCTTAGCCCCAGTCTGCTAAGTCAGACTGTTGAGGAGCATGGCTCTGGAATCCGGATTTTCATCAATTTCTCAAACGATATCGATAGACAGCTGGGTTTGGGAAGCATCTTGGATAGGGTACTAAGTAAGTTAAAGAGGGATAGGAAATAGGAAGTTTTTCTAATGCTGATTAAGCACAGTGTTTATCTTTCTGACTTTACTCTTTGGAGGTTTGCTAACCAATAGGTAGGTTTTCAAGTGCTTGATAAGAAAACCTGCACCGCAGATTTGGTGACAGTTGACTCCAAGATGGTCATGGATCCCAGCCCATGGGAGTCATACTTCAGAGTTGGTGAGGTAAATATTTGCAGTGTGGATTTTTCTGAAGGTGCAGGATTTCCTCTCTCACATTCTGATTCTCATGTTCTAGTCACTTCTTGCTCAGTGACTTGTTTTATTCTTATGCTGTGGCCAATTACAAGTTGAGATAGTGATCCCGTGGAGAGTATGAGTTGTAAATGGGCTGGAAAATGGCTTTTTCCTAGTGATTATCCATGGGAGGCCTGGAGCGCGAGGTGGGCCCGGGTCTGTGTGCGGCCCTGTGCTGTGTGCTCTGTCTGCCTGACGTGCGTGGCCCACAGGAAGGCACCCCCTACTGACTGAAATGTGAGGGAGCAGCTGGCACCCCCTCCCCCTTGCAGAGGAGGCAAAAATACTTATTTTTTGCATTTACCGCTTTGCTTGATGATAGGAGGACTCCACTGTAAATGACTTTTTTTTCCCCCTTTGCTCCAGATGTTTTAGTTGTCAACGTGACGTTCTCCTTCGGTACTTGGCGTTTATCAAAAAGATTCAACTTTACCAACTGCTCGTCATTAAGAGAGTAAGATTTTATTTGAAGTCTAAATATTCTCCCATTTAATTTACTTATTTGCTTTATGCTTCCACTTCCTAAAGAACTCTTTGGTGGAGTGGAACTTTCCAAAGTACCTTTTGGAGCATGGCCTGACGGGAGATGGGGGGCCCCTGAGCTCATAAGCTTGCTCACCGAAGCCCTAATAAGTAAGGTGGGACAGCGAAACAGCACACAGCGGTGCCGCAGGGTTTCTGCTGAGCGGGAAACACATTTCCCCAAGCCCGGAAGGGGGCCTTGACGGAAGCACGATAGAAGGTATCAGAATGGCTTTGGGAATTTGGGTCCAGAAAGAGGATGTGAGCATGAGATAAGGGAAAATCATACTCAAGGAGGACAAGATAAAGTCTGTTTCATCAAAGAACTTTTTAAACCCATGTATACAGACAACAGTATGGTGGTTACCAGAGGGGAAGGGGGTGGGGGGAGGGTGAAGAAGGTAAAGTGTGTCAAATGTATGGTGACGGAAGGAGACTAGACTTTGGGTGGTGAACACACAGTGCAACATACAGATGATGTATCATAGAACTGTACACTTGAAACTTATACAATGTCACCCCAATACATTTAATTTAAAAAAGAACATCTTAATTCAGCCTTCCACCATTTTTTTAATATGTGGCCCTAATGAGCTACATAATCCCCTGAGTCAGGACCATGCCTCACTCCTTGCTTATAAAGCAAAGCAAAGAGAAGACAGACAAAATAATGTTTCTCAGATTCCTGACTTTCCAGTTGCAAGATGGGATGGAGGTTCCCATGGAAACAATGGGAAGCTCTATTATTAGTGATTCTGTAGTTCATTCAGTGGTTTGATTGACCAGCTATGTGAGAACCAAATGTGAACTACTTTGGTTTGGCCTGGGAACCATTGTTTCTTTGGGGAAAATGAATTCAAACTCAAAACTGAGTTGGGAAGCCACTCTACAGCGATTAGGTCAGGGCCTCCCCAGAACTCATCTTTACCCTTGCAGGACTGAGTTCAGTTATCTCTAATAAACAGAATGAATTTAGGGAGCAGGAATGAAAAACAAACTCGATACAGAAAGCCCCAGAAGTCCATGAAAACAGGAAAAAAGGGGGGAGAGTTAAATAGAATTTTATGGCTCAAAGAAAATCAAAACATAATGTAGCTCTCCATGCCCAGCTGTGGGGGCCAGACAAAGGCAGTGACTTGCCCCCGGTCCCACAGCTAGGTGATTAACAACCACACCTCAGACCCATAGCTTCCCAGAGTGTGAGGACCCTCTCCTTGGGTACCTGGGGGCAGGGTGGGGGAGGCAGGGGATAGAAATGCAAATCACAAACCTGCTTCTAGTGCACAGAGGTAGGCAGATAAACGTGGAGCCTGAGTTTTCTTCTTTCATTGAAGCTGCAGTTGCTATAGGTCAGAATCTCAGAACGCCTCAGCATTTCTTGAAGACTATATAAAATGTGAATGGTGTCCCTTTTCTCTGCACTAGCCCTTTCACTGTCCTGGGCTGAGCCTGCCTTTGGCCTCCCATGGCTGCTTCCAGACCAACCTCTATTTCTATATTTGTTGTTCTTTAATTCCGATTATCCTATAAGTGGTTTTCAAGCCTTCCACTGCTATCCATGCATGATAGGTCGTTGGATTAGTAGACACAATTCTTCCTCAATTTGGTTAAAAAGCAAACAATGGCATCCCATTCCCTCTGCTTGCCAGGTAACACTTTCGGCCTGCATCTGCTGGGCCGTTGGTGCCGGAGCTGCCAATGTGGTGGTGGGGTGGGGAGGGAGAGACAGGTCTCCAGAGGGAAGCTTACTTGAGGGTAGTCAAACAGCAGAAGTAGATTCAGAAACAGATTCCGTGGGGTCCCATTGTTTACATGCCAGGCAGGCTATGCCAGCTTCAGGTTTCCATGGCAACGCCCCTACAGGTAGTGATGACAGTCGATCAGCCTAAAGGCTGCCCCCAGCAGGGCCCAAAGTCAAGGCTCTATCCCCAGCTTCAAAGGACTGTCCTTGCTCCCCTGGGTTCATCACAGTCTGTTCAGGGATTTTTTTTTTTTTTTTTTTTCTTCTTTTAAGTGCTTGCATGTGGTCATATCAGAGGGAGGTTCTAGGATATGGAGATAATCCTAAAACTATAGGAATTAAGTTGGTTTTCCATGTTGCCAGATGCCCATTGTGTATTGGAACGGGGTGTGCTTGGTGTAAAAGTGGGAGGAAGTGTATCCACCCGTTCACAGCGTGCAGCCCTTCTGATTACTACAGAAACCAGGTAAAGTGCCACTTTTGGTATCACAAGGTTTAACCTAAATCCATGTTTGCCGCCACCCAGCCTATCTTTGCTGCTTATTTCAAACTCTGGATTTCCCACCTATGTGGATGTTGAAGGGATGTTCTTCATTTCAGGAACCTTGTCAAGTTCCGGTTGAGAGGCGGGTACCGTCCAAGCCAACGGGAGGCCGAACATTTCAGGAGAAGAATAACAGAACCCTCCAGGGCTCGCAGGTCAGACCCTGTTTTTGTGTTGATAATGGAAAAATCCCCCTTTAAGTAATAATAACAACTACCACTTTGGGTTCCGTTTCGAAATTCCCTTTTTTGCTTTCTACCAAAATTCCCTTTTTCACCTTTGGTTTTTAAACCAAGTTTCATTTAATTGGCTCAGTACCTCAAAGGCTGCACACTCACATAAAAGAAATTAAAATTCTGTAACTGAAAAATGTTGTTCTGGAAGGAGAAAAGTTTTAAAGATGACTTTGTGGCTCACTTGGGGAGAGTTAGAATTCAGTATGACACACAGCACTGACGGGATTTCAGTTTGAACCGCATATCATGATTTCATTGCTGGGGACTATGTGCCAGAGAGAGAGTGTACAAACTATACACACTAACCACGTTCGGATTGCTTTTCTTTGCTTTGTAGAGACAGTCTAACCAATAGTTAATAACTTCAAAACAAAGAGTTGTTTCTATATAATATATGTATTTTCCTCTCCACTTTTCAAAAATGGTTATTTTCCATGAAATTTCCTTGGAAATTCCTCTTATTTTCTTCATAGTGAATCACCAAGCTCCACTAACAGACATATTTGAAAAGAGAGATGATGAGGTAAACATTTTCAGGCAGACACAGGAACTGTGATTAGAAAACAGAAAAGTGCTAGCTTCATTCAGATGACAGAAATTAACTGAGTATCTACTGTGTGATGGAAAACAAATAAAGGACAGGTTCTCATTAACCTTGGGCTCTAGTAGGAGTAAATGGAGCACCATGAGAACAACATTCTTTTTTTTAAGGCTCAGCTTTCTGTTTCATGACTAATCTGTGGCTTTGATTTATCCATTTGCTGCTATTTAAGGTCAAATGCCAATTTAAAGAAGTAGCACACTTTTAATGACTACCAAAAAGTTGATAGTAACTGTAGGTGAATTAAGTAACAGGCAAAGGGAATGTGAATCAAAATGGATTTTGAAGTTAATTAAAGGCATTAGAAAAGCTTGGTGTGCCAATATTTCAGGCTTTAAAAGTCTTTGAGGTTTCATTAAATGTTGGGCTTATTAAGTGATGGACCTTTCTCTTCCCATTGATTTGTAAAACTAAGGCATAGTAACAGAAACTTGAATCAAGGAGGTAGTAACTTTTAAAAAATATTAAACATCTTTTATTGTGATTTCAGTTTTTTAAATTTTGGTGAAATACACATAGAATAAGATTTAGCTTCTTTACCATCTTTTATAAATATATAGTTAGTATTGTTAAGTACACTACTAACCATTGCCACCATCCTTTGTCAGACACATTATCTTACAAAACTGAAACTCTACACTTATTACACAATAACTCCCCATCTTGCCTTCTCTCCAGACCCTGGCAAACTCCATTCTACTTTGACTTTTATTACCATAGGTGCTTTATATAAGTGGAATCATACAAGATTTGCCTTTTTGTGACTGGCTTTTTTCACTTAACATAATGCCCTCAAGGTTCATGCATTTTGTAGTGTGTTCAGAATTTCTTTCCTTTTTAAAGACTGAATAATATTCCATTATATGGATATACCACATTTTGTTTATCCATTCATTTGGATGCTTCCACCTTTTGGCATATTATTGTTTGTGTTTTCGCTATTGTGAGAGTTTATTATATATTGTGGATATCAACCCCCTGTCAGATATATGACTTGAAAATGTTTCCTCCCATTGTTTAGGTTGCCTTCTTATTCTGTTGACTATATCTTTTGACTATATAAGTTTTTAATTTAATGATGAAATCCAATTTACATAACTTTTCATTTGTTGCCTGTGCTTTGGATATCATGGCCAAGAAATCATTCCCAAATCCAACTTTATTAAGCTTTCCTCCACATTTTCTTCTAAGAAGTTTATAGTTTTAACTATAGGGCTTTGATCCATTTTGAGTTAATTTTTATATGGTATAAGGAAAGAGTCCAGCTTCCTTCTTTTGCAGGTGGCTATCTAGTTTTCCCAGCACCATTTATTGAAAGACTGTTCTTTTTCCATTGACTGGTCATGTTTTCCCTGTTGAAAATCATTTGACTATACATGCAGTGATTTATTTCTGAGGTCTCTATTCCACTGGTCTGTATGTCTCTACCTTTAACCCATTAACACACTCTTTTGATTACTACAACTTTGCAATAAGTTTTGAAACTGAGTCCTCCAACTTTGTTCTTTTCAAGATTGTTTTGGAAAAAATTAAACTTTTATTTGAGATAATTGTCAGTTCACATGTAGTTATACAAAAATAATAGAGATCTCGTGTATCTTTTACCCAGATTTCTCCAATAGTAACTAACATCTTGCAAAACTATAGCGCAACATCATAGTCAGGATATTGAGAGTGACTACAGTCGGAATACAGAGCAGCTCCGTCACCCCATGTTAGCTATTTATAGCCACACCCACTTCCTTTCACCCTCCCACTCCCCATCTCTAACCCCTGGCAACCACTGATCTGTTCCCTGTTTCCATGATGTTATCATATTGTAAGTGGAACCACCAATATGTATTCTTTGGGGATTGGTCTTTTTAACTCAATATAATTCTCTGGAAATCCATCCAAGTTCCTTTATATATCAATAGGTTGGTCCTTTTTATTGCTGAGTAATGGTCCAGGGAATGGCTTTTAAATTTCTTTTATTTTAAAGGAAAAAATAATAAAGTCACTGAGTCCTGGTTTTCTGTACTGTCTTCCTATATCTTTTGACCTTGATACTGTGTGGTTAAAAGAACTGGGGTCACCATGAGAGCAGGAGGAGGCTGAAAATAAACAAAGCACAGACCTACCTATCATCAGTGCTTCTCCATGGATGACCTTTCTTAGTTTGGAGAGATAGTTTGTTGATACTGAAATGTTGTCTTCAAATATATGACTCAGAACAGAATCTCCATTTTTCTTGATAGGGAGTAGAGTACCATTTGTCACAGGAGGAATTTCCCATGTTCTCTGACACACTGCTGTCTTTATTATCATGTGGAATGTGAAAACTCAGGTTCCCAGTTGGGGTCTCCATATTGACCTTGAATAAAACACTGAACACTCTCTTCCTAGCAAAAAAGCTATGGAGAGCTCTCCTTCAAGGCATCTTCCCATATCTCATATGTACTGAGTGCTCAGTCCTGTGCCAGGCACTGGGGGCGTGAGATGTGAATGGTGCAGACACAAGCTCAAGGTTCATGATGCTGAGCTCCAGTTGATTCTTCCTATAGGTGTTTGTGGAGCACCTATTAGAGGCTATTTTACTGAGCTCCATGGATACGACAAGGAGGACATAAATAATCATGTACTGCTCTTGCCATCAGCCTCAAGAATCATAGACATGAGTACTTAAGTAAGAATACAAGATAAAAAATGTTAACATGGGGAAAGTACCAGAAAGTACACAAGCCCAGAGAGCTTCTCTATGCCTGGGGCTTTATCTTAGACCTATTTATTTAAACCCAGTGCCTGGCAATTAAAAACACTTAATCAGTGTGATTGATTAAGACTTTGATTGATGGATGGATTAATTGACAGAGACTGAGTTTCAGCCCACCTTTAAGGGACAAGAAGCCTCCAGCTCTAGCTACATGGAGACTAAGGAGTGGCTATTCCAAGCAGAGGAATTAGCAGAAGCAAAAGCATAGTGGGGGTGCCAGGAAATTCTAGGGCACTCATTATAGGAAACCCCAAATGATTCTATTTGGCTGGAGCAGAAGGCTGCAGGAAACGAGGGGACATAAGTTTGAAATGCCCCTGGAGTCTACATCTAGTAGGCCTTACAAGCCAGGCCTAGGACTTGTCACTTGGTTCCTCAGTGGCAATAGACTGTTATTGAAAATTTTCTATTCAGTCTTATGTGTCCATGATCCTGATTTATGACATTTAATTTTTTTTGACATATGAACTTGCTCATCCAAGGACAAACTGAACTGGGATTCAATCCTAGTTTGAGTCCAATGCCCTCACACAGATTCATGACCTATGACCCATCCCTGTACCCTGACCTGAAAACAAGTGCTGTCATTTACCAGGGGGCTATATTAAGGAACAGCATCACCAACCTAGGGAAACAAATTCAAAACTCAGTGTTTGACCTTTGGATGAGAAGTATTTTCAGCTCTAAAGGCCAGTCTCTTCAGAGTCGGCTGGCCCTGTCACTTCCCCTAACCTCTTTTCCTTCCTTTTCTTAACAATTTTATATCTGGTGACTCCTCCTTTCAAGGAATTTACATTCAAGTTGTTCCTCTTTCTCATCCTCCATCAATTTTGAATATGCGTTTTCATGTCTCACAGGCAATCCAACTTGACCCTTTCAAGGACCTGGCCTTCAGAAACGACATTAACTTGAATATGTGCCTTGTTAAGTAGCTTCTATGGGCTTACCCCTGTACTGGGTGCTGCGGGATTTACTTTCAGTTGTTCATTTATCATTCATTCATTCATTCATTCAAAATATGCTTATCGAACACCTACTGTTCCATAAGCTAGACAGGCAGGTAAAATGTGTGCCCTCATGGAGCTTACATTGTAGAACTTAAAATATTTTAGAGGAAGTAAGATTCATTTTCAGGCAGCAGTTGAGTGTGCATAACAGAAAAAAATATAAGAAGGAATGCCAAAATGTACTGAATTGAGTAGCGATAGTTCATATTTGTTGAGCCTGTGCTGTATCGTAAGCTCAGAATATCTCTTTCTTTAAGCCCCATGATAGACCTATTTTGTCCATTTTATAGACAAAGAAATTTTACAGAGGATAAGTAGAAAGTAAATGACAAGCTAGAGATTTGAACTCTGGCAGTCTGATGCCAGAGCCCACAGATTTAACCACTACTCTATATTGTATGACCTCAGCTGAATATAAACAAGTATTAAACCAAGTAGTATTGATGATAAAAGTCAGTCCAGAAGGGAGGAAAAGAATACTGGCTTCTCTTGGCATGTGGCTGTCAAAGCCTGGCCCCGTGTGCCACAGATGGGGGGGACAAAGACCGCCAACCTGGGCAGGCTGTGAGGGGAGTAGCTTAGCATCAAAGCCTCTGGAGGCGATGGGTAGGTTGGGGTATGTCGTAGTGAAGGACTCAGATCCAGGCAAGGCCAGCATCTTCTCCAGGACTGGGATGGGAAAGCACAGCCCTTAGGAGATGGAGCAGCAAGGGTGTCATGCTGAGAAACCCAGCAGAGGGGTGGGTTTTGAGTGGCTGGGTTTAATCTGCAGTCAGGGGTCTCTACTGGCGAGGGAGAGTTGCCCTCCCTGGTCTCGGAGTCCTGGTCGGCCAGTCCAATTCAGAGGCACCACACTGGGAGGTTCAGTGACGAAGGGTAACAACTTTATGGAGTGGCCTTGGCAGCCCCGCACTGGGCCATGTCAGCCTCACCTTAGAGTCCCCCGGTCAGAGAAGTGAGCCTTGCTCTCTCAGTGCAGGCCTTGGTCTGTGCCCCTCTCGCAGAAGTCTCCAGGTCTGTCTCAGCTGGTCTTCTAGCTCCTGCCAGTTCCTGGGACCAATTGAAGTTACATCTCAAGTTGCAGGGTTCTCAAGTTTCTCAGGGGCCTGAGCAGAAGATGGATAACCTTTTTGCTCCGTTGAACTCTAAGCTTTCTTCAGTTGGATTGTATTTTGCTGTTGTCTTTCCATAGCTCCCTTCCTTTTACGCTTGACCATCTCCTCTGCTGGCTGATACTCTTTTCAATTTATACATTTCATGAATATATTACTTCTGTCCTGCTCAGTCATTAATAAAGATGCTAAATAATTCTGAGCCAAATACTCACCCCTGTAGAGCCTGACAGGATACTTTCCTTTAATTAGTTATGCTACCTTTCATCTCTCTAATGTCCTTTGGTTTCAGATTTCCAGCTGGTTTTGAATCTCTGTGACTTTTATCCAGTCTTGTTTGAACTAATTTCATGAGTGAAAATCTGAGAGACATTTTACTGAGTGTTGATTCAGGTCCAGGCCTATAGAGAGCTTTACTATATTCAGATTTTTTTTTAACAGTTTAATAGAGTACAATTTGGGCTTAATAAAATGAGCCTTCCTAATGTACCTCTTTCCAATATTCTTTTCAATCATAGCAGTCAGTATTTTTTCCATCAGTGTTATGGTAATGTGAACGTGTACTCTTACTGTCAAGAGTAATCCTCTTAGACCTTTTCAAAGATAAGTATTTCTTAGTGGTTGTGCTATTTCCAATAATGAATAATGACTTAAAACAACAACAACAACAACAAAAAAGCAAACCCCAAATAGTTGGATATTCTGTAATCACCTGGTTAACCAGTTTGTGATGTGCTTCCTCATACAAAACAGGGAGTGATTTAAACTTGTGAGTGACCAGAGTTCATACTATTTTATCAAATAATTTAAAGTTGTGCAACCATTTAAAAATAACTCTTAAGTCTTTAAAATGTAACTGACAGGAAGTAGACTGTGCTGAGGTTAATTGCTGGACACCAGAGGGCTGTGAAGGTTACAGTCTAGATGTTTTGATTTGATATATGGAAACCCTTGGACATAGGAAAGGGGAGGAATCTCACTGTAGGCTCTAAGATATTGTTTTTTTGTATCGAGTTAGATTATGTTTTTAAATTAACCAAGCCCTTCTATGTAAATTTGTGGGGCCCACTACTTCATGTCAGATTATTGAATTAACTCTTGAATAAAATACAAAAATCAGTCTAAAATATTAAGCATGTGGAACAGTTGTGGGGAGATCATTCCTTGCCTTTTGTCTATACTGGATTTTTAAAGTCTTTATCAGTAAAAATAGAAAATGTTATATTTCTAAGAATTATTGCAGTCATATAATGCAGCCATGTAGCTCACCAACCTGTGTGCATGTGTGTGCGTGTGTGTGTGGGGTGTGTGTGTACCTGTACCATTTATTTAATGAGGTCCTCTTGGTAGCTCTTTGACTCACTTATTGAGATTAAGAGAGGCTCTCCAAGCAAACAAAGGACAACTAATCTGACCCTCTTTGAAAGCAGACTAGAAGCATCTGCTTTCGTGAGATAGGCCGGGGCTGGATTCCATCCTAGACACCAGTGGAAACTTCTCTAAACAATAAGGTTTTAAAATGAAATCCTTTTGAAGTAGCAGGGCTGTCTCTACTCAGGGAGAAAAAAAAAGTTAAGAAGGTCATGTGGCAGGTCTCCTGATGGTGTTTGTAGAGCCATTTAAGGAGCAAAATATAACCCCTTTAAAAATCTTGTGTGCATTAGTTATAAGGCTGTCTTTTTCCTTTACTGAGAGTAGAGAAGGAGTAGCATTTACTTGGTATGTTTGAAAATTTTGCTTGAACAGACATACAAGAAGTGGAAAGGACTATCTAGAAAGAAACCTGGGCATCCATCGTATTTGACTTGGATGTAAATATGAGTCTGCATTGACGTTTACATGAAACAAAGGCATGGTTTTTCTTGTCTAGACTCCTCTAATGCAGGAGTTGGCAAATTTTTTCTACAAAGAGCCAAGCAACGAATATTGTAGGCTTTGTGAGCAATGCGGTCTCTGTGGTGTGACACTTGCATCTGCTGCTGTAGAGTGAAAGGAGCCACAGCTGCTACATAAGTGTGTGGACGAGGCTACTTTCTTTATGGACACTGAAATTTCAGTTCGATGTATAGTCACATGTCATGTGATATCACTCCTTTTTTTGACGTTTTTTTTCCCTGGGTGATGTTAAAAACAAGGTGTAGACTGGACTGCTGCAGGCAAATTCAGCAGTCTGCCAGCCTCTGACCAAGTGCACACATCATGCCCGCCCCCGTCCCCGGCACCTAGTGCCATCCTGGGGACCCTGCGGGTGTTCAGTAAATACCTGTTCACTTAGCTGTCCTGGTGTCAGAGCCAAGAGTAAGCCTTTTGGTATACAACACACGCTCGACATTTGCAAGGGATTTATCTTTAAGTTTTTGCTAATTCTCCCATTCCAAGGACCACTCTCGCAGCTAATTTCTCCCCATAAAATGCACTCAAGTATAACAGAATAATTAAAGTGACCCTTTCAGGCCCTTCATGATTCTTATAAATATGGGGCTGAAGTCTTTACTAAGCGATTAAAATAAATTCTGCCACTGAAATCAATTCTCTGTCACATTACATCATTGCTGTGATGACATTAACGATGAATTTACCTCCATCTGATAAACCGATCCATAGTGATAATGAATGATGGTGACCGCTCTAGTATACAGCACCTGTGTTTGCCAAGGAGCAGAATAATGAAGCATCCCTTCAGAGGGATGGGCAGGCCCAGAAGCCCAGCAAGACCATCCTGGTAAGTGTCACACATACAGAGGAGCAGAGAATATACTAGGCTACTTCAAGAAGCACATGTTAGTTGGACGTGACTAAAACACTCCCAGTGCCATAAGAGGCTTCCTCCTAAACTGGCCTCCAAGAAAATAAGCTCGGTTTTCAGGCCTTGGCCAAATTTCACATGATTACGTGTGGGAGGTTGTTTTCAAATATCAGGAGTGTGATCTTCACACTAAAGATCTGTTGTACTTTATATTGACCAGAATCTTAGAATTTTCTGTCCTGTTTTAGTTACCATATTATGGAAGAATACAGACTTGCTGGAAATGGTCCACAGAAGAGCCACAAAGTGATCAAAATGATAGTAGCATCTATAGGAGAAAAGGGGAAGAAATCAGGATTGTTCTATCTTTGAAAAGAAAGTTATTTTTGCCATCAAAAAAGGCCTTTTTTAAAAGGGAATCTGATTAGACACCACAGATGGAGGAGTAAGGCACATAATATGGGGCCAGGTATCAGGTGATTCCAAGGGAAACTTACTTGATAAAGTTTCCAAGAAGGAAATGGTGGTATCTGCAAACTGTGGAGAAGAAACAGTTGGCCACATGGTTTGAACATCCAACTACTTGATATGAGATGACTGAACAGGTGGATTTCTCAAGGCTTTTTCCCTGCCGTGTACTCCTTGACTCAAATAACCAAGCTGAAACAAACAAAAGACAGAAACTGTTTTCTTGGGAATTAAATTGATCTGAAATGACATTCTAACTTAATGATGAGGCTGTCCCTGGCCAATGATCGGTGGACCCCTTGTCTCTTCCTTCATTCTGTTGTATTGGGAGCCTCCAGGGATTGGAAGGCAGCAAACATGTTTGAGACTCTAGTGCTATTTCACTCTTCAGACAGAATGTCAGACTCTTCAACTGTATTTTCAGCTGTCTTGTGAGACAAAGACTAATTGGTTTGACCTCATGCTGTCACATGTTGAAAGACATGCATCTGCAGCGCTCTTCCTCGAATTCATTGATTTCATTAAACACTGTCTGCTTGTGTTTGCAAAATGTTGTAATTTCCCAGTGATTTCTATGGACTGCAGTGCATAAACAGATTTTTTTGGAACAACGCCATTTCTTAGCTTTGATCTTGTGTTTTAATTTTTATTTCCAATAGGTCTTCTATGTTAAGTCCATTGAGCCACAGAAAATATCCACCTTAGGGAAAAGAAATGTGATGGTCACGGGAGCAAACTTTACCCGGGCATCTAATAACATCGTAATGATCCTGAAAGGAACCAGTACTTGTGATAAGGATGTGTGAGTTCAAATATTAGTAATTTCTTCTTGGTAATATAGTAAAAAGCTAAAACTTATGCCAAACATAATCTTTCTGTAGTCAAATTATTTCCATGTGCCAAAGTGGACCAATTACTCTGCATATTTGATGTGATATAATTTTTTAAAGTAAAATCATTTATATGCTACATTTGAAATTAATTGTGGAGACTCTGTCCCATGTTAACCCCCCAAATCTTGTACACAGTTTCAGGATGTTGACTGCTTTGGGTCTTGATTTGTTTTCATTAACAATATCAAGTATTTTGAATAGCAAATATAATTTTGAAGATGACCCACTTAAAAAAACAGTTGAGTATCTCAGATTTTGATGGGAAAACATGGCAACTCTTCCAATGGATTGCCTAAAGTTAAAAAAGGAAACTTTCTGTTTCATTTTATTCTTTATAGCCTTCTCTTTATTGGATTGGTTTAGAACCCACGTAATAACCAAGTGGAACATAAATGAGTATTAAAAAATGAAAGAAAGAACAAATGCCCCAACACAAAAAATATCCGGTCAATGTACTACTTGAACATCATTATTTCTATGACTTCTTTTCCCCAACGCATCTTTCAATGAATCTTTTGAGAGAGAAAAAATATCAATGTCTCACTGACATTCTTGTACAAATGTTATCCTCCCACCTCCCAAAAAGGGATGTAATAATAACACAGTAGATAATTTGCGTTTTCTGCTTCTTAGTTTTCATAAGTTTGGGCTAATTTGAAATAAAAGACGTTGGTGGTCTACATGAAGGATAATACTGAGCTCATTCCCCTAATGGGAATGCACTGAAGACAATTTGCTGAAGCATGGTGTTATGGTTTTTAACTAAAACAGATCTGCACAGCATTTTAATCTCCCACACTTATTTATTGATTTTCTGTTTTAATTCATTTGCCACATGTAACTGCCATTTCCTTCCCTTCCTAGCAGTAAATTTGGGATATCTGTCACCTTTTGGGAAAAGCTGCCCATCAGTGGCTTTTCTCTGTTCTGCTGTTTACCAGAATTATCAAGCACACATTAGTGGCTATATGTATGTGACACTGGTATTTGTGTTCCATTTTCCTGGCTGAATACCTTATGCAAAAATCCTTCATTTTCTATAACAAAATCTGAAGTTACATACCTGTGTGTTCACTGAAAGGCAATCAGCTTCTCTGGAGAGTAAGTGGTTTTTCAGAGCTTTACCCTGTCTCTGACTCTTTATGCTCTCATTTCAATTCTGAATGTATCTTGAGATACTGCAGTTATTAAATTGAATGAGTAAGAGACCTTTCTGCATGTAGCATTTCACTCACCACATTTGTGTGGTGAACCCAAATCCATGAGCAATGAGCATAATAACCAGTCAATCCTGTATCTGAGTTTGTGCTGTAATTCCAAACTCTTTTAATATAGTCTTTTTTAAAGCCTAATTATTCTAAAAGAGAAGAACATGAGAATAGTAGAGGAGTGACCCACATTTCTGCCTCTTTCCTTCTAAAATTTATAAACAAGTTTGAATTTTAATTATGAACCATTTCGTGATGAATTTCCAAGAGCTAAAATGTAAATCTGAGGCAGTATAAGTACAGACTGACTTGTGTGTTTTTTTGAATGTGCCTTACTGTTTGAATCTATTATTACAGTTTAAAGGATATGTGCATTAAAGTTAATAATATGCACACATCCTTCAGTAATAATAAATTCTCATGTAGCATAATTATACTGAGCATTATTCATACACAACCCAGTCCTAATGATTCGTGCTTTAGAGGCCATTGTAAACATGATGCACAGAGGAAGCTGTGGAAGACAACATTGTGGAAGGCTTTGCTTTGGCTCCTGCAGTGTGACAAGGGCACACCCTGCAGATGTCAGGAGCACCCAGGACAGTCCCAGCTAATATCTAGTCTGGATCAACTTGATAGGCAGCTTCGCTCGGATGGCTGATTGCTTCTGAGATGCCTGGAGTCTTGGTGTGGACTTTACTCATAGGTTCTTCTGCTCTTTGTATAGCAGGGTTCCCATCTCTGCCCAGGTTGGGTTTTATCCCCACAGTGCTTGGCTGGGACTTCTCTTTTTAAAAAGTTTTTCATTGTAGACATTGCCAAACATATACAAGAGAGAAGAGTGTATGAATCATTCTGTACCTATCCTCCAGCCTCAGAGCCTACCAACATTTGCCAATCTTATTTCATCTATCTCTTCCATGTTTTTTGAAGGGAAGGAAGAATGGCTGCTAGAGTCTTTCAGAGCATATCCCAGACACCCTATCCTTTCACTCATTAATACTTCAGTATGCTGGTGTGGCTCAGTTGGTTAAGCATCAGCCTGAGAAATGAAAGGTTGTGGGTTTGATTCCCAGTCAGGGCACATGCCTGGGTTGTGGGCCAGGTCCCCAGCTGGAGGTGTGTGAGAGGCAACCAATTGACGTTTCTCTCCCTCTTTCTCCCTCCCTTCCCCTCTCTCTAAAAAATAAATAAAAACTTAAAAAAAAAAACAAAAAAACAAAAAAAACTTCTGTATGCATCTCTAACAGATACAGAGGGTACCATTATTGTACTCAACAAAATTAACAGTAATTCCTTAATATAATTTAATACCCAGTTCATGTTCCACTTTCTACTGGGCCTTCTTAAGGACAATGGTTACATCTCCTTACCCTACTTCTAAGGGAAATGCAAATGAAAACATAAAAATGCAACAAAGAAAGAGGAACCCTGCCCCAGAAATGCCCCAACGGGATAAGTGGTCCTGATGAATCAGCAGTTGCCTGCAGCTGTTTACTAGTTTATGCACTGATGTTGGGTCATCAACTGTGCTATGTGTCTGTGTCATATAAGAGTTCCTTTTCTACCCCTTTCTAGGGTACGGGTTAGCCAAGTACTTAATGATACCCACATGAAATTCTCTCTGCCATCAAGCCGAAAAGAAATGAAGGATGTGTGTATCCAGTTCGATGGTGGGAAATGTTCTTCTGTGGGGTCCTTGTCTTATATTGCTCTGCCACACTGTTCCCTCCTCTATCCTGCTACCACCTGGATCAGGTACTTTCTAGATTCATATTTTTCTCATTGTGGTTAAAAGGTCAGATGCATAAAGATCATGGATTTCACCCAAATTAGTTTAGAAATAAGTCCTTAGTTCCTCTCACAGAATTCCTCCTAAGGTTTATTCCTGCAAAACAAACCCACACTCGACAGGCAGGTTGCTCCTCAATGTCACAGTGAACACTGTGAGCACATCCTGGTTTACTCTTAGCCGTGGCTGCCAGGAAACTCATTGCAAAATGCTTGTTCACACTTTGGTTTCTCTTCAGATTGTTTAAATCTTTCACTTTTTAAAAATACTTGTTCAATTGCAGAAACTATTCTTGGCCTAGATTTCTGGTACAAATATTTAACTTTCTCCACTATGGCTCACTTCTGCCCATGACACAAAACTTCTTCTTTCTCACATCTTTCATTGTAAAGCCTTTAGAGTAAGCTGTTTGAATAATTTGAGGAAATATTGGGAGCCATCTAAATCAAAAGCAGTATCTAATTTCAGAGATACTCCCTAAGTGAGAGATGGAAATTTCAAAATAAACTCGTAAGATAGACTCCCAGAAAAAATAAAATTTCTCCCTTGTTGAATTTAAATTCACATTCAGGTGTTAGGATATAACCCTAAAGATATTTTCTTCACATAACACAGCATGGAGCATATTTTCAAGGTACTGTCTGGATGAAACTACAGATAAAGCTTTGTTTAAAAGGAACAAAAGAGAAGAGAAAGAAAAACAAAAACAAAAACAAGATTGCTTCTAATATTCTTATTTAAGATTAAGTGAGGGGTGGATATATTAAGCTGCTAGGGTTGCCATAGCAAAGTACAACAGACTTCAGTAACAGATATTTATGTCATCAAAGTTCTGGAAGCTGAAGTCCAAGATCAAGGTGCTGTCGTGGTTGGTTTCTCTGAGGCCTCTCTGCTTGGCTTGTTGATGGCCTTCTCCTCCCTGTGTCCTCACATGGTCTTCTCCCTGTGCCTATCTGTGTCCTAATCTCCTCTTTTTATAAAGACGCCAGTCATATTGGATTTGGGCCTACCCCAGTGACCTCATTTAACCTTAGTTACTTGTTTAAAGACCCTGTCTCTAAATGTAGTCACAGTCTGAGGTGCCAGAGATTAGGGCTTCAGTGACTCCTCCCATAACAGTGACATGAGGGAAAGTGAAGTTTCCAACCCAAGGTTCTAGCACGGCACTCCTTGCTCTGGGCCTAATTCCTTCCTATAAATAAAAGCACACTTGGATGCAGCACTCCCCACATGCATGGTGTGTTGTATCTATTGACTCAGTTAATGCTCACAAGCAGAAGGGCTCTACTATGAGTGGCCCCTTATGCAGATGAAGAAACTGAGGCATGGAGTATTCAAATGATTGGCCCAGGCTTCCAGGGGGCTGTGCTCTGAGACAGGGGTCCCCAGCCTCCGGTCTGCAGGCCGGTACCAGTCTGGGCCTGTTTGGACTGGGCCACACAGCAGGAGGTGAGCTTGAATGTAATGCGCTCGAATCATCCTGAAACCATAGCCCATGACCTGGTCCGTGGAAAAATTTTCTTCCACAAAACCGGTCCCTGGTGCCCAAAAGGTTGGGAATCGCTGCTCTAAGACACCAGTGTTCTACTTGGCCATAAAATAAGAGGCTTCTTGCTGTCCCTTCTGAACCCATGTCTCTCAGTGAGTCCTGGGCAAGAACATGGCTCTGCAGTCTGGCCATCGGCCACGCTTGGCTTGGTTTTCTAGTAATGGTGACAGGCTGGCATGAGTCCAACTCGGCCTTTTCTCCTTGTGGCTGAAAGGTTCAGGGCTCAATGTCTTTCTTCTGCCCTACACAAATTGTCCTGCTTGTGCCCACATCCTGGTCTTGTCATTATGGGCCCAGCTGACATACTAGGCTCCTGTTCCCTGGAATGAGTGTCTAGTGACCTCCATGAATGAGGCTGTGAGGGCAGCCAGAGCTGAGAACAGCTGTTTGTTTCATGTCTAATGACCACTGTGGTTATATGCAATTATGTGCTGAGAATATGTGAAATCATTTGACTTGGTTTTGGAGACATAGAATATAGCTGTTATTTATATGGTTTACCAAATAGGAATACAGTATATACTTTTAATGTCATTTATAATTTTTACCTTCTCCAAAGTGTTTTCTGTCTCCCTAAATAAAATATAATTGGTAGGTTGGGAGTTTGATTTTGAAACTTGTTAGATTCAAGAATCTTCATATAGATTAAGGAGCAATCAAATAAAATTCTGTTTAGTGAAACCTTCCAAGGTACAACTGATGATCTGATTATATGTGGCAACAAGACACAACAAAACTCAAAATTCCATAAAAGAGTTTGTGTATTTTCCTACAAATTGTAACAAGATCCAACAAAAACTGTTATATGTATGTATCTTAAAAGCTATGATTTTGTAGCCAGTATCATTAAAAGACTTCTAAAATTGTCCTGCATTTGAAATTAAGATTTGTTAATTTGCTCTCAAAGATAACTGAGTTTAGTGTTAAGTGTGAATAAATTGATAGCTTTGCTCATAAATGCAAAGGCCTGTTTGTTTACTATGAAACTCTTACTGTTCCTTTTTTTTTTTCTTGCAGTGGTGGTCAAAATATAACCATCGTGGGCCGAAATTTTGATGTAATTGACAACTTAATCATTTCACACGAGTTAAAAGGAAACATAAATGTAAGTCTTTGGCTGCTTTGTAATGGTAGTTATTTTCAAGGATTATTTTGTTTTTATAACACTAAAATATGTTGGGGAATATAATTTATTTCTGCGCCTTGTGACTATATGCTCTTACCTGTTGCATGATCTATATACCATCTGTGCTATGAAAGAAATAATAAGGCCTTATACTTGTAGTTGAGTATTTTGAGTTGCGGCACAGAGGAAAGAGGAATGAACTTGATATCACATTATTTGGCTATGGTGCATGGGACCTACCATTTCTTCCATGTATGACTTATGACAAGTCACTTTAATGAGACAGTGTTTATGAATATGTGTGGAAGTGCCCCTGTGAGTGGTGAAAGTGTGATGTAAAGACGAATAGCATTTCTGTAAAGAGCAGGTGGTGTTCCCATTGCACTGAGAGCTGCAGTTCAGAGGGTCAGTGACCTGCTAAGGTCCCAGAGACCTATCACAGGCTTCTTCTCTTGGCATTGTCTCTTTGACCTGACTTGGTCCCTTTCTTCTGACCTTGCCTCCTCTTGCCTTTCATCTCTCCACACAGTGGTGTGGTGCCCACCCCTCTCCCAGTTCTTCTACCAACAGGAGTCCCACATAGGCCTGGTCACAGGACACAGTGGTTTTCAGATACAGGCAGGGGCCTCCGAGTGCACTTCTAAATTCGTCTCAATGCTCTCCCCATTCTCTTCGCATTTCTCTCCTTCAATGAGATGTGAAGGTCACAGCCTCTCTGGAGCCCAGCCTGACCGCTTCCTGCCAAAGCTGGCTGATCTTTGAGCGGTTACAGACCTGGCCCCTGCTTGGACCAGTATGGGTTCAGGCCGAGACACAGGAGGCCTTCCCAAGTCATCCTTACAGCCTTATCATAAACACATCCACCTACTGATGCACTTCAGAGCCAGTTCCAAGCCTCACATTGTATCAGATTCCAGACCATGTCTCTGTGATGTGAACACATCCCATTGATTGTCTGCATAGATTGACATTCTGAACAGAGAGGCATTGCCTGAATTTGTGAGTGGACTTGCTCTCCCTCCCAAGTACTGTTTCTAAATCAAGTAGAACTTATTGTGCATCTACTGTGGGTGAAACATTTTGATGGGCACAGGGCAAAAATAAATAAGATAGTCATTTCACATTCATGGAGGGAAACGGCAAATCTGCATTGGCATTGAAAATTGAGAGCATGGGATGTCCTTAAATTTTAGGTCCTCTGATTCCCAGCCAGCTCAGAAATCCTGGAAGTCCAAGAAGGCACTGTGTATTTCCACATGAAAGGGAAATTGAATATGGATGGAATTAAGAATGTCTGTGGCGTGGAACAGGATGGGTAGGATTTGGATAGGTGGGGAACGGGAAGGCCAGTTCAGGTGCAGAGGACAAGGACAGGTCACTCTCAGGCCTGGGATGGCAACATGTCAGCTGGAACCCAGGGGATAGGTCAGGAATGAGGCACGGGCGTGGCTGGGAAACTTAGGCGGTCAGAGAGCGCCAGGCTGCAAGCTTGCCCTTAATTCTGTAGGCAATGGGAAGAACTGAAGATCTCTGAGCAGGAAACGGTAGCAGTGTAGGTCATTTTGGCTATGGTGCCTGGGACAGTTTGGAACGGCAGTGACTAAGAAAAGGCCAGGAGAGCAATGCGAATGCTCACTCAAAGTCCAGATGTGTCTGAGATGCTCACCTGTCCTTTGGGCTATTGTCAGTAGGGCAGGTCTGGGCTGCTGGGGAGCGTGTGGAGCTGGAGATGCCCAAGTCCTCTTGTAAAGCTGCCGTAAGGGGGAGAATGGGAACAGCATCGTGGGAGTGAGAGCACAGAGGAGGAAGAGAAGAGCACCCCGGATGGAATCTTGCAGAGCAGCTTCATTTTAAGGAGTGAAAGCAAATAAGATGGCCAGTGAAGGTGGCCAAGTGGTTGCTTGGAAACTAACAAAACAGCATTCCCTATAGTGGCAGCTGGTAACTAGTATGGAAATTGAGAGAGTTGAGGATAATGAGGCTAGGGTGGCCCCGTCACCGGTGATCTTTCCGGAAGACATCCCTAATGAAAAGCCAGCCTGTGGGGGTTACAGCTGCCAAGAAGGTTAGCAGTTTTTCATCACAGCGCCAGAGTGTGAGCGAGACTCGGGGCGGAGTTTGGAAAGGTGTGAAGGAGGAGGGTTTAGTTCTTCACATCTCAGCCCTTTGCCTCAGATTTTCCCACCTGTTGCCTCTTCCCACCTCCTTTTTATACGTCAATATTAGGGAGTAACTAAAAAGGGGAAACCCCCCCACCTGACAAATTTCTTTCCACAAGTTTGATTGCTTTTCTATAAAACGTTTGTCAACCCCTCTCTCCCCACAGCTTTCTCTGTCTGTTCCTCGGCAGGGCTGGAAACGCCAATATTTATGTTTGTTAGTTTTTATAAATAAACCTGAAATTGGTCCACACTTTCGGCCTTGATTCCAGCCTCTGTGCTCCTCTTTCCCCAGGGAATGCATCGTCCCTGTAACTTTTGTTCCTCCTATTTTCTGCTAGGCCTACAAAGCCTTTTCCTCCTTGTGGTTAGCAATTTCTGCTGAAGCGCTTCAGGAGGTTCCCCAGCATGACTCAGCCAGGTGCTGCCGGTTCCTCTTCTCCTTTGGGGGAGTTTCCCAGGACCCAGCCTTGATGGCTAGAAGGACATACAGGCCCACTGGTGCAAAGTCTTCCCCTTTCTCTAGCCTACCCTTCTGCATACCATCTTTTTCTCATTGCATAACCTGGCTGTTTTCACTGTTGTTAATAATATTAATAATAATAATACCCAGCATTTGTGTGTCAGGCACTATTCTAAGCATTTTTGTGTGGATAATCTCATTGAGTGTAGCCCTCATTTAATTTAATGATCCTTGATCTCATTTAATTTGATGTAGGATTAATTCAGCCCTGCAGGGTAGGCAGCATTACTGTCCCATTTTACAGATGAGAAAACAGAGCACAAAGAAGTTCAGTTACCTGGGTCACTTAGCTCTTAAATCCCAGAGCTGGGGTTCATTGATGAGACTGTTATATGCTCTTTTCTTCCCCCTCAGGTCTCTGAAGATTGTATGGCGACTTCCTGCAGTTTCTCAGCCCCCAGTTTAAAGAGTGTGAAAGTGCGTACGAATGTCACGGTGAAGCTGAGAGTTCAGGAGACATACTTGGATTGTGGGAGCTTGCAGTATCTTGAGGACCCCAGGTTTACAGAGTATCGAGTTGACCCCGAGGTGGACACAGAACTGGAAGTAAAAATTCTGGTACGTTTCTCTTGTTCTCCCTCGAATGGAAAGGTGTGCTTATGTTTGTGCGTTTCCACATTCACCCTGATTTCTTTATCTTCGCTTTGTTCTTCACAGAAAGAAAACGATAACTTCAACATTTCCAAGAAAGACATTGAAATTACTCTCTTCCATGGGGAAAATAAGCAATTAAATTGCAGCTTTGAAAATATTACTAGAAATCAAGATCTCACCACCATCCTCTGCAAAATTAAAGGCATCAAAACTGCAAACAGCATTGCCTCTTCTTCCAAGAAAGTTTACGTGAGTCACCTGACTGTCCTCCCTGTCAGTTTTACCTTGCTGGGGGGAATTCCTTGGCTAAACCAGAAGCCAGAATGGAATCTTTCTTGGATCTTTAGATCCTCACTTTAAATAAGATGAACAAAGGTGGTGTTGCAAGCCCAAGCATAATTCCTCTGAAGGAGCTGCCAGAATCTATCCATGTGCCTATTTGAATGTCAGAGCAGTGAACACATCATTGTCTATACTGCTAATGAGTCTCGATGGCTTTTGTTCTAGCCGTACGTTGAGAGTGTAGCACCTGCAAACAAAATCTCTAGACTCATTGACAAATGAGCTGTCATTCTTTCCCCAAATGCAGAGATGACATGTCTTAGCAGAATCCCCAAATGAGGGCTCTGTAGCACCCTCAGAGGAGGATTTGAGCCTAGTGGAGACCAGATAATCTATGGGTGATGGGCTGCTTCCACCACCATGAAGTCACACTCACTGTGATTAATCTTCTCCCAGACATGTTTGAGGGTCCTATCACTGGTATATTTATGTCCTTCCATAAAGATGCGAAGCCATGGGGAAGGGAAACATATTAGAAGTCTCCCTTTATAGTGCTCTTGCCATATGACGGTCTACATAGTCTCTAACAGAAAAAAAAAAGCTTTATGGTCTGTAGTCATAAATAATTGGATAAAGGACAAGAAAAAAGAACATCAGAGTGGAAGGCAAAACAAAAATGTGTTCATGTCCTGGCTGCATCAGTTGATAGCTGCGTGGCCTTAGATGAGTCACTTAGCTTCGCCAAGGCTCCTTTTGTCATCTGCTGTATGATAAAGATGGTAATAATAATCACCAAATCAATAACAGCTACTAAACTCTCTAGTGTGCCCCCATGCCCAGTTAGCTGAGAAGAGCAAATAAATGCTGGATTCTCCCTTATTCATGAGATAGTTCCTGAGTGCCTACATTGTGGTGGGGACAGCAGAGAAGAAAACAGACAAAAAACACTCTCCTTTATGGAGATTACCTAAAGAGATATATAGCAAAGAAAATAAATTAAACTGTTAGATGGTGATAATCATTATGGAGAAAAATGAAGCAGGGGGGAACACAGGAATATGGGGGCAGTGCTATCAGTTTTATGATGGAGGGAAGGAAAGGTCTCCCTATAAAGATGGCCTTTGAGTAAAGACCTCAGGAGCAGTGGAACGAGCCAGCCATGGGCTGTCTGGGGTAGAGTGTGCTAGCTGACAGAAACCGGAGGTTGCAAAGGTCCTGAGTCAGAAGCCTGCCTGGTGCTTTTGGGCAACAAGGAGGCCAGTGGGGCTGGAGTGGAGGGAGAGAGGGGGAATATTCTGAGGGAGTTGGAGAGCTAATGGTGGGAGCCAGGAGAGCTAACAGATCATTGGAGCATCGTGGGCTATTGTGAGGATGTGGCTTTGAGCTCTGGGAAGCCACTCCAAAGTTTTGAGCAGGAGCGCCATGAACTGACTTTCTTCAATGATGTAGCACATTTAGTCTTCATGACTGACGATGCTACAGTTTAAAGATGAGGAGAGTGAGGACTGGATGGTTGAGTAACTACCTCAAACTTCTACAGCTGGTGGGGAGAGCAGGCGGCAAAGCTGGGATTGGGGGCCTGGGCCCTCTTTCTGGGTCCAGATTCTGGGCTCTTGCCACTTCGCTCAAAAGCCTGCGTAGGAACAGCTGTGGCTCCCAGGGTGGAAATGTACCTTAATACTCGTGTGTATGTTGATGCAAAAACAAGGCTTCATGTAGACTTTTTCCCTTTACATGTTTTTAGAATTTTTATAAGCAAGAACTAAAATTGCTAAAGGCCCTCAGGGATCATCCAGGCTGAATTGCCAAGAAGACTCAAGAAGCGGGAGAGATACAAGTCATTTGCCTCCTTGGTTAGGGGCTAAGTAAGGGGCTTCTCACCTTCAAGTTCCACTTCTTTAAATCCCCAGGGCAAAAAGGACCAAGACTTAAAATCTCTAGGTCTAGTCTAGCACACCTCCATGACATATCCGGAAACCAAGGCAGAGTGAATGTTCTTCATTGGCTCAAGGTCACATAGTTAATCTGTTTCAGAGATGGGACTTGAACTCAGATATCCTACCTAGCTTGCCATCTCTTTGTTTCTTGGGAAAACCACTGGGGGAGGGAATTGTATAAATAGATATGGTACCTGACTCTATTGGGTCTAATGACACTCTTTGTCCCATTAGATCAAACTGGGAAACTTGGAACGCTATGTCGAGCAGGAATCAGTTGCTTCTCCTTGGTATTTTCTGATTGGACTTCCCATCTTGCTTGTAATTGTCATTTTTGGTAAGTGCCCTGTTAAATTGTGTCAAAAATATTATTCTCTGGGACCTCTCTTCAGGCAGGCCGACTTCCAGCTTTCAGGGGCTGTTTGCTTCGATTAATTATTAATGGAGAAAAACCCAAATCAAATCTTTGGGACAGGAATGACAGGTACATGTTGAGGGATTTCTAAACATTTTTTTAAGGATGCTTTAGGAATAAAAGGCTGGATTACATAGATGGTATTTGAGTGTCTGAGAAATATAATCCATGTTGCTTCCCCGATCCTTTGAACTGTGATGACAAATGTCCCAGTTACATTCTTCCCTCAGAATTCTTCTGGGATTTTGGGCTCCCATGACTTGGTCATCTCATCCTGTGATCCCACCCCACCCACCCACCCCAGCCCTGCGCTTCCTGGCAGAACTGTATTTTAGAAATGCAATCTGTACCATTTATTAAAATGTCCCAAGACTCATCCAAGCATGATGACACCATGATGGTTGCTCACTGACTGAATCTGTCTAACTGATGTGACTTGTTTGGCCCACACAGCATTTTTTAAAACGTTGATGTAGTTCACAGTATTTTAAAACTAGGTGATTCCCATTTTTAAAAACCTCTTGAAATTTTGAAAGATCTGGATCACTGGATCCCAATTTCCCCATAGCATCAGTTTGCTGGAGCTGAGTAGCAGCTTCCACTTGAGAGAGGGCATATGTTCAGTGGGTTTTTGCCACAGTCTCCACTGTTCTCTATTGCTCCAGTCACCTGGTCCCTGTAGCCCTTTCGTTTGTGACCTCTGGTTCTGAGCTGCTTTTTGTTTTAAGTCTGTTTCCTCTTGTCTCCTTTGAAAAAAGAGCTCTTCTCCACAACTAATATAGTACTTCATATTTTTTTACTTAACCCAGTCATTGCCTTTCTAAGGTTTTCCGTTCATAGTTGCTAGTGTCTCCTTCCAGGTACTCGCTCCCTCACATGTTTGCTTATCCATCTCTGCACCCATTTATTTACCTTGTGTTTACTGAGTATCTGTTATGTTGCTAATAACTGTGCCAGTCTCTGGAGCCAAAGAAGATGAGTTAAGGCTTGGTCCTTTGTCTTGGGTAGTCCTCAGTCCAGTGAGGGCAAGATTTATGTGTGTGATTAACTGGCCTAATGGAATGAACTCATTTTACAGAGACCCTGTTTTGCTCTGTCGATAATCATTTCAAGCACTTTTTATGCTCTCCCCAAGTAGTCTGCCCCTGTTACGTATCTGAAGTCCAGGATTGTGCTTGATATTTTAATGAAGTCTTCTCTGATGCCAGCTGAGAATACAAAGATTACTTGAAAATTTCAAATCTGGGCTCCCATTTAGAGAATCGGCTGCTGTCTCCTTCTAAATCCACATCCACTTTGTGGCTTACTAGGTGTCTGTGATCTTGCCCTTCCCCTCCCTTCACTTGGGTTGTGGAGATTGTTTATGCTGTTTAAGGTAAAGTGGGCTTAATTTAACATGTTGCTCCTGGCTTCATTGGTATATCTGCAAAGCCCTTCAAAATATTCATCCCCTTTTCCCATGATTTCAGGGAGATCTGTGTCATCTGCAGCTGGAGTAAGTACAGTATACTCTTCAGTCCATCAATCACGTCATGAGTGAAAACACTCAACACACCTGGCCTAGGCCTACCACCTACAAAGCATCCCCACTGTGGCTTCCCCGGAAGATTTCAGCCATGAAAAACTCACTGCTTAGTGGCTGTGGCCCGCTAGCTCCCTTCACTGGAGTGAGCCAGTGTTGCCCAAAGGGTAGCCTGAGGAACATCAGTCCCAAGCAATGCTCCTGGGAGAAGGAGTTCCTTGATCAAGTAAATTTGGGAATGACTACATGCCCCATCCTTTCTTGAAGAGGTGCAATGCATATTATGGTTAAGACCGTTGACTTTACAAAGTGATCCAGGGAAAAGCCCTATTTAATTTTGTTTCCTCCAGCATCATTCCCTTCTACTGGTAGCCTGGTCCTTTTATCATGAAATTCTTATTAAAAGAAAACTTTCTAGAATAAAATAACGATAACTGGCAATTGTTGAATTTTTTAAAAATATATGCTCTCAATGATTTTTGTTACTTCTTTTAATCCTCTCAATATCACAGTAAGGTAGGCCCTTTGACAGATGAGGCAGCCAGGCACAGAGATGCCAAGGAACTTACCTGAGGTCACACAGCTAGTAAATGAACCCCAGCTCCGAACCTGTCTGGTTCACTGCCTGTACGTCACAGGTAGGAGCAAGAGAAAGTGGAGAAGGAAGTAGCAGTCAGACACAGTGTTTCACTGTGGGCCACTCACGGTGTCATCCCACGTGATCTCTGCAAGTTTGGCCTGTGTAGCTCACTGTGGATCTGTGGCATCTTCTGCGTTTGAGGCTCAACCTGATTTCTTCGGCGATGTTTAGAAACATTAAAAAAAGAAAAAACTGTGAAACAATATAAGTGGCCTGTGGCTGGAAGGGAACTTGGCTCTTTCCATTCCTTCTCGGCCAACTGGGACCTTTGGTTACAAGTGAAGGTTGTTTGATTTAGTTATCAGTTTTAAGATGAGTGGGTTTTTTTTTTTTTTTTTTCCTGTTGCAATTTAGTTTCTTCAGAGTGACCCACCACAGGGAATTTCTCTTTATATAAATTCCGCCTCTTAAATGATATTTATCCTCTCTGTATCTCCTGCTAAAACAACTGTAAAGGTTGATTTTCGTTTTTCTTTTTGTTTTCTGAGTTAACATGTCAATCTGATGCTGGACCTCTGTCTCCGCAGTGGCTGTGGGGGTGACCAGACACAAATCGAAGGAGCTGAGTCGCAAGCAGAGCCAACAGCTGGAGCTCCTGGAGAGCGAGCTCCGGAAAGAGATCCGGGACGGTAGGCTCCAAAATTGTATTTATAGAAAAACAAGTCCTTTTCGTTGTCATTTTTTTTTTTAACCCTAAAATGGAGATGGCCTCGGTAATGAGAAGTGTTTGTGTAACAGAAGGCAACTGAGCAGCAGGGTCTGGGCCTGACTTTGTCTCTTACTTCAGCTCTTCTCTGCAGCCAACCAAGTAATTATCTATTGTTCCTTCTCTAATAAAAACCAAGGTCACACTTCATGTTAGACAAAACAGCAGAAGATTTTATCCATTGTTTGTCGAGTTAAAATATTGCTCTTGGGATTCTGTTTTGCAGGCTTTGCCGAGCTGCAGATGGATAAATTGGATGTGGTTGATAGTTTTGGAACTGTTCCCTTCCTTGACTACAAACATTTTGCTCTGAGAACTTTCTTCCCTGAGGTAAAAGAGCATTGACCATGTTCCTAAGGTTGAATCTTGAATAATAATGAAGGTGCTTGTTGCTATTGTTAAAAAGGAATGTTTGCTTCCAAGACAGCTGTAGATGATGTGCTTGGTATAAAATAATGACTTAAGTTTGAGCAGAACAAGGAGAAGGATAATTATTAATTGGATTGATGAGGATATTAAGCAGTGATGGGTCACTGGCAATTACTCTTTGTCCAGTAACAAAAAGCTCAAAGGGACAGAAGTTCAGAGTGATGCTTTTTGCTTTATTTTACTACTAGTTTAGAACTGAATTTGTAGCTGAGAAGCGAGCTACTTTATTTAAAAATCAATAAATTGTGGGCTGGCCAATTTGTTGTGTTTATCTGCATGACTTCCATTGCAGCTACTAGATTATTCACTATTACTTCTCAATCAGAAATGAAAAGTACTACCGGCCGAGAGGCAGGAAAACAGACGTGTATAGCAGAATTTAAGTTGATAACGGCCATTTTTAGCAATGTAGAGTTTTTATGGTTCTCTTCAGTAGTTATTACTTAGCAAATCGGTTAGTATCATCCTCATTTAGTGGAAATAGCTGCATGAGATGATGGATTTGTCCTAGGACTCCAAGGAGTATTCTACTTAACCCTTTGGGTTTTCACTCTCACTTCTGTTCTAACACCTCCATTTCTCACCCAGTCACTTTGCCTTCTTCATTCACAGTCCTGAGTCTTTGGCAAGGCACACTCATTCTCCTGCCATAGCCCGATACCCAGCTCCAGCAGACTGCCTTTTTTGCCTAGAACACAAGAAAGGCCCAACCTCTGGAACACATCAACACCAATTAGCACGATTAAGTCTAGACTTCTGAGCAAAGCCAGGAGTCTCTCTGGGCTGAAAGAGAGCTTGTGTCCCCTTATCCGAAGCTTCTCAGCTACATTTGACCAGGAACCTAGAGTTCAGAAACTCAGACACACTCAGTAAGCAATTTCTAGTTTCTCTATAATTCAAGAGGTGGACACCACGATACGTGGCGTTGTGTCTGGAGGTTGGCTCACCGCCATAAAACACCCACCACATTTCTTATCCAAGCCTTAGTGTTGTATATCGAGAAGACTGTATATAAGACTTCAGCTTTTTGTACTACTAAAGTATCTTTTTTAGAAACTTATCCTCCAAGAGTACCAGGCACCAAGACTTGCCATTTGCCACCTCATCCATTTCTGCAGAAGAACACCATGCAGGGAGGGGAGTTCAATTCCCTGAATCAGGATGACGGCGCAGAGCCTCAGCAAAGGGTGCATCACGAGTCCTGTTTCCCAGCTCTCTGAGATCCCCATTAAGAATTTAATAGCAATAAAATAACAGCAGTTTCTACCATCAGCATGAATACTGTGTGGGCTTTTACAGTTAATGATTGCTCTTGAGTGCTGAAAAGAATAATCTGTGGCCTAAAAAAGAAATTTTCCTATCTTCTAAATTCAGTAATCAAGAGCAAGGTAGAGTGATGAATGCAAAGTAACACTTGTTGCGTGTGTTAAAAAAAATCCCAGGAACAATTCTCTATTATTTTAGGACATTAATTTTCACTTGGTGTGCTGCAAGAATTTTTAAAACATGCCATACCTGACTATCTAGTCAGGGGCACTGACCTCTTTTCCCTTAGGCTGTCAAATTTAAAAATGACAGCAGCCAACACAACAATAGCTGTCAGGTGTGAACGAATCAAAATTATACCTATTTTTTGTCAGATTGGCAAAAAATATGGGGTGTGTGTGTGTGTGTGTGTGAGCGCGCGCACCGCAGAACTTTAGTGATTAGTTTACGTGTGCCGTGAGATGAGATAGGTTGAAAACCTCTGTCTTAGGAGAAGAGAGTGAGAGCTGCACGAACCCCATCTGATTTAACTCCGGGTTATGTATAATCTAAAAAGGCAACTGAGAAAGGCATGAAAACTGAAGACAGAAGGAGTCATTAAAGGAGAAAAACCCAGAGAAAACAAGCATAAATTTATCAGAACCCTATCGAGAAGACCTAAATCAAAATTGAACTTAGTTAGGAAAAGGTCCAGTGAACAGGGAACACACGCATATTCTATTAGGACTGTGCCTGCCGAAATGCATGCGAGGCTGCAGACGAGTCCTTCTGTTAGCCCCTTTACTGAGAGGCCGGGAGCCCCCCCTCTAGCCTGGAGGTTGGACGGCAGAGGGAGATTTGGGTGGTTAACACCTACCAGACAACAAAACCCAAAGGAAATTGTAGGTTTTCGGCAGCCGAGGGATTCCCAGTTCCTGGTTCTTCACCTTGCTGGTTAGGTTCGGCTTTTCAGGCCTTGCTTTTTATTATATTGACTATGTGGTTTTGTTGAAAATAAGACAAGAAATATGGGTAAGCAGAGCATTTAACCTCCCAGCAGAAGGAAGGAGGAGTCTTAGAGAAGCCAAGGTGGCATTTCCCTATTTAAGGTCAAGAATCAGTCTGTTTAAACTGCCTATGTACTTAAAGTTGGTTCAGCAGAAGAATAGTAGAAATAGAAAATGCAAACCTAGGGTTTGATTTTTCTGCCTATTACTAAGGGCAACTATGACAAAAATAGTTAGGTCTTCATGCTTGGGTTAAAAAAATAAAGCAAAAACTCTCTGCAGAAGAAATTTACTTTAATAAGGTAAATAGCCTAAAGTTACTTATTACTTATTTTCTTGAAAATATTCAAGAAAAAAAAACTTGAATATTTTTGAGTTTCTTTTTCAGTCTGTTGACTCATTTGAAGTGTTACTCAGCATGCTTTTAAAATTTAATCATGTAAGCCCATTAAGATTTACGATACATTAAAAAAGGAAATTTAAAAGTCTATATCCAGGAGCTACATAGCATAGCACATTAAAATATTTTTAGAAACCAGCAGAACAACAACATTTTGGGCTAGTTTGCCGAAAGTTAGTGATAAAAACAACAATAGTAGCTGACATTGAGAACTTACTATGCATTCATTCACTTAATTTTCACACCACACCCATGAGGTGGGAATAATTATTGTCCCCATTTTGCAAATGAGGAAAGGCAGACACAGAGAGGTTAAATAACCTGTCAACAGTGATGTGACCAGTATGTGATGAAACCAGGACTGGAAGCCAATTGGTTTGCCTCCAGATTCTAGCTTTTAACCAACCCATTCCACTCCCTCTTGAATAACATCATGTATGGAGACAGTAGATACTAAACTAAGACTTGTAAAAACTTACCAACACTATCCCACATTTATGCTTAGAAGTTAAAGGGCTTGAGGAGTGGTCTGCACATTTGCATCATCTTCTTCAACCACACTTCTTTGAGTCAGTTCTTTTAAAGTGTGAGCTGCCTTCATCTACCCAAAATGGACTGATGCCATGATAATTAGTCTTCTTAGAGGCTTTCAGAATGCATTGGTGTTTCTTGAGAGCTGAATGATTATTTATTATGTATTAGAGAGTATGGCCATTGGGTCTTCAGATTAACAAATAGTGTCTCTACTTTATTAAAAACGGACTTTGGTATTATAACAACAACAACAAAAAAACCACTTCATTTCCTTTGGATGTTATGAATAATAAAAGTGTCTCCTTCCTCTCAGTCAGGTGGCTTCACACACATCTTCACTGAAGATATGCATGTAAGTCTCTAAGTTTTCATTTTTAGCCCATGACTGCCTGACTTTCATAGTGTTATCATCACCATCATCATCTCCATTATTACTTTGAATTTTTATTGTGGGTTTTTTTGGATCATGAATTCAATATTAAATAATTCATTGTCTTGGAAAACCCATTGTGGATCTACTTTCTAACTTTAAGTTATTATGTTATATTATACTATATTATAGACCTTTATTTTTTTTTCCAGAACAGAGATGCCAGTGACAAGAATGAGAGTCTCACGGCTTTAGATGCCCTCATTTGTAACAAAAGCTTCCTTGTTACTGTCATCCACACCCTTGAGAAGCAGAAGAACTTTTCAGTGAAGGACAGGTATTAGTCAACTTATTGATATTTTGAAAGTCATTAAGTAGAGAAAATAAAACCTAAGCCGCTTATTACTTTATTTCCAAATCACAACTTCAACTTGGTATCTTGAGACTGGGCTGTTTGGTTGTGTGGTCAGGCAGCTGTGATAGCATTTTAGATCACATCACCCCAACACAAATTCCTAATTTAAAGATGCACACATACAATTCCCCTCCCCCGCAAAAAACCCTGAAAAAACCCAACACCAAAAAAAAAAAAAAAAAAAAAAAAGAGTCTGAAGTCAAAAAAGCAGAAGCACTAGTTTTCATTTTTAAAAACAACCTGAAAATTCAGGAAAGACATTCACTTCTTCTTACCACTCTAGTTTAAAGTTCAAGTGCTGAAAACAAATAAAATGTCCTGAAGTTCACATTGGTGTGTGGCTTTTATGGAGTGAGAATGTAGGTGCTTGAAACCTAGACATTAAAAAAAATAGCGCCCATGGACAGCACCCCATTGCCCCTCAAGCTTCCATCAGTGTCAAGCCAAGTCACCGCTGACGGCTAACCTCAGTCACCAAGGCTTTGTTTTTTCTTTGTGTGTGTGTGTTCTTTGTCATCTGCCTTTTTTCCCTTTTCACTTTTATTGAGATTTAATTGACATGCAGCATAAGTTTAGTGTGTACAGCATGATGATTTGGCATAAATATATATCAAAATGATTACCACAATAAGTTTGGTTAACACCCCAAATCTCATATAGCTGCAAAAAACAATGCTTTTTCCCCCCTTATGTTGTGAACTCTGAGGATTACTCTCTTAGCAATTTTCAACTACACCACACAGCAATGTTAACTATAGTCATCATGTTGGATATTACACCCTCAGTACTTACTTATCTTAATACTGGAAGTTGGTACCTTTTGACCCCCTTCATTCAGTTCTCCCTCCCACCATCCTTACCCTGCCTCTAGTAAACAAATAATCTGATCTCTTTTCCTATAAGTGAGATTGTAGTATTTATTTCACTTAGCATAATGTCCTCAGGATCCATTCATGTAGCTGCCAATGGCAAGATTTCATTCTTATTTATAGCTGAATGGTATTTAATTTTACATGTATATAAATATATGTGCCACTTCTTCTTGATGCCACATGGTGGACATGTAGGTTGTTTCCATGTCTTGGCTATTCTGATCACAGCTCTGTTTTTAAACAGGTGTCTGTTTGCCTCCTTCTTAACCATTGCACTGCAAACCAAGCTGGTCTATCTGACCAGCATCCTGGAGGTGCTGACCAGGGACTTGATGGAACAGTCCAGTAACATGCAGCCTAAACTCATGCTAAGACGCACTGAGTCCGTGGTTGAAAAACTCCTCACAAACTGGATGTCCGTCTGCCTTTCTGGTTTTCTGCGGGTAAGTGTCGCACCCCTCCCTCGGCAGTGTCAGAAGTAAGACAGTAGGTGGTTATTTTTAGCTGCTGCTCCTGTCTTGGTAAGTCCTGAGCACTCCATGGTGTCGGCGTTCCCTTGCTTTTAGTCCTGGTCCTCCCCAGGAGTGCACAAGGGGAAAGTAAAAATTGTTTTTGCTGTAACTGACCTATACAAGTACAATTCATTCAGAATTTCCTCCAACTTATTGTGGTAGGAACAGTGAACATGAAACCTGCCCTCTTAACAGATGTGTAAGTGTTGTTACCTATAAGTATGATGTTGTACAACAGATGTCTAGAACTTATTTCTCTTGCATAGGTGAAATTTGATACCCATTGACTTTTGAGCCCACCTCACTTCATTCATTAACAACCAGAGCACAGTCAGCCCATTTGAGAAAATGTACTGAGTGGAGGGAATATTTCAAATACTGAAAAGAACATGCTATTCTTGGGGCCTCTGAAGCATCCAGGAAACATCCATTTGCCTACCCATGTGCTGTAAGCTGATTACGCTCCATTCTAACCAGTCATTCCATATTAAAGCAAGTCCCCAAAGAGCCATCAGCCCCTTGAGTTCATTTTGTTGGAGTTACTGTGAGATCCTAATTATAATCTAATTGAATCTTAAAATCTTTTTGAATGCAGACTTTCTGCAGATTCTGGAGGTTTAGAGAGTGGACCCTGGAGCCTACTGCTTGGTCTGGAATTAGGACTCCCCCACTTACTAGAGGTGTCGAGCTCTCGAGTCTTGGTTTCTATAACCTTTAGAACTGGCAGAAGAATATTTTAGAGCTTCTCTGAGGCACAGATGAGAAAATGTATGTAATTGCTTAGCACTGAGTAAGCCCTCAATAAATGTTGGCCATTATCAGTATAAAATATTAACAGCAGAAGAAGAGTGAGAGTGTCGTCCTGCTGAACCCAGTCTTCCCTCAGCCCTCTGAAGCCTCTGGTGCAGGAGGTTCTTATCCTTCTTTAATTTCACCAGCCATCCAGATTCCAGCAAAACTGCATAATTGTGTATTTGTAGCTAGTTTTGAAATCTAATTAAACTTTGAATAAGATATACTGCTATGCCATAGGTTTTAACAGTGCCACTTAAGTTCGGACTCAAAAGCAGCACTTTAAATAGACTGTGCTTAGTTTAATGTTTAATGCAATCTTACAAGTAGATGCACAACATTTTCTTTTTTGCCAACCCCTTCCTCTCCCAAGGCAATACCCATTTATTAAGATTAATGAAATCTGCCTTCTTTTGTGTTTACTTGGTATAAATCATCACATGCTTTTGGGAGGTGTTGAGTGGTAATTTCTGGGGCAAATGTTTTTTGCTTTTCACCAACCTAGCTTCAGCTAGGACTGCTTCCAAACAGGACCCTTCTAAGCAAGACTCTTACCCAGTTCCCAGGGCTTAGTCTTGAAAGACAGGTAGCTGCCCTACCACAATGCCACTGAACCAGAAGCTCTGGGAATGGGGCCTCACTATTCATGTCTTCTAAGCTCCTCCCGGGAATTCCACCTGCCCTACATTTGAGAGCCCTGGGCTAGTAGAATGAACACTAGACTAGGAGCCTTGCTTAGAAGCTGTAGGTTCAGGCTCTAAATTCATCTCAGCCCCAGCTAGCTGTGTGTCTCTGAGTATGGCACTTCCCATCTGGACTTCTACCCACCAAGTAGGGGGCAAGGTCATTGGTTTTAAATTCCTTCCAGATCTTTCTTCTAGGATCTTGTGACTCTTACTCTGAGCCCTCAAGGATTGGTCAGAGTCTTGCTTTTGCTGCTCTTGGACATTAAGTGAGTGAGGCATTCCAAAAATCTAGGCTCCAAACCCAAAGGGCCCCCACCATGAGCAGAGGATTCTGGGCAAACATTTCGCAGAGCTGATTGAAGAGTATCTTGAGCACTTGCTGATGAGGGGGTGGCGTGCTTACTGGGAGGAAGTGGCATGAGCCAGTGGGCGATACTTTCATTTTTAGTGGAATAATTCCCTCTGCTGTGGAGGCCCTTAGGGGCCCAAGGGGGTGTGGGACTCTGACAGCCCTAGTCCTCCTGCAGTACCCCAAGAGCATTTGTCTGGGTGCCACTGGTTCTGTAAACTCCAGAAAACTACCCCTGTGAACCTCCCAGGATCTGGGGATGAAGTCACAATAACATTAATGACCGCTATTTATTGAATGTGCCAAACCTCATGCTAAGAGCTCTGCTTATCTTTTCTCATTTAAACCCCATGAGGTAAGCACCTCTCTGACCATTTGGCATATTGGGGGAACTGGGGCACACAGAATAGATGTGACTTTGCCCAGATCCCACAGCTAGTGTGTAACAGCCCCCAAAATTGAGAGCGCTTAGCTACCCCACTTACTGCCTTCCCAGAAAGGCAGGTACCTTCTTACAGGCTTAAGAGAGGATTTAAGGATGGTACAAGATCACAGGTATTGAAAGCCGCTGGCTCAGCCAGGGCCAGAGTCTGGTCTCATGGCAAAAGGACAGCGAAGGGGCCGAGCTTAGTTACCATCACAGGAGGGGAAGAGTGGAGGTGGTCCGGAGTATGGCTCTGCCCCAGGCCAGCTCCCAAAACCCTCAGTAGATATGACTAAGCTAGGCATTGTGTTCAGTGGTGACAAAGAAACCTCACAGCCCCATGGTCCCCCCGGTAAGGTGTCAACACTATAGATGCTCAGGCCTCAGCTCTAGAGATTCTGGATCTGTAAGTCTAAAGTAGGGCCTGGGCACCTGAATTTTTTATGAGAACCCCCAGTGATTCTGGTAATGAGTATCCAGGGTAATAACCATGTGTATACATTGCTGCTTCCTGATCTCAGTCTAGCTACCCTCTGAGGGATTTCTGACTCCAGCTGTCCCTCCACACAGCCCAGGAGAGCCCACTAGGTCCCCTGACTCCAACCTCTGCAGGCATACCCAGCCCCTCACAAAGGCCTTCGCCCCGTCTCTGATGTGTGCTGGAGAAAAAAGAGAAGCAGAGGTTCTAGGTTTGTGGTCAGGACATTACTCAGAAGGGCAGGGGAAAGAAAAGAGAGCGCCCTAGTTGTGAACCAATAAATAAAGGAAGTTTCTAAAAAGAATTTAAAGGTCGTGTACTAGTTCCAACCCTCTCTCTACCAGGGAAATTGTTGAACATTCCACTTCTGTCTTACGCTAAAGAAGAGACTCAAGGTTGTATCAGCAGGGGAGAGAGAAGTGGTAGAGAGCCCACCGGAGTGTAGCGGGGGCAAGAGGAAGTTCCAGGACTGGGGAGGGCTCATGTTCTTGGAGTAAGTGTAGAGGATAGGACAGGAGGTCAGGGGAGCAGGGACCCCCGAGACTTAAAATAAGTCTCAGTTTACATGTTCAAGGGAAAGCAGGTGAGATGCAGTGGTAGGAAAGCTTGACTTTGTAAGCTGGTGCCTCAAGCCCGTCATGTGGCTGATTTTTCATCATTACAAGGTAGTGTGACTTCCTGGTTCTGGCCTGGCTCTTCCTCCCCCACATAATCTGTTTAATGTCCATTGCTATAAAGGGTTTATTATTTAGCAAAGGCAGCAGCAGAATCAGAACACACAGCTTCCACTTGGGCTGCCCAGACTCCATTTGAGCGCAAAGTGGCTGCAATTTTGAGGCATTTCAGTAACAACAGGGGTGGCAGCCCCTGGCCCAGGAAAAAGTGCAGGTGGCACACATATGGAGAAAGAAGCCATCAGGATGTTTGGCAAAAGCCTTGGAGCGATGGAATTGACTCGGTTCAGGGAAAGTGTGACGCACGTCGTGGCCCAGCCCCAGCAAAGGCGCCCGGGTGGGACTGCACACGCTGTGTGTGGGAACAGCGCAGGACTGGCCAGCCAGGCAGCAGAGAAGGCTGCCAGTTGTGTCACTGAAGGCCGGTTCCTTTATGAAAAGCTATAAACAACGAAAAACATTCTCCTTGGCAAGTGTCTAAAATGTCCTTATGTTTATTCTCGTTACCAAGGCTAACTGTGCATTTTTTAAAATGCCATTTATTTTTGGTTTTTCTAAACAACAACAAAAAAGTAATTAAATACGAACAAAGATTAAACCTCTTCATCTAGTCAGTATTCTCAGGTGTTAGCCAGCTGATGAGCATTAGTGAGCTACGCAGAGGCTCCCACATACAAGAAGGCGCAACTGCTGCGTACGCTGCACGTGGCTGCCGGCTCCGTGCGCACGCGCCTCTGTCTCGCTCTCCATCCCAAGTGCAGCAGCATTATGTATTTCCTTGGGAGTTCCCTGTTGGTTGTTTGAAAAACACTGCCTCCTGCCTCCTGTCCCACTGCTGTAAACTGCAACTTAAATGCTTTGGAGAGTACTGCAGATTCCACAGAAAACTAACTGTCGCTTTTGTGTCTTTTCCAAGGAAACTGTTGGAGAGCCGTTCTATTTGTTGGTGACGACTTTGAACCAGAAAATAAACAAGGGTCCCGTGGATGTAATCACGTGCAAAGCCCTGTACACCCTTAATGAAGACTGGCTGCTGTGGCAGGTTCCGGACTTCAGCACTGTGGTATGTTTGTGCTGAAGCTTTCCACCCGACTCGGAAATAAGTCTGGCTGAGAGTTAGAGGACGGGGTAGGGGCTGGGGCACCACTTAAAACAAACTGATATCATTCCTCCTTGCGGGAGGCCTCATACGGTTAGTCAATTAAAAACAGTAGTTGATAAAATATTAACACGTGTTCACAATAGATTTTAATTACTTGGATTGGGGGAGAAAGCATTATAATGATGCCTAGGGTACTCATCAATTTCCAAAGGTTTTAATATCAGGATTGCTTATAGCTTTCAGCATCGTCAAAGGAAATGCAAAGTACTCCCTATTCAGCACTTATAATTGCAATCAGAATTTCTCAAACGGCTGTGCTCTGGAAGACAATGTGTGAAGATATATTTCAACCAAATTGAGGCCGTCTTATTTTAGAACGATAACATAAGACAAATTCCACCGTCTTCCCCATGCAACATGACACCCTTACTTTATTTTCATGGATTGGTTACAAATGTTTGCTGTCCTGCACTTAATGTTCTGTGATCTCATAGTTATTTTTAGAGGAAAGCTGTAAATCACTGCAGGAAGATGATTGCCTGGCTGCTGGAGGGGTTTGCTCATTTGAGAACTTCCTTTTCACCCATCGCCACCCTGCTCACCCTGTTCCCTTCCAAAAGGGAGAGGTACCAATTTCTTGCACATGCAGGAATTTTAGAGAACCAAGCATGGCCAGTTCCAAAATTACTTAGGAATATTCTGTGCTCTTCTGTTAATAGAGACTTGGGAAAGCGATTGCTGTGTTTTGGTTTGATCTTTAGCTTTATGGAGACTCTGGGCTTCTTCACAATCTCATTAGTGGAGAAGGAGGGAAAAATTACAGTGAGGTTTTGGAATTGCTCTGTAAGGGAACTGAGTCTCCTGTGGCTTTGCTCTGCATGGCGAGTGCTGCATTGTCATTCTAGAAGAATTCATTCCCTAATTGGACAAGGCACCACGTTGCTGTAGACTGCCTTATGGTTATGTTCTCTGGTGGGAGAATAGTCCACAGATCAGCTGTTTCGAGTTCTCAGTTGCTGGAAGATATAGCTCACCCTCCATTGAAGAAGGCCCCATGCGCAACTGCCATCCAGGAGACGGGGAGCTGAGCAGAAAACCAACTGTTATATTTTCTGTCTATACACCGGCTCCATGGGCGAGGCACTGGGGCGCAGTGGTTCTCAAATGTTAGTTTGCATCAGAATTGCCTCGAGAGTTTAGTAAGCAAGGCAACACCCCAAAGTATCTAAGTCAGCAGATCTGGGTTGTGGCCTGAGAGTTTGCATTTCTAAAAAGCTCCCTTAAGGGCCACATATGGAAAGCTATTAGCATAGCGGTAAACAGCCTGGACTTCCAAGCCAGGCAAGTTCAAATCCTGCCTCTGCCACTGGCTAGCTGTGTGATATTGAGCAAATTTCAAAGCCTCTCTGTGCCTTAGTCTCCTCGTCTGTAAAATGGAGATGATGATCATGGTACTTGCCTATCTTGTGGGTGATTGAGAGGGTTAAAAGAGTCTATATTCTGTAAAGCAGTAAGAACATTGCCCTGCACATGTGTGCGATTTAAAGCTTTATTAAATTTAATTCACATCTCTTCAGGCACGTGTTAGAAATGCAGATCCAGGTAGATTAATGCTTCTGGGTCCTTCCTTGGGACTGATCAAATCAGAGGCTCTGGGAATAGAGAACCCCACTGGTATCTTGGAGATCAAAAGATGAACTTGCATCTGGGCCTGTTGTCTCTGCTTTCACTGATCCTGAGTTTGTCTTCAAACCCAGGGCCTTGGTCCTAAATCAGAAGATGTTTGTGCTTTTACTTTGAAACACTTTAAGAGCCCCACGGGCTCCCAAAGGGAAATACTTGCAAGTGAATATAGGTCGGGAATCCAGCAGTAATTTTCTTTCATGAAAACACGAACCTGAACAGGAAGGAGAGGGAAGGAGAAGATGGGATTGGGAGCAGGGAGAAGTCGAACGCCTGAAGCAGCTTTGGAGGTTTGAGTCCCTTTTAATGCTTTACATCTGAACACTTTTTCCCTCTTTCATTTTGAAACATTATTTATTTTACAGTCAATTAAGCCCATGAGTTTCTGATTTGTTAACACTCATCATCAGAGTGTTTCCTGATGTTGAAGAAATTCACGTCAACTCTTGGGTTCTTTTTTCCTTTATCGCCCCTGGGAGAAAGACTAATAGAAAATTATGATTTTAGGTATCCACATAAATCTTGATAAATCTTGCTTTTCGAATGTGGATTTGCGATCAGCTGTCTAGAGTTGAAACTGGAAAAAGAGTGGGCCACTTCTTTCTAGGGGTCTTGTCTTTGAGTGAATTTTAATGCCTTTTATGGGATCTGTCCCAGCCTCTCTTTCATGGTGGGCGATTATACCAGAAGCTCCAGAGAAGGCATATGATCCGGGCTATGCTTTTGTGACAAAATGACAGCAGAAGATCAATAAAAAAAATTTAAAGTTTTTCATTTCCTTTCAGGCAAGTTCCCCCAGCCTTAACCATCACATCTCTCTTCCTCCTCCTCCCACTGTTTCTCACTTGAATTCCCCCCTCCCTGGCATGTACATCCAGTGGTTTGAAGTTCTGATTTTCTAAATTTGCCTGAGGTGGTTTGAGTCATTGAAAACCAAGGTGTGGTGAACAAACTGGAGTGAGAGTGTGTGTGTCAGTTCTTTCAAGAAAGAAAAGTCAAAGGACAATTAAGAGCAGTGCCGCGAGAGCGTGCGGTGGCAGCATGGTGCCCTGGCAGGGACACATTTAAGAAGAGGCCCCCACACTCCTGTTCAGCTAAACGCTGAGAAACACAGCACCTCATATCACAGTCTAAAAATCACGTTTTACATCTCTAAGATTAGGATGTGTTCTCCCTGAGGTGTGGGGTGTTTTCCAGAACACGAAGATACCCTGCCAATTTCTTACATATGAAATTGTTATACTAACAAATGGGCTCCAGGAAGTAACTCTTTGTTCCCTGCAGCCCGGGAGGAAAATTCCTCTGTCTTTCCTCAAATTTAGATAGGCCCCAGAATGACACTAACTCTGGTACCACTGGAGACCATCCTTCAGTATCAAGGCACTGCAGCTGGCGTTCAGTGAGGCAGACAGACCGCCCGACGGTCTCATCCTCCCCAACGCTGGCGTCAGGAGGCTTGTACGCCGCAGGACTCCAGTCTTCCTCCGTCGTCCAGGGATTCAGATTTGACAGCTGGAAGAGGAGTAAACCCTATTGCTCTACGGTTCTTCCTCCTTTGCAACATTTTAGGCATGTTTGCTTTTGTTGCTGGAGAAGCTTAGGCTCTGAGCGTGCTCCGTGTCGACAGAATGATTTCAGGGCAGGTCGCCTGCAACTTCGGAGGAACGAGTGAAGACGAGGATCTGGGTTCCAGCAGAGTGTACCACAGGGGAGAAGGGACATTTACTTCACTTTCAGGAAGAGATGAGAAAAGCCAATAACTCGTAGCGAGTGTGCTGAATTAGCAAGAGGAGGCTGACTTGTAATCAAAATTAAATGAGAAATGGTTTTTTGAACTCTTAAACCCAGGAAATGAGCCTGCCAGTTGCTGTATCTGAGAGAGAGCATCTTGGCAGCCTGGGCAACAGTGTTCCAACAAACATATTATTGCCCTCATTCTCATATCTATGAAAAAAGTCGTTAAGATTATTAGAAATTCTTGAAAAACACATACATGCCTACAGAAATCTTAATGCCTCTACTATGATTCAGTGAAGGTTAATAGCAGCCCACTCCAGCCTGTCTTTTTTCCCCTAGTAGTTACCATTTGGGGGATAATTATGTTTAATAAAATAATTCACATATAGCAGAGCCCTAGATATCTCTAGCAAGAATAGCTAGGCTACATGCTTCCTTTAATACATGGTTCCCCCCAGCAGTCCCCAGCTCCTGGTGTTCCATTTAGCTTGTCCTTTCAGAAGATCCATTATCCCCATAATTAAACAACCCACGGTCTCAATTAAGTCATTCCCTGTTACTTCAGTTACATTCCATTGTTCATTAAATCTTGATGTTTGCACTTCAACAATCTTGTTTTTAATACTCCTATTATCTGTGGAGAAACAGTGAAGTTAATTAATAATTCTTGAGCTTTTTTTCCCCTTTTTCTCTCCACCATAGTGCAAACCATTTCCATTATGACTCGTGATAATACTGAAACCATTACTAACTTCATAGGTAAACAGTTCTGAGCTTCCTGATCAAAGAAGTGAAACCATTTTTTATAATCATTTTAGGTAAGTCATTCCCTGGTTGATGGCAAGCAGTGGAAAATGAAAAATTGACGTTAAGTGAGTGCCTTCAATGACTTTCCTCTTCATTCCCATCTCACATTCATAATCATGGAATTAGAAAATAATGTAGTTACCTAAATACAGGAGTCTTTAATTTTCTTCTTTATGGCTCAAATGTGATGCTATTATTTCATTGTTAAGGATCCTTATTTATACTTGTGCACCTCAGAGAATGGTAACTTTTATAGCAAATCACGATGGAAGAAAAAGGCATTTTTTAGAGTTGCCTTTTCTTGCATTGTCAAAGTCAGCATTCCATTTGGAGTTACTATTACCTAGAGCAGGAATCAGCAAACAATAGCCTATGGACCAAACATGGCCCTGCTGTCTGTTGTTATAAATAAAGTTTTATTGGAACACAGCAATGTCCATTTATTTACTGTTGTCTGTGGCTGTTCCTCCTGAAACTGCAGAGTTGAGTGGTTGTAACAGACCATACAGGCTACAAAATATTAAATATTTACTATCTTGTCTTTCACAGAAAGTTTTCCGCCCCTAATCTAGAGCTTGATATAATAGATAAAAATGAGTAGCATCCTCCCTCCCACCAACCCCAAAAGCCTTGGCCTCTGTCCCCGCCTTCTGGGGACACAGCCATGGAAATGCCTTGCCACTCTCCGTAAATCTGAAACTCATAAAGCACTTTGCCAAAAACAAAGAAACTGTGAAAACCTCATATTAAACCGAAAGTACTGAAATAAATCATTTGGGACTAAATCAGACAGATTCTCACTTGCTTCTAGTATGAACAAATGTGAGCAAATACTAGCAAATTTAGAAAATTTTGTGTGAGGAGTTGCAATTTAAGGAAATTTCTCTGTCAACTTAAAATTTTTTTTTTTTTTTCAAAATGGAAAAGGCCTTCCTCCTCATTATTCTGTTGGGCAAAGTACCATGATCCAGGAAGCCTGGGGCTCTCCATCTTTGGTGGGGACAGGAAAAGGGGGGGGTTGGCAGGCAAGAGCAGCATTGGACGGTGCGTCTGGTTGGCTGTCCCGGGGCTGCCGACTCCAGCTTGAGAAAAACCTCGAATCAGAAGCTTTACTGGGACAAGCACTTCTAACTCCGGGTTCTTGCTGCTTCTACTGAACTTCTGGAAGCGGCTCTTGCTCTGTCCCTCTTTCTCTCATATTCAGTCTTGTATAAAAATGAGACTTCCCTTGTGACCTTTATTTGCCCCTGAAATGAAATTAGAAATGCATTTTATAGGTTTTGTTTAAAGAAAGTAATTAATGGCCTAAAACCTTTTATGACAAAGTCACTAGTTTATAACAAGTTCTTTGAAAATTACTTTCTAGGTATTATAAGGTATTACAGAAAGGATACAGCAACATCCTTGCTCTCATTAGCCAAGAATATGATTGAGGAATAAATAAGGTAGCTGAATCAGCCTTTCCCCCCAAAATGTGGGGAAAATGTCTCTTCCCCTGCTTGTAATTCCTCCTCCCAGTCCCCTGCAGACTTCTTTTTCTACCTCAATATCTGAAACCGCCAAGTTGTGTGAAAGGCCTCTAAGTAAAGCTGCTACTGAGCCAGGAATGTGGTTGTATGTTCAGGCGCTGTGTGGCTTAGTGCAGAAGAGGTGAAGTTTGGAGTCTGACCTTCCTGGATGTGAATCTGGGCTCAGCTACTTTACTCTCCAGCTGTGTGACCTTGGGCGGTCACTCAACTTCTCTGAACCTATCTCATCTATAAACAGACAGTCATGGAACCTAACTTTGTACATTTGTTATGAGATCAGAAAATAATACGTGTAAGACGTCTAGCTGTCCTGCCCGGCATAGAGTAGGTGCTTATTATGTATAATAGTTTTCTTTTTGTTTGGGCTATTTTTCTCGTTAACTTAAGGTCTGCTAAGCAGCAAGTATCTTTTCGCCATTCTTTCTGGTTGGTTATTTATTGATGATGGGGGATGCAGCAAGCTGGTTACCTGAATCCATTGTATTTAAAAGCTTATGTTACTATTCAAAGTGTTACCCATAACTTCTGTATCTGGGCATTTACAACCTATGGCAGACAATATCCCACTGGACAGGTGTGAACAGGAGACCACAATAATAACCCTAAACAACTCTCTGACTAAAGGGGCTGGTTTTGTGACATGCTATGAAAGGGCCCTTCCAGTCTGGTCTTTCTCTGGGTTCTGGGCCAAGCGTCTTCCAAATAGCCTTGCCCTTGTAATAACCCTTCTTTGTAAGAGGCATATTCCTGAACCCATTAGGATGTGATTTCTATTACAAGAAATGGAGACCCAAAATACCTGTGGCTTACGCAACAGAGAAGTTTATTTCTCTCCCCCACGAAGGTCTGGGGTGGCTGCCTCTACTCAGGGACATCCTTGCAGACCCAGGCTCCTTCTCTCTTATTATCCTTGAGTCACCTTGTGGTCTAAGGTGTTTGCTCACCCCCAGCCTCCTTTTACATTCCAGCCAGCAAGTCATAAGCCAGCTGTAGAAATGGGGACAGATGGTCACAAGGTCTTATAAGAAAGCTTCCCAGAGGCTGCGACAGAGCACAGCCATGTAATCTCATTGGCCAGAACTTCACTGCATGGCCATACTCAGCAGCAACAGAAGCTAGGAAAGGTCATCTTTATTCTGGGCAAACATGTGCTCTGTAAAATACCTGTGGGTGTTTCAGACTGAGTGAGTTCATGCCAAGCCAAGGTAAGGAGGCGGAGCCTCCGCTACCAGGCTGTCCATGTCCACCCTGTCTGCCCGGATAGCACTGAATGAGAACCTCAGGCAGATGGGACTTCCCTTCAGAAGTTTATTGCCTTTATTGACCTTTTGGCTTCAAAGGTAAGAGTATGGACATATACTAGTTATGACCATCACCAGCTCTGCAATCGTGGACACATTTCTAAACCTCTCTGTGTCCCAGTTTCTCATCTGTAAAAGGAGAATAATGATAGCCTATGTCATAAGGTTGTTTCTGAGATTAATTTACATATATAAATACACATCATTCACAGCAGCACTTGGCACACAAGAAGCACTCCTTAAGTTGCTGTTATTACATGATCTTATTTAGTAATCCTGTCACTCCTTTGAGATTGGAATGATGAGAATATTATGGCCAGAGATGTTAGATGACTTGCCCCTGCTCCCACAGCAGGAGAGGAGCAGACGAAGGGGGTGATGCCTATGCTCGGGCTCCTCAGCGCTCCTGACCTCCCGCCTCGGATTCTCCATGGACACTTACTGAGGGTGGTAGAATCGCACCTGGTGGCTGAATATTGTTTAACGAATGATGCTTTATGTCTCAAATAAAATGTGAATTAGACAATTCTCTGAGAATAAGGACTATCTTAAGGTGTCTCCTATTCCCAGCCCCTAACAGGGAGGAGGACACAGGGCAAATTCTGGGCACTTGGGTCTTGAAGGGGAGCCGGAGCGTTGGCGGTGGGGAGCAGAGGCCCAGAGTGCGCCTTCTCAGCCAGGCGGGGTGGGGTGAAGAGCGGGAGCCCACTCTGAGGGCCTGACTACGCTTACGCTTTAGGAGACTGCTGTTGAGTAGTATGTGTAACAGCATGAAAAATGAATACAAATCAACTTGTGTCTGAATTTACTCTGAGAATTCCCTGTGGATCCTAGAAAATGTCATTTTACCTTTTTTCCACCCATCTAGCTACAGAGGCAGTGGCAGGTTTACAGTATTTTACATCCAGTTTTTTTTTTCCCTTTTGGTTATGTTTTTAAGAACGTTTATTTCCTATAAAGACGTTCTTTTGTTAAAGACAATAGTGCCCTTTAGGCAGTCACATAATGTTATTTCACAAGTACCTATAAAACTGTTAAACAAGATGGGATTGCTGGAGCTCTGATTAAAAGGTGCTTTCTAGTCATCTCTAACTTTGGAAGCCCGGTGAAACAGCCTAACCGCATCGCCCCCCATGAGGAGACCAGCTGGTGGGCAGGACTCACATCTTCCCCCCCGCCCCCTGCGGAGGCCTCATCTGTGCTGGGCTCTAGCTTAGGGCTTCGCTTACAGCCTCATCTGAGACAGGGGCCCTGGGCATCTGCAGGTGCCACCGACCGGGAGTGCGGCAGGGCCAGGCTGCTGGAAGAGGGACGTGTTGCTGAGTGGTTCACGACACCAGCCTCTGGCTCTGCCACTTAGGAGCTGCGTCCTTGGCACAAGTTACTTGGCCCCTCCATGCCTCAGTTTCCTCACTTTAAAATGGGGATGATAATTATACAACCATCTTCCCCAGGATATTGAAAAGATTTTAAAATGTATGTTTTGAAATGCATTTGGCCTGTTGTCTGGCCCCAGAGGCCTCAGTAAATGTTGCTAAAGAAGGGAGGTGAGGGAGCAGGTTTCTGGCATGAGGCTTTGCCAAGTTGGTTTCTTACAGACAGTCCGCCCAGTAGCTAGCTGCCCTTCTTGCCCAGTGCTCCCTGCCTCCTCTCTGGTCCAGCATTTCAGGCTTTGTGAGCAGAGAGGTATTCTGCATACCTCCCAGTGGGGGACTGGCCCAAACACTGACGTGCTCTGGGAGCAGGCACATGGGGGGAGGGGAGTAGAGAAACTCACACAGGCCACACTGGGAGCACCGCTGAGCCTCAGAGTCCAGGTTCCACTCATCCAGAGTTTTAATCATTTGGTTAGGACTAGACCAAAGGGTACTCCTGCGTAATTGGAAACAGGATTGTAAGGGCAAGGTTTAAAGGCAGTAAAGAGAAGACACACCCCTGAGAAGCCCTCCAGAGTTCAGAAGCCCCCCGTTTAGGTGTCATTGCTCCGTAAGTCATGCCATTCCAAGCGCTCGTGAGCCGGACACCGTTCTAAGGTTGCGTGGTTAATCCAGGTCATCACCGTGGGCACGCTGGGGGGCAGTTACCGTCGTTATTCCCACGTTGCAGGTGAGGAAGCTGAGCTACAGAGAGATCACCCAGCTGGTTAGTGGGGGCTGGGACTGAACCCAGGAGTCCCACTCCAGGGCTGCTGTCCTGCCCACTTTGCTTGTGGGCAGCATTCTCCCTCCGCAACAGGTACTGAGCACAGGGTCAGAGTCCTGTCTGCTCCATACCAGCTGGGTCTCTGTTTCCAAAGGTCGGCACTAACAGTAATGATAATTACTATAAGCTGTATGAAATAATAACTTATCACTATTATTATTAACATCTAGCCCTTCCCAGCAGCTGGTCCTGTGTCAGGCCTTTGACATGCTTGAAGGCAGGTACTGCTATTATACCCACTTGGAAGTCGTTAACCCTAAAGATCCCCATTCTTCACATTATTTATGTTTTCAAGTTTTAAAACATTTTTAGTAATCATTTTACGTTCCCTCATCACAGCCAGGCTCAAAAACATGAAGTAATTGTGCATTTCACATCTTACCCAGGTGCTATGCTAATTACAAAATACTCATAGCACACCTGGGACTCAGTTCCCCCAAGGACCCATAGTAAGAAAACTTGGTTGTTTCAGATGCATTCATTTGTTCTTAGACAAAGGAAACCTGAAATTGCTCTTAAATTCATTTTGAAATATCCCCTAGTTTGGTGTTTTCACACATTCACAAAGGCTGTACTTCCCCCATCCGCCTGATTCTGAGGTCTGGCTGCACCCGGGGATGTTAACTGACAAAATGTTAAATAATGGCATGAAATGTGAAGTAATTAATGCCAGGATAATAGAACAGGGTGGGGATCTCAGTGTTTTAATGAGGACTTGGGAAGCTGTCTGAGGGAAGATGTTGAAAGCGGAGGGAGAGGTGAATGTTACCATAATTAATGCTGCATATTAAAAAATGCCTCTTAAAAAAAAGTAACCTCTTCTGCCTGATCAATACTAGGGACCTTGTAATCTTTCTTGTCACCTGGAACTTCATTTTGGGACTCTCTGGTTCTACTAATCAAAAAGAATCACCAGTCTGCCCTCATCTAATGTGGAACATTTCCAAAATTTTTTTTTTAGTATGAAATTAGAAATCACCATTTTTAGAAAATTTATGAGTATATATATTTTACTCTCAGACATATTTATTCAATGCTGACTCTATAATGAGTTTTAACTTTCTGTTTTCCTTCCCATTATCCCTGAAAAGAATGGATTATGGCAAAAAAATTTAAGTAGTATAATGCAATACGGTGTTTGCTAATGTGCTGTCAGAGGTATTAGTAGAACTTGCCAAGGTTTGTGTCTTTTATGAACACCTTTCAGATTGCAGTTATCTAATAGACTTGGAAACCTGTTTATATTCTTGCAGGCATTAAACGTCGTCTTTGAAAAAATCCCAGAAAACGACAGTGCAGATGTCTGTCGGAGTATTTCAGTCAATGTTCTTGATTGTGATACTATAGGCCAAGCCAAAGAAAAGATTTTCCAAGCATTCCTCAGCAAAAATGGCTCTCCTTATGGACTTCAGCTGAATGAAATTTGTCTTGGTAAGGTGATGCCCAAACTATTTTGTCCCAGTCCCCTGAAAGGCACCTCTGCTACCCCCACCCTCCCTCCCTTCTGCCTGCACAGAAGCTTCCATCCAGTGAAGCTTATCTTGACTGTTATTCCCAGCGGGCACGCCTAGAGGCCAAGAGACTGCATTGCTCTTCTGAGAGTACCATGGTTCTTCCTAGGAAGCATAATTTTTCAAAGGCACTGTTTTGCTTTGTTTTTAATATTATGTATTATGTTTGTAAATCAGATTCATGAGATTGCTAGCCCTGAGACTGAATGGATTCACCTTGCATCAAGAACTACAGAAAGGTGTAAACCCCATGCCCTCTGAATGTGTTGCGTTTCACATTGATTTGTTTGTTGTGATACCGACTGTGTCATTAGTGGGTGGCTCAGACTCTCAGTGTTAGCTCCAGCACGCTCAAAAGGTCATCTTCCTCTCTGCTAATCTCATCCTGCATTAAGTATATCCTCCATCCTCCCCCAACACGAAGCGGCATCTGCTATGAATTCATTTTCGGGCTCTATTGGTGTACTGCAAAGGAGAGCATATGCGTGAGCCAACTAACAGGGCTCTACTTCACGCAAATGTTCATCAACATTTTAAAGTTGAGCTGCACACAGGCCTCGCAAGAGACTGTCATGGGATTTTATAGCAGATAATGGGACAGGCAGGAGAGTAAAATCACATCGGTGACAGACAGCATAACAAGGTTCATCTCCCCTCCCTGTGCTGTTGTGGCCTCCACTATGCAGGCAATTAAAGTCATCCCGCTCTACCCTCCTGGTCAAACCTCTTGCTTAAAAGGCCATTGAGAGAAGCTGGGGGCAGGGTCTGGCAAATTGGAATGAAACCATGTAAATGTGTAGCCACAACCTGACGCTAAGGCACTGCTCCTCTGCCTCTCTCCAGGTTGTTACAGAACCCCTGGGCGGCTCCAACTGAAACAGAACCCACGGGCTCTTTAGTTAGGGGCCCGATTGCCCGCCGCCAGAATCATAACTCTCAATACCAGAGTTTAGTGAAAAGAAAAAGAATTGTTTATTTAACAGTTATATAGATTTAGATTATTTGCGGATTTCTGCCGTTAAGTCTTATGTTCTTTAAAGCACCCACAAACACATATCCTTGCCTCCCCCTACCAAACCAAACCAGGCTAGTTTTAGGAAAGTTAGAGATACCGTTTCCCTACTTCCTAGACACAGTTCAGCTTTACCAGTAGCTGCCAATCATTCAATTCTGATTGGGGGAGGACTTGTCTGTGTTAAAGTACTTGCCAGTTTTTAATCCAAAAACCTTGTGGATTCTCGGCCTCCTTGTAAACTGCATGGAGTTTTTCCTTCTTTGTAATCCGCATCAAGAACCCAGTTCTCAAAGACACATGGTCAGTCTGGTTAAAATGTCTGCGGCTTATTTATAAATCCCTGACTGCGTCCTGTGACACAGTGGGCATGGCACTCAGTTCTGACCATTCACAGAACCTCACGCAGGCTCTGTGTGCTCTTTCCATACCACCACCACCACCACCACCACCCCCCACCCCCGTCCAAGACCCCTCCCATCTCCTTGAGGCCTTGGAAGCAAACAAACCATTTGTGTAACAAAGACACCAGCCACCAGCCACAGGCATGTGAAGGCATTCCGAAAGCTGCTTCCTTCTCCCCAACCCCCAGCCGCAAGCTCTGGGGGTTTTGGGACACCTCTTTTCTGTAACAGGGTGGCTTTCATTGGATGGACTGCTGGGTACTTGAAGACCAATTTAGCTCACTGGTTAGATGCAGAGTCCAAGGGTCAGCCCTGACCCTGAGCCTGCCTCTCACAATGAGTGTCTCTAACTGCTGAGGAGATGGACACACAGAGCCAAGGACTGCAGGAAAAACAGTCCAGTGGCCTCAGTCCTCCCACTCAAGTCAAGAGTAGAGTCCGCCTGCCATTCCTAGCTTTGCACCCATCAGGCGCTCCTGGCCTCCCTCTGTAGGAAGGCAGGAACAGGACAAGCCAACCAGAGGCTTCATGATGCAGTCTGATGGTAAATGGGACACAGCATACCAGCCATGGCAGGCTTCTGCATGTCTGCTGATCTTCCAAACTACCTCCAAGGCTGGCCTCAGAAAGCTAAGGCAAAGCCTTAGAAACCAGCTGTTAAATTGTATTGAAATTCAGTACCAGAAGCAGCTGTGCTCGAGACCCCTTATGCAGAGGTTCACAAACTCAGATGCTTCAAGAGGCAGGAACTATCATAAATAAGGGTTGTGGGCCTGCCTAGGGCAACAGGAAATGATGGGGCCCAACTTAACTGGGAAAAGATGCTCTCTCTAAGGGGGCAGTATCACTTAGCGTCAGCCGATGGTGGGCCTGCGTAGTCCGTGTTGCCAGATGGTACAGTTTTTTTTAAAGAGAAAGCAGAAGTCCAAATTTTTACATACAATGTTCTGATCATTAAATGTGGATGCTGAGTTGACATTAAAATAATAAGTGAAACATGGTGCAGGCTCACAAAAAGAAAAAGTGCACATCTATGGGCCACATTCTGACCCCAGGGCATGAGTTGGCCACCTCTGTGAAGGAGTTTGAATCCTGTGTTTTGGGATATTAACCCACCAATGCCTCCTACCCAGGAACTGGCAGAGAATAGTTCACAGTGTTCCTGCTTGTGAACACAGATACATGCGTATGAGCATACAGGTCTGCTTCAGGAATCTTCTGAAGAGTCAGTCCCTCTGAGGAGGCATTCATCTGTCTTCATTTGGCTTCATTTCCAGGCTGAGCCTCAGAGGAAAAGCTTCAGGGAAAAGTAGTCTTAAAAGTCAAGCCCTAGCCCTAGCCCTGGCTGGTGTGGCTCAGTGGATTGAGCGCCGGCCTGCGAACCAAAGGGTCACAGATTCGATTCCCACTTGGGGCACATGCCTGGGTTGTGGGCCAGGTCCCCTGTTGGGGTAACACCAGAGACAACCACACATTGCTGTTTCCCTCCCTCTCTTTCTCCCCCCCCTAAAAATAAATAAATAAAATATTAAAAACAAAAAAAAAAGTCAAGCCCTAAACATAAAACAAAAACAAAACAAAACTCAGGCTACCGGCCTGGCTGATAGATTGCTGAACTTTCCAACAAATATTTCCCACTTTATTTACATTTAATCTTTATAAATAATATTTGCAAAAGTGATAGGGTAGCATTTAAAATTTCTCACTACAATTTTAAAAGCAAACAAAATGCTCTTGTTTTCTCCAGAGCTTCAAGTGGGCACACGGCAGAAGGAACTCCTGGATATTGACAGTTCCTCTGTGATTCTTGAAGATGGAATAACCAAGCTTAACACCATTGGCCACTACGAGGTAAGGACAGGCTTAACACCCGACGACGCCTCCCTCAGCCCCAATCCTAACTGGATGAGGTCATCTCTGGTACCTTGTAAATTCTTTCAAAAAATTCCAAGACTCAGCCATTTTCTAGAATAGTGTGCAGATTGCTTTGCTCTGGGGCAGAAGTTTTCCTTGGTTGCTCACCTGTGGATTACTGTCTCTCACGGTCTACTGATTCCTCTAGGTTACCCTCTCCAAACACTTTGATTTTCATGTGAGCCGATTGCTCTCCGTCCTGCAGTTTGGGTGAGAAGTTTCACCATTACAGGATTCTCTGGTCTCTCAAAGCATGTTTCTCAGCAAAGCTCTAAAGGAATTGTCATTAGCTTGACGCTGAGTAAAGCCTGTAAGAGTCCTAAGGCTCCCCGCTCTCCAGTGTTCACGTTAGACCACTGACCTTTTCTGTAGGGCCCTTTTTTCTGAAGAGCTTCTGCATTTTCTGTTGGTGATATTCAGCACTACCTCCTTTCGCCCTTAACCCACATGCTGGGTGAGTGTCAATGTGGGCGAGGGAGACAGGTGGCCTCTCAAAGATCTGAGAAGTGTGCAGAGAATAAGAGAGAGGATGCAGGGAAGGTTCCTGAACACACTAGGATAATGGGAGTCATTCGGGAACATTATCCAAATCTTTGTTAAATACCTACTATGTGCTAACAGCGAGGAATGCTTACGAGAGGAACAGAGCCCAGGCCCTTGCCCTCACAGATCCTACAGCCCAGGGGAGCGGATGGAGAAGGGAAGAGGAGAAAAGTAATGAGGCAACACCTTATTGTGGAATAGTGCTGTGGCTCGGAGCATCTGGGAAGGCTTCCTGGAGGAAGCTATGACTAAGCCAAGACCTGAACTTAACCAGGCTGGAGTGGGGTGCCAGTACACCTAGCAGGGATGGAAGAACATGTGTATTCTTCCACGAAAATACTTTGCTCAAAAACTTGAGAGGGGTAGAGGTGACACTTGGATAATAACAGTCAATTTTATGGAGCTCTCACTCCGTGCCACGTGCTGACCTTAGCATTTCTCCTTATTTTGGCTCATTCTATCCTCTAGCAGTTCTGTGAGTTGATACTATTATTAGCCTACTTTATAGATGGGTACAGTAAGGCTCAAGGAGGTTTACTAACAGTCGGTGACAAAGTGAAGATTTTGACCCGGGTGGCTGGGCCTCAGGGCCTGTGGCTTCACCAGCACACGCAGCAGTTTCTCAAGGAGGAAGCCAGAGAAGTGGGGGTGGAGGGGAGAAGGGCAGGTGCAGATTATGCAGGCCTGGTCAGCTTCTTCAGGGGTTCAGATTTTAACCCGGGAATAGTGAGAAGCCATTGGGGAGTCTTAAGCAGGGGAGATTTGTGTTTCAGAAATGGCTGTGGTAGAGCACAGAGCAAACGCGGGAATGCTCATTAGGAGAATTTAGATGCTGCCATTAGGAGGATCTCAGGTGAGGGATGAAGCTGACCAGAAAGGACACAGGGGCTTGGAGATGGACAGAGGTGGTTGGATTCAGAAATGGGCAGGAGGTGGACATCACAAGCCGTGCGTGTTGGAGAGAGACTGGGTGAGGAACCGGGCAGGTGGCTCTTGGGGATGGCAGGGCAGGGGCATAGGTGCAGGTGCTCTTCCAGAGGGAGAAGACAGGAGGAGCAGCTTCCGAGCCACTTGGAGGGTCGGTGACACCTCCCGTCTTCGGGGCTGTCGAGTCCCAGGGAGATGTGTCTGCACCAGGAAGGCATTTGGCCCATTCCAGCCTCCCCCTCAGCCAGGAAGAAGCTGAGACTGTTCTTCAAGCACAGTTTCCTGGACAACAGCCAGGAGCAAAGACCACCTCATCCTTCAGCTTGGCTGAGTGGGTTTCTCACCCAGCTGAAACAGCTGCTGTGGGTGGCGGCTGGGTGGGTACTGCCTCTGCAGCCTTTGCTGGAGGCACCTCGAAGAGGAAGCTGTGGATTAACAACCTGTTCGTGTGCTCACCCTTGGTCAACTCAGACCTTCCATCTTGCCAGGAGCTGCTGTCCTTAGCTTTGGAGATTATAAAACCCTCCAGGGAACTTTCTGCAAGTGCAATAGTATTCCTGCTGGTGGGCCACACTGGGAGAAGCAGTGCTCTAGAGGGAATCTGGTAGAGAAGGACCTAGAGCCGGTGGAAAGGCGGAGAGAGGAGTTGGAGGTTCAGGTTGCAGACCCCAGCCGTTCCCTCTTCTGCGCCTCGTGTCTGGGTAGCCAACTGGTCACAGCAAGTTCAGAAGGAGCACAGCCCTCCCTCGGGGCTTTTGACTCCTGTGATTGCCGTGCTCAGCTGTGCGAGGAGAGCTGGGCACGCTGGTCGGCGTCTCAGTGTCCCCGGGCAACCCAGTGGCATGGGGCGGGCCCCGAAGGAAGGGGGCGTGGCCACCATCACCATTAAGGAACAACGGGACAAGCTTCTCCAGCAGGGAAAACGAGGATCCACCACAGCGTCTGCAAGGCAGGGGAAGACTGTCAGGAGAGAAAGAACATCAGTGTTCGCTAGAGACATCGGCTGTGCTAGACACCTATCTGCTTGGGGATGATAATGAAATTAATCCGGCCTGTAGTCACTTCCTGTCCAAATGATTTATTGGCCTCATACCCTAGCGTTACCACATGGTGGTAATAAATGACAAGACTAGGACACGAGGGCTTAAAGGATTCTCCTTATGTTTACAAAGCTAAGCTATAAGGCAAAAAAAAAAAAGAGAGCTTGAAGGAAATGGGGGTCATTGGGCCCTGTGAGTGCTATGCCTGGACCATCTCAAGTGCCCTGTTTTTGAAAGGCTGCTCAGAAAAAAAGTATACACCACCCTCAGCCACCTAAATCTATACTTGGTTTAGTAGCATCATTGCAGATTCAAAATTTGGAGTAATTTGACAGGGCTGGGCTGGAGCTTGCTGTTGCCCTTTGCTTAAAGAAAAATTTCTCCTGAGCACTTAACATTTCTCTCCAAAGAGACAAGATGCTAATTGTCACTTTTATTCATTTACTAAAGTGCCCTAGTCTGAGTCACTGTAAGTGCTTGAAAGCAAAGAACTGTATTTTATTTAAAAATCGGTCTAACTCAAGAGTTTTAAGTGATTCCGCATCATCTTCCTCCAATTAGTCCTAATTAGTCAGGTTTTAAAGTTAATCTTTAGTGACCAGCCAGTTCCTCCTACTATCTAAACACATATTGCACTGCTGGGGTACGAGCCTGTTTCTTGTCACCTTACTTTGTCCTTGGCAAATAGAGCGGAACTGGTCTCCTTTGAATGAGTTACTGTCTATACATGTGAACAGGTTTCTACAGGGCATCTGAGAGCACAGTAAAAATTAGAGCATCTCATGGGCCAGGTGCAGGCAGCCTCCAGAGCTCTGAACTGCTGGCAGTGCCCTGTCACAGGACAGCGCCCTTGCCAACCCTGGGCATTGGCACAGTCTGTTTCCATGATAACACAGCAGCTGGCGCCTAGCACTGGTCACATGCATGAGCCCAATTCACGTTCACAACCAGTTTCTATCTGATGAGCACAGAGGTGGGGGCGAATTTCTGCTCCAGTCTCATTCAGTCCTGTGCAGACAGTGGGGTAAAGCCGACATCTTTACAAACACATTAAGCCAGAGGCATCTTTCTCCCTATAATTAAGTCCTCCAGCATGCTTCTGTAACTGGATGTTGCAGCATGCGCGCTGACGGTTAAGGGGACTGCACTGTGTCCTGGAGCTGTGTGGATGTGTCGGGGTTGGGATGTGGTTTTTCAGGGTTCAGGCCTTTCTTCCCGTCACCTCCCTGACCCCTTGTGACTTTTTGCTGGCCAGAGCTATCACACACACATCCTACTGTGGTGTCAGGTGTAGGGCAGTTGTTGGGTCCAACAGGAAATGTTCTCTACAGATTGCACCTCATTCTGAGCTGTGAAGTTTTGAAGGGCATTTAACCATTGTGTCGTTGAAGAATGTTCCTTTTAATGGGTGACGTGGTCGCACTAACACCAAAGCTGTCACTCAAAGAACACTTTGAGCTCACAGGAATGTCCCAAAGGGCCTGCTGAGTACATACAGTAAGTGGTCCTTCCGGGTTGGTGTGCCATGTGTGACACTAGAATAAAGGCATTGCACTATCTCTAAAGATTTCTTACAGAATGAAGGACTTGAGATATTTAACAAATGCGCAGAGTGCTTGTATACTGAGCACTGTTCAAGGCGCTTTGACAGACAGTGACTCCTTCAGTCCTCTTTGTAGCCCACTGAGGTAGTTGCTCTCGTTACTCCCATTCTAAGGCACAGGGAGGCTAAGAAACTTGGCCGTGGTCACATAGCTCTTCTCACTGATGCCCCAAGGCCAGAAGCAGATGGAAAAGGCACCGCACCAGACACTATGGCTCTTCTCAGGGCCAGAGGGATACCCTTGCTCAGAACCGGGCTTGCGGCCTGTGCTCCCAGCCTCTGAGGCAGCCTGGCTGCAGAGCTGGGGCCGATTTAGGAGAAATTCTGGTAGTTACTTTCTCTGATGTCAAATTCAAAAGGGTAATGCTTCTTCAAATCTTATAATGACTCTCATGTCTGTAAGCTTATCAAAATGCTTCCTTATTTCTAATCCTACTCTAACATCATTCCTTGAAGTGATGCTAGTTACCTTCATCAGAAGAGAGGCCTCTTTCAGGCATCCAGGAGTTGGCAACCCCAGCCCAACAAGAGTACAGGGCGCGCTAAACTCCCCAACTTCACACTCACTGCTGGAGGCCTGACTGCCTCCCAGAGGATGGGCTCAGGGTTCTAGTCCGCAGGGAGTTTGCTGACTAGCCCAGGGCTAATTCCAAGTGCACAAGGAGGAAGCGTTTTCACTGTCTTCAAGAATCCTTTAGAGCTCAGGCCTGACTGTCAGGGACTGTGTGTGTGATTTGATGTGTCTGCTGAGAATGTTCTGATGAGCCTGACGCCCCCATCACTGAAGGACTGAGCAAGGTCATCCCTCTGGCCCTGAGAGAGAAAGATTCCTATTTCATCTGCCTCCAGCCTTGGGGCGTCAGCGTGAAGAGCTAAGAAGGAAGACAGGGTGAGTGGTGTTGACGCGTGTCTGCTGGGACAACACTAGTTGAATAGAATTGCTTTTACGTAATAACCGTTTTAGGAATGAGAGACAGCAGCAAGGGCTTCCACATGGTGATTTATATTGATTATTGTTTTTCCAGATTTTTTAAAGGAAAAAGTGTAATATTTCAGTCCATATTCATAATTAAATATAAGTAATTTTAATAACTTTTCATAAAACTTTTAGGCTGAAATTCCAGTTTTCCTTTTATGCTAAATTAATGAAATTATCAATATTTGACCATATTTATCTATAAAAAGGGCAGCTTCATAAAGTTAAATATAAGTTCAACCTTATAGTGCTAGAAAACCCATTTTCATGGCATCATCTTCAACTTACGCCATAAGATAGTACTTTAGCACCAAGAAATCTCACCTTCACTTGCGAATGGTTTGGAGGATACGTAGCTTCTGTTTATTTCAAGAGTTACTTTAAATTGTTGACGTGTGTCCATTTCTCCCAATTCTGACGGTGGGAAGGTGCCCGTTCATCTGCAGCATCCCGGCACGGGCCAGCCGTCACTGAAGGCGCGGCCTCGTGTCGCATTGAATCCTGGAGCTCTGTGAGACTGGAAGGGATTTAATTTGAAGTTGCCGTGTGGACCAGTTCTGCTCTGGGCTAGAGGAATATTCCTGCCTCGGATCCATCCAGTGACATTAATCTTTCTTTGATTTAATTTGGTTTTCATTCCTAAAGTAGGAGCCCAGAGAATGCTCCCTGCCTCACAAGAGCACAGGAGGATTAATGAGTCACTTTTAGGAACGCATTTGCAGCTCCTCAGATGCAACACACAGCATTATATTTTTAACACTTTGGATTCTGTGACACTTTTCAAAAAGGCGATTTTGTCCGTAACTTGGTAGAAACTGACTTGTGCAAAATACAAAATGAAACCTCCCTCCACCCAAATATCTGTAAATAAACTAGTTTTTCGCCTTTTACAATGAGGTTAAAGTATCACATAGGGGGCACATACCCCAGCCCTAAGTTGGAAATACACTCACACACATCCATGCTCAGAGACACACAACTCATCCGCTAATAAAATGCTTTTTACACTTGCTCTCGGGAGATAATTTCAGAGTAAAATCTCCCTGGTACCAGCTGCGCCTGCGCTCTCTCAGTGCCTGCACTCAGTGCCAGCTGTGGGTCCTTGCCAGTTCTGGAAGAGACATGTGAACTTCTGGCGGCGCTTCTCATCAGAGGGCCCATCCATGGTGTTTGTGATTACAGAGAAGGGTGCTCGCTTTGGGCAAAACAGAGCGCCTGACAGCAGCAGAGTATTGGCTCAACACTCAGTGGGATCCATTTGGGATTAATTCTTTGACAATTACCCAGAATGAATCACCAGCTTCCTTTTATAAAAAGATATTTATTGGCTTCAAAGCAGATCGTTTCCAGCTCTTCATGGGGAAGAATTTTGTGACTATGTTCAAACATTCTCATAAAACCCAGTGTTGGAAGATTGCTAAGGGGGAGCCCTCACACAGTTTTTAATTGCATCAAATATGGAGGAAAATTGAAAAATGAGCCAGAAAAACAATGAATGGCTCAAGGGGAAAGGAAAGGAGGTGTGGAAATAGCAGAGTCAAAGAGCTCAGAGTTCAGAACCTCATTCAAGACACTTTACAGAGGCCTGATGGCCCCAGCCAGCCCCTGCCTAGACTCCCTGCCCACAAGATGTCACGAACACCAGCAAGCAGTTGGAGGCCTGTGGCCTAAATTCAGCAGCTGGCTGGATACAGCTGGCCACACAGCTGCGCTCTGGGGCCTCGCCAGGGCTGGCTCCCGCGGTTTCTTCCTCTGGGTGCAACCTGTAGGAGATTAGGTCTTAATCCTTTGTACTTGCTGAGCATGTTCGTACATGCTGATAACCAACATGTAGCTGGCCAGAAGAGAAATACACTCTGAGTTTCTACTTTTTTCCAAACTGGGGAAGGCTAGGTCCAAATTAGTATTAGAAATCAGAGCAGCCTTAGAGCCTTAGGGTGGAGGGGGAGAGCACAGAATGAGGGTGAGGATTTCTGTACCCCTGATGTACCTCTTCTTTGTGGGGCAGAGCAGTTTGCTTCTCCTAGGGATGGAGGCCTGCCTCTGCATCTGAGCACCCAACTCCCCTGGGCAGGTTGAGGGGGTACACCAGCAGGCCTTCTTGCTCTGGGTTCCACAGTCCCAAAGGCCTCAGGTGAGAACTTCTTGTCTTTATCTCCAAAACGCATTTCAATAGTGTGTCAAGGTAGTAAAAGCATTTATTTGTCAACCTGTACATTTTAAGTCTGTGGCAATTTTTAACAGCTCTATTGAGATATTTATATACCATAAAAGATTACCTTTTAAAAACGTACAATTCAATGGTTTCTGGTATATTTACAGAGTCCTACAGTCATCACCACAATCTAATTTTAGAGCATTTTCATCACCTCAAGAAGAAACCTTGACCTCATTAGCAGTCACTCCTCATTCCTCTGACCCCTGCTTTAGGCAATTAGCGATCTACTTTCTGTCTGTAGAAATTTGCCTGTTCAGGACATTTTATATAAATGGGATTGCACCATCTGTGGTTTTTTGTGTTTGCCTTCTTTCACTTAGCACGTGTCAGTACTCCTTTCCTTTATTGTATGGCAATTCTTTTTTTTTCTTTTTTTTAAGTATATTTTGATTATATTGTTACAATAGTTCCAATTTTTTCCCCTTTGCTCCCCTCCGCCCAGTGTATGGCAATTCTTTGTAGTGTATTTATACAGTGGAATCGTCGTCGGCAGCCGTCCATCTCGAGAGACGATTGTGTAGCTTCTTAAGAGTCTATCTGCACCGCCGAGAATGGCTGTGCAGTCCGACTCGGGAGTGACACGGTATCTGTCTCCTCCCGTGTTGAATCGACATCTTGCGATGACGCTGGAGTGTCCTCTCCAGTGAAGCTGAAGCTACAGAGCCTGGGCAGGGTGATATGGAGGGTCTGCTGTTGCCCAAGCAGCAGACCCCCCCTCTCTTCGCAGCTGAAGGGTCCAAGGGAAAGACGGAGTCAATACAGCTTGGCTTCAGGTGCGCCGCAGGAGTTGCCGGTGTTGACTACAACGTCAAACCGCCTTAGGGACTCCGGCTCCGGATTTTCTGTCGGGGTTTACTCCCTTAGCCTTTCCCCTGAAGAGGTATGCCGCAAGGCAGCGGAGGTTTTTTAGAGTCAGAGTTTTCCTTCTCTGATGTGCCCTGACTGGAAGATCGAACCAGCGACACTTAGCTCGCAGGCCGACGCTCAATCCACTGAGCCAAACCAGCCAGGGGGTACAGTGGAATAATATGCAGTAATTAAAAAGGGACAAACTGCTGGTAGCTGCAACAACTTGGGTACACATCACAGACCTCAATATTGACCCTAGGAAGCTAGACACAAGAATAAATATTGAATGACTCCATTTATATGAAGTTCAAGAACAGATACAACTAATTAATAGCGATGGAAGTCTGAAAAGGAAGAAGTAGTTAGAGACTGGAAAGGGATCGTGGACGTACTTCTCAGGACCTTGAAATATAATTATCTTGATGTGGGTGATAGCTACACAGGTATGTACCTCAGTGAACTTTCATTGAGCTGCACACTTTATATTAGTGTATGTAAGTACTTTCCTGTAAGTTATAGTTAAATTAAATGTTTTAATTTAAAAATATATGCAATTTTCATGATTTTTGCAAGCTTCCTTTTGAAAATATAATACAGCCGCATAAAAGAGAACAAATCATAAGTGTGCTGCTGATGAGTTTTAACTCCTGTAACTGCCACTCAAGCCAGGAAATAGGACATTAGGGGCAATCAGAAGCCCACCGGCCCTCCTGACCACCAACCCCACTCTCTTCTCCACACCCCTGCCATCGTCCTTTTGACTTTTTTTAGCTTTACGTGAATAGAATCACACAGTATGCATTCCTCTATGTTGGGCTTCTTTTCTTTGGCTCAGCATCAGTGTGAGTTTCAATGTTTTATAACATTCTGTTTTATGAACATACCCCGAAGTATATACTCATTCTGTTGATGACATTTGAGTTGAGTTGTTTCCAGCTTTCAGCAATTACAAATAGTGCACCATCAGGATATGTACTGATTTCTGCCGGGCATAGACCTCCATGGGAAACGGCTCTGTCACAGGTAGACTCCCCCTTTTTGAAAACCTGTTTCCGCATTTATTGCTATAGCAGGAACCTTAGAAATGAGAGTGACCCAAGTGGCTCTTGACCTCTGGTAGACTGAGGGGTATCTTAGCACAGCTTTGTCTCCCTTTTCCAGGGGAACCCACCTCCCATTGGCCCCACGGCATCTTGGCCTCCCTGCATCTCACCCACCACCTTGTGTGTCTCCTTTGCAGGACCTGGAGTTCCTTGAGGACAGTGTCTGACTCATCATTATAGCTTCACCCTCCGGCACAGTGCCCAGAATACAGGAATTCTTGATAAATATTGATTTAATAAGTGAGATTGTAAAATCCAACCAGCCGTCTAATTCCTGGGTGAAGTAAAGAAATGCTGGAAATATTAAAAGCTCATATATTTTTTATCTTTGCTTTCAGATATCAAATGGATCCACTATAAAAGTCTTTAAGAAGATAGCAAATTTTACTTCAGGTAACCAACATAATGTTAACCTTTTGTTCTCACCCGGCCTTATAAAGTACTGCCTTTGCCCCTCTCAGAAAAGGTGAGGCTGGTTGTTGCCGGGCAGTTCTCTGGCAACAGAGCCGTTTCGGTCTGTTTCTAGTCCTGAGAGTGTGAGCCCTGCAAGGAGGACAGGTAACTGTAACCAGTGGTTAGCCTCTGACACCCAGCACGGAGGAAGTTCCTGCCTCTCACCAGCCCTAACCTCAGGCAGAATGCCAACTCCTCTGTAGCCTGGAGCTGAAGGAGCAGAGTCCTGCACTGTGGGGAAGCTCACAGATCATCACACAGCCCTGCAAGTGCTGAACAAACAAGATCCTCTGGTAGAAAGCCCAAATCTAGTGATAGCATTTGCCACATTGCCACAAAGTGGAGAAAAGACAAACTAAAGAGGGAGCTTGTATGGGGAAGTCATTAGGCCACTCTCTAAACTCTCTTTTGCCACCCTGATAGCCAAAAACACTGGGAAAGTGCCTTGAGAAATCCCTGGGTCCAGTTTTGTTTCCAGAGAAATTATACCCCAGGCAACACAAGCAGTCCTCAGCCCTCAGAAAGGCTCTGGGCCCCACGGACTCCGCCCTCTCTCTCACATGGCTGGAGGTGGGGCTTTCTGATTCCTGGATTCAGTACTAGAAGGAGCGCTACCACCTGGTCAGTACAAACAGGGAACACAGGGCTCCCAGTGAAATAGGACAGTTTGGTAGGTTGTAGGACACTGTTGGGGGACACCCCCCACACTGTTCATCATTACATCAGCCTGGAGTGACAGAAGCCATCCTGCACAGGGTGGCTGTCATTCTGGCATAGGGGATTGGTATATTTGTGTTATAAAGAGGGGAGAGCTGTGTTTTAGGCTTCAAAGACTGAGCCTTTGGCAGGGCTTGTTATTTCGGGACCGTGTGTTTGGATCTCTTCATTGGACCCCCGGACAGTCAACACCCCTGCTTCTGCCCAGTCTGAGAGCCATTATTTTGATCACTCTTCTGCTAACCCTCAACCTGCCGTCTTCCCCCCCACACCCCCAGCCCCAGTGAAAAACTCAGCCCTGGCTGAACCCAACAACTAGCCTTTCCTGAGCCTACAGCCAAGAGGAGAAAGGCACACAGTAGCTCAGCGGGAGTCACTCTGAATTCATGGTGCCCAATCTGACCAGGGCCCTCTACGCAGCCTGCCCCCACTCTTTCTGTAGGCCTCTACCCTGTCTCCTGAAAGCCCGACCTGTGCAGCTCTCCTGACCGTCAGCAGATGATTTTGCCCTGTACTTCATGGAGAAAACAAATCAGAACTCCCTCAATATCCAGGACCAAACCTACCACCCACGTGCGCCTGCCCAATTCCCTCTCCTCACTTCCCCTGCCATCCAAGGTCCATCTCTCACCTGGGCTTTGTATCCCACCATCTGTTATGACCTTCCAGGCATTTTTACACCACGAATAATCTCTCCTGTGCTTTCTTCTCCTCCCCAGCATTTCAAGGTGTTTTAGACTCTCTCACCATCAAAACAAAAAGCTAGTCCCTCTGTTCCGTCCATTCATCACTCCCTTTTCCGCCATGGCTCTTTTGAGACTGCCCTCTCCCTGCTGTTCACCCACTTGCTCCGTGAGCTCTGCCTATTCACCCTTCTTTCCGATCTGAGACAGGGTCCGGTTCCTTCTCACCTTATGACCTTTGCACCTGTTCCCCCCTTCCTCCATTTGCCTGGCTAACTCTATCCATTCTCTTAGGTTCAGCTTCAACGTCCTTTCCTCAGGGAAACCTCCCAGACGAGGTCAGCCCCATGTTAGATGTTTTCTTGGCACATCATTCTTCTTCACAATCCTTATCACAATTGCAATTAAATAACTGTGTAATTAGTGGTCTGAAATTCTCATTGACTAGGATATAATTCCATTAGGGCAGGAACGAGGTCTGTCTTGTTCACTGTGGGATGCCTTGTGTGCTTGATAATGGTCAGTAAGGGATCTTTGAGCCAGTTTTCACACTTCCAGGGTCAGGGAACCTGCTTCCCACTCCAGTCTCTGGCCCAATCTTTACACTGTTCTTAAGATCTTACGACACAGCAGGGGGGAAATGTAGCTAGCAAGAGCTAAAGTAGAAGAGCTCAAGTCACCTTTTAGTGGCTTGAAACAGAGCGTCTCATGAGAAGGCCAATTGGCCTGCGGTTCTGTTTTTAATGGGCTGTTTTCTCTCCCTCTTCCTGGCGCTCAGACGTGGAATACTCCGACGACCACTGCCATTTGGTGAGTTCAGCCTCCCTGTGCTCACTGCTGAATTGGGTGCCTTCTGCAGTGCGAACGGTCTCCTTGGGTAATGCTTCTGCTCTGGCTTCCTTTAGATTTTACCAGATTCGGAAGCATTCCAAGATGTGCAAGGAAAGAGACATCGAGGGAAGCACAAGTTCAAAGTGAAAGAAATGTATCTGACAAAGCTGCTGTCGACCAAGGTACACTTGCCGTCCTGGGCGTGCTTTTCTGGCTGCCTCGGGGGTCTGTGATGTGTTTGACTTAATTTCCACTGAAGTGTGAAAATGCTACAAATCTCTTGTACCTTATAGCAAAGCAAAATGAAACTTTACCCCCTTCTCATTTTTTCCCTTCTTTTTTATAAAATGCAAAGATAACAGCACTTTACAAATTTCTACTGTAACATCTCCAATCAGGGATTTAATATTGTTCCCAGTCCCTTTAGCCACCATTTCGCTATTTTTTAGGTTGACAGCATAATTACTCCTTTTTGTTTATTATGGATGAGCAATAAAAATCCCTCTTTGAATTGCAAATAAAACAAAGAGGGGGAGGTCAGTGACTACAAACCTCACTGATTTTTTCTTTTTCATTTTAAAGTTAAGGATTCTGTTCACATATAGGTGTTACTTGTGAAAGTCAGTGGAATACCAAATTGGGAGCAGATTTTACTTTATCTGGCTTCCAGTGGGATTAACAGAAGTCTGCGATGCTCCTCCCACCCCCACCCCCACCCCCCTGCAAGGACTAGCGATAGAAATACTATTAACTACACCTGGCCCCAGTCTCCGAATGGGCTGATGGGCTTCCAGTAGAGCAGAATGCCTGCATGGAGTTTAGATTTGTTTCGTGGCTAGAGGACAGAGCCTCTTGATTTTCTCGTCTGTCCCACAGAGTTCTGCCTATTTGGTTTTTATAAAACTCAAATGCTTTGGCAAGTACACAACAAAACCCTATGATAGAAATATGTGCAACAGGGAAAATTCTGGGAATGGAGCAACATCATTTGAGTGTTTCAGGCTGCACATAATTAGCACAAGTCAAACATCCGTGGCTGCTGGTTTATGTATACAGCCCCACCCTGGCATTTCATCTGCAACAATTTTCACGGGTAGCATTGCTGTTGACTAAACAATGTTGTGTTATCAGCAAGAAGCTCTGAACCAAATCTAAACCTGGGCCTGGATTTTCAGGAGCACTGTCCCACACTGTGAGTGCTGGCCTCGCTGAGCAATTGTATATATTTTTTCTTCAGCTTGTTTTTCTCTGTTTTGCACAACACTGTCTCTGAACTTGGATTTCATTTCCCATCGTGTTTTCAAAACCACTGCCCTATTTGTGTTAATGTCCCAAGTCTGATGTTCTGTATCTTTCAGGTGGCAATTCACTCTGTGCTTGAAAAACTTTTTAGAAGCATTTGGAGTTTACCCAACAGCAGAGCCCCATTTGCTATAAAGTACTTTTTTGACTTTTTGGATGCCCAGGCTGAAAACAAAAAAATCACAGATCCTGATGTCGTACATATTTGGAAAACAAACAGGTGAGAACAAGCGTGAGGTGATTAGTGCCTGTGTTTGAGAATCTGGGGCAGAATCTTAACTAAAAGGAGGGCATGGATAGTTATGGAAGGTTCGTTCATCCCCGTAACAGAACCTTGTGCCTGGGTAAGCTATCACGTCAAAGCAGTTTCTTGCTGTTACTATTTTAAACAAGAAACAAAGCCATTCTTATGCAGAGCATCCTGTTCTTCAGGATAAAATAAACTGTTCTCTTTAATGGATGAAAAAGAGTTTGTTTGGAATGTTAAAACAAGTTTAGCTTGACCAGCAACAGAAGAGAAATTAATATTTTATGATTTTATCCTACAGTTTTCTATTAGAGAAGACTCTTATTTATCCTTCAGAGAATTAATCATTTTTGCAATTTCCAAGCTGTCTATATTCAGTCCAATTTTGTGTAGAAATTTCTGCATTTGGTCAAATGCAATACTCAAATACCATGAGAATTAGCCAAAGGATTGTGCTTCATTTCGTATTTTTAACATGTTACCTTAAGCTAGGGCAAGGCAAGGCATGCAAATTTATTTTAAATTTCTCCACTGTAGGGAAGCATAGCTCATTACCTCTTTTTGAAATATCATTCTTTGCGCATGAGCTGAATAGGACTCAGAGTTACGATGTAATTACTAGAACTCCTCAGTGCAGGCTCAAGCCCTGCCAAGCATTAAGGTTAGCCAGACCATTTAAAATAAGGATTAAAAGCTGAAGTTCCAGGTTCTAGGTCTGATCTTCTCCCATTTAATCCGAGTCTACCCCACTCCACCCTGGCTCTCTCCCTTCCTGCATTCCAGGCCCTACTGCTCCCACACCAAGGTGATGGCATCTGAGCAGGGCCAGTCTCAAAACAGTAGGGCTGTTGAGAGGCCCAGCACCCATATGAAAGAGGTAATTAGCTAGGTCAGAGCCGTGAAGTGGATAGTGAAAGAACTTTGAATGTTCTGCAAGTTCATAGTCAAATATTTATTTGAACACCTACTATGTGCCGATTATTAGGTGCTGGAGATATAGAAATGAACCAAACACAAAAATTCATGTCTCACAGAGCTTGCAGCTAATAGGTGGAGACAGACAATCAAATTGTGGTATATTAGAAGGTGCAGTGGACAAAGTGGGAAAGGGGGACAGAGAATGACAGGACAGGGTGGCCAGAAACCCCACAGAGATGGATGACATGCAAGCCAGGTCTTTAAAGAAGAGCGAAGGCATAAACCATGGGACTACCTGGGGCAAGACCGTTTCAGGGAGACGGCCAACAAAAGCAACAGTCTTGTGGTGCAAGCTTGATTGACGTGCACAGAGAACAGTGAGGGGGCCAGTGGAGTCAGAATGAGTCAGGCGAAGAGTAGGGGGTGAGGGTCCAGGCCCTGATCATGCAGCAGTTTTATTGGGAGGGGGATGGAGAGCCAGGTTTGAGCAGAGGAGACATGCTCTGATTATAAGTTAGGATTGCTAGTAGTTCTGAGAGAATTAGCAGTCTGTCAGGAGCTGGGACAAGATGGTGACTTAGGCCAGGGTATAGCACTTAGCATGAGAAGAGGTCAAGTTCTCAAGATTTGCTGAGCTGCTCTCATTGGTAATCATCATCTAATATAGCCTAGAACTATCTGGGAACGTTTGTGTCTTGACAATGGCCATCTTCAGACTTCTCCTCCCGCCCTCCTTCCCAGTGGCTCTGCAGTTTAACCCGTCCTTGTTCTGTGTGGTGCTGCCATCTGTTGCTCCATACGTTTGTCAAAGTAGACTGACATACTTAAGGGCAGACACACCATTTACGAACTGATAAACAGAGCATCTGCATCCTTGGAGTGGCTATATCTGAAAAGACATTTCTGTCTCTTGGAACAGCCTTCCTCTTCGCTTCTGGGTAAACATCCTCAAGAACCCTCAGTTTGTCTTTGACATTAAGAAGACGCCGCACATAGACGGCTGTTTATCGGTGATTGCCCAGGCCTTCATGGATGCATTTTCTCTCACGGAGCAGCAACTCGGGAAGGTAAGGCCCAGCGTTAGTGCTTCTTGTAAATATTCAAATAATAAAAACTGGTTGAAATAAGACCAGCTAAAAAGATATAGTCAGTGATGTCACTGAAAATTTGCTTTTTTTAAAAAATCTGTCTCATTTCTTTCTAGTTTAATCTGTTTTTTTTTTTTTTAGTGAAAACCAAAAGTTGATTATACCAACCCTTTTTGCAGAACTCTTTACCACAAAGTATAAAACATTCTGTAGACACTAATAAACTATAATTCAAAGTCTAAAACAACTGAAATTGGCCTAAATTAATTCCATCTGAATATACCAAAAAAGAAGTTACTTGAATATAACAAATCGTTCTGACGGAAGAAAACCTTACCCAAGATTTCAACCACCACCAGTTTGTCAGTTTATAATCAAACATCAATATTGTTTTTACTATGGTTTTCTTTGCCGAGCAAAAGCAATACGAAAGCAAAGAAAGAAAAATGCAGAGTAAACTTTGAAAGAGGTGTTTTTTGTTCTATTCAAGCACTCCAAAGTATGCTAAATTGAGCAGTATCTGTACCTAATGGATTTCAGAAAATCTTTCAAAGCTGAGCAGTGGCTCTGAGGTAGGAGGATTTGGGGACTGCCTGGAATGAAGTGTGAGTGATGCTTAATAGGTGCTTCAGAGTCCTAGTCTTAATCTAACCTCATCATCCCCCCACTTCTGCAAGATAAACCTGTTTTTACTTTTGTCTTCCTAACTTGGCCTAGTCCCTCAAGGTAGAATCTTCGACTTCTCCCTCAGGAAGAGGTTCCTTCTGCCAACCTCTATCCCCAATTGGTTACTACTCACTTTGGTGTCTACAATGTCTGTCCCTTTCTTCTCGTCCCTCTGCTCTATCCCTTCATCCCCTCTTGGAGTAACTGCCTCCAAGCTGGTGGCCTTGCCTCTGCTGTCCGTCTCCTCTCCCCAAATTCTCCTTTCCAGTGTCTCGGGTTCTCTCTGCAAAACACAAATCTAATCTTGTCAGTTGCCTGCTTTACAAAATTGTAAATGCCTTCCACTGTCTACCCGGGCCCTTCCTGAGTGGGCCTCAAGTTTATTTTCTGGCCTCATCATTTTCTTGCACATTCCACACCCCTTCTATACTACAGCTTTTTCTTTTCCGTTTGCCATGAACTTGTTTTCACATCCCTTTGCTCATCTTTTTCCTGTCTCATAACACATCTAAAAAGTCGTACTCATTCATTCACTCACAAACATTTCATCCTTTCACCATGGTTTCTTAATGCATACCAGAAACTGTAGGAGACTCAGATCAGCCTAAATATACCGACTCTGTGAATTCTGCCCTTATGTAGTTCCCACAGACTTTCTTCATTTGAGCAATAAATTTCTTTTTAGCACACAACACACTGAAAGACATTTCAATGCTTGCTTATTCTAAGTAAAAATTGGCTTGGTTTGCTGATTACTATGTTCTTGGTATATTTCAATCCTCACAAGAACCACAGAGTGGTTAATATTATCTTCATTTTATAGATGAGGAAGTTGTCGTTCTGAGAGGTTACAAGTCTTGCCTAATAACACACAAAATTATGATCCCTGATATTTCCAATTCTACAGTCCTCTTCTTTACTCTCCACCCTGCCATTAATTACTGGTCTCATAGTAAGCACTGTGTAAATTTGTCTTCCCAACTAGAGTATAAGCTTCTGAAGAGCAGGTACCAGTCTCACTCCCTTTTTCCACTCAATGCCTGCCCATGGTGCCTGCCTAAAGAATCATTAATGAATGATTGCATGATTTTTGCATTCTACTTAAACTTGACAAGTGAAAAAAACCTTAGTCTAGGCATCTTTCACAATGATTCATCGAGCCATTGATATGACCATTCAAGCCATTGATATATTTTGTTTTTTAAAGTATATTTTATTGATTATGCTATTGGTTGTTCCAATTTTTCCCCTTTGCTCCCCTCTGCCCAGTACCCTCCTTCCCTCAGGCAGTCCTGTTAGTTTATGTCCATGGGTTGTGCATACAAGTTCTTTGGCCTCTCCATTTCCTATACTATTCTTAACATCCCCTATTATGCTTAACCCCCTACCAATTATGCTTCTTAACCCCTGCACCTTTTCCCCCATTCTCCCCCTTCCCCTTGCCGGCTGATTACCCTCCACACGATCTCCACATCCATGATTCTGCTTCTGTTCTAGTTGTTTGCTTAGTTTTTTTTTTTTTTTAGATTCAGTTGTTGATAGTTTTGAGTTTGTTGTCATTTTAATGTTCATAGTTTTGATTATCTTCTTTTTCTTAAATAAGTCCCTTTAACATTTCATATAAGGACTTGGTGATGATGAATTCCTTCAGCTTTATCTTGTCTGGGATGCACTTTATCTGCCCTTCCATTCTAAATGATAGCTTTGCTGAATGTAGTAATCTTGGTTGTAGGTCCTTGCTTTTCATAACATTGAATACTTCTTGCCAGTCCCTTCTTGCCTGCAGTTTCTTTTGAGAAATCAGCTGATAGTCTTATGTGAACTCCTTCATAGGTAACTCTCCAGTTTTCTCTTGCTGCTTTTAAGATTCTCTCTTTATCTTGAACCTTTGGCATTTTAATTATGATGTGTCTTGGTGTGGGCCTCTTTGGGTCTAGCTTGTTTGGGACTCTCTGTGCTTCCTGGTCTTGTATGTCTGTTTCCTTTGCCAAATTAGGGAAGTTTTCTTTCATTATTTTTTCAGACAAGTTTTCAATTTCTTGCTCTTCCTCTTCTCCTTCTGGCACCCCTATGATTTGAAGGTTGACATGTTTGGAGATGTCCCCGAGTCATCTTATCCTCTCTTTTTCTTTGAATTCTTGTTCCTTCATTCTGTTCTAGTCAAATGTTTATTTCTTCCTTATGTTCCAAATTGTTGATTTGAACCCTGGCTTTCTTCCCTCCACAGTTGGTTCCCTGTAGAGTTTTCTTTATTTCACTTAGTGTAGCTTTCATTTCTTCCCTTATGTATTTGCCGTACTCAATGAGTTCTCCAAGCATCCTTATCACCAGCATTTTGAACTCTTCATTTGATAGGTCGGCCTTGCTGTTTTTAGTTCTTTTTCTGGGATTTTGTTTTCTTTCATTTGGGCCATATTTCTTTGTATCCTCAATTTGGAGCCTCCCTGCTTGTTTCTATGTATTAGGTAGGACTGCTCTGATTTGCTGTTTTAGTGCACCTGTTAAGTTGTATGGGGCAGATCCTTATTTGACAGTGCAGGGCAACTGCTTCACCACTTTGTGGCTCTGTATGTGGGAGAGGGGTTGGAGAGGGGATGATGCCACTGCCTGGCTGCTGGAGGCTTGCTCAGTGCTTGTCCTGTTTCCAGTCACTTCATCCCCTTCCCATATACAACTGGCACCCTTCTGGCTGTTGCCCTGGTGGTGATTCCCAGGGTGGGTGGTTTTGCATATGTTCTAGGACCGTGCAGGTCCTTTAAACTGACTCTCCTGAGACACTGGCAGTTTCGTTTACTGCCCCAACCTCCACTGGTTTTTACAGCCGGAAGTTATGGGGTTTATCTTCCTGGCACTGAAACCCTGGGCTCTGGCGGTCTGGCTTGGGCTGGGATTGCTTGCTCCCAAGGTATCCCTCCCAATTTTTTGTTTGTTTGTTTCTAGAGAGATGGGAAAGGAGGAAGAAAGAGAGAAACATCAATGTGTGCTGCCTCTTGCATGCCCCAACTAGGGACCTGGTCCACAACCCAGGCATGTGCCCTGACCAGGAATCGAACCGGACACCCTTCGGTTCGCAGGCTGGCACTCAATCCATTGAGCCACACCAGAAAGGGCTCCCTCTCAGTTTTTACCCACCACACGAGAATGTGGGACCACCTGTTCTGCTGACCACCGCCACTGCCTCATCACCGCCACACTGAGTCCTCTCTACCCCTGTTCCCCAGCTCCACCCTTCCTGCCCAACTATATAAATACGGCTTCTTTAAATCCTTCATTGTCAGACTTCCATACAGTTAGAGTTTCTGGCAGTTCTGGGTATTTTTTGTTTTGAGGTTAGTTGTGATCCTTCTTATGGTTGTGAAAGGAGGCAAAGCTTGTCTATCAACAGCTCCATCTTGACTGGAAATCTACTGATGATACAGTTTAAACAGTACTGGGATGTTAGCCCTATTATTAACTCATCTCTCTCTCCTGAGTAGAATTTTTAAAACTTTTGTGAAAAATAATGACTTCTAAAATAAAATCACTTAAAAAATATTATCAGTTAAAATTACATAAAAACATTCAAACTGCCAGAGAACTTTTGCAAAATCAGTATCAGATCCACCTATGCTAATGACCATGTGCTTCCCTGAGGGCAATGGAAGGTCTTTATAATCTCTTAAACAGGACAAGCAGAAAAATATGCCACTGCCAATTACTTACCACTTTCATGGTTATTTAAAGGGCTCATTCAGATCTACAATCAAATCTTTTATAAATGCCGAAATTCACTGGTGGGTGATGATGAGAGCAAATGTTTTAATTCAGGCTTTTTACAGCTATTAGTAATGAAATATGATTGAAATAAGTTCCATTGTTACAGTAACTCGAATAATGGAAAATAATAATTTTAGCTCTTTTATGAGAGGAAGACAGAATATATTAGCATTTAATCTGCCTAAGAAGAACAGTGACTCACCAGAAGTATCTGGAAAGCACTCAGTCATTCAGTCAACATTATGAAGGCCTACAGCATGAAGAAGCCTCCTTACCAAGAGGAAATAATAGTGGTGGAGGCTTAGCTACCTTCTTACTGTTGTAAATTCCCATGGTTCTTTTACTCTTTTGGTGGTGGTTGCTATTTGTCTTCCTCTCTCTCTCCCTTTTTTAGGAAGCACCAACTAATAAACTTCTCTATGCCAAGGATATCCCAACCTACAAAGAGGAAGTAAAATCTTACTACAAAGCAATCAGGGATTTGCCTCCATTGTCATCTTCAGAAATGGAAGAATTCTTAACTCAGGAATCTAAGGTATTGTTGGAAAGTAGGAATAAAATGGTTCCTTTTTTTTTTTTTTTTTAAGATGTTTCAGAATCTCTCAACAAGTCTTCCTTTTTTTTTTAAAGAAACATGAAAATGAATTTAATGAAGAAGTGGCCTTGACAGAAATCTACAAATACATCGTAAAATATTTTGATGAGGTAAGATTTAAAATGGCATTTTAAAAAGTTGATATGAATCAGTCACCAGGATTGGTTATAAATCATTTTGTAGGTCTCAAGACAACTCTGGCATCCCAAATGACTAGAAGGGAGGCCAGGGTGCCTGTCGGCACCAAGCCAGACCCTGCAATTGGCTGCTGCCCCTCTTATAGTTTTATGATGCCCACACTTTTGGACCAGCCTGAATTTACATTTGAGTTAATGGGGCCTACAGCCACATTGACTCGCTGACTTTGATGAGCAGTAGTGGTATTAAATGGGGCCAGCTTATGCTTGATTGTAATCTGCTAAAATGAAAGCTAAGCTTGTTAAATCACCTAGATTCTGTATTCAATAGTTACATGAAAGTATGACATTTTTCTAACTTAAGCAACTATTTCAATAAACCAACCATTCTCCTTAATGATTAAATCTCCTTAATCTGGATTTTATTCTTTGGGAATTCACACAGACACAGTCATCAGATGCGTTGTTTCCAAATATATGTTAATTCCCCCTTCCCTGATTCCCCCCCACTCAGTCATGCTGGGACAGGCTATCCATGTCAATGGTGAGAATAGCTCACCAATTCCATTTGCTACTTGAAGATCAAGTGAAGAGCTAAGGTAGGGTAGAGGCAATGAGTTCCTTAAACATGATAAGCATCCCTCTTTCCAGGGGTCAGAAGGGAAGCACTGGGGAAGGGAGGGGAGGGGGAGGGGAGGGGAGGGAAATAGGCACCTCTGACCAGGATGCCCCTGTGCCTGCTGCATTTAAGAAGAAATACTTGCCTGCATGTTGGCTGCCCGGAAATGCTTGCTGTGCTTGGAATGGCTGTGACATAATGCATAGAACAGGGCCTTGGAGGTATGGCCCCATATTTGTAAGCAAACAGTTGGTATTTCTTGTGAGCTTCTATTTGAAGCCGAAAGTGTTGTTGATCCTGTGATAATGACTTAGCAAAACAACTTGCAAAGTGAGTATGTAAATGATCAAAGAAAATGATGGCATCTGCTCCATACAGATTTTACCACTCACAGCATCAGGAATGCAAAAAAAAAAAAAAAAAAAAAAAGGAATTGTAATGTTAAAACCACAATATCTAAAATAATTGTTCTAATTGTCAACAGATTCTAAATAAACTAGAAAGAGAACGAGGGCTGGAAGAAGCTCAGAAACAACTCTTGTATGTAAAAGTCTTATTTGATGAAAAGAAGAAATGCAAGTGGATGTAAGCACTCTGGGGCCTGGCTTAATCTGGCAAAGTTCTTCAGACGACCTGGGAGCAAAATGGCTGCTTGAGCTACCTGTGTCGTTCATTTTTAAAGTTTGCACATAGGTTCCACTCTGAGCACTGTCTATGAGAGACCAAGGCACACGCACAGCTTTTAGAAAGCATACCAACTATTGTGCCAGTGTGTATACTGTGGGAACCTTTTTGTAAATAAGAGTCAAAGTGGTTGTTGCAAACAGCCTCGTTTACAGAGAATACAGGGCCAGTAAGCAAGTGTCAGTATTGTAACTACAGTCTCCACTTAAGCACAATGATATAAGTGGTTTTGTTTGAAAACTACAGTTATGTAGCACTTGTGACTACACTGCACCTCTGCAGAAAAGGGGCACTGCCAGTGATAAAACAAAATGTGAGATGAGTCATTTGGAAACAAGGTGGTGTTAGGGCAACCTCGAGGATTTGCAGCATCGAAACTTTCCCCAGTAGTTCTTGGAAAAGTCGACCAGAATTTGGTAGTGTGTACACTTAGCATCTGTGAGTGTGTATATGTGTTTTTAAACCAAAAACTAACAGTGTTGCAACATTGTTGAAGGGCTCGTGTTTTTCAGTGGTCCCCTACTGCGCTCCGTCACTCACCTCCATTTCACTAACAAGCTCTAAAGCAAGGAGAGCGTGTAGGCTGTTTAAATGCAACAGCATTTTATCCAGACACTTTGTCTTAGGGTATGCTCCTTTCTTTGATTTTATTTTTTCAAACTAAATGTATTTGATAGTGGACATGTTGGATGTTTAAAAATATCATTAGTTTATTTGTCTAAAAACTTGAATCAGATCTGTGGAAGAGGAACTCACTCCCCTAACCGTACATTTCTATACTACAGTCTCCTTGCTTTAGAGTTCTGGTGAATCCTGTGGTTATAAATACTTGTGTGTGATTTTTAAAAAAAAGAGAAAAAAAAGATACATTTTACATTTCACGAAATTGCTGTTCACAATGGAGTATTATATATGAGTATATATATATATATATATATTTGAGGCCAAAGGCCTGGAAAATTAGTATAAAACTTGGTATCTTAGTCTTACTATGTACTTTCTGAAAGTATTCCTCACGAGAGAAAGAATTAAAAATATCCATCTTATTCATGCCTTTCTTTTGAAAGAATTTCTTATCCAGTTACACTGTAGTCTTTTTATTGCTGATTTTTTTATTCCTGAAATTTTGCTGCTCATGACCAATTTTAATACCACTGTGTTTCCTTCTAATAAATCAGAAGTAACAAGTTGTAATTGGCAACTCTCAAACTTTCCCTGTGGCACCTTTTACCTTTGGTGCTCCAAATCCCAGCTTGAGGAAAGAAACTTTTTCAGGTAGCAAATAAAACATTGATCACACATTCCTTAAAATAACTTACCAACACTGTATGGGATAGCAGGAGTTGAATGTGAATTTAAAGGCAATTTATTTTGCTTCTCAATATCTGGTTAGATGTGAGAGGTGACACCTCTGCAAAGTGGTCAGAGAAAATAAGCAGTTAAGCCCTGACAGGCACCTTCCCAATCCCATCGCTTTTGATCATTGTCTGTCCAATGGACACACCTCAAAAATACTACCAAATAGGTTACTTATAAGTATAGGGGTGAGAGGTCTGGCCCCCACCCAAGGCTGCTGCAGTCTTGAGGTGAAGGTAGTTGGAAGAGAACTAAGTAGGAGAGTTGAGAGCCAACGGTAGGAGAGTTGCCCAAAAGACTTCCCCTTCTTTAGGGTACAGAAATGCTAAGCAAACTCAAAGAGCTACAGCTTTATCTGAGCATTTAGTAAAAGCTCCATGAGGGTGTCCCCCGTCCAGCTCTCTGGCACATGAGTCCTGTGTGGAGACTTACCTGCTCTTCCAGGGACTGTGCTGCTAGGAACTTTGGGCAAGTCACTTACCTCTTTGTGCCTCAATTTCTGTATATTTCTATCCTACCTCATTGAGGTGGTGTGAAGATTCACTAATATATGTAGCGTGTTTGTCAATCCTCCAGTGAAAAGCACTATCTAGATCACATTTTGGATCCCATTAGTCTAACACAGTAAATGGCCAAATTAGATGTGTGCTGAAGACAATCAGTCACTGGGTCTATATTAAACAGCAACCAGAGAAACAAATGGCAAACAACTTATATTTTCAAGTTTCTTTGCATATTTTTTGGTGCAAAACCATTTATAAACTTTTTTTTCCTAACACTAGTGTCTACAGCAGCATTTAAAAATTAATTCTGTTAACTTTTCCGTATTAGGGATTTAAAGTCTATTTCTTATTGTATACTTGATTGAAGCTGTTCTTGGAGATGAACGTTTTAAATGTCTATATCCAAAAAATAAACATTTTTGATGTAAATATGGACTGTTCTTGTATTTTTTTCTTCAAGTTTTCTACTGATAGTAGATTTTTTTAAAAAATTCAAAGTGATTCCAGAAAAATTATTTCTTTCTCAGGAACAAGATATCACTGTGTATACTCTATGTGAGCAAGCAGCCGTATTACATAGTAAGTGAATCTAGTTTCTTCTAAATGATGCTAAGGGCTGCTCAGTTACATTGCTGGCCTCCACTGTCAGACTCTGGATCGTGAAGACTTCTGGATAATGGACACTTCACTTGATTTGGCAGACTTGAGTTTTGCCTTGTGGACATGAAGTTATTCCAGCAGAATTCCTTTAAAAGATAATGTTACAGAAAAAAAGCAAATGATGGCATTCTTAGGGATGCAAAGAAATAAAACATTTACAGTAATCTGGTTAGATCCAAAGCAGTGGGAGGCAAAGTTAAATACCAACAATACTTCTAAAGGGACCCCACTGGATTCAAGTTTTATAATGAATGGCTCTTGTTTTAAAAAGCTGCAGGATTTAATTATTTGAACTTTGTTATTTTCTATTAATTCTAACTCAAAAGTCAAAATCAGTAAGATCTTCTACATTGCTAAAAATACACTATATGGTTGAAAAAAAATCAAACACAAGACCATATATATCTAGACAAAAAATATTTATTAAGCTCTTTAATAAATTATGTGCACACAGATTTTAGAAAAGGTAGTGTTTTACATTTAGATGCCTTTAAATTATATTTTTTATGCTGACCTTTAAATTGTCATATTTTTCCAAGAACTAGAGGTTTATAACTTTTGTATAGTAAACCAGCAAATGTTTACTGACACCATTATTGCCAAACATCTCAAAGAGGAAGAAGAAATTCAACATGGGCACATTTCAGGCAAAATGTCCCCAAAAGTTAACAAAATAAAATAATTTTAAAATTTGATTCCCTAATTAAATTTGTTTCTTTTATTTATTTTTTAACATTCTCAAGGGGCTGTCAATAAATATGCTAAATAGCTCCAAAGCTGTGTTAATGCTTCATTTGTCCTTAGTATAATCCTAAAATCCCGACATGCACACAATATAGCTATTACCTTTTCTTGAGGCAAATTCAAGGGTTTTGGCCAACAGTAATAAAGTGTCTAAATGCCACTAGGTTAAAACTTCAAGCTTTATTGAGTCACTGATTTCACCCCTTTTGAGCTGCCTTTTCTCCAAAAAACATCATTCCCCAGGTGATCCAAGTTCCTCTAGTTGTTTTCTTTGTGTTGTTTCTAGTTCTTCTAGTCTTTTACGAAGTAGAGAGAGTTCCCTTTGATGCTGTTCCTCCTTAAAAGCACAGAAAAAAGAGCGGGGGTGGGGGCATAGAAAAGGCTCAGAAAAAGAAACAGAAAAACCGGTGGTAAAATAAACTAGGCAGCAGCCTCAGTCCTCTTTGATTCAGGCCTGCACATCTGGCAAAGGAAGGACGACCTAAGAACACAGCAGCATGGGCCAGGCTGCCAACTGGTCCTGCTTCTCTCCTGCTTCTAGCTCTAGCCTTAGGCGAAACCATAAACCTGTCCTTCTCTACCTATAAAATGCACCAGGAAGTGAATTAGAAAATACTCATGCAGGACCTCGGTGCACTTACACAACAACTTTCTAACAAGACTGGAGTTTAATAGTTTATTATAAAGAAGGCACTTGGTCAGATTCAATCCAGTGACTGAAGGCTTAACAGCATTATAAAATGTAATTCTTATTAATAGTTCATTTTCTGAAAATCATCCAACCAATTTGATTCCTTCACTATCTCGAGGACCTAACACAGTAGAGAATTAGCCCAGGTTTTAGAATCAGACAGATATAGTCTGAAACTCAACTCTATCAATTATCAGCTATGACCTTAGGGAAGTCACTTCACCTCTCTGATTCAGTTTTATCCTCTGTAAACTGGGAATAGTAATACCTTTCCTCAAAGCATTTTTCATTAGGATTAAATAAAATATTATACAGAAAATGCATAGTGCAGTACATTATTAAATGCTCCATAGTAGTTAGTATCATATGAGTGAGCTACAAACTCTGGATTACTCAAAGCACTCATCAGTCAAGTTCCTTCTTTTTAATTGCTTAAAATAGAAGATTTTACACCTAGCACCATCACTAGAGAACAGAATAGATTCATATCACTCTGCTTCTCAGCAAACTTCTCTGGTAAAGCAAGATTTGAGTTTTTCTCTGCTTTTAAACAGGTAAAAACTTACAGAAACATTTGCCTAACTTTTGCTCTAAAATAAATGCTCATACCTGCATATGGGGAGGAAAGGTTAGTTCCATGCCTGGAACCATGGTTGACTGAAAGCCAGCAGGATTGGCAGATGCTGTTGGAGGGATGTCAGGGACCAAAATTAAACTTCGAAATTCATTATGTCTTCTCTGTATATCCTTTAGTCTTTTTTGAAGCCTTGTATATTCTTCAAATGGAACATTTTGTCTTGAAAAGGAAAAAGAAGTATTTCTGTTCTTAATACAGTTATACTCTATTGAAGAACAGATGATTCGCAGAAGTTTAAATAGGAAAAGAAGGGTTCCTAAATTATAAGGTTTATCTGTATATAATATATATAAAATTGTTTATCAAGAAATATAAACAGAAATATGAAATGACATCTTAATTATATGTATTATTATATATGTTACCACTGCAATGCAGGCTATCAACTCATTTTAAAGTTTTATTTGCCAAGTAATCAAAAATCTCGATACTTTTATTTTCATTTCTACTCCACTCAGCCCATGAATCCTGAAACTGAAAGAAGACAATTTAAGCCCAAAGGGCACCTTATTTTACAGAAGGAATCAAACAAATACAAAAAAACCCACTAGGTTGAATCTTATGAAATAGACTTTTTTTTTTTAAGGTAAACTATGGTCAAACATAGGGAATTTCATATTGTTCAACCTACTTTTAAAAAATGGATCTACTGACAAAAGTGAAGCCCCAACGTTAGGGAAAGCGTGACACAGATAAAAAATGTGAACTTCTCAGGCTTTCAGAGACCACTTTTCCGGATGTGAACTTCCTGACCATCCATCGCACCAGCAATCAAATAAGTTTCAAAGCCTCTCAAAGTTCCAGATGATCTGTGTCGTAGCTGCCCAATTGAATTGACGATATTTCAAAATTAATGATTATGAATGAGATAGTAAGCTGAATTTGGTGGCATTCTTACTTTGGAACAGAGTATTATAAAGCTGGCATTAATTCCAGTCTAGAAACCTCTGGTTTTTTATAAAAAAACAACTGTTCACATTTTGGTAATTATACACAAGAAGGCCAGAGCACATTTTAAAATATCACTGCTTGATATCATAGGCAATTTCCATTACAGAAAAGGTGCTGTCTAAATGCTGAAGGGCTACCACTAATTAGCTGAATTTGTGAAGTTTTTATTATTAACTTGAATCAGACGTGTCATACCACTTACTTAATATGGTAAATCTCCTCTGCTTAAAAATGTTGATGAAGATTACTAGCTGTGCTTTGCTGTAACCCCAAGTTACAGCCCAGTAACGTTTTTCCACACCAAATCAAAAACTGATCTTTGATTCAAAGTTGTAGCCACAATTTTAGTACGTACTATGCAATCAGTACAGTTGTCCTGTCACAGCAGCAAGAATTCACACCACCCTTGGCTACCAAAGTCAGTGACTGACCTTTCCTGTCAGTCCCAGCCATAACACAAACACTAGCATGTGTGAGATACTTTTGGGTTTAAAGAAATTCAGGGGGTTGTGGGAGGGGGCAGGGCAGAGGGGGAATGAACTGGAAGTATAGTGAATAGTTTTAGAATTTGTTTAAATGTATATTGTAAAAGAAAACAGTGCATTATGCCCAGAAACAAAATTCTATAATATCAAGATAACTACATGGATATTCAGAGAAGGAAAACTCTGATTCCAAAAAACCTCCGCTGCCTTGCGGCATACCTCTTCAGGGGAAAGGCTAAGGGAGTAAACCCCGACAGAAAATCCGGAGCCGGAGTCCCTAAGGCGGTTTGACGTTGTAGTCAACACCGGCAACTCCTGCGGCGCACCTGAAGCCAAGCTGTATTGACTCCGTCTTTCCCTTGGACCCTTCAGCTGCGAAGAGAGGGGGGGTCTGCTGCATGGGCAACAGCAGACCCTCCATATCACCCTGCCCAGGCTCTGTAGCTTCAGCTTCACTGGAGAGGACACTCCAGCGTCATCACAAGATGTCGATTCAACACGGGAGGAGACAGATACCGTGTCACTCCCGAGTTGGACTGCACAGCCATTCTCGGCGGTGCAGATAGACTCTTAAGAACCTACACCATCGTCTCTCGAGACGGACGGCTGCCGACATGGATATATACATACAAACACATTACCTATTTAACACCTGATTTTCTGTTTCCAATTCTTCTTTCTTTGCCTCCAAGACTTCTATTTTCTCCTGCAGTCTCTTTAATTTGTTTTCATGAAGAGATTTTCTCTAGAAAGAGAATCACTATGAGCATGTATGTGAATACACAGTTTCTTTTCTATTTGAAGAAAACTATGTAATAGTGAATATTTTACTCACCAAAACAATTTTATTTAGACATCAATATTTTCAGCCACTACTAGGAAGCAAGATTAGTAGATATGATTCTTACTGAAAATTGCAAAGGTAATAAACCACAGATCTAACTCATATCTTCCATGTGATGAATAGAACTGTTATGAATGCCAAACAAGAAAACTGGTATCAATAACTGAATTGCTGCAAATAAAAAAACCTAAAAAGGGAAGGGGTAAAATTTTACTAACAAGTTTGCATGCTACCTGATAAGGAATCTTAAACACAGAAGACATCGTGTGTTTTAAAAAAAAACAACTAAAACTAAATTGAAAGTTAAAAGCATTTTTGCGATTGATAAATTGCTACCAAAGCAGTAAATTAAAGGATCAGAAAGCTAAGAGACATGGATGTGTTTCCATTTAAAAGTGTGTCATCTCGGTTATTTCCAGCTGGGAGCCAACAGCGCTCTGGGCTCTCCTTCTCATACCCTGCACTACTCCCCGTCCTCCAGCGCCCCAGAAGACCACCTGTGACGCTGCTCCTCCTCTCTGGCAAAGAACCACGCTTCTGTCCTTAACCACAAGTATATATTTATACATTTATGGGCAATTTAGGACTCTGTCTATCCATCCACCCTCCTACCCATGTCAAAGAAAGGAAATTATACTCTTTTATATCTGGATTTTTTGTTGTTCTTCAACACTTCATCTGTATGACTACGCAATGTTTTGCATGTCACAGTTCTTTTCCAGTGTTATGTTGTCATCTTTTTTACAAGTACTGTATACCACATCTTATACATTCTCCTACTTATGGAAATTTGAATGTCTCCATTTTGAGACAATTATAATAAAGTTTCAATGAACATTCCTGAACATGTTTTTGGTGGATATATGTACTCATTTCTCGTAAGTATATAGCTAGAAGTAAGTCAGGGTATACATGTTTTAGTTTCAGTAAATATTGCCAGCTTTCTTAAGTGGTTCTACTAATTATATCAGAGTGCCTGTTGTTCTAGATCCTTATCAACACTTGGTGTGGTCAGTCTTCTAATTTTAGCTATTTTGGTGGAGTAAAAGTGTATGTCAATGTAGCTTCAGTTTGCATTTTCTTGATATCTAATCAGTGTTTACATATATTGGCCATCTGGATACCCCCTTTTTAGTGAAGTGCCTCTCCTAGTCTTTTGCCTGCTAAAAATTTTTTTTTGAGTAATCTGTTTATTGATTTGTTGGAGTTCTTTATATATTCAGAATAAGAATCCTTTGTCAGATATACAGGGTGGGACAAAAAGTAGATTTACAGTTTTGAGTATGCAAACAATTTATTATTTATTATTGTATTATTTTTCATACAAACAATTTTAAATTACTGTTGCCCCACCCTGTATACACTGCAGATTGGAATTCCCCCGGTCTGTGATAATATTTTCTTTCTTTCAAGATGTCGTTTTATTTGTTAAAGAAGTCCTTAATTTTAATAAAATCCAAATTATCAACCATAGCTTTTATGGTGCTTTTTATGTCTTAAGAAATCTTTACTTATACCAAGATCTTAAGATTTTCTCCCCAAGTTTTTTCTAGTAGCAGCTTAACTTTAACTTTTTACATTTGGGTCTATGATTCATTTTTAATCTAATAAGGCTGGTTAAGGATAACCAACTGACTCAGCATCCTTTTTTAAAAAAGGACTGTCCTTTCCCTACTGAAATTCAGACGTACTTTGTGGTAAATCAGGTGTTCATATGTTCATGTTCTTGTGGGTCTATTTCTGGTCTCGCTTCTGTTCCATTTGTCAATTTGTCTGTCCTGATGCCCATACCACAGTTTTCATTACTGTAGCTTATAGTAAGTCTTAATATCTAATAGTGTAACTCTTCTACCTTTGTTGTTATTCTTCTAAATTGCCTTGGTTATTCTAGGCCTTAGAATTTTCATATGCATTTTAGAACTTACTTTCCAATTTCCACAAAGAACACTGCTGAGATTTTGATCAGGATTACATTCGATGTACAGATTAATTTGGGAAGAACTGGCATCTTAGAAATATTGACTCTTCCAAATCACAAACATGGTAGTTTTTGTTTTTTTAAATCTAGGCCTTCTTTAATTTGTCTTAGCGACATTTGTAGTTTTCAATGTAGAAGTCTAGCACATCTTGCACTAGATTTGTTCCTAAGTATTTTTTTTTTAATGATAGTATAAATGGTAAATGTCTTATTTTCTAATTGTTTGTGTATGTGAAGAAAGACAACAGTCATCAGGGCAATGCAAATCAAAAACACATAAGATATCTACTCACACTTGTTTGAATGGCTAGTATCAAAAAAGCAAGTAATAACAAGTGTTGGCAAGGACATGGAGAAAATGGAACCCTTGTGCACTGTTGGTGGGAATGTAAATTGATGCAGCCTCTATGGAAAACACTGTGGAGGTTTAAAAAAATTAAATATTGAATTCCCATATGCTACAGCAATTGCACTTCTGGGTATTCATCTGAAGAAAACAAAACACTAACTCAAAAAGATACATGCACCACCATGTTTACTGCAGCATTTTTACAAGAGCCAAGAAACAGAAGCAACCTCAATGTCTGTCAATAGATGAACATAGAAAATGTGAGATACATACATTTCACATTTGAGACAACACTGATGAACCTTAAGGGTATTATTCTAAGTGAAATAAGCCAGACAGAGAAAGATAAAATAACATATAATCTCACATGTTGTGGAATTTGAAACAAAACAAAGCAAAAGAAACCCTGAACTCAAAGATACAGAAAACAGACCAGTGGTTGCCAGAGGGTGGAGTGGAGGTACAAGAGGGTTAAAGGTACAAACTTCTAGTTATAAAATAAGTTACAAAGAGTTAATCTTAAAAGTTCTCAATACAAGAAGAAAAAATTTTGAAACTATGTGGGGGAATGAATGCTAACTAGACTTATTGCGGTGATCATGTCACAACACATATGGTCCCCAACTTACAATTTTTAATCTTTATAATAATGCAAAAGCAATATGCATAATAAATTACAAGAGATATTCAACACTTTATGATAAAAAAGATTTGTGTTAGATGACTACCCAACTGAAGGCTAATGTAAGTGTTCTGAGCATGTTTAAGGTAGGCTATGTTAAGCTATGATGTTCTGTAGTTAGATGTAATAAATGCATTTTTGACTTTTGATATTTTCAACTCACGATAGGTTAATCAGAATGTAACCCCATCAAAAATCAAGTAGCTTCTGTATATACAAATACTGAATCACTGCTGTATACCTGAAACTAATATAACGTTATATGTCAATTATATCTCGAAAAAATTCTCATGCCCCGTAGTAGTCCAAGATGACAAGTATAGTAAAATTATTCATGCATACTTAAATTTAGTTGTTTACAGAACTGTTAAAAATAATAAAGTAAACAGGATAACCAAAAAAGATAACTAATGTTTTGTTACCTGACCTTTCCCAGCAATTTTTAAATTGCACATATTAACTTTAATAGTTTGATAGATCTGTATTTTTTACTCATACATAACAATGTTATCCGTGAATGACAATTTTACTTCCTTTATTCCAATTTTATATATCTTATTTCTTTTTCTTGGTTTATTACACTAGCTAGTACTTCCAATAAGATGTTGAACTAAATGGGGATAGTGAACATACTTGCCTTGCTCCTGAACATACGTGGGTAGGGGAAGGCAATGAATACTTAAGCAGTGGTAAGTATGATGTTCGTAGATACAAATATCTCTTCTATTCCTGTTTTAATAAAACTTCTTATCATGAAAGTGCTAAATTTTGTTAAATTGTTTTCTGTATCTATTAAGACAATCACAACAGTTCTTTGTTCTATTAGGGTGTTGAATTATACTGATCAATTTTGAATGGTAAGCTACCTTAAATACTAGGATAAATCCTACATGCTCATGATATATTATCATTTTCATATATCACTGGATTCAGTTTACTAATATTTAAGATGTTTACATCAACGTTTGTGATATAATTTTCTTTCCTTAAAATAATTATATTGGATTTTAACCTCATAAAATAAGTGTGTATTATTTTTCTTTTCTATTACCTGGGAGAGTTTGTGTTAATAATGGTATTATTTCTTCTTTAAGTATCTGGAAGAATTTATCAGGGAAGCCAGATGAACCACGCATTTTCTCTGTGAAAAGTTTTAAATTAAGGATCCCATTTCTTAACAGATACAGGACTATTCAGATTTTCTATTTCTTCTTGTATTCGTTAAGATGTTCTTCAAGAAATTCATTTTATCTAAACTGCATATTAATTAGCATAGCTGTTTTCATAATGTCCTTTTTGTTTTAATATTTGTAAGATATATAGTGGTATCCTTTTTTCATTCATGATATTGTTCATTTGTGTTTATCTATCTACCTACCTATGTACCTACCTAGCTAACTTGTGGGGAGTCTGGGAAGAATCAGGCTAAGGTTTTATAAATTTTATCGATCTTTAAAAAAAGAATCAGCTAAGGCATTTTAAAATTTTGTCTATTGTATATTTTGTTTCACTGATTACTGCTCATATCTTGATGATGATAATGCCTGCTGTTAAATCTATCCACTGAGTTCATAATTCAGTTGTGATTTTTTAGTTCTAAACTTGCAATTTTTAAAATAGTTTTCAGTTTTTCTGGTACAATTCTGAAGCTTTCCATTTATTTCTGAGCATATACAACATGGTAATTTTAAAGTCTGTATCAGGTAATTCCATTACCTGGATCTCCCTATGGGAAGGTCTGTATGTTGGTTGTTATTTCTCTTGATTTTTGATGTTACCTTATCTTGTCATGTGGCTGGGTTTATCATCATCAACATCCTCATCCTCATCAGACTTAGAACAGTTTTAGGTTTACAGAAAAATTTAACAGGATATAGAAAGGTCCCATATATTCTCTCCCTTAATTCAGTTTCCCCATTAGCATCTCACATTGGCGTAGTACATTTGTTAAAATTGATGAACCGACACTGACACATTATTATTAACTAAAGTACACAGTTTATATTACATTCTACTACAGGGACATAGATTCATCTGAAAGTTTTCCAGCAGGGAAATGCTGGGTAAAAAGCATTGTTTGAGAAGATTCAAATGGCATCAGTGTATAGCATAGATTTGAAAGTTTGTCTCTTAACAGGTACATCTGGAAATAAGATTCCTGAAGACAGGGCTCAGGGCAATGTTGTCCTCATGCCCATCATTATACAAACAACCGTTTACTGAGCACTTACTATTTGCCAGGAACTGAGCAAGAATGCAGTAAAAACATTGGTCGGCTGGTTGACTAAAGGCGTGATGAATGCCTCAGATTCCTCCACTATAATCATTTCTTTACAGACACCCTCATTACCGTGACCCAAGCAAGTCTCCCTCTTCTTCAAACTCACCAGGAAAAACTCCAATCTTTTTCAATACAGCTCTCTACTGACCACACCTGGGCCTACACAACTGAACACAGTTGACAAACACACAACTATACTGATTGGTCTCACCTTATATTAACCACCACTAACTTCAAATGGGCCCTCATGCTACCTGGCCACCCTACTCATTTTCCCTAATCCAATCACTCTTCCTAACTCACATTATTCTATTATAACTTCTTTTCTCTCCTACAATCTCCAACACCTCCATTCTTCAGAGTCTGAGCTGATGACCCTGATTCTTTTTTGCACTGAGAAAATAGCAGCAATCAGTAGATAATCTCTACACTTCCACTATATCTGTCAATTTACCATAAATTTATAATCATATATTTTGTCTTTTTTTTCCAGTTATAATAGATACACTGTGTTCCTGTCTGTCCCACCTCTGAAACGAATCTAATGCCTTTCTGCCTATTACAGAATATCATTCCTGCAAATCAATTTTCCCCTTACTACTGAATAGTGCTATAGTTCCCCCTCCTCTTATTCCTTCAACATACCAATAAGACCCTCACTTTATCTTTTACTTCCTGACACTCCCTCCGTCGGGCACAGTCTTCCCCTGCATGTAAAACACGGCATGCTCCTTCCTCTCTTTTAGGTCTCTGCTCAGATGTTACCTTATCAGAGAAACCTTTCTGACCACCTACATAAAACACCATCTTCTGTCCCTCTTTTTACCCCTTGGGACACATCTCTACCTGTTAAGTATTTGTTTCTTTACTCTATGTCTCCCACCCACTACAATGTAAACTCCCCAGTACTGGGGTCTTTATTTCTGTATTCCTGTGAATAAAAGTTATCTGGTACCTATTAGGTACTCATAAATTTGTTGAATAAATTGGCTAAATAAATACAGAGAAACCTTGTCGTGAAGTGAGCCTAAGCCAGGATGTTAGCAATAGGAATAAAAAGAAGTGGGGTGAGAAGAAATGCGAGAGACATCCCAAAGGAAGAATTCATATGGCCCAGTGACTGTAATGGATTACATAGCGTCCCCTAAATATCCATGTCCACCCAGAAGCTCAGAATGTAACTATGATATAATAAATATATTTGGTCTTTGTCCTGGGTTTCTGGCACAGAGCTTCTAAAACCCTTGGAATAACTTCCTGCGTGACAGGAATGTCTTTTGTTTTTCACAACCAGCCCTTTTCCATCACACGCCGAGTTTAGGCTACTGAGGTCTCGACTTAGGGTGGGGCCCCCAGATCACCTCAAGATGGGGCTGGTCACCAGCAAGACCAAGTGATGAGGGGATGAGAACCTTCAGCCCCACAGTCTTACCACTACTCCCAACCTCTACTTCTTAAAGGGAGGACAGAGATTGATCTCCATAGAAACTCTCGAACACAGAGACCCAGGAAGCGTCAGCCGGTGAACACGCTGACTTGCGATGAAGGCAGGAAAGCTCCACGCCTCCCCTCGTACATACCTTGCTCTATGCCTCTCTTCTGTGTGGTGCTCCTTAGCTGCAGCCTTTATAATAATAGACTGGTAAGTGCAAGCAAAATGTTTTCCTAAGTTCTGTGCCACATTCTAGCAAATTATCAAGCCTGAGGAGTCGTGGGAATTTGTACTTGATAGCCAGCTGGGCAGAAGTACAGGTGGCCTGGGAACCAGCATCTGTCGGGGGTGGGGCCGACTTGTAAGACCGAACCCTTTAACTTGTGGAATCTGATGTTGTGTCAGAATTTAAAGGAATTGTTGGACACCCAGGTGGTGTCCAGAGTATTAGAAAATTGGTTGGTGGTGTCAGAAAACACTACTCCAAAGTGACCTTATTTGAAAAAAAGGGTCTTTACAGACAAAATCAAGTTAAGATGAAGTTAAACTGGATTAGGAGAGGCCCTGAATTCAATACGGCTGGTGTCCTTATAAAGAGAAATGTGGACACAGAGACACAGACACACAGGGAGAACACCTTGTGAAGATGGAGGCGGAGAGCCAAGTGAGGTATCTAAGAACCAAGGGTTGCTAACAACCATCAGAGACTAGGAGAGAGGATGGAACAGATTTTCCTTTGGAGGAGCATAGCCCTACTTGCACCTTGATTTGGGACTTCTAACCTCCAGAACAGTGACAAAATAAATGTTATTTTAAGCAACTTATTTTAAATAAGACCACGCAGTTTGTAGTAATTTGTAATAGCAGCATTAAGAAGCTAATATAGTGAATGACTAGATTTGGGAGAAAGGAGCCTTCAGGAGAAATCAAACATCTGAAGCCTAAGTGATTGAAAGAATAATGTTCTGTTGAAAGAAATGAAAGCCCAGAGGACCAGGTGGCTTTAAGGGCTGATTTTACTTTTGACTTCAGCAGTCAAATACAGTCACAGGATAGTCAAATGCATGTCTTAGTTTTGCAAATATTACAACACAGAGGAGTAACAGAAAAAGCAAGAGAACATTGATACAAAAATCAGAGCTTGGATTCCCCTTTTATCACCTAACCAAATTAAATGAACACTTTTTAAAAAGATTTTATTTATCGTGCCCCAAACTGGGGACCAAATCCGCAGCCCAGGCATGAGTCCTGAGCAGGAATTGAACTGGCCACCTTTTGCTTTGCAGGACCACACCCAACCAACTGAGCCACGCCCGTCAGGGCTCAAGAACTCTTTGATATTTTCCTTTTCCTGTTGGCTTCTACCACATCACACTACAGCTTCTGTCTCTATGACCATTCTCCAATAAATCAAGCTCCTCTTTCCAAGTCAATTTATTTCTTAGTCCTTCTATTCTTCTATCATCCCCAGACTCTCAGGTGTCTATACATCTCTAATCTGAATTACTCATCTCCAAGCCTTATGTCCCATAATTTTGTGTTATCTATCCAGTATCTTCACTTCAAAGTCTAGAACATGTCTACATGTCCATCATTTCATATCTGACATGTGTTTAGTCAAATATATTTTGTTTATACTCAACTGACACACGCTCTTAAATTCCATCATATAACTCTAATTATACCCTCCCACGGCTAAAATACATCAATTTTTTTCCCTTTCTTCTTATTTAGCACCATCAGTTGTAATTTTTTTCCTTCAGAATACTTCTGGAAGTCACCCTTCATCTTCATTCCTGTACCCCAAGCCCAAATTCCAGACTTCTTACCTCAATTTAAGTTTACGGTATTCCCTCACTTATCGTGGTTATTATGTTCTAGACACCCCCCCCCCCATAGGTGAAAATCCGCAAAATAGGAACCTTACATTTATTTTAGTATTTATATATATTTAAGGCTTTATAAACCCTTCCCACACTCTTATAAACCGTTTCCAGTCCCTTATTAACCGTATAGCGAAAAATCCGTTATAAATAATTAAATATAATATGTTTAAAAACCCCACGATACAGTGAGGCCACGATAAGTGAACCGTGATATAAAGAGGGACTACTGTATTATAATAGCTTCCTAACTGGCCTCCCTATCTTCAAGCTTTCTTCTCTTTGGCACACTGATTCTGAAAATTTTGTGAGCACCTGGGAATGATTAATAATATTCTTTAGGTATTGCATGTTATCTTATTTCTCCAATTAGATTATATGGTCATCCAGGGCAGAAATTAATCATAGCTTTTATTTTCCTCTCAGCACAAATATTAGGCTGCGCAACATAATCAACATATATTTTACAACTTCAAGACTATGGTTCATTAAAAAAAAAATTTATAACAGTATCTAACCAAGAATTATTTCAAAGAGATACACCTTTGAATAAAAATAAGTTTTCACTTTAAGTGACTCAAAAGGGAAAGCACAACTCATTGTGCTCATATAAGAGATCTATCTTCATATTCATACTTCAGCAACGTGTAGAGAAACTATAGAGAAGTTATCGCTCACAGAAGAGCATCCCACTCAAGATACCTGGTCAGACTTTTCCAAACAAATCAACACAACATATATCATTACTCAAAGACTCTTATCAAAAACAGTTACCAAAATGACCTAAGCTTTGTACTTACAAGGTTGGAGTCATAAACAAACAGCGAGGCACCTTACCTAGCCTGGGGGGAGGAAATAAAGCTGCTACTTCCCAGTTACAAGAACCTCTCACAGGAAAGTACTTCTAAATAATTATGATTTCCACCCTAGAGTTAATATTTTGTGACTTGCTTTAGTCTTAATGTATAAGAAAGTTAAATTTTTGTAATTTAAAGAACCCCAAAAGTCTGTTGCACTCTTATGAATTATATTTATTTAATCTTACAGTCAAAATTTCCATGTAAAAGTATTATCTTTAACTTGAGTGGAGAAAAGAGCTTGAGTTAAAGAAATTATTTTAATAGTTATTATTATTCTGCCAGAGATATAATACTCATGTGTATTATGCCTACAATGAAGAGAAAAACAGTAAAGTATTTTGAATCAAAGAAAGTGGGAAATTAAAAGAGTAGTAGTACAAAAAAAAGCACAGCATTGAGACTAGAAAGATGTATGGGTTTTAGTCACAGCGACGATTCTTACTAGTCAAGTGATCTTGGCTACTTATTACTTCAGTTTCCTAACCTGAAAAATTATCTGAAGGCTAAGCCCTCCCAGCCCTAAAATTACATATACTTAAAGAGTTGTAAGCCCTTACTTAGGGCAGTGTCTCACTGGTGGAACAGCTCTGGGTCATGATTATTTACTCAACTGAGCTTACAATTTCCATGGCTTCAAACCATAATCCACACATCACACTTTAAAAAGTGAAATGAATATTTATCATGTTCACATCCATCATTTGGCAGACATTTCACCAAAAAATAATTCATCCTAGGTCACAATATTAATGAAAGGTTATTTTGCAGGCTTCTTATAATATCACCTCCTCCTCTCATTCTGGCATACCTGCGAGTAGTTGATAATCTCTCTCACCACTGGATGTCACTTTTGCTCCAAAAGAAATCAACCCAAACTAACGTCAATAATTAGAATCTGATCTTTAAGACACTTATCTCTAAAACCTCAACACAGAAATTTCTCTTGTGAAAGATCAAATAAGCTCTTATAATTTCTAACGATTTCCAGCTCACATCTGGCTTTAGAGGCTTCTAGGCTTCAAACAGTAAAAGAAAGCATGAGAATTTCTAAGATCACCTCAAACCATAAGAAAATTCAATGATATCCCCACAATACCTATATAAAGCTCAGTACTTCCAGGGCCTGAAAGAAAGAAAAGTGATATACACAGGGAAAAACAACAACACAAGTATTTCTATTTGAGTATAAAACACTGAAATTGCCATTTGGAAATGTTGTTTTCTAATCTCAGTGTTATACTACTTTTAACATTATGTGAAGGAAAAAAAGCAATGTTCAGAAACCATGAGCATAGGGAAGTAATGACTTTTAGATTTCTCATGTTGTCACTCCAACTATCAAGATGCACTTGGCAGTTATATCTAATACATAAGCAGCTGACTAGGAAATGTGTCATTGGGCTTCCAAATAAAAATATGTAAATAATTTACAGTTCTTTTCCCTTATGCAAATGTGAACAGCTAACCTTTCAGACATTAATTATTTTTCATTCTGCAGAAATCACTCTAATAGGATCCACTTGCCTTTTTCTGGGCAATGGCAGCTCGCTGCAGTTTCTCTTTAGCCTGATTATACTTTTCTTCTCTGTCTGTAATGCGTTCATGAAGTTTATGTTTTTCTTCCAACCACTGTATCTGTTTCTCTTCCAATGTCCTGCCAGAGAAATGGGTACAAAACGTGGATGTTAATTCTTTGGATTAAACAAATATTGTCACAAGTACAATCAAACTTACTACCTATATGATATTCAGAAAAATAATATAGATATTTAAAGAAATGTATTGGTTTACTCAATGAATAAAGAAGTTTTCCTTTGAGGGTTATCAGAACACTGTGCTCAGAGAGAATTTTAAAAGGCCTTCTTCTCTAAAATGCCCTCCCCCCCTTTTTTAAGAATTCAGAAGTCCATAAAGCTCATTCTCTAGAAACAGAAAGTCCACTACCTCAGACCCATTATACATCATCAAAGGGTATTTGTAAATAGTTCCCAAAATACATTCAGCATGGAATCATTATTGAACTAACAATATATAATGTAGCAGAAAAAAAGAAATAGTTGTACACTTAAAAAAAAAAAGGGAACTCTACTTTTCAACTTCTAGTTGTGCTTTTTCAGCTTGGCTTCTTAAATTTCGGCATTCCTGTTTTAACCTCTCCACCACTTCATTCAGTATCTGGTTTGAATTCAGCAATTCGTTCTCTGACTGTGTAAGTGAGGTCACTTGGATCTGCAAACTACTGATTTGCTTAAAAGAGAAGATAGAAGAGAAACATTAAGGTCACTAAACAAATTTAGTAGAGCGTGAGAGAGGTAGGGGAGGCTCTGCATCTTCCCTCACAAATGACCCACCCAACTGATATGCCCTTGAAGGCACTCTGAAATGAAATAATAAATAACAGCATTAGGTTCCATTAGCATAGGATCATTTCTTAATATAACCACAAACAATCAACAATTAAATTCCTAAGTCGGTCACCAAGTCATCTTCTCTTCTTCCAAAGATAAGCAGGCTGGAGGCGGTACAGTAGTCCCTCTCTATACCACGATTCACTTATCACAGCCTCACTGTATCACGGGATTTTTTAAAATATATTTATTTATCACAGATTTTTTGCTATATCATGGGATTTTGTGCTACTGTATATGTATGTTGTTAAAGTTACGTAGGTTTCAAAGTGTAGAATATGTTTAAGAACATAAGTAGTGTTTATAAAACTGTGGAAAAGGTTAATAAGGGACTGGGAACAGTTTATAAGTATGTGGGGAGGGTTTATAAAGCCTTAAAACATATATAAATACTAAAATAAATGTAAGGTTCCTACTTCACAGATTTCACCTATTGTCTAGAACATAATACCCGTGATAAGTGAGGGAATATTGTACTGGGAGTGGGAAGGTTTATTAGAGAACAGAAGTATTAACCTTCACCTGGGAGTATTTTTGCCCATGAAAAGTAGCTACACACATAACTTATTTTATTGTGTTTTGCTCTATTGTGCTTCATAGATATTGCATTATTTTTTCTCTTTTTACAAATTGAAGGCAAGGCTTTCCACCAGCAAAATTATTCTGACTCATTTTATTGCAGTATTTGTTTACAACAGTGGTCTGGAACAGAATCCTCAATATCTCCCGGGTATGCCCATAATTATTTATTTACAAATTAATAGGCTAAGAAGATACACATTGCTTTTGTTGTATCCAAATAATCTTCACTTGGGACACAGTAACACTTCCTCACAAGGCCTCATTCTTCCACTTTCTTTGAACTCTTAGCCATCCTCTGAGAGAAGTTTGGAAGCAGAGAATCAAGAGCCTCAGGATTAAAGAACCGACTATGAGACTCAAGAGTCAAAAGAAACTAGATCCTTTATGCAATAAATTAAACAGGAAATAATTCCATTACTTTCTGATGGTAGCAAAGCCAAGTAAGACAGGACTATATATATCCAAAGAGCAACTGTCAGCAGAATAATGTAAAATGATATGTCTCAGATTTCTATTTTGGAATAAATTTCTCCATGAAGAACTATTCCAGTCTTTATTTTTAACTGGAGTTGTAAATATTAAATCTGTATTACAGCTGACTGAACAAGCAACCTTCAAGGAACTTACTATTTCTTCTTATCTACAGGATAAGAGAAAGCCCAGTGCCAATGATACTTCAGATTCAAACATTATGCCCTTCTGGTTGAGATTTAGAAACTGGAACTTCATATGCAAAGCAATGCCAGCTAGCGTGTAAATAAAAATCCTAAAAATGAAACCCTTACTACTTCATAATTTAAAAGGAAAAAAAATTTAAACACAAAAGAAAATAGAATTCTGTAAAGAACATTTTTCAATGTTTTGCATATATAAATCTTTCCTGAATCCAAATAACTTAAGTTAAAATATAAATTTCCTTCCATAAGGACAACTCTTAGATTTTACAGGTATATAAGCAATAGCTCAGAGAATAAGAAATATAGAGTTACAAGTCAATCACACAAGTAACTTAAAAACTGGATAATTTTTTCAAATCAGTTTTCAAAATTAAGAATATAAAAATACTATCCTTTAAATTATAATTAAAAAAAAATTCATCATGGGCCACAGTATACAAATGTCTTAAGAAAAATAGCAGTTAACAAAAGAAACTTACTAGAATTTAAGATTTTAAAGAGATCTTTACATATTAAGTTCATCAACACATGATCAATTTTAGTGATTTTCAGAATATCAATATATAAAATTCCAATAGAGATTCAAAACACAGATCTTAAAGAGCACTTAAAGCAAAATGTTTGCTAAAAATGATACCTGTTTCAGGTCAGAATTTTCATTTTTCTCTTTTTCTGCATTTTCAATATTCACAATTTGTTGCTGAAGTTTTAACCTGAAAATCACAACCCAACCAAAGACATTATTAAGGATCCACAGCTCATATATTTCACTGAATTAGATAATCACTTTACTGACTGCTTGTATTAACATGAGGCATTGTAGTGTGAAAACTGGTAGATAAAATGATAAAGATTTTGACATCAGGCAGCCAAATTATGTTCATATAACTAAAATGTAACATAAATTTCTGCTTTTGCTATGGAAAAATCTATGATGAGAAATCAGGTCCAGGAAGATGAGAAAAAATTACCTGGAGGTTAAAAGCTGATGGATAGGAGTGTGATAAACACAGGGAACAGCCTGAGCACATGGTCTTCGGTAGAAGAGGGTATAATGTGTCTCTTAGGCATAAGAAAGTAAGCCAGTTTAGGAGAAGACACTTCACAATACAGTATTTTACAATTTACAAACTGCTTTTAGATGAAATGCTACTTCACTTTGACTCTATTAGGTTAGGGGGGTCCAAAATGTATCCTTAATGCCTACATAATATCATAATATAACAGACAGTTAATGAGGGTAGCCAATTTCAATTATAATAATTTCTCACAGTAAATCTATGAGCATAAGCAGAATCATCTTTATTATTCCAATTACAGATAAAAGACTGAGGCTTAACAAAGTTAAGCCAAATCACATGGCTACCAACCAGCCAAATCAAAAAAGGACAACCCAGGACTTCTAGTCAAGATGGCATTGTAGATAAAAACAGGTTTGTCTCCCTCCTCACACAACCACATCAAAATTATAACTACAGAACAACCATCATTCAGAACTGACAGAAATCAAACTAAATGGAAGTCCTACAACTGGGTAATTAAAGAAGAAACCACACTGAGACTGTTAGGAGGGTGGAGATGCACAACAGGCTGGTTCCACACTCCTGTGTAGTGAATAAAAATCAGAAGGGATTATCTCAGGAGTTTGGGATCTCAGTCCCACGCTAGGCCACCCAGCCCAGGGTTCCAGTGCCAGAAAGATAAGTATCCATAATTTCTGGCTGTAAAAACCAGTGGGGATTGAGGTTGTGGAAGACAGAAACTTCTGGACTCCCTAGCAGTTCCTCTTAAAGGACCCACACACAGACCTACTTGGATTCACTCCCTCTGAGCTCTAGAGGAGGAGAAGCAGATTGAAAGGCATCAGAGACATACAAGGAGGAAGTGACATGTCCAGCATCAGGGCGAGAGCTCGGTGGGGGGTGGGTGGGACACCTTTCTCCCAGCCAGAAATGGTGGCAGAGGCCACTGGTCCTTTTCTGAGCCCTCCCTGCACAGAGCTGACATGACAGGCAGGTGCCATATCTAGTACTCCACCAACCTGGCTCACACTGTTTGCCTCGCCCTGGTGATTCCTTGAGGCCTTGCCCCACCCCACCTTTGGGCCCACACAAGCTGTTTCTGGTGGCCTCTCCATACGAATGGCTTGTCTTGGCCCATGCTTTAGATTTTACTAAGTTCTTTCAAACAAACAGCATCTGGCTTCAGTGAGCCCTGTACCTCTCACTAAGTTGCCCTAGGCCCAGGACTAGTAGAAGCTGGCCTTGGTTCACAGCTTGGCCTTGAATGGGTACCTCCAAGCCCAGCACAAGTAGCAGCCATCTGCAGATCACTTTGTAGCTTATGCTGTGTGACTCCAGAGATAAAACAGGTGGTGGCTGATCTTGGATGTGTTAAAAGCAATCAAGACTCAACTATAACAGGAGGGTGTACAGAGCCCACAGAGTGGGTGTACCTTGAAAACCCAGCTAGGGTAACAGGGGGGTTGTGTCACTGGATCCTACACAGGACACATACTACATTAGGCCACTTTACCACGCCTGGGAGACATAGCAGCTCTACCTAATACACAGAAAAAAAGAACAGGAGGCTACCAAAATGAGGAGACAAAGAAACATAGCCCAAATGAAAGAATAGAACAAAAAGAATTAAATAAAATGGAGACAAGCAATCTACTAGATGCAGAATTCAAAACACGGGTTATAAGGATGCTCAATGAACTCAATGAGAACCTCAACAGCATAAAAAAGACCCAGTCAGCAATGAAGGCTATACTAATTGAAATAAAGAACAATTTACAAGGAATCAACAGCAGAGTAGATAAAGCCAAGAATCTAATCAGTGATTTGGAACATAAGGAAGGAAAAAACAACCAATCAGAACAGCATGAAGAGAAAATAATCCAAAAAAATAAGGATAGTGTAAGGAGCCTCTGGAGCAACTTCAAACATACCAACATTCACATCATGGTGGTGTCAGAAGGAGAAGAGAAAGAGCCAAGAAATTGGAAACCTATTTTAAAAAATTAAGACAGAAAACTTCCCTAACTTGGCAAAAGAAATAAACATACAAATTCAGGAACTGCAGAGTCCCAAACAAAATGAACCCAAAGAGGTCCACACTAACATACATCATAATGAAAATGCCAAAGATTAAATATAAAGAGAGAATCTTAAAAGCAGCAAGGGAAAAGCAGTTCATTGCCTACAAAGGGGTTCCCATAAGACTGTCAGTTGATTTCTCAAAAGAAACTTTGCAGGCTTGAAGGGACTGGCAAGAAATATTCAAAGTGATGAAAAGCAAGGACCTACAACCTAGATTACTCTATCCAGCAAAGCTATCATTTAGAATTGAAAGACAGATAAAGAGCTTTCCAGACAAGAAAATGCTAAAGGAATTCATTACCACCAAAACAGTATTACATGAAATGTTAAAGGTTCTTCTTTAAGAAGATCAAAAATATGAAAACTAAAATGGCAATAAATACATATTTATCAACAATTAAGTCTAAAAAACAATATAATCAAATAAGCAGAAAAGAAACAGAATCAAAGATACAGAAAACATTTTGCTGGTTGCCAGGTGGGAGGGGGGTTGGGAGGATGAGCAAAAATAGTGAAGAGATTAAGACGTACAAACTGGGCAGAGGCAAACACACACAGGAGCCTGTCAAGATGAGGAGACAACTTCCGGCAACATGGAGGCCTAGACTGACACGCTCCGTCTCCCTCCACAACTAAGAAGGAATACAACTACCGCAAAACCAGAAACAACCAGAAGTTCCAGAAAATAAATGAAAGTCCAACGTATAAAGTTATAAAGAAGTGGTGCTCGTCCAGACGGGTAGGAGGGGCGAAGCCGGGGTGGAGAGGTCAAGCTGTGCTGGCAGCGGCGGCAGTGGTGATGGTGGCAGGACAGCAGTCAGCACAGACGCCCATATTTAAGGGGAGGCGAGAAGCACCTGGGATCACCCCTGGCTATAGACAAGACTCGTCAGCTTGTGATTTCAACACCGGGGAAGGCAGACCCCCACTGCCTTGGACGGTGAGGCCCGGAGGGGGTGGGGATGGAGTAAGAGGCTCCCAGTCCCTCAGCGGAGAGTGAATGGCAGGAATCCATCTTGTACCCCCACCCCCACAAGAAAAGCCACAGCACGGTTAGAAGGGTCGCCCGCTAGTGACAAGTGCACAGGGCTCCACACCCTATAGCGTAGGAGGTGTGACAGCCCCACCCAGGAAGCAAAGGTAAACACAAAACTGTCAGGATGTCACAGATCATGATAGAAATCCCAATCATGCAGCTGACTAGACAGCAAATATCTAATCTAACGGCTCAGTAGATAGGAAATCTTTCAGAGGCACAGTTCAGAGCTCTGGTTATAAGAAAGCTTACAGACCTAACAGTGGATCTTAAACAAGATGGGGAAGGAATGAAGGCTAGTCCTGCTGAAATGAACAAACACATATGAAACTAGTGGTGAAGGCAAGAAAACCAGGGATCAAATCAACAAATCGGAACATAGGGAAGGAACAAACAGTCAACCAATGCAGAAAAAGGAAACAAAAAGTGAGGAAAACGAGAAGAGGCTCGAAAACCTATGGGACAGCTACAAGCGGGCCAACATCCGAATCATAGAGTTGCCAGAAGGTGAAGAAGAACAACTAGAGATTGAAAAATTATGTAAAAAAATAATGAAGCAGCACTTCCCAAACTTGGGGAAGAAAATAGACTTACAGGTCCAGGAAGCACAGAGAGTCCAAAAAAAACTGGACCCAGGGAGAACCACACCAAGATACATTATAATCAAAATGTCAAAAATTAAGGATTAAAGAGAGAATCTTAAAAGCAGCAAGAGAGAAGAAGAGAATTACGTACAAAGAGGTCCCAATAAGACTATCAGCTGATTTCTCAAAAGAAACTCTGCAGGTGAGAAGGGACTGGCAAGAAGTATTCAAAGAAATGAAAATCCAAAACCTACAACCACGATTACTCTATCCAGCGAAGCTGTCATTCAGAATAGAAGGGCAGATAATGTGCTTCCAGGACAAAGTAAAACTGAAGGAGCTCATCAGATCCAAACCACTGTTATATGAAATGTTAAAGGGACTTGTTTAGGAGAAAGGCAATCAAAACTATGAACATTAAAATGAAAACTGCATCACAACAACCAACAACAGAAGCTAGGGAACCAAAACAGAGGCAAACTAAGTAGGCAACAAGAGTGAGAAAAGAATTATAGGTATGGGGAGCATATAGGGGGGAGGTCAGCAGGGAGGGGGAAGGGGGAAAGGGAGGGAGATGGTACAGGAATTAAGAAGCATAGTAGGAGGGGGTGGAGTAGACAGGAAGATGTTGAGAAGAACTATATGCACAACCAATGGGCATGGACTTGGGGGCGGGAATTGGAGGGGGGATCACTGGGTGGAGGGGAACAAAGGGAAAAGAAATTGGACAACTGTTAACAGCATAATCAATGAAGCATATATATTTTTAAAAGTATGTAAACATTTTTGAGAACAAGAAAGCAAATGGCAAAGGTAAGGGAAAAAAGGGGACCCAAGTCTTCCAATACCCAAGTGAGTGTCCCTCTCTCCCACTTTATTATGTTGCAATTTTACTAATTTTAAATTCAGGATTTAAAAAAAAAAGATCTAGTACAGGGTAACATATTGTATTCTATAGAATATATTGTAAGTTTTCATCCCTGAGATGAATAAACACACAATTTGTATCCTCCTCAAAAGAATATGTTCTCAGACAGCTCTAAAATAGAGAGCCTCTCTGGTGACCAAATAACTAACCTCATGAGAAAGACTTTATGCTAATTAGGTTTGAAGGATAAGCCCACAACCTCTCCATTTTTAAAACTCTTCAAACACTCACCTCAAAAATAATTCATCTGGCACTATTATTTCAAATTTGGTATCATGAGCATTTACCAGCCCAATTAGAACTGCTGATTGGGAAGACAACCTTCTCAAAGGCCTAGGCCTGTGATTTAAATGCTAATAAGACTTCAATAAATATTTGTTGATGGACTGAACGAACCAACCCAAATCCTGGATTAGATGTTTAAATATGTAAAATGACTGGACTATATAACATGGAAGAGACCATTACACCCATTGCTTTCAGAGATATTTACATACAAATGACAGAAACAATGTCTATAAAGGAAGAGGGCCAATCTTGCTCTTCCTTTGCTCCTTTGACAGTGCCAGTCATACTCTATTGATAATTTTAGCTATATTATTAATCTCTCAAACTTTCTGTGCTTGGCTCCCCTGAAATGTTTATGAATATTACTAACTTTGTGCTTAGGTTATGAGTTAACAGAAGTTACTGTCTACAAAATCATGAAGATGACAATAAAGGAGAAAAAAATGGGTCCTAGCTCAGGTCCAGAGTTAGGCCTCGGGTTATTTTAGCTCTGGTCGCGATTCTGGATACACTTGGTAAATCAATGAAACAAGACCCAGTTAAACAAGCATTTGTGGCCTAACTGCCTTCTAAATAAGTTATGTAGTAAAAAGAGAAACAATTATGTCCTACATACAAAGAATGAAGCCAAAGAAACTAATGGCAAAGAGCTTTTGACTATCATTAAGACACAAAAAGAGTAAGAATACCACTATGGTAGAATAAAAGAAATAACACACAAGGTTTTCTTCAGTTCACTTTGCTAAAGCAGTGCTATGTTACAATCTAAAACTGGTAAGAGATTTTTTTTTTTAAGGAAGAATACTAGGATTCTAAGGGATAACAGAATTTAACAGAAATAGAAACTTTAATAGAGATGATCAGGATTTAGGAATATGTTCAACAGTCTTAAATAACAATAACAAGACTTAAAAACAGACATTATTTCCTAGTGCTACAGATTTAGGAATATTGATCTCTTGCTTAGAAGGTTCTGAATAGTCAAAATGTATTACAGTAAGTCAAAATAAAATAATTCTTATAATAGAAGTACAAGAGGAAAGTACCAAGTACGGAAGAAAGTATAATTAATTCTCATTAGAAGATCAGTAAAGGTCACATTTAAAAAATGTGGTCCTGGCCATGTAGCTCAGTTGGTTAGAGTGTTGTCAGCAATGTGCCAACGTTGCTGGTTCAATTCCTGGTCAGGGCACATACAAGAATCAACCAATGAGTGCATAAATAAGTGAAACAACAAATCAATCTCTATCTCTCCCTTCCTCTCTCTAAAATCAATAAAAATAAAGTTAAAAATCTTTTTCAAAAAAAGAAAAATGCAATTTGACCTGGACCCTGAAGACAAAATAAGTCTGAGGCAGAGAAATTAAAGATTTAAGTGAAGAAGAGGATAACTAATGAAGCAAGACTACAGAGGAAACAAAGGGGGTGGGGTAGTACACTATATACTTTGGAAATAAAGGAAGAAAGGATATCTTCACAAAAACAGAAAGGGAGGAGCAAATGAGGAAGATACAGAAATTCTCAAATAGTGAGAAGCTGAAAGAATTCATATCCAGACGTCTTTGCTCAGGCACAAGTGAGAGTACAGTTGAACAGTGAACAGAGTTCCCAATGAGAGGAAAGGAAGCCAGGCTAACAGACTGGAAGAATTAAAAAAACAAAGCAAAAGAAAACAAACAAACAAAAGTACAAGAACTACCAGTTTCAATATCTTCAGTGAGAATTGAGTGAATAAGAGAAAAAAAATAGTTTTTGAAGTGATTAGTTCTAAGGGGGGACAAGGCATGGCTAAGTATAGGACCATTAAAGTGGAAGAAAGAGAATTTCAGCGTGAAGATGAAATAAACTATATAGTTAAGGTGTTAGATGGGTCAACAATACAGATGTTGTACTCATTAAAACGAAAGCAAATGAAAGAAAATAGAAGAAAGTCAAGGTACTTAGTGGCTACTGGGGAATACCCTGTAAATTAGGAATTGGAGAGAAAGATGAGAATCAGATAGATGCAACAACTATCAAGGGAAAACCCGTTTTAACCGAAGTTAGTCAATGGTCTGGAAACAAGAGTGGGGTCCGGAGATACGGATTTCCTTTCTTAATCCCTAGCTGCAGGAGAGAGTAAAGGAGGAGTAATTTCCACTTAAAAGGGCTGCCAGGTTTCAGCAAGGGATTGTTTAGAAAATGTGGAGACTGCAAAATATTTATTGGCAATGGAAAAGGGATTTCAGATGTTACAGCAAAAATTGTTAAGAGGAGAGCTTTAATGGGTTGATGGTGGAGAGCAGTCAAAAGTTGAAGAAGGATGAGTAATCTGGGGAATGACAAAGTACCTGATCAAGTACTTTATATTTTAAAAATAATTATAGAAATAATGGAAATAGAAGTACAGTAGTGGGTAGACTGGAGGATCAAAGTACAAAAAAGAATCAGCTGTGGGAAAGGTTAAACAGAAACATTTGGAATAACAGTGAGATGGAACTGTTCCAAGTTCTCTTCAAAGTACAGAATAGCCAATTATGATGACTATTGCCTCGGTTTTCTGTGGCAGGCAGCTAATATGTGTCATTTCAATGTTCAACAAGTATTTACTAAATGCCTACAAATGCTGGGCCCAGTCCTAAGTGTCACAGATATATCAGTACCAAACAAAGACAGAATCCTTATTCTTAAGGAATTTATAGTCCAACAGTGCTACCTGAGCTTTTTTTAATCTGAAATGTGGCTAATATAACTGAGAAACTAAATCTTTAACTTTTAAAAAATTTTAATGAATTTAAAATTATATCTAAATAGCTATATGAGGCTAGTAATTCCATATGAGACATGAAGGTTGTAGTGTAACCTCCTGGCTTCATTTGATATAAGCCTCCATTATCAAAGGAAAGCAACAGATAACTATGACAAACAAGAGAAGTTGTATTTGTGATTTCTCTATTGTTAAAAGATCCCTAGAACAAATTTCATAAGAATGGCAGTTCTTAGATCAATCCATTGAAAGTAAGGTTCTTGCTTGTGAACAATGGAAATTAATTTTGGCCATTATTAGCAAAAAGGGACCTTCCTGGGAGGATGTATGAAACCCACTGAATCACCAGGAACCTTAGAACCAGAACCAAGCAGGAATAACTGACCAGGATCACCAGCAAGGACAAGTCACAAGAACTGTCTGGTGTTCCAAATGCTACCACATATTCTTCCATCATTTACTTTGCAGTTCAAATTCGGGAAGAGAACTTGTCCAACTGTCCAAGTAAGTCTCCTATCCCATACTAAGATGTTATACAACAGATAATTTATCTCAAGATGGAGTATGAATAGAAAGGAGGATATATTAAATAAGTTTTTAAAAGAAGTTTCTAAAAACCTTGAAAAGATTAGAAAGCCACAAATGGACAATACATCTCTGACTTTAAGCAAGGCAAAAGATAAGGGGTGTTCACTACAGGATAGCTTAAATGATGAAGTTCCTTTTCCCACAGTTATTACTGCTATTTCCCCGATATGCCTCCCCTCACTGCTGATAACAAACTACACATTACACCCCCACCCCTCCAAACGAAATAAGCGTAAAGCTTGGGCTGAATCAAGAGTATCCTATCCCCCTGGCAATAATAATGGGCCCAGGGAGGCGTATGTAAACCACACCCAACCCCTTTTCTAGATGTTTCTAACTTTATTAATCACTTAAGAACTCTGTCTTCTTCAATTCCACATACAGACTTGGCCTCACAGAGAAAGCAGTAGGAGAAAAGCAAACACAGAATTTAGAAGAGAGGAGGGAGACAGAAAGAGAGAAGCCACTCTCATCTGACCACATTTGAGTTCCTAGATCAAGACGTCCACGAGATCAGCACAATCCCTGTCCTTTCCACAACTTTTGTCAGCCGTCCAGTCCCGTCTTTTGCTTGACTTGGTTGGAGTTGGGTTACTGTCATAATCAAGTTGACTAGATACTTTATCTTGTTTAAAATCCTGTAATTATTACTTGTTTTTAATACAGACAATGCTACACATTTTACAAGCTCACTGTGGGGTGGGGCAGCTGTGAAGCACAGGAAACTACAGAAGAATAATTTTCTTATTTAGGCTAATGCTGAAGAAATCACTTTAATGAAAACAAGAGACTGGTATGTAATTAATAATTTAAAGTACAGCAGTCCCTCTATATCATGGTTCTCTTATCGTGGCCTCACTGCATCGCAGGATTTTAAAAAATATTATAATTAACTATTTATCACAGATTTTTCGCTATATCGCAGAACTTTGCGGAACTGTGTATGTATGTTGTTAAAGTTATGTAGGTTTAAGAGTGTAGAGTATGTTTAAGAACATAGGTAGTGTTTATAAAAGTGTGGAAAAGGTTAATAAGGGAGTGGGAACGGTTAATAAGGAACTGGGAACGGTTTATAAGTGTGTGGGAAGGGTTGATAAAGCCTTAAAATATCGTCGTCGGCAGCCATCCATCTCGAGAGACGATGGTGTAGCTTCTTAAGAGTCTATCTGCACCGCCGAGAATGGCTGTGCAGTCCGACTCGGGAGTGACACGGTATCTGTCTCCTCCCGTGTTGAATCGACATCTTGCGATGACGCTGAAGCTACAGAGCCTGGGCAGGGTGATATGGAGGGTCTGCTGTTGCCCATGCAGCAGACCCCCCCTCTCTTCGCAGCTGAAGGATCCAAGGGAAAGACGGAGTCAATACAGCTTGGCTTCAGGTGCGCCGCAGGAGTTGCCGGTGTTGACTACAACGTCAAACCGCCTTAGGGACTCCGGCTCCGGATTTTCTGTCGGGGTTTACTCCCTTAGCCTTTCCCCTGAAGAGGTATGCCGCAAGGCAGCGGAGGTTTTTTGGAACCAGAGTTTTCCTTCTCTGGCCTTAAAATATATGTAAATACTAAAATAAATGTAAGGTTCCTACTTAGCGGATTTTCATCTATCGCGGGGGGGGGTGGTTGTCTAGAATGTAATACCTGCGATAAGTGAGGGAATACTGTATCTGCAGTGATTAATCCTATTTATCAAAGATATCTGTTGTTTGTACATAAATGGATACTTTTGCTTTATATAATTTAGACCTTACATATCCTTAGCAAGATCTTTTTCTCCCCAGGTAGTCTCTTTCTGACCTATCACAGATTCTAAAAAGGACAAGCTGTAATTATGATTATTTTAACAAATGATCAAAATAGACCTGGATGATATAGTTACTTATAAATCAGAAAATCAGAGCTGTCATGGGAAAAAAAAATCCACCACAACCATAATCATTCAAATTTTGTTGATTTTTGTCCCTTCTGCTGCATTTTATGCTGCTCACTATGTCCTTATTTTAAAATAAGTTGGGGCCAATTACACACTATAAATAATCTGAAGAAACAAGAGAAATAAAAGAAAAATTATTTAAGAGACTAATGGAATACAAAATTATTTATATTAAAGAACATCTAAAGGAACAAAAGCTGTGTTATGTAATAAATAAACAAAAACCTAATGGTCAAATCCATTATTGTCTCAAAGACAGAATGCTGAATATTTTATCACTATGGCAACAGAAGCCCAAACCAGAGGAAAAAGTCTTAAATACTAACAGAAAATAGAATAAAACATCAGAGTGAGGTTCTTGGGGGGGGGGGGGGGGGTTCTCTCTCTCTCCTTTTTTGAGAATGTCAAGAAAAGATTAAAAAAAAAAAGTACCTGTCCTGAACAATTAGAAAAATGTACTGACCTAAAAGAAAAGAATAAGATAAGACTGGCTCTCAAAATCCATTAGATTTATAATTCTAGAATAGTAAAAGTAACATTTAAATTAATAGTTCATAAAACCTGACCTTCATAAATAACACATTATCTCTGCTTGTAGTAATTCTTTCCTGAGTAATGTAAATCAGAAACCTTATCCCAAAACATAACTTACAACTTAATGAACATAATATTTAAAAATCTCTCAGTTTTAATCTATATATAATACTTAGGAAGTCACTAAGTTTCTAGATTTTAAAAAACAGATATGGGGACTTCCAGGTGGCCAAAGATGAACAGATGTTTAGTTCTGTTATCCATATCTCCTTCAAAACAATATAGAAAAGCAAGGACAATAAACAAAGCCACAAAAAACTACACCCTTCACAATGGAAGAGAGAAAATGCCTGAACTTTAAGACATCTGTAAGGAAAATAATTCTAAGTTCCATCAAGACTATTCATGCTCATGACTGGAAGTCTTTGTAGTGAGCTCACTGCACATGAATGGACTTAACTCAACTGTTAAAACAAAAAGTTCTCTAATTTAGCCCAAAGTGAGATCCAACTATTATACATGCTATACATCAAAGACATTTAAAAAATGAAGTGATTCAGAAAGACTAAAAATAAAAACACAAAGGTACACCAGGCAAATAGAAACAATAAGAAAACAGAAGTAAGGATGGTATCAGGCAATGTGGAATTCAAGCAAAAAAATTAAATGACAAAAATGCATTTTTAAATATTTAAAGCCACAATGCACCATTAAGATATAACTGTTATGATTATCTATGTACCAAATAACACAGCAATTACCTTTGAAGCAAAAAACTACAAGATATGAAAGGAATCATATACAAACATACTAATAATAAAAATAGGAGACTTTAATATCACAAGAAAAATCATGTGAACAAAAAAATAATAAGTACATGAAAGACATAAACATCATAGTTAACAGGATAGATCTTCTGGATGTATATATCAAACTTTATATTCTTATAACTGAGCACTTTCTTTTCTAGTCCTTATGTAACATTCACAAAAATCAATCACGTATTATAGGATTGAGATACAAGACTGGGGTGAAACAAATGAGGTGCCCATGGAGCAAAATTTAAGGCAGTCTCATTCTAAGACTCCTGCGAATGCAATGTCAACACATAAAAGTCGGTGTCTCCTTAATTTTCACCATGGGCACCTCACTTGCTTTACTTTGGTCCTGGCCTATGTCACAAAGAAAACACTACTGTGTTCCATAAAATAAAAATAATAGAAATAATACTCTCTGGTCACAATGCAATAAAAGGATAAATCAACAAAAAATTTTTTAGAAAGTCTTCCCAACTGAGTATTCAAAAACCTTCTGTTATGTACTGAATTGTGTCTCCCCAGGATTCATACATTGAAGTCCTAATCCCCCAGTAATTCAGAATGTATTTGGAGATCAGGCTTTAAAGAGGAAACTAAGGTTAAGTGAGATTATATGGGTAGGTCCTAATCCAGTATGACTGATGTCCTTAAAAGGAGAGGTACCAGGGATATATGTGCAGAGAAAAAAGGCTATGCGAGGACAGATCAAGAAGACAACCATCAGCCAAGAGAGAACCAAATCTGTCAACACCTTGAGCTCTCCAACCTCTAACCTCCAGAACTGTAAGAAAATAAATTTCTGTTGTTTAAACCACCTTGTCTGTGGTACTTTGTTATGGCAGCCCTAGCAAACTATCAGTTTTACCTTCTGTTAAACAACTATATCTTCTATTAATACACCTTCTACTTAAACGACTCTTGGATGAAAAGGAAAATATAAACTGACAGGAGAGAATTTCTAAAAAATAATCATTAAAACATATCATCTATAGGATACATTTAATTATTTACTTTTTAAATAAATTATTTATTTATTTGTTTGTTTGTTTATTTTATTTTTAGAGAGAGAGGAAAGGAGAAGGAGAGGGAGAGAAACATCACTGTGTGGTCGCCTCTCACTTGCGCCCCTAACATGGGGACCTGCCGTGCAACCTAGTCATGTGCCCTGAGTGGGAACCGAACCAGCGACACTTGGCTCGCAGGCCGACACTCAATCCACTGAGCCACAGCACCCAGGGTTACAGGATACATTTAAAGTAGTGATAAAAAATAAGCACTACACACTTTTACCAATAAAAGAATGAATATTAGTTGAATTAAATTTCCAACTCAAAAACAAAAAAATGAATGAAGTAAACTTTCTTTAGCACAAGATATACATGCGATGCTCTTAGAAAACTAAGGAATCCACAAAGCAGCTAGTTGAAAATATGTGACTTTAGTACAATTACAGTATTCAAGGTCAATATATAAAAGTCAACTAGTTATATTTCTATCTGCTAGCAATGAACAATTAGAAAGTAAAATTTTAAAAATAACTTTTTAATCACATTAAAATGCTTAGAAATAAAATGTAACACAGGATGAACATGACATATACCACGGAAACTACTAAACTCTGATTAAAGAAATTAAAAATGACCTAAATAGAAAGAAATGCCATAATTATGAATTGAAGAGATTCCAAGTGTTGAGATGACAACTGTCCTCAAATTGAGGTAGAGATTCAACACAATCCCAATCAAAATCGTAACAAGCCTTTTCAAAAAGACCAGCTGATATAAAAATTTACGTGGAAAGGCAAAGGACTAAGAAGATAGAAGAGCCAAAGCAATCTTAACAAGAAAGGACACGGTAGAGGACTTGTGCTCTGCATCAAACTTACTATAAAGCTACAGTAGTCAAAACAGCATGGTATTGGTGTCAAGACAGACATACAGACCAATAAAGAAGAACAGAGTTCAGAAACACACACAAATGCTTGTATAGTCAATTGATTTTCAACAAAGTTACCAAAATAATGCAATGAGAGAAAAGATAAACTTCCACAAATGGTGCTGGAACAACTTGATACCTGTATGGAAATGCAGTATCATATTATACAAAAACTGACATTAACTGGACCATAAACCTAAATGTAAAAACCAAAATATTAACCTTTTGGAAGAAAACATAAATCTCTGTGACACGTCATTAGGCAGATTTCTTAAAAAGGATACAAAATGCACAAAACAAAATTAAAAAATTGATAGAAATGGATTTCATCAAAAAAAATGCTTTCAAAAGACACAATTAAAAAATAAACAAGCAAGCAAGCACAGACTTGTACAAAATATCTGTAAAACATATATCTGACAGCCCTGGCCAAGTGGCTCAGTGGGTATGCAGCATTGTCCCATACACCAAAAGGTTGCAGGTTCAATTCTCAGTCAAGGCACATATGAGAGGCAACTTATCGATGTTTCTCTCTCACCGATGTCTGTCTCTGTCTCCCTCATCACCCGCTTCCTCTCTCTAAGCATATCCTTGGGTGAGGATAAAAAAAAAAATTAAAAAGTAAACAAAAAAACAAAAAAAAATGTACGTGACAAAGAGCTCATATCCAAAACACATAAAGAGCTGCTGTAACTCAATAAGAAGCTAACATCCTAATTTTTAAAATAAACCAAATATCTGAACAGACACTTCACAAAAGTCACTATAAGCACATTAAAAGTTGTTAAAACATCACTAGCTATCAAGAAAAATCAAATTAAGACAATAGCAACATATTACTACACATCTACTAGAATTATTTAGTTAAAAAGACTGACAATAGTAAGTATCAGTAAGAATGTGTGAAACAAATGACTCATACGTTGCTGCTGAGAATGAAAAATAGTACAACCACTTTGGAAAACAGTATTACTTTACATTGTAAAATGCACACTTATGAGATTCAGCATTCTCATTTCTAGATAGTTAACCAAGATGTGTAAAAACGTGTCCACACACAGATTATACATAAATGTTCAAAGCAGCATTATTCATAATAGCTCCAACTAACAATAACCCAAATATTTGTCCATCAAGAAAAGAATGAACAAATAAGGTCATATGCTACAATGGAATACCAATGAGCAATATCTATAAAAAGGAATGAATATTAGGGGAGAAGTCAACTACAAAGAGACATGGGGAAACTTTTACGGTGGTGGAACTGTTCTATGCTTTTACTGTGGTGAAGATTATACAATTATGCAATTACCAAAATTCATCAAGCTGTATATTATTTAAATGGATGAATTTTACTTCATGTATATTAAACACCAATAAATAATGAAAACTTTTTAAGAGCAAAAACCCCAGAAAGTAAAGACAAAAGCAGAAATTAATGAGGTAGAAAATAGAAAAACAGTTGATTCAATAAATCAAAATATTAGTTTAAAAAACCATTGAACTATATACTTAAAAATCATTAAAATAATAAATTTTCTTATGTATAATTTACTACAACAATAAATAAATAAAGCACTAGCTGATTAAGAGAGGAAGAGATTTCTGGTCAAGATGGCGAAGTAGGTAAATGTGCTCACCTCCTCCCATGACCACATCAAAATTACAACTAAATTACAGAACAACCACCCTTGACAACTACCTGAAGACTAGCTGAACAGAACTCCTATAACTAGGGATATCAAAAAAAGTCACCCAAGACCAGTAGAAGGAGTGGAGACACAAAATGGGCTGATCCCACACCCACATGTGGTGGTTAAAAATGGGGAGAACTATCTAGGCTGTGGAGGTCCCAGCCCCACACCAGGCTCCTCAACAAGAATACCAGTGTTGAGGATTTCCCACAGCAGCTGGCTGTGAAAATCATCAGGGATTAGAAGGTGAGATGGAGGGCTGCTGGGATCCCAGGCACTCCTATTAAAGGGCCATGCATAGACTTACCCTCTGACACTCACTGGCTCTGAGCTCCAGCACTGGGGCAGCAACTCCAAAAGCATCAGGGACATGTGTGAGGAACTGAATTGTCTGTCTTCAGAGCACAGGCTGGAGGGACAGCTCTCTCAGGACTAAAGAGCTGGCAGACCCATCGTTCCTTCATTGAGCCCCTCCCCAACCCAGACTACAAACACTAGCAGGCACCAAATCTGAGGCTTGATCAAACTTGTCCCACACCTGGTGATTCCCTGAGAACCTGCCCTACCCAACCTGTAGACCAGCCTGAACCTCTTTCAGGGACTATTCCTCGTAAACTACCAACCGCAGTCCATACAAGGGACTTTCCTAAAATCTCTCAAAGGCCCACAAACCTCAAACAAGCATGCCTTGTACCTCTTGCTAAGTGACCTTGGCACTAGCAATAGCTGGCCTCAGATCACAGCACAACCTCTCCGAGGTGCCTGAAAATCTAGCACAAACAGCTGCCAACTGCCTACTAAGTGGCCCAAATGGGCACAGGCAGTGGTTAATCTGGCCCTGCAGAAGAGTCCCTCCTCCCAAGAGGCCCCAGAACCAGCACACCCAGTGCCCAGCTTCAGACCACACCAGACCACCACCGGATTAGCTCCAAAAATGACATATCCAAAAGGGTGGGCTCGGCAGGCACCTGAGCTCCGCTACAGTGAATCCCGCTCTGTGGGGTCAGCTCCTACACGACAGTTCAGCCGCTGCAGTCACAACCAGTAGGCCTGAGGGCCAATCCCTTCCACAACATGCCATCAGCAATCAAGGCTCAACTACAACAGGAGGGCACACACAACATACAGAAAGGACACCCCCGGAGCACCTGGCTCAGGGACCAGGGAGACCGTGCCACTGGGCCCCACAGGATACCCTGCCAAGACTGGGAGATGTAGCAAATCTAACTAATACATAAGAACAAACGCAGGGAGGAAACCAAAATAAGAAGACAAAGAAATATGTTCCTAATGAGAGAAAAGAACAAAACTTCAGCAAAAGAACTAAACGAAATGGAGGTAAACAATCTATCAGATATCAAGTTCCAAACACAAGTTATAAGGATGCTCAAAGAATTCAGGGAAGAATAGGTAATCTCAGTGATAATTTCAACAAACAGAATAGGAAACTTAAAAAAGGAGATAGTAACCATAAAAAGAACTAGTCAGATATAAAAAATAATGGAATAAAGAACAGATACGATGGAATCAACATCAGATTAGATAAAGCAAAAGACTAAATCAGCAATTTGGAAGACAAAGTAGCAGAAAACACCCAATCAGAAGAGCAAAAAGAAAAAAGAATTTAAAAAAAAAGAAGGTAGTCTAAGGGACCTCTAAGGGACCTGTGGGACAATATTAAGCACACCAACATTCACATTATAGGAGTACCAGAAGGAAAGGAGAGCGCAAGGGATTGAAAACCTATGTGAAGAAATAATGACTGAAAACTTCCCTAACCAGGCAAAGAAAATAGAAAGCAGAGTCCTAAATAAGATTAACCTAAAGAAGCCTTATATCAGACAAAATAAACTTTTAAACAAAGACTATGAAGAGACAAAGAAGGACATTTCATATACAATAGCCAAGATATGGAAGCAACCTAAGTGTCCATAGACAGATGATTGGGTAAAGAAGTGAATTAAGTCAGAGAAAGACAACTACATAATTTCACTTACAGGTGGAATCTAAAAAAAATAAATGAAAAAAATCAAAACAGAAGTAGATTCATAGATACAGAGAACAAACTGCTGGTTGCCAGATGGGAGGGGGATTAGAGACTGAATGAAGAAGGTGAAGAGATTAAGAAATACAAACTGGAAGTTACAAAATAGTCACGGGGATATGAAGTACATTGGGAATATAGTCAATAATACTGTAATAAACATGTACGGTGCCAGGTGGTTACTAGATGTACTTGGGGGGGGGGGGCGGCAGGGTTTACTTCATAAGGTATATAAATGTCTAACCACTATACTACACACCTGAAACTAATATAATATTGAATGTCAATTGTAAATGAGGGAATAAAGCACATACACAAAATAAGAAATGACCAAGGGAAAACAAGCATTGAAATAGTGAAATTTTTTAAAAAACTATTTTTCAGAGCTCTATGCAAATAAATTTAACCCTTTTGAGTGCCAATGTCACTTTGAGCGACGCTGACAAATTTTCCCAGAAGTGCCAGTGTCGCTCCCAGTGACTCTTCTTTTGATGACTATAAATGTAAATAACAATGGAATAATTCGTATTTTATGTTTTGTTCTCAAGTTTTGTTCTCATTTTTTGTACCTCAGGTTATATATTGATATAACTTTTTCTCATGTTGATCCAAATTTCAAATTTTTATGTTTGTTCAAATACTGACATATTGTTATAATTTTTACTTATATTTTAAACGGTCCTTTTAATTTCACTTATCTTTGCAATAATCGTCAAAACTTATGCAATGCACATGATACGGAAGCTTTTGCTAATGGACATTTTCACTGCTTCACAGTATAGCATTAGCATTTTTTCCAGTGTCTCAGCAGAGGTTTATTGCTCTCATGATGGAAACCCGGAGAGTCCTTGAGACATCTGACCACCTCATATGGAGAGATAGGAACCTGAATATGGATATGATATAGAGTGGGGGACCTTATACCATCTTACAATGGGTCAGTCTTTCCGATGAGGGGACATTTTTCACTGAGGAAATGCGAATTGCTGCATCTTAGGTCCTTTTCACCAGTGCCGGAATCACAGAATGTCCTTGAAACATTTGACTCCCTCATCTGGAGAGATAAGGACCTGATAATCTCTGACAATGAGTCAGCCTTTCAGAATGAGAGGAATTCTCTTTACTGCAGAAATGCGAAATGCTGCACTGGCTCTCAGGGTATCCCTGTAGTAGGTTGTAAACACAACGAAGGTTAGTCTCCCTCTGTGTCAGAGCAGATTTGGATGTCACCACTGCCCGATGGTGTTTGCAGTAAATGTGTACCTTCTTCTGCTTTGAATAAAAAGTATCAAAAGTTGGTATCCTCTGGGTGAATCGATATTCTTATCATACTAGAGTGGATCATTCTTTTATGCTGCAAGAGCAAGACTACTTTTGAGAGTCATAGATAAAGAAAAGGGTTCAGTTGAACTTTAGCCAGGGAGTGATCTTATGATTCTTAAGGCCAGTATTCATTCATTTTGTGCCTGTGCTTTTTTATATTGGAAAGACATTTATAGAAAAACTGAAAATGAGTGCCCCAATGAAGAGAAAGGAAATTCTGCGTGAAGAAGAAATTTCTAAATTGATCAGCGATGAATCGAGTGACAGTGATTTTGTGATAAGTGATCTTGAAAGCAGTGCATCTGAAGATGAGTAAGTGAAGATGAAACTGAACCATCTTCTTCTGAAAGTGATGCTAGTAAAAGCTGTTGGGTTGAGAGGGATGCAGATGGGCAGGACACAACACAATCTCAACATCAGTTTGCAGAGGTTCCAGGTGTGAAGCATGCCCCACCGACTGATTCTAAGCCAATTGCTTATTTTCATCTCTTCTTCACTGAAGTGCTGCTGAAGCCGATGGTCACCGAAACCAACAGATCAGCACAACAGCACCTTCAGTCACACAAAAAATTATCCCCTAATTCTAGAGTGAGTTCTTGGAAACCAATGACAGTTGCAGAAATAAAAACTTTTATAGCCTGTATACTGAACATGGCCATAATTACTAACCCAAGCATGTACAGCTACTGGTCGAAGAAGAAATCTTTGTCAACTCTTTGGTTCCGGCATATGTTCTCTTGTAACCGATTTCAGTTATTGCTGAGGTTTTTTCATATTGTAGACAATTCCAAAATCCCCACTCCTGGTGACCCATCTTATGACCCATGTACTAAATTTCAGCCAATAGTTGATCACACCAATCGTATCTTTCAGCATTACTATACTCCCCACCAACAATTGAGCATTGATGAGAGTTTGGTTGGTACCAAAAGTCACAGCAGATTATTGCAGTACTTGCAAAATAAACACCATCACCACTGAGGAGTAAAATTTTGGATGATGTGTGATGCAGTCTCAAATTACTGTCTTGTATTCTATGCTTACCTTGGAGCAAGAAGTAATACAGACAAAGATGATATGAAAAAACATGGTTTGGACTATACTATAGTAACTAAATTGCTACCACAGAAATTATACAAATAAAGGTCACCACATCTTTTGTAACAATTTTTTAGTTCGATTCCCCTGGCTAGATACCTCTACTCAGTAGGGACATACATTACAGGAACACTTCATAGGAATCGAAAATTTCTCCCTCACCAGATTCTACAAAAGTTCAATGTGGGAGAGGTAAGATTTTTTAGAAATGCCTTCCTGTTACTGTGTGGGTTTAGGGAAAAGAAATCTCAAAGAAAGAAGGTATTGCTCCTTAGCTCTTATTCAGGTCCGACAGTGTCGAACACAGCATCAAAAAGAAATATGACACCAATTTCCAAGCCAGATATCATACTGGAATACAACTGATACATGGGAGGCACAGACATGTCAGATATGATGCTTTACATGTATTTGGATGAAAGAAGAACACTAAAGTATTGGGAAAAGGTTGTGTTCAACGTATTATCAAGAATGCTGATAATGAAAACATTCTTTATGAGGAAAATTTTTTAGGTGGGAACAAACCAATGTCTCGATTGAATGTCAATGCCTCCATAACAGAAGAGCTTGCCAGAGAATGGCATGACGTTAAGAGACACTGTTAACAAATCCAGCAATGAAGAAAATCCACCAGGTCCCTCTCACGTATATGGCGTAAAGATGCTTCCAGAAAGAAAGCTAAGATTATGTAAGGAATGCTCAACACTGGAAAGAAAAATCAGGTCGAGAACAGTATGTGTGAGATGTGACAAAGGGCTGCACCCAAGATGCGTCAATAGCCACAAATATTAATATATAAACATTTCACTATTATTGTATTGTTTTTGCATTTCATTTTTGTTTATGAACTGTTTTTCACTGTTGATATCTATTGATGTATGTCTCTAGTGTAAATGCCGTTTGTGTTCTTTTTTTTGTACATTATGAAGTTTTTTTTCCAAAAATTTATACAATATTTGGCATATTTCTTGCTTGTTATCCATGTTGCTATGTGTTTTTTCAAATTATAATAAGTTTTATATTATGCCATATATTTTACTTCAAAAACCATACTGAAGGAAATAATTTATTTTTTCTAAAATAATTGTTATAATAAAATAATTTTAATACAATAAATGTTTTGCTAAATTGCATCAAAGAATACTGCCTACAAAAGAGTGTATTTACTATATGTTATGAAATTTTCAGCAAATTATTACAAATAATAATTTTTTATAGACATTTTTCATAAACTCTGCCTTTCTCAGCAAAATAGCCTGGCATTTCTCACACAAATTTTAGCAATGACACATGGCACTCAAAGGGTTTAAAACAGAGAATAATTTTTAATGAAAATACAGATGATCAAAACTGATCCCAATGGAGATAGAGAACTTGAACAGGATGATTTCTATAGAAGAAACATAGTTATCAAAGAACTATCCCAGAAAAAGGAAGGAGCCTAAATGACTTCACAGGGGAATTCTACCAAGCTTTCAAAAGCCAGATAATTCCACTGTTCCATATTTGTCCCAGAGCATTGAAAACCACAGAAATCTTCTTAATCCTTTTTGTGAGCAAGGATAACATTGATACCTAAACCGGATAATTACAAAAAAAGAAAAAGAAACGACAGACCAAATACTACATAAAGCATCAACAAATAGAATACACTACCACCTTAAACAAACAAAGATCAGATAGTACAGTCAGTTAAAGATTAGGAAATCCATTCATATACTATATTAGTAGTGCCAAAGGAGGAAAAATTATTATCTCCAGAGATGCTAAAAACCTTTGGCAATTATACTAAAGCTAGCTTCTTAATGAAAATACAGGAGAGACATTTCCACTATGATCAGGAACAAGGCAAAACTACTTAATATTTGCCAGTGTAATTATAATAGATACATCAATTAGAGGCTTAAGAATTGTTAAGTAAAATTATCTGTATTTATACATATGATAGTATACCTGAGAAATTCCAGGTAATTCATAATAAAACTAAATCCATAAAAGAGTTCAGTAAGTTAGGATATATAATTAACATATAAAGTTGATAGTCTTTATAAACAAACAATAAGAAGCTAGACAACAAAATGGGGAAAAACATTTACAACAGCAATGAGGAAGATTAAGTATTCGGGAATAAACAAGAAATGTGTCAAAACTACATAAAGTTTTAGAACTCTCCTGAAGGACACAAAAGTATACTTCAATAAATGGGAAAAAAAATCTGTTCTTGACTAGGACAACTCAACATCATAAAGATGTCAGTTCTCCCTAATTTAGTTTAAAATTTTTAAGAAATCCCAACAAAAATACCAACAAACTCATTTATGGAGCTAATCATTGATATTCGGGTTGATAAGAAAAAACAAACATAAAAGATTAGTCAAGATAAAATAAACCAACTAGACACTGTAACATACGATAAAGACTTCAATTAAAACATCGTGGCAGTGGCCCCTGAACAGACAAGCAGACCAGAGACAGAACAGTAAGTCCAGAAATAGACCCAAGAATAAACAGAAATTTAAAATATGTTAAAGGTGTCTTCAAAACCATTGGGGTGCCCTGGCTAGAGTGGCTCAGTTGGTTGCAGCACTGTCCCATAAACTGAAAGGTTTCCAGCTCGATCCATGGTCAGTGCGTATGCCCAGGTTCTGGGTTCAACCCCCAGTCGGAGCACATATTGGAGGCAACCAACTGATGTTTCTCTGTCTCTTTCTCTGTGTCTCTCTCTCCCCCTCACAAGTGAAAAAAATGTCCTTGAGTGTTGATAAAAAAGAAAATCATTAGGGTAAAGATACTTTTTAATAAAAGAGTGGAACAACTGGGTCATCATTTACAAAGAAGTAAAATGAAATCCATACCTTACATGTATCTTACAGCATACAAAAGAATATACTCTAAATAGATCAAGGACCTCAATAAAATGCAAAATATGAAACCATACAAGTGCAAAAAAGGGAATTCCTCTTAACCTCACTGCAGGACAAGACTACGATTTAAAATCCAGTGTTAATAAGATATTAATAAATTTTATTACATAATAAAAAGCTTGTATGACAAAAAATACCATAAACAAAGTCAAAAGACTGACAAATTGGGAAAATATTTGTAACACATATCAAAGATAAAGGGCTAATCCTCCTAATAAGAACCCATAAAAAGCAAGGGTAAAAAAAACCAGGAATCCATGAGAAAATAAGGGAAGACATGAGTAGATAATTCACCAGAAAGATATAAAAAAGCCCTTAAATGTACGAAAAATTGTCCAATCTCATTCCTAATGAGAGATACAAGTTAAGCTACAGTGAGAGGGAAAGCGATACAATTCTCTTGGAGGGGAATGGGCATATCTAACAAAACTATACAGGCATTTACCGTCTGATCCACCTATTACTCATGTCAGGGATTTACCCTGAAGATACACCTCCAACAATATGAAAATACATACATAAACAAGATTAAGATTATTGATTGCAGCAGTGTTTGTAATCACAAAATATTGGAAATTAAATGCTCAAACCTAGGAGAGCTGTTGAATAAATGCTGCTATATATACACAATGAAGTGTTATGCAACTATAAAAAAGAAAGAGGAAAATATGTAACAAGGAGCAGTTTCCAGGAAATACTGACATGAAAGGGGAGAAAAAAACATGTTTCGCTCATTTGTGCAGTGGGCAGGAACGGGACGAATAAACTGGAAACTCATGAGATTAACTCAGGGGCAGGAAGGGTAAAGGATGGGAAAAAGATAACATGGATGTGCAGAGTGGCACTTTTTTAAAGGTTTTTTTTTTTTTTTTTTTTTTTTTTTTTTTGTATAGTTCTGTCTTTTAGAACCATGTTGATGTTATTTTAGAACCACATCGAGTTAATAAATAAACCAATAAAGGTGAAGTGGGGACCCAAAATGAAATAAAACAGGAAGAAATGAACTAAAATGGAACCTAAATAACGTTTTATAAATAAAAAACAAACCACAGTGAAGGGAGGTCTGGAGAGAAAAGACCTCAGAAACGTTGGAAAGTAGAGTCTGACTACATACTCAAAGGCTAAAGAAAAAAAAGAACTGCACACAAATATTACACACTATTTAATAGGCTTGTTTTTCACAGTTATAAATGACCAACTGTCAAAACCATGTGGATTCTAGGACTGAGAAAATAAATAAATATAAATAACGAGAACCACATTTCTCATTGTCAAAGAAAGGAGTTACAAATAAGAAAAGAGCAAAGGCTAGAATGAACACCATGGTGTTGTAATAGAATTGGAAATATCAATCTGAACTGATGATTATTAACATATATATAGAAAAATAAAGAAACAGATAAAAATGTGTTATCTGTGTATACATAGTGTATTTCCTAGTTCAGTACACTGAGAGGGCCTAGAAGCCATGACACTGTAGTATCAGTAAGTATATCCAAAGCTGAAATTTCTATTTCTAAACACCATTCTCCAATACACTATGAAGGAACCAGAATACCTTAAAGAAATGACTGATTCCAGGCCTGGGGGAGGGAAAGTATAAGATGAGTCCAGAACATCTTGTGATAACAGAAAATAAAGATGATCTCAAAAATGGTGGGGTCATGTCAAAAGGATATAGAAATCAACTTGAAAGAGCTTCCAATGGCCAAATCCGAGGCAAAATAAACAAACAAAAAAATTATAATAATAGATTATAACCCACAAAATAAAATAAGAAGCTATGCATCCAAACTGATATGAAGATAATATTTAGAATGAAGGAGAAGCTCTTTTGAGAAGAATTCCAAATAATAAATGCAGAAGGAATCATGGAGATTGGAGAACATCTTTTGGTAAATACTAAAGTAATAATTATTTCAGGCAAGAATGACCAATGGATACTAAAATTAGTTAGAATGTATAATGACGGTTATTTACACAGTCTCAAAGTATCTCCCCATAGTCATATATTACAAAGAGGAAAAAGTAATCATTTTAGAGTGAAAAAACCTGGCAAACACCATTTTAACCTAGTGATTACAGTTAACATCATCAGTAAGGGGACAAATCATATACCTCTTGATACTATGCATTGAGGACATGTAGCTTTGACTTTCGTGTTATTTTTGCTAAAATGTGTAACTTGAGTTTAATTAAATGTATTAATTAGTAGAATGTAAGGCTAACTCAAACTGGGGGATAATCTACAAAATAACTGGCCAGCACTCTACAAGTGTTATTATGGTCAAGATTAAAGAAGAATAAGTAATGGCAATGTGTAATTCTGGATTGGATCTTGGACCAGAAAAAGGACATCAGTGGGATAATTGGTAAAATTTAATGAAGTCTATAGATTTTATAACAGTAATGTTTTTTTGATTTCCTAATTATATTAATGTTAACTTGGTAGCTTTGATTATTGTAATATGGTTATGTAAGATGTTAATACCTGGATATCTGGGAGATTATATGGGACTTCTTTGTACTACTTTTAAAATGTTCTGTTATCTCTGAAATGACTTCAAAATGAAAAGTTTAAAATATATATACACATATACGACCTAATACTTTGAAGTTCCCTTCTGGCCGACTCTTCTGCCATCTGTGAAGCCCGCAATTTCTCTTCACACTGATCCTTCTCGGACTGCCTCCAGACATCATATTCCATTTTTGTTTTCTCTAAATCCGCTAATCTGTTCTCAAGTTCTAGCCTAAAACAACAGATGATAATTATGTTACCAGAACTACAATAAGGATAATATGACAGCAAAATGTGTTCATTTGCAAGGAGATTTAACACAAAATAGGGTAATTATGTACTTACTTTTCCTCTTGTAATACCACAAGTTTTTGATAACCTTCTTCCTTGGCAGCTTGTACTTTACGTATTAATTCACGATCCTTTTCTATTAAGAGCACTTTGTGGTGTTCAACAGCTGACTTGAGAATTTCATTATCTGACTGTAATCCTAATATTTTTTAAGGAGAAAAATGTGCTATACTCAATCTTATCAACATGAAAAATCACATGAGCAAACTTTCATAAGTTGGTAAGACAATTAGAAAAGTGTAGAAAGTAAGACACTCTGGATATATCTTTTCAAAAATCGATACATTGATAAAATTTTCATATGAATAAAACTAAAACTCAGAGTTAATTTTCTGTCATAAGAATAAAACTAAAACTGAGTTAATTTTTCTGTCATTATTTTATTTAACCTACACACCCAAAAACATTAATAAAAGGTTATATATACATTTACTCATTTGAATCTTTAGAGCTAGGGACATCAACCTGGATGACAGCCAAACAGGTTTAAGTACTTCACCTCTAAATCATCACAAAGCTGGCTAGAAGCAGAGTGAATAAAATCATCAAACCCTTCAAAACCTATCATTCTAGCAGAATTTTTAGATTTCTAGTAGAAATATAAACTGAAAACTTTCAATCTTGTCCAATGAATTTACAAATCTTCCTTGTAATGAGATGATAAGCATTTTGCTGACAGAAGAACTAAAATCTGTATCTAAGTCAAATTTTTTTAAAAATGCAGAACTGGATCCCAAGCTCCTTAAGTTCCTAAGAATATTGACTCCCTAACTCTATATAAAATCATGAGTCAACATCAAGTAGAAATTAATAATAAAAACAATCATTCATCACAAGTTCTGTCTGAAACTATAGAGAACAGTTAAACTAACAACCAACTCTAGGATAGTTACAGGCCAAAGGCAGCTTATTTAAATATGTAAGAAAAGTCAGAAATAATGTAATTTCTTAGGATTCTTGATGAGAAACACATTCTAAACACTAAACTAGAGTTAAAAAATAAGCCTAAGCTGACTCTGGCTGATGTGGCTCAGTAGACTGAGTGCTTGCTCTGCGAACTGAAGGGTTGCTGGTTTAAATCCCGGCCAGGGCACATGCCTGGGTTGTGGGCCAGGTCCTCAGTTAGGGGCGTGTGAGAGGCAACCACCCACACATTGACGTTTCTCTCTCTCTCTTCCCCTCGCTCTATAAATAAAAGTTTGTTTAAAAATAAATAAATAAATAAGCCTAGACTGAACTGGGCTCAATAACTGGTGCAGGGTCTACATTAAAAAAAAAATTTAATGTAAAAATTGGGCCTAGAATTAATAATCATATGATCTAAATATTTTAAATTATAAACTCAAGAGGTATGAATTCCCACTGTAAAATTTCACTTAATGTAAGTATTAATCAAGTAACTATAACATAAACAAAAGGTTGATTTTTTTGTAAAGGTTAGATTGCAGAATGAACATTCAACATATATACAAAACAATCCATATGTGCTCTAACATTAAAATTCAATTAAGCTGAAAATCTGAAAATAAAAATTCAGTGATCTATTTTAATGACTTTAGTTTATATGTGAAAATAATAAAAAGCATGGGAAATATATTACCATCCAGTTCAGTTTGAATCTTATTTTTTTCTCTTTCTAGCTCACTCTTAGCTCTTGCTGCTTCCAGTTTGATGTCTGTTATTTCTAGTTTGTTTGAATGTTTAAGTTCTTTTACCTGTTGATAATTAGAAATTAAAATTACTCTTGGTTGTTTTCTTGCCATTAACTGCTTACCCTAACACACTAATAGAAATGAGAGAACGCTGTGGTGGTAGAATATAGAGTAAGCACTGTCCGCCAGGGAAGGTGTTTCAGAGCCTGGAACACCAGTGCCTGGCATCAAGAAAACAGTTTTTTCCTAATAAAATTCAGTCCTTTTAAAAAGAGTGTTGGTGACAAAAAGGCATTCCAGGTATAAGGAACAGCACATTAAATATTACATAGGTATAAGGTCACACTCGGCTTGAAAAACAAGCAAATGTGTTATAGGTAAAGCAAAAATCTGTGCAGTGGCAGGGAATAAACTTTATATGCCATATAAAAGGGTTGTGTATCCTGTTAGCTATTAAAAGTGGCACAATTAACTTTGTTTCAGAAAATTAACTCTAATTGCAAATGCATTGGATTAAGATACTAAAGGAAAAGAAACTAATTAAGAGGCAAAGGATTGACAAGGAGGGCAAGAAGGGTCAGCTGAATTTGGTGACTATATAATGTAAGTATATATGTGCATGTGTGTACACACATATGTTATGGTAGTGGGAGGCACAAATATAAAACTTACAAATCTAATTTAAACCTTTATTGTCAAAATATGACTCTTTTAAAGCCTCAATTGAATATAAATAATTGTCAATGTTTTCTACATAATTAACCCATCACATACCGATTTTCCATCTTCCCTGAGATATCCCTTTTGAAAGCTGAATAATTCTAGTTCATAAACAGTATTCTTTCACTCTTTCAATAAACATTTATTGAGCACCTATTATGTACTAGGCACTATTTTAGGAGCTGGGGATAGAGCAGCAAACAAGAAAGCTTTCTCTCTCCAATCATCTGCACCACCCAAACATTTTCCATATACCTTCCCTTCGGTAAGGGGCTTCTAAAATTAGGTACAATACTGTCAGGAGGTTTTAAACAATATAAATATAAAGTTTAGATAAACCTGCATTCTGATATATTATACTAATGTATAAAACTATGAAATCACACTAGAAAACCATGAATATATGCAAGTCAAATATGTAAAATGTGAAATGACGGGAACAGGAGCGTAAAGAATGATTTACTTGAATGTAATCACAGGGGAACAATTTTTAACATAATTCCTGTTGAGTTTGACTTTTCAGCTGTTTTAGACTAAATACACATGCTGATTTGAAAACTGCAGTTAGTTTTCTTCTATCATGTCAAGCTTTTTCTATACAGCTTATCTTAATGCGACCACTCTAGGCTGGATCAAGCCTGGATCAAGCCTGGATCAAGGGAAGCACTAGTGCTCTCCTGTTGGCAGAGAGCAAACCTCCCTCGAGTGGGGAGGGGTGGGAGATGACCTTGGAGACCAGCGACAGGTTCATACTTGTCTAGGCTGTTCAGTTACATATGAGACAGTGTGGTGAGAGGTTGTGTGCCACTCTGTATAGTGAATCGTATTCCGAAGTGTAGTCCGAGTTCTTGACTGTATACAAGGAGTTAGCAGAACTTATTTTTTTATTCACATACGTACTTATTTCCTTTCCTTCAGATCATGTCTACCTCTACTATTTCTCATCATAAGTGCCTAAACAACCCTGATTTGTTTTGTTATACCTGTGGCAGTTTCACCATTCCCAGTCAAAGGACAAACATCAGCACACTTGTCAGGCAAGCCTATTTTGCATATTTTAAAGAAAAATTGGTGATCAAGATTAGTCTTAGGCCCTTCACAAGGTGTGCAAGCAGTGTGTCAAGAGTTTACAGATGTGGACAAAGGGAACACGTGATAAGTTGCCATTTGATATACCTATGGTTTGGTGAGAGCCCAGAGATCATTCAAGTGACTTACTTTTGTATAGTGAAAATGTCAGGATAGAACAAGAAAAATAAGTGTAAAATAGAGTATCCTAGCCTACCATCAGCTGTATGCCCAGTGCCTCATTCAGCTGAAATCCCAGTGCCAGTTTTCATTGAACTACCCTCTTTCGAAAAACAGGAGTATGGTGTAGAACTAAGTGACAGCAACGATGAAGATTTTGAAATTGAAGATGACTCAGTTCATAAGGGATTTGATCAGCATGAGTTGAATGATTTGGCATGAGATTTGGGACTATCCAAAAAGGCTTCAGAACCCCTAGCATCAAGACTGCACGAAAAAACTTGCTTGAAAAAGGAGTGAAGGCATGCTACTTTTGATCAAGAGAAAGTGCATTTCTGCAGGACTTTCAAAGTGACGGTGGCTTTGTGCATTGCCATAACATACATGGTTTAATGGAGGAATTGGGAATTCCAATCCAGAATGCAACTGAATGGCGACTGTTCATTAATAGCTCAAAGTGGAGCTTGAAGTGTGTCCTCCTCCACAATGGAAATTTATTTAGTGCAGTCCCAACTGGCCATTCAGTTTGTTTTCATGAAGAATATGAAGACATAAAGAGAGTCACTGATCTGCTGCAATATCAAAAGCACAATTGGGTCATCTGTGCTGACCTTCAAATGGTCTGCTTCCTTCTTGGTCAGCAACGCGGATACACCAAGTATCCCTGTTTTCTGTGTGTGTGGGACAGCAGAGCTCGTGAGAGGCATTGGGTGGAGTTTAATTGGCCTTCAAAATCTAACCTCAAACCTGGTGATCCAGACATTCTACATGAGCCACTTGTTGACAGAAAGAATATTATTTTCCCACCTCTGCACATAAAACTGGGTCTCATGAAGCAATTTGTTAAAGCTTTGCCAACTGAGGGAGACTGTTTCAAGCATCTCATTTTGGCATTTCCTAGCCTGTCATTTGAAAAGATAAAATACCTTAACATGTATGTTTGGTAGCAGAACTTATACACAATTTGACTTACAGTAACAATATACAGTATTCCCTCACTTATCGCGAGTATTATGTTCTAGACCGCCCCCCCACCCCCCGTGCAAAGTAGGAACCTTACATTTATTCTATACTCTTAAACCTACGTAACTTTAACAACATACGTATACAGTACCGCAAAATCCCGCGATATAGCAAAAACTCTGCGATAATTAAATATAGTATTTTTAAAAATCCCGCGATACAATGAGGCCACCTTAAGTGAACCACAATATAGAGAGGGACTACTATATAGCCTTTGTATGAATAAAATAACTCTAAATAAAGAGTATATTCAGGTAACTTTATTTATTTTCCTTTGTATGTATATGTTGTATGATTTTTAGGACAAAGGGAAGGTATCCTGTTCCTTAAAAAGTTGACATGATAGAGAAAAACGGGGGGTCATTTTTGGATTCAGGTGGCAAAAGTTTGTCAAAAACAGGTGTCAAATCTAACTCAATGAAAACTGTGTCCCCCAGTGATCTAAAACACCGGAGTTGACAGTTAAAAAGAAACCAACTGGCTAGAGCCCTGGCCAGTTGGCTGGAGTGTTGTCTTATAAACCTAAAGATTGTGGGTTCAATTCCTGGTCAGGGCACATACTTAGGTTGCAGTTTGGTCATCGACTGGGGGGAGGAACCTACAAGAGGCAACCAATCAATGTTTCCCTTGCATCAGTGTTTCTACCCCTCTCTCTCAAATCAATAAGCATGCCCTCAGGAGGGCAAGGATGAGAAAGAAAATCCATCTATGAAAGGTTTTGAAAGCAGTGTAAGGAATGGTTTGATGCAAAATCCCTGCTTAAAGGATATAAATAGAAAAGCAAGTACTAAACTGCCTCTATACTGCTAACCACATTAGGATGCACCCCTTTCCAAATTAACTTGTAGACTGTTAAATGACACTAAACAAATACCTTATGCTGACATCAGTTTTGCATTTTGAAATCTTTCTAAAGTTCTTTTCTATGAAATCAAGTCTCATAGAACAATGTTTAACTACATGAAAGCAGCTAAGAAATTTTATTTATTTAAATACTTAAATTTTCTGTAGATTCAATTTTACTACATTATGATTTCATGGGCAGAGAGAATTTAACCTATAAGTGCTTTAAATTTTTGACCACAATAAAAATCCATTCTCCTTGACAAATGTAATTATAACCTGCTATTACCTACTAATTGTAAAAGGTTAAGAATGGCATAGCAGTTCATTAACAAACCACACTGTAGCTGCTTTAAATATAAATAGAAAATTAGTCACTTTATGTTGTAGAATTTTAATTTCAACAAGAACTACGAAATAAAAACCTATTTCTTAATTCTGATTTCACCCTGAGATGCACTGAAAAGAGAAAACATTTTTCAAATAAATTATAATTATTGAAACTGAAAACAATGGAGAGGAAGTCAAGCAAGTGAGGTCTGTCCACAGGCCCACTTCTGTGATTAAACTAGTGGCACACGCTCAAGCAAGGTACGTGTCCTCTCGGCGTTCATGTTTCCTCATCTATGTACCTAAGTGAGTTTACATTTTTCTTTAGTGCCAAATTTATACAAAATAATGAATGTATTAACTCCCTAAAAATATGTTTAAAGAAATTATTTTAATAAAAATGAAAAATTTATTTAAGTATTTATTGCTTAGATATGACAGTCACACTTTCTATGAGTAATCTGAACCAAATCCCAAATAGTCATAATAACATTTCCTTCTGCCTTACATCCTTGGTTCTTAACCTTCTTTGTGATCAGGTCTCTAAGAAAACTAGGGAGCTTTTCCTAAACAAAATATACAATGTTAAAATGCTGCAAATAATTTCAAGAGATTCAAAGTCCTCTGAAGCTTTCTGGGTCAAGCTCCCCTGTTTTTGTTTTTCTTGCCCCTGCCCCCCACAATGTTTTCCATGTAGGGCACAGTGTAAATTTGCTTTATGCTTTCAACACAGCACAATGCGAGTACCCAGAGATCACTACCTAGTACTACTAACAAAACTTGAAGAAATGGTTTTTTAAAATAGCAATAGTAGACATTTTACAAGGTTTCAAAATCTGTTAAATTACACATACACACAGAGAAATGCAAGAAAACAATATATATAAACAAGAAATAGAAATATAGTTGAAAAATGTATTAATCAAGAAGCTCTTGATGCAAAATCCCAAAGAGACAGTACTTATATTCTTTTTCTTTTTACAAAAGTCTGAGATGGTATGACTGCATTAACTTAGCTAATAAGGATAACACTGCAGGAGGCTTCCTTAATGCTGTTTTATTAGTGTTCTAAAGATCAAGCACTTCATGAGGTAACTAGAAGAATTTATCTCATTGAAGGTTAAATACCTTTATGGTCATCATTCTCATACCATCTTTTTTTTTTTAGATTTTATTTATTTATTTTTAAAGAGGGGAAGGGAGGAAGAGAAGGTGAGAAACATCAATATGTGGTTACCTCTCAAGTGTCCCCAACTGGGGACCTAGCCCACAAATCAGGCTTGTGCCCTGACTGGAAATCGAAACAGCGACCCCTTGGTTTGCAGGCCCACCAGCCAGGGCGGAAGGATAAATTTTAAAATGATATTTCAAACATGACTGTCACAGTTTTCTTTGCAACTTGAAATCTTTATCAACATTATTTTGCAGTTCTAGCAAATGGCTATCTGCGATGCAAAGGAACACCTGGGATATATTCAAATTTGTAAATGTTAGCTTTCTTAATAGAGTTATGTCAGTGTAACTATAAATCTTGGATTAAAAAATATTACTAAAAATGGTCAGAGAATGGCCCTGGCTGGTGTGGTTCAGTGGATTGAGTGCTGGCCTGTGAACCAGAAAGTCACCTGTTCAAATCCCAGTCAGGGCATGTGCCTGGGTTACGGACCAGGTCCCCAGTTGTGGGTGTATGAGAACCAACTAATTGATGTTTGTCTCACACAATGCTGGTTCTCTCTCTCTCTCCCTTCCCCTCTAAAAATAAGTAAATAAAATCTTTAAAATTTATCCTGCCAATGAAATCTTTTCACACGCAATATTTCAAATGAAAACCTGGCTTGTCTAAAGTTAAAGAATGATTTTTTAATACACCATTTATATGCAAAATAATGCAAGTGTGCCTTTAAAAAGACAGCCAACTGTTAGCAATGTGTATTAGCAAACAAGTAGAGAAGTAATACTATACTAAAATGCTCTTCTTCCTTCAACAAAACAGGAGACATCATCTATGTGCTAACTCCTAAAGAGAAAGAGCAATAGAGAAGGCTATGTACAGAAAGAGAAGAAAAATCAAGGCCAGGACACAAGTAAACCACAAAGCTCGTGTAAAACATGTTACAAGAAAAGTATCTGGTGGTTCCCAAGAGAGTTAGAAGCCACAGCAAAAGCCAACTTATTCAATGTCCTACTGCTCCATCCACCGTACAGGTTTATTTCAGCAGTTCAGTTTAGCTACTCGCATCCACTAGAGTGCTTTGGAAATACTGAGTACTCGCTATTTTTCTTCACCAGCTACTATTTATTATGTTCAATGTATTATGTGCAATACCATCTTTAATCTTACAAAAATTATGTAAGAGATATGTATTATCCCCATTAAAAAGTTAAGCAAGTCAGCACAGGTGGTGAGTGAGATGAATGAGCCAGGATAGGATTCAAAGGTAAATTCATCTGATTCAAAGCCCATTAATTTTCCTATTGCACTTCATTACCTGCTCCAAAACAGAAGCTTTTAATTTCTAAATATATCTGAATCTCAACATATAAGATCAATTATAGGATTATGGTTGAATTAAAACATTTTAACAATAAAAAACTCATTGCCTAATTTTCACTTATTCTTTCTGGTGTCAACAATGTCTAATGAATTAAACAAGATACTGGCTATAAAACATTTTGTCAACTTAAAGTATAGATATTCAAACAAAAATCTGAAATGTCACTAGAGCTGCAAATATAAGAGTATGTGTTTGCATGGAAAAACTGGGTAGACTATCTCCCACGGGTTGGCATCTAATCTCTGATATTATGGTGTTGGCCTTTCAGGCACAGAAATCTAACTTAGTCACCACACTTAACAGACTCTCAAGATTAGACTCACATTAATAAAATTTACAAAGAGTTATCTATAAAATCAGACTGTCATCTTATTAATTATGAGAAAAAGCTATAATGGAAACTAGAATGCCCTAAGTCTGAAAAACCAGTGCATTCAAAAAACAGTCAAAAAGTTGCTTGGTGATCATTCAATCTAAGCAAATGGAAATAAGATTAGTTGTTTCACGGCCATAAATTAAACCAAATTGGTGTGTATTCCTTTCCACAGTAAGAATGATATTTTCAGTGGGACCAGAGTACTTACATCTTCTGACTAAAACTCTATCATAAATATCATTTCAGTCTTCTGAAGTAATTCCTTGGCCAAAAAAATCCATGATTAATACATTATTCCTTTAGATAAGTTCATATATTTCTACCAAGCTACAGTAAAATCCTTCTGGTCTGTGAGCCATTTTGTTTTTTTAAGGTGGTTTTACATGTAACTCTGCTTTGATAGAAAATATAGATAAAGGTTGGCAAATGTAGGTTTACAGTTTGAGTACATGAAACAGAGTTTATTCTTTTGAGTTACTAAAGCTATTGTGATAATCATAACCTATGCATCTTTTTCCATACAAAAAAACTGGAAACCTACTTTTGCTCATACCTATATTTCACTGATTTAGTAACCAGTCTTATTTTTAAGTTCTTTGAGATGCCCAAACTACTACTACTACTACTACTACTACTACTACTACTACTACTACTACTACTACTACTACTGGCTAACATTATAATTGTAACAGCTAATATTTGAGTGATTATATACTTGATCTTATAATATCTCATTTAACCTTTGTTACAAGCTATAAGGTATTAGTCTTGTTTTATAAAGGAAAACAATGTTTTCAGAGAGAACATAAATTACCCAAGGTCACACAGCTAGTAAGCAGAAGAACTGAAATTTTAATCCAGTCTGACTCCAGAGCTGACATTCATATTCACTGCAGTACTCTATGAAATACTTCTCTCATTGCTATTCTATTTCTGGTTACTGGATTCCTTATATATGTACCCTGCATTGAAGGAATACACACCTAAGTCTTTGAGAAAACTCTGTATATAAAATATTTAAACTATTATATATTTTTAAGTAATATAAATTTAGATGATGCTAATATTAATTTACTCATCATTTATTTAGTGCCTGCTGTGTGCCAGCACGTTTCCAGGGGCTAGAGATACAGCAGTAATAAGAGCAACGTCCCTGAGCTCTGGAGCTTATATTTTGTTGGGGTACAGGAATGGACAAGAAAAAGTAGACAAAAAATAAACAAATATAAATATATTAGATGGTGTTAAGAGCTATGGAGAAAAATAAAGCAAATGAGGAAGATTAGGATGGCAGAGGAAGAGGGATGATGGTATTTTTCAAAGTGAAAGCATCTGGAACAAGCTGAGTAGGTATGTGAGGGAAGCCATGCTGGGCAGGAAAGTTCACAGGCCCTGAGGAAGAAGTCAGCTTTCTGTGAGAAGGCAGTGAGGAGTATTTACAGTGCAGCTAAGAAGAACTGGCCATATTCTGCATATGTTTGGAAGGTATTATAAAATAACAGCATAAAAAAAATCTCAGTATAGACAACCAAATTATTCAATGCAAAATTTCTTTGTCATTATACAGTATCAAGTATTCTAAAGAATGAAGTAGAAACATAAGTTGACTTACTTTACTGGTCAATGTAGTTATTTCCCGTTCAGCTTTATGCAATTTACTGATTAAAATATTATTCTGTTCATTGCTTGATTGTAGCTCTTTTTCCAAGTGTTCAGATTGTAGTTTAACTGACTGTTTTTCAGCCTTTTATTAAAACAAAATATTTTAAAATGCTTCCTAATTTTTTACAATCATATAAAAAATAAAAGTAAGCACTATTTTAAATATGTGTAATCATACTACCCAAAATTATTCAAAATCTCAACAATATTAACACATGCCAAAGAAAAATTACTTTTCTCAAAGTATTTGGTAGGATTCAAATGAAAGGTGTTTGTGCCAAGAAATATTCAACAGAGGTATCTGGAACAAACATATCAAGAGCCACCAATGAAATAAAACTCATACACTTCTCTTAATGAACACACTCACTTGATACCTATTTACTCTTATTGCTGAAATAATTCGAACAAACATTTTTGGGGGTTCCAAATCCATGACAGATATGAGAAAGCATATTGGAAGTAGAAGAGAGGGCTCATATGTAATAGTAAGAAGTAAAAACTGAAAATCTAAAATCAATGGAAATTTTTTTTTTTAATGAGATACAAGAATTAAAAATTGATGGAGGAAAGAAAAAAATCCGCAACTAATTTGTAACCTTTGGAAGCATGGGCAAAGAGCTCAATAGCTCTTAACCTCATCACATAATAAAGATTCTTAATGAAGTCTGAAGTTGTCAGAAAAATTTCTGGCTGGTAATACTCACAGTACTCTTTAGTTAGGAGAGAAAACTAAATGTTTTTAAAAAATATTTCTACTAAAAATACTTAAAATAAAAATGTCTGGTGTTTCAAGCATAATCTTCAGTTTTGCCACCTCTCATTTCCTATATATCTTAAGTATAATATAGAAGGGTATTTAAATAATTTTTTTTAGAAACCTATTTTCCTCAAATATAAAATGATACTTCCTGGGTTCACAGATGGCCAAAAACATCAAAGGTCAAAGAAGAAAGAAATGCATGCTGTCATGTGCTCTTTTCATTTTATCTGATAAAGTTAAATACAAGCCCTTTTTAAAATGTCACAAATGAATGAACCTCCCATCTTTTGTCATCATTTAACTTGTCCTGAAAATAATCACTCTAAATGACCTAAATGACTGTTTCAGCCTTTTATCAAAACAAAATATTTTAAAGTTTCTCCTAATTTTCTACAATTATATGAAAATAAGCATTACTTAAAATATGTATAATAATACTACCCCAAATTATTCAAAACCTCAACAGTATTAACACATAACATATATCATATTCAGTTGCAATCATCCACTTATTCTTATCACTGTGCACGTACATCAAGGATGAAAGGATGGCAACATAAGCTGTCTCATTCTGAATTGCCTCATGTCTAAAAACTAATGATAATAACAACTATAGTTCAAGACCAGCATATCCTATCAAAAGCTTCATTAAAAAAAAAAATTAAAATGTGACTTATCTTCAAAGTGTATCAATATACTCCTTGTACCAGGTTGCTGGCTGGGGGGAAAAGTCACTATTCTGGGTTTGGATATTGGATTTAATTACAAGCTAAGTACCCACTAATTTTCTTCCAAATCAAGTCATTTCACAACTATCTGAATGAAAAAACAAAACACTTTAGACTGTTCAAAATAAATCAAAACAAACTAGTATATTTGCTACATCTTAGACACTAAGAACCCTTAGGAAGAGTAAGCATATCTGAAAAGATGGTGAAAGGGTCCAGAATATCTTGCCACTCTGGCATAAAAAATAATTTGAGCTGAAAACATTTGGGAATCAACACACATTAAAAAAAGATTTTTCCTCAACTCCTTTTACCTGCCTAAAAGCAGAGCCTTGGAAAAGAATTTAACTGTTATAAATTCCCTCCCCTGGGGTTTCATAATCAGGAAAGACTGGCTCTTGTCATGAAAGACAGGAAGTCAGCATCAGGATAAGAAATCACCTAAAAAGACATTTTCACAAAACTGTCATGTTTCCAATCTACTTTCCTAAAGGCTCACTTATCTTTCCTAAGTGCCCTTTCTTCCCGTCTCTTTTCTCTACTTAAAAGATGGTTTATACACCCCAAATTCTAACTGCCTCTTTTGTGACACATTTTTCTGTGAACCCCCATGTACATACATGAATAAAAGCCTATCTTTTCTCTTACTAATTGACAGCCTCAGTTCCCACGCCATCCCCCCGCCCCCTGCCCGCCCGCCTGCCTGCAGCGCCTGGGAGTTTCCCCTGATAATGGGGTACATCAACCTGAGCGCCGTTTGGCCTTGATGAGCCCTTGACTCACAGGTGCGAGATAACGACTGAATTCAATAGTTTCTTTTTTCTTCCCCCTGTAAAACAGCTCCCTCTTTCCCTAGAAACCCGGAGTCGGGCCATTTGTGGCATGGCTTCCTCCCCGCTTGCTAATTCCCTCAAATAAACTTCTCTTCTGCTCGCTGAATCCTCATGGTTCTCTGAGCAACACCGTTCTTACACTAATATCTGTTGTCAGTTTTAATTCACAACCCTCAATCACTGAACCTAAGTGGATGAAGAAAAAGTTTTTCCTCTCCCACAATGGGAACCAAAAATTTTCACTGCCAGCTCAAATCTCTAATGAACTCAGAAAAATAATTCAGTAAAGCCTTATGCATTAGTAGCCAAGATGAACTTTATTATTCCTGCAAAAAGCTGTCACAGAAATATAAGTATGGTATTTCTGTTTAAACAGGACTTAGGATTTTAAGATCTTAAATCCAAGTGTAAGGAAGCAACTATCTAGGAAGAAATTCTTTCTGGTTTGAGATGAATTTAGTCTCTTGAAACACAAATAAATTATTTTGGATTTTGCATATTTTGCTCTGTGGCATTATAAGAGTTATATCATTTAAGATGGTGATTTGACTCTCAAAGAAATAATCCCTTTATATATGTGGAAGCATAGCCATTGCTTATGAATCAATAGTTTTCTACTGCACAGAAAGAATATATATACTCTTGGAATTCCACAAATGTGCCAGCATTAAGTGATAAGCATATATTTATGCTCTAAAAATCAGAGGCTTGTGAACTGCACTTTTCTTTCAAAAAGTATGCCGTGCTTATTTTCCTTTAGGAAGCAATTAAAAGCTTACCTCCAGGGATCTGACCGTAGTCTGCATCTCAGCCAACTGCCGCACCTGAATTCTTTGGACATTTTCTACCTGCGTACCAGAATTCTCTTTTTCAGCCCTTAATTCTACTACCTCAGACTCTAAAGCTTTTAATTTCTGAAACAAATGAAATTTTTCTCGTATAAGTTGCTCCACTCGTTTGCTGTCTCTTGTGGGATCAAGACTAAGCAGCTGATTATGTAGATCTTCTTTATCTTTCTCCAGTCTTGCAATCTAATAATTTGAAAGAAAGGATACAACTCTAAGTTATTGACTCTTTAGTCATGAACATGCATTATAAGTCAGTAAATTAAAATTTAAAATTACACAATGTAAAAAAGAAAGCTTAGGTAATGAAGTATCAAGAAAAAATTCTAAAATGTCACATTCTTCATTCTGACTCAGCATGACTCAAATGTGAAGGCAAGTACCTTGTCCTATTTCCCCGTCTCCCCATGATGTCTACCATGGGGCTTCATCAGCTGCCAAATAAAATTCAAAATTATAAATAATATTATAAAAATCATTATTAAAATGTCAAATATTTTTAAGTTAATCAGAATGTTACAGAGGCTGATGCAAGACCAATATGGTGATTACTGCTAAGCATTCCCTTATGTGACAGTAATTCTTAAGTTATGTCTATGCTAATAAAATTATCTATTCCAAGGCAACTTAATTCACACACACAAAAAAGCTGCTTGTCCATATAAATAACTACAAATGTGACTGATGGGAATTTTTAAATGATGGCTGAGAGTTTATTAAGGCCCCAGTTGTAATGATAGCATAGTTCCTAATTCTCAGATTCAAGAAAGAACTGAAAGTCATTACTTTGAGGCCCTAAGAAAAGTCACTGGGGAACTTATAGAGCAGAAACACCAGTGGTCTTCTCATTCATGCAACATCACTTCCAGATTCCACAGGCCTCCCAATGGGTGGGTTTCAAACTGGTTCCTAACCTCTGAGGCACCTCGGAGGCCTCTCACCTCTGGGAATAAGGGGACCAAGTAAGCACGGTAAAACTCATTCTTTCCTTTTCCTGATCTCCCAAACTATGTGTCCCTTAACACCACCACCACCATCAAATCTTTACTGTTAAGCAAAGCCACTCTTTTTAGTCTCCTTTTATATATAAGGTTTCTTCAAATGACTCAACTTAAAGAAAGGATTCCGCTGTTTTAAAAAGTTAGAAACCACAGCTCTAAATAGCACCGGGGTTTGTTTGGTAGCCAGAATGAGCTTAGAAGTCTCCCTCTAAGCCAAAAGAACTTAAAGTAATGATCTGCAACCTTGGCAAAAGTAGCCCAGAGATGACTGATTGCTCACATTGCTATATGCGAATCTAAGAACTGTGAGTCCCGCACCCCACACAGAATCTGTTCTCATCTGTAAAATGAGAGATTAGAATGGAGGTCCTCTAAGATTCTTTCAGTTTTAACATGCAGTGACTTCAATTTAGCTTTGGACATGCTGAATTAAAGATGTCAATGGGAAATATAGGTAGAGCTATCCAGCCAGCAAAAATTCTTTTTCAGAAAAATAAAATTTTCTTAGAAGTCAAGCCCTCAAAAGCCCAACTAATTAGTGTCTCTCTCCTAATTTTCCTCCTACCCTTTACATATAAACATTATCCTTGGAGTTTGGTCCCTGAATTTCTTTCCCTCCATTTCTCTTTCCTTTCAGCTATTTGTATAACTGCGCAAGTCACTTTTTTACTTTGGCCTCAGTTAAAATGAAGGGCTTGGGCTGGGTGATGTTCAAGGTACATTTAACTTTTGCATAAGGTAACTCATCTAGGTCAGAAGTCAATGTATAACTCAGATTCAGACAACAGTGCCTTTACTGAATACATTGAGTACTGAGCTGAATGAGCTATACATATAATTGCATTTAGTAACAATAATTTCTCTTGTAGTCTTCATATTACATACAGGATCAGAGAGCTGATGTTCTCGACCAGCATGTTTCCTGTATCACTACTTTCTCTAGTAGTTTGGAGGGGCTAAAGTGTCTGAGCTGGCTAATGGCACAGTCATGATTATTAGATCACACATTTACAACTCCTAAGCCAGAGCTCACTATTAAATCATTCCAACCAAAACTGGTAATCACTACCTTCTAATTTCTCTATTCATTTACTGTCATGCAACAAATATTTACTATGCACCCAGCACTGTTCCAGGCAGTAAGGATACATTAGAGAACCAAGCAGACAAGCAAAGGAACACAAAACCTGTGCTGTGACACCAAACTTGCCCCAGTCATCTGGGCACAGATCTTAAGACACATCGTTAGCTCTTCCCTTTCCCTCCACTCTCAATCAGATTCACATGTCATTTTCCTTGAAAGGATCGCTATGCTCTCAGTCCTTTCTCTTACAAAATGTTTGTTTGGATTTCTCTTTTATGACATTTATCCAAACCTGCCTGTATTAGTTACCTCCATGCTTATTTTATTTGAGACTATACAAGCTTACTTGGCAGTAAAGGTCAAGTATTAACCAATTTTACTTTTCAAAAATTGTTGAAGCAAAGAAAAGTTAACATAAACAGATCAGGAACTAGTAACGATTGTTGATCTTTTTAATGGATGGTAGCACCATTCTAATTCCCCAGGGCACTTGGAAGAAAATCTAAGTGCTCCATTAGTCTTTGTTTTTATTATCTTTATAATGTAGCATGGAGAAACAGTTAAGAGTACAGCTTGATTATCATAGCTTGATAGTTTAGTCCTGAAATCAGAGAGTGTCAGCCCTGACTTTGTTTTTCTCTAAGACTGTGTTGGCTACTCCGGGTCTTTTGCCTCTCTATATAAACTTTAGAATTAGTTTGCCAGTATCCACAAAATACTTACTAAGTTTTAACTGGGATTATACTAAACCTATATATTAAGTTGAGAGGAACAGACATCTTGATATTTTTGAGTCTTCCTATCCATAAACAAAATATATCTCCATTTATTTAATTCTTTGATTTCATTCATCATAGTTTTGTAATTCTCTTCATATATATTATGCATTTTAAAAATATCTTATGTTTATTATGATAATTCGTCGTCGTCGTCGGCAGCCGTCTGTCTCGAGAGACGATGGTGTAGCTTCTTAAGAATCTATCTGCACCGCCGAGAATGGCTGTGCAGTCCAACTCGGGAGTGACACGGTATCTGTCTCCTCCCGTGTTGAATCGACATCTTGCGATGACGCTGGGGTGTCCTCTCCAGTGAAGCTGAAGCTACAGAGCCTGGGCAGGGTGATATGGAGGGCCAGCTGTTGCCCATGCAGCAGACCCCCCCTCTCTTCGCAGCTGAAGGGTCCAAGGGAAAGACGGAGTCAATACAGCTTGGCTTCAGGTGCGCCGCAGGAGTTGCCGGTGTTGACTACAACGTCAAACCGCCTTAGGGACTCCGGCTCCGGATTTTCTGTCGGGGTTTACTCCCTTAGCCTTTCCCCTGAAGAGGTATGCCGCAAGGCAGCGGAGGTTTTTTGGAGTCAGAGTTTTCCTTCTCTGATGTGCCCTGACTGGAAGATCGAACCAGAGACACTTAGCTTGCAGGCCGACGCTCAATCCACTGAGCCAAACCAGCCAGGGCTATTATGATAATTAGTACTACGATTAATGCTGTCAGGTACTAATCGTAATACCGCCCCCCCCATTATTTTAGCATTTACTATGCGTCAGCCATTACAGCAAACATTTTGAAAAAAGGAGTTTCAAGTTTCCAGACCTTAGTTTTTAAAATCAAGTTAGTTTACCTTTTTATATTCTTGCTATTCTACATTTCCCCCTTTTCCCTATATATACTAGAACTGAATTTTCTAAATTAAGGATAGAATACAAAAACACTTTTACTTATTTACACTAGAAGGTAACACTTAATTTACTCAGATTTAAAGTTCAGATTTTAATCTATTTTTGGAAATTACCATCTCTTTTCCTTCATTCAGTGTCTTAAAAGAATTCTATGCAGACTGAACAAGAGAACAGAAATTATAACATATGTCTTTTTCAGGTCCCGAGAGTTACCCTGGTCACGGGGGTAGTAAAAGAAAGATAATGGTGACAAATAGAAAAGCCAGAGCAGACAGCGTCTGAAAGCGGAGCAGCCAGAATGCCAGGAGTGCGATGAAGGCGGGGACTGCAGGCACTGGAATAAGAGATGCCCTCAGACTATGTAGAGTATCTAAATGCAGGTCTGACACTGAAAACTCCAGCACGCTAAAAGAAAGAACGGGATCATACATTGTACTCAAGAAATTTGTGGACATATAATTTTAAATGATAATAATATCTAGCATTTATGAAATGCTTATTATGTGCTTGGTACTTATCTAAGCACTTTACATATATTAACTCCATCAGATAGGTACTATTGTTAATACCATTTTACACATGAGGACATGATGCACACAGAAGTTAAGTCAGCTCCCACTGTCATACTAAATGAACATTGAAAACATTTAAAAATTTTACATGTTAAAAAGGTTAGTTTTTGAGATATTCTAAACTGCATTCACAGTTTAATTTTAATTAATAAAAGTTCACAAAACCCTTCTAAAAGGTTGCCAAAGTCAATCATGAAGAATCCATACTGTGAGGTAATTTAATTTTAATTTGGGAGACTTCTGCCATTTGTGATGTGGTTCTAAGTAACCTGAGAAGGGTGCAAGTCCGAGAACTTGGACTATTTTAGATAAAGGGGTCATCTGGGTCTGAAGTACCACTTCAGACAGAACTTCAGAACCTACAAGGACAAAAAGAAAGTGTTGTGAGAGGTTTCATAACATCTACTGACATATGTGTCAGAATAAGGACCAAATTAGAAGCGCAATATCAGTTTTGTGCTACCAGTGTTATAAGAAAAAAAAAAAAAAAAAAGCATGTGATAACAGAGAAACAGAGAAGTTCTCCTTTTTGCTACAGGAACTCTGGCTTCTCACCTGCCCCATAAAAGCCAAGGTAGAGCTCAGTCACTTTGGACAGTATGACGGAATAATCTCAGGGACTTGTCATTATGAATTGTATCATTTTTGCAGTGCTCGCTGCCCCCTCGGGATCTTAATACTTGCCCACTGAATTACTCTTGCTTCCTTCACTCATTCAGTCTACCAGTATAATGACCTGTACCTGCTCTATATTGCTCTTCATGACTATTGTTGGCAGAACAATATAAAATTAGACTCCTAATAACATAATGAAAACAAAATAACATGACTTTCATATAATGACTATGTAGGCATTGAGAAATCATGACATTATCTTTTTCATAAGATAAAGATATCTTCTTTCATATATTCCTTTAATTCAGAATATCGTAAGGGAGATGTAAATTCCTGAAGTGCTTCTCAGGAAAACACTAACAAAATCTTCCCAAAGACTTCCCCTGAAAACGAATACACTAAAGAATATCCAGTTATTTCTTTTATCTGTGGAAGTAAAAAGTGCATGAATATTATATGAATCCTTAATTAATGAAAGAAAAACCAATTATTTCAGTACATCAAATTAACATATTTTATACCAGTTAATTTGTTAAGATTCTAAAATAACAAGAGTAAGCTTTTCTTTGAAGTTTTACTGCTGTTTCATGATCCACAATCATCTCACTAGGTTTTACTGATCCTGTGTATAGAAACTGGAGTATAAAGATAAGTGATGGAATAAAAGAAAATACCTAGTTATCCATTAATTAATACTAATCCTGCATAATCAATTGGGAAGTAGATAGAAAAGAACTTTGGTCTTATCAGAAAGTCTCACTTTTCTAGCCTTTACTAATTATGGCTTCTTAACTTTATCTTCAGGTTTCTAAGACATCCCGTTATGAAATTAACTGACCCCTTAAATTTAAAAACAAATATCATTTGGTCTTTCATGGGTAAAAATAGGCTAGCCATCAGATTTCAGATACAGGTTTCACTCTTTACAAAAACAATAAAACTCAGAAACTGAGACATACAAATAATCATTACAGATAAACATCATCAGTAGATTTTAAAGGCAAAGTATAAAATAAAGCACTACTTTCCTTAATCTCAGTATTTACTCTGAAATATACTAAATCTACATTTTAGACTGGAAATTTTTGTTATTTCTATTTTTATATGCAGTTACTTTAAACCTGTTATAACTCCAGATTCAAACTCTTTCATCATCACATGTAGTATGGATCTAGTTATCTCTTGACACAATTATAGCTGCTGGATGACTCCTAATTAGCATGGCAACTTGAAATCATTGACTATTTCAAATTTATAACTCAGGGCTGGGATTTGGGGTACATTATTGTTAACTTGGCTGCTGACTTTCTTTGAGACTTTGAGCAAGTCACTTATCTTGTGCTATGGAGACACTGTCAGAACAGAAGTGAGATCATATGTGAATAAAGCATTTAAAGCTGTAAAAAAATTTTTAATGCAAAAGACTATCATAAATATTTATAATTTTCTGGTACTGTATTATTAATGAACTCTATTCAAAGTTCATACAGCTTCTTACATATCAAACAACCATGGAACACTTTGTTCATATAAGTCAGCTTGATCCAATTAGTTACTGGTAAAGGGAAGTGAGTATATTTTAACACTTAGTTCCAAATAACAACAATGCAATAAATGTATAATGCAGATGCGCTTGTACATAAAATATTTCACGTAACTACAGACAACAAACTTTTTTACAAGTACGACTAGCATTAGATTTCTCATTTGATGATACCACAATAAAATTGGTATTTCTCTCCATCCTGAAATTCAACATAAAGAATGAGAAACATAAACCCCATTTTTGGAACTATTAAGAGGCAAACCACAAAATGAGCGGAGGCTGCCAAAAGCAGTAGCGACAGAGCAGGAGTGCGTGTTGTAGGCAGCAGAGAGAGGATATTGCTGTTGCAGATGTCGAAGAACAAAGCATACTTCTTAAAAATGACAGGCATGCCCTAAGGTATAAACCCTTTGTTTATATCAGTGGAAACAAGGTGTATGGGCTGACAGCCAGAGCTCACTAGATGTGGTATGGTTCCAAGGAGAGGGGGACACTGCTAAATAAGGAATCACATAGACAAGCTGTATTTAGAGAGAGAAAAATCTTTCTCTGTGGCTATGGAAGAAGAGACTGAATATCGTCATTGATTTGGGCAAAATAAAAGGGTCAGAGTATAACAATCTAGCAGACAAAATAGAACATTCACAGGAAAAATATTACTATAGAGCAGATGAAAATCATGACAAATACTTCACCATTAATTAATAAAACTAATTATGCAATCAACACTGACTTGGGACTTATAAAAACATATAATCATAAAGTTTTGACTAGAAAGATAACAACTACTATAACCAGCCACTCACCTCTGACTCATATTTTATTTTTTCTTCTTCTAAAACACGTGCAAATTCTTCTTTTTGGTGTTCAAATTCTGATTTGAGAAATGTATGTTCATAGCGAAGTTTATTATATTCACCTCTGTACTTTTCAACTTCCTAAATTAAAAGGAGACTGCAATTTATCACAAATTATGAATAAAATTTATATTTACTTCAAAAATTAGTTTTGCAAATATAATTTTAAATTACATTATACTCAGAGCAATTCTAAATGTAAAAAATAAGCTTAAAAGAAGTATAAATAAACACTGGAAATCTACATTTTAGATTGGAAATCTTTATTATTTCTGTTTTCCACACACAGAATCAGTACATGACTGAGAAATCACCAATAAAGCCAATTACCATTCAATTAATCTTATTTCCTCACTGATTCTCATAATAAAAAAATGTATAGCATATCAAAAGTTTTGACCTCTGGACTTAATAAAATAATATTTAAGAATGTAACACACTTTCAAAATATAATAGATTAAAAATTAATTTGATGATAAAATATAAAATGCCTCTAAAAGTCAGACAGAATGAATTTGAAGTACATAAAAGACTATTTGGATATTTAGTACAATAACTTAAGGTTCAGTCAAATATTACAGTGATAAACTCAATACATCAGTCTGAAGAATATATGAAGCACCAACGCTCCCACCTAACTGGGAACACACGAATGCCCTGGTATGCTCCAACTCCACTTCCTAACACTTCGAAAGTTCCTGGCATTCTGAATCTCAGTAAGCACTTAGACAACAGAACAGAAAGAAGGAGGAGACACTATTTCAACAAACACCAGGATATTAAGTAATAAGGAAGCCTCCTAAAATACTCAGCTCACTGGAATCTTCAGTCAAAAGATTTCTCTTCTAAGCCAGTTCACGAACCAAGGAAATGGGTTTTGTGGTTTTATTAGAGACATACTTTGTTTCAATATTTTTAAATTTAATCTTTATTGTATTTTTTTCATTACTCTTTGGTCCCCTTACACCCCCCTACCCCCAGCAATCACCACACTGCTGTCCATGTCCAGAGTCCTTTTTCCTTTTTGTTTTTATTTTTAAAAATGCTTTTATTTAATATGATCACTTAGTGATTTTGTTGATATCCAAAAATTAAACCTACTCCCATGCTATAATGCTTTGATTATCCAACAGGAGAATATTTGAACGATGACTTTAAGCCAGTAAGCCATTATAAAACAGGGTCCACAATTATCTTGTGCAATGGCAACATCACTAGCCTACAGCTTTTCAAATGGGTTCATTTTGAAGGGGACAATACTCATCTCTATGTATAGGGCCCAATATATTTGTTAAATAAGGTAACATATACAAAATGTTTAGTATAGTACCTAATATATTTACTGTCTATCACCTCTTCCTGTGCCCTTTATTAAACATTTAGTCATATTATACCAAGGTTTCATAGGAGGAGATTGATCACAATCTGAAGGAAAAGTGTATTAAATTTTTACTTTTCTGAGGTGGAATGAAATTCATTCTTTCATTCAACAAATATTAATTGAGCACCTATTGTAGGCTAGGAACTGTTAGAGGAACTTGGAATATAACAGTGAGCAAAACAGATAAGGTTCCTCCTCTAACGCAGTTTATATTCCTGAGGTGGTAAAGAGAATATCAAAAAAATAAGCACAACGAATATTATACAGCATATCAGAATATGGTAAGTACTAGAGAAGATAAAAATGTATAGGAGGGAGATGGGGATGCAAAGGTCTAAGGAGTGATGGAAAAGGCAAGCTGGCAATATTAAATGGGAGCAGGGCTTGGTCAAAGCAGGCCTCACTGAGGGGGTGACACAGGGTGGCAGAGAAGCTGGCCGTGAGATACCTGGAAGGAGAGTGTTCAAGGTAAAGCAACAGCCAGAGCAAAGACTCTTGAATCGCACCACGTCTGGAATGCCAAAGAAGCATAAAGGAGGCCAAGGTGGACGGAGAAAAGAAAATCAGGAAGGTAATGGGGTCTGCTTCTGTGCAGCCTTAAAGGCCACTGTAAGGACTCTGAGTAAAAAGGTAGTTATCACAGGGCTTTTAGGTAGGGGAATAATGCTTTTCATCAAGCAAATTTTCAGTCACATGAAGATAAATGCAGTTCTTTCTGTATAAATTACTTACTTCATCCAGACTCTTAAAATGTTCTCTCATTGGAGTTTCTAATTCTTGTTGTATTTGGGCTCTTAACAATTCCAAGTTTTGTGGTGTTAATACCTAATGTGCAGAGAAATACAAACAATTCTATATATAAAATCACAAATATTAAAATAAAAATTTGTCAAATTTCAGTCTATCTCCTAATTATGACAAAATGCAATTCATAGAAACTTTACAATATACCCAATTTTAGAGTAATCATTACACAAATAGAACCATTATTTTAAACAATAATTTAAGTCAATTTCAGGCTCTCAGAGATGTCAAAAATTCTATTAACATTAGGTAAAGACAGTCACTAAGTATTATCATTGTGATTGTTAGAAATAACTATCTTGGCAAATAAGGTTATCGTGTTGGATACAATGGCTGATAGTCTATTTTCTAAAGTAAGAAAATAAAGGTGTAATAATTTGGTATACCATAGAGAATTCTTCAGACTTATTTTCAATCAGAACAGGCTGCTTTTTTACTCTGATCACCAAAACTAATTTAAGTTCCTCCTGTTATACTCTTTATAAAACTCATCTTTGATAAAGTAAGTATTTTAGCAAGTTGAGGATACATACAATCTTTATTCACCGTGGTGTTCACAACACCTTGCACTAATGCCTGACACATAGAAACCACTCAATTATCATTTCTTGAATGAACAAATGATGGTTGTAAAAAAACCCTACTTTGTTCTTACATTAATTTCTGAAAACTAAGAATGTTTGATTTAATTCATTCATTTATTCATCAATATTCCAAATTTCCAAACATTTTACTAAATGAATCCCTACTATATACGAAGTATAAGGCATTGTGCAACATCCTATTATCTATATAACATACTGTCTTAAGTACCTAACATATTTTATCTTCTTTAATCCCTGCAACAATACAAAATGTAGCTGCATTATCATCCCCTTCTTTAAAAAATGAAGCACACAATGAAAACAAAGAACAAACTGGCAGTGGCCATAGGAGACAGAGGAAGGGGATAAGGGAGGAAAAACTGGGAAGAATCTAGTCAAGGAGCATGTATAAATGACCATGGACATGGACTGTGGGACCTGGCGGGGGGGGGGGGGGGGCAGGGAAGAGCAATGGGGGAAAATTACAAGAACTATAAAAGAGCAACAATTAGAAAAAGGCAAAAAAAAAGAGCAGGTAGTGTGAATAAAAAGATAATGCTGAATAACTTCCTTCATGGGTTATCAATTACATGTTTTAACTTTAAAAAAACCTAGTATCTCTAAATGTTTATATAAAGTTTGAATGTCACTGATTTGAAAAAAAAATACTGAAGCACAAAGTCTAACTTTCTAAAGATCACAAAAATTCACAGGAAGTAGTCTCTCTCCTCTTAAGAAATTCAAAAGCATACTTAACATTTTTGTACCTTGTTTATTCATTTATGTTTCTAAGCTTAAGAATGGCATCACCATATATATTTTTTAGGAGGAAGCCAGATGGAACAAAAGCTTTGGTGGGAAAGAATTGGTGGCTGTGGGAAAAAGAGGCAGTGAATGGGGCTAGAGAAACCAGATGGAAAGCTCTTATTAAAAATCTGATTTATGATGTCAAATATCAAGAATCCAAAATGGGGGAAGGGGTTAATTAAAAAAAAAAAAAAAAAAAGGTTAACTGGTAAACCTTATTTCAATCTGATTTCAAACTAACTTTAAAAATAAACAAGCAAAACTGCAGGAAATCTGAACAAAGATATAATATTAAGAAATATTAATCCGCCTTAGCTGGGTGGCTCAATCGCTTGGAGCATCGGCCCATACTCCAAAAGGTTACAGGTTCAATCCCTGGTTGGGGCGTGTACCGGAGGTAACTAATCAGCATTTCTCTATTAAACTGATGTTTATCTGTTTCTCTTTCTCCTTCTTCCCATGCCCACTTCCTCTCTCTCCCTATAATCAATAAACATATCCTAGGGTGGGGATTAAAAAAAGAAAGAAATATTCCTTAAGTACTTTTAGGTAGGTGATGCTATAGTGGGTAATGCTTTTAAAAGAGGACTTGCCTTGTATTAGAGATATATGTTACCAACAGAAAGCATTTATCTGCCCATACTCACAGAGCCAAACACTAAACACAAAGAACTGTAGTGGAGAAAGATTAGCTACTGGCACCACCCAGAAGAACAGGGCCCTGAAGCCCAAACTCCTTGATGGTTTACAGACAGACGGTTTTATAAAGTAAAAATCACAAGTCATCTTTAGTAAGGGTCTTGCGGTCATTGGTCTTGGTAATTGGTCAAGAGCGAGATAAGGGCAGTAAATCATTATTCTAGGTCTTTGTAGACTTGTGTCTTTCAGTCTGGTTTCATGAAAATGTAGCCTGGGAATTGTTGGGCTTTAGGGCTCAGGACCAAAAACACAACTTAGCCATGATGTTACCTTTAGCTTAACAGAAACCTATATCTTGTCATCTTTGTCAAGGCAGTCACTGTTTCTGATTGCCTCAAGGAGTTAACAAATAGTAAGGAGAAGGGCTGAGGCTTACAGGACATGCTGAGAAGAAACTGAATAGGCTGGGGCTACATATTGGCTACATACTGTGTTGACCAAAAAGTTCATTTGGTTTTTTCTGTAAGATGGCTCTAACAGCACTTAGTTGTCATTCAAAATAATTATATTAGATTGTATTGTGACAGCTGTCATATCAGAGTGCATTTTAAAAAAACATAAAAATTAGTCGATTTTTGTGCAGCCATTTTAATATTGAAGATGAAAGGAAAATATGCAACATTTTTGGCATGTCATGATTTATTATTTCAAAAAGGGTAAAAACACAACTGAAATGCTAAAAAAGGTTTGTATAGTGTATGGAGAAGGTGCTGTGACTGAGAAAATGTGTCAAGTGGTTTATGAAGTTTCACACCTCGATGGATGATGCTCCATGGTCAGGTAGGTCAACTGAAGTTGACAGCAATCAGATCGAGACAAAAACTGAGAAAACCATTGTTATACCACATGGGAGACAGCCAACATACTCGACATATCCAAATCAATAGTCATTGGTGAAAATGAAAATGTGTCTTTTATTTTACGAAAAAAAAACCAAAAACTAAAAAGGCTCTTTGACCAACCCAATATTAAATCAGGACCCTTGGTTTCAGCTGGTCATTGGCTTTGTGGTCAGAAAAACATCTTAATGCATGCTACTAGGCTATCTTGATGTGCAGGGAGAGAAGCTATATATCTTGTGACTCTTACTCATTGTATGCTATTATTATCTCTGCTCTCTTGGTTATTTAACTCCCTCAACACCCACCCAGCAGTCTAACAGGCCCTAGGCTAAGCAATTTCTATAATGGTTAACAAGGCGTTACATGACTTCCTTCATAGCTATTTGTCCAAACTACTATACAAACTTTCTTTTTTTAAATTAAAGCTATTTTCTGAGGGGTCTTAACTCCCTGGCTTCATATATTCTAAAATGTTTAGGATTGAAATAATATAATTTGCTTCAAAATATGAGGGGGGAGCCAAAAAACAAATTTATTTATAAAAATAGTGTATTTACTCTTACATGTTTAAACTTCAGTAAGCTTCAAAGTACTCTCCACTTGATGCAATATACTGATCTAGACATTTATTCCACTGCTCAGACTAGTTTTTGAACTCATTCATTTTTGATGCCTTTTAGTGTTTCTGACATTTCTTTCACTTCTTCCACAATAGCAAAACATTTCCCTTTGAGGACTTTTTTCATCCAGGGAAACAAAAACAAAATGTCGCTTGAAGGAAGATTGGGTGAATGATGGTGAAGGGGGGATGAGACACAGGGTCATGCCTTTTTTGGTCAAAAGCTCCTGAACACTCAGTACACTATATAAACTTAATAGCAGATTAGACAATGCAGAAGACCAGCAATTTTGAAGGCATGACACAGAAACTATTCAAAACGAAACAAGACAGAAAAGATAAAAAATTAATAAACAGAAAATCAGCGAGCTATGGAAGAAATTTAAGTGCTTCACATTGGAATCCCAAAAGGAGATGAAAGAAGAGGAAAAAATATATTTTGAGAAGTCAAAAATTTTCTAAACTTGATAAAAACTATAAACCCACAGACCCAAGAAGCTCAATACACCCCAATTTCCAGAAAGATAAAGAAAAGTACAATGGTATGTTGATCAAATTGCTAAAATCAGCAATAAAGAGAAAATCTTAAGAGCCACCAACATGGAAAGACACTGCATACACAGAGCAAAGTTAAGGATAACAGCACATTTCTTATATGAAACAACATAAATAAGAAGACAGTAGAACAATATCTTTAAATATTGGGGGAGAGGACCTATCAACATAAAATTCAATACTCAGCAAAACATCGTTTAAAAAAATTTAGATATATAAAAGGTGAAAATTTCCTCCCTAGTAGATCTGCTCTATTAAAAATGTCAACAAGTGTCTTAAGACAGTAGGAAAATGATGAAAGCAGGGTCTATACAGAGGAATGAAGAACACAAACTGGTAACTACGTGGGACTCCTATGATCTATGATGTGTCTAAAAAGAGGTCCCTATAACATTTTTTCTTTATGATCTAAAAATCTAATTTAAAAACAAGCACAAACATTAAAAAAATGATCTTATCCTCCTCCCGCTCTCTCAAAGCACACATACACCAGAGACATAAAATCAGAGGACTTTCCTCATGCCAATTTTAGAAGGAAATTATGTTGTGTCTTAGACTTCTAATGGAATACTGTCCTTGCATGTTGCAAAAGAAACTTACAAGAATGTTTATCAAACAAGTCTTTGTGTCATTACCTATATTAAATATATAAAAACAAATCGTTAACACTCCAACACTTGCCCTATTAGTAATATATAATAGTTCAATATTTTCCAAAGAATGTTTCAATTTAAGAGGGAAAATATTGCTGTGTCAGATATTCTTAACAAATTAATGACTAAAACAGTAATAAATTGTGTTCTGTGCCAAAAATGCTGAACTTACTAAGTTACACAGTTTAATTGCCTGGCACATAGAAGCCATTTAAGTTTTTGGTAATTTTTCATAATTTTTTTAAAGCGTATTTCATTGATTAAGTTGTTAAAGCAGTCCCAATTTTTTCCCTTTGCTCCCTTCTACCCAGTAGCCCCCTTCCCTCCAGCAATTCCACCCCGCTTAGTTCATGTACATAGGTCACGTATATAAGTTCTTTGGCTTCACCCTTTCCTATATTATTCTTCACTTCCACCTGTCTATTTTGTACCTACCAATTATGCCTCTTAATCCCTGCACCATTTCCCCATTTCTCCCCCTTCCTCCTCCCAGCTGATAACCCTTCAAATGATCCCCATACCTATGATTCTGTTACTGTTCTTGTTACTTAGTGGGATTTTGTTTTTATTTTTTAGATTCAGTTGTTGATAGTTGTGAGTTTGTTGTCATTTTAATGTTCATAATTTTGACTTTATTTTTAAGTAAGTCCCTTTGACATTTGATATAATAATGGCTAGGTGATGATGAGCTCCTTTAGCTTTATCGTGTCTGGGAAACACTTTATCTGCCCTTCCATTCTAAATGATAGCTTTGCTGGATAGAGGAATCATAGTTATAGGTCCTTGCTTTTCATCACCTTGAATACTTCTTGCCAGTCCCTTCTTGCCTGCAAAGTTTCTTTTGAGAAATCAGCTGAGAGTCTTACAGGCACCCCTTTGTAGATAACTCTGTTTTTCTCTTGTTGCTTTTAAGATTCTCTCTTTATCTTTAACTTTTGGCATTTTAATTATGATGTGTTTTGGTGTGGTCCTTTTTGGGTCTAGCTTGTTTGGGACTCTGTGCTTCCTGGACTTGTCTGTCTATATCCTTTGCCAAACCTAGGGAGTTTTCCTTCATTATTTTTTCATATAAGCTTTCGATTTCTTGCTCTTCCTCTTCTCCTTCTGGAACCCCTATGGTTTGGATGTTGGCATGTTTAAAGTTGTCCCAGAGATTCCTAAGCCTCTCCTCATTTTTTTTCAATTCCTGTTTCCTCATTCTGTACTGGTTGACTGTTTTTTTCTTCCTACGTTCCAAATCATTGATTTGAACCCCGATTTCCTTTCCTTCACCATTGGTTTTGTGTGGATTTTCCTTCGTTTCATTTAGGATAGCCTTCACTTCTTCCCTTATGCATTTGATGTACTTAAGCATATCTGTCAAGCCTGTGAGCATCTTTATCACCAGTGTTTTGAACTCTACCTTTGTTAGGTTGGCTATCTCCTTATTTAAGTTGGCGATCTCCTCATTGCTTAGGTCTCCCACTGGAACCTTGATCCGTTCCCTCCTTTGGGCCACATTTCTCTGTATCCTCATCTTGAGAGGCTCCTGTGTTTGTTTGCCTCTGTGTCTTAGGTAGAGCTGTCGCTCCTGTTGACATTTAAGGGGCGGAGCCTTAGGTATTCATCAATACAGGGCGATCCATTTCACCACGTTGTGACACTATTTGTTGATAAGGGGTCTGAGAGGGAACAATGCCACTTGCTAAGCACTTGCCCCTGTTTCAGGCATTTCTCCCACTTCCGTATGGGACTGGCACCTCTCTAGCTGATGCCCTGGCTGTCGTTCCCAGAGTGAGTGGGTCTGCAGACGTTCTAGGACAGTGGGGGCCCTTTAAACAAGCAGTCTCTGCTGAGATACTGGCAGTTTCTTCCTCTGCCCCAACCCCCACTGGTGTGCACAGTTAGAGCAATGAGGCTTTATTTTCCCCAGCACTGGCACCGTGAGCTGCACAGTCTGGTCTGGTGCTGGGAGCGCTCCCCAGGTGTCCCTCCCGACTTTTTAAAACATGTGTCTGCGCTTTCCCCTGCCCTGCCGCTGCCACTGCTACTGCTACTGCCACCACCACACTGCATCCTCTCTGCCCTGGCTCTGCCCCTCCTACCTGTTTGAATGAGTATTTCTTCTTTATAATTTTGTTTGTTGGGCTTCCATACAGTTCAGTATTCAGGAACTTCTGATTGTCTCTAGTTTTGAGGTAGTTGTATTCCTTCTTGGTTGTGGAGGGGGACGCAGCGTGTCTGTCTAGGCCTCCATCTTGGCCAGAAGTCCATTTTTCATAATTTTTATCAGAACTATATCAAATGACTCTGATACTTTTTTTAACTTTTGCTAACATGTTACATAATAGCAATATAATAACAGCTAGACTTGCAGTCAAGATGGAAGCATAGGTAGACAAGCTTTGCCTCCTTGCACAATCATAAGCATCACAACTAACCTCAAAACAAAAAACACCCAGACCTGCCAGAAAATCAAACTGTATGTAAGTCCAACAACCAAGGATTTAAAGAAGTCATATTCATCCAGACCGGTAGGACGGATGAAGCCAGGGAGGACAGGACGCAGCTTGGCTGCAGCAAGGTGGTGGTAGCAGTGGCGACCAGTGGAAGGAGCAGTCCCGCAGTCACATGTGGTGGATAAATATCGGAGGGACACCTTGGGAACCAGCAATCCTAGACCAGACCACACAGCCCAGGGCTCCAGTGCTAGGAAAATAAAGCTTCATCACTTCTGGCTGTAAAAAACACTGGGGGTTGCGGTGGCAGAAGAAACTGCCAGTCTCACAGGACAGTCCTTTTAAAGGGCCCACACGGTCCTAGAACACACATACAACCCACTCACTCTTGAATTTACCACTGGAACAGCAACTGAAAGGGCATCACTCACACATGGGAAGGGGATAAAGGGACTGGAAACAGGGCAAGCACAGGGCAAACTGCCAGAAGCCAGGCAGCGGCATTGTCCCCTCTCTGAGTCCTCACTGCACAGCCACAAAGCAGTGAAGTGGGTGGACGTGCCCTGGAAAATACCTAAGATTCCGCCCCATAAAACTTAACAGGTATGCTAAGACAAAGAGTTAAAACAGCTCTACCTAATATACAGAAAAAGTCACAGGGAGGCTGCAAAATTGAGGAGAGAAAGAAATATGGCCAAAATGAAAGAACAGAACAAAACCCCAGAAAAAGAACTAAATGAAATGGAGATAGCCAACATATTGGTTGCAAATGTTAAAGGGACTTATTTAAGAAAAAAAAAAGATCAAAACTATGAATGTTAAAATGACAACTCACAACTATCAACAACTGAATCTAAAAAACAAAAACAGACTAAGCAAACTAGAACAGGAACAGAATCTTAGATACAGAGGTTATTCGAGGGTTATCAGTGGGGAGAGGGAAAGGGATGAATGGGAGAAACGATGCAGGGATTAAGAAGCATAACTGGTGGGTACAAAATAGACAGGGGGTTGTTAAGAACAGTACAAGAAATGAAGAAGCCAAAGAACTTATATGCATGACCCATGGACATGAACTAAGGCGGGGGGGTTGCTGGAGGGAAGGGGCATACCAGGCAGAGAGGGACAAAGGGGGAAAAACTGGGACAACTATAATAGCATAAACAATAAAATATACTTAAAACAATAGCTAACATGTTCTAACCATTTACTGCATCAAAGTACCATACTAACACTTTCTATGAATTGTCTTATTCATCTTTAAAATCATCCTACGAGCCAGGCACTATCACTATTTTCATTCATTACAACTACATGCGACCCAGATAGTCTTTAAATGAATGTGTTTTATACCATTTTTCTATAAAAGCCAAAAGGATATGAACTCAACTCAGAAAAGGCAGAAAGACAATATATGTATATTTTTTAAATAATCATCTTTCATCAACCTTCATTGATTTATTTCTTGCTGATCTTACCCAAATTACTGAACTTAACTCACAATTTGTACAAATTGCAAACATCCATTAAAGCAAATGCCTAAATTGCTTATATATATATAAACTACACCATACAAATTATATTTTTCAGCAAACATTTGGGAAGATATCATAAGGAGAAATGACCCAAGTTATTTTGTGTACACCCAAGGAACGAAACAAGAACCAACAGGGAGATGATAGAAAGGAAGATTTCATTGCAATAGGAGAGACAATACTTAATATACTCCAATTCATAAATGGAAGTAGCTTACTTTAAAAGTTCAATAGGTTCTCTAGCACTGAAAGCACTACAACAGAGAAAAAAGGGCTTTGTGTCACAGATATTCCAAAAAGGAACTGTACTTTGGATAGTACATTGGCTTCCTAGGGCTGTGATGACAAAAGAGCACAAATCAGTTGATTTAAAACAACAGAAATGTATTATTTCACAGTCCTGGAGGCTGGAAGTCCAAAAGTGTCAGCAAGGCCACGCTCCCTCTGAGAACTATAGGGTAAATCCTTCCTTGCCTCGTCCAAACTTCTGGTGGTATGCAGGCGATCCTTGGCAATTCTTGGCAGCTATAGCACTTCAACCTCCGCTTCTGTCATTATAGGGCATTTTCCCCATCCCCCCGCCCTCCCCAACCCATGTGTCTCTGTATCTGTCCTCCTCTTCTTGTTAATAAGGACACCAGTCATATTGGATTAAGGGCCCATCACACTTCCACAGGACCTCATCTTAACTATGTCTGAAAAGACCCTATTTCCAAAATAAGGTTATATTCTGAGGTACTGGCAGTTTGAACTTCAACCGATCTTTTTGGGGAACACAATTTAACTCATAACAGAACTAGATGATTACGAACTCTAGATACATATAAGACAAGAAGTGCAACATTATATATGAACATAACGATTCTGAGTCATTAATTTATTGTTTATTCATGTCATCCATTCAGTAAATATTGTCTATGTCCTGTCTTGAACACTAGAAACACACTTAAAAAGTTCCTGGCTTCATGGAGCCTATATTCAAATAGAATAAAAATGGTCATCATTTATGAGTATCTACTGTGTGTCAGACACTGTAAAAATAAGTAAGTTATCTCAGTCCTCACAACAACCCGTTAGGTAACAGCTTTTATCTCCTTTACCACATGAGAAAACTAAGGTCATCATCTTCCTGGGAAATTGACCCTTTTTTCTTATAAATGGTCTTTTTATCTTTAGTGATACCCTTTATCTTGAAATCTATTTTATCTGATATTAAAATAGCCATGCCAGTCTTAAGCTTACTCTTTGCGTGTGTTTGGTAAAAATTAGCATGTATAGATGTCATTCTCAAGAAATAATTTACATTTGCAATGCCTAAATAATACTTTCAGTATCTTAAATTCAGTGCTCACTATTCCACTCATGTAGGCTTCTCAGTTTTTGCAAAACAAATTAATCTACCAATTTTAAAGGCTTAAGTTAATTTCCTTCTGAAGTTTTTATTTTTTTGTTTAAATGTCCTAAATATTCCTAGGAAGGAAACAGTAAGCACAGTCCAACCCAAGTTAAGTGGTGGTGTTCCCAACAACGGAAGATTTCAGGAAGATACTGAATGACAATCTTTCAACATTGCTGTCAAAGGAATCCATGAATTGGGTGATGGGCCATACTAGATGACTTAAAAGATGGCTTTTTTACTTTATCAACTTACAACTCCAAGATTAATAATACCTTATTATTAGATAAGCACTAGCTAAGCAGAAATGCACAGCTGATCCTATTCAGAGATTAAGTGAATATAGGAAAATATCACTACTAATACCTACTAAGTTAAAATATATAATTAGTTTCACTGGTACTGAAGTTAAGCTTTGTTCTACTTTCTAGGTAAATGAAAACCAAATAGTGTGAAAAATAACTACAGAAACTGTAGTCAGTATTTTAGTACCAACTTTCTTTTTCTTTAGACTCCATGTACCTTACATGGTACACAAAAATTATGTGCACATATTGTTTTTACAGTATCTTTTAAAAAGCTCCTTTAAAATAAACTATCAGTCTTTTTTAGCTTAGTTTCAGTTATAATACTTAAAAAATTAGTAAATCTCTCTTTAAAAATATTTAATTGCAAATTTTTATCAATTCAAACTGGCCTTTCCCTCAATTATTCTGAATAGTGAAATATTATTTAAGTCAGAATAGGTAAGAGAATACAAATTTACATAAAGTAAGTTTCGTGACTAAACCCTAGATGGTAGTGAAAAGCTAGACTATAAGAAAGAAAACTACTTATTTCCACTAAGCATCTGACAATTTTTATATTAACTCAAATACATTTTCTTACCTGCAGCTTTACTTCTTCTAATTCTTTAGTTTTCTCTAACAAGTCTCCTTCTAGTTCTTCAAACAGCAACTGCATTTTTTCCTGAATGGTTTGCTTTTCACTTAACAGGTGCTTAAGTTCATTTTGTGACTTTGTATACTCATCTTGCAACCTGATTTTTAGAAAAAGAATTTAATTTTAAGTGTATCTTTTTTTGTCTAGATGCACTTCTTATGTAAGGTCAATCAACATTACAGAAGATCAATATCATATATTCTATTAAAATTGCAAATATCTTTTCTTTATAAAGTTTCATTTAATCATTAACACTGTAGTCTCTGAATGTAATTTTACTTTGAGGAGAAAAAACAAATTTAGCTCATATGTCTTGGCTACTTTAAAAATAACTTTTATAAATTTATAAGCTACTTGACACCATGCTTAGTTTTGAATAAAGTAATTTTAAAGCAAAAATTTTACTGTTTAAGTTTTAAATTTATATACTACAAAATAAAATAAAAAATTATAGTGTATGTTCCAGAGCAGACATTCAAAAAAAGTTTTAATCAAGTCCCTCACCTCCAAATTTATGTAATTTACCTTGTGTGTTCATCTTTCAGAGTCTTATAATTAATTTTATGATGTTCGCATCGTAACCTTTCATCAATTAACATTTTTTGTAACTCAGAGTGAGAACTTGACAGCCCATTGTCTCCACCAGGAGGACAAATGGTGGGAAGAGTGTCCATCTTGGTGGGTAAGCTGACAACCATGTAAAAATAAGCTCTAGCTTTCTTATTGTCTTAGTTTTCTTTCTAAGCTGATTTTCCACTTCGTTCTTGCTAAGACAGGATCTTGGGAAGCCAAATTATACCTGCACAGAGAAATAAACTTAATTAACAATCGGTGTACTCCTTTAGTGTCATATTTTTTATCACATTATTCTCATTATCATTTCTATAATAATCATGACTTGAAGAGTTTCAACTGTTCATAAAAGAAAATTCAAAAATAAAGTTGAATAACACCTTAACAAATTTTCTTTTAATTCCACGCAAAGTTTCTGTGACCACTGAGGTCACAGCTTCAAGTATTAACCTAACTAAAAGTACTGACTTTTCACGTTCAGGTATACTCCCTGATTCACAAACCCCAGATATTTCCTGAAGCTCCTGGGTTAAACTTCAAGGGTGGATACTGGTACCAAACCCATATTCTGAAATCAGGGAAAAACTGAATGGAACTTGGTAGTGACTGGAGAGAATCATCACCTTGGTAAAGATGAACTTCAGTATACAACTGTGTGTGTGACTAATGCTACAGAGTCTTTTATTTGAAACAGGTGAACTACAGTCAGGCTGCAGATTCAGATGAGAAATCAGTCAACATGTAAATATTGATCATCTCCTACATGGACTCTAAATTGCCTCAGCTAGCCCCAAAAGCACCGACCTAGGATAATGAAATAACTAAATGTTTGTTTCGTCGAAAAGTAAAATATGAATGACAGTGTGTTACTATAAATAATTAAAAACAAATATTTTAATCAAAATAATTCTGTTCTTTTAAATTCATTAATCTTCCTCAAAATTAATATACATTTTCCTAATAGCATCTCCTCAGTGGGGGTTATCATGAATTACCTTTTCTTACTACAAGAAGAGATTTTTAACCTATGCAAATCAACCATTAAATTACTCAGTCTTGCCTGAAATACACCATTTCTGATGAATTAATGTTATGTCTGCATATTACATTAGAAGACTTTTAAACTAAATTGGGGCTGCTTTGGTTTCCTGTCAAATCATATTTTAATAGAGGGGGAAAAGTCTGTCGAGGATACTTTACACCTTACTCTTATGTTAAATGTGCACCAAGATTCAACCTATATAAATGCAGAGTGTACTGTTTGTAGCAGCTGCCATGCAATTATTCTGTCAAGAGTATACATCTGCCACAGAATTAATTAATTGTATCATAAAACTGGCATGTAATTTTGATTCTGCTCTTTGATCCAAGTAAATTTTTAAGAGATAAAAACATACAATAAACCTACCCATAGTTTCTAATAATAGCACCACAAGGCATTACACGGTTTAATCTTTATCAGATTTAGATCTAGATTTTCAAGCTAACACGAACATTTTTCCTTTTTTATTCCAGATAAATTGACAGTAAAGTAAAAATTCTCACTGACTCCTACTTTAAAATGGGAGTTAAGTTCCCATAGTAATAAAATTCACTAAGATCTAAACATGTTAGTAAAATAAAGTTAAAATGATTTACTCCCTTTCCCTTTTGGTACTGGAACACACAAGAATTCGTTTTCAGAACTTCACTGATTTCAGGCTATCCCCTTCTCAATCACCACCACCATTACCTCATGTCCAGTTCTAGCTCCTATGTAAACATACATGTATTGCCCTCTGGAATTTCCCAAAACCAAAAGGATTTCTCTCCTGTTGCAAGATGATGTTCACAGTTTCATTACTTTTTGGTATGTTAATATTAGTAACTAAGAAAGCTGGAATACACTATCACATATCACCAGTAGGAACCACACCCAAGCGCATAATATACTTCCTCCAACACACACACAAATTAACAGTTAATTCACATGCACTCACAAAAATCAATACTAACCTTGTTGGAAAATTACTTGTATCAAAATGATAAATCTATTTATCCCCTGGTCCAATTCTTGAAATTTATTCTACAAAAACAGCTGAATGAGTACCCAAAAATAGTAACGTAAAGATTTTCTTTGCAGATAAACAAGATGGCTGCAAAGGAAATAGAAGCTGCATCCAACTGCTCCTACCCCCAAGCTGGGTTTATAGCTGAATTGCGAAGCAATCAAGCTGAACAATCAACTGAAACCTAGCTGATACGAAATATTGTAACCAAGGAGTATAGAAGATGCTACAGAGACTGGTAAGAGAGCTTAAGAGTAACTCCCTTAATCCCTTACCCTAGGAGCAAGGGGTCTTAACCCAACGCAGGGATCCCCAACCCACAGCAACAGAGAGGGGAAAAGGAGTCTGTGTAGCATGTGAAGGTGGAAATCAGTGGGGATTCACCCGTCTAGGAGACTCAGAGCGCACCCTCCCATCATAGAGAGCACTCCTATCCTTACAGCACCAGCCTGGAGACTTCATGGAAGGGACTCCAACTGCTGGGAAGATCACACTGTCACCACATTCGAGTCCTGTGGAGGGGTCTGCTGGCTACATCCCACAGTGACTTTTAAGAAGTCTTTTATTTTCTGGAGAGGCATTAGGCAGAGACCTGACAGTGCTCTTACTGAGTGACTTGGGAAAGAGGACCGGTCTCCCCCACCTCGAGAGCACAGTTGGTGCCCCTACTCCCTCCCACCTGCTGAGCCATTCTTGCTGCTGAGTTCAGAGGTGCAGAAGAGCTGTGCAGAGTTGCGATTTTTGGCCCATCCTGCTTGGTCTGGCAGCAAGCTGGGGAGCTGCAGAGAGCTGAGATTTTCAGATGTGCCTCCTGGGGAGGCTTCTGACTGGGAGCCAGATGGGTGAGGACTGATGCTTGGCTACATTGCAGTGAGGCAAACCCAGACTCCCCGGTGAGTTCAGCCCATACTCCCCCAGGAAGTGGAAGAAGTGCACGCCCCCATCCTACAGGTTTGTGGGCAATGGGAAACTGTTTAGAACAGCCCTGCCAAGTAAGAAGCACTGAATGAGGATTTTCAAAATGTGAGCTCCTTGGAGGCTACTGTCTGGGACCACAGCAAGGAGCTCAGCCTCCTGCTGAAGGCTGGGCTGGCATCAGTCCCAACAGGAGCAGACTCTCCTGTCATCTATCCCCTTCAGTCCACCCAGGGCTGCTGAGCTTGCTCCTGCAAAAGGAACAGCTGGCTGTACCTAATCTGAACCTGGGGACACTAGAGTTGGAGACTCTGACAGAGACTGAGGGACTTAAGCAAGGGCTGCTTTCCCTCACTGAGTGACTGACTGCATGACCCCCAAGTAGGGGACCAATAACCCTATCTCAACTAGCCCAGGCTCATCCCACAGTCTCTCTTCAGAAGACTCCGGAGGAAACCAGGCACCCCAGAAGGAGGCAGAGTAGCTGAAACATGGAGCCTTGGTCCTTTTAGAGAGTTGAACCAGCTCTAAGCTGGAAGAAGCTGACTCTTTTACACAGATTGTCTACTGGACTTCGTGTTTGAGTACAGACAGGTAGCCCAAGGCTGGTTACACAAAACATCCAACAGTAACTTACAGCTGAATCCCACTCCAGTAGAACCACAACCAATAAAACCAATGGTGGGCTTCAGAGGACACCAGAGCTTGACCCAACTAGCCACACAACCAGCAACCCAAAATGGGATTCAGACCCTGCAAGGAACAATGTGGCTGTAAGAGGCAGGTCTTCCAAAGAGACTCAAACACGGTGGTTGAGGTTTACCCTTACAGTCTCACTGACTGAAGCATTAACTCCACCCACAAAAAGGCCAACAGATTTCAACACTCAACTACAATAGGAGTGCACATGAGCCACAAGAAATATTCCTGGAGCATGGAACACAGGTGATCTGGAAGATTGTGCCACTGAGCCCAACAAGACAACTTGTCTTAAAACCCTCAAAACAAGTTTGGGAGACATAGCACATCTACCTAACACACAGAGACCAAATGGGGAGACAAAGAAAAATGTCCCAAACAAAAGAACAAGAGAAATCCCCAGAAAAAAATAAAATGGAAGCAACCCAAACACTAGATGTAGAGTTTAAAATAATGGTTATAAGAACACTCAAGGACCTTAGGGGAAGAAAGGATGATCTCAGTGAGAGCAGGCATTATTAAAAAGGACATAAAAATCAAACAAACAAAAAACAGTCAAGAATGAAAAATACAATATCTGAAATGAAGAATTCACTAGAAGGAATCAACAGTAGGTTAGATGAAACAGAGGATCGAATCAGTGAATTAAAGGACAAGAAAACAGTATCTACTCAAAGAGAAAATGAGAAATAAAAGAGACTGAAGAGAAACAAGGAAAGCCTTAGAGACCTCTGGGACAACATCAAGCATAACAACATCACATCATAGAGATTCTAAAAGAAGAAGAAAGTGAGCAAGGAATAGAGAACCTGTTTGAAGAAATAATGGCAGAAAACATCCTTAACTTGTAGAAGGAAAAGGACACGTAAGTTCAGTAAACGAAGACAGTCCTAATCAAGATAAACCCAAAGAGATCCACACGAAGACACATAATAATTAAAATGACAAAGGGTAAAGACAAAGACAGAATCTTAAATGCAAAAAGAGACAGAAGTTACACACAACGATGTTCTCATAAGGCTGTCCACTGATTTCTCAACAGAAACACTTCAGGCCAGAAGGGATTGGCATGAAGTATTCAAAGTGATGAAAAATAAAGGCATGCAACCAAAAATACTCTACCCAGCAAGGCTATCATTTAAAATTGAAAGCTAAATAAAGAACTTCCCAGGTTAAAAAAACAAACAAAAAACAGTTAAAGGAGTTCATTACCACTACAAACAGCAATGCAAGACATGCTAAAGGACCTGCTATAAGAAGAAGAAATAGAGAAACACAGTCACAAACTCTAAAATGGCAATAAGTACCTATTTATAATAACTTTAAATGTAAATGAATTAAATACTCCAAGTAAATGACACAGGGCAGATAATGGATAAGAAAACAGGACCATATATATGCTGTCTACAAGAGACCTCACAACAAAAGATTCACACAGGCTGAAAGTGAAGGAATGAAGGAAAATATTCCATGCAAATAGAAACAAACCAACAAAAAATGCTAGTATCAATACTTATATATGATAGAAAGACTTCAAAACAAAGACCATAAAAAGACAAAGGTCACTACGCAACACTAAAAAAATCTATCCAACAAGAGGATATAACCCTTGTTATGACCAGAAAGTATACGGCCATGTATTATGAAAAATAGAGACACTTATTGAAAAAGACACAAGATACAAGAAACATTGTACACAGGACAATGATGCCTCAATCCCCTTCAAAGTAGGCACTTTGGGACCTCACACAGTTCTCTCAATCACCATCAGCTGTCCCATCATTATTTTCTTGAATCTCATCAACAGCCTGAAATCTCTTCCCTTTCAAAGGTGATTTTAGTTTGGGGAAAAAGTCAGAAGTTGCAGGGCCCCAAATCTGGGCTGTAGCGAGGCTGAGTCACCTGGGTGATTTGATGTTTTGCCAAAAAACTCTGCACAAGATGTGATGCATGAGCAGGCATGTTGTTGTGATGAAGCTGCCAATCACCTGTTTCCCGTAGCTGCAGCCTTCTGAATCATCTGAATAGTCTCTGTGGAAGAATGTTCAAGCTTAAGGCAAAATTTGATGAGGATTTATTGCTCTACTTGCTCAGTCATTTTGAATGCAAGGGCCACACAGTATGCATGCTCACTCAATGGTGTCTACCATTCCCACTGACTAGTACAGTGAAGTCATCATTGTTCACGCATGTGCATTCCAGTCCCCTCTCCTGGGTTGCCAGGTTCCATGGATGTCGCACAAACCGTTCTCATTATATTAACAATGGCTGAACTTTTTCCAGACAGACCTTGGTATATATAGTCATAGAATAAGATTTTAACACTCCACAGCCAACAATATATAGACTTTCCACACAAAAAAATCAACAAGGTAACAGCAACCTTCAACAACACACTAGATTGAATGGATTTAATTGATATTTACAGAACATTTCATCCCAAAGCAGCAGAGCATATATTCTTCTCAAATGCATATACACATTCTCAGATAAATCACATGTTAGGACACAAAATAAGTCTTAACAAAATCAAGAAGACTGAAATCATACCAAGCATTTTCTTGGATCACAATGGCATGAAACTTGAAATCAACCTCAAAAAATAATTCAAAAACATTCAAATACATGGAGGCTAAATAGCATGTTATTACAAAATAAAGCTGTTGTTAATGAGATCAAGGAAGAAATTAAAAAATTACCTGCAAACAAATGAAAGTGAACACACAATAGCCCAAAATCAGTGGGACAAAGAGAAAGCAGTCCTGAGAGGGAAGTTCATAGCATCAAAGGCCTACCTCAAGAAGAAAATGCTCAAATAAACAATCTAACCCTACACCTAATAGAACCAGAAAAACAACAACATATAAAACCCAGAATAAGTAGGAGAAAGGAAATACTCAAGATCAAAGCAAAGATAAATGACATAGAGACTAAAAATCAATTTGAAAAAATTCAATGAAACCAGGAGCTGGTTCTTTGAAAAGATAAACAAGATTAATTAACCTTTAACCAGGCTCATCAAGAAAACAGAAAGGACCAAAATAAATAAAACCAGAGATGAAAGAGAAGTAACCATTGATATCACAGAAATACAAAAGAATGTTAGAAAATACTATGAATAACCATATTCCAAGAAATTGGACAACCTGGGTAAAATGATAAATTTTTAGAAACATATGATCTTCCAAACTGAATCAGGGACTTCCGGCCAAGATGGAGGCGTAGACAGACATGCTGCGTCTCCCTCGACAACTAAGAAGGAACACAACTACCTCAAAACTAGAAACAAGCAGAAGTTCCAGAAAATCAGACTACATGGAAGTCCAGCAAACAAAGATATAAAGAAGAAATACTCATCCAGACAGGTAGGAGGGGCAGAGCTGAGGTGGAGAGGACGCGGTGTGGTGGCGGCAGCAGCAGCAGGCCGGCAGAAAGCGCAGTCACGTGTTTTAAAAAGTCAGGAGGGACACCTGGGGAGCATTCCCAGCTCCTCACCAGACCACACAGCTCACCATCCCAGCACCAGAGAAAATAAAGCCTCATTACTTCTGACTGTGCAAACCAGTGGGGGTTGGGATGGAGGAAGAAACAGCTGGTCTCAGCAGAGTTCGCTTCTTTAAAGAGCCCCCACGGTCCTAGAACATCCACAGACCCACCCACTCTGGGAACGTCAGCCAGGGCAGCAGCTAGAGGGGCGCCAGTCTGGTGCAGAAGTGGGAGAAATGCCAGGAAAAGGAGCCAGTGCTTGGCAGGCAGCATTGTTCCCTCTCGGACCCCTCCCCCACATACAGCGCCACAACGTGGCGAAACAGGTCGCCCTGTACTGATAAATCCCTAAGGCTCCACCCCTTACAACGTAACAGGAGCTAAGGCTCTAACTGGGACTCGGAGGCAAACAAACACAGAAGCCTGTCAGAATGAGGAGACAGAGAAGTATGGCCCACAAGGGGGAACGGATCAAGGTTCCAGAGGGAGAACTAAGTGACGAGGAGATAGCCAACCTAACAGATGCAGAATTCAAAATGCTGGTGATAAAGATGCTCACAGGCCTGACAGATATTCTTGCATACAGCAGACGCATAAGAGAAGAAGTGAAGGCTATGCTAAGTGAAACGAAGGAAAATCCACACAAAACCAATGGTGAAGAGAAGGAAACCAGGGTTCAAATCAATGATTTGGAACATAAGGAAGAAAAAAAACAGTCAACCAGTGCAGAATGAGGAAGCAAGAATTGAAAAAAATAAGGAAAACTTCCCAAATTTTGTGAAAGAGATGGACAAACAGGTTCGGGAAGCACAGAGGGTCCCGGGCAAGCTGGACCCAGAGGGGACCATACCAGGACACATCATGATAGAGATGCCAAAGGTAAAAGATAAAGAGAGAGTCCTGGGGGCAGCAAGAGAGAGGCGAAGAATTACCTATAGGGGGGTGCCTATAGGACTATCAGCTGATTTCTCAGAGGACACTTTGCAGGCAGGAAAGGACTGGCAAGCAGTATTCAATGTGATGAAAAGCAACCTGCAACTAAGATTACTCTATCCAGCAAGGCTATCATTTGGAATGGAAAGGCAGATGAAGTGCTTCCCAGACAAGATAAAGCTAAAGGAGCTCATCATCACCAAGCTACTATTATATGAAATGTCAAAGGGACTTAAGAAAAAGAAGATCAAAACTATGAACACTAAAATGACAACAAACTCACAACTATTAACTGAATCTAAAAAACAAAATCCAACTAAGCAAACCAGAATAGGAACAGAATCATAGATATGGGGATCATTTGGAGGGTTATCAGCTGGGAGGGGGAAGGGAGAGGGGAAATGGTGCAGGGACTAAGACACATAATCGGTTGGTACAAAATACACAGGAGGATGTTAAGAATAATATAGGAAAGGGTGAAGCCAAAGAACTTATATATATGACCCAAGGACATGAACTAAAGGAGGTGGGATTGCTGGAGGGAAGGGGGGTACTGGGCAGAGGGGAGCAAAGGGGAAAAAAATGAAACTACTGTAACAACATAAGCAATAAAATATACTTTAAAAAAAAAACTGAATCAGGAATAATCAAAAAACCTGAACAGACTGATAACAACTAACGAAACTGAAGCAGTAATTGAACAACTCCCAGCAAACAAAAGTCCTGGACTAGAAGGCTTCACAGGTGAATTTTACCAATTTTCAGAGAACTAACACCTACCTTTCTCAAACTATTACAAAACACTCAAAAGGAGGGTACCCTTCTAAGCTCTTTTTATGAGGCCAGTATTATACTAATTCAAAAACCAGATAAAAACACAACAAAGGAAGAAAATTATTGGACAATATCCCAGATGAACATAGATACTAAAATTCTCAGCAAAATATTAGCAAAATAAATCCAGCAATACATTAAAAGGATCAAATACCATAATCAAGTGGGATTTATCCTAGGGATGCAAGGTTGGTATAATATTCACAAATCAACAAATGTGATACATCAAATAAACAAGATAAAAATCACATGATCATATCAATAAGTGCAGAAAAAGCATTTGATAAAATCTAGCACCCACTGATAATAAAGAATTCTCTGCAAAGTGGGAATACAGGGATCATACCTTAACATAACAAAGGCCATGTATAAAAATCCTACAGTCAACGTCATACTCAATGTGCAAAAACTAAAAGTATTTCCCTTAAGATGAGGTACAAGACAGGGATGCTTTCACCGTTCTTATTCAGCATAGTACTGGAAGTCCTAGCCACAGCAATCAGACAAGAAAAAAGAAATAAAAGGCATGCAAATTGGAAGAAGAAAGTATAACTGTAATTATTCACAGACAACATGATATTGTATATAGAAAACCATAAAGACTCCACACACACAAAAAAAAACTGCTATGCCTAATAAACAAGTTCAGCAAAGTAACAGAATACAAAATCAATACTCAAATTGATGGCATTTTTATACACCAATAAGGAACAATCAAAGGAGAAACTAAGAAAACAATCTCATTTACTATGGCAACAACAACAAAAATAAGGTACCCAAGAATAAATAACCAAGGAGGTAAAGACCTAAACTTGGAAAACCACAGGACAATGAAGAAAGAAACTGAGGAAGATACAAATAAGTGGAAGCATATATTGTGTTTGTGGATTGGAAGAATTAACATTATTAAAATGCCCATACTACCCAAAGCAATCCATAGATCCAACACAATTCCTATTATAATACCAATAGTATTTTTCAGAAATCTAGAACAAATACTCCAAAAATTTATATGGAACCAAAAAATACCCCAATTAGCCTCAGCAATCTTGAGAAAGAAGAACAAAGTTGGAGGGATCACAATACCTGATATCAAACTATACTATAAGACCAATGTAATCAAAACAGCCCGGTACTGGCATAACAACAGGCATACAGATCAATGGAACAGAACAGAGAGCCCAGAAATAAACCTACATCTTTATCATCAATTAACATTTAACAAAGGAGGCATGAAGATACAAGGCAGTAAAGACAGTCCCTTCAATCAATATTACTGGGGAAACTGGACTAGTACATGCAAAAATGTAAAACTAGACCACCAACTTACACCACACGCAAGAATAAACTCAAAATAGATAGAAGACTTAAACGTAAGTTGCAAAACCATAAAAATCCTAGAAGAAAACACCAGCAGTAAAATATCAGCTATCTCACAAGCAATATTTTTGCCAATATATCTCCTAAGGCAAGGGGAAAAAATAAACAAATGAGATTACATCAAACTAAAACACTTCTGCGTAGCTAAAAAAAAAAAAGAAAATCAGCAAAATGAAGATGGGACCAACTGTATGGGAAAACATATTTTCCAATAGTACATCTGGTAACAGTTTCACTTCCAAAATATATAAATAACTTATACATCCAAACACCAGGAAGACAAGCAATCCAATTTAAAAATGGGCAAAGGATCTAAATACACTTCTCCAAATAGGACAAATGGCCCATAGACATATGAAAAAATGTTCAACATCACTAATTATCAGACTGATGAAAATTAAAACCACAATGAGATACCACCTCACACCTATCAGAATGGCTACCATCAATAAATCAACAAATAAAAAGCGCTGGCAAGGACATGGAGAAAAGGGAACCCTTGTGCACTGTTGGTGGGAAAGCAGATGGTGCAGCCATTGTGGAAAACAGTATGGTTTCCTCAAAAAAAGGACAAATGGAAGTGTCTTTTGAACCAGGATTCCACTTCAGGGAACACATCCTAAGAATCCCAAAACACCAATTCAAAAGAATACTTGTGTATGCAATTCTATGTTCATAGCAACACTACTTACAATAGCCAAGATATGGAAATGTCCTAAGGGCCCCTCAATAGGTGAACGGATAAAAAAAGTTGTGGTACATTTACACAATGGAATACTATGCAGCAGTAAAAAATACAAACCCTTACCTTTTGCAACAGCATGGATGGACCTGGAGACTATTACGCTATAATAGTCAGTGAAAGGCAAATACCATATGATCTCACTTTTATATGGAATCTAATGAACAAAATAAACCAATGAACAAAATAGAAACGGAGGCATAGATACATGGAACAGACTGACAGCTGTCAGAGGAAAGGGAGGACTGGATAAAAGAAGGTGAAGAGATTAGCCAAAGAGCATATATGCGTGACACATAGACTTAACACACTATGGGAACTGCCTGAGGGGAGGTAGAAATGGGGAAGGGAGGAAGAAGTGGAGACAACTGTAACAGCATAAAAAATAAAATAATTAAAAAATATCTTTTGTAACAGCATGAATAGAACTGGAGAACATGATGCTAAGTGAAATAAGCCAGTCAGAGAAAGACAAATACCATTTCACCTCACTTATAACTGGAATCTAATGAACATAATAAACTAACAGAAAATAAAATAGAACCAGAGACATAGAAACATGGAACAGACCGATAGCTGTAGGAGGGGCGAAGGGAGGGAGGGAATGGTGGAAGGAAGGGGAAGGGACTAGTCAAAGAACATGTATGAATGAGGCATGGATGTGGACAATGGAGAGGGGCTTCACTGTAGGTAAGAGAGGTGGGCTGGGTAGAGGGGGGCAAAAGGGAAAAAAAAGAAATTGGGACAACTGCAATAGAATAAACAATTAAAATAAAGTAAATGGTTTTAAAAATAAAATTAATGCATTTCAAAAAATAAAAGAATAAAGATCAGAAATAATCTAAACTTCCATAAGCAAAGGTACATCTAAACTATGCATTAAAAAGGAAGTTACATCTGTTCCCACTGCCCCCACAGCAGGATAAAAATTATGAATGACAGATAAACACACATACATATTTACGTATAGTCAAATAATTTACACCAAGTTGGTAACAGTGGTTGCTTCTGGAGAAATAGTAATAGTGGGACTCCCCCCATAGGACGACTTGCTCCCTTGTACTTTCACCATTTTATTGTTAATTTTTTAAAATAATTATTCAGATAATGAATAATTATCTCACCTATATTCAAATCATTTTAAGCCAAATTCATCATCCTTTAACCTAACTTTCTAGCTTCTGATATTGATACTAGTATAATGCTATCATTTATCCACACTTAACACCCCAAAGCCGTCTCTTTCTCTCTCAACAGCCTATGTATAAATACCAAATACTCTTCATTGAAATGCATTCCATTCTCTCCATTCCTATCTAACTACAAAAACTCAGGCTCTTATCATCCCATAAGGAGGCCATAATTAGAGCTTTATGTTATCTCTGCTTCCAGTATTTTCTATCATCTACCTCACAAAGCACTGCCAGACTTAATATTTAAAACTTGGACTTCTCACTCTCACAGAAGTTCCTATAGATGAGACAAAGTCAAAACACTCCACAATCAGCTCCAATCTATCTTCATAATTCTCATTTCCTACCATTTGCCAAACATCTCCTACTCCAGCTATCACCTGGACAATTATGCACGTCTTACCTTTGTTCATGCAGCTTTTTTTTCAGTTTGTGAATCCTACAGTGATGAAAACAGACTACAGTATGTAATATGGTCATTAACTGTTCTCTATTTGTGTGAATACTGAATATGAATAGGCTTAAACACAATAGTTAGACTAGATATTGTAAAGAACTTTTTGCCTCAAATTTAAAGTTATGAGCTGCTGGGTGCATTGCCAATAGACTATTCCAGAATTTTCTACTCTAGAAATATGTAAGTGTCTTATCAAGGTCAGAATAATTTTCTTTGTTTTTAAAGTATTTTGCACATATAACTCATTCAGTTCTCCAGTTTGGTAGTAATCAATGTATCAGTAATAATCTTAGAAAATCTAGTTAATTCTAGTTCTCCAAATAAATATCTAATGTCATACACAGAAAGGCCTCATAAAACACAATTCCTTCTCTGACCTTCAAAAGTGGTTCCACGATACGCATTATATACTCATTAGCTAAAAAGAGAAAACCCCAATTCAATTACTATTTAAAAATGTATTTATACATGTATCTCTAATCTGAAAAAAACTTGAAGGTAGTCTTCTATTTCAGCTAATAAAGAAAAATAAAAAGCTAGATACATTTTAAGCTGTATTAGGAGTAAGAGTAATTCAGGAGAAAGATAACAAAAGCGTATTTAGATCCTTTGCCCATTTTTAAATTGGATTGCTTGTCTTCCTGGTGTTTGGATGTATAAGTTCTTTATATATTTTGGAAGTGAAACCGTTACCAGATGTACTATTGGAAAATATGTTTTCCCATACAGTTGGTCCCATCTTCATTTTGCTGATTTTCTTTTCTTTTTTTTTTTTGGCTACTCAGAAGTGTTTTAGTTTGATGTAATCTCATTTGTTTATTTTTTCCCCTTGCCTTAGGAGATATATTGGCAAAAATATTGCTTGTGAGATAGCTGATATTTTACTGCTGGTGTTTTCTTCTAGGATTTTTATGGTTTTGCAACTTACGTTTAAGTCTTCTATCTATTTTGAGTTTATTCTTGCGTGTGGTGTAAGTTGGTGGTCTAGTTTTACATTTTTGCATGTACTAGTCCAGTTTCCCCAGTAATATTGATTGAAGGGACTGTCTTTACTGCCTTGTATCTTCATGCCTCCTTTGTTAAATGTTAATTGATGATAAAGATGTAGGTTTATTTCTGGGCTCTCTGTTCTGTTCCATTGATCTGTATGCCTGTTGTTATGCCAGTACCGGGCTGTTTTGATTACATTGGTCTTATAGTATAGTTTGATATCAGGTATTGTGATCCCTCCAACTTTGTTCTTCTTTCTCAAGATTGCTGAGGCTAATTGGGGTATTTTTTGGTTCCATATAAATTTTTGGAGTATTTGTTCTAGATTTCTGAAAAATACTATTGGTATTATAATAGGAATTGTGTTGGATCTATGGATTGCTTTGGGTAGTATGGGCATTTTAATAATGTTTATTCTTCCAATCTAATAATAATTAGACTTGCATGTGCAATGCACTGGCAGTTATATAAGCATTGATGTCATATTTTGGCTAGTAGCCAGCTTTGTCTATGCATAGTATATAAGTGGCCTTGAATTGCTGTAAAAAACAATTTTACAAATAAAAAGTGACATAAGTCCACAGGAAGATAAAACAATATGAATTAAAGCCACAAAAAACAACAGTTAATAGACAAAAGGGTCTCAGTATGAAAGCTGATAGTCAAGGATTTTGAAAGAAATTTTTGTTATCTCTGTGTACAAGGAAATAGAAAACAAGGTTAAGAATTTTAGGGAAAATTAGAAACCATTAAAAAAAATTAATGTAATCCATTACATCAACAGGCTAGAGCAGAAAAATCACATGATCCTACCAGTAAATAAAACGAAGGAAAATCCACACAAAACCAATAGTGAAGGGAAGGAAACCAGGGTTCAAATAAATGATTTGGAACATAAAGAAGAAAAAAAGTCAACCAGTACAGAATGAGGAAACAAGAATTTTAAAAAATGAGGAGAGGCTTAGGAACCTCTGGGACAACTTTAAACATGCCAACATCTGAATCACAGAGGTACCAGAAGAAGGGGAAGAGCAAGAAATTGAAAGCTTGTGTGAAAAAATGAAGAAAAACTTCCCAAATTTGGCAAAGGAAATAAGATATACAAGTCCATGAAGCACAGAGTCCCAAACAAGCTAGACCCAAAGAGGACCACACCAAGACACAGCATCATTAAAATGCTAAAGGTTAAAGATAAAGAGAGACTCTCAAAAGCATCAAGAGAAAAGAAGAGAGCTACCTACAAAGGGGTGCCTATAAGACTATCAACTGATTTCTCAAAAGAAACTTTGCAGGTAAGAAGGAACTGGCAAGAAGTATACAAAGTGATGAAAAGCAAGGGCCTACAACCTAGATTACTCTATCTAGCAAAGCTATCATTTAGAATGGTAAGGCAGATAAAAGTGCTTCCCAGGCAAGGTAAAGATAAAGGCATTCATCATCACTAAGCCCTTGTTATATGAAATGTTAGAGGGACTTATTAAAGAGGAAGATCAAAACTACGAACATTAAAATAACCACAAACTCACAAATATCAACAACCGAATCTAAAAAACAAAACAAACTAAGCGAACTAGAACAAGAACAGGATCATAGATGTGGAGATCATGTAGAGGGTTATCAGCCAGCAAGGGGAAGGGAGAGAATAGGGAAAAAGGTGCAGGGATTAAGAAGCATAACTGGTAGGTACAAAATAGACAGGGGGAAGTTAAGAATAGTAAAGGAAATGGAGATGACAAAGAACTTGTATGTACAACCATGGATATGAACTAAGGGGGGAGAATGCTGGAGAGAAGGGGGAAAAGGGAAAAATATTGGGAAAACTGTAATAACATAATCAATAAAATATACTTTTAAACAAAGCTCAATATTATTAAGAACCTTGGTCTTTTCCATTCTTCTGCCAACATATTCTGTTGGGTTAATTTTCTTCATGGTTGTGAGACTACTACAGTTACAGATATCACAAAGATACACAAAAAGGACCATTTCTATCCTGACTGGTGTGGTTCAACTGGTTGAACACTGTCCCGCACTGCAAAATGTCACCACTTCAATCCTTTTTCAGGGTACATGCCTGAGTTGCGGGTTCAATCACCAGCCGGAGTGCATGTGAGAAGCAACCGATTGATATTTCTTTCTCACATAGATGTTTTGCTCCCTCTCATTCTCCCTTCCTTCCCCCTCTAAAAATAAATAAAATATATTTTAAAAAATAGGACCACTTCTCCCAATATCTCTCATTTATTTATAGTCTCTGTTTTTAATGTAAAATTTATGCAAAACGAAATGCACAAATTTTATGTATACAATTCGATGAGTTCACAGAAGAATAACCCAAGAATATTCCATTATTTAAATATATCACTTTGTTTATGCATTCTCTTACTGATAGACATTTGGATGGTTTCTGATTAAGAGTATTAGATATTATAAATAAAGCTGTTATAAACATTCTTATATAATACCTTTTGTGGACCTTCTTTTTTCATTTGGAGGAGAGGTAATATATGAGTAGAATTGCTAGATCACGGAATATAAAGGTCTGGAAAAAATCTAGTCATTTTAACGTAATGAAAACGGTTCAAATGACATCGATGTAACCTAGTAGCCAAGAAGAGTGGACTAGAATGCGCATGTGTAAACAATGACTTCACTGTACTAGTCAGTGGGGTTGGCAGATATCATTGAGTGAGCATGTGTACTGTGTGGCCTCAGTCAAAATGACTGAGCAAGTAGAGCAATGAATCCACATCAAATTTTGCCTCAAGCTTGAACGTTCCTCTGCAGAAACTATTCAGATGACTCAGAAGGCCACAGCTATGGGCAACTGGTGATTGGCAGCTTCCTCACAACAATACACCCACTGCATCACACCTCTGCAGAGTTTTTGGCAAAACTTCAAATAATCTAGGTGACTCAGCCAGATTTGGCACCCTGTGACTGCTGGCTTTTCCCAAAACTAAAATCACCTTTGAAAGGGAAGATTTCAGACCATTGATGAGATTCCGGAAATTACAATGGGTCAGCTGATGGCGCTTGGCAGAACCGTGTGAGGTCCCAAAGCGCCTACTTTGAAGGGGACTGAGGCATCATTGTCCTATGAGCAATGTTTCTTGTATCTTCTTTAATAAATGTCTCTATTTTTCATATTACATGGCTGGATACCTTCTGAACAGACCTCAATGTCTAACTTTATAAAAAACTGACAAATGCTTTTCCAAAGTGGTTGTACTATTTTTCATTTCAAACAACACATAAGAAAGTTCTGTTTGCTCCACATTTTTGCCAATATTTGGTGTTGTTAGTTGTTAAACAAAGAGGCATATTAAAATTTTCAAGAGTTTATTTGAGCATACATCAGTTCCAATCAAGAAGCGCCAAACTGAAAGTTAGGAGCACTCCACCAACAGCAGCAGCAGGTGGAGAAGAGGAAGCTAGCAAGGAAATCATTTGATTGGCTACAGCTTAAGGACTCGCCTTATTTGGGAAATCCTCGTTGGCTATAATGAGTTGTCCTTAAATTTCATAATCTAGGATTTGAGTGCACTGATTCTGGCTTAGGCTTTAGTTTGCTTGGTAGGTTACCAAGGCATTAGAGACACCTCAGTCTAATATGGCTTCCTTGTTTAATGACTTTAACAAGGTCTTTTTAATTTTAGGCATTCTAGGGTATACATGGTGATATCTCATTGTGGTTTTAATTTTAATTTCCCTGAAGCAATTTTTCATGTATTTAATGGTCATGCATGGATCTTCTTAATCTAAAAGATCTTTGCTTTAACAATGATCACCAACAAAGAAGGTTCACTTTGCAACAGATAAAATGTAAGACAGCTATTTGTATATTAGTAATGAAAACAAATTTAAAGTTTATCTCTGTACACTGACTACCGGTAGCTTCCTGAGCACACACCACTGTTTTCTACTTCCATATCTTTGCAAATAATAATTTCCTGGCCCAGGAGGCCTCTCCATCTTTCTGCACTCTGACCTAGTCAGCCTTCAAATCTCTGCCCAGGAATGCATTACTTTCTTTATGAAGTACTTCCTGACTCTCCAAATATATGGGTACAGGTAATTATTCTATCTTCTGTCTTGTATTTTAGTATATGTAATACATGCAATGTAACTTCCTCCAGGGCAAGAAACATGTTTTACTTGTCTTTATAACCTCAGTACCTAAAAAAACACAAGCAAATAATGGCTTAAAAATATCAAATGAATATATTCACAATTCTAATGCTTTTTTTTTTTTAATATTTTTTAAATCTATTTTTAGAGACTGGGAAGGGAGGGAGAAATAGAGGGAAAGAAACATCAATGTGTGGTTGCCTCTCGTGTGCCCCTGAGTGGGAATTGAATCAGTGACCCTCTGGTTCGCAGGCCGGCACTCACATCACTGGGCCACACCAGCCAGGGTTCTAACGCTACTTTAGATGTGATTCACTTTTGTCATCCACACACAGTAACTGAGGCTTCCAGACTGTATCATGCTGAATGCTGGCCCCCAAAAAGATATGGCCCCCCAAACGTGATTAAGGCTCTTAAAAGGAGGAGTTTTTTCTGGGTGGACCCTAAATACAATCACATGTATCCTTTTTAGAAGGAAGCAGAGGAAGTTCTGAGACTGAAGAGGAGAAATGTGACCAAGGAGGCAGAGATTAGATGGTGGTGGCCACAAACCAAGGAATGCCTGGAGCCACAAGAAGCAAGAAGAAGCAAGAAAAGGATTGTACCTAGAGCCTTTGGCAGAGCGCCACTTTTGATTTCAGACTTCTGGCCTTCAAACTGTGAGTGAATACATTTTTGTTATTTTAAGCTACCCAGTATGTGGTAATCTGTTAACAATAGTCATCGGTAACTAATATACTTACTTTCTCTTCAGTCTTTTTTTCGTAATGAATTTTACCTAAAACCAAAATATCTATCACAATTTTAAATTTCTACCATGGTCTGATTTCAATCCGTTAATATACAGGTATCAATTACTTAAACACCTAAATATGTATTAGACGTGTAAAGTATATAATAAAAATAATAATTTCTATTGTGCAGCTGACCAAAGAAATTCATAAAGTAAATTCAAAAATGTTAAATACACAGTTTTTAAAAAGGTGAAACATTATTTCAGCCATCTGTTAATTAGTGAACACTTATTAGATGACTACTCTCTGTGAAAGGCTGTTTTTAAAAGACTAAGCACAACACTACTCCAAATACTTCATCTTCCTCTCTTTGCAACTATTACTATCACATAACCACATACCCCAATGTCCTTCCTTCTACTTCTTTTGACCAGTTCCAGTTTTACAGACCTATATACGACATTTTCTTTTGCACAGGAACTGTATTTCTTAAGCAGTGGTACAATGTCTGCCCCCCAAAATGAAATTCAAAATATTCTAAAAGCACAGCTGCCAATATTCATGGAAATCTTCCAAACACATTCCATTAAAAAGCACATGCTATGCCTTTGAACATTTCAAAACAATGCTTTAAATACTACATGCCCCCAATGTGAATGTTGTTTTTAAAAATAACATTAAAAGTCTAAGGAGAACCTACATCAGGCATTTTTACTTATGAACAAAACATTAGAAATGAATTTCTTTAAAATCCAGAGAGAATCCTATACTAGTCACCCAAACAGCCTTTGGATGGCCATGCAGGGTGTCTTGTATACAAAAAAAAAATGTCACAACTTGACATCTGTCAAACCTGAAGTACAGCTGGGAGCAGACCCTTCAAAGCCCTGGTAAGGTGCCAGGCCCCATAATTGTGACTCAGAAAGAAACCAGAGGGCAAGGAAAGACGAAGGGATGAAGATACATATTAATGTGGTTAGCAATCAACCACTAAGCACTCTGAATTAAAATGTTATTCTATTCTTTAATTGCACTGTCTGCCTCCGCACAGCTTAATTCACACAAAAGAATTTTGGAAAGTAGGATATAGTAACCAGTCAACCTCAAATGCCTACAAATAAATTAGAAAAAGTCTTTGAAAAGTTCTGATATGAACAACAGAGACAAATCTTTCTCAAACCATACTTCAAATTCACTGTAACGTTTCTTAGTGTAGGCTCTATTACATGAAACATGGGGACTTTCTAACAGATTTCTGAGCACTTAATACCTTTGCGCAAATTGTGGAGTCTTCTTTGCTCACAGCCTCATATTTCTCCTAAAATAGAAAAGGCTAACACATGGCTCCAACATAAAAAGAATGTTGATTACTAATCTAACAACATTATTCTGGAAACTCTGTATTTTAAATAAATCCTGATTTAATTTTATTCCCATGAGATTTATGTCTTAGTCTGAAAAGTTAAATTTAAAACATTTGATAAGAGTTCACCTTATATTATTACTGCAGTTAACATAAGCATTCTTTTTTTCATCTTTGAGAATCTGTCAAAAAGAAAGTACAAAATTTTCAGAACCAGAAGACGGAGATAAATAAAAGTCATTCTCAAAACATACAGTTAATTTTAAAACTATGTCTTTTTTCTTTCTTAACCTTTTCTTAAAAAGACTTTATTTATTTATTTTTTGAAATAGGGGAAGAAAGGGACAAAGAGAGGGAGAGAGAAACATCAATGTGTGGTTGCCTCTCGCACACCCCCAACTGGGGACCTGGCCCACAACCCAGGCCTGTGTCCTGACTGGGAATCTAACCGGTAGCCCTTTGGTTCACAGGGCAGTACTCAATCTACTGAGCCACACCAGGCAAGGCTATATCTTTTCTTAAAAGCAATTGAACACTAAGTATTTACTGAGTGGCTACCATACCATATTCACTGAGTGGTCCATTTTACACTAAGAGGGCTTTGAAGGAGATAAAGAAATACACAGCCACCACCTCAAGCAGACTTCTGAGCAAGGATAAGCCTGCCTATATCCAAAATATTACAAGCATGTTCTCTGTTGGGTACAGGAATACAGAAATAAATAAAACCATTGCTCTCAAGGAGTTTACAATGGTCAGTGAAATATACATGGTAACCAACAATTGCTGACTAAATAAGAATAAAAGAAAATTTACTAATTAAAATATTCTTCTCTTCAAAAAAATTTTACCACGTGGATATACTACCTATTGAAAATGATAAATGAATTCACAAAATTGTAAAACTATAAAGCATTGCAATATATTTATAAGTAATATGGATACAGAGAGGTCAGAGAATTCTCCTAGAGAAGCTGTCTGGGAAGACTTCACAAAGAAGGAAATCCAAATAAAGGGATGCAGGAAAGGTAATTCAAAGAAAAGGATGCAATCTGAAGAAAAGGATGCAAGTACAAAAGCATGGAAATGAAGGAACATTGGGGGCTGGGACTGAGGTAGGGTAGCAGATCAGCCTGGAGATGCAGGGCAGGGCCTTGAGGGCAGTGTGCAGAAAACTGGAGTTTATTCTGGAGTCTAGAAGAACCAATGCAAGGTTCTAAGTTTGTGGGTGGATTTGTATTTCAAAAAAATAACTAGGTTATCCAAGGTGTGCAGGATAGACTGGGGAGGTGAGAAAGGAGTGGGTAAGAGAGAAAGGGAATAAGATCAAAAGTAGAGAAAAAGAGATTAAAAGTGCAGGAAAGCAATGATGAAGGCCTAAATTAAAATAGTTGGACCCTGGCTGGTGTGGCTCAGTGGATTGAGCGTTGACCTGAGAGCCAAATGTCGCTGGTTCGATTCCCAGTCAGGGCACATGACTAGGTTGCACGTCGGGTCCCCAGTTGGGGGCGTGAGTGAGAGGCAACCACACAGCGATGTTTCTCTCCCTCTCTTTCTCCTTTCTCTAAAAACAAATAAATAAACAAACAAACAAATAAATTATTTTTAAAAAATAGTTGGCAGCAGGTAGTCAACAAGGAATAGTCTTGAAATGAATTTGGAGGCACAAGTAACAGGTGTTATTAAATATTCACACCCCTACCCCTCAAAAAAAAAAAAATAACAACAACAAAAAAAAACAACCTATTTTAATGACATCACTAGTTAAAAGACCAACCAGGAAAGAAATCAGGACAGTTTTTAAGACGTAAATAGGATCCAGCTAAAAGTAGAAAAAAGGCTATTTCAAAGATTACAATTACTTCAAGCACTAATACTCCGTATGAACTAAAACTCACTTTGCAAAAGCATCTTGGTAAGTGCAAATACTATTACAGTAAAACACTCTAAATATCTACCTTTCTTCTACAGGTATTTTATCAGCAAAGGGGTAAAGTTGGTTCTACCAGGAACAAAGACATAAAATAAGTATTTCGTTCCTTACATGTCCACCTGCTGTTACTCCTACTCATTTCTTCCTTCAAACAATCTTCTCTAAGAAATTTGTGAGTGGAAAGTATGTTTTTGCAAAAAATATGAGAACTCAAGAAAATGAGCTACTTTGTTTTTCCTCTAATGCAAGAGATACACGATATATCTTAAGACAATTGCAAAATATGACAAATAGGAAACAAAAAATGGACTTAAAAACACAAGGAAATGTAAAAATTAGTGTTGCACATGTTTACATGGAAATTCTTTTTATAGGTTACAATGACACCTTGTGGTAAGACTTTTTAAATTATATTTAAGTTATCTTAGAAAATATTTTTACAGCAGAGATATAATAAGACTGGTTTAGTAAATAGGAAAGAACAAAACCAGTGCTGAGATGGTATAAACATGGACTACAATCCATTTGCAAAATTAAGGACAAAAAAAAAAAAAATCACACTTTAAAAAATGTCACAATATTAAGACAGGCAAAAGCACCTTACTAACTATTAATATAAAGTACACTATTCCCTTCACTTAAGTTAAATTATAAATTTTTTAATGATGTGAAAAGAAACTAGTTTTGTTATGTGAGGCAAAATTTAATGTTGGCAATCCCTTTACATGAAAATATTGACACTCTATAAGCTATAACAGTAATTTGACGCCATTACTCCTTTCTTACCAATTAAACAATAGATAATGCAGGTATCCCCTGCTTTACACCACTTTGCTCTTATGAAAGACCTACATTTGTACCTGTGTTCTCTAACCAAAAGAAATCTGAAGACGGTTTTCGCTTTAAGAGAAAAGGCAAAAAGTGAAAACAGCTTTCAGTGTTTGTTTTGCAGTGAGGCAAATAACACTTATGGACGCAGCATGCACCCCAAACGAGTGAGAATGGCCCTGGCCGCGCCAAGTTCTTTCACCAGGAACTACACTTACCATCTCAGCATCAAGTTGCCATAGCTTTGAACTGTCTGTGAGCATCTGTGCTTTATCTGGATATATTTTGTGCACCCGTTAGCAAGATGTGTCCTAAGGTGATTGCTTCTTCACTTTAAGCCATTTCGACTTACAAAAGGTTTCATAGGAATGCTCTACTCTAAGATTATAGGGGGAAACCTATACACTTTAAATATTTCAAGTTTTATTAATCCAATAATACTATGTCTACTAAACTATACAAAACTTCAGTAAACATAAAGAAAAGTTAATGTTGGAGTTTGCACACCCCTTTTTGAATCTCTTCGAAATAATAATCTCCCTTAGCATCTACAACACCATGATCACCTCCTATCTCACTGACCTTTCTCACTGTGCTTTAATTGTTCCCTTTCTCCCTCACCATGAGAAACCTCTGGTCTGCTGCTCCATTTCTGTAAGAAAAGTAAAGCTATCTCTCTCACAGCTTCATTTATTACATCTGAAAGACACTCAAATTTACACCCACATTCCTAACCTCTCTCCCAGCTCATAACTCCCTCTCCTCACAAGTCTTATCTATAGAGGAAGGTCAACATAACAAGAATTAAGCTAATTAGCTTCAAATTTTCTACTGCCTCCTTACAAAAATCCATCATCACTATCCTCCCCCTTATTCCTTAGCACCCACCTCATTCTCCAACTCCTATAAGTAATAAGTTATTAATCCTGCTGGTCCTTCTTCATCTATCTGCTTACTCTAACCATTCTTCTCCATCAGCCTCTAGAACAAAACCTCAAATATTTTAACTTGGTTTATTTTAACAGAACTCCCTAAACAGTGTCCCAGATGTTGGTCTTTCTTCATCCTTGCATAGCCTACAAATATCTACCAGGGCAACCTTTTCTGTTCAGTTTCCATCACTGTAACTCCTATTATAATCCCTCCTATTGTTTACTGGATCAAATTTAAACTTCCTCAGCCAAACTCAAACCCCTGCATTAGCCAACTCCCTATAGAAATGCAAACATTTCATTTTGCTGCCCCACAAGGTCCCTTTTGCTAGAGCCAACTAAGTTTGCTTTCAAGTTCCTCATATATATGTTGCTTATTCTTGCCTTCACAACTCCGTTCATGTAATTATGACAAATGAAATACCTTAAATCTTTTCAATTAATCCACAAATCAAGATCAGAATAAAACTTAAACCCCTACACTCTGAACAATCACAAAACTATTTTCAGAGTTTACAGTTACTCTGAAAGGAAATATAAAGAACAGTTTCTGCCTTCCCGGTGCTTGCCTCAGAGTATTTATTCTATGTTCCGTCACATCTGCATTTTCCCCTGCTAGAGCTCTATAACTAGGCAACTAACTTTCCAAACTCTAAGTTCCTCAAAGGAAAAACTACAATCTTACACTTTTTTGGTGATCTCCATAGCTCCAAGTCCAGTAAACCTAATGACAGAAAACTGATTCAAGAAATTTCTGTGATATGAATCGTACTTTCCCATAGGCTTACAAGAGAAAGCTTGGGGAAGGATGTCCCAAAGAACATTGTTTGCTAATCAAATATGTACGTCTTATGATAGTTTATCTATCAAGATATTTCTGCCTCACCCTGACTGGTATGGTGGCTCAGTTGGTTGGGCACTGTCCCACAAAGCAAAAGATCACACATTCAATTCCAGGTCAGGGCATGTGCCTGGGTTTCAGATTTGGTCCCTGGTAGGGGTAAATACAAGACGCAATTGATCAATGTTTTTCTCTCACTTCAATGTTACTCTCTCTTTCTTTCTCCATCACTTTCCCTCTCTCTAAAAATAAACAAATAAAATCTTTTTTTTTTTTTTTTAAAGATAGTTTTGCCTCAAAAAAATTCTGGGCGCTGAGACCAGTGGAATCCTGGAATCACAGAGGAAGACAATAGGAAGGTTTCCTTAAAACAGCCGGAGGTGCAGGAGGACTGCGAGTGGCTCAGACTGTGGGAAGCTGTGTGAACTGAGTCAGGGTGGGGAATCCCTGGACTGGCAGGTCTAAGCCGGGGGCCCCATGCCCCAGGTGCATGCATCGTGGTGCCACTGAACAGAAAGGAGCAGAGCGGGGCCAGGAGAGCTGCGACAGAAACGCGGGCTCGGTGGGGGCCCCAGGCAGGCGGGCAGTGCGCACAGATGAAAGGTGAAACACTACAAGCCAGGGACAGACACAGCCCGGTGCTGAGGCTTGGAGCACAGAGACTTCTTGGGAGGAGGAGCGAAGATAGGACCCAAGGCTGGGCGGGGACTAGGAACATGCACGCTGGCTTGCCAACAGAACAGTGTTGCTAGAGAAGCCTGAGGACTGCTGGCAGGTGCAGCAGGACAAGTGGGGAGAGACCCAACTCAGAGGGGCTCACAGCAGAAAATTACAGCAGGCCTATGAGGGAGAGAAAAGCAGCCGCAGAAATCAGCCAGATCCCCTCACAGCCGGCTAGCCAGCCAGCCAGCCAGCCAGAAAAAATCTGAAACTCATGGAATTTTGACCAGGTATGGATCCAGAAAAAGAAGACTGCACACAAAGGCTGAACTGAGTAAAAACTTTCTTTCTTTCATATATATATGTTTTTTTATGTCACTATTATTTTTTTATCTTATATATTTATTTTATTTTATTATTTTTTATTTTATTTTTATTTATTTTATTTTATTCCATTTTTTTTAATCTGTTTCATACCTTCTCTCCCTCCCATCCTTCTTCTTCAATTTTTGTTTGTTTGTTTGGTTGTCTATTTTGTTTAGCCTTTTACACTAGATATATAGCATATAATTGCTATATAAACCTAATACTATACACTTCCACTTTCTTACTTTATTCTGCATTCTTCCTTCTCTTTTTTTTTTAACATACAATGTAAATCTTACTTACTGTCTTGCACAGCCTTGATCCTACTTCCTACTATTATTATTCTATCACGCCCCCACCTCAAAAATCACTTTTTTTAAAAATTTAAAACAACTCTTACCTATTTCTCCTATAGTATAATAGTCTTAACCTCACTACATTTATATTAATACTGGCTCATTTGCTGCCGATAGTGGGATAAAGGGTGGGGGATATTTTTGAGGGTGTGGGTTTCTTGCCTGGGCTGTGTGTTTATGTTTTAACAGCATCTCCACAAAAGAACTCAAGACAAGGTGGGCAGAGTGACTCTCAATCAACTAGCCAGAGGGAAGGTCCCACCAAAGAGTAACTGAAATATAACAAGACAGCATAAACAAATGACATAAAGGGTATCCCAAGAGCGTCAGGCTCAGGAGATCAAAAGAGACTGCACCACTGAAACCCCCAGGTCTCCTAAAAAGAATCTCATACCACAAAGGTGGGAAATCAAAACAGACAAATCTAATAAACAAAAACAAACAAGAATAATACAACATGGGAAGACACAGAAACAATCTCCCAATGAAAGAAAAAGAGGAATCCCCAGAAAGAAAGGTAGATGGAATATACATAAGCCAAATATCAGACATGGAATTCAAAATAATGGTGATGAAGAAGCTCCATGTACTTGACAACCTCAAAGATAACTACGACAAACTCCAAGGAAGTTACCAACATCTCCAAGAAAATTACAGGGAACTTATGGAGAACTACACCAGCATAAAATAGGACACAAAAACTATTAATAAGAACCAGGAAGAAATGAAGAATACAATTTCTGAACTGAAGAACACAGAATCAATCAAAAGCAGGCTAAACGAAGCACAGGAAAGGATCATTGAGTTAGATGGCAATGTAGAAAAAAATTCCCAGACAATACAAAATGAAAAAAGATTTAAAAAGTATGAAGAGAGTTTAAGAGAATTGCAAGACAACATGAGACGAAACAATATTCGAATCATAGGGATACAAGAAGGAGAAGAAGAGCAAGGAATATAAAACCTGATAAGAAAAGTAATGACAGAAAATTTTCCTAACCTGATGAGAGGAAAAGTCATGCAAGTCCAGGAAGCACAGAGTTCCAGTGAAGAGGAACCCCAAAGGCCCACTCCAAAGCACATCATAATTAAAATGGCAACATTCAAAGACAAAATGAGAATCCTAAAACAGCAAGAGAAAAACAGCAAATAACATACAAGGGAGCTCCAATAAGGCTATCAACTGATTTCTCAACAGAAACACTACAAGTCAGAAGGGAATGGTCAAAAATATTTCAAGCAATGAAAAACAAAGGCCTACAACCAAGACTACTCTACCCAGCAAGGCTCTCATTCAAGATAGAAGGTGAAATAAGGAGTTGCTCAGACAAAGGAAGACTAAAAGAATACATCTCCACCAAACCAGCATTGCAAGAGATGCTAAAAGGAATGCTTAAAAAAAAAGGGAAAAAAAAAAAAAGAGAGAGGAGAAGAACATGGGTACAAAGGGAAATGAATAAATACATGTCAATAATAACCTTAAATGTAAATGGACTAAATGCTCAAATTAAAAGACATAGGGTAGCGGAATGGATACAAAAACAGGACCTACATATTTGCTGTCTACAAGAAACACACCTCAAAACAAAAGATTTACACAGACTGAAAGTGAAGGGATGGAAAAAAGTATTCCAAGCAAATGGACATGAAAAAAAAAGCTGGGGTAGCAATACTCATATCAGACAAAACAGATTTCAAAGCAAGGGCCATAAAAAGAGACAAAGAAGGCCATTTCATAATACTTAAGGGAACAATCCATCAAGAAGATATAACTCTGGTAAACATATACACCCAACATAGGAGCACCCAAATATATAGGAAAATACTAGAAGACCACAAGAAGGATATTAACAGCAACACACTCATAGTAGGGGACTTTAACACTCCATTATCAACAATACACAGATCTTCAAAGCAAAGACACACCAAGGATATAGAGGCATTGAACAACACACTAAACCACATGGACTTAACTGATATATATAGAACATTTCACCCCAAAGAAGCAAAATATACATTCTTTTCAAATGCACATGGAACATTTTCAAAGATAGACCACATGATAGGACACAAAACAAGCCTCAACAAATTCAAGAAAATTGAAATTATATCAAGCATCTTTTCAGACGAAAATGCCTTGAAACTAGAAATCAACCTCAAAGAAAAAAATCAAAGACATCCAAACTCATGGAGAATGAGTGACATGATATTAAATAATGAATGGGTTAACAATGACATCAAGGAAGAAATCAAGAAGTTTCAGGAAACTAATGATCATGAACACACAACAACCCAAAACCTATGGGACACAGCAAAAGCAGTCCTGAGAGTGAAGTTCATAGCAGTACAGGCCTACCTGAAAAGGACAGAAGAATCTCAAATAAAAAAAATCTAACCCTACAGCTACAAGAATTAGAACAACAACAACAAACAAAGCCTAGGGCGAGTAGAAGGAAGGAAATTATCAAGATCAGAGCAAAATTAAATGACATAGAGACTAAACAAACAATTCAAAGATCAACAAAAGTAGGAGCTGGTTCTTTGAAAATAAAAAAAAAGAAATCGACAAGCCTTTAGCCAGGCTCATCAAGAAAAAAAGAGAGAAGACCCAAATAAACAAAATCAAAAATGAAAGAGGAGAAATCACGACTGATATCACAGAAATACAAAGGATTGTAAGAAGTTACTACAAACAACTGTATGGCAAGAAACTTGAAAACCTAGATGAAATGGACAAATTTCTAGAAACATACAATCTTCCAAAACTGAATGAAGAAGTAGAAAGTCTCAACAGACCAATAACAAAGAATGAAATTGAAACAGTAATTAAAAATCTCCCAGCACACAAAAGCCCTGGACCAGATGGCTTCACAGGCAAATTTTACAAAACATGTAGGGAAGAACTAACTCCTACCCTCCTCAAACTATTCCAAAAAATCCAAGAAGAGGTAAAAATCCCAAACTCTTTCTATGAAGCCAGTATTACCCTAATTCCAAAACCAGGTCAAAATACAACAAAGAAAGCAAGCTACAGGCCAATATCATGGATGAACATAGATACTAAAATCCTCAACAAAATATTGGCAAACAGGATCCAGCAACACATTAAAAAGATCATACACCACGATCAAGTGGGATTCATCCCAGAGATTCATGGGTGGTTTAATATTCGCAAATCAATAAATATAATACACCACCTAAACAGAATGAAAGACAAAAATCACATGATCATATCAACAGATGCAGAAAAAGCATTTGATAATATTCAACACCCATTTATGATGAAAACACTCAGCAAAATGGGAATAGAGGGAGCATACCTTAACTAATCAAGGTTATATACGAGAAACCTGAAACCAACATCATACTCAATGAACAAAAACTAAAAGCAGTCCCCCTGAAATCAGGAACTAGACAAGGTTGTCCACTCTCTCCACTCCTATTCAACATAATGTTGGAAGTGCTAGCCACAGCAATCAGACAAGAAAAATAAATAAAAGGCATCCAAATAGGGAAAGAGGAAGTAAAACTATCATTATTTGCAGATGACATAATATACATAGAAAACCCCATAGACTCCACTAAAAAATTACTCAATATAATAAGCGAATTTGGCAAAATAGCAGGGTACAAAATAAATATACAGAAATCTAAGGCATTTCTATACACCAACAATAAAATATCAGAGGTAGAAACAAAAAAGAAAATACCATTTACTATAGCAACAAGAAAAATAAAGTACCTAGGAATAAACTTAACCAAAGAGATAAAAAGACCTGCACTCTGAAAACTACGTACACTGAAGAAAGAAATTAAGGAAGATACAAATAAATGGAAGCAAGTACCATGTTCATAGATGGGAAGAATCAACATCATTAAAATGTCCATACTACCCAAAGCAATTTACAGATTCAATGCAATCCCTATTAAAATACCAATGACATATTTCACAGACCTTGAACAAATACTTCAAAAATTTATATGGAACCAAAAAAGAGCCCAAATAGCCAAAGCAATCTTGAGACAGAAGAAAACAGCAGGAGGAATCACAATACCAGACATCAAACAATACTACAAAGCCACTGTGATCAAAAGAGTCTGGTACTGGCATAAGAACCAAAATATAGATCAATGGAACAGAATAGAGTCCAGAAATAAAACCAGGACTATATGGTCAACTAATATTTGACAAAGGGGGAAGGAGCATAAAATGGAGTGAGAAGAGCCTCTTCAACAAATGGTGCTGGGAGAACTGGACAGGGACGTGCAAAAAAATGAAACTAGACCACCAACTTACACCATACACCAGAATAAACTCAAGATGGATCAAAGACTTAAATGTAAGCCGTGACACCATAAAAGTCCTAGAGGAAAACATAGGCAGGAAAATAAATTTTTTTTTTAAAAAGGAAATATTTAAAACATATTTTGGATTGAATAAAAAGAACAGCATATCAAAATTTATAAAATGCAGGTAAAGCTGTGCTTGGATGGAAATTTACAGCTTTAAACAGTTATATTAGAAAAGAAGAAAGGTCTCAAATGAATAATCTTAGCTTCCATCACATGAAAAGGGGGGTGGGGTAGCATACTAAGCCCAAAGTAAGAAGAAAAAGGGAAAATAGTAACAGTAGGGTAGAAATCAATGGAACAGAAAACAGAAAAATGGGGCGGGGTGGGGGGTGGGAATCAATGAAATAAAAAAATTTTTTTTGAAAAGACTAACAAAGTTGACAAACTTTTAGCTAGATTCACCAAAAAAATAAGAAAAAAGAAACAAATTACCAAAATAAAAAAGGGACCGTCATTACTGGTTCTATGTTTAGATACAATTAGTTAACATTGTGTAACAACTGCATACAGTTAACATGCTGTACAGGTTTGTAGTAGGCTGTACCATCTAAGTTTATACAAGAACACTCTATGATGTTCACACAGTGACTAAATCACCTAATGATGCATTTCCTAGAATGTATTCCCATTGTTAAGCAACACATGACTGTAATTCTCCCATGATCATTGACACAAATTCCTTAACAAAATTTAGGAAAACCAAATTTAGTAACATGTAAAAAAGATTACACAGCATGATTCAATGAAATTTATCCCAGGAACACAAGATTGGCTTAACCTCTGAAAATCAGTTAATATAACACACCATATTAACAGAATAAAGGATAAAAATCATATGACATCTCACAGCATGCGGGGAAAAAAAATCAAAACCCAATACCCATTCATGATTAAAAACTCTCAACAAACTAGGAACAGATGTAACTTCCTCAAACCTAATAAAAGACATCTACAGAAAACCTGTAGCTGACATCATACTTTATGAAAATCTGCATACTTTTCACCCTAAGACCAGGAATGATGCAATGTACTCTCAACACATCTGTTCAACATCTTAATAGACGATCTAGCCCATACAATAAGGCAAAAATGAATGACAGGATATATTAACGTTCAGATTGGAAAGAAAATAGAATTGTTTAAGTCACAAACATGGTTATTTATGCAGAAATAATATACAAAAATTGATTGCAGTTCGAATAGCTAGCAATGAATAATCTTAAATCCAAATTATAAAGACTCCATTTCCAATAACATCAAAAATTATCAAAGCCTTAGGAATATATTTAATAAAAGTTAAGATTAAATATTAAAAACTAAAACACATTGTTGAGAGAAATTAAAATCTAAATAATGGAAAGACATTACATGTTCATAGGTTGGAAGACAATTAAGTTAGCAATTCTTCCCACACTGATCTATGGATTGAATGCAAACCCTATGAAATCCCTGCAAATGTGTTTGTTTGTCTTTTGTAGGAATTGACAAGCTAATCTTAAATTTTATATGTAAATGGAAAGGAACCAGAATCACTTTTGAAAAAGTTGGGAGGATCTACACTACCCATTTTGAAACTTAAGATAACACACAGTAATCAAAACAGTGTGGTAACTGGAGTAAAGGTAGGACTTAATATATGGATGGACCAAAATTGAGACTCTAGAAATAAATATTTATATTATACGCAACATATTTTTTTACAAACGTATCAATACAATTCAGGGGAAAACAACCTTTTTAGCGAACGGTGCTAGAACAACTTATCATCTACTTGACATAAAAAACAAAAGAACTTAGACCTCATCTTACATTGTACACATAAGTTAATTGAACGTGGATCCTAGATTTAAATGAAGGAGCTAAATTCAGAAGAAAATCTTTGTGATTTTGAATTAAGCAAAAGTTCTTAAACAGAACATCAAAAGCATAAGCCATAAAAGAAAAATATGATAAATAAGACTTCATTAAAATATTTTGCACTTTAAAGAGAGCAGTAAAAAATAAGAAAACAAGCCACAGACCAGGAGACAAATCTTTGTAAATATCTCTCTAATAAAACATTTTTATCCAGAATATATAAATTTTTACAATTCAATAGTAAAACAATAAAAACCCAGCTAACAAATGGGCAAAAGACTTGAGTAGACATTCCACCAAAAAACTTATTATAAATGGTTAGGCACATAAAAAGCTCAACATCATTGTGTTTAAGGAAAGGCAAATTAAAATCACAATGAGATACTACTAAATGGCTATAATCAAAAAGACAGATGATACCCAGTGTTGGTGAGGATATGGAGAAACTGGAATCCCTGTACTTACCTGGTAGGAATGTAAATGGTATAGTCACTTTTGAAAACATTTTGGCAGTTTATTAAAAGGTTAAAAACAAGTACCATATTTTTCGCACTATAAGATGCACCTGACCATAAGACGCACGTAGGTTTAGAGGAGCAAAACAAGAAAGAAAGAAAAAATTCTGAACCAAATGATGTACTAAAATATTTAATAAAATACAACAGAATAATATTTCAACCATGTGAAGTGAAGAGCAGTCAACAACAGTATTAAGAACCATCATCACTGTCATTAACAAATGAGGAGAGATTTTAAGGTCTAAGTACTTTTCTAGTTTTCTGGGAACTCCAAGAACTCATCATCACTAGTGTCAGAATTTATGGGGGCCTTTAATAACAGGCATTGAGGGAGTTAAAAGGTATCCCTAGTTGTAACAGTCACTGAGAGTATCACTATCCTAGTTATAATTCTGGAAGACTACCCCCAGTGCCAGTTATGGTAGTGATACCCATTAATCCCCTCAGTGCCTGTGTTACTATTAGAATAGTAACCCCACCATAACTCCCTTTATATACTACAAACTTCAGCATTTATGGCTGCTCACCCAGTTACTGCTGGCCTCCTCACACAGAAATCTGGTGTGCACTGGAAACCATATGGAGGTAGACGAGACAGCTGTAGCATCTAAGGGAGCGAGTAGCCAGCCCAGAACATGTTACTTCAGCTCCACCCATCTGCCTCTCAGGATTGGCAGAGCCTAAGACACAGTGATTGGTGATTGGGGGCGGTTCCAGTGACACAGACCCCACCCAGTGTCAGAGACAACTGGCAATTGGCACTGTGCCTCATACCTGTTATTAGCCTCAGCTGTTTCAACAGGTCAGTGGTTGTAGCTGGGAGTGTCAGGTGGTTCTCTGCACTCTCCCGGGTCCTGGGTGATGTGCAGAGGTGGACGGAAGGCAACTGACTAGACGCCCTGAGATTCCACAGTAAAGTGGGACATTTAAGCATCCCCAGGGGTTTCGCGTGGGTCCACCACTTCCTCTTCTAACAGCTGTTGCCATCGCTGACAGGTCAGGTAATACACATCACAGTCTATGCCGCAATATTCTCTCCAAAAGAGACACAGATATTTCCTCTCACTTTGGGGGGGGGGGGGGAGTGTGTCTTATAGAGCAAAAAATATGGGAATTCTGAACTGTTTTTAGTCACAATACTTCTAACACCAAATATGTGGGGTTTTTTCCTAACAACAACCAATTCTCCAACACTCCATATACCATGTGAGTGTCCCAAAATTTAATTGACACTAACTACAGGTTAAGGGCTTAGTTGCCCTCACTCCAGACACCAGTCACAAGTCTCAAAACCGGGCATAGTGCAAGACACATAACTGGCACTCAAATAATGACTAAACCAATGACCAAGAAAAATAAAATTTGTTTTAAATTTGAAGCATACAATTCTGAGAGAAACCTTCAGGAATTTATTTTTTCAAATGAGAAAATAGGACAAGAAAGGTTGTGTGGCTTACTCAAGCCTTGGTCTCCTTAGTCACAATTCTTTTCCCAGAAAATCACGATGCCTATCAATTCATGCTTTTAATATAAGCTTTCCATGAACCTCCTGAAGTAAAAAAAAAAAAAAAAGTTCTGTAAAGGACCATTTCAACTTTATCTACCCTAGCTTTGTTTGGCTATATCAGTTTTGGAAAGCTCTGTTATTGCTTAAGAGCTTTTCTGTCCAGAATAGACTAATCTTTAATTGAACCATCTTTTCACATGTTCTTCACACATTATTTCAACATATATTTATCATGCATCTGTATGTGATAAACAATGTGCCCGTTATAATGTCACACTCAAAAAAACACAAACCTTAATTATATCATTTGCCCTTTAACATACCCCAAATGCCTGCCTTAAACCAAAATGTGGTTCAGTTGAGACAGACTGAATGTGAACACGAGATACAGACACTGCAGCTTCATCAGGGAAATCCCTATAGTCCAGTGCTAATGTTTTCAACAGCTGCTATGTTGTACGTGCTGCAATTGTTACCGAGCAACAAACAACACAGAAGCTAGGTCAGCAAACTCACTAAGAAACTAGAGAATCAAATAAAGATTTATGAAAGTACTCTGAGACTCAACTTTACTTTTTTATACCTTTAACTGAAGTAACTCTTTGTTATAAGCATCAGACAGTACTTATAGTGAGACTATAAAAATTAAGTAGAATTTATTTAAAGATATAATTTGAGGGTGATAGACACTTTCCAAAAAGGAATGGCTAGGTTTGGGTTTCTCCTATGAATTTTAATTCAAAAGCAATTTGAAGTTATAATATACAGAAAGCAAAAAACTGGGCACTTCCTTAATTTTTTTTTTCTTCCTGGATTATATCTCAGTTACACTAAAAAAGTAGTGCTAGACTACACAATTTGTGATTTCTCCATGACCCAGAGAGGTGTCGTGTCCTGATGGAAAAATATGAAACTTAAAGAGAACTGCTAATATGTGAGTACCAAATGAAAATCTTGACATAATTTCATAAATTAAGTCTTGACCAGGTAACAAGTAAAATGGAAAGAGGTAAAATGGGAGAAGGTATAGAAGGGAAGGAGGGGGAGAAGGAGAAGAGAGGGATGGGAGGCGGGAAGGAAGTATCTTTGAAAGGAAGATTCTACTAAGGAGGAACCAGGAAATTGACCACTGGGAGTAGTGGCAGGCTTTCCTGGGGGAGTTCTTACTCGTGATATTGTCATGGGAGATTCTCAAATATTAATACTTTCTAGGAACAGAACCTTTTCCTTCTGATTCCAATGAATCTCCTTTCTTTAATCCCCTTTCTTATAGTTTACAGTTGCCCTTCCTCTCCTGGTTACTCTCAAAGATATTCTTTTAATTTCACTACACTGGGGGGTGGGGTATAAATGCACATTTCTCATATCTAAGAAACATTTATTCAGCAATTTCTGTCTGGCAAAACACAGTGCATTGAGATCTGGTGTCCTGCCCTTAAGCAGCTTACAATCTAGAAGTTAAGAAATACACAGAAATTTTTTTTTTTAATACAAAATAAAGTATAAGTATCGAGTATGACTGACAAATGCATATTACAGGATTCTGGAGGTGAAAATGTTCAGACATGGCACCCCAAAATATGCCACTCTGGTATGATTATTTTGAGTTAAAAGCAAAGAAACAGCAGATTCAAGAGGGGCACTCTGATCCTTTTTCTTCCTGAAAGCAGGTGATAAAATTCCCTTGTGAAAGGTGCCCTCGTAAGAAGAAAGACATTCTTATCATCAATGATAAAGAATCTAAGCCCAGAAATCTGTACAAATAAACACTGTTAAACTGACCCTTATCTTCCTAGTCACTTCTCCACAATTTACTACTCCTAGCCCAAATCCCTACCTCTTGTCAGTTTTTCACAAATTTATTATTTGTCTGAAACGTATAAAAGCTTTCCGGTCTCGTCACCTCTTCAGGTCTTCATTCTCCTGTGAAGGCCCTCACATATAGGTAAAAATATTTTTTTTAACCTGGATGCTTCTCTCCTGGTAATCTGTTTTACAACAATTTAATTCTTGGGCCCAGCCAGAGACCCCAAGAAGTCAGAAAATTTTTATTCCCCTACAAAATTCATGGCAGAATTGAACTTTAAAGAAAAGGTACAGTTTAGAATTTAAGAAAGAAGAAATCAGGTTGTTACAGAACTCAAAGGGTTCCGTATTTGGGTGCTCTAGTCAAAAACTATAGTTTTATTTATATGAAGCAAGTAGAGGAGACAGATAATTCATATCCAAAGTTCTGCCTTCCCATTGCTTATATACACTATTTGATCAATTACGCACTGATTTCAGTTGGCTACACTCATGGTTCTTTTCCATCTCATCAATTCTTACAGCTGGTCTGCAAAATACTGCACTACATTTCAACATACCAAGAATAGTATTTAGTAAGAATGGCCCACAGCTTGACACCCTTGTCCTATCTAACAAGGCCAAGTAGATAGAATGACCTGAAGACTGGTAAGGAAGGGAAAAAGCACATAGTAGGTTTAGAAGCTAGTGAAGAAACCAGTGTGGTCAGAGCAGTTTTTCTATAAAAAACATAAACCTGAAAAGGCAGAGTACAAGGAGATTTTGAAGAGTTCAGATTAAGAAATGTAAGCTTCAGTCAGTAGGAAAGAGTACTACTGGAAATTTTTTTTTTTACATAGAAACATAAACACATTCCCTAAAAGTACACACAGATTAGACACTTGAGAAAATTAATACATTATGTATGACAAAGTTAAAATAAAACTCATTTACTTCAGGCAGAGACAGTACCTAGAAAACACAAAGAATTATGACAATTCACTAATCTTTCTGTGACAATTTCATTCTTCTAAGCTTCTTGAATTAGAACGTCCCATGACAAAATGCTGACATTTGATTACTAAAGATTTTAATCACACAACATGAGTCATTCCTGATTTTTCTTTTGCTTGTCTTGACCAACTTGAATATTTCATTACTTTAGCATCAGCATATGGGAATGAAAAAGGGGTAAGGGAACTAAAATGAAGTCTACAGATTTGTGCAATACAGTAAGGGCAGGATATAAAAAACATTAAATTTCAAGTTCCAATTCCCATTACTAATAGCTTGATTTCAAATAAGTCACTTATTCTCACAGTTTCTCAAATGTCCTCACACTTAAAAAGCTTACTGCATTCAAAATAGCATGAAAGATGCTCTGAAAACTATTTGCCATGCAAATTATATCATTAAGAGTTCAGTAAGTGAAGAAAGAGTGAGGTTATTGGGTAAACCAACACTTAAAAACCATCTGTGGACAATCAGTGTTTCAATTTCCCAATGCTGTATGTAACCCTAAATTGGTATTACTCCAATTATTTTAGAAAATTTCTCAATATAGGCTGCAAACTTCATCTGGTTATAAAAGAAAATGCTGAAAAAGGAAGAGGAACACCTGACATACCGTGCCCTAAATAACCAGAAGGTAACTCAAATCCACCTGCAACTCTCTGGAGAGTGCTGTATGACAGGAAAATTTAAAACATTCTAATAATCCTAAATAAAATGAGTTTTAAATAGAACCTCAATAGAAAAGGTGACTATTAACTATAACCATTTAGAGGCTCTCTATGAATTTAGAGAATTCTGAATCCAGATAATGGTAGGATACATTTACTATATTCTAATTGAATATTAGACTTGTTGACAGAGATGTTGCTTGGTAACAGAAGCACTGCTTTAACAAACCACTCAGTCTTAGATCAACTCAAGTACTTTCTGCTCATAGTCTGAACACATTACAAACTATATATATCCTATCGAAGAGGTTATGAACAAGTTTCTTGTTATTCTAGGCCTTTTTTGAGATTTTACTGAAATAGCTTCATCATGACAACTAATGTGACCAGAGATTTTTAAAATACTTAGCAGTGGGCATTTTTAAGAGCTAAGGGCCCATTTATTACGGTCAAAAGCTCGACACTAAGGATTTATCAGTGTCCACTTAGGTCCAATATTCACTTGAATGTATTAGACATTATCTCCGTAATGGCAGCCAATATCACTGTTAAAATTGTCTTCAGGGTCAAGGAAAATGGTAGCATAGCAGTTTCATCAAAAATTCAACTGGAGGTACCACATGTTTAGCCAGTAACTGGCCACATAAGCACCAAGCTGGAGCCGGCGGGCATACGCCTGAAAACCAAAAGATCGCCCGTTCCCCTTCCCGTCAGGGCACCTTCCTGGTTGAGGGTTCGGACCCCAGTCCGGGCGCCTGCAACAGGCCACAATCTATGATGGATGCTTCTCTCTCACAAAGATGTTTCGCTCCCTCTCTATCTCCCTCCCTTCCCTCTCTAGAATCAATAGAAGAAGAAGAAAAAAAATTTTTTTTTAAGTTTCACGATCTGGCTACAAACCAGATCTCCCAGCCTGCTTTTCTAACGCCCGCTCTAATCACATTACAAGAAAAAAATAATTCAAGGGCAAGCTCTGACCAACAAAAATGAATGAGTATTTCAAAATATGGATAAGGTAGCGTCCCCATAAAAGAGGGTACGTACCAGACTCACACAGGGCCTTGCAGCGTGCGGACATAAAACTTAACAGTGACCGGTGTTCTGGCCACGGTCGCCACCGAAGGACACCTGCAAAGCTCCAGCCACCGGCACCCTCTCAACTCTTCTCGCCGGGGTATCGGGGCGAAGGAATCCAGTCCCACACGCACGGTGCTTTCCCAGCCCCACACGCTTGGCGAGGTCCTGAAAGCCGCTCGCGGCGCAGGCTGATGAAGCAAAGCTGGAGGACAGCGGAACCGCCCCTTGGACTCGCGACTCCGGGGAAATCGAAGGGACCCCGGGAGAGATCCCAGGGCGGAGAGGGCGGCGGCGGCGGCGGCGGCAGAGAAAAGTCCCGCTCCCCCTCCGTGGACAGGTCTTCTCACGGGTGCGAGGCCACGCCTGCAGAACTTCCAGCCAAAACGCTCCCCTCGGCCCGCAGGCCGCCCCCCAACGCCCCTCAAGCCCCAAGAGGTGGCCAGAGTCGTGAGATGGAAAGGCGCGCGAAGCAGGAAGTCCCACCCCAGTGACGTCACCGACGCCGCGCCCGGAGGCCGTTGGAGGGAGGAGCGAGCGAGTCGGGTTGGGAGCCCCGGCCCTACATCCCGGCAAGTGGGCCCGAGGCCACGCTCCTTGTGGGCAGCTTGGGGACTCAGAGGTACCCTGAGCCCGAGGGAACAGAAAATCCGCGACGGGCCACTGGCTTCACGGAGCAAGACCGAAGCGCGTGTTGGAGCAGGAAATCGGTCTCCCTCGCCTCCCCATTGTTTTTCTCCCCTTTTCGCGTTTATCCTTCTCTCTGCCAGCTCTTACCACACTTCTGTGAGGGCTCTGAGGTAGTATTCGTGCCGACGGTGCACTTTAGTGGATCCAGACGTCTGCCCGGCAGTGGGGAGTCTGCTCCCTTCGCCAGCAAGAACCGAAGAACCGGGCAGGTCAGGACCAGGCCCCGCCCCCGCGACTGCTCACTTCTCATCTTGTAGTTGACCTCCAGCTCGGCGCCACACACTTTATGAACTGTTTGTCTAGACTTGGAAGACAAGGGACTAGCTTTTGAGAACGTCAGTTATATGCCAGCGGCTGAAATAAGGCAGGGGTTTCAGCCTTTCAGAATAGGTGGTAGAATGAACAAGCACTTCCCCCCGTACCCCGTGTTCAGTGCCCTGGTTTGGATTTTGACTCCCTACGTTGTGAAGCACGGCTTATTTTTACCCCCAAGGTTAAAATTTTGGAGTCTCTCGTTATGATTAGAAAGGCAACTGAGATAGACTTGTGTAAAGGCTTTTAAAAAAGCAACTGAGATGACCGTTTTGTTGGAGTGAGCAAAGAGGAGCCTTTAGATGTGTCAGGGAATTGGGTAATGGGGTGTTAATGATGGATCACATAGATATGGGAGATATATCAGTGAACAGAATCCAGAAAGAAACTGCTGTGTATGTTTGCGTGTTTAATAATAATAGCTCACATTTACTGAGCACTTGTCAAATGCTGGAGCACTTTTTCGAGTTATCTTATTTAACCCCCTAATTATCTCAGTTTTATGTTATCCAGAACCATTACTGCTAAGTGTGGAAGCCAGGCAGTCTGACTGGAGGTCTCAGAGGTAATCAATAAACTACACATTACAAATCATTGGCCAGTGGGGAAAAGATGACCTTAAAATGACTACCAATTGGTGACAGGCTTTGCATATAGTTTCTCAAATAAGTAGCCAATGGATAAAGAATTTAAAGAATAAAAACAAATATTTTTAAAAATTGAGATATCTTTATAAACTTGAATGGAGAGAGACTTTTTCTAAGTATGAAACAAAACAGAAACCAAACAAGAAAAAATAGGTAAAAATTAACCAAATAAAGATTGTAATCTTATACATACAAATAATAAACCAGTGGACAGTAAATGCATATCATAGGGAAACAGAAGGAAAAATATTCCTAATATACAAAGAGCTCGTAAAATATCAATTTTAAAACTTAACATCGAAATAAATAATTGGCAAAGGGTATCAATAGGACATTCCTGAAACAAGAAAAACAAACATCTAGTTAACAAATGAAAAGATGTTCATCTTTTAAACAGATCCTTTTTTTTGTCTGTCTGTAGATACAGATATTGCAGTACAATTACTGTTGTGCTCTATTGGTGTGAATCTGAAATCGGTACAACCTTACCAAATTTAACATGAGCATTAACTTTGCACCAGTAATCTCATTTAATAGTCATTTGCTCTCAGGAAAGGAGCAAAAACTAAACAGATTCACAAGCATGTTCCTCACTCCCTTTTTTATGACAAGTACTTCTAGAAACACTTCAGTGCCATCACTAAGACATTAAATTATGGTGCATGCATACAATGGAACACCCTTGAGCCATTAGAAACAATGATGTAAATCATAAATGTGACCATAGCATATATGTTGGGTATTTTTCCCAGACAAAAAAGAATGAAGGTCAGTATGAATAGTTAACACCAACATGATTATGTATATATGTGAATGTAAGTGTACAAAACAATCTGGAAGTATGCTGGTCAAATTCAAGTGACTTTGAACCTTCTGAACTTATCCATCGTGTTTGAATTTTATGTAATGAATGTATCATATTTACAAAAACAACATTGTGTTTTTTTGTTTTGTTTTATTCCTCACCCAAAGATATGTTCATTGATTTTAGAGGGAAAGGGAGTGAGAGATAAAGAAAGAAACATTGATATGGCAGAAACATCAATCATTTGTCTCACATACACACCCTGACCAGGGATCAAACCTGCAACCCAGGTATGTGCCCTGACCGGGGATCAAACCAACAACCTTTTGGTGTTTGGGACAATGCTCCAACCAACCGAGCCACCTGGCCAGGACCCTGTGTGTGTGTTTCTTTGTTTTTTAAGTATATTTTATTGATTATGTTGTTACAGTTATCCCAATTTATTTTCCCTTTGCTCCCCTCTGCCCAGTACCCACCTTCCCTCCAGCAATCCCACCCGCCTTAGTTCATGTCCATGGGCTGTGCATATAAGTTCTTTGGCTTCACCCTTTCCTATATTATTCTTCACTTTCCCCTGTCTATTTTGTACCAACCAATTATGCCTCTTAATCCCTGCACCATTTCCCCATTTCTCCCCTTTTCCCCTCCCAGCTGATAACCCTCCAAATAATCCCCATACCTATAATTCTGTTCCTGTTCTGGTTGTTTGCTTAGTTTGTTTTTGTTTTTTAGATTTAGTTGTTGATAGTTATGAGTTTGTTGTCATTTTAATGTTCATGGTGTTGATCTTTTTCCTAAATAAGTCCCTTTAACATTTCATATAATAATGGCTTGGTGAAGATGAACTCCTTTAGCTTGACCTTGTCTGGGAAACACTTCATCTGCCCTTGCATTCTAAATGATAGCTTTGCTGAATAAAGTACTCTTGGTTGTAGGTGCTTGCTTTTCATTACAGTGAATACTTCTTGCCAGTCCTTTCTTGCCTGCAAAGTTTCTTTTGAGAAATCAGCTGATAGTTTTATAGGCACCCCTTTGTAGGTAACTCTCTGCTTTTCTCTTGCTGCTTTTAAGATTCTCTCTTGTTCTTTAACCTTTGGTATTTTAATTATGGTAAGTCTTGGTGTGGTCCTCTTTGGGTCTAGCTTGTTTGAGATTCTGTGCTTCCCGGAGTTGTATGTCTATTTCCTTAGCCAAATTTGAGAAGTTTTTCATTATTTTTTCACATAAGCTTTCGATTTCTTGATCTTCCTCTTCTGGCACCCCTATGATTCAGATGTTGGCATGTTTAAAGTTGTCCCAGAGATTCCTAAGCCTCTCCTCATTTTTTTCAATTCTTGCTTTCTCATTCTGCACTGGTTGACAGTTTTTTTCTTTCTTATGTTCCAAATCATTGATTTGAACCCTGGTTTCCTTCCCTTCACCATTGGTTTTGTGTGAACTTTTCTTCGTTTCATTTATCGTAGCCTTCACTTCTTCCCTTATGTGTCTGCCATACTTAAGCATATCTGTCAAGTGTGTGAGCATCTTTATCACCATTGTTTTCAATTCTGCATCTATTACGTTGGCTATCTCCTCGTTGCTTAGTTCGCCCACTGGAACCTTCTGTCTTCTTATCTTGACAGGCTCCTGTGTTTGTTTGCCTCTGTGTCTTAGGCAGAGCTGCATACCTGTTACATTGTAAGGGGCGGAGCCTTAGGTATTCATCAGTACAGGGCGACCCGTTTCACCACGTTGTGGCGCTGTATGTGGGGGATGGGTCTGAGAGGGAACGATGCTGCTTGCTCAGCACTCGCCCCTTTTCCAGGCACTTCTCACACTTTCGTATGAGACTAGCGCCTCTCTAGCTGTTGTCCCAGCTGTCGTTCCTAGAGTGGGTGGTTTTGCAGATGTTCTAGGATCATGGGGACCCTTTAAACAAGTGGACTCTACTGAGAGACTGGCAATTTCTGCCTCTGCCCCAACCCCCATTGTTTTGCACAGCCGGAAGCAATGGGGCTTTATTTCCCCTGGTGCTGGAACTGTGAGCTGTGTGGTCTGGCCTCGTGCTGGGAGCGATCCTCAGGTGTCCCTCTCAACTTTTTAAAATGTTTGACTGTGCTTTCTGCTGGCCTTCCACTGCCGCCGCTGCTGCCACCACCACACTGAGTCCTCTCCATCCCTCCTACCTGTCTGGATGAGCATTTGTTCTTTATATCTTTGTTTGTTGGACTTCTGTACAGCTTGATTTTCTAGAACTTCTGGTTGTCTCTAGTTTTGTGGTAGTTGTATTCCTTCTTAGTTGTGGAGGGAGATGCAGCGTGTCTATCTAGGCCTCCATCTTGGCCAGAAGTCTCCATGTTTTGTTTTGTTTTTTAATTAAAAATATTCCAGTGAAAGGGGGGCCAGTTGACTCTAGCCCTCAGAGCTAGATAACCAACGTGAGGTAATTATATCTGAGATCTCAGTCTCAGCTTTTTAAATGTCCATAAGTTTGATCATATTAATTTACCTAGAGTTGAATGATCTAACTCATCACTTGGACATCATGATTCTGATTCCCCAAATTGGACTGGGTGTCCTTCCTATGTGTTCTCTGTCACACTGAACTGTAACTTCCTTTTTCTGTCACTAGACTGTTTGCTCATACCATATATATGCATACATATACACACATGTCTTTTTCTGCCATGTAGTATGTATTTCTTTCCCCCTGATTCAATATTTGTCTTCTTCATTTTTGTATGCAAAAATTTTAATTTTAATGTAGTCCAAATGCTGATAGACTTATATGGACATTAAAGGGGTAATGTCAAATAACTTTATGCCAGCAAATTCAACGTCTTAGATGAAATGCACAAATTTTTGAAAAACATTTTAAAAACAGACGAAAAAAAAAATCTAAATGGCCCAATATCAAAGAAATTGAATGTAATCAAAAACCTCCCCACAAACAAAACTTCAGGCCCAGATTGCTTTACCAGTACATCTTATCAGATAATTAAAGAAGGTAAAACACCAATCCTACACTATTTCAGAAAAAAAGAGCAAGAAAGGAATACTTCCAAACATAGGAGGTCAACATAATCTTCTACCTAAATAGCCCTCATGAATATATCAAGAGATTTTAAAATTCTTAACAAAACATTGGCAAACTGAATCTTGTAAAAGAGAGGATGAGATACCAGAGCAAAGAGAAGTGTGGTTTAACATTGAAAAATTAATGTAATTCACCACATTAACAGCATGAAAGGGAAAAACAAAATGATGGTCTCAATATATGCAGAAAAATCATTTGACAAAATTCAAAATCCATTCTTTTTTTTTAAATATATATATATATAATTTATTTGTTATTTTATTTTATTTTATTTTATTTTATTAGAGAGAGAGGAAAGAAGAAAGAGAGGGAGAGAAACATCACTGTGTGGTTGCCTCTCACTCACGCCCCCAACTGGGTACCTGACATGCAACCTAGTAATGTGCCCTGACTGGGAATCAAACCAGCGACACTTGGTTCGCAGACCGACACTCAATCCACTGAGCCACAGCAGCCAGGGCACAAAATCCATTCTTGTAAAAACTCTCAACAAGGTAGAAATCAGGGAGCTTTCTCAATATAACAACAATCTTTCTAAAAAGTAGTGTTGGCCCTAGCCGGTGTGTCTCCATTGGCTGGAGTGTCCTCTGCACCAAAAAGCTGCAGTTTCAATCACCGGTCAGGGCATGTATGGGAGGCAACCGATCTATTTCTCTGTCTCTCTTACTCTCTTCTCTCAAATCAGTAAACATATCCTTGGGTGAGGATTAGGAAAAAAAATGAAAGAAAGTGAAAAGATACCTACGGAATGGGAAAAGATATTTGAAATTTACCTAATAAGGGACTTGTAGTAAAGATATATAAAATCCCTTATAATTCAACAATAAAATGACCACTTAATTTAAAAATAGACAAAGGATAAATTGAGATGTCTCCAGAGAAGTTATACATATGGCCAATAGACACATGAGAAGATGATCAACATCATTCATCATTAGGGAAATGCAAATCTATAGTCAAAGATGGACAATAACAAGTGTTAGCATGTAAGGATTGGAACCCTTTTATCCCAGTGGCAGGAGTGAAAAATGGTGCTTTGGGAATAGTTTGGCAATTCCTCAAGAAGTTAAATAGTTACCAAATGACCCGGCAATTCCACTCCTAGGTATATACCCAAGTGAATTGAAAATAATTTTCACACAAAAACTGTACACAGTCATTCATAGCAATAGTATTCATAAAAAGGTAGAAAACACAAATGCCTATCAATAAATGAATAAGCAAAATGTGCTATATCTATGCAATGGAATATTATTTAGTCATAAAAAGAAAGGAAGTACTGGTTCATGCTGCCACCTGGGTGAACTTTGAACACATTATATGCTAAGTGAAAGCCACATATTGTATGGTTCAATTTATATGAAATGTCCAGAAGAGACAAATTCTAGGGAAATAAAGTAGGTTAGTAGTTGTCAGGGGCTGAGGGTCAGGACAATGGGGAGTCACTGCTAATGAGTACCAAGTTCATATTTGGAGTTGCAAAATTATTCTGAAATGGAACTCATGCATTGCTAGTGTGAGTATAAAATAATGAACTCATTTTGGAAAACTGGCAACTTATTTATAGTTAAACATTCATCTACCCTATTCATGATCCAGAAATTTCATTTTTAGATATTACCAAAAACGAGTGAAAATGTAAGTTCATGAAAAGACTCATACAAAGAACATTTAATGCAAACTGATTCATAAAACTAAAAACTGGAAGCAACCCGAATGTACATGAACAGGAGCATAAATAAGCAAATTATATATTTATGCAATAGAATACAACTCAGCAAAAAAACAAAGTGTTAGTATGCCTAACAATGATAAATCTCATAGATATTTTGATAAGCCAGCTACAACACAGTACATGCTGTATGGGTCTATTTATATGAAATCCAAACAAGACAATAATCCAAAAGCGGTAGCAGAGGACAATGATAAGAGGGATACAGGGAACTTTCTGGAGTAATTTAGGTTCTATGTTTTCTTTGTGTGAGTGGTAGTTACACGGGTATATAAGTTGTCATGCTCATTCAAATGAATGTCTGAGAAGACAATGTTGGAGGACTGATGCTACCCCATTTTGGGACTTACTGTAAAGCTATGGTAATTAAGGCAGTGTAATATTAGCAAAATAACAGACAAATAGATCAATGAACAGAATAGAGCCCAGAAATAGACACCCATAAGTATAGTCACCCGCTCTTTGACAAAGGAGCAAAGGCAATAAAATGGAGCAAAGATAGTTACTTCAACAAATACTGCTAGGACAACTGCACATCCATATGCAAACAGAATCTAGACACAGCCTTACACCCTTCATAAAAAACAAAATGGATCACAGACCTAAATGCAAGATGGAAAACTATCTCCTAGTAGATAACAGGAGAAAACCTAGATTACCTTTGATATGATGATGCCTCTAGATACAACACCAAAGAGATAATTTAAAAGTTTGGACTTCATTAAAATTAAAAAACATGCTTCACAAAAGACAATGTCAAGAGAATTAGAAGACAAGCCACAGACCAGGAAGAAGATATTTACAAAAGAGCTAATAAAAGACTATTACCCAAAGTATACAATGAACTCTTAATAAGAAAACAAACAGCACAATTTTAAAAGTGGGTTGAAGACCTTAACAGATACCTCACAAAAGAAGATACACAGATGACAATAGAACATATGAAAAGATGCTCCATGTCATAACTCATCAGGAAAATGCAAACTAAAATAACAGTAAGATATCACTATTCACCTATTAGAATAGTCAAAATTTAGAACACTGCCAACACCAAATGCTGGGAGGGATGTGGAGCAGGAGGACTTCTCATTCATTGCTGGTGGGAATGCAAAATGGTACAGCTCTTGGGAAGACAGTTTGGCATTTTCTTAAAAAATTATATATACTCTTACCATATAACTCAGCAATCACAGATGTTTCTAGCAGCTTAATAATTGCAAAAACATGGAAGCAACCACAATATCCTTCAGCAGGTGAATTGATAAACTGTGGTACATTCAGAAAATGGAATATTGTTCAACACTAAAAGGAAATGAACTATGAAGTCATGAAATGGATATAGAGAGTTCTTAAATCTATATTTACTAAGTTAAAGAAGCCAATCTGAAAAGGCAGAACTATGGAAAGAAAAGATGAATGGTTGCCAGGTTAGGGAAAAGTGGTTCAGAGATGAATAGGCAGAGCACAGGATTTTTAGGGCTGGAATTATGTTCTGTATGACACTACAATGGTGGTTGGATGTCATTATACATTTATCCAAACCCATAGAATTTATAACACCAAAGGTAAATGATAGACTTTGGATGATTATGATGTGTCAATGTCAGATCACCCTTGGTTTAAAGAAAAGTACTAGTTTGGTGGATGATATTGATGATGGGGGAGGATGTTGATGCATGTGTAGAGCAGGGAGTATATGGGAAATTATTATACCTTCACCTCAGTTTTGTTGTAAACCTAAAACTGCTCTAAAAAATAAGTTTAAAAAATATATAAGATGTGGGCATTTTATTCTATGTTTATTATACCACAGAAATAAAATTATATATATATATTTAAAAGTGCTAATAAAGACAATAACCTTTCTATTAAGTGAAATACAATATCTGCTAGCAAGGTCACTTTCCTTCTCACATCAAGATACCTGAGAAATCGAACCATAATCAGAAAAATTGCCAAAGACACCCCTACTCAGGAAAAAGGAACGTATATGGTCCTAAGATAAATTCAAATGACAGAAAAGCTTGATAAGCTATCAAACAACAACAAATGGGTTTGTCTACTATGTCAAATAAAAAAAAGAAATAAAGCTGAAGGCTCTGATATTAGAGAGCTAACAAAGTTCACATTACTAATTAGTGAAATAATGGGGTCCTTAGGAAACGAACAGTAAATTGTTTTATAAGTTTAAATTTTAAATGAGAAAAAGTGAGGACATTTGAAGTATTTAAGCAACGCAAGAATACTGTAGGACAGCAATTTTCAACTGGTGTGCTGCAGCACTGATGTGCAACAAGAATTTTTAAAATCATGCAACTGACTAGTCAGGGGTCCTGACCTTTTTCCCCTTATATTAATGATTTTTAACCTTTTTCATCTCATGGCACATATAAACTAATTACTAAAATTCTGCAACACACCAAAAAATATATTTTTACTGATGCCAATCTGACCCCCCCCAAAAAATAAACCAGATACAATTTTGATTCATTTACGCAGAACAGCTATTGTTATGTTGGCTGTTGTCATTTTTTTAACTTAACAATCTAAGGGCAAAGAGGTCAGTGCTCCTGACTAAATAGTCAGGTATAGCATGTTTTAAAAATATCTGCAGTACCCTGGCTGAGTTGCTCCATTGGTTGAAGCATCCTCCCATACACCAAAAAGGTGTGGGTTCGATTCCTGGTCAGGGCACATACCTAGGTTTTGGGTTCGATTCCTGGTCAGGCCCTTGCAAAAGCAGACACCAAAACAGAATTAGATGTGCAGGAGATTATTGAAGGAAATGACTGTTAAGAATAAAAAAGAGAAGAAGCAATTGGTCAGAAATTGCTTCTGAATAAGCCAGCTTGAGAGGAATTTTCTTGGCATTATTTTTAATTTGTACCTTGACTTCAGGAGGTGAACTAATGCCATTTTTAATTGCTGCAGGAGAGGCATTTTGTCGAATGATTCTTTATCTGTTTCTTCATCTCTGTCATCTGCTTCATCTTCTCCCTAAGTATAATTTTCTAATATTTTTATTTATACCTGATATTTTTACATCTATATTTTCTTATCCTTTTCATGATTTCATCAATCCAATTTTTCTTTCTAATATTTCCAGCAGGGGCTCTCTTGAAGGAAGACCTGAATAGTACATCCTATGGCCACCATAAAAATATCCTTGCACAACACTAATCCACTTCTCTACCCCTGTGCTAGGGGCAGCTCCTCAAAGATTCCTCTAGACCTCTCTCCTTCAGCAAAAGCTTAGAAGAAGGTTGTTGGGTCAAACTACTCTCTCATCACTTGGTTGTTCTTAAGGCTGCAACTGCTACTCATCTTCTTCTTCCTCTACTATCCATTTCAGATTTTATTATTCCTTACATGTCACCTCAACAGGTCTTAGTGGCTTACCTGGTGTAACAAAAATCCTCATTCTTCAAGAGAATGTATATTTATTGGTACTTATGCACTTCTCAGGCTGGGATTGTTGTACACATCCTTCCGCAATTCCAATTAAGTATCAAGAGACTTCCAAGTGGATCCCCTAGGGTCCACATATATTTTTCCCTGCCCATTATGTGAAAGTAGCCCTTCTTCTTCCTTTTGATCTAGGTCAGTGGCTCCTAGCAAAATGGAGACTCCTCTTCTTGCCTGCTAGTGCCTGGACACAGAGTCCCAATGGCCCAAGTAATAGGCATAGCTTGTAATTCAATGGAACCCTTGTTGTGTTCCCTGGCAACAATGCACCCACTTTGGGGACCGGGACTGCTAAACCTGCAAAGCCTGGAGTTGTAGAAACAGAAAGCACATAATCTCCCAATGACTCATTGAGATATTAAGTGAGGTCACTTCTTCTGCCTCCTCATATATTCTTCCTATTAGAGTCAGAGCCATTCAGAGGTCTCATATATATATACTGTATCCTGAAAGACGACACACCATCCTTATGGAATATTGCCTCTAAACTGGCACTTCAGCTGTGCCTTCATTAGTTAGTCCAGTTCTTATCATGCAGGTAACTTCTGAATAGTCCAGTAGGTGATATAACCAGCAGATGCCTTGGTCATGAACTCATACCCACAACACCTTTACTGTGAAGTGCTTCCCCTATTTGGATGCTATGTTGTTTTGGATCTCCTGCCAACAGAAAGTCATACAGGCTGAGGCTTTGCAGGCAAAAAAGGCAAACCCATACCCAGAACAGGTATTTATCCCTGTGAGGATGAACCACTGGTCACTGTAGAATGGAAAGGGCTCAGTGTTACTGACTTGCCACCAAGTGGCTGGTTTATCTCCTCAAGAAATTATTGTTGGTCTCTGTTGCTGGCAAGTTAGACCTTCAGAGACAGAAGTATCTAGCTAGACTGGCCTTGGTTAGTGGAAATTCATGCCATTGGACTTATGTGTAGCCTCTTTCTCTACAAACATGTCTGTTCTATTCATGTGCCTGTTGTGCCACTTCTGGGGCCATGACAAAGCTTATTTAACACTGTCTACTTGGTTGTTCCATTTCCTCTCTATGGTGGATGCTTTCTGGTCGAAATGAACGTGTGATTCAAAAGTCTTCACTTCACCCTTTGTATCCACTCTAATATGTCGATTCACATGCCTCTACTCCAGACCTCCCTGTCTCCAGGCTTCAGTTTTTTCCTTCAAGATCCTGACCAGCTGTCCAGGCCATTGCCAGAACCCAGGCCTCTGTATAAATTCTCACCAAAAGTCACTTGTTCCCTTCTTCCAGACAATATGGATGACCAGCTACACTGCTTAAAGCTGTTCCCATAAGCTTTTCCCTCTCCACTGTCCTTTAGGGACACCACTGAGTGCGACTGCAACGTGCTGCCCTCTGCTGAAGCTTCCACCCCCACACCAAGCCAGCCCATTTATTATCAAGCTCAAGCTTTGGCCCCTCCCTCAGCTGGCCATGTATGAGCCCTGTGTGGCCAGACAGCCCGAGGGAGGGGCACTGGTACAGCATAGTGGGTGATAAGCGGGTCTGGGCTCCTAGCTCATGCAGTTTACTCATACCTTTTGGTCCTATTGGGGTTTGATTTTGAATGCTCCATTTCCATATTATGACCAATTGCTACTGGGCTCATCAATGTTATGACTGGGAATGTCTGGCAGAACTCAGCTCATAACAGGCACTTCCAAACACATGGTAATTTGGTGCCCCATGGTCAAGCTTTCTGCCTCCTTAGCGTCCAGTGCCATGTCAAGAGCTGTTTCCTGACAGGAGTAAAATCCTCTGCTTCAAGGCTCTATATTGCGATCTTCCACTGGGACTTGCTGTAAATGTCTCACTGACTGCTGCAGAGCCCATGGCTGCTCCAGGCTGCACTCAGAACTGGCAAAGGTCCACGTTACCCAGGATTTGAGCCAGAGCAGTATTCCTAGGTGTAAAATTTGTGCTTCCAGAACTAAAAGTGACTCACCAGCCATTGTGCTTCATTATAGTAGGAGATGCAAGATACAGAAATTTGCCTTTTACTCTGGAAGGGGATGTTTCTACATGCCACTGACTACTGGACCTTTACAAACTTTACAGAAGTGGAAGATCCATGAATGTTTTAAGGATTTTTTTTCCCACCCTGTGGATGTATGTAACTTCCCAAAGCATAGCATATAAGCCACCTCTTGTTCATCCTGCCCAGCAGTCGTCGGCAGCGGCGGTGGCGGCGGCGGCGGCAGCCGTCTGTCTGGAGAGACGATGGCGTAGCTTCTTGAGAGTCTATCTGCACCGCCGAGAATGGCTGTGCCGTCCGACTCGGGAGTGACAATCCCTGCCGCACTTGTTACAGGTGAAGGCAGATGGCTGTTGTTGCTGCTGTTGACGCTGCTTCCGCCTCGATCTTTTCTGGGCCGCCTCCTCGTTGCGCACAGCCTCTGCGCATGACATACCTTGCCTGACCGCGAGCCTCCAGGCTAGGCGGTCGTCTGCTTGAACTTCCCATGTGTTGAGATTGATGGAGCATTGTGTCATGTCCTTTTTGCAGATGTCTTTGAACCGCAGTTTTGGGTGCCCTGTCATCCTCTGGCCTTCTGCTAGCTCGCCGTAGAGGAGGTCTTTGGGAATACGGCCTGCATCCATTCTTTTGACATGGCCGAGCCACCTGAGGCGTCTCTCACTAAGAACTGCATGCAAACTGCTCATGTTGGCTCGCTTCAGCACCTCGGTGTTGGGGACCTTATCCTGCCAGGCGACATGCAGGACGCGTCGCAGGCACCTCATGTGGAAGCTGTTGAGTTTCCTTTCGTGCCTTGCGTAGGTGGTCCACGTCTCGCTGCCATAGAGGAGAGTGCTGAGTACGCAGGCTTGGTAGATGCGCAGTCTGGTTTTCTCAGTGAGGCTGGAATTGTTCCACGCTCGCCAGTTCAGTTTGGCCATAACTGTGGCTGCCCTGGCGATTCTCCGATTGACCTCCAAGTCGACTGACAGAGAGCTCGAGATGGTGGACCCGAGGTAAGTGAAATCGTTGACAACCTCCAGGGTGTATCCGTCGATGGTGATGCGTGGGGGAGTCCCCGTGCCTTGAGCCATAACATTCGTCTTCGTCAGGCTGATGGCTAGTCCGAACTCCTTGCATGCGTGGGAAAGGCAAGTGACTAGCTGCTGGAGTCCCTCTTCGGAGTGTGATGTCAAGGCTGCGTCGTCGGTGAAGAGCACCTCACGGATGAGCACCTCTTTGACTTTGGTCTTGGCTCGTAGACGGGCCAGGTTGTAGAGCTTGCCATCGGATCTGGTGTGAATGAAGACATCCTCGCTGCAGTCCTTAAAGGCGTATTGGAGGAGCATGGAGAAGAAGATTCCGAACAGTGTAGGCGCGAGGACGCAGCCCTGCTTTACTCCGCTGCTGACTGGGAAGGCCTCAGAGGTTGCGCCGTTGTAGGACACCGTGCTGTGCATGTTGTCGTGAAAGGACATGACCACAGCAAGCAGATGTGGTGGACAGCCAATCTTCTATAGCAAGCTGAAGAGTCCGCTTCGACTGACCAGATCAAACGCCTTCGTGAGGTCGATAAAGGCGAGGTAGAGTGGTTTATGCTGCTCGTGACACTTCTCCTGCAGCTGGCGTAGGGAGAAGATCATGTCCACTGTTGATCGGCCAGCTCTGAAGCCACACTGGGACTCTGGGTAGACGCGGGAAGCAAGGGTCTGCAGGCGGGCAAGAGCGACCCGGGCGAATACTTTGCCGACGACACTGAGAAGAGAGATGCCCCGGTAGTTGTTGCAGTCGCTGCGGTCTCCTTTGTTCTTGTACATGGTGATAATGTTGGCGTCTCTCATATCCTGGGGGATGTAACCCTCCTTCCAGCAGAGACAGAGTAGATGGTGGAGCGGCTGTAGCAGGACTGGTTTCCCGCTCTTTAGGATTTCTGGAGGGATTCCGTCGCTTCCTGGTGCTTTCCCGCAAGCGAGGCGGTCGATGGCTTTGCCGAGCTCAGCCGCAGTAGGTGGGGTGTCTAGCTCCTCCATGACTGGTAGGTCTGGGATGGCGTTAAGAGCAGTGTCTGTTACGGTGTTCCTCGTCGCGTACAGCTCGAGGTAGTGCTCGGTCCACCGCCGCATTTGCTGTTCCTGGTCAGTGATGACCTCACCTGTCTTGGACTTAAGGGGGGCGATCTTGGAGGGGATTGGGCCTGTTGCCTTCTTGATACCCTCATACATTCCTCGTGCATTGCCTATATCGGTGGCTTCCTGGATGCTTCTGCACAGGTTTAGCCAATAGGTGTTGGCACAGTGGCGGGCGGTCTTCTGGACTTTGTTCCTGGCAGCCCGTAGAGCTTGAAGTGTACTGGGAGTGGGCGTGGCCTTGTAAGCCAGTAGGGCCTTCCTCTTAGCCTCGATCACGGGTTCCATTTCTTCCCAGTGAGCCTCGTACCAGTCAGCGTTCTTCCGCTCTTTCTTCCCGTAAGCAATAATGGCGGAGTTGTATATGGCGTCGCGGAGACGTGGCCAATTGGATTCGATAATGTCATCTGCCGCCATTCCCTCACCGAGTGCATCTTCCATCCTGTTGATGAATTGCTGGGTCTTAACTGGGTTGCTGGCACAACTGGTGTTGATGCATGGACAACCCTTCATCTTGGAGTGGTGCAACCTCTTCAACATTATGCGCACCTTGCTTACCACGAGGGCATGGTCCGTGTTGCAGTCTGCACTGTGGTAGCTGCGGGTGAGGAGGGTGCTGCCAATATCCATTCTTCTGGTGATGACGAGGTCAAGCTGGTGCCAGTGGCGGGAGCGGGGGTGCCTCCATGACACCTGGTGGATCTCTTTGCACTTGAAGAATGTGTTTGTCACGCACAGGCCGTGGTGACACGAAAGCTCAAGCAGTCGCTGACCATTCTCATTGATCTTTCCTCTCCCAAAGTTTCCGAGGCAGGTGGGCCAGGCCATGTGGTCGGCTCCTACTCTTGCGTTGAAGTCTCCAAGGAGATAGAGAGCGTTACTTCTGGGGATCTTGGATAACGCTTCGTCCAGTGCATGGTAGAACTGTTCTTTCTCTTCGATGGTGGCGCAGAGGGTTGGGGTGTACGCGCTAAGAATGCTGACTGGGCCGCAAGTTGTTGACAATCGGAGGGTAAGTAATCTCTCTGTGCCTCCTGTGGGTGGCTCTATGGAGTTAACAAGCGTGTTCTTCACAGCGAACCCAACACCGTGCTGTCTTGGTTGGTCCGGAGACTTCCCTTGCCAGTAGAAGGTGTAGTTGGTTTCTCTGATAGTTCCGTTGTCGGCCAACCGGGTCTCCTGTAGAGCCGCAATGTCGATGTTTAGTCGTGCCAGTTCCCTGTCGATGACGGCGGTTTTCCTGACATCATTGATCCACGGAAGGTCTGCAGTAAGTCCGGGACACATGGTCCTGATGTTCCAGCTAGCGAGGCGAAGAGCTGGAGGCTTCTTTCTTGTTTTTTGCTTGGAATTGCCTGGTGCGAGTGTTTTGTGGCCCACTTTTCGAGAGACGCCTCTCTGATCCCCACGCACCCAGTGGGGCAGGTGAGCCATGGCGAGACGGCACCTAATTGGCTGGGGGCTGCCCAGCTTGAGGCGGGCGGTAGCTGTCCAGTGAGGTGCGATGACCTCTCCCACCGTCAGAGGAGACCCCTGGCGCTCGTTTCCTTCGCCAGTCGGATGAGCTTATAACCAGTATCTGTCTCCTCCCGTGTTGAGTCGACATCTTGCGATAACGCTGGAGTGTCCTCTCCAATGAAGCTACAAAGCCTGGGCAGGGTGATATGGAGGGCCAGCTGTTGCCCATGCAGCAGACTCCCCCCTCTCTTCGCAGCTGAAGGATCCAAGGGGAAAGACAGAGTCAATACAGCTTGGCTTCAGGTGCGCCGCAGGAGTTGCCGGTGTTGACTACAACGTCAAACCACCTTAGGGACTCCGGCTCTGGATTTTCTGTCGGGGTTTACTCCCTTAGCCTTTCCCCTGAAGAGGTATGCCGCAAGGCAGCGGAGGTTTTTTGGAGTCAGAGTTTTCCTTCTCTGATGTGCAGTATATTATGGGTATAATATATCCATGTGATGTTCTGCAGGATGTCCAGACAGTATAGGTCTCTAGACTATTTTGTAATAGAAAATAGAATAATTAACATAGTCCTTGGGCAAAGCTGGAAATAAATATTATCTTTTTCACATGAATGCAAACTGCTTATCCTTATTTCTGATGGAATATAAAACAATGCATTCACCAAATCAATAGCCACATTCCATGTGCCTTAGCCTTATTAATCTGACCTAGCAATGATACCATGTCCAACACAGCTTGAATTGGGACTACATGGTTAAGCTTGCTGCGGTAGTCTACATTCACTCTGTAGGATCCAGAGTGGTACTAAACCACCATCTCCCTTGGGGCACAATTTTTTTTATTATTATTATTATCTTAGCTTCTTTATCAAAGGCCTCTGACAGCCTTGGTTTCCATGCTCTCCCCTCCTCCCCCTGCCCACCTGCAGCTGTCTGGGAGTTTCCCGTGATAGCAGGGAGTGTCAAGCTGAGCTCCGTTCAGCCTCGATCAGCCCCCAGACTCACAGCTGCAAGATAAATGGCTGAATTCAATAGTTTCTTTTTTTCTTCCCCCTATAAAACAGAGCCCTCCTTCCCTAGGAGCTCGGAGTCGGGCCATTCACAACACAGCTTCCTCCCCACTGGCTATTTCCCTCAATAAACTTCTTTTTGTCTGCTCGCTGCCTCTTCATGGTTCTCTGAGCGACTCCGTTCTTACAGCTTCTAGTTGGTCTTCCTCACTATGATAGTTCTTAGGTAACAGTCTGAAGACCCTTAACTTTAACTGCCAAGTATGTCTATTACAATTATATCCTCAGGGACCAGGGTCTGTAGATGCATTGAGTTCTCTATAAAGCAGACTTTAGCTAGAGCTCTATTAGCTGCTTCTGCAAGCCCCTGATCTAATGGGGGATGGGGCATGATGACACTTTGGGTCTCCAGGTATCAAGGTCTACTCAGAACCTAAGTTCACAGCTCCTTGAAATGCCTGAGCATTCACCTTTCCCTACTCAAATAAACACCCTGGGTCCCTTTGGGGAATGACTAGAAAGTCACTGCAATATATTCTTTCCACAATGTCATAGAATCCTTCTCTGCAAAAGAGAGGGCCCAGCCACTTCTTTAGTCACTGGACTCCAGATCTGAAAATTGGCTCAAATTTAGGAACTGAGCAACATACTGTGACTTTTTGAGATGATTGTTCCTAGCCTTCTTCCCCTCCATTCTTGCCTTCTTCTGATTGTAGATGTTAAACAGCAGCCTTATTAGTTGCCTATCTATTTTTCCCCTAAACTAAAATAATCAGTTGTATTAGTTTTTTTTTTCTAAGTTCCAAAAGAGGCTTTCCTGCTCTCATATTTAGGCTTTAACTGTTCATAAACAGCCCTTAGTTTCCCATTTCTCTCTGCAGGGCATTAATATATCTTAGCAATAACCAGCCAGCTCTACTGTCCTAATCATTGTTTTCCCTAAGTCTTTCAAATATCTAAATCACTCATTATACAGGCAAGGATGTTTCTCACACTAGGAGAAAACTGTAATTTTGTTTCAACTTTATGAGTTTTTGCCATTTTGAAAAATTACATCACCAGCAGTAACACTAACACTGGCCTGATAATTGAATCACCAATACAACATGCTAGTATCTGAATTTGTTCCTATTTCATGTACATATATGAATATACCTCCCTAACCTTTATTTTAAAATGTAAATATAAGCACTTGCCAACAGTATTTTTTAAATATTGTTTTTCTCTAAAAACCTAATTTTAAGATTGTGGAATTCTCACACATTGTTTATGGGACTACAAAATGGCATGACTTCTATAGGGGAAATTAGCAAAATTAAAAATCCATTTACCTTTGACTCAAAATCCTACTTCTAGGAATCTATCCCCAAAAATACATGACCATAAAAACAAATTATGAATATGAAGAATATTTATTATGACAATATTTGTAATACTGTTACCAAGTGAAAGGGGGCTCTTTCACATGGTGCCTTGGTGTAAAACCCAGTAATTAATGTTGAGGAAAACAGGTCTTTATTTACAATATTCCAAACTGGGGAGGACAGTGAGCACTTCAGCTCAGAGCCCTGTTCTCCCAGGGGACCCAGCACTTCCCTTGCTCCCCAAAAGGCTATAAGCCAAAAACATGCCCAGAAGTTCCCCATCCCTTATCTGTCAGCTGTCTCCTTCAGGATCTGGGGTACAATGTCATCAGCCTCCGTGTAACAGTCCAGGAAAACATGTGCCGTGTTGCACTGAATCATGCATGGTTTTCTCTCTGCCCTTTCAAAGCCACATGGATCTCTCTTTTCTTTTAAAATCGCATGGTGTTCTCTTTCTACCTTCTTGCAAACCCCTTGGAGTTCCCTCTCTGCAAATGGCTGCTGCCTTATTTTTAAATCCCTGACTGCAGCCTGTGACACATCAGGCAGGGTAACCGGTTCTGACCATTTGCAGAAACTTCAGCAGGCCCTGTATACTCTTTCCTCACCATTCCATAGTCAAAAACCCTTCCCATCTCTTTGGGGCCTTGGAAGAACCAAATCCATTTGATAACTAAGACACTAGCTACCAGCCATAGATATGCAAAGGCATCTTGAAAGTTTTCCTCTTACCCCATTCCGAAACCACAGGCTTTGGGGATTTGGAGGGCCCTGCTCTATAACAATACAATAAGACTTTTTTTTTAAAGAAATGTTTGGTTTTTTAGAGATTTATTTATTTATTTACCTTTAGAAAGAGAAGATGAGAGGGAAAGGAACATCATTGGTTGCTTCTCACGCACCCCCAACTGGGGACCTGGTCTGCAACCCAGGCATGTGCCCTGACTGGGAATTGAACCGACGACCCTTAGGTTCATAGGCTAGCACTCAATCCACTGAGCCACACCAGCCCGGGCAAGACTTCTTTTAATACAAGTGTTAATCACTGGGGGACTAGATTATAATATATACATGCAGTGGAGTACTATGCAGTTGTAAAATAAAACTATGTATTGTTATGAAATGATCCTAGGACATATTGTTAAAAGAAAGGCACAGAACAACGGTATATAGTATGTTCCTTTTAAGTAAGAGAGGAAAGACAAAAAAAAAAAAAGAACCACAAAGAAATGTTAAACTGTATTCAGTAATATTTTTTAATTAATAATGCTGACATTGTTATTTGGAAATAGTTTTATATAGAGAGAGATAAAGCAAATAAATGATTATGTTAGTATCATTAGGTACAAAGAATTTTGGTGTTAGGTGAAAAATATATGAGTGTAAAATCAAAGAGATAAAAATTTCTGTGATCTTACATTTAAATTAGAAGCATTAGTATGTTTTTAAGATGTCATTTACTACCCGGGTTGTGGTCTAAAAACTATTTCTCAATAAAAGGAGCTGAAGAGTAACAATATGCCACCCCAAAAGATGACATTTCAGCATAAGGATCACTTTTAGGTGAAAACAATTGAGGAGATACAAGAAAAGCTCTCTACGCTTCTCCCACTTGCCTAAAACCAGAACATAAACTTGTAGAGGTGTCCCCTGTCTCTTCTCTACCAGACAGGACATAAGTTAATCACCAGAGACAACTCTAGACCCTCATCATCCCAGAGGAAGCACCAGAGGAATCCATGTAACAGTCTTTGCTAGAAGGATTTGGTAGCCCTTATCTACCATTAGTTTCCCCATATATTTGCTTTCTCCCAATCTGCTGCCCTTGCAACTTAATGTCCTTTTCCTTTGTCTTGTCACTTCTCTACAAACTATTGTTCTTTGCTAAGATGCTGTATAAGCTCAAATTCCAACTACAGTAGTCCCTCTCTATATCATGGTTCACTTATCGTGGCTTCACTGTATAATGGGATTTTTTAAAATATTATATTTAATTATTTATAGTGGATTTTTCACTATATCATGGGATTTTGCGGTACTGTATACATATGTTGTTAAAGTTATGTAGGCTTAAGAGTGTAGAATAAATGTAAGGTTCCTACTTCACAGGGGTGGGGGGTGTCTAGAATGTAATACGCGCGATAAGTGAGGGAATACTGTACCCCCTTTGAGTTACTCAACACCGAGTACTCTAATATAGGTGGGTGATGCATGTGTTAACTTCTGCTTGTCTTTCTCTTGTTATCTTGTCTTTTGTCAGTCTAAATCTGCAGGGCCCCAGTCAATAAATCTAAGATGAGTAGAGGAAAATCCTCCCCTACAGAACCAAGGCTCTTTTGAGAAATAGTTGACTCCAGAGTTGAAGCAGGAGATATATAATAAGCATAAACTATCTTTTCATTCCTAAAAGCAAAGAAGGCCAGCTAAGACTGTGAAGGGTCTATCAGGAGAACTCAGAAGCCAATTTGAAGATGTTCCATCTGGCCAAAAATGAAACCAGTTAGATATCATAATGAATGATGACTAAAGTAAATGAAAAATATCACATATATTTAAACTCATAAGTACTTAATGATATTCAAAATAAAAATTTAGCATACAAATTTATTTAAAGACTAGTTGATAAGGAAAAGAAATTAAATTGAGTCCTTACATTACCTTTCCTGTGCAAAATTGTATTTTCTATACAAATATTTGAAGAGCAAAAATTCTTTATATTTCAAGTAATAAATGAAGAAAAATTATAAAAATTAAAATATCACTATTTGCAACTCTTAACGAACAGACGGAGGGAATGCTCATCAGTACTGTTAAGACTATTAGGTAAAAGGCTAATTGGAAACTGTTAGAAATAGTAAAAACCGAAACCAAAGAAGCTGAGATGCAAGATTTATTAAGAGGAACCTGCCGGGCTGTCTCAAAGGAGAGAACAGCAGCTGGCGTACAGGCTGACAAGGTTTTAAAGGGAGGGATAGGGAATGACTGGAACAGGGTATTGGGGCGCCTAGTGATTGGTTGGGCCTGGGGGTAACGGTGGGAACAATGGGTTGGGTCTGGGGGTGACAGCGGGCACAATGGTGGGAACAACGAGGTACTTGGTGTTTTGTTGGGTATGTTGCAGGGGAGAAGGCACTTGGTGATTTATTGGGCATGTTGCTGGGGAGAAGAATAGAATGAGGGAGTAAAAAATTTTCTACCCCCTACTGGTGTTTTGCAAGATTTGAGGAACTTTTCACTGGACTCCTCAATAGTCATTGTTTGTGGTTTTTATTCCTGCTAATCAACTTATTGGGTGGGGTTTTTTGAGGCTGTTACTGAACCTAAGAGAAACTTCTATAAAGGATACATCATCTTGTCAACACTTAAACCCACTAATCAACTTTTACATCAGAAAAAGAGAAACAGCCAGAGATATTCATGTGCTTTCTGCCATGATGCAATGAGAAAGGCAAAACACTACCTAATATTCCTGCCAAAAACAATCAAACCTGAATATGATCAACAGCCAGATGACAGTAAATATGGAGGTAAAAGGAACATGACAAAATGACAACGTAGAGACACAATCAGCAAAATCCTGGGTATGGGAAACTGTGACAAATGACTCAGTTTCTTCAACAAATAAATGACAGAAAATAAAAAAGAGAAGAGTTGTTATAGATTAGTAGAAATTTAAGAGACATAGCAACCTAATGTAGTGTTTGGATTGATTCAAATTAATCAACTATAAAAAGACAAACATCTGAGAAAATTTTAAACTGAATATTGGATGACATTCAGAAATTATAGTGAAACTTTTGTTAGGTGATGTAGTGGTATATGATTATGATTTTTAAAATAATTATGAGTGAAATAACATACCTGGATGCAGTTATGGGAGAAACTCCCAGAAACTCAGTTCTTCTTACTGATGCAGTAAAGAATTATAGATCAGCGAGTCTATTAGCATACAAGCAGGGTTTATTGTTGATATGTTCTCATGGAAGAAAATGGGCCTTGTCAAGGTGGGAGAGAAAGGCAAGAGCAAGGGTGACAAGGGCAGGGGTGGCAAGAGCAAGAGCCCATGCTGGGGTGGCCTGAAGTCTCATGGCCAGAGAGATATGGTCTTTTCTAAGGACCTATATAGTTGGTGGGATGGGAGAGGGTGAAGAATTTATATATTGATTGAGGAGTAAAGGTGGTGCTAGTTTCTGGGAGGGGGGACGTGAATACCCAAAGGTGTTAATGGGCTTCTTCCTTTAGGCCCTATGAGCCCTTTCTGGCCTTAGAGGCCTTGGGATGAAAGCCTGGCTTCAAAGGCTCTCTTTCCGGATAGTGGATAGTGGAAAAGATACATAGAATTTCAAGAACTGCTGAGTCAGTGGGTGGGATGCGTATCCCTCCTCCCCTTGCTTTGGTTTGCTATCTATCCTACCTAACAATACTATCTGGGATTTGCCCTAAAATAATCTGAGAAGGTGGGGATGTTGCATATAGTATCTATGGTTCTCAAACTTTAATGGATCTACAAATCAACCGGAGAGACCATTAAAATAGATTCTTGGGCCCTGCCTCAGAGGTGTTGATTCAATGTTTCTGATGTGAAGCCAATGAATTTGCATTTCTGACAAACTCTCAGTTGACATGGAAGCTGTTGATCCAAGGACCAAATTATAAGTAGAAAGGTTGGCTATGATAATTGATCATTGTTGAATATCGGTATTGAGTAAGCATTTGGTTTCTATACATAATATAATTCTGAACCCGATTTCAGTGTGTGTGTGAGTCAGGGGTGTTGTGGGAGGTTCTCCCATCACCAAGCAGTTCTCTGGATATCATAAGAACTATAATTCAGCTCAATTCTGACAATATCCACCCAGAGATAGCATCACATTCTATAGGTTAAGTGCTCAATCCTGCAAGACTGTACCTCACACTCCTTCAGACACCAATTCCACACCCAGGTTATCACCTGTGATTCTGGGTAACAGGCTACATATTAGAGGTTCCAATGACCCCATCCTAGGGTTTGACCAATTTGCTACATCAGCTCACAGAATTCAGAGGAACTACTTATGCGATCATCAGTTTATCATTAAAGTATATAACTCAGAAATATCCAGGTGGAAGAGATACATAGAGCAAGGTGCAGGGGAAGGGCTTGGCGTTTCCATGTTCTCTGTGTGCCACTTTCCCCAGATCTTCACATGTTCACCAACCTGGAGTCTCTGAACCCCATCCTTTTGGGTTCTTATGGAGGCTTCATAAATCATTGGCTGTTTATGAACCAGAGGTGGGAGGGGCATGGTTGATTAAATCATCATCCATTTATTGGTGGCCAGAGGTGGCAGAGGGACTGAAAGTTCCAGCTCTCTTATAATGTACTTAGTTCCCCTGGCAACCAGCTCCCTCCCTTAGTGCTTGCCCAAAGTCGCCACATTAACATAACAAAAGACACCTTTGCTGCTGTCTACTTTAGTTCCAAGGGTTTTAGGAGCTCTGTGCCACAAACAGGATGAAAACCAAATATCTTTTCTTATTTTTTATTGATTTTTATTAGAGTGACATTGGTTAATAAAATTATTTATGTTTCAGGTATATAATCCGGTAATACACCATCTTTATACTGTATCGTGTTCACCACCCTAAGTCCAGTCTCCTTCCATCACCATTCCCCCCCCCTCTTTTACCTTCTCCTACATCCCCAACTCCCCTTTTTCTTTGGTAATCACCATACTGTTGTCTGTGCCTATAAAGTTTTTTGTTTTTTATTTTTTCACCCACGGACATGCTCACTGATTTTAGAGAGAGGAGACGGGATGGAAAGGGAGAGGGAGAAAAACATTGATGTGAGAGAGAAACATTGATCTGTTGCCTTTCCTACGCATCCCTGACCCACTGGGGACTGAACCCGCAAGGTAAGTATATGTCCTCCCTGAGAATCAAACCGGCAACCCTTCAGTTTACAGGACAACACTCCGACCAACTGAGCCACACTGGTCTGAGCTATGCAGTTTTTTTTTTCTCCCTCGCTTAATTCCTTCACCTTTTTCACCCAGCTCCCAACCCCCTTCCCCTCTGACAGCTGTCAGTCTGTTCTCTGTATCTATGAGTCTTTTTCTATTTTGTTTGTTAGTTTATTTTGTTCATTAGATTCCACATGTAAGTGAAATCATATGGAACTTGTCTTTCTCTGACAATATATCTTATAAATCATAATATCACAATACTGTTTTCTCTACTTTAGCGTATGTCTGAAATTTTTTATGCCAGAAATAACAAGTTTTGGTGAGGATGTGGAGAAAAGGGAAACCTTGTGCACTGTTAGTTGGAATGTAAATTGGTGCAGCCACTGTGGAAAATAGTATGAAATTTCCTCAAAAAGTTAAAAATAGAACTACCTTAAGATCTAGCAATTCCACTTCTGGGTATGTTACAGAAACAGGGGTCCAAAAACAAACTCCAGAGTTTGCCGCTGCGAGATAGGGAGCAGGAAGCAGCTTTCAGGATGCCTTTGCATGTCTGGAGCTAGTGGCTGGAAACATTGTTGCAAAGATCTGATTTACTTCCAAGACTCAGGAAGATGGCGGGGGGGGGGGATCTTGGACTGTGGGCTGGTAGGGAAGAAGCAGACAGAGCCTACGTAGGGTTCTGTGAATGGTCAGAAGTGTTTGCAACACCCACTGCGTGAGAGGACGCAGGGGGAGAGAGGAGGCAGGGAGGGACAGGGAAGCAGCTGCGGACATTTTGGGCTGGCTCTGGCTCTAGAAGGCTCTCTCTCAGGCTCTCTCTGGCCCTCACGCCCTCACTCTCTGGCTCTTGTGGGCTCCCTCCATCTGGCTTGGAGAAGGGATCTCCAGGCGGCTTTAAGAAGAGGCTCTTGCCAGGCTGCTTTGAGGAGAAGAGATCCATGCGGTTTGCAGGAAGAAGGCAGTTTGCAAGGAGGCTGAGAATCCAGGCGGTTCTGCATTGAGAGCTGGAGGGCACCACAGCACAGAAAGGACCTCCCCAATCAGAACTGAGTGATTGGCAGTTACTGGTAAAGCTGAACTGTGCCTAGGAAGTAGGGAAATGGTGTTTCTTACTTTCCTAAGACTGGCCAGGTCTGGGAGGTGGAGGCAGGACTTTGTGTAAATAAACAATTCTTTTTCTTTTCACCAAACTCAGGTATTCAGAGTTATAATTCTGGCAGCGGGCAATCGGGCCCCTAACTAAACAGCCCGGGGGTTCTGTTTCAATTGGAGCAGCCCAGGGGTTCTGTTACAGGTATGTAATGTATTTACTTAAAGAAAGTAAAAACACTAACTCAAAAAAATAAATGTACCATACCCCGCACCATGTTCATTGCAGAGTTATTTATAATAGCCAAGATAAGGAGACAACCTAAATGTCTAGAATGGATAAAGAAAATGTGTGTGTGTGTGTGTGTGTGTGTTTACTAGAATATTATTCAGCCATAAAAAATAATGAAACATTGTCATATGCAACAACATGGATGAATCTTGAGGGCATTATGTTAAGTGAAATAAGTTAAGGAAAGACAAATATCATATGATCTGATATCTTCCACTTATATGTGAAATCTTAAAAACAAAAATGAAAACAAAAACGAGCTCATAGATACAGAGAACAGATCGGTTTTTGTTTCCCGGAGGGTGGAGGCTTGCGGGGATGGGCCAATGGGTGAAGACAATCAAAAGGTACAAACTTCCAGTTATAAAATAAGTTTTGTGCAGAGTGGCAACAATAGTTAATAATACTAAGAGAGTAAATCTTAAAAATCCTCATAACAAAAAGTAATTTTGTAACAACTTATGGTGACGAATATTAACTAGACCTCTTGTGGTGATCATTTCAAAATACATACAAATATTGAGTCAGTATATTGTACACAAGAAAATAATAATAATGTTTTATGTCAATTATACCTCATTTTTCAAAAGTCATGCCAACAATTGACAACTTCATTATGTCTGCCAATTTTTCCCAAGCATTTAAATATTGCAATATATTTTTGTTATAAATTCACCTCACTTTATTTATTCTTTATAATACAGTTAAGGCAGCCAATTCCATCCTAGACTGCTTCCCATTGCCTCAGCAAACTCCTCCTGTGGCTCCTCATACTTCTCCCCAGTGATCTTAATTAGATCCCTCTGTATTAGTAATATTAATAAATATGACACTTTTGGATATTTTATAATAAAATGTGTTAACATTTTGAGAATCTGCATGACTCAGTGAAACAGTATTTTTCAAATGAACAGTGCATAATGTTACAAAATCATGCATGAGTGACAGCCATTCAAATAACAAGTTAGACCAATTGATTTTAATGTAACAGAATGAGGAATGTTTTCAGATTTCACATTGCAACTAACCTTTAAAAACTACTACCTCTGAAGTTCTGGTGTAGTACAAAGAAGAATATCCAGTTATTTAAAAATGCCACTAAAATGCTCCCCCCCCTTTTCAACTAGTATCTGTGTGGCCAGAGTTTCTTCATATACTCAGATCAAAGCAACAACATGCCGCAGCAGGCTGAATGCAGACTCAGATATGAGAATCCAGTTGTCTTCTATTAAACTGTACACTGAAGATATTTGAAAAAAATGTGAAATGTTACCCTTCTCACTAATTTTTTTTGTTTTTGCAGATATTTAATTTTTATAGTTTTTTATTTAAGTTAACATGCAGTAATTTTAGGGTTCTTGTCAAGATGGGGGAGCAGGGGGGGTACATTGCATTCATGTCCTCCCATCACCACATAAAAATTACAACTGAAAGACAAATACCTTATGATTTAACTTATATGTGGAATCTAAAGAACGAAATAAATGAGCGAAATTGAAACAGACTCTCAGACACAGAGAGTAGACCGGTGGTTGCTAGAAGGTAATGAGTTTGGGAGGATGGTTGAGAGAGGTGAAGGCATTAAGTACAGATTGGTAGTGACAAAATAGTCACAGGGGTATAAAGTACAGTACAGGGCATATAGTCAATAACTTTGTAGTAACTATGTATGGGGCCAGATGGGTACTAGATTTATATGGGTGATCACTTTGTAAGTTGCTGAAATGTCTAATTGCTATGGTATACACCTGAACCTAAAATAATATTGTATGTCAACTATACTTGAAAAAATATATTAAAAAAATTACAACTAAATTATAGAATAATCAAGCTGGGCAACGATCTGAAGACAAGCTGAACAGAAGTCCTATAACTAAGGATATCAAGAAGAAGCCACATCAAGTCTGGTAGGCAGGGTGGAGATGTAAAATGAGCTGACTCTCCAACCCACCTGTGGCAGTTGAGAATCCAGAGCATAACTTCCCCCAAGGAGTAAGGGGGTCATAGCCCCATACTGGACTTTGAAGCCCTGAACCAATGCTGGGAAAAGGAGCCCACATAGCATCTGGCTGTGAAAATCAGCAGGAATAGAGTCTGCCTGAGAGAGAAGACTGCTGTATGCCCAGGAGTTGTCTTAAAGAGCCAATGCACTAACTCTCACTCACAGATAGGCATCTTGGGTTCTGACAGATGAACAGCAGCTGAGGTGGTGGAGGTGCCAGAGACATGCAGGGAGAAACTGAGTGATGTGACTTCAAGAGAGAAATGGGGATTTGGCACCATGGTCACTGTATTGAGCCAAGAAAGCAGGTGGGTGCTGTCTTTTTTGTGTTGAGCCTGCCCCAGGCCCAGTACTGGTAGAAGCAGGCCTTGGTTTGTATGCCCTCTCCCATGCACATCTATTCCCAGCACAGGCAGCTGCCAATTGCCGACTGCTTTGTAGCTCCTCACAGGTAGCACTGAGCCAGCCACAGGCAGTGTCTGGTATTAATCTGCCCCAAAGTCCCTCCCAAGAGGACCCAGAACCAAGACACCCAGTGACCACCTTCAGACCATAGCAGAACACCATGCAATAAGCTCCACAAGCAGCACACCAAAAAGAAGGTCTTGGTTGGCATCAGACCCCACTGTGGCAAATACTGGCTCCGTGGGTCAGCCCCTGTACAGCAGCTTGTATACTGTGGTTGTAGCCAATCCTCACAGCCAGCCAGCCTGAAGGTCAATCCCACTCACTGACATGCCAACAGCGATCAATGCTTAACTACAATAGGAAGGCACACACAAAGAAAGCAAGGACTACTCCTTGAGCACGTGGCTTAAGTGATCAAAAAGACTGCTACTGGCCCCCACAGGACACCTACTACATAAGTCCACCCTCCTAAGAGTGGGAAATGTAGCACATTTACATAATACATAAAAACAAATGAAGAGGGACAGTCAAAATGGGGAAATAAGGAAACATGTTTCAAATACAAAAACAAGGAGAAACCCCCCCACCCCCCGCAAAAAGAAAATAGATGCAATCAGTCTACCAGATAGAGTTCAAAACACTACTTATAAAATACTCACAGAATCCTTGCCATTGTGGCTCAGTTTGTTGTAGCATCATCCTGTACACTAAAAGTTTATGGGTTCAATTCCCAGTAAAAGCACATACACAGGTGTGGGTTCAGTCCCCATTCAGGGCATGTTTGGGGGACAACCAATGTTTCTGTCTCTCATCAATGTTTCTCTCTTCCTCCTCCCTTCGTCTCCGTCTAAAATTAATAAACATATTTTTAAAAATTAAAAAAATACCACAGAACTTAGTACAAACTTCAACAAAAAGATAGTAAACATATAAAAGGACATAGAAACCATAAAAAAGAACTAGTCAGAGATGAAAAACACAATAAACTGAAAAAAAATACATAAATAAAATCAACAGTGGCTTAGATGAAATAGAGTATCAAATAAGTGATTTGGAAGACAAGGTAGCAGAAACCACCCCACTGAAACAGCAAAGAGAAAACATTTGAAATGAGGATAGTTTAAAGGGCCCCTGGGACAACATCAAGCATAACAATATTTATGTTATAGGGGTACCAGAAGGAGAAGTAAGAGAGTAGGAGATTGAGAACCCATTTGAAGAAATAACTGAAAACTTCCCTAACCTAGTAAAGGAAAAAGATGTACAAACCCACAAAGCACAGAGAGCCCCAAACAAGATGAACACAAAGAGGACCATACCAAGATTCATCATAATTAAAAAGGCAAAGGTTAAAGACAAAGAGGTAATCTTAGAAGCAGTAAGAGAAAGACAGTTATCAACAAGGGAGCTCCCATAAGACTGTCAATTGATTACTCATCGGAAACTTTTCAGGCCAGAGGGATTTGCACAAAATATTTAGTGATGAAAAGCAAGGGCCTACAACCAAGACTATTCTATCCAGCAAGTCTATCATTTAAAATTGAAGGAGAGATAAATAACTTTCCAGACAAGAAAAAAGCTAAAGGAGTTCATCACCACTAAACAAGTATAGAAGATATGTTAAAGAGACTTCTTTAACAAGAATGAGAAAACAAGGGAACATAAATGTGACTAACATTTAAAATAAAAATGGCAATAACTACATAAGGAAGGGGTCCCCATCTCCTAGGCCTCAAACTGGTACCTGTCAATGGCCTGTTAAGAACCAGGCTACAAGTGAAGCTTGCCTGAGCTCTGCCTCCTGTCTCTGCCCCACCCCTCTTATCCACAGCAGGAGGTGAGCAGCAGGTAGAACCTGAGCTCCATCTCCTGTCACCCACCAAGCTCGTCTCAGCTCCACCCCACCCCCCATCCATGGAAAAATTATCTTCCATGAAACTGGCCCCCAAAAAGGTTGGAGACCACTGACATAGGTAATGAATGCATAAGATAACAAACCCTATATATATGCTGTCTATAGGAGACCCACTTCAGATCAAAAGACACAGACTGACTGAAAGTAAAGGGACAAAAAAAAGATATTATTTCCTGCAAATAGAAACAAACAAAGCTGAGGTAGCAATACATACATTAGACAAAATAGACTTTAAAACAAAGACTACAACAGGAGGAAAAGAAGGACATTACATAATGATAAAGGGATCATTCTGAGATGAGGATATAACTCTTGTAAACATTTTTACACCCAGCACAGGAGCACTTCAAAATATAAACCAAAGATTGATGGACATAAGCGAGAGATCAATGATAATACAGTTATAGTAGGGGACTTTAATACCCCACTGATATCAAAAGATACATCTCTTCCAGACAGAAAATCAACAAAGAAACAGAAGTCTTAAATGGCACCAGATGGATTTAATTATTATTTTTTGAGCATTTCACCCCAAAGCAGCAGTATGCATATACATTATTTTCAAGTGCATGTGGAACATTTTCCAGGATAAACCACATGTTAGGACACAAAACAATTCTCAATAAATTTAAGAAGATTGAAATCATATCAATTATCTTCTCTGACAACAATAGTATGACACTAGAATTTAACAAGAAAAAACTGAAAAACTCACAAATACATGGAGGTTAAATAACATGATACTACATAATGAATGGTTTGGCAATGAGATCAGGAAGAAATCAAAAGATACCTTAAGACAAATGAAAAGGAAAACACAACAACCCAAAATATATGGGACACAGTGAAAGCAATTCTAACAGGAAAAATCATAGCAGTACTGGACTATCTTATGAAACAAGAAGAATCTCAAACAAACAATGTAACCTTACCTAAAGAATCTAGAAAAAAAAGAACAGCAAATAAAGCCTAAAATGAGTAGGAGGAAGGAAATAATAAAGGTCAGATAAAAAATAAAACAGAGTCTAAAAAAATATAAAAGATCAATGAAATCAGGAGCTAGTTCTTTGAAAAAGTAAACAAGATTGATAAATCTTTAACCAGACTCATCAAGAAAAAAAGAGAGGACCCTAATAAATAAAATCAGAAATAAAAGAGAACTAACAACTATCATTAAAAAGATATAAAAGATTGTAAGAAAATATTACAAACAATTCTATGCCAACAAATTGAACAATCTGGACAAAATGTTTAAATTCATAGAAACATACAGTTACCAAGACTGAATCAAGAAGAAACAGGAAATCTGAACAGATTGATTACTTCCAATGAAATCAAAGCAGTAATCAAAAATTCCCAATAAACAGAAGTCTGGGACAGCATGGTTTCACAGGTGTATTTTACCAAACATTTAAAGAAAAATTAACACTTATCCTTCTCAAACTATTCCAAAGAATTCAAAAGGATGGAAGGCTCCCAAGCTCATTTTACAAGGCCAACATTATGCTGATTCCAAAACCAAGCAAAAAGATTAGAAAAAAAAGGGAAAATACTAGGCTAATATATCTAATGACCACAGATGCAAAAATTCTCTAAAAAACATTAGCAAACTGAATTCAGCAATACATTAAAAAGATCATACACCATGATCAAGTGGGATTTATTCCTGGAATGCAAGGTTAGTACGATATCCACAAATCAATTGGCATGATATACAAAATAAACAAATGAAGGATAAAAATTATATAATCATATCAATAGATACAGAAAAAGCATTTGACGAAATCCAGCATCTATTTATGATAAAAAAAAACCCTCAGCAAAATGGGACTAGAGGGAACATACCTCAGTTTAATAAATGACATATGTGTATATGACAACCTCACTGTTAACATTACACTTCATGGGCAAAAGCTAAAAGCATTTTCTTTAAAATCAGGGACAAGATAGAATTGTTCACTTTCACCACTCTTGTTCGACATAGTATTGGAAGTCCTAGTCACAGCTGGCAAGAAAAAGAAATAAAAAGCATCCAGATTGAAAAGGAAGAAATAAAACTGTCATTATTTGCAGATGGCATGATACCAAATAGAGGGAACCCTAAAGATTCTACCAAAAATCTACTAGGACTGATAAATGAATTCAGAAAAGTCGCAAGATACAAAATTAATATTAATAAATTAGTTGTATTTTTATACATCAATAATGAACTATCAGAAGTGGAAACAAAAATAAATGTCCTTCACAATTGCTTTAAAAAGAATAAAATACCTAGGAATAAGTAACCAAGAAGGTAAAAGACCTATACTCAAAAATTATAAAATATTGAAGATAGAACTTGAAAAAGATATAAATAGGTTGAAGTATATAACATATTCATGGACTGGATAAATTAACATCATTAAAATGTCCATACTACCTAAAACTATCTCTAGATTCAATGTAATCTCTCAAAATACCAACGGCATTTTTTTACAGAATTAGAAGAAATACAGAAATCCTTAAATTTATATGGAACTACAAAAGACCTTGAGTAGCCACAGCAATCTTGAGAAAGAAGAACAAAGTTGGAGGAATTATGATACCAGATATCAAACTATACTACAAGGCTATAGCAATCAAAACAGCATTGTGTGGCATAAAAACACATATAGACCAATGGAACAGAATAGAAAGCCCAGAAATGAACCCAAACCTATTTGGCCAATTAATTTATGACAAAGGAGGCAAGAACATGCAATGGAGTAAAGACAGTCTATTCTTTAAATGGTGTAGGGAAAATTGGGCAGATACATGTAAAAAACTGATACAAGACCACCTTCTTACACCATATACAAGAAAAAATTCAAAATGAATTAAAGACTTAAATGTAGAGTTGAAACCGTAAAAATCCTAGAAGAAAACATAGACAGGCAGTAAACTCTCTGACATTTTTTGTAGTAATATTTTTTATGATATATCTCCTCAGGCAAAGGGAAACAAAAGAAAAACCAATGGGATTACATCAAATTACAAAGTTTGTGCACAGCAAAGGAAACCAATGGAAAAATAAAAGACCTATTGAAAGGGAGAAAATATTGCCAATGACATATCTGATAAGAGGTTTATATCTAACATATATAAAGAATTCATACAACTCAACACCAAAAAACCCCAATCAATTTATAAAAAGGACAGGTGATCTGAATAGACACTTCTCCAAAGAGAACAAACAGATGGCCAATAGACAGAAATGATGGTCACCATCACTAATCATCAGAGAAATGCAAATTAAAACCACAATGAGATAGTATTTCACACCTGTTAGAATGGTTATCAATAAATCAACAAACAGGTGCTGGCGAGGATGTGGAGAAAAGTGAACCCTAGTGCACTCTTGGTGGGACTACAGACTGGTGCAGCTGCTGTGGAAAACAGTGTAGAGGTTTCTCAAAAATATATAAGTGGCTACAGAAATGTTTGTTTTACAATTATTTCTTAAATTATGTATACAAATTTTATGTACTTTTGTACATGTGTTACAGAGTGGGGGTCTCCAAAAGTCCCCAAAACCTGCGGGTTGGGGGATGGGGAGAAGGAACAGCTTTTAAGACGCCTTTGCATAACTATGGCTCATAGCTAGTGTCTTCGTTTAGCAAATGGATTTGGTTCTTCCAAGGCCCCAAGGAGACGGAAGGGGTTTTGACCATGAAATTGTGTGGAAAGAGCATACAGGGCCTGCACAAAGTTCTATGAATGGTCAGAACTGGTTACCAGGCCCACTGTGTCACAGGACGCAGTCAGGGATTTAAAAATAGATGGCAGGCATTTTGACAAGAACTCCATGCTGCTTTGAAAGGGAGGATACCAGGCAGCTTTAAAAGGGCAGAGAAAAAACCATGCATGATCCAGTGCAACATGGCACATGTTTTCCTGGACTGTTATACGGAGGCTGATGACATCGTACCCCAGATCCTGAAGGAGAGAGCTGACAGATAAGGGATGGGGACTTCTGGAAATGTTTTTGGCTTCTAGCCTTTTGGGGAGCAAGGGAAATGCTGGGTTCCGTGGGAGAACAGGGCTTTGAGCTGAAGTGCTCACTGTCCTCCCCAGGATGGAATAGTGTAAATAAAGACCTGTTTTCCTCAACATTAGTTGTTGGGTTTTACACCAAGGTGCCACGTGAAAGAAGCCCCTTTCGTTCTGCAACACACGTACACAAATATTTCATGATTTTTAAAAAACTAACTCTCAGTGTAGTAGAAAGAGTAGGGTTTTGAAAAGAAAATATTCACAATTAAAACTCTCATATGGTTTTGGGACATATATCGTCGGCAGCCGTCCGTCTCGAGAGACGATGGTGTAGCTTCTTAAGAGTCTATCTGCACCGCCGAGAATGGCTGTGCAGTCCGACTCGGGAGTGACACGGTATCTGTCTCCTCCCGTGTTGAATCGACATCTTGCGATGACGCTGGAGTGTCCTCTCCAGTGAAGCTGAAGCTACAGAGCCTGGGCAGGGTGATATGGAGGGTCTGCTGTTGCCCATGCAGCAGACCCCCCCTCTCTTCGCAGCTGAAGGGTCCAAGGGAAAGACGGAGTCAATACAGCTTGGCTTCAGGTGCGCCGCAGGAGTTGCTGGTGTTGACTACAACGTCAAACCGCCTTAGGGACTCCGGCTCCAGATTTTCTGTCGGGGTTTACTCCCTTAGCCTTTCCCCTGAAGAGGTATGCCGCAAGGCAGCGGAGGTTTTTTGGAGTCAGAGTTTTCCTTCTCTGATGTGCCCTGACTGGAAGATTGAACCAGCGACACTTAGCTCGCAGGCCGACGCTCAATCCACTGAGCTAAACCAGCCAGGGCGTGGGACATATATATACTAGCTGTAATACCACCTTCTATAAACATAGAACTGCTTTATAAACTATAAGGTTGTATGCAACTGTTGCCCACTATCACTGCTGCAGTATAAATACATAAGTCAGTTTAGAAGTTTCCATCTCCTCATGATCCTGCCTGTTTTGAACTTCAAGCAGACATTTGCAAATCCTTAAATTATCACGTTTTCCATTTGTATTTCAGTTCCAAAATCCTTATAGTTAAATTTATTGCAGTGTTAATAATTCAATTGTAGATTTGTTACATGTTACTTCTCCAAACAGTATTTCATCTTCTTGATTTATTTTTTAAAACTGCCTCAACTTATATGTGTCTTAATATTGCCAGAGACCTCAAATACTTTGTGGAAAAAGTGGAATAGAGTAAATTTTATATAAATACTAAAGGATTCTGACAGTATGAGAGAATGTGGGGCTTGAATGTCTTCTTTCAAATGGCTCTGAGGCAATGTTTGTGGTAATTGCATTCCCCTCTTTCTGTAGCACATCACCCTCAGATAAATAAATAAAGCACAGGACTTTCATTTCCAGGCAGTTGTCATAGCAACTTTCCACTCTCCAGAGAAGAAGGAATTCTCAGATCCTAAGCCCTGACTCCAGAAGAGCTAAAAAGACCCAAAATCTAAAAGGAATATTAGAGAATGATTTGCAAGATATGATGAAACTGGGTATCTGTTATTTAGAACTTTTCCACTAAATGTATGTAGTTTTTCCCCCAACATATATTCTGAACTCAACAGCAGTAGACTAACAACAGTCACTTACCACTTTTTACATGCCAGGCACAAAGAGCATCACATACATTATGTTTTTCTTCCAACAACACTGTAAATGTGGTACTGTTTTTGTCAATATTTTACTTATAAGGAAATGTATTTTGTTAGATAACAAAGCCACACAATAATTACTCAACCTTTCAGCCCTCAATACAGTTAACCACTTAAAACACTCTGGTTTTCTGGATTTCCTCTTGCTTCATTGACTGATCACTTGGTTGGCTCCTTTGTTTCTGCCTGATCTGTAATTGTTGGCATGTCCACTACTTAGACTGAGCAGTCCTTTCTATCCAGATGACCTCTTCGAATCCTGTGGCTTTAAATGCTTTCTATGAACTGATAATTCCAAGATGTTTATCTTCCACCCAGCTATCTGACATGCATTTTGGACTCATTGGATGTTGAAGACCCCTGATGCACAGAGATCCCCTGGTGTCGTGGATGAAATGAATACTTCCCAGGCAGCTTGTGCTAGGGCAGAGAAGGTTGGCAAATGTCTGAGAGACAAATGCCTCAATTGTCTTCCTCCAAGGTCTCTTATTGAGTACAGTAAGCTTAAGGACATATAGCATGCACATAAAGCTCATCAATCAATGTTAAACAGTGCTCATTAGAGAAAACAGATATTGTTCAGGGATAACAATTGAAGGAATGTTGAGATCTCCCTCAGATCAGGGTGTGTTGGATGCAAAGATTTCAGATGGCCATGAAATAGGGAAGGTAAGTTCATCGTGAGTTAAAGTTAAAACCTCTGCTGCTGGTACAATAAAGTGATCAAGCAAGGTAAAAGAACAGGGCAAGCTTCAAAGGATATAAGCATTTTCTCATGGCCCGATTCCCACTGGAGCCCACTGCTATAGCACCGAGGCCCGTATCCACCTAGCTTTCCCAGTTTTCCAGTCAGGTCTTACAGACTTTGTTTCCTTCACCTGGCCTGCACGGGGCTCCAAGTCTCGATACTTTCCCAGGGGGACCCCGACAGTTGGACTTAGGTATCTAATAGATAATTCAAAGGTAATAAATCTTAACTCCTGTCCTTCAGTATTCCCTGTCTCAGTAGGTGACAGTATTCTTTTTTTAAAAGGGTATGATGTTTTATTTTTTTTATCTTTTATATTAGAGAGAGGGGAAGAGAGGGAGAAAGAGAAGACAAAAAAACATCATTGTGAAAGAGAAACATTGATTGGTTGCCTTCTGTACACCACAGGGAAATGAACCTGCAACCTGCCATGTACCCTGACCAGGAATCAAACTGGGTACCTTTTAGTTTGCAGGACGATACCTAACCAACTAAGGCACACTAGCCAAGGCAGTGATAGTATTCTTTAACTTAGATGCTCAAACCAAACTTCCTAAGAGTCATCCTTGATTTCTCCCCTCCTACCTTCTCGCTGCTAATATATAATATAAACAAGTTATGTCAGATATTTACCCTAAATCCATCTTAAATCTACTTTTCATCTACATTGTCAGCACTTTAATGAAGGCCACAGTCTTTTTTCTCAACTTCTAACTTTTAAGGTCCTTGCTTCCACTCTCCAAAGAACAGTCACAATGAGCTTTTGAGACCATAAATCAGGTTGTGCTAGCGTAAACCATTCACTGGCTTCCCATTGCTCTTAGAATATTATTCAAACTCCTAACTATAGTTTAGAAGGCTTTGACTTCCCTAGCACCTGCTTCCTGCTCCAGTCTTCCAGTTGTTCCCCTCCATTATTCTGCTTTAGTCACATACTCTTCTTTCCTTCCCTCTGACTTTCTTTTTTTGGTTCTGGAATTTTGTAGTATAAACAGTCTCAAACTTTGCTCCACTCATCTTCCTAGCTGCCTCTTTTCATCCTTCAAATTTCAGCTCAAATATCATCTTCTTAGAGATTGCCATTTCTAAAGTGGCCTCCTTTGGAGTCCTCAGTCATCACATCATTTTTATTAATAGCACGTACCAGTATCAGAGATGTTGACTCTGTCCTCCACTCCCACAAGGCAAGCTCCATAGCGTTGGGGCCTCTAACTGTCTTTTTCTTTTCTACATTCTCAAAGCTAGAAGCATATAGGAGGTACTCAATAAACACTCATTGACAGGGGGAAGGAAGGAAGGAAAAAAAAGAAATTCAGTACCAAGGCCCCATCTCAGGTTTATTTTACTCCAAAACTGCTTTCACTCTCTCCCTCCTTTTGATTTTCCAAGGTGATATCCAGTTATGTTATTTTGCTCTAACTCTTGACTGATGCCTGACTCCCCCAAGACTCTGAGTTTGAGATGAGGGTGAAAGGAATTGGGCTGTGACAGAATGGAATTGGCAGGGCCCCTAAGCAACTATGAACCTTTCTTATCCTCTCAAAAACTCATTTGGCTTTGGGGTAGGAGGGCAAAGATAGAGAACACTACAGCACAGTTTTTACTCCCTCTGAAGCGAGGGGTAACTTCCTTGAGAGAAGATAATATATTCTTAATACAGCTAATTCGTACATCAGGACCCACAAAATGGAGGCTGCCCCAGCGGCAGGCCCACATCACAAATCTAAACCTGAGTCAGCCTGCACTTATGGGAAACACCAGTCAAGAAAGCTAACACACCAATCACAATCCTCCAAACTCGGCTGTAGATTGCTGACCTTCCCCTAGGAAACAGGACCTCCTGGCCAACACTTTATTAACTAACTCTGTAACAGAATGAAGAGTTGGGGTCCCTGAAAATAGAGTATTTTCCCCACAGCACTTGGCTGAGGGGAGAGCAAATAATACAGCTTGAGATACTTTGCATTACAAAAGGCAAGTTAATAGCTGTGCTGCTGCCCCAGGTAAAATGTGGAACTGACTCAAGAAAAGATGGCAACTGAAAGAAGGTAAAAGATATGCGAAACAGGCAAAAGTAGCACATTGTAGGAAAAACTGGATATGAGGTCATGTAGGAAGCTTTGGGTTGGCATTTAAAAGAAGGGCAGGTGGAGAGAGAGAGAGGAGAGCCACAAAGAAGGAGCCATGAAGTAGGAGGATTCAGCCATGAGGTCTGAGAGAAGAAGCAGCTATGCAGTTTGTAGTCAGGATGCTGCCATGCGGCCTGCTGTAGTGAAGAAGAAGATAATTCCACCATGTGGGCTGAGGAAAGGGGGTAAGGAGAGAGAAGATGGAGTTGTGCGGGAACCTGCTGAACCAAGCATGGATGCGTGGGAGATGCCTGGAATTCTGAACTGTGATCAGAAATGTAGGCTTCTTTTTCTCTGAAGGACTTACAGAGAAACCCCTCTCCTGGGACATGTGCCTCCCGAGACTCCACCAGGATCCAGTGCAACACAGCAAATGTTTTCCCTGACTACTACATGGAGGCTGAAGACAACGTACCCCGGATCCTGAAAGAGAGAGCTGCTGTGAGGGGATGGCTACTCTGGAACCCACGAGTGTACCTTCCAGAGGTGATGGAGACCTGTTTGCAGCCAGCTTAAGAAGAGAAAAGATGGGGAATTTCTGCGCATGGTTTTGGCTTGTAGACTGGTGGGGAACAGGGGAAGTGCTGGGTCTCGTGGGAGAACAGGGCTCCTGGCAGGAGTGCTCCCAGCCCCACAAGGTTGGAATCCTGCACATGAAAAGCTATTTCCTTCAACACTAATTGTTCGATTGTGTATCAAGGTGACACGTGGACAAGGTCCGGTTTGCTCGATTACAACTCTTCCCTACAATACCTCAGAAAAAGTGTTTTCCTGCTGGTGAGTCACTGAACTCTCCCAATCCAGTAACTGTTTCCCATGTGGATGAAAAAGGGGCCACATACTAAACCTGAAAAGCTCAGGGCAGGCCTGCATGGATACCTTACAAACTGAGAGACAAAAAATAACCACATAGGGTGGTCCGAAATTAAAATTTTTAACTAAAAGCAGGTTATAGTGGGCAGTCATGTCCTAGGCTGGTGTCTTCCCTGACAAAGGTCAATCTTTACCTTAACTGAGACTGTCTATTGTATTTTTGCATCCACAATAACATACCTTTGGAATGTCAAGGTAATTTTCTTTTTCCAGACCCCACAGGGCACAATCGCTGTACCAGAGCAGAGACCATAAAATCTCTCATTGTTACTATTGTGCTGTTAATTAACTGTTAACTATCCTACACCTACACATGTAAAAGAAGTATGTGTGTGTATATTTTACTTTTTATCCAATCCTAGAGGTTTCCCCCCTTTGCTTTGTCCCCCCTCCCTAATCTGTCACCAGTGGATTTCATGTAAACTCCTTACCTCTCCTCTTTTAACTGTAATGTGTAAAATAAGTTGAAAATCTGCCATTTCTCCGGAGCATTTTCTCAACCCATTGAGATTTTGCTTCCTGACAATTACCAATGTGGCTCAAATAAACTCATGAAAATTCTCTGTAGCTTTGGACATTTCTTATGTCAACATTTGCTTGAATAAAAGACATCAAAAGTCAATAGTAAATTGTTTTAGTTCTGTCATTTAACATTCCCCAGTACATCTTTCCTGACCAAATTCCCAAGGTGTTTAGGTAGTTGTTTCCAAACAAAGAAAATTATTCCGAAGTGTTAACTTTGGGGGTGGACTTGACAACCATACCAGCCCATTTCTCTTATTCTTTAATTATAGACACTAAAATTTTATCTAAACAACTTATGAGGAAGGAAAACAGAAAGAAGATACCTGAAGTATTAGGAGGCAGACGGCAGCCTGAGAAAAACACTGGATGTGGCGAGGAAAATTATTTTTCCTCTACCCTTCTAAGTTCTCACATGGGGCTTGTAAGAACGGAGTTGCTCAGATGACCATTAAGATGCAACAAGCATTATGGTCAACTAATATTTGATAAAGGGGGAAGGAACATAAAATGGCATGAGAAGAGCCTCTTTAATAAATGGTGCCGGGAGAACTGGAAAGGGACGTGTAAAAAAATGATACTAGACCACCAACTTACACCACACACCAGAATAAACTCAAGATGGGTATAAAAAAAAAGATGCAATGAGCAGGAAAATAGAAATTTATTGGTAGAATCAGCAAGCAGGGAGACAAGCAAGCTGGGAGACCTGCCATGGGTGGTCAGGACTCCGACCTTCTAGAGGATAAGGGTGTTGCTTTTCTAGGGGGAAGAAAAAGAGGGTTTTTATGAGCTTTGTCGGCTGTTTGGCCATCTGGCAGCTGCAGGTGTGACAGGCTGATCAAAGGAGAACGTGGTTTAGTTTATTTTCACCCTGAAACATCCTGTTATCTCCCAGACAGCTGCAGGCAGGGTAGGGGGCCATGGGGTCTTGGGATGTCAGGGCTCCTGTAACAAAAGAGAGATTAATGGAAGTATACAAATTTAACTAATATAAGTTTCACATGACACAAAACCCTTCATAAGGAGGAAATGAAGACTGGACAAGGGGTTAAACCTGAGTGTTTTTATGCTAGACTTGATGAAGAGTGGGAAGTCATGGAAAGATGTAATAGGAGAAAGGATATGAGCTAAGTGTAATAAACTCAGGGAGTCTTAGTAAGTCCTGTTCATTCAGGTTCCTCTCTGTGTCCCTTTGTCTTTGGAAATAAGAATGTCCCTTCCTCTGAGTATCGGGAGGGCACTGTTCATTTGAGAGTTTTATGACTTGCTTCAGAGGAAAAGTCAGAAGGTCCTTCTTGCACGGGCTGCCACTCAAATTCCTTTGGCTTAAAATTTTTAATTTTTAAAAAATATTTTAATTTTAAAAAATATTTTATTTATATTTTAGAAAGAAGGGAAGGGAGGGGAGAAAGAGAGGAAGAGAAACATCAGTGTGTGAGAGAATCATTGATCAGCTGCCTCTTGCACGCCCCTAACTGGGGACCTGACTTTCAACCCAGGCATGTGCCCTGACCAGGAGTTGAATCTGTGACCTTTCAGTTCACAAGCCGGCACTCAACCCACTAAGCCACACCAGCCAGGGCCAGCTTAAAATATTTAATAAGTCAAGGCAGCATATTTTAGGTTAGCATCGATAGTTCTTACAGCCAATCCCTTCATACCATCCCAAACTTGGTTGTAAAGTCCAGCCAACTCCTAGGGTAAGGAATAGGGAACATGGTACAAGGATATTCTTCCACATAGAATATACTTGTAATTTAGATACATTTCTGAAGCATTCGAATCTCAAATATCTCACTCTACTTCTGGAACCAAAAAGAAGCATGCCAAGGACTGAGAGAAGTAAATTGTTATAATTTGCATGTTAGTTGGCTTTCAGTAAGATTTGTTCCTGCGCCTTTTAAATGTCAAGGATTTTAGCATTAAAACACTTAGCTTTCAACACTTCAGAAAGTCCCGATGCTAATGTTTTTGTTTTTTATTTTAACTAACAATTCTGTGGCTGAACTATTTCATATTCAATACTTAAATTCCTAATAAGTAAAAAACTTGCAGGGGGTTTGAAGAGTTTCAGCCATAATGGAAGATTAACAATTAATTTTACTTTTGGCCTTGATATTGACTTGCTGTGACCTTGCAAAGATCATATATCTTCCTGTGGTTTCAATTTTTTCATTATAAAACAAAAAAGTAATAGGGATATTATTTTGAGATAATTGGAAAAAATGGGCAAGTTGTATGTTATTTGTAGATGTATTCATATCAAATCCAATTATGTAAATGCTATTTGTAAATATTTTCTCATTCTGTACTGTATGATACATAAGTTTCATTCAGTGAAAACAAAATTTAATTTGCTAGTTTGTCAAAATCTAATATATCCAATTTCTTTTCAATTAGGATAAAAGAGCCATGGTAAAATTTGAAACAATAAAACCTGAAGAGTTACTTTTGTCTTTTCTTATGCTGCACAGAACCACGATGCTTTACTGTCTGAAAGATTTTGTTACTTGATGCTCCACTTTCATGAGCATGACCTGGGGTCTACAAATACCACAATTTTATATGAAAAGCAAATTTACATCAGAAGAAATGCAGACATTAAAACTGTACAGTTTTGTTACTGAAACCCAAGTTCATGTGTGTTATGTTTTGAAAGGCCAAAACTCAGGACATTCGAGTTTGGAGTTAGGAGAGGTTTATTGATTGAGAAGGTGCCAACAGAGAAGACGAGAGACTTAATGGTGCCTCACATCCATTTTGTTCATTGGACTAAATTAAAGGGTTTTAAGGTTTTAGGGGAAACAGGTATGAGGAAGTGCTGGTGGGGCAAGTTTTAATTGGAGAACCTTAGAAGTTGGCCATTTATGGTAAAGGGGCATCAACACCAGGTGGTCCTGGACAATGAACCCTCAGCTTCTGAAAAGTTTTGGTTTTCAAATTTTGGTTATATCCTGGCCCTTTAGTTCTGTGTGGGTAGGGTGGGGGAGAGATGGTTCCAGGTGCACCTGGATGTCAAGGTTATCTCCTCTGCTCATGCTTCAGTTGAATGACTTGTAATTTTGGTCTGTTGTCTCTGAAAAGCAATTCAGTATCCCGTTAAATAATTTAAGACCATTTTGAGCTGTTTCCACAGTTTCAATTTCTCTAGTAAACAAATAATGCAAATTAAACAATTTTTTTACCTAGCTATTTGGCAATATTAGAATTAAATTTGGCAAATATTAAAAATTATAGTTTTGATATTTGCTAAGGGATAGGGAAGCATTTTCATATACCACTAGTGGGAGTATAAATTGGTAAGAACTTTTTGAGGCATAATTGACAATATCTATCAAGTTTAAAATATTATTTTGAACAGCACAGTAGTACACAAAGGTACAAACATTTTTATCAAGTGTCAGTGGGAATGAAAAGTCATTGGAACACTTTTACACATCTGGTGGGAATGTAAGCTGGCACAATCACTTTGAAAAACAATTGGGTGTTACTTGATAAGGCTGAAGATGTGTATTTCTTATGGCACAGTAGTTCCACTCCTGGGCATATAGACAAAAGAAATTCTTGCATATGTGTCTCTATTCACACTGTTTGTAAGACCAAGAAAACACAAACAACCCCAATTGTCAACCAACAATGCAATAGATATACATAGCAGTGAAAATAAATGAATTATATATACTCACACTGTGTTGTAAGAAATAACAAGTTGCAGAGTAATGCATACAGTACGATTCTATTTGTATAAAGTTCAAAAACATGTAAAACAAGTTTATATATCATTTAGAAAAACATATATATGTGGTAAAACTGAAAACAATGATGGCCATAAATGCACAATAGTGTTTACCTCTGAAGGAGAATGAAAACGAGGTTGGAGAGAGGAACTTTAAAGATAACTAAAGTGTTGAGCTTTTTCCCCCTTAATCTTGGTGGTAAGTTAGGGGTGTTTGGTTTTGGTGATAAATGTGCTTCTTTTTACACCATAAATATTTTTTTTGTATCTAGTCAATGGTTAATAAAAATAATTTAAAGAGCTTAAATATCCAGAAACTAGTTATGAGTTAACATGATTTTGTTCATATAAAACTGTATACCTATTATGTATATAAATGCCATATAAAGATTTGTGCTGAGAACATACATTAAGTATTAATCATTATTGTTACTTAGTGATTGAATTTGGGCTCATTTTGTTCTTATTGTTTTACTATGTTATTTTTCTTGTTTTTTGAAGAACATGTGTTCTTGTTTATGACAAAAGCTATATTTTAAAAGCTAACAACTCTTACGATGTTCCTCACAGTATCATATATTACATATTGTGTAATAAAGAATTAACCTTATCCAAGGAGAAAGGTCTGACTTTTGCTCTCAACTCCTGAGAGGGAATCTCTAAGCCATTGAAATGTTCTGCCTTATAAAAAGTATCTTTGTTTGCCTGGGAATGTTGGGCACACCACATTGTCTATGCTAACAATGTATTTATGGTAGGGACTTCGGGCCACATGGTATTATGCTCAATCTCTGCAGGTGCTGGAAGCTAAGGTCAGCCACTCAGCTGTCAGCCATATCTCTGTGGCCAAGTCCCAATAAAAACTCTGGACACTAAGGCTCAGCTGAGCTTGGCTGGTTGGAAATGCTCCTTGTGTTTTGTCATGAGCATTGTTTCAGGGAGAAATTAGAGCTTCCTCGACTCTACTTAGAAGGACAACTGGAAGTTTCCTGCTTGGAATTCCCTTGGGCTCTGCCCATGCACATACTCTCATGGTTGATTTTAATCTGTATCCTTCCACTGTAATACCTGGACCTATGAACACAATAACTTCCAGTGAGTTCCGTCAGTCTTTCTAGCAAAGTATTGGACCTGGAAGTGTTGGAACCCTGGAACTTGCAGTTGGTGTTAGAAGTGAGGGTGGTCTTGGGAAGTCACAAACATTGCAAAACAAATGAACAAAACCTTGAAAGCCATCTAAATGTCTATCAAGAGAAAATTGGTTTAATGAATTCCTGTATATCCACATCTTAGAATATTATTGTTATTAAAATCTTTAAAAAGTGTTTAAATGATATATTAAGGAACAAGTACTAAGACAATACGATTTCTTTTTAGTAAAATGTGTGTGTCTGTGTTTGTGTGTACCATTCTGTGAGGAATGAATCAGACACAAATTCTTCCTTAAATAGTGCCCAATAACAGTTTTTTAAATATTCTTCATCTGAGGAAATTTTTGTTTATTGCTTTTAGAGAGAAAGGGAGAGAGAGAAACATGGACGGAGAGAGAGGAATCAATTGGTTGCCTCCCATATGTACCTGGACAGGGGATTTCACGCTTCTGGACCAGAGATCAAACCCACAACCCTTCAGCTACTGGACAACACTCCAACCAACCGAGCCACAACAGCCAGCGCCAATAACAGAGTTTTTTTATTTTTTTTTTTTAAGTATACATGTATTCATCCAAAATCTTCTCTCTAGTTCCCTGTGTCTGTGAATGGAACCCCTTTCTTTAGTGAACTTCTTTCCCTCTTACAAAAATAATGTGGTTCCAGTCACGTGGTTCCTCATGGTCCCATTTCCCTACCCTTAACCGATTATTCTGGAGTGGTCTCCTGATCTAAGTTGGGTTTGTCATGTTACCCTACCTCAATAGCCACAGTGGACAGGTCAAGGAATGGATCAGTAAATGCTCTACCAGAGAATTTTTTTTTTTTTAATAACTGAAGGCAGGAAAAAACAGTTGTTCCTATAGTTCAAAACTTAGAGGCTGCTGGTGACAGCAAAGCTAGGAATAAATAAGCAGTGAGAGAGAATATAACCAATCCTCAAAAGACACACAGTGAAGAGAATTACAGAATCATGGTCATATTTGAGACTAAAATCACTTTTCCATGAGACCCAACTGCATTCCTTCCCTTTTACCATTTGGTTATACAATCCTTCAATTTTCTAATCTATCCAACTATCTTTCAGATAAGTTTTTCTTTTCCTTAGGTTTTTAAGATGAAGTTGTGTTGCTTGCAATTAAAGGTATTAATACCCTCCACAACTAAGAAGGAATACAACTACTGCAAAACCAGAAATAACCAGATGTTCCAGAAAATAAAGCTACATGGAAGTCCAACATATAAAGTATAAAAAAGTGGTGCTTGTCCGGACAGGCAGGAGGGGCGAAGCTGGGGCAGAGAGGTCAAGCTGTGCTGGCAGCAGCAGCTGTGGCGACGGCAGTAAGACACCCGTATTTAAGGGGATGTGAGAAGTGCCTGGGGAGCACTCCTGGCTGCAGACCAGACCTGTCAGCTTGCGATTCCAGTGCTGGGGAAGGGAGACCCCCATTGCCTCAGACTATGAAGGCCAGAGGGCATGGGAACGAAGGAGGAGGCTCCCGGTCCCTCAGTGGAGAGTGAACGGCAGGAATCCATCTCGGACCCTTGCCCCCACACAAAGTGCCACAGTGTGGTTAGAAGAGTCACCCAGTAGTGACGAGTGCATGGACCTCCACCCACTATACAATAGGAGGTGTGACAGCCCCGCCCAGGAAGGAAAGGTAAACAAATCTGACAGGATGGCAGGGATCATGATAGAGATCCCAATCACGCAGCTGACCAGACAGCAAATACATACTTTATCGAACCAGCAGATAGATAATCTTTTTGAGGCACAGTTCAGAGTTTTGGTTATATGAATGCTTACAGACCTAACAGTGGATCTTAAACAAGACGGGGAAGGAACGAAGGCTAGTCCTGCTGAAATGAATGAAAACACATATGAGACTAGTGGTGAGGGAAGAAAAACAAGGGGTCAAGTCAACAAATCAGAACAAAGAAAAGAAACAAACACTCAACCAGTGCAGAAAGAGGAAACAAAAAGTAAGGAAAATGAGGAGAGGCTCAGAAACCTATGGCACAGCTATAAGCGGGCCAACCTCTGTATCATAGAGTTGCCAGAAGGTGAAGAAGAACAACTAGAAATTGAAAAATTATGTGAAAAAATAACGAAGCAGAACTTCCCTAACTTGGGGAAAGAAATAGAATTATAGGTCCAGGAAACACAGAGAATCTCCAAAAAACTGGACCCAGGGAGAACTACATCAAGATACATTATAATCAAAATGTCAAAAATTAAGGGTAAAGAGAGAATCTTAAAAGCAGCAAGGGAGAAGAAGAGAATTACATACAAAGGGGTCCCAATAAGACTATCAGCTGATTTCTCAAAAGAAACTCTGCAGGCAAGAAGCAACTGGCAAGAAATATTCACATGAATGAAAAGCAAAAACGTACAACCATGATAAATCTATCCAGCGAAGCTGTCATTCAAAATAGAAGGGCAGAGAAAGTGCTTCCAGGACAAAGTAAAACTGAATGAGTTCATCAGATCCAAACCACTGTTATATGAGATGTTAAAGGGACTTGTTTAGGAGAAAGAGGATCAAAACTATGAACATTAAAATGAAAACTGTATCACAACAACCAACAACAGAAGCTAGAGAATCGAAACAGAGGCAAACTAAGTAGGCAATGAGAGTGGGAAAAGAACTATAGGTATGGGGAACATTTTGGGGAGAGGTCAGCAGGGAGGGGGAAGGGGGAGAGGGAGGGAGATGGTACAGGAATTAAGGAGCATAGTAGGAGGGAGTGGAGTAGTTTGGAAAATGCTGAGAAGAACTATATGCACAGCCAATGGGCATGGACTAAGGTGGGGGGTCAACTGGAGGGAAGGAGGTCACTGGGTGAAGGGGATCAAAGGGCAAAGAAATTGGGACAACTGTAACAGCATAATCAATAAAGCATATTAAAAAAAGAATAAATACAACATCATAGGTATGGGGATCATTTGACATGTTATCAGCTGGGAAGGGGAGAGGGAGAAATGGGGAAATAGTGCAGAGATTAAGAAGCATAATTGGTTTGTATAAAATAGACAAGGGGGAATTAAGAATAATATAGGAAAGGGTGAAGCCAAAGAATTATATGCGCGACCCATGAATGTGAACTAAGGAGGGTGGGATTGTTGGAGGAAAGGGGGCTACTGGGCAGAGGGGAACAAATGGAAAATAATTGGAACTACTGTTAACAACATAATTAATAAAATATACTTTAAAAAATAAAATGGAAACTGACCATATGAGAGAATATATTTGCTAATGATACATCAAACAAGGGTTTAATCTCCAAAATGTATAGAGCTCATATGACAACCCAATTTAAAAAATGGGCAAAGGACCTGAATAGACACTTCTCCAGGGAGGACATACAGATGGTGCATAGGCATGTGAAAAAATTCTCAACGTTGCTGGCCATCAGATTACAAATTAAAACCACAACGAGATATCACTTCACACTGGTCAGAATGGCCATCACTAATAAATCTACAAACAACAAGTGCAGGCAAGGATGTAGAGAAAAGGGAACCCTAATGCACTGTTGGTGGGAATGCAGACTGGTGCATCCACTGGAGAAAACAGTGTGGAATTTCCTCAGAAAATTAAAAGTGGAACTGCTGTTTGACCCAGCAAATCCACTGCTGGGAATATACTCTAAGAATCCCAAATCACCAATTCAGAAGAACTTATGCATCCCTGTGTTCATAGCAGTGCTATTTACAATAGCCCAGATTTGGAAACAGCCTAAGTGCCCATCAGTAGATGAATGGAAAAGAGAATGAATTCTGACCTTTTGCAACAGCATGGATGGAACTGGAGAGTATCATGCTAAATGAAATAAGCCAGTCAGTGAAAGACAAATACCATATGATCTCACTTATATGGGGAACCTAATGAACATAATAAACTAATGAGCCAAATTGAACCAGAGACATAGGATCATGGAATAGATTGATAGTGGTAAGAGGGGATGAGGGAGATGGGGAATCTTTGAAAGAAGGTGAAGGGATTTATCAAAGAACATTTATGCATGACTCATGAACTTGGAAAATGGTGTGAGATTGACTATGGATATCAGGGCGAGCTTGGCCGAGTGGGTGAAAGGGAAAAAATTGGTACAACTGTAATAGCATAAACAATAAAAGGTAAAATAAGTTAAAAAAATAATAAAAATAAAGGTATAAATAGGTACTTTGGTGAACTGAGAAAGATGTTATATCTTTGACTTCTCTCTCATTTCCCACATACCAATGACCACTAAGTTTTGTTTACACTCCCTCTTGACACCTGTCCAGTCCAGCCATGTCAGCCACTTCTCTCTGTCTCCACTGCTATTGCCTTAGTTTACATCAGTGATTTTCAACCTTTTTCTTCTCATGGCACACATTAACTAAGTAAGAAAATTTTGCAGTGCACCAAAAAATTTTTTTGTCGATGTGACCAAAAACAGGTATACTTTTGACTCATTTACACCAAATGGCTATTGTGTTGGCTGTTTTTTTGTTTTGTTTTGTTTTTTAATTTGACAGTCTAAGGGAGAGGAGGTCAGTGCCCCTGACTCAATAGTCAGGAATTGCATGTTTTAAAAATTCTTGAGACACAGCAGTTGAGAAAGCACTGGTTTAGATCATCAACCTTCCTGATTCCCTTTGCTCCCTTTTTATTGTATCAGCCTCTTATCTTCCTATTCATTAAGTCACTTATTCAATAAATATGTATTGAGTGCTCAGTATATACCAACACTTTTTTAGATGCTAAAGAGATAAGCAGTGAACAAAACAAAGCCTTTGCCTTCATAAGGATTTATTGTTGCAGATGGGTAAAGTTAATAGATAAACAAATGCATACTATAAAGTCTCATAGTGAAATGTGTTGCAGGAATTGTCCCCAATCATGTCTTCTGGTATCCACACTCTTGGGTAATCCTCTCCGATAATGACTGTGGTTCAACTATCATATGTTTTAGCCAATGTGGTATTGCCAAATATGGTACAAGCAGGAGCTTGAAAAGTGTTTGTGTATTGGACTTGCTTTCTGTTGCTTCTGAGAACTCTCCTGCCATCATGTGAACAAAACCGAACTGTCACAGACATTTTGGCTGTCCCAGTTAAGAGCTCATATACATTAATGGGCCATCTAGCCCATCCAGTTACAGCCTAGCCAGCCCAGGCCAATCCACAGAAGGGTAAAAAATAATAACTGTTTTTTGTTTTAAGCCACTAGGTTTTGGTATGGTTTGTTATCTAGCAAAATCTAACCAACAGAGCATTGTAATGGAACAGAGTTATAAGGAACAGCTACAAATGAGGCAATGATGGAAGGTCTCTCTGAAAAGATGGCATTTGAACAGGGAACTAAAAGAAGAGAAAGACCGAACTCTTCGGCTATCAGAGGGAATAGTATTTTACATGGAGAAAACAGCATTCTAGGCAGAGGGAATAATGCAAATACCTTTGAGATAAGGCAATGCCTTGACATGTTAAAAATAATGTTTGTTAGAGTTAGCTTAGTTTAGTATTCAAGGGGAAAGAGTGATAAGAAATTAGGTCAAAGAGGCAGCTAGGGATCAGTCATATCCTGCTACACAAACAATATTGAAACTAACAATTTTTAAATAGATATTTTGCATAGGGACATTATAGCTGTAAGTTCAAATCATTAAATGACTGTGTCTGAAGGTTTATACTTTGATATTTTGATAGGTATTGCCAGATTGCTTCCTATTACGGTTGTAACTGGTTACCATTCCACCAGCAATATGTTACTTGTAACTACCAAACAGGGTGTTATCAAGTTCTTTGGTCTTTGACAATCTCATAGGTGAAATGTTTCTTATACGAATGAGGTTGAACAACTATTCATATACTTCAGAGACATGAGAATATTTTTCTGTGAATTGTTCATTTATCTTCTTTGCCTTTTTCTATTGGGTTGTCAGTCTTTTGTAGTTCTTCACATACTAGGAAAATGAGGATTTTGTCTGTGATTAAATCACATTTTGAAAGACTAGGTTGCTGATGGGGGCAGTTATGGCAGCTGGTGGACCATTAGGAGGCTACTCTAACACTCCAGGTGAAAGAAGATTAGAAATACAGAAATAGAAATGGTGAGAGGGGGTCAGACTCAGGATAATATCATAATAAACTTAATATTGATTGAAGGCTAACTTTGTATGAGGCACTGTGATAATGGCCCTATATGCATTTTCGTTCTACTTTTCCAATAATTTAATGAGTGAGGTGCTATTTTCTTTTTTTGTTCCCCATATCATCTTTCACTCCCCACCCTCAGCAATGACCGCACTGTTCTCTGCGTCTATGAGTTTTTTCTCTGTTGTACTTTTCTTTTCTTTTCTGCTGAATCTCTCCACTCCCCCTCTAACCTAGCCCTCTCCACAGCTTTCAGCCTATTCTCTCTTGTTATTTTGCTTGTTAGTTCATTTTGTTCATTATATTCCAAATATGAATGAAATCATATAGTATTTGTCTTTCTCTGACTGGCTTATTTCACTTAGCATAATGTTCTCCAGGTCCATCCGTGTTGCCACAAAGGGTAAGAGTTCCTTCTTTTTTATGGCCAAGTAGTATTCCTTTATGTTAATGTACCACTGCTTTTTTTATCCACTGATCTACTGATGAACACTTGAGCTGCTTCCAAATCTTGGATTTTAAAAATAGTACTGCAGTGAACATAGAGGTGTATATATTCTTTCAAATCAGTGTTTTGAGTTATGTCAGATTAAATTTCCAAAGATCACTGGATTTCACATAAGACAGTTCTATTTTTAATTTTTTGAGGTATCTCCACACTACTTTCCACAGTGGCAGTACCAATTTGTATTCCCACCAACAATGCCCAAGGGTTCCTCTTTCTCCACATCCTCATCTACACTTGTTGTTTATTTATTGATGACAGTCATTCTGACAGATGTGAGGTGATTCCACATTGTGGTTTTAATTTGCATTTCTCTGATAATTAGTGATGATGTTAAACATCTTTTCATATGTCTATTGGTCATCTGTATGTCCTCTGTGGATTAGCATCTATTCAGGTTCTTTGCCTATTTTTAAATTGGGTTGTTTCGATTTTTTGTTATTGAGTTTTATAAATTCTTTATAAAATTTGGATATTAACCCCTTATCAGACATATTGGCAAATATGTTCTCCCATTCATTGAGTTGTCTTTTCAGTTTGTTGATAGTTTCCTTTGCTGTGCAAAAACTTTATAGTTTGATGTAGTCCCATTTGTTTATTTTCTCTTTTGTTTCCCTTACCTGAAGAGATATATCAGAAAAAATATTGCTATGATAAATGTCTAAGATTTTATTGCCTATGTTTTCTTCTAAGATCTTTATGGTTTCAAGTCTAACATTTAAGTCTTTAATCCATTCTGAATTTATTCTTGTGTATGGTGTAAGAACATGGTCTCTTTTCATTTTTTTTGCATGTATCTATCCAATATTCCCAACATCATTCATTGAATAGACTATCTTTACCTCATAGTATATTTTTGCCTCTTTTGTCAAACAATAATTGACTATAAAGGCGAGAGTTTATTTCTGGGCTCTCTGTTCTGTTTCATTGATCGATATTTCTGTTTCTATGCCAGTACCATGCTGTACTGAATACTATGGCCTTGTAGTATAGTTTGATATCAGATAGTGTTATTCCTCTGAATTGTTCTTTTTTCTCAAGATTGCTGTTGCTATTTGAAGTCTTTTGTGGTTCCATTTAAATTTTTGGAATATTTGTTCCAATTCTGTGAAATACACCAGTGGTATCTTGATAGGAATTGCATTGAATCTGTAGACTGCTTTGGGTACTATGGACATTTTAATTATTTTAATTCTTCCTATCCATGAATATGGTATATATTTCCACTTATTTGTATCTTCTTCAATTTCTTTCTTCAGTGTTTTAGAATTTTCCATGCACAGGTCTTTTACATTCTTGTTTAAATTTATTCTTAGGTGTTTTTTGAAGTAATTGTGAATGGGATTGTTTTTTTAGTTTCCCTTTCTGATAGTTTATTATTGTTGTATAAAAGTATAACCAATTTATGAATATTAATTTTACAGGTGCGGCAGGGATTGTCACTCCCGAGTCGGACTGCACAGCCATTCTCGGCGGTGCAGATAGACTCTCAAGAAGCTACGCCATTGTCTCTCGAGACGGACGGCTGCCGCCGCCGCCGCCGACGAATTTTATAATCTGCTACTTTACTGAATTCATTTTCTATATATAGTATCATGTCAACTGCAAATAATGACAGTTTTACTTCTTCCTTTCCAATTTGGACGCCTTTTATTTCTTCTTGTCTGATTGCCCTGGCTAGGACTTCTAGTACTATACTGAACAAGAGAGGTGAAAGCGGACATCCCTGTCTTGTTCCTGATCTTAAGGGAAATGCTTATAGCTTTGCCCATTGAGAATGATGTTGGCTGTGAGTTTGTCGTATATGGCCTTTATTGCATTGAGGTATGTTCCCTCTATTCCCACTTTGCTGAGAGTTTTTAACATGAATAGGTGCTAGGTTTTATCAAATGCTTTTTCTGAATCTATTGATGGGATCATGTTTTTTTTTAACCCTTCATTGTGTTTATGTAGTGTATCATGTTTATTGATTTGTGAATATTGTACCAACTTTGCATTCCCAGCATAAATCCCGCTTGATTATGGTGTATGATCTTTTAATTATTGCTGGACTTGGTTTGCTAATACATTGTTGAGAATTTTAGCATCTATGTTCATCAGGAATATTGGCCTATAATTTTCTTTCTTGTAGTGCCTTTATCTGGTTTTGGAATTAGGGTAATGCTGGCCTTGTAAAATGAGCTTGGGAGTCTTTCTTCCTTTTGAATTTTTTGGAATATTAAAGAAGGATAGGTGTTAGTTCTTTTGACATTTGGTAAAATTCACCTGCGTAGCTGTCCTATCCAGGCCTTTTGTTGTTGGGAGTTTTTTGATTAGTACTTCAGTTTTATTAGTTGTAATACATCTATTCAGATTCTCTGATTCTCCCGATTCAGTTTCAGAAGATTGTATGTTTTTAGGAATTTAACCATTTTGTCCAGATTGTTCAATTTGTTGGCATATAGTTGTTTGTAATATTTTCTTATAATCCTTTATATATTTTTTGATGATAGTTGTTACTTCTCTTTCATTTCTGATTTTATTTATCTGGGCCCACTCTCTCTTTTTCTTGATGAGTCTTGTTAAAAGTTTATCGGTCTTGTTTATCTTTTCAAAGAACTGCCCTTGGTTTCATTGATCTTTTGTATTGTTTTTTTCTAGACTCTATTTCATTTATTTCTGCTCTGATCTTATTATTTTATTCTTTCTATTCATTTTGGGCTTTGTTTGTTGTTCTTTTTCAAGTTCCTTTAAGTGTAAAGCTAGATTGTTTATTTCAGCATTTTTCATTGTTTGAGATAGGCCTGTAATGCTACAGATTTCTCTCTTAGCATTGCTTTCCCTGCGTCCCACAGATTTTGGGTTGTTGTGTTCTCACTTTCATTTGTTTGAAGGTATCTTTTTATTTCTTCCTTGATCTCATCATTAACCTGTTAATTGTTTAGTACATGTTATTTAGCCTCCATGAGTTTGTCTGTGTTTTTCAGTTTTTTTTCTCTTGTGATTGATATTTAGTTTCATACCATTATGGTCAGAGAAGATGCTTGATATGATTTCAATTATCTTAAATTTATTGAGACTTGTTTTTTGTCCTATCATGTGATCTATTCTAGAAAATATCTCATATGCACCTGCAAAGAATATATATTCTTTTGCTTTGGGGTCAAATTCTCTGAAGATATCAATTAAAGCCATCTAATCTAGTGGGTTATTTATCCATCACTTTCTTGTTGATTTTCTGTCTGGAAGATCTATCCATTGATGTCAATGGGGTGTTAAAATCCCCTACTATGACTGTATTACTGTCAACCTCTTCTTTTATATCCATCAAGATTTATTTTACTTATTTAGGTTCTCCTATGCTGGGTGCATAAATGTTTACAAGGGTTATATCTTCTTGTTGGATTGCTCCCTTTATCATTATGTAGTGTCCATCTCGGTCTCTTACTATAGCCTTTGTTTTAATGTCTATTTTTCAGATATAAGCATTACTACCTCAGTTTTTTCTTCATTTTTCTTTGCATGAAATATCTTTTTTCATTTCTTTTTAGTCTGTGTGCATCTTTCCTTCTGAGGTGGGTCTCTTGTAGACAGCATATATACATGGATCTTGTTTTCTTATTCATTCAGTTACCCTATACCTTTTGATTGGAGCATTTAAGCCATTTACATTTAAAGTGAGTACTGATAGGTATATATTTATCATCATTTTATTTTTTTTAACTATGCTCTTCTTTTTCTTTAACATTTCTTATAATACTCATTTGGTGGTAACAAAGTCCTCTAGCTTTTTATTGTCTGGGGAGCTCTTTATTTCTCCTTTAATTTTAAATGATAACCTTGCAGGGTAAAATGGTCTTGGTTGTAGGTCCTTGCTTTTCATCACTTTTTAATGTTTCATGCCAATCTCTTCTGGCCTGAAATGTTTCTGTTGAGAAATCATCTGACAGTCTTATGGGAGCTTCCTTGTAGTTAAACTGTCTTTCTTTTTCTGTTTTTAAGATTGTCTCTTTGTCTTTAACCTTTGACATTTTAATTATGATGTGTCTTAGTGTGGGCCTTTTGGGGTTCATCTTGTTTGGGTCTCTCTGTACTTTCTGGACTTGTGTGTCTTTTTCCTTCACCAGATTGGGAAGTTTTCAGTCATGGTTTCTTCAAACAGGTTCTCAATCCCTTGCTTTCTTTCTTCTCCTGATCATATGTACACCTATGATGCAGATGTTGTTACACTTCATGTTGTCCCAAAGGTCCCTTAAACTATCCTCATTTTATTAAAGTCTTTTTAATTTTTTTATTTTTTGCTGCTCTGATTATGTGCTTTCTGCTGTCTTGTCTTCCAAATTACTGATTTGATCCTCTGTTTCATCCGACTTACTGTTTATTCCTTCCAGTGTATTCTTGATGTCAGATTTTGTATTCTGCATTTCTGAGTGGTTCATTTCTATGGTTTCTATGTCATTTATCATTCTGTTGTATTTATCACTAAGTTCCTTGAGGGTCTTTTAACAGATACTCTATATCTGTTAAACTGCTTGGCTCTATTTGACTTAAGGTGTCCTGTTCTTTATGTTTGTTTCTATGTATTAAATAGACCTGCTATGACTCCAAGTCTTCATGGGGTGGCCTTATATAATAGGTGTCCTGTGAAGTCCAGCAGTGCAGTGTCCTTAGTCACCTGAGCTGAGTGCTCCAGAAATATCTCTTGTGTGGGTTATGTGGGCCCTCCTATTATAATTGAGTCTTGATTGCTATTGCCCCATTTGTGCATGAGATTAATCCTCATGCTGGTTACTGTGTGGCATGTGAGCTTCTATGTAGGAGCTGACCACATGGAATGGAATTCACCTCAGCATGGTTTGGTGCCTACTGAGATCTCTCTTTGGATGTGCCACTTGTGAAGCTTATTGGATCATGCTCTGACATTGTCTGAAGCTTGCCATTAGGTTAGTTGGTTATGGGCTTTTTGGGAGGGACCCTGGTGTAGACTAATGTCAGATGCTGTCTGTGACTGGTCCTGAGCAACCTGTTTGGAACTACAAACAACCCACAGTTTGTGGCTGCCTCTGCTGGGCCTGGGTTTACACAAGAAGGACAAAGCTGCACACCAAGGAAGGTTTTACCAGCACAGGGCCCAGGGGAATGACAGCAAATGTCCCAAGGCACCCTGAGGTCTGCCTCTGCCTGCCTCCACCTTCTGGCTGCCTGTTAGGTTCAGTCACTAAAAGAACCTCTGGCTATACTCCTCATCAGGGCATAAACTCCACAGGGTGGAGTGAGAGAGTTTAGAGGGTGGGCTATCACTTTCCTCCAGGCTGATCCACATTGAGGGGAGTGCTCCATTCAAGAAAGGTGGCCTCTGCAGTATGGCAGAGTGACTCAGCACAGGGGTCCTGGCAGCTATCTCTTCAGTCTCTCCCCAGAGGCACAAACCTTAGACTCTCCTCATACAACTCTAGTCCACTCTGCTCTCCCTCTGCTGGAGTCCTGGGCAAGTGGCAGTGAATGAAGTTTTGTGCTTTGCCTCTTTAAGAGGGTGCCTATATCTCTAGTGGACTTTCATCTCTCCCTGGCAGACAGAAATCTCACTGCTTTTCACAGCCAGATGTTCTGTGGGTGCCTCTTCTCGGCTCTGGTGCTCTGGGCTAGGGAGTCTGGCTTGGGCTTTAGACCCCATACCTCTTAAGGGGAACCCACTGTAGCTGAGATAACTCTTTGCAACTTCAGCCCCTGACCGTGGGAGCAGGACCAAACCTTTTCACATTTCTACCCTTCCTACCAATCTCAATGGGGGCTTATTCGGCAAATCCTTGGTTATAAGACTTCTCTTCAGCTAGTCTTTAGTTGGTTACTCAGGATGATTATCTTATAATTTAGGTATGATTACAGTTTGCTCCTGGGAGGAGGTGAGTGTAGTTTCCACCTACTCTGCCACCCTCTTGGATCTCTCTATTTTCTTTCACATACAGAATCAGTTTAATTGGGTTTGACTCCAAAGCCCAGGTACTTATGCCACACTACTGATAGCCTCCTCCAGCCTGTTGTCCTACAATCCATTCTCTTTGCAGCCAAAGTGACCTTTTTTAAAATGCAAATCTGTTCTTGTCACTCTCCTGCTTAAACACCTTAAGTGGCTCCCAATCCCTAGGCATCCAGAGCTGACAGATCTTTCAACATGTGGCTTCGCTGCTCTGGCACAGGGTCTGCCACTCCTCTCCCCTGCACTTCTCCAGCCCCTGATGTGGAACTGGGCACAGTTCAAGGCCTGCAAGGCTCCACCTCACCTTCAGACCCAGGCAGTGAGCTCCCTTAGCAACGTCCTTTCCACTTCCCACTTTCTTTCCCAGACCAAGTCCCACTAGCCCTTCAGTCTCAGTTTAGACTTTAGCTGCTCTAGGAAACTTTGCATAAAATTCACTTCCTCAAAAAAAGTCCTGGATTAGGTGGCCTTTGCCTGTTTTCCCAAAGGATCCTGTACCCTTCCCTTCACTGGACATATCACTCCAATGTCTATACCTCCACCATACTCCCTCCCAATTGGTCTATAAAACAATTTCACAGACAGATTTAGGTAAAAAAGAATTACATTGCTCACATATTAGAGTATAAAATGGTATATAGTGAAAAGTCTCTCCCCTGTCCTCACCATTCTCCATTTATTTAATTTTCTTTCTCTGTAAGTAGCTATTATAGTTTCTGTTTATCCTTCTAAAAATGTTTACATATAAAGTTATATGTGTGTTTGTATGTGTGTATGTGTGAGTGTTCATTTCTCCCACAAACATTTCACACAAATGTTAATACTATACACATTTTTCTGCACCTTGTTTTTACTTAGTATACATTGGGAATCCTTCCATATCAATACAGAAGAAGTTTTTCTTCTGTGTGTGTGTGTGTGTGTATGTGTGCATGAACTACATATTTGTTCACCATTACATCCCTTGTTGCTAAAGCATGGGGTCTGGAACATGGTAGGGGCTTATAAGGCTGTTGAATTGAATTAAATTACAACACAGGAAGTTGACCATAGTAAATGCTGAAGATATATAAATGACTAATAAGCACAGAAAAGTGTGCTCATCATTATTCTTTAGCAGGGATAGGCAAATTGAAAGCACAGTGAAATTTTACCACCCAGCCACCAGAATGACTAAAATAAATAAAATGAAACACTTGGGAATAGCAAGTGTTGAAGGAGACACAGTGCAACTGGTGCTCTCAGACACTGCTGGTGAGGGCGTACTTTGATACAGCCATTTTGGAAAACTGGATAACTACTAAAGTTGAACATATGCATAAACTATGACATAGCAACTCTATTCCTAGGTATGTATCTAACAGAATGATACATATATTCACCAAAAGACACTACAAGTGTACAACACAGAATTAACTTTGCCCAAAGAAAGGTTTGGACCTTGACCAGCCCCTGAGACATAATCTCTAAGCCCTTGGGATGTCTTTGTTTACCTGAGGTTTTGAGCCACACCGGATTATCTGTATTAACAGCATGACTTCTGGTCAGGGCCTTGAGCTATGTGGTACCAGCTTGACCTCTGGAGAAGCTAGAGACCAAGGGCAGCCACACAGGCGGCCACCATATCTACATGACCTATCCCCAGTGAACTTCCTTGGATGGCAATAATCCATGTATATGGCCACACATCACTGCAGGGAGAAATCAGTGCTGTTTGCCACTGGGAGAGGAGAACCAGAAGATCACAGCTGGAACCCTCCTGAACTCTGCCCTATACACCTTACCTCACTGTGCATGTTAGTCTGCATTCTTTCACTGTAATAAAGCATTAACTGTGACTATAACACCTTCCATTCCAGGTTCTGTGAGTTCTTCTAGTGGATTATTGAGTCCAAAGGTGATCTTGGGGACCTCCCAAATGCCAATAAGAATGTTCATAGAAACAGTATTAATAACAGATAAAAACTAGAAATAACCCAAATGACCATCAGCTGTAAACTAGATAAATAAATTGTGGTATATTCATACAATGGAATACTCTATAGCAAGAAAATAAACAAATTAACTATTTGCAATAATATAGATGAATCTCTCAAACATAATACTGAGCAGAAAAACAATCACACAAAGAAGTACAGGTTATATAATTTTATTTATAGAAGTTTCAAAAACTATTTTATGGTGATAGAAGCCAAAATAAGGTTGGCTGTGGAATGGAACAGAGAGAGGAAGCACACTCTCTAGTGTCTTGTCTTTTGAGGACACTAATCCCATTCACGAGGGTTCTGTTTCCCAAAGTTTCTACCTTCTAATACCATCATATTTTAACATATGAATTTTTCAGGGCAGTGGGTACAGAGGGGGCACAAATACTCGGTCCATAACAATGGAATAGGGCACAGAGTTGTTTCTAGGACACTGGTAGTGCTCTGGTTCTTGATCTGGGTGGTAGATATGTGGGTGCATCTCTGTAAAAACTCCTTATGCTTGACAAATGACTTGTGTATTTTTCTGTGTATATATTATACCTCGACAAAGAGTTTACTCCTCTATAATACTATTATAATTCCAATGAAAGAAAGAATGAAAGGGAGAGGGGATCAGGGGAGGGAGGAGGAAGAGAGGGAGGACACTGACCACACTAGGTGCTGGCAAGGATGTGGAGTAACTGGAATTCTGTGATGAATGGGCTTGCAAAATGGTGCAGCACTTTGTAAGAAACTGTCTGACAGTTAACCATATGACCAAGTAATCTCACCTCAAGGAGTTATCTAAAAGAAAGGAAAACATATTTACACAAAAACTTGTGTATGTAAAAAAGCAGCTTTACTCATTATCTTAAACAACAGGTGAATTGATAAATGAACTGTGATATATCCACATGATAAAATACTGTTATACAATTCAGCAGTACAAAGGAGTGAACTATTAATGTTTGCACCAACTTGGAGAAATCTCATGCGTTATGCTAAAGAAGTCAGACTCAAGAGGCTACATACTATGTAATTTCAGCTTTTAAAAATATGCTTTATTGATTATGCTGTTAGAGTTGCCCCAATTTCTTTCCCTTTGTTCCCCTCCACCCAGTGACTCCCCTCCCTCCAGTTGTCCCCCCCGCCTTAGTCCATGCCCATTGGTTGTGCATATAGTTCCTCTCAACATCTTCCTATCTACTACACTCCTTTCTACTATGCTTCTTAATTCCTGTACCATCTCCCTCTCTTTCCCCCTTCCCTCTCCCCGCTGACCTCCCCCCAATATGTTCCCCATACTTATAATTCTTTTTCCACTCTTGTTGCCTATTTAGTTTGTCTTTGTTTCAATTCCCCAGCTTCTGTTGTTGGTTGTTGTGATACAGTTTTCATTTTAATGTTCATCGTGTTGATCCTCTTTCTCCTAAACAAGTTTCTTTAACATCTCATATAACAGTGGTTTGGATCTGATGAACTCCTTCAGTTTTACTTTGTCCTGGAAGCACTGTCTCTGCCCTTCTGTTCTGAATGACAGCTTCGCTGGATAGAGTAATCGTGGTTGTAGGTTTTTGCTTTTCATTCATGTGAATATTTCTTGCTAGTTGCTTCTTGCCTGCAGAGTTTCTTTTGAGAAATCAGCTGATAGTTTTATTGGAACCCCTTTCTGCATAATTCTTTTCTTCTCCCTTGCTGCTTTTAAGATTCTCTCTTTACCCTTAATTTTTGACATTTTGATTATAATGTGTCTTGATATGTTTCTCCCTGGGTCCAGTTTTTCTTGGAACTCTCTGTGATTCCTGGACCTGTAATTCTATTTTCTTCCCCAAGCTAGGGAAGTTTTGCTTCATTATTTTTTCACATAATTTTTCAATTTCTAGTTGTTCTTCTTTACGTTCTGGCAACCCTATGATTCAGATGTTGGCTGGCTTGTAGCTCTGCCATATGTTTCTGAGCCTCTCCTCATTTTCCTTACTTTTTGTTTCCTCTTTCTGCACTGGTTAAGTGTTTGTTTCTTTTCTTTGTTCTGATTTGTTGATTTGACCCCTTGTTTTTCTTCCCTCACCACTAGTCTAATAGGTGTTTTCATTCATTTCAGCAGGACTAGCCTTCATTCCTTCCCTGTCTGGTTTAAGATCTGCAGTTATGTCTGTAAGCATTCATATTACCAAAGCTCTGAACTGTGCCTCAGAAAGATTTCCTATCTGCTGAGCTGTTAGATTAGATATTTGCTGTCTGGTCACCTGCATGATTAGGATCTCTATCATGATCCCTGCCATCTTGACAGTTTTGTGTTTACATTTGCTTCCTGGGCAGGGCTATCACACCTCCTATGCTATAGTGGGTGGAGCCCTGTGCACTCATCACAATAGGTGACCCTTCTCACAACACTGTGGCATTTTGCATGGGGGCAGGGGTCCAAGATGGATTCCTGCCATTCACTCTCCACTGAGAGACCAGGAGCCTCCTCCTCCATCCCCACGCCTTCTTGCCCTCACTGTCTGAGGCAATGGGGGTCTGCCTTCCCCAGCTTTAGAATCACAAGATGATGAGTCTGGTCTGCAGCCAGGGGTGCTCCCCAGGCACTTCTTGCCTCCCATTAAATACAGGTGTCTGTGCTTACCACTGTCCCGCCACCATTGCTGCAGCTCCTGCCACCAGCACAGCTTGACCCCTCTGCCCCGGCTTCGCCCCTCCTGCCTGTCCTGATGAGCACCTCTTGTTTATAACTTCATATGTTAGATTTCCATATAGCTTTATTTTCTGGAACTTCTGGTTATTTCTGGTTTCATGGTTGTTGTATTCCTTCTTAGTTGTGAAGGGAGATGGAGCGTGTCAGTCTATGTTGGCCAGAAGTTCTGTTGTTATGCTTTTAAAGTTCTTCCCCAAGCCCAAGGTCTGATAAATATTCACTTCAGTGTTCTACATTTTTTAAAATCCTCACCTGAGGATATGTTGATTTTAGAGCAAGCGGAAGGGAGGGACAGAGAGAGAGAAATATCAATCTGTTGCCTCCTGCATGCATCCCAAATAGGAATCAAGTCTGTAACCTAGATATATGCCTTGACCGAGAATTGAACTCACAGACTTTTGGTGTACAGGAGGACGCTCCAACCAACCGAGCCACCTGGCCAGGGCTTCTTCTACACTTTTATTCTTTCATTTATTACCTCTTAGGTCTTTAATCCATTAGAAATCAATGGATGTGAAGTGAGAACTTAAGTGGTTGTTCTTCCACGTGTAGTTAACCAATTACCCAAACACTGTATATGGTATAATCTTTCCTTTTCCAATGGATTGATGATACCATTTTTAACACAGATTCCATTATAATATAGTCCTTGGGTCTGTTACTGGGCTTTTTCCTTTCTTCCATTGGTGTGTCTATTGGTTCTTGCACTGCCCAAATATAAGTAAGGGGTGGAGGGTCCTCAGGGTGGGAGAGATAGCATCATCACTACCTCTGCAATTTAAATTCATACTGGAGAGCTCCTCTGAAGTCCACAGTTCAGGATGAAAACTCAGGAGAGAGACACACTGGGAGAGGTTCAATCCAGACCTCTCAGAGGGCAGACATATTTGAGCAGAGGGGAAACTTAGGATGAATATCTTAATCTAATGCTTGTGGTAAGAGCAGAAGAAAAAGCTATACTACAGTCTTGATGAGAAGAGAAACCCTTGGCTTTTTCCACCATTATCTGAGGTACCCAACATGCTCCTGTGAGACCAAAGTCCCAGAGAGCTGTGTGACTATCGCATGCGCAGGATCTAACTGCACTATGAAATAGCGAGTTGCAATCTTTCACTTGTGACAGAATATATAACATTTATTGATTTTCCTGTGTGCAACAGGTTTTGTGAGGATTGTCAATTCTCTGGGGGGAAAACATAAAATGGGTTCCCCTCACCCCCAAATCTGTCATTATGCTCTGTGGAACCTCCCTTCCTCCCTGGGAGCAGGCTCCATTAGCTGTATATATCCCAGTCTGATTCTGTAACTTTTCATCATTTCAGTTATCAAAAGAGTTTCTCTCAAGTTATTAAGATTCAGCTTTGTTCAATTTAAAATTTCAGCCTCATATATAGTTCAAAGGTTTCTTCCTTGCCTCTGGTACAGACTAGACTACTGGCTCTAGAAGATTTTGAGGGTGGAGACGGTGAGCGGACAAATGGTCTATTCTCTCTCACCCTTTCTTTCTCTCTGGTTTTGCGGGAAGAGAAAAAAAAGGGGAAGTTATAGATCTTTTTTGTGATTGTCTGTGGCAGGCTTGTTGTTCCTCATGGCTGAGCTAGTGGTCCTCAGGGTTCATAGCTGGCCAAGTGGCCCAAAAGAGAAAGGTGGCTTCCGCTTCTAGCTACCCCTAGCTGATGGCCTATGCAGCATTGCTCCAACACATACCTCTTCTTGGCCAATGCGTGGCTATCCTCCAACAAGTCTACTGCCTCCAAACTCCAGGGTCTGCAAGCAGGAAAAGGATCCACCCATACAGGATAATCCCACTCAAAACCTCACACAATCTTGTTTCATTTCCATCCTATAAAAACTTCCTTCTGACCCCAGGGCCAACTTCCTGCAGATCTCAGGGCTAGCGATAGCCCCAAACTTTGGACATTAATCTGAGATCTTGATGCCCTCAAACTCTTTAACATAGAGGTTATATTTATTTTGGCTAATTGAGTTAAAAGTATTTGCCTCATTATATGATCTTAAGATTCCACAGAGCGGCGGAGTCGCTTGCCTGAGGCCAGTCACCAAATCAGCACCATGCTCAAATCAGAATGTAAAGTGTCAGAGTATGGACTAAGGTCTTTCCCATCAGGATAGAATCATTCAGGCTAACAGAAGACAGGAGCTAAGAACCTGGGTTCCAGCATCAGACAGATTTCAGTTTGAGTCCTGGAAGAGCCTCTTCCTAGCTGGGTAATCTTGGACAACTTACTCAACCCCTTTTAGTCTGTTTCTTCAGCTATAAAGTAAAAACAATGATAATATAAGGGTTACATTGCTTAAATGAGATCATGCAAAAAAAGCCCAGTGCGTGGTACCTGAGTTGTTATCTATGGTAGTTATTATTTTTGTTGTTTTTTAAATTGAGGCATAATTGATATATAACATATTAGTTTCAAGTATACAACATAATGATTCAGTACTTGTAGATATTGTGAAATGATCACCAAAATAGGTCTAGTTAACGTCTGTCACCACACATAGTAACAAATTTATATTTTACTTGTGATAACTTTTAAGACTTATCCTCTGAGCATTTTTTTTGTTCTTACTACAATTTATTTATTTTTCTTTTTTATTGAATTTGTTTAATAAAATTGGGATGATATTGGTTACTAAAATTATACAAGTTTCAGGTGTACATCATCTGTGTATCGAATGGTGTGTTCATGGCCCCAAGTGAAGTCTCCTTCCATCACCATTTACCCCCCCATGCCCTCTTCTACTTCTCCCCACCCCTCTTTTCCCTCTGATTGTCTCTCTATGACCAATTTTTAAATATGCAAAATAATGTTATTAACTGTAGTCTAATGTTATTTATTGGTCTTCTAAGCAAGAGAATGTCCTCAGGCAACTAATAAATTCAAGTATGTCCAACTGTGAGTGCGTACATGTGAATGTATGTATATATATATACATAACGTTTTTCCAGCTGCAGGGACTATATATTAGAAAACTCTTAAATATTATTCAGTTTTTCTCAGTATTTAGACCTATTGCCTTATGAAAAATTGCCAAGCTGTGGTCATGAGTCAATTCACACATTAAAGAACAAAGACTATGATAGGATTGGTCTGTTAAAAAATCATTCATGGGATGCTCAATATTCACACTGCATCCGATCTCAACCCACCCTTTGGGTTTCCTATTTTACACTTATTTCCAGATTAATATTTCAATTAGAAACCTATTAACTAAGGCTGTAGCAAAAGGCATTGACTCTTTGCACTACAAACTTGCCCTTTTAAAATCACCCTTAAAACCAGAGGAAGGTAGCATTGGCTCTGCCATTCTTGGACAAGCTCTGCCCCCTACTGTTCATCCATGCACGTGCGTGCCAGCAATTGAGTCTCCTTTGTTATTTTTTCCTCCTGGTACGGAACAGAAAAGGCCATCATGCCCAGTCCCAAGTCTTTTGCAGCCCCGAACTCCCATCAGCCTGCTCTGTGCAGATAACCGACCAAAAGGCTCAGATGTTGTTTCTATCCAAGTATTTGAAATTAATTTAGCACATCAATTTTATCGTGTGTTCAAAAGTGTTTCTCAGCAGATTGGTAAGGAAAGTGAAGATGTCTGATCCCTCTGGACAGCCCAAGGAGAATGGTGGCTAAGCTTGCAGTCCGGAAGCAGGGCGGGCGTTGGGCAGGCCGCTGGGCCGGCTCGGGACCTGAGCTGCCTGCCGTGGAAGGGGAAGAGAGCGGCCCCACCAGCGTGCATCTCGCCCGTGGGGAGAAGCAGGTGGTGTCTGTGCTGCAGTTAAGAGAACACGGGGTGTAGGGATAGAGGAGATGACTTTCGATTTTGGCTCCAGCTGTGGGACATAGGACTAGAAATTCACCCTTCTCAGCTTTGAGCTTCTCATCTTATAAAACGGAAACAATAACGTTGCCAATCGCATCATTTTCTTGAGAAGAGCAAGCGAGGGAAGGGCAGGAAGGGGCGATGCGGCGTTTCCCTCGGGAGCTCACCCCGGCTGCACAGTCAGAGCAGGCTGTTCAAGGGCAGACTCCTGGCTCTACCCGAGAGGACTGAATCAGAACCCCCAAAAGATGCCCATGTCCCAAGCCCAAGGTCTGAATGTGTTGTTACCTTACATAGCAAAGACCTTTGCAGAGGTGACTAAATTTAAGATCTGAGATGGGGACACTGCCCTGGATTATCCGTAGGGGCCCATGTCCTCACATGTGGAGAGCGAGGGGAGCAGCGGAGGCAGAGTGCGCTGACAAGCAGCGGTGCGAGTGCCCCGGCCACGGGCCAGGAACAGTCTGCCCTGGGGCCTTCGGCAGGAACGCAGCTCAGCCAGCACCTTGGTTTTAGTCCCTTAGCACCCGCTTTAGGACTTGGGACCGCCAGAGCTGTAGATAATAAACTTGTGTTGTTTTAAGTCACTGTTTGCGGTAATTTGTTACTGCAGCTTTAGGCTACTAATAGGGTGTGTTGGGGGGATCGGGTGCAATTGATAATCATTTGATAATGCATTTTTATGAACTGGTGAGATTCTTGTGCAACGCTAAATGGAGAAGGCCAGAGGTGGAGTGGAAGGAGACCAATGACCAGAAGGTCAGGATTCAGCCGGGCTCTGGCGCCGTGAGCTGTGTGACTTCGGCAGAATGAGGGCACCTCCCTCATTTCCGCATCAGTGAAGGGAGGCGGTTTTGAGAGGGGTGCTCTCTAAGGACTCTACTGGATGCAGCATTCTGCTGAGAGAAAATAGCAAAGCGGTTGGAAAAGAGTGAAGTCTGCGGAGTGTAGGGTTTACCACTCTAATTTCCTAGAAGAAAAAGATATTGTTGATTATTTGAACAGCTAATTTTACACAGTCTTTCCTTTGTGTCGGGTCTTGGTCTAAGCTCTTCACTTATATGAACAGCTTTCTGTGGGGATATCTTGGTACAGCAATTACTAATGTGCAATTAATAATTAAATGCTTTGGGGGTGATGATTTCTAATCAGGAGTCTGATCAATAAGCCAGTAAAAGGGGGTAGGGGTGGGCACCACCTTCCACTAATTAAGGGGGCTACTCCCTGAACATGCTCTGAAAAGAAAAATGTCACCAAACATTACAAGCAGCTTGAGGGGTATGGATAGAAGGGGGAAGGGGCTGCTGTTGCCAGGCAACTAGCTTCTCATCTCTAATCATGTGCATAAAGCCTGAGAGTTCGTTTTCTGCACAGCTAGTGGGCATCCCTCCTCCTACCCCCTGCTCCCTACAGCTGGCCTTTGGGCTCTGGTTCCAGACACTTGGCCCCTAAACAAACCCAGGACCCCTCAGTATTCCAGGGTCGGTACTGCTGCTAGGAAGCAAAGTGAGAGAGAAAAGACTCTGTGTCCATCTCAGATGAGCCAAGGCTTAGCACTGATATTCCAAAACACCCCTTCCTACACTATGGCCTTTTGAATGAGCCATCACCCCAGAGGCTTGCTTAGATTTGAGGAAAATCCCTTTCTGACCCCTGCATTCAAGGGAGGCTCTTGCTATTTGCCAAACGGATGCTGAGCAAACATGTGTGTCCCTGGGCTGGCTTTCAATGTGCTCTGCAAACATTTCTCTCTGGATACAGCCAACTGTCCAATTAGGCAAGATGCAACCCTCTTCCCTGGGGATTTGCTGTCTTGAAGAGCAAGGACCCAGTGTGACCAGACAGTTTACATAGCACATGTCATACAGAGAAAACACACCCACGGGGGAAGCAGCAGTCCCACGGGAGCCCAGCCCTCTTTGGGAAGAGAAGCACAGAAGGCTGCTTTGTCTGTGACAACTTCTGGAACGCACAGGCTCAGGAACAAGCAACAATAGGATAGGGGTTCACATCTGTTTCCTTCCAAGACGCATAGGCTCTCTAGGAGAAAGAAGGACTGCTTTTGTGTTGCAGGGTAAATAATATATGCAGGATGTGGTACTGGAGTTTTCAAAGGGCTGCCTTGGTCCTGGAAGGTTATTTCAGAGAAAAGTCATTATAAGCACTGGCTAAAATAACAGATATCACCCCAGAATGTGGAATCTACCCACCTTTGTGGCCTCCAGAGGTCTAAAGCTGGAGCTGTCCTGTCTGGTCAAAGGCCTGGAGTTCAGAAAGGGCATTGGTCTTCTCAGGAATCTCTGAGGGGTTGTTGCCACCCCAGCAGGCCCGGCGGGCTGCTCTTCTGAAGAATGGTTGGGAAATGTGGGGACACATTTCAGCCACCTGTCACAGTCACTTTCCTGCTTTCTGCTTAAGCCACACTGGATTCCTTCCTACCTACTCGAAACTATCCACTTGAGGCCTTTGCATATGTCCCCTGGATGCTCCCACCTTGGATGACATGTGACCTTCTCTGACCACCACCTTGTCTAAAATAGTAGATGTCACCCAATTTATTCTCTCTATAGTTGCCAGTTTTTATTTTCTTCAAAGTACCTGAGTTCCTTTTCTCTCTTTCCCTCCCTCCCTCCCTCTTCAACTGTCTGTCCCTCATTTGTCCATTCATATATTTTCTTCATTTACTGCCTGTTTCATTCACTAGGGTGTAAGCTCCTTGAGGACAGCACACTCTGTGTCTTACTGACTGGCATATCCCTGGCATGGAGCCTGCCACAAGGCCAGCCCTCAGCTGGCATTTTCTGCGCCATCCTGGGTACTGTTATTCCACTCCCTTCAGGGAGGCACGAGGTGCTTTACTTACATCCTTATCCCCCAGCACCCAGAGATTTTCTCTGGAGGCAGGTGCTGTCTGAGTTTCTGGTATATTTCTACATACATTTCACGTTTATTTGAACAATACACAACATCGCTACATTCCTTCCACCTTCCTTTGTAGAATCATAATAGAGTACTTTGTACAATATTTCTTTTACACCTTGTTTTTACTTTATCATATATATATATTTTTTCTTTTTTGCCACAGCAATTTTGAGGAAGAAGAACACAGTAGGAGGAATCACAGTACCTGATATCAAACTATACTACAAGGCTGTGGTAATCAAAATAGTCTGGTACTGGCATAAGAACAGACATATAGAAAAATGGAACAGAATAGAGAGCCCAGAAATAAACCCAGATCTATATGGTCAACTAATATTTGACAAAAGTGGAAGGAACATCAAATGGAGTGAAAAGAGCCTCTTCAACAAATGGTGTTGGTAGAACTGGACAGGGACGTGCAAAAAAATGAAACTAAACCACCAACTTACACCATACATCAGAATAAACTCAAAATGGATCAAAGACTTAAATGTAAGCTGTAACACCATAAACGTCCTAGAGGAAAAAATAGGCAGCAAAATTTCAGATATCCCACGTAGCAACATTTTCACTGATATATCTCCTAAGGCAAGGGAAATAAAGGAAAGAATAAACAAATGGGACTACATCAAACTAAAAAGTTTATGCTCAGCTAAAGAAAACATCAGCAAGATGAAAAGGAAACCAACCATATGGGAAAATATATTCGCCAATGACATCTCAGACAAGGGATTGATCTCCAAAATATATAAAGAACTCATACGACTCAACACCAAGAAGACAGACAACCCAATTAAAAACTGGGCAGAGGACCTGAACAAACACTTCTCTAAAGAGGATATACAGAGGGTCCATAGACATACGAAAGAATGCTCAACATCACTAGCCATCAGATAGATGCAAATAAAAACCACAATGAGATACCACCTCACACCAGTCAGAATGGCCATCATCAACAAATCAACAAACAACTTGTGCTGGAGAGGATGCGGAGAGATGGGAACCCTGGTGCGTTGCTGGTGGGAATGCAGACTGGTGCAGCCACTATGGAAAAGAGTTTGGAATTTCCTCAAAAAACTAAAAACAGGAACTGCCTTTTGAACTAGCAATTCCATTGCTAGGATTATATTCGAAAAATCCTGAAACACCAGTTTAAAAGAACTTATACACCCCTATGTTCATAGCAGCACTATTTACAATAGCCAAGTGCTGGAAACAACCTAAGTGCCAATCTGTAGATGAGTGGACCAAAAAACTGTGGTACATTTACACAATGGAGTACTATGTAGCAGAAAGAAAGAAGGAACTTCTGCCAGTTGCAACAACATGGATGGAACTAGAGAGAATTATTCATAGTGAAATAAGCCAGGCAACAAAAGAAAAATACCTTCTGCTGTCACATATTACAGGAAACTAATGAACAACACAAACAAATGAGCAAAATTGAACCAGAGGTATGTAAACAAGGAGTCGTCGTCGTCGGCAGCCATCCGTCTCGAGAGACGATGGCGTAGCTTCCTGAGAGTCTATCTGCACCGCCGAGAATGGCTGTGCAGTCCGACTCGGGAGTGACAATCCCTGCCGCACTTGTTACAGGTGAAGGCAGATGGCTGTTGTTGCTGCTGTTGACGCTGCTTCCGCCTCGATCTTTTCTGGGCCGCCTCCTCGTTGCACGCAGCCTCTGCGCGTGACGTACCTTGCCTGACCGCGAGCCTCCAGGCTAGGCGGTCGTCTGCTTGAACTTCCCATGTGTTGAGATTGATGGAGCATTGTGTCATGTCCTTTTTGCAGATGTCTTTGAACCGCAGTTTTGGGCGCCCTGTCATCCTCTGGCCTTCTGCTAGCTCGCCGTAGAGGAGGTCTTTGGGAATACGGCCTGCATCCATTCCTTTGACATGGCCGAGCCACCTGAGGTGTCTCTCACTAAGAACTGCATGCAAACTGCTCATGTTGGCTCGCTTCAGCACCTCGGTGTTGGGAACCTTATCCTGCCAGGCGACATGCAGGATGCGTCGCAGGCACCTCATGTGGAAGCTGTTGAGTTTCCTTTCGTGCCTTGCGTAGGTGGTCCACGTCTCGCTGCCATAGAGGAGAGTGCTGAGTACGCAGGCTTGGTAGATGCGCAGTCTGGTTTTCTCAGTGAGGCTGGAATTGTTCCACACTCGCCGGTTCAGTTTGGCCATAACTGTGGCTGCCCTGGCGATTCTCCGGTTGACCTCCAAGTCAACTGACAGAGAGCTCGAGATGGTGGACCCGAGGTAAGTGAAGTCGTTGACAACCTCCAGGGTGTATCCGTCGATGGTGATGCATGGGGGAGTCCCCGTGCCTTGAGCCATAACGTTCGTCTTCGTCAGGCTGATGGCTAGTCCGAACTCCTTGCATGCGTGGGAAAGGCAAGTGACTAGCTGCTGGAGTCCCTCTTCGGAGTGTGATGTCAAGGCTGCGTCATCGGCGAAGAGCATCTCACGGATGAGCACCTCTTTGACCTTGGTCTTGGCTCGTAGACGGGCCAGGTTGTAGAGCTTGCCATTGGATCTGGTGTGAATGAAGACACCCTCGCTGCAGTCCTTAAAGGCGTATTGGAGGAGCATGGAGAAGAAGATTCCGAACAGCGTAGGCGCGAGGACGCAGCCCTGCTTTACTCCGCTGCTGACTGGGAAGGCCTCAGAGGTTGCGCCGTTGTAGGACACCGTGCTGTGCATGTTGTCGTGAAAGGACATGACCACAGCAAGCAGATGTGGTGGACAGCCAATCTTCCGTAGCAAGCTAAAGAGTCCGCTTCGACTGACCAGATCAAACGCCTTCGTGAGGTCGATAAAGGCGAGGTAGAGTGGTTTATGCTGCTCGTGACACTTCTCCTGCAGCTGGCGTAGGGAGAAGATCATGTCCACTGTTGATCGGCCAGCTCTGAAGCCACACTGGGACTCTGGGTAGACGCGGGAAGCAAGGGTCTGCAGGCGGGCAAGAGCGACCCGGGCGAATACTTTGCCGACGACGCTGAGGAGAGAGATGCCCCGGTAGTTGTTGCAGTCGCTGCGGTCTCCTTTGTTCTTGTACATGGTGATAATGTTGGCGTCTCTCATATCCTGGGGGATGTAACCCTCCTTCCAGCAGAGACAGAGTAGATGGTGGAGCTGCTGTAGCAGGACTGGTTTCCCGCTCTTTAGGATTTCTGGAGGGATTCCGTCGCTTCCTGGTGCTTTCCCGCAAGCGAGGCGGTCGATGGCTTTGCCGAGCTCTGCCGCAGTAGGTGGGGTGTCTAGCTCCTCCATGACTGGTAGGTCTGGGATGGCGTTAAGAGCAGTGTCTGTTACAGTGTTCCTCGTTGCGTACAGCTCGAGGTAGTGCTCGGTCCACCGCCGCATTTGCTGTTCCTGGTCAGTGATGACCTCACCTGTCTTGGACTTAAGGGGGGCGATCTTGGAGGGGATTGGGCCTGTTGCCTTCTTGATACCCTCATACATTCCTCGTGCGTTGCCTATATCGGCGGCTTCCTGGATGCTTCTGCACAGGTTTAGCCAATAGGTGTTGGCACAGTGGCGGGCGGTCTTCTGGACTTTGTTCCTGGCAGCCCGTAGAGCTTGAAGTGTACTGGGAGTGGGCGTGGCCTTGTAAGCCAGTAGGGCCTTCCTCTTAGCCTCGATCACGGGTTCCATTTCTTCCCAGTGAGCCTCGTACCAGTCAGCGTTCTTCGCTCTTTCTTCCCGTAAGCAGTAATGGCGGAGTTGTATATGGCGTCGCGGAGACGTGGCCAATTGGATTTGATAATGTCATCTGCCGCCGTTCCCTCGCCGAGTGCATCTTCCATCCTGTTGATGAATTGCTGGGTCTTAACTGGGTTGCTGGCACAACTGGTGTTGATGCGTGGGCGACCCTTCATCTTGGAGTGGTGCAACCTCTTCGATGTTATGCGCACCTTGCTTACCACGAGGGCATGGTCCGTGTCGCAGTCTGCACTGTGGTAGCTGCGGGTGAGGAGGGTGCTGCCAATATCCGTTCTTCTGGTGATGACGAGGTCAAGCTGGTGCCAATGGCGGGAGCGGGGGTGCCTCCATGACACCTGGTGGATCTCTTTGCACTTGAAGAATGTGTTTGTCACGCACAGGCCGTGGTGACACGAAAGCTCAAGCAGTCGCTGACCATTCTCATTGATCTTTCCTCTCCCAAAGTTTCCGAGGCAGGTGGGCCAGGCCATGTGGTCGGCTCCTACTCTTGCGTTGAAGTCTCCAAGGAGATAAAGAGCATTACTTCTGGGGATCTTGGATAACGCTTCGTCCAGTGCATGGTAGAACTGTTCTTTCTCTTCGGTGGTGGCGCAGAGGGTTGGGGCATACGCGCTAAGAATGCTGACTGGGCCGCAAGTTGTTGACAATCGGAGGGTAAGTAATCTCTCTGTGCCTCCTGTGGGTGGCTCTATGGAGTTAACAAGCGTGTTCTTCACAGCGAACCCAACACCGTGCTGTCTTGGTTGGTCCGGAGACTTCCCTTGCCAGTAGAAGGTGTAGTTGGTTTCTCTGATAGTTCCATTGTCAGCCAACCGGGTCTCCTGTAGAGCCGCAATATCGATGTTTAGTCGTGCCAGTTCCCTGTCGATGACGGCGGTTTTCCTGGCACCATTGATCCACGGAAGGTCTGCAGTAAGTCCAGGACACATGGTCCTGATGTTCCAGCTAGCGAGGCGAAGAGCTGGAGGCTTCTTTCTTGTTGTTTGCTTGGAATTGCCTGATGCGAGTGTTTTGTGGCCCACTTTCAAGAGACGCCTCTCTGATCCCCACGCACCCAGTGGGGCAGGCGAGCCAAGGCGAGACGGCACCTAATTGGCTGGGGGCTGCCCAGCTTGAGGCGGGCGGTAGCTGTCCAGTGAGGTGCGATGACCTCTCTCACCGTCAGAGGAGACCCCTGGCGCTCGTTTCCTTCGCCAATCGGATGAGCTTATAACCAGTATCTGTCTCCTCCCGTGTTGAGTCGACATCTTGCGATGACGCTGGAGTGTCCTCTCCAGTGAAGCTGAAGCTACAGAGCCTGGGCAGGGTGATATGGAGGGCCAGCTGTTGCCCATGCAGCAGACCCCCCCTCTCTTCGCAGCTGAAGGATCCAAGGGGAAAGACAGAGTCAATACAGCTTGGCTTCAGGTGCGCCGCAGGAGTTGCCGGTGTTGACTACAACGTCAAACCGCCTTAGGGACTCCGGCTCTGGATTTTCTGTCGGGGTTTACTCCCTTAGCCTTTCCCCTGAAGAGGTATGCCGCAAGGCAGCGGAGGTTTTTTGGAGTCAGAGTTTTCCTTCTCTGATGTGCCCTGACTGGAAGATCGAACCAGCGACACTTAGCTCGCAGGCCGACGCTCAATCCACTGAGCCAAACCAGCCAGGGTGTGTAAACAAGGAGTAGACTAACAGTAACAAGGAAGGAGGCAGGTGGGACAGAAGGGGGTAAGAAGGGGAAGGGTCTAGTCAAAGACATGTATAAATGACCCACGGACATGGACAACTGAGTGGGGACTGAATGTGGGAGAAGGGAGGGACAGGGTGCAGGGAAGCAAGAGGGAGAAAAAAGTGGGACAACTGTAATGGAAAAACAAACAAAAACATTTTTAGTGGGGGAAAAATAAAAATATGAAGAATGGAAATGCCAGTTCAGTGAATATTAGAAGGACAAGGACTTTCCTTCACACTGTATATTTTTCTCCCTATTCGATCCCTCCAGAGTTTGGCATTCTAAACAAGTAAGTAATGACATAAGTTTCTTTGCATAAAACTAATAAGACCAGTTGTTAATAGAGGTTTCTTTGACCAAGATGTTGACTGGAATGTCATGCCTAAAGGAGACATACTTGGGCTCTGGTTGTTACCAAAAAGCCCTGAGGAACTGGGAATGACTTTCAAAGGTAATAAGAGCCCACGAGACAAAAGACCTGGTACTGTGGTTGGTTGTACAATCCACAGCAATCTTTCCAGGGAAGGAATGAAGGTTGTTTTCCTGAAAGATGGTTAGAAGGAACCTTGAGGCACAATGGAAAACCAGAAGGACTTGGAAAAGACAGGTGTGTACAGGCAAAGCTGAATGCCAGATATGTGACTCAGCTTCTGTGCCCTGAAGGGAAGACTGAAGGTCACCCTAAATGTTCCTTGCGTAAGTTCCAGCAAAGCAGAACTAAAGATCATAGTGATCATTTGCTGCTCTTGCTGTGTTTATGCAAATGAACAGGATAAATTAAAAATGGACTTAATGCAGTCCTTTTAATGACAAGGAGGGTAATCTTAGGGAGAAAAATCGTTATTCAAGGAAAATCACAATGATCAGTGGCAGACTATAAAGTAGTGCAGCTAACTGTATTTAAAGTTTCTTTTCATTTAAAATTTGTTTTCATTTGAAAGTGAAACCATGTCTGTGGTATCATCAAAGATGTTCAATTTACAGGCAAGAAGAATGTCAAATGCCTTGCAACTGGATGTCTTTCCAATAAGACAGTCTTACAGATTTAGAGACTTGTATGTGGGTTATGTTACATAAATTAACATGTGTTTTCTGTTTTCAAAGGGCATAAGCCTATGATCTCATTACCTGAGTGATTGTCTGTAAGTATAGGCCTCACTTAATCCTGTCTGCAGCGCTGCCTCCTGAGACTCAACGTTTTGGCTGAACTAAGTGGCTGGGTTGGTGAAGTATGGGGTGGTCTGTGGGCTTCACTTTATAAAACTGGTTTCTCTTTTTTATCCTAATGGCTTGGACAGAAAGGGCCTAGAGGTCTGAGAGGGAGGAAACCTAAAATATTTCCCTCAGCCCAAACTAAGTATATTGGGCTAAAGGGTTTTGGACAGGTGAGATGTGGCTGGCACACCTTCCTCCAAAGAAGCCCTTTTTTTCCCCTAATGTGGGGCATTGAAAAATTAACCCCTGCCTTCTGTTATCTAGTGGTTATGGATTGAATGATGTCTTTTAACCCTGTTGCCAAATCTGTTGCCCCCAGAATACAACAAGGATGCCAGCCTGTTAAACCAAGCACGCCATTGTCCGGGGACAGCCAACCGACCTGGAGTCTGCACGATCCTTCCCCATGTGGGAAGGCCACCCTCCCCTCCACACCCCCACTATTATTAGGGATTTCTGGACCCAAGGGTAAGTAGGACGATGACCATGTCCAGCTCGAGCAGCTAGAGGAGCTCAAGACCTCCGCCCATTGTCTTTTATAAGATTATAAAGGGTCTTAAGCCTGAGAGGGAGGGATTGTTATTTTTTATTGTTAAAATAATTAATAAGTCATTTATTTATTTTAAAAAAAGAAGAAGAATATATAAAAGGGTGAAGTGGGAGAGCTTGTATGCACGACCCATGGGCATGGACTTGGGGGCATTGCTGGGGGGGTGCTGGGTGGAGGGGAGCAAAGGGAAAAAAATGGAAACTATTGTAACAATATAATCAATAAAATATATTTTATTGATTATGTTATTACAGTTGTCCCAATTTTCCCCTTTCCCCCCCTCTGCCTGGTACCCCTCTTCCCTCCAGCAATCCTTGCTCTTAATTCATGTCCATGGGTTGTGCATATAAGTTCTTCGGCTTCTCCATTTTCTATACTATTCTTAACATCCCTTTGTCTATTTTGTAGCCATCAATTATACTTCTTAATCCCTGCACCCCTTCCCCCATTCTTCTCTTTCTCCCTCCCGGCTGATAACCCTCCATATGGTCTCCATATCTTTGATTCTGTTCCTGTTCTGGTTGTTTGCTTAGGTTTTTGTTGTTGTTTGTTTTAGATTCTGTTGTTGATAGTTGTGAATTTACTGTCATTTTAATGTTCATAGTTTTTATCTTCTTATTTTTCTTAAATAAGTCCCTTTATCATTTCATGTAATAATGGCTTGGTGATGAACTCCTTTAGCTTTACCTTGCTTGGGAATCACTGTATCTGCCCTTCCATTCTAAATGATAGCTTTGTTGGATAGAGTAATCTAAGTTGTATGTCCTTGGTTTTCATCGCTTTGGATATTTCTTTCCAGTCCATTCTTGCCTGCAAAGTTTCTTTTAAGAAATCAGCTGTTGGTCTTATGGAAACTCCTTTGTAGGTAACTCTCACTTTTCTCTTGCTGCTTTTAAGATTCTCTCTTTATCTTTCACCTTTGACATTTTAGTTATGATTTATATTGGTGTGGTCGTCTTTAGGTCCAAGTTGTTTGGGACTCTCTGTATTTCCTGGAATTGTATGTCTATTTCTTTTGCCAAATTAGGGAAGTTTTCTTTCATTACTTTTTCAAATAAGTTTTTAGTTTCTTGCTCTTCCTCTTTTCCTTCCGGCATCCCTATGATTCAGATGTCAGCATGCTTGGAGATTTCCCAGCATCTTCTTATACTATCCTTGTTTTTTTGAAATCTTATATATATATTTTTTCTGTTCTGGTTGAATGTTTATTTCTTCCTTATGTTCCAAATCATTGATTTGAACTTCAGCATCCTTCCCTTCACTGTTGGTTCCCTGTATATTTTTCTTTACTTCACTTAGTGTAACTTCCATTTCTTCCCATATGTGTTTGCCATTCTCAGTGAGTTCTTTGAGCATTTTGATCACTAGTGTTTTGAACTCTACATCTGATAGGTTGGCTGTCTCCATTTTGTTTAGTTCTTTTTTCTGGGGTTTTGTTCTGTTCTTTCATTTGGGCCATATTTCTTTGGCTCCTCAATTTGGCAGCTTCACTGTGTTTGTTTCTGTGTATTAGATAGGGCTGTTTTGACTCCCAGTAAAAGGCTGGAGTTTTAGGTAATCACCAGGGTAGGGTTATCTGCTTCACCAATTTGTGGCTCTGTGTAGGTGGAGGGATTGAAGAGGGGACTGTGCTGCTGCCTGGCTTCTGTGGATTTGTCTGGCAGTCACCCCATTTCCAGTCACTTTACCCACTCCCTGTATGCGACTAGCACCCTTCCAGATGTTGCCCTAGAGTTGAATCCCAGAGTGGGTGGGTTTTCATATGTTTTAAGACTGTGTAGGCCCTTTAAGTGAAGTTTCCTGAAAATCTGGCAGTTTCTTCCACTACCCCAAACCGCACTGGTTTTTCCAGCCAGAAGTTACAGGGATTTATCTTCCTGGTGCTGGAACCCTGGGCTGTGTGGTCTTGTCTAGGGCTGGGATCACTTGCTCCCAAGATATGCCTTCCGATTTTTATCTACCACATGTGAATGTAGGATTGCCTGTGCCTGTTCTGCTGTTGCCTCTGTCTCTCCACACCACACCATATCTCCTTGCCCCTCCACCCCATCTCCACCCCTTTGCCCCTCCTTCCTGTCTGGATGATTGTGGCTTCTTTAAATCCTTGGTTGTTGGACTTCCATACAGTTAGATTTTCTGACAGTTCTGGGTGTTGTTTTGAAATTTAGTTGTAATTATTTTTGCTGTTGTGCGAGGAGGCGAAACGTGTCTACCTATGCCTCCATCTTGACTGGAAGTCCCCCAAAATCTTAACTGTTTTCACTATCCCTGAAGTCACATGTACTTGATATATCTTGAAGGTCCATTTTATGTCAGCTCAAATAAAGCTTCTTTATTTTTTTCTACAGCTGAATAATGTTCTAACATCTGAATGTATGGTAATTTATTTGGTCCTCATGTAGGCTATCTTTCATTTTTTATTATTGTAAAGAATGCTGCAAACAATCTTCCATATGTCATGTCATGGATGTGTGAACACTTGTATAAGACAAATTCTTAGAAGTCAAGTTGCTGAGTCAAAGTATATATATGTACTGATCATTTGGATATTGCCAAATTGCTCTATGCAAAAATTGTATCTACACGCCTACAAAGAATTTATGAGAGAGCTTCTCTCCCCATCTCTTTACCAAAATTTCTTTTATCTTTGCACATCTGATCTTCTGATATTGCACTGTAATCTGATTTTTCATTTTCTTACTATGAATAAGGTTTACTATTTCTCCCTATGTATAAGAGGCATTTTCCATTCTCACGAACTGCCTGTTTTTTCTTTTAGATTGATGATTTTTTTAAAAAATCAATTTATAGGAACTCTGATATATTAGGAAAATTAATCTTTGGCTGTGACATGAGTTATAAACATCTTTTTCTTATTTGTCACTTGTCTTTGAGTAAAAACCATTATATGTTTTCTGCCTTATAGATTATGTTTTATCTTATTTATTCATCTGTGTATGTGTGTGACTGCCACCTTTTAATTTGCTTTTTAAATACTTTATCACATGTCATTATGTGTTTAGCAGTATTCTTGGAAATAGCATCTTTTATTAGTTCCACTTAAATTGCTTCCCCGATGGGGTTTTAAGATAAGCTCTCAACTCTTGATAAATTGAGAGGCTACCCTATTCCTTGAGGAATTTTGAGAGATTTGGGAAGCACTCAAACTTGATAACTCTCATCTGTTTGATGTTGATTCTTATAAATCTCTGTTTCACAGAGTGACATTTTTTTGGACTCTTTTTCAGGATTCCAGAACGTACCACCTGTTTTAGTCTTTAATCATCTCTTCACTCATTATAGGCACAGAAGGCTGACACAGCTGGAAAGCATCTGTTCCCAAAGAAAAAGAAGCCCTCTCTCCTGTCACTCTCCTTGACAGGAGCCCACTGTGCACCCGCTGTCAACCTCACCAGGTCTGCCCTGCCCGCACTTGCCTTTTTGCATCCTCCAGCATCTGTATCCCCCACTTCTTTTCCTCTCTACCTGTCCATGGTCAGTATCCCCCACTTCTCTTCCTCTCTACCTGCTTGCAAGATTCCTCAGTTCTCAGGCTGTCTGGCCACTTTTGTCTCTTTATAGTAGCTTAGGCATGGAGACTGATTCAAGTTTACTGAGTCCTGAATAATAATCACTCTTCTAAAGAAAATGAATGCAAAGTGACAAGTAGAAAATTAAATACAAAAATGAATAGGAGAAAAATAAATAATAACAAATTACAAAGTTTTGAAGCTGAGAAGTATCACAAAACACAAAATATAGGAAAATAACATAGTTTGTATTAATTAATTGTCTGACACACTTTTACATTACTACTTTTCTTCCCTTTTGGCTGCATATTCCTTGATTATCTCTTCATATGACAATAAATTTAAAGTACCATTATCCATGGAGGGAATAATATAGTTGATTGTTTATGAAAGTGTATTTTAGCTTCACAACCTATTATTGACAATGTCTTGCTAAGACATAGTTGAATATATTAGCATTCATGAATCAATCAGGCAATTTCACACACCAATATACTATTATTTTTCTTTTTTTAAATCATGGCTATTTTTCTTTCTTTCTTCTTTCTTTTTTTCCTTAAATACACTTGATTGATTATGCTGTTACAGTTGTCCCAATTTCTTTTTCCTTTGTTCCCCTCCACCCAGTGACCGCCCCATCAGTTGCCTCCCTCTTTGTCCATGCCCATTGATTCTGCATATAGTTCTTCTCAACATCTTCCTGTCTACTCCACTCCCTCCTACTATGCTTCTTATTCCTGTACCATCTCTCTCCCTTTCCCCTCTTCCCCCTCCCTGGTGACTTCCCCCTAATATGTTCCCCATACCTATAATTCTTTTTCCACTCTCACTCCCTATTTAGTTTGTCTTTGTTTCAATTCCCCAGCTTCTGTTGTTGGTTGTTGTGACACAGTTTTCATTTTAATGTTCATAGTTTTGATCCCTTTTCTCCTAAACAAGTCCCTTTAACATTTCATATAACAGTGTTTTGGATCTGATCAATTCCTTCAGTTTTACTTTGTTATGGAAGCACTTTCTCTGCTCTTCTATTCTCAATGACAGCTTTGCTGGATAGAATAATTGTGGTTTTAGGTTTTTGCTTTTCATTCATTTGAATATTTCTTGCCAGTCCCTTCTTGCCTGCAGAGTTTCTTTTGAGAAATCAGCTGATAGTCTTATTGGGACCCCTTTGTATGTAATTCTCTTCTTTTCTCTTGCTGCTTTTAAGATTCTCTCTTTACCCTTAATTTTTGACATTTTGATTATAATGTGTCTTGGTGTGATTCTCTCTGGGTCCAGTTTTTTTGGAACCCTCTGTACTTCCTGGACCTGTAATTCTATTTCTTTCACCAAGTTAGGGAAGTTCTGCTTAATTATTTTTTCACATAATTTTTCAATTTCTAGTTGTTCTTCTTCACCTTCTGGCAACCCTATGATTCAGATGTTGGCCCGCTTGCTGTCCCATAGGTTTCTGAGCCTCTCCTCATTTTCCTCACTTTTCGTTTCCTCTTTCTGCACTGGTTGACTGTTTGCTCCTTCCCTATATTTCAATTTGTTGATTTGATCCCTGGTTTTCCTTCCCTCACCACTTCTTTTGTATGTGTGTTTGTTCATTTGAGCAGGACTAACCTTCATTCCTTCCCCGTCTTGTTTAAGATCCACTGTTAGGTCTGTAAGGTTTCTTATAACCAGAGCTCTGAACTGTTCCTCAGAAAGATTTCCTATCTGCTGGTCTGATAGATCATATATTTGGGATCTCTATCATGATCTGTGCCATCCTGACAGTTTTGTGTTTACATTTGCTTCCTGGGTGGGGCTGTCACAACTCTTACGCTATAGGGGGTGGAGCCCTGTGCACTCATCACTACTGGGTGACCCTTCTCACCACACTGTGGCACTTTGTGTGGAGACAGGGGTCCAAGATGGATTCCTGCCGTTCACTTTCCGCTGAGAGACCAGGAGCCTCCTCCTCTGTCCCCATGCCCTCCAGCTCTCACAGTTTGAGGCAACGGGGTCTGCCTTCCCTGGCATTGGAATCGCGAGCTGATGGATTTGGTCTGCAGCCAGGGGAGCTCTCCAGGTGCTTCTCGCCTCCCCTTAAATACGGGCATCTGTGCTTACCACTGTCCCGCCACCGTTGCTGCAGCTGCCTCCACCAGCACAGCTTGATCTCTCTGCCCCAGCTTCACCCCTCCTACCCAACCAGATGAGTACCATTTGTTTATAACTTCATACGTTGGACTTCCATGTAGCTTTATTTTCTGGAACTTCTGGTTATTTCTGGTTTTGTGGTAGTTGTATTCCTTCTTAGTTGTGGAAGGAGACAGAGCATGTCAGTCTAGGCCTCCATCTTGGCCGGAAGTCCCTCTTTCTTTCTTTTTTGAAAAACCATTTATTTCTTTTTAGAGAGAGGAGGAGGGAGGAAGAAAAACAGAGAGAAACATTGATGTGAGAGAGAAACATTGATCAGTTGCCTCTCACATGTGCTCTGTCTGGACACCAAACCTGCAGCCCAGGCATGTGCCCCAAACCCATGCCTTTTCACTTTGCAGGACGATGCCCAACCAACTGAGGCACACTGGTCAGGTCATTGCTATTGTTTTAATCCTATGGTATTAAATCCCACAGGAATCCTGACAAATACCACTTGGCACAATTTTCATTAAAAAATACATAATATGTGTCAATGTAGCTATATTTGGTATACTCCTGACAAAAACATATTTTACTTTTGAGCAGAAGTTAGGAATTTTGTCCCTCATTTTACAATTTTATACATGTCTGAGAACTAAAAGAATCTGTCAACAGACCAACCTTTGGTTCCGTACATTTTCCAACCTGTTTTTCCTTCACTCTCCACATATTTCTGGTGGCAAGCAGTATGAGACACAGTCAGGTAGTTTTAGGACTGCCAGGTGGCACCTTCTTGTCACTGTGCTGGATGAGTCAGGGCAGTGGGAGTATTTCCACTCCACCCCACCATCCAACAGACTTAATGAAATCACTGGAAGCCATATATCTCATTCAACACACAGTAAATGTACAATATCCTCAACTTAATTTCCCCCTAGTTAGTTTTCAAAAATGCCCATGATCATGTCAAAGCTGGGGAAAGGAAGGATTTAATAACAGAGGGGAAATTGAAATGGACTTATGTGGTCTTAATAATTGCAGTTAATGCATTTCCTAAATATTTTACAAAAACAAATGAGTATGACTCACATCCAGGACCATGGAAGGACTCACATAAGTGAGAGCCCTTGAAGCTTAAGCTTCATTAGCTTCAAGATAGATTCACCTCTGTTCCTCTGCCCCTCACCCTGCCTGCCACTGCTCTGCTTAGCCTTCCTTCAAAATAACTTCTGTATATGACAAGACAATTTTCACTCCCAGGGACAGAAACCCAGCTGAAACAAACTAAGTGCAGGATATACCGATTCCTAAACTGCTGGCCTCAGGAACAATTGGAACCAGGGATGAAAACACTGCCAGGACTCTCCATCTGCCTTTCTCTCCACACCTGGGTTTCCATCTCTAAAATGTGACTATAACTTTGACCTTACGGTAGTGTTCATCTCTGCTGGCTCCAGACTCAAATTGCATTGCTTTGTCACGCAAGGGGAAATCCCTCAAAGGATTCATGTGACCACTCTAGAGTGATGCAATGACAGATAGCTCCCCATTAGATTTTTAGGAAGAAGGGAAGGGTGCTGAAGTAGATAGAACAATGGCTACTCAAAGATGTTCATGTCTTAATCCCTGGCATTGTTGAATATTTTACCTGACATGCAAAAGAACTTTGCAAGTGTGATTAAATTAGGGATTAAAAGTTTTTAAAAATTAATTCTAGAAAGAGAGGAAGAGAGAGAGAGGGAAACATTGATTTATTATTCCACTTATTTATGCACTCATTGGTTGATCCCTGTAAGTGCCCTGACCGGGGATGGAACCCGCAACCTTGGTATATTGAGATGCTATAAACTGAGTCATCTGGCCAGGGCCTAAATTAAAGATCTTGAAATGGAGGGATTATTCTGGATTATCTGGGTGGACCCAATATAATCACCAGGTCTTTCTATGAAGGAGGTAAGAGAGTCAGAGACAGAGAAGATGTGATGAAGGAAGCCAGGGTCTGAATAATGGGGCCATGAGTCAGGGAATGCTGACAGCTCCACAAACTGGAGCTGTTGACTAGGGAAGGATTGTAGTCCTGCCAACACTTGATTGTAAGAAAATAAATGTGTGTTGTTTAAGTTAACTAAGTGTGTGGCAATTTATTACAGCAGCTATGGAAAACTAACACAGGTGCTGAGAAGAAAAAACGCATGCCCCTGGGTACCTTTTCTCTCCCCCTTCCTCATTCTGCCCACCTGTAGTGTTGTGTCCTCCTCACATTCATATGTTGAAGTCCTAAGGGCCAGTATCTCAGAATATGACTGTATTTGGAGATAGGTCTTAAAAGAGAAAAATTAAAATGAGGTCACATGGGTGGGCCCTAATATATCATGACTGGTGTCCTTGTAAGAAGAGGCGCTTAGGACACAGACATGTACAGAGAGAGGATGATGTGAAGACACAGGCAGAAGAGGTCCATCTACAAGCCAGGGAGAGCAACTTCAGAAGAAACCAACCCTGGAGTCACTTTGATCTTGGCCTTCCAGCCTCCAGAACTGTGAGAAACTAAATTTCTGTTGTTTAAGTCACCCCATCTGTGGTACTTGTTATGGCAGCCCTAGCAAGCTAACACACCATCCTTCACGGCAGAGGTGAAATTCTACCTCCTTTCTCAAACTGTCTTTGATTAGCTCAGCTCACAGTGCAACCAGAGTCTCAGAAAACCTTGTGGCCGAGAGGCACCACAGTTCAACACAAGGATCGCAAACCCAAACGCCTGCAGGGGCCAGAAGAGAGCTTACGTGAGTGCAGGGGCTAAGTGGAGGAAACGCGGTGCTTGCAACCTACATGTGAGTGCTATACGCTGTCACGTGGAAGAGGCTTGCTCCCAGTCTCTCTGTCTGTCTTTCATTTTCTCACCTTTGGGGAGGATGGATACCAGAGCATTCTTCTCTCTTCCAGGCAGTACAATGGGTTAATGCGGCAGAGCAAGGGAAGAAAGGCACTTGTCCTCCTGTGTGCGGGGCAGCTGCTGCTCAGTTAGCCAGCTGTTACCAGCGGGAAGTACAAGCCCCGCTGCTGCCAGAATTTTCCAATTTTTCAAAAGAAGTTGGAAATCAAATTGACTTTTTAAAAAACCACAAGAAATCTGTTTTTAAAATATTGGCAGCTAATTAAAAAAAATTTAAAGCTGGCTACTTCACACCCATTAAGATAGCTATTATCAAAAACACAAATAAGCATGGATGAGGATGTGGATAAATTGGGACACTTGTGTACTGCTCGTGGGAATGTAGAATGGTACAACCACTTTGGAAAACAGTCAAGCTTCCTCAAAAAGGTAAAAATAGAATTACCATATGATCCAGCAATTCCACTTCTGGGGATATACTCAGAAGAATTGAGAGCAGGATCTCAAAGAAATATTTGTACATCCATGTTCATAGTCAAAAAGTGGAAGCAACCCAAGTGTCCATTGAGAGATTAATGGATGAGCCAAATGTGGAATATATGTACCCTGGAATATTATCCAGCCTTAAAAAGGGAGGACATCCTGACATACGCTATAATATGGATGAACCTTGAGAACATTATGCTAAGTGAAATAAGCCAGTCACAAAAAGACAAATATTTATATAATTAAATTTATATGAAGTACCGAGAGCAGTCAAAATCATAGAGACAGAAAGTACGATGGTGGGTGCCAGGGACTGGGTGGAGGGGGATATGGAGGGTTAATGTTTCATGGGGACAGGGTTTCAGTTTTGCAAGATGAAAAGAGTTCTGTGATGATTGCACAAGAATATGAATGTAATTAACACCACTGGCTACACACTTAAAAATGGTTAAGATAATAAATGTTAGGTATATTTGAACAGAATAAAAATAGAAAAAACAAAAACAAAACAACTGTGCTGACTAAAATTATTGCCAAAAGAGACATACATAAGGGCTAGATTCTGACCGTAGGTCATGAGTTTGTAATCTCTGGTTTAACACTTAATTGTTTTCTGGTTGTTTCAGGTGTTCATGTTTTATTTACCCAACAAGAAGATAAAATTCTGTGAAAGTAGGAAGAACTGGTGGAGTTGGGGGGCTATAACAAGAGGGTTGATGACTTGAATGTGCTCTCATCAGAGGAGGTTGCTGAGTATGTGTGTGCACGTGTGTCTGTGTGTCTGGGTGTGTGCATGCATGCACTTGCAGTTGGAGTAATTCTCAGGTGGCTTTGGGCCAGCAGACTGTCTACAGGGTCAAGCTGTTTCCTTCCTCTACACCTTCACCACCAGTCCCAGACTGTGACTGTGGGATGGAGGCGGTGCTCAGGTCCAGTCCTCAGATCATCTTTGCCTCCTTGGAGACACGTGGAGGAAACATTGAGAACTTCAGCTTTAAACTGATCCTAGATGTGGTCCCAAGCACTCAGTAACCTGTGGCAACCCCTAGAGGCTGCTACAACCTCAGCTATGGGGAGGACTGTGCCCAGGGAAGCTGCTGAAATGCTTGAGCCTTGGTGATCGATCATAGGGTGTGACCACAAACAGTCTATGCATGCATGGAATTCTCTAGCTGACCAGGCCTGAAGGGAGAAATGCCCACTCCCCCAAAACTCCCCTTTGAGGAGAAAAGATATTAGATGAAATTTTATGAACAGAAGATGATACTTTTCCAGTGGCCAACAGGGTCTGGACATTTATTAAGTGTAGTTCTCTGTTTGCTGAAGGGCAGTTCTTCAACATTGGGACTTGAATATCTCAGAAATAATAACCAGCCACAATTAATGATGCCTCACAAAGCCTGGAGACTAGGTTAGAAGAACAATGTTTCAGGGGTAGTTTGGGGAGGGGTGGACCATGGGGACAGGGACCATTGTCTTTGGGGATCTAATTATTAAGAACTGGGTGACTGCTGGACTGCTGGTCCCAGGGATTTTGTGCTTGGTGATAGAGGCTTAATTCATTCTCAACCTTGACCATTGGTAAAGATGCTGTATGCTCCATAATCGATTGATTATCATCAGCACATACTCAAACCAAAATATACGTCTGAATATAAATGGGAAATGCTTCCCAAGGGTCCCAGAGTTCTCATTAGCCTCTGGGTTCTCTGTTCTCTTCTTGCTCTGAATTCATCTTTACACTTCCTCTGCCAGTAAGTAGCACAGGAGGGATTCTGCTTGTTGCTTCCCCTAACAACTAATAATTGCCACTAGTTAAGAAAAGATGTAGGCACTAACTATGCGATCATGGCAGTATTTGTCACACAGGTGATAGCTGAAACCATGCAGAGTGTGTATAAAGGAGGTGGAATGGAGATAATGAAGCCACAGGTTGCTGAGGAGTGATGAAGAAGTAAAAGGAGGCCCAGACTTATGGTCTAATGGAAACCCCCTAAGGGAGAACAGAGCTTAAAGAGCAGGGAGAAGTCTGCAGTATCAATTAATCTAGAAATCCAGTAAGACTAGGGCTGTGAAATACATGCACTGGCTTTGGCAAGTAGGTAATTCATGACCTCATTGAAAGCAGTTAATGGGACGGAGGCATGGATTCTACTTTGTAGTGGTTTGAGGAGCTTTAGGGAATAAGGAAGTGGAGACAATTCCTTTAGGAAACATATTATGAGGTATGGTGATGTGAGCCATTTGGGCCTAGGCATTATAAAGCTGGTCATGCTTGGGGCCTTGTAGAAGAGATTGCCTTCTCTTTAAAAGGCAAGAAGAAGTGAGCAAGAAGAGCCTACAACTTCTGTTATGTTCTTCTGTGTGAAGATGTGATGGCTTGATCTGTGGCAGCAATTTTGTGGGTAGGAGGGAAGACATCACTGATGCACTGAGGCCAGCAGAGCAGCATAGGATGAGCTTGGTCCTTGGTTCTCAGTGAGCCGATGAACTAATCCTGTAGCCACCTACCTCCAAACTTCTTTTTACATGAATAAAATAAGTTCCCGTTGCTTAAGCCACTTTTATTTTCCCTGCAATTGGTATGTTGAGCACACTGCCCGTGAGATGTGGTAAAAATAAACTCCAGTGCTATTCCCCACCATCCTTGGAATCTCTTCAGCGGGGCTAATATCTCCCTACTCCTGGGTGAAAACTCTGGCAGGCCTCTAGGTAACAGAGAGTCTGAAGTACTTTCAATAGCAAACACAGTCGTGATTCTGGAATTAAAATGGCCCAGGATGAATACAAACCCTGAGCCAGAATGTGCATCAGGTCTCCACCGCTGAGGCCCAGAGCCGGAGGTGGAAAGAGCACATGCTGGCTTCTCTCTTTTCCGCCTCATGCCTCTTCTCCTGTTCTCTGGTGCCGGCAGATGTGTAAGTTGACTTTCTTGCAGGTGCTTCCCATCTCTGGGGACTCTTCCCTGTAGTTCCCTTGACCTGAGGGGATGCATCTGTCCAGGAGACTCCTTCCTCAGCCTCATAGGGATGCTGCACCCACCTTCATCTTCCTTCTGCTGAGTCCCCCCAACCCCCACCCACTGGCTCAATGCCATTCGTACCATGCAGATGCCCCCTGTGCGGCCCATGTCAGACTGAAGGGAAACACTGGGCGCCCTGGTGCTGGGCCACACACCGCCCCCCTCTCCAGCAGCCACTGGCCTTTCAGCTTTCCCACTCACCAGCAACGGCTCTCTTCAAAACCTGCGCTAAACGAAGGGTGGCACAACCCCCACCCCAGCCACCTCAGAAGAAAGCTGAAGAAAAACCAATTTGAGAAGTCACTTTCTCTCCCCTCTCTCAATCCCTTTATATTCTCAAATTGGTGGGGGAGGGGGGTTCATGAGCTTATGGAGAGTTTCTCAGTCATTCCCTTTGGGAGTTCTACACTGTAATGAATGACCTGGCTTGGGAATTTTATCTTTTATGTTCTCGTATCTTTATCTTTTGTATTCTGGGGGACACAAACATTTTGTCCATAACATGCATATGTATGTACCCATCTCATATTACATATTATACACAAATGCACACACGTATCTATCCACAATGCTACATGTACGCCCTGCCTCTGTCCACTGAGAGGACCTGGGAGTGGCGATGCTCCAATAGCAAAGAGCAAAGCTAGCACCCAGAACTTCCATTGAAAGGAGCCAAACTCCTTGAAAAAATGGCTGTTTCCAGGTCTAGGGTGGAGAAAATACAAGATGAGTCCAGAATATTTGGGCCAAAAGAGCAAGGGTACTCAAGGAATGATGAAGACGTGGCAAAGGACAAAAAGACAGCTTAAATGAGTTCCCACTGTCCAAGGAGTGGGCAACACATCATTAAAATACATACTAGTAATCACAGATTATAACCCTTTGAATAAAATAGAAAGCTATGATTTCATACCGATATAAACAAATTGAAAGTTTATTGAGGAGAAGGAGGCACAAAGCACTTCCCCACAAAATATTTACTTATTAACTGTTACAGAACGGGAGTGTCTGGGGGCCCCCAGACCCTGCAGGCTGGGGGATGGGGAGAAGGAAGCAGCTTTCAGGATGCCTTCACACGCCTGAGGCTGGTGGCCGGTGTCTTTGTTACGCAAATGGCTTTGATGCTTCCAAGGCCCCAAGAATATGGGAAGGGTCTTGGGCCGGGGGATGGTATGGAAAGAGCACACAGAGCTTGTGTGAGGTTCTGTGAATGGTCAGAACTGAGTGCCATGCCCAGTGCGTCAGACATTTTAAGAGGCAGACATTTTAACTGGGTACACCGTGCGGCTTGGAAAAGGAAGGTATACCATGAGGCTTTGAGAAGGAAGAACTCCATGCAGTTTACAAGGAGGCTAGGAATCCACGCGGTTCTGGATTAAAAGCTGGCGGGCACCACAGCACAGAAAGGACCTCCCCAATCAGAACTGAGTGATTGGCAGCTGCTGGTAAAGCTGAACTGTGCCTAGGAAGTAGGGAAATGGTATCTCTAACTTTTCTAAAACTAGCCTAGTTTGGTAAGGGGAGGCAGAACTATGGGTTTGTGGGTGTTTTAAAGAAAATAAGACTTAACAGCAGAAGTCCGCAAATAACTAAATCTATATAACTATTAAATAAACAATTCTTTTTCTTTTCACTAAACTCTGGTATTGAGAGTTATAATTCTGGCGGTGGGCAATCGGGACCCTAATAAAACAGCCCGTGGGTTCTGTTTCAATCGGAGCAGTCCAGGGGTTCTGTTACATAACCAAGGAGGAAAAGTTGCCTTTACAGTGAAGTGATCAAAGTGAAAGCACCGGTGACGGGTCACGGGACCCACTGGCGCCCGGACAGGACGCTGTGAGAGCACAGCGTGGCCCCTGTGGCATGCCTGTGGGAGGTGTTTGTCCCGAATCCAGTCACGAGGAAACACCAGCCTGCATGACATTATACAGAATAACTGGCCTGTAATCTTTAAAAGCACCAAGATTGTGAAAGTCAAGGAAAGATGGAGGAAATGTTCCAGACAGAAGGAACCAAAAGAGACGACTAAATGCAACTTGTAATCGGAAGAGGAACCTTTGGCTACAAAGGACGTTACTGAGAAAACTGGCAAAAGCTGAATGGGGTCTGAGGTTTAGATGTCAGTACCAGATCTATTTAATTTTCTGATTGTGATAGTTATGTTGTGGTTTTGTGGGAGAGTGTCTTTATTTTTAGGAATCGCACACGAAGTATCTGTGGTGATGGGACATCAGGTTGGCAACTTACTCTCAGGTGGTTCAGGAAAAATATAATTCTTTGTACTGAAATCCAACTTTTCTCTAAGTTGGCAACTATTTCAAAATTAAAAACAATAAAACCCAATAAATTCTATTCACATATGAGTTGAATCTATAGTCTATGTGGTTATACACTACATATTTACTTGATTTGTGCACTGCAGTGTATAAGTATACTACACGTGTAAATATCTAGTTTGGGACCTGGAAGCAGCCCCAGACCTGTACCCAGTGGGAGGCTGCAGGGCTCTGGGGTGCAAAGAGGCTCCAGAGAGAAGGTGGGGCCCCTCCCTATAGCATCCAGCCACTCTATTCTGAGATAATGCCTTCCAAACATCCTAGAATATTCAGAAATCAGAAGTTCAGAATTTCCGACCTTCTTGTCCCACTGTCACCAGAAATCCCAGAAATTTTTCTATTTTGGGACCCCCTGAGCATGTATGTCACAGATAGCCTTGTGCCCCTGATGGGGGCACCCACCATAGCCTGATGGCCCAGAGTCAGGCCAAGGAGGGCTGGGGTTCCAGCTGCAGCACGTCTGTGCCTCCAGAGGGCAGCAGCTTCTTCCCAGGGCTGTGGTGGGGACACAGTGACATAAACCACACCTTGGGCTGGGCAAGTGATGTGGCCAATGAACAGTAACTGTTTCTTTTCATCAGTTAGTAGCTCATGTTTCCCTGTTTCAATTCCAGAAGTGTGGTCACTATTTTGATAAAAGTGAAAAGTACCAAAAGCCAGTCAGGCTGAGCTCTGGGGTGTGCTCTATTTTTAGCCTGGGTGGACTTTGAGTCCTCTCCGCCAGGGACTGAGACCTGTTCTATGGCCCCAACTGCCTTCTGGTGCAGGGTGAGGGGACAATGCGGCACGAGGGGACAATGGCAGGCGGAGGGGACACTGGTTGGGTGAGGAGACAATGGCAGGGTGAGGGGACAATGGTGGGGTGAGTTGAAGGCTGTGAGGGAGAAAAACGGGGTGAGAGGACAACGGTGGGGTGACAGAAGGGTTGGCATCAGGGAAAGGGAAGTTGAAGGGAAGCCTTTCAGAAGTGGCACTCACTGTTCCAATGAGGTATCTTTATCCCTCAGCATGAGGAGGAGTGTCTGGTAGAAAGCTGGAGTCAACCCAATCCATATACAGCAATATTGATTGAACACCAGCTGTCTGGTCACAGTGGACAAAGAAGAGACACGGTCCCAGCCCACCAAGTGTTCCCTCTAGTGGAGAAGGAGGGCAGCCTCACCGGAGGTGTCATCCTCACGATGTGATTCTTTACTCACTGCATCTATTGAAAGTCACTCATGTTCCCAGCATTGGGGGAGGTCCTAAGGGAGACCCAGACGCGTAGGGTATGGTTTTGGCCACGGGGAATTCGCTAACTAGAGGAGACACGATCACAGGGGTAAAGGTATTACAACAGAAAACAGGGAGGAGAAGAACATTATAACCCTTTGGATTAAACAGGAAGCGATGATTCCATTCTGATATAAGTAACTAAAGGAAAGTTTGATGAGGAGGAGGCACAACATACCTCTCCACAAGGCTTCACAGAGCTGCCGAGTGAGAGGCTCTTAAGCATGATGGGGCGAAGGTAAGTGGTTATAGGCAGACAGAAGCACTTGTGCATCACCCAAGGGCATGAAAAGAAGGTGAGGTTCAGGGCCGGATGTGGGGAGCATGGGGCCGGAGGGTGGGGGATGAGGCGGGCGGCCAGGTTGGCTCCAGTATATCAAGGACCTTGCTGGCTTCACTCAGAAATTCAGATGTGACCCTGAGGGCAGTGGGAAGCCCTGGAGGGTGAACAGTGGAACACGGCATCTGGTTTGCACCTTAGGAAGGTCGCAGCAGCAGTCACATGGGGGATGGACTGAGCTGGAGGCAAAACCAGAGACCGGGGGAACCATCTCAGGGACCCTTACAGCTGTCCTGGGAGAAATCATGGTGTCCCAAACCACGGTAGTGGCAGGTGAGGTAAAGCGAGGTGGACAATTTGGGGTTCGTTTAGAAGGTAGACTTGACATGATTTACTGGTGCTGGTGAGGAAGAGGAGGATGGAGCTGGGGTTTCTAGTTTGGGTGGATGAGTGGGTGGCAGTGGTGCCTTTAATGGGATTAGGGAGCACAGAAAGAGCGGATCTGACGCAAGGGCTACTTCGAGGCGCCCTACTGATAATGATGGAGAGATGAAAGGTCAGTCATTGGAAATAGGGGTCTGTGGATGACAAGAGGCAGGTGCTTGCTGCAGTGATGGTGACTATGAGTCACACAGATGACGGTTGAATAATGGGAAGTCTGTAGAAAAAGGATGAGATGGAGACAGTGCAAAAGAGACTAGAGGTGGCCAGAGACAGAAGTGTGCTGGCGAGGAACACCCAGTGGGAGCAGAATGCTTCGGGCTGCAGGGCGCATCACCACGGCGGATGACGCAGAAGTAGGTAGAGATCCAGACTAGGACTATGCACCAGAGAAGCAAAGTGTCCTTGGTGAGCCCAGTGGGAGAAGTGTCAGGGGAGTTTCCAGGGCTGATACTAGGTGTCAGCGGTTTACGAAGTCCTGGGAGAGGGAAGTGGATTCTATCCCTTTATGAAACGTGGTGGTAAAGGGGAAGAGGAGTGCAGAGTTGAGAGAGGCAGGGTCCAAACAATCAGGTTCAGGATAGCGGCAGTGTGGGTGGTCCCGGAGGCTGATGCGAATTCATGGAAAAGCAGGCACGGATGGCACAGGACTTGATGTAGAGAGGCAAGCTCTCAGAAGAGGTGGTGCAGGGAGAAATTGGGCACTGGTGGGAGGGTCTGGCTTGGAGAAGGGGGATGGAGAGGAGAGAAGAGGGGGAAGAGGAGTGAGCAGGTGAGAGTTCAGGCCTGAAGAGGCGGGGCCCAGCCCCCTGTGGACGGGACTCTGAGAGCTACTGGGGAAGGGAGCTCCAGGAGAAGGGAGTGTCCCTCGGCCCTTGCAGCAGGAAGGAACACGGAGCCTCATCAGCTGGGCCCGGAGCCTGGGCGCAAATGCATGCAGCACTTAGCCTGACTCAAGGTTGTGACTGGGCAGGGCGGCACAGGCAGGGCCAGGGGCCAGAGGCTGCCTGTGAGAAGCTCTTCAGGGATTGGGAGGAGCAGGCTGGAGGCTGAGGCGAGTTCTCAGGGCTCTGCATCCTGCAGGGGGGTTACTCACTGCTGACTCAGACCCAGGTGCTCATTTGCATGTTATGCGTGTGAATACCAGGAGCATCTTGGCCCCTTTCCAAAGGGAACCACCCAGATCTTCTGCTGTTGTGCTGAGTCTCTCTGACCTAGAAATAGTTCCACTAGAGAGAGCTCTCCTCAGTCATGCCGACATGGCTGGCTGAGAAACTGACCTGAGAAACAACACTCGGGAAGGTCACCTCCTCACTAAGAATATCGAGGAGACTTTTCATTTTAGCTTAAATGCTCAGAGCACAGCCCTTACTGCTGACAAATATTTATTTTTGTTATCATCTGCCTCTTCCCACTAGAATGTAACCCACAAGGTCAGGAATATTGTTCTGTATCTCTATTTCTAGAACAGTGCCTGACACACAATAAGTACTCAATAAACACACTAAGTGAAGGCCCTGTTTCAAGCATTTTATCTAAAATTTACCACCATAGGCATTTAACAGTTTAGAAAATGGTGATTCCAAGAGGTTAAATGTTTCCCTCAGGTTAATCAGATTGCAGTGAGGGAATAGCCGCCCTGTTTCAGGCTGGGCTTTCCACATCATGCAGTAACTCAGAATCTACTTTAGTAGTTTATTAGGTGACTGCTCCTGTGAAACTGGTTCATGCTAACTCATTTCTGACAACAACATCCCTGACAAGAAAAATCAAATGTACTGATTACATTCAGATATAAATAGCTCCCAAGGAGTCTGTCCACAGGAGGACAGGTGACCTGAGGAAGCCAGGAAAACTCTCCTCAGCTTGGCTAGGAGCCAAGCCGAGAGGAGTACTCTCAGAAAGACCATGAACTGGTTCTGTGAACCAGATGCCTGGAAGACCCGTTGCAGCTGGCCAGTCAGGACCCCTGCCTCCAAGAGGACCCATGACACACTGTTGCCGCTCTCCAGCTCACCAAGAGAGCAAGCTGTCAGCCTCCTCGTGTCCTTCCAGCTCTTCCTCTGAGGAAACATGCGTGAACGACTGAACAGGCCTCTTCCATTCCATCTCTATATAGAATTTTCATTGACTTTCTATTTTGTACCTACCATTACTTATGCTTCTTAATCCCTGCATCTTTTCCCCCATTCTCCCCTCCCCTCTCTCAGCTGATAACCCTCCAAATGATCTCCATACATAATTCTGTTTCTGTTCTGCTAGTTTGTGTTTTAGATTCAATTGTTGATAGTTGTGAATTTATTGTCATTTTAATGTTCATAGCTTTGATTTTTTTCTTAAATAAGTCCCTTTAACATTTCAAATAATAATGGCTTAGTGATGATGAACTCCTTTAGCTTTACCTTGTCTGTGAAACACTTCATCTGCCCTTCCATTCCAAATGATAGCTTTGCTGGATAATCTAGGTTGTAGGTCCTTGCTTTTCATCACTTTGAATACTTCTTGCCAGTCCTTTCTTGCCTGCAAAGTTTCTTTTCAGAAATCAGCTGACAGTCTTATGGGAGCTCCTTTGTAGGCAACTCTTGCTTTTCTTTTGCTGCTTTTAAGATTCTGTTTATCTTTAAGCTTTGGCATTTTAATTATGATGTGTCTTGGTGTGGGTCTCTTTGAGTCCATCTTCTTTGGGACTCTCTATGCTTCCTGGAATTGTATGTCTATTTCCTTTGCCAAATTAGGAAAGTTTACTTTATTTTTTCAACTGTTTTCAATTCCTTGCTCTTTCTCTTCTCCTTCAGCATCCCTATGATTTGAATGTTGGTATGTTTGAAGATGCTCCAGAAGCTGCTTATACTATCCACATTTTTTAAAATTCTTTTTCCTTTTTGCTGTTCTGATTTTTTTTTCCTTACGTTCCAAATCACTGATTTGATTCCCTACTTCATCCACTCACTCCACTGTTGGTTCCCTGTAAATTATTCTTTATTTCACTTAGTGTAAACTTCATTTCTGCCTGGGTCTTTTTTATGCTGTTGAAGTACCCAATGAGTTCCTTGAGCATCTTGATAACCAGTGTTATGAACTCTGCATATGATAGATTGCTTATCTCCATTTCGTTTAGTTCTTCTTCTAGAGTTTTGTTCTGTTCTTTAATTTGGGCCATATTTCTTTGGCTCCTCATTTTGGCAGTCTCCCTGTTTGTTTCCATGTATTAGGTAGAGTTGTTTTGACTTCCTTTCTTAGTAGTGTAGCCTATTGTACAAAAGTGCACCTGTAAGTTGTATGGGGTGGAGCCTTAGGTAATCGCCAGGGTGGGCCAACCCATGTTGCTGTTCACCTGTGATTCTTTGTCAGGGAGGGCTCAGAGGGGACAGTGCTGTGGCCTGGCCTCTGGGGTCCTGTCCAGGAGGAAGCTATCTCCTGGCACTCGCCCTGGTGCCAGTCACTTCAGTTTCTCCCCATATGCCACTGGTGTCCTTCCAGCTGTTACTCTGGTGCTGAAGCCCAGAGGGAGTGAGTTTGCATTAGTCCTAAGTCTGTTGTGGGTCCCTTAAGAGGAGATTGCAGTTTCTTCCTCTGCCCCAACCCCCACTGGTTTTTACAGCTAGAAGTTGTGGGGACTTATCTTCATGGTGCTGGAACCCTGGGTTGGGTGGTTTGGTGTGGGACTGGAATCCCTCGCTCCTGAGGTATTCCTCCTGATTTTTACCCACCACACATGGGTGTGGGATCACCTGTTCTGCACCTCTGCGTCTCTGTGCCTCCTACCCATCTGGATGAATTGGGCCTCTTTAATTCTTTGGTTGTTGACCTTCATAAAGCTAGATTTTCTGATGGTTTTGGGTGATACTGGTTTTGTATTCCAGTAATTTTTACTGTGGTTGCACGAGGAGGCGAGCCTGTTTACCAACACCTCCATCTTGACTGGAAGTCTCCTCATTGACTTTTTTACGGGATTGTTTCTTACTGACAAGGGGAAACCCTGCATGTAGCAGTGTTAGAATGTACTGGGACTTGGAGGGCCTGAGCCCCCATCTGTGCTGAAACAAAAAGGGTCTGCATCACTGGCCACGTACCTAATCACAAGGTTCCCTATTAACAGAGGTAAGGCATAGCCAGCAGCATCCTGCTGAGAAATAATTACACCCCCATTGCCCATTCCCTCTCCCTTAATCATTTCCCAGAAACAAGAACCATAAGTCTTCTGACAGCCATCCCTAATCAGGGGGCATTGTTATTTTGCCAACACCTATACTCTGGAATCTGGAGCCAACTAGCAGAGTGACCCATCCTCTTGAGGGTTTGCTCCATGCCCTTAAAATCCCCCTACCCCTTGGGACTGCAGTCCCATCAGACTCAGCCGCCTGCTTGAACATCCATCAGTAAAGGCTTTGAACTGGTCCACCTGACTCCTCCCTTCTTCCAGGCACAAACCTAACAAGCAGGAAGTCACCATGGAAGTTCTGGCCATGGAGTCTGGGGAAGGCCACCTCTTGGTTGGGTCCCTGTTGGCTACAGAGACTGTGTGAGGGGGTGTGTATGTTCTGGCCGTGGCCCAAACTTAGGGGTTCCGTCTTATAATTCTCTATTCCCTGCAGCTAGAGGGCGTGGGCTTCACACCACAGGGGAAAAGTAGGATGATGGCACGGTTATCAAAACCACTTTTGGGAGGAAACACCCGGGAGGAGGCTCTGTCAGTGTTGCTGCGTGAGCCAAACAGTCCAAGAATCAGAGAAGAATCCAGGTGCCTGAGGTTCTTTGGCAAATGGAGCCCCTTAGCTACTGAGCACAGACCAAGGCATGACTCTGCTTTCTTTCTACAACAGGCACACCTCGTTTTATTGCGCTCCACTTTATTGTGTTTCACAGATATGGTGTTTTTTATAAATTGAAGGCAAGACCCCCCACCAGCAAAATATTATGATTTGCTTGATTGCCATGGTCTGGAATCGAGCTCACAGTATCTCTGAGGTATGCCTGTATTCAGTCACTTATTTTTAAGCGGAACAGAAAAAAAAAAATCTAATTCCCAATGCTTGGGCTAGAGTAACCACCAACAAAACAGCTGTTAACGTGGGTGACACTCATTTCTGCTGCTTTACTCAAGTGCAAGGCCTGGCAAGGGAGAAATTCTGGCTGGCTTAGCAAGGAGAGAAATTGCAGAGGTAGCTACCACAGATGGTAGCAGATGTCATGAAGCACAGAGCAGAAGCCGCCAGGGACTTCACTATCTCAGAGCTAAGCGAAAATCTGATATATACACAGCCAAAACAACTGCCGGGATACACCCCAGTAGCTCAGGAAGCCAGGGAGGGTGTAAAAGTTGCTTTAATTAACAGCTTTCTATTCTCTTCATCCACAGTCTATGTCTCTTCAAAGACCCGTCCTTACTTAGCACAGCACACCTGTAGTGCAAAGGTATAAATGCACAATTTGCAACTAACGATACTGACTGCTCTAGTCCTAGGGTTAAAAGTGACCCCTTGTAAGGCTCTAGGAGTCATCTGCCTTGAAGGAGCTGAGAGCTACAGAGGGATTAGAAGCCAATTGCTCAATACCCTCCCAGGGTTCCTAGTGCAGTCACACCAGCTTGGGGCTGAAGGAACGGCTCCACCAATATGCGCCGCACGATGCTGTTACCTACCCTCAGCGTTCTCATCTGTTAAGCAGGGATACCTGCCTGTCTTACTGAGTGTTGGAACAACTACATTTGACATTGCACGCAAAACACTAGGCACAGAGCATTGTATAGTAAATGCTCAAAGAACGTTACCTGTCATCCCATAACTATGAAAGGCCTGAAGGGTGCTGTTTGGTATCACCATGGTCCTTTGGTGTCCTATAAATTTCAATATCTTAATGGTCACACCTATTAGAAAGTAACTCCCGTGCTACTAGGACTTGAGGAATGGGCTGCGTAACACATAGCAACTTTTTATGAAATAGGCTTGAAATTAGTTTAAAAATTGAATATAGGAGGTGGGGGAAGGAGGGATAAATAGGCAGAACACAGAGGACTTTCAGGTGTGTAACTATTTTGTATGATACTGTAATGGTGACTACAAAGTCATAGAAGGTACAAGAGCGAACCATAATGGAAGCTATGGACTTCGGAGATAATGAAGTGTTGACGCAGGTTCATTAACTGTAGCAAGTTACCCTCTGGTGGGGGATACTGAGAGCAGGGGAGGCTGTGCATGTGTGGGATGGGACACACGAGAAATCTCCGCACTTTCTGACCAAGTTTGCTTGAAACAAATCTATTAAAAGAAATAAGAAATAAAGTCTACTACAAAATCAATGATAGACACACAAACAAGTCTGCTATTGATATTGGCTCTGACAGATGTGAAAATTTAAGAAATGTAGCTTTTAACATCAAAGCTAACATGAAGTGTTTATTTAAAAAATATAATGGCACCTGCTTTGAATGGGGTGAAGATCTACAGAGAATTTACAATTTTAGGCTGACATGAAACTATAAAGTGTCCCACAAAATGGAAATTATGCGATGGATCTCACAAGAAGCATTTCCAGTTTTTACTTTCAGAGCCACTATCTGCTGCTTAAACATATCTTAAACACAGAGCACGTTTTGCTGAAACATTTCTCTTAGGACAAACACAGTGAGACATGCTTTAAATACATAAATTAAAATTGCAACACATAAATCACTCCTAAAACAATTCAGGTACGTTACTTTCCAGCTTCTTATAAACAGAGAACTTGTAGTGACTTTAGAAAATCATAGGTTAATTCTGCTTTATATCTTATGTGTTATCAAACTCTTAATAACTATACCATTTTAAAAAACTTCTTAACTACTTCGTATGTAAACAGGCCAATATCACTCTTTTCAGTGACTTATGTTTTTTAGATCAACTCTTTTCTTAGCACATATGCTAAACTTCTTCAAACACCTCTCTCCAGATCAAGCCCCGAATTTCAAATAATACCACTTGTCCTACCAGCGGTTCCTCAAAATTATAAATATATGCAAAATAGGTTATTTAAGTACTAACATTCACATTAATAAGTATAATTAAATGTTTTTCCAAACCAATACAGCTATGTTTTAATACAAAAGAAATGTTCCCATTCAATGCAAAATAATTTGGTATTTAAAGTCCAAACAAAAAGGACAAAAGTAATGAGTTGCCGGAGGGAAGCTAGTTCCTGCAACTATTATCAAACCCATAATTCAATCGGATAAGCTACAAGAATGGCAGCCAATGAGCATACACAGAGGGGCAACATTTCAATGAAAACCAGAATGACAAAGCAGGAGAGGGGCTAAAATCACACGGATGCCAGGTGACCGAGAGGGTAACGGAACAGGGTCTAAAATGAGGAAGGGTTTCAGTTTCAGTCCACCAAGAGGGCACAGCGAACAGGGAAGTAAAAATGGTGCCCACTAACGCTCTCTACTGCCCCCGACCAGCAATGCAGGACTTTAATTTACTGCCTCATTGTGGGTTTGAGGTTATTTATTTATTTTTGCAGGGAGAGTGTTTTGCTCTGGCTTAATCATACTCAAAATATAAGCTGGAATAGCCAACTCAAAACCCATAAGGGAATATTTTTAGGTTTTTGTTTTGTCCTCAGCAAACTGTCATTATCCTGGTGATCATGAAAATAATGTCACCAAAAATTCCAGTGCTAGAATCCCATGTCCAACACCTACAATGACTCAGCAAGCTCACTGAGCGAGCAGGTGCTCACCCATCCCACGATTGGTTTTCATCTAGCAGGTGTGCAGAGGATGTTGGCTTCCAATGCAAGTGGGGGAAGGGATTAGTTGACCTACAGGTAAATTAAATACCTAATTCCAGGATATGTCATAGCTTGACCATTATCTTAACTGTATAACATTGTATTAAATTTCCTTATGCAGTGCTGAAAATAAGCAGTGGGAGGGTTTATTCCTTAGGAAGAGAGTAATAAACTAGAGAGAGTAGAAGCCCCTTTGGGGTATATCATCTATTATAAAACTTCATGAACTTTCAACAAAAGTCTAAAATAAATAGGCTATTTAGGTTGAGTATGTCCAAGTGAAAACAAACTTATCAAGCTTACCCAATGTCTAATGAGAATCACAGAAAACAGGAATTCTGTAAAAAGGATTCACAATGAGGTGCAATGATTTAGACGGTACACTATTTCAGAACAGCCGGTTTCCTGCAGCTTGTTCACTGCTCGGGACAGGAGCGGGAGGAGTGTGCTGCCTCCCATTTCCTTCACTCCTCTCACTGGGGAGCACACACTGCAGACTGGGAAGTGTCACAGCAAACCTGCTGCGCTGAGCCATGGAGTTGCACGTGGTGGCAGGAGGAGGCCCGAGTCTTCCTAGCCCCTCCCAGAGCCCTTACCTCAGGGCTGATGCTCTCACCTATTCTTGCTAAAGGACCAGCAGCACCTACACTCACCCCAGACCCTGGCACATCCACACTGCCGCAGAAGGTTCACAGACATCTAGAGGAGCCCACGCAGGACCCAGCTTGATGTAAGCGTGTAAGTTACACCCAGCCCTCAGCCCCCATGGAGGCTGGTGCCACACGTAAAGGGGAATGCTGGCCACTGAAATACAGATGCAAGGAAGCACATCATTCTCTCCCTTCCCTCCCTGGATTTGGAACCCGTCTCTGTCCCCTGGATCTGATGGATCACAGTGTATTTATAGTGAACTTGGGAGACCCAGGGAGTCTGAGAGTGAAAGGAGACAGACATGAGATGTGGGTGGGACTAGTAACTCCTTCCCTGAATCCAAAATACTTTACAGCCAACGATTTCATGAAATTGTTTACTGTTTTAAAAAGCTTGCGTCTGGAATTAGGTAATGGGGATACCTGTGTTTGTCAACTGATTAAAATCACTGACTTGTAAAACTAAAAACAAAAACAAAAAAACCCCTTGCATTGTGAGTCTCATACACATTGGACTTGTACCAAATGCTCGACTATTCATTCCATTTGCTCAAACCCATGGCACAGTCACTATTTTTTTTTTTCTCCAGGAGAGTTCCCTAAAAGCAGCTGTTTGCAAAATATTGCACTTAGATTTAAGTCCAGGTAATTTGTTATTTTCTGGAAGAAAATGTGCACTGACATGCATCTTTACGACTTCAGATAACAGCGTGGGTGATGGGGGCCAGGCCTAGACAGGAGTTTCCTTTTAGGTAGAGGAACAGATTTAGAGGAAAGCATCACCTTGGCTAAAGACAGTGAATGGCATCCCCCAAATAGGCCAAAGATGCTACCTTTGTGGGAACATGGGAAATGTGGCCACTCTTATCCTAGGACTTATTTTCACTGAGATCCTAGAAGACAGATGGCAACCTTGGCTCAGACACTGCATCTCATTTATCTTATTTCTGCTGGTCTCTCTGGGTCCTAAGAGGACTCTCTCAATCTTCATCCAGGTGAATTGCTCCCACCGATCTAGCTGCCATCCAATTAGACACACGTCATATTTTCCTCCTGCTTCCAGTGATCCTACCTTAGTGTACTTTAGCTTTATAAACTATGATTCGGTTTTCCTTCTTAAAGGAAAAAAAACCCTGTAACACAAGCATCCTGTGTTTTCATTTACTGAGTGAGCTTCGCCACTGCTCACAGACTCGTACACAAAGTGAATCACATCCTCACGGGGGTTATCACAATTAAGGTTTGTCGAATCACAGGCCTCCGGAGTAGAGTGCTCACGGATCCCGAATTAATGTTAAAGCCACAGTCTGACGAGGGATTTGGAAGCATTTCTACATGCTGTGGAGGCTAGGCATTCGACAGCTGGTTCAGATGAAATCAGGTGTATTGCTCCGAGGGCATGAGAAGGCAGGAGCCCCATTCACACATCCTCGGATCTTACCATTTAAAGTGCAACAGAGCAACTAAGTTAGACTTTGGGTGAATAAATGGGTGCAAAAGAAAGTTTCCATGTTACAGAGAGTCACACATAAATGACCACTGAGGCACTGGGCACATATGGTACCTACAGCCAACAGTGGGCCATCGGGATGCATTACATGGGATGTAATGTAATGTCACTTCCATTGGCTGTGAGTGTTCAACACGGTCAATGCCTGGGCTTCTTCCCTTCCCTGATTTGTGCCACACCCTTGCTGCTTATGGGACTCAGGGAAAACGTGAGCACTAACAGTGGGGAGCTCAATTTTGATAGACTTGAGACAGAGAGAGACCGACATTCCCTTTTCTTCTGAGCCGCTAATTAGGCCAAGTGCTCCGTAACCAGAAGTCTACCACGCTGGGCAAGCCAGGCGGCAGGAAACCCGGTCTGATTAAGGCAGTGAGTAACACGGGGAGAGCTCCTGGAACAGATTCACGTTAACCAGGCACGGGGACTGAGCTGGTGACCGCTACCAAGTTAAGAGAATTGTAGTTATTTACAACACACAGTCCCAGTTCTATCTTCAGTTGGCACAACTGTTCATTTTTAAATTTGGTAGTATGCACAGAGTTCTCTTTAAAATAAAAACTTGAAGAAACCTGAAGACGGGAACCAGCAGCTTCATCTGGGTATTATTATCCTTTCTATGGCACACAGAATATGATCCCAATTTTTACAAAATATTGCAAGAAGAGTCACAGCAAAGAAGGTGCCAAGAATGTGGAAGCGGCTCTTCATCATGGGCGAGACAAACTTCGCGATGGTGGACACACACACCAAGATAACAGTCATGAAGGCCAGGACCACGTTGATGCACTTCCCCAGGAGAACTTTGGCATTCACTGTGTCTGTCTGCAGAGCTTGCTGCTCCTGCTGGTGGAGCTCCAGCTTAGAAATGCGAGTCTGGCAGGATTCCAAGGCTTCCTGTGGGAAAAAGCAAGAGCAAGGGTCAAATACTGTGAGGTCACGGGCAACATGTGAGCGCCTGGCGGGAGTGCATGAAAGCCCCCCAGCTCAGAACGCTTGACGCCGAGGCAGCTTCACATCGCCAGACTGACAACGATAATGACAATGATGACAGCAAAGAAATAAAAACAAGACTCCCAAGACTCATTTTATCCTTTTATGGGTAGAATGAGCACTTGCACACAACCATAAACAATCATACATGAGAAATTATGGTTAAGTAATATATACGAAATGAGGTGCCTAAAATATGGGCATCTATTTGTATCACGAGGGACAAGCCAGAGGAGGGGTGGGGTTTCATTTTGGGACAGTTGTCTACCTCCAGCCACAGAGTAGGTGGTATCTCCAATGGCTCATCCTTATTTCACTGCTCAGAGTCTGTGTGCATCCACTACAGACTGGCAGAGGATGGAGGGAGCAGAGTGGAGACAAGACGGACTGTGGACAGCTCCGCTTTCGCCTGCTCTTGGAATGCTGCGTTACTTGAGACACCATCTGAGGCTATGCATTCTCGACAGATCTTGATCTTTCCAAGAATTCAATGACTAAGACACAGAAGACTCCAAGTATACCTCTAGCCCCGTTGTCTCTTCTGAGATTGAATCATATATCAACATGCCTCCTTGACATCTTCATTTGAGCTTCTTAAAAGCACTTCAAATGCAACATGTCCAAATGTGGATTCATGTATTGCACCTTTTCCTGCACCTGCCATCAACCCTGTTTCCCTTCCGGGGTTCCTTTTCTCAAAAACCAGCACCTGGTCTGCCCCGTTCCTCATACCAGAAGCCCGAGAGGCATTCACCCACACTATCACCCAACATCCGATGTCTGTTTCAACTGGTTCATTTCTTTCCCCTCCATGAGTCACCACCCCAGTCAAAGCCAGCAGGATCTCCTGCTTGCAACCTACACCGATTTTTCAGTGTAACAGAACAAGACAAGAACCTCTTGGTTCACAACCCCATGAATCCACTTCCCACAAGCAGCCCAAAAAATCTTTGAAAGATGTATATATGATGCCATTTATTTTTTGACAACCTTTCAAATCTTTAACATGACTCAGGCCCAGCCACTCTCTCCTGCCTCACCTAATGCCAGCCCCTGCCCCCCTGACTGTGTTCTGGCCACATTGGCTTTTTCAAGTTCTGAAAAGGAACATGCTCAGGGCCTTTGCACATGCAGTGTACTGTGTCTGAAACGTTTGCCTCCCCACTCCCTCCCCTCTTCACCTGTGGATCTCCCATTCATCTTTCAGGTCTCATGTCAACTGTCACATCCTGAGGGAAGCCTTCCTGACCCATCTGACTACGCCAAGCCCCCCTTTAGCCCTCCTCCCAGCCAAGAGGCCGCAGCTGCATGAGGATGAGGACAGGCCCATGCGCTGTGCAGGGACGCAGTGAGGAACCTGCAGCAGGTGCTTTGTACCGGCTCGGCATGCAGGAGATGAGGTTATGGGATATGAGGCTTGAAGGAGAAAAAACCTTCAGTCTCTTGAGATGAAGGGACCTAAGCAGAGGTGGCCGACTGAGCCCCTTGCAGTTCACTAGCCTGCTATCTAACTCACTCACCAAAATGTATTTGCTCAACTAAAGTACAGTCATCTTTTTATGTTTGAAACAGCATAACAGCTCTAACATGATGTGCTTGTCCTCTGCTGAATACACTCTATGGGCCAAAGAACGGGGTTTGCTGTCACTATATAACTTTCGTTACATAGGCTACCAACAAAAAAGGTAAAACTTCTTTAGATCTTCACATTCTAAAAAGTGCTGGTTCTCTAAAACAACAGGCAAGTGCCCTGGAAATCATGTATTTGTTTCAAACACTTGGGACCAAAGTGTCCATCATTTTGGACATGGCATGGAAAAGCTAATAGAACAAGTCAAAAGATCAACATTTTAGGCAAATTCATTCATCTTCAACTGGCTAGATGAATTACATAGATAAACAGACTGAGCCTAGAATTGCCTTAGATCTCCTATCCAATTTTTGTTACCAAAAGAAAAAAAAAAAAAATTAAGCAATGTGTTTTAAGGAACTTTAGTTACAGCCCCCACTGGAAGCTACTCAGCCCCATGACCTTTAGTACTTCCTCAGGTCCAGTATTTAACTGGGGATAAAGACAAAGGACAGGATTATCTTTTAAACTCTTTTAACTAGAAATTCAGGGTTAAAAAAAAAAGTCCAATACTCATTTCAGTCCAGCCCCTCATATCGCCCTGCCTCCCAGAACAAAAGAAACCACGAAAAAGGACAAAGTTGAGGTGAAAGCCCTGGGAAATATGTACTCACCAACATAATAAAAAGAATGGTCAGCATTTATTTTTTGACTGCTTATATGTCAGGCAAAGAGTTAAGTACTTTAAGTTATTATTCCATTTATGCTCTTGATAACCTTAGGAGATAGAGCTCATTATTATTTCCATTTAGCCGTGGTTGGTGTGGCTCAGCGAATTGAGTGTCGGCCTGTGAACAAAAGGCTTGCCAGTTCGATTCCCAGTCAGGGCACAGGCCTGGATTGCAGGCCAGGTCCCCATTTGGGGGTGTGTGAGAGGAAACCACACATTCATGTTTCTCTGCCTCTCTTTCTCCCTCCCTTCCCCTCTCTCTAAAAGTAAATAAAATATTTTAAAACATTTTTTTTCATTTTATAGATGGGGAAACTGAGGCACAGAGAGCTGACTTGTCCCTTGTCCTGGGTCACACAGAAGGTAGTAGTAGAGCCAGAATTCTCTCTATCATAACAAGAAAGACCCTCCATTCACTCAGAGATGTCCTTTTTGCACTTCTAAACTGGAGATGAAACCAAAAAATGTTAAAATGACTTCTGAAGTCCCTCCCTTTATCTTACTTTATCTTACCCATTCATCCCTAAAGTATGTTTCTTTAGAGAAAGGAGAACAGTATTAACCCAAACTAGCCTCTAAGTAAGAACAGTACTATATACCCAAAGGAAATAAAATCAGTATCTAGAAGAGATATCTGCACCCCCATGTTCACTGCAGCATTATTTACAATATCCAAGACTTGGAAACAAACCAAGTGCCTATTGATTAACGAATAAATAAAGAAAATGTGGTATTCTATCTATAGTGGAATACTATGCAGCCACAAGAAAGGAAATACTGTCATTCGCAACAACATGCATTGATCTAGAAGATATTATGCTAAGTGAAACTAGAGAAAGATAAATACTGTATGATCTTACTTACATGTTGAATCTAAAAAAACGGAACTCACAGAAACAGGACAGATTGGTAGTTGCCAGAGGGGGTTGGGGAGAGCAAAATGGGTGAAGATGGTCAAAAGATATAAACTTAAAAAGTTATAAAAGCAAATTTGTTTCACCTATTTAATTAAAAAAAATTTTGGTTGTGTGAAGAGAGTAGAGTATATGTGACAGGCTTGGGGGGAGTTAATCTAATTTAGGCAGAAACTAAACAGAATATAGCTTCATTACTCAGTAATGTCTGTAGCATGAGCAAATGGGGTAAATAAGATAGAGAAGAAATGTTTGCTCCATGAGCCAGAAATCCTCTAGGGCTCAGGGGAAATGCATTTAGTCTGTTAAGTGAATTAGCGGCTGGGAAGTGCCTGTGGAGCGCCTAATGACAGAGGACAGGCACCTGGATGTCCCGTGAGCGCTCGTAGGCCTGGTAGGCCACCTTCTCCTCGATGCTGGCCAGCTCCTGCTTCAGGTCGGCCATCTCGTGCTGATGCAGGTCCGTCAGGTCGTGGAGCTGGTCTTCCAGTCGCTCATACCTTTGTAAAGAGAGGAACAATTCTGAGCATGACATTTCAAAGGTATTCCAACGGCACATGCCAGAATGACGTCCCTCATTTCTCACTGCCGTCAGTGCCCCTTGGCTTGTTTCCAAAAGAAACGTCTAGATGTGGGAAACACTGGCTTCCAGATCCAGATAAGACTGGTCTCTGCAGTCCTGACTCTGTCCTCTCCGTTGAGGTTTCGTGCAAAGCAAACCTGGCTTTTCCAGCCAGGTCAGACCAGCACCTTGGCCGGCAGCGATGATGACGGCACAGACCTCAGCAATGACACACGCACCAGAGCTGGTCAGGGAGCAGGGCTGTCTGGGCTCCTGCTCAGAGCAAGGACCCGCCGGCATCCCAGTGCCTCTCCCTCCTCCGCCCTACGGTGCTAGCGGTTCACAGGCATGGCTCCCAGGCACCAGGGTGCCTATACAGAAAGAACGAATCACTACACTGGGGCCAATTCCACTATTTCCCAGTGTACACATTGATTCTGAATACACATCTCAGCTCCTGGAACTTAAGTACCAATAACAAGTTAGGCCCATTATAAATTACAGATGGCTTATCAGGTGACATTTCCAAAAGTCCAAATCTAAGGTAACAAAGCCACAAAGATTTCCATTCTCAGGCCTTATCCCCCACAGAGAAGAGGAATTTGTCATATTTACATAACTTATTTATTTTGAAACAGGAAGCACTATTTGGGGAAGATGTATTGGCTTGAAATGACTCTGACCAATGCCAGTTTTAAGATGCTTATACAGATCTGATAGAACAATTTTTTAAAAATGAGACAAAAATTACATATTTAAGTTTATTCTCAGGTATGACTTCTTGTTGGTGTTATAAACAAATCTTTTACAGACCCCTTGAAGTAAGCAATTATAGTCAGTGGCTAAATCATGGGGATTGCAAATATAACTATATAACAAATGAGAACAAACACGTTCCCAAATTTATGTAAGTGGGTATTTGTGACTTGGGATAAAATTTGGATCCAAAGAATGCTATATCCCAAACTAGTCTAATAGAATTAAGGCTAATATTCTCTGGAAAATTTGTGATTCAAAAATAGCTCTTGTCTGACAAAAAAACCAAAGTTAAAGATTATGAGGGAGGTTTAAAAAATTGTTTAATAAAATCTAAGCTGTAAAAAGCCACTTTCCTAAGTTAATAAATATATAAAACCATGTATCAGATATAAAACATGTAAGCTGCACTTAAAATTAAAATCTTATGTAATATTCACTTTCTTATCTACAGTTTTATAAGTTAACATATTTAGTTTGACCAAAAAACCCTTGGAGAATTTTTTTAAAGTAGGAAAATGGTGGAAAATCATCTCATATTTGGGCATATACACTTTTATTAACACATAAAAGCCAGCCTAGAAAACGCTTGATTTTTAAAATTAACTAATACAGGGTGGGGTAAAAGTAGGTTTAGAGTTGGTTGTATGGAAAATAATACAATAATTAATAAATAAAACTGTAAGAATAAACAGTGTTTTGTGTATTCACAAATGTAAATGTATTTTTTCCCTACCATGTATAATCCACAGGTTTTAAATTTATACTTTAATCTTAAAATTTCTTTTGAACACTCTTTATTTAGGGCAAAAAGTTTAATGAGCAAAATACAGTATTTAAAAGAAAAAAAAATAAAGCTATATAAAGACTTTAAAATCAATGCACCAAATAAAATCTACCTTGTTGGACAATGATTTAATTTTTCACTTGATAGCTATTGTGGAGGAAAATCAAACACAGACCTATGAACTAGTATAATAAAACTTCGCAGCAGAAGTCCCTGAATCAGGAGCTTAATATGCACATGAGTCACAGACTAACACAGTAATATTTTATTAGACCCACACATATAATGTCTTTCTCTAAACTGTCAAGTATGAGGTATGGAAAGAACTACTGATCCCAAAATGCCTTTTGACCCATATTCCTTTATATGAAAAACACAATCATTAGCATATCACTGTCAAGCAATCTCTCTGCAGTTAGTAACTCATGCTTCCAAATACATTCTAAAAGAACCATCTGAAATACCTGTATCTCTCCTCTTGCAGGGTCTGAGAGATAAAACCGTATTCTCTTTTAAACTGCACCTTCAGCGCCTCGATGTCCTCGGCCAGCTGTGTCTGGGTATCCTTGATCTCCCTCAGCTGTTCCAGGATCACGGCGAGCTTCCCCTGGCTGTCCAGCGTGCCAGCGCCACTAGCCCCGAACGACTGGTTCCCGTTACTGTCAGCGGAGCCCGACGTGCCGCTGGAACAGTCGTCGTCGCTGCCATACTTGGGTTTGTCCACGATGGTTGCGCTGCCCCCGTAGCCCCTGGCACTCGCCTCGGGCCTAAACTCCTCTAAGGAATTTTTTAGGTGAGCAATATTGTCTGCGCTGCCAAACTTATTCCGGATCAAATTGGCAAACTCTCTGGACTTACTGAAGACAAACACAGGAGGAGTGAGGGAGACCCCCGGCATGCCCGATTTACTGCTCTCCAAGCTGTGCGGCGCAGTTCGAGACTTGGCGTGGGCATCCTTCAGAGAGTGCTGGATGTCCTTCAGGTTGTCCTTGGAAATGTCCTTTGCACTTCTGGAGGTTCCGTTCTGTTCGATCTCCCTGAGCTTTCTGTGATACTGTTCTAGCTTCTTCTGCAGCTGGGCAATGGAGTGAGCTGATTTCTGATTCTTCTTCTCAAAGACTTGTTTGATACGGCCAGCCTGCTGTTTGTCGGCGCTGTTGACTAGTTTCAGGTACTCGGCAACGTTCCCATCACGTGACGTCTGCTCGATTTTGATCTGCTCTGTTACCTTTAGAATTTTTTGTTTCAGGCTGTCCGCACTGGGTTTGACTTTGTGGAAGTCCAGGATGCCATCTGGCACATCAAAGTTGAGGTTGGTGTCTGACCCGCCTCTTCGTATGTTCAGGGGCAGGCTTAGGGTATTCATGTCATGTCGTCCTACCTGAAAAAGAAGGCAGAAGAAGCACTTTAAGGTTTGCAGTCTAAGATAGCTACTGTGATAAAATCTGTGCACACACACAACAGACATATGTTAAGTCCCAGATTTTTAAAAAACTCCCTACTATCCTCTCAGGTTGAATATAGGACAGTCCAACTCCTTCCTGTGTCCATGGACACTGTGAGGTTCAGATCTCCCAGGGTATCCAATTTTCTGTCTGAGAAGAAGGTAACTTTTAGTTGCCAGAGTAGACATGCATAATGGAATGAGGTTCCCAGTCAGTCCTGGTTTCCCAAAGTGCCCAGGCAACTGGGATGCCTGCTATATGCCATTCGCAGTGAACTTCATTGTGGGAAGGGCATCCAATTCAGAACTCAATCATTTAATAGAAGGAGAATGAAAAAATAAAGGAAGGAAGAAGGATAAAAGTAAAGTTCTAGCAGGCACATTCATCTATGTAAGAAATTCTTTAAAAAAAAAAAATTTTATTTAGACATTTTTAGAGAAGGGGGAAGGGAGGGAGAAAGAAAGGGGTTGCCTCTTGAGTGCCCCCAACTGGGGACCTGGTCAGCAACCCAGGCACGTGCCCTGACTGGGAATCGAACTGGCAACCTTCTGGTTCTCAGACCAGCGCTCAATCCACTGAACCCACCAGCCAGGAAGAAATTATTTTCTTAATGAAGTCACTAAACAGATGGCATGAAATAATATGGTACAAGATTAATTTTAATAACTGATTAATACGGCAGTAGTACTGAGATGCGGGAACAACTGCAAAGCACAACCAAAGTGATTAAAAAAGAAACAATACTAAGACGATATGAAAGCGTTTTCTCATTCAAGGGCCACCTGGGGAAAAGAACTGCAAAGCTGAGCATCTTAGCAAGGGGTGGTGGGAAGTGGTTGGGGCAGACTGGGGTGCCACTCTGTGCTCTGAAAGGCAAGGCAAATGCAGTCTGTGTGCTGGGCACTGTGGATGTTCACAGGATTGTCTTGTTTGATCTTCACTACCAAGCCAGGCAAAGAATGTGTTAAAGCCATATAATGAGTAGAACCTGAGACTTAAAGGAGTGAGGATTTGAATCAAATCACCCTAACTCAGGTCCTCTTTGCATGTCAGGACACTACCACCAGTGTCCCCAGAGGGCACTAGTCTTTGTAGCTCCTGAATACATTCTCTAAACAAAGATTTGTAAGATCTAGACTGAAGGATCTTATTTGTCAAGTTAACAACCTTTTGATTAGAATAATGCCTTAATATAGAGCCTCAAGTGGAAGAAAAAACAATATTCAGGCCAAGTTACCTTTTTTTAGGAGGACAGTATGCTGACATAGTAAAAAATTAATAAGGTAATAACTTAACAGACCTCACATTGTCTGAGTGGCCCAGACTCGAATGTGGACTGTGGCCAACAGCAAACATTAACAACTTGCCACATGAAAAATCCCACCCAGTGCTTTGCCCCGGAGAAGGGAGCCCAACAGCACAGTGGGACACAAACCCAGGCTGGTGGTCAGGCCTCCTTTACAACTTGCAATAGTTTGTTAACACTATTTCTAGGCCTCTCTCTTCCCACACACGATTTTGCCACGCACAGGTGACACTGGTGGTTTTATCTGGCACAAGAGCATCAGGCTGGAAGGAACTAGATGCCAAATCCCTCTCAGACTAGCAAAGAGAACGTCTGAAAAAACGACAAAGGAACAGTGACTTCACCTGGTCAAGAGGGAAGGATGGGTGTAGAGACTAAAGAAGATATATAATCATAATCAAGTCCCAGAGAGATAAGCACAGGAAACTCAGGGAAGCTCTGTGTGTATGGCTCACTGGCGGACCCAAAAAGAAATAGGCTTAAATTACAGTAATAAAGAATGCACTAAACCTAGCAAATGTTTATTTTGGGCAGACAGGCTACCTGTACAACCACGAGGCTGGGAAGTTGAAGTCATTAAAGATATCTCATCTAATCATGCTCCTCTACTTCTCAGAAATGTTCTTTGGCTCCCTAATGTCTCTCTATTAAATAATACGACCTGGCCACTGTAAGGCCACAACGTACCTTTCAGGCTTCACCTTGTACCTGATGGATGCTGGTCAACTTGAGTGAACCATGCAACCCACAGTTTCCAGAATATATATGAATCTTCTATGGATTTCCTCCTGTGCCTAATATTTGCAATGCCTACCACCCATCCACCTCTGCTAATCAAAATCCTATATGTGCTGTGAGATTAATTTCAAATGCCACTTCTATGAAGTTTCTCCTTGTCCCGCTGGAAAGCTGCCTTTCCTTTCGAAGCTCCTCCGCTCCTTCGTGGTGCTTGTGTGGCACCCCGCTACTCCCCCCTTATCATCGTGCACGGCCTGAACCCCACACACTGCAGGTTCCCTCGGGGGAGAGGTGGCTCATGCCTGTGTCCAGCTTGTACTAGCACTGTCCCTTGTTCACAGGAGACTGTCAACAAATGTTTGAGAACTAAAATGACATCATTCTTCATCATTCAGGAGAGTCTACTCTGAAGTCATTTAAGATTCATTTTAATAGAATAAAAAAATGATCTTGGAAGTTCTGCCCACACTGACCTGACCATTCCAGGTAAAGATGTTTTCCTAATATCTAGGTAATAAGTTCTACATAATTTCACACTGATTTAAGTAAATGGAGACCAATGTGCAATAGACACAAACACAAATAAAGACTTTTAAGTATAATTTATACTCAGAAAAAAGAACATTTAGTATGTATAAAACTTAATGCATTCCCACAAACTGAACACATTGCCCAGTTTAAAACAAAACAAAGCAAAACAAAACCAGAACAGAAACTTCCTCATGCCCCTTCAATCACAGAACTACATCACCCTACCTCCACGGTAACCACAAGCCTGACTTTAGCGTCCTGTTCTTTTTTTCACTCTACACTGTTTGTGAGATTCCTAAGAACTTGCTCTTGCCCTCCTTGTGCGCATTAGAATAGATTTATTAAAACAAAACAAAACAAAACAAAACAAAACAACCTTCTTGGTATTTTCTCTTGAGAAGTCCACCACCACACTTGGAAGATCCAGAGGTTCTTACCGACCGCAGCAACCACATCACAGCTGGCCACCCGACACCTCCGGCATCTCAACACAATGGCCTCATTCCCTTACGGACTGCTGGGCAGGGCAGCCTCGTATACACAGGAATGTTTACGCACAGAGGGCTGGCTGACTTTTGGCTCACTTACATTTATAACAATGCTTGGCCTGTCCTCGAGAATCCAGGTCAAGGAAAGATACAGCATTTAAAGCTCAAGTCAGTCACTCTTACTGCTGGTCAGCAAATCTCAGTTAGAAATGTTTGATAAGGGTGAAAAGTTGGACCTACTGATGGGCCCCTCCTTGCAGCCTTCTAAAGCCCTGCCTCTGCAGGGTAGTTAGGAGTCCATGGACAGTAGGTGCCCACACACTCCCTGAACACAAACTGCAGTTTCATATACACGCTGGGAAGAAAGCATGTGAGTCCTCTGTCCTGCCTTTTCATCTGGACTCGGCACTGAGGGCAACAGCGAGCTGTTCCAGGGCTGGAACAGAGAGGACAGAGGTTCACGTTTCCCCGGGGCCCGCGGGCATGGGAACTGCGTGGGTCAGGAGGTGTGTTCCAGTTTTGGCACCGACATTTACCAGCTACGTTGTTCTTAGGTAAATCAAATCACATCTGTGGTGTCCGATTTTCCAATCTACGGACTAAGGAGAGAACCAGACTCCTCAGAGCTAATACCCTGCACTGCAAAATTCCACGAAAAGTAATCCCATTCCATGAAATGTGCCTTTACGGCGAGGGAGCGTCACAGAGTAGTCAAGGCCCAGGAGGCAGAGTGCTCTGGTTTCCAACTTCGCACCAGTCTTATGAGCTGTGCGGCCTTGGAGAAATGACTTAGCCTCTCTGTGCCTCAGTTTCCTCTTCTGTAAAATGGAGGTGATTCTTTGAAGGATTGTTATGAGAAAAATGAGATAATGCACGTAAAGTGCTTAAAGACTTCCTGGCACAGAGAATGGTTTCAATAATGTTTGCTATTCTTATCATTCCAATTTCATTAAAAAATGTACTTACATGTAAAAACTGAAAGGAACAATGGTTATTTTTGTACCACGAGGTTATGAAGGGTCATTGTTTTTATTATGCTTTCATTTGTTCCAATTAAAAAAAAAACAAACAACATGAACTACTGTTCTGGCAGAAAAGATGCTATTTTCTAAAATGACTGCTAGCTTCTTTCAGTTCTCAGAATTACTTGGCTATTATTACCTTACATGAAAGGCGGAACACCAGTACCCCAGTGAAAGCCATTTCTAATAATGTTTTCCTTCAGGCAGCAGAAACATTTTCACTGTCACCTTAATGTTCCAGAACAAAGGCTAAGGAAAAGATAAAGCCCAGGACAGACGTCAAAAACTGACACTGAGTCATCTCTGCAACAATCCAAGCCTCCAGCACAACGTTAGGTGAGCTCAGCTCACTCAACTCAATCATTACCAGTGCTGCTCGAACACACTGTTCAGGCGGCCAAAGAGAGCTGTCTCCTGTGACATTTCCTATTCACCCCCTAGAGCTCCAGAGGGAAATGAACACAAAGGGAAGGAGAGAGCATCCAGAGGCACACCACCCAAACTGGCAAGGCGGTGAGGGGCTCTTGTGGACTCCTAGAGGGCAGGGGCTGAGGCAAGAGTCCCGGAGGGTCAGAACGTGCAGGGGCGTAGACAGAGATTAGAATGAGCAGACAGATAACAACTGCCTGCTGAGTCCCAAGGCCAGATACAAGGAGCCTTTGCTTAAGGAAAAGCCCCTGCTTGAGCTCAGTCACAGAAGCAAAGGGTCAGGTATTTCAACTGGCTGTCATGCCCCAGGCAACAGGGACTTCAGAGCACGCCCGAGCTCCGTTTTACAGACAGGCCACACGGGGCTGTGTGCTCAGCCTTCAGTCCTTCCCAGGTCTTTGAGGCCTAGGTGCCCGAGTCAACACAGCTGACGTTCTGTACGCACTGCAGCCGAAATCTAACTTCATGTCTAGAGTTAAGGCTGTGCATGCACGTGGTGTGCCAGTCAGAATGTGCTAGGCTTTGCCGTGGTTACAAACAATGTCAAAATATCAATGGCTTAAAATAGAGGTTTATTTCTTGTTCAGGCTAACAAATCCGCTGAGTCAGCGGAGAGAGCCAGGCTGTGACAGACCCTCTGCCATTGAGAATGTTGCCAGTGGTCATGGCAGGGCAAGGAGCCTGGTGAATCGTCCACCGGCTCCTAAAGGCTTCTGCCAGAGAGACGCCTGTGACGCCTCCACGCAATGCACCGGCCCTGCCTGGCTTCAAGGGACGTACAGGACAGAGCCGCACAGCCCTACCACACGCTGGGAAGGAAGTTTCATGTTAGTGACATGCGCAGTATCTTGGTTAACTGTTAAAAACTCAGAGACAGGTTTCACTATTATTATTATTTTACAAATAAGAAAACTTGGTGCAGAGTTCAGTAAATTGCCTCGCGCACAGCTAATAAATGGCAGAGCGAGGACTGAAACCCACTCACACTGCCTCCAGAGCCTGCCTCCGTAACTTACATGACTGTGTACTTCTATTGAGTCAGCCATTGTGCTAAAGATTTTTTCATATATTCTTTACACCAATCCTATTTTATAAAAAAGGCTTGTAAAGAATATATATGTTTCTCGAGGTCCATGGGTAATAAATAGCTTAGCAGGGGCCCAACTCAGGTATATAAAATATAAAAGACTTTGAAAGATCTGTACAACTCAGCCACCGATCACGTGAGAGTCCACGCTGCAGTGTCCCTAACACAGTTATCCAGACCTGCATGGAAGCGTTGGGCTTAGTTTAGATCGCTCTACCAGAAGATTCTCCCTGAGGCTGAACTTGAAATCATAATCCATGTAACTTCCTGCCCATGGCCCTGGTGTTGGTGCCCGGGGCCACACAATCTCAGGTTTGATACACCTATAAAATCAATTTTTCTTCTCCCATGCTCCAAAATGGAAACAGTGACTTTGGCTAAATAATTTTATGAGGATAAAAAAAGCTCATTGTTTTTATCAAAATCATGGCCAGGCATTTACAATCACTAAGAGAAGAAAGAAAATAAGAGAAACCGAAGGTCAGAATCAGAAATATAAGATCAGGGACCTACAGAGAAGAAGTAAAGGTCTAACAGGTGAGGGGTTGATATCTGGACTCGTGGGAAAAGGCACGCTGCAGAGAAGGGAAGGCACCCTTTCCTGTGCTAGGTGACGCCGCTGAGAGAAGGAAGGGCCCTCAAGGGGTACTTTGTATCCTCTCTCAGAAGAACTTGAGCTTTATCACTTTCCCACTTATACCATTAAGCCCCCTTCCCTCTTGGCTTATTGAGGTCACTTGATACACCTTCAGAAAATGTCTCACCAGTCAGCAAACATGGAACCCAGGGAAGCTAACCAATCATACCTATACAGAATATTCAATACCTGTATTTTAGAAGAAAGGCACTTCCCCCACTACATGCTAGAAATGAAAAAATTATAATGATCTTCTCATAGTATCCAAAAGGACATTAGCAAAGTGTCTTAGTGACATGTTTGTTCAAATTTGTTTACACAAAGAACATTTCCTCTTACAGTTCAAGTCTGACAATAGTACACTCTAAACTTGAAATAAGTTCACAGAGTACAGAACGGGACTAGAGTCACTGGTTTTGCCATAAAGGGTTTATTTCCCCGCTCCTCTTCCTCCCCTTACATCACCGACAAAAGGAATCTGTAGTGTCAAAAGTTCTATTTCTTGACTGCAGGTGAAGTAAAGCTCATTACTCCGGAAGGGAGGCTGAAACACAGTACCTGTGATACCAATCCTTTATCACTGACACTGCTACTGAACAGTGTCAAGTGTTCGAGGCTCTCAAAAACAAGTTCTTCAAACATCTTCAAGAGCTTACAAACACTTGATACTGTAATTAAAATTAATTATGTTCTCATTAAGCCTCTACCAGGCAACAGTGATAACCTACTTTAGTTACATGCACTAGAAAATACATATTTCTTCAAAATAACTCATAACTCACACTTTCCATTAATACAAACTAATCCCTTACAAAATTAAGTCTGACCTGGTAAAGATTTACTGTATACTGTGTAATTTACATAAAACTTAAAGTAAAGGAGAAAAAGGGCCAGATTTTAAGACCATGCCTTGAAGGGTGGAAGAGGAAGGCTATGGTGATGAAAATCAAGTAACTTATAATGGGTAGCAATCACAGGTAAAGAACAGCCAAGGGTCCCCTGGAGAGGAACCTGTAGCAGGTTCAAGGCAACTCCCAAAGAGGGCATTCCTTTCTTTTTTTAATCCTCACTGAGGATATGATCATTGTTTACTGATATTAGAGAGAGAGGAAGGGAAGGAGGGGGGAGGGAGAGAGAGAGAGATTGATTTGTTGCCTCCCATATGTACCCTGACCTGGGAAAAAACCCGCAATCTTTTGGTGTATGAAACAATGTTCCACCTAACTGAGTCACCCAGCCAGAGCACCAAAAGGGCTATTTCGAAGGACAGGAAGAAGTCTCTGGGGACCCTATGTACCTCGAATATAGGCAAGTTTGGGAAAGGGAAGTGAGTGCCTATCACCTGACCCTCACTGAAGAACTCAGTCGTCTGGAAGGAAGGGCTTATGTTCCTTCCTGTGGGGAGATGGTGAGTTCTCACGAAGGAGAAGCAGGAAGCCCCAGTTTTAGAACAAATGCAGAATAAACGTCATTGAGGGTTTTAGTTCCTACATTCAGAAGAAGCTAGGGAAGGGGTAAGTGGGAACCCCTGGGACACTGAACTTCTGGGGAGTTTTGTACTCTTTCCTACCCATGCTTATTACTCCCCCACTGGTGCCTGGCAGTGTCTGTCAGCAAAACCTTCCCAGGAAAAGGACAGAGCACTTGGCTGGAGGGCTAAGGGAGAAGCGGGCATACCACGTCCACTCCAAGAGAACCACCCCCAGGCACTGGAGATTTAGCGGCAGCTCTAAAGAAGGAAGAAAAATGAGTCTCCAAGGCCCTGGGCCAGGGAGCAGAGAATGCCAGTCCTGGCTGGCTGGGTGTGAGAGGCAGCCTGGGGGCAGAAGGTCTGCCTCTGTCCAGGATGGGACCCCAGCCTTCTCCCACCGCATTTATTCACTGCCTCCCTTACCCCCAAAGCTGGGACAGTGAGCGTTCTTGGGAGGGACATGTGCTTAACTAAGCTTCCGAATGACAGCTACGAGTCCAGCACTGTCCTACCCAGTCCTTCAGTACCTCCCATCTGAAGGTCTCTGAGGCGTTATGAGGGCTCTTTTAGGTACACAGAACGACCAACTTCCTGTGAGGGGCACTGACCACAACACGTTAGACTTTCAGAGCTGGAGGAATCCTTAGAGGTCTCACTAGGCCTGCTGCCTATTTTTAAGAGCAGTAGCTTGAATATGAACCCAAGTAACTTTTTACTTTGATCCATGCTCTGTACATTATAGGTGGCCTGCACAAAAGGGAAAGTAACTTGCCTACTAAAGTACAGCTTCTTGGATAAATACATAAAGTGAATACAGTAGTGAATATGATAGGTGCACCGACCAGATAACAATTACGTTTCCCTCTTTGCCTTGGATGCTAGAAAGTTCAGAACCAAATGAAGAGTAACTGTTAGACCTGGTGATTAGTCCTTTTGCTTTCCCCTCCTTCCTTCTCTTCTGTGATTTCTGGATATTATTGCTACTCTATTTGCCATGTGTCCTACCATAAGCTGACCCCCAGTGGAAAGAGGTGGGTGAGCTTTATAGACGCTAAGTATGTCACGCTACCTGGAGATGAACACTACAGTCGCTTCCCAAAGTAACAGGGGTAACGTGGTCAAACATGCCCAACTCATGGCATAGCCACTTCTATCCCCCACTCCTAGGCACCCACAGAAAGCCGCACTAAAGGTCACAACTGGGCTTCTGTTCTTTGAAAAGTTGCTATGGAAGACTGAGCCAGAAAATAGGATTTGGTACTCGGGGTCCAAAGCACATTTCCAAGGAAAACCTAAGTCTCAAAATCAAGTTGGCTGCTCTCCGCAGGTAAGAGTTTAGTTTATTTCTGGTGCCATGACAAATACTGGGGTTGGGGTGAGGGAAATACATGTACCAGATGATCTGTAGCATAGAATTCTGTTGTAAATGTATTGGAATACTACTAGCCATCAGACAGGGCTTAAAAAATCACAGTTTTGAGGGAGTAGAAGGAAACTATGTATATTACTTTCTTTTCCTTTTACAATAATAAAGTTATTTGCTTTTAGAAATCTTATTTTTTTTCTAATATAAGCCAGCAGTATTATCAACAAACAGCAATTAGAAATAAAAGCTAGTTTTAGTTCTACCAAAATAATATACAGCTTTACATAAAGAAAAAATATTAATGTCCATGAAAAGTGCATTCAATCAACACTCTAGTAGTTATTTCTAGTAAGGAAAAACAACCTTACTTTGAAGTTGTGGAGGACCTTCAAATGAGGACAATCAATATAAGAAACCTCCATGGGACAAATAAAATGATCTTTAAAAATAAATCAGATCACGCCCTGTTCCTTCTGAAAAACCTTTCAAGTTCCCTAGATTAAAGTGTGAACTCCTTAGCGAAGAATTAAAAACTCCTGAACAGGGTCCTAGCTTAGCTACATTCCAATGGATCCATCCACATTGACAGTCTGAGCACACCTATGCACAAGGCACTAGAGTACGGCAGGAGCTTTACATACACTCTCACCCAGCTTCATGCAACAGGTGTTATAAGCTATGGCCTATAGACTTGAAAGTGGAAAGACGTCAAATAAGTTTTGGTTATAGCTCACAGGACACAGAACCAGGATTTGCTGCAAGTTTAAAGCTTTCAACCTACACCTTATTCCATTAGTCCAATCAGCCAGCTGCCCCTGAAGGCTTCATGAGCTTTCCTATTTCAGTGTGTGTAATGCCTGCTAGTTCCTCACCCTGGTGTGGCCTCCATGCCAGTTTACCTTTCAGATACTGATTCAAACACTGTCTCTCTTCCAAGTCCCTGCACCCCGCAAGTCAGCTGGAACTGATTGCTTTCCTTGGGCTCGCTGCCAAGTCTGCCTTTACCCCTTCTACAGCGAGCATTTACCTAGCGATAGTGTTTGTGTAACATTTGTCCCCCTTCTACCTTGAAGCCTCAAGGGTCGGAATGTCTAATAAACTGCCTGTGACCTGCCCCACATTCCTTCCTCACAGGCCCTCAATACAATGACTGACAGCCAGCCAACTGGGGCAGCCAGGCGTCCCCCGTGTTTACGTTCTCGCAGCTGCCTGCACTGAGAAAGAAGAACCTGCAGCAGATGTGGTGCTGGATGGACGGCTTTCCAGACAGGCTGGGCTTTGATTGTTCCTGGCTGCTGAATCACGCCAGATCAAACATTCCGGAAACTGACGTGTCTCATGGCTCCAAGCAGAATCTAGGTGACCAGTTACCAATGGTAAATATTAAGAATATGCAGGTGGTATATTCCCTTCCTCCCTAAGTGACATTTTCCCTGGGGTTACCACTGTAACTATTACAGAGAACTCAGGAGACTGCGCTTTCTAACACATCCGTGTTTTAATTCAATGTGTTATTTGTGATGTCAAAAAAAAAAAAAATAAGTCCTATATTTCATTAAATAAAAATCTTTAAAAAATAATTTATCTAATGTACCAGCAAGATTATAAAGTATAGTTCCTCGTCCCTCAGAAAAATAACAATTTATCAGAACATGAACACAAACAAAAGAATCTTTTTATCCTTTAAAGTCTAAGAAGTCAATGACTTGTTTAAAGAAGAAAAGCAGGCCAGGCCTCAAGAAGAATGGTCTGAGAGAGGACAAGATCTTGGCACAATATTAAAAATTTATTTTAAAAAAGAAGCTACCAGTTACTAAGGACTTATTAGGCATCATGTAATTTTCTAAATGCTCATATATTTTACTTTTGCTTTCCACAATCTAAAATTAGAATAATTACTCCCATTTTATAGATGAAAAAAGTAATTACTTTGTCTAAAGTTGTAAGGCAAGCAAGTGGCAGCGCTGTGGTCCCAGCTGAGAGCCTATTGCATATAACAGACCCTTTTCTAGACATGAATACGTTTCCCATAACCCCTACGAGGTAGTTCGCTTAAATCATTATGTTACTGTTAAATATTACAAAGTGATATTTAGAACAGCAAACACTAAACAGATTTTGGACAGTTCTCGGTGCCAAAAGGCAATTACTGGAGATGTTCCCCATTTGACATAAGTAAGAGAAGAGGATAGCTTAAATCCCACGATATCTTGCATAATAAAAAATGTAGGTTGCTTCTGTTTTAACTACAAATAATGATTCTCGCCTCCAGTGAAACATGCCAGCCTGTACATAAACTCCCTCTTCTGGCTAAAGCTCTAGTAATGCTATAATCATTAGATTCTCTGCAACCAAGATGCAGGTAAGAGAAGGCTCCCCTTTCCTCCATCTCCCACAACAGTTTAAAGCACCAAAGATTTGTATTTTGAATAGAGAACAGTTCTCTAAGAATATATTGTTTTATAATCTGGGAGAAAGGATATTACAAAGAAATAAACTAAATGTGGGTTGTGACTTTTAAGATAAACATTATACCGTGACCCTTCTTAGAAACCAAGTCCATATTTGTGTTGACTACTTTCTAACAGGGGAGCTGCCTTCCAGGGCTCATTCAACACACCCGCAGCACCCAGCCAGCTCAGATCCATAAGAAAGCCCTTGATTCCAAGGCCATGTATCCTAACAGAGGCTATACACATTGATAGCATAAGTCTGTAGTTCAAAGCAGTGATTCCGAGCCACACTGCATGAGTTCAAATCCCAGCTCTGCAACGTTAATTTTAACACCTTGTGTAAGTTACTCTCTCTATGCCTCAGTTTCCTCATCTGTACAATGAGTGAGGAAAGCAGTACTGTATCTACTTTAGAGGATGATTGTGAGGATGAAACGAATTAATAACTGAAATGCTTGGAACAGCACCTCTCACAGAGTAAGTGCTTAAGTGTAGGCTACCATTTACTAAACACAGCCTGCCCCCCAATAGGGGGGAGCTTCAGAAATTCCAGAGCCAAGCACGATGATGCTACTGTTGCCCTGAGGAAGATCTCCTGGAGGAGGCTGATGACTGCCCCCTCCCCTGCCCCACTCATGGAAACTGCTGGTGTGTGCACTTGTGTCTTGCCGCAGAGAGGGAGGAGAAAAGATGGGCAGGGTCTCAAATGCATAATAACATGGGGTCCCTTAAGGATTGAGTTTCAATGTATGTGAACTGAACAGTAAGAATACGAACGGAGAATACGTAGTATTTGAGTGATTTAACCTGACTTAGAAAGGTATAGAACCTCAAATGACTAAAATTTAAAACCTCTTAATAAGTGTCATTAGTCTTCTCTGCTGCTATTTTCAGTAAAACCAGGACTCTAGTATCCTAAAGACAAATGTCTAACATTTCCCATCTTCAAGTCTTTAAGTAAAACAAGGGAAATTGCATTAGAAAAATTTATCTAATGACTATAACTTGCTACGTCCTCTAAAAAGCCCCTTAAACCAATTCTTGAGTCATATGTCATGGTAGCTTGTCTTTCTTGGTAATGTGTGGGGTATCATGGACCAGCCACAGTCAATTCCATGACCTTACCTGTCAACGGCATCATCCTCTAATTTTTACCCAGGTTCTCTCTCCTTTATCCTCACTCAAACTGTCACCAACTTTTGTTATGTCTTTGTTCAGTAATTTCTCTCTAGATCACCCTTTCCTTGGCATCCCCAGGTCTATCTACCTGAATCCACACCCTCACTTCCCATCTCATTTATACGAAGGGCAATAGTTTAATCAGATTTTCAGTGCTTTCAAGATTTTACTTCTTCAGTCCAGTCACAGGGAGTCGTTACTCTAATCTGCTAAACTTCCATCACATGACAACACTGTTCAGCATGTAATAAAGAAACTGGGTTCCTTCTCCTGCTAGGACTTAGTCCCTGCCTACTATTTCCCAGTCCGACTATCCAAATATCTTCTTCCTTCCACTATCACGAGACAGATCTTAGCACCGAAGTCCACTCAACACATTTCTGTACCTTTTTTTTTTTAAACCTCAATAGTTACATTATGCCCTTCCGGATACACCATTTCCAAGGCCTCTGTCTTACCCAAATCCTAGCATCCCACCAAGATCTCTTCCCTGCGGGCTTTCCGCAGGACTCATGCCTATGTTACCTCCTCTCCTTCCGGATCCATTTTGGCTCTTATTTATACTGTTGAGTGGGACCCTACTTGTTTTTTCTTTCTTGTTGGATTTTTGGGTTACTGAAAATGTTCACTTTTTAAGACATCATACAAAACTCAGCAGAGAACTAGCAGCATCACTGAGTAGCAAATAATTGTTTATCTAACTGACTTCTCTGTGCTATAAAGCAGTATATTATAGTAAGTACCTATTTGCCGATACATAAATATATACGTGCAATGTATACACATGTGTACATGTGTAATTGAAACATGTGTTTTATGTAATAACATTTATCTTTACTACATGCAATGCAACTGTATTTTAAAAATCACAGCCTATATTTTGGACAGCTGCATATTGGGAAACTGTAATTAATTTTGTTAGGTATATTAACTTTAGCGTGCAGAAAAAGTCCTTGTTTTTAGATACATATCAGAAACTAAGTTCCCTGATGACTGTATGCAATTCGTGTTGAAACAAATTACATACACACCCACACAAAGCAAATATAAAAAATAATAATTGCTGAATCTGGATAAGGTATTTGCTATACTCTTTCTTCTGCTTTTCCTTATAAAAATATAAAATGATAGTTATTACTCACTGAGTTTATTTCATGACCAACCAATGAACTTAAATCCTATTTGAAAAATAGTGCTTTACAAATAGGAAAAACACAAGCCACTCATTTCTATGTTTGCTAAGTACATTTAAGGAGGCACTAACATACTGAAGAATGTTATTAGATTACTTCCTGAAGAGTGGGTCAATAAAGGATTTAATTTTCCATTGCTATGAGTCCACTAATCTCTCCTTTAGTATGCTTTCTATGAAACTTTCTATGAATCATTAGTACATTAGCAGGAAAGTATAAGATTAAGGACTAGGTTTTTACCTGCAGATCACAGAATCAGAAATTACTATAAAACCTCTCATTCTAAGAATAATCTCTGTGATAAAAGGACTACATCTGAGAATGGCAAAAGTTCAAGACAATGCACTTAAATAGAAAAATGTCATAATAAACATGCATGTAAGTTCCACGAACAGAGCCTGAAGTATCTCATTGAATTGACACTAAGAGGGAAGTGTTATAAACGAGTGAAAGAAATTTCCAGAGAATTGAAATTCTTTCCAGTTAAGGGCCAACGTTTTTAAGTCTTGCTGATTATGTATTTCTAAATTTCTGAATTCCTAAGACTGTTTTCCTGATGACTAGAGTCATCCCTATGATCAAGTTTGAATTGCGACACAGCACTGTGACTGCAGAAAGAAACCTGGACGAGATCAGGGGTCGAGGGACTCTCCAGCCTTAGCCACACACTGAGCCCCTGAGCCCCTTTGAGAGAACAAGGTGGCTGGACTTTGCAGTTTCTAAGGCCTTTGCAGCTTGCGCTCAACAATTCTATTAATACTGGGTCTATAATGCTCATAACAAACCACATAACACAAATTGAATACAGGGTAGGGCAAAAGTAGGTGTATAGTTGTTTGTATGTAAAATAATATAATAACTAGTAACTAATAACACACGAATAAACTGTGTTTCACATACAACTGCACACCTGTATTTACCCTTCTTTATAATGAATTTGCCTTACCAAAATGAAAATTAAGCAACAGTAGTTAAAAACCATATACAGCAAGTGAAAGGAATGAACACAACATAGGTGAATCTCATGTATGTCACTTAATGCAAGAGACCACACACAAAGCATACTTGCTGTTTGATTCCAGGGAGACACAGGTCAGGAGGGCGGTTACCCTTGTGGGCAGGGGTAGGGAAAATGATCTGCGGGCAGGCGGCACGGAGGGGTGCTGACTACGTTGATGCAGGTGGTAGTCACACGGTGCACACCCAGACCAAAATCACCCAACTGTGCAACTGTACACGTAAGATGTATGTGCTTTACTACAAGTTATTCCTCAAACAAGTAAAACAAACAAACAAAACAAAAAGTCAAGCAATGAAAATACAGAAGCCATCAAAATTAGTACTTTATCTTTAAAGTACCTATAACATTGCAGGTACTCAATAAATGTTGATTAACATTCAGTATTGTTCGATTCCAGCAGAAAAAGATCTTTAATTTCATTAGTATGTCAATTCATACTGCATTTTGTTAGCTCTTTAACACTTTCAAAGTTTCCAAAACTTTCATGACACTACCTGATCAATCTTTTAGTACCAGAATACAAAAGATCAAATGTACAAAACACAGAAAAGGAGTAACCATCTATATGGCATACTGGTAGCAAGGCCTTAGTATTCATGGTGTAACTGAATACCTCTGTCTAGGCACAAAAAAATTTAATCTTAAATTCTGAAAAATGCAGCAAAATCCTAAATACCACGTTGATGCAGGCTGCAAATGCCCTGGTTCATTACATCATAGTTATTAAGAAAGCCAATGTTTCTCAAAGAGGCTGAATTTAACTAAAGCACACAAAGCACAATTAGGGCTTATTGAGACCAAATTGCTTTATGATCACTAATGGAATTGATTAATTTAGGTTCCAAGTCAGGGCCCCTCAAAAAACAAAATCTCCACTTCAAAAAAAATTGGGGGGCACCTTTTGTGAGTCAGGGAGTATGCTAAAAGCACTCACAGAAAGATGAGTGTGGTACTCTGTCCTCGGAGTTCCCGATGGGGGCAGGAAGACGTGCAGAACACCTGCCTTAGAACAATAAAGTACTACAAGGACCCAAAGGGGTGGAAATGAGTCATCAGAAGATCCCAGTGATACAGCTTTTAGGGTAATATCTGACTCAGACCTAGAAGAGGACGCCCAAAAATCAGCCAAGTGATCCTAAAGCAAGGAGCACAGACAAAATGTAGAATAGTTCGGAAATTAAAAGTTTCTTGGGATGTCTAGAATTTAGAAGGACTAAATGGGTCACTTTAAATCACAGTAGATTGAGATCGAGGGCTGGGGCAAAGGAGGGAGAAGGCATGAGACTCTGAAGAATGTAGACAGCCTGTGGCAGGCTCTGTAAACCAGGCGAGACTTGACCCTTCATCACGTAGGCAAGGGAAAAGCCAGGGTTTTAAAAGTAGGTGGGAATTTTTTAATCATAAAAATAAAATACTGAGAAATAGAGAAGCTGAAATATCTAAAGAGTATGAAAAAGTTCACCCATTAAACCCTCCCTCAAATACAGACACTGTTTAGATTCTTACTAATTTTTAAAAACAAGTAAGTGTGCCTCTACTGCACAACAGGGATTTCAGACTTGGTTCACATGCTGTACTCAGTCACATAAGACGGACCTGCAGGGTTCAGTCAGTGTTCGGCTGCACAGTCACACCGCATTACACATCAGCATTAAGGGGCCTCTCTCTGGAATGCAGGGATCCTATAACCAGACCGTCTTAAAAAAATACATCATTTGAAGCTAAGGACAGTTGAGTTCTCACCTAAACTGGTATCATCCATCACATGCTGGGAAATCAGACACTGTGCCTCACACATACCTGACTGGTAATTTATTCTATCTCCGCTCTTCTCTCTTCTGGGGACCTGAAATACTAAACTGACTCCAATGATCACAGCCCTGGTGCTTTTTATCAAGAGAGCTCCACAGATGAAAAAGGACAACATTTTTACCCAGGATGAAAGAAAGGGTAGGAGTTAAAGATGACATCCCTTTTGTGTTGTATTTATGATTTAAAAAGAGAAATCCTCCATTGCATGCTGCAAAGCATATTCTCCTCACTTTAAGCCATAGTTAAAGAAAATGTCCCAGATTCTTCTCACTGCACCAATGTAATCAAATTACTAATCAAATTCTATCTGGAAAAAAAAAACACTCAAGTTAGAATATAAAAGGGGAAAAAGTGTATGAAGAATAGAAAGCAATCTGGGGAAACATCAATTCCAGTAAATCTTTACTGGGAACGGCAATGAACCAAGTCATGAGTCTGTACCTGGCTTAGAGCCCTAACTTCCCAATGAGACTGCAAGAACTCCAACAGGACACCTGCTCTGAGCTTATTACAGAAAAGCCTGTGCACAGAATCACCACTGGAAAACATATATTAGTTTTATGACCAATTGGATGAATGCCTTTTGTCTTAAGAGGCTTTACTCATGCCTAGTTCCCTAAGATATATGAATGAGGGGCTTTCTTATTGTTTTTTATTGGGAAAGCTGATAAACTTAGTAAGACTCCAAGGGCTGCTAACTGTGTAATAGTATTTTAATGTAGTGTATTTTATTAATTTGACTCATTCTACCTACATTATTCAGCATTTCAAAATGTTAGAGGACCATCTGTTCAAGATTCACCACTGAGAATATTATGAAACGTCATTCAACCAAGACATTACCCTGAATGTGATGAATGAAAATTGTGATTTCTATACATGACGATGCCTCTGATGTCATTCATTCCTTCGTGTGTTGTTATGACTAATGTTTTATTAATAAGGTCACTGTAAACATCTGTAAGTGCCACAATCCCTGTTGCAGAGATAAACTTTCCTCATTTGATTTTCACCCTGGATGAACATGTAGTCAACAATAAGTGAATATTACTACATACTACAGGACAGACTCAAAGTGTTCAGTAATATCTAACTAGAAGCAAAGATATGTTTGTTTTATTAAGGGGCACACGCTTCAAAGGAACCAAATTTTATATGTAAACACTAGGAAAGTGACAAACAATTAGGCAAGAATTAAATGACAAGCAGATTTAAGCACCATCACTTATCTTCCACTTATATAGCACCTCCCGATAAAAATTTCAATAAATCTTGCCAGATGTTCTTGTGCCAACCTGGGATATGAATATTTGAAAGTGTTACAAACATGTTCTGAATTTCATACTAAAACAACTGAAAAATATTCAGTTTTTAGGACTCATTGTTAAGTCTTCTTCCCCTTTGCTTCTCACATAACTATTAAATTTCTTTTCTTGATCTTGTCTCCAACACTTTACCCGTATTTTCTCTCCAACACTTGATACCTGCCTGGTCTAGGCCTTTTATATTGCACATCTGGACCATGGCAACAACCTCCTATCTCAGCTCACTGTCCCCAGACTGCCCGTCACAATGGTCACCACACAGGCTGTCTACATGGTGGGGTCTAAATTCTGTTGGAAGTCAAAGTCCTCCTGTCTTCGCCCAAACCTGTCTCTCCCAGATTTTGTACCCACACTCTCTTAGCTGGACCAAATGGTCTGATCCAGGTGGACTTTGACCAGATCAAGAACAATATGCCCCGATCAGTTCTACTGGCTCATCTCACCTTTGCTCATGCGCTCCCCCCGGGCAGGCAGTCTTACCACCCCTTGTACCTCCACCACCTACTACTTCATGCCTGCTATGTGCCTGTCACCATGATAGATGTTTGACATATTGTGTTTTTAATCCTCATCGTAATTCTCTAAGTTATGTTTAGTCTATCGTGATGAGCATCAAAGAAATCAAGGACTTGGACAAGGTCACAAACTAGTAGGTGATAAGCCAGAGGCTGAATTCAGGTCTGATTCCATAGCCTGTCTTCTTTCTAAAACCTCACCCAATCTTCTTGAAATGCCATCCCCAACCCTCTACTTATCAAAATCTTGGGGCTCCTTCAGAGTTTGGCTCAATTTAACCTTTTCCACACAGTCATTTCTTATGACCCCTAATCTAGTAGCGAGTGCTTGCTCAGAACTCCTGCTGCCCTTACTGAGCCCTTCCAAGTGTACTAAATCCTCTGTTGCCTTGTATCATTCATTAAATACCTTACTGCTTCCCCCCACCTTTTTTTGCAGTCCCAAAGCCTCACATTGTCTCCTGAACACAGTAGGCACTTGACTGTCTTATAACTGAGTTTTCTACTTTGATATTATTTTCTTTGGGTAAAATTCCATATAAAGTAGGATAATTTCAGTAACTGAATAAGAGAAGTTCAATTATAGGGGTCTTTTAGAGCTCACACACTAAGAAGATCAGAGGAGAGGGCTAATTTGGTGGCTTCAAAAAGTGTTATAAACACAAGCTCTTTTCATTCCACTATCCTCAGGACATTTGCTCATTCTTTCATGGAGGCAAGAGAGAGCTACTGCAGTTCTAAGGGTCACATGTAGACAATGTCTAGTTATAGACAAGTATGCTGTCTTTTCATATTTTACAGGGAAGAAACTGTTCTCCAGAAGCCCTTCAGCCGATTCCCCTTAGGCTCCTTTGGCCAGGACTGACGCATATGTCTGTGCATTAGTTGAGAGAGAGGATGCAGGAACAGGAACATTTTCAGCCTCTATTGCAGGAGCTGGCTCTGCCAGCCCTACAGAAAGGGAAGGAAAATGGTATGTTAATGTAAGAACGAGCTCTGTATAATAAAATTCCTCCATGTCCAAATAGATAAATTGTCATAAGAAAGGTTTGCTAATCACACATAACAAATAATTCATTACAATAGGGTGGTGTTTGTGCTAGAGGTAAGAGAGAATTGGACTCTCTCAGTTCTTTGGCCAATAAATTGTAAATACATTCCTTTTACTCAGATCTTTAGTTAAATATCATGATTTCTTACCATCATGACCATTACAAAGGAGGAAAGGCAAGGAGGGATATTCCACACAGTTCTTCGAACACATTAAAACAGACAAAAACATCAAAGAAATCGAAAGAACAAAAATGGAGAACGAAGTATTTACAAGCCTTTGCCTTTTCTCCTATTCTTTGCTGCTTCTAACAGGATAGTCTGCCTTGTATCACCACCAATACCACTACCATTATTACCATCACCACTGCCACCACCACCACCATCACCATTATCACCATCCCCGTCATCACCATTGCCACCACCATATCAACATCCTCATCATCACCATTGCCATCATCAACACCACCACCACCACAACCACCACCACCACCACCATCACTGCCATTATCTGTTTTTCAATTCCGGAATCAGCATAGATGTCCATCAATGGGGAACCATTTAAAAATTCTAGTTCTGGAAAAACTATGCAGCCATTTAAATGGAGGTGGATCTGAATGGTTACCACGCAAGGCTATTCAGGCTAAAGTATTCAAAGAGAAAGCGAGATGCAGAGCTATGTCTACAGTACACATTCATTTGTGCTTTAAAAAGGGGACAGCATTGGGTTTTTATAAATGTATACACATGTTCTCTGTATGAGAATTTCTAGGAGGGTATCTTAGGAATTGTGAATGGTAGTTACCTCTGGGGAATAGAATTGGGAATGCTTGACTAGAGATCGATAATTTTTATTTTATATTCTCTTGCTGGTATAGTTCGTTTTATTCACCTTACTTTCATATTAAAAAAGAAAAGTACCCAGTGCCCACATTCTCAAAGCTAGACTGTTATGCAAATACCTGCAAGATTTCATGAACACACTCAAGATAATTTATCTCCTCTTAGGACCTACGATTTTACTACTAATAGCAAAAAAACAGGACTCAGTATTCAGGATAGTAAGCATTTTTTGTAATACAAACTAACTTGATCTGGTAAACACAATTACTTTCTGAAAGCTCCCTACTGAAAAGAGGGCTTCTAAATCCAATTTCCCAAAGAAGTAAAACTATGTTTTAAAAGGCAGTTCGAAAAACTATTTATGGAACTGAGCAGGAATTGCCAAGTCATAAATAAAAGTTTTCAAATAAAATCCCATTAAAATAATCATGTATACTAATGTTATATCATTCTTATATAATTTCACAAAATACTATCTTCTCAAGAGACCAATGCTACTGGAACATTTCTATGGAGTACTCAGTTTCCAAACGCCCACAGCTTTGAGTCTGTATTGTGTGGGTGATGGTGTTTCCCAAGTAGGGTTTTCAGAAAACATCACAGGTGCAGACGGGCAGTGTGTGACAGGCATACATGTCCCTATCCATGGCAGCCACAGAGTCACAGAGTCAGTCAATCTAGGGACTGTCTGCATATAGCTCACATGATTCCTGGGGGCTAGATTATTCTATTTGTGATTCTCAGGTTTTAAAGTTTGGTTTTGCCCTTCAAAATAGTTTCTGTGCCAACAACTACAAAAAGCGATAAAGTTATCCACTAAAGATTGAAGTTCCTCAGAAGCCAAAACAGGACGGGACTACTTCCATTAAAAAAATATTTTTGATGGTTCTAGAATTTATTTTTAAATGAAGCAATGCTAAAATTGGATTACAAGATATATCTGGAATGCTTACATTTAATGAATCCTTAAAACATTAAAAACTGTTTGGTATTTCAGTATGCACATGCCCTAGAGACCCAGAAATTCCATTCTTAAGAACAAATGCCCGTGTTCAGAGAGCGCACTGAAAATATTCATAGCAGTAATGTTCACAATAGTAAACACCAACAATAATAGCCACCCGGAAATAACCCAAAGGTCTATCTATAGGCATTTGTATAATGCAATAAAATGAACCATAGCTACAAGAATTAAAATGGATCAATCTTAAAAGAAGTAAGTCACAGAACAAGACAGGCAGTATGAATTCCACTTTATGAAGGTCAAATGCAGGCAAACTCTTGTTTAGGTATAAACACATAGGTTGTAAAATGACAGAAAATGCAAGGGAGTGGTTAACACAAATGTGAAGACAGCATAACCTCTTGGGGGTGGGGAGGCTTTTGGTGGAGAGATATGCAATCAGGGTTAAGTTCGATTGCTTACCCTGAGTTTTAGGTACAGGGATATTTCATGTTATTTTTAAAATAGAATATCTTCTATATAGGTAGTGTTTTACAATTTACAAACCTAAATATAAAAACTATTGAATAAATTACATGATAACACGTGTAAGTTATATGATGAATAATATCCTCTTTTAATTTTATTGCTCTATCTCTAGCTCTACATGGAACTCCTCGGGTAATATGTTAAAACCTAAATTTGAGGCTCCACTTAAATTGTGACCTGGACGCAAAAGCCCTCAGGTCCTCACCTGCAATATACCCTGACTTTGTCTTTTTGGGTCATTATCCTCACCGGTTCATACCTGGGAACGTGGAGGGTGTAGTCAGGAGAGAGCCCCTAAACTTCCCCCAACGCTGCAGATTTGCAGCCTGCAAACCACCAGGTTTGCACGTTAGGCAACCCCCTCCTCCCTCAGAGAGGAACCTGGAGGGGGAAGGGCTGGAGGGGCTGACCAGCACTGAGAGGGCTCCTCCAGACGATCCCGTCAACCAGGGAACCTTCCTCCAGCTTTTTGAACAGCCTTGCAAAGAAGGCAGGTAGGGCTGTTTAACAAGTAGTGCACTAGGATCTGGGTAGGAATTTCCCCTTTTCATTCCAACTGAAACCATGCATGCCAATCTCTGTCAATTGTTGCACTCAGATGCTACGAGGCTATGAAGATGCTTTGCTGAGAGAACAATTGGCCCTTCATTAAAAACAAAAAAACAAAAATTTAATCTCCAAGATACAAAGGAGCAAATTATAAGCAGCAAACTTACAACCTTCCATATCCCTCTCTAGGAATCACTATCCACAATAGAGCCCCCACTTTGTGACATTCTAGACAAAACCTCTGCTGCGGAGCTAATTAAATACAAAATACTTGAATTAATAAATGTGTTCAAATAGTTCAAGGTTCAGAAAAATGAAAGAAAGATTATATTTGTTTTCGAGCAATATACTGAAGTCTTCCATGACATATATGCACACACAAAGCTACTGACTGAATATGGATTTCCCATGACACCAGACAGCTCACACGAGCAGGATTCAGGTGAAACGGGACCTTCACTGCCCCCCAGGGAGCCTTGTGTCGGCACCACGGGGCATCTGAGGGTGGCCCAGGAGCCCTGACTCTTCAGTGCCACATGATGCTTCTCCACTGCTGCTTCCCATCCCAGCCCACAGCTCGGAGGCAGCTACCCTACCTTCTTTCTCGCAATGGGCTGGCAGTGGCTGACACTGTCACACGAAGTCAGTGTTAGGAAGTCTGAAGTTTCCAGGGAAGGGAGGACTGAAAGACATCCACTTGCCACAAGATCGGATGTTAAAGTACGAAGTCAGGTTCCAACTCAGTCTGGTCAAACCCACGATGACTTTCGAACTGACCGGGAAGTGGGAGGACAGCTGGCTCTTTCCCAGCCAGTAGCTGGAACACTTAAGCCAGATATTTGTTCATCTGTGAAGCCATACACGTCGGGTTGACATTTTTAAAGGACTAAAGGTGATTCATTAGGAGTCTAGGCAGGCTAAATACCTAGAAACCTGATGAGAAATAGCAAGGGATTTGGGCAAGCACAAAGACAAATGTTAAGAGCACAAAAATATGTATTCTTTCAGGCTTCTCATAGAATATTAATAACCACAAAGCTCTACAATATATACTTATTCAGTCTGGTTGAAATGCGAGAGGGGTGAAGAGACTTACCAAACGCCACACAACAAATCAGGAAGCAGACCAGGACCGGCAGCCAGCTCACCCTCCTGACCGAGAGGCACTAGCGCCTGCAAGGCAGGCAGGCTCGATACTCACTCGAACAGCACCTCCATATGACTCACCCTGGACTTTGGAGATACGGCTCATATATCTCAGGGTAATCCTGTGTTTGTCTTAGAGAAACTCCACACCCTGCACTGTAAATCAATATAACTGCCAGCAATAATACACTGTATTCAACCCACCACTGGACAAATGGGCTCTTTGTGCTGCCAGAAGAAAAGATACCCATTCCGCATCTTTGCAGGGAGGCTGTCTGGAACAAGGTCCTGTTATCACACAACTCTGGGATTGCTAGAGAGCCTACGAGGATGTTCAGTCAGGCACTCCCCGGGTTTACCAAAGAGCTTGAAACAGGCTCAGTTCAACAAATCCCAGGTGCGCAGTCAATGCAAAGCAGTGAACTGGAAACCCCACCATGAATGAAGGCGGAACAAGCAGTAAACAGTCCAGGAGCCTCGGGAAGGCCAGTGACTCTAAGGCAGGGAGAGGACTCAGGAGAATCTTTCCTCTGCGGCTTCATTCATGAGACAGCTGCTCGCTGGTGCCTTTGCGTGCCAGTCGCGGCGAGGCGTCCTGGAGTTGCAAAGGGGCACCCACCCTCCAAGTCTAGTGGTGAGGGAAACAATGGGAGCCACTGATGAGTGCCATGAGAGGGGCACAGGGTGCTATGAGGTAGCACTTAAGAGGGGCAGCAAGGGGAAGGGATGAGGGGGTGGGGGGACAAGAAAGAGAACCTGTCAGTCAGAAGGTGCTTCAGGTAAAGGGAGTTCTGAATCAACTCGACAGACAGCAGGTAAGGATTCGGAGGGTGCACAGAGCAAAGCGAAGAAGGCAGGGGGAAAACTGAGTTGGCAGACAGAGATCAGACCTTGAGGGTTCCAGTTAAACCATGTTAAAAAGTATTCGAATTTCAGCTGATAGGCCATGTGGCAACTGCCGAAGGGATTAGGAGGATCAGATCCCTGTTTCAGAGAAATTCTGAGAAAGCAGGAGAGAAAATGCATTTTGGTGGAGCAGTCTGGAGTCTGCTAATCTAAGGCAAGAGCTGGCGAAGGCTGGATGTAGTCGGGTGGAGGCAGGGCATGGAGAGAATAGCGTCTGAAGTATACAAAGGAGGCAGCATCAAAAGGACTGGACAGCAATGGACTGGCTCTGGGGATTAACAGGGGGAGTCAAGGAAAATTCCAATACGGTTTTTCATTCCTTCTCATGGCCAGTGAGACCATTCACAAGATCTACAACTGAGAAGAGGAAGGTGGAGACAGACGCTAGGGAAGAGCAGGAGTTTAAGTTTGCATGTTTAAGCAAAGCTGTCCAGAGGAATGCTCAAAGCCACAACGCGGCTGAAGAAAGGGAACTGGAGCCTTTAGTGACAGTGTCTTGGGGCAACTTACTGGGAGAACAGGCACAGACTTTAAGGTCAGGGGACCTGATCAAACTCCAGCTCTGCCATTTAGTAGCTGTCTGACCTTAGGCAAGTAAATTAATGTTTCTAAACTCTAGTTTCATCTGAGGAAATTCCTCCTAGAAATTAATGAGGTCATAAAAGGATCTCATGTCATTCCAGACACAGAAGACATTTAACAGTTTTCCCTTGCCCTTTCACGATCATATACTGCTTTGTATTATAATTTGAGTACTAACCCTTGCAAGAGTACAAGCTTTCTTGTGAGTCACTCTTCTTTGAATCCCTTTTGACCTTCATTGTATGAACAGATTCTTCAATATCTGAACTGCCATAGAACATATAAAAAACTCAGGCCAGAATGGTCCAGGTGACCAGGGATTTCCTGCCTTTGAGATTAAATAACAAATGCAAAGATCTCAAAATTGTTATGTGGCATAAGTGATATTGATTTAATTGTGTTCAGGATGAGGTGGGGGAGAAATGGGGTTTGGAAAAGAGAGAGAATGTTATCAGTCTAATAAAGTCTAGTCAAAGGAACAGAACTTTATTCTTTGAGTAACACTATACTGTAATATTTAAGAGGAAGAATGTCTTCCAAAGTTAATATTGCAGAGCCTCTATCCTCTGACTCAGTTCAAGTAAAGGCTTTAAATAAATGTCAAATAATAAATTCTAGCAATAGATCTTGTTTTTAACCAAATGTTAAATCAACAGCATACTTTCAATACAAGAAATATATAATTTGTTTGCTAGGTTAATTTTGCTTATCCTATTTATAATTTAAAATGAACATTTTAAAACTATAATAAAATTAAAAAATCAGAAGGCATAGAGAATTCAATTCCACATAGCTAAGCTTGTGCGTTTTTCTTCTGTTTCGTCTTCACATTTGAGCTCTGAATTGTGTTACCTATTTTTACAGTTACCTTCCCAGTCTGAAAATATCTTGGTCACTGGATCTTTTATTTCATCTCCAACTCACCTACTACAACACATTCATGGTCACTTCTTCATTCCTACTGCCCAATACTTCCCTGGGAGCTCCATATATTTTCATTCTTTCACCTGCAGCCCAATTCAGAATACCTACTTCATGCTGTGTGTGTCACTCATATTTCACACATACACACACACACACAATCACAAAGTTTCTAATACAAAATTCCTTGACAATTGCCTCAAAGCCCTCTACTTATTTGGTCCATTTAATTATTTTGATTAAACATAAAGAATGATTCAATTTGGAGTTATAGCCTTTGGAACGTGCCTTACTCCTGGCTGTCTTCCACCTGCCACATGCAACGCAGCTCAAGCATGACCAGTCTGAGAGGGCATTTTGGCCCCTAAGTGCTGAGGAAGGAACATGTGCCCTGTCTCCCCAGTGTGCCCAGTTCTGACCTGGTGTTCTTGCTGCTCTCAGATGCCCTGGACTCTGGATACCTCCCTTAAACTCACACTACACCTGGCCATCCATCCCTCCTAACCAACTTTATGATTTGACACCCACTGACATTTAAACCCAAGATACCACTGAATTCTTCCCTGCCTTGAGAAGATTTGAACTTCCCATTCCTGAGTAGACTCAACTTAGTTTCTGGGTTTATAAGCTCCTTCCCTGTCTTGTTGGCAAAACGAAGGCACATAGATAGCCAGACTAGATGGTATCTGCCGCTCTAAACCAGCAACAGCCTCATGCCCCCTGGCTCCGATCTGCACAGTCATTCCTCGAACGCTAAGGAGAGGCACACAGTCTGAGTGACTACGGAGACATACTTCTTTTGAATTAAACATTACTTTGACACAGACACACGGACACCCCATGACTCATATTAGAGGTGTTGTTTATAATGAAGAGCATCTCCTCACCATAATGCTTCACGAAAAAATGCCCCACGACATCTACTGAAGGAGGTCATGCCCAGGAAACAGTTTACCACAATCTAGAGCATGATTTCCTCACTAGCACATTCTGCTCCAGGGCTGTCTTATTACTTTCTTCAGAATCCAGTTCAGGTTCTGTGACCTCCTGTGACTCAAAGCACTGTCCTTGAAAATCTGGGGTTAGCTACTTGCTTTACGTAACCTTTCCCTCTTTTCTTCCCCTCTTTAGATACCTTTTAATTTGTGTTTTCCTTAAGAAATATGTCATTTAATTCCTTCCACCAGGGGCCCTGAAGTGAGTCTTAGGTTTTGTGTAAGTAGACCAGGTCATTAGCTTTTACCTGCTGTATCAAAATCAGCTTGGGCAGGAAAGTCTTTTGATAATTCAGGATTTCCCCAGCAAACTGGTACAGCCCTTTGGAAGGCCATTTTGTTCCCATCTAGCCTTCTTTAAAGACACATATAACCTTGACCCAACAATCCTGCTTTTAGAAATTTATCCATATTTGGTTACTAAAAGAGATGTACAAAAATATTTAGTAAATTATTGCAAAGCAAAACAAACATGGAAAAAAATCACCCTGGAAGGAACTTAAGTTGTCTATCAATAGGAGACTTGTTAAATAAATAATGGATATATACGTTTTGTGAAGAATACATTTCCATAAAGAGGCATAAGAAACGTAATGGTGCTTATCTCTGGGGATACGGATAAGTTGGAAGGAGAGACCTTATTTTTCGCCTCACACCCTTTAGTACTATGGGATTTTTTTCTCTATGAACTTGCACTTTTTATGTTAAGCTAGTTATCAGGAAAAAAGGGAACCTTCATAATTTAGACTTGTGGATGATCTACAAAACTCTACATTAAACAATGTTATTTCATCTTTGTTAAACAAGGAATAGAACTAAAGAGGCATGAATAGAAACTCTATAGTGCAGATTTATATTAAAATGTGTTCATCATTAAACTTTAGGAACCTTTTGTCTTCGTCTCAGAAGATCAGCATTCTTCTCTAAGGTCCCTGAGGTATGTGTTATAAATTCTTCTACAATCTAAGCGGCTTCTCTGAGCTATCTTCCTGGTGCTGAGCATGTCTGTTTACATTTAAAGTAGCTTTTACTCTGTCCATTGGGTAAGATTGGAAGGAAAGGGATGCAAACCACAATCTTGGTCAAAACCTTAAAAAGAAGAAAAAAAAACCCAAGAAAACCATTCAAGTTTAAAAAAGAAAGAAACAACAAGAACAGCAACAAAAAACCCAAGACTGATGCCCATGCCCTCTACAGAACTCCTTGAATCTCTGGGTCCAGGAATCCAACTTCTATTTTTTAACAACTTTCCAGGTAATCCCTATGCTGCTGGTGCTGCCTCATGCACCCCAGAAGTGACTATGCTTAGCAAACACTATGTCTTATTTAAGGGAAATAAGATACCACAGAATAGAAAATTCTATAAACTGTTCGCTATTGCACAACTCCAAGATTTTAAAACAAGTAACTTTTAAAAAACACTGACAGGGAGTCTGGAACTGGCACTGGGTGTAAGCAGAACCCGTCAACACAACTGATCTGGCGCATTTGAGGGGGTCAGGGGCAACATGTGTAACAGCCACCCTTGGGGCTGGAAGGCAGCTCGAATAGTGTAGGCCAGTGTCACTCTAACTGTGGCTGCAATCGCTGATTGCTGAGCCCTGCCTGGACTCAGGGTGCAGGGGCAGGACCCGGGCCTCTGCATTAGACAGGGCCTTTCTCCCTCCCATCCCCCATTCTTATACCCAAATAAAGTCTGGTAGCTGCTGAGTGAGTCTGATATTTCCTGAACATCTGGTTGGACTGTAAGATCACCTAGGGCTACTGTCATCCTAGCTCCACGCCAGACCCAGGGAACCAGAATCTGGTAAACCAGTACCCTGGGTTACTCTTATAAACAGGGAAGTCTGAGAAACACAATTTAGGTCAAACGCTTCATTTTAAGATAAGGAGTCGACCCAAGAAGTTAAATAATCACCCCAAGGATTTAACAGCTGACGAGTAATACCTGGGTCACCAGAAACCTGGTGAGCCAATTCTTGCCTCTTAAACCAATACCAACCATTATTTTTATCGTGAGTATCTGTGAAGTTTCTGACTCACTATGGTGAGGCTGTAAGTCAGTGACTAATGAAGTCTGAACCCACAGGGCATGTCAGACGCACCACTGGTTTAAAGGGTGACTGACGCGGTGAGCTGTCCAACGTTTGCCCGCCTCTGGGTTCTTTCACTTTCAATATCAAGAGAAGGAGGAGTAAAAAAGAGCACATTTGACAGGAAAGTAAACGCGGCCCCACACATTCATTATCAGGCGAGGGGGATTCAAAGTCCTCAGATCTCACTATTTCTTGGTCAAACATGAGACAATTCAGCGAATGAAGTCAATCAGCCACTTTGGGTGACAGCATCAGCGCGCACCCTGCTGTTGGGACAGGAAAGAGGACACTCCTGCAGAGATCCCACAACCTGGGCCTGGAAGCAGCATCTCGGAACCCATCAGTGAGAAGCGTGGACGGGAGATGAAACACCCGCTCGGGCAGCACACAGTAAGCTTTACCTCAGGGGGAGTTCCTTCGGTTATAATTGCCTCTCACTGGCCCTCCCACACAGTCTCTCACAATTCACAGCTGTATCAGTTTCACAAAGAATGTGCGACATTTCTTTTCTACCTTTGAAATCAGAATCATCTCCAGTTCGGCTCTTACCATTACTATTTTGAATTGAAAAACATTTTTTTAACCAAGATATTAAAAAGGATGAATGAATGAATGAATGAATAGAAACAAAGATGCAGACTGACTTTTGGAAATAACCACTGACCCCTATGAGCTAATGATAACCCAATGGGATTCAAATTTGCAATGGAGACTAACATGAATTCTGGAAATCTTTCCATTCCAGGGCACATGATCCAAAAGACACATTCATCTGGCCGGACATTTTCCATACTCTGATTTTTATCTTTCTTGGCATACTTGACTCTCCTCTAATAAAGTCACAACCCTTCGTTGCCATGGAAGCCAGTCAGACATGGAGCCTGTTACTATGACTTCCCTGCAGTTCTAAAAAAACCCTAGTGACCAAAAGAACAGCTTTTTCTTAAAAAAAAAACAACAACAAATCTCTAAGGCACAGAAGCTCCAAAAAGAATCCAACCCTTTTATGTCCACTGAGGTTTAAATTTTCATGCAGGCTAACCTGAAATCTTGAGCCAAAACTAGCCAATGTTTTGTAAAAATTTTTCAGCTGGGACATTCCAAAGAAGATGATTTTATAAATAAGTACCTGACAAAGAGGGTAAAAATATTCTTAGCATATCTTCCTTTTTTTTCTTATAGGCAACCTTCCTGAAATTTGAGTAGCTGTTTAGGAAACTATGTGTCAATCAGCAGCTACCAAATTGCAACATTCATTTCCACCAATACTTAATTTTTGCCAAGAGCTCATTATTTCTCTGTGAAGAAAAGATAAGCTAAATAGCACAATCGGCCCTGTGTTCTGTCATATCTGGAGCTGGACTACATCTGTGGAGACAAATATCTGAGCCTAATAGCAGAGCTATTTCAGGAGAAAGAATTAACATTTGCTGAGTGCCTACCATGAGCCGAGCACTTTTCTGTCATCATGAAAACCCTGCAACGGAGGCCTTTTCATATCTCTGTTTTGCAGATCAGGTAAAGGCACAGAGAGTTCGAGCAGCCTGTGCAAGCTGCCGTGCTAGATCAGTGGACTGGTGTCTGGCTCTCACAGCCAAAGCTATTCACGCATTCCACCAACATTTAGTTCTGGCCTCAAGGTGCTATGCATTTTTTAAGGCTTCTTGTTCTTTACGACGGTATTTGCAGCCTGTAAAGCTTGACTTTAAAGAAGGCATGGAGTCTATCTTTATGGTACAAGGTGCCAGTTCTGGCTATACCCACATATAATAACTACCACATCTGCACAGGAGCAGCAAACCCTTGGGAGAATCATGAGTAAGCGCCCTGGCTGCTTACCTAAGATGACATGGAGCAGACACCTACTACACCTTAAAAGGCTGGCTGCCGACAGGGCCTTCCTTCTAAGCCACGGCTCTGTAGTGGGGAGGACCCGGAGGCCCTTGGCGACTTTTCTTATACAATGTTAGCAACAAAGTCAGAGCCACGCCACGCACCTCACAGCAATTATTCTATGCAATCCTGATTTTGGACAACCCGCTTCAACAAATGATTAGTAGTAGGAAGGAATGTGTTCAAGCATGGAACTTAATTTTGAAGTTATATTATCAATCATACCAGACGTCCAACTAAAAATATTTTACCTCTTTCCTCGTATAAGGAATACAACTGCTTTCATTAAAAGAAATTTCAAAAACCACCAAAAAACTTCAATGAGATACAACTTCACATCCACTAGGATGGCTATAATCAGAGGACAGCTAACAGGTATTGCAGGAGATATAGATACACAGAAATTGGAACCCTCATAAACTGCTGGTGGGGATATAAGATGATGCAGCTGCTTGGAAAACACGCCGGTGTAGGTACATACCCACACAGCTGCTAAAACCCTTGGGATTTCCTGAGTTATGAGTGATCAAACTGAAGTGGGTCTCTTGAGCATTTACTCCAGGTACCCAAGAGAAATGAAAACATATGTCTACACAAAAACTTTTACACAGATGTTTACAGCAGCATTAATCATAACAGCCAAAAGGCAGAAACAACTCAAATGTTCATTAACTGATGAACAGATAAATAAACTGCAGTATATCCACGCAAGGGAATATTGGTTGATCAGAAAAAGAAATGAAGTACTGATATATGCTACACCATAGATGAACCTTGAAAACATCATGTGGACTTAAAGAAGCCAGACACAAAAGACCACATTATGTCTGATTCCATTTACAGACAATGTCCTGAACAGGCAAATCCACAGAGACAGAAAGTAAATTAGCCGTTGCCTTGGCCTTGGGGTTTTGAGAGGGAGGAAATGGAGAGTGACTATTAATGGGAGTGCTGTTTCTTTTTGGGGTGATGAAATTGATTGTGGTGGTGACTGCACAGCTCTGTGAGTACACCAAAAAACCATTCAACTGTGCACTTTGAAATGAGTGAATTGTATGGTATGTAAATTATATCCCAATAAAGCTGTTATTTTTAAAATAAAATAAAAAAAGAAAAGCCAACGTAACTTTTTTTCTTTTTTGATTGTCCTACTAAGTAAAAAAGCCAAAGTGATAAAACTTGCCTGACGTTGGACAACTTACTTTGTCTCTGGTGTCTCTGCACCTTATGAAGAAACAAGGCTCATTCCTGAGCCAAATGTTCTCTTTGCTCTGTGTGAGCAAAGGTGTCTGCACCATTTCATCGGAGGGGGAAAACCACTTGGACTAAAACCTCCTTGGTAATGTTCAAACTGGGAGTCAGGCCCGGTCTGCTGCCAGGCCAGGATCCATCTCACCCTAGCTGAATCTTTTTAAACTTTCCTGCTTTGGTTCTCCCCGTAACTCCAGCCTCTGTGCCATGGTCGATTTCTGAACACCTGCTATGTGCAAGGCTCGATGCCAGGCAGTTTTCACTCCTTTTCGTTCTCAATCCTCAATCCCCAGGGGAGACAGTCTCCCTTCCACACCACAGTGCCCAACAGATGCAGAGTTCATGCAAGGTGAGCAGGGTCCAAGGGCCTCAAAGTGGCACACAGGATTTGAACTCAGAACCAGAATCTGAGCTGTTTCTCTTGTTCCTCCACCTGGGTTTTTCAAATGGGGTCCATGGTCATATTCTTGGGTTCCATGAGTTTGCTACAAACAATTTAAAATGTGTTTAGCTAGATGGTAAAGAATATAGACCAGCATTTGGGGGATTATAAGTGATAACCATCTGCTAACTGAGTACTGCCCGGGTGTTTCAAGGCCCCTGTATTTCCACTCACGTTAGGATTTCTTTAGCTGTGTGGGTGATCGGAAACACACTGGCTGACAGTATTAGTTTCCTGGGGCTGCCATAACAAAGTGCCACTAACTGGATGGCTTCAAATAACAGACATCTATTGTCTCACACTTCTGGAGGCTTGACATCAAGGTGTGGGCAAGGCCACATTCCCCTTGAGGTGCCAGCAAAGGAACCATTCCATCCCTCTGTCCTCGGTTCTCTCGTGGCCGCAGTCATTCCTTGGCTTGCAGGCACGACTAATTCTGTCTTCACATTTTAGGTGTTCTCCCTTCGTCTTCACAACACCTTTCCTTTGTGCATATCTGTCTCCCAACTCCCTCCTTTTATAAGGATACTGGTGAGTCATATTGGACTGGAACCCACCCTAAAGGCCCACTGTTAACTTAATTATCTCTGTAAAGACCTTATTTCTAAGCAAGGCCATATTCTGAGCTACTGGGGGTTTGGGCTGTGTAAAGGAAAAATTCTCTCCTGAGTCTCTTTTCTCACACTACTACCATACTTCTGGTCACCACATGTGTGGGGTGGGGGGAGGGGCGGTTCCCACACCAAACAATTCTACACCACCAGCTGGGTGTCCTACAATTTAACTGCATTCTGACATTACCTGCCTGGAGATAGCATCAGATCCCACAGGTTGAGGACTTGGTACGGAAGACCGCCTCCCACCCTTTAGACACCAACTGCAAGCCCAGGTTGTAAGTTACCACTGCTTCTGGCCAACCAGCTATAAACTGGAGGTTCTCATGATTCCCTCTTCATGTTCATCAGCTAGAGCAGCTCACAGAACTCAGGTGAACGCTGACTAACTGGATTAGTGGATTACTGTAAAAGGACATAATTCAGGAACAGCCAGCGGGAAGACAGGCACAGGGCAAGGTATGTGGGAAGGGCAGCCGAGCTTCTGCGCCCTCTCTGGGAGCTGCTCTCCCCATGTTCACCAACCAGAAGCTCTCCCGTCCATCTGAGCTTTTATGGAGGCTTCATTACTAAAGCAAATGAAACCATGGGCCACTGGTGATTACATCAACCTCCAGCCTCTCTCCTTTCCTGGAGGAGGATGGGGCTGAAAGTTGGTTTCCATGGCAAGCAGCTCCCTCCTTAGGGGCTTTCCAAAAGTCACCTCCTTCATGTAAACTTTTTGATTGAAAAGGCTTCTTTAAATGAATAACCAGACACCCATCAGTTTTATCCCTCTCAAAACTTAGGAAATTCCAAGAGTTTTAGGAGCTTTGTGTCAGAAACAAGGACAAAGTCCAAATGTACATTTCTTCTTCTTATTGTTATTCTATTAGAGTTGTTCCAATTTTCCCCTTTGTCCTCCTCCACCAGCCCATCCTCCCACTCCCATAGTCAATCCCCTCACCATTGTCCATGTCCATGGGTCATTCACGCATGTTCCTTGTCTAGTCCCTTCCCCTTCTTTCCACAATTACCCCCTCCCCAACACCCATCTGGTCACTGTCAGTCTGTTCCTTGTTTCCATGCCTCTGGTTCTTTTTTGCTTATTTTGTTCATTGGATTCCTCTTGTGAGATCATATGGTATTTGTCTTTCACTGACAGGCTTATTTCACTAAGTATCATACTCTCCAGTTCCATCCATGTTGTCTCAAATGGTAGGAGTTCCTTCTTTCTTTCTGCTGCTTAGTATTCCATTGTGTAAATGTACCAGTTTTTTGACCCACTCATTTATTGATGGGCACTGAGGCTGCTTCCAGTGTTTGGCTATCGTAAACAGTGCTGCTATGAACATAGGGGTGCATAGGTTCTTTTGAATTGGTGTTTTGGGATTCTTAGGGTATAATCCCAGCAGTGGGATCACTGGGTCAAAAGGCAGTTCCATTTTTAGCTTTTATTTCTTATTATAAAGCACAATATCAGACTTCAAAATATCTTTTCGGGGGTGGGGGAAGGATACAATTTAACTCATAACACTGACTTTAACTGTAAATGATGTAGCAGTTCTAGATGAAAATCAAATGATATCTCAGTGAACAAAGGTTTCACATATAATTTTTCTAACAGAATAGTTAAGGAACTGAGTCTTCCCATATGATATAGTAGATAAGAGAAGCATTCCAAATGCATAAAAAACAAACAAACTCTGCTCTGTAGTAGTCACTATGTACTGCACTGACACTGAGGAGCAATTTAGATGATCCGTATATAAAGTTGATGTTAATTTAAATTGTTACTATGTTTGAACTGATACAGAGAGATCTGATCACTGGGGAGGAGGAGGGAGAGGCTATAGGAGGAGGCAATGGTAAACAGTCTAGGATGGGATTGGCTGAGAAGCTGAACACCCCCAGAGCGCATAGAATTGTGGGCTACGTTTGAAATAAAAGAAGGGCTCCTGGGCTCTTGGGCTCTCGGGCTCGTGGGCAGTCTTTGGGGCACACTGTCTCTCTTCTTCCTTGAGGATGCCTGGATGATTGTGCTGCAGCTGCCTGTGTTTCCCAATGGATGGTATTTTGGATGGGAAGGAACTCCGGGTACAGCTTAGGATTGGGCTGGCCTGGCAGATGGTGGCAGGGTTATTCTTCTTTGGGTGTTCTAGAGGGAGCATGCTCTGAGGCAGAAACCTGCCATTCTTTCAAAATACTGTAGCTTTTGTATTCTATTGTTTTAGTTTGTAAACTAACCCTATAGAAATAATTAAAATGAACAGTGGGAATGATAGGAGAACTCAGGTATTAAACTGTTTAGCCTTAATTGACAGGCTTAAGTGATACGCACGTAGAAAGTTGTTAGTCCAGGAAAAAATAAACAACTGGGACTATATCAAATTAAAAAGCTTCTTCATGGCTAAAGAAACCCTCACCCAAATGAAAAGGGAACTAACTGTATGGGAAAACATTTGCCAATGATGCATAAGACAAGGGTTTAATCTCCAAAATATATGAAGAACTCATATGACTCAACACCAGAAAGACACACAATCCAATTAAAAAATGGGCAAAGGACCTGAACAGACACTTCTCCAAGGAGGACATACAGAGGGACCATAGGCATATGAAAGAATGTTCAACATCACTAGCCATCAGAGAGATGCAAATTAAAACCACAATGAAATACCACCTCATACCAGTCAGAATGGCCATCATCAATAAATCAACGAACAAGTGCTGGCGAGGATGTGGAGAAACGGGAACTCTACTGCACTGTTGGTGGGAATGCAGACTGGTGCAGCCACTGTGGAAAACAGTATGGAATTTCCTCAAAAAACTAAAAATGGAACTATCTTTTGACCCAGTGATTGCACTGCTGGGATTATACCCTAAGAATCCTGAAACACCAATTCAAGTGAACCTATGCACCCCTGCGTTCATAGCAGTGTTATTTGAAATAGTCAAGTGCTGGAAACAGCCTAAGTGCCCATCAGTAGATGAGTGGATCAAAAAACTGTGGTACATTTACACAATGGAATACTAAGCAGCAGAAAGAAAGAAGGAACTCCTACCCTTTGGTACGGCATGAATGGAACTGGAGAGTTTTATGCTTAGTGAAATAAGCCAAGAGGCAAAAGACAAATACCATATGATCTCACATATAAGAGGAACCTAATGAACAACAAAGGAGCAAAATAGAACCAGAGACATAGGGACAAGGAACAGACTAACAGTGACCAGAGGGGAAGGGGATAATAGTGGAAAGAAGGGGAAGGGACTGGTCAAGGAATGTGTATGAATGACCCACGGACATGGACAACAGGGTGGGGACTGACTGTGGGAGTGGTGGGGTGGGATGGGTGGAGGGAGGCAAAGGAGGAAAAATTGGGACAACTGTAATAGAACAATAACATATTTAATTTAAAAAAGAAATAAGATAAAGCTAGGAGAACTCAGGTGTTACAGTGTTTAGCCTTAACTGATAGGCTTAAGTGATTAAAGCTGTAATGTTAACTAAAGCGTTAAAAGAGTTTAGCTTTAATTAATAGGTTTAAGCAACTAATGCATGTGGAAAGCTGTTATTCCAAAACTGTGACCGTTTTGAATAAGAGCTCCTTTCCTTTATCACCAAATCTGGCCTCTGGAATTTTGTTTAGAGGGTGGTGGTGGCAGCAGGACCCCAACTGCTGTTTGGTAATAATATTTCTAACAGTAACTCACATGTATTTGTTTGAAATTTTTCTTAAGAAAATGTTGGGGAATAATTTCCTCAGACTGTTGATGAAATCTGTTGCCAAAATCTTTATTCTTAAAGAACACCTAAGTAAAAACACCAATTAGCATCTCTGAACAAACATTTCTCCACAAGCCAAAAGCGGGAAGAAGATAAATTTTAAAATATGGAAATAAGAGTACATGTCTTCCCTAATTAGACTTATTTAAATAAAAATGTAGCCAAGGCCCTAACTAATCACTTGATATCCTTAAACACTGAACTCTGAAAAGAAAAAGTCCTGTGGTCTGTTGGAATGTGTGAACTCAAATATTACAGTAACATCTATGCATGACACTCTTAATTCATTCTTTCCTTCCTTCCATTTCTCTAGTCGTCCAAGCATTTATGTGGCATCATGTGCCCAGCACTGGATATATAATCCCTGCCCACTCTGTGGTGGGGAGAGAGACAAGGGACCACAAGTGACAATTCCTGTTTCCCAGCAGACTTGGTACAGCTGGGTGGGGAGCAGCCAAGCCGGTGTGAGATGAGAAAAGGGAGTCAGCTAAGGCCCTTTCACTACATACCTTAAGCCAGTGGTTCTCAACCTTCCTAATGCTGCGACCCTTTAATACAGTTCCTCATGTTGTGGTGACCCCCAAGCATAACTAACGCATAGTGATTAATCACAAAAACAATATGTAATTATATATGTGTTTTCTGACGGTCTTAGGCGACCCCTGTGAAAGGGTCGTTTGACCCCCAAAGGGGTCGCGACCCACAGGTTGAGAACCGCTGCCTTAAGCCTTCAAGATCCTTCTAAATTCAGTATTACACTTAATTTTTACACAAGGAAACTGTAGTTCAAATGGGTTGAGCAAACTGCCTAAGATGATCTGACAAAGCTTGTAAGGATTTAAAAACTAGGCCATTGTCCCCAAAGCCTGGCACTACACTGCCCCCTCGGAGCTCTTAGCATACCCACGGAGGGCTTTAAATGGCCTTTTCTTACAAGATCTGGCTCCTCCTTATCACCTACACTGCGTGCATCCTAGGCCAAGCCACTCTCCTCTCCTCTCAGGACTCCCTGCGAGCTCCTGCCCACCTTTGGTCCAGCAGCCAAGGTGGCCTGTGTAGCATGAACTGGCCTCCCCACTACCTCTCAGACCGCGTGTGCTTCCTCATCCTGCTCCTTCCACACAGCCTCTTGGATGCTCCTCAGACAGGACAGGCACGCTGCTGTCTCAGGGGGCCTACTTGCCTGTCCCCTCGCCCTGGAACGCTCTTCCTTGAGTCTCCTACTTACAACTGCTTCCTCTGCCCTCTCACCTCGGCGCTCCCCAGCCTGCTTTCCTTGATGGTTTCTCAACATTGCAGTGATCATTTAACTCTGAAGTCATACATTTAAATACTGTATATTTTACCTCCTGGTCTGGTTTGTCTATCTCGCCTTAACCAGGATATAAGCTTGATGAGGGTGGAGATTTTTGTCTTGGTCCTTGGGATGCCTGTGCATATCTGTTGAATCAGGGTGAAAGCAGAACGGTCACAGCGTGATCCGTACCTGTGCTGCTGATGAGCGGCTCTGGCCTGACATCTCCCACAGACTATGCTCCTGACCTGGAGCAAGGGGGGAGGAGGAGACAGCTGGGTGGTGAGGGGTGTGAAGAAGCCAAGCCAAGGGAGCTCATTCTTAAACCCAGCACCCTGAAAGATGCCTGAGTGACTCCTTTTCCATGCCCCATGCTACGGAAACAGAGGCCCCACCAATTCCAACACCATTGCCAAGGAAGCGGGGCCAAGGACCCCAGAGCTCTCACTCTCACTGTGTGTGTGGTCACGGGTCAGGGGGACCCTCAGACCAAGAAGTCAGGGGAACTGAAGGACAGCACACTTCCTGTTTTCTCTCAAAGTGCTAATCAGCGGAACTCTCTGCTGGGGCACTCAAGGAGGCCCGTATTTTCCCAAGTTAAGCTACACCTGTTCACACAAGGGCTCTTTTCTTACGCTGGCCTTGTGTACACCAGCTCTATGAGCTACCAAAAGAAAACCTCAAGGGTTCAATTCTCCAGGAGTTCTTCGATAGCAAAAAGTGGACTCTGAACTTGCCTTCAAGGTGATGCGAAGAAGCAAGACATTCTCAGCATCTGCGATGGATGAGGAAGAAGCAAGCACAACAGGATAGTACAAGGTCAAACAGCAAAAGCCTTCAGAACATGGGAGATGGAATGCTTTTCCCGTGAGGAGCCTGCCACAGGGCACATGATGCCTGCCAAACTCCCACTCACCCTCATTCTGATCCCTTGTAAAAATCCTGGCCTGTGGATTACACTGATTGTGACCTGGGGGGAGGGGTGGGGCGTGCGGAAATGAAGGGGACGCCCAATGATAAGGGGAAACCCATGGCAATTGATTTGCAAAGTTCTAAGCACTTAAAAGGTGGCTTTCAGTTCTGAAATTCTATGAAGAAACTAAAATACTATTTCCAAAAAGCAAATAAACCCCCCACTGAGAGAAGGTACCATAATTTCTTGAGTTTGCATCAGTCTGTTTTCTGTAGTTAGAAAAAAAAGGTGACTGGCTTGGGTTACAAAGGCAGTACTTCACTATAAAAACCTGCTGGTTGCCATGACAATTACCATCTCTTCCTCTCTTTTCTGCAGCATTCTTCCTCCATCTGAGTCAAATCAAAGACCCTATGTGCAGTGCCCATGATTTAGTATTTCCTTTGTATGAGGATATAAAAATATATATACACATACACAAAATACACATCAAAGGGCTCATTACAGATGAACTAGAACCTCAAACGTTGTCGTCTCTCCTCCACGGCCAATAGTAACGTCCTACAAACAACTATCAGGAGACATCACTGCGGGAGGGTGGAATAGGAAGTGGGTAAGCCCACACCTATTCCTTCCGGTCTAGAGCCTCACAGGATGGGCTCTGGGCCCGTTCTTTCCAGAAGGGTCCAGTTGAGGCCAGGGCTCGCTGGAGCACTGTCACTATCTGTCTGTGGGTCTGTCCTCCCAGCCTAAGCTCCTTACAGGCAGTGTCCACACCTGGCCAATTTCGGGGCCTAGCTCAGCCCGGGGCGCACCCTGGAGCATCCAGGACAAGGAACGGAGCTCTGGGATGAGGCAGCCTTTCTTCCTTTTTTCTGCTGAGATATCAAGTTTAAGCCTAGCCTGCTTCAAATCATCTTAGGGATTCCCCCAAGGTATAAAAACATGCAAAATCATGCAGAGGAATGAAATACAACAACCTCAGGATGCAGAGACCTCTGAGGAAGTAGGAAGGGAGAAGGCATCCAGGTAGGTGGATCTACAACCATTCGCTTCTTAAAATCAAGTGACAGAAATCTGATGCAAATGTGGCAAAATTTAACATCTGTTAAATTGAGGAGGTAGGTATATAGGTATCATATGTTTTTAAATGTATTTTTCCATGTTTGAAGCTTTTAGTAATTAAAAATAAACTTGTCTGCTAATTATTGTACTTAACCAGAACAACTTGGTTAAATTAAGGATTTGATCTGGGATTTCCTCATGCTCAGAACATTCTCCACTCTGTGAATCTGATTTACTTTTAAATATGGTGTAAGTTGCTGTTTCAGATGGGCCATTACCTTATAATTTTGGAATCTGATGTCGATGCATTTACTTCCACAGGATATTAATTTCAACCTTAAATTCAACAACCAAAGCAAGCATAACCTTAAGAAAATGAAAATCCACTGAGAGTTTAATAAGCTAGCGCCCTAGACAAACATACTGGCTCATTTTAGGCTACTGTGTAAATAAACTAAGGAGTAATTATTATAAAGAATTATTTACTAACAAAGTTATTGTGGTTTCTGAAATGTGCTAAGTATCAGAGAACATGAAATTATCTTTGTACACAAATTTGTGTCTCTGTCTTTCAACAGTATATGTGTGATTCTTATTGGTTGAATTTGTTATCATTAAAATTACCCCAAATGTGCAACAAATTATTTTGGAAATAAAGGCTGAGAAGGCACCAACATTTAATTTAAAGAAAGCCACATAAATACAAGACTATTTCATTCATTTCCTATTTTCCAGAAATGTCTGTTGGAATGGTGGGCTGTTTGCAAAACTGTCCTTAAACATCAACGAGGCTGAAGGGTTCTCATTTTAAGTCCTTTTAAAATAAGAGCTAAATTTGAGCCCCAAGTATTTACGACACTTTTAAATGGCCTGAGTGCTAGTCAAATTTCTCATTAGTAGAATTTATATACTCCCACCCACCCAAACAGCAGAGCATTTCTGGGTGCTAGACACAGATATAATGATTTGGTATAAATAAGAGCCCTCGTGGCTCCCCCAGGTGGAAACAGGACATAAATGAGACACTTTAATGAAAGAAGACTTGCTTTAACTTCAGGGCCTACATACCCAACCGATGCTAATTCAGTCAGTAACTCTAAATTGCTCAGCATTTGAGGTAAAAACTTTGGCTGGCTTTATACAACAAATATTACATGATAATTTGCTTAAGTCAAAAGGTTTTTACAAGCATGGTGCCTTTTCCAAATGAAAGCACATGTAATAATGTTGGAATATGCATTCCAACATTAATAGGCTCTTGAGTCAGGGTATGAAAAATGAAGTGTTGGTTTCTGAGTACAGTCAACAGTTTTAACCTCCCTCTGTGTAAGATGCAGAGATTACAAAGCAGGTGAAACTCTCAATAATTAACACAGGTGTGTATAACAACCCCTAAATATCCAGTGATATTTAGCAAACCACAGGGGTAACTTACAAATAAAGTAATTGAGCCAAATAAAAAAAACAGCTTATTACTTATAAACACAAAATCTCGTATTCATTATTCTAACGTGAGTGACAAATCAACTTACATTTCCTAGTACCTAGGACAGCACAAGGGTGCTAAATATATTTACTAAGTGAGAGGAAGACAAGCTGGGAAGTGGTCTGCTCCCCACAGAACACAGGCTGGGCCCCTGCTCATCCATCTCCCTAGCTGGGAGGGTGACCACAAGTGAGGAGGGTAGCAATGACAGTTTGCTTAGGAAGCAACAACACACATTCTTTATCCTATGACAGCATTTGCAAACACATGAAAGGGCCGGATTCTATACTAAGTAGAAACTGAGAAGGAAAATCTTATTCAAAAGAGAACTGAAGAAAAACATCAAACTTGACCATCTCTTGGTTGTTCCTTACTGCAAATGACACTGGAGTCACACCTGTCTCAAAGTTTCTGAATGCAGGAGCAGAGTTCTCAGACTGCCCATTTCAATCCCTGGTTTTGGGGGAAGAGGAATGTCAATCCAGAATAAATGCAACAAAAATATATCTTTTGGTTTGTTTTAAAACCCAGAGAAAAAGTAGAAATTTATAAAAATAAATATATAAAATAAATACATAAATGTTAAATATATCTAATATATTTTTTTATATTTTTATATTTATATGTGTAAACAAAATATAAAAATATAATTTAAAAAACTATGCAAAAATGGTGTTGGGATAACTATGTCATTTACATGTAGACGTGTTAAAGGAAAAGAAATTCTAACTGGATCAAAGATCAAAACATATAAAAATAAAAATCATAAAATATAGAAGAACATGGTGTTTTGATTTTTTTAAAGAATCTCAAAGTATGAAAGGCCATTCTAAGAATGACACAAACCTAACATTTTTATATTTCCTTATGGCAAAGTCTGGTTACTATTTTATTCACTGTTTGCTACATGCTTCTCTATACTCAGCATGCACACAACATGTCATTAGGCCAGTGTAGTAGGGAGAATTCTAAGATGGCCCCAGGATTCCCACCTGCTGGTGTATACACCCTGTATTTTACCCTCCTCTTTCATGTGACAAGACTTGTGAATATGATGGAATTTCACTCTCATGATTATATGTCATTATATGGCAAAGGTGAAAGAATTTTGCAGATGTAATTAAGGTTCTCTATTAGTTGACTTTAGTTAATTAAAAGGTGAACTACCCGAGTGGGCCAGGACTAATCAGGTGAGTCCCTTCAAAGAGGGTCTAGAGGGAAGAGATAAAATACAATAGAGATGCTCTCCTGTCGCCTTGAAGAAACAAATTACCAGGTGGTGAAGGGATCAACTGGCAGGGAACAGTGGATGGCCTCTGGGGGCTGAGTCAGTCCTACAGCTGCAAGGAATTTAATTTGGTAAAGAACCAGTGAACTTAGAAGAGGATTCCAAGTCTTCGAAGATACTGTAGTATCCGACACCTTGATTTTAGGTCAATAAAACTCTGAGAAGAGGATGCAGGTAAGCTGTGCCTGGACTCCTGGCCCACGGAAACTGTGAGATGATAAATGGGTGCTGTTTTAAGTTGCTGAATTTATGGTGATTTGTTACACAACAGTAGAAAATTAATACAGTACAGTCAGGAACAACAAACTGGAAAATATGTATGTGCAAAACAATTTACTTAATAAGTAAAACATTTCTACAAATTAATTTAAAAGATTAGTCACCCAATACACAAATTGCCAGAGTATAAAAAAAAAAAAAACAAAACAGTTTACAATACAAATGTTTTCTAATTATGTAAAAATATGATCAACCTATTGTAGTACAGATGTAACCATGGGGAGATTCTGGGGGAGGTATAAATGAACACATATCTCTACTATTTTTTTTGCAACTTTCTGTAGGCATTTACTTCAAAATATAAAGATTTTAAAGATGATCAACTTCATTCGTATCAAGAAAATATAAATTAGAATGAGCTACCAGTTTTCACCTATCAGATTGGCAAGGATCAAAAAAATTTAAAATACACAGTGTCAGAAAGATGTGAGCTGAGACATGTTTATACAAGAATGGTAATATAAACTGTACCAGTTCTGTTCACTGCTGCACCCTCAGCTCCTAGTGTCTGACACAAAGTAGGTACAGTGTTCAATTTGGCAATATCATAATTTAAAATGCCTAGGCCCTTTGCTGAGAAATTTCATTTTTAAGAATATAGAGCTCACTATCATTCTGCCCCATGTGCGAAAATGATGTCCAAGGGCAGTCACTGAAGTGCCTGATTAGAAGCAGTATACACGCCCTTCAAAAAGGAAATGGTTAAATAAATTATGACACTCTTGCAATCCTGTTCAGCAATTAAAACAAGACAGATTAACCTGCACTGATATAAACCAAGAGTAGAAGGTTATCCAGCTTCTCAAGCCCCACAGTGCAACTTTACAACACACCCTCACTCACTGTTTACAAAGCCCCAACTACCAGGCTCCATGCAGGTATAAAAAGACTGTGACCACTCCCATCTGAAAGGATGGAGCAGGTGCCCACAGGCACAGAGGCCAGGCGTGGGAGTCCACAAAGAAGGAGACCAGAGTCCAAGGCAGGCAGTGGGTGAAAGACAAAGGTCAGATGAGAGACTCTGGGTGTCAGGCTGAGAAACTGAGATTCTGCCTATTGAAGGATTTAAAGTCAGATATTGACAAGACACTATGCCAAGCATACACTTGCTGTAAAAATAAAGGAGTGGCCCAGCTGGAGAAGTTCATAATCTGGAGACCATCTCTGGTTTCATTAGAGGTGTCTTAAGGTACCTTATCTTGTATACTTGTGGTAAGCTGAGTCACCCTCAAACACCCCTTCAGCTCATGTCCTCAGCAGCATGGAGTCCTCTTCAGCCATCCTAGGGGGTGGTTTCAAGAGATACCAGACATTTTCCTCAAATGCAGAAACATTTACAAGTAGCCCTCTCAAGCACTTGGACAAGTTTCACTCCACGGTGTCCTTTCTCTAGCTCCACACACAACACTGAATCAAAGCAGCTGACTATTAGACTGCACTTGTTCTATCTTCTCTCAGTCTTCTGTGCTTTTAAGGGTCAAAGTTTTTAAGCACTTTGATGCCAACAGAGCTTGAACAGCTCTTACTGAATGGGCCCCATATTTTCAGATAAATTGAAATCTATGCCAGCTAGTGATTCAGTCTCAAATAGAGGCCACCTGTTCCAATTAGTGAGACTAAAATAGTACACCACTATCTGAAGTCGAGCTCCAGGCCTTCTGGATTATCACATTATCTTTACAAAGACAGAAAAAAAGAAGCGTTTGGGCTCAATACACAGCTGCACACATTGGAGTAAGTACATTGAGGTGCTGAAGCATAGTTTTCGCTAAGGGCATACTTTGTTTTCTAGACATGTGCTTATGTCAACACTTCCGTGAAAGGCTGCAGCACTATTTAATTCCCTCATATTACAACAAGCCTTGCCCTGGCTGGTTTAGCTCAGTGGATTGAGCGTCGGCCTGCGAGCTAAGTGTCGCTGGTTCGATCTTCCAGTCAGGGTACATCAGAGAAGGAAAACTCTGACTCCAAAAAACCTCCGCTGCCTTGCGGCATACCTCTTCAGGAGAAAGGCTAAGGGAGTAAACCCCGACAGAAAATCCGGAGCCGGAGTCCCTAAGGCGGTTTGACGTTGTAGTCAACACCGGCAACTCCTGCGGCGCACCTGAACCCAAGCTGTATCGACTCTGTCTTTCCCTTGGACCCTTCAGCTGCGAAGAGAGGGGGGGTCTGCTGCATGGGCAACAGCAGACCCTCCATATTACCCTGCCCAGGCTCTGTAGCTTCAGCTTCATTACAAGATGTCGATTCAACACGGGAGGAGACAGATACCATGTCACTCCCGAGTCGGACTGCACAGCCATTCTCGGCGGTGCAGATAGACTCTTAAGAAGCTACACCATCGTCTCTCGAGACGGACGGCTGCCGACGACAACAAGCCTACATACACATCTTCATTAGATTCAACTTTACTTCAGAAAACCACAGAGCTTACACTTCTTCTCCACCTGCCACTTTCTGTTCTTGCTTGAAATCCCCAAAGAACCCTGAGGCCTTCTATTGCCTCAGCTTCTCTCAAGGCATCAGAAGACTAGAGACACACACACCCTGCCTGGAAGAGGCACAGCTCTCATTTTTCCAACCTCCACTGTCCAGGTATTCCTGCGCAGACCAGACTGTCTTCAACTCACCAGAGTGGGCTTTTGTTCATCCCAATCCTCAATTACCCAAGTTTTAACAATCCATGAAAAAATATTTCTAAGCAACTTCTAGGCCATGTTTCATAAAAGCATGAGAAGAGACGATACATTAAGACCCGTGTTTCCCCAAGAGATTCTGAATTATTCAGGCGACATTCAATGAAAGCATTCAATAACACAGGGTCACAGGGAGCAGCAGGTCATTGCCTTGAAAACAATCCTCAACCCAATCCAGGTGATTCAGTCCAGGAGCAGTTCCTGTTTGGTGCTACAGCTCTCCAACAAAGCTCCCGCATTTCCTACGAATCCTTTTCATTGGCACTGCAGGCCTGAGAGTGTCACACAACATTTAGCTAGAATAGTAACATTGATACTTTAAAAATAAATTTAAGTTTTAAGGAGTGAATTGATTTAGAAATACTAAGTAAATAATTGTACAGGTGGTGCGAAGCTGTGTGTAGGTGTGGGAATGACTGAAGCTTGGGAAACTCTCTGGAAGACAATGAATGACTCAACTGTCAGAGCAACAGATGCTGTAATGGGTCTCCTGACGCCACTTCTCACGGTTGTTCTGCTAAGTGGAAGAGTTGACATTCAAGTCTGACTCCCAAGTCCATACTCTTAACTCTTCGTACTAATCTCAAACCCAGAAGTAAACTAAGGGGATAACGAGAGAAAGGTGACCTGAGAAAATCTGAGAAGTAAACCACTGGCTGTGGTGTGTGAGTGGGCTGACTGAGGAAGTTCCCGAGCATCTGGTTTGGGGAGCGCCTGTACGGGAATAGCTTTAACCAGGAATGGGGGTGGACATTTGAGAGAATGAATTAAGCTCGATGTATATACTTTGAGGTGCTTGTGGAACATCTAAGTACAAACGTCTTAAGCCACATCTTACTTCAGGGCTGGGCTCCAAGTCAGAGCGTAAGGCAGAAATCATACAGAATTTGCCCCAGAGAGACACTTCACTGGGGGTCGGCACTGCACGCACCTCCCCTCAACAGGCCAACAAACCCTCTCTCTGTCTTCCCCCCAGTGTTGGAGCAGTATCGGACGCTGTTTCTGTGTTGAGCGGCCATGTTGTATGAAAATTACATATCCTAAAGACACCAGGGGCTGGAAGATGCTCTCAGTGAGAGACTCACAGGAACAGAGAGCTTCAGAGGGAAGAGAAGACTCAGGTGCAATTCTGAACTAAATACATATAAGATATACTCATGACTTGTGCATCTGGCCTATGTTTGTTCCCAATACCCTAGCCCAACATATGGAATTTGTTTCTCAAAAACTTTCTTTTGAGGAAAAAAACCCAACTAAAAGAGACCTCATTCAGAAAAGATTACTTTAAAAAAGTGGCAGCAGATCTAGTGCAGCTCAGTAGTTTGGTGTATGAATTACCACCCCTTCTCATCCCAACCCTGCAAAATTCTGGAAATAAGTTCAGAAAGATGATGGCCTAATGCTAAATCATTTAAATTCACAGCCCCCTCCCCCCAAGGGAGCTCACAAAATTTTAAATCTGTTCCATTATTTCTCTACTGAAAACTTTTAAATTCGTTTCTACCTTTATTAATTTTGAAATGTTTATCCCATATAACTTAGCAATTAACTTGGTATTCAAAAATATTTAAAGCACTTTTCTTTTCAGGAATTCTAAGACAGTAGCTGGTATAACAGTTAGTCCTAACCAGTCTGTATTAGTTACATAATTTTACTGGATACAGTCTGGTTGGATGCCACTTTTCTATACCTGCAAATGGAATGGTCTGGAGTTTATGCCTCAACTCCCTTTCAGTTCGAACACAGTAAAACCTTTAGGTCTAACTTTACAACCCTCTGCCTGAAATATGAGAAGGGCACACCTTCAGTCCAGGGAGGCTGAGTCCTACAGGAAGGTCTGGGGACACCAGATTGTTGCAACAAGGAAGCGCCACCCTTGTTATGTCCTTCAACTCCTCATCCTCTGCAGATCAAATATCAGGCTAGAAGCTGGTGTTTTAACTCTGTTCTTAAATCATGAGTTTATTTAACATCCTTTAAGACTTCCCCAAACTATCAGCAAAATTCTTACATCCTAGGCATTACAGAAGATTCCTAGGTTATCACTCTAAATCAGTGGTTCTCAACCTTCCTAATGCCGCGACCCTTTAATACAGTTCCTCATGTTGTGGTGAGCCCCAACCATAACTAAAGCATAGTGATTAATCACAAAAACAATATGTAATTATATATGTGTTTTCCAATGGTCTTAGGCGACCCCTGTGAAAGGGTTGTCTGACCCCCAAAGGGGTCGCGACCGACAGGTTGAGAACCCCTGCTCTAAATCATTTACTCATCAGATGTTTACCAGGGATATATGACTACATGCAAAGGACTGGCAAAGGGCTGTGTCATAAGAGTCGTGAACACACCACTGGCTAGGTGCCCTGTAGAAGCTGTACACACCCACTTCCAAGCACCCAGCAGGTTTATTAAGACTGAACTGCTCTCCAGTACTCCCTTCAGAGGGAGAAGATAGGAAAGTGGTTAACAGCAAGCTCTGGAACTAGATCTCGGTTCATCAAATGCTAGCACTACCATTTTCCTAATAGTCACAGCACCTTGGACTAATTACTTAACTGCCTGGACCTCAACTCCCTCAGCTGTAGAATTGAACTATAAATAGCATATCAGAGGGTGAAAGAGGGTGCATCTGAAGTGCTTGATATTGTGCCTGGCGTATAGTAGACTTAGAACACGTTAGCTCTCATCACTGCTACTGCATTGTTCTTTTCATTTATGTTCTTTTTGCTTCCTCACTGAGGAATAATCAATGCACACACTAGGTTTTCCTTCAAGCAGCATCCCTCTCCCCTCAAGTCAATGGAACAGTTGGATTACGCACAGATCATATATCCTGATGTTCCTTTTCTAAGGACAGTGATTCATGCTTCTCTTCCTTTCCTCTCACCTCCCCCTCCACTGAAAACATAAAAACACAGTAAGAAACAGCAGGGCTGAAAGCTGCAGCCTCTCCTAAGTCAAGACTGGGGCAATTTCCATGGAGAAGGACTCGGTTGATTTCTGACCTTAACAGCAGCCCTGGAGATTAAGGCAGTGGGTCTGAAGCAAAACACCCTGTGATCCAACTTGGTAGCAGCTGTTGTGGTGTTCCATAGCAGATGTGACAAGCCAGTGTGCTGGTGGTGGCCGGCAATTTGTTCTCCTCTAAAGGGAGAACTGGTGAGCTTGCAGCAAAGCAGAGCTCAAAACACACATACCACATCAATCTATCCACCCTAAATTTAAGAAAAATCCAACTTAGGAGACTCATCATTATTCACCATTCCTTTTATTAATTTGTCAGAATAAAGCAAGTCGCCGATTCAAAGTGTACTCACAAAATACTCAGTTCACCATTTGACTAGATCAGTGTCCCTATGACAGAAGTCTGCTTCCACTCTTCCTCGCTCCTGCCTGGGAATCGGGCATGTGGTCATCACCTACTGCATCACTGCCCAACCATTTCCACTGTGAGAAGGGCCTTTTCCTTGACTGCTTTTGGCCGTTACTCATCATTCATCTTTGGATCTATTTCCAAACCAAAGAACACTTATAGATGCACCACAGGTGGCCACCGTGGCTGACACAGGTGTTTTCTTCAGATGTTAGAGACTTGTACTTATTATCATCATTTCTTCCTGTAAGAAAGATGGGATTTCCTGGGCCAGAAGTAGAAATAAGGTACAACCACCAGATATGAAGCTTCTGGAGAGGTCAGACTGTTTCGTTTACCATTATATTACTGATCCCTAGCATGGCAGCTAGTATGTACACAGAAGGTGCTCAACGGGCATTTAGTGAATGAATGAAGCCTCCTGCGCTCAGAGTGCCGGTGTCTATAGTTTAAAACATGTAAATGACAAGCATGTGAACAGCCAATGTGATGAGAGAGGAGCAAATGCTACAAATACCAGAAAAGACTATACTGTTCACCAAATTGGCAGTCTTTCCATTTTAAGCTTATGATCACTTATTATACAGTAATAACAAAAATGGCTACTATCTACTGAGTTCTTACTGTGTACCTGACATTTCATAGAAATTATTGCATTTATCCCTGGTAACATCCCTAAGACATGGAAGAGGAATCTAAGACTTAGAAAGATTATAGGACCCAAGATGCCACCACTAGTCAGTAGCACTAAAAAACATGATAGGCTTTAACTATCTAGGGCATGAAAAAAAAAGTAGGAGTCTAATTATGTATGTTCTTTCTTTTAAAGTAGGGTTATATTATTTGCATCAAGTTAATATGCACCATTTCTGAGTTTTAGCCAGATGAAGTTTAAAAATGTGAATGATCCTGACTTGTCAGCTTAGAGACAATCACAGAACACATAGTTATATTCCATTTTCACTGAGGGGGGAAAAAATCTAGGTTAGTCCACCTGGCTATAAAAATAGACTTCTCCAATGTTAAAAGAGTAAACTGCCTCATTATTATTCCAGTCTCAAAGGCTTAACCAAGCTCAGCAAGAGAGACATGTATTTTCCCTGTTGTCTCTACAGGGTATCAATTTTGAACTAAAAAATATGACCATCTGGTAACAAAGAATTTGATCTCATTGAGTCTTAGGTTCTTCCTAGGAGGAAACTCCACATCTCTGAAAGGTTAATCCACTCTTCACAGGCACCCCAGGTCCTGTTAGTTATAGTTTTTTTAGGGGAGATATTTTACCAAATGAGTTCACAAAAAGAGTATTTTTTAAATACTGTATTAGATGATTTATTGCCAAGGAGAGGGTAACATCAAGAAATTAAACTTTTTGAATGTAAAGAAAACATGTCTTTATAAGCTACATCTAAGTGAATCCCACAAAAGAGGAGCTAGAATCATCTAACGGGATATTTTCTGCACAGGAAAATTGTTGTGGCTTTTCCCCTCATTACAGCAGGCTTATTGCAGCCTCAAGGACAGATTCAAAGTTACATCAGCTCCACTGGAGAAAAGTTCTGATGCAGTAACAAAATTTCCGCTCATTATCTCTATTCCTCATGTCTCAACAATAAAACCTTAAAAGCAGACAGTCAAGAAGTTCAAAGTGGAATCCTAGCAGAACTTGTGATTATTGTCTACTCAAGTTTTAGCCCTCCTCAGTTTGATTTCTTCTAGTCCTCACTAGATTTCGTTTGCCCAATAAGCTAATTTAGAATACTCAGTATATACTATAATGTCTAACTCAGTTTTAATACATGGTCCACTTAAAAATCAGGTATAATCATACACTGCATAACAAGGTTTTGGTTAATGATGGCCCACATACATGACCATGTTCCTATAAAATTATAATGGAGCTGAAATTTTTCTATTGTGCAGTGACATCTCAGCCACTGTAATGTCATAGTGCAACACAATACTCACAAACACGTGGGGATGCTGGTGTAAACAAACCTATTGCACTGCCACTCATATAAAAGTATAGAACTTACAATTATGTACAGTACATAACACTTGATAATGATAATAAATGCTACCGCTTTATGTATGTACTATAGTCTACTTTTTATCATTCTTTTAGACTGTACTCTTTCAACTTATTTTAAAAAGTGTGCTGTAAAACAGCAGCCGTATTATGCTGGCAGGAGCCTCGTACAATGCATCTTGTGTTTACTGGGTCTGTTGATTGCATCATTTTCTCTTGTTCTTGATTTAATCTCATGTTGTTTTGCACAATAACATGCTGTACTCTACTACACTATACAGCCTAGGTTTGTAGTAGGCTATACCATCTGGGTTTGTGTTAGTACATTCTCTACAGGAGTGATCAAAAGTAGGTTTACAGTTGTAAGTACGGAAAACACATTTTATTCTTGTATTGTTATTTTCCATACAAACAACTGTAAATCTCCTTATGCCCCCCCAATATATTCATACAACAATGGGATTGTCTAATGACCCATTTCTCAGAACTATCCTGTATCCCATCATTAAGCAGCATATAGCTCTATGACCAATGTAGTAGGTATAACATCATAGGTAAATTTAAAAAACTAAGAAACCCCCTTCACATAATGTTGTGGCACTTGAACAGAAAAGAAGGGAGTAGAAACAGAACAACAGCAGATACAGCACAGAAACTGAGCCTGCATTAAGTGACCCGTTTGCTTTGCCATTTTTCGTCTGTAAATAGTTGAGGTAAAAAGTTTATCACCACTGTTTTACGGATTATGAAGACGGAGTTTTGGTGAGTTCTGCCAAAATGTTTAAATGAGCTCACAGTGAGCCATCCATCCCTCAAAGATTACTAATCTTGTTTACACCAAGATTATCACTGTTGTGACAAACAAAACCAAGCTTCCACACTTTCTTCAAGTCTGAAATGTCTTCTGTCAACAGCAACATTAATGTAGACTCCCCCAATTACCGATGCTTTAGAAATAAAGACCTTTGTCTTTCTTCATAGTTAACCTTGTTAACTAGCAGTCATCCTTCCAAGAACTTCTAAGTGTAGGTAAACAAGATTTTTTACCAATGCTTTCTTACAAATGGAGTTTCTGGTTACTTTCATAACAAATTGTTATGACACTTTTAAAGAAAGTGCAAAAAATAAGAGAATTCTTTTGGGGGGGAGAGTGGAATGGATGCAGGAGGTATTATTCCACCAAATATATTTAATCTGTAACAACTTAAATCATTCTGCTAAACTGATTAACAGATGCCAAAGGAAAAAGGGAAAGCAAGTAAATATACCAGGGATGTGTCACTTCACTTCTGGGGCAATTGATAACTTCCTTGAATTACGATTAAACACCCAAATCCTGCACATGGGGCAGCACCACATTTCTGTCACTGTTGCTACTTTTCCCATCCGATTGGGCTCTGGATCTGGGAGTTGGTGAGCCAAAATTTGAGCGCTCCTGTATCTCCGTGAACTTTATACAGAGAGGCTGACGCTCAAACGCTGAGATCGCAGACAAGCGAGTAGTTAGCTGAGCAAAGGACAAATCCAAGTATCTCCTGCCAGAACAAATGCCAGGGTGGAGGAGGTGCTGTCCCAAATGGCACTTCAATCGGCCAAGGGGTGAATCGGCCAGGACGATTCAACAGCCCAGGAGGGCAAAGGTATCCGGGAGGGCGGGGGGAGGCTGCTTCTTCCCAGACGGACCGGCGCTCAGGCCGCCGCCTCCGTCTTTATTTTGAAGCGAGACAAGGCTATCCCTGCTGCCTGCTCTGAAGAGCTATTTTCAACCACAGCCAAAATCAGCAACAGCAAATTACACTGCGAACAATGGAGAGGGCGCCTGCTCGGCACGGCTAGAAACTCCGGAGTGGCAGCGCGAAGACTGACTTTTCACTCGGGCAGAGTCATTCGGCGCTCCCGCCTCCACGGGGCAGGCGCCCGAAACCCCGAGCGCTGGGAGGTGGGTCATCCCACCGCGGACAGGGGGCCGCAGGTGGCGGGATTCCCTCGGGTCCGGGCACCGCGCGGCGGGCGCTCCCTAGCGGAGAGCGCGGGAGAGCGCGGCCGTCGGGGAGACCGGCGTCCTGGCCAGGCGCTCGGGGACCTAGGGCGGCAGAGGGCGGGGTTCAGGGGTTCGGAGGGCCGGGCTTCTCTCTGCACCCACCCAGCGGTGGAACTGGGGTCTCTGAGCCGCAGGCCGGGCTCCGACGCCCCACTTCCCAGCGCCTTCAGCGAAGACAGGGGCGGGGAGGCTCGGATCCCGGGCAGCAGGGGAGGGAGTGTGTCAGGCAGAAAAACGCGGAGGAAGAGTGAGTTTACGCGGGAGCCGAAGCCCACTCGGCCTCGCCCCCGCCCCCGGGGCCCGCACCCCCACCGCCATCCTGCCTGTGCCGCTCACCCGGCTCTTGCAGCGCTGGTGCCGGCCGGGGTCGGAGTACGTCCGGTCCACGGTGAGCGCTGTGTCGCTGCCCGGCATCTCGGCGCTCGCTCCGGGAACTTTCCTGTCTCCTGGGGCCGCAGCGCCGCGAGCTGTCGGCGGTGCTCTGGTCGCCCCCGGAGCCGCGGCGGAGCGGGAGGCGCAGGCTGCTGCAGCTGGTGCCGACAGCTGCGCGGCCGCCCTGCGCCGCCTCTGCGGGGTGGCGGTGCGGGGCGGAGCAGGGACGCGAGAGTCTCCTCCCCTTTCCTCTCCCCGCCTCCCTGTGCGCCGCGGGGGCTGGAGACCCTTCTCCAGGTGCGACTTCTCCGCCTCCTTCCCTGCCTGAAACTTGATTCCACCCCCTCCCACACTGCTCTTTCTCTTCAAAAGCAGCGACAGCTATGGTTGACTTATTTGTGTATTTATGATAAAAGATAGATTTTTGACAAGATGTTGAGGGTTGCCTTAAATTCTTGCTTTCAGGCTATTATTATCATTAATTTATTTAACATGTACCTACTGGGCATCTGCCATGTGCCAAACCCTGGGAAACGGAGATTTTTAAAAAAAAGTTTTCCTTATAATTACACGGAGCACAGAGCACACTTCCACTTAACAAAGGTCTACGGTGTGCTGTGTGTTTAAATCTTGTGTGTCTGGCCCACCTTTATGTTGGAAGCTACTTGAAAGTCAAGACATATCCTTTCATTTTAGTATTCCCTATTTCCAGTGAATAGTCCCTGCCCTCAAGAAATTTGGAGTATTATTACCTAAGCCAACATTCAGAACAACAGGTCTGGTTATGTAGGGTGTACCTAGTGGGCGACTGACTTGAAATACTGAACGTGCAGCTGCTTCCTAGAGGAGTCCGAGTGCAAAGTGAGCAGCCCAGAAGGGAGGACGGATATGCTATGCTTCTCCCCTTCAAAGGGTAGAGGGGCTAGGAGATTGCAGGCGGTAGAAAAGTACTGAGCACAAAAACAAAGGCACATTTGGAAAACCTCCAGTCATCCGTTTAGAGGGTGTCTTCAGGAACAGAAGGACAAGCTGGAGAAAGTAGGTGGAGGCTATGTGGTACAGGGCTCTACTTTCAAAACTAAGACGTTCAGCCTTGTTCTGTAGACACTGGGAAGCTGCTGGGGGGTTCTGAACAGGGAAATGAAATCCGGATGGAAATTTAAGAGGATGTATGTGACAGCCATGAGAAGCACTGATTGAAGATGGGTGAGGGACATTGGTTAGAAGACCATTGCAAATACTGAGAACAATCTAAGGGTCCCTTAGAAGGAGACTGAATGTAAATTATAGGAGACAGTGGAGTATTAGGAAACTGTAATGGAATAAGACAGCTCTCTATTTATAGCTACAGAAATATCTCTAAAAATATCTATAATAATTTATATGGTATTTCACCATTTATGTATTGTAAAACTATATGTATGCTTATATATGCGTAGCATATTTCTGGGCAGGATAAGCAAGAAACTAGGGAAATAGACAAACTGATGGCAGGAGAAGGGAATTAGGTAGCTAGAAGGAAGGGATGGAAGAGAGATTTATTTTTCACTGTATATTCCTTTAAAACTTGAATGTTTGAATTGTGTACATATATTAACTATTCAAAAAGTAAAATAAAAATATTTTTAAATGAAGAGATTAAAATTATTTAAACTATCTTAAGAAATAGAAAACCCCATATAGTCCTAAAACCATTCAAGAAATTTAATGAAGACTTAAAATAGTCTCATACATTTGACACAAGTAAACCAGGCTCAGAGATTTTTTCAGGTAAGTTCTTTCAAAACAGTGGAGAGTCAAATGTTAGTGTGTTAGTGTGTGTGTGTATGATTTTAGATAGGGTGGCCAAAGAAGGCATCTATGATAAGGTGACATTTGAGCAGAGATCTGAAAAGTAAGAGGGCCAGTGATGTAGATATCTAAAAATTTCAGACAGAAGGAACAGCAAGTACAAAGGCCGTGGGGCAGGTACTTTTGGAGACTATTTGAGGAAGAGCAAGGGGGTCAGTGTTCCCTGGAACAACTGTAGGAGATGAAGTCAGAAAGATTTCAGAGATCTGAATAATATAGGACCATTTAAGTCATTTTAAGAACTTTGACTTTAATTCTGAGGAAGATGAGAAGATTTGGAAATTTTTAAGCAAAGGAGTAGAGTGGCATGCTTTGCCTTCTCACTTGGAGAGAAAAAAGATTCCTATATCTCACAGGGTACACAAAAATCAATACCAGATAGATTAAAGGCCTAACAGGGAAAAACACAACTTTTAAAGCTGCCAGAAGAAAATGGGAGAATATCATTTTGATCTCAAGTCATAAGAAGCAGGTCACAAAAAGCATAAACCATAAAGATTCAACCACATTAAAATGATAAAATTTCTACTTATGAAAAGGAGTAATTATAAAATAAAAGATAAGCCACAAACAGAACTTGAGCTAAAAAAAAAAAAAATCAATATGGATGATTTTGACAAACAATGCTTAGAAATAAAAAAGCAAGCCACATAAAAATTACATGTAGTATGACTTTATTCATGTAAAGTTAAAAATACAAAGATTAAGGGAGCCTCTATAAAAGAAGCAAGAGGTTGGTGCCTTCAATTGAAGAACTTCCAGCCAAGTGACGGCAGCAGCTGAGTCATGAGCGACAGTGGGGAGCAGAACTACATCAAGTGGGAATCCTCATTCTGCTTACAGAAGTGGAAGTGATCATGCAACTGGGAAATGTGCAAGGCATACCCCTGCAAGGTCTCACTCCAAGGAAGATTCCAGGTGATCCAGATCAAAGCCTGGGTCCAGATATGAATCTAGGTCTAGATCCAGAAGAAGTTCTCAAAGGCATTATACAAGGTCATGATCTCAGTCTTGCTCTCATAGACAACCCTGTAGCAGGTCTTCCAGTCGAGATTATGGAAGACGTCACAGCCACAGCCAATCTCCCATGTTTACTCACAGGCGTCATGTTGGGAATCGGGCAAATCCTGATCCTAACTGTTATCTTCGAGTATTTGGATTTAGCTTGTATACTACAGAAAGAGATCTAAGAGAAGTATTCTCTAAATACGGCCCCATTGCCGTATTATGGCCAGAAGTCTAGACATAAAGATTTGCCTTTGTGTGTTTTGAAAATGTAGATGATGCCAAGGAAACAAAGGAGCATGCCAATGGAATGGAGCTTGATTGACCTAGAATCAGAGTTGATTTCTCTATAACAAAAAGACCACATATCCCAACACCAGGAATTTACATGGGAAGACCTACCTATGGCAGCTCACACTGTCGTGATTACTATGACAGAGGATACAATTGAAGCTTGATGAGCGGGACTACTATAGCAGATCATACAGAGAAGGAGGTGGAGGAGGAGGAGGATGGAGAACTGCTCAAGATGGGGATCAGATTTATAGAAGGCAGTCACCTTCTCCTTATTATAGTTATGGAGCATATAGATCATGTTCCAGATCTCGATCATATTTGCCTCCTTGCTATTAAAGCATGAAGTAGAAGACTTTCCAAAATCTGCCCTAGAGTCTGGATATTGTTTGTGGACAATATTTTTTATTGTCTCCTGTTTAAAAAGTGAACAGTGCCTAGTAAAGTTAGGTGACCTTTACACTTTTTGCGATGACTACTTTTGGTGGAGTTGAAATGCTATTCTCATTCTGCGTTTGTGTAGTTCAGTGCTTTATTCAAAGTTAATGTTTTCAGAAAAATATGTTTTGCATGTATCTTTTTACAGTCTAAATTTTGAGTGCTGAGAAGTTTCTATTGTACAAAACATTGTATAAAAGAAAGTTTTTTTTCTATTGAATCCAGGGTATTCTGAACATTGAAGCCTGTGTCTAAATGCTACCAAATGGCAAAAAGCAACACATAAAGTTTGATTTCTACTTAAAAAAACATAAAGATTAAATGACTCATTTTTTTTAGAACAAAGATGTATAGTAAAACTAGTAAGAAAAACAAAAGCATGATAAACACTAATTTCACGACAGCATTCATCTCTGTTAGGGGGGATGAAGAAAGACAAGAGGGGCACAACATTGCAAATACTGGTCTATTTAATGAAGGACTATGGCTACACTAGATATGTATTTATTCACACACAATGTTTTCTAATAATTGAAAAATTTTAAAGGCAACAAACAGTCAAGGGGCAGATGTGATGATGGCATCCTTATTCCCAGGATTTAAGTCACCAGTGGGAGGACCCTACTCAAATAAATAAACATAATAGCATTTTTACAAGTATAAAGCTTGCTATAAAGTTAAGATAGTCTGTTACTATTAACTTAAGTCATTATGTCAATTTAATCTTACAAAGATCCATTCTGAAAATCTTATTTCTGGGCTTTCCCCCTCATTTGCCTGATACCTAATTTTTTTCTAGCTACTTAGGGCTACACAAAGTACAATACTCAGGTAGGGGTGTGTGTGTGTGTGTGTGTGTGTGTGTGTGTGTGTGTGTGTGTGTGTGTGTGTGTGTGTGTGTGTGTGTGTGTGTGTGTGTAACTGTGTGTGAGGCCTCAGACAAACCAAAGCTTGGTTTAGGTCAGTGTGCCATCAGGCATCTACTTTTGATTTCTATTAAGGTCTTGGCATTCCTCAGAAGAACTCCATCCTAGAAATGCTCACCCTCAATGAAAAGGATGAATAAAAACTTTATTAGGTTGACTTGAATTTCATTTAACAGAGGATGTTCTTTTTAGATCATTTAGACTTGTTCTGTGAGCTAGTGGCCCTAAAGTTCCTCTACTGGGCACTCACATTAAAAATAAGTTGGTTTTTTTTTTTTAATTCTCACCCGAGAACATTTTTTTTCATTGCTTTTAGAGAGAGGCAGGGAGAAGAAGGGAGACAGACAAACATTGATTGGTTGCCTCCCATGTGTGCCCCAACTGGGGGTCAAGGACTGGGACCGAATCCACAACCTTTCAATTATGGGCCAGGGGAAAGAATAATGTTTTTAAATATACTAATTAGGTAGTGCAAGAGCAAGCGCCCCAGAAAAGATGGAAAACAAGCAGTGCTGATCACTATTTGGCTCTCCTACTGGGAAGAAGGCCCCAAGGGGATAATAGATTCTGTCCCTTCTTTTGGAGGCATTGCCTATGGTTTTGTCGGTCCTTAAGAGAGGGAGAGTGGGAGGGGGTGGGGGAGAAGAAGAGCATGGGAGAGAGAGAGAGAGAAGACAGAAAGAGAATGCAAAGTTTGCCTGTCATTGTAAGAATTGTCTGCGCCTCTGATACCTCCAAAATCCTCTCTCCACAAAACATAATGAAAACAAAATCACACTTTTACAGTAACAAATGCAATCAGAACAATAAGAAACACAAAAATAGAATATCTAAGTGTGAAATAAGAATTTACTTCCTAAGAGTAAGCAGCACAATAAGGCAGCATATGATAGGCACCAAAGAAGTACAACAGGTTCTTTCAGTTCTACTAGCTTAAAGTTTGGAATGAGGAGAATTGGCTTTATAAACGAGGTAGGGTTACCCTTGACTTTTGTAGTACATATTTGTTGTTTTTTGTCCCTGGCTGGTTTGGCTCAGTGGATTGAGCGTCGGCCTGCGAGCTAAGTGTCGCTGGTTCGATCTTCCAGTCAGGGCACATCAGAGAAGGAAAACTCTGACTCCAAAAAACCTCCGCTGCCTTGCGGCATACCTCTTCAGGGGAAAGGCTAAGGGAGTAAACCCCGACAGAAAATCTGGAGCCGACGTCCCTAAGGCGGTTTGACGTTGTAGTCAACACCGGCAACTCCTGCGGCGCACCTGAAGCCAAGCTGTATTGACTCCGTCTTTCCCTTGGACCCTTCAGCTGCGAAGAGAGGGGGGGTCTGCTGCATGGGCAACAGCAGACCCTCCATATCACCCTGCCCAGGCTCTGTAGCTTCAGCTTCACTGGAGAGGACACTCCAGCGTCATCGCAAGATGTCGATTCAACACGGGAGGAGACAGATACCGTGTCACTCCCGAGTCGGACTGCACAGCCATTCTCGGCGGTGCAGATAGACTCTTAAGAAGCTACACCATCGTCTCTCGAGACGGACGGCTGCCGACGACGACGACGATTTGTTGTTTTTCCCTCCCCAGCATCCAGCCCCTTATTTTTGAAACAGGACCTGGATTTTTCTTTTGGGACCTATTCCACCCCCACCCTCAATCCAAGTGGTTTTAGTGAGGCAGACCAGCCCTACCATGGGTTCCAGTGAGAGGCCTGTGATCCAGCCTTGGTCAATCGAAACCACTGTAACTTGTGCATAGGCACATGACCCAGTCACAGCCAATCAGAGTCCCCCCTGAGAGTTGCTGGAAGCACTGGGAAAGAGCTGTGCTATTCCAGTGGGTTGCTGAGCTGGTGGAACGCATGCCTGCCGCCCTGGTGGATGTCCTTGCCACCTTTTCTGAGAAAGCAGAGTGTGAAAGGAGAAAGGGTCCTTACTGAGTTAGAGCACTAGCTCCAGCTTTTTCCATTATCTATTGCTGCATTTCAAATCACTCTAAAATGTACTGGCCTGCAACTACCATTCACTTGCTCCTGATACTGTAATTTGAGCGGGCCTCCAAAGGGGATGACTTTTATTTGCTCCATGGGACATTAGCTGGGTCTGAAGTACCCAAGATGGCTTCACTCATACGCAGGGGTGGCTGGAACCCCTGGGGCTGGCCAGGCCTCTGTCTCTATTTGTATATGCTTACATTTTTTACAACAAAATATTCTTATACTTTATGGTCTCTTATCTTCAGGGCTCCCTCTCTCCAACAGGGCAGTCAGGTTTCTTCATATGGTGACTAGTTTCCACAAAAACAAAAACAAAAGCTTCCAAGCCACCTAAGGCCTAGCCTGGAACTGGCAGAGTATCATTCCTGTCACATTCTATTGGTCAAAACAAGTCGAAAGTCCAGCTCAGACACCAAGGGAGAAGAAGGAGCATCCACCTCCCTGATGGAAGGAGTGGCTGTGCCTACAGCGGCAGGAGGAAGTGCTGGCAGGCCATGGCAGTCGAACCACCACACCAGACTTGGCTGGGCCCCTTTCCACTTAGATATACAAAAGCGTGTTCCTCTTTTTGCTTAAGCCATTTTCAAGGATCCTGACTAACATTACAACATTCAATGTTGCCTGTGGGTACAAAGAAAACAAAAAGATGGGTGGCATTTTAAGCAATGGCAAGAATTGCGAACAGCATGAACAAAGAAGAATGAACAGACTCTGCTTCTGGGGCTGGGAATATAAAACTGTGTAAGACATAGGACAATCCTGAAGGGACATTCCATCTAGACAAGGAGACAGACAGTCAACAAAAGGTTGCTACACAGTTGTGTCCTTGGTTCAGTGGTAGGACAAGGGAAAGAAGTAGTCTCCTTAGAGATTGTACCTCCTGACTTGTTTCAGGCTTACCATGTCATTCCAGTAGGGAGAAGGAAAGACATGGAGAAAAGCCTAATTTTATACAGGAAAGGTAAGCCTTTTACAATGTAAAGAAAAATGTTTTTCCTTTCACATTGTGTTTTGATTTAATAGTATAGGGAGGCTTCAAGTGTTCTGGAAACTGGTCTCTAATTGTTGTCTTCCCTGAAGACTTGAGGCAATATTAAAAAGTACAAAAATATATTTTACTTCATTGAAATGCTTTGTGAAAGACCTGGCAAAAGGATGGAATGACAAAATATAGATGGGGAGAAAATATGTGCAAAACCACATATCCAATAAGTTAATTGAATCAGTATCTAGAATATATAAATAACTCAAAATTCAGTATTAAAAAGATAAACAATCTGACTTGAAAAATGGGCAAAAAATGTTGAACAGACATTTCATTGAAGGCCAATATGGATGGCAAATATACACATGAAAAGATGCTCAATGCCATTAGCTGTTAGGAAAATGAAAGTTAAAACCATATAGAGATATCACTATATACCTATCAGAACGGTTAAAATAAAAAAAGTGATAGCAATGAATGCTGGAAAAGATATGGAGAAATTAAATGATTCATATATTGCTGACAGGAATGTAAAATGGTACATACAGCCCCTCTGGAAAAGTCTGACATTTTTCTAAACAACAGAACATGCAAATACCACGTGACACAGAAACTGCGCTCTGAGGCATTTATCTTAAGAAAAGGAAGATGTTCATACAATAACCTACACACAAATGTTCACAGCAGTTTTACTCATAAAAGCCAGAAACTGGAAATATCCCTGATATCCTCCAACAAGTGGACAGTTAATCTATGGGACACCCATATTATAGAATACCATTTACCAGTAAAAAGGAACAAACTACTGATGTACAACAACTTGGGTGAGTGTAAAGGGAATTATACTGTGTGAAAAAGCCAATCTCCCAAGGTTATATTCTCCCAAGGTATGATTCCATTTATGCAGCATTCTTGAAATAACAAAATGATAGAAATGGAAAAGAGATTGGGGTTGCCAGAGGTTAGAAACTAGGTGGGGAGGGAAGGGGTTTGCAGGAAGGAGGTGGGTGTAGTTATAAAAGGGCAACACCAGAGATCCTGTGGTGATGGAACTCTCCTGAATCTCGAGTGCAGGTGGTGGATAAGATATACTCATGTGATAACTGCAGAGAACTAGCCCTGGCTGGTGGGGTGGCTCAGTTGGTTGGAACATCATCCTGTGACCAAGATTGTGGGTTCAGCCCTGGCTGGTGTGGCTCAGTGGATTGAGTGCCAACCTATGAACCAAAGGGTTGCAAGTTCAATTCCCAGTCAGGGCACATACTTGGGTTGTGGGCCAGGTCCTCAGTTGAGGGCACGCAAGAGGCAACCACACATTGATGTTTCTCTTCCTCTCTGCCTCCCTCCCTTTCCCTCTTTCTAAAAACAAATACATATCTTAAAAAAATTTTTTTTGAAGGTTGTGGGTTTGATTCCCAGTCAGGGCACATACCTAGGTTGTGGGTTCCTCACGATAGGGGTGCATTCCCTGGTTGGGGCACATATGAGAGGCAACAGATCTCTCTGTCTCTGTACCTGTCTCTCTTTCTCTCTGTCTCTCTCTTCCTCTCTAAACATATCCTCAGGAAGAGGATTAAAAAATAATTGCAAAGAACTAAACGTACACACAAAACTAAATATGATTGTGGACTGTATCAAAATACTATGAAATTTGTACCATAGTTTGGCAAGATGTTACCTCTGGGGAAACTAGGCAAAGGGTGCACAGGATCTCTCTGTATTACTCCTTACAACTGCATATGAAGCAACGACAATCTCAAAATTAAAATTTCAATTTAAAATGTATTTTAAATTTTAGGTGCAATTGTGGTAATTTTCACAGGAGAAACTTTGTCTTGGGAGGGCAACACATCAAGTAGGAATGGGTGCTGTACGGGATGTTTTTCTCTGAAGTTGTTTTCCAGAGAACAGAGCTCTTCTAGGATCTGGTCTCACACTGCACCAGAGAAGGGGACCAGCTGTGGAAACTGAGGGGCAAAGGAGAGACCGCAGGTGATGCTCACTAATGCAACCACCTCCATCAGCACCTGACCACAGTGCACACTATGTCTGAAACTCTGGCCAACCATGAAGAAATTAAGGGCCAAGGGCAGAGTCCTTTAACCTTGCTCTGCCAATGTGGAGCACAGCACGTAGAAAAAGCAGTGATCCTATAAGGTTTTTGTTGAGTAAATGTTACAGAAACAAGAGAGTTCAAAAATCCCAGGAGTTTGTGGCTGGGGGATGGGGAGAAGGAAGCAGCTTTCAGAATGCCTCCACGTGCCTGAGGCTGATGGCTGGTGTCTTTCATTATGTAAATTGCTTTAATGCATCCAAAGCCTCAGGTGGATGGGAGGAGTCTTGAACCAGGTGATGGTATGGAAAGCACACAGAGCCTGCGTGGGGTTCTGTAAATGGTCAGAACTGTTGGCAACACCCACTGCGTCAGAGGACGCAGTCAGGGATATATAGGTAGCTGCGAACACTTTGTGGGGGGCACGCTCTGGGGCTGTCTCCCTCGCTGGTGGGTGTTCGCAGGGATGCTCTGGAGAAGGAGAGGAGATCCACGTGGTTTACAGAAAGAAGACAGTTCTCAAGGAGGCTGAGAATCCAGGTGGTCCTGCATTGAGAGCTGGAGGGCACCACAGCACAGAAAGGACCTCCCCAATCAGATTGAGTGATTGGCAGCCACTGGTAAAGCTGAACTGTGCCTAGGAAGTAGGGAAACAGTGTTTCTGACCTTCCTAAAACTGGTTAGGTTTGGTAGGGGGGAGGCAAGGATATGTGTAACTGTTAAATAAACAATTTTTCTTTTCACTCAAATATAATATTCAGAGTTGTAATTTTGGCGGCGGGCAATCAGACCCCTAACTAAAGAGCCCGTGGGTTTGTTTTCAATTGGAGCAGCCCAGGGGTTCTGTAACATAAATGATTGACCATTAAGTCCTGATTTGGTTGTTAGAGTATGTTAAAGTTCACAGATTTGGTTCAGGTTCAAAATGAATCATTATATAGTTATTTACAGTAAAAATTTACATTGTAAGTAAGTTGTAAAAAATTACAAATTTGTGTGCTTTGTTCTGTTATGGAGTTCCCATATTGGTTTGAGTCTTTGTTTTATATTAGGTACACATGGATTATAAGTGCTTTGTTATTTCTAACCTCTTGACCCTACCATTTTCTAGGAAAGGGTTTCACTGTCCGATTACTGTGTATTACTCCTGACTGTCTGCTATTGCAGTTTCCCAGAAGCGCACAACAATAACAGAAAAACAATAATCGATAAAAATAGCTTACTCTGCACTAGGCACAGAGTGTTCTGTTTGGTTAAGTCTTACACTGGAGTTGTGGTGCTGAGAGTTCCCTGTTCACTTGAAGCAGTTCTCTGGAACTCTCTGGCTGTCTCCATTCTATTCATGGCCAGCCCAGGAAAATTCTTTTTCATTAGGTACATATTAAATCTGAAGGATGACCTAGCTACACTTTAGGAACATATCATCTGTGAATTCACTTTGCATTTTATGAATTCACTTTGTAAGATAAGAATGGTTGGTGGAATATAAAACTACCAGAGAAATCTGATGTGATGTCTCAGACCAGTCCAAGTCAGTCCTTTTAAAAGAGAAGACGCTACTTGCTGAAGCCTTCCTTGTCCACTTCAGTCTGCACTCACTGCTTCCTTCTCTGACTTCCGACAGTATCTGTTGCTTATATCACTCACATAAGCATTTAAGTATAAGTAATCATGTACAGGATGCTATACTGGAGACAGACCGCCTGGATTCAAATCGTGGTGCTGCTACCCAGTAGCTTTAAAGCCTGGGCTCTCTCATTTGTAAACTGAGGTTAGTAATAGAATCTCCCTCATATCACTGTTGAGAACTAAAGGAGGTAATACATGTAAAGCACTTCCAAATAAGAGATCAATAAATGTCTGCAGAGAACGAAAACAAAGACCTAAAATCTGTCTTCATGTGATAACTTCTTATCAGTAAAGACTTCGAAGACTGCTCATATCTTGGTACTTCCTTGGTTAAGGAAGAGGGTGCATTCCAATACTATATCTCATCATCACAAATTCTGCTACTAGAACTAGGAAGAAAGTGGGAGCCTCTGGCTAAACTCTGGGCGCTACTGAGAAAGGCAAACTTCCTCCCTCAAGGCAAATCTCCAATTCCTTTAGTCCCCAAGGCACCTGCTCCCACATATAACATAGTTTCTTTTTGCTTGTACACTTTGACCAAATAATTTCACTTTTAGGAATCCATACTAAAGAAATAATACAATACAGAAAAAGTTTTACAGACAAAGATTGCCCATTACAGTTTTTTCTCATTCTGAGAAGTTGAAAGAGCTTCAAGTATTGTTTATGAAAAATAAAGGGCAAATTATATAAATCAGGAAACAGTCATACAAAAAATACAGTATACCTATTGCAAATTGGACTTAGGAAGAATTAGTAATCATAGGGGGAAATGTTTATGCAATAATATTATACAAAAAAGAAATCAGGATAACCCAGCTCGACAAAAATTAAAAGGTATTACAATGCTTAGTGCTGGCCATGATCTGCATGCAGCAAGAACTCTCACACGTTGGAGGTGGGAACGTAAACAGGTACAATCCCTTGGAAGCATGATTTGGCATTATCTCATAAAGCTGAAGCTATGTGTAACCTATGATCCAGCCTCCCTGCTCTTCAGTATACACCCTGAGAGCACAAGTCAATCAGGGCACCCATACAAAGATATTCATAGTGGTAACAGTCCCTTTCTGGAAACAACCCAAGTGTCATCAACCACCGTGGCTAAATAAATTGCAGTACAGTTATTTCCCAATGAAATCAGTCATCTGATGCTGAAAACCCGCTTACATGTATACATGCATTCAACACACATCTACAAAAATGATAAGAAGTCGCCAGGCATGCAACATGTAGGTTTTTCAGAATATTAGCAGGGTTTGGTCATTTGGAGTTAAAAACAACAAATAATTCCTTTCAACTGCAAGAAGGGACTCTTGGAGGTTATAAAAAGTAAAGACAAAAGACAAATGTTCTCCATGAAAATGCTAAGCTGAGCCTATTTCCTGTTACCTTAATTCATTTTACAAAGTAAGATTTTTCTGGTATTAGCAGCCAAACCTAATGCTGATTGACAAAGACCCTAACAAAATGCCTGGTAGGAAGTTTCACAACTGTTGACACTTCCTGCCCGACCCCACCCCATCCCTTGAAAGTTCAGGGCAAAATGGTCAAAGAAGCTCTGAAGTATTTTGGTACAGAAGAGCAAGAAAAAGAAAATCTTTCTTCACTTCTCTTGCATCTTCCTACAGCATCTCTAGAGTACTCTGTACAGCATCTGCAAGTGACAATAGTGATTATTTATCTAAGCCTACTTCATCTGCACCAGAACTTGAAATACATCAACTCTGAGTTATGCCAAACCTCTTCCTGCCTCCTTCTCTATGAGGGCAGGTGCCATTATTTTCCCATTTATGGAGGAATAATACAGTATCTGAAGAGATTAAGTGATTTGACCAAGGACACCCAACCAATAAATGGCAGCAGTGGAGTCTAATTCCAGGCTTATCTTACGCAAAAGCTCACTTACTAGGTGTATATCCCTGAAAAATTTATGAATCCTTTATAGGCCTCAATTTCTGTAACTGCAGAATGGGGATAATTCCACCCATTAAACAATAACTGCCTCTTAACCAAAGGCCTATGCCAGCACCACAGAGAATATAAATGGGAAAGAAACTCAATGTATCCGGAAATTCCACTGTTGCATGTCCTGGCACAGAATATTTAACTCATGTAAACTTGACTTGCCCCCACCCTGCTTGAGCTTTCCCAGGTTCTCCCAAACAGTTTAATGAAGGTCCAGCATTCATCGTAAATCTGTTTCCTGCTCTTTCCCTGAAGATAGAAAATAAGCAGGGCTTTTGAAATTCAAAATCACACCTTATGACTTTATCCTCTGTCTGAAGGCTACTTGTAAATCCTTTTGTTTTTAAATCATTTCCAAGTACTTTTAGATTGTCAGTTTTGCACTTTAAGTTTCACAAAATGAGATATCAATTCTCATATCTGTTTGGAAGTGAAGGTTAAATTTCCTACAAGTATTCAGAAGTACTCACTTTCCTAGCTGACAGTGCTGAAAGGTATTCTATAGTTCTATTATTTTTCATTGCTTCTTCCTAGATCAGCTGTGGCTGATGTAATCCTAGGTAACATTTCTGACATTCCACTGAAGGAACATCTTTCACAAAAGAAGAAACTGCTATACCAGGCACAAGATTTACATATCTAATATGATGTCACGGGCATGTACAGGGTACTCAACAGGCAGGCGCACCTTCTCAGATGTATGAGCATGCATTTAACACACACATCTACAGAAATGATTGGAAGTCACAAAACCTGCAACATGTAAGTTTTTCATAATAATAGCAGGGCTTGGTCATTTGGAGTTAAAAACAACAATATTCCTTTCAACTGCAGAAAGGGACTCTGTGAGATTATAAGAGAAAAAAAAACAAAAAACAAAAGATCTAAGAAGAGCCCAAACTGCTTGTAAAGCAGAAGTTACAACTTCTGTTCCACCCCAAGAAGAAAATCCATGTATTTTACCCTAGCCACCTGACACTCATAATTGCAAAACTGTTCTCCAGACAACTACTGAGTGTACTGATATATGAAACAGAACCCACTACTGAGAGGAGGTGTTCCCATTCTTGCTTATTTCCATCTTTTACAAACGGAATTGGATTTTCCTCAATCAAAAAATGTCAGAATGTTTTAGATATAATCAATTAGAATATACATTAATTAGAATATGTATTATTCATAAAACCCACCCCAGAGATACCTATTTAAATTACTGTGCTTCAAATGTTTCCCCTTATTTTGCTATCACAACTGATTGTCTAAAGCTTCACTGTCCAGTAGAGTCGACACTAGCTACAGGTGGCCAAAGAGCATCTGAAATGAGCATACTGGGACAGAGGAATTGACTTTTAAATTTGACTTAATTTCAATTAAATAATATTTTGAAGACTTCATACAAAAAAATTCAAAATATCTCAATATTTCTTATGTTGACTAGATGTCAACATAAACAATAAAAGTCACCTTGATGTAGTTGCCAAAATATGACAATACAGAGGCTGACAACTATTCTCTACATCTCGTTATAGGCATATGAGACAAATATTATATAAACATACTAATACTTGTATAGCTCTTTCCCGCAAGTGACCTCTCAGGTAAAAATTAATCTTCCTTTTCTAGTAGCAAATTATGTATAATTTTAGCATAGTATTATAACAATCTAATTTATATTAAATTGTGTACACATCTACCACATCCTTCTCTACTAGAGTATGAACTTTTTGAAATAGAGGACTAACTTGCTTATTTTTTAAAAATCCATCACTGCCTAGCATAGCTCTTGCAGTAGAAATCCTGCTATAAATGTTTGTGTAGTTGAATATAGTGTATACTAGCATTAAAAAAAAAATCATTGTTCTAGGAAAGAAAGCCTAAAATTAATGTTGAAGTATCCCATAGAGTGGAAGACGGCAGTATCAACTAGTTGTCAATTTTCCCTAAATCAGTTGATAAATAAAAGAGAACCCAATTTAAAAGGATTTTTCCTAAACATGACAAGCTTATTTTAAAATTCAGTGGAAGAAAACATAACTCTGATGAAAAAAATATGATGAGCAGGGGCAGGCAAGATGAGCTCTTCTCCAGATATCAAGACATTTTATAAGCAATAGTTAACATGACTAAGAATAAGCTCATAAACCAATGAAGAGAAAGCTCAGGAGTAGACCCATGCATATGTGGAAGCATAATCTATGACAGAGGCAGAATTATAAATCAAGGGAGAAGGAAAATACTGGGCATCTACCTGGAAAAAAGTAAAACTGAAGTAGATCCCTCTCTCACACCAAAATTAAAAAAATTCAGTTGCAAGTCACCACTGAAAATTGTCATATTTCCTATTACTGGTGTTTCATTGAGAATTCCAAGTGGATTATGCAATACATGGATTATACATTGTTAATATATTGTTCCTACCCAATGGAAATAAAAAGGAACAGAAATGATGGTTTTTAAGGACTTATTTTAAAGATGCCCATGCAAAAGGGTACATAAAACATTTTTTTTCTTCTTTAATGTATTGAAGCAAGTCAGAAATCACTGTGGCTTTCTCAAAGTCAAAATTTTAGAACTGAGATGGAGGCTGATAAGAAAACGGAGGGACTCAGTTACCATGCAAGTACTTCTAAAGACGTCTTTGACGCTAACTCCATAAAGCTGAAAGCAAAATCCAGCGGAACAGTGACCATGCATTCATTACACAGCACCTCTGACTCACCTAAACCTGGTTGTTCTTAACTAAGGCAAAGCTCAGTCTCACCCTCACTCACGCAGAACCTAGCCGGTTATTCTCAGGGTCACCCCGTGTGTCAGATGGCCAGAGCATCAGTACAGGAAGCAATCTCTCTGGATGCTGCAGGGTTTGCTTAAATGGCTGTACTTCTGAGCTGCTGGTGACATTGTTCCCCTGGCTTCGAGAGAAGCCAACCCCCTGCCCCCAAATTGGGCTTTGAGAGAAAAAGAATGTTTTAAACATGTTACAGAGCACATATGTCCCAGATCCTCTCTCAAGTGAGTTAATTTCCTGCTTGAGAGTTGTTTTGCCCTGGTGTCTAGCTCTCATCTCTTGATTTTCCTATTTGATCCTGCAGTGATTTAATAACACAGATGTGGTACTGCTATAAACATTTTTTAAAATTTATTTTTCAATTACAGTATTCATTCAATATTATTTTGTATTAGCTTCAAGTATACAGCATAGTGGTTAGACAATCATATGCTTTACGAAGTGATCCCCCTGATATTTCAAATAGCCACCTGGCACCATGCATAGTTATTAGAATATTATTGACTATATTCCCTCTGCTGTACTTTATGTCCTCATGACTATTTTGTAACTGCCAATTTGTACTTCTCAATCCCTTCACCTTTTTGAACCAGCCTCCCAAACCCCCTCCCCTCTGGCAACCATCAGTCTGTTGCTGTGAACATCTGTATTAGTGTATAGGGCTACCATAACAAAGTGCCAAAGTCCAAGATCAAGGTGGCTGCAGAGCTGGTTTCCTCTGAGGCCTCTCTTCCTGGCTTGCAGATGGCAGCCCCCTTGCTGCTTTGTCTCTCTACATGGTCACCCCTCTGTGCACACACTACCCTGGTGTCTCAGCATGTTTAAATATCCTTTTCATAGAAGGACACCAGTCAGACTGGAATAGGGCCCACTGTAATGGCCTCATTCGAACTTAATCACCTTGTTAAAGATGCTAATCTCCAAATATATTCTGAGGTACTAGGAGCTGGGGCTTGAACATATGTTATTTCAGGGGGACACAATTCATCCCATAACATCATTTATCTGATGATTAACTCGGCAAATACATGTAAGCAGCTGGGAGGAACAGCAGCCGGGAAGTGAAAGAGAAGAGATCTCTAAATCTATTGAGAACCTCTCGGTCCCTGGGAAAGTAGAAGCCTCATTTCTTTTGTTGAAAACTGTTAATTTTTATTAAGCAATCTTTTAAACTCCTATTTTAATTTCACATGGAGAGAGTTATGCAGAGAATTTCATCAAAAGCGGTAATGAGAGAGGTAATGTCTTTAACAGCTACTGCAAATTACCATCTTTTCTCCTGAGCAGCTGCAATTCTCAGTATGCTGTCCCTATGTCTAAACATGTGCACAGGCCCCAGTGATAAATGCGCAAAACGTGAGAATGCAGGGAGAGGAACGAAGACATGGGAGATGATGGAAACCAGCGAATTGAGATTTTAGAGAAAGAAGTGCAGTTAAGAAAAATTGAGAGCTGAGAACACTCTGCAATGGTGCTCCTCTGAATGCAACACTAGGGTAGGACTAACCAAACGAAGTTCTGGTGTGAAAAAGAGGCCACAGGAAAGAACAAAAAATAGAAAGCATTTACAAAACTCCGTGATTCATTTTTAAATGAAATGTAATCTACTTTAAACGACTTGGGAGACAAGGAGAGAGTATGGACCTATCAGTGGAGACTGGGGAGCAGGACATAGTTCTGCCATTGCTGATCAAATGAGGAGTAGCTTTTCGGGTCAAAGAGACAATACCCTCAAAGAATGAACCTGAGATTAGCAAAGGACCCTACAATCCCATATTCTGGTGTTAAAAGTCTATATATCATGCCTAAATAAATATATTTAAGGAGCTGTGGCCAAAGATGGGAATTTATAATTACATATTGATTTATATTGGATTTCATGGTCGGCTGCAGTTTGGAATCTCTCCAAGATTACTTCCCTGCCAACTTCTAGGTAACTTAGAGCAATTTCAAAGCACCTCCAAATATACATTTTCGACAAATGGAATTATTAAATGCTTAGTGCAAACAAGGATCCATAGATGTGTTACCACTCACTAGTAGACAAAGCAGACATTCTCTCTGCTTCACTCACATTCCAATTAATATTTACAGTAGTCCCTCTCTATATCGCAGTTCACTTATTGAGGCCTCACTGCATCGCGGGATTTTAAAAAATATTATATTTAATTATTTATCAGGGATTTTTAGCTATATCGTGGGATTTTGCAGTACTGTATATGTATGTTGTTAAAGTTACATAGGTTTAAGAGTGTAGAACATGTTTAAGAACATAAGCAGTGTTTATAAAAATGTGGAAAAGGTTCATAAGGGAGTGGGAAAGGTTAATAAGCGACTGAGAGAGGTTTATCAGTGTGTGGGAAGGGATTATAAAGCCTTAAAACATATATAAATACTAAAATAAATATAAGGTTCCTACTTCGCGGATTTTCACCTATCGTGGGGGGGCAGTCTAGAACATAATACCTGTGATAAGTGAGGGAACACTGTACATCCTTCCATGTGCCCATTTCATGAATGCAGTGTATGGAATCTCATTGCTCTTTTAAGGTGGATGTAAAAGCTAGTTGATGATTTCTGGATTTTCCAATTAAGTTGTTCTCAGAATAATTCATTTTTAGCATAAAAATAGACACAGTTCATGCCTGTTGATATTTTTATTTACATATCAGTCATACTTCTGAGTATGGTAGCAATAATTTTTTTCAAGTAGGAACCATTTTTTAAAAAGTATTTACACCCTGACCAGTGTGGCTCAGTTGGTTGGGCGTCGTAACACAAAGTGAAAGGTCAGGAGGCAACCAATTGAATTTCCCATGTCTCTAAAAAATAAATAAATATAAAAAAAAAGTATTCACACTTTTAAAGCCTAGAATTTTAGAATTTTCAGAAACTTCAAGAATGTGTGACCTGGCTTTCTTTTTCAGATGAGGGAAGGAAGGCACAGACATGTAAACTGACTTGCCAAGCAGTGGCAGAGCCAGAGGAAGAAGTAGAAGAGGGAGAGAAGAGACTTTTGCAGTTACTGTGGGCACCGGCTGGGTGGCCAGATCTGTGTCTGTGCACTTCACACGTGCGTGTGTGCACGTATGTACACACACATACACACACACCCCTCACAGCATCCTCGTCACACTCCTATGACAGTGGGGCTGAGATGGGGCTGAGACTGAGCTTAGGAAATGCCCATTGTGACTGAGCAACTGGCTTAAACCCATCTGAATAATAAATACCACACAACTGTTTCCCATTTTTCTACACTTTCAAAGAAAATAAATAGAACCAAATTATATCAAGTTCAAAACTGATATTTATACTGGCATGATACAACATTAGATTTAATAGCGTCTCAAAATCTTGGCTTTATTTCCTACTATTTAATCTCTGGATTGTTACTGGTTTTTATTTTGGCATCATAATTGACATTCAGTTAAGAAAGTATGAATTAAGACATATTTGGGTGCAAATCAAGTGAAATCCTGGCTGTTTGACCTTAACTGATTAGTGATAAAAAAATTCCATAATCTTTTGATTGTTTTTATTTTGAATGCAATTATTTGAATGAAATGGAATGCAGAACGCTTTAGCAAGTCTTACCTGAATAGGAAATTTACTGACTATAGCTTACATACCCACCACCTAATGTTCATGGTGAGAGACACAAAAAGTACAAGAATCAGCTAGTAATTGATTCAAACTCAAGACTATCTGACCAGAGAAACCAAGCCAAAGAAGTATGAAATGTGTTTAAAACATATCAAGCTTATTTAAATGTTCTTAAAACTCAAACCTTCTTAAAACCTTGTGTTTGTTTCACAGAGCTTATAGTCCAGTTTGAGATGTTTCATCAAGCTGAGCACTAGTGCTCCATTTCTGTGATCCCATTAATAAATAGCTTTATTTGGCAGGAAGAAGAAGTAATTTACATTTATTTGATCCACAACTACACTGACTGCTAAATGCCACTGGACTTCAGGGCTGATGAGACTTGATGCTTCACACCTATTGACTCAAAGTGCTGTGAACACAGGTCATCCTTAAGTCCCATATGGTAAGTCTGAACTGCATGAGTGATTAGGTAAGAGTGTGACCAATTACCACCGCCACAGTGCGGCTTAAAGGGTATATACTATTACTAGTTGTAGGAGCCCCGTGGCACAATATTAGTTTTCAACAGACAGCAAGTAACAGTCATTGGCAGACTTTGTGTTTTTCTGCTTACATTTAATGCACACAGTTATAATTTAAAGCCAAAGCTGTTTTTTTCATAATACTATTCAATTTTCTTTCAGATCACATTGAAAATCTAACTCTGCCCTTGGGTCATCCTCAGTGGAATGGAAACCGGGAAGGGAAATGGGCTGCATTTGTTTTTATGTCATCACGTCCATAATTAGGAAGTGTTTTCAAAAAGAGAACAACCAAAATGTCCAGGCACAATAACCTTGTAACCTTGTACAATTTTGTAATCTAAAGTGGTACACTGACAAGCCCGGTAATTATTCTGTTTTTAATCTCAGATAGCCTTCCCTCAGTTGCCAAGAGTGTATTCAGTAAATCAAATCTACTTCCTTCGGTATTTTAAATCCCATTTGTATCCCAGTATAAACACACATTTCCTGAAGAAAAGGAGCCATGTGTTTAAAAGGGAAGTTGAAGTCTTTAAGCTTCAGATAAGTCTTTTCAACACGGAAAAAAAAAAAAAAACATCCCCAAACAAAAAACCCTACCTTTGACAGAACTTGAGTGCATCTTATAGCAATGGAAACTAGAAACCTGTCCTTTATTTCATGCCTATTACTATACAAATTATAAAATATACTTGCACCACATCAATCAACTCCACAGAAGGTATCTGTAGCTTCAAAGAGAGCAACCCAGTTGAGGGGGAGGGGCAAAAGGAACTAAATATTGGAATCAGAGGTTTGTGAAGATACTCTGTTGTCACTGTCCCAGACTCCCTTTGACTCTCAACTCAGATTGAGAGGAACCCTATTTTACTGGATTAGGCACATGAAGTCGAGCCATTACAGTTTATGAAACAGAACCAAATGAAATGAAGTCCATAAAAAGGTTGCTATAACAGTCTAAGGATTATCTCAGCTTTCCTGCTCTCTTAATTCACGATCCCCCTTTGAACACTTAGTTCCGTTTTTCAAGAGGTCGGCAGCCGTCCGTCTCGAGAGACGATGGTGTAGCTTCTTAAGAGTCTATCTGCACCGCCGAGAATGGCTGTGCAGTCCGACACGGGAGTGACACGGCATCTGTCTCCTCCCGTGTTGAATTGACATCTTGCGATGACGCTGGAGTGTCCTCTCCAGTGGAGCTGAAGCTACAGAGCCTGGGCAGGGTGATATGGAGGGTCTGCTGTTGCCCATGCAGCAGACCCCCCCTCTCTTCGCAGCTGAAGGATCCAAGGGAAAGACGGAGTCGATACAGCTTGGCTTCAGGTGCGCCGCAGGAGTTGCCGGTGTTTGACTACAACGTCAAACCGCCTTAGGGACTCCGGCTCCGGATTTTCTGTCGGGGTTTACTCCCTTAGCCTTTCCCCTGAAGAGGTATGCCGCAAGGCAGCGGAGGTTTTTTGGAGTCAGAGTTTTCCTTCTCTGATGTACCCTGACCGGAAGATCGAACCAGCGACACTTAGCTCGCAGGCCGACGCTCAATCCACTGAGCTAAACCAGCCAGGGCTTAGTTCAAGAGGTACAGTTCACATAACTGCTGAAACTTCCTCCTGTTTAATGAAAAGGATCATCAGATTAATGAGTGGCAATTACAAGCTCCACTTGGAAAACATTTTGTTTTATTAAACACCCTGACAATTACGGACGAATCCAAGCAAACCAGGTGGTGGACATTTATGGAGGGCCTACTGTGTGCCTGGCTTTGGCCAGGCAGCAGGGAGACCAGCAGCAGCATCCAGGACCACGGAACAAAGCATGGACCAGGGAAATGGACACTAAACAAGCCAGTGCAGTGTGATGTGGGCTCTCACGAAGAAATAAGCCGAGCTGTGATGGGACATGACCGGGAGACCTAATCACATCTGGCTGTGGGAAGGATTTCCAGGTGGAGACATTCGAATTGAGACCCAAAGAAAGAAAAGTTTTTAAGTGGGTGCAGAAGGAGTAGAGAAAGACAGCTGAGGGGAGAGTGGTGTGTACCTGAGAAATGGAGATAAATCTAATGTAGCAGGAAAAAGTAAGGGATTGGGAGCAAGGTAGACGGAAGGGGGAGCAAGTCACAGATCTCACAGGGCCTGGGGGGCCAGATGAGGGAATCTAGAATCTATTGCTGGGGCAATTAGAAACCATTGGTGGGCTTTAAGCAGTGGAGTCATAGGATAAGATTGTGGTTAAGGTCAGTCTGGCTGCAGTGGGTACAGAACTGAAGAATCTGGTTTCTTTCTGTTCAAACCAAATAAAGAAGTGAACACTCCCTCTACCCTCTTTTTTAATTAAAATTTTTTCCAATTATGTAGGGGGATGCTCTGAGTAGCAGGATGTAAATACAAAACTATTACTCCAAAGCAGACATTAATAAACGTTCTGTGGCCACAGGAAGGTGTTAAAATTCATATCTGGGGCAAAAGCATTCTTCATCCTTGGAAGGAGCATTCTGGTTGGGCAGATGTTAGTGGGATGCCCACTGACCACAGGAGCACTCCACTCCGGTGCTGTAATCCAAAAGCAAACGCTTCTGATGTTAGTGTCCCTTTCTCTAACTTAAAAGGCTGCTCCACTGCGAGAAAGGCCCATATTTACAGAAAATCTTTTTTTTCACTGCTTCTCACAGAGTCCTACATTTTCGTGGAAAATTCATTTCACAGTCCCACTGTAGCTAACGGGGCAGAGCAGACACAGAAGTGCCAGTTACGAGGCTACGGCTCTCGTCTGGGAGAAGTGACGGAGGCCTGGAGTAGAGAGGCAAGGAGTCCACCTGGGAGAGGTGGTGGGACAGGAATAGCAGGACCTGGTGATTTCCTGAATATGATGTGCTAACGGGACAGGCTTCGAGTAGGACTCTAGAGCAATAGGTTAGGTGCCATTTACTGCGGTGTGGGACATGAAGGAGCATGCGCACCTCTGGATGTACTGAGTGGTCACCAAGTGTAGATGGAAGGAAACAAATGCATAGATGAGGCTGGAGGTCAGAAGAGAGGTAGGAGCAAGAGTTTAGGAGCTGTAGGCACATAGATATTATCTGAGCGAAGGTGGTCTAGGAGAGAGAGCAGGATGGGAGGGGAAGGGTCTGGGACAGACCCAGAGAAGTGCTGGACTACTTCAATAGCCTTGTATGCAGACTCCTGCCTCCAACTTTGCCCCCTATAGTCTTTTGCTTAAAACTCTCCACTGGCCTCTAACTTCACTCACAGGAAAGTGAAGTCCTTGCTTTGCCTGGACAACACCACCAGACCTCCTCGGCCCTTCTCGTAACCACAGGCTACTCCCCTGTCCCCGTCCCCACCACTCTCCCAACAGGCACACTCCGCTCCAGCACACTGGCTTCCTGGTGCTCCCCAAACGTTCCATGTAGTCCCCACCTAAGACTCCTTGCACTTGATATTCCCTTTGCCTGAACTGTCTTCTTCTAGACAGTCTACATGCATGTGCTAATCTCTCACTTCCTGAGGTCTCAGCTCAGTCAGTGAGGACTTCCCTGAGCTCGCTATTCTAAATGGCAACATTCATTCGCTCCCTTCCCTGCTTTCTAAAACTTCACATCTGTATGGTATATGTTCACTTGACATATAGTTCATTATGTATAACACAGTATACATTATATTCATATGTTACATACCATGTTTATATTTACTACATATCAATCACCACGTGGTACATTACACATTCATGTTTACAATTCACCACCCTGAAATGTAACTCCAAGAAGCCAGCAACTTAATTTTGTTCACTGCTCTATCCCTAGAACCAAGAAGAATTTCTGGCATGAAACTTGCACTTGCCAAAATATTTGTTGAATTAAAAACTCCAACATTTCATGATACCATAGAAAAGGAGGAGGGATCAAGGCTGTAGGAGGAAAACAAGAAAACACAGTGTTGCAGAAAGCAGGGACACGCGTGTGCCGATAACAGCGGTGGCCGACACCACTGCTGCCCGGCCCTGCAGCAGACACTGTGCTCACCCTCCCACCGGCTACCCCACTGAGACCTTGCTTCAGTCCTGTGATGAAGGTCCTACCCTCATTTAATTAAAAAAAAAATTTAGATGAGTAACTTTCCCGAGGGCGTGATGCTGTGTAGTAAATTCTGTTGAGAGGAATTAAATACGAGTCCTACAAACTATCCACTGAGTTGACTCACAGGGAGACCACCAGGGACCCTAACAAAAACCTGGGCAGTGTCCAGCCTTGAGAAGAGGGAGAGCAGGAAGGAGGGAGGGAGGGGAAGAACCGAGCACAGGGGGCAGCCTCTCTGTCCAAGGCTAAGCTGTGAAGAGGAGTGTGGATGAAGGACTGGACCTGTGGTTACAGAGAAGAGGGTTTTATTTTAGGTGAAAAGGAAATAATTTGAGTTTCTAAAACCCAATCCCTTTTCAGAGTTTTGGTTAGCATGTCTATATGAGCAATCAGCACAGATGAGGTATTTGTTTCCCTTGTTTCCTGTTTCACAGAAATTCAGATTTTGCTTATAAATTTGGTTTAAAAAATCCTTAGCTTTGCATAAAATTTGCTTTCCACATCCTACAGGACAGAGACATCTATAGAAAAGGAGATGTGTAATTGGGTCAACACAACAAAGAAACAAAAAGATGACCTATTCTAGTTCTTTTGGGAAGATGAAAAATCAGGACTTTAGAAAAATCAATCAACATGCTATTCTGTGACAACGTGGGGGAGAGGCCCACACACTGTACCTGGACGCAGAGGACCTAGCTGTCTGTTCCTTCTGATTTAGCCACTGTGTGCCACCTTCTGCAAGTTGCTCAACTTCAGTGTCAGGATAATATTTATTGTACTTCTCTTGGTTTTGAGCATAATCAGATGAGGTGGAGCCAATCAAATTGCTTTATACACATACAAGGTATTCCCAGTATTTCTTGTAAATAAAGGTAAGCCTAAACAGATTTTTATCATAATGTACACAGCCTGGAAGGAACCTGTTTGGGTATGTGTACAAATATTGACCAACTGAATCAAGAGAAAAAAAAAAATGCCATAACTGCTTAACAATTCCACATGACATGTATTTAGAAATACCTGCATATTTATAATTCATTCCCACAACTGGTGCTGCTGAAACTGGTTTACTGCAAATCAGGTTAAGCCAGGCCTGAGCTTGAGGCATTGTCTGCTCTCTGAAAATACTATGTGGCATCCTCTCAGGTTGCTCTGGATCTGACAATGTAACAATCTGTACCCAAGTCCTGCTACATAGTAATGCCATGCATTTACAGCCAAAGACAAACCAGTACAGCCAGTGTAATTATAGACCAGCTGAGCATCAAGACTCACTCTTAAACACTTCTGAAATTAGGCCTCACTTAGGGCAAGATCACACATGACTCCAGCCATGTACCAATTCCCCAGCTGTGCCCATTTCTTATGAAGACATGGATATGGCCACCTTCATTTAGAGGAACAAAAACAGAAGACAATCATGTGGGCTTTACTTTTAATTTTTAAATTTTAAATCATTCCACTGTACACTATGAATATTGAAAAAGCTGAATGGGGGTGGAGGTGGGATTACGTGTTATTAAGTGTTACAGAGACCAAATGCATCAGGCGTTTCACTTATGTAACATTTTGGGCTCCCAAAACCTCTGAGTGGGAGTGAATCAATCCCACATGGAAGCAGATAACAGCTGAAGTTACCCTCTCAGCACAATTCTTCCTGGCATCCTCTTGTATCTCTGCAAGATAAGATGGGCCCTCCCTCCTCTCCTGGACCAAGGCTTCCCAAAGTCAGAAACACCCACGTGGCACAGTTGTCTGGCTGCTCCGGGCCCTGTGGCTGTGGCTAGGAATGAGCATAGTGGGCAGAGGGAGAGTGGAGCTTCGGTGATGCGTTCAGGGGTTATGGAAGAGCTGAAAGTCCAGTGGCTTCAGGGGTAATCCTGCTGCCTCCTAAGTCTGCAAGGGAATTCTTGCCTCCAGGGCATCCTGGCTAGGACCATGAGAATCAAAAATGCAAAACAAAAACATAAAAAACAAAAGATAGGGACATTCTTCTTTACAGAGGTATGGACCAGGGGAGCAGTAAGAAGAGATGGTCCACAAATGACCTCTGACCAGTCTTTCCCTCCTCCCTCCCACTGATCCCTCCGCCCTCTGGACCTCAGCCATTCCATATCACTCACTATTCCCAACACCTGTCTTGCCTGCCTCCCCCATCTCTGGGCTTTTGCAGGTTACGTTCCTGCAAACACATATGGGAACTATCCCACCACTCTCCGGAAATTCCTCCTTTCTGGGCCCTGATCGAATGCTCTTCCTCAAAGAAGTCTTCATCAATTACTAGAAGCAGTATCTCCTTCTCCTTGCCACAAATAATATTCTTTACAACAATAATAAGAGCTGGTAATAAGATTACTTATTGGGCACATTCGGTGGGACAGGGATCATGTAAGCACTTTATAAATTTTATTTTATTTCTTAATCCTCACAACTTCCAAGCAAATGCACTGTAATTATTCCCTTTTACAGACAAGAAAAGAGGCCTAGAAAGGTTAAGTACTTTAAAAGGTAAGTGGGGGGCACTGGATATGGGCCGGGCAGTTTGATTCCAGAGCTCACACTCTCTACATGTTGCCTTAACCGTAATGACGTGTGCACTTGTCCCATCAGCTCTATGTATTTCTGAGGTTGTATGTCTTTGGGTATTCCATTATATTAACTCAGAGCCTGGCTCAGAGGGCTGCCTGAATTTGAGCAAAAGCAATTTTGTGTGGTTTTATGTATTCTAGACAGATCACTGCAGCTCACTTTTCCATGCGTGCTATTCCTGTCTACTCTATTTTTAATTAAAAAAAAAAAAAAGGATTTAGGACAGGTTAAGAGTAGCATTTATAACTGGTCTTCCAAATTTAAGAATCCAAGACTCAAGAAAGTAGGAGAAGTCTGACCCCTGAAACTTCCTAGAAGCACCGACGGGCCCCAGAGGATATGGACACCGCGTCCTCTAACTTGGGTGATGAAGTACTTGAGACATAAAAGAACCACCTCTGTGTGCATGAGCTACATAATTTTTTCAAGTATATAGTAAAATTACATTATGTTGCCATCTATGTTTCTTCAGATCCTGTTTTTAGTCTCCTGGAGAATAATAAATTGTTACTGAGAGAATAAGGCAGTATGGTTCAAAGGTTAAAGCAGATGGGTTTTAATACTTAATGGACTTGGTCCGAATGAGTCCTGTAGGCCAGGAAAAGGTTTTTCTCAACCCTCTTAGGGTCTGAAAAATAAATTGACAAAGACATTAACAGGAGAAAAGGATACACATTTATTTACTTTAAATTTTATATGACACAGAAGCCTTCATAAGGAAATGAAGACCTAAAGAAGCAGTTAAGTATTGGGTATTTTATGCCAGGTTTGATGAAGAGTGGACAGTCATAGAGAAATGTGATCAGAAAACTGTGGTAGTAAATCGGGGGGAACTTAGTAAGGCCTGTATCTTCTGATTCTTCTCAGAGTCCCTTGGTCTTTGGAGACTAGGACGCTCCTTTCCTCTGAGCACAGGGAAGGTTCTTAGGGGACAAGGTGAGGAGAAAGTGGGGGGAAGGTCAGAGTGGCCTTCCTGCTTCTGCTTTGTCTCAAACACCTTCAGCTTGAAATATTCAATATTCCATTGTCCCATACTTTGGGATGGCAAATCCTGACCCCTACCAGTCCCAACTCTCCCCATCTTTGTGATGTGGGACAAAGTCCTTACATTTGTGCCTCAGTCTCCTTGTCTGATACCGGAGATAACATGTGCACCTATTCATTCATAAGGTGACTGGGAGGGCAGAATGGGATAATGCATATAGTGTCTGGTACAGTGTACTCAATAAACATTAGCTCTTAGTATTTAACAATTACCATTATTAATGTTAATTGCTACTTTCAGTAGTCATGGTTTTATGGCTCTAAGGATAGCAAGTTTTTCATGTGAAACATTCTTTTCTGAAGTGTATTGGTAAAAATAAGTGTTATTCTTTTCTGCTCTATGGAGCTGGCAGTAAATGCAGAGACCCACAGCCCTAAATCTAAGGAATGAAGAGATCGAAACTGTAGAGGTGTCATCTGATAATTAAAACTGCTCAAAATATGGTGACCTCTGAAATTATAAGCCTCCCTTTTTCCCTACCCAACTGAAATTGCCTCCTATGGATGTTGTCTTTGGTTCAACTGAAGGTCCAAGTCTAAGATTCCAGCCAGTTTAACGCAGCCACATACACATATAGGTATAACCAATCCTCAAAGGTCTGACACACAGGGTGTCAGGAGGAAATGTAGTTGCAAATATTGGCTCTGTGCCAGGACTGGACAGTCAGAACACTTCTTTCCCTTGACTCCAGTGACAGGAGGCAACACAGCATTTAAAACAAACTAAGACCACTAACTCTAGGGGAGAATGCTCAAGCTCTATACTCACTACTGTGTGATCCTAGGCAAGTTACTTAACCTCTCTGGGTCTCAATTTCTTCATCTACAAAATGGGATGTTGTAAGAATAAAGTTGGTTCATATGAATGTTTGATTATTGGACGATCATCTAGACAAGGCAATGTCTCTCAGTCCCAGAACTTCTGCTGGAGATGCTTCTCTAAGAGTCACTAAATTGGTAAAAATCTAAGCTGAGAACTGTCAGCAGCCACCTGTGAAGAACGTGTTCCTGAGAGTGAACTTCCCACCAAGGAGAGAGAACTGAGAGAGAAAGCAGCTAGGGTTCAATGCTATTGTTTGAGACTGGAATCTAATCAGACTGGACACCTACGGTGGGGCTTTTCAATGACATGGGCTATTAACTCTTCTTCTTTGGCTTGGGTCGGCTTGAGTTGGTGTCTACTATCGGCAATGAAAGATTTGTGACCTAGCTTTATTGAGATATAATTCGTATACTATACAATTCACTGCGAAAACTGTACAATTTCAATGGCTTTAAGTACATTCATGGAGTTGTGAGACCATCACTATGACATAGGAGTTTTGATCCAAAACTCTGCCCAACAGACACAGGGAGTGGGTGCTATGGGGACGGCACAAGCAAACCGCTTCCAAAGTCATTACCATTCTGACACTACTTAAAAAGTTGGCATCATCGACTTTTTTATTTGGAAGTGGTTAAAGCTCATCACCGTATAATGGAAAAGGAAATGAACTGGGAGTTAGAGCCCTGGCTTTCTTTGGAGGGAAGTTAGAAAATCCCTATGAATCCTTGATACTCTACATAATTCTGTAGTTTTAGTCAGATTCACTCATCTGTCGTGATAAAACTGAAGCCCAGAGAAGCTAAGCCAACTGCTCGAGTTGACAGAGGTATTTACTGTAAGACACACTCAAGAATATAGTTCAGTTTTCTGCCGTTAGTTTCAAGGCACCCTTACTTTTCCTGCAGGATATCATGCTCAAGATCGAAGTCAATCTGTTAAAATGCTCGGAGGTTAAGAGAATCTTTGTATAAATAAGCAAATGTTCATTCATTGATTCAAGAAATACACTGGGATTATGGGTATTCTCCCTATTTATAGTCAGTGTCAGTGTTTCTCTTCAGATAAAATAGTGTTCTACCTACAAACTAGGAGAAATTAATATAAGTTCATTAAAGCAGGATATAATAGCAAATTTCAAAAATATTTTATGGCATATAGTGTGTTAGGTAGATAATAGGTGAGTTGAGTTTCTACATACATTTGTGCAATAATCTTGGTTTGCAGGACCAGGAGGTTTAATTACAAAGAAGTGCTGCCGGGATAAGGGTGGATGATAGTTAAGGGAATAGTAACTGCACTCTGCATTTAATGAAAATACAGAGACATGATAACCAAAAGGGAAATTTGGAATGATTTCACTTCTAACAGCCTTTGAGGCTTCAGAGGGCTTAACAAAAATATAAAGAACAACCCTTTCATTACTAATTACAAATCTGTGGGTCTGGGCACACAAGAACTCTCTATACAGGCTTTGGAAAATTTTAGAAACACATTTCCTGGAAGAACCCGAGAGGTTGGGATCTGGCCCACAAAATGTAATACAGTTGGGGGCAGGATGCATTGTACTGAGCTGTATTCAAGGACCCAGGGTATCCTGTGAAAACACATTAAGAACTTCCAGGGAAATATCATCAGCAGGGATATTATTTATGGTCATTGTCTTTTTTTTTTTTAAGATTTTATTTATTTCTTTTCAAAGAGGGGAAGGGAGGGAGAAAGAGAGGGAGGGAAGCATCAATGTGTGGTTGCCTCTCACGCACTCCCAACTGGGGACCCAGCCCGCAACCCAGGCACACGCCCTGACTGGGAACTGAACCGGCAACCCCTCGGTTCGCAGGCTGGTGCTCAATCCATTGAGCCGCACCAGCCAGGGTGCCATCGTCATTTTTAATGCATATTTTTTCCTTTGTGAATCTGGACAAAATAAGTTGAACCCTGCAAAAGAGTATTGGCTGTTTTATTTAGATTGGCAAGCAAGAGGTGGTAGAATTTTTAGACTAAGTTAAAAGGGAAGTCCTTTGATGGAATTCGAGGGGAAAATAGTGAAAAGAGAGAAGAAAAAACCGTCCATAATTCCATTACCCTGATACAACTACTACGAGGACTTCGACACGTTTTCATTTACTTTTCTCTTAAGTATTTGTTGTATGTGGTCGCAACTGGCACGGCCCCCTTCCACCAAACTATCCTGCTCCCAACACGTATATGCTCAGTCTTAGAAACCAGTAAGACCCATCCCATCATGCTCTTTCCCCTGTTAAGGGCCTGTCACTGTGAGCCTGGGGTGCACGTGGGTGGACATCATCACCGGACACTGCCACACAGTGCTGACAGCCCAGTGCCCAAGCCCCTGCACACTGCCCGCAGAACCCAGAGTCTGTCATCAACGGAGTCCTCCCTATTCCCGAATTTGAACATTTCCTCCCCTTTCTTGTTCTAACGGATCTCCCCGCGGACACTGCTCACTCTGTGGCTTTCTCTCCCACTCCCTGTGTGCTGTGGCCCCGAGCTGACCTCTGCACTTGGCGTCCCGGCTCCTCCTATCACCAATCTTCCTGTCTCTCTACGCTTGCCCCCTTTGCAGAGTGGTTGTCATCAGACCTCACACAGGCTGCCCCTCCTTGCTGCAGTGAACAACAGAATCCCCCAAGCCGTCCCTTCCTCACATTCCTTGAAGATTTTGGCCTCCGACTCAGCTACCTTTGCCAACAGTACTCCATTCTAAACACTTGGAGATTTACAGGAACAGTGCCTCTGTTCCCCGACCACTTTTCCATCGAGTATCCTGTCCTCCTCCGACTTCAGCTCCCCCGAGCACATGCTAGACCATGTCACTGCCTCCACCGCCCATTTCAAGCATCCCAACCACAACTTCAATTTCCAGCTCGCTCCCTTCAGGACCCTCCCAGTCCAGAGAGACCTATGATGCAGATCGATATTCTCCATATCTTCACTTAACTTTTTCAGCAGTTTATCGTCCTTCACTCACTCATGCCCCCAACTCCCTTCCCTCTCCTTCCCTTCGTAATTTTCACCCAGCAAAACCTCTGCCTTGGTTAAACCTGACTCCCCACGTACTCCGTGCCTGCACCTGCACAGCTCAGCATGGCAGGGGGAAACAGAACCATGCGGCTCCTCTCATTTTATACTCGTGATCAGAAACCAGGATCGAGATCTGGTCGTCCTACCTCATCTCCCTGGTCCATTAACTCTCCCTCCCTCTTAGGTGGTTATAGTTCACATCCTCTCTCCTCGAACCCCCAACACTTTCTCCTCCCCCACCCTCACTTTGGCTCATGATCTTGCTTTCTATTTCTCTGAAAAAAAGAAATAGAATCAATCAGAAGAGAACGTCCACAAGTTCCTACCACCACAGTGACCCACCACTGCATCTGTTCTGTGCCTTCCCTCCTGCTGCTCTGAATGAATGGTGCTCAGTGCTCGAGGCCAGTCCCTCTGCTGCTCTATATCCCAACCCCCCTCCGTACTCAAGGGCATCACACCAGCAACTCTCCTCTTTCCGGCAGCATCGTATTTTCTCTCTCCATGTGTTGTTTCCAACAGCAGGCAAACATGCTGTTCTGTTCCCAGGCCTTAAAAATCCCTCTCTAAGGTTAATCCATCATGAACCCCAGTTAAAACTAAGTCATTGCTCCTGCTCAAAATCCCTGAATGGCTCCCATCTCACTCAGAGAGAGACCAAAATGCTACAGAGAGCTACACAGCCAGACCTCACTCATGACTTGACCCTCTGTGCTCTAGCCAAGCTTGCTTCTTCACAGGAAAGCACACCAGGCACGCTTCCTTAGGGCCTTGCACTTGCTGTTCCCACAGACTGAATGCTATTCCTCGAGATATCTGAATGCTCATTCCCTCCCTTCACAACTTTAATCAAATGTCATCTTTCAATGAGGCTTGTTGAAGCCTTCCTTTGTAAAACTGCATTGCGGCCACACCCTCGTACTCCCTCTCTCATCCCTGCTATAGTTTTCTTCTTAGCACTTATCATTTTTTAACATACCATGTAATGTGCTTGTTAGTTTCATTGACTATTTTCCCCAGTTAATATTCACAGAACTGGAATAGAAGCTCCTTAAGAACAAGAATTTTTTAAATTGCTGTATTTACTGCTAAACGTATCCCTAGCACATAGTAGGTGCTCAATAACTATCGGCTGAATAAACAAATGATTAAATTTAAAGACACAGGCATCATGTCTTATGATTTTAAAGTTTTCATAATCATGCTTGCGTTTGATTCTTCTATAGCGTCTGCATTGAGTTCTCTGAATCAAATGCATGGACCTTTATGTTAAGTTCTACTGTAAACATGTCTGTCTTTCAGATGGAATTTGACTTCAGAATGAGGAGAGTTAAAGTCCTGGAGCCCCATCAGAAGCTCATGGAGTCTCTTTCCTGGCTTTCATTACGATTAATACTGAGTCTGGTTTGGAGGGAGAAGATCTTTGTGTCTGTCTTGGGGAGGGAGCAGACAGCTTGGAAGGCCTTATCTGGCAACAGAAAGCATCGTTCAGAGCTTAGACATGAAACCCATCAGAGGCGAAGGAAAAAAGAAACAAAAAAACAAGAGCTGGAGAGAGAAGGCAGAATCAGTCATATCCCTTGAGACTATGGTTCCCTGGCCATAAGGAGATAGTGGCCCAAGGCAGCTTCTAAGGATTAAAAAAAAAAAAAAAAAAAAAGTCATTCCACAATAGAAATAAAGATTTTAGCCGTGATTGGAAGTAAGAATGTTATAAAAACAAAACCACAGCAGGATAGAGGCTCCAAAACAGTAGGGAGGCAGTAGCCGGGGAGTTGAAAAGGCCTGGGTTGAGGCTGGCTTCGCACTTTCCAGAGCGGGGACCGAGCTCCAGGCCAGTCTGGCAGAGGCTGGGGACTTGATGGCTCCTCCTCTCCCTCCCCCAACCTCCACTGTGTCCCCAGAGCCCAGCACAATGCAAGACACAGAGTGGACGCTCAACAAACATCACTTTAATGAACAAACGCCTAACTCAGGAGGACTGACTTGTCAAATCGAGCTGCCTCTACCTTCGCACCAGACTTCACAGAGCTGGCCTCTTTCTTACTCTCCTGTGCCCTCTCACCTTCTGCTTAACCCACTGCTGAGATCATCTCGCCATTTGTTGTTTGTGTCCCCTCTCCACAATGGATCCGGCGCCTGCTACGTCAGTCCCTGAGCTGCCAAACATTAATTTCCATTTAAAAACATAGCTTTTCAGCAGAGAAACAGACCAAGGCGCTGTGCAGACTCCAGCCTCAATTTATTACTTCAGGCTGACAGGCTTTTTAGCAGGTTCTTGTTTTTCTCCTCTGGAGGAAAGCTTGTTTCCATAGAAGGATTTCCCCTCTTTGTGTTCATTCTTTGTTCACAGTTTCAGTGTTTACTTTTGCTTTTTATCTTTGCATAATCCTTGCTGTTTCAAGAATCTGAAGAGACTCTGGACTGGAATCCCTCACCCTTCCCCGAAAACGTCTCTGGTTCTTGCCAATCGTGGCTGACACCTTTTCCTAGATGTCCTTTTATACCCAAGATGTTAAAGGATGCTGGTGAATCCTGAGGATAAACCTCCGATTACCCGGCCTTTGTTTATGGGGTATTTTTCAAGTCTGCAACCAAGATTTTGTGCAGCAATCAATTTGTGTCCTTGGAGTTCCTGGAGAGAGGGTTTCAGATCAGTGTGGACTATGTCTGGAAACATGGACCTGCTCAGAAGTCCAGCAAGGCTAAGGAGGTGGGGGACCTCTTTGCTTCAAAGGCAGGGGAGCCCACTGCTCAGAGGACAGTGGAGCCCACTGAAGCAGGTGGCTGCTGCCCAGGACTAGCTTGTAAGCAATAGGAGGGGGGAGTTGAGATTTGCTTGGAAAACACTGGAGCAGCAAAAGAAGTGACACCGTGGGGACACCCCTAGCAGAAAATAATCTCCATAAATGCAGAGCCTCTTCTTGTTTCGTTCACTGTGTCCCCAGCACCCAGCTGTGTGCACAAGTTATGACTGGTGTTCAGGAGGTATTTGTGGAATAAATGAATGAGGTAGAAGGATGGGACACCACAAGAATCCTCTTGAATCAAAAGGAGAGTTTTGAAAGGTGTTCAAGTTGCTGTTTTCATGTTTAATTTTACTAGGAAATATTTATAATTCTACTGAAACTCTGGTTAGGTGTGGCCTGGAGAAAAAGATGAGTTACTAAAGCTTTTTTCTTTTTGCCATATATGCCAAATCAAAACAGGGGCTTCAGGCAAAAATTACGGTGCTTAGTGTGTGCCAGATACAATGCCAGGTAGGAGATGAGAAACCAAGATAATGATTCCTGTATACCGAGCTATATTTATGTGAGTTATTATGCATGTGTATATACATCTATACATATATAGTTACAATTTATCAAACACTTGCCTCATGTCAGACACTAATTTTTCTAATACCACTAAGATATTGTGGCATTATTTCCATTTTATAGATACAAAAATTGAGACTCTAAGAAGTTAAAAAATGGCTGAATATAAAGCAACCTTGAAAATAAAGTGATTCTTCCCTTTCCCAATGAAAACATTTCTCCCTTACAAAGATGGTTGGCTAACTTGAAATAAAAAACTTTTATAAGTGACAGTACAAAATCTCTTATATGCGCTGTTCAAAATAAGGAAACTATAAGAGGTAATTGGTTTAATTTTTCCTTTTGCCAAAAAATAAAAAAATTAAAAAAGACAAATTTTGGAGGATCCCTTTCTTGACAAAACAATCAAAACTTTGTATCATCTTTGGAAGTTACAGTTATCTATTTGAATAATGTTACCCGATGACAGTTAATTAGCATGTAATGTTATTTCCGTAGGTCATATTAAAACTTAGAAAGTCTATATTCTCCAAACAGGTTACTTAAATATCTAAAAAGATATTTAATAAATTACTAAAAACAGGGTAGGATTTTATTATGGGAATGTTTCTAGTCTTCAGCTTTCTCTTCAGTGGCTTTACAGTTTAGCACCTTGTCTCTGTACTTACATTAACAGACTCGGAGGCCAAGTGTTTCTTTAATCAACAATTGTTAAAAAAGAAAACTCCAGTTTCAGGCCACAGACAAGATTTCATTTGCTGAGTCCGAATCAGATACACAGACCCTAAATCTAAGGCTAACCCAGGTACAGCTAATGAGGATGAATCTACCTCAAAGGCTATGTATGGACATACCAACTCCCAGTCATTATCGTCCAACTAAATCATTGCTGAGACTTTTTCCACACATGCACTTATAAAAATTAATTTGTGACTCTCTCCCTGGTGGATCTAGCCATCTGTTTCTAACAGCTGGAGGCAAGAGTATTTGACTCTCCACAAACACAAAGACCTGTAAGAAACTTAACTTGCTGTCTGCCTCACCATTTCCCCGTCATGCTGAGGGATGGCAGTGGGGCTGACTATCTGCCACCTGCCCCTCAGGTCCCTCTCTGCCTTCTCTGGGAGCCCACTCTACATGGCCTCCAGTTGACGACCCTTTGGAATACTGGCAAGACAGGGGACAGAGAAGAGTGAGAGCAGGCTGAGGCTCCATTTCCTTCTCTGTGGCTCACTGCAGGCTGGCTGTGTCCCTGCTCTGGTCAAGCAGCCCCCTCCACATGGCCTCCTGTCCCAGGTTCTAGTAGCCACTGCCTTCCTCTTCAGGTCTAGGGCTGGTATCCACCCTTCCATTACCAGCCTAAAGTGCCCCTACACTACCACCTGAATTCTCTCCACCTTTGTAAGGAGTTTCTATATTAATTCTCTTCAAATGATCTGATTCGCATATATCACCTATTTCCTGTTTGGACTGTAGTTGTTCTTATAATCTTGTCAAAGGCTCAAGCTGAAGCCTTCATATTAAGTGAAAAGAAGGACAGCATTAGAAACATCCTAAGGGACATGTTTAACTTCAGAAGGCATGGAGGAGGAAAAAGGAACGAATGGGCTTCCCCTGTCAACACATAAACAAACCACCCACAGAGTCTGAGGTCCCTTCAACATCTGCTGTGATGCAGGATATGGGGGGAGGGGCAAAAGGAAATGGCACGAGCACCTATTATGTGCCCGGCCTGGGGCAGGCACTTTCACATACATCATGTCATCATGTGCTGTGTGACCTTGAACAAACTTGGAATCTCTCTTCATCCCAGTTTTTCATGTGTATAAGTGTATATAATAATAGGACCCACTTCATAGCATAATTGAGAGAAGAAATTTAAAGTACTTAAGGCAGAACATAATATACATGTTCAATAAATATTAGCTATTAATAATGATGTTGTTGATGATGATAGTTATAAGAAGAATAAGTAGCTCATAAAAATTTTTGGAAGTAGAGGTCATTTCCCCCATTTTAAACATAAGGAAACCATGGCAGAAGAGAAGTTAACCTGGGGGTCACCTCTTTATAGTGGGGACAGAAAAGACTATGGTGATCTATTGATTATGCTTTCTAGGTCAGTATAAATTCTTTTATGAGCCATCATTTCTAAAAGACAGCTAACCTGTCAGTTAACTAAAATATAAATATATTCATGCATATTCATATACAACACACACATAAACACATACTTAAAATGTTGAAAATAAAAATGAAAACATGATAACTTCGAAATAAGCCCCCTTCATGTTTTTTGAGTCCTTGATTAATGAAATATCCTGTGTCAACCAAATTCAAATACTGAATTTACTTGTGCATAAAGTATTAGTTACTGCTTTCTCAAAATATTCTGTGAGAAGCACTAACACCAGAGGTCTTAGATCTTCATCTGAGGATAAAGACATCTCCAAGGAGTTGTAGGGAAACTGTAATTTTATGACCATGTAAGATAGAAAAACACTTATAACATTATTTAAAATTGATCAACATCTTCTCATTATTCAATACATTTAATAAACCCTAAAGAAGTTTTACTACTTTTCTGTTTCAGAAATTATACACAATATTCTTTTAGAATTTTGAAGTCTTCTGTCACTTTACAGATACCTTCTTTTTATATTTGTTAAAGACCAATGAAAAACCACTTAAGAATCTTCTGTTATCCTTCTTTAAATAAAAATTAATCAATTTTCTTTGAAGAGAGAAAAATCTGAATCCTGACACCTCATCTCTCTATTCCACCATCACCACATCACATTCCTCTTATGTGCCTCCTGTGTGCCACAACTCACAACCTACATAAGGGGTAACACCCACGTGGCCCATGTGCTCTAGTACTCTGCTCCCCAGACCAGCGACAGAAGAGGGTCCTCTTTCTAGTTGACTCTCAGAATGCCTAACATACTACCCCAAACAGCCACTGACAGTTAATCAGAGTTGACTTGTGAGGGGAAACTCATTTGCTATCCCTGAAGGAAAATGTTAATTCAGATGAACAGGACAGAATCAAATACAGAAAAGAATATCTGCTCATACATCTGGAACTTTGCTGTGTTTACATCATCATCTCCAGGGCTTAGAACAATGCCTGGTGCTTAGGAAGCACTCAATAAATATTTGAGTGCATGAACGAGTGAATAAAAGTTGTGATCTATAAGAGCTAGGACAATGCCTTTAGGGAATGTACAGAGAAGGAATATAGATAAATAGAAGAAAATAACCAACCCTAATGCAAATTAGCCTCAGCTATTACTATAAAAGTGTAACAAATTGTGGGTAAAATGAGAAAAGAGAGTAGTCTGATTTAGTTAGAATAACACAGCATTTAAAAAGAAATATGAGACTCCCAGCCAAGATGGAGGCTTAGACAGACATGCTGCATGTCCCTCCACAACCAAGAAGGAATGCAACTACCCCAAAACTAGAGACAACCAGAAGTTCCAGAAAATTGAGCTGCATGGAAGTCCAACAAAGATATAAAGGAGAAATACTCATCCAGACAGGTAGGAGGGGCAGAGCTGGGGTGGAGAGGACGTGGTGTGGTGGCAGCAGCAGCGGTGGCAGCAGCACTGGCAGCAACAGGCTGGCAGAAAGCACAGTCACACATTTTAAAAAGTAGAGAGGGACACCTGGTGTCCCAGTGCCAGACAAGACTATACAGCTCACAGTTCCAGCGCCAGGGAAAATAAAGCCTCATTGCTTCTGACTGTGCAAACCAGTGAGCTTGGGGCAGAGGAAAAAACTGCTGGTCTTTCAGTAGAGTCTGCTTGTTTAAAGCGCCCCCATGTTCCCAGAACATCCACAGACCCACCCACTCTGGGAACAATGGCCAGGGCAATAGCTAGAGAGGTCCCAGTCCCATACAGAAGTGGGAGAAATGCCTGGCAAAGGGGCAAGTGCTGAGCAAGTGGCATTGTTCCCTCTCAGACCCCTCCCCCATATAAAGCGCTACAGCATGGTGAAACTGGTTGTTCTGTACTGATGAATACCTAAGGCTCCACCCCTTACAATGTAACAGGAGTGACAACTCTACAGAGGCAAACAAACACAGGAGCTTGTCAAGATGAGGAGACAGAGAAATATGGCCCAAAAGAGGGACTAGATCAAGGTTCAGGTGGAATAACTAAGCAACAAGGAGATAACCAACTTAACAGATGCAGAGTTCAAAACTCTGGCGATAAAGATGCTCACAGATATGCTTAAGTATGGCAAACACATAAGGGAAGAAGTGAAGGCTATGCTAAATGAAACAAAGGAAAATCCATACAAAACCAATGGTGAAGGGAAGGAAACCGGGGTTTAAATAAATGATTTGGAACATAAAAAAGAAAAAAATAGTCAACCAGTACAGAATGAGGAAACAAGAATTGAAAGAAATGAGGAGAGGTTTAGGGACTTCTGGGACAACTTCAAACATACCAACATCTGAATCACAGGGATGCCAGAAGGAAAAGAGGAAGAGCAAGAAATTAAAAGCTTAAGTGAAAAAATAATAAACAAAAACTTCCAAAATTTGGTGAAGGAAATAGACATACAAGTCCAGGAAGCACAGAGAGTCCCAAACAAGCTAGACCCAAAGACGGCCACATCATAATTAAAATGCCAAAGGTGAAAGATAAAGAGGGAATCTTAAAAGCAGCAAGAGAAAAGCAGAGAGTTACCTAAAAAGGAGTGTGTGTAAGACTATCAGCTGACTTCTCAAAAGAAACTTTGCAGGAAAGAAGGGACTGGCAAGAAGTATTCAATGTGGTGAAAAGCAAGGACCTACCACTCGTCGTCGTCGTCGGCAGCCGTCTGTCTCGAGAGACGATGGTGTAGCTTCTTAAGAGCCTATCTGCATCGCCGAGAATGGCTGTGCAGTCCGACTCGGGAGTGACACGGTATCTGTCTCCTCCCGTGTTGAATTGACATCTTGCGATGACGCTGGAGTGTCCTCTCCAGTGAAGCTGAAGCTACAGAGCTTGGGCAGGGTGATATGGAGGGTCTGCTGTTGCCCATGCAGCAGACCCCCCCTCTCTTCGCAGCTGAAGGGTCCAAGGGAAAGACGGAGTCAATACAGCTTGGCTTCAGGTGCGCCGCAGGAGTTGCCGGTGTTGACTACAACGTCAAACCGCCTTAGGGACTCCGGCTCCGGATTTTCTGTCGGGGTTTACTCCCTTAGCCTTTCCCCTGAAGAGGTATGCCGCAAGGCAGCGGAGGTTTTTTGGAGTCAGAGTTTTCCTTCTCTGATGTGCCCTGACTGGAAGATCGAACCAGCGACACTTAGCTCGCAGGCCGACGCTCAATCCACTGAGCCAAACCAGCCAGGGGGTAAGGACCTACCACTAAGATTACTCTATCCAGCAAAGCTATCATTTAGAATGGAAGGGCAGATGAAGTGCTTCCCAGACAAGGTAAAGCTAAAAGAGTTCATCATCACCAAGCCATTATTATATGAAATGTTAAAGGGACTTACTTATGAAAAAGAATATCAAAATTGTGAACATTAAAATGACAACAAATTCACAACTATCAACAACTAAATCTAAAAAATAAAAACAAAATCCAGAATAGGAACAGAATCATAGGTATGGAGATCATTTGGAGGGTTATCAGCTGGGAGGGGGAAGGGGAGAAATGGGGAAATGGTCCAGGGATTAAGAAGCATAATTTGTTGGTACAAAATAGACAGGAGGAAGTTAAGAATATTATAGGAAAGGGTGAAGCCAAAGAACTTATATGCACAACCCGTGGCCATGAACTAAGAGGGATGGGATTGCTGGAGGGAAGGAGGGTACTGGGCAGAGGGGAGCAAAGGGACTACTGTAACAACATAATCAATAAAACATACTTTAAAAAAAGAAATATGGTATTGCTTCCAGTGTTTTAATAATCAGGTGAAAATAACTTACAATCAGTAACATCATTTGCCTTAAACTGTTTACCATTTAAGTTGATTAAAAAAAAAACCACCCTTTTCTTTTTAGAGTGAGCAAATGGGACCTCCCACCCAAAATCTAAGGGATTAGTGTGAATGAATGAGATCTTGTATTATTTGAACATGAGCCCCAAGGACCTGTCCTTTTCCCACTGAAACCTAACAGAGCCCTTGTACATAGAATTGTTGTATTTTTTCCTTTTGACCCTAACATGGCATATCTTTAATTTTTCTTTTATTTTTCTAAGAGTCATATACAGTCAAACCTCGATTCTCAAATGACTTGGTTCTTGAACAAATTGGTTCTCAACCAAGTTGTTCATAAAAAAGTGTCTCAGTTTTCTAATAAAACTTTGGGTCTTGACTCTGTACCCAACAACCCTTTCATAATGATACCTGTATGATCTCAGTCATGTGTCACTCAGGCGACAAACAAAGAAGATTTGTTTTTTTAACGAATCCCTCTTCAACAGTTTTCCAGAACAAATTAAGTGCAAGAACCTAGGTTCCACTGTATAATCATTCTAAAAAATTCCCAAAATACAAAAGTTCAGTAAGTAGAAAGTGGAAAGCAAGCCACTTCCTCTTTCCTCAATCATCCAACTCCTCCCCAACCCAGATGACGACAGGGGTCAGCAAACTGTGGCCCATGGGCAAATACGGACTGCAGGATGCTTAAGTGCAGCCTGTGGGCTACAAATGGATTTTACAGTTTTCAGTAAAGAAAATCAAAACAAGAATAGTTTGTGGCATATTAGAGTTATATGAGTTTTCAGTATTTATAAAGTTTTATTGGCACATAGCCACATCCATTTGTTTATTCCTTTGTCAGCGGCTGCTTCCACACCAGAGCTTCAGAGTTGAGAAGCCACTCTGGTCTAACAGAATAGATCCTGTCACCTTTTCTGAAAAATACCTCTCATTCTAACTCACTATATTACCCATCCATCTATATAGCAAATAAATTACTTGACACAATACCTCCCATTTGTCTGACAATCTGCTTTTTTCCAATCCATGATATCTATGGTCATCTTAAGTTTTCACAGACCCATCAACTATCTAATAGGTACTTCACTACCACCCATTTTAGCACCAGCCATGCATTCAAGAGCATTTCTTCCCCTCCTCACTAATCTTGCAGGGAATACTGAGCAGAGGGAGTACAAATGGGAAAAGGGCTCAGGAGAAATGGGAGTGATAACCCAGTGACTTCCCTTTGCAGCAGGCACACCGCCCTGGTAAGCAATTGCCCTCCAACTTGGCTGGTCAGGTCTGGTGGAACACACCCTATATATCTGTGCTGTCTGGTTGGAAAAATATTTGCCAAGCAAATGTCTTGAGAGAGGGGGCCATGTCAAATAGAAACATTAGATTTTATTCTTCTGCCCTTTAGCTAAGGTGAGGAACAAACTTCAGATTGTGCAGTTCTTATAGCTGATTTCCAGTGACTCACAGATTCATATAAAATCTGGTTTTACATTAGTTTAGTTTCTGCACTTATTTTGCTGGCACTTTGTTGATATGCTACTAGAAAATGTGTTGTTTTTTTTCTTAAAAGATGCCAGTTTAGTCAGTAAATCTGTACTCATGTAGGTGGTCTTTGATATTTGCTTTAGTGAGTGTAGAGAAAAAGAATATTTTAGCTATGGAAAAATGACTTCTGGGATGAATTTCAGGGATGGTTTGAATTGGGAGCTAAGCTTTTTACTAGAGGAAATTTTCTGTAACAGCATTAATATTTTAAAAATAAAACTGTTTTTAACCTTATATTTGATTCTAGTTTATATTTGTTAAGTTGGCAGGTGTTCCAGTTACTTACTGCTGCACAATGTACCATGCCAAATTTTAATGGCTTCAAACAACAACAGTCATTTGTTTTGCTCACAAAATATGCAATTTCGGCAGTATTGACTGTGGCAGCTAATCTCTGCCCATTCGGCACTACTTGGGGTCACTCGGCTGAGGCTGGAGGTTCCACTGGCAAGATGGCTCATTTGCATGGAAAGCTGGTGCTGGCTGTAGGCTGGGAGCTCTGCTGGGGCTGTCAGTCAGCATCCTTATGTCGTTCCCAGGTGGGCCTCTCAGTAGGGGTACTTGGGCTTCCTCATAGCATGGCAATTGGGTCCTAAGAGCTGGTATTCAAAGAAGCCAAAGTAGATGCAGCAAGTCTTCTTACAGGTCACCTCATATGTCACACAGTGTCACTTCCACTGCATCCTGCCAATTAAGCAAATCATTAAGACCAAGGAGCGGGGAATTCCATCTCACATCTTAATAGGAGGAGTTGCAAAGAATCCATGGCCATCTTTAATCTCCCATAGCACATAAAAGAAATAATGTACACATATCTCTGAAAATCACATTTTGGATATTGAAGTGGTAGCAAGGAGAAGCCAAGAATAGAATTAAAGTATCTCATGATGAAATCAACTCTCCTAAGAGGAAGTAAACCATTAATGTCAAAGCATGGGCTGCCTGGGTGGAATTCCTAGACATAAATGTCACGTACCAGCTCTATGTCCGTGGACAAAATGCTTGATCTTTCCATGTCCCATATTCTCATCTACAAAATGTGAATACAGTTTGTCTGAGGTAAAGCAGGATTCTGCTTTTTAGTTAACTTTAAAAATGATATATATAAGCACAGAAAAATACAAAATAATAATTGCACTATGAATCTTCACAAACAGAACATACTTATCTGACCAAGAAACAGAAAAGTGACAGGCCTGGGGAAACAAGAGGGAGTGGTAGGGGCTTTGCCAAACAGGAGGGCATGTCCTCTCCAGCAGAGACAGCAGACTCTTGCCTCTGGCAGTGGTTGCCATGTGGAGACAGAGGTGGAGTGCAGGCTGGACAAGCAAGGTCAGAGGGCCAGACTTAGTCCATTGGCCCCTGTTTGGGACTCTCCGGAAAGGTCTGGGATAATGATGGGGGGATGGAAAATGTGGCAAGGATAACAAATACAGAAATAACTGGGCTCAATGTTCAGGAAGGAACCTTGGCTTGAAGTTGTCCTAGCACTGGAAAAAGGTTTCCTGATGTTGGGAAAGACTCAGAGACAAATGTACCACAAAGGCAAGTGCTCACCCTTCATATGCACGACCCATTTCAATCATGAAAGTATGTTAGAGAGCTCCACGCCCATGGCCAGTTGTCCTAAATCTTTCTCTCCTGCTCCTTTTGCTCCTTTCCACAGAGAGAGACTTGCTTTCTCTCCTTTCCTCACTGTCTTATCTTACTTTTTCTGGCACATCGCCCTTCTGTGTGGAGTTCCTAAGGTTCGCCCTCTTACAAGATTTCTCACAGCACTCACACTATTGGAAGGTTTCAGCACTTCAAATTCCTTTTGGAAAGAGACAGATACAAACTAGTGAAATGAAAACAAAGTCCTGTTCATGATGCTAGGAAATTTGAGGCATCTGGGAGAACTCCTCAGATAGTCCCAAGCCCTCCTCACCCTGGCTCTGGTGCATGGTGTAAGCAGTGGCGAATGGAATACTGAGCAGTGGTGGGAGGAAGGGAGATCTGGGACGACTCACAACTAATGGAATAATTGGCAGATCTAGGGAATCGGTGCCTATGGGATGCAGCTGGTAAGAGCAACATCAGGAAGAGGACTGCTGTATTTAGAAATTTGTAGATCAAATTTCCAGCTGGACATTATATACATATATGCCTCCAGCTTACTAAATGAGACAGCACTCAACAAGCACTGAAGCTCAGTTGCCAGGCAAAGAGCGGGTGATCTGGGGGCCTCCACCCCCACTTTCCTCTCTTCTCTTGTTCTATCAGGCTGTATACGGTTGCATGAAGCTTTACTTACTTCAGGATCTTGAGGGTTACCACCAATCCTTTTTCTCAAGCTCTGCGCCCTGACTGATCTGAAACTACATGGCTACCATTGTTTTCTATTGACCTGGGAAGAAGGATGATTTTGAATCCTTTCATTCGTGTGTTAAAGGTGAAGTGTCTAGTTCAGAAGACCTTGAGCACTTTAGGAAATACAACATTCTGTCTTTTATAAGTCATCATTAACTCGGAGGTAGTATAATGCTACAGCTTGTTTTTCCACGTATGTGAACACTTTTTATGCTGAGTGCACATTCTATTGAGAGATCTAGGAATCTTAAATACATCTGGAAAGAGGTAAGAGATAGATTAATGAAATCAAAGTGAAGAAAGAGTTTTTTTCCCCCTTAAATCTCATTTTATTCATCCTGTAGTCTTTTGTGCTTTCTATCAAGCACTGTCTTGAATCTTTTAAGTACTGTAGCATGAAATAAAACTAAGGAATGATAACTATGTATCAGCTTCTCGTTGGTTAAGACAGCTCTAGATTCTTCACACTTTGAATAAAAACCCTCACTTACAAACTGAGGATGAGCTATAACTTTCATTTCAGCGAGTGAGCATTATTTAGGAGAAGGAGAGTATGGGTGGTGATGCAAACGTGCGCGAGGCTCTGCAAATCAGGGTAACTTGTAAGACAAGGGCTGTTCACGCCGCTCAGAATTTTGCATTGAGAGTCGACACTTTGGTTTAGCTTTTAAAATATTTTTAGGATAGTCTCCTAGAAGTGGAATTGCTGGAACAAAAGCTACACTCAATTCGAAAGCTTGGAATATAGATTTCAAAGTTCCCTCCCAAAAGCTCATTTTGAGTTTTATTCCCACCAGACCGCTCTTCCCACACCCTCACCAGCCCGAGGTCCTCTGTTCCTTTCCTATCTTTACCATCTCGTTGGCACATGTCCGGTTACGTATCTTTGACCATTTGTGAGATTTTTTTTCATACATTTATAGCCATCTGAATTTCTTCTGCTGTGAATCGCCTGTTGATGACCTGTGCAGGCGTGGGACCTTTCTTGACTCTGATTTTATCATGCACATTGTTAGTGTATAGCAGACATCACAGACCTCCAGAGGCCTATGTGAGCTTCTGAAGCAATTCTAGCTGTAAAATACAAGCAGGGTGGGACTGAGGAAGGAATGACTCAAACAAAGCTCTTATTTCTTATCTGAAATAAACAAGACATTTTCTCCAGTGTGGGTCAACACAACTATCGCTTCTTGCTAAAGAACAGAGGCTGGCTCTGGCTGCTGAGGCACTGGAAAAATCATGTCCCACCCGCCAATGTGGCCTTAATTTCTCCTACAAATGAAGAAGGGCTTACAGCTACTCCGCGCTCCAAGCAACGCTTTAATGATGAGGATAAATAGACCCACATATACAATGCTCCTGAACTTATCGTAAAATAAAAATATTGTTTAAGTTAAAAATGCATTTAATACTACACGGTGAAGACGCATTTGTTTACCTGTGATTACGTGGCTGGCTGGGAGCTGTGGGTATGTATCCAGTATCATGACACTATCCTGTTGCTTATCGCTAGCATGGGAAAAAAAATCAAAATTCGGAGTTCAAAGTATGGTTTCTACAAAATGCATATTATTTTCACAGCATTGTAAAGCTGAAAAATCCCAAGTTGAATCAGATATATATATGACACATATATATGAGCAGGAGTCCAGCTCTTTATATAAAGTCCAACAACTAAGTTATGATTTAATCCAGTTAATCTTTCTTTCTTAAATTAGTACTTAAATGTCAAGATGATTTTAAATAAAATGTCTGAAATCCAAAAGCCCTTTCTGAGTATTTTATCACTTTAAGTGTTAAACAGCACCTCACATTCATGGATGTGTCCCTGAGATTCTAAGTTCATTGTTTCCTATTTCCAGCCTGATTTACCTCCTCTATTCATAACTTCTGTCCAAGGCATGGCTGTCTTCCCAGGTTCTTGGAGTGGCTGAAGACTTTGACATAATTTTTATTTCTCCTTCCCCTTGCCCTCCACATTCAATTGATTGCCAAATCCTGAGATCCTTCCCTTAATTCTTTTTCAATTTAAATAAACTTTTAATTTTAGAATAGGTTTAATTTTAGAAGCATAACATTGTAAAGATAATACAGAGTTCCTGTATTCTTCTAACCTAGGTCCTCCAATGTCAACGTCTTACATTGCCATGGTACGTGTGTCACGATTTAAGAACCAGCATTGATCCAATGCTATTACTAAATTCTGCACTTTGTTCAGATGTCCCTGATTTTCACTGATGCCCTTCTTCTGTCCCAGGAAACATTAGGTTGAGTCATCATGTCTTTTGAAGTATCCTCTGGTCTGTGACAGTTTCTTGCACTTTCCTTTTTTTTTTGGTGACCTGACAGTTTTGTAGAATTTGGGTTTGTCTGATGTTTTCTCATGTTTAGATGAGGGTTATTTTTTTTTTTTTTTCAGAGGATGATCACAGTAGTGCGGTACCATTTTCATCCCATATACCAAGGGCATATCTGATAATGTTAACCCTTAGCACCCGGCTGAGGTGTGTTTGCCAAGGTTCTCCATCTCAAGTTATTCCCCACTCTCCATATTCATTGCACAGATGAGGAAACAGGTTAGAAGTTAAATGACCAAGTGAAGGCTAAAAAGTAGTAAAACTGAATTGGAACATAAGGCTTCTCATTCCTAGTCCCGTGTTTCTTTCACAACACCAGGAGTCAGCAAACTCTGGGGGTCTGTGGGCCCCATCCTACCCACTGCCTGTTTTTACAAGGCCCACAAGCCTTAGTTTTTAATACTTTCAGGTGGTTAAAAAAAAATCAAGAGAAAAGTATTTCAGGACATATAATATTTACCTGGAATTCAAGTTTCAGTGCTCGTGAATAAAGTTTACTGGAACACAGTTATGCTCACTTGTTTACATTTTGTCTGTAGTCACTTTTATGATACATCAGCCAAGCTGAGTAGTTGTGACAGAAGCCTAATGGCCCACAAAGCTTAAAATATTTACTATGTGGCCATTTACCAAAAATGTCTGCCAACCCCGCGCTACACCATGATATTAATTACCACCCTAGCAGCCCCATTTTTGTCAGGGGATGGAGAAAAGAAGCCCTTCATCCCTAAGAAGACCCGTTAGTCGTGCAATAATTTACAGAGTGTAAAACAAGACCTTCTAAAATGTTTCATTAGGGGCTCAGATTTGAGGTTTGCTGGCTTTCCCACCCTAAGTGATGAAATCACATATGTGGGGCAGAGGGGACGGGGGTGGGAACGAGACAAAGACGGAAAAACAGGAACACAGAACAGAGAGACAGAGAAACATACATAACCTGGTGTCAGAACTGGAGGATGAAGGAGGGACTCCCTCAATTAATAGATGATACATAAAAATGTGTGCACTGAGCCAAAGATATTGTTCCCTGGGCAACTGTGTGACAGGCCAGGGGGTCTTTAAATGCAAGCATTGAGGTCCTCTCCCACATGCACAGCAAAGGCATTCTCAGGAACTTGACTTGCATGTTTCCAAGTTTCAGCTGCTCCAGCATATTCCAGAGAAGGCCCCTCCCAGCCTGCTGTCTCTCTTGGAGCATGACCCCCATCATTCCTATCCATGAACGACAAGGCTGGCTACTCTCCCAACTCCACAATAGCTCTGTTTATTTTTAACTCTAGGAAAGAACAGAGATGTCTCAGGATAACTGTATATGGGGGAGTTATCTGATTTTTATTGTGTATAAAATATAGAAAATCACTTTTGATTTTTTTCTCAACATCTTTTGTGAATAGTCATTTTTCTTTCCATGTTCACATCGAAGGTCTATGAAATTTCTTAGTTAGGAGGGCTGTCCTTTTGAAGCTGACATTGATTAACAATCAGGAAAATGGGATCATCTTTGGAGAGGAAAATGCAACTGTCACAAAAAGACAAAGGGCAAAGGGAGGGCCACCTGAGGATTACTTTACGGAAGTAAATAATAAGCAAAACAACTAATTTTGGAAAGTTCAAGGTTAAGCACGTTACTGAGGCTGTGTAACCATGTTGACCTAAAGAACTCTACAGTTGTTTCATGCTTCATATTTTTTTTTTTAATGTGGTATTGTAGCAATACTGTTTAGTTAGGAATTGGTCTCATTTTTCAAGCCAAACCCAGAGAAATTAAATGGTTCATTTAACTTACTTTCATGAGGTCAGGGCACAGTACATCATGTTTATCACCTAGCCTCATGACAAATCCCCCAAATCTTCTGCCTCCTGCTATGTACATCTGTAATGGATGAAGATGACCCCTTGCTGCAATAAATGGCCCTCTACCTTCTATTCCACTGTCAGAGTGCAATTTGTTGATTCATGACTTGCCAGCGTGCGCCTCACCTAAGGACAGCTCTACCACTCAGGGAGGCCACTGTAGATAAAGAGAACCAGGAGAGGGACTCAACATCCCATTGCGTGAGCATTTTAAGCTAGTTCCAGTTCAGGGGATGAATTATACTCATCTCAAAAGGCAAATGTGGACACCGCATTTACAGAGGATTAGTATTTATAGAGGAGGTGTTACCTTTTTAAAATTAAGTCTTAAAACTGCTTTCCAAGCTTAGCAATAAAAAAAAGAAGAAGTATAAGATGAGAATTCCACAGAATTCTCTAGACCAGCCTTTTGGCAAAAGCTGTATCTGTAAAATGAAGAGTATGAGAACACACCAAAAAAGCAGAAGAAAAATCCAGCTGTCTTTTTGTTTTTTTCTCATAAAAAACAGCCAAACTCTCAATCACAGTACATTTTGCACAATCTGTTCATTAACCCCTATTTACATAATGACGTAAGTATCTGAGGCCACAGTTTTCATTGCAGGAGGTGTGGTTCAAGAGCAAATACCATCACAATGCTACACAAAGCATGAAGATACTGAGTAAACAGAGTCAGGGGTTTGCTGAGCCCCTTAAACATTTTTTCTCTTCTCAATCTCTGGAATAAATGGGAACTTTCTGCTAATGCCATCTAACTGCATTTTAGAAACAAACTGGGCATAAGAAGGCATAAAATTGTTTTGCAAAATAAATCATTTTTCTGATTCAGTAAGTGGTGCTGCGGGGGTGGGAGAGTCCATTTAATACCTGATCTGAATTAGGGAGAGCAAAGAAATATTTAACGCTATTATGCTATTAAAATGAGATACTGGTTCGGAGAGATGATGTGAAAAGAATTTATTTAAAAAGAAAATCCAAGGAGCAGTTAATCACAAGAGAAAGGCTGATTTTATTATTCCCAAAAAACTAGTATATTGTCCCCAGAATTTGCTACTAGACCATCCAGCTATGGTGGGATAACTAGATAGATAAAGCCTAGTATGTGCCAAGGGCAAATGGTCCCTCGGGCAAAGCACTAGTAAGTCGAGGGCTTGATGGTGGAAAAAGCGGTGGCAGTTTTTCTTTCACCAAGACAACAGAAAGCTCACAGCCCCCAGAAGGAAAAGTTATTGTCTTGCCAACATGGGTCAAAGGTATAACTCAGCAAAAGAACCATCCAGCAAAGGCTTCCTCCCCCTCCCCTTGTTCTACCAAGGCAGGCAATAGAATTATATTTCCAAAATAAATGAATGGTTTAATAACACTCATTTTTTTGGATAAATGTGATCATAAGGGTGACTTCTCTTTGCTTTGTGATATGGAGACAAATTGGAATTAACTGCTCATGGAGATTTTGTTTGTTTCACATCCTTCTGAATATATGCTATGAAATCTCATAATTATTAGGCTAGAAGGGACTTGGAGAGGTCATTGAATCCACACTATATCCACTTGCCTCAAAGTATGGTCCTCGGACGGTAGCCTCAGCTCCAATCCGGCTTGTGAGGAATGCAATCTTGCCCCTCCCCACGCCACCATCTCATGAATTAGAATTTGCTTTATTACAAAATCCCCATGTGGTTTGTATGCACATTTTCACCTCCTCTTCTTCAGTTGCAACTCCTCTTGAGTTTGAGAAGCACTCATTTAGCCTATAAATGGTTAGTGGTGGTATCTGAAAATCAGAATTGCTTTGGCCACTGGTAAGATAGGTGTCTGGGTGGCATGCTCACCCCTGGAAGAAGCCAGGGTCCCAGACCATGTGAAGTGATAGTTGAGGAATAAAAATCAATCAAGGTGCTATGATCAGAAAAACAGGGAATGGATGATGGGCAAGCAAATCAAAAGATATTCCCAGATGTCATCAATTGTTAGGGATGAGCATCTGACCCAAGCCAGGCCAAGGAGACTCATCTGTGGGACTTTTGCTGTATCTTTAGAGAAGCAGAAGCTGTTGGTTCTGAAGCTATAAAGTTGATAAAAAGAAACCTAGAGCCGTCAGGGAAACCATTTGGAGAAGGCCTGCCTGAGAATAAATCAAACTCCAGGACTGAAAAGTAGAGACTAAGTCCTCATGACTTCAGCTGGGCCATTAATTCCAGGGGACACCACCTACTGTTTTCTAACACACGAGAGTTCGCCTCCTGGAGTTGTGCAACAACATGGCAGCCCTTCCTGGATGCAGCTGCGCCGGATCCAAATTTTGAATGGACTTCCATCCAAGTCAAATTATAGGTACCAATAATTTCATCCACTTTAAAAAATCTGTTTTGGTTTAAGACAGTTTGAGGTAGATTTCCTATAACTTGTAACTACTGAAAGACTGCTAACATTCATGGGGTGAGTTTTCAAAATGCTCATGTTCATATCCAGCCCTAAGCCTTCTCCCTTACAACAGACCGATATGGCCCACGTGGGGATGGGAACAAGGGTATTTACACGTATGCATTGCCGGAAATGATGAAGTCCTGTATAGAATGGCAATTTGGCCATTTTTATTACTATTAGAAGTATATATCAGTGGCCTAGTAATTCTACTTCTGCAAACTGATACTATAGACAAAATAGCACATGTGCCCAAAGATATATGTTCAAGGGTATTCAGTGAAGTATTGTCGGGACGGCAAAGGACTGTACAGACAAAATGTCCAACAATAAAAGACTGGCTAAGTAAATGGCGATCCATCTAAACAATGGAACGAATATTATCACTACATTCTGGCAGCTCTACATTTGTTACCCTGGAACAATTCCCAAGATAAGTGAAAAGTGTAAGGTGTGGAATAGTATGTATGGTATTGATAGAGAGATTTGATTAAGATCACTGGGGAGAAGTAGGAGGGGCTGTAGGAATTTGCCGAGGCAACGGGAATAAAAAGAGGGCTGGTTCTTTGGCTCATGAGCTTTTCTGGCTTCTGAGCTGGCTCTCCCTTAGGCTCTGGCTCCCTCTGGCTCTCAGGCTCTTCTTCCTGGAGGATGCCTGGATGATCATGCTGCAGCTGCCTGTGTTCCCCAACGGCAGGTATTTTGTATGGGAAAGAACTCCAGGCACAGCCTAGGATCGGGCCCAGCAGAGGGTGGCAGGTTTTATTCTTTGGGTGTTCTAGAGGGAACAGGCTCTGAGGCAGAAGCCTGTCATTCTTCCGGAATTGTGTCACTTTTGTGTATTATACTGTTTTCTTTTGTAAACTAACCCTATAGAAACTAACAGGGGAAGAGCTAGGAGAACCCCAGTGTTAGAGTTTAGCCTTAATGGATAGGCTTAAGTAATTAAAGCTGTGACTTGATAGGCTTAAGTGACTGCTTTTGTATAAAAACTCCTTCTCTTTATCACCAAACCTTTGCCCCTGGAATTTGCCCTAGAGGGTGGTGGTGGGCAGCAGGACCGTGATTGCTGTTTGTAGGTAACAGCAAGCTATCATTTGTGTAAATAAAGAGGATAATTAAGTGTGTGTGTGTGTGTGTGCATTTATATAGGAATAGAATGTCTTTATAGGAATAAACAGAAACTTAGTATGATTGTTTTGGGGGCAGGGGACAGGGTTGGGAAAGAGATCTACTTTATATCCTTTAAATTTCATAACTATTATATGCATCCATTACATATTTAATGCCTTGGCATATCTGGAACGTTCTGCTCCTTCTTCTTTTAGAACTAATGGCCCAGAGAAGATGAGGGTGCATGTCTCAGGCAAGAGGTCTGGAACTGAGTAATCATCAGCTGCCTCTTCTCTAATTAGACCAGGAACTTAGCATGTAATAGCCACTCAAAAATTCTTGAAAAATCACTAGAAGAGCTAAATGTAATCAGTGAGAATGGAACTGCAGGAGCAGGAATGAGTTATTTTTTCCAGGAGCAGAAATGTACAAAGATTGGCCTTGGGAACATCTGTGTTGCTGTTAGCATGCTGCAAAGAAGGAAGGCGTCCCAGCTGTCTGTCCATTAGAGCAATGCTGATGATTTCTTTCTCTCACGTGATTGGAATCCTCAAATCCTCAAAGGCCCCTGGCCTACCCTATTGACCGCTTAGAATTACTGAGCCCCCCTCAGAACACCCCTTTGATTTCTGAAGATCTTCTCTTCTGATATGTGTACAGCTGGAAACATTTAAAGCTTCAAGCACAGTTTAAACGAAAAATGTAAGCAAGGCTGTGTTAGTTCTGAAGCTCTGACTCTCCTGGTTACTGGAGGGTTAGGTAGTCTCTGGCATGAGTGTGGGATACTCAGCAGAGGCCACCATGTGCTTGCTGACAGTGAAATACCATGGTGACATGAGACACTCACAGCCAAGTCCACACACATATTGATAGCCGCTGTTGGGGAAGCCTGGAGATGGGCAATTGAGGCCACTATCATTTTATTGCTATAGAATTTATAGCCTAAGTGTGATGATGCTGTTGCTTCCATTAAGCTATAATTCACCGATAAATTAACCTCTTCTGCATGGAGTCAGTTAAATGATGTTTTAACAACAGTTCCAATCCCAACTTTTGGAAGTAGAAAATCATTCTCTTCCTCCTTTTCCCCAGCAAAGCCTGTCCCCCATGACCCATTATATATTTTACTGGTTATAAAAGTAACCGCTATGTGAGTTTATGCATGCATATGTATGGAGCAACAGGGGAGCAAATGGTGAAGGTGGACCATGTTTGCTATCAGAGAACACAGAATTGATTTTGATGCTTTCTCTAATGAACACTTAGCAACTTTGTGCTTTATACCTTTCCAGGCCTCAGACTTCTCATCTGCCAACCCTCCCTGGGGAATTAGAGTTTCTTGCACTGTACCATCAGCACGGGGACCAAAAACACCCAAACAGGACAGGTGGCATCTAAAAGAACTAGAGGTTTTGTTGTTGTTTTGATTACTATTGTTGAATTTGTGTGCTTTCATCTTTCACAATGTCTGTCTTAGGAAATGCTTACTAAATACTTATCGAACTGAGCAACCTTTGTCTCTATTTCATCGGCCTATAGGAGTGTGTGTGTTCAGTTTAAACATTGAAACAACAATACAAGTATAACATTTTGCACAACACCCAACTTAAATGTATTCAAAATGGTCCAGAGGCTATTATTCACTGTTGTTTGTTGGTGAGCTGAGAAGGAGTGTGGTTCTTATCATAGTGGGGGATTTAAAAACTTCACGGGCGGTTCTAGTTTAAGCACATTTTCTAGGGGCCTCTTGAGTTCAGGCATACCGTGACACAAGCCCAGGCAGGGCCACTCACGGTGCCTTTGTGTCTGCAGAGATGGCTTTACCTTTGTTTCACTATAAGCCTTCCCCTATCCCTCCTTTTTCCCATAGGACAATATGCAAAGTCACAACAGGTGCTGGGTGCCCCGTCTGTCCAGAGATTTCTTTATGCAGATCAGTCTGGGCAGACACTAACAGAATTTGACCCTATTCACTTGGCATGTGGTCAGTTAGTATGTGGTTGGATTAGACTCAATTACAGACAACAGTCCTAACAAAATAATCTGTAATCCAGTCTAAGTCTTGTTATATCGCTAGCAACAATGCCAATGCTTGAGATACAATAGATTCTCAATAAAAGTTGCTGAATAAATGAAGTAAAAAACAAGACTAAGTCCTTTAAAAAAAAGTTGTTAAACCAAATCTACAGGTGCTTCTAATTTTAATCCCAAGAAATGATTTTTTAATTTATTTGTTTCCTGTTTACAGCATAGTAGTCAAGACAATTATATAATTTATGAAGTGATCCCCCTGATAGTTCTAATATACACCTGGCACCATACATAGTTATCACAATATTATTGATGATATTCTCTATGCTCTACTTTATATCCCTGTGACTATCTTGTAACTTCTTACTCCCTTTACCTTTTTCACCTATTCCCTCACTCCTCTCCCATCTGGCAACCTCAGTTTGTTCACTGTATCTGTGAGTTTGTTTCTGTTTTGTCTGTTTGTTTATTTTGTTCTTTAGAGTCCACATATAAGTGAAATCATATATTTGTCTTTCCCTGTCTTATTTAATTTTTTTTTTTTTTTTATAGCCAAGTACTAGTCCACTGCATATATGTACCACTTCTTTTGCCACTCATCTGCTGATGAGTACTTGGGTTGCTTCCATATCTTGGCTATTGTAAACAACACTGCAATGAACAGAGGGGTGCATATATCTTCTTGAATTAGTGTTTTGAATTTCTTTGGGTATATTCTCAGAAGTAGAATCCTTGGAGCATAAGCTAGTTCTATTTTTAAATTTTTGAGGAACCTCTGCACTATTTTTCACAGTGGTGGCACCAATTTGCAATCCCACTAGGGCTCCTTTTTTCCACATCCTTGACAACATTTGCTTTTTATTTATTGACGATAACCATTCTGATGGGTGTTAAGTGGTATCTCATTGTGGTTTTAATTTGCATTTCTCTGATGATTAGTGACTGGCCATCTTTGGAGAACTGCCTATTCAGGTCTTCTGTCCATTTTATAATTGGATTGTTCATTTTTTGGTGTTAAGTTGTATGGGTTCTTTATAAATTTTGGATATCAACCCGTTATCAAATATATCATTGGCGAATATCTTCTTCCATTCAGTAGGTTGTTTTTTTGTTTTGTTGATGATTTCTTTTTGCTGTGCAAAAACTTTTTAGTTTGATGTAGTCCTATTTGTTTATTTTTCCTTTGGTTTCCCTTGCCCGAGGAGGCATATCAGAAAAACATATTACTAAGAGCAATGTGAAAAAGTTTACTATTTTTTCTTCTAGAAGTTTTATGGTTTCAGGTCTTACATTTAAGTCTTTAATCCATTTTGTATTTGTTCTTATATATGGTTTAAAAAGGTGACCTAAGTTTCTTTCTTTTTTTTTGCATGTATCTGTCCAATTTTCCCAACACCATTTATTGGGTAGACTGTCCTTACCCCACTGTATATCCTTGTATCCTTTGTCATATATTAATTGACCATATAGGTGTGGGTTTATTTCTGAGCTCTCTATTCTGTTCTATTGATCTATGTGTCTGTTTTTATGTTAGTACCATACTGTTTTGATTAGTACTATAGTCTTATAGTATAGTTTGATGTCAAATAGCATGATACCTCCAACTTTATTCTTCTTTCTCAAGATTTATGTGGCTATTCAGGGTCTTTTGTGGTTCCATATTAATTTTAGAATTACTTGTCCTAGTTCTGTGAAAAATGGCATTGATATTTTGGTAGGGATTGCATTGAATCTATCGATTGTTTTGGGTAGTATGAGCATTTTAACAATGTTAATTCTTCCTATCTATGAGCACGGTATACGCTTCCATTTATTTGTATCTTCTTTAATTTCTTTCTTCATCATCTTATACTTTTTTCAGTACAGGTATTTTGCTTCCTTGGTTAAATTTATTCCTAGGCATTTTACTTTTTTTGATGCAGTTGTAAGTGGGATTGTTTCTTAATTTCTCTGACCATTATTGGTGTATAAAAATGCAACCAATTTATAAATATTAACTTTGTATCCTGTTACTTTATTGAACTCATTTATTTCTTCTAGTAGTTTTTTTCTTTGGTGGAATCTTTCGGGTACTCTCTATATAGTATCATGTCACCTGCAAATAATTACAGTTTTACTTCTTCCTTTCCAATTGGGTACCTTTTATTTCTCTTTCTTGTCTAATTGCTATGGCTAGGACTTCCAATACTATATTGAATAAAAGTGGTAAAAGTGAACAACTCCAAGAAATTAATTTTAAAAGTTCATAGGTGGAGGTGGGGTGGGGTAAATAAGACTACTTACTAATAATTCCTTACATGTATACAGCACTTTATCAGCACTTTCATTTCCATTATCCTGACAACAACCTTATAATATAGGTTAGACAGTTATTATTATTCTCATTTTACAGATGAGTAAACTAAGGCTCAGAGAAATTGTAATTTGTTTAATATCTTAATATTAAACAGAGCTAGGATAAAATTCTAATGTCTTTCTACTTCACCAGTGCACAGGAAGCTAGTTATGTTGTTTATCTTTAAAAATTAAACTACAGTTTTAAAAATACCCTCAGACAAGTACACACCACTGTGAAAATCTTCCTTCTTTCATCATTGACTTCCTCAGTGTTTCCACAAAGGAAACCAACTGACCTCAGAAGCAGACATACCTGGGCTTATGTCCCCATTTACATCTATGTGACTTTGAACAAGTCACCTCTCTAAGGTAACCTCTCTAAGACCTCACTTCTGCCTCTGTAAAATGGGAATAATAAACCTACCTTGAAGGATTATTCTGAGGATTAAATAAGATAATACAAGTAAAGTGTTTAATACAAAGCTGACATATAATCAATATCCATTGTAGGACAGCTCTCATCATTATTATGTAGTGAGATTTTCATATTTTTAAGCAGAGTATGTTTACATGCATATGGGTACACACTAATGCACTTTGGGGAATCATACACTGTCATATATGAATGAAAATTTTATAATAAATAACTAAACATTGTAACACTGACTTAGCAAAAATAACAGCCTAATGGATTTCTTTTCACCATAAAACACTGCAAGTGACAGAGTAAGATTCATTCTGGTATGACTCTAGATTTACTATAGGTGAAATTTCATCCCCTGATAGTACAAATACACAGTAAAAATTGGATTATTTTTCTTTAAGTCTAGAAATTAGTTATGATTCCCCAACTGCAATATGATATTGTATCTGTTGAAAGCTCTTCAATATGTTTCATGGCTTAAAATTCAACAGACTCCAGGAACACTGATGATTAATGCTAACTAATTATCTTTTTCTATTCTAAAAACTGGAAGCAACTAATACCATATATCAATGAGCCAATAGATTCCTTAGTAATTATTCCATAATGAGAACAGGTTTTAGAGTTGGATTGTCTGAGTTTGAATCCAGATTACATCACTTTTAAACTGTGAGATTTTGAGCAAATTATTTAATCTCTTATGTGCTTCATAAGTTTTGCTGTGAGAATTAAGTGACATAACTGATATTAAACCTTTAGAAAGGCTTTAAGCACATGGTAATGAATCAGTAAATGGTACCTATCCTTATCTCAGGTCCATCCTTCCTCAATGCCAACCTCAGTATTTCCACCCAGACAACAATGATGTGAAAACTGATTTATCTTGCATTTCCTGCTTTCAAAAATCTGGTAATGTGACTGGCACAGAGTTTAGTTACTCTGAAAATATTTAATAAGAATAAAATGGTGATAGCTGTGTTTGAAAATATGTCATGAAAGGCATGATGTTCCCTGTAATCTTTAAGGGTAATGGAGAAAGAAGGTATCCTAAACTTAGATTGTCTCTTTCTCCCATTAGGATTATAGGGAAATAAATAATAGCAGATACTGAAAGGTGCACTGGAATTAAAATGTCAGTTTCTCAATGTGATAATAACAGCCAACGCTGGTCACCTATTCATCTACCCCATTCTTCTAAAAAACAAGCCACTCTCTCATATGAATTCTCGATTTACATTACTAAGGATTCACATGATATAAAATCACAAAGAAAGCAATAGGAATTCAACAATGCTTTTTCTAGCTTTCACAAATGTTTGCCATGCCCCACCTACCCCAGATCATAGGCAACAGAGAGTGCTGAACTTCCAACAGGTTTTACAATTGCTGTCTGACAGCAAATCCTGTGGAGGAGGTTGGGGTTGATGCTTCATATGGGGATCCTCTGCCAGGAAGGATTCATAGTCACACGAGGGAGAACTGCCCAAGACTTGGAATTAAAGTTCTGGTCAGAGCCCACACAAACTCCAGGCTTCAAACACAGGTACTTCGCACAAAAGGCCAAAATGATTCCCTGGCATGAAGAGGCTGCACTGTTAGAAAAGAATCAAAGGATTTTGTACCCTTTAGAAAAAAAAAATCATCAATTTCTCCAATATAAAATTAAATGGCAAAATGTCCATAATATATTGAGCTTTCCCCCAAAAAGAAAAGTTGTAGACCATCATGTCTAGCGAGTCCATTTAATTAAATAAAAGCCAAACCAAGCCTTCTCCACTATCCCCCTTTCTCTCTGTAACTGACACATAGAAAAATATCAGGAAAAATATCTACTAAATTGGTAATACTAATTATTACTGGAAAGTAAGTGAAGAGGAAACTTCTATATCTATTTACTTTTATCACAGAAAAAAAAACATATTAATGAACTCTGTGTACCCATCACTCAGCTTTAGCAATTATGAATTCATGACCAATTTTTCTTCATCTATATTCCAACTCACTTCCTTTCTTCTGTGTTATTTTGGAGAAAATTCCAGATATATTATTTCACCTGTAAATATTGCAGTATTATTGTTAACAGCCAAAGGCTCTTTTTTTAAAAAACATAAAAACAATGCCATTATTATACCTTAAAAAATCAACAATAACACCTTAGTGCTTCAATCATCCAGTGCTAGGTACGTTGGTGGTATAGTGGTGAGCATAGCTGCCTTCCAAACATCCAGTGCTTAAATTTCTTATAAATCTTGTTTTTTAAAAATTTGTTTGAATCAGTTTTCAAATAAAGTCCACATACAGTGATTGACTTATGTGTCTTTTAAGTCTCTCAGTCCATCAATCTCCTTCCATCTTATTTTCTTCTTGCAATTGTTTGTTACATTTAAAATTTTATATTTATATTAATTTATAATTGACCACAAATATGTATTTTTTACACATCTGGAGGAGGAAAAATTAAATAGCTGACAGTACAGCGCTGAGTTTCTTCACTGCTCAAAAAATAGAAAAGTAAGCAATGGTAAAGGCATAGTTTCATCAGGTGGTATTTCTCTATCTACTCCAAAAGCAACTAGACAAGAGTGCATCAACATAGAAACATTTTTTAGAAAGTAAATTTACAAAACTAGTGAATTATCAGCAGTACAATGACACCTGTGGCACTGTAACATCATCAGTGACCCATCTGAAGCAACAGATTGATTAGCTTAGCTGTAAGTGTGTCTTAGTTCAGCCCTAGTTAAGTATGTCTACTTTCCCAGACAAATAACTTCCAAGCAATGTGGATGCTATGATTACATGTTAATACAATTGTGTGTTATCTTGATATTACAAAATTAATCCATGCTATTTATCAAATACAGTTAAATGATAGACAAAACGTAACCTGTAACTCCACTAGTCAAAAATAACCATCATATTGATCATTAAGGAATCTTTTGGCTCTAAGTCAAAGAAGATCTATGTCAAACTGGCTTAAATATAAAGGAAGGTCCAGAAGTAGTTTTGGCTCCAGCCAAAGTTTATTCTGAAACCAGGTTACGTCACAGAGACCTGATATTCTCTATTTCTCCACTCTGCCTTTCTAAGTGTCAACTCATTCTGAAACTAGCCTTATCATAGATGCATGATAATTACTACCCACAGGTCCAGGTCAATAGATTTCTCACTTAAGTCAAGCAAAAAAATAAAGAATACAGTCATGTATTAGTTAACAACGGGATATTTCTGATAAATGCATCATTAGGCAATTTTGTTGTGTGAGCATCAAATAGCAGTTACACAAACCTAGATGGTCTAGCCTACTATATACCTAGGCTGTATGGTATATACATGCCTGCACAGCATTTCATTGTACAAAACAACACAAGATTAAATCAAGAACAAGAAAAAATGATGCAATCACAAGACAGTAAACACAAGATATATGAGGCAGTTGCTGGCATAACATAGCATGGCTACTGTTTTACAGCAAACTTTTGTTTTTACAAGTAGAAACAGTACACTCTAAAAAGTTTAGTAAATAACATAGACCTGTAACATAATCATTTACATATTGTATGTACTGTATGTACTTTTATACAGCTGTCAACACAGTAGGTTTATTTACACCAGCACCACCACAAGCACACAAGTGATGTGTTGTGCAACAATGTTAAGACCAACAGCTCATGTATCACTAGAGATAGGAATTTTTCAGCTCCATTATAATCTTATGGGGCTGCCATCATGTATGTGGTCGGTCAGTTGTTATGCAGCTCATGACTGTCTTCGTCCCACCCTTCTCAGTGACAATCCTGAAATACACTTATTGGTTCAGCAGATCATATGACCACCTTTGACCTCACAGCGGCAAGGGGGATATAATGTATAAATTAGCTTAATCTAACACACGGTCTCCACCTCCAACCAAAGTACAGTCAACTTCCCCAGAAACTCATAGATTCCTAAATGGAAACAAGGGCTGTTAGGAAGACAAAAGGAAGAAATCATGTTGGGGAAGAGACCAATAGATACCCATTACCATCACTGTTTCTATTTGTCATGCTGTGACTCTGTTTTTAAATATGGAAGTTGCTGCCAATGCTGAGATTAATTTCCAACATGTGTAAATTTGGATTTCAACGGACAAAGTACAGGATGATGCCTCACATTTGGTAGGTACCAAAAACACTTCTTGAGTTGAATATAAAATAGCTTAAAGGTTTCCCAAAGATGCTTCCCAAAGTACAAGACCAAGAAAAGTAAACTTAGAGACTCTCCATGGCACTCCACCTGCTTTAAGAAAACATAGTCTTTATTTACATAAATATTTGAATCTTTTGGGTTTGTTATGCAAACAAGTAGCACCCAGTTGTTCAAACAGTTGTCATGGTTTCTCTCCTTGTAATAGAAATCAAAGAATCACAGCAATCTAAGTTTTTATACTTTTTTTTTTTTTTGCAGGGAGTGGGATGGGAGCATAGCCCTTTAAAAAATAAAATCTTACTAGTCACCGCAACATCTTAATCAATAAAAGCTGAGTTGAGCCTACTGACAGAAGAGTGAGGACTCGAAGCCCTCACTCTGATTTACTCCACTACCTACCTGACACTAGTCTTTTTCAGTGTCAGTTTGATTATGTCTAGTAACAGGGTCGTTACCATCTCACATCGCATTAATAGAACTAATTTTGATTCCTGATGCTAAAATAATTTCTTACTACTGAACAAAAAATTCCCTGCAATGTCTACTCAGTGGCCTCAAACACTCTTTTACAAGCCAACAGTTCAAGTATCTTGCAATGCTCTCATCCTACTCGACTCTCCAGCCTTCTCTGGGCTCCACATTCTCAGTTCTTTCATTATTGCTCACCTGACATGGTCTCTGTTCTTTTTTTTTATCATCCTGCTTACCTTCTAGTGGTTGTTTTGTTGGGGCTTTAAGACTATGCCTTTGACCCCAGGAAGTGCGGGCCACTGCTCTTTGTGCAGTTTCTTAACTGGCTTTTAAGAACATATGCTTGTTCTACCTGTCTGTCAACTCTGTTTCTACCTTGCAATGTTTATATCTCAGCAGCCTGCTAGAATGCTCATCAAAACCTAGCTCTTGACTCTAGAGCAGTGGTTCTCAGCCTTCCTAATGCTGCAGCCCTTTAATACAGTTCCTCATGTTGTGGGGATCCCCAACCATAAAATTATTTTTGTTGCTACTTCATAACTGTAATTTTGCTACTGTTATGAATCGTAATGTAAATATCTGATATACAAGATGTATTTTCATTGTTACAAATTGAACATAATTAAAGCATAGTGATTAATCACAAAAACAATATGTAATTATACATGTGTTTTCCAATGGTCTTAGGCGACCCCTGTGAAAGGGTCGTTCGACCCCCAAAGGGGTCGCGACCCACAGGTTGAGAACTGCTGCTCTAGAGGCTCTATTTCCTGAACTCTATTTCCTCTCCTTCTTACACTGTGATCTCTCCAGACTGCTCATTCGTGGCAAATGTCTTATACCTGTGACTGCTCCAGCAGACAATGATGCCTGTCTGGATACCACCACTCCTCCCAGATTGGTCCAAAGGTCTGGAAAAAACAGGTCCACTCTCATCTGTATCGCTAAACAGAAAGTAACACTCCAGATGTACCTTGATCAGCTCAGAATTCAGGGGACTGTTTGTTCACTCTATGCAGTGATTCTTCTCAAGCAGATGGATGTTATCTATGAGTGTGTTTGTGGGTTTGGGTTTTAGTGGCTTCCCTTCTCTGTCAGCTTATCTTAAACTCAGAGTCAATAGCCTCCACTGACCACAGCCCCAACCCAGCTGACTCCAAAGAGGTCAGCTTTAGTGAGGCCCTGAGCCAGTGACAACCAGGACTGATGATACAGAAAGACAGTGGCTCTCAATGCACTTTAGAATCATCTGGAGAGCTTTAAAAACTATCAGTGCCTTGTTCTATAGCGCCAGAGATTCTGATTCAATTCTGGGTATTCTTTTAAAGGTCAGGGCACATACAAGGGTCAATTGGTGAATGCATGAATGAGTGCAACAACAAAAATGGATGTTTCTCTTTCTCTCTCCCTCCCTTCCTTTCTCTCTAAAATCAATTTTTAAAAATCAGTACATTTTTATAAAGCTCCTAAAGTGATTCTAACTCAGCGCCAGGATTCAGAGCCACTGTAACAGGAAATCCTTCCTAACCAGTAACTGTTCTAGAATTCGCCTACAGTTCCCTATCTATAAACAGAGCCCAAGGAGCCCAACAGTACTTCTGTAAAATTCAGGGTCTGCACTAAGGATTTAATTAACCTCATTTAATTCTCCCAACAATTTTGGGAAGTAGATATTATTATCCCCATGGACCAGATGCAAAAACCCAGCCTCAGAAATGTCAGGTAACCTGTCTCAGGACACACAGGAAGAAAGAGGTTGATAGAGATTATTCTGGTTGACTCCAAAAACAGTGTTCTTAACCCTAGTACACATTATCCAGTGTAGCCCCAGCCCATTGCCTTGTTGAAGTGCTTAGCACTTCTTCCCAGAGCCCTGGGAGTTGGGCTCCCCTCAGTCCTCAGAGGGAATTGGAGTCCAGCCCTGAACCTCTACCCGGTTCCTACCAGCCCTTCTCATCTATTGCCTCTGAAATCATTTTCTTTGCTTTGAAGGAACTCTGTCTGTTACGGCTTGGACACCTCAAAATCCAGTCAGCTCCCTCAGGTTACTGACACCCTCTGCTCTTCCTCTCCCCTGCTGCCCCAACTATCCAATCTATCCTTTTTTCCCAGACTCAGTCCTGGTTTACTCCCAGTTGTCTGCATGTTATGTGGTGAGGACTGGTCAATTACAGCATCAATTAAATCCCTCTAATTTTTTTTCCATATGAACTACTGTGAAACTGTTTTTCTTCTTCTTTCGTTTACTTTGTAGTGAAAGGGAAGATAGTTTCCAATTATAAGTATTTATGGGACATATTTAATTTGAGTATTAAATTGTAAATAGCATTTGTAGGTATTTTAATGTTTTAAAATTTCATTTTCTCCAGTAATCTCTTTGAGAGTAGGACCACATCCTACACCTCTTTTGTATTTACAGCTGTTGCCATGCTTGATTCTCCAACATCCATACATGCCAGATGATTAGTCTAAAGGATCAGACCTTTTTCCATGAAGGGGCAGAGTCCATATTCCAGGCTTTGTGGGTAAAACTATCTCAGTCGCAATTACTCAACTCCGCTGCTTGTAGAGTGAAGGCAGACATAGGCAATATGTAAATGAATGAGCGTGGCTTGTGCCAATAAGACTTTATTTATAAAAACAGGTAGTAAGCAGTAGTTTGCCAGCCTCTGGTCTCAGTCAACCATAGTAATTTCATTTCCTCAGCCAGTGACTGGTTTACAAATGGACATGTGACTGAGTCCTGGTACATGGTATATGAGAAGTCTGCTGAGAGGCTTCTAGGAAAGAGACAACCCTTCCTTTTCCTTTGAACATTATCAGGTCTGGATGTGATGCCTGGAGTCACTGCAGCCACTTGGCTCCTAACTTAAAGATGAAGCAATCAGACATAGAAGGGCAGAGCCATAACAATCACGGGGGAGAGCAGTAGCGTGACTTACTGTGTCGGAAGTTGCCCTACTTCTTCCTGTGTAGGACAACAAATTCCTTATTGCTTAAGCCAGTGAGTTGGCCCAAAGCATGCTAATTACTGTACCCACTTCGGCACTCAGAAAATTCCTTCACAGAGCAAGTTGTCCGGTAAAGAATATTTTGTTGGTGTGGCTCAATCTAAACCATAAACATGAATATCAGAATTCTTTTCCATTGTAAATAACAACCTAGCTCCTCTTATGATACAAGGTCACATTCCTAAAAAAAAAAAAAAAGGTAACAATAACAACAATGAGATGAAATAATAGTAAGCCTTATATTATTTAAGATGAACAGAAAACAAAAGTTTTGGACAACTTCCCATTTTTCTCAAAATAAATGCGTTTCACTTATTCACAAATTTAATTTGAGTATTAAATTATAAATAGCATTTGTAGGTATTTTAATGTTTTAAAATATCATTTTCTCCAGTAATTTCTTTGAGAGTAGGACCACATCCTGTACTTTTCTTTCTCTTACTTTAAGCCTTTCTCTTCCTGCCTGGCCCCTGCAAGGCATGCTGTATGCAATGTGTGTGCACTCATCAGTCTTGCTAGGCTTGGTTCCAACTGGCCACCCCACATGAACACAATGAAAAGTCAAACAGCAATTAAAATTGACAAAATCCATTTAGCACTCTGAAAAAGTACTAAATAACTGTACACAGTTGGGGCACAAATTAATCTAAATTGTTTTTTATGACTCTTTAGTTATCAAACATACTGGGCCTCATTTTAGACTCTGTCATTTGCTTATTCAGCTTCCACTGAGTAGGCAATGAAAAATGAGCCCAGGACAAAAGATAAAAACATGAAATGAAATGCCACAAGTTTAGGCAGCCAGAGGACCCTCTTCGTGATGGTGGCACAAGAGAAATTCTGTGGGAGGGCAAGCTCTGTCCGGGGGCGAGGGAATATGTAGATAATTTCTCTTTTGAGACCTCTGCCAATATATTCATCTGCTTATGTCTACTAGGCATCTCAAGTCTTATCATGTCCAAAACAGAATGTGTAATTTTCTCCATAAATTTATTCCTTGCCCTATCTTCCCCATTTTGATAAATGGCACCCAATTGTATAAGCCCAAATTCAGTATCATCTGTGATTTCCTTTTCCCATATCCCGTATCCATCAGTAACTGCTACTAACTCTGTGTCCAAAATCTGTTCAGTCCTCTCCATCTGGCTGCCACCAACCTCAAGCTGGACCTCTGCTCTGTCCTTTCTGAGATTGCTGCCATGGCTTCCTAACTGGCCTCCCTGCTGCCTCTTTTGCCCCCCAATCACCTGTTCTTTTAAAAACTAAATAAGATCCCATCACTTGCCTATTTAAAGCCTTCTAGTAGCTTCCTATTGCATTTTAGAATTAGTGACCTGTATTAGTTTACCATTGCTGCTGTAACAAATGACCACAATTTAGTGACTACAACAAGACAGGTGTTATTCTCTTTCAGTTCTGGACATCAGAAGTCTAAAATGAAGTTGTCAGCAGGGCTATGTTCCTTCTGGAGGCTTCAGAGGAGAATCCATTTCTTTCCCTTTTTTGGCTTCTAGAGGCTGCCTGCATGACTTGGTTTATGGTGCCTTTCTTTCTAATCACACTGGGCCTGCTAGGTAATCCAGGATAATCTTGCCATCTCAAGATCCTTAAAGTAACCATATCTGCAAAAGTCCTTTTACTATGTAAGGTAACATATTAATAGGTTCCAGGAATAGGACATGGCCAGTCTGGGGTTGTCCTTATTCAATCTACCCAAGAACCAAAACCAAAATACAACACAAAGCATACCCCTAAACTGTGGCTTACTGGCCCTATGTGACCCCACCCCACCCACGTCTCTCACCTTTGTCTCCTATTCTCCTTCTACACTAACCTCCCATCTGCTCCTTCAAATGCTAGCCTTGCTCTCACCCAGCTGTTCCCTCTGCCTGGGGCATCCTTCCCTTAGCAGTCAAACAGCTGGTTCTTTCTGGAGAGCACACATGTCATCTCCTTGCTTATCACCATCCAAGATCATCTTGTTGACATATATTCTCCCTGTCAATAAGTAAACTCCCAGTGTAGAGTCTTTGCCTGTCTTGCTATATGTGCTAGTCATTCTAGTGACTTACTATTTCTTGAGGGAATGAACTATATGACTTCAAAATGTTAACAATTTCCCCAAAACATGCCTTCATAACCCATTCTGGTTTTATAATCCATAGATTTATAAAAATGCTTTTTAGACTCATTAACACTTTCATGCTAGAAATGTAATAAAAAACTATAAACCCTAGAATATACTGAGTGGGGGGGATAGAGAGGAGATGAAGTGAGGGGACAGGGCTGAGAAAAATATGAATTCCATAATACATAAAGGAGACCCAGAGGTAACAAATTGTAGTTGACTCTCAACTCAATATGATTTGTCAGTGCACTGCAGCTACCAAAAACTTGACCTTCTGAGCACTGGAGGTTTTCAGGCAAAAATAAAAAGGGAAAATTAATTCTTGGACACAGTTTATTAACACAAACAGCTGGCATTTACCAAGAGTATAGTATGAACTAGACAGTGTAATGAGAGCTTTACATAAAATATCTCATTTAAGCCCAAAAATACCGCTATGAAGAGGGCACTATTAATATTTCTCATTCACAGATAAGAGACCTATAGTTTAAAGAAGTCAGCTAACTTGCCCAAATCTACAGCATTAGTGTGCATTAGAATCTGGATTCAAGATCCCAAAGCCTGGTTTTCAAACTTAATGCTCTACTGCACCCGCTTTTATTGATTATGCTGGAAGCAACTAGGGTGGGTAAGAACATAATAATCTGCTCTTGAGAATCTGTGTGAGCAGCTCTGTGCTGCCTGGTGAGCCTTATGACCCATGAGCTGGGAGATGAAACCCTTCAGTTATAACTGCAGGATGTCCATGTGTTGGTTAGTTCCAAAAACATTATCATCTCCCAATAATTCAGGCTTCACATTTCAAAATCACTGGACACTTCCTTCTACTTCATTCTCTTTCTCTAGTGAGTCATAAAGTCCAGCCATCAATTATTCTAATATTTCTTTTTATAATTATTGTATTTGAAAAATAAAAACACATTCATGATAGGATAGTATAACACTATAAACAAATAGTATGTGATTAAAAAGTAAGTCCCCTCCCATTCTAGACCCCAAGTGCTGTTTTCTGGAGACAACTGTAGTTAAACACGTGGTTAAACACACACACATATACAGACACACACACAAGAAAGGGAGTAATAAGATCAAATGCGGGTCACTCTGGCTACAATGGACAGAGGGCTAGTGCAGGGGAGGCTAAATGCCAGGAGACTAGCATGGAGTCAAGGTTCTGATGAAGCATGATGAGACTGTAGACTAGAACCATAGCAACTTGAATATTTGTGAAATGTTTAGGGGGACAGGTGAGTTATATGTAGCCAGTGCTTGAATTTGGGGATGAAAGAGAGTGAAGAGTTTGGGATGACTCCTACATGCCTAGCTTGGGTGTCTAGCTTGATAATAGTGCTGTTTCACTGATGTAGAAACATGAAGAATCAGTTCTTGAGTTAAGCTTTGAGTGCATTCATGGTACTAGGAAACATAGCAGACAGATGGAAATAAGAGTCCAGAGTTCAAGAAAGAGGTCAGGCTGCTGCAAAAGGGGGCTGTAGACACCATGTATGAGATGAGTTCACTCAGGGCGAACTTGTCGACTGAGCACAATGAAAGCATCACTATCTTGAGGGCTGGACAAAGAAAGTAGCACGTCTGGTGTTGTCAGCATTGCATGGGCACCTGAGGACCTGCCCTTTCCGACCTGCTATCTGAAGACATAGTGTGGCACTTGGTTATATTCAGTTCTTTTCTCCCCTTCTATTATTTCATATGCATATGTCCTGCTGTCCTGTAACATTGCCGTTCTTGCAAAGGTGGACATTTGTCAGGTTTCATCATAAAAGATGCAGCAGCTTTTTATTTTTCATTTTAGTCACATTTTCTTAAATTACAATATGTTGCCACTTGTAGTCAGGCTGCATTTGAGCGATATCACAAGTGGAGGGCTGAGATACGCAAGCCCTATTCACTTTGCTGTTTTGTCCTTCTGCCACCACGAAGACAAGAACTATCCTTTCCAGCCTGGGGCCCAGAGTGGGACAGAGCCACCCCAGCAGACCCAGAAACACATGAATGAGAAATAAATGCCTGTCTATCACATGCCACTGAGATTTTTGTGGTTCTTGTGACACATTTATATTGAAGTATAATTTACATACAACAAAATGTTCGGATCTTGACTATACCTTCAATCAGGATTAACTAATATATTCACTTGTGTAATCATCCACCCATAGTAAGACATAGAACACTGCCATAATGGAAGAAGGTTACCTGCTGGCTCTTGAGTAAATCCCCATCTCGCCCCCAGAAGCAAACACTGATTGATTTCTATCATCATAGCTTTTTCTTTTATGACTTCTGTCATTATAGCCTAGTTTTGTGGTAAGTTGATGAAGCCAAGGGATCAGCCAAATCCAGACTGCCTGTTTTTGTATGACCCATGAACTAACAATAGTTTTACAGTTTTAAATAGTTGAAAGAAAAATCAAAAGAGGAATAGTATTTTATGACACATGAAAATTTTATGAAATTCACATTTCAGTGCCTCTAATAAAGTTTGATTGGCACACAGCCACCTCCATTTGTTTACATATTATCTGTGGCTGCTTTTGCTCCACAGCTGCATAGCTGAGAAGCTGAGATAGAGACCATCTGCCTACAAAGCCTGAAGTATTTACTATCTGGCCCACCGCAGAAAAGGTCTGCCAATCCCTGACCAGGAAGCCTGCCTCTATCTCCATCACACATGAGGATCCAAGTGCTGATGCCAATATTGAGAAGTAGGTACTGTAAGCACTGCTTTAATCACACTCATACAAACCCCACATAAATATTATACATGTTCATAAAAAAGACTAAATATTATCAAAATACACAACGGGGGAAGTGAGAAACTCTCATAAAGCCAGCTCTTAGAACACTCTACACTAAGACACAAAACACTTTCTTTTTCAGAGTAAACCAAAGCTAAGTTATAAGTAATATTTCATTGTTATTGTCCTGTATCATTTTCATATGAGAGTCAGCTTTGCTAAGATCTCTTATTATTGAAACAGAAGTAATGAAGCTATAAATAGGATCAGGCCAAAATCATATGGAAAAAGTAGGAAAAATGCCAACATCTCTCCTATGAAAAGAAAGGAGACACAAGAAACAGTCAGATTCCCAGAGTGACACTGGATTAAATGTCCAATCAAGCCAGCCTAGATTAAAAATAAGGTACCCAAAAAGGAAGCAGAGGTCCCTGGGGGGTGGGGTGGGGTGGGAAGGGGTAAGGGGGCAAAACTTGAGTCAGCACACCCTGTGCAGGTATGGGTTTGCCGCAGTAAAGATTTGCAAAGAACCTGCCTTATCATTACTTTCGGTCTTATCCTAGAATGCAAAGTGCGCCCCCTCTTGGCCAATAAAGTGCAATGCTATTCTGCTGCTAGGAAAAAAGATAGCATTTATATAATGGTAATACGATCTGGAGATACTCTAGAAAAATATCGTTTTGGTTATTAACTCCAACTCTAGAGGTTCATTTCTTCCAGCTCTGCCCCAACTCCCTTAACCTTCATTAGCAGAAATACTTTCCTTTTCACTGAATGATTTCTCCTTTAAGAACCATTTCAACACTACAGAAGGGAAGGGGGTCTGGGGTTAATGACAGATCTGGATATCTACAGGACTCCTATTATGCTAAGCAGGAAACACAAGTAGAGACCAAGAAATTGTCTTAGGAAACAGTGGAAAAGTTGAGGGCCCTCTTCTCCTGCTACCCCTTTAAGTATATGCTGCACAAGTATTTAAAAATATCACTTGAAAGAGTTTCACATTATTAGCTAGCTCTGGATGTCCACATGTCTCAGTGTTTTTCCTCTTTTTGTGAGCATCTCATGAAAGCTGTGGATCTTTTGCACGGCAAAATACACATGTGCACATACATACGTCCAGTTTACAGAACTCTTGGACCCCTGGTGCCCAGCCAGGGATCCCAAGTTAAAAACTTTATTACAGTGAGTGTACCTTGGAAGGCTGTAGTAGGGACATTCTAAATAACAATATTCTCGCATACTAACCACCTGTGGATCTTGTCCTGATGGAATATGCACTGAACTGCAGAGCAGGGATTTTTTAGGATAAAATGAAAATGGGTCTTTTTAGGCTTTCAAGTTGTAACTTAGTTTGTCTTTGGGGAAAGAATGCAAGTGTTTGATTTGAGAGTAAATTAATAAATTTTGGTATTCTAATATTGTGTATGTGTAAGTTGTATATATGTGCTTATATGAGTCTGCCCATGGAGATGAATCACTCACTCTCTCTAGGTACCATTTCCTGGTTTAATGGACTGAGATGAACTTGCTGTTAGGTCCCGGGAAGCTTGCCCTAGGGGAGCTCTGTTAACCTCCCCCCATCTACAACAGCCCCATCTTCACCACCACTGTGAAGCTGAGGACCTGAGCCCACACTGAAACCTTTTCAGCAGCTGTGGACAGTTCCAATCCCTTCCTATTATGGAGAACTAATCTGCTTCTTAATGCTAAACCTCCTTAAACTATATCCCACTGTGAGGCCTAAAGGAGATTACCAGCTGTCATGTAGCTTTTATCTTTCCACCTACCCAGCAGCAGACAGGAGAGCTCAAAACGTGACAGAAATAAGAACTAAGAGTAAAGGAATTCCCAAAGGCGTAAATCCGAGTCTCTGGAGGCACCGAAAGCATCCTATACAAATGTAAAACATGAATCTTGGGTTTTCCTGAATTCTCCTCTGTGTTTTCTTGACTGAAAGCAGGAAACTGATAAATAAATGTCTGCCAGCTGCTACCTCTTACCAACAAAGAAAATCAAATCTGGAAAGGTAGGTGGCTGAGCTTGGTCCTGCATGTGGGCAAACACACATATCTCAGACATGAGGCAAAAGGAAAGAAAAGGCCACTACCCTTCCTGAAGCGTCAGAAACAGACCTATCAATGTTGCTGAGGGCAGTCCAGACAACACAGAAACTCCTGAGAGTTCAACTAAGGGGAGAGAACATTTTCATTTCATAGGCTCATCGGATGAGCCTATTTCTATGTACGTGCATACGCAGAGACTCGCAAATAATTCTGCTGCCCTGTGACAGCAAAGGTCAGTCTGCTGACCAGTGTTCTAGTTCATTTTCCAAGCCTGATCTGTATTCCTGATATAACCCTTGCGACCAACAGAATGACTGACAGAGTAAGGCAACAGACCTTTTCTTTTTAATCCTCAGCCGAGGATATGTTTTTATTGATTTTAGAGAAAGAGAGAAAGAGAGAGAGAGAGAGAAAGAGAGAGAGAGAGAGAGAGAGAGAGAGAGAGAGAGCAAGTGAAAGAGACAGAGTGAGAGAGAGAGAGAAACATCAATTGGTTGCCTCTTATGCACAACCCGACTGGGGATTGAACCTGCAACCTAGGTATGTGCCCTGACTGGTGATCAAACCCGCAACCTTTTTGATGTACGGGATGATGCACCAACCAGCTAAGCCACCTGACCAGGGCAGACAACAGATCTTTTTATCGTGCAAAGCCTAGTGGTCCGAATATCACTCCAAATAACTTTAAAATGTGGATTGTTTAAAATCTTTCAATGGATTCCCACTTCCCTAAGGATAAATTCTCAGGCCCCTACCTAAGTTGGCCTTTAAGTAGGGTGGACCATATACTTTAATGGTCCACATAGGACAACTCTTTAGAGAGTGTAAGACAGGGTATTAATAATGCTGGGGCAATAACCATAAACCAGGACTGCCTACAACAAGAGGCTAGGCTGTGGGCACCCTACCCTAAGGTAATCTGACTTAGTCCTGTGATACAGCCTCTTCTCTCTCACCACCTGTCTCCCACCATCTCTCCTCTAGCCATATTGAGTTCCCTTGGCTTTCTGAAAGGGGCAGACTTGGCTTAGCCTCCTGACCCTTGACATAAACTTTCCTCTCCCTGTCCAATGACTTTTGGCTTCGTCACCTGACTCACACTCCTACTCACCCCTTCTTTGGGTCTCAGCCTAGGTGTAACATGGAGAGGGAGGCCTCCTCTGATCCCCAAGACAAGTTTGGCTCCCTCATGCAGAACCCCACACCATCAAGAACACCCCTCATCACGTCTGTGGTCTCTTGTTCAGTGGTTGTTGTTCCTTCTACTATGCATAGTGTTCCACCACCAAGCTGGGTCAATGCTGGCTTTACAACTGCCTCATCCTCAGTCCTTTACACGGTGCCTGGTGCGAGGAGGTGCTGGATTCTTCCAGTTTCACCTCAGGTATCCCCTTTGAGATGCCTTCCTTAACCCCCACTACTTTCCCCATACCATGTGAGTTAAGGGTTATCCCAAGTGCACCCTGGGCCTCTGGCTGCCTTTCACCTAGAGCCTGACACACGCCCCTGACAGGAATCCACTCAGTGCTCGACAGTCCCTGCAAGGCACGGACTGGAATCCACCCGCTTAGGCAGAGTGCTTGATGAGGATGATAGAGGTAAAGGCCAGATGCATTTTGAAAGTCAGAATCTTTGAAAATGATATTATAAAACATGGCCAGTGAAAATAGGACAGTACCTTGTAATCTGCCACACTATTTTTTTTTTTTTTTTTTTTTTTTTGGCAGCAAAATGTGTGAATATTCACAAGTGGCTAAAGAAAGCCTCAAAATATCCTCACATCCCTTAGGTCAGGCTTTGCAAGTCAGTGAGTTCAGGTCAGGTCAGTGCAAGTGCGCCTGTGTTATGCACAGAGAAGTAGGCTGAAACAATCAAACAGCGAAACTGCTGTGGTGGTCTTGTCATTTCTGTGGGACTGCCTACCTCATACCTCTTTTCTAGGCATGGCTTCTGCTCCAACTTAAATGCTCATAAAAAGAGCATTACAAGTGGCCCACCCCCTGGACACTGATGCCTGGTGTAGAGGTAGGCTCCCGACTGAAACTAGGGCTCTCATAACATTGCCCTGGGACGGGGAACTGAAATCACAAAGTTATTCCCTTTCTGGGTGCCTGGACTATATAACACATGCACATTTCAGAGAAAAATGGGACAACCACGTAGCATCTAAAATCCAAACACAGCCTGGCATATTCTAGGGTGTAGCCTATGTCTGTACTTCTCTTTTTAAATAAAACATTGCTTGGCACCCAGGAACTAGTAGGCCAGTTGGGACTGCCTCTGCTGCTGCTATGTAACTGATTATCAGCAAGAGACATTGGTAATTAAATTATTCAGCCAAGGTTTACTGCGCACCTACTATGAGCCAGGCCCTTTGCTAAGCAATGATAAACAAGAAAGATGCAGTTCCTATTCTCCAGGATCATACAATTGTAGTAGACAGTAAAATAACAATAGTGTGAGCATTAAAATCCAGGAAAATATGGGGAACAGAGAGAATACACAGCAGGTTTAAATCAATTAGTAATTGGAACTGAAGTGGAACAAAAATTAATTATACTATTTATGAGCTGTTCATGTTTAATTCCAACACATTTAGATCATAAAACTAAATGACTGTGAAGAATTACTGATAGAAGGAAGCTATGAAGGGATGAATGAAGTCTCTGTGCACATACTCTGAGTCATTCTAATGCTCCTATGTCAAGCATTAATCACCCAGACTCACTGTTATCATTAGAGGATTGACAAAATTAGCATACATATTATGATTGTTTGAAAAAATAGATTGATAGTGGAAAAATGAATACAATTTGGGAATGTGGTTGCCAGAAATCACTTAGTCCAACCAATATCTCTTGCTCATTTAAAACCGGAGTTATCCAGTATAAAACTGCATTCTGTAGAAAGCCCTTTGCAAAAAAAATATATTAAAACACATTTAAATTCGAAGAGATAAAAAATAACGCTCAAGGCATTTCAGCAATAGTAAATATGATGAGCAACTAAGGCAATACAAACACATTTGATGCAATCTATGACATCCTCTGTTAGCTATAAATCCACTAACTTTTGCTCCTTCCTTGTCAATATCCACCCCCTCTTTTGTTCAGTACTTTAATATGCCCTGCTAAATATACTCTTTCCCAGCTTCCCTTGAAATCACAGATGGCTATGCATCACGGTTCTGGTGATTAAAACCTAAGTACCGAGGTAAAAGTCTGTTTCTGGTTCCTAATAAGGTAAGACAGTTGGTGGAAGAAACCCTTTTCCTACCCTTCTTCACCCCTTAAATGTAGACCTGATGCCTGGAGCTGCAGCCACTGTATTGTCACCATGAGTATGAAGGCCAACATGCCAGGTGGCTCTGATGAGTAGCAGAAAGAACCAGCTTACCTACAGAGTTCATACTATGTGACAAAAATACACCCTTATTTGTTTAAACCACCATTCTTTGATTTTTCTGTTATTTGTGACCAAGTATTAATAACAGAATCGTATAAGCCAGAAGGTTGTACTTAAAATTTTGAACCTTGGGTAACTGAGGATTTTCTGAAATTAACAACTCAGTGTAGATACCAGGAAATAGTTAGTCTAGTGAGGAGCAGTGTAAGAGAGCCACCATCACAGGCACCACATCAGGACTGTGGCAGAGGCTGCCGGTTGTTTGTTCAACCTGTATTCCCTGTCTTCTTTCTCACCCAATATGTTCTCTCCAGGCCCCAGAGCAAGACCCATTCCAATCACCTAAACAAAGCCTAACAGATATGGGAAAGTCAGTCAGTTTAGGGATTCTGCTCTGCCAACTGTGTAGACAATTAAGCTTCTTCCAACCTCCACCTTAGGTGCAAGAGATTTCGATATGCAATACAGATTTAATGTGGCTTACAGGGCATGTCCAGTTACACTGTCAGAACCCTCAGGCCTTTTTTATCTTTTGGAAGAAGTAGTCATCTAGGTATCTGGTGTATTTTATACAGGATTATTACTATTCTTGGACTTGATGGCAGCTTTTTAAATAGATATCACAGGGGTAGTTATCTTTCCCCTTTTATAATTTCAGAACTAGTCTATACTTTCTAATTCACTCCTATGTTAACACTTCATTTGTAAATTATAAAACCTTATTTATTTTTTCTTAAAAAGAAGGCATGAAGGGGAGTCTTAGAGACCAGGACACATTCAGAAACTTTAAAGCTGGAGAGAATGCAAGAGGTAAGGTTGCACAGACAGGCAGGGAGGCAAGCAAGAGTTCTGTGTATCACAAATTGAAGTATGACTTTATTCCAAGGGTAACGAGGAACCACTGAATGATATTTATTTATGCTTATTGATTTGAGGGAGGAGAGAGAAGGAGAAAAGAGAGAGAGAAAGAGAGAGAGAGAGAAACATCAATGTAAGAGAGAAACATAGATCTGCTGTCTCTCCTACACACCCTGACTGGGGATGGAACCTGCAACCTAGGCATGTGACCTGACCGGGAATTGAACCTGCAACCTTTCAGTTTATGGGATGACGCTCTAACTTACTGAGCCACACTGGCCAGAGCCACTGAACGATTTTAAGCAAGTGACTAATATAACCATTCTTTTTTTTTTTTTTAATTTAGAAGATCATATAGGCTTATTCTGGAGAAGCAAATTGCAAGGGGGCACCGTAAGAAATGATGCAGGCCTGAATGAAGACCATGGCTGTGGACAGATCTGAGAGTTGCTTAGGGAGTAAAAGGGAAAGGGTTTGGTGCCAGGCTGGATTTATGCAGTCCAGGACAGGAAGGTGTTCACCTAACTCCCAGATTTCATGAGGTTGGGGGTGGGAGGGGCTAGCGATACCATTCGCAGGGACAGAGAATATGGGGGCGGGGCAGATGAATGGGGGTGTCACAGAGGGGTGACAGGCAGACGATACATGCAGTTTTGTGCACTGTGAGGCATGTCATGCAGATGACCACTACACAAAAGCATGTATGCGTCAGGCACTCGGATCTGAGCAGGAGCTGTAATTTGAATGCCAACAGATAGCAAGTGAAGTTGTGGGACTTACTGAAATTGTGTAAAGGAAATGAACAAAATGGGAAGATGCATAAGCGGGATCACAGAAAGCCCCTAGTATCAGGGATGAATGAAAGAAGTAGCCTTCACAGAAAACAAAAGGGAGAAAAGGGCAGAAAGGCAGGAAGAAAACCATGAGGAGGAGGCATCGGAACAGGGTGGGTGCCCAGGGAGAAGATGGAAGGACTGAGTGTGCAGCTCACACTGACCCCTCCAGGGCTCCTCTCCCCCAGCATACGTGGGCTTTGGCTCACCTCACGTGTACACTGCTCCTCAGCCCATAGTTAATTGGTCAAGAGGTGATTACTGGCCCAAACAAGATAGAAACCTCCCCTGGGAGATGTGGAGTGCCATCTGCCCCAGTCCCATGGATTAGGAAGCAGGAGCAGAGAGAGCCAGGAACTCTGTGGATCTGGAAAGACACCGCATTTTCCGATAAATGACTTTTATGCGAAGGCTGGTTCCAGGCTGGTTTCTCTTACTTTACTATTTAAAAAATCCCCATATATATAAAACAAGAGAGGCAGAAATATAAACAGCTGTATTAATTGACAGGAAGAAATATGTGCTAAACGAAGATACAAGAGGTGGCTGTGGAAACTCTGGAGGAGGGGAGATAGTTTTGGTTGGGTTGAGGGAATGCTTCCTGATGGGAGGAGGCATCTGAGCTGGCACTTTAAGAATGAGGTGGAAAGAAGGGAAAGAGTGCACTCTAGCTGAAGGAATAGGACCAGCAAACAGCAGAGAAGCATGAAGATAAATAGAGCATTAAGACAGTGTAGGCAGCGGCCAGGCCTCTGTTAGCCTTCTCGGCTGGTTAACTCTGGCACTTTTCAAGAACCCCAGGAAGCCTTCCGACCTCCCCATCACACCATCACAGCCCTTTCCGCTGTGTCAAAGGCTCTGTTTGCAGGTCTGCATCCCTCACAGGCACCTATCCATTTATCTTTGCATGTTCTGTGCCTGGCACAGTGGGGGCTCAGGCCAGACTGGGTAATGTCCAGCCACCTCTGCTCAGCCAGTGTATTTAGAGGCGGGGGACCATTAAGACTGAAGGGAGGCTGGGGTCTCATTCTAAGGACCTGTAGCGGCAGGGAGGCTGATAATCATGGTCTGCTTGTAATGACTTCTGGGTATGGGACCATTAAGAAGACTTAAGTTCTTTTTAAGTGTGGTGAAATATACATAATGTAAAATTCATTGTAACCGTTTTAAGTGTACAGTTCAGTGGCACGAAGTGCATTCATACTGTTGTGCAAACACGACCACTACCCATCTCCAGAACTTATTCATCTCGCCAAACTGAAGCTCTGTACCCTTTAAACCCTAACTCCCATTCCCGCCTCTCCCAGCCCCTGGGGGTAACCACATGCTACTTACTCTCTGCCTCTGTAAATTTCACTACTTTAGATATCTCAGTAAGTGGAATCATAGAGTATTTGGCGTTTTGAAAAAAACTTACATTTACGTGTTTTAAACCGTAAACAGTTACCAAGCGTTATCACTTCCTCCCAGTGAGGTGGCTGGGCAAGGATCACCGGTCTGGTTGTGGAGGCTGAGGAAGGTGAGGTTAAGTGATCTGCCCAAACCTCAGCTTCAAGGCATCACGAGTGCCCATGCTACATGAGGCAACAGGCTCAGCTGACCCTCACACACACTCCATGGAGGCTCTTCAGAATCTGGACAGCTGGAGAGCCATTACCTCAACCCACACCACACACTATACACCACAACCCACAGGTGGCCTTCCTGTGCACTTCACTATGGATTAGCAATCAGAACAGGAAGTAACCAATGTCCTGGGGTGGAGCCAGACAAGAATTTAACCTTATGGAAGCTAAGTCAGAGGCCAAGTGTACCTTTCTACTGTTGGGTGCTTTCTGCTCAGAGAGGTCAAAGCCATTGTCAGTAGAAATTATTAATCTGCACACTTGCTCAGGGTCCACAGGAATTGGCAGTACAGCAGAGTCACAGTGGAAGATATTATATGATTAATTCTCTTCCTGCCTGAGGAGACAGCTCCTGGGCCAGCTCTCTTTATGTTGAACTCCAGGAGAAAGGTCCTGCTTTCCAGACCCTGGTCAAAAGGCTCGCTTGCTTTTTTTTCCTGCAAAGTAACGCTCAACACCAGTGACTTACCTACAAATTGCCAGGAGACTACAGGGTTTCTTTAGGTTTGATTGCTTGTTCACTGGAATTAGAAATGGTTCAAGCTGTTCGTTATCTCCTACAATAAATCAAAGTAAAAAGCTCCTAGGGAACTTGAAGAAAATGAGTCTCTTGCATTTTTTTCTTATCAATACCTACGAAAATAATTTATCAGTGGTCTGTGTGTGTAGTGTGTGTGTATAATCTAATGTTAGAACCTGGAGATGTTAATTGTTTAAACATGTTCATATGTTTTCTTTACATCTAAATTTACCGGCAAGACAGAATCAAAAGGTAATTAGTGTGGCCCCCATCTGGCTCAGTTGTGCTTAAGCCCTTAGAAGCCCATGTCTCAGAATTTAAAGAATTTCCCTTTTGGCTGGCTTAAAGGTGGAATCCTGTCTCACCTAAGGCTCTGTAAGTGAACTGGAGTGGCTGGGGGTCGGGTACAGAGGAGGAACCAAGGAGACTAAAGAAGCAAAAGGAGCTTGGGAGCCAGAATGTAAACAGAATAAAATAATCAGTCTTTCTGACTCCATCTTGCTCCAGCCTGCCCAGTTCCCATTGCATGTCAGTTAGCAACTTCTGCTTAGTCCTGCACATAGAAATGCTAATCATTAAAAAATTATAACCTGTAGCTTAGGAGTTACTGAAACAACCTCCCTATTGAAACTATCTCCCTAAGGAGATAAGAAAGGTGTGCACAAAAATAATGATTATCGAAAGATTTATAGCAACCTCATGACTGAGACCACTGCAACTGAGGTTTGTTGACCAAAGGCGCAGAAGCTCCACCATCCCCCTTGAACTCTTGCTAATGTCCAGATATCTGTGGTCATTAGGCACCTCTCAACCGCAAACCCCTCTTGTCCCCCTTCCCCGAGATGTAGAAGAAGCCCGAGTTCTGTACTTTCTCAAGATGGCTCTTTAGGACACTAGTCGCTTTCCTTGCCCCAACTCCTTGTCACTCGACTTACTGGCTGTTGTGCAGTGAGCAGTTCTAGCTTTGACTCAATTACAAAAAGATCACTGCTTGTTGCACAGTGTTGTTGAGCAAGCTGCTTTACATGAGCCTCAGTTTCCTCATCTGTGAAAATTAAAAATAAAACCATAACTTTTATCTGCCAAAGAGGGACATGGTACAAAGAGTTAATAAAATAATAGCTGTGATAGCAGCAACAATTCCTTGAGTGCTTACAATAAGCCAGGCACCATTCTCTGCAAAAATTATTGTAAGGCACTTTATAAATGATAGTTGCAGTAAAAATTTTATTATTGTTGCTGCTTACTAAAATTTCATAGGGCTTCACTAAATTTTAAAGAATATGGGCAGGGTTCTCCCACCTCATTATTTTATTTAAGAAGTTAAAAATCCCATATTGTTTGAGTACGGAGCATCTTTACTCCCAAATGCTGCTTTGAACCATAAGGATTTGCCTTTTTTCTACCCTTTCTTTAAGGGAAAAGAGAAACTGGACCAGAAGGAAGAGGATGAGAAGCTAATATATATTAATTGAGGCACTAAACATTTACGACCAGAAATTATGCCAGGTGCTGGTGTACAAAGATAATAAATAGGAATAATGTTCACCTATATCACTATGCTTTCTTCCCTTCTGTATCATAGGGCCAATGGGTTGGCAGCGTTCAGGGTCATGGAGGCTAGGGGTGAATGCCCGGTCCCACAGCCTCCACTGGCTGTTGCTAAGATGATGCCGTGAAAAGCCAGGCAGCACTGGATGCATTTCAGCTGTTCCTGTCCAGGGAGCACCCCGAACCAGGAACAAACAGGGACCCAAAGACTTATCTGGGCTTTAAGGCCCTATTCTCCCCATCACTACATTGTCATGCAAACCACCTTTCCCGGCTATACCTTAAGGAGGAACTGGAGTGGGGACAGGACTCTGAGAAGCTGAGACATACAAACAAAAAATGAAGTTATCTAAAGGGTCTACTTCAGTAATTGAATGAAACAAAGTTATCAGATTGGAGTAAAACTTGGTTTTCCTCTGTATCCAGCTTGGGGGAGAAGAGGGGCTTAAATGAAGATTGAGTTAGCTATAGAAAAATACACTACACCTTCTTTGCAAGTATGAGTGTAGTGTAAGTTTTCCATCTTGTTGTTGGACTAAGGTTATTGTGTTCTTACTATGTGTTGCATCCTTTACATAAATACTCTCATATTACTATCACAATAACTCTGTTAGGAGATACCAACACAGAGAGGTTAAGGTTAAGCAGCTTTTCCCAAGGTTGCACAGATAGCAAGAGTCTGGTCCCTTATAAGAGCTTATAGACTAATGCAGCACAAAACGCAGAGAGAGGAGATATTTACATGCGGAGTACAATGGTAGGGATGTGTGTGGGAGTTAGGGACCCTAAAAAGAGGCTTAAATCCAGCCTGGGCAGCCCAGGGAAAGCTTCCTGGAGGGGATAATGTACATGTTTTTTAAAAAGGTATTATTTGACTTCCAGCCAAGATGGAGGCCTAGACTGACATGCTATGTCTCCCTCCACAAATAAGAAGGAATACAACTACCGCAAAATCAGAAATAACCAGAAGTTCCAGAAAATAAATGGAAGTCCAATGTATGAAGTTATAAAGAAGTGGTGCTCATCCGGATGGGTGGGAGGGGCGAAGCTGGGGTGGAGAGGTCAAGCTGTGCTGGCGGAGGCAGCCATGGTGATGGCAGCGAGATAGCGGCAGTAAGCACAGACACCTCTATTTAAGGGGAGGCAAGAAGCACCTGGGGAGCACTCCTGGCTGCAGGCCAGACCCATCAGCTTGCGATTCCAATGCCGGGGAAGGCAGACCCGCATTGCCTTGGACTGTGAGGCCTGGAGGGAGTGGGGTGGAGGAGGAGGTTACCCGGTCTCTCAGTGGAGAGTGAACAGCAGGAATCCATCTTGGACCCCTACACCCACAAAAAAATGCCACAGCATAGTGAGAAGGGTCACCCCGTTGTGACGAGTGCATGGGGCTCCACCCCCTATAGCTTAGGAGGTATGACAACCCCACCCAGGAAACAAAGGTAAACACAAGACTGTCAGGATGGCACAGATCATGACAGAGATCCCTGTGACACAGCTGACCAGACAGCAAATATCTAATCTAATGAAGCAGCAGATAGGAAATCTTTCTGAGGCACAGTTCAGAGCTTTGGTTATAAAAATGCTTATACACATAACAGCAGATCTTAAACAAAACAGGGAAGGAATGAAGGCTAGTCCTGCTGAAAGGAACAAAAACACATATGAAACTAGTGGTGATGGGAAGAAAACCAGGAATCAAATCAACAAATCGGAACATAGAGAAGAAACAGTCAACCAGTGCAGAAAGAGGAAACAAAAAGTGAGGAAAATGAGGAGAGGCTCAGAAACCTATGGGACAGCTATAAGCGGGCCAACATCTGAATCATAGGGTTGCCAGAATGTGAAGAAAAACAACTAGAAATTGAAAAATTATGTGAAAAAATAATGAAGCAGAACTTCCCTAACTTGGGGAAGGAAATAGACTTACAGGTCCAGGAAGCACAGAGATTCCAAAAAAAACTGGACCCAGGGAGAACCACACCAAGACACACTATAATCAAAATGTCAAAAATTAAAGATAAAGAGAGAATCTTAAAAGCAGCAAGAGAGAAGAAGAAAATTATGTACAAATGGGTCCCAATAAGACTATCAGCTGATTTCTCAAAAGATACTCTGCAGGCAAGAAGGGATTGGCAATAAATATCAAAAGAATGAAAAGCAAAAACCTATAACCACGATTCCTCTATCCAGCAGAGCTGTCATTCAGAATAGAAGGTCAGAGAAAGTGCTTCCAGGACAAAGTAAAATTGAAGGAGTTCATCAGACCTAAACCACTGTTATATGGATGTTAAAGGAACTTGTTTAGGAGAAAGAGGATCAAAACTATGAACATTAAAATGAAAACTGTATCAAAACAACCAACAACAGAAGCTAGGGAACTGAAGCAAAGGCAAACTAAGTAGGCAACGAGATTGGGAAAAGAATTATAGGTATTGGGAGCATTATGGGGGGAGGTCAGCAGGGAGGGGGAAGGGGGGAAAGGGAGGGAGATGGTACAGGAATTAAGAAGCATAGTAGGAGGAGTGGAGTAGACAGGAAGATGTTGAGAAGAACAACCAATGGGCATGGACTAAGGGGGGGGGAACAACTGGAGGGAGGGGTGTCACTGGGTGGAGGGGAACAAAGGGAAAAGAAATTGGGACAACTGGAAAGGCATAATCAAAAAAGCATATCAAATAAATTAAAAGGTATTATTAATATACAACAAATTACAAAGGTATTAAATATTCAGATTGAGAAGTTTTGACCGTTGCATACATTTATGTAGCCACTAATTAAAAACAAGGTCTAGAACATTAGCAATGCTCCAGAAAGTCTCCTTGAGCCCCTTTCCAGTCAACCCCTCCCCTTTCCCCAGTTTCTGACTTCAATCACCACAGATTGGTTTTGTGTGTTCTTGGACGTCAGAAAAACAGAATGATCTATCTGTGTGTTGGGGCTTCTTTTGCTGGTCTCGGATTTAAAGGATGAGCAGAACTTGAGCAGGATAAAGGGGCAGTGAAGCAGAAGCAGAGAGGTGAGAAGCAGCCGGGTGAAGTGGCTGGAGTCTGGAATGTTGGGCAGGAAGTGATGGGTGAGATGGAAGACAAAGGTAGAGGGTGGGCCATGGAGGGCCTAGGATGCCATGGTCCAGGGTTTTGATCTGAAGGGCTTGGACTTTATTTTATAGGCAAAGGGGAGCTAACGAAGCCTTAAACGGAACACCTACAATGCACCAGGTTTACATGCTGCTTTGCACATGTTATGTTTCAAACTCAATAATCTTAGGAGACAGATATTAATACCCTATTTTCTAGATGATCCAATTGAATCTGAAAGAGGTTATGTAAAATTTCCTAAGCAATAAGCTTGGTTTAAACCCAGCTTGTCTCCAGATACCTTGTCTTTCCATCCATAGAAAGCTACTTAGGAAGGAAAGGGAGGAAAACCAGTTTAAGTTCTGAAGAGGTCCTTGAGAAAGGCAATGAGAGGCTGTAACAGATGAAATGCTACTCTGCGTATGGCCGTGGGCACTGGAAGGGGGTGAACCCGCTAAAGAAGATGAAAGGCCGGGATCCTGGCAAATCCAGGGTAAGCAGGATCCAGACACTTCCTAGCAATCCTGCTGCTCTTCTTTGAGGTGCTGTTAATTATTCAACTAAACCTACTCACCCAGACAGAACAATGTTAGGAGATGCAGCTACCTCTTATTTTTCAGAGTACTCTGAAACTGGTGTGTGCTGCCCTTATGTTGGGTTTAAACAACTCTCTACTGACCAAGTATACACTGCAGTCTTACAGTGTACTCTGTAAACTTGCAGACAAGAAAACAAAGAAACAGACAAACCAAGGATTACTAAAAATTCTTTCAAATCCACGTTTACTAAACTTTAAAAATGAATTTATCTTCTCATCCCTTGTGTCTCCACTTCTGCACGTTATTCCTTCTAAACAAACCTAAGGCAACACTGAGAGTCAGTTCCAGAAAACGTCCACAGAATTACGTCCTCCACATTCCCAATTTATAATCTTCTACAAAGTGTGACTGAAAAGTGATATTGAGAAAAAGGAGAATTAAAAAAATATTAATCCACCTATTCATGCAATTCAGTGACCCCTCAGTAGGATAACTAAACATTATAAAGCCCAAGAGCTTTAGAGAAAAGCTATCTGGTAGCATGATGTGGAAAAAAAGAGAAGAAAGTTTGGAACATGCAAAAACCCATTAAGCTTCCTTAACCTACCTAATGTCCCAGGAAAGATATTAATATCCCATAGCCCTCAGACATATGTTGGGAAAGATTGTAACTGATTCCCTTTCTCCTTCGCCTTCTGCATCCCTCTTCCTAGTTAGTACCTATTTCTTTTTCAGACCTGCTTGGAGTGACATCCTTGAAAATCTTCCATGAAATACACCTCCTCAAACATCCAAGGCCAGGCTAGTACTCCTCTTGCATTTCTAAGTCTACCTTACTGAAGCAGGGATCCTGTGTTGTAAGCGCTAATTTACTTTCTGCCTCCTCAGCCTATATACTTCTTCAAGCGATGTCTTGCTCACCATTATCTTCCTAGTGCCTAAAACAGAATCTAACAATAAATATTTGTTTGGTACTGATTGACAAGGGACTGATGGCCCTGCATGGAATAGCTACAGCCCTAGGTATGAACAATTTGAATGTGGGAAGAAAATTATCTGTCAGAGAATGCCAGGCACAATATAGAAAGAAGAAGAGGAATTGGAATGTTGTTGGTTAGGAGGCCTTAAAAGTCCATGCTCATTTTGAAAAGCATCCAGAGATAAAGCAATGGCATTTAAAAAAAAAGGATAGTGCAAACCCCTGTGAAGGCCACACCTGGGGCCAGGCCAAGCTCCCCCTTTAAGGGGATGTGGCACTTGGAGAAGCTTTTCATTACTTCTTTGAATTTCACTTTGCATGTAATCCCATCACTCAGAGCCTCAGGGCTTTCGGGGTGGCTGATAGAAAATTAAAGAGAGCGTTATTCTAACTTTGTATTATTGTAGAAAACTTTGAAAATATAAAACAAAATGAATCATTCAGGAATAAAATTTTGAAATACTTCTTTCTTGTTTTAAAAAATTCATATAATTATCTATTTTATTTTATATATTCTAATGGGACCATGTTGTAAACATTATTCTGCCAACTATATTTTTCACTTAATATTGTATGGCAGACCTTGTGAGCTGGGTGACTCAATACTCACCTCCAGCCCTCATCTCTCTGTCTGGCTATTCTCTCCAGTTTTGAGAAGCTAAATACTTTATGAACATCCCTTGCAAGCAGAGATGTCCATGTGACATGGTTTTAGCTAATAAGATGTAAAGAGACATCAGCTAGGAGGCTTCTAGGAAAGGTTTTACTCTCCTGGTAAAAGGGAAATAAGTAGCACTTGCCGCCTCCACCTGCTCTCTGCTTGGGAGGTAGACTCAAGGCCTGAAGCTGCAGCAGCCCTCCTGTAACCAGGAGGTGTAAAGCATTGGAAAGTTCATAGATATCGCAGAAATGTAGTCCTGGTGTTGCTGAACCGCTGAACCGCTATACCAAATTCTGATTATGTGAGAAAAGTACATCCCTACTTCCTTCAGACACTGCAAATAATTATTTTTTTATTAGTTGCATTCCTGACATAAAATGTAATTAATGTACACAGCTTTCCATGCAATTGAACTTACTCTTCTACAATAGCACTTCAAATGGCGATGTAGTATTCCATCAGAGATGTGCCACTATTAATTTAACTAGCTTTCTATGGTTTGGCATTTAGATCATTTCCCATTTAACACACTGTGATGACGTTTTTACAGACAAATTTTTGCACATATCCCTCTAGAATAAACTCCTAGAGATGGAATTTTTTGGTCAAAGGACATCTACATTTTTGGCATTTTGCCATTACAAGGTTTTACTCTAATCAGCAGTATACAGAAATGCTCACCTCCCCATTTTCTCCTTAATTTGGGGAACTTTTTTAAAAATTAAAAATCATTTTTAAAAATAAAAATACCTCATTACTGCAACCTGTCTTAAGGCTCCTTTTACAACTAAACATCTCTGAATCAACTTGTGAAAAATAAGAGATTTGAAGGTGGGTTTTAAAGGACTGATGGCTGAATTCAGGCTTGCAATTCATTTACAAAGCAATGATACATTGCTGGCAGTGAGCTGCAACTCTAATCCATGCAACTCTCACCGCATAATGGGCCTGGTCTTGTTTCAGCATACAGGGCTCCCAACCAAAGTCATTGTGGATCACCTGTGGGGGCTCAGAGTCGACCCACAGAGACAAAGGATGGGAAGACAAAACCCAGAAAGATAAGCTGACCATGGGAAGAAACAAATTTTAAAAGGAACAAGAAGAGATGAGAGGGAGTCAAGAAAAGAAAGAAAGCTACCAGAAGAGAGCCCACACCTGACCTTGCGGGGTGCTCACACTGTTTTCCCACCAAGTCAAGGCTGCTTCCCGGCTCTGCAATTCCCTCTGTTTGGACAGCCTTTCCCTAGATATTAGCAGCTGGCTCCTTCCCATCATTCATGACTCAGCTCAGATAGCACCTCCTCAGAAGGCTCTTCTCTATTCGTCCAACCTAACACGGCTCTGGTATCTTCCTGACCCCCGTATCATCCTGTATATGGTTCCTCATGGTGCTCACTGACCCCCACCTGAAATGACCATGCTTACATGTGCACATGTTAACCGTTAGTCTCCACACGGTGGCAAATAGCCTCAACCTTAGCATAGACCTCACCTGTTACAGCCTCAGCTTCTAGAACAGTGTTCAGTCAGTCTCTGCTGAATGAATGAATGAGAAAACAGATAGTTTCCCAACCTCTAACCAAATATATGATCAGAGAGCAACATGGAAAGCAATGGATGAACTAGGTGCCCTGGGAATTAGTAACTTGGCAGCTCTTGAAATAACACTGTGGGAGCTGAGGGAAGCCCAATGTCCATGGACGGCTGCCGCGCGTGGGCACCTCTGCCTCCCCTGGATCATCAGCTCCCATTCCACTGAACTCTAGGGTCCGAAGAGGGCCACGGCATCTGGGGTTGGCTGTCCCCAAAGGAATCAGAGGTGTCCTGTCATGTGGGGCTTCACACATTTGTTTCTGGTAGCTTGTTATTAGTCTGTTAAATGCTATTTAAGTTTTTTCTTGTGAAAAATTTCAAACGTAAGGTAAAGGGAATAGTATAAAGAATCCCATATACCCACCACCCTTCTTATTTCATTTCCTCCCACACACTGTGTAAGTGTTGTAACATTTTAAAGCACATACTATACATCATATTTTAAACAGAACTTTGAAAAATATATTATTTATTTATTTTTAGAGAGAAGGGAAGGGAAGGAGAAAGAGAGGGAGAGAAACATCGATCAGTTGTCTCTCATACATGCCCCAACCGGGAACCAAACCCACAACCCAGGCATGTGCCCTGCCTGGGAGTCGAACCAGCTACCTTTTGCTTTGTGGGATGATGTCCAACCAACTGAGCCTCACTGGTCAGGGCTAAACAAAAAATTTAACTGTCCTTATGTCCTGAGGCCACCTTCAGAAGGGACAGAACCTTAGAAATGCGCAGCACATAAAGAGTAGCAAGTAAAGGCTGTTTATTGCCACCAATCTAATGGCGGCATGCTGCTTTTTTTCTCATTGACCTGCACAAAAGGGAAAGTTTCCCACTAACAGCTTAAAAACATTCAGAGCAAAACAAAGCCTTGGATCTTGGTGGAAAACTGAGAAGGACCGGGCAATTTTCTAAGAGCGCCAGACTCCAAACAGTAATCACACAGGTTAAATGGCCATTTCTGCCTGAAACCCAGTTATTTCAGCTGTCACCTTTCTGGTTACTTAATTTCCCTGCTCCATCCCTTCTAGATCCTGGAAGGAGCCTTGTTTACTGACTGGCATAGCCTTTTCTTTCTCCTCACATAAACAAAAGGGCAGTATTAATTAGAGGCATGTCTGAGAACTAATGACAGAGCAAGTGACTTTTTCTAGCCATGGAGGAAGGAGGTCTCTAGGGCCAGGAGGCTGAGCTCTCCAAGAGCTGACCCAGTTGGGTTTGGACACACAGATGCTGCTGCCAGTGCCTGGAAACTTGAGCACGAATGGACCAATGAATGAATGACTCAGCACTACCCAGGCAGGGGGCCCAGTGGGATGCTGGCACCTTGACTGCCCAGGTGATGAACTGGGAGCAACAAACAACTAACAGGAAACTTACCAAATAACACATTAAAATGAGTTTTAAAAAAATGTATCACCTTAATCCAAGACTTACTTTCCTTCTTCCACTCAGTGTCTATGTCTTTTTCCTCTGTAGATGCATTTCTATGTAGACAAAACCATGGCGTATGGGCGATTTTATGTATACTCTTTCTCACAACATACCAAACACATTTCCAGTGTTGGTTTTCCTCAGAATTATTTTAAATGGTTGCATGGCATGTAGGTATGTCTATAAAGCCAAACTTAATTCTCTACTCCATTCCTTTCCTTTTTCTTCAGACATTCAGCTCCTTTTCAGGGGGCACAGGAAACTGCCCTCCCTAGGTCTGTGCTCCTCTCCATCCTGTCTTGCCAGGATGCTCCCAACCGGAGGCTCCCTGCCTCTAGGATCGGTGTATGCTGCTGCCCCTACATGCAACGTCTTGCAGCTCACTCTTTGCCCAGCCTATTCCCACCTACGGTCCAGGGCTCGGATTAAGTGTCATTTTTCCACAAAGCCTTCCCTGACTCTCCCCACTGCCTTCACATCCTGTATGCCAAGGTTAAGGAACTTATCTACTCTGTATTGTAATTGTTTGTCTTATGATCTATTTGTCCACCAGATTGTGAGCAGGAGCCATTTTCTGAGCCTTATTGGCTGGGAGCTGTTGGTCTCCCTTGAACCTCACTTTCCTTATTTGTGAAAGGGGACAGTCATGCAGTCTCTCCTTCCTACCAACAAGGATGCTGGGACGATCACATGAGGCACTACTGCGAGGATTCTCTAGAGGTATAGCATAAAGGGCTGTAAAAATGTTGATAATTTTTTAAAGATTTTATTTATTTATTTTTAGAGACTAGGGAAGGGAGAGAGAAAGAGAGGGAAAGAAATATCTATCAGTTGCCTTCCCCATACCCCCAATTGTGGACCTGGCCCACAACCCAGGCATGTGCCCTGACTGGGAATCGAATGGGCAACCTTTCAGTTTGCAGGCTGGTGCTCAATTAATTCACTGAGCCACACCAGCCGGAGCAAAATGTTGATAATTATTACTGATTACATATCTGCTACCTAACTTGAAGAAATAAAAGGCAGTCACATAGTTTTAACCTTCTGAGGATCACAGATTCAGACCAGTAACGATATCTAACATTTCTTAAATGCTATGGATACTGTACTAGGCAGTTTATATGCATTTTCTCATTATATCCTCAGTTGATTAAATCGGGTAAAATCTAGTATTATTTGCATTTTCCAAAGGCTCAGAAGACTAAATACTTTTTCTGGGGACACATTGCTTTAGAATATGATGTTGAGAACCCAGTGCAAGCCTCTCCCTACAAAAAATGCCCATATACATGAACATACAAAACGTGCACATGATTTCCAGAAGTTCATGAATCCCGTAAAGCTCATCTTCTTCAAGTCCCTGTAAAGGACTTTCATGCTTAAAAGTGAATTTTACAGAAGAGTTCAAAGATTTGTATAGCTGTGAAATCTGGGAGGTTATGGGAGCAAACCGTGTCAGCGAGAATTCCAGAGAAAACCTCACAGCCTGCTGGCAGGCTGTAACTCCTGAGGTCTCAACACACAGTTTCCTTTGCAATTTAAGTCACTGGGCTGACTGAAAACATTTGGACTACATAAGAGCCACATGGCATGGTTGTGGCACTCTGACAAATCAGGTGATGAGAGAAGCTGATAGTACCAGCTGTCAACCTCCAGCCACCAGCAACAACAGTCAGACACTGCATGGTATAGTTTCTGGAGACACTCATTGCTTGATGTACTCCACAAACTGGAAAAGCAATAGCTAAACAAAACGTAAGACTCTCAAAGGAATCAAAATGGGAGCAGTCACAATAGTTCAGCAAACCACCTGGCTCTGGCCTGTCCTGATCTCAGAATGGCTTTGGAAACTGTGAGGCATCATGGTGGGTATAAGAAGGGCATGGGTCTCACATTGAGCTGGGTAAGAGACAGCAGCCTGGTCCCGAGGCATGGTGAAACCCACCCTTTTGCAGAAAAATCCTTGGGATCGTGCCACAAGCCAAAATAAGCAATTAAAACTTGCAAAGCAAACCTGTGAGCCAGACAGCATTTTTCAGTGCGGTACAATGTGGGCAAAGCCTCGAGACCACCTGGGAATGGAATGAGATGAGCCAAAATGGTTTCCATGGTGAAGGCTCCCAAAACCAAAGAACAAAGGCTTAGGGAGTGCGTGACATCCAGAAAAGCAGCCTCCTGAGAAGTGTGAGATGCGACCAGTGCTCACAAGGACGCTGAGGGAAACGGCTGTTCTCCAGGTGCACTTAGGAGAGAACAAAGGGAATGTGGCTGAAGGGACTGGTTGGGGTGGGGATCGAGGAGAACATCCTGAGAGAAGTCCCCACCCCTGAGAGCTGTCAAGCTTGGAACTGACATAAGCTGCCAAGGGGACACAAGCACAAGAATGGGGCCAACCAGTCTCTAAATGTCCGGGAGGCAGAGTACTAGGTGGAAATAGTTCACTTTGCTTTTAACAAGGGGCATGAGCGTGCACTGTCAAACATATTGTTGGTGGACCATGAGTTCAACTTCTACAAGTGCCAAAAAGGATAATATTGTAGGTCCATAATCCTTTATCTGTAATTCAAACTCCCCGCCAATGTTTTTAAAATTGGAAGTTTTTTTCCTAAGTATGTGTAAATCATTTGGTGATAAAAATCTGACTTGAAATGACGTATGATTATAGTTTTTACTTACTGCATCTAACATGAATAATATTAAGTTGTACTGCAGATATAATAACATGTCTGACTATAGAATGCTAACCTGTTTCATTGGGAGTCTGATGCAACACAACATGTAATAGGCAAAGATTTTCCTTTAAAAATCAGATAAGCAATAACGGACACATGTCTCCTTTTCTACACACCAGTAAACACGAAAGAAACGTTTGACCATTTGGGATAGAGGTTACTATGGTCAAAAAGAAACCTGCAAGATCTCATTTAGCCTCATGGTAGGAACATGGCTTTGGGGCAATTTGTGTGTCCTCATGGGGTCCATGGATGAACCTCTACCTTTCCGCTTCTGGTACTAGATTGCAGTTTCCCTCTTATGTTTAATTCTGTTAAACTCGAGCTCTGCCTACATATAAACCCAAAGCAGCACCAGTCTTTTCATTCATGCAGTGAGATCGGGAAGCCTTTCTACTGCAATGGTCAGTGAGAATGGGCAACACAGTTACGCGGTCGCCCGCTGCTCCCTGAGGAGAATGCGCACCAGGGAGCGTGTGCCCTTTCGTTTCCAGGGGCCTGTGATTTTAGAAGAGGAGAATGAAACAATGTTAAGATGAAGGGTATTTTTTCTGAGAATTCAAATAGTGTTTTCAATGAACAAGAGAAGGGATTCCAAGCTTTTCTATCAGATGATCTAGTTTTCCTGCTCCATAGCTAAAGGACCATTTTGGGGATTAGGGGACAAAGAAAGAGGATCAAAAAAGAGAGCAAAGCCCTGGATGGTGGCTCAGTTGGTTGGTGCATCGTCCCGTACACCACAAGGGTAGTGGGTTTGATTCCCATTCAGGGCACATACCTAGGTTGCAGGTTCCATCCCCAGTCGGGGCACATACAAGAGGCAACTGATCTGTGTTTCCCTCACATCGATGTTTCTCTTTCTCTTTCTCTGTCTCTGTCTCTGTCTCTGTCTGTCTGTCTGTCTGTCTCTCTAATATATCCTTGAGTGAGGATTAAAAAAGTTTAAAAAAGAAAAAGAAAAGGTTTAAAAGCAAAATGACTGAGATTTGAAGTCAAAGTTAGACACTACCACTTAATAGTTGTGAGACATTGGGAAGTTTACTTCCCTGAGGCTGAATATCATCTGGAACCTGGGGCAAAACTATACTTTCCTCACAGGGTTTTTATGAGGATTAAATAGCATGTAAAACATCCAGCACATGGACGCCCCTCAATATACGGCAGCTATTCTTGTTGCTGCTGTTAGATTCTGGAACTCGCACAGTGATTGACTTTACTCCTTATTTCACCAGATTGTCTGGCTCAGCAGAATGCTAGGGATATTGACTTCACAAGCACAGAGCCAGAGGATAATAAATACACATGGCAACAAATCACATCGGTAAGCCAATCTCCCTCAGCTAATAACTGCTTCCCAGGCTCCTGCACTTGCTTTGTTAGAGGAACTAAATAGGTACTGATGGCTATGAAACCAAATCACCCAGGAAAGGGTGAATTTCACACACATTAGAGTTTCTGTTGAGGGCCTGGTACTATAGGAGCGTTCATGCAAAGCCATCCTCTTAAAGGAGGCTAAGCCAAAAAGAAATAATAATCCTTACGTCATACCAGTATCTATCACAGGTGCTTATGTAATGTGGCATGTTTTCCATGGACTGTCTTATTCCCTACTCTTTCAGGTGACAAGCAGCTACTTAGTATGCACTATGTACCTACCAGGTGTCACATTCAGGGCTGTGGGTGAGACAGATGTGTATTCTAGTCAGCACAGTCCATGCTGAAAGTGCTGATTGGAGAGGTATGTGCAAGCAGCACAGAGGGAGACTAAAACAGACAAGATCTTTTGTATTTTCTTAATGTACGGTTTTTCCTTAATGTTGGAATTTTATACATTGAACATGTTTTACTCTGGAAATCAGAAAAAAATCTTAAAGAAAAAATACAGTTAGTTGGTGGTGTGTTAAGAAACAGTTTAGCGTTGCTTGAATATGGGAGGCACATGCATCCAGAGATGGAATTTAAGGAAGACTTTGAAGCAGCAGCAGGAAGAGGGGTTTCAGCACGAAGGACATGAGAACAGTAGCGGGGGGAACACAGTGAGTGGTGGAACCATGAGCAACTGAAGGATATTGTTCATGGAGACAAGAACACTGCAGAGAAAAGGGGACCCGGGACTTTCAAGAGTGGAAAGTAGCTTTTTTTTTTTTTTTTTCAGTAGGAAGCATCTGCAGAACAGATGTACATTCTTTTAAAGGAGAGCATCTATTAAAAAATTACAAACCAAAATATCATTAAGCACCTACTATAACGTTGTTAGTGCGGCCAGAGAGAGAGGCAGAGGCAAAGAAACGTTCTAGAACAGAAAAGCTAGATGAAGTAATTAAAATGCCAATCACTCACAAAATGTTCCATCACAAGTATCAGTGACATAATGGAAATGGTCCCTGAAAAGCAGACACATTGTGGTGCTCTGGAAGCTTCTCCTTCCTGGTTCTTTCTTCTCAGTGCCTCTCACTTACTTCCTCCCCTTTATGGAGACCGATCCTTCTCTCAGAAAGGTCTGAAGTCAGTCATTTATCCTTCAATGTGAACTTGCAGTCATTCTCACCTCTAAGTGTATTTAAATTTTAGGCCCTGGCTTGAAATAAAAATTCTTTATTTAGAGGGCCCATCTTTTTTTAAAGCAATTTTGAACATCAGGCAACAGGTTGAGGTAGAGGCGGATATAAGGTTCTTGGTGGCCATGGGGTAGAGGGTTGCCTACATTAGGAAGCTAGTCCTTTTTTTCATATGTCTAAATAATTTAGAAACATCTTCAGAATAGTTAATCAGCAAATGAGCTGAAGATACAGCAATTTTCATCAACTGTGGACAAGAAAGCTAGACAATTCTATTCAAAAAGTACCCCTCTGGTGCTTAAATGGTCTCTTTGGCTGTCTACATCCATCACATTAATGCAATAACTTTAAACTCTCACTTCAGAGCATGTGGGATGAACATCACTTTGGCATGTTTACATGCTCATGACCTAACCATCTCACCTTCTTAAAGAAAGGTATAAAGCAATGTCCAACTGATCCTTAGGGTGATACCAGAAATGACACAGTTGAAACACTACCCCCCTTTTGGACATGGGTTTCCATTAGGAAAATGTGATCTCTTAAAATACTTATGTTGACTTTATGTTTCCCAATCTAACAAATAATTTTAAGGCTTCTAGCCACTGGTAGGGAGAGGAAATATATGGAGGGTTAATTTTTCTACCCTTCCAATATTTGAATCGATAGAAAAGGAGAAATGCAAATAGCAAACATATATTTAAAAGTCCAACCTCGCTAGTAAGATGAACTTTTTTTTTTACCTGTCAGATGGGCAAATGTGTTTTAATATTCTGTCCAGTGTGGGAGAGCACTTAAGAAAGCAGATGCTGGTGAGAGTAAAGATTGCTACATTCTTTCAAAGAGTAATTTAAAATTTTGTTTAAAACATCTTTTTAAATGTGCATACCCTATGATTCAGCAATTCCATTTCTAGGAATGTATCCTAATAAAATAAACTAGTGCACAAAGAAGCATGTACAAAGACAATCTTTATAGTGACACCTATAATAGCAAAAGTCATAAAAATCACAAATTTCCACTACAGTAAGCTGTGAGTAAATTATGTTATAAAACGAAATACTACACAGTCATTAAAACTGATAATACAGAAGTACTGGTTTGGAATTATATTCATAACATGTGACTAATGGCAAAGGCAGTTTATAAAACCATGTATAGCATGCAATTCCACTTTTGTTAAGCAATACAGACCCACAGAGAATATAAATTGAAAAGTGTTAAGCAACTTATACACACACACAAATATACCCACACTCACACATAAGTTGAAAAAGTGTCTCTAATTCTTTTCAAAATCTTCCAGCATAATGAATATACAGATGTGTGAATTTTAATTTATATCCTAAAAGTAGTTATTTAGCATTTGAAAGACTAATCAAAAGTTGGCACTCCAACTACTTTTATCTTTGCTCAATATCAGAGGCTTTGTTAATAAGTAATGGGTGTTAGAAATGATTTCCACTGATTAAAAGACAGGTGGAGAAATATACAGATCTGCTTGAAATGCTGAACAGGTAATTCTGCCTTCTCCTGACCAGGGTTTGAGAATCAGTGAGCCCAGCAGCCTTGGTCCCTCTAGCCCTGTGTGACAGTGGATTCTGTGCCCTGAGCCAGGCTATGAAGTGAGCAGCATCCTACAGCCACAATGCTGCCACTGCATGCACCACGGTCTCTCAAGCCAGGTGCTGCCTGGGCGCCCAGAAAGCCAGGTGCCGGGGCCTCCCCAGCAGTTTCCAACACGGGCTGTGGGTCTACCTGATGCAGCTTTGTCCCTGCTTTTGCTTTTCCCTCTGCCCCTTAGGGAGGCTGTGGTGGTGGAGACCCATGGTCCTCCCCTCCAAGGGTCTGTAACCATTGGTGGCTACTAATACCTACCAAAATGACCTTATCAATTATGAACTACTGAACTGGCTTGGGTCAGTTTGCAACAAAGGCTGTAACATGCCAGGACTTTAGCACTGATTATCCAGAGATGGTGGGATTATGTGACTCCCACCCGCTCCTCCCCAATACGCTTTCTAATTTTTCCTATAATGAATGAATAGGTAATCTGTGTTTTATAAATAACATATAAAAGGAAAGTTAAACTGCATAGGCAGCGCTGTCACCATCTGGTGGCAAACACTTAGAAGGACCGCTCACTTTAACCCTTTGAGTGCCATGCATAATTCGAAATTTGGATCAACATGAGAAAAAGTTATATCAATATTTAACCTGAGGTACAAAAAAAGAGAACAAAACATAAAATACGAGTTATTCCATTGTTATTTACATTTGTAGCCATTGAAAAAAAGAGTCACTGGGGGTGATGCTGGCACTTTTGGGAAAATTTGTCAGTGTCACTCACAGTGACATTAGCACTCAAAGGGTTAATGCAGACTGATGAGCAGTAAGAGACGGTGGGTTTGTAGTGCTGCTTATAATATTTGGATTATTTTGGAAAGAAGATCACCTCTTGTGATGGAAAATATACTTTAAAGTAAGATGCTATCTTTAAACAGTTTACAGTAAAAAGAATTCTGACTATTTTTAAGTTTATTAAACTTACTGATTTTAGAGAAAGAGAGGGAGGGGGGACAGTGAGAGAGAGAGAGAGAGAGATGTCAATTTGTTGTTCCACTTATTTGTGCAGTCATTGGTTGCTTCTTTTATGTGCCCAGACCAGGGATCGAACTTGCAGCCTTGGCATACAGGCCAGCACTCTAACCAGGGCTTGACTTTTAAAAAAAATATATAGTTCTGTTGACCATGGTCTAGTATTAAGAGAAAATCATACTCTGCTGGATGTAACATTCATTTAGTCACCTGTCAAATAGTCTTTAGTGTTCTTAAATGCATCCTTCCAAATACCAATATGTAAAGTAAAGTGTATGTTTACCAGAATCTTCTTTACAAAGACATTTATTTACTCCTGACATTAAAGGATGTCTAAATTCTTCCAGCTGTCATTCTGAGCTGGCTCCTGACCTCTCGTACTGCCCTGCAGTGCTCACGTGCCTCCTTGGTGCAGCACTCCCCGAACAGAGTGTAAAGATGTTCCTCACCAACACTATTCCCCACGTGCTGTGTGCAAATTTAGTGAACTCACCGGGCACCATTCCCCAAACAAAATATTTCCTATCCCTTTACTCAGGCACTTTTTTTTTTTTTTTTTTTTTTACCTCAGGCTGGCACATCCTTACCATCTCCCCTCCACCCAAGCCATCTTCTGGGCACCCAGGTCAACTGTCTCTTCAATAAGATCTTCTTTAATTCTTCCACCTCCAATTATATGTTTCTTCCTCTGTGAGGATTCCGGTGATCCGTTTCTTATAGCACTTTACCTGCATGATGCTGCTGTAAATGTGAGTTGCATGTATGAGTAGACACAGTCACGTACCATTTACAGAGCACCTGACCCCCTGCTGCTTTTGACAAATAACAGGTGCTCCAGTACTTGTTAAGCTGAAGGTGTTGGCCTTTGATTACATGACTCAGAGCTGAACATCAACAGCGACAGACTTGGGTACCCATGAGCACACACATGCACATATACAAACATAGACAGCATGGACAACCAGCTTAGGGGTGACAGGCAACATGGGTGACAGCATCAAGGTCACCATGGGCAGCAGCTTCAAATGAAAAGTCAAAACACTGACCATGAGTTATATCCAGCGTAAGTTACTTTATAGGTCTAGTTCAGATGTTTTCAATTAGAGTGTTGCCAAAACTGATAAAATCAGTAAAGCCATAATCTCTCTGGTCTTAATATCTCTGCCGAGTTTCTAACAAAGGCCTACAAGTCTTAGTCTTAGGGTCTGAGTTCTCTAAGCAAAGCAAATTCAGCAGAGACACAATCAGCAGGAAAAGGCCACAGTTACAATCATGCTGCAGCAGGCTACCTTCTTTTGATAGAGGCCTCCTGGTACTCAGCAGTACTTGACTTTTGGATCCTTCTACAGATGACCAGCCTGCTGATCTCCAGTGTCCTCCATGTCTGGCCTCCGAGAGCAACCTCAGGAAACGGGGAGGCTGCTGCCCCCAGAATGTCCATCCATCCATCCATCCATCCAGGAGCCCCACCCTCAGGTCCCTCCCATCCCTTTCCCCTGTTCAATGCAAGAAGTTGCTTCAGGAACATGGCCCACTTCCTCCCTCCCCACAACCACTTCTCTCTCCTATTATACCCTTGACACAATATTGATAATTTCTATACTTTATTTAAACATCCTTTTTCGTCATAAATATGGTACTTGGAATCCCTATTTGAAATAAATGGAAAACACAAATTCTTTAACAGAAATGGTGGTATAATACATCTGCATTTACGTTGGGGACTAGTGTACATGCATGCACACACACACACAGAATTTTCTGTCTCTGTAGCTATCCATAGAGGGGCAACAAGATTCTACCTGCAACCATCAAATCCACTCTGCACTGGAAGGGCCCACAAAGAGACCCCAGTGGGCCCGGACTTTGGGTTTCAGGGCAGGTGAGACTGCCTTCCCCACACTACCATCTCTACACAATTAAAAGGGAGGAAACAACATGGGGCTGCCAATACTCTATTTATTTCATCAGGCTGAGGACACTTTAAAAAATATCACTACCTATTTTTGAAATTGGATAATGTCAAAAGGACATGCTATCAGAATGACAACAAATAAATTTAGTTTTATGAAACTGGCTTTGTTGCATTTACTTTTGTCATGGACCTGCGTAGATTTGGGATGGGCTCTTGGGACTCAGTGATATTCTAGGTGGTTCCAAAATTTCAGACCCTCCGAAATACAGAATGTCATATCATGACAGTACTTAATATTTTTCATTAAATAAACTCACAATTCTACTTAGTTTTAAAAGAAATCTTTGGATCACTTCCAGGAAAAATCAGTATCAACTGCCACAAATAAAAGGCAACCCACAAATGAATGCAATAAAAATAAAACATGTTATTAAATTCCAGCTAGACAGTGATGCTTGCTAAGGGCTTATTTCTCTCTGTGTTGACAAGAAAGACCAGCAAATGTTAGAGCACCAATTAAAGACTGTCACCAAACCAAACTGTTCTCTTTCACAAAAGCAGAAGGATTAAAAGTTGACAAAAATCACTTTCACACAAGATGATGCAATATTATTTAGTGCTGGATTTAGGCCACATCTAAAAATCATCTCTAAGTGGTTCACATCCCATTCTTAGAGTAATACTAATCAAGACACTGTAGTGCTTGAATCATATTAATTCATTCATCCATTTAACACATTTATTGGGCAATTACTATGTTCTAAGCTTTATACACAACGGAATAGAGGAATGACCAAAATAGACATGGTGCATCTTGAAAAGTTTACCTTTTAGTGGTGAAATATATATAAACAAAGGTCACACAAATTGTATTTGTGTTGTTTTATGTAAACATGTGCATATGAGATATATGACACACATGCAATATTTACATGTATCATTTATATACACACATACATATGCACAAATCTAAAGTGCTATAAAGGAAAAACACAAGTCTTGTGGTATAGTAAGACCTTCTTTAGATAGGTTGTCTGTATCACTTTATGAGGAAGGTAGATATTCCAAATTCTATTTCTGTTATGGGATTTGAAGTTCCTTCTCCATTTGCAGTCTGAAATTGATTTTCAGCCTTGGATGTTGTTTTATTTTTCTTTAACTGCTTTTCTGAATAACACCCAAATAAATTATGGTCAGGCCTGCAGTTCTTGAGAACTAGGAAATCTCAAATTCATGCCATTAGTAATATTTATTTCTTCTTTTAAAAAAATGTATTCACTGAATTTGTAGGGGTGACATTGGTTAAATTATATAGATTTCAGGTGTACAATTCTATAATACATCACCTATATATTGTCTTGTGTGTTCACTACCCCAAGTCAAGTTTCATTCCATCACCATTTATTCCTTCTTTACCCTCTCCCTACTTCCTCCACACCCCCTTCCCTTGGATAATCACCATACTGTAATCTGTGTCTGAATTTTCATGTCTTTCTTGCACTTTTGAAGGCAGGTTTCATTTGCAGGGGTGAGCAAAGGATCTTCTTCAAATATTGGAATGGCAATGGACATTTTTCTAAGCTAAATTAAAAAAAATCATACTCAAAATCTGTGGTAGAAAAAATAGAGTATGTATCATTGCAATTGATCAAGCGGGGCGTGGGAATGTTACATTCAGGGAAGTGAGTATAATGCCAGAAAACTGTTCTTACTTGCTTCAGCTGCAGACCCAGATTCCCCTGAACTAGGGCATGGTGTTGTGTAATCGGGACATTCTGCCAGGTAGAAATCACAAATCTCCCCTTCAAAATTAGAGTGGAAAATATACAAAAATTTTCATAAATAAATATAGCATCCCTAGCACTATGGATGTAAGTTAAGTGGCTTTTATTAACACATTCTATCTACATAACTCTAAGTCTCTCAATATTCCTACCCTTCCTCCCTGCTTGCTCACCTCTTTTATTACATTCGGTCAGATTTCTAGTGTTTCTGGCCTCTGCCTTTTGTAGATGAACAGTCCCAGGAAAGAAAGGGTGGCTTCCGTACAATCAGTTACTCCTAAAGCTTTCTCCATCTCTGCGAGCCTCCCCACTCCGTGGTTGTCATATTGCTCACTGTGCCTTCAACAGAGGTGGCAGTGTGGCCTGAGGAGGAACAGGTGAGATTCAAAGCAGCTAAGATGCTTCCTTCATCGGTTCTAATATGCCTGGGGTAAACAGTCAAAGAAACTGAAAGCAATGGAGAAATCTGTCCTTTCCTCATGAGCCTGCCCTATGCACATAATCAGAAAAGAAATAACATTCAGGGGGAAAAAACCTTCAAATATGATCAAAGCTACATCATTAAATGTCATTAAAACTCAATAGCTGTGACAGACTGAAGGACTTCTCTCTCTCGCAAGGGAAGTACCTGACGTGTAAAGATGTAAGAAGGGCAGAGATCATGTTTATTCATCTTTATACTCTTTTAATAGTTGACACAACCTACAAATTAGTTGTTCAACAAAATATGTTATTACATGAATTTGATTCTTAACAACACTAATATGTATAGGTATTGAAAACCATTGAGTTATCTTATGGGAGGGTAGAATGAAGGTGATTTTTATTTCTGAATTTGCCTTTTACACATGCTTCGGTTTTTCTCTACTGAACATGAAATTATTTAGTCAGAAAGTTATTAAAAATAAAATGTCTGGACTTGGAAGGGACCAGAGATATTAATCCAGTCCTCTTGTTCCTTACATATGGAAAATGAGGTACAGAGAAGGTAAATGGCATGTTAAGTGTCACACAGCTTGTGAAAGCTGAGATAAAATGAAGGTCATTTCCGTTTTCAGCCCAGTACCCTTTCTTCCACTTCACCCTTTGCCTTCCACGAAAGATACTGTTTTGTTGAGACTCTAATCAAATGTTTTTAAAGAGCCTATAACCCAATCTAAAAGCAAACTCTGCCATCCAGTGAGCCTATTTCCATAAAAGACAATTTTAGAAAGCACAAAGCATAGTTTAAGACATTTTCTGCTATTGTTATAGCAAAACACTTCTCCTCTCCTTGATAACAGACAACCCCAGAACAGTTTGAAAGGAAGTTTAACATCCGCCAGCAGCTGAACAGTCAGTGAACATCACTGAAGCTTTATGTATTAGTTTGCTTCTCAAAAAGTAAGACTTAAATTTAAAAAATAAAAAGTAAAAATGTTACCCCAATAAATTTTGAAAAGTAACAAGACTTAAGAAATATTTACTGGGGCCTACTCTTCCATGAAACATTTATTGATGTGTGAACTTCAAATTTTTTATTATAAAAAGCCCAAACTTACCAAAGAGAAAGAATGTTAAAATGAATTGAATTCCCATGTAATGATCATTCAGCTTTAGTATTTGTTAGTTTATAGTTAACTTTCCAGCCACTATCCACCTCCCCATGGATAATTTTGAAATTAACCCCAAACATCATATTGGGTTGACCAAAAAATTAGTTTAATTTTTTTTCCATAAAACAAAACACATTTTTCATTTTCACCAACAACTTTATTGATTTGACTGTTTTGAGTATGTTGTCTATCTCCTGCTATTGGCTTCTAGTGGGCAGAGGCCAGGGGTGCTGCTAAACATTTTCCAATTCCTAAGACAGCCCTACAGCAAAGAATTACTTGGCAAAAATGTCAATAGTACCAAGAACCTTTGCAAACCACCTTGACATGTTCGATGAGTCACAACATCTTCTCCATACACTGCACAAATCTTTTTTGTGCGTGTTTCAGTTGCATTTTTACCTTTCTTGAAATAATAAAGGATAATATTCCCAAAATGTTGTGTATCATCTTCCATTTTCAATATTAAAATGGCTACACAAAAATTTACCAATTTTGCTAAGTTTCTTTAAATGCACGCAGATATGACAGCTGTCACAGTGCAATCTAACAAAACTGTTTTGAATGAAGCTAAAGACAATTAAGCACTACTAGAACCATTGTACAGAAAAAAATAAACAAACTTTTTAAATATGCTGTATTGATTATGCTGTTACAGTTGTCCCAATTTCTTTTCCCTTTGTTCCCCTCCACCCAGTCACTCCCCTCCCTCCAGTCGTCCCCTACCCTTAGTCCATGCCCATTGGTTGTGCATATAGTTCTTCTCAACATCTTCCTGTCTACTCTACTCCCTCCTACTATGCTTCTTAATTCCTGTACCATCCTCATCCTTTTCCCCTTCCCCCTCTCTGCTGACCTCCCCCCATAATGTTCTCCATGCCTATAATTCTTTTCCCAGTCTCGTTGCCTACTTAGTTTGCCTTTGTTTCGATCCCCTAGCTTCTGTTGTTGGTTGTTGTGATACAGTTTTCATTTTAATGTTCATAGTTTTTATCCTCTTTCTCCTAAACAAGTCCCTTTAACATTTCATATAACAGTGGCTTGGATCTGATGAGCTCCTTCAGTTTTACTTTGTCCTGGAAGCACTTTCTCTGCCCTTCTATCCTGAATGACAACTTCTCTGGATAGAGTAATCATGGTTGTAGGTTTTTGCTTTGCATTATGTTGAATATTTCTTGCCAGTCCCTTCTTGTCTGTAGAGTTTCTTTTGAGAAATCAGCTGGTAGTCTTATTGGGACCCCTCTGTATGTAATTCTCTTCTTCTTTCTTGCTGCTTTTAAGATTCTCTCTTTATCCTTAATTTTTGACATTTTGATTACAATGTGTCTTGGTGTGGTTCTCCCTGGGTCCAGTTTTTTTGGAACTCTCTGTGCTTCCTAGACCTGTAAGTCTATTTCCTTCCCCAAGTTAGGGAAGTTCTGCTTCATTATTTTTTCACATAATTTTTCAATTTCTAGTTCTTCTTCTTCATCTTCTGGCAACCCTATGATTCGGATGTTGGCGCGCTTATAGCTGTCTCATAGGTTTCTGAGCCTCTCCTTATTTTCCTCACTTTTTGTTTCCTCTTTCTGCACTGGTTGACTGTTTGTTCCTTCCCTATGTTCCAATTTGTTGATTTGATCCCTGGTTTTCTTCCCATCACCACTAGTTTTATATGTGTTTTTGTTCATTTCAGTAGAACTAGCCTTCATTCCTTCCCTGTTTTGTTTAAGATCTGCTGTTATGTCTGTAAGTATTTTTATAACCAAAGCTCTGACCTGAGCCTCAGAAAGATTTCCTATGTACTGCTTCATTAGATTAGATATTTGCTGTCTGGTCAGCTGCGTCACTGGGATCTCTGTCATGATCTGTGCCATCCTGACAGTTTTGTGTTTACCTTTGCTTCCTGGGCAGGGCTGTCACATTTCCTATGCTATACGGGGTGGAGCCCCATGCACTCGTCACAACTGGGCGACTCTTCTCACCACGCTGTGGAGTTTTTGTGGGGGTGGGGGTCCAAAATGGATTCCTCCTCCATCCCCACCCCTTCCAGGCCTTACAGTCCAAGGCAATGGAGGTCTGTCTTCCCCGGCATTGGAATCGCAAGCTGACGGGTCTGATCTGCAACCGGGGGTGTTCCCAGGAGCTTCTCACTTCCCCTTAAATACGGGTGGCTGTGCTTACCACCATCCCGCCACCATTGCCACTGCTGCTGCTGCCACAAGCACCGCTTGACCTCTCCACCCCAGCTTTACCCCTCCTACCCATCCAGATGAGCACCACGTCTTTATAACTTCATACGTTGGATTTTCATTTATTTTCTGGAACTTCTGGTTATTTCTGGTTTTGCGGTAGTTGTATTCCTTCTTAGTTGTGGAGGAAGATGGAGTGTGTCAGTCTAGGCCTCAATCTTGGCCGGAAGTCTCCTGAGTGTCTAAATAAACTTTTTGGCCAACCCAATATTCCATCCATAAATATTTTAGTATATATTTCTAAAAGATGTTTTTTAAATATAACCATACAACTATTACCACATCTAAAAAAGTTGACACTAAGTCCTTAATATAACCAAACATTCCATTTATGTTGTAATTTCCTGGATTAATTATAAGTACTCTAGAATGTATCCCACAGAACCATGACTACTGAAGCCTGTCCTGGAAAATCCCACTAACTAAAGCCCTCACCAAGGCTACTCTGGGTTGTGGACTCCTGCGGAACAGCCCCTGCTTGGTCAGAATTTCCCAGATCCCACTAGAAAAAAGGTGGATTACCAGACAGAGTTCCTGCTAGAAAGAGATGGCAAACTCAGATTGTGTAATTTCAGGTGAGATTAATAAAGGGGTTGTCTGCAAAGGTATAGGGACAGGGTGTGGGAAAAACCTCAGGAGAAAGTGCAGGACCCTGGACTCATGACCACGGGGACTGTCATCACCCGAGGCCCAAGCAGGTGAAGGGAAGAAGCTGAAAGCTGTGGCTGAGAGACTCACGAGCCAGGCGACTTAACAGAGAGGAAGTTGGGAGGAGCTTACCCCAATATCACCCCCCATCATTCTCACTGGTCTCCCCACTGTCTGAAACCACTGGGAAACCAGAGGCTGAGGGAGCCTGTTCACTGGTTCACACAAGTTCACCTCCCAGAGCTCAGGGCAGGATGGAGAAGGAGAGCTGGAGCTGCTAATGGAAGCTGTCCTGACACACAGGAACTCAGTCATGTTCCTGACTATACTGAGCTACAGTTGAAGTGGCCAGACACGTGGCAATGCCAAGGATTCTAGCTCTCCAAACACTTCAACAGGTAGCCCTCTTGCCACAGCTACCCTTGACAGTGGTGGTTCAGAGCAGCCAAAAATGATCAGATCAGGTCAATTCTCTGTTAAAATCCTCCAAGAGTCTCCCATCTCATTTATACTAAAATCCAAAGTCCTACCATGGCCTGCACAGCCCTATATAAAATATTGCCCCTATCTACCTCTCTAACCTTACTGCCTGACTCACTACCTGCAAACATGGTTATCTGTTCAATAAATTAAAGTATGCATGCACACTTGAGACATAGACAGCTTTGTTTCAGCTGAACTCCATTCCTAAGGTCTCATCTTAGTGCCCAAAGCACCTGGCCAAGGCACTTAGCCAAGCTCTATTTTTATTAGGTCTAGGGTTAATGGATTTTCATAACTACAAAGGTAATTCATGTTTATTGTAGAAAATTTGGGGCCCCACAAAGAACTAAAATTTGAAGATTAAAATAATGCAGAGATAGCCACAGCTAACATTGTTTTTATGCATATATTTAGTACAGAAAATTGAAATACTATTATATTGTTTTGAGATCTACTATTTTCCTTTAACAATGTGGCATTAACATTCAAAGTTCATTGTTTCAAGACACTATATTCCATTGTATGTCCAGACAAGGTAGTCACTAACTAATTTCCTATTGTGGAACTTTTCATGTGTTTCCCTTTTTCTGGTTGTCATAAAGAACAATAATAAACATTCTTACATCTCTCTTTATATTTCCATTATTATATGCTCCAGATAGATTCCTGTAAGTAAAATTGCTTGACAAATGGAAATACAAATGTAGCATTTGTAAGTATTACTAAATTACCCTCCAGAACAACTGTATCGATTAATGCGCCCAGCATCAGTGTTTAAAAATATTCATATTCTTTTTCTTTTACCAACAATGGGTGTTAATTTTTAAAAAATATTTATTTATTTTTAGGGAGAGGGTAAGGGAGGGAGAAAGAGAGGGAGAGAAACATTGATATGAGAAACACTGACCAGTTGCCTCTCATACATACCCAGACTGGAGATAGAACCTGCAACCCAGGCATGTGCCCTGACCAGAAATTGAACTGGAGACCTTTTGCTTTCTGAGATGACACCCAACCAACTGAGCCACACCAGTCAGGACATTACAAAAACAAACAAACAAACAAAATATATAAAACATACTGTGTTGTAACTGTTTATTAATTATATATCTTTATGAGATCACAGATTCCTTGAGAATAAAAACTATGTATTTTACTTTGGTTTACTTCTGATATGCAGCAGGCACTTGTGGGCGGGTAAATGGATGGATGGGATGAAAAATGAATTTTGTCAAGGAACTGTATGAACAAGTTGTTTTTTTCTGTTTTCTAGGACTCTCCTAACCAGTTTGTGTTTACCATGGGGACAGTTCCTCCCCTCTGGTTAATTCTGCTGAGCATCCCTTTGCTTTTGGTTCTGAAGCATTAGGCTCAAATCCCACAAGATCTGGCTTGCCCTCCTACTTGGCTTTAGCAGAAGATGTATTAAAATTATTAATTTTGGCTTACATGATGTTTACTGTCTCAAGTATAACTAATTAGTGTTTTAACAACAGAACAATGAGTCCCAGATGTCCCTTAGCAAAGCAATGAAAGTAAATACCACACTGGACTGCATCTGAACCTACCAACTGGAAAGATACAGTCATCAGGAGCTGAATGTGACCCAGAATTTGTGCTAAGAGAAATTTAACCCTTAATATTCCTAATGCTGAAGAGCTGCCTGGTACCCATTCACCATACATATAGACCCCACCTTGTCAGTCCTCAGGAATCCCTTGTTGGTATAGACCCTGTGCTCAGCATTGTTTGTCATATGATAAATACCCATTAAATGTCTCATGAGTAAGAAGACAGCAAAGAGTGGAAATATGAAATGAAAAGATTAATGGAGGCCTCGCTGGGAATGAGGTTGAGTAAGGACTATTCTCTGATCTTCTTTACTGTCATTCATACCAAATGGAATACTCAGGGATGAAACAGCTGAGGGCACAGCTGGGCAGCCAGAATCCAGATTTGGAGCGAGATCAGAAACAACCCTATTCAATTTCCCTGTTCTCTGCTACCTTCCAACATCAAAGAAAGAATGTGTAATGCCCTCTAAATGAGAATTTGTGTTGCAATAAATAATCTGAACTACAGTTTCAAACTTAAAATGCCTTGAATAATCAACTATATTTCAGCTATTATGAAGATGTCCTCACAGCAACATACCCCCTGACTTATAAATAGCCCACATAGGCTTAAAAAGATACAAAAGCAAGAACAATTATTGACCCACAATGAGTCAGCAGTAATAGCGCAGGTTTCCTGGCCTGGAAAAGCAGAGAGCAAAAGAAACAGCAGATTATTTTGCTTTTGTTTTTCAGTATGTACCCACTTTGGCTGGAGACAAGAATTAATCACTTTAATGACTTTAAATGTCAATTACTTATGCGCAAATACAGCACAGGAAGCTGTATAATTTATTCATTCATTTATTTGATGTTAGGCACAATGGAGACAAAGACAGCAGGTTCTTCCCTATCCTCATGCAGCTCATTGTTGATCAGAGAAATCCATAGGCAATCTATCACAATACAACATGTAAGAACACTAAGAGACCCATGTCCACAGTGCTATAGGAAATTCTTGATCAGGTTTCTCAAGGAGGTGAGAAGTTGTGTCAATAAGAGGAAATAATGGATTATTAGAATAAGAGAAACCAACAATTATATTAGTTGAGACCATATTAATAATTCTAGTGATTACTCATTTACCGAGTTCCCTACTATGAACCCAGTACCCATAACAACTCACTGCAGTAGAATCTATCATTATCTCCATCTTAGAGAGGAAAAAAACTGCAGCTTAGATAATTTAAATAACTTACCCAGCTAGTAAGTTCCTAAATATGAGATCAAACTGGAAATAAAGATACGAACACTACTGTATAGCAACCACTGCTCCAAAATATTACTTGAAAATTAGGTGCACACAATATTGATCATTTGTTGCTACACAACAAGTTATTCCCAAATTTTGTGGTCTAAAACAACAAATATTTACTACCTCACAGTCTCTGTGTGTCAAGAATTCAGGAGCATCTTAGCTGGATTGTTTTGGCTCATGATCTCTCAAGAGTTTCCAGTCAAGATGCCAACTGGGGCAGTCAGTGTTCATCCGAAGGCTTGACTAGGGCTGGTAGATGTACTTCCAAGAAGGCTCACTCACATGACTGTTGGCAGTAAGTCTCTATTTCCTTGCCATCTGAGCATCTTCACCAAATTCAATATCCTCATGACATTGGAGTTGGCTTCCCTCAGTAGCAGTAATCCAAAGGAAAGCAAAACAGAAGCCACAATGCCTTTTATAACCTACTCTTCAAAGCCTAACCCATTATTTCCCCAACTTTCTATTAATTAGAAGTGAGTCATCACTATTGTTCAGACTGGAAATGAGAATTGATTGCAAGGACCCTATCTTGAGAAAAAGACTTGAATTTCAAAAACGTAGTGGTGCGCAGGCCAGTGTGGCTCAGTTGGTTGGCAAATCATCCCATTAACTGAAGGGCTGTGGGTTTGATTCCCAGTCATGATACATACCTAGGTTGCAGGTTCAATCCCCCGTTTGGGCATGGGCATGTGTGACCTCTAGTTTGGATGCACATGATCCCAGTTCAGGCGCTAATCTCCAGTTGGGGCACATATGGGAGGCAAGCAATCAATGCTTCTCTCTTGCATTGATATTATTATCTCTCCCTTCCCCTCTCTCCAAAAGCAATGGAAAAAAAAATGTCCTCAGGTGAGGACTTAAAAAAAAAAAAGAAAAAAAGAAGCAGTGTCAAATAACCCAGGTCCCACGTGCTGGGATAATAAGATGGCACCAACAGGCCAGGAAAAGGGCTAGGGGGTTGCTCACATCTAGTAAGTGCTGAGGTGTAATTACTTTAAAGGAAGGGGCTAGGGGCTCAGTAAAATTCAGTGTTAGAAATAGAGACATGCAGGACTTCCAGCCACGATGGAGGCCTAGACACACGCTGAATATCTCCCTCCAAAACTAAGAAGGAATACAACTACCTCAAAACTAGAGACAACCTGAAGTTCCAGAAAATTGAGTTGCATGGAAGTCAGACAAACAAAGATATAAAGAAGAAATACTCATCCAGACAGGTAGGACGGGTGGAGCCAGGATGGAGAGGATGCGGTGTGGTGGCAGCAGCAGCAGCGGCTGCAGAGGCTGTAGCAGGCCCACAGAAAGCACAGTCACACATTTTAAGAAGTAGGGAGGGACACCTGGGGAGCGCTTCCACAATCAGACCAGACCTCGCAAGCTCATAGTTCCAGCACGGGGGAAGATAAAGTCTCATTGCTTCTGAATGTGCAAATCAGAGGGGGTTGGGGTGGAGAAAGAAACTGCCAGTCTCTCAGTAGAGTCCACTTGTTTAAAGGGCCCTCACGGTCCTAGATTGTCCACAGACCCACCCACTCTGGGAACGACGACCAGGGCAACAGCTGGAGAGGCACCAGTCCTATACGGAAGTGGGAGAAGTGCCTGGAAAAGGGGCGAGTGCTGAGCAAGTGGCATTGTTCCCTCTCAGACCTCTCCCCCACATATAGTGCCACAATGTGGTGAAATGGGTCGCCGGTACTGATGCATACCTAAGGCTCCATCCCTTAAAACGTAACAGGTGGAACAGCTCTACCTAAGACACAGAGGCAAACAAACAGAGGAACTTGTCAAGATGAGAGGACAGAGAAGTATGGCTCAAAAGAGGGAACGGATCAAGGTTCCAGTGGGAGAACTAAGTGGTGAGGAGATAGCCAACCTAACAGATGAGGAGATAGCCACCTAACAGATGCAGAGTTCAAAACACTGGTGTTAAAGATGTTCACAGGCTTGACAGATATGCTTAAGTATGGCAGATGCATAAGGGAAGAAGTGAAGGCTATGCTAAATAAAACAAAGGAAAATCCACACAAAACCAATAGTGAAGGGAAGGAAACTGGGGTTTAAATCAATGATTTGGAATATAAGGAAGAAAAAAGAAAAGTCAACCAGTATAGAATGAGGAAACAAGAATTGAAAAAAATGAGGAGAGGCTTCTGGGACAATATTTTTAAATGCGCCAACATCGGAATCATAGGGGTTCCAGAAGGAGAAGAGGAAGAGCAAGAAATTGAAAGTTTATGTGAAGAAATAATGAAGGAAAACTTCCCATATTTGGCAAAAGGAATAACATACAAGTCCAGGAAGCACAGAGCGTCCCAAACAAGCTAGACCCAAGGAGAACCACACCAAGACACATCATAATTAAAATGTCAAAGGTTAAAGATAAAGAGAGAATCTTAAAAGCAGCAAGAGAAAACTGGAGTTACCTACAAAGAGGTGGCTATTAGACTATCAGCTGATTTCTCAAAAGAAACTGCAGGCAAGAAGGGACTGGCAAGAATTATTCAATGTGATGAAAAGCAAGGACGTACAACCAAGATTACTCTATCCAGCAAAGCTAGCATTTAGGATGGAAGGACAGAAAAGGTGCTTCCCAGACAAGGTAAAGCTAAAGGAGTTCATCATCACCAAGCCATTATTATATGAAATGTTAAAGCGACTTATTTAAGAAAAAGATAAAAATTATGAACATTAAAATGACAACAAACTCACAACTATCAACAACTGAATCTAATAAATAAAAACAAAATCCAATTAAGCAAACCAGGACAGGAACAGAATCATAGGTATGGGATCATTTGGAGTGTTATCAGCGGGAAGAGCGGAGGGGGAAAAGTGGAGAAATGGTGCAGGGACTAATAAGAATAATTGGTTGGTACAAAATAGAAAGGGCGAAGTTAAGAATAATATAGGAAAGGGTGAAGCCAAAGAACTTATATGCATGATCCATGGACATGAACTAAGATAGGTGGGATTGCTGGAGGCAAGGGGAGTACTGGGTGGAGGGGAGCAAAGGGAAAAATATTGGGACTATTGTAACAACATAATCAATAAGATATACTTTAAAAAAAGAAATAGAGACATGCAGTTTAAAAACACTTTTCTGTTATTAATTTCTTCTGGTTTTCCCTGCCACTGAGCAAAAGTTCTTTGGAATATGTTAATATACTTCTTAGATGTGTCTCCAGAAAGGGGTTTAAAGTTGGAGAAAAGGTGGGGATTAGGAACTTCATGGGGAAGGGAGTGGCAGCAGATATCAAAGGGAAGGAGACCAACAGGAGAGAGAAGGAAGAGCAGGGTCCCATTGGTAAGCTCCTCCAATCAGAGATTCTCCTGCATGGCTCTCCTTGGCTGCCCCAGACTTTTTAACATCTGTGCTCTGTTGAAAAGAGGGAGACTCTTCCTTTATGGAGCATAAAGAAACTGGATGAAAATGAACCTCCTAGCACAGAAAGCTGAATGTTAAAAAATCAATTCACATAACCTAACCAATGAACCATGAAATGGTCCTAATATGCTGCAGGTGGCATTTGTACTATGGAACGAGAGAAAAATGCAAAGCCAAGAGACAGCCTAGCATCATGGCTAAATGGAGGATGTTGCAGTTAGACCTGCGTTCAAATTCTAGTGCCACCTCTTAATAGCTGTGACACTGTGGGAAAGTTCATCTTTCTCAGATTTCATTTCTTTTTTTGTAAAAATGGGGGCCCTAGTAATTTCCTCACAGGGCTATAAGGGTTTAATGAGAAATGAGTATGAGCTGTTATTGGGTTGTCCAAAAAGTTCATTTGTTTTTTTCTGTAAGATGGCTCTAGTAGTGCTTAGTTGTCTTTAACTTCATTGAAAACAATTTTGTTAGGTTGTATTGTGGTAGCTGTCATATCAGCAAGGCATATAAAAAAATCTTATCAAAATTGGTGAATTTTTGTGTACCCATTTAAATCTTGAAGGTGAAAGAAAATAAGCAACGTTTTTGGCACATCCTGCTTTATTATTTCAAGAAAAGTAAAAATGCAACTGAAATGCAAATAGATTTGGCAGTGTATGGAGAAGGTGCTATGACTGATCGAATGTGGTTTTTGAAGGTTTGTGCTGGAGATTTCTCTCTGGACTATGCTCCCCAACTGAGTAGATAAGTTGAAATTGATAGTGATCAAACTGAGATAGTGACTGAGAACAATCAATGGTCTACCATGCAGGAGACAGCCACCATACTCCAAATATCCAAATCAATAAAGTTATTGGTGAAAATGAAAAATGTGTCTTTTATTTTATGGAAAAAACTAAATGGACTTTTTGGTCAACCTAATATTAATGCATGACTGAAGCTGGTCTTTAGGAATAAATCCAGAACGTTTGTTCATTTTTTGCATCTTGATGTACAGTGCATGAGAGATTCTCTTGAGCTCTGTTTAGAGAATAGATGATGAGCTACTGTACCTCCTCTCCCACCCTCCAGATCCCTGACCTCCTGTTCCTTTGAACTCCAGGACAGGAGGTGGACCCCCTGAGCTGGCAGGGAAAAACACAAACAGTTGCTGTCACCTGAATACCAGCAGCATTTCCAGGTATATATGGCTCTTTGCCATTTTTCTGAGACCACTTTTTTTTTTTTTTCCCCCACAGCAATAGCCCTTTTCAACAGCAGCTTTTTCAAGTCCTAGCAATTATGTACAGAGATGTCACTGTAGGCTTCTTGACATTCTAAAGGGACTCTGAGACAGGTGTATAGGCTGGTGAGGACCCTCTCTTCAGCAAAGGGTGGGAAATCATCCTCATAGTGTTAGTATCTCCTACGCCTCATGTCCCAAGCCACAGAGCAATATGGCTTCATGACCAGCAGCACTGTATGCCTGAGTCCAGCAACACGGTTTTAAGGCCTTTAAGAAGAGGAAGCAATCACACAGGTACTACAAGGTACATAAAAAGAAGCTGATGAAAGAATAATGGTCTCTCATTTTCTAGGGGGGAAGGACAGGAGTTACTGTTCAAGGCTGGCCAGAGCACTGAGGTCAGAAACAGGCTGAAAGTTTCCTTCCAGATCTCATCATCTAACATTCTCATAGGGGACCTGTAGGCCCACGCAGACTTACCCAGTTAATAACTGAAACACTTTTCTAAAAGCAGGCAAGCCCGACATTATTAAGGGTCCAATCGGCAAATAACAAAACCTTCATAAACTATTCATGCTTCTCTGGGACATAACTGGGATTTGCAGAGAACAGTGTGAAGGACTTAGCACTTAGTTACAAACCCTTCCTAGGAAGTCAATTTATTCTGAATTCTTAGAGGAAGAATAGAGTGTGTGACTATTTACTTTTAACAACAAAACTACTTAGCAACATAAGCCTGTCTCTTAGTCAAAGAATATTACCATTACAGGGTGAGGTCTGGGTCTGAAGTCGGCCTTCAATGGACACACTGCCAGATACATACGCATGGGGGGACCTTAGCAGGACCCTCCAGGGTGTTAGGGAAGACATGACCCACGAGGCTTCTGAGACTCGTTCTAGGCCATCAGCTTCTGGACCTTGCCAGACAGTAGGAATGTTTGAAGTTCTCTGTGCAATACTTTCCTTAGTCTTAGTAACAATATTAAAACAAACAAACAAACAAAAAACCCTTACACTTATTGAAGGCTGATTATATGCCAGGCACTGTTCTAAGTCTTTATGCGTATTTTCCCTTTTCACAACTATGCTGAGGGGCAGATTTTATCATTGTCACATTCTACAAATGCAGAAACTAAGGCACAGAGAAGGTAAATAAGAAAGTTGCCCCAAATCTCACAGGTGTAAATGTAGTAGAGCTGAGACCCAACCCCACAGTCTGGTCCCAGAAGCTGTACACTTACCGTTATGTTATATAAACTTGCTTGCTGCAGTCTATATTTTTTATGGGTTTTCTCATGAGGTCTGAGGATGAAGCCTTCTCCCTTTCTTTAGTATCCTATCAAAACATGCGCCTCGCATTGCATGGTGGCCATCTAATACTTGTTGCTCAGGGTCCCCACCTCAGTCATGCCTTTTTCTTTTAAATTTAATATGGACTCTTTCAGATTTCTTACCTCAAATGCTATTTTCTTGAGAGGATCAAAATTTCATTTCCCTAAAGAAGCAGATTAAATAGTGGAACGTGGGTTCTGAAGACAAAGAGAGAGATTTCAATTGCCCTTCTACTACCAGAGGAGTGACCTTGGGCAAGTTATTTAACATCTCTGAGTCTTAGATCCCTTGCCTATAAAATATGGGCAACCATACTTACCTTGTAATGTTATTATTAAAAAGGATATAAAGCACCTACTCAATGTAATAAAGAGTAATTCCCTAAGGCCCTTTCCTGTTCTAGAAGTCTGTACAGGTATATCTCATTTTATTGCTCTTTCCTTTACTGCACTATGTAGATACTGTCTTTTTATTTTTTCTCTCTTTCTCTCTCTCTCTCTCTCTCTCTCTCTCTCTCTCTCTCTCTCTCTCTCTCTCTCTCTCTCTCTCTCTCTCTCTCTCTTCCTTTAAAAAAAAACATCTTAAAGGTTTGTGGGAACCCTGCATTGAGCAGGTCTATTGATACCACTTTTTCAACATTTGCTCACTTCGTGTCTGTGTCACATTTTGGTAATTCTTGCAAAGTTTCAAACTTTTTCATAATTACTATATTTGTTATGGTGATCTGTGATCAGTGATCTTCGGTATTACTACTGTGGTTGTTTGGAAGCACCAACCCATATAAGATGGTGAGCTTAAGAAATACTGCTGTGTGTTCTGACTGCTCCACTGACATGTCGTTCCTTGTCTCTTTCCCTCTGCACCAGCCTCCCTATTTCCTGAGATTCAACAATATTAAAATTAGGCCCATCAATACTCCTATAATGGCTTCTAAGTGTTCAAGTGAAAGGAAGAGACACATGTCTCTTACTTTAAATCAACGCCTAGTAATGATTAAACTTAGCAAGGAAGGCATGTCAAAAGCCAAGACAGGCTGAAAGCCAGGCCTCTTGCACCAAACAGTCAAATTATCAATGCAAAGAGAAAGCTATTGAAGGAAATTAAAAGTGCTACTCTAGTGAACACACAAATGAGAAGGAAGTGAAACAGCCATATTTCTGATATGGAGATAGTTTTAGTGGTCTGGAGAGGAGATCAAGTCAGCCATAACATTCCCTTAAGCCAGAGCCTAATCCAGAGCAAGGTCCTCTCTTCAGTTCTATGAAGGCTGAGAGACGTAAGGAAGCTGCAGAAGAAAAGTGTTAAAATAGCAGAAGTTGATTCAGAAAGAAGCCATTGCATGACATAAAATTGCAAGGTGAAGTAGCAAGTGCTGATGCAGAGGCTGCGACAAGTTACCCAGAAGATGCGGCTAAGATAATTAACAAAGGTGGCTACACTAAGTAACATATTTTCAATATTGATGAAACAACCTTTTATGGAAGAAGACACCATCTAGGACTTTCATGGCTAGAAAGGGGAGGTCAACGCCTGGCTTCAAAGCTTCAAAGGACAGGCTGACTCTTTTGTTAGGGGCTAACACAGCTGGTGACTTGAAACTGAAGCCAATGCTCATTTGCCATTTCAGTAATCCTAGGGCCCTTAAGAATTATGCTAAACCTACTCTGCCTGTGCTGTGTAAGTGGAGTAACAAAGACTGGATGACAACACATCTGTCTACAACACAGTTTACTGAATATTTTAAGCAGTAGGGTGAGACCTACTTTTCAGAAAAAATGAATCCTTCCAAATATTACTGCTCATTGCCAATGGACTTGGTCATCCAAGAGCTTTGATGGAGATATACCAGATTAATGTTGTTTTCATGCCTGCTAACATAACATCCATTCTGCAGACCATGGATCAAGGAGTAATTTTGACTTTCAGGTCTTATTATTTAAGAAATACATTTTGTAAGGCTATAGCTGCTGCAGATAGCATTTCCTCTGATGGATCTAGATGAAGTAAATTGAAAACCTTCTGGAAAGGATTCATCATTTTGGAGCCTTAAGAAAATTTGTGATTCATGGACAGAGGTAAAAATATCAATATTACAGGAGTTTGGAGGAAGTAAATTCCAACCCTCATGGATGACTTTGAGGGGTTCATGACTTCAGTAGGGGAAGTAACTGCAGATGTGGTGGAAACAGCAAGAGAAATAGAATTAGAAGTGGAGCCTGAATGTGACTGAATTGCTGCAATCTCATCATAACACTTGAACAGATGAGGAGTTGCTTCTTATGGATGAGCAAATAAAGTTTCTTGAGATAGAATCTACTCCTGGTGAAGATGCTGTGAAGATTGCAGAAATGACAACAAAGGAATTAGAATATTACATACACTTAGTTGATAAAGCAGGATTTGAGAGGATTGAATAAATTTTGAAAAAAGTTCTGTGGGTAAAATGTTATCAACGAGCATCACCTACTACAGAGAAATCATTTATGAAAGAGTGAGTTAATCAATGTGGCAAAATTTATTGTTGTTTTATTTTAAGAAATTGCCACAGTTATCCAATCTTCAGCAACCACCACCCTGATCAGCCAGCAGCCATTAAGATCAAGGCAAGACCCTCCACCAGCAAAAAGATTACGACTTTATGAAGGCCCAGTTGATGGCTAATATTTTTTAGTAATCAAGTGTTTTTTAATTAAGGTATGTACAACGTTTTCTTTAGACATAATGCTATTGCACACATAACAGACTACAGTATAGTGGAAACATAACTTATATGAACCAACAAATTCATGTGACTTGCTTTATTATGATATTCACTTTATTGTGGTGGTCTGGAATCAAACTCCCAATACCTCTGAAGTCTGCCTGTAACTATTTAGCTTTACTGCTTGAGTGGTTATATATTTTCAAGAAAGAAAAAGCATAGGCTCGTTGACTCATTCATTCCATGTCATGTGAAAAATCAATGAGCAACCCCTGAATATCTACCAAGTGCAGAGCCCCATGCTAAGGCCAAGAGAATTACATTATAGGGAGCAATAAGATATATATGCATAAAAAGATAACCAACTGTTCCAAGAATAAGTGAATGGAGACTAACAGAAGGCAAAGACACTTCCCACTGGGCCCTGTGTGAAGTTAGATGAGGGCAATTTTTAGGCAACAGCAGACTGGGACAGGCAGAGAAGATGGAAATAAATTCCAGAAAGAACTCAGAGACACCACAGTGAGGTCTGGGATGTAAGACAGAATATCACCAAGTACATCTATTCAGTCAACATGAAGACAGCTAGCTAGGCAGCAGAGCTAATGGCAGGATGTGAAGGTTAAACAATTAATTGATGGTGAACACATTGTTGTGCATTTTGCCTTACTGGTTACCACGTAATTTACACATGTGACCATAGTTAATCCTTACAAGGATTATGCTAAACTGGCATTATCTCCACTTGGCAGTTGAGGAAACACACTCAGATTCAGATTCACATTATTTCCACATTTGATCCTCAAAATAATTCTGAGAGATAGGTAGGGCAGGCATTCTCTCCATTTCAGAAGGTACAGGTAAATCAAGGCTCAGAGAGCCCAACTATCTACTCAAGCGGTTTTCAATGCCAAAGCTAAAAAACCACTGCTCTCTTTTTATAATTAATATTCATAATGCCACCTTTATTATCCTAAAATCAAATAAAATCAGAGATAAGGTAACACCCATAATTAGGACAACTAAAGCTGACACAAATAACCAAAGCGCCACCGTGTGGACAGGATGCCCTAGGCTAAGACCCATCCAAAGTCAAATAAGGGCCAAGTCTTAAATTCAGATCGCTGGACTTTTGGAGCAAGACTCTTTCTCCTTGAAAAGATGAGATGTGGCCAGGGTAGAGGGCACAGATCACCAAAACTATAAGTGGGTTGAACATTGGTCAGGTCTGCTGCTTCTTATCCACCTCACGTTGGCCACCAGTATTAAGAAGGTTTCATTTACATCATATCCATTCACATCTTCATTCTTTAATCTCTCAAACTCAACTTGCTAAAATGGAAATTAAACTTTTGTTCTAAAAACAACTGAAAAACACAGATAACTGAGAAGAATCACTTACATTCTTCGTGGCCAACTCAGATCAAGCTGTAGTACAAAGTAAGACCTTAGGAAACAAAGACTCTTGTATTTAAAGCCTGTGAGTGGCTCTGGATTAGATTTATCTCCCTCTTGCTCAAACTACCTGACAGGACTGACTGCTTTGATCAACCCTACCAATAAAAACCAAAAAGGCATACAGAGCTCCCATTCTAGAGGCATTTTTGGGAGATTCTGGACTGACACATTTATGCACAGATTGTCAGGAAGTGAAGCCAAACATTATTTTCACTCTTGTGGTTTCATTCATGCACTTTAATGCCATGTAAAGATGCTTGTAAGCCTATGTCATGATCAAACAGTAAGCAGTTGGCATTTTTCTCAGCTGCTATATAACCTTGTTTTAGCAGACCTTAAATAATAAAACACAGCTACTACGAAGAAACTTCTTTTCCATAGCTCATGTCCTTAAGTTCTAGCTGTCCAGAATTATTCATTCCACAAATGATTACTAAGCACCTATGAAGTGCATGGCACTATGAGAAGTTTAAAGCTGTCCCAGGTCCTCCTAGGATTCCACAATCTGGTGAAGAAAATGAGACAGGACACAGGCACAAGGCCCTGTGTGAGGGGGACCATTAAGGCAATGGGAGCTAGGAGTTAAAGGAGAGTCCAATCAATGTCTGGTCATTGGCAACCCAAGCCAGGAATGGTGGGGGTTAATAAAATCCACAGACACCCCACACTTAAATAGGTAAAACCTCTTCAGAAGATTAATAGGTAAAACTCTCAATTTGCCTTAACCACATACTAGTAAGCCTAAAACTGACGTATTAGGCAGAAGGAAGAGGGCCTATTGTTTTCTCAAGTCAGTTGAGGGGCAGAGACCAACACCAATTGAGGAAAAAGAGAACATGCCAAAAAGGGAGAACTTTGGTGGAAGACTATACATAGTCCTTGCCTGGCCTACGAATCAGAGACAGAACGACTTACATGCCAGGGGAAAGACAGACCAAAAACATCTTTAAGGTTTATGAAAGTCCTGTGATGCAAAGCTCATTTTCATTAACTCTGTCCACATTTGTTAAAGAAAAAAGCCACATTTCAAGGAAATGAACATTGCCAAAATTTGTTTTATTTCTTACAACCTTACAAAATATTTTAATTTTCTTTTTTATATTTCAATGACAAATTCCTTACTTTCTTGTCCAAAAAGAGTGTAGCATTTTATTTTATGGAGGGTAAAAAAGTAAAAGACTGCTTTCATAATATGAAACCTTCATCTACTGGAATGCTGTGATATTGCTGCCAAGATATTTTTCAAAAATATATTTTATTGATTATGCTATTACAGTTGTCCCAATCCTCCTCCTTGGCCCCCCTCTGCCCAGTATTCCCATTCCCTCCAGAAATCACCCCCTTAGTTCATGTCCATGGGTCATAGATATAAGTTCTTTGGCTTCTCTATTTCCTATACTATTCTAACACCCCTCTGTCTATTTTTTCCTTACCAATTATGCCTCTTCATCCCTGTACCATTTCTCCAATCTCTCTCTTCCCCCTTGCAACTGATAACCCTCCAAATGATCTCCATAAATATGACTCTGTTCTTGTTCTAGTTGTTTGCTTAGTTTGTTTTCGTTTTTTAGGTTCAGTTATTGATAACTGTTTGTTGTCATTTTAATGTTCACAGTTTTGGTCTTTTCTTTTTTTTTCCTCCAGTGTTCGCTGCAACTGCATTAAATGAAATGTTTCCCTTCACAGAAACTCCGAACAGTTCTTATAAAACTAAACATAACTTTCTGTGTTCATCTCTAGCAAGACTGAACGAATACAACTTGCTCCCAAAGGATCTAAAAGTGCTGCCTCTGAAGCATAAACTACCACTAGCATACTGTATGAGTCTGGGTGAGTGGCTTCTATCTGGGACCTCTTCCTCTCTTCTCACACCAGTGAACCCATCTCCTATAAAGCCTAAGAGAAAACTAAAACCATTGATGAAGTGAAACTCAGCATGCTCCACTCAAATACTACTAAGAGAACCATTCTAAAGCAAAATTGGCAGAAGTCTTCTCTTTTATAATTAAAACAAAACAAGAAAACAAAAACCAACCCAAACCAAAAGGCAAATGCTGCTATTCAATCATCAGAAGGACTTACAGAGACAAAAACGTGACAACAGCAATAAAGCAAGTAAAGCATATGTGAATTTTTAAACACACCACTTTCAAATTAAGACAAAAGTGAAGGGAGCTATGATCTTTATATACCAGAGTCAAAAAGCTTAGGCATTATCATCGAATGTTAATCATTTTAAAGTCATCAATGAGACTATTGAATATATTTTGCACCTTGCACTTGTAAAAGCAGATAAAATATTTAGTATGTAATTTACAATGTATTTCACCAGCTCAGCATACAGGATGTATATAGATTATACTGAAGTAGTGGACAGTTAGGGTTTTGCAAACCCTGCAAAAATAGAACTTCAGGTATCTGCTAATTAAAAAGAAAAAGAAAAAGAAAACAAAAACAGTTTGCTGTTTAGAAGTGATACAATTTAAACTACCACAAAATACAAAGGGCTGCAAAATGTATACCATCCCAACAACATATATAAGTTATTAAAGATTTTATTTAAAAGAATATAAATGAAGCCTTTAAGTAGGTCTTTTCTACATGCATATTAATCCTTATTAAAGAAAAGAATATGTAAAAAGGCCATTGGTAATTGCTTTGCTAACATTTGTAGAAAATGCCAATTCTCTGGTCACAAACTCCACTAAGTTTAGCACATAAGGTCTCTGTAGTGTTATAAGCGTAATTTAAAATACTGTTAATTCTATAATTTTGTTGAAAAATAATGTGACTTGGAATATGTCAGTCTTCATGTTGAGGGCAATGATCCACAGTTTGTTTTAAATTCTTAGGTGTGAACAGTTATCCAGAAGAACAGCACCCTCCACCACCACTCTGGGCTTGAGGTTCATCATCGATAATCCGTACACCTTGCCTTGCAGCTCCTGGTTGGCTGGAGCCATTGCCTTTTGCCCTCTCATCCACTTGCGCTGTTTCTATCATCCTTTTACAAAGGTCAACAAAGAGTTCCTCAATTCCTTTGTTCTGTTTGGCTGATGTATGATAATGTTTTGCTCCCACAGATTCTGCATACAGTTCTGCTTCTTGAATGGAAACATGTCTCTCCTTTTCCAGGTCTATTTTATTAACAACTATACATAAACAGATTTCATTTCCCAACATTTTCTGTAATTCTTTGACCCAGTTTTTTACTTTCTGAAAAGAATCTTGATCTTTTATATCATCAACTAAAATAGCTCCATTTGAAACTATAGTAAATTGGACCCAATGCATGGAATCTTTCTTGACCTGCTGTATCCCATATAGCAAGGTTTATTCTCTTCCCACCAATATTTAACTTTTTTGTTAAGAATGATGCCTGCAAAGTGGTGATGTGCTTGTCCTTGAACGTGGTCTCGCAGTAGCGCAGTACCAATGACGTCTTCCCCATGCAGCCTTCCCCCAGCAGCGCCACCTTGAATGAATAGGCTCGGCCTGCCGCTGCCCCACCGCCAGCTGCAGCCATCCCGTCGCTTCCCGGCCACCCAAACCCTAGAGCAGCACCGAGCTCCCCACAGCCACAGCAGTGCCTTCGCAGTAGCAGCCGGAGCAGGTCCCTTCGCACGGGCTTGCCAACACTAGACGCTGTCTCCCCTGCCTCCTAGGGCAAGGCCTGGAAGGGCCAAGGGGAAGTCTGAGAATAAAGGGCCCAGCAACCACGTCAAGCAACCAATGAAAGGCCCTTCTTTTTCTTAAATAAGTCCCTTTAACATTCTATGTAATAATAGCTTGGTGACGATGAACTCCTTTAGCTTTACCTTGTTTGGGAAGCACTTTACCTGCCCTTCCATTCTAAATGATAGCTTTGCTTGAAAGGATAATCTAGGTTGTATGTCCTTGTTGTTCATTGCTTTGAATACTTCTTGCCAGTCCCTTCTTGCCTGTAAAATTTCTTTTGAGAAATCAGCTTACAGTCTTATGGGAACTCCTTTGTATGTAACTCTGTTTTTCTCTTGCTGCTTTTAAGATTACCTCTTTATCTTGAACCTTTGGCATTTTAATTATGATGTGTCTTGGTGTGGTCCTCCTTGGGTCTAGCTTGTCTGAGACTCTCTGTGCTTCCTGGACTTGTAATATCTACATGCTTTGCTAAATTAGGGGAGTTTTCTTTCATTATTTTTTTCAAATAAGTTTTCAATTTCTTGCTCTTCCTCTTCTCCCTCTGGCATCCCTATGATTCGGATGTTGGTACATTTGGAGATATCGCAGAGGCATCTTATACTATCCTCATTTTTTTGAATTCTTTTTCCTTCTTGCTGTTCTGGTTGAATGCTTATCTCTTCATGTTCCAAATCATTGATTTGATTCCTGACTTCATCTCCTCCACTGTTGGTTCCCTGTAGGTTTTTCTTTATTTCACTTAGTGTAACCTTCATTTCTTCCTGGGTCTTTTTTATTTTGTTGCTGTACTCAATGAGTCTTTTGAGCATCCTGATCACTAGTGTTTTGAACTCTGCATTTGATAGGTTGGTTATCTCCATTTTGTTTAGTTCTTTTACTGTGGTTTTGTTCCAGTTTTTTCATTTGGGCTATATTTCTTTGTTTCCCCAACTTGGCAGCCTCCCTGTGTTTGTCTCTGTGTATTAGGTAGAGCGACTTTGACTCCCTGTCTTAGTAGTGTGGCCTATTGTAGAAAAGGCACCTGTAAATTGTGTAGGGCAGAGCCTTAGGTAATCGCCAGGATGGGGCAACCTGCTTTACCTCTTTGTGGCTTTGTGTAGAGGGAGGGCTTGGAGAGGGGACAATGCTGCTGCCTGGATTCTGGAGGTTTGCCTCGCACTCACCCTGTGTGAGTGGCACCCTTCCAGCTGTTTCCCTGGTGTTGAATCCCAGAGAGGGTGGATCTGTGTACATTTTAAGTCTATGCATGCCCTTTAAGTAGTCTCCTGAAAATCCAGCAGTTTCTTCCACCGTCCCAATCCCCACTAGTTTTTAAAGCTAGAAGTTATGGTGATTTATCCCCCTTGTGCTGGAACCCTGGGCCGTGCAATGTGGCCTGAGGTTAGGATTGCTCACTCCCAAGGTATGCTTCCCATTTTTTTTCCACCACACGTGAATGTGGGACCACCACTGCTGCCTCTCCATGCCATACCATGTCTCTTCCCTCCTACCCATTTGGATGAATGTGACTTTTTTAAATTCTTGGTTGTCAGACTTTCATATAGCTCAATTTTCTGATGGTTCTAGGTGTTATTTGTTTCGAGATCTAGTTGTAACTTTTTCTGTGGCTGCATGAGGAGGCAAGGTATATAGATAAATGCTCCACCTTGATTGGAAGTCTCTTGCTGCTAAGGTTTTTAAAAACAGCTTTATTGAGTTATCACATACCATAAAGTTTACCCATTAAAATATACAATTCAACAAACAAGTGCTGGCAAGAATATGTAGAAAACGGAACCTTTTGCATTATTGTGGGAATGCAGATTGGTGCAGCCACTGTAGAAAGCAGTATGGAGATACCTCAAAAAATTAAAAATGGATCTTCCCTTTGACCCAGAGATCCTACTTCTGAGAATATATTTGAAGGAACACAAAAATTAATTTGAAAGAAAATAAATACCCTTGTGTTCATTGCAGCATTATATACAATCGCCAAGATATGGAAGTAGCCCAAGAATCTATTATTATATGAGTGGATTAAACAACTATGGGACATTTACACAATGGAATACTACTTAGCTGTAAAAAAGAAGAAAATTTTACTCTTTGTGATAGTATGGATGGACCTGGAGAACATTATGCTAACTGAAATAAGACAAAGACAAATACCATATGATTTCATGTATATGTGGAATCTAATGAACAAACTGAACTAACAAGCAAAATAGAGATAAATTCATAGATAGGAGGATGACAGTTAAGTGGGAGGTTAGGGGGTGGATGGATTGAGCAAAAAGGGAAAAGGATGCATGGATATAGACAGCAGTGTGGTGACTGCAGCAGGAAGGGAGTATAAGGGGACTGAACAATAATAGAAAAATACAATAAAAATAAAAAAATTAAAAAAATTAATAAAATATACAATTCAGTGGGTATTTGTATATTTAGTATGTTGAAACTATCACCAGAATTTATTTAGAACATTTTCATCATCCCAAGGTAAAACCCTTACACATTAGTAGTTACTTTTTCATTCTCCCCTGCACCCTTTCTCCCTGCCCCCTACCTCAATCCTAGATAACTATTAGTCAACTTTCTGTCTCTATAGTTTTGCCTATTCTGTACATTTTATATAAATGGATTTATACAATGTATTGTCCTTTGTGACTGGCTTTTTTCATTTAGCATAATGTTTTTGAGGTTCATCCATGTTATAGAATTTATCAGTACTCCATTCTTTTCATTGCCAAACAGTATTCTATGAATAAGCCACCTTTGTTTATCCATTTATCCGCTGAAAAACATATGAGTTGTCCCCATGTTTTAGCTATTATGAATAATGTTGCTAAGAACACTTGTGTACAAGTTTTGTGTGGACATTTTTAATTTCTCTTGCATGAGGAGCGGAGTTGCTGGCTCATATGGTGACTTCATGCTTAGCATTTTGAGGAAGAGCCAAATGGTATTCCAAAGTGGCTGGACCATTTTGCATTCCCACAGCATATGAGAGTTCCATTTTTTCCACATCCTTGCCAACTCCTATTATAGATTTTTAATTACAGTTAGCTTATGTGAAGTGTTACATCATATGGTTTTTATTTGCATTTTCATGATGACTAATAATGTTGAATATTTTTTCATGTGCTTATTGGCCATTGTATATCTTCTTTGGAAAAATTACCATTCAAGTCTTTTGCCCATATTTAATCAGATTATTTGGGTGTTTTGTTGTTGTTATTGCTGAGTTGTAAGAGTTATATATATATATATATTCTGCACACAATATACTTCTATGAATTGTAAATATTTCCTCCCCTGTATGAGTTTTCTTTTCACTGTCTTGATAGTGTCCTTTGAAGCACAGTTTAATGATGCCAAAAGATTTTAAAATTCTTCTTGCTACTCTATACCACAGAAGGGTTGAAATTAAGATGAGGGCATAATGTACATTCATGTTCACACAGCAGTGTTATTCACAATAGCCAAAAGATGGAAGCAACCAAAGTGTCCATTGTCTGGAGAATGGATCAATAAAATGAGGTATGTACATATGCTGGAATATTATTCATACTTCAAAAGAAAGGCGATTCTGACACATGATGCAACATGAATGGACCTTGAGGACGTTTTCCTAGGTGAAGGCAGGTAGATACAAAAAGAAAAATATTGTATGATTCCACTTATATGTGGTACCTAGAGTAGTCAAATTCATAGAGCTAGAAAGAAGAAGGTGATTACCAGGAGCTGGGGTGGGAGGGTGTGGTTTCTGGTTACTGGGGACAGTTTCAGTTTTGGAAGATGCAGAGTTCTGGAAGTGAATGGTGGTGATGGTTGCACACCCATGTGAATGTACTTAATGCCACAGAACTGTACACTTTAAAATAGTTTTCACTTTAAAATATTATTTTAAACACTGACTTTAAATAGTTAAAATAGTAAAATAAAAATAAATATTAAGAAGAGGGCAGCAGTTAGTTTCCTGTCCTTGGGTTTCACTTTCATCACCTTGATCTTTCCTGCCAACTTTTATGCCAAAAGGTAAGATGGGCCCAAAACACAAGAAGTAAAAGTTTTGAACAATCCAAAAACAAGCAGACTTCTGAGTTAAATAGACAGCATATGTGAAAATAAATTCCTTTTGCTGATTCTCATATCTGAAGAGGATATATACTATGTGAGGTATTATGCTGAGTTCTGGGGATTCCAAGATGTCTAAAATAAGGGCCCTCTGCCCTAGAGGAATTTTCAGGTTAGGAATGCATTGTCAATCCCATAAAAGAGAACTTTGTAAAGGTTGGAATGCATGACACTGTGCTCAGAGTCTGATTACACCTAGAAGCTCTGGCTTCTTCCCTCCTCTGATACAATAGCATGTTTTTCAACTCTAGGAAAAGCCAGAATCTCTTATTCATCTATTAAGTACAACAGAACATGATTATGCAATTTGAGATCGAGAGAGCCATTTCTCTGAATGAATTCATGCATATGCCTGTCTGCAACTCTCTCATTTTCTCTGACTGCAAGTGAAGGATCACTGCAGTTGCATAGCATGCAAGTATAGTCATGCTGTGCACTCATTAACAGCAGAGCTGGCCTGCTGAGAACTAAGAGGAAATGTCACATATGACAAAAGTCTAAATTATCTACCAAATCAAATCTTTGAAAATTACACACATTTTACTATGATACAAGACTATACCAGAATAAGAAAAAGTTCTAGAAGAGGGATTAATTAGAATCATCGATGCCAAGGAGGACTTTTGAAAAATAGCAGAAACATATTTTGCATACCCACAGGAGTTCATTTAATAACGCAACAAACATTTGTTAAGCATCTATATGCCAGGCTCCATGCTAGGTTCTAGGGATGAAATAAAGATCCAACCCTCTCTCCCCTCCCAAGGACTTCAGTGTCTCTCATGGGAGACAATGAGCAATATGTTCAATAAATGCTGTGATAGAAGATGTATAAGGTACTATGAAGGCAACAGGACTACAGAATGGCATGGAGAAATCAAAGAAGGCTTGCTGGAGGAGTAGTTGCTGAAGGCTGCATAGAAATAACTAGGCAAAGAAGGTACAGAGAGGATCAGTGTTCCAGGGAGAAAGAACAGCATATGTAAGGGGATGACTTACCTACACAAGTAAGACATTGGACTCCGGCGTCAGAAAGGTCCAAGACAGTCCCACTCCACCATTTGTCAGATAAGTGACCCTGCAAGTCAATCTTTTCCAGCCCCAATTTTCTTATCTGTAAAGTGGAACAGCAACTGTACCTCCTCACAGAGTATTAAATGAGATAAGCACATTAGAGGGGCTCAATAAACATAGCAATTACCACCAAGATGACTTTTCTTAATAGAGTAGTAAGAAAAGAACTTGAGAAAAGCTTTTGATCCTTGCAATTTGCTTTTACTTTAGTCCATCTTTCAGCCTAACCATGAAGTATTCATGTCCAACAGGTACCTGAGATAATGTCTGAGATGCTTAAATTGTTGATGTAGCCTCTTTTATATGAACACATATGTTATCAGTTAGGGTAGATTCAGTTGTGAGTGACAGAGACCCAAAATAATGATTTAAACAAAATAAAAATGCATTTCTCTTGTATGTGAAAGTCCAGATGCAGGCAGCACAGTGCCATACCTGCTAGCTCTGGCCAATGAAGTCCTCACAGAACCATAACTCATCTATGTCACTGTTCCTACATCCTCTGAGTATGGTCCTTGTTCTCATGGCCCAATATGGTAGTTAGAGCTCTGGTCATCACAACTGTGTTCCCTGCAGGAGGGTAGGAGAAGAAATAAACAAGAAAGGGAAAGGGGCACACACATCAGGTTTTTTCCCCAAAGGATCCTGGAAGCTACCAAACAACTCTTCTGCTCACATTCTACCATCAGGAAATAGTTGCCTGGCCTCCTCTGGTTGCAAGGGAGGCTAGGAAACAGTCTTTATTCAGGATGGCTGTGTACACAACTAAAACTGTGGGTTCTGAAAAAGAGAATAAGTGTTTCTGCCGCAACATTCAATATGCTAGGAAACTCAAAATATAATAAATGGGTATTTCAAAAAGACAGCAATCCCTGACATCACTAAATGCAAATTGTGAGAAATTTTCAGAGTTCTAGCTGCAAAAACTGACAAGAATATCAGGACTGCTACACACAGGTGAGCCACAAGGAGATGAAAAGTTGTTGATAAAGTGCATGGAGATAAGCAGTGTATCAACAGCTCTTTTCATCCCGTTTGTGGACAAGAATATGGAACAAAGTTAATTGATGCTTTTAGAAAGTAAGGCAATGATAAATCAAGATGGATAGATTCTTTGATCCAGTAAACCCATTTCTTGCATTTTCTTCACAGTGAAACAAATATGTTTGTTGAAGAATATTTAGTGAGAAAAGTCAGTAGATACAGAACTGTACAGAACTGAATTACTCTACAAAATTCTGTATTTTACATAGCTATGAAAAATGAAAACCATATATAAGCAAAACCTGCATCCTATGAAGTGAACAGAAATATTTATTGATTATAATCAGACATATATTAGATGCATATAAAATAGGATATAAATTTAACTTTTAAATGTTGAACAACTGATTAGAGGGCTAGTCAAAACTAGATGGGCTTTATATAAACTCACAGGAATTCTAAAATATACATAATTCTCTGTTCTGTGGCTTGGAGAATAAAAACAATTTTTTAATGAACAGATCGCACAAGCTTAGCTAAAATGACATATCATGTATGACTTTAACCATAACTATAATCAGCTACAAAACTCACAATTCTGAATATACCTCCTTTCCCTTTTCTGTATTCCCTGATGGCACTAATAATGAGTACATCACTGACAATGTGGAGACTATGAAGCAAAGGAGTAACTATTACAGTTAAAGAAAAAGCAGGGGAAAGAAGTAAACAAACTGAATGATCAAAATTCAATCATTAGTTCTAGAATAATAGTAAAAGTAACTAAAACTGCAATCTCTTAAAAAACTTTTGCCGCCTTTGAGAAACTCACATGCTTTCTCCTTTCCAAGAGTGTGAGTTATATACCTTATCATGTTTCCTTTTGCCATGACTGCCAGGAAGCTCCAGGTAAAATTAATCAATAGGCCTACTTTAATACTTATGGATAGTATTTTGGCCTTCTCCTCTTTTACTTGGTTATGATTTTCAATTCCTAGATCCATTCTACCAGCTTCATTTTCATACATCTGTTGAAGATTACTTCAAGGTTTTTATAGGAAGGAACAAGAGTAAGTTAAATAAACAAATTCCCTGGAATAATTTATATTCCACCTAAAAATAGCACATGGTTTTAGCTCCTCCTAAGTGAGCTAATCAGAAATATTCACTGCTCTATGACCTGTACTTCTTTTACTGGGGTTAGTTTGGTGTTCAAAGGCCACAGTAAAAATTGCATCCATTATAGAACAGATACAGATACTGCTTGACTCTGCCATGCCAGCAATACCTTCAAGATCTTCTCAAGGAGAAATTCTGCCTTAAAATGCAAACACCATGCTTCATTCTGCTATAGAGCCTGTGGTTAGAAAATGATTGCTATCATTTTCTATTCATGTTTTCTCACACACAAAAAATACAGTCTACTCTAATTCTCCACCACAGATATCTCAAACCATCTAATTTATGCCCCTTGAAAACACTGAATTATCTGCCTTTGTGAAGACTATCTATTTTATCCTGCATTAACACAGAGGAACAATTTTTAACATAATTCCTGGTGAGTCTGATTTTTCAGCTGTTTTAGACTTAAATAGACATGCTGATTTCAAAACTGCAGTTAGTTTTCTTCTATCACGTCAAATTTCTTCTGTACAGCTTATCTTAATACAACCACACTAGGCTGGATCAAGCCTGGATCGAGGGAAGCTCTAGTGCTCTCCTACTGCTTGGGAGCAAACCTTCCTCGAGTGGGGAGGGGTGGGGGATGACCTTGGGAGACCAGCAACCAGTTCATACTTGTCTAGGCTATTTAGTTACACATGAGACAGTGTGAGAGGTTGTGTGTCGCTCTGTATAGTGAATCGTATTCCAAAGTGTAGTCTGAATTCTTTTTTCTACACAAGGAGTTAGCAGAATTAATTTTTTTTATTTACATACATACTTATTTCCTTTCCTTCAGACCATGTCTGCCTTTGATATTTCTCATCATAAGAGCCTAAACAACTGATTCATTTTGTTATACATGTGGCAGTTTCCCCATTCCCAGTCAAAGGACAAACATCAGCACATTTGTCAGGCAAGCCTATTTTGCATATTTTAAAGTAAAACTTGGTGTTCAGGATAAGTCTTGGGGCCCCTCACAAGGTGTGCAAGCAGTATGTCGAGAGCTTATGGATGTGGACAAAGGGAACATGTGATAAATTGCCATTTGGTATACCTATGGTTTGGTGAGAGCCCAGAGATCATTCAAGTGACTGTTACTTTTCTATAGTGAAAACATCAGGATAGAACAAGAAAAATAAATGTAAAAGAGAGTATCCTAGTCTACCATCATCAGCTATATGCCCAGTGCCCCATTCAGCTGAAATCCCAGTGCCAGTTTTCATTGAACTACCCTCTTCTGAAAAACAGGAGTATGGTGAAGAACTAAGTGACAGCAATGATGAAGATTTTGAAATTGAAGATGACTCAGTTCATAATGGATTTGATCAGCATGAGTTGAATGATTTGGCAGAAGTTTGGGGACTATCCAAAAAGGCTTCAGAACTCCTAGCATCAAGACTGCATGAGAAAAACTTGCTTGAAAAAGGAGTGACGGCATCTAACTTTCAATCAAGAGAAAGTGCATTTCTGCAGGACTTTCAAAGTGACAGTGGCCTTGTGTATTGCCATAACATATATGGTTTAATGGAGGAATTGGGAATTCCAATCTATAACACAACTGAATGGCGACTGTTCATCAATAGCTCAAAATGGAGCTTGAAGTGTGTCCTCCTCCACAATGGCAATTTATTTAGTGCAGTCCCAACTGGCCATTCAGTTTGTTTTCATGAAGAATATGAAGACATAAAGAGAGTCACTGATCTGTTGCAATATCAAAAGCACAACTGGATCATCTGTGTTGACCTTAAAATGGTCTGCTTCCTTCTTGGTCAGCAATGCAGACACACCAAGTACCCCTGTTTTCTGTGTATGTGGGACAGCAGAGCTCGTGAGAAGCATTGGGTGGAGTCAAATTGGCTTCCAAGATCTGACCTCAAACTTGATGATCCAAGCATTCTACATGAGCCACTTGTTGACAGAAAGAACATTATATTCCCATCTCTGCACATAAAACTGGGTCTCATGAATCAATCTGTTAAAGCATTGCCAACTGAAGGAGACTGTTCCAAGTATCTCGTTTTGGCATTTCCTAGCCTGTTGTTTGAAAAGATAAAATACCTTCATATGTATGTTTGGTAGCAGAACTTTACTACTTGTACACAATTTGACTTAGAGTAATAATATATAACCTTTATATGAATAAAATAACTCTAAATAAACAGTATATTCAGGCAAATTTTTCTTTATTTTCCTTTGTATGTATATTTTGTATGATTTTTGGGACAAAGGGAGGGTATCCTGTACCTTAAAAAGTTGACGTGACAGAGAAAAACTGGGGGCATTTTTGGATTCAGATGCCAAACGTTAGTCAGAAACAAGTGTCAGATCTAACTCAGTGAAAATTGTGTTCCCCAGTGTTATTTTACAGATAGAGTACAAAGGAAAAACTACCTGGAAATTCAACGGCCCTCAGAGCCATGAAATGGCCGCTGTGGTTCCAAGGTATTGCATCCTGGCACAGCAGTATTCAAAGCAGGAAGCAAAAAGTAATACAGGCAGAGGGTCTCCTCCTCCACCTCCCTCCTACCCAGGAGGAAAATCTTCTCCCAGCTGACTCCCCCCTACATCTCTTGGACCAGAAGGCACTCCATGCCTGCCCCTGGGGCTAGGGGAAAGGCCCCATCTCTCCTGAGTTTAGGTGAGCTCTGCTGATTTTGTTAACAAGGAAGGAAAGAGTAATGGCTTTGGGGCAAACAACAAACAGTCCAGCATAGTGACATCTCTAACCTATACAGGTGTAGGAGACTGGACCTCAGTGGGGTGATGTAACCTGCCAAAGGTCACAGCTAGTAAGAGGCAAAGCAGGGATTCAAAACTGGGGTCCAGGTGTCTTTCAATCCACTGCTGGCCTCTCTCGGACTGCAGTAGCACCTCTGCTGGGATCCAATGACTCCCATATACACCCCCCAGTCCCCTCCCCTTTTTCTTTCATTATATATATTTTTTCTTAAGTTAACTTTACTAAGTCTATGAATTCAACTAGGAAATATTCAAATTTCACCCTGGGGTGTTCAGGTCAGCCCCTTTCCACCCACTTACAAGAAGTAAGTCCAAACTGGTTGGGTCAGGAGCTGGTGAGGGTCAGATGTTTCCACTATGCCACAAAGCCACTCCCCACCTACCCCGTAGCAGGAGCAGGAAACTCACTCCCCAGGGTCACCAGGGAGCAGCCATCACGTTAACAGTCACAGGGACTTGGGGGCAACTAGATGTGGGGCAGAGGAGCTGGACAAAGATGTCATCCTGAAAAACAGGAATGTGTGGAAGCCTTTTATAACACTAAAAACGTCAGGCATTTGCCTCCTCCTCGGTCCCAGGGAAGTCTCGAAGCAGCAGACAGTACACCTCAGCTGGATGATGGAGATGACAATGGATTCTATCTCATGGCATTTCTTTAAGAATTAAAAGACATAATAGACAAAAGATTTGTTTGTTGAGCATCAGTGCTTCAGCAGGAGAAAACAAGACCAAATGCCTGCCCTGTAACAACCAGGGTTTTAAAGACATCAAATTGCCTCACTATGCTCTCAAATCTTGGTAGCCTGGCTACCTTCTCCGTAAACACACTAAAAAATGGACAATCACCCTAGAACAACGCAACAAGTATAAAATTTGGTATCAAGCAACATCTTGTTTTATTTTTATTTTATTCTATGCATGCTTTTCCTTGAACCAAAATAATGTACAATAAATAGCGTGTATGCACATTTTAAATAAAAGAATAATCAAATACCTATGTACCCATCTCAGAGTTTAAGAAAGAGAGTAAAATCAGTATTTTTGAAGCCTTTTGTGTCCTTTTATGATTCTCGTCCCTTCCCTAGCCCCCCTGCCCCCCACCCAAAGCAAGCAAACATCACTCTGAATTTTGAGTGAATCATTCCTGTTTTACTTTATAGTCTCACCACATATATAGGTATCCTAAGCAATAAATCATTTAATTTTGGTTTATTAAACTTCATGTAAAGGAAATTATATGGTAGATATTTTCCTGCAAATTGCTTTTTCATTCAATATTTATTTTTGGCTTTTATTCATGTTTATGCAAATAATTATACTACATTAATTTTTACCGCTACATAATAGTAATTCATTGTGGGAACATACCACAATTTACCTAGCCAGTCTCCTGTTTAAGAATATTGGCCTTTTTTCCTAGTCTAAGACTTCTTTCTAATCTCAAAATAGACTTACATAGACCCTAAATATTTAGGGTAACCATATAACTTATTGTCAAAACTGAGACATGTTTAAGAGTGAAAGGGAATACTGTTAATAATTATACCAGGACAGTAGACATAAACCAGACTGCCCCATAAATACTGATTATTATTTCAGGATTTCTTAACCACACCCCTAAAGTGAAGACCGAGGCATTTAAATCCAATCCTGCTTAACTGATGGTCAGTTCATATTTCAAGTGCTGTTAGCTTCTGCATTTAGAGTATAATTCTGAAGGAAAGCTGAGACAATTAATTATTCCTTTTATCCTGGGAAGAAGAAAAACAAACTCTTTAAGAAGCAAAACGGAGAAAACTCACAGCTTCCCACTCCCAGTTTCAGGCAGCCACAGTTTATTGTTTGAAAAAAATTTCAGCTACAATGACAATGACAGACAAGATAAAATTTTAAAGGCCTTAAGATTGGAGTCTTTTTTCTGGAGAACAGAGCTAAGGGTCTACTACCTACTGCTTCATTTAACCTTTACCACACCCTTGTGTGGCAGGTGTGGCAAATGAAGCTCAGAGAGGCAGAGTACCTTGTCTGGGGTCACATACATGTAAGTGGCAGAGCCTCAAACACTGTGGCAAAGTGTGTGACTGTCTAATTTACTATACAAATCAAGACACTTCCAGAAGCAAAAAGTGGGGGTGGGGGGCACTATTAACAATTGCACCAGGAAAGTACGTGTAAACTGCGACCACCTCAGGCACACCCAATCACTTTAGTCCCAACTTTCCTGTGTCCCACTGTAATCTATCAAGTTCAGAAATGAGTGCTTTTCAGGACTGACCAGACTTTGCACCCAAATCTCTGGTGTTCGCACTCCTTTTGGGTGGAGGTGAGCCTCGCTTGCATGATACGCCCAGTCCCTCAGCCTTTCTCTTCAGTACATGGGAAAGACCTGAGAGACATCCCAGCAGCATTCGTCCATCCAGCACAGCAGGTGGGAGAAAATCATTATTTGCTTCCCTGAAATTCATAATTAAATTAGAGCAACATTCCTCCTCCCATAGCACCTCCTGTCTGGGGCTGCCAGCTGCAGAGTTAATGTCCCGTTCATCAGAGCAATCATCCCTCCAAGAGGCTGTTGCCACGTTCTCTGACCAGAGGACCAGCAGCCTTTTTCTGCAGCAGGCTCCTTGAGACCCTCAGCCTCGCTCCTTTCTTTACACACACGTATGAAATGTGCACCTTTAAGGAGGACTATTTAACAAGACACCTGTCTTAGAACATCTGTTGTGTGGAAGACAGATCACACTTGCTCTACTAGGGTCCAGAGATCAGAACCAAGACCAATAGATCAAAGTCACAAGGAGAGAAGGGGAGGATGAAGATTACAGCTCAGGAAGCAAACATGCTGTGTGGTCACACTATGGTCACCCACACGTGTGTATTCTTGCTCTTTCAAACACACACACATACACAAACACACAAAACAGTTTTTTAAAAGAAATGTTTTAGGCATAAAAAAATAGGAAACTACTTAAGTCTCCCCTAGGCCTGAAACACATGTGTGGCTTTTGGCATATAAATATGTTCACAATCATCTTTCATAGTAGCCCTAAACCAGAAACAACACAAATGCCCATCAACAGGAGCATGATAAACTGTAGTGTGATTTTACAACAGGAATGCTCTCCAGTAATAAAAATGCACAAATCACTGCCACATGTAACAAATTAATCTTACAAATCAAAATGTTGAGGGAAAGAAAAAAACATGTAACTATGATTACATTTATATATGGTTCAAAAATGGGCAAAGGTAACCTTGAATGTCAGAAATAAGTATGGTGGTTACCATCTTTTGCAGAGAAGGTGAAGGGGGGCCATGAGGTTTGCTTCTGTGATGCTGATAATATTCCATTTCTTGATCCGGATGATAGTTACAGAGGTGATAACTGAGATAATTAATCAAATAATATCTTTGAAGATGTGGGTGCACGTTTCTGTATGTATGTTACACTTGAGAAAAAAAGGTTTACTTTTAAAAAATCTAGGACTAAAACCTTTTTAGTTAAGTACTCTTTTACTTATACCAAAACTATATTCACTGTTTATCTATGTCTATTTCTTCACCTGTAATAGTACCTGATATGTAATGTAGGGTTGATGAGAGAAGTACTTGATATAAATATATGAAACATGCTTAGCAAATGTTTGACACACAAGTAAGCATTCAAAAATGTTAGCTGTTTGATCTCATGGTATTCCATCTACTCCTGCCCTCCTCATATTTAGGACTTATATCTACTGTATCCTCTGGATGAGGTGAGGGCATACAGAAGTGATGAAGTTCATCTACTCTGCTGGGAGGAAAATCTGGCCATATGTACCAAGAGCTCAAAAATGTCTGTACCCAGTATTCCATTGTAGGAATCTATCCTAAAGAGATAAGAATGCAGAAAAGATTTATGTGCTGCAATGCTGTTATGTGGACCTGGATGTTATTTATAAGAGTGAAAACTGGAAACTATTATATCAGAACCTATTTAAATAAAACAATGCCAATGAGAACTTTAATGACATAAGTTAAATAGAAAAGCAAGAGACTTATTTGTACCCACTAAAAATAATAACAAATACATATAGAAAAGATTAGAAGAAATTAAGCCAGAATTTAAGCTAACTGTCCCTAAATGACAGTATTAGAGGACTTTAAATTTTTCCTCCTAACACTTTTTTGTATTTTTCAATAGTCTTCTGTGAGTATATATTACCTTTTATAATCAGAAATATAAATGTTAAACAAAGAATTGTACCGTCTCCTCCTAAGGCCTTTGTCTCTGTTATCAAGGTGACAGCCAGCTGCAATCCATCATATTTTAGGAAGGGCACTAAGGAATGAAAGGTGTCTGAAGGAAGATGACTGGCAGGTTGGCTTTGACAACAAGCCCCATGAGGAATGGCTGAACAAATGGGATGTGCACGTTGAGGACTATTTAACAACTGTCTTGGAATGTTTGTTGTGTGGAAGACAAATCGCACTTGTTCTACTAGGCTCCAGAGGTCAGACTGAAGACCAACAGATCAAAATCACAAGGAGAGAAGAAGAGGATGAACATTATAGCTCAGGAAGTAAGCATAATGCATGATCACGCTATATGCCTCAGGTTTCCCTCCTACCCAACAGTAAGGAGCTCTTCTGGGGATGTCCAGTGGATTATTTTATGAGCATCTGGGCAACCACGTGGCACCATCCTGTCGCTGCTCTCTACTAGTCCCCTGGACCAGCCTATTCTGGACAACCACATGAGTCAGGATCTCTGAAATTCACAACCAAACACCAGCCTGGGCATAAAGCACCTGGCTTTCCTTTTAATCCCTCTCCCTTGCCTTGTAGCAAGTTCCTCAAATTTTACAAAAAGTGGGCCAATTCTCTCCATTTTTTCTACTCATCCATCTTAGTTCAAGCTGTCATCACCTTTCTTTTCCCTTGACCACTACAATGACTTCCTACTTCTCTCTTCTACTGTTGCCACACCTGCCCCTGGTCCATTAGCTACACAGAAGCTCAAGTACTGGTTGGTTTTCTTAAGCTAAAGGAAAAAATCATTAGCGCGACTAAAAGATTCAAAGTGGAGACTCCTTAATAGGGATGGCTCTTCCTTGTTGCTCTGCACTACAACCAAGCTGGCCTCATTTTGGGTTTCTCATTTGTCCTCCACTCTTTCCACCTCAGGGTATTTGCGTATGCTAAAACACTCTCCATCCCCCACCACCTTGACCTTCCTGCAACTTAAATCTCAGATGTCATTCCCTAGTTTTATTTCCATAATGACATCTCAATGCCCTAAAGATCCTTTATATATAAGTGGCTTATGTGATTTTTGTGACCCACAACTGTCCAGGCTGCACCCACTGCCTCCAGTCTCTCGACTAAGCAAAATGCCCTGAATCCCTCAAATGCACCAGAATTCTCTTCATCCCTCAGTTTTTATGCATGTTGCTTCCTCTACCTGGAACTATCTTCTTGTAGCTACTTCTTATCACCAGGGCTTACCCTTGTGGAGAAAAAATGGGTCACATATCAAACCTGTAAGGTGCAGGGGAGATATACATGGTGGGGCCTATGAACTCATAGACTGAAAGTAAGCACATAGGATGGTCTGAAATGAAAGCTTATTAACTAAAAGAGAGTGATGGCAGGTAGTCATGTCTGAGGCCTGTAGCTTCCTTGACAAAGGCCAGTCTTTACCTTAAGTGAGCCTGGTTATTGCCTTTTTGCATCTAACATGACATACTTTTGAAATGCCAGAGTAATCCTATTTTCCAGACCTCTCAGGTCACATCCACCACAGCACCCCTAATTGTTATCTTCTTTCCCAAATACCATCTCTATGTGCTGTAAGTGTTAACTATCCTGTACCCACCAATGTAAAACAAGTATATGTCTCTCTGTTTTACTTTTTATCCAACCCAGAGATTTCCCTGCTTTGCTTTCTCCCGCCCCCTTAATCATGTAATCCCCGCCCCCAAGTCTCCTCTTTGGATTCTCATCTATAAAATAAGCTGCAAAACTGCCATTCTCAGGAGCACTTTCTCAATCTGTTGAGATTTTGCTTCCTGGTAACTGTTGTCAGTTTGGCTCAAATAAAATCATAAAAATTCTCTAAAAGTTTGAACATTTCTTACACCAACACCCTAAATGTTGCTTCCTCAGGAAAGCATCCCTTACCTCCAAATACTGAGTTAGGTACTGCCTCGTACATGCCTACAGCACACGTAATTATTCCATTAAAGTATCCATCATATTCAGTTTTATTTCCTGCTATTTTGATAAACTATATGGACACAGAGATTACATCTATATTGCTCAGGAAATAACTTCATTTAAAATATGACTCCCCCTCCCCACCATGAATAAGCAAAGAAAGGTTAAAAAAATAAAAAAGTAATAAGCCCCAACAGGAAATAGTCTAATAGGTAACACAGTAGTCCCTCTCTATATCGCGGTTCACTTATCATGGTCTTACTGTATCGTGAGATTTTAAAAAATATTATATTTAATTATTTATCGCGGATTTTTTGCTATATCGCGGTATTTTGCAGTACTGTATACGTATGTTAAGTTAGGTAGGTTTAAGAGTGTAGAATAAATGTAAAGTTCCTACTTCACGGGGCGGGGGGGTGAGGGTGCGATCGAGAATGTAATAGTCCTGATAAGTGAAGGAATACTGTATTTTTTTCCTAGAATAATGAAGCAAACCTAGACTTCACTCAATCCCCCTGTCCTAAGCAAATGTTCATGTGCTGTCTCTTGTATTTTCACTAGCAGCACAGTAATTATTCTTTACCAGCATTTGAATGCCTTGGGGCCATTTTCAGTATGCAGAGAAAAGGATCAATAGGTGCTAAACAGATTAAAAAGATGTATAACATTAAATGCAGAAAATGGCAGAGCACAAAAGAAAAGCAAATCAAGAAAACACTGGAGGACATAAGACTAATAAATAAAAAACAAATCTTCCATAGTCTGCTTCCCCAACAGCATAATGGTTCCTATAAATTTAATAAAATTGCTTCATGTGAAACACATTCAGAATCCCAAAGCCAGAGCCTTGGTGCAGATTCAGGGGAGAAGTACAGCAAACAGGGCCAGTGCCCGGTGTCCCTGTCCCTGAGGACCTAACTCTGGGCTGCCTATCTCCAAACTCCTTTACATTAGGAACAAATACATTTCTATCTCATTTCATTTTTGAGAGCTTCATGAAAAATATTTTCCTTTACATTTATCCCAAGTTAGGTCTGGCTCTTTCCCCTGGGAGAGCCACTTTGTCCCCCTTTCCATGTCAGTCCTACAAATGTCTACAAACACTGTGGGATTTGGTCTAAGAAAACCTGGGTTTCCATGCAACCTTGGGAAAGTTGCTTGAGTTGCTTAAATGCTCTAACCCTCATTCTTTATCCACAAAATGAACATTGCTTCCCTCTAGCTTTTCCTAGAATTACTGTTTAGAGGAAAGAGCACAGGTCTGGATCAGATACAGAGTCAAATCACTTATGGCTATATGATTTGGGCAGATACCTAACCTCTCTGAGTCTCAGTTTTCTCACCTTTAAAATATCTTAATTAACTGGGCATTAAGGATGAAGTGAGACAGCGAATGTGAAGCGCTGAGCATGGAGGCCGGCACCTGTCTCACAGCAGCAGCTCACCACAGAACGGTGGCTGCCGCCTCCTCTTTCATTCGCCGTGCTCTAACTGATGGTAACAAGCTAACAATGGTTAACCACTCATAACTCAGGCACTGTTCAAGAACCTTTCCTGTATTAAGTCATTTAATTCGCACATGGTAAGTACTCTGATTATCTCCATTCTTCAGATGAGAAAACTGAGGCAAAGATGTAAACTAGCCAAGGTCACAAAGGGAGAGAGGCAAGCTCCTGCTCTTTATGACCAGAAGATACGATACCGTTTGCTGTCTGGCAGTAGTGACACAGGCAGGTCTGGCCAGACCTGGCCAGACAGTGGGACAGAGGAGCAGTCGAGAGAGGGAACTGCCCCAATGCAGGGGCACTGTCACTTGACCCGGTAACCAAGCTAGCACAGTATATGATTCTCCCACCCCCCCCACCCCCAGGCAAAGACGTGGTGCTGGAGGAAGTCAATGCACTGAGCACATGAAAACCTAGTGAGGTGATGGGTTAAGGAAAAAGCCCTCCTACTCCCTTTTGGTCCGTGGGTAAGGGTGAGACCAGAGGATGTAGTTGCGTATGACTGTAGAAGGTCAACAATGGTGACTGGGGGAGGTGCTTTTCTGTCAGTCTAGTCTAGGAAAAGAATGATATTGGCTGGGGGGTCCCTCACCCTCCTGGTGTGTGTGGAAGTTTGGGTTGGGAGATTTAAACCAAGGGAAAGGAGAAATGGGGGCATGGGGTGGGGGCACTTTCTCTTAAACCCATGGCATGGATGTACGGGCCAGGGCTAGCAGGACCTCTCTGGCCCTGGAAGCTGCATGCCCAATGATGGCATAGGCCACACACACGGACCCTGGGAAGAAGCCTAAAGCTGGACTGCAACTGGGAACAAGCTAAGTCATCTGGATGATCCTGCAGCAAACATCTATGATTGACCAGGGATGGTATTTTTAAATGGGAGCGAGAACTCTAGGCACAGCCTTGCACTGGTCTGGCAGAGGGTAGTGGGGTTTTCCTCTAGGTGTTTCTGGAGGGGATGGACTTTGAGGCAGGAGCCTGCCATCCTCCCAGATTGTTCAGCTTTGAATAAAAGACCTCTTTCCTTTTCTCACCAAACCTCTGCCTTTGGAATTTGCCTATAAGCAGCGATGGGCAGCTGAACCCCACTTTTTTTCAGTAACAGTAGTGTCACATCCCCCCCCCCCCCCCAAGCAACTCCAGCAGGGCAGGGCCTGCATCCTGTACATCTCGATGACCTCCATGGCAGCTAGCAGGGAACCTTATCCACCACGGGCTCTCCAAGCACCTGTGATAACTGATTGGCAGCCAATTCACAACTCGATTAATTTCCAAAACATCTTTATTGTCAGATGACCTTGAAGTAGACCATTTGTCTACTGAACCAAGATGTGCCTGAAGTAAAACACAGAGGGACTCTGCCACAGGGTACGGAAGAGCCTCCACCCAAATTACAGCTCTTGGGTTTTCAAAGTCAGATCCCTAAAGGCTTGAAAATCTCTGAGAATAATTCTGAACAATGTTTATATGCTTCCAGAGCCTGACCTGTCTGATTTTAAGGCCTCTATCATTTATCAGATTAAAATACCTGCCAGACAGAATGAAATGTGACACAGTTTGTTGATCTATAAAGAGATGCCATTTCCCCCTCAGCACTAATGGACAACATTGCTATTCAGCTGTCATCATCAGGGACATTTACTGAGCATGCCACTGTGCAAATTAGGTGCTAGGGATGCACATGATAGGACGCAATCCTCATGAGCACAGACTCCACTAATTTGGAATGTGATAATTCTTAGTTCTGAATTTTATTTTTTCATTACCTATAAAGAAAAACAGTATGCATAATAAATAAATAAACAAGGTCCCATCACCCATCCTACTAATATTCATTGTGAATTTATTATGTGTCAGCACCAGGGTAGCAGTTGTGGACATTTTTTGTATAATTCTCATTGAAAGAGAACTCTATAGTGCAGGAATTAGTGTCTCCATTTTAAAATAAGTTAGAAGTCTGGAAAATTAAATTGTGGTACAACCTTACAATGGAATACTATGCAATTGTAATAAAACCAGTGGAGTAGATCAGTTGGTGTTAACATATTAACAAGGACAATTACTGAATAAAAAAAGCAAGAGGTGGAGCACTCTTTAAAGTATACCATTTATATTTAAAAATAACAAGAAGAAACTCATAACTGGATTTGCAATGATATTCTTGGAAAGGACAGCCAAAATCTGATGATCTGAGATGGAAAAGAATCTCATTTTTCATTGTACTTTTGTAACATAAAATTCTTTACCATTTGCATGTTATTTTTATAGTACTAAAGCTTACTAAAAGAGCTTAGCATTAATTATTATTTATTGGCCTATGCTAAGCTGTGTCTGGCACATAATTGGAATTCCAGTATTTATTGCATAAATGTAAATAAACGTCATTAATTATCATTTATTTAAACACATTTATCTTTTTAATTCACTACATCAATTCCCACTCTAATAATACAGACAAAAACACTTTGCAGTGAGTTCAAGTCCTTGTACGTGCTTAAATAGAATTGCAACAATTCTCAAAAATATTCTGTAATTATAACTTTTATGCTGCCTGCTCTTGTTACTAAAGGTTTGGGTTGGTCAATAATTTTTTTAACCAGATGCTGATTTGAGGAAGGCAAATCTATAAACACACATTATCACTTGATTAGCTTTACCAATTAATTTTTGATGTATTTTTTGAAAATAAGTAGTGCAGATTCATTTGGAAAAATCTGCATTATTGCCAACAGTAATCATGAAGATGTTCTTAATAGTGAGAGTAACCCTTAAGCATCTGAACAGCCCATCAACACCAAACCCCTGACTCAGAAGCTCTTAGGTATTCTGACATCCCCTGCGAGTGATGGTGAACTAAGGAATTGGAAACTGACAGTTCTGTCTTCTCAGTGCTGATAAAGGGAAAATAAATATGTATTTCCACTGAGTGTGCAGTACATTGTTTTAAGTTGTTTTGTTGGGAGTTTTTCCCCCAGTAGCAGCAACTAGGGGAAAAAAAGAAAAGAAAAACAAAAAAGAAGACATCTGGTAACGTCTTCAGGGCAAAATCTTAACAGATTTGTGGGTGTAACTCTACACAGTCTGTTTTGTAAATAAACCCCAGGCAATGGCATAAATTTAAAAACAATTTAAGGATGGTTTTAACAAGAGCAATGTCCTGGAAACTCAAGTCCTAATATCCTAATAATCATAAGAATCACCACATATGGAACACTCCTTGTACTCCAGCATAGTGTAAAGTGCTTTATGGACAAGTGACAGTTTAATTTTCACAACTCTATGGGGTGTCATTACTACTCCCATTTTGCAGATAAACTGAGGCTCACTGAGATAAATTATTCTGCTCAAGTCATGTAGCTAGTGAGTGGAAGAACTGGGATTCAAAGTCGGTTTTGAAGAATTACAGAGCATTCTGGAGCATAGTTTTCCATCTATACTCAACAAGCTTACACAAAAAGAACAGTACAAATTAGAGGGACAAGAATTAATCTTCTCTGACTTTGGCACCTTTAAGGAGAGCAGGTCCGGTGTGGCAGACAAACAACAGGCTTGCACTCAGAAGACTGAGGATGTCCTGGTTCTACTATAAGCAAACCTGTCTGCATCACTTAACCTGTCCAAGCCTTGTTCTCTGTGGCCATCAGACAGGTTCTGCACTAGATTATCCCTCAACTCTAAAACTGTATATCTACGAGGACAGGTGTGTAGAAACAACTTGCTGGGATGCTAAAGTAGAAAAAGGTTGAACCTAAGCCACAGAGTGTACACTTGAGCATATTATGTCCACTTTGCAGAGAAAAGCCCTGACAGAAAGTATTCATCAGCAGTCAGCTTCCAATATAATTGCAACAATGACCTCCAGTGGTCATTGCTAAATCAATTTTTGGTCATCTAAACTCACCTATCATCAGTATTTGATAAAGCTAACACACTCTCTCTTGGAAGCCTTTTCTTCACTTAACTTCCAAGATCCTTCTCTCCACTAGGTTTTCCTCTACCTCACTGGATGCTCCTTCATCCTCCTCTCTCCAGCTCACGCAGGCCTCAGGATATCTTTGTGTCCACTGATTCTCTTGGAACTCTCATCCAGTATCACGGATATAAATGCAGTCCACATGCTGATGACTTTCAGGTGTGTAGCCCTACCCCAGAACTCCAGATGTTTACTCAGCATCTCTGCTAAAATGTCTGATGGGTATCTCATGTCCCAAAAGGAGTTCCCATATTCCCCCAACTCTGCCCTTAGTGAAGGGCAATTGCAGTAAATGGGCACTCCACCCTTCTAGCTGCACAGGCCAGGGTTCTTTGACTCCCACCTTATCAAGGGTTAAAGCCAAAGTCCTTAAAACTCACAAATCCTCTCAGGTTCTTATCCGCATTTACCCCCAATTCTCTCTCCGACCTCATCTGCAATTATTCTTCCCCAACCCCACTCACCTCAGCTATTCCAGCCAGCCTTAGCTTACTCACTTACTATTCCTTCTACTTGGAACATATCCCCCATACCCTGGGTACCCACAGGCTGACTCCCCCACCTTTCTTGGGTATTTGTTTAAATCATTCTGTTTTAGATTGCAACCTGTTCCTCAAACCACTTTCTTTCCCCTCTTCCCTGTTTTTTTTCTTCATAAGATCTCACCTTCTTGACAGATACATGCAAAAAAAAATTTAACTGTACTATGTACATTCTTACATCATATACAAGAATAAACTCAAAATGGATTAAAGACTTAAATGTAAGACTTGAAACCATAAAACTCCCAGAAGAAAACATACACAGTAAAATCTCAGAGATTTCTTAGCAATATTTTTCTGATATATCTTTTTGGCAAAGGAGAAAAATAGATGGGACTATATCAAACTAAAAGGTTTTTGCACAGCAAAGGAAAGTATCATCAAAACGTACAGGAATTAAGAAGCATAATTTGTAGGTACAAAATAAGACAGGGGGATCTTAAGAATAGTAAAGTAAATGGAGAAGCCAAAGAACTTATATGAACAACCTATGGACATGAACTAAGGGGAGATTGCTGGAGGGAAGGGGGTTACTGATCAGAGGGGGCAGAGAAAAAATTGGGACAGTTGTAATAGCATAATCAATAAATATACTTTAAAAAAACAAAATGAAATAACAATCCACTAAATGGGAGAAAATGTTCACCAATAAAACATCCGATAAGGTGTTAATATTCAAAATCTATAAAGAACTCACACAGTTCACACCAAAAGAACAAACAAACACCAAACAAACAAAAAATACAATCCAATTAAAAATGGACAAAGGACCTGAATAGACACTTCTCCAAAGAAGACATACAGAAATCTGACCAATAGACATATAAAAAGATGCTAAATGTCACTAATTTTCAGAGAAATGCAAATTAAAATCATAATGAGATATCACCTCACACCAGTCAGAATAGCCATCATCAATAAATCCACAAACAACAAGTGCTGACGAGGATGTGGAGAAAAGGGAACCCTAGTGCACTCTTGGTGGGAGTGCAGATGGTGCAGCCACTATGGAAAACAGTATGGAGGATCCTCAAAAAACTAAAAATGGAACTGCCTTATGACCCAGCAATTCCACTATCCAAAGAAACTCAACACACTAATTCAAAAGAATATAAGCACCCCTATGTTCATTACAGCATTATTCACAATAGCCAAGACATGGAAGCAACCCAAATGCCCAACAACAGATAAGTGCATTAAAAAAGCTGTGGCGCATATATACAGTGGAATATTACTCAGCCATAAAAAAGAACAAAATATTATCATTTGTGACCATATGGATGGACCTAGAGGATATCACAATATCCTATTTAAGTGAAATAAGTCAAAGACAAACACCATATGATTTCACTTATATGTAGAATCTAAAGAACAAAATAAATAAACAAACAAAACTAAAACAGATTCATAGATACAAAAAATAGACTGATGGCTGCCAAAGGGGAGAAGGGTTGCGGGGAAAAGGTGAAGAAATTAAGAAGTACAAATAGGTAGTTATGAAATAGTCATGAGGATGTAAAGTACAGCATAGGAAATATAATCAATAATATTGTGATAACTATGTATGGTTCCAGGTGAGTACTAGAAATATCAGGGGGAACATTTCATAAAGTATATGACTGCCTAACTACTATGCTTACGCCTGAAACTAATACAAAACAATATTAAATGTAAAAAAAAAATTCACTGTCTGATATATTTTATATTATATCCATGTATTTACGCCTATCTTCCCCAACTGAAATATAAGCTCCAGGGAGGGGGGAGAGTTCGTCTGTCTTGTTCACTGATGTATCTCCAACATCTAGAACAGTGCCTGGTACATAAGCATTCTTTGTAGAAGAATTGATTAAATTTATAACCATTCATGAATAGCTTGTGAAGGATTACTTTGCATAAGGATTACTTTGAGTTGAAGACAACTGAAAAGAAGCAAATACAAGAAAAGTCCTCTGTGCTCCCCTTATTTATCTAAAACCAGGACATAAACTTGTAGAGGTGTCCCCTGTCCCTCTCTACCAGGAAGGACATAAATTAATCAGTGGAGACAACTCTAGACCCTCATCAGTCCATAGAAGGCACCAGAGGAAACTATGTAACACTCCTTGCTCAAAGGACTTGGTAGCCCTTATCTACCATCAGTTTCCCCACATATTTGCATTTTCATGACTTGCCAACTGTTGAAGCTCAAAGTCCTTTCAACTTATCTTGTTACTTCTTTGCAAAATGATTGTTCTTTTGTTAAGATACTTTAAATCCTCAAGTTCTAAACACCGCTTTGAGGTCTTCATCACTGAGCACTCCTATCTGCATGCTTAATGCACATGTTAATAAACTTTCGTTTTTCTCTTGTTAACCTTTTTTTTTTTTTTTTTTTTTTTTATCAGTCTGATTTACAGGGTCTCAGCTGGAGGACCTAGGAGGGTAGAGGGAAAAAAGTTGTTTTTTCATCCTCCTACTGTTGGATACACCAGAGCATGCACAGAAGCCGTTTCTCTGTAAGAGAGGAAATTGATGAAATTCCAGTCTCAGACATTAGTTTCTTTTCCTCTCATCTAAAAACAGTGGCCATTAGTTTCTTTTCCTCTCATCTAAAAATAGTGGTCATTAGTTTCTTTTCCTCTCATCTAAAAACAGTGGTCATTAGTTTCTTTTCCTCTCATCTAAAAACAGTGGTCATTAGTTTCTTTTCCTCTCATCTAAAATCAGTGGTCATTTTTGAATTCAGAGAGAAATATACACTGCGGTGCCCCATTTAGACTTCATTGTCCCAAATAATAAAGAGGAAATATGTTATCTTTAAAATAACTTTTTAAAAGTATCTGAATTATAACCAGTGTTTTTTTCATTTGCAGATTAACTTTCAACATATATATATGTTGAAATACACACACACACACACACACACACATATGCAAAGCTGGGGATCTACTCATGCCAGAATACACATGACAATCTTGAAACTATCTTTATATATCAAAACCCTATAATGTTATTTGTTTATCTGTAGCAGGTTGTACTGTCTGATTTTCCTTTCTTTTTCTTTATTTCTCTTTTTTTTCGGGGGGAGGGGTCCAAATTTGAAATCTGTCTTTCATCCATCATAATTCTGAAATGGCAAATGACAGTCATTAAGTAAGTGGTCAAAGCTCAGACACTAGCATCATAGAGCCTGGGTCTAAGTCAGAGATCCACCACTTCTGTCTAGAAGGACTTTGCCAAATTAACTTCTCTGATCCTTGGTTTGCTCATCTGGAAAATGGATATGTTAGCCATCTAAAAGATTTTTGTGAGAATAAAGAGAAGTGTTTGGCAAACAGGAGGCACTTAATACACATGAACTACTATTATTATTCAGGCTTAATCTGAAGGCTCTGGCTCTCAACAACTGAAGGCCTCATAAAGCCCAAACTCAAGTCCTACCAGTTGCAGAAAACATTCCTTTTTCAGCTTATGCCTAATAAAAATGACTCCATGTTCTAGTAAAGACAAAAAAAATCAAACCACCGTTAATGTCCTAATAAGGTATTTGAATGTGAGTTTAAAAAAAAACTCCTGAGGGGTTAAGAACTGACTGGTGGGGTAAATGAATCAGATGTTGGTATCTAAAATAACACAGAAGGAAGTGGAAAACAGGAAGAAAAGAGGAATGAAAAGAGAAAGACACCACCTAGGAAAACGGTGAATCTGACAGGATTACTTCATCATTCAGGACAGTGTCAACTTTATCCCTCTTTTAAATAGGGTCATTAGACACATAAGTCAAGAGAAAGCTAAATGTTCTATGCTCACCGATGTAGTCTTTTATAACAACAACAACAAGAAGCACTCACGTAGATCATACCCACCATGTGCCAGGTACTGTTCCTGGGGCTTTCTGTGGATTGGCCCACCTCGTCCTCACTATACCATTTGAGTGGATAGCTTCATTATTCCCTTTGCAACTGAGCAACTTGGGCACAGAGAGTAACATGCCCAAGGTTCAACAGGCAAGTGGCAGAGTCAGAATTTGAAACCAGGCTGTGAAGTTCGAGGGTCTATGCTCATATCCACTATGGTACATTGTCCCTGGTGCATGGTCCTTAATTTCAGAGAGATGTGTATGTTGTGATTATATTTGGAATTGTTCCTCTCCCCTCAACCCTACTTAATTCCAAAAGGGTTGAATCTGCCCCCTGCCTTATGCTCAGCCACAAGGGTGGGCATGACTCAAAATAACCAGGTATGGTCCACCTCTGATATTTACTCTACTGAAGCTAGGAAGAACCTGCCCTTATCCTCCTTTGAACTGAGAACTCTAAGGCTACGGCACCAAAGTGGCCAGAGCCCTTGTACCTCACTACATAAAGCACAAGGAAGTGGGGCCAACCACGGGCAGGGGTCAAAATGAGAGATGAACAGACAGAAGAGGGATGGGGCAGGCTGTGTGAGTCCATGGATCCAGCTGTACCTAAGACACGTGCTCTGCTTGCTGAGAAAAGCAATTTCTGTTTACATGAGTCAATTTCTACCTTATTATTTAAGCTATTAGTTTCTATAACTTGCAGCAGAAGAATCTCAAGGTATACATTTAACTAGGCATTTAACATCTTCAGGGTAAGCTGGAGAAAAACAAGCTGCATCATGAACAATAAGGTAGATTTACAGCTAAAAGAACATATGTTCACAGATTAAACACACATCTTTGGAGCACCCATCCTGTGTCAGGTACTGTGCTAGTCACAGGGGAATAATGACAAATAAGCACTATCATTGTTCTTCAGGAGTTCACAGTCTAAGGTAGCAGGCACATGTGGAAACAAATCATTACAATAGTGAGCTAGCGGGTTAATACGGTTTCTGTCTCAGGGCCTTTGCTCTTGCTGCTTCCTTTAAGCTACTGGAAACATCATAACTTTCCAAGGCTGGTGTGTTAGTTTCCTAGGGCTGTTGGAAAACAGTATCACAAACTGGATGGCTTCAATAACAGAATTTATTATGTCATAGTCCTGAAGGCTACAACTCCAAGTGCCAGATGCCAGCAAGGTTGATTCCTTGTGAGGGCAGCAAGAAAGAACCTGTTCCATCCTTGTCCCCTCGCTTGTGATGCTTTGCTGGCAATCTCTGGTATCTTCCCTGTCATGTTGGACTAGAGGCTTACCCTACTCCAGTATGAACTCATCTTAACTAGTTACACCTGTAATAAACCTATTCCCAAATAAAGTCATAGTCTGAGAAACTAAAGACTAAAACTCCAACATATGATTTTTTAGGGAACACAGTTCAACCCATAACAACTGGCTTTTTCTCACCATTCAAGGCTCAGTCTAAGTATTTTACCTCTACAGAGAGGCCATCCCTGACCACCCAGTAGAGAGCAGCTCTCTCTCCAACACCAGTCTATCTCATTGCCCTATTTATTTTCACAACCAGAAATTATCCCACTTGTTTATTTGGTTTGGGTCTGCCTCTCTACTGTAGAAGGTCAACCTCACGAAATCAGGAACTTTGTCTTGTCCAGTTGTCTTCAGAGCCTAGAGCAGTGCCTGACACATGGCGGTGTTCAAACGCTATCAGCTGCATAAATATATGTATTAAATAGCATCACTTTCCCACCCATAAACATAATTCCAGGGAGTGCCATAGCTTTGAAGGAAAATAAGGCAAGGTTGGAAGAGAGATGGGCCATACTGAACAGGGTGGTTGGGAAGGCTTCAAAGAAGCTGACCTTGTGGCAGACAAGAGCAGTTTCAGTGACAATGAGGTTGACAGGATGATTGGAGGGAGATGAAGGCACGAACAAGATGCAAGAAAGTGGAGAGCAAGGAGGCATATGCCATAAGGAAGCTGGAAGTGGGACCATCAGCACTTACCATCCTTTAGCTAGACCTTCAGTTAACAAGGTACTTTAACTTACCTAGTGCAATCAAGTTTTCCCTTAATCCTGAATCCTTCCCTGTCTCCTCTGCTGTCTGGGCATTTTGTTCTCACATCTGTGGAGGCAGCATTTTCAGCATTTCTGTGGAACTGTACGTTTTCTATTTTACATGCCTCTCACCTCCTGCAGTTAAGCTCCTTGAGGGCAGTGACCCCCAAAAGTCCCAAACAGATATGGAAACGAAAGGAACTTCTGCCTGGTAGTTCTTCCTACAAATGCCCCTTCTGCCATCAAGACCAAGTATTTCCCATTTAAAAACAAGGAGTCGTCGGCGGCGGCAGCCGTCCGTCTCGAGAGACGATGGTGTAGCTTCTTAAGAGTCTATCTGCACCGCCGAGAATGGCTGTGCAGTCCGACTCGGGAGTGACACGGTATCTGTCTCCTCCCGTGTTGAATCGACATCTTGCGATGACGCTGGAGTGTCCTCTCCAGTGAAGCTGAAGCTACAGAGCCTGGGCAGGGTGATATGGAGGGTCTGCTGTTGCCCATGCAGCAGACCCCCTCTCTCTTCGCAGCTGAAGGGTCCAAGGGAAAGACGGAGTCAATACAGCTTGGCTTCAGGTGCGCCGCAGGAGTTGCCGGTGTTGACTACAACGTCAAACCGCCTTAGGGACTCCGGCTCCGGATTTTCTGTCGGGGTTTACTCCCTTAGCCTTTCCCCTGAAGAGGTATGCCGCAAGGCAGCGGAGGTTTTTTGGAGTCAGAGTTTTCCTTCTCTGATGTGCCCTGACTGGAAGATCGAACCAGCGACACTTAGCTCGCAGGCCGGCGCTCAATCCACTGAGCCAAACCAGCAAGGAGTGATGTCATGTAAAATGGCACAGTGGCAAGCTCTAGGAGTCGCCCCTCTACAAAGCAACTCTTGAGGTGGAAGGAGCGATTGGAGTCAACTATTTGGGAGCTCTGGAACCTAATGGGACACTTACAACTACCAGGGAAGTGCCTGATGCAGGGAGGGGCTGCTGACCTTTCCCAAGTGAGCCCTGTGGGTGAACCAGTTCCCATCCCCCATTCCTCAGTCCTGTCACAGCTGTGGGGAGAGCACATCCCTAGAGCAGTGGGCTGGTGGAGGGTGGGCAGTAGGGACCTTGTCCTCTAAAAATTGGGGGTTGTGTTTTGGTTGCAGAGCCTGTGTCTTTGTGTCATTGATGTTGTCACAGGATATACAACAGGATGTCAATTCTCCTGTTGCTCCCTAGAAAAACAAAATGTTCAGTCACATGGTATTTATTCATTCATTTATTCAAATGGTCAACAAACACCGAGTACCTTTTATGTGCCAGGCACTGGAGATACAGGAATAAACAAAACAGACAACAATCCAAGTTTACATTCTGATGGGTAATCACAGACAAGGAATGTGATGGTTGCTTGAAGTGTGGGTTGAGAATAGAGGCAGGAATGGAGGTGACTGTTCTTGAGTCATTCCAGGCCCCTCTCATTTGGTACCAGCTTATTGCATCACACTTTATTCATGTTGAGTCTTGTGACCCAGAGGTAAAAACTGCTCAAATTAATCCTACATCCCTGGTCACAGCTCGACACCATTACCCAGTCATTCAGGTGTGGGGTCAATGTACATGGCCCTTCCCCCTCCCATGACTGAGGCTGGTCAGAAGGTCACTGGCCAGAAGGAATGTGTATTGTTTTGGGAATGGATTGTAACTCCCTTTTTATCTCCTTTTGGGAGCAGCTTCTTGTCCAGTGACTGCTTCTTGACCCTTTTATGCATGCGGTAAGGTAGTTTAGTCACGCATAGGACATGTGCCTCCTTTGTCTGGGACCCGTTACAAGGAGACTCAGACTGGAGGAGGCGCGGTCTCTCTCTTGCACCAGCCTGCTGCCGTCAGTGCGCTCCCCTGTGATGTGAGCAATAAACTGCATGTCCACATCTGCTAGTCCTCCAGGTGTTACTTTTTTTATTTTTGAATATCATGAACACTCAAGCAGCTCCCCGTTTTGGGTTTGGCGCTCCTGTGCTACACCCAGGCCAGAGACCTAGGAGCCAACAATGACTCAAGAGTCCCTTGGTCATGTCCAGAGACAAATAATCACATAACAACTACAACAATAAAGATGATATGTTTGTTTCTTCATTTAACTAGAGCCTAGGTAACTTTTAAAAAAAGATCTCTTATCTTTTCAGAATGATTTAAATAGATTCTGCCTGAGGGATGTAAGAGGCAGAGAAACTGGTGACTCTCAAACCAGTAGGAAATAATTAGCAGCAAAGGACAAATATAACCTTGAATTAGGGGGTCTCTGAGCCAGAGTTAACAGTATTAGCATATTTACAAATCAGGAAGGGGGCATTCCACAGCTCAGCACAAATGCTTCTGAGAACAAAGGGAAGATATTCATCACCAAACTCTGGGAAATGGGACAATGCAGCTAAACAGCCAGTAAACAAGATAGGAAAATTTCAGAGCAGAGCTGGAGACAGACCTATAACCAGATCACCCTAAGTTAATTATCACCCTCAGTTAATTTAGTTAATCACGTTAGACTGTAACTCCAGAGTAACCAGCATGGAAAAACGGAGGAGAAGGAGGGGGAGGCGGAAAGGGGGGTTTCACTCGCATTAGGATGAAAACAGCCAGCTCCATTTTGTCGGCGTGCACCTTTGATTTGGCTGCGCCTGGGCCGCAGATCTGTGAATCAACAAGTGCCTCAGTTACTGCTCAAGTCCTGTGTCCCAGTGTTTTTATTGTGAGTGTTTCTCACAGGGAGAAGCCAAACCATTGCCCCTCAAACCAGGCTTTCCAATTTCATTCTCCGTGGGGACCTGTCATTCAACCTCTCTCAGCATCGTTTCGTCTGTTAAGTGGGGACAGTAGCACACACCTCTTAGGGCTATGGTGAGACTGAAATGAATTAAAGATGGAAAAAGTGCTTTAGAACAACTCCTGGCACATGTGAAGCATGCAAAAACCATTACTGAAAAAACAAAAACCTTCCAACATTCCTTTCAGGCAGTCATTGAACCTAGTGAGTATCCCTATCTGTGAAACTATACAGCCCAACAGACCAATAGACATTTGAAGACTGTTATCACAGCACACCAAGCAGTAAGGCAGATCTGGGTGGGGGCAGGCAGCAGGAAGCACTTTTCAGGTTGCAGTAGAGGCCTGGGCTGGCTGCTAGATTTGGCTTTTCCAAGAGCTCAGAGTTCTGCCTACCAACCAACTTAATGTGGGTCTTTGTGCAGAATTTCCCAGGGAGACTCTGCTCCCCAGCCACCATTGTTTTCCTTTAAAGCTGACTCAAACAAGGAAGCACGGGCTCATGGCCAATGACAACCATGGGTAACAGGGCCCTGGCCTGGTGCTCACCATGCGTCAAGAACAATGCAAAAGGCTTTGTCACAGGTGGCCCACTGTGACCAAGCATACTGCCAGCCTTTCTCATTTTTCATCACAAGAGAACTCCCCAGACGGCCACACTTTCCTCCCTTCATTTGCATTATGAAAGTACACACCCGACCTGCCCTGGAGAGGGCATTTAAGGAGATCACCAAGCACACCTGTGGGATTCCTTTCACAGCACGTGACTCTCCCCCCGCCAGATTACCCCAGTTAGGAGCCTCTTCCCAGGGAGGCTTTGTGCTACAGCAGGTAGATAACTGCTCTGGGTGAAATCAAGCCAGGGCTGTGGAACAACTCAAAAATCATCCGACGGATCCATGATACTCAGCAAAATAAATCAGACAGAGAAAGACAGATACTGCATATTCTCACTTACATGTGAAATCTAAAAAAGCCAAAATCATAGGAATAGAGTGGTGGTTGTCAGGGGTTGGCAGTTCTTGGTCAAAGGGCACCGACTCCTGGCTGTGAGTAAGTTCAGGGAATCTAAGGTACAGCATTGTGATTACAATGAGCAATACTGTATTTTATACTTCAAAGTTGTTAAGGGTGCAAATCTTAAATGTTATCACCACACACATACACACACACACACGGCAGTTAATTGTATGAGAAGATAGAGATCTTAACTAACTTAACTGTGGCAATCATTTTGTAATATTTATGTGTATCAAATCATCACATTGTACATTGTACACTCTGGACTTAAATATGATATATATCAATAATATCTCAATAAAGATATTGGGAAAAATATCATTCACGACCTGTGGCTTCTCTCCAGCTTCCTGTCCCACTAGAGCCTACAGACTTTTTCTCTTAGGCTTTATAAAATAAAATGCTGGAACCTGCTTTCCCTGCCACAGCTTAAAAAATGGTAACTGTTTGGAGGATTACAACTCTTCCCACTTGATGAATTTCTCTGAAGACAGGGACTGACATTGCTTTTGCATTCCTAGCATCAAATACAGGAATTGGCCTAAAGAAAGGCTGTTGCAAAAATACATAATACAAAAACACATACAAAATTCCATCTTTATCGCATTTACTGAAATTTAAACATGTCTATTAGGAGTTATAAAATGTATGATAGTTATCTTCAGAACAACAAATTAACTGGAAAATCGGTTACGTACTACGTACTACCTGTAGCTTTATGAAAATTACCACTATCTCAAAATTAAAGAAAGTGTACTGTAAACTGTGCTTTGATATTCACTGATAGGAACACAGACCCACTAATGAATTCTAGCCTTCAGTATTATAGGATTTTCCCATTCATTAAATGAGAAAAATAGCAGCTATCTTGTTGCATTTTTTTGAGAACTAAATGAGTTAATACATGCATGGTACTTAGAATAGTGCCTGGAACAGACTGATCACTTACGTGATAGCTATTATTGTTGTTAGCAGGCACTGACCTGGCTAACAATATTAGACCAAGTTAAACAGAAGTTAACTTAGTAAATCTGCCCCGAAAAATACAGCTAGAAGTGAAATGCACATACGACCCATCCCCTAACAGTATTTGCCCTCAGAGTTTTACATGCCATTAATAGTCTCATCATACAAGAACTGCCTATAAATTGTTTATTCCTTAGGATGTGATTGTACCTTAAAGCATAAATATATATTTAGCAGACCCTAAACATATCTGTGAAAGAAGTAAATCAGCATCTTCACCAAAAGTTTCCTTTAAAATAAAAATGAGAGAACAATGTTTACCTTTTCTTCAGGCCAGAGGACATTTGTGATTCTGCAAGGCTTGAGGCACTTTTATTTGATAAGGGCCCTGAGTTTATGAGAGCTTCTAATGACTGCTGTTGAGGTTAAAAAATAATCACTGAGAAACAAAAACTGAGAAACCAAAAGTGGAAGTGTTTACAAAATCGCTTCATTTGCACTTTCCCTGAGTGGGTGTTTTCCTGTTTCTCAGAACGCCATCCTGTAAGAGAGTGGACAGAAGCCTCAGAATTTGGGGGGTGGGACTCAGTGGAACACAGTCATTTTCCTGAGGGATGCGTCTGCACATCTATGGCTGGCAGATAGTTTCTTAGTTATGCAAATGGCTATGGCCACTCCACAGAGCCAAGGACATGGGAGGGGTTTTAACCATAGAATGGTGACAGAAAAGCTTATGGGGCCTGTGTGAGATTCTGTGAGTTGCCAGGACCGGTCACCACACTCACTGTGTCACAGGCCGTCATCAGGGTTTAAAAATAAGGTGGCAGCCATGTGATGGAGAGGAGCCATGTGGTTTTGAAAGGATGTAGAGGGACCCCCACCAGTTTGCCATGAAGTCTGATGGGAAGAAGGGCTCCCATCCGCCATGAGAAGAAGCGCAATGGAAAAAGCATACTAGAGGAGTACAATGGGGCAGCAGGTTGTAGCAGCCATGTGAAAAGAAGCAGCTATGCGGTTTGCAGTCAGGATCTGGCCATGTGGTCTGGGCTAGTAGGAAAGCAGGCCTGCCTCTGCTGTGCCCGTGCCTGCTCCAGCTGACTCTGAAGCCACCAAGGACTCTGCCTTGCAGACCCGGACTCTATCTGGACTCTTGGACTCGGGACATGAGGCGAGGACACTCTCAGGACTTGTGCCTTTCTGGGACTTCCCCATGATCCAGAGTAACACAGCACATGCTTTTCTGACTGTTATACGGAGGCTGATGACATCATATGCCAGATCATGAAGGAGACAGCTGACAGATAAGGGAAGGGGAGCCACTGGGTTTGGTTCTGGCTTTCAGCCTTTTGGGAGCCAGGGAAGCGCTGGGTCCTGTGGGAGAACAGGCCTCCAGCAGTGCTCCCAGACACCCTCTCACCCCAGGCTGGAACATGACAAAGACAGACCTGTTTTTCTCAACACTAACTGTTGGGTCTTACACCAGGGTAACGCATCAACGAGCGCCCCCTCCCCGCCCCCGCCCTCCCTTGCTCGGTAACGACCCTCCGTTCCAGCAATTCCCAAACGGGAGTCCTGTAGGCCTCTGGCCCCCAAGATGCTGGGCCATACAAGGGTTATAAGGGCAAGTCAACTTGAAAATACATTCTATTCTTCTCTCCTGTGAAGCCACAATGCTCATCAACATCTTAAAGATCCCGAGCCCCTTCTGGAAAGAAACCTATTTGGCTGTGCGTCACCTATTGTTTGAGAACTTAATCATAACTCCTTTTCCCAAGGAAAATCTACTAGAATCTAGGTTTTGGAAATTCTAAAACAGTCTAAAATGAATCACTTCCCATTTAGGAATGACTGTGGGCTCATTCACCTGGCGTGGCAAGGTCAACACTTAAAAAGCAGATGGTAAAGAGCTTTGACCCTATCTATGTATTCCAGGGACTAGTTTCATGTCTCAGATAAAACCAAAGAGAAGCCCTCCTCAGGCTCCATCTGAGGTGTGTCCCAAGTCCAGAAAAGGCACTCACACATTCCAGAATGGCTCATGGAAAACATGACTTGGAAGATAAGAGAAAAGAAGAAGATGTAAGAGCAATCCTGTCCACAAAAGGAATTTACAAGCTAATTAGAATATGCACAAAGTCATCAGGAAAAAATCCACTGATGTCAGTTTAATGGGCTAAAACAAGAGGAATGTTCAGGGTTCCCTATCAAACTATCTCCAAAGACTCCAATTTCTAGAACATCATCTTAATTCTGTAACTGGAAACAATTTCCAGAATCTTAAAATCTGTGTGTAATATAGGTTGCCTTTTTCCCTAGCACTAGACACCTTAAAGAAAATTAGGAATTTTTGGAAGCATCTTGCCACCCCATCAGGCCATTATAATATTCACCCAACTATTCATCCAATCATAACTGTCCAAAAGAAGCCCCTACTGGACTCCCTAATGATCAAACTTACTAAAAAGGCACAGCATTAGCAAAGAGGTAGCTGGGAGAATTGAATCTACTACCACATAAATCTTTATGTTCACTACTGACGCGGCTAAAGATGAGTACCATTACCATTTTACTAAATAGAGAAACTGACACTTAGATCAACTAATTGGTATAAACAGTAACTACTGTTTGTGCAATCTCTACATGTGCAAAGGGTTTTACATGTGATTTTTACAAGAATCCCTCAAGACAAACATTATTGTCTTCTTTTACCGTTGTGGAAACCGAGGTTAAAGAAGGTTAGTGGCTTAGGAAAGGCCACACAGTAAGTGGAGCTATGATTTATGATTTGAACTCATACTTATCTTCAAAGTCTAAACAAAATACAGTTTAGCTATTTAGCGAAGACCAATTTTCATTTTTAGATTTAGTCACCAAACATTTTTTGAGCATCTATTATATTCGCAACACCTGCTAAGTGCTGGGGGTTGGGTGGGTGGGTGGGATATGAAGATAAATAAGGAAAACCATCATACACTGAACCTCAGAGTTGTGTGAGCTCATTATTCTTCCCTCACAAAGTACATTAATCCATTACCCGCAGCTAGCTCCTCTTGTATAATATAGCAACTGGCCCATAATAAAAGCTAAGCTAGTATTTTTAGCACTTCAAAAAAAAATAAGAACCAAAAGCACAAGTGACAAGAGAAAAAACAGGTAAATTAGATTTCATCAAAGTTCAACATTTGTGCATCAAAAAACACCATCAACCAAGTGAAAAGGCAAAATGGGCTGAAATATTTGCAAATCGTGGATCTGAAAATGAATCTGTATCCAAACTATATTTTTAACAATAAAAAGACAACTGGTACACGTTTTTGCCTGAAGGCAGGTTTACATTTCTTTCTGGCCTAGGAGTGGAATGCTGGGTGACATGGTAACTATGCGTTTAGCATTTGGGAAAGTGCCACACTGTCTTCCAAAGGGGCTGCACCATTTTACATTCCCACCAGCGGGATGTGAGAGTTCAAATTTTCACACAACCTCACCAACACTTATTTATTATTGTCTATTTTTTAAAAAAATTTCGCCAGTCTCATTGGTGTGGAATGGTTTCTCATTATGGTTTAATTTGCATTTCCCTAAGGACCAGGATGCTTAACCATCTTTTCATGTGTTTACTGGCCATCTGCATATCCTCTTCAGAGAAATGACTATCCAACTTCTTTGCTCATTTCTTAAATGGGTTGATTTTATTGTGTAGTAGTTCTTCATATATATTCTGGATACAAGTTTCTTGTCAGGTATATGATTTGCAAGTATTTTCTCCTATTTTTTTTTTTTTATATAGAAAAGCAATTTATTCTATTATGAGCACTTACTACAGTTGGTCATGAAGAATAACAGGCCTGCTGGTGAAACAGGTCACAAAAAACAGATGACATCAAACTAGTGGCCAAGGACTAACTCCTAAAAAAAAAAAAAAAAAAAAAAAGGCAACTCTTATCCAGGATTAATTTAATTTCAGAAACAAATACAAGCTATTGATTCATTCTTCCCAACTTGACAGTCTACCTGTGGTATAACTGTCAGGTAAAACCATTCATCTTTACAACTTGGTGATCCTAAGTTTTTAAAAAAAAAAAAACCATTTCACAGCAAGGAAAGAAGTAATATGAAAACTGTTCAAGAAATACACTAACAAGCAAAAATAAATGGGGAAAGAGGAACACATAGTTCTGACTTAAGAAACTGAGAGGACACTGGCCTATAGAGGAAAATGTGCACCCTGGAAATTCAGGTGTGAAGATTTTGGAGTAGCAATTTATATGACTTGAATCTCCCCTAATTCCTGAATAAAAACAATATCTTGCAGTACTTATACTTCATGGCTCAGACACCTATCTCACTTGGCTCTATTCCTTACTTCTAGCCTTTACCTAAATGAGTCAGAAAAACTTGGGGATATAGCATAAGAAGAAAAATAAAATAACCTTATACAACAGTCCTCTTTCAGTGGCTAACTTAGATCTTTGTTACTAGAAAATTCTGGAAGAAAATTTAAATATAAGTCTGTGACTGCTGAATCAAGCCCCCCAGTTAATATTTAGAAAACACCCTCAGTTTGGGCTAATAGCACTGTTAATGGTACTTATTATAGAGGGATAGCTGAACAAAGTCTGTGTCTCAAAACCAGTGTTAAATCAGTATCAGGGTTGTAAGGAAAAAGGGGGAGTCTAAAATCACAAGTGCAAATGTATTTAAGACTCCTGTCCTTCTGGATCCACACTTCCTTCAGAATCTTCATCATTATAAATGTTCTTGCCATTTGCCACACTTGCATTTCACCAAAAAGATATATAATTACCTAATAGGACATGAAAAGATACTCAACATTATTATTCAATAGTGAGATGCAAATTAATACCACTACATACACACTAGAATAGCTATAATAAAAAAGACAAACAATGTCAAATGTTGGTGAGGACGTGGAGGAACTGGAAACCCCTGGTACCCCAGAAGCAGGAAGATAAAACGGGTATAGCCACTTTGGAAAACAGTTTAACAGTTTCCTACAAGGTTAAATGTACATCTACCACAGGTCCAGCAATTTCATTCCCAGGTATCTACCAAAGATAGTCCATAAAGACTTGCACACAAATGATTATAACAGCATTATTCAAATATCTAAAAAGTAAAACAATGCAAATATCCATCAACTGGTGAATGGATTAACAAAATGTGGTACAGTCATATAATTATCACAAAAACTTATTGAATTTATAATAAATGAATTTATGACATGCAAATTATACCTCAATGAAGCTTTTTAAATAAATATAGCCCTAGACACATGAAAATAGTGGATCTGGATCAGAGGGCAGATCTTTTAATCACGTTCATTACATAAATCATATTCAGTTCAAAGAAACAGAATGGAGAGGAAGAACAAATTATTTTTTCTTTTGTTTTACTTATCAAAAATCAAGTTCTAAAGAGCAGAATAGCAGTCAATAGCGGGGAGGGGAGTGGGAGAGAAGGGGGAAAAGTAAGGGAAGGGATTAGTCAAAGAACCTGTATAAAAGACTCATGGACATGGACAACGGGGAGGGATATGATTGCGGGAGAGGGGGTGGGTTGGGTTGGGGAGAGAAATTAGGGGAAAAGGGGACAACTGTAATTGAAAAACCAAAATAAAAATAAAAAAAAATCAAGTTCTTCAGATATCTCAAAATCTGAAGCTAAAATTGCCCAGATTGTCTTATAACATGATTTGGAGGCAGTTAAAGGTGGGGGCTGTGGGCTCAACTTGTGTCTAAAATCCAGCTCTGCTACTTACTAGGTAACCTTGAGCAAGTCACTTAACCTATTTCTTGTTCCTGTAAAACAGAATTCATACACACCACAGAGCTGTTTTAATGAGCACACTACCAGCACATGGGAAGTACTCAACAAATGCTAATGTCACTTTTAGTATCAACACATCATCATTACTATCACCACCACCCTCGTCCTGTCAGCAAGTTTGACAACGTGACTGATACATATGTATTCTCAATGGGCACTCTGCACTTCATTACTGCTCTTTGCAATTGAATGCAGATTGCCACTGCCCAAACATAACCAGGGCTCCCTTAGGACCTCATTCATTATCTTAGGAACTTAGACTTTGAGATAAACTCCCTAACTAATTTTACTGGGAACGGCCCCATCTCCTGGCAAAGCAAGATATTTCCCAAGTCAACAATGAAAAAAAAATTTTAAATAGGTACATTTCTCTTGTTTCTATGAGAACTGGATGAAGAAGAAAATGTTGGCATCTTCTCAGAGATGCCTGGCAAACAGGGAAATAACACTGGAAAAATAAAGCCATCTGTCGGAGGAGCTGGTACAGTAATGACATTACCAGGCTCTGCACCAGAGAATCACCAGCACCCATACAGTAACGCAAGGTGCTGTGGTGGTACAGTACTGGGTACTTCCTGGCTACACAGCTGGAATCTGGCCAAGTTCAAAAGCTCCCCCTTTGTTTGTTTGTTGTGTTTTGTTTTGTTTTTAAGTCTTTGTGAAAAAGGAAGGGAAACTGCATGGGAGAGAATTCTCTATTCTGTAAGACAAGTGTCTTCTGGTTCTCCTTTTCTTTCTACCAGGCAAGGGATGGGGGCAGGGGGACAGCACCCTGGGAAAGTATCTGTGGTGTCAGTGAGCCACACCTCATCACGTCAGGAAAAGAAAAGTTCCCCAGCCCACCAGCACACACTGCCCTAAAGAACCCAAGTCTTCCAGCACATCCGTCTTGCACACACCTCAGAGAACATCAGGGAAGAGACAGACAATGTGGCCAGGGACTGGTGACTGCACCAGGGAGAGGCACATGCCCTTTAGCTCCCACTCTTGCTGGTCAGCCACAAAAGCCCAAGACCTCAAAATAGTCAAAGGAAGTATGTCATGGAATTTATGTGGCATGAGCACTGCTTTAACTTAGCATCCAAGAAAACCCCACGGCCTCTGCAGGGACTTTTGAATACCACCTACCTCTTGCTCAGAAAAAAAAAGGAGAAAAGCAACTTCCTCACAGGAATGTCTGCTGGGATCCAATGTAACTGCTCCCGAAATCCAAGTGGATAATAATATTCCTGCCATGCTGGGTCTGCCCTTGAATGCTGCCTCTGTTCTGCTCTTTCCACTACAAACTCATAGCACAGAATTTGAGAGCGAGAAGGCCCACAGGGGCCCAGAGAGGTGACATAACTTACCAAAGGTCACAGAGCATGGATGTAGCTCAGCCAAGACTAACACTCAGCTTTATCTACAAAAACAGGAAAATACCATTGCTTTAGATTATAATCCACCTTCTCTACCAAAGAGCATGTGCCTGACCCAGAAAGAAAGAGTTTGTGAGGGGATTATCAAGGACGTCAGGAATATGAATTCAGAGTTGATGACAAAGCTCAAATCCAGTTCTGTCCTTATGAAAGCATGTGATTTTAAGCATGTTCCTCTACCTCGGTTCTTTCATCCATCATAAGGGGCTAATAAAAACACCAGTTCTGAAGACTATTCTGAGGATGAAATGTACCAATAGAGTTTCCAAAATAGTTCCTGATGTATTGGGTTGGCCGAGAACTCTACTTAGTGTTTTTCATAAAATAAAAGACACATTTTTCATTTTCACCAATAACTTTATTGATTTGGATATTTGGAGTATGTTGGCTATCTCCTGCTTGGTATAATGTTGATTGTTCTCAATTAATGTCTCAATTTGATCACTATCAACTTCAACCGATCTACCCAACCGTGGAGCATCGTCCAGTGAGAAATCTCCAGTACGAAATTTCACAAACCACTTTTGACACATTTGATCAGTCATAGTACCTTCTCCATACACAGCACAAATGGTTTTTTGTGTGCCTCAGTTGTGTTTTTACCTTTCTTGCAATAAAGCATAATACGCCAAAAATGTTGCGTATTTTCTCCCATCCTCAGTATTAAACTAGCTGCACAAAAATTCACCCATTTTGATAAGCTTTTTTTTTTTTTAATGTACTCTGTCACAATACAATCTAACAAAATTCTTTCAAATGAAGTTAATGACAACTAAGCACCACTAGAGCCAAGTTACCAAAAAAAAACAAATGAACTTTTTGGTCAACCCAATAAGTACTAAGTAACTCATCATCATCATTATCGCAGCAATAATTATTATCCTAAAAAAGAGAGAAAATGAGAGTAAATATATCAGGAATTATATGAAAAAAAGATGAAAAGTAGAACACCATTTAACTTCAAAAAAATGTAGACACACCAAGATTCCTGTTAAACAGTGGCCATTGGGAAATTAAAAGCAAAACAAGAACGTGTTATAAAATGTTAGGTACAATATATTACTCCAATTATGGCAAATAATCATACCTACACACACATACATACTTCAAAAAGAGTGAAATAAAATAAATGAAACATTAACAGCCACTCTCTGGGCAGTGGGATTAGGGTTGACTTTTATTGTCTTCTCTATATGCAAGTCTTATGTAGCAGATATGTATTTCTTCAGAAATCAAAATAATTGTAGGTTTTTAGAGATTGCTTTTGGAAAAGAAACTTAACACCAATCCAGGTCTCAAGTGGTGAAGGCCTTTACAAAGCAGGTTAGAGAGGGAACAGGTGGAGCCCTAACAGGCTGGGCTTGTGTTTGGGACCATGTTTGAGAGGAGAGACCAAAAGATGGAAACAGGGGAACCTCACACCACCAAGCAAATGTAAAAGACGATGCCAGAAAGTATTGGGTCAGGAGTGGCAGAGCTCTGTAAAATAGAAATGATTTTTGTTTTTTTAAAGGAAAGACAGAAAGAAAAAAAAAATGGGAGTAATGACTTCAACAGTCCCTGGTTTAAATGAAGGCCTTGAAAAAAGGAAAAAAGAAAATTCTGGAGAAAGCTGTTAGTAGCCCACTTTTTTGCCCTGGCTGAGACAGATGATCAGTCACCAAAACTAAAAAGCAGAAGATCAAAATGACTAAGAAAAGGAACTGTGGGCCCCTAGTGAAGTCAAGGCTGGGACAAGCTGTCTGATCTCAGAGAGGACCAAGAATTTCTTACTTTTCAGCGTCCAGATGAGAGAAATAGATCTGCTGACTCTGGGACCATTGAGAGCTATAAACCAGAGCTGAGAAAGAATGCCCCACTGGGTCTAAGAAGACTGAGTTAACCAGCGTATCCTGCTTTGCAAATTTTCCATGCTTGTCTTCAGTCCCCACTGCTTCCAGCTTGAGTTCTCAGCTTACCTTTTTGGCAGAGATTCTTTGTAGCTCACATGCAGGGGCAGAGAGACAACAGGTGACAGAACAGGAGAACAGACTGAACAAAAGAACAGAATTCACAGAACAGAGAGCAGAAGGCAGCATTGGGGCCCAGCAGCTCCTGCTCAGTGCCCACTCTCCTGTGACACACATCCTACCCTGGGATCAGCTGAACAAGCACCTATCCCCCCAACCTAGCAACTCTGAACCTTTCCCAGGAGCTGCCCTTTTTGAGCAGCAGCCTAGGATCAGAGCATATTAAGGTTCATCCAGATCACTCACAGTTCCCCCATATCACAAATGAAAAAAAGAGGCAGAATAGAGGACAGTGTCTGTGCCTATCAAAGTCCATATGAGAAAACATATTACCCTAAGACCATCTGTTTAGGGCCTTGCCTGAGGTAACAAACTTTTGTAGTGACACAGCCAGGACAAGAAAGTCATCATCCTGATGATGGTTGTTCCTTCTTCTGGCCCTTATCACCGCCCATGAACTAGACTGCACTCTCCACTGCTCCCTGGAAAAGCTGCAGTCCAATCCAATCCAATCCCCAGGGTCCTCCTCCGCAGATGTCAACATATAAAGTAATCTAGAAGGCCAAAAAAATTCAGGTACAGTGTACAAGGGTGACACTTCACTTCTTCTAAGGGAAAATTGTAATAGGAAATGTATCAGTCCAAAAACGGACTCTGCAATGGTGGACTATTAGGACCTATGAAAGAAACTATGATTATTTGCATAGTCTTAAAACATCTTCCCCAATATATTAATAAATACAAATAATGTATTAATTACTGTGGTGGTTTTAAGATATGCCTACAAATTCTTTTGATACTCCTCCCTCCAAGAGGCAGTGCTTAAATCTCCTCCCTCTCCTTGAGTTTGAGATGGATGCAGTGATTCTCTTCTAATGAATAGATTATAGAAAAGAAAAAACAGTAATTTTACGGTAGTAAAACTGGGAAGACACTACCTTATAACCAAATGATCAACATTAGCCTCACCAGTGGAAAGTCGTGCTGACATCATATGCTCCCTGACATGACGTGATGACAAGGGCATATGGCCTCTATTGTACCTTCCCCCAAATCCATAACCTCAGTCTAATCATGACAAACACCTGACAATCCCAAATCACGGGACATTCCACAAAGTACCTTACAACTGTTCTGCAGAAGTGTCAAGGTCATATAAAACAAGGGAAGATAAAAGTGTCACACACTGCAGGAGAATAAGGAGACATGATGACTAAATGAACTGGATCCTGGAACATTAATAGAAAAACTGGGGAAATAAGAATAAAGTCTGTAGTTAATAACTAAAGTGAACAGTGTTGTATTGATGTAAATTTCTTAGTTTTGATGAATGAACTATAGTTATGTAAAATGTTAATATCAGGGGAAGGCCAGTGAAGGATGTACAGTGGTACCTCAGAACTCATTGTTAATTCATTCTGGAACTCGTGACAAAACCGACAAGTACTGAGCGAGTGATGAGTGATGAAGCATTTTCTTTTGCAGAGCAGCATCGTGACTCCTACGAGTTCTAGCAAGTGCAAGTGCCAAGTGCGGAAACATTTTTTTTCTCATCAAAATGTAACAAGTACAGGGTTTGACAAGTTCTGAAGCTGATGAGTACCAAGGCAGGACTGTATATCAACTCTCCCTACTATATTTACAACTTCTGTAAATGTAAGATTACTTCAAAACAAAAAAGTTTTGAAACAAAATAAAAGTGATGCTCCAGGAAGATGAATCATGTTAATGCTAGGGCCTTGGGTCCCCACAAAACCCCTAAGTATGCCCTGTCACCCCCAGTTTGAGAAGCATCACAGGATCTCTCAGTTATCAACTATTTACTAACGTTATAGCCATTAAAATTCTACATTGAGAAGGAATGGCATGCATCATAATAATTATTTAGGTGAGTCTTCACACCAAGGACCTTCTCTAAATTTCATGTCTATGGGGAACGAGATGGAAACAGGGATAAGGTTCTAAGCATGCAAAGTTCCAGCCTGTTGCTTTTGGCTGTGGTCCCATCACTCAGCACTTAGCTAAGACCCACACTGGATGAGTTACTGACGCACCCAAAGGACAAACTATGGGTGTGCATTAATATTAATTCATTTACAGAGAGGATTTTGCTTGCCTCCCTCTCTTTCAAAAAACAATTTAATACTTTGTGCTACCTCAAGAGATAAGCTGTCACTAAACTCTCAACCAACCATGAGTGAGAAGAAAAGAAAAATCTTTCCAGTGACCTTGAAGGAAAACATCTCAAAGTTCATATCACCTATTTCATAGTTTATTTCAGTAATCTTTGGGTAAGGCTTGTTTTGTTTTTTCCTTTATTTTTAAGATGTAGTGACAGATTTTTTGCAAAACGCCTCCAAATTCTCCACCCCTCTTGTATCCACATCTTTTATTCAACATGATTATGTGGCTTCTTCCATCAAGGAAGTGGGGAATGAGGGAGATGTTATTTCCCTACCCCTTGAAGCTGGGGTGGCCTTGAAATTTGCGCTGGGCAATAGAATATGGCAGAATTGACAGTGTGCCATTTTGAACCTAGGCCCAAGAGCCTCTCTTTACTTCTTGGAACCCCACTCAGCAGCCATGAGAACAAGCCAGGGCTGGCCTACATATAAAAATGAGGCCCCCCAGCAAGCCCCCAGCCAACTCAGTAGCTAATTTAGACACACGAGCAACCCCAGCCAAGAATAGAACTGCCAACCTGAGCCCAGCACAAATTGTTAGCCTGGAGAATCATGAGCTAAGTAAAATAACTAAATTTTGGAATAGTTTGTTACACAGCAAAATCTAACTGATACAATGAAAATATATCATTTTAATGGTAATATTTCTGATCTTAAAATTATTATATACTTACTGGAGAAAGGTCAGCAAATACAAAAAAGGAGAAAATTATCCATAATTTATCACTAGAAGAAAAAAACCAATATTCTGCTGTTTTTCTTTCTAATCTTCAGTGAGTATGAGTGAAAGAAAATGGGATCAGTTTAGTTATAATTCTATGTCTTGCTCCTCATTCACGCTATAGTTTTTATGCCATAAAAACATGATTTTAATGGTTTTACAATACTGTTTACAATGAATGCACAATAATATAAAGCTGTGCCATATAGTTCTATGCATCTAGTTATATACATAGTTCTGTAACTATACATATAATTTTTCATTATTGTAAATAATACTGTTTATTTGAACACAGAAAGCTTTATCTACTTCTATGATTATTTCTTTAGAATAAACTTCTAGAACTGAAATTCCTGATTCAAAGAGTATGGACTGCTGGTAATCCACTAAAAGCCAGTCCCCCTATACACACACACATGCACACACACCCTTCCTTGCTGGAAGACATCTGTTTTGTTTGCTTGTTCACCCTACGCTATACCATGTGCCAGAGTTGGGGACTGTCTCTAGCAGACTCTTGATTAGTCTAAGCTGTAGGATAAATCCAGTTCACCATCTGTTTTTGAAGGGGCCATGAATGCCATTCTGGCCTGTGAGATATGACAAAAAGTCTTTTGGGGAGCTTTGAAAAAGGTTTTCCTTATAAAACGATACCCGTGCAGGGAGGAATGGTCCTTCTTCTCAATTTGAGGCTTCAGTGCTAGCTGCCTGGAACTGATGCTGCCATCTTGTGACTATGAGGAGCCGAGCCTGAGGAACCAAGCCTGAGGAACGAACCCATACACTGAGGACAGCCGGGCTGCAGGAGGAAACACCGTGTCCTTTGTGGTGACGTCAAGCCACTGAATTCCCTGCAATCACTGTACCTCAGGACAGAGAGGTAATAAACCTAAACCTCTTATTGTTTAAAGCATTTTTAGCCAGGTTTTCTGTTTCTTGAGACCAAAGAACAGAGAATCTTTCAAAGCTTTCCTTGTGCATTACCATACTGAGCTCCCAGAAAGACTGTAGCCATGAACCTACTTTTCAGCACTTGATGGGCTTATGTTAAAGCTATACAATCAATAACTGGGGGGAAATGACAGATGTAAAATATTCAATAGTCAAACAGCAAGGAACTTGATGCAGTTTTCGTTTGTTCAGTTTTTAAAAAATGTCTTCTAGTAAATCTCTTTTGTTTATGTAAGTCCAATAATGTATTATGAGAGTTTTTCTATGAAAAGTTATACTTTATGTGGCTATTGTGAAGGAGCATTTTTTCCTATTATAGCTAACAGATTATTGCTGGCACATAATATAGCTATTCTTCCTTGTATATACCCACAAGTTTACTGAGCTTTCTTTAATTCTATGAGTGTTACCATACATTTGTTTGTTTTTATTGGTCTGTACTTAGGTTATTTTTTAAAAGCCTTTTCTTCCTATTATCAGGTACACTTTAAAAATATTTTTCATAATTTATTGCACTGGCAAGCATACCAGAACAATAATAAATATCATCTTGGTTTTTAAAAAATTTTTAATGGAAATCTCTAGTGTTTTCTACTAAGTATGATATTAAATATTGGTTAAAGATATATGTATGTGTGTGTGAATATATCTAAACACTTTTCATTTTTTGGATTACAAAATACTTAAATCATGCTAAAGAAGCACCCTATTTTTCTAACAGTTTTATTTCTTAAATTAAGAATGGGTGTGTATATGGTTTATCTTACTAGAGTAATTGACTGTAGTGTCTATTTACACACTTCCTAAAAAAAGATGTTTATATTCTTGGCATAAAATGTTATGCCAACATCCTAAATGATTCTTCTATTAAAGTTTCTTTTTCTTTTTTTGAAAACTTTTTCATATGCTTTGTCAGGTTTTAAAGAATCATATGACTAGAGTAGCTCTTCTACTTGAGTAAGATTACAATGATATAATGTGCAAATTATCTGTTATTTGGAAATTTAAATAAGTACATTAGTAAAATTGCAATAGCAACCCATTACCCCATGGTTATAAGAGAAAAATCTCAACAGATTAAGTTAAGTAGTTTGTAGAGAAGGAAGGGAGGATAGTCTTTGAAATGCTAGTAATACAGTACACTGACATTTTTACAGCACCTGCTAAGTACCGTCCTTGCCTAAAAGTTCACTTTTCCTTTTAAGTACTTTACTAACTATGCAATACTTTCCTGAAGGCTGATTCTTAGCCCCGGCTTTTCGTTGTTTGGTTTGGTTTGTTCTATACCAGAAACAGTTCTCCATGACTCAGACAGTGTAATATAGGAGGGGAAAGAAAACCTTGGTTTCCCTTTGTCTGAACATGGAGAAACAAATAATGCTGCAGAAAAAGAAAGGCAAAAACATCACTTGCATATAACAGTAAGTGCTTATAGCTCTTACTGTTAGGTGTGATGGCTCTGCTGCTCCTGGCTGGAATTACTTACTCTGATATATAATTATCACCTTGGGGTCAGCTGGCTGTTTACTGATTTAGGAAGTCCTTGACAGGGAAAACTGGGGTCATTTGGCTTTGCTCCAAAAATGTTCTCATGTCAATGGTGGAGCACAAGAGAACAAGCAGAAACATGCAATGCCTCTTGAGGCCTAGGCTTGGAACTGGCACCCCATTCATCGCCACTACAGCACTCTATCGGCCAAAGCCAAAGTCACAAGGCCAGGCCAGACTCAAGGAGTGAGGAAGCAGAATCTGCCTCATTAGTGAGAAGAGCTGGAAAAGGTGTGGACACAGGGAAAGGTGGATACCTGGCCACCCTGCAGTCCATCACACTGCACCTCTCTGTCTTCAGCTTCCTAAGCCTAAACCTCAGTGACCCTGAATCCTCTTCCCTCATATCTTCTTTCTACTACAAGGTTTGACCACAAGCCACCCTTTTTTCTCTACAAGAGACAGTGCTGTTTTTGCCCCAACACATAAGCTGTCTCAGAGAAGGGCCCAAGGAAGCAGCAGGGCCTTCTATGCAGACAAGGAGCAAGAACTGTTAGTTAAGTGAGCTATTTAAATATGTCTCAGCTATAGCTAACGCCAAGCGATGCTCAGGACTGCAATGCTCCCAGCAGTCCTTCCAGAATCATATTTGAGAGCAGTCAGCATTGCCAACAGCTGTAATAAATACTGTATTGGTTCAATCTATTCTATTTTCAATTAAGATTTTAGCTTTTACACAGCAGGGCTTTAACAGAAGCCCTAAGCCTGGGAGTAGGTCATTGTGAATGAATAATACTTTTATTAATGACCCAACTAGCAGGGCTTCTGTTGCCAGTCCAGGTTTCTTTTTTTAAAAGTTTTCCTCTGTCTCTCGTCATTCTGATATACAACTACAGGTCATTCTTTTTCCTCGCAACACCATGTTACTCCCTCCCCTCCCTTAATTACTACCTCAGTTTTGTATTCTTTCATAAAGCTTTTAAATAGGACTAATAATTCAAAAGAGAAACTAAGTAGTGATGGAATGTTTTGTACTTTGTAGTAGACTGTGGTAAAAATACGCAAATTCTCACCAGGATAGCATCAAATGAGACACACGTCCCAAAGGGACTCAACACAGAAAAAGGGGATGTGATCTCTCTCTGCCAATACTTATGCTTCCTATAAAGTGACCTCCTCAGGTTTTGGCAGCAGGCTTTAGATAACATCAGGTCTCTGTAAATCAGCTGGATGCTGCAGATATGATTTATTTATCCCCCAGAACAACAGGATATTGGCTGATTTAGATTTGAAGTTTGGAGATAAATGAGGGGGGCAGCCCTAGAGACTGCCTGCTGCCTTGTTGGGGAGCAAAGGCACTATCTTGCTTACTATACCAAGGTATTAGCTTCCTGGCTTGTAGTTGACATTTGCAACTCATCTACTATTAATGAGTTGAGCAAGAGATATCATTGTTCAAACAGGCCCTCAGAGTCATGCAATGGTAGAGGTGGAAGATGGCACAGAGATTGTCAAGAAAGGCGGTGGGTTAAATGGACACGTCAACAGAATGATGTGAATAAAATAGGGGAGAAGTGTGTGTGTGTGTGTAATAAATTCCCACCTGTCTAGATGTGTGACATACCACATGGTTAGTGACTTTTCTCAAAATTTCATTCATTCATCTATTGGCTCATTCGACAAATAGTTGTTGAGTGCTTACCGGGTGTCTTATATGAGCAACTGAGCTCTGGAAATATAATGATGAGCTAGATACCTCCTCATGTAGCTTACAGTCTAGAGCTTACAACTGCTGCTCTTTTAAAAAATATGAACTAGTTGGGGAAAGAAGGGGCATTTAAACATTGATATTCTGGACAATTGAGAATTACCATACCATAAATGGATTCTCAGTTTACAAATAAGTAGACTTACCTATAAGTCGTCGGCAGCCGTCCGTCTCGAGAGACGATGGTGTAGCTTCTTAAAAGTCTATCTGCACCGCCGAGAATGGCTGTGCAGTCCGACTCGGGAGTGACACGGTATCTGTCTCCTCCCGTGTTGAATCGACATCTTGCGATGACGCTGGAGTGTCCTCTCCAGTGAAGCTGAAGCTACAGAGCCTGGGCAGGGTGATATGGAGGGTCTGCTGTTGCCCATGCAGCAGACCCCCCCTCTCTTCGCAGCTGAAGGGTCCAAGGGAAAGACGGAGTCAATACAGCTTGGCTTCAGGTGCGCCGCAGGAGTTGCCGGTGTTGACTACAACGTCAAACCGCCTTAGGGACTCCGGCTCCGGATTTTCTGTCGGGGTTTACTCCCTTAGCCTTTCCCCTGAAGAGGTATGCCGCAAGGCAGCGGAGGTTTTTTGGAGTCAGAGTTTTCCTTCTCTGATGTGCCCTGACTGGAAGATCGAACCAGCGACACTTAGCTCGCAGGCCGACGCTCAATCCACTGAGCCAAACCAGTCAAGGGCCACTTACCTATAAGTAGTCTACTTATAAATAAGCCAAAATAACAGTTCTGTTCTTTAACAAATGTTTATTGGACCAGCTATGTGCTAGTCACTGTATAAAACTCCGGGTTACAAAAATGACTAACAAAACTTCTTTGCTTAATCAGCTCACAATCTAAGTGAGAAGATGAAAAAGTTAACAAAGAGCTTCAATATAGATGACAAAGGCTTTAATGAAGGATGGAAAAAAATTCTGGAAGGATGGGGGTTGGGCAGGTAATAAGGGCTGAAAGGAGGGCAGTGCATGGGACTTTCAGCTGAGTCTCAAAGAATGAGTAAAGCCATACCAGGTGGCAAGAGGCTGGGGAGTTCATTTCAGATCGAGGGAACAGCATGTACATTCCCAACGGAAAATAGTGCCTTCACGGTGAGCAGAGCATGCATCTGGACAGCAGCCAACAATCAGCCATGATGGGAAAACAGAAGCCATGTCTTCAAGGGCTATGTATGGTCTGTCAACATAGTTCAACTCGATCTTGTAGGCGATGTAAAACCTGTTTCCTTTGAGCATGAATGGATTAAACAATTAGCTTTGCCTGCTGAATATTACTCAGGCTGAAGTAACATACACTTTACACATTTCTGAAGGTGTGGCTGAAGGTGTAAAGACTGGAGGAATGGAGAATGGTCCAGGTTAGCAATGCTGGTGCAGTGGCAGAAAGAGCATCATCATTTGTTCTTTCAATTTTGATTCCAAATCAAAGAGAGTTTAAATGAAAATGAAAGCAACCTGTCTAAAAAGAGGTTATATCTTACAACTCAGTCCAGTTTATTCGTTAAAAATAAAAGCCTAGAGTCATATTATAAGAGGAATAAAACTGCTTGTACCTTTTGGTTTAGTAATTCCATTAAGGGATTCCCAAGAAAACAATCTAGATTAGAAGAAAATAACTTTGTTCAAAGATGTTTTTAACTATACGCTCAGCCAACACATAAAAATAATACAAAAGTCTAAAAATAAGAAATGGTTTAAGCCAAATGTCATCTACTGGAATGACTAAATACTACCTAAATATTAAATTAACTATAGCCACGCATGGGAATGCACATGGTGGGAAAAACAGATTCCAAAACAATATATACACAATGACTACAACTATAAGTGCCTACTATGTGTCGGGCCCAAAGCTAGAATCTGGGAACATGAAAATAAGCCAGACATGGTCCTTGTCCTCTGACATCTCACAGCCCACTGGGAAAGCCAGGCTCTCATAATTACAACAATGTGAGGAGTTCTAGACAAAGGTGGGAACCATGAGAGCCCAGAAGAGGACCTGCCCAATTTAGAGACAACACACAAGCACACACACAGACATTAAAATCAGTGGCAGAACTCAGGTATAAATGTTGATGACCCCAAACACATATCCGTTAATTTTGTTAGATTATCCTGGACATAAAAATAGAAATTGTAAAACTTATGATAAAAACACTCAAATCCCCAAGGATATTTGTATGGAGTCATTGGGCCTTGGTTTGAGAGACAAAGATCTAAAAGTAGGAGGGCAGGAGTGGAAGGAGGGAAAATAAAGCCTTATCCAACAGTATTGAGCTCCTGATTATGACTGAGTCAGAGAGGACATCAAAGATTAAAACCTCAGCATCACGGACAATAGCAGTGGGGCTCCCTGAAATAAGAACCCCAGGGAGAGGTTCAGGTTTGAGAGTAAAAATAAGTTCCATTTCTGACAGGGAATGTAAGGACCATCTAGGGGAGAAAGGTAGAGGTATTTGAGCTTTGCTAGAAATTTATCTCTGGAGATTTGGAGCCAGAGACTCAGCATCCAACATCACCTTCAGGAGAGTTGTGGCTGGAAATGGGCGCTGAAGAATAGGTATGAGCATATCTAACTAGCATTACTAAATATAGAAGGTGTAGCTATTTTGGTCCCCCCAGTATTTGTTAAGCATTTACGTCCTTTCATAGTATTTCCATCAAATTGATTAAATAATAAATAGCATGAACAATAAAAATTAAACTATAATAAATAAATTACAGAATAAAGAATCAGGCTTCATACAGAATAGATATATCAACCTTATATTTTACCATGGGAAAATTCTTCTTCTATAATGAATATAATCTGGAAATATGATTTGATTGCTATAACATGAAAGCTAACTGATACATTCATGACCATCTCCTACCAAGCCTGTGAACTTACGGGATAAGGACTGCGAGACTATGTCTCATGTAAATTTCTAACAAATATCTGGAAAATAGTAAATATTTAATATTTGTAGAAGGAATTCTGCAAACAGAAAAATACTTTGCATGGTTCCCAAACATTAGGAAGTTTCAAAGTACTATAAGAGAGCATTTGTGGGTATATACATATTACCAAGTTCTACTGTTGAAAACAATCTGGGCTGCCAATGTGGAGGTGGATGCTTTCATTCATTTGAATTCTACAATTACTCATATGTAAATTAGTGGCAATGCAGAAAATGTGAGAAATTCAGAATTAATTTATCTTTTTAGTACTACTGAGATTCCTTCTTGTGATTGTGATCTGTATGTGCCAACATTACAATTATGTTATTTCCAGAAATAACACACAAAAAACATTTTCTATAATGAGTTTTGAGTAACAAAACTGGAAAGGATATTGTCAATCTGTTGTATATTCATGGTGTGCTGGATCTCATGCTCTTTTGCAAACATGCTTCAATGCACAAAGGAAAGTGAAAACAACACTGTAAATCTCGGGGCTGCAGGGGGAGACCTCACAGAGAAGAAACTCAACTTGGGCTTAGAGACTGGGTTGTACACCAAATTCCAGTTCTCCCTCTACTTCTACTTGTTGAAACAGACGTGCCCAAGAAAATGCAATGAAGGATAATTCTTGTTCTTCCTGACCCTCTCTCTTCCTACTCCCTTATTGTCTTTGAAGACAAATGGCATGAACTTTCAGGGGAAAATCCAAGCTAGGATTAAGAGACAAGTATTTGGTTTTATTAAATCCATCAACTGAGGCTTAGGAACAATACGGAGCTTCCCAAGCACATTGTAATTACCTATCTAGCTTATGACAAATATAGACTTCTAGGTCCACTTACAGAAACTTTGGTTCAGGAAGTCTGGGCCAAGACCAGGAATCTGCACTTTTTCACTGTTCCCCCTCACCCTGCTACTCACACAAATGATTCTAATAACCAGCCACGTTTGTGAACCATGAACAAAGAACTGCACTCAGACTTAGCAAATAATAGTGATGGCTTTCATACGGACAGTACTTCAGAGTTTACAAAAAGCTCCTTCACATAAACCATTTCATCCCTGTTTCAAAGAAGGAAAATGAGGTTCAGAGTGGCTCCAGGTCAGAAGACTATGTGTCAGAATTCAGTTTAGAGCCACAATATAATGCCGTCTCCACTGACACCTTATTTGAGCAACCAAATTTATGAACACTGGTGAACTCTAACCTGATGTTGGGTCTCATTTCAGAGCATCCAAGCAACTGAACAATTAATAACTGTGGTGCACCTGAACAATTCTTCCACTTGTCCATAGTTTGGAAAGACAATCTGCATTCAAATTAACCATTTTTCACTATATAAGCACTAAAAAATATACATTCAAATGAACGTCAATAAACTTGTAGATACACAGCTTGTAACATTATAATTTCATTTTATAACTTGTAATAAAAATTATCTGAAGACAAAGAAAGAAAACAAATGTATCCATGTCTGCAAAGAAAGTAATGTCCATACCCTCACTACTAATTTCTGTAACATTCTGCTGAATGCCAATTGATTTATTTTTATTTCAATGCATAATTCCAAGTTTCTAGTTAATGTATTATATATAACTTACCAAGATCCCAAAGGATAGGATCAAGATCCCTTGTTATTAGGAAATATCAAATAAAGGTAGGTAGGGGTGTGTGTGCATATACAGAGGCAGCAATGAGGCACGTGGGAGACTGAAAAATCTTGCTTTAGTATGGTTTTCTGGTTGTTAGTCTGTGTACCTTTGCATAACCCACTGAGGATGAGGATGGGCTATGGTAAAAAGGCTGGTTCACATTCTGGAAACAAATTGCAGACTTATGTGTAACACAGGAGAATCTCTATGCTACAGGAAAATTACGGTCCACAGGCTAAATCCAGCAACCTGTTTTATTTTTTATGGCTCACAAGTTAAGAATGGTTTTAATATTTTTAAATGATTAAAAATGAACCGGAAGAGTACTTTACTACAATGGCAGAATTAAGGTGTAAAGAAAGTCTATATGAGACCCACAAAGTCTAAAATATTTATTATATGGCCCTTTAAAGAAAAAGTCTGTCAATTCCTCCTTTAGGGGGGGTATTAGGTTGCTTCCTAAAAACTGACTCTGATCTAGCTTTCATTTGCTGAATATGAGATAAAATACTGAACTGAAAATCATCTCAAATATCTTTTTTTTTTTTCCGATATTGACCTTAAAAGTATATCACAGTCTCATTGCCTCTGCTGGAGTGGCCCAGTATGGAACTGAGATGATTCCTATGGCTTCCAGGACAAGGGGCAGGGCAGGGTGTCTGCACATTCAATTCCATTATTATTGGAATAGAATGGCGGATGCATAAAGAGAGGCAGCTGAACATACTAAACCAGCAGAGACCTCTGCATGGGCCGTGTTTGAGCTCTCCTTTTATTGAGGAATGGATAGCTTGACGCTGTCAACACATAACTGTTGCCATTTTCCCAGCATTAACATTCAAAAATCAGAAATGTGGCATGTAAAGCATTATTCAAAATAGAAAGGCAGGAGCTGCTGTCTCCTCCCTTCCACTGAAGGCTGGAGGGTGGCCTTTCAGAGTCCAGACAGTTCTGGTCCATTACCACCAGCAGCCTAATTTCTGCCATCTCTGACAGCAACACAAATTATAAAGCATTTGCTACTGTTACACCATTCAGCTAATTCAATTGTCAGAAAATTTCAAGCCCTGTAATTTCAACTGGAAAAAGTGGAGAGCCTCGCTCCTTTGAACTGCTTGTTACACTATTCCATGTCCCAGCTTGCTTGGGAGTGTGAATAAGAAAATATTCTCCATTAGGAAATTAATGTTTGTAAATACCTGGAAAGCCAAATAATAAGCATAGTGGTTTAGAATAAAAGTAACCAGAGTGGTTTACTATTAACATTGCAGGTACATATTTTAATTCATGCTTTTATCACATACATCGATTATTAGTTCAGTTCTCTCTCTTTTTTTTTTTTAAGTGTTTGATGTTGAATTTTTGTTTGGCTGGTTCTGTGTATTGGTTCAACTTAAAAATATTTTACTCGCATTTCAAACAACACCAAGTCCAGCCCCCTTCCGCATTTTTTTTTACCTCAATCCTCTGTTAACAACACTTTCCAGCTTATAACATCCTAGTCCTTAGGCTCCAGGGTAATAAAGAAGGTGCCCTTATACTGTACTGAGGAACTCCAAAGGCTTGTTTTCCTGTTGAAAATTTGAATATGCTTTGAATTTTGAAAATTTGAATATGCATTACACTGATCGGAATTCCAGCTTTGCCAGTTACTAGTGGGCTGTGCATGAATATGATACTTGATTTCCCTGAGCCCCAGTTTCAATCTGTCAAACAGGGTTAATACTGTAAATGATGGTTTTGACTCAGCAATTTACTAAAAATCATTGAATTATACACTAAACATTGGTCAATTTTATGATATGTAAGTAATTCTTCAAAAAAGTTGTTAAAATGTTAATTTTAAAATTTTTAGTTAGGGGAGGAAGTCATAGGCAAGAAACAATCAGTAAATAAAGCAAGATGGAAGACAGGCTGACTGAGAACAAGACCAGGAGAAGGTCGGAGTAGTCAGATCAAGCTGGAGAGAATGGAGAGAACTTCAACAATGTGTTTAGGAGTCATGTCCTACTTAAAACCATATTCCTACATTCCCCTGACACCACAACTCCTTGGCCCCTCAAAGTTAATCATGCTCTTTTCTAGGCTGCATTCTGGATATGATTTTTGTTAATCCACACATCACGCTGCATGGCAACTATTTGTTTAAAAGTCTGATCCTCACTAAACTGGGAGTCCCTGGAGCTCAGAAGCTGTGTGTTTTGGCAGGCCTAGTTCCTAACTCAGTCCAAGAACTCAAGAATGTTAGACGAATGAAAGAATAAAAAAGTACTGCTACAGAAAAAAGGCAAAAACAAAAAAAGAAATGACTTTGAAGAGTCAATGAAATATATATATATGCAAATTGCATAGCACAGTGTCTTACACATAGTGACAAGCATTGATTTGAATGGTGGTTCTTTTATTATTAACAGAACACACCAAGAATTATGTCACAGAAAGAAGTTTATTTTTAAGCAACATTAACCTACAAAATAAAGATGTTCAAATACATAGAAGACCTAATAATAGACGACTCCCTGTCCTATTTCCAAGGCTTAAGGGCCCAGATATTGGCCAGACCTCAAAAGGCCTCACAGAGCTATCTACAATTTGTGATCAGAATTCTCCAATGTCACAATCAGTAGCAATCACACTCTCACTAAACCCTGTTACACATGCTAAGGATCCATTCTTCAAGATTCTGGTCTGAATGAGAAAGAACAAAGGCAACAGAGGGCAAGGGAGAGTGGAAGCAGGAGACAGAGATCCTGACTGCCTCCCTTTCCTCGCCCCCACGGTGAAACACTGTCCAGCACGTCAGAAAACTGCTGGGCTGTCTATTTAGCTGGTACCAGATGAGATTCCTTCAGTCATTCAGCAGATATTTATTGAGCCCCTATTCTGGACCTGCCATTGTTTTAGGTAGCAGATACATCGATGAATAAAACATTTAAACATATTCAAGAATGACATGGGCTGACTCTACCTAATATCAAGCTTTACTGTAAATAAGTAGTAAATAAGATCTCAATAAAAAGCAGATAGACTCATCCACACATGGAAACTGGATACATGAGAAAGGTGGCATTGCACATTGGTAGAGAAAGGATGGGTAATCTAAACACCTTGCTTGAATATCTACAGGGGAAAAAATGATCCCTACCTCACTTAATACACTAAATTTAATTCCAAGTGGGTTAATAGTCTAAACATTAAAGGCAAAACTTCAACCCTTATTAAAAACATAGGTAAATATCTTTAGTTGACAGACAGGGAAGGATTCTTTATTAAAAAAAAAACAACACAAATCACAAAGGAATGAATAGATAACCTCAAATACATTAAAATTCATCCAAACATTCCATTAAAAAAGACACAAACTGGAAAAATATATTTGCAACTCAGTAAGAAAAAGAGAATCCAAAAGAGAAATGGGTAAAAGATACAAACAGATAATTCATGGAAGGGAAAACTTAAAGGGCTGATGAATACATAAAAATATGTTTACACCACTAATCAGCGAACCACAAATGAACACCATAGTGAGATAATATTTCACCTCTGTCATATTTGCCAAACAAACAAACAAAAAAACACCTTTTAATTCTGACAGTACCAAGTGTTTGGTAAAAATTTAGGCTATTCTGGTAAAGTGCTTTGGAGCAGAGTATGGCAGTATCTAGTGGAAGTGACAATATGCTTACCCTACAGCCCCACTACTCGACCCCAAAGTACCCTGGCACTCACAAAGAAGTAGACACACAAAGCCAGAGCAGCAGTGTTTTGAAACAACCTAAATATATGGCAAAAGAGAAAGGATAACTTAATTATGTAGTATAATACATGAATATACTTAGCTTTAAAAATAGATAATCAGCTACTAGTATCAAAAAGATGGATCTTACATATATAATTCTGAGCAAAAAAGCCAATTACAGAATATATACATTCACACACACGTGTGTGTGATATATAAAATTTAAAGACATGCAAAATAATAGCATTTATTGCTTAAGGATATATGCATATGTGATGACAGTACTGAAGTGCACAGATGTGTTAAATTTCAGAATAGAGGCTACTGCGGTCAGAGAGAAAGGTACTAGGAGAGCTCTGTCTCTATTGCTTTTTTGTTTGTTTTAGAGTCTTTCATTGAGGTATAATTTATATACAGTTAAACTGATCTTACATGTACAGTTCAATGTATACACACATGTAAACCATGCCAATACCAAGAACATTTCCATCACCCCAGAAAATTCCTTCTTACTCTGTCCTGGTCAGTCCCTGTCAGCAAACACTGTTTTGATTTCTAGCACCATAATTTAGCTTTTCCTGTTCTAGAATAAATGGAATCATACAGTATGTACCTTTTGTGTCTACCTTGAGAGTCATCCATGCACAGTAGTCTATTCTTTCTGGCTGAGTAGTATTCCATTTCATTTATTTTGGTACTTTCAATTTATCTTGGTAACTTTTTATTTTTAAGTTATGGTGGATACATGGATATCAACATATTATTCTTTATACCTTTTTATATATTAAATATTTCCTTTTTAAGAAAGTGTAGGTCACCAAGTGCTATAAATTCTCTAGGATATATACCTAAGGGTGGAATGGCTGGGTTGTAAATAATGCTTTGTCAACTGTACTAGATATTGCAAATTTCAGTCTCTGACCATAGACCTACTGAATCAGCATCTAAGCAGGTGTTGTTCAGGAATTTCTATTTTTTACAAGCTCCCCAGGTGATTTTTATGCACTACAACTTTTGCAAACGACTGTTTATAAATACTTTCTCTTTAAGCCCCATGGCTTCATTTACCATTACTATATGCCAATAATTCATAAATTTATACCTTGAAATAAAACTTTCTTCTAAGGTACAGACTTCAGTAATCATCTGCTATGGATAGCTCTACTCCAATGACTCACAGGTGACTCAAACTCAGTATGTACAAAACAAAAGAAATCTTCCCGTGTTCCACCCCTTGGTTTTCCTCCAAAATTTTCTATGTCAGGTCATGAAACCACCACACACAGAGTTTTACCAAGCCAGAAACCTGGGATCTGCCATTATTAACTCTTCTCCTCCCTTATCCTCCACATTCTATCAGTCACCAAGTCCTACTGATTCTACTGCTAAAAATCTCTTAAATAGAATACGCCTCTGCATTCCCTTTACAGTCTCCCTCATCTGGTCATCTGGCTTCCTGACATAGCCTCCTAACCACTCCTCCTACCTCCAGTCTTGTCCTTCCAGTCCATTCTCCGCCTTTGGCCACAGGAACCTTCTGAACCAAATATTTGATTTTCAAAAACTTGCTTAGAATCTCTCAATGGCTTTTGTTGCCCATAGGGACAATTCTCAATGTCTTACACAGCCCTCATGACCTGTCCTCTCCCTACCTTTCTGACCTCAACCCTTGCGCTCTACCCAGTAACTCTCACTGCATCTCACTTCCTTAAATGTGCCATATGCTGTTCACTCTACCTGGAATGCAATCCACCTCCTCTTGCTCTGGCTGCCCTGGCTCACCCTTCAAGTCTCAGCTAAACAGTTATCTTATCTGGAAGGCTTTTACGAACCCCCCAGGATAGGTTAGGAACTTCCACTATGATGCCCTGGCAAAGTATTCTTCCTTTGCAACAGTATACCACAATTTGTGGAACAGTTCAACTGTCTTTTCAGATGCACTACAAACTTGATGAGACAACGGGGCCATGCAGAGCCTGCTCACTCACAATGGATCCTACCACATAGTAGGAGGTTCATTTAAAATATTTGTTTGATGAGTGTTACCACAACACATTTAGTCTACAAGCAAACAAAGCATAGAAATAGCCTCAGTTGTTTCCTTCAACTTGAAAATATGCACAATTCTAAATTCAAAAAGTAATCTATTATCTGCTGTGTCTGCTTCATTCTCCTGCCACTTTGGCAAGCATCGTCTGACACCGGGAAGCAGCCCATCTAAAAGAGCCAGAGGTGGCAAAGCTCAGAAATAGCCAGCTTGATGTTCAAACCTTAAAAAAGGCCTCATGTAATTTCAACAGTGTCACACCTCAGTTACAAGAGAAGCTCAATGCATGAAATCTTCTTAGGATTACAATGACTGAAGTGGAAAGACTTTTGGCAAAAGGATTAAACATTTATTTTGTGTGTGTGCTGGGATTTATGTCTAAGGCACAGCTGGATATACTGAGGCAGCCAAGGATGGAGGCTGCATGTGAGCTTCCCAGCAGTTCACTCAGAGCAGAAGCTCTCAATTTTAAATCCCTAACCTTCCATTCCATTTTTTAAAGCAAAAGCATTAAGCACACAAACTGTGGTACCATATGACTGATTTAAAATCCCTGCTACATCATTTATTAGCTGTGGTACTCTAGGCAAATTACTTAGCCATTCAGTGTCTAGCTTCCTCACTTGAACATGGGAATAAAATAGCACTTATTTCATAGGTTTGCTCTGAGGATTAAATGAGCTAATTACATGTAAGGCACTTAACTTAGAGTAAGGGCTCAGTAAATACTAGACATACCCAGGGGCATAGGAATAGATTTGCAGGAGAAGGGAGATGAAACTGAACAGAAAAGACAGAAGCAAAAATAACCTGCTTTTAATAACAACCGAGCGCTCTGAGCAGATTATCACTCAAACCTCTGAAAAACCATTTTATGCAGGTTAACCTGTCCAAGTCACACAGCTAGTAAATAGCTGGACTGGATTTTAATCCAGGCACTCTGTCTCCAGAGACCAAGTCCTTAACCACTAAGAAACAATGTCTCCTGCCTTCGCATCTTCCTGCCCTTGGGGAATGGAATTCTTGAATGGTAAAGAAGAAAGTGAAGCAAGAAGATGTAAGGAATGGAAAGGAAGAATAAACTAAGTAAGGCCAGACTCATCTGTTTTCTCAATTTTATCATTCCTTCACAGACATAACAGAGCCCATTGTCTTTGTAGACATTTCACTTTGAATTCAGTAGGCCAGGTTGAAATCAAAATCACAACAGACTGACAGATCCTTCTCAACCTAGTAAGATCCAAATGTGAGATGGAAACGAGGACATCAGTGTGAGGGCAGGCAGGAGAGCAGTGCCTGGGAGCAACAGGGACAAAGAAATCACACCTCTGTCTAGGGTGGCAAGACGAGAGGAGGTGCTCTACAGTTAGGCAGACAAAGGATTCCAATTCTTGCTGGGCCTGTAATATCATGAAAATGCCTTAGCATCTCTGAGCATCACTTTTCCATCTGTAAAATGGTAACAGGAACATCTGCCTCTCCAGGGATAAATCACGTTGACACAGTTAGGAAGGATCAGGGAGATAGCCACTCTCACACATTGCTGGTGAGGTTGTACACTGAGGACAATTTGGTGATCTCTCTCTTCCCCTCTTTTTTCAGTTTAACGATCTTCCATAGCACTTACAATGTGCCAGGCACTGTGCTAGTCACTTTATAGGTAATTCTGTGGTAGCCTGCTTGCAAAATGGAGGCTATCATTCCCCCAACTGTATCCCGTCCTTGGACAGTCAGTCCCCTCCCACACAGACTCTGAGCTCAGCAGTGGCACTTGCTTTGGTTAGTGGCACAACAGCAAAATGTGACCCAAGCAGAGAGCTGAAAAATGCTTGGGCTTTGGGGTTTGCTGTCTCTTGCTGCTCTTTGGAACCCTGAGAGCATCATGTGAAGAAAATGACCTAACTGACTGAGCATGAGAGATCACATGCCAACCCAAATGAGGTCCTTGCAGGACCAACTCACCTGTCAGCTGCCAGACATGAGAGTGAGGCTATCCTAGATCCTCCAGCTACCAGCTGACCCACCAGTTGATCACAGAAGCATGAGAGAATCCAGCAGAGCTCAGCTGGGCCGCCCAGATTAGAAGAGCACCACACCCCCCACCCCCAGCCAACTACAGACTCAATGAGCGAAGTAAAATAGGTATTGCTGCTAAGTCACTAAGTTTGGGGGTGATTTGCTATACAACACAAACTAAATTAGTGGATACAATCCTCAGAGTAATCCTGTTAGGTAGGTACTATTATTATTCCTATTTTAAAAATCAGGCAACTGAAGCAAGGAGAGGTTAAGTGACTTGCACAATTTGTAAACAACAGAGTCAAGATGATGTAACCCCTGGCACTCCGGTTCCAAGTCTGTGCTGTACTTGGATATTTTAGATATAAATATAGATATAGATATAAACATAGATACAGATAAGACATAGACATAGGTATAGATATCTTCCCTGTACTATGCTGCTTTGCCTAACAGAAGTAAGGATGTTCATATCACTTGACCGAGAAATTCAACTGTAATTTGTCATACAGACATACTTGTACACATATAAAATAATGTAGGTATAAGATTAGTCACTGCAGCACTGCTGATAATAGCAAAAGACTAGAAACAACCAATTCTAATATGTCCACATAAAGGTATCCCATATGTAGCCATAAAAAGAACCAGGTAGATCTACAAATGCTGATCTTCAGTATAAAAGAGTAAAGTGCACATATATGCTACATTTACATTTCTATTTGTGTGTAAAAAAAGGGAAAAAGTATGATTATACAACTGCTTGTATGTAGATAGATTATTTCTGGGAGGACAAGAAATGGCTTTAACATCAATCACTTCTGGGGAAAGGGGACCAGATGACTGGGCAACAGAATAGAAAGAACAATTTTCACAGCAAACTCTTTCCTACTTTTCAAACTTCATATTGTGTAAGTGAATCACCTATTAATTTTAACTTAAAAAGGTTGTTATGAACATGAAGGGAGACAACAGATGTCTTGCGCAGAGAAAGAAATCAATGTGTAATAGTTACTTTTATAATTATTTTTTTTCACAACTGATTTCTAACTCTTTTTTTAAATTGAATTCATTGGGGTGCCATTGATTAATACAATTATATAGGTTTAAGGTGTACAGTTCAATAATACATCATCTGTATATTGTTTCGTGTGTTCACCAACCCAAACCAAGTCTCCTTCCATCACCATTTATCCCTGCTTTACTCTCTTTTACCTCCCTCCACTCCCCTTGCCCTCTGGTAATCACCATACTGTTGTCTATGAGTTTTGTTTTGTTTGCTTAATCCCTTCACCTTTTCACCTGACCCCCTAAACCCCTCCCCTCTGAGAGCTGTCAGTCTGTTCTCTGTATCTGAGTCTGTTTCTATTTTGTTAGTTTATTTTTCTCATTAGATTCCACATATAAGTGAAATAATATGGTATTTGTCTTTCTCTGACTGGCTTATTTCATTAGGCATAATACTTTCCAGGTCCATCCATGCTGTCACAAAAGGTAAGATTTTCCTTTTCTTTCTTTTCTATTCTTTTTCTTTTCTTTCTTTCTTTCCTTTTTTTTTTTTTTTTTTGCAGCCAAGTAGTATTCCATTGTGCAAATGTGCCACAGTGTTTTCATCCACTCATCTACTGATAGACTCTTGGTAATACTGTAACAAACATAGAGGTGCACATATTCTTTCTAATTACTGTTTTGGGTTTCTTCATATTTATTCCAAAAAAAGGAACCACTGGGTCATAAGGCAGTTCCATTTTTAACTTTGTGAGGTATCTCCATACTGCTTTCCGCAGTGGCTGTAACAGTCTGCATTCCCACCAACAGTACATGAGGCCCCTTTTTCTCCACATCTTCATCAACATTTCTTGTTTGTTGATTTATTGATGATAGCTATTCTGACAGGTTTGAGGTGATAACTCATTCCGGTTTTAATTTGCATTTCTCTCATGATTAGTGACATTGAACATATTTTCATATGTCTATCGGCCATCTATAGGTCCTCTTTGGTGAAGTGTTTACTCATGTCTTTTGCCAATTTTTAATTGGATTTTTTTGTCGTGTTGAGTTGTAGATGTTCTTAATACATTTTAGATTTTAACCTCTTACAGATGTATCATTAGCAAGTATTTTCTCCCATTCAGTGGGCTGTCTTTTCATTTTGTTGATGGTTTCCTTTGCTGTGCAAAAACTTTTTAGTTTGAGGCAGTCTTATTTGTTCAGTATTTCCCTTGCCCAAGGAGATATATCAGAAAAAATTTGGTATGAGATATGTCTGAGATTTTGCTGCCTATGTTTTCTTCTAGGATTTTTATGGTTTTGAGTCTAACATTTAAGTCTTTAATCCATTTTGAGTTTATTCTTATGTATGGTGTAAGAAGGTGGTCTAGTTTCTTTCTTTCTTTCTTTCTTTCTTTCTTCCTTCCTTCCTTCTTTCCTTCCTTCCTTTCTTTCTTTCTTTTTTGCACATACCCATCCAATTTCCCCTACACCATTTTTGAAGAGACTTTCTCTAGCCCATTGTATTTGCTTGCTTCCTCTGGTGAATATTAATTGGCTATAAAGGTGTGGGTTTATTTCCGGGCTCTCTATTCAGTTCTGTTGATCTATGTGTCTGTTTTTATACTAGTACCATGCTGCTTTGATTACTACAGCCTTATAGTATAGTTTGATATCAGGTAGCATGATTCCTCTAATTTTGTTCTTCTTTGTCAAGATTGCTGTGGCTATTCAGGGTTTTTTTTTTTTTTTTTTTTTTTTTTTGTGTGTGTGTGTGTGTGTGTGTGGTTTCTAACTCTTTAATACAAGTAATTTTTTAAAACTAATCAATCCTCTGAAGTTTCTGACTCTGCACAGAAAAGACCTCATTTCGGATGCAAAAATAAAGAACAAAACATTAACTAGCTATATGAAGAGGGTAAAAAAGAATCCAGCACATAGCTTCTCTAGTGATCATGACGTGAAGTTCAAAGAACTGGGCAGAGCGATAATGCACCATCTGAGCCTCCTCAGCCAGTCTGTAAGGCAGCAGAGTTTAATGGAAAGAGCCAGAGCTCTGGAGTCAGGCAAACCCAGGTACAAATCCTAGCTCCAACACTTCGCTGAGTAGTCTTGAGCAACATAACCTTTCACTGGACTCTTAATACATGTACCACAGTGCCAGGTACACAGAAGACATTCGCTAAATGCCAGCTATTATCAATTATCATTGAGGGCATCCCAACTGAGGTATAAGTACCTTCTCTCTCATGTGTGCACTCCCCTACACACATAGCAACCTTACGTGTACATTAGAGGATTACTACCTCTCCCTTCCTCCTACAACAGCAAGTTCAGTTGACTCTATATCCAAAGTACATCCTCTCTCTCCACCTGTCTCCATCACTCCTGCACAGGAGGGTGGTCTCCCTTACAATGGCCAAGTTGATTTTCAAAAAAGTAAACCAGATCACATCATTCTATACCTCTGCTTAAAATTCTCTAAATAACACCCCTCTGCATTTAGGCTGAAATCCAAATTTCTTACCATGGCCAACAAGACCCTATAGAATTTGGTCTCTGCCTATGTCTCCAACCTCACTACATTCCACCTCTAAACTCCATTTTGCATCAGCTCTGGTGTCTTCTGTTTCTCATATAGGCAAAGCCTGTTCCTATCTCAGAGCCTTTGCATTTGATGTTTCTCAGTCTGGAACACTCTTTCCCTAAACCTTCACACAGCTGACTTCTTTTCATCATATGTTAAAATGTCAACCCCTTAGAAATATCTTTCCCGACCATACAAACTGAAATGGGTTCATGCCCTGAGTCACCCTCCCCCCATTTCATTATCCTGCTTTATTTTCTTCATAGCACTCACTACCATCTAAAATTATTTGTAAGTTTTTAATCCATTTTGAATTTATTCTTGTATGTGGTATTAGGACATATTCCAGTTTCATTTTTATGCACATGTCTGTCCAATATTCCCAACATCATTTATTAAATAAACTATCTTTAGCCCATTGTATGTGCTTGCTTCCTCTGTTAAATATTAATCGTCTATAAAGGTGTGGGTTTATTTCTGGGATCTCTACTCTTTTCCATTGACCTATGTGTCTGTTTTTTATGCCAGTTTTGATTACTATGGCCTTATAGTACAGTTTGATATTATATAGCATCATTCCTCCAACTTTGTTCTTCTTTCTCAGGATCACTGTGGCTATGCAGGGCCTTTTGTGGTTCTATATAAATTTTTGAAATATTTGTTCTAGTTCTGTTAAATACATCATTGGAATCTTGATAGGAATTGCGATGAATTTAGAGATTGCTTTGGGTAGCATGGACATTTTAATGATGTTAATTCCTCTAATCCATGAACACACTGTGCTTCCATTTATTTGTATCTTCTTCAATTTTTTTCTTCGTGTCTTAAAGTTTTCCAAGTACAGGTCTATTACATGCTTGGTTAGATTTATTCCTAGGTATTTTATTCATTTGGAAGCAATTGTGAATGGGATTGTTTTCTTAACTTCCCTTTCTGTTAGTTCATTATTGGCATATAAAAACGCAACTGATTTCCAGGTATTAATTTTGTATCCTGCTACTTGGCTGAATTCATTTATCAGTTCTAGTAGTTTATTGGTGGAATCTTTGGGGTTCCCTATGTACAGTATCATATCATCTGTGAATATTAAACCCTACTCCATAAAAATCCTAGTATAAACATAGGCAATAAAATCTTGGACATTGCTTGCAGTAATATTTTATCTGACATGTCTTCCCAGTCAAGGGAAGCAAAAGAAAAAATAAATGGCACTACATCAGACTAAAAAATTTTTGCACAGCATAGGAAACCATCAATAAATAAATAAAAATAAAAAGAGAACCCACAGATTGAGAGAGCAAATTCACCAATATATCTGATAAGGGATTAATATCCAAAATTTATAAAGAACTTACAAAACTCAACACCAAAAAACACAAACAATCCAATTAAAAAATGGGCAAAGGACCTGAATAAACACTTCTCCAAAGGGGACATACAGATGGCCAATAGACATGAAAACATGCTCAACGTCACTAATCATCAGAAAAATGCAAATTAAAACCAGAATGAGAAATCACCTCACATCTGTCAGAATGGCTATCATCAATAAATTAAAGTGCTGGTGAAGATGTGGAGAAAGGGGAACCTTTTGCACCATCGGTGGGAATGAAGACTAGTTCAACCACTGTGGAAAGTAGTATGGAGATACCTCAAAAAATTTAAAATGAGTATGCCTTTTGACCCAGTGACCCCACTTCTGGAAATATATATGAAGGACCCCAAAACACTAATTTGAAAGAACATAAGCATCCCTATGTTCATTGCAGCGTTATTTACAATTGCCAAGATATGGAAGCAGCCCAAATGCCCCTCAGTCGGTGAATGTATAAAACAATTATGGGACATTTACACAATGAAATACTACTTGGCTGTAAAAAAGAAGAAAATTTTACCCTTTGCCACAGCACAGATGGACCAGGAGAACACTATGCTAAATGAAATAAGCCAGTCAGAGGAAGACAAATACCATGTGATTTCACTCATATGTGGAATCTAATGAACAAACTGAACTAAAAAACAAAAGAGACTCATAGGTAGAGAACAGAATAACAGCTAAGTGGGGGTGGTAAGTGGGGGTGGGGGTTTAGGTAATGGAGGGACTGGGCAAAAATGAAAAAAGATTCATGGACATGGGCAAGAGTGTGGTGATGCTGGGGGAGGGGAATATAAGAGGCTAAATGGTAATGAAAGAACACAATAAAAATTTTAAAATAAAATTATTTATATATTTGTTTACTTCTTTATCTCTAATTTGTCAACTATATCCTCTAAGAGAACAGGTTCTTGGCTGTCATCTCCCCACTATACTCCTAGAGCTTAACACAGTACCTATGCTTAGTCAGTGCTTAACATATACTCCTTATATTGGTGGTGGTGGGTGTTTAAAATCAAATTGCTGAGCTTCAGTCCCAGAGATCTGATTTAATAGGTTCAAAGCAGAGCTCAGAAACCTGCATTCCTAGCAAGCATCCATCTCTTTCATGCTAAAGCAGGTAGTACGCAAATCACATTTTAAGATATAGACATACCTCCTTGTAATTGTGCTTTGCTGAGACTGAAAGCAAGATCCTCCACCAGCAAAAAGATCATGACTTGCTTTATTGTGATATTCACTTTATTATGGGGACCTGGAACCAAACCTGCAATATCTCTGAGGTACCCTGTATTCTAATCAAGGCCCTCCATCTCCAAATCTTGATTCTCCCTCTAAGACACTTTACTTAGGCCTACAGGTCCCATCCCAGTGGCTTTCCTTAATAACCCGATGGCACTGAGGATAAAATCAGGTTGCTGACCCCTGCATTTGGAGTTCAAACAGGTAACCCCTCCAGTTTCCATTTCTGCTACTCCAACAAATGCCAGGCGTTCAAACTAGCTGGTCAGCCTGGCTGGAATCCTGTCCACCTCAAAAACACCTGAGCAGATCTGGACTAAATCCAAAAGGTAAGCCAGGTAAATTTCCATGTCAGCTCACTAACAGACTTTCCAGAGGCAGCTGGGGCCAATTCATACTTGTTCTACATCCCCTCCAAATACACTTCCCCTACCCCCTCCACCCCCTCCACCCCCCACCCCCCACCCCCCAGCCACACACACAAGACAATTCTGGCACCATCTGCAAACCTCAGGCCAGAGTTCCCTTTGAAGCAACCTAGCAGCTGAGACGAAAAAAAATCTCCGAAAGGTCCACTCAGGTGACTAAAATAATAGGCACACACATAATTTAGTAACAAGGCAACCCCAAAGTCCAACCCAGAGAAATTCAAAGGCTCTACTGAAAAGTCTTATTCCATTTTTCCCATTTCTTCTCACCCTTGTTTCTTCAGAAAACACCCAATACCTTTTCCTTGACGCCTAAACTGTCATCGGGGTTGGCTTTAGGAAGTCTGGGAAAATGCCTACTTCCCTTCTACTCCGTAAGTGCCGTGATCCTGCGTTTGATTAAAGCTGCTTCTGTCCCCAAGGCTCAGATGCAAACAGCACGCTGGGACCCGTAGCCTATGAAATCACCACCACTTTCCAGTAGTAGAGCTCCCTCGTAGGCAGGAAAGATGAAGCTGCGCAGGGCCTGCGTGCGTGATCTCCGCGGCTGACAACGAGCAGTTCCAATCCCCACCCGGTTCCTGCAGAGCTTTACCACTGGGGCCGCCTGGATGGGGCGGAGTACGCTCAGGGACCCTCGCACCTGCTCCAGAAAGCAGCCGCCTCGGAGGGCGCCTCCTGCGGGGCTCCCCGCTGCTCCTGCCAGCGGGCAGCGCCTAGCTCTCAGGCGCGGAGGGAGTCATTTGAATTCACACGTCCTTGAGCCTTCCAAATTCCAGAAGCCACGGCATTTCTGGAGGTGAGGTGTGAGGACCCCCTCCCCGAAACACATACACATACTCTTCCTGTCACCCACCGGCTGCGGAGGGAGGCCCGCCCTCCCGGGGGTGTGCGCCGAGGGTGCCCCACCGACGACGCCCGGTGGCAAAGTTCCCGAGGCTCCCGGGGAAAGAGCAAAGGGGCTGAGCAGCAGAACCCAGCTGCGAAAGGAGCTGGGCGGGCAGGGCGCCCGGCAAGAGGCTCCTCGGAAGGGTCTCCCTTAAAAGCCCGACACGGGGGGCGCTGGGAATAGCCCCTCGGAAGGCGCGGGGAGAGAGCCCCGACGTGTCCTCGCCGCGTCAGGGAGCGCGGGGCCGAGGGCGCTCAGGCGGGGAAGGACCCCACAGCACCCCTTGAACTCTCGTGTCGACCGAGGGCTTCCCCACACAGGCCACTGCTGCAGCCCCGCGAGACACCCGTCGCCCCTAGCCCTTCCCTCCCATCTCCTCTGCGAGGCTTCCCGGCCCGCGGCGGCAGCGGCCCGGAACCGGGGGACGAGCTCTCACGCTCGTATGCCCATTCGCCACCTGCTCCCTCGCGCCTCTGGGGCCACAGCGCACTCACCCTCCTCATGGTGCCGGGACCGTCGCGACCGGCCTCGTGCGCCGGGTGGACAGGACCGAAGGTGGCGCAGGGCCGCAGGGGAGCGCGGCGCTGCCCCCGCCCGCACACGCGTGCGCCGCGGCCACCGAGCGGGCGGCGGCCTCCGCGGGGGCGGGGCGCGGGCAGCGGGGGCCTCCCAGCCCCGGGGACTTTCTTTCCGCGTTGAGGCGTCCCCACTTCCCGGAGCCGCTTCACCCCCTCCCGACCCACAGAGGAGGTGGTCCCCGGTGACTGCCCTGTGGTCGTCCCCAGCTCTGAGTCAGAGAAGGTTGCAGTTGAACGTTGCGGTCGACCTTTGGGGTAACCAAGTTTAAGGAGCAAGAGAGGATTGGTGGAGAACTGAGATGGAGTTCTCAGCACCTTAAAAGTACTTCTATTCTCTCTGTAATATGGGAGGATGGCCCGCTGGTGTTTAATCCTAGTCTTTATTTATTTTTATCATTTTTATTGTTATTCTATAGCGACACTATTTACCATATCCTATACTTTAGAGTCTGTGATTATCCTAGGCAAGTCCTGGGCATTATAAACCTTTTGAGGGATGGAGCCCGGTGGGGTAGGGTGAGAGTGAAGAGTGGGAAGCAGCAGATGAACCCACGGCTGGGGGGAAGACAGCTTCACGGAGCAGAGATGGTCTAGTTGTCTCCAGGTGAAGCAGCTCAGCAGGGGTAGGGGTCTGCACCCCAGTACTGCTACAGAACCCAGAAGTCTTCCTGCAAACCCCTGCTTGCAGAGCTTCCTCTTCACAGACGGCTCCCCACATCTTCTCCAAACAGCAGGGATAGTCCATCCCCAAAACCTAATGCTTCTGGGAAAAAGAGGGAGGGGAGAATATTCCTCAGGACCATGAAAACACTGCGCACCCTTGAGCCAGGGGAATGCAACATCCAAATCCTCAAGAACAAGTGTAGGATGACATGAGGTTGTGAGTGTCTTCCAGAAAGAAAGCTGGCCTTTCTCTATTTGGTTTCTATGGCTTGGCTGAACAAAGTAAATCAAACAGCACAGAACTCAAGGCAGCCTGAATTTGATGTAAACAAAAGAAAAAGTCCCTTGGTTTTTTTGTTTTGTTTTGTTTGAAAAATCTTTTGAAAAGCACACAAGGACGCTTGCATTTTCAAAAGCCGCTGTGACAGGTAAGCAGGCAGACATAAGGAGAATGCAAAGGCTTGTGCTGGGTAAACACTGCTTGCTGCCCACTGTTTTGGCTTCTACATTGCCTGGCAGATCCCTACTTATCACCACTGTCAAAGGAATACTGTTGTAATTTTCTGACATTGATGGAGTATCAGGGGCGCTATGGAGATCAAATATTAAACAGATTAAGTACATTTATGACTCAAATGAATAAAAAAGTTTTGTCCGAATTTCTCTTTGGTGCCTACCAGCACAGATAAAAGAAGGGGTGACATATATTAGGAGAAAAAGTAAAGAAAGAAAATTAATGAAGCCTGTTAAGTCATTTTACTTTAACTTATGATCTGCATACAGTGGGTTTTTTCCTTCCTTGATATGAAGCTCTTCAGATTGGCCTTTGATGTTTTGCCTTTGGGGAAATAATTAAGTGTACTTACTTATGCACCATGGGCTTTACTTATTATCATTTTAAATCCAGACAGCCCTATAAAGTGAGTACTGTGATTTCATGGATTTTTGGAGGTAGATACTAAGACTCAGAGAGGGTAAGTAATTTGCCCAAGGTCACACAGCTTGTTAGTGGCACAGCCAGGATTTGAACTCAGTCTGACTCCAGGGTCACCAATGACCATGCTTTGCTGTCCTCCTGTGCTCTGCTTCATATGAAAGGTACAGCAGTGGAAAGGTGTTACTCAAAGTAGAAACATGAACTCTTTTCATAGGTCAAACTAGTAGCTTCCCATCTCTGGCCATTAACATCTTCATTGGACTATATAAGATGTGTTAAGGACCTGTCCAGAAGTAAAGTTCTTGCTTTTGAGTATTGTCATGTGAATATATTGTGCTCAGCATTGTGGGGAATCTTAGAAACTTCATTCATTGATCTGTGTAAATAGCTTACCACAGCCCCTTGTTTTACACTGCTTATGCTGTTTCTACAACACTACCCCCCTCTCCTCCTTTTAATTAACATTCTTTGCCTTATGAATGCAATACCTAATTCAATTAATGTTAACTTTTTTTTTTACTAAACTTGAATAAGACCCCTAGTGTGAATGGGAGAGTTTCAGTTAAGTAATTGTTAGGGTGATCTTCAAGTATTAGTTAGCCAGAATAATTTTTAAATTCCCTTCAGAAACCAAGGAAATTATTCAACTGTACTGAGCAAATGACAACACATCAGATGCTAATAGAACACAAATTGCTCATCTATGGAAATCCCCATGTTTTCAATACCACCATTAACTAACTCAAAGAACCAATTTAAAAGTGAAACTAGATTGAATCAGATTTCCTCTTTTTGATGCAGGGAGAGTGAGGAGGAGGGTCTTTATTTCTTTCATATATTCAAATGAACTTCAAAGTGTTTTCATAATGAGTTATATCTTTATTTCATATTATCACACTTTCATTAGCCTTCTAAACTCAGACATATTATTTGTTTCCTTGAAACCTCCAAATATTTGAGAACATTTTATGTTTTCCCCTTTTTTCTTAATTGTGTAACAGCATCTCCACCAGTTAAAAACAACACTGATATTCAACCCTATTGATCTGCAGGCCAGCATCATAGGTTTCCTTCTTAAATACAGCAGGAAATGTGCTAGGATCTGGAGGTCAGTCTAACTTCTTCCATTAATTATTAATGTAACATACATTTGATATAAAACTGAGCAAAAATTAACCAGTTTACAATTTCACATAAATATTAGTAAAAGAGAAATGAATAATTTAGTCATTTTTGTAGATAAGAAATGTTACTGATTAACATAACTTCTTACCAGTCTGTCATCCTCCATTTGGAAATGCAGTAGTAGTAATGAGATGCTGTTTTTCCTTGTCATGTTCTTAAATTAGAACCTTCACAAGGCATCTGTTAAATACCTACTATGGGGATGTACATTATTAGTTGAATCAATTTCTATTTCCCTGAAACCAATCAAGAATATTGTCAAGGAAAAAAAAAGGTCCCAACCACACATATTGAGCACTTTATATGTCCCAGGCACCACGACAAGCTATTTTACCTGTGTCAGTCTGATTCACCCTTACAAAACTGTTAAATCCTTACCAGATAGTTATTATCTCCATGCAACAGATTGGGAAACTGAAATGTATCAAGATTAAACACTCTGGAAAGGCTGCATGGCTAATAAGTGGAGTAGATCTCACCCAAATTTGTCTGACTCCAAGGCCTATGAGAGTAACCAATGACAGGTGGGTGTTAATGTATCACAAACTCTGCTCGCTCTGGAACTTCTTCAAAGCAGTGACAATGTGGGCCAAGAAGTTTATATCCGGTAAAACTGACTTTCAAATATTTATACTAGAATAGAATGGAGTTAACTAAGAAAGGGTTCTCAAAGAAGGTGACTTCTTAGCTTAAAAAAAAAAAAAGAGTGAAGAATATTCTTGACAGGGGACATCAGAATGACCAACAATATGGTAAAAATGTAATCACAGAAGCAGCTCAAATGGTCCGAACAAGATATTGAGTTGTGTTTTAGAGACCACAGACCAAAACCACAAGCCGTGCATTCAAAGCATGTACAGAGGAGAAAACTTTGACCTCCAGGTTCACCCAGAGCAAAATTCTCACCCTTCCCCGCACCCAAAACCAGAGGACTAAGATATAATCGGAACTTGAACACTGGAACACTCTCAGAAGCAAAGGGTCCATTGTCCGGGAAGATCCAGTGCTGAAGCCCTTTCTTATAAATGGCTCTAAGTTTCTCCAGTTAAAACTTGCCCTGCCAGCATTGCCACATACTCATTTCTCCTAAACCCTTAAAACCCAACACAAACCCTGGCTTGAGGAGATAGATTTGAGAGGGGCTTCTTGACTCCTGCAAGCTGATTCAGGATTAAGTAAATTGTTCTTTCTTTTCCCAAAAGCCAATGTCATAGTATTGGCTTCTGTGCATGTGGGCAACAAATCCTTGTTTGGTAACAAATCTCCTAGGGAATCCTGGGGCACATGGCTGGGAAGTAAGCCTGGTGGAAAGTTAATGAGGGGATGGGATACTTATCAAGATATCATTATACACATTTCTTCCAATTCTTTTTTATTGCATTATCATAGTCACTCAAAAACATTCATTTATTCTGCTATAGAAGATCTGCATGATTATTATGCCATTTCCTTTTCTCTCGCCCTAGTCAAGGCCTATTTGACTTCTCTGAGCCACATCTGGGGATTGGGCACTTCACTGATTCATTCTTTTTTTTTTTTTTCTTTTCTTTTCTAGTAGGTACCCTGAAGAAGCAGGGGTAGAGTGGGAAAAGTTTACTTGTAGCCTTTGCCAGAGGAATTTGATTCTGCTCTCTCCTATGAGGATCTGTGCTGGGGTTCACGTCCTAACAGATATTGCCGAAGACAAAATTCACCCACACTTCCACTGCTAATGTTATTTACGTATTTTCATATTCCTTCCTACTCTTTGCCCAAATGCACTTCTGTTTGTAATCTGTTTACATGACTATCTATCCTGCTAGACTCTGACCTTTAGAGAAGAGACTGTCTTAATAATTCTTACATTGCTAAGACCTATCACAAACTAGGTGTTCAATACATGTTTAATAATTGAATGAATGATATTAAATCATATTGTAGCTTCTCCAAAGAAATACCAAATGGCAGATGATGCCCATGCTGCAGGAGGGCACAGAGGCCCCGGGGCCCTGGAATGGGTGGCTGTAGTGGCTTATGTGGGGGATTTGGCAGCAGCATTTGAGGCCAGGGTCATGTCTGGGTCAGGGCTGGGGCTGAGGTCACAGAGCTCGCAGAGGCAAGGCTGAGGATAAGGAGTGGATCTCCTTCACCAAGCTGAGCCACCTGGTCAAGGAAATCAAGGTCATGTTCCTAGTGAAGATGTATCTCTTTTCCTCACCTATCAAGGAATCTGAGATCAGTGACTTTTTCTGGGGGCACACCTTACGGACGAGGTTTTGAAGATTATGCTCATGCAAAAGCAGACCCACACTGGCCAGAGGACCAGGTTCGAGGTATCTGTCGCCATTGGGGACTATGGTGGACATGCTGGTCTGGGTGTTAAGTGCTCAAAGTGAGTGGCCACTACCACCCCTGAAGCCATCACCCTGGCCAAGCTCTCTGTTGTCTCTGTGCATGAGGCTACTGGGGGAATAAGACTGACAAGCCCCACATCATTCCTGGCAAGTTGACTGGTCAATGTTACTCTGTGCTGGTGGTCTCATCCCCACCAGCAGGGGAACCAGCATTGTCTCAGCCAATGGCCAGGAAGCTGCTGCTGCCGGACAGCATCAAGGACTGCTACACCTCGGACAGGGACTACACTGCCACCCCAGGCAACTTTGCCAAGGCCACCTTTGATGCCGTCTCCAAGACCTACTGCTGTCTCACCCCTGACCTCTGGAAAGAGACTGTGCTCACCAGGTCTCCCTAGCAGGAATTCGCTGACCATCTTGTAAGACCCACACCAGAGTCCCCATGCACAGGACCCAGGGGCCACCTGTGGCCAGCACCGTTTTACACAAGAAAAGTTAAAATGAGTTAAGCATAATTTAAAAATATATTTTATTCTGCTATTTTACCTCAACAAATGGTTTTCTGTATTTTTACATGGCTTTAATAATTATTTTTATTGGCTGCTTAATGCACACTTCTCATTGATATCATTTATCCCTTCATGTTGCCATTTGAGTTGTTTCTATTGTTTTGAAATTTCTTGTGAATTAGTAAGTAAGGACATGAGTTGATGTGAAGATAAATTTGAAGAAGGATAATGTGAACGTGGTCAACCAAGTGGTCCAGAGGTAGGGAGACCAGTTAGGAGGCTCACCTCAGTCACACAAAATGGAGCTGATGAGGTGACCAAGGCCAGGTGTAGAAATGCAAAGGGAGAAACAGCTTCTGCATCCACTTATAAAGCTGGCAAGCTATTACCCTGAATGGAGCTAAATGTATGACAGATGGGGGTGCAGTGGGGTGGGGGTGGGGCATTTTCCTGTGATGAAGAGCATTGTTTTAGCAGCACCTTGGACAGCTCCCGGGTTGTCAGCGGCTCTGGGTGGTATTGTTGTCAGTGATGGCTCCCTTTAATAACAATAAAAAAGTAAATAAAATTTACTGAGCATGTACTCAATGAAAGCTTTGCATGCATTAATATATTTAATTCTTTTAATGAAACAGGCAGAAAAAGTCATATAATATCCCTCAAAGTCATACAAATAGCAAGAGGCAGAGCTAATTTCTGAACCCAGAAGTCTGGATCCAAAATCCATTATACTATACTGTAAAAGATGATTACAATTAAGTATGATAAGTTTTATGACAGAAAAGTACAAAAGAGGGGCTCCAAAGTACACAATGGAGGACAAGGAAAGGAGAAGTATTCTGGGAAAGCTTCCCAGAGAAAACAACACTGGTACGAGTTTTCAAGGATGAATGGGATTTAATTAGAGCAGATGGCCAATAGGCCCCCTGCATTGAGAAGGGTTCTGAGTCTGATCCAGGCTTACAAAAAGCCTCCCATGAACAACTAACAAATGAGATAGAAAAAGGCAGGAGACTTGAGACTAGGGAGGTAGGTGGGCCACATAATGAAGGATCTTGGATATAAGTTAAGAAGTTTAAACATTTTCCCAAAAAGCTATGATAAACCACCAGAGAGTTTAAAGCGAGATGTGGCAGGATACAACTTGCACTTTAGAAAAAGCTTTCTAAAACTTCAGGGTAAAGGTAGAGTAAAAGATCACAGATTCTCCTTCTAATACCTAATGTGATTAACAAAAACAAGCTCAGAGACAGGGCAACAAACTCACCCTAGATAGGTGGGCAGAGGGGCAAGGAGACTCTATCCATACTATGTAACAGTTACGAAAAGATCTAGTTGGAGCTGACCCTACTGAACAAGAGGGAGATGTAAAGAAATTACATGATGACAGACAAAAAAGGGAGGGGAGGAATGGAGAGGAGGGAAAAATGATGGGTGAACTATGAAAAAACCAGTCTGGAAGAAAATACAACTCCAAGATACAAGAGATCCCTAGGGAATGCCTTGCACTAAAAAGACCTTAATAAGAATATGAATCTGAGAAAAGACCTCAAAACTGAGATGATAAATAACAGAAAAGAGTAAAAGGATATTTCAGAGCTAAGGAAATGAATCAAGAACTGAAACACCATTATGTATCTAATACATAAATTAGAAATGTCAAATAACAGGAAAGACATGATTGAAAATTGAATTAATGGCATGGATAAAGAGCTTGAGATAATTATGACAAATACAAAGGGAAAACACAGAGGGGGTAAAGCAATTAGTGAGAAGATAATAAGAGAACCTGGAGATAATCAAACATAAGAATAATTGGTGTCTCTAACTGGTGTAGAAAATCCAACAAATGCAACAAAATACACATTCAGTAATCCAATAAAGGAATGTTTTTCATAAAATGAAGAAAGAACTGAGTTTGCAGAGGAAAATTTCTACAGTATGCCAGAAAAAGTTAAAAAAAAACAAACAAACCTCCTTTGAACAAACATCAAGACATAGTCATATTACACTACAAATTGTCAAGGGACAATGATTATTTAGCATTGGGGCAGAAAAGGCAAATCATCCATGGAGGTGGATAGGATGGATACAAATATTTCCAAACACCTCAATGCTAGAAGACAATGAAGCAATGTCAACAGTTTAGAGAGATAAAAGTATGACCTAAGAATATTAGCCCTGGCTGGTGTGGTCCAGTGCTGGCCTGCAAACTGAAAGGTTGTCAGTTTGATCCCCAGTCACGGCACATGCCTGGGTTGCAGGCCAGGTCCCCAGTTAGGGGCGTGCAAGAGGCAACTGATCGATGTCTCTTTTGCACATTGATGTTTTTCTACCTCTTTCTCCTTCTCTTCCCCTCTCTTTAAAACATAAAGAAAGAAAAGAAAATAAAGAATATTATATACCTTATCACAGGGAAATGTCTTAAGTATGAAAGAACTCAAGAGAATAAAACACTTGAGTCTTTCTTGAAAAAATAAATACAACTAATAAGGACAAGGAGATGAATTTCACCAAGGTAACAGGTGAGAGTACTGATGATAACCAAGTAAGCTATTTAAATACAGAACTAAAACCAAACAGCTAATTGAATTCTACCTGTGAAACAAAATGTAAATGTTACAAATCCTGGTAAAGTAAAAATAATAAAAATATATTTTAAATCATGTGGTAGGAGAAGGAGAGGGTGAAGAAGTAAATTACCTCACTTTCATGTGCAGAAAACCAATTGTGATTATCTAAAATTGAAACACAAATCAAGAGAAATGTCATAATTTTGACCTTTTAATTATTTCCTAATTTTTTCTTTACTTCAAGAATGTCTTGAAAAACACCTCTCCCATGGTTGAAAATAAAGTTATCTGAAATTTAATTTAATTTACTTTTAGTTTTTTCTTCCATAAAAGTAAAACTTAAATTTAATATTTTAATTAAAATAACTTTGATTAAATAATTGTAAAATTCTCTTTCATTTCCTACCCATATATATATTAATATAGAGAGACCACTTGAATTATGTTAATTTATTATTTTTTGGGGGGTGAGATTTGTTCCCCAGTTTTATTGAGATATAACTGACATATAATATTGCATTCATTTAAGGTATACAACATATTGATTTGATAACTGTATATATTGCAAAATGATTTTTACAATAAGTTAACATCCATCACCACACATAGTTACAATGGCAAGATTTCTTTTTTTGGAGGGTAGTGAGTTTTGAGAAATGTTCTGCCTCTCTTCTTTGCAGCTTAGTGCCTGAAACTTTTGGTAAGGAATGCTTTTATTTTAAAAAACAATCCCCCTTTTAAATCATAAATGAATATGGCTGCTCTCTATGATTTAACCTGGAAAGATGTCCATGATGTATTGCTGAGTTGAAAAAGCTGGTTTCAAAACTGCATCTTCAGTCTGATCTGAGTTAGGTAAAGCCTACATATTGTACATGCTTCTGTATGCATCAAAAAGTCTACAAATACCAAAATTTTAACAGTATTTATCACTGAAGCTGGAGTAGAGAATTAGGGATGGGGATGGCTTATAATTCTTCAGTATAATTTTTTAAACTTTCTTACTCGAAAATATAATACAGATACAGACATAAGCAAACAACAAATGTGTAGCTTTTTAGGTTACTAAGGTGAACATTCTTGCATCCTCCACCCAAGTCAACAAATACACCTAGCCAGATAACGCAGAAACCCCTGCTGTGCTGCACCCCCACGCATCCCCACAAAAGTAAATATTATCCTGACTTTTTAAGTACTACTTTCCTTATATATTTTATAGTTTATCACTCAAGTGTGCATGCATTTCTGGATGTCTTATCCGTTTAAAAACTTTTGATATGCTGTTTAAGTCACTTGGCATCCATATCTTTTCCTGTAGTTGTTGAGGAACCCCAGGGCATTCATCTTGTTGAGTTTCCCACAGTCTGGGTTTTGCTGTTTGCACAGTTATGATGCACTTCAAATGGTTCCTCTGTCCTCCAACTTTCCTACAAAATGACAGCTGGATCCAGATTCTCTTTGATAAGACCGCAGGTGGTATTGCATCTTTATCAAGAGACATATCATGTCTGGTTGTCTCTTTTTTGGTGATCTTAGCAGCTGTTGATCAATACTTCAATCCAGTGACTTTTTAAGGGTTACAAACTAAAGGTTTCTATATACCTAAGTTAAAAAACAATAATAATTTAAAAAAATTTTTAATTCTACATTTCCTTTTTATTTATCAATTGAAATGCTTTCATATGTTTACCTGGTGTTAGTTTATGCAGAAAAGGCAAGATAAATGTTTGATTGTATTTATTTATTTACCAATTTTCAAGATAATGAATTAGTTCCCTATCATTTCCTGAGAGTAATCAGTTATTTTAAAAATATTTGCATGAATTCATGAATTTAAACATGTTTGATGGATTTTAATTAATTGTAATGAATATCCTTTCTGCAAGATCACATTGGACCATCTTTGGCCAGCAAGAGCCTCTTCCATTCACCTGAGGTTTTTCTGCTATGCCACTAGAACTCTTTGATCCCTCCCTTGCTACAAGGTCTGACAAAATTTTCTAGCTCATGTAGTATGTTTCCTGTCTTAGGTAGGAATCATTGGAATCAGCTATTTCTCTGAGAATCATCCATGTCTTTGAGAAACTTTAACTTTATTTATTGGTAAATGACATTTCAAGACCACCATTTTGGTACTAAGGATGCTCCATGTTGCTGCCTTGGTCACAAGATCTTTAGGCTTCTCAGAGGACAGAGCTAAGACTATAAGACCACACCCACACATTCTATACACTAGAGAATATATATTATACATAGGGAGAGAGTTTTGTGTGATATAGACATATAGATATACTAATACTTCCAATATACATTTGTGTTTATTTTTATTTAACCTCATTTGTATTATATCTATATCTTCTTTTTTTCAAATGAGAATCCTGGTCCTTAAGAACACAAGGGATTATAGAATTAGAATATCTATATTTGCTTGTTTAATTTATCCCCAAACTGTCTCAGAATAGCAATACTAATACTACCCAATATTACTGCTGAAAACATTTAAGAACATTTTTGCATTTAATCCCCCTATTCTACCCCCTCACTTTTTAAAATAGTTGTACAATATCTGCATTATATGGTCATATAGCCATTACATACTATACTCTCACCACCAGTCTCTCCTGTCTGAAGTTTGTTCCCAAGTAACACCCTATGAACAATATTCCCTGAGTTCTTGAATGTTGATAACAGTTTGGCTGATGATTACCCTGGCTGGTCAGTTTTGAGAGTTCATAGGGGCTGGACTGCTCCAGTTCCTTCAATTTTTACAACAAAATCATTCTACTCTCTTGCTGTTGGAGTTGGCAAACCTCTTCTCAGTTATAGCTGCTATTCTCCAAATGGCCTGCCTTGCTTTCCAGTGGATGCCTGTTGACTCTTTTAGGCTTCTCCTGATCTTGGATCCATCAGATACTCTACAGATCCGTCTGGTTTCTTTTGCACAGATGTTAATACCACGCAGGTCTTTGTGCACTTGGGGATTTTTTTTTTGGGGGGGGCAGGGGTGCTATCTTGTCACCTGTATTTTTTCCTATGTATTCATGGGTTTTGGGGTTAGCCATCTAGTTGCTTTCTCTGTCTTCATTTGGAGATTCAGAGAAAAAAAAACTATGCTACTGCTACCATCTTCCTAGCTCATTTTATGTTATTATATATTTACATCAAGTATGTTTATGTGGGGAGAAGGCAACGATATTTCTATTTTGGAAAAAAAAAAGAAAGATAAGTTTGGCTACGTTGTATTGGATGGCTTTGAGGGAATTAAACAGATACCATCGACTGGGATGCACTAGTACAGCTGTACCATTGTTAAAATATTTAACTACTTCCCTTTCAATTAGTAAGTAGCCACTGTTTCAACTTCAGTGCCCTTCCATTAAATGTCCCTTCCTTATATCTCCCCACCCTGTTTAACAGGAAATAAGAGTTAATGTCTATCACAGGAGGGGTCCTTCAGGATCCTGTTCTAAACAAGTGACTAATTGGTCAGTGCCCATGTCATATTGTTGGTTAACTATTTTGAACATTATAGACCCTACAAGATTTGAAGATGGGTCATACAACAGTTGAAGGGGCTTGGTAAAACATGAAGATGATGAGTGTGTGCTCTCTCAATGGGCCTCAATTGAATAGTTCAACCAACATTTCTTAAGCACTTCCCATGTGCTAGGAACTGTGAAAAGCTGTGAGGGTACAAAGAAAGTAAGACAAAGTTCTTACCATTGAGGAGCCTGTAATGTACTGGCCAACCCGAGGGGCTACTTGTCCACTGAAGAGGGTTCCAATTTTGCCATATTGCATTGTAAAGCTCAGCCCCTGAGCAGAAATGAGAGGAGGAAGAAAAATATAGACCTAATAGATAATCTTGCTCTTAAGCCATCACCTTAACAGGCTCAAATCGCTCTACCTTTGGAACAGTGACTGCAGTGAGAGGCTGGGCAGTTAATTAAAACATGTGGTAAATAATCCTGGCAAGGAACGCTCTGTCCTTGTACCTAATGAATCAAGCGGTCTCCTTAGACAAAGAAGTCTGGATCCTTATCTACAGAGTGAATCAGTTACTTAACTATTCATGTTCTATGTCCTAATTGGACTGTCAATGCTTTCTTTGAATATGGAGGAAAAAGAGATCTGCAAGAAAAGCCGGTTGGAAACATAGAGTTTGTCTAAATAATAACTGCTACAGTTTTTCTTGAGAAATATTTGTATACTCAGGAATGCAAAGCAATTGAGGAGCTGCTCTGATTTTTGTTTGCTCAGTTACTCTAAGCACAAATCTATTGGAGGAAAAAAAGTAGTGCTAGCTACTCACTCTCAGAGTCCAAAAAGCACCATAAGGAAAAAGAAATTTGCTTACCATCTTCATTCCCCTGAAGTCAATTAATTTTTAATGATTACATGTATTAAAAAATATGTATTAAGCACCTACTATGTGTCAAGTGTAGTCCCTACTGTTATTCAATTGCACATTACCCATCAGGGAAATTAATATGTAGGAATCATTGGTGTAAAGTTTAGCCTTGCCTCTGTAGAAGAGGTATAGAAATTCAGTTGGTCCCACAGTAGCAGTAATACTTAAACAGGAACCAGATATATTCTGAGTAAGACAAAATTGTTTACATGTTCAGATGGGACTTCCAAGAGAATGAACACAGTCACAGCAGCTTGATTAGTCTGTAGAGCTTATGATGCATTTGGGAACCTCCTACCTCAGAGTCTGCTTCCGAAGCAGAAGAATCAGACCCTACAAATTGTCATCTTACAAAATGAGAATTTTATGTTGGCAGTTCCTACCATTAACTTCTAGTAATACAATGGTTTGCAACATGGGAAGAGGATGTATCAGAAATCTTAGTACAGAGGCAGAAGGAAATGAAAGGAGCGCTTTCACATGACACATTCCTTCTCAATGAGAGATTCTTATATGAAAATGCTTAAGAGCACAGGCTTTGGAATCAAATTCAAATCCTGGCTCTAATACTTACTAGTAATATGACCCTGGATAAATTAGGTAGTCACTATATGACTGACTCCGTTTTGCATCTGTGAAATGGAAACAATGACATTCATAATACCTGTTCATTCATCTATTTTGAGGGTTAAATGAGTTAACATATATACAGCAGTGAGAAAAATGCCTCTCTCCCTGCTGCTTCTTGCTGACCTAAGTCAACCATCCTAGGGAGTGAGTGCCCCAAGCCTCAGATCATCATAGAATCAAGAATCAAGAGCGGGAAGGAAGGAATCTGGGAGGACATCTGCTCTGGAATCCTCTCTCTGAAACCTAGGCCCAAGTCACCTGGTTCCTACTTGAATAGTATACCCTACTGATAGGGTTTCTTCCCCAATGAAAAACCTGTTTTATCACTGGACATTTGAAAGGTCTTCCTTGAATTGAGCCAGAGTCTTATTCCTATTTCCTCTGTCTGTTGGAATTGGAGATAACAAGTTTATTCATATTCTTTTAAATAATGGAGGACAGCTGGCTAATCGTATACAACTAAGCACATGGGCTCTAGATGCAGATTGCATGGATTGAATATCAGCTTCCCCATTTATTGGTTCTCTGATCTTGGGCAACTTAAATTTCCTGTACCTCAGATTCATCGTTTGTGTAATGGTCATGCTAATACCACCAATCTCATAGGGTTGTTGTGAGGATTGAATGAGATATGTTAAATAAACTTGGTACATAAGACTCAACGAATGTCATCAATGATGCTGATGCTGTCGAAATCTCCTTTGGGCATTTGCTTCCTCAGGCTAAACATCCCCATTTACTTCTTTGATACAGCAATTTGTAATAGCCCTCAGCCCCCTCCTCTGAGTGAGTTCCAGTCACCGATATTCTTTTCCAGGATTCCAGCTCCAATATTCCTCTTTCATTGTACCCCTAGGCTGAAGCCACGGTCTCTTGTCAGTTCCAGCCCACAAAGACCAGCTCTCTCTTGTTTGTGTATTTGTTCATTTACTGATTCATTCATAAGTGATTTTAAGTATCTGTATTTTTATAAATGGGTTCTAGGAGAGAGTTGGCTTTTTTAGTGTCCATATCACAGTTTTGACTCACACTGAACTCACAGTGGACTAAACCAGGGGTTGGCACACTTTTTAATAAAGAACCAGATGGTAAAAACAGAGTGAGGCAAAAGTAAGTTTGCAGTTGTTTGTATGGAAAATTATATAAGAATGAACTCTGGGAAGTTCAGATCAATCTAAGAAGCAGCAACAAACGAGAAGAGTCACAAAAATGGGGAGACAGAGAAACAAGCCACCATCAGAAGGAAAGATAGAATCCCCAGAAGGAGTGCTAAGTGAAATAGAGGGAAGCAAACTATCGGATATGGAAATCAAAATATGGATTATAGGGAAGCTCAATGAGATCAACGAGCTAAAAGAAAACTACAAATCACTCCAGGGAAACTACAAGGAACTCCAGAGAAACTAAAAGGAACTTACTGAGAATTACACTGGCATGAAAAAAGACATAGAAGCTATCAATAAGAGCCAGGAGGAAATGAAGAATACAATTTCTGAATTGAAAAACACAGTAGAAGGAATTAAAAGCAGGCTACAGGAAGCAGAAGATTGGATCAGCGAGCTGGACGACAACATAGACAAAAACTCCCAGACGGTGCAACAAAATGAAAAAAGACTGAACAAGAATGACGAGGTTTTAAGAGAGCTGAAGGACAATGTGAAACAGAATAATATTTGTATCATAGGAATTCCAGAAGGAGAAGAGGAGCAAGGGATAGAAAACCTGTTTGAAAAACTAATGACAGAAAACTTCCCTAAATTGATGAAAGAAAGAGTCACACAAGTCCAGGAAGGACAGGGCCCCAATGAAGATGAACCCCAACAGGCCCACCTCAAGACACATCATAATTAAAATGGCAACATTCAAAGACAAAGAGAGAATCCTAAAAGCAGCAAGAAAGAAACAGCTAATAACATATAAGAGAGCTCCAATAAGGCTATCATCAGATTTCTCAGCAGAAACACTACAAGCCAGAAGGGAATGGCAAAAAATATTCCAAGCAATGAAAAACAAAGACCTACAACCAAGACTACTTTAACCAGCAAGGCTCTCATTCAAAATGGAAGGTGAAATAAGGCGTTTCCAAGACAAAAGAAGGCTAAAAGAATACATCTCCACCAAACCAGCATTGCAAGTGATGCTAAAGGGTGTGCTTTAAGGAGATGAAGGAACAGAGAGAGACAGAGAGAAACAGAAGTACAAAGGGGGAAAATGACCATGAATAAGTACCTGTTGATAATCACCTTAAATGTAAATGGAATTAAATGCACCAATCAGGACATAGGGTAGCTAAATGGATTAGAAAGCATGACCCACATATACGCTGTCTACAAGAAGGACACCTCAGAACAAAAGATCTACACAGACTGAAAGTGAAGGGATAGAAAAAAGTATTTCAAGCAAATGGACATGAAAAAAAAAAGCTGGGGTAGTAATACTTATATCAGACAAAACAGATTTCACAGCAAAGGCCATAAAAAGAGACAAAGAAGGACATTTCATAATACTTAAGGGAAAAATCCATCAAGAAATATAACCCTTGTAAATATATATGCACCCAACATAGGAGCACCCAAATATATAAGGAAAAATTTGAAAGACTTCAGAAAGGATATAGACAGCCACACACTCAGAGTAGGGGACTTTAACACCCCATTGTCAACAATGGACAGATCTTCGAAGAAAAGAAAAACCAAAGATATTGAGGCATTGAACAACACTCTAGATCAAATGGACTTAGTTGATATATATAGAACTTTTCACCCCAAAGAAGCAAAATATACATTCTTTTCAAATGCACATGGAACATTTTCAAAGATAGACCACATGGTGGGATACAAAACAAGCTTCAACAAATTCAAGAAAATTGAAATTATATCAAGCATCTTCTCAGATCACAATGACTTAAAACTGGAAATCAACCTCAAGGAAAAACTCAAAAACATTCAAACTAATGGAGAATGAATAACATGATATTAAATGATGAATGGGTTAACAATGACATCAAGGAAGAAATCAAGAAGTTTCTGGAAACAAATGATAATGAACACACAACAACCCAAAACCTATGGGATACAGTGAAAGCAGTCCTGAGAGGAAAGTTCATAGCAATACAGGCCTACCTAAAAAGGATAGAAGAACCTCTAAAAAAAAAAATCTAACTCTTCAGCTACAAGAACTAGAGGAAGAACAACAAACAAAGCCCAGAGAGAGTAGAAGGAAGGAAATCATCAAAATCAGAGCAGAATTAAATGATATAGAGACTAAACAAACAATTCAAAAGATCAACAAAACTAGGAGATGGTTCCTTGAAAAGATAAACAAAATCCACAAGCCTTTAACCAGGCTCATCAAGAAAAAAAGAGAAAGGACCCAAATAAATAAAATCAGAAAGGAAAGAGGAGAAATCACAACTGATACCACAGAAATACAAAGGATTGTAAGAAATTATTACAAACTGTATCACAAGAAATTTGACAACCTAGATGAAATGGACAAATTTCTGGAAACATGTAATCTTCCAAACTGAATCAAGAAGAAGCAGAAAGCCTGAACAGACCAATAACACTAGTAAAATTGAAGCAGTAATTAAAAAACCCCCGGCACACAAAAGCCCTGGACCAGATGGCTTTACAGGTAAATTTTACAAAACATTTAGGAAAGAACTAACTCCTATCCTTCTCAGACTATTCCAAAAAATCCAAGAAGAGGGAAGACTCCCAAACTCGTTCTATGAAGTCAGTATAACCCTAATCCCAAAACCAGGTCAAGACACAACAAAGAAAGAAAACTACAGGCCAATATTGCTGATGAGCATAGATGCTAAAATCCTCAATAAAATATTGGCAAACCAGATCCAGCAACACATTAGAAACATCATACACCACAATCAAGTGGGATTCATCCCAGGGATGCAAGGATGGTTTAATATTCACAAATCAATAAATGTAATACACCACATAAACAAAATGAAAGACAAAAACTACACGATCATATCAATAGATGCAGAAAAAGCATTTGATAAAGTACAACACACATTTATGATGAAAACTCTCAGCAAAATGGGAATAGAGGAAGCATACCTCACATAATAAAGGCCATATATGAGAAACCTGAAGCCAACTTCATACTCAAAGGGCAAAAACTTAGCGCATTCCTCCTGAGGTCAGGAACAAGACAAGGATGTCCACTCTCTCCACTCCTATTCAACATAGTTTTGGAAGTTCTAGCTGCAGCAATCAGACAAGAAAGAGAAATAAATGGCATCCAAATTGGAAAAGAGGAAGCAAAACTGTCATTATTTGCAGACGACATGATAGTGTACATAGAAAACCCTATAGACTCCACTAAAAAACTACTCAACCTAATAAGTGAATTTGGCAAAATAGCAGGGTACAAAGTCAATATTCAGAAATCAAAGGCATTTCTGTACATCAACAATAAAATATCAGAGATAGAAACTAGAAGAAAATCCCATTTACCATAGCAACAAGACAAATAAAGTACCTAGGAATAACTTAACCAAGGAGGTAAAAGACCTGTACTCAGAAAACTACATGACACTGAAGAAAGAAATTAAGGAAGATACAAATAAATGGAAGCATATACCATGTTCACGGATGGGAAGAATCAACATCATTAAAATGTCCATATTACCCAAAGCAATTTATAGATTCAATACAATCCCTATTAAAATACCAATGACATATTTCACAGACCTGGAACAAATACTTCAAAAATATATATGGTACCAAAAAAGAGCCCGAATAGCCATAGCAATCTTGAGGAAGAAGAACACAGTAGGAGGAATCACAGTACCTGATATCAAGCTATACTACAAGGCCACAGCAATCAAAACAGTCTGGTACTGGCATAAGAACAGACATATAGATCAATGGAACAGAATAGGGGGCCCAGAAATACACCCAGGTCTTTATGGTCAACTAATATTTGACAAAGGGGGAAATGAACATCAAATGGAGTGAAAAGAGCCTCTTCAACTAATGGTGTTGGGAGAACTGGACAGGGACCTGCAAAAAAATGAAACTAGACCACCAACTTCCACAATACACCAGAATAAACTCAAGATGGATTAAAGACTTAAATGTAAGTCGTGGCACCATAAAAGTCCTAGAGGAAAATATAGGCAGAAAGATTTTAGATATACTGTGTAACAACATTTTCACTGATATATCTCCTAAGGCAAGGGAAATAAAGGAAAGAAGAAACAAATGGGACTACATCAATCTAAAGAGTTTCTGCTCAGCAAGATGAAAAGAGAACCAACCATATGGGAAAATATATTTGCCAATGATACCTCAGACAAGGGACTGATCTCCAAAATATATAAAGAACTTATATGACTCAACACCAAGAAGACAACAACCCAATTAAAAAATGGGCAAAGTACCTGAACAAACACTTCTCCAAAGAGGACATACAGAGGGTCCATAGACATATGAAAGAATGCTCAACATCACTAGCCATCTGAGAGATGCAAATTAAAATCTCACACCAGTCAGAATGGCCATCATCAACAAATCAACAAACAAGTGCTGGCGAGGATGTGCAGAAAAGGGAACCCTAGTGCACTGCTGGTGGAAATACAGACTGGTGCAGCCACTGTGGAAAACAGTATGGAATTTCCTCAAAAGAACTAAAAATGGAACTGCCTTTTGAACCACCAATTCCATTAGTAGGATTATATTCAAAAAAATCCTGAAACACCAAATTCAAAAGAACCTATGTACCTCTATGTTCATAGCAGCACTATTTACAATAGCCAAGTGCTGGAAACAGCCTAAGTGTCCATCTGTAGATGAGTGGATCAAAAAAACTGTAGTTCATTTACACAATGGAGTACTATGTAGCAGAAAGAAAGAACTTCTACCACTTGCAACAACATGGATGGAACTAGAGAGAATTATGCTTAGTGAAATAAGCCAGGCAACGAAAGAAAAATACCTTATGCTGTCACCTATTACAGGAAACTAATGAACAACACGAACAAATGAGCAAAATTGAACCAGAGAATACAACAAGGATGCCAACCTGTTAAACCAAGCACGCTGTTGTATGGGGACAGCCAACTGACCTCGAGTCTGCACAATCCTTCTCCATGTGGGAAGGTCACCCTCCCCTCCACACCCCCACTCTTATTAAGGATTTCTGGACCCAAGGGTAGGTAGGACGATGACCATGCTCAGTTTGAAGCAGCTAGAGGAGCGCAAGACCTTCACCCATTGTCTTTTATAATATTATAAAGAGTCTTAAGTCTGAGGGGGCAGGTAATATGGGAAAGGGTGAAGCCAGAGAACTTGTATGCAGGACCCATGGGCATGGATGGGGGAGTGGGATCGCTGGGGGAAGGGGGTGCTGGGCAGAGGGGAGCAAAGGGGAAAAATTGGAACTATTGTAACAATATAATCAGTAAAATATACTTACAAAAAAAAGAGAATAAACTCTGTGTTCCACATATTCACAACTGTAAACCTACTTTTGCCCCACTCTGTGTTTTTGACTTTGCAGTCTTTTTGGTCTCTGTTGCTGTAGCAGGAAAGCAGGCACAGACAACACATAAATCTTTATTTACAAAAACGGGTACCAGCTAAATTGAGCTGATGAGCCATAGTTTGCCAACTTCTGAACTAAAGCAGATTGCATAAGTAAGTTTTAAAAAATATATATGATCCAGCAATTCCACTTCTGGGTATTTATTTCAAAAATAAAATAACTATCTTAAGAAGATATCTGCACCCTCATGTGCATTGTAGCATTATTTACAATAGCCAAGATGTGCAAACAACCTAAGTGAGGGTTCATCAATGGATGAGTGGGTAAACAAAATGTCATACACATACACACAAAAACATACAATGGGATATTATTTAGCCTTAAAAATGAAAGAAATATTGTCATTTGCAACAACACAATGGAACTTGAGGGCATTACGCTAAGTAAAACAAGTCAGGACAAGAAGCACAAGTACTATATGATATCACTTATATTTGGAATCTAAAAAAAAAAAAGCAAAACAAACAAACAAACAAACAAACAAAAACTCATAGAAATAGAGAACAGATTGGTGGTTGCCAGAGGTGAAAGGTAGGGAGTGGGCAAAATGGGTGAAGGGGGTCAAAAGGTACTGACTTCCAGTTACCAGATGAATACATCCTGGGGATATAATGTACAGTATAGTGACAATAGTTAACAATACTGCACTGTATATTTGAAAACTGCTAAGGGAATAGATCTTACCTGTTCTTATCACCACTATGTGTAGTGATAAATATTAACTAAACTTCTTGCCGTGATCATTTCTCAATATACACACATATCAGATTACTATGCTGTACATATAAAATTAATACAATGTTATATGTCAATAATATCTCAAAACATTTTTTAAATGTCCTTGTTTTCCCACCCTTTTCCCCCTGCCCAGCTTGTTTTGTTTCTTTAACACACATACAAGGTCCTTCATTGACCTCAGTTCAGCTTTATTCTGTTGGACTTAGCCCATCCTCTACCTTGCCAAGACCATTTTGCCACTATCCAAAGTAACTCCTCGCTCTCTTAACTTTTTGCCATCTTCTGGTCATACATGTGCCTTTTATATCTTCATCAAAGTAACTGATTAAAATGTTAAACAGGAAAGGTCTGGGGACAGAGCCTTAAAACATTCAATATGTAATTTCCCTAATTGTTAACTCTGCTGTATTCTTCAGAATTCAGTCCAGTGCAGTTTCCAGGAAGCTATCTTTACAACCGCCCTCCATCCCAAGCCTTCCTGTCGAGACAGAGGAGGATGCCTATGTTAGTCTGGGTTATCCAGAGAAACAGAATAGGATATCTATCTCTCTAAAAAGATTTGCTATAAGAAATTGGCTCACAGGATTGTGGAAGCTAAGAAATTCAAGATCTGTACTTAGCAAACTGGAGACTCAGGAAAGCCAATGATATAAGTTCCAGTTCAAGTCCAAGTCTAAAGGCAGGAGGAGACTATTCAGCTCAAAGACAGTCAAGGAGAGAGAAGGAGAGAGACAGACAGACAGACAGGCAGAGACAGAGGGAGAGACAAGGAGAAAGAATGCTTTTTCTTCCATATAGGCCTTCGGTGGTTGGATAATTAATGCTCACTCATACTGGGGAGGGCAATCGGCTTTATTCAGTCTACTGATTCAAATGCTGGTTTAATCCAAAAACACCCTCACAAACACCCCAGAATAATGTTTAACTAAACATCTGGACACTCCTGGCCCAGTTGTTGAAAAATAAAATTAACCATCATAATGCTCTCTGGATGCAGCCTGTGATACCCTTCACATACCTCTATTGTAGCTCTGTCATGGCTCTGTAATTGTCTTCCCCACTGGATTACATGCTCCATCCTAAGGTGTGGCCCAGAGTCAGTGCTCAATAAATGTTGGCAGAATGAATGAATGTATGGCTTTGTGTATGTCTTCCTTAGCTTCTTCTTTTCTTCAAAAATTACTTCTCTCTTATTGTCTTCCTTTGAAGACCAGCTAGGTTACTGGAATTTGATTAACAAGCAGGAGATAAGGCATAAGTGAGAGATAACAGCTTGATGTACCATCTCTTCTAGGATTGCCTGGAAAGTTATATCTTATTTAATAAGGGTGTCTCAAGTCCTTCTTGCAAAGATAAAGATACTATGGCAATTTCGGTCACCATGAAAAAGATTTTAGAGAAAGGATGTGAATATTTTATCCTCCTTCTCAAATCCTACCATGTTGTCTTATCCTTATCAGATCTTTGCATAAAAAAGCCTGACTGAACACAGATTCCTTGAAAAATATACATAAATGTTTATGGATTACAAATAATATTAATAAATAACATCGGTAGCTTAGAGATTTCTTTCAGGCCGTCTCCATAGAGTCTCTAACAAAGAAATTCATATCCTCATCTTTGAAACCAATATCATGCTGTTCATTTACTATAAAAATGCCTATCTGGAAATCTAGTCTCATCCTGAGAATAAACAATAATAAATAAAGAGAGCTGATGTTATGTTGTTGTCATTGATAATAAACTATTGAAAATTAGTGCATATTTTATTCTCACTGGTTATGGGGTAGATCAATCCTTTACTCTGAAATACTTAGAGTGATTTGACTTCTCTTTAACTAGAAATTTGATACAGAATTGTCTTTGTCACTAGCATTTGAAAACTGAGGGTTACCTGGGGTGTTTTCCAAACATAGCTCCCTCAGCTCCTTAAAAATAGGGTGAGGCAAGAGTAGGTTTACATTTGTTCATATGGAAAATAATAGAATAATTAATAAACAATAATACAAGAATAAGCTGTATTTCATGTTCTCACAACTGTAAACCCTGTATATTTCATCTTTAAATGAGAATAAGGGTTGTAAACTGATGACTTCAGGGCCAAATATAATTTGAAGAGATGTACAATGTTGTCTCCCATCCTTCCTTCCTCCTTCCCTGCCTCCCTCTTTCCCTTCCTTCCTCTTTCCCTTCCTTTTTGTTATAAAATTGACTTTCTTTTAGCAGAGTGTGTACTGCCCCATTATCCCAGCTTCATCGATTCCCTATTACCCTGCACCAAGTAATTTTACACATTTAAATTACTTTCCTGGCCCTGGAAGGCATTTGAGTTTTAGATCCCTACATTTGGGACATTGAACAATTTACAAAAAAAGAGGGATCATTATAAATGCTATTATTTTAGAGTATTTACTATGGGTGGGCACTATTCTCTATGCACTTTCCATATGTTATTTCAGTTTCCTATGACTTCATGAGCCTAAGAAAGAGTAACTAGCCCAGAGCCGAGAGCTGGTGAATGGCGGAGCCAGGCCTTGTGTCCAGGCCTCTGCAGCGTGAGCCACCACCACCAACTTGGTGAAAATGGGTGTTAGTCAGAAGCAGTTCCACCTGATCTTCTCTAGTTTTAAAAAGTTAAGGAAAGGATGACAGAGGTCTTAACCCATAACTGGTTCTGAAATCTAAAACCTGGAAAAGAGAAGCAATGGACAAACCCCAGGACAAAACTGTAAAAACTCCCTAGATTTTAGGAGGAAAATTTTTTAAAGATCAGAATGAGAGTTTTTCTGAGGCTATCTTTAAATTCACTGATCTTATGTGCATGGGTATATACACTATATTTTATTTCATTAAAAATGTTTCTATTATACCAGATCCCAAGTGTAAAATTTTATTTTTCTGAGGTCAGTGCAGGCAGAGCACCAGAGATTTTCATTAGCAGCTGCGTATTCAGAACCAGAACCAGAATTAGATGGCAGGAAACTGGCTGTGTTTTAAAATTCCAGGCTAATCAACCCTCAGTGGCAACATGGGGCTTCTTTCCCTTGTTGTTTTCCTAACAGGGATCAATGTGGGTGAGATAATAATGGCCCCACAAACTTCTGATCTTGTTATGTCTTTAGGAAGGACAATCTTCCCTTAATTTTCTGGTCATCAGGGCCAACTGCTGTGCTCCACACGGAAATATGGAGGCACAATCCTCATCCTCCTGGAGCTTAGGATCTAGGGGCAAGTGCTCTCCTTTTGAATCCCATGTTTCCAAAATTTCAAATATTTCAGACAATCATCTTCAAGCATGGAGGGTTTTTTAGAAGACTAAGATTTTTGTGGAACAGAGATAAACCGTAGCTTCTAGAAATATCTAGATCCCAGGATGCTCTGGACTGAACTGTGTCTCCTCAAAATTCATATGTTGAAGCCTTAATCCCCCATGTGACTGCACTGGAGCTAGGGCCTGTGAGGAGGAATAAGGGGTAGAGTCCTGATCTAGTAGAACTAGTACTTTTATAAAAAGAGGAAGAGAGCCAGAGCTCTCTCTCTGTGGAAAGGCCATGTGGGCACGCAGCCAGCAGACAGCCACCTGCAACCCAGGAAACCCAACCCTGCTGGCACCCTGCTCTCAGACTCCCAGCCCCCAGAGCTTTGAGGAAATAAAGTTCTGTGTAAGCCACTCGTCTGTAGAATTTTGTTATGGCAGCCCTAGTAAATGAATACATGTGGTGTATGTGACAGTGTCATGTTTAGAGTAACTAGGGATACAAAAGAATCAATGCTAAAGTGAAATCACTCATATTCTTCTTGTCAGTTTAGGGGCTTAATGGGCATCTGTTATTTTGTCTTCTCTGCTCCCTCAACCTCCTTTGGGGAGCTCCTTCATCCCCAGCCCATACATTTCATGTGGAACTGTCAATCACAGTTTACTGTCCTGCCCTGGCCGTGCCTATCATCATACCCTATGTCTCTGGTAATGTAATTATCACTGGTATAGCAATGGGCACAGCGACAAACAGGACTCATCAGAGCCATACTCCACATTTATGTTCAGTGATGTCATGTAGATTTAATATTCATTGAGAGAACTTGCTTTTTCAGCTAGTCTTGCTGGCACAGGATCCTCAAAGCCTGGGGAAGCCTGACTGTAATGGGAGAGAAGGGGGCCGATGCAGAGAGGAGAGCAAGAAGACAGAGACAGTGAATGTTATTTAAATATCTGATTTCACCACACCTCACGCCTACTCTGGGCTCACCAGTTAGATGAGCATGTAAATTCCAGCCTGACATGGACTTTGCTGATCCTTTTCTCAACCTGTGTTCTTTTAAAAGAAGATTTTATTATTTATATTTTAGAGAAAGGGGAAGGCAGGGATATGGCAGAGGTGCCTCACACACCCTAGGCTCGGTTGGAAGTTGCTCTGTCCAGCAGAGGCTTCATGACCACAGCAGAACAAACTTTTACCCAGGACATTTCATTATGTCCGGGGAAAGGAAGGTGGCTGCCTCTCTAGTGGAGAACAGCAATTAGACCTTCTTCCCTCATGCCTTTTATTGAGGAGGATACACATGAGAGATACAAGGTCAAGATTCATGAATCATCAATAGCTTGAAGGCGTTAGGATTACAGTTGACCCTTACAGATTACATGTACTAGTACAGAGGGTATAGTGGCCAGTCTGTGTCAGGGTTTATCAAACATCTTGATGCCACATTGGCAGTAGGTGCAAGGTTTCATACATTCCTTGCTAGAGATTGTCTATGTAACATTAATGATAAAGCAGAGCAAGTTCTAAAGCATAATAAGCATTCTTTAAATCCAATTCCCACGGAAATCGTCTGAGTGGCTTTCGGTTATGTTTCACACACAGCCTTATGTTGAGACTTAAAGACAAGCACAGCCAGAATGCCGGTGGCAGTCATGCTCAGGCTGGGGCTACAATTCCCTAAACCACGAGGAGTAGTTCCCTACAGAGGGAGGACTAGAGGGAGAGAAAAATCGATTGACTGCCTTGCCTCAACTGAGGACCATATCACAACCCAGGCATATGTCTTGACTGGGAATTGGACTGGTGACCTTTTTCTTTGTAGGACAATGCCCAACCCACTGAGCCATATGGTCAGGGAACTGATCCTTTTCTTTTCAGACAAGGGGAAGGTCAGGGATTGTTACCACCCAATTACCGTGACCCAGACTTATGCTTCTCCTGATGTCTCCTCTGAGTCTTCCCAGCTAAAACCTCAGTTTTCTTACCTTTAAAATGAGAAGACCTGGTGTGAGATAATTTCATAGAGGATCTAACACACTATTTGGCAGTAGCAGGTGCTTGAGGATATTGGCTGCTATCACGGAAAATTCTCTCTATGGTGCCCAAGGACCTCCCCCATGCAACAATCCTTTCCTTTCCCTCAGGAAAAGCAAAAGCAATGAAGAGATCTAGTGTTTTTACAATAAGATCCCCTCCCAGAGTAAGGTTGCCTATCTGCATAAAGGGGGAGAAGAGATGTACATAAATCCTCTGCTTAAAATCATACTTCGTTTAGAAATTATTCTTGCCTACTTTTCTTCTTTCAATTGAAGAATGAGAAGAAGCCATTCCTTCAGTGGTCAGGAAGGAGAGATGAAATTTAATGTCACCATGGTGCTCTGTTTCCACTCTGAAGAAACCAATGAAGAGGGTTAGCGAGTCTTCCTTCCTTGGCATGGTCACGTGGGTGAATTTGCGAAGACTTGGTTGCGTCCTGGGCATCTCTTCTGCTGTGCACCATTCCTGTCAAATGAGAGATATCACCCCTGGGGGTGAGGATGGTGTGGAAAACTGAAGGAGCCTACATTCAGGCTGAAGACAGAAGCAGTGGGGCATTTGGGGAAAGGAAAGTGCAAAAACCCTTTTGACTGGTCTTGGCCTCCTGGAATCCTGCAATTTCCATTATTTGGGATCAAAAGGAATCATAGTGTAAACTGCCCGGCAGAGAAGAAGGAGTCTTAATTTTGGCAGACCTCAGAATGTCTCCTGTTATCAGCCAGGCCTAGCTAACCAACCAACCAGAGCAAGGCACTGCTCACACTGGACTGGGAAATCATTAAACCTTCACACTCAGGTGGCAAGCCTTAACCAGGGCCTTATAGCCCTTCCCTGCCACAAAAGAAAGCTGAGTCATGTTTCCCCTCAGGCAAAGCCTTCTGTCACCCTGACAGCAACATCATCCCATCTCAGCCTGGTGTTGAGACTTTCACTTCCCCTCCCTTCCGGCCCCACTGGCTATGGGAAACTAGCCCTTTATGTACCAGACACTGCATGCACTGACCTCATTTGTCCCTACTCTATGAAGTGAGTACCTATCCGCATTACACAGAGGAGGAAACTGAGCCTGGAGATACGGAATAACCAGTTGGAAGGGGAAGAACTTGCAAGTCTGTGTGACTACAACTCCCACATTTTTTTCCAACTGCAATAAAAGAAATTTCCACATATTTAAGACTCCTGTTCCTAAGGCCTGCAATGAGGGGAGCAGGCCAGCACACCCCAGCTCATTTCATGGGCTCTGTCTCTCTCAGAATCTTCAGCTCTTTCACTCTTAAAGAGAAAGTCATCCTCCCAGCACCATTCTCCCAAGAGAGGAGAGGCTGTCCTCCGATGCTTCCTCTATCAACCTTAAGCAGGCCTGGCACATCGTTCCTTATCTGCTCATTCACTGAAATAGCTCAGGCCTCTTCATTGAAGCCCTGCTGGCCTCAGAGTGACTGGAAGCCCTTGTTACAATATTATCTCTCAGTTGGCCTGGCCAGAGACACTGAAGCAAATGGTCCAGCCCTGGCAGGGGACAGATCTGCTCAAAGACCAGGGAGTGACCTGCCAAATCCCAGGCTGCTGGCTAGTCCATGCAAATGATACCCAAATGCACATTTGAGCAAGGCGCTTCTTGAGAAACCTCTGTTTGCAGGGTTTTGAGAAGTTTTCAAATAACCATCATTTGCACTTCCCTTCAGCAGTTGGAGTGCCATCCTGGGAGGACAGGTGGTCGGCGATTCTTGTCGTCCCGTGACGGCTGCACCTACAGCAGTGATTTCAGATATTGGCAGCAGAACGGGCATAAGTGGTCGGGTGTTTGCTCCTTAATTGGTTTAAGGCCCTTGCTCATCCCACGTCCATTCTCATTAATCAGTAACTAGAGGCAGCTGTCTATGAGAGATTTTTAATGGCATTTTAATGTCATTTCATTTCCCTAAAATGTCAGTTGAACAGCCAAGGAAATTTCCCTTCAGAGTCCTTGGAGGTTGTTCTGAACTGAAATAAACTACCACCATGGTTGGCTGAGCACCAAATGAAAAACAGCGTTATATGCCAAATTAATATTTTAGGGAAGAAAATGGCATGTCTGTTGGCATGATCTCAAGTTTTAGCCACAAAGCCACAGAGGCAACTACAAGGCCAGAGCCACTTGTGGCCATCAGTTAGGCAGCTGGAACTCAAGGGAGGGGGAGAAAGAGTCATGGTGTAGAATAGGTCTCTAATCTTCAACCATGGCAGACTTGACGGGAAAGGGAAGGCAGCAAGGATAACATTTTAAAATGGATTCGTTCTGTGAGAGGACTTCTGGGTGAAAAACAGTGGATCAGTGCTTATTAGAAACTACAGTTAAAACCTTAAAAAAAATATGCTGTGGAAGAATGATGATGAACGATAAGGCACCTTGACAAAAGCAGTTTACAAAACTGAATGTACAGTATTGTCCAGATTTTGAAAACTATATGAGAGTGAGAAAGAGAGCATACTATGAGAGTGTCAGGGATCTTAAGCCTGATTTTGCAATAGAATACTCTGGAATGTGTGTGTGTGTGTGTGTGTGTGTGTGTGTGTGTGTGTGTGTTTAATACAGAGCCATTGCTTCTGCCCCAGAGGTCCTAATTTATTAGATCTGGTTTGGGGTCCAGGTGTCTGTATTTTTAATATATATATATATTTTAAATAAACTATACATATTTATTTATTAATTAAACAATCTTAATTAATTAATTATTTATTTATTTATATTTTTAGAGAGAGGGGAAAGGAGAAAGAGAGGGAGAGAAACATCACTGTGTGGTTGCCTCTCACGCACCCCCAACTGGGGACCTGACGTGCAACCTAGTAATGTGCGTTTACTGGGAATCAAACTGGCAACACTTGGTTCACAGGCTGACGCTCAATCCACTGAGCCACAGCAGCCAGGGTATCAGGTGTCTGTGTTTTTAAAAGCTCCCCAGGTGGCTCTGATATACCATTGGCATTGAGAACCACTAGTATATACAGAGAAGAAAAAACAAAGAGAGAAAGCTTTAGGGAATTTCTGATTTTTCCCCCTGGGGTTTTTCTATATTTTTACATATTTTATGACTATGCATTACATTTACTATCAGAATAGGTTATTATGAAAAATTATAACTGAACTTATTAGGAAAAATTGTCCCAGCAATGGCAATCATAACAATGACTAACATTTATGAAGTGCTTTCTGAGAGCTAGACATGGTTTTATTTATGTTGTTATTTAGTCCTATTTACAATAACTCTGTGATGTAGGCACTAGTATTTCAGCCACTTTGCGGATGATGAAAGCAGAGGTCCAAGAAGTTCTAGCTCAGACACCAAGAGAGTGACAGACACAGGGTCTATTACCTACCCACTTACCCCAAGGCTTACCTACACTTGCTCCTTTGTCCCAGGGAAAGGTTGAGGAAGGCACTTCGAGTTGGAAGAAGTCCCGTGTGGTCCCGCCCGATGGCACTAAGGTCTCCCCACACATCATATCACACAGGCCTGCTGGCCTCACCTGTACCTGCCTTGAGCCTGCAGGGGTCATGGGAAGTTCCCATTCGGCATTTCCATTGGTGTGCTATTCTTTTCTGAGGCTTCCCAGAGCTTGGTACTCATCTGAAAGGAACAATTCTGTCTCCATGCAAGCTAGAGAGAGGCAGGGGGGGAAAAAAGAAAAAAGAAATTGAACACCACAGGATACTGGCTGGTTATTAAGATGTGTTATAATAATACTTTTTAAAAGTCCTTAATTAAAGAAGTTTAATTAAAATATTTTTGAAAAGTCTCAATTATTATTTTTATTTTTAATTGAAGCAGAGAAGGAAGTTCTACAAATTCCCCCAGGCCATTGTACATGAGGATAAGGATGTGAAATTCTATAGGGTTTTCCCCTGGGGAGAGGACAGAGCACTCATCAGATTATATCCCCATTTCACAGATGGTGGTGCCCAGTCATTAAGGGACTTTCTGAAAGAGAAAAGAAGTTGACTCCCCAGCCAGAGCCAAAGGTCTTTGCTAGTTTGTGGATTTTAAAGATTTTTATAATTCAGCAGGTGTTTAAATTCATTCTCCTTTATAGTAAGGTTGCCAGATAAAATATACTATGCTCAGTTTGAACTGAATTTCTGACAACAAATAATTTTTTGGTAAAAGATTTCCCAAATATTGCATGGAACATATTTATACAAGAAATTATTCATTGCTTATCTAAAATTCAAATTTAACTGGGAGTCCTGTATTTTTACTTGCTAACCAGGGCAGTCCTGTTTCATGGAAAATTGAATTTATTTTCTTCTTGGTGACTGTTTTCTCTTCTCAGCATCACCAGCTTAATGATGTGAAGGAGTATAAGCCAGAAAATTAATCCCAGGCAGCCCCTCTGTGCCAAATACCCACAGAGCCAACTCCTTAGATAGTTAATAAGTGTTACATATTCCAAATGCACACATGCATGCACACCCTATGCACAAGCATTTACATATACTCACCTTCCAACACACTCATGTACACACTTTCACACACGCATATGCACATGCATGCATGCAGGATACAAATGGACTTCATTTTCTCCTAACATTCTAAAATGCAAGTCCCTCACTGTTTGTGCATATTTTCATGGCTTTCCAAAAGCATAATTTTCTTTTTTGGCCAGTTCCTGTCTATTCAAGAAGAAAGTTTTATCTACTGCTTGCTCTGTATGCTCAGCTACACTGACCCGCTTTCCACTGAGAAGGTTGGCAATAAGACATTATCTCTTGTGTTTCAGAACAATTGAATATTTCTTTTCTTACCATTGCTTTAAAATGACTCTTAGTATAAAGGTGATGACAGTTGTCTGAGGATCAGATAATGAATGCAATTTAATAACAAGGAAAAATACAAAACTGAGAATTAAAAAATTGTGCTATATAATACTTATTTATTGCTTTTAAAATGAGAATGGAAAAATTTTAATGTATTCTCAGGAAGCAGCATAGCATTGAAACCTATATGGTTTTGGGAACCAATGTCATCCCAATAAATTAAAAGAAAGAAAGGAAGGAAGGAAGGAAGAAGCAATATGCATAGTGGTTAAATGAATCATTCCTAAAGCCAGGCTACCTGAGTTAATAGATGGCCAAGTTACCTAACTTGTCTACAAAGTGGAAATAATAACAGTATCTGTCTTATGGAGTTGTTGTGATAATTAAGTGAATATATAAGAGATGCATAAAATATTGCCTGGCACATAGTATTTACTATTATAATTATCTCTTATTTTCTAGACACAAGGGCAGTCTTTATATACATAATCTAGTTAAATTATCAAAATAAGCCTGTGATGTATGTGGACATGAGAAAATGGAGGCTCAGAGCGGCTGAGACTTGCCCATGGTCACACACCTAGCATGCAGCAAAACCAAGATTTAAGTACTGTCAGTCTCAGTATAAAGTCATTGTTTTCTTGCTTACCCAAAGTTGAGATGATAACAGATGGAAAGTACACAGGTGGCGAGGTGGTAGCTTGCAGGGATGGGGCAGAATTCCCACTCTCGGCATTGCTTTTGGGGAGTGGGGGTGGGAGGGTGTCAGGAGAGCTTTGGAATGGTACTCTTGGTAGAGAGGACAGTACCCTTTGTTCAGTTGAAGACCTTATTCAAACATTTGCCAACCAGATTAGAACCCCACTTTCCTTTGATCTCTCCCAGCAAATTCCCAGGAGATAGAAAGCCTGGACTCTGCCTGACTCTCCATCATTAAGACAATGTAAGGCAGGGCCGATCTACCAGCATGGGGTATGTTCTAGCAGCAGCCCAGGACTCTATACTAGACTCTTCTTTTCTGTATTTACACACTTGCCTAGGTGATTTCATTTAGGCCCTTTAATGCCACCATAGGCTGATGACCCCCACATGCATGGCCCTAGGCTGGACCTCTCCCCTGAACTCAGATCACGGATGCCTACTTAGTTTTCCATTTGGATAGCTAATAAATATCTTACACTTAACAAGTTCAAAACAGGATTTACCTGAAAGACTGCCTTCCTCTCCAGTGCTCCTGTATCATTATATAACAACTCAATTTTTCCAGTTGTATAGCCTTAAAACTCGTAGTCACCCTTCAGACTTCTCTTTCTTGTGCCTCTGATATGCAATTCATCAGCTCAATTCATCCCATCCCATTCTACCTTCAAAATACATCCAGAATTAGACCACTGCCCACCATCCTCACCCTGACCATCCTGGTCCATGCCATCTCGTCTTCACCTGCACTCCTAGCCAGTCTTCCTCACCCCTACTATGGTGTGTTCTTCACATAGCAGTCAGAGTACTCTTGTTAAAATGTGACTCAGGGCACTTTACTCCTCTGCTCAAACTCCTCCAACCCACTCATGTGAGAGGAATGTCCAAGTCTGTATGATGGCCTGAAAATCCACCATGACCTTTAGCCCTCCCCAGCTCCCTCAGACCTCACTCTTACCACCCCCTCAGCTCCAGCCACTCCAGCCATGAGGCCTCCACACCAGTCCCTGAGTATGCCGAGCAGGGTCCTGCATCAGGGCCTTTGTACTTGTTCTTCTTTCTATTAAACACACTCCATCACAATGCCCTCATGACTTGCTGCCTGCTCAATCTCACCCTTTCAGAGAGGAGTACCCTGTCCCCCTGCATAAAACAGCAGCACACCACCCTCACAGGGCACTCCCTCTCCCTTAACTTGCCTTATTTTTCTCACAGCATTTATCACTTACCACATCCCGATGTGATCTGTTCATCTATTTACTTATTGACTCCATCTTTCGGAAGGAAAAATACACGTAGCTAGAGACTGTTCCATTACTGATCCTTCCATAATCTCAGTGTCTAGAAGAATATGTACACACAATAGCTACACAATAAATGTTTGGTGACCAAATAAACAAGCCTTCTGGACATTCTCATGCCAGTTGAACAGACACCTTTGCTGACTGCTCTAGTTTCCCTACCCTAAAGCTAGGCTTTACGAAGACACTCCCTAGTGCTCCCAGCACCAGACCAGACTGCACAGCTCACGGTTTCAGTGCCAGGGAAAGTAAATCCTCATTGCCTCTGACTGTGAAAACCAGTGGGGGTTGGGGCGGGGGAAGAAACTGCTTGTCTTCCAGAAGAGTCTGTTTGTTTAAAGGGCTCCCACAGTCCTAGAACACCCACAGACCCACTGACTCTGGAAACGACAGCCAGGGCAACAGCTAGAGAGGTGCCAGTCCCATATGGGAAGTGGGAGAAGTGCCTGAAAAAGGGGCGAGTGATGAGCAAGCGGCATTGTTCCCTCTCAGACCCGTCCCCCACATACAGCACCACAACATGGTGAAATGGGTCACCCCACACTGACAAATACCTAAAACTCAGCCCCTTACAATGTAATGGGTATGGCAGCTCTACCTAAGACACAGAGGCAAACAAACATGGGAGCCTGTCAATATGAGGAGACAGAGAAATATGGCCCCAAAGAGAAAACAGATCAAGTTTCTAGTTGGAGAACTAAGTGATGAGAAGACAGCCAACCTAACAGATGAGAAGATAGCCAACCTAACAGACACAGAGTTCAAAATATTTGTGTTAAAGATGCTCACAGACTTGACAGATATGCTTAAGTATGGCAAATACAGAAAGGAAGACAGGAAAGTTATGCTGAATAAAACAAAGGAAAATCCACACAAAACCAATCGTGAAGGAAAGGAAACCAGGGTTCATATCAATGATTTGAAACATAAGGAAGAAAAAAACAGTCACCCAGTACAGAACGAGGAAACAAGAATTGAAAAAATAGTGAGGAGAGGCTTAGGAACCTCTGGGACAACTTTAAATGCACCAACATCTGAACCATAGGGATGCCAGAGGGAGAAGAGGAAAAGCAAGAAATTGAAAGTTTATGTGAAAAAATAATGAAGGAAAACTTCCCAAATTTGTCAAAGGAAATAGACATACAAGTCAAGGAAGCACAGAGAGTCCCAAACAAGCTAGACCCAAAAAGGATCACACCAAGACACATTATAATTAAAACACCAAAGTTTCAAGATAAAGAGGGAATCTTAAAAGCAGCAAGAGAAAAGCAGAGAAGCCCTGGCTGCTGTGGCTCAGTGGATTGAGCATCGGCCTGTGAGCCAAGTGTCACAGGCTCGATTCCCAATCAGGGCACATGACTAGGTTGCATATCAGGTCCCCAGTTGGGGGCGAGAGTGAGAGGCAACCACACAGTGATGTTTCTCTCCCTCTCTTTCTCCTTTCCCCTCTCTCTAAAAATAAAATAGATAGACAAACAAACAAATAAATAAAATTTTTTAAAAAAGCAGAGAGTTGCCTATAAGACTGTCATGTTTTCTCAAAAGAAACTTTACAGGCAAGAAGGGACTGGCAAGAAGTATTCAATGTGATGAAAAGCAAGGACCTACAACCAAGATTACTCTATCCAGCAAAGCTATCGTTTAGAATGGAAAAGCAGATGAAGTGCTTCCCAGACAAGGTAAAACTAAAGGAGCTCATCATCACCAAGCCATTATTATATGAAATGTCAAAGGGACTTACTTAAGAAAAAGGAGATCAAAACGATGAATATTGAAATGACAACAAACTCACAACTATCAACAACAAAATCTAAAAAATAAAACCAAAATCCAACGAAGCAAACCAGAATAGGAACAGAATCATAGGTATAGGGATCATTTGGAGGGTTATCAACTGGGATGGGGAAGGAGGGAGAAATTGGGAAATGTTGCTGAGATTAAGAAGCATAATCGGTTGGTACAAAATAGAGGGAAGTTGAGAATAATATAGAAAAAGGTGAAGCCAAAGAACTTATATGCATGACTCATGGACATGAATGAAGAGGGGTGGGATTGCTGGAGGGAAGGGGCGTACTGGGCGGAGGGGAGCAAAGGTAAAATAAATTGGGATTATTGTAACAGCATAATCAATAAAATATACTTTAAAAAAAAGGGAAAAAAAAGAAAAAAGAAGAAGACTCTCCCTTCTGTGCTCCTTTCTTCCTTAGAAGTCAAAATTCCAGGATGATCCTAACAAGCCTTTCTGGCTGGCTTGTTTCTGTGTTTTGTATTTGGTTGTGTTGAGTTGGTTTGGTGTGGCCTAAGGGGCTTGTAGACAAAGCCATGTGCAAGTCTCCCCTGCATGTCTCTGGATCCCCACGTGCTTTTGATTGAAACATGTCTGGCCACAGTATTCTAAACAATTGACAAATGATAAAAAACCTCATCATTCAAGTGGAGAAGAAAACAAATCCATTCACCCTGCTGCCCACCTCCATGGAAACTGAATATATTCAGGAGGCCAGAACTGGCAATACTTTCAGCTTCGATTGTGCTCTCTTGTCGTCCTAGGGATTGTGTTTGCAGGCACACGCTGTGCGTGGAAAGCCTTTTGAATTGAATGCACCACAAAGGAAGCTTTCCAAAGCCCAAATTAATTATCTTCAGCAGCATCTAAACAATTATTATTTTATGACTTTGCCAGTCAGACCCTTTGGCACATCCATTAGGGACCTTCCAACTGTGCCTTTCAGCTGCAGGAATCCCTTTGCCCCTGAAATAAACAAGACTATTAGAAAAAGGCTTTGCTGATTCAAGTGCACAGCTCATTCAATCCTCTGGCTTCTGAGTCACCAAACAGCTGAAGTGTTGCCTGCAGAAGCCTAGGCTGAACCTTGGACATTCCAAGGACTGAACATTCAGACATGTGGCTTTTCCTGAAAGAATCCAGGCATTTCAATCATTGTTGTGTTGATTAATCGTTTCTTTAGTTAAGATTCGCAGATGTATCAATAAGGCTAGACTATCTACTAATATGTCCCATGGGTGCACATTCTATTCACATAAAGAGGATGGTATCCTTATGGATATGCTTGAACTTTGTGCTTTTTCTGACACTCATATCAATCATCACCCCTTTAATATTCTGAATATTCAACCAACACAAATTTACAAATTTCTAGTTCATTATAAACATATTTATATATTACTTTAATTTGTCACCTATTTTAAGATGCACCATTATTTTATGTAAAGCTAAGACAGAAAATGATGCTGTCAATAAAATTAGAACAAGCAGTTGATTATAAACTGTGTCCTGATCAGAGATGCTGAGTTGTAAAAAATTGTGCATGTTAGAATTGTGTGTGCGTGTGTAAGGAAAAAGAAAACGATGTAATTTTAAAAACTCATGTAAGTGGGTTGGAGCAGCTTTAATATTTAATATTTTTACCATTTCCAAGATTAAGGAAAATCCTATAATATTGTTTTTAAAAATCTACCTAGGAAAGTTTAATAGACTTTTAAAAATTATCAACCGTATAAAGTCATTTCCATTTCAGACTCCAGTGAGCGTTCACTGAGTTCTCTAACATCCAAATAAATTACGGGTTGCTCTTCAGCTCACTCTTTTTGCAAAGGGCCAAACCATGTTGGGTGTTGCTGCTTCAGAAAGATGCACATGATTAAGTATGGGCAGAGTGCCTGTCATTCTAACATCTCCAGCTCACTCATGCACTCGCTCTCATAACCTCCTTTGATTCTCTCTGGACAGCGGTGATTTTCTGGCTTTATCACTAATTGCTCATTTGTGGAATGAAAGGGTAGAACTAGCCTGATTTCTAAGTAACCTTTATGCTTTAACATTCAGCTTTATACTGCTTCTGCTTTCATTTAAAAAATGTAGAAATCAGTTGGCAAACATTTAATGAGCATATTATAACAAGAAAATGAACTTCTTTGAGCACTTACTCTGTGCAAGGCACTATGGTAATACTTTCCTCATAGTATTTCATTAAATCCCTGAGGCAGCTTGGGAGGCAGATGTTACTATGCCCATTTTACAGATGCAGAAGCTGCAAATAAATGCCAAGAAGGGTGTTGTTGTTGTTGTTTTTCTGTTACAGGTTTATTGATACATAATTCATATATCATACAGCTCACCCTTTAAAGTATAACATTCAAGAGTTTTTAGTATATTTGCAGAGTTGGGCAACCAGCACTACAATCAACTTTAGTACCTTTTCATCACCTCAGAAAGAAGCCCCATACCCTTTCGCAGTTATTCTGCATTCCCTGCTCTCTCAGACCTTGCAACCACTAGTCTACTTTGTATCTCTCTAGAGCTTCCTTTTTAGGAGATTTCCTATATGTGGAATGATACAACGTGTGGTCTTTCCAAGCAGAGTCTTGATACCAAACTTTTGTACTGCAGTGTTATAGATAATAGTATTCTGCCTCAGTCATAGGTATTTTGGAGGACATAGATAAAGTAGGACAGTAATGCCTTCTCAAGTTTGAGGGAGAAAACATACATTCGAAACAACAGCAGATGATATAAGACAATATGCAGTTCACATTCAGGATCAGAAAGAGGACACAGAAGTGTGGAAAGAAAAACCGCCCTGGCTTCCCAGTTTCCCCGCTCCTCTCTGCCTGCATGCAGATGTTCAGATGTGTGCACAGAGGTACCTGCGTTCTGAGCAGCAAGCCACCCACTCACTCTTGCACACCCTGCTTGCAGCTCACTCAGCAGCTGCGCAACAGAGAAAGGGAGAAAGTGGGTAACAGTCTTTATTCTCTTTGACCAGAGAGGGGGCAGGCTGTGGTTTTGTTTCTGCACCAAGTCTTGAGCAAACTGCAGCTGGGAGCCCTCCCCTCTAGTGCCCTTGCTGGGAGTTTCAGACTCTGCTTGAACTTAAACTGCTGTGAATCTTCTCACTGTGAGGGCCAGCTGCCTTGTCCTGGTACCTGGAGACACATGGCTTGGTGCAACCTGCATTTGTCCCACCCCATCCTCTGCCCTTCTCTGCCTGTTCTGGGCCCCTGGAGCGCTGGTCTCTAGGGCTCCCTTACCCTCAGGTGGAACCCAGGGAGTTAGGAGGGCAGAGGATAGAGAGGCTGGGTTCTTTCATCTCTGGCCCCTCTCGCTCCCTTTGGGTCTAGGAGTGGGGGCAGTTTCCTTCTGTTCCTAGTTTCTGGATGTTTCATCACCCCTTTACCTTTTTCGAATCTGTCTCAAACCTATGAAAATAATTTCTCCATTAACTTCTTTTCAGTTAAATTCTTCTGAGTGTGTTATCTGATTCTGCTAGGACCTGACAGTTACATTAACCTTCAAAGATTCATGCCAAAAGCGGGTAGGCAGTGCTTGCTATCTGCCTACCCCAATATCCATTTTCCTTCTGTCTTAATGAAGGAAAAATTTCATTTTTAGCTGAGTACATTTTTAGCTGAACACTTCATTTTTAGCTGGGCTAGCCTTAATAAAGACCTGTTCCCCCCCAACACCCCCCAGCCTCCTTTGAAATGAGCTAAGTCCATGTGATATAATTCTGTCCAGTAAGATATAAACAGAAGTAAAATGTAGTAGCTTCTGGGAACTTTAAGAGACAGCTGGGTGCTGTCACTTGGGCTGCGCCTCTGCCTTCCCCCATCCACCACACTGCTTGGAGTATGATTCTGAGGATGGAGCTCCAGCCTCTGCCTCGAGCCGTGAGAAGGCTGTAGGAGCTTCTGTCCCTGCCTTTCTGCAGCCACCATACCAGCCTGGACTGCCCTTTTCTGATCCTCTTTTACAAGGCTTTCTTGCTAAGCCACTCTTCTTTTTGGCTGTCTGTAATATACAGCTGAATTCAATCCTAGATTGGAAGAGAAGTGTGGTTTAGTAGAAAGAACTCTAGACCTAGGGGCAGAAGATTTTGGTTCCAGTTGTGGTTCTCCCATTTGTTGGTTCCAGTTGTGGTTCTTCCATTAAGAGCACTGGAACCTTGGGCAAATCACCTGGACTGGCGCACAACACACAGCACACAGCACACAGCAAGCACATGGTTTAAAGTGTCTGCTTCCACTGCTTAATGGCTGTGTGTTCTCTGAGCCTCAGTTCTCTCACCTTTTAAAGTGAATTATAATAGTACATGCTTCATAAAACTTTGAGGATAACATAAGAGAATGCATGTAATGCTCTTATTTTATTACCTAGCACCTAGTAAGCACATATTAAACAAATAACTGCTGTGTTATTGTCATTATTAGTTATTAATCATTATTATTTTAACCCCTTTTATATCATCTTGTAATGATTGTTTTTATTTTAAGTCTTGGGAACCCCATATTCCTATGACAAAGGTAATGTTTGTATACCATTGTAGCCTTCACAGTTCCTAACCCTGTGCTAGATCCAGAAGTACTTAATTTTACAGTTGAAATCATCTTGGATTATTTAGCTGAAGAGGTCCATGTCTGGAGTGTGGTTGATAATTCTGTTATTTCTGTTCTTTGAAACAGTTAGATTCACCAAAGAACAATATAGGATGGGGTAGGAGAAGAGATTGAGACACTGGTGAGAATTCAGAATTAGTAGGGCACTTAACATGTCAGGGTTATTTGTTGCAGACAATAGAATTCACTTTGGCTGGTTGAAGCATAAATAAATACATGAAAGGAATTAAAAAGCTCACAGAATCTTTGGGAAGATCAGAGAAGCAGGCCTGAATGTTACTCAGCCAGAAACAAAACAGTTAGAAAAAAAAAGTCCCCTACCTCAACATGGAATTGTTTTACTGTCTGTCCCATAAAATCAAATGCTGCTTCCACTGAGCTTAGCAGAGAATCTGCTCTCTCTGGGCTCAGCCGCCATCTTGCATCTACGACTCACAGGTTGGCAAAAACTATGTCTGAAGCCTCAATGTAGCTGTAAGAGAGTCTAAGAATGTAGATTTTAGCATTCTTGACAGAAAGGGGTTAGGATATATGTTGAGTGAGCCAACTTGTAGTATCTGCCACACAAATTTAGGACTTTCTATTTGTTGTGGGGTTTCTTTGTGTGTTTGTTTGTCTTGTTTTGTTTTGTTTTGTTTTGCTGAGCGCAAACACAGTCCCCCACTACCACAAATTATGCAGTTGAGTTTCCCACATTTGGGGAAATCTCAGGGGTCAGCACATCTGGAGTGCAATGGATAAGCCTCACCCTGGGAAAACCACCTTCACAATCATGGTATCTCCCCTGCCAGGTAAGTATTGCTGTGGCTTTATTAACATGATTTGTGTCAGAAAGACCATGAGGGATAGTGAAAAATATCATGGGTCATGATGCCAGGTAAATGTGGGTTCTTTCTTTTTCTTGGACACACCAGATTTGTTCCTATCTTAGTGTCATCAATTTGTTCTCTGACTACCTGTAACTCTCTGCTCCTATATCTTCTCACGATTTACCCCAACTTGTCACTCAAGTTCCAGCATAAATGTTACCTCCTCACAAACCCCTTCCCTGACCACCCCATCTACATTGTCTTAGCTTACCCAGCCTCCCATCATAACAACCTTTCATTTTATTTTTAGCACTTATCTACTATTTTATTGTTTATTTTTTGTTGTTATTATTTGTTTGCTTATGACCTTACTCTCCTTACCTCTAAATAGAATGGAAATTCTATAAGGGTTAGAGACTTAGTCTATCTTGTTCACAGCTATATCCCTGTTGTCCAGAAGAGTTGCTAATACATGATGATAATAGTATTTATTATATAATTAACATGGCCATATGTTGTTTAATCATCATGAAGTAATTACTGTTAACATTGTCATGTTACAGACTAGAAAATAGAAGCCCAGAATGGATAATGACTTGCCCAAGGTCTTATAGCTAGTAAATTGTCAGACTGCAGTTCAAACCTAGGCAATCTACTAGCTCCAGAGCCTGACCTCTTAACTGCTACATCATGCTAAAGATATTAGTACATGCTCAGCAAATATTATATAGGTAAATGAATGAATGGGCATCTTTTAGTCATTTAATTGACCCTCTCTGTTATAATATTATCACTGTTAATTATCTTTTTCTGTATCTCCTTCATGGGGTTCTACTCTTCAATTCCTTCTTCTCCCCTCCTTTTAATGCTAGTATTCTCCAGGCCTCCATCCTGTGTCTGCTGCTCTTGTTACTACTTGCTCTCCCGTGTCATATCATTCAGTATCATAATTGAATGACCATATTCTATTCTGATGAGTCTCAGATTGATCATAACTATCTAGTGCTAACTCTCCCAGAGTGAGAGAATTAAGTGTTCAGAGCTTCCTGTATATCATCACTTGAGCATCCTTTAGGCATCCCAAACTCAACAAGCACAGAGTTGACTTAATTTTCTATATATTCAGTCATGTTAATATTGACCAGGCTATGGAAAGTGTGCCATTTTATTTCCCCTCAAACAAAATCTTTTTCTTCTTCCATATCCCCCATCTCAGATAATATAATCCCAACAAACTGGCAGTCATTTTAGAACTTACCTCCCTTTCCTCATAGCCAATCTATGTCCAAGTCTTGTGGATTCTACCTCTTAATAGTCTCCAAACCATCCCTTCCTCTCTACTCTTGTTTCCAGTAGGACTTCTGAATCTGCTTCCAAGACTGTATTAGAACAATGTCCTAACTACTGTACCCATTCTCTGCCTTGCTCCCTCAAATCTGTTATCTGAATTCCACCAGCATAATCTAATAACAATAGAAATCTCTTTGCTCTACTCTACACTCTTCAGTGTCTGTCATTCATTGACTTTGGAGAAAGTTACTAGTTGTTAAAATCAACCTTTATCTGGCCTTGCCCACCTCTCAAAAATCTACATTAAGACACTTCCCTACTTCCCATGTTATGCTTCAGAAATGACCGTTTCACTGCATTTACCCAGGAGGGCACATATGGCGGCATGTTTTCTCCTGTGGAGTAGAGGTCAGGACAAGCCAGTCAACTCTAGGGAGAGAAAACATCATGACAGCTTTTCAGTCCCCTATTTTCTCCTGGAGGCCCAGTTGCAATCCTACCACTTCAGTTCATCAAATACTTCAAGAGCTCTATAATCCAGTTACTTCATTCACTTCTGTTGGCTCAAGTTTGTGTCTATTTTTTCAAACCAAAAGAGTTCCAGCAAGTGCACTGATGAACTGGGGGCGGAAAAAGAAGACATCTCTTTATATGAAATGATTTGCATGAGAGGAAGGAAAGAGGCCCCGCACAGGAAGAGGAGTGGGAGGACGGTCCAGCCCCAGGGATTTATGTCAGAGCTGTGCAGCAAGAGAAGCTGCAAACGGACAATGGAGCCTCTATTTTACAAAGGCTCCCTCCTGAAGAAGCACAGCTTTTGTCCCCAAGTGTCTCCCTCTTCTGTGAGGGATGCAGCCCAGCCTTGGCACATTCATGGTTCCAAGGAACATGGGGCTGCTCTGGCATATCAAGCACTGGCTTCCTGGGGATCACTGAAAGATGGCTTTCTTGGCACAGGCCTCAGTGTTATCCCATGGACACCAGCAGCATGGATGGTGGAAATGCCCCATCCTTAAATGACTCAGTGGACAACAGATACCATTGGAAAGAGGTGGTCAGAGCATGGAAAGAAGACATCATGAATGATCCTTGGTAACTGCAGTGAACACGCTTGTTTGCAATGCACTTCCTGGAGACTCCCCCAAAAAACTGAATGAGACTTAAATGGAGAGAGTCAAGGCTCTAATATTTGAAGATGTGCAATAAATTTAGCAAAGTATGGGTTATCACATGAATGTGCCCCCATTTCAATGCACAGGACAGGAAATCTGAGATAATTCCAGTGTATTTTATTAGAGTTACTTTTTAAAGTTTAAAGGTGAAGAAATAAAATAAATTAGGGAAACTAAAATGGAATTACCTGAGGGACCTTCCTTCAGAGCCCTCTCTATAACTCACAAGATATTCATGAAATGACATCTACTAAAAGAAATAGTTTACAGTTTAGCATGCTGAGATTTTTCTATTAATTCAGCAAAGTAGAATGGGACAACAGAAAGCTTATATTCCAGGGTTGCAGCTCTGAAAGTCACCTTTATAAAGTCAGGGTCTTTGGGTAGTTAGCCACAGAGATCTTAATCTCATAAGGAAAAGAAGAAGGCAGACAGTTTATTAGCCAGAAGTTCCAGAAAATCAAACTGCATGGAAGTCCAAAAAGGATATAAAGAAGAAATACTCATCCAGACAGGTAGGAGGGGCGGAGCCGGGGTGGGGAGGACACAGTGTGGTGGTGGCAGCAGTGGCGGCAGTGGAAGGCAGGTGGGAAACACAGTTACATGTTTTAGAAAGTCAGGAGGGACACCTGGGGAGTGTTACCAGCTCCTCACCAGACCGCGCAGCTCATGGTCCCAGCACTGGGGAAAATCAAGCCTCGTTGCTTCTGACTGTGCAAACCAGTGGGGGTTGGGATGGAGGAAGAAACTGCTAATCTCCGCAGAGTCCACTTGTTTAAAGGGATCCCACAGTCCTAGAACACCCGCAGACCCATCCACTCTGGGAACAACAGCCAGGGCAAGAGCTAGAGAGGCACCAGTCCCATATAGAAATGGAAGAGGTGCCTGGAAAAGGGACGAGTGCTGAGAGGGCGGCATTGTTCCCTCTCAGACTCCTCCCACACATACAGCGCCACAACGTGGTGAAACAGGTCACCCTGTACTGATGAATCCCTAAGGCTCCACCTCTTACAACATAACAGGAATGACAGCTCTACCTAAGACACAGAGGCAAACAAACACAGAAGCCTGTCAAGATGAGGAGACAGAGAAGTATGGCCCAAAAGAGGGAACAAATCAAGGTTCCAGTGGGTAAACTAACTGATGAGGAGATAGCCAACCTAACAGAAGCAGAATTCCAAACACTGGTGATAAAGATGCTCACAGGCTTGACAGATATGCCTGAGTACGGCAAACACATAAGAGAAGAAGTGAAGGCTGTGCTAAGTGAAATGAAGGAAAACCCACACAAAATCAACAGTGAAGGGAAGAAAGCTGGGGTTCAAATCAATAATTTGGAACATAAGGAAGAAAAGAAAAATAGCCAGCCAGTACAGAACGAGGAAACAATAACTGAAAAAAAATGAGGAGAGGTTTAGGAACCTCTGGAACAACTTTAAACATACCAACATCTGAATCATAGGGGTGCCAGAAGGAGAAGAGGAAGAGCAAGAAATTAAAAACTTATGTGAAAAATAAAGGAGGAAAACTTCCCAAATTTTGAGAAGAAAATTGACATACAAGTCCAGGAAGCATGGAGAGTCCCAGGCAAGCTGGACCCAGAGGGAACCACACCAAGACACATCATGATTAAAATGCTAAAGGTGAAAGATAAAGATAGAATCCTAAAAACAGCAAGAGAGAAGTGGAAAGTTGCCTACAAGGGGGTGCCTATAAGACTATCATCTGATTTCTCAAAAGAAACTTTACAGGCAAGAAGGAACTGGCAAGAAGTATTTAATGTGATGAAAAGCAAGTACCTACAACCAAGATTACTCTATCCAGCAAAGCTATCATTTGGAATGGAAGGGCAGATAAAGTGCTTCCCCGACAAGATAAAGCTAAAAAAGTTCATAATCACCAAGCCATTATTATATGAAATGTTAAAGAGACTTACGAAAAAGAAGATCAAAACTATGAACACTAAAATGACAACAAACTCACAACTATCAACAACTAAATCTAAAAAATAAAAACAAAATCCAACTAAGCAAACCAGAATAGGAACAGAATTACAGGTATGGGGATCACTTGGAGGGTTATCAGCTGGGAGGGGGAAGGGGAAGAAATGGGGGTATGGTGCAGGGATTAAAAAACATAATTGATTGGTACAAAATAGACAGGGGGAAGTTAAGGATAATATAGGAAAGGGTGAAGCCAAAGAACTTATATGCACAACTCATGGACATGAACTAACAGGGGTGGGAATGCTGGAGGGAAGAGGGGTACTCGGCAGAGGGGAGCAAAGGGGAAGAAAAATTGGAACTACTGTAACAACATAATCAATAAAATAGACTTAAAAATAAATAAATAAATAAAAATCTGGGGGGGAGAAAGAAAACTTTGAACTAAATTCAACTTGGAATTTATATACTTTTTGTGATCTTCAAGCTCTTTTTCATTCTTATAAGTGATAAGACACTAAGTTGTAAATTGAAGATTTGTTATAAAAGTCATCTTTTAAAATACTTTAATGAGATTAACAGGTATTCTTATGACACCCAGAAAACATGAAATGCAGAATCACTAGTTCACTGAGAGATGAAGACTTCAGGAATTAAAATATTTTTCAAACCTAAACTTTCAAGTAAACTAAATCCAAATATCAAACTTCCTATGATAGGAACTGTCCAAAGCAATTAATAAAACCTAATAAGATAGATACTTTTGTTATCCCTATCACATAGATGAAGAAATGGAAGCTTAGAGAACTAAAATAACTTGCCTAAGTTTCCCCTACTAATAAGTGGTAAGACATGGATGGATCTAAGGCGACTTGACTAGAGAGCCCAGAAATAACCAGGATAACTGTACAGCTTCCCTGTTTTGACTACCTCCTTTCTTTAGTTAGGGTAGTATGTTTGGGCTCTTTTGGTACCAACTGATCCTATCTGTATGTGCTTTTATCTTTCAAGCACCTAACCCCTTCTCCAGAAAGAAAGCATAACTGCTTTAGCTTGGATTTGTGTCCATATTTAAGTGGGGACAGGTTTACAAAGTCCCTCAAAGGCACCCACTACATCTCCGCAGCCTCTTTTCAATTAAGACTTGATACAATCACAGACAATAATACTATGGAGAAGAGAAGTGGGAAAATCACCCGTGTTGATTACCTACTATGTGCCAAGCACTATATTAAGTGTTTTAAATTTATTACCTCATTTATCTTTATAACAACACAAGAACTAAAAGAGATCAGAGATTACCAGAGTCAGTCAAAACAATCTCCATTGTTAAAAAACAATGACAATGAAGGATGTTAGAAGACCTCAATAGTCTAAAAAAAGAAAGATGGTCCACCCCACTGTCAACAATGGATAGATCTTCTTAATGAGTTTGGGAACAAGACACGAGTGTCAGCTTTCACCACTCGTATTCAACATAACGCTGAAAGTTCTAGCTATGGGAATTAGACAAGAAAAAGAAATAAAGGGCATCCAAATTGGAAAGAAGGAAAACTGTCATTATTTGCAGATGACATTATCGTGTACATAGAAAATGCTATAGGATCCACCAAAAAACTACTTGACCTAATAAGTGAATTCAGCAAAGTAGTGGGGTACAAAGTTAATATTCAGAAATCAATGACATTCTTGTACACTAACAATGAATTATCAGTAAGAAGAAGTAAGGGAAAAAAATCTCATTTACTATAACAACAAGAAAAATAAATTTAACCAAGGAGTTAAAAGACCTGTACTCAGAAAACTATAGAACACTGAAGAAAGAAATTGAGGAAGATACAAATAAATGGAAGCATATACCATGGTCATGGATTGAGAAAATTAACATCGTTAAAATGTCCATACTACCTAAGGAAATCTATAGATTCAATGCAATTACTATTAAAATACCAATGGCATATTTCACAGATCTAGAACAGAAATTTCAAAAATGTATATGGAACCAAAAGACCCCAAATAGCCTCAGAAATCCTGAAAAAAATAACAAATTTGGGGGGATCACAATACCGATATTTAACTATATTACAAAGCCATTGTAATCAAGGCAGTCTGGTACTGGCTAGATTAATGGAACAGAACAGAGGACCCAGAAATAAACCCATGTCTCTATAGTCAACTAATATTTGACAAAGTGGGCAGGAGCATACAATGGAGTAAAAATAGCCTCTTCAACTAATGGTGTTGGGAATACTAGACTGGTACATGCAAAAAAAAAAAAAAAAAAAAAAAATGAAACTAGACCACTGACTTACACCATACACCAGAATAAACTCAAAATAGATAAATGACTTAAATATGTTATGATACCATAAAAGTCCTAGTGGGAAATATAGGCAGTAAAATTTTAGACATCCCACCTAGCAATATTTTTGCTAATATATCTCCTATGGCAAGGGAAATAAAGGAAAAAAGAAACAAATGGGATTTTTCATTTTCATCAAAATAAAAAGTGAACTGACTATATGGAAGAACATATTTGTCAATGATACATCAAACAGAGGTTTAATATCCAAAATATATAAAGAACTCAGATGACTCAACACCAGGAAGACAAAGAACCCAATTAAAAAATGGGCAAAGGACCTGAAAAGACAATTCTCCAAGAAGGACATACAGATGACCCAGAGACATATGAAAAAATGTTCAGCATCACTAGCCATCAGAGAGATGCAAATTAAAACCACAATGAGATATCACCTCACATTTGTCTGAATGGCTATCATTAATAAGTCAACAAACAACAAATGCTGGTGAGGATGTGGAGAAAAGGGAACCTTAGTGTACTTTTGATGGGACTGCAGACTGGTACAGCCACTGTGGAAAACAGTATGGAATTTACTCAAAAAATTAAAAATGGAACTGCCTTATGACCTAGCAATTCCACTGCTGGTAATATACCCTAAGAATCCCAAAACACCAATTCAAAAGAACTTATGCACCCCTATGTTCATAGCAGCATTATTTACTATAGCCAAGTGTTGGAAACAGCTCAAGTGCCCATTAGTAGGTGAGTAGGTTAAAGAAAGTGTGCTACATTTACAGAATGCAATCGTCGTCAGCAGCCGTCCGTCTCGAGAGATGATGGTGTAGCTTCTTAAGAGTCTATCTGCACCGCCGAGAATGGCTGTGCAGTCCGACTCGGGAGTGACACGGTATCTGTCTCCTCCCGTGTTGAATCGACATCTTGCGATGACGCTGGAGTGTCCTCTCCAGTGAAGCTGAAGCTACAGAGCCTGGGCAGGGTGATATGGAGGGTCTGCTGTTGCCCATGCAGCAGACCCCCCCTCTCTTCGCAGCTGAAGGGTCCAAGGGAAAGACGGAGTCAATACAGCTTGGCTTCAGGTGCGCCGCAGGAGTTGCTGGTGTTGACTACAACGTCAAACCGCCTTAGGGACTCCGGCTCCAGATTTTCTGTCGGGGTTTACTCCCTTAGCCTTTCCCCTGAAGAGGTATGCCGCAAGGCAGCGGAGGTTTTTTGGAGTCAGAGTTTTCCTTCTCTGATGTGCCCTGACAGAATGCAATACTACACACCAAAAAGAAGGAACTCCTACCTTTTGCAACAGTGTGGATGGAACTGGAGACTATTATGTTAAGTGAAATAAGCCAGCCAGCAAAAGACAAATACCGTATGATCTCACTTACAACTCGAATCTAATGGACCAAATAAACTAATGAGAAAAATAGTACCAGAGACATGGAAACATGGAACAGACTGATCTGTAGGAGGGGAGAAGGAAGAGGGGGAATGGTGGAAGGAAGGGGAAGGGTTTAGTCAAAGAACATGTACGAATAACTCATGGACGTGACAATGGAGAGGGGTTTGACTGTGGGAGAGAGGCCTGGGCTGGGTAGAGGGGGGCTAAAGGGAAAAAAATTGGGACAACTATAATAAAATAAATTAAAAAGTAGAAAAAAATAAAATAAAAGAGAGAGGAAAAGAAAGAAAGATGGTCCAAAGGAAGAGCATTGAAAAGGTATTTATGTTTTTCTTAATACATATTTTGAATAGCTATTGTATATAATGGTAAAAAATTCAAAAGGTACACAAAAAGGGGTTTTCTGTTTACTTGTTTGTTCTACACAGTAAAGAATAGTTTATTGATTAGCACCTTAAACGTTTGTTCATAAGAGGTTTTATTTATTCATTTATTTGTTTGTTTATTTATTTATTTTTTAGAGAGAACAAAATGCAGAGAAAAATTTTTATTCACTTTCCAAGAGGAAAGGGGCACGGCATGGAGAGATGCACCAGCCTGTTCATAAGAGTTTTGCAAGGGACATTTATCATTTGTATCTGCCCCCAATTTTTCCTTTTAGTTCTTTTATATTATGAATTATCTTTTCTGTGGATAGAAACAAAGATAATATATTTCTCAAGACTCTTTGCTGTTAGCATACAGACATTTGACTATCTTCTTACCCCAAACCTAAGCTAGACTTGAGATATGAGACAAGGTTGCAGACACACTCTCCTAATAAGTGTGGGCATGGGGGCATAAGTTTGCTGCAGGAGCTGTAATGGGGGCCTGCTGGTCATTCCTGGCTTCATAGATTTGGAGCATCATCTGGTAGCCACAGCATGATTTCTGTTACAGCATCCTTATAAAATCTTTGGACATTTGTGGTGTTGTGGGACATTCTTCCTCAATGCTTTGCTTCTGACTCTGTAACTCTCAGGCTTCTTTCCTTGGCCTTCCCAGACATTCTAATTAATAACATGTGATAAGTTTCTACTGAAACTAGCTACAGTGGATTCTTTATCTGAAAGAAACCCTGACGTATTGGAAATCTGGGATTGACTAGGTGAGCTGGTCAGATTTAAAAGTAGTAAGGACATTGGCATCCAATGGCAAAAATGTCACCCAAACTATTGTAATAGAAGATAGGAGGAAACTATTCCTGCCCCAGGTTAGATAGATGTATCAATGGATTATATCTCAGAATGTGAAAATTAGAGTGAGACTAAACCCCCACTCCTCAAACTCCTCCCTGCTGGGCAGGATTTATAATGGGAATGAAAAAGAACTTGATCCACTTCTGTTGGGGTTCTCAGTGAAATGAAGGGTATAAAAGGGGGTCAGAGAGAGAATTAGGAGAAGACAGTAGAGAAGATTTTTTTAAAAAATATTTTTATTATTATTTTATTTATTTGTTTTTAGAAAGAGGGGAAAGGAGAAAGAGAGGGAAAGATCAGTGTGTGGTTGTTTCTCACGCGCCCCCTACTGGGGACCTGACATGCAACCTAGTTATGTGCCCTGACTGGGAATTGAACCAGCAACACTTGGTTCGCAGGCCTGATTTGCAGGCCGACGCTCAATCCACTGGGCCACAGCAGCCAGGGCGAGAAGATTTTTTTAAAAGAAGATTTTGCTCTGCTTTTAATCCTCTCCCCTTTGGAAAACAGACATGGGTGTGATCTCCCAACCACAAGCCCAATGAAAGGGCTTCCAGCAGACCGCTGGCAACGCTTTGAATTGTGTCCCCTGCAGTTGGAAAACACAGAAGACTAGGGCTCAACTAATGACCAAGAAAGCTCAGTCAGGCTGTGGACTAAAGTCTAACTTCACCAACAAAATACCGAATGTTAAGATGGGCTGGCTAAGTGCTTTGGAGATAGAGGAACCAGAAGGACAGCTACATTAGAGTAACAGGGGACTCTGAGTTTGTTGGGGCAAGGGATGAGGAGATTATCCATGATGACACTGGGTTACACCAGAGAGAGCCATGGGTCCTATCCAATAGGTCCCCTAAGAAGGACCTCAGCAGAAAGAAGCTGAGCACGCCCATCTGGATATCCAGAGGCTGAGGAAAAGGCTGAAAGGGACCACCCAGAATAGGGAGACATCCACCGAGTCAAGTGAACTGCAGGAGAGGGGGTCTGCCAAGAACCTCCAAAATTTCCATGCTTGAGCCCTGAGAGAATCAGCTTGAGCCATGCAATAGGGCCCCATCTTTAATCATTACAGGGCCCATAGAAGAGCTCTCTTGCCCCTTTTCCTCTCATCTCTACCTTCAACCCTGGAGAAGAAAGAAAATGCCAGCTAGCAGGTAGAGGTGAAGGTAAGAGGGGAGAGAAGAGAAGACATAGAAGCTGCCAGAAGTTTCACCAAAGCATAGAGGAAGATCATCTTTTTTTCCAAACCCTGAATGAAGTTTAAAGAGTTGGTGGGAGACACATATAAAATTGCATTTTGATCATAGTGGAGCCGTGCTCATAGTAGTCCCTGGTGCCAAATGACAAAACACCAAAATTGTCACCTGGAGTCACACAGAAGTAAATGCCTACTGAAAGCAAGCCTCTGGGAGACTGAGGAGCGAGCAATATAAAGGCTATGAGGTATAGACAAAATGTAAAGAAAACAGCCACAGGCTTAGGAATTTAAATTCTCACTTCAAAGCATGGGCAGTGAGTGAGGAAGTTTCTATGACTTCCCTAAAACCTCTTACATCTCATGCAGGCAGAGGGCTAATGAAGCTGAAAATCAGAGGCAGAGACAGATCCTAAAGATAGAATTACAAAATAGATTGAATTTACAGTCTCATCAGGTCTTTTATTGGGAAAAGTAGTTCTTTGCATGATACCGAAGTGGAGATGTTTTGGAAGTGTCAGATAACTCTGAGAAATTGAAACCTCAGAACTCACAGAGCTTGCTGGGCTAATAGCAGCCCGTCCTCCCAGGCTGAAGAGGCTGGCCCTGTCTTGTTCAAAGACATCAGCGCTACTCAGTCAGCAGTCACCTTGCAAGGGGATGTCTTCATAGCCTACTCCTACCTCTGCTCGTTGACTCCAGACCTACAATTAGAGTCAGATTCTAGCATGCCCTGAAGTCGAAATTGAACCTAGGAAGAGAAGGCCTTTACACTAAAAGCATTGAAGGATTATGGAAAAGGATTCTGAGAGTGCTAGGAAGAGAAGAATATAATTTGTCTTACAGGTCCCCACACCAGAAAAATTCTGGATTCAACATGCAAGATTAAACAACTGGAAAGAGATTAAACTTCTCACTTAATTGTCTGAAACTGAGTTTCTACAATGACCTGTTCAGATGTCACACATTTCCTGATGTAATGTGGAGAATGGATTCAAAAGACTTAAGGAGGCAAGAATATTAGAGTGGATTTATAATAGCTGATCTACTCACCCAGCTTCAGAAAAAAACACATTGGGAAGAGGGGTATTAGCATTCTTGAAAATAATACTTGCCCTCTCTGTAGGCCAGGAATGATTGGGGAGATGCTTCTGTGGTGAAAGGTTTCTTGAATGGGCCAATGGGTCCTAATTTCTGATGTAAGCAGAGGGATTAGGTGTGATTATCAGAAGGATTTAATTTGAGGTGTACTTAAGGGTGCCTGATAGATCCTAGGGTCTTCAGGGCTAAGATACATAGACACTAAAGCATTACTTAATTTTTAAGCAATGACAATAAAATCGAAGTCTGGGGAACAGAGGACTTACTCTAGTCACAATGACAGAGAGTCATTTCTTCACCCAGTTCCCAGACCTGAATCACTTCCCAGACCCAGAGGTCCCTGAATAAAGGGGAGACCAGATGCTCTTGAGGAGTAACCCAGCAATGCCACCACAAGTGTATACTGATGTCTTTCTCTCTTCCTTCAATAAAAGTACTTGGAGCCATTTATTGAGGCACTTGGGAGCTGGAAAAGGGGGTTTTCTAAAGGGCTTTCAGGATTATTATTATTATTAACTCCTAGCTGATGCTAATTCCTGGAGGCCCCAAACACCACCTGTAATTCTCTGTTAAGTGTATGGAAGTTTGTGGAAGACAGTAGGACCATTCATAGTGATCCTAGTGGATCCCTGAAGATTTTCTATAGTAATTTCCTCAGTTCTTGAGTACTTAGCTGTAGTTGAGGTACTGGCTCCCTGGTCTGTGATGCGAATGTTATTATGGAAGGAAGGGTTAAGTGAAAGCCTCTGGAACTGTCCCTCCACACTGAAAAAAAACAAACCACAATGCTTTGTGTCTACTAATTCATTTAATAGGAACTATTATCATTCCTTCTTATAGAAGAGAAACTGAGGCACAGAGAAGTTAACCAGTTTTCCCAAGTTGACATAACTAGTGAGAGTGGATTCCAACCTAAGCAGGCTCTCCAGTCTGTATATCAAGTAAAGATTCCTAATCAGCTGAGATGTTTGCTTCCTGCAAAAGGAACATGAAATGGATAGTGGAGGGCTTCTGTTATAAATACCAATCGTGTCTTTGTGAATATTTTAGAAACAAGGGCTTGTGGTAGCTGTTCATACTGAGGAGTGTAGTGAAGTGGTTAAGTGCTGGACAGGAGGAAAGGTCATTTTCCTTCTACCCTTCTAGGTTCTTGGCTGAGACCTCCCCTGTAATAAAAGGACAGATTAACAGGAGGAAAAATACCAGTTTAATTATGTATGGGAGTCCCACAAAGATGAGACTGCGAAGGCAGCCAGGCGATTGAGGCTCATGCACCATCCTGAGTTTCAAAGGGGGAAGGCACTTCACAGGAGGGTGAGAAGAGGAAATGCAGAGTAAGCAAAGCCTGCCCTGCCTCCAAGCTTGATCTCTCAGATGAAACAGTAATCTCTGGTAGCAGCTCCCTTCCTGGTGGTGGGGGGCTTTCTAAAGTAAAATTACCATACGAAGGATAATTTCTCTGTTTTTAGAGCTTCTCTTGTGTCTGTCATGTTTTTCAAAATAATCCTCACACGAGAGGGGCATATTACAGAGGGCATATTCTGCCACCCTTCTGGGCATAGACTACATGGGCTCAAATCTTAGACTTATTACTAAAAACTTTAGGCAAGTTTCTTAACTACTCTTTTGTTCAATGTCTCCATTTGTAAAATGATAGTTCTTGGTAAGATTATTATAAAAATTAAATGATTTCATATATATGGTAAGTATCTGGAAGGTAGCATTTGTTACTATCATCTTCCTTGCTTTTGCAAGTATACTTTTATGCAATTAACTGATTTTCAATTTTATTTCCTTTTGTTCTTCTTTTACTATTTTATACAGGCATATTAATGATGGTTAACCTTAAAACTTAGTCCAGGGGTTATAGAATAATAATATGAGCTTGTTACTAAATTTGAGGAAGAATATCCACTACTCAGAAATCCTGACCTTGGAGTCAGATTCAGACACTGCAAAGATTTTGGTTCTCCTTTTGGAAAAGGGGCGAGGATGTCCTCATTTTTATGAGGAATAGTGGTATTACCTAAGGCTCTAAGAAATTACATGACTTAAAGGTAGATTTTCTATGGAGGCTTTACTGAATAAATATGTCATTCTGATAGGTTTTTTCCTACATTGCTAAGCAATTCTCTAGTCCTCAGCAGACACTTACTGGGTTTCCTACAAATTTAACTCAATGCTGACACTACCTACCTGCAGATAGTCCAGATCTCACAGGTTAAGGGCTCAGTCCTATAAGACTGCCCCACCCCCACTTCAGCTGCCAGTCACAAGTCTAGGTTGTCACCTGTGCTTCTGATTGACAAGGTATATAAATCAGAGGTTCCTACCCCTCCCTCCCTAGGTTTGACTAATTTGCTAGAGCAACTCACAGAACTTGAGAAACATTTGCTTACATTTCAGGTTATTGTAAAGGATATTTTAAAGGATACATATAAATAGCAAAAGGTACACAGGTGAGGTCTACCAGGGTCCCGAACTCAAGAGCTTCTATCCCTGCGGAACTGGAGGACACCACCCTCCTGGCACAGGAATGTATCTATCAACCCAGAACCTCATTAATCTTGTTCAACAGCTTTTATAGAGCTAAATCTGTAGCTCCCCTCCTTCTTCCCAGAAGTCACTGGATGGGGCTGAAAGTTCCAACTTTCTAATCCCTTCATGTTTCTAGTGACCAGTGACAAGCCCCATCCTGAGGCTACATAGGCCTCATTCTAACTCACCTCATTAGTAAAAACTCAGGTGTGCTCAGAAAGGGCTCTTTCTAAAAAAAAGGACATTCCTATTTCTCAGGGAATTTCAAAGGTTTTAGGAAGTCTGTACTAGGAACCAGGAGTAGAGACCAAACATACACATTTCTTAACATAAATCACAATGTCCCAGTCATCCATTTTATTAGGTTGTAAGCTCCACAAAGAGAGCCATTTTCTCTCTCATTCACCATGGTCTCCCCAGAGCTAGAACAGGGTGCTGCTCATGGGATTCTCTCAATAAACATTGGAATGAATCACCCATTGATTTTGAATATGATAATAGTAGTGATACAGAGAAATCTGATTAGATCATTGGGGAGGAGTAGAAAGGGGTCATAGGAGGAGGTTGCCCAAGGCAATGGTAAACGGCCTAGGAAAAGATTTGGCTGAGAAGCTGAACACCTCCAGAGGGCATGGAATTGAGGAAAAGAAGATTTGAAGTAAAAGAAGAGCTCTCAAGCTCTCTGACAAGCACTGGCGGGCTGTCTCTCTCTTTCTCTCTCGGGCTCTCTTCCCTGAGTATGCCTGGGTGATCTTGCTGCAGCTGTCTGTATTTCCCAGTGGATGGTATTTTGGATGGGAAGGAACTGTGGGTGCAGCTTAGGATCAGGCTGGCCTGGCAGAGGGTGGCAGGGTTATTGTTCTTTGGTGTTCTAGAGGGGATGAACTTCAAGTCAGAAGCCCACCATTCTTCCAAAATTGTGTAGCTTTTGTATCCTATTGTTTTACTTTGTAAACAAATCCTATAGGAACAATTAAAACAGACAGGGGGAGTGATAGGAGAACTCAGGTGTTAAGAGAGTTTAGCCTTAATCGACAGGCTTAAGTGACATGCATGTGAAATGTTGTTATTCCAAAATTGTGAAGCTTTTCAATAAAGACTCCCTTCCTTTATCACCCAAACTTTGCCTCAGGAATTCTTCCTAGAAGGTGGCAGTGGGCAGCGGGACTCCAATTGTTGTTCAGTAATGTTACAGAACCCCTGGGCTGCTCCAGTTGAAAACAAACCCACGGGCTCTTTAGTTAGGGGCCCGATTGCCCGCCGCCAAAATTATAACTCTCAATACCAGAGTTTGGTGAAAAGAAAAAGAATTGTTTATTTAACAGTTATATAGATTTAGTTATTTGCGGATTTCTGTTGTTAAGTCTTATGCTCTTTAAAATACCCACAAACACATATCCTTGCCTCCCCCCCTTCCAAACCAGGCTAGTTTTAGGAAAGTCAGAGAAACTGTTTCCCTACTTTCCAAACACAGTTCAGCTTTACCAGCAGCTGCCAATCATTCAATCTGATTGGGGAGGTCCTTTCTGTGCTGTGGTGCCCTCCAGCTCTCAATGCAGAACCACCTGGATTCTCAGCCTCCTTGCAAACTGCCTTCTTCCTGCAAACCGCGTGGATCTTCTCTCCTTCTCAAAACTGCATGGCGAGAGCCTCTTAAAGCAGCCTGGAGACCCCTTCTCCAAGCCACATGGAGAAGGCCCCTTCACCAAGCCACGTGGAGGGAGCACACGAGAGAGCGAGAGAGCGAGAGAGCGAGAGCAAGCGCGCGAGCATGCCAGAGAGAGAGTCAGAGCGCCAGAGCCAGAGCGTGAGTGAGAGCCCGAGTCAGAGAGCGAGAGTCTCAGAGTGAGAGCACGAGCGAGAGCCAGAGAGAGTCTCAGCTAAAATGTCTGCAGCTGCTTATATATCCCTGACTGCGTCATCTGACGCAGTGGGCGTTGCAAACAGTTCTGACCATTCACAGGTCCTTACGTAGGCTCTGTGTGCTTTCTCCATACTGTCCCCTGGTTCAAGACTCCTCCCATCTGCCTGAGGCTTTGGATGCATTAAAGCCATTTGCATAAGAAAGACACTAGCCACCAGCCTCAGGCATGTGGAGGCATTCCAAAAGCTGCTTCCTTCTCCCCATCCCCCAGCTGCAAGCTCTGGGGATTTTTGGACTCCCTTGTTTCTGTAACAGTAGCAGGAGTAGTTATCTATTGCTGGATAACAAACCATTAAAAGTTTATTGGTTCATGGTCTCTGGGGGTCAGGAGTCCAAGCTTTGTTGAGTCCCTAGTCTAGGGTCTCATTTGAAAGCTGGAGTCACCATCTTGGCCAGGGCTGCAGGCTGATATCAAGGCTTGATTGGAGAATGATCCACTTAGAGACTCATGTGGTTGTTGGCAGAATTCAGCTCCTTCTGGGTTGTTAGACTAATGGTCCCAGTTTCTTACTTCCTGTCAGTTGGAGACTCTCCTCTGCTTCTGCCACATGGGCCTCTCCACAGGGAGGTTCAGTATGTGGCCACTTGCTTCATCAAAGCCAGCAGGGAAAAGGAACTTAAAATCTTCTATAACATACTAATGTACATGTAACCACATACATTCCATCACCTATTGGTTAGAGGCAAGTTACAGAACCTATCAACACTCAATGGGAGAGAATTACACAAAAACGTGGATATTAGAAGGCAGGGATCCTTGGGGTCCATCTTAGGGTATGTCTGACTCAGTAATTCACCAAATGCCCTCATCAAATCAAGGGGTGTATCTCCAAAATATATGAAGAACTTACATGACTCAAGACCAAGAAGACAGACAATCCAATTAAAAAATGGGTAAAGGACCTGAACAAACTCTTCTCCAAAGAGGACATACAGAGGGACCATAGGCATATGAAAGAATGTTCAACATCATTAGCCATCAGGGAGATGCAAATTAAAATCACAATGAGATACCACTTCACACCAGTCAGAATGGTCATTATCAACAAATCAACAAACAACAAGTGCTGGTGAGGATGTGGAGAAAAGGGAACCCTAGTGCACTGTTGGTGGGAATGCAGACTGGTGCAGCCACTATGGAAAACAGTATGAAATTTCCTCAAAAAACTAAAAATGGAACTGTCTTTTGAACCAGCAATTCCACTGCTAGGATTATACCTGAAGAACCCTGAAACACTAATTCAAAAGAACTTATGCACCCTTATGTTCATAGCAGCACTGTTTACAATAGCTAAGTGCTGGAAACAGCCTAAGTGCCCATCTGTAGATGAGTGGATCAAAAAACTGTGGTACATTTACACAATGGAATTCTATGCATCAGAAAGAAAGAAGGAACTTCTACCATTTGCAACAACATGGATGGAAATTGAGAGTATTATGCTTAGTGCAATAAGCCAGGCAGCGAAAGACAAGTACCATATGATATTACCTAATACAGGAAACTAACAAACAACACAAACAAATGAGCAAAATAGAACCAGAGGCATGTAAACAAGGAGCAGACTGACAGTGACCAGGGGGAAGGGGGTAGTGGAGAAGGGGGGAAAGAAGGGGGAGGGTCTAGTCAAAGAACATGTATAAATGACCCATGGACATGGACAACAGGGTGGGATTGACTGTGGGAGAAGGGATGGGGGTGGGGGGAGCAATGGGGGAAACATTGGGACAACTGTAATAGAAAAATAATAAATAAATTTTAAAAGTCAATTAAGCTGTGGCAAGTTTCTAAAGAAGATATGATAGTTAAGTTCTATGAGATGCCAGAGGGTCCTCATTAGCTCAGCCTTCGTTATCCAAGTTCCTGCTATTGTCTGGTTGCACAGGAAAGCAAAGATCCTCTTAAAATGAAAATATTCACTAATATTAAATTAGTCCCCAGACAAACTGACATTTTCCTTCTAATGCTAGCATGTGTTTTCTTATATCTCATTTTACCAGAGTGCCCTCTTTCTAATTTTGTGTCAAAAATGCAAATAAAATGAAGCCAAATGCACAGGAGCTTCTAAAGAAAATTATTTGAATATCATAGGCTCTTGGGAAAACTGATAATTTTCCAATTGATTCTTGTTTTTATCATGTTGGGAAATTTGAGTATGAAAGATTATGCATCCTGCCATCATCAGCAAAATATCTTTTTATTTTATTCTATGAAAATTGTCTAGGCGCAAAATAACCTAAATAGTCTAACCTTAAATATTAGAAAAACCAACATTGTCTCATAATTTTGTTTTATTTCTACTATTTACTATAAATTTGAATTTGATGTGAGTTATGTCTGGGTTCAATTCCTAGCTATGCCAATTACTAGCTGTGCGATCTTGGGCAAATATTTAACTCTTCTGCACCTCGGTTTACACATCTATAACATGGAGATGCTGGTAATAATAATAGTGCTTTATAGCCTACTATGCCATTTGACCCTAACAACCACCCTGTGAGGTCAGTGTTGAGGTATGTGCCTTTGACAGTGGCTGACTTGTAGTTGAGGCAAGATGACCAGATGTCCTTTTTTTGCCTCCAAAATTCTGGGCCTTGGCAGCATGAACCAGCTGAGTCTAACTCACTTTCAAAAAAATTTTCTAACATGAATATATCTAAGATAAAGACCAAATGACATACTACACCTCGCAAGATATAAGAACATAATACAGCAGTTCCTCCTTATCCATGGGGGATATGTTCCAAGACCCCCACTACATGCCTGAAACAGTGCATAGTATAGAATGCTTTTGTTTTTTCCTATACCTACATAGCTATGGTAAAATTTAATTGATAAATTAGGCACAGTAAGAGATTAACAACAATAGCTAATAATAAAATATAACAATATGCTGAATAAAAGTTACATGAATGTGGTTTCTCTCTTTCAAAGTATCTCATTGTACTACATATACAGTGTGGAGACACTGTTCAAAGGGTTGATTCGTGTCCAGGGAAGGATGGAGTGAGACAGTGCAAGATTTTATCATGCAACTCAGAATGATGCATGACTTAAAATTTATAAATTGTTTACTTCTGAAAATTTCCATTTAATATTTTCAGACTGCAGCTGACTGTAGGTAACTGAAACTGTGGCTAAGGCGGGGACTCCTGTTAATAACTTTACAAAGGTTAGTAGATAGGAAGTGGTAGACTCAAAGCCAGATATAACTGACTTGTGTGGTGCTTTTCTCAGACACTTCCCTTTGCACAGTTCTGTGGATTGGAGTATGAGCAGCAGAAAGCAAAGGCTTACACTGGAAGAAATACAACAGCACTCAGAAAATAAGGGGTCAGATCAATAGCCAACCCAAGAAAATCACTGGCCTAGCTTTCCCCTCCTTTCCTCAACTAAGCCTTTCAGTGGTTAGCTCTTCCTGCCCCCACCCCACCTCTGAGATTCCTTCAGGTGCTGCTGAAAAACAGCTTTGAACAGAACCCTTATGATCTCAGGAGAAGAGAAACTAAATCCAAAAAGCAAATAAATCAACATTGAACCATCTTCCAGCTGTTCCACTTGAACCGAGTGAGGAACCCAAAGCAAGGTCTAGGAGTGCTAGAGTTCACTTTCAAACACAATACACACAGTGTTCATTCTTAATAAACCAGTGGAGTGAGATGGAATGCAGACAGACTGAGAGAAGGGTCACTGCCTGACAGGTCAATGACAGAAACATAAGCGGCTGAGTCCACACAAGTACAAACACTAGAGACCGTGGTGTTGCTTGGGGCGAGGAAGGATCAACAGTACCTTTGGAACTGGGATTCTGAGCATGAAACCTGGCTCTCCCACTTCAAGTGGGTCACGGCATCGCTTCTTCTTTAGATGTGAAGTAGAGAATAATTGAAATCCTTAGAGGTCAAGCTGAGAACGGAAAGGAAAATGAAATGCTGGGGTCCAAGTGGTATTGCCTTGGAAAATAATTATTATGGAGGAAGGGAAGTGTTATTCCATAGTTGGTACTGGGTATACTCTGAAGCCTAAAATCAATTCATGCCACTGTGGGACTGTTTTGATTCATCCTTGACTGAAATGAAAAGAGACTACAGGTAACATGCTACATGGTATTTACTGGTAAGTCTTGAGAGAGGATAATCTCATTGACAAATGTACACGGAGAATTCAAAATCCTGGGCTTACATTACTCTCCTCAGTCAGATGATGAAAGCGAATTAGAGAATGTTCATGCTCCAGAAACTTCAGAAAAGCAGGGAACAATAAATATCATCCAGGTTGGTTAAATATCTTAAGTTCAAAAATTATTATTATCTCCTATAATCCTAATCATTGGTTTCTATATTTAAGGGTATTAAAACCTCTCTAATATATAGTTAACAATGTTCTACACATGTGTTTAAATTCTCTAAAATATAATATTTAATCTTGAGCCTATAATGTCTACAAAGTTTGCAAAACATGTTTGTTTGTTACATGTATTAGATTATAAATTATATGTTAGTTACAGGGAATTAGATTTTCTCATTGTCTTGGATCACATTCCCTAGAAGCAGAGCCTAAGACAGGGAACGGGGTGCACATGGTTTATCAAAGAATAATCCTTGGGAGGAAGGGAGTTAGGAAGAAGGACAGGGCAGGAGGAGGAGTGAAGCAAAGGCAGGGTCCCCACTGAGGATGGGCTTCAGGATGACCCCATGAGAGTTCTACAGCAAGAACTGCATCTCAAAGCTGCTCCCACCTTGAGGCAAAGGCCAGGTTTTGTGCCTCTGTGTCAATCAGCCATTGGCTGCTGGTTTCAACTGGGAGTAGTGTGATTTCCTGGGTGGGCTGACTCCCTTTGAGCTGAGGGTGGTTTTTTGGAGAAGGCAGCAGTCGTGCAGGCTCGGCAGCCCAAACTCATAGCACCTGGGGAATGGGTGCTCGAACCAAGAACGGCATGTGACCAGTGTGCCGGCAGCATCCAGGACACTCATTACAGCTATGGAATAAGCTTATCTGACTTCGGGTAGTTAGCCCACTGTCTATAGCTCACTAGCTTATATTAAGGAATCTTACCATAATCAATATGGTATAGATTTTTAGGTGGTCAGTCGCTGATATTAACTTGCTCCACTTACGCCTGTTTGAAAGGAAAATTTTCTCTGGTAGATTCAACCCCAAATACAATGGAAATTTTATTTGTCTACAGACACAAAGATAGGTAAGAGTAAATAACATCAGAAATCAGACATTGAAATACTGGACAGTGCTCACTTTGGCAGCACATATACTAAAATTGGAACAATACAGAGAAGATTAGCATGGCTTCTGCACAAGGTTGACATGCAAATTCATGAAGCATTCCATATTTCTTAAATAACCGGACAAATTTTGAATTAAACATTTATCATCTCAGAGGAGAATGACTTTTTAAGCCTAAAAGTAAAAAGAAAAAGTCAAAACAGATCAACAGGTTTTACTGCATAAAAATGTAGAACTTCTATCCATCAGGGAAGAAGCAAAACCAACTCTGCAAAGACAAAATAAAAAGGTAAACCATAGTTAGGAAAGAATATTTCCGCAAATCTGAAAAAAAAAGAATTCCTTGACAAATCAAGGTTTCTAGTTTGGCAAGTGTAGCATTTTTACAGCATACTTCTTAGCCAGATCCCAGAGTAAAAATCCCCACCCAGCAAAAGGATTGAAAAGGTATTGAAATATTCCATTTCAAGTGCCATCTGTGACTAGCTGTAACCTTGAGCAAGTTACTTTGTTTTACTATACCCCAGTTTCTTTATCTGTAACATGGATTTACATGGATTCTATCATCTAATCTTGTCCAAGGTAAAATGATTTAGAAATGGCAGAGTTAACATTAATCTTGTCAGGCCTGAAAGCTCACATCTTAACCCCTTTTGCTATATTGCTTCATGAAAACAGCAAATGATAAAATTTCACACTGCTATAATCATTCATATCACTGCCCTGTCCATGAATGTAACATGATTTGCAATGCTACATATTTGCTTTCTTTCTTGTCTCTTTAACTAAATAGTAAATGCCATGAGGACAAAACCAAGTATTTGATAAATATTTGTTGAATGAATTAATGAGTAAATAATATGCTAGCAGGGGAACTCAAGATGGCATGATTTCTGTGCAATGAGAGTGGTTCTCTTCCTCTTGAAAATCAAAACAAATGTACCTCTCACAGATGTACAGAGGTAGAATGGTGTAACGGGAACAGGAAAGATATCACGACTTTGGAGCTTGTTGTGGATATGAATGCTGCCCCTTTAACTCACCAGCTTAAGAATCACTTAATTTCCCTGAGAATCAGTCTTCATCTATAGAATATGTTCATTCCATAGCAACTTCTTAGGCAACACCATATGCTATGCAATACTTGTTAGGTAAGCAGCTAATAGGTATTATCTATTAGCTGCTAATAGATAATACTTATTAAGGTAATACCTAATACCATGCCCAGCACATAGCTACATGTTCCATAGATGTTGGTTCTTTCCCTCACCCATCCTTCAAGTCCTGCTCACCGCCTACCCCCAAGTGAGCAGAAATTGCTGAGTTTCAGAGGCTGGCACTCCTCCTTCCCTTTGCTAGCACTGTTATAAATTACATCTTTCCTTTTTGTGTTGCTGCCCTTTCTCCTCTGAGGATTTCTAAAGACTGTGTCGACTGCAAGGGGGAAACATAGACCATTTTTATTTACCAAGTTGGGGTACAATGCAAGATTGATGGTTTTTCTAGAAAAAGATTTGACAAAAATTCCAATTTTTCTTCCTTTCCCACAGGCCATCTCACCGTTTGAACCACTCCTCTGGAAACCAGATGCAAGTAACCAGCAATCAGGGACCACTGCATGGTGCGCAAGCTATACTTAGCAGGGGCTGGCGGGGGCAAATTTTCAGTTGTCATGGCTTCGGAAACCCTTTACAACTGCCTCTTCTGAAAAATGGCAATCTCAGCTCAAGAGTCATTTTATTCTGAAACAGTTGCCAAGCACCAAATGTACCCAGCCTGTGGCTTTAGATAGGAGTGGGTGACATGCCTCCTGTGATTTATGTCCATCCCTTTGAGGAAGCGCTCATTGCGAGGTGATATGAACCTCTTGTATCATCCTCTATTTTTAGTCTCTGAGCAAGTGGTGAATCAGGTTATAATCTGACAGGGTGCTTAATGACATGTTAGAGTTAAATTAAGTTATGCTGTCTTAGACATCACATACATTTCTAAAGAACAGAGCCAGAATGCATCATCTCTGCCCAGTTTTAATCAACTCATTATAACCTTAATTTTTTTAAAAAAGGGCCCATTATAAGTTGAATACAACTCTAAAATTAACTAAGGTTTCCTCCAATTTTAATGAAACCTCATATACCCAGACAGCTCATTCTGAAAGCTGGAGATAGAAATGATTTCTCTGGAATATTACCATTATGCTGTGAGCTCAGACATCCTGGTAGAAATACTTTCAATCAGTCACACACATATGGAGCACCTACTCCATTACAGGTACTGTCTTGGATACTGGGAAGACAATGGTGAGCAAAAGCATAACATAATTCTTATCTTGTGGAGCTAGTTTAGTGAGCAGATAGATGTCAACCAAATAATCATATAAATAAATGGGTAGGTTTGAGTGCTAAAATTATGTTCTTAGGTCTCTAATTTCATTTCTTTCTCCATCCACCTCTGAGTTCTGCTGTCTTCTATTTGGTTTCCTGTTCCAGTATCCTCTATGTGACTAAAATGGCCACTTGCAGCTCCTGACTACTATGGTGCTAATGAATGATGACCCTTAGAGCTTCAACAAAGTCCCAGAGAGGATGCTGATTGGCTTGGTTCCTGTTCTGGGTGGAGAGCCGGGGAAGGACTACTCTCTTGGCCAGCTCAGTTCACATTTGCACTCTCAGGCTGAGGAAGGGTGGGGCAGTGTTAGTCTCCCCAGCAGCATATAGTTAAGCAGAATTTCTAGGGGGCAGGTTAAGAGTAGTTTCCCAAATGAAAGAATGGCGTGGCAATGAACGCTTGTCCACCAAAGTGTCAGAGGGTTGATGGTTAGTGTTGATCAAGTAAAAGAAGAAAAGAAGTAGCAGTGAGCACTGTGCTTTATCTGTGTTCCTCTGGCTCCTCTAAGGACTAGAAGCTGAGACATGCCAGCACGATAGCAAGGCCTTCAGAACCAGACATATACGGGCTCAGTTCCTGCCTCCATCACTTCTTAGTGGCTATGTGGCCTTGGGCAAGTTGTGTAACCCTCTCTATGACAGTTTCTTCATTTGTAGCATGAATATAATAATTTCATTGCCACAGGACTTCAGGGGAGATAAACTGAAATAACATAAACAAAGAAGTATAGTGCTGGGAAAATTAGTGGTGCTTGGTGGATGGTGGGTATTTAAGAATCTCTATCAAGTACCACATTGTATAACAAATACTGTTGAGAGCCTCCTAACTTGTGGGGTGGAGGGAGGGAGTGGTGTTTGGAAACAAGAGAAAGAAAAAAAATATGTAAACAAATAAATAAGCATACAGTCATATGCTATAAAGTGCTCTGATGGAAATAAGCAAGAAAAAGTGACAAAAAATTAAACTTGAAAGGGTGGAGGCCTCTTTTGCATAAAATATACCAATAAGACCTCCCCGAGAAGGTAACATGTGAACTGAATCCTGGAGGGTAAGAAAGGTTGTAGAGAGAGGGTTCTAGACAAAGGGAACAGCAAGTGCAAAGGCCCTAAGGCAGAAAAAGAATGGGTGTGTTCAGGGAACAGAAGGAAAGCCAGTGGCTGGAATGGTAAAATTAAAGAAATGGGTAGGAGACAGATCAGTAAGGCCTCCCAGTCCAGAGTAAGAAGTTCAAGTTCCACACTGAATGGTGTATTTTGTTAAAATTTAGTAAGATAATTAGTTTTTGGGTGGAGAATAGAATGGATGAGGGTGTGTGTGGGGAGACTAGGTAGGAGACCATTGCCATTGTCTAGATAAGAAACAGTGGGGATCTAGCCCAAGATGGTGGTAGTAGAGATGGAGAGAAATGGATGGATCAAAGATATATTTTGGTTGTAGGACCAGGAATCCATAGCTGTGTCTATATTTGGGAGAAAAGGGAAAGGAAGGAAGTTAAGATAGATTTTGACTCTGGGGTTTGAGCAACTACTTGGGTGAATGTGGGGCCACTTACTGAGATAAAATCTTGGGAAGAAACAAATATAAGATAGTGAGTTTGAGGTGCCCAGGTGGCAATATGGATTAGGCAATTAGGTGAACAAGTCTGGGCCTTAAGGGAGAGGACAGGGCTGGGGTACAAATTGGAAGTGGTGGTACTGAATGAAATCATTCAAGAAAGAGAGGAGATAAGAGAAAAGAAGGGAGATGGTTCCAGCCTTGAGGCTCTTTTGCACGAACCTCAAGACTACCAGAGGAAGAATCAACAAAGGAAAAGAAGCCATGACCTAGCAGGGAAACCAGAAAAGTTGGGGTGATAGAGACCAAAAGAGAAAACTGTTTCAAAAAGAGAGAAGTGTCAAATTCTCCTTGAAAGCTGTTGAGAGATTAGTAAAATGAGGACAAGGAAATGAGCTTTAAATTTAGAGAGAAAGAAAAATCCACCCTTTATAGCAGTGCTCTCAGACTAATCTTTCTGAAACAAATCTATAATGTTACTCCCTTGAGTTGGTGAGTTCGCTCACCACCAACTCCCTAGCAGGGCCCAGTGACCCTCTTCTTCCCAGTTTGGCCTCCATCTGCTCCCTAGCCTTTGCTCATGCTTCCTGTGAGCAGTAACTGCAGATGGTCTTGCCTCTTGGGCACCCCTACTCTCCAGGTTTGCATACAATTTTTCCAGTCTGCACTACCCTTTTCTTGCTCCTGGCGGATGCCACACTCCTCATCCAGCCCCAATTACATCTCCAGACAGTGTGTTTGAGCCATTCTCTAGAATATCACAAGTCCTCTCCTGGGATCTCTAATACAGGAGTCCCTCTCTATATTGTGGTTCACTTATCGTGGCCTCACTGTAATGTGGGATTAAAAAAAATATTATATTTAATTATTTATCGCAGATTTTTCGCTATATCGAGGGACTTTGCGGTACTGTATATGTATGTTGTTAAAGTTACGTAGGTTTAGAGTGTAGAATATGTTTAAGAACATAAGTAGTGTTTATAAAAGTGTGAAAAAGGTTAATAAGGGAGTAGGAAAAGTTAATAAGGGACTGGGAATGGTTTATAAGTGTGTGGGAAGGGTTTATAAAGCCTTAAAATATATATAAATACTAAAATAAATGTAAGGTTCCTACTTCGCGAATTTTCATCTATTGCGGCGCGGTAGTCTAGAATGTAATACCCATGATAAGGGAGGGAATATTGTATAGTATTTCTCAAATTGTATTGAAATTGTTTTCCTATTCATTTCACCCACTAGACTCTGAGCTTCTTAACAGTTGAGACTGTGTTTGGTGCATCTTTAGTGCCCTCCCCCTACCTCAGCACAACACCTAATCCATAGTAGATGCCTATGAGGCATTTGTTGAATGGGTTCCGTGAACACTATTATTTCAAATAGTTCTAACTATTCTTAAAAGAAAAGCAAAATTAAAATATATCTTTTGGGTGTGAAAATACATGAGTTCTCCTCACTCAAAAAAATCATCTTAGACTGTACAAAATTGCTAACACTCTCTGTTATGGGTTGAATTGTTTGTCTCTTCCCCTCTCTGACCCCAATAAGATATGTTGAAGTCTTCATTCACAATACTGCAGAATAGGACCGTACTTGGAAATAAGGTCTTTCAGAGATAATCGAGTTTAAATGCGGCCAGTAGGGTGGGCACTAATTCAACATAAACGGTGTCCTTACAAGAAGAAAAAATTTGTACACAGAAATAGCCTTGCACAGAGGGAAGACCATGTGCAGACACAAGGAACTGTCATGTGAACATGGAGAACTGGAGTGATGCATCTACAAGCCAAAGAATGCATGAGACTACAAGAAGCCAGGACAGAGGCAAAGAATGGCTCCTTCCCTGGCCCTTCAGTGGGAACATAGCCCTGACGACACCTTGATTTTGGAGATTTGGCCTCTAAAACTGAGAAAATAAATTTCTTCCATTTTAAGCCACCCAGTTTTTGTTATGGCAGCCTAGGAAACTAATACATCCCCTACATGTAGGAAGCTAAAAATGTATTTGCTTTGTTGCGTTGGCATTCCATAAATTCAATCCAACTCATTATGCAGAAGAATGAAAAAAATACAGAAAAAAAAAATCAAATAGCATTATCTCCAATTTTCCTAACAGAGAATTAAGAACAATCCCCAAATACCTCAATTTAATCAAGTTTAAATTAATCTATATTTTGTATTTATAGTGAGATTAAATTACTGAAATGCATTTTTATAATAATGATGTATTCTGAAGGGTAGAAATTGAACTATATTAATTTGAGTGTTCTAGTTTTATTTAGTAAAAGAAAGTTATGTATTTTCTTCTGTTTTTTTTTTTTTTTTTATAATCCTGGATGAGGCTCATTGTAAAATAATAGTCTGCTAATTAAAAAGTACTCTGTGAAAACTATAAAGTTCCAAACTGAAAGAGTGGTATGGTGTGATGTTTAATTTCATATGTCAACTTGGCTGGGCTAAGGGATGCCAAGATATCTGGTAACATATTTCTTGGTGAAGGAGGGTGCTTCTGGAAGAGATTAGCATTTGAATTGGTAGACAATAAAGCAGGTGGTCTTCACCAATACATGGGGGCGTCATACATTTGTTGAGGGCCTTAAGAGACCAAAAAGGGCAGAAGGACAAATTTGCTTTTTGATTGAGCTGTGACATCCATTTTCTCCTGCCCTCACCTATTTGTTCTTGAGCCTTTGGATTCAGATTGAATCACACCACTGGCTTTCCTGATTCTCCAACTTGCAGATGACAAACTGTGAAACTTGTTGGCCTTCATAGCCACCTGAGCCAATACCTATATCTCCCCATTTATCTATCTATGTACCATCTATCTATCCCATTTCTCTGGAGACCCTGGCTAGTATAGACGGGAAGGTGAAAATTTCCAGAACCCATGGGGAGGTGGCAGAGAAATGATTGTTGACTGATCTGAATAGAGAAGAAAAGAGAAAAGAAGCTGATACTTTGGGGAGGCATTAGTCAGTCTAACCAAGAAAACAGAAGCAACTTTAAGGGATTCAACATGGAGAATTTTATACAGAGAATTGGTTATACATAATGGAAGCTCTAAGCACCAAAGAGGACAATGAGACAAACCTGAGATTAACAACTAAAGGAACTGTTACTGCCTTAGGGTAAGGCAGGTTTCTCAATAGGACTATTGATTGGCATTTGGGGTTAGATAATCTTTTGTTGGGATGGGGCTATAGATCATAAAATGTTTAGGCTTTATTTCTGGCCTTTATTTACTAGGTGCCAGTAGCACCTTTCCCCCAGGTTGTAACATACAAAAGTGTTCCCACTCCCTCACACTCTCTTGGGCAACATGGTGAGTGTGGAAGAGGCAGTGTCCTCCAGGAGTCACCTGAATGGCGACTGAACCCAGATGACAGGGAAGAGGCAGCTGCCTCTACGGCTTGGGAGGAAGCCAAGAAAAAAAGAAAGAAGAGGAGTAAAGGGGCCATCACAGGGCAACAAGAACCTAATAAAGAATCAGGAGCCTACTTAATGAAGTAGCAAGACAATTAGGAAGATGAACATTAGAAGAAAAAGAAAGAGATAATGACAATGAAGATAGAGATGGTGATGGAGATGGAGTAACTTGAAGGAAATAATAAGAAAAAGAGGAAAGGAGAACCAAAAGTTCAAAGAGACCCTTCTTCAGTTCCAATATATGACCCGTAACCTAACAGTGTATTTCCCAAAGGACAAGAATGCAAGTACCCACTACATAAGATGGGCAAACAGCTGCTTGGAGAACTACAAGTGAAGAAAAGAGAGCATTATATCAAGCTAGTGAAGAGATTTGGAATGATTTTCAAGAAGCTGTGGAAGCACATCAACAAGTTAGAAAATATGTAATGAGCTGGATCAAGTCTGGGGTGACAATGATAGAAATCTGCAAAAAAGTTGGAAAACTGTTTACAAAAGCTAATAAAAGAGAATGGATTAAACACAGGCCTGGCATTTCCTACTGGGTGTTCTCTCAGTAACCGTGCTGCTCATTATACTCCCAATGGTGGTGACACAGCAGTATTACTGTATGATGATATCTGTAAGATAGACTTTGGAACACATATAAGTGGTAGGATTATTGACTGTGCTTTTACTATCACTTTTAATCCCAAATATGATACATTATTAAAAGCTGTAAAAGATGCCACTAACACTGGAACAAAGTGTGCTGGAATTGATGTCCATCTATGTGACGTTGGTGAGGCCATCAAAGAAGCTATGGAATCCTGTGAGGTCAAAGTAGATGGCAAGACATACCAAGTGAAACCAATCTGTAATCTAAATGGACATTTAATTGGGCAATATAAAATACAAGTTGGAAAAACAGTGTCCATTGTGAAAGGAGGAGAGGCAACAAAAATAGAGGAAAGAGAAGTGTATGCCATTGAAAGCTTCAGTAGCACAGGAAAAGGCATTGTTGATGATGATATAGAATGTTCATGTTACATGAAAAATTTTGATGTTGGACATGGGCCAATAAGGCATCCAAGAACAAAACACTTGTTAAATGTCATCAATGAAAACTTTGGCACCCTTGCCCTCTGCTAGAGATGACCAGATCACTTGGGAGAAAAAAGTAACTGATGGGCTCTGAAGAATCTGTGTACCTTAGGCATCGTAGGTCCATATCCACCATTGTGTGACATTAAAGGATTGCATACAGCACAGTTCTAACATACCATACTGTTGTGTTCAGCATGTAAAGAAGTTGCCAGCAGAGGAGATAATTATTAAACTTAGTCCAAAGCCACCGTAACATCTTTTATTTTATAAGCTTTGTTGGCATACATTATACTAGAATTAATTTGCAACATGTTGTCTATTTAAGAGTTGACCTATGTAATACTTTTATTCATATTTAAAAAGGAAGGAATTTGATCAAAAGCAAACCATCTAATGTAATTAACCACTGAAAAAGCTTTCAGGACTTTCAAATGTTAACCGGTGATAAAGATGCTCACAAGCTTAACAGATATACTTGAGTATGGCAAACACATAAGGCAAGAAATGAAGGCTGAGTGAAACGAAGGAAAATCCACACAAAGCCAATGGTGAAGGAAAGGAAACCAGGGTTCATATCAATGATTTGGAATATAATAAAGAAAATAAACAGTCAACCAGTACAGAATGAGGAAATAAGAATTGAAAAGAATGAAGAGAGGCTTAGGAACCTCTGGGACAATTTTAAACGTGCCAACATCTGAATCATAGGGGTGCCAGAAGGAGAAGAGAAAGAGCAAGAAATTGGAAACTTATGTGAAATAATAATGGAAAACTTGCCAAATCTGGCAAATGAAATAGACATACAAGTTTAGGAAGCACAGAGTCCCAAGCAAGCTAGACCCAAAGAGGACCACACCAAGACACATCATAATTAAAATGCCAAAGGTTAAAGATAAAGAGAGAATCTTAAAAGCAGCAAGAGAAAAGCAGAGAGTTACCTACAAAGGGGTGCCTATAAGACTATCAGCTGATTTCTTAAAAGATAATTTGCAGGCAAGAAGGGACTTTCAACAAGTATTCAAAGTGATGAAAAGCAAGGACCTACAACCAAGATTACTCTATCCAGCAAAGCTAACATTTAGAATGGAAGGGCAGATGAAGAGCTTGCCAGACAAGGTGAAGCTAAAGGAGTTCACCATCACCAAACCATTATTATATGAAATGTTAAAGGGACTTATTTAAGAAAAAGTTCAAAACTACGAACATTAAAATGACAACAAACTCACAACTATCAACAATTGAATCTAAAAAATAAACAACAAAATCCAACTAAGCAAACCAGAATAGGAACAGAATCATAGGTATAGGGATCACTCGGAGTATTATCAGCTGGGAGGGGGAAAGGGGAGAAATGGGGAGATGGTCCAGGGATTAAGAAGCATAATTGGTTAGTACAAAACAGACAGTGGGAAGTTAAGAATAATCTAGGAAAGGGTGAAGCCAAAGAACTTATATGCACGACCCATAGACATGAACTAAAGGGGGTGGGATTGCTGGAGAGAAGGGGGCTACTGGGCAGAGGGGAGCAAAGGGGAAAAAAATTGGGACTACTGTAACAACAAAATCAATAAAATATACCTAAAACAACACATTATACCCATTAACTCAATTTTCACAACAACTGTGGGCTGGAAGTACAATAATCACTTTATATTACATGTAAGGAACCAAAGACATGGAAAGTTTAGGTAAATTCCCCAAGATCACATAGCCAGTAAGTAGTGGAACTGAAGGCGAACCCAGACAATCTGGCTCTACTGAGAGGAGGATATAGACCCTGTGTGAGGGAAACCGCAAAAGGTCTATCACAGGGAGAGCCATGACTGATGTTTCAAAATTTTCAGTAAGTTGTGTTGACTGCACCCAGTTTTAGCATATTTCCAGCAGTTACACCATAGTATATAATACAAGCAGATGACATAATGCCAAGCTTGTCCCTTTGCAGCAGACTCTCTTCTGCAGCAGTGGGTCCTCCTATTGCTGTAGGTCTGTGGTAGTCTGAATAATGGCCCGCTGAAGTATATCCTGTCTCAGTCCCCAGACCTGTGACCTTAGGTGGGGAAAGGGACTCTGAAGCTGTGATTAAATTAAGGCCATTGAGGTGGAGAGTCTCCAATCCTCACAGGAGACTCCGGACCTCCTTGTAACTCCAAAGGCCAGACTGAGAGGGAAGGGGCTCCCCATGGACACCACTCTGCTGGTACCACAGGGAGCCCACATCACTCTTCCAATCACTGGCAAGGACCTGCTGACAAACGTGAGACCTCAGACAGCTCTGCCTCTGAGCTGGGATATTTAGGTGAAAGTTGGCACTGATCGCACACTATATTGGACACCCACATAAGAAATAGTCTGCAATCACAGAACAGAATGTTCTCTTGTTAAAAAATAGGATAAATATACTACAACATTTGGAGGGCTCAGATGCCAATACAAATTAATTTTATTCAAGAATTTGAATTTCTAGCCCTGACTGCTGTGGCTTAGTGGGTTGGATGTTGTTTTGCAAAGCAAAAGGTCACTGGTTCGATTCCCAGTCAGGACATATGCCTGGGTTGTGGGCCAGGTCCCCCGTTGGGAAAGCACAAGAGGCAACCACCCATTGATGTTTCTCTCACCCATCAATGTTTCTCTCCCCTTCTCTCTCTCTCTCTTCCTATCTCTCTAAAACTAAATAAAATATGAAAAAATCAGAATTTCTAGTGTGCCAAAGACTTTTTTGTGGTTTCGAGGAAAGAATCACGAATAAAGCTTGGTTTCTATGACTATAAAAAGAATGAAACTTTATTAGTCATGGATGGGGGTTGATGTGTTATTAACAGCCCACCTGTTCTCTGGTGGAAACCATGTCTACTCATGTTTGTTATTTTTATGTTGTAAACCTATAATCCTAAAATGACTTGTAGCTGGGGGAAGGAGGGAGGAATCATACTGGGACACCTGAATGAGCCACCAGAAACTCAAGCAGATAGAAGAAGAAAATAATATAAGCCAGAAAGGGTGCCAAGCAAGTCATTTGTCTTAGGGTTTGTCAATAATTTCAGGTATACAAGAGGACTGTGAATCCAATGTACTTTTCAGACAAGGAGCAGAAGCACCTGTTATTGTCATGAACCAGGGAAAGATACATTCATCCAGGAGCTGTAAGGAGATATCTGGGAGGCCACATGACTGTTATAGAACCTAGGTTCAGATGCTGACTTAGAATGGTGATATCAAAACATGAGGTGCATAGTCAGTCATTCTATGCCCATGAGAGATATTACTAAGTGACCACCACAGACTTTCTTGCTGAAGCCAGAGGCAGCCTCAGAATCTTTTTCAGCACAAATCTCAAACCTAATACTTAGTGGTCAGAGTTGATCTGCAAGATAAAATCTATTTGCTATCGCTGATTTAGAAGAGGAGGCCAGGGAACCAAACATTATTTTGAATAGAATCTGCATTAATATCTGACTTGAGAAAGTACAAGGGGCATATTGCATAGAGAAGAGAGATCTTGGTAAGAGAAGAAGGGAGGACTTCCAGGCACTGAAGTCGAGGAGGCATCCAGAGAGTTGCAGGACATGACATTAGCCAGGCTGAATGACACTACACGGATGAAGAACTTCGACAAATAGTTCTTCACATCTCTTTGGACTTAATGGGGTCCTGTGCCCATCCTGAGCCAATCACTGTAGTGGGATGTGGACTTTGACAACTGGGTTAAGTTCATCAGAGCCCACCAATAAAGGAGCTAAGGGCATTCCTACCTAAACCACATGACTGAGAGTAGGAGAGAGATGGCTCCCTAAGGGAACTCAGGCACTCTGACCATGAGAGACTTAATGCTGAGAAATAAACAATAGGTGGCATTTACCCTAGCATAAGATTTCAAAGGGCCAGAGCCAGAGAACTTCTCTAGAAGGGCAAATGAGGTATCTATTGGGTTGGTCAAAAAGTTCATTTGTTTTTTTCCCATAAGATGGCTCTAGTAGCGCTTAGTTGTTTTTAACTTCATTCAAAACTATTTTGTTAGATTGTTTTGCGACAACTGTCATATCAGCGTGCATTTAAAAAGAACTTCAAAATTGGTAAATTTTTGTGTAGCCACTTTAATATTGAAGATGTAATAAAATAAGCAACATTTCTGGTTTATTGCGTTTTATTATTTCAAGAAAGGTAAAATGCAACTGAAACGCATAAAAAGATTTGTGCAGTGTATGGAGAAGGTGCTGTGACAGACTGAATGTGTCAGAAGTGGTTGGCGAAGTTTGGCTTGTGAAGTTTTGTGCCGGAGATTTCTCATTGGACAATGAATGCTCCACAGTCAGGTAGAACAGTTGGAGTTGACAGTGATCAAATCAAGACATTAATTGAGAACAATCAGCGTTATACTACGTGGGAGATAGCTGACATACTCAAAATATGCAAATCAATTAAGTTATTGGTGAAAATGAAAATGTGCCTTTAGATTTTATGGAAGAGAAACACAAAACTTTTTGGCCAACCCAATATAAAGTAGGTGCAGAGTGATCTAAATAAAGCCCAAGGAAATAATTTCTGGGGAACAGTTTGGAATATTTTCCTCTTCTAAAGAGACCTAGGAATCCATACCAGCCACAAATATGAAGAGGCAAGTTTAGGTTGTAACTCAGAATGTCCCCAGACCTAGCAAAAATACCAGCTTGAATTTTTCCAGGCCAAGCACTTTAGGCCAACTTTCATAGGAGGGAGACATCTTAGCACCAGGCAGGAATGACAACACTAACAGGTGATTTCAGCAACCAGTGCAAACACTCCATGTTTATAGTTTTGTTTCCATGTATGTTTCCCCACAGTGGTCAGGAACAAGCTCCTCAATTCAGAAATGTTCCAAGTGCTTGTCTTCTAGGAAAGGAAAGAAGAAGGAAGCTGGAGGATCGTGTTCTATGTCTTTGTCACTCCTGGAAACAGAAAACCTCTTGGGGATGGAGAGAAGGATCACAGATTTGAAAAAAAAGGGAGTTTGAATGCTGGGGACCTTGGAAAAGAGGAAAGGTGCACAAAGGCAGTGAGGAAAAGCAGGTGTGTGGGCTTGATGTGCAGGAAACATGTGAGTTACAGAGGAAGAAGTAAGAAGGCCATCAAAGGAAAGAAAGCTGAAAGTCACCTACAGTTTCTTCGCAAACGGTGTCAGTTAGGTTAGGGATCTCTTAGCTGTAAGCCTCAGTAAACCTTCCCTAAACTGCTTAGACAGAAAAAGAATGAATTGGCTCGTGTATTTGAAAGGGACAACTTTATAATGGATTCTGGGCAATATTTGATCCAGCAACTCAAAGGGTTCAGTTGCTTCCCATCTCTGTTCTCTTTGTATGAAGGCTAGCTGTTCTCAGTGTTGCAAGATGTCTACCATTCACTCCTGGGGAGGGAGACATGCTTCCTCAAACAGAAGAAAAGGGCATCTGTATCCCAGAATTCCTATCAAGGAAACTCTGCTTGGACTAGCTTAAGACTTGTGACTACCTCTGAACAATCGCTAGGGGGAGGGAATCAGGTTCTAGTTAAAGGTGGCTGTGGAGTCTGTCACATAAATTCTGCATGGCTGAGAATGGTGGAGTGATGGTTTTCTAAAGTATATAGGGTATTATTATTGTCAAAGAAGGGGAAGAGAGGCTGGACAGCCAAACATAGGTCTCCTGGAACAGGAAAAGGTGGAATGAATGTAATAGACAGTTTATATTTTTTACTGAATTTATTGGGATGACTGTAACAAAATTATACATATAATAGACTTTAAAAATCAAAGATAAAGGCAGAGTGAAAGGCTTCTGGAAGTAATTTTTGCTTTACAAAAAAAAAATGTGGTGACTGGAAGAAAAGTTTCCTATTACACGACTAGCAGGCTAGCAGCCACATCACCAAATGAAATGAGACACAGGAAAAGAACTCAGCGAATAATCTGAAGATGGATCTTGATACATAGACTTTATCCAATATCTTAGAAGAATTCTCAGGGCACACCCCAAAGAGTAAGTTAATGTTCTGCTATGTTCTTGCTTTATTTATTTACAAGGATCATTTCTTCCTGAAACTCAGCACTACATTAACATTCTGCATGTCACTTTGGTTCATGGAAGCCATAGGAAGATGAATCACTATTCTTCATTCACTGAAGGATTTTCCAAGTTAAAAAAGAGATATCATTAATAATGTCAGAGTAGCCCAGTTAGAAACATGGAAGATAGAGAATAATGAGAACAGTCATTCTTTTGTGCTTATAAGAGGATAGTAAAATGCATTCAGTAGCATAATGCCTGTTTGAGAAAAAAACATTTTTTAAAACATTTATTTATTTATTTTTTAGAGAGAGGGAAAGGGAAGGAGAAAGGGGAGGAGAAACATTGATTGGTTGCCTCTTGCACACACCCAACCGGGGACCTGGCCAGCAACCCTGTTGTGCCCTGACTGAGAATCAAGCTGGCAACCTGTTTTTGTAGAACAATGCCCAACCCACTGAGCCATATCAGTCAGTGTTTGGGAAAAAAATTTTTTTGCTGTTGGAGTTGATTCATACCAGAGGCCCAGGAGACTGAGGGAGTCAATATATTTATCTGAAATGGAATTTTCCAACAACTATGTTAAAATATAGCAGTAGATTTCAAAGTCTTGCCTTCTAGCGAGGTGGTTGTTTAAGTAAATTATGATATAGTCTTCCAGTAGAACTCCATTCATTCATTTAAAATGACGCTGTAGATGAAAATGTATTAACTTTGTATGATGTTTGCAATATATTGTTGAGTAAAAGAAGAAGGTTAGAAAACAACCTGAAGTTTATGATCACACTTTTATAAAATGTTAAAATCATTATGTTTTGGTACAGAATGAATCAGAAGATATACTTCAAAGTGTTTCCAGTGTTTTTTTCTCCTCCAGGTGGTGGGATTATAAATATTCTTTTTGAATCTTTTTTTCTTGTTTATATTTTCTGAATTTTTTACAATGTTTATTTATTGCTTTCGTAATAAGGAAAATATAGCAGAGCTACTTTTAATTAAAAAATTATACCCACTACATCTGTAAATCTTTAATTTTACTTATATTTTATTCTTTAGCAATTTTGAAATTCTTGTAAACAACCACAGTCCTGTGTGGAATGAGGTAGGGGAAGGAATGCATACACACATGTATAATGAGTATGAAAAAACGCAGCACTAATTAGAGCACAAAGGAAACTCTGGGGATCCCCAAGGACGACTCTCTCTTCCCTTACTTTGATTTAATTAGCATTAAGTAAGATCCAATTCCAGGAGAGTAATATTAGCCTCTGTACTCATTTTTTCCTCAATGTCGCTATTAAAATAAATCCTCTTTATTCTGATTTGAGAAAAAGATTGTTTAGTCATGGAACAGGGTTAAGGCTCAGCCACAGTTTCATTGTGACTGGACATGGAGGTAGGAACTGAGATGAGATGGCTTCCGCAGGCTTGCTACTCCAAGAGCTGTCCATGGACCAGCAGTGTCAAGATGACCTGGAAGCTTATTAGAAATATAATTTTCTAACCCTAGCTTCAGACCAGCTGAATCAGAATATATGCAAATGGGGTCCAGGAATCTTTAACAAGTTTTCCAGGTGATTCTGGTGCCATCACAGTTTGACAACCGTTGTCCTGGAGCATCTGTCCCACTGAGGGGTCTGGGCCTTCCACTGGATGCTGGGGCATATCATGTGTTCAGGGGCTGGGAAGTCAGTTTTCCTGGGTAAGAGTGGGGGTTCTGGATTGAAGTGGACCTGGGTGAAGTGCCAGTGACACCTCCTGCTCATTATGACCCTCAATGTCTCTAGGCCTCATTTTCATCATCTGCCAAATAAAGACACTACCAGTGCCTGCTTCTTTTAGTTGCTTTAAGTATTAAATGTCTTGCAAATCATAAGCACTCAATACATATTAGATTGTTGCTGTGTAACATTAGCCCATGTGATCTGACAGTTGACAGATACATGCACAGGCCCTGAACTATATGCATTAGTTGTCTATAGTAATCAGTGGAGTCACTGTATTAGTGGCCTTTCTCTTTGTGGACTCAATGACATAACCGTCGTCCCCCAGTCTGATGCAAAGTGAAAAGGAGTCCCTGGGTATTAGTCTCAGCATCCCAGATGCCTGAAGTGTTGCATGTGGGGTTAAGCAATGTTCACCATATGGGCCTTGGTCTTCCTGTTACTATAAGCCCAAACTTAGTGGCTTAACACAAATTTATTATCTTACAATTCTGGAAGTTAGAAGTCTAAAATGGGTCTTTTGGGGGGTAAAAACAAGGTGTCAGTATGCTGGCTCCCTCTGGAAGCTCTAGGGGAGAATGCATTTCCTTGCCTGTCCATCTCTCAGAGGCCACCTGCATTGCTTGGTTTATGGCCCCTTCCATTATCATCAAAGCCAGCAATCCCCTGACCTCTGCTGCCTTTGTCACATCTCCTTTTCTGACTCTTTTTCATCTTTTAAGGACCCTTGTGATTACACTCATATACTCATATACTCTAAGACACAGTTCCTATTTTGTGCTCTTTAATCTAATCACACCTTCTATGTCCCTTCTGCTATGTATGGTAACATGTTCACAGATTCCCGGGATGAGGACCTGAGCATCTTTGAGGAACCATTATTCTGTCTGCCACACTGTCCTTGCCCTTCTCAGGCAACAGGGAGCCTCCTAAGAGGAGACTTTGAAACCTGAAAGGAACCTAAGTGGTTAGCTAGGCAGATCCTTTCATTTTAAGTCAACAAACATTTGGAGGTTTGCTCTAGAGAAGGAGCAGAAGTTGAGCAACCCAAGACATGATTCCCAGCCCAGATTTGCAGAGTCCTGCTTCAGTGGTTTCACCAGCAAACAATCTCTTTGCATCGGAGAAAAAGACCACAAGTGTCCAATTGTATTAAGTCATACTTTTTCAGACCTGGACTTGCTTGAAGATGAAGGATGACTCTAAAGACTGAGTCGCCTCACGAATATCTCAGTCTCCCTGTCTGTGGAAGAAGAGCTTATGGCATTTTCTTCTCTTAGAGCTGTCTCTTCACTACTGAAAGTCCCTGTGCATGGATGAAATACTTAAAAACTTAAAATCTCATCTCTATATATCACTACCATCTTTCATGAAGCTAGAGGTAGCATGATTTCTCACAAACAGTAATCACTTCTTTCTCTGGTAAGAACAGTAATCTGGTGAAGGGCAGTTACCTCAGCAGAACTATCAACATGCAGTGTGATGTTATTAACTGTTTGAAATTACACAGTTCATTTGCTGCTATTTTAATGTCTGTTGGCTTTTATTTTCTATTCCCCAGCCCAATGCACAAACTCTCACCCTCCCATCCTGTTCCTTTCTTTTTATTAATCTTGGGAAATAACTTTCTTATTTTTAGCAGGCTAATGCCGCTAGTAGAAATATGCTATTGAGGATCATAATAAGGACTTTCCCACTTCCAGTAGCTGCTCAGCCACTGCCCAAGTGATTTTTTAAACTAAGCTGCTGAGCCTTTGTCTCTGTCAACAAAGAAATGGCTGGAAAACACCCCCACAGCTGACTTCATGAGCTGCCTGCTACTCTCAGCTCCCTAGTCGAATTGTACTAGACTGGAGGACATTGAAAACCAACTACAAAATTGTGAGAGCTGCTTTCTGAGAGCTCAGGAGCAAGGTGAAGTTGCAGTGTATGTGCGTGTTTTGGTTGAGGTGGAGGAAGAAGATTACTGCTAACACTGTCTTGAGGCAATGTAATGAGCATGACATTGGAAGGCAGAAAATCAAGGCTGTGTATCCCATGCTGCACTTCTGACTATTAGCTATGTGGCTTGGGCAAATAACTTAGCCATTCTAAATTTTTTAAATATGTAAAATGAGCAATACAACATTGAGCTCATAGGTTATAATGGGGTTCACATAAAACAGCAAACTTAATTTAAATAGTCACCTGTTATGTAATCATAATAGTTAACATTTCTTGAGCTCTTATTATATGCCCAGCCTCAAACTACACCTTTAACATGTACTATGGCACTTAGTCCTCAAAAACAACCATAGAGGTAGCAGCTATTACAAATCCTGGTTTCTGGACATGGACACTGAGACTTAATGTAGTTAAGCAAATTGTCAAAGGTTTATTGAAAAGCGAATAGTAGAGCCCCTGGCAACTACCGGGCATTGTTAAGCCACTATTAGGGCATCCCCTCCGAACAAGTGGAGAGCAGAGGGAGTTTTTCACTGTGTTTCTTTTCCCAACTTACTATATTGGACTCCCATAATGCCCTTGGGGATGTCAAATCCCTGTTAAGGCCCCTTGGGGAAAAGACAGTGATAAAAGTGTGAATGACTGATAGCCCTGAAGAATTCCCAGATTAGTACACAAGAATCTCTAAAAGGTGGTATGTCTGGCATCTTGTCAAAACCAAGTGACTACACATAGAGGCAGAGATTTTATACCTGGTGTGTGACTTCCCAGGTTGGGGCTGCTTGGTTACTGACTCAGAGGAGACAGCGCCCCGTCAGCCCCTCCCTCCCCCTGCACCAGGCCACCGAGATGAGAGGGATTGAGGGTGAGAAAGAAGCTATGAAGAAGAAGGTTAAGAACACCAAGACTAAAGATTTAGTTTTCAGTTTCAAACACAGGAGACTTCCTGGAGGCCATTAGCACTTAGCAAACACTGGATATAAAAAAGAGCTTGTTTTGTTTGTTTGTTTGTTTTTGTTTTTTTAACAGATCTGATTATTGCCAAGAGCTACAGTGGGCCATGCCAGCTTTCACCTTATGATGGGTATTTTTAAAGATCTGAGCTTATCCGGAATGTTTATTTTGAGGAACTTCAAGCCTTTGACCCCATCCCCTCTCAAGCACTCCCAGAAAATAGTTAGGAAACAGGTTGGGATGAGATGGTCAAAGCTCTGTTGAAAGGGAGACCACACTGCATGGCAATAGATGTGAAACCTGGCTCTGCAAAACTAACTGGCTGTGTGATCTCGGGTCAGTCGCTTAACTTCTCTGTGCCTTAGTTTTGTTATCTGGAAGACGAGAGTAATAATGGTAATGGTGCTTAACGATTGTTACAAAGATTAAATGAGTTAATATTTATAAATTGCTAAGGCCAGTATCTGGCACACAGAAAGAATTATATAAGTGTTTATTAATAAATGAAATTCTAAAGATGCCCAGCATTCCCAGTGAGGTGCAGTCGATGCCAAGAAGAGGGCCCAGCACATTCTTTTGGAAGACTATAGGTAAAGCCAACCAAAGAAACCAGGAATCTCCTGCCAATTAGGGAACTGTGGTAGCTGGGTAGTGAGGCACTGTAGGAAAATCAAAGGCTTTGGAATAACACAATTCTGGATTTAAATCCCACTCCAACACTTTCTCTCTGTGTTACCTTGAGCAAGTCACTGAACGTCTCTGAGCCCTACTTCTCTCATATATAAAATGGGGGTGAAGTTCGTCACCTGGACCAATGGAAAGTGGAATCTAACAGTCCCACAGTCCAGCAGTCAGGGGGGTCTAATGTCATCATGGCCACCACCATCATCATTATTAATGTCAAATGCAGGAAGAATAAGAAATGCTTTAAGTCAGAATTTCTAAGTATGGATTGTCTAAGAAGCTGTCAACAGCTAAAGAGGTGGGAGGTGAATATGAAGGTTGAAAAGTACAATCAATAAAATAATATAATTTGGTATTTGGAAAATGAAAAATAAGACTGCTCTTTCCATAATACAGATCAAATAAATCAAGAGTCAGTATGTCTTCCTGGAGAAAATGGCTTCACAGGGAAATTGCCAGATTGAAGAATGAGGATCAGGGGATGGGATGGGGAGATTTTATTTTTCAAAGGTGTCATGTCTAGCTGGTGCTTAAAATGGCCAGTAGGTAATATATGTGGTGAGTATTAATTTTTGAAAGCCTCACAGACAATTAATTGATATGTGCAAAATGTTAATTTCCTAAAATCCTTTGATAACTGCTCCATTCTAACTGATGCAGCCACTTCGAGGTTAAATCAGTAAACTTTAGCAATGTTGGCATGCCCCCCTAGAAGTCCTTTTCAAAAGGTTATTTTAGGTTCATATCAGTCATATTCAGCACATTTCTCCCATCCTCTTTCCTCCTTCCTGGGGTTGATGTTAAGCTTGTGCTGAGGGAGAGTGGGGTTTACACAAATGCAGCAGCAGCATTAGTGAGAAGCAGGCACCCACTTCTAGACCTAGCTTTGTCCTGCTCTCATAGCCCTGTGCCCGAACAATCCTGTCTCTCCTAGTCCTTGGGCATGCCCCTCCACCTTGAGCATCCATTGAGATGGAGCTGCATCCTCACCCCGTTGCAGGGGAGGTGAGGCACATCACCTCCATGCGTTCCCCTCCTCCTACCTCTGAAATTCCTTTTAGCCCCATCAGGGTTCTCATTCCTTTTCTTTCTTAACTTTTTGTTTCCACTTGTAGGTATGAGGCCTGGAAACTTTAGTTGCCCTTCTTGTAGGATTACCAGATTCAGCAACTAAAAATGTAGGACATCCAGTTATACAGTATTTCAATTTCAGATAAGCAACACTTTTTAAGCGTAAGTGTGTCCCAAATATTGCATGAGACATACTTATGTTAAAAATTATTCATTGTTTTTCTGAAATTCAAGTGTCCCTGGGCACCCTGCATTTTATTGGGCACCCTACTTCCTGGGTTAGTGCAAAACCATGGGAAATGCTAGGAGCTGTCTCCGGCTCTTTCCAGTGTGGACCATGTGGATGCTGCCCTGTGTAGCATAGGAGGCTCCTCTATGTGGAAATAATGAGGCCCACCCAAATGGGAACAAACAAAGCCTGTTTATTAAGAGCTTGCTATAGCAGAGAGTTAACCATTGTCATTGTATTTTGGGAGACCCAAAGGCACAGGGAGGTGGGAAAACCTAATAGTAGGAAAAGGGAAGGCTTCGTGGGTACCCTGATGGGAGGTTCTTGGCCTGGGGAAGCCGCAGGTGAGCTAACTAGTATGGAGCATCCTATATGAGGGGTTAGGAGTGCATATGTAGCTTTCTCTGGCTGGTCCTAAATTGGAAGCAAGGGCAATAAATAGGGACACACTTGGTAATTAAGTCCTATTGTTCGGGACACATTGTTATAGGGGTTATTGTTTGGCTTCCTGAGCCAGTGGTCTGACATCCTACAAGTCTGATTTACAGATAACAGGCTGACCTCCAGGGCTGGCTCTGCAGACTGGGGTCAGAGTTCTGTTATTATATATGGTCTGGCCATTGCCCATTTGTCCATTCAGTGTCTCATCTACAGGACTTGTCATCCCCAAGGCCTTCCCTTTCAGCTCTTCAGACTAAATTAGGGTGGGGCATAGCACACTAGCATTTAACACCTTTGCATAATCTCTGACTCCTTCCTCTTCCCTTTGTTTCATTGGGTTGGAGGAGGAAGGGACAGGAGTAGAGATGAGAAAGAAAGAAAGAAAGAAAAAAAGAAAAACAAAGAAAGAAAGACAGGGTGGGGAGGGGAAGGGAGACCCTGCTTGATCACATGTACACTTTCCAGTCTTTCCTTATATGTGAATTGAGAGTTTTCACCTACAAAACAAAAAACAAAAACAAACAAACAAAACCCAAGAATTTCAGATCTCTGTTCTTATATTTCTTAGTTGTTGATTCTAAGCCATGAATGCCCCTTTTCTATAGCTGCCCTAAAGCGGGGAGGTAAGCAGGATCTGGGTTTTCAGCATGGCCCCCAGTGTTGCCCAGGGTGGGGACAGTACACTCCTGGACACTGTGGTGAAGTGCCCATGTCCCTGCGCTGGAGGCCGCTCTGGGTTTGAGCAGGAGGTGCTCACTCCTGCTGCTTAGTGCACCTCCTCTGCTCGCTCCGGTTCTCACACAGGGCGCAGAATGCAAATACCTCAGGATGACTTCTCTCCATTTTTAATTCAGGGTTTTCTATGAGACTGTGGAGCTGGTATGTACAGCAGGAGACCAAATCAGTCAGGATTTGATTAGAGAAGCAAAATGCTAGGATGTATGTGTAATAAGGAATTAATCACAAGGATTTGACTTCACATAACTGTGGGAGCTGGTGAAACAGTAAGGCTGTTGTCCTAGAACCCAGTCTGGAGCTTCGGTAGTCACACCTGTTGTCCTTTTTTGTTCCTGGAGAATCTGAAGACTGATAGACACCACTTTTTCTTCATCCTCTAAAAAGGAGGCTATTTTCAACATTTTTCTCTGTGTCTCTTCCTTCTTCCCTTCTTTTCATCCCGACCCCTTCCTGATGTTTTGCAACCAGTGAGATAAATGGTAAATTTAATCACCACAGAGGAACTCTGTATATGAAAGAAGGGGAGAAGGAAGAAGACACAGGATGGTGGGAGACTGTGGCCTACCAATGTTTTCCAGTAGGATGAACTACAAGCTAGGACCTAGGTTCTGGGATATTGAAACTGCCCTATTTATGAAAATTAATTTCCTTCATGACCCAGCCTTAGAGGACACAGAGCCCTGGTTAGGATGTCAAGAAGCTAAAGTCCCATTGTTAACTCTGTCAGTATATTGATTCAGGGCAAGTCTCTTTTTATCTCTGGAAGGCACTTCCTTCATTTCTCAAGTAAAAGTTTTTAGATACTAAGGTTATTTGAAACTTGACAAAGATATATTTCAATGATCACTACCGTTCATAACTATGATCGACTGTTGTAGACGTGAAGACCGCTAGTGAGTCTCTCCTTTAATGCTCATTCCAAGGAACCTCTCCTAGGAGCCCAGAATGAGTCCATGGTCTGGACAAAAGTTAGTTCTTAGGTGTGGGTAACTTTTTAACTGAATAACATTTTATTGGTTTTTAAGAAGGGGTTTTAGACTTACCCTTAGATGGCACTCTTCTGAAGCCCTGGGAGCTAGCTTCAAAGCAAGGCACAGAGCTGCACAGGAAGACTAAATTCAGGCGGCTGTGATGTAGCCCCATTTCATCTTGGACATTGTGGATAAGTCTTTGATCAAAATCTGCTTTCACTGTCACACTGGGACAAGCCTGGCTTCCCAACCTTCCCTGGAGCAGTGGGAGTGGCTAAAGTTTTGGCTTTCTAAGCATTTATGTGGCCATCAATGGGCAGGTCAAGTCTGCTTTATGTCGGATCCCTAACACCCAGCTCAGTGTCCAGAGCACAGCGAGGCCTCCACGTTTGTACGTTCAGTGGCTGAGGTCCACAGTGGGGTCAATGGAGCCACCCATGTCAGTAATGAAGACCTGATGAGCAAATCAAATAAGTGCTTTAATAATTCTCAGAAAGAAAAAAGAAACAGCCTAGGTATCCTGAATTTGTCACATTATAATAATAATTTTTGTAATTAAAAAAGAATAGGCATTGTAGAAAATACAAAGAAATAAAAACATCCATAATCTCACCATCTAGAGATGATTATTTTAAACATTCTTGTGTTTATATTTTATATGTAATTCTTTACATAATTGGGATTCTCCTAATACACTTTTATTTAACAGTGCATTGCAAAATTTAGTGTTTAAAATAGATTTTAAATGACCATATGTTATTATTTCAGCTCTATCAGACTATTTTTTTAGGGCTCAAAGCACCTACCCATGAAAAAGACTCTAGGAGATGAGGACTGCCCCACGTTGTCCCAGGCAGTAAGAGGGCAAAAGGCAAGCTCTGGACTCAGCTGCTGCTTCTGAGAATCAAGGCCATCTCCCCAGTGAGAGTGAACCGTGGACTAGCATGGGCTCCCCCTTTCCAATGCTCTGCGTGGCCTACTTTAAATGAACCTTTATTTATTTTAGTCACAAGTCCTTGTCCCCCTTGCCCCACTGGAATGCAGCCCCTTGCAGCCCCCTCTTTTATTTCATTGGTTGTTGATTCCTTCCTCTTCCCACCACACATCCCTGCAGAAGCATCGTGCCCACTCAATTCCTGATGCTCACACATCCCTGCAATCTTAGATCCTGATCGTGAGGGTCTGAAATTCAAAAACCTGAGTTAAAGTCTTCTTTTGTAACAGAATCTTTCCCTGACACTACCCATGGACAAAGGTCAAAGGCAGAAGCTATCGTTTCTAGAGGAATTCCTCTGTTTATACAGAGAACTGCAAGAAAGAGAAAGGGAGGGAGAGAAAAGGGACCTTTTCTTCTGACTCCTGGTTCCCAATGCTTGCTCCAGCAGCCCTCAGGGGTGTACAGTCATCTGAGTGGACAGTGGAGTGTGTATGGGGCAGGGAGGGGGGCTCTTCACTGAATTCTGAGCTGGAAGAGGCCCACAGAGCTGTTCCATTTTGGATGCTTTTTATACTTTAATTAGAGAAACCATGATTTAGGAAGCAATAGACAGAAACCCAGACTGTCAGTTCTTGGCCTCTCATGGGAGATGGGGTTTCAGGGGTTTACTCCTCACTTCTATATATGGAGCCTTCCCTTTGGGGTCTCTGGGTCTCCATGTCTTGGCAAACAGACCCTCTCTGGTCAACAGTTCAGCCCTGCTATATATTTAAAAGTCTAACTGTCACATGTGCTTATCATTATTTTATAAAGTTCATAGAGGTGAATTTCTACAATATTATTCGGAATTTGGTTATGTTTTGACAAATCCAAATAACTGTGTTTTATAACACTTACACAATCTTTCTACACTCACAGAAAACAACACCTGCACAGTACTCCCAAACCAGGTAGGGGTCTTACAATATAGTGCAAATTTAAAAAGCAAGAACAGTTTTTTAATCCATTCATCTACTGATGGGCACATAGGCTGTTTGCAGCATTTGGATATTGTAAATAGTGCTGCTATGAAGATAGGGGTGCATAGGTTTTTTTGAATTGGTGTTCTGGGCTTCTTAGGGTATATTCCCAACAATGGAATAGCTGGGTCAAAAGGCAGTTCTATTTTTATTTCTTTGAGGAAATTCCATATTGTTTTCCACAGTGGCTGCACCAATCTGCATTCCCACCAACAGTGCAAAAGGGTTCCCCTTTCTCCACATCCTTGCCTGTTTGCTGATTTGTTGATGATGGTCATTCTGGCAGGTGTGAGTTGATATCTCATTATGGTTTTAATTTGCATCTCTCTGATGGCTCCTGACCTTTACACAATGGAATACTTCTCAGCAGAAAGAAGGAAGGAATTCCTACCTTTGGTGACAGACAGCATAGATGAAACTGGAGAATATTATGCTAAGTGAAATAAGACAGTCGGTGAAAGACAAATACCATATGATCTCACTTATAAAAGGAATCTAATGAACAAAGTAAACTAACAAGCAAAACAGAGCCAGAGACATGGAAGCAGGGAACAGACTGGCAGCAGCCAGAGGGGAGGAGGGAAGGAAATAATGGTGGAAAGAGTGGGAAGGGACCTGTATGAATGACCCATGGACATGGACAATGGTGTGGGGATTGATTGTGGGAGCAGGGGATGGAGGCTGGGCTGGGCAGAAGAGGGCAAAGGGGGGAAAATTGGGACAATGGTAATAGAATAAACGAGAATAAAAATTAACAAATAAATAAAAAGGAGGAACACCTTCAGCTCATTGAGAATTTCCTCCAGCTCTCTCTACCACACTGCCTTACATCAGGCTCTCCCCAGCCAAAATCTTATTTCATTCAGATGTGACCTGGAACCTTTCATGTCTTCTTGTGTTGCTGAATCAGGCAGAGGCAGCCACAAAGAACTGGACAGATATTGGCTCTGAATCTCTGGAATGACTACTTTTTCCTTTATCCTGGCTGCTAAGAAAATGAACAGACCTTACTCCTATGCGTTTAAAAAAAAGTTTGCCTTAAAACTGGTCCCTACCTCCAAAGGCACTCAAGCTGTACACGGAAAAGTGTGTGGGATGTGTTCATATCCTGCATGACTTCTCTGAGGATTCTGTCCACAGGATGCAGCCCTGCCCGCCTTGAGTTAATTAACTAGAGTACCTGATGGATAAATAGTCCCCAAATAGCACTTCATAAACTGCAACAGCTCTTTAATGTTCTTGATTATTGAGGCATCGCAAAATAAGAACGTACTGAATGGAGGAAACCAGCCAAGGGGAGAGATTATAAAGACAAACAAGAACACTGAAGGCTTGGAGAGAGCTCCAAGGCAACTGTTTTTCAAAGACACATCCAGCCAGGTCTGGTTTTCAATGACTCAGCAGATGTTTGCTTCACCCAGTTTGCTATGCGAGCCCAGTCGTATATTCCCTTTTGCTGATCCTCAGTTTCCCTCTCTGTGAAGTCGAAGTCTCCTTTCTCACATCCCCCTTTGGAGCCTCCCGCTGGAACATGTATCCAGAGATTTCTCAGGGGACATCCACGTCTTCCATTTGGGACAGGAGAGGTAGTAACCCCAGTGGATTTTTATTTGCCAGTGTGGTACTTTCAGGGATTTACAGAAGAGACAAGCAAACACATGAAGAGAAACTCAAATGGAAACATGCATGTATATTAGAAAACAAGTCTTTACACCTATACAGATAGTTCCCTCACCACCCATTCACACTCAAAGCAGTGAACAGACAAGATGATAGGTTGGGGGAACCATTTACACAGCCACGCTAGAAATCAAACAGACCCACGCTCACTCCTGGATATTCTCTGTCATCATTTCCCACCGCAAGGTTAGATATCCAGCCAGCTCTGACTTCTTTCATGCCCTTAAGCGTGACCTTCACCAGAGGTCATGACCGCCAATCATGGAATACAAGGATCCAAAGGCACATTTAAGGTGGTGCCATGCGCAGGGTGAGGAACCCAGAGAATAAGACAGTCACTGTCGTGAAAGGCTCACATCTGGTAGAGGAAGGAGCTGTACAAACAGTCACAAATCCTTGTGAGAACTGCTGTTCCAGAAGTGAGTACAGGAAGCTGGCTTTGTTTTTGTCCTCCTGAGTCCTGGAAGGGAAGAAATTCTCCTCCTTCCTTAACAGGACGCAGTGCAGGCTCCACGGTACCTGCTCAGAGAAGGCGGGCCGTGAGCCATGCTGTCCCTGTGGGCTGGCAGTGCTGCTTTCAGTCCTCAGGTCCTGTCCTTTAAGTCTACTCCTCCTCAGGCTCGCCTGGTGGTAGACATTGAGAAAACAGGTGATGAGGCTGAGAGTGTAAGGAGGATGTCCATGGGGAACCCGTCAGGGCAGGAGCACTCAGTGAAGAGACTGTACGAGGAGTGGGCAGCAATGGCCGCAGACTGACCCTGTGTGAAAGAGGACAGAGATGAGAGAGAGGTGGGAAGCAGTCCTCACCCCTTTGTCTACCAGCAGGGGGCAGGCTCCTACAGTCCAGTCTCCCTCTTCAGAAAATAATGAAGCCTGGTGAAACCCACTCCCATTTCTTCCTAACCCAGGAATCCTCCTGACCCCTTTCCTGGTTGTGCCCCTCCCATATGCGCCAATCCAGCCATGTCATGTTCACACTGATGATGTCTCAATCCATCCCAAGCCCCGTGAGGGACAGCTCAGCTGTTACTGCCATCTGGTAGGGGTGCTCTCCAAACCGTGAAGGCACCCAGGCACCTGGACTGTCAGTGATCACAGGCTTATAGGATAATAATGCGTCAAGGTCATCTAGCCCAGCCCCCTCATTTTATGGATGATGAGACTAAGGTCTGAAGTGTGGAAATCATTTGCTCCAGCTTCCATGTCATGTCAGGGAGGTACAGTTGGTCTTCAGATCTGATGAGATGGTTACTGAGACCCTTGCAAATCGAGAGACTATGTAAGACCCAGTGGTGAGGAGGGCTAGTTCGTGGTCAGATACCAAGACACTAGTACAGCCAAGAATAGAACCCAGGGCTCAGATAAGAACCCTGGAGCCAAAATGGCCTTCTCACCAGCTGTAGGTTGGTAAGATGTCACTTCCACCACAGGTAGAGCTGCATTCCAGACCCCAGAGTAGCCAGTCCATAGTACAGGCACATTCAGGCATGGACCAAGGAACTCAGCATCCTGACAAAGGAAGCCACAGACTAGGATGGGGAGATCAAGGGAAGTAAGTGGAGTGGGTGTAGCTGTGTTTTGGTTTTTCTCTTTCATGTTTCAGTTTCCCACCCTGCAGAGAGGTCTTCTGCACATCCTGCAGGGTAAACCCCTTGGAAGAGCCTATCCTGAGGAGGTCTGGCATGAGCCCTCTGAGGTAATGATGTCAGGGAGGTTAACAGGATGCTAAACGAGGGTGCTCATAACCCTCTCTGCACTACCTGATGGCTGTGAGCAGTTCCCACAGCCTCTACCTCTGTACCAAAAGGGGTGGCCAGGAAGCTTGAGGAGCAACAGGGACAAAATGAGGGCAGAGGTCTGGTCTCATGGCCACAGGAAAGGGGAATCTTGGAGGATGCACACCTCCCAAGCTGGGGACTCAGCCCAGCAGAGACAGGGCTGCCTCACAAGGGCCTAGGCAGGGCTGCCCTCTGCTGCATCACATACCTTAACCACCTGGCATGTACTTGACTCTAGCCCACCAGTTGAATAGAATGGCACCATGGCAGGAGACATGCAGGAAGGTGATCTGCTCTGGCTTCTTTTGTAATATAAGGAAGACCTGAAGAGGAAGAAAAGATGGTGTCAACCATGGGAGCCTTCTTTCTCCAGACTTCTCCTGGGCCCTCAACTATCAAGGATGGGTAATTCTGCCTATTTTATTGAAGGGGAGATTAAGACTCAAGGGAAGTAACACCAGTCAAACACCTGCACAGCACCTACTCGGTGCAAGGTACTTTGTATGCATTAAAAAAAAAATCATATAAACACTTATAAAAATACTATGTGACTTATACTTAGCTCCATTTTTTCAGATGGGAAAACTGAGGCACAAGGTTATACAACTAATAGTTGTCCAAGCCAGGATCTAAACACAGCCTGACCTCAGAGACTGGGTTCATACAATATCCTATCCCACCTCCCTGGCACTGGGGAGAGAACTCAGGTGATGAATGCCCATACAACCATAAGACAAATTCCCAAACTTTCTCTGCTCAGACCCCATTTGGGTAAGAGATTGATAAGAAAGGGCCACCTTCCTTCACTCACTACCCCAAACTCATGACTTTGCCCACCCCACTTCATCCCGTGAGCCTTCTGGAGTCACGAGCAGGGTTTCTTCGCATTACCACCAAAGGCTAGCTGGCTTTTGCTATCTGATGACCCTTGCCACATAATATCAGTTCTAAAAAATTTGTTTTTCTTTTTATTTTCACTTAATTTGGGGCCTAGCTGCTAATAGGGGCAAACGCCTACATTTTGCAGGTGCATGAATGTAGAATGGGGCCTGTGGGAGCCGTGGTGGTGGGATGCTAATGGGTTAATGTCCTTCCTCTGTCAGGTAGTGGGACAGAGGTTTGCTCCGATTAGCCTCAGGAGTAGCCACCTTGGCAAACCCTGAGACTATCTAACAGGGACAGTGGAGGGAAGTGTTCACACAGGACGCTGCATGTACATCACCCCAGACCCAGCTGATAGTGATAATTCAAGACAAGTCCCTAAGGGACAGGGCACTTAACCATGTCAAGCTATTCAAAGGTCTATGAGAAGAAACACTACCAGCGCACGCTCGCCATCTGCTGGTTATAACAGGGAAGTGCGGTCAGACCTGTATCCAACTGGGGACACAGCTGCGTCCTGGCTGCAGCCCCAATCCTCCCTGTTCCTCTGAGCTCCCTGCTCCCACAGTGCCCACCTGTCTGCAGGAAGCCGCCTGTCAGCATAGGAAAGAGGGAGATGCTACTAAGAGTGATAACATAAGGACTCTCCAAATGTGCCCCAGACTGCAGTCGTGCAATCTAAGGAGTACAAGGATCACCTGGGATTTTGTTTGTTGAAACGTACATTCTTCATCAGTGTGCCTGGTCTGGGACATGAGATTCTGCCTTTTCAACAAGCCCCAGGTGATGCTAATGCTGCCAGTCATTGGACCAGACTTTAGCCTATCATTCAACATTCCTATTCAACATCCAAATCACTACCTGGTAACCCATCAAGCCTCAGCTAGATTTTTTTTTTTTTTCTTTTGCTGCCAGGAACCTTTTGTTCTGTTTCCAACCAAAAACAGAGAAGAGCTAAAAATATATCTACCACTTAGCCAGCACTTAGTGTGTGCCAGGCCCAGGGCTAAACATGTTCATACATTGCCTAATTCAATCTTCCTTCACTTATTTCCTTTTACAAAGTAGGTTTTATTACCCCAACTTTATAGATAAGAACGTTGAGGCCATGAAATGTAAGTAGGTGACCCATGGTCACATAACAAGTAACTGGCAACACTGAGATTCAGGCTGAGGTCTTCTTCTGAGCCTGTGGTGACCCAGTCAGCTCATGCCCACTTGCAGCCATGCCATGCCAAGTGCAGCCACCGGCTGGCAAGAGTAGTTGTAGTTGGCCAGGAGCAAAGTGGCCATGAACTGGGAGAAAAAGGAAAGGAAAATACCAAGTCATAAGCCTGCTCCCAATGTGCTGAGACCTGGCTGGTCAGGGCTGGTGGGGCTAATAGCTCCCCTGATCGTGTTCTGGACATTTCTATCCCTCCTCCCCCTCACTGACACATGGTGAGTGGTTGCTATGGACCCTTGGTTACATCTTGCTGGTCTCCAACTTTTTTTAATGTGGAAATATCTGGACTGTAAACCCATATTGGACACCTGCTATGTGCAAGACTCGAAGTTAGGTGCTGAAGTATGGGAGGGGACACAAAGCTGTGTGCACATCAGCCCTGCCCCCAGGAGCTCAAAGCCTCACTGAGAATGTAGGAAACATACCTCACCTTTAAGGCTGGGGCCAGATGAAGAGTAGGAAACAGGAGGTGTTCCAGAAGCTGGTACTGAGCTGGAGAATGAGCAGGCCTTGGGCAGACAGGGGAGGGAGAGGAAACTTCATGCCAGGAGAGGAGCGTATGTTGCCTGACCTCTCCTAACTCACTATGGGTTAGTGAGGGAGCTGTGGGTCTGTAATGGGGGTTCCCACTATGGGGGAAGCAGCCACAGAAGCAGAGAGAGAGAAGAATTGGTTAACAAGGGGTCTTAAAGGCTATTGTAAGGCACTTATTTATTCATTCATCTGACAATGATATGTCAAAAGGTACTAAGCATTGCATGTTAGACACTGTTCTGCACCGAGTTACCTCAATAAGACAAAATACACACATCTCTACTTTGAGGGACTGGTTCTATATTCTGATCATATGGGCAAAGGGACCTATGAAGGACTTCTGAGCAGGAGGTTGACCTGGGCATGGTAGATTTTCAAAGCATTATGGTGGCAGCATGGTAATTTGCCACCAAAATTAAGTGACAGCACTCTAAGGCATGTCTCATAAGTTATCTGTGTCTGCCACATGGTACCAGGTTGGGCATGGCTACGTCTTTGCAGCTCTTGCAGTTTGGAGGGACACAGACAAATACAAATCACAAGAGAGAGGGAATGTTAGTAATTGCTTAACAAGTTCTCAGGTGGGAGGGGGCTGATCTGTAGTGTTGGCCAGTTCCGATGGTGTTGGGAGAGGCGCAGACGGTGTTCACCAGCTGGTGGAGCCTGCCCATCTACCTCGGAGAGCAAAAGGGAAAACCCAAGGGAGGAAACAAATAACCTGGACTTGAGGTGTCAGGGAAGTTTCATGACAGATGACAAGGGCCTGAGTCTGCATGAATTTGTCAGAGAACCAGGGAGAAGGACATTTGAGGCAGAAAACAATCACGTGCCAAGGCTCCCGGGCTTGGCAAGCTGGGCTGTGAGGCAGGTGTGCAGGGCTGCTGGGAGGTGGAGGGTGGCAAGTCTGGAAAAGACAGCTGAGGCCAGAGGGGGCTGTGGACGGTCTCATAGGCCCAACCGAGGATTCTCACCTTAGCCCCTGCTGACCAGGAAACCATCAGAGGGCTCCAGAGGCAGAGGCCCATCCTCAGTGTAGAGGGTGAACCGAGGCTGAGGTATAAGGAAGGAAGGCAGCCCAACCTGTGAGGGAGAGAAGAAGAAAGACATGCGGTGTCAGCAGGCCCCTTGCCTCCTTTCTGTGAAAACTGAGGCAGGAGGGGGCACGGATGGAGGCGAGGGGGCCACCTGCTAAGCTGTTTAACCCCTCCATGCCTCCGGGTGGCGCTGTCATGAGGATCAGATGAGTACCTCCTCCTGACGTGCTGGGTGCAGTGAGGGGGACCGCTTTCTCTGAAAAGCTTTTCTTGACACCCCACCCTGGGCCCAGAGCCTGGGTCGCTGCCCCTGCCGCCTGTCCTTGGAGCACACTTTCTGTCTCCTGCTCATGCTGACTTGCATGGGTCCCCCCTTCTAGGTGTGAGCTCCTGGGGGCAGGTGTGCCTTGTCCAGCAGTGACTCTGCAGGTCCCAGCACCACCTGGCACAAAGCTGTGCCCCATGCTCACTCGCTGGCTGGTACTTTGCTGAGAGCAAGGCGTCTGGGAGAAACACTGGCTTTGGAGCAGAGGTTAACAGAGCCCAGGCAGAAACAGAAGGTGGGGGGGGGGGGGTTTCTTGCTTGTCACTGACCTGTATGCGTCCATTTAAGGAGAGGGACAATGGGAGTTAGAAACAGAGATTGGTGTCCACAGGGGAGACACTGTGGCTCCCGCATGCATGGCTTTTCCGTGTTCTGCATAGGAAAATCATAGTTTTATTTACCCCTTGGGCATCCAAAAAAGGAAGAAACCCCAAAATTTCGCAGGGCACCCACCAGCCTTGCCTCCCAGAATATGTCCCCGGTGAGAACTACCAGGCCCAGGTGTAGACAGGGAGGGATCCTGCCAGCCTTGGAGGCCCCGGCTGCCATCAGGAGAAGATGAGAGACAACGAGGACGGTGGCAGGGAGTGATGTGTGTACCAGGAGCCAGGAATGGGTCCTCAGCTCTAGAAAAGCAAAGGATAAAGGCAGAGAGTGGAGCAGGCCACCAGCGCACCTGCCCCAGCTCTGCCCTGGGTCCGCCCAGCCTCACATCCCCTTCTCGGTCCTCACACTGACTGACATCAGGCTAAACAAACACACACAAGAGCTCTCCCTCAGATGGCAACATCTACTTCTGTTTTTTAAGGCCCGGCAGTGTTTGTTCCAGAGCTTTGCCAGGTTGGGCACTGGCCCTTGTGGGCCTAAAAACAGGGCTCATGTCTCACCCAAAGCCCTCTTCCTCTCTTCCTTCCCTCTACACAGCCAGCTGGGGGTCTACACTGCCCCACCGCTGCCCATAACCACCAATGTCAGGGCCCCCCCACTGTCCCATCCCTGCCTTTGGACGCTGGATGACTACCTGCTGTGCACCTGTGGGAAGACCCCACTGGCCATCACTGTGCTCCAGTCCCTCCACCCTTTGCTGCAGGGCCCAAGAGACACAGCTATTTTGCCGCAGTCGGGGGTGGGGGTGGATGGGCAGGTGGAGAGGTGCAGAGCTCTCCTAGGTCCCTCTTCTCCGGCTCACTGACTCGCCTGTGCCCTGGCTTCCTTGCCTCTCATGGAGCCTGCCACACCCAGTCCCTGCAGAGCTGAACTTACCCCGTTTCTCCTGTGCTCCTCTGGTCAGTGCCTGGTGCTGCTCTGGCCGCTTGGAGTGTTGAGGCTGGTGATGGGTCCCAGCGACAGGTCCTCTGGGCTCCAGGGTGTCAGGGGAGATGCACAGGTAGCCCCACCCTCTAGAAGCTCTCTAATCTTGTGCTCTGATGTGTGGATGATCCCTAGCCCCAGCCCCTGCACACACACTTACACACACTCACATGTACACACTTGCTGGGAACCCAGAGCTGGGGCTGCCACACATGCCCCGCGGGGCGCCCTGACATTCCTGTGGCTCCAGGAAGAAGGAGAGCAAGAGGCTGCCTGGTGGGTGGAGGAAACTCAGAGGGCAAAGGAGGATGGCAGAGGCTCCAGAGAGAGCAGGCACACAGTCAGGGGTGGTCAGTACCCACGGGGAGCCAGGCTGCCCACTCCACCCTTAGCACCCTCTTGCCCTGTGCCCCCCCACCCGTCCTCCTCAGAAAAGGCGGCCCTCTTTGAGAAGCAGGTGTGCATGGGTACACCCCACCTCGTGCCACTGCCTCTCGTCTCAGGTTCCAGTCTTTCTCCCTCTGCCCCCTTTCCCACGTGGTTAAGGACGAAGTGTGTCTCCTTTTGAACCTGTTAATTCCTCGAACTTCCTCTAGCTCTCTGCTCACCACTGGGCGGGCAGCAAGAGCATTGGGAAATGGCATTCCCACTCACCTCCATCCACCTGTGCCTAACGAGAAGCAATTAACCTGGCTGTTTATCCAAGTCAGCTCTCTTAAGCACATCCTTTCCTCTCTGTAAAGATACAGGGCGGAAGAAGCAGCATTAGAAGCCAGAACACTGACTGAAGGGCCTGGCAGCCCATGATCTAAGCCTCACTCCATGGAGACTCCAGAGGAACTCCCAGAACCAGACTCTTCAGAATATATGCCTCAGTTTCTCCTCTGACAAGACAGATGCATGGTGGTCCTGCGAAGAAAACTCACTTCAGCGTGAGCCCTGGATTATCCATGCTCACAGCAGGAGGATGAAGAGGCTCGAAGAATCACAAAAAGTGAGATTTTCCCCAACATGAGGAAGCGGCTGGGAAACCTGCCAGCCACGTACACCTGGTCACACGCCTCTGTATTTGCATGAGCCGCCACAGACCCTCACGAGGCCCTGCCCTTCTGTCTACCTGAGAAAGCGTCCTAGATAGCTTCCAGCTAGAAGACAAGGCCTGTGTCCTCCCACGTCTGTCATATGCCATTTTCTATAGAATCAAGTCAAAACTCTTGGTCTGGGACTGCAAAGTTGCCTCATTCCCGCCAGACTGTCCCATCCGCAGACCAACATGCAACTTCTGCCATGGCAGTCTGTCTAGTGTCCTCACCCCTCCAGGCATAGCCGCACCCAGCACTTCCCTGACCAGCCACATGGCCTTCTCCACCTGCCACCTGCTTTGTGTGACACAAGCCCTCCTCTGCCACAGCCTCCAATCACCTGTGCCTGCCATGACAGGCCCAGCTGTACCTTGGAGGTCAGCTTGTGAGCTTGGTTGTCCAGGCTAAACAGTAAATTCCCGTGGGAAATGACGCTGTACTGCATTTCCCTGGCTGATGGAAACCCTAGGTGATGTCAGAAAGGTGTGGGTAAGGGTGCAGAGGCTGTGGTTGGCACCCTGCTGGCAGCTTGCACCCAACCCCTCACACATGCAGAGGCCTACACTTGTTGTGGGAGAACCTCGACAAAGCCCCCAGATAGGACCTGAGACCTCGAGTTGCCACCCTGGAAAGCGGGTGGGATCAAGAGAATGGGACTGAATTTTAGGCGAGACACACCACAGTCTAGTGCCCTTTCTCCAAGCTCGGCGCATATCTGCTGTGAGGAAGGAGTCCACTTATCACCAGGGATGCCCCCCACCCCTTGTTAAATGCCCCATGTGTTTACAGAGGATAGAGATTAGGCCAAAGCTTGGCTTTCAATGTCCTACAACTATAAAATAAGACGACGACTGGATGTCACATAGACCTATAGCAGCACAATAAAAGGCATAAAAACCTAACCCCTTCCTTGGTTACCCACCATGCTCACAGAGACCTGGCTGCCCTCAGTAGGGATGTTAAGCCGCTTCTGGGGCTGTGAGGTGACACATGCTATCCTGAGGGCTGAGGGCTGGAACTCCTGTGGGTGCAACATGGCGGTGCCAGAATGGTACACTCGCACACCCATAACATGCAACAGGCAGCACCGTGAAGTCATCACCACGTGCCAAACACGATCCTAAACACCACATACCCTCTAACAGATGTAATCCTCACAACCCCATGAGGTGGGTACTATCAACACCCCCTTTTACCGATGAGGAAACCAAGGCACAGAGAGGTTAAGTGACTTTTCCAACATCACACAGCTCCTAAGTAGCGTGGCCAGGATTCAAACCCAGGCAGCCCATGTACTTACTGTCTCTTTAGTCTCTTGGTGTACTATGGTTTGTTTTATTGGCATTGAAAAGACTCAAAGTATTGCCTTGCCCAACAGGAACAGGAATACATGGTGGGCAAAAGTAGATTTACAATTGTGAATACATGCAACACATATTCTTGTTTTATTATTTATTAATTATTGTATTATTTTCCATAGGAACAACTGTAAACTTATTTTTGCCTCATCCTGTATAAATTTTCCTGTTGGTTCTCATAGCTACCTTGTGCAAGGAACAATAAAAGGCAGCCTGTCTTCTTCCCCCTTCCCTTCTTCCAGATGTCCAGTCATTCACCTAGGCCGGCCCAGGGATTTTCTTTTCAGACACCTGGGATTCAGAGCAGTGGTGTCTCAGCCATCTGTGTAGGGAAAGAGACCCTGGGAAAGTGGCCAGGTTGCCACTCCCATATGAACCAAAGAAGTTTCTGTTCCCTCCCCCACTTCCATCCCCGTCTCTAGTCTCTAGTACAAGATTTTATGGGAGTAAAAAAGTACCACTGCTCTCCCAAAAACATTGAAAGTAACTGCACTAGATGATGGAAATTTTACCCTTGCTTCACCTGAATAATTTGGGCTGCCGGATTTTGTCCCTTGCTTTTGCTGATGGTCATGCTGGCACCTCCCCTAAACCCAGTCTTCCATGAGAACACCCCTAGAGGCCATCATAGGGAACATTTCTTTCTCCACTGTAGGGAAGTTATCAAGGGCACCAGCCTCTGCCTCCAGCCACCATCCTTCAAGGACCCAGGTGACTCCTTCCTCACTGTTGGTAGTAGAAAGGGCTAATGTTCTCAGGGCCACACTGGCCGCCTCACCAGCCACAATAGGTGCTGGTCTTGTCTTTGACTTTATTATATTCTTCACACATCATTTATTCCTCTCACATCATTTATTTATTCTCTGTTTCATTTTCAGTGTTGTACGTTGCTGCAACATTCTTAGAGTGGTGTGCAGGAGGCTGTCAAAATAACTCCATTACAAGCACCTTTGTGCGCTTGTTATGCCTCGCTGTGGACTGAGTGGCTGGCCCAGAGTCAGGTCACATGCGCGTGCCCCCATTGCCCTCACTGCTGCCAGCACCTGGTCCTCTGGCAAACAGCGGGGTCAGAACTTGGTTCCGCTAATTTCACTAGAGCCCCTCCACTACACAAAGCCTAGTCTCTTTACAGTTGAGACATATTTCTCAATACAGCTCTGGGCAACTAGTTCTAAACCTGAAGACCTCACTCCTGAATAGAATATTCCTGAAGACAAGATGAGGAGAAATGTGTGTGCAAGGGTGTGTGCACATGTGCAAGTGTGTCTCCCTGTGGGCAAAAGTGTGGTGCATGTCTGCATGTGCCCATGAACACAAATGTGTACCGAACACGATGTTCTCCAAGTTACTTTCCATCTTTCTGTCTATATTTGCCTTGATCAGCCCTCCTTGCCCCACCTGTACCAATTTCTGTTACTTTTCTTTCTCTGTTCTCCCTCCTTTCCTTGAAAAGCAGCAAGCATGAACAACAGAGAAAGACTGGACCAGATGAAACAGAGGTGCAGCTCTGGACAGTCACCATGGGGAAGAGAGAAGAATGGAATGGAGTGAAAACCTGACATTATGGGCAAAGGAAAGAAGTGAGGCAGAAGCAAAGCGGTGCAGGGGGTGTCCTGGAGGTGGGGGTTCAGGATGCCCTGGCATGAACAGAGCTGCACCTGTCTGCCAGTCAGCCAAGTGACCCCCTGGACCTAAGTAAACCCGACAGATCACCATGGGCCTTCAGTGTGTTCCTTCCTGATGTGCCAGAGAGGAAGCAACCCAGGCTTTGCAGGGCAAAATTGGCAAACTGAGCTGAGGTCTGGCCTCATTTCCCATTTGCTTTGCCCCTAAACCCTCCCAGCTCTTGACACATCATGGGGGTTGTGCAGGGGACAGGCTGGCCTCAAGCAGCCTTCCCCTCCCCAATTCAGCTGGCCTGAGAGCTCATTGTAAGAATCCCTCACAGTGCCTGCAAGGCATTCCCGCCAGCCTTGCAGACACAGGAATGGGTCTTTGCACATTGTGGGCCATTGCTACCAAGGATAACCAAATCATTCATTTCATTAACAACAGGGTTTTGTCAGATAATTGTGCAAGAGGCAATTAGGAGTTATGCGCATTCCAGGAAGGAGTGTGGTAGGCTGATTTTCAATGGAACTTCCAGGAGAAATATGAGACAAGGTTGAAACCACCACGCGGTTCTCACCTCCAGAATGAGCTGCTCTTGTAAGCCTGTGGCTTTATGGCTTTCTAGGCAGAGCTGGAGCGGAGAGAGCTCAGCTTTGCTTCTTGCACAGAGACTGTCCAAATGCCTTTTCTCTCCTCTTTAATAGAAGGAAGCTCCAAATTCCAGTAGTCCCCCTTCCTGCCTCACTATGCATCTGATCTTCACAGGCCCACCACCATCATCTTCTTCAAGTGCTAATTTTGTCATGTTAGCCATCTGATCAGGAAGTAGCCCAAGTTACTCATTGTCTATAGTTTCAAGTTCAGCTCAGATCAGTACCCAAGTCCTCCCTGAGTCATCACCTGATAAATAAATAAAATGTACTAGATCCTTACAATAGTATATATATTATTCAGTCATAGACATGACGTACTGATTCAGCTTACAACATGGATAAACCCTAAAAATCTTAGGCCCAGTGTAAGAAGACAGTCACAAAATTTGTATGATCCCATTTATATGCAATTTCCAGAACAGGCAGATCTAGAGAGACAGAAAGTAGATGATTAGTGGTTGCCAGGGGCTAGTGGGCAGCAGGAGGGAGGAAATTGGGAGTAATTGCTAATGGGCATGAGGTTTCTTTTGGGAGTGATGAAAACGTTCTGGAATTAGATAGCGGTGATGGTCACGTAATCTACACATATGCAAAAACTAAACTGTACACTTAAAAGGGTGAATTTAATAGTATATGAATTCAAAAATTAAGAACTCTTCCATGAATCCAAGGCATAGAGGGTAGGGGGTGGGCTGCCATGTGCCAGACCTGCAGGGCCTGAGACATTGTCCAAGGGCACAGTCCTAGGGCCAGGGCAACGCAGACTCCATGGGTGTTCATGTCATGTTCCCTTCAAAGGGTTCTTGGGCACTTTGTTCACAAAACTAGTGCTGGGTGTGACTTAAAATTACAAAGAAAGCATTCATTCTTCTCACATTTCTCCTCTTCGGTAGATGATTGGAGTAGCTCAAAATGCAGAAGAACCCGTCCCCCTGCCCTGTTCTAAATCTCACAGGAGGGTCTGGGCGTTCCAGGGGCTGCAATGTCCAATGAGAAGTTCATTTGTTAGCAGGACTCACTCCCTCATCTTCAAATCCTGCCATCCTATGGGATTAAACACTTGTACAGAATTAATCTTTTCTCAAGCATGTTTTCCTATGCCCACCTTTGACAATTTTACACTTTATTTACAAATAATATAACTGTTATTTATTTCTGGAATCACTACTATTATTATTATTTGTCAGATAAAATAATATCAGATAGCCCTGGCTGGTGTGGCTCTGTTGGTTGGAGTGTCATTCCATAACCAAAAAGTTGCAGGTTTGATTTCCGGTCGGGGCACATGCCTAGGTTGCAGGTTCAATCCCAGGTCTGGATGCATAGGATTCCTGCTCTGGGAGCATATGGGAGGCAACCAATCAATGCTTCTCTCTCACATCATAGTTTCTCTTTCTCCCTTCCCGTCTCTCTAAAAGCAATGAAAAACTGTCCTCAGGTGATGATTAAAAAAGAAAAAAAAAAGAATTTCAGATAAAAGAATAAAGACAAAGAGCTTTTGCTTTGAACTACAAGGAAGAGATATTTACAAAAGAATAAAACCCACTTTGGTGATGCTTGTGAACAGGGTAACATGGAGCTATGTGTGTCGTTTTAGCTGTATTTGCTACATAATTGGTCATACCCCTTCACGGCCACCCGTGGGTACCTCTCTGACTCCGTTTCTCCATTTGGAGAGTGGAGGGAAAAACTGGCTGTCCTATAGTTATTAAGGAACATTATTCCCCTATTCCATTACTGACTTCACTGTTGAGAAATAGCTCAATTATTCTCTTCTCCTCCCTCATTATTTTATTTATTCTTGTTTTATTTTACTGTTCACTGTACTGAATTAGAAAGGGAAGGGCCAAGCAGGGGAAGAAAGAAGTTCAACCTCATGTAATAAAGTTGGGGGTTGTCTGTGGATTTGAGGGTCCTGCAGTGGTAAAGGAACTAGGGCAGTGGTGTGGTATAGAGGGAGGTCAGGCCTGGATGACGGGACCCCTGTGTTCTGGCTTCAGCTTTGCCTCTCAATTACCCAATGGTCTTCAGAAGTTATTTTTCTGGGTCTCAGGGTCTTTTCCTGTGAAGTGTCTGGACTAGGTGACCAGGTCTATGTCTCCAGGGTTTCATGACTTCCAGCTTGTGTCATTTCATCATAGTCACATTGTTCACCATACCAACCAATCAGGAAGTCAGCTACTCAGAGTCACTGTCAAGGGTAAAACAAAGCACTTGTTACTGACGACTGAGCTCCAGTGTGTGGTCTATGGAGCCAGCCCCTGGCTAACCGGCCATGTGCTAGATGACTCTGGGGGAGTAAGATAGCTCATTGTTGAGCTCTTCTCTTTGAGTAACTCAGTTCCCAGTTGCTTTGGTGCATTTTCCTTGACAAAGATCAGAGTGGGGGCCGGTGGACAGGGCATAAAGCTGCCTGGGGCTTGGTCAGACTGGCAGGGGCGAAGTCAGCAAACCCAGGTCCACGATAGCTTGTGTCAGGGATGCAGGGAGGAATAATGTCACAGAATCCTTGTGAGCAGGGGCTATGCCCTACATCTTCTTGTTTCGACCAATGCCAGGGCTGGATGGAAGATGGGGTCTGCCCTGTGGTATGGTTGCTGGGAGGAGAGCCTGGGGCATCCAGTTGGGAAAGCAGGCTGCACTATCTACTCACATTTGTTATACACAAACCCTCTGTGCTGGCGATTTTGCACCTGTGCAGAGAGCTCAGATCAATGCTCACAGGCCAGCTGAGGGTGTTCCTAGCAGTGACATTTGTGGTTGGGGGCCCAGGAGATTGAGGAGTCTGCTGCTGGGAGAACATCCAGGCACTAGGTGAGTGCACACCATGAAACAACAAACCAGGGGGATATGGAGTGACAAGGGGGGACCTCAAAGTCACAGTACCAAGGGGAAAAGTAAAAAACAAAATTAGGTTTATAACATAACACTTTATGTAAATTAAACATGTATGCATACAAAAGAGTAATATACAGCTTGGAAGGATGCACACCCATAAAAGGATATCATTAAGCACACTTAAATGGTTGCCTGTGGCCCTCACCAGTTAGCTCAGTTGGTTAGACCGTTGTCCCAATAGCCAAGGTTGAGGGTTCAATTCCCCTGCCGGTCAGGACACATGCAAGAATCAGCCAATGAAAGCATAAATAAGTGGAACAAAAAATTCAGTCTCTCTCTCTCAAAACCAATAGATAAAATTAAAGAAAAAAAAAAGTTTGCCTGTGGGGTGGGGCATGGGAATGAGAAACAAAGAGAATAAATAAATAAATAAAATAAGAAAAATGAGACAAAGGCAGTTTAATGACTGGAGGACTACGATTAACCCAAACCTCTACACCAGAGATAAAAACAGAAGAAAAAGCTGAGGCCTGAGAGCTGGAAATTATTTTTTGAAGACAGACTGTATCTCGAGTTCAGTGACCTTAACATTTCCTGTGCTCACCATCACAAAACCCTAGTGCCATTATGTCTTGATCCTACAATGCCACCACTCCCTCACTGATCACAAATAGGAAAGGAAAAATAAACAAGGAATTTTATGGTGTTCCTCTGGTGTGCAGACAGCATCTCTGCTGGAATGGCTTCCACTCAGACACACAAACCAGTGGCCTGTTGAGGGGGGGTCACCCCTCAAACTGGTAGGAAGGGGTGTTTGGACAACTCTTAAATTCTGTCCTGAAGACCAAGGAAGACTTGGCAGATCTCATCCTATTATTCCCTGCCACCAGAACATGGAGCATTAGGCTTTCCCAATTAAAAGTCGTTTCCAGGTAGGACAGTGGCAGCAAAGGCATCCTGATTCCTAGAGCCACTGGCACACAGCCCCTGTGGCTGGCGACTGTTCCATTGGGGCCCCCAGTGGAATTCGCATGTTTGTGTGGTTCCCTCCCACACCGACACTGGGCTTGGCTGTGTGACTTCCTTAGGCAAATGTGATGCTATCAGAGTTTTGATAAGGACTTACTGATCAGGGCTTAGCCTCTTGTAGAGCTCTTGGGGAGGTCCACAGAGGAGGTCCAGGTACCCTGCTGGAGACACCATGTAGAGAGGTGCTTGGTTCAGCCATCCCAGCAGAGATGTGCATGACTTGTGCATGAAGAAGCCACTGTGGATGCCACTCCAGCCCCAGCAGAAATCATGAAAAGCAGAAAAGCTGCCCAGTCGAGCCCAGAAAACAGAGAAATCACAAGAAATGTAAGACATTGTTGATTTAATTCAGTAACTTTTGGAGTGGTTTGTTATGCAGTAACAGGTAACTAACACACTGGCACACAATGAAGTGGAATAAATTGTATCAAATTAATTTTTATGAGTTTATTTATTTTTAATGATAAAGCAAAGAGAGCCTTTTATTGCTCCTTCCAAATGCCAGGTAAAAGGCACTTCAACATCCGTGACCACAGGTCAGGTGGATGTTATTGTGCCCGCATTACCACTGGAAAGCCTACTGGCCCCAGTCCATCACTAGTGCATGAGCCCCAGGGCTGCTGCTGGAAGGTAAGAGTCTAAGCTGGGGGTTTGAATGATGAGCCCAAGGTCATAGGGCTAGTAAGTGGAGGAGCCGGGATTCAGACACAGTTCAACTAACTGTCTGTTCAGTACTCCTTCTATTATGTCATGTCATTTAATCGCTGGAAATTTTTTAAAAAAGATGTAAGATATTCTGGCATGAATCAGGTGCCTGGTGGGTGTTCACTAATTTCTTGACTCTGAGGCCAGGGGAGTGTGAGAAGACCCCCACCTTTTCCCAACAGACACCACATGCACTAGAATGAGAACTCCAGGAGTGGATGGACTTGCCTGTCTTGATCATTTCTGTGTCCTGACTGCCTAAAACCAGTTCCTCCTCACCCCCCACCCCACACATGCACACACTCCATAGATATTTTTGAATGAATGAGTGAATGAATGGGCGAGTGAGTGAAATTCCAAAGCCAAGGCTTGGAGTGTGTCCAGGGAATGGCCTTCATATGTTGTCCTAGTTTTAGGTTTGTGCTGCATGGTGCTGCTCAATCTCCAGGTGATTGCATACACCATCACCGTGGTAACACGGTGCTGCCCGTGCCTTTCCCCATCTCGCCACTAGAGGGCAGATGCATCCTGTCGATTCAGCCAACACCAGTCAGCTCTGTGCCCAGGCTCCGAAAGGCACCTTGGGCCTCCCTGCTTGCACGTCAGAAGTACCAAGTGGAGAAAAGCATAAAACTCAAATCCTGTGGCCCTACCCTGAGTGCAAGGGATGCAACTGGAGTCAGCCTCCCTTCTTCTGCTGCTTCTGCAGAGGGCATCCCATACGAAGGCCTTCGAGCCCCTCTATATTCTGATCCCAGGCAATGTCACCTTTTGGGGAGACGGGTTTGGAGTTCGCTTCCTGCACCCCACCCCCCAAAGCAAAGTACAGAAGGCAAATGTTCCAAACAGGAAAACTGCTGATGCGTAAAAGTAGGTCTGAGGAGTTGCGAGAGGAGAAAGCTCTCAGTGTGTGCCCATGGATATGTTTGGGTGAAGGCTGGTCAGGGCCAGGTTGTCTCCGGTGCTTGTAAATATGTCTCATCTCAATTGATCTCGAGGCACTTTGGAGAGGTGGGTATTATTATTCCAAGTTTGCAGATGAGGGGACTGAGGGTCTGAGTGGTTGGCTTGCCCAAAGCCATGACCCTCCACCCAGCTCTCCAAGAAGTGAATTATCCTGCTCCTCCCAGGCTGGAGGTGAAAAGGTCAGAGAAAGAAAGAAAACAAGACTGCAGGCCAAACGATATTATGTAAACTCTACATCTCCTTTTCAAAGGTTTTTGTAAGGACTAACAGTAAGTTTCTATGGAATAAATCCTAGGTACTCTCCTTTTTTTTTTTTCCTCTGCAGCCCCTCACTCCTTTTGATTCAAGGCAACTGGAGTTAGCCAGGCTCTGTGCTAGGCATGCAGGGGAGCAGCCAGAGCGGTGTCCCTGAGCCTGAGCAGCTAGGCCTCTGATGGGAAGAGCTGCGCGTTCGCAGAATGCAACCGCCTGTCCTAAAGAGGCTTGTGCCTGCACATTTCTTTCGCTCACCAGCTCTGAGATGACCTCTGCCTCAGGGTGAGGCTCTGTAAGGCGAAGACCTCATGCCCCTAAAGCTGTGAGTTCCTTGGAGAGGAGGATGACAGGGCATCGAGTTCTCACTTCTTTGTCTCTGCCTCTAGTCTTAGCTGTTCGGGAGGTTTGCGTTTCCCAGAAGTAAGGTAGACAGGGTCCCCACATCCCCGCACCACCCTCTCCACTAGGGGCTCACACTGGGGCCAGCAGTGCAGCAGACCCTACCCTCTCACCTGCTGAGTGATAGGCATCTCTTTCCCTGAGAAGAGAGTGCACCACTTTTTTTATTTGCGGTGTCTGCGCTGAACCCGTCTCAAGCCAACGTAATTGTGTCTCCTTCTCCTGCTGCAATTGCAAGAAACTTTTGCAAGCATATGCTCCTTTTCCCAAGGCTCAAAAAGTATCCAAAATGTTCTCCTGCTCACACATGAGCAGGGCACAGCCCTAGTCTCCTGATTAACTGGGGCAGAGGAGGGAGGAGAGAAGGCAATACCATGATCGGATGGGCAGGAGCACATCATTACTGAGCTGATGAGAAACAGGTCTGCTGCTGCGAGCAAGTTGCATTTTAAGGGAAGGGGAAGGGCCTAGCACACAGTAGGTGCTCATAAGTGTTGGCTGGATGAAAGAAATGAAGGCATGCTGGCTCAGTTTTGACAAGGTAGTTGTCAAGGACAACTAGAAATGCAGGCCATTGTTGCTCTGGAGCATGGTGATGCTGTGACCCTCCTCTTGCCTCTTCAAGGGGAGCCAGAGGACTCAGGCCCAGAGAGAGGCAGGCGACAGCATCCCCTGCCAAAGGGAAGAAAGGGAGAGAATGCAAATGGAGTGGATTGCAAAGGAGGGCAGTCAGATCTTGCAAGGGCAGCAGCTTGTCATCCTCTGCCCTCAGAGGCCATGGTCATTTGGGTCTCTGTCTTCTCTCTAGGTAGGGGATCAAGATGACCTTTCAAAGTCTCTTGTGGTCTGTGAGAGTCATTTAGAGAGCCAAGTTCTACATGGCTTCTGGTGAGGCTGCCAATAAGGGAGGAAAGAGGAGCCCCACTGCAGGTAAAATAAATTCTGCTTTCTGTGTGCCCTGGGCGTCCAGACCATGCCAGGATGCTCACTTTCCCAGAAGGCTGGGAGGGGCCAAAGGGCACAGCCCTAATGGCCTGAGCATCCTTGCCAGGGAGGTGAAGGGCGAGCACAGCATGCCAGTCAGGGTGCATGCCAATCAAACCTTTGGAGTGGGGCCTTGAGGTGGCGTGGCATGGAGAGCTGTGGGAATTCTTCTGCCGATACTGCCTCCTGAGAGCTGTAGCTGGGGAGCCAGGTTCCAGGGAAGAGCATGTTTTGCCTGCCGTGGGTTTGCCTGGGGTGCACAGAGGTGGGGGAGGCATAGCAGCACCACACCATCCTCCAAGTCTGAGAGCAGGAAGGCCTGTAGCCAATGCCCAGGGCTGGGGCAGGCCTGCATCTGGGGTGGATGAAATGACCATCACCTACAAGACCAGTCACCAATTAGCGTGGGACCTCAGCAAAGCATGTCTCCTCCAAAGCCTCAACTATGAAATGGGAATGGCCCGTGTGCCGGTCTACTCTAGTCACTCTGGGGCATGAGACTGGGCATGTGACTGGTCCACAGGAACTCCTCTACCATGGGCAGCAGTTTGGGAGTTTGAAATTCATTGGAACTAGATAAACACCCTGTGAGTGAGGCCAAGAGAATAATGACAGGCTATTTTCGTTATTAAAAACAAAGTGGTTCTCATCCTCAGTGGTTTCTTGGTCATTCATGGTACATATCACCCAAGGGCTGTTCTCTCACCTGCCTCACTGTGTGAACTCCTGATTCTGGAATGTCTGGGCTGGATGAGACCTTACCCAAGTCCCTCATGTCCAGTATATGCTACTGAGGGCAGGTGTCATGCCCAAGGTCACACAGCCACTCAGCAGCCCAAGAGACCAGGACCCAGTCGTGCTATGTCAGAGTCACCACTCTGCTATATCCCCATTGTCCCTCTGTCTTCTCTCTCTCTCTACCGCCCTGCACACTGATCCCCACTGAGGTGGCCTTCCCTCTGCCTTTCAAACAGCCCAGTAAGGAAAGATAATGAAGCAGACAAATGAAAAGTTGGAGGTGTGAGGAATCAAATTACATTGCACAGGAGAAAATGTGCCTTTTCAGGAGATTACAAATGCCAGGCAGGTGGGAACTGTCTGTTCTCTCTGGTTCACGCTGCAAAGTTTGAATGTGCCGTCAAAGTGAGAGTGAAGATGTGCCGGCCGTCATCAGTCTTTCTCCCCACGTCGCTCATGGGCACAGGCACACACATGTGTGGTGCATGGCTGGGGGAGGCACCTGCTCTCTTCCCCAGAGAGGAAGGAGTGAGCCAAGGGTTTGTGATGATTAAAGAAAGTCCCGTGGGGGGAGAGGGGAGGGGGGGGGTCATTTAGTAAAACCCTATTACATGATAGACTTTAGGACAATGAGGCCAGGAAGTGAAGACACTTGTCTAAAGTCACAGAAGTTACTTCCTGTACCAGGACTAGAACTCAGCTTTCCAGATATGGTCCAGTCAAACAATTAATATACTGATAATTTAAGTATGCTTATTTAGTCCAGTGTTTTCAAACTACAGACGATGGCCTATAGAAGGTCATGAAGGAAATTTGATGGGCTGCATAACTTTTTAAATAACATTAGACCAGAGCAGGAAGAAATAGAACAGAACAGAATAGAATTAGAAGGCAATAAGAGTAAGTGTTGTTTCTACAAAAGTGTGTTTTATATGTAGGTCTGTGGATACACATATATACATATGTGTGTGTGCTCACAGCACCATGACATGAAATAGTGTTCTTACTATGGGTCAGGCTGGCATCAAAGGAAGTTTAAAGTTATTGGCTTAGCTTAGAGGTAAAATATAAAGTACTGATTTAAACCATGTTTCTAAATATTCCATGTTGTGCTTTTGAAAACTGTTTTCCTCTTCTGAACTTCATTTTATTCTCATTTTAAATGGAAAATAACAATAAACCTATTTCATACAATTGAGAAAATTAATTGAAGTAGTCCATGTAAGATGTCGAGCATGGTACCTGACACGCAGTGTCAAGTATTAAGTACACATATGATATTATATAATATCACTATATTATATAATATCACTATAAGGGCCCATACTCCAAGGGCAACAAATACCCATAGCACCAGGCCAAGCAGAAAGCAATCTGTATGGAGAGAACTGAGTAACCCTAAGGGAGGACATTGTCCAGCAAGAGGGCCCAGTACCTGAACCTCCGTCAGATATTCAGTCATGTACAGTTAAGCATCGCCTGATTCCTGCAAGATGCAGGCGTGCTTACAAGACTTGGCTTTACCTGCATAACAGGATGGGCTGGTTTGGGATCTCCTAAATACAGAAGGGGGCAGACAGAGAAAAGGGGAAGTCCTGAAGATAAATTTTGCCTCCTTCACAATTCCACGGAGGGCCTGGTCCACCACCTCCCTAACTGTACCCTTTTGTCCTGGAGCATCTGGTGAGTCCAGTGAAACTCAAAGATCCACAGGGAAGAGCCGCAGGGCAGCGAGACAAGGCTGCCAATGCTGCCCTTTGGTGTTTATTTGTCTGCTGCTCACGAATAAACATCAGGGGGAATAAATGGCCCCTGTGTAAGGATGAATTGGGTGGGAAGGACACGGAGCCTCTCGGCAGCTTTTGCATCCAGGGAGTGAGTGGGTTTTTATATTTAGCAGATGACTCACCTCTAAGCACATTAGTCACAGCCTCCCAGCTCCATTCTGGCAGGCTGGTTGCTGGGGATGTCAGGGGGTGAGATCAGACAGGAGAATGGGAAACAGAGCAGGGAGCTCAGGGAGCTAAGAGACAGGCAGCTCATAAGACGAGAGATTAGGAAGCCTGGAGAAAAGGGGCAGCTGTGTTGTGCCCAGCTGGGAGGTTCCAGGGCTGCAGGACTAGCTTTCCCCAAGCAGCCAGCTGCTACAGGAAAGGAGAGAAGAGGGGCGCAAGCCCAGAGCCCCTGGCTCACATGTCCAGGAGCCCTCCAAGTGGTCCCCTCTCAGCCTCACCAACCTGGGCCCACCCACGAGCTGACTGCGGTAGTAACAGAGGCCAGAGCAGGGGGTATTCCGGGGTGCCACCAAACCATGCCCAGGCCAGAAGCCTGAGCAGGGCAGAGAAGGAGAACATCTCAAGAAGACATTCTGTGTCACGAGAGGAGAAGGAACAGAGGACTCAGCGCCATCTTGAATCTAGGGAAAAGCTCTCCAGTGCAGCCCTTGGGCTGTCAGAAGACTCTGGGGGCTTGTGACTAGAGAATCCCTCCGCCTCCCCCTAGGGTTCCTACCCCAATGCCAGTGGTGGGGCCAAAGGGTCTGCTGGTAACAGGCCCCGAGGACTCACATGCATATTAAGGTTCCAGACCTCAGTCAGGAGCTGGAGCTCAGCATCCCCATCCCCTGGTTCTGATTCACTGTGGATAAAGCATGTAACTGCACATCTCTGTGCCTCAGTTTGCTTTTCAATAAATGAGCTGTTTTAATATTTTGAAAAAAAAAAAAAAACACAGGAAAGGACTATAAAGTAGATTATTGTTCTACTTCTTCTCCATCAGAAATCTAAATACTTCTTAACCAGAGCTGGGTCAGGTGGCAGGACATGCCTGACTGGATCCCACAGCTCCAGAAATGACAAGGGGCTCTGGAAATATAAACTCCAAGGGGCTGGTGTTCCATGGCCAAGGATGGCTGGTGCGGAACTTGCAGGCGGGGGTGTGGGGGCCGTGCTATCCTCTGTCCATTTTGGTGCAGCCCAGCTGGTTAGGGCCACTTTCCACCTGGAAGTTTGGAGGACTTGCTCCTCAAAACCTCTCTCATGACGCATGGACGGGACCCCCAGGCCCTGGATAGGAGGAACAGCAGAGACGCAGCAAAAGGCAGGGCAGGCAGCAGGAAAGGGGGAAGGAAGAGGCATGCAGTGGCCTATAGACAGGGCTGCTGCATCTGCCCTTCTGTCTCACCATGACCGTCACTCCCACTGAGAAGGAGAGGGGAGTGGGGCTGGCCCTTGAATGACCTGGGCCCATGTTTGGTGGCAACACCGACAGTCAGAACCTGAACTCAGAGCCTATGTTTTTGTTTTGTTTTTTTTCACTTCTTCAAACTGCCACTTCAATTTGTCACCAGGGTCTTCTGAGTCACTTAATGGACCTGCCAGGTCCTTGCCAACGTACTCAGGGCGTCCATTTCTCCCTCATGCTGTCCCCTCTCCCTCTTGTGTTTCATGGCTCTAATTTTCAAAGGCTCTTTTGATTTTCAGTATGGAAATTCACATTGATTCTTGGGGCATTTTTTCAATTATAGTTCCTAGTGACCACATCTTTTCTAAGGCCACATACAGCTCATCTTTGGGACCCCCAAGCCCACACCATCTTCACTGCCCTGTTGCCCACCCTGTGCTTCTGCACCTGATCTGCCATGTGTGTTGGAGTTTGTTTCTCTGGAGTTTATAAGGATTCTCTCTGACATCCCTGCCTTTCCTGGGTCTTGACTTGCTGAAGGCTAGGATTTTTGTCTTTTCATCTGCCTCCTTCATAACTTAGTGTAAAGCTTTGTATGTAGAGAAACGCACCTTGTTGACAGGCAGGCCAGCCATGTAAAGGGTAGACCTGCGTAGACCTGCACATCCAACCATGAGAGGCAGAGGCTGGCTCTGGCCTGGGGCTGCCCCCTCCCTGCCTTCTTTGCTGCCTTCTGCTCTCTGTGAGGTGACAGAGCCCTGGGCTGTGTGCTGCAGGAAGAGGCTCCAGCAGAAACAGAAAGCGCAGCCCCTGCCCTCTGCATGGGCCACCTCCTCTCTCTCTTAGTAGTTCGCCTTCTCCCTGACAGACTGCGAGCCCCTTGCGGACAGGGCCACCAGCTTCCTCTTTACCCACATGCCCACCCCTGGCTCATGCTGAGTACGTAGCATAATATGTACAGCCAGTTGTAACAAGATAAGCAAATAATCACAAAGCTGATGAGAGGTGATGGGGGTCGGTGGCTAGAGGCGTCTTTAAAGAACCCAGTGTCACATTCCCAATCTCTGGCCTCAGCAGTTCTATCTAGAAAATGGTGGAAGCAGCATCTAAATCACAAAATAGCCGGGAGGGTTAAAAGAGACAGGGCCTATGAAAGTGCTGAAAGTATCTAGTAAAGTGCTGGCTGATAAAACACACATAAAATGGAAGCTCATGAACTAAGGTAACCCTATGCTGGTGCAAACTATGCATGTTAAAAGAAATGAAGGTTGGGTCGGAGGGTGCATTAAAAGAAACAGCTACTTACTCTGTGCCGGGCATGATAATAGGCACTTCACCCATATCACCCTCTAATGCTCGTAGCAACTCTATTTTACAGAAGGAGAAACTGAGGCTCAGAGAGGTTTATTTACCCACCTAAAACCACATAGTTAGCAAGCAGCCACGTCCTGCTTTGAATGGATGCTTATCAGTCCCCAAAGTTGGACCTCATTCCTTTAAATAGCAGCGCTTCAAACACTTGGGAAGTTCAGGAGAGGAGATAATTTCTTTTTTTAAATATGGTTTTGAAGAAGATGGTGGGAGGCTATCACAGGGGATGAAGGGAGGGAGACCACGGGAAATTCCTTTAACAATGGTGGTTCAACCCACAGAGAGGAGGCTGAGCAGAACATAATTGTCACAGGAAAAAGGAGAGACCACATCAAGGCAGAGCGTGTCTGGTAGGTGATCAGGAAAAGACTAATGGTAATGAGGATTGATTGTGCCCAGGAAGGCACTCTGGTGTCAAAGATTCCACTGGCCAGGGGACAGAGCAGGTTAGACGTTCCTGGAGGAAGTGGAGGGTGGCAGTGGTCCAGCTTTGACTGGGCATGTGAGGGTGAAGTGTCCACAACCAGTTCAGGTAGCTATTTAATGTCACAAATGTGAAGTCTTGGGACAAAGCCATCATGGTCCTTCCCCCTGACTAATACAGGTCTGTTGGAGCAAAGATTCCAGGGAGAGAATGATCCTTGTTCCTCCACATCTCTCCTGACCCCATAAAAATTCCTTCCTTGGGCTTTAAAAAGTGCTGTTGTCTGGAAGACACAGCATATCCAGCTGGGATTTCTCCCACGGAAATTGATGCCATGAAACCCACAAGGCAAAAACAGATTTCCAGCTAACTGGCCTCCTGGTCCTGTGGCTGTCTGGAGCTGGTGGCCTGTTGATCACCTGACACTTGGCACTGACTGCCTGGTGTGGCCAGTGGCCTTTTCATGAAGCACCCTGCGTTCTCCACTACTCTGTGTTCCCTTGGAGGCGCTGGAGACACAGTACAGTGCTCCTCTGTGATTTCCAATGTGCCCAGCAGAGCACTTGGCATCAATGAGCATTTAATTGTATTCACTGAGAGTCTATCATGGGGATTGCCATTTAGCATTTCTAGAAGCAGTGCAAGCCATCACAACACTTTCCTATCATTTATTGTTTGTTATTTACTAATTTGTGACTAATAAATAATGAAAAATCCAGCCTGGGGGACTGGGAATAGTCTGGGGATTTCTTAGTTCTCTATCTTCTACGTTTTATTCTTCATTTACCTTACTAGCTCACTACATCAGGACTTGCTTTCATGTTTGAACAAGAGAAAGGGAAGGAAGGGCATTTATGCGGCTTTGGCTCTTTCTTATCAAGTGGACCCTTTGAGGTTTTGGTTGCACATTGTGGCTTGGCAAATACAGAGCTGACTGAACACAACTCTGTTCTTAGAAATATGGTGGGGCTGTAATTCTTGGGAGCCACTGTCCCCCTTGCCACCACCATTTGGATCTTCTCCTTGCAGGTTTTCAACTGCCTGTGCTTGAGAAGGTAGCTAACCCCTTCCTCCTTAAGTTTGTATTTAGATGTCTTTGAGGCCAAGAACTGCAATCCAGATTTATGATTTGCTGATCATTCATCAAAATGTTCTTTGTCTTAAAAGCTACTAGAGACCCAAGATGTCAAGGAACATTTTTTTGGTTGGGTTCTCCAAGTGTCTCTCTGCTCAATAACAGCACATTATTCTGCAAGACATAAGTGATCCTGTCATCTTGAGTGAGGAATGGGAACAATGTGGCCTTGGGACCAGGTAGCAGCTACAAGATCTGGGGCAGGAAGTTCAATTCCGCCACCGATCGTTGCTCCCCTGTGTGGCCAGAGTTGAAGTCCCCAGGCCTGATATTGCATTTCTTTTGGGGTCCAGCAGAATCGGGTGACAGCTAGACAGACCCTTAACCTTGCGGGCTCCACACACATATAACACACAACAGCTCTAAAGCAAGAAACTGAATAGACACATCAAATGTGGATCTTTCCCTGCTATACCCCATTTTTATTAAGGAGGACATTAGTTTGGGCATCAGAATTCAGCTCGTCAGAGGCTGTCCCGAGGATAGTCCACATTTGACTCAATTTCAATTCCCTGCATCTTTTATAACTACATGTTCCTCTGGCATTTTCTGGAAATAAAAACCAAAACAACAATTGCTACCATATGCAGGATACTACTCAGCTTCAGGCAATTTACCTACCTTATTTCTAACTTTCATAATAGCCTTGCAAGGTAAATGTGGTCGTTTCTATTTCTGCAAACCAGTAAATAAAACCGAGGTTAATAAAAGTTGTCAGGTTGTCTGAAATCACATGGCCTGTGAGTGGCACTCAAAGCCAAATCCAACTCCAGATTTATCTCATTTCCAAGTCCATTTCCTTTATGCTTCAATGAGCCTCTATCCTCAACTATAATGAACCTTAATCATTCAATAGTAGATTTGGTTATTTGAGACATCCACCAAGTTGAGCAAAGAGGCTAATATATTATAGAAATATTTCCAGTAGCATGATATAACTTAAAAATAATCCACCAAATGAGCATTGCAGGAGATGCTAAAGGGACTTAGGAAGATGAATAAAGAGAGAAAGGGGCGGGGGGGGGGGACACAAGCACAAAGGGGAAAAATGGCAATGAATAAATACTCATCAATAATAACCTTAAATGTAAATGGATTAAATGTTCCAATTAAAAGAGATAGGATAGCTGAATGAATAAGAAAACATGACCCACATATATGCTGTCTACAAGAGACCCACCTCAGAACAAAAGATATACACAGACTGAAAGTGAAGGGATGGAAAAAAAATACTCCAAGCAAATGCATATGAAAAAAAAAAAAGCTGGGGTAGCAATACTTACATCAGACAAAACAGACTTCAAAACAAAGGCCATAACAAGAGCCAAAGGTCACTACATAATATTTAAGATTAAACAAAAACAAACAAACAAACAAACAAAAAATGACAAGCCTTTAACCATACTCATCAAGAAGAAATGAGAGGAGACCCAAATAAGTAATATCAGAAATAAAAGAGAAGTTACAGTCAATACCACAGAAATACAAAGGATTGTAAAAAATTACTATGAACAACTATATGCCATGTAATTGAAAAACCTGGGCAAAATTGACAAATTTCCAGGCACATAGAATGTTCCTAAACTGAATCAAGAAGGAGCAGAAAGCCTGAATAAACTGATAACAACTAGAAAAATTGAAGCAGTAATAAAAAAACTCCCAGCACACAAAAGCCCTGGACCAGATGACTTCACAGGCAAATTTTACCAAACATTCAAAGAAGAACTAACTCCTATTCTTTGCAAACTATTCCAAAAAATTCAAGAAGAGGGAAGACTCCCAAATTTTCTTACAAGGCAGTATTATCCTAATTCCAAAACCAAGTAATAACATTAACAAATATCTCTGATGAACATAGATGTTAAAATCCTCAACAAAATATTGGCAATCCAGATCCAGTGATACATTAAATAGATCATACACCATGATCAAGTGGAATTTATCCCATGGATGCAAGGATGGTACAATATTCACAAATCAATAAACATAATACATCACATAAACAAAATGAAGGATAAAAAACATAATTGTACCAACAAACGCTGAAAGAGCATTTGATAAAATCCAGCACCAATTTATGAAAAAAACACTCGGCCAAGTGAGACTAGAGGGAGCACACCTCAACATAATAAAGGCCATATAAGAGAAACCTACTGCCAATGTCATACTCAATAGGCAAAAACTAAAAGCTTTTTCCTCAAGATCAGGAACAAGACAAGGGTGTCTGTTTCCACCACTCTTACTCAATATAGTACTGGAAGTTTTAGCCACAGTGACCAGAAAAGAAAAAGGCATCCACATTGGAAAGGAGGAAGTAAAACTGTCATTATTTGCAGATGACAAAGCCTTATAGGCTCCACTAAAAACTACTTGACCTAATAAGTGAGTTTGGCAGAATATCAGGATATAAAGTCAATTTTCAGAAATCAATGGCATTTTTGTACACCAACAATGAACTATTGAAAAGAGAAACTAGAAAAATATCCTATTTATTATAGCTACAAGAAAAATAAAGTACCTAGGAGTAAATTTAACCAAGGAGGTAAAAGACCTGTACTGGAAAACTGCAGAACACTGAAGAAATAAATTGAGGAAGATACAAATAAATGGAAGCATATATCGTGTTCATGGATTGGAAGAATTAACTTCATTAAAATATCCAAAGAAATCTACAGATTCAATGTAATTCCTATTAAAATACCAATGGCATATTTCACAGATCTAGAACAACCACTCCAAAAATTTATATGGAACCAAAAAAGACCCCAAATAGCCTCAGCAACCTTGGGAAAGAAAGTTGGAAGGATCACAATACCTGATATAAAACTGTACTACAAGGCCATTGTAATCAAAACAGCCTGTTACTAACTTAAGAACAGACACATAGATCAATAGAACAGAAGAGAGAGCCCAGAAATAATCCCATGTCTTTATGGTCAATTAATATTTGACAAAGGAGGCACAAGCATAAAATGGAGTAAAAATAGCCTCTTCAATTAATGGTGTTGGGAGAACTGAACTGCTACATGCAAAAATTGACACTAGACCATCAACTTATACTATATGCCAGAATAAACTCAAAATGAATAAAAGACTTAAATATAAGTTATGATACCATAGAAGTCCTAGCAGAAAACATAGGCAATAAAATTTCAGATATCCCACATACCAATGTTTTTGCTGATATATCTATCTTCTAGGGTAAGGGAAATAAATAAAGGAAAAAATAAACAAATGGGACTAATCTCTAAAACACTATACATGTCATAAGAATCAAGTCCATGTGACTACACACAGGCTTGCACACCCAGGCACAAGTATGTACACCCACACGGCACCCCAGAGCACCTACAGAGGCACACACACAGTCTCGCTGATCTGCACTCTAGCCCACCTCCATACTCTGTGCACTCAGACAGATGAGCAGGTCCCGACTGCTTGCAGTTACAGTATCACTGTTTTGTTCAGTATCCTGACACTCTCTCTTTCTATGATTATGGCCATCTTCAGTGTGTTTATTCCCAGACTTTAGGGACTTGATTTCTCTTCCCTGTCACCCAGTATTAGGTGGGAAAAACAAACATTTCATAAGAGTGTTGAGTGCTTATAAGTAAGCTAACAATAATTTCCTGAATACCCACTATATTCTAACCCTTTCATGGTTACATGCATGATTAACACACATCTCGCATCTTGCTAGAGGGGACGGAGAGAGGCTCACTCAGTTCTGATGGGCACACAGCTAATCCAAGAGAAACTGATTCTACAGCCTGTGCCTTTTCCCTGCCCGACTATAACTCTGGGGTGATGCTAAGGATGACCAGAGTGGAATGTAATATGAGAAAATACCTTAGCTTTCCCACTTGTTCACCTGCTATATCACAGCCAACACTAAAACCTCTTCAGTGCTGAGCACACCAGACACCTGACGACAATGTGAAATCCAGACAACAAAGGCAGATGGATGAGAAACCATGTTACAGGGATCTTCATTTTAAGAAAATAAAACAAGCCCTAACACCCCACTCTAAGGCGAGTGTTCTGGCAAAGTCCCAGTGGGGCTACCTGTGCGTCCAGCTGTCCCCTGGGCACTTGTCTAAGGCAGGGTTTCTCAATCTCAGCACCAATGACACTTTGGGCCAGTTAATTCTTTCCTGTGTGTGGTGGGGAGCTGTCCTGTGCATTGTAGCATGTTTAGTAGCATCCCCAGTTTCCACCCACCTGTAGAACCTACTCTCATTTAACAATCAAAAATGTGTCCAGAAGTTGCCAGCTGTTCCCTGGGAGCGAAATGAAACCAGGTTAAGAATTGCTGGTCTAAGACCCCCAGGGGCACCTGCTGCAGAGCAGGGTTGCTAATAAATGGAGGCTGTAAGGAGGTGGCTGGAGGGTGCTAGGCTGATGTGGAAGGCAAGGCAGTCTGGTCCAGGGAAGCCCGGGCTGAAAGGGAGACTCAAAGAGCCACTGGCCACTGCCTGGCCCCTCAGCCCAATGCCTCTGGGATAAACTCCACAGTCTCCTGTCCTGAGGCTGTAGAAATCAGGTATAAATACATGGTAAGGATGCATTCCGTTTTCTGGGTAGTTTTCAGTTTGGGACCGTGTGAATTGGAATTTGTGACAAATAGGCCAACCAGGGCTGAAGTTCTCCTCTTCCCTCAGCTGAAGGGAGGACTAGCTGAGCTAATGAATGGTATAAACAAGGCAGCGAAGGAGCCAGCTCCCCTCAAGGAACCGACTGAATTCCTGAGTGGCCCACACATCCTAGGAGCATGGCAGTGCTGGCTGCAGATCAGATCGTCTTATGAATGAAAAGGGGGCTACAGAGCAGACCTGTCCACTCCAGCGGCTCCATGGCAGGACTGAGAAGCTCAGTGACCAAAAGTAACCACACAGGATGGTCTGGTCATAGATTCCTAACCGGGCAGGTCATGATAGATAGTCATGCCCCAGGGCTATAGCTTTCTTAACAACAGGTAAATCTTTTCCTTAAGCAAGCCTTGTCCATTGTTCTTGTGCATCTAGGATAACATGCCTTTGAAATGCCAGAGTAATCTTCCCCAGACCCTTTGAGTCGTAACCACCCTCACGTGAGCACATGCCCCAGAATTTCCCGTGCTTATCTTGTTGCCTGTATGACGCCTCTAGTTGCTGTAGTTGTTGAGTATTTTACCAACCCTACACCCACCCAAAGGAAAAGTGTGCCCTCTCTCCATTTTCTTTTTTTATCCAATCTTAGGGAATTCCCTACTTTGCTTTCTCCTGCCTTCTAATCTACCACAATAAATTGTATGTACCTTCCTTATGTTTTCCCTTTTAATTTTAAATGAATAAAAGGAACTGCAAACTGCCATCCTCTGGGCCATTTTCTCAATCCTTCAAGATTTTGCTCCCAGGCTCAAATAAACTCTTTAAACCTTTCTTTACTTTTAGACTCTTTTGCTAGCAGTCTCCTCAAGACGGCAGACCTCCAGGTGCATGCATTTCATACCATCACTCAAAAATAGCTCTTGACAGACTCTGTAATCTGGGTTTGTCATGAATCAGAATATCGTACTGTCCACAGAATGTGCTGAACTTAATAAGTGAGGCTGGAAGATATGCCTGATGGAAAAAAGCCGGAGTCATTTTCTCCCTTCCCCACCCAGTGAGGCCACCCCCTCTGCTCCTTGGGGAGCAAAGCCTGGCCTGATTCCTGGAGGCCAGGGTGCAGCAGGATCTGCTGGGGATTGGGTTCTTTCTGGATGACCACTTGGGTTCATCTACTGGACTGGGGTCTGAAGTAGCCCATGGCACTTCCTGCATCAATAGAATCTACTCCTCCCATACATGGTCCTCACCTCCTTTACCCCCAGACAGATCCTCGGGATTTTTTTAAAAAAGAAAAACAAATTTGGAAAGTCACACCTGAGTCTTATCCCCATTTGCTTTGTGGAAAGCCTCATTGACTCCTTCTCTGCCACTTTGCTCTGGATGTGTGTCCCTCAGCCCGGCAGGCAATGCAGCAATCCCTGGGAGCTAGTTAGAAATGCATCTGAGCACTCGAATCCAGTTCTGCATTTGAACAAGACCCCCAGGTAAAACCTGATGTGTTTTGTCTTCCCCTCAAAGTGGAGAACACAGTCCTGGTCTGCTGGTCATGGCGAATGTTCCTTTCAGGATTGACTGTCCCTCCTCCTGTGGTCCCACACGTCTATCCTAATCAGATGTCTATTGAAGAAGAGGCCACACAGTCCTTGCTGCCTGTTCAGTGGCGCCATCCCAATGGCCAGCGGCCTCTGGCCAGGAAGGTCTTTCTCCTGCCTGCCTCACCTGTTCTGCTATGTTTGTTGCTGAATTATGCTTGTCCTGTCCTCGGCATGTCACTACTTCACTTGATTTGCCTAATGACAGTGAGTCATTGCCTGTTTTCTGGCTCATTTCTGTTTTCAGAGAAGAAACCTAAGCATTTTACCTGTATGTACCAGTCTGGGGCCAGAACCAGGAGCAGAGCAGGCAGGGAACAGCAGTCGGGGGAGGAGTACAATTCAAGGCCCTGTTCCCTGACACTTGGTCTTATAGTCTCTGCTTCCAGAACAAAAGGCTTGGAGATCCCCAAGAACAATGGCTCAAGCTGAGCCTGAGATTACAACACTGGTTTTGCTGCATTGGGAAGGTGAGCTCAGGGAATGGTGGAGGGGATGTAGGCAGGCAGGCAGGAGAAGGCTCTGCCTCTCCCTCTTGGAGCTTCTGCTTTGCTCCCTTGCCCAGGTCACCAGGGTCGGGGGCACCATAGGCAGCTCCAGGGTTTGCCAGCTCACCAAGGGCCCGAGTACATTGAACACAGGTGGCTGAGCACTCCAGTGCAGTGGCTGGAAACTTTCTCTGAGCTTTAGCCATTCTGAGCAGTGCTTAAGGGTCCCTGTCTGCAAAGTGGAAGGAGCTAACCTTGCTCTTTATCACAATGTCATCATTGTCATCATCAAATAAATATCGGTATAATGATCCTACCTGAGAGAGCTGGAAAGAGAAATTGGGAAAACCTGACTCAGCTCCCTGTTCTGCTCCTGTGGCCCCCGCAGGGCCCTGTCTTAAGCAGAATGCCTATCTTGGTGACGTTCTTTCCCTCTGGACTTTTTCCTATGGAGCTCTGCTTTTGGGAACCCTACCAAGGTTTTAAGGACCAGCTCAAACTCAAGCTCATGTAGGTCACCTTCCCAGGCTCCCTTTGTCACCCTGATATAGACTTTTCCATGGTTCCTGATTCCAGCTTCTATTTGCACAATTTAGATAATCAGTGTCTTGACTCTACTGTCAGCTGGCCAACTACCAGCCCTATTAGATGCCAGCTCAGTGACTGGAGTAGGGGACCTCATCTCTGAGATTCTGACTGTAAAGTGGGTATCATAATTACACCTACCTCCTAGGAATGGTGTGATGAATAAATTAGATGATGCATGTCAACACCTTTGTGTACTGCTTGGCACAAAATATGAACTCAGTCAGTAACCAGGGTCTGATGCTAGTGATCACAATGGTGATAAAACATCCTGGCTACTAGAGAGAGCTCCTGGAGGGATGGAGACATTTTAAAATCACCCTTGATCTTTGCAGTGTCTAATCAAATACTGTTCACACAGTAACTGGCCACATCTTGCTTTGGGGGTAAAATGAGATAATAAGGTAAATAAAAGCAATTAGCACAGTAATTGTCACTAAGAAAACCAAAAAATTTTAATATCCCTTTTCTTAAAAAAAAAAAAAAAAAAGTGTTTTCTTTGTATTGAAGCTTCAACAACCTGAATTAATGTTGTAATAAAAAGGGCTTAAAATTAGGGGGTGTCAATCCCAGTTCCTGAAAAGTGATTTCTAAAGAGACCATACCTTTGTAGCTCTATCTAAATGATTCTCTGGTTGAGGTAATATCAGCTATATGTTTTCAGAACGGATACAAATCGAATCTGCCACTCCCTGGTCTTGCCCTTGCAATGTCAGCTGGAGTGCCAGTGGGAGGGTGGAAATTGTGGTGGCATCAACGAGCTTCAGGAGGCATGTGTACGGAGTACCCAGGAAGGACTCCCGAGCCCCAGGTGAAGGAGCTTTGGATGTTATTTCAAGAGCCTCAGGAGTCTCTGCCCAGGGGGAAGATGAATGTCCATACCTCTTTCCAACTCCATGCCCTCCTCCAAGATACCTCCCCAGGTACCGCTATCTGCGGTGCCTGGAGCTGGAAAGGAACGCTGCTTTCTGCCAACACCACAGCAGCCGATGAGCACCGGAGCCAGCGCTCACATACCCACACTTCCGGCCCAGGAGTCAGTCCCTGCTGCTCGCTCCTGCAGACAAATGTTCCGTCAGGAATGATAAACAATTCCAGGACAGAGTAAGAGGAAGCGTGGCTGGCAGAGAGGGGGACAACAGCTCCAAGAGAAGACAGCTGCTTCTCTCTCTCCTCTCTCCTCTTACTCCCCGGGGCCCCACCCACGGCCCCTTCCTGCATGGCATACAGCCAGGGCAGAGGTCTGCTGCCATGCACACAATCCCTGAGAGAAGGTATCGGTCACCTGAAGATAATGTCAGATGGACCTGAAGAGAGAAGGAGTGCTCCCTGAAATCTACATGCCCTGGACTTAAGTCCTGAACCTTTGAAGTTGGTATGACCCTGGACAGGTCACTGCATTCTCTGGGTCACAGTTTCCACCTCACAGAATGGAACATGGGGAGAGTCACAGTAGAAGAAGGTGATGGTTCTCGGGTAAAGACCATATAACCACTCAGGTGACTGTCATTGCATTGCTAGCATTAGAGATAAGAGCTATGACATGGACTTTCCAGGTTATAACTGTGGCATATACCGGTTGGGGGCTCACTAAATCCAATTTATGAAGGGGAACCCCCCAAATGGAATTATCTTCTGGAGGGTGGGCCTCTTGTAGTACAGGCTTCCCCCACCTGGTGAGTGTTCTAGGAACCCATCTATATCAGTGCACAAGCTGGTGGTGTTGTCAGAGGCTGCATTCAGCTTCAGTAAATTTTTCTGAAGACTCTTTCAATGTGTCTGCCCATTTCATGATGGGTGATTTACGAGTGCACCTGCCCGCACTGTGCTGAGTGTTCACCAAAAATGGCATGACCCCCCATGCCCTACCCTCCCTATTCACCTGATCTCAATCTAAGTGACCCTTTTGTTGTTTCCCCAGATGAAAAAGTCTACAATGGGAAATGTTTTGCCACATGGAAGAGCTGAAACAAAAAATGTCAGAGGCACTAAAAGGTATCAAAATTGGCAAGTTCAAAAACTGTTTTGAGCAGTAGAAAAATTGTCTCTTTAGGTGTATTGCAGCAAATGGAGAATACTTTGAAGGTGACTGAAGTTTAAATATGTAAGAATACATACACAATCTTTTTATAAATAAATTCCGTTTTTTAGCCCCCCCCCCCCCCCCCCCCCCCCGTATATACCTGCATTTTCTGAGTCCCTGGCATCTAGATGCAAACTATGAGTGTTCTTACCAATGGGATGTGCATCCCTGGGCCAAGGCAGTTAAGAGTAGATGTGCTTTCTCCATTCTTTCTGCCACACCTGGAACATCCCCACACACCTCCAACAGCAAGGAGAGCTGCCCAACTTTTATTGTGTTAGGTCACTGAGAGTTCAAGGGTTACCTATCATAGCAGTTGGGGTTACTTACTCTAACATGTACAGGAGCAATCCTCTATTCTAAGAAAGATAAGTAAGTGGTACTAAATTCCAATTCTTTAAATACTTGGTAGAAGTATTACTGAGATTCAAGGCAGGAGACCTAGTTTCTAGTCCAGACTCTAAAACTATCAAACTGTGTGATTTTGAAGGTGTCATTTTCTCCTCTAGCCCTTAGTTCCTCATTTATATGACATGCGTGTTGAACTAGATGGTCACTACCATCCCCTACTGCTTTAAGATATTTATAATGTGAAGCAACAGGGGCTCAGGCTCACTGGCTAACAACCACATGCCACTGAAATGTGGGATAATGGCATGCTTCTGGTCTGAAGAGTGCTAACCTTCCGATAGACAAGACTTCTAAGTACTATTAGAGCTAGTCCTCAACAGCCCCTGCTTGTGGAGTAGACAAGAATGGCAAGATATAGTAAAATCTCAAGTACTCAATAGTGTTCATCCAGTGTTTGCTGAGCAATTCCATTTGATGGCTGAGCCAGCAGATGAAATGAAAGTGAAATCTCCCATGATTCTTCACTATGCCTCCCTCACCCCTCTCATGTACCCTCACCCAGCCACCAAATCACTTGACTCTAGACTTCACCATCCATATCACAGTTTGGATAACTGGCCTCCCCTGGAGGTGTGCAGTGCACAGCTGCTGCGGCTGTGGGTGGGGTGTTGGCTCTTTTGTGTCCTCAGTGACACATGGTACAATTCCACACCTTCTTGCTTTTGTCTTTGTGGCTCCTGGAATAACCTCTTTCTCCTCTTTCTGTGGAGGCCAGCTTGAAATATCCTCTCCTCTGGGAATCTGTCCCTGATCAAAACTCCTTGCAGGAGAATTAATTGTTTATCCCTCCTTGATAGAACTGGTCACTTGGCTCCCTGGTTCATTATTTACACACCTGTCTCCCCCACTAGATTGTGTGCTTTTTGAGTACTATGAGCCTGCCTTTGTCACTTGAATTCCCAGCATCCCAACAGGGCCAGGCTATGGTAAATTTTTAATGAATACTTGTGAATTGAATGAACTAAGTTTCCTTTTTCTTGCTACCCTAGAGTCATATGCAGAGATGCCAAAATGTGGTTTAAAAAAAAAATCACAAAATGTAAAAATATAAAACTACTCAGAAATCCCTGCCCCCAGAAAGTCATAATTGATTACTGAATTATGAAAAGGTGGCTGCTGATATTAGTACTTTGAGACGAGAGCAGGAGTCCACTGCTCTTCTTGAATGAACAAAGGCTTGTGGATATCTGCAATGTGCTGCCCAACCCTCTAAAAGAGGTCTAAATTCAATCAGGTGGTGAAACTTCTAGGACATAAGATCATGGGACCCCACCGTAGAGGGCCATGTTCAGATGTGGTCTTTATGGTCCCCCCGACACTTGGCAGTCCTTCTCGTGAGGCCACTTCTCTGCAGGCTGACAGGTATGACCATCCCTCTGAATTGGTCTGCTGGAGTTGGTCCCTGATGATCCCCAGGGACCCAGAAAGTAAATGTGAGGACCAAAAATCGAACATGAAATGGAGGGAAAAGGAACAGTGATCTTAGCTTTCCATCAAGGTGTCAATGGTGAGGTCAGTGGCAGGATAAGAAAATTCCTGGGAGTGGTGAGAGACGGGAATGAGGGTGGTAGATACCATGACCCTGGCCATCAGGCAACTGTGCCAAAGAGCATCCAAGGATGTTCCCTGACCCAGAAGGGACAGCTACTGAAAAGATTGAGATGAAGGAAAAATGGCCATGCCCTCTCATGGCTCCCAGGGGTATTCTGTGCTGTAGGTATAATCATTAGAGAGAACAGTTTCCAAGGAGGGACTGTTTGTGGATAGGTCTCTGATAGTTTACAAAATCAGGTCTACACACCTTTGTCCCCAGTTAATCATTCATTTCTGCTCAGCCTTGCAGCTATCTCAACCATTACTGAGATGTTGAACTTCCCCATTGTTCCAGAAGTTTCAACACTTTCCCTGCCCTCTGGCACCCAAAGTCAGTGGTGACTGAGGTAGGCTGGAAGTGGAGTTCCCCTGGGTCAGGGGAACTGAGCAGCATGCCAAAACCAGTCAATAACTTCTATCTAAGAATGCTTCATGAGTCTAACCTTGGGACACAAACTTCATCCATTAGGGCAGCCTTATTCCCATAGCCAAGAGCCTCACTACAGCTCCCTCTGATGGTCATGGGCGGTTGTACAACCACACACCTGCTGACTTGTGCTGGTTACTACCTGCCTTGTCTCTCCCAGCAGACTACGAACTCCCTAGGATAGGGGTTGTGCACCATATTTTGGTATCCCAGACCTACGTAGAACCTGTTTAGTAAATAATTTAACTATGCCCAAAATGAGGTCTGTCTTTGCCCTTGACTTTGGAGGATAATCCCCAGGCCCTCTCAATGTTGTGGCTGTTGGGAATGTCTCTGTTTCCCTGGAGACATTGAGCCAGCCAGACAGTAATAATTTGATTTAGGGTGTGGGTTTTGAGCCGCAGCAACAATGTGATATAGGGTGGAGGCTTTGGTATCTTAGTTCAACTTCCTGGGAGGCTGGAGACTATGATTTGCCACATGGGAAGCCAACCATGCCTAGGTGATGGAGTTCCACTAAAAAATATGAACACCAAGTTTTGAAGGAGTGTCCTTTCTGGCAGTACTCCACATGTGCTGTCATACATCAATGTCAGGAAAGTAATGCTATCCTGACTCCATGGAGAGAGGACAATTGGGACTATTCTTGGAGTCTGGCCTATGCGCTTCTTCCCTTGGCTGATTTAAAGTTGCAACCTTTCCCTGTGATAAACTGTAACCATACAAAGTATAACAGCTTTCAGTGATGTCTGCGAATATTTCTAAGCAAATTATCAAACCTGAAGATGGTCTTATGGGCCCCTGAACTTATAGCTGGTGTCAGAAGTGAAGGTGGTCTTATCTGAACTATGGTCCCTCAGATGTTGCAGAAACTTTCATGTAATCAGAGAGATGAGATATGAGAAGTCTCACTCAATCCAGAAAAGTTGGATAACAGATGCTCTGGGTAGCTGAGGATAATTCTCTTGGCTGCCCCCCTCTTCAGAATTTACCAGGATCTCTCTCCCATGGAGGATGGGAGGGAGACACAGTCACAGAACTTAGTCAAGGGAAACTTGGAGACTGCATATAATAGCATTCTCAGAAGCTGTGAACCTAACCTTGAAGTTGTAGGCAGCAGAACCTTCCATCTTGTGCCAAGAGTACTCTAATACTTCCTCTCGTCCAAAAGATAATGATTTTAAGAATAACTATAAAAGTAGCAGGAGCAGCTAAAACAGACTGAGCACTTTCTATATGCCAGGAACAATTTTAAGTCCTTTGCATTCATTATTTTAATCTTCACAGCTCCCCCCTGAGGTAGGTATGTTATTATTTCTGTTCTACTGTTGGGAAAACTGATCAGCAGATAGATTATTAACTTGCCCAAGGTCACAGAGCAGGCATACAGCAGATCCAAGATTTCAGCCAACTCTCTTTGACTCCATGGCCTTGTTCTTAACATTGTATGCCCAACCACTCAACTCCAGGGTGCCTGGCATCTTCATTGATGGGTAAGTCTGAATTACCTTTGTCAGACTGTAAGCCTCCTGAGGGCAAAGGTTTATGCTCATTCAGATAAAACCTACTTAGAAATAAACTCATAGCAGTGAACTAAGAAGCTCTTTTGTACTAGATATCTGATCAATCCTCCAACAATACTCCAGGTGGTACTCTTCCATGATATAGATTGAGGAAGCTGGGTCTGCTTTGAAAATACTAGCTCCTAAAATGTTCTAGACCCTCTCAAGTTAAATAACACATGCTTATTTGGCACCTTTGATATATAAGGCTAAACCTCAAAAATTCCTGGTATTTGCCCATTCTTGACGATCAAAAATGGCAATTTCATATGGTTCAACCTAAGATAATATGCCAGGCTAAGCATACATAATAACAACTGATGAACAGTATAAATGGGAAATATTTGATCAATGAGTGACTAATCACCTTCAACCTTATGAACTCTCAATGTTCACTTACCTGCATATTGTCCCTTCAAAAATGTTGACTCCTGAGGCACCAATGGTGGGTCACAGAGTTCTCTTTGTGAGCATGTGACATACCAAGGAAGGGTTAAAATAAGACAAGTTCTTATATTTCAGAACTCAGGAAAACAAGCACAAGCGTATGGTTTATTAAAACTTATAACTCCAAGACCCAGATTAGGGTTCTCAGCTCTGCTTCCAACAGCCATGTGACCTTCAGCAAGTGACTCTAACTCTCGGAGCTTCAGATTTAAAGAAAAAAAAAAACAAAAAAACGGGGGGTGGGGGATACCACCTGGCTTCCAGGAAGGCTGTGAAGACATTGACATTAAAGATGCGAAAAGGACTTCTGGCCAAGATGGAGGCTTAGACTGACATGCTTGGTCTCCCTCTACAACTAGAAAGGAATACAACTACCTCAAAACAAAAGATAACTAGAAAATCCAGAAAATAAAACTACATGGAAGCCCAACGTATGAAGTTATAAACCAGCGGCACTCGTCGGGCAGGTAAGAGCGAAAGTGGGCGGTGCTGTTTGCGGTCGCACCAGGGACAGCGGCAGGGGGAGCAATCCCAGCTGCAGTGGAGCCCGGGCAGCTCGCGACCCCAATGTGGGGAAAGGTAGCCCCCACATTGCCTCGGACAGTGAGGCCCAGAGGGCAGAATGACGGACCCTGGTCTCCCAGCGGAGAATAATGGCAGGAATCCATCTTGGACCCCCGCGCCCACACAAAGCGCCACAGCACTGCTAAAAAGGTTGCGGATCGGTGCCAGTCACCGGGTAGTGACGAGTACACGGGCTCCGCCCCCTATAGTCTGCCCAAGAAGCAAAGCAAAACACAAATCTGTCAAAATGAGGCAGACAACTATAGAAATCCCGGTGACACAGCTCACCAGGCAGCAGATGAAGAATTTGACAGATGAACAAATAAGAAACCTATCAGAGGCTCAATTCAGAGCTACAGTCATTAGGTGGCTTACAGAATTAACAAAAGATTTGGAACAAGACAAGAAAGGATTGAAAGCCAGTCATACTGAAAAGAACAAAAGCACATACAGGACAAGTGGTGAGGAAATAAAATCCAGAGGTCAAATCAACAAACCTGAACTTAGGGAAGGAACAAACAGTCAACCAGTGTGGAAAGAGGAAACAGAAAGCAAGGAAAGTGAGGAGAGGATCAGAAACCTCTGGGACAACTATAAGAGACTGAACATATGGATTATAGGATTGCCAGAGGGTGAAGAAGAAGAACTAGAAATTGAAAACTTAAGTGAAAATATAATAAAGCAGAACTTCCTGAACTTGGGGAAGGAAATAGACTTACAGGTCCAGGAAGCACAGAGTTCCAGAAAAACTGGACCCAGGGAGAACCACTCCAAGACACATTATAATCAAAATGTCAAAAAGTAAAGATAAAGAGAGAATCTTAAAAGCAGCAAGAGAGAAGAAAAGAATCATGTACAAAGGGGTCCCAATTAGACTATTAGCTGACTTCTCAAAGGAGACCCTGCAGGCAAGAAGGGACTGGCAAGAAATATTCAAAGTAATGAAAATCCAAAACCTACAGCCACTAATACTCTGTCCAGAAAATATGTCATTCAGAATAGAAGGGCATAGAAAGTGCTTCTAGGACAAAATAAAACTGAAAGAGTTCATTAGATCCAAACCACTATTATATGAGATGTTAAAGGAACTGGTTTAGAAGAAGGAGGATCAAAATGATCAACATTAAAATGAAAAATGTATCACAACAACCAACAACAGAAGCTAGGGAATCAAAACAAAGGCAAACTAAGTAGGCAACGGGAGTGGAAAAAGAACTATAGGTCTGGGGAACATATAAGGGGGAGGTCAGCAGGGAGGAGGAAGGGGGAAAAGGGAAGGAGATGATGCAGAAATTAAGAAGCATAGTAGGAGGGAATGGAGTAGACAGGAAGTGGCTGAGAAGAACTATATGCACAACCAATGGAAATGGACTAAAAGGGGGGCAACTGGAGGGAGGGGGTCACTGGGTGGAGGGGAGCAGAGGGAAGGGAAATTGGGACAACTGTAACAATATAATCAATAAAACATATTTAAAAGAAAAGAAAATATAAGAATACACTAAAAAAAAAGATGCGAAAAGATTTTGCAAGTTATAAAGTGCTGAACAACCTTAGGTCATGTCATTATTCATAGGTAGTCACTGCCAATGTTCCATCAGCTTTTGTCCACCTGACCCAGTTTCTGATGGTAACTTTTCAGGAAAGCCTTCTACGCAGTAGCACATCGTGTGGTCACCTGTCCAGCATGACTGGTGTCCTGCTCTGCATGTGCTGGACAGAGCTTGATAGAACCTAGAAGTATCACAGGCAGTGCATTCAGAACACAGCCCCTAACCTCCACCTCCTTCTCTCCCACCATGGTGCTGGGAAAGGGGGAGGGCCTGAGAACACAGACACCAGCACCCCTTCTCCCTGGCCTCAGTCCTAGGGGAGAAGTTGAAGAGCCAGCCCAGTCTGCAGGAGCCAAAGGAACAGCTTGCACTGCCGGAGCAGGCCGGTGCCAGGAAGGGATCTGAGTCACTCTCTGACAGCAGCCAGAGTGCAGTGCCAGCCCATCCACATGGCCTCCTGCCCCGCCCCCTCGTCTTGCCACCACCACCTCCCCTGCGGGCACTCCTCTCCAGCACACTGACACCACAGCAGGGGAAGCAGACCCACCTCCGCAGCCCTATCTCCCACCACTCTCTTAAGAGCATCACTTTGTATGAGCCAATCTGACTACTTGCCAGTTCCCCACCCTTCTCCAAGCATACTCTCACACATCTTTTGTCTCATGTAGACAGTTTTGCTCAGGTCCCATGTTCAACCTGCTGTGCCTTCATGGTTTTCCTGTCTTTTTGAAGTCTTCCCCATGCTTGCCATGCCTTCATGGTTTTCCTGTCTTTTTGAAGTCTTCCCCATGCTTGAAGAGCCAGCTCAAATGCCACCTTCCTTCTCTAACACTTAACTCAGCTGATGTTTATGAAGTACCTACCATGTGCCAGGTTCTGTTCTGGTGCTAAAATACAGTGGGGAATAAAAATGACAGGATCCCTATTCTTATGGAGCTTACATTCCAGTGGGAAAAGACAGAATATAAACAAGTAAGCAAAGAAAAACTATTTCAGTCAGAGATAAGTACTATACAGAGAATCAACCAGTCTGTGCTAGAGAGTGAATGACAAGGGAGGGAACAACAGTAGAAGCCTCTCTGAGAAGGTGACATGTGAATTGAGGCCTGGAGGACAAGGAGTCAGTCAAGCCAAGGCTGAGCAGAGAGCATTCTAGTAGGAGGGAACATCAAGGGCGAAGACCTCAAGACAGAAATATTGCTGCCACTTTGTTTGGGATCCTGCCCTACCTTGTTTCATGTACAGCATGTGTATTACCTGCAAATGGCCCCATAGGTGCATGTGCTTTGTCAAGGAAAACAGCTGAATAGCACTAGTAATTTCGCTACAACACAGCTCTTGTGTGACTCTTGTGTTTCTCATGTTTGCCTAGCTCCCTCCCAAATAATCAGTATACTTCAAGCTCCCTGAAGGTAGGAACTGTGCCTTATGCATCTGTGCATCCCCAGGACACACCTGAATACCAAAGGCCTTCCTGTGCCCACAGAAGATATTCACTAAATATTGATACATTGTTTGATTTCACTTTCTGGCCTTCCAATCTTTACCCAGGTCAGTTGTTCTCAACCTTGGCCACACATCAGAATCCCCCATGAAGGTTACAAACAAAATCTTAGATTCTACCACAGAACAACTGACTCAGAATCTCAGAGGGGAGAACAGGTATCTGTGGGGCTCCCAGTGCCTGGGACAAGAACATCTGACTAGTTGATGGTGCACCTTCCAAGAAGGGAGAAGGTGTGATCACTAAGTCCTCTGACCCGGTGTTGATCAGGGAAACCACTGTGTGGGCACCCAGTTGCTTTACTGGCAAAATGAAGAACTTCCACAAAAGGTCTCCAGGCCAGCTCTTGACCTTGACCAGCCCATATGCTCACTCAGTCCAAGGAACATGTCTCTGGTCTCGACCACAGTCCCATGGTGCTTGCTCAGTACTTGACAGTGGATGCCTGGTCAGCCACAGGAGACAGCCCTGTCCACCACGTTCTTAAGGATCCTGAGTAAGGAGTCCGATCTCCCCTGTCTCCTTAGCTTCAGGCTTGATGTAAAAAGAGCTGCCTACCCAAGAAGTACTGAGTTATGTCATCATCACACAGCCCATTAAGAACAGTGACACACTGTCCCTCCCCACACACTGTCAGGGATGCTGTAGGTGTGATCCTGCTTGGAAGCAGAGAAGGCATGATGACTCATGTGTTTCCAGGAGATTTTCAAGGTAAGTACATTGCAGCTACTCAGAATACTCTTGTGTTTTCTCCTAAGTCACCACAACACTCAGACTGTGGAGGGACCCATGCTGAGGATACAAGCAAGGGAGAACGGAATGCCACCACCACACAAGACTCTTGCAGCACAGATGGTGCTTGTTAAAGGGGGGAGGCATGTCAACATGCAGCCAGTAGCCCTCTTCCTTCCCCCAGCCTCAAGGGTGGCTTGGACAGGGCCAGATCCTCTATTCTGGAAACTTGTGTCCCTTTGAACTTCAACTCTGCAGAGGGAAGGGACAGCCCCTTCTAATAGTCACTGCTCAGAATCCAGCACTCAGCCTGGCCAGTCACTCCTTGCAAGACTTTGAACATACCACTTGACTATCCTGAGCCTTGGGTCAGCCATTTTAGAAATGGCTGAAGAATTCCAATCTAGTTCACTTTTCCAGAAAGTCAGGAATGTAACTGCACAGTTAAATGTTAGGGACTACCATTTACTATCTACCTATCAAATTATAATAGTTCTTGGGCCAAATAGAGAGGATACTGCTGAATGAGAACTGAATACATCACCCAGCCTCGGGACTCCTGGCTCTCCTGAGGGCTGTGTGTAATAACAGTGAACAGAGCCCAAGACACCCCAGATTCAGATGCAGCTCAGCTTCTTACCAGCAAGGCCTTTTAAGCATCAGCCTTCTCATCCCTATGATGCCGATATTAGCGACAATCTCACAGGGAGGTCCGGCTAACAAGGGGTGGACCCAACAAGTGATAAACAGTTATTAAGATCATTATTTGCCTCATCTAAGCCCTGTTATTAACTGGGACAAATAGAGCTGGGAGGTTATCCCAAGTTGGTTAAATATTTCCCCACTTGCCTAGTAATAAAACTCTGCCTGGGACCTGACATTGACCTAGAGAAACTCATGATCTCTTTCATTATTTTATCACTTGTCCTCCCAAACTCGGAGAAGGCAGAGGACAGGGATTGGTAGTCAAGGCATAGAGAGGTTAGGCGGCCTAATTAAGGCTCCAGAGAAAGTTGAGGTGACAATAAGAGAACCCAAGTTTCTTAAATCTGACCACCACTAAAACAGAGACAGCACTCGGGCAGAGGGAGGGCACTGACCCAGGCCTGAGCTGAAATGCCTGCTGGCGGCTGCTTCCACCCGGAACAGGACTGAAAAGGCTTGGAGCCCTGGGTGCACCACGAGCCTGGCCCTGCAGCCCCTGCTGGTCCCACCCAGACAGACAATGCCCCTCATTACTAAAGCAAACCCTTCTTCATTTTAAGGTCTCCAAGCACTTAACAGCAGTCCTGATACAAGTGGGTGAGGGAGGGCTGTGTCTGCCAGCTGGCCCTTCCTGGGCCTTGCCTCCAAAGCCTCAGTGGAAGGCCATCTGTCAGCCTACAATGGCTAACTCTTGCCATTGGCTAGAGGCTTCTTCGGTTTTTAATTTCATTCATTTGTTTTAGAAAAAAAAAATCAACATAGGTTTGTGTGTTTATTCATCCTTTTAGGTCAGCCGCCACATTTTGAGTCCACAGGGGTGGATAAGGCTTAGATCTGGGGGAGACCAATAGCCATAGTAAGGAGATGACAGAACCAGAAAAAAGACAGGCCACAGTGCTGGGGGGAGGACAAGGGCCGGCCTCACCACCAAAATTAGGGAAGAAAGTTCAAAAGAAAGAGGCCCATCCAACTCAATTCAATTCTGTTTGATAATCATGGTTTGAAGGCCTGTTCTTCCCGCCATGAGCTAGGTCAGCACTGTCTAATAGAAATAGAACAGGAGCCACAATATAACTTAAAATGTCTTAATAGTCCCATTAAAAAATCAAAAAGAAAAACAAGTAAATTAATTTTAATAATATATTTCAGTTAACCCAGAATATCCAAAAATATAATCATTCTGACATGTAGTCAATATAAAATTATTAGTAAGCTATTTTTTGTACTAAGTCTTTGAACTTCATGCATATTTTACACTTCTAGCACTTCTCGATTCAAACAAGCCACATGTCAACTGCTCAATAGCTGCATGTGACTTGTGACCACCACACTGAGCAACTCTAAGTATTGCTTGTTCATTGGGGAGCCCAATGAAGTGTGGTTCTGGCCTTTGAGGAGCAAAGGACAATCACAGAGACAATTCCAACCAAATGCAGTAGGAGTTAGACTGAGGTACTCACAGGTGCTCTGGGCACATATGAGGGGCAACTAATGGAGCCCACCCTGAGCACTCAGGAAATCTCCTGGCTCAAGCACATTCAAAGCTCAGAGAGGCTGGGGAAACAATTGCCTTGCTGAGAATGGCCATGGCATGTGGCAGTACAGAGGAAAGGCCAGCTCCTGGGTAGAGGTAGGGTGGGCAGTGGGGTGGGGGATGAGGCACATGCCAGGCTGCAAGGGGTTAAGAATCAGTGAGTGGGGGAGAGTGGAAGCAGGTGGCCACAACTAGATCAAAAGTTGCACAGCCAAAAGAAAAAGATAAGATAATAGCTTAAAAGAGTAATAATCATAGGTATTATTGTGATCATTAAGTACATACTGTGTGCCCGGTTAAGAGCAGATTTTATGTTTTGAGTTTAGGGAAGGGAAACTGAGCATGTTGATAGGAAGAAGAGAAGGGTCTGGCCATGCAGGAAAATTGAGAAATGCAGGTGAGAGCGAATTGATGAAGAAATGTAATTGAAGGATCCTAAATGGAGATGGTCAAGAGTTCCCACAGAGAAATCTGCCCTAGGCTGTGTGGGCAAGATGTAGGCACACTTATTCCTTTGGGCAGGACAGAAAAAGAAGATGGGGATGGAAGGACCCTTTAAGGTAGGAGAGAAGAACAGCAGCTGCCAGAGTCTGATCATACCCCAAACCTTCTACCACTCTTCAATGATAAGGGAATAAAACCCAGACTCCTTAACACAAATGTACAGTTGTCCTTGATGTGCCTCATCTCCCCATAAAGTGTCCCTCAGGGCTTTGGTCTCATGGTGCTACAATGTCCTCCCTGACTCTCTCCAACCCTGATTCCCTCTATGGTTTCCTTCCCTTAAAACCCACCCCCATCCACTCACGTCCAAACTGCATTACCTATGACAATTCAGATTCATATAAACATCACCTCATCCATAAAGTCTGTCTTGATCTTTCCTAGAGGAATAATCCCCCATGCTCTCTGCTGCCACAGAACTTGAGTGACACCTCCACTTTGGCAACTACCACCTCATGCCTGGAATGGGGGTCATGTAGGTCTCTGTCTCCCACCAGCGCATGAGCCATTTGAGGGCAAGGCCCACATCTTAGTCTTCATTGTGTCCCCTGGGACCTTTCACAGGGTTAACTTGAGTTTAATAAATGTAACTGCCATGAAGGCAGGGATCCTGTGTTTTTGATCACCACCATGCCCTGAGGTAGGCATAATGAATATTTGATTGATATTTCTTAAATGGACCCTGGCTGGTGTGGCTCAGTGGACTGAGTGCCAGCCTGCGAACCAAAGCATTGCCAGTTCGATTCCCAGGCAGGGCACATGCCTGGGTTGTGGGCCAGGTCCACAGTTGGGGGCACATGAGAGACAACCACACATTGATATCTCTCTCCCTCTCTTTCTCCCTCCCTTCCCCTCTCTCTAAAAATAAATAAATAAAATCTTTTAAAAATATTTATTAAATAAAGAAATGAATGAATAAGTGAATGAATGAATAGATAGATGAATGAACATCTGACTATACAATTAGACCAAATACCTAAATCCTCAAAAATTGGGATCCCATGCTAAAATATTTTGTATTCTTCTTCAGGACAATGTATGGGACTCTACACATTGGAAGTATTTAGATAATGCAATTGACTACGTGATTGATGATAATGATAACTTGAACTTGTATATTACCTTTCTTTCAATAATAAGCTCAAACACTTTAGAACAGAGGATGGACATTGGTGATGAGAAATATTTAAATTTGAGAGTCTTTATGCAGATCCTACACCTTCCAGTTATTTCCATTCCCTACTGGCCTACACCTGGTCACCTTCTCCCGAAGATATTGCCCACCTGGTCCCTGAAGGTATATGAGTATTTACAGATGGGGAAACAGAAAGAGAGAGGGCTTAAGTGGTTTGTTCCAACATGATACTCGTCCAAGTAACCCCCAAAAAGAGTAAAGCCCATATCAAAGCCTCCTTTTCTTTATCACTAAAATTCAGCTATAGGTCAATGCTTTCCAAAAGTCTTAACAAACCTGGCTTTCCTAGACCAGCCTCCCTAGACACAGCTTAAGATGCACATAGATTCTTGATACCTGGTAAATTCCAATAACCTCTGTGGCAACCATCTGCAGAACTAATGTCACTGTCCCCAAAAGGGCAACTACTGTCTGTTTTGGCATACACATGATCTCATGATGGAGGATAAGGGGCTGATTCAACATGTCCACATATCAACATAAACCTTTTTGAGAGATCGAGTAACTTTTTCATTTTGCCTTCAGAACAGCCCAAGATTTCAGTAATGAAAATCATGACCCTGCTTAACCAAAGAAAGTATTTAGCCACCCTGCATTCCCAGGCAGCTTTAGCCCTGGATTGCAGAAGGGACACAAGGAAGAAGAAGCAGGTTTTATTCTATAAAGTTGGGGTTATGACCATTTGGAATTAAATCATTTTTGCCAAGAAGGCTAGAAGAAAGAAAGTGGGGCACAGCTTTTGCAGAGGTGACACGGGGGGAAAAGTTATCTAATGTCTATTCGATGTACAAATTAATTTAAAAATTGTCTTTTTAGGAACCAAGAGAAAGGAAATACATGCATCCAAGAAGTAATTAATACTGATTTGTGCCAAGTGCTGACCCAGGGACGGTTAATAGAAGCCCCCAACTGTGCAGATGAATAAGTGAGAGTAAAATGTTTTTAGGGGCTGGAAGACTCATAGAATCCTAGTATTCCTTATTTGTATTTAAATGTGAGAGGAAATAGTACCAATTAGAGTTCCAAAGGAGGAGCCAGTAATTGGCCTGCTCCTTCTTTTATTAGGAGTTTCAAGTATTTCACATTTTTATCTTTGGATTCCCACAACTAACTTAATGCTAAGAACATAGTAGGTGTTCAATAATTGTTGAATGAATAGATGAATGAACAAGCAAATGGGTGAATAGGTATAAGAACATATAATGTGGGTTCTAGTGATCCCATCCACACTTATTAATACTTATTTAATTTTTGGTCAAGACATTCTATCTCTAAGAGCCAATTTCTTCATCTGCAAAATGGAGATCATTACAGAGACCTCTCAGGACTCTTGTGAGAATTAAATGGCATGGGAAAATACTTCGTAAACTCAGAAAGCACTAAAAAAAATGTCTTTTCTAAATTGGTATCACATCTACACAATGGAGAAACATGTTTTATTTGGGAACCAGATAGTTACCTTCAAGCCATCCTTGTCCTATTTTCTCTGTCTAGGAACTGTCCCACCAAATCCAATCCTGAAAGGAAATGTGTCCTTCCCACTAATTCCTATGCAGGAGAGCAGTAACAAAATTCCTGATGAAAAGCAATAACCATGACCATTCCTGCCACACAGAGCCAGGAAGTTCCTTCATCTGCTACTTACAAGCAGGAAGTTTCATTATCCCTACCCTGGGTTTTCTGAGCCCTAGAATTAAGATGTCAGCTGGAGATGCAGACTTTGTTCACATGGCAAAGCTGTTGATTTATCAACAACTTTTACATACATATACACACACACACATACACACACACACAAGCAGGCATTGCTGACACTTGCCGGCTCTTGACAAGGTAACTGGGCCATGTGGTGACAATATTGATTAGACAGTTGCTGCTAAAGAAGGAATTTGTAAAACTTTTCACCTAATTTCCCATGATAATCCTCATACAATAAGCAGCCAATGGGATCTGACAGGTCAGAATGGTATGGCTGTAGTTTTTTACAAGGTGGCATTTCAGAAGAAATACTGGAGCTGCAGAGAGACAGCCTCTAGAACCTTCTTTGCAAGGCACCCATTATTCAGAGGTCGAACACAAAACCCTAAGCTCGACATTCAGGGCTCTCCAGCAGTTTATTGGGGAAGTGAGTGAGCACCCTGGCATTAGGTCAAACATTCACATGTGCTGGATTCAAACCTCACATCTGCCTATGCTAGCTATGTGATCATGAACTATTTAATTTACTCTTCTGAACCTTCTTCCATACAGTGAGAACATTATTACCTTTCCTATAGAACTGTTGTAAAAATTAAATAAAATTATATATATACATATATGTGTGTGTGTGTATAGAGAGAGGTCCGTCTGGAAAGTCCAGCCATTGTTAATATAACGAGAATGATTTGCATGACATCCATGCAACCTAGCAACCAAGGTGAGCAGACTGGAATGCGCATGTGTGAGCAATGATGACATCACTGTACTAATCAGTGGGGGCAGTAGATGCTGTTGAGTGAGCATGTGTACTGTGTGGCTGTCACATTCAAAATGACTGAGTTAGTAGAGCAATGAATCTGCATCAAATTTTGTGTTAAGCTTGAGCATTCCTCCATGGAATCTATTCGATGATGCTGAAGGCTTTCAGGGATGATGCAATGAGTGCAGCACAAATAAAAGTGTGGTACAAACACTTCAAAGATGGTTGAGAATCTGTTGAAAGTGATCCACGCTCTCTGAAAGGCCTGCAACAAACAGAACACCTGAGAATGTTGAACGTGTACAGGCTGCAATCAACAAAGATCAGCGACTGACTGTGCAGGAACCAGAGGCTGATCTGGGGATTCCAAAAACCACTGTGTCTGAGATTTTGATGCAGGATCTAGGCATGAAACCTGTCATGGCAAAATTTGTTCCACAGCCTCTGCTGCCAGAGCAGAAGGAACATTGTGCTGCAGTTGCTAATGATTTGATTCAAACCGCTACCAATGAATCAGATTTCCTCAAGAAGATCTTAACTTTGAAGGTTACAGAGGTGTCATTGTTCTATGTACAATGTTTCTTGTATCTTTTTCAATAAATGTCTCTATTTTTCATAATACATAGCTGGATACTTTCTGGACAGACCTGGTATATGTAACTTGTCTATATTTTCTATTTTCTCCTCTCCCTACCCTCCTAAGCGCTATCCATACCAGCTGACTCACTATCATTAGAAGAGTTACTTTATCACACACATACTTCGCTCTCCCATATACCTGGAACCCGTGCCCTTTTCCCATCTATTCAAATTAGACTCATCCCATAAGCCTCAGCTCTTACCTCCCATCTCTGCAAAATCTTCCAAGACTCCTCAGCTGAATGTGACCACCCCTGTTTTTTTTGAAATGCTATACCAGTATTGCCAGTGATCCTTCCAATGCATGTGACAAAGTTCTCGAGAGTGGCAGGTGGTTTTTATGCCCCCTGGTACTCCATTTTGGAGTGAGTTGCATAGCCTGTTATTACATGGAAGCTGAGACCACATCGCACACCATCGTTACAGATGTGTGCTGTAGGGAACCAAATCTCAGTTTCCCCAGCAGTGGACCTGTAGGAAAACCCTTCTTCCCGCTGTTTTAGAAGCACATAAAAACTAATCTCCTCTTGCATGGTAGGAATAGAAAAGTCACTGTTCAAAAATCTCTCAGTACCAGTCCACTTTGTAGTGAACAATATACTCACTTATCAAATAAGAATTTATTGCGTCCCACTATGTGGCAGAACCCATGCTTTCCTCTGCAGTCATTAACATCACTGCTCAGATTCAAGCTACGCCTGCAGCAGAATCTGAGGGAGCTGATCCAACATGCAGCCTCCTGGCCATAGCTCCAGAACTCCTGATTCAGTCTCAGGGCTGGTGCCTGTAATCCGCATTTTAACAGCCTTCCTTTGTGAGTCTCAAGCACCTTAAAATTTAAGAACTAAGGCTCTAAACCAGAGGGCTTACAGTGGCCATGACACTCTAAAACTGTGTCTGAGGAGGCTACTCACCCAGTGTCTGACAAAGAAAAAGAAAATGAGCAAGAGTTTGTGAAATGATTTCTATGAGGATGAGTGGAAAGAATTGGGATTATTATTTTTATAGAAGAGATGGTTATGGAGGTTTCTATGGAAATTTTTCATAGCCCCATAAGTTTCATATGGAATTTTAAAAAATTCCTCATCCAAGGATATGATTATTGATTTGAAAGAAAGAGGAAGAGAGAGAGAGAGAAAGAGAGAGAAACATCACTGATCAATTGCCTCTTGTATGCTCCCCAACCAGAGATAGAATGAATCCACAACCTAGGTGTGTGCCCTAACTGGGAATCGAACCCACACCTTTTGGTGCACAGGATGGTGCACCAACCAACTGAGCTACCTAGTCAGGGCTCATATGGAATTTGATAGCCATAGTTCTAATCTCTGATGAGAACCCTGCAGGGAATAAAGGCTGTAACATGTAGCACAAAAGGATTGGGTTGGTATTTCTGGGTCATTAAATGGAAGTCATTTACAGAAATCTGGGCAAGCTGTTTTCCCCCCACAGGCTTCCCTCTGAAGGTTACTGAAGGTCAAATCATATATAGACCAGGTGATAGACTTCTGCAGGTTCCTTTCTCCTCTGAGACTTGATAAATAAATCTTGAAACTGGGGCCCAGTGAAAGGAACAGTTGACTCTTTTAGACAAATAACTCTAAGGAAATTGGATATGGAAGTTGAATTGTATCCTGATGGTAGGAGCAATGAACTAGGAACTTGGCTACTCATGATCTTGAGCAAGTACATGTTTCAACAACACCAGGCAGCATGAGGTCCTAGAAAGGACACCGGACATGGAATCAAAATGCATTAAAAAGTAAATCAAAGGGAATCATGTAGGCTCTGACTATCTGAAGAGGGAGTCACTGATGATAGCAAGATGATGCAAATGTGCCCTCAGAAGACCATGGCAGCAGGAGGCAGCAGGGTCACAGGACAAAAGGGCTGATATAAGTTTCTTATAACTCTGTTCAGCTCAGGATAGGCTCAAGACTTCAGTAAGGAGAGGACACATACCTTGTTCTGTTCCATATTGTTTCTGCAAAGCATATACTTCATTGGCAAAATCAATACTTTCTTGATTCATTAGTTCTTCTCAGATTATAGTTTAGAGAGTGGTCAAGTCCTCCACCCCTCCTGACCAGGGACACCCACAGCCCTCTTCCGTTCAATGCTTTGGCAATGTGCCTGAACTCAGGACCAGGGGACGAGGGCTCATGGGGCTGACAGGGGAAGTGGCCCTTTCCAGGATATCTGGGTCCCACTTCTCATTCTGACTTATCTCTGACTTGCGACCAGATGTCTTGATTTTCCAAGCTCTGAAATGGAACTAACACATATGCCTTTACCTCAAAGTAAAATGTTTTGAATTTTGTGTTATATTTTATTATTATTATGACTATTACCACTATTCTTAATATTATTATTATTACATTTATGCCTTTACTGTGTACCAAATAGGAGAGTTTTATCTACATTATTTTATTCCATCTTTATAAAAGTTTGAGCAGAGACTCATAATTCCTGACTATAGATGAATAACTGAGGTTCAGAGAAATTCAGTAGCTGGTACAGCCTTAATCAAAAGAGTCGGAACTCAAACTCTAGATCTTTAACTATCACACATATATTATCTTTTCTGCCTAAAGTGTTAGAAACCAAGGTTGCTTGGAAAATGAGCTTTTTCTCTCAAAAGAAATGAGTAACAACATATATTTGCACTTAAGTTTTTCCTTAGGGTGGAGTGGAAGAGGGGCATGTACTCCACTGGCCTACACTGCTTTCCCAATGGATGCTGTGCAGCAGAGGTTTTGAGAAAGTTTACTTCCATAGTTAAGGAAGTAAATAAATTGCCCACATTTTTTATTTCTTTATAGTAGATTATTATATTTTATATCGTATCCCCCCAAAATGAAAGTTTTGGCATGGTTCAATACAATTAGATAAAACAAACAGCAGCTTGTGATTTTTTAAGATCTGCATTTCTAAGCATTTGGTGTCATTAATGAGTTCATCCATGCAACCTTGTTAGTGGACTGTTAAAGCAAGGTCTGAAGAGGCAGTACATCCTGTTCAGGCCCCATCCAGAGAGTCTGCCGATGTAATTCTCGAGTTCCTGAAGATTCTCCTGCCCATCTAGAAGCCTAGATTTCCTGAGATTCCTGAAAGCACCAATAGAAACCTAGCAAAAAGGTGGAGAAGTCAACATCAGTCATGACGGGTCAGAGAGGTTGGAAGAGAAATGTTGGGGTGAAGGTCTACAGAAAGAGCCAGCACTCCTGAGTTTTGCCAAGTTACCTGGGGACAGACTGGGGAGGGAGGACCCACAGCTGCAGACCAGCTTTGCTGCACCAGGAGGCTGTGCATTGAGCAACGGGCTGTATGGCTGCATCTGGCCAGCTCCTCCTTGGAGAACCAGCTCAGAGGGGAGGGAACATCATTGCACCTTGGAAGCACCTGTGATGGGCTTGCATCTTGCTTTAGTGAAGACACATGGCTTATCTTATGCCTTGTGTCCCTATTTTCTTTACACTGTGGCTAGTGCCTCTTGCCTGGAAATGATCACATGTAGAATTATCTAACGCAGAATCACTTTTCTTCTCTCCATCTGCACAGCTGCCATTGTAGTTCGGGCCTCACTTATTGCAGGGTCCCGTAACTGGTGGTTGGCTTGCTTCTTTTCTGGCTCCTTCTCAGATTTACTTTCCTCAGTGAAACTAGACTGAGCAGTCTCACGGGGCTATCTGATCACACTGCCTGCCTTCTTCACGTCAGTCAGACTTCCCATTGGCGGCAGGACATGGTGTCAGCTGTCTCACTTGTCACTCAGTGCCCTTCAAGATATGCCTTCCTCTCTAGCCTCATCTGTTCCCACTCCTTTACTCAACAATTTAGTCCAAAGATAGTGAACTGCACATGGCTCTTAAAGCAGACCAGGTACGTTCGCCCTTCTCTTTCAACTGGCTAATGCCCACCCACTTTTTCCAGTCTCCAGGTAGTTCCCCTTTTCTGGAAGCCTTCCTTAACCTCATAAGACCAAATTCAGTGTCCTTCCCATCTGCCATGGCCTCCTGACCTCATCACACTGCAGTACTTACCACACTGTAGTGATTGTAGAAATTTCTGAATTTCACTCTTCTGCTTCCTATACTGGGCTGATTTCTCTAGGGCACAAACTCTGTCATCTTCAACCCTGTATCCCCCAAAACTAGCATGGAGCTGGCTCATAGCAGGTGCCAAATAAGTGCTGGCTGGGTCATACGGCCTGCACGAGGAGCTAAATGTGTGTCCACCTCACTGACTCTCATGACAGCACTGGCACCATTGCTTCCTTGGTGGCCTCTGCTCCCCAATGGGCAGGGGCGAAGCACAAACAAAGTCTTTAGTCAAGCTTCTCCAATCCAAATTCTGCTCTGCTACTTCAGGCTGGGGGATGTCACTTAAACCCCTGAGCACCTTTTTCATCTATTTCTGAACTGTATAATTGTGGTGAGGATTAGAAAAGAAAAGCTATGATATGTACACACGCCAAAAAGGCAATAGAGCAGAGAAGTTAAGAGCGCAGACACAGAAATTGAAATTGGGGCTTTTCTTTTCTGGTAAATGGGGCCAGTAGCCATACCCACAATGCTAACCTGCCTCTCTGAAACCTCAAGATGAGGGGCTTCCTCTGCCTTGGTACCATGGGGAGCCACTGGTTAGTGAGCCTGGCAGAAGGCCCTGAGCAGGTGTGATTCTGCCCCTCTGGATTTGCTCTTTCAGACTTGTCTTGCTACAGGAGTGATTTACTCAGTGCCCATCCACTGAGCTCCTACCCTACGTCAGATCCTGTGCTAGGCACCAGGAAAACAACAGTGAATAAAACAAAATTCCAAACAAACATTTAAACATGCATAATATAATGTCAAGCAGTAATTAGTGAATTTTAAACAAGATAAAGGCAAAAAAAGAGTAACAGAGACTGTGTAGCTATTTTAGAGAGGCCTCCTTGAGGAGGCAACAGCTGAGTAGTGACTGGAATAAAATGATGAGTAAAGATCAGGTGGGAGAAGGTACTGAGGGGAAATGGGATGTGCAAAGGTCCTGAGGCAACGGTGAACTTAGAGTGCTCAAGGAAACCAAAGACGGGCACATTGGCTGAAGCAGTGTGAGCACAGGGTGGTGGGAGGAGCTAAGGTCAGGGGAGTAAGCCATCATGAAGAGCCTCACAGGCAAAAGTAAAGAGCTTAGATTTTGCTTCTAATGGGAAATGATGAGTTTGGACCAGGAGAGTCACACAATCTGGTTGCTGTTTTATGAGACGAGAGGCAAAGAGAGTGGTTAGGAAGATATCTAGGTTGTCTGAGCAAGCAAAAAATGAGGGTGGCTTTGGATGAGCTGAAGGTGATGGTGGAATTGAGGTATTGTTGGAAATGAGACATATTTTATTGGGATATATTCAACATACTTCTTATTGAATTAGGTGTAAGGTGAAATGGGGAAAGAGGAGTCTGGGAGAATCAAAGGCTTCTGGCCTGAGTGAGTGCTCAGCTGTGCTGGTTACTTCTGATGGAGGAACGCTCAGAAGGAGCAGGTATAGCTCTGGCTGTGTCGCTGTGAGGTGAGAGCACACATGCTCTCTTCCCCTTCCTCCTCCACTGCTGGACCCTTCGGAGGGGCTGGGTGTGTCCAGCTCTGCCTATGACCACACTGGAAAGTTTAATTCAGGGGAGAAAATATCAGGGAGCCCCATCATGACCACAAGTCAAAACTTATTCTCCGGTTCTGCTTTATCACTAAAAATGCTAATCATGGGACCCCCACCTTTTCAACTGCAAGGTCCTAGTTCTCAGTTGGTCTAAACTAGGAGACACAGATCACTTATAAGCTCCTTTCAGTCACAACACTAGAATTAAAAACAAAAAGTCATCCTGAAAACCCACTACTGGAAAAATAAGCATTTGTTTTCAATGCACAGGACCCCAGGAGAGGTGATATATTAAATGCTGAGGTTTTCAATCTGTGCCTGACTTGACAAATAAGGAACCTGTAAAAATATTTGCACACCAACTATTTCTGCAAACTAAACAGCCACATGTCCCCTCCAACTCTGTAATTATCTCTACTTCTTCCAGACTGGCAGGGAATTTGCGGAGAGAAGAAGGTCCTTTCTGAGAAGACCAGGAGGACATGCCCAAGGCCACCATGAAACCTTCTTGCTAACATTGTCCGTGATTGGCCCACCTAACTTGACTACCCACTGACAGTTGGACACCTGAAGAGAACATCCATCAACATGGACAGATCCAGGGACCTAAGTAATGAGAAGGTCAGAAAAATGTGACACTGGTCACAGTTTACAACTACTGACCCAGGCACTGTGCCAAGTGCTGTAAATCCCCCCTCCCATTCCACCTGCCCACCGATGAAGTAGGGACTCATCTCATACCACACAGATAAGGATGCTAAAGCAACCTGCCCACATCACACCATCAAGTAAGAGCTAGTGTCTGGAGTTGACTCCAAGCAGTCCGATTCCAGAGCCCAGGTCTTTAGCCATCCTCCCTGCCATTACTCTTCTAGTAGTCTCTGCTACTGGTACGCCAACAGTGCCCTTAGCAGAATGTCTCTGCTTCCTCCGCACTGAGAAACGTCCGCCCCCACCCAGCTGTCAGTCTCTGTTTTGTACGGAGACAGGTGGGTCTTGACAAATGAAAAATGATTGTGCAATTAGACAGTGTCAATAGTGATTGCCTGCTGTGGAGAGAGCAAGTGTGTGGCTTGGCACCTGCTCTAAGTGTGACAGGGCCTGGTGTGACTCACGGGCCCCCAGTGGGGACGGGAGACAGCAGCTCTGAGAGGCTGCCTGTCAGGGCCCCGGCCAAGATCTGCCTGCAAATGCTTCTGGCTCCATAGAGACGGCTGAACTGGAGCCTGGCCCAGCAATCAGGCACATTAGCCCTGGCCCTCCATCCCCAGGCTGAAAGGATCAGGCCCTGAGTGAGTAAGACTTCCAACGCAAACTGAAAATATGTACTCCGGAGCATGCTCCGTCCTTAGACAATGGGTGTTTGGGAAGGGAGCAAAGCAGGGAGACTTACATAGCAGATAATCCCAACTGCATTTCTTTGCAGCTTTAGGAAGTAGTAAATGCTTTTCAAAGATGTTTTCTTTTTTAGTGAGGAGTAGCTTTCTTTGCAAATTATGCCTCAAAAATACAATTGGGACTAAGTCTTTCCTCTGTTTAAAACACTTCAGAGCCCCCCATTTCCCCCACAGGAAGCTGTCATTACCCAACCTGCTCTCTGTTTGGTTTCCGACATCCCCAAAGTCCTGTTTATACACCCACACACACCCCCTCCTCCCCAGCTATACCCAAAGAAATGGGCTGCAGGATCTGTATTTTTGGTGTTCTACAAATGCTTTGCCTTTCCCTCTTCTTCAGGAATAAAGCCCATTTTCTGTGGGAACCGTCTCCATGTGGTCCAAGCATTCTGAATCTGGGGCCTGCAACCTGCCCAAGGATAGGCCTGACCCGGACCTTGCCAAAGTTTCTCTTCGTCTCCCAGCTGGGAGGGCTAACTGCTCATAATACTTCCTCTATGAAGGCTGGGAGAAAAGTGTATGTCTTTCTCTAGATTCACAAGTTAAAAGGAACACATGAGCCTAGTGCTACAGAAAGTATCTGCCTTCCTCCTCTCCCTGCCCACCTTCTGCAGTGGAGAAAGCCTGCCTGGGAATCAAGCTAACCTAGGAGGCAGCAGAGCTGAGAGGGGCAGACAGGACAGAGACCTGATGAGTGTATTTCGGCACTTGAAGACAATCATGTGTGTAGTCCCTGGACATTTTAGTTACTAGAACAAATCTTTTTTTTTTTTTTTTTTCTTGGCTTTAACTACTTTAAGTTGGGTTTCTACCATTTGCTGTCAAAAAAGAACTTGGGGTTTTTACCTGTGCCTTGTCATCTTCATCTGCAGGGGTGCTGCTGCATGTGCTGTTCCGTTGGCTTATGGTTTCGGTATTAACCTTGTGAATGGAGCTAGTAAAAACTCCAGTCCAGTGTGTCTGCTCTTGAGAAGCCTTCCCTGCCATCTCCACAGATAGCTAGGAGACCTTACCCCTATACTCCTGGTCCCAGCAGGCCTTCCCTGTGTGCAGTTGTCCCCAGGGAGTCCAGATGCCTCACCCACTAGACTCTGTGCTCCCTGGGAAGACAGGGTTCTGATGCTCACATCCTTTATCCTGAAAAGATAAGGGTGAACAAGAGTTCTTAAAACCTAAAGGGACATCTGTGTGGAGAGGGTCACCTACTAGGTCAACCAATAAACCCAAGCAGGGGACAAGAATCCAGCCCTCCCCTCCTGCTACCCTCACTGCAAGCACAGTGCGTGGCCCAGGTGATGTATTCTTCCTACCTTGTGGTTACAAGCGGGTGGAGAAGGATGGGGAGGGAATGTAGAGGAAAAAAAGGAAGATGCCTGCCACCTTGAGATTCTCCCTAGAAGAGACAGGGGTCTACAGAGTGAGATAGAGAGGCTCTGAGACCACTAGGTACCCTCAACCTGATCACCTCCACAGAAAGCAATTTTTATTAAAGTCTTCTCAGTCACCTCATTTGAGTGTGCTATTTGTTTCCTGCCTGTACACTGGCTGATACCTCTACACAACACAAGGGTCTATCCTCAACCCCTACCAGCTCCGGCTCCCCTCTGGGAAGAAACAGTAACTGCAATGCGCCTGGCAAAGGAGCCTCAGTGTCCTGCACAGCATCACATAGCAACAGAGCTAAGAATAGACATCTGGCCCCCTGCAGCCCACCCACCCACAGCCTCTCCTCCATCCTCCCTCAAGTGCACAGGACATGGGCCATCACTCAGAGAGCCCCCTCCTCTATCCCAAGGGAAGCCATGATGGTTCATTAAGCTAATTCATGTTCCTTCTAATCATAAGGGTTGTTTGGGTGTGTTTCCTGGAGGGAGAAGGGAAAGTAGAACCAAACAAGCAAACCCATTCCCTGAAAGGAGAGCCAAACCGGTCCTGGGCAGCAGTGAGCCCATGGGCCACATGTTAGTTCAACTCCAGAATTAAAGATACAGTCATCTGCCAAGTGGCCCTGCCACCCAGGTCCTGCCTGAGGTTCACGCTTGGTGAGGCCTTCTCCTGTGGCCACAGCCCTCCTGTCCCTCAGCTGCGCCAACACTGCAGAAGGCATGTTGGGCTCAGAACAGGGGGGCTGGGCTCCTGTCCCAGCTCTGCCCCCAGTTAGCTGTGTGACCTTAAGCAAACCACTTTCCCTTTCTGGGCCAAGATTTCCTCCTTTGTCAAAGGAGGGTGTTAGAATTCTGGCCTCTACAGGGGTTTCTGTCTCTATCTCTCTGTGCTTTTATGACGTCCTAGCATTTGGGGTGGGACTGTTTCTCACAGTGCAGATTGCATGCAGCAGAGCAGAATGTTTAACATTCCTCGCTCCAAATGTCACAGTGACAACCCCAACACTTTCACTCATCCCCAAATGCACCCTGGGAGGGCTGTCCTGCTCTACGGGAAGATTTTGTCTAGAAAGGGCTAAGAGATTCAGGAGGAAGTGTCACTTTTCTCTACAATCCCTGGGCCCCTCCTTCAAGAAATTTAATGATGTCTTTACATATCTCCAGGAAAATGCCCAAATGCAATAATTCAGTCCTATGCAGGTAGATTATTTCAGGAAGTTAGAATGAGAGGGGAAATAGGTCTGTATTTTGGATTCAATCCCTGCGGAAAGAAGAATTGATTCCATTGCCTCTGACAACATTGCTGATATTAGTCAACAAACTATGGGCTCAGTCTCCTGAGGGGGGTGGATGTAGAACATTACTCATTAACCCAACTGTAAAAACACTACCTCAAAAACTAAAAGACTAAAATGAAAAGATATTTCCTTCCTCTAGGATCCCATGCTTTTCAAAATGATTTCACGTGCATTTTTTTCTTCGTTTTAATCCTCTATTGAGGACATGTATTTACTGATTTTAGAGAGACAGCAAAGGAGAGAGAGAGACAGAGAGAGAGAGAGAGAGAGAGAGAGAGAGAGAGAGAGAGAGAGAGAGAGAGACATTGATGCGAGGGAGAAGCATTCATTGGTTGCCTCCAGTACATGCCCCAACCAGGGATCAAACTGGCAACCTAGGTATATGCTCTGACTCGGAATTGAACCCGAAACCTGTTGGTGCACAGACGATGCTCCATCCAGCTGAGCCACTGGCTGGAACCTTCATGTGCATTTTCAAAATGGAATCTTGCTGTGAAGTAGAAAGGGCCAGTCTTCTAGTTGCCGTGAGTCAGAGGAGGAAAGCGACAGGGAGGTGGCAAAGGAGGCTGGGGAGCAGACCCTCTAACTGAATTTGAGAAAAAAATTAAAACCCCCTTCACCTCTGGCCTACATGGGCATAGTAGATGGAACAGGGAGAGAACTGTGCCCGGGAACCAGACTATCTGCAGAAAACTGGGCTGCAGAAGCTGACCTTATGTTCTACTGTAGTTAATAAGGGCCAGTGGATCAGAAAAGTCAGACTTGAAGAGAAGTGGGTGGGTGAGCATGTGCTTGGTGATGGGGACAGCAAAGTCAAATGAGCCTGGGTGAGGAGGCTCCCTGGGGGGCTGGAGGATCCTGCATGACATCAGGTCTGCACGAGGTGGGACTGAAAATGAAGTAGGACAGGACCTGAGTTGCTGTGAGTTGCTCTTAATGTGTCAAGGTTCGAAGGGAAGCTACCACTGAGAAGTCCTCGCTAGCGGGATTTCCCTGTGGGGCCGTTAGTGAAGAATGAATTCTTAGAAGGAGCTCTGAAGGTCACTGCCTCTCACTCTCACTGCAGGACTCATCCGCTAAGGCCACTCTGACCTGAAAGTCTGGGGCTGTGGCCCTGAGCCTCCCTCACACCCAAACATTAGCCCTGAGGCTAATGACAGACTACTTTAGCCTCAGTCTTCCTACTGACAAAACTACAATCTGGCATGGGCAAACTAATACAGAGAAGGAAACCTGATTTCCATGAAGAGTCATGAGCTAGAGATCAAGCCACGACTAGTGCGTATCACTTCAGTCATCAAAAAATTCATGACATGCCCATCTGCAAAAGGCACTACACTAATTCCCCCAAGGGGGGATGTCAATATGGCTTCCCTATTCCCTGCCAAGTTTTCATGAATGTGTTTATTAGGTGAGAAACATCTACTTCCTCGTGTTTAAAGAGTGAGAAAATATAGGAATCCTAGCCTCCCTCTAACGCCATAAGGCAAAATTTCAAATAACCAGATCCACAGCAGATGGACTGGTTTTTAGCACTCCTGAGGGGGAGAGGATGGAGCCAGTCTGTCTGTGTCTCTCTCTAAATTGGGAGAAAGAATGTGAGCCAGCAGGAGTGTGTATGTCCATGTGTGTGCGTGCATGTGTCCATGTGAGCATTCATGTGCACACGTGTGTGTTTGTGTGTGGGGAAGGTGACGCAGAGGAGAAGGAGAGGAATAAAAAACAGAAAAGTGAAATAAAGAAGCAGCAACAACTCAGGAGACAGTATAAGGAATCTGAGGACAAGGAGGCCAACATGGGAGACATCAGACATGGGATGATTAGTTGGGAGAGGAAAGGGGCAAAAAATACCCCAAGAAAACAGAACAAAAACAGATAAAAAGGATGTTGTTAATTCAGGAACTCACTGACTTGGAACCTGTCACTAGCTATTCCATCTGTAATCTGCACTGAGTCCTTCATGAAAGAAGGCCTTCAGTACAGCTGGCTTGTTCAAGGCTGCTGGGCCAGATTCAGGACAACTGGACCCACTTCTGTCCCTGCCACCATCCAGCTGCTTGGCCCTGTGAAGCACCTCTCATCTAAGACTGCGTCTACACCTGTAAAGTAAAAGAGTTCGACCAGCAGAAGTGGAAGTTTCTTTCCAGTTCCCACTGTCTACAATACCATGAACAACAAGAGGACAAGACACCTCAAGCATTTGAAGAAACCATCGATCCTTTCACAAAGCTCTGATTAGCAAAGGAGACAGAGCATCCTCTCCAAGATATCTGGGGGTGGGGTGGGGTGGTGTTGTAAGGACCGAAACCACATGTGTTTGCTCTGAAATGGGTAAGCGCGGTCAAACCCAGACAAGGGCAGAGCAGGTGACCTCTGGAGGGCTCCTCAGTCAGGCCTATGGCTCTGTGGCTCTGTGATCACATCTGCCTGACTCTGCTGGGCCAGGGCTGAACTGGTTCTGCACAGGCTCCCCTCTCAGGGCAGAGTCCCAAAGACAGGGCCTTCGGGAGACCTCATGACAGTGCTCCCATGCTGCTCCTTGCTCTGTGTCCCCCTGCTGTGCTGACACATGCTGTCCTAGAGTAGCCCTCTTCCTGGCAGGTGACCACCTCTGCCTCTCCAGCCAGCCCCTCCTGCCCACACACCCTCCCCAGCATACACAGTCTCCCTGCCTCCTGCAAGGTGGCACTGTGCCCTTTGCTTTGCTATACAACTTCTTGGTTTTTCTCTTTGAGGCTTTTCCCTACCACTCTATTATCCCAAAGGCATTCAAAATTGTCAGATGTGGGCCATGGACAGCTCTGAAAAGCATGCACATCCATTCCCATTTCACCTGACTGGCTTACCTTGCTCTCCTAGACCATTCTCAGAGAAGGCTTGCTGGGATGGTTAACAGAGGCCCTGCTGCCAGACTGCAGGGATTTCAGCATTTGCTCTCCAGTTCAGTAGTTGTGCGACCTTGGGTGAGTTACATAAGCTCTGTGTCTTGATTTCTTCATCTGTGAAATGGGGATGCTAATAATACAACCTACCTCCTGGGCTACTCTGAGGATTAAAGGAGTGACATGTGAAGCTGTAAGAACAGTGCCTGTCACATTCTAAGTGCTTCATAAATGTCAGCCCTCAGTAATAAATTCTGACACTTTTGGTAGCCCAAGACAACACCATCAAAGACATTCCTTAGTCTTGATTCTATATTTTAACCAAGCTTCCAAGTGAATCATCAATGATGGTGATAACTGATATATCAACATCCAGATTCTTTGTGTTATCTTTAAAACACAAAATAAAATGAATTACATGCAGATTATTGAAATTCCCCTGTCCCTTCCTTGTCGGCAGGCAGCCAGCATGCCCCCCTCTGCTTAGCTCCCTATTGAACAGTGAGTCAGACACATCTTATCTGACAAGGGTTCACATTTTTGTTATAATCCATTGTTACTCTGAATAATTTTTCTTCCTCCGCTCTCTGCCTTAGATTTTCTGGCTGCTTTCTTTCACAAGATCTTTTCACATATCCCATAGCTGAAGCTCTGTTTCCTTTTTTATTTTGTTAACCCTTGCAAGGATCCATCTAGAGAAAGAGTGTAGGAACAGCTAGCTTCCAACCATGGGCATGGAGAGAACTTGGCTTGGAGTTCCAGCCCATTATTAAGTGTCCTGTTTGACACAACTAAATGTGTTTGCATTCTTATGGGAAATGGGGACCCTTGGTTCTTTTTGCTAAGCATCTTTGACCATCCTAGAATGAAGGCTCTCAATGGACCTGGTTTTGCTCCCAGCTGCCAATCCCTTCTTCACACAATGGCCAGAAGGTCTTGTCTTTTATTTTTTAAATCATAAACAGCTCCCTATCACCTACATCTTAAAACTCCCCTGGTCCAGGAGATCCTTCCAGATTTGCCTGGTGGTGCCTGCTTCTCCCACCTCATCCCTGTCATTTCCCTACCCTCTCTGCCAAACTCTCTTTCCCAACCCTACACTTTACCCAATTGAAAGTCTTAGCAACTCTGAGAACATACCAGGGTCCCTCACACACTTCTGGCTTTCACACATGCTCTTCCCTCTTCCCAGGATGCCTGCCAGAGTACCTCCTACTTGAGTTTCAGCTTTTTACCTCCTTCAAGAAGCCTTATTGTTCTTCTTTTCATCCTGCCCCTTGCACCCCACCTCACACCAGTGTAGGCAGGCAGCAACTCTCCTTCCTTTCACTCTGCCTCATGCTTCTGTTCCAGCACTCGGCACACTAAGCCAGAGTTGTTTTAGTTGTAGTCTTCTTCTACTTAGACCTTGCTGAGACCAGAAACTGCATTTCCATCTGTAAAGTTCCTGGGTCTTCCACAGTCATTGATAATCAGTGAAGAATTTCCTGACTAGAGTGAAAATGGAACTGAGATAAACAGAAGGAAGCAGAGCTGGATTTTCTGCTGGCCTAAGGACTAATATGAAAACACCTTAGCTAGCGCAAACTTTATAGAAATAGGAGTCAGCAGGTCCTGACAGGAGCATACAACACCTGACTCAGTCTTGCAGGTCATCTTCTTTGCTCTTGGTGGCTGATGAACTACAGATGCTGAGACAGAACTGGGCTCAACTTGACTAAGAGTTATGTGTTACGGATGAGCATGTGTAAATACAGCTGAGAAGAGTAAATGTCAACCCATAGGTATCATATCGTGGGGATTCTTTGCCTGGTATAGCTTTTGTGGGCCAGTAGGAGTTACGTACTTGTACGCAGTTTGGAGTGGGGTCAGGGTTTTGGGGTGCTGTGCAGCAGAAAAGGGTCTCTACAGAGGCCCGCTGAGTCACTGCAAACTCTCCCACCTCCCATGCCTTTGCCCCTGAACTCCTCGTTTTTATTTGGCTTTTGCTTTGTGGCTGATGCAGTAACTGGGACTATGGAAGCCTCTCCACTTTCCTTCACATCCTAGTTTTACTCTGGGCCCTGAGACCCCAGAATTCTCCTTCTAAGATTAAAGGACAACCAGTATATATATCATCGGTTGTGAGTCAAATGAGCCTGTCAGGGTATCAAGAACCCAACCTCACATCGACAGAGCTGAGCTCTCATATACATATATCTAAATGAAATTTTAAAATGTAGTGAATGTTCCCAGTTCATGAAAATGTCCTTAGATATGCTGCTTGTAAAGTCCCACCCCATATATTGTCTAGACAAGAAAAGAGCTTGGGAAGTAAGGAAGGAGCTAAGGCATAGATCACCTCCACAATGAAATTCTAAGAAAATGTTGATGTCCCTTCAGGGACTGACTCCCAAGCCAGGCGATGTTAAGTAAGTGCAGTATCAGGGAGCCAGGGAACAGAAGGATGCACTTCCCTGGTATATAGACAAGCAGGACTCTCCTAAAGTGTGAGAGGCCAAACAACACTAAGTGCCGTGGTCTAAAAAGGGATGAAGAGATGGTTTCTGGGCCATACCTAAACCCAGAGTTCACCAAAATGAACTTGATGAATCACTGGGACTGGAGGGGGAGAATGACACACTGGCAAAATGTCACCCTAGCAAGAAGTGACAATGGATGGCAAAGAACCATGGCAAGAAGAGTTACACAATGAATCAGAATGGCACACTGTCCCAGAACTGGGACCTCCACCCTGCTGTTTGTGGCCTCCTACAGGGCGCATGAACGGGCATCCATCCCAGAAAACAATTGCATTCAAAATTGGGCCTGTTTGGATGAATAAATGGGTGGAAAGCTGATATCATTATAATAACATGCAGAAAGTCTAGAAGCTCCGTGACATCTTGGCTTCCAATGTGTTACTCTTTGCTTCAGATCTCTTTGGGCAACCATTTTGCACTTACTGAATGATGACCAGTGCTAGGCTCTTTGTTAAGTAATTTATTTCATTTGATCCTCATGAGAACTCTCTATGGTCAGTATTACCACTGACCTCATTTTACAAATGAGGAAACCGATGCATGGAATGGCTAGGTAACTCATCTGAGGTCATACAGCGACTGTCAGAGTAAAGATGAGGAGCAGTTCAGGCTGACTTCAAAGACTATACTCTGAACCAGTAGGATTAGGAAAAAATCCCCCGGGAGAAACGGTACAGATGAGCCACAAACAAAAAGACATGTACTCTAAGGAGCAAACTTATACAAATGCATCCAAATTCTCTAACGTTTGCCAAGCAAACAGTGTAAGATGGTTGACCTGGGGAAAGGTACAGTCTTGGGTCATAACACAGAATTTTCTCTAAACGAATATAAGTGGGACACACAGGGACACAAGTACTATGCCCAGATGTTTGGGAATAAACTCTTGGTTGGAAGTAGAAGACATAGGTTGGGGAGAAAATAGAAAAAGGTCCTATATTCTCCTTTCTTTTCCATTAAAACTTTGCATAGAAATTACATTGACTCCTCGTTTCCTCCCTCTTCTGTAACAAACATGGAGCAGAGACCACAAAATCAAATCCATCCGGAAAATACTTTCCAAGTGAAATAATCACCTCAATCATAGAACTTTGGCAGGCAGGAGAGATTTGGAGGAACATCAAGAAAGATCTAAGATCATAATATTGGTCAGCAAATTATATACAGCATTGCAATCCGATAAGGCAGCAACATTCAATGCTAACGTGACTTGCAAAGTTTCCTGAGCCAAGGTACCAATCACACCATGGGCTAGAACAGTGGTGAGCTGCTTATTTATACCCCTGGTGGGTCACAATGACAGGGCAGCATCTGATGTGAGCCTCTGTCCTGGAAAGCCCTCAACCAACCAACAATGATCTTAGGAGGACAAGAGATTAATCTAAGGTCAACAACCATTGAAATGTCTACAAACAAGTGTGGCTAGACAGTGGGTGAGGTGAGCAGATGAAAAGGAAAGGCTGCTTCTTATGGAAAAAAATAGCAACAGTAATATTCTTTGTATAAAGAATAAGACAAGAGAGCCACAGACCATTAAGACTCAGAGGGACCTTGCTCCGGGCTCAAGGCTGTTCCCATCATCCCAGACAGATGACTACTGCTTTACTTCCTTATAGGATGTCCATGAAAGGTGATTTCATCACCTTCCTCAGCAACTTAGACTAATTTCTTATCATTGTTACACACAGAGAAACACCTTTTCTGATTGAACCCCAAAATCTTTCCTCCTCAACTTAAACCATTTATTTTTCCTGTGCCTCCAAAAAAGAATACTAATTTCTTAGCATGCTTTTTGTAATAAAAAAATTCCATGCTTGAAGTCTAATAGTCACCATTCAGTTTTTTTTTCATATTAAACTAATCTTAAGTTCCCAACACTTTTTTGTGCCTCCCATTTTCCAATTCTCTGTCCATTTTTTTTTTTAAGGAAAAAAAAAGTGCTAGAAAGAAGTTTAAAAATTATCCATCTCCCAGTCCCAGCTCTATCTGCTGCCAACAAAACTCACATTCAACATGATCCATCCCTCACCCTTCCTGAATAGGGTTCCTCAGCCTTAGGCTATAGGCAATTTGAACCAGATAATTCTTTGTGGCAGGAGGCTGTCTCGTGCATTGTAGTAATAGTGTCCCTACAATGCACACTAGTGGTTACAACCAAAAATGTCTCCAAATAATGTTGATTGACTTAGTTGAGACCGCATGTAGTAGAATCTATTTATTTCCTCTGATTCCACAATCAGACTACTGATTCACTGTGATCCCAAATGGGTAACACCCCCAGGTGGACTCCCCAGATGTACACCAGGGTTAGAACAGCCAGGGCTAAGCCCTCCCAGGCCTTGTCCTCCAGTCCCAGGACAGCGTCCTCCTGATAACACCTGAGCTGCTGCACTTGGCTTTGTCTCCTTTCTCCAACAAACCTGACTGCAGACAAATCAGCCAGCTAGCACTGTGCCTAGTGCTAACAAGAGAACCCAACAGAGCCTTTTGCTTTTCTACCCCAGAGCTGTAAAGGGCCAGATTAACCAGTCTCTTTTAGGGAGCCCATGTTCTCTAGAAACAAGCATGTCCTCTAGCACACGCTTCCTGGGGGAGTGTGTATGGCAAAGCTCAGTGAAGTTCTTAACACCCCTGCCACATCAGCCCCCAGAGTATCACTCTTAGCTCTAGAGGTGTTAAGTGTCCAGAATTTACTATGATTATATTGTTTAAAATAGTCTTTGAGCATGCTCAGTGCCCTAAATCAGCTTCCATCGGGCTGGACAGGCTGCACAGTACTAAACTCTGCACAAAAGCTTTGGTGCCAGTGGCTCTGCAGAGAAGTCAAAGGATCAGGTCCTTGTTCCGGAGATGCTGGCAGTCCAGTTAGATGGAACGTTCAAGAACAAAAACAAACCAGTCGTGCACTGGGCAAAACCACCCCATGGGTGGAGGACCCACGCTAGCCCTCAATGGGAGGAGTGAAGGATCCTGGCTTCCCTGTCTTACCCACCCAGTCGCCCACAAAACGACCAGTTAAGAGAACCACATCTCAGCGGGAATCTAAGACAAAATACAAATGAAGCCAAGCCCAGCTCACTCATGCAATGCTCAGATAATACACTTCCTATTATTGTTATAAATTGTTACTAATCCTGATTAGCAAGGTGCTTTTTATCCTAAATAACTTCTCAGAATTTCATGCCTGGGTCACTGTTTAGAGTTGGGAAGAAGAGGAATAATTACCATTTTGTCACTTGGGGCTATCAGGAAGGACAGGTGTTACCCATTTGGGGTCACAGTGAATCAGTAGTCTAGATGTCACCCATTTTGGGTCTTCATTTAAAGACTGTGCTATCTCAGCGAGGTCCTACCATTTCCCATGCATGTTCCTGCACCATGAACTATCATACTCTGCTTTTCCAGGGGAAAATAATTGCAAAATCCAAACACATGGTAAGTCCCAGTACAAATCCCAATTTTATGTGAATTTGTTTCTAAGCCCCAGATCCCTCAGTATTCGTTTGAAAAGCTTTTCTATTTTACCACATAATTTTTACAAATATTGTCAACAAAACATAAATTTATAATCACTTCCCTGGTGGGAAAAATTAATGTATGAGCTTTTGCTTCATTTACAATTTAACCACCAAACAGTGTTTTTAAATGATCCTTTGGTGATGATGAGCTTGTTTAGTCTTAATGAGCTTTGGGAAAACTGAAGTTTTTTTTCTTTTTAATATAGTAATCTCTATTTTACAGTAACATGCCAACAGTACATAAGGTTTAGAAAAAAGAGAGAGAAAAAAAACTAAGCATAATCCCACCACCCAAACAAGACAGTTTTAAAGGGTATCCCCTTCTTGAGTTGAATGACCATTTTTAATGAGAGATTCTTGGTGACTGAAAGGTGCCAATCCAATCAAGATTTTAGGAGGTGGGCTGAGTGCTTAGGTCGCTTGAGAAAATCAAAACACAAAACAGCCCAGTTCAAATATACATCTTGAAGCTCTTTAAGAAAAACTCACTGTCACGCCCTCTGTTTAGATGGTAGCATGGTAAGGTTTCTCCCACCTCTGTCAACACCCTTGCCGTCCTCCTCTCTTCTCTCTGAAGTGAGCTTTTCTTCCTTTTCCCCACCCTGCCCCATTGAGGCTGCTGCTGCCATGGCATCGAGGGGAGGCATGACGGCACAGCCTGAAAGAGGCCTTTACCTCTGCCACCTGCCACTGCTGCTGCAGAAGCACAGCCTCAGTGTGGTCCCCACAGTCCTTCGACCACTTTGTAGAAGAGCCCTGATGGGCGGTTAGCCTGCACACGGGCAGGATGTTAAAGAATACCTTGCAGGAGTCTCTTCTAACTGCACTGGATGGAGATTTAGTCACAATTTGGCTTTCTGGGTCATTCTAGACAACTTTTCAGAATAATCAGACCATCTGTAGGTAGAGCCCAAGGACAGTGAAAGGGGAGAGCTGAGAGGCCACTGAGACAATCAAATGTGGTACTTCAATCCAAAAATATCTTTCACACAATATCAAGACTGGTACTTCCCAAGTCCTTTTTCTATCCTGGGTGCAGATATGAACTGGTTGAGTTGAACTTACATACATGAAGGAAAATAAGTACCTCCATGTTCAAGCGGGTCTCCAGCCTCAATCTAAGGGAAAATCCCAAGTCTCACATGCACATTTTCTTGCTCCCATAACACAAGATAGAAGAAATTTAGAGTAATGAAACCCATCTATGATGTGTTTGAGACATGTGAGTGTGCTGTCACTCCCACAAGCAGTGACCCAGTGCTCCAGCCACTGCTAAGGACAAAGTTGGTATCCCCGAATATGTGTTAGATTATTGTTTCAGGATGGTTGCCTACATGGAGCAAATGTATTTTATTCTCTCTCTCTCCCTTTGTCTCTCTCTCTCTCAACCAAAATACCATCTGACTTTTTACTCTGAAAACAGAGAGTGGGCACGCCAATGTGTAAGTACAAGTATACTTAAAAATACTTGTGGGCTTAAGTTTTAAAAAAAGGATCAAGGAACCTGATTCAAGTCCAACAAATTAAAAATTATAATTTAGCTCTCTGAAGTTAGAAAAGAATATCATATTTCATTGAGCTTTCCTTGGTTTTATTTCTTCAAAAAATGCTATCAGATAAATCTTCCTCATCTCTTAGTCGGCACCTCTGAGGGTATTGCTACCTATATGTCCCTCTTTTGAAAATATCACAGACCCTATATTCTCCAAGACACCCAAGAGACATCAGTCACCTCTGCTGGTTCCCGACCAATCATTCAGTCACAGATATTTTTCATATGGCCAGGAAGAAAGGAAGGAACAAAGGGAGGGAGGAGAGGGAGGACAGCCCCCCTTTCCTCCTCCTTCCCCCACCTAACCTAAAAACCTTCTTCAGTTTTAGACCACCTATTATTATTATTCTTTTTACTCTTGTGGCTACTTGAGGGCACTGAGCACATACCTGGAGACTCTAGTCTAATTCCCCATTTTACAGAGCAGCGCCCTGACCACCGATGGTCACCATCAACATGTCCCATTTCTGGGCTCCAGGATTCTTTCTGCCTCACCCTCCTAACTCCACCCCCTGCCCCCACTTCAATGCACCCTTGCCTTGGCTGAAGTGCTGAAATTGCTTAGGCTGTACTTGTCACAAGTCCCAGGAGGCCCTGGAGAGGACGCTTTTCCAGCCTTACGGGCCCTTAAAACACTCCTGCTTGTCCCAGAGCCCTCAGCTGAAAAGACACAAGTGGCAATCGGGCAGATACGCAAAACCTCTCCCTGGGTGCAGCCTCCCAGGAAACAGGAAACCTGGGTTCACGGACTCTGAAAGTCTCCTGGCAGGCACAAGGGGTGTTTTCATCAGGAATTTGAATCTGCTGACGGTAGGAGGAACATATATTGATGCAGTGACTGTGCCCCATCACTCTGACTGCTCAGAGATCAGGGAAACCCAGGGTCCTGCAGGAGAGAGTGCATTAACCAGGCCACTCCTCTGGCTTTGGAGGCCAAGCTATTGATCCCTGATGAAAAAGGAACCCTCCCGTCCAAAGGAGTGACAGAGGAGCCACAGAAGGGCCGTGTCCCACCTTTCTTTCTGCTGCCTTTGCATCAAGCGTGGCGAGGCGCTTTCCCCAAAGGCCTGGCTGGCAGGGATGAGGGAAAAAAGGAGGCTCCTATTACAAAGTGATGAGGAAATACTATGAGCTGAATGACTCCGCTCAGCAGAGAAGTACTAAAAATAATCAATTGACCAGCAAAAACTCCCCTCAGCTTGCGAATTGTTTTCACACTGACTTACTGGAGCATCAAAAGGCAGACAGCCAAAGCACCTGGATCCCTGGTTCCCAGCCTTCCCAATACATATTCACACGCTGCTGACCACAGCTCCTGTTCATCGTAGGGCTCCACACCAACACTGCTGTGTGGGGCAGGGTTGTGAGTGTGAACTCCCTCACCCAAACCCTTCCTAGGTGTGGACAGAGCACAGGGGGCCGGAGGGACCTCTGAACCTCAGGGCTTCTTGGCCTTCCTGCTCTTCTGCTCCCCACGCCTCAGTTCACTGGCACGGTTGCTCCCATTGAAGGGGCCACCACGAAGCCAAAGCCTGAGCTGAACAATTTTCATCTTCCCTCTCTATAGAGATCCCTGGACGAAGGGGAGAAGTTCTTCAGAAGCTACAGTCATAATGGCTCACAGCCTCCGAATCCTGACAATGGGCCCACACTGCGGTAAGTGCTCTGTATACATCACCTTGTTCCGTCCCTACAGTGACACTATGAGGTAGAAATTATTAGCCCTTATGGGAAACAGAGCTTCACCATGGGTTAAACAATATGTCTAAGGTCAAATGCAAAAAAAAAAGATCAAATTCATTTTCCATAAAGGGGCACGAAGTATTAGCAAGAAAGAGGGCTTCACCCACTAGGATAGCTTAATCCATTTTATTTTATTTTACTTTAAAAAGGAGAAAATAACAAATGTTGATGGGGAACGTAGAGAAATTTGAGCAGTTGTATATTACCAGTGAAGCAGCCACTTTGGAAAAACAGTTTGCCAGTTGCTCAATAACTTACATATAGAGTTACCATGTGACCAATTCCATTCCTAGGTATATCCCCCAAAGAAATGAAAGTACATGTTCACACAAAGATTTATAAATGCTCACAGCACTATTATTTATAATAACAAAAAGGTGGAAAAAACCCAAATGCCCAGTCATCAATGGTTGAATGTATAACACAATGTGGTCTATCCCTACAGTATAATGTTACTCAACCATGAAAAGGAATGAAGTATTGGTACATGCTACAGGCATGAACCTTGAAAACATTATGCTCAGTGAAAGAAGCGAGACACAAATGTCTACATGTTATATGTTTCTACTGTATAAATATGGTTCTATTTATACAAAAAATGTCCAGAATAAGCAAATTTACAGAGACAGAAAGTAGATTGGTGGTTGCTTAGGGCTGGAGAGAGAGGGAAACAGGGAGTGACCGCTAATGGGTACAAGGTTTCTTTTTGGGATGATGAAACTGTTTTAGAGTTAGGTAGTGGTAATGGTGGCACAACGTTGTAACCTACTAAAAACTAATGAATTATATACATTAAAAGGGTAATTTTATGATATGTGAATAATATCTTGATAAAATTTGTTTGAATAAAAATTTAGAGTAAAATAAGGGGGGCTTGAGCTTAAGGTATTTCCACGGTCTCTCCCTAATATAAAACAGCAGCACAATACTATAATATGCCGCGACATCATTCTTTTATACTCAATAGCCATATGTGAGTGCCTGCTACATGCCAAGCTAGGAGCTGGTGACACAGCGGTGATCAAAGCAGATGGAGTCCCTATGCTTTCAGCATTTGGAAGTCTGAGGATAAAGGCAAAAGAAATTATAGGGGATCAGCTAAGGCTCTTGGAGAAAGTGATGTTTCACTTGTTTCCTAAAGGAAGTAAGAGGTAACTAGGTAAAGACAAGGAAGGGAAAGATTCCATGCAGGAGTGGAGCCTGTCATGGGGCCTGGCATATAGTAGGTGCTCAACAAAAATCTGTTGCGTGAATGAATGCACAGCTTGGACTAACCCCCTAAAGTGAAAGCAGAACACATAACAGCCAAAAGGAAGCTGCTGTGACCTCAGCAGACAATTTAAGGACTTAGGAGACTGGGGACAGATGAAGCTATTCAGGTTAAGAGAGGGCAGGTGAGCCTATTATAAGGCATTTAGACTTTGTCCTAAGGACTATGAGGAACCATTGAAGGATTCTGGCTACTCACTTCTGCTGAGAGAGAGGAAGGGGCTTGCTGTAAGACTGAATATAATCAAATAAGATAAAATAAATGCTCCTTTAAAAGTTTATGTGGGCTTGGGAGTAACTCCAGGCTGGCTGGACAGAGAGAGAAGTAATTAAGGTCTCTGAGAGAAGCAGTCCAGCATTTCACTAGAGTGGGAACAAGGGCACAGAAACCTAGAATATAGGACTGCAGAAAGCCAGGAATGACCTGGGAAGACCAGCACTGCTTTGCCCACCCTGAGCTGAAGGGGCATGGGAAACTGACCTTGCAAGGTGAATCTTCGGTGAAGCTGGTCCCAGGACAGCCTGTGTCCTCTCAACAGTGTGACTCTTGTACATGGGGCAGCAGTGCCCACTGAGGAGGATGGTCACAGATTAACAACTGCTGAAGTTGAAGGACCCAACCAAGGGGAGTTATTTGGAGGGCAAACCCCTGCACCTCCCCTAAAGATGCTGATGGACAGGAAGAAGGAACCTAACATTCACTGTACAGCTATGTTCCAAGCAAGATACATTCATTTTCTAATTCAGAACTAACCACATCTCTTCAGGGGAGTTATGAATTATTCTCATTTTACAGATGAGAAAGCTGAGACTTGCCAGCTAGATCATATGCATAAGGAATAGGGACCAGGCTCAAGGAAAATGGCAACCTCTGATTAAATATTATGCCTTGTCTTTTCTTTTTCTTTCTTTCTTTTTTTTTTTTTTTTTTTTTAGTTGGGGGATCTGAAGTCTTGAGAGTAGAGTACAGCACACTGTTCACTTCACTGTACTCTCTGGGCAGTTATTGCAAAGCACTTCTTTTGTGCTGTTATTTTTATTCCCCCATCCCTTCGTCCTTGATCCTGACCCCCAGCCCTCTGACAGGCATGCAGTCTAATGTGATGAGTCTACATCTTTGGATGAACAGGTATCCTTGAGAAAGAGACAGTGTTCTGACTCGTGTATGTTCACTTTACATTAAACGTTTACAGAACTCAACCTTAAAGTGCAGTGTTAAGATCCACCCATTGCTTCACGTGCATGCACCACGTGCAACTTGGCCATTTCCCTGGTGATAATACCTAAGCTGTGCCCAACTGCCAACTATCACCAATAGAGCTGTGATAACACCCTCACACATGTCTCCACATAGACCTGTGCAAGCACTGTTCTGAGGTTGGTACACAGGAGTGGACTGCTGGGTCATGGGCATGTACTTAGATTATTGCTCCAAATGGATATTTTCCTATAAAAAATTTTTTTGCCAATAACATAGGTCTCATTTTTTTAAATTAACATTTCTTTGGTTACTAGTGGAACACAGCATTTCTCCAAATATTTGTTAGCCATACACCTGTTTTACACATTTTGTGCTTCTTTCTATTGACTTCTTAACTTCTTCTGGATATATCATCCCTGCATCTGTGGTCTGGAACTACTCCATGGTGTCTCTCATTGAAGAGGAACTCTTCATCTTAATCTTACTCTTTGCCCATAACCTAGTCTGCCTATTATTACTCATTCAGTAATGACAGCATGATGATTCTGAAGCCAGTTGTCATAAGTTTTGACCCTTTGGATTTCAAAAATAAAAGGTCATATTATCCAAGTGTTGGTTTATTGGTTATGTTGAGGTTCTTCAGTCGACTTCAGCAAGTCAATGTTAATATCCTGTCTGCCGTCATGTTTCTGCAAAGCCTATCAGTAGAGAACAGGACATGGAAGGCAAGAGTGGACAAAAAGAATTAATGGTCTTTCCAAAACTGTCTTTGGAAAACTTTGTGTTTCTTCCCATCTCTTCCATTAATGTTATTTGGAGAAGATACACCTGTGGTAGCTCGATGTGGTTCCCTGAACTGTGTCAGTAGGAGTATCTATGAATGTGCTTTGTCTGGGTATGTGTGAGCAACGAACTATGAAAGCACTAGACTAGGGGTGCAAGTTCAAGTCCTGACTGCCCCTTGCTCACTGTTAGTCCTTGAGAAAGCCATCTCTGAGCTTCAGTCTTCATAATCTGTAAAATGAAGGTCCAATATGGATGGCCAGAGAACAACAGTAGATCCAAGAAATATTCTTAGAACCCCAATATATTTAATTCATTGGAAGGAAAACTATGAATTCTCCACTTTTCTCTCGGTGATGTTTCAAACAGAGATCTACTCTAAGCTGCACACAACATCTGTCAAGACAGGACTAGAGTTAGTCTGATTTTTGTGAGGCAAGACGGGAGGGAACAGACAAGGATGAGGCATCAAATACCATTCTGTGGAGCTAAAGAGGAGGCAGTTTGAAAGATCAAATTTAGTTGATATAGCAATTTCGGCAACCTTACAAAGACAGGACCCAGTGCTGAGAGCAACAAAAGCAAAACACAGCCACCCCTTTCTGCCCTAGATTTCAAAGACACCGCACTCTCCTGGCTTTCCTTCAACTGCCCTAAGCCTCCAGCTCAGTCTGGCCATTACAGAGGACATCCTCCAAGCTCTCCATGACCCTCTTCACTTGTCTCTCTCTTTAGTGATCAGGTGACGTCCAAGGCTTCAATTACTGTCTATGTGCTAATGATTTCCAAATTTGTATTTCCACTGCACAGGGCTCTCACTACACATCCACACTCTATACTCAACTGCTCCTTCCACATCTGTAATGAACATTTCCCAGCTACCAAAAGTCATTTACTGCTTCTCCCCAGCAAACTTGGTCATCCTCCTGTATTCTACATGTCCAAATCAGCACTATTCTCTTCCAACCTCTCAGGATAGAAACCTGAGTGTTATCCTTGATGTTTCCCATATTGAACCATTCACCAAATTCTATTATTTTACCTCCTCATATGTCCCAGATCCACAACAGGGTCACTTGTCTTCACATCTCTGCTACATGGCTTGCCCACACCTCCAGCACTTCTTGCCTCAAAGACCTCAACAATGTCCTTATTTGTCTCTAGCTGATATTTCATCCACCACATTGAATGAATGACCTTTTCAAAATATAAATCTTATCAAGTGGCTTCCTAATGCCCTTAGGAGGAATCCCTACAGAGCCCTTCATGATCTGCTCCCTTCGCATCTCCAGCTTCACTTCATGCCACCATGCCCCACCCTCACCCCCTTGCTCTCTATACCCCATACTGGCTGCCCACTGTGCATCTGGGGTCAAGAAGGTGCAGTGTTTACCCTGCCCTCAGAACCCTCACCCATGCAACTTTTTCAATCCAAAATGTTTTCCTCCATCCCCTCAACTGGTTGCCTCTATTTGGTCATCAAATTTCACCTCAATACCTATTCCTTGAGAGAGATGCCTTTGTGCTCCCAGACCAACACATTACACGTATTATGTTTCATAGTTGTCTTCCCATCATACTGCAAGGTCTGTAAAAGTGACAACTCTGTCCACTTTGCTTATTACTGTATCCTCAGTGATAGGTACTAAAAACGTTCTTCATAAAGCTGCGTTGAATGAATGAAGGCAGTACACAGCAAGACTGGAAGGAGAATTAACACAGAATCTGAGTGATGATGTCTTACTCAGCCTTTTCTTCACCAAATAAATTCACTTGATTTAAAAATGCTGCCAAATAGAGTAGCTTATTCCGTCTTTGTAAAAGAGTCAGATGTTACTCCTTGGCTTACAACCTTCCAACAGGTTCCTATCTTACATAAAATCTAAAGTCCTTAAAATGTCCTACAGACTCAACATAACTGGCCTAGTCCTTTTAGATGGGTCTCTTTGTTGTTGTCTGAACAAAGTAGACACCTATCTACCTCAGGCCCTTTGCACTTGCTGTTCCCTTTGTCTGGAATGTTCACCATCATTCCTTCCTCCCCCAAATATCTATGTGGCTCACTTCATTGTTAGCTCTTCATCTAAATATCACCAACTCAGTGTTGCTATTCCTGACTTCTCTGTTTGAAGTTAGAATCATCTGACATTCCTTTTTTTCCTTCTTTTCCTTATTGTTCTCCATACTGTTTATGTTTTACTAATTTACTGTTAACTATCTGTATCCTCCCAGTAGAATATAAGCTCCGTGAGGTCAGAGACTTTTTTGCCGGTACTATTCACTGCAGTATTTTCAACATTTAGAACTGCCACAGAGTAAATGGAATTAATGGATGTCTTCTTGCGTCCATGTCTGACCACTGCATTTTATGTTTGATTGTGTCTTGCCTTGATTTCAGAGCATTCTGTGGAGCCTTTCTGCAAGTCTTTTTAGAATATGTCACCATCTGCTATGTCTGTAACAGATCTCATGAGTGATTGAAAGTTTGAGCCGAATATAATCTATCAGTCTTATTTCCTGCCCCCGCACATGCTCTAACTCTTCCCAATTTAGCGAGCCCCATTATATAGAGAGTCTAATTATAAGGGAGTATAACAAAACAGTTTCATGTTAAAATAGCATTCACGTGTACCCTCCAGAGAGGTATTCAAACTTATGTGGCAGACTAGGGATATTGCAGGATATGTGAGACGTAGGTTTTAACGGAGCATCACTACATTGAGCTGAGGAAGTAATCAAACTGTTTCAGTTGAGAGGAGGGTGAGCAGAATGCCTTCCTAAAATACAAACATTTTCTAGGGACCCACTGGGAAGTGAGCCTTCATTTATATATTCATTTATTCATCCCATAAATATTATTTAACATCTTTTAAGTAATGAGCACTAGTAAATCTATCCAAAGATAGCTTGTGATATAGAAGAAACAGGCTTGTAAGCGGACAAATTATTCTAAGATGTAGTGAGGGCTACTGCAGAAATATGGGAAGCAACTAAGTGTGCCTGGATGAGTCAAAAAGCTTTCAGCAAGAAGTGGCATTTGAGCTGGGTGTTGAAGAACAACTAAGAATTGTCTGGGACATTTTGGGCAAAGGCAACAGCCATATAACAGAGGGGCTTATAGGAGGTGAAGTCGGGCCAGTGTGAGAAGCTCAGCGTGGCAAGAACCCATACTGAGATCGCCACCTTAGATGTAGCAAGGGAGAGTCACTGAGGATGACATTAAAGTTTTAGTTCAGGAGTTTGGGGAAGTGCACTGAGAAGTGAAATAAGAACGGGTCTTAAAAAGTTAGAAATGAGTTGCACTCTGAATTCCTCCATTTTGAAATAGGGGCCTGGGGAAAAGGATGGATAAAAATGGTCCCTTTCTGATGCACTATCTAGCTCTGGAAACACTGGAACTGGACTGACTGGACAAGAGCAGCTCAGAAGAAATCATAAATGCTTCCACTCTCCAAATAGCTTTTCTCCTCAAATTAGAGATTCATTTGAGTTAACAAATGCCTCTTAATTTGAAAGTACCCTCCAGGAACTTTAAGTCTCAAAGATACTGCCATCTAACTGTGACTTAATCAATCAATCAACCAATTACTCCACGAAGACTTCCTGTGAACTATAAACCAGACCATGGGATATACTGATGAATAGAACATGGACCCTGTCCTCAGATAACCAAGAATGAATATAATTGAGAACTGAGAAAATCAGCATTTTGTCAAAGGAGGACAGAAGAAGGAGAGGACATTTTGGAAGCCAGATCTGATTGGTTGGGGGAAATACTGAGTTTTGCTGTAAGTAATGTACATGTGTCAGCTTGAGATTTGAGCACCAAAGACAGGAGAAACATCATCACCAAGTGGTGAAGGACAAAGCTACTCCCAAGTGGGTGGTGAAAGCAAAGGTGTTTCTCCAACCTCATGTGACTTCCACCCATTTTTTGAAATCCACTTCTTCCACCAAGATTCTTCTAAACGTGATCAACACTTGATCACCTCCTATTCTGTCTGCAGCCCATTCTACCTGGCCTCCCAACCACTCTGCTGACACTCAACAGTGTCACTACCAGTCTGCCTCCCAGGTATACAAATACCCTGGAAGAAACTGAGTCTTTATCTTACAAACTGTAACCTCACTTAGATTCCCATGTTCCAGAGCCTTAAATGGTTTCTCTAGCCATAACCTCCAGTCTGTTTTCAAATAGCAATCAGATGAATTGTAAAATAGGAAGCTCACTCTATCCTGTCCCTATTTAAAACCTTCTTTCCTCATTGTCTTTGGGATCAAATGTAATATCAGAGGCTTGGCAGGGTAAGCTTGCCACATCCTGCCATGTCTGCCTACCACCCCCCTTTGCTGGTCTCTGTACTCTATCCACACTGGCACTCCTATATGCCTGAACTCCTCAGTACTCCCTTTCACTGCTGGACTTGATCACCTGCTATTCTCACTGCTTGCAGTGACCATCCTTGTTCTATGCCTTGCTAAGAACATAGTTTTCAGATTTCAGTTTAGAAGTCACTTCTTCCAGGAAGAATTCCTGGATCTTGAGTTTAGGTGACTACACTATGCATTATTAAAGGACCTTGTATTTACCCTACCCCAGCACTTACCATGCACTAGGAAATCCCCTGATGACTACCTGTTTCTTCTTCCAGGTGATAATCTGCTTAGGAGCAAAGAGCTCCAACCTCAGGGTCTGGCACAGAAGAGCCTTCAGCATTTTTAATTAAGTTAGTTAATTATCTTTGTTGCCACCATTAATCAATTACTATAGTCTACCACTGCCTGATATCTTCTCTATACATGAAGCAGGTGTCCCATGAGTAGAAATGTTACTCTCATTATATAAAAAGACAATATGCCACCCTACCAGAGGGGAAGATTTAGGCCAGTCTGCTTGACTAACTACGTAGTCTTAAACCAGTTTCTTCAGTTATCTTTGTCTCAGTTTCCTCCTAACAAAATAGAGATAATAGTGTCCTTGCTGCAGGGAAAGGGGCACAGTAGTGTCAGTAAATGTTTAACAGCTAGTTCTTTAAGAAATAAAAAAGGGTCTGTAGCATTAGCCAGTTTCCATGGTGTAAATACTCCCAGCATCGCCAATTTTAAGCTACCAACTTGACACCACAGATTATGAGTTTTTCCATCATATGAATATGGCTGACATAGACAATGTTAGGAGCATAGGTAATAATAAAACGTAATAAAAAATTGGTAAGTGACAAGTTGTGACTATTGCCTTTGTTTTTAATACACTTTCTTAATTTCAAGTTTATAGAAGTTAACGCTTTATAATGGCTATGTTTTACAACAGGCTTGCATAATTCCTGAAAATTTCACAATTGGCTCTCTTGTGTAGGCACGTATAGGCTTCCACAAATCACTGGGTGGGGTGTGTGTGAGGATGAAGGGACAGCTCACAAATACTCTGCTTCTCTTCCTGGGTCTGAGTGGGCAGGTTCAGCTCACTGTGATACAGAAGAAGAGGATTCTCCTTTGGGTGTCAAGCATAAATGCTGCCCTATAACAATTTGGCAGAACCTTGAGTGATAAGCTAAGTTGTGATCCCAATTTTGCCCAGCGCTTTGTACTCATACCTTACCTCCCAAAAGTACTCTGGAGAAGCACAGGGTTTTGGAAGCTCAAACCTTCATGCTAACAATGGCAAACCAGTATCAAATATGCATCATCTCTTTAAAGATTTCTGGTATATGTTATGCATCATGTCTTATATTTTAACATATCTTTATGATATTAGTCAATGTTTATTTTATATTAAACATATGAATCAAGTTTGATCATTTTTATAATAACTAGTTCATCTGTGATATCACATTTTTCAGCATGCATTATATTTCATAAACTCCTACTGAAGTTCTATCATGCTGTAAGATAGAGTTTCATGGTTCAGTACAGTGAAAAATACTACATCAGAGTTATCTTCATGGACTTCAGAATTAAATTTTTCTACTCAAGGGTACATCCCTAAATGGAAAAGCGATGCCATACAGATGATTTATCTACCTTTCTAGCTGTCCTTAAGTTAAGTGTCAAAATCTAGTCCTGTCTGAAGCAGTCAGCAGCCTTCTCCCCTTTAGGGTAAGATGGCAAAGGAAACTGTTTAATTGCACAGGAAATGGCTTTGCCATCAATATTCCCTGTAGTTAAAGCATATGGTGTCCTCTTCTACAAAAAGCTGGATTTCCTATATGTTTGGCACTCAGATAGTAAACTCTCCAGATCCTGTCAAAAACCTGTAGGAGACTGAGATACCACCTCACACCAGTCAGAATGGCCATCAACAAACAACTTGTGCTGGCGAGGATGCAGAGAAAAATGAACCCTGCTGCCCTGCTGGCGGGAATGCAGACTGGTGCAGCCACTATGGAAAACAGTGTGGAGTTACCTCACAAAACTAAAAATGGAGCTGCCTTTTGAACCAGAGATTCCACTGCTAGGATTATATCCAAAGAATCCCGAAACTCCAATTTAAAAGAACCTATGCACCCCTATGTTCATAGCAGCACTATTTATAATAGCCAAGTGCTGGAAACAACCTAAGTGCCCATCTGTAGACGAGTGGATCAAAAAACTGTGGTACATTTACACAATGGAATACTATGTAGCAGAAAGAAAGAAGGAACTTTTACCAGTTGCAACAACATGGATGGAACTAGAGAGAATTATGTTTAGTGAAATAAGCCAGGCAATGAAAGAAAAATACCATATGATATCACCTAATACAGGAGACTAATGAACAACACAAACAGAGGAGCAAAACTGAACCAGAGGTATGTAAACAAGGAGTAGACTAACAGTGAGAAGGGGGGAGGGAGGAGTGAGAGAAAGGGGGGTAAGAAGGGGAAGGGTCTAGTCAAAGAACAGATATAAATGACCCATGGACATGGACAACTGGGTGGGGACTGACTGTGGGAGAAGGGGTGGGCTGGCGCGGGGAAGCGATAGAGAAAAAAGTGGGACAACTATAATAGAAAAACAAACAAACAAAAATTTTTAATGGGGGAAAAAATGAAAGCAAATTAAATTAATAACTGAGCCAGCAAATCCCCCTCCCCCCAAAAAACTTCACATGTAGGAAAGTGAACAAGAGAAAATGTGAAGTATGGAAATGCAATTTTAGTGAACATTAGAAGGACAAGGATTCTCCTTCACATTGTATATTTTTCTCCCTACCTGATCCCTCCAGAATTTGACATTCTGAAGAAGTAAGTAATAACATATGGTTCTTTGCATAAAACTAATAAGATCAGTTGTTAATAGAGGTTTTGTTGACCACGACTTTGACTGGAATGTCAAGCCTGAAGGAGACATGCCTGGGCTCTGGTTGTTACCAAAGAGCCCTGAGGAACTGGGATTGACTTTCGAAGGTAATAAAAGCCTACGAGAAAAAAGGCCTGGTACCATGGTTATGCGGTTCATGGCACTCTTTCCAGGGAAGGAACGATGGTTGCTTTCCTGAAAGATGGCTAGGAGGGACCTTAAGGCACAATAGAAAATCCGAAGGAACTTGGAAAAGACAGGTATTTACAGGCAAAGCTGAATGGCAGGTATGTGGCTCAGCTCCTGTGACCTGAAGGGCAGACTGAAAGTCACCCTGAAGGTTCCTTGTGTAAGTTCCAGCAAAGCAGATGTAAAGATTATATGTGATCATTTGCTGCTCTTGTTGTGTTTATGCAAATGAATAGGATAAATTAAAACAGATCATATCAGGAACATGATAACAATTCTGATTCTTTATCACTGTATCTCATTAAACTATCAAAATCACAAATCAACAAGGAAAACAATTACTTTACCCCAATAGAAATGCTTTCTTTGTTACAATTTAACATGCCTTCAGCTTTATTTGAAGGCCAATATAAGATATGGTTTTATGAAATAAAATTCTATAGCTGCAGTCAAAGAACTAATAAAGACTTTTTAAAGTGATTACGGCATAAAAATCAGATATTAAGTTGCTCTTAGAGTTTAGTGGAAGAGAAAATATTAGATTATCTAAACTTGAGGCATGGCGTGCTTATTTTACTAGATAGTGAGGGCCATGTAACTCATGTTTCCTTTCTCTCCTTGACTGTCAGGAATCTCAAAGGTAAAGTTTGTGCTCAACTGAAATAAAGGCCTTTAACTCTAGCTTTATTGTATAATTCTATCTCTTCCCTTCATTACATGGCTCTTTTACATTTGGTTTCACAGTCCTACTGCAAATGTAATCTTTTTTTTTTAATTATTATTTATTTATTTGTTTGTTTATTTATTTATTTATTTTTAGAGAGAGGGGAAAGGAGAAAGAGAGGGAGAGAAACATCACTGTGTGGTTGTCTCTCACTCATGCCCCCAACTGGGGACCTGAAGCGCAACCTAGTCATGTTCCCTGACTGGGAATTGAACCAGTGACACTTGGCTCACAGGCCACAAATGTAATCATTACTGTATACCCCTCCATATCATTTCTGGAAGAAGTCTAAGTATGAATAATTAATAAATGAATAAATGTAGCTCACTAGGTTCAGCTTAGTCAGCTTGCTACTGCATCATCACTATGTCTTTGTAAGAACCAGAGAATCATTCCATTAAGCACCACTAAATGTCCATATCATCACTGTTAAAAGAAGCTGTCAATGTCTACTTCTTCAGACTCATAGAAAAATAGTATAAAACCTTAAAATCAAATCCACAAAAAATTCAATAGGTTTAGTTAAAAATTTTTTTTTCAATATTTCTTCCCTAATCATTACAAGAAGTGCCTAGCAGTAACACCTGATTCCATCACCCCACTTTCCCCCCTCTCACCCATAGAAAAGAAGCATGGCAAAATAAGAGAAACAAGAGGTCTGAATAATCACAAAGCTGGCCCTAGATAACACAAAGCCAGTTCTGCTGTGAGAGCATGTGACTGTACTGAGACCCTTCACAAGAATGGTATTGCTCAGCTTTGTTCTACCCTGCATGGCAGCCACAGAGCAAGAAAGACAGAGACATGAGGACCAGAAATAAAAGGGAAACTGAGGCCCCGGGAGAGGAAGTAACTAGCCCAGGATCACACCACCTGTAAGTGGGAAAACCAGTACTAGAACCCAGACACGCAGAGTCCTGATGGTTCTGCTCTACTAATCTTGCTCCCTCCACAAACATCACCCTTGTGCATGGGATGGAATTTTCTACCTTCTCCCTGGTATTTTCATCCCCACGCAAAAAAAAAAAAAAAAAAAAAAAAAAAAAGATTATATTCATATTTATGCCCTTGTCAATTATTATCCTCAGTTTCAAACACAAAAATGGGATATAAACAGCTATTATATGATGCAAATAATGTTAATATAGTAAGATGTAAGAACAATTGAGGAAAGAATGGAGAGAGTACAGAGTGATTTGGAGAAAGATTAAAAAGTTGCATGTATATTTAAAATGTCCTTCCCTTTCAAGTTTTAGATGAGTGCTTTAAGTACTGCCCAAGTCTAGAGAAAAAAGTATGCCAAAATCCCATTCTAACTCCAGCAGCCCCTCCGGCACCTCCCGTCAGAGACGCAGGAGCTGACAGCCCACAGGAGCGCCGGGAGTAACATAAGCAGAGTCAGTGCAAAGTGAGAAGTACAAAACATGTGCTACTTTTGTAAGTGAAGCTGATTGATACTCTATAAACCAATATTTTTTAATTGAATTTATCTGCTCTAATCTTAGAGTAGAAAAAGGAGAGGGAAAATAGTTTCTTTGATTTTTAGTTGGAAGAACATCGGGACACCCAGTTCTTCACTCACTTGTTCATCCCTTCACCTGTGCACCCACTCATTCATTCATGCAGCATTAAACAGTTAGTACCAGGTAAGGCACGCTCTCTGCTTTGTGGGGGCCACATACGTATGTATGTATAATGTGGCTCTTTCTAATAAAGACCTTATGGCATTGTGGGGGAGAAAGATATAAATAAATTATTAAGTGGGAAGTGCCATAAAAGAGGTAAATACAGTGCTTTGGCAGTTCAGAGACTAGAGAAAAGATACTTGGCTGCAAGTAATCTGACGACTTCCTTCAACCAAACAGGCATTATAAGGAAGGAAGGAAGAAAACGTTTCTCCACTTCTTATGGCATATCCATACCTGAATACAGTGTGTAGTCTGGGTAACTGTAGCTCGTGAGAGGCAGAATAGAGACAGATACACTAAAATTAGATCAATGACCACAGGGAAGAAAAAAGAACGATCTTTAATGATGAAATGCAATGATGTTTCTTGGATTACTCATTGGCCCTAGCCCAATGACTAGTACCCTGACAAGATAAGGAAAACTTAGACACAGACACACAGAGGAGAAACAGCCACATGACGGTGGAGTCAGAGATTGGAGTGATGCCGCTTCAAGCCAAGGTACCAAGGGTTGCCAGCAACTACCAGGAGCTAGAAGAGGCAAGGAAGAACCAATCCTCTCTGAGAGCCTCAGAGAGAGCACAGCCTTGGTGACACCTTAAATTCAGACTCTAAGCCTCCAGAACAGTAGAGAATAAATTTCTTCTGTTTCCAGCCCCGCTCCGAAAATGAAAGGTAAGGATGCTTTAAGGCCCAGTTTAAATGCCGCCTACCTTCTCCAGAAGCTCTATGGATCCTCCTGTCAGAACTAATTGCTTCCTCTTGACCTACTATGCCCATAATGAGTTTACCCCAATGTATTGTCAGCAGTCATATCTCATTACATGGAGTTCTGTGTGAACAGAGAAGCTGTCTTCCTTGTATTTCAATTCTCAGAGTTTAGATTATCAAAGTCAAATACAACCCAGTCCCAAGAAAAGACCAAGAGAATTTGCTAGCCATGAGCCTATTTTTAAGCCACATGAAGATGAATGAGTGTACCTGCTTCTGGAAGTGTTTATGTGCACTCTGGGTTGACAGAAGCTGCTGGCATTTCTTGGGCAGATTAACTGGCTACACTTGCCACTTTCTTGGTAGCTAGCTTCTGTGTCAACTCTCTGTGTACTGTCTGTTTCTTTCCTGAAAATAATTACTTAAAAATAATCAGACCTCAAGCATTAGTTCCTTTCATCAAATCTCTTACTTCTAACCAAATTCCACTTCCACTGAATAAAGGCTCTCCCACTGATCACAGTAGAGACGAAAAGTGTGAGATTCTCCGTGGCCCCAGTATAAAAGCTGCAGGTTGGCTAGGATAGGTCACGTGGATTAGAAATAGGGGTAAGGATTGTAAACAAAGGGTGATTATAAATGATTATGTTGCAAATGGGTGGGAGGTGTTTAGTGGGCGTTTGATGAATTGGTGTTGGGCCAGTTTCCCTCAGCATCTCTATTGCTGATAAGGTAGGAGGGGGAAACATAACAGCATGTTCATTAAAGGCAGGAGGATGCTAAATTGGGAGGTATTGCAAAGACCACAAAGAACAAAGAAATGGCACAAGGTGGAGATGGTAGAGACAATCTCAGACAAGGAAAGAAGAACAAGATTCAACTTGGTGACAAAGGGACCCAGTTCTCTCAGGAGAGACCACCTGGTCCTCAACAGGGAAAGCATATGACACAGTTTTCATCTGAAGTCTTTTATTTAGGGTTTTTGTTTTTTTTTCAGGGTGAAGCCTTGGGCTGCTTCAATCCTGAAGCATTAAAAGAGTTAATTTGCTTTCATGAGCCATCAAAAGAAAAAAAAAATAATCCAAAGACCTAAATGGAAAACTACACAACTCCTGTACTTTAGAGAGAACAGAAAGACAAAAAACAGTCCCCACTGCACTATGAATAGTAATAGTCTGACTTCTAAGATAGAGAATATTTCAACTGTTGGGCCTTATGGTTTCTAGTCTCATGTCTGCTATTAATAGTGTCATTTTTAGAAGGTTTTCTTCCTTTTCTGGGCTTGTTTCACTATCTTTTCTAGAAGGGACTCCTGGTCTCCTTCCCTATTCCATAGATGTGGTTCTCAACCCCTTTATGTAATTTTCATTTAATGGATCAAGACAAAAGATTCATAAGGCAGACCTCCACGGGCAACGTGAAAGACAGAAGTCTTTCCTGATCACAGGAATAACAGATGGAGAAATATTTACCCTATTTTTAAAAGTCGAATAGTAAATCTGGAAAGATAATATAAGGATAAAGACTTTAGAACATTAAGTTCCTTAAAGAAAGCTGTTGCATGAATAATATATTAAAAGCACTTAAAATTTTCGCCTGCTTGCAAAATTTTCCTGAGTTTCCCCTACAGCGTCCAGAGTAAAGTATTATTTCTTTCTTTACTCCTTCAGCACTTACTGAACACCTACTATACACCAAAAATGAATCCTATTCCCTGAGGAACTCAGTGTAACAGGAGTGGCAGATAAACCTAAGCATTAGTTTAAATACACTTTTCTAAATGTTATGGGGACATAGTGGTGCTGATATTTGAGATGGTTCTTTATGGTTTGAATAGTTGTCTAGTGAAAATACAAGTGGGAGGGCAAGGCAATGCCAAGCAAAGGATGATGCATGCAAAGGTATAATGACTTAAAAATATATACACCTATAATATGATTTCTAGAAATGGTGAGCAGTTCTGTGAGGTTGGAATACAGGGTGCACAAAGTGGAGTAGTGTAAGATGGTATATGAAATGAAAATTTCCCAAGTGCTAGCTACTTAGAAGCAAAGGAAGTGTATCCATTTCATGGGATTTTCACTGGATTGAATTTTGAGGCCCTTCTTTGCTGTGCTAAGGAATTGGAGCTTTATGCTCTATATTGTAGAGAAGAATTAATATTTTTGAAGAAGAATAATGATACCAAATATCTAAAAAATGGACCAATCTTCTGTTTGCTAAAATTCTTATTTAGACAAAGTCTAATTTTATCTCTTTCTTGCCGAAATGCCTGGGCTGATAAAACAATGTGTTATATGCCAAAAAATATTTAACATTTAATATTAAAATATACAGCACTGGCAAAATATACAACCATATACATTTTGTACTAGAAAGACCTCAACAAATTTATAAAAAGATGATTTTTAAAAATTATAAACATCCGTGTTCATAAAAAACAAATACATTTTGGATATGGATTATGTGTATGTTCCTAACATTACACTAAATAACTACGATGCCCAGGTAGAATAAATTAAAATGGATACAAGAGTAAAATATATTAATTGCTGTTTACACCATTTTTTAAGCTTTCATCAGATCACTTATCTTCATAGCAGTGTGAGACCATGTGAACTAAATCCTACTTGGAGATTCAGGATCCCTGATTTGTATCTCTTCTCCCACCCACTTTATGCCCTTGAGCAGCTGGACTTTTTCCATTGCTCTGCCCTGCCTCATTAGTAGAATCAAGTTTATGATGCATTAATATAATGATAAAGAACTGGATTTGCAAACTGGTAACTGCCAAACTCTTTGAGTGCCACAGCACAGAAAAGATGGGGGCCTGGCAAAGAGGCTGTTGTAATTCAAATATGAAATCATGAAAGAAATAGATGACTTTAAAGGTTCAGGTCAACTCTGAGATTCTATGAGTTGATTACATAAATCCAAGGCATTATTAGTATCAGATCTTGTTACCACAGACTTATAGGCAGGATCCAAATAACCATTTGGACTTCTCTCTATATAAAGATCTCTGTGAGCAATGGAATTGAAGACTTGAGTCTTAACACTTCATTCATACACACACATACCACTCACAAAGCCAGCTATAAAAGCTAATGGGCACACTAAAAACACAGTAAATGGTTTCTGAGTTCAGATTTTCCTTCTGAGAAAAAAAACAAAAACCCAAAATATAACAAAACCCGTCTTTCTGACAGAACCGGCTTCTCTGTGATGCCAGCTCTGAGATAAGACTCTCATAGGAACATTGCCTGAGATGCTACTAAGAAGCATCATTTCATGGTAACTAAAATCACTCCAAGTCTCGAACATCGTCTAGACATTTTTGTCTATTGCAGGTCTAGACTGGAGGATATGCTCACCAAACTGCCTTGGTTGGTGTGGATGCCCATAATCTCACGTGATTGTGCACCATTTCCCAAGAAAATTTAACTAAATTCTACTTGATCCAAACTGAGATCCTCTATACTGTTCAGGATCTCACCTATTTAGAGTCCTTTCAATTTTGTAACCCTCAAAAAAGGGAATCCACTTGAGAGCCTTGCTTAGTTTTCTAGAATAATTAGATGACAAGGATGATGTTTCTAAGGGCGCTGGAAAAAACTTTTTTCTGTTCTAACTCAGGTTTTCCCAGCAGCTGTTTGTTTTGGAAGTGGCTAGAAAATTTTAATTACAAGTAAGAAAGAAATGTAATAGAGTAAAGGGACATATCACATAAGGACAATATTCCCAGGAGAAGGTAGGAAAGTGCAAACTTTGATGTGACAGACTTCTCCATCTTCCCTCTCCTTTTGCTGAGAGACCTGTAGGTTTCAGGTAATAGCCTGACCAGTGATGCTGGTAAATCTAGATATCACTGGGTCTTTGACACCTTTGAAACTGGCTTGCCTTAAACATGGCAATTTTACTCCTTCAATGGTCAATTTATAAACTGAAGGCACCCATGGGTTTATATGGTTTACTACTTAAGACAAAAGATGTTGGCATTTTATTCTAAACTTTAAATATTAAAATGCTAAGGTTTAAGATTAAAAACATAAAATCCAGTTTTCCAACACAACTATGATTCAATACTAGAGAATGACAGAAGCTTGGGGAATCATGTTTGTTCTCAAATCTACTTTGGGCCAGATCTGTTTCTAGTGCAACAAGTTAGACTTTTTAACAAATGTAAATTTTGTGTTAGCAGGTTAGAGAGAGAGTGATAGGAATTATCATTAATCACATAGCCTAGAGGTGTTTTCAGATCCAAGTGCAAAGCTGCCCAAACAATTAGTTACCCTGAGATCTGTTTTCAAATGGAAAATCTAAATAATCCTGTCATTTCTGGACCAAATGCCAAGTTGACTCTCTTAATGAGAATGCCAGGTGTCCAAACTCCACTGCACACCAACTCCACTCCATACTGAGTAGTTCTAAATTGGCCACAAAACACTTAAGGGCATGGTGATAGTGCCACAAGGCCTGAGAGCTTGTTTTTAAAAGCCCCCTTCCCACCAACTCCCTTCCAGACACTTCTTTATCATCCATGTGACACATTAAGAGGAAATGCTCATGGTACACAGATGCATTAAGTCACACAGTGGTTTGGTGCATTGCACTGGGACCTCAAAGTATTCCACCACAAACGTGTCCAGACAAAGTGAAGGCAGGCCATGTCAATACCATCCGAAGCCGTACTCTGAGCAGTATCACAAAGGAGTGCAGTTACCCAACCTGAGCCATTAAACAGCATTAGCCAGCATCACCAGCAGTCCTGATTAATAATTGAACTCAATCCATATAGGAGGAGAGCTCAGGCTAGTCTGGAAGAAGCCTCCTAGTGTGCATTAGAAAAGAGCATCTCTAGGGGCCTCAGAGCACTTTGCCCATTTAACAAGTCAATCCATAAACTACAGTCAACTCTTGATTATTAGAAATGGATGATCCCACTTTTGAATGTTCCTCTGCTTTCCTGTTCAGCTTGGTGCCTTCCCACTGGCCACATACAAAGTTTTTATTCCTTCCATAGGGGAGTGTGCTGTGATCCATCACCCAGATCCCGTTTATGACTACAGAACTCATTCTCCCAGCTGCTGAACTTGACCCCAACCATCAAGACTTTTTGGAAATTGTCTCTGAGTAAGAGTGGCTCCACCCAAGGTCATGTTCCTTCCCAGGGCAGCCACATCTAAAGACAGGCCAATGAAAACATTTAAAGGCCTGGTCCTTATACCCCAACTCAGGACAACTCTGAAGGATCATCTCACCATCAGAGCTCCCTGCAGGGAGAGCTGGGCTTCTGTTGTGATATGTTGCAACCCAACTTCTCTCTCTGTTCATCCCTACTGTCTCTTCTCCCCTCAGGTGTAAAACCAAGGGCACACCCTAATGGTCTTCATGCGTCTCAGTCCCACCACTGAGCTGTTTCCCAAAAGACTCAACCTGGAATTGGGAAGAAGTATCTATAGCTTACTTGACACGTTAAGAGGCTATTGTTAGGGTCAAATAAGATAGTGTATTAAAAGTCCCTTAAAGCATAAAATAGGAACACTTATTATATCCCCCCTTTACCTAAGACACCATTGATTTATGTGGTATTCTACAGGGATCAAACAGAAGTGTGCCTTCCCATGGTCTGAAAGTTTGGAATTTAAACAAAGCTAGAGGATCCAAGCTTTCTGAGGTGTAAATATAAACTATACCGAAGCTACATACCTTTTGCCTATGATATCACTTAAATTTTCATTCATTTATAACAAGTTTTCCATACATGCATGGGCTGGGACTTAGGCCTAGGCATTTTCCTGGGGATACAGATATTAGGGCTCCAAAATAAGTGATATATAGGCATTTAATGGCATAAACAAGGGATAAAATATAGCTGGCATATAATTTCCCATTCTAGAGACCTGCACTTTTATGAAGTCTTATTTCTTCATCTTCGAGTTAAGTGCCCAGTCCCCTTCCCCACTTTTACTCTTAAAAGGTACAACACTGAAGTAAGTGCCAGTAAAATAAGTTTTAAGGCTCTCAAGAAATAATAGAATGTGTACAACCATCAGTTAAAAAGGTGATGTTTTAGTAAATCAAACCCCAGGTGGTCTAAAGTTATGAACAACAATTTTCCAATAAAATCAACTGACAACATCTGACCTCTGAGCAGGTAAGAAATGCACCAATCCAGTCTCAAGCAGAATGGATGAAGAAATGTATTTTTTGGCAATGTTCAAGCTTTAGGTCTTGGAAGGGAACTCAATTATCAATGAACTATTTTAACTAAAATTGCAACCCCTGTCAAAGTAAACCACAATAAGATTCCTCCCCAAAGTAAAGAACAACAAGAATAACAATCTTTGCTGAGAATTTTTAATCATTTTCCCTCAGGTCACTACATTGGTTGGGGACCTATGGAAATGCAGTTCTTTAGTTTTGATCACTAGAATTCTAAGTCTTCCCAAAATCAGAACATAAAGTCATCTAATGAATTTCCTTTTCTCTGAAAGACTCTGTCTATAAAACCTATGAAAAAAAGAATCTATCTTACTGCACACCAACAAATCTCCTGGATAATTTAGAGTCAAGTCCAACAACCATTTCCATCACAATCTGGCTGACCACTGAGCATAGTAAATTGACCTATAAGACAATATATATGGTTTTTTAAAAACAGCATAATAGTCCATCACTTAATATTAAATTGTATTAAACCAATGAGCTGTTGTTGTGGTCATCATAATAACTATTGGTAATTAATGAGAGACTTAAAACGTATTAAATATTGCTCTAATTGCGCAACAGATAAGCAAGGCTCTCAAGTCTTCCCAATGTCAGCCTGTTTCCTAATCATACATCTTAAAACTAGAGACTTGAAGTTTTCCTGACCAAGCTTTCCATCTTCAGAATGTAAAACATTATCATTCTCATTTTACCCATTATATTCTTGCTGCAAACTCTTGCAAATTATAATCAAAGTCAAGTATTTGACTTTTTCATGCTAAACAACCTCTTTTTGCTCATTCATTGGTGTCACTGTCTTGCAACACTACTCTAATGTATCACTTGGAATTCTTGCAATGTGAATTGTTGTGTTGGAAAGTTCAATTATTGTGTAAGTTACCAACATCGTGATTAAATGATGTTTAGAGTACTCATCTTTATCCATTAAGGATAAGCATTACTTTCTAAATGTCAACAAATGTGATCTCATCCTCTGGAAACTTAAAATAAAGCCATCACATCTTAACTAGAAATGTCCTTTATACATTGATGTAGAAAGGCAACAAGACAATTTAAGGGATTTTGTCTATTATATGTGATCCTTAATGTGTTTCCGTTCATACTTCAGTTCCCCATTGTTTACAGTTTTGGAACACTGATATATGTTTCCTCTCAATAAAAGTGTTACAAACTAAAAAAAAAAAAAAAAAAAAGGAAAAGAAAGAAAAGAATAAGCCAATATCCTGTGATCTTTCAAAAACTGGACTGGATGTGTCTTCTTTTAGGATGATATATATACAACTTCCTCTAAGAGTAAAAAACATTCTGCTTGTTAATGAAGAAGGAACATTTGATGGGCTGAATCTCATTCTCAGAGAGATTCTTTGAAATTCACTTAAAACAAAATTACTTCCTTTCTGAAACAGTGAGATAATGATAGTGTATGAAATTGAAAGAAGAATCACTGTAGAAATAATTAAAGTATCTTCGATTTCCAAATACTCTTAACTCAGTATGTTGAGAAATAGTGTTTGTAATAATAAGTTGAATTTGGCCCTGAGCTCAAAACATAATTATTTTAAGCTTAAGCCTCTACCCATTGATGATCCACTGGTTTCAATTCTGAAAAACCAGATTTCAACTGGAATTAGTTTCTCTGGAAACATTCCTAAAATGCATTTAATGCTCAGCATCTGAAACAACATTGAGGACATTATCAATTACAGCTAACATGAAATAGAATGTAAAATCTACCCTCAAAAATTATTAATAGGTTTGAGAACTCAATCTACCCACTGAATGTAATTTTCTAGAAAAATGTTTTGTGAACCAAAGATTCTAACAGATATTCAGCTCCTTACTTAAATAGTTAAATTCTTTAAGAAAGGAGATAAAAGTCGTACTGCTATTTAAATCATGGCTACTTTATCCAATCAGTTTTAAGGAAGAAGACCTAGATTACTGTAGAGATATTATAACATAAATTTTTATAAGCATCTTTGTAGTATGTGCTAGTCAAAAAAAAAATGTATTGACTCATGTATACTTGTGAGGGTTATTTTATTTTTAGCAAAGAAAGGTAAGAATAGGGTTCTATATTTACATAATGTCTCTCAGACAAGCATATGAGAAAACTTTGCAAACAACATGTTGTTTTATTTCTCAATATTCACAGGTGGAAAGAAAAAATCAAATCACACTCTATTTTGTACATGGGAGAAATGAGGCAATCAGAAGTGATATAAATTATTAAAGACACCTCTGGTTCCTTAGCTTATTGCAGGGGAGAGTTTACCCTTGACACTTCGGATTTGGAGATGTGAAATAGTATTATGTCTCAGGGCAAGGGAGAAACAAACTAGAAATAGTGCTTCAGCGTTCTGTGAGGCTGCTGCATGCCTGGTACTACATGGAGGGTATACTGAAGATTCCTGATGAAGACATCTCTGCCCAGGTCTTCAAGTTTTGCCATCATACAGTTAATCTTTGAGTTAAACAGCTGATCTCCCTGGAGTCTTCTTTTTTTAAAATGACTTTTTATTTTTTCAATTACAGTTGACATACAATATTATTTTAGTTTCAGGCATATATATAGTGAACTATGACTCAGCATCTCCCTCCACAACTAAGAAGGAATACAACTACCTCAAAGCTAGAAACAACCAGAAGTTCCAGAAAATCAAACTGCATGGAAGTACAGCAAACAAAGATATAAAAAAGAAATACTCATCCAGACAGGTAGGAGGGGCAGAGCTGGGGTGGAAAGGATGTGATGTGGTGGTGGCAGCAGTGGCGGAAGCGGCAGGCCAGTGGAAATCGCAGTCACACATTTTAAAAAGTCAGGAGGGACACCTGGGGATATGTCCCAGCTCCTCACCGGACCTCAAAGCTCACAGTCCCAGCACCGGGGAAAATGAAGCCTCATTGCTTCTGACTGTGCAAACCAGTGGGGGTTGGGATGGAGGCAGAAACTGCTGGTCTCTCAACAGAGTCTGCTTGTTTAAAGGGCCTCCACGGTCCTAGAACATCTGCAGACCCACCCACTCTGGGAACAACGGCCAGGGAAGCAGCTAGAGGGGCGCCAGTCCAGTGCAGAAGTGGGAGAGGTGCCTGGAAAAGAAGCGAGTACTGGGAAGGCGTCATTGTTCCCTCTCAGACCCCTCCCCCCCACACAGCGCTACAACGTGGTGGAACAGGTCACCCTGTACTGACGAATCCCTAAGGCTCCGCCCCTTACAATGTAACAGGAGTGACAGCTCTACCTGAGATGCAGAGGCAAACAAACACAGGAGCCTGTCAGGATGAGGAGACAGAGAAGTATGGCCCAAAAGGAGAAACAGATCAAGGTTCCAGTGGGAGAACTAAGCGACGAGGAGATAGACAACCTAACAGATGCAGAATTCAAAACACCGGTGATAAAGATGCTCATAGGATTGACAGATATGCTTGAGTATGGCGAACGCATAAGAGAAGAAGTGAAGGCTATGCTAAGTGAAATGAAGAAATATCCACACAAAACCAACGGTGAAGGGAAGGAAACTGGGGTTCAAATCAATGATTTGGAACATAAGGAAGAAAAAGAGTCAACCAGTGTAGAATGAGGAAGCAAGAATTGAAAAAAATGAGAAAAACTTCCTAAATCTTGCAAAGGAGATGGACATACAGGTCCGGGAAGCATGGAGGGTCCCGGGCGAGCTGGACCCAGAGGGGACCACACCAGGATGCATCATGATTGAGATGCCAAAGGTGAAAGATAAAGACAGAGTCCTGGAGGCAGCAAGAGAGAGGCAGAGAGTTGCCTACAGAGGAGTGCGTATAGGACTGTCAGCTGCTTTCTCAGAGTACTCTTTGCAGGCAGGAGGGGACTGGCAAGCAGTATTCAATGTGATGAAAGGCAACCTGCAACCAAGACTACTTTATCCAACAGAGCTATCATTTGGAATGGAAGGGCAGATGAAGTGCTTCCCAGACAAGGTAAAGCTAAAGGAGTTCATCATCACCAAGCCATTATTATATGAAATGTCAAAGGGACTTACTTAAGGAAAAGAAGATCAAAACTATGAACACTAAAATGACAACAAACTCACAACTATCAACTACGGAATCTAAAAAATAAAAAGAAAATCCAACTAAGCAAACCAGAATAGGAACAGAATCATAGGTATGGGGAGGGGGAGAAATGGGGAAATGGTGCAGGGATTAAGAAGCATAATTGGCTGATACAAAATAGACAGGGGAAGTTAAGAATAATATAGGAAAGGGTGAAGCCAAAAAACTTATATGCACGACCCATGGACATGAACTAAGGGGGGTGGAATTGCTGGAGGGAAAGAGGGTACTGGGCAAAGGGGAGCAAAGGGTAAAAAAATTGGAACTACTGTAACAACATAATCAATAAAATAGACTTAAAAAAAAAAGAATGGATCTTACCAGATGCAACAACAAGGATGGACCTAGAAGGTATTGTGCTTAGTGAAATAAGTGTCAGACAGACAAAGACAAATACTATATGATTTCACTTATATGTGGAATCTAAAAACCAAAATAAATGAAAAACAAAACAAAAACAGACTCATAGATACAGAGAACGTTTTGTTGATTGCCAGATGGGTGAGAGGCTGGGGGGGGGGGTGTTGAAAAAGAGGAAGGGATTAAGAAATACCAATTGCTAGTTACAGGATAGTCACAGAGATATAAACTATAGCATAGTGAATATGATCAATAATATTGGAATAACAATGAATGATGCCAGGTAGGTGCTGGATTTATTGGGCTGATCACTTCATAAATTATATAAATGTCTAACCACTATGCTGTACACCTGGACTCTTCTTTAAAATGCTGTTTCTCCTCTGAGGAGGAGTTATCCAGAGGTCTCCTCCCCTTGCTTCTTCTTTCTTCATTATAGTTAATAACATATCCATTAATATCTCATATTTATAGAGCACATTAGAATTTCCCAAACATGTTAACCTATATTATTTCATTTAGTCCATATAACCCTATCTGGTATTACATTTCCATTTTAGAAATGAACGATTTGAAGACTCAAAGAGCCTTTGCTCCCGCACAAAGCCCACTAATCTCTCTTTATCAAGTGACATTACACGTTCCAGCATTCCAGCATTTCAATAAACACTCAGAGTTCCTACCATGAAATCACCAATAAGCCTAGGCCTGCTCCCTCCACCCAGCGACCTTGGTCAGGTCTGTTGGACTACGAAACAAGGACAGCAAGCAATATCAGCACTGCCTAATTCGCCAAGTAGACTAAAGCAATATAATTAATGGGGAAGTGATCTGAAAACTGCAAATAGAGCTATACACACTGGAGGTGTGTTGCTATTAGCAGCTCAGTGAAAATGAGTGTCAGATTGCCTTTAATTTGATAAAAGCTAAGGGCTGCTGAAGGTTCTGAATAGAAGGAGTGCTGTTAAGGGGCAAAGAAGGGAGCAGCAAGAGCAAACTTCTTTCCAGCAGATTAAATCAGAGGTCTTTACTGGGTAAACGATCTCTACAAGGAGCTCCAAAACATATTTCCACAAAGCCTAACATAAGGGCAGGGCTGAGCAAAAAAGCACTGTGAGATTTAAGAAAAAAAAAAATGTTACAAAAGCAGACCTAAAGGATCTAGTCAGATTTCAGGTCTGGAGGAAACTGCCAAATCCAACGGGTTTAGAATTCAAACTAATTATCACACCAGGAAACAAAGAGAGACAAACATTAAAATCACTGTAGTTCATTAACAATTCTAAGACTCCTTCTGGGTTTTCTTTTTCATCCCTAAAATTGGGATAAATCCATGCAATAGTGGGTCATAACTGTCAATGTTCTTTTTTTCTTATAAGTCAAGCAAACGTGCATCTTAAAATTGATGGTATATTATATTAAATTAGTTAAATAATATATTTTCAATTACTTGCATTTAAGCTGGTTTGAGGGGCCGCTTTACAGTCCTGCAAACGGACTGTGCCATCCTAGGTCTGCAGTAGGTCTGCAGAAGGGGCACACTTTTCCTAGCCTCAGGGTTAGCCTTCCCTTCACACACAAGCTTGGTGGAGGGCCTTGACAAGTCTACACTGACTGCAGGAAGCACAGACAGCTTTCCCTACCCAATGGCAAAATGGCTGGGATCAGATCACATCAGCTCTCTGTTCTTGTTTCCTCTGGTTGGCCTCACTTAAAAGTGACTTGATTTCTTTTTGAAGCTCTGTAAACAATGAAGCTACCAGTTATAGCCTTATCCTTGCAGCTACCTAGATCTGTCTGCTTCTGCTTCAAGAAAACTGTTCCAAGACTGTGCTTTGAGAAACACACTCAGGGTTGTGAGTGTCCTGTCTCATCGGCCCACTGTCATTGGTGTGGTTCTAGGTCTCTCTTACCCTAGACTGTCAGAACTCAGCCTGGCCTGTTTTCTGACCACAACAGAAAATTCATTGGCAGCCTGCCCAGCCTCATGGTTTACTTTCAGTAGCAACTTCTACAGCAAAAGCAAGACTCATTTCAAATCTTACAATCTGAACCCAACACAATGCAACACAGTTCTGTGATGACACACCACACCAGCCACCCAATGCATTTGGCAGATAACAAAACCTGTCGTACATCACACAGCCCTGTTTGCTCTGACACAAAAGTGCTTATATAAAATACGGCATTCTCAAGGAATAAAGTGAACTTCTAAATCTCAGGAAGAATCAAAAGGAAATACATCACGTCATTAAAAAAAAAAGAAGAAAGGAAGACATGTTAACTACACATAGAACTATGCGGAAAAAGTCCACGTAAAGATCAGCTAGAAGTCACTTGTTTTACCACATCAAAATCACTCCTAACACCATATTGTAACCAACAAGGTATTTGATGTCAGACTATAACACTGTCTCCCATACCACACACACACACAGTTATCCGTCCTGAAAAACCTAGACTATAAACAAAAAATACAGTTTCAAATCAACAACAATTTAAATGAATATAATAAATTACTTAATTCCCTTGAGTCTCATTTCTTTTTCCTTTTTCAAAGTTCAATCCATATCTTTCATAGGCCAAATTCCGAAAGCCTCTCTTTGGGAGCCTACCTGAACCCAAATTGTGAATTTATTATCAAAATTCAAACCCAGTGTATTTCCTTGTACAGAAGAAATTGAAGTTCAGGAGTTTCAAAGAAAACAAAGCTCATACCCATTGCGCTATCTAAAGAAACCCCACACAAAAAGGCTCCCAAAAAGCCAGTTAAACAAGAAACACACAAAAAAATCAAAATATGCCTTGATAAGATCCTTAAAAATTATCTTTAATTAATGCCAAATAGGAACAGATCATAAAGTGACAGAAGCAAGTAAAATTGCATAGATGAAAACTATGCGCTTCAATTAGGTTCTCAGTTCATAACATTCAACGTCCTCTACCTGACATAGTAGACAGTGAGGGCAGGGGAGTGCACAGTACATGAATGGGAGACACATCCTCAACTCAAGGGGTAAGCAACTGGCAAACTCAGGAAATACAAAAGTGCCTTTCCAGCTTCAATGGTTTGTTGTCCTGATGGTGCACTTGAAATTAATATTACAATCGTTATTTTTAACCTTGGCAAGACTTTACCTTTACTGTTAGAGGTATGTCATCTAGAGTCCATGCTGACTACTTAGAGTTGCTGTATACCACAGTGCACTGAAGAGAGGAAAGGTATTTCTGCAAATTTGGAGATGAGACAACTTTTGACCTGGCATATTTTGCAAGGGATTTTGTGATTTGTTTTGTTTTCTTTCCCTATACCATTTCTTCTTCCTCTCTGATACAGTACAAAAGTTTTCTATACTGTTTGAAGTCTCATGTCATAAACTCCTAGTTATCTCTTAAATGAAAATCACGGTGATCAGGGCTAATCTCCTTAGAGCTAATAGTCCTGAGGTCAGCAGGGCTTCACCCCTTACACACACATTGGACTTCCCAGGAAAGCCCATGATCATTTTGCCTGAGCACAGAGACTGGCATTTGATCCCAAGACCTCTGAACCTTACACCTATACCCTGAATGAGTTCACACAGTGACCCAAGGTAATGGAACAGTTTGTTTAACTCGGCTCCTGTCCATTTCTTTACAAAAATGATAAGTAATGTACATTCTTCTAAGGGTTACCTGAGTCATCTGGACATGTTCGCATATACCCTGAAATTCCATAATATAAATATGAGTACTAATACACCGCGTGGTGGATGCAAACCACCTCCTGAGATAGCAAGTCAACTTGGGTTATGTCTGGGTTTAAAAACCGTAGCGTGTTTGTCTTTTCTTGAAATAAACATAAACATCAAAAGACTTCATCCCTTTTTGAAAAAAATGGGAAGACAAAATGGCTGTGTGGCAGTTTATATTCTTTCTAACAATTTTATACTATGGATGGTTACCACCCACCAATTCTCACCACTCCCAGGAATACGTCGTTCCTGGAATAAAATGGGGAACTGCCTTCTGCTGATGTTCTCTCTCTTTCCTGTTCAATCTAATTTATCAAACAAGGAAAATTCTATTGTAAAATTGTTTTAAAAAGCATGTGTTTGGAGGTCTTTTGTACTAAATGGGAGGGTTGGGAAACTATTTGTACTGACTCTTCAGATGTTAAGTAATTTGAAAATTTTGTAACCATACACAATATGAAGAAGATTCTTTACGGACAAAATCAAATTTCTACTTAAAGAAATCTATTCCTCACTTACCATTTACATGTATTAAAAAAAAAAAAAAAAAAAAACTCTCAAGTGAGTCAAGATTGTGATGTTACCAGTGCTTTGGTTCCACCACAGTGGAATCTAAATCTACCACACAGTTTTATTTTAGAGGAATGACTGTCCATCGGCCATACTCCAAAAGAAGAATTTGCTGTTGGTTCATTTGATTTTGCTAGGCTAACTCACTAACACACTCCCAATGAACTGTTTTAACTGATAATTGGAACTCAACTCTCAAGGGGGAGTGAGGGAGGGCTGTGCACAGATGGGGAAGAGGAGATGCAAAAACAAAAAACTTTCCTGGCAACAATCTGTCTTCTATAAATCTAAGGACAGAGGAAATAAATGTCTTTGGTTTCTCTGATTCAGATCCCTTGAGGTGAGTTAACCACTTCAGAGATTCTGGGATAGCTAACAGCCCTGGTTTGACTGTGACCCAACCCTTCCACTGCCACCCTATTGAACTAGGGCTCCTAAGTGCTGGAAGAGCTGAGCTATGGCTATCAGCATGTCAGAAGTCTTCTCCTTCCAGAGAAAACAAGTGTTCAGGACATGAGCCGTTAAAACTCAAGACCCAGGAAGGGGATGAAAAGGTAAAAAGCCAATAAAATAAAGATAAGTAAGTAAACCAAGAGACAGTCATTCCTTCATAGGCAGTTTTGTTAAGTGCACCTTCAGGTCTACAAAAACATTTCAGCACATTACAGTGCAAGGGGTAAGAGCTTTGTGGAACTTCGCATGCCTATGCTACACAGATAGTCCCTGTACTCCATTCTTACGGACTTGGTTGCAGTGAGCTACAGATGGATAAGTAGCATTCGTTTTCCCCATACCACCCAAAGTCATAACAACAACTCATCCCTGATCCCAGGTTGACTGAATGCAGCACTTTTTCCTGTAACGTGTGCAGAAGAATCACCAGTCCAGCATCTAACTAAGAGAGGTATACCAGGTAGCGAAAGTCCATCTCATAAGTCTTGGTCCCATTTTCTGATCTTCTGACCCATCCATCCCACAGTACTGAGTGGATTATTGCTGTTGACAGAGTGCAGCGTTTCGAGCTCTGCGTGTCCTGACCTCAGAGTCTAAATAAAAGATCAAGATATCCTGGAAGTTTAGGAGAGGCTGGCATATTTTTCCCCAACTGGGGACTTTTAAGCAGGTAGGAAAGGAATAGCCAGGGTGAATCAAGGTTCAAAAGAGAAGGAAACATCACAGGGGAAGGTCTATACCCTGTGGTCAGGTGTGTGCAGTCCTTGGCTCCTTGTCTTCCATGATGTTACATTAGTCTTATAGATTTACAGAAGCAGCACAGGAAAATAAAATATCCAGGTTCTTTCCTTCAACTGAGTCAGCCAGCCTGGGTGTTTGTTACTCTAGTTTCTTTGTTTATTGCCTCGCTGTTAGTTCTAGGACAGGGTGGGGGGAAAGGATGGGAGTAATAGAGAAGATTTCCAGAAGAAGCAGGGCAGAAATGTAAGGTGGTCAGCAACAGGCGGCCACATGCTAAGTGCAGAATGAAGATCCCCACTCGGCGTCCTTAAAAAAGCAGTGAGTGCCCCTCCATTGATGGAGAGTTGCTGGGCCCCAGCGGCCTGTGTTATGTGGCTTTCTTTCAGCTAGGCAGGCACAGGGTCCCAGTGGTTCTCTGGGCTGGGTGCCGGGAGCAGCAGAAGTGAGGTGCCTCAGCCTGTGAAGTGACTGCCAGGTGGGAAGATCATAGGAGCATCATAGGAAATATCTGAAGGGCGTGGACCAGGAGGGAGGAGGGCCTAGGAAAGGTTAACATGAACTGAGTGTTCCCGTATTCACAATGATGCCTAGAAAGATCAGACTATCAGAGATTTGCAAAGTGCTGTTGCTAATAGAGGAGGCATACAGAAATGCAAGAAACACTACACTGGACCTGAGGAAGCCCTGAATGTCCAGAGTGGCCCTCGATAGGAAACAAATTCCCCAAAAGTTTATCTTGGCTTCTGGTGGAGAAGAGCAAAAAAAACGAGTTCATGTCCAGTTCAAAGCTCAGTCTCAGGTCCCAGTTTACATCCCACATCAGGCTGCCAAGGGGACTCAATCCAGTGGGTGGCCAGAGAAACAGTACCCTCCTGGATCTCTCCTCTCCAGGGTTCAGGATGGTGTGGTCTTCTCACAGTGGTGTAGTGAGACAGTGAGGATGGAAAAAGCAAAAGCAAAATATCTGTTCCCCAACACTTCCTCCCTTTGTTACATAACTTCTCAGCTGTGTTAATGGAGGCACTTTCTACAGTTCACTGTGGGTACAGGATAAAGGCACTAAGCAACTATTAAATCAACTGGTTAAGTTTCTTCAGGGTGACTCAAGGGAAGGGCCAAAGTCTCTACAGACTTCAAATCATAATTGCAAAAAAGAGTCAGCTCTGCTTTGGATGCATACAATAGATACACATTTTCATTTACATCTTAAGAATGCACCAAAAAACATGCAGTATTGCACCTTTGTTTGTTTGTTTGTTTGTTTTGCTTGCATTTCTCTTCAGCTAGAAATAATACTTCTTCTTAGGTGTTGCTATATATACCGTGATGACTTATTTAGTTTTTTGTATAGTTTCCCTTTAAGGGATGGACATATTGGTCCTTTCTCTGCCTACACCTGCACAGAAACCCGGCATTTCCCTGAACAAAGGCAGGAAAATTGACTGAGTGCCCCCCACCCCCACCCCACCCCCATTATTTCTTTGGGCCCTTCATCCCACAAACTTGTCGTTTTTATTTTATTTTATTTTTTTACTGAAATCATGCATTAATTAATTCAAGGTACACCTTAATCAAATAGGCCATAATGCTGTATAAGAGAACATGCTTTGAGCTCCAAAAAGTTATTGTTCCCATCTGACTAACATATGCACTTAAATACAGTACTTTATTTACTAATAAAATAGTTAATAAATAAAGGAGTGCACTTTTGGTGAATGCAAATGAAAAAAGGATCTATTTTTTTAGAAGAGTCGATTCAAACATAAGCTTATCCCCTATTGTCTGAGTTAACGTTCTCAGCATGCGTTTATAAAATAAATATTACCAGAATCAAACATGCTTACATTTAATTCCATTTGTGCTCTCTTGCAATAAGGAGGCTAAGGTTTTACATCCAGTTCTGGAGGCCAGGGGTCAGGGTACAGGAGCAGTGAGAAAAGACCTGTGTTGGGCTCACCTGCAGTTGAGAAACTTAGCAGCACTGCAGATGAATCAATTAATTCAGTTCAGTATCTTTTTCTTAGAGAATAGTTTGAATAGAAGAAGAATGGGACAGAGGGAGAATCCCTAAAGACCAGGACCAGCATCAGATTGATAAGGTGCTTTGTGAACCAGTCTTAAGTAATTTTGTCTGCTTTTTTTTTTTTTTCACCTTATAATATGCAGTTCAGTTGATCAAAATAAAAACATTTGTTCATTGCCCATTTTGGCCAGCATATCATTTTACGTATTATCAGATGCACTGTCTTAAATGTGCTGTGCAATTTGCAAAGGTTTCATATTGGAGTCCCATGCAACTTTACTTTTATATTTCTAAGTGATCATCCGGTTTTTAGTTAAAAGAAAAAAGTTAAAGAAGTCCCAGGATTACAAATGTTTTGGTAAGGGGAAGCATATGAACCTTCGTTTACCTAGACTAGCTTATGGACTGAATTTTTTTAAACCAATTTTATAAAATACACTTTCTTTGTCCATTTTTTAAATAAAATGAAAATAGATTCTTTTTATTTTCATGGATCTTGAAAGCTTCTGGTTGGCCACCCCCAAAATCCACAATGCAACAATGCATTGACAGTTAAATAGAGCATTCAAAGGTTAGTAAAGTATCAACCAAGAGTGACTCGGGTCACTAGCGTTTTTGTTTTGTTTTTAAGTCTTTCAAGCTGCTAAGTGGGGCTTTTTGTTTGTTTGTTTGCTTGGCTTTTTAAACATCGGTCAGTAGTTTGCTCTTATTAACGCAGTTTTGGTTAGCTGTGGTGCAATTGCCAGTTCTGATGTTGGCCTGTCTATAATGGGCTATGCTATTATTCATATCCTCTTCGATCTCCATGTACTCAGATTTGCTGAGAGTAGAAGAACTGCGCCGACTGAGGTCGCTGTCAGAGGCTAAGTTAGGGGAGCTAACGTGGAGCAACTGAGCCTGCTCTTCCCCTTCAGTTTCTCGGTGGTAGAAATAGTTGAAATTGGACACAATGACAGGTACGGGCAGGGCAATTGTCAGCACACCAGCGATGGCACACAAGGAGCCCACGATCTTGCCTCCAATTGTCACAGGGTACATGTCACCGTATCCTACAGTGGTCATGGACACCACCGCCCACCAGAAAGCATCAGGGATACTGGAGAAGTGCGACTCAGCTTCTTCCGCCTCGGCAAAGTACACTGCACTAGAAAACAGTATGACCCCAATAAAGAGGAAAAAGATGAGCAGCCCTAGCTCTCTCATGCTAGCTTTGAGGGTCTGGCCCAGGATCTGGAGGCCCTTGGAGTGGCGGGAGAGTTTGAAGATTCTAAAAACCCTTACCAACCGGATGACCCTGAGGATGGCCAGCGAGGTGGCCTGCTCGCCCTTCTGATTCCCTTCCTGCTCTGCTATCTCGGTGCCCAAGGTGATGAAATAGGGGATAATGGCCACGATGTCGATGAAGTTCATGATGTTTTTGAAGAAGTCCGCCTTGCTGGGGCAGGCGAAGAAGCGTACCACCAGCTCGAAGGAGAACCAGATGATGCACAGGGTTTCCACGATGAAGAAGGGGTCCGTGAAGATGTTGGAAGTGTAGATAACCGTGGTGTTGTCAATTCGGTGCACGGTGAAGTCCTTGTCGTCCTTCAGCTCCGGTAGAGTCTCCAGGCAAAAGATGACGATGGAGATGAGGATAACCATGACCGAGACGATGGCAATGACGCGGGCGGGCCCCGAGCTCTCAGGGTACTCGAAGAGCAGCCACACCTGCCGCTGGTATTCCTTCTCGGGCAGGGGGCGCTCCTCCTCCTTGATGAAGCCCTCATCCTCCCGGAACTTCTCCATGGCCTCCTCGCCCAGCTCGTAGAACTTGATCTCCTCGGAGAACATGTCCAGGGGCACGTTGACCGGCCTCCGCAGCCGGCCCCCCGACTGGTAGTAGTAGAGGATGGCGTCGAAGCTGGGCCGGTTGCGGTCGAAGAAGTACTCGTTCCTCAGGGGGTCGAAGTAGCGCATGCGTTTCTTCGGGTTGCCCAGCAGCGTGTTGGGGAACTGTGCCAGGGTCTTGAGCTGGGTCTCGAAGCGCAGCCCGGAGATGTTGATCACGACGCGCTCGCAGCACTCGTGGTCGTCGTGGTCGGCCGGCCGGGGGTAGCTGCCATCCTGGGGGTGTCCCGGGGCCGCCGACGCCTCGTCCACGTTCTCCCCAGACATCACGGTCATGGTGGAAGCCGGGTGTAGGGGTGAGAGGCTAGGAGAGGGCCCGCGGTGGGAAGGACGGAGAGAGGAGAGGTGGGGGGGACCCGAGCGCCCCCCCCACCGGAGTACGAGTCTCCCCCACGCTCAGGGGGGAGGGACTTCAAAGCTACAGCAGGTCAAGAGATCTGCGACCTCACTTCTGGTTCCCTTCCCCTCCACCCTACCTTTGGCTGAGTTTGGAATACCCTTGGCCTGCAGCCCTGGGTGCAGCTTTTTTCTCTTCTTCTTTTTTTTTTTTTTTTTTGCTGAAGGTTGAAATGGGGGGAGGATTGGTGTTTCTTTAGTCCTGCTCCGAGATGCCTCAACGCAGTGCCGTTCTAGAGGGCCGGGCCATCGTTTCGGGGGTCACCCTGGCCTCCCCTCCCCTCCGCGAGCCCTTCTAGCACTGGGTGCAGAGCCAGCTCAGCAGATCCCCTGGCCTGACACCCGCTCTGCTTCTCCTCGGCTCTCCCCCCCTCCTACCCCTCTTCGCCTGCTGCCTTCTAAGCTCCCACCGGGGCGATCGATGGACGCTGCAGAGAAATAGAAAGTGATACGGGAGTAGAAAATCAGAAGCATTCAGATGGGACGGATCTACAGACACCGAAGAGCACAGACCTTTGGCTTTTTAAAGAAAGCACTGGACTTTCTTGCTGAGCACATACACAGACAGACACACGCAGACACCCGGAAATCCAAGTTTGGGGCTCTCCCATCCCACTTTTCCCAATGCCCAACAGCCGATCTGTTTACAACTTCGTTAAACTAGAGATCGGGAAAGCGCCGAGAGACGCTGGGGGAGCTCCAGATCCCAGGCAGCATCCCACACCCCCAACGTCCCCCGCCCGCGGCCCTCCCTCCCTCCGCCCCCCGGCTTCTGCGGCCCCGAACTGGTGAGCCCCTTACCTGCCGGGCTGGCTTGGCGCAGGGGCGGTGCTGAGTCGGCGGAGAGCCGGAGCCGAATGCGGCAGGACGCTTTTGCAGTGGACCCCGGCGAGAGCCTCCGCAGCCGCCGCAGCCTCCGAGAGGCACCGGGGCCAACGCGCCGCCCTCGCCCCCTCGTCCTACGCCCCTTCAGCCGGACGATCGCTTTTCTGAGCAACTACGAGGGGAACGTCCATTCCCTATCCCCATTCTCACCCGTTGCCAGCAACGTGGAGACGTCGTCCTCTCTCTGGTGCAGGGAGTTCCGGAGGATGCGGAGCGGAAAAGCCAAATGCCACTCTCGAAGCTCTGAGGCAAACGGCGATAAACAGCACTCTCGCCCCCTCCGAGCGCTATGGGAGCCCTTGATTCGATCCCGAAGGAGGCGGGCGAGCAAAAGCGTGGGTCTACATGGCTCCGGGTGCCCTCCGCTCCTCGCACCCCTGCGTGGACCTCGCCCAGGCTGCGCGCTGCGCCGGGAGCTGTTAGGAGCGCCGAGTGGGGCACGATGCGCGCTGCGGCCGGTCCGCCCGGTACATTTCTGGGCGCTGCAAGATCAGCAGAAACCTGAGAAAGCGCCTGGAATGCGGAGCTACGATTGGCCCACCCGGGCGTGGGCTGGGGAGGGCGGGGGAGGGCAGGAACGAGGAGGTAGCTGGAAAATATGAGGGGGTGGTTCCACAGAGGGGGGCTGGCACTTGGTTCCCACCCTTGCCAGCACAGCCTTTTCCTTCTACAGGAAAAGCCGACCACCAATCACACGTCCCCGCGGTCCAAGCCCCGCACACGCACAGCGCCTGGCCGCGACCTTCCCCGGGAATTTCCCGTTTCCGATGGTCAGGTCCGACGCAATGCAGGCGGCGGTGTTCCTGGCCAAACTCCTCCGATGGCGCTGCGTTTTTTGCAGTCCCACAATGATCCGCCTCGGTCGCCACGTTCGGCGTGCCGTCTCTCCCCTCCCGCAGGGAACTCTGTGCGGAGCCCACCCGGCTTCTCCCCGCCGGCCTCGGAGAGATGCGGACTCTGGGCAGAGCTCCGCAGCTGAGGGTCCCTTGGGTTTGTTTTACGGAGTGTTACTGCGAAGCGGTGGTGCCAGGAGGCTGCCCCTCTTTGACCTACGACGGGAGCTGGACGTTTCCTTAGGGTCAGATTATTTTGAAATATGGAGAATATGGGCAACAAGCAAAGGCTCCGCGGGGCTGCGGGGCTGTCTGCCAACTCGGTGCTAACCGGGACGATTCTGAGAAGCGCGCCGCCCGCCCACCGCCCACCGCGTTCCTCCTCCCGCAGCTCCTCTGCCCGGCCTAACGCCTCCACAGGGCCACTCGCACGGCTTGCAACTTCTTCGGAAAAGGGCCTGCACCGAGGCGCAGGGCAGCAGGAGCCAGGGCGTGCGTGCCGCACCTAGTGCGGCTCCGAAGGTGCCCCCAGGGGCGCTGCGCCTCGGCGGCCGCAGCGCGAGAGCCCGCAGCCCGCGGCTCGGGTACTTAACTGCCGCGGAGCCTCTAAGGCGGCTGCAGGAGCCCGGAGTCGCCGCTGATTGGCTCTGCCCGCGGCGTTGGCCCACCCCTTCGCGCCAACGCGGATCGGGCTGCCTCCCCCCGCTACACCGCCCACCTCTTTGATCAAACCCAGCGAGGCTGCATGCTCCCCATTCTTTTGTGGCTGGTAGAAAGCAGGGGCCTCGGCGGGGTTGCCCAGGCAGTGCAATAATCCTGGGTACAGAATTAGTTAAGAGTCCCTCCCCCAGATTCAGACTCCAGCCTTCCTTTCAGGAACATAGAAGTATTTGTTCCCTTTGCTTCTCCGGATCCATTCTCCAGCTTTCCTTTTAGAAACAATGAGTTCTCTTAAACTCCTCTTTCCCATCTAAAGCTCTGCCCTTTCCCCATCTTTCAAATACATATTCTAGTCCACTAATTCTACCTTTCTGTACTACCGCTTTATTGATTGATAAACAATCAATCAATCAATAAAGCTCCGTGCTGAAGTACTGTCAAATTTCTTGTTTTTGCTGCTGTTGCTGCTACTACGGTAACTGAGATTGTTACAGCCCTATCAGAAATGCCCCTACTAGACCTGACAAACATTTTCTAGCCATGTCTTAGCAATCCTGGGCTTCCGCACCCTGCCCCTGTACCTCCCTCTCCCTTCTCTTAAACATCTTTATTACCTATGACTGTCATCTCCCTGGCCTCAGGGTGGATGCACTTGCCCTGATTCAACATTTGGGTATCGCCTTACAAGAAGAGATTCACTGACTGGATAGGATCCCAGGTTCCTAAATTTAGGGCTTTATTAGGGGAAATAATAAGAAAAGGAGGTTTTCAACATTCCTAGCAGATGTGTTTAGAGCAGGACTGAACCTCTAAGGAATTGGAAGAAAATTGTTGAGCTGGGAAGTCATCACTCTTAATGCAAACCGACCGTTGGTAAGGGTCTGAAGACATTTATTCATTAAACAGATATTTGCTCAGCCTCAGCTATGTATCAGACTATTGTAGCTCTGGAGACACAGTAATAACTAAGGCATAGGAGGTCCCAGACCTCACGTATCTCATATTCTGGTGGGAGAAACAGCCAATGAACAAATAAGCCACACATTATAATGTTAGGTAAAGAAAATTAAGAAAAAAGGGGTAGAGACTGACAAATATAGATTTACATGGCTAGTAAGGGCCTTTCTGTACAGGCACCATTTCAACAAAGAACTCCAACGAGAGAGAGAGCCAGGAGTAAGAATATCAGAATGATAGGTATAAGAGCCAGTGCAAAAATTTTAAGGCAAGGACAAGCTTAACATAGTTAGGAGAAAAAAAGGTCCAGTGTAGCTAGAAAAGAGTGATCAGGGCAGAATGTTGTAGAAGGTATGTCAGAAAAGTAGGCATGGGCCAGATCATGCAGTGCCTCTTAGGCCACTGTAAGACTATTTTACTTTATTCTGAATGCAATGAAAGATATTGGAGGACTTGAATCCATGAAGTAATATAATATGATTTGTTGTTTTTAAAGATTATTCTGGATACTGGAAACAAGACATGAGGTTGGAGGTTATTAAGCAGCACGGGCGATAATGGCTTAAACAAGGAAGATAGTGGTAAATTTATGAGAAGGGATTGGCATAGGATTACATTTTAAAAATAGAGATGGCAAGATTTGTGATGTGGGGAAAAGAAATGTTTCAAGAAAGTCTCCTAGGTTTGTATCCTTAGTAACTAGGTAGATGGTGATGTTATTTATTGGAGGAGTGGATTAGACAGCCAGAATGTGAGCTACCCAAAGTCTGCTATCTTGTGTGTCTTAATTATTAATGTATTGGGCAGTTGAGGCCCCCTCTCTGATTCCCTATGCCTCTCCATTTTTCTTCCCTGTAGCCACTTGCACTGCCTCGGCTGCTGCTGAAACAACTAGCTCTGTGTGAGCAGCAGAATTCTGCTTCTGAAGCTGACACACTGCAATAAATGGAATCTGGATTCCTCAGGCCTGCAAAAAAGTCCAGGTGAACAACACAGCCATGTGGAGGCATTAACTCAATGGATCAGCTGGAGATTGCCCAGTAGAAGATATGAGATAGGTCGAAGCCTATAGATAAATTCCTTCTCCCTTTATTCTTTTCAGGGACAAGCAACCACATGGTCTTGAGAGAAGGCTGCATCTCTTTGTGGCTCATGAAGCAGTGGCAAGCTTCCTAAGTCACCACCTTCTATTTGCACACTACCCTTCTTTACCTCACTTTTCTTTTTCCTTACTCTCAATTCCCCAGAGACCACACCTGGCATTAAAGCTTAAGTCCTGTCTCAGGTTCTCTTTTCTAGGGAACAGAAGTTGAGGCAAAGGGAATTCAAATTTTAGTTTAATATGTGTTAAGTCTAAACTATCTGTTCAAAATCCTAATGATGATGTTAATAGGAAGTTGGGCATGTGAGCCCAGAGTTCAGAGAATTGGGTAGATCAAGGTTTGACAGCCTTGACACTATTGACATTTGGCTGAATGCTTTTTGGTTGTTGTCCTCTGCATTTTCGGATGTTCAGCAGCATACCTGGACTCTACCCCTAGCTGACAGTAGAACCCAGTTGTGACAACAAAAAATGTATTCAGATGTTGCCAAATGTCTCTTAGGGGACAAAATCACCACCCCCCTGGGTACCACTGAGGTAGATGGTAGTTAAGCTAGAGTATTGAACTAGATCACTTGGCATGAAGGTAGGAAGAGAAGAGAAAATGTTCAGAGATTGTACCTCAGGATGTCTTAATTCTTAAGGGGCCAATAAAAGAAGGAAGAGTCTGCAAAGGAGACCAAGAAAGAGCGACTAGGGAGGTGAGCAAATAAGAGAGTGGGGATCTGTGGAAGCAAATGAGTAGAGTGTTTTAAGAAGGAGACAGAGGGATCAATTTTGTTGAATACTACTAATCGGATGAGTAGAATGAGGAACTTAGAACTGGCTATTGGATTTAGAAAAACTGAGCTGAAAAGAGATGGACAGAGAAGAACTGATGACAATGTGTAAAAACTCTTGGAGATTAGGGGTCAATAGAGAAACAAAACATGGAGGAGTAACTGAAAGAACATGAAGGGTGACAAGATTTATTTTTTAGGAGGAGAGCTCTTAGAATAAGTATTATAGTATGCTCTTGAGAATGATTCAGTAGAAAAGAAAAATTGTTGATGCAGTAGAAAAACTGGAACAATGTTCTTGGGAAGACAAAAGGAGAATTGGATCTAAGATCCAAAAGAAGGGGTTGGCCTTGAAAAAGACAGTTAGTCTACAAAAATGGGAGCGAGAGAGTAGAGTTCAGATGCCAGTCATTTAGTAGGTATGTTTGTGGGAGTTTGCAGACATTTACTTATGTAATCAGAAGCAATTTTCTCAGTAAAAAAGGAAGCAAAGTCACCATCTGAAAGTAGGATAGGAAGGAGGTCTTGGAAGTTGGAGGGAAAAAAAATGAGAAATAATCCAGGAAAATAGAAAAGTGAAAGGATTAAGTAATGAAGCAAAATTGCCTGGCAATACCATGTGCTCACTTGTGGTGATGGACAATGCATTTCTGTAACCAGGCCCTGAGAGTCTGAGATAAACTTAGAAGTGAGTCATGATCGAATTAGTTCTGATGATCTTTTATGATAAAATCTGAAACTAATTTTAAAAAGAGCCTCCTTTCAGGATCCGTTTCTTAAGTGTTATGTAGTGATAAGGCAAGGCATGGCATGAGAAAAGAAGTGATCTTACCAGGCAAAAATATGTCCATGTGGACTCACCTTAGATCCTGCTGAAGGCAGGGTCGCAGACAAAGCAATGGTGGTCTTATAAGTTTTGAAGTATACTTGTAAAAGGTAATATAGAACCACAGGAGGCAAGAAGAAGAGTTCTAAAGTTCACCAAGCATTTAAGATGACAATGAGTAGTATAAATGACTACATTAGCCAGGGGTCCTCTTGATGAAATTTATTATTGGGTTTATTTACAGGTGAGCTTCAGATGTCTGAAAACCCTCTGAAATTATACACACATTTTTGTTACATGTCAATAATCTTGTTTCTGAAGATGGGATTCATAATCTCAAAGAGAGATTATGCTGGAACAGTCAGAGATGAGTCTCATTCAATCGCTCTGATCTTGGACAAGTCACTTTATCAGTTTATATCTTCATCTCCTTATTTGTAAAATGTAATATCTATATCATAGGCTGCTATGAGGATAAAATACAAATCAAGTACTTATACATGACAGGCATAGGGTTAAATCTCAATAAAATGCCAGCTTCAGGAATAAAAATGACCAAAAAGTCAGGAACCATTTTTGTTAGATCTTTAAAAAGATTCACCACAGACAAAACAGGCCCTACATACTCAAGAATCAGAAAAAAGAACAAATGTAATGTCTACCATCAAGAATTTGTGCAGTCAACTTCAGAAAAGGGAAATAAATGAGGTGCGCTCTATGATTGCCCAGGTTTTTTGCCTAGAGGTGCTTTCCAGAAACTACACAGGGACAGGAAACCCAGGCAGAGCCTGGCGTTCTTACTGAGTTGAGGAGACAGAGACTGGAGTCTGGTGAGGCTGAGGTGGTTGAATGTTATGAGGAAGAGTACTGGAGATGAAGGAGCTATATAAAGAAAAAGCACCAGAAATCTGCACGGAGTCCCCTGGAGTCTGTTGCGGAACATCAAATTGCACATGGGTATGTAGGGTAACACATACCTGAGTTGGTTTAACATTCAAAAATCAATCAATGCAACTCATTCTATTAGGACAATCATAGGAGATTTTCCTTAGATGAAGAAAAGCTATTTCACGAAAGTTAACACCTACCCATGATTAAAACAAAACAAATCTTTTAGAACAACTGAAAGCAGAATTTCCTCAACCTGATAAAAGATCACTATTAAAAAACCTACAGCAAACATCACACTAAACAGTTTGAGAACAAGGTAAAGATGTGTTCTTTTCACTTCCATCCGACCGTGTATCAGAGATCCTAGTTAGTGCAATAAAGTAATAGGAAGATCCACACCACAGATTGGAGCAGAAGAAGTAAAACTGTTCTTCTCATTCATAGACACCATGATTGTGCATGTGGAAAAATCCTAAATATTCTACAAAAAAAAAGCTACTAAAAATATTAAATTAATTTAGTTAGGCTGAAGAATACAAGGTGCATATATAAAAATTAGTATCTTTAGCATTTACAAACACATCAAAACACATAAAATATTTATAGATTAATGTGACAAAATATGTCACATATAAGATCTGTTCATGAAAAACTACAAAACATTGCTAAGAGAAATTAAAGAAGACCTAAGTTCATGGAAGGGTATAATATGATCATAAGTTGGAAATCTCAATATTGTTATGATGTCACTTCTTCCCAAACATAACCTCAATCAAAATGCAAAAAGTCTTGTTCAAGAAAATTGATTCTAAAATAAAGCTGATTTGAAAACTTACATGAAACCCCACAAAAAATCTGGAATAAAAGAAGTTTAAAAAAGGACTATGTTACAGGACTAACACGACCTCATTTTAAGACTTATGATAAAGCTACAATAATCAAAAGAGAGCACTATTGATGTAAAGAGAGACATATAGATCCATAGGACAGAATAGAGAGTCCAGAAATAGACCCATATTTATACGGTCAATTGATTTTCAACAAAGGTGCCAGGGTAATTAAATGGGGAAAAGATAGTCTTCACAACAAATGGAGCTGGATCATCTGGATGACCATAAAACTTTACTCTTATCTCCCACTTACACAAAAATTACTTAAAATGGATTACAGACCTAAATGTAGAAGCTAAAACTATTTAATTTATAAAGAAAAACAAAAAAAAAGTTTACACAAACACATACATTATATGTAAAAGAATAAATTGAGACATTGAACTTTATAAAAATTTTAAAATTCTGTACTTGAAAAGGTGCTTGGTAAAAACAAAATAGACAAGAGGATGTTAAGAATAGTATAAGAAAGGGAGAAGCCAAAGAACTTACACACATTACCCATGGACGTGAACTAAGTGGGGAATTGCTGGAGGGAAGGGAGAATACCAGGTGGAGGGCGGCAAAGGGGGAAAATTGGGACAACTGTAACAGCATAATCGATAAAATATACTTTAAAAAAATAAAATGAAAGGACAATCCATAGACCAGGAGAAAATACTCATAATACAAAGACTCATATTCAGACAGATCAATATCTCTTACAACTCAATAAGAAGACAATCAACAAACAGAAACAAAAGATCTGAACGAACAATTTAGGAAAGAACACATGCTGTAAGATTCCATCTATATGGAATTCTAGAATAAGCAAACAGAGATCAATGGTTTCCTGGCATCACAGATGAGAGGATTGACTGCAAAGTACATAGGAAACTTCTAAGGTGATGGAAATGTTCTATATCTTGATTTTGGTGGTGGTTACACAGGTATATTGTCAAAACTCATAGACCTGCACACTTAAAATGGGTGCATTTTGTTGTATGAAAATTATTCCAAAATAAAATTTATTTTAAAAATACCTTATTAGCAAATAGATAATATTGATGTATATTGAGCTGACAGAAGAAGTTTAGAAACAAGTATTTTTCTAGAGCTTAACCTGAGAAGATTTCTTAAATGGCTCTGAGTTGTCTCTGAAAGGAGGAGCGTATGTACTGTGAAGGATGAGCAGAATATATCCTGCCTTACTAGGATTGTTTGGGTGGGCTCACAACTTGGAGAAAAAATTCTTTAGAAATTCACTTAAAAACTAATTGTTGAGCACCTACTATGCCTCAATCATTTTGTAATACATCAGTGACCATCCTTGCCCTCAAGGGGATCATGATCTAGTTGTGAAGACAGACTGAAACAATGCAATATGACAAAAGATTTAATGCAACAGGCAGAGGTACATCCGGTACATAGAAGAGTGGCCTCTCATGCAGCCTTGAGAGTGAGGGAAGAATTCTCTGGAGAAATAAAAAATAACAAGTAAGATGAATCCTAAAAGATAGGTAGAAGGTACAGGCATGGGAGTGCAGCATATTTTAAGGCTCTAAATGTACAAGTGAGTCCAAAGCATACTCAAAGAAACAAAAATTAGCTTAGTAGAGCTGGAGGATCAAGTATAAGAAGGTGAGTGACAAGAGGAGACCAGAGAAGTTGGCAGGAGCTAGATCACGAAGTGCCTTGTTAGTCACTCTAGTAGACTCCTCTGGTTTTCTACTGAGCTTCCAATTCTTCTTTTCTCCCTAACAAAACTCTCTTATACATTGGCCATGAGCCTGAAGGAAAGCCCACTGCTCCAGGATATCTCATCAAGAATGTGTCTGTGACCCAATCCTGGCCAAAGGGATGTGAGTGAAACGGCTTCCTCAGTGATAAGAAAGAGCCATAGAAAACTTTCTCTTCACCTTCTAAATGTACTGTCTGGATGAGTCATTGCTATACAATCCTTCTACTAGCATGAATGATTTAGCCATAACTAAAGATGTCATAGCAGAGACAAGGGAAAAAAATCTGGTGACATCATTGATTCTGAATCAATCAGCCATGAAGCCTTTCTACCATGGAACTTCCTGTTATAAAATTCAATAATTTTTTCATTGTTAAGTTAGAGTTGAGCTTGCTCATTAAATCTCAATAAAGGATTTCTCATTAAGGATTTTAAATAGGCTTGCAAAAAATTTGAATAATATTTGGAAAAATGATTTAGATGTAGGGGGTTGTGTCAATTAAAAATCTTTGTCATTATTGAAGTAGAAACTAGACCCAAAATGACTTAAACAAAAAAAAAGGGAATTTACTGGCTAAGAAAACTTAGCATTTTGGGAATAGATCCAGAGCTTCAGAAAGGGCTTTATTTAGTACTCAAGGTTGGTAACCAGAACTTATTTCTCCTCCATTTCCTCACTTTTCTTCCTCAGTACTGACTCTACTTTCAAGCAGGACTCTTTTTGTGTTCCTGGGAACTTCAGAGGATAAATGCCTCATTTCTCAAAGTAAGTCCAATTCTCTGATGACTCAAATAAAAGTTTTAGAACTGAGTCTCAGTGACTCTGTTTGGTCTGATGTGTGTTATTTATCCATCTCTGAGCCAATCTCTGAAGCCAGGAAGTTGGGATATGCTGAGTGGATTAAAGAAATAGGGCCATTCCCTAGAGATGAGATGGGGTCAATCTCGCCCAGACGGTGTGGTGGAAAACTTCAGAGTACTGGTAAAAAGATTAAGAGAGGACGACATGCTAGAACAGGAGGTGATAGAGTTAAGAATGGCTGCCAGGCCTCTCATTTGGACATCTTGGAGAGAAATTCACAAAGAGAAGAGAACATTTCAGAATGGTCAGTTAAGATAAACAATATAATTAGAGATAGTGACCAGGTGGTCTTTGGTTGTCTCGAAAACATTGTAATAATCAAGGAATGAATGGAGTTAGGGCAAGTAGACATTCTTTGTAGAATCTTGGAACTAGGGGGCAGCAGAGAGATAGAACAAATAGCTAAAGGGGTCTTTGAGGTCAAGGTTACTTTTTTTTAATGTAGGAAAGATTTAAGAATGTTGAAATGTTAAAGATAAGTGAAAAAATGTAAGGAGGGACTAGATTAATGCAGCAAGTATGCTAGGAATAATGACTAGAGGGATGCAGAGTACAGTAGAATAATTAATCTCAAAGAAGAGTAAGGGATTTATTTTTTCACTGTGATAGAAGGGAAAAAGTGAAGAATTGATGGAAATGCATTACTGAATCTGTAATGGGAATGAATTCAGGACACTGAGAGGGATACCATCTGAATATTTCTAGTTTATCCGTGAAATAGAAGATGTTACCAAGTAGAAGATGGACATGTGAAAAGAGACCATGAAAGTTTGAAGATAGTCCCCAAAAAGAATAGAAGAGAGTAGAATAGGAAAGCATATGGAACCTTGATATTTTGTCCCATATCATCCAGAAGATGAGTAGTCTACTACCAGAAATACCCAATCTTGCTCATAGTCGGTCATGGATACAATCAGAATCCATTGCCTGGGATAATATATTTCCTCACTGTTGCCCATTAGATGACCTTCCAGTTCAGTAACACTGCACTGAAAATGAAAGCTCTGAAATCCTTTCTCCCTGATCATCCTTTTCCTTCCTTGTCTACCCCCCTGCCCTCCTTCCAGGCTCCCAGTGCCAACCTGCCTTTCCTCGATGGCAGGTCGGAGAAGCCCATTCTGTCCCTGGAGAGACCTGTGCTTACACCTATCCTGGCAGGGCAATGGTGGAGGCTTCAGAATGAATGGATCACCTAAAGAAAAGCCAACTTCTCTCTTGCGAATGTTGACTGCCTTTCATAGTAATCCAAATTTGTTATTTTGGAAAAGGGTCTCTGTCAATCAGAAGGAAAAATCTGAAGAATGAAGGAATGAAAGCATCAAAATGCATGTTGAAATCAGAAACCGGGAATGTACTTAAAAATGCCAATTGTGTGTTGGTGTGATTTTTCTGTGAAAAGTTTTAGCACCTCAGATGTTGAATTGAAAAAAAGGAGATCAGCAATATTGGTTTTTAAAAAATAGTTAAAATGATATATTTGTATATAAGGTACAAAAAGATTAGAGCATCCAAACACAGATTATACTTTCCAGCCCAAAATACATAAACTGGGAATGTTTCCATCTGAAAATGTTCTGTAATAAAAGTACATCTGGCTGATGGCACAGAGCTGTGAAGCCTCTACTGCCTAATTTTCTCCATGTTGCAACAGACCCAGAAATGCTTTCAGAGGTAAAATTTGCTCCTGCTGTAAATATTCCCTTAACCAGTAACTTACTATGTCTACGTCACAAGAAACAACACTGATAAAGATTGTTGGAAAGGCCTATCATACAGGCATTTTCTAGAGCTTCACTGTCCAACACAATGACCACTAGCCACGTACAGCTATTTACATTTAAGTGAATTAAAATAAGAGTTAACTTCAGCTCTTCTGTCCATTGGCCACCTGTTAAGTGCTTCATAGTCATGAGTGGCTGGTGATTGCCATAATGGACAGAACAGATACAGAACGTCACCTTCACAGAAAGTTCCGTTGGGCAACACTGCTTTAGAGTTTCCACCTTGGGTCAGTCCAGGCCCTCGGTGAGCCTCATCCAAGGGCAGCATGGTTTGGGCCTCTCATACGATTGTTTTCAGGCTTTTAGCTTGCAGTAAGAGACATTATCAGAAAAATCCCTATAAATTCAGGAAAAGCCCTTTAAATTTTGTGAAGGACATCATTTACTATGTTCAGAGTGTCTTTTTAAATGGGATTTTAAAACTACCTAAATCTTTCCTGTCATAAAAGTAAAATATAAGTAAATAGATCCATTATGTGCCTATAGATATACCTGTATTGCATACAATTATCTTCCATCACAACTCAAATATGTGTCCTTGGCCTGAGAACGTTACTAAAAACACACTCTTTAAAACACAGCCCCTTTAGTACTCTAATCCATCACTTTGGTTATTGCTCTAAGACACTCCAGGATATGATTCCTTTGCTGTATATAACAGATTAGTCGTCACTGAGGTTTCAGTGTCATGTGACAGGTATTCAAATCTCTACTTGAGTATTAAGCTTCCAAAAGCTTAACTTATTTAATGTGTAGCTGTCGTTGGCAGTAATAGGCAGAGCAAAGGTCTGGCCTGAATTATGGCAACTGCAATGGTTTCCAGTGTGTAGTTACAATGTGTTTTTATGAATATTTATACAGTATATATTTTAAAATCCCAGTCATATAGAAGCAAAATGCTGTGGCTGTGACTTCATACAATGGAACCTTCTATCATGCTTCTCTGACCTCTTTCACTGATGACATGCAATTTGCTCATGCACTGTATTAAGCCACAAATAAATACTGTGCCTAATTATCCAGCATAGAGATAGGGATGCCATAGAATAATTGAATTCAGAATTTTCATACCAATTTTGCTTCTTCTCACAAGAAAAAAAAACTGAATATTTCTTCCTTTTATTCTCCATATATAACTCTTTACAATACTGAATACTTGCTAGGCACATGTCATTTTACTAGGAATAGGCAAAAATGCACTGTTCATACTGTCAATATGTATATAATATTCTTTGTTGAGGGGACAAGACTTAAGTGAATGGAAAATGACAGCCTCCAAAGGCAGTCAAGTTAGCAGTGCAGTTTAACATGTTCCAGTAGGTGCTTGGGAAAAACAGGAGTGGCTTTGCAGGAGTGTGATCTTTGATGGCTTTGCAGAGGGGAAGAGAAGGGTGAGATTCGAGAGGGAGAGAAAGCAAAAGCAAAGATGCAAACGTGGAAATGCACAGACCTTTCAGGAGGCAATGAACAGGTCAATCTGGTGAAAGCAGACTCAAGTGGAACAATGAAATAAGAAAACAGGCAGGAGGGAGATGAGAAACCAAGGAAGGGTCTGTGAAAAACTTGCACACTCAGTAATTCACCCTTGAAACACCAAGTATAATATCATCAATATGATACCAATTGTTTCTTGTTTGTTTTTTCTTTGTTTGTTTATTTTGCCTCAGAAGGAAAAATAAAAGCCAATTTGCAGCCAGTTTTCTGTAATATAGTAAAAGAAAGTAGGTTCATGATGGCAGTTATCATTCAACACATGATAATGAATTATTTGAAATTTTTATTTTTGTACTATACTTTATACTTTTCAAAGTTCCTTCTTACGCATAATTTTTAATCTTCAAACAAACACTTGGAAGTAGGGGAACTGAGCACTTATTATGTTACTACGATGAATACACTAACTAGGATGAATTGATATGGCCTTGACTTACTTGTCCACATTCACATGGGCAATGGTGGACCAAGGCAGCAAACACAGGCCCTTGACTCAGGTTTAATTATTTTCACTTACACTGATTTAAATCGTTACTACTTCACTTTCATACATTTGCAGCTCAGAGTCCATTTGTCACTGACTTTGGGATTTTCTCTTTAAATACCATATTCTCTAAGAAACACACTAATTACAGTAGGAGAGAGTGTTTTGAGGGAAGTATGTGATAATTAAGAAAGACTGGTCATTCTGTCTTATGGATTTGGGGGGTTTAGGATATATGCCTCTTTATCGAGGCTGGTTTGGATTCTATCCTGCCTGAAGACAAAAGGATGAACTGTTTGATGTCCTGGGGGCTTTGTGAGCTGCAATGATTCTGTGATTCTTGCCTCTGTTGGCTTAGATGACATTGTCAGGATTCCAAATCTCTTATTTAAAGTGCATCACAGAGAGATGCAGTTGGATGTAAGCAGTGTGTACATGTAGAATAACAATGTAAATATTTTATAGACTGCAGCACAACAGAATTAAATACTTTTGTTTGGACAAGTAAATCCTATCTTCAAAGCCACTGCAAAGAAGCTTATGTAGTGGGCACAATAAATTTTCCAATCACTGAACAACATTGTGGTGTTCTCATAACTCTGCATTTCTTCAAAATCTTAGCACCTTCTCAGCACCATTGGGGGTAGCCTTACCCACTGTTTTTCAGAAGAATCTTTTTTATCTTAGCAGCCTGAAAGATTATGCAACTCACCAATTTCAGTAATTAACTAATTGAAGCAGATGTGTTTGTCCTTTCTGAGCTGTTAAAGCTTTATCCCTCCTTTACTCTCTGAGCATTGCCCAGCTACTCTCCCAGTTCAGAGCAATGACCAATTTGACTCTGACCAAGTTCCCAAGGCGTCCTCATCAACACTCTCCCTCTGACCAAAGCTTACTTACTTAGAGCTTATTTTCCAACCCTCATTGTAGACTTTAATCTATGGTGTGCTCAGATCTCAGATGTCAGAAGTGTCTTAGAGACCAGAAGCTAATGAGAAATTAAGAGTGATCATCCTACACCCACTCTCAACACTCTTATTTAGTATAATACTGACAGTCCTAGACTGGGAAATCAGGCAAAATTAGATAGATAGATAGATAGATAGATAGATAGATAGATAGATAGACAGACAGACAGATAGAGATGCATACATATTAACACTTAAATCAGAAAGGAAGAAGTGAAATTGTCTCTAGTTGCAGAAAGCATAATTTTACACAGGGTTGAGCAAAAATAGGTTTACAGTTGTGAGTATGTGAAACATAGTTTATCCTTGCATTATTATTTATTAATTATTGTATTACTTTCCATATGAACAACTATAAATCTGCTTTTGCTTCACTCTGTATGTAGAATATTATAAAGACACCACCAAAATACTTTGAACTAATAAACAAACTCAGTAAAGCTGCAGGATACAAAATCAACATTAAAAAAAAAAAGCTATTGTATTTCTATACACTAACAACAAATTACCTGAAAATGAAATTTTTAAAAAATTCCTTGCATAATAACATCAAAAACAATAAATACTTAGGAATAAATTTAACCAAGAAGGTGAAAAATCTGTACACTGAAAACTATAAGACTGATGAAAGAAATGGAAGAAGGCACAAATAAATGGAAAGGTATCCTGTTTTCAGGGATTAGAAGAATTAATATTGTTAAAATGTTTATAATACCTGAAGTCATCTATAGATTCAATGAATCCTTATCAAAATTTCAACGGCATTTTTTAAAGAAATTGAAAAATGCTACAAAATCTGTAGGAAACGTGAAAGACTCTGAATAGCTAAAGCAATTTTGAAAAAGAACAAACCTAGAGGCATCACATTCCTGATTTTAAACTATATTACAAAACTGCAGTAATCAAAACAGTATTGTACTGGCATAAAAAATAGACACATAGGCCAATGGAACAGAACTGAGACCAGAAATAAACCTGCACGTATACAGTTCATTAATATCTGACAGGGACCCAAGAACACTTAACGGGGACGAATAGTCTCTTCAATAAATGGTGCTGCAAAAATTAGATAACCACATGTGAAAAAATAAAACTGAACCCCTACCTTATACCACTCATAAAAATCCATTCAAAATGGATTAAAGACTTAAAATAAGACCTGAAACTATAAATCCTATAAGAAAACACATGGAAAAAGCTCCTTGACAGTGGCCTTGGCAATGACATTTTGGATGTGTCACCAAAAGCACAAGCAACAAAAGCAAAACTCAACAAGTGGGACTACATCTAAATATAATAAATCTCAATGGCATTTTGCAAAGTGAAATAAGTCAGGCAGAGAAAGACAAATACCATACAATTTCACTTATATGTGGAATCTAAAAAAAACAAAAATGAACAAACTCATAGAAACAGAGAATAGAGGAGTGGTTACCAGGGGCTGAGGAGGTAGGAAAAATAGTGAGATGTTGGTCAAAAGGTGTAAACTTCCAGTTATAAGATGAGTAAGTTCTGGGATGTGCGTAATGTATAGCATGATGACTCTAGTTAGCAATACTGTATTGTTATGCTCAGAACTTCCTAAGAGAGCAAATCCTAAAAGTTCTCACCACGCACACATGAAAGGTAACTCTGTGAGGTAATGGATGTGGAAACTAACATTATTGTGCTAATCACTTTGCAGTATATACATTTATCAAATTTATCACACCGTACACCTTGAACTTCCACAGTGTTATATGCCAGTTATACCTCAGTAAAGCTGGAAAGGGAATAGAGAGATTGAGTGCCCTCATGTTTTGTGCCCTCTGTTCTCTAGCCCTCCCAGTCTCCTCTTCCAATGTTCTTGCCCAATTACCCATTTCTTGCTTCCAAATGTCAAATCATTTCTGATATAACCTCCTATCTACTGCCTCACTCTCAAAAGACGCCTTTACCGTTTACTTTGCAGACTGCTGGAGGGGAACTCCCGTTCCTTCCTGATACCCAACAAATAGCTGCAGTTGGCCACATCTGTGCCTTCTCTTATCTGAGGCCAATGTTGTTTCCGGAACTTTCGCTCCCCCACCCCTCACCTTCTCAGGAAGTCACCATGCAGTACTGTAAGAGAGTGAACAGAAGCCTCAGAATTTGGGGGGTGGGACTAAGTGGAGAACAGTCATTTTCCTGAGAGATGCCTGATTTCTTAGTTATGAAAATGGCTATGGCCACTCCACATGCCAAGGAGATGGGAAGGGTTTTGACTATAGAATGATGATGAAAGAGCTTACGGGGCCCACGTGAGATTCTGCATGTGGTCAGGACCAGTCACCACACTGCCACGGTCAGGGTTTTAAAATAAGGTGGAAGCCATTTGGGTGAAAGAGGTACATGGTTTGAAAGAGAGCAGAAGCACCCCACCAGCCTGCCATGAGGTTGGGTGTGTAAGAAGGTGTCACGTGTTTCTGAATTAGGAACTGAAGAACACTGCAAACCAGGCATGGGTGAATGGGAGCTGCTGGAAAAGCTAAGCTGTAAACTTATGCTTTCTAAAAGATGGTACTTCTGATGGGCAAATTCTGAAACTAGCCTGGTTTGGCAGGGGAAGGCAGGACTATGTGTTTTGGGGTATTTTAAAGGGAGTGGGACTTAACAGCAGAAACCCACCATTAATCTAAATCTGTAAGACCTTTGAAAAACAAAGAAAAATAAGCAATACATAACTGATGTGTGTATGTGTTTGGATTCAAACTTACACCATGAACAAAGCAATATAAGAAAAGTATTTCAAAAATGAAGTCAAGGAAAATCATATATTTTAAGTCACAAAAAGAAATCCCTGGTCTAAACACTATGATGGCATAGTCATGGTAATAATGTCCCTTGCTTTGCCGTAACTGGATCAATTGACATTACTACTTTGCCAACTCCTGTGAAAATCTCTATATAGAGGAAATACTGCCTTCGAGCTAAGTGTCGCTGGTTCGACCTTCCAGTCAGGGCACATCAGAGAAGGAAAACTCTGACTCCAAAAAACCTCCGCTGCCTTGCGGCATACCTCTTCAGGGGAAAGGCTAAGGGAGTAAACCCCGACAGAAAATCCGGAGCCGGAGTCCCTAAGGCGGTTTGACGTTGTAGTCAACACCGGCAACTCCTGCGGCGCACCTGAAGCCAAGCTGTATTGACTCCGTCTTTCCCTTGGACCCTTCAGCTGCGAAGAGAGGGGGGGTCTGCTGCATGGGCAACAGCAGACCCTCCATATCACCCTGCCCAGGCTCTGTAGCTTCAGCTTCACTGGAGAGGACACTCCAGCGTCATCGCAAGATGTCGATTCAACACGGGAGGAGACAGATACCGTGTCACTCCCGAGTCGGACTGCACAGCCATTCTCGGCGGTGCAGATAGACTCTTAAGAAGCTACGCCATCGTCTCTCGAGACGGACGGCTGCCGACGACGACGGAAGACTTTTGAATGAACAATTCCTTTCTTTTTCACCAAACTCTGGTATTGAGAGTTACGCTTTTTGGTGGCGGGCAATCGGGCCCCTCATAACCGAACAGCCTGAGGTTCTTTTTCAATACCACCTTCATTATCTTGAATTTCCAATTTCCCCCTTAAGTAGATCCTTCTGGGAGGCTTTCCCTCTCTAAATCCTTTGTGTAAAAAGGCCAACCTTGGAAAGAAGACATATTTACACATATTTATACATATGTACACATAGATGTAGGTTACACAGATTGATTGATTGCCTGCTAACGTACCAACACACCTATGAACTGGTGTTAAAATACAAATCTGCCTTATTAAATATTAAAAAGATGTAATTAATACTTATAAAACAGGTTTAACCCTTTGAGTGCCAACATCACTGTGAGCAACGCTGGCAAATTTTCCCAAAAGTGCCAGTGTCGCTCCCAGCGACTCTTTTTTTGATGGCTATAAATGTAAATAACAATGCAATAATTTGCATTTTATGTTTTGTTCTCTTTTTTTGTACCTCAAATTATATAGTGATATAATTTTTTCTCATGTTGATCCAAATTTCGAATTACACATGGCACTCAAGGGTTAAGGCATTAAAAACTTTCAGTAAATTGTCACATACTCAGGTTCAGGTTTAATGAATAAAACATATCTTTGAATCCCTCAGGGGCCTCTACCTTATCTTATTCCATGCCCCCTGCCCTCTGCCCCCTGCCCCCTGCCCAGAGGTAATTTCTCTTCTGACTTTTAAGTTTGTTTCATTTTCTTGCTTTTTAGTATCGCGTTTTACTTAAAAATTTTACCGTGTTAATAATTTTTAAGTGTACAGCTCAATGGCATTGAGTACATTTACATTGTGTACAACCATCACCACCATCCTGTCCAGAACTCTTCATCTTGCTAAACTGAAACAGTACCCATTAAGCAATAACTCCCCATTCTTCTTTCCCTGCCACCCCTGGAAACCACTATACTTTCTGCTTCTATTCATTTGACTATTCTGGGTACCTCACACAAATGGAATCCTACAGTATTTTTCTTTTTGTGACTGGCTTGCTTACCTTAGCAAAATGTCCTCAAGCTTCATCTATATTGTTGCATGTGTCAGAATTTCCTTCTTTCTGAATGCTGAATAACACTCCATTGTATGTATATTCCATTGTATGTTTATTTGTCTGTTGATGGACACTTAGGTTGCTTCCACTTGGCTGTTGTGAATAATGCTACTATAAACATGGATCTATAAATATCTCCTTGAGATTCTGCTTTCAATTCTTACCGGGGTCTATGTTTAATTTTTAAAATAAAATGCATCCTATTTTCCATTGTGCCTTCATCGTTTTACACTTCTACCAACAGTGCACAAGTGTTCTGATTTCTTCACATTCTCTCCAACACTTGTTATTTTCCGTTTTAATTTGCTTTTGTCTTGTTTTGTTTTTATATACCCATACTAATAGATGTAGGATGGGACACCCGTTGTATTTTAATTTTTATTTCTCTTATTATTAATGGTTTGAAAATCTTTTCATATTCACTATTCTCTAAGTGAATACCTGCAAGTCTTTGCTTACTTTTATTTTTAGTTGTCTTATGCATATTGATTTGTAAGAGTCCTTACAAATCAATTTTGTGTGCTGAATATTAATCCAGTTTAACTACTATACACTTCTTTTCCCAGTTGTGGCTTGATATCACCTTCTTTATTTTTTTAATATGTTTTATTGATTATACTGTTTGAGTTGTCCCAATTTCCCTTCCCTCTGCTCCCCTCCACCTGGTGACACACCCTCCCTCCAGTTGTCCCCCCCTTTTAGTCCATATCCATTAGTTGTGCATATAGTTCTTCTCAGCCTCTTCCTGTCTACTCCATTTCCTCCTACTATGCTTCTTAATTCCTGTACCATCTCCCTCCCTTACCCCCTTACCCCTCCCTGCTGACCTCCCCCCAATATGTTCCCCATACCTATAGTCCTTTTTCCACTCTCGTTGCCTATTTAGTTTGCCTTTGTTTCAATTCCCTAGCTTCTGTTATTGGTTCTTGTGTTGAAGTTTTCATTGTTTTGACCCTCCTTTTTCTAAACTAGCCCCTTTAACATCTCATATAATAGTGGTTTGGATCTAATGAACTCTTTCAGTTTTATTTTGTCCTGGAAGCACTTTTTCTGCCCTTCTATTCTGAATGACAATTTTGCTGGATAGAGTATTCGTGGTTGTAGGTTTTGGATTTTCATTACTTTGAATATTTCTTGCCAGTTCCTTCTTGCCTGCAGGGTCTCCCTTGAGAAATCAGATGATAGTCTAATTGGGACCCCTTTGTACATGATTCTTTTCTTCTCTCTTGCTGCTTTTAAGATTCTCTCTTTATCTTTAATTTTTGACAATTTGATTATAATGTGTCTTGGAGTTGTTCTCCCTGAGTCCAGTTTTTCTGGAACTCTCTGTGCTTTCTGGACCTGTAAGTCCATTTCTTTCCCCAAGTTTGGGAAGTTCTGCTTTAATGCTGAATTTTTATTAACAGAAATTCTTAATTTTAAAATATATAATTTAATAAATAGTTTTAAAAAATAACTTGTAGTTTTAATTGTATAAAAACTTCTCTACCCAAGGCAATATATATATATATATATATATATATATCTTGAGATGTCTTAAACGTTTTATATTCTTAAATTTCACATTTAAGTCCTTGATCTCTTTACAATAAATTTAGTTTATAATATGAAATAGAAAGCCAGTCTCATTTTCTATACGTAGCATATCATATTGTTCAAGTAATCCTTATTTTAAAAAAGACCTTATTTTTCCCATTGAACTACTGTGAAACTGTTATGCATCAAGCATAAATATATTTGTGGGTTTATTTTTCTATACTTAAGTCAACCTTGCACTATAATTGTTTAATTCCTATAGCTTCCTATAAATTCTAACATCTTTTTATTTCTCAGTAGTGTCCTGACTTTTTTGGCTTTTTGCTGATTTGTGTACATTATGTCAAATTCCATCAAAAATAAATAAATTAAAAACCTGAAACTCATAAATACTGTGGGACTTCTGTTTGCTTTGAATATAAAGATCAGTCTGGGGGAACTGGACATTTTAATGATTATCTCATCTATACACAAGTAAATGTCTTCACTTACTTAGGTCCTTAATATCTTTCAATAAAAGTTTATAATTTTTCATCATAAAAATTTTCAATAACTTCATTAGATTTATTTGTAGCCACTTTGTCTTTTTATGCTATTGCATAAAAATATGCAATTTTTTAATTGCATATTTAATTTTATTTTTTAAATATAATTATTGATTTTACTATTACAGTTGTCCCAATTTTCCCCTTTTGCCGCTCTCCACCTGGAAACCCCCATTCCCCCCTTTAGTTTACATTCATGGGTCATACATATAAGTTCTTTGGCTTCTCCATTTCCTGTACTGTTCTTGACATCTCCCTGTCTATTCTATACCTACCAATTTGTACTTCTTAATCCCTGCATCTTTTTCTTCATTCTCCCTCTTCCTCCTCCCAATTGATAACTCTCCAAATGATCTCCATATCTATGATTCTGTTTCTGTTCTCCTCATTTAGTTAGTTTGTATTTTAGATTCAATTGTTGATAGTTGTAAATTTATTGCCATTTTAATGTTCATGGTTTTGATCTTCCTCTTTTTCTTAATTTATCCCCTTTAACATTTCATATAATAATGGTTTGGTGATGATGAACTCCTTTAGTTTTACCTTGTTTGGGGAGCACTTTCTCTGCCCTTTCATTCTTAATGATAGCTTGGGATAGAGTAATCTAGGTTGTAGGTCCTTGCTTTTCATCACTTTGAATATTTCTTGCCAGTCCCTTCTAGCCTGAAAAGTTTCTTTTGAGAAGTCAGCTGACAGTCTTATAGCAACTCCTTAGTAGTTAACTCTCTTCTCTTGCTGCTTTTAAGATTCTCTCCTTATCTTTAACCTTTGGCATTTTAATTATGATGTGCCTTGGTGTAGTCCTCTTTGGGACCACCTTGTTTAGGACTCTTGTTTGGGACTCTCTATGGTTCCTGAACTTGTATGTCTATTTCCTTCACCAAATTAAGGAAATTTACTTTCATCATTTTTCAAATAAGTTTTCAATTTCTTGCTCTTTGAAAAAAATAATTTATTTGTTTGTTTATTTATTAATTTATTTTTAGAGAGAGGGGAAAGGAGAAAGAGAGGGAGAGAAACATCACTGTGTGATTGCCTCTCACTTGTGCCCCCAACTAGGGACCTGTCATGCAACCTAGTCATGTGCCCTGACTGGGAATCGAACCAACAACACTTGACTCACAGGCTGACACTCAATCCACTGAGCCACAGCAGCCAGGGCCAATTTCTTGCTCTTTCTATTCTCCTTCCAGCACTTTTATGGTTCAGGTGTTGGTTCATTTGAACATGCCTCAGAGGCTCCTTAGCCTATCTTCATTGCTTTTTTATTCTTTTTCCTTCTTGCTGTTCTGATTGAATTTTTTTTTCTTTTTTATATTTCAAATCATTGATTTGATTCTCAGCTTCATCCACTCCACTGTTGGTTCTCTGTAAATATTTCTTTATTTCACTTAGCATAACCTTCATTTCTGTCAGGGTCTTTTTTATGCTGTTGAAGAATCCAATGAGTTCCTTGAGCATCTTAGTAACCAGTGTTTTGAACTCTGCATCTGATAGATTGTTTATCTCTATTTTTTCTAGTTCTTTTCCTGGAGTTTTGTTCTGTTCTTTTGTTTGTGCCATATTTCTCCATCTCCTCATTTTGGCAGCCTCCCTGTGTGTTTCTATGTATTAGGTAGAGCTGCTTTGACTCTCTGTCTCAGTAGCATGGCCTATTGTGGAAAAGTGCACCAGTAAGTTGGATGGGGTGGAGCCTTAGGAAATCACCAGGGTGGGGAAACCCAAGTGAATCTTGTTGATGGAGTTTCAATATGGAATATGGTGTTGCCACTCTGTGGCTCGGTGTGGGGGCGGGCTCAGAAAGGGGACAATGCCACTGCCTGGCTTCTGGAGTCTTGACCAAGAAGAAGCTGTCCCCTGGCATTCACCCTGATGCCACACACTTCAATTTCTCCCAATATGCCACTGGTGCCCTTCTAACTGCTATCCTGGGCTGAAGCCCAGAGGGAGTGAGCCTATGTAAGTCCTAAGTCCATTGCAGGCCCTTTAAGAGGGAACATATAAGAATTCCACAGTTTCTTCCACTCTTCCAACTCCCTCTGTTTTTCACAGCCCAGAGTTATGGGAACTTATTTTATGGGCACTGGATCCCTGGGCTAGGTGGTCTGGTGTGGGACTGGAATCTCTCACTCCTGAGGTATCCCTCCTGACCTTTATCCACCACGTGCGGGTGTGGGACCATCCATTTCACATTTCTGCCCCTCTCCAAGCCTCCTACCTGTCTGGATGATATAGCTTCTTTAATTCTTTGGTTGTTGGGCTTCCATACAGCTCAATTTTCTGATAATTCTGGGTGATATTTGTTTTGTAGTCTAGTTGTAATTTTTGCTGTGATTGTGCGAGGAAGGGAGCCATGTTTACCTATGCCTTTATCTTGACTGGAAGTCAAAAATGATACTTTTTTAAAGTATAAAACTTCTCACTATTGCTGGAATAAAAAATGCAATTGATTTTTTATGTTTATTTGTACTAAACTTGCTAATTTCTCATTTAAGGTTTTCAGGTTGAAAATAAAGCTCTTGCAGATTATAACAGTTTTGTTTCTTCTTTTGAAATTCTTACATATCTTATTCCTTTCTGTTGCCATTTTGTGCTATGTTTCCAGTATAATGTTAACTAGAAGTCATGATTGGGGTTGATTTTAATATTACTCCACAATGATAATCTTTGGTATATATATCTAAACATTACACTTTATCAGGTTAAAGAATTTCTCTTCTAATAATAGTTTCCTAGTAGTTTCTGCAATAAATAGATGTTGAATTTTATTTATCATGTTTTTGCTTCTTTTGAGATAATTACAATATCTTCCTTTTTGAATCTATTAATCTGGTGAATCTAATTTTCTTTATTAAACTACCCTTGCCTACTTCAAATAAACCCGTGCTTGCTGGTTTTGTTGTGTTATTATTTTACTTTGAATTTTAAAATTTCTATTCATGAATAGATTGGTTTGTAATTTTTCTTTTTCATACTGTTCTTTACAAGGTCAGGTATCAAGGTTATGCTAGCCTCATAAAATGAATTAGGAGTCTTTTGTCTTTGTGTGTGTGTATCATGAACAATTTTGTGGGACTGAACTTTTTCATTAAATTTTGGTAGAGTGAAATCATGTAAGCCTGGTGGGGTTTTTTTGCAATAATTTTTAATTATTAATGTGATAATCATGATAAGGTAGTAAGGTTATTAAAGGTGTCTATTTCTTAAATTATTTTTGGAATATTTATATTATTCTTAAAAAATCTAGATTTTTTCAAGTTTGTCATATTGAGCTTAATAGTATCTTCTCATTTTCAATCCTGTAAAATTTCTAATTATACCCCTCTTATTCCAAATATTGTTTATTGTCTTCTTCCTTCTCTATTTGATCAATTGTCCATCAGATTTGTCAATCTGTTAGCTTTTCCAAAGAACCAATTTTATGTTTGTTAATCCACTATACTATATGTATCCTTTCTATTTCATTAATATCTGCTTATTATTCCTTCTTATATCTCATACTTTCCAATAGAGTTCTTTTTCGTCTTACTGAAGTGCATTCTTTAATGCAGGTCTTCTGAAATTGAACTTACTGTTTTCATTTGAAAATGTCTTTACCCCTTACTCTTGAATATATTCTAAGTTAGCAATCATTTTCTTTTGGCCTTCCATTAGACTATATTTTGGGTTTGTTGGGAAGTCCAATGTTGGTCTTATTGTTGCTCCTTTAAAGTTAATATGTCTTTATTTTCTTTTGATGCACTTAAGATTTTATTTTCTCTGTCTTTAGTTCTCTGCAGTTCCTCTCTAATGTGTCCAGGTATAGAATTATTTTGCCTATTTATCTTGTGTAAGTTACTTAGGTATTTTGAATATGTGGACTAATATCCTTCATCAGCCTTTTTCTCTTCAAATATTATCTGTCTCATTTGCTTTGTGCTTCTTTTGGAACTATATTCTCTAACTTCCTTTACCTCTCTTTCATATTTTCCAACTTTGTCTTACTATATTACATTCTGTATAATTTCTATTAATCCATCTTCTAATTTACATTTTTCCCCTTCATCTGAGTTATATCTGGGGTAAATATCAACCATTTAGTTTTATTTCTGGTTTTTATGTCTTTCTGTTCTAGAATTTTATTAGTTCTTTCTAATCTACTAGATCAATTTTTATGATTTTAAGCACTAATGGACAATCACAAGCTTTCATATTTTAAGTCAAAATAAGGCATAATTATTTTATAATCTCTATCTAGTAATTTCAATATCTGAAATCTGTATAGGTTTGTTCCTGCTGTTGGTCATTTCTGCTGTTTATCATTTATATTACCTTGGGTTTTTGTTCTTAATTGTGTTTTACATGTGTATTTTTCACTATCCTTAACAAAGGTGTTCATGGGTTTTTTTGTTTTGTTTTGTTTTGTTTTTTCCCTGAGGCCTAAAATAAAGGACATCTTCATCCAGGATGTATTTCTGTTTTCTTTTTTCCAGAATCTGGGGAGCATTACCATTCTAGGTTCACTTTAACCAAGTACACTGCCTTGGGTTTTCTGGACCACCTTAGATAGTACCAGTCCCAGCTGCAATTCCTTGAAAAGAGCATCTTGTATCCACAATATCCCAGGAATGTTTGTTTCTCTTGCATTTGATCCTTTTTCCCCATCAGCACCTGTGCAGCTTTTCCTGGGGGTTGGACTTGGACTAGGCTTACTTCTTGTTCCTCTGATGTTGTGTTCATTTGGATCCTAGCTTAATAGAAGGAAGGAATTCCCATTAAACTTCCCTCCTGGCGTGAGACTAAGTTTTTGACCTATTTCACCTTCACCCCTATGTCTGCCAAAACTGAAGCCCTGGTTTGCTAGGATCAAGAATGCTCTCAAAGCAACTTTGGAGCTCTGCTTATCTCTTTTCTTCTCACTTGCCCTGAAATTTTCCCTGGTGTTGATTACTATCCTGTCAGCAATTTTCACTTTTAAGTACACTTATTTTATATTGTAGCCAAATTTTTCATTGTATTTAATGGAAGGGTTGGTTCAAATAACCTAACATGTCATAGAAATTGGAAGGAATCATGTTTTTCTCACTACTGCCTGAAGAACAGAATAAATTAATTCTTAAATGTTCCTTCAGAAAGGTTATTGCTCCTGAAAATCAATTCTGTAGGAAAGATATCTCTCAAAGGAGGAAGACAAATAAATAGGAAATAGATTATAAAGTCTCTGATTTTGAATGTAGCCTTATAATATATGTGTGGTTAATAAGTGTCAATGGAAGAGGGGGCAGAAAAAAAAGAAAGGAATGAATGAACAAAGAAAGAAAGGAAGGAGAGAAGGAACAAAATGGAAAGAAAAATTGGTGCAACTAGATATATTCATCTCCCACTTAAAAGCCTGATACAGATTGTAGACTAGAACCAAAGCTGCCAGTGGCCTTATGCTATTATTTAGTGCTGAAAGCAAAGTACTGTATCTCAATAAATGAACCATATCACATCACAATTCTCTCCTGGTATTCTAAGTGTTTGTAAAGTGCTTATGTAAAGCTTATTAAATGTGCTTGCAAATCTAGAATATTGAGTTAATTACAACAATGAAATGCAGGCAAGGTAGATGGAAGAATTTCCTGGTAGTGAGTATTGTTAAAATAGGAAACACAAGCAGTAGGTACAATTTCCTTCACAGACAGGATTTAAGCTTTTTGATAATTCTGATTCTCTCTAAATAGGTAATAAAATCAGTATGCTTTTGCAGAAAGAATAGGAATGGGCAAGATTCTCCTGGAGTTTCACTCTAACCAATGATTCTAGTAATCTGTTTGGAAATCAATGGCTGATCCTCAATTTGGGTCAAAAGGAAATCTTCCTAAGACACTGTGAAATTGTTTTTGTAGCTATGGATAATGGAAGAGACTTCTGTCATTTGTCATCAGCTCAAATTGCATTGTCACTAAGGCTGTTGCACCAAAATGCTATTTTAAAGAGTCTTAAACAACCATTTGAACAAGAAGATAAGATCAGCTTACATTCTGAGATTCTCTGAGTTCTTAGGTCTCTGAGTTATAATAACACAATGTCTCTTTTGCATGTTTTCCTGGCATTTCCTTCACTGTTTGGGCCTGCAGTTATTGTTGGGAAGGGTTTTGGTTTTGATCAACGAGTTCTTTCTGCAAGAAGGCTGTTTTCAGACACCTGGGAAATACCTTGTTTCTGGAAACCAGAACACTTTACTACCAGTATGTTAGAATTTCAGTGTCATAAACAGGTTTCAAAAACCTTTGGTCCTGAGAGGCTTTGCATGAAACTTAAAATCTGCATTCACTCCAAGACATTGAGGCTTTCCTCAATATGTAAAAGCTACTATATAGGTGTCCCTGACTCCAGAGGCAGATTTAATGGCAGGTGCACCGGGCATGCGCCCTGGGCCCCAACTTCTGAAGGGCCCCTCAAAACCATGTATTTTTATTTTCCCTGTCTCTCACTTTTTTTAAGGGGCCCAATATTTTCTTCTGCACCCGAAGCCTCAACCGACCTTAATCCACCTCTGCCTGACTCCCATCTCTCTCTTATCTAATCTGTTCAGCAATCCACAATCAGATTAATGTTCTTGAAGAACTTCTGAGCATTCTTAATTAAGACTATCTGTTGGTTATCTCTGATTTTTTGAGGTTTCATGCATCCAATCTTATTCTTCACTTCTGCTGCTTGGCCCCCACTTGCTACCTCCCCCAAGATGGTTTCCCCAATCTTCCACTCCCACACCATGTTCACCTTCACTTCCCACATTTTCTCCCCTTTTTTAGAAAGGGATAGATGCTGCTTCAAGACTTCCTTGATCCCTTCTACTTTCCATCTCTGCACCTCTCCTCTCTACATCCCACACTGACTCCCATGGCTCCCTTAATCAGAACCAGAATTGCCCTCTCTGATTCTTAGTTATCACCCTGATCAGTACCTTAAAACATCAGTCTGCAGATGAATGGAGTAAATATTTACCACCTCCTGCCTTCTCTTTCCCATTCTTATCTCTCTGTATAATAATAATAACAATAACAATAGTAACAACCATTAAGTGTTCAAATTGCTTTTTAAATCCTTGCCACATCTCATTTTACTAATGAAGAAAGCAAGATTCAGCAAAGTTGAGTTCTCCTATGTGACTCAGCCGCACAATCGAGATTCAAATCCAGAAATGTCTGGCTCCAAAGCCATTATACTTTACGAATTTTTGATGACAGGAGAAATTTACTCCCCTCCATCTCTTTCTTTTCCTTCTTTCCAAGAGAACCTAGTAGATAATTTAGTTATTTAAGATCCAATGTGATATAGAAGAAAGACACAGGCTTTGAAACCCCACAGACCTGAGTTGGAATTATGTCTTCAAGACTTACTAGTGGACTGGTTTTGGGGAAGATGACTTAACCTCTCTGTCCCTTGATTTCTTCATCTCCTAAAATGAGGTTGCAATGTCCTAGAACCCAACACACAGCCTAGTATATCACAGACATTCAGTAAGTATATGCTGATTTATTTTTTCTGCTCTTTCTTTCCCTTATTTTTTTTCTTTCTCTTGTTCTTTCTTTTCCATTATTTTCTTTGATTCTATCAGAGATTGACCAAAATGTCCAGTGCCATTGAGGGACAACTGGGGGATTTTGAATACGTAATATTTATTGGTATAATAGAATTATTGTGAATTTTTAGATATGATCATTGTACCATAGTTACCTTTTTAAAAGTTTTTTTTTTAAGATACATACTGAAATATTTATGGATACAGTGATATGATGTCTAGAATTTGCTTTAAAAAACCCAGTGAAGTTGGGGGTCAGGGGACAAGAGGGAGTAGAGGTATAGATGAAACGAGAGGCTTGACTTGATAATTATTGAAGATGAGCAATGGGTGCATAGGTACTTATTATACTATCAGTCTCTACTTTTGTGTATGTTTGAAAATTTCCAAAATAAAATATTTGCTAAAATGCAGAAGGTTCAGGCCTCAGTAGCTTCCTCATCTTCAACAAAGTTCCCAATTCTCCCAAATGATGTTCTGGGCAGCTTTTCTCCTTTCTTTCCCCAGATCCTCCTGGGTTATTCCAGACTCCATGCTAGCAGAACACTAGCACACTGCCTCAACCCCCACAGTTGGCATTTGGACAAAAATCCCTTCCTGACCCCAGATGGCATCACAGCTTCTTCAGTCTGATCCTGTCAGCATATTTTTTCCAGGCACCTGATTCCTGGATGTGGCAGCAATAAAACCAACTGAGATGGTTTGGCTGGCCCCTCCGGAGCAGGTATTTCCCATTCTGATGCTGTCAGCCATCCGAACATGCTGCTTCCAAGAGCTCCTAAATAACAGCAGAGTAAGAATTTCACAGACTGCAGTGTATGCTTTTAGACTTCTGGCCAGAGTGTTCCTGAGGGATGGAGAGCCACTAGGGTAGCCGATATACTAATATTACTGATTATTAATGAAAAATCTAGTGCAAACAAGCAAATTTACAGGTTGCATTTTATTAAGAAGCTGGCATGAGTTAGGGGATAAAAAGAAAAGAGCAAGAACATAGGAGTTTATTTTCTCTGCTATTGGTCACTCTATGGACTCTTCTGGTTAAATGTATATCAGACTCCAGTTGGGTTAAAGTAAAACAAAAACAAAAACCTGAGTTATCACAGTGTTGGTGATTTCATAAGAAACCAACAGAACTGATAAGATCAGACAGATGGGGACTGGTGACTTCAGGGGGTGGTTCTGGGTAGTGCTTCATGAATGGCCCTTGAGGGTTTTTGGGTGTTTTCTGTGGTGTCACATAGTCACTGGATATGTTGGCTACTTAGTCCCTCCCACTGTGCTGTGGTTTACTTCTCAGTCACAAGACAAAAATCCCAACTTCCTTCATTCTATAATAATGCTTTCAAGATGCAAGACTTGGAGAATAGGCTTTCCAATTACTTTTTCTGAGACAAGGATTCACCCTTGCTTCCATCACTATGCATCACTTTACACTTTCCAAGTGCTTCCGATCTCCTGTCTCACTTGAGCTTCACACTCTGTGATGTAAGGTGGGTACCATTATTCCTATCTGACAGTGCCAACTTGGAATACTTGGGCTCAGAGATGTGGCGATGATGTGACTTGTCCAAGATCACACAGCCTGGGTGGTACAGCTGGGACAAGGTTCTAAGTCTCTCATCATTTATTCCATGCTTTTCCGCCTGCAGCAAAATAAACATAGTGTTATTATGCTCAAAACCATCAGGGTTTTCAAGGAAGTGGACTACCAGGTGAGGGGAAGGGGAGGGAATGGCTCAGAAGCAGGCCAAGGAGACTTGTCTTAGGCTCCCCCACTGTGTTCTTACCTGACAATATCCAGGCAGCAGTTACCACTGATAATTACACTACAGTGAAGAGAAGAACAATAATGATAATGGTCATAGATGACTCTGTCCCCTGTGCAGTGCTGAATGTAGCACATGCTTCCCTCTCCACCAGGTAGTGACAACCCTTAAATGAAACAAAGATGCAATAACAACATGGTATGTCTCTAGCCCTGGTCTAGCAATTACTGTGCTTTCTCATTAATCTAGATGCAATTTTCCTGCTGCAAACTTTCCTCCCTTTTTTCTTCCCTCCCCTCCTTTCTTTTGTGAACATATATTGATTAACTGCCTTGTATAGGCACTGGGCTGGGCCCTGAGGATACAGCAGTGAACACTGCCCTCCATCTGTGTACCACAATATACTCATTTCCAACTTGGTCACTATTTTCTGCCAGAATGGCTGCTTCCTTCCTTCCTGCTACTCCATTCCCCCATTCTTTCACAACACTTCTCAAAAACAGCTTTCTCCGGTACGTTTTGGCCTGCCTGCCCACCTCATTCCCAGCAGAGCTCTAGCACTTTGACTCAAAATGGCACGATTTTCATTTTGATGCTGAGTAAAATGACTCATACAAAGAGTTTCTCCAGGTGGTTTTCTTGACTCTATTACTATACATCTGTGTAACTTTAAACAAGTCACTTCAACTTCCCGAGTATCAGTTTCACTCATTGTAAAATGGGGATGATAAAATCTGCCTGAATTACATAGAAGATTGTGGATGCTAAAGCCAATGGAAAAATCCAAAAGATAGTTCACAGTCATTGGTTTAATATTTATGGGAGTTCTATGAAATGTAAATCATTAATCCAGGCATAGATAGTATACAAAACAGTGCTGTCAAAGACTTATATATAGTTTGGGAGAAACCCGTGATATAAGGCCATGAAAGATGCTATAGAAGTTAAGAAGAGGAAGGTATAAATTCTGATTGGGGAGCTCAAAGATGGTGTCATAAAATAAGTGGCATCTGAGATGGGCAAAATAAGACCAGTGTGACTAAGATGTGTGAGGGAGGAAGAGGTGGAAAGGCAAATTTGTAGAAGGGACACCAAAGCAAATGGGTGGGCTTGAGAAGGCAGTGTCATGCAAGATCCCAAGTAACATGTGGTTTAGTTTGGCTGAAATATAAGTGTTTCAGGAGAGTCATCCAAGATAAGTCCAGAAATGTGGATTTGCAACAGGTTTGCTGTATGCTGGGCTTCAGAGTTTCAACTTTACCTGAGAAACCATGTAGAACCACTGATGTCATTTGTGTATGGAAGTTCTCAAATCCAAGGAAGTGCTTTTGGAAGATTCCTATAGCAGCAAAGGAGAAGATGGTCTGGAGATGATGATGCTAACAAGGTACAAGTTACAAAGTGTAGCAACAGTTTGCTCCCATTGGTTTGTACTAAAATCTGTATCTTCTTGTAAATGGGCTTTCTTCCTCTGTATCATCTCACAAGTCCCTTGTACTCACCTTGGCACATGTAGAGAAGCATTTATCTTAACTATCTGATGGCCGAGTTCCAGTTCTCTGTCTCTGCACTGAAGCCCAGGCAGTTGCTGTGTTGGCAAAAGATTGTGGGGAAGAGACCCAGCACCTGTAAGCTGAAGACTAGTGTGCACCTTGCCTCCTCCCACTGTTTCAGTTCAGGTTTGACTCACAGACACTTGCAGCTTCACAGTCACTTACAAACAGAGATGGTAGGGACAGCCGCCAGAGATAGCATCTGGCAGCACTCTAAGCAGATGTTCCAGCCACTGGGGTATGGAGCCTGAGACGCTGACCAGCATCTGAGAGTTTGAATGCTTTACTTGCTCTGTAAAAACAGAACCTTCTGGGTTCATTGTAAGACGAGAATAACAAAAAATGCCTTGTTTACTGATAAAATCACAGGAGATCGTGACTGTTAGAGCATTCCACTGGCAGAGAGTGAAGAGCTTATTTACTAGTCTCAGAGAATAAGAGCAGGCACAGAGCAACAATGTGTTGTTTGCTTGTTTGTTTGTCGTATGGGGCAAAAGACATGATGCTTGTGAACCTTAAAGCCCCACTAGTCAATGGATGGTTACATAAACTGTCTACTTTGTGAGCTGGACCTAGAAAACTACAGAGTCTTTTCTCATGCTTTATATTATGGCTCAGTATGAGGTCCCCAAACTATGTTCAGTGCGTCACAATATCTTGGGTTTCCTCATTCCCTGATCACATTTTTTTATTGGAAATGGGAGGGGAGGAAGAACAGGTTACCAATAAGTAGAGAGAACAACTAGCGAAGTGCATATAGTATATGAATGATTATAAAATAATAAAAAATACTATCATTTATTGAGCCCCTACTATGTGGCATGTACTCTGTTGGATACTTAACAAATATCACTTACTGAATATTTATAACATTCAATATGTATTTCTATTCCTATTTTAAAGTCAAACCAACTGTCTTAAAGGGAGAAATTATAGCACAAATACAACATAATTGGAGTAGTAACACATCTGCAATATTTACATTTATGAAATTATTTTATATGCAATGAACCACTGCCCAGAATTAAAAGGGGGAAAATCAGCAAATGAGATCAGAGGGAAGCTACTTTGCAGAAGAGAAACTGAAGGTCAGAAGAGTTAAGTAACCTGTGTAAAGCTTATCATTCATAAGTAATAGAGTCAGGATTAAATGTAATATTGAATTTTATTAAAGAAGAGCTGGGAGAGACACACGCTCTGCATCTGATTGAGTTCCCGAGTATTATGATTTAAAAAATCAAGCCAGTATCTATGCCAAACCTGCTGTTGGAAGATAAAAAAAGTGAAGCCTGTGATTAAATATAAGTAAGAAGACATGACCTCTAGTAATCTGCACAGACTACTGATAACTGCTGTGTAAGACCAGCTGACAATCAAAAAGTAAAACTCTACAAGGATACTAAAGATGGTAACCAAAACCAGAGAGATGTAACTGTCAAAAGTTTAAAAGGGACTCTTGAGGAAATTAATAACACCTTTTATTAATTTTGTAAAGATTAGGTACTTTATGATTCTAAGTAAGTCAAATATAGAGTGAAGGATGGCATTCTGGGCTATCATTCAACTTTAGTAAAAAAAATCAATAAATACCACAAACAAGTACAAAATCTAAATACTTGATCTACTCTTAATTTATTCTCAGAGAAAGTATAGAGTAGTTACTACTTGAATATTATTAAATATAAGATCAAATAAATATTCTTTATAATTATTAGTTTCAACTTTTAAGACAAAGTCCATTCCCACTGTTTCCCTATTATTTTCCCTGAAAGTCTGGTACCCATTGGCAGTGGATTTCCTTTGAGTGGTCTTTTCCTGCTAAGAAAAATACTCCTGTGCATGACAGTGGTAGAATTTCAAGTCAGTAGAGAAAGGATGGACTACCCCCAAAATGATGTTATCTCACATTATACACAAAATAATTAGAGAGTTAAATATTTTTTTAAAAACCCAACTATAAAGTTTTAGAGAAACTGAGTAGACATTTTTATAATCCTGATGTTGGAAGGCCTTTCTAAGCAAGACGCAAAGCCAAGGAGTCACAAGATTAAATTACAACGAAGGAAATCAAATGGCTAATAGTCATATGACTACATACCCAAACTCACCAGTAATTAGAAAAATCCAAATCAAAATATAAAAATGGGGTTTTCTCCATCTAAGCAGCAAAACTTTGAAAAGGTTGAAAATATTTCATATTTGGTGAGGGTTTAGGGAATTAGATATTTCTATATATGGTTAGAGAATGTTAAATTTGAAAAAAAAATTGAGGCTAACATGGCAGTAGCTGTTAAAATCTAATGCTCCTAAGAAGTAATTTCAATTTGCTTATTATTCTAGAGAAATTACCATACCTATGCCACACATGTGTAGTGGCTCAACAATAAATAACATGCAACACTATAACAATAACAATATCAAACCTAGTAGAAAGGCTTAGCCACATACACTAGTACATCCATACTATTACCCTCATGTAGCTGTGAAAAAGTAGGAGATGGCTCCACATGTACTGACTTGGAAAAATCCTTAGCACATATTAAATTAAAAAGTGAGATGGAGTATGACCATGTGTATTTTTTAATTAAAAAGACAAACTTCAATGGAAGTATATATAGTAAATGCATCCATAATAAAAGTCAAGGGACTACATGCCAACCTAGTCACAGGAGTTGTCTCTGGGTAGAAGGAGGGGAGAGAAAGACTTTCGCTTTTTACTTTATGTACTAGTTAGCCTGGGTTCCCTAAAACACAGAGCTTGAAGCAACATTTGCATGCTAATGTTTGGTGGTAGAGTGCTAGCCTAGGGTAGCAAAAGTGAAGGAAAGAGGGAGAGAGAAGGATGCAAAGAAAACACCTGCATTACCAAGCAGGCCAAAGCCACACACAGACAGACACACAAGACACATACACACAGAGACACACATACACACAGAGACACAAACACGCAAACATACAGACACACATGTACACAGATTCACACAGAGACGCACAAAGAGGCACAGGCACACACGGGAACACATACCTCCAGATTTCGTTATCTAGCCGTCCAGGCAGACCCCTGTGAGTTGGGTTGGCTAGATCTAAGCGCTGGAGCTGCTGTGGCTGCTGCTTTGGCAAGTGCAATGCAGTCTGTGAAAAGGACGTGGCCTAACCAACATGTCAGAAGATGAAGTGACTGCAGTGGTGACCAGGACTTAATGGCTGTGGGACAGCTGACAGCCATCACTGGGGTCCTTCTGGCTGGGAAGCAGGAACAGCAGCCAGGACCCAAGGAACAGATGGGGCCCATTACATGCCAGAGACACATAAATGGTACTGTTACAGAACTTGTGAATTTTCACTTTTTTACAAGCAAATGTGTTCAAGTATAACGTATAGTTTTTTAAAATTTGAGATGTTGACACAGCACTAAAATAGTGATGAAATAGCTATTTTATCTTTTAATTTTTAAATATTTTGAAAATAATCACAACTCTTAAGGGATATATGATAAAATAGGCATTCTCATACATAGAAGAGAAGTAAATGTTTGTGGAAGTAACTAATTCACTAAGCACCAGAAATCTTTAAAATGTTTGTACACTTTGATCCAGTACAAACATGCTCATTGCAGCATTATTTATAATAGGAGAAGATTACAAACCACCTAAATACCTAGCAGTCAGAGAATGCTTAATTAGTTTGTAGCCTCTGTGTATATTCTATACAACCATCGAAAGTCATGTTTATGGAGAATATTTAATGACTCTATTAAATGCTCAATGTGTAATTTTAAACGAGTAAATAAGCATAGAAACAGTGTGCACACTCACTACAACCTTCTTCTCCACATGCTGGATTTTAACTACACGACCCCACTTTTTCCCTGAGCACAGCACAGCGTTCATCACCTTGCCCTCTGCAGGTGAAAGTGCAGTGCCCTGGCCTGGCTGCCACAGGGCTTATCTCTTCCTCTAGTCTTACCTGGCTCGCTGTTCATTAACCACCGCCTCCAGAGACCTTCCCCCATCAGCATTCTCAGTCTGAGTTCAGTGTTCCTCCTATATATGTCCTTTGAGCTCCTAGCTCACTCCTCTGTCTTAACAGTTCTCACATTGCGTTGTAATTATCTGGTGCTGCTCTGTCCCACCCACCTACCCCAACACACATGTGTACACATATGCATATACACATGCTTCCATTCACACACATGGACACACGCACACAATTATGCTTCTCTTGAAGGCAATGATCATTCCTTATGATATTCATATTCTTAATTCTTTACCAAGTGCTTTGTACATAAAGGGGACACTCATTAATTTTTGCTGAGTGAATGAATACATTTTCTCAGACACTTGGAAAAGAGAGGAAGGAAAGATCTCTGGGTTTTCTCTAGATAGCTTTCCCCAGCTCAACCAGGGAAAAGGAGCTGTGGCCACGTGCTCTGTGAACAAAGGCCTGGGGACAAATGGTGGCATTGCAGCTCCAGACTTACAAAGATGGGCATTCGATCCATAAAAGTCTTATCAAAATTCCAGCCCTTGTATTTTTCTTAAGGAACATGAAGTATAACTACAAATTAGGAATAAGGGTATTGTTGAAACACAAAGATTTTGCCTTGAGATGGGTTTTTGCATTTGTTAACACACATTTTTTTTCTTTTAGGAGAAGAAATAAATATAACCTTATACTTCTAATTCTTCACGAAGGAGCATGGGATGAAACACAAGGGAAAAGATATTTTGCAAATCATTGATCCACATTAGGAATTCTTTTGCCAGTTGATAAAGCATCTTGTCCAGAGCTGCTGCATCCTCTCTCCCGTCCAGATCATCAGGGAATTTGTTTTGAATATATCTTTTTTTTTTTTTTGTCAGGTTTTCCTGCAGTGTTCTGTATCAATCTTCTATAGAAACAAATGGGGCTCAAGTATGCTCTGGCAAAGCTTTGTTTTATTGGAGCTTCTTTTGACAAAATGGAGAGTTTGGTCTTTGTTGTAGTAAAGGAACTGTGCCTTTTTAATTCAAATATTTTCCTCCTCCACTTCTTGTCTTTCCCCCGCTACTGACAAGTATATGAATAAAGATGAGATGGGTTTCTCCCCCCAAACTCCATGTTTTCCCCAGTGACTGCTATACTTTAGCACAGCAACTAGAGAATTGTTGAAGTTTTAAAATGGGTTGAGAAGGAATAATGAAATGGGTTCATCATTTGATGAAAGGCCAGGTGATGGACCACTGCTCACAGCCCTTCTTCTCAGGCAAGACCACACCATGGCATAATACTTGACACATGAATTGTGGTCTGCAGACCAGCAGCATGAGCATCCACTGGGAGCTTGTGGAAAATGTAGAATCTCAGGCTCCACCTCAGACCTCCCAAGTTAGACTCTGCATTTTAGAAAGATCCACAGTTGGGTCTTTTGCATGTTGGTTTGAGAAGCTCTGGCCCAGTGCATGCATTTTAGAACCAGAGAGGTGGGGATGCAGTCCTGGATTCCATCACTTTCCCACTTGTGATGCTGGGCAGGTTCCTCAGTGTCCTCATCTGCAAAATGGGGATAATATTGCATCTCCCTCACAGCATTGTTAAGGAAATAGATGAGAAAATGTATGTAAAGTGTTTAGCATGGAGCCTGGCACTCTATAAGTGAAGTTGTCAATGTTGTTGATACTAATCATTCATCCTTCAGTCAAGGAGATTTATTTGGTCCCAGTAGAACTAGAAACAAAGTATACTACCTATGTATTCTTCAGGTAAAACAAAATTTTGTTAAAAACAAGGAAACCTAAGATATATTGTTTAAGAAAAAAGAAGCAAGATGAAAAACACCAATAGAGAGTACTACTTCTGTATGTATTCATATCCACTTGCATGACTAAGAAACCTTTCTGTAGAACACCTTTCCATAAAATGAGTCCGTTATCACATGTGGGGAGTTGAGAGCTCCCAGATTTGGGTTCCAACCTAAGCTTCACCACTTATTTACTGTTTAACTTCTGGCACTTCACCTGCCCAAGCTGTTTCCTTATCCATAGAGTATCTACTTCCTTGGATGTTGTGGGAAGTATGTGTGTTTTAAAACACGGGTTTTATTATTATTTATACATGGCAAGGCCAACAAATCAAGAGATGATTGTCACTGAAAAGATAACTTGTTGCTAAGAGTTCACAAAAGAAGTAGACACCACTAGGGGTTACTCGGGGAGGCAGCGGGGTCAGCCAGGGTGGAGGTGGGGTGAGGGGTTGTGGTAAGAGCCTTTGCTGTTGTGTCTGCAGGAAGGAGACAGATGGGGAGGTAGGAGAAGCATGTTTAGGATCAGCTAGTGTGAATAATTCCATCAGGCTCTGGGACACAGCTGCTGTCCCTAACTGGCTGGTGCCTGGCTGTCGATGATGAGGGCAGAGGGACAGGGCTGGGAAAGCCTGGTGAAGAAGGTGGTTGAGGTGTGAGTTCCAAGCTGGCTGGTTTCACCTGAAAGATGCACTTGTGGGTGAGTTGGTTACTCCCTCTAGGCAGTAGCTAAGCTTGGGAGGGGGAGCCCTCCAGGGTGTGCAAGACCGCATGTGTCAAAGCATCAGAATACAGAGAATGAAAGTCATAGTTTATACTCCCTGAGTCCACTTCACGAAAGCCCTTAGCATTGATGCTTAAAGAATATTTACTTACCTGCTTCCCTAGGAATTGCTCTTATGCCCAAGTAAAAAAGGCTTAAAGTTCAAAAACAAAGTCAAGGATCAAGAATAGATCTGTGGACACACATAAGGTGCTCTCGGCCCTAAGAGAGTTCTCTTGTTCATAGGCCCTGACAATACTATCAGAAAAATGTTTTCTGAGCACAACATAGAGCATTTTAAACTAATAATGTCTAATTCTTCATTCACTATTATAAAACATTCACTGAACATATATCATGTGCAAGACCAAGTACTTGGGGATACAAAGGTTGTTGCAATGAGTGTTGTGTCTTAAAGGGGCTCACTGTTCCATTGGCTTATAGCAATACATACTGGGGGTGATAAGTTCTGCAAAGATACTCAGAAGAAAAATCTTGTGCTTTGACATAGAATACAAAATCATTCTGTCATCTGTTGAGAGTGAGGGTATTTTAAAAGTGAAGAGTGTACCTGGAATATGGGAGGTCAGAGTGCAAAAGCTCTCAGAGTACAATAGGAAAAAAATACAGTGTAAACTAGAGCTAGATGAAGGCTTAAAAGTCATTGGGTATTAACGTTTGCAATTTATTCTTTTTCTGATACTCAGGAGGGGCCAGAGTCACTCAGCTTGTGAGAGGCAGGGCTAGAATCTGAGCACATGTCCCAACTGGAGCCTAGTTTCCTACTCGCTATAGTGCACTGTCCTGCCCTCCACCTCTTCCCTTCTTTTCCTAGTCATCTAGGACGATGTATTGGGGGACATTCAGGAAAGGCCACCACTACAGGCAGGCAAACAAGGAGGGAGACTTGTACTGAGCCAATGGAAGTTCCACTGATGCACAGCAGGTTTGCCAACTGCACTGCCTAGACTCACCTCTGAGGCCAGACTCCAGGGGGCTAAAGATGAGAAAGGTGCATGTGCTATGATCCTTCTTCTTCCTCTTTAGCCATTCTTTTTCTCCACATGTCAGTCCCACCCACCATTTATGTCATTCAACCAGTGACCCTATCAGTAAGTTTCATATCCCTTTGAGTTTCTTCTTCTTTGGGCCGAATCATTCCAGTTCATCAGCAACACATCTTGTTTTATTTTTTCCACCAGTATCCATCTTAAGTGTGGTTGATCTCCTCTACACACTTTCATTGTGAGTACCCATTTCAACCTGTCTTGCACAGATCAGGACACACGCAGTACTCCAGGAATGATCTACAGTATTGGTGCTCTTCTTTAAAGTGAGTCTGTATATCAGACTGTGTGTTACAGAAAGACTGACACTTCATGAAACGTCCATTCTATTCGATGCCATTTGGGGACTAATAGGGCTGCAATGTGAAGAAATTAAATTAGATAGGAGGAAGAACACATCAGAGAGGAGCGACTTTTGAGACCTGGAATGAGTGTTTAGTTAGTTGTGTTTTATTTTTCACATTATTTGTACAAAGAAAATTGGTCTACCTTGTCCATATATGTGGACAGTCCTGCTGCAGGACATGGGGTTGAGTCAGATGACCTGTGGACATTCCCTTCACTCATAACACTCTACTAAGTTTGCACCAAAAAATGATCATTTACAGCATGATATTTCAACAAAGCAGAAAAAGAGGAAAATTAATCATCTTATATGAAAAAAGAAAAAGCTCTGCCAAATGAACAAACCTCATCAAGAATCTAGAGTACGGAGAGAGTGTGCTGTCCAGTCAGACTGCAACACTGTGCATTTTCTTTATATTATTATTTTCTTCTAAGAGGTTCACTGCACTGCCCACAAGACACCAGCTCATTTATCTTCTTGTGGCTGTATTTTATTGTGGGAAGGACATTTCAAGGGAGATGTACAAGTAAGACATATCTCCAAATCATTCTTTCCTCTCCACCTATCAGCCTGGATATTGTAATATTATCCTTTTTGATCCAAAACTGATAACATGAAAATGAAACTATATGTAAAAGTCTTTGCTTTGCTTTTTACCTAAAATTTTCCCACAGTGAGTTTTCTGCTCTTTTTTCTCCATGACCTCAATTCCATAATTGGTTCCCTTGGACTATGTTTTACAGCACCAGTCTTAGTCTAAAACAGAGTCACAGTGTCTCCTGGTTGCAGAACACAGGTTGTAGTAGCCTCACCACTTAACCATGAGCCCCACTAGTGTGGTGGGAGTTTGGGGTTGGTGGGTTGTATTGGGAAGCAGCTCATTTTGGGAGCACTCATAATATTTATATCACATGGCAGAGGATTGCCAGGAAGTTCAAGTGATGTCTTCCATTAAGTCCCACTCCTCCCAGGAAATACCCAAGCAATGACCTGCCAAAGGTGATGATGGTGGTAGCTACCCACCTGGGAGGACCTGACAACCAGCCTATCTCCAGTACCCAATTTCACCTTGCCTAAAATCTTGTCCTTAGAGATTCCTTTCTTCTTAAAATTTAATAATAAAACATTTAAGATATGCAAAGGGGAACAAAATAATATAATAAACACTGAGATTAAATAGATGTTACAATAACATTTGACCACATTTACTTCCAACCTCTCTCTTAAAAGAAAAATATTGGAGTTCTGCTGAATTTCCACACTTTATAGCCTTCTTGTTCCTGTGTCCCTAAATATACCACTAACCTGAAATGTGTCTATCATTTCTAAGTGTGTTCATATACTTTTACTACATTTATAGTACCATACCGTACATATCAATTGCAACTGGCTTTTTTAAACTCAGCATGTTTTGTTTATTGAGATTTATCAATGTTGATATAGGCTAATCAATTTCCTATTTTTCAACCCTATAGTATTCCATTTCATGAAAAAAAACAGTTTATTCATCATTTGTTGTTGGTTACATGTAAATGCAAGTGATTTATGCATACTGATCTTATATCCACAACCTTGCTGAAGTCATTATTTTTAATAGTTGGTATATAGATTATTTCAATTTTCTATACTGACAATTATTTCATCTGTGATAATGACTGACTTTTTATTTATTTTACATTCTTATTCCTCTTATTTCATTTTCTTATGAATGTTATTTTGAGTACAAATGGCAATAGCAGGCACACTATCTTGTTTCTGATTTTTACGGCAATGCACCTTTGGTTGGACCATTAAATAAGATTTTGCTGTAGGTTTTTGGTGGGCATTCTCTTTTAGGTTAAAAAAATTCTATTTAATTCTTAGTTTACTTAGGTATTTTTAACCAAAAATATCCCTATTGAAATACTATTTTCATATCTATGAGATGATAATAATAGGTTATTAGTCATTTTTGTTAATGTGGTCAGTTACATTAATATGTTTTAAAATGAGCTGTTCTTAAATTTCTGAGACAAATTCAACTTGGTCACAATGTATTTTCAATTCATTGATTGGTTCGGTTTGTGAATATTTTATTTAGGCTTTCTGTGTCTACTTATAAGTGAAGTTCATAATTTGCCTGTCTTGTAACTTAACTAAATTTGATATCAGCCCTGGCTCAGTGAATTGCATGCCAGCCTGCAAACCAAAGAGTCACTAGTTCGATTCCCAGTCAAGATACTTGCCTAGGTTGCAGTCCAGGTCCCCAGTTGAGGGTGTGCGAGAGGCAACCACACATTAATGTTTCACTCCCTCTTTTTATCCCTCCCTTCCCCTCTATCTAAAAGTAAATAAATAAAATTTTAATAAATTTGGTATCAAAGTTGTATAGTTTTCCTTCTTTAGTCTCTGATGCATTTTTATAAGGTAGGAATTATTTATTCCTTCAAGAGTTGGTAGAATTCAATGTAAAACTAACAACATTGTTGTGTTTTTTAAAATTTGTTTTGTAGGTAATTTTTGAACTACTGATGCAATTTCTGTAATAGCTTTCAGTCCAGTTTTGTTGTCTACCTTTTTATTCATTCAGTTTTAACAAGTTGTATTTTATCTAGGCTTTAAAATATATTAGCATAAAGTTAATTATAGTTATCTTATAATTTTAAAGCTATAGTAAATGCAATGATCAGTTTTTACTTCCATTATTTTGATCTTATATCTTCTCTTTTATTTGATCAATATTGTTCACAAGTTGTCTATTTTGTTACTTTTTTCAAAGACCAGTTTTTGTTTCTTATTATTAGTTATTGTTTTTGTTAATCTTACACTTTTTTTTCATTATTTCCTTTTTTTCTATTTCAATTATATTTACCCATTGCTTTTTCATAAATTCTTGACTTAGACTCCTCATTAATTTTAGTGTCACTGGTGATACACAAGGAGATTCTGTGGTGCATGGTCTTAAAAAAATCTGTACTACCCAATTAAAAAATGGGCAAAGGACCTGAACAAACACTTCTCCAAAGAAGTCATACAGAGGGCCCATAGACATATGAAAGTATGCTCAACATCACTAGCCATCAGAGAGATGCAAATTAAAACCACAATGAGGTACCACCTCACACCAGTCAAAATGGCAATCATCAACAAATCAACAAACAACTTGTGCTGGAGAGGATGCGGAGAAACGGGAACCCTGGTGCATTGCTGGTGGGAATGCAGATTGGTGCAGCCACTGTGGAAAACAGTTTGGAATTTCCTTAAAAAACTAAAAATGGAACTGCCTTTTGAACCAGCAATTCCATTGCTAGGATTATATCCAAAAAATCCCGAAACACCAATTCAAAAGAACCTATGCACTCCAATGTTCATAGCAGCACTATTGACAATAGCCAAGTGCTGGAAACAACCTAAGTGCCCATCTGTAGATGAGTGGATCAAAAAACTGTGGTACATTTACACAATGGAATTCTATGTAGCAGAAAGAAAGAAGGAACTTCTACCATTTGCAACAACATGGATGGAACTAGAGAAAATTATGCTTAGTGAAATAAGCCAGGCAACAAAAGAAAAATACCTTATGCTGTCACCTATTACAGGAAACTAATGAACAACACAAACAAATGAGCAAAATTGAACCAGAGGTATGTAAACAAGAAGTAGACTAACAGTAACAAGGGGGGCGGGGGGGAGGAAAAGAAAGGTGTAAGGGGATGGGTCAAGTTAAAAAATATATATATATATGAATGACCCACAGACAGGTGCAACTGAGTGGGGACTAAATGTGGGGGAGGGGAGGGACAGGGTGCAGGGAAACAAGAGGGCTAAAAAAGTGAGACAACTGTAATGGAAAAACAAACCAAAATTTTTTAGTGGGGGAAAAATGAAAATATGAAGAATGGAAATGCCAGTTCAGTGAATATTAGGACAGAGATTTTCCTTCACGTTGTATATTTTTCTCCCTATTTGATCCCTCCAGAGTTTGGCATTCTAAACAAGTAAATAATGACATAAGTTCCTTTGCATAGAACTAATAAGACCAGTTGTCAACAGAGGTTCTTTTTTTTTTTTTTTTTTTGACCAAGTCTTTGACTGGAATGTCAAGCCTAAAGGAAACATACTTGGGCTCAGATTGTTACCAGAAAGCCCTGAGGAACTGGGAATGACTTTCAAAGGTAATAAAAGCCCGTGAGATAAAAGGCCTGGTACCATGGTTGGTTGTGCGGTCCACAGCAATCTTTCCAGGGAAGGAACGAAGGTTGTTTTCCTGAAAGATGGCTAGAAGGGACCTTAAGGCACAAGGAAAGACCAGAAAGACTTGGAAAAAACAGGTGTGTACAGGCAAGGATGAATGCCAGCCAGATATGTGGCACAGCTTCTGTGCTCTGAAGAACAGACTGAAGGTCACCCCAAATATTCCTTGGGTAAGTTCCAGCAAAGCAGAACTAAAGATCATAAGTGATCATTTGCTGCTCTTGTTATGTTTATGCAAACGAACAGGATAAATTAAAAACGGACTTAATGTAGTCCCTTTAAAGACAAGGAGGGTAACCTTAGGGAGAAAAATTATTATTCAAGGAAAATCACAATGATCAGTAGTAGAGTATAAAACAGGGCAACTAACCGTCTTAAAAGTTTCTTCTCCAGATTTAGAGACTTGTTTGCGGGTTATGTTACATAAATTAACACGTGTTTTTTGTTTTCAAAGGACATAAGCCTATGATCGCATTACCTGAGTGATTATCTGTACGCATAAGCCTCACTTAATCCTCTCTGCAGCGCTGCCTCCTGAGACTCAACGGTTTGGCTGAACTAAATGGCTGGGTTGGGGAAGAATGGGGTGGTCTGTGGGCTTCACTTTAAAACGGGTTTCTCTTTTCTATCCTAATGGCTTGGACAGAAAAGGCCCAGAGGTCTGAGAGGGGGAAAAATCTAAACTATTTACCTCAGCCCAAACTAAGTATAATGGGCAAAAGGGTTTTGGACAGGCGAGATGTGCCTAGCACACTTTCTTACAAAGAAACTTTTTTTTTTCCCTAATATGGAACATTGAAAAATTAATCCCTGCCTTTTGTCATCTAGTAGTTATGGATTGAATGATGTCTTTTAACCCTTTTCGCCAAATCTGTTGCCCTCAGAACACAACAAGGACACCAGCCTGTTGAACCAAGCACGCCGTTGACCGGAGGCAGCCAACTGACCTGGAGTCTGCACGATCCTTCCCCATGTGGGAAGGCCACCCTCCCCTCCACACCCCCACTCTTATTAGGGTTTTCTGGACCCAAGGGTAGGTAGGACGACGACCATGTCCAGCTTGAAGCAGCTAGAGGAGCTTGAGACCTTCGCCCATTGTCCTTTACAAGATTACAAAGGGTCCTAATATTTGAGAGGGGGGGGATAGTTAATTTTTACGAACCAGGGGTATGGACTTGGGGGGGATTGCTGGGGGAGGGGGGTGCTGGGGGGAGGGGAACAAGGGGGAGAAAATTGGAACTGTTGTAACAATATAATCAATAAAAAACATTAAAAAAAAATCTGTACTACTTACATACTCAGTGAATGTGTCTTAAAAAGAAATATAACCACTACCACCTCAAACTTAATAGTCCATAGATGGTATTGCTTAAGAAAAGGGAAGTAGTGAGTTAAAACACGAAAGCCAATCAATTTAAATAAAAAATGAAAATACAAGTAAAGTTAGATATTGTTTTATGCTTGATTGAAAAACTTTGGGGTGCAAGATTCTAGATATATACATTGGGAAAAAGTTGTTAATCATATGATTCAAAAAATTTTAATTCTCAAGTGAAGTTATGCTCATTGATTTTAGAGAAAGAGGAAGGGAGGGAGGAAGTAAATAAGAGAGAGCAAGAGAGAAACATTGATTTGAGAGAGAAACATTGATCAGTTGCCTTCCACATGCACCCCAGGATAAAACTGGTAACCTGTGATAACTGGTGTCCTGACTGGGAATCAAACCTGCAACCTTTTGGTGTATGGGATGTCTCTCCAACAAGCTAGGTAACCTGGCCAGGGCTATTCAAAAAGTTTTTTTCATGTTTTTATTTAAATATTTTTTTAATTTACATTTAAAGTATTTTTAAGTATTTAAAATATTTATCGTGATTTACTTCTGTGTTAAATTATATTTTATTGATTATGCTGTTACAGTTGTCCTGATTTCCCTTTGTTCCCTTCCACCCAGTAGCACCCTTCCCTCCAGCAATCCCATTCCCTTAGTTCATGTCCATGTGTTGTGTATATAAATTCTTTGGCTTCACCCTTTGCTATATTATTCTTAATTTGCTCCTATTTTGTACCAACCAATTATGCTTCTTAGTCCCCGCACCACTTCCCCATTTCTCCCCTGCCCCCTCCCAGCTGATAACACTCCAAATGATCCCCATACCTATGATTCTGTTCCCATTCTGGTTTGCTTAGCTGGATTTTGTTTTTATTGTTTTAGATTCTGTTGTTGATAGTTGTGAGTTTGTTGTCATTTTAATGTTCCTAATTTTGATCTTCTTTTTCTTAAATAAGTCCCCTTAACATTTTATATGATAATGGCTCGGTGAGGATGAACTCCTTTAGCTTTACCTTGTCTGGGAAGCACTTTACCTGCCCTTCCATTCTAAATGATAGCATTGCTGGATAGAATAATCTTGGTTGTAGGTCCTTGCTTTTCATCACTTTGAATACTTCTTGCCTGCAAAGTTTTTTTTTTTTTTTGAGAAATCAGCTCAGAGTCTTATAGAAACCCCTTTGTAGGTAACTCTTATTTTCTGTTGCTGGTCTTAAGATTCTCTCTTTATTGGACTTCCGGCCAAGATGGAGGCTTAGACGGACACGCTAGGTCTCCCTCTACAGCTAGAGAGGAATACAACTACTTCAAAACAAAGGATAACTAGAAATTCCAGAAAATAAAACTACACGGAAGCCCAACATATGAAGTTATAAACCAGCGGTGCCATTTGGGCAGGTAAGAGTTAAAGAGGGCAGTGCTGTTTGCGGTCGCACCCGGAGCGGCAGGCGGCGAGGAATTCGGGCTGCGCAAGCCCCTGGCGGTGCGCGACTCCGGAGCTGGGGAGAGCGGCCGCCGCATCGCCTTGAACAGTGAGGCCCAGGGGGGCGGGAGGACGGATCCCGGTCTCCTAGCTGAATAACTGTGTGAATCCATCTTGGACCCCCGCCCCCAAAGAAAGCGCCACAGGGCTGCGAAATAGGTCGCGGACAGGCAGACGCCGGTCGCTGGGTCATTACGAGTACACAGGCACTGCCCCCGACAGCCGGCCCAAGAAAACAAAACGCATCTGTCAAAATGAGGCAGGCAACTATAGAAATCCCGGTGGCACAGCTCACCAGGCAACAGATGGAGAACCTGACAGATGAACAGATAAGAAACCTGTCAGAGGCTCAGTTCTGGGCCATTGTTAACAGATGGCTTACAGAATTCACAAAAGAGCAGGAAAAAGATATGAAAGAAGCGAAAAACTTTCATAACGAAAGGAACAAAACCGCATACGAGATAGAAGGTGAGAAAAAATCCAGAGTTCATTTCAACAAACTGGAATATGGAGAAGGAACAAGCAGTCAACCAATGCAGCGAGAGGAAATGGGAAGCAACAATGAAAGGATCAGAAACCTCTGGGACAGCTATAAAAGGCCCAACATAAGAATCATTGGTTTGCCAGAGAATGAGGAAGATGAACTAGAACTTGAAAAATTGAGTGAAAATATAATAAAGGAGAACTTCCCAGACTTGGGGAAGGGAATAGACCTGCAGGTCCAGGAAGCAAGGAGAGTTCCCAAGAGACTGGACCCAGGGAGAACCACTCCAAGACACATTATAATCAAAATGTCAAAAATTAAAGATAAAGAGAGAATCTTAAAAGCAGCAAGAGAGAAGAAAAGAATTATGTACAAAGGGGTCCCAATTAGACTATCAGCTGACTTCTCAAGGGAAACCCTACAGGCAAGAAGAGACTGGCAAGAAATATTCAAAGTAATGAAAATCCAAAACCTACAACCACGAATACTCTATCCAGCGAAATTGTCATTCAGAATAGAAGGACAGAGAAAGTGTTTCCAGGACAAAATAAAACTGAAAGAGTTCATTAGATCCAAACCACTGTTATATGAGATGTTAAAGGGACTGATTTAAAAAAAAAACAAAAAACAGAAGCTAGGGAGATGAAACAAAGGCAAACTAAATAGGCAACGAGAGTGGAAGAGGAACTGTGGGTACGGGAAGCATATTGGGGGGAGGTCAACAGGGAGGGGGAATGGGGAAAGGGAGGGAGATGATATAGGAATTGGGGATCAAGGTAGGAGGGAATGGAATAGATGGAGAGAGGTTGGGAGGAACTGTATGCACAACTAATGGACATAATCTAAAAGGGGGGGACAACTGGAGGGAGGGGGGCCACCGGGTGGAGGGGAGCAGAGGGAAGGGAAATTGGCACAAATGTAATATTTTAATCAATAAAACACATTAAATCTGAAAAAAAAAAAAGATTCTCTCTTTATCTTCAAACTTTGGCATTTTAATTATGATGTGTTGTGGTGTGGTCCTCTTTGGGTCCAAATTGTTTGGGACCCTCTGTGCTTCCTGGACTTGTATGTCTTTTTCCTTTGACAAATTAGAAAAGGTTTTCTTCATTATTTTTCACATAAGTTTTCGATTTCTTGCTCTTCCTCTTCTCCTTCTGTTACCCCTATAATTTGGATGTTGGCACATTTAAAGTTGTCTCAGAGGTTCCTAAGCCTCTCCCTAGGTTTTTCAATTCTTGTTTCTTCATTCTGTACTGCTTGACTATTTATTTCTTCCTTATGTTCCAAAACATTGATTTGAACTCCAGTTTCCTTCCCTTCATCATTGGTTTTTTGTGGATTTTTCTTCATTTTACTTAGCATAGCCTTCGCTTCTTCCCTTCTGCATTTGCCATACTCAAGTATATCTGTCAATTCTGTGAGCATCTTTATCACCGGTATTTTGAACTCTGCATCTGTTAGGTTGGCTGTCTCCTCATCACTTAGTTCTCCACTAGATCCTTGGTCTGTTCCCTCTTTTGGCCCATACTTCTCTGTCTCCTCAACTTGATAGGCTCCTGTGTTTGCCTCTGTGTCTTAGGTAGAGCTATCACACCTGTTAGTTTGTAAGGGATGGAGCCTTAGATATTTGTCAGTTCAGGGCAACCTGTTTCATCACATTGTGGTGCTGTATGTGGGCGAGGAGTCTGAGAAGGAACAATGCCACTTGCTCTGCACTTGCCCCTTTTCCAGGCACTTCTCCCACTTTTGAATCAGACTGACATCCCTCTGGCTGTTGCCCTGGCCATGGTTCCCAGAGTGGGTGGATCTGCAGCCATTCTAAGACTGTGGGGACCCTCTAAACAAATGGACTCTGCTGAGAGACTGGCAGTGTCTTCTGCCACCCCAGTCCCCACTGGTTTTCACAGTTAGAAGCAATGAGGCTTTATTTTCCCTGGCTCTGGGACTGTGAGCTACACAGCCTGGTCTGGGGCTAGAAGTGTTCCCCAGGTGTCCCTCCGTGCTTTTTAAATGTGTGGCTGAGCTTTCCACAGGCCAGCCACAGCCACTACCACTGCCACCACTGCTGCCTCCACACTGTCCTCTCCACTCTTCCTACCCGTCTGGATGAGTATTTCTTCTTTATATCTTTGTTGGACTTCCATTAAGCTCGATTTTCTGGAACTTCTGGTTATCTCCAATTTTGAAGTAGTTGTATTTCTTCTCAGTTGTGGAGGGAGAGGCGGCATGTTTGTCTAGGTCTCCACCTTCTCAAAAATTTTATATGCTATTGTTTTAACCTGCTTGATCAATCAGTTTTTAGGAATATGTGTTAAAATCTTCCACTATAAACATATTTTCCAATTCCTTCTTATTCTCACAATGGTTGCATTATATAGTTTGAATTTGAGTTGTTAGGTATAATCCAACTCAGAGTTATTATATAGTCTCATGTATTATTTCTTTGGTAAGTAAAGAATGACTCGTCATCTCCAAAATATCTTTCTTTTCAGCCTTTATTGACTGTCATTAACATGGCCACCCTGGGTTTCTCTTAGCTATTACTTACTTGGTATGTATTTTTCCATCCCTTTATTTTCAACCTTGGTCTGCCATTGTTTTAGTAATCTTTCCATTACATCAGGCTGTTCTTTTCCTGGTTCATTCTCCTCCACAGGGTTCTGGAAAGCCAGTGTGTCCACATGACACAATATCCAAACATTCAGATGGAAACAAGAAAACTTTAAGAGAAGTTAGGACACTCATGAAAGCAAATTGGAGCCTCTGGTTTGCATGAGGAGATGGGGAGTGAATGGTATGAGATTCACAGACTCTTTCCAGCTTAGGGAGTTCATGTATGGCTAGTGTGCAGTGGCCAGACTTGAAAAATCCTGGTTTTAAAGCTTGGACACAAGCAGTTCTTCACCTTCTGGTATTTATAACTTTGTGTAGGTGGGGATGCTGCTCCTTGAAATGGACAGAGAATGTCTAAGCCCAGGGGAAACAATGTAAACAATTGTATGGCTGATCAAGTGCCTTCCTTCCCTGGACCCTAGAGAGATTGTTGCTCAAATCTCAGTACCTGGTGACTGAGATTAAGGCAGAGGATTCAGGCAATGAGGGCCTGCCTCCAAGCCCTGATGAAGCTAGATATCCATTCTTAAAACAGCCTGTGAGTTCTTTCTCCATACACTGCTCTCCATTGAGTAGGCAGAAATCATTTGCTTTGCTTTGCTTTTTCCATAACATCCAGGCAACAGTGAGGGTCTTGAGGCTCCAAAAAACTCTACCTTCTAATTTCAGACCCACAGAAGGAAAACACACACTGTGCAGGATGGGAAATGTGTGTCTGGAAGAAAGCAGATAGAGGGTGCTTGCCATTCAGAGAGGAGGGTGAGCTCCTGGGAAAAGCTGTATGTTAGGAACCAGGGAGGCCGGCCAGCTAGAGACTTCTAGCATGGTACTTAGGAGGAAGTGGACACAGGGAGAGCAGTGGACACCACAGTTTGCGTTCTGCATCAACCTCTTCTTCTGTTTGGGCCTCAGTTTCTTCATCTGTAAAATAAGAGGAGTAGAAGGGATCTGATTTTCCCAAACTTGGTTCACTTAGTAACACTTTGCATTTTTTTTGACATATCCATGTGCCAGCCTTATTATGAACATTTCTCTTTATACTGACTTAGTTTGTTTTACTTGTTACTTACCTTGTCTTAATCAATGCCATTTGTTGACTGATGGACTTAATGTGATAGTTAATACATTTTTTATAAGACACATTAAATTAAATGCACAATTAATATACATTTTAAGTCCATGTAGCTTCTGAAATCTTCTTGTACAAAATATCATTAGTTATACAATACATCAATCATGTTTGTATGATTCCATTTTAGTCTATGTTTTCATGAAACTGGCTTTGACCCACATTCCTAAAACCCCCAAAACACTAGAGGAATATCTAGGGGTGGGCCCCAACATCTAGATTTTCCTTTGCTACTCCACCTTATCATTTTTGTGTGTTCCCTAGAAACTGTGAGAGGGCTCCTGCTGCTGAAAGCACAGCCTAAGAGAGCCAAAGCTCACATTGGCACTTCCAAATTGAGTTTACGAATGACTCATCCAAACTACACAGAAAACCATAACCAAGACAGGTGCCTGGTTTGTACAGTCCAATTTGGTTAACATGTAGTTTTGGAGACAACATTAATTGCTACCAGAGCACACACTAATGCTTGTCACCCCTCCTCTCCCAACAAATGGCATTAACCCTGGACTCTATTTGATGTTGATTTTCAACTAATTAAGAGTTCACATCTTATGCTTCCTGAATGAAGCACAGATGTCATCCCTCACCTTCAGAGAAGTGCACTGTGGGCCTTTTGCTGACTGGTCACTTTCAAGGCTGAGAACATATGGGCTTCGAAGGCCTAAGTGTATTACTCATGCAAATAAGGCTTTTTGGTGACAACAATGAATCACTCAAGGAGAGAATTCAGAAAGCTGATAGCTGTAAATTAACCATGGCATAGGTTCTTTTTTAGTTGTTAGTCTGATTTGGGGTCCTCCCATAGAACTTCACTTGATATAGACTAGTTGTACCCATCATTACACAAGGGGCAACTGAGTGAGAACTCATAACAAGCATAGAAGCAAGAAAAGTGACCTAGAATTAGACTGCCTGGTTAAAACTAGAATTTAATTCCATGTGACCTTGGACATACCCCTTATCTTCATGTTCCTAAACTGCACATCTATACACTGAAATTTATTATCTGTGCTTTATTAGTCTCATAGGCATGTTGACTCCTAGTTTTATTGTCTGCTTACTGAATACGGCCTAAGCACAAGCCCACGATTCTGAGGCCTGAAGAAAGGAAAGCAAGACCCTATAGAGCCTGGAAATCACAAGGCTAATCAACTGAACAAAGGCAATGACAAGGAAATTAGTAACATAACTCCTGGGTCATCATGGAAGTGGCAGGCTGTGTGCAGGCTATTGGATAGTGGTGTCCTGATCAACATCAGAACAGAGCCCAGGTGTTGAGTTTCCTTTAAGTGGGGTGACCACATAACTCATTGCCCAAACTGGGATGCTTTTGAAAACGAAAGCAGGCACTACTTACACATATAATTATTTCTGGATAAGTGGTGTAAACAAGAGCTGTCCTGGGCATACAAGGATGGTTGGCCATCCTACACATAAGTTGGAGAAATAATTGGAAGTTGTTTCCCTTCACATTTATGGACTTCTCTATGTAGAGTTTGGTAGAAGTGTTAGAAAATCCATGTTACACAAGCCAGAATGTCCTGGACAAATGAGAGGAATGGGACCTACCATCTACAGTGACCTGCTGCCTTCAACTCCTCGGCCTCAGACCTAACACCTCGCAAAATACAAACCAACTCAAAGTTTCAGGAAACCATCCAAAGCCTCATAAGTGCCTAGAGCTCAGGTCCTGAAAGTCTCCAGTTCTTGTGCCAGAGTCACTTGTATGAGCAAAATATAAATGAATCACAATGGAACTACCCTCCAAGAGCTCAGTTCGCATGAAGTTTGACATTCACAACCTTTTCCCAGTAACGAAGACAGAGCTGTCAACAGCAATGGGTGACTCTACAATGCAAGGCTGAGAGTCTAGCTTCGAAGACTTAGACTCCACCCTCAGGGCATCGCCATCCTTTTAAAGCATTTCTCAGTTACCCACAAGGCACTTCCTTCAGTGTGAGTCTGAGAGGGAAAACACAGAGGACCTATCATAACCAGCTCCACTGACACACAGTATCCTTCCAGGAACCTCAGGAATATATACCAGACACTATTAGGAGTTCACAGAGTTCGCACCTGGTTCCTCTTCTTCCCGGACACTTCATTTCCCAGTCTTGCTTTCAGTCAGATGGGGCCGTGTGACTGAGTCTGGCCCATGGAATGTTATCAAGTGTGATTAATGCTGCTTCTAGGACTAGCTTCTAAAACTCTTCTGGGTGATCCTACTCTCTCTCTCCTCCCTCTATCCCTCACCTTCCAGCCATAAGCAGTGGAGAACGATGAGGCCTCGGGAATGGCAGCACTAAGTCCCCAAATGACTGCATGGAACAGAGCCTCTGCCACGCCTTCCTCTTTCACCGACTCATAGAATTGTAATGACAATGAGAAATACTTTATTGTATGAGACTACTGAGATTTTTTGTTTGTTTGGTACAGCTCTTTCTTGACTAATGCAAGCAATTTTCCAAATTAGCTTGTGCCAAAGCAATAAACAGAGCACTATGATGTCAAATGAAAACAATGTGGGGGTTGCTCACAGTTGTGGATTTTCAGGATCCCTGTGCCCCTTCATGAGCAAAAATGGCATGATCCAAGGGAACTTTTGACCTATTTTCATACCCACATACGTTCAAAGGAGTCAAGAATTTCCCTCCTCCCCAGCTTTCTTAGTTCCACTGAGTGGCATGGACTACAGGGTCCAGGCTGGGAGAGAGTCACTGTATCAGTTACTCACCCTGATCCAGCAGCAGTTCAACTCCCAACTTTCCCACCCACTGTACAGAAAAATGTCACCAATGACCACTTAACACAGTGCACTGTTTCTCAGCCCTTCTAATGAGGAAGTTCTCCCACTTGTTTGATCAACAGAACAAATCCTTTTTACTCATATATCCTCAGGAGAATGGTTCTCAACCTCTCACCTCCAGACATTTGCAGTTTCTCCTTCTCCCAGACCCCTGGCCAGGCCGTGTCCCCATGCTGCCCCTGTATCTGACTGTGGTTCTGAGTCCTGGCCCTCTCCTCCTCCACTATTCATCTGCACACATGGCCAAGAAGCAGTCAAAGCCCTTTGGAGCAGGCATAGAGGAAGCCATGGAGACAGCCTCCGAGCTTTTAGTTACAGCTATTTCCTTGGACATTGCTTTGCTCGTCCAGATGGTGAGCCGGGTAAACAAGAAGTCCCTGTTCTCCATCAGCATGTCAGCGAGCACCTCACTCTCAGGGCATCTGCTGAGCTGCGGGTCTGATCTTGTTTACAGTTTGGCCTTCCTTAGAATGCCCAAGATGTGCCTTTGTGTAAACACTCAGAGCACTTTCTTCAGGGAAGACACAGGAACAGGACAGTGAACAAACGCCTTGCTCTTACTAGCATAGGAAGATGAGAAATATCACTCCGCTTCCCCCAGCTCTCTGTGCAGCTACCCCAGCCAATCAGCTGCCACAATGCCCCCAAATTCAGGGAGACAGCCAACTGATTTCATTTCTATCAAGTTCCGAGTGCTTGCCAATTTTTCTGAATTTGTATTCAGCTATTGCTTTCTCCATGCTTGCTCTGCCACTTACTGTGGGCAAGTGACTTGACCTCCATGAGTATCTGTTTTCTTAAAGAAATAATGGAATAGTAACATTTATCTCACAGAGTTCTCTCCTTGCCACTAGGAGTTGAGGATATATATGTGAAAAAAACTCATACAGTGCTGATGTAGATCAGGGTCCCTCTCCAAGTGTCAATTCCTTTCCTCTTCTGTGGTCTACCTTAGAGAAATCCCCTACCTCAAATTGTCTCTTGTCCCAACAAGAAGTGGGTATGAACCAGATGGCTGGGCCAGTCTCTTGCCTCACAGTCAGGCCTGTTGTGATCCATGTTCTCTGCTCACTGGTGATGAACACCGCCTTCTTACCTACCAGTCCAGAGCACCTCACCTGTTAGTTCTCAAAACTGCAGTGACTGCTTGATTCTCAACTTTCATCTCACATGCCAGGAGTCAGAGTCCACGGCCTGCTCTCGCCTCTGACCTCTGATCTCTGATTTGTCAGTACCTAACTGGTGACCTTTCCCTTCTGTTGCCCATACTCTGCATGGTTACACTCCAATTTATGTCAGATGAATGAATGAATGAATGAATGAATGAGAAATGCTAGAGCAATAGAAGCACTATGAAAACTGAAAAAAATGGTACATGATCTAGCAGTCACTAGGCTTGAATCCCATCACTATAGGGGATTTGTACTCACTATTAAGAATATTCCATGGCATTATGTTTCTAATTCTGGTAGGAGGTTATAGGATATGTGTCTTTGAAGCCAGAGGAAAATTTTGTTTTCACTAAATGTAAAGTCTCCTTTGAAGGGGATCCAGGCAGAGATTAAATATATGGTCCTCCTAAACAGAGCCTGCACAAAAACATGGCCTGGGAGCCAAGAAACCAATTTCTATTGCTCACTCCACTCCTGAATCTCCAAGTCGGCCAGCTGAAGCCTGGGCAAGTTACTTTGCCTCTCCTATCAGCAGTGGTGGGGAGTTCCCTCACTGCTTACATGAACATAGGTGGGGGAAGGCACTAAGTTGCACACAGAGGTATGATGGAGCTGGGTCGTGCTGGCTTGCTAGAACCAATTGTTAAATCCCCAGGAATTCTACTCTTCATTACATCCCTGTGATTTATTTATCTTATACCTCGAAGTTTGTACCTCTTATTCCCCTTCATGGGGATGTAATGTACAGCACAGGAAGTAAAGTCAATAATATCATAATAACTTTGTACAGGGATGTATGTTACTAGACTTATCATGGTGATCACATCATAAGGTATATAAACGTTGAATCGCTATGTTGTATATCTAAAATTAATATTATATGTCAACTATACTTAAATGCATGCATACATACACACATACACTTTCCAGAAATTCTGCAGCCCAGTTGATATCATGTTGATATCTTGAAATCAGCCATGGGGGGGGGGGTATTTATACCAAGGGAATTTGCAAATACTCCAAATCAGGGCTTTCCCCCACCAGAGGGGGGTTGCCAAAGATTTTCCAACACACCACTGGCTGCATCAGCGTGCTTCCTCACCTCTGAGCACTAAAAGAAGCCAAATGGCATAGAACCTGTGAACCTGAACTTGCTCCTCTGCAAAATGGAGGGACTCACCATGGCTTCTCACCTCCCAGGCAGGCACAGCCTCATAAGTGAGCAGAAGAGAGGGCCTTCATTTCTGATGGTATGGCTTCAAGGAACATGAATAGAATCACTCCATTCAGACCTTAATCACTACAGGTGCCTTCCTAAGTATAAATTTGATCTTACCATTTCTCTGCTCAGAAACATTTGGTGATTTTCTTTTGCCTCCAGGATAAAGTCAAAACATGATCTCCTTCATTATCTGACCCCATCTACCTCTCTGGGTTTCCCTCCTTTCACCCCTTCTTCCCACATCCTCTACTCTCAAGTCACATATTCAGGCTGTTCGCCACAGGTGCCCTGTGGACAGCTCCAGTTATTGCTTGCTTACTATGCCCCTTCCATTGGGTAAGAGCACCTTCATTTGGGGGGAGGGGGAGAGTTGAGTTATTATCTGAATTAAAGATCTGGAATATGTGAGGGGCAACCAGGGACTAAAATCCCAATAGAGGCATTGCTTCAAGGCTGGGGCACTGGAGGTAGACTTCTTGTATATGCAACTCAGTTCCACTGCTCACCTGCTATGTTACCTTAATTAAGCAAGGTACTTACCTCTCTGAGCTTTGGTTTCCTTCTCTGAAAAATGAGAATAATGGTACCTATCTCATCCAGTTTTTGTGAGGATTAAATGAACTGTTGCACATCAAGGGCTTAGCACAGTGCCAGGTACAGTTAGCATTCAATAAACATAGATGATATTGTCATCATCATCGCCATCATCATCACCATCAATATCATCATTATTACTCGCCTCGGATCATTATCATCACCATTATTATTTCTATAAGCAGCATCTTGGACTATGAGTAAGTCTCTGCCCACACAATTATCTGTGTTCTTCTGCACTTGGTTGGAATCTCTTCAGAGCAGGAACATCTCAGGAAGAAAGTTGGTACCCTCCACCCCATCCCTGCCACACTGGCAAGGACAGGCTTTGGAGATTCCTGGGACAGTGTTAACAGCTCTGACTTTCTCAGTCCTTAACAGTCAGATAAATAAGAAAACTATTAAAACATCCAGAGACAGGAGGAGTTTCCTATGGAGGAGATTTGGGTTAGCACTCTCCCACCCTGCACAGCTCGGTGCTAGCTAAGCAGAGCGCACTGCTGACAGCACATCCTCCGGGAAGTTATGTGTCTCTCAGCCAGCAGCTCAGTGCTGGGGTAGTCCTGCTCCTGAACTTGCTGAGACAGCAGAAGTGCCCTGGAGATCTGGTGGCCCATCACAGGACACTTGAAGTGATGGAGAACAGCTCAGTAAAAGCAAATGCATTGTGAGACTTACAAAATGCTCTCCATGTTCTGATGCAGCAGTACTACAGCCTTCAGTGGCCCCTGTTGGCTGGCATGTGGCATACAAACTTGCTGGTCCCTCTTCAGATGACTCATCTCGAACATCAGCTAGAGAACAGAAACTCATTCACCATGTATTCAGACCCATCTGCACAAATCTGAAGGACCATTGAGGAGAATATAACAGAACAGTTGATTGGCATGAGGAAGGCTGCAGTGCCTGCTGGGAATAAATGAATTACAAAGATTGGACCACTTTCCATTTACAAGTAGTGGCTCAGTGTTGGTAGAAAAGAGAGGGAAGAGTATGGTCCTGTGTGTGTCACTCAGCTCACACATCCCCAGGACCTGAGCCTGAATACTGGCTGGGGGGGTGGGGGACAAAACTGAGAAGCAGGAGAATGAGAGCTGCTTCACTAAGATCTCTGTGAGGGAGGACAGCACAGAGCGGCATGAGCCCGTGAAGTCGGCTTCCCCGTTCAAAGTCACTTCGCAAGGGATAGAGGCCAGGGATAGAGGCTGTGCCAGGAGCTGGAGGAGGAACAGTGAAGAATCAGGAGAGGGTCTCATAATTGTGGGCATCAGTGGCATTTGAGGACAACAGCAGTGGGAATTGAGCATTTGTTACCAGGACAAATTCTTAGAGCACATTAGGTACTTTGGGGACACTCAACACCATGTGGGAGGAATCTTGGTGGAACAGTTTCCTCCTAGAACATGTGGAGTCAGGGTCCAGGAAGGACCAGCTTTTGACTCTTATTGTTATCTTATGTGTATCCAGGTTGGTCCCCAGTCCTAAGGAAATAAGGCCATGCTTATTCCCACAGTACCCCAGCATTCAAATCCTGCTCCACCACTTCCTAACAGCAGGTAGTTTGCCTACGTTCTCTGAGTCTCCATTTCCTCACTTACAATAGGACCTACTGTTAGGGCAGTTGTGAGAGTTCCATAAATTAATACATGAAAAGTGCTGTGAGTGGCATATGGTAAACACTCTGTGCATCTCCACCACCACCACCACCACCATCATCATCCAGAGAGAACAAGAACATCATAGGGGATCTGCATCAAGATTGTCAGGGTTGGAGTTCCAGCCCCACCTACCTTATTAATTGTGAGACCCTAGGGAAATTATTTACTCTGTTCTTTCTTCCATAAGTGAGGATAATACTAATACCCATGCCTTAGGGTGGTGTTAGACTCAACAGCTCACATGAAGGGCTTAGAGCTGGGTCATAGGGAGCACGCTATGAGTGTTAGTCGTGTCCAAATTAACAGCTTTTATTCAGCATCTGGCTGGTCTTGCCAGTGTCCCTGCATATGTCTTCAGCTCAACACCCACTGCAGGACAATGCTCAGCCTCACTGCAGCACAGTAGTCCACACTGCCCCATGCATGGAATACTCTCCTCTTCCCTTTCATGTTTTAAGACCTGTTTCAAGTCCTACCTCTTCCAACAAGTGTCTCTCCAATGCAATGAACTCCCCCTTCCCTGACCTCTGACCTAATGTGCTCCCACACAGAGAAGCACCTGCTACTGAAAACCTGCTATACACTGGGTCCCATGAAGACATGGGGGACAAGGTCCTAGATTGGAAAGGTCCCTGCCCTTGGCCTCATATTAAGGAGAAGATGGACAGATAGAGGGGCATTCACAACCAACTGACAAATGTTACGACAGGAATAAGTTCTAGGGCTGATGGGACATGAAGAGGGAAATTAACCAGCAGGAGTTTCCAGAGAATCAGATACCTGTGCTGAGTCCTAAAGGGTAGGGAGCAGTTGGCTGAGGTAGAGGGATTCGAGAAGAAGGGTTCCTGGGCTGTACTACTACCCAAGACTTGAGGTAAAATTCTAACATGCTCTGTGGCTAAACAACATGCATCTGAGACCAACAGGTCTGTGTTTATGGTTAAGGAAACAGAAGTTCAGAGAAGTTAAGTTCCAGATCTGAAGTCTCTCCATAGGTAAGTGGCCGAGCTAGAACTTGAAAACAACACTGCCTGCTTACAAATGCCCCCTCTCAGCCAGGTGGAGCTCATCAGGCCTGGCTTCAGGGAGGTGGCTTGGAGCCCCACTAGAGGGAGGGAAGACACATGCCTTTCTGGCCATGAAGCATGCCAGCCTGGCTAGGGCCAGCTTCAGGAGCTAGAATAACCAAGGAGCACCCAGTCCAGCATAGTTGATCCATCCCAGCCCTCCTCTTAAGGTCCACTCTCCTGGGGCTCTACTGGCCTGGCCTGGCCTTGCCCTGCCACCTGTCCGCTTCTCTCCCACTAGCATGTGTGTGCTGGGGGGAGTTGCAGAATCGGCAGTGTTGATGGGAAAACAAAGGCAGGAACTGGCAAGTATGAGATGAATGGTGAGTTAAAGGAAGCTGAGGAGGTGAGGAGAGTCCACAGTCAATGCTGGTGTTTTGGACTGTGAGTCCCTAAGGGGCCTGTGAAAAAGCAAAAAAAAAAAAGCAAAAAAAAAAAAAACAACTGCCTGGCCCCCACCCCCTTACTCATGCTGACCCAACATAAGGGCTCTTCTGTATTAATTTACTCAACACATATATATGAAAATATGCCAGCACTGGTCTAGGCACTTTGTTGTGAAAACAGAAATGAAATCCCTATCCTCATGGAGCTTACATTAGGAGACAGACAACGAACAAGAGTTGGTGAGACACATGGCATGTCAGATGATGATAAACTAGAAATTAAGCAAGGTGGGAAAACAAGGGGTGCCACGGGAGGGGGCATGGCATTTCCAAGTGCAGGGGCAGGGAAGGTTCCACTGAGAAAGTGACCACTGATGAAGCCAGGGTGTCACAGAGGTGAGAGCTCAGGAGGAGGGGTGCCCTGGAGTCCCAGGCTCTGGGGAGCCTGGTATGACAGGCAAAGAGGGCACAGGAAGATTGGCCTGAATCTCAGGCAGTAACAGTGGGGAGGCTATGAGTGCGGGGAACATGCGAGGTTTCTTAGGGGTACATAGAGCTCTGGCCCTTATGCCCCCCTGCTAATGGAGCCAGGAAGGCAGGTCACCCTAGACTGTCAGCAGGGTTGAGAGCACCAGGCCTGGTCTCAACTCCAGCCCCAAGAGAGCAGCCTTTCCCAGGGATCTTGCCAACCCAAGGAGGAACACACAGCTGCACCCCCAGTCTGAGCTTGCCCGGAGAGCCATGTGATCATCTGCTAGTGTGTTGTAATGAAAGACTCCCTACCTCTCTGCCTCCTTTGCCCCTCTCCTTCTCCCCTTGTTACAGCTGGAGATGGTGGGGAAGAGGTCTGGGGGTAGGTGGGCATCAAGAACCCTGATCATCTGCAGGGCAGTACCAGTCCCCATGGAGTAAGTGCTATGAGGCGAGAGAAAGGAGGGGCGTGATCAGCTAACCTGGCGGAGAGGCCCCATCGATTCCCTGCACGGAAAGCTGAGGCAAGGGGGGCCTTTGGTTCAGTTTCAGATGAAGTGCACCAAATCCATCTGGAATTTTCCACTCAGGCCTTTCTCCCCACCTGCTGCATCCAGGTCCTGTGGATGGCCCCTCCCCAGTCCCAAAGGACATGGAGTGGAAGGCTAAGTGCCAGGGCTGGGACTGGGGGTACAGGCACGGCCTAGGGCAGGCTGCTTAGGATGGCACAGCACCCTCACCCTGTTAGCATCTCTGCCCAAATCACTGAATGGGACGCTGAGCCTCTCCGGAAGCAGCCCTGCCCTCTGGGATCTCATTTTCTGTTTCCTACCCCTTCTTCTCCACCTTGTGGAGCTTGTGGCCACAAGAACTCTTTCTGGCTGCCTTCTTCTCACCGCCTGTGGAGCCCACTGGCCCCTGGTCACACACAGTCTGGGGCACACCCGGGCCCCTCTCCTCCTCCAGAGCTGGCTTCCTGCCCAACCCATTGTCCAAAACCTTCCTCAACTCAGCTCACCTCAACGAGGTGGTATCATGGAAGGGGAGGTAGGGAGAGGCAGAGATGTGAGTGTGGAAAGTCAGAAAAAGGAGAGAAAAATTCAGTAAATTAAATCAATTGCCTGATTCAAAGGCTATGTCATTGCAATTGCTGGGGCGACTGAGCTGGGGCTGCCCTGGTTCTGAGGCCCTAGGTGATTGGAGGGAGGAGACTGGTGGGCTTTCATGGGCTCCTCTGCCCGAGAAAGGAGCCTACTGTCCCCCTGCCTGGGATCCAACTTCTTCCAACCCTTCTTTGGCCTCTCTTGACCACCTTCTTATCTTCAAGAAGACCCTCCCTCTGTGCCTACTGCCCTGGTCTCTCCCACCTAACTCTGATGTCCCCATGGGGAACACTGCAATATTTGGCCTCCGTAAGGGCTTTAAAAATAGATTGTGGATCCCCTGAAAAAAAAAAAAATCCCTGGCTAAAAATAGCTCTCAGCATCTAGGGGAAGAAAAAAAAGAAACTGCAGCAAAATTCAACTGGAGCAGTGACTTTCCTGCCTCTGATGCTCCGGGTCAGTTACAGCACTGGGGAGGGCTGAGAAAGAAAGGGAGGATGGGGGTCCTTCAAGGACAGGGAAGGATCTGAATTGCAATCCATAGTAAATGCTGCTCTTTGTTCGCTGGCTTTGGGTCACGGGACCCCAGTGGATCCAGCATCCAGGCAGCACTCAAAACAACATCAGGGAGCCATGGAGGCCCAAATAGGGAGCTGTGAAGAGTGGCAAGGGTACCCAGAAACAGGCAATGCAGTGTTCCCCCAAATGAGAGTTCAGGAAGAGCACTAGGTCAGGCTACGTCTTATGCTGAAGGCACCTGCCATCCAAACAGCTACAAAATGGCTGAGGGGTGCGTGCAGAGGTTCTGTCTTGAAGAGCTAATGCCTTTCCACTCAACAAGGGGCAAAGAAACCCTTTTGGAAATTGTCATTAGGGAAGTCAAAATTTATATCCAGGACATCAGTGCAGGGGAAGGGGACCCCATGGTCTCATTTAAGATCCCTTCTCTCCTGGCAGTAAGGAGAGCTGTGTGGAAATGACAGCACAGCATGGAGACATGGATTTGCATGTTGAAAATGCTTTAAGGAGAGTGTTCAGGGTGGGAACTTGTAGAGTCTAACACGCACACACACGCACACACACACGGCTCCTTTGCTCATGCCATAAAGCTATCGCAGCAAGCTGGAGAAAGATCAGGCTACAGCCTGAGAAGAAAGGGTCTTCCCCCTCCACTTAAATGTATGGGGGCTGTATTGGAATCGCTGATTTCCCAGTACAGGTCATAGGAACAGAACAATGTTAATGAGCTAATCACTGGATTATTGGGGCTGGGGAGCACCCATCAGGAGAGGTATGGGTAAATGCAAGAAATATGCCCATGTCCCCAAACTGCATATTTACAGCTGATGTCCTGCCACTGTAATTTGCCACAGAGGCTGTATACCAACATGCACACAAAGGCACACACTTATACACACAGAAAGAGAGAAATGTGTTCCTCAGATGAATTAGGGTTTAACATACACACCCAGCCCACCAATGGTGCCACATGTCCCAATGATACCGGCGCTCGTATCGGTTCTTCTAAACCACTAGGTGGCCACTTTAATGCCCAGAAAGGGAAGAAAGGGGGAAAAAAAGTTTTCTGATGACTAAAATAAAAATTTTTTTCCAAATAATTTGTGGTAGATTAAGCTCTTTCGAAAGGTCATACATACTGCAGGAGAAGAGGATCAAATGAGGAGGGAGAGGCAGGGATGGCACAGGAATGTGAAGTGGTGAGTTCATGCAGAGGTTCTAACATGCATGTCCCCAGATGAGAGCAGCCAACAGGGCAGGAAGAGGGAACATGTGATAGCTCCTGGACAACACTTCTTTGATAAGTGCAGGGCAAGTACAATACCCTCTTGGTCATTTTATCTTCTTAGTCTCTAGGACTACCTTGCTCAGTTTTTTCTTCCCTAAAGAATTCCTTCTCCTTTCCGGCCCCAAGGATCACAGCCTCAGCACCATGACATTGGGGTCAACGGAGACCTCAGAGCTGGCCAGCTCCTCCCAGGCTTGCATCCCCTCCACCTGGGCAGGAAACATTTTTGTCCAGCCCACCTTTACTGTGACCTTGCATGAGCTCTTTTCCCTCTCTTCTTCCCTTGATCCCTCTATAAAATTGGGATAGCAATCTTCATTCCATCTCATCCTACAAGGCATCTATTGCATAGCGGGGTTAAAGTGAATGCACTTTGAGACTGTGGCAGGGAAACCAAACAACATGAAACAGAAACAATCCCCCCTCCCCGCTGAACCCCAGTTCTTGATGGTGTCTGCGCACATCAAGATTGCAGGGGCCTGTGTGGCCTCCACGCGGAGCTTTGCCGCATTCTCTGAAGGGCTTTACTCACCCTCTCCAGTACTTTTCCTCTTCTCAGACCCTCAGTCCTGGCTCCCCCTAGTGGCCAGAAGCTCGTAGCACTAACCTGGGAGGCTTCCCGCAAACACGGTCATTAGCCAATGGTTTAATTACAACCACACTCTCATTAAGTAACAGTGGGAGAAGGAACCAACCCCGTGCCCTGGAGATTTAGCTATGCATGTATCTATTGCATTAACTGCTCCCAAACCCCCAGCTTACTATCTGCATGGTGCTCACTGCACTGGACGTAGATGACAACCTGGGGCCAGTGCTACCCAAAATGTGGTGTCCTGACTTACAGCATCAGCATGACTTGGGAGCTTGATAGAAATGCACATTTCGAGACCTACTGAATCAGTAACTCTTGGGTCTGGTGCCCAGGAATCTGCATTTTAACAAGTTCTCCAGATGATTCTGATCCACAGTGAAGAATGAGAAACAACTGGCTTAGACCGAGCATGCCCTCATATTTCACTCCTATTAATGTCCAGAAACTTTTCTTGACTATTAAGGCACGGGGAAAAAAGAAAACTGAAAGATCCTTCTTCCTTATTCTAACCAGTAATGCATTGATTAAAGTAATGTATTGGTTGCCACAAGGAATACCTCTGCTAAGTTTGCCACTAAGGAAGCTCATCCGACCCTTCCCATTGTCACCCACTCTGTTTTATATCAGAACCCAATTTGGAATGAACTTTAGTGGTTGGAGCACCTTTGAGCAGTGCTTGGATATTAGGAGTTATGAGATATTAGGAGTAACCAGGATGTGAGGCAAACTCACAGAGCCCCAGCGAATTGGCCACAGCCCGTCAAAAGTAAGCAGAACTGAGAAAGAAACAAGACAGTAGGCAAGTGATTGTAGACACAGAAAATGTAAACCTTAGCTTTGCTTTCGGACTTTTTCAGCCTATTGCTGTGAAATGCACCAATTACTCTTGACACTGTTAAGCACAGAAGGCTCAGAATCATTTTTGATGAGTTGACTAGTTCTAGGAGGTCAATCTAATTTTATTTTTATGGGTATTTTAAAAATATGCTTATGTGGAAAAGGGGTATGACTTTTAATATGCCTCAAACATTGAAAAGTTAGTGACAGATGAGCCACAATGCAGCAGGACACCTTAAACACACCACTGTTCCTTTCAGACAGGATTCTGGAGGTCATCGACATCAACTCCCAGCTGGACTGAGGAGGAAACTGAGGTCCAGACTTGCCCTGGAGGAAAAAAGGTTGTTTACAGGGTCCCGTATCCATTTATTCCCTCCTAACTCCAGGTCCAATTAACAGGTAGGAGTTCAAGATTATTCAGCCTGATAAATAGCCTGGTGAGATTCTAGAAGATCTCTATGACTAGGTGGTATTAGAACTGAAAAGGCCTTTTTTCCAAAAGACATCTAATCACTTTTCCATGTCATTTCCCAGCCTCAAAGGATAATTTCCCTCCACAGAGAACAAATTGGGAAAAAAGTTCCCAGGATGTCAGGGTTCTGTGCGGAATTTCCAAGGCAGTTGCCTGCTGCTTCCAACTGCTCTGTTGCCTCATAGGCAAGGGCCCCTCAAGTTGCCTACTTGACTTCACAGGCCAGGGGACCGGGGAGCCTTTGAAGCTTCAGCTTCCCCCACATCTACACAAGATCTCTGTCTGAGTAGCGTGTTTACCATGCACATGGAGCCTCCTCCCCATGCTCCTGAGTGTGAACAAGGGGGCAGGTCATCATTCAGTTCACAGGACATCCAGCCACACCAGGACTGACTGCTGGGGAAGAGAACCTGGCAGCCGCAGAGGAAGTGCAGTGCAGACTCCTGCCCTGTGTGAATTCACACAGCAAGTTTGGTTGATCATGCAACGACTCCGTGGAAAAACCCAAGTGTTGCCTCAAGAGGTCTTCCAACCAGGAGGTGCCATGGGGGCCCCCAAGGGCAGCTCTGAGGGTCTTTGTTTCCCATTAGGCCTATGGGAGGAAAAAAAAAAAAAAAAGAGTATATACAAGTGGTGGTAGCTCCCCCTAGTGGAGTTCTCAGAAATGGAAAGGGTCTCTGAACCTTAAATGGGAAGGCACTGCTGAAAGATACTGACTGAGCTGAGAGGGTGGTCCAAAGATTCTCATACATGTCACCTCAAGGAATAGGTAAAGTTTTTGGAGGAAGTCATTTTGGTTTTTTTTTTTATCACCTCCGGCATGGGAGACTGTGGCTGTTGGAACAAGCAGTCTTGATCTCCGGCCATAGGCCTCAGGGTCAGCAGCAAGCCTGAAGCCATCAGGCCAGGAGCACTAGCTTCCTACACAGGAAGTCTCTTCCAGCCACTGCAACACTAGGGACAAATCCTTTTTTACTTCTCTGGGGCTTGTTTTCCTCCATATGTCGCTGGTGGTGGTTGTGCAGGTCAACCAGCCTCCTCCTATATCTGAGATGCTGTAAAGCTCCAGGACTCTCAGAGGAGCTCACAGCCTATTGCTCACCCAGGAGGAAGCCGCAGCATTGCTCATAACCTCCTATGCTCGGAGGAAGCCTGACAGTCACCAAGCACGTTCATGAGCATCACTGCACTTTGCTCTCGTACGACCATCTAATACACCTTATGACCTCTCCCACTCTGCCCCAACCACCAGATTGACTTTGTGTTCTGCTGTTGAGCTCAGAAATGACAGGTCCTCTCTGAGGCCACAGAGCCAACATTCCAGGCCAACAGTTCAACCAGGTCTGTTGGCTTGAGCTTGGGGCCCTGTGAAAATGAGACTGAGGAATTCTACTATTCCTTGGCAGAAAAAGAATGTTTAAGTGATTCACCCCATAATAGATATAATAATGGTGATGATGATTAACACATAAGTGTTTACTGCAGTCCAGGCACAGTTCTAATCACTGTATTTGTATATTTACTCATTTAATCACAACAAAAACCTTATGTCGTAGGTAATCCATAAATGCCATTCTTGCCTGCATACCAGTACAATTTTAACAAGAGCTAAAGTCAACTGGTTATTATAACTTTAGGGACAGTTAGCTGCACTAGTTTATGATCTACCACTGAGCATTATGATTTTCCTTGAGTCTTGATTTTTCTCCCTAAGATCACCCTCCTTGTCAGTAAAGGGACTGCATTAAGTCCATTTATAATTTAGCCTGTTCATTTGCATAAAAACAACAAGAGCAGTGATTGATCACATGTGATCTTTAAGTCTACTTTGCTGGAACTCACAGTAGGAACCTTCATGTTGACTTTTAGTTTGCCCCTCAGGGCACAGGAGCTGAGCCATACACCTGCCATTCAGCCTTGTCTTTAAGCACCTGCTTTTCCAAGTCCTTCAGGTTTTCCATTATGCCTTAAGGTTCCTTCTAGCCACCTTTCAGGAAAGCAACCTTCGTTCCTTCCCTGGAAAGATTGCCATGAACCGCACAACCAACCAAGGTGCCAGGCTTTTTCTTCTGGGCTTTCCTTAGGTTCAAAAGTCAAGTCTAGTTCTTCAGGGATTTCTGGTGACAACCAGAGCCCAAGCATGCCTTCCTCAGGCATGTCATTCCAGACAAAGTCTTGGTAAAAACCTCTATTAGCAACTGGTCTTGTTAGTTTTATGCAAAGAAACCTAATGTCATTACTTAATCTTTCAAAATTGCCAAATTCTGGAGGGATCAGGTAAGGAGAAAAATACACAGTGTGGAGGAAAATCCTTGTCCTTCTATATATGGCCAGTACCAATACAGAGAATTCCAGACCTTTCCTAGGTCTGAGAATTCTAGACCTTTCATAGGTCTCAATGGCCAATACCAATACAGAGAATTCCAGACCCTTCCTAGGTCTCAATGGCCAATACCAATATAAAGAATTCCAGACCTTTCCTAGGTCTGAGAGAATTCTAGACCTTACATAGGTCTCCAATGGCTAATGCCAAACCAATACAGGGAATTCCAAATGACCTTTCCTAGGTCACCAATGGCTAATGCCAATTCCAACACAGGGAATTCCAAATGACCTTTCATAGGTCCCAAGGCTAAATGCCAATACAGAGGTATGGTAACCATACAATAAGACCACAAGTTGTTGAGATTTCCTTTTCCCAGGTTTAAAAACTTTTACAACCTTATTATACAACATTTCCAGACTTTTCATATATTTACCCATTCAGATTTTAACCATAACCCATTTACAATTCTTGTTCTTTTTTTTCACACTGTAAAGGACTATACTCAAACTCAGTATCTGGCAGCTAAAAGTTCCCTAGATTTGCAGAGATATCCTGCAGTTTTCTTAAGCTTAGACCTTGCAAACCACCTGTCAGGCATCAATGACCTGAATGTTTAGACATATACCATTTTACAAACAAAGCACATCACCCTAAGAGGATACCTAACCCACCATTTTTCTCACTTCAAAGACGGTAGCATTACATGCAGCATCTTTAAAGATGGTGGCACCCACAAGATGGTGGCAAACCCATGTGACTCTACCACCATGGTGGAGCACTCACATGGCTTACCCAAAATGGCAGTATACCTATGAGGCTCAGTGTCCAATTCACAACCTTCATGCGGGCTCTGGAGGGAGAGACCCATTTCTCCTCCTGCAGGGGTGGAGTCATTGGCTTTGCAGTCACTTCAGAGGCCAGAACCAAAAAGGGTGGTACGAGAAAAGTCCCTTGAGTTTGCAAAGGGGTGAGCACTGCGGAAGCCACTCCCACCTGTGGAGTGGGTGGTGTGGTGGAAGCCGCCTCCACCTGGGGAGAGGGCAGTGCCACAGAAACCACCTCTACCTGGGGAGAGGCAAGGACCAGAAAACATATATACCACTTAGGCATCCCCCTTCTCAGTTTTTTTCTTTTCACTCTCCAGGCATATTTAGGCAGTCGGTGCCCTCAGAAGATGTCTTCCAAGGGGGTCGGCCTGCCACGGGCAATTTATTAATGTCCCTTTGTGGTCGCCAAATTGTTACAGAGTCCCTGGGCTGCTCCAATTGAAAACAAACCCACGGGCTCTTTAGTTAGGGGTCCAATTGCCCGCCGCCAAAATTACAACTCTGAACATTATATTTGAGTGAAAAGAAAAATTGTTTAACAGTTACACATATCCTTGCCTCCCCTCTACCAAACCTAACCAGTTTTAGGGGGGTCAGAAACACCATTTCCCTACTTCCTAGGCATAGTTCAGCTATACCAGCAGCTGCCAATCACTCAATCTGATTGGGGAGGTCCTTTCTGTGCTGTGGTGCCCTCCAGCTCTCAATGCAGGACCACCTGGATTCTCAGCCTCCTTGAGAACTGTCTTCTTTCTGTAAACCATGTGGCTCTCCTCTTCTTCTCCAGAGCACCTCTGCGAACACTCACCAGCGAGGGAGACAGCCCCAGAGCGTGCCCCCCCCCAAAGTGTTCGCAGCTGCTTATATATCCCTGACTGCGTCCTCTGACGCAGTGGGTGTTGCCAACAGTTCTGACCATTGGCAGAACCCCACGTAGGCTCTGTGTGCTTTCCATACCATCACCTGGTTCAAGACTCCTCCCATCCACCTGAGGCTTTGGATGCATTAAAGCAATTTACATAATGAAAGACACCAGCCACCAGCCTCAGGCATGTGGAGGCATTCTGAAAGCTGCTTCCTTCTCCCCATCCCCCAGCCACAAACTCCGGGGATTTTTGGACTCCCCTGTTTCTGTAACACCACCAACTATAGGTGCTTAATAAGAACTTAACATGTATCTCTTTACACAGGAGAAGGCTTTTCTTTTCCATCACATACCTATAAGTCAGTTTGCCCTCAGTGACCCATGTGATGAGGTTAAAAATTTCAGAATTATGAGGTAAAAAGAAACATTGGAGATTATTTGACTTAATTCTCCATTTCTCATATGAAACGGCGGACTCAGGAATGAAAGGTGAAATTTCTCGGTTCTTATCACACAGTGAGATTGGTGGCAGGACCAGGGCTGGTCCCCAGGTCTCCAGACTCAGCCCAGGGTTCTGTCCACTCTGCCATGCTGTGGCTGCCACACACTTGAGCTGATGAATAGCACTGAGACCTCTCTTTCTGTGGCTCTGTGAGCTCCTGGGCTTCGGCCAGCCCAACTGAGCTCAAAAACGCAAGTGTTCTGATACCAGCCTAGAGCAACCAAAAGTGGCCTGGTAAATCAGTCCTTGGCTACCTCGCCTACAAGCAAAGACCATAGTCACTTTGGAATGGTGCATTCCCAAGGCAGATAGATGGCAGAGAGCAAGGACAGTCAAGGGGCATCCTGGGACAAGTCTTCTGCCCACAGCATAAGGGATGCCTTTCTTCCTGCATCCATTCACTTCGCAAAAGTCTCCATGGTCCCACCCTATGGCCTATAAACTTGGGTGGCTGTCCCCTAGTCTGAGGGTACTTGAGAGTTCTTTGGGTACTTTGCTATAGGTGTTCTGTCACTTGGCTGTGAAGCAGAGTCCCTCTGCTCTAGTTTGAGTGGGGAGGATGAGACAGGCAGAGGGTAGTGAAGAATCAGAAGGTGGACGTGTGGAGGGAGAGAAGAGTGAGAGACTGAGCATGAATCACAGAAACTCAGATGCATCCCATCCTAGACGTGGCGTCAGGAATCAGACAGGGCAGGGATGACAACTGCCCCTCTACCACTGGCATCAGAGATAAGGAGGAGGGGCTGAGCATGTGGAAATCAAGGAGGAGAGCCTGCTTAGCTGGAGGAGGGTCATCCTGCAGGTCAGCTTCTGCGAGGGCATCACTGAGCCTCCAGCAGCACCCAGAAAGGGTCCAGTCTCTGGGTATTTCCTTTCTTCCACACACCTCTCAAACCCATCAGCTGGGAGTCATCCTTGCCCTCACTCTTCCCCTCACACCCCACATCCAGTTCTTCCTGTGGGTTCTCTCATCAAAATTATTTAGAATCTGTCCACTTCTCACCAACTCCACTGTTGACAGACTGCTCCATACCACTATCCACTCTCACCTAGATGATTGGAAGTTTCCTAACTGGTAATTCTGTTAACATTTAAGTCGAATTATATCACTTCTCTGCTCAGACCTTAAAGGAATGGCTTCCCCTCCAAATCCAAGTACAAGTAAAGACCTTTTAGGATCTATAAGTCCCTGTCTGGCAAGTCCCGCCCTCTGCCACCCAGCTAGCTTGGGCCTCATCTCCAACTCCCCCCTTGCTTGCTCCCTCCCCATTCTGGCCTCCTTGCTGTTCCTAGAACATGCCAGCAAGGCTCCCACCCCAAGGTCTTTGCATGTGCTATTCCCTCGGCCTAGAAGGTCTCCCCAGGTACCTACAATCTTCACTCTTGATTTCCTCTGCTCTTTACCCAAACATTACCTTCGAGGTCAGTCTTTCCCTGTCTCCCTTATTCTAAGCTGACCTCTACCCCTCCCCACTCCTGCTGTATTTCATAGTCCCCTTTCTGATAGTCCTCTGATGCATTTGTACTTATGTAGAGTATATTAGTTATTTATTGTATTGGTTGCCTGCCTCCCCCTAACGGAATCTAACCCTCATTAAGGCATGGGATTTTGTTGGTTTTAGTCATTGCCCAGTGTATACACTGTAGGCACTGAATGAACACCTGTTAAATAAAGAAACAAATCATAGCTACAGCTTAGGAAATGGACATTCACACAGGAGATGTCAGAGTTATGGGGTTTCTTTAGTAAGAAGAGAAGCCTGGGAAAGAAAAGGGTGTGTGTGTGTGTGTGTGTGTGTGTGTGTGAGCGCGCGCCCGCGCGCGCGCGCCCATGCCCACATCTGTGTGTTGTTGAGGTGTTTGACAGACACCTTCACTTGTAGTAAACAATGTGTGAGTTCTTGGTGACTTGTATATGTGATATTATGATTTATAATGAAAAACACCTTTGACCTCTGTCCCCTTTTCTAGCACAGAGCTCCTACAACTCTTGGAACTTCTTAAGTGATGAGAGGGATAGAAGTATCTTGTTATGCAAATGAGGTAACTGTTGGAAAGTACCTAAGGATGGGGGCTGGTGGTCAGGAGAATCAACCCTGTGGTTAGAGGGTTAGAACTTTCAGTCCCACACACCTGACCTTCAGGCCTGTGTAACAAAACCTCCATAAAAACTCATGAGATTCAGAGAGCTTCTGGGTTGGTGAACACGTGGAGACTTGGGGAGAGTGGCTCCCAGATTGGGCACGGAAGCTGGGCTCCCCTTCCCACATGCCTTGCCCTGTGTCTCTTCTATCTGGCTGTTTCTGAGTTATATCCTATAATGGTAAACCGGTGATCTAGGAAGTGAAATGCTTCTCTGAGTTCTGTGAGCCACTCCAGCAAATTAGTTGAACCTGAAGAGGGTGTTATGGGAGCCTCTGACTTATAAGCCAGTCTCAGAAGCACAGGTGACAATCTGACCTTGTGATTGGCACTGAAAGGCGGTGGGAGGTGCAGCATTGTGGGACTGAGCCCTCAATCTGTGGGAGCTGATGCTGTCTCTGGGTATACTTGTATTGTTAGAATTGAGTTGAACTGTGGGACACCCAGCTGGTATCTGAGAATTGCTTGATGATATGGAAAAACTCCTATCCTCACATTGGAATTGGGGGCAAAATTCTTTTAGTATAAAAGTGTTTTAACCTTATCTACTAACCAGGTCAACGCTTCATTCATTCACGTCCTCACTCACTCATTTACCAGACACTTTATGAGTGACAATTCTGTGTCAAGTGCTCTGTTTGACATGAGGTGGGCATGTGGCCAAGGATATGGTCCCTGCAGCTGAGACTTCTGCAGTACGATAATGAAGCCCCAGCACTCGGAACGATATGTTGGAGACTCTGGGCATTAAAGCAAACTGTAACCCCAGCAACACCTAATGAGGAAAATAAATTCAGGGCAAGAAAATCAGCCTTGTGTTTTGTGACCGGAGGTAAAGAAAGCTTCTTGGGTGAGTGTCTACTAGTAGGAATTTGCCCCTCCAGAGCACCCTGGCAGAATCTGGGGAGAGGTAAGTGGATGAGAAGGAGGGACTTCCCAGAAGTGATCTTGCTTTTCTTCCCCTGAGGACATGCCAGGAGTGAAGAGCTGTCAGTGACAAGAAGAGCAGTGTGGCTCACACCGTAGAAAGAAGACCTACCTGCTCCTGGGAGACCCTGCACATAGTACCATCCGGGCCCTGGGAAAGCCGTGGGAAATATAACTTTGACCTTGACATTTGCCCGCAGTCTTGTATATATGAAGCAGACAACTCCTAGACTATTGGTTATACCACTTTGCCTTTCTTGGAGAGTGTCCCCTTGTCAGGCAGGGGTTGCTGCTGAGGGCAGTCAAGCACCTTTTCTGATGATCTGTGAGTGGCACCTGGGAAGCTGGCCAGGAATACTATTCTAGCATGTTAGAAATCTGCCTGCTTTTGTCATGACTACCTAATTTGTCTGCTTAACTTAGCTGTTGAGGTTTTCACATAGCAAAACACAGAGCCTTTGTGACTTTGCCATACATTTATTTGTTCATCTTCCACGGCCACATTTTTCCTGGCTGGGTCTGTGGCATGCACTTTCTGGCATCCCTTGACCTCTGACCTCCCTGTACCTGGTCTTTTGTACCTATACCACCAGCTCTCACTTCCCCCTGCAGCCTCACTCCAACATTCTGGGCCCCATCTTTAATGGTGGAGGGTTTGGTCTCAGCTCCTTGTAGTCTGGTCACTGCTGTGGGAGGCCACTGGAGGGTGTCAGGCCAGATCGCCCAAGGAGAGCTCTTGTCTTCTGGAGAAGTGAAGGGTCCAGGCCCTCTCTGTCCAGCTGCTATCAAGACCTATGTGTAAGCCTCCTTGCTTGAACCACTGTGCCAGCCTTTTCCCTGCCAGGGAGGAGTCAGAACAAAAGGAAGTATAGTTAGTGATCTGAGGGTGAGCTGCAAGAAGAATAGCACCAAGAATCCTGGGGACGCCCTCTGGCTTCTCCCCTCAGCTCCTCTGGCTTTTGAATAGTGGTGCCCTGACTCAGGCCCAATGTCTTGTTTGCTCAAACCATACCTCCCACTCCATGGGCCCTACCAGGGTCCCTGCAGCCCATCAGCCATTGCTGAGCACATGCAACCTGAAGCTATCCTGCAGAAGTTGCCTTTATATACTGTGTCATTAATTATCCACCTTTAATGGCCCCTTAGTTCTCCAAGAATCAAGTCCAAGCAATTTGCTTGACTTACAGGCCCTGGAAAGTAAAGCTTCATACAATCTACCCAGCCAGGGCCCCTGCCCTCTAACACCCAGTGCCATCCACCTTGGTCCCATGGACCCGTCTCTGACCCTCGGTGTGTGCCAGGCATAATCTCCCTCCATGACAGTTCTCACCACAGCCTGGCTCCTCCCTCACCCCACTCACCAGAATGTTCCTTTCTCCCTCCCACATTCCTTGGTTTCACCATCCTCAAGCCCAGCCCAGCCCAATACACCCAACATGTCTGATCTCTTTTTCTTGGTAACCTGCTGCCTTTACAGTCTGGCTCCAAGACATTATGCATAATTTTCTCCTATTAGAAAGTATGTGAGATGTGGGGCCTAAAGTCCTGTGTTCAATGCCTGCCTCTCCCATGCCCTGGGCAAAGACAGGTAGGCCCTTTGCTTATCCATTCAATATGATGTATGTGACTCTGTAACTGCCCCCGACACCTTCCAGGAAGGCAGGGTTTGGCTAAAAATAAATAAAACCAATAATTGCTTGCAATTCTCTTCCTGCGCGTGTAAAACAGGGATGACGATGATGAGATGCGTTCCCAGATTCTTAGGGCTACCACAAGGACCAGATGGTTGTGAAACTGCTTTAGGAGAGGTAAAGATTTACAGAAACACCAGAAGATATTGTTGTGCCTGTGCAGTAAGCTCCTATGGAATGAAAAGATTTAACACTTATAATATCAAATATGTGAGAGGAAGCCCCAAAACTAAAAGGCACAAGTTTCCAGATTAAAAATCTCAAGTTCTAAGTTTACCAAATTCAGCAAAAGGAAACCAAACAGAAATGGACACCCAGTTAAGTTAAAATTTCATAAACAATGAGTAATCTTTTGATAAAAGTATGTCTCAAATATTGCAAAATTACTCATAGTTTATCTGAAATTTAAATATAGTCATGATATTGCAAAGCACCAGGAGATAAAGAAATGTTAACAACTCCCAGATGGCAAAAGTGTCACATACAAAGAAAGCAGAAACGTATCATCTTCTCGTGACAAGACCTGGGAGTTTGGAAGCAGTGGAGCAATGCCTTCAGAATTGTGAAGAAAAATGACATCCATCCTGGAATTTTACATCCATCTAAACATTAATGACGTTTGAGAATTAAGTAAAGGCATTTTTAGGCATACAAAGTTAAAAAATGTACCTCCCCTTTACCCTTTCCTAGAAACTTTGTGGGAGATTTGGTCTCCCAAAAGAAGAAACAAACCAAGAAAGAAGATATGCAGGGAAACAGAGACTCAGCATGGGAGAGAAGGACGTGAATTCCCAGGATGTGGCGGGGCTCAGGCAGAGACCACAGGCAAGACTGGAGGGGGAGAAAGCCAGGCTCTGGGGGGAAGGAAGGAGAGAACCCAGGGAAAGCCTGATGCACTCGATTGCATGGAAAATGATGGTTAGATGGGTGGTAGAGAGTTTGGAGAGAGTTTAAATAGGTACACAGAAAACTAAGCTGGTGAAGACAATTAGTCAATTATTAACAAAATGTTTACAAGAGATTAAATGAACATTATCATAATATACTGCTTGGCAATGCAGAAAATAATATTTGATAGTAATAATGATGTAAACACTAAACATTGATTTAACCAATAAATTATGTTGGAAGCAGAGAAAGTGAGCGTATGGTTTTATACAAAGATAAGAGGTGATGTTCCATCACCCAAGGTAAAAGTCAGTTCTTACAGCAGCGCGCAAGGCCCTACACAACAGCGTTGCCCCAACTTGGCACTCAAATTTTATTCCTCATTGCTCGCCTCTCTTTCACCTTGCCCTAGCAATAGGGGCTGCTTTGCTGTTCTGTTCCTCGGTTACATCCTATGTCCTCCCACCTCAGGGCCTTTGCCCTTGCTGTCTTGCTTAGAATGCCCTTCCCCTACACACCCACAGGGCTCTCCCTCCCATCCTTCAGGTCTTTGTTCAGATGGCACTATCTGAGTGAGACCATCCCATAGCCCCGTTTCCTTATTTGGCATTGCATTTCTACCCCTATATTCCCTACATCACCCCCATGAATGCTAATTTTTTTCTATATTATCCGATACAGAGCACTGCCTCTATACAATGAGATGTTCAGAATGATATTTTACTTGAATGTTTGCTTATTCTCCCCAGTGGAGTGAAAGCCTTATGACAGCACAGAATTTTGTTCACTACATCTAGCCATGACTTGTTCATTAATGTACCCAAGCTTAGTGACAAACGCAAAGAAGGAGCTTTATAAATATTTGTTAGATAAAAAAAGAAATCAAGAAAAAGCAATAGTCTTGGCTGGTGTGGCTCAATTGGTTGCGCGTCAGTCCTGCAAACCAAAAGTCACTGGTTTGTTTGTCTGTCAGGGCATATATATACCTGGGCTGCAGGTCTGGTCCCCTAGGGTGCATATGAAAGGCAACCAATCAATGTTTCTCTCTCACATCAATGTTTCTTGACCTCTCTTTCTCCCTCCCTTCCCCTCTCTCTTAAATGAAAACTAAAATAAAATATTTTAAAAGATAAATAGCAATGTAAGCAATCACCAAGGAGAACAAAGGTAAATGCCAGAAACTAATTGTTAAAATAACTGAAAGCTGTTGTCTCTATAGGATTTGGATTCATGGTAAGGAGAGCAACAGGGTCTACTAGTTTTCCTTAGAAACCTTAGTGTCATTTGCCTTTCAAACTGTGTGCTTGTATTACTTTCATACAAATTAAAATGATTTTTAATATGCTGTGTCACCTCCCCACCAAAATCATACTTAATTTTAATATCTAAAGGAAGTGACTACCAGTCTTATTCTCACTGTCTTCTACCTGTTTCTCTCTAACCCACAACCTATAATCCATCACCAAGGTCTGAAGATCCCATCTCCTCCATAGCTCTCAAGTCCATCCATGTCTTTGTATTTCCATCACTACTGCCCTAGTGCCATCTTTCACTTAGATGTTCGAAAGGTGTTCTTACTGGGTCCATCCAACCCATTATACCATGGCCAGATATTTTCGAACACAAATCTGATCACACTGCTCCTCCGCCACCCACTTCAACATGCCCATGGCATTCTATTGCTCCTAGGCTAAAGATGAAACACTTAGCCCTTCCACCTTGTTCCATGCTTGCCCTCTACCTGATCACCCCAGTTTTATACTTACCATGTTTCCCCACCACAGGGCCTTTGGACATGCTGTCCCCTGTGCCCAGAATACTGTTTCTAGAACCTTTTCCTACTTACCTTCTGCTTACCATTCAAACATTAGCTAAAGAACCATTAAGTCAAAGCCCTCTATTTTAGATTGTGATAGCACAGGTATGTGGATGTCTGTACTTTATAACACTTGCCACAGTTACAATTTTACATTTGGGATTATTGGATTAACATCTGCTTCCAGCCCCACCATCAACACTAACATACCCATACCCGCACACAATCATAAGTTCCATTAAAGTGGGAATTAATTTGTTTAAGTTATCATTATGTCCTAACTGTTCATGCATGGTACAAGTTCAATAAATACATATTGAACTATTTGTTGAAACATTACTTTTTACTACTGCAACAACCAATATGTACTGCTTGGGTATGAATAACAATTATTCATCTTTCTCCTCTATCCTAAAATTGTAGGATGGGGAGACTGAATGTTTTTCTTTAAGCCCTGCCATTCACTTCTCTCTATACTTCCAGTTTCCAACTTCACACATAATTTCTAGAACTGTGTATTGATATAAAAGCCACAAAAGTCTTACACGTTATAGGGGTTCCTATCCTGGAGAGCTAACTTATTATAAAGTCATTCCTTATCATTTTCCTTTTAAACATAATCACTCACAATATATCTCCTGCACTTCACATATGATCTTCAAATATGTAATTTTCCTTCATGCTTTGACATGGACTCAATGGCTAGATTCTAGTGCACAAGTGATTGAGGCTGAAGATGTGGCACTGTAGGCAAACCTGAAGACTTTTACCTTGTCTCAATGTTATGAAGTTTACAACCTATGCTCTGTGCTGGAGATTTTTCTCTTTCCCCTCATTTTTCATAAAATAGGGGCAAAATGCAACACAAAGAGGTAAATTATTGCACATGCATTAATATGCAGAAAAGATGGTGACACTGACTGCCTGACAGGACCACCATGAGAATGACCATTTGTCAGCAGATGGGCAAAACTCCAAATCCAGCATAAGCTAGGGGACTAGGGGGTTCTACATGGGAACATCCAATGTGGAACACCGCTTGTGCACACTTCCTCTGCAGTTAGGCACTGCCTGATAACCCAATACTCATTCAATCCTTTGCTGAGTAAAACAAATTTCAATTCATCCTGTTTCATCTCTACTTTTTCAGAATTGTGTGATAAACCAAATATTCTTAAAGTGTGTTCTAAAGAATGACTATTAGATTGTCTTCGTTGTCATTAACTCCCCTTGGACTCACCATCTTGCTCTCATGACTACACCCGTTGCTCTTATTACTGTTTTCAGAGATAGGTTCATTGGCTGTTCCACAACCATTCTTGCCATTTCTGTGAGCAATGTGGAATTTAGCATTCCTTGAAACCTTGAGCTTCATAAAATTTTGTTCCTCTGGCATATGTCACCAAATCCCTGTGCATTCCCAGGGAGGTGGGGGAGTGGAATGCAACACGTCAGGACTGCAGCGTAGGGGACATTCTCAAGGCTTTGTGTCCACCACTACCCTTTTTTTAATATAGTTTTATTGATATGTAATTGACATACAGCACTATATAATTTTAAGGTTGAGTTACATATGTTGAGAAATGATTACCACATATGTTTAATTAACATCCATCATCTCATATAGGTACAAAAAAAATGTCTTCTTCCTTGTGATGAGAACGCTTAGGATCTACTCTCTCATTAACTTTCAAATACACCACATTGGCAGTGTTAACTATCGTCATCATGTTGTATATTATATCCCTAGTACTTTTTTGTATATTATATCCCTAGCATTTATTTATTTTATGACTAGCAGTTTGTACCTCCACCCAATCCCCCTACCCTGCCTCGGGTAACCACAAATCTGATCTCTATTTCTATGAGTTCAGTTTTATTTATTTATTTATTTATTGTTTATTTTTATTTTTTTAGATTCCACATATAAGTGAGATCATACAGTATCTGTCTTTCTCTGTCTGATTTATTTCACTTAACACAATGTCCTCAAGCTCTATCCCTGTTGTCACAAATGGCAAGAGTTCCTTCTTTTAATGGCTAACTAATACTCTACCATTATCTTTAAGAGCAAGTGTGCATTCTAATTGTCAGTAAAATGCAAATTAAACAAAATACTATTTGATGCCCATCAAATTAACAGTACCCCTCCACAACTAGAATATTCAGAGCTGGTTCAGCGCCATAAACACTCCCCTTCAGAGTTGGTGATTTCCTGTGTTTGTCTCTTAATTCCTATTACCACCCATTATCATTTTCAAGATGGAAATACTTTTTTCTGGTCCTAAAAAATATGCTCTCATTGAAAACAATTCAGTCACTGCATAAAATGTTGAAAAAGAAGCTGATAATCACATATATCCCTTCAACCCATAAAATGACCCATTGATTTTGCTGTTTCGTGGAGCTGGTCTTAGCCTGGTTCCTTACTTGGTGCCTCATCTGATAAATGAAAATAATGACTGACACTGCCTCACATTGTAAGGACTTAATATTTGTATGCAGCACAGTGTTTAGTAACTGCTCATTATTACTATTATTGATATGCTTCCAGTCTTTTTTAAGCATATATATGTTAGTGTGCATTTTTTATGTTCTCTCAAAGTGACTTTTGTGTACCAAAAAGATTATTTAGAAAATATATTGCTTTGATAAATTATTAATGTTATAAACTTTAAGTTAAGTTCTTCCTGGTTTTGAGTTCAACTGAAAAATTTTATGACTCTATTCATAAGCAGAGGTTGCCTGTTTTTCTTTCAAAAGCCTGAACTCCTTGAGAGTCTTTGAAAGCAAGAAAACAGAACTCCTAGAAGGACTTGTGTTATGGATTGAATGTTTGTGGTCCCCCAATTCATAAGCTGAAGCCCTAAATCCCAGGGTGGCTATATTTGGAGATGGGGCCTTTAAGGAAGTAATTAAGCTTAAATGAGGTCACAGAGTGAGGCTGATCCCCTGGGACTGGTGTCCTTATAAAAGAGTGAGAGACACTGGAGCTTGCAAAGAATAAAGGTCATGTGAGAGCACAGCAGGTAGGTCAGAGGTCAGCAGTAAGAAAAGAGCAGAAACCCAAGCACCACTAGATGGTTAACATCCTTGGGGATGTGAGAATTTGGAGGATTGACTGTTGGGTACATAAGGGTGCCCCTCCAGCCTCGGGCTTGGGGTCCCAGCCCAGCAGTGAAGCTGCAATAGCCACTACTGGGCCTGTGAACTGAGATTCCAATCTTAGAATTGCCAGATTTAGCAAATAAAAGTACAAAATCTGCAACTAAATTTCAGTTTCAGATGATTTTGCAATATTTGAAACATTCTTATACCAAAAAAAAAAAAAAAAAAAAAAAATTCACTGTTTTCTGGAATTCAAATTAACTGGGCATCCTGTAGTTTATCTGGCCATACTACCCAGTACAGGAGCAATTTTCTGAAGGGCATTTTAGTAACGCACATCAAAACACTTAAGCCAAACAAAATTATTCTTACAGCAATTTCACTTCTAGGAATTTAATCTCAAAAATTACTAGATAATAGATAAATATATACAGGTTATGGTATTTTTGTTCAAATGTATGCAGCCTTAAAATTTTATGTTCAGCATATAACATTAAATTTTAAAAAGATAATAAAGTAATTTTAAGTGTGAGTTTATTTTTAACTAAGTATTTTATATGTACAACTCACACACACACACAAAATCTGCATAGTTATACCAACATTTTGATAGGAGTGTCCTCTGGATTGTGGGGTTACAGGTGATTTTTGCTTTTCTCTATGTACCTTTATGCATATATTATTTTGATAATCAGAATAAAACAATAATGCTATTACAATTTTGAAACTAAAAGTACTAGTAACTTTCAAAAAAAGAATTATGCAAAAACATTCTTTGACATTTACATAATCTTAAAATATGAAGCAGCAAGTCCATGTATAGATTCAGGAACTCCTTGCCTAAAATTGTGGACATGTTCCTCCTCCTCCTAGTTTGGCGTTGATTTATCTAAGCCGTGACATCTTTCTTTTGCCTAAGCCACATCTGCTCTTTTTGTTTATTTGTGTTTTAAGGGGGAGATATTTTCTTTTTTCTTTCTTTTCTTTTTTGGTTACCCAATATCCATTTTATTCCCTTTTTTTAAACTACAGAGCACCAGTTTTCCTCTGGAGAAACCATCTCCACACCTGATGCTCAGTCCCTGTGCTTTGGGTAAAACTAATTCCAACCCTGGCACCAAAGGTGTACACGTGACCCAGATATGTCCAGTGAGAGCATAGTGAAAGCGTACCATTCTCCTGGCCTAATAGTCTTTCCAGATAAGAGAATGAGGTGGTATTCCGACTGATGAAAATCAGATTATGAATTTTATCAGGTCAACAAAAGCACTTTTCTTATTGGACCAGGACCTGACAGGATATATGTCTGGAGTTACCAGCCATCTTACCACCATCTGAAGCCAACAGACAGCAAAATTGTATCAATGGAGACGGGAAAAAAGTTATACTTCCTGGATCATAGTGTACCTGAAGCCCAATTTTATTTTATTTTATTTTATTTTTTGACGAATTCCATTGTTTTCAAGTAACATAGTACAGACCTTAAATTTATCATGAATTCTCCAGAAAAGGCTCTAGTTAATTTAATTGATGGGGGAATAAAATTAATTGATTCTACTAGCACTAGGTGGAAACACTACTTATAGATATGGGTAGAATTTCATGGGTGAAAATACCCTAAGGAGTAGGGCTGTCAAGCATCATATATCGTCGTCGTCGTCGTCGGCAGCCGTCCGTCTCGAGAGACGATGGTGTAGCTTCTTAAGTGTCTATCTGCACCGCCGAGAATGGCTGTGCAGTCCGACTCGGGAGTGACACGGCATCTGTCTCCTCCCGTGTTGAATCGACATCTTGCGATGACGCTGGAGTGTCCTCTCCAGTGGAGCTGAAGCTACAGAGCCTGGGCAGGGTGATATGGAGGGTCCGCTGTTGCCCATGCAGCAGACCCCCCCTCTCTTCGCAGCTGAAGGGTCCAAGGGAAAGACGGAGTCGATACAGCTTGGGTTCAGGTGCGCCGCAGGAGTTGCCGGTGTTGACTACAACGTCAAACCGCCTTAGGGACTCCGGCTCCGGATTTTCTGTCGGGGTTTACTCCCTTAGCCTTTCCCCTGAAGAGGTATGCCGCAAGGCAGCGGAGGTTTTTTGGAGTCAGAGTTTTCCTTCTCTGATGTACCCTGACTGGAAGATCGAACCAGCGACACTTAGCTCACAGGCCGACGCTCGATCCACTGAGCTAAACCAGCCAGGGTTAAAAGCATCATATATATATATACGCTCGATCCACTGAGCTAAACCAGCCAGGGTTAAAAGCATCATATATATATATATATATATATATATATATATGACAGGCCCTATATTTAATGAATTTGCCTTGCTTCCTGTATTGGCTTTCTCAGGATACCCTGTATTCCCTTTTCTTCAATAAATTACAAAAACTCAGCATTTAGAGCTATCTATCAAATTAATTTGGGCATTTGCTAAATTTGGTGGCCCCACTAAGCAGTCATTTAACCCCTGAAACCTTCCATGTCTCAGTAGGCTCTATGGACCTCTGCCAACTGAAACCCAAGTTTAGATAAAGTTATATGAGTTAATAAATTTCTTTTTTTGTTAATCTGTTTTAAATGAGATTTTTAGTCTTTTGTAACCAAAATAAAGTTTACTGGGCCCAATTAATTATAGAACCAACAACAACTAAGCTCTATAGCCTAATTGTATTAACTACATTTTATTAATCACTCACTGTGTTTAAGACATTTTAAATACTTTATCTTATAAACAAAGCCACTCATCCTTTGAAACAGGCATTATTTTCTCTATTTCACAGATAAGGAACCTGAGACTCCATAAGTTTAAATAACTGACCCAAAATTACACAGCTAGATGGATGGAACCAGGATGCCAAACTCCAACCTGCGTTCTTTCAATGCACCATACTATCTCCCAGTCTAGACTTTGAATTCTGAACTCCGATCTCATACCACAGAGAGAATTCTTTAATTGGGTTTGGGTTCACTACCAGTTGAGCTAAAATAACCACCAGAAAACCTAACTTTCCACAAATAGCTCTGGGTTCAAGCCAAGTACATAAAAAGTGCATAAACAGAGCTTCAGTTTAAAGTGGGTAAAGGAAGTCACCTCAGAACTAACATGTTCGAAGCAAGGATCAAAATCCAAAAGCAAGTATTTGGTTCACTTGAGTTATGTCAAATGCCAATGAGCATTTTGCAATCTCAAAGCACTAATTAAAGTTGACACTATTGTTGAAGTTAACTGGATAACCTCAAGTTTTTCACTTTATATGAACACTACCTAAACCTGTACAAGCTGGACACGAACTATGTATACATGCAGACCTGAGACAAAGAAATCACTGAATTTCCAATACATCATTTCTGTTTCTTATACATGTATAAAAATATATAAGTAAAATGATTCACGCACATTTACCTGTGACATGACATTGTATGTGCAATCATCTTGTGTTTGTTATTTATCACAGAGACCCAACACCTCTCTCAAGGAACTCAGGTACAGCAGGTAGGTGATTAACTCTGTTCACATTCAGGCATCAGCAAATGGCAAACATATACAATCCAGTTCTCACTTTCCAGAATTGATCGAGTCCTTTGGGACATCACATCACAGTTCATTTAGGCTGCACTTGAAAAGCAATTAGAGGTCAAGGAAAGTGCTCTTGCCATCCTGAGTTTCTGCTCACCAGCAATGGCACGCACAGTCCTCATTTGTATCCTATGGCATGGATGGCACAGTGCTACTGCTTCTCCCGAAGGACAGCAAAGGTGGAAACAGAGGCTCCTGTAGAAGCCTGGAGGGATGGAGGCTGGCAGGCCGAGCCTTTCGGCTTGTTTCTGAATAAATCTATTTGTCAAACGTCTCCACTTGGCAATTTCCTGGCAGCCCTGAATATTTTATGGAGGACATTCCAGGAACAAAAGAGACGTTGTTCCTTACTACCCCAGTCCAGCAGGCTGAGTGAGGGCTTCCGCCTCCTGGGGAGGGTCAAGGGGAGACCTGTCTGGCTGAAGGACGTGGAATTTGTGACAGTGCCCCCAAGTTCAGTAAAAGAATGACAACCACCCACCCCACCTCTACAGCATGCCTTCCTAATGCACACGCCTGCTTTTCACTTTTGAGAAACGGAGAGGCAGATTCTGCTGCCTGGTGCAGCAACACCCCAACACAAAGGTTCTTTTCAAATCCACCTCTGAACTTCAGGACCCAGGCTCAGCCTATCCATCCATGAGCTCCCAGCAGATGCTCAATAAGTGACTGTAACCCCTTCCTCCTGGATTCCCACCAGAGCCTTCCATTGGTGGCACAGCAAGGGCGCTGCATTGAGAGAGGTCTGTCCGCGTGCAGGCAATGAAGGGATGCATTGCCCACAGAGGATTTAAAAACAATAATAAAACTGACCGAAAGTCAGACTGCTGTTTTTCACATGTTGCAGCAATTATAACCAATGTCAGTGATAAACGTATTCCTCCAGGCCCCACCGCTGGCAATGCCAGCCCACGTTCCCCCTGGGCCCCTACCCTTTAGTCTCCTTCCCACTCCTGTCCCCACTTCAGACAGAGGGATGGCTCTAAAATGGGATCTGGGCATGGGGTGCCTCTCATGGGAAACTCTTGCTTTCTCCCACGGCCTTCAGAATGAGTCCAGTCCAGCAGCTTCACGGCCCTTCCTGATGGGAGTCCATCCAATTTTTCCAGCCTCCCCTGCATTCTTTCTTCCTCCCCATGTGTCCATCGTCCCATTCTTGAGCCCTCATGTCTTTGTTCAAGATATTATTTCATTAAGAATTTTCCTTCTAATCTTAAAAATTCCAGCTCATCTTGCAAGGTGTGGCTGACATGTCAACTTCTTTGGAAAACCTTCCTCAGTGCCTCCAGCCCAGAAAGAATCCATTACTCTTCCACCCTTACCTGGAGCCTTGCTACATACCCACCTATCGCATACTGCAGACCCCACCCTCTCTGCTTCCCTTGACTACAGTTGACTCTTCAACAATGCAAGGGGTTAGGAGTGCCACCCCCACAGTCAAAAATATACATATAACTTTTGACTCCCCACAAACTTACATACAGTCCCTTGGTATCCATAGGGGATTGGTTCCGGGACTCCTACAGATAACAAAATTTGCAGATGCGCAAGTCCCTTATTAAAATGGCTGTAGAACAATGCATACAGTTGGCTCTCCATATGCATGGATTCCCAACCACAGATTGGAAACACTGAGGGGGAAGCCAAAGGAGTCCCAGAGACTTCTCTGAGCCCCAGCATCATGGCTGGGGCAGGCTGATTGTCAAAGTGGTTCAAACTCCCTCACCTGCCTGTGCAATGTACCTTTAGGCTCCTCCCAACAAGAGGTAGAGTTTATTTCCCCATTACTTGAGTCTGGGTTGGCCTAGTGATTTGTTTTAGCCAATAAATAATAATATGCAGCTGAAGTGACTGTACTAGTTACAGACGTTGGTTTCAAGTGTCTTTGATATTTCGGCTTGCTCTTGGGCCGCTGAACCCACTATGAGAAAAAGCCCAGGCCACCTGCTAGAGGGACAGGAAAGATGAGCAGGAGAGCTAAGGCTCCCTGACCAACAGCCAGCCAATTCCCAGAAGCTGTACCACCTGATCAAGCCAGACTGACCACAGAGGCATGAGGAAGCGCAGGTCAGGCGGAACCAGAAGAGCTGCTCAGCTGAGCTCAGCCTCTATTGCTGACCTGTGGAACTGGGACCTAGAACATAATGGTTGCTGTTTCAAACCCCTAAGTTTTGAAGTGGTTGGTTACATAGCAATAGCTAACTGGTTTACCAATCCTGGAGCTATCCCCCCTCAAGACTCCAAGTTATACGAGAAAATAAATGTTTTGTTTGTTTGTTTGTTTGTTTTTAAATGCTACTGTTGGATAGAGCCAATACTTCCCTGATACAGTACTGCAGAGGAATTGAAAAGATGAGGCAGAACCCCTGCCTTCAAGGAAATGACAGTCCAGTTGGACTTAAAACATATTTTTCAACTAAGTGAGGTGATAATTCATACTTGAGTATCTGTAGAAAGAGTGAGAGTCTGAAAAGGTGCATAGCAATACAAGGTAACCGTCACTGTGTACAGGGTGGGTGGGCCAGTCCACATGGAGGCCTCATAAAGAAAGTTGGATATGAGCTAAGTGGTCTTTGAGGGAAGTTTGGGATTTAAAGAGATGGGGAGAGAAGGGGAAGTGGAAAGAGACAGGATCCTATTTGGGCCTGGAACGATGGACATTCCATAGGGATTTGTTCTGGGATGAGGTGAATGTCTAGGAACCAAGCTCAGATGTGGTGATTTAGGGCGTGAAGGACACACAAGCTTTCTCAGTGCAGCCCTCCAAAATGTTCATGCAATAAGATCACAAGGGAGAGCTACCGGCAGGTACAGCCAGTGTCCTCCATAGCGACCCTCAGAAGAGTTTCAAAAAGCACATTGTCTCAGGGGTCATGCCATGATCCTGGAAGTGACCAGGCTTGAGGAGTCCCTTCCACCTGTGCACCTGTATCCTTTACTTTCTCTTACAGAGTGGGCTTGCTGGCAGCCTCGGGTGGGGGACACAGAGTAAGCCTCTAATAAAGGTTGGATCTCAGGCTGAATGGATTTTACAAGCCTACAAAGAAAGTAGCAGAGAGGTGCCGCTTTCTCTTAAATTGGCAGAGTCAGCCACACCTCTCTTCACATGGGAGCTGTCTGAGCTGAGAGAAGCAATCACGGGCTAACAGGATCACCCCGGGCTCCATGCAGGGTCATCCACTTGGGGCCTGGAGAAGAGGTAAAAGGAAGCGCCCTCATCTTTGGTCCCAACTGCAAACATAGAGGCACTGAATAATTCCCAAACCAAACCAGCCTCAGAATTAAAGCACAGTGGAGGAGGGAACTATTGTTTATGTTGGCCAGGAAGCCTTCTTTCTTTTACTGAGCAATGATTATGTGCTAAGCATATCTTACCCTCATTAGAAAGCCTTCACAATATTTCTTTGAGATGAGCATAATGATCCCTGATTCATGGTTAAGGAGCACCCAGCCCCAGGAGAGAGAAGAAGGTGCCTGAGGTCTGAACTCTAGTGAGTAGGAAAGGCAGGGTTTGAATCCTCGTCAGTCTGAAGCTGAAGTCTGTGCTCTCCCGACAAAGCTCCACACAGTGCCTGGCTACTGGGATTTTCCTCCACGTCTGAGCTGAATGCAAGCTTTCACAGGAGCTTATCTGTAGAGGCCTCTCATCTTAGCCAAGAGTGAGTTAACACTTCAGACTTCAGAATGAGGTCTGTTATAAAGTAGCCATGAGCCAATCAAGCGGTCTCTCAGGACCGCAATGATTATTTTTCATTTATAAAATGAGAAAGTGAAGCCGAATGATGTATCATAACACTTTCGGCTCCCATGGCCAGAACCTTCTGCCCCAAGTTAAGGCTTCTAAGAAAGAGGCTCATTTGCCTCAGTTTCAACCCTCTTTCAATCCACCAAGTCAGGGGACAGGGTCAACAGTATCAGCTCAGCCCCTAGAGGCTCAGCCTTGTGGGCGACAGGGCAGTTAAGGACGTTACTGTGATAGCCATTCTATCTGATGACAACCAAACACAGTGGTAAAGACTCACCGAGCCAGCCATTCTGGGCCATGGAAAACTACACCCCTGCTTCCTTTGCTTTGGAAAAAGAGAGCTCGTCAGTCTCCCCACCACTCCCCGCTACTGTCTCCCCTCCTTGCCAATCCTCTCACTTGGCAGAAGAGCTGCACAGGAATGGGGAGGTAGGGGCTTGAGTAGGCCTGCTAGCAGAGAAGGTGATCTTCCTGATAGTCAGTCCTGGGGTCGGGGGGGAGGTCAAAATGTATTGAGGACATTGATCCTCCACACCAGCCCACCAGAGCAGGCCCTGGGAGAGGGAAAGAATGACCCCGCTGCAGGAACCTGCTAGGTGATGGCTCCGTCTCAGTTAGGTGGCCGCTGGATGGGTGAATAAAGGGAAGTGAGGGGTGTCAGCATCTGGAGTCTCCCCTCCTGGTCCAGCTCTGCTGCCTGCACTGCCGGGAAGGCAGAACCCCGCCTCCTCCTGTCCCTCCTCCCAGCCTCCCAGGGAGAGAGGCTGCAAGATTATGACACAGAAAGCCTGCAGTCACTGGGAGCCTCTCCAGGGCTCGGCCTGTGCGAGGGAAAGGGTTTGAACACAGAGAGGAAGAGTGAAGGGAAACAGAGTCGTTGGTTTGAGACAGGAGAGAGTTTGAATTGATGGCTGGTTGCTGGTGAAGGGGTACATGCAGTGACCTGTTATGTCTTTCTTTTCCTGGTCTGCCTTGTTTAGCTCAAATCTATTCCAGATGTCCAGACTGGGACTCAGCACTGCAGGGGCCTCCAGCCCTCAGAACGGCTCACAGGATTGACTCAGGTGGGCTTTAAGACTATTATGGGGCAGGGCGGGTGGAGGAGTGGGTACAGGGGAGAGAAGCGTTGGTGGTGAATATGAGAGTTCATTCAGGATGGGAGGTGACAGTTGAGGAGACTGAACTTAGCGCTGGGCAGCTGATGTTGGAGATGACCCTCCTTGCTTCTGCAGTGGGCTGCACTTTCTGCAGAGGACAAGCAGGGCAAGATCAGGGGCCGAAGGTCAGATTGCTGTGAGTGTCATGCACTGCCCGGGTCCCCAGGTCTTCTGTCCCTCAGTGCCATTATCTACCTGCTAAGTGGGATGGAGTTTGGGAGAAAAACCTAACTGTACTTTTCACAAGGGGCTTTCTGCAGTAGAAGGGATATGGATGGAATAAAAAGAAAGGGCCTCCTGAGTGTCAACACTAAGAGAGGCAGCTGGTGGAAGCTAAGATGATTTCATCCTGGAAGACCTTCAAGGAGTGAGAGGCTGAGAGGCTGCTCTTTTCCAAAGGGCCTGGCAGGACTGACCTGGGCTCAGCAGAGAGCAGCTGCTGCTGACTGAGGGAGAAGCTGTGCAACCTTGGGCGACTCAGTCAACCTCTCTGGGCCCAAGGCAAATATCATAATGCCTGCTCTGCTGACCTTAGTGATTGTTATGGTGTTCAGCTGTGAAAGAGATTTGTAAAATGTGGAGCGTACTTACATGTGAAGGTGTTGAATTATCATTGTTAGAATTTCTTAGACTAGTGGCTCCCAATTCTGGCTGCACACTAAAATCTCTTGAGAAGCCTTTATAAAAATGCTACACCTGGGCCCCACCCTAAGTCAATTACTCAAATTGGGGAAGAGGTAAGAAAAGGCAGCAGAGGGGACAGGAAGTGGTACTTTAAAAAAAAAAAGAAGCTTTTCAGGTGATTCTGATGTCCTGTGAAGGTTCAGATCCATTGCCCAGATTTCCCCAAACTTCCTAAAGATAATCACTAGCAGCACATTTTTAAAAAGCAGGTTCTTGGCTTTTCTCAGATCTACTGAATCAGAATGTCAAGAAATCCTGGCAATCTCTTTGTGGAGCAAGAAATAAAAACAGCATGGACCTGTTCCCGGGGCAAGTCTGTTGATTGTCTCCTTCCCTGCAGGAGACAATACCCAGCAATGCTCTTCAAAGCAGGGCAGAGCAGCCGGGGCGGTCGGGGATAGGGAGGCCTCCTTAGATAATATGCATGGACATGTGCTTCCAGGACAGGGTTGTGCTAGATGGCCATGTGCAATCCCATTCCTATTCGACAGGGTGACAGTCCAAATGACAAATTTCCCAGCCAAATATCCTGAAGACCTTAAGAGAAAAAGGGAACCATGATGAGTGATCTATAACTAATAGCACAAGTTACTAGGGTTTTTATTGTTTTGTCCATGGATTGTCCAAGTTTTCCTGTTTCACACTGTCCCTGCTGAGTCTGCCCTATTTATATGACATAAACACACACACACACCAACCTCATCAAACACACAAATGGGGGCGGAGTTGAAAAGGATTAAAGGAGCTAGTGAACTCACACCAGGCAAGTATGTTACTTGGAAAGTCACTAGGGTAGAACTGAGGAATACAGATATGTTAGGATCACCAGTGACCCCGAGGAGCATATTTGATTTAGTTCTTTCCTCTCACAGGGGTGGTATTAGCACAACAGTTAACAGCAAGGATTGTGGAACCAGACTGCCTGGGTTGAAATCCTACCACCCTACTTACTGGCCGTGTGAATTGGGACAAGCTATTTCTGTGAAATGAAAATATTGCCAGGGCTGCTGGGAAGATTAAATGAATTAGTACATGTAAATCTCCTAGCAATGTGCCTGGCACACATATGCTGAGCAGTGTTTGTTGCTCTTAATTATTATAATTTCGGTTGTTATTTTATTGTAGGTGAGAAAGCTGAGGTCTAGAAAATAATTTGCTCAATTTGTTTATACTTCTTGACTCCAGTAGGAATACGACCTAAGGAAACAGTCACAAATGTGAACAATATCTATGCCAACAATGGTCGCTGTAGCATCATTTAGAGGAATAAACTGAATGTCCAATAATGGGGTAAGTTACCAAAATAATGGTGCATCTATAGGATGGTTGTGTAATAATTGCATGAGAAAGTTAGAGACGTAATATGATGTTTTTAAAATAAAATCCAGTATGATCTCTGTATAGATTTAGACACAAACTAAGGCAGAGCTAGTCTAGAAGACAACCCAATAAAATGCCAACAGTGAATGTCTCTTGTTGGGGGATTATGGGGACTTATATTTTATCCCTTATACTTTTCTGAATGGTACTAATTTTTTATAATGAGCAGATATTACTTTTAAAGTCAGAAAATAAGAGCTGGCTGGTGTGGCTCAGTGGATTGGGCGCCAGCCTGCAAACCGCAAGGTCACAGGTTCAATTCTTGGTCAGGGTATATGCCTGGGTTGCAGGTTTGGCCCCTTTTGGGGGTGTGCAAGAGGCAACTGATTCATGTTTTGCTCCCTCTCTTTCTCTTTCTCTTCCCCTCTCTTTACAAAATAAATTTTTAAAAAAAAATTAAAGTCAGAAAATGAAATGTTTGTTTCAAGCAATTTGCTCAAGGTGGCACAGTACATTAGGCGCCCACAGAGGCTCTCCATCCCTGTCCAGGGTTCGGTGCTGCAGCAGCCTGCACTGGCAGGAGGAAGGGAAGCTAAATGGATGTAGGGGATGACCAACCCCCCAAAAGCATTTGGACCTGGTGGAGTCGGGCAGGACTGGGACCTGGCTCAGAGGGGACCTTGGTCTGGACGTGCAGTGCCAGCTCCCAGGGCTGAGCTGCAAGGCAGAGCTAGATGCCTTCTATCCAGCCAAGACCTTGCTGTCCGGAGCCGCTGTGTGGCACAATGGGGCGTACGATTCGCCGCCTGCCCTGGGGAAGGGGCGGGAGGGGTGTCACTTCTCTTTCCCAGAAATGGAAAAAGCAAGCTTCTACTCCACCTGAGGATACCAAAGAATTGCCCCAGCTTTTTTTCCTTTGTCTTTTTAACAGACTTTCTTGCAAGGAGGGAGACAGAGACCCAGGGAATGCTTCTGAGCACCCCTACCGGTCTGCATTCTCCTGCTTTCCGTTAACACAGAAGCTCCTTTCCTTTCTGTGCCCCACATTTTTCCAACCATGATGCCAAGGTGCTGACACAGCCAAAACCAAGGAATGTTTATTTTGCAACTTTAAAGTAAAAAAAGATCTGGAATCACTTAATAACTAAGATAGACCTCATCAAAGAAAAATAAAGAGGCAGGCAGGAAGGAAGAAAGGAGGAAAAATAGGAGAAAAGCAGAGAAAATAAATTTATCATACTTGGTATTACATGAAAATCATCACATCTTTTTCAAAACGGTGCTATACACTGCTTGGTATATTTTTAAGTGTTAAGTTCTGATCTTTGTCTTAAAAATAAGAGGCTGGAGCAGATAAATTCTGAAATTCAGTGATTCTATATAAAGCTGAAATTTTAGTAATTCCAACTCTCTTTTTAAAAAAGTCATCCTGGTGGCAAAAGCCAAGCAATTGAGTTTGCCAAGTTATCAAGGGAACCAGCTGTTCATTCAATGAATAAGCTGAGCATCCGTAGAATATTCGAGCAAAAACTCAAAAATGGTCTGATCCAACCATCTCACTTTACAGGCACTGGGCCAGAGAATCACTCTAAAAGCTAACATTGCTGAGTGCCAGGCAGGCAGCTTGCTCCAGGTCACAGAGCAGGTTAGCGATTGACCCAGAATTATATGCTATTTCCACCTTCCCCATAGTCCACTTGTTCTGACTTTTTGTGGATTGAATGATGAAAGAAGCAATTGGATATCAGAAACCCCTCCTCAACCCAAGATGTCCAGAAAGGGAGCAGGTGTAAAGGCAACAACAGCTCAAGAATAGCTATGTCCTCTCTCCTTTTACCTCTGAGCTCAGAAGGGAAACCATGAAAGAAAGAACTGAGCCCTGGGTGAGCAGACAAAAGCATCAGACCCTCCCTGGGGACAGCAGAGAAGAGTCAAGGTGAGATCCCTTGGTAGCACAAAGAGCACGTAGCAGACAGAGCTTCCCGGAGGCTTAACTCCCAGCACTGGAGGGACCGGGTCCAACCGGGAGGCACTGGTGCCTGAAGTATATTGGGAGGGAGAGAGAGTCACTCTTGAAAACAGTGTGTAGGAAAATGAGAAAGAAGACTAGAAAACCTGGTTACTTATAGCTCACTGCCAGTATTTCTTTGTATCTGGCTCAGACTGTGAATAAGACTTTATAAATACGGTAATTACAAAGGTATGCTTCAACGTTTTCATTAAAAGGTCTACGTTAGCTAGAAAAGTGCTTGTGAATAGAAACGCATCCAATCACCTTTGATGTGGTTAACAGCAGGCAAGGAAATTGGACTGTTCCACCAGAAGGCAGCACCAAAAGTAAGATTTATATCTGGAGAAGTATATCTGAAGTGTGGATATGTGCTAGCGAAGTAGCACAGAAACTCTAACAAATAAGATGAACTCTCAAAGACTTCTATTTAAGAAGGTTTCAAGGGCAACAGGGAAAGAGTGTCTTCTTTTACATTCCCCAGAGCTTTGTCAGAATTCTGATTCTATGTATCTCAGCACAACTCAGGAATGGGGATGAAAAACCATAAAAATCATCCATTTGAGAAAACCTTTTTTAAGGACCGAAGTCCCATGACTCAAATCCATCACAAGGAGTTTCAGATCTCTTTGAGTTTCTCATAATGTATTCCTTAGATTACAGTTTTTGTGAGATGTGAATAGAAGTTACCCCCAAAAAAGGGGTGGAGACTCTCTGTGGTAAAAACAATTTGACCAACACTGGGTTAAAGAAATGAAATAGGTTTATTTGCTGCAAGGCTTCTTGGTGCCTTTAATCTTTTGTTCACAGACATTGTGTTATCTCCAAGAGGCAGCGCTTCTAAAATATAGTGCCTGGGGAGTCCTCCTTTGTGGGGATGTCGTGCAGGACTAGCACTGTGCAGGTGGCAGTGGAGAAGCTCTGGCATAAAGAATTATTCTAGGTAATATGGCCAGTTGAGAATCTATATCAGTAGAGGACATAGTAGGAGGAAGGGAGTTTAAAGTACAGCAGGAGACGTGTGACCCAGACAGGAAGAACGCATCCTGACAGCAGAGGTGGTGAAGCTCAAATGCAGATAGCTTGAAGGAGGCCCAGATATGATTCTCTCTCTGGGGATGTTTTGGAATAGGCCTGAGATGATCAGGAACTTTTTCTAATGGGGTGGGGGGCAGAGTAATGGATTCTGGGACATTTAGAAACTCCTTCCAACTCAATTGTACCACCTCATTTTGTCTTATTTTCTGCTTACACATCACATGAGTTCAGCTGACTTCCTTGCAAATTAATGCATTCCTGAAATGTTGACTGTAAGTAAACACATTATCTATAAACTGAGTCATATTTTCCACTGACTTGTATTATGATTCCAAAGAACACCGACTCCTAACACATCACAAAAGGCACATTTATGAGCCTGCTGGGCACTCAAGGAAGCGTCTACCTGGTGCTTGGGCCATCAGTCTCCTTACAGCTCATGCTCCCACTCAAGGCCAGCCCAGGAGTCAGGCAGGTGAAGGGCTGAGCTGCATGATCTTCCCACACTCCATTATTCAACCCTCAGTTCGTTCCTAAAGGAGTTCGAAGTTCTTACTACTCCCAGAGACTTTGGATGGGTAAGTCACTTTATTGCTTATATTCTTTTTAAAGGAATTTGTCAGAATCCCTGGGTCTTCTCTTCTGCTGGCTTTTGTTTTTAAGCCTAGAGAAAGTTTTAGTCTAAAAGGGTATTAAACCCATTTACATGAGTCACCTCTGTTAAGGCCAGATATTTGATGGTTGACCAGCTGAATCATGCTCCATGTTAGGTCAGGTAATACAAATCTACAAAGTGAGAGAAACTATTGCATAGACATTTCTCAAAAGACTTTGATTCATGAAAGCTTTGAGTGGTTCCAACTGTTTGAAAGGCTGGGCAATTTCTAGGGGTCTATGCCTCATTACCCCCACTGAAGCAGACAAAGAAGAAAGAGACCATGGAAATAATAATCCACTTTTGTTGGGTGCTGTACCACATACCAGGCCCTGTAATGCACCTAGTTAGCATTATCTCATTGAGTTCCACCAGCCACCACGAAGGACATGATAATAATGTGTGGATTGATCAGAACATTCCCAGGGTTACATGGTGACACAGCCAGTGGGTGGCAGCACTGGACAGACTCCTGGGTGGGCCGACATCACCCCTTACTGTGTAGTTAAGAGACAAAGGACTCAGACCAGGCCTTCATTTCTCCCATCCTGCCTCACCTGACATGGGGATAGGTAGGAACGATAAAAATGCACTGCTGCACACTTGCAAATCCATCACTGGGAGTCCAAATGAGGTAAGAAAAAGAGAAAATGGTAATAGAGTTTCTTAGAGTTCCCACTTTTGAACATACATTTGGAAAAACATTCCCTGGGCTGTCCAATGAATAAAAAAGACCTCTTCCTTTCTCAGATCTGATTGGCAATCCCCAGCATTTCTAACACATAGCACTTCTTTTCCTTCCACTGAAGAAAGGAATTACAATTGCATAAAGTATGCCATAAACTAGTTGAAGTTCATTTTCTACAGACTATATACTTTCTTTTAAATTTATTGTGAGTTTTTAAATGTAAAAGGACCCCTTTTATTAAAAAGCACCTCTGACAGGAAAACAATTCTATTATTTTTATACACACACACACACACACACACACACACACGGTCATGTCAAAAACAGCTTCTGAGAGGTGTGCTTATTGAGAAAAGCGAGGCAGACCGGTGTTAAGATGTAAGGTGCACAATGGATTTCCTTTAAGCCCAATCTGATTCAATTTTCCGCACTCCTGGAACGGGCAAATTGGGAGGGGGGCGTTATACAATCCTCTTAACTTTGGTTTTTCAGAAGTGAAAGCTATCCCCAGTGAGGGGTGACCAGTGGTGAAATCTACTTCTCTTTTGGAATCCTAAGGATTTTGAGTGGACTCTACCCAAAATGCTGTCGAGACTCTCATCTTGAATTCTGGCCCTGAAATATCTTTACTTAAGTTACAGGGAAAGCTAAGAAAAGAGGAGAGCCTTTCATCCTTTTTTTTTTTTCTTTGTCCTTTTAGTTGGTGCTTTATTGGTTAAAGAAATTCATTGCTACCCTTTACTCCAACAGTTTGCCCCAACAGTTTCTCAAATTTGATTTCTTTTTGGTTTTTGTATTTTTTAAATTTTTTATTGAAGTATAGCTTATAAGTATACAATCTTATATTGGTTATGTTAGTTTCAGGTGTACAATATAGTGATTCGACATTTTTATACTTTACAATGTGGTCCCCTCACTAATTCTAGTAATATTCTGTCACCCTGCAAACTTATCACAATATTATTGACTGTATTTCCTTTCCCTTTCCACCCATCCCAATCCCCTCCCTTCTGGTAGCCATTCCTTTGGTCTCCATTTCTATGAGTCTGTTCTGTTTGTTTGTTTGTTTGTTTTAATTCCACATATAAGTGAAAGCGTACAGTATTTGTTTATCTCTGACTTATTTCAGTTGGCATAACACCCTCTAGATCCATCCACATTGTTGCAAATGGCAAGATTTCATCCTTTTTTATTGCTGCATGATATTCCATTATATATACACCACATCTTCTTTATCCATTCATGTATCGAGGGGCACTTCGGTTGCTTTTATAGTTTGACGATTGTAAATAACTCTGCAATAAACATAGGGATGCATATATCTTTTCAAATTATCATTTTTGCTTTCTGTGGCTAAATACTCGGAGGTGGAATTGCTAGGTCGTATGGCATATCTCTTTTTAGTGTTTTTGGGAATTTCCATACTATTTTCTGTAGGGGCTGCACCAGTTTGCAGTCCCACCAACAGTACACAAGGAGAGACTTTTATAGAAGAGCCTTTCTTATCTCTCTCCCAAGGCAATACTGTTGGACATGATTCCACCTTTATAGTCACTTAACTTTTGACTAATACTCTTGACAAACAGGAGAGTCTGCCTGAGAGTTAAAACCAACTAGAAGAATCTAGGAAGAGAGGCAAGAAAAGATCTGGGATGACCACGGGGCTCATAATGTCGCACAGACACCCAACAGAATATAACTGAGGGGCAGCCAACCATTACCCAGGAAAGATATAACCTCGCTTATGAATCCCAACTCATGACTCTCTCCTATCCCACCAAGAGGAACAGAGTGATGTCTCATTATCTGACATCACAGAAGTAGTAGGAGGTCATCCTCAAATCGGAAATATCCAAATACCATAGTTTGTTTTTTTCTTACTTTAATCACTTTAGATGGAAATCCTTAATTGTATCACACATCTCCCTGCCTTCCCCATTGGACAGAGAACATAACTGGGCGGTTTGCTGAGGCCCGTGAGCTCCCTGCTCCCCATGCACTCGCACCATCTTGTCTCTTGTCTGGAGCTGTGACTGCCTCCGCCCCAGCCCGCCAGCCCTCGCTTCTGCTCTCACTATCTGTTTCTGACACACACACCTACTTCCAGCCCATGTAATAGTCTGGGACTCAGCACATCAGGATCACACAGGAAAGCCCTCGAGAGCAGTCACATGCACTGGTGTCTGCAGAGCCACCAGATGAGTGGTGGGTGGGTTTTCCTAAACTTGACATCCTTCTATCTTTGATTTTCTAACTTGTTGTAGAAATACACACAAAGGGAAGAGTTCCCCACCTGCAAGAAAGACAATGCTATGGACATAATGAAAACAACAGATGGCCTGAGCTTCAGTGGACACTGGGTAAGAGACAGCCCACTCCCCACTGATGGGGCCAGCTTTACTCGGCTTCTGATGGCTGATGTTGGAAAGTCAAAATGCAGGAACAATGAGACCATAACTTCTAGTTTTTCAAGAGAAACCAAAAATCCAGCAATGCATGTGGAATCTTCTAATATTTATTGTATGTTTTTCCAGCTTTATTGAAATGTAATTATCATATTCTGTATTTGGTGATGTGTTATATGTGGCTCAGGAGTCACTGATTTAGGACCTGTTATTTATCAGGAGTAACCTGCAGTTTTAGGCTAGGTGCTCTGTGACTTCTATTTGGAATTCTGCAGGCATGTAAAAGCATGAACCAGAGGGTTGCAGATAAAATTAAAATAAATAAATAAAACCAAAAAATCAAACACTTCCAGAAGAGCAGAGGGTGACTACCAGGAAGAGAGTCTGGCAGGGTGTGGGTGAGGGCCTGGGCTCCCCTGGCGCACGTGTGGGCACATGGGACCCCTCCCCTGAGCGCAGAGAGCTCTCCTGCAGGGCACACACTGTTTTCCCCAGAAGGCCAGACTTTCTCTCTCCAGCAATGCCAAATTGCCTCCAAGCAGCTGCGGAGCGCCTGTCTGATTTATGGCTCAGCTACCATGACTTCTGGAAACTTTGTTCTCCCTGTGATTTATAAAAGAGATCTGTAACCCAACAATAACTTCTCTTTTTCTACCAGGGCAATGAAGTGCAGGGAAGAGCCCAGCAGCTGATTCTGTTTCCCAGGGCGTCAGCAGTCAGCACTCCTGGGTAAGTAAGATGCTAACTTTCTGCATTCCTTCCTTCTTCTGTAAAACAGAGAAGTCTCAAGTTGTCTCAGCTTTCCTGATTTCCACCCTATGATGTTTCCTGCGGCCCAGTCACGATATTTAACAGAAACAGTAGGCCCTGAAAGGTTCAAGATCCTTTTACTCGCTGAGATTAGAAGCCCAGGGCATGGCTGCCCAGGCCAGAACCTGTACACCAGCTTCTCTTTGCAAAGTGCAAAATACCTTTGGTAACGATCATTAATCCTTCCTCAAAAATCCAGCAGTGGGTTATCTGATTAAGGATTTCTCTAGCTAGGCTGGTGGCCCCTGTACTCCGGAAAGTCAGGAGAGAGAAAAGATAAAATGCAAAAGCACATAATTCCATTTCTCATCGACAGCTCAGGTAAGGAGTTTGGTTGGGTAGGAGGTGAATAAAATTTGTTTAAAAATGGTTAAATAATCCCTAGGGTTTCCGTTCTCCATGGAAAAATATACTGAATTTGGAGTCCTAGCCCCAGCCGTGCCCCCGGTTGCCTGTGTGAGGGGGGCCTAGTCGTCCCACCTCTGGGCCTCGATTCCTCCTTCCTGAGGGAGGCACTTGGGCCCCTTCCAGCAGCGCCCACATCCTGTCCCTGTGTGACCCTCGATACTGCCCTTCACAGTGCTCCGGTGCTCCTGGGAAGGTGTAACTGAGATTCCTCATCTACTTTAATTGGAAACTAACTGTTGAAAAAAATATTATCAGTATATCATTCTATTCTTACAAGCTATATTCAGATTATTTCTATATATTACATGACATCGTAAGTGCACTTATTTAAAAAGATTGTGCTGTGAATCCTTTAGGCAAAGAGTCTTCTGGTTAAATAGCTAGCTATCTTGAGTTGATTTTTGTATGTCATATTTCATTTCAATGTTTATTTGAGAGAACAATACTGAAGTTTCAGGGACCATGTCTTTCTCTGAGTGCAGAGGGTCCCAGTGCCCCGCCCTGCCCCGTCCCCACTCCCGTGGCTATTCAGTGTCTGGAGACCCCTCCGCAGCCCTTCTGAGGGAAGAGCCTGCACTGCTGAGAGTTTATTTCCTGCTACATCCTTTCACTTGCAGTCTTATTTGAGCCTCCCAGCCTCACAAAAAGCAAGTGGAATTAGCTTCCTTATTTTGCAAATGACAAAACTGAAGCTTGAAGAGGTTAAATGAGGTGCAGCTAATAAGTGGTGATTCAGACCAAACTCCTAAGGCAATTCAGATGGGGAGGGTCGTCCTGCTGTGCGTCCTGGGCTGGGTCCTCTGTGGGAAGGGCAGTGACTGTAGGAGTCAGTAGAGCACTGCGGCCTGATCAGGGACCCCCCATGGAAGCAAAGGGACACCCATAGGAGTAGTCTTCTCACTCCAGAGTCTCCTGCCCTTCCAGGTGAAAGGAGGAAAGGGAACCTGGAGAACTGAATGCCACAGGCTATTCCCACCTGCAGAGTGGTGGGGAGGGTGCAGTGTGGTATGAAGATGGCCAGGGAACAGAGCGGGACACTGAGGACGAGAATCAGGGGAGATAGGATTTTGAAAGCCGCAGAAACAGTGTACAAAATCTCTGAGCCAGGGGTCTGGCTTATGGGTTCTGTCTTCAGGGCTAACTGTGAGACTGCATTTGTTACAAGGAGAAAGATGTAAGGAAGTGTGTGAGGAAGGTTCTAGTGCAATGCCAACCTCTGGGAGTGCTAAACGGTAAGGTGAGAACAGCGGTGGTAGTGAGGAGAGGCTCCTAGAAAGATGTAATACTGCTATGTGCTTTCAGGGCTCTGTAGGGAAAAAGGCAAAGGAGACCTGCTGGTTTTCCATCAGAGATAAACTGGCACATAAATAAAAGCCCACATTCACTTTAAGGAGCCACGAGTCCATTCTGTCTTCTCGCTTAGTACCAACCAGATCCTCAGTGCATTCTGTTTTATCATATCTCCCATGAGGATGACAGACCACACATGAGCCTTGTGCCCTTGAACATGACCTCTGAGCCTGAATTGTCTTACCTGCCAAAGAGGAAAACAATGCCTAACCTACCTACCCCATTTGGTTGTTGTAAGATAATAATAATGATGATAATAGGCAATCTTCGTATAGTGCTTCCATATTGTTCCATATACTATATACCTAGTGTTACCTAGTGTTGCACAGTGCTACATAGTACAAAAACATTGTACATACATTAACTCAATCCTCAAGACAGCTCTATGAAATTGGTACTGTTATTATTCCCCACTTGACAGAGAAGGAAACTGAGGCACAGTGCAGTTTCAGAACTTGCTCAGTGTCGCCCAGCAGGGTAAATGGCAAAGGTAGGATTTGAACCCAGAAAAATCTGGCCCCAGAGCCCGTGCTCCTAACCTCTCTGTTATATGGCATGATGTGTGAAAGCACTGAATGTGCATTAAATGAATGGTGCATCCTCACACTTGTTAGAACTACTCCCACTTGGGAGGACAGCAGAGTGAGAATCTGCCACGTGAGGACAGCACCTCCAGCCTTGGAACTTCGACCCCGCACCAGTGCCAGGCTTCCCGGAGGAGAGGGAGGGGATGGCAGGTCCTCTGCCCCTCCCAGGGCAGGACTGTCTTCCTAGGTTTTGTTTTGTTTTGTTTTGTTTTGTTTTCAAATCAAAGTGTCTCTGCAGCCAAGAGCGCGTTTGTCTGTCTCCTGGAGACAGTGGTTGTCAAGCCTGAGAGAACGGCAAGCATGTCAAAAATAGCAGCGCCAGCAGACTGCGTGGCTGCAATTTCCTTTTGAAACATCGTGGGCTTAGCTCTCGCCAAAAGAGCGCGGGGCTGCCTGTGCTCCCTGCAGCCTGCAGCTGAGGCTGCTTAAGGTTCCAAGACGTGTGCTCAGGGTGGGCAAAGAGTGTCTGCTGAAAAATCCTCTCCAAGGTAACACTGATGAGATGGGAGTTCTGGTTTAAAATATGTATTTGTCATAAACCCCACCACAGCTAGGCCCCGAACAGGTTAAGTGGTAGCCAAGGTGAGACCAGTATTAATGATACTAACTATAGCGGAGGCCTCTTTTTCTCTTTTGTTCTGGAACTAAGGGAGTCAGTGTTCTGTTGGGTCACCTTTCAAAAGCAGCCACTGCCGTGTTTGACCCACTCCCTGCTGAGGGTGCCAAGGGGATGAGGACCAAGACGAGAGGAAGAGTGTTCCTTTCTCTGGGAGTTCAGAGCAAATGGACATGAAAGACATGACAATCTCCAACCCCACAGAGGCCTCGCATCCAGAACAGGAAAGCGGTTCCTCGCACGGTAACATGAGGACGAGGAGCCATCTGTTGTTATTCCCAGCGGCCTGAATCTGGGAGGCTCCTCTCCCCTAAGCCCCAAGCTTGCAGGCCTGATTCTGCCACGAGGCGAGGTGTCTGTGCAACCTGAGTCAGCCGGGTATGAAGTGGATGGAGAGAGGAAGTCCTGCAGTTTAGAGAATGGATTTCTTTTCCTCCCCTAACTGACTTTGACAAGTTAGAATTAGACCACACTTTGCTTCGTGAGGCAATAACACACAGTCAAAACCAATCCAGGCCGGGACACCAGGGCCAGCCAAACTGTCCCGGGGTACAGTATTCTCTGGGAATCTAGTTGATATTTACATACAGATGCCGGGCAATAGAAATACTGCCAAAGCAAGGGTTCAGCCAGTAGAGAGAGGAAAGATAAACAGCAGGACTAGAAGGTGTCATGTGAGGAAAAGCACCAAGGGGAGGGAAGGAAAGGATTAGTGAGTGAACAGCAAGAGCAAAAGAAGTGCTCTTCTTCTGTTGGCCCAGAGCACCTGACTGCTGGGACCGCAGGAGCAGGCAGTGAGAGATGCAGGGAAGGAGGAGGCTGGCAGGACAAAGCCCTGACTCCCACGCAGCTCCTTAAGGAAGTCCGTGTTTACAGGTGCAGAGATTAGGCAGGGTATTTTAGTTGGTTTGTGGGGTTCTACTTGTTGTTTTGCCAGCGAAGTCCAAGTGTCTTGGACAAGTTCACTGCCTTAGTCCCATGTAATGAATAATGTCCATCATATTTACTGTAGTTTAATAATGCTCGTTATGCTCTGCATTTACCAAAAATAGTTTGGCCTATGTTTAAAGCAAAAACAAACAAATATTCAAATCCCACCTCGGTTTGATTGTCAAAAAAAAACCCAGTTCTTGGCACTGTCCATGAGCAGCAAGGAGCAACTGTATGAAAGGCTCTAAAGCGGCCCGATGCAGCAGAAAAAAACAAAAACAAAAAACAACTGTTACCCCACCCTGGATACTCATTTGGTCCACCTTAAAGATGCTAAACTTCTAGATTTTTAGATCCAGACCATACCCCCAGCCAAGATGTGACTCTCCTAGATCATTGTCACTCTTTTCCATAATCACTGATGTATTTGGTTAATTTATAGAGTTGTGCAACCCGCAACACATCCTGTTTTAGAAAATTTCCATTACCTTCCCCCAGAGCTCCCCATCCCTGTCCTGTTGCAGGCGGGACTTACCCTCCGCTCTACAACCTCCCACAAGGAAAATACACAAGCCCTCTTACAGCTGGTGGAACTTAATCCGTCTTGTCCAGGAGTGTACCCTGTACCTTGAACCACTGGGATGTATGCCTTATAGCTTTTGTTCTGCCTTTGGTGCACAAGAGAGAAACTGAGAACCTTCCAGTGAACTAAGGGCAGTTAGAAGGTCACCCCTGAGTTAAGGCTTTTTCCAGGTTAATTCTAATATTATACCTTCCTAAGTCATTAAGTTATCTTTTCTCTGTGCATTTTACTACTTCTACTATTTCTTTGTCTTGAACATTTCTCTAAGCTTTCTACGGTTGGGAGACCCTAAGATAAATATATTTTAGTGCTTTATGGCAGAATATTTATCTGAGACTTTTCTGGTTCCCTCTCTCCCTCTCTTTCACACACACACACACACACACACACACACACACACACACACACAGACACACATCATTGCAGGTTCAGGAAATTTGGGGGAGATACTTTTCTAAACCCACAGCAATCTCATCTTCCTTCATAAGCTCAGGACTTCCCTACACAGAGGCGAGCATGGTAGGAAAAGATGGTCTATTGAGATGTCAGGGGAAAGGGGAATCCTGGAGAACAACTTTCTTAGCAAACAAAGCTAGTCCTAGAGTCCCAAGTGTGACCTCCACAGATACCCTAGAGTGCTCCCAGCCACTAAAAATGGCAACAAGGGGGAAAGAGGTAGAAAAATACACATAGAAGGAAGAAAATGTTAAAACAAAAGGGAAATGTGAGAAGAAAAAAATGCAGAGCAAATGAGAATGAAAAGAAGGGGAAAATGCAGAGAGAAGGAGATGATTGAAAGGATGGAGCAAATCAGCAGTAGGAGAAGAGAAATAGGGAAGAAGAAAACTGAAGTAGATGGAGTCAAAGAACATACACAGAAAGAGAGCAAGGTGGCTGCTGAAGTAAGGGAACCCCAAACCCTACTTTTCCCCCAGTGCATGCCCTCCCCCCTTCTCCCTGCCCCTTCCCACCCTTAGTTCTAATTTGGCCCAAAGGACTGGGCCTATAGAAATTCCCCAGCGGTAGAACCTACCTCAGATGCAGAGGACCAGCTGTCTCCCTTTCTCTCATCCTGGGGCTGATCCGGCAGTAGGATTATCCCATGTCTCTGTTGAGCCTAACAGATCCAGGAAGACCTTTGGGAGCTCCTGCTGGCTTGAGTCAGGTGTAAGGATGGCCTGACCGGGCCTTCGCTGGCAGCTGTGCAATCTCCACCCCAGATGTCACAGCAACACAGGGTGCATATTCTCTTGGTGCTCGAGGCACGAAATCCTCATAGAGAGGCTCAGAGTCAGAGAGGGATCACTTGACAAAATCCTCCACAGAAACTAGGCCAGATCCCGGCCTCTCAGACTTTCTTCAACATCTTAAGAAGAACCACCAATGAAATTCCCCTCAGGAGTTAGACTGTTCCCTGGAGGTATGTGTGGGGGAGTAGTAGGGAGGGAGTTGAGGATATCATTTCTCTCCATCCCTCTTAGCAGGAGCCTCTCTCTGAGGAGATGAAAACTCCATGAGACTATGATGGGCTAAAACCATTATGACTCTTGGCAGTTCCCTCTAACGCTCCCCTTCTCATTTTGAAAAAGATAATGTTGACACTGGTTTAACTGGCAGTTGCTTAGCATTCAAGTTTCTGAAGAATCAGGGGTGAGATGAGGCAGCTTCAATGACTGGGTGGGGAAACCAGGCAGAAAGGGCCAGGTGCAAGTTTTAGGGACCTGCTTTATTGAAGATTACCCATGCCTGTCATCGCACTACCAGTCCCTAACCAATATGGGGAGGCATTCCCATTTCAGAAGGTGGAGATATGTAGTCTCCTTGCTGCCCAAATCAGAAGATAGAGAGAACAGACTTGAAGGTTGCTATGGCAACCAGAGTCCCTGGAGAGCCCAGTGCTCCACAAACCCTTTACTTTCGGGCACGCTCTGACTTTAAAAGGAAATGTTTTATTAGTGATGGTGATGAAGATGATCACATACACATATATAGAGATACATGCCTACATGTTCCAACATTTACCCTCGGCTGGGCCCTTCTCCTTTCCCCAAATACCCAGGAGTAACCAAAGAGATTTGGGAAAGCAGCACTTTATGGCCCCAGAGCAGTTTCTGAATCATGAACTCCTCTATCTCCTACTGTATTTCGGGTCTGGAGAAGCTAAGCTCCCAATCAAAGTGGCCTCTTGTCCTGGGAGGATCCCACTGAACCTGCCCAAACAGCACCCTCCTTTCTGAAGGATAAGAAGAAAGACTGAGGCCAGTTCAAGACATTAAGAAGGGATTTAAGGAGCTAATGGCCCCAAATGGCCTATTCTTGGGCTTTGCATCCAAGGCAGAAACTCTGGGGGGAGGCCGTGCCTGTGGGGGACAGGGTAACGAACTGAAAATCAAGTCCATTACTAAAATTCACACATTTGCATAGCATCATCCCCAGCTTCCAAGATGAGTTCATTGAACATTCCCCATGAGGTAGGGAGGGGAAGACATTAATGTTCCCATGTAATGGGTGGGGAAACTGAGGCACAAAGAGGGTGGTGCCAAAATTACCCTGTAAAGCTGTAGCAAAACCCAGATCTAGATCTGGCGCTCACAGGAGCCACAGTGTCTCTCAGAAAAACCCTCAAGAAGTCGTCCCTCATAAGTTGCTCTTTGAGAAAAAAAAAATTTTTTTTTAATTCTCATCCAAGAGTCTTAAAGCATAGATATAAACTTAAAAACATGTTAACAGTCCTTTTGGTTTCTGTACTGTACCCAAAAGAGCTCAGAACAGTACCTCACAGTTTATCAAGGCAACAAACAAGTGACAATGTTACCCAGAGAGAGATGAGGGAGGTGGGCAGTGTGAGGGAAGGCAGGAGTTTCACGGCGGAAGGAAATGGTTTAGTCCAAGTGGTGACTTGCCCCCTTATCTTACCAGTTAGAGCAAACCAGCTGCAGCTCTAAGGGGCAGGGCAGGCGAATGTTTGCTTGACTCAGTGAAAAACCTCTAGCAGTGTGGTTGTCAGCAAAGAAATAATGCTTCTTCCTTACTCTAAACCACCTATTCCATTCCCAGCAAGACGGGAAGAAACCCACACTAGCATCCAATGTGTGCTTTTACCTGTCTGCAGGTTTGAACTGGAGTTTGTTTTAGAAAGCCTTCAACTATTCTAAATCAAATTCCCAAGAAGAAGGGTGGAGAGCTAGGGAGGTTGGGGAAAGCGAGGGAGAGAAACCTGCCATCTGCAAGAAGATTCCTCTGCCCTTCTGAGATGACATTATCTTTTTAAATGACACCTCTCTTCAGATATATGGACATCCTAGTTGCCTGACTCTATTCAGCCATTTCTCCTGGCTCCGTTGTTCCCTTTTGCTAGTTCCCCTGCACAGGAAGGCACTTGCACACAGAGTATTTGGGTCTGAGAAAGAACCTTCCTGGAAGCCAGAGAGTCGAGGGATCTGAGTGGGGGCACTAAATGTAGACCAAAGACTGATGTCTACTGTGCCAGAACACACCTGGAAGAATTCGTTAGCCCCTTTGGTCTGGGACTCATGATAATGTCCTCTAAATGGCCAAGTTTAATTGTAGTTCCTCTAATTCCATCCAAGATAAGAGATGAATAACATATTTTGAGGCTGTGCATCTAAAGGCTCTCCCAAGGATCCTCTGGGATGACCAGCAGGTGTTACAGGGCCCTGGAATAAAACAGCCAGGTGAGTACTGTTTCTGTCCTCCAGCTTACACCAGTTACCACCTGGCCGGAAGATAACACAAGTGCATGCCCCAAAGCAAAGGACACTAAGAAGAGAAACAGGACCCAGGTATAACCTGGTTTCCATCCAATTGCCATCACCATACCTACAGCTATTAGAAGTCTCAGATGTGAAAAACCGGAGTCTTGAAGGGAAATCTCACCACATAACAGAAGTTGGGCATGAATTGGTGGCACCATTAGCATTTCAAAAATATCACTTAGATGGATAAAACTTGAATGCTGCAGAGACCAAGCAACAAGGTTGACAGTCCAGGCATTTGGTCCCGGATGCCGTGCACTGGGGGTTGGGGAAGGAGTCAGGAAGTCACCTGGGGCTCTGGTGAGAGTTGTGGAGAATGAGAAGGAAGCCTAAGAAATTACTTGCTCAGTGTCACCCTTGTCCTGCTGGCCTCGCCTGCATTGGTCAGACCTCAGTGAGCATCCTTTTCTCTGCATACATACGATGCGGAGTGGGAAGGTAGCTGGGTCTCCGTTCCCGAGAGGCCTCAGAGAATTCAGGCTTGCCAAGTCCATTGTCGGCTGCCTTCAGGTCCGGTGCAGGCTGCCCACAAGTGACATGGGTGTACTGGCCTTGCTCCTCCTGCTCCGTCTCTCGGTGGTAGAAGTAATTGAAGTTGGAGACAATGACAGGCACCGGCAGGGCGATAGTGAGGACCCCAGCAATGGCACATAGTGAGCCCACAATCTTGCCGCCAACTGTCATGGGGTACATGTCCCCATAACCCACTGTGGTCATTGTAACCACTGCCCACCAGAAGGCATCCGGGATGCTGGGAAAGAGCGAATCATCATCATCAGCCTCTGCGAAGTAGACAGCACTGGAGAAGAGGATGACTCCAATGAAAAGGAAGAAGATGAGCAGGCCCAGCTCTCGCATGGAGGCCTGCAATGTCTTACCCAGGATCTGCAGCCCCTTCGAGTGGCGGGAGAGCTTGAAGATGCGGAACACCCGGACTAGGCGGATCACTCGGAGGATAGCCAGGGACATGGCCTGCTGCCCGTTCTGGCCACCCACTCCACTGGCTGACTGCTGCTCCTGCTGCTGCACCAGCTCAGTGCCCAGGGTGATAAAGTAGGGGAAGATGGCCACCAAGTCGATGATGTTCATGATGTTGCGGAAGAAGGCTGGCTTGCTGGGGCAGGCAGAGAAACGCACCAGGAGCTCAAAAGTGAACCAAACAATGCACAGCGTCTCCACCAGAAAGAAGGGGTCAGTAAAGAAGGAGCCCCCAAGAGTACTTAGTGAGGATGAGCCCCCTGCCCCCACTCCCCCAGAAGTGATGCCAGGATGAAATGTATACGCATCATCTTCATCCTCCTCTTCCTCCTGACTCCCCCTGGAAATTGAGGAGGCTCTGCTCACACTATCACCAGTGCTTCCACCTCGACCATCTGCACGGAACTGGGGCAAAGTCTCCAGGCAAAAGATGACGATGGAGATGAGAATGACCAAGACTGAGACGATGGCGATGCCCCTGGCGGGCCCCGAGCTCTCCGGGTACTCGAAGAGCAGCCACACCTGCCGCTGGAAGGGCTGGGAGGGCAGAGGCTTCTCGTCCTCACCACCTTCGGGCAGGCAGCCCTCGTCCTCCCGGAAGGCCGCCAGGGCCTCATCCCCCAGTTGGTAGAAGCGGATCTCCTCCAGGAAGATGTCCAGGGGCACGTTGACCGGCCTCCGCAGCCGGCCCCCCGACTGGTAGTAGTAGAGGATGGCGTCGAAGCTGGGCCGGTTGCGGTCGAAGAAGTACTCGTTCCTCAGGGGGTCGAAGAAGCGGACGCGGCGGCCTGGGTCTCCCAGCAGAGTGTCGGGAAACAGCGACAGGGTGCGCAACTGTGTCTCAAAGCGCAGCCCAGAGATGTTGATCACCAGCCGCTCACTACTACAGCAGCCGCCGCCCGCGCCATCCTCGGGGAAGTCTCCCGCATCCTGTTGCTCCCCCTCCGGCCCACGGACCTCCCCTGGCGCCGCCAGCGTAAGGGATTTCTCCGATCTCATGTCCTCCCGGCCGTGCTCTCCCCGCCACTGGAACAGCGCCCCCGACACCACCTCAGGAGCGCAGCAGCGCTTCCCAGCGTCCTGCTGCGCCCTCTTTCTAGGGTGGGGCTCCCACTTCTCCCAGCTATCGGTCTGACCTGCGGTTGGGTCCCTGAGCCCTGAAGCCCTGGTCCGTTCAAGGCTAGGTCAGGGGAGGTGACCTGGGCGCAGAGGATTTGGCTCTGCGCCTCCAGTTGTCCGCGCCTGGGTGCTAGAGCTTACTGGGATACCTGGAACAGCAAACGGGCGCTTGTGGTACTGGATGCCGGAAAAGACGCTTGGCTTCGCCTCCTCCGTGCCTGAGACTGGGCTCCGGGACGCAGGGGTCCGCCCTCCAGACGGGTTAGCACTTCCCAGCTCCCACAGCGCTTCTCCAGCAGCTCAAGCACCCTGCCTGCCGCGGGTACCGAAGCGCCAGATGCGCCTCCCTCCGGCTCCGCAAAGACTCCTGGAGGGGCTCGGCCTCCGCCCTGCGTCCACCGCGGGCTCCTTCTAGCCAAGGTCGCTGTTCCCGCGCCACAGCCGCCACCTCCTCCCTACTGGCCTAACCACAGGCCTAGGAAAGGGCCCTGGGGCGGCCCCAGCGCTGGGGGCGCGGGGACCCACCTCCCCACCGCTCAAGCTTTTGCTGCAGCCACCGCAGCTGCAGCGGCTCAGCTCTCCGCTCTGCCCTTCCTTCCCAACACACACTCCCCAAGTGACGTGGCTGGCCCCGCCTGCTGCCCCCTCCCACCCCACTCCCGCAGCACACCCCTCGCCCAGCCAGGGGCTGCTGCGAGCCGGGGCACTGTGGGAATAGACACACACTTGCCTCACCAGGAATCTTTCCCGCGCTCTCCTGGCACGCCTCTCCCTTCGCACGATCACATTCACAGCCCCCCTAAACAAGCACCAGTATCCTCGTACCACACCCCCTCCGCCCCCTCAATCAGCTTTTCTCAATGTCAGCTTACAGCGTTGACGTGTGCGGTGCACTTCATCAATAAGAAAACACACCCCGCCCCACCACTCGCAGAGCATTGTGCCTCCACTCATCCAGAAATTTAATGAAAAAATCAAATCCTATTTTGTCCTTCTGTGCCAGCTTCTCCAATCTCTACTGAAAAATAAGAAAAGCACAGGAAGCATTTCTGAGATTTCTTGAGAGCTTCCAATTTAAACTGTACTCCAGTGTAAGTTCCCAGAGAACCCCATACCTATTACCTCTCTCTGCAAACCTGGGAGGGCGAGGCTGCAAATTTCCTAGGATTGCAAAGTGAGAGTAAAGAAAGGGGTAAGATGTCTCCCATTGCCTTTCCCAACAGAAATTTTCCACTGGAGTCCTGGGAACTTAGGCAGCGGTAGAGTGAAGAAAGAACCAGAAGATGGTGGCATCTCAGAGGGAAGTGCAGCCTGGAATTCATTTGCTCCCAGACTCCCTGGGAAGACATCTGGAATATCTGCTTATGGTGCACACAAGAAAATGGGAGGGAGGAAAAGATATGTAAGCATGTTGATTTAAAAAAAAAAAGTTATATTTACTGAGCATCTAGTATATGCCAGCCACAATCTAGGGGCTTGACCTGTGCTCTCTCCCTCAGTCCTCACACAGCCCTATGAGAAAGGTGGCCTCTACTCTAGGTAATGTTACAGGGAAGACCCACCTGGCCATATTTGTGTAGGGACCAAATTTGTTGTTGATTATTTCCCCAACTCCAGTGAGAATGGTTTTCCATCCATTTCTGCCAAAGACAGTATAGTCTTTTGTCACTAGATTAGACAGGTTGGTGACTGGTGGGGAGAGGTTGGTCTGATCTTTTGAGACTGCCACTTCCAGGAAAGCTTAACATTTGCTTCTCTGTGCATCAGTTTTCTCTTCGGGGTGTCTATGGCCAAATTAATGGGCTGACAGCTACAAGGTGTTTTTGTGTTGCTTCTTCTGCATATTAGATCATTAGTAAGGGTTCATTGATTATGATGATGGGAATGATAGGTAAAGGTACTCTCAAACCACAAGATGCATGTAAGAATTCTTTGCATTGCACAAGTGTTTTAAAAACCACTGTGGCTCGTTCCCAGAGGAGCAGGGGAATAGGGAACAAAGGCTTCTGGATGTGTAGAGAAGAGGTCAGGTGGTGAGTGGGTAGGAGAGAGGCTAGTGTCTCACTGAGTCTTCATTCTCTAGTCTTGTCCCTCCCCAGGCTTGCCAGGCGACAGTTTCTGCCTCCTTTCTGTGCTTGTACTGTTGGTTTCCACTTGCTCCTCTCTCCTTGTATGTTTCAGTGAAAGACGAGAAAGAGCAAGTGTTCTAAGTCACCCACTTGCTAGTTTTCCTATGTACAGGCTATGTAATTAAGCAGTTTAGACTTCACCCAAACAAGTTCCATTCAAAAATAATTTTTAAAAGAAAGAAAAGGAAAGCAACAACAAATACAACATGAAAGGTATTGTTTTACCCTTGTCCAATTATCTGTAATTTTTCTCTGGGCTGTAAATTGATTACTTATGATTCTTGTTGTCTTTGTTTTCAAAATTTATAATGAAATATTCACTTGCATGTTTGTTTTTATTATTGTTATTTCTATTCATGAGTTTATCAACTAGGCCAACAACTCTTCAAAACAATCCTTGGAGAACCATGGGCTGGAACCTGCATTCTGCCAGAAGGGAGCACAGTCTAATGCAGTGGCAGGAGCTACCGTTCCAGAACCCCTTGGGTTAAGCCTGCCAAACTACAGGCAGAGTTGACATTCCATGTTTACCTTCACATGAGGCATACGGCTGTGCCCCAAGAGACACAGGGAGGTTCCCCTGGAGGGAAAAGCCATCAGCAAACTCATGAATCAGAATTCTGTTTTTAGTTCTTTTGTGAAAAAGACTCATTTCTTAGCTTTAGAAAAGCCCTGTGCTTAAATCATTCCTCTCCAGCAAAGAGTAAAAGTAAAATCACACCTTCTGAAGTGCCAGTTTCCGGGTGAAAGAAGACAGGGGGCACAACCCCATTCTAGGAAGCAGCATTTCCCTGGAATTCACTCAGCACAGATTCCATGACAGCACATATTTTTCTTGTTGTATCTGAATTCAGATGTTTGCCATGATGGTAGGGGTCTTTCATTCATTTAACAAGTATGAATTGAGAAGCTACTGGGTGCCCATCATGGTGCCAGATACTGAAGAATTAGCAGTGATCTAGACAAAATATCTGTTCTAATGAGTTTACCTTTTCATACAATCAGTACATTCTAGATAGAAAAATCTAACAGTAAACAATAAAGAAGGTTATTTGTATATTGCAGTAAATGCTCTAAGGAAAACAAATGAGGTGTTATCTCACCAACGAACCTGGGAATCCAACTTTGAAGAGAGTGGTTGGGAAAGCTCCTCTTTAGAGATAATCTTTCAAGTGAGAATTTAAAAAAGGAGCATGAACCAGCCATGCTAAAAGCAAGGAAACAGCACTCTGGGCAGACAAGTGCAAAAATCCCTGAGCTAGAAAGGTCATGGGTGTTCAAGAATGATAAAGGATGATAAAGAAGGCAACATGCTCGGAGGAGAATGGGCAATGGGAGGGACATACAAGACAAGGCTAGAGAGGAAGCAGAGGTACATCCTTGCAGAGCAAGGTGCTCAAGTTTTAACTTAAGAGTGATATAGGTAAAACCAATGACGGCTCTCAAACAGAGGGGAGACACGGTATGATTTACATAGAGGCTGTCAGGAGACTAAATTACAGAGGGACAAAAGAAAAAGTAAAAATACCAGGAAATTGTAGTGGTCTGGGGAAAAGATGATGGTGACTTGGACTAGGGTAAAGGTAGGGTGAATAGAGAGAGTGGGGAGGCAGTGGGAGTTAGGGTGAGGGAGGATTTAGAAGGTAGAATCATCAGAAACTGGCGATGAATAGGATATGAGAAATAAATAATGAATGCCAGCTTTTTGGTTTGAGCAACTAGGTAGGTTGGTGGTGCCATTCATTGAAAAAAGGGAGATGAGGGGTTAAACAAGTTGAGATAAATCAAGACTTAGTTTTTTGACATATTAAATTGAAGAGGCAAATCAGACATGCAAATGAAGGCATCAGGGAGGTTATTGCGTATGTAAGTCTGAAATATGGTAGAGAAATCTATGATTTAGGAATTTAAAATATTTAAACCCATGGCACTAAAGTCTTCTAATGACACAAAATATGGGCAATAAAAAGAAACATAACCAAAACCAAATCCTTCACATATCCAACAATTTGCAGTTCAAGTTCAGGAGGAAGTCAGCAAAGAAGACCAAGGGGTTGTCATGAGGTAGGCGGAAAAGCAAGAAAAGGGGTTGTTGGAAACCAACACCTGGGACTCATCCTCCCAGGCTCATGCTGACGTAGCTGAATGCAAGCTGCATTGGATCAGGAGCACATGGTGGGAAGAAAAAAGTGTCATTAGAGAATCCCCTATAGTCAGACGTATGTACCAACCAAGATGAACACATATAATGTGGCACACAATCTGATAATTAGTTGTGTTCTTAACTCTGTCTTGAATCTTAAAATGTACTTACTTGAGGTATATAAATGATCACTTTATTCCATTTTCCAGGCTTAGTACATTTTTCATCTTGCTCTGTGTGTGTGCGTGTGTGTGTGCGCGCGTGCGCATGTGCGCACACATGCACTCACTTGCCATTACCTCAGCAGTAAGATCCTTACAGTTTTTCTCTGAGGAGAGAGGATGATGGTCAGAAGCTTAGCCTTGTTTCTCTCAATAATCTCTTGGAATGTTTCTTTTCACTACTCTATCACCCACAGGTCCCTGTGGAAGGAAAGAGTAGTAAACAGCCAACTCCCTCCGTTCCCACTGAGTAAACACCTGTGCACAAGCATACACACACCCTCCCTGAGAAAAATCGTCCCTCTCTAGCTTTCCACTGTAGAGGGCAACCACACAGTGATTGTTGTAGGCAAGGGTGGTGAGTCAGACACTGTGTCACTCATCTTACTGTCTCACCTCTGGGCACGGCTCACTGCCCTTGACCTTCTGTTCTTCAGGATGGCTAATGTGGAAGTTCCTCTGACTAGAAGATAATCTCTCTCATCACCTAGCCCCCTTCTTCCTGGGTCATTTTTACTCATTCTCTTAACCTTCCCTCATTCTCTTTGCTGGGGTTATGAGAGAAGGAAGCTTTGAATCTTGGGATAAATTGGGAGAATAAAGAATAATTCTATGCTTTGCACACAATCTTTACTATACTTCTCTTGTCCCCCTCCTTCTACACAGACACACACATGCACAACACACGCACAGAAAAATTTGATCATCAAAGAATTACATTAAAAGAAATCAATTACATAAAAGAATTAAAAAAAAGAAATTAATTTCCTGCCAATAGCACCCACTAGTTTTACAAACTAATTGATGTTCACTGCCCACACTTGATAGGATAATTTTTACACTTAAAATTCCTTCTACTAGTTTAGTCTTTGGAAGCACCGTGACCATTTCCCTCCTTCTGGAACCAAAGTGAACAAAAGGAAGGACAAATGCAAATATATATTCTGTTAATGAGCATCATTTATAATTAGCTGCTTAGCCGAAGTTTTAATGATGAGGAGGAGAGTAACAATGATATGGATGATGATGAATTCACCAGAGAAAAATCTAAGAGCTTTTGCTTGAGTGAAGCTGTATATTGAAAATAGGAATGCATTAGACAGCTGTGCCATGCAAAATAACAGCCCTAGGAAATGACTAACCATGCTGAGAAACAAATCCATAAAGGACTCCTTATCTTTCAGGGAGAATCCCAAGAGGGCTTAGCATCACCAGTCTGTGCTTCTTCAAATGGCTCCAGCTTCCTACATTTCCAGGCTGTGGGAATTCTACTTTCTAGCTCACTTATGGTTGGATCAAGCAAGTCGTTCTGACAAATACGTTGTAAGCAGAAGTTATATGTGTCACTTTCAGACCAAAACATTTAATTACCAGTGTGGAAGTCCCCAGAGCTTTCTTTACCCCAGCCACAAGGCCAGTATGGCTTGAGATAGTGGCTGTTTATTAGAGTGAGGTGGGTTCCAGAGTGAGCTGACATGGGGATGGACCCCTGGCCAAAGCAGAAGGAATGTTCATGAGTGAGAAACAATCCTTTATTATTCTAATCCTCTGATATTTGGTAATTGACTTGTTACGCAAACATAATCTAGTCTATCTAAACTGACTCAGTAGTAGAACCCAGAAAGGAGGAGCAGCTATAACCAAAAACTTAAACTTTGTGACATTGGCTTAGTGGCCAAAAAATGGGCAGTGAAGAAGCTTCACTGAAGGCTGTTAAGAACAATTCATATCATAAGTGGCAAAATATTTGACCAATTGTCATCTGTGATAACTTAGAAGGAGATAATGCTCCTAGAAATTTACATATCTTGGAAGAGGTTCAAAAACATATTGTTAGTATTTTATGTTGGCTACTATTGGCTGCCTCTGACAATGTAATACAAGATACTGATGGGCTCAGAAAAGCATTGGCCAATAGGCAAGTAGAGATGAAATGGACAACATAGATTTCAGAAATATGGGGATTTTAAGGGTTGACAGAGGCAACTGCTTCTCATCCCCCATAAGAAACAAGAAAAACTTTAAAAAACCTCTGTGCAAGAAGGACTTGATTCATAAATCAAATCAGCACCAGGCAGTCACACCCATTTAACAGCTTGGAATAGAATGAGGTGTTTTAGAGCAAAGCCTAATTAAAGTTTTCAAATTATAGTTTTCAAAAAAAAATCATTTGATTGGACAAAGTGGCTTAGGAGGGGAAAACTAGAGGTTTAATCTCCTACAGAAAACTGATACATTCAAACTATCTACTGTTAGGTTCATCTCAAAAAGAAGCATAGGTATGGTTATTGACTATTGGCATACAGAGCTGTCTGGACAGGTAGGAAAAAAAAAAAGTCTATGAATACTTAAGACAGCCATATTGCCAAAGGAACCATGACTTGGACTAAACTATTGATGACTGTTCGAGACTTGAAACAACCTTTAGGCCCCTATATCTTTATGGTCAATAAGAAAATTGAGGAAGCTGCTCAATTTCTGAGGAGGGTGTCACCTGCAATGCCAATCCCAGACATGACCAAGGAAGAGAGCAGCAAAAAAGGAATGTTCCAGAGGGAGAAGCCAAGGGCAAACAGTGGACTGGGAGCCTCTTCCAAGCAGCCAAATGAGAGCCTTATTCTACTTAGCAGAGTTTCAGAATCACTGTGGATCAGCGATGGCTGTGCTTCTCCTATCTTTCCCATTTCTGAATGGGAATATTGATAAAAAGCTTTTCTGTTGCAAATCAACCATTGCTGGTTGTATTGTGGGAGAGGGAAAAAATAACTTGTCTTTTTGGTTCTTTCCATCTTTGAATTAGGAAGAACCACATTCATAATTAATGTAGAGATCAGAATATGTCACCCTCCACCATAAAGACTACTTCAGACTACTAAAGCTCCTAGAATTTCAACTCAATCTCAGGACTGGATATGACTTTTGGACTGTCTCCCTTAGGGAGTTAGCACATTTTGCCTGCGTGAGCCAAACGTTTTGTGATCAGAAGGGTAGTTGATCATCATTCCTATTTACCAAATATTTCCAACTCCCCACCTTCTGGGCATGTGGTAGAATTGTGTCCTTCCTGGTTCACATGTGGTTGAGTAAGATCATGTGACTACTTCTAGCTAGTGAGTTATGACGTGCTATAGCTGGCCTGCAGCACTCAATTACCAAAGCTCTTTTCTCTGACATAATGATCCAGAGCACTTAAGAAAGTGCTTGCTCCACCAGTGTATGACCCAGACTGAAAGACACAAAGCAGAGCCCCAAGAACATCGGTCAGGGGTATGTACAGTAAGACCTCACTTAACATTGTCAATGGTTCTAAGACTTGAAGTGAAACAATGTATAACAAAACCAAGTTTCGTCGTCGGCAGCCGTCCGTCTCGAGAGACGATGGTGTAGCTTCTTAAGAGTCTATCTGCACCGCCGAGAATGGCTGTGCAGTCCGACTCGGGAGTGACACGGTATCTGTCTCCTCCCGTGTTGAATCGACATCTTGCGATGACGCTGGAGTGTCCTCTCCAGTGAAGCTGAAGCTACAGAGCCTGGGCAGGGTGATATGGAGGGTCTGCTGTTGCCCATGCAGCAGACCCCCTCTCTCTTCGCAGCTGAAGGGTCCAAGGGAAAGACGGAGTCAATACAGCTTGGCTTCAGGTGCGCCGCAGGAGTTGCCGGTGTTGACTACAACGTCAAACCGCCTTAGGGACTCCGGCTCCGGATTTTCTGTCGGGGTTTACTCCCTTAGCCTTTCCCCTGAAGAGGTATGCCGCAAGGCAGCGGAGGTTTTTTGGAGTCAGAGTTTTCCTTCTCTGATGTGCCCTGACTGGAAGATTGAAACAGCGACACTTAGCTCGCAGGCTGACGCTCAATCCACTGAGCCAAACCAGCCAGGGACGAAAACCAAGTTTACCACAGGCTAATTGAATAAACAAGAGTTAATTTAAATTCTTAGGGCATCTCATCAACATTATAATGTTAGTCAAGGACATGTTGTAGTCTGAGCAATAAATAATCCTTTAATATAACCCACTGAGATTTATGCAATGTTTGTTAGAAGAGCATAACCTAGTCTTTTCTGACCAATACACCTACTTGTTTTGCTGCTTGGAAGATACATATGACACAAAAGTCATTAATATTCTATCTTCTATGGCTACAAAAATAATTTTGTGAACTTGGATCATTAAATTCATTTCAAAACTTAACTTTGGCCAACTTTTTTGCTCTTATTTTTACTATTTCTTTCCCTGCCATATCATTCTGTAGAGATTTTCTCATGTGTTTATATTGAACTGGTCTGAATTTTTGTTCTTCCTTGTCCATTTTCTGACCTAACTCTGTCCCACTAAGGTAACAAAAACCCGTCGTCTAATTCTAGTATCCCAGCTGACATCTTGGGATCATGGACTGTGGCTAAATTTTCATGATAAAATGTTGTAAGTACCTTGTATTCATTAAGATTTTAATAAATATTAACTAAGGATAATAATAGCTAATTATAAGCATTTAGTAAATGTTTATTGTATTCTAAGCACTTTTATGAGAGTTATGGAGTATTAGCATTCCCTAACCTCCTTATAAAAATGAGAAGACTGAAGCACAGAAAAGTTATATAATATCTCATTGCAGAACTAGTGGGTACCAGAGCGGGCTTCCAATGCAAGCAATCTTGATGTGAGAGTTTGTGTTCTAGGCACTCTGTTCTTCATTCCCAAACTGTGTCTACACAACTCTAATTTTACATCATGTTAACAGATGTTCACACACACACACACTCCCCAATTAAATGAGTTTGGGAATCTGATATTTAAACTGACTCAGAGGTTTTCAATGGATATTAGAATAAAGTCTACTTAAAAAGGCTCTGACACATGCCTTAACATCATTTAACCCAATTTTTCCCAGGTAGATTTAATCATAGGACCCTATTTTCACCAAAGCTTATATTTTGAAAGAACATAATTAGAGAAAATTAAATCGTAGAAATCAAGTGGTTGTGAACATTCTCTGATTCAAATGCATTATTTTGATTATGCCTGAACAGGACTTGAGAATGAGTCATGACTTCTCCATGATCGAGGTGACAATATTAGTTCTCTGTATATGATCACAGAGATATCTAGAACCTATGGAGTCCCTGGAGTAGAAACTTCTTTTGGTTCTGAAAACGATGTTTTTATATTGAAGGATGGTCAAGCCCAGGATATGGTTTGTGAAGGAGACCTGAAGGCAAAAGAAGTTAAATCCTTTTCCATCAAAACAAAAGTGAAATCATTTTCACTTTTGGGGAAGCCTGTGGTTGTAAAAGAGAAGAAATTAGAGAACATTCTCTGTTGAACAGGACAAGTATCCCAAATAGGATAGGACAACAAGGTCAAAGATCATCCCTATTAGCAACTGCATCAGGTGGGATACAGAGATTGGAACAGAGTTGTCTGAAGCCCCCTTTCAGGCTGCTTTCTCATCTGGGCTTGAATTCCCCTACCAACCTTGGGGAATGAAGGGGCTGCATCAAGAGAAGAAAAGGGGGAGGATAGAGGGGCTCTTCACTGAGAGAGAAGATTGCAGTCAGATCTCTCACTCGCCTCCCCTTTCTTTTGTACAAATATATGGGAGCAGCAAAAGGAGGCTAGGGTGGCTGATTCCCCAAGCAGAGAGCTGCTGCCCCTTGCCCAGCGAGTCTCAGTTATATGTAGTCGGGCCTCCAAGATACTGCTTCCCTTCCTGAGGAGCAGAGGGTGTGATTTTAATGTTCTGGTTCTTCTGCGTTACTGGTGTAATGAAATAGCTAGGCCTAAATAATGCAAAACTCCTGGTCCACTGATGGTAACTTCTCTCTTTTTTTAACTACAGACTCTAATTCACTCCAAGTAACAAATTATGTTTTATGGCCTTTTATAAAATATTCATTCCTCCCCGCAGTGCTCTCTGTAGTTCAGAAAGCCTGGTGTAAGGAGGACATCATTTCCTCCCAGACAAAATTTACAAAGGCCAGCTGGGCTCTGACCACTGAGGGGCGACGATGCTGGACTAGGCTGAGGGTGAGGGTTCAGCATTCTTGTCCCCATGGTGGTGGACTTCCAGGACACAGGGAGATGGGGGCCAGGGAGGATGTGAGGGAGAAGAGTGAAGGGGACCCTGCTGCACTTCTTCAGAGTCCTCACACTTTGTCCATTTCTTCTGAACAGGCCAAAGCCATGCCAAGCACTCTTCATACACTTCCTTCCCCTCCGCACCCTCTTTTCTGAAATGTATGTGTGTTCCCACCCAAACCTGGGTCCAGAACAACAGTGAGGGAGACAGAGTCTAGAGATAGAGAGGGCCAGTGTGTGCAGGAGCCAGTGGGAGAGGAGGGAGAGGTGACTGCTATTCTGGACAGAAGAGAGATTCTCAAATGCCCTCCCGTTTCCCCTCTGCTTACATTTTCTATCCAGGCAACGAAGGGACGCACAATCATAATAACATTAATAACCTTAATTTTTCATGGTGCTTTGCAGTTTGCAAAGGATGACCACCTCCAGGGTCTTGAACACTACGTTGGAGTCCGGGAGCCTGACCTCAAGGCCTGGCACACTTCTTGTTCAGCCCATGTCACCATACTTCCCTGGGCCTCAGTTTCCTCGCTTGCACAGAGAGGAGTTTGTAGGAGAGAACTCTGGCGTTATAATTTATAACCCTCATTCTGTAACCCTCAGGTTCTGATTACCATTTCAGAGGATCTCTAGGAATCTGCCCACTGACTGGCAGAATGAACTGCATATTCCCCCAGAGCAACAGTGGCAGCAACTCCCTGGTGGGAGCGGTCTTTTACCTACACTGGTACCCCAAGTGTCACCACCAGGTTCTCCCTGCTGGACAAGGAGTGGGCTTTATGCACCCCTCCTGACAGGCACAGGACCTGTTGCTTGGAGGCGGTGCAGAGGACACATACGGTATATAGAACCACAGAGGCAGAGAGAGAGAGAGAGAGAAGATACGAACACATGGTATCAACCGAGGTCCCATTATCCTCTATTCAAAAGTATCCCTGTACCTTTCTATATTGGGAAGTGCTCATCTGAGAATAAGATGAATGGCAGAAGCTGAAAGATCTTATACTAACAGCCAAAATATGGAGAGGTGAAAATTACAGTAGAGGGCATTTCCAAATGATTGGTCACCTAAAAATCTCAAAGTACACTGTGTCTCCCATTTATTCCCAGAACTTATTAGTCTGAAAAGCCCAAATTAATTATTGCAGGCATTTTATATTATCTGAGGCAATGGTGTAGGTAAGAATCTGTGAGCCCTGAACTCCTCAAGCTGTATTAACTGCAGAACACACAGAATTCCGCTCCCCCCCCCCCACTCATTTCTGTGTGAATTGAGCAGTGTTTACATGTGTGGAAAGCACAGAAAGAAGGCTCTTCACAGGACTGTCTATGCTGACTCTTTTTTTTTTGGTCATTGCTTGCTGTCCCTTGCCCATGCATACTAGAGACTTGAGAGAACTTTATTCATTTACTAAGCAAATAATTAATGAGCATCTTCTGTGTACCAGATAATGTGGTAAGTGCTGGATATATAATATTGAACAAAATAGTCATGGCTCCTGAACCCAAGGACAGTCTATCAAACATGGGGCAAATTACACACACACACACACACACACACACACACACACACACCTGTAGAGAGAAAGCATCTCCAAGCAGCCCCTAGCTGTTTCAGCACCAGGTCATTCCAATCACCCCTGCTGTGGCACCAAACATCACAGAGCAGACACCAAACATTCCCAGTGTAAAGTGCCTGATATTCCTGAATCACAGAATTGTGAGATATAATGGGTACCTTGCTATGCAGCAATGAAAACTTGAAACCCTCCGATAAGCCAAGTTACCTGCAGAAAGTCACTCAGCCAGTCAGTTACAGAGTGGAGTTTCAAACCCAGCTGAGCTGCTAGACTGCCTCCTGGGAAGGGTCGGAATGCATGCACATGCTCACACACCTAGGCATTGTGTTTCACTATCATCACCAGAAGTGAGTTCATACAGGGAAAGGGTAGGCATGCAGGCAATCATTTATGGAGAAAGCTTAGCTAATCAAAACTCAGCAGCCCTCTGGAATGCCAGATCTGGATCTAGCCATGCTTTGCAGCACAGAGGAACCAGACATAAGGTTTCAATTTGAATTCCATTTCCATGGGGGAAAAAAAAAACCTTCCAGCCTAATCCTCTGGTCCTTCCCATAGTCAGGAAGGGGCCCTGCTCTCGGGAAGTGCCCCGCATCCTCACAAAATAGGTTCTTACTCCCTTGTCACAGATAAGGAGACCAAGAATGGAGGAACATGTGCAGGTGGAGGGCAGGCCCAATGCTGTCTAGAAATTCTGCAGTTGGCATTCTTAATTTTGTCACCTCAGGAATCAGCAAAGGAAGGGGCAAACTGGCATTATGGACAGAGGAAGAAGAAATGGCAAATTTAGACACCTTCCATGTGTCCAGATTCCATTTTCCACCACTGCTTAGGGATAATGTCAAATCATGTGAGCATGCAGGGTTCCCTTAAAGCTATGGATAGATTGGGAGTGAGCAAATGGGATTTGTCTTCCAAACTGTAAAGGAGAACATTGAGAGGGTGTCTTATTCATCACAGCAGTCCTACTGCCTAACTGGGTGGCTGATAAATAAAAAGTGTTCATGGTTTGCTGAATGAATAAAAAAATAATCTCTGTTCACTGGCTTGATGTCAAGTTCCTAAACATTTCAGCAAGGGGCTGGTTTGTTCTTTGTCCAGAAACATGCCTGTGATCTTCTGAGAAAGGGCAGCTACACTGAAAGTCAGGGCTGCTTTGCCCACTAGTAGGTCTCCAGCTCCTGGGAGAGTATGCGGAGAGAGCACAGATCACTGCCCCGAATGCCAGTCATCAGCTGTGTGCCCCTGGGCACATTTCTTAACCTCTCTGAGCCTTAGTGTTCTCATAGCTAAAATGAAGCTAAAATTTCTCTTCTTCCAAAATTAATGTGAATATATTTAGAATACTTTACATAAAGTTAAAACTTAATAACTGTAATTCCTTTCTCTTTACCTTGAGCTGCCGCAACTCTCAGAATAAAATTTTGCTGTAAAAATCTATAACCCTAGATCTCTCCATTCTTTCTCTTTCTTCCACCCTCCTGTCCTTGCAATCCAGGGTACCCAGCAGCCCCAGCATGCAGGTTCACTGTGGAACACGAGGCTCTGCTGAAGCACATTTTAGGTACTGATGAGAAGCAGACTCTAAGGGTCAAGTTTTAAGGAAGACTATCAAAGGCTTCAAGATCGGGCTGACTGGATTTAAATCCCATACCCCCACTTCAGGCAAGTTGCTCAACTAATCAGGACTACCAATTTCTCATCTATATAATGGGAGCCAACGTACTGTCATGGTCAGCAGACAAGGCACAGAGCAGTGGGCGTGATCCTTATACAACACCGTGCACCTGTTGCGAGACTGCTCACTCCAGAGGAGAGCGTGTCTTTTTCTAATTTGCACAAAGGTACGCTATGGGCTAATGGTGTCCCTGGGCTGTTGTGAGGATTAAATGAGATATAGCAAGAACATCACTTACTCTGGTTCATAATAGGAGGAAACTTTCAAAATATACCCCAAATCTGACTTCTTTTTCTCACCACTTCACTGCTCTAGAAATCTCTCAGTTGGTCTCCTTCCAGTGGTGTGCTGGAGCTCATGCTGGCTCACAAGAATCGGCTGTTAAATATTCAGAAATTTGGCAGCAGGTTGGGTAGTTTGAAATTGGCCATGGTGGGAGCATTTACACCCCAGAAATCAGCAAACATTACAAACTGGGGCCTTTTTTTATTTCCCAGAGAGCTGGTTTACTGACAGCTCCATCATTCCACCATCAGAGTAATTTAAAGATGTAAAACACATGGGTCATTTGCTGCTTCAAAGACTCCAACAGCTTCCCATCACACAAAGTGTGAAGTCTGAACTCCCACCCTCAGCCTTTAGCATCCTGTGTGATCTGGCACACGGTAGTGCCCACCTCTGAGACTCCAGTTCCTGATATTCCTCTTCTTCCTTTTCAGCTTCAGCCACGCCGTCCTCGCAGCTCCTGGACTCTGGACGCTCTTCCTGGCTTTGGGCCTTGCACCTGTTCCTTCAGCCTGGACCATTCTCTCCCGTCTCCCCAACCCCATTTATCTGCAGAGCTTGCTCTCTCACTTCTTGTTTAAATGTCACCTGTTGGAGAGACCCTCCCTGGCCACACTACCTAAACAGCATCCTATCCTTGCTGCTGCTTTATTCTCTTTATAGGACTTACTGCCACCTGACATAATATACATTTGGGTTTTTTGGTAACAGCTTTATTGAGACATAACTCATAAACCGTACAATTCGCCCATTTAAAGTGTACACACAGTGGTGTTCAGTATGTGTAGAGTTGTGTCACTATCATCACAGTCAATTTTAGAACAGTTTCAGCACCCCAAAAGAGACACCTTTAGCTATCACTTCCAGAGCCTGCTCCAGAGTACCCTCCTCTTCCTACCAGCCCTAAGCATCCACTAACCTACTTTCTGTCTCTACCTATTTGCCTATTCTGGACATTTCACATGAATGGAACCACATAACATGATCTTTTATGACTGGTTCCTTCTATTTTCAAGATCCATCTACGCTATATCTTATATCAAAATTCATTCCTTTTTTATAGCCAAATAACATTCCATCACAAGGATATATTACATTGTGTTTATCCATTCATCAATTGGGTTGTTTCTACGCTTTGGCTATTATGAATAATGCTGCTGTGAGCATTAACAGATGAGTTTTTTGTGGGCATGTTCTCATTTCTTTTGAGTACATACCTAGGAGTAGAGTTGCTGGGTCATATGGTAACTCTACGTTTAACTTTTTGAGGAACACTCAAACTGCCTTCCAAAGTGGCTGCACCATTCTACGCCCTGCAAGTATTTCATGCGGGTTCCAATTTCTCTACACCCTCACCAACAATGGGTGTTTTCTGTTTTGTTTTGTTTTTAATTATAGCCATCCTAGTGAGTTTGAAGTGGTATATCATCGTAGTTTTGATTTGCATTTCCCTCATGGTTAATGGTGCTGAACATTTTTTTCATAGGCTTCTTGGCTGTTTGCATAACATCTTTTGATAAATGTCTGTTTAGGTCCTTTGCCCATTTAAAAATAATTCTTTATATACTAGCTACAAGTCCATAATCGGATATATGATTTCCAATATTCCTTTTATCTTGTGACTTTTTAAAAAATAATGAGTAGACTTTATTTTTTTAGAGCAGTGTTAGCCTTATAGAAAAATTGTGGGTTGTCTTTTCACTTTCTTGATAGCTTAATTGAAGCACAAAAGTTTTTAATTTGATAAATTCAAATTAATCTATTTCCCAAAGTGAAGGGATTGAGAAGTATAGATTGGTAATTACAAAATATTCATGGGGATATAAATTACAGCACAGGAAATATAGTCAATTAAATTGTAATTATGTATAGTGTCAGGTGGGTACTGGAAATATTGAGGGGATCACTTCGTAAAGTACACGATTGTCTAACCACTATGCTACACAACTGAAACCAATACAAAATAATATTGAATGTAAACTGTAATTGAAAACAAATTTTTAACTTTTCTTCTAAAAGTTTTATGGTTTTGTGTCTTACACTTATTAGGCCTTTGATACCTTTTGAGTTAATTTTTGTATATGATGTGAGGTTATGGTGCAACTGTGGATATCCAGTTTTCCCAATAGCTATGTTTATTTTTAAAACTGATCTATTTTCCTGCTTAGGTCATCGCTTCCTCAGGACAAGAATTGTCTTGTTTTGTTCACGGATCTATCGATCTCCAGCAACTAAAACATTGTCTGGCACAACAGAGGCCTCAAGGCTTATTGAATAAGTGAATAATAATTAATTCAGTAAATGTTATTTATTATCATTATCATTATTTTACACATTGAACCCCTATGGCCTTTAGCCCATGTGGTTAGAAATTCCTAGGATAAAATGGTCTCTCACATGAATCCTGCCTTCACTATTGTTCCTGAAATTTGACTCTTCCTGGCTATAACCCTGTCTCTGCAAACACCTTCAGGGCAAGCTCAGGCCCTCCCTCTGCTATGTGTCAGCTTCCTATAGCACTTTCTCTCCAACTCTGTCTCCTCCCCACTTCCTCTTCCCTCTTCCTAGTCCTCCTAGCCTCCTACTTTCAGGAATCACTATTCTGTGTACCACCTTAGGGACTCCAAATGTTTGCCTAGATTCTTGCCTTTCATAATGTGCTCTTGAGTTTGCCTTATGGATACCCACGAGCCTGCCCCCCGCCCCCCTTGAGACAGATTGAGCACTCAGTATTATCCATGTTTTGAAAAGGAGAACCTGAGTCCCGAAAGGCTTCTCCAGCTGCCTGCAGTTTCCACAGCTTGTTAGTGGTGGCACCATGACGAAGACCCAGGCCTGACTCCAAGCGGGGGCAAATCCTCTGAGAAAGGCCTTCGGATTTTTGTTTGCACGAGGACAATTCTATCACACTGTCTGGGATGCCTCCTCAAATTTCCAGTCATCTCCTTGATCAAACTAAGCATTTTTTTATAGTACCAGTTAAATCTTAAAAATGATTCCTTATGTGCCAGACACTGCTGTTTTACATACATTATTCTTTTAATCTTCTGTCCTCTAAAGCTCAGAGGAGTTAGTAAGCTCTCAGAAGTTCACCTAGCTAACAAATAGTAGAGTTGGAATTCAAATCCATGTTTGTTCTTAACAACCACACACTGCCAACCCCTGCCATAAGGAGATTCACTACAAGCAAAAGCAAAACTAGTCAAAGGGAAGGGCAACCATAGAGTTCTTCTCCATCCCACAGTGAAGATGGCTATGCATTGGTCCTAATCCCTCTATTTCAGAAGCAAGGAGAGCTTGTCTCAGAGGGCTCTAGGACTGGGACCTGGATTCTGGGTTCCCCGCACTCACCTGTCAAGCTCCTTCTTCAACTCCTTCTCTTCCAGCTTTCCTCTAGCTCCTGGGCTAATTCCTAACCTCTCATCCTCCCACTCACACAAACTAGGCCCTCTTCATTTTCATGTTCCCACTCTGAAGCTGAAGAAGGCTGCATACCTCTCTCCCCAAGCAAAGAAAGAATAGCTCATGGTTGAATAAAAAAGCTGAGTCCTGAGCCACAATAATTATTCCTCTTTAACTTGTCATGTCCCTGCTCCTCACTCTCTGCAGTCTGCCCCTCAGCCCCCTCCTCTAATGACCCATTCTTAGACATCTTCAGTGAGAGACTTGCTTTCCAAGCTACCATTAGAGCCCCCTCTAAGCCAGCTCCCAGTCTGCAGATCACAGAGTTCATTACTGAGCTACAGCAGCTCTCAACAACTGGACACTTAATGGAGATGTATTTGTCCCCCGGGATGGCTCTAAAAGCAGCACACATCAGTTAATAGTTTCTTTGCAATGTTTTTTCCAAGGTAGGGTTTGAACTGGTGAAAGGGAGAAGAAATAATCTCCTTATTATGTCTTAGAAAAAGAAACAAACTTGTTCTAATAAAAGCATCCTCCCCAAAATATGCAAGAAGAGAGGTGGAATTTCTTTCATTCCTAATTCAAATGCCATTATCACTTAGGGGGAGAGAGGACAGGGAACTCAAAGTGGATTAGAAAGGCATAAGGTCCTAATATTTGGGGTAAACAAAGTCTCATTTCATTACAAAACACATATTAATGTGCCCTCTACTCTTCATTCAACTGATTTTCCTATTCAGTTGTACAAGGTTGAATTAGTCTGGACATTTCTCAGGTCAAAGTCCACTTAAATCTCGTTTAGATGACCTATATTGACTCACTTATTCTTCTAAATTATCTTGTCTGATTTCATCTACCACTCCCCCATTATCACTCTGAATTCAGTTCCCATTATAGTCTCAATGGGGGGAATTTCTCTGTGTGTGCTGGGGATGATGGGGGAGGAGATACGAGTATTTGGAAAAGAGGCATCAAAGGAAGACGAAGAAGGCTGGGGACTTTGGTAGCAGAGCCAGGAAGCTGCACTCCCTCCCTGAGATGAAGAGCTCTTTCCTAAGGTGCCGGGGCTAATGGACGATTTTACATTAAAGTACATTTTACTGATACTAATGGCCTATTTCTTACTGAATATTATTTCCTGATACACTCTAAAAGAAACCATGAAGGAGGGCTGCTCTCACAACCCACAACTTACATTTCCTTCCTGAAGCATTTGTCGATTGTTCACTGAGGCATTCTTTGCATTGCAGAAACCCACATTCAGCATACAAGATACTGCTCTCAGCACTAGCACTTATTTATCTAATTTAATTCTACAGACAACTTTATCTTTATAGTCGAATAGTCAGGAAGACTGACTATGTGTTCAGTAAATCATTTGCTTTCATCCTGGACATAAAGCTGGACTACACTTCCCAGATTCCCTTGCAATTCATTGGGTGCAGCCATGTGATTGGGTTTGCCCAATGGGATATGGGTAAAAGAAATGGCGGGTTTCTTCCAGTCCTGGCCCCTCAAAACCACACAAACCTTAACAATCTCTCACCTTTCCTCCTCTTTTGGTCAAATGGGTGGAAGTGTGTTGAGGAAGTCATAGACAGAGGGGTCCTGCATCGCTGAGTCACAAGCTGGAGGAGAGCTATGCAGCAGAGCCACCAGGGCGGGAACACCCATGTTGGACCGTTATATGAGTAAGATACCAACTTTTAGTGTCTGAAACTGTGACAGAATAGTAAGAAGCTAGGACAATTCCTGGGCAAGTGGAATGGGGAAACTGAGATGAGATCATTAAACAAGGCCAAACAGTTTTAACTTACAGCCCGCTCATGAATTGCGAGACCTTTTCTCCTAACCAAGGACACTTGAAAGCAAATGGTTTATACCTCTCCTCCCTAACAGGGAGTACATAGCTTAAATCCCCCTGGTCTGGGAAATAGAGAACAGAAACCCAATTAATGCTGCTTGTGCCAGCTACACCCAAAGACAGATGAAGTCAAGGGGACAAATAACAAAGACCCCAGTGGAGGCAGACAGACACAACATAAAAGTAAAACAGTAAAGCAGACCAAAGAATGATCCCAGACTTCCCTATTCACTCATTTTGATTCATCAGCATATTAAAAACACATCTGGAAAGCTGATGAATATTCGGTTAAAACCCTCCTTTAAGATTCTCACCCACAGAAGATAAAAATGCTCAAAACAAAGATCTGGTGCAGGCTTGCTCTAGAACATGTCCCTGCCTCTTCTCAGGTGTGAACTTTTTACTGCCTCCTAAACTCTAAGGGTCCCCATGAGAATTGCAACCAGGGGAGTAGTGGGCAGTGGAAGCTCATTTTAGGCTTATCCTCTGATCCTGTCTCCAAGGTCCCCTTTTTTTTTCTGATTTTCCAGTAAGCTAAGTGCATCCCCACCTTAGCACACTTTTTTCCTATAACGTTTCTAGAGAGCCAAAGCAGAGCACCACCTAATCTCTCTCCTGTTGTTTCTTCTGTCCTAGGTCCTTCCTTGTTTCACTGTCCCCAGCTTTAATAAATGTGCTCTCAAATTCACCTGGACTTATGTGCTGTGAAATCTTTCCTACATGAAGTCAAGAACCCACACAATCTAGGTTGGTCTGAGGCAGACCGGCCCCAGGCCAGGCACCATTCAGGAACAGTTTAAACTTGTAGTTACAGCAGGTAACCTACCTTGACTAATATTTCCCCCATTCTATAGATCATGGAATTGAGACTCAATGAATTTATGTGATTTTCCCAAGTTCAAATGGCTACTAAATGGTAGAGCTAAGATTCATGGGCAGATTTTTCTGACTAAAAACCAGCGCTTTAGCCACTATACCACAGCTGCTTCATAATCGCTTCTGCTATCACCTTCAGAGAAGCAACAGATCTGCTGAGAAAAGCAATCATTTTCTACAAATGCATTTATAGTTCATTGATGCTGTCCTAATTAGGACTTTAATTAAGATGGCTCTGGGGAATATGAGACTGAAAGCAAGGAGGTAATCAGGGCCAGGTCCTGAGCATAATATGGGAAGTGATGCTGTAAAGTCACCTTTGAGAAACTCAAAATATCCTTAGCCAACAAGCAGCAACTGGGTTAGCCCAGAGAAGTCAGCAACAAAGGTAGAAAATGGCTACACTGTGCTCACACTATAAAAAGGCAGAACATGTGCGGCCCCTGGAAGGGAGAGGGGCCTAAACATGCAGAGGAGAATTCTTGGGAAGTCATTCTGCATAGCCACCCCACCAGCCCACCATTACTCCTCCCTTGGAAATTCTTCAGTTGCTTCCCAGTGGTACAGCATCACGTCCACCATCTTCCTGAACACAAGGTCTGTCATGATCTACTTACTCTTACCTTTTCAGTCAAGTCTCTTCCTTAAGGACAGCACAGAGTGTGGGAACAGTGACTTATCCTCCAGTAATCTAGACTGTCTTAACTACAGAATAGCACACCATGCTGTTCAGGTCTTTGCAAATGCTGTTCCCTCGGCATGTCCCTCATCCTTAGTCCTAGACCCTTTACAGCTCAGGTCATGGGCCATCTTTTTCTCCAGTCTAGGACTAATGCTCTTCTGTACCCCACAGTTTCCTCACACACCGATTATAGTGCATTGCAATTATTCATTCAGCCTCCTACCACACTATGTATTGTACATGTTTGATTTTCCACAACCAAGCAGAGTACATAGAACATAGTCAGAGCTCAGCAAATGCTAGCTGAGGGCACAGATAGATAACTGAAAAAAAAAAAAAACAAAACAGAATTCTGGAGTAAAGTCTCTTGGCGCCATAAGAATAATGGCCACACAAAGGTATCCACATTCTAATCCCTGTGATCTCCAACTATGCTACTTTACATGGCAAAATGGAATTAAGGTGGCTGATCAACTGACCTTAAGATAGATGATCCCGGAGCCCAATATAATCACAAGGGTCTTTAAAAGATGGAAGAAGGAGGCGGAACTGTCACTGCAGAGTGATGCAGTGTGAGAGAGATTTGACCAGCCTCCACTGACTTTGAAGCTAAGCATGCAGGCAGCCTCTAGAAGCTGGGAAAGGCAAAAACAGAAAAAGACATGAACAAAATAACACAATTTTCAGCCTAGAACTTCGAGAAAGGAACGCATCTCTGCTGACACCTTGATTTTAGTCCAGTGAGAGCCATTTCAGACCTCTGACCTACAGACTGTAAGTTAATGTATTTATGTTGTTTTTAGCTACTGTTTGTGGTAATTTGAGAAAACAAATACAGGCACTTTTAAACCTGTGCAAAGAAGTTCCAAAAGAGAACACTATTCATTTCTTCCACATTGATTGGACATCTTCTATGCACAAAGTGCTATGCTAAGATTTAGAGAGAGGATACAGGGCTAAATGGGAGCAAACTCTGACCTTGGGGTCTGTCCTTGCAGGGAATTTGGTGATGAGAGGGGTTGGATTAGGTGATGGCCTGCCACTAAAAGACACTAGAAAGCACTGGAAGAAGAAGGGAGCTAAAAAGGAGGGGGGAAAAAACTGAGAGAAAAAACACGAAGAGAGATCTCTCTTGGCCAAATGCAAACTTAGGGAAATGTGCCTGTGGGGGCCACTGGCCACACCTCAGAAGGGGCCTTTGAAGGCAGCCATGCCATGTGGACTCAGGATCAGACTGCTGGGGGACACATACATAACACATATGTGGTTTTCTACATGTGTAAAAGAACTGTCCTTGGTGAAACCTGTGCAAGATAAGGGAATGAGAATTACGAAATGCCAAAGCCAGAAATCACTCTTGTGCAATTCCTGTATTTAACAGGCGAAATGATCATGGCTCAGAAAGGGAAATACCACCTTCATTTTGAAGCCTTCTTTGGCTCTCACCAGGCAGGTTTAATCCTCCTTTCATAGCTGAATTTCCTCAGCCCCTGACACAGCTCTTTATGGCAGTTATCATTACAGGTATCACAGTGTATATGTGGCTACCTAATCCCATTTTTTAAATTCCCCTTAACAGTGACTAATACATGGTCATTGAAAAATAAATGTTTGTTGAACGAATTAATGTAAGATTGTGACAGGGCAAATCAGATGTGCAGACTTCCCAAATTAAGTGCCAGAGAAAAGAAAAAGATTAATAGCAATTTTTCTTCAAAAAATAGTTATCACATTTACAGTCTAAAAGAAAGTTGTGTTTTAACAAAAATGATTCAAATTCATGTTTTTGTTTATTGTAAAGCTTTTTTTCCCTATTCTTCTAACTCTTGGAAACCCTAGTTGTAGTGCTCACATGGTCATTTACCAGTAGTGTGACCATGGGCTGGCCAACTAATCTCTGAGAGCCTTCGTTTTCTCATATAGAAACTATGGATGATAACACTTACTTTGTCAGATTGTTAGGTAAATGACAAATAATGTTGGTGGGGTCCCTAATGCTCAGCACACAGTAGATGCTCAATAAATATCTGAATAGGCATCCTCCCAGTGCGGTGCACCCCTTGGCACTCAACTGGGAAGCACTGACCCCACAGTCACACAGCAGCCCAGCCTCTGGGCTTCCACTCACCACACCCAGGGACAGCAGAACTCTTTTTTTCTAACATGCCTCTGTCTGCCTTCTTCCTTCTCAGAACTGCAGCCCCCTGTGTGGGGCTGGTAAGCTGAGGAAGCTCTGTGCTCCACCCAAAACCTGTGCCCAAAAGAGACTCACCAACACCATTGTTCTACAGAGTTATTTTCCAAAACCTGTTCTAGAAACTTCTGTCCTTTGACAAGTGACTTCGCTAAACCCATAAGTAACAGTCTAGTGAGAAATGCTGGACTTCTATATAAAATATTAAATTAGAAAGTAAAGCTACGAATGTATATAAGGTATGGTCCTAATTTTATTAAATGTATTAAATATATCCAGACACACAGATTAAAAGAAAGATGAGAAGGAAAGAAAGAGAAATTCATAATTATTACCTCCAAGTGATAAGATCATGCATGTTATTTATTTGTTTATCATTTACTTATTTTTGCCTTTATGTGTTTGGAAATCTTTACAGTGAAAGATAAAACGTAAATATTATCCATTCATTTGTTTCTCTGTGCAATCCTTAGGGAGATGGCATCACAGAAGACATCTCTTTTAGCTGCTGTGTTCCCTGTAAACCCAACACTATCTCTCTCCCAGGGCTCATCTTCATCTCTCACTTGCCCCTCCATTCTATCCATGCATGTTTGTTTTTGGCTCTCTTTCCTGCCAGTTCCACATCTCTGTTCAGATGTAGCCACATCCTTTGTGTAATAGCAGGCCCCTCAAGCAGGAAGAGCCACTTCTCCTCACTCAACTCTTCAAATCCCACCTTCGTTGGGAAGCCTTCTAAGCCAGAGGAGTGAACTGAGAAACTTCTTCACACCCCCACCCACCCGTTAGCTTTCCCTCATTCCCAGGGGTCCTGCTTCCCCTTCTGCGCCACCCAAGCTGATCCAACTGAGTATCTTATGAGTAGAAATGAAAGTTAGAACTTAAGATGGGAATGATGGGAAAACGGGTGAAAACCATGAAATTGGAAACAGTAAGTTTGCATAATTTGGTGTATCTAGGCCATGGACTCAGCAGCTACAAAGTCTCAAAAGGCAACAACAAAAAGGGCTTCAAACGATCTTTTTTCTCTCACCCCTGCAGGAGAAGGCAAGAATATGTGTCTGAAAGAGAGGAAACATGGTGTCCTTTCTGTGAGGATGCACAGTCTCCAAAAAAAAACAAACAAAAAAAACAATGGATTACAAGGTCCCCTCCAGACTGGAGAGGAAACGCCAGTCTCAAGGTAGCAGAGCTGGGTCCCCAGAGCCACCCCTGCAGGGCACTTATTTACCTGGAATTTTCTATTTCCTGAGTCATGGATTTAATCTCTCTCTCTCTCTCCCTCCCTCTCTCTTCTTCTCTCTCTCAATACACCATGCTTTAAAATATCAAGGGTGACTTTAGAATTGACTTGCACCCCCAGTGTAGAGGCCCATTTATAATCACAAATAGCAGAAGTGTGGTGACAGAGTTGAAGGCATTACTTATTAAAATAACATTATAAGAGAATCCGTGATTCAGTCCAAAGTTTCCTTTTTAAAAATGGGATATTTGTCTCCCTTCTTGTTGCTATTCCAGGGAAAAGAACTGCCAAATGGAGTTTTTCCATATTTGACTTGAAAGGGGGCGGGGGAGAGGTAGAAGTGGATCCTTGTTATAACATTGGTGCCAACAGTTGGCTTGGAATAAATGTTCACAACCAGATTTTCAAATTCCAGTAACCAGGAGCTCAAAATGAGAAGACTCATGCAAATCTTTCTCTCCTTCTCTCTCTCTCTCTCTCTCTCTCTCTCTCTCTCTCTCTCTCTCTCTCTCTCTCTCTCTCTCTCTCTTTTCCTGTCTCTCTGTCTGTCTCTGTCTCTCTCTCTCTCTCTCTCTCTCTCCCCTCTGGCCAAAAAGAGCAAGGACCTTTGGTATTGCCTGGAGCCAAAAGGCCATAAGGATGGGATGAAGACAGACAAGAGTCCTGGCAGAGAACCCAGCTGAGGGCACTTACTGAAAGCATGTCTTAGATGAAGTCTCTCAGCTACTGGGTTTGCCAGACCGCTGAAGCCTAAGGCCAGGGCAAGCTGGATTTCAAAACAGTTGCCTATTTATTCTATCATATTGCATTCAGGGAGTGACCACTGGTAAATCTGCCCAAAGAGGCCCAACCTGACCACAGCCACCCTCGCCCAGGGAATTGGCTTCTCCCTTAAGAACCTCCCTTCCTTGTCTTCCAGATGGAACTGGTCCTGGACTGATTTTATTTTTCTAAACCCCTCTGTAAATAAACAGGATGTATGGAAAAGCTAAAAATGGCCAGGGGTCTGCTGCGTTGGCCCTTGATTCTCAGTTGGAAAGCAGTTCTGGGCAACATCAGTGGAATTGCTTCTCCCAGGCTCTAGGTATTGCCCAGAACAGCACTCTCTCTCTGTCTCTCTTTCTCTCTGTCTCTCTTTCTCTCTGTCTCTCTCTGTCTCCCCCGCCCCTCATTCTCTCTCAGAGGACTGACTACAGAAGGGTCACTCTGGTAAGGGTAAAGCAAAATAAGAGATGCCTTCAGTTTTTAGAAGTGTTTCCTATCAGGGTATTAAGAAATTTTCCCTTCTCCCTATGGCTTTAGGGGAGAAAGGTGAGTCTTACAGGTGGGGACCTTCCTCTTTACAGAGCTCTTCTCAAGTCCCTAGGGGTTTGGGTAGGACCCCAAAGAAGAGCCCTGTATGGAAAACAGCTTGTCTGTGATTAAAGGTCCATTAGCCACAGTGTTTATGAGTAAAGACCCCCTACTGCTCCCTTGTGACTGAACAGAGATGCACCCGAGCAGGTTACCTCATTGATCCATAGCAACCAGAGTATGCTCCACTGGAGCTGAATTAATCCCAGATGCAAAGGCCCTAACATCTGAGCACAAAGAGAAGAAAACCACAGGCACAGTGAGAGAATTAGAGCCCTCCTGCAGGGAGCAGGGTGCGAGCCCTGACAGCCACAGATAGCAGCCTCAACTCCAGGCTCTTTCACAGCCATCCCCACCTGGCCAACCCCCAGGCTTAGCTAGCAACACTTTCTGAGCCACTGCCTGCCATTAACAAGAGTTCCCTGAGGGTCACCAAGGACCACTGGGGCGTCCTGCAGCAACTACTGGAGGCCAGAATAGGCTGTGCCCATCTCACCCCTCCTGTCACCCCAAAAGGTCTGCTGCCCTGCTTATGGTGTCCTAGGGCATGCTGGTACCTCTGCTGGCACCGCTGGTACCTGCACAGCCACACCCATCCCGCAGCACACTCTATCACCCAAACTAGCTTTGTAGTCATACCAAGACAATGCTTTTCTGTCCCCTCAGTCTATTGTCCCTGTCCTTAAGCCATGCTGAGCAACTTGGGAGTGCAATGTTGCAGCCCAGGGGAGCAAGAAAAGGCCTGGCAGGTAGCCAGTCCCCAGCGCAGCAGCCCTGCCCAGGGTCCAGCAGGCAGCTCTGACTGGGGAGAGGAGCCCTCATCAGAGACTCAGGACCCAAGGCTGTGAAAGCAATGTGTCTGTGCTTAGAGTTTCTGTATCACAGAATCTGTGCCACCTCCCCTGTACCCTCTGTCCATCTGTGAGGACATTCCAGCAGCAGTGTCAGGGTTCCATGATAGGGCTGGGGTGGAACTTATGGGAGAAAGGGGTTCCATGGGCTATGGTGCTAGCGTTGTGTTGCTTATAGATTTCCTTTGTTGCCATTGTTATTGTAATCCATACTCCCAAATTTTCCCCTTCCCCCATGGATCAGACACTGGAAGGGTACATGTTATTTCCCACCTCTTTTGTGAATGCCATATTCAGCAGAATTCTCTTGCTCTGCAAAGAAGCTCATGCAGATTAAAAAGTCACTGGGAACTAACCATTGAAGGCTGTTACAGTTGTGAGAACCACTGTGCCTGGTAGGAGCCCACACACACTGTATCCACCTGGCCATAGCCCTCACGACAACCACAGCACATACATGCACAGGTAGACATGAGGAGAGAAGATAGCTGGAAAACTGTGTTGGTCAAAGGCATTTAAAAACACTTCATTTAAAAAAAAAATTCAAAAATGGAGGCAAAATAAAGGCATTTTAGATCAACAAATGAACAAATAAAAACATGTGGCAAATTTGCAACAATGTAGGTGGACCTGGAGAACATTATGCTAAGTGAAATAAGCCAGACACAGAAAGACAAATATCGGGTGATCTCATTTATATGTGGAATCTAAAAATAGTCAAGCTCACAGAGGCACAGTATAATGGTGGTTGCCAGGGGTTAGGAAAGGAGAAATAGGGAGATGATGGTCAAAGGGTAAAAAGTTTTGGTTTTGTAAGATTAATAAATTATGCCCTGGCCGGGTGGCTCAGTTGGATGAAGTGTTTTACAGTACACCAAAAATGTTGCATGTTTGATTCCCAGTCAGGGCACATACTTGGCTTGTAGGTTTGATCCCTAGTTGTCTCTCTCTCTCTTTCTCTCTCAAATCAATAAACATATCTTCAGGAGAGAATTTTTTTAAAGATTAATAAGATCTGGGGAGCTCCTATACAGAATAGTGCCTATAGCTGAAAAATACTGTATTGTATACTTTAATATTTTCTAAGAGAGTAAATCTCATGGCAAGTATGCTTACCACAGATTTCCAGCCAAGATGGAGGCCTACACAGACATGCTGTGTCTCCCTCCACAACTAAGAAGGAATACAACTACCTCAAAACTAGAGACAACCAGAAGTTCCAGAAAGTTGGGCTGCATGGAAGTCCAAGAAACAAAGATATAAAGAAGAAATACTTATCCAGACAGGTAGGAGGGGCAGAGAGGATGTAGTGTGGTGGTGACAGCAGCGGGAGTAATGGCAGGCTGGCAGAAAGCACAGTCACATGTTTTAAAAAGTCAGGAGGGACATCTTGGGAGTACTCCCAGCACCAGACCAGACCACACAGCTCACGGTTCCAGCACTGGGGAAAATAAAGTTTCATTGCTTCTGACTGTGCAAACCAGTGGGGGTTGGGGTGGAGGAAGAAACCACCAGTTTCTCAGCAGAGTCCACTTGTTTAAAGGGCCCCCACAGTCCTAGAACATCTGCAGACCCACCTACTCCAGGAATGGTGGCCAGGGCAACAGCTAGAGGGGCATCAGTCCCATACAGATGTGGGAAAAGTGCCTGGAAAAGGGGTGAGTGCTGGGCAAGTGACATTGTTCCCTCTCAGACCCCTCCCCCACATACAGCAACAAAACATGGTGAAATAGGTCACCCATACTGATGAATACCTAAGGCTCTGCCCCTTAAAATGTAACAGGTGTGACAGCTCTACCTAAGACACAGAGGTAAACAAACACAGGAGCCTGTCAGAATAAGGAGACAGAGAAGTATGACCCAAAAGGGGGAACGGATCAAGGTTCCAGTGGGAGAACTAAGTGACGAGGAGATAGCCAGCCTAACAGAGGAGCAGATAACCAAACTAACAGACATAGAGTTAAAAACACTGGTGATAAAGGTGTTCACAGACTTGACAGATATGCTTAGGTATGGTAAACGTGTAAGGGAAGAAGTGAAGGCTATGCTAAATGAAATGAAGGAAAATCCACACAAGGCCAATGGTGAAGGTGAGAAAACCAGGGTTCAGATCAATGATTTGGAACATAAGGAAGAAATAAACAGTCAACCAGTACAGAATGATGAAACAAGAATTGAAAAAAATGAGGAGAGGCTTAGGAACCTCTGGGACAACTTGAAACGTGCCAACATTCAAACCATGGGGGTGCCAGAAGGAGAAGAGGAAGAGTAAGAAATTGAGAACTTATGAGAAAAAAAAGGAAGAAAAACTTCCCAAATTTGGCGAAGGAAATATACAAGTCCAGGAAGCAGAGAGAGTCCCAAACAAGCTAGACTCAAAGAGGACCACACCAAGACACATTATAATTAAAATGCCAAAGGTTCAAGATAAAGAGAGAATCTTAAAAGCAGCAAGAGAAAAGCAGAGAGCTACTTCCAAAGGGGTTCCTATAAGACTCTCAGCTGATTTCTTAAAATAAATTTTGCAGGCAAGAAGGGACTGGCAAGAAGTATTCAAAGTGATGAAAAGCAAGGACCTACAATCAAGATTACTTTATCCAGTAAAGCCAGCATTTAGAAAGGAAGGACAGATATAGTGCTTCCCAGACAAGGTAAAGCTAAGGAGTTCATCATCACCAAGCCATTATTATATGAAATGTTAAAGGGATTTACTTAAGAAAAAGAACATCAAAACTATGAACATTAAAATAACAGCAAACTCACAACTATCAACAACTGAGTCTAAAAAATAAAAGCAAAATCCAACTAAGCAAACCAGAATAGGAAGAGAATTATAGGTATGGGGATCATTTGGAGGGTTATCAGCAATGAGGGGGAAGGGGGAGAAATGGGGAAATGGTTCAGGGGTTAGTAAGCATAATTTGTTGGTACAAAATAGACAGGGGTAAGTAAGTTAAGAATAATATAGGAAAGGGCAAAGCCAAAGAACTTACATGCATGACCCATGGACATGAACTAAGGGGGTGGGATGGCTGGAGGGAAGGAGGATACTGGGCAGAGGGGAGAAAAGGAAAAAAAATTGGGACAACTGTAATAGCACAATCAATAAAATATACTTGAAAAAAAAGTATGCTTACCACACACATAATAATAATAATAGCAGAAGGAAACCGTGGAAGGTGGGTGTATTCTTTAAAAAAATTTAGAATATATATTTATTGATTTTAGAAAGATGAAGGAAGAGCGAGAGAGAGATAAACATTGGTGTGAGAGAAACATCAATAGGTTGTCTCCGATATGCTCCCTGATCAGGATTGAGTCTGCACCCTAGGTATGTGCCCTGACTGGGAATCAAACCTAAGATGTTTCAATATAAGGGACAATGCTCCAACTGAGCCACACTGGCCAGGACTCTTGGGCGTATTCTTATTCCCAAACTCATCAAGCTGTATACATCACTATGTACAGCTTTTTACATGTCAATCGGACTTCAAAAAAGTGGTTTAAAAGAAAAACCCTGGGCAAATTTTTCTTTTTTAAAAAAAAGGACAAAATTTTTATGAAGGAAACCTGTTTGATTGTTTAATGGACAACCCAGAGCAATAAATGGAGGGAGACCACCGAATAAGTTTCAACGAAGTTAAGATAGAATTCCCAACAGTTTCCCCACAGATATTATCTTCGGGATTCAGGAATGAAAAATGAAAACTATGGAATTTTCAAGAATTCCTGAAATCATATGTTATTCTTTAGTTATTTCTACAATTACAGATATCTAAAAATTTGTTTAATAAATAAGTACTAAGTGTAGCAATATCTACAAAAACTAGAATTTTAATATAACAAATATTCAAACACTAGGAAACACCAGCAAACATTACTATGTAATATTCAAATAATGTCATATTCAGATCTCCTGGTAAGAGGTTAACTAGATTAAGAGCACTAGTCAGAATCATATGTTGAAATGGCCAATTTCAGGATATATTTTGCTTTCAAAACTTGTTATTTCTTAGAACATGATTCATAAAATGTATATTAAGTACACTATGCATAAGAACCTACTAATGTGTATCTTTTATTTGCAACAATTACCATGAGAGGCAGGTAGGTCACAAACACACACAACATGGCAATTGCTATATGCATGACCAACTGATTAGATCTTTTTTCCATTATTTATTGAATTTATTGGGGTGACACTGGATAGCAAAATTATACAGGTTCCAGGTACACACTTCTACAACACATCATCTGTACAGTGTACTGTGTGTTCACCACCCCAAATCAAGTCTTCGTCCATCATCATTTATCTCCGCTATACCCTCCTCTACCTCCCTCCACATCCCCTTGCCCCCAGCAATCACCACACTGTTGTCCACATCCATGAGTTTTTTCTTTTTTGTTCAATCCCTGCACACAGACCCATTCATCCCCACCGGCCCCCAACAGCTGTCAGCCTACTCTATATCTATGAGTTTGTCTCTATTTTGCTTGTTAGCTCATTTTGTTCACTAGATTCCACATATGAGTGAAGTCATACGGTACTTGTCTGTCTCTGACTGGCTTATTTCACTTAGCCTAATGCTCTCTTTAATTAAATCTTGACTGCTTTTCTTCTGTGTGTGTCTGTCCTGTTTTCCAAAACTATGACCCTTAATCTTGGACTCTGTGTGTCAGCATTTCCTGCTCTCGAGTTCCATTGGACTTCAATGGATTCCTTCAAATCAGTAAATCTCTGTTATGTGCAAAGCTTTAATTCTCACAGAAGACTTACAGAGGTCATTTTTTTTTTCCTAATTTTTCAATGGATTTTTCTTAGAATTTGGAATTTGGAAAAACACAGAAATTTACCAAGCAATGCTGGGAAGAAATCCTCACATGGAAATACTAATGGGCTGCAGGTCCAGTGGGGCGGGGGCAGGGATGAGGCCCAGAAGCAGGCTCTCTGGAAGGGAAAGGAGGGAGCTTAATGACAGCTGAGACTTGAGGGCTGTGGCCATTCCCAAGCCTGGGAAAACAAAGAGCATAATCCCATCTTCTTCATTTTAGTCTTGGGTGGAATATGTATTGTAAGCAGAAGCCACCAGGCTCATTTTATAGCCAGTGAAGAACCTTTGAAGAATAGATGATCCGCAAGGTGCTTGGGAGAGACAAGTCCTGACCTAGCCATATGACTCGTTAGAGAGAGGGAAAGTTAAACTGAACCTGTTTCTTAACTTGTGAAAAAGTTGAGTTGCTGCCTAGGTCTTTTTGTTAAGGTGACCAAGCAGCTTTCTGATAATACTAAGAAAATTTGGTTTTTATCATTCCAAGGAGAGTAGATTTGTAATCTTGAGACAAATTTGGTCCTTGAAACTACAGGTGTCAAAATGTTTACGAGAGTAAATTGTGTTAGTTAAAATAAAAACATAACAACTCAAAGTCATGAGAAGTTGAATTTATCCATCAATTCTTGTGATAATTACTCTCCAAAACGTTACTAACCCAGCTCGAGTTCACTTAATCTCTTTGAAAAGACTTTACAAATTTTCTCAAATTTTGAAAATTAGTTAAAAGCACACTTCCTATTGTAAAAATGAATTAACAAGTAAAATAAAGGGACTCTATAAAAGATTAACTTTAAAACTGCTAGAATCTCAATTGGTTGTGACACAGCCCTCTTTAGGTTTTGCCCAAATGAGGAAATGGCTTGTCCTAAAGAAAGCATTGGGTTGCTCAGTCCTGCCAGAGATTGTGGTCAGAGCCTGGAGGACAGGGACAACCGGGTCCTGATGGCATGACTGCAGTCTTCAGACCCAGCTCCCTTTGGAAACGGGCAGAATCCTCGGGTGCAGCTGCAGTAAAGAGAGGGGCAAATCCAAGCCTTACCCATGCGGTTTCTGTGGGAACTTGAGGGGAACAAGCACAGCTGCTTCGTACCTTTAGTTTTGGACAGATGGCATGAAAAGAGGAAAAGAGCCTACCACTTCAGGGCTGAGAGGCACATTTGGTAGCAGTGCAGTGTGGCGTCTTCAGGATGCTTGTAGGAGTGGCTTCTCCACTTGGGTCCGTGAGGGGTCAGTCAGGGATGACCATGAAGAAGCAATGTGGGATAGGGAGAGGAATGGACACTGTGAGTCACCCCAGGGATTATCACTGTCTGAGCAGAGGAAGGGAACTGGCGGAACCACAGTTCAGAGATCTGACTCATGTGGTAAACACAGAATGACTTCTCTGTTGGGGTTGTACGATGCCTTGTATATCAACCTGTCATATTTCTGTTGTTTGTAAGGTAACTTCAGCTTATGGTAGAGCTTCAACATTCCCAAAAATCAGCAAGAGAGGAATCAGTGAAAAATGAACTTGGTTACCAAGGGAACAGTCTCCTGACTGTGCTAAAGATAGTCACTGAGATGACCTTCACGTTGTTCTGACCAATGAAGGCTGGTAGCAGACAGGGAGCAGAGAAGCAGGATTTCATGGAGAACTTTGGACAAGTAGACAAGCGGTTTCAGGACCAAAGAAGCAAATTGACACCATCTTTGTCTTAACTAATAGGCCGAGAACCTCAGGGAAAGTGGAAGAGTCTGTGTCGCTTTCTGTCATCCTCACTATGAGTGTGAGAGAATTACAGGTTTCCCTGAAAGAATAAGGAACACCAGAGTGAGATTAAGCAGCATTGCTTACAGATGCAGTTTAGCAGGAAGAGATATTTCATGTAAACAGACTTTTTGTTTGAGAGTGTTTTAAATCTTTTTATTTTAAAACAATTTCAGACTTACAGAAAAGTTGCCAACTTATGGTACAGAGAATTCTTGTATATCCTTTACCTTTCATCTAGATTCATTTTACCACATTTGTTTTATTATTTTCTGTTCAAACCATCTTCTCCATGTTTTGTCATCCATCCGTTTGTTCACCCATCCATCCATCCATCCACTGCTCTATTATTTTATCTATCTAGTTATCTATCTATACATACATACATAAAAAATTTTAGAGATAATGCCTCCTCCCAGTCCATCTTCCAGTGAGTATTTCATAAAATCAAGGGCATTCTCATATAGCTGGACTATCATGATCAAAATCAGGAAAATAACATTGATACAGGACTAATATCTAATCAACAAACCTTATTTAAATTTCACCAGTTGCCTACTGCTGTCATTTATAACCAAAGAAAAAGTAATTTCGCCTCCGGCCCAGATTCCAATCCAGGATCACACATTACATTTAGTTCTCATGTCTCTTTAGTCCCCTCTATTCTGGGACAGTTCCTCAATCTTTCTTTGTCTTTTATGATTTTAACATTGTTGAAGCATAAAGACCATTTATTTTGAAGAATGGCCCTCAATTTGGGTTTAATTAATGTTACCACAAGATTATAGATTCAAGGAATACCATAGAAATGATGTATTCTTCTGGGTGAATCCTATCAGGGGGCATGTGATATCCATTTGTTCAGTGACTAGTGGTGTTAACATTGATCACTTAGTTAAGATGGTGTCTTCCAGGTTTCTCCACAATGAAATTACTGTTTTTTTCTTTGTAGTTAATAAATATCTTCTGGCAAGTTACTTTGATACTGTGTATGTACCCTGTTTCTCACCACCCATTAGCTTTAACACCCATTAATGATTCTTGCCTGAAACAACTTTAACTATGTGAGTTGCCAAATCATTTTCTAAATCCATAATTCGAATTACATTTTGTCTTTTTTTAAAGTACATTTTATTGATTATGTTGTTACAGTAGTTCCAATTTTTCCCCTTTGCTCCCCTCTGCTCAGTACCTCCCTTCCCACCAGCAATCCCACCCCCCTTTAGTTCATGTCCATGGGTTGTGCATATAAGTTCTTTGGCTTCACCCTTTCCTACATTATTCTTAACTTACCCCTGTCTATTTTGTACCAACTGATTATGCTTCTTAATCCCTGCACAATTCCCCCCCCGCCCAGCTGACAACCCTCAAAATGATCCCCATACCTATGATTCTGTTCCTATTCTGGTTTGCTTAGTTGGATTTTGTTTTTATTTTTTAGATTCAGTTGTGAGTTTGTTGTCATTTCAGTGTTCATAGTTTTGATCATCTTTCTCTTAAGTAAGTCCCTTAGACATTTCATATAATAATGGCTTGGTGATGATGAATTCTTTTAGCTTTACCTTATCTGGGAAGCACTTCATCTGCTCTTTCATTCTAAATTATAGCTTTGCTGGATAGAGCAATCTTGGCTGTAGGTCCTTGCCTCCCATCACATTGAATACTGCTTTCCAGTCCCTTCTTGCCTACAAAGTGTCCTTTGAGAAATCAGCTGTTAGTCTTATAGGCACCCCCTTCCTTGTAGGCAACTCTCCATTTCTCTCTTGCTGTTTTTAAGATTCTCTCTTTATCGTTCACCTTTGGCATTTTAATCATGATGTGTCTTGGTGTGGTCCCCTCTAGGTCCAGCTTGCTCGGAACTCTCCATGTTTCCTGGACTTGTATGTCAATTCCCTTCGCAAAATTTGGGAAGTTTTCCTCCATTATTTTTTCACATAAGTTCCCAATTTCTTGCTCTTCCTCTTCTCCTTCTGGCACCCCTATGATTCGAATGTTGGCACGTTTAGAGTTGCCCCAGAGGTTCCCAAGCCTCTCCTCATTTTTTCCAATTCCTGTCTCCTCATTCTGCACTGGTTGACTATTTTTTTCTTCCTTATGTTCCAAATCATTGATTTGAACCCCAGTTTTATTCCCTTCACCATTGGCTTTGCGTGGATTTTCCTTTGTTTCACTTAGCATAGCCTTCACTTCTTCTCTTATGCATTTGCCGTACCCAAGTATATCTGTCAAACATGTGAGCATCTTTATCACCAGTGTTTTGAACACTTCATGTGTTAGGTTGTCTATCTCCTCATCTGTTAGGTTGGCTATCTCCTCGTCACTCAGCTCTCCTACTGGAACCCTGATCCATTCCCCCTTTTGGGCCATACTTCTCTGTCTCCCCATCCTGACAAGCTCCTGTGTTTGTTTGCCTCCATGTCCCAGGCAGAGCTTTCACTTCTGTTATGTTGTAAGGGGCAGAGCCTTAGAGACTCATCAGTACAGCGTGACCTGTTTCACCACATTGTGGTGCTGTATGTGGGGGTGGGGTCCGAGAGGGAACAATGTCACTTGCCCAGCACTCGCCTCTTTTCCAGGCACTTCTCCCACTTCTGTATGGGACTGGTACCTCTCTAGCTGTTGCTCTGGCTGTCATTCCCAGAGTGGGTGGGTTCTAGGACCATGGGGGCCCTTTAAACAAGCAGACTCTGCTGAGACCGGCAGTTTCTGCGTCCACCCCAGCCCCCACTAGTCTGCACAGTCAGAAGCAATGAGGCTTGATTTTCCTCAGTGCTGGGACTGTGAGCTGTGTGGTCTGGTCTGGTGCTGGAAGCACTCCCCAGGTGTCCCTCTTGACTTTTGAAAATGTGTAACTGTGCTTTCGACTGACCTGCCACTGCCGCCGCTGCTACTACCACCACACCACATCCTCTCTGCCCCAGCTCTGCCCTTCCTACCTGTCTGGATGAGTATTTCTTCTTTATATATTTGTTTGCTGGACTTCCATGCAGTTTGATTTTCTGGAACTTCTAGTTGTTTCTAGTTTTGAGGTAGTTGTATTCCTTCTTAGCTGTGGAGGGAGACGCAGCATGTCTGTCTCTGCCTCCATCTCATCCAGAAGTCTCTAATTATGATATTTCACTGGCATTCTGCCCTGAAGAAGAGCTTTCTTTTCTTCTTATTCATCTTTTCACTCACCCATCCATCCATGCATTCATTTGTATAAACTTGTGGATTCTTATTTTACTGTATGGCTTATAATCTAGTTAATAAAAGTCATTATTTTAATGCTCAAATTGTCTAAGATTTGGCTGGTGGGAGCTCCTTGAGCTTAGCTGCTGTAATTGTGACATGTCCTCATCATTCTTTGTGTAGTTTCTTATCGTCTAACATAGGAAGATGTCCCAACCCCCCCACTCTAAAGTCAGTGATATCTTCAAGGAGCCCTAATTCCTTTGACTGTAGAATACTTAGAAATGGAGACCTGGAGGCTGGATGCTGAGTGTGCTTAGAGGGAGTGTGTATTCATTTACACTAGAGAAATAGAATTGGTGTCACTGGTGTTTGCTTGTACTCCATTTTGTATTTCACTCTCTCCTTGTGGGTTTTACATATTTATGTTTGAGCATATGAAATGTAACATGGTTCTAAAAGTCTAAATTATAGGAAAATGTATATTTTGAGAAGTGTCATTCCCCACACAGCCCTTCTATCCTGTTTCTGTCCCCAGCTCTTCCCACTCTAGTCCCAGCAACCACCCATTAATAACCAATCTTGTTAGTTTCTGGTTTACCTTTGTTTTCTTTTGCAGAAATTAACCAATGCATGCATATTTTTCCTTAGTTTTTACCTAAAAGGTACATACTATAGATGCTATTTTCCCGTTTTACCCTGGAAACTACTCCATATTAGTTCAAAAAAATATTCTTACTTCTTTTTACAGCTGCATAGTACTCCATTGTGTTGATGTATTCAGCCACTCTGGTGTTTGAGCATATACTTTATTTCTAACATTTATCAATCAATACTGCAAATAATTATTCTGTACATAACTATTTTCTTAATTTTGGAGATGTAAATTCCTAGAGCTGGAATTAATAGCACTGATTAAAAATGCACATATAATCTTTTTAGATATTGCCAAATATCTTTCCAAAAGGTTGTACAAGTTTTCATCCCTACCCTCAAAATATGAGATTGCTTGTTTCCCATAAGCTTGCCAATGGAATGTGCTGTCACATTGTTAATTTTCACCAATTTCAGTGAAAAGTGATCTCAGTACAGTTTTAATTTGCATTTATCTAACTATGAGCAAGGTTAAACATTTTTCCATATGTTTAAGATATTGTGTCTTTTGTCCATTTTTCTATTGGATACAAGCTTTTTTAAAAACGTAGTTATGAATTGTATTTTCCCTTCAATGTGCTAGGCAGAAACTAGAGGTTATACATTTGCTTAACACTTATCCTATCCCATAGATTTTTCATGATAAAATCTTACCTGTGGCAATGTTTTAGTTTTTGATATGGATGGTGTTCACTGTGAAAATTTTATCAAGCTGTACACTTATGGCTTGTATACTTTTAGAAGCTCTTTTTAAAATAAATTCTTAGCCAATTTAACTCTGTACTAAATTAACAGTTTTGATTGCCAATGACCTAAAGTAAGCCTAATGACTCCCAGAATCATACCCAAGAAGCTCTGATGTGAGACAAATAGGAAAATATGAACCCCCTGAAGAAGGGGCCCCATAAGCTCACACATAAAAGCTGAACCCAAAAAACACATACACACACACAAACTCAGAGTCATTCTACCTCCCCTCCCACCACGGTACCCATGGCCATCCTCCTGAGACCTAGCCAATTGTATGCCCTGGACTTATCTTCCCACCTCATCAGCTGGAGAAAAGGATTTACCCATTGGACAGCAGTAGGAACCCTGATTTCAAGTTTTTCCTACAATCCTTTCTTTGTGTCCCAATAAGTGATATACCTCTGTTTCAAGCCTCGTTTTCTCCATAATTTGCAAGGATTGTAGTAGAAAATGGGTAATCAAGTCTATTAAACATTATAAGCTACTATCAGAAAGATTCAGATAGCTGGGATGTTTCTATCATTTTCTATGAATTCTATTTTCCCTTCAGTTTGCTAGACAGAAGCTAGAAGTTATACATTTGCTTAACATCTATCCTGTCCTGTACAGAGCTGTGATTAGCTAAGGTGCATTCTCTCCTACTCTCAGCCTCTGGAACTTAGTTGATACTAAGTCGAGTAATCCAAATAAAACTTCTGTGAGTGGACAAATGGAGAAATTTTTAAGATTGTTGTCTATTTGTTGTATCTTTCAGGACAGCCCAGAGAGAGTAGGAGCAGCAATATGCCTTCAGAGAATTGGCAGCACCTGAATAGTTTTCTCGCTGCTGCCTGAGAATGATGACCCAGCCCCTCCAGTGTGACAGTCCCAAGGCAGCAGGGAGTCTCTGAGCAGATGAGCTGGGAGGAGGCATGGTGATAGAAGTTGTCAGGGATGAAGACTAAACAGTGTTGGCCAGACAGCTGGGTGATGGTGGCTACTTCAAGGAGTTTCCAAAAATGGCATTGATAGGTACCATGACCTTCCAAGGGAAGCTGAGGGAGAGGCATCGTAGACTCCTTACTCCTCCCCAGCCAGGACTCCCAGACGCATGCACAGAGTTCACCTCCCCGCATCCTATGTGTCACAGGCTGAAGTCACAGTAAACACACACATACATTTTCTTTCTCTCACCCTCTCCCACTCTGAAGAGCATTTGGAGTAGAAGCCATTTAGTGGCAAGAACTGGTGTCTTACATCCAGGTTCTCCGAGGATTCCTAGAAGTTAGCTGGACCCCCAATTTTGAACAGTATGTTGGATTTTCCACACTTGTGTGGTGCATGTCTGGAGCACAGGCATGTAGAAACCTGAAGTGTCCTTCTTTATCTCCAGACAGCGTTTGGTGGCTCTGTTTATTAGGGCTCTTCCCTGGATGAAAAAAGAGACAGAATCAAGGTATTGAAATGCCCTCGCAGTGCCTCCTCTCCTCTGCTGGAGGGTTCCCTCAATCCTCTGCCAGTCATCCAGAGGGCAGATGGAGCACAGTGTAGTTAGGTCACCCAGTGCCTTCTCTGCTAGCACCATGGTAAACTAACCATAGACCTGAGAGTAAGCACTGCAGTGCTGGGTTCTGACGTCATCATCTGCCTCGCCTGAGATTAAAGCATCAGGTCAGTGTGGCTGACGAAACATGACGACCTCGGAGAATGATGACACTTCTCTACTTTTCCTTCCTTTTCACACCTTCATCCCTGAGACCATGAAACCCCCTGGCACTTTCCCTCCCTCCTCACCTGCTGGGATTCTCCCGCATTCATCAGTGAGGCTCTGTGGTTGGACTGGAGTGGGAGCTACATTCAGGAATCTCAGCCTATTATCTCTACCACTTTGGGGGGCAGTTCCTACTTCTCCTGTGTGGGGGTTCACCAGGGTTTACTACTGGGAACACTGAGGGCTTTAGAGCAAAAGTGTCTGGCTAAATCCCTGCTCCATCAAACACCATTATTTGGCAAATTACTTGTTTAAGTCTCGATTTCCTCACCTATAAAGTGGGTTTAGGATTAATATTTACTGAGCATCTTGAGGCAGGTCCTCTCCCCATTCTAATCGGAGAAGAGGGAGGAGGAGTCATCTTTCTCCTTGTTGCAATGTGCCAACTCCAGCCCCCCTGAGATCTTTCTTCCTTATTTCTGAGGCTCGACAATTGATGCGCCCACAATTATCCTGGTTCTGTTCACTTCTCCCAAACCTTTCACTCCCTACTCCCTATGCCCCTTTCTACCTTTTGGCAGGAGTGACTCACATAATCTGCCTCAGTGTGGGGATGACTTATTTTCCCCTTTGCTATCATCCTCAGAATTAACAGGCTTCAGAGTTACCAACCACCAACATTTTTTTTTTCTTAAATATTTTGAAACCGATATCATCTTATGGTTTATTTATTTATTTATTGGTTTGTTTGTTTATTTATTTAATTTTGGAGAGAGGGGGAAGGAGAAAGAGAGGGAGAGAAACATCACTGTGTGGTTGCCTCTCATGCGCCCCCAACTGGGGACCTGACGTGCAGCCTAGTCATGTGCCCTGACTGGGAATCGAACTGGCAACACTTGGTTCACAGGCCGACGCTCAATCCATTGAACCACAGCAGCCATGGCAACCACCAACTATTTTAACAGCTGAAGGGCACCAGCTCTATGTCCAAATTCTTGCTCCCTCCCTAACCATTACCCCTCAACCTCTCTTCTCTTCCAGTCACAAACTGACCTCAACAACCCTGCCCCTCAAAGTCACCTGGTCCTGGCCATACTGGACTCCCTCTGCCCCCACCTCCCAGGGTGCATCTATCAGCATCATCAGTCAGGGTGGCTCTCCCGGCTCTTGAACTCCCTTGGGCCCCCACTTTCAGACCATGCAGGGCTTCTGGAGATGGCCTCCGATGGAGCAGGACTGGCCCACAAACGAGCCTACAGCAGTCTGGCCTCAGCACTTGGCTTACTCCTTAGGGTTGCTCCTGCAGGCCTCTTTAGCATGTTCTATCCCTTGACACCGGCTTTCACTAAATGCCTTTATTTTTCACTTTGTCAGAGACCTGCTTCCAGTCAAACCAGCCACTCACCCAAATGTCATGAGCAATCCTCTGGATGCTGGTTATGGGTGGTCTTTTTAAAGGGGCTGTCCTGCCGCTGTTGCTGCCGCCAGCAGCCCCCTGTGCTCAAAGCCCAGCTATCCTTAACAGATATAAAGAAAACACTCTTTCTATCTAACATTCTTCTTTTATTTCTCCTTTTTGGCAGCTTCCTTTTCTATTGACTTGAGATATATCCAAATATCTCAATATTAGAAAGGGGGGAAAATTCTTAACTCTACCTTCTTTTTCAAACAAACATTCAGTGTTTTTTTTTTTCCCCCTGTGAGAAGAAAACTTCCTAAGCAGTCAGGCAATAACGGTAAGATTCTGTCTTTGAATCCTAAACATTTACTATACTGTGTGACCTTGGGAATATTAGTTGACTTCTCTATGCTTTAGTTACTTCATAGGTAGAGTTAATGATAATACTTATAAAATTTATTTAAGACTAAATTAGATCATGTTTAGCCCATCATTTGGTATATAATATGTATGCAATAAATCTTGGCTACTGTAATTTATTGTGACCTTCCTGTTAGCATCAATGGTCTTTTTCTATTTTATTGTCACTTACAAGTAAAATGTGCTTTGGCAGTATTTCTTACATTCTGGATATTGTATGTTTTTGCTTCGGTTTTTATTTGGAGGGTTATTGCCTTCCAGTTTTTAAAAAAAATTGTGGGTTTTTTTTTTTCACTTTTACAGAAGAAGTATGTGCTTTTTTTAACTTAGAAAATAATTTTTTTTATTAGAAGCACTCATAAGGGGATAACATTAAATATAGTTATTGAATATATGCATTTTCCAATTTAACTTTTTAAAAAATATACTTTTTGAGAATAGTTTGAATTGCTATATAATATTCAGTTCAAGGGATGAACAAAAATTTCACCTACTACTCTGGCCAGGTGACTCAGTTGGTGGGAGCATTGTGGAGCATCATCCCATGCACCAAAAGGTGGAGGGTTCGATTACAGTCAGGGCACACACCTAGGTTGCAAGTCTGATTCCCAGCATACCTGGTTGGGGTGCATATGGGAGGCCACTGATCGATGTTTCTCTCTCATATCAATGTCTCTCTCTCTCTCTCTCTCTCTCTCTCTCTCTCTCTCTCTCTCTCTCTCTCTCTCTCCCTCCCTCCCTCCTTCTCTCTCTAAAATCAACATAAACATATCCTTGGGTGAGGATTAAAAAAATATTAAGATATTTTCTATATGAATCTTGACCTACATTCTATATTATTCCTTAAATTAAGATATTGTCTTAAAAGGTAATTAGTGCCTTTAAAAAACAACATAATTAGTTTGGGGGTTCTGATCAGCATCAGGGATTTTCCTATAGAGAGCTAAATTGCTTTCTGGAACTATTCCCACCAGCAACTTGGAAGAGCAACCCCGGAGGTCTCCTTCTCTTCTTGAACCCTGCTGCCTATGAGCGGTCTCCTCTTTCTCACTACCTCTCCTAAACATTCTTTTTGTTTCCTGAGCTGTCACTCCAGCTGGAAGACTTCCAAAGTACAACTTTCACCCATATTCTCCCTAAATTCAAATATGTCTCTACTTTCAACTCTGCTTGTCATCTCTAAGTCCAGATACCTCAAGTACGCTTCGTCTCTGTGCATCGGGTCTCTTCTAAGTCACTGCCATTATCTCTCTTATGGTCTTTAAAGGTCATAACTTCCTCTGGTTGACTCAAAATGTTAATCTTGAATTTGGAAGAAAACAAAGGAATTATCTAGTCTACCTCCATCTCAATTCTGGAAAATATGTTTGGTAACTTTTTAATAGGATGAATGTATAACTTCTGTCTAAAAGTAAATACAGCACAAAAGGGTCCCAACTTTCAATCAGATATCATGTTTACACCTGAAATAATTGAGATAAGATGGTTATGAAAGGCTTAGGTAGAATGAATTGACTTAAAACTTGCTTAAAATTAGCCCTGGCTGCTGTGGCTCAGTGGATTGAGCGTTGGCCTGTGAGCCAAGTGTCGCTGGTTCGATTCCCAGTCAGGGCACATGACTAGGTTGCACGTCAGGTCCTCAGTTGGGGGCACAAGTGAGAGGCAACCACACAGTGATGTTTCTCTCCCTCTCTTTCTCCTTTCCCCTCTAATAAAATAAAGTAAACAAATAAATAAATAAGTTATATTTAAAAAAAAAATCTTGCTTAAAACCAGCAAACACCATGAACTACATAATTATCTGCTCCTTTAACTTTTGGAGTTCTTGACATAGTGACCATAGAAAGGGATCCAGCCTGGACTTCAGAGTGGTGGGACAGACTCCCCCTGGATGTTGGGCAGATCCACATCTCACCCAGCCACAATCTGTATTCTATCCACAACTTCAGCCACCTGAGAAAGTGATCTTCCAAAATTCTCTTGGAAAGGTAAGCCTCAAAATGTTTGGAACGTCATAATTGTTTCTTTAGTAAATGTAATATCTTTAATTCCCAGGAGATTTAGAATAAAAAAGTATAAATGTAAGGGAAATCAAACACACAGTATTTGTTAAAGATTCTGTGTATAATACTAACCTAAGTACATGCTATGCTTTAAAAAATAGTCTTACAGATTAATCTTGTGCTACCAACTTAAAAACATGTAATTAAATATTGAAATCTGTGATTGTATGCTGAAATTTTACTGGATTGCAAACACTTTTAAACAATTAAGAGAACTTAAGAATCATTCATTTTAAAGTCAGATAATTTCTTTTAAAAAATTTAATGTATTAAATTTATAAATATAGCCTATAGTGTTTAAGGGAATGTATTAAATTCTAAAATCCCTTTTAAAGCTGCTAAGAGAGTAGATCTTAAAAGTTATAAGAAAAAAATTAGCAACTATCTATGATGATGGATGCCAACTAATCTTATTGTGTGTGGTAATCATTATGCAGTTATACAAAAATTATGTATATTGTGTTGTACACCTGAAATGTATAATGTAATATGTCAATTATATCTCAATTATAAAAATAAATAGAACACTATAGATAACTTTATACTCATAAACATGAAGGGGCTAATTCCTCAAAAACCATGAACAACCAAAACTCAGTCATCATAACTAATCATAAAAACTCAAAATAAGTAATCTGAATAGCCTTGTACCATTAAAAGTTTTTTCAATTCATGATTTAAAAACTCTTGAAAAAGAATTTTGCAGGCCAATAAGGTTTCACTGAATGAGTATATTAAACATTTTAAAAAGGGATTATACTGGCTAGAATTTTAGTACCTTGTTGCATACCAATTTAAGACAATCTTTTCCAGAAAATGTCTCTTCCAGAAATTGGTCTATTCTATAATTTTTGTCAAAAGGATAAATTTTATCAACAGAAAGAAGGAACAATTCCCAACTTACTCTATAAGGCCAGTAACTAAAACCACACAGTACAAAAAAGAAAAAAGTACGTAGAGACCATTATCTCAAAAGAACTTTGACACAAATCTTCAACAAAATACCAGCAAAACAAATGCAGCAAAGTATGTAAAAAAGTATACACCATGACTAAGTGTGATTTATTCCTGATATACAAGACTGGTTCAACATTTGAAAATTAGTGTAATCTATCATATCACTAAGCTCAAGAAGAAAATAACATGATCATATCTACTGACACAGAAAAGGCATTTGACAAAATACATCTCATATTTATAAAACAAATTCTTAAAAAGTTAGAAACACAGGGAAATTACTTCAATTAATAAGAAGCACCTACAAAAAAACCTACAGCTGATGTTATACTTAATGGTGAAAGACTCAATGCTTTCTCCCTATATTTGGGCACAAGGCAAGTATGTTCACTCTCACCACTCTTATTCAACATAGTACTAGAAATTCTAGCTAATATAATAAAACATGAAAACTAAATAAAAGTCATATGAATTAGACACTTAAAAACTGATTGTTAAAACTTGATAGGTTTATAGATAAAATAAGATTTGTAAGCAGAACATAAAAGCTGAAAAAAAACTAGAGTTCTTTTATTTATAAGTTCAATAAATTGAATATTGCTTTTTTTTTTAAAAAGTAAACCTGTAATGGTATTTTCTGCACTCAAAAGATACCATTAAGGATGTCAAAGACTCATTATCTAACACTCGGCCTGCCAGACGCTCTTTTGTAGGACAGCTTAAGCCATTAGACTGTTAGAAATTCCTCCCTCTGCCCATTATGGTAAATCAAACTCCCTGATCTCCAACAACTGGTCTTAGTTCTGCCCTCCTGTGGATACTGAGCAAGTCTGCTTCCTTTCTCATGAACACAGATAGCATCACCTTTTCTCTAGGTTCACCTCTCCCCTACTTAATACCTCCAGGTCTGCCAATCTTTTATTTGTTCTGAAACCATTTCTTGAATGCCTGCAATTTTCTGGCACTGTGTTAGATGCTAGAGAGAGAACAACAAACAAAACCCAGGCCCTGTCCTCCAACCTACAGCCTAGTGATGACAAGAAGCAAGTGAGCAGGCAATTAGAAGAGATAATGAAATAAGGTCTATAAGAGGGGACCTGATAACAACGCATGGGGAATCCAGAGGAACACTTTGCATTGAAGAGGTGGGAGAAGAGGGAACACCACCTACAAAAGTGCCTGATATAAGAGGGGGAAGGGCCTTTCATAGAATCACATGTATTTCCATACAGTTGGAGCTTAGAGATGAAAGACAGGACTTACTCTCCTCCTTCTCACTGATGTTGTCTAGTTCAGAGAGACAATCTATGATTCAGAAACCCTCTGAAGTTGTAAGCAAAATTGTGCACATATGTGCATATATATGTTTTTCTGGAGACAGTCCATACCTTGCAGCAGATTTTCAAAGAGGTTATCAGCTTTAAGTTAGGAATTACTGAATTAGATTGTCCGTGTCTTTTTATATGTGGCTTCTGGACCTAATACAGTACCAATGTGCTCAGAAAGGTATGTTCATAGACAAAGCATTGCCTCCCTCCATCAGGACATCACATTCCTGTCAATGTGACTTAATGCAGCCCTATCACACAGTAAATTCACACATAGACTGTGGTCAACCCTCATGTCATTGTCACATAAATTCTGCCAGATTCCCTGCACCTTGTTCTTGGTCAATTGATGCTGAAGTTAAAATCAAGATTTTTATATAGTCCATCAAATTTTAGCCCAGTGCTCCAGATTCTCTGATTATAATCAAAAACAAAACTGATCACAATGGCTAATATTTATTGAATACTCTCTATGTGCCAGCCACTATGCTAAAATGTTTTACACATGTTATCTCATTTAATCCTCCCAACCCATAAAGTCAATATTATCATCTCCAGTTTATAGATGAGGAAATTGAGTCTCAGAGAGGGTAATAAAATTGCTAAATGTGACTGAACTATAATTCTAAACCAAGCTCTTAACTGTTAAGCTATAACAGATTCCATATTTCTTTCCCTTAGCCACCGCCCCTGACTTAGTCAACAGACTCAGTGTTTCACACCCAGGTCCCTGTTTCCAGTGTTTTCCCTATACAATTTCACAAAATGAATCTTCCTAAAACACTAACAAATCAAATCTGAACATCTCATATTATATTTGAATATATCTATCCTTTGAAAAGTATGTGACTCACCGGTTTGAAATCCCAATATATGTGCAGTCCATTTTTGGCTGCCTTGGAACATGGCTCTAAAGTGGGCTTCTCCCCATTGCCAGGGTCTGTCAGACAATGATCATCAACATCTGCTTCTGCAATCAGTGTTCCCACATATAACTCTCCAGTGAGGCGGTAGTAGACATTCTAAAAGACAGCAGAAGGGTCTGCTATAGACACAGTCAGTGGGGGTGCTCACGAGTCCCCTAGACACTCAGTCACCATGGGAAGCACCCTCTGCTTCTTTCTCCCCACACCTGCAGTTGACTTTAGGAAGAAGACCAGGCCTGCTCCCTCTCATGCAGGGAGCCCAACAGAATCATGGTTTGCACAAATGAGGGAGCTTATCTTTGAAAAACAAACCCACAACTGAAATGCATAAGGTGTCATTGTAAGCCTCAGCTGTGAGCTTGTTGTCAGGAAACCTTTCATATTCTCAATATGACCCTGCCTTGTTCACTGAGTTTGATCAAGTAGGTTGTTTTTGTGTCCCAGTTTTTTTCCATTCGTCCAGTGGAAATGCTATCTATCCTGTATCTTTCAAAAGCTTCCTGTGAGGGCAACATGCAAAGTAACATGACAGATATTAGTAATCTCGGGGAAAAATAAATCCCCTGGCTACCCCTTTCATGTGGTGCCAGATCTCTTGTCTCCCCTGGAGGGACTTCCATTTAGCCTCTCTCTTCTCCAGCTCTTTGTTCAGCTGTTCACCTTCTGGACACACAGGAGCAGTGGGAGGGTGGAGGGAGGCAGTGTGAAGAGGGGGAAAAAGGGGACTGAAGTTTATTGTCAATGAAAATATTACCATAGAGAATGAGGGCAACAGATCAGAGCCTTTCTACATAGCTATGGCTTTTTGAATGGATTTGGAAGTGCTTAGTTATAAGTACAGGTTTGGGTCTCACCATGACTCATTACCTAGGATGCTCAGCTCCTGCCTCCCCATCAACTAACACTAAATCTAGCAAAGGTTGCTATGGGCTGAGCCTCAACAGACTCATCCTATCTGGGCAGAGAAGATTGTGGAAAATACCTGTGGACTGTATTCATTACAGTAATACATGATGGGGGTGTTGCCTACAATAGGTCCCCGATCCAGGCAGATATTTTCATCCAATGAGTTTTTCATCTGAAGGGGCAAAACACATGACAGCACTGTTGGTAAGAGTTAGAGAAAGAGGGCCCTCAAGCCTCCCCAGGTTCTACATTTTCTCCAGTACTCCAAGGGTGCCAGAAATGACCAGCAGTTTGGTATCCTGGCATCAGTTTTCTAAGCACTAGGCAAATGCTGAAGTAAGGCACTGATGTGATGCCCACTTCCTGTGAACACCCACCCTCTTGGACCATCACAGCACACACAGAGGGGAAATCATGCCCACATTCAGGTAGGCAAGGCCAAACATCCAGATTGGCTGAGAAACTGGGAAGGTCAGAGCATGGGCTGCAGTTTGCAAGGTAAGAAAGAAGGGAAAGAGAGGGGAACTGGGAAGCAAGAGATAAAAGAAAAACAAGACAGTCCAAGGGCAAAAAGCTGAGGAAGGAGTTGGGGATAGGAAGGGAATCTTGGGCAGGATGGGTATTGGAAACCTTTTTCTGGGTATTCTTGTGATTCAGGTTTCATCGACTGTTATAGTCAAACATTTAAAATCTGAAATGCAATTTCATAATACATACTCTTCCATAGCCCACGATGTTGCGGATTGGCTTCAGGGCTGGATAAACATTTTTCAGATACCAGTCAAAAGTTTTACATTTCAGTTTCTCCCGGAGTGCCATTCTGGAAGAAATGTCTCCATAATCAATTCCAGAGTTCTGTAAATAAAACATGTAATGTTTCTAACGAGTATGGATGATGCCTGAGAAAACTGGGTATTTTTCTGATGGCCTGTAAAGTAACCTAGGTAATTTGTAATTTTCCAGGGCAAGTGAAAAAAACGTGAACCTTTGGAATCTCTTGGTTTCAAGGACACTTGCAAGACCTGTGTAGTGGGGTCCCTTGGGTTTATTTCTCATCAATAAGATACAAAATACTACTCCTGACAGTCAGAAAAGGCTTTCCAAAGGAATATTGTGGTAGCAAGATTTGGAAGTTAAAGGACATTTTCTAAAAGTGATATCTGTGGAGAATTAAAGTAAAAAAATGTTTGAGCCCAGAGCCACAGCTCAGGAACAAAAGAGAGCAAATCCCACTGACCTCAGGGGACAGGGATCATGGTATGGCCTTAGCCAAGAAGGTCATCTTCATTCATATGCATCCAACAGGATTACAGTCCTTATACCCACCATCCCACATCCAGCCTATCATGCTTATGTCCTCTTAAGACAGTGAATTGATGATGAATGAAGAAAAAGGAATCTAGGCAATTCCTTAGTTTGAATCTTATCTCAACCACTTAATACCTTATTACCTTAAACAAGTTTCTTTTAACTCTCTGTGCTTCAGTTTCTTCATCTATAAATTTAGAATAATAAAAATAAAAACTACCCGAGGTAAACTCTGTGCTCACCTCCTCTCATGACCATATCAAAACTACAACTAAATTCTAGAACAACCACCCTTGAGAACCACCTGAAGACTAGCTGAACAGAACTCCTATAACTAAAGATGCAAAGAAGGAGCCACATTGAGACTGGCAAGCAGGGTGTAGATGCAGAACAGGCTGGTCCCACACCCACATGTAGTGGTTAAGAATTGGGAAGGATATCTCAGCTGTGAAGGTCCACACTGAGAGGTTCCAGGCTCACACTGGGCTCCCCAGCCCCAAGCACCAGTGCCAGGAAGAGAAGTCCCCACAACATCTGTCTGTGAAAATCAGCAGGGACTCCATCCAAGTGAGATATGGGGCTCCTATTTTTTAATAAGTAAAAAAGAAACCAAACATTTATTTCCAAATATTTTAAAAATTCAATCATAATTGCAGTCTGTTGGTTTACTTATTTATTTTTTAGACTTCAGGAAAAAAAAATTTTTTTTTCAGGTTAAAAACCTCATCTGCTCTAAAGCCCAGGTATCCTCCTAAAGGAGCTGAGCACAGCTCACTTGCTCACAGCATCTTGAAAAGCACCAGGGACAAATGGGAGGAACTGAATTGACTGGCTTCAGGGTGAGGGCTGGAAGTGTAGCTCTCTCCTAGACAGAAGTGCTGGCAGGTGCCCTCCCTCCTCCTAGACTTCAGGCAGAGGCAGACACCACATCTGATTTCCATAAACTCAACTAACCCCAATTGCCCTTCCCAGGTGATTCCCTGAGAGCCTACCCCACTGAACTCTCTTTCAGCATGAACTCCTTTCAACAGCTGTTCTTCATAAGTGGCCAGGCTCAGCCTGAGCTGTGGACTTTCCTAAAATCTCTCAAAGACTTACAACCCCCAAAGAAGAAATGGCTGTACTCTGCATGCTCTGCACCTCTTGATAATGATAAGTGGCCCCAAGCCTAGCATGAATGGCAGTCACACTTGGTTCACAGCATGACTGCTCCCAGATGCCTTCAAGCCCAACAGAGGGAGCTACCAACTACAAATCATTTTGTAGCCCCTACCAGGTGGCCCTGGGCCAGGCAGGCAGTAGCTGACATTGGCCAGCACTGGTGCTCCTCTCAAGAGACCCCAGAAACAACACACCTAGTGGCCAGCTTCAGACCACACCAGAGCACCACACAATTAGCTTCACAAATGACACACTAAAAGGGTGAGCTCAGCAGGCATAAGAGCTCCACAAAAGTGAACTTTCCTCTGTTGGGTCAGCCCCACACAATAAATTGCCTGCTGTAGTCACAGTCAGCCCTCACACCCAGCTAGTCTGGGGGTCAATACCACACACTGATGTGCCAACAGAAATCAGGATTTTACTACAACAGGAGGACACACACAATTCACACGAGGGACAGCTCTAGAGCACCCATTCCAGGTGACCAGGGAACCTGTCCCATTGGGCCCCATAAGGTATCTATTATATAAGGTTACCCTGCCAGGACTGGAAGACATAGCAGATCTACCTAATACATAGAAACAAACACGGGAGGCAGTCAAAATGAGGAGACAAAGAAACATGTTCCAAGTTAAACAAGACAACACTCCAGAAAAAGAACTAAACAAAATGGAAGCAAGCAATCTATCAGGTACCGAGTTCAAAACACTGGTTATGAAGATGCTCAATGAACTTAAAGAATAGATGACTTGAGTAAGAACTTATACAAAGAGATATAAACCATAAAAAAAGAACCAGTCTGAAATGAAGAAAACGGTAACTTAAATGAAGAATAAATTAGATAGAGTCAACAGCAGATTAGATAAAGCAGAGGACTGAATCAGTGATTTGGAAGACAAGGTAGTAGAAGCACCCAATAAGAAAAACAAAAGAAGAATTTAAAAAATAAGAATAGTTTAAGGGATCTCTGAGACAACATCAAACATACATGTGCATCATAATGGTATGAGAAAGAGAAGAGAGAGAACCTGTTTGAAAAAATAATGACTGAAAACTTTTCTAATATGGCAAAGAAAATAGACATACAAATCCAGAAAGTACAGAGTGCCAAAAATGATGATCCTAGAAAGGTCTATACCAAGATAGATCTCAATTAAAATGGAAAAGTTAAAGAAAAGGAGAATCTCAAAAGCAGTAAAAGAAAAGCCGTTACATATAAGGAATCTTCCATAAGACTACCAGCTGATTTTCAACAGAAACACTGCAGCCCAGGAGGTACTGGCATGAAATATTCGTAGTGATAAAAAGCAAGCACCTACAATCAAAATTATTCTACACAGCAAGACCATCACATAGACTCAAAGGAGAGATAAGGAGCTTCCCAGAGAAGAAAAAGATAAAGAAGTCCATCACCACTAAATCAGTATTATAAAAAATGTTCAAGGGACTTCTCTAAAAAGAAGTAGATCATCCAGACAAAAATAAATAAAAATAAATTTCAATAAGGAAACACTAGCTTCAAATAACACATTAGACCAAATGGATTAATTTATATTTGTGGAATATTACACACTAAAGCAGCAGAATATACATCCCCCTCAAGCACACATAGAACATTTTCCAGGATAGACCATGTGTTAGGACACAAAACAAGTCTCAATAAACTTAAGAAGGCTGAAAGCATATCAAGCAACAGATCACACTGGTATGAAACTAGAAATTAATTACAAGAAAAAACTGAACCCCCCCCCCCCACACACACACACAAAACATGCTACTAACAAATGACTGGGTTAACAAAATCAAGGGAAAAAAATACCTTGAGACAAACAAAAATGAAAGCCCTAAATATTTGGGGCATAGCCAAAGCAATTCAAAGAAGGAAATTCACAGCAATACAGGCCTACCTCAAGGAAACAGAAAAATAAGAACAAACAAAGCCCAAAGTGAAGAGAAGACTATTTTTTTTTAATTAGAGCAAAAGGATACAAAATAAAGTCTATAAAAGATTAACAAAACCAAGAGCTTGTTCTTTGAAAAGATAACAAAATTGATAAGCCATAAGCCAGACTCAAGAAAAAAAGAAAAGACTCAAATAAATAAAATCAGAACTGAAACTGAAGTGACTACTGACACTACCAAAGCACAAAGGAGTACAAGAAAATACTACAAATAATTATATGTCAAGAAGTTGGATATTCTGGAAGAAATGGGTAAATTTTTGGAAACATAAAACCCCCCAAGATTAACCTAAACCAAGAAGAAAGAGAAAATCTGAACAGACCAATCAATAATCAAAAAACTTCCAACAAACAAAAGTCCTGAACCAGATGGCATCATCAGTAAATTTTACCAAGCATTCAAAGAAGAATTAACACTATCCTTTTCAAGGTAATCCAAAAATTCAAGAGGAGAAAAAGCTCCCAAGTTCATTTTATGATGCCAGCAATATCCCGATTCCAAAACAAGATAAAGATACTAGAAAAGAGAGAGAGAGAGAGAGAGAGAGAGAGAGAATTATAGGCCAATATCCTTAATAAATATAGATGCAAAAATTCTCAACAAAATATTAGCAAAACTAAATTCAACAATACGTTAAAAATATTATAGAGGACTTCCAGCGAGGATGGAGGCCTAAACAAACATGCTGCATCTCCCTCATGACTAAGAAGGAACACATCTACCTCAAAACTGGAGACAACCAGAAGTTCCAGAAAATCGAGCTGCATGGAAGTCCAACAAACAAAGATATAAAGAAGAAATTCTCATCCAGACGGGTAGGAGGGGCAGAGCTGGGCAGAGAGGAAGTGGTGTGGTGGTGGCAGCAGCAGCCGTAGCAGAGCAAGCAGTGGCAGGGCAGGGGAAAGCACAGCCACATGTTTTAAAAAGTGGGGAGGGACACCTGGGGACCACTCCCAGCACCAGACCAGGCTGTGCAGCTATGGTTCCAGTGCCAGGGAAGATAAAGCCTCATTGCTTCTGACTGTGAAAACCAGTGGGGGTTAGGGCAGAGGAAGAAACTGCCAGTCTCTCAGCAGAGTCTGCTTGTTTAAAGGGCCCCCACAGTCCTAGAGCATCTGCAGATCCACCTACTCTGGGAACGATGGCCAGGGCAACAGATAGAGGGGCATCAGTCCCATACAGAAGTGGGAGAAGTGCCTGGAAAAGGGGTGAGTGCTGGGCAAGTGACATTGTTCCCTCTCAAACAGCCCCCCTCCACATAGAGCACCACAATGTGGTGAAATGTATCGCCTGTACTGACAAATGCCTAAGGCGCCACCCCTTACAATGTAACAGGTGTGACAGGTCTACCTAAGACACAGAGGCAAACAAACACAGGCACCTGTCAAGATGAGGAGACAGAGAAGTATGGCCCAAAAGGGGGAACAGATCAAGGTTCCAGTGGGAAAACTAAGCAACGAGGAGATAGCCAACCTAACAGGCACAGAGTTTAAAACACTGGTGATAAAGATGTTCACAGGCTTGACAGATATGCTTAAGGACGGAAAACACATAAGGGAAGAAGTGAAGACTATGCTAAATGAAACGAAGGAAAATCCACACAAAACCAATGGTGAAGGGAAGAAAACCAGGGTTCAAATCAATGACTTGGAACATAAGGAAAAAATAAACAGTCAACTAGTACAGAATGAGGAAACAAGAATTGAAAAAAAAAATAAGTAGAGGCTTAGGAACGTCTAGGAAAACTTTAAACATCCCAACATCCGAATCATAGGGGTGCCAAAAGGAGAAGAGGAAGAGGAAGAAATTGAAAGCTTATGTGAAAAAATAATAAAGGAAAACTTCCCAAATTTGGCAAAAGAAACAGACATACAAGTTCAGGAAGCACAGAGAGTCCCAAAAAAGCTAGACCCAAAGAGGACCACACCAAGACATATCACAATTAAAATGCCAAAGTTTCAAGATAAAGAGAGAATCTTAAAAGCAGCAAGAGAAAAGCAGAGAGTTACCTACAAAGGGGTGCCTATAAGACTATCAGCTGGTTTCTCAAAAGAAGTTTTGCAGACAAGAAGGAAATGGCAAGAAGTATTCAAAGTGATGAAGAGCAAGGCCCTACAACCAAGATTACTCTATCCAGCAAAGCTATCATTTAGAATGGAAGGGCAGAGAAAGTGCTTTTCAGACAAGCTAAAGGTAAAGGAGATCATCATCACCAAGCCATTATTATATGAAATGTTAAAGGAACTTATTTTAGAAAAAGAAGAACAAAACTATGAACATTAAAATGACAACAAACTCACAACTATAAGCAACTGAGTCTAAAAAATAAAAGCATAATCCAACTAAGCAAACCAGAATAGGGACAGAATTATAGGTATGGAAATCATTTGGAGGATTATCAGCAATGAGGAGAAATGGGGATAAATGAGGAAATGGTGCAGGGATTAAGAAGCATGTTTGGCTGGTACAAAATAGACAGGGGGAAGTTAAGAATAGTGTAGGAAAGGGTGAAGCCAAAGAACTTATATGAATGACCCATGGACATGTACTAAGAGGGGTACTGGGAAGAGGGGAGCAAAGGGAAAAAAAATGGAACTACTGTAACAGCATAATCAATAAAATATACTTAAAAAAGAAAGAAAAAGATTATACACCACAATCAAGTAGGATTTATATCTAGGATGCAAGGTTGGATCAATATGTAAGAATCAATTAATATGATATACTACATAAAAAATGAAGGATAAAAATTACATTATTATATCAATAGATTCAGAAAAAGCATTTGAGAAAATTCATTATCCAGTTATAATAAAGAGGTAGTAGATGGAACATACCTCAACATAATTAAGGCCATATATGACAGACCCACAGCTAATATTATACTCAGAGGAGAAAAACTGAAAGCATTTTCCTTATGATCAGGAACAAGACAAGGATGCACACTCTCACTACTTTTATTCAACATAATGTTGGAAGTCCTAGACACAGCAATCAGACAAGAAAAATATATAAAAGGCAACCAAATTGTAAAGAAAGAAGTAAAACTATCATCATTTTCAGGTGACATGATACTGTATATAGAGAACCCTAAACACCGCACCAAAAAACTATTAGAACAGATAAATAAATTCAGTAAAGTAGTAGGATACAAAATAACTATTCAGAAACCAGTTGCAGCCCTGGCTGGTGTGGCTCAGTGGATTGAGTGCCAGCCTGCAAACCAAAGGGTCACAAGTTCAAATACCAGTCAGGGCACATGTCTGGGTTGTGGGCCAGTTCCCTAGTTGGGGGCACGCAAGAAGCAATACACATTGAGTGTTAAACAAAGTCAATATTCAGAAATTGAAGGCATTTTTGTACACCAACAATGAAATATTGGAGGTAGAAACTAGGAAAAAAAAACCCATTTACTATAGCAACAATAAAAATAAAGTTCTTAGGAATAAACTTAACCAAGGAGGTAAAAGACCTGTATCTGGAACACTGAAGAAAAAAAATTAAGGAAAATACAAATAAATGGAAGCACATACTGTGTTCATGGACTGGAAGAATTAACATCATTAAAATGCCCATACTACCCAAAGCACTTTATAGATTCAACACAATCCTTATTAAAATACTAATAACATATTTCACAGACCTAGAACAAATATTTCAAAAACTTATATGGAACTAAAAACGACCCCGAATAGCCTCAACAATCTTGAGAAAGAGGATTAAAGTAGGAGGAATTACAATACCTGATATCAAATTATATTACAAGGCCGCTGTAATCATAACAGTCTGGTACTGTCATAGATCAATGTATAGATACATAGATCAATGAAACAGAAAAGAGAACCCAGAAATAAACCCACACCTATATGGTCAATTAATCCATAACAAAGGAGGCAAGAATATACAATAGGGTAAAGACAGTATCTTCAATAAATAGTGTTTGGAAAACTAGACAGACATGCAAAAGAATATACAAGAATAAATTCAAAGTGTATTAAAGACTTGAATGTAAGACTGGAAACCATAAAAATCCTAGGAAGAAACATAGGCACTGAATTCTTTGACATCGCTCTTAGAACACACATACATATATGATATGTCTCCTTGAGCAAGGGAAACAAAAGAAAGAAATAAAGAATGGGACTATATGAAACTAAAGAGCTTTTGCATAGTGAAGGAAACCATCAACAAAATGAAAAGGCAGCTTACTAACTGGGAGAAGATATTCACCAATGAAACATCCAATAAGAAATTAATATCCAAAATATGTAAAGAACTCATACAGTTTAACACAGACACACCCAAGCAATCCAATTTAAAAAATGGGCAGAGGACCTGAATAGACACTTTTCCAAAGAGGACATGCAGATGGTCGATAGACATATGAAAAGATGCTCAACACCAAAAATCCTCAGGGAAATACAAATTAAAACCACAATAAGATCTCACCTCACATCTCTCAGAATGATTATCATCGATAAACTAACAAATAAAAAGTGCTGGTGAAGCTGTGGAGAAAAGCGAACCATTATGCACTGTTGATGGTTTTGTGAAGTGGTGCAGCCACTATAGAAAACAATATAGAGGTTCGTCAAAAAATTAAAAATAGAACTACCAAATGACACAGCAATTCCACTTCTGGGTTTTTATTTAAAGAAATGCAAAACATTAATTTGAAAAGATATGTACCCCTATGTTCATGGCAGCATTATTTATTAGAGCTAAAGTATGAAAACAACCTAAGTGTCCATCAATAGATGAATGGACAAAGAAGCTGTGGCACGTATATACAATGGACTATTACTTAGTCACACACAAGAATGAAATATTGCCTTTTATGACAACATGAATAGACCTAGAGGGTATTATGCCAAGTAAAATAACTCTGACAGAGAAAGGCAAATATCATATGATTCCACTTATATGTGGAATCTAAAAACCAAAGTAAATCAATAACAACAACAACAAATCAGTAATAAACTCATAGAACAAACTAATGGTTACCAGATATGAGAGTTGTGTGGGCTGGGTGAAGAAGGTGAAGGGATTAAGAATTAAAATTGCCAATTACAAAATAGTCACAGGAAATTAAAGTACAGCATATGGAATATAGTCAATAATATTGTAATAACTATGCACAGTGTCAGGTGGGTGCTACACTTATTGAAGGGAACACTTTTTATGTTATACAAATGTTTAAGCACCATGCTGTACACCTAAACTAATACTGAATGCCAACTGCAATTGAAAAATAAATAAATACATAAAATAAAAAATAAAATCAACCTTATAGGAATTCTGTGATGATTAATGAGTACTTAGAACATAGTATTGCTACATAAATGTGCCATTATCATCACACTATCTGGACTTTACCCTCATTTTTCAGAGCTGGTATGGCACTTTTGCTGTATCCCTTCCCATTTCCCACCACTACCATCACCTCCTCCTCCTTTCTTCTTCCCTGCTTCTGTTCAGTCCCATGACAAACCTGGAGAGGTATGTTCCACGCCAAGTAGACCATGTCTTTGTACTCATCCATCCACATATCAGCCACTCTGAGAGCATTGCGCTTCAAGGCAGAAAGCAGATCCAAGGCATAGGGCTTGTGGTGCCTCTCGAGGTGAGCAATCCGGGAGCAGGGCAAGACCTCAATTCTACCTCCACACTGCCACACCTGCAAGAGAAGAGGGGAATAAAATCATCTGGACAGGCTTGGCCCCGTGGCCAGTAAGTGGCATAGCTTTTATGATACCCAGAGACCAACATTTTGGAACCATTCTAAAAGAAGATAAATTCAGTCCTCCCACTCCCATCACTATGTTGCCTCCCAACTCACTTATCTAAAGCAACCTTCCTTAGAAATTTACCAAACTTCTCTCCTGTCATTCAGACAGTTCCAGAAATCCTACCCACTTCAGCAAGTCTTCCAGAACAAAACAAAGGAAGGTCTCGTCCCTGCACTTTTATCCCCAAGGAAAGTGCCAGTGTCCAGAGAGGCACCATACCCTGAGCTAATCCCACCGCAGTTAGCGTCCCATGACCCCTCTCTGTCCTACATGCCAAATATAAGGTGATGTGTGGGACAGACTCTCAGGTGGACCTCTGGTCCCTGCCTCCTGGTCTTCACTACTCCCTTCCCTAATCCCCTGCCCCTGAATGTGGGCTTGTGATCTTCCAACCAATAGGATATAGCAAAGGTGATAGTACATGCACAATTACATGTGTGTTATTACATTACATAAGGTTATGTGTCCATCTTGCTAGGAGATGCACTCTCTTTCTGGCTTTGAAGAAACAAGCCACGATGCTGTGAGCCACGACATGGAGAGTGCAAGAAACGAAGGGCAGCTTCCAACTGATAGCCAGCCAAAACCTGAATGCCTCCTCTGTCTGGGAGACTTCATGGAACTGAATGCAGCCAACAACAACATGAGCACAGAAGCAGCTTCTTTAGTCAGTCCTAGATGAGAACCCAACCCTGGCCAACACCTTGCCTGCAACCTTGCAGTTTGACAAGTGGGACAGGGAAATGGAAACAGGAAGAGGCAGCCTAGATTCAGAAAGAGAGAGCAGAAGAAAGGACCAGGAATTCAGAACTGGGAAGAAGGGCTCTGGGTCCTAAGTTGGGAACTGGGGTTCCAGCCAAATTCATGGGAAGCTCTGGAAGGTAGAACATCCCAGCAACAATATAGCTCACATCATCTTCACAACTTTGCTAAGTACCATGCATAAAATAATTATTTCTGCATTTATATTTTTTATGCTAGAGACTAGTTGTACTCCCAATATCTAAACCCCCGTACATCTATAGTCATAAAAGAAATAACTGGGCGCATAACCAACTAGCTGAAATCTACATTTCCCAGCCTCTTTTGCATATAGATGTGGCCATATGACCAGTAGTGGCCAATAAAATACAATATATACAACTTGTACATAGAACCCTTAGAAAAAAAGGCATACGCTTTCTTTCCCCTCTCTTTCTCTTCCTACTAACTAGATATGGATGTGATGTTGAGTGCGGCAGGACCAGGAAATGGGAGAGTCTTGGTCCCCATCACCCTGGAGCTGCCATATCAATCCTGATCTCCTGATGGTCAAACAGTATGGAAGAGGGAAATTAATTTCTACTTTGTTTAAATCTCTGTTATTTTGGAATCTGTTCCAGAAGCCAAACAAGAATTCTAATTTATATCTTAATAAAATCATGTCAAGTTATTTATTACATTTTAGCCACACAATCACTCTCACAAGGTAGTAAAAACAAGAACACTTCTCTTCATTTCAGAAACAGGACACCTGGAGATCCGGTTAAGATGGCAGTGTAGGCAGACATGGCTCGCCTCTTCGCACAACCGCATCAAAATTACAAGTAAAATATAGAACAACCACCAGCCAGAACTGTCAGAGATCAAGTTGAATGGAAGTCTGACAACAAAAGAATTAAATAAACTACATCCATCAAGTCAGCAGGAGGGGTGCAGACACAGAATAGACTGTTCTCTCACCCATGTGTGGTAGACAAAAATTTGGGAGGGATATCTTGGGATACCAGGCCCCCAGTCCACGGTTCCAGTGCCAGGAAGATAAGTCCCCACAACTTCTGGCTGAAAAAAACAGCGAGTATTGAGTTGGCAGAACAAACTGTTGGAACCCCAAGCGGTTCCTCTTAAAGAACCCACACATGGACTCACCTACTCAGACTCACTCCCCCTGAGCTCCAGCACCAGGGGAGCAGCTTGAAAGGCAGCAGTAGTACACAGGGAGGAACTGAAGTGTCTGGCTCAAGGCAAGCAGAGGCCATTGTCTCTTTTCTAAACCCTCCCCACACAGAGGTGGCAAACTGGAACCATATCTGAGACTCCATCAACCTGACTTACACTGTTTGACAGTGCCTTGGAGATCCCCAGAGCTGCCACCCTACCCAGCTTACAGGCCCACTCAAGCTGCTTTTCCATATGAATGGCTGGTCTTGGCTCATGCATCACAACTTTCTAAATCCTCTCAAATAAGTAATATCTGGTCTCAGTTAGCTCCAGGCTGGGCACTACCAGCAGATAGCTCAGATTCACAGCTTTGTTTCACCCGTGAATCTCTAAGCCCAGCACAAGTAGCAGCCATCTCAGATTGCTTTAGAGCTTAGGAAGGGTGCCCCAGGCAAAACACAGGTGGGGGCTGACTTTGGCCTGCACCACTAGGGAAATCCCAGGGCCAACACACCCAGTGGACAGCTATAGACCACGTCGAAGCACCACCACCCTGCCCCTGCACAGCTGATCCTCCACGGAGGGTGGAGATTGGCAGTGGTCACAGCCAGTCCTTGTAGCTGACTGGCCAGGGTAAATCTGTCCCATTGACCTGCCAACAGTAACTAAGGCTCAACTACAAGAGGAGAGTGTACTCAGCCCACACGAAGGGCACACCTTGAGTATCCAGCTTGGGTGATAGGGGGGTTGTGGCACTGGACCCTACAGGACCCCTACTACATTAGACCATACCACCAAGACACAGAGTCAAAGCAGCTCTACCCAATACACAGAACAAACACAGGGAGGCTGCCAAATTGAGGAGGCAAAGAAATATGGCCCAAATGAAAGAACAGAATAAAACCCTAGAAAAAGAACAAAGCAAAATGGAGATAGCCAACCTATCAGATGCAGAGTTCAAAATACTGGTGATCAAGATGTTCGGAGAAATGACTGAGTATGGCAAAAAATAAAAATAAAGAAAAAAGTGAAGGCTATACGAAGTGAACTAGAGAAAAATATACAGGGAACCAACAGTGATGGAAAGGAAGCTGGGATTCAAATCTATGATTTTAAACAAAAGAAAGAAAGAAACATTCACCTGGAACAGAAAGAAGAAGCAAGAATTGAAAAGAAAAATGAGGAGAGACTTAGGAACCTCTGGGACCACTTTAAACATACCAACATTTGAATCACAAGAGTGCCAGAAGGATAAGAGGAAGAGCAAGAAATTGAAAACTTATTTGAGAAAAAAAAAAAAAAGAAAGAGAACTTCCCTAATTTGGTGAAGGAAATAGACATACAAGTCCAGGAAGTACCAAGAGTCCCAAACAAGTTGGACCCAAAGAGGACCACACCAACACACATCATAATTAAAATGCTAAAAGTTAAAGATAAAGAGAGAATCTTAGAAGCAGTAAGAGAAAAGAAGAGAGTCACCTACAAAGGAGTTCCCATAAGACTTTGCAGGCAAGAAGGACTGACAAGACATATTCAAAGTGATGAAGAGCAAGGATCTACAATCTAAATTACTACTCTATCCAGCAAAGCTATCACTTAGAATGGAAGGGCAGATAAAGTGCTTCCCAGACAAGGTAAAACTAAAGGAGTTCATCATCACCAAGCCATTATTATATGAAATGTTGAAAGAACTTATTTTTAAAAAATAAGATGAAAACTATGAACATTAAAATGACAACAAACTCACAACTATCAACAACTTAATCTAAAAAACAAAAACAAAAACAAACTAAGCAAACAACCAGAACAGGATCATAAGTATGGGGATCATTTGGAGGGTTATCAGCTGGGCGGGGGGAGGGGAAAAATGGGGAAATGATACAGGGATCAAGAAGCATAATTGGTAGGAACAAAATAGACAGGGAGGTGTTAAGAATAGTTTAGGGAAGGGTGAAGCCAAAGAACTTATATGCACAACCCATGGACATGGACTAAGGGGGGTGAGATTGCTGGAGGAAAGGGGCATTTTGGGAAGAGGGGTAAAGGGAAAAAAATGGGGACAACTATAACAGCATAATCAATAAAATATACTTTAAAAAAAAGAAATAGGAAAGGTGATCAATACTCAAAGGCAAAAAAAATAGTTCTCTGCCAAAAAATGGTTGTGGCTTAACAGACAACTCAGACATGGACTCTAACTTTACTTGTTAACCTATAAATGTGGGGTCCTGGTTGGGTCCTAAGTGGGTACAATATGCGGCCATTAGCCTCATTTGGAAAGAAACTGAAGGCAGCAGGCTGGAATAAACTTTATACAGGAAATTGTCTTGTTCCTCCAGAAACCACAATGGACCAGAAGTCGCCTGGTCTCAGGCATAGAATTTTGGAGCTGGGAAGGTGGGGAGCCATTTTATAGAAGCTCAGTCCACAGGGAGTTAGCAGAACCAGGATTAGAACCTAGGTCCAGCATTTGTTACACCAGCCTGACATCCTTATTAACTATTTATCAAGTGGAAGTCATGTGTCATTTATCATGCTAGATTTTTAAAAAATTAATTTTAAACAAAGAAAGAGAAACATCAACTTGTTTTTCCACTTATTTATGCAATCATTGGTTGTTTCTTATATGTTCCCTGACTGGGGATCAAACCCACAACCTTGGTGTATCAGCACTACACTCTAATTGAGTGATCTACCTGGCCAGGGCCTCAAGCTAGGTTCTTGATGTAGCAGGTATGGCTTAGAAAGCTTGTATGTTGCCCAGGATAACACAAACTTTGTAATGGAAAGGTAGGATTTAGACTTAATATTTGGAGTCCAATACCTGTGTAATTTTCACTACTTTTGTGTACCCTTTTTTAAAAGTTCAGCCTTAGGCTCTGGCTGTGTGGTTTGGTTAATTGGAGCTTTGTCCTATGCACCAAAAGCTGTCGGTTTGATCCTTGGTCTAGGCACATACCTAGGTTTCAGGTTCAATTCCCAATCAGGGTGCATACAGAAGGCAACCAAAACTAAAATCTCCTTCCCTTCCCTTCTCTTCCCTTCCCTTCCCTTCCCTTCCCTTCCCTTCTCTCTCTCTCCCCCTTAAACACACACACACACTTGCTCTTTCTCTAAAATCAATAAACATGTCCTTGGGTGAGAATGAAAGAAAAAAAAAAAGGTCAGACTTAGGCTGGAAAATGAAGGAGGGAAAACTAACAGGAACAGACACAAACCCAAGAGTCAGGGACTTTTTAAAGAAGGCCTGTAGATTATACAGAAGAGGCAAAACAATCCTATGGAAGAAATATATTATATATAAAACCTGTTCCAAACTGATCATGATGGGTTGAACTTATTGGCCCTAGCTCTTCGTGGCTTCATTGTAGACAGAAGATACTCGCCATTCATTGACTTTGGGCTTGGCTGTAAGATGTACTTTGACAAATTGGATAGGGCAGAAAAAAATAATACACTAGTTACATACTGAGGCCTTAAGAGCTGCCCCATCAAACTCCAGCTGGACCTGCAGATCTCTGAAAATAAATTGTTTTCTTTTTTTTTTTAAGTCACTGAGTTTGGGGTGCTGGTTACCCAGCATTTCTGTCGCAATAGCTAACTGATACACTGATGCAATATGAATTTCCACTTAGAATTTCTCCAATCATTTTAGTTTGTACCCTGAATTCCCTAATAAAGCACAATAATTCAGGATGTTCACTTGACCTGAGAAAGCATGAGAAGCTGTCAGAGGCAGAGAAAAGGCATCAGAGAGAAGCCAGTGCACAAAAAGTTGGTCAGAACTAGAAATGGTTTGAGGATTTTATTGCGGTAGAACCCATCACTGGCTGTTTTCCTAGACTAGACTACATCTCTGCATGAACTTAGGTCATCATGTCAGCTGCTCTAGCTGTGCGTTCGGGAACAATTTTGGCTGCCCACACATCTGTAAGCCCTGGTCCTTCTGCCCAGTTTCTCTTTGGTATTATAGAGAGTTGTCTGCCACCAAGTTGTTTTATTCTAGGAGGTGCTTAAAAAAATGCCTGGATTCCTCAAGAGAAATAGGGACACCATCTGCTGAGCCTCAGTTCTACCCCTTCCCCCAGATTACATAAACCTACACCAAAGAACTGCACTCCTCAAGTCCTATTGCCTCTCTCTAGTGACCTAGAAACACCAGGATTTGTCCACCTCTTGAGACAATGACATTCAGCATTGTTCCAAGATTTCAGTGATCTCACCATCCTCCTTTATTTCTCTCTGTTTTGTCCCAAAAAAGAATGGAAATGTACCCACCCTCAGGCTAAGTTCCACATTCTCTCCTCCATAGACCAGCATCCCACCATCCACAGATCCAATCTCTCCCAGGAAGAGCCTGTTGGCAGCCAGGATGCCCATGATGGAAGGACTCCTGTGGAGCACAAAGGAAGAGTTACTAACCTCTCAGTAACAGGTGGGTTAGGATGGAGGTGAGGGTAGGAAGCACAGTGATGGTTCGGCCTTTGAAACTCAATCCGAGCCCCTATCCTGTAGGATTTCCTGCACCCTCCACCTGGACTGAGTGTGTGTAGCTCTTCCTCACGCCCTGTTGTTGTCATAACCCTTCTCAAATTCTACTAAAGGTACATCTTTTTCATCTTGGAATGCCTACTTCATAGCCTGATAAATGCCTAAAATGACTCAAATGTTTTCTAAAACATTATAAACTTTGCCTTTATTTTGCTTGAATGCCCTAAAATAGCACTATATGTCTATGACTTGTTACTTGGGATCAGTGGGGCTTTTTTGTTTGTTTGTTTGTTTGTTTGTTTTTTGGTCATCCCCTGTCCCTAATCCCTCCCACCCTTCTTTCATTGCTACCACCACACACCACTTATGCCTGACTTCCTATGTGCTAACCAAGTTCTTGAGCCCTCTCAGACTTACTTCACTGGAGCAGTGACATCATTCAGATCAACCCAGGCCTTTGGCAGTAAATCGTAGCGGCACCAGAGTTCCCAGTTAAATCCATCAACTGCCAGTTCATACTTAGTCAGTTCAAAGGTGTCATAATGAATTTTATCAAACACAGGAGACACAATCACAGTGTGGTCTTCCTGAATCCGAGCTAAGATGGGCTCTGCCCTAGAAAAACAGTGTGTAACAAACCTAGGTTGGATATGAGGGAAAGCAGCAGAAGCAAGAAGACAAAGCCGGCCCAAGCATCGTGCCCTGACTTTGAGTACCTTCTTCATTTAGGCTGTGCTGGCTGGCAAGAAGAACTCTCCAGAGTCCAGAAAAGCTCTGCATCTTTTGAGATAGCTGGAGATGCTAGAAGCTGACCCAAGCCAAAAGCATATTTGAAATTAGCACCCAAATACTACCCCTAAGCCACTGTGAACCAGGACCATCACTATTCTGTCTGAATTTACATTATCTCTTGGGTCTCCCCATTTCCAATATGATGTCTCATTACTATCTGATTTTCTACATTCTCCAGAGAATACAGCTCTCTTTGTATCATGTAATTTCAGGGCTAAGAAAACCTTAGGAATTACCAAAATATAATCTATTCATTTTACAAACAAGGACATAAATATTAAGTTAGGTGAAGACAATTGTTTTTTCTCCAGCCCTAGATTACTATCCTTAGCCAATCAAAATCCTTGAGTAAAAGCATCTCATCTTAGTATCTTCCCTTCGTTGAAGGTCTGGTGTTAACATTCCCTATTTCCACGCTATCCTATCTTGTATTCGGCATGTACAATATCTCCTTTCTTTCCTTTTTCAGAGGAAGAAATCTCCTGGAGCCTTACCAGCCAACGTTCACTTCAACATGGGCATCCAAGATGGCAACCACCTCAGCCGTGGCCACTTTCCAGCCAGTGTTCCGTGCCTGAGCAAGACCTTTTCTCCTTGTGTGCCGGACTGTTTTCAGTAGTCCTGGATACTTCCGGTTGTAAAGCTTAATATTCTCATCCAAGTTTGCCTTTAGTTCTCCTACAATGAAATGCACATCTATAGAAATTCTGGGCGCAATAATCAATTTGGTACAGAAATTTTATACTATTATACATATAGTAGTTGTTGAACTGCTTCCAATTTGGATAAGCAATTCTACAATCTTGACTGTTTCCCCTGCAAGTACATCTCCTCTCCCCTCTATCCTCAGGCTTAATAGTACCATTCCTAATCTCCTTTCCCTCAAAGTTAGAATAATAACACGGCTTACTATATGCCAGACATTGTTATACAAGCTTTGTGTATATTGAGAAATTTTACCAAGAATGAGTAGGACAGACCTGACCTAACTAAGGGAGAAGTGCTGATGGTCATACACTGCAGACAGCTTGCAACATCTTCTCCACAGCTAAACACTCAAGATTTTCTAGAAAATACATAAACAACTTAAATTGTTTTGTCATGTGTTAGCTACTCTTATTTGGCCTACTCAAGGACCAACTGAGACATGATGCCCAGATTAAGCTGTTTTCCAACCCTTAGCTAATGAATTTATCCCCAAAATTATACAAACAAGATTCACTATTCCCAGATTACTTACAGGTATTTTCTTCCCTCTCTCTCCTCTCTTTTATAAAGCCTGTCCATGCATTTGTTCTTTAGCTGAGTCTACCAGTTGAACTTATCATATGTATGAAAACAACTTGGATTCAAATTACTAAGCAGTGTTTAAAGTATCTAACCAAAGGACTCCCTGATAATATTAATTCATTTAATTCTCAAAGTCCTATGAAGAAGGCATGTCCCTATCCCCACTTTGCAGATGAAAAAAACTGATTCACAGAGAGGTTAAGATACTTGTTTAAGTTACATATGTAGTAAGTGGCACACCCCATGATATGTTTAACCACCAAGTCATGCTGCCTCAAGAATTGCATATCTACTTGATTGGGTTTGTCACTATTTTCTTCCCTCTCCCTTCCCTGACCCCTACTCCCTGTGACTGAGAGATGAGATACTTTCTGGTTCCTTTCCCAGAGAAAGAGTAGATTTGTGAGTCCTGGAGTGGCCAAGACCTGGAATCAATACTGACATGACTATGGTCCTAAAATTTTCACCCATTTTTGAACTTCCCCTGTTGCGCTCCAGGGTGACTGACTTAATTATTGAAGTCATTAGAGGGAGCCAATGGACCTAAAGAATGTTTGCTCCTACTGAAAGAAACAGGGTGGAAACTCCATGCAGTCACTCAGTCACTACTTTTAGAAAGTAATCAGGAGTTGACACATTTTTTTCTTCCTTTGCTGCCACCATAGCATCCGTGAAAAAGCTTGTGGCAAAGCAGGGCAAAAACAAAGGAGCAGTTTCTATAGTTCACCTTTGAGTGCTCCCAGACTGCAGAAGATGGAATCATGAATTCTGCTAATTTTGAACAATTTCTTCAAGAAAGAATTAAAGTGAATAGAAAAGTTGTGACTCTCAGTGGAGGGTTTATAACTATTAAAAGGAACAAGATCAAGATTACCATATTTTCTGAGGTTCCTTTTTCCAAAAAGTATTTGAAATACCTCCCCCAAAATATTTGAAGAATAATCTACATGATTGGTTGCATGTAGTTGCTAACAGTGAAGAGAGTTAGGAATTATGTTAGTGCCAGATAAACCAGAATGAAGAAAGGGAGAAAGATGAGGATCAAAACTCATTTATCTGGAATATTTTGCATGAGTTCTTAATTAAACTTGGAAACCAAAATAGTGGGGGAGGAAGGAGGAAAGGAAAGCAGAAGAGAGAGGAGAGAAGAGAAGAGGAGAAAAAAAAAGAGAAGAGAAAAGAAAAAGAAAGAAAAGAAAAGAAATGAAAAGAAAAAAGGATAGACAAGAAAAGAAAAAAGAAGGGATTGTCATAGACCCTGGATAACTAGACTGTAATTTGGGCTCCCTCACTATCTAATTCTGTATCACTTCCCATTTGGGAATCTCTGTTTCCAAAACTCAGAGAAGGTTGAATAACATGTCAGTAGCCTTCTAATTCCAAAATTCTATGAGTTGTAGATTCTGAGCCACCCTCTAAGAAATAATGCCTATAGCCCAGCATAAGAAGTAAACCTATGCTCCGTTCTCAGTCTTATTCTCCAATTGGTAATGCTTCCCACTGCACACACCCACCTCCCAAAAAGCCTTTTATTTCAGGCTGGTCAGCTCAGGGTACTTCTGGTTTCTTCATCTTTGTTCACATTTTTTTTCTCCACTCCCTATGTCCCCCCACCACAACCACTCTTTCTTTGTTTTCTTTGCCTTTTCAAATCTTATCAAATTTCCAAGTCCCAACCCAAGACCTCCTCCCCCAGGGAGCCTTCCTAGGTCATTCCAACCACTTCTCTGGGCTTCCTTGCACTCACTGACAGCTCGCTCAGTTTGACACACTACTTTTCATACACTGTGGTACTTTTTCATAGGTTTGCCTTGCCACATCAATTAAAATGGGAACTTCTTGAAATTACTGCATTCTATTCCATGCCTAATGCCTGGCACATGGTAGAAGCTCAAAAAAATAGTTGTTGATTGTGAAATTTGTCTACTTACATTAAATTAATTTCTGAAAAATTTAGTTTAGCTCTGTTGACACTTGAAACATTTGACTTGATGCAAATTAAGCTTTATCTCTAAGGAAAAATAAGAAGGGGGTATACCTCTAATAGTAGGTTGTGGCATTTCAACAGTTCTACAAATGATACTGAGATAAACAAGGAGTAATAACACTAGCTAACATTTATTGGGAGCAAGCCCTGTTCTGAGGATATTACATGTATTATTTAATCCTCTGAATAGTCCTATCAGGAAGGCACTATTATTTGCCCCATGTCATAGATGAGGAAATGGGGGCATAAAGTAGCTGAGTGACTTACCCTCAAAGTCACATGAATAGTAAGTTTCTCGTGGCATGCATGGTAGAGACTTCCAATTATTTTTCTCAGTTTAATACAAAACAGATTTTTGAGTAATGTTCACTGTAGGCCCAATCTAGCTGATGTTTCCATGGTTAATGACAGAGAAGCTGATTCCTGTCCCAGTGACAACAGTCAAAGAATGATTTACAATTCCCTCTTCTGTGCCCATTCAAATAAACTATCTCTATGGAAACATATGTGAGTTCCCAAGCCAAGTGAGAAGGATGTGTTATGTGATGTGGGCACAGTATAGGACAACAATAGAGGGCTATGTTTGTAATCTTGTATCTTTTTATTTCATTGTTCCACATGAAAAAGTCTTGCATTATTTCTTACCTGCTCCTCATGGATGTGGATTTATGGATTCACTGATTTTTTTTCATAGAAAAAGATACCTTCAGAGGTCCTCCAACTTAGCCCTTGCATTTGCCCCATGAAGAAGCTGAGTCCCAGAGGAATGAGAGGACTTGCCTCAGGTCATCTCAGAGAGCCAGGCAGTGGACCCAGGGTCTCTTCAGGTGTCCAGAACAGAGGTCTTTCTAATTAAGCTCCAATTTCTTACTTGAAAACCAGGCATGCAAGTTTATATTGAGCTCCATCTCCAGAAATGAATGGAGTCAGCCATTCTCTCTCTTTCTCCCTTTTATTTGGGGAGAGAGGCGGTTTGGTGAAATTTTGCTTAGGAATTGTACCTTCTCATTTTTTGTGCATTTATATTGGAAGGACAAAAGAAGACAGTATTTTAAAGCATGAAAAGGCATGTTTTTAGTGTCTGGAAACAAACCAAAAAAAGAAGGTTTAAGAGGTCATTTGTCTCTTCTTCCTGGGTCAAAGTGTCCCTAATTTGAAGCTGCAACAACCTGTCTGGTACTTTAAGATGCTCAGAGAAGGAGCAACTATTCCTCCCATGGGCTCCCATTCCACAGCCCTTATTAGAAATTCCCTCCTTATTGCTAGACCAAATCTCTGGTTTTGTGACTTAATTCTAGTTTCTTTTGTTTGATATCCAAAATTAATAAAACTAAGAGGTAAAACTTGCTGAGAGGTTACTATGTGGTGAATGCTATCCATAAACTATGTATTGTATCAATGAACACAGTGGCTAGGGCTAGGGCTCTAGACACTGAAGTTTATGGTCAAATCTCAATTCTGTCATTTACCAGCTGTTTGATGTTGATCAGGTTCCTTGACCAGACTATGTCTCAGTTTTTTGCATCTGTGAATTGAGCAAAGAAGTGACCCTTCCCCACAGGATGTTTGTGATTGTTAAAGTAGTTAACATAAGTAAGGTGTTCAGAACAAACAATGTTAGCTACTATTATTATCTCATCTAATTCTCATTACAGTCCATGAGATAGTTATTATTACCAAACCCATGTTTTGCAAATAAGAAAACTGGAGCATGGAGAAGTTAAGTTACTCAAGGACACAGAGCATATAAAGGAGGAACTTGGATTCTGAAACCCCAGAAAGTGAGGCCTCAGGTTTACTCGCTCTCTCCCAGTTCTCCACGTGTCCTCCTTGGCCGGGTTAGACTTGAGCGGGGAGGCAGCATGCTGCCAGCAGAAAACATTTCCACTTTATAGAGTCTCATCATTCAAAGCTCCCCTTTTCTCTGGGCTTAAAAACCTGGGAAAATTGTTGTTTTTCTCCTCCTAAGGAATGATTTGAATCCAGTCTTAGTGCCTGAGACTCTCCATTGGGCCCTATTTCACCCCCCAAACCCCGCCCATGGTGCACGGACAAGGCACAGGTGGCTCTGGAGCCACACAGTTCTGGGCCTGTTTCAGCTCCCCTACTGGCTGGCGTTGCGTTCTGGACACACTACACGTTCTCTAGGTCTTCATTTCCTCACCTGTGCAATTGAGATAATGATCCTCTGTCTTGACCTTGTGAAGATTGTGTCCAGTGCAAATAAGGATCAATAAATGACCCCTTTCTTTTCCGTATATGAGGAACCCAAAGTGTCCTAAACTCTACACTAAAATCCCTTTCTAGCCTAGCAGTCAATAAATGGTCGTTTTTACTACTATTCCTTGATCAAGTTGCTCACCATTTGAGCTAAAATCATCCACCAAGATGATCTCCTTCAACAATCGGGAGGGGGTCCGGTTGATGACGGTGGTGATGGCCCGCTGTATAATGGACAAAGCTTCATTCATGAATATGAGAATGACACTGAGGGATGGGAGTTGTGAAGGATATATCTTCTGAAGACACCTATAAGAAAACATATTTTAATAACCAGTTAACTTTTTAAAATTACTTAAACTTCACTATCCAATCCATCATTTCACTATATGTAATGGTATTATAATCAATCAACTCACCATCTCCCCAGGCTCATTAGAAAAGAAAACTCTCTCTTGCTCATCACATTAGCAAGAAGATTTTGTATTTATTTATCCAAAATTCTCCTGTTATGAGAACAAAATCCATTTCTTTTTTATTCATCTTCTGTAGACATTTCCACTTGAACATTCAACATGCCCCAAAAGAAACCCTTAACTCTCCTCCACCCCCAAATTAGCTTCCTTGCCAGAGGCCTTCTTTCTTTCACTGCCATTCACCTTTTCCACATGTTCTTAGACCTCTTGTCATTTCTGACACAGCCTTCTACTTCACCACTATAGAGAGATAGCAAACTGTCCAAAGAATTGTGCTTGACATATTTTTTAAATATCAGAACTTACATTTATTAAATGCTTACCATATGCTAGGCACTGGCTTGCTCTTCTTTTTTTAACATTTTTACTGAGATACACTTTATATGAGATAAAATTTACCTATTTAAAAGCATACGTACGAGTCAGTGTTTTTTTATAATATTCAAAGTTAACCAAACATCACCACTAATTTTAGAACATTTTCATCACACTATAAAGAAACCCCAAAGCCATTCTCAGTCATTCTCCATTTCACCCCAAACCCATTCCACTCCATCCACCTCAGCCAAAGGCAACCACTGATTAGTGGACTTAGTTTCTATCTCTGTAGAATTGCCTGTTCTGAACTTTTTATATAAATGGGAACATACAAGATGTGGTCTTTTGTGCTGGTTTCTTTCACTTGACATAGCATTTTCAAGATGCATCAATTTTACAGCATGTATTGGTACTTTACTGAATTTTGCTGTCAAATAATACTCCATTGCATGAATATGCCACATGCTTATCCATTCATAAGTTATTGGACATATAGGATGTTTCCACTTTTTGGCTATTAATGCTACTGTGAACATTCTTAAGCAAGTTTTTGTGCTGGCATGTTTCTATTTCACTTACAAACACACCTAAGAGTGCAATTGCTAACTCATATGATAATACTATGTTTAACATGTGGACCCCTAAGAAGAAAGATTCATTTGATGTGAACCCAAAGCAGGAATTTACCTGCTGAGATGGACTCCCCATTGTCAATTGAGGGCCCAAATTTTATAACTAATAAGAGCCTAGTGGCCCAGGGGTTTCTTGCATACCCTGTACACTAGGAAGAACCTCAGACTGAACTCTCGGCTTCCGGCTTCCGCACAATGCCCAGCTTGTTTATACCATTTGAGTCAACTACTGCAGGGAAGGAAACCCTGGTCTAATCTTCCCACCAACAGAATGAGGCTGGCCCTATCCAATCGGAATTGCACAAGTTGGATACCTCATTCACATAAAATGGGCCTAATTAAGAGCCTGGGTAGGAACTTTTGTTATAAAAGGCACTTGCGTTCTATTCTTTATTACAGTCTAAAATTAATTATGGTCTAAAAACAGTTTGATGAACTGCCATACTGTTTTCCAAAGTAATAAATGAGCATTAAAATTTCTCCACATCCTGAACATTTGTCATTTTCTGTCATTTTGGTGATAATCATCCCAATGGGTGTGAAGTATTATTTCACTGTGGTTTTGATTTCCATTTCCCTAATAACTAACGATGTTGAGCAACTTTCATTCCTTGTTAGCTATTTGCATATGTTCTTTGGAACAATGTCTAAGTCCTTCATTTAATTTAAATTTAGATATTTCTCTTTTTATGGTTGAATTGTATGAGCTATTTATGTATTCTAGATTCAAATACCTTATTGGATATTTGGCTTGCAAATATTTCTCCCATTCTATGAGTTGTTTTTTTACTTTTTGATTATATTATTTGCAGCAAAATATTTTTTTAGCTTTTTAAAAAATATTTTACTTATTTATTTTTAGAAAGAGGGGAAGGAAGGGAGAAAGAGAGGTAAAGAAACATCAATGTGTGGTTGCCTCTTGTGTACCCTCAACTAGGGACTGGCCTGCAACCCATTATGTGCCCTGACTGGGAACTGAACCAGCAACCCTTTGTTTTGCTAGCTGGCACTCAATCTACTGAGCCACACCAGCCAGGGCTATTCTTTTAGTTTTGATGAAGTTCAATTTTTCATCTCCTCTTTTATCTTTTATACTTTTGGTGTCATATCTAAAAACACTGTCTGACCCATGATCAAGATTTTCTTTTATGTTTTCTTCCAAAAGTTTTATCTCTTACATTTACATGTACAATCATTTTGAGTTACTATTTATGTATGTGTGATATAGGATTCCAACTTCATCTTTTTTGTATATAAATCCCCAGTTTTCCCAATAACATTTGTTGAAGAAACTATTAATTCCCCCAGTGGATTGTCTTGGCACCTGAAAAAAAGAAAAACTCTCCTGTTTGTTTCTTTCTCTCTACTCACAGCACTATTCACAGTGAAAACTTTGGTGTCCAGATGTGTGTGGAGTTTCCCATGTCAAAGAATTCCTTGCCACCAATGGGTTGTCCTACAGTTTAACTCAATTCTGACACTGTCTACTGAAGTTATCAGATCTCACAGGTTAATAGCTCAGGACCACAAGACTGCCACCTTCACTCACTCGAGAGGCCAATCACAACAAGTCCAGGTTGTTACTTGTGCTTCTTACCTACTAGCTATAAATTCCCATGACCTCCTGCTTCGATTAGGTTAATTTGCCAGAGGGGCTCACAGAACTCAGGAAATCAGATTACTTACTAGATCACCGGTTTATTACAAAGGATATTAAAAGATATGAATTAAAAGATCATTGTTCATGCAAGCATGTTCCAGTCCACTCATCTTGGCTGCCAGGTTACATGATCATATTAGCAGATTCAGAGAAAGCATCTGACAAAATCCAGTTTCAATTTATGACAAAAAAAAATCACCAAAGTGGGACTAGAGGGAACATACCTCAACATAATAGAGGCCATATATGACAAAACCACAGATAACATTATACTCAATGGGGCAAAAGTAAAAGTGTTTCCTTTCAGATCAGGAATAAGGCAGCAATGTCTATTTTCACCAGTCTTATCAACATACTACTGGAAGTTCTAGATAAAGTAATCAGACAAGAAAAAGAAATAAAAAAGCATTCAAATTGGAAAGGAAGAAGTTAAACTGTCATTATTTATAGATGACATGATACTATAATTTAGAGAACCCTAAATATTCTACCAGAAGACAACTAGAACTGATAAATGAATTCAGTAAAGTAGGAGGATACAAAATAAATATTCAGAAATTACTTTCATTTTTATACACCAATAACAAACCATAAGAAAAAGCAATTCCATTTGTAAGTGCATAAAAAAAGCCTAGGAGTAAATTTAACCAAAGAGGTAAAAGACCTCTACTTGGAAAACTATTAAGATACTGAAGAAAGAAATCAAGAAAGACACAAATAAAAGGAAGCATATACCATGTTCATGGATAAGAAAAATTAAGATCATTAAAATGTCCATACTACTCAAAGAAATATACAGATTCAACACAATTCCTACCAAAATACCAATGGCATTTTCCACAGAAATAGAACAAGTAATCCAAAAATTTATGTGGAACTACAAAAGGCTCCGAACAGCTACAAAATCTTGAGAAAGAAGAACGAAGTTGAAAGTATGACATTACCTGATATCAAGCTACTCTATAAGGCTATAGTAATCAAAACAGCATATACTGGCATAAAAACAGACAATAAAGATCAATGGAACAGAATAGAGAGCTCAGAAATAAACCCAAACCTATATGATCAATTAATGTTTGACAAAGGAGGCAAGAATATACAATGAGGTAAAGACAATCTGTTCAATAAATGATGGTGGGAAAATTGGAGAGATACAAACAAAAACAAATGAAACTAGACCACCTTCTTTACACTTTACACAAGAATAAACACAAAATGGATTAAAGACTTAAATGTTAGACTTAAAACCATAAAAATACTAGAAGAAAATATAGGCAGTAAAATCTCTGCCATTTCTCACAGCAATACTTTTTCTGATGTATCTCCTCAGGCAAGGGAAACAAAAGAAGAAATAAATAAATTGGACTACATCAAAAACAAAAGTTTTGCCATAGCAAAGGAAACCATCAACAAAAGAAAACAAACAAACAAACAAAAACAAAAAAACATACTGAATGGGGAAGATATTTGCCAATGATACATCTGATAAGGGGTTAATGTCCCAATTTTATATAAAAAACTTATAGCACCCAACAGCAGAAAAAAATAAATAATCTAATTAAAAAATGGACCTGAATAGACACTTCTCCAAAGAGGACATACAGATGGACAACAGACATACGAAAAGATGCTCAATGCAAATGAAAACCACAATGAAAAGATTAAGCAGTACAACTTAATTGCAGAAAAGCCAGAGATACAGATTGCACCATGAAGAATATAGTTAATAATGTAAAGAAAATGGGGTATGGGACCAGGTGAGTGCTTGAGGCAGCAAGGGGACCACTCTGTAGAGTACATGGTTTTCTGGCCACTTTGCTGTACACCTGAAATTGGTGCGGAATGGTACTGAATGTAAACTGAGGTTGGAAGTTTAAAAATAAACAAGCCACAATGAGATATCACCTCACACCTGTCAGAATTGCTATCATCAATAAATCAATAAAGAACAAGTGTTGGCAAGGATGAGGAGAAGAAAGACCTCTTGTGTACTGTTGGTGGGAATGCAATTTGGTGCCCCTACTATAAAAAATGGTATGAAGGGTCTTCAAAAAAAAAAAAAAATTAAAAGGAGAATTGCCTTATGACCCAGCTCTATTTGAAGAAACTCAAAACATCAATTTAAAAGAAGATATGCACACTTGTGTTCATTGCAGCATCATTTACAATAACCAAGATATGGAAGCAACTCAACTGTCTATCAACAGACAAATGGATAAAAAAATAAAGGTGGCACATATATACAATGGAATGTTACTTAATCATAAGAAATAATTAAATCTTATTGTTTGTAACGGCATGGATGGATCTATAAGGTATTATACTGAGTGAAATAAGTCAGTCAGAGGAAGACAAATACCATATGATTTCACTTAGATGTGAAGTCTAAAGAAGAAAATAAATATACAAACAAAACAGAAATAAACTCATAGATGGTGGTCGCTGGAAGGGAAAAGGGTTATAGGATTGGGTGAAGAGGTTGAAGGGATTAAGAAGTACAAATTGGGCTCTGGCCGGGTGACTCAGTTGGTTGAAGCTTCATCCATACACCAAAAGTTTGTGGGTTTGATTCCCAGTCAGGGCACATACCTAGGTTGCGAGTTCTACCCCTGGTCGGGGTGTGTATAAAAGGCAACCAATCAATGTTTCTCTCCCACATCGATGTCTCTTTCTCTCTCTTTCTCTCCTTCTCTCCCTCCCCCCAATCCTTTCTCTCTCTCTAAAATCAATAAACATATATCCTTGGGTGAGGATTAAAGAAAAAATATATAAGTACAAATGGTAGTTACAAAATAATCACAGGGACATAAAGTACAGCATAGAGAATATAGTCAATAATGTTGTAATAACTATGTATGGTGCCAGATGGATACTGGATATCGGGGGCGGGGGACACTTTGTAAAATATCTATTTATCTAACCACTATGCTGTATACCTGAAACTAATACAAAATATCTAACGTAAACTGTAATTGAAAAATAAAATAATACAAGAAACAGGAATTCTGCTCAGTCAGCCTGCCAGAACTCCCTAAACCCTGAACCCTTCCCCACCAGTTTCCCACTCCTCCTACTATTTTTTCAATCCTTGACTTTTCACTGCTCCCACAGCTCATCCCCAAATTAAGGTGTGATCCCTAGAAAGCCCAACCTTGGCCCATCCTACCTGGAATGCCGTGTGTCTGGGATGGAACGATTTAGGGGCAGCTGGTCACTGAGGTAAACATTGTAACCAAACTTCTGGAAGAGGTCCTGGGCCTTTTTCTGCTGGGCCTCGGAAAGATCCTCACCCCACTGCTTGAAGAGCGCTGAGCCAGGGAAGAGTTTCTCTCTGGGTTTGTTTTTCTTTGTCTCACTTGCCTTGGCTTCCACAGCCTTTCCTACAGGATGCTGTTCATCTTTCACCCTCTTCAGAGTGTTGTCCACATTTTCTTGTTCCTTCATAGCCAATTTCACACTTTCTTCTGCAAATGAGAGGCAGGGGAAAAAACCATTTCAGTCAATTCATTGATGTGTTTTCTTCTCCCAATTCTAAAATTTATAAGCTCTCGTCCCAGAGGATGCAATGTATCACAGGAACTGTCAGAGTCACGCAGGCTGTCCTGGCAAGGCATGCAGTACAACACACCTGTCCTTTCAGCTCTATCAGAACTTAGCTATCCTGAGTCCCACACCTTCAAAGTTCCCGCAGAGCTGTGATCTGAGAAACACAATGACAATAGCTAATGTTTTTCAGAATAAGACTCAAGAACCACTTACATCAGAATCACCTGTTGGATTATTTTAAAATGTAGATATCCAGACTTATCCCCAAATCAAATAAATCAGATACTTAGGGTCAGATAGGGGTAGGAGAAGATGCCAGAATCTGCACTTCTAACAAAATCAATGAGTAAGTCTTTTGTACAATAAAATTTGAGAAGCACTGTACTACACTATCAGTAGCAACCCCTTCCTAACTGCATGACCTTGGCCATGGTATTTCTCTTCTCAGTGCCATGGATTTACCAAGTACCTCAGAGAGGTGCTGTGATAACTATATGGATTAATACCTATGAAGTGCTTATGACAGCGCCTGGCACCCAATCAAGTTTGGCTATTATTCTGTTTTCTCTGGTTTGTCTGTTTCCTCTGTTCGGGATGGGAGACGGGGGACGGGTAAGGAAAGGTATCAAGAAGAGTGGAAAACTCAAAATTATGTTAAGAAATGGGAGTGAGAACTGATTTGTGAAACACAGAAGCACTGAGGGTCTAGGAGAGGACTGGCTGAGGTGTGACTGTGAATTTGAAGTGACTCATTATGGGAATTTTTCAAGCAGTGGTCAGCACTTGGGTGAAGGCACAGAGAATATGGGCAATTGATTTTACATGATGTTGGGGGGTTCTTAGGAGAGTACAAGAGAACAGGTGTGCAATGGAATTGCGGATCATGGCAAGAGAAACGTTGGAGAAAAACTGAATAAGTATGCTGTCGAGTCAGTAGGTTGTGATCAGCAAAGCACGGCATGAATTTGTCATTTCACAGGTGAGCAGTTCTGAATGATGACAAAGTCCCAAATACACCGTAGAAGTGTGAGGTGGGATGAAGGTAATGGACTGCACAGGTGGGAAGGCCGAGGTGTTGAATAGGTCATGCACGGGGCACTGCTTGGCTTAGGGTGACAGCAGGATTTGGGGCAGAGACAGACACTGTGAACCAGGAGCCACTGCAAAGTCTGTAATGAGTGAGAAAACTTGGCCGGGAGGTCAACAGAAGAAACCTCAGAGGGCAGCCAGGTTTACATAATAAAGTAAAGAGCTATTACCACAGCTGTCTGATTCCTTTTTGCAATCGCGCCAAACCTGTTAAATTTTCCCAGGCCTAACATTGATTATGACGCTCCTCAGCATTAAATGCCCAAATAGTAATCAAGATATTCCACCACTTAGTTCCCCACTAATCATCCCTTAAACCTACACTAAATTAACAACCAGGCTGACAGGATCACCTCAAGGCCATGCAGTGCATTCTTGCAAGTTAAAAGAATCACGCCTTTGTCAGATAATTGCAGTCCAGACACACCAGCTTGGCCAGTGGACAGTCTCATTTTGTGATACAGCCTCAGGCCACAGCACACGGTTTGTGAGCACCTCATGGGCTGAATTTCAGCTACATAAACAGTCCCTTAAAGGGAAGCAGGAAAGGCCTGCAACTGGGAGGAGGGCGTGTTTGGAAGGTGGCATAAAGCTGGCCCAAGGAGTAGCAGAATCAATTATAAGTGCTTAAGGCAAAAAAAGGAGAGTCAAAGCAAACTCAGAAAGAAAAACAAATGGTGGGCTTTTCAAAGACGGCTCACGTGACTACCCTGCATATTTGCTCAAGTAGAAAAAAAAAGTGAGAGCAGAAATGTCAAAGTATTCCAAATTGAATAGTGTTTTTATTCAAACTCTTCTGTACTAAATATACGGGGTCACAAGGTAGCCTTGAGTTCTCTGTTCCTTTAAATTCCCCTATGTTCCTCTTTGAGGGATATCTGATTTTTCTCTTTTATTCACTGCTATTCAACACTGCAGGAGAGTGTCTGGACCCAGACACCCTAGAGTCAATTTGAGGATATAAGTGCTGAGTGCAGCAAGACGAATACAGTGTCACTAGATCATTCCCCTGACTTACACTGAAACTTTCCAGGATCCAAAGGGGACACACTCAATGTCATCATTCTGGTGGGGCCTTTAAGACTCCTTGGGGAGAGTCCAGAAAATTGGTCAACAAACCCTCCCGCAATAGAGATATCATTATCGAAACATCTTTGCTTTTGTTCTGTGTGATAGTGTACATAATTTGTGTAAACATCCTTATTGACCTATAATATCCTCCACTCTTCTTGGAAGCAATGAGCAACCAGGATGATTCATAACTGAACATCTTTCAATTTCAGGAAGCACTTCAGGAGAGAAGAGCATTCGTGATCTGGAAACACGGTCCAGAGAATATTTTGAAATTAATATCAGGTGGGAGGAAGCCCCTGACACCACATCATTTTGAAGTGACTAAAATGTGGGGAGCATCAAAAATAACAAGCAAAGGAGGAACTGGTCATTGCAGAAGGAAAGAGAAGTACACCCAATGGCTCCAAATGACGTGTTGAGGCATACTGGGTTCCAGCTGAAGGACAGAATAGCCAGGCTGCAGGTGGAGCTCCTGCTACTTTAAGGCCCAAGATGGCTGAGCCCTGGGGTGGGATGAGTCTTGGTGTGGTCTGGATATTCCACCAAGGAGTGACAGTCACTGCTCAGGTACACAGGCGTCCCCTTGGTGAAGCTCCACTGAGCATATATGCAAGTGAATGGCCAACTCAGTCTATGTGCTCAAAGCCAGGGCTTCAGAGCTGACAATCATCTACTCTCTCACCCTGTATCACTCTTCTCTCCATCCCTGACTGCCTGTCTTCTGTCCTCTGTCCTCTTTTTCCTACACTCATTCATGCATTTACTCAACCATTTAATTTCTATGTGCCAGACACAGGAGATAAAGAGGTAAGACACTCTGAGACATTCATGAAACCAGCCTTTCCAGAAAATTGTACCACAATAAAATATGAGTCCTATTGAGGGAGGATGTTGAAGGTGCTATGGTACTTTATGATTGCTTCTCTCCCCCTCCTACCATCATTTCCGCTTTTCTTTTCTTGTCTCCATTTAAATTCTTTCATTCTCTTGGCCTGGACACTTATTCTTTGCTCCTTTTTTGTCCTCATATCTCTAGTCCTCTCTTGTCCCCTTTTTCTCTCTCCCTTTTCCTGATTTCCTCTCTTCCTTTTTCTCTTCCTGTCTGTCCTTCCATCTATCCCTCTGCCTTGCCCTGAACATGGACAATGCTCAGTTCTCACTTTAAAAGACCTTTTCCTCAACTCCAGCCCCCCGCCTCCATGCACACACCCACACATTTATGCAGTCACTTCCCTGCTTATACATTCAACTCCCTTCAGGGGCATAAGCATTTGAGCTCTGTCATTTTGGATCAAAGGATACATGGCTGCTTCCCCTCACTGGAATCAGATGCTGAGACACATAAAACTTACGAGAGTCAGAACCAGAATCAAAAACAAGACCCAGAATTCATGTGAAGAAGTTTATATTTGGTGGTGACCATGAGGGCATTATGCTAAGAGAAATTAGCCAGTCAGAGAAAGACAAATACCATATGATTTCACTCATATGTGGAATCTAATGAACAAACTGAACTAAAAGGCAAAATAGAGACAAACTCACAGAGAGCAGGATGACAGCTAGTGGAGTGGGGGCAGGTTAGGGGGTGAAGGGACTGAGCAAAAAGGACAAAAGGACTCATGGACATGGACAGCAGTGTGGTGATTGCTGGGGGTGGGGAGTATAATGGAACTAAATGGTAATAGAAGAAGTTCAATAAAAATTAAATCAAAAATAAAATAAAATAAAAATGGGATGGGGAAACAAGCTTATAAATACAGAGAACAGATTAATGGTTGACACAAGCGGGGATGGGGGAGGTAGGCAAACTGGGTGAAAGTGGTCCAAAGGTACAGACTTCCATTTATCAAATAAGTAAGCCATGGGGATATAGTGTACAACATGGAGACTACAACTAATAATACTGTGTTGTATATTTGAAGTTACTAAGAGAGTAGATCTTAAAGGTTCTCATCACAAGGAAAAATTTTTGTTATTATGTATGTTGATGGATATTAACTAGACTTATTTTGATCCCTTCCCAGTAATATTTTACAAATATTGAATCATTACACTATACACCTAAAACTAATGTTATATGATGATTATACCTCAATTTAAAAAAAGAGGTTAAAATTTGACACACATGTTTACACAGCACTTTCTGCATACACTTCACAATCATGTGAGGTCGAGTAGGTACGGTCTCATCATCGCCACTTACTCACCAGGAACCTGAGACTGAGAGAGATAAGCACTTGCTTCAAGTCACACAACCACTGTGGCCATATCAGGATTCCATCTTAAGTCCTCCAACAAGCTCCCAGTAGTTCCTGATAGTAGCTCATAGCAAAATGGAAGAGAGACCTTTGTCCCAGAGATTGTCATCTCTGTTTATCAGCCCTGCCACACGGAGAGCTAAAGGTGGGCTGTGCCTAGATATTCCTAAGCCTCTCAGGGAGTGTTCATCTGAGCCTCAGTCTCCCTGCCTGTATGTATGTGCATGTGATTATAAGTGTGTGCAAGTGTACACATATATACCACTCATCAACACACCCTGCTCTTGTCCCCTTAACTATTTACTCTGATTACCACTAGTTCTCAATGCTTACCACCCATTTGGAGGCATAGAATTCAATGTCAGATACTAAACTGAGCAGCTGAGAGATGAAAATATGACCTCTCAATTATTTTCTTCTCCACTCCCCTTTTTTTCTACGTGTCCCTAAGCACACGCTCAGGCACACACACACACACACACACACACACACACACACACACACAAACACAAACACAATCCCCTCCAAGCCAGTGTTTTTAACTTACTCAGATGTTGGAAATTCAACTCCAAGTGAGAGAGTCTCTTTATCGCTGTCCCATTCCATTCAGATAGAGGCAAACGAAGCTCCTTTTGGACACTAACCAGAATCAACTTTTGTAAAACCAACTTGGTATAAAATACCAGGAGGAGATTACAGGCAATAACCACAGTCAGCCCAATGCAGACAACTTTGCAGACATGTCTCCTGAGCATCATACTCTGTCTCTGGCTCTGCCACTCCCTGTGGGGCTGACTGCTCAGGCAAACTAAGGATCAGAATCATCTGAGGCCGTCTCTGCTGGATGCATAGATGACACCCTGCCTGCTGAACCAGATGTTCTCTGACTGGGAAAGCTGCTACAAGCTGTCTGGCTTCTCCCTGCGCAGTATCAGGTGTGTGGAGTATGTCATGGCAGCCATCCAGTGATTGGCAAGTTACCCGGGCACACCTCGCACTGTGTCAGAGGTCAAATTCAACAAACTTGAGGAGATACTTTCTGCTGGATCCATGGGGAAGCAGGCAGATGAGCTGAAGGTGGCCACCGAAGTGAGCCCCAGGGGATGGCCCTGCTTCACTGATCCCTGCCCGCTGCTCATCGTCTGCACAGCTCTACACACTGAGGTCCTACCTGCTCCAGCTTCCACATCTCACACTCTGTGTTTTGGACAAATTGTCTAATGGTCATCATTGTAGATTAAACACTTGAAATTGTTCCCCAGAGTGGAAAGTTTCAAGTTCTCAGTCTAGTGTTAGGTCCCTCCATAACCGTATTTCCCACCCTGTCCCAGCTTCTGGGACTCTTTACTTGGTCCCCAAATACAACATATGCAGACAAGAGCTGAGGCAGACAGTTAGATTAAAATGAAGAAAAAGCATGTAGAACATTAAATAAATAAATAAATAAATAAATAAATAAGTTTTCAGCCGTCTTTTCCATGCTCTTGCCTACAAATTAGAGTAAAAATACATTTTAAAATTCATAATCACATCCATTTCTCACTCAAAATGGAGTAGGCCACTTATTTCTATTCCTCCCCACTAACAACAACTAAAAACTCTGGATACTACATACAAAACAAACATAAGAAGATTCTGAAAACTGGAGAAAAAAGGGCACATCAGCTAGAGATCACAGGAACACAACAGTGAGCTCCTTGGGTTTTCTTTTTGCCTAACATAACCTAGACTGAATGTTAAATGAGTTGCCAAGCTATAAATGCCAGCTGGTAAAGGCAATAAAAGCTCCCAAGAAAATCCTGTTCTTTCTGGACAAAGGAACAGGAAAAGGGCAGCCTAGCAAGATGGAAAACCTTCAGACAAGAACTATTCCACTCCAGCCAAAGACACTGAAAAACCTGCTGCACTACACCCATCTCATCAACAGAGGCCATGTGGGGAACTTGGAATTCCACCCTCAGCCCCAGCTGTGATGAGGTGCCCCTTCCTTTACTCCCTCTAGGATGGTGACCTAGTGGGAAGCCATAATTTTTATCCTGTCCCCCCATGATGTCAGTAAGGAAACTGTAACAAAGTAGCCCTCCTCTCAGCCAGTTGGTGTCAGCAGAGGCCTAGTGGGGAATCTGAACTTCCTTCCCCACCAGTGGCAAAGGTACCCCCACCCCAAGTGTCAATGGAGATGAAGTGGGAAACCTGAACTTCTATGCCCTGCTGGCAGTTACAAGGTGGCATCTCCCTTTCCCTACCAAAATAGTGTCAGAAAGTCCTGCTAAAAGAGAAGATTTAATTAAGACCCAGAGTCTCATAACATAATACTCAATGTCTAGGATATTATCAAAAATAAATTGACATACCTAGAACTAGGAAAATCTCAACTTGAAGGACAAAGGGCACTCAACAGACCAACACCAATATGACAAAGATGTTGGAATTGTCTAATAAGTTTTTTAAGCAGACATCATAAAAAATGCTTTAACAAGTAGTTATGAACATGCTTGAAACAACTGGAAAGTGTCTCAGCAAAGAAATATAAAAAGTCTGAGGAAAGAAATAGAAAACATAAAAAATAATCAAATGGAAATTTTAGAACTGAAAATACAATAAATAAAAATTTAAAAACACTAGAAAAGCTTCAATAGCATAATGAAGGAGACAGAGACAATAACCATGGAACCTGATTAAAGAAGATAGATCAAACAATAGAAATTATCAACCTGAAAAATAGAACAAGAACAGACTAAAAATATAATAACAGAATCTCAAGAACCTGGCACTATAACAAAAGATTTAGTATTTCATCAGGGTCTCAGAAGGAAAGGAGAAATGTGAGGCTAAACAAGAAATTGAAGAAATAAGTTGGCAAAAGACATAAATCTACGAATTCAAAAAAACTATTTGAATGATAGAGAGAAGATAATGGAGAAACCACACCCTAGAGCAGGCTGACAGTCAATAAGTTTGAGTGCACTAGTCAAAGAGCTGACCTGACATAAAATCAAATTCTAACTTATCTGTCTCTGTATTCTGGTTTTTCTTCAGGTTTCTGATCGGGAATCACAGAAACCAGAAGGAAGTATCAAAACATGAATTTCAAGTGCTAAAAAAATAAAATGGTCAATCCACATTCCTATATCCAACAAAAACATCCCTTAGGAATGAAAGAAATCAAGTCATTCAGAGACAAAAGGAAGTTAAGAGCATTTGTTGTAGCCCTACGCTAAAAGAAAGCCTACACAAAATTTTCAGAATGAACAAATGACAAAAGAAAGAATCTCAGAATGTCCAGAAGAAATTACTGACTAAATACAAAGACTTTTCTTCTCCTTTTGAGTTTTCTAAATTATGTTTGACAGTTGACACAAAAATCACATATCTGATGTGGTTCTCAAAATATGAGAAGAGATATTAAAGACAATTGCAAATAAATGGGAGGCAGTAAAGGGGCTTAAAAGCAGATAAGGTTTCTAAATTTTACCTGAACTAGTAAAATGATGAAACTAGTAGACTGTGTTAAATTGTTTATGTACGGTATAGTGGTGATGGAATAGTGCTTAAGTATTTTGATTGTAGCAGTGGTTACATGAATCCACATGTGTGATAAAACTGCACAGAACTAACTATACACAGTATCAATATCAAATTTCTGCTTTTGTTATTACACTATAGTTATATAAAATATATCCATTATGGGGGAAACTGGATGAAGGCTACACAGCAGTGCCCTGTACTATTTTTGCAAAATTTCAATATTAAAAGTTTTTTTAAGAAAAGCATTATCCCTACCTTAAACAAACTTACGGATGAAATAGATCACTTTATTAAAAACACACAAAATAATAGTGGTCACTGGGGGGAGTGACGGAGGTTGGAGAACTGAGGGATAGAGGTGACAAGTAAACTAACTTTACACTATACAACTTTTCAATATATTTTGTATCATATTATGTGAATTATCTATTTTAAATAAACAGAATAATTTAATAAAAGTTTGCATCATAATCTCAGAAGTTTATTCAGCTAGAGATACCAGCAAGTGTTTCTTTCCCTATAGTCTACACTTGCTCCAAAGGAGCCACTTGAATGTCTGTATAAATGCAAACTACCTTCCCATGCACCAGTCACTGCTCAGAACACTGAGGCAGTGGTCCTCAAATGTCAAGTTTATAAAAATCACCTGGGTAGGTTGGTAAAAAAGAAGATGTCCAGGTCCCAAGCCTAAAGATTCTAATTCTGTAGGTCTAGTATGGAACCTGGACATTTGCATTTCAACAAATGCTTCATATGAATACGTTTACATCTCTGCCCCAGAAAGCTCACAAATCCAAGATAATTCTTACTTCATTTCAGCTGCTCAGGCAGAAGAGGAAATATAAGATAGTTTTTGACCCAGGAAGGAATCATAAAGTAAGATTACCGAGTAAGAAAACTTTCATGTATAACTCACTTTCCCACTAATAATTAAGAGGCATAAACAAATCTCTCCCACCACAGAAACATAAGAAAAGAAATGATACTGAAAAATTGGAGAACATCATAAAAACTTATGCATTTGTACATAAATAAAAGTACAAATTAAAGAGCCAATGGGGCAGACCAACAATAAGATATCAGAGATAGAAACTAGAAAAAAAATCCCATTTTCCCATTTATTATAGCAACAAGAAAAATAAAGTACCTATGAATAAATTTAACCAAAGAGATAAAAGAACTGTTCTTGGAAAACTACAAAACACTGAAGAAATAAATTAAGGAAGATACAAATAAATGGAAGCATATACCATGTTTATGGATGGGAAGACTCAACATCATTAAAATGTCCATACTACTCAAAGCAATTTATAGATTCAATGCAATCCCCATTAAAATACCAGTGACGTACTTCATAGACCTAGAACAAATACTTCAAAAATTTATGTAGAACCAAAAAAGACCCTGAATAGCCACAGTAATTTTGAGACAGAAGAACACAATAGGAGGAATCACAATACCTGACATCAAACTATACTACAAAGCCACTGTAATCAAAACAGCCTGGTACTTGCATAAGAAAAGACATATAGATCAATGGAACAGAATAGAGAGCCCAGAAGTAAACCCAGGTCTATGTGATCAACTAATATTTGACAAAGGGAGAAGGAATATAAAATGGAGTGAGAAAAGCCTCTTCAACAAATGGTGCTGGGAGAACTGGACAGGGATGTGCAAAAAAATGAAACTAGACCACCAACTTACACCACACACCAGAATAAACTCAAGATGGATAAAAGACTTAAATGTAATCCATGACACCATAAAATTCCTAGAGGAAACCATAGGCAGGAAAATGTCAGATATCCCATGTAACAATATTTTCACTGATACATCTCCTAAGGCAAGGGAAATAAAGAAAAAAAAATAAACAAATGGGACTACATCACACTAAGGAGTTTCTGCTCAGCAAAAGAAAACATCAGCAAAATGAAAAGGGAACCAACCATATGGGAAAACACATTTGCCAATGATATCTCAGACAAGGGATTGATCTCCAAAATATATAAAGAACTTACATGTCTCAACACAAAGAAGACAGACAACTCAATTAAAAAATGGGCAAAGGACCTGAACAAACACTTCTCCAAGGAGGACATACAGAGAGTTCATAGGCATATGAAAGAATGCTCAACATCACTAGCCATCAGAGAGATGCAAATAAAAACCACAATGAGATACCACCTCACACCAGTCAGAATGGCCATCATCAACAAATCAACAAACAAGTGCTGGCGAGGATGCGGAGAAAAGGGAACCCTACTGCACTGTTGGCGGGAATGCAGACTGGTGCAGCCACTATAGAAAACAGTATGGAATTTCCTTAAAAAACTAAAACTGGAACTGCCTTTTGAACCAGCGATTCCACTGCTAGGATTATACCTGAAGAATCCTGAAACACCAATTCAAAAGAACCCACACACCCCTATGTTCATAGCAGAGCTGTTTACAATAGCCAAGTGCTGGAAACAGCCTAAGTGCCCATCTGCAGATGAGTGGATCAAAAAACTGTGGTACATTTACACAATGGAGTATTATGCAGCAGAAAGAAAGAAGGAACTCTTGCCATTTGCGACAACATGGATGGAACTAGAGAGAATTATGCTTAGTGAAATAAGCCAGGCAATGAAAGAAAAATACCATATGATATCTCCTGATACAGGAGACTAATGAACAACACAAACAAAAGAACAAAATTGAACAAGGAACAGAGTAACAGTTATCGGGGCGGGGGGGAGTAGGGGAGTAAGTAGGGGAAGGGTTTAGTAAAGGAACTAGTATAAATAACCCATGAACATGGACAATGGGGTGGGGATTAACTGTGGGGTAGCAATAAGGGAAAAAGTGGGACAATTGTAATAGGAAAACAATAAAAATAAAGTTAAAAAAAAAAAAAGAGCCCGTGAGGTAGTCAATACAGTGGATAAAGAGTTAACTTTGAAAAATGGCAAAATAATAAAATTCTCTGCAATTGATTCATCAGGCCTGAGTGCCTACAAAAAAATAGAATTGGCCCAAGGGAAAAAAATTAGCCTGGAAAATAGACGGATAGAGATTGCAGAACAAGACAAGGAAAGAACTGGAACCAGAACCAAATGGTGGGTTTTGTTTTTTTAACCACATCTGGTTGTGAGTTTCATCAGTGACCTAACAATGAAGTCTTGGCCACTACCATCAGGAAAAGAGTAAACACAATTTTTTACAGCCCACACTTATTCATGTAACCGACTTTCATAAACCTTTAAACTCAGTTTTATGAATGTTACCTGATAGATAATGATTTGAAGCACTACCGTATTTACCATATGCCACCTGCCTGCCAACAGGTTAGTTTCCATTTCATTTAAGCATCCCAGTGAGACTTTAAATAATTCAAGGTGAAACTATCAGTTTGAAAGAAAATTGTAAAAAGCACTTAGAAAAAGATACTCTGGAATTGTAGGCAAATAAAGGTTAGTTTGACAAGTTTGAGAGAAGGATACCTCTACTTTATATAAAAATTGCTAAAGAAAAACAACAACAAAAACAGCTGGTAAGAGGCAAAAAAGGACCACAATATTTAAAAATTTTTCTGGAATCAAGTTCTGCTTTCACCTATGTAGGAGCAATCAGAATCAGATTTAGTCTCCTGCCAAAAAAAAAATCCAAACTGCAAAATTAAACAAAAAAGACAACTGTTTTGAGACAATGTGAAACAAAGACTGTGATCCATGAAAGAAGAGAAAAATGAGGTGAGCCCTACACTTACCCAATTCTTTATCTGGGGACAATTTCACAACCATGGCATGGGACGGTGAACCCCAAGCAAAGCACAACAGTCCCACCCACTGAGCTGGTGAGGCAGAGAGCAGAGTTTGGGAGCTGCTAAAGCATCTGGAAATTTCAGTGCAAGGGTAGCAAAGTTAAAGGAACTGCATAGAAAGAGGGTTACCAGAAGTTTTTTTGTTTTTTGTTTTTAATTTATTGATTGTTGTTCTATTACAGTTGTCCCATTTTCTCCTATTGCTTCACTCCCACACTCCCTTCTCCCACAGTCAATCCCCACTCCATTGTCCATGTCCATGGGTCATTTATACTAGTTCCTTGACTAGACCCTTCTCCTTCTTTCCCCATTTTTCCTCCTTCTCCTCCTCCCTGGTCACTGTCAGTCCGTTCCTTGTTTACATGCCTCTGGTTCAATTTCGTTCATTTGTTTGTGTTGTTCATTAGTTTCCTATATTAGGTAATCACATATGGTATTTGTCTTTCGCTGCCTGGCTTATTTCACTAAGCATAATACTCTCCATTTCCATCCATGTTGTCACAAATGGTAGGAGTTCCTTCTTTCTTTCTGCTGCATAGTATTGCATTGCACAAATGTACCACAGTGTTTTGATCCACTCATTTACTGATGGGCACTTAGGCTGTGTCCAGCACTTAACTATTGTAAATAGTGCTGCTATGAACATAGGGGTGCACATGTTCTTCTGAAGTGGTGTTTCAGGATTCTTAGGGTATAATTCCAGCAGTGGGATCACTGGATCAAAATGCAGTTGCAGTTTTAGTTTTTTTGAGGAAACTCCATACTGTTTTCCACAGTGGCTGCACCAGTCTGCCTTCCCACCAGCAATGCACAAGGGTTCCCGTTTCTCCACATATTCACCAGCACATGTTGTTTGTTGATTTGTTGATGATGGCCATTCTGACTGGTGTGAGGTGGCATCTCATTGAGGTTTTAATTTGCATCTCTGTGATTGTTAGTGATGTTGAGGCTTTTTTCATGTGTCTATAGGCCCTCTGTATGTCCTCCTTGGAGAAGTGCTTGTTCAATTCCTTTACCCGTTTTTAAATTGGATTGTCTTCCTGGTGTTTAGTTATATGAGTTCTTTATTTATTTTGGAGATCAAACCCTTGTCTGAGGTATTGTTGGCAAATATGTTTTCCCATATGGCTGGGTCCCTTTTCATTTAGCTGATGTTTTCTTTAGTTGTGCTCTGCTAAGTGAAATAAGCGAGGTGGCGAAAGACAAATACCATATGATCTCATCTATAAGTGGAACCTAATGAACATAACAAACAAATAAGCAAAATAGAACCAGTGACATTTAAATAAGGAACAAACTGACAGTGACCAGAGGGGTGGGGTACGGGGGAATGGGGGAATGAAGGAGATGGCCCTAGTCAAAGAACAAGTATAAAGGAACCATGGACATGAACAACAGGGTGGGGATTGACTGTTGAAGGGGGTGTCGGGGAGAGGCACGGGAGAGCAATGGGGAAAATCTGGAGGGAAAATTGGGGCCACTGTAATTGAACAACAATACAATTTAAAAAAAGAGAAAAAAGAGAATAAAAATGCATCACCAAACCCGAGGTCACTTTGATTTTCTTATCTTCTAGGGTTTTAATTTTACATTTTACAATTAAGTGTATTATGATTCATTTTGAGTTATTCCTTATCACGGATGTAAGATGTGTGTCCAGGTTCATTTTTTTACACATGCATGTCCAGTTGTTCTAGCACCATATGATTTATTGAAAAGAAATATATTTTCTCTGTTTGTTAAAGATTATTTGCATATATATGACTCTGTTCTATTCCCTTAACCTATTTGCCTCTTCTTCTGCCAGTATCACTGTTTTGATTACTGTTGCATTACAGTAATTCCATTATTTTATTTTATTTTATTTCAACACTATTTTGCATGCAACACTATTTTGTATTAGTTTCAGCTGTACAGTACAACAAATAGACAAAGTGTACCTTCCAATAATTCAAGTGTCCACCTGGCACTACAGAGAGTTATTACTATATTGTTGACTATATTCACAATGCTTTGCATTCCTGTGACTATAAATTAGTACTTTTAAAAAAAGTTTTCTTGTATTTTTTCCATAACCATTTAGCCCCCTTACACACACCATCCCCCTTCCCCCACAATCACCACACTGTTGTCCATGTCCACGAGTCCTTTTCCCTTTTTGCTTGATCTTTTATCACCTTTTGTTATAGTAATTCTTAAGGTCGGGTAGTGCCAGTCCTCCCACTTTGTTCTTCAATAGTGTGTTGGGAAAACTGGTTGTTTCGTCTCTCCATATATACTTTAGAATCAGTTCGTTGTTATCCACAGAATAACTTGGTGGAATTTTGGTTGAGATTGCATTAAATCTATACAAGTTGGGAAAAGCTAACACGTTAACAATTAACCATGATCATGGAATATCTCTAAATTTATTCAGTTCTTTGATTACATTCATCAGAGTTTTATAGTTTCCTCATATATATTGTGTACATATTTTATTATACCTAAGTATTTAATTGGGGGGGGAGGGTTCTACAGCAAATGATATTGTGTTGTTTCAAATTTCAATTGTTCTTTGTTGGTATATAGGTATATATTGTTGACGTATATATATATATATATTAGCTTTATATCCTAAGAGCTTGCTATAATAACTTCTTAGCTCCAGTAAGTTTTTGTTGGTTTGGGGTATTTTCTGCAGAGGCAATTATATCATCTATGAACAAATACAGTTCTATTTCTTCCTTCTGAATATGTACTCCTTTTATTTCCTTTTCTTGTCTACACCTTAGCTGGGACTTCCAGTCCAAAGTTAAAAAAAAGTAGTAGTGAGAACACTGTCTTGTTTCTTAGCAGAAAAGCTTCTAGTTTTTCACCAATAAGCATAATGTTAGGTGTAAGAGGTTTGTGTGTGTGTGTGTGTGTGTGTGTGTGTGTGTGTTTGTTTTTGGTAGATTCTTTATTGAATTAGAAACTTTCTCTCTATTCCTAGTCTACTAAGAGTTTTTGTCATAAATGGGTGTTACATTTTGTCATATGCTTTATCTGTATCTATTGATACAATTATGTAGTTTTTCTTATATAGCCTGTTGATGTGATGGATTACATTAAGTATTTATTGAATACCTATAACATGTGAAACATGGTTAACATACACTAAGAAGTATGCTCAGTGGACCTATCAGGGTCCCACAGTAGGCCCAAATCTCAGAAAGAAATCTCAGGTAGAAAAAGATAGTTGTCGTCTCCTCACTGTATTAACTTTATATTGGGTTTTAATGACTTTTCTAACTTAGATTTAAATCCCCAGGGTGAATACTTTGTTTTTTGCTAGTACCCAGTGTGTACTCAGTAATAAAAGTTATTAAAATCAGCCCCTCCATATTGAGCCTGTCAGTTTCAAGGTCCTTTAACCAACCATAACACAAAGGAAGTGTAAAAGATATAAAGTAGATACAGTAATTGATGTAGTCTTTTTAGGAGCACCCTTTAGATCTTGCAAGCCACTGTATTCTTTTATCTTAGGAGAGTTTTTACATAAAATACAAATTCTCTTAAAATGTCAAAATTTTGGCTGTGTAATTTAACTTGTCAGAAGCTGCATGCACATCCTATATGTCTACTGAATTTAAGTTAATGATCCCATTAGTCTTCCCTCCTAGCATGGTTCAAAGACGTAATACTGGATAATCACAACTTTAGAACTGAACAATAGTTCTTCCAGTTTCATAAGTCACTTGCTCAAACAGTGAACACACAATGTCATAAGTCAACATGGCGAAGGATGCTCTATGGGGTTTTTAGTTATGAATCTCCAAGAGTTCATGTGATGAACAAAATAGTGTTTAAAGGTCAGTATCAGAGCCCTAACCTATTCTGCCAGGAAATATATATATATCTGTCATATGGATTAGTCAGTTGTAAGAGCAGCAGATAGACTTATCTTTGAAATTTCCAGGACTTGTATAGGCAAAATACTCCCAAACCACTGCTGGGGCTTTCCAACAGGCCTTCAAAGCATTCACTGTAGGAACTTGGCCCATGATAGTAGGCAGGGTGTAGAGGAATTATTTTTACAGCAAATCTACTTTTCAGGAGCAGGCAGAGGGAAGGGTCTTGGGCCAGTGCCCAATCTTAGCCCAAGGGAATCAGTATCGTCCCTGGGTTCTAAGTTAATGCTAACCCAGCCCAAGAAGTTTCTCTGGCTGAAAACACACACAGGCCACTCTCCACATAGTTTTCTATTTGTCCCTAGTGTAACAATAACAATCACAAAAAACACTGTCAGATCCCCTCAGTGGGATCTTGACACAGTCTCAGTTGAGAAACAGTGATGTGTCTGGTCCCTGGTGAATTAGGGTGTCAAGGACCTTCCTCCTTCAAGGTCCCCATGGTGTAAAGCAATGAAGTACCTAAGTCTTCATGGGTCTGTTATTAAGGACTTTCTGGTTCCCAGGAGTCAGCTCCCTTCACAGCCCCTGTCCTAGAGAAAGCTGTTTCTGGCCTGCGGTGGGCATTGAAGTTTAGACCTACTAACACCTCTTAACCTTTTAGCAGCCCCATCTCGGATCTCAGTAGCTAGAACTCCAAATATGAGTTTGAGGTTGCCCCTGGAGCATCCTACCCCTAGCCTAGGGTTTCAAAAGAGCTGTGTTGTTCCCTTCTAAACTCAATTCTGTTGCTTCTCATTTCCTCCAAGGTCTTCATCCATTAAGTACCAAGGTTTATTTCAGGTGTATTTCATTGTATATTGAAAGTACATTTTTAAAAAGTACATTAAACTACAATAATTGAAATGGTATATAATTTGGTACAATATATGATATATCAGTGAAACAGTAGAGCTCCAAAACAGATCCTCAGCAGGGACAGAATTGGTATATAAGAGCCATAGTCTACACAGCATTTAATCATGTGTCAGGAACTCTTCTAATTGCTCTACATACATCAATTTATTTAATTCTCACAATCATCATATGAATAGACGTTATTATAGTCATTTTACAGATGAGCACACTGATGCACAGAGAGGAGTTAAGTAACTTGCCAAAGATTACCAAGCTAGTAATTATTGGAGTTGGGATTGAAACTAAGTGGGCCGGTTCCAGAATGACAAAGATGGTATCACAAATTATTGGGTAAGGAAAAAGGTTACCTAATACACAACAGAAAAAGGAAAGGAAGCTCTAGCTTCATTATATACTGCGCCCTGAAATAAATTCAGATGTTTTAGAGTTAAACATTAAGCAATAAGAAAATATAGTGAAGAATTGACTTGATATTAAAAAAGGGAAGAATAATGGAAAAATCCACAAATGAAAACATGCAACAAATTTAACTAAATAAAATTAACTTTTATATATTAAAAGTCCAGTGATCATCTAAAAATATATACTTACAACATATAACATATGGTTAATCTTGCTACATAAAATGTTGGTACATGTTGTCAAAAAAGTTTATCTCAATGAGAAAACTAAGCAAATTGCATTCACAAAAGAAAATTACCAACAAACATACGGAAAATGATTAAAGCAATGCACATGAATAAAGAGTAAGATATACTTTACAGACTATCAAATATACAAAGATTTCACAAACAAGGAGTATATTTAGCATTAGGAATATATAAACTACTGGTAGATTATGTAAATTGTCCAACTTTTTTTGAGGCCAATTTCTCAATGGTTATCAAGTCCTAAAAGATATTCACTCCTTTAAGCCTAGTAATTCCATTTCCTGTGGAAATTATCAGAAATGTGGGCAACATGCAGAAGAATATTCTTTGTAGAATTACTTATGTTGCGGCAATTTATAGGAACAATTGATTATTTTTAAGCAAGGAAATAAAAATTCAACCTTCATGTTAAGGGGAAAACTCTGACAATGGTGATATCTGGAATGAGTAGAGAAGTAAAAAGACCAATTAGGTAAAAAGGTTTTTGTAAAATAAGGTAAAAAGACCAATCAGTTCTTCTTTAGTGTCAGTTTCTTATCTTTGAATCCCCAGCACCTAGCACAATGACTAAAATGTCATGAGAGTTATTAAATAAAAAATTTGGCAATATTTTTCCCTTTGCTCCCCTCTGCCCAGTACCTCCCTTAGTTCACATCCATGGGTCATGCATATAAGTTCTTTGGATTCACCCTTTCCTATATTATTCTTAACTTCCCCCTATTTTGTACCAACTGATTATGCTTCTTAACCCCTGCACCATTTTTCCATTTCTCCCCCTCCCCCCTCCCAGCTGATAACCCTCCAAATGATCCCTATACCTATGATTCTGTTCCTATTCTGGTTTGCTTAGTTGGATTTTATTTTTATTTTTAGATTCAGTTGTTGAAAGTTGTGAGTTTGTTGTCATTTTAATGTTCATAGTGTTGATTTTCTTTTGCTTATATAAGTCCCCTTAACATTTCATATAATAATGGCTTGGTGATGATGAACTCCTTTAGTTTTACCTTGTCTGAGAAGCACTTCATCTGCCCTTCTATTCTAAATGATAGTTTTACTGGATAGAGTAGTCTTGGTTGTAGGTCCTTGCTTTCCATCACATTGAACACTTCTTGCCAGTCCCTTCTTGCTTGCAAAGTTTCTTTTGAGAAATCAGCTGATAGTCTTATAGGCACCCCTTTGTAGGTAGCTCTCTGCTTTTCTCTTGCTGCTTTTAAGATTCCCTCTTTATCTTGAACCTTTGGCATTTTAATTATGATGTGTCTTGGTGTGATCCTCCTTGGATCTAGCTTGTTTGGGACTTTCTGTGCTGCCTGGACTTGATTGTCTATTTCCTTCGCCAAATTTGGGAAGTTTCCCTCCATTATTTTTTCACTTAAACTTTCAATTTCTTGCTCTTCCTCTTCTCCTTCTGGCACCCCTTTGAATCAGATGTTGGTATATTTAAAGTTTTCTCAGAGGTTCCTAAGCCTCTCATTTTTTTTCAATTATTGTTTCCTCATTCTGTACTGTTTGACTGTTTTTTTCCCTTCATTAAGTTCCAAATCATTGATCTGAACCCCAGTTTCCTTTACTTCACCATTGTTTTCTTGTGGATTTTCCTTCATTTCATTTAGCATAGCCTTTACTTCTTCACTTTTGCGTTTACCATACTTAAGCATATCTGTCAAGCCTGTGAGCATCTTTATCACCAGTGTTTTGAACTCTGCATCTGTTAGGTTGGCTATCTGTTCATCACTTAGTTCTCCCACTGGAACTTTGATCTTTTCCCTGTTTTGAGCCATCTCTCTCTGTCTCCTCATCTTGACAGGCTCCTGTGTTTGTTTGCTTCTCAGAAAATTTTGCAATATTTAATGAGGGGAATTGAACCAGAGTTGTAGAAAGGTTTGTTTTTATCAATTACTAGTAGTTAATATATTCTGCTTTTTAATTTTTATTTCAAAGTGTCTGGTTATTAGCCACACAAAACTGATGTAATCCAGATTTAGAGCTCTGGACTTAGAAAAAGACATTTTGCCACTTATCAGCTATGTAATTTTGGATAAATCTACCTTATTTCTCCTTATCTGTAAAATGGAGATACTATTTTCCTCTCAGGGTTGTTGTGAGCCCAACTTGTTCTTGTATGTCACATTTATATAAGTGAGATGAGTAAGGACAAATTGTTTTATGAATTTGATATACCAAGTAGACTCTGGTACAGTGACAGGCATATTGGGTAGGAGGTCAGTGATTCTTTAAAATAAATGTATCAATGAATGCTTTATGTACTCTGGTTATGAAACTTATTAAAGCAACTCAAAAGGTCAGAGGATTTTTTAATCTACCCTATAATATTTCCAGTTTTCCTAATAATTCTTCTATGGTTTTATTTCCATTTTAATTTATAATAATTAAATTGGGACTGTCCTTAAGAAAGAACCTAAGTAGCAGGCTGAAAGAATCTAAGAATATTTCTTCAGAGGTTAGATCCAAGATGACGGAGGACTAACTGGAAGCTACACTAACCTTCTCCCAGGACCAATCTGGAATTACAGCTAAACTGTAGAGATATCATCCAGAATAACCAACTCAACACTAGCTGGAGAAAAGCCTTACAACCAAGAACAGACAGAAGAAAACACTTCACCACAATGATAATGGTAGGGAGTGCAGAGGAGTCACCAGAGGGCTGGCTAGACTCCCACAGGCAGCAACTGAAGTGCTGGAGGGAAATTTTAATGGCTGAGGGTTTCCCTCTCAGAAGTGTGAGATCTAACCCCCAAGCTGGACTCCCCAGCCTACAACACCAGAGCAAGAAAGGAACCCAGATAGCATCCAGATTTGAAAAGCAGCAGGGTTTTGGCCTGCTAGGGAGACTCAGAGAGCCTCTTAAAGGGCCAAATCACAAAATTTTGCTTGCAGCCACTTACCCTGGGCTCTGGCAGAGGAAGGATAGAGTGAACTAGAGACACTTGAGGGGAGCCTGGGATTGGTTGCTCTGGTGAGGGAAAACTGAAGGAAGAGCTACCAGGATCCCTGTGCTGAGTCATTCCCCATACTGCAGGAGCCATCTCTCTCAAGCAGAGCACTCCTCTCTGAATGGCATCAGCCTGAGAGGAAGCATACCCCTGCTCACAGGAATCACTCTGCACTGCTTTGTGGTGCTACAGTGAGACTGCTGATCACAGCTTGGTTAGATTAACAGCTGATCAGTTTAGTGCCTGATTAGTTTAATAACTAAGGTGGAAAATGCAGAGAAGCAGCCAAAATGGGAAGACAAAGAAACAGACTTCAAATGAAAGAACAAGAGAATTCTCCATAAGAACTAAATGAAATAGAGGCAAGAAATTTATCAGATAGACATTTTAGAGTTATGATTATAAGGATGCTCAGCAGCATGAAAAAAAAAAACATAGAAACCATAAAAATGGTGTAGGGGACCACTTTGTGTGGTGTTAGGAACTGTAGTCCCGCTGTGAGCTAGGCCTGTACGTCTCAACCAAAAAACTTGGGAAGCTGGAGGCAGGCATGACCTGATAATTGCCCCAGGGGTTCCTGTGGGAAATCAGGCGTAAAGAATGTGTATTATACTTTGAAGCTTGCTCTGCTCTCACCTGGTGATCCTCTGGCGCCAGCGAATCCGGCAGATGTTGACCTAAAACAATCACTGTGCTCCTTTCATTGTTATCCGTAATCCCTAGAAGTTAATGGTAACCAAAGCATATGGGGTTAATTGGTGATTTATGTATCCTGACTGTATATCCCTATACCTACCCTTCTCAATAAAAGGCATGAGGAAAGGGAGTTCAAGCCTTTTCTCCTCTAGAGAGAACTGCTGCTTCTCTTCCTCCCAGAAAGAAATCAGTGTCCGGGTTAACTCATTTCTCTCCACCTGCGATCTCAAAATCTCCGCAGGACAGAGTTTCCACCAAACTGGGGCTTGCACCCACAAAAGGAACAGTCAGAAATAAAGAATGTAATATCTGAAAGAAATAATACATGGAAGGAATAAAAAGTAAGTTAGATGAAGCAGAGGATAGAATCAGTGTTTTGGGAGACATGGTAGAAAAAACACCCAGGCAGAGAAGCAAAAGGCATAAAGAATTTTAAAAAATGAGGAGAGCATAAGAAACATTTTAGACAACATGAAGCATAATAGCATACGCACCGTTGGAATACCAAAAGAAGAAAGCGAACAAGGGATAGAAAACCAATTTGAAGAAATAATGACTGAAAACTTTCATAATCTGGTAAAGGAAAAAGTCACACAAATCCAGGAAGCTCAGAGAGTCCCAAACAAGTTAGACCCAAAGAGGCCCACACCAAGACACAGCATAATCAAACTGACAAGGCTTAAAGACAAGGAAAGACTCCTAAAGCTGCAAGAGAAAAACAGGAAGTTGCCTACAAGAGAACACCAATGAGACTGACATCTGATTATTCAACAGAAACATTTCAGACCAGAAGGGAGTGGCGTGAAATATTCAAGGTGATGAAAAGCAAGGACCTATAACCAAGGCTATTTTACCCAGTAAGGTTATCATTTAAAATCGAAGGAGAAATAAGGTGCTTTCCAGGCAAGAAAAAGCTAAAGGGTTTTGTTAACACCAAACCAGTACTGCAACAAATGTTAAAGGGCTTGCTTTAAGAAAATGGAAAAAAAAAAAAAATAAGGAAGAAAAAAAACCCCCCACAGGAAAACAATATAACAATAAAATGGCAAAATACATACATATTTATTAATAATCACCTTGAATATAAATGGCTTAAATGCTCTAACCAAAAGACAGAGGGTAGCTGAATGGATAAGAAAACAAAACATATATATGCTGCCTCCAAGAGACCCATCTCTGATCAAAAGATACACACAGACTAATAGTAAAGGGTTGGAAAAAGATATTTCATGCAAATGGAAAGGAAAAAGAAAGCTGGGGTAGCAATACTTCTTTCTGACAAAATAGACTTTAAAACCAAGTCTATAATAAGAGACAAATAAGGACACCACATAATGATAAAGGGAACAATCCAACAGGAGGATATAACCTTAGTAAATATTTACATACCCAACACAGGAGCACCTAAATATGTAAAGCAAATCTTGATGGACATAAAGGGAGAGACTGAAAGAAATATAGTCATAGCTGGGTATTTTAATACCCCACTGATGTCAATGGATAGATCTTCCAAGCAGAAAATCAACAAGGAGACAGAAGTCTTAAACAACACATTAGATTAAATGGATTTAATTGCTATCTTCAGAGCATTTCACCCCAAATCACAGAATATACATACTTTTCAAGAGCACATTGAATGTTTTCTAGGCTAGGCCATATGTTAGGACACAAAACAAGTCTCAATAAATTTAAGAAGACTGAAATCATATCAGGCATCTACTCTGACCACAATGCTATGAAACTAGAAATTAATCACAAGAACACTGAAAAATATACAAAGACATGGAAGCTAAATAACATGTTATTAAACAATGAATGTGCCAACAATGAGATCGAGGAAGAAATTGGAAGATACCTTGAAAGAAATGAAAACGAGGACACAACTATCCAAAACCTGGGAAAGCAATCCTACAAGGGGAATTTTCACAGTATTACAGGCCTATCTCAAAAAAATAAATAAATAAAAGGCTCAAATAAACTATCTAACTTCACACTTAAATAAACTTGAAGAAAAACAACAAACAAAGCCCAAAGTGAGTAGAAGGAAGGAAATAATAAAGATTAGAGCAAAAACAAATGAAATAGAATCTAAAAAAATGAATACAAAAAAATCAATGAATCCTAGAACTGGTTCTTTGAAACAATAAGTAAGATTGACAAACCTTTAACCAGACTCATCAAGAAAAAAAGAGAAAGGACCCAAATTAATAAAATCAGAAATGGAAGAGAAGAAATAACAACTGACATCAAAGATATACAAAGAATTGTAAGAAAATACTGTGAACAATTGTATGCCAACAAACTGGGCAGCTTGGATAAAACTGATAAATCCGTAGAAACATACAATCATACAAAAATAAATCAGGAAGAATCAGACAATCTGAATAGAAATATTACACCTAGTGAAACTGAAGCAGTAATCAAAAAACTCCCAACAAACAAAAAGTCCTGGACCAGATGGCTTCAAGGATGAATTTTACCAAACATCCTGAGATCTAGTACCTCTCCTTCTCAAACTCTTTCATAAAATTCAAGAGGAGGGAGGGTTCCCAAATTTATTTTATGAGGCCAGCATTATCCTAATTCCAAAACCAGATAAAGACACTAAAAAGAAAGAAAATTATAGGCCAATATCCTTGATGAACATAGATGCTAAAATCCTCAACAAAATATTGGCAAACTGAATACAGCAATACATCGAAGAGATCATACACCATGGCCAGGTGGGACTTATTCTGGGAATAGAAAGTTGGTACAACATTCATAAATCAATAAATGTGATTCACCACATAAGCAAAACGGACAAAAACCACATGATCGTATCAACAGATGCAGAAAAAGCTTTTAATAAAATCCAGCACCCATTTATGATCAAAACTCTCAGCAAAGTGTGAATAGAAAAAACATACCTAAACATAATAGAGGCCATAAATGACAAACCCACTGCCAGCACCATACTTATTGGGCAAAAACTACAAGCATTCCCCTTAAGATCTGGAACAAGACAGGATGTCTGCTTTCAGGTCTTACAAAACATAGTACTGGAAGTCCTAGCCACAGCAATCAGACAAGAAGAAGAAATAAAAGGCGTCCAAATTGGAAAGGAAGAATAAAAGTGTCATTATTTGCAGATGACATGATATTGTACATAGAGAACCCCAAGATTCCACCAAGAAACTACTAGAACTGATACATGAATTTGGCAAAGTAGCAGGATATAAAGTTAATATCCAGAAATCAGTTGCATTTTTATATGCCAATAACATACTAACAGAAAGGAAAAAAAACCCCATTCACAATTGCTTCAAAAATAATAAAATACCTAGGAATAAACCAAACCAAGGATGTAAAAGACAGGTATTCAGAAAATTATAAGATACTGAAGAAAGAAATTGAAGAAGATACAAATAAGTGAAATCACATACCATGTTCATGAATAGGAAGAATTAACATTATTAAAATGTCCATACTACCCAAAGCAATCTATAAATTCAATGCAATTCCTATCGAGGTTCCAAAGACATATTTCTCCAAACTAAAACAAATATTTCAAAAATTTATATGGACCACAAAAGGCCCCACATAGCAATAGCAATCCTGAAAAAGAAGAATAAGGTTGAAGGAATCATACTAATTAATATCAAACTATACTACAAGGCCATAGTAATCAAAATAGCCTGATAATGGCTTAAAAACAGATCCAGAGATCAATGGAACAGAATAAAGAGCCTAGAAATAAAACCCAAATAATATTCAACAAAGGAAGCAAACACAATGGGATAAAGATAAGCTTATTTAATAAATGGTGTTGTAAAAATTGGACGGATATGTGCTGAAAAATGAAACTAGACCACCTTCTTACACCACACATAAGAATAAATTCAAAATGGTTTAAAGACTTAAATGTTAGACCCGAAACCATAAAAATCCGAGAAGAAAACATAGAAGCAAAATCTCAGACATTGCCCGTAGAAATCTTTTATCAGATGTATCTCCCCAGGCAAGAAAATAAAAAAATAAAAAATAATAAAAAATAAAAAATAAAAAATTGGGACTATATCAAACTAAAAAGTATTTGCACAGTAAAGGAAATCATCAACAAAATTAAAAGCCCACAGAATGGGAGAACATATTTGCTGATACATCTGATAAGATGTTAATATCCAAAATTCATAAATTACAAAACTCAACACCAAAAAAACAAACAACCCAATTAAAAAATGTGCAAAGGACCTGAATACACTTCTCCAAAGAGGACATACAGATGGACAATAGACATATGAAAGGATGTTCAACATCACTAATCATCAGAGAAATGCAGATTAAAATCACAATGAGATACCATCTCACATCTGTCAGAAGGACTAGCATCAATAAATCAATAAACAAGTGCTGGTGAGGATGTAGAGAACGGGGAAGTCTTCTGCACTGTTGGTGGGAATGCAGACTGGTGCAGCCATTGTGGAAAGTAGTATGGAGATACCTCAAAAAATTAAAAATGAATCTGCCTTTTGACCCAGCAATCCCACTTCTGGGAATATATCCAAAGGAACCCAAAACACTAATTCAAAAGAACATAATCACCCCTATGTTCATTGCAGCATTATTTACAATCGCCAAGATATAGAAGCAGACCAAGTTGTCAATCAATAGACGAGTGGATAAAACAACTATGGGATATTTACACAATGGGATTCTACTCAGCCATAAAAAAATTTTTTACCCTTTGCAAAAGTATAGATGGACCTGGAGAACATTATGCTAAGTGAAATAAGCCGGTCAGAAAAAGACAAATACCATATGATTTCACTCATATGTGGACTCTAATGAACAAACTGAACTAACAAGCAGAAGAGACAGACTCATAGATGGAGAGCAGATGACAGCTAGTGGCAGAGGGCGGGTTTAGGGGTGGAGGGATTGAACAAAAAGGGCAAAGGACTCATGGACATAGACAACTGTGTGGGTGATTTCTGTGGGGAGGGGGTATAAAGGGACTAAACAGTAATGGAAAAAATACAATAAAGATTAAATTTAAAAAAATAAAATTTCTTCAGTTGTCATTAAAAAAGAAAATCATTTGGAGAAGGTAGTGAGTTATGAAAGTTTCTTTGGAAATCCACCCAGCTCACTCTGTTAAACAATCTTCTTCCAACTGATATTTCTTGGGAAGCTGATAGCACACAGCTTGCCCTGTCCCACACAAAACTGTAAAGCCTGGCCACCTTTCCTTTTCTTTCCTATTCCCCACTGTTCCTGGTTGTAGGGAAAACTGTGCTGGAAAGAAAATGGGTCTGGTCCTGCTGCTGTCATCAAGTTTCTGACACCCGGCCTCTTTGCAGGTGTCTTATGAAAAAGAGTGGTATCTACTTCACAGGTGTGTGCTGGAGGAGCAACAGATGAGGGAGCCCTGGGCCTTCTACAGGGCAGCATATGGTCATCCTTGGATCTGTCTCTTTCCGCTGCCTTCCTGACCAGACAAGGTGGCCACTGGGCAGGATCAGGCCACCAACATTTTCTTGGTCACACACATTTTTTTTCTTTTTTAAAAATTTAGTTGTCCATATTTAAAAATAAATGTTTCACATCGTTATGAAAATTAGATTTCAGCTTCCCTTGAACAATCTGGTAACATTCACCAAATCCCCATCTAGAAATAATCATCTGGAGGGAGCTGCCCTGGTCCATCAGTCCCTTTTGTTACAGGATAATTTTGAAACAAAGGTAACAATCACAACCCTCATACAGATATAAAATGGACATGTGTTAAAGACTGTATTTAATTCATTAATGAGGAAAATGGTGAGGTTCTAGAGAATCCAACCATCAGGAACATTGAAATAAACAGGTCATTGGAGGCAAAACGGGGAGGAAGTTCAGCTGAACCTCTATGGACAGAATGTACGTGTCTATGAACATAATTATTTTGCATTACAAGGTTGTAAAACAGCTCACATAGAATCAGAATCAGAGCCCAGAAGAGTGTTCTCATATGAGTGTAGACTCCAGACAACGCACTTTTCCATTGAAGTACAAATTTCCCCTACACTTCTATTTCCTGTTGTACTATTTATGGACTGCTTGGACCCAGAAGTGTTTGTACACCCAGATCCTAGAGCTGTCATTTCTCTAGTTTTTATTGAGTTTCTTCAATGATGAAATGCAGAGATTGGACTGAGTAATCTGTAAATTCCCTTACAACTCCTTAATTTGAATTTCTTAGTGCTGCTTCCATCCACACCCCCACCCCCATACACACACACACACCATCACCTCCATAAATTATTTATCCCTTTTCAGTCTTGCAGGTCCTTATCAGTGAGGTTACCTACTTTAATTTGTACTGAAGTGTTAATGGGTGATGTTTTATTAATAAGATACTTTATCCTCTGCAACATCTACTTTTACAGCTTCAGTTACTATCCCAAATCATCATCACTTTCATGACAGCACTCCACAAAATCCAGCTTTAAACATGTTGCCAAGCAGGGTCAAACTTCTGTCAGTGAAGACCCTCGCTCTTCCCATAAGATTGTGCCCTTTTTCCCAATTCCACTGTCATACTTGGCTAAGTTCCAGAGACAGGAAAACCTCTGCTGGTAAACTGGGAATGAAGGTAAGTGAAGGCTGAGGAAAGTAACCAATCCCTCCCCTTTTCTGCATCCCTGCTGGAGTACAGAGAATAGATTTAGGTCACCAGCTAGGACTGTAATTATTACATGAGACTGGACATCCTAATGACCCAACTGAGCCTATTATTATAACTTGAGATTTTATTATGAAATTGAAACTGTTGTTACCTGAACAAGACCAAAAAAATTTAGACTCGGGGACTTTTCACCTAAAAGTAAAGAATGTCCCCACCCTATCCATCCATCCATCCAACCAATATTTATCAAGGGCCAAGTAGGTACCTAGATCTCTTTTAGGTATTGAGATATAGCAGTGAATATGACAAATAAAAAACCCTCCTTTCATGTGGTTTGCATTCTAGTAGAGACGAAATAAAAGTTGAGACAAAAATTAAAGTTGCACTTTCAATACACAGCAAATACATTTTGTGTTTAACAGATGAACAAATATATAGTAATATTAATACAAATTAATACACAGTAATATGTCATATTGATATTATATTACTATTGCTATCAACCCACACTATCCTGGTGTTTGAGACTCATCCCCAATCTGTGCTCTGAATTCTGTCCCTTCCACTGTCCTCCAGGACCAGGCAGCACAAATTATGCCAGCATTGCCCTAGCAAGCATCAAGTTTCTTAAACCTTTGCATCTCCTGACCAAGAGGGCCTTATCATTCCAGCAGCCTGACTCAACTTTAGACAGGCTTCTTCCTGACTCTAGGCTCCTGACCTTCCTAAGAGCATTTTCTTTAGAAACCTGCAATTCTCTGCTTAGAAATGTGTATAAATCTTTTTAATGGGCTTGCCAATTTCACAACACAGGAATGTCTTTCTCAAGGACCCAAGAGCCATTCCTTTGAAATGTAATTATCAGGGAGGCAGCACCCCCACCTCCCTGTTGTGTGGGAGGCAGGAACCTAACTTCAGTGGGCGTGGGTGGTGGGTACTTGCTCCAATCTGCAGAACTGCCTCCGGTCATACAGGTAAAAGCAGTTCACTTTTCCTCTAGATAAAGCCAATTAGCAAACATAAATGGCCTATAACCTCCCTGCATCCCAGCTCTTACGAAATCCAGGGAGCTAAAAAATCCTTCCCCACTTTCCCACCAGCTCACCCCAGGTCCTGAGAACCGCCCACCACAGCTCAGCAACTGAGCTCAGACTGTTCTGGTCTCTCTCTGATTGTAATAGTCCTTTCCCTCCCTTACAATAATCTTTTCAAACAGAAAGTAAGTCTCTCCTTACTAAGTCTGAATGTGCTGGAGGAGCAAACAGATGAGGAATCCCTGGACCCACTGCAGGCAGCATATGGCCGTCCTTGGATCTAGGTTTCTTTGACAACCTTCAACCTTCAGTCCTGTTCTCGTTCTCATTCCCTCAGATCTTTCCTTCACTGGAAAGGTTTCTTCAAATATGCCTTCCCTTTCCATTCACTGCATAGCCTTCTACAATGTAAATCTGATCATGTCTTTCTCTTGAGCACCTTGAATCCCTGGAACAAGGCATGGTTTGTAGCCAGATAGACCCAGGTCAAAAACACAGCTCAGCTATTTACCAATGGGGCAATTTACCTTCCATAAGCCTGTTTCCATCATTTAAAAAATAAGGATCACCCCCTCCCTCAAAAAAGACAGCTATTACTTATTAAGTCAGGAAGCAAATGCATGGACTCAGACAGTCCTGGTGTTTCCTACTAAAACAATAACATTTACTTAGTGCCTACTATATGCTGGGCTCAGCATTTCAGATGTATTATCTCATTTAATTCCTCACTATAATCCTATGATGTAGGTGTTTGTGGGTATTATAATCATCATCTCCATTTTAAAGACAAGGAAATTGAGGCTGAGGTTAGATAATTTTGTCAAAATCTCACTGATAAGAAGGGGTTGCATTCATAATTGAACCCAAGTCTGTATAGAGCTTAGCAATTAAACCACTTTGCATTACCTCCAAGATAAAGATTCAACTCCTCACTCCTCCCTCTCCTGACACACTGACCGCCTCCCACTGATAAACACCTGCTCTCTCCTGCCCCAATGCATTTGCTCATGCTGTTCTCTTCATAGCAAAGCTTCCTTCTCGCCCAAAGACACACTCATGTGCACAGTCACACATTCCACCTGGTTATCCTCAAGACAGCTTTACAAATCCTTTTTCTATGGAGTTTTTCTAACATTTCAGAGATAGCCTCTTCTTCATACTATTAGACCACATGAGATGTATCTCCATATATGCTTCCATTAGAGAACTTACACTTATCATTAGGATAAATTTGGAGGTGACTTTACAGCCAAGTAAAGCTGAGAGAGATATAGAAGGAGGGCCCCAAAAGAAAAGAATTTAGAATTTAGAGTAGGATCAGAAGGTAAATAGATTTGTTGAGTTACAGAGGTGCAATGATAAATGTAGGTAAATTATAAATGACAATGTTATGATAAACGGTGTGGGTTTACAGTCTTGCAGGCTGAAATCAGCTTTGATGATCAGGTGAAGTGCAATTTGAATCCAGAGGACAGGGCTACAAGTGTACCTCCCACAGGGCAGGATTTGAAGTCCCTACAGGAAAAGCCACTATAAATGGACACTCAACTCATCCCTCTTATCATAATAAGAATCATCCTGGATATGGGTGTCCAGATTTCATACCCAAGGCATAGCCTCTGGTCACATGCCAATCTCCATACACTAAGAAGGGAATTTTAAAAGTCTGGGATCATACAATTGTTTCCTTAGTTGTTGGTAAAGGTCTTTAACCACTGAAAGACTTAAAATTAAATATACAAAATGAAGTAATATTTTATGTTAAATTTGTACGTAATTGGTACTAAATAATTCCTTAAAAGACAGAAAACATGGAGATTCTGAAGGGAAGAACATAATGGGGGGACAAGAAAGCAGTGACTTCATTTAGAAGGATCAGGAAAAGTGCTGCCTGGTTCAGGATTTATTTGGTGGAGGCCCAGGGAAAACTTCCTTCATGGTCAGTTGGCTGTTTGGCATTTTGATTTGGAGCTTAAGCGTAATGCCAGGTAACTCAAACTTAAAAAATAGGATTCCTCAGGAACCAAAGAAAATGAAAGAGAAACCTTAGGCACTGGTCTGAGGAAGACGTATGAAAGGACACGCAAAGGACTGCAGGGGAACAGAGACCTCAGGGAGTTCAGAGCTGAGCAGAGGACGATGGAATTACTGCGCGTAGTTTGAGAATCTGTCTACAATGTTTTATATGTATGTACTCTTTTAAAAATATATGTAAATATCATTAAGATAAATTTTTAAAAACAAATTCATATTAGTTATGGAGCATTATATATATTTTTTCTCAATGAATAGTAAAGACAATTACATATCACTTGTGGTTGTCACAGTATTTTGACATTAAAAAGAGGCCCTTGTTATAGCAGTAGCTTGACAAAGGGAAATTACAATCCTTCAGCATTTCAGAGGATAAATGTCATTATTAAATATATATTTTTAAACAAAAATTATGATCAAATTCTAATTGGCTGAATTTATCATGTTGTAAATCAGGAAAGAAAATGCTATTGCAGAATATAACCTCAGGTGTTTTAACAGAGAAATCTTATTCACTATTTACAGGATTCTCTGATGAAAGTGGGCTGGTTGCCAGTCAGGTGAACCAAATGGCACCAAAACCAAGAGCAGCACAGGGGCCACTAAACGTTGACAGTCTTGGCTGGCTTCACATCTTCAATTTCAGAAGACAGCCAGCGGTAAGTGCGATGACGCCGCAGCACCTCGATGGCCTTCATTTCCAGTGGTGTGGCCTGAATGCCAAGGTCTTCTAAGCCGGGCAGATGAGGCAGTGTCATGTCAGTGATGTGAACCTTTGAATAAACAGAACCACAGAGAGCACTGAAAACTGGCCAGGAACACCAAGTGCTATCCTAGCAAGCACTTAACACTCCAGCTGGCCTGAGGCCCATTACTGAGACTCTTTCAAAGGGTATGTGGCAGTGTTTGATTCCTGAAACCCACTAAAAGTAGACCACAGGAAAAGGGTTTAAGGAAAAAAAGGCAAGTCCACCAAATATCAGCTCAAAGTCCCCAGCACTATTTATGAGCAGAGAGCACAGGCTCTAAGTGAGTCATTCTACAGATTTAAACAGAAATAAATCTAAAGTGAGAGACACAAGTCATCAACATTGTCAGGGGAGGCTTTATAGTAGGGTTTAAGAACAAAATAGGAGTAAAAGCCCATGTGTCTTGTGGGCACAGACTTTCTGCCTCAGTTTCAATTGTTTAATTAAAGAGATAATTAGCATGTGTCCTTGCTCATTAAGAGATAATCCATTAACCTTTCTGCTCCAGCTATACCCAACCTGGTTGACTAATCTTCAATATAGATCTAAAAATCCAAGCCCATCTTATTTGTAGGAAAGGAGAATGAACTATAAGACTTCCAAAGGTCCTATCCTCCCACGTGACAAAGTTTGAAATTCTTTTACCAGTGCTGTAAAGCAAGCTCCAAACCAAATCTAAAACCCCTTCAGCATACTGTATCACCATTTTTTTCTATTATAAATGTAAGAGGCACATTAGTGTAAGATACAATGAAGTGTTCTGACAATCAGTTCTCTTGCCCAATCTTTCATGAATACAGACAGGACACCTTGAAAATGGTAATAGCTTTCCAGCCTGTCAGAAGGAGCATAACTGCCCATTCACATGTGTTCCCTTCATCTTCTCTACATTTCAGCTCTCGGGCAACATTCAGAGGAAATCTGGCTATTTCTTATTGATAAAAGCTCAACAAGTCTCCAAAGGCAGAGATAGTACATTATTTTTATTTTACTTTGAGTCCTCCCTAGAAACTCTTTCACAGAGTGGACAAATGATCGATGGGTCAGGATAAAACGGGAGATGGCAAGATGGAAAGAGCCAGACCTATGGGGTGCAACACACTGCGGGGGGACAGGAGAGGCAGCAGGAGACTGGTCACAGGAATAAGAAAGGAAGAAGCTAACCATCTGAATTTAAGTGGGTGGAGTAGACACAATTATTTTATTCACCTTTCTGCAGGTTGAAAAATTTCAATACTATTATAAACATTTTCATAATAAAAAGCTGAATAAAAAGGTAGAAAGGGGCAGAAGTTGTAAGATCTGCCATATATTTTGAGGGTTGCTAGAACCATACTTGCTGATGGTGTAAGAGCTGTCTGTCCAATACAGTAGCCACTAGCCAGATTTAAGTTTAAATTAATTAAAATTAAATATAATTCAAATCTTATTTCTAGAGTCACACAAGCTACATTTTACTGTTCAACAGTGACATGTTGCTGGTGGTTACAGTTTAGACATTGTACATTATAAAACATTTCCATCACTGTTGAAAGTACTATTGGAGAACACTCACTTAGATCTAGACTGGATAGGAAAGGAAGAAGTCAAGGGGTATTCCTACCCTTATGACAGCGCTAATAGTGATATTGTTAATTGTGACGAGAGAAGCAGAATGGCAATTCTATTCATGGACATGTTCTATTTCAGACGACTATAATATTATCTAAATTGATAAGAGTCAGCAGATGCGTTAGGGCGCAATTCAGGACTGGAGAAAAAAATGCAGCTATGAGTTACAGACAGCAGCTGGAGCATGGGACTGGGTGAGGGTCATTTACACAATGAGAAAAGATAGCAAAAGGCCGAGAAGAGAACCCCAGGTTCCCCAACATTTAGAGATCAGAAGAGGGAGAACCAGGAAGGCAGACCAAAAAGCATACCCTAATGAGAGTAGAAAAGGCAAGATAATGTGGAGTTGGACAGAAAAGAGATGGACATTCAGGGTTTCAAGAAGGAGAGAGCACCTCGTAGATGGAGTGATATGATGTCAGAGAACTCACTATTGGACTTGGCAGAATACAGATCGCAGGCAACCCTGAAAAGAGCAGTTTTAGGGGCAAAATTGGAATAAAAGTCTGATTGGAGTGAGCTAAAGAAAAAATGAGGTAAGAAATCATCAACAGCAGGTACAGACAGCCCTTCTGAGGAGGTTTGATTGCAATGGGAAAGACAAACGGAGGATTTTGCCTTAAAAAAAAAAAAAGTGGAGCTTTACTTCCAGTCAAGATGGTGATGTAGATAAATGTGGTACTTGCCTCCTCCCAGAACCACAACAAAATTACAAGTGAACTACAGAACAACCATCATTCAGAAGTGCCTGAAATCGGGCTGAATGGAAGTCCTACAACTAGGAAATTAAAGACAAAGCCATATTAAGACTGATAGATGAGGATCAGGCTGGTCCCATACTCATGTATGGCAGATAAAAATTGGGAGAAACTTCTGGCCAACATAGAGGTGTAGGCAGACACACTTCACCTCCTTCCACAACCACGAGAAGGATCGTATCTACCTCAAAACTAGAAACAAAAGAACTACCAGAGACTGAACTGCATGGAAGTGCAACAAACAAAGACAGAGAGAAGTAATACTTATCTAGACAGGTAGGAGGGGCGGAGCTGGAGCAGAGAGGACATGGTGTGGTGGTGGTGGCAGCAGCAAGGCAGTGGCTGTGGCTGGCCGACAAAAGAGCAGTCACATCATAAAAATCGGGAGGGACACCTGGGAAGCGATCCCAGCCCCAAACCAGATCACACAGCTCACAGTTCCAATGGTGGGAAATAAATAAAGCCTCATTGCTTCTGACTATGAAAACCACTGGGTGTTGGGGCAGAAGAAGAAACTGCTGGTCTCAGCAGAGTCCACAGTCCTCGAACATACACAAACCCAACACTGGAAACCACAACCAGCGCAACAGCTAGAGGGGTGCCAGTCTCATATGGGAAGTTGGGAGAAGTGCCTGAAAAAGGGGTGAGTGGTGAGCAAGCAGCATTGTTCCCTCTCTGACCACCTCCTACATACAGCACCACAACATGGTGAAACAGGTCGCCTCGTACTGACGAATATCTAAGGCTCTGCCCCTTAGAATGTAATAGGTGCGACAGCTCTAAGATACAGAGGCAAACATAGAAGGCTGTCAAGTTGAGGACAGAGAGAAGTATGGCCCAAAAGAGGGGGCAGATCAAGGCCCCAGAGGGAGAACTAAGCAACAAGGAGATAGTCAATCTAACAGATGCAGAGTTCAGAACACTGGTGATAATGATGCTCACAGACTTGACAGACATGATTGAGTATGGGAAATGCATGAGGAAAGAAGTGATGGCTATGCTAAGTGGAATGAAAAAAAAAATCCACATGAAACCAACAGTGAAGAAAAGGAAGCCAGGGTTCAAATCAATGATTTGGAACAGAAGGAAGAAATAAACAATCAACCAGTACAGAATGAAGATATAAGAATTGAAAAAAAAATGAGTAAAGGCTTAGGAATCTCTGGGACAACTTTAAATGCACCACCAACATTCAAATCATAGGGATGCCAGAGGGAGAAGAAGAAGAGAAAGAAATTGAAAACTTATTTGAAAAAATAATGAAGGAAAACTTCCCTAATTCAGTGAAAGAAGTAGACATACAAGACCAGGAAGCACAGAGAGTCCCAAACAAGCTAGACCCAAAGAGGACCACACCAAGACACATCATCATTAACATGCTAAAGGTTAAAGATAAAGAGAGGATCTTAAAAGTAGCAAAAGGAAAGAAGACAGTTACCTACAAAAGGGTTCATATAAGACTATCAGCTGATTTCTCAAAAGAAACTTCACAAGCAAGAAGGAGTTGGCAAGAAGTATTCAAAGTGATGAAAAGCAAGGACCTACAACCAAGATTACTTTATGCAGCAAAGCTATCCTTTGGAATGGAAGGGCAGAGAAAGTGCTTCCCGGACAAGGTAAAGCTAAAGGAGTTCATTATCACCAAGCCCTTATTACATGAAATGTTAAAGGGACTTATTTAAGAAAAAGAAGATCAAAACTAAGAACATTAAAATGACAACAAACTCACAACTATCAACAACTTAATCTAAAATATAAAAACAAACAAACTAAGCAACAGGAACAGAATCATAGGTACAGGAATCATTTGGAGGGTTATCAGCTAGGGTGGGGGAAGAGGGAGAAATGGGGATATGGTGCAGGGATTAAGAAGCATAATTGGTTGGTACAAAATAGACAGGGGGAAGTTAAGAATAATATAGGAAAGGATGAAGCCAAAGAACTTACATGCACGACCCATGGACATGAACTAAGGAGGTGGAACTGCTGGATGGAAGGGGGTACTAGGTGGAGGGGAGCAAAGGGAATATACTTGGGACAAGTGTAACAGCATAACCAATAAAATACACTTTAAAAAAATTGGGAGAGATATCTCTGATGTGGAGATCCTCACGAAGGGCAAAGGGTCCCAGCCCATACCAGCCCCTACAACCCCCACCCAGGGTTCCAGTGACAGGAAGAGAAGCCCCATAACTTCTGGCTATGAAAACCAGTGGGGATTGAGGCTGAGGGAGATGAAGGGCTTCTGGAATCCCAGGCAGTTCTTCCTAAAAGGCCTGTGCACAGACTTAATCAGACTCATTCCCTCTGAGCTCTAGCACAGTGTCAGCAGCTTAAACAGCACCAGAGACATATAAGGAGGAATTGAATTGTCTGATATCAGGACAAGAGCTTGGGGAGGACAGCTTTCTCCCAGAGAGAAGTGCTGGCAGAGGCCATTGTTCCTTTTCTAAGCCTTCCCCCCCAAACAGCCACAGAGCTGGCAGACAGGCGCCACATCTGAGACTCCATCAACCTGATTCATACAGTTTGCATTACCCTGGTGATTCCCTGAGGATCCAACCCACCCAACTTTTAGGCCCACCCAAGATGTCTCCAATGGCTCTTCCATAAAAATGACCTGTCTTGTCTCATGTCTCAGACTTTCCTAAAATCTGTCAAACAAGCAGCATCTGGCCTCACTGTACTAAATGGATCCAGTCCTGAAACTAGCAGCAGCCAGCCTTGGTTCACAGCTTGACCTCACCTGGGCACCTCCAAGCCCAGAACACGTAGCAGCCATCTGCAGATAGCTTTTAGCTCACGCCGGTGGCCCAGACAGAACAAAGGAAGTGGCTGACCTTGGCCTGCACCTCACAGGAGGGTCCTGAACGAGCACACCCAGTGGACAGCTTCAGACTAAGTCAAAGCATCACAATCCAACCACCTCCACAAGCGACACCCTCAAGGGCACCAGAGCCCACTGAAGTTAAGTCCTGCTCTGTGTGGCAGGCCCCTATACAGCTGATCCTCCATGATGGTGGGAGGTTAGTAGTCATAGCCAATCTTTGCAGTTGATCGGCCTCGGTAAATCCCTGCCATTGATGTGCCAACAGCAACAATCGAAGCTCAACTACAAGTGGAGGGTATACACAATCCAAACAGGGAGCGTACCTTGAGTGCCCAGCTAGGGTGATCGAAGAGGCTGTACCACTGGACTCTACAGGACACCTACTACATTAGGCCATTCTGTCAAGCCTGGGAGACATAGCAGCTCCACCTAATACATAGAAACAAACACAGGGAGGCTGCCAAAATGAGGAGACAAAGAAACATGTCCCAAATGAACGAATAGAACAAAACTTCAGAAAAGAACTAAACAAAATGGAGACAAGGAACCTACAAGATGCAGAGTTCAAAACACTGGTTATAGGGATACTCAATGAGCTTAACGAGAACCTCAACAGCATAAAAAAGGACCAGTCAGATATGAAGGATACACTAACTGAAATAAAGAATAATTTACAGGGAATCAATTGTAAAGTAAATGAGAATCAAATCAGTAATTTGGACTATAAAGAAGCAAAAAACACCCAATCAGAACAGCAAAAAGAAAAAAGAATTTAAAAAATGAGGACAATATAAGAAGCCTCTGGGACAACTTCAAGGGTGCCAATATTCACACCATGGGAGAGTCAGAAGAGAGAGCAAGAAATTAAAAAACCTATCTTTAAAAATGACGGAAAACTTATCCAACCTTATGAAGGAAAAGACATGTAAGTCCAGAGAGCACCAAGAGTCCCAAACAAAATGAACCCAAAGACGTCTACACCAAGATACATCACAATTAAAGTGCAAAAAGTTAAAGACAGAGAGAGAATCTTAAAAGCAGCAGAGAAAAGCAGTAAGTTACCTACAAGGGAGCTCCCATAAGACTGTCAGCTGATTTCTGAACAGAAACTTTGCAGAAATTATCGAGAAGAAATAATCAAAGTGATGAAAAGCAAGGATCTACACAACCAAGATAACTCTATCCAACAAAACTATCATTTAGAATCGAAGGATATATAAAGAGCTTCCCAAACACAAAAAAGCTAAAGGAGCTCATCATCACCAAACCAGTATTATATGAAATGTTACAGAACCTCATTTAAGAAGAAAAAGAAAAAAAAAAAAAATCAAAGGTATGAAAAATAAAATGGCAATAAATATCTATCAACAATTGAACTGTAAAAAACAAAATAAATGAACAAGAACAGAAACAGATACAGAGAACATTTTGAAGGTTGCCAGATGGCAGAGGGTGGGAGGGCAGGTGAAAAAGATGAGGAGTAACAAATACAAATTGATTGTTACAGAATAGTCATGGAGATGTAAAGTACAGCATAGGGAATATAGTTAATAATACAGTATTCCCTCACTTATCACAGGTATTACATTCAAGACACCCCACCCCCACAAAAGGTGAAAATCCGTGAAGTAGGAACCTTACATTTATTTTAGTATGTATATATATTTTAAGGCTTTATAAACCCTTCCCACACACTTATAAACCGTTCCCAGTCCCTTATTAACCATTCCCACTCCCTTATTAACCTTTTCCACACTTTTATAAACACTACTTATGTTCTTAATCATATTCTACACTCTTAAATCTATGTAACTTTAACAACATATGTATACAGTACCGCAAAATCCTGTGATATAGCAAAAAAAATCCATGGTAAATAATTAAATATTAATATTTTTAAAAATCCCACGATACAATGAGGCTGTGATAAGTGAACCGCGATACAGAGAGGGACTACTGTATTCTTAATTTTATGCATGGTGTCAGATGGGTGTGAGACTTATCAGGAAGATGAGTTAGTAAGTTAGTGTAGTGTCTAATTGCTGGTGTACACCAAAAACTAATATAATAATATATGTCAACTGTGATTGAAAAATAAAAATGATTTTTAAATAGGTAAAAAGTGAAGTTCTTAAGGCATGCTTGTATGCTGATGGGAATAAATCAACAGAGAAAGAAAAATTGATAATGTCAGAGAGAATGTAATGGAGGAACCACACTGTGCCGCAAGCTTAGAGAGGATGAGTTTGAGTGCACAAGTAGAGGGGCTGGCCTTACAGAGAAGGATAAAAGACAGACAAGAGCATGAAAATAACCCCAGCAAGCAAGCAAGCAAAAATCAATTTTAACTTATGTGTCTCTATATATACTCTGGTTTCTCTTCAGGCTGTATAAATCTTTTGCCTTTTACTAACATCCATTCCTGCAGCTCTCTGTCCAGCATCTGCCCACGCAGATGTTCTCCACACTTAAGACTCACCCGTTCCACTTTATCCCTTGTTGTCCACGGCTCAAATGGACTGGTTTCAAAGAGTTGTGCTACCAACCTACAAAGAAATAAATACAGCACATATAGTAGTGTCTCTATGCCCAGTATTCAAGCTAGCCCATAAGAACCACAGGAAGAGAGACTTTCGTAGAGGCAGACATTCACTAAATTTTTTTTAAAATAAAATAAGGATCCTGTCACCACTATCTATGATGTTACCTTTCCTTTCAAGTTAACCCAGTCTAACCACTGTTACTGCAAACAGACAACGAATGCCTGTTCTCTATCAAACAGACAATGAATCTTAAAAACTAAAATAAAGCTACCACCACCAACAAAATAAAGACCCAACATTCAGAAGTCTGAAATTCAATCTAGTTTAAGCCTCAGATATTCAAATATGCTTCCATTAAGGATGCAGGGCAAGCCAAGTAGTGTGCAAATATTAACAGTGCCTACTATGTGCCAAACATTGTTCCAGGTGCCAGAGATACAGATATGAACAAATAGCAATGCTCCCCCTTTGAAAAGTCATTCCCGCCTTAAAATACTTCCCAAAATTAACACAAATATTGCATGTAAACTGTAATTGAAAAATAAAAGAAGACAAAAACAGAACACTACCTTTTCTCTGATACCTAGCCCTCCAAACTCTCTTCATTTTCCACTTAAACATTCTATTACTGTTTTTAGCCTCCTTGATAAATTTCTCTTACTCTGCTTGCTGGTCCTTTAAATATAGGTATCCCTCATGTTCTGTCCTAGGCCCCTTTTTTCACTCACACTATACACTCTTCCCTACCTATTTCAGAGTCACTGTGAGTATTAAATGAGGAGAAAGTGGAGACAGTCTGAAAACAGAACATTCTCAATAAGTATTATCATCACACTGCATTTTAACTGACTATTTTTCTGATACGTCTGTTGGAGGGGCTTACTGTAACAGCTTGAGTTCCTAGTGCATTGCCTATGACATAGTAGGCATTCAATAACATTTGTTGAATGAATAAATGAATGAATGAACAAATGAATGAAGGAGTGAACTACTATTCTGGTTTATAAATTAATCTCTGGCAAACTGGATGTGAAAGTATCCCTGAAAAGACCACTAGTGTGTGACATAATTCTGAGATTCTAAACCTACAAAGGAAGGAGTAAACCAAGAAGCAGGGAAAGAAGATAAGGGAATCATAGGCAAAGACTGAATCAGCCTGGCTCCTTCTCCCAACTGCATGATCTAATTGGTTCAGTAAAGAGGAGTCCTTTTGTCACTTCTTGGTGAGTGATATAAAACAGAGAGGAACCTGATTTCTCCTTTATCCAACCTGCCAAGATACTTCTCCAAATTAAAACTCAGTAATTTTTAATTGGAGAATTTGAAAAACTGCACATTTAACCTCTCAACAGTTTTTCTCATCCAAACTAATCCACATCTCCCTTTCTTAGACATCTGTTTCTTTTCTAGACTAACATTAAAGTATCAAGAGAACATTCTAGTTACAAGGTTCCAAGATTCACTGTAAGGGACATACCCCTTTATAACCCTTAGTTGAGAGCATTACAAACAAATGTATTTAGTTAGCTCTATTTTAGAAGGCACAAAAAGAAGTGCTTTACTTACTGATAGGCAAAACGTGGCAAAGGATACGGGAGGAAGGGTCTGTGAGCCACACCAAAGACATACTGCACCAGGTCAAAAAGGAAGTATCGATTGGGCCTACAAAGAAAAAATTCAGTTATTCAAATAATGTGCACCTACAAATTCACTTTTTTAATTTAACAGAATAACATTTTTCCTGTGACAAAGGAATGCATATGTAATGTAGTAAATACAGATTAGCAGAAAGCAAAATTATCATAATCCCACCAGAGACAAAGTTAATGTATTGGGTTGGCCAAAAAGTTCAGTTGTTTTTTTCCTTAAGATGTCTCTAGCGCGTAGTTGTCTTTAACTTCGTTTGAAACAATGTTGGATTGGATTGTGACAGCTGTCATATCAGTGTGCATTTAAAAAAAAACATAAAAATTGGTGAATTTTTGTGTAGTCATTTTAATACTAAAGATGGAATAAAATGCAACATTTCTGGTACGTTATGCTTTCTATTTCAAAAAAGGTAAAAACACAACTGAAACACACAAAAAAAGATATGTGTAGCATATGGAGAAGAAGCTGTGACTGATCAAACATATCAAAAGTGGTTTACGAAGTTTTGTGCTGAAGATTTCTCACTGGATAATGCTCCATGGTTAGGCAGACCAGTTGAAGTTTAAAGTAATCAAATCAAGATATTAATTAAAAACAATCAACTTTATACCACGTGTGAGATAGCCAACGTACTCCAAATATCCAAATCAATAGTTACTGATGAAAATGAAAAAGTGTGTCTTTTATTTTACAGAAATAACCATAGGGACTTTTTGGCCAACTCAATATTTAATATATATCCTTCTCATCCCTTTACATATACATTTTTGTTCTGATAAATGTAAGATTATATAGTCCATCCTATTCTGTAATGTCTTTTTCACTTAATATTAAACCACAATCATCCTTCAATGTCATTAAATATTCTAGTACATGGTAAACGCTTGCACAAACTGCACTGCATGTAGTCATAACTTATTTTACCAAGTCCCAGTTTTGGGATATTTAGACTATTAAAAATAGCTTTCTTTCATAAAATAATGCTTTAATAAACATTCCTATAGTAAATATTTGTACTTATACATAATTATATGTTTATAATACATTCTAGAAGTGAAACTGGCTCAAAGTATACTTTGAGATTTTAAGGTTTTATTAAATACTTCCAAACTACCTTCTGAAAAGGTTATATCAATTTACAGAAAATGCTAGCAGCCCACTCACCAAAAATAAGTTTAGGCATAAAAAACAAACAAAATTTTGCAACTCTGTCAAGTAAAAAAGGTACCTTAATGTTTTAATCAGCATGATTTTAATACTAAAGATAAATTTTTTTCTTTACATATTTTTGGCTATTTACACCTCCTTTCTTTTCTTCCTAGAGTTCCTATCTATAAGAATTACTTGTAGAGTTTTTTATATTTTAATAACATAGTTGGAAATACCTTTCATTTTATACTTTATCTTTCAATGTTTAGGTGTTTTGTGGCATATTAAAATATAAAATTTCACTTAATCAAAACTACAGATTTCTACTTTAGGGTTTGGCTTTATAGTTGGAAAATCCCTCTCCAGTCAGCAGTGACATAACTTTCCACATATTTTTACTAATGCTTTTAAGTTGTGTTTTCTTAATACATAAGTTCTTTCAGCAACATATTTTTGTATTGTCATCAAGTAAAGATGCAATACCATTTATTGAATAACCTACCCTTTTCCCATATTTTGAAATGTCACCTTTATCACATAGTATATACTTACATATATTTGACACTGTTTCTGGGCTTTATGTTCTATTCCACTGATGTGAGTAGTTTTGTACCAGTATAACCTAGCTTTAATAATTACTATTGCTTATAATACTACATTTTAGTATCTCTTCACTGACTTTCCTAATACCTTTTGCCTCAGAAAGTCTGTGATAGCTGAGAGCTAAAGGAGAGTAATTTAATGAGAAACTAATCATTCTGCCATTTTCATCCAAAAACAAAACAAAGAAAAAAGAAAATGTCAGCTAGGGAAAAGAACAGATAAAGCCATGAGATAGCTTCCTTCAAGTTCCAGAAAGATGCATAAAGATCACTGCAGGGCATATAATATATGCTGTGACAAGGAACAATCTGTAATCCTTATGAAGACAAGCAATACTGGAATTATGGGCAAAACAATTATATGTGATATATTTACTCTTCAGCTATTCTCAAGCACTTTGTGTTCCATTAACAGTGACTCAAAGACTGGTTTAAGCTTCCCTCCCTGCTCACAGGCAACGGTACACTGAAGCCTGTGTCCTTCCCAGATAAGATTTCATGGTCATTCCTTTGCAAATATCCTCAGCAAAACCTTGTTCCCCAGCCCCTCTCCACTATACCAGCACAGCAAAACCCCTACTCTGGTTAACTCAGCTATCTGCCTGCTCTGTCTGCTATGTGCCTGAACTTCCCACAAGACAGAGTTGTAGAGAAAAATAACAACGGGGCTAACTGGCTTCCCCTTTGACTCCTGATCACTACCTTCAAATGGAACACTCACTTCTGCTTTACAATCCTACCACTGCCTCCTAGGAGTGCCCTTTTATGTTCTCCCAGTGAGTACTTCCTATCTTCTTCTCTGTCCTCAGACTCCCCATATGCCACTCTGACCTACTCCATCATGCCTTTTGGTTGATGATCTCCTCACTCATCTTTTTATTATTTTGATAATGATGTCTTTGAAGTACAAAAGTTTTTAATTTTGATGAACCATATTTATCCATTGTTTCTTTTATGGAGTATGCTTTTGTCAGAGCTAAAAATATCTCAGCCTAACTCAAGGCTAAAAGATTTTTTATTTTTCTTCCAAAGTTTTTAGCACTTACATTTAAATCTCTGATATATTTTGAGTTAATTTCTTCATGTATGGTGTGGAGTAAGGGTCGAAGTTCATCTTTTTACATGTGGATATCCCAGTACCATTTGTCGAAAAGACTATCTTTTCCACCTTGAAGTGTTATGGCACTTTGGCAAAAATCAACTGTCATAAAGTTTTATTTCTGGACTATCAAGTATTTTCACTGACCTACATGTCTATTTTTATGCCAGTAACACTTGATAATTGCAGCTTTAGAGTACATTTTGAAACTGGGAAGCTTAAATGCTACAACCTTATTCTTCTTTGTCAAAATGGTTTCAACTATTGTAGTTCTCTTACATTTCCACAGATTTAGAATCAATTTATCAATCTCTGCAAAAAAACAAAAACAAAAAACAAACCCTGCTGGAATTTTTTAATTAAGCTGAAAATATAGATCAATTTAGGAAAAATTGCTATTTTAACAATATTGACTCTTCCAATCCATGGACAGATGTCTTTCCATTTATTTAGGCTTCCTTGATTTCTCTTAGCAATGTTTTGTAATTTTCAGTGTACAAGTCTTTACTTCTCATTCAATTTCTGAGTACTTTATCCCTTTTCAGCTATTGTAAATAAAATTACTTTAATTTTTAGATTGTTCATTTGCTAACATGGGGAAATTGATTTTTACATGTTTACCTTGTTCCTTATGATCTTGCTGAACTTGTTTATTAGTTCTCACAGTTTTATATGTGTGTGTGTATCAACAGGTATTTAATAAATTAATGATAAACAGAATGGACCAACATCATATAATTAGTAACTATGGAATAACTAGAAGCAAAATTAAGGTCTCATATGCCTCAAAGTGTCAAGGAAATAAGCAAAGTTTTCCCCTGGCGCTGAAGAGGCAAAAAGAGAAGTATAGATGCATTTTTACAATTTCACAAGGAAAAATGCCTACACTGCTATGTCTAGCATTACTTGACCCATCATTGTGCCAAACAAGTATGACTTACTCGAGCCTAGTGAAGAGACTGAAGTGACTGGGCAAAGATAAAGAAAATGGCTAACATCCCAGAGCTAATCTCACTGAGTAGTAAGCAAGCAAAGTTTGTGAAGTTATTTCTGTTCATCTATTCCTTGGAATCCTGGTATAAGTACCTCTTGACTAAAGCTTGATGTCGCTTGAGTCTTGTGTTTTTTGGAACCTGTGCTAAACACATTTTTTGGTGAATAATTTTCCAAGGATATATAACTGATTGCATGCTAATGTATCAAATTGGGAACTCAAAGAGAGAAATAGATCCTGCAGCAGTTGACATGGAAACATAAGTCTTTTCTGCACCAAAAGAAATTCTGTTTTTTACTAAGTCTGTAATGGTGAAACATAACAATGTATGAATTCATTATCCTGGAAATATATACTATGTATCTGGTTTAAGGAAAAAAGTGTCTTTCTCGTAGAAGCAAATATTTCTTAGGAATTAAGCTATCCCTTAATTGTTTAATTAGATCCCGACATTTCACAAAGCAAAAGGCATCACAAGTTTCCTTCACAGAATGATGGAATTATGAGCCAATTATTAAATAGATTTGGTACTTTTGAACTTGACAGGCTGAATCTCAGTTTTTTAGCCTTAATTCAGTAAAAAAGGTCCTAAGCCTAGCTGTGACATAATTTAACTATTTCAGGTAAGTCACATAGTTTAACTGTGTCCATTTCTCTGGAGAGCAAATTTCAACAGAGATATTATAATAAAAGATCAGTCTTACACAACATTAGCAACTGTACCCTAAACCAGCCATTTCCCACCTTTGGGGCTGAAAAGTACTCTAGCAAAATTAGATTTTGCAACTGTACTTACTCCCTAAAAGTGTTTTGTGTTTTAGAATTTATGATAATATCCTTTTATATGACAAAAACTTCACTGGAGTAGTACAAAACCATCAGTAGGGGTCACTGGACTAAGTATATATAATCATCTTTGGTGACAGAAAATCATTTATTAAACCAGATTCCCAGGTTCCTTCAAATTCTGATTTAATGTAAGCATTCAGGAGATTCCAATAACGGTGACCGTCGGGCAGTTCTCTGAGACATACTGGCCTAAGGGCTAAGTAAAGTCTCTGGAATAAACACAGTCGAAGAAAGACACTCTAAAAATGCAATAAATAAATTTGTTAGTGAATGACATGTTTAGAAATTATTGTTGTTGTAAATTATTATGATTCTTTCATTTTAAAAGGTAACACAATTTTAAAGTCAAACTTTAACCACCTACCCAACAAAGGCAAAAGTTTTCCCTCTGGCATCTGGCTCCTTAATTGCATTAACAATTCCTTTGGATACATCTACCACCTATAAGAAATTATAACATGTGTTTAAGTGATTGCTGAGAGAGAGAAAAAAGGAGGTAGAGAGGAAGGGAGGGAAAAAGAAAGACCACATCAGCCACTCTCACTCTCTCTCACAAAAACATGATAAAATTAAAACAATGTCATGTCTGTCTTCAGGAAGCTTCTTAAAGAACACCCTACTCAAGAGCTCTAAAAATCTCCACATTAGAAGTTTTAAAATATTTTTCTGGTCGGAACATGTTTATCTTCATATGGCTGTCAAGTCCTTTCTGATTAGCCTTTGCCCACTATGGCTCCAATCTCCTAACTCTGTTACTAAGCTATCTCAAAGTATTAGGTTGAACCACATGGGCTTGCCTATATTCTACCACTTTGACATTCAAAAATAATAATTTTATATGGTTGCAGACCCCACGGTCAACTGGGGGTGATTTTGGGGCCCAGGGTACATTTGACAAATGTCTAGACACATTTTTCGTTGTCCCAACTGGTGGGAGGTGGGGAGACTACTACTGCCATCTGGTGACTAGAAGGCAGAAATACAGCTACACATTCTACAATAGCCCCCACAACAAAGGATTATCCAGCCCAAAATGTCAATAGTGTCACATCTGTGAAACCCTAGTTCAACATAATATAGGGTCCAACAGGCTCTCTCACCGCTTGGTCCCTGTATATACTGTTCCCTTTGCACAGGATACTCTTCCTCAACCTCTTCACTTGACTTCCTGTTAGTCATTTTCAAATTCTCACCTGAGATGCCATTTCCTCTAGGAGTTCTTCCCTGATCCTCAAGTCTGGATTAGCTGTCCCTCGGATGTAATTCTGTAAACCCCCAACCCCATCACAGCATACAACACATTGCATGATAACTGCTTTGCGGACATACCTCTCACCAAGACCAACCTGAGGATAGCAATCAGTCTATACAGTTAATATCTCTATATCCCCAGTGACACGTACAGTGTGCCTCGCACACTAAGGGTTCAATACATTTTCCTTAAATAAATGAACAAGTGAAGACACAGAGAATGCACGTAACTCTTAGGTAAACTGAGAGGCAACCAGGAGAAAGAAAACTGACAAAGAAGAAATGACAGAGTTATAGGATTAGGACAAAACCAGGAAACTGATCACCTGAATTTGAATTTAAAGCCCCTTCATCCACAGTACTTACATATACCGGTTGTTTCACTGTCTTCTTGCCCAAGGATATAAGAGGTACGCCTCCAAACCAGCGAATATCTGGCAGAAAAAAAGAGAACTATCCTTAGATGGCCTAAGTCGCTATTAAGATCCACCAACCTCCAGGTACTCCAGGTTAGCATAATCATCTTGCATAACAGAAATAATGAAATAAATGGAGCTAACTCCAAGGAAACTACAAGCAGCTTTATTTTTTTTAGACAACAAATATGAAAAGTAAAAAGACCAAATATATAGTGGGGCAAAAGTAGGTTTACAGTTGTGAGTATGCAAAACACAGAGTTTATTCCTGTGTTATTATTTATTAATTATTGTAATGAACAACTGTAAACCTACTTTTGCCCCACCCTGTATTTAAGGACACCAAGAGAAAGAAAGAGGTCAAATGGCTGGGCTACTGGTCTTCTATTATATATGCTAAAGGTATGGCCACTCCCAAGACTAGACTCAAAAATAAAAATTACACCTCATTTCAAAAACAATAGCAATCAACAGATCAGTGATATAACATACACAACCCAGAAAAAGATGTTGTTAAGAATGGGAACTTAGTATATGATAAATGCAGTACCATAAATATGTGGAAAATAAAAATAATATTTAATATGTGATGCTGAGACAATCATTCTATTACTTGGAAAAAGAAAAAGAAATGGCTCATATCTCACCATAAACCAAAACAAATAAAATCCCAAATGGATTAAATGTAAAAGTAAAAAGAGCTTCTTAAAATTTTTTTTAAAGTAGAAATTATTCATAAAAGCATCAAAAATAGTAAAATACTCAGGAATGAACTTAACCATGTTGGCTAAAGACCCACACTGAAAACTACAAAACATCGCTGAAAGAAATTTAAAGACACAAATAAATGGAAAGACATCCTATGTTCATGTATTGGAAGACAATACTGTTAAAATGTCATAGTACCCAAAGCGATCCCTATCAAAAATCTCCATGGTGTTTTTGCAGAAATATAGAAAACGCCATCTTAAAATTCATATAGAATCTTAAAGAATCATGAATAGCCAAAACTTTCTTGAAAACGAAAAAAAGTTGGGGGTCTCACAATTCCTGATTTTAAAACTTATTCCAAAGCTATAGTAATCAAAACAGTGTACAATGATCAAAACTGTGGCATAAAGACAGACATAAAAAGCAATGGAATAGAGAGAAATAGCCTTTGTATATATCTGGTCAAATAATTTTTGAAAAGTGCCAAGACCAATCAATGAGGAAATGCCAGTTTTGAGTCAGTAATTCTACTTCTGGATATACATCCCAAAGAACTGAAAGCAAGGTCTCAAAGAGATATCTGTACACCCATGTTCATTACAGCATTATTCACAGTAGCAAAAAGGTAGAAGCAACCCAAGTTTCCACTGACAGATTAATGAATAAACAAAATGTGGTAATACATACAATGGACAATTATTCAGCCCTAAAAAGGAAGGAAATTCTATTACACACTCCAATATGGATGAACCGTGAGGACATTATGCTCAGTGAGGTAAGTCAGTCAAATATATGAAGTACCGAGAATAGTGAAATTCAGAGACAAAAAGTAAAATAGTGGTTGCCAGGGCCTGGAGGGAAAAGTAAATAAAAAGTCATTTAATGCATATAATTTCAGTTTTGCAAGATGAAGAGTTGACTTCTGGAGACTGGTTGCAGTACAATATGAATACACAGAACAGTACTGAACTGTACACTTAGAAATCATTAAAATGGTGTCTTAGTCTACCACAACAAAATACTCTAGACTGAAAAAAGTTAAACAGATTTATCTTCACCCAGTCCTGGAGCTTGGAAAGTCACCTGTTATGGTTCACAGTGAGAGTTCTCTTCCTAGCTTGCAGACAGTCAATTGTGTTCTCACATAGCCTTTCCTCCGTGCATACACACAGGGAAAGTGAGAAAGATCTTTCTCTTCCTCTTCTTATAATGCCACCAAGCCTATTGGGTTAGGACCCACCCTTATGAGCTCATTTAACCTTAATTACCCCCTAAAAGCTTTATCTCCAAATACAATCACATTGGGAGTTACAGCCTCAGGACAGAATTTGTGGGGGACACAATTCAGTCCATAGCAGTTGATAAATTTTATGTTATGTATTATATTTTTAGCACAATTTTTTTACAAAATGGAATACAGAAGGTAAAAGAACACAAGCAATGGGAGAAGGGCACATGATAAAAACACCTAAATCAGATCAATGAACTGCAGTACATCCATACAACAAAGTATTATTCAGTTATAAAAAGAAATGAGCTATCAAGGCATAAAATGACATGGAGGAAACTTAAATGCACATTGCTCAGTGAAAGAAGCCAATCTAAAAAGGCCACAAACTGTATGATTCCTACTATATGACATTCTGGAAAAGGCAAAATTATGGAGACAGTTAAAAGATCAGTTTTTGCCAGGTGTTAGGATGAGGGTGGAAGGTAGGTAGGCAAGGAAGGAAGGATAAATAGGTGGACCACAGGGGATTTTTAGGGCAGTGGAATTATTCTGTAAGATATTCTAAAATATCCACAGAATATACAACATAAATAACAAACCCTCTGATGATTAGTGACAGTGAGCATTTTTCATATCTATTGGTCATTTGTATGACCTCTTTGGACAAGTGTCTATCAGGTTCTTTGGCCATTTCTAATTGGATTGTTTGTCTTCCTGGTGTTGAGTTGTATAAGTTCTTTACATATTTTGAAATTAACCCCCTATCATGGCAAGTATGTTCTCCCATACAGTAGGTTCTCTCCATTTTGTTGATGGTATCTTTTGTTGTGCAGAAACTGTTTAGTTCAATATAACCTATTAGTTTGAAAAAATAAACTATTTGTTTACTTTTTTCCTTTGTCTCCTCTGCCCTAGGAGATACACTGGCAAAAATATTGCTATGTGAGATGTCTGAGATTTTACTGCCTATGTTCTCTTCTAAGATCATTTTGGTTTTGCAAGTTACATTTAAGTCTTTCATGAATTTTGAGTTCATTTTTGTGCATGGTGTAAGTTGGTGGTCTAGTTTCACTTTTTTGCATGTACCTGTCCAACTTTCCCAGCATCTTTTATTGAAGAGACTGTTCTTACTCCATTGTATGTTCTTGCCTCCTTTGAAAAAGTGCTCAATGTCACTAATCATTAGAGAGATGCAAATTAAAACTACAATGAGGGACAACTGCCAGAAAGACTACCATCAGTAAATCAATAAGTGCTGGAGAGGATGTGGAGAAAAGGGAACCCTCGTGCACTGCTAGTGGGAATGCAGACTGGTGCAGCCACTGTGGAAAACAGTATGTAAGTTTCTCAAAAATTAAAAATGGAACAGCTGCCCAACCCAGTGATCCCACTTCAGGGAATATATCCTAAGAATACTGAAACACAATCAGATGTTCATAGCAGTGTTATTTACAATAGCCAAGGTTTAGAAACAGCCCCAGTGCCTATCAGTGGATGAGTGGATACAAAAGCTGTGGTACATTTACACAATGGAATACTATGCGACTGCATAAAAAAAAAAAAAAGAACTCTTTCCCTTTGTGACAGTATGGATGGACCTGGAGATTATTATGCTAAGTGAAATACACCTGTGAGAAAAAGACAAATACCATATAATTTCATTTACATGTGGAATCTAATGAACAAAATAAAGTGACAAAATAGAAACAGAGGCACACATACATGGAACAGACTGACAGAGCTCAGAGGGGAGGGGGCTGAGGAGGACTGGAAAAAGTTAGCCAAAGAACATATGCATATATGCATAGCCCGTGGACACAGACAACAGTGTGGTGAAGGAGGGGAAGAGGGGGTTGAGGGTTGCATGGACGAGGGCAAATGGGAGGAAATGGGGGACATCTGTAATAGTGTCAACAATAAAAAAATGAACCCTAATGTAAACTATGGACTTTAGTTAATAATAATGTACCAATATTGGCTCATCAATTGTAACAAATGCACAACACTAATGCGAGATGTTAATAGGGGAAACTATAATAGGGGGAGCATGCGGGGTTAAAGAATACATGGGAACTCTGTTTTCCATTCAATTTTTCTACAAACCTACAACTGCTCTAAAAAATAAAGTTTACTACTAATTAAAATAAAAATTTAAGTATTGATAAATAAGCCAACAAAAAGTTGCAACAAATATAAAGAAAAAACAAATATATATATATATACATATATATCCTTAACGGATAAAAAGCCTAAATAAATCAGTAAAACATCTAAAAAAAAATACCCCACATGGGCAAAAGACATACACAGAAATAATACAAACACAAGGGGAAACAGGCAGCTTCTGATTTAAAAAAAAAAAAAAAAAAAAAAGAGTAACTCACTAACTTTCCTAATATTTCCTACAAGGAAGATATGAATCCTCTTCCAACACATGAGTGAATAAATTAGGAGATAACCGGTAATTCAGTAGAACCAGAAACTATAGGTAGTTTCTTATCACAGACTCCCATAGAAGTACAGGAAAATCACTTTTTTCACCCCTAACATCTCAAAATCTCATCACTCCATCAAGAACACTGATTTTCCTCTGCCAAGACAAGTCTAATGAGCAAACCAATGAATAAACAAAACAGTCAGAGCAAACATAAAATATCTCCCAGCCTATGAGAGCAGTTCACATATCAAATGACAATTTCTAGATTATTAATGGCCAAATTAACATTTATTGCTCTCTAATCCTGGTCCACAGAAATCTCTATTAACAAGGAAGAACCATTAAATGTGTCTGACAAAGAATGATACTCTTTGTTTTTGAAAATCAACATCCAAATGACTTGGCAATCAGACTAAAAGAGAGAAAGCAGTCAGAAACAGGCTTCATATGAAAAGTACAAATGAAAGTGGCATTTAAGCATCGACTATGTGCCAGCTGATGTAACATCAAGGCTACTCCACCTAATTAACACACCCTCCTGAGGCAGACATTATTATCTCCATTTTAACAGATAAGGAAACTGCCACTCAAGAGACTCACCAAAATCACAGAGCTAGTTAGTCCCACAACTAAAATTTAAACTCAGGTCTCTGACTTTGGAATACCCGCTCTTTCCATGAAACTAAGGTGCTTCTTTTGATACACAGTAATGAAGATCCTGAGAAGCACCATGCTGACCAGACAAACATGACCCTGGGGGAGAAAATAGCAACTGGGAGAGAAAAAGTATAAGCTCAGTCTGTCAAGTCAGAGAACACTGTTAGCTCGTGTTTAACTTCGACCTGGTTAAGGAAGACTACGTACTTGCAAAATAATTGAGGAATCTATCCTCTCGTCCAAAGATGTCTGACGGCTTTATGATAATGGATTCTGGAAACGCATCTCTCACTTCTTTCTCTCCAACAGCCTAAACAAACAACCAAACAAAAGAAAGTTCTGAAATGAGTAAAAAAACTTCCATTCTTTTCACTATCAGGACATTACTTGTATTTTAAAGGTAGTATGCTCCTCCAAATTAAAGTTACTGTATTATTCATAAATCTCTATTACACAGAATTTTTCTTTTAAATCACACATAAATTTCATCCTGTCTCTCAGCTCTTGTGGCGTTTCTTCTCATATTTATTCCAGGGAAGCTTACACAAAAGGAGAAAAATCAGAGTAGAATTTTCCTAGCCTCCATTTTCCCCTCTAGTTACAGGTTTTCTGGTTGTGTCAACAACCTAGCAGACTGCCAGAGAATGGAAAGCGTGGAGTGGGCTGCCATTACGGAATCTGCAGCAGTGCACATCTAACCGGAGGAGGCCAAAGGAAGGTCCTTAATCTTCCTGCCCTCACTTGTTACCATCTACTCTCCTCCTAGACAAGGCCTCTTGTTCAATGCAGAGAGCAACTTTCCTTTCCACCCCTACTTCCTTTCCATTTACACTACCATTGTGGGTGACATCAATGTCCAAGTAGACTTGGATCTCCCAGCTTCTTGAGCGTCTCAATTTTAATGACAACCTCTTCAATCCACTTCTGCACGCTGAACTCAGTCAGGACACGGACCGTGTCAACAAGTGAAAGTGCCCTTCTTCTGAAACACTAAATGAAGACACTCTCCTCTTATATAACAACCTTCTAGACTTCTGGCCTGCTTGTTCTCTGCTTATCCGATCCTGAGATAGTCTGTTTCTCAACCTTCGCAGGATACCCTAGTCCACTGATTCCGCTTTCCTACCAACCCCTCCAAACTTCCTTTGTCACAGATTACATCCCATGGTCCAACTTCTCAATCATTCTCTTACCAATAATGTAAACTACCTTGTCCCTTTGTCCTTTATTCCACCCACCAGGCAAAATCCTAATCCTGGAAGAACCCCATTACCCTTCTTTGAGCCATGTACTCCTGCTGACTTCAGAACTGGAGGAAATTTAGTAAATAAATATTACAAATTGGTACCACTATACAGTCATGTGTACATAACGTTTTGGTGAACAACAGACAATATACACTAGGTTGGGCCCATAAGATTATGATGGAGCTAAAGAACTCCTACCGCTTAGTGATGTGGTAGCTATCTAAAACATCATAGTGCAATGCATTACTCATGTCTTTGTGATGCTGGTGTAAACAAACCTACTGTGCTGCTAATTACATAAAAGAATAGTATATGTAATCTCGTACAGTCCATAATACTTGATAATGATAATAAACAACTGTGTTACTTGTTTATATATTTATTATACTATACTTTTTATTGTTATTTTAGTGTGTACTCTTTCTACTTATATTTTTGCTTGTTCTTGATTTAATCTTGTGTTGTTTTGTACAGTAACATGCTCTGCATGCTTGTGGCCTGGAAGCAATAGGCCATACCATATAGCGCAGGTATGTAGGCTATATAACATCTAGGTGTGTGTGAAGTGCCTCTATGATGTTCACATGATAAAATGGGAACACGACATTCTTCTTAGAACATAACCCCTAAATGGCACATGACTGTAAATTCATGTCACCAGTTTTAAATAGGCCTTAACATTTCCCATGAATAGTTTTCTTGTAATTACTTTACTCTCCCCTATGACAATATCAAACATTTTCTATTCTATTCTATTCCATTCTAATTTCTCTCTTATTTTCCCCTGCCTTCCAGTAAATGACATCACCTACTAATGCAAAGAGAAGATATAGCAGCAGAAAAAAATCATCTCAAGTTCTTACCACTAAATCTACAACATTTTCTCCTCCTTTCTTACCACTGAAGAGGAGAAGTGCCATCTCCAATGCTTAGAAGCTCACCTCCTTCAACTTTCTCAGGAACCTGCCCCATTTACTCTCTCCTGCATCTTCATCTCACTCTCTTTACCAACACCTTCATACCAGCATTTAAACAATGTCCTTTAGGCAAAGAACTTCTACCTTAAAAGAAAACTAATTATCCAGCTTCACCTGACTCTCCAGCTTGCTGCCCATCCATCCCCAACTCCATCCTCTTACCAAACCACTTAAAAATACTGCCTTCATTCCTGCTCACTTCTCACCCACCTGAACTCTGGATTCTGCCCTAACACTTGCACTCAAATGATTCTAGGTTAAGATCATCTATAACCTCCAGTCAGTAGATCCAATGTGACTTTAGAGTTCTCACTTACATGGCTTCTCAGTGGCTTTCATCTGTAACTACTCCCTCCTTGCAATACTGTCTTCCCTTGTTTTCATAGCCTCGTACTCTCCTGGGTTCTCTCCTACCCCATCATGTTCACTCTCAGTCTTTTCATTTGGTTTGGTAGTCCTCGTCTACCAGACCACTGATCACTGCTATTTCTCTGGGCCCAGTCCAAAGATCTCTTCTCGATCCATGCTTCCACACTAGGCTGTCCTATCCCCGCCCGTTGCTTCAATTAAGAACAAATACTGGTGGCTCCCTAATTTAGACTTCCAACCCAGACCTCTCTTCTGAGCTGCAGGATCATAAAGCCCATTCATCTCCGTACCTGGATGACTGACATACATCTGAAATGCAACCCAAGTCCAAAACTGAATCATCCTCTTCCATTTTCCATAAACTGTATCTCTCAATCTTTGCTGCACAATGAAATTACCAAGGAAGAGTTAAAAAATACTGATGCCCAAGTTCTATTCCCAGAGATTCTATTTGAATTGGTCTCACTGCAATTTGGGCATTACGATTTTTCAAAGCTCCCTCAGTGATTCTAATGTACAGCTAAAGCCAAGAACCACTACTCTAAAACCTAGTCATTCTCAAGTGTTTCTCATCTTATTCAACAGCACCACTGACCACCCCGTGGTTTAAGCCAAAGGGCTGGACATCTTTGACTCTTCCCTCTTTCTCACCACTGACTCCCCCTCTGCCCTGTCCCTTCCAAACCACCACAAATTCAGATGATTCTGTGAATGTTAGGGCAGAGACAGGCACAGTGTGTACTCGCTCTCTCCAATGTAGTATGAAAATGTGAGTGAGGACTATGTATGCTGTCAGGCAGCTTTGTGAGTGCGAAAAACAAAGCACACACACATACACACACACACACACACAAGCACACACGCGCGCGCACACACGCACAGAGAAACAAAGTGGAAGCCCTGATGAACCTTGACACCAATGTGACTAAGGTTCCCTACTACTGAATTTTTCAGATATATAAGGCCTATAAATTTCCTTTTGTTTAAGCCAGTTTACACTGGATTTTCTGATGCTAGTAATTAAATGCTCCTAACTAATAAATGCCCTGTCTCTCCCATTCTAGGCTCCTACAGCAGTCTGCTATTTTGTAATACCTGGTACCTCTTGAATTATTTCCTTTAATGGACTGCAAACTAGATATGGGCTAAGACTACGTCTGTTTTATTCACTCCTATATCCCTAGTGTCTAAAACAATGTGGCACACAGTAGGTGCTTCATAAACAATCTGTTCAGTAAAAAAAATGCAGTGGGTCAAAAACTTAAAGCCACTGTCAAGGACCTCTGTGATCATTCTTAGCCTTGACATCACTCCTTCAGAAGTGGCAGGAATCCATAACTATATAAGGGATTTGAGGAAAAAAGATGGTCCTTTAATAATGGTAGGTGACACAGGCATGACTCTTTTGGGTAGGAATCATATTCTACCATTAATGATGTTTACTATATAATTCTATTATGCCCCAAGAAAATGCATTTGAGGGCAATTAATACTATGGTTTAACCATCTTTTAAGCCCATTAGCACAGATAGTTCCCTGCAAACAGAAGGCAATCAACCAAAATGTCAGAACACAATGAGTACACACTCATGTGCACATGCATACTCCTCTCACACACACAAGTCTAATTATGGCATGGAGAACTAAAAACCCTTTTAGGACTTACGGCCAAGATGGAGGCCTAGACAGACATGCTGTGTCTCCCTCCACAACTAAGAAGGAATACAACTACCTCAAAACTAGAACAACCAGAAGTTCCAGAAAATCAAACTACATGGAAGTCCAACAAACAAAGATATAAAAAATAAATACTCATCCAGACATGTAGGAGGGGCAGAGCTGGGGGAGAGAGGACACAGTGTGGTGGCAGAAACAATGGGGGCAGCATCAGGCTGGCTGAAAGTGCAGTCAGATGTTTTAAAAAGTCAGGTTGGGCACCTGCGGAGCACTCCTAGCACCAGACAAGACCACACAGCTCACAGTTCCAGCGCCGGGGAAAATAAAGCCTCATTGCTTCTGACTGTGCAAACCAGTGGGGGTTGGGGCAGATGAAGAAACTACCAGCCTCTCAGCAGAGTCCCCTTGTTTAAAAGGACCCCACAATCCTTGAATGTTCGCAGACCCACCCACTCTGGGAACAATGGCCAGGGCAACAGCTAGAGAGGTGCCAGTCCCATACAGAAGTGGGAGAAGTGCCTGGAAAAGGGGCAAGTGCTGAGCAAGCAGTATTGTTCCCTCTCAGACCCCTCCCCCACATACAGCACCACAACGCGGTGAAACGAGTTGCCCTGTACTGATGAATATCTAAGGCTCCGCCCATACAACGTAACAGGTGCGACAGTTCTACCTAAGACACAGAGGCAAACAAACACAGGAGCCTGTCAAGATGAAGAGACAAAGAAGTATGGCCGAAAAAGGGGAATGAATCAAGGTTCCAGTGGGAGAACTAAGCAACAAGGAGATAGCCAACCTAACAGACATAGAGTTGAAAACACTGGTGATAAAGATGCTCCCAGGCTTGACAGATATGCTTAAGTATGATAAATGCATAAGGGAAGAAGTGAAGGCTATGCTAAATGAAATGAAGGAAAATCCACACAAAACCAATGGTGAAGGGAAGGAAACCCAGGTTTGAATCAATTATTTGGAACATAAGGAAGAAAAAAACAGTTAACCAGCACAGAATGAGGAAACAAGAATTGAAAAAAATGAGGAGAGGCTTAGGAACCTCTGGGACAACCCTAAACATGCCAACATCCAAACCGCAGGGCAGCCAGAAGAAGAGGAAGAACAAGAAACTGAAAGCCTATGTGAGAAAACAATGAAGGAAAACTCTCCAAATTTGGTGAAGGAAACAGACATACAAGTCCAGGAAGCACAAAGAGTCCCAAACAAGCTAGACCCAAAAAGGACCATACAAAGACACATTATAATGAAAATGCCAAAGGTGAAAGATAAAGAGAGAATCTGAAAAGCAGCAAGAGAAAAGCAGAGTTACCTACAAAGGGGTGCCTATAAGACTGTCAGCTGATTTCTCAAAAGAAACTTTGCAGGCAAGAAGGGACTGGCAAGTAGTATTCAAAGTGATGAAAAGCAAGGACTTACAACCAAGAGTACTCTATCCAGCAAAGCTATCATTTAAACTGGAAGGGCAGATAAAGTGCTTCCCAGACAAGGTAAAGCTAAAGGAGTTCATCATCACCAAGCCATTATTATACAAAATGTCAAAGGGACTTACTTAAGAAAGAGATCAAAATTATGAACATTAAAATGACAACAAACTCACAACTATCAACAACTTAATCTAAAAAATAAAAACAAAATCCAGCTAAGCAAACCAGAATGGGAACAGAATCATAGGTATGGGGATCATTTGGAGGGTTATCAGCTGGGGGGCGGGGGGGGGGAGAAATGAGGAAAAGGTGCAGGGATTAAGAAGCATAATTGATTGGTACAAAATAGACAGGGGGAAGTGAAGAATAATATAGGAAAGGGTGAAGCCAAAGAACGTATATGCACGACCCATGGACATGAACTAAGGGGGGGTGGGATTGCTGGAGGGAAGGGGGGTACTGGGCAGAGGGGAGCAAAGGGGAAAAAAAATTGGGACTTCTGTAACAACATAATCAATAAAATATCCTTAAAAAAAAAAAAAAAAAAAAAAAAACCCTTTTAATCCTGGATATATCAAGGACAAACCCTTCTCACCTAACTTATGTTCCAAAGGGGACAGGAAGCTCCAGCTCTGTAAATCACTTTCCAAATCAACCTGTTACTTACCTTATTTCTCAGATACTTAGAAGAGCTTTTAATGTCAGCATTCAGATGTGAAATGTGAATAAATCTTTCAACTCCGGCTTCCTTAGACACATGAGCAATTGTTTGGGGAATCTTCACAAAAACATCTTCAAAATCAAAGTTTCTGGAATTAAAAAAATGGGGATCAGCTAAGAACACCTAACTCAGGATTTCAAAGCTTTCTGTGGTACGGTGATTTTCATACAATTGCTAGAATTTGTAACAGCAAAACTGTAAAATAGCAACGATTTAACCCCAAATCAAAATAAATTATTTTTTTTTTACTGCTCACTATTATTACTGTATAAAATTGAAGACTTACTAAAATTACAAATCAGCATGTGTAATATTCTGTGTCCTTAAAGAATTCTAAGGCTGAGGCCCTTAAAAAACATCTGGCTGCACTGGCTGGGTGGTGATGAGGAGAATGCTGGGGCTGGTAGGGAAATCATACTTATCTTAGGCCTTTGTTTCTCTCAGGGGGTGAAAAGAAACTAAACAGTGAGTCACCAGTTTAATCCAATAACATTAACTAAACACTTACTCTGTACTATGCTGTGCGGGTCACTATGGTGGATATAAAGTTGACTAAGACTCTCTAAGTCATCAAAGAACTTAAGAAAATTTGATGGGGCAGACATATACAAATAAATCTAAGTCAAACTTTAATAAATGCTACAAAAACAGGTGTGAACAAAGTGTTGTGGAACTACAGGTTTTAAACACTTGTTGATAAACAACTCGCACAATAACTAAAGAGAACTGTTAAAACCAGTGCTCATGCCTTCTTCAATAAACAATGTGGAGAACAGATCTAGAATATTGTCATACTAGGAAAACCAATGTTCATCTTGTTGACAGTGGAACAGGCAAAATTCTCTTACCTAACCTCATCCCAGTGGGACCAATCCAAGTACAGGACCAATACCGGTCATCCTGTCCAGTTGATGACACCAACCACTCTGACACAATCCATATGGGCTTTTTATGGGCAGCACACCTCACTGTGTACTTATACCAAAGTTATGCAACTAAATCCCCTAAAGAGTGGGAGGGTCATTGGGTATGTAAATGGCTGCTTATTGAAGAACTAATTTAAATGTCACCACTACAATGCCTAGCATATAGACGATGCCCAGTAAGTGTCTACTGAACCCTAAGATAGCGTATGCAAAGAAGAAATGGGTCAAAGACTTACTTGGTTTCCCAGTCTCGCCCAATAAGATTGATGACCACATTGCTGTGCTCCACTGCTTTCCGGATAGAATCTTTGTTTCTCACGTTGCATTCCTATAACAGCAATAGTTAATCAGATGAAAGCCTAGGGCGTGCACCCTAGCACTTAACATTTCTGTAGGGCCCCGGTCCCAGTCCCACCCCCACCCCTGGCAAATTTCAAAATGGGCATCTGTTGAAGTCAAACACAGTGACATTTCATACAGGCTTCATTTATTACAACAGAACTAATTCTGGGGCCTCAAATCCCCTGCTGATTCTCTGACTCTTTTGGAGACAAATAGCTGAAAATCCACTTTCTCTATTCGGGTTATCAAATGGTATAACTAGTAAAAGAATGCTATTCATTTTTCATTGGGCACATCAATTTTTGTAACCCAACTGCCACAAGTCTGTAAAGGAATCCAGTAATCAAGTCTCCCTTCCTGAAATATAACCAAAGAACCAAGGATCATCTGGGATGTAAACTGACTTCTCCATTTTAGCAGCAACCAGTTACAGACTGAAGATAAGGAGGGTCTCTTAAAGGCTAACAATAAATTGGGAGCACTCATAACAACTTAATATTTCCTTTAAACTCTTTCCTCTTTATAATCTCAGATTTACTCATTTCTACTTTAAAGACATAAAAACACTCAAAAGAACTGACCTGCCTAAAACTCTAGGGTAAGGCAACGGCAAATTTTGGTGTAGGACTATACTTCTGAGCATCATAGAGGACTTCAATAAAATTGATGATTCTTATCCCAAATAGTGATTGGGAATTAAATAATCCCAGACGAAGGTACCAAGTTTTCTGTTAAAATGAAATAATTTTTAAAGCATTTCAATGAAAGATAATAAAAATTTCATAGGGTCAAATATGTGTTCATGTAAGAATGAATGGAGTGGGAGGGAGAGTAAGAGGGGAAGAGAAAGGGAAAGAAAAAGGGGGGAGGGAAGGAGGGAGAGAGAAAAAAAGAGAGAGCACACGCAAGCAAACATGAGCAAGTGCACTCAAATTCCTGTGTAACTTAGAAAAGAGTAAAAGGACTAATGAAATAAGATTCAAAAACAAAAAAATGAAGCCCTCAAGAGGAAAAACTAGTTGGAAAAACTAGTTACGATGGAGAGCAGGGTGCAAGAGACAATATAGAATAACAGCTCTGGAGTCAGACAGGAATGCAAATTCCAGTTTGCCATTTACTAGCTGTGTACAAATGATCTCTCGAGCTTCCATGTAAAATTTGAAAATATAGCCTAAGTCATGGGATCATGAAAATTATGTAAAATATACATAAAATCTGCAGCACAGTGAGTGCTCATTTAAAAAAAAGCAGTTCTACAAATAAAAAGCTAAAAAAAGGATTTTTCAGCAAAGATGGAAAGGGTAGGAGAGAAAGAATCTTAAAGAAAAAAAAAACCTCACGGGTGGAAGAGTTTGAGGCATTAACTGCATAAAGGGCTATAAATGAGGCCTAGAGAGAAGGAATCAAAAGGAAACCAGATTCCCAGGACTAAGGCCCAAGAGCCTCTGTCACACCAAGTGGCCATTCAGACAGCAGTTTCTAATAGAAGCTGAAGCAGAAGCAGAGAAATCAGAGCCCCACACCCAATATGGTCCTTCCTTCTTAAAAATAAACAATAATACAGTGAAGTCCCCTCCCTCAATATTACTATCCCTGGACTTCCCTGTTCATAAACATCTTACTCAAAGTTATTTGTTTAGTGTCTACTCCCTACGACTGTTCATCAAGATATTCTCAGAGCTGAGCTCAATACCAGGCATAGAGCTGACATGCTATAAGTATCTGTGGAAAATACATCAGATAGTTCAATTCTAATGACTCCACATTTGTAAGTCAGTAAAAATTTTCACCTAACCCTTTCTGAACTATTTAAATTTTGAGGGCTGACAAAGTGACCAATTATCTTAAGTTACAAAACACTACGAAAAAGCTAAGTTCCTGCAACTGTATTACCAAAAAGATATTTGAGAATAAGATTTTGGAAAAGAAAAACACCTCAGAAACAGAAAATTTCCAATATATATATACTTAGCTTGTGAACATTCAGTAAAGAATAAATGAAATGCTATTAAAAATAAGTCAATATTTAAATGGATCACAAATCACCTGTATAAAAATAGTATCAGATATTAAGGATGTTTACTAAATATGTTTTAAAAGGGGAATGTGGGCAAATGGAAGAGCTCAGCTCCATATAGGATGATGAAAGTAAGAAAAATTAGAATATTAAAATTACAACTAAACTATAGAACAACCATCACTCAGAACCGTCAAAAATCAAGATGAACAGAAGTCCCGCAATTCCGGAATTAAAGAAACCACATCCATCTGGACTTGTACAAGGGGTGAAACTTGGAATGGGCTGGTCCCACATCCAAGTGTGGTGGATAAAAACTTGGGAGGGCTATTTCAGGAGCAAGGAGTCCCAGCCCAACACCAGGACCTCCAGCCCAGGGTACCAGTGCCAGGCAGATAAGTCCCCGTAACTTCTGGCTGCAAAAACCAGCAGGGATTGAGTCAGTGGAAGAAACTTTTGGAGTCCTGAGCAGTTCCTCTTAAAAGTACCCACACACAGACTTACACAGACTCACTTCCTCTGAGCTCCAGCACTGGGGTAGCAGCTTGTAAGGCATCAGTGGCATACAAGGAGGAAATGAAGTGTCCTGGCATCAAGGCAAGAGCTAGGGAACAGTGTTGTCCCACACAGAAAGGTGGCCAGAGGCCACAGTCCTTTTTCTGAACCCTCCCCCCCTATAGAGCCAAGGAGCCTGCAGGCAGGTGCCACATCTGAGATTCCATCAACCTGGCTAATACTGTTTGCTCTGCTCTGAATATCAACTAGGCTCCCTCCCACCCAGTTTATAAGTCCACCCAAGCTGTTAACAGTGGCTTTTCCATATGAATGGCTGGTCTTGGCTCATGCTTCACAACTTCCCAAATCCTCTCAAACAAATAATAGCTGGTCTCCATGAGCCCCCAGTCCCTGTACCTCTTGCTAAGTGACCCCATTAGCAGCAGCCAGCCTATATTCACAGCTTGGTTTCACCTGGGAACCTCCAAGCCCTGCACAAGTAGCAGCCATCTTCAGATTGCTTTATAGCTCATGCAGCGTGACCCCCAGAAGAACATAGGTGGGGGCTGACCTTGGCCAGCACCACCCGGGAAACCCCAGAGCCTGTGCACCCAGTGGACAGCTACAAACCCTGTCAGACCACCATCACCTTGCCCCTGAAGAGCTGGTCCTCCATGGAAGGCAGAGATTGGTGGTCAGTGGTCACAGCCAGTCCCTACAGCTGACTGGCCCAGGTAAATCACTCCCATTGACCTGCCAAAAGCAATCAAGGCTAAACTATAAGAACAGGGTATACTCAGCCCACATGAAGGGCACACCTTGAGTACCCAGCTTGGGTAACAGGGGAGGCTGTGCCACTGGACTACAAGACACCTACTACATTAGGTCACACTACCAAGACAGGGAGTCATAGCAGCTCTACCTAATACATAGACACAAACACAGGGAGGCTGCCAAGATGAGGAGACAAAGAATCATGGCCCAAATAAAAGAACAGATCAAAACTCCAGAAAAAGAAATAAACAAAATGGAGATAAGCAATCTAGCAGATGCAGAATTCAAAACACTGTTATAAGGATGCTCAAGGAACTTAGGACCTCATAAAATGGGGTCCTAATTTTTATGCTTAGGACAGCATAAAAATGTCCAGTCAGAAACAAAGGATTCAGTAACTGAAATAAAGATAAAATTACAGGGAAACAACAGTAGAGTGGATGAAGCTGAAAATCAAATCGATTATTTGGAACATAAGGAAGAAAAAAACAACCAATCAGAAGAAGAAAAAAGAATCCAAAAATGAAGATATTATAATCAGCCTCTGGGTCAACCTCAAGAGATCCAACATTCACATCATAGGGGTGCCAGAAGGAGAAGAGAAAGAGCTAGAAATTGGAAATCTATTTGAAAAAATAATGAGAGAAAACTTCCCTAATTTGTTGAAGGAAATAGACATGCAAGTCCAGGAAGCACAGAGAGTTCCAAACAAGCTAGACCCAAAGAGGACCACACCAAGACACATCATCATTAACATGCTAAAGGTGAAAGATAAAGAGAGAATCTGAAAAGCAGCAAGAGAAAAGCAAAGAGTTACCTACAAAGGGGTACCTATAAGACTATCAGCTGATTTCTCAAAAGAAACTTTGCAGGCAAGAAGGGACTGAAAAGAAGTATTCAATGTGATGAAAAACAAGGACCCACAACTAAGATTACTCTATCCAGCAAAGCTATCCTTTGGAATAGAAGGGCAGATAAAGTGCTTCCAAGACAAGGTAAAGCTGAGAGTTCATCATCACCAAACCATTATTATATGAAATGTTAAAGGGACTCACTTAAGAATAATATTTGTGCCCTTCATGTGGGCTGAGTAGTTGAGCCTTGATTGCTGTTGGCAGGTCAATGGGAGGGGGCTGTGGGGGAATGGGTGAAGGGGTGAGAGGATTAAGAAGTACAAATAGGTAGTTACAGAGTAGCCACGGAGATGTAAAGTACAGTATAGGAAATTGAGTAGCTAAAGCTCACATGACCCATGACATGAGCAATGATGGGCACTTCCTGAGGGAGTGGGGGGTGCTGGGTAGGTGGGGACAAAGGGGGAAAAATTGAGACAACTGTAATAGCATAATTAATAAAATATAATTTAAAAAAGAAAAGAAAAGTTAAGAATGTTTCTTAGTAGGAAACCTGCAGGCAGTTGGGGCAGCATAATTCTTTGTGGAAACAAACTGTCTAATAAAGTAAGATGTTTAGCATCTCTGTCCCTTATCTAATAACCAATAAAGTCTCTAGTCACTGTGACAACCAAAAGCACCCACGCATTTTTAATCACTCCCTTTAAGGGTTGTCCTCACCCCATTCCCCTTGCCCTGCCCCACTGGCCACTAACTAATGGTGTAAAGGAAGAACCTGCCGATTTAAGAATAACAACAGTGAATGTTCAGGAAGAATTGTTCTAAATTAAGTCTATACCAAGCAAACCAAGTTATAAAATACCCTATTTGTGATATTCTGTCAACAGAAGTACTTGTCTAAAAGAAATATAACATGAGGCACATAACGTAATTCTAAATTTTCTATTAGCCATATTTAAGAGAATAAAAATAAATAGGTGAAATTCATTTTAATAATATACTCTAACCCAATACAGCCAAAATATTTCAATATGTAATAAATATTAACAAATAATTAATGATATATTGAATATTATTTCCTTCATACTAAGTCTTTGAAATATGGTGTGCATTTTACACATAACAGTGCATCTCAGTTCAGACTGGCCACATTTCAAGTGCTCAATGGCCACACGTGGCTGGTGATTAGCGTATGGGACAGCACGGGTCTACAGGAGGGGCTGGCAAACTACGACCCACAGACAAATCTAGTCTACGGTCTAACTCAGTAAATAAAGTTTTATTGGAACATAGCCACTCCCATTCCTTCACATATTGTCAATGGCTGCTTTTGAGCTACAAGGACAGAGCTGAGTAATTATGACAAAGACCCTGTGACCCAAAAAGCCTAAAATATTTACTATTTGCACCTTTACAGAAAAAGTTTGCCAACTGCTAGACTAGACTTTTCAAAAGTACTGTGAATAGAGGATGCCTTTGGTCCACTGTGGAATGAAACTGCTGCTTTATTATACTGCCTCTTTCCTAAAACTGATCTTAGTAATTTACATTTGTCAGCTCCAATAATCAGTAGTACAGGCTCTTACCAGAAAGATAATCTGGCCCAGATCACCCATGGGACGAAGGTGCATGGTGTCATAGGTATCACACCGATAAGGTACGATCACTTGTGACCCCATACGTCCTAAAAGAGAATGGATTAAGATGAGGAACAATGTTAACATAATATGAACACATTATATGACAATGACTTAGTGTCTAGAAATGCCATAATTTTTCAGAGTCCCTTATTCCCATTTTAACATCCTAAACAGGAAGTATGAGGAAGTATGGATGTTCTCATGATGTTCACAGCAGACCAAAATTACATAAATCCAAGATAGAAGTTATTTGGAACGCTGTTAAAATGAAAAGGAACACAGCTCATGGCTTCTCATTATGTAACCCTAATAAATGGCATCGGAATATACTAAACTCCAGGAATTTTACTTACCAAGATGGTTGACAACGTATCGGCCCAGGAATCCTGTTGCTCCAAACACAGTAGCCACAACCCCACTGACTGAGGAGCGCCCCCCCTTCCCATGAGGTATGACTGCATGATGAAGCTGGCGCTGGGGTGGGCCAGGAAACACGGATGTGGCAAATGCAGTAATAGAAGAACCTTGAACAAAAGCAGGCAGAGGACTATTAGTAGAGAACATTTCTTTTTTCTCTAAGAGTGCAATTCAGACTTAATATAAAACTACCGAAAATCATCAAAAGGAGGTAAGTAAGGAAGAAAGAAAGCCTGCTTTCTATGAATGACTTTCCAGTGGCACTCTTCCCAGAAACCATTGTTGTTTTTTTCTTATTCAAAAGTATGGAACTGGAGAAAAAGCCTAGCTTACTGAAACCACATAGATTGAAAACAAACACTGCAGGTCAGACACACAGTAACAAAATAATAACTAATAGCTAAACTTACAAAGCTCTTACCAGGTGCCTGGTATTGTTCCAAATGCTTACTATTATCTTACTTAATGTTGTCTTTATTGGCACTTAACAGATGAGAAACTAAGGCTCAGAGTGGTTGAGTGACTAGCCCAAAGAGCCAGCAAGGAAGACTGAAAAGGAGCCCCGTGAGGTAAGAGAAAAACTAAACAAATAAACAAAAAAGTGGTATACAGCAACCAAACGAAAAAAAGAGTTCAATGGAGAGAATACAATAGCCCTCCTTACACTCAGGGGATATGTTCCAAGACCTGCAGTGGATGCCTGAAACCATGGATAGTGCCAAACCCAGTGTGTACTACTATGTTTTCTCCTATATACACACACCTTTTCATTTACTGGAGGCACTTTATAGCTGCTCTTTGGCATAGCCAAATCATCAGCATTACTACTCTTGCTCTTCGGGGTCAGTATTAAGCAAAATAAGGGTTCCTTCAAACATAAGCACTGCGATACCAACATTCAGTCTGATGACTGAGACAGCTGCCAAGTGATTAATGAGCAGGTAGCTACACAGCACGGATACGACAGACAAAGAAATGATTCATGATTCACATCCTGGCAGGATGGAGTAGAACAGCACGAAATCTCATCACGCTACTCAAAATGGTGCGCAATTTAAAACTTATGAATTGTTTATTTCTGGAATTTTCCAGTTATTATTTTCAGTCTGCAATTGACTAGGGCAAGCAACACTGTGGAAAACAAAACCATGGATGGGGCGAGGGGTGCAGGGGCAAGTTCTACTGGAGTTAACTCTATAAACGATGCTGAAAAGTGAAGTAACATGAGGACAGAAGACCAAAGGATCTGGAAAATGTTGGTTGTAAATGGCCTTAACAAGAGCAGTTTTAAAATAGTGGGAATTAAAGCCTGAATGGAGCAGGCAAAAGAGAGAATGTGAAGCAAGGAAGTGGTAGGAGGAGTACTAATAATCTTTTGAGGAGCTACATAAGGGGACAAAGAAAAAGAGGACTAAAGTAATAATGAAGACAAGCAAGTTTTTTTTCTTAAATATGAGATATTATAACATTAACATGCTGAAGGAAATGACCCAATAAAGAAGGAAAATTAAGATTCAAGAGAGGAAATGAATAGATAAGAGAGGAGGAGATCAAATGCAAAGCAAAGGAACTAGCTAGCCTTAGATCAGGGCAGGAGTTCACCTGGAGGGAAGGCAGAGAATTATCACAGGTCAGCTATTATATTTTTATGGTAGGACAAGAGATTTCCTTTGATTCCTTTGATTTCTCTGTAAAGCAAAGAATGAGGCAGAAGCACATGTTAAAAGTTTTAGGAGAATGGCAATGTTAAATAATCGCTACGGAGAAAGGGAAAGCAAATTTCCTAGGAAAATGGCAATGCTGCAAATCTACTTTGTTTTCTATTGAAAATCTACTTTGATATTTGTATTCATGAATTTAAAATAAGGCTAGTCGGTTTGCTGTTTTCCCTAGGTCAGTTCTCCAATGCTCAGGGGCTGGCGAGAAATACATGGAATGTTTGGTTTAATCAGTACTGACTTCTTTTATGACAAAGGGAGAGGGGCTGAAAAGTTGAGAATGTATGAAAAGGAATGATTAAAATGATAAGGAAGGAAGGAAGGAAAGGAGGGCATAGGATAAAAGGACAGAGTCAGTAAGACAGGACAATTACTGGAGGCAAAGAATTAGTAACACAAAGGATTGTTACCAGGATTGTACTGAGTAAATATACATAAAGCATTTAGCATATTACCTAGCACACATTTAGCACTGCATGAGTAATAGTTGTTTTCATTTATTACTATGTACTATAAAATTCCTCAGAGGGCAATATTACATTAACCTCACATGGTTATTTGTTTTTTCATCAACTATGGGCAAAGAATTATTCTAGATTGTGTCTAGCATGGTGAAAAAGACAAAGACCCTGGCCTGGTGGAGCTACATTTTAGAGAGCTGATATGAGCATTAGCAATATATTGGCAACTGCCTTGCTCACAGTAAGTGCTCAATAAATATGTTATTACCTTCTTTGGCTCCAGTCTCTCCATTTTCCTTCATTTATTATGAACATCATTAGGAGAGTAACATTATTTATTCCTCATATTCCTCTGCTCAAAAACCTATATTGGTTTCCTACTGTAATATCTAAAGCAATTGTCTCCAAACTATTTGCTTGCATACTGCATTATTTTTAAGCATTTATTTATAAAGTACGTAACATGTTCTACGCACTACCAATGTTATACACATTACAAAACAGCTATTAAAATACTTAGAACATAGTTTGAATGACATAAGTATTAGCTATTGTTATTATTACAGAAATTTTTTAAAGTTCTAATACGATATTTTTGTATTCCATTATTTCTTCTTGCAAAACCCACTCTGGAGACCACTGGTCTAAAACTCTGCTTAGCTTTCAAAGGCCTCTATGATTTAATCCCATGTAATGTATTCAACTTCCTTTCCTATATTCCAGATCTACAGGTAGTCCTTTCACCGCCTCCCTAGTACTGCACGATTCCATTCTCACTCCATTGTCCTTCCAGTGACAGGAAAATGTCCAGCCTCTCTTGACTGTCCAGATCATAGCAACCCTCACAAAATCAGTGGAAGAACTGCTATTCTTCACTGGTCTTCCAAACTCCCCTCACCGCTTCCAATATCAGTCATTCCCTTTTCTGATTTGCGATGGTACATAATAGTCTCTCCACATTTCGCTATGTCACTGTTTTTACACAATTCTGTGCTGTAGTGTTTTGATTATGTTACACACTGGACTGGCCTCTCCAGAGTAAAGCAGCATGATTAAGAACACAAGCTATGATGTCAATTAAAAAAAAATTAAAGGAAAAACAATTACAAAAATATCTAAAGCTGTGATCAGCAGAGAGCGAGTCATACAAGAAAATACAACTTTTGGAGGCTGATGGGCGTTTGTGAAGGGCTGGAGGGTGAAAAAACAACGATGAAGTGTAACTGAATTTAATTTCCTTGCTTTTCTTGCTTCTTTTACTGCGTGGAAGAGCAAATGTATGTTTTCAATCTGAGGACCATGATAGCAGATCTAGTAAGAATAGAAGGTTAAACGAACAACGCTTACACAAGTCCTAAGATCCCCTTTACTCCTCTTCTCTCTCCAAGCATCCCTTGCCCCGGCACCTCGACCTAACACGCTCTCCATCTATAGAGATGCTTCTGATGTACCAGTGCTTTTATAAATATTACTTAATTTAACCTTTTCAGAAATTCCCTGACATTGCGGTATTATCATTTTCAATGTGACACGAAGGCTCTTGAGACCGATTAAGGGTTTGCACAAGGTCATAAAGTCAGTCCATGAAAACCCTTCTCTCCACTGTCCTTTTTTTTCCCCATCCCCTTCAGATTCCTCTCCCCGACTCCGCGCCCCCTGCATAAACATTTCTCAGAGCCCCAAAACTTTACCATCCTACGAGAAAGCTGATTCTCTCGATCCTTTACACGTCCCCCACTTTCTCCTCTTCCTTTCCCGCTGCTCACGTTCACTCAGTGCAGACCCCTCCCCAAACGCACCATTTAATAGTGAGCTGGAAAGGAATTTAAAAAAGGAGAAACTGAACCGAGGCGGGTCCGGAACTAAAAAATTTAGGTCTCCTGGGAGTCAGCATGACCGCTGCAGCACGACATCAACCCCGACTCGGAATCCCAACAGGGAACAAGTATTCCCAGTGACACTTACGTGACATTGGCAGGGCCCGGACAAACCCTGAGTGGACGGCGGCCGCCATCTTCTCCCACAATCCCCCGCCGCCGCCGGCGTTCCGACCAACTACGGCTACGAGAGAGGGTCAAAACTAATCGTCCGTGAGCGTCTGCGCAGGCGCCAAGCAGGAAGAAAGGGGGCGAGTCAGAAATTAGCGTGACCAAGAAGAGCGCCGGAGAAGGCGAGCGAAAGGGAAGGGTGGGGACGTGAACGAAAGGGGGAACAAAACGAAAAGGATTCTGATATTACAAGATGGACCGTAAAGGTCGTGTCGTTACCGAGAAACCAGAAGTTCGAAGTCAACCTGTAACTGACTCAAGGGCATAGAAAATGGCAGAACCCGAGTCACCTTTTTCCTGAAAATGTCAGAGAAGGAAGCCGTGGTGAGACTAGGGGGAGATGGAGGCGTGCCCCTGGACTCCGGAAGTTCGTTAAGGAGATAACCAGCGTCCAGGGGACGGGTTGTCCAAGGAAGGAGTGCGGCAGGGATGCAGAGGGGACGGAAGAGACAGAGAAGTGAGGATACATACAGGTCGAATTCACCCAAGTGCACCCTCAGTGCTCTCCTCGAAGCCTCTGCTTCTTGCTGTTCTCATTTTGCTGACATGCTGACTCAGGTGTCTGCACCAGCCCAGGTCTGCTCGCTGGTGACCTCAGAGAAGACTTTAATGACCTCAAAGGTGGTCATGATTCCAGCTCTTTTAATTATCATAGCACTTATCACCACCTGACATAGACCAGGGATTCTTAACCTGGAGTGCGATTCATGAGTGGACTTAAGGAAGTCTGTGAAATTCCTGAAATGTTACGTGAAATTTAGTGTGGCATCTGCACGTTTTTCTAGGAAGAAGCTCAAGACAGGTCTTTAGAGCAACGGTGTTTTTGTTTTGTTTGTTTTATTAACTGTGGACTCCTGTAAGAATGCATTGTTTCAGAGAATGGGGAAATTCCAGAAAGAGTAGATGAAACCCTTGCCGTTTTAAATAGGTTATTCTCAACTTTTTTTTCTTTCTTTTTTATAGTTCTATTACAGTAGTCCTATCTTTCCCCCAGTGCTCTCTGCCCTGCCCCGCCCACCTTCCCCCTCTCCCACAGTCAATCCAAACAATATGGAGTTTCCTCAAAAAACTAAAAATGGAACTGACTTTTGATAGAGCCATTCCTCTGCTCAGCTTTCAAGGTCCATGAGTAGGAGCTAGCAACCGGCAACCGGTCCTGAGACATCTACCTTGGGTTCATCAGTAAACGAACAAGTTTAGGGGATCTTTCTGGATCTGGTAATTCTTTCACGCTTTGTTGTTTCAGGTAGAAAGGGGTGTGCATGCTGAGGTGGACAAAACACCTGTAGTGAGTGTATCGCCTATTAGGCTTGTAAGATTGGTTGTCTCCGCTCCACTGCACCCCACCCCCACTGTTTACTGAGCGTGAGCTACCAAACTGAATTAGAAGAGAAAACTCTTGAAGAAATCTTATCAGGGAAACTAACTAATGCTTTGCTGTCTCCTATTTCTTGGCTTCATCCTATGTTCAAGTAATATTTGATTCTGGGTCAATATAAATAACATACTTTCGTGGTTTTGATAAATATAGATCCCTATTATCAGCAGTCTCCTAACACCTGTGGAACATTGCCAGTTATTTTATAAATCCAAAAATAAAAACACTGCCCTGTGTACTAAATTCTAGTTTCAAGGTGACATGATATAGTTGAAAGAGCACTGACTTAAACTTTAGAATATTAGGCCTCAGTTCTAGTTCTACCAGTTAGTAAGTGTGACCTGAGCAAGACTCTACACCTGTCTTAACAGGGAAATTAAAACTTGCACTGTTACCTCAAAATGTTATTATGAGGATCAGATAACAATGCATATGTAAGTGCTTTGGCAACTGCAAAGTGCTATATTTGTATACATGTAGTTTTCTTTCATTTTATTTTATTGTTCATTTACAGTTGTCCCAATTTTGCCCCCATTGCTCTCCCCTGCCCTGCCCATCCCCACTCTCACAGTCAATCCCCACCTTTTTGTTCATGCCCATGGGTGCTTTATACTAATTCCTTGATTAGACCCTTCCCCTTTTTTCCCCTGTTATCCCCTGCCCCTCCCCTCTGGCCACTGTCAGTTTGTTCCTTATTTCCAAGTCACTGGTTCTATTTTGCTCCGCTGTTTTATTCATTAGGTTCCACTTATAGGTGAGATCATATGGTATTTGTCTTTCACCTCCTTGCTATTTCACTTAGCATAATACTCTCCAGTTCCATCCCTGCTGTCATGAAGGGTAGGAGTTCTTTCTTTTTGCTGCATAGTACTCCATTGTGTGAATGTACCACAGTTTTTTGATCCACTTATTTACTGATGGGCACTTAGGCTGTTTCCAGCACTTGGCTATTGTAAATAACACTGCTATGAACATAGGGGTGCATAGGTTTTTTTTGAATTGGTGTTTCAAAGTCACAACACCATAAAAGTCCTAGAGGAAAACATAGGCAGGAAAATTTCAGATATCCCACGCAGCAATATTTTCACTGATATATCTCCTAAGGCTAGAGATATAAATGAAAGAATAAACAAACGGGACTACATCAAATTAAAGTTTCTGCTCAGCTAAAGAAAACATCAGCAAAATGGAAAGGGAACCAACCATGTGGGAAAACATATTTGCCAATGACACCTTGGACATATGTCTGATCTCAAAACATATAAAGAACTCATATGACTCAACACCAAGACAAACAATCTAATTTAAAAAATGGGCAAAGGACCTGTTCTGTAAGGAGGACATACAAAGGGCCCATAGGCATATGAAAGGATGCTCAACATCACTAGCCATCAGAGAGATGCAAATAAAAGCCACAATGAGCTACCACTTTACACCAGTCAGAATAGCCATCATCAACAAATCAACAAACAAGTGCTGGTGGGGATGTGGAGAAAAGGGAACCCTAGTGCATTGCTGGTGGGAATGCAGACTGGTGCAGCCACTGTGGAAAACAGTATGGAATTTCCTTATAAAACTAAAAATGGAACTGCCTTTTGATACATGTAGGTTTTTGTTTTTTGTACCTCTGAGGTATTAAAATAATAGAACATTAGAGCTGAAAGGGATTGTAAGAGATCAACATGCCCAACTTTTTTATTTTAAAGATGAAGAAACTGAGACCTAATATAAAATACTGTCAATAAATAATCTGTTAAAGAAAGCCCGTAATAAATCAGTCAGTCACTTTTGAATTTGTTAACAATTTTAATCCTTATGGCCTTGATCAGAGGTTCTTTTTGCTTCATGGATACTATGGATTGGCCCTATATTTAGTCATTAATTAAGAGTACTGAAGGTAACGTTTTCAAAGAGAATGTACTACTAATAAAGTCCTCCTCAAGCTTAAAAATTGCCAACCAAATGCCTCTTGGCATGATTTATCCCTCTACAGTTGGAGGTGGAGGCATTGCGGAGGATATGTTAGTGCTACTATATCTCTGACTACCTCAGATAAATTATAAACCAGAGATGATCACCTTAGGCAAAATCCTTCAAAAATTTTTTTCACAAAAGGTAGGATGTTTATAATGAAGAAGAGTCTCAACTGGAGCCCACAAAATGAAGTGATTCCATGGGCTTTGCATAAAAATTTTAATAACCCCCCCCAATTCTTTTAATTCTTATTCTCTGAATCCATTTGGATTTGTTAATATATTATACCTACTGCATAGTTTTAAGTGGAATCCTTTGGCAAAATTTTCCCCTCCCATATTTCCTACCTAAATTAGACACTTAAAGAAAAAAATTAATCAGAAAAAAGTTAACTCAGTTCCTCCAAACTAAGCATCAGAGTCTTGGGGTATACCTTCACCCACCCACCCCCACACCCTGTCCTTTGATGACACAATTTCTTGTAGCCTCACCACTGTTACTATAGAGACAGTGTTATCACCAGTTCTGATTCTGATGTCACTCATCAGTCCTAACAAGGGGGAGGTACATGCAAGGTTGGAGGTGGAAACAAGATCTTAAGCTGAGCAAGAACATCCCAGCATCTTCATTGACTTTTAAAGTATATTCTGGAGTCTTCTGGAGTCACTATTCCAGTACTACAGAGGTAGGAAATCCCACTGGACTGATAAAACAGCCCATTTTCTGATTCCTTATAGTTAAAAGGGAGAATTCAATGACAAGTGATGGATCTCTTTGCCCAGCCCATTTTATTTTTACATAAGTCTTCTGGAACTATATGAACCTCTCACTCGGCAGTATTGCAACTAAATCTATCTGCTGCTGAAGTTTCTATTTTATTATGGGTTGACATGACCTCTTTGCCTATTCTTCTGGAGAGGTGCCTGGTTCTTGCTCCCTACTTCTTAGTTTTATAATAAGACTGGAAGCTTGACTCCCTGCTGACGTTTCCTCTTCTTTGTGTGGCTGTTCCAAAAGTTCTTTTCTTTCCAGTGCTCTGATAGCAAAACCAGACTGGCTATAGCTCTGAGTTCCATTCTCATCCACTTTCATCCTCTCGCTATTATTTCTGAAGCCTTGGCTGAATAACAGAGAACTGGGAAAAGGCGAGATGTATAAATAACCATGTTGAGGAAGTGTCTCTACTAATAGGGCACTAGAAGAAGAAGATATTACTAAGGGAAAGTGAAAATAGAGGAGATCCACAGACAAGCTTAACAGTGAATAGTACGATTGAGAAAAAGATACATACACACTTCCAATCTTTAAATTGATTTCAACAACCACATTTTTTGAGTGTCTAACAACATGTCAACACTTAGGGAATAAGAGAGAAAAAGAATATATAAGAGTACATTCTTTAATAAAATCTGATTAAATTTCAAAACTTGATCATATATGTATCAACTTTGCAAAAACTTCATGTGTACCACCTGTAAATTTGAGCATTTCTATGAATTTAGGAACCTTGAGCAGAAAGGAACCTCTTGCTTATGATGAACACAGGAGGAAATGTGTTGAGGTAGAGCTAAGGTCTGGGGCACAGCAACTATAACCACACCCCTGTGTTTGTTTATGCCCTCCGTGGCTGACTTTCAATCATTCTCATTCCTCCTCAATTATTATCGAAGTAATAATCACACTGGCATTTATAATGAACATTAAGGTCAGTCCTATAGTTGGCTGGAGGATCCCTCTATAACCATAGAAAAATTTTACAGCTTCCAGGATGTTAACCTGCAGAACTATAATATTTAAAGGAATATATCCACTGGTTTTAATATTCCCTCTCTGGGTCTTTGTTTAGTAAATGAGGGAGTTAGAATAAATGGTTTCTAAGGTCAGTTTATCTTTACACTGTATGTAGTTAACTTTCTTTCCTCAACAAATTTGATAACACAAAGCAACCTTTTTTTATTTTCCACCCTAACTCAAGGACATTATTCACCAACTTTGAAGTTAAGAAATGTGTTATCCATTCACTAGCTAAATTAAACTCTTTAGGTTTTCCCCCTCTTTTCCCTTTCCTTATGGGAAATGTATATAGATTTAGAAGTCTGAAAATCATTATCATCAAAAAGTATTTAAGTACCTCTCTCTCTCTCTCTCTCTCTCTCTCTCTCTCTCTCTCTCTCTCTCTCTCCATATATATATGTAAAATTCAGGACAACTTAGGGAGCTTAAAGTTCAACACAAGCTTCATGGATGCAGATAAATACATAGAAGATATAGAAAAATAGAATAAAAGTGTTAGGACATATGTAAGTGGAAATGTTTGCTGAATATATATGACTAGTAAGTGTACTTCTGTTTGTGACAGAAGTACAAGAGCATTTCTGAGATTTTGGTTTATTAGTATTGGCATAGCAAGGTGTGTTAATAAATCATTGGGTATTTACATCTTAGACAAATCTCTAGAATGGAATTATCCCTAAAATGAGTCAAGCTTCAAGAAAGCCTAAGCAAACTTGCACAAACAATTTTTTATTGTTCTCAGATTCTCCAATTTAAGAAAGAAAAATTGAGCTATCTGGAATTAGAAATAGGCAGTATTTGTATGCATTCTTTCAGCAGACAATTATTAAGCACTAATTTCATGATACTAGCTACTCTGAGGGATACCAAGATGGGTAAGAAAATGCACCTGCCCTCATGAAGCTACCCATCTAATAAAGGAGATGGAATATATGTGAGCAATTAAAATGCTAAAGAGACTATAAAGGTTGAAATAGCATATGATAATGGAACAATCACATTCAATTAGGTATTTAGAAAATATTTCATGGGTGGGTAAGATTTGACCTGGACTGTGAAGCAAGGTGGGATTTAGATAGATTTTTTTTCAGGGGTCTGTGTGGATAGTCCAAGATGAGAGTACAATGCTCTGATATCTTCTATTTAAATATCTTAGTAGAGGTAATATATGGAAGATTGATGTGGAAGCTGCTTTTGATATTAACTATTAATTCCCTTTTATAGCATTAGGATGTATATTTCTCTCAAGTCCTTAAAGGAATACTTACAAAGTGTTTTGAGATCCATGAATTCAGGGCACTTATTCTCCATTCTAGCTACTTATTTTCTGACTTCCTTTTTGAGCAAGTTTGAAATTAGTCTAAAAACTTTCAGTTTCCTCATTGTTAAATAAACCTATATATCAATGATTTTAAAGTGGGAAGTAATCATTTCAGAAATTATTGGCCAAAGGATGAAACTCTTTATTCACATGGAAACCATCTGACTGCACCAAGAATAAGATCAGGACTTTAAATTAGAGTGTCATCTTGTGCTTATCGTTTGTGTACTACATGTGAAAAATAATAAGTCTAAACCATTATTGATAATAAGGGCTATAGGGTTCAAATGTAACATTAGTCATTTTGTGTTTTTCCATTTCAGATTCCTTATATTATATGGCAGGAGGAGTGGGTAAACTTAGAGATAGTAAAGACAACAACAAAGTAATCAAGAGCTTTCTTCATATCTCAGAATCTGTCCTCAGTAAGAGTAAGTGATCACATAATTTCCTTTTTGTATTTCATTATTATTCTTTTTCATCGTGATATACAGCTTAAATAAGTGAGTAGGTCCTATTGATTTAGTCATTTTCTATTAGAAGTAATTCATTAAGATGAAATATTAACATTAGTTAAAAGACACTCCAGGACAATCTGTTCCCAAGTTTTCTCATTCTTTGGCCAAGTAGTAGTACCACCCATTTCTTACTTTATGTGAATGATTTGGGCATAGAATATTTATGTTTATTAGTGAGCTTCTAAGAGGTAATATAGGGTTTAACTTCATGGACATTAATAACTTCCTCACTGGGGTTAAAAATAACATTAAAATAAGTAACAAAAATGGTTATAAACCTCAGAGAAAATTTTTAAAGAAAAGAATAAATAATTATCTTTCAGAAGCTAGCCACCTATCTCAGAGAGGACCTCTCCAATAAGCCCAAGCCCAGGGATTCTCAATTCTAGATGTATTTAGAACTACCCATGGAACTTTTAAGAAATTCAATGCCTAAGTTTCCTCACCCTAAAACCATTGGAATAAGATTCTCTGTGTGGTCGTATCTCAGATTCAGTATTTTTAAAAGCTTTCTGGGTGACTCTAATCAGGGTGGAGAAACCATTGCTTACCCAAGGAATCTTATTACAATGTCAGGGATTCCTGAGTGAAGGAAACTGTTTCCCTAGCTCAGTAATCTGAGTCAGTGATTGGGGTGCTAAAACGGGTACAAATCCTGTGGGAACAAAGTACAAAATTCAATTTTACTATGAAAAATAGGACAAGCTTTTGAACTTTATTTTAACACAATTTTAAATCAGTATATTTGTTAGAATAAAAATATGAATATATATGCTTGATTCACCAAGATGTTTGGGGATGCTGGGGAAGGAAAAATTGACCATCTTATTCTATCTTGCTTATTGAGAAATATAGAACTAAGCAATGTTTATAATGGAGGGACATCTTAGTGTGGAAGCCTGGTGATGGAAGGTTGACATGGAAAAGGGGGAAAAGAAAAGCTTCTCATACTTGCAGATTATCAGTGGGAAAATATCATGATAATTAGCCATGTTCCCAAGGACTATCAAATAAGATGCTGTGAAAAGTGGATGAAAATAAGGCCAAAGGAGTATTTGGAATAAGAGCTCTGGTGCTCAGTTGTGAGGTAAGAGAATAAAAGCAGCAAGGATAAGCAATTCTTTCAAGAAAAATGGCTACAACTGAGAAATATAATAGCAGCAGGAGGGAGGCTTGGGGTGGAAGAAGACAACTAAAATGAATATCAGCTTTCTGGATTAGAAGACCAGGTCAATGTTGGTGTCATTATGGAAGTTAGGGAATAGAGAAAAATGTTGGGAGGGTTATGAAAGAATCAGCATCAGCAAGTGGACAAAGACCCATTGGGTGGTTCAGATGACATCTCTCTTCTGCCATTCAGAAGTTTGGCTGAACCAGTGAGACAGGATTCCTCCAGGAACCTTGGCTAATTGGAGGAGATATTGGTCTTAACGAAGAGCTACTAGACCTACTGCTAATAAAAGTAAGTTAGAGGTCTAGAAATTAATTAAAAATAAACTGTATTACTTTACAAAATTGTTGGTGGGGCAAGAACAAGCCAATTAACTCTATTTTGATCATGTTGAATTTTGAGTGTATACTGAAAATTCGAGATGTGGAAGAGCTGTCAAGCGAGGACACAAGGAGTAGGACATGACTGCTTGGGTTCTTTCATGAACAAATCTATATTAAGCACCTCTTAACAGACCAGACACTGGCATTAGCAAAAGACATACATATTTTTAAGAATACTTTCTGCAGTTGAGAGCTGAGGATGAAGACATCCCGAGCTGGGTTAGTTGAGGTAACTCTTGGGACAGGTCTCTGTTGAAAGCATTGCTCCTATGTTTCACACCTAAACTATTCACCTTTTCTCCTTATTTTAATACAACTTGTCCTTCTGATGACCTTTTTATTTTCTACTTCCAGATGTCAGAGAGTGTTGACTGGTTACAAAGCCAAAATGGGGTATGCAAAGTTGATATCTATTCACCTGGAGACAGCCAACCCCAAGAGTGGAAAATGGTAAGTTGTCAACCTTCTTGCAAATATTGGGTTAGGAATATGTGAAGTGCCATTAAGAGTAGTCTCATTTTCTCCATACTCACCGGCCATCTATTTTTGAAAATTGACTTCTTGGGGGGAAAAAATGAATTCCTTTAGGATGAAAAATTTCTATCTATAATATTTGGAAAACATTCTCATAATATGGTATTTAGTAGGAGAAACATGTTATCATTAATGAAAAATCTATATAGTACAGCTGTAAAATTTTGCTCATTAAAAACTATTTCTGACATGTAGGCTGTCTCAAAATTGTCAGAACTATAAACTCTCATCTAAGTAATATTGTCATTCTGCCTTCCTTTTTCAACAAACATTTATTAAATACTAATATCAGGCACTGTAAGTCAGGGTCCAGTCAGAAGATGGAGACCACACCAATATTTTAATATTAAAAAACTGTTTAGTGCTCGCTTCGGCAGCACATATACTAAAATTGGAACGATACAGAGAAGATTAGCATGGCCCCTGTGCAAGGATGACACACAAATTCGTGAAGCGTTGCATATTTTTGAGTTTGTTAGTCTGAATCGTCGTCGGCAGCCGTCCGTCTCGATAGACGATGGTGTAGCTTCTTAAGGGTCTATCTGCACCGCCGAGAATGGCTGTGCAGTCCGACTCGGGAGTGACACGGTATCTGTCTCCTCCCGTGTTGGATCGACATCTTACGATGGCGCTGAAGTGTCCTCTCCAGTGAAGCTGAAGCTACAGAGCCTGGGCAGGGTGATATGGAGGGTCTGCTGTTGCCCATGCAGCAGACCCCCCCTCTCTTCGCAGCTGAAGGGCCCAAGGGAAAGACGGAGTCAATACAGCTTGGCTTCAGGTGCGCCGCAGGAGTTGCCCGTGTTGACTACAACGTCAAACCGCCTTAGGGACTCCGGCTCCGGATTTTCTGTCGGGGTTTACTCCCTTAGCCTTTCCCCTGAAGAGGTATGCCGCAAGGCAGCGGAGGTTTTTTGGGGTCAGAGTTTTCCTTCTCTGATGTTAGTCTGAATACTTGATAAGTAAAATGTTACTTCATCAATGACCTAAAGTTTTCAAGGGTGTAACCAATTTTTAATTTAATCATTCTGAGTATTTTTTGCAAGTAACATTAAATATATGAAATTTTACTGTAATTATAATTATTTTCAAATATTTAACTAGTTTTTTGTATATTCACAATCCTTCAATTTGCATTCTACTTTGTAATTTTCTCAGTCTGTGTTCTTTATTTTTCTTCTTAAACATAACTTTCCGAAGTTAAGAACAGTGATCAAATAAAGACCTGAATGTGAAAAAAAAAACAAAACAAAACTGTTTATTAAGGATATTTACCCAAGTTAACTAGAGAAAGCTGTAAAGAGGACTCTCAGAATTCTAGAAGTAGCAAATGCAAAAACCAGTTACTACCCCTAGGCTGAGAGAGAGTTAACAAGGAAGAAACTAAGAATCCATAAAAGTTGCTTCTTTCTCAACCAAGGTTGCCTGAGATCTCTTTGGAAAGAGTGTGTTTGCCAAAAGAACACACAGACTGCTGGTTCCAATGATACTTGTCAGAGGGTATAGGTGGACCAGAAGGGGAGCTTTTTCCTCCTGTTGTGACCATCAAGTATCCCCCAATGCCCTCAATTAACAAAGCAAGCTGCCAAAAGAGAAATGTTTAATGGATCCAGTTCCTGTGTCAGAAAGCAAGACAAAGAAGGATGGACTTGAAGTTAAGAAACAATGATAGATAAACTGGTGCTGAATCTTAGGGTCATATATATAAGAATAGATAGAATTCTCTCCCTTTAAGGATTTCATAATCTAATGAAGTCACAATTGTTATCCTCATCCTTAGTATTAAATTTGCATGTAATGTTACATGACTCATCTTCTGTTTGCCCAAAATATATTTGATCTGTCTTTATATAGCCTAAGAGATAAAACATTTACATATCTGTGTAAGACATTAAGATATATAGATAATATATATCCAGTTACTAGACTGGAAGTGAGGTCACTGAAAGTTTCATGCTCACGATGTTATAACACTACACCCATAGAGAAGAATCTGGAGAGATCTGATTAAGATGGTAACATAGGCAGATATGGCTCACCTCTTTGCCCAACCACCTCAAAATTACAATTAAACTAGAACAACCATTACTCAGAACTGTCAGAAATCAAGTGGAATGGAAGTCTGACAACTATGGAATTAAAGAAATCACATCCATCCAGACCGGTAGGAGGGGCACAGACTTGGAAAGGGCTGGTCCCCCACACACGTGTGATGGATAAAAATTGGTGAGGGATATCCTGGGAGAGAGAAGTCCCAGCCTCACACCAGTCCCCCCAGCCCAGTGTTCTAGTACCAGGATGATAAGTCCCCACAACTTCTGGACACAAACACCAATGGGCATTGAGTCAGTGAAAGAAACTGCTGGAGCCCCAAGCAGTTCCTCTTAAAGAACACACATGTGGACTCACCTACTCAGACTCACTTCCTCTGAGCAGCAGCACTGGGGTACTGCTTGAAAGGCACCAGTGGTACACAGGGAGAAACTGAAGTGTCTGGCATTGAGATTGAGTAGAGGCCACTGTCTCTTTTCTAAACCCTCCCCTGAGAGAGCTGGCAAGCTGGTGCCATATCTGAGACTCCATACTTTTTCCAATCAGAATAGAGATTTTTTAGTTTAATAGACTTTATAATTTAACTTATTAATACAGTGTGGAAATAGAAAAACATTATTATTTAATGCTTTTCTGAATGACAGAAACATAGTGACACAAACTTAATAGCTTATAGCCTCAGTCAGCCATTAGATTCAAATGCCCAGTTTTCAACAAAAAGTCGCAAGGCATACAAAGAAACAGGAAAGTATGGCCCATTCAAAAAAAATAATTAAAACATATAAAGCAATTACTAACAAAACTAAAGGGGAGAAACAGACAAAAACACAATGATAGTTGGGGACCTTAATACTCCAATGACAGCTCTAAGTAGATTATCCAAACAGAAAATCAACAAAGAAATATTGGCCTTAAATGACACATTAGACCAAATGGACATAATTGATGTTTAGAGAGCCTTTCATCCCAGAACATCAGATTATACATTCTTCTCCAGTGCACAAAGAATATTCTCAAGCATAGACAATCTGTTGGGTCACAAAACTAGCTTCAAAAATTCAGAAGATTGAAATTATACCAAACATATTCTCTGGACACAATGCTTTCAAATTAGAAATCAACTTCAGCCCTCACTGATGAAGCTCAGTTGGTTGGGGTAGACCCATAAACCAAAAGTTCATGAGTTTGATTCCCAGTTGGGGCACATGCCTAGGTTATGGGTTTGGTCCCTGGTTGGGGCATGTACAAAGGGCAACCAATTAATGTTTTTCTCTCACATTGATGTTTCTCTCCCTCCATTCCCCTCTCGCTAAAAAAAAAATAAAATAAAATAAAATAAATCAACATCAAAAAGGATGTGAAAAAAACACACAAATACATGGATAACAAACAACATACTACTAATAAATGATTGGGTCAAAGAAGAAATAAAAGTTGAGATTAAAAGACATATAGAAACAAATGAGAATGACAATATGACATATCAAAACTTCTGGTGTGCCCAGAAAGCAGTAATAATAAGGAAGTTTATGCCAGGCCTATCACAAGAAACAAGAAAAATCCCAAGTAAGCAACATAACATTATTACATCATAAAGAAGAACAAAAGCAAACCAAAGTCAATAGGAGAAAGAAAAAATAAAAATTAGAGCAGAATGGAAATAAATAGAGAACAAAAAGACTACACAATAAATTAATACAACAAAGAACTGGTTCTTTGAAAAGATTAATAAAATTGACAAACCTCTGGCTAGACTCACTAAGGAAAAAAGAGAAATGACTCATGTAAACAAAATCAGAAATGAAAGAGGAGAAGTTGCCACAAACATCACAGATATACAAAGGATCATACTAGAATACTATGAAAGACTATATGCCACCAAATTCAACCCTAGAAGAAATTGATAAGTTCCTAGAAATATATAACCTTCCCAGACTGAATTATGAAGAAATTGAAAAACCTAAATAGACTGATAAATGGTGAGGAAATTGAAATAACCATCAAAAACCTCCCAAAAAGTAAAAATTCCAGGACCAGATGACTTCACTAGTGAATTCTACCAATCATTCAAAGAAACTTTAATACCTATCATTCTCAAACTCTTCCAAACATTGAAGAAGAGAAAATATTTTGTAACACATTTTCTAAAGCAAACAATCCTGAAACAAAAACCTGGCAAGGATAACACTAAGAAATAAAACTACAGACCAGTATCTGATGAATACGGATGCAAAAATCCTAAACAAAATACTAGCAAATTGAATACAACAATACATTTTAAAAAATACATTGTAATCAAGTGGGATTCATTCCAGGGGCACAAGGATGGTTCAACATATGCAAAATTGATCAATGTAATACAAAACATTAACAAAATGAAGGGTAAACAGTATATGAACTTATTAATAAATTCAGAAAAAGCATTTGATAGGATACGACATCCATTTATGATCAAAACACTCAATAAAATGGATACGGAAGGAAAGTATCTCAGCATAATAAAGACCTTATATGACAAACCTCAGCTAATATAGCACTCAATGGTGAAAAACTGACAGCTTTTTTTTTTTTCTAAAATCAGAAACAAGACAAGGATACCTATTCTCACCACTCTTATTTAACATAGTTTTAGAAGTCCTAGCCAGAGCAATCAGGCAAGAGAAAGAAATAAAAAGCATCCACATGGGGAAGGAAGAAGTAAAAGTGTCACTTTTTGCAGAAGACATGATTGTATATATTAAAAACTCTAAAGACTCCACCAAAAATCTATTAGAAACAATAAAAAAATACAGTAAAGTTGCAGGATACAAAAATCAATGTACAAAAATCCACTGCTTTTCTATATACTGACAATGAAACTTCATAAAAAATGAAAATAAATTTCTTCTGTCATTGCAACAAAAAGAGTAAAATACCTAGAAATAAACTTAACAAAAAATGTGAAGGACATTTTTACTGAAAACTACAAAGCATTATTAAAAGGAATTGAAAAAGACACATTGAAATGGAAAGATATTCCATGTTAATAGACTGGAAGAATCAACATAGTTAAAATGACTATATTATCCAAAGCAATATACAGATTTAATGCAATCCCCATCAAAATCCCAATGCCATTTTTTAAAGAAATAGAACAAAAATCTTCAGATTTGTGGAGAACCATGAAAGACTGAATAATCAAAGCAATCCTGAGAAAAAAGAACAAAGCCAGAGGTATTACACTACCTGACTTCAAATTATACTACAGAGCTATGATACTGGCAGAAAAACAGACACACAGACCAATGGCATGGAATTGAGAGCCCAGAAATAATACATGGGCAAATAATTTTTGACAAAGGAGCCAGAACACACACAATGGAGGGGAAAAAAAACTTCTTCAATAAATGGTACTGGGAGACTTGAGAAGCCACATGCTAAAAATAAAACTGAATTACAGTTTGTTCCCACATACAAATATTAATTCAAAATGGATCAAAGACCTAAATATAAGGTCTGAAACAATAAATTACATAGAAGAAAACATAGGTACTAAACTTATGGACCTTGGTCATAGAGAACATTTTATGAATTTTACCCCAAAGGTAAGGGAAGTAAAAGCAAAAGTAAGTGAATGAGACTAGATCAAACTAAAACATTTCTTCACAGCAAAAGAAACCAACAACAAAACAAAAAGGCAACCAACTGAATAGGAGATGATATTTGCAAACAACAGCTCTGACAAAGGGTTAATATCCAAAATATATAAAGAACTCATAAAACTCAATATCAAACAAACAATCCAATTTAAAAATGGACAGAGGTTCCCTTTTCTCCATATCCTCACCAACACTTGTTAGTTGATTTATTATTAATGGTGGCTATTCTGACAGGTATAAGGTGATATCTCATTGAGGTTTCACTTTACATTTCTCTGGTGATTAGTGACATTGAGCATTATTTTTATATGTCTATGGGCCATCTGTATGTCCTCTTTGGAGAAGTGTCTATTCAGGTCTTTTGCCAATTTCTTAATTGAGTTGTTTGTCTTCCTGGTGTTGAGTTGTATTAGTTCTTTTTATATGTTGGAGATTAAACCCTTATCAGATGTATAATTGATGAAAATATCCTCTGATACAGTGGGTTCCCTATTCATCTTGCTGATGGTTTCTTTAGCTGTGCAGAAACTTTGTGATTTGATGTAGTCCCATTTATTTATTTTCTCCTTTGTTTCCAGTGCCTTAGGAGATATATTGGCAAAAATATTGTTACATAGGATATCTAAAGTTTTACTGTCTATATTGGTTTGACTCAGGGAGGGGAGAGGATGGGGCTGGGTGAAGGTGGGGAAAGGGGGGAAAAGTGAGAACAACTGTAATAGCATAAACAATATAAAGAAGTAGATTTTAAAAAAGAAAAAATGGGCAGAGGACCTGAACAAGACACTTTTCCCAAGAAGACATACAGATGACCATCAGATATATGAAAAGATGTTCAACTTCACTAGCTATATAAACTAAAACTATAGCAAGATACCACCTCACACCTCTTAGAATGGCTATTATCAACAAGCCAGGTAATAACAAGTGTTGGAGAGGTTGTGGGGAAAAAGGAACCTTCATTCATTGTTGATGGTAATGTAAACTGGTATAGCCACTATGAAAAACAGTATGGAGGTGTCTCAAAAAACTAAGAATAGAGTTACCATATGACCCAGCAATCCCTCTTCTGGATATCTACCCCAAAAGCTCAAAAACATTTATTCACAAAAATATATACACCCCTATGTTCATTGCAGTATTATTCATGAAGGCCAAGAAATAGAGACATCCACAGTGTTCTTCAATAGAGCATTGGATAAAGAAGATATGGTATATATATGCTATGGAATACTAGTCAGCCATAAGAAAAGTTGAAATATGCTATTGACAACAACATGGATGCACCTTGAGAATATTATGCTAAGTTAAATAAGTCAATCATAAAAAACTAAGAACCATATGCGGTTTCACTCATATGTGGGATATAAAACTGAAATTTATAAACCCAGACAGACAACAGTATGGTGATTACCCAAGGGAAGGGGGTGGGAGGTTAGTAAATGTTAGATAGGGCCAAATATATGGTGATGGAAGATGATTTGACTTTTGGGTGGCGGGTACACAATGCAATATAGAGATTATGTGTCACAGAATTGTACACTTGAAACCTATCTGACACTATTAACCAATGTCACCCCCAAAATATAAATAAATATATATATATTTATATATATATAAATATATATATATAAACTCTGACTCCAAAAAACCTCCGCTGCCTTGCGGCATACCTCTTCAGGGGAAAGGCTAAGGGAGTAAACCCCGACAGAAAATCCGGAGCCGGAGTCCCTAAGGCGGTTTGACGTTGTAGTCAACACCGGTAACTCCTGCGGCGCACCTGAAGCCAAGCTGTATTGACTCCGTCTTTCCCTTGGACCCTTCAGCTATGAAGAGAGGGGGGGTCTGCTGCATGGGCAACAGCAGACCCTCCATATCACCCTGCCCAGGCTCTGTAGCTTCAGCTTCACTGGAGAGGACACTCCAGCGTCATCACAAGATGTCGATTCAACACGGGAGGAGACAGATACCGTGTCACTCCCAAGTCGGACTGCACAGCCATTCTCGGCGGTGCAGATAGACTCTTAAGAAGCTACACCATCGTCTCTCGAGACGGACGGCTGCCGACGAGATATATATATATATATATATATATATATATATATATAGTGTCTCTTGTAGACTACATATAAAAAATACAATAGAAATGAAATGAAAATGTGTGGGTAAACTGAAGACTAATGGCTTGAGGGAAATAGTATCATTGCAGCCAATTCTGTTTTGTTCTAATGTGTCCTTCCTACTAAACTTCTGCTCCCCTGTACATACACAAGAAGTGTAACCATGCAGAAACCTTTTTTTTTTTAAAATCTGGCCTTTTATTTTGATTTTTTTTCCTTTGGAAAATAGAAAGGAAAAAATAAATCAACAAACTCTGTATCTGAAAAAGCCATGATAACCAACTGTCTTAAAGATGCTATGAACTAAAGGAAAGCTGTGGAGAAAGTAAAGAGTGTCTGAACAAAAAAGGAAATATCAACAAAGAGACAAAACCTACAGATAACCTAAAAGAAATGCTGGAGCTGAAAAGCATAGTAATGGAAATGAAAAAATCACTAGTGGGATTTAAAGGCAGATTTGAGCAGGCAGAAGAAAGAATCAGCAAACTTTAAAATAGGAAAGTGGAAGTCACTAAGTCTAAGGAACAGAAAGGAAAAAGAATGAAGAAAAGTGAACCGAGCCAAAGGGGCCTGTGGACTACCATCAAGCGAGCAAACATACACTGTGAGAGTCCCAGTAGAAAAGAAAGAGAAAGGGGCAGAGAGAATACCCCAAGAAATAATGGGTGATAATTTCCCAAAGCTGATGAAAAATGAATATAAACATCCAAAGATAAATGGAATATGGGTAGAATTGATGTTTGTCACCTCCAGGCCCAGACCACAAAAGCCTTCCTATCCAGTCCTTCAGGATCTCTGTCATTCCTCTACACTGGCTTGAAGAAAAGATTCCGATGCCCAAAAGAAAGTGCAATCATGCAAAAGCAGAGCCTGGGTCCCTGAGTCACTGCAAAATAGTCTGTTCATTGAATGTCCTCTCTAAACAAAGTGATCAAGACTCTATTTTGTTACACTGATAGTTCAGGAGCTATCTGATTTAAAACTAACATTACCCCAAATAATATATTTTGCCTGTGTCACTGTGTTGCAAAGAATGCCCATCCTATTATATCTGACTCTTAAAATGCTAAAAAGTACATTTCAAATGTCACTTCTTTCTCTAATTACCCAGCCAAGAAATGTTGTCCCTCTTCTAACATCAAATATATCTGTTTTTATTATCTTATAACCCTGATCACATAGCATTTAATAATATTTACATTCATGTTTTGTCTCTGCAATAGATTGTATGCTTGCAGAAGGAAAATCATATTTCTTTCACCTTTGTATGTTTCACAGTGCCTTGTACTGTGTGTAGTATACAGACACTATATTCATATTGCATTACACAGGCAATCACCTCTGCAACAGCAGGCCACCCAGTTGGTCTTCCTGGTGGGTAGATAACATCTACATTGGAACCTGACTTTCCATTTCTTGAACACTGTCTTTGCTCTGACTCCACCACCTTTTCTCTGTCACTTTCTCAGACACGCATAAAAGCAGCTTTTTTTCCCTAAAACTTCCTCTTAAAGCCAAATTTTGTTCATTAGGAAGTTTCCACCTAATATTGACCTTTGGTTCCAAAAAATAATTTTTTAAATATTCATTACAGAAACTCAGTAGTTTCCCCACACCTTCTATCTGGCTGATAGGAATGAATCAGAGTACACATCTCTAACCATATGCTCTTCTACAACTTCTCTTTTCACCCAGGGTAGTACTTCCCCATACATGTAGTAAGTCAGGTTTTATTCTTTCGTACTTCCATAGATGGTTAATTGTGTCTCACTGCATTACTCTAAAGATCAAGCTTTTCGGCTTCTTTTTTTCTCTTAGCTCTTTTGAAGGCTAATCTTTATTTGAAATGTTTAAGTAGTATTAACTATCTGATATGCACCATGTGAAATATACAAGTTATTTTGTACATATTCTCTTATTTTATTTTATTTAATTCTAATCACAATCACATGAAGAAATTATTTAAAATAATAATTACCGTATGAACAGTGATTCCCATTTTGGTTCTGAAGGAAACATAATTACTCTCTTGAAGCAATATCTGCATCCCTATGTTTTATACAGTATTAGCTAAAGTAGACAAAATATGGAAGCAACTACGTGTTCATCTCTAGATGAACAGATAAAGGAAATGTGATATAATGGAATATTATTCAGCCATTAAAAAGAAGGACACATCAGAGAAGGAAAACTCTGACTCCAAAAAACCTCCGCTGCCTTGCGGCATACCTCTTCAGGGGAAAGGCTAAGGGAGTAAACCCCGACAGAAAATCTGGAGCCGGAGTCCCTAAGGCGGTTTGACGTTGTAGTCAACACCGGCAACTCCTGCGGCGCACCTGAAGCCAAGCTGTATTGACTCCGTCTTTCCCTTGGACCCTTCAGCTGCGAAGAGAGGGGGGGTCTGCTGCATGAGCAACAGCAGACCCTCCATATCACCCTGCCCAGGCTCTGTAGCTTCAGCTTCACTGGAGAGGACACTCCAGATGTCGATTCAACACGGGAGGAGACAGATACCGTGTCACTCCCGAGTCAGACTGCACAGCCATTCTCGGCGGTGCAGATAGACTCTTAAGAAGCTACACCATCGTCTCTCGAGACGGACGGCTGCCGAACGAAAAAGAAGGAAATTTTGCCGTTTGCAACAACATGGATGGACTTTGAGGCCATTATAATAAGTGAAATAACCCAGAGAAAGACAAATATCGTGTGATCTCACTTATATGTAGAATCTTAAGAAAAAAAGAAAGAAGCCATAGTTTCAGAAAACTGGTGGTTGCCAAAGGTGAAGGATGAGCAAAATGGGTGAAAGTGGTTAAAAGGCAGATTTCCAGTTTTAAAATAGTAAAGTCCTGGAGTTAGAATGTACAGCATGGTGACTATAGTTAATAACACTGTATTTTCTATTTGAAACTAGTTAAGAAGTTCTCATCACAAGAAAAAATAATTTGAACTATGTGTGGCAATAGATGTTAACTGGACATATTGGTGATCATTTTGCTATAAAAATATTGAATAATTACGTTGTACACCTGAATATCTCAGTTAAAAAATAATATACTTAAAGCCGTACATCAAAATTCAAAACAGAAGCACAAACCTCACCTGTCCAGAGATTAAAGGGGACCCTTCTCCTTCCAAATGGGCATAAAATTCTTAATTGATTTGAACTTAAGACAGGCAATAAATACTAGTAAAACTTATTTTCTATTGCATCTCACCCAAAAGAGAATAAAACTCTATAAACCGTAATTCATTAAAGAATCACCCAACGGTGAGACAATAAAACAAAATTCCCAGTCATTGCTTCCACTAATGATTATTGGCTATAAAGGGACCAAAGTGAAAATGAAAAGCCGTATTAATAGGGAAGAAAATTGAAATTAGATAAACAGAACACCTGCATAGTTCCATTTCTACTCTGGATTCACCTCTGGGGACCAAGATGCACCTGGTACACTACTCTTATGATGACATTTCTGTTCGTTAGGTGAACCTGTTGAACATATTGGCAAGGACTTCCAAAACAGTTTAAAGATCATTTTCAGAGAAGGGTGAAATAATGACTCTCATACATATATAAAAATAAATTCATATTAAAGATATTACTGAACTCATTAATAAGGAACTGGTGTCATTCAAAGGAGAACCTAAGGAAAAAACATATATATAGATCAGGAATATTGAAGTGAATGTGCAAATGGAAGCACCTTTTCTACAGTGTATCCATCCTTGGCCAGAAATAACACATATGTAGGTAAGAATTGTATTGTATTGCTATCATTTACCTATAGTTTACAGAATTGTAAAGTAACTCCAAGAGAATTATAATCTGAAAATATGGAAGATTATGCCATAAATTATGCATAATTTTCCACTGAAGCACAAAATTTCCCTACAGTAGCTATTGTTCATATTAGGAGAATCAATTAGGAAGACTTTGAACCGAGCACTATGGCCAACAAACAGCTTAAATCAGCCCTGTAGGGCACTGTTTTAACTGCTTTTCTCTTCTTTCCAAGTCTTCAAAACACGGCAATGGATAGCAAGCACTGATTTTAGAGTAGAACTGGATTTGCGTACTAACACCCATCATGCAGTAACTGTGAGATGCTAGGGAATTTATTTAACTTCTCTATGCCTTAGTTCTCTACCTTTGAAACTGGAAAAGCAATACCTTTCTTACAGGGTGTGTATGAGGATTAAATTAAACAATGTGTGTAATGCACTTAACACAGTATCTGGCAAACATAAGTATTTAACAATTGGTAGCTAGTAACAATATGACACTGGTAATTAAATTACCATATTAATCTTTAAAGATGTGTAATACTTGTCTCTTCCAGAAGACATAACTCTAATAATTACAATGATTCTTTACATTTGATAGAGAATAGAAGAATTTTACATAAATTTTATTTTAACCTGTGTTCAAGTGAAGATTATAGATTACAAAAGTATGTGCATGTGCTTATCACAGTTAATTCCACCAGAGAATCTGTATTCACTTAACTAATAAATTGTCCACAGATACTAACTCCTCAATTATAAATCAGATTGTTAATTTATGTCATAATAAGTAGTTCACTGGAAGTCATTTAGCATATCCAGATTGTGCTTGTATAGTCTGGCAAAGTGATTAATTATGCACAATTATCTTTGAATTTTATAATTTTTTGAAAACTGTATTTTGTAATAAGAGACCTAAATAAAAACAGATTATAGAAAAGAGCAATTAATATTAATACAAGAAAAATCTGATTTAGTTCAAATGCTAACTCAGCTATGTAGCTGATGACTGGCAGATCTTAAGGATAAATGTTGTTAGATCCAATATAGTGTAGTAGCCAATAACATGGGCTCTGGAGTCAGACTGCCTGGGTCGGAATTCCTGCTCCATCAATGATTCGCTGTATAACCTCGGATGAGTAACTGAATGTGTGAGTCCTTCAATTTCCTCCTCTGTAAAATGTGGATAATAAGAGAGCTAACATTTAGGTTTACTGTGAGAATAATATTAAATGAGATAATAGTCAAAATACCTGGAACAGTGCCTGATACATAGTAAACATTCAATAAATGTTGGTTACTTTTATTGTGGTAATGGAGTAGTTCAGGCTTGAGGAAGGTGACCATTTTTGTAACTGATCTTTGAGTTGTCCTGAATATCCCATATATTTACTTTGTTATAGTCAGATGAGTCCTTGTCTGTTTTTAAGGAAGCCTCAACTGATCCTGTCAGAGTGCTCAGCTGCCTCCGCAGAGACCTGGAAAAAAGTGCAGCAGGGTTCCAAAATGTTAGGTTCAAGCCCGGAGAATCATCATTTGGCGGGGAAATGACCAACTTAGGAGACTCATGCAAGGGTTTCTTTGTGGACTACTACAATACCTCCAACAAGGGCAGTCCAGAGAGATTTCATTTGGAGATGACTCACAGAGAGAACCCTCTCCAGGGCCCCAGTACCCAAGTTGGTAATGGAAGAACAGTAGATGAAATTTCCTTCTATGCTAACCGCCTCACAAATTTAGTCATAGCCATGGCCCACAAGGAGATCAATGAGAGGATAGATGGCTCTGAAAACAAATGTGTCCACCAGTCATTGTATATGGGGGATGAACCCCGACTCAACAAAAGCCTGTGTGAAGTGGCATCAGAGCTGGTGAATAAGACTGTCACCGAATGTTCCAAGAATGCTCCCTCCGATAAGGTTCCTGGCCCTGGTGACAGAGTCTTAGGATCATTACAGAGTCCCTCAAATTTGAAATACAAGACCACATTGAAGATCAAGGAAAGCAAGGGTCCAGACGACAAGACTGCTTCTAAGAAGTCTTTCTTCTATAAAGAAATGTTTGAATCTTGTAATGCCAAAGAGGGTAGATGGTCCTTACCTGGAGAGAGAAAGTTATTCAGAGGGCAAGAAGGGCCTGATGACTTTACAGCTTCTATTAGCCAAAAGATCGTGACGTATGCTAACAGTGTGGTGTCTGATATGATGGTCTCCATCATGAAGACACTGAGAATACAAGTGAAGGACACAACCATTGCCTCCATCCTGCTGAAGAGGGTACTGATGAAGCATGCGAAAGAGGTGGTTTCAGATCTCATTGACTCCTTCATGAAGAACCTTCACAATGTCACAGGGACCCTCATGACTGATACAGACTTTGTCTCAGCTGTGAAAAGAAGTCTCTTCTCTCATGGAAGCCAGAAGGCCACAGATATCATGGACGCTATGCTGAATAAGCTATACACTGTGGTGTTTGCCAAGAAACCTCCTGGGAATATCAGGAAAACGAAGGACAAGTCAGAGATTCATTCCTCTGTCTCCATGAAAGGAATGGGGATCCCTAAAAACCGAAATGTAAATTTTGCAACAATGAAATCTGAAGGTAAATTGAGGGAAAAAATGTACTATCCTCCATGCGAACCAGAGAAGACTTGTGCCGAAACTTTGGGTGAACACCTTATCAAAGAGGGACTGACCTTGTGGCATAAAAGTCAGAACAAAGAAGGAAAATCTCCAGTTTGCCAGCATGCAACATTTGCAGCTCCCAATGACCAGTGTAGCCCTCCACCAGACTATCCCCTGGGATATCCTCTGGATACTTGCAACCTCAGCCCCACTTTGTATCACCTAGAGGAACCTGAGAATTTCATGTGTGATTCAGACTCCTGGGCCAAGGACCTGCTTGTATCTGCCTTACTTCTAATTCAGTACCACCTGGCCCAGGGAGGAAGCATGGATGCACAGAGCTTCCTTGAGGCTGCTGGTAGCACCAACTTTCCCACTAACAAGCCCCCTGTAGTTGCTGCTGAGACCAACCTTAAGTCTCCTCATGGGGGAGGTAACCAAGAAGAAGCAGAAAAGAAGGATCTAATGAGTGTTTTTTTCAACTTTATCCGGAATTTACTTAGTGAGACCGTTTTCAAGAATGACCATAGCTCTGAACCCAAGGTGCCAGAACAACCAGTTAAAGAAGACTTCTTTGAAAGACCTGTAACCCCTTCTCCCATCAGACTAAGTGAAGGTGATGAGGCTGGTGGTACTGTTGTTGGGCTGAGCAAGATGGTTGCTAACCAGCTAGATGACCACATGAGTGGGAAGATGATAGAACATCTGATGGACTCAGTGATGAAGCTGTGTCTCATTATTGCCAAGTCCTGTGACTCTCCCTTGGCAGAACTGGAAGATGATAAGCCTGGTGATGCCAGCAGGCCAATTTCTGCCTTTCCTGATAGTTTACATGAGTGTTTACCAGTCAAGGGCACAGGGACAGCAGAGGCTGTCTTGCAGAATGCCTATCAAGCTATCCATAATGAATTGGGAGGTGTATCAGGACAGCTTCCTGAAGAATGTGCACCACCCAAAGTGATTGTTAGCAATTATAACATAATTGATACTGTTCAGAACAAGCAACTCCAAGCTGTACTTCAATGGGTAGCTGCCTCTGAGCTCAATGTCCCTATTTTGTACTTTGCTGGTGATGATGAACGAATCCAAGAAAAGGTAAGGAAAATAATGGTTCATTGGGGTTTTAAGCTGTCTTCTTTCTGAATGGAAAGATAGCCATAAGAAGTAAGAATTTGGAGATCATGACTCTAGGCAGAAATAATGGCTAAAATAAAATTATATTTTGCCCAGTAAGAGTCACATCAAAAGGGGAAAGGAGGGGCTATATAATAAATCAAATCTGATTTTTTTTCTACATAGATTGGTGGGATTGCTTGGGTGGATTGGTGAAAGAATCAGATTAAGTTCTGGGTATCAGGTTGAATTTTGGCTAGGACAGCATTGCCCAAATAGTGAGAAGGGGCTGCTGGGAAGCATTCTGGGAATGTGTTAAGGCGGGTCAAGGAGCAGGTCTTGAATGATCTAGATTGATGAACTTTCAAACCTATCATTATTCTTTTAGTTGATTGTCTAGGAAGTATTGGGGGTTTGAAGGGATTTGAAATATAACATCCTTTTCCCCCCACCCTAAGTTCTGAACCAATTGAGAAGACTAAAGAGTAAAGTAAATGGGAAATCAACTTATCACTGTTATTACTGATAAACACAAGTGTGTTCTAACTTCTTGCTCCTCCTAATGTATCCCTTGGAACTGCTCACTAAAGGGAGATTTTGAGTCTGAAAAGCATGAACATTTATGCAAGTTGCTGCTTCATGCTACTGTAGAGGAATCATCCCTAACACACACACACACCTTTAAGGCTTTTGATTATTATCTCAACTGATAAAAGTAGAACAACGGCAGTTAACAATTAAGTAGTAATGGGTGGCACAGGGGGCTTGGATTATTTATAAAAATAATTCATTGTCATAGAAACTGGAGGATGTAGAGGAAGAGGCTTTATCTGTTTAATAAGTGACATTAGTAAACCTTGCAACTGGGTTACTTGGTTTATCTGATGACTGGAAAGACACAGGATTTTATAGCATCCAGAATAGGCTACACTAAACCTAAACAAGACTATTGATATATGGATTTGCTACTAAAAATGTGGTCTCTGAACCAACAACATTGGTGTCAGCCGGAAGCTTGTTGGAAGTTTAGAATCTCAGGTTCCACTTCTGGCCTACTGAATCAGAATCTTCATTTTAGCAATTTAGCAAAATCACCAGGTGGTTTGTGTGTACATTCAAGTTTAGACTAGAGAACAGAATATGAAGTTCCAATCCTACAAATATCCCTGAGTTCTTGGCAAACTGTAAAGAGTCTCTGTCACTACAGGTTTACCAGTCTGTAAAACAGACAACTATTTTGGTACATAGCAGTTTACAGAGTGGGGCTATATTCACAAAAGCTTTAGACTGATGAAAAAATCTTAAAAGAAGCATAATGTTCATATGTACAATGTGTGAAACAGGCTTTTGTTCTGTAGCCATCTTTTAAGTCAAGCCCATTGTATGTAAAATACATATTACATTCTGGTTTTAGATTATTTTGATTAAAATGTCTGTAATATATTTATCTAAAGTGGGCACAGTAGACTTGCAGTCCTCCTCCTGAATATACACCACACACACACACACACACACACACACACACACACACGTACATCTTTGCTGACTGTAAAGATAAAAATGATTATCTATTTTATTAAAGGAAAGAATGAAAAGGATGGGCAGCAGCACATCCAAACTTCAACTAATGGGTCAATGCTCATTGAACATCAGTATATTTTTAAGAACAGCTGGATGCACTATACATCAAAGAAACTTCCCAGAAATTATTTTAGATTTTTTGGAAAGGGCTTTAATTAATGTATACAAATATCCTCATGCTGACACAGGTGATTGAACCCAGTAACACTGGGATACCCATGAGCCCAATTCCTTTAAATGAATTTGTGTGCGTTTTTGAATAGATAATATGTGCATAGTTCAAAATTCAAAGGCACAAAAGAATGTACAGAGAAGTTAAGGTTTTTTTCATCCTTATCTCCCATCCTATTGCTCTTTCTGGAGAAAAGAATTGGTGATCAATTTCTTGCTTATCCTTTTAGAAATACATATGAATACACAATGAAGTATTAATGTGTATATATCTCATTTAAAGTCTCAAATTGTAGTATAATATGTATATTCTGTTCTGCAGCATATGGAGCTGCCACATTCTTTTTAATGGCTGCATATTACTTTATTGTGTGAAGGTGCTGTATTTAACCATTGTACCACGTATGGATATTTCAGTTGCCAATATTTTGCTACTATTTGTGATGCTGTGTGCACAGAATCAAATGTATCTGTATAGGAATTTCAAGATCACAATTAATGTCTGTTTGTGTATTTGATATATATACCCAAATTGCCTTCCTTAGAGCTTGCACCAATTTTCACATCTACTAAAACAATATGAAAGTCCCTATTTTCCATACTTTAATCAACAGTGAGTGACAAACTTGTGACCTTTGTCAAGTGCTGCCTTCCTTTGCACTTGGCTTATTAGGAATGCGGGTGACTATCTTTTCATAAGTTTAAGAGTCATTTGAATTTTTTTTTCATGGATGAACTGTTTGTTTATACCCTCTGCCCAATTTTTTATTGGGTTGTTGTTCTTTTTCTTATTGATCTGTAGGAGTTTTATATACAAGGAAATTAGCCTTTGTGATATTAAATACATTCTTTAGTCATTTGTCTTTCGGTGTTTTGTTTTGTTTTTGCCATATAGAATTTTTTAAATGTTATGTAGTCAAATCTAAGACGTTTTTTCTTTTATTTTTCCTGGATTTTGTGTCACATTTTGGGAAGCATTCTTTACTTCAAAATATTAACAAAATTTTCTCATGTTTTCTATCAATACTTATGTTTTTTAAATATTTTACTGCTATTCTATTACAGTTGTCCCAATTTTTCCCCCTTTGCCCTCCTCCGCCCAGCCCACCCCCACTTCCACAGTCAATCCCCACACCGTGTCCATGTCCATGGGTCATTCATACATGTTATTTGACTAGTTCCTTCCCCTTCTTTCCACCCTTAACCCCCTCCCACCTCCCTTGTGGTCGCTGTCAGTCTGTTCCTTGTTTCCATGCCTATGGTTCTATTTTGCTCGTTAGTTTATTTTGTTCATTAGGTTCTACTTATAGGTGAAATCACACGGCATTTGTCCTTCACTGACTGGCTTACTTCACTTAGCATAATATTCTCCAGTTCCATCCATGATGTCACAAAAGGTAGGAGTTCCTTCTTTCTGCTGCATAGTATTCCATTGTATAAATGTACCACAGTTTTTTGATCCACTCATTTACTGATGAGCACTTAGACCACCAACTTACACCATACAACAGAATAAACTCAAAATGGATAAAAGACTTAAATATAAGTTATACCACCATAAATGTCCTAGAGGAAAATATAGGCAGTAAAATTTCAGGTATACCATGCAGCAATATTTTCGCCAATACATCCTCGAGGGCAAGGGAAATAAAGGAAAGAATAAGAAAATGGGACTACATCAAACTAAAAAGCTTCTTCATGGCTAAAGAAATCATCACCAAAATGAAGAGAACCAACCATATGGGAAAACATATTTGCCAGTTATACCTCAGACAAGGGTTTGATCTCCAAAATATATAAAGAATTCATATGACTAAACACCAGGTAGACAAACAATCCAATTAAAAAATGGTCAAAGAATCTGAATAGACACTTCTCCAAGGAGGACATACAGATTGTCCATAAACATATGAAAGGATGTTCAACATCACTAGCCATCAGAGAGATGCAAATTAAAACCACAATGAGATACCACCTCACACAGGTCAGAGTGGCCATCATTAACAAATCAAACAATAAGTGCTGATGAGGATGTGGAGAAAAGGGAACCCTAGTGCACTGTTGGTGGGAATGCAGACTGGTGCAGCCACTATGGAAAACAGTATGGAATTTCCTCAAAACACTAAAATGGGAACTGCCTTTTGACCCAGCAATTCCACTGCCAGAGTATCCCCTAAGAGTCCCGAAACACCAATTCAAAAGAACCTATGCATCCCTATGTTCATAGCAGCACTATTTACAATAACCAAGTGCTGGTAATGACCTAAGTGCCCATCAATACTTATGTTTCATAAAAAAAATTAAGATGTTGATCCATTTTGAATTTATTTTTATATAAAGTATGAGGTAGGGATACAATCTTTCTTTTTTATTTACAGATGGCTAACTATCTTCTTTTTCAAATTTTTCTATTCTATTTCATTGAATTGACTATTTACTATTTTAATGCCATTTAAATTAGCACATCATTTTAATTACTGCTATTCTATAATATGTTTTAATACCTAATAGGACAAGGGGCTCCTTATTTCTCTGTCTCAGAATTTTCTAGGTTATATTTCTCAATTTGCACCGCCAGCATCAGACAACCATTCACCTGATTTCCGTCACACATTTACATTTCCAACATTTTATACAATGGAGTCATAAAATATATAGTCTTACATCTGGCCATTCACACTTAGCATGTTATAGTATGTATCAGTAGTTCATTCCTTTACATTGCTGAACAGTGTTTCATTATGTGGCTATACTACATTTTGTTTATTCATTCAATTAAAGGAACTTTGGATTGTTTCTACAACTTTTGTTATGAATAATGCTACTATGAACATTCACATACAAGTCTTTGTGCACAATGCAATTTCATTTATCTTGGGAAACAAGGAGTTGAATTGCTGCACCTTATTTTAAGTATATCTTTAAAAACTGCCCAACTGTTTCTCAAAAATGGTTGCACCATTTTACATTCCAACCAACAGTTAATGTAGGCTTCAGTTTCTCCATCCTCATGAACATTTATTATAGCTGTTCTGGTTGTATCTGATGGTGGATTTAATTTGACACACATACATTAAAATAGTCTAAGGATTTGAACATCCTCTTATGTGCTTATTGGCCATTCATATATTTTTTTGTTGAATTGTCTATGCAAATATTTTGCCCATGTTTTGACTGGGTTGTTTTCTTCTTGTTATAAAATTCTAAGAATTTTTTATATATTCTGGGTACATGTCCTTTATTAAATATATGATTTGAAAATATTTTCTCTCAGTATGTGGCTTACTTTTTTTTTTAACTTAATAAAGTCTTTCGAAGGGCAAAAGTTTTAATGATGGAATTAATTTATCACTCTTTGCTTTTATTGCTTGTGTTTATGAGTTTATATCTGATCTTTTCATAACTCAGTGGTTCTCAGCTGGAGGAAGTTTTGCTCCCAAGGGACATTTGATAATGTCTTGAAATATATTTCTGTCACAATGGGGAGGGGGTTGCTACTGGAGTGTACTGTGTAGAGGCCAAGGATGCTGCTAAACATTCTGCAATGCACAGGACAATCCTACAGCAAAGAATAACCTGGCCCATAAGGTCAGTATTGCCAGAATGAGAAGCACTGACCTAACTTGAGGTTATGAAATTTTTCTTCTCTTTTATTTCCAAATATTTGATAATTTCAGCTCTTATATTTAAGTCTGTATTCCATTTTGAGTTCATATTTATGTATGATATGAGGTAGGGGTCTAATTTATTCTTTTGCTTGTGGGTATGCAGTTGTCTCAACAGCACTTGTTGGAAATATAAGTGGATATCTGGCCCTTTTGAGTTATTTTTCCCTTTATAAAACCCCTTTTGACCATGAATGTTGAGGTTCAAGCTTCCTTTTGACTGGTGTTTTCATGGTACATCTTCTTCCATAATTTTACTTTTAACCTACCTATATCATTTGAAGTGAGTTATTTTTGTAGGCAGAGTATAGTTGGACCATATTTTTTATTCATTCTAACAATTGGTGTGTTTAGATCACTTATTTCACCAGATTAGTATGTTTGAATTTAGGTCTAGTATTTTAATATTAGTTTTATGTATTCTCTTTCTCCGTCCTGTTTCTCTTTGTTGCCTTCTTTTGGACTGCTTAAACATTTTTTAGTATTCCATTTTTTTATCTATTGTATTTTTGACTACATCTCTTTGTGTAGTTTTTTTGGTTTTTCTAGGAGTTACAATATACATACTTTTCAGAGTCTATGTAGAATAAATAGTTACCACTTAAAATGGAATGTACACATCTTACTATTTAATTGCCTTTACACTTCCCTCTATATTGTAGTTTTCATATATTTAATTTACATACATTAAAAACTTTTAGACAAGTTATATTTGCTTTCAAATTATAAGACATATTTTAAAGAACTGAGATTTTTACTGTTTCTGTTGTTCTTCATTTATTCCCAATGTTCTATTTCCTTTTGATATCATCCTTTTGTCCTAAGAACTAGAACACATTTTCTGACAGTACATTTTCTTAGTTTTCTTTAATCTGAAATTTTCTTTATTTAACCTTTATTCCTGAAGTATATTTTTACTGGATATAGAATTCTGGTTTGGCAATTTTTTTCCTTTGGTGCTTTAAAAATGTTGCACTATATCCTTCTGGTTTCTGTGATTTCTGATGAGAAATCTATTGTTCCCCTATAATGTGCCATTTTTCTATGGCTGCTTTTGATTTTTTCTTTTCTTTAGTTTTAAGCAATTTGATTATAACAAATCTTAAAGTGAATTTCTTTGGGTTTATCTTATTTTAAGCTCACTGGTCTTCTTGAGTTTGTTATGTCTTGTGGCAAATTAGGGAAGCTTTCATCCATTATTTCTAAAGTACTTTTTCGTACTACCCTTTTCCCCATCTCCTTCTAGGATCCTAATGATATAAATGTAAAACATTATAATATTATCATACAGGCCCCCAAAGTCTTTTTTAAGTCATTTTTGAAATAAGTTTAATTGATCCTATATTGCTCAGTGTGGCTAATTTCTATTGTTCTATGTTCAAGTTTACTGACTTTCCTTTATCTTTTTTTGCCCATCCAATAAATTTATATTTTGGATTTTTTTTTTAGTTCTAAAATGTTTATTTGGTTCTTCTTTATAGCTTCTTTTCCCAAGACTTTCTGTGCTTCCATTTGCATCCACAGTACGATTGTGTACTTCAGTTTCTCACATGGAAACTTTCCCTTCTGAAAGAGCTCCTGCTATTTGGCCTATTTATTTGCTCTTTGACTTTTTATCATAGAGTCAGTTGTATAATGCACAAAACAAAATTTGGGTTACTTTAGTTTGCTGCTATTATGATTCCAGATGAATGACAATCTACTATGTTCATATTAGAGTGCCTGCTTTGCATAAATTTTCTCGTTTTATACTTGGAAAGAAAACTAAACATCTGTTTCAGAGACCTGGGTATGAATTTTTCCCCTGCTAGTTTCTAGCACTGTATTACAAGTCTCTTTACCTCTTTGGGAAACATTTTCATGAGGGTTGAATGAATCTTTGAACTGCATTCCTGCTCTAATATTCAAGGGGTGCCTGGTCTGTGGAGCATGGGACAATGTCCACATTTGTCTTTTGACATATTTCTCTGCTGTGCTTGTCGATCTTGGGACGATGATAGGGACTATTTGATGTTACTACAAGGAACTTAAGAACACTAGAATTCCTAGAAAGCAGGAACACCATTGACCAAACAGCCACTGGAAGCAGACAGGTTTTACTCTTAGTAGGAAATCATATTTTCCATATCATAGACAGATGGATTTTAACATCTTTTCTTTAAATTAAGAGTGATATAACCAAATTTCCTTTACCAAACAGACCAGCAAACTTTACAAGTAAGGAAGGCTCTTCAACATTCAATTAGAGTCCCCTCTGCTGAAGTTTCTCAAAATCTACCAGACTTCTTTGTTCTAGCCTTGGCAGGGCCTTCCTGGCCTGCTGCGGTATGTTCTGCCACTCCACTACTGCTTTCTTTCCTTCCCACAGCTACTTCAGCTCTCAGCTGCCGCCGTGGAGAAAGGTCGCAGCGTAGGTGAGGTTCTGCAGTCAGTGCTGCGCTATGAGAAGGAGCGACAGCTGGATGAGGCAGTGGGAAATGTTACACGGCTGCAGCTGCTGGACTGGTTGATGGTGAACTTGTGATCAGCGCCCACCTACTGCTTCATCCTCTTCCAACAATGGGCCCAGCTCTTTTCCCTCCCTTCTTCCTCACTTCCACAGCTCCCCTCTCTATATCCTCACAGAGCCCTAACAATATCTTCATCCCACTCACATCAAGGACGTGTTATCTTATGGTAGTCACTGGATTTTGCAGATTTTTCTGTCCATGTGAGCAAGGACATAAAACAATAAAAAGAAAATTACAATTAAAGGGCTCCAGGTGTATGGTTTCCTTGGGATCCAATGGGGCAATAAGGTAAAGAAATCTCAGGAATGAAAAAATAATCAGATGGGTAGCAGAAGAAAAATAATGCTGGACCGAGAGCCCCTGACAAAGGTCATCTAACCTGTGTCACAGCTTGCAGTTACCCTGCTTTTAAGTGTTCCCTAAAAATAATATTTTATCAATTAATTTAAGCCTTTATAACCATGCAAATTGGTAAATGTTTTCTAATATTCAACCTAAATCATTCTAGTTGTGGTATCAAGGATTTGGCTTCAAGGAAAAACAACTGTCCACCTCAACTGTATCCCTGGTTGAAGACAGTTGATGTCAAGAGATCCAGAACACCTTAATTTTATTGCCAATTCTGTACCTTTCTGGTTATGGGACACAGGACAAGTTGCCTGTTATAATACTGCTCTGACTTAATTTCCATATCACCCCATTTAAGAAGTATTTTCTGTTCTTATTTTGACCTTCCTGTGGAATTTTATATCTTGGTCCTTCCTTCTAGAAACTTTCTTTTCTGGTTTCTAATTTTCCTATTTTTCTATGTCTCTTTGGGACTGTACTCAACTTTGTCAACCCGTTACATATTTATCTTTCCTAGGACTTTCTCTTGACTCTGTTATTCTCACTCTGTATTATCTTCCCTGAGTGATTTCATCCAAACCCATAGCTTCAATGATCTGATTTCTCTCTTCATAGAATATTATAAAGTGATTAAAATGATGTTATAATCTTAAGTTTCTTGTAAAATTTTATCTGTATGTAATTATAACCATATAGAGATTATGTATTCATTAGATAAGGACTAGAAAGGCAAAATAAATGAACTTAATTAGACTTTGAGCGTGGCGGATGAACAATCACATCATGCTATTGTGGTCCTAGAGTAGCATCAGACGGGTGCTACCACCACCACCACCTTCTTGGTGTGGCCTTGTGACCCAGTCTGGCCAATCAGAGGATCCCAATATCTCAGACATAGTGATGATTTAAGTTCAATAATTTCTAAGACTTTTGTGCTGGCAAGGAAGACTGCATGTTTTGATTGAATGATAGTAGTCATCTTAACTTCTGAGCACAACTTGTCTTCAAAAAGAAGTTAACCATAAAAAGAAGAAAGGCTAAGATGGAGAAGGAGTTGGAACCCATGACCTTGTTCAGGTCCCTAAATCCTGCTGTGACTGAAACTATACCTTACCCTTTCTGATTCCCCAATTACATAAACTAATTATGGTCCTTTTTTGTTCAAACTATTTTGAATATATCTTTTATCATTTTCAAACAAGAATCCTGTCTTGGGCAAAAATAAAAATTTATAGAGTTCTATTATCGATGGTATAACTGAGTATTTAATGCTCCCCCCAATTACACACCCATTGTTTTATCTGGTTGAGGGCATAAGTAGGGAATGTAGATGCAGGAACATCCTCTCTCATCCATATCAGAAACCATGCCAACTGGCCATGTGAATAGAGTTATGGGTTGGTTGTTGTTTTTTTAAGCAGAACTATCATTAAAAACAGCAATCTGGAGTACTGTACAATATAAGCGTGGGCTTTAATACAAATCATCGGTGAAAAGGAATAGGCCACACCCTCAGCAGTGGTCATACAATAGGTGGTAAAATGCCTGTATTCTTGGGAGAGGAGTTTTTGCTTTGTTGCTCTGTGGAGGTCTTGGACTCCTCTGGCCTGACAACTGCCTCTGGTTTACTCGATGCTCCTGCTAGATGAGGCAGCTGGACAACCTCAGCTGTGTGCCAGAGAGAGCCCTGCTGGTCACCTGAATTCCCAGCCTGCTTTGTGCTTCCTTCTTTTATTTTGTCTCTAATCTCTTCTTTGATGATCTCATCTGCTGTAGAAGAGAGAAGACAAAGAAACAAAGTGTTCAAATGTGAATTATATTCTAACTGGCTATTAACTACCCATTAGCAGGGAAATCCTGGTTGTAATGATATAAAAGCAATTCATTTATAAAACACATTCTGTGTGCCAGGCATTATTCTAAGCACTTTATATTTACTAATTCATTTGATCCTTTCTCCGCAACCATAGAAAACAGGAATTATTCTCATTCTCATAAACGGAGAAACTGAGATACAAAGAGGTAAGTTAATTGCCCAAGGGCCTGCACCTGGTAAATAACATGGCCTGAATTTAATTCGAGGCAACCTGACTCCAATGACCATGTACATAACCAGTAGGCTATGTCCATATAAAAGATATTTTACTAATGCCATATTTTGATAAAAATTCAAAACATAATTATCAGACTGCAGAAAAGGGCACAGAGAGAGAGAAGGAAAGCAGGAAAAGGGGAATTGAAGATCAGATGAAGAATGACAAATCCTAACAATAAGGGGTAAAAAAAGAGTTAGAACCAAATTTTCTGAAAGGAAAATCCCAAAAGTAAGAAACGGCAGGACAGTAGTGATGTAGCCAGAATAATTATCCAAGGTTGAGTTCAGAGAAACTGACATGCAACCCTCCACAGATGCCTGACCTCTGGACTACGGGAAGAGAACTGGCTATTTGGGGGGCTGTACCTTTTTTACCCAAGTGATGATGCCCTTGAACCTTGTCCTTTCTTGCCTCAGAGGGGAAATAGAGATTGAGTTTCCTCAGGGTCTGGGGCCGTGGACGTGGTTTGAGGTTCCGCACCTCATGAATCCAAGCATGCTTGAGGGCCTGGTCAGGGGTCATGCGAAGAGACGGTTCCCATCTACACACCAACAAAGCCCAGCATGGATTATTGTTTTATTTTTTAATACTGAAACATTTTCAAAGACTCCAATAAAAAACCTAAATAAGATATATTATAAATGGTTAATTTTTAAAGAACCCATTTAAGCAATGTTATAACTCAAAGATATTATAGAACAGAGATTATGACATATAATTTTAAAGTACCTGGAAACAACTATTGGAAATAATCTTTTTTAGTAAATTTGTATGACAAGCCAAAGGATATAATAGATCCTAAGTCTTCTATAGTTCTAGAAATTTTCTTATAACAAATATTATAGAAAATCTTAACCAATGGGATTTTGGATTTGTAAACTAAGAACATCAAAACAAAGAGATGCTTAGTTTCAATTCCCAAGCTACAGAATGTGGACCTATAAATATATCAAAAAGGATATTATAGAATGCTAAAATATTAAGTTTATAAAGAGACTTTGATATAATCCAGGCAAACCCGTACTGCAGTAACAAAACACATTTGACAGAAATCCTAACATAGAATTATTCTGTCATTTTTGAATAATTTTAGTGTTAAGGCACTAACTCACAAAACCACAATTTTAAAAAATGCCAATTCTTTAGAAGTTTTTCATTTTCATTAAGCCAAAATTCACTTTCTAGGAACTTTAACCCTAGTAACTTTGAATCAGGTCTAATTAGCATTATATATTATGCTACCCATCAGCATTATCCAGATTGAGACAACTAACTTGTCTTTTATGTTATAATCCTGCAAGTATCTGCGAATATTTACACTACTGCTAACTGTTTATCATATGATGTGGTTGCTATCTTCCTAGATATGAAATTTCAGCTTTTGTCTAACTGATGACATCAAGTTTAGAATACCTTCTAACGCAGGTAGGTGGCATTATATTCTAGGCTCATCAAGGTCATAAACCACTCAAGTTCCCAGTTGTTTGTGAAATGAACTGCTGTTAAGCTACATCTGCACTCTCTTGAACTCCCAGAATTAGTCTATAAAACCTAGGCCAGGATTTTATATTCACCCCTGTTAAAATTTGACTCAAAACTTTTAGTCTCTCATTCTAAAATTTGCTTATTAGCAGAATATGGAATGATAAAGTAACAGGGCCAGTATCTTGACTGCTTCTTGCAGGCTGTGAACAACCAGCTCTTTGCACTAAAAAAGAAAATAATGTCTTTTTTGGTTCTGAGCTGTGTTCTGAATGGTTGGGATTTCTGGATAACTCACCTCTGTCTCAGTAATGAGTTTCTGTCATTCATTAAGACACATTCATTATATAGCCTCGGCTAGAAGCTGGGGGGTGGGGATAATGAGGGTACAGGATCCTTCTTTTATCTCCATTTCTCAGGTGAGTAGCTTGACCTACCAGATGGGAAAACTTTTAGCAGTACCTGATTTTACCCTCTGAGCTAGAACCTAAATTCCAGAGTGCACAAATGCCAGAAGAGTTTTGTTAAAACTACTCCACCACATGGAAGAATGACAGAACATAAAGATACAGTCTTCTAAAAATATTGAACAATGATAGGACTGACATCACTGGAAGGAACTTTATGAATACTCCATTTTATACAAAAGGAAACTGAGGCCCAGAGAGAGACACTGACTTGCCCAATATCACAAAGCTCATCTTTTCAACACTTGCTGCAGACAGACTGGCAAGACCTCTTTTTATAATTTACAAACTCCTCCTAACTAGGCTCTATACTGGGTAGGTGTTTTAAGTGCTGTCCTTTTTTTTTTCTTTTTTTTTTCCCTATGACTTGACTGAAGTACAGAACCTAATTTCTAAGATTAAAAATACGAATGTAGGTTCTAAAACGCTGTACATAATAAATGTAGGTTTACAGCTTACCAATTCCCTTCCCAAAAGGATTTAGGCTCTAATCTCTAGGGGAATAGGGAGAGGCCCTGAAACTGTACACTGGGTGTGTGTGCGGTTACAATTGGCACGTGGAAGAGTCTGGCTTCAGTTCAAGTAGAAGACATTTAGGACTTGCCTACAATCTTGCTGCCAGGCAGTCGGAGGCCAAGAAGAAGGCAAGCTCTACAGAACACAGTGTAATCCAGGGAAAGTCACTTAATCTCTCTGACCCTCAGCCTTCATATCTCAAAATAGAGCAAGTCATCTGTCCTGACAATCACTCAGGAGGTGAAGAGAGCAGTCTGATGAAGTAACAGACAGGGAAGCATTATATAGACTCTAAAGTTCTATGGTCAGCTTTTATTATTGTTTTTATAACTCTCTCCCAGCCCCAGACTTTCACCAGCAAACATGTGGGAAAGTATGGTATTTAAAAAGAAAATCAGAACCTTGGCTAATGTGGCTCAGTGGCTTGAGTGCTGGCCTGTGAACTGGAAGGTAACTAGTTCTGATTACGAGTCAGGGCACATTCCTGAGTTGCGGGCTAGGTCCCCACTTGGGGGCCTGTGAGAAGCAACTGATTGATCCAATGTTTCTTTCCCTCTCCTCCCTCCCTTTCCCTCTCTCTAAAAATAAATAAATAAAATTTTTTAAGTACTTTAAAAATAGTAAGTAATAAAAAGAAAGTCAGAGACAAAGACACCACAACAAACTCACACCAAACACCTTCTAAGAAAGTCCAGGAAGCTGAAGTCGTAGGTTTTCAGCACCATCGTGAGATTCTTGGAATCTGGGTATCTTTTTTTCCCTCTTTTGTTGGTTATATTTTTAGGGAAACCTTGGGAATCTAGAGATACAACATTCTATGTTTATTTCCAGGTGTAAATATTCATTGGTCACATCACAGCCGTTTAGTCATCAATACTGCATCTTGGGGTGGTCTTTGCAGCTCTGTCACTCATGGTATTACACCACCCCCTTCATACAAACACACCTGCAGTCTCAGTCAGTTTGAAATAACTACATACAGGTAGTCCAATGAATGCAATTACCTTTACAAACAATTTTCCCTACTATTCAGTATGTTCTGAGCCTCATTCCTACCATTTCTTCCTCAAATCAATCAAATGGTTGAGATGGTTCAACATTAAGGTAAAATAATAATGATAATGATTAGTAATAACTCCAAAATGATAAAAACATTCATCTCTGAACAAAAAGAATATTGTCCATTCTCAGAGTACCGATGTCCTTCTCTTTCCCCACTAACTCAATGAAGTCAGAATTTGGTATGTCATGATGTATAACAATAAAGTTATTGTAGGAGAATGATTTACTTCCAAACCCCATCTACAAGCCACACAAGCAAATTATTCTCATTACTCCTTTATAGTCACATCAAAATTTTATTAATAATTAGAGCTCTAACTTGATTGGTCCTGAAGACACAGCTTGAAATTACTTTCTTCAGCCATTTTAACCAATTATAGACCTCAACAAATGTATGATTTGTCATGCTTGTTAAGTACTGAAGACAGCTCCAAAGATTTCCCAATGATGTTTTGCAGTGCTGTGAAGGGAAGACCACTCATTTGGACACCTGGATTCTGGTGTATATATTCAGAAAAGTTGACCACTTCTGCTCACACGTTGGAAATCTGAATGTAAATGGGTGTATATGTATACACATACATACAATTTATACATTAAACTGGATTCTCACAAAAACTCAGTGGGGTTCATGTAATAAACCTTCTGGAAGGTGCAGAAGAAGTGCTTCCATTACATTTGTCATCAATGCAATTTTCAGGGCCTTCAAAAGAACATCTGCCCTTACTGAATTCCTGGTGAAGACCATGAAGTTGCAAATGTGTATGAGTGTATACAAACATGTATATCTATATATAGGCATTTATATGGGTAAGGGTTAGAGGCATGGCATAGCGTATAGGTCCTGTGAACTCATACAAATCCCCATTTTCCTTTCTGACAGTGGCACCACTGGCGCCACCGCCACCTTATGCTATATGTTGATCTTTTTACAGATGACCAAAGAAGAACCAGGCTCACAGGCTCATAAAAGACATAGCTCCTAAAATCATTATGTAATTGATTTACTTGTATAAGTTTTCTCACCCCTCTGATGTTCCCCAATTATTCCCTCCATCTCCTTCTTGCTGCCTGGAGCACCTAAGTATCTTACTACTGCCTTTAAGGCAACATCACTTTACTACTAATTACCTGTACTGGTATTTATGAGGAATGGCTGGGAGTTGGGGAGCTGTTGGCAACCGAAACCAGAGAAAGAGAGCTAAAAATTGAAGTGGACATAGTGTGTCCCAAACTCACTTTATCATAAGAAGTGCACAGAGCTGTCATTAAAAACAGAGACTGCTGAGTCCCATCTCAAACCTATTGTGTCACAGGTTATACAGGAGGATTGTGAGAATTAACGTATTGCCAAGTACCCAAGTGATTCTTATAATCAGATAAAATTTGGGACACACTGAAGAGGATGCAGCTCCTAACAGTATTCTTTCTTATGCAGGAAGTGAAGATATGTAGATGTTGCTACAAAAACCACATCACCACTCTAAAGCCTAATGCTGATGGTAAAAATCAGATACCCTATAAAATTGCCATGTGTATGTCTTCGGTACCCTCTCACAAAGATGCTCTATATTCCCTTCCTTTCAGTCTCCACCTATGTACTGTCTCCTGAGTTTAGTGCCATAAGCTTAAAATGTGGAATGGCATGAGACTGACCAATCAGGGTGGATGACGGCCTTGGCACTGAAGCAGGATCAAGGAGGACCTCTACTTGCCAAGCCCTTAACTTTTAGTTTCTAAATCATGAGGAGTCCAAGGAGTCCTAGCAGTGGGGCCAGGCAGCCTGTGGCTATGGCTGGGGTTTGAGGCTGCGGCATTTTGTCAAATGGTACAGAAATAGTCTACATTTTAACCTTCACATGGCTGAACCGGAACATATCTACTGACCACAAACATAACTGGAACTCTTTGACCAGGAGGATCCCCCATGAGGGTATTTTTATCTCTCCTACTAATGGGGCAAGTTGTGGAGAGAAATTATGTGACTTTCCTTACATTTTGAGGCCACTCTGGGTAAAAAATAAGAGGTGGGAGGGTTAGAAATGACTGGGATTCCACAGCTAGTATGAGCCTGTGAACTAACTGAGCAACAATGGCTGGTCAGATGTCATTCAGATGTCATGGAGTCCCTGTCTGTGGAGTCCCCTTTCCCTCATGTCTGGCTTTGTTCCACTTGTCTGATCTTTGCGCCATGATGGCTTTTTTCTACCTTAGCTTCTTATGGTTCTTCAGGAGAATTTTAGATATGGGACTGACTTCATCTTTTTGGTGCACAGTGCACTGAAAGTCCTGCCTAAGTTGGACCTCATTGATCCAGCTGTCCATCTTGTATAGCACCACTTGACTAGAAAGACAGAGGATCATAAAATCTAGAACCTGAGGACTGTGATGAGGGGCAGCGTAGGACTGTAGATTACGCCTGTCCCCAATAATTAGGCAGGTGTCCTATACATAATTGGCAAGCCACAACATACCCACAGCAACTGTTCTGCCAGCCTTTGCTTACGCATCTTATTCCAAAGTTTCAATGAACCTGGGATAGTAGGGTTCTGGAGGAATAAGAGAATTTTAGCAGGAAAGAATAATGCTGCATTAATGACAGACTAGCAGTGCCTCTTTTTACTGTTCTTGAAAAGAAGTTTCTCCTCTTTGATTTCCCTTCACAGTGCATAGTGTGAGGGGCCCACCTGCTTGCAGAGGCAAGGAGAACTTATAGGACTGGGTATAGTTATAATATTTAAGGTTTCAAGATCTGCTGACAGATCTCCTGTGCAGAAACCTAGTCCTTTTCACATTCCTGCACGTTTTCATTGCTGAGACCTCATGCCCAATGCAATGCCCCCACCCCATCTCCATCAGGCCACCTAGTACCTCTTTTCAACATCATTTTACTCTTCTGAAAGAAACCCCTAATCATAGTTTGTCCTTGAGAAAGGGGTCAGGGGAAAAGCACTAAATGGGGTTTGGGGAATGGGAGGTGTCTTCAAGGCCTGTGACACCTTATCAGCCACAATGGGATAAAGAGAGTTAGACCTGGAGACTTACCAAAGAATGTCTGTCTCCTGGAGGCTGTCTGAATGAAGTGGGTTGGTGGCAGGCCCAGTACCTTCAACAAGTAAAATGCAGTTGCTTCACCTTTGTGGAGTCACATGTTCAAAGACCATTAGAGCTGAGTGGGACTTAGGTCAGACTTTGCAATCTGCAGATAAGGACCCAGGGATATTGTGGTATCTAACCTGGCTGGTTAGGCTCAGTGGATTGAGCGTCGGCCTGCGAGCTAAGTGTCGCTGGTTCAATCTTCCAGTCAGGGCACATCAGAGAAGGAAAACTCTGATTCCAAAAAACCTCCGCTGCCTTGCAGCATACCTCTTCAGGGGAAAGGCTAAGGGAGTAAACCCCGACAGAAAATCCGGAGCCGGAGTCCCTAAGGCGGTTTGACGTTGTAGTCAACACCGGCAACTCCTGCGGCGCACCTGAAGCCAAGCTGTATTGACTCCGTCTTTCCCTTGGATCCTTCAGCTGCGAAGAGAGGGGGGGTCTGCTGCATGGGCAACAGCAGACCCTCCATATCACCCTGCCCAGGCTCTGTAGCTTCAGCTTCACTGGAGAGGACACTCCAGTGTCATTGCAAGATGTCGATTCAACACGGGAGGAGACAGATACCGTGTCACTCCCGAGTTGGACTGCACAGCCATTCTCGGCGGTGCAGATAGACTCTTAAGAAGCTACACCATCGTCTCTCGAGACGGACGGCTGCCGACGACGAGTCAGTGACAGAACAGGTCCAGCATCTGGTTCTTTTGACTCCTCATCCAGGGCTTTTTCTTCATGCTGAGCATCAACACCAGTCATGTAACTCTGAACAGGCATCAGCACCAACTAGAGGGAAGTACTCTTAATGGTAACCAGATCTCATTGTCAGAATGAATAAACCAGTATACATGCTGACAACCCTGAACTAGGGACTATCACATTCTGGCTGGGAGCACTGAGAAGAAAGAAAAGGAAGAGGAAATGGAAATAACAAGATGGGTATCAGACCACTCTATGACAAAATACCTACTTGAAAAGAAAAGTGTAGCACCTACTTGTTTACCTGTCCCTACGGCGACCTGCAGGTTGCACAAAGATAGAGAAATTACAGACGTCAGTCACCTTGAGCCCTGGGTCCCCTGCGCTTGTGGCTGGGTTCTCAGCCACCATGCAGACCCTGTCCTCTGCTTCTCAAGCCTGCTGACACAGTTCGGGAGGAAGCTGAATCTGGGGCAGTAAGAACCTCAACCCAGATCTCATCCTCCTCATCCTCCTTGGAATTGGAAGCAGGAAGAGGTGAGGGGAGCTTTATTAAATAATCCACCATCAACCTTAGAAGTCATCTATGCTGATCCTTTCATTTTCTAGAAGTCCAGAGCAGGAAAGTAAGTTGCCAAAGAGAAAGATCTGGACTAGACTCCAGATCTACCAATTCTCATACCAGTGTTCATTTCAACATAGCTATCCTTTACAGCTGTCATTACCTAACTTAATTTAACACTTTATTATTAATTTCAACTATAAAATGCAACTATCTTTAATAATTCTCAAGGGTGTGTGTGTGTGTCTCTGACCATCTGTAACTTTGAGACAATCTAGAAAATAGAGAATTGGTATAGATAGGTAGAGATAAATAGATAGATAATGATCCATTTTTCTTCACAGTCAAAGTATCTTTGTTTACTGGAAATTTTCCGAAATATGAAATTTTCTGTTTTGTAGGGTTATTTTTCTCCTGTTTTATCTAGTTTAGCTCCATAGCTAAAGGCCTTGCCCTAACCAGCGTGGCTCAGTTGGTTGGGCGTCATCCCGCAAAACAAAAGATCACTGGTTCGATTCCTGGTCAGGGGACATGCCTGGGTTGTGGGTTTGGTACCCATTCGGGGTGCATATGAGAAGCAACCAATCAATATTTCTCTCCCTCTTTCCCTTTTTCCTAAAAACAAATTTAAAAAAGAAGCCTTTAAATGAAAGAATAATAGGTATAATAAGTAATCACATGACATGTCTTTTTATTGGGAGATATTCTTCCCAGCAAGCTAAGATAATGAAAGACTAATGACTGAATAACACATAGATTTTGATGGGTGTCATGTCACTCTGGTTTTAGATTATTTGAATATATTTGAAAGGCTAGTATAAGTGTTATTTTTAAATGTCACTTCACAATATGCTGCAACTTAAAGCTTTTGCAATTATTTATAATAAGTAAAAATATGAGATGTCAACTTATACCAGTAAAATGGGATACATGATTTCAAAAATACTTTTAGGGAACATTAAAACAAAAAGTGGACTTCCGGCCAAGATGGAGGCATAGACCAACACGCTCTGCTCCCTCAACAACTAAGAAGGACTACAACTACCGCAAAACCCCAAATAACCAGAAGTTCCAGAAAATAAAGCTACATGGAAGTCCAGCGTATGAAGTCATAAACAAGTGGTGCTCATCTGGACGGGTAGGAGGGACGAACCTCTGGCTGAAAGATCGAGCTGTGCTGGAGGCGGCAGCTGCAGCAACGAACAGCAGGACCCAGTAAGCAGACACCCATATTTGGGAGGAGGAGAGAAGTGCCTGGGAGCTGGCCCCGGCTGCAGACCAGACCCATTGGCTCACAATTCCAACGCCAGGGAGGGCAGACCCCATTGTCTCGGACTGTGGGGATGGAGGATGCTCCTGGTTCCTCAGCGGAGAGTAACAGCAGGAATCCATCTTGGGCCCCCACCCCCACGCAAAGCGCCACAGTGTGGTGAGAAGGGTCACCTGGTTGTGACGAGTACACAGGGCTCTGCCCAATATAGCGTAAGAGGTGTGATAGCGCCCCACCCCCAAGAAGGAAAGATAAACAAAACTGTCAGAATGGCAGAATGATTGAAATACCAATCATGCTGCTCACCAAAAAACAAATAAAGGACTTGACTGATGAACAAATAGAGAATCTTTCTGAGGCTCAGTTCAGAGCTATAGTCATAAGGCAGCTTACAGAACTAACAGCGGGACTTAATCAAGACAGGGAAGGAATGAAGGCCAGTCCTGCTGAAATGAACAAAAATACATACAAGACAAGTGGTAAGGAAGGGAAAGCCAGGGATCAAATCAACAAATCAGAACATAGGGAGGGAACAAATAGTCAACCAGTGCAGAAAGAGGACATAAAATGTGAGGAATATGAGGAGAGGCTCAGAAACCTCTGGGACAGCTATAAAGCAAACGAACATTTGAATTATAGGATTGCCAGAGGGTGAAGAAGAAGAACTAGAAATTGAAAAATTATGTGAAAAAATAATGAAGCAAAACTTCTCTAATTTGGGGAAGGAAATGGACTTACAGGTCCAGGAAGCACAGAGTTACAGATAGGCTGGACCCAGGGAGAACCACACCAAGACACATTATAGTCAAAATGTCAAAAATTAAAGATAAAGAGAGAATCTTAAAAGAAGCAAGAGAGAATAAGAGAATTACGTACAAAGGGGTCCCAATTAGACTATCAGCTGATTTCTCAAAGGAGGCGCTGCAGGCAAGAAGGGACTGGAAAGAAATATTCAAAGTAATGAAAATCAAAAACCTACAACCATGATTACTCTATCCAGCGAAGATGTCATTCAGAACAGAAGGGCAGAGAAAGTGCTTCCAGGACAAAGTAAAACTGAAGGAGTTCATTAGATCCAAACCACTGTTATATGAGATGTTAAAGGGACTTGTTTAGAAGAAGGAGGATCAAAACAACAAACATTAAAATGAAAACTGTATCACAACAGCCAACAGCAGAAGCTAGGGACTCGAAACAAAGGCAAACTAAGTAGGCATCGAGAGGGGAAAAAGAATTATAGTATGGGGAGCATAATGGGGGGAGGTCAGCTGGGAGGGGGAAGAGGGGAAAGGGAGGGAGAAGGTACAGGAATTAAGAAGCATAGTAGGAGGGAGCAGAGTAGACAGGAAGATGTTGAGAAGAACTACATGCACAACCAATGGTCATGGACTAAAAGCGGGGCACAACTGGAGGGAGGGGGGGTCACAGGGTGGTGGGAAGCAGAGGGAAAAGAAATTGGGACAACTGTAACAGCGTAATCAATAAAATTAAAAAAAAAGAAAAAGTGTGCAGGCCACTGCCCTGCAAGGAGTATGAAGCAACTCAGCTTCTGAGAGTGGAAGCTAGTTGTCCTAGGGCCCTGAGCAGAGCGCGGCGAGGCCCGCCCTCATGTCCATGATGCAGGCCAGCTGCTCCACTTCATTCTCCCCCGGGAACAGAGGGTAGCCCGTGTACAGCTCTGCCAGGATGCAGCCCAGGCTCCACATGTCGATGGCCATGTTGTAGGGATGGCCCAGAATCACCTCTGGTGATCGGTAGAACCGGCTTTGGATGTACGTGTACACTGCATGAAAAAGAAAGAGAAGCCTCACAGAGGAAAATCTCCGCCCCAGAGCATCTTCTCCAGGATGCCTTCTCAGGTGAGGGTAAACCGTAATTACGACTCCCTACTCCTTCTCACTCTACGGACTTTGCAGGGAGCCGGAAGTAAAACTAAGCAGCATTTAGGAGTATCTAATCTCATCGAATCCTACAGCAAACCAATTATTTTTTTAAATTTTTTCTTGTATTATTTTCCATTACCGTCTAACCCCTTATGCTCCCTTCCCCCTGGCAATCACCACACTGTTGTCCTTTTTCCTTTTTGCGCAATCCCTCCGCCCCCTAACCTTCCCCCAGCAGCTGTCATTCCTGATCTTTATCTATGATTCTGTCTCTATTTTACAGCAAACTAATTATTATAGAGCTGTTATTATCCTCATTGTATCAATAAAGAACTCTAAAGCAGGCATTGTTCTAGGGAAATAAATTTTAATCAGCTAATCTTTATAAAAGGAAACATAAAATGAATATAAAGCTAATTTCCAGGCTGTCAGATTAATTTGGGGTAGACATCTTCTGAAAGTATTGTGACTTAGCAAGGGAGGAGGAAAGAAAACATTGCAAAAAGCATAATTTAATAATGTATATTCAATATGTTATGTGCATGTGTTGTATAATGTAAAGTGTGGAAAAGGAAAGCTCAAAGGAATCTCAGCAGAGAGGCTGTATAGAAAATAACATGGTAGGGAGCCAAGATTTTACAGGTGAGGAGACTGGGGTTGGAGAAATGAGACAGTTTAGTTGTTTCCTTGTGCTATTGCTGGTGACTCCCTGGGTGGGGCAAGGCAAGGATTCTGAAATCTCTTCTCTGTTGTTTGACTTGGTTCTAGTAAGGATGTAGTAAATTTGTGATTAAAAACAAAATAAAGGTTTAATAAAAATTACTTTGATGTCCTGCCTACTTCCAAAATAGGTTTAAAGCAGTTTGCAATTAAACTACATGTATGCTCTGTACAAGGTAGTTTTTAAAACTGGATTTAATGGATACTTACATAATGTTTAATATGTGCCAGCCACTATTCCAAGTGTTTTATAGAGATGAACTCCTTTAATCCTTACAACAACTCTGTGAAGCAGGCACTATTATTGTCCCCATTTTAAATTCAGAAAACTGAGGCATACAGAGATTAAATAAATTGTCAAGGTCACTCAGCTATAAGTGTCAGAGCTGGGATTTGAATCCAGGCAGTTCAGGTTTAGCATCTATACTCTATACTGTCTCACAGTTAAACAAAAGGTAAAGGGAAATATATAAAGGGGGAAATGACTATCAGAAACCAAGGATAAAATAATTACAAATTTGGTTTTGAGCATCCTGCCAACCAGGATAAATGGTAACTGAGAGGTTACACAACTTCTCTATCTAAGAAGAGTAAGCATATGGGTTCTTTGTGAGAAGTTTTCTAGCTGGAATTTCTTATGGGATCCACACATAAGAGATAAAGGACATATGTCTTCAAAAGTGGTACTGTAGAATATTTGAAAAGATCCATCTAATAGTCATGTTATCTTTGTATCTTTCTGAGCAACCTGAGGACAGGAAATGTTAAATTTTTTGTTCTTGGTACTCAGGACAGTGACTGACACATAGCAGATATTCAATAAATGTTTGTGGAATGGTACATGTTCTCAACAGCAAACTTGTTGGAAGCCAAAAGTATTCAATCAAGTTCAACTGTTTGTGCAAATGTTTTCTGAATTCTTGCTTGAAGAAAGTATAAAGGTTAGAGAGCCTAGGGCAGTGAATCTGAACTTTAGAATGGCTATGTATAGATTTTTGGTTACTCTCCCAGAAAATTAGATTTGGTACATTGGGGGTAAGCCCCTGGAAGCTATAAGTTTTCAGAGGCCACATGTGATTCTGGTGCACATCTGGTTAGTTTTGGACCCAAAGCTCTTGGATAATTCCAAATGCACAGAATATGAGATCTGCAAAGGACCCTTGAGATATCTGAGCCCAACTTTCTCATTATATGAGAAAATTTAGACTCAGAGAAGTGAAACACCTTGTGCAAAATCATACAAACAATTATTACAACTGAGCCCAGACTTGAACCCAAGTGACCTCATGTATGAAGTACTTGTTTAAGTAAGGGAAAGAAGTCTCAACGGGAAAATTCAGATAAAGAAACCAGAATGGGGCTTACTTTTCTCATGCTCATAACAGCTTGATCCAAAGTCAATAACTTTAACAGAAACTTGGCCCTTCTGGTACAACACTATATTTTCCTAAAGAGAAGAAGGACATATGTCACATTTTAATAATGTGTCCCTAGGCCCTCTATTGCTCTAAATGTCTGCCATCTTCTAAGACCCAGTATGAAATTCGACTATCTCATGGTGAACTCCTCCCATACCATCTCCAAATCTCATTTTTACACTTTCCTTTGACTTCCCATTTGACTTGACTTGTGATCTGCACTTATTTGGATCCAGTATTTGCTGCTTTACAGTATTTCTTTTGCATATATTTTGTCCCTTTCTGCATATAGATTATGGCTTTATTTTTATCTCCTTGACACTGGTCCTTCCTATGCCTTGCTTATATAAGCCCTCAGATACAGCATGGACAGAATTTTTTTGTTTTGTTTTGTTTTTCAATTACAGTTGTCCCATTTTTCCCCCATTGCTCCCCCCACCCAGCCCACCCCTTCTCCCACAATCATATCCCTCCCCGTTGTCCATGTCCATGAGTCATTTATACATGTTCCTTGACCTGACCCTTCCCTTACTTATCCCCCTTCTCTCCCTCCCCCCTCCCCCCTATTGACTACTATTCTACTCTTTGTCCTATTTAGTCCGTTTGTTTGTGTTGTTCTTTAGTTTCCACTAAGTGCCCAATCAACATACAGATATGACAGAAGACAAAAAGAAAAGGAAAAAAAAAGACAATGATTTGATTGGAATTTGTGATTCTTATGCTGAATGTGGGGAAAATGTGAAACCAGGAGTTCTAATAGTGTCATGAATAAAGAGGCAGAGCTTCTGGGCTCTTCTCCCTGAGCATGAGAGGACACCACCTAGGGCTGGAAGATTAAAGTATTAATTGTGTTTTCAAGGACCTAAATATCCAATGAGTTGATTATTATGACTATCCAATGAACTGATTATTTACTGAGTCCCTTAACATTCCAGATATGGCATAGCAGCCTTGGTCCAAAACCCCTGGCACCATAAACTAAAAATGTACAATTTTAGTCCACAGTACCTTTTCTAAAGAATATTTCAGCAAGTCTTAAAAAATAATTTCTAGCATCTCAAGCCCAGCAGAAAGTCCCTCCCAGCTTATTGGCAGAAATCACTCTAGAGTAAGCATGAATGCATCAGGCAATCACAGTTCATTGATGTTAACCATTAAGTTCATAAGAACAACTCTGATTCTTGGACCCACATTCATCAAACCCACTCTTGTTTACATGTCTACTTCCCTACTAGGGAAGTATAAATTCCATTTTACTTGACCTATTTCTCAAGGAAATCTATTCCTTCACATCTGGGCTAAAAGGTGTCTTGTGAATTTCCTTGGTGAAAGTTAATCCCCTAAGCCCAAGGACCATGTTTTTTGTGACCCTTTGGAGCTGCAAAAGTAAGGATTAGGAATTTGGATGTGGAGAATAAACCAATGTGTCACCAGCCACCATTTTCCTGTGAGGCTCTTCCGCAGCCCAGAGAGAAAATCTCTATCTAGACCATCTTTAATTGTCAAAATATCCAAAATTTACCCAATGAGTTACAGTTTTTTAAAAAATTAACCAACTTTGGGGTGTGAGGAGAAAGGAATGAGGAAAAATTAAGGGATGTTTAAATATCTGTGAGAGTCAGGTTGATTTGGAATCAGCTCCTGACCCCATATCTTTATACCTTTATGCGTTTTTCTCTAGGTACCTCTCTGTATTACTCACATTTGCAATCATTAATTAATAAGCATTTACATACCTATTGCCAACCATTGCTATTGTCAGGTACCATGTTAGGTCCTGAAAATAAAATGGTGAGAAGGCATGGTTCCTGGCCTTGAGGGAACTTGCAGTTGAGTGGAGGATACAAATAAACAAGCAATCGGCGCAGGAACAGGGCTGAGCATAGGGCGCTAGTGAGACATGAGGGAAGGGCACATCCCTTTGGAGTAGAAGTAGTCACAGATTTGTTGTACCCTCAGGCCAATTCAGAGCAGAGTGGACACAGTGAGGATTTAGTTTAGCAGTGATCCAGCCTCCTGAGTGACACATCTCTGAACACCCTTACACCTTCCGAGGAAAGCCCCGAGACCTTCCTATTCCTGTCTGCATCAATGACACCATGTCTTTCTTCATTGCCTCCAAACCATCCCTTCGTATTCACTGCATCTCACTTGATTTACACAGCCTGTCTGCTTGGCTTCCACCCTGGGGCCCTGGATATGATGCTGCCTCGCTACCACTGGGGAATGGAATGGGGCAAATCGTTTCTGAGGGTGGGGGCCAGCTCCCATGGCAGAGGTTGTACTCACAGGTTTGAGATCACAGTGAATGATTTTCTCTACATAAAGCATTTGCAAACACTTCAAAACAGAGAGGGTGAAGCGCCGAACTACTGACAGACTGAAGCCTTGAAAGCTGTTATTCTTCATTAACTCATACAAGTTGATTCTGGGAAAGAGAGAAGGTGATGTGTATCAGTGTAAAGAAGTATAGTGCTGAGTTTAAACCTGCAAACAATCCCAGTGGTAACCTGATTTCCCTCTGATAATAGGCGAGTGTCAGACAAGGACTCCAGGCTCTAGTGTCCTATAAACTCAACGTTCCCATTGATCCATGGTGGCTTCAGGCTGACATTCAACTGTGCTGGCCTCTCAGATGTCCCCTCATTTCTTATGTGACAAGGTCATTTAATCAATTACATTGTGGGTGTTAGGAGGTTGGACCAAACTTCTAAAATATTCATAGTTCTTCAGGCCTTTAGGAGGGATCCAGAAAATCCACCTGTTATTTAACCCAGCAGCCGCTTCTACCCAGGCCTAAAAAGGCTGTCTAAATATGTCAGGTTCCTCACACGTAATGGAACAAGAATGTGGACAGATGGGGCTGACCAAGCCTGACAGCTTAGTCTCATTTGTCGCTTTGCCAGCTTTTCCTAAATTTTCTAGACTAGCAGAAGCCTGCAATATTATATAAAAACCTGCCATGCTTTATGAAATCTTCTGACTTATAAATGTTGGAAACTAATGCAAAACATTTTAACAAGAAAAACGTATTGATGGGCTACCAGGTTATGACCTCTGTACTGAGAACAGGAGAGGAGGGGTAGGACACAGCCCATAAATGACTCTGCATTGGCCTCTTTCTGGTTTCTCCTAAATCTTCTATCTCTAAACTTTATCTAACTCTGCCTGTATTTAGGAAGCCATTCAGTCTTGATGGGCACAGTGGAGATGGAAGACTTGGCTCTGGCCCCATCCTGACCAGCTGTTTGACCCTGAGCAACTCTCCAGTCTCTCCGGGCTTTGGCTTTTCCCTCCACACAACTTCTCCTGACTTCTCCAAGCACTTTCAGGTAAAATGACATGCTAACTGAACTTGATCCATGGCCAAAAAAGGCAGCCTGTGTTATCCATGTTGGCACAAGGAAGATAACTTTCCTCTGGAAAGTGGACATTTTGTGATCATCAAAGATGGTGAAAAGAGTGGCAACTACACTCTCGATTCAAATTTAGCCAGTTCCTAGAATTTCACCATCAGCAATAGTGTCATGGGAACACCAAGCTTCTGAGAGCTCACCTTTAATTATTCTCCTTTGCTTAATGCAGTCTGTGTTTCTTGTTTTATTGAGATTTCATCCGAGATAAAAGTAATCAAATTAGCAGGCCTTTCCAATTAGCACACCCTGTCAGTTCCAATATTCACACAGGTGATACCAATCTATTTTAGTCAGGCTCTTCTCTCTTACCAAAAAATGTGGCCCTGTCACTATTTGCATAAAATCAAAGCTCTTTACCCACTCTGAGCAGCAAGCGGCCTGCTTCCCTGGGTTCCAGCCCCTGCATCACAATGTGGTAAAGCCAGTGAGTGGGGAAGTAGTAGCAAAGAAAAATCCTTTTCAACATACTTCAGTTTTGCTATTGAGAGCAGAGGCCTTGTTTTGGTTGTGTCTCCCAGTCCAGCCCCCAGCACCTGGTGACACATCCTATGTGCTCACAAGTGACAGACATGATGGAGGGATGGGGTGAGATGGGCAGCTTTTGACCCAGTCTCCTCACTCCTAGGCTTTTTCCATCACTAAGGGGCCATTGTGTCCATTCTAGTCACTAAATGTTTACATCCAGAAAAATCTAGAGTTCTGACCTCAAAGTTTCTCTTTTGTCACCTTAAGCCATATTTCAAAAGCAAATGAGTTAAAAAGAAAAAGCAGCTGACCCCAGGAGTTCAAAGGTGATGCAGAGGTGATTGCGGAAGTAGAAAAAGTCCTTCATGTGTACCACGTTGTAGGTGTTATTCTTGTCCTTCCTTCTGAGAGCTTCCAGGATCTTCAGCTCCACCAGGGCCTGGTGGTGAAATCTGAAGTGATGGAGGAGTGGCAGGGAGGGTGAGGAGTGGGGAGAGAAGACTTGGTGTCATATCATGCAGCAGCAGTAGCCCATTTCCTCAGCCCCTCCCTTGACCCCTGCAAGGCAGAAAGCACTAAACACTCCATACCCTTGCCTCCCCTTCACTCCACCATGGAATCCAATAGGTAGAGGAAAGAGGAAAAAAATCAGAGAAAGAGGTGGATTTGGGAAGGGTTGGCATGATGAAGGGGCCAGTCGTGCAATCCCTCCTCTATAGTTTAGGCTACTATCCACAACACCTCTTCTTGTTCCTGATGATTTTCAAGGCCACCAACTCATTGTTTTTGTGATCCAAGCACTTGGCCACCTGTCCAAAGGACCCTTTCCCAATCATCTCCAGAACCTCGTAGCGGTAGGCAATGTGGTCATGCAGGACCTGCAGAAGCCAGGCAGAAGGTAAGGAGCAGAGCCACGGGCTCTGAAGCTCCCCTGACACTGGGGTCCCTGGATACCCATTCCCAGCTCATGGCTGACTCCTGGGGGGAACTTCCTGACCTACACTAGGCACTAGTGCAACTCCCACCCTCATCTTATTGCCATGGTTAGATCGTTGCCCAGATCCCACATTACCCGTGTGGTACCAGGGAAAGTCCCATAGGCTCTATCTGTGTCAGGCAATGCAAGGAGCATTGGATGGTCTTTGGAAAGAGCAGTAGCTTCAGCCTGGGGTAAGTTCTATTTCTGACCCCCGATGTGTCTCCATCAATCAGAGAATTCCTTTGTGTCTGCTTCGTTTCTTCCTGATTAGATCTGGTTCTCCTCTTGACTTACCCAGATTTAATTCTGTCTTGAAGTTAGCAATATAAAACTTGGACCTTTCTCAACTAAAAAGATCAATATTTTCCAAGAGCCAGAATTATGCACGTCCTCCCATGTACTGGAAACTAGGAAGCAACTCTTCAGTCAAAGCAACAAGAAATTATCAATTTAAAAAACTTTTCTGGGTGGCTTCTGAAAATTCACTTATGCACTCTGAGCTGCAGTGCCTCTAGATAAGATGATCTCTAAGGCCTTCTGGCTATGAGAATTCATGATTCCTAGTGTCACACTCATAAATTTCAGCGAGTTGAAGGAGAACTATTTATGTAGAAGTCCTCAGAATGTATTTGTGATCGTGTGGTGGGGATCTGTTCTTATAGGAGGAATCAACCATAAATATACACAACTTTACATGTATGGGGAAAGAACAAGGTATAGGTCCTGCACATGTTGATATAAAGGCACATGTGCTCCTCTGGCATTGTACATATCTTCTACATATTACCAGTTTGGAGGTATCATGATTATTGACTCATACAATAACTTGGACATTAATGGAGACCAAGGACCAGGTCCTACTTATTTTTGATAGTTTCCTTAATATTTCCAGAGTCTAGCAGATGCCCAAGCATATGATAGGTTCCCAATAAATAGGTATTCAGTTACCATTTGCTGACAGAGTGTGAGAATGCAGTTGTGTTGCTTGTTAGGGAATGTGCATTGTATATTTGTGTGCATTGGAATGCAATAAGGATAGAGATTCCAAACACATGGAAAGCACATGTATCTCTCTCCCCTCTACCAAAACATAGCTCTCTAAGACTTGAGACTGGGGAACTGAGTTCTAGTGAACTAACTTAAAGGTAATGCTGACATCCCTGGGGAATTTATCAGAGATTCTAGGCCCAGAGGAGAGGGTGGGGGAGAGGAGAGGAAGAAGAATTTGAGGATATCTGGCTGAAATGGTGCTAAAGTGTTTATTAAAGATTTTTAACCAGGGACCCATTAAAAATCCCCCTGCCCCAATTGAAATTTTATGTCTGTGCAGGGTGCCTTTTCTGAGATGAGGATTTCTAGCTTTTATCAGATTCCCAGCTTTTATCAGATTCCCAAAGGGATCCTTGACCTAAAAATGTTAAAAACTAGGGCCCTAGATACAGGATGTGTGATAGAAACTCTAAATCCTTGATTCTCAAAGTGTGGTCTGAGGACCGGAAGCATGGGCACCACCTGGAAGCTTTTCAGAAAAGCAAATATCTCAGGTCATACCCTGGACCTTCTGGTTAAGAATTCAAATTTATAATAAGATCCCCAGGAGATTTGTGTGCATAGTAAAGCTCAAGAAATCCAACCATAAATGCTATTAAGACAATCTTCTTTTTCTGTGAAGCCATTAAAAACAAATCCTGTCTCCTAAACCTAACCAAGTTATGAGGAAATGTCCCAAAGAGGATAGTCCCACCAGCCCACCAGCCTAATGGACCTAGCATCACTCATCTGGACAGCCTCAGGGGTGGAAATTGCTTCCTGAAGCAAAAGGTATGCCTTTCCACTGCCCAGATTTCACCTTCAGGCTGGGAAGAGGCCCTGTCCTGGGAAGCCCCAGAGATACAGAATGGAAGAAGAAAAGAAATAGTCATTGGATCTTTGGAAAACTGAAGGAAGTGAAGCACCAGGTACTATAGTGACAAAAACTTTTTTCTTTTTTCTTTTTGGCCTGTGTGGGAAATGACTTTTTTTTTTTTAATTAGGAGATAAGAGTGAATTGAATTTGCTGTTTTATTTTAGTTTTTTATTTTATTGTTGTTCAATTACAGTTGTCCCAATTTTTCCCCTGTTGCTCTCCCCTGCCTTCCCCAACCCCCACCCCACCCCACCCCCTGCTCCCACAGTCAGCCCCCACCCCGTTGTCCATGTGAGTCTGGTGTTTGGTTTGGGTGTGGGTGGGGTGGGATTTAAACTTTAGGACAGATGTAGATAAGCTGGAGAGTGCTGAGAGAAGGAAAACCAGGATTGGGGAAAACCAGGGGAACCATGTTATTTGACAAACTGCTGAAGAGTTGGAGGAGGAATTGTCAGAGGGAAATAAAAAGACTTACGGGGGACAAGACCTGTGTGTGTTTCCATATATACAAAGGGCAGTCATGTGTAAGCTCAATAAGGCATGTTCTTTGCCCAGAAGAACCAAGGCCTAAGAGAGCTGAGAGATAGATATCAGTCAGCTCTTTAAAGGCAGAACTAGCTGAGAATAAAATATCTCCTAGTGGTCAGTTCCTGAGATGTTTAAGAGAAGAAGGACAACCAATTTCAAAGATGTGGGAGAACAGCTCCAAGCGTCACATAGTGTTGGGACATGGTAGATGCCCAGTGGATTTGGGTTTTCTTCCTTTGGACTCTAGTAAGTTATGAATCTTGAACCTTGTGAGGAGTCAACTCCTGGTCAAAAACCTATGTGTGATCTCCCAGGCCTGACTAAAGGCAATTGCAAAGGCTTTACCTGGCAAGCATCATAGGAGAAGCTGCCCTCCCCATACCAGTCTTGGTGCACAGCCAGTGCATTGAAGTCTCTGAAAAGTTGTGGTTAAGGACTCAGGTTCCCTATCTGACCATGCTCTTATACATACCTATCCCAGAACCCTCCATTCAGAGGCCACCACAGGTTCTTCAGCTAAGATCTCTTTATCAAGAGGAGGGTGGAAACCTCAAGACATTTTCTTGCACTCTGACTCAGTACTCAGTTTTTCTACTCCTAGACCCTTACCTAAAAGGACAGGAGCCTGGTCAGGCTCCCTAGGCAGTGAGCTAGTGCATCTAACTGTGCTGATGATACCTTTGACCCTGGCCTGGTGCTAGTTCATGGCAGGTGTGGAAGGGTGGGGAAGAAACAGTGGGGAGCCGTGCTTTCTCCTATTTAGCCCCTGCTTATACTATCACAAGAAGTCATGAAAGACTTGACCATTGCTTTCATTTTGGCTTGTTGCCTTAATTGATTTACTCCAACATCTGGCAGCTTAGCCTTCTCCAGTTCCTCGCAGCTCTTCACACCTGACCACCTATAACCACCCCCACCATTCCCTGCTACTGTCCCAAAGGCATACCTGCCGCTGTCAGAGGCACCTTGTGCTTCCTCCGTGGTTTCTCTTTGGACTTGGGATCTTGGGTGTTAATGCTCGAAAGGAAAGGCATTTCTGAAGTCTTGTTTTCAGAGGCCAACTTCTGACTATGAGTTTGATTCTCCTGTTCAGAGAAAGAACTTGCAATAAAGGACTCCTCAGGCTTCTCCTGGGTGTCCTAAACCATTTACCTGATTAAGAACACCCACATCCAGCCAGACTCTACTCCTTCCTCTCCAGAAAGAAATGGTAATTATGAGACAGTAAGTTTTCTCAGTGTTTTCCTCAAAGAAAGTATCTGACTCATTCTCTGTGAGACCCACATACATTACAGTATGCAGTATTTTAAGGAACAGTATTTTACTGCTGCTCTTGAGCAGGCCAATTCCTGACTAGATAAGATGACTTGACTTGTCTAAAGGCACAAACACTTGAACTTATGTGTGTATAATACCACTTTAACTTGGCACTTTCTCACATTATCTCATTTGGTTCTTACTTCAAAAAAAAAAAAAAAACCCACAAGAAAACATTTTATATGCTTCTACCATTTACACCAGACATTTCATTTTTTCTTTCTTCAATGAGTCCTCATGACAACTCTATAGAAAGCCCATTTTGTAGATAAAAGAAAGTCAGTGACGTATTTACTGAAGTTTACATTCATTGTAAAGAGTAAGAACAGGACTAAAACCCAAATCTTCAGCCAACATTGTGCTTTTCCCACAATCCTGGGCTGAAATCAAGTCTTTTACCTGCCTGCTCAGGCTTATGTCCACTGCCCAGCACTCACCTTATACAGCAAGGGTGGCTTTAGCAGGATTTTGTGGCTGATGTGTGGGAAGTTAACCATGTTTTTCTTCTCCTTGGTATCCACAAAAGGGAGTGAAGTAACACTGGCGTTTGTATTCTATAGAAGGAGAAAGTGGAAAAGTTAGAGAAGCCTCAGGCAAGAAAATGTCTTGAGGAGTCATTTCTCCCAGCATCCTCCCCACAGCAAGGATGAGCCTGAACCAAATCCAAACCTGAATTTATTTTTAAAGTTTTTGGAGAGAAAAGCAGAGTGTTGAAGGAGATAGACTCTGGGTTTGAATCCCTGCCCTACTTATTAGCTGTAGGCCTTTAACAGATTACTTTTTTGTTTTTAATCCACCCATTTATCTCTTTTTTTTTTCTTAAATTATATTTTATTGATTATGCTGCTACAGGTGTCCCAATTTTTCCCCTTGCTCCCCCCTGCCCAGTACCCCACTTCCTTCCAGCAGTACCATCCTCCTTAGTTCATATCCATGGGTCGTGCCTGTATGTTCCTTGGCTTCTCCCTTTTCTAGACTATTCTTAACTTTCCCCTGTCTATTTTGTACCAATCAATTATGCTTCTTAATCCCCGCACCATTTCCCTATTTCTCCCCCTTCTCGCTCCTAGCTGATAACCCTCCAAATGATCCCTGTACTTATGATTCTGTTTCTATTCTGGTTTGCTTAGTTGGATTTTGTTTATATTTTTTAGCTTCAGTTGTTGATAGTTGTGATTTTATTGTCATTTTAATGTTCCATAGTTTTGATCTTCTTCTTTTTCTTAAATAAATCTCTTTAATATTAAATATAATAAGGGCTTGGTGATGATGAACTCCTTTAGCTTTACCTTGTCTAGGAACACTGTATCTGCCCTTCCATTCTAAATGATAGCTTTGCTGGATAGAGTAGTCTTGGTTGTAGGTCCTTGCTTTTCATCACATTGAATACTTCTTGCCAGTCTCTTCTTGCCTGTGAAGTTTCTTTTAAGAAATCAGCTGATAGTCTTATAGGGAGCCCTTTGTGGGAACTGTCTTCTTAACTCTCTGCTTTTAAGATTCTCTATTTTTAACCTTTGGCATTTTTAATTATGATGTGTCTTGGTGTGGTCCTCTATGGGTCTAGCTTGTTTGGGACTCTCTGTGCTTCCTGGACTTGCATGTCTATTTCCTTCACCGAATTTGGGAAGTTTTCCTTCATTGTTTTTTCACATTAGTTTTCAATGTCTTGCTTTTCCTCTTCTCCTTCTGGCACCCCTATTATTTGGATGCTGGCACGTTTAAAGTTGTTCCAGAGATTCCTAAGCCTCTCCTTTTTTTAAATACTTATTTCTTCATTCTGTACTGGTTGACTGTTTATTTCTTCCTTCTGCCTCAAATCATTGATTTGAACCCTGGTTTCCTTTCCTTCACCTTTGGTTTCAGGTGAATTTTTCTTCATTTCACTTAGCGTAGCCTTCACTTCTTCCCTCATGTGTTTGCTGTACTCAAGCATGTCTGTCAAACCTGTGAGCATCATGATTAACAGTGTTTTGAACTCTTCATATGTTACGTTGGCTATCTCCTTGTCACTTAATTCTCCCACTGGAACCTTGATCTGCTTCCTCTTTTGGGCCATACTTCTCTGTATCCTCAACTTTACCAATTCCTGTGTTTACCTGTGTCTTAGGTAGAGCTGTCACACCTGTTACATTGTAAGGGGTGGAGCCTTAGGTATTCATTAGTGCAGGGAGATTCGTTTCACCATGTTGTGGTGCTGTGGGGTGGGGGGAGTCCAAGAGGTAACAATGCCACTTTCTCAGCACTTGCCCCTTTTCCAGGCAATTCTCCTACTTCCTGTACGGGACTGGTTCCTTTCTAGCTGTTACTTTGGTTGTGGTTCTCAGAGTGGGTGGCTTTGCAGATGTTATAGGACCATGGGCGCCCTATAAACAAATGGGCTCTGCTGAGAGATTGGCAGTTTCTTCTGCTGCTCCAACCCCCACTGGTTTTCACAGTCAGAAGCAATAAGGCTTTGGTTTCTCTGGTGCTTGAGCCATGAGCTATGCAGCTAAGTCTGAGCCTGGGATTACTCCCCAGGCATCCCTCTCACTTTTATAACATGTGACTGAACTTTCTGCCAGCTGGCCACAGCCACTGCCTTTATGCTGCCGCCACTGCCTTTATGCTGCCGCCACTGCCTTTATGCTGCCACCACTGCCGCTGCCACACTGTGTCCTCTCTGGTACTTCTCTGTCCCTCCTACCTGTCTGGATGAGTATTGCTTCTTTATATTTTTGTTTGTTGGATTTCCATGCAGGTCAGTTTTCTGGTAGTTCTGAGTGTTTTTAGTTTTGAGGTAGCTGTATTTATTCTTATTGTTGTGGAGGGTGGTGAAGCATGTCTACCTATCTATGCCTCCATCTTGGCTGGAAGTCCAGATTATACTCTTTATCTAAGCTTCATTATCTCATCACTACCTTGGGGGCAATAACGACCTACCTCATACTTTCTGCGAGGCAAATGAGGCAATCTATGTGGAATATTCCATAAGTGTTAGTCATTATTATCACCATTCCAATATCTTACAACCCAAACATGGCAAAATTCTTGCTGCAAATTTGTCTTGGTGCAGCATAAACTTCCACTTTCCCTACATTATTCACTTGACCTATTCATTTGGATTCCTCCCCTCCCTGCACTGATTAACTGATTGATTAGGAGAGAGGTAGTCTGACTATCAATAAACAGCAACATTTAACATCATTTGGAGATAGGATATGGTGGTATGGATAGAATGTGCTCATCATGTTATGTTGAGTTGACCAAAAATGTCTGTCACAAACTACCCTAGCCACCTACCTGCCATTATCCTCTCCCAGAGAAAAGACACTAAGCATCACTTCTTACCTTATGCAATAATTGGGTCATTCTGAGGTTCTTGGTCTTAGAAGGTAGCTTCTCAGCTTGAACCAAAGGTTTCTCAACCTGGATCAAGTGGAAGAGAATTGGAATAGTGCTTGGTATGATTTCACCTCAAGCCACCCAGGTATTTATTTTGCTTCATTACAATAAACAAGATACACTTGAAGCCAGCTCTCCTGACCTCAAAGCTGGGATGGTCTAAGAGACTCAAAGAAGTGCTGAATGAACATATGAATGATTGGCTGAGTGAATACCCAAACAAATGACCTTTCTAGCAGTGTTTATCCTAGATTAACTTTTTCTATCGTTTTCACACTTATTTTAAAAATCCTCATAACCCCTTCTCCAAATAAAATCTTAGCTAGAAGCCCTGGACTTGGGAAGAGATCAAACCTGAGCTACTCCTGCTAAAGAGAAGAAAATGCCCATAGTCTCTCCTGAGAATGTTTTATCCTCAGAGTGGCTTGAAAGGTCCCTTAGTGGAACCCACTAGAATATAGGCGTCCAGTCTGAAGACCAGTGACCTGATCAGAAGAGACTTCACATCTAGAAAGAGGTGGAGAGGAGAGATGAAAACAGCAGAGCAATGTGCCTTGAAGGACAGTAAGCAAAAAAAGAAGGCATGTGGCATAATATTGCATAGTACACAGTTACCTAATGGTTATTACATATTTATTATAATGTCCATTTCAAAAACTATAACTAGCATATTAAACCTGTAATTTTGTAGTTGTTATTATATAGAATGAAACTAAAATTTAAGTTAAAAAATGTGAGTACTACTTAAATAGGGCAAAAATCATGAAGGTAGCCCTGAAACGACTAAAGTTAGCAAAAACAAGCTGCAGCTTGGATTTAGGTTCTGCTCTTTGAAGCAGAACATAGGGATCTCCTTCTTCCAGCCCTCTCTCAGGGAACTGAATGACATTTATCCAAAGCTGAGACACAGCTGGTGCCAGACCTACCCCCTATATAACTTGGTACACTGGCTTTATTAGTATAGGAGCGGGGTACAGTACTTCAACATAATATCACCTAGTACAAATAAGCCCTCTACAGAGCTGTAGTGATGTGGACTATTTAGAATCGTCCATCTCAACATTCTCGAATAAGGATATGATCTGACCGAGAGGGGACTGCATAGAGCATGGGCTGTGGTCTCAGACCAAACTAATTTGATAAGCTAATGTGTACTACATACAGGATTTGGTTGTCTATTGAATGGACAATGATGATATCTGAGCAAATACTGCAATAGCAAATCTCAGTGAGAACCAACTTCTCATCAAATAAGTTAGGGGGATTAAAACTTAGAAGCATCAACAATGACAAGCCGGCATTGAGGATGATTTGGGGGTACTGAACAGAAAAATGAAAAGTACATGAACAAAACACAATCCAGACTAAATACCATGGAGAATGAGTGTCAACAAAGAAAGAAGAGATCACTGTGAATGCAGTTTGCCCAAGAGAATATGGGGATGCTTTTTGGAAAGGGTGTGGCTTGTTCTGGCTGTATTTGGGAATAAGGGCAGAAAGCATGTTTATTAGGTGATACAACAGTATCTGGCATACTCTAGAGGTCTTCACTGCTCATGCTGGTTAAACTGGAGGAGAGTGTACATTAGATTGTGGAAGGCACTCAGTGCTAAGGTAAGAGACATGGTCTTCTTGTTATGGACAATAGCAAACCACTGCCAGTTTACACTGCCAATTGGGAGTTACATATGCAAAGCAGTATTTCAGAAAGATCCCTGTAGCAACAATGTGGCACAAAATAATGCTCATCGATATGAACTCTGAAGTAGACTCAGGTTTTGAATCCCAGCTCATTTTCCTCATTTGTAAAATGGAGAGAGAGATCTTTACTCCTTTCTCATGAAACAGAAGATCTATGGACTCAGTTGTTGGAGGATGGACAAGATTGTGTGGAGCCTAAAATGATTAAAGGGGCTGAGAATGTTTAATCTGAAAAAGAATAAAACAAAACGTCTGAGAAGTTAACAATTCTGATATTGGCAGACATGTATACTGGAATGAAATAATAAATAGATGGCAGGTAGTAGAAACCACAGTGTTAGTGTAGAAATTTATAGATAATCAAGGTCAGCATCAATATTACCATGAGATGATGAATTAGATTTGGAGACATTAACAATAACTCATGTTTAACTTAATATGGGTGCCTACATGCAGAAATAATGATATGTGTGTATATAAGGGTTAGCACTCTAGCGTGGTTGTGCACACACACACTTCTTTGCTTTGTCTGCTGAGAGGTCATAATGGAAGTAATACTCCAGTAGAAACAAGCACAGCTAGCACTCAGATCTTGGTTTCTAATTCCGTTCTCCAATAAGAGGAATGAAGGCTCTTTGGAGAAATAACACAGGGGAACAATTTTTAACGTAATTCTTGTTGAGTTTGATTTTTCAGCTGTTTTAAACTTAACTAGGCACGCTGATTTCAAAACTACAGTTAGTTTTCTTCTATCACATCAAGTTTTTCTTATAGCTTAACTTAATGCGATCACTCTAGACTGGATAGAGCCTGGATCGAAGGAAGCACTAGTGCTCTCCTATTGGCTGAGAGCAAACCTCCCTTGAGTGGGGAGGGGTGGGGGATGACCTTGGAGACCAGTGACAGGTTCATACTTGTCTAGGCTATTCAGCTACACATGAGACAGTGTGGCGAGAAATTGTGTGCCGCTCTATATTGTGAATCGTATTCCGAAGTGTTGTCCGAGTTCTTGTCTGTATACAAGGAGTTAGCGGAATTTATTTTTTTATTTACATAATAGTTATTTCCTTTCCTTCAGATCACATCTGCCTCTGCTATTTCTCATTGTTAAGTACCTAAACACCCCTGATTTGCTTTGTTATATCTGTAACAATTTCACCATTTCCAGTCAAAGGACAAACATCAATGCATTTGTCAGGCAAGCCTATTTTACATATTTTAAAGAAAAACTTGGTGATCAAGATAAAGCTTGGGTCCCTCACAAGGTGTGCAAGCAGTGTGTTGAGAGTTTACGGATGTGGATGACGGAAACACATAATAAATTGCCATTTGGTATAAATATGCTTTGGTGAGAGCCCAGAGATCATTCAAGTGACTGTTACTTTTCTATAGTGAAAACATCAAGATATAACAAGAAAAATAAATGTAAAATAGAGTATCCTAGCCTACCATCAGCTGTACGCCCAGTGCCTCATTCAGCTGAAATCCAAGTGCCAGTTTTCATTGAACTGGTGAAGAACTAAACGACAGCAACGATGAAGATTTTGAAAAAGAAGATGACTCAGTTCGTAAGGGATTTGATCTGCATGAGTTGAATGATTTGGCACGAGATTTGGGGCTATCCAAAAAGGCTTCAGAACTCCTAGCATCAAGACTGCATGAGAAAAACTTGCTTGAAAAAGGAGCAAAGGCATCCTACTTTCAATCAAGAGAAAGTGCATTTCTGCAGTACTTTCGAAGTGACGGTGGCTTTGTGTATTGCCATAACATACATGGTTTAATGGAGGAATTGGGAATTCCAATCTATAATGCAACTGAATGGTGATTGTTCATCAATAGCTCAAAACAGAGCTTGAAGTGTGTCCTCCTCCTCAATGGCAATTTATTTGGTGCAGCCCAATTGGCCATTCAGTTTGTTTTTGTGAAAAATATGAAGACATAAAGAGAGTCATTGATCTGCTGTAATATGACAAGCACAGTTGGATCATCTGTGTTGACCTTAAAATGATCTGCTTCCTTCTTGGTCAGCAATGTGGATACACCAAGTATCCCTGTTTTCTGTGTATGTGGGACAGCAGAGCTCGTGAGAAGCACTGGGTGGAGTCGAATTGGCCTCCAAGATCTGACCTCAAACCTGGTGATCCAAACATTCTACATGAGCCACTTGTTGACTGAAAGAACATTATATTCCCACCTCTGCACATAAAACTGGGTCTCATGAAGCAATTTGTGAAAGCTTTGCCAACTGAAGGAGACTGTTCCAAGTATCTCGTTTTGGCATTTCCTAGCCAGTCGTTTGAAAAGATAAAATACCTTAATATGTATGTTTGGTAGCAGAACTTCACTATTTGTACACAATTTGACTTACAGTAACAATATATAGCCTTTATATGAATAAAATAACTCTAAACAAACAGTATATTCAGGTAATTTTTTCTTTATTTTCCTTTGTATGTACATTTTATATGATTTGGGGGACAAAGGGAGGGTATCCTATGCCTTAAAAAGTTGATACAATAGAGAAAAACTGGCATGACTTTTGGATTCAGATGCCAAAAATTAGTCAAAAACAAGTGTCAGATCTAACTCAACGAAAATTGTCTTCCCCACTTGATCCTAGGACTGAGGCAGGAAATGTACCAGATGAGTCTGGAGCATCTTGTCGTGACAGAAAGTAAAGAAGTGCTCACAAAACCTCAAAGCCTAACGTTGACAAGAGTGTGTCAAGAAGGCACATGAGCCAACTGAAGGAGCTCCCAATGGCCAAAGTTGGAGCAACTTTAGCAACAAAATAATGTGATATTGGATTATAACTCAAAGTATAAAATAACTATTCATGAGTCCATACTGATGTAAAGAAATGACTTGATAAAGAAATGCACAGAGGAGAAGAGACACATCTCCCATGCAGAAGACTTTCTAATAAATTATGCAGATGCCCGCCCCCCCCCCGGAGGAGGAGGAGCACATCTCCCATCCTTAAGCATGAGCTGTGCATAGCAACTGGTTTCCAACAAGCACAGCGTGGAAAGTGAGAAACCATACAGACACCGCCTCAACCAAGTGATCCAGGTCAGCATCAACAGTCATAAATCACGCTGACAGTGTGCACCAGTGATAGAATTTGATGAAAATGGTACTTTCCCTCAGTGGTCTTCCTCCAAAAACCTGGAACCCTAATCTTATCAAGAGAAAAACAAATTCCCCACTCCCTCAAAAAAAGCATCCCACACTATACCTGGTCAGTAGTCCTCAAAACTGTCAAGGTCATTTAAAAAAAAAATGAGAGGGGGAGTCTGTGAAACTGTCAGAGCCAGGAGGAATGAGCTTAAGGAGACATGAGAACTAAATGTAATGTGGTATCTTAGATGAAATCCTGGAACACAAGAGGGCATTAGGTTAAAAGTAAGGACATCGGCCTAAAGTACGGTGTCTCCTTAATATTAATGTATCAATATTTGCTCATTAATTGTAACTAATGCACCACACAAATGTAAGAGATTAATAATAGGGGAAACATGAGAGGCACGGAGTGGTATATGGAGATTCTGTACTATCTGTTTATGACACATGACAAACTTGTTCTATGTGGCCCAAAGAACAGAATCAGGTCAGAGTGTGGAATTTATAAGAAAGTGGCTTCTGGTTCAGTAAAAAGAAGGATTTTCTTAAACTTAGAACTGTCCAAAAAAGGAACACAGTCCTTGTAGGGCAGTGAGCTCTCCATCACGGAAGAGCCCGAGTCTGCTGAATGAGCATCTGTGAGAAATGTGCACAGAGTCTAAGGCTGAGAAAGATGTAATCTCCAAGATCACATCCGTCTGTAAGAGTCATTCAAGTGCCCCTGGGAGTGTGTCTTGGATGAAGCCTTCATCCTCTTGTGGAACAAGGTTGAGAACCATTTTATGGAACAGTGCTTCCCAACCTTTGTCACATCATGCCACACATATTATTAAAATTAAAGTTGTATAACAAGCTGGGAAGAAGAAAGAGAGCTCACAACCAGGTGCCACTGGCCTAGGATTCCAGCTGCCCCACGCCTGACCAGGACACCTTGAGTGCTGCTGGTCTCTACATCTCTGCACACCCACACCCCTTGCACAGATGCCAGTATGTTGCACAAGTATATGAACTTGCTAAGTTGTTTGTTGTCTTAAGCACCTTCCTCAAGAGACACACAATGCCCCGTAACAAGACTTCATTCTATGGTAGCATCCCCAGGAGGCAGGAAGGTGTGAAGCTCCTGTGTTCATAGAAGCAAAACAGAATTTTTCCTTTAAGGCAGTGAGTTTCATGATACTGTTCTTGATTCCCTCACTGACCTCTGAGTCAATGTAGTAGGGATCTCTTTCATGGTTTTGAGCTCTGTATCTGAATTTAGACTTCTCAGGGTAAAAGGGAGTCACATCTCTTCACAGGGGCACCTGGCATAGGAGGTGATTCCTGGGCTGCCTAAGATCTGAGCACTGACCAGAGACAGAGGAAGCTTCTGGAGAGAGTGGGTGCTGAAAAGGCAGGGCACCAGAGGAGGTCACTGGGGCCTTTTTAGGATGCCTGTTCATGTTCATCACAGCTCTCAGAGGCCCCCTCAATGGCCAGGAGACAACTGTGAAGCTCCTTTATTTTCCAAACTTTCTATAGGAACATGTACTGCTTGTAATTTTTAAATGCCATTATTTAAAAACAAAAAATATTGCATCAGAGAACTCTAAATGGTTCCTTGCAGTGCAAGGGTGAGGGGGGGTGGGGGTGGGGCATTGGGGAAGACAGTAATAACAGCAGGGAGCATGCTGTCCCTGAGAGCCTGGAGCAGAGAGAATTAGATTTGAGAACTGTCAAGGGACCTGGACTCAGAGCCTTGGAGCACAGACACCGCGCGGGGGGCGGGGGGGGGGGTGGCTGTCAAAAGAAGAGAAGGAGCTCCCTGAATTCACAAGCACGTTCAGGTTGCTAATATTCTCCCACAGCTACGCCCACATTCAAATGTTGGGATTACCCTGGGTTTCTGGCTGTGCTTGTCCTGTGGGGTGACAAACCCAGAGGGTCTGGGCACTGCACCAACTGCACCGGGTGGCTGATCAGAGGCCTCCAGCCTCATGTCCCGATCCTGGGCCCCTCCTCCTCCTCTCTTGTGCCTCTGTCTTCTGAGCTGGAGGCTCTTGGGTTCTCACACTTCTTTTGTTTTTTCAGAAAAAAGAGAGAGAGAGAAATTCCATCTCACCGTGTTGCAAAAGCCAGCCAGCTCACCTTTCTCAAATAGAATCTGAGTTCAGCTTAAAAGCTGACTCAGAGGAATGTGAGAAAGCTACACTGCCCCCCAACGACCACCACCACCACCACCACGCACACCACTACAGCTCTAGCATTCATTCAAAACAGCTGCAAAGTTGCCAAACTGTTTCAGCTACTGGTTCCAATGACTCAAGGATTCTTTCAGGAACACCTCCTTCCTGCCTGCACAGCCAGGAGAACACACGGAACCATGGAGTGCAGATGGACCTCGGAGCTGCCTTCATTCTTAACCACACTTACTGAGCACACCTCTGTGCCGGGCAGTGTGCTAAGCATGATCACATGTTCGTGGTTTTCAAGTTTGCCTGAAGAGCTTTGGTCATACAAAATCTCAGACCAGACATTAGACTTTAGCGGTGGAGTCCAGAAACCTTTATTTTTTCAAAAAGTTTCCCAAGTGAGTTCTGTGCAGCCAAATTTGGGTGCCACGATCTAATGCAATTCCCTTTCGGACTTATTCTCTCCCACCTCTGAATTTAGTTGTCGTTTATGCCATTGATATTGATGTGTTCATCCTAATTCTTTATGAATTCTTACCTCCCCACAACGAGATTCTATGGCAACAATTATTAGGCCCTCCACAATATGCCAACTTTCCAGAGCAGCCCCTCTGCTGCTTCATCTAGGTGTCCCCACAGGGCCTAGCCTGTGCCAATGACCATGCCATTATCACAAGAGCCTAGACTGAGCTGGAGCCACCTCTAGAGCCAATCCTGGATTTGCTGATGTCTCAGGCGGGGGTGGGGTCTTCACTTAGTATCTTTTTAAATAGGGTAGCAGGATAAGCTACAGGCTGCGTCTAATGAGGGCTGCCTGTTTGTAGGGTGTCACGAGGAACTGTCTTTTTACTGCTGGTCTAGGTTAATCCACGAAAGCCACCTGTAGTACGCAGGACGTCTCACTTGCAGCAGCGCGGTGAGAATGTTTTTACAAACTTGCAAATTGTCACTTACCGTTTCTTACCATGAGTAGCATAGTCACATGAAAAAGAAGCTATCCCTTCAAGACCCTTTGCCCTCAGTATCCCTAGTTCAGGTACCTATTGCAATGGTCTCCTCAGAAATTTCCCTGTCCTTCTCCCACTCCATCCTCCAGTGCCTAAGGTGACCTCAGAAATTAATATGACTATCTGATCGTGTTGCTTATATCTCCTCACTGATGTCCCTGGGGGCATAGAAGTCCTGGCCTACAAACCCTCCCAACCATCATCCCTTGTCCTGGCCCTGGCCCTGCCCTTATAGCCCCAGCAGTCCTGAATGACATGCTATTTCATATCTCAACACTTTTACTCCTGCTCTGTTCCTTGGGATGTTCTTCTATCATCCGCCCCATCACCACTTCTTCCACTCCACACCTCTGTCACTCACCAGGTAAATTTGCCCACATCCCAGCCCCAGCCTCTGTCACCTTCCCTCTTGCATTTGTAAACCTCTGCTACCCCATGCTCTGGATTAGTTCCAATCACAGCACATGCAGGGGTTGGTTGTCCAAAGGGATTTACATCTGTCTTCCTTTGCCAGACTGTAAGAGTCTTTAATAAAAGACCTGAATCTCATCTCAGAATCCCAAAACCTAATGTGGTATCTCACACACAGTAGGCACTTAAATATTTGCCAAAGGAAGGACAGAAAGAAGAGAGAGACTGAGGGAGCAGGAAGCTTTTGAGATGAGCTTTGACGCCAGCATCCCCTCGGTTGGAAGTCCACCCTTTCCCAGTGTGGCCACATTCCCACTCCACGTGGCTTCCACTCCCACCAGGGACCAGTTCAGTGCTCTCCTTGTCCCAGGAACTTCCTTTCAGAAGGACAGCTTTCTAATCAGCTAATTCACACAAGAGAATGCCCATCCATACCCTACCCTCAAAGGCAATTGCATTTTCAATGAGAATTCTCAGAAAAGGGAGTGCTTTGCTCCAAATAAATAAATCTCTACTCAAAGAAGATTTTCCAGCACTGAGGAGCCAGATGAAAGAGATGGTTCATTTTAGGGAAAAAAATATCTACAAACTCTATCAGGCAGGAGCCCATTCCTATGAGCCTCACTGACTCATCACTTCTATGTCAGAATAGAGGAAGGAGGCACATAGAAAAGTGAAATCTCCATTCCCATGTCCTGCATCACTGTCCTCTCCTTGGTGCCACTCTACTTCCCCTGCCCTATTTTACATTCTCATCATGCCAAACCCCACCCCCACATGTGCAGTTTACCCACGGGTCAAGGGGAGTCCATTTCCTGCAGGGAGCTAAAGGATACTATGCCTGGGCCCTATAGGGCTAGTTAGAGCAGAACCTCAGGACACACAGCCTCATCTTATTACTTGGATAGAACCCTGGATGTTCTCATTCATAAAGTTCAGGGGAGAAAGCGACTGAGCTCTCAGCAGGCATCAGAGCCACCTGATCCCCTGCCCCTCGACCACTCAGCCTTTTCAGAAAGGCACACCTCCATCAAACTACCCCACCTCAATCCTACCTTATAAGCTACTTTTTAAATTTTCTCAGCTGGTTCCTCCTTGTTTCTTCCTCCTCCCTGTTAAAAGAAAATCCACAAGTGCCTGGTCAAGATTGGGTGGGCAGATAAAGCTCAATTCTGTGATATCAAATCACAGTTTCTTCCTTGCATGCTCCATAATCCATTCTTAGAGGCCAGAACAACAGAGAGTTTAAAACAAATGCATTAATGCATCAAGAGGGTGTGATGAGGAAAGAGAAGATAAATGCTTGGGGATTCTCTAAAGAACACAACACGCTCACAATTTGCCCCAGTAGAGCACCACAGAGAGCTGGGAGAAAGAGGGAGGTGTCCAGGCTCCTCACATCCCTAAGCTACTATGGTGCACAGACCTTAGGCAAATCATAGCTTCTCTCCCATTGCCTCTTCTAGCCAAGATCCCACCTTAAAGCCCTTTTACTGCATGTGAGAAAGCCCAGGATGCCTAGCCAGAGTGAAGTGTCATTCTGATTACACTCAAGAACAAGGCTGGCCCCTGGAGACCCATTAGTAAAATGAATGTGACCAGCAGCTTGGGAGGACCAAGTTTTCATCTCACTGATGCATGTCCTCCCTAGGGGCCTGCTCACCAGGCTATGCCCCTGGTGGTGGTGGAAGAAGAAGACCTTGGCCATGGTTAGGGCTTGAGGGAAGAGCAAGAGCATAAGCCTATTAGCCCAGATGTTTGGAGTCGATTTCTAATGTACTCAGTGAGAGGCCTTGAGGGAGATACTTCCCATTCTGGACCTCTGGACATGAAAACCATGGTTCTCAAAGCCACCTTAGGAAACGTGTAGTCAATAACCTCATTTGCTGATGGAGAAAGAAAAGCTAAAAAGGTATCCAAGTGACTTGTCCAAGATAACTCATTAGCGAACCTGAGTCTAGAATCTATACACCCTAGTGCCCTTTATTGTATCCATCACATGACCTCCTGTGACATCTTTTATGTTCTGCCATAAAAAAGCTAGATATGAAGGGATTATAAAGCACTTCCTCTCTAAAGGACTCTAATTAAAAATAAGATCATGCTTTTATTTGATGTTGACAATAGAAACACTCAGAAAACAAGTGTTTATTCTAAGTTATTTATATAAATTAAACACTAAATTCCCTATGATAAAGTAGGTTTATGCATCATGTAGGAGAATTAGAGTAGATGATCTCTAAGACTGTATTCCCACTGATTTAGATTTATTCTATGCATTTGTATATGTTGTCTGGTCTGCCTGAAGTGCCTTCTCTCCAGCTCACCATGCAGCATCTTGCTAAACTCCAGTGCGCATCATTCACTTTGTTTGTTTGTTTGTTTATTTATTTATTTATTTATTTATTTATTTTTAGAGAGAGGGGAAAGGAGAAAGAGAGAGAAACATCACTGTGTGGTTACCTCTCACTCGCACCCCCAACTAAGGACCTGACGTGCAACCTAGTCATGTGCCCTGACTGGGAATCAAACCAGCGACACTTGGCTTGCAGGCTGACGCTTAATCTACTGAGCCACAGCAGCCAGGTGGGCATCATTCACTTTGAGAAAATGTGAATTATGAGCCCTATAATAATGTCACTTGATAGGACTATAGCCATAGCCAAGTGGCACATCAGTGATGCATGAAGTTGTTCTAGGAATTAGCTTATGGCTTAAGAAATTTTTTTTAGGCTCCTGGAGAACTTGGCTTCTACCTTAGTGAGTCCACCTGCCTCATCGTCACTTGTCTATTTGCATGTTTATATTCCCCACCAGACTGTGCATACTAAACAAGAAGGAGATGTATATTGTTTATTTCTGCATCCCAGCACCAAGGACAATGCTTGGATCAAAGTTGGCTCTCAATACACTTGTGGGATAATTTATGAAATAATTCATCAGTCAAGGGTCCATAAGGCTTCAAAGGATAGAAAAAAGTACGTGGAGTTTGGAGTCAGACAGACTCTGACTAGAATCCTTGCTCTGCTGCTTGCTAGTATAGTAGCATGTCTCTGGCAAGCCATTTACCCTCTCTCAGGCTAAGGTTTCTTTTCTGCAAAACAAGGCTAGTAACCTCACAGTAAAACAAAAAACAAAAAGTTACAAAATACACAAAGAAAAAGGTAAGAATTAGCAGAAACTCGAAACACAGAATTAGATCTTCTCCCCCTCAAAAAATCTAAATATTGGAATTATCAGGTAAAAATTACAAAATCATGATGCATAATATGCTTAAAGAAATGGAACTAAAAATATAAATAAAATGTAAGATACTATGTAAATGACCAGATTTTAAAATAAACAAATTAAAACTTTTAAAAAATAAAATATATATATAAATTGAAACTTATAAGTCAATGAATGGGCTTAACAAAAAAATTATACATAGCCAAAGAAAGAGTTAGTGAACTGGAGAGAGATGTTTGAAGAAATTATCCAGCTAGCAGCAAAAGCAGATAAAGAAATGAAAAAATCTGTTCAGAGATCAGAAATGTGAAGTTGAGTGAGGTCTAACATACATCTAATTAGTTTCAGAAGGAGACGAAGAATATGGCAGACATAAAGATAAAATGTCTCAGAGAATTTTTCAAAACTGATGAAAAACAAAATTACAACACTTCTAGAAGATATAGCTATAGAGTCATGCACTGCTTAATGACAGGGATATGCTCTGAAAGAAGTGTTGTTAGGCACTCTTGTTGTGTGAAGATCATAGAGTGCCCTTACACAAACCTAGATGTTATAGCCTACTACACAACTAGGCTATAAGGTATAGTTTATTGCTCCTAGGCAACAAGCCTATACAGTATGTTACTGTACAAAACAACACTATATTAACTCAAGCATAAGAGAGAATGATGCAATAGAGAGATGTGATAAACACAAGATGTATGAGGCTATTGCTGGTGTAACATGGCATACTGTTGTACAACAAAGTTTTTATGAGTAGAAACTGTACCCTTTAAAATAACTAAAAAGTGTAGTAAATATGTAAACCTTGTAAAAGTCATTTGGTACCATTATCAAGTATTATGTGTTGTATATAATTGTATGTCCTGGCTGGTTTGGCTCAGTGGATTGAGCGTCGGCCTGCGAGCTAAGTGTCGCTGGTTCGATCTTCCAGTCAGGGCACATCAGAGAAGGAAAACTCTGATTCCAAAAAACCTCCGCTGCCTTGCGGCATACCTCTTCAGGGGAAAGGCTAAGGGAGTAAACCCCGACAGAAAATCCGGAGCCGGAGTCCCTAAGGCAGTTTGACGTTGTAGTCAACACCGGCAACTCCTGCGGCGCACCTGAACCCAAGCTGTATTGACTCCGTCTTTCCCTTGGACCCTTCAGCTGCGAAGAGAGGGGGTGTCTGCTGCATGGGCAACAGCAGACCCTCCATATCACCCTGCCCAGGCTCTGTAGCTTCAGCTTCACTGGAGAGGACACTCCAGCGTCATCGCAAGATGTCGATTCAACACGGGAGGAGACAGATACCGTGTCACTCCCGAGTCGGACTGCACAGCCATTCTCGGCGGTGCAGATAGACTCTTAAGAAGCTACACCATCGTCTCTCGAGACGGACGGCTGCCGACGACGATAATTGTATGTACTATACTTTTATACAACTGTCGGCACAATAGGGTTGTTTATACCAGCATCATCATAAACATGCAAGTAATGTGTTATGCAATAACATTTCAATGGCTATGATATCACTAAATAATAGGAATTATTCAGTTTCATTATAACCTTATGGGACCACCACTATATATGAAGTCTGTGGTTGACCAAAATGTTGTGCATGGCTGTATCTTTATGGTTTTGAAATAGGGAATGATTTCTTAAGCAATACACAAAGTGCATATCATGAATTTACCTACTTTTATTTGAGTACTTCTGTTCATCTAAAGTCATTATGGAGCAAAGATTATAGGAAGGTTGCCTAATACAAAATTAATATACAGTCAATTCCTTTCCTATATGCTAGCTATGAACAATAGACATTTGAAATTAAAAAGACACCATTTACATTAGCATCCCCAAGAAATTTAGGCAATCTTCAGTTTGGTGAAGAAAAGCACAATCTTGAGAGAAAAAAATTGACAAGTTGAATTCCATTAAACTTAAAACTTCTCAGAAAGAGACACTGTTAAGAGAATGAAAAGACAAGCCACAGACTGGGAGAAACATGCAAAATACATATTTGATAAAGGAATTATATCAAAAATATACAAAGAATTGTTAAAATTCATCAACTAAAAAACGAATCCAACCTATCAAGATATGTACAGGACCCATGTGAAGAAAACTATCAAGTTCTCATTAATGAAATCAAGACTAAATAAACGGAGACATGTTCAATGTTGCTGGATGGGAAAACTCAATATTGCCAAGATGTCTGTTCTTTCCATCTTGACCTATGGGTTCAATACAATCTCAATCAAATTCCCAGCAAGATAATTTGCAGATATTGCCAAACTGATTCTAAAGTTTACAGAGAGAGACAAAGTCCCACAATAGCTGACACAATATTAAAGAAAAACAAAGTTGGAGAACTGACAGTATCCTACTTAAAGACTTACCATAAAGCTACAGTAATCAAGACAGTGTGGTATTGGTGAAAGAATAGATTAATAAAACAGAATAGAGTCCATAAATAGACTCACATAAATACAGTTACCTGCTGTTTGACAAAAGAGCAAAGGCAATATGATGAACCAAAGATAATCTCTTCAACAAACGATGTTAGAACAACTGGACATCCACATGCAAATAATGAATCTAGACACAGACCTTACACACTTCAGAAAAACTCAAAAGGGATCACAGATCTAAATGTAAAATGCAGAACTGTGAAAATCCTAGAAGATAACATAAGAGAAAACTTAGATGACGTTGATTATGGTGATGACTTTTTAGATACAACGCCAAAGCACAATCCATGAAAGATATGTTAATAAACTGGGCTTCATTGAAATGAAAATTTTCTTCTCTGTGATAGACCATCTCAAGAGAATAAGAAGACAAGTCACAGATTGGGAGGCAATATTTGCAAAAGACAAATCCGATATAAGACTTATACAAGAGGACTTCTGGCCAAGATGGAGGCCTAAACACACACACTGCGTCTCTTTCCACACTAAGAAGGAATACAACTACCTCAAAACTAGAGACAAGCAGAAGTTACAGAAAACTGAGCTGCACGGAAGTCCAACAAGCAAAGATATAAAGAAGAAATATTCATCAAACTAGGGTGGAGAGGATGTGGTGTTGTGGTGGCAGCAAGGTGGCAGTGGTAGGCCAGCAGAAAGCACAAACATTTAAAAAAGTCGAGAGGGACACGTGGGGAGCACTCCCAGCACCAGATGAGAACACACAGCTCACGGTTCCAGAGTTGGGGACAATAAAGCCTCATTGCTTCTGACTGTGCAAATCAGTGGGGGCTGGGGTGGAGGAAGAAACTGATGGTCTCTCAGCAGAGTCCGCTTGTTTAAAGGGTCCCCACAGTGCTAGAATGGCCACAGACCCACCCACTCTGGGAACAACAGTCAGGGCAACAGCTAGAGAGGTTCCATCCTGTATGGAAGTGGGAGAAGTGCCTGGAAAAGGGGCGAGTGCTGAGCAAGTGGCATTGTTTCCTCTCAGACGCCTCCCCCACATACAGCGCCACAACGTGGTGAAACGAACCTCCTGTACTGATGAATACCTAAGGCTCTACCCTTATAACATCACAGGTGCAACAGCTCTACCTAAGACACAGAAGCAAACAAACACAGGAGTCTGTCAAGATGGGGAGACAGAGGAATGGCCCAAAAGAGGGAACAAATCAAGGTTCCAGTGGGAGAACTAAGTGATGAGGAAATAGCCAATCTAACGAACAAGGAGATAGCCAACCTAACAGATGAAGAGTTCAAAACACTGGTGATAATGATGCTCACAGACTTGACAGATATGCTTAAGTATGGCAAATGCATAAGGGAAGAAGTGAAGGCTATGCGAAGGAAAACCTACATGGAACCAATGGTGAAGAGAAGTAAACTAGGGTTCAAATCAATGATTTGAGGCAGAAAGAAGAAAAAAACAGTCAACCAGTACAGAATGAGGAAACAAGAATTGAAAAAAATGAGGAGAGGCTTAGGAACCTCTGGGAAAACTTTAAACATGTCAACATCCAAATCATAGCGGTGTCAGAAGGAGAAGAGGAAGAGCAAGAAATTGAAAGCTTATGTGAAAAAATAATGAAGGAAAACCAAATTTGGTGAATGAAGTAGACATATGAGTCCAGGAAGCACAGAAAGTCCCAAAGAAGCTAGACCCAAAGAGGACCACACTAAGATACATCATAATTAAAATGCCAAAGCTTCAAGATAAAGAGAGAATCTGAAAAGCAGAAAGAGAAAAGCAGAAAGTTACCTACAAAGGGATTCCTACAAGATTATCAGCTGATTTCTTAAAAGAAACTTAGTAGACAAGAAGGGACTGGCAAGAAGTATTCAATGCGATGAAAAGCAAGGACCTACAACCAAGATTACTCTGCCCAGTAAAGCTATCATTTAGAATGAAAGGGCAGATGAAGTGCTTCCCAGACAAGGTAAAGCTAAAAGAATTCATCATCACCAAGCCATTATTATATGAAATGTTAAAAGGACTTATTTAAGAAAAATAAGATCAACATTATGAACATTAAAGTGACAACAAACTCATAACTATCAACAACTTAATCTAAAAAATAAAAAGAAAAAAAACTAAGCAAACAACCAGAACAGGAATGGAATCATAGGTGTGGGGATCATTTGCAGGGTTATCAGCTGGGAGGGGGAAGGGGGAGAAATGGGAAAATGGTGCAGGGATTAAGAAGCATAATCAGTTGGTACAAAATAGGGGGAAGTTAAGAATAATATAGGAAAAGGTGAAGCCAAAAAACTTAAATGCACAAGCCATGGACATGAACTAAGGGCGGTGGGATTGCTGGAGTGAAGAGGGGTACTGGGCAGAGGGAAGCAAAGGGAAAAGAAATTGGGACAACTGTAACAACATAATCAATAAAGTATACTTAAATTTTTTTTAAGATTATTATCTATAATATACAAAGAACTCTTAAAACTCATCAATAAAAAAAACAACCTAATTAAAAAATGGGCCAAAGATCTTAACAGACACCTCCCCAAAGAAGATATACAGATGCAACTAAAGATATGAAAGATGCTCCACATCATATGTCATCAGGGAAATGAAAATTAAAACAACAATGAGATACCACTAACACCTATTAGAATGATCACAATCTGAAACACTGACAACATCAAACGCTGGTTAGGATTTGGAGAACAAGAACTCTATTCATTGCTGGTGGGAATACAAAATGGTACAGCCACTTTTGGAGATAGTGTGATAGTTTATACAAAATGAAATATACTTTTACCATACCGTCCAGCAATCAGGATCCTTGGTAACTCAAAGAAGTTAAAAACTCATGTCCAAAAATTTTGCATATGAATATTTATAGCATTTCTATTCATAATTATCAAACTTGGAAGCAAAATGTCTACATCCTGTATGATTCCAACTATATAATATTCTGGAAAACCTGCAGAAGACAGTAAAAATAATGGGGACTCATGGAGAGGGGGATAAAGGATGACTAGGTGGAGCACAGGGCATTTTTAGGTCAGTAAAACTATTCTGTATGATACTGTAATGGTGAACATACTATGCATTTGTCAAAACCAAAGAACTGTTCAACACAAGTGTGAACACTAATAAACTATGGACTTTAGTTTTTAATAATATATCAATATTGGTTTACCAATTATTACAACTATAAACTAATGTAAAGACTCCGTCTTTCCCTTGGACCCTTCAGCTGCGAAGAGAGGGGGGGGGGTCTGCTGCATGGGCAACAGCAGACCCTCCATATCACCCTGCCCAGGCTCTGTAGCTTCAGCTTCACTGGAGAGGACACTCCAGCGTCATCGCAAGATGTCGATTCAACACGGGAGGAGACAGATACCGTGTCACTCCCGAGTCGGACTGCACAACCATTCTCGGCGGTGCAGATAGACTCTTAAGAAGCTACACCATCGTCTCTCGAGACGGACGGCTGCCGATGAAACTAATGTAAGATGCTACTAATAGGAAAAACTCTGGAGGGTGAAGGAGTACAAGTAGAAGGTATTTGCAGCATGTACGTCTTGCAAAGTATTAGTAAATTCTTTGAATAGTTTGTATCTATTTATAAACAAACATAAGCCTATATTTATGTTTACATATTATTTATACTTATTTCATATATATTTTATGTTCTTTGTAGAATTATTTCGTAGAATCATGTGTTTTATATATTCTACAATCAGTAAAAAAAAAACCAACACAACAGAAAATCATTTAAGCAAAAGAAGGCATAATCAGGCACTTCACAGAAAAGGAAATATGAATGGCCAATAAACACATAAAAAGTTCAATCTCATTAACAGTCATTTAAAATGTAAATTAAAATACATTACAATATTGTTACCCACCTACTAAACTGGAAAAGTAAGAAGATCCACACTATATTTAGTGATAAAAAAAAATGTGGAACAACTGGAACTCATACATACCACTAGTGTCTAAGCACAATGTTTCAGAAAATGGTTTGGCATACTATCTAGTAAAGTTAAGCATTGGCATACCCTGGTACTCAGCAACTGCTCTCCTAAGTGTATACTCTAGAAACCACTGCATATATGCACTAGGAGACATCCACAATATTCACAGCAGCACCACTTTTAATAGCAAAAGCACAGGAAATAAGCCACATGCCCACCAACTGTTACACTGATAAGAAGTGTGATACATTCATACAACTGAATGTGGCAGTGAAATTGATTTATAAACAGGCCCCTGAGAACAGAGGTGATAGTTGTAGTATCTAAAGGGTACATGCACTGGATCAATCAGAAGGGAGGCCCGGCCAATCCAAAGGAAAGCTGTGCTCTACATGCTAGCTTAGCCTAAGTGCCCATGTGTAGATGAGTGGATGAAAAAACTGTGGTACATTTACACAATGGAATACTATGTAGCAGAAAGAAAGAAGGAACTGCTGCCATTTGCGACAACATGGATGGAACTAGAGAGAATTATGCTTAGTGAAATAAGCCAGGCAAAGAAAGCAAAATACCATATGATATCACCTAATACAGGAAACTAAAGAACAACACAAACAAACAAACTAAATAGGACAAAGAGTAGAATAGTAGTCAATAGGGGGGAGAGGGGAGGGAGAGAAGGGGGATAAGTAAGGGAAGGGTCTAGTCAAGGAACGTGTATAAATGACTCATGGACATGGAAAACGGGGAGGGATATGATTGCAGGAGAAGGGGTGGGCTGGGTGGAGGGGAGCAATGGGGGAAAATGGGACAACTGTAATTGAAAAACCAAAAAATAAAAGAAAAAAAAATAACAAAGTAAGAAATGAAGGTTACACAAAGTGAAATAAAGAACAATCTACAGGGAACCAACAGTGAAGGAAAGGAAGCCAGGATTCAAATCAACAATCTGGAACAAAAGGAAGAAATAAACATTTAACCAGAGCAGAAAGAAGAAATAAGAATGCAAGAAAATAAAAATTAAAATAACAAGGAGAGACTTAGGAACCTCTGGAACAACTTTGAACATACCAACATCCAAATCACAGGGGTGCTAAAAGGAGAAGAGGAAAACCAAGAAATTGAAAACTTATTTGAAAAGAAATAAAAGAAAACTTTCCTAATTTGGCAAAGGAAATACAATACAAGTCCAGGAAGCACAGACAGTCCCAAACAAGTTGGACCAAGGAAGACCACACCAAGAAACATCATATTTAAAATGCCAAAGGTTAAAGATAAAGAGAGAATCTTAAAAGCAGCAAAAAAAAAAAAAAAAAAAAAAAAAAAGAAAAGAAAAGAACAGAGTTACCTCAAAATGAGTTCTTATAAGACTATCAGCTGATTTCTCTAAAGAAACTTTGCAGGCAAGAAGGGACTGGCAAGAAGTATTCAATGTGATGAAAAGCAAGGACCCACAACCAGGATTACTCTACTCAGCAAAACTATCATTTAGAATGGAAGGGCAGATAAAGTGCTTCCCAGACAAGGTAAAGCTAAAAAAGTCCATCATCACCACGTCATTATTATATGAAATGTTAAAGGGACTTATTTAAGAAAAAGAAGAAGATCAAAACTATAAACATTAAAATGATAACAAACACAACTATCAACAACTGAATCTAAAAAGAAATGAAAACAAAACAAACAAAAAAACTAAGCAAAGAACCAGAACAAGAACAGAATCATAGGATGGGGATCATTTGAAGGGTTATCCGCTGGGAGGGGGAAGGGAGAGAACTGGGGAAAGGTTCAGGGATTAAGAAGCATAATGGGTTGGGACAAAATAGACAGGAGGATGTTAAGAATAATATAGGAAATGGAGAAACCAAAGAACTTATATGCATGACCTATGGACATGAACTAAGGGGAGAGGATTGATGGAGGGCAGTGGGGTACTGGGCAGAGGGGAGAAAAGGGGGAAAAATTGGGACAACTGTAACAGCATAATCAATAAAATATATTTAAAAATTTAAAAAAATTGATGTAAAACTCAAGATAGCTGTTATCTCAGAGGGGTCAGTGAATAGGATGAGGTAAAATGGTATACACACCCAGAGTACTTCTTTCTTAAATTTTGTGTTGGATACACACAAGGGTGATCATTATGTTATTATTCTTTATACCTTACATATATACTTAATGTTCTTTAATATATATTCAACACTTAATAATTAAAAACAATTTCTAAAAAGCATGAATGAATTACAGAATAAAATCAGAATCCTGATTTCAGCTTTTAATAGCAGAATTAGGTAACTTTCTTAATCTCTTAGGGTCTCAATATCTTCCTCTGTAAAATGGGGGTGATGACCACCTTAATACTGTTGAAAGAAGCAAATGTAAAATGCTGAACACATATAGGGGTGGGGATTGTATTTCTAACATCCCTGCATCCCCACTTCCAGTGTCAAATGGATAGACTCTATTTGTCATGGCCTGAGGAAGCTTTCAAGAGAAGTTATCTATTCTCTCTGATTAGTTCTGGGACTCAGAGGTGCTCCCCAGTGCCAGCTTCCTTCACACCCTAGTCACAGTAGCTGAAGGTGAACTGAAGTCTTTGTTCTCCTCTTTCTCCACGTTGAGAGTGAGCACCAATGGGAATGCAGAAGAAAGGAACCGGTACTTACAATGTAGAGATCAGAGGGAAGAGTGGGGCCCTAGGAGAGAATGGGGGAAAGTATGTAAGTGGTCTCCCTCAGAACCCCAAATGCACCCCAAACATAGATATTATATTGTACTATACAGGGAGGGGCAAAAGTAGATTTACACTGTAAGTACGCAAAACAATTTATTCTTGTATTATTAATTATTGTATTATTTTCAATATAAACAACTATAAACCTACTTTGCCCCATCCTGTATGCCTATTTTTCACTGAGCCACCAATTCTAGATTAACTGCTTATGCTTATAATTTAAATGTTTTATTTCTTAGTACTGTGACCATTGTAAGTCTTCTAGTCTGAGCTGTCCATTGGCATTTAAAAAGTGAATTCATTATTATAATTAATAGCATGCCACACTAAAAACCTAGACAAAACTGACAATTGGAGTCTGTTTTTTGTTCTCTTTTCAGTTGTAATTGACTGTGAATTCTGTTCCTTTGCAATAACAAACAAATAGATTGCTTGCTTGTTTATTTCTTTTTCCAATGGAATCATAATGAGATACAGAAATGACAGTGAATGAACAGCTCCCAGGTACCCTCTTCTACTGTGGGAGACTCATTAATAATCCTGTCATCTATAGGAAACCGCTTTCTGTTAAAGGGAGAGAAGCGGGGAAGGTAAAAGCAGCGACTATTTATTGGGCTTTCAATATCTGCCAGGCAGCAAGCCCATATTCTCTTATTTTATTTAATCAGGAGATGTAGGAATAACTATTCCAGTTTCACAACCAGCAAACAGAAAGACTTAATAACCTAACCAGGGTCTCATAGCTAATGTTTAAGTAGACATCTGTCCCCATGTAATAGAAAGTTTTTTTTAAGTCCATTTACCCCTAGAAATTCTGAGTCCAGTGGTCTTTAAAACCTCACCTAGGTAATTATAAATATATACTATACAACCAAGGCTGGGGACCACTAGTTAAGTTAAATCTCAACTCTTGACTGCTGAGGAAAATGAAGGCTGGACATTACTATTCTCAGCATACAAATGCACTACCTGGTCTTTCTACAAAGAATATCAATTTTAAGCTGCATGAGAGGTTTTGTTTGGTTTGGTTTGGTTCTGTTTTGCACTCCACTGTATCCCCAGCACCCAGGACAATGCCTGAAATGAGTAGGCACTCAATATCTGTGCTGTTTATTTGAGCTTTTATTTGAGAGAAACTATCTGTAAAAATATACTGTGAGTTATACGGGTAATTTAAATTTTTCTAGTTACCACATTAAAAAAGTAAAAGAAAGAGATGAAATTAATTTTAGTATATTTTATTTAACGCACTATATTCAGAATGCTATGCTAAAATGTAATCAATATAAAATGATTTTTAAAATATTGACGTATTAACATACTATAAAATTTACCAAGTTATAAAAAATTATCAATAAAGTATTTTACATTCTTTTTTTTTCCACACCAAGTCTTTGAAATGTGGTGTGTATATACATATATATATTTCTTAATTTCTTGATTTTAGAGAGAGAGGACTGGAGAGAGTAAAACATTGACCCGCTGTTCCACTCATCTGTGTACCGCCGGTCAGCTCCCACATGTGCCCCAACCAGCGAGCGAACCCACAACCTTGGCATATGGGTAAGGCACTCTGGCCAACTGAGCAATTGGACACCTCCATCTGGACTAGCCTCACATCAGGGGCTTCACAGCCTCATGTGGCCAGTGGCTGCAATGCTGAATGAACAGCGTGGTTCTCGAGGGTAAGACAGATAGTAAACACATAAACAAGTAATATAATTAGAAAGTGTGGTGAGGGAAGGCTTATCTGAGGAGATGGTATTCAGCAATTAAATGAGTTATAGGATAGAAGAGAAATAACACAAGTACCTAATCTTCCAGTGCTGAAAATAGAAAATGTGCCTTAAACATACTTTTAGATATACTGTGTAGCTCTTACTCATCAATTGTCAGGGAAATTCTAAAATAACATCCAAAATTAACAGAGCTTTCTCCCTCAGGCTTCCCCAGGTTCTTTTCCTGGGAGGGCTAAACCTGAGACTCTGCAGTTCTGCTAGCTCCTCCAGTCCCAGAAACTGGCTGGCTGTGAGGCAACACTGTTCTCTTCGAATAGACTTGCAGAAGAGCCAAAAACCCTCCAACTTACCAGCTGAAATGACTGAGCTTCAGAAGAGGTTATGTTTCCTAAACTATAATGTGAGAGCATTTTCCTGAACAGTGGAGAGAGCCTGTGTAATTGAGAGCCTCTGGGAGGGTCCTGTGATCCTTGACAGCTAAGCAAGATTGGGGACTCTCCACAGACATCAGACACAAAGGAATCTGCGATGGATGAATCTTTAATATTTTACAATGTTTTAGACAAGTGGATGGGAGCATTTTTTAAAGAATAGTATATTATTATATGCTATATATTATTATATTAATATAATTGTTTTACTATTACAAATATTAGTAATTGTATTATCACTTAATACTATATTAAAAATCTGTGGTCTTAAAGCCAGGTGAAATCAATTAATAAAAATCACAGTTTTAAAATTCCTTTAGCTGAACTACTACCAAGAATCATATAAAAAATACTTAATTATAATATATTTATAACATATTAAATATCATGAAATAAATTATTATTAAGTTATTTGAATATCTAAAATAATATTTTCAACACCTGCTTGGAGCAGTTGATATGCTGAGATGCACAGATCTCTCACCTTCAATGTTTTTTAAGTTAAAGGATTAAAATTCATTTTTTTCATCCTCCAGTTAATATAACCATCCAATGAAACTCAAGATTTGATGTTCTGAGGACAGTTATTGGCTTGTTTGCATTTCTTCATTTAAAAGCCTATTCAGTTCATTGGATGAGAGGTTCATTGGGAGAAAACAAACAGACAGTGAAAAGACATTTATTTAGGGCCCATCAGAATAATTACCAATGTAAAGACAATAAACTCATAGATACAGATAACAGAATGGGTGTTACCAGAGGAAAAACGGGGTAGAGGAAGTGCAAAGTGGGTAAAAGGGGTCCAACATATAATAACAGAAGGAAAACAGACTTCAGATGGTGAACATGCTATAGAGTACATTGCTGTCAAATTATAATCTTATACACCTGAAAATTATATAGTTATTAACCAATGCCACTCCAATGAATTTAACATAAAACTAAAAAAATATAAATATAGAAAAAAAAGATGATGTGTTTGAATTCTGTCCTCCATTCACTGGTTTATGGCTGTATAGTCAACTGAGTCTCAGTTTCCCCATCTGTAAAATGCTTGGGGCACAACAATCGCCACTGGGTCCTGGGTCCCCAGGTCTTCGTGATGATACCATTCTCTTGTGCAAATGAAATTCCAGGATCCTTACCTTCACAAAAGTGAGATTTTGTTTCTTTTTTGTTTTCAATATCGGGAAGGATGTGACACTGCATTTCTTTGACTTTTTAGCATCCATTCTAGTCCTGCAGGAGGGAGAATACAAGATTAATTGGCAGTAGGAGCAAAACATAAGTAATGGCCCCCACACCCAGGGATGCAAAGAACACAGGGCAGGCTTAGATGAAAGGTGGCAGGCCTAAAAGCAGTGGCTGAGTCTCTGCTATTCCTCTTCTTTTTGTTCTGGGGGCATCTTGGCATTAGTCCTTCTGTGCTCAGGGCAGAGGGAGACAGGAGCCGAGGAAGGAAGATGACCTAATGCGGTGGTGAGCCATAGTTTAGGACACCAAGCAAAAACATTCATTTACCCTAGTTAACTGCAAAGTACACCATTCTCATGCCATAAATACTTTTGCTCTAAAATATAGATATATTAGTAGTTACTTGGTAGCTTTTAATGGCTAGAGAAAAAGAAAAGGGAAACAACTGGTAGAAATGCTGCCCCTGGATCTCATTTGGCCATTTTTCCACTTCTTCATTCAGAGCACAGCTCTACAAATAAATAACTCACTGAAAGATGAAAAAATAACTTGCATAAGTGTACAGATTCTAGTTAAAATGATGATTTACACAAGGGGAATGTAGAGTCTTAGAGGGCCCTCACGCCACTGGGACACCCCTGTTATGTTAGCAGGCCACTGCTGAAACTCCATTCTCATGGAAGTCCCTTTTCAGCCCTGGGCACTAGAAAGAACTAAGGGAATTAAGAACACATGAAATTAAGGACAGTACAGGAACCAGCACAATGCTATCACAACTTCTTCAAATCATTCCATTGGTAGGTTCTTGCAGACACAATAATAGTGACAGCATCACAATTTTGAAGTTATTCAGAGGACTGAAGACAAGTCACAACAACACTGCAGAATAATGATGAAAATAAAAAATCACTTGTCTATATATAAGAAATTTTAAAATATGGCATGTACATAATATGGAATAGGATACAGTCATTTAAAAATGAGGTAAATAGTTATGTACATCCATAATATATTGAGTACAAAGAGAAAAACATGTATAATATGATTCAATATTTACTTAGAAAAAAAAAGATGTCATTATCAGGCATATTGAAGGATCTAGAAAAAAGAACTGTAAAACGTTTAGTGAAGAATAGGGCTGGGGTAGGTGAAAGAGAACATTAATTTTAACACACAGACACACACAATAATATGAAAATTCTACCCAAAGGCAAGCAAAAGTAATAGCTACTTCTCTGCAAATGATCCTTTTCCACTTCTGCCCTTCCTTCCTTTCTACAAATACTTTCTGAGAAATCCCTCTGATAAACCTGTCATGGCCTCTGTCCTTAAGGAGAGCTCATTATCTAGGAGGGGAGATGCACGGAGATAGGACATCAGAGTCGGCAGCCGTCTGTCTCGAGAGACGATGGTGTAGCTTCTTAAGTGTCTATCTGCACCGCCGAGAATGGTTGTGCAGTCCGACTCAGGAGTGACACGGTATCTGTCTCCTCCCGTGTTGAATCGACATCTTGCGATGACGCTGGAGTGTCCTCTCCAGTGAAGCTGAAGCCACAGAGCCTGGGCAGGGTGATATGGAGGGTCTGCTGTTGCCCATGCAGCAGACACCCCCTCTCTTCGCAGCTGAAGGGTCCAAGGGAAAGACGGAGTCGATACAGCTTGGGTTCAGGTGCGCCGCAGGAGTTGCCGGTGTTGACTACAACGTCAAACTGTCTTAGGGACTCCGGCTCCGGATTTTCTGTCGGGGTTTACTCCTTAGCCTTTCCCCTGAAGAGGTATGCCGCAAGGCAGCGGAGGTTTTTTAGAATCAGAGTTTTCCTTCTCTGAGGACATCAGAGTGCACATGATCAATGCAGTGACAGAAATCTAGGCAAAGAGCCAATGAAGTGCACCTCAGGGCGGTGACTAACTCCGTTGGGAAAACCGAGGAAGCCTTCACACCTGAGCAGAGTATAACTGTCCATGAAGAATAAACAGGACAGAGTCAAGGGCAGATGGATGAGACTGTACAAAGCAAAAATATATAAAAGAACATTGCCTTTTCCAGAAATTTTTAATATACTTACTGGTGGAGGGCCAGAGAAGGGGTTAGATTGTAAAAAGTCACAAAGTCCATGTAGGGCACTGGGGTCTATGTGGCTATTCTAAGAGTGACAAGACCAAATTTGTATTTAATGAAATTTTTTTAGCCCCACCTGAGGACATTTTTTCATTGCTTTTAGTAGGGTGGGGAAGAGAGAGAGAAACATCAATATGAGAGAGAAACATTTATTCACTGCCCACTTGTAGGTGCCCCAACTGGGGACCAAACCTGCAACCCAGGCATGTGCCCTGACCAGGAACCAAACCTGCAACCTTCCATTCTACCTTTCATTCTACGAGATAACGCTCTGACCAACTGAGCCACAATAGCCAGGGCCCAGATTTGTATTTTAGAACCATCTGTCTGGAAATACCATAGAGCGTGGTTTGGAGGACCTCAGAGAGGAAGCCCAGGCAAGAGATGATAAGGGCCTCCACCAGGTCAATGGCAGCGAGGATGGAATAGAAGTATGAACCTGGGAATAATTCTGGAGACAGAACTGGTAGAGTTTTGGCTATTGATTCAGCATGGGATTTTTAAACTCCAAACACTGAGAAAGAATGAATACTATTTTTCCTCCAAGGCTCTGTATCAAAGGCTCCCTTCATTTACTTCACAGGGAAGTAGGAGAAAATAAAACACCCATGTGCGTCTTTACAAGCAAGTGGAGCTCTTTCCTCTGTTCAGTTTTGGTTGCTCTTTAGGTGTAGAGAACCTGAAACCCAAAGAGAATGCTGAGGAATCTGGAGTCTAGTCTCAGTGATGTCCTTGGATAGATTTTGAGGCAAGTCAGTTATCTTCTCCACACTCAGTGTCCCCATCTGTAAAATGACAAGGCTGGACTAGATGACCTCTAATTTGCCGTCCAGGTCTAAGTGTCTTTGATTCTAACTCTATTAAATATTGCCAGACTTGGGGGGAAAAGTTCTGTTGTGATACTCCTTGAGTTCCCTCCGGATAATTCTGTGGTTATCAAAGAATTTTGTACTCTTCTTAATGCATTCAGTCTGGCTGCCACTTAAATTCAGCCCCAAGGAAGAGTGAATATGGCTTTGGGAACTGAAACTAAAAATATAAAAATTTCTCCTTTTATTTTACATGAAGATTAGTTTCCCTACCAATCTGTACCAGTGTGTATCAATCTCCTTCCTCTGGTTTCAACACTTTTATCTGTGAGGACCATTTTGCCGCTTGGTCAACAGCTTAAGTGTTAATTATCTTAGGTGTATATATTTTCATCTAATCTTGCGAATCTCTTGGCAACAGCGATGATGAGCTTGTATTTTATTTTACTTTTTATATTTCTCAAAGGTTGAAGACAATGGTTTATTTATTGAAAGCTCTTAGTACAAATTTGCTGAAGGGAGAAAAATCTAAGAAAGTTTTGATCAATTCATAAAAAAATTTCAGACCACCAAATACATGCCGGATACTGTGCTAAGCATGGGGGATTCAAAGACTAATAGAACAGATTCCTTACTTTCAGGAGTTGAAAGCCTCATGGACAAAACATATCCACAAACAGCAGTGTCAGTGTTACTACATGTTCCGTGTTTTATACATAATGAATTATCTATGTATACCAAATGTCAATGCCCAGAAAGGAGGTATCTTTTTTTGAGAGTTACATGCTATTTCAGTATTTCTATTGCAGTTGTCAGTAGCTTGAGCTTTATGCTCAGGGGAGCTATCTTTGGGACAGGAATTGTGGCTAGCTAAAGGGTACAGGATTCCCCTTGCATTTCTGTGAACAGATTGTGTACTTACCGTATTTAACTTACTTTCATTTGTGCCAAAGAGAAGTCTTTGCCCCTCTGCAATTCTCCTAAAAACTTTTCGTTGTACATGGACTCAAGACTTATCAGCTGGAAGAGGTTTTAGAGGCTATCTTGCCCACTTTCCCACCCAGGACAGAAATCCTCTTTAGATCAAAGTACCCATGGTGATCAGCCAGTTCCTACTTGAATATTTCTGTGACAGACAGGGCTCACTGCTTTTCTAGGCACCCCATTCATGCACAGCTGATCATTTACATATGGCTGGTGCTCAGTAATATTGGTTGGAAGAAATGACATTGAGCAACCTGTCTTCTCCTTGTTATCCTCTGCAGAGCAACAAAGAAAAAAACATCTACTCACTCTTCTACTCAAGAGTTCTTGAATATTCAAAATTGGCTTTTTGTCTCCCCATGCATCTACTCATCTCCAGCTTTTATTTCAAATCCCTCCTCATATGATCAAGTATCAAAGCATAACAGAGAGAACCTGTAGTGTGATTGTCCTTGTTTTCTAATGTGTAGCACCTCTCTTAAAGAGGCCACAGTTTTCTAGTCCAGATTAATTTCTAATCAATGCTAAGTAAGGTAGTGAGACTTTTACATCTCTCATCCGGTCACTGTATTCCCTTTAATGTATTCTAGACCAGTATTTTCCCCTTTTAGCGGTCACAACACACTCATGTTGGGTTGGGGTCAGCTAAAACCACTGACTCCCAGCGCCAGGGCCTCCCAGGTTTGAGAAGCATGCATTGTAGCCAAGTTGCTGATGGTATGGAGATGAGAGGGGAATGAATGTCAGGGAAGTGGCTGGTACATTGCTAGAGACTCCCTTCGGGTTGACATTACTCTTCTGACAAGGACTAAAAAAGCAAGGGAAATAACAGACTCAAGTCACAGGACCAATCAGGCACAGTTCGTTGAGGATTCCTTAGAACTAGATTTTATATATCTACCACATGTAGGTTGGGTCTGCTGCATGGGCAACAGCAGACCCTCCATATCACCCTGCCCAGGCTCTGTAGCTTCAGCTTCACTGGAGAGGACACTCCAGCGTCATCGCAAGATGTCGATTCAACACGGGAGGAGACAGATACCGTGTCACTCCCGAGTCGGACTGCACAGCCATTCTCGGCGGTGCAGATAGACTCTTAAGAAGCTACGCCATCGTCTCTCGAGACGGACGACTGCCGACGACGACATGTAGGTGATTAAATCCCTCAAACAAGATTGGTCACAAGGAACACTTTTGAACTTTTCATTTAAATGGCTTCACACTTTTGCTGAGTCTCTACTTATGCCTAAACAGTGAAACATGAATTAAGATTGTTGGTCAGTCACTTAAATCATGCCTGAGGGGTCGGTCACAAGTTACTTAAGTCCTGAATTGGCTGATGGACATTTCAGACATAGCAAATACCATAAGTTAACTACACTTTTTAAAAAAATCCCAATTTTGCATCAGTCATCCCCCTTTTAAGGAAAAAAAAATTGCTAATACTGGGAATTACCCCAGAGCAGCAAGCAGCACTTGAGACTAAAGCGCTGTTCTGGATGAATACACCTTAGAATGCTCTAGTGTCAAGAATTGGGGCTCTGGCTGAGCTTGGAGGTGCAGGGCTATGGGCTGGGTCACAACTTAGTATCAACCCAACCTTCATCCGCGAAAGGTCAGGACCTCACTTGGAGCCAAAAGGACAGGACATGCAGTGAACATAAACAAAAGGGGTATGAAAGTTTTGTGCCCCGAGGTGTTGGGGTCAGAGCTGCCAGCAGTTTCGGGGATAGGCCTTAGGAGTTCCCTAAAATCCATCTCTCCCCACCCGCACTCAGCCGAAGTCAGCGATGCACCTTTCCATCGACAGAAAGACTATCAGGGTGGGGCTGTGAGTGTGCCGCAGCTCAGAACAAGATCTAAAATTGAATTTGCCTTCTCTTCACACTCACACCCGCCCCTCTCTCTCCTCCGACCCGCACGCCCCCTTCTTTTTTTTTTGCATTAAGATTTTCTTTCTCCTTGCTTACCCCACCTCCTTCCCCCATTGCTTCAGACGCTTCTTCCCCTCGATGGGCCGCTCCGACCTGGCTGGCTGGCCCCGCGCGGGGTCGCGAGCTCCCGCGGCCTCTCGCCCTCACTTAGTTCGGTCGGGTCAGAGGTGGGAAGAGCTGCAAGAGGCTGGTGCAGAGGGGCAATCCGGAGTGCCGCTGGGGGGCCACACCCCCCTCCCGTCGCTATAGAAATGCGTCTGCCCTTTTTGTGACTCGGGAGCTGAAGACTTAAGGCTCTGGTCCAGTCCCAAACCACCTTTCACATCAACCTGAAAAACGCATCTTTTCTTCTTCCATTCTCTTGCCCCAGTTCTTTCAAGTTTGGGACGAGAATTGAAGGACTTCCTGAGGAAAGAGATTAGAATTGACTGAACAGACCAGACTCATGAAATTATCCTCTTCAATGTGTGGTTACCAGAAGCTCATAGCTAGCTAGAGTTTTGGATATGTGTTCATAAGATGAACACTTTTTGAGCACTTGCTCTGCACCAGGTTTTAAAAGAGGAAAACTAAGGAAAGTTATAGTTGAATGACAGTAGTGTGGCCTGAAGGAATAGTTTCGTCCATAGAAGAAACAGACATCCAAATAAAGCTTTTGTTCTTTTAAGTATATTTTATTGATTATGCTATTACAGTTGTCCCAATTTTTCCCTTTGTCCCCCTTTTCCCGGTATCCCTTTCCCTCCAGCAATCCCCCCTCCCCGCCCCTTGGTTCATGTCCATGGGTCATGTGTGTAAATTCTTTGGCTTCTCCATTTCCTATGCTATTCTAAACTTCCCTCTATTTTTGTTCCTATCAATTATGCTTCTTAATCCCTGCACCTTTTCCCCCATTCTCTCCCTTTCCCCTCCCAGCTGATCTCCATACCTATGATTCTGTTTCTGTTCTGGTTGTTTGCTTAGTTTTTGTTTCTTAGATTCAGTTGTTGATAGTTGTGAGTTTGTTGCCTTTTTTAATGTTCATAGTTTTGATCTCCTGTTTCTTAAATAAGTCCCTTTAACATTTCCTGTAATACAGTATTCCCTCACTTATCGCAGGTATTACGTTCTAGACCCCCCACAAAGTAGGAACCTTACATTTATTCTACACTCATAAACCTACGTAACTTTAACAACATACATATACAGTACCGCAAGTAATGGCTTGGTGGTGATAAACTTCTTCAGCTATAAAGCTTTTTGAAAAGCTGAGTTGAATTTTAGTTTTCAAGGAAAAGTGAGAATTAACAATGTAAAGAAGGCAACTAAGAGCCCTGGCTGGTGTGGCTCAGTGGATTGAGCACCAGCCTGCGAACCAAAGGGTAGCTGATTTGATTCCCAGCCAGGGCACATGCCTGGGATGCGGGCCAGGTCTCCAGTAGGGGGCATGCCAGAGGCAACCACACATTGATGTTTCTCTCCCTCCCTTCCCCTCTCTCTAAAAACAAAATCTTAAGAAAAAAAAAAGAAAAAAGGCAAATAAGAGCCAGTCTGAAGGCCCAGGGAGGGCTGCAGGACCACATAGAACCATTACTATCAGTAGGGGTCAGACTGATTTGAAATATCTTGTGAGCTAAACAGGCTAAAGTGTATGTTGTGTGGATTTTAAGCAGAGGTAATGTGCAGAGAGGTCATGCTCAGACTTTTCAAAAAAGCTCTCTCTCTGGCAATAATGATTTAGAGGGTAGGCCAGAGTAGGTTAACAAACAAGGCGAGGATGCCTGTTAAAAGTGTTTAAGTGATGATGTTTGGAGTAAGGGACAGCAGACAGAGAGAAGTTTTGAGCAACTGAGGAAACGAAATAGAGCTTGGTGACTGAAAGTGCAGGGTGACAGTGTCTTAGGCAGCTGGGTCTGTGGTGGTGCCATTTACTAACAGAAAATGCAGGAGGGAAGACTTTGGGGCAGGGGGAGATTTATTGATTTAGTGATGACTTAATACATCAAATTATCAATGGGCCAGGCAACAGGTCTTGTGCAGAGCAAGATATGGACGAAGATCCTGACTTGGCCGTCAATGTCACATAGGTGATCATTGGAGCTTGAAATCACCTAAGCCCCCCCCCCCCCTTTTTTAAAGGGTCAGAAGAAAAAGAATAAAATCACAGAATACGACACTATGGGGGGAGTGAGTATAGGTGACACAGAAGATTAAAAACTGCGAAGAGTGGGCAAGGAGGTGGAGAGAAAATTATGGAAGAATATTGTTACATGAGCCCAGGAAATGAAATGTATTATGCAGAGTATGATGAATAGGGTCTACTTAAGATTACATGAGAAAAATGTACACTAAATTTGTCAACAAGCTCATTAGTGCTTTCTACAAGGCCAGTTTAACAAATTTTGGGGTAATTTTCAATAGAAACTATGAATAACATGGACAAAACAGGTTCATCAAGCTGGTGCCAGATGATTAATCAATGAATTCAGTACCTAATACAGAGTGGGCTTTTAATAAATGTTTACTGTTGAACTGCATCATATAGGGTATCTTAATACTGTGTAATTGGAAAATGTTTTTAAAAAGGGGTGGGGTAGGATAGGTGAAATGATATCTGACAGTATAAAAATTTACACTGGCTGGTGTGGCTCAGTGGACTGAGCGCTGGCCTGTGAATCAAAAGGTCGCTGGTTCAATTCCCAGTCAGGGCACATGCCTGGGTTGCATGCTAGACCTCCAGCTGGGGGAGTTTGAGAAGCAACCAATCCATGTATCTCTCACACATTGCTGTTTCTCTCCCTCTCTTTCTCCCTCCCTTACCCTCTCTCTAAAAGTAAATTTAAAAAATCTTTGAAAAATTTACACTAGATAATAAAAAATGAACAATAGCAATAAACAAATACTCACTTAAATAATAATTGTAAATTATTTATTTTCATATAACATAGATGTTTCCATAATCCAAGAACTGAGTTACCTATTATATATTTTTTAATGGTTAATGTGACTTGAAGAATTTTTATTAAAAAGTGATCAGGAGTTTGTTGAGATATAAAATACCTACTACTATTTCTATTCACAACAAATTGAGATTTAAGTTTCCTGAAAAGCTAAATCATCTAATATCATAATAGGGATGGCTAGGTAGGTACTTGACAGCCACCCTCTAATACAATGACTTAAAAAAAGGTGAGTACTTTAACAGTCCCCACACCTTATATTTACAACAAAAGGCTAATGTTTTTTGCTAAGCATTCATTTTATCATGAAATGCAGACAAACACAGATGAACACAATGTTATAAAGGAAAAGAGCATAACAAAACTTTATATTTATTAAAGGTTTTGACAATGAGGGTTTCATAAATGTCATGAATTCTATTTGCTACATAATAACCATCTATTTCTAAGCAGGAGACATATGCCATATTACAGCAACTGTTTTAATGTGTAAAATCATTCTGAATTCTTCCTATAAAAATATTTGGCTAAAATAACAAACATCTTGGCAATAAAACTGACAATATAGTTTAAGTAATATATTTTGGAAATGTCTCGTAGAAAAGATGGGTATGTTTTCTTTTGCCAGATAAACTCTGAAAAAAGTTAAGGTGCCAAAGTTAGAAAGAAACCTCATATCACCAGAAAAAACAGCACGTAATATGGACTTCCTCCACGTCAAAGAGACAACCACTTAATGACAATGACTTACTATACTTAAGAATATAGAATATGCTCTTCAGAAGGAAATGACATTACAAGATAATTCTTATAAACCAACCTCTTATTGAAGTCTTGAATAGCTTTTCAGAGAACTAATCACAAAATGGATAAAGATAATTTATATGATGTTAAAGGATACTTTTATATTACAATTCCCCCTTCAAATATAAACAAGTCAAATATAAACACACTTGTCAAACTGTGATTCTCTTAAGCATTTCTATACTACTACACTCAACTACTAGCGGCATTTGGATGCAAAGGTTTAACTCGTGCTAATCTGGACAAGCCTAGGCGGAGACTCTGGCTTGGAGACTTAACAGACCCCCCTGCCAGTGGACTGCTGCTGTTGCTGCTACTTCCGGATACCGCTGAAAGAAAACATATCACCCGATGCTGATAATGTTAGAAATCTCTTAACAAAAACCAATTCATAAAATAAATGAAGCAATAAATGTAATTAAGCATTATTCTGCTACACAGGTTCTATCAACTTATAAACAAGATCAAAATAATGGAAAGTACTAAAGAGCAGACAAAAATATAGTATTACCTATTTTCAAAGATTCCCAGAAGGTAAGGTCATGATACCAATATTTTAAGTGTAAAGGATAAAACAGATAAACTGGGAACAAATAACATTGGCTGTAATGGGGAAAGAAATGAATGCAATCATCATTTTTAAAGTAGAAAAATCTAATGCATTTTTTAAAACTAATTTTTACAAGTCCTCTGAAAGAATCTATTTTTTCAAATACTATACCTCCTTAAACATGACAAATACTATTTTTGTTTATTTATATTGGCTTCATTTATGCTACCCCTCTAACATAGCAACTATTTCTATCAAGTATTAAATTTCAAAATTTATCCACATAAATGTCCATAGTTGATCATGACTGTAGTCATAAAAAGTACAACTGTGTATACTTTACTCAAGTGGAGTTACAAACACTTCCATGTTTCTAATCATCTGATTTATCATTCTTAATTGCATGTATGTGCCATATTTCAATTTTTTTCAACAAACTTTCAGACTGTTTCATTTCTCACCATTTTTATATAAATGGTTATAAAAATCTGATCACTTATTACTTTCCTTTTGAATTCTTTTTAAGGAATAAATTCCCAAAGGACAGGTTTATTTTTGTGACTCCTGTCAAGCTGTCCTATAAAGTGATTATAAATTTATAGTAAATAATGATATCTGCTACCCCACAATCCAGGGTGACCTGGATTATACTGCTTTATTATTTTCTATTTGAGAGATATAACAGTATTTTACTATTTGAATTTACATTTCCTTAATTGCCAGTGAGACTGAAGTTCTTTTCATATTTATCTCTACTTGTACTTCTTGTGAGCATTAGTATGTTCATGTCCTTGCTGCATTTTCCCATTGGGATCTTGGTGGTCTTGTCATATTTAAATAAAACAGTAACTAACTGGCAATCTGAGGGTAAAATCTAGCTCTCAGATATATTGTTTGGTCCATGTGACATTAAAAAAATAAAAAGTCAGGTTTTAAAAACTAGGAGATTTCACATTAAAATCCAGATTTCTGGCTTCTCTTGAAGAAAAAATCAGATTTGTAAATAACAGGCCAATAATCCTGCATGTAAACAATAAGATGGAGCTGAGCAACAGCTGCTTCCTTCCAAAGAGCATGAGATCTCAAGTCCAACACAACCTACCTACTCAAGTTTATAAACCAGGCCCGATTCCCTCCCATTACTTGTCCTGCCCTTTCAATGAATATCTATGAGCACTTTCTGCTTTATATCAACTCTTTATCCATCCATTCCACAGCATTCCATTATTTCCTTTTTATCTTTTTGATTATGCTACCTTTAAATTTCTAGTCATTATATCATTTCTTTTAAACTTCTTTTGTTGTGGAATCACTAATTATTCTCAAATACACATTAAAGATTATCCTTGAAATGACATGGCATCATTAGTTCAGTAACTACCTCCTTTCCTTCTCCAAAACACTTTTAAGTCCCCATTAAAATCTTAGACTTTTTAAACCAGAAAAGACTTTAAGATTATACAGTGCCTAATATTTCAGATGAAATGAAGATTCAGAAATTAAAATAATCATATCTCAGGCCTAAATCTGTCTAATAACACCCAGTTATAACTAGGGGAGTGACTAATGAAGAAATGTCACTGAGAAGTAAAGTAAACCTGAGTAGACTTGGATGACTCAGAGGAGAGGGGACAAATGAAGAAAGACATACTAGAAAAAGAAAACTGGATAAAGAGCAAAAATGTATTAATCCCACCGGAACAGAGGATTCATGTGGTTGGACAAGGGAAAGTGGGGACAACTAGTTAGGAAGCAAGTGACCAATAGTTTGGGTATAAAATGAAAAGGACTGGATTAGGGTTTTAGTAATGTCAAATAGCATGAAGGTCAAAGGATTCTTGAACCATCAGTGAGACTTGGCTGTGGAACAAAAAAGAAAACAAAAAGAGGTCAAGTTTATATGAGCTGGAGGTTGAGGTTGCTAGGGCATTTGTTAAATGCTGGAATTCCCATGTATAGGCCCCGATGCTTCAGTTAGACATGGAGGTGAGCAGGTCTTGAGCAAACAAGTTTGTTGCCAAAAGCATGTATCAGGAATCTTAAATGTTAATATTCTTTGACACTGTAATTCTCCTACCAGGAATATTTCCTAAGAAAATAATCAGGATGTGTCCACAGACTTCTAACATAAGGATGTCTGTGCTTATTGCAACCTTATTTGTAACATTAAGAAACTAATAAACAATCAGGTTGCTCAATATGAGGGAATGACAGAATGAAGAACAAATGCAAAACCGCGGTTTTGAAGAAAATGTAATAATATGTATAACATTTACAACTAGGAAAACAATCTACCAGTAGTAATTTTCTAAGCCCCTGCCCTTGATCAATAAGTATACCTACCTGGTGGGACCCACTTAGGTCTCTTGCTTTCAGCTGAAGGACTACAGATTTGCAATGGTTTCCTAGAGGTCTCTGACGGACAAGAAACGTTTTTTGGTGAAGGGTGAGATTCTGATTTGATGGCAGCTGGAGCAGAGTCTACTGAAGTCACTTATTTGAAAAAATACACATAAAATAGTTTGTATTAGAGGAAGATTGAATCTAGCACGTATGCGTAAAAATTACATAATCTTATAAATATTAAAAAGGCAGTATCATTTTTGAAAAATTTATTAATCAATAAATATTAAGAGCTTAAGAATAGTAATCTTTTATGAGCACTTACATGATAGGCAGTGTAGTAAGAATATCATATCACATTATCTTTAACCCTTAGAGCAACTCTGGTACAGATATTACTACCTTCACTGTCAGATAAGGAAACAGAGAGGTTAAGCAAACTGCCTGTAGTTTGATCTCTAGTAAGTGTTATAACTAGGATTAGGAACCAGGTCTGACTCCAAAGTTTATCCTTCTAAACATTACACAACCGAGTCTCATCAGTATGTGTCTGTGAGACAATATATTAGGCTCTAGGGTTACTAAGAGTATAACTCGTGGACCCTGCTCCCAGGGATGTTCTTCGGTCCAGTCACTGGTCTCCAGTGAAAGGACATCAGATAAAGAGATGTGTATAATGCAGAGTGATAAGAGATATGGCAGACTCTGGAGACATGCAGTCAGAAGGAACCTACACTCTGTGTATATATCTGTATAGGCTTAGAAGTCACAGGGAGATGGGAGAGATTAATTTGAAACAAATCAAGGCTGGAAGGTAAAGATGAGTTAGAGAAAGTTTTTCAGGCAGAGGGAGTAAGAGCAAAGCTGGAGGATGCAGCAAGTTCCACTACCGGTTCCATATGGCTGTAGCCAGAATGGCAAAGGCTGGAAAGGTGAGAGATATAAACAGGGTGCAGATCACTGATGGACAGCTTTGCATTAATTTCTCTCAGGAGTACTTGATTATGAAAATATCTTTTTGATGGAAGTGTATGGCAAGTAGACCTCTGAGAAGGCTCTTATGATAATCCAGGTAAGAGGTGATAAGGGCCTGAACTAAGAGGGGGTGAAGGAGGGAAAAAATAGCAGATTAGGCATCTTTTAGTAATTAGACAGGGGGAGGTGGTGATGGAGATGAAACAATCATGACCTGAAAGTTGCTGTCAGGGACACACTGTTTGGTGGTGCATAAACCCAGAGAATAAACACAAGAAAGGGAGTCAGTTTGGTTTTTGTTGGGGGCGGGACCACGGGGTAGAAAATAAAGGGAGTTAGAGAAGTGGAGTATAAATTTACTTTCAGGTTATGCTTGCTTTGAAATACCTAAGGCGTATCTAAAGTGCATATGAATATGAAAATTTTCATTATATAGCCCTCTTACTGTTAACATATATTCCCTAGATCAGCACTGTTTAACAAGTTTTTCTGTGATGATGGAAATGTTGTGTATTTTGTGCTGTCCAATGTGATAGCCACCAGCCACATATTGTTACTGAGCACTTGAAATGTTGTTAGCAAAACCAAAGAACTGACCTTTACATTTATTTAACTTTAATTAACTGAAATATAATATAGCTACAAGTGGTTAGTGGCTATCAAATTAAACAGCACAAATCCTGAAGTTTTCTCCGCCAAGGAAAAAGAATTATAACATGTGCCAGATAGAAGACTCTCAAGGGCTACTCAATACATTATTAGTAGAACCAGAAATATAATCCATCTTTTCTAATTATTTATCCCATTACTTAGGAGCTAAATTATACTTCAATACCATATATTAAAATTCTTTGTGAAGCAACTTGTTCTGAAGTATTTAGAGGACTTATATGGTATATCACAACTTGGAAACTAAAATTTTATTTTTAGTTTTTAGTGTGTCTTGAGGAGGAAGCTCAAACATCTAAAATAATGTAAAATATATTCACACTGTTAATGATTTTTTTCATGCTAGCTTGTGGTAGGCAGAAAAATGGCCCTTCAAAAATGTCTATATCCTAATTGCCAGAACATGCGCCTATGTTACCTTACACAGAAAAAGGACTGAGCAGGTGCCTCTAAGTTGAGGATCTTGCAGTGGGGAGATTTTCCTGAATTATTCACATGGGCCCAATGTTTCCACAAGGGTCCTTATAAGTGAAAGGGAGAAGCAGGGGATGAGAGTGAGAGCCATGTGATGTGAGAACATCCCTGCCATTGCTGGCTTCAGAGATGGAAGCGGGCATCTAGTCAAAGCACACAGGCAGCCTCTCGAAGCTGGAAAAGGCAGCAAAATGGATTTCCCCTAGAGCCTCCACAGAGGAACACAGCTTGCTGATAGCTTGATTCTACCTCAGTGAGAACCATTTTTAACCTGTGATCTGCACAACTGTAAAATAATACATTGTGGTGTTTTAAGCCACTAAGTCTGGGGGTAATTTTTTACAGCAACAATTGGGAACTAATATACAGCTTTATCTCTAAAAACCCCTACATCTGAAATGTAATTTCTGGAAACCAAATCAGTCTATTAAAAAAAAACAATAATTAAAACCTCATTAATTCAGAATACAGTGGAGAAAAGACTATGACTCAATCAGTATTTAATTCTTATTTCTTAGCAAGTACACTACACCACGCTATTTAAGGCAAGAACAATTACCATCATTAATAAATGGAGTCTGAATAATGGAAATTTTAGTTTCAAAAAGCATTTTTATTAAGCAAATAAGACATAAATATATATATATATCAATCAGTAAAACAAACCAAGTTAATGAAAGTTATATGTTATAATCGTCGGCAGCCGTCCGTCTTGAGAGACGATGGTGTAGCTTCTTAAGAGTCTATCTGCACCGCCGAGAATGGCTGTGCAGTCCGACTCGGGAGTGACACGGTATCTGTCTCCTCCCGTGTTGAATCGACATCTTGCGATGACGCTGGAGTGTCCTCTCCAGTGAAGCTGAAGCTACAGAGCCTGGGCAGGGTGATATGGAGGGTCTGCTGTTGCCCATGCAGCAGACACCCCCTCTCTTCGCAGCTGAAGGGTCCAAGGGAAAGACGGAGTCAATACAGCTTGGCTTCAGGTGCGCCGCAGGAGTTGCCGGTGTTGACTACAACGTCAAACCGCCTTAGGGACTCCGGCTCCGGATTTTCTGTCGGGGTTTACTCCCTTAGCCTTTCCCCTGAAGAGGTATGCCGCAAGGCAGCGGAGGTTTTTTGGAGTCAGAGTTTTCCTTCTCTGATGTGCCCTGACTGGAAGATCGAACCAGCGACACTTAGCTCGCAGGCCGACGCTCAATCCACTGAGCCAAACCAGCCAGGGTTATAATAATAGGGTTATAATAATCTATCATATATTATGAGTTAAAAATATCCTAACTTCTTTTACAAAAGAAACAGGTATTTTATGTTCAAACTGTCACAAATTGTAAAAGTTTTATCGTAAATATGATTTCTAATGGAATTTGTTTTGAAAAAAGCAAAAAGGCCCTAAACATGTGACAAAAGCATTCTCAAATCAAATATTAAGCATGAAAGCAAGAAGTTAGAATCATGCAAAGTTGCCTGTATAATTGCCTGTAAAAAATTTGATCCAATGGAAAGAATTTAGGCCCTGAATGGACAAACCTGGGTGCAAATCCCAGCGCCTCACTTATTCCTGAGCCTCAGTTTTCTCACCGTAATATTCAGGTGATAACAGCTGTCTCAGAGGGTGGCTGCCAGAGCTAAAGGGAGGTAACAGATAGGAAGTGCTGATTTGTGGTGGAGCTCAGTGGTCTTGTCTGCTGTTCTCCCTTCCCCACCCCACCCTGCTTTCTTCTGTGTATTTTAAATAGAAATGAACACTGGCAAATTTTAAGGAGAACAAAGGCAAATATAAGAAAAACCCATTAAGTAAACCAAATATATTTTCTTTACAGAGTTAAGTGTTTTGAACAAAGCTTACCTAATTCATTACATTTGGATTTAGGTTTCTTCTCTTTCTTTAGAACTGGGGATTTAACCTTCACTTCTTTCTTTTTAATTTCTTTACTTTTTCTCATAGTGAAGTCTTCATCATTATCTTCACTCTCATTAAAATCAGAATCATCCTCAGAATCTCCATCTAAAACAAAAGATTATATACTTCATCTCTGTTATAAAAAGTGAGGCTTCTATGGCCTTGGCTTTACCTACAGCTTTTGCACCAGATTCTTTTTTTTACTTGTATTATTATTTATTATTGTATTACTTTTTAAATTATATTTTATTGATTATGCTATTACATTTGTCTCGATTTTTTTCCCCTTTTGCCCCTCCACCCAGCACCACCAACTCCCACACAAACCCCCCCACCATTGTTCATGTCCCTGGGTCATATGTATAAGTTCTTTGGCTACTCCATTCCCTAAACAGTACATTTCAGACCCATGGCTATTCTGTAACTACCTACTTGTACTTCTTAATCCCTTCACCTCTTCACTCATTACCCCACACCCGTCTTCCACCGGATGACCATCAAAATGCTCTCCGTATCCATGATTCTGTCTCTGTTCTTCTTGTTTGCTTTTTGAGACTCCATTGTTGATGGATATGTATTTTTGCCACATTGTTCATAGCTTTGATTTTTTTTTCAAAAATAAGTCCCTTTATTTTAATAATGGTTTCATAATGATAAACTCCTTTAGCTTTACCTTGTCTGGGAAGCTCTTTATTTGCCCTTCGATTCTAAATGACAGCTTTGCTGGATAAGAGTAATCTTGGCTGTAGGTCTATGTTTTTTACGATATTGGACATGCCTTGCCAATTCCTTCTAGTCTGAAAAGTTTCTTTTGAGAAGTCATCTGACAGTCTTATGGGAATTTCCCTATAGGTAACTAACTTCTTTTCTCTTGCTGCTTCTAAGATTCCCTATCTTTAACCTTTGATATTTTAATTATGATGTTTCCTGGAGTGGGTCTCTCTGCATCCGTCTTGTTTGGAACTCTCTGTGCTTCCTGGACTTGCACATCTATTTCCTTCACCAAATTAAGGAAGTTTTCTTTCATTATTTTTTCAAATAGATTTCCGATTTCTTGCTCTCCCTCTTTTCCTCTGGCACCCCTACGATGTGAATATTGGACCTCTTGAAGTTGTCCTGGAGGCTGCTTATACTATTCTCAATTTTTTTTTTTTTGGATTCTCTTCTCTTCTTGTTCTGTTTAGTTGTTTTTTTCTTCCTTATGTTCCAAATAATTGATTTGATTCTTGGCTTCATCCACTCTACTGTTGTTTCCCTCTAAATTGTTCATTATTTCAATTAGTGAATCCTTTATTTCTGACTGGATTTTTATGCTGCTGAGGTCCTCACTAAGTTCCTTGAGGATCCTTATAACGAGTGTTTTGAACTCTGCATCTTATAGATAGCTCATCTCCATTTCATTTAGCTCTTTTTCTGGAGTTTTGATCTGTTCTTTCACTTGGGCCATGTTTCTGTGTCTCCTTGTTTTGGCAACTTCCCTGTGTTTCTATGTATTACGTAGAGTTGCTTTGACTCTGTGTCCTGGTAATGTGGCCTGATGTAGTAGGTGTCCTACATGGTTCTGTGGCACAACCCCCCTATTACCCAAGCTGGGTACTCAAGGTGTGCCCTCTGTGGGGGCTGAGTAACCCTCCTCTTGTAGTTGAGCCTTGGTTGCTGTTGGCAGATCAATAGGAGGGATTTACCCAGGCCAGTCAGCTGCAAGGACTGGCTGTTACCAATGACCACAATGTCCGCCCTCCTTGTAGGATCAGTTGTGCAGGGACAGGGTGGTGTTGGCTCAACATGGCCTGTAGCTGTCTACTGAGTGTGCAGGCCCTGGGGTTTCCCAGGTGGTGCAAGTCAAGGTCAGCCCTTACCTGTGTTTTGCCTGGGGTTACCCTGCCTGAGCTCTAAAGCAATCTGAGATGGCTGCTGCTAGTGCTGGGCCTGGGGCTCACTGAGGCCAGCTGTTGCTTGTTTGAGAGGATTTAGGAAGTTGTGCAGCATGAGCCAAGACCAGCCATTCATATGGAAAAGCAGCGTGGGTGGGCCCCTAGTTGGGTGGGAAAGAGTCTCTGGAGATCTCCAAGGGAGGTCAAACGGTGTTAGCCAGGTTGATGAAGTGTCTGATATGGCACCAGCCTGCTGGCTCTGTGGCTCTGTAGCGGGGAGGGTTTAGAAAAGGGACAGTGGCCTCTGCTTAACTTTGATACCAGATACTTCGGTTTCTCCCTATATGCCACTGGTAGCTTTTAAGCTGCTGTTCCGGTGCTGGAGCTCAGAGGGAGTGGGTCTGAGTAGGTGAGACCCTGTGTGGGCTCTTTAAGAGGAACTGCTTGGGGCTCCAAACCTGTTGGTTTTTGCAGCCAGAAGTTGTGGGGACTTATCTTCCTGGTACTAGAACCCTGGGTTGGGGGGCCTGGTGTGGTGCTGGGACTCCTCTCTCCCACAATATCTCTCCCAAATTTCTATCCACCACACATGGATGTGGGACCAACCCTTTCTGTGTCTGCGACCCTCCTACCAGTCTGGATAGATGTGGTTTCTTTAATTCCACAGTTGTCAGACTTCCATTCAACTCAATTTCTGACAGTACTGAGTAATGGTTTTACTATAGTTTAGTTGTGATTTTTATGTTGTTGTGCAAAGAAGCGAGCCATGTCTGCCTATGTCGCCATCTTGACCAGAATTCTCACACCAGATTCTTGTGTACCGTTGTACGAAGCCATTTCCCATGCGAAACACTAGTTATGGAGAGCATGGTGCCTGGGTTTGAATTCTTTCCCCTCCACTTACATACTGAGTGACCTCAGACAGGTTCCTCACTAACTGCTCTGTGCCTCAGTTTCCTATGTATAAAGTGGTGATAACCATAAAACCTACATCACAGGATTGTGTGGATTAAATGAATTAATATAGATATAGTATGTGGAATACCATCTGTCATGCACAAAGCAAAATAGAATTATTTGCTAATATTATTATCATTATAAATTCCCATTAGTAATCTTTACTTCTGATTTTACCAGTTTAACTAAATAACTTTTTAAAAGAATGGTAGGATATAATATTAGCTACTCTTTCAAAATGATAACCTTGATGGGATTAAAAACAGTACACCTTTCCTTTATCACATAAACTTCAACATTCTGGCATAGAAATACACTGGGAATTGAGTAGAGATTAAGCATCGTCGTCGTCGTCGTCGGCAGCCATCCGTCTCGAGAGACGATGGTGTAGCTTCTTAAGAGTCTATCTGCACCGCCGAGAATGGCTGTGCAGTCCGACTCGGGAGTGACAAGGTATCTGTCTCCTCCCAGTTTGAATCGACATCTTGTGATGACGCTGGAGTGTCCTCTCCAGTGAAGCTGAAGTTACAGAGCCTGGGCAGGGTGATATGGAGGGTCTGCTGTTGCCCATGCAGCAGACCCCCCCTCTCTTCGCAGCTGAAGGGTCCAAGGGAAAGACGGAGTCAATACAGCTTGGCTTCAGGTGCGCCGCAGGAGTTGCCGGTGTTGACTACAACGTCAAACCGCCTTAGGGACTCCGGCTCCGGATTTTCTGTCGGGGTTTACTCCCTTAGCCTTTCCCCTGAAGAGGTATGCCGCAAGGCAGCGGAGGTTTTTTGGAGTCAGAGTTTTCCTTCTCTGATGTGCCCTGACTGGAAGATCGAACCAGCGACACTTAGCTCGCAGGCCGACGCTCAATCCACTGAGCCAAACCAGCCAGGGGTTAGATCTATGAAATATGTCATTGGTATTTCAATAGGGATTGCATTGAATCTATAAATTGCTTTGGGTAATATGGACATTTTAATGACGTTAATTCTTCTAATCCATGAACACAGTACATGCTTCCATTTATTTGTATCTCCCTTAATTTCTTTCTTCAGTGTTCTGTAGTTTTCTGAGTACAGGTCTTTTCCCTCCTTGGTTAAGTATATTCTTAACCTATCCTATACTTTAAGTCACGTGGCTATTTTAATAACAGGCAAACAGAGATTAAGCATACCACAACAATTTTAACAGATAATGCTATATGATTTCATTTAGGACATACCTCTTATTCCCCACAAACTCTTTTCTGTGCTGCATGGGATGATATAAGCCAATGATATAATGTTAAGTAGGCACAGCTGCTCTGGGATAAAGTACAGAGAATACCTGATAGTTAAGCAAAAAGAAGGTCCATGCCCTAATCTCACCATTCAGAGATAACCACCATTATGCCCGCCATATATAATATCTACCTACCCATCTATATGAAATATATGTTAAATAAAAAGATAAAAATTTCAAACATACAAAGCAATAGGTAATAAACTATTTAACAATCTTCAGTATTTTGGTGTGTTCATTTCATCCGTCTCCCTTTCCTTCTTGGAGTGTATTAAACCTGAGGTGTCATGTCATTACATTTCTATATACTTCAGAATGCATCTCTAAAACTCTTGAACACTTTTTTTAAACAAAACAATGTCATTATCATATCTAACAATGTTAATAATAGTTCCTTGGCATCATCTACTATCCAGTTCATATTAATCACTTTTAATATAAAACAATATCCCCTCCCTTTCCTCCCATGTCTTTGACTTGTTGAAATAACCAAGTCAGTTGTCCTATAGAATGTCCCACAGTCTGAATTTGTCTATGTTCTTCCTCATGGTGTCATCTAATTTATTCCTGCATTTTCTGTGAGCTGGGATTTTCTCAGGACTCAATTAGAATCAGGCTCACCTTATTATTATTATGTTTTGGTAAGAATACACTTCATAGGTGATGCTCTGTACTTCATGTTATGTCATATCAGAAAGCACACAATGTGTGGTTGTCCCACTCTTTGTTTGTTCAGTTGAGGCCAGCCTGAATTCTCCACTGTAAAGATCCTCATCAGTCTTCCATTAATGATCTTTGCCTAAATTAATGATGGTCATTATGATTTTCAAAGTACAATTTCCTTATTCTGTCATTCTTTCCACATATATAATTTTTTAAAAAATATAAGAGTAATCAACTCACATATTCACATGATGATTACTGTGATATATAGAATTAGCCATATGAGGTCAGCAGATGGCTTAAAGGCTGTTATAAATAGTACCTTGCAAAATCAAGTAATTATTGCTGGAGTCCCAAGAGGTCTAAATTCAGGGAGATGGCAAGTAGGGGAGGAGTTTCTCCAAAAGTTTAGGACACAAAAATATAGGACAAAATTTCTTGTGTAACCAACAGTTCTGGTACTGCAGGTGTCCTTTTCTTGGCTGGAGAGAATAAATGTTCTTTAGAAGCTGGGTGTTAACTCTATTGAGCAAGCTTATCTAAAGATGGGGTCCAACTGATCTTTATCAGTCAACCAAGAAAGCAGTTAAATAATTTGGAGGTGGGATGATGGAGATCTCAATCCCAAGTAATTAGCATACCAGATTAGAAAATCTGGAAGGCCCACACACTTTGGTTATAGATTCTGGGAATCATTAGATGTCCTTAAGAAAAGTCTTATGTATGCTCCAATTTTCACTTTCATCTAGGGTGAGCCAAAGCAGGGGGAAAACTCTGACATGTCACCCAGAGAAAAAAAAACCCTGCTTAAAAACAAAACAAAACAAAACCACCCTTCTGGTTGTCTGAAATGATACCAGTTGCACATTCAAGTATAATAGAAATCAATTCTGAGGTCTGAGGGGTTTGGAGAGTTGTTCATCATGCTGGGCTTACGGTGAATGAAAATAGATTGACTGTACTGAAACTTAAAGTACTTAAGCATGGAGGAATATGTTTATACTTCAATTTAAGGTCAAACAGGCTTGGCTAGAGTAGATTAAGGAGGTTTACAAGATAGCGTAAGGCTTTTGCGTTCTTGGGTTTGGGGACAAAAGAGGAGTCAGAAAGTTAGAGAGGCAATGAAAAAAATCTGCTTAAAGCTCAGCTTGTATATCCACAACACAGGCTAGATGGCAGTTAGCTAGCTTTCGTAAGGGTTGAAGGCCTGCTTCTCGGGCTGGATTGCATGTCTTTTTAAAGGAAGAATAGCCATACTTGCAGTTTGGTGGAAACCACAAAAATGAAACAGGGGGAACAAAAACAAATCAGCTCACAAAGATCTAGAGAAGAAGCAGTCATTTTAGTCTACAAGTGATGCAAGAAGATCAGAACTTTTGCATCTTGCAAAACAGAACCCAAGAATTTTTAAGTGTCTATTACCACATAAACCACCAGCATAATTTTCCCCCAAAGTCTTAACCAGTCTACCGTCCAATACAGTAAATCAAACATTCCATTAACTGACAAATCATTTTTACCACAATGACTTCCCATTGTGATTACTGTCCTAGTTACAGTTATAACAACCCTCATTATCATAGTTCACAGTAAAATCACCATTTGACAACCACATTTTCCCCAAACAACTACAGATCTTGAATTTAAGGAAGAATAATTATCAGTTAGAAATATTTTTTGCACTCCTCATATCCAGCATAACTTCAGAAGCACTCATATTTCAACAAATGTTTTCTTTTCTACTTTCTATGTCCTAAATCACTGCTCAACTGTCTAGAATTCAAAACTATGACTCATGTTTCATCTAAAAAATATTTGCTTCTGCAGTTTTGAGTAAGAAAACAACCTGGAACCAAGCTATTTACTTTTTAAGTGATTATTTCCTTAAAAATTTTTTTAAATTGTGGTTAAAAAAACTGTAACATAAAATGTACTATCTTAACCATTTTTAAGTGGGCAGATCAGTAGTGTTAAGTACATATATGCACCCTTTTGTGCAACAGTCCTCCAGAACTTTTACATCTTCCAAAACAGATTCAGTACCCATTAAACAACTCCCCATTCCCCCTCCCCCAAGTCTCTGCTAACCACCATTCTACATTCTGTTTCTATGAAATGGACATTTTAGATACCTCATATAAGTGTAGTCACAATATTTGTCCTTTGTGACTGGCTTATTTCACTTACATAAAGTCTTCAAGGTTCATCCAAGGTGTAACATGTGACAGGATTTCCTTCCTTTTTAAGGCTGAATAATATTCCACTGTATGTATATACCTCATTTTGTTTATGCGTTCATCATCGGTGGATATTTGGGTTGCTTGCACCTCTAGGTCACTGTTAATAATGCTGCTCTGGGTGTGCAAATATTTGAGACCCTGCTTTCAGTTCTTTTGGATATATACCCAGAAATGTAAATGCTAGATTACACAGTCGTTCTATTGTTTATTTTTTTAGTAAAACCATACTGTTTTTCATAGTGGTTGCATCACCTTACATTCCCACCGACACCACAAAAAGATACTAATTTCTCCACATCCTCACCAACACTTGTTATTTTCTGTTTTTTAACATCTCAATGACTGTGAAGTGAAATCTCAGTGTGGTTTTGATTTGTATTTCTCTATTGGTTAGTGATATTGAGCCTTTTTTCATACACTTTTTGGCCATTTGCACATCATCTTTGGAGAAACATCTATCCAAGTCCTTAACTATTTACTTTTAAGAGCAGAGGGGTGCCGTAGCTGGGTGGCTCAGCTGGTTGGAGAATCATCCCATACACCAAAAGGTTACAGGTTCGACTCCCAGTCAGGGCACATACCTAGGTTGCAGGTTCAATCCTCTGATCGATGTTTCTCTCTCATGTCAGTGTTTCTCTCTCTCCTTTCACTCTCCCTTCCTCTCTTTAAAAATCAATAAACATATCCTCAGGTGAGGAATATATATAAATTTTTTTTAAGAATAGAGGGGCAATTTTAAAGTCACCAACAAGCAAAGCAAGTGATTTCACTTCCACATACATAACAAACATTTCAATCCTTTATTAATGTCATTAGTGTGCTAAGTAGTCTTGCAATTTATAACTTCAGAATTGTTTACTGATTTTTCTGACAGGTATTCATCAAATAATGATAATAGCATTCTTGGGTGCTACAATTATTATCCTTGGAAAAGACATTGAAACAGCCAAGAAGTTATTTTGATTACACTGGAAGTTTTTATTTATTTATTTATTAAGTAACCTTAAGTTGGGAAGCATTTAGTCTATGCACTGCTAAGCTTCTTGAGGGTATTTTCTTTCACTGGCTCCTACTTTTTGGTGTGCCATTTATATTAGTGTTTCTCAGAATAAGATCCATGGACCACCTGCCTTGGGATCGCCTGTTATGTGGACAGGCAAGAATTGTTTAAAAAAGGAAGACTTCTGGGCTCTTCCCTGCCTTCCTCTTTATCATAGCTCTTCCACGATGGCATCTGACACATGTTCAGCAGGTCCTCGAACAGCATTGTTTTATTCGTGTTCAATGTTGTTTTGTTATAATGTTGAGATGCTGTAGGAACTTAACTCTTATTTGTATCAGTTATCCTATGGTAAAATTGGTTTTTTTTAATACACCATTTTGCTTTAGGTGAGAACTTACCATATTTGATTACTGTCCATGTCCCCTCACTCAAATTTAAGCTTCTTAAGGGATCTCTGCTTTATTCACTGTTGTATCCATAATGTCTAGAATATAGTGCACATAATATTTGTACTCAAATATTTGTAGAATAAATGTTGATGAACAAATCTGTTGTCTGTCGATAGCATGTTAAAATCTATCGAAACACAGCATTTGATTTGGCATAAATTTCTGGAATACTCATTTTAATTTTTAATATGTCATGATGTACTATCAAGGTCACTATGCTTCCCACTTGTCCTAATTTCTGAATGAGTCTGAAAACAACTGTCACAGTAAAATATAGATTTCATATCACATCTCCCCAAAATATTTCATGAATTTCTACTACTCACAGAAAAAAAAGTCTACACTTCCTAGAATGGGTCTGAGATGCTCCATGATTTAGTGCCTGCCTGCCTCTTGAGCCTTTTCTGCAACATTCTTCCCTGCAGGCCTCACTGAACTCTTGTACATGTACTTGTCTATCCCACTATTTATGCCAATCAGTCAGAAATGCTATTTTACCCCTTTAGTTTGCCTAAATGCTACTCATTTTTGAACACATGGCTTATAGGTCACCTCCAGATAAAAGGTTTTCCCCCAAATGCTATTGCTAAATTGAACTGTCGTGTGTGTTCCTCAAGTTTGCATTTAGCAGAGCACTTTGCATACATCAATGGTCTCTAATCCCTGGCTGGTGTGGCTCAGTGGATTGAGCGGTGGCCTGCGAGCCAAGTGTCGCTGGTTCAATTCACAGTCAGGGCACATGACTAGGTTGCATGTCAGGTCCCCAGCTGGGGGTGCAAGTGAGAGGCAACCACACAGTGATGTTTCTCTCCCTCTCTTTCTCCTTTCCCCTCTCTCTACAAATAAGTAAATAAAGAAAACAACAAACAAATAAATAAATTATTATTTTTAAATGGTCTCTAAAACATTTCACTGAATTTCCATAGAATTGATTTTGAGGGAGGATACAGCTTACCAGTTTCAAAGTCTGGCTCAGAGTCATCAGCGCTGTCACCATCACTGCCCTCCAAAAGAATCTTCCTCTGTTGCACCACCGCCTTAGATGCTGCTTTTCTTTTCCCTTGAGCACCATGAGAATCCTCCTCCTCAGTAATCTTGTCTAAATCTTCAGGGGAGGCATAAAATTCAATGGAAAACTTTTTGTGATGACAATATTTAAAGGAGAGTAGACTCCTATTACATCTGTTGTTTTTATTTGCCCAGCTTCATCCTTCCCCCGCTTCGGGTAATATACCACATAGCAACCTGGGCCAATCATAATATATCTGTCTCCTGTCAACACAGTCTGGTATAAGAATAAGTGCAGGACCCAAAATGAGAGTGTTTTTTCCCAAGGATTTTCAAACTAGAGCTGGGAAGATACAGCCCCTTTTTTCAGTGGTCAACTGCTATTGATTAGAAGCCATGGGTACTCCTGACCTTCACCAAGAAACAAATTGAGTCTACACTAAAAGAGAAGAAAGCCAAAACAGAAACAAATAAGAGAGAGTAAGAAAACATTGACAAAATTAAAAATCCTGGTTCTAGCTACAGTTTCAGGAATTTAAATATAAGTTAGCAAAATAGCATTGTTGTAATAAATAAATATTATTATTACTATAAAAAACTTACCTAAATAATTACTGGCTACACTGCAATTGGAGATATGGGGAGACTTATCCATTGTTTCTGGTTCACTATTGCCACATTTTTCATTGCCTAAATATAAGGAAGAGATATGAAAACAACAGATGTATCTTAATCAACCAATGTCCAGAAGCAGGAAGATGCGTGCTAAATGTAATAGCATATATATATATATATATAATATATATATATATATATAAACATCCAAACTCAAACTAGCACTTTACTTGGAGAGGCTAGCATAGTGTTAGGTGTTTGGGTTCTGAAATCAGAGTTAATTAGATATAAGTTCAAATTTAGGCTCTACCCTTAAATTGGCTATGTGACCAATGGAAAGTTACATATCCTCTCCTCATCTATAATATGGAGATAAAAATAGTGTAAGGTTTAAATGAGGTTATTGTGGGGGATTCAATATCAATCACACATGGAAATTGCTTATTGTAGTACCCAGTACATAGGAAACAGTCAATAAATATTAACTATTGTTTCTCTGCAGGCAGATCCATGTTTTCACTAACATAAAGACTCTTCAATCATTAAAACCTTAAAATGACCTAAAGTACTTTAATAAAACTTTAAGTTATGATAATTGGCACTATTAAATCTCAGCTATAAAGTATATTATTCTATGAGAAGTCATACTTCCAAGGAAATCCTGCTATACATTCTAAAATCTCTTAGAGAAGAAAAAATGAATTTCACTTTCTTAATTTTAGATATATGACAATTCACTTTTTAAGTACGTTGATTCCTGATTACTAAATGGCCCCATAATCAACAGTCTCATTTTCAAATAGGAAGCAATACTGATTTTAAAAAAACCAATACCCCTACATAAGTTAATGGGCTAAATATATCCTCCAACATAAAGGAATTAAACCAAAACAATTTAATCCAAAAAACATTTTAAGGAGGTGTAGGTAAACACAGCTCACTTCCTTGCACATCATATCAAAATTACAACTAAACTATAGAGCAATCATCATTCAGAACCATCAGAAATTGAGCTAAATGGAAGTCCTACAACTACAGAATTAAAGAAAAACTACAACAAGACTGATGGGGGAAGAGGATATGTAGAACAGGCTGGTCCCATACCCACGTGTGGAAGATAAAATTGGGAGATGTATCTCAGGAGGAAGGGGTCCCAGCACCCCAACCCAGGGTTCTAGTGCCAAGAAGAGAAGTCACCAAAACTTCTGGATGTAGAAACCATCAGGAATTGAGGCTGTGGAAAACAGAAACTACTGGACTCCCTGGAAGATCTACTCCCTTTTGAAAGGCATCAGAGGCATACAGAGAGGAACTGAAGTGTCCGGCATCAAGCCGAGAGCTAGGGTGCAGCTTTCTCCCAGAGAGAAGTGGTGGTAGAGGCTACTATTCCTTTTCTGAGCCCTCTCCACACGGAGCCACAAAGCTGGGAGGCGGACACCATATCTGAGACTCCCTCAACCTGGCTCACACTATTTGCCCCACCATGGTGATTCCCTGAGGCCATACCCCACACAACTTTTGGGCCCACCCACACTGTTTCCAGTGACGTTTCTATATGAATGCCTTGTCTTGGCTCATACTAAGATATTTCTATATTAACTCAAACAAGCGGCATCTGGCTTCAGCAAGCTCCATACCTCTTGCTAAGTTGCCCCACGTCTGGCACTAGCAGCAGCCAGCCTTAGTTCATAGCTCAGCCCCACCTGGGCAACTCCAAGCCCAGCACAAGTAGCAGCCATCTGCAGATCGCTTTGTAGCTTATGCTGTGTGACCCGGCACAGAAAACAGGTGGTCGCTGACCTTGGATGTGCCAACAGCAATCAAGGCTCAACTACAACAGGAGTGTGTACATAGTCCATTCAGAGTAATTACAAGAGTAATAGGGGAGGCTGTGCCACTGGACCCTACAGGACACCTACTACATTAAGCCATTCTACCAAGCCTGGGAGATGTAGCAGCTCTACCCAATACATAGAAACAAACACAGGGAGAATGCCAAAATGACGAGACAAAGAAACATGGCCCAAATGAAAGGAAAGAGCAAAACTCCAGGAAAAGAGCTAAACAAAATGTAGACAAGCAAGCTACTAGGCGCAGAGCTGAAAACACTGGTTATAAGGATGCTCAGTGAACTTAGTGAGAACTTTAACAGCATAAAAAAGGGCATGAAATCCACAAAAAAAACAAGTCAGGAATGAAGGATACACTAATTAAAATAAAGAACAATTTACAGGGAATCAACAGTAGAGTGGATGAAGCTGAGAATCAAATCAGTGATTTGGAATGTAAGGAAGCAGAAAACACCCAATCAGAATAGCAAAAAGAAAAAGGAATCCTGCTTTGTGCAGTGGTTGTGTCATATCCAATGACGTTTATCCAAGGTACAATTATTGCTAATTGAAAAAAGAATACATAGAAATGAGGATAGAGAAAGGAGCCTCTGCGACAACTTCAAGCATTTGCATTATAGGGTGCAGGAAGGAGAAGAGAAAGAGCAAGAAATTGAAAAGCTATTTGAAAAAATGAAAGAAAACTTCCCTAACTTGGTGAAGGAAATACATACAAGTCCAGGAAGCACAGAGAGTCCCAAACAAGATGGACCCAAAGAAGCCCACTCCAAGACACATCATAATTAAAATGCCAAAGGTTAAATACAAAGAGAAAACCTTAAAAGCAGCAAGAGAAAAGCAGTTTGTTACCTACAAGGGAGTTCCCATAAGACTGTCAGCTGACTTCTCAAAAGAAACTTTACAGGCTAGAAGGGATTAGCAAGAAATCGTCAAAGTGATGAAAGCAAGGACCTACAACCAAGATTACTCTACCCAGCAAAGCTATCATTTAGAATCGAAGGACAGATAAAAAAAACTCCCCAGACAAGAAAAAGCTGAAGGAATACATCACCACCAAACCATTATTATATGAAATGTTAAAGGGACTTATTTCTGAAAAAGAAGATCAAAACTATAAACAATAAAAGGGCAACAAATACATATCTAACAACAATTGAATCTAAAAAAACAGAATAAACAAACAAGCAGAACAGAAATAGAACCACAGATACAGAGAACATTTTGATGATTGCCAGATGGAAGGGGGATAGGGGAGATGGGCGAAAAAGGTGAGGGGATTAGAAAGTACAAATTGGTAGTCACAGAACAGTCATGGGGATGTAAAGTACAGCCAAGTAAATTGAGTAGCCAAAGAGCACATATGCATGACCCATGGACATGGACTATGGTGTGGATATTGACTGAGGAGTGGAATGGGAGAGTGGGAGGTTGGAGGGGAGCGAAGGGGAAAAAGTGGGACAAGTATAATAGCATAATCAATAAAATATAATATAAAAAAAAGCATTTTAGACGTTCGAAGTATCTTCCAGCAATAATGATTTCTGCCTCTCCAGAATATCAATATTGGCATCTGTGGCAGTTGCCAGGAAAATCAAAGAAGAAAAACCCAGAGAAATCCAGAAACCATAAATCCCTTAAGTCTACTGAGCTTGCAAACCACATTAATACTTTTAACCTTTATAAATAATAAAAATTATCATCATTAGGTCATGTTTAACTAATTTGAATTTTGAGAGAAGGAAGTAATTGTTAGGATTGTATAGATCAATTGATTTGATCAAAAACTGAAATTTTTGCTGTATACAAAGATGTAGTTAAGCAGAGCTGTATGTATGTATGTATGTATGTATGTATATATGTATGAGATTTGTGCAATAGAATAAACAACTGAATCTAATTATACCCTCTGCAAATTGTACTATTTATAGTCCAAGGTATTAAAAGTTTACTTTCTCTTCTGTGAGGGCTCATCCAAAGAAATGATTACAAAAGCAAGAGAAGGTTATAGAGATAAATATACAGAAAATAAAATTATTCTTACCTTGAGATTCCTCCAAATCAATGGTTACTGTTGGAAGTTCCTTCACTGATAATGCTAGCGCAACTTCTAAATCTCTCTGGTAGAGTTTGTCATCTAAAGGCATCCTAGAGTAGACACACAAATAATAATGAGTTTTAAATTATCAATCTCAATTAAACAAAAAATTTTGAGAATTTCCTGAATTACTACCCCACATAAAGGAAATTATTATGTCTCCTACTCAAGGTGGTGAAAAGTGCTATGGTGTGCAAGAGGAAATCAAAAACAGATAAGGAAATGTTGCATAAAGGAGGAAATACTGAGATATACCTTGAATCATTTAAAAAATTTTTACTGTCATAAAATCAGATATATAGATCAATGGAACAGAAGAGAGTATAGAAATAAACACATGCCTTTATGGTCAATTAATATTTGACAGAGACAGCAAGAACATAGAATGAGGTAAAGACAGTCTATTCAATAAATGGTGTTGGGAACATAGGACAGATATGTGCAAAAAAATAAAACTAGACTACCTTCTTATACCAAACACAGGAATTAACTCAAAATGGATTAAAAACTTCAATGTTACATTTGAAATCATAAAAGTAGGAGAAAACATAGGCAATAAAGTCTCAGACATTTCTCATAGAAATTTTTTTTCTGATATATTTCCTCGAGCAAGGGAAACAAAAGGAAAAAGAAATGGGACTACATCAAACTCAAATGATTTTGCACAGCAAAGGAAACCATCAACAAAATGAAAAGATAACCCACTGAATGGGAGAACATATTTTACCAATAATACATCTTATAAAAAGTTAATATCCAAAATTTATAAAGAACTTATACAACTCAAAAAACAAATAACCCAATTAAAAAATGGGCAAAAGACCTGAATAGACACTTCTCTGAAAAGGACATACAGATGGCCAACAGACCTATGAAAAGGTGCTCAAAGTCACTATCATCAAAGAAACGCAAATTAAAACCATAATAAGGTCTCACCTCACACTTGTCAGAATGACTATTAACAAACAAGTGTTAGTGAAGATGTGGAAGAAGAGGAACCCTCACACACTATGGTGGGAATGCGGATTGGTGCAGCCACTATGAAAAGCAGTATGGAGTTATCTCAAATAATTGAAAATGGAACTGCCTTATGACTCAGGATACCACTTCTGGGATTTTACCTGAGGAAACCCAAAACACTATTTTGAAAGAATATATGCACCCCTATGTTCAATGCAGTATTATTACAATAGCCAAGATTTGGAAGCAGCCGAGTGCCCATTAGTAGATGAGCGGATAAAAAAGCTGTGGCACATTTACACACTGGACCACTACTTGGCTGTAAAAAAGAAAATCTTACCCTTTGCAACAGCATGGATGGAACTGGAGAATATTATGCTAAGTGAAATAAGCTAGGCAGAGGACAATACCACATGACTTCACTCATATGTGAAATCTAATGAACAAACTGAAGAAGCAAAATAGAGACAGTCTCACAGAGAGAAGCTCAGAGCTGTCAGGGTTGGGGAGGGCAGTGGGGGGATTGAGCAAAAAAGGAAAAAAGAGAGAGAAAACTAATGAACAAGGACAACAGTATGGTGATTGCCAAAGCAGGGTGTGGGAAGGGGGCAATGATGAAGGAGGGTATGGGGGGATAGATGGTGACAGATCAAGACTTGATTTGGGGTGGTAAACACACACAGGACATCGTACAGATGATGTGTTGTGGAATTGTGCAACTGAAATGTGCATAATTTTGTTAACCAGTGTCACCACAATAAATTCAACAAAAAGGAAAAAACAAAAATAAACATAAAGGAGATCAGGTCTGGAAGTACACAGGAAAAAAATAGCAACTTTATTGATATAATTCACATAGCATAAAATGTATCCTTTTAAAGTGTACAATTCAGCAGTTTTTAGTATAGTCAGAGTTTTGAAGCCATCACTTTTTTATTAGCCCAAAAAAGAAACCCTGTCTCCATTAGCATTCACTCCCCAGAATCTGGCAACCACTAATCTTTCTGTTTCTATAGGTTTGACTGTTCTGGATACTTTGTATTAATGGAATCATAAAATATAGGGCCTTTTGTACCTAGCTTCTTTCCATCAGCATAATGTTTTCAAGGTTCATCCATGCTGTAGTATATATCAGTACTTCATTTATTTTTGTTGTTAAATAGTACTCTACTGTATGGATATACCATATCTTTTCATCAGTTCATAGACATTTAGATTGCTTCCATTTTTGGCTATTCTGAATAATGCTGCTACATTCATGTACAAGTTTTTGTGTGGACATAGGTTTTTATTTCTCTTGTGTATATAAGTGGGAACCCACCCCCCCACAACCAGAACTTATTTATTAAAAATTGTTAAATTATTAAAACATGTATTCTTACGTGTTTAAACTTTAGTCACCTTCAAAGCACTCTCCACATGATATAATACACATATAGAGATTTTTTTCCCACTGCTCAAAAGTTTTTGAAGTCACTGATTTTGATGCCTTTTAGTGCTTCTGCCATTTTTTGCTTCACCTCTTCCACACTGGCAAAACTTTCCTTTTGAGGACTTTTTCATTGAGAAAAAAAAAATGTTGCTTGGGGTGAGATCAGGTGAAAAAGGAGGCATGGGGAGGTCATGTCATTTTGGGTCAAAAACTATTGAACACTCAGCACAGTGTGAGTCCTTGTAAATCACCCATCATGAAATGGACAAACATGTTGAAAGTTTCCAAAAAAAAATTCACTTAAGCTGTACACAGCCTCTCACAACAATGTCAGCTGGTACACTGATACAGATGGGTTCCTAGAATACTCACCTAACAGGGGAAACCTGTACTACAAGGGCCCTACCCTCCAGATAATTCTGGGGCTTTTTGGGTCCTTCCTCATATGTCTAGGTTAGGTCATATAATTCTGAATTTAAGATTTTGAAGAACTACTACTCTGCCTTCGAATGTAAGTGTACCATTTTACATTCCCAGCAACAATGTATGAAGGTTCTAATTTCTCCACATCCTTTAGTATCGCCATCTTAAGTGGGTGTGATATATTATCTCACTGTGCTTTTGATTTGCATTTCCCTGATGGCTAAGGAGGTAAGCATCTTTTCATGTGCTTATTCGCTATTTGTGTATCTTTTTTTGGAGAAATGTCTATTGAAATCTTTTGCCCTGTTTTTAAATTAGGTTATTAGTCTTTTTGTTGCTGAGTTGTAAGAGTACTTTAAATATTCTAAATACAAGTCCTTCATCAATTATATGATTTGCAATATTTTCTCCCATTTGTGGGTTGTTTTTTTCACTATATTCAAAATGTAATCCAAGAAGCTCAAAAACAGAAACAAAAGAGAGAGAAAAAAGTAAAGAGAATGACATGAGCTAAGTGTCTTTGCTAATTAACTTTTCTCATACTTGTAGCAGTAAACCATCACCTGCCCCATGTTCTGCTTGTTAATGCTTCACGTCTGTACATCTCCTTTCCATACTGCAAGTTTGGGGCCTCTCAGGACTTCCCTCACCCTATCTTCTCTCTTGGTACTAACCGATGGAATTCCAGAATTAGTCTAGAAACAGTAGGATTTTCTCACTGCTGAAAAAGTCTTAACAATATAAAGAGAAAATATCTTCTTTGCAAAACACATTTTCAAATTTTATTAAACTGTCCTTACAAATGTAATTTTTAACAAAGTAGTAGACTTACAAGATTTGAGGGCTTCAGAGAAACAGGTACAGGGTCCTGTAAAAGTAAGCTATAACTTCAAAACTTTGTAAATGTAATTGTACTAATATTTAAATGAATATTTCCTTACATGTTTGTGGATTTCTTTTCTTAAGCCAGAAGGGGATTAATGGTACAACCCTGTTCTGCTACAGGCACTATATAAAATCATACCTATGACTCTGCTCAAGCTTGCATTTAAACCAAAAATTCGAATGTTTCTCTTTTATTTTATTTACTTAGTTTTAATGCTCACCTGAGGATATGTTTATTGATCTTGTTAGAGAGAAAGGATGGGAGAGAGGGAGGGGGAGAGAGATAGGAACATCCATTGGTTGCCTCCTGTACACACTCTGTCCAGGTATGTGCCCTGACCAGGAATCAAATCCTCAACCTTTTTGATGTATGGGACAACGCTCCAATCAACCGAGCTATCCAGCCAGTGCTGTTTCCCTTTTAAATTAACACATATAATGTTGCACATTTACTTTATGTCTTACCTCTCACCTTTTTTTAGGAGTTTTCTCTTGTAATGAGATGTCTTCTTTCTGGAGATTCTTTAATTTAGGATTTGGCTTTTCTAGTTTTAACTCCTTTGTTGCTGTTCTGGATTTCTTATTTAAAGGTCCAGTTGCAGAAACAAAATCATCTATTTATATGTGAATTAAAAATAAAAGAATATATAAAATTGCTTTTTCTAAGTAAGAAAGAAAATTATTTTCTCAGTAGTTAAAATTCATTACAGTGTGTGTTCAAGGTATAAGATTAAGCAAATTATTTAATTTTCACAATTTAAGAAATATTGTTGGTATATTGTTTGTCTTTATTTTAACTCATCTAATTTTGTCTTAATGACCTTTATTTATTAAAATATCAGTCTATCTAAAACCAATTCACTAAAAAGCTGATATATGTTGACACTCAACATAAAATTGCTGCTGTAGCTTTTAAGCTCACACATGACACATGTATGCTTACATGTCTTAATCACATAGATTAGCATTTATTAATACATGTTATATGTATTATGCTTCCTCATATAGCAATATAATAACTTGTGACTTATCCCACCTCTACCCCATAATGTATAGAACACAACTGGTAGTTTATTAATATTTGGTATGGGATTGATGACAGATAAAAAGCTACAAATTAGATTCCATATTATTTTCTCTTAAGTCTTATACCCATTTAAGGCTGTGCCCGAGACAAAACAGCATTCAGTCTAACCTCAGAGTCTCTTAAGTATTTGACTCAAAAAGGCTTTGGTGGTCTGAGAAATAAAAAACCTATTTCAATGGTATTGTAATCTAACTCCGTATTTCTCACTTTTTGACCAAAGTTCCCTTAAATAGCAGAGACAAGTAAGCATGTAACCAATAGGGTACAGCTTAAGCCTAACCTTTCTTTAAGGTCTTGTTTAATTGTACAATTAGTGGGGGTTTCACATTATATTCTGTAACACATTTGTGTCTCCAGAAAAAAAAGCAATCTCTCCTCCAAAGTGAGGAGTCAAACTTACAGTAGTAAGTAAATAACTACTTTACCTATTAGTGTAATTATCAGCATAATTATCCCAAATGCTAAGAAAATTATTTTCCCAGACCTACATCATATGCAATTGGGTAATATATATATCTCAAATACATTTCTAAAGAAACAATTTCCAAATCTTTAAAACAAAAACAAGGATCTCTACGTACCATCACTATCAGAGTCCTCAAACTGTGAGTAATTGACTGGCTTCTTATTCCTATGACCAAGACAGAAATTTTTTATTTACACAAACGTGAAAAAAATAATTCCTTCCTCTAGGCAATAAATGAAATGGTATTCCGGTTTTCATTTTTGTCTTCTGCGAAATTCCCAAGTGTGAATAACCTAATATGTCAGTTGATCGTTCAAGAAAAAATGGCTTTCTATGAAAAGAGGCTAGTTCAGCTCACACCTCAATCTCACAGGTGTGCTTCCTTAAGACAACAATTGTAGAAGCGCTCTGTACAAGCTTTTCATTTCCTCATACCGAAGATTAAAATGAAGCATACTGTTGTTACTGCCCTGCTCTTTGGAATTAAAGAATTTGAGAGCTGAATATAGAAACCCCTTTGGAAATTCTGAGATTGAATAATAGTAAAATAAAATCAACACTTAAAAAATGTAGGCTCAATGATTAAACTATGATGATACAATTCTTACTGCTACATCAAGCACATTCTTTAGTAAAACTGGCACTTTCTTCCTTCTTCCTTTCTTCTCTTTTTTTTAAACCCTCAATGTGAAGCAGTAAGAATACAATGACTACCGCTACAGTTAGGTGCCACTGCCTTGATTTGTTCTAAGGCACTAGCCATTTGATCACCTTTGCAATGAAAACAACAGAAAATGAAAAAGAGCAAGTAAAGACTTAGTATTATTATGAAAATAGTTTTGACCTCATGGACCTCCTGAGAGGGTCTCAGGGACCTGAAAGTCTTCAAATCATAGTTAAGACAATTGCTATTCCAGGCAAAGGGATTATGCCTTCACTACTTGGATATTCAAACTTAACACATTCAGAACTCTTGATCCTCCTACCTCCTGAATCTGTTCCTTTTCCTAATCTTCGCCAGTGTAATTAGTGCAAAGATGAATCTTTCAGTAGCTCAGGTCAAAAATACTGAAAAGTCAGACATGATTTTTTCCCTTTACCTGCATATCCACTTCATCAGCAAATTCTGTGAGTAGTAACTTCAAAAGACAATAACCCAAATTCACCTGTGCCATCCCATGCCCACGGATAACACCCTAACCCAAACCAGTATCCAATGATGTAATGACCACCTAAGTGACTTTCCTGCTCTCCTCTGGTTACTCAGTCTCCCATTCATTCTCCACCAGTAACTAGTCATCTTTATAAAACCAAAGTTAGATTTCGCTCCTCTACTTAAAATTCTCTATCAACTTCCCATTACACTTAGAATAAAATCCAAACTCCTTTCTAAATCTTACAAGGCCCTACCCATTTCTCCAACCTAATCCCCTAAAATGCTCCCCATTGCTAGCTAATGCTACAGCTTTAGTGGCCTTCTTGCTGTCCCTCAAATACGGTCAAGCTCAGGGCTTGATTCTTGTTCTCTCTACTTGGATTGCCCGGGTTTTCATTGGCTATCTCCTTCCTGTCATTCATGCCTCAGCTCATGCATTATCTGCTCAGAGAGACACATCCTAAATACCCTATTTAAACTAAGGCTTTCTTCCTCATGCTCTCACATTGCAATGTTTATTTTTGGTCCCCCAACCTCACCCCTTGATCAGAATGTAACCTTCCGCAACTTATGTATGGAAATAAATATATATCGTAACTTTATTAAATGAATGGCGGACTAAGCCTCAACTATGGTTGAGTAGAGGAATAGATTCAAATAGCATAATGGAAAGCACAGAGGATCTGGAGCCAGGTGACTTAGGTTTGACTTACTACCCTGCCCACTGACAAGTTTTGTGACTCCGGTAAACTGGTCTTTATGCCTAGAAGTTTAACTAGATGAAATAGGGATACCTAAACTGCCATATCAAAGAACCATAGTGATGAATAAAAGGACTAACACGTAAGTAGGAGCTCGGTGAAATGCAAAGAGCTGTCGGGCTGCTACCATAACAAGGTCTTATTGAGTGGGGTAGGTAAAAGCAACGACAACTTCTGCGAAGGGAGGCAAAGAGATGGAAAAAGAGGTACTGCTGAGGAGTGGGTGGCTTCGGTGGAGGCTGGAGTTTCCCAGTAACCGCCCACCCCACCCCACGATCGCTAGCCCCCGTTCTCCTCGGCCCTTTCCCCTTAGTCGTGTGTAGGTAAAGATGCCTACAGCGTTTTCCTGCTCTTTCTCTCCACCCCGCCGGATGTCCTGAACTGCTCACCTCACTGGCCGCACCATGGCTCCCTCCAAGGCTGGATATTGGCAGCTATCAAGTTCTTGTTGGCAGCAGAGGTGGTTTCAATTCCCGCCCAAATCCAGACAACGGAGCTCTCCGCCCGCTGCCAACAGTCCTCCAATGATCGCCAGCCATCCTTACGAAGGCGCATGCGTTCCGAGAAGACCTAGTCTGTTCACGCCCCTCCCAAGACACAGCCCTTCCGCTTCCGTTCTCCCAGAGCCGAGTTTGTACTTGGCCGCTGCACTTTCGTCACAACGGCGGCTTTTGCGCGGACTCTGAAATACACAACAACAGTAGAAATACCCATTCTTACCCTTTAAATGATTAAATTGAGACAGAGTGGAACAAAAGGGCACTTAGGTCGAAGAATTTTCCACGGAGTGCCGGGAAAGGAAAAGGTGTGGGCGAATCGGCCGACGCGGATTTGCCGGCTGTAAAAACCCTAAATCAGCTGATGTTCCCTGTGCCTCGGCTTGGCAGCTCCGAACGTGCGGACCCCTCGGACTTCGGAACCTGGGGGAGGTGAGTCCAGAACCAAGAGCGACGATGCCCCTTCAGAATGAAACCGTGCAATAGAGCGGCCCTCCCCCCACGCGGTTGGAGCTTCGCAGCCCCGCAGTCTGCCCTCAGAATCCCCACTCTGTTGGCCGTGTGAGTCGGTCCCGCCCTCGTCCTCCCATCCCGTTTTTGCACAGAAATCCTTCCTTTGATTTCACCCCTGCTTTAAAAAAAAAAAAAAATGTGGGAAGAGAGAACTAAAGAATCCATTTGTTGAAACATAAGTCTAAATGTTGAACCGATTACTTAACAAAAATATTTAACTAAGGAAAAAAGAACAGTGTTTTAGGCAAAGGAAAAACATTCAGAAAGGTTGGGAGTAGGCAAAGAGGTTTGGTATTGAAAGAAGTTCAATATGGCTGGAAAATAAAGTTTGCAAATTTGTGTCTTGGGGAGGAGAGGTGCAGGTGCGAAAAAACAAAAAAAGTGTGGAGATTTAAGCAGAGGCATTATAAACTGGGTTAAAGAGTTTGAGTTTTATCCTGAGGCCAATGGAATGTTATGAAAGTATCTTATAAGCAAATCAGTAACACGATCAGGTATCTACTTTGGAAAGATTACTATGAGTTCAGTGCTGTATTCTATTCTGACTCACAATAGTGTGAGAACCGCTTTGATGAGGAAAAAGCCTAGGAAGGAGGCTGATAAATAAACCTTTCCTTGATGCTGATTCTTACTCTCCTTGACTAGATTTCTTCTTTCTGAATAGTGTTCAGTTTACCTTGTGGGATATTTTGTACATTTTTTTTCCTGTGTATCTTTTTCCCACCCATCTTTCCAACACCCATCTCCCTTCCCTCTACCCCTGATCTCATACAACATCTAAGATCTCCAAGATTGCTTCTTGGTCCCTGATTTGGTACTGTGACTTTATATTCACCAGCTGCTTCACAAATTCTGTTATCTGCCCACCCATGCATCTCTTCCTAAGAATGCTCTCTGCTCTTTTCTCCATGTTCTTTTCCTGTTCTAGGGAACCCTACCTAGGAATGCAAAGTACTTATGGGCCCATTTTTTCTTAACTAACGCTTAAAAGAAACTTCATTTTAAAAAGAAGCACTTCACTTTCATCATAAAAAAACGCAGGGATAAAAGCAGGAAAAAGTGGAATTGGCTTAGAGTCATTCTAATAAAATCTCTGAGTGGTCGAACATTTTCTTAGACGTGGTACACCATGTTTTTTATGGACTTATAACATGCTGCTTTTTGTTGTTGTTAGTTCTATAGAGATCCTGCTGAAGAAGATGAAAAAAAACAGAGAAAGGGAATTTGTGTATAAATTCAAAATAAGAAGTCAGTGCTTAGAACTGAGGGTGCCCCTCCAATTTCCTGTTCAAGAGAATGCCAGTGATTTACATGGCCGTCTGATGCTGCTGCACAGTTTACCGTGCTTTATAGAAAAAGGTGAGAACCGATATTTTTTGATACCACTTTTATTATTTTCCTAGAGTCTCTGACATTAAAAGGTTCATATTAGAAAGCATAAACCTAAGAAGCATGGGAAAGAGCCATAATATGAAATGTTTAACTGCTTTTCAGAGAAAAAATGCTCCCCAGACTTCTGTTTTATTTGGTGCTTTTTCCTATAACTCTTGCAGTTGTTTATAAGGCAGTTAAGTATAAAAATTAAATGATATAATGAAAAATTAGTAACAGTCTGGAGTAAAACTTTTAACCTAACTTAGTTGGGTGAATTCATAAGGCATTTCAGCTATGACTTATTATATTATAGAATTATATTGCTAAGTACATTGCCCCTTGAATGATTCGGTTCTGAATTCCTGAGATGCCATGGAAGAGAAAGAATACAAAACTTTTAATAATTTTTACTTACCTAAATTAACTCCATAATCTCCTCTGTATTAAACCATTTTTATAGATTTCTCTTTTTTTAAGATTTTATTTTATTTTTAGAGAGATGGGACAGGAAGTAGAGAAACATCAATATGTGGTTGCCTCTCACACGCCCCCAGCTGGGGACCTGGCCCACAACCCAGGCATGTGCCCTGACGGAATCGAGCCAGCGACCCTTTGGTTTCCAGGCCAGTGCTCACTCCACTGAGCCATACCAGCCGGGGCTAAACCATTTTGAAGTCTTAATGTTCTAGTTCACAGATGAGGAAAAATATTTAAATTGAGAATGTGCTGGATCATAGAAAGTTAGAGTTCAAGGAAATGTAGAACCTTTCTAACACAATATTATTGTACAAATAAGGAAATCTATACAGAAAAAGGTTAAATTATTTGCCTAACGCAGTGGTTCTCAATAGTTGTTCCCTGATCAAAAGCAAAAGCACCACCTGGAAACTTGTTAGAATTGTACATTCTTGAGCCCCACCCCATTCTTGCTGAATCAGAAACTGGGGGTAGCATGCAATAAGCTATTTCAGTATTCCTTCAGGGAATTCTGATGCATGCTAAACACTGAGAACCACTGGTCTAATGTAATACAGTATTCCCTCACTTATCGCGGGTATTACGTTCCAGAACCTCCCGCGAAGTTGGAAACTTAAATATATTCTACACTCTTAAACCTACGTAACTTTAACAACATAACGTAATACAGTACCGCAAAATCCCACGGTATAGCGAAAAATCTGCGATAAGTAATTAAATATAATATTTTTTTAAATCCCACGATACAGTGAGGTCACAGTAAGTGAACTGTAATATAGCGAGGGACTCCTGTATTGTGGACAGAGCCAACACAGGACCACAAGTATCCTGACTTCTGTCTCAGTGCTCTTTCCATCATATCGGTCTCTAAGTATTGTCTGTAAAAGTGGAATTTTAGAGAATCTGAAAATCAGTTTTAATATACTAATTATTCAAGTTTTTCAAAATCAAAGAATATAGCAATACATATACAGGAAACTTTCATTTAAATACAGTAATCTTTAAACCCTCAAAATCTGTAGAAGTGTTCAGTATGTGATTTTACCTACTCAGTTTCAAACTGAAGCATCAGGCTTAAGGAATTAACACTTCAAATTATATCAAAGTTATATGTAAGAGTTAAGAATCTTGACTATTCTCCATGCAGTGACCTGTAATAGTAAAGAAAAAATGGTTGTGAGTTAAGTGATCCCCTAAGCTTATTTTATTTAGACATTTTATTAAGGGTATAAGCTCTATATAATAAAATTTCACATTGGAGTGCTTAGTCAAGTAAAATGTTCCCTGTTTATGTCCGAATTTTGCTGATGATGGCATTTCTTGACCCTGTTACAGACTTAAAAGAAGCTCTGAGCCAGTTTATAGAAGAAGAATCTCTCCAGGATTATGATAGAGAGGCTGAAGCATCGCTGGAAGCTGTGAAGTCAGGTGAAGTAGATTTACATCAACTGGCAAGTACATGGGCCAAAGCATATGCTGAGGTAAGAAAATAGATTAAGCTGTAAATTTCAAGGATATTCTGAACTTTGATGAGGATTTTTAAATTGCTAAGATAATACTGAAACAGTTGAAGAATCCTTTTCTAATTACAAAAATTTATTCCATAACATACAATATATATTGATGCTTGAATACTTCCTTTCTATATCAGGGTGAGTACCTAAGACTCAGTACTTCATGTAATGTCTTTATAAAACAAGAGGCTATTTTTGTATCTCTAATCAGCATAGGGTTGCCAGATTTAACAGGACACTGGTTAAATTAAAATTTTAGGTAAACAGCAAATAATATTTTTAGTAAAAGTATACTCTACGTATTCTATACAACATACTTATAGTAAAAATTTATTCATTGTTTATCAGAAATTCTAATTTAACTGTGTGACCTGTATTTTATCTAGCAACCCTACACTAGCAGTAGTAGCTTATTTTAATCTGGTTTACTTTTGTTCTCTCACTTATCTTCACTGTTGTTAGATAGTTACATAACATCATCATTTTTCTATTTAAATAATATACCTTATTTCATAAAGTTTAGGATGCCACCGATCATAACACACCATTATTTTATTTACTACTGAAAAGACCTTCACCTTTAAACTATGATAGAATGCCAAGATGCTATCAAATATAAGACATATTCTATTTTTGAGAATTGTAATATGAAAAAATATGGATCTTACAATTGATGAAAACAAGTATGTTGAGGATTTTTTATATGCCAGGTACTGTACTAGGTGTTGGGTATAAAATAGAGAGCAAGACAGACACAAAATGAAATTTACATTTTAGTTAGCCAGATACAGAACTATATAAATAGACAAATAAATTAAATATTTGCAAGCTATAATGAGTGAAATACATTCCACTTTAAGCAACTCAGTCTGTGAGAATAAAAAATAAATCAGTTTTATGGGATCATATTTGTCATTCCAAGCAGTTTGCTGTGTGACAGAAAGGTTTTCCTAGTTTATATAAAAGATGACACTTCTTTTACGGTGTCATGACTTAAGTTTAAGTCTTTTATCCATTTTGAGTTTATTTTGGTGTATGGTGTAAGTTGGTTCTCTGGTTTCATTTTTTTTCACATGTACCAGTCCAGTTCTCCCAACACTGTTTATTGAAGAGGCTATCTTTACTCCATTGTAAGCTCATGCCTCCTTTGTCAAATATTAATTGATCATAGAGACTTGGGTTTATTTCTGGGTTCTCTGTTCTGTTCTATTCATCTATGTGTCTGTTCTTATGCCAGTACCAGACTGTTTTGATGACAGTGGCCTTGTAGTATAGTTTGATATCGGGTATTGTGATCCCACTACTTTGTCTTTTTTTCTCAAGATTCCTGAGGCTATTAGGGGTCTTTTTTGGTCCCATATAAATTTTTGAAATATTTGTTCTAGGTCTGTGAAATATGCCATTGGTATTTTAATAAGAATTCATTGAATCTGTAGATTGCTTTGGGTAGTATGGACATTTTAATGATGTTACTTCTTCCAGTCCATGAACATGGTATATGCTTCTCTTTATTCATATCTTCCTTAATTTCTTTCTTCAGTGTTTTATAGTTTTCTGAGGACAGGTCTTTTACCTCCTTGGTTAAGTTTATTCGTAGGTAGATACTTTATTTTTCTTCCTGCTATAGTGAACGGGACTTTTTTCCTAGTTTTTCTCTATGATATTTCATTGTTGGTATATAAAAGTGCCATCGATTTCTGAATATTGACTTTGTATCCTGCTATTTTACCAAATTCACTTATTAGGTCGAGTAGTTTTTTGGTGGAGACTGTTGGGTTTTCTATGTACACTGTCATGTCCTCTGTGAATAAGGACAGTTTTACTACCTCCTTTTCAATTCGGATGCCTTCTATTTCTTTTTCTTGTCTGATTGCTGTGGATGGAACTTCCAGTATTATGTCGAATGGAAAACTTCAGATAATATCCCACATAGCAATATTTTTGCTAATATAATTCCTAGGGGAAGAGAAATAAAGGAAAAAATAAACAAATGGACTACATCAAACTAAAAAGCTTCTGCATGGCTAAGGAAACCATCAGCAAAATGAAAAGGGAACACACTGTATGGGAAAACCTATTTGCCAATGATACATTGGGCAAGGGTTTGATGTATATGTATAATATATAAAGAACTCACACAGCTCAACACCAGGAAGACAAACAATCCAATTAAGAAATGGGCAAAGGATCTGAAAAGATACTTCTCAAGGAGGACATACAGATGACCCATAGACTTATGAAAGGATGCTCAACATCACTAGCCATCAGAGAGATGCAAATTAAAACCACAATGTGATACCACCTCATACCTGTCAGAATGGGCATCATCAATAAATCAGCAAACAACAAATGCTGGCAAGGATGTGGAGAAAAGGGAACCTTAGTACACTGTTGGTGGAAATTCAGACTGGTGCAGCCACTGGGAAAAACAGTATGTAATGTCCTTAAAAAAAACTAAAAATGGAACTGCCTTTTGACCTGTGATTTTGCTGCTGGGTATATACCCTAAGATTCCCAAATCACCAGTTCAAAAGAACCTATGCACCCCTATGTTCATAGCAGTGCTATTTACAATAGCCAAGTGCTGGAAACAGCGTAAGTGCCCATCAGTGGATGAGTGGATCAAAAAACTGTGGTACATTTGCACAGTGGAGTACAGTAGTCCCTCTCTATATCACGGTTCACTTATCGGGGCCTCACTGTATCGCAGGATTTTAAAAAATATTATATTTAATTATTTATCGCAGATTTTTCCCTATATCATGGGATTTTGCGGTACTGTATATGTATGTTGTTAAAGTTACATAGGTTGAAGAGTGTAGAATATGTTTAAGAACATAAGTAGTGTTTATAAAAGTGTGGAAAAGGTTAATAAGGGACTCGGAACGGTTTATAAGTGTGTGGGAAGGGTTGATAAAGCCTTAAAATATATATAAATACTAAAATAAATGTAAGGTTCCTATTTCACGGGTTTTCATCTATTGCGGGGGGCTCTAGAACGTAATACCCATGACAAGTACCACGCAGCTGAAAGAAGGAACCTCCTACCTTTTGCAAGAGCATGGGTGAAACTGAAGAATATTATACTAAGTGACATAAGGCAGTTGGTGAAAGACAAATACCATATGATCTCACCTATAAGAGGAATCTAATGAACAAAATAAACTAATGAACAAAATAGAATCACAGCCATGGAAACATGGAACAGATTGAAAGTGACTAGTATGGAGTGGGGAGGGGGATAATGGTGGAAAGAAGGGGAAAGGACTAGACTGGACACAGTGTGGAATTGACTGGGGAAACGGGGTAGGATGGGCGGAGGAGGGCAAAGGGGGAAAAACTGGGACAATTGTAATAGAATAACAGTAAAAAATTATTTAATAAAAATAATTACTTGGAAAAAATGACACTACTTGCACATATTATTTTTAATTCTCAAAACATTTTATTTTAAAAAGGCATGTCTGATAATTACAATTTAAAGAAAACTAATCTTTCTGCCAATAAAAAGAAATAAAGCTATAAGATGTACTAAAAGAGTAATTTCACTGAATTTATTCAACCAATGTTGCTTTGTACCTCTAATATGGTTGTGGTGTATTGCTATGGCTAAGTTTTTGCCCTCTGGAAGCATGCAATCTAGTAGGAAGTTACAGAGAAATCCACAGATTATTGTAATACCATGCAGTTGGTGACTTCAGGGTGAATACTGTAGGATCATTTAGAGAAGTTGGGGGAAGAAAGTGTGGTCAAGAGAGAGTTCTTGAAGAAAGCAGTTTCTTCTCTAGCATTGCTCTTGTTTTGATATAAAATCTGGAAGCAGAACCTCACCCATCCCTGATTTTATGTACCCAAAGAGAGAACTTCCTGAATACTAGGTCAATAAATGCCTCTTTGTTGTTGTTTTTTATTATAAAAAATAATTACCATATATACTAAATTTATGGTTTCACTTATTCTTTTGTGCATTAGCCATTCTAAAAATAGGAATTTGACTATCTTTCAGATTAATGATCCTAACAATAGTAACAATAATGGTAACATCAATGTAACAGAATAATAACACTTTATACTTCTTAATTTAATCACAAGAGTACAGATTTACTGTGGATTATAAATCATCAGTATCAGCTGAGCAAGTACTCTCTTCTACCCTATACACATTTAGTAGGTGCATAGCACATTTTGTATTCAGATTTCTAGCAATGCCAGGTTTCTACAACTATAGTAGCTTGTTCATCTTTAAAAGATCAAGGAAAGAAAAGGCAAAGAAGTGATTTTTAATAGTAAAAGAGGAAATATTAAAAGTCAGGAAAATAATTGACATGACCCAAGTATTGCTGTACCCACTGGGTATGTTTGAGTCCTCAGTGGCTGTGAAAATTATAATATAAAAGCCAAGCAGCTCAATACAAACTTTAGAAATATGAGAATCAGTGACCAAAAGGAAGGAATTTTTTTTTTAAAAGGAAACTCTGTGGTAGATTGCAAAAGGGCTTGCAGAGATTAGAAGCCGCAGCATTGTGAGGATTGGAAGAGTCAAAGTATCGCTAGAAGCAGACTATGATATGGGAAGCAGAAGGGAGCAGTAGCTGAAACAGAAGAGTGCTAAAAGCATCTCTGCAACATATGGGTAACCAGTATCTCAGGAACTTTGAGATGAATACTAGGAGCAGTAATAAAGAGGTAAAATAATGTTTATACTAATACCAATTACCTAGGGTTATAAGGGAATGAGCTCCATTTTCTATAAATTTCAGATGTAACATAGTTAAATCATGAAATTTACTTTAACCAACTTTTGATGAAGATCTTTTAAAAATGTAGTACACATTTTCTTGCTTTCTTAACACGTTGCGTACCAGGGTATTTAAATGCCTTTAATCCTCTGTTCCGGCAGGTTTTTAAGATTTAAATATGGTTATATGGCTAATATTAATGAAATAACTTCACAAAATCAACAATTACCCTTCCAGGTAGCTACTACTACCCTTAATTAATAATAAATAAAAAAAAAAGCAAATGAAAAATTACTACTGAATGTCTAAATAACCTTATTTGTTTAAAATTACACGATCAAATGACAAGAATTCTCGCCATCCGTACGCAATGTGTTAAGCATGGTATATCAAATTCAGTTCTAACTTCTTGTTGACCCCAGTCATCATTATAAATGTAAGTGATTAGCCCTGTCTGGTGTTGCTCAGTGGATTGAGCACTGGCCTGTGAACCAAAGGGTTGCTGGTTCGATTCCCAGGTAGGGCACATGCCTGGGTTGCAGGCCAGGACCCCTGTTGCGGGGGTGTGAGAGGCAACCACACATTGATGTTTCTCTCCCTCTCTTTCTCCTTCCCTCCCCTTCTCTCTAAAAATAAATAATTAAAAGCTTAAAAATAAATAACTAAATATAAGTGATTATACCTTTATACAATGATACAGTGAGGCACTGCTACAGAGGGAGGCCTGTCTGTCCCATCCCTGCAAAGATGTGCTGAATATGCTCCTATTATATAAGGAATTTTCATTATAGAGGACCATTGATCCTGATACGCAGAACTGGGCTTTAATGAATGTGCTTGTATGGTATAAGGAGGTGATGGTTTACTAGAGTGTATGTGACTGTTAATTCCTACCTTGTAGAGTGATGCTATTTTCTTCTGCATTTCCTTTTCTTGTCTACTGTAAGAAGATTTATTGCTTATCTTCTTTTTCTGCTACTAGTCTGTAAAAATCTTATACCGTTTCTTCTAATTGCTCCTTATCATTTGCTATTATATTAGATTTCTTCTTTTTTAAGTAATGAGAAGTAAACTTGGGTAGGTAAAGAAAGGCAAACAGAGGAATCGTTGACAAAATTGTGAAGTTTGCTGTTTATCTTTGGTGGTTTCCTGTCCTCCATTTCAGTACTATTCTTTTCTTAGTTCTCTGCATTCATTCATTCAGCAAATGGGTATTGAGCACCTAGTATATATCAGATACTGTGTTAGGCACTTTGGATATAACAAAAACAAAACAGACACAGTTCTCACCTTCACTGAATTTACAGTCTAACAGGGAGACAGATGTTTCTAATTTAGTTCAGTGGAGTGTGGTAAGTGCTATGAGAGGGGGCCTCCAGGGTGCTATAAGTGCACAAAGCTAGTATACCTATGCTAGTCTGGAGAGCTTTGGGAAAGCTTCCTAGGGGAAAGAGAAATGTAGTTGAGACCTGAAAGATGAGTTGAAAATAGGAGGATGAAAGGTGTATGGTTGGGCAGTGGAAAGAGAATATCCTAGGCAGAGGGTATAACATATATAAAGGCCTGGAGGTGAGAGCCCATGGCATGTTAGAAAAACTGAAAGAAGTTCTGAATGGCAGAAAAGAGTCTTGCAAACCATCTTGAATTTTGTCTTCTGAAGGTAATGATCAACTTTGAAGGTGTTTAGCAGAGGAGTTAGAAAATCATGTTTACATTTCGGAAGGATCAGTTCAGTGTATTAGTGTAAAGAATATCTTAGAAAGAAGAAATTTGGAGTAAGTTAGAAGACTCTTATAGCTATAGGGAAGAAATGATGAAATCTTAGTCTAGAGCAGTGGTTCTCAACCTTCCTAATGCCGCAACCCTTTAATACAGTTCCTCATGTTGTGGTGACCACCAACCATAAAATTATTTTTGTTGCTACTTCATAACTGTAATTTTGCTACTGTTATGAATCGCAATGTAACTATCTGATACGCAGGATGTATTTTCATTGTTATAAATTGAACATAATTAAAGCATAGTGATTAATCACAAAAACAGTATGTAATCATATATGTGTTTTCCGATGGTCTTAGGTGACCCCTGTGAAGGGTCGTTCGAACCCCAAAGGGGTCGCGACCCACAGGTTGAGAACCACTGGTCTAGATAGTAGTAGTGGGGATAAAAAGAAAATAACAAACGATTTTTTTATTCATATATTTACTTATTCAGCAAATACTGTATGTGGGTCCTGTGCTATGCATTAGGTATATATCAACAGAACATATTTGGTTCTTAATCTCATGTTTGGTAGTGAAGAATAAAGTTATTAAACAAGTACATCACTAACTTATAATTGTAAACATGTTATAAGGAAATAAATATGGTGCCAACAGAGAGAACTATGAAGGGAGAGAAGTGAAAAGTGAGAACCTAATTGATATGGGTTTTGAGAACTCCTCTCTAAGGAGGTAACATTTAAGGGGAAACTTAAAAGATAAAAGATCACTTGGCCCAGATTTCTGGTGGGGACCAATGGGTAAATGGTGGAATGGTGTCTCCGCTCATTCGAGGAGAGGCAAGTTTTGACATAAAAGTGATGGCTTCAGTTTTACACCTATTGCATGCGAGGTGCTTATAAGATACCTAAGTAAAGATGTCTCAGAAGTTCTTAACTATATAGATCTGGCACTCAGGAAAGATAATTGGAGTGGAGACACAGGTGTGGAAGTCTTTCATTTACAGATGAATTTTGAAGTCATGGAGTGAATGAAATTGCATAGGGTGATTATGTAAAATGAGAAGATTAGATGCCTAGACAGAATCCTGACTAAACCCTGTACTGTATTATAATTGTGTATTGACTTGCTTGGATCTCATACTTGTCGATATCCACCTGGAATTGTTTACTTTATTGTCTTTTATAGCTCTGGTATCTAGCACAGAGCCTGCAAATAATAGGGCTTTAGGGGTGGGGAAAAAAAAAAAGATGAGTGAATATACAAATGAAATGAACAAACACTAGCACTTAAGGGATAAACAGAGGAAGAAGAACCCTCAAAGAAAAAGAGAGGTACTAGCCAAAGATGTAAAGAGAAGACAAAAAATTGTGGTTTCATGAAAGTAAAAAAAAAAAAAAAAAGGCACCAAGGAGGGAATAGTCAACAGTTTCAAATGCTGCAGAGAAGACCAAGCAAGGAAAAGACTCAATAATATCAATGGGGTTTACCAAGTTATCTTACCTGTGGAAAGATCAGTTTCAGTAGATCGGTGGGGGCAGAAATTAGATTTTAATGACTTTAAGAATATGGGCATATGGAAATAGAATGAGTATAAATAGCTCAAGAAGTTTGGCCATATAGAGAAGAAGGATGAGGCAATTTCAAAATGGCAACACAGTGTCAGAGTTTTGTTTTTTTAAGATGGTAGAAATGAAGACTAGAAGAGATAGAATCCAGAACTCAAGTAGAGAAGTAGCCTTAACTGGGAACTGGGACGCTTCTTTCATTACAGCAGAAGGGAAGAAGAAAAGGGTGGATATAAGTTAAGAAAAATTTACTACTTGGATAGCAAAAGTTGAGGATATTTTCTTCTAATTGCTTCTGCTTTATGGAAAACTAATAAAGACAGGACATGTTTTTGGCTGAGGTGGGGAACTAATGAGACAGTTGGATGTTTGAGTAGAGAACTTAGCAGAGGAAGATAGGGTTGCTGGGCATCATCATCGAAGGAAAAGGTTAACGTCACACCAATCTGCCACTGTAAACTTTAGATTTTTTATCATTGTTTTGCTCCAGCTCTCTACAGCCTGTCTGTAAGATTCAGAGTTTATTAGGTGAGCAAGAGAAAGAATATTAGGCAAGGGAGTTGAGGATTTTGGCAAGACAGCAGTAGAATGCTGGACCATGGAATGTAAGCTACAAAGGAAAGAAAGTGAAGTTAGGTGGGAGCTAATGGCTGATTTAAAAAAATGAGAAAGTAGACGGGTCTGTGGAGTGGAGGTCCTGACGAGGTTGAAGAACCAATAGCCTGGGAGTAATTGAATGAAATCTTGGTTGGAGGTTATAGTCAGAGACTGAATGTTTGAATTTTCAAGGTTGAGTTGTTCTTAGTAATGATATAGAATGGGTGACTGAGGTGGAAAGGAAGACTTATTAAAGATAAGGAGTTCAGGGGAGTAAGAAGGCAAGGCATGGGATGGGTTCTCCATAAGGACTGGTGACAGGCTGTGGGTCAGAGAAGTATGTGAATGAGGCTGAGTAAGAGGTAGGTTGTTAGGCAACCATGGCTGTTAAAGATAAGGGATGCCCAGTCGTTTGAGCCTCACAGAAGCAGAGCTTTATGGCGGAATGTGGAGGTGGAGAAATAATAGCCTGGACATTGAATACTTTTCTCTCAGCAGGCTTACTCAGATCCCCATTCCTCAGCTCTCACAGTCCCCTAATATCATCTCTTCTGAGGCAATGGGAGGATAAGGTCAAGGGAAAACTATTTAAATAGTGCTTCTCATGTAGGTAGCTTCTGCCTATTCTAAAGTTTACCATAGACTGGGTTTTCAATTGATGCTGCAGATTGTTAGTTAGCTGGTATGGCAAGGGAGGTTACTGCATAGCTGGTGTTACATACAGCCAAGCAGGTCCCTATGATCTTGCACTCATTCCTTCCTACAAAATTTTAGCCTGAACCTGACATGAATTTTGAACCGAGTTTAAGTCACATGGGCTTGTTATAATTCCTAGAGCAGTGCCAGATCTAAAGATATGGAGCAGCTATCAGAATGTGGTTTCAGGTTTTCAGAGGCATAGAGTAGATGAAATCCATGTTCTAGAGTCAGCTAGTCATCTTAAACTCTTCCCTCCTGACCTGCCAAATTGATTGAAGTATAGGTGAAAGAAAACCAGGGGGAAAAGTTTACCTATTGATTGTCCAGGTTCAAAATACCTGTTGCTGTGATTTATTTGTTTCCTTTTTAAAGGAAATTGTTGTCTAGTTATGTTATAGATTGGAGTCCGCAAACCCTAGGCCACGGGCCACTATGAGTCCATGCCTCACAGTAGGGGGTGAGCAGCCAATGATCAAGGGAAACCAGTCCCTGGTGCCAAAAAGGTTGGGGACTGCTGTTATAGGTTACAGTTTTTAATATTTTCTTTGGTAAAAGAAGGGAAGAATTCAGATTCTTTTTTACAATTATGTGTCTACAAAGATCCATAATGGAAAACACACTGAAATCTTTTTGTTATTTCCACTTTTGCCGTTAAATTGTATGATCCTTGACAAGGGACTTCTCAGCATATAAGTATGCTCACTTGTAAAGTACTGTGTCTGTCTGACGTGTCGATACATGACATGTCTGTGGGGCAGGCTTCTGTACCTCCCTGGGTGGATTTGTGTGTGTGCTGAGGGTATTCTATTTTTGCCTTTCTCCATGTTTCTGTTTTTGTTGTTTATCACTGTTTACTCAGTTGCTTTATCATTTGATAGCTGCTATTTTCATGCACCTACAAGTATGCTTACATTTTAAGAAGGAAGCAGAATACTAGAAAAGATGAAAATAAGAAAATTGTATGTTTATCTTGATATAAAACCCTATGCATGAATTGGGTTTTCAAAGTCAATGTATCACCACACTTTGGACTGCATAGGTAACTTCATTTTCTAAATATATAGCCAACAAAACATTTTTAGCAACATATTATATTTCTTAATAATGAAAAGTTTTCTCTGATTATGTAATTAGTACATGCAAATTATTTTATTATACAATACCTTATAATATAAAGAAAGCAAAGGATATCAGCAATCCCACTATCCTGAAATAGCCATCATTAGCATTTTCTTGATCTCCCCTTTGTGTATGTATGTTATTTTACAGAAACTGGATTATAGCATACTTAGCACCGCATAGACACTTTCTGTCTCTTCCTCCACATTAGCCTCCCCCCCCATTCCTGCCTCCAGATAACCCATATTAAAGCTTAGTTTGCATCTTTTTATTTTTTATGTGTACTCAGGTAATCCTAGATAACCAATATATACACATATATAAATAGAGGGTCATTCTGTCCTTGTCTGATGTATAAAAATAAAATCATGATATACATGCTTTTCTAATAGTGTGTTAAATAAAAATCCTACATTATGATTTTAAAATGTCTGTGTATCATTTGTAGACCACATTAGAGCATGCAAGGCCTGAAGAGCCAAGCTGGGATGAAGATTTTGCAGACGTGTACCATGACCTAATCCATTCTCCTGCCTCTGAAACACTCCTAAATTTGGAACATAATTACTTTGTTAGTATCTCAGAACTGATTGGTGAAAGAGATGTGGAGCTGAAAAAATTACGAGAGAGGTATTTCAGATTTCTTATTATTATTATTACAGTATAATAAATGTTATATTGTCAAATAGGTGGTCTGCAGAACTTGTTTTTATTTTGTTATGAATAAAATAAAATTATTTAATAAAAATTAATTATTTTGTGTGTTTAAATCTGTAATTTCCACTGGGAAATCCTCATAGGTTTATAAAACTTCTCAAGTAACTTACCTAAATAAATAATGATGGCTATGTATATTCTTATTTTTCATAAGAGGAATAGCTTACTTCCGTTGAAGGTTTGCTTTGTTCCAGGCACTGTATAAAGTGCTTTGAATGCTGTCTTAGTTCAGGCTGCTATAGCAGAATAACATAGACTGGGTAGTGTAAACAACAGAAATTTATTTCTCTTTCCTGGCTTATAGACATTGTACTTTCCTGATGTAGGCTCACATGATCTAGAAAGAGAGTTCAAGCATCTCTTCCTCTAGGCACTAATTCCATTATGAGGACTTCAACTTTCTAAACCTAATTACCTCCCAAAAGCCCTTCTTTCAAAATACTATCACATTGGGGTCTTAGAGTTTCAGCATGAATTTGGAGGGGACACAAACATGCAGTACATAACAGGTGCCCTGTTTCATTTGGTCATTACTACAACCCTACTGTTATACCATTGTACAGATGAGGAAACTGAGGCTTAAATAAGTTAAGTATAGTCGTAAGGACTTGCTAGAATTTGAAACCAGAATGCCTGATTTTAAACCTCTTAAGGACTATACATACTACCTCCCTGTTGAGAACCTATTTAAAACCTTGTTGTGACTAAGTCCATAGTCTCTTACATTTCATTTTGTAAGCTTATTTACATTAGGAAAAAAACCACTAATATTATTGAAAGATGTTTTAATTAATTTGAATTTATTTTGTATGGATTACCTAATAAGTATGCAAACATTGTTTTTATGTCTTTATTTTTCAAAGTAAAACAATTGCTAACATTACTTTATTTATTTTTATTTTTTGAATATGCTTTATTGATTATGCTGTTACAGTTGTCCCAATTTCTTTTCCCTTTGTTCCCCTCTACCCAGTGACCCCCTTCCCTCCAGTTGTCCCCCCGCTTAGTCCATGCCCATTGGTTGTGCATATAGTTCTCAACATCTTCCTGTCTACTCCACTCCCTCCTACTATGCTTCTTAATTCCTGTACCATCTCCCTTCCTTTCCCCCCTTTCCCCTCCCTGTTGACCTCCTCCCAGTATGTTCCCCATACCTATAGTTCTTTTTTCACTCTTGTTGTCTACTTGGTTTGCCTTTGTTTTGATTCCTTAGCTTATGTTGTTGGTTGTTGTGATACAGTTTTCATTTTAATGTTCGCAGTTTTGATCCTCTTTCTCCTAAACAAGTCCCTTTAACATGTCACATAACAGTGGTTTGGATCTAATGAACTCCTTCAGTTTTACTTTGTCCTGGAAGCACTTTCTCTGCCCTTCTATTCTGAATGACAGCTTCACTGGATAGAGTAATCACGGTTGTAGATTTTTGCTTTTCATTCCTTTGAATATTTCTTGCCAGTCCCTTCTTGCCTGCAGAGTTTCTTTTGAGAAATCAGCTGATAGTCTTATTAGGACCCCTTTGTATGTAATTCTCTTATTCTCTCTTGATGCTTTTAAGATTCTCTCTTTATCCTTAAATTTTGACATTTTGATTTTAATGTGTCTTGGTGTGGTTCTCCCTGGGTCCAGTGTCTTTGGAACTCTTTGTGCTTCCTGGACCTATAAGTCTCCTTCCTTCCCCAAGTTAGGGAAGTTCTGCTTCATTATTTTTTCACATAATTTTTCAATTTCTAGTTTTTCTTCTTCACCTTCTGGCAGCTCTGCGATTCGGATGTTGGCCCGCTTATAGCTGTCCCATAGGTTTCTGGGCCTCTCCTCATTTTCCTCACTTTTCATTTCCTCTTTCTGCAATGGGTGACTGTTTGTTCCTTCCCTGTGTTCCCATTTGTTGATTTGATCTTTGGTTTTGTTTCCCTCACCACTAGTTTCATATGTGTTCTCATTCATTTCAGCAGAGCTAGTCTTCATTTCTTCCCCGTTTTGTTTAAGATCTGCTGTCAGGTCTGTAAGCATTCTTATAACCAAAGCTCTGAACTGAGCCTCAGAAAGATTTCCTATCTGCTGAGCCGTTAGATTAGATATTTGCTTTCTGGTCAAATGCGTGATTGAGATCTCTATCATGATCTGTGCCATCCTGACGGTTTTGTGTTTACCTTTGCTTCCTGGGTGCAGCTGTCACACCTCCTGTGCTATAGGGGGCGGAGCCTCATGCAGTAATCACAACTGGGTGACCCTTCTCACCACACTGTGGCATTTTGCGTGGGGACAGGGATCCAAGGTGTATTCCTGCTGTTCACTCTCCACTGAGAGACCAGGAGCCTTCTCCTTCATCTCCACACCCTCTGGCCCTCACAGTGCGAGGCAATGGGGGTCTGCCTTCCCTGACATTGGAAACGCGGGCTGACGGGTTTGGTCTGCAGCCCGGGGTGCTCCCCATGCGCTTCTCGCCTCCCCTTAAATACAGGTGTCTGTGCTGACTGCCCTCCCGCCGCCATCGCTGCTGCTGCTGCTGCCGCCACCAGCACAGCTTGATCTCTCTGCCCCGGCTTCACCCCTCCTACCCATTCAGACAAGCACCACTTCTTTATAACTTCATATGTTGGGCTTCATGTAGCTTTATTTTCTGGAACTTCTGGTTATTTCTGGTTTTGTGGTAGTTGTATTCCTTCTTAGTTGTGGAGGGAGGCGGAGCGTGTCAGTCTAGGCCTCCATCTTGACCAGAAGTTGTCTCCTCATCTTGATAGACTCCTGTGTTTGTTTGCCTGTGTCTCTTAGGTAGAGCTGTTGCACCTGTTACATTGTAAGGGGCGGAGCCGTAGGTATTCATCAGTACAGGGCAACCTGTTTCACTACCGTGTGGCACTGTATGTGGGGGAGGGGTCTGAGAGGGAACAATGCTGCTTGCCCAGCACTCATCCTTTTCCAGGCACTTCTCCCACTTCTGTATGGGACTGGCACCCCTCTAGCTGTTGCCCTGGCTGTCACTCCCAGAGTGGGTGGGTCTGTGGACGTTCTAGGACCATGAGGGCCCTTTAAACAAGCAGACCCTGCTGAGAGACCAGCAGTTTCTGCCTCCGCCCCAACCCTCACTGGTTTGCACACTCAGAAGCAATGAGGCTTGATTTTCCCTGGGGCTGGGACCGTGAGCTGAGCAGTCTGGTGAGGAGCTGGGAACACTCCCCAGGTGTCCCTCCTAACTTTTTAAAACGTGTACAGCACTTTCCGCTGGCCTGCCACTGCCACCGCTGCTGCCACCCCCACACAGCATCCTCTCCACCCTGGCTCCGCCCCTCCTGCCTGTCTGGATGAGTATTTCTTCTTTATTTCTTTGTTTGTTAGACTTCCATGCAGCTTGATTTTCTGGAACTTCTGGTTGTCTCTACTTTTGAGGCAGTTGTGTTCTTAATTGTGGAGGGAGACGCAGTGTGTCTGTCTACGCCTCCATCTTGGCCGGAAGTATCAACATTACTTATTTTGAAGCATGACTTCCCAGATTGCTTCCCAGTAATTCCATAATTGTAGTAATAGTTCAGGACAAATTTCTGGATAATCCATTTTGACCTAGCTGAGTCTAATAACATTTATTACCTTAAAAACATTTACTTAAGGCCCTGGCTGCTGTGGCCCTGTGGATTGAATACCAGTCTGCAAACCAAAGGGTCACTGGTTCAATTCCCAGTCAGAGCATATGCCTAGGTTGCAGGCAAGGTCCCCAGTTGGGGGTGTGCAAGATGCAGCCACACATTAATGTTTCTCTCCCTCTCTTTCTCCTTCCCTTCCCCTCTCTCTGAAAATAAATAAATAAAATCTTTTTTAAAAAGTTTACTTAAGACTTTAGGTATATATAACATTAAGATAATTTTTTTAGTGTTGCTGATATAAAATTTCTTTGACTGTTTTTAGGAACAAATTACTTTAAATTATGAAATCAGTCCCAAATAAGTAAATTTAAAATGATGTATTGGTTTGCTTCTGGCCTTCATTAGCTTCGCATTGGAAAACTTTGAGATTAGCAAGATGAGAATAATGTGTTATTTTGAGGGTTGTCATAGTTAAGAAACTTAAAGTACAAAAATCATAAGCAAATAGATTTAATCATTTTCCCTGTTAGCTACTGTCTTTTGTGTACCAGATCAGCATTATTATATTGCATAGCTTGTAAACTTGTGTAATAATTCCACTCCTCTGGACCTTTTATTCTCATATCCAATAAGATATTAGAACTGACTCTGTGTCGAAAAGAACATGATGTTTTGAGACACTTGTCATTCTGTGGATTTGGGTTTGCTAATTAGCTGTTTTGAGGCAGTTTTTTTTTTTTTTCTAGATGGGATACCTATAGTATGGGTAGTTGCCACTGGGTAAATATTTGTAGTTGTGTCCCTGGGGGAGACAAAAATTTGATTTTTTTCTAGTCTGTTATTATGTAGCCAATAAAATTGTGAATATATTTTTAAAATAATAAATAAAGATTAGATTTTTTTAAATATATAAAAATAAGATTACCTTATACTAGTTAATTACTTTCAGTTGAACTTTATTCAATTTTTTATTTACCAGGGTTTCAAATAATAGAACTCATTCTGAATCTGTTCTCGGATCTCAGGTTTTCTGGGACTATAGTCATTTTGCCTATTTAGCTATATTTTAAAAAACTTCCAACTTGGCCATCTATAGTTCATTATCAATAGCCTTTACTAGTCCTTTTATTCAGCTAGTGAGCTGCTCTAAATTGTGGCCAACTTTGCTGCCTAGGAAATTTCATAAGTGGCCATCAATATTCTATGACTGTTCACCTCTTTGGAAGCTGAATTAACTTACTAATTTTCTGCAGGTACTAGAACTTTATACAGTTTTTATTCTGTCATGGAATAGTTTTTAGTAGAGGTTTGTTTTAGTTCAGTAGAGGTTTATGTTATTGTCTTGAAATGTTCTTTGGCCAAACTTCTTGATGGGGCTTTGCTTTTTTTTTCTTTCTAAAATATAAACAATATTTGAATACATTTGTTTTAAAAACAGTTTTATAGTTTATTTTTCACATATCTACATTGTTAGCTTGAAAAGGAAAAATAAGCTATGTGCCTCTTAAAGTACATAATAGTTATTGCAAAGTTGAACAGTATACTTAAAGTAAGTTGGAATTCACTGGTATCTTTGGAATTTCACCCCAAATTTTGGTGCTTAACTCATTTATCCAATTAATGAGAAGAAGTGATACATTTTCCTATTTGTCCTTTTATTTTAATTTTATTTTACATTTTTAAAAGTTTCTAAACTCAGCATCAATACAGTTATAATGATCTTTTTCCCAACAGAAATTCAGGATAATATACAGGTTGTCAGAATTATCATGCTTGATATACTGAGTCGGTACATAGTAGTTCATCTGAAATATGATAAAATCCCTTTGACCTTAATCATAGAAAATATATATTGTATTATTAATACAGGGTGGGGCATAAGTAGGTGTGTACAGTTGTTAGTATGCAAAACAGTTTATTCTTGTATTTATTAATTATTGTATTATTTTCCATACAACTGTAAACCTACTTTTGCCCCACCCTGTATACCATTAGATACTGTGTTTCTGGTACATTTAGGGTAAAATATGAAATCATGAAATTCTATTTGTTGAGGTTCGTATTTATTAGTCTTTCTTTTTCCTCACTGGAAATTAGCTTTTGGCAAACCAGAGTCAAGGTATTTTTTATAACTTAAAAATGGCAGTGATATTTTTTATCCACTAGAGGGAACATGTGTAATGTAAAATGTTAATATATTCATATGGAAGTTTGTATTTATAAATATTTAGCAGCTTTTCCATTTTAAATAAAAATCTTATTGCCAACATAGTCTTCCCCTGACCTCTAATATTTAGTAAAAAGTTAATGGGGTCACCTACATTAGATTTAAGTGGTGACTAAATGGTATTGAATGTTTAATACTAAAAGGTATATATAGAAATATATAAATGTATAGTGTATAATGAGTTTCATTTATCATCTACATATAAGTATCTTAGTTATAAAGAAGTATAAACTTGCTTCTAAGGGCAATTTATTTAAATTAATTAGAATGATATAAAGTTATTTTAGTTCATGTGTTTCACTCTTTCAAGTTTGAAATATGTTTTAGAACAAACTAACGCATTTATATTAAAAGATAATTTTTTAATTTGGAAATTTTAATAAACGTATTTATTAGAATATAACATTGCAGAATAGGCAAGAAACTGTAGGTATACAGCTCACTAAATTTTCACAGAGTAATTACACCCATGTAATCATCACCCAGCTCAAGAAATAAAATATTTCCAGCACTGCCAGAGACTCCTTTATGTCCATCTAGTCATTATTCATATCTCCTGTAAATAACCATTATATGAACTTACAACACCATTGATTAGTTTTTCCTGTAGGGAAAACCATTTTTAATTTCTGTACATTATTTATTTGGATAAATGAGGAAGATAAGACTAAAACATATCTTCCGAAGTATTTTATATTCCTCCATAAAGGGAACTTGTAACTTAATATCAGTTTCAATTCTTAGAACCTAAGTGGCAGCTTCTGGTTATAATATAAACTATTAAAAGTTGAAGTTACGTTAACTCGTGTATAAATTAATAGAAAATGTATTTAAGCTGGAATTGCAGAGTATCATCTTTGAGGAAATGTGCAGATGAAAATGGGTCTGGACTTTGAAATATTAGCCATGGAAATTGAAAGATGACCTAGATTTTGACTGCTTTCATTTATGCATTACATTTAGATTAAAATTTCGCTGCACAAATGATGTTGATATTATATGAGATTATCATTATCATTTTCACATTTCCATTTCTAATGTTTTGAAATTCTTGCCAGGTATTATAGTTGCCATTCTTGGACATATTCCTATAAAATTAAAATTTTATTTTCACTTTGCAGAGATTGTTCAGTGAATCTGGAGTGGTTGTATACCTTCAAATTCTGATGAATATATCTGATCTGCTTATGTTTCAGACAAGGTGTTGAAATGGAAAAAGTGATGCAGGAATTGGGAAAATCACTGACAGATCAAGATGTAAATTCACTGGCTGCTCAGCATTTTGAATCCCAGCAAGTAAGTGAAGTACAATGACTTTTAGAAATGCAGTTATTTTTTTCTACTTATTTTTGTAAAAAATTTATTTAGTTGATATACTCTTTTTAGGATTTAGAAAATAAGTGGTCAAATGAATTAAAACAATCAACTGCCATCCAAAAGCAAGAGTATCAGGAATGGGTGATAAAACTTCATCAAGACCTAAAAAATCCAAACAACAGCTCTCTCAGGTATTAATCATGTATTATTCTTATTAGATAGAAGTTTATTGTTATTAATAATTTGTGTTTATTGTAAAATTGAACCTTTTTAGTTGTAGATATTTTTAAGTTGCCAATGAAAATTTAAGATAACTTTTACTTTAAAAATATCTTTTGTAGATTTTATGTGGATTATTTGAGAGAGGGGTTAATTGGATGGTTTAAAATAGTGATTTCTACCCTAGAACTTAGCTTTATAAGTCTCTTAGGTGTGTATAACTAAACAGCCGAAGTACTATCTCTTGTTTCATTAAATTTGTCTCCCTTAGTTCAGTAAACATCAGTTGAATACATCTTAAATGCTAAGTACTCTCTAAGCAGAAAATAAAAATAACTGCCCATGTGCAGCTTATATTCAATAAAAAGGGGAAAAAAGAGACTGATCTGTAAATAAAACAATATTGTATAGAATAATATGTGCAGTAGTAGAAACATGTAAAAGGTACAAAAATAGGATAGAGGACTTTTTGTAATTCATAATTTGTATGTTACCTTATGGCCTAAGTACATTGTGTTTCATAGATAACCCTAGAGCTTGACATGCCTATGTTAATTCCGGGCCATCTATTCCAAAATTTGAGAATGTCTTTGTTCTTTCAAATCCTAAAGTATATTCAGTTGGAAATATATTTAGTATGGTATAGTAATCCTATTTCTAGCATTAGCTGGTATATACTATGAACATTTAGAAATAGTGTTTTATTTGTATAATGTCAGTTTCCCCATTAGTCTTGCCTTGAAGACAAAAACCATGTTTGTTTTTTCTACTGGATACCCACATCCTTGTCAGGTGTCTAGCTCTTGACAGTGGCACATAAGATATACTCAATAAATATTTATGGACTGGGGAAAAACAGGCTGACAGGTAAACTATTTACCCGGTAGTTATATCTCCTTATCTCAGTATCATAATCTTTCACTTGCCTTATTGTTTTGCCCAAGGTAACACCTTAGAAATATTTAAACAATTGTTATGATTAGAAATGGGATAACATTCTTGACACTAACATATTTGACTATACTCCTCATTTCAAATGGAAATAGTGATGAATACAGTAAAAAGGGGAAGGTGAAGGGAAAGCTGGACTGGGAACATCTATATTCTATAATATACAATGATGTTTCTCAGACTGCTGGTTGTACTCTGCTAGGGACCATTCTAGATCCTTAACTTTCCAATCAGACTTTTAAAATAACAATAAAATGGAATGGAACAGAGTATAGTAGAATAGGGGGAAAAAATATCAAAGTGCATCATGCATGAAACTTTCTATAAATGAATGTATGTATTGAGCCAAAATGTAAAATATATACTGTATATTGTCAAAAATGTGGAATGTCACTAATTTAATTAGGGAAGCTCTGAAAACTCCATGCTGCAAAATTATCTCTCACTTTGCTGCTGTAGTTACAGAAATTCAATATATAAGATCAATTCTATTGTGTAAATATTGACCTCTGGCTGCTGCTACTTTTAAAAACCAAATATTCCCAGGAAAGAATATTTTTACTATGACTTTGTTAGTTTGCTTTCCTGTTTTGATAGAGATTTTCTTGGGCAACAGAAATATGTTTTCAACACAGCTATGTACAGGGTGAGACAAAAGTAGGTTTACAGTTGTGAGTACACAAAACAATTTATTTGTGTATTATTATTTATTATTGTATTGTTTTTTATACAAAAACTGTAAACCAACTTTAACTCCACCCTGTATAGAACTCCTAAATGAGCTTGATAAAAAATATATTTTATTTTCATTCATTTACTTTTGCTTTTTTCCCCTTTTTATTGAATTTATTGGGGTGACACTAGTTAACAAAATTATATAGGTTTCAGGTGCACTATTCTACAACATATTATCTGTATAGTGTATTGTGAGTTCACCACCCCAGTCAAGGCTCCATCCATCATCATTTATCCCCCACATACCCTTTCCACCTCCCTTCACTCCCTCTGCCCAGCAATCACCACACTGTTTTCTCTTTCATGGCTTTTTTCTTTTTTTTTTCTCAATCCCTCCATCACCACCCCCAGCCCTGCAGTTCCATCTCAACAGCTGTCAGCCTGATCTCTATAACTCTTGTCACTTTTACTTGTTAGCTCAGTTTGTTCATTAGATTTCACATTAGAGTGAAATCATATGGTAATTGCCATTCTCTGCCTAGCTTATTTCACTTAGCGTGATGTTTCCAGGTCCATCCATGCTGTTGCAAAGGGTAAGATTTTCTTCTTTTTCATAGCCAAGTAGTAATCTATTCGTGTGAATTTACCACCGGTTTTTCATCCACTCATCTACTGATGGGCACTTCGGCTGCTTCCAAATCTTGGCTATTGTCAAATAACGCTACAATGAACATAGGGGTGCATATATTCTTTTGACCTAGTGTTTCAGGTTTCTTCAGAAAATTCCCAGATGTGGAATCCCTGGGATATAAGGCAGTTCTATTTTAGTTTCGTCCTTACCCAAGGAACTTTTTTTCATTGCTTTTTAGAGAGAGAGAAACAGGAGAAGGGAGGGAGAAAGGCAGGGAGAGAAACATTAATGTGAGAGAGAAACATTGACTGGTTGGCTTTTTGTAGAGGCCGAAAAGCGCCCCAACTGCAGACCAAACCTGCAACCCAGGCATGTGTGCTGATGGTGAATCAAAGCCACAACCATTTGGTGTGTGAGATGACACCCAACAAACTGAGCCACATGAGCCAGTGCCCATTTTTGAATTTTTTGAAGTACGTAATTCCATACTGCTCTCTACAGCGGCTGCACCAATCTGCATTTCCACCAACAGTTCAATTGTTTGTTGCATTATTGATAACAGCCATTCTAACAGGTGTGAGGTGATATCTTACTGTAAATTTAATTTGCATTTCTCTGATTATTAGTGACATTGGCCATCTTTTCATATGCCTGTTGGCCATCTGTATGTACTCTTTGGAGAAATGTCTATTCAGGTCCTTTGCCCATTTTTCATAGGATTGTCTGATTTTATGGTGTTGAGTTGTATAAGTTCTTTATAAATTTTGGGTTCTAACCCTTTACCAGTTGTATCATTGACAAATATGTTCTCCTATTCAGTGGGTTGAATTTTCATTTTGTTAATTATTTTCTTTGCTGCGCAAAAACTTTTTAGTTTGATATAGTCCCATTTCTTTATTTTCTTTTGTTGTTTCCCTTGCCTGAGGACATATATTAGAAAAAATATTGCTACCACAATTGCCTAAGATATTACTGCCTATTTTTCTTTGAGAATTTTTGTGGTTTTGAGACTAACATTTAAGTCTTTAAACCAATTTGAGTTTATTCTTTTTTTTAAATTTATTTTTATATTTTATTTTTTAAAATATATTTTATTGATTATGTTGTTACAGTAGTTCCCATTTTTTCCTCCTTTCCTCCCCTTGGCCCAGTACCCCCCTTCTTTCTAGCAATCCCACCCCCCTTAGTTCATGTCTATGGGTCATGCATATAAGTTCTTTGGCTTCACCCTTTCCTATATTCTTAACATCCCCTGTCTATTTTGTACCAACTGATTATGCTTCTTAATCCCTGTACCTTTTCCCTATTTCTCCCCCTACCGCCTCCCAGCTGATAACCCTCCAAATGATCCCCATACCTATGATTCTGTTCCTGTTCTGGTTTGCTTAGTTGGATTTTGTTTTTATTTTTTAGATTCCGTTGTTGATAGTTGTGAGTTTGTCGTCATTTTAGTGTTCAGAGTTTTGATCTTCTTTTCTTAATTAAGTCACTTTAACATTTCATATAATAATGGCTTGGTGATGAACTCCTTTAGCTTTACCTTGTCTGGGAAGCACTTTATCTGCCCTTCCATTCCAAATGATAGCTTTGCTGGATAGTGTAATCTTGGTTGTAGGTCCTTGCATTTCATCACCTTGAATACTGCTTGCCAGTCCCTTCTTGCCTGCAAAGTTTCTTTTGCGAAATCAGCTGATAGTCTTATAGGCACCCCTTTGTAGATAACATTTTGCTTTTCTCTTGCTGCTTTTAAGATTCTCTCTTTATCTTGGATCTTTAGCATTTTAACGATGCTGTGTCTTGGTGTGGTCCTCTTTGGGTCTAGCTTGTTTGGGACTCTCTGTGCTTCCTGGACTTGTATGTCTATTTTCTTCACCAAATTTGGGAAGTTTTCCTCCATTATTTTTCACATAAGTTTTCAATTTCTTGTTCTTCCTCGTTTTCTGGCATCCCTATGATTCAGATGTTGGCACGTTTAATGTTGTTACTGAGGTTCCTAAGCCTCTCCTCATTTTTTTTTTTTTCAATTCTTGTTTCCTCATTCTGTGCTGGTTAACTGTTTTTTTCTTCCTTATGTTCCAAATAATTGATTCGAACCTGGGTTTTCTTCCTTTCACCATTGGTTTTGTGTGGATTTTCCTTCATTTCACTTAGCATAGCCTTCACTTCTTCCCTTATGCATTTGCCGTACTCAAGCATATTTCTCAAGCCTGTGAGCATCTTTATAACCAGTGTTTTGAATTCTGCGTCTGTTAGATTGGCTATCTCCTCATCTGTTAGGTTGGCTCTCTCCTCGTTGCTTAGTTCTCCCACTGGAATCTTGATCTCTTTCCCCTTTTGGGCCATACTTCTCTGTCTTGTCATCTTGACAGACTCCTGTGTGTGTTTGCCTCTATGTCTTAGGTAGAGCTGTGGCACCTGTTATGTTGTAAGGGGTGGAGCCTTAGGTATTCATCAGTACAGGGGAACCTGTTTCACCACGTGGTGGCGATGTATGTTGGGGGGGGGTTCTGAGAGGGAACAATGCCGCTTGCTCAACACTCGTCCCTTTTCCAGGCACCTCTCCCACTTCCGTATGGGGCTGGCGCCTCTTGAGCTATTGCCCTGGCCGTTGTTCCCAGAGTGGGTCGGTCTGCGGATGTTCTTAGACCGTGAGGGCCCTTTAAACAAGCGGACTCTGCTGAGAGACCAGCAGTTTCTTCCTCTACCCCAACCCCCACTGGTTTGCACAGTCAGAAGCAATGAGGCTTTATTTTCCCTGCTGTTGGAACCATGAGCTGTGCGGTCTGGTGATGAGCTGGGAACGCTCCCTATGTGTCCCTCCCGACTTTTTAAAATGTGTAACTGCGCTTTCCGCTGGCCTGCTGCTGCCACCCCCACACAGCATCCTCTCCACCCCGGCTCTGCCCCTCCTGCCTGTCTGGATGAGTATTTCTTCTTTATATCTTTGTTGGAGTTCCAGACAGCTTGATATCCTGGAACTTCTGGTTGTCTCTAGTTTTGAGGTAGTTGTATTCCTTCTTAGTTGTGAAGGGAGATCCAGTGTGTTTGTCTAGACCTCCATCTTGGCTGGAAGTCCTGAGTTTATTCTTGTGTATGGTATAAGAAGGTGGTTTAGTTTTATTATTTTTGCATGTATTTGTCCAATTTTGTCAATACCACTATCTTTATGCCATTGTATGTTTTTGCCTCCTTTGTCAAATATTAATTGACTATAAAGGTGTTGGCTTATTTTTGGACTCTATTCATTTTGCATTGATCTCTGTGTCTTTTTTTTATGCCAGTACCATGCTGTTTTGATTACTATGGCTTTGTAGTATAGTTTGATGTCAGGTAGTATGATTCCTCCAGCTTTGGTCTCTATTCTCAAGATAATTGTTGCTATTTGGGGTCTTCGTGGTTCCATATAAATTTTTGTAATATTTGTTCTAATTCTGTAGAGTACACCATTAGTATCTTTGTGCTGAATCTATAGATTGCTTTGGGTAGAATGCACATTTTAATGATGTTAATTCTTATTATCCATGAACACAGTATATGCTTCCACTTATTTTTATCTTCTTCAGTTTTTTTTTTTTTTTTTTTTCAGTGTTTTATAATTTTCAAAGTATGGGTCTTTCACACCCTTGGTTAAATTTATTCCTAGGTATTTGATTCTTTTTGAAGCAATTTTGAATGGGATTAATTTTTTAGTTTCCCCTTCTGATGGTTTATTATTGATGTATAAGAATGCAGCGGATTTCTGGATATTTATTTTGTATCCTGCTACTTTACTGAATTCATTTATCAGTTCTAGTAGTTTTTTGGTGGAATCTTTAGGGTTTTCTATATACAGTATTATGTCACCTACACATAATGACAGTGTTACTTCCTTTCCAATTTGCCTGCCTTTTGTTTCTTCTTCTTGTCTGATTGCTGTGAATAGGACTTCCAGTACTATGTTGAATAAGAAAGGTGAAAGTGGACATCCCTGTCTTGTTCCTGATCTTAAGGGGAATGCTTTTAGGTTTTGCCCATTGAGTATGATGTTGGCTTTGGGTTTGTTATATATGGCCTTTATTATGTTGAGGTATGTTGCCTCTATTCCCACTTTGCTCAGAGTTTTTATAAATGAGTGCTGAATTTTATCAAATGCTTGTTCTGCATCTATTGATATGATCATGTATTTTTTATCCTTCATTTTGTTTATGTGGTGAATCACATTTATGATTTGCAAATGTTGTACCAGCCTTGCATTCCCAGAATAAATCCCATTTGAACATGGTGTATGATCTTTTTGATGCATTGCTGTATTCAGTTTGCTAATATTTTGTTGACGATTTTAGCACCTATGTTCATGAGAGATAATGGCCTATAATTTTCTTCCTTTTTAAATTTTTTTTGTAGTGTCTTTATCTGGTTTTGGAATTAAGATAATGCTGGCCTCGTAAAATGATCTGGAAGCCTTCCCATCTCTTGAATTTTTTGGAATAGTTTGAGAAGGAGAGGTGTTAATTCTCAGAATGTTTGGTAAAATTCACCTGTGAAGCCATCTGGTCTAGGGCTTTTGTTTGTTCAGAGTTTTTTTATTACTTCTTAATTCAGATTCCTTGATTCAGTTTTTGATCGTATATTCCTAGGAATTTATCTGTTTTGTCCAGATGGTCCAATTTGTAGGCGTATACTTGTCCGTAGTATTTTCTTACAGTTCTCTGTATTTCTTTGATATCAGTTGTTTCTTCTCCTCTTTCATTTCTGATTTTATTTACTTGGGTCCTCTCTTTTTTTCTTGATGAGTCTGGTTAAATATTTTTCAATCTTGTTTATCTTTTCAAAGAACCAGCTCTTGGTTTCAGTGATCTTTTGTATTGTTTTTTTAGATTCTATTTTACTTATTTATGCTCTGATCTTTATTCCTTTCTACTCACTTTGGACTGTGTTTGCTGTTCTTTTTCAAATTCCTTTTAAGTGTGAAGTTAGGTTGTCTATTTGAGATTTTTTTCTTTTTCTTGAGAATGGCCTGTACTGCTATGTATTTTCCGGTTAGGACTGCTTTCACTGTGTCCCATAAGTTTTGCATTGTTGTGTTCTCATTTTCATTTGTTCAAGGTTTCTTTTGAATTCTTCCTTGATCTCTTTGTTGACCCATTTATTGTTTTGTAACGTGCTATAGCCTTTGTGTCTTCGTGTGTTTTTCAGTTTTTTTTCTTGTGATTAATTTCTAGTGTCATACCATTATGGTCAGAGAAGATGCTTGAATGATTCCAGTATTCTTAATTTTATTGAGACTTGCTTTATGTACTAGCATATGGTCTAGTCTAGAAAATGTTTCATGTGCACTTGAAAAGAATGTATATTCTGTTTGGGGTAAAATGCTCTGAAAATATCAATTAAATCCATCTGCTCTGGTGTGTCATTTAAGGCCGCTGTTTACTTGTTGATTTTCTGTCTAGAAGATCTATCCATTGATGTCAAAGGAGTATTAAAATCCCCTGCTATGACTATTTCTGTCAATCTCTTCCTTAATTTAGGTCCACCAAGTTTTGCTTTACATATTTAGGTTCTCCTATGTTAGGTGCTTAAATACTTACAAGGATTACATCCTCTTGTTGGATTACTCCCTTTTATCATTATGTTGTGTCCTTCTTTGTCTCTTATACAGCCTTTGTTTTAAAGTCTGTTTTGTCAGATATAAGTATTGCTAATTCAGCTTTCTTTCCCATTTCCATTTGCATGAAATATCTTTTTTCTATCCCTTTACTTTTAATCAGTCCCTGGCTGGTTTGGCTCAGTGGATTGAGCGTCGGCCTGCGAGCTAAGTGTCGCTGGTTCGATCTTCCAGTCAGGGCACATCAGAGAAGGAAAACTCTGACTCCAAAAAACCTCCGCTGCCTTGCGGCATACCTCTTCAGGGGAAAGGCTAAGGGAGTAAACCCCGACAGAAAATCCGGAGCCGGAGTCCCTAAGGCGGTTTGACGTTGTAGTCAACACCGGCAACTCCTGCGGCGCACCTGAAGCCAAGCTGTATTGACTCCGTCTTTCCCTTGGACCCTTCAGCTGCGAAGAGAGGGGGGCTCTGCTGCATGGGCAACAGCAGACCCTCCATATCACCCCGCCCAGGCTCTGTAGCTTCAGCTTCACTGGAGAGGACACTCCAGCGTCATCGCAAGATGTCGATTCAACACGGGAGGAGACAGATACCGTGTCACTCCCGAGTCGGACTGCACAGCCATTCTCGGCGGTGCAGATAGACACTTAAGAAGCTACACCATCGTCTCTCGAGACGGACGGCTGCCGACGACGACGACTTTTAATCAGTGTGTATTTTTTATTCTGTGGTGGGTCTCTTGTAGACAGCATATATGTAGGTCTTGTTTTTTTATCCATTCAGCTACCTTGTGTATTTTGATTGGAGCAGATAAGTCATTTACATTTAAAGTGATTGATAGGTACATATATATTGCCATTTTATTCTTTTAACTATGTTCCTCTGTTCCACCACCTACCTCCTCCTCCTCCTTTTTAAAGCAGACCCTTTAACATTTCTTGTAATACTGGGTTGGTGGTAACAAACTCCTTTCACTTTTTCACACCTGGAAAGCTCTTTATTTCTTCTTCAATTTTAAACGATAGCCTTGCTGGGCAAAGTAGTCTTTGTTCTAGGTCTCTGCTTTTTGTCATTTTGAATATGTCATGCCAATCCCTCAGGCCAGAAATGTTTCTGTTGAGAAGTCAGTCTACAGTCTTACAGGAGATCACTTGTAGGTAACTGTCTTTCTCTTGCAGCTTTTAAGTTTCTCTCCTTGTCTTTAACCTTTTGCATTTTAATAATGATGTGTCTTGGTGTGGGCCTGTATGGGTCCATCTTGTTTTGGACTCCGCACTTTCTGGAATTTTGTGCCTTTTCCCTTTACCAGGTTAGGGAAGTTTGAGGTCATTATTTCTTCAAATAATTTCTCAATCCCTTGCTCTTTCCTCTTCTTCTTCTGGTACCACTATCATACAGATATTGTTATACTTCCTATTGTTCAAATATTCCTTAAACTATCCTCATTTTTAAAAATTCTTTTTCCTTTTTGCTGCTCTGATTGAGTGCATTTTTTTTCTACCTTGTTTTCCAAATTGCTTCATCCAAACTACTGTTTATTCCTTCCAGTGTATTTCTTATATCAGATATTGTATTCTTCACTTCTGATTGGTCCTTTCTTATGATTTCGGTGTCCTTTTTCATGCTGTTGAGCGTCCTTATAACCATTACTTTGAACTCTATATCTGACAAATTGCTTGCCTCAATATTTTTTCTAGAGATTTCTTCTGTTCTTTCATTTGTGGCCTGTTTCTTTGTCTCTCCATTTTGGCTGCCACTTTGTGTTTGTTTCTATGTATTAGATCTGCTATGACTCCTAGTCTTTGTGAGGTGACCTTAAATAGTAGTTTTCCTGTTGGGTCCAATGGTGCAGACTCCTTTATCACCTGAGCTGGGTACTTCAGGAATGTCTCTTATGTGGTTTATGTGAGCCCTCCTGTTGTGATTGCGTCTTGATTGCTATTGGCCTGTTCATGTGTGGGATCAGCCATTAGGCTGGCTGAGAGGCTCATCCCCAACCATGGAGTGCGACCTTCTGTGCAAGTACTGACCACACCAAATGGAGTTTGCCTCCGCAGTGGTTGGTGCCTGCAGAGATCTCCCTTTGGATATGCTGCTTGTGACACTTACTGGATCCTGCTCTGATGTTGTCTGAAGCTGGCCACTGGGTGTGTTGGTTCTAGACTTCTTAGGAGGTACTCTGGTGTAGGTCAGTGTAAGACACTGCCTGTGAGTGGCCCTCTGCAACCTATTTGAAGCTACAAGTGATCCACAGTTGGGACTGCATCTGCTGGGCCTGCATGTGCATGGGACTGACAAAACTGTGTGCCAAGGCCAGCTTTTACCAACACTGGGCCTGGGGACAGGTCAGCAAATATCCTGAGGCACCCTGATAAGATCTGCCTTCTCCTGCCTCTGACTGCTGACTCCCTGTTAGGCTCAGTTACTGATAGAGTCTCTGGCTGTACTCCTTAGCTGGGCATAAGCTCCACATGGTGGGGAAAGAGGAAATCCAGAGGGTGGAGCTAATTCTTTCCCCCTAGCTGATGCTACACACAGGGAGGGAGTCCTCCATCCAGGAAAGATGGCATCTGTGATATGGGAAAATGACTGAGCACAGAGATCATGGTGGCTGTCCCTTCAGCTCCCTCCCCATAGCCACAAATCGCAGGCTCTCCTCGTGTGACTCTACTTTGTTCCACCCTCCTGTAACAGAACCCCTGGGCTGCTCCGATTGAAACAGAACCCATGGGCTGTTTAGTTAGGGGCCCGATTGCCTGCCGCCAGAATCATAACTCTGAATGCCAGAGTTTGGTGAAAAGAAAAAGAATTGTTTATTTGCACATAGTCCTGCCTCCCCCTCCCAGACCTGGCCAGTCTTAGGAAAGTCAGAAACACCATTTCCCTACTTCCTAGGCACAGTTCAGCTTTACCAGTAGCTGCGAATCACTCAGTTCTGATTGGGGAGGTCCTTTCTGTGCTGTGGTGCCCTCCAGCTCTCAATGCAGGACCGCCTGGATTCTCAGCCTCCTTGCAAACTGCCTTCTTCCTGCAAACCGCATGGATCTCCTTTCCTCAAAGCAGCCTGGCAAGAGCCTCTTCTTAAAGCAGCCTGGAGATCCCTTCTCCAAGCCAGATGGAGGGAGCCCACAAGAGCCAGAGAGTGAGGGCGTGAGGGCCAGGGAGAGCCTGAGAGAGAGAGCCTCCTAGAGCCAGAGCCAGCCCAAAATGTCCTCAGCTGCTTCCCTGTCCCTCCCTGCCTCCTCTCTCCCCCTGCGTCCTCTCACACAGTGGGTGTTGCAAACAGCTCTGACCATTCACAGAACCCTACTTAGGCTCTGTCTGCTTCTTCCCTACCAGCCCACAGTCCAAGATCCCTTCCATCTTCCTGAGTCTTGGAAGTGAAGCAGATCTTTGTGCAGCAATGTTTCCAGCCACTAGCTCCAGGCATGCAAGGGCATCCTGAAAGCTGCTTCCTGCTCCCTATCTCGCAGCCGCAAACTCTGGGGTTTGTTTTTGGACTCCCCTGTTTCTGTAACACTCTTTCCACCAGAACCCAGGGCAAGTGGCTGCAAATGAAATTTTATGCGTCAGCCTTTTGGTAGTGTTCCTGTGTCTAGTGGACTCCTGTCTCTCCCTGGCAGACAGATGTTATGTGGACAACTCTTCCTGACTCTGGTGCTCTGGGCTAGGGAGCCCAGCTTGGGATTTAGACCACACACTTCTCAGGGTGAAACCCCACAGCTGAGATATCCCTCCAGAACCTCAGCCACCTCCCGTAGGAGCGGGGCCAGCCCTTTTTGCATCTCCACCCTTCCTACCAATTTTGTTGTGGATTCTTCTGTAAATTCTTGGTTATAAGACTTCTCTTTTGCTGGTCTTCCATTGGTCATTCAGCTTGCTTTTTTTTAAAGTAAGGTCTGTTGGCTCTGGCTGGTGTAGCTCAGTGGATTGAGTGCCAGCTTGCAAACCAAAAGGTTGCTAGTTCAGTTCCAAGTCAGGGCACGTGCCTGGGCTGCGGGCCAGGTCCCCGGTTGGAGGCATGCGAGAGGTAACTGATTGATGTTTCTCTCACACATCAATGTTTCTCTGTCTCTCTTTCTCTCTCCCTCCCTTCCCCTCTCTCTAAAAAATAAATAAGTAAAATCTTTTTTTTTAAGCATATATATATATATATATTAAAGTAAGGTCTACAAGGAGAAATTATGTAAAGTAAAATTCACCTGTTTTAGGTTTACCTAAACCATAACAGCAATCAAGTTGTAGCATTTCTCTTTTGCACATTTCTTTTTCCTTTTGCACTTTTGTAATTAATCTTCTTTCTTCTGCCCAACACCTGGCAATGTGATCTGATTTCTCTCCCTACAGTTTTCATTTCTCCAGATGTCATATAAATGAAATCAAACTGTATGTAGCAGTTTGTGTCTTGCTACTTTCTCTTGGCATAATGCTTTTGAGACTCATTCATGTTGTTCTATCTATGAATGATTCTCTCCTTTTTATTGCTCAGTAGTATTATGTTATTCTTTGTTTATTCATTCACCCAGTCATGGACATTTACCGTATTTCTAGATTTTGGCAATGCTGTATATATCCTTGTCAACATTTGGTAGAGATATTTAGCCATTCTAGCAGATTTTGAAATGGTATCTTATTGTGGTTTTACTTTGAGTTTCCCTGATGGCTAATAATGTTGAACATCTTTTTCACATGCTGATCTTTCATCCATATCTCTTTTTTGTTTTTTTATTACTGACGTGAGAATTCTTTACATATTCTCCATACAACTTCATCATCAGATGTGTTTTATGAATATTTTCTCTCACCCTGTAGCTTGTTTTTTTATTTTCTTAATAGTATCTTTTTGAGGAGCAAAGTTTTTCATTTTAATATAATACAATTTATAAATTATTCAGTGGTTTGTATCTTAGCTAAGATATCTTTGCTTAATCTTAAACTACAAAGATTGTTTCATGTGTTTTCTTCTAGAAGTTTTATGATTAAAGTTATGTGTATAAGTCATAATGTATATCATATTATATATAAATACAAATAAATTATTTGCTATAAAACAATGAATAAATATATCTATATATGTTGGCCTATAGTTTTGTGTTTTTTTTTCCTTGTAATATCTTCGTTTGGTTTTAATATTGGGATAATGGTGGCATCAAAGTATGAATTGTTGGTCTACTCATGAGCCTGTCAAAGGAATTGATATCTCTTACTATGAATCTGATACTATGTTTTATTTCTAATACTTTCACTTACTTTCTATCTTTGCTTAAATTCCTTATCTGCCTTTGTGTGTTGTTTTACACTAGATTTTTTAGCATATTTTTGTAGTTATTTGAAAATCTCTTTTAGTCCCAAAATCTGGTTCATCTCTAAGTTAATTTTCATTGATTGCTTTATCTATTTATAATGTTTTTTTGTTTGTTTGTTTCCTTGTTTGTTTGTTTGCCTTTTTGGGTGGAGGACTTTCTCTCAATGTTGGATATTGTATGCATTAGAAAAGAGACAAAGGTAAATAATATTTATATCCAAAATCAACAGGCCATTAATGTGAAGGTCATACAAATCTAGTCAGCAGTTGAACTGAGTTTGGTTTTTATTCCTTCAGTACATCACAAGCTTCATTTTCTACAGTAGTAAGCTGCCACCACTTTGTGTTTAGAGTGGAGCTTTGGGTTTTAGAGGGTTTTTCTCTGCGTTCTGCTCCATCCTCAACTTATGGTAGTCTTTGCAGGCCTTGCCACAGCATGAGGTCTCTCTCTATGCTGTTGCTTGACGCCCCAGCAATGGACTGTTGTTGTTTGTTACTTGGTGCTAGGCTTATAGTTGAGGCTGGGAGACCGGTCTCTGTTTGCTTAGTCCAGCTTCAGTCTTGAGCAAGCCCTGTATATCTGGGCCTTGGGCTTAGGACATTCTCAGCATTTCTCCTGTGCCACCCAGGTGGCGCTCTTGTCTCCTGACCTGCCTCCATTGTTTTCTTGGAAGCACCTAGTGGACTCCAATGGAAGAGTTTGCAAATGCATGCAGACTCCTCTTGTGCTTGGGATATGTAGCTATTCTAAATTTACATGCTGGCCTATACTTAACTTTTAAGAATTTGTTAAAATTTTCGCTGATTTGTTCTTCTTCGCTTACATTACAGCAATGCATTTCTACCATACTCTCTGCCAAAAAGGAAATGTGTCCTATTTCTCCTTGGAGGGTGTGTCACACTTTAGAATTTAGTTTACTTGGTTGTATTGTTATTTCAAATAGGTATCTGACGGGATCCAGAAAAGTTATGATTTTATATATTATTTGACTTTTTCTTAGTAGAGTGGGAACAACATTCTCTTGTGGCTTTTTGCATCCTAAGATGACATTTTATTAATATAAAATTATTTTTAGGTTTTTACCATATATAATGAAGTCAGTGAGACTAATGAGGCTGCCTGGATTAACTCCAAACATGTAGTCAGGGGAATGGATGACTATCATACGTTTATATTATTTTCAGCATACTATGAAATTTGAATTAAATAGTGGTACATTTATAGTGCCTCCATGGAAACCTTTTCAGGAAATCCAAGAGCAGAGTAGAACAAAGAGAAAAGTGTTTTTTTTTTCTTCTATTACAGTTATCCTACTTTTTACCCCATGGCTCTCCCCCCACCCTGCGCACCCCCTCTCCCACAGTCCATCCCCACCCCGTTACTCCGTTGTCCCTGTCCATGGGTCATTTATACTAGTTCCTTGACTAAACCCTTCCTCTTCTCTCCCCTTTCTCCCCTCTCCCCTCCAAAGAAAAGGTTTTAATGGAAAGGGAATGTTGGTAGGGGGAACAAAACAGGAAATGGTAAAAGAAAAGAGAGAAGATATGAATACATCAAAATGAACTTCATCTTTTTCTATCATTCCTTATTTGCTCTTTTAAATTTTTATTTTTATTTTTATCACTTTGCCTATTTTCTAGTTTTGCCTACAGCCAACCCTAATAAGTGCTTTGTATGCCATTTTATAGTAATAAGTCACTTCTTTTAATCATTCTATTAGGCTATTAAGAAATATTAAATGATAATATATGAATTGATATTATAGTGACTGAAAATGAAGAATATGCATTACTAACTGAGGAAATGAAAGAACAAGTGAAAATTTTAGAACCTCTTGGTACTTATTATGTGTTAAGAATAAATTTAGGAATAAATTATGTGCTACTTTCAGCTGTTAGTTTTGTGTCATTTCATTAGAAAATTTTTTTTTAAGATTTTATTTATTTACTTTTAGAGAGAGTGGGAGGGAGAGAAACATCAGCGTGTACTTGTCTCTTGTGTGCCCCCAACTGGGCACCTGACCTGCAACTCAGACATGTGCCCTGACTGGGAATCGAACCTGCGACCCTTTGATTCTCAGGCCAGCACTCGATCCACTGAGCCATACCAGCCAGGGCAGAAAGCCTTCTTTTCTTTAAGAAAAGTTCTTGACAAACATGCCATAAAAGTCAATAATTTTATTAATTTCAGTGAAGAAATTAAAGTTCAGCCAAATCAGTTCAGAGAATCAGTAGAAGCAAATGGAAGGATTTATGAGGAACAGAGAAAGTTAGAAGAAAGTTTTACCATTCACTTAGGTAAGTATTAATTTTTTTGCAGTCGTAATTTATTGTAACTTGTGAAACATTTCATGCTGCAAGAAAAATTCCTAGCATATGAGTAAAATATACTTATGCTATTTATAATTATCATTTATATCTTGCTCCAAGAAAGCCTAAAGATTGTTGGCTATAAGTTATCTGTTTTAAGCTTATGTGTTAATTTTTGCAAATAGAAAGATTAAATACTAATAGTTATTAAAATGGGAAATTGCAAGGCTCATTTTTAATCATCTGTAGCACAGATTTATATGAATTCTTGTCATAGAATTGTATCCTGTTATATTGGAGTTTCTGGGATTGTTGCCTGTACCCCCCAGGAGCTCAGTTGAAGACCATGCATAATCTGAGATTGCTGAGAGCAGACATGCTGGATTTCTGTAAGCACAAAAGAAATCACCGAAGTGGTGTGAAACTCCATCGACTCCAGACAGCTCTGTCTCTTTATTCCACATCTCTCTGTGGCCTGGTTTTACTAGTAGATAATCGAATCAATTCATACAGTGGTATTAAAAGAGGTAAGTTAACCCTATATATATTTATTTTATTAAATTTCTTCTTTACCATTTTTACAAAGAAATTAAATTATGGAAAATTTGGGGAAAAAATTTTCATCACCCCAGTTCAGATAGATCAAACAATAGCATACCCAGCCTCAGCTCTTTTAGATTTGTTTCATACTTGAGCGTGGGTGGGGTTCTTTAGAATATCTAATTTTTCTTTAAATGTTATTATATCATAAGTAATACTCTGACAGGGTCTTTGGTTCAAGGTACTGAAAGACAATCAGGATATAAATGCAATTTTCAATTTAGAAACAGATTCTGGCTCAGTGAATTTTAATTCATCCATTTGTCCTTTTCTGTTTTTTAAATAACCTATTTTTTTAATGTGCTAGGTAAAATTCATACCTTCCCTCATAGTGCAACTTAATTTTTAAGATTATTTAAAAATTTTTAAATATGTAAAGTGTTTTAAAATATATAACTTTTTAAAAGAAGCTTGAATAGAGTTTATTTGCTATCATAAATATAAGGACCTTTTTATATATTTTTGGGGTTGGGTTTTTTTCTTTTCTTTTTTTCCTTTATTTTTATTCTTGACACTTTTTTTAGCACTCTTTGCTACTGGATTATGATCAAAGTATCTTTTACTTAAAGAAGGCTTGGAATTACACTAAAGTTTCCTTGTCTATTAACTGTTTACTTTTTTGAGTGAGAGATTGTTTCTGATCAAAACAAAATAGCTGTAACCTAACTTCATAAGACATAATTTTTGAAAAGACAAGTATAAGAAGTCATACTTATAAATTTTATATTCTATTTTACCAGATCTCCTTGTCTGTGAGTAAATACTAAATATTTGATAGTTCACCTTTAAAATTTGTTAATGTTTTGGGCTCCTTAGATTTTGCCACAGTTTGCCAAGAATGCACTGACTTTCATTTTCCCCGAATTGAAGAGCAATTGGAAGTTGTCCAGCAGGTGGTACTTTATGCTAGAACCCAGCGCAGGAGCAAGTTGAAAGAATCACATGGTCAGTAAAACTAAAATTTTTTAAATTTCATTTTCAGTATGCTCTGTCCCTACACACTCTAATAGCATATGGGCCATCACTGAAATACAGAAAATTGTACTGGTGGAGAGGTGGAAGAAAGAAATTAAGAACAAAATTCAAGATCTTTAGGAGCTTAGATTATGTTCTTAATTCCCTTTTTTTGCATGACTTTGTTCAAGATCCTTACCAAAAACTGTTTTTAAATTTCAGTTATACAGTTATATTTGAAATAGACACTTAGGGGAATGTTGCTGACCTTTCAACCTAAGTTCTCTATCTAAAATGAACATAATTATTACTGCAGATGGCAATGAAGTCACAGAGTAAATAGGAGCATAAAATATACACTTTTTATATCTTTCACCCACTTCAGTAGCATGAAGTCAATTACAAGAATTGTTTTTGATTGTTCTTTTAAAAAATTGCTATGTCCAGAACTGTGTTCTGCTTTTTCTATATCTATTCACAATATGAACACCCTTTCTAACTAGGAAATTCACTGGAAAAGATTTTAAAGCTATGGAAAATGTGTATAGCATCTCTCTTCAGAAGATTTCTATGTATACATAGAAAGACTTAAGGGAAGGCATAGGTAAAAGAAAAAACTTTGATTCAAATTACAGAGTAATTCTGCATTTTTGACTAAATAATTTATCTTGGACATCATTACATGTCAGTACATAAAGAGCATCTTCATACCTTTTTACTGGTGCATAGTAGTCCATTGCAGGGTATCTCATTATTAATCATTGCCATATGGATAGGAATTTAATCTGTTCCAAAGTTTTTGCACATATAACAATAACATTGCACATATGACTATATCTATAGAATAGATTGCTAAAGAGAAATTTCTGATTAAAGGAAACATACATTTATAATTTTGATAGTGTTAGAAATCGCTCTCCATAGTGGCTCTATTGGTTTATAGTCACACTATAGGTAACTGTGGCTTTGCTGTGGCAGTATGTTTTATATATGACGGAGCCAGGCTGAGTACTAGGAAATCAATGTGGAATCATATCCTAACAGAGGATCATTCGGAAAATTTCACTGTGTCCTGTTACTCATCTACCCTCTTCTTCCTGCGTCTCATTCAGACTAGCAGTGATGCGATCAGTAACATTTTAATATTCTTAGTGGTGACTCAAACATGAAGATTGAGATCATGACAGGTGTGGGAGAAGGAGGATTCTAAGTATATTTGTGAATGATAGAAAGTGTGCAGTAAATGACAGGAAGTTTTTAAACCGCATACAGTTAAGGCAATGTGTGTACATCATGGTATTATTTTGTTCTTGTTCAAGCAGCTATTTTGTGGTTTAAGTGAGTCAGTGAAACAAGTAGGTTTGTAAAAGACAACTTTCTTAAAGGAACCAGCATGTTGTTGCAGAAGAGTTTTATGAAAATACTTTCTCCATCTTTTCCTTTTCTGTGCATGCCAGCATATTTGTTCTATATGTTTATATCCTGATACACAAGTACCTGTTTATTCCAAGACATGCGACTGTTTTCTTTACTATGTTTATATTAGCATATTTATATTCCTATAAAAACAATTTGGTTTTTTGTGTACATTTATACACATTTTTTTAAAAATGAAAAATAGCCATTTTCTTAATATTACAAGGTGCTACCATTAACACATGGCAAGGGAAATGGACTATGAACTGTCTCTTGTTTACTTAATAGGAATTCTGTTTGTTCATAACCCATATGAACAAGATTACAGTCCTTATTTATTTTTTGTTTTCTGTACTATGATCAAACATTTATTCAAAGCCTATCAATTACATGGTTCTATGTGAGAAACTATTTCATTAAATATGGATTCTAACAACACAGAGCCTTCTCTTTGTGCCTCTCTCTGCTTCTATTTATAAAATATATGCACTTATAAGATACAGTGTTATATATCAACTTATCAAAGTAGTCCTTAGATAAAAATATTAAGTTACTTTTATTCAGAACTTTCTTGAAACCATAATATTCCCTTAGTATTTGCAGTTTACTCATTTGAAGTTCTGACACTTTTCAAGTGATTTTCTGATGCTGAAGGCTATTCCAAATAGTTTTGTATTGGAAAAATATGCAGTTTCTTAAAGAGAGATACTTTGAATGCTAATATTGGCTGCATTTTTTTTGAGTTCTGATAGAGCTCTTATAAGATTTATATGTATCTTCTAATTAAATCTGTGTGTAAAATAATTAGTATTCAATTGTAATAATGTGTGGTCAATTGTGATGTAGCTTTTTCTACCAACACTTATCCTTTTAATTAATATGCCTTCTACAAAGAACAACTATTAACTATCTGAAAAAAATGCTCCATTTGAAACAGTTTTATATATCTGTTTGAAATAAATTGTATATAATTTTAGATAAGAAGTAACAGTGATTCCTGGTGCTACTAACCATTTGTTTGTAGTTCTGAACAAGTTATATCAAAAAGAGGGACTCAGATTCTAAAAGTAACGGTGGCCACATGACACCTATCTAATGAAGTTATTTTATATGTTGTTAACGTAGGGCCTTGAACCTCTTAGATGAAAAATGGGGTATTGGCAAGTCTAATGTGGTTAAGATACTAGGATTTGGAATCTGTCTATGAAGTTTCAAGACCTGGTTCCACCACTTACCTGTGCACTTTTGGTTAATTACATTATTTAAGCTTCTGTTTCCTCATATGTAAATGAAGTAGTAAAAATACCTCATAAGGTTGTGGTTATAGGCATTGTGGTTATAGGCATTTTGTAAGAATTAAATGAGGCCATCCATGTAAAGCATACATCAGAATGCCTGGCACCTAGAGATTCTCAGTTAATGTTTGCTTTTATGATTGCTTCAGGAGGAGTAGCAGTGATGTGTTGTCATGTGTTGTGATGTTCTTTCATGTTGCATTATCTTATGCATAGATTCTGGAAACCAAAATGGAGAAAATGATGATAAGACTAAAAGTGCTGATAGAAACTATTTAAATATTTTACCTGGTAAGTATTATTTTAAATTGCAATTTTCTTATAATCATATGCATTGAAATCAGATTTGAAACATAATTTCTTATGGCGTAGTTTTTAAAAAGTTTGTCAGTGAATCACTTTGAAACGTTGCATATATGTAATAAACTTTCACAGATGTTCTGCAATTGAAATTTGTTACTAGTACTGACTTTTCTAGATCCATACAAGCAAACTTGCTCAAGCAGTTGCATACCTTTTATTGTTATTTGCTATTTCAGATTTCCTCTTTTGTACATTGTTTCTTTGTTTCTTAAATAAACCAAGAAGTAGTTTTTACTCTGAAATATAAACAATGGTATGTGGAGATATAAACAGCTGAACTTGTAGAAAGAACATAGATCATCTAACTTAGAATCTTTCTTATTTCCATTTCCCCATCAATTTTTTTTACTATTTCTTTAATTTCCTTATTACTCTTTTTTTTTTTTTTTTTAATTTTACTTTTATTGTTTTTCTGTCATTGCTAGCCCCCACCCAGCCCACTCCTTCTCCCACGGTCCATTCCGACCCCGTTGTCCATGTTCATGTGTTATTTATATTAGTTCCTTTGCTAAACCCTTCCCCTACTTCCCCCCTTCCCTCCCTCCCCCCTCCCCCCTAATAACTGTTCTCTGTTTCTTCTTCAATTTTGTTCATTTATTTCTGTTGTTCATTAGTCTCCTGTATTGGGTGATATCATATGGTATTTGTTTTTCCTTGCCTGGCTTATTTCACTAAGCATAATTCTCTCTGGTTCCATCCATGTTGTTGCTAATGGCAGTGGTTCCTTCTTTCTTTCTGCTACCACAGTTTTTTAATCCACTCATCTACAGATGGGCATTTAGGCTGTTTCCAGCACTTGGCTATTGTAAATAGTGCTGCTATGAACATAGGGGTGCATAAGTTCTTTTGAATTAGGGTTTCAGGATTCTTCGGGTATAATCCTAGTAGTGGAATCGCTGGTTCAAAAGACAGTTCCATTTTTAGTTTTTTGAGGAAATTCCATATTGTTTTCCATAGTGGCTGCACCAGTTTTATTTCTCTTGGATATATATCATAGTATATAAACTGGAAATTCGGCCTGTGTCCTCTCCCAGATTGAATTCACTCTGATGATCCTTAATAGTGTCTGTGTGACAGGGCATGCATGACAAGGAAGGCCTATTGTTTTACTCTTAAGTGTAAAGTCTTTTAAACTAAATGGTAAATTTTGCAGTTTCATAAATAACCGAGATTTTTTTCTTCATATTTCCTTGCCCATAGTTTCTACATGTAGGTCACATTTCATTTAATCTAAGCAAATAGCATAACTATTTCTGGTATTATCTTGTCAGTCCCAGTCAGTTAGCTTGTGGTCATAGCTTCCAAATTTCCTTCCACCTTCAGATATCCTACCTTAGTGGATAATGTTAGAGGCAGGATTGCATCACCACATGCTGTTTCCTTCACTTTGTGCAACAGGAAACTGTCCTCCTCTCCATCTAAAAATACCTTCATTGAGGCAAGATTCATTGTATTTCTCTTCATAGATCCATAATTTAAGTCATCCATATTTTGTGGCTTTCTTAACATGTGCCAATCTTATTATCTATTCCTGAAGTACCGGTGTCTTTTTTTTTTTTTTTAACTCCTTATTGCTATATTTATTTACTTCCTTGTTCCTTTTTGGATAAAGCCTTTAGGTTAGTATGTTGTTATCACCACCAGATCAGGAAGATACATCACAAGTCTACATTAAACTAAGGGGTATTAAACTATTCAGTTAGAAATGCTGATAACATCTCAATTTCCATTTACTTAAAGGATACCTACACAGAAAGTAAATAGGAGAGAGAAAGGATCCAAACCACAAATGCTTTAAAATTTTTAAGTTGCAAAGAAAAACAATTTTATTTCTATAACTTTTAACCAGTTTTGCTTTATCGTTATCTAAGTATTTACAGTTTATATCATCTAATTCTTACCACTACTTTATAAGGAAAGCAGTAGGCATTATTTTTTTCCATTTCATGTGCGAAGTACAGAGGATCTATAAGTTGAATTAATTTACCCAAGGTCACTCAGCCAATAAGTACTAGAGACCAGGTCTTCTTAACGCCCAATCTAGTCCCTTTTCTACTCTAGTATATTACTTTGATTACTACTGCCAGCTCCATGATCTCCATTTTACAAATGGGTAAAATGAAGCTCAGAGACAAGTCATCTAAGGTCAAATGAAGCTGTGCCAGTTTGGAGATTAGGAGCACCTGACTTGTTCACTAAGTCATCTGCGTCACTGCTGGACCATAGCCCATATTTAATGCTACACCTTCTATCACCTAAATTATCAGTAGGAGTTTAGGGGGTAACATACTTCATTGGACGCAGAAGGATATTATCTCAGAGGGAGTACCAGGTCTCTGATAAGCTGTCTGTGTCTTTCATTGCCTTCCAAGAAATTGTAACCAAACTATCAATATGTTTCATCAATTTTTTTTTTACTTTTTATTTGACTAGTTATTTAGATACCTTCGTCATTGTCTTTCCTTTAATATTTTTCTGCTTATCTAATTCTTTTATCTTAGGGGAAAAAAAGACCTTTCCTAGAGCCTGTCAGCAGCATCTATGGGTATAGCTTATGTACACTGGTAGCTAGAAATGGTTAAACATTGTGCTGAAGTACATTAATTACTTTTAACTATATTATATGTTTATAAGTAAATACCAGTAAAATCCTAAGATAATGACTTTGACGCCAAGGTAGGAAGAATTTGTGAGGGCAGGCACTAGTGATAGAAAAGTATTTCTTAGAAGAGCTAAGTTTTTCTAGAAGGACATATCAGAATTTCCAGGGACCAATGTGTATTTTTAAAAACATTCTTTATATGTTTTTATATTTTATTTATTTATATTGATGGAAACTGCAGAATATAATAGCTGATATAGCTATTGTGGCTACATAGAAAGCATGGATTTTAAGGTTCAATAACTATTGTTCTAACATTCAGTTTAAAATATATGTTCATTCATTTATTCAACAAATATTTATTGACTACGTTCTATGAACAAGGTACTGTTCTATGTGTTAGAGATGGAACATTAAACAAGACAGACAAAATTCCTGTAGTTATGGAGGGTAAACAATGGTCTCTTTAAAATAATCTCACAAATAATAAAAGAATTTCAGTGCTGAGAATAAAACAGAACAATATGAAATAAAGTAAGTGAGTGGTGAGCGAGTCCTCCAGCAGTTGGGATAGTCAGGAAGACCTCTCTGAGGAGGCGACCTTTGATCTGAGATGTGATTAATGGAAAGTCAGCCGTACAGGAATCTTAGTGCAGCCTTATGTGAAGCAGCCTTGAATTGGGAACAAGCTCTGCATGTTTGCAGAACTGAACAATAGCCCATGTGGCTGAGCAGGAAGAGAGAGGTTGAGACAAGAGGATGTCAGATGGGCAATTTCCAGATCATACAGGCCTTGCAGACCACAGTAAAAAGTTTGGACTTTTTTATGAATGTGGTGTATGCATGTTGGATGATTTTAAGTAAGGGAGTGATATTATTTGATTTATATATAAGTCATTTTGCTTGCAATGTGGGAATGGTTTGTAGGTCAGCAATAATGGGAGCAGGGAGATTAAGAGCCTGTTGCAGAAGCTATGTGAGAGATGCTGATAGCATGAACTAGGATGACAGCAATAAAAATGAACCTCTCAGATTTGAGATATTTGTAGGAGATATTGTAGAAAATAGTTGGTGGTGATTTGGTTGGATTTGGTATTGGGAAGAGGCATTGAGAGAAAAAAAGTAATGAAGGACAACTTCTATGTTTCTGTCCTGAGCAAATAACTGGACAGAAATTGAACCAATAAATTGAGATGGAGAAGAGAAGATTTAGGGTGTGGGGGTGACAGGTAATCAAGTAACATGTTTTTACATATTAAATTTAAGTTAAATAGGACATTTTGAACATTTACATCAACATAGAGATGATGAAGACTCATTTGATTTACTTACTAGTTGGTGGTCACTTCATACCAATTTATGAACCTAATGCAAAATTGGCGGTTGCCTCTTTTTTCACCACCACCTTTTCTAAGAATTTAGAAGCAATACTCATATTTGCTTCCTCAGCCCAACATAAGTCGCTGATATACTTCTACTAGTTTAAAACATTGATTGCCCATTACAATTATTTATACTTCCATTGAGGACAGTTATTTATCTATTCAATAATCATGATTGTCTTTCACAGGAGAATTTTACATTACACGGCATTCTAATCTCTCAGAAATCCATGTTGCTTTCCATCTTTGTGTGGATGACAATGTGAAATCTGGAAACATCACTGCTCGTGACCCTGCCATTATGGGACTCCGAAACATACTCAAGGTTTGCTGTACCCATGACATCACGACAATAAGTATTCCTCTCTTGCTGGTGCATGATATGTCAGAGGTGAGCATATAGGAAAATGCCATGATTTTATGAATATGTTAACCCTTCATATTGTATAATAATAATCACTTCACATTTTAAAAGCACTTTTTTTTTTTTTACTAATAGACCTTTGTATTCATTTCTGATTAATAGAATTAAGTGGCATATAATACAAAATAGTGAATACTTCTTAACCATTTACTTTTAGAGAACTATAGCATTATTCTATAGAAGGTAAATAAGAAAATCAAAACTTAGCTTTGGATAAGGCATATGTTCCTACTCTTCTCCCTTTCTCCCCCCTCCTTCTATTTCTTCTCCATTTTTTTCTTAAGTAGCATGAGCTTTGCCTCCACATTTATATTTGGCTTTGGTTAACATTGAAATTGGTTTGCATTTTCTGAGTCTGCATTAATAGGTGAGGAAAGGAGATGCTAGATGACAGGGAGAAGACAGCTTCATTTCAACATTTTGTCAAGGATGCTCTTTGGATAATACAAATATTGACTTCTAAAATCAAAATGTGGTGTAATGTGTTTATTAGGTACTTACTTTATTTTGTATTTTTAAAAAATCTCTTCCCATGACTATTTGCTTTTTCTCGTGCTTTTTTCTCTCACCCACTTAAAAACTGTCTAGAGGGGCTAAATTGTGAAAATAATACAAGGACTAAACATTCAACTTCCAATAGCCTGGAGGAACAAAGCAGACTCAAAACAAATGGATACAGGCAAGTCCTTCTGGGAGAGCCAGGCATCAACCTGGTGATGAAGAGCCCATATCAGCAGCTTGGTGCCTGCCTGTCTTGAGGTGGCATTTTTTTAATTGAATTTATTGGGGAGACACTGGTTAACAAAATTATACAGGTTTCAGGTGCACAGTTCTACACCACATCATCTGTACACTGTATTGTGTGTTCACCACCCCAAATCAAGTCACTGTCCATCGCCATTTATCACCCCTATACCCTCCTTCACCTCCTCCGGGTAGTCACCACACTGTTGTACATATACATGAATTTTCTCTTTTTTTTTTCCCCTCAATCCCTCTACCCCCATACCCAGCCCCTACCCTCAACAGCTGTCAGCCTGCTCTCCATCTATGAGTCTGTCTCTGTTTCCCTTGTTAGTTAATTTTGTTCATTATATTCTGATATGAGGAAAATCATATGGTACTTAGCTTTCTCTGACTGGCTGATTTCTCTTAGCATAATGCTTTCTAATTCCATACATTGCTTGTTGCAAAGGGTAAAACTTTCTTCTTTTTGTGGCCAAGTAATATTCCGTTATGTAAATGTACCACAACTTTTTTATCCACTCATCTACTGATGGACACTTGGTGTGCTTCCAAATCTTGGCTATTGTAAATAGCACTGCAGTGAACATAGGTGTGCATATATTCTTTCAAATTAGTGTTTCGGATTTCTCCGGATAAATACCCAGAAGTGGAATTGCTAGGTCATAAGACAGTTCCATTTTTTATTTTTAGAGGAAATTCCATATTGTTTTCCACAGTGGCTGCCCCATTCTACATTCCCACCAACAGTCGTCCATTGATTTATTGATGATAGTCATTCTGACAAGTGTCAGCTGATATCTTACTGTGGTTTTAATTTGTATTTCTCTGATAATTAGTGACATTGAGCATCTTTTCATGTCTATTGGCCATCTGCATATCTTCTTTGGACAAGTGTCTTTTAAGGTACTTTGCCCATTTTTTAATTGGATTGTTTGTTTTTCTGGTGTGTTGAGTTTCTTTAGAAATTTTGGGTATTAACTTCATATCAGATGTATTGGTGAATATGTTCTCCCATTCAGTGGGTTGTCTTTTCATTTTGCTGATGGTTTCCTTTGCACTTTTTAATTTGATGTAGTCCCAGTTGTTTATTTTTGTTGTTGTTGTTGTTGTCTCCCTTGCCCAAAGAGATACATCAGAAAAAATATGACTACGAGAAACATCTGAGATTTTATTGCCTATGTTTTCTTCTAGGATTTTCAGTCTAACATTTAGGTCTTCAGTCCATTTGGAGTTTATTCTTATGTATGGTGTAAGAAGGTGTCTAGTTTTGTTTTATTTATTTATTTTTGCACTTATCTGTCCTATGTTCCCAATATGAATGGATTCTCTTTACCCCATTGCATGTTTTTGCCTCCTTTGTCAAATATTAATTGACTGTAAAGATGTGGGTTTATTTCTGGGCTCTCTATTTAGTTCTGTTGATCTATATGTCTGTTTTTATACCAGTACCATGCTGTTTTGATTACTATGGCCTTGTAGTATAGTTTGATATCAGGTAATGTGATTCTTCCAACTTTGTTCTTCTTTCTCAAGATAACTGTTGCTCTTGGAGGTCATTTATGGTTCCATATTTTTGTAGTATTCTAATTCTATGAGATATGCCATTGGTATCTTGATAGGAATTACATTGAATCTGTAGATTGCTTTGGGTAGAATGGCCATTTTAATGATGTTAATTTTTCCTATCCATGAACACAGTATATGCTTCAACTTATTGGTATCTTCTTCAGTGTCTTATAATTTTTTGAGTACAGGTTGTTTCACATCCGTGGTTAAATTTATTCTGAGGTATTATTCTTTTTGAAGCAATTGTGAATGAGATTGCTTTCTTAGTTTCCCTTTCTGATAGTTCATTATTGGTGTATAAACACGCAACTGATTTCTGGATATTTATTTTGTATTGTGCTACGTTACTAAATTCATTTATCAGTTCTAGTTTTTTGGTGGAATCTTTAGAATTCTTTTTATGGGAGGTGAGGGGCAGAAACCAAAAACAAATGGAATTATCTTCTGGAGAGTTGGCCCCTTGTAGTACAGGCTTCCCCAGCTGTGTGAGTGTTCTAGGAACCCATCTGTATCAGTTCACCAGCTAGAGATGTTGTGAGAGGCTGTGTTTGGCTTCGGTTAATTTTTTTGTAAAGATTCTTTCAACGCATTTGCCCTTTTCATGATGACTGATTTATGAGCACACCTGCCCACACTGCACTGAGTGTTCAGCAGTGTTGACCAAAAATGGCATGACCCCTTTGCTCCATCCTTCCGTTTCACCTGATATCAATCATAGTGACTTTTTATTGTTTGTTTCCCTGGATAAAAATAGTCCTCAATGCAAAACATTTTGCTGATGTGGAAGAGGGCATCAAAGTCTATGAGTTCAAAAACTGTTTTGAACTGTGGGAAAAAAGTCTCAGTAGTGTGTTGCATCAAATGGAGAGTGCTTTGAAAATGACTAAAGTTTAAACATGTAAAAGTAAATACACAATTTTTTATAAATACAATTTCTTTTTGGGTCTCCCCTCATATACAGTGTCATGTCATCTGCAAATAATGACAGTTTTACTTCCTTTCCAGTGTGGATGCCATTTATTTCTTCTTGTCTGATTGCTGTGGCCAGGACTTACAGTACTATGTTGAATAAGAGTGGTGAAAGTGGACATCCCTGTCTCGTTCCCAGTTTTAAGAGGAATGCTTATAGTTTTTGCCCATTGATGTTGACTGTGGCTTTGTAATATATGGCCTTTATTATGTTGAGATATGTTCTCTCTATTCCCACTTTGCCGAGAGTTTTTATCATGAATGGGTACTGGATTTTACCAATTGCTTTTTCTGCATCTGTTGGTATGATCAATGGGTTTTCATCCTTCATTTTGTTTATGTGGTGTATCACGTTGATTGAGTTGTGGATATTGTACCAACCTTGCATCACTGGAATAAATCCCACTTAATCATGATGTATGATTTTTTTTAATGTATTGCTGGATCCAGTTTGCTAATACTTTGTTGAGGATTTTAGCATCTGTATTCATCGGGGATATTGACCTATAATTTTATTTTTTTGTAGTGTCTTTATCTTGTTTTGGGATTCAGATAATGTTGGCTTTGGAGTGTTCCCACCCCTTGAATTTTTTAAAAATAATTTGAGAAGAGTAGGTGTTCTTTGAACATTTGGTAAAATTTACCTGTGAAGCTGTCTGGTCCAAGACTCTTTGTTTGTTGGGAGTTTTTTGATTACTGCTTCAATTTCATTAGTGGTAGACTTAGTTTTTATTTTTTTAAGGAAATTGGATAGCTGGTAAGTGCATATTGTAAATGTCAGGAAGAAAATTTGATTGTTGAATATTAAAATTTATTTACAAAAATAAAAGATGTGTGTTCATGCTATATGGTGAAGTGCAGTGTAAAAAAATTTTAGATTGTTTTTTATAGTGACTGAGTCTCCACTTAGCCTGATTATGAGGCCTCATTTTAAATGCAATCTCTATGGAAACACACTTACACAAATCAATGCCATATAATACAAGGTGATTTTAAATGGTTTTCCACTTATAGTCCATTTGTACTTTCACCAGACACATCATTTTGATTATGAGAATTTTGGCTACATCCTGAAAGCTGCCCCATACTTCCTAATCTCTCATTCCGTTCACTTCTATAGGCTCAGTCATACCTAATATGGTATCAGGGAAGATTGACATAAACATGTTCTTTTCCTCCCCACTGTAGCTTTATAAAGTCTTAGTTCCATCATGAATTTTTAGCCATTGTTAAGTTATCATCACTTACTAGTCCATCTATAAAAGTGTCTTTGGGGAGTACAAAGACAGTTTGTGATGAATTCCAGTCACAAGTAAATCCAAACATTCCTGCAGCTGGACTCCTGGTTAACCAGTTTATAAAAATGGTCATATGTAGGTGGGAAACAACCTCAAAAACAGTGTTTCCAAAAGTCACTAGGTTCGGATTTACTTCCAGACATCTGATACCACCAGCATTCCTTCTCCCACAAGGTTACAAAAGTTACATGTTTTAAATTGGAACAGCCAGCTGCAGAACATTAAGTTTGTTTCAAAGTGTCCATTTTAATTCACAGAAGTATATTGAGCCATGATCTTACCATTTGTTGTATTTAAACATCTGTTCAGGTCAAGAAGTTTATTCTATAAACTCAGACAACACTATACAGGATATAGCGGTAATATTTGTCTTAGGTTTCCTCAAGGATCCCAAAGCATTTTCAGGTGTTGTTTTCTTCCTCTAACAAACACATTGCTAAACACTAGTTAATCACATTTTATTGTGTGTGTGGTGATAGTGTCTAGAACAGTCAATATCCATCGATGAAAAGAGAGTGTCTAGAACAGTCAATATCCAACGATGAAAAGAGCTGTAGAAATTAATTGCAGGATTTTTTTAACAAAGGAAAGGAAACCATAATCTTATCAACAAGAAGAAAGATATACTGATATTACTAGTTTTATCTGTACAGATCTTTATGGTTTGAAGATACTATTATACTGGAGTCCATCTAACCTGATAAATGTGGAATGAATCTGCACATCAACAGTCTTGCTTTCCTGACTCACTTTTATTTTTACTATTGTTGAATAATTTGAGAGTTAGGGAATTTTAGTTGTTAAAATTGTGGTTGGTGATATTGTTTGTTTTTAACTTTTTATTACAGTATAATACACATATACACAATACATATATCATAAATATATATCTCAAATTTTCACAAACTAAACACCAATGCAACCAAAACCCAGATCATTTAACAGAATATTACCAGCAACCCAGAACCCACCCCTGTGCTCCCTAACAGTCACATAAACCACAGTCCCTCCAAAAGGGTTACCACATTTTTCACTTTGAAAAACATAGATTAGTTACATGTGTTTATGTATTTTGTATAAGTGGAATGAATCATATAGTACATTCTCCTATATCTGACTTCTTTCACTTAATATTTTGTTTGTGAAATTCATTTATATTACTGCTTATGGTTGTAGACTTCATTCTCATTGTTATATATCATTCCATTGTGTGACTAAACCACAATTATTTAGCCATTTTACTATTTATGGACATTTGGGTAGTCTCCAGGTTTTGATTATTATGATGAATGTTGCCATAAACATTCTAATACATACATGTTGACGTTTCTGTTGGGTATATACTTAGGGATAGAATTGTTAGGTGTCAGGGTGTGCATATATTTCACTTTGGTAGATACAGCCATATACTTTCCCAAAGGAGTTGTGCTTACACTGTTGTTTTTTAATGTGAAAAATGCGAGAGCTGGACTAGTTCTCACCTTCTGATAATGGCTATGAAATTAATTAATACAGATACTTCAGATACCTCAGAAGCACATACTTGAGAGTAAAGAATAGTCTTACAGTTACCTTCATGGACACATAAACTCAGAAGGTAATTCTGATATCTCACTTCCAAGACATACAATAAAGACCTGAAAGTATAAACCATCTAAATCTTAATTACCTCTGCAGTTTAGTCTTAACCCTAATCAGAAGATTCAAGTAGTCAAAGTATGACTGTTAACTATAGATAGATGATACTCTCTGCAATTATAATCAGAATTGACATTTTAATTTCACAGATTTAGAATTCTTTGTATTCAGTTCCCACTTAATCATGTATAGTATAGCCATAGTGTTACCTAACAAAAACCAAGGTTCAGCTGCCTTTCACCACAAAAAGCCAAACTCACAAGGCAGGTGTTGGTGTAAAAAGGAAAGAAGTTTATTCAGGTGCCACACAACCTGGGAGAATGGTGGACTCCTGTCTCAAAGACCATTTCAATCTTTCTGCTCAAGCCTGCATTCTGATAGGGAGAGGGAGAGGAGGGCTCTTTTCCTATCCAGTTATCTTCCTAGCTTTCGGTGGGCTCGGTCTAAGAACCTCCCCCTGCCGCCATGTTGGCTAATGGGCGGAGACTCCCCTAATGCATGACTGACTGTTTTATGTTAACAGTAGGGCCCAGTTTTCTGCCTTACTTTCAAAATCTGAAGTGTTTCACATGATCTGTTGAGCTTTCACAATGGGTTTCTTTCACAGTGTGTTCTCATAGTTGTGGTAGTAAGGTTTCACTTTGCCATTCCTTAGAACTCATGATCCAAAATTTCCTATACTGTTACCTGACCCACTATGTTGTCTACCCCATCTACTAAGTAATATATACTAAGATTTGTCTCCAGAATAAAGCTCCTTATGAGACTGCAGGCCACATCCCGTGATGACAACCAATAAATTATGTCTTTTCATGGCCTTACAGACTTCTAAAGCTTACTGTTTACTTTTTCCAGGTACTCAAAGCCATTCTTTCTGGTACTGGTTTTAATCAGAGAAAAAAATGCAAAGATACTAGGGATCAAGTCTTTGTGTAGACAAATGGGAGGTGCAGAAACATTATATATGTGCAGATGTATATGCATGTAACATTTCCTTTCAGATTCATGTGCTGCTGAGCAGAATTAAATTAAATGGAATATGAGAATTAATGTCATCTAAAAATTAAATGTCTGTTACTTCAAAGATAGCCTGGGATCCTGTCATGAATTGGTATTTTGCTGTGTTCTGTATATAACACTGATGAAACTTTGCATTAATTCGCACCATTCTGAAGCGTGTAGTTCTTAATTTCCTCTCATAGATATTTGCTGTAGCCCATGCTATTAACTACATATTTACAAATAGCAAGAAAGCATGGTATTAATGAATAAAAGGCGATTATCTTTGGAGAATGGAGACATTGAAAGAACTTCATTATTTTTTCCCATCTACTTTCAGTCAGATCTTTAGAACCATCCCTCATCTATACTTGTGCTTCAGTCTTCCATGATTATCATTATTATTCTTATTTTTAAATATGGGAGTAAAATATCCTATATATTGGTGTTCAAAGCTAGCCCTACGGAAGCTCTGTGCTTACAATTCACGTTAGTTATACTCATGTGAGTAGTGATACTTAGGTTTGACGTTGGCCTGAAATAATTCAGAGGCTAATTGTAAATGTCAGTAAGTTATAAATTATAAGACAAGTTACTGTCAGATAATGCTTTGTTATATAATAAAATGAGTACCTTATTTATAATAGTATAAGTAGCAATGATTCCTTGATTCTGATTATTTTCATGGTATTTTGAAAAATGGTGTGTTTTACAGTAATATTTTAAGGTGATGCAAATATTCAGTTATAGTTTAGTATTTGTTCCTATATAAGATCTTTGAATAAAATGTTTAATATAAGTGAAAGATAAATAAGCCTGTAAGGACATGAAACAACATGATTGAAAACCAGCAGAAACAACCAAACATATAAACAGATACACAAAGATTTGAGGCACTGGTATTCTGAGACACAAACCATGACGTAGTTGACAACTGCCTTTAAGGAACTTGAAGACAAGCTTAAAATGTCTTCAACTAAAAAGATGCTATGAAAAATGACCTAGGAACTACAGAACTGAGCTTTTTGGTTGTCGAAAGACATTTTAAAAGACCTAAATAATTGGAGACATATACTGTGTTCGTGGGTTGGAAAGCTCAATACTGTTAAGATTCCAGTTCTCCTCAAAGTAATCTATATAGACTTAAATTTTCACCAAATTCTTATAAGGCAATTTGAAGGTATTAACAAGGTGATTCTAAAATTTATATGAAATGCGTAGAACCTAAAACAGCCAAAACAATTTTGAAAAAGAACAAAGTTGGGGAACAAACACCAATTGATTTCAAAACTTACTATGAAGCTACAGTAACCAGTACAGTGTGACATTGGCTAAAGAATTGGCTATGGATCAAAGGAACAGCCTAGAAAATCCACAAATAAATCCATGCATATATGATCATTTGATTTCCAGCAAATATGCCAAGACAGTTCACTAGGAGAAGGGATAGTGTTTTCAACCACTAGTGTTGGAAGAATTGGATATTGATATAAAAAATGTAAGCTTGACTTCTACCTCACGTCATACATAAACATCAACTTCAAATGGATCGTAGACCTAAACCATAAAAGCTAATACTATAAAACTTCTAGAGGAAAACATAGAAGAAAACCTTGATGACATCAGGTTAAGCAAAAATTTGTGAGGACACAAAAGACATAAGCCATAAAAGAAAAACAAGAAATTGTATTTAATTAAAAATTAAAGCCTTTGTTCATCAGAAGATACTGTTAAGAAAATGAAAATGCAGGTCTCAGACTGTCCCGTGACCTTTGGTGAATCACTGTATCTTTCTCGGTGTCTTTTTGTTTTTTTTAATTTATAAAGGTTTGTAAAATTCCATGAAAGCACAAGATATTATTAGTGTAGTTTTAAGAGCTATCAGCATTTTTTCTTAGCTGTAGGTAGATATTTCTTAGTCTCCTCGCTCTCTCTCTCTTTACATGTTTTTTTAAACTGGGGAGGAACAGGCCCGAAGACAAAACCTTTTACCACCATGCATGTGTGTACTCCCGTAAGGCACTGTTCCTCTGTGTGAACTTTGAAGCTTTAGACATCAGAAAATTCCACTAGTCATTTTTTAAGTTTCCAGAACTTTGCAAAAGAGGATCTTTTACTTTTTAGCCCTCTCAGCAACTAGACCCCTTTTACTTAGTTTCCTATCTGTCTTTTCCTACAGAGAAAGTCACTTTTTTTAACATTTCTGTAAGTAAAACAACGATTCACTCAACCTTAATTTTTGAGCATCTACATACTCAGTATTATAGAAGTTACTGTAAAGGTAATAAAGATGAATAAAAAGTGGTCCATGCCCTTAGAGAGCACACAGCTTAAGAAAAGATAAATCTCATTTCCCTACCTATCCTTCCTGTACACACACACACACACACACACACGCTAAAATGTAATTGTTGAGATTAAAGAAAAACAAGTACTTTTGGAGTTCAGAGGGTAGTGACACCATTCGTATCTGGGGGAATAGTTTATGAAGGAGAAGGAAGTTAAGTTGGACATTGGAGAATGAAGATCAGATTTCAACAGATGGAAATAGCAGGAAGGGCATTCTAGGCAGAAGAAATGGCTTAGGCAGAGTGGGAGGAAGTGATGTGGGTGACAGGTATTGCAGATCACGTTCAGGCAAAGGTGGACACACATGCTTGAGTGAAAGCATTTTTTAATGTAGAAGTCTGGAAGCTGTGGTAGTTTTAGTTTCAATGGAAATAGCCTTGAATACTAAAAGAAAGTTTTAGATATTATTCATAAGACAATAGGAAACAACTATAAGTTATTAAATGAATATAATAGTTACAAATGTACTTAAGTTAAATTAGTCAACCAGTGGTTTCAGGGTGGGGAATATTGGAGTCCAGGAAACTAGATAGGAAGCCATAGCAATAAGTAGCCATGAGATCCCAAGATCTTCAGAATTTGGTGAAGAACTAAAACAGACACATCGGCCCCCAAGAGGGGTCGGCAAGTTTCATGGAGAAGGGAATGGTCACTAGTATGAATTATGTCAGAAAGATCAATTAGAATAAAATTGAGAAACAGTTTGGTAATTAATAATCATTGAATTATAACCCAACATCTAAAGAAAAGATCCCTGAGCCAATACTGATTACACAGATGATTAAATGAATGAACGAGAATAAACAAATCTCCCATATAGAAGAATTTCAAATTTATGTACTTTTTTTTTTTTTAAGTCAGTTTTAAATTTTTATTGGCTGATAAAGAGCTGCCACACTTTCTTCCATCTTATGCTATTTCTGAATTTAATTTGCAAAGAGAAGCAGAGACCAAAAATAAAATTTGTACAAGTGGGGGGGTGGCGGTGCTTATGGTTAGGGGGGAAAAAATCTCAGAAAAATTTTCTTTGTGCATCATATTTTAAAATATAGTTTTGTTTTCCATTTAGGAACTGTGGAAAAACACCTTTTTAAAATGTCTGTAGAAGGATGTCTCATTTTGCAATGTGTGCTCTTCCAGATTCTTTGGGTTGCAGATGTTGAGAGGCATTCTGTGTTCCCATTTCCTGTGTCTGAGGCCAGTGCCTACCATTATTCAGCTTTCTGACATCTTATCAAGAATTAGCAGAGGGGCAAGAATTGCCCGATTTGTTTCTACAATGCAGCCGTTTAACACCATCTCATCCAAAATGATGTATACTTTATCCAAATTAAACATTATATCTAATTCACTCACTCGGCTGAAGTCCTCATCTAAAACTTCCACAAAGTTATGAATAAATTCATAAATCGCCATCTCATTCTCAGTGTCATTAACTCCAACCACAATGAAGAGAGCAACATCCTGCCGATATATCAGCTTAAAATCCTTATATTCGATGAAAGAACATTGTTCATTGGATCGAGAGAGACAGCTCTTTATGACTTCGGTTTCCAGAAGTGTACGCTTACTCATCTCCACATGTTCATAGTACTTAGAAAGTCGGGTCTGCCCTTGTTTATTCACCATGAGGAAAAATTTTATCATTTTTTTCCTGGCCAGTATTTTTCCAAATGTCTAAAGGGGTGGCTGTCACTAGAACCTGCGCGGCTCGGGGGGCGTTGGTCCTAGCCAAGATTCCTCCTAGAGTCCTCCTCCCACTTCACCGCAGAAGCTGCTTCCCAAACCCTCACTGGCTGCGCGGTGCGGGCTTCCTTGGGGCAGCCATTTTGGCTTTTAGTATGGCGTCTAGATACTCTTTTCTTAAGGAGGGGAGGAAAATAATCTTCATCTCTTAACTGTGTGGTGCTCACAGTGGATGGCTTCTTCCCAAAGAGTACAGTGTGAAAATTTCAGGGGGCGGAGGAAATAAATTTACACTGGAGAAACGTGAAAAACACTACCCTGAACCAGGTGATCCAGGTCAAAATCAACTGTCATAAATCATGTTGATAGTATGTACCCTTGGTATGATGTATTGAAAATGACACTTGACCCTTGTAGTGTTACTACCAAAATCCATACGTCAAGTCTAATAATCAGAAAACAGCAGACAATTTTCAAAAGAAGACATCCTACAAAATACCTGGCCAGCATTCCTCAAAACTGTCAAAGTCATCAAAAACAAGGGAAGTCTGAGAAACACAGGCAAGATACATAATGACCCAATAAAAGCCATCATGTAAAAACTAAGGAAATCTGCATAAACTACAGATTTCAGTTAATAATAATGTATCGATAGTGCTTCTTTTTGGTTACAGAATGATTTCTTGTACTGCATTTACAAAGAAAACAGACAGTACACTCAGTACAAAGGATAAAAATGTATTCGGGGTTTTATTTTTCATTGATAGCAAATAGAAACCCTTTAGTGAGATCATGACAATTTGACAGTATTATTATATTCAGTAAAGGTACACAGAGTACTTGGAAGATCAAATTCTACAACTGCTTCTTTCTATGGCTTCTTAATTCATCTGGCTCCTTAAATAATAGAGAGACAGCCTTTATTTGTTGGTAAACATTTTCTAAATGAAGTTATAGATTCTTTCATTAAAATTTCTTTTTATGTCAGTTTTTAAAATGGGGCGCTCTGTGTGTGTGTGTGTGTGTTGGTTATTTCACCTTAATATCATGACCAGAAGAATTTTTGTAATTCCACAACTATTATTTTACAGTGTAGAAAAGAATTTATTGAAAACCCATAGTGAATTAGAATTGCTAAAGGATTTTCCCTGCTGTTGTTTGATACAATCTGTTCTCTTTATTCTCGATAGGTAGTTAGATGGCCTCACTTTCAGTAATATACTATTGCATATAATAGGGGAAACTGAGTGTGGGAGTATATAACTTTTTTGTAAACCTAAAACTTTCAAAAAATAAAGTATCTTATTAAAAACTATCAAGGTAATGCCATTTTGGACCTATTAGTAATAATGTTGAATAATATTTTAAGTAATATTTAAATGTCCAGATGCTGGTGAACATGTGAGATTTGATGGTGCATACATTGCTAATGGCTAATGTAAATTTATATAACCTTTTAGGGAAGGACTTAAATTTTATTTTACTAATCTATAGAAGTAAGTATCCCAAGAAATTATTCAAAAACAAGATATAGATAGATAAATAGACATAGATAGATATACATACACACATGCATATACATCAATATGTTCACTGCAGTGTTATTAACAAAAACGGAAATTTAGCTATAAGGAGCTGTTTAAATAAATTATGATATATTAATTCAATAAAACAAGTTTTTTAATTGTGTTCTAAAGATTCCCCAGAATCCTAGCCCCTTCTGGGTGCCAACAAGATTATTATCAGTTTTAGTTTCTAATGCTATATTTATTAACATCAGGAGAAATAACCCACATAAACAAAAGCTCATTGTAGTCCTCAGTGATTTTTAAGAGTGTAAAACAATTCTAAGGCCCAAAAAGATTGAGAATCACCATAATGAAATAATAAACATTTAACTGTTGTAATTATGAAGACATGGAACATTGGGAAATAATTCTGATGATAGTGAAAAGAAATAGAATTTAAAGTGGCATAATCACTGATTATAACTATGGGAAATTATAAATGTATTGGTTAGAGTCTGATACTGGTATTTGTGTGCTTGCTTGGCCAAAGATTAGATAGGAACATAGAAAAATGATGCATATGGTTTGTTAGGTGGCTGGGAATGAGATGTTTGTTTATTTCCATTACTTTTGTAATAACATAATGAAAGATTTTAATACATTGCTTATTCAAATATACAATTTAATACACTTAAGCTAATATATTGAGAATAGGTGGAATTTGTACATCATTTATATTTAGAATTATATAGAAAGTTTTAAGGGTATAATTTAAAAATTATATTTACTAGGCTAATTAGCATTTTACAAGTATAAAATAACAGATTGAAGAAGTCATATGCATAAAAAATCAAAAGAAATCCAGCCAAAATTAACTGAGTTACCTGAATCTGTTCACAAACTGGATGATCAACATTATTGATTAAGATTTGACTATATTTTTACAGAGTTCTGTTAGAAACAAGATTTTTTTTTGTTTCTGTTCTTAGGAAATGACTATACCATGGTGCTTAAAGAGAGCAGAACTTGTGTTTAAGTGTGTCAAAGGTGAGCATAACTTTACATTTTAACAGCAGCCTAAATTCCTTCCTCCCTGCCACTGAGAGCAGAGCAGCCTGGGAGAATGAATGTGAGCATTTCCTGTCCTCCAGTGCCTCAGTTATGTGGTTTGACAAGCAAATATTTCATAATGGGCTTTTTTTTTTTACTTATCTTTTTCTAGTCACAAAATAAATATTCAACCCTCTTGAAATATAGGATATTTGGATGTTAATTATATTTTGCTCTGATTGTAGCTTGTTCTTTATTGCCTTTTATTTTCTTTAAAAAAAAAAACTGGAGGCACATGTTTAACTAGACTTCAGTAACCTGTTTTGGCTTGATTGTATGGAGACTGAATAGGACTTGAGAAATCATAAGGAAGAGTGTGTTGACCAAGTGATGTTAAACATCTCTGGCATGAAAATCCAGGATTGCGCAAGTTTATCTGTCTGTTAGTCTTAGCCTCTCTCACAGTAAGTGGCTACCTAAAAAGTCAAGACATGAAGCCCCACAATGAAAATTCAGTTAATTTCAGTAAAGGACTGGTAGGTTTGAAGACCAGGACTCATAATTCAGCAAAGTCTGTTGTTCTGTTTTAGGTTTCATGATGGAAATGGCTTCATGGGATGGAGGAATTTCTAGGACAGTGCAATTTCTGGTACCACAGGTGTGTTATCTTAATCACCCCAACTTAATCTCTGTTACAGTACTTTTCACAGTATATATAGTGAGGACACTGCCCTAAACTCAATACAACATAACAAATGCTAACAGCTTCCTCTCTCTTAAGGAGAAAGTGTTTGGATACCATAAGAGCACTTACTGTATTATCAATGACATTAGCATCTACCACTCAAGGGATCTCTTTATTTACTCCAAAACCAGACTTGACTCATCTTTCCATTTTTTCACATTTATGCTATATAGGTGTTGAAGAGTTCATAAATAAGGGCGTTAACAGAGAATGGTTCTATATTCTGTGTAGACCTTAGCAAATTAGTAGTATTTTATTATTGATTACACTAGTGTTACCTATGGGTGTTTCTGGTCATCAGTCCTGTTATTTGATGAAAACAGCGCTAGTTCTTTGAGGATGCCAGGAAAACACCCCTTGCTCATAGCTGTGCAATAAAATCAGTCATGAAAGATAATTTTTACATATTGCACTCCATGTCTAGAACTAGTTCCATAATTTAAAGTACTTTAAAATTTTTTTTAATCAGTGATCATTTAACAAATATAAACTTTTTTTAAACCTCTTACAGAGTATTTCTGAAGAAATGTTTTATCAACTTAGTAACATGCTTCCTCAGATCTTCCGAGTATCATCAACACTTACTCTGACATCCAAGCACTAACCCTCTATAGATCAACATGCTGGCAGAAGAGGATTGTCACACTCTCCAGGACCTTGAGCTAGGCTGGGTCTCTGTCAAGCAAAAGGTGCCCAGAAAGAGAACTTGCGACCTGAGCTACAAATCAAATCATGACAGATGTCTACTAAACATTCCAAAAATTCATCTACTATACAGGCTATTGATTAGCCCCTTACATATGTGTTTATTGTTAAAGTCTCTTTATGAAAAAATGTCTTTTTTTTTTTATTGTCCTATCCTATCTGCAAATATTAGTAGGTTAAAACTTCCTATATATATATCATATCACTCATGGTCACTCGATATAGGAGAGTGTTCACTGCGTTTTCATGAAGACATTTGTCTTTTCCCAAAGGTTTGCACCATATCAGGTATAAGACTTAATTAAGCATACAAATAAAATCTTTCCTCTATCTTGTTTGCCAAGTAAAAATTAAAAAGCACTGAAATAGCCCTGGCTGCTGTGGCTCAGTGGATTGAGCATCAGCCTGCGAACCAAGTGTCACTGGTTCGATTCCAAGTCAGAGTACATATCTAGGTTGCACGTCAGGTCCCCAGTTTGGGGGCACGTGAGAGGCAACCACACATTAATGTTTGTCTCCCTCTCTTTCTCCTTTCCTCTCTCTCTAAAAACAAATAAATAAAAAACAAGATAAAATAAAAATATTTTTTTAAAAGGCACTGAAATACACATTGTGAGTATGGATGTCTTATGAAAATCTTTTTGTAGAAACACAAGTATATGAGATAGATATACTTCTTAAAATTCTCCCATTTCAAATACTTGCTTTTAATGTACTCTTTGTAAGGTTTTATAAGTTCATAGTCAGAAAAGGACATTGGATTCTTTACCTCTGTCTCACCTTCCCTGTGTGGCTTGCCCTTATCTGTTAATAACATTTCATAGTCTGGGAAAATAATGTGCTTATTTGCAAGCCCAATGGAAAGTTAGTCTAAACGAGCACCTGGCAATATCTTAGTGCCCATCAACATTTTGCCAGTCAGACAATTAGGATCATTTTTATTTCTTCATCCTGCTTTCTACGTTTTCAGCTTCCTTAACTGTTCTTCTACTTGTATTTTTTTGCTGACAACTATAATAATATATCCCTATTTCTGTCTCTGCTCTGACTCCTCTTCTTTTCCATTATCTTCCCTGGTAGAAATACTTTTTCAAATGCAGCATATCACTTATGTATCCTATCTGTAACATTTGCAATGAGGAGTGACTACCTTGGCCAAAGGCATTTACAAAAGCAATAGTTTCACAAATTCTAATTGTCTGGGTGTTTTAACTGTCCAATGGAATGGTATGGAGGACTTTGACATGATAAAATGGTGTACCTTGATTCCAAGAAACAAAAAGCACTATTAGTATGCCTAAATGTAGTAACTTTGAGAAAATCTTCACATGCAAAAAGCTTCCCCATAACATAGAATGTGTCTTGATTTTTCACTCAAGGAAATGACTGTCCAAGTAACAACACTATGGAGTACACCCACTCCAGACTGTATCCATTACACACTAACACTTTCCAAATTCTTTTCTAGGCACTACTCTTACCATTAAGATTGATTCCAATGCAAAGGAAAGTAGACAGAGGTAGAAATTAGGGGTGCGCTGGAGCAGCATCAGAGACTGAGTTTATAATGTGACAGCTCAAGTTGGAGGTGGGTATAGAGGCATCAATCAATAAAAGGCATTGAAAAAGGTACTAAGAACCTTTGCACATAATTTCTGTGACTGAGTGTACAGTGAGCAGCTGTACACAGTATAGGAGTTACGATTCATTCACAGAAGCTTGACGAGTGCAGCTACCCAAGCCTTCCTTTGTATTGTCAAGGCTATTTTATTAAATTATTTATAAAGTGGTGGCTTTTACTCCAGGGTAATTTAAAGTTTCTATTTGGCCTTTGAAATGAAGATGTAATTTACATATCCATTATTCACATGGTACTATATTATGAGGTATACAGAAATTATAAGGTTAGAATAATACTTATGATGTTATCCACTGATATGAAGGCACACCAGACATTAAGCTAATAAAAAAATATATAATTTAACGTACTAGTTATATACATTCATTTTTTTGAATATTTATTGTTCTATTACAGTTGTCCCAATTTTTCCACCTTTGCTCTCCTCCACCAGCCCACCCCCCACTCCCACAGTCAGTCCCCACCCTGTTGTCTATGTCCATGGGTCATTCATGCATGTTCCTTGACTAGTCCCATCTCCTTCTTTCCACCATTATCCCCCTCCCGTCTAGTTCCTGTCAGTCTGTTCCTTGTTTCCATTCCTCTGATACTATTCTGCTTGTTTGTTTGTTTTGTTCATGAGGGTCCTCTTATATGTGAGATAATATATTTGTCTTTTGCTGCCTGGTTTATTTATTTATTTTTTTTTTAATTTTATTTTTTGGTTTTTCAATTACAGTTGTCCCATTTTTCCCCCATTGCTCCTCCCAGCCCATCCCCTCTCCCACAATCATATCCCTCCCCGTTGTCCATGTCCATGAGTCACTCATACACATTCCCTGACTGGACCCTTCCCTTACTTATCCCCCTTCTCTCCCTCCCCCCTCCCCCCTACTGACTAGTGTTCTAGTCTTTGCCTATTTAGTTCGTTTGTTTGTGTTGCTCTTTAGTTTCCTGTATTAGGTGATATCATGTGGTATTTTGCTTTCTTTGCCTGGCTTATTTCACTAAGCATAATTCTCTCTAGTTCCATCCATGTTGTCGCAAATGGCAGGACTTCCTTCTTTCTCTCTGCTACATAGTATTCCATTGTGTAGATGTACCACTGTTTTTTGATCCACTCATCTACAGATGGGCACTTAGGCTGTTTCCAGCACTTAGCTATTATAAACAAGGCTGCTATGAAGATAGGGGTGTATAGGTTCTTTTGAATTAGGGTTTTAGGATTTTTTGGGTATAATCCTAGCAGTGGAATTGCTGGTTCAAAAGGCAGTTCCATTTTTAGTTTTGTGAGGTAATTCCACACTGTTTTCCACAGTGGCTGCACCAGTCTGCATTCTCACCAACAGTGCACCAGGGTTCCCGTTTCTCCGCATCCTCGCCAGCACTTGTTTGTTGATTTGTTGATGATGGCCATTCTGACTGGTGTGAGGTGGTATCTCATTGTGGTTTTTCCTTGCATCTCTCTGATGGCCAATGATGTTGAGCATTTTTTCATGTGCTTATGGACCTTCTGTATGTCCTCTTTGGAGAAGTGTTTGTTCAGGTCCTTTGCCCAGTTTTTAATTGGGTTGTTTGTTTTCTTGATGTTGAGTCGTATAAGCTCTTTATATATTTTGGAGATCAGTCCCCTGTCTGTGATATCATTGGCAAATGTTTTCCCACATGGTTGGTTTCCTTTTCATCTTGCTGATGTTTTCTTTTGATGAGCAGAAACTTTTTAGTTTGATGTAGTCCCATTTGTTTATTTTTTCCTTTATTTCTCTTGCCTTAGGAGATATATCCGTGAAGATATTGTTACGTGGGATATCTGAAATTTTCCTGCCTATGTTTTCCTCTAGGACTTTTATGGTATCACGGCTTACATTTAAGTCTTTAATCCATCTTGAGTTTATTCTCGTGTGTGGTGTAAGTTGGTGGTCTAGTTTCATTTTTTTGCACGTCCCTGTCCAGTTCTCCCAGCACCATTTGTTAAAGAGGCTCTTCTCACTCCATTTTATGTTCCTTCCTCCTTTATCAAAGATTAGTTGACCACAGAGGCCTGGGTTTATTTCTGGGCTTTCAATTCTGTTCCACTGATCTATATGTCTGTTCTTATGCCAGTAACAAAGTGTTTTGATCACAGTGGCTTTGTAGTATTGTTTGATGTCTGGTATCGTGATTCCTCCTGCTGTGTTCTTTGCCTGGTTTATTTCACTTAGCATAATATTCTCCAGTTCCACCCATGCAATCATGAAAGGTAGGAGTTCTTTCTTTCTGCTGCATAGTATTCTATTGTGTAAATGTACCACAGTTTTTTGATCCACTCATTTACTGATGGGCACTTAGGCTGTTTCAGCACTTGGCTTTTGTAAATAGCGCTGCTATGTACATAGGGGTGCATAGGTTCTTTTGAACTGGTGTTTCAGGATTTTTAGAGGATAATCCCCTCAGTGGAATCACTGGATCAAAGGCAGTTCCATTTTTAGTATTTTAAGGAAATTCCATACTCTTTTCCACAGTAGCTGCACCAGTCTGCATTCCCACCAATGGTGCACTTGTGTTCCCTCTTCACATCCTCACCAGCACTTGTTGTTTGTTGATTTATTGATTATAGCCATTCTCACTGCCATGAGGTGGTCTCTTATTGTGATTTTAAATTGTATCTCTGATGGCTGGTGATGATGAGCATCCTTTCCTATGTCCATGGGCCATCAGTATGTCCTCCTTGGAAGAAGTGTCTCTTCAATTCCTTTGCCCATTATTTAATTGCATTGTTTGTCTTGCATGTTGAGTCGTTTGAGTACTTTATATATTTTGGAGATCAGACCCTTGTTTGAGGTATCATTTGCAAATATATTTTCACATACAGTCGGTTTCCTTTTCATTTTGATGATGGTTTCTTTAACCATGTAGAAGCTCTTTATTTAACATAGTCCCATTTGTTTATTTTTTACTTTATTTTGCTTGCCCTAGGAGATATATCGGCAAAAATACTGCTGTATGAGATATCTGAAATTTTACTGCCTGTGTATTCTTCTAGGACTTCCTTGGTGTCATGACTTATATTTAAGTCTTTTATCCATCTTGAGTTTATTCTGGTATATGGTGGAAGTTGATGGTCTAGTTTCATTTTGTTGCATGTACCTGTCCAGATCTCCCAGCACCATTTATACAAGAGGCTATTTTCACTCCATTTTATGCTTCTGCCCCCTTTGTCAAATATTAATTGACCATAGAGACATGTGTTTATTTCTGGGTTCTCTGTTATGTTCCATTGACCCATGTGTCTGTTCTTATGCCAGTACCAGACTGTTTTGATTACAGTGACCTTGTAGTATAGTTTGATATCAGGTATTATGATCCCTCCTACTTCAGTCTTTTTTCTCAAGATTGCTGAGGCTATTAATGGTCGTTTTGGTTCCGTATAAATTTTTGAAATATGTGGTCTAAATCTGTGTAATATGCATTGGTATTTTTTAAAAGATTTTATATTTTTTTAGAGGGAAGGGAGGGAGAAAGATAGGGAGAGAAACATCAATGTGTGGTTGCCTCTTAAGCACTACCAACTCAGGGCCGGGCCCACAACCCAGCCATGTGCCCTGACTGGAATCAAACCCAGTACCCTTTGGTTTGCAGGCTGTCGCTCAGTCTACTAAACCACACCACCCAGGGCACCATTGGTATTTTAATAGGGATTGCATTAAACTTAAAGATTGCTTTGGGTAGTATGGACACTTTAATGATGTTAATTCTTCCAGTCCATGAACACAGTATATGCTTCCATTTATTTGTATCTTCCTCAATTTCTCTCTTCAGTGCTCTATAGTTTTCCCAGTACAGGTCGTTTACCTGCTTGGTTAAGTTTAGTATTCCTAGGTACTTTGCTTTTCTTGGCTATAGTAAATGGGGTTTTTTCCCCTAGTATCTGTTTCTGGTATTTCATTGTTGGTGTACAAAAATGCCTTCCATTTCTGAATATTGACTTTGTATGCTGCTATTTTGCCAAAATCACTAAGTCGAGTAGTTTTTTGGTGGAGACTGTAGGGTTTACTATGTACACTATCGTGTCCTCTGTGAATAATGATAGTTTTACTTTGTCCTTTCCAATTTGGATGCCTTTTATTTCTTTTTCTTGTCTTATTGCTGTAGCTAGAACTTCCAATACTATCTTGAATAAAAGTGGTGAAAGTGGACACCCTTGCCTTGTTCCTGATCTTAAAAGGAAAGCTTTTAGTTTTTGCTTGTTGAGTATAATGTTTGCTGTAGGTTTTCTCATATATGGCCTTTATTATGTTGAGGTATTCCCCCTCTATTCCCACTTTGCTGAGTGTTTTTATCATAAATGGTTGCTGGACTTTATCAAATGCTTTTCCAAGATCTATTGATATAGATCATCTGATTTTTGTCTTTCATTTTCTTTATGTGGTTTATATTTATTGATTTGCAAATATTGTACCATCCTTGCATCTCTGGGATGAATACCACTTGATCATGGTGTATAGTTTTTTTTAATGTATTATTGAATCCAGATTGCCAATATTTTGTTGAGGATTTTAGTATCTACGTTCATTAGAGATATTGGCCTGTAATTTTTTTCTTTGTTGTGTCTACCTGGTTTTGAAGTTAGGACAATACTGGCCTTGTAAAAAGAGTTTGGGAGGCTTTCCTCTTATTGAATTTTTTGGAATAGCTTGAGAAGGAGATGAGTTAGTTCTTCTTTAAATGTTTCCTAAAATTTGCCTGTGAAGCCATCCAGTCCAAGGCTTTTGTATGTGGGTAGTTTTTCTTATTACTCCTTCAATTTCTAGTTATCAGTCTATTCAGGGTTACTGCTGCTTCTTGATTCAGTTTTGGGAGATTGTATGTTTCTAGAAATTTGTCCATTTCACCCAGGTTGTCAGATTTCTTGGCATATGGTTGTTCATAGTAATTTTTTACCATCCTTTCTATTTCTGTGGTATCATTTGTAATTTCTCTTTCATTTCTGCTTTTATTTACTTGGGTCCTCTGTTTTTTTCTTGATGAATCTGGTTAAAGGCATTTCAATTTTGTTTATCTTTTCAGAGAACAAACTCCTGGATTTATTGATCCTTTTAATTGTTATTTTTTAGTCTCTATGTCATTTAATACTGCTCTGATCTTGATTATTTTCTTCCTTTTACTCACTCTGGGCTTTGTTTGTTCTTCTAGTTCTTATAAATATAGGGTTAAGTTGCTTACTTGAGATTTTTCTGTCGTTTTTAGATAGGCCTGTATTGCTATGAACTTCCCTCTCAGGACTGCCATTGCTATGTCCCATAGGTTTTGGGCTATTGTGCGTTCACTGTCACTTGTTTCCAGAAACTTTGATTTCTTCCTTGATGTCATTGTTAACTCATTCATTTCTTAATAGCATGTCATTCAGTCTCCATGTGTTTGAATGTTTTTGAGTTTTTTCCTTGAGGTTGCTTTCTAATTTCAAGCCATTGTGATCTGAGAGAATGCTTGATATGATTTTGGGTTTCTTGAATTTGTTGTGTCTTGTTCTGTATCCTACTATGTAGCCTATCTTTGAAAATGTTCCATGTACGTTTGAAAAGAATGTATATTTTGCTTCTTGGGGGTGAAAGGTTCTGTATATATCAACTTAGTCCATTTCATCTACAGTGTTATTCAATACCACAATATTTTTGTTGATTCTTTGCTTGGAAAATCTGTCCATTATTGACAATGGGGTGTTAAAATCCCCTACTACGAGTGTGCTGCTGTCGATATCTTTCTTGAGTTCCTCCAAGATTTTCCTTATATGTTTAGGTGCTTCTGTGTTGGGTGCATATATGTTTACAAGGGTTATATCTTCTTGATGGACTGCTCCCTTAAATATTATGTAGTAACCTTCTTTGTCTTTTTTTATGGTCTTTGTTTTGAAGTCTATTTTGTCTAATATAAGTATTGCTATCCCAGATTTTTTTCATGTCTGTTTGCTTGGAATATTTTTTCCATCCCTTCATTTTCAGTCTGTGTAGATCTTTTGTTCTGAGGTGGGTCTCTGATAGACAGCATATATGCAGGTTATGTTTTCGTATTCATTCAGCTACCCTATGTCTTTTGATTGGAGCATTTAATCCATTTACATTTAAGGTTATTATTGATAGGTACTTATTCATCGTGACTTTTCCCTTTGTACCTGTCCCCCCCCCCCTTTTTTTCTTTATCTCCTTAAAGCATACCTTTAGCATCTCTTGCAATGTGGGTTTGGTGGAGATGAATTCTTTTAGCCTTTTTTTTTGTCTGGGAAATTCCTAATTTCGCCTTCCATTTTAACTGAGACCATTGCTAGGTGGAGTAGTCTTGGTTGCAGGCCTTTGCTTTTCATTACTTGGAATACTTAGTGCCATTCCTTGCTAGCTTGTAGTCTTTCTTTTGAGAAATCAGCTTTTTAGAGCACCCTTGTTTGTTACTAGCTGTTTTTCCCTTGCTGCCTTTAAGATTCTCTCTTTGTCTTTGAATTTACCATTTTAATTATGATGTGTCTTGGATTGGGCTTCTTGGGGTTCATCTTGATTGGGACCCTCTATCCTTCCTGTACATGTATGACTTTTTCTTTAATCAAGTTAGGAAGTTTTCTGTCATTACTTTTTTAAAAATTATACTATATTGATTATACTGTTACAGTTATCTTGATATTTTTTCTCCCTTTTCCCCCCACCACCCAGCACCCCAAACTCCCCCAGGCAATCCCCCCAGCATTGTTCATGTTCATGGCTCATTCATATAAGTTCTTTGGCTACTCCATTTTCTATACTGTACTTTACATCCCCATGGCTATTTTCTAACTACTCATTTGTAATTCTTAATCCCCTCACCTCTTCACCCATTCCTCCACAGCCCTCTCCCATTTGGCAACCATCAAGACACTATATATATACATGATTCTGTCTATGTTCTTGTTTGCTTAGTTTGTTTTTTAGATTTAAATTGTTGATAGATTTTAATTTTTTGCCAGTTTGTTTTTCATAGATTTGATCTCCTTTTTCTTAAATAAGTTTCTTTAACATTTTACCATATATAATAGTGGTTTGGTGATGAAGAACTTTAGTTTTTTTTCTTATCTGGGAAGATCTTTATCTGCCCTTTGATACTAAATATTAGCTTTGCTAGATAGAGCAATCTTGGCTAAGGTCACTGCTTTTCATGACTTTGAATATTTCTTACCAATCCTTTCTATCCTGCAAAGTTTGTTTTGAGAAATCAGCTAACAGTCTTTATGAGAACTCCTCTGTAAGTAACTAACTGCTTTTCATTGCTGCTTTTCAGATTCTCTTTTTATCTTTAACCTTTGGCATTTTTATTATGATGTGTCTTGGAGTGGGCCTCTTCGCATCCATCTTGTTTGGGACTCTCTGTGCTTCCTGGACTTGCATGTCTGTTTCCTTCACCAAATTAGGGAAGTTTCTTTTCATTGTTTTTTCAAATAGATTTTCAATTTCTTGTTCTATCTCTTCTCCTTCTGGCATCCCTATCATGCAAATGTTGGAAAGTTGTCCCAGAGGCTTCGTACATATCCTCATTTTTTTTGGATTCTTTTTTCTTGTTCGGATTGGTTGTTTTTTGCTTCCTTATGTTCCATATCATTGATTTGATGCTTAGCTTCATCTACTCTACTGTTGTTTCCCTATAAATTGCTTTGGATTTCAATTAGTGTAGTCTTCATTTTATGCTGCTGATGTCCTCACTTAGTTCTTCAAGCATCCTTATGGAGTGTTTTGAACTCTGCATCAGATAGATTGCTTATCTCCATTTCATTTAGCTCTTTTTTAGAGTTTTGATCTATTCTTTCACTGGGCCATGTTTCTTTGGCTCCTTTTTTGGTAGCCTCCCTGTGTTTGTTCTGTGTATTAGGTAGAGCTGGTATGACTCTGTCTCGGTAGTGTGGCCTAATGTATTAGGTGTCCTGTAGGGTCCAGTGGCACAGCCTCCCCTAACACCCAAACTGGGTACTTGGTGTGTGCCCTTCATGTGGGCTGAGTACACCCTCCCCTTGTAGTTAAGCCTCGGTTGCTGTTGACAGATCAATGGGAAGGATTTACCAAGGCCAGTCAGCTGCAGGGATTGGCTGTGACCACTTACCATCAACCTCCATCTTCCATGGAGAATCAGCTGTGCAGGGGCAGGGTGGTGGTGCTCTGATGTGGTCTGTAGCTGTTCACTGGGTGTGCAGGCCCTGGGGTTTCCTGGGTGGTGCAGACCAAGGTCAGTTGCCACCAATGTTTTGCCTGGGACTACGCTGCCTGAGCTATAAAGCAACTTGAGGTGGCTGTTACTTCTGCTGGGCTTGGAGATTTCAAGGCAAAGCCATGCTATTAATCTAGGCTGGCTGCTCCTAGTGCTGGGCCTGGGACTCACTGAGGCCAGCTGTTGCTTGTTTGAGAGGATTTAGAAAGATATGCAGCATGAGCCAAGACCAGCCATTCATACAGAAAAGCAGCTTGTGTGGGCCCAGAAGTTGTGTGGAGTGGAGTTCATGGGGACCTCCAAGGTAGGTCAAACTATGTTAGCCAGATTCAAGGAGTCTCAGATATGGCACCAGCTTACCAGCTCTGTGTGGATTTAGAAAAGGGACAATGGCTTCTGCTCACCTTGATGCCAGACACTTCAGTTCCTCTTTTTATACCACTGGTACCTTTCAAGCTTCTACCCCAGTGCTGGAGCTCAGCGGGAGTGATTATGAATAAATGAGTCCATGTGTGGGTTCTTTAAGAGGAACTGCTTGGGGCTTCAGAAGTTTCTTCCACTGACTCAATCCCCATTGGTTTTTGCAGCCAGAAGTTGTGGGGACTTATCATCCTGGCACTGGAATTCTGGGCTGGGCATCCTGGTGTGGGGTGGGACTCCTCGCTCCTGAGATATCCCTCCTGATTTTTTATCCACCACAGGTGGGCGAGAGACCAGCCCGTTCCCTGTGTCCCTCTTAACAGTATGGATGGATTGGTTTTTTTAATTCTGTAGTTGTCAGACTATACAATTAAACTTGTTTTCTGATGGTTCTGAGTGATGGTTGTTCTATATTTTAGTTGTATTTTTGATGTGGTTGTGCAAAGAGGTGAGCCATGTCTGCATACACAGCCATCTTGACCGGAAGTCCCTGTCATTACTTTTTCAAATAGGTTTTTTATCTCTTGCTCTTCTTCTTCTGGTATCCCTATGATACAAATATTATTACATTTCATGTTTTCCTGCAGCTCCCTTAAACCCTCTTTGTTCTTTTTGAGTCTTTTTTCGTTTTGTAGCTCTGTCTTGGTCAGGACTGGCCACAGCCTGCCAGAGCCTCCAACAGTTTTAGATAAAGTTTCTCTCTGGATTTCTCCCAGACAGCACTGGGAAGAGTACCACAGTAATACTATAATACGGGACGGTAGCAGGGTGCCCTCACCGCTCCCTCCAGTGATTCTCAGCCTCAGGCGGGCCTGCTTCCGCCATGCTGTTACTGCATCCAGCACCTCCTCAGTCAGATTCTGTCCCATCTGCAGTTCTTGTGGTGCTCAGGGTCAGGGAGGCAACAGCCCCTTCCACGGTAAGTACTGCAGTCCCCAGATCTGACTTCTGGAGCCGGCGGGGTGCATTGCCCTGCCTGGGGCAGAGGGTACAGAGACACGTCTGGGCACCAAGGTGCAGGCACTTTGGAGGCTTCTTTCTGAGGAAGATAATTTAAATTCCTCAGAATGGCTCCTGCCCCAAATCTGGACAACGAGGAAGTGCTGGGTTGGTCAGCAGCAGCAGCAGCAGCTTCTCTGCTAGGAGAGCCCGGGCGCCTGCTCCCAAGTGTCCTGCAGCTCATCCTATACATTTAAATAGTGGGGATTTTTTGTGAAGCAATAGATGAGGGTGTCTGCAGTTCTATATTTGCACCAGGAAGGATGAGATTAGGGCCTTTTTCTGTGTGTTCTAGAGGACTTCTGGGAGGAGAGTGTTTAGACCCTTCATGAACGATGTGAAGAAGGAACCTTAGTAGGCTGAGACTAGAAGGGGCATTCTAGGTATGAGACAGAAATAGAATGAATGGCCTTTTGGGGATGAGGGTGGAGGAGGGCCCTGGACCTTAACACAAATACTGGTGACAAGTCTGTCAGTGAGCATGAATTTTTCTATTTATATAAACAATTAAATATTCCCTAAACAAATGACAGCCTAGTCCTCAAGGCCTTAAAAATATGCTTTGTAAATCAAGTGAGGGCATTGAGCTTGAAGTCTCCATTCCGTCGTACTATTTCCTCCCCTTCCCTCTCTTCTGTTCTCAAAGTATTGTGCAAAACCAAGCAAGGCTGTAACCTTTCCGTTGATTGAGAAGTGTGGCACCAGCTGCTCTCAGCATGACACTGTGGTGGAATGGAAGAAATGCATGAAAAAGGATTTCAACAGGAACAACTTGTCTTGGAGTTGGCAAATCTCTTACTGGCACAGGACACATTATCTTCTGTGTCACTTCAGTTGGATCCTGGCTAATTTCCTCAGGAAGGAAAAATTGTTCCACAAAGGAAAGATGAATTTATAGAAACATTCCCTTTCTAGAGGCCTTAAGGAGAATCAGCGGAGCTGTGTTGAAAGAATGGACAAAGATTAAAGACTGAATCCTCAGGGGCAATTTTTCATATTTAGGTGAAAATGGTTGCTTTTCTCTCAGTTCTTGCATTTAGATGAAGTAGGACTGCTTTGCTTGAAAAAAAGTTAAAACAACATAAAAATCTTTATCATAATTTTGAAATAAAAAAATTTACACCTGTTTAAATGAAGTACCGCATATTTAGAATCATTGAGAGCAATGATTTTTCTATACTTTAATCATCAAAGAGTGTTTCCATAACCTTCCTATAGTTCCCTGAAATGTTTTGAAAACTTAATAAACAATTGAAATCATTTGAGCAATGGTCTGTTTTTTGTTCCTCAAAGACATGTCTGTGGAGCTGAGTGATAGTATTAGCAGCAATACATAGTATCCCATACAATTATGGTATGATTCCAGGCAAATCTGCAAAAACAAAACCTTGCCATTTTTTATTTAAACTGTGAGGTCTCATCCTACTGAAATGTATTTCTGGAAAGATTTTTTTAAATAGCTCAATGACATATTTAAGACTTTAAAGATCACTAATTCCAGGAACCCCAAGCTAGGAACCACAGTTTTAGAAATCTTTGTGTGAGAATGTATTACAAAGGGAGGAACCAGATAAGGACAACATAAGCAGCAGATTGACCCTGAGGGATCTCGATTCCGTTCAATAAACAGCAAGTGTTTGCCGAGTTTATTCCATACACAAAAGCACAATGCTAGACAAGATTCAGCCTCTTGGAGGCTACACAAAGGTGATGGAACTTGAGGGACTATTTAATTAAAGTAGGAAGACTTGATAAGTTTCTCTGTGATCTGTGATGTTGACAATCTAATGAACAGGTTAAAATCCCAACTAAAGCAGGGGAATGGGTGAGTAGCCTCCTAAGGTTTCCTGCAGGACTAAGAGGTGTTTGTGATGTCCTACTTGGTATGCAAAGTTTGAATTATTGTGATATATTCCACATCCCTCTTGCTGTTTTTCTTCCCCTGTTTTCCCGTAGGAATTTTAATATATCAGGGTTCCTAGTAGGTCCATATCTAAGACTTGGCTGAACTTTAGTTGTATATAGTCAATCCTCATTAATCGTGCACTCTATATTTGCAAACTCCCCTGATTGCTAAAACTTAAAATCCAAATTTGGGCGCTGTTGTAACTGGCCCACAGAATGAATTGGAGGACCTTTGGACTTTCAGCATCATCTGTGAACATGCGCAGAGCAGTGAAAAATTCAGTGGCCCAACACACACTTTGCCAGCTGACAGGAGCAAGGTGCCCTTCTTCAGCTCTCAGCATAAACAGGTGTCCTTTTCACAGTCCATTTACTGCCATGGCTTTTTTATTTTTGTGCTTTTTGTTGGTGATTTTGTTATTTTAAATGGTCTCCAAGTTGTAATGCTGAACTGCTGTCTAGTATCCTAAGTGCAAGAAGGCTGTGATGTGCCTCATGGAGAAGATATGTATGTTAGATGAGCTTTGTCCAGGCCTGACTCATACTGCTGTTGGTCATGAGTTCTATGGTGATGAATCAACAACCTGTTAAATAAGGTGTCTTTAAAACAGAAACATGTATTTTTTTAAAAAAAGGGTTATGCATTGATTTGGCTGGTGAAATGTGCTGAGAGAGACTTGCAGGAACCTAGCCCTGTGTTTCTCCTAAGAGTAATAGTTTGGTATTTGCTAATTCTGCGTTCACAGCACAAGAATCAGCTGTATCTGTGTCTTGTCTCACAGGCAAGAGAGTGTAGAGAGGTAACTGGACATCTCTGGCACATAAAGAATGAAACCTGGAACACATTAGCAGAGAGGCAAACAACTGCTTCCCGGAGATAGTTAGGAATTAAGCAGGAACTGTGCTGCCACAGGTTAAGTATGGCATCTACAGGAGAAAGTATTGGCGGATCTCTCCCGCTTTCCATCCTCTCCTTTTTCTTTCTTTATAATGAATTCTAGCTTCTTGTTATCAACAAATCTGTACTCAAAACTCTGCTCAGAGTGCTAGTGTAGCATCAGAGGGGAGCACAGGCCCTAAACCTGATTCCAGTGCAGCCTCCCTAATTTTCTCTCTGGTTTGTCACACTGGGCATATTACCTAACTCTCCTAAGCATGTTTCCTCAACTTTAAGCTAGGAAAAATTAGTAATAGTATCTGCCTCACTGAGTAGTTGGATTTAAATAAGAAAGTTCACACTACCTGGCACATAGTCATTCTATAAATACTTGCCACTATTATCCTTCCTTCCCTCATTGCTTCCTGTCTCTCCTTCCTTCCTCCTTCCTGTCTGACCTTTTTCCATCTTTCCTTCCTTTCACTACATAGTGAGGATAATACTGAGCCACTTAATATGCCATGTCCTCAAGCAGTTTTCAGCCTGCCTGAGTTGGGAAAAGAACATATTGTATATAGAGCTCACAGTACCAGCCAGCATATAGTAAGGGTGTACAGTCAGTGCAGAATAAGGTCGAAGTCAAAATAGAGATATAAGCAGTGCAGTGGGCCAAAAAGTATGGGAACCCCCTCAAGCAGACTGCTTAGCCCTGCTTTTCTCTGGCATTATGTGGGTATCCTCTGGGAGCCCTGGTCACTCTCAATAGGTCAAGCACAAATCCTCCTGGCAGACAGACTATGTCACCTGTGTCAATGGCATCAACAACTTCAGGTACAAAGGACAGGGTAGGTTAGAATGTCAGGAGGAAGTCACAAGGTAGGTGACTAACCTTGTTTTGAGTGGAGCAGGAAGGACTATCATTTTTCTCAGGCAAATCAGATTTTAGATATGACAATAGTAAAAAGTAGTTACAAAACTTAAAGTCTCCTACCCAACATGGCAGCTATATAGAATTTACCCCTATATTGCTTCATTTCTTGTGACTACCTTATCCTTATAATCATCTTGGCATCTTGTGTAGTGTATCACATTGATGCATTTACTCTTCTATCTACATTTTCTTTTATTGTGAAATACTTAAAACATACACAAAAGTTAGGAGGATTATATAACATACTTATGTATCTATTCATACCTATATTTGTTAAATTTTAACATTTTGCTACATTTGCTTCAAGTCTTTCCTTTTTTAAGATATAAAACATTGAAGGTACAATTGAACCCATATCTCTTTGCCCCTCCCCAATTCTCTTCTCCCTCCTTGTATCTGTTATTTCTGAGTAATGGACCACTTTAAAGCTGGCTGAAAACTAAGCATTTATTATTTTTCATGACTCTATGGGTCACCTCAACTATTCTAGTCTTACCTGAGCTCGTTTCTTAGTCTTCAGACTGACATCAGTAGATCAAATAGGCAACTCTGATAATCTTGGCTAGTCTCTCTTAATGGTTGGAATAGGATGACCTCAGCTGGGACACCTGAACTTTCCTTCACTGGGTATCATCTTCCAGGAAGGTAGCCCAGAGTTGTTCACATGGTGGCAGCAGGGTTGGAAAAGTGAGAGTGGAATCATGCAGTGACTCTTGAAGCCTGGACTCAGAAATGATACACTCAGTTCCACCACATTCTATTAGTTAAAGCCAGTCACAAAGCTATCCTATATTCAAGAAGTGTACCACTAGACTCCACATTTTGATGAGAAGTACTACAAATATCACATTGCAAAAAGCATGAACACAGTATGAGGAGAAAAAATGGGAAAATTTTTGTGATCATTATATCATACACTATCCCATCAACAGTAAATATCACCTTAATTTTGTTGTTCTTCATTTTTAATGTCTTATTTATAGTTTCAATGCTTATCTATATAGTGTATATCCATATCTATATAGTATCACCATAAAATATGTCATACTGAAAGGTGCCAAAGTGTCATATTGAAATCATTATTTTCTACATGTCATTCGACAACTTGCTTTTTAAAAATTCAATATCATGCTTTTAAGATTTAACCATGTTGATATAGATAGAGCTAATTCAGTAATTTTAACTGTTGTATATTATTTTTGAATACTCTGGATTATATGCTTGTAGCCCACTTTATTCAGTCATGAACAATGAAGTTACTTTCATTTTTGTGGCATTTTATACTGTGCTACAACAATATGCTATGCATATGTGTTAGGGTTTCTCTCTAGGATATATATCTATGAATGGAATTTGATAGATCCAAATTTAACTGCAAAGTGATTGTATCAAATTCCCCTTCTACTGGCAGTATATGAACACAGATTTTTCTCCATATCCTCACTAGGATAGACCTTTCAGAAGTCTTGATTTTTACCATTCTGATAAGTAAGTAAGAAAGAGTATTTCACTGCTGTTTGGTTTCACATTTCTGTTGTTACTTGTGATGTTGAGAGGCACAGAATATATTTGCTAGCCATTTTGATTTCCCTTTTCATGAATTGCCTGAATTCTTCATTCATTTTTTCAGTTGAGTCATTTGTCTTTCTTTATATTGATTTGTAGACATCCTTTCTATGTTCTGAACATTAAACCTTTATGTTACTCTTACACATCTCTTTTCCCAATTTATTGCTTTTCTTTTACTTTTTGGTTTGGTTTTTTTTAGCAGAGGTACTAAATTTTAATGTAGTATAATTTATCACTCTGAGATCTGAGAACGTAAGCAAAAATAAATCTACATTAAGCCCTGGCTGAGTAACTCTGTTGGTTAGAGCATCATCCCTGTATGCCAAGGTTTCAGGTTTGATTCCCCATTCAGGGCACATACAAGAATCAATCAGTGAATGCATAAATAAGTGGTACAATAAATCAGTGTTTTTCTCCTCTCTCTCTCTCTCTCTCTCTCTCTCTCTCTCAAATAAATAAATAAATAATAAATCTACATTAAGACCCATTATGGTAAAACTGCAAAACAAAGATTAAGATCTTAAAAATTTTTTTAAAATTTATTTTAGTCCAGAAAAGAGAGATTTGAATGACAATTTTTAAAGACATCAGAATTCTCAACAGTAACAACATATGTCAAAAAATTATCAAAGTGCTAAGAGAAAATAACTGCCAACTTAAATTGTACACCCAACTAAAGTATTATTTGAGCCACACACACACACACACACACACAGTTAAGTTAAAGGAGTTCTAAACTAACAGTTCACTGATCATCTGAAAGATTTTCTTTACTTCAAGGACACCTAACCTCAAGGGAAGGGAGACTGCCTCAAATGCAAGAGAACATGTGGTTTATTCATGTAAAATAGCAAATGGCAAAAAGAAAGTTGATGAGGTTATCAACAAAAATATTTATTTATGGATTTTCTGAACTACCTGAAGAATTTAGCTATAGAGTACAGATAGCAGACAGTCTCCATGTAGTGTCTATTAGTATCCTTCTGCTGGCACATCCATGTTAGTTAAATCAAGATTGTATCATTTCCCTCATCAGAATTTCTCATCCTCTAAACCTTTATTTCATATGTTCTAACTATGCTACATTCTAAATTAATGTCTTTCACCTTTCCTCAGTTTACTGTTTTTCTTAACTTGTGTCTAATTTGCTATTTAATTATTATAATTTCATTTAACTTCAGTGTCAAGGACCATAATATCTTTCTTTTAATCTAAAAATTCTATTACAGAAATTCTACATTATTTTCACTTCTAGAAATTCTTTTTAAATCTGCCTGGTCTTTTTCCAGAGTGTCTTGTTTTTTTTCTTATGTTTTATATTCATTTGACTTTAATAATTAAAAATATATTTATTATGTATCTCTATTAGACCATTATGTTACCTTTTTATTTATTTATTTATTTATTTATTTGGTGGTAACATTTTCATTCTACTCTCAGCAAATTTAAATTACATCAACTATAGTCACCATGTTCTATATTACACCCTCAGACCTTATTCATTTTATAGCTGAAAGTTTGTATCCTTTTAACAACCTTTTCCTATTTCTCCCAACACCCAACCGCTGGCAACCACTTTTCTACCCTCTGTTTCTTTTTTAATTGTTCAATTACAGATGTCCCAATTTTTTCCCTATTGCTCTCCCCTGCTCTGCTCCCACTTCCACAGTCAATCCCCACCCTGTTGTCCGTGGGCCATTTATAGATGTTCCATGACTAGACCCTTGCCCTTCTTCCCCTTATTATCCCCCTCCTCCCTCCCCTCTGGTAGCTGTTGGTTTGTTACTTATTTCCATGTCTCTGGGTCTATGTGGCTTGTTTGTTTTGTTCGTTAGGTCCCACTTGTAGGTGAGATCATATGGTACTTGTCTTCCACCGCCTGTCTTAGTTCATTTAGCATAACATTCTTCAGAGTTTTACTTTTTTTAATTTTTTTATTTTTTAATTATAGTTGTCCCATTTTTCCCCCATTGCTCGCCCCCCCACCCAGCCCACCCCTTCTCCCACAATCATATCCCTCCCCGTTGTCCATGTCCATGAGTCATTTATACACGTTCCTTGACTAAACCCTTCCTTACTTATCCCCCTTCTCACACTCCCCCCTCCCCCCTATTGACTGCTATTCTGCTCCTTGTCCTATTTAGTTCATTTGTTTATGTTGTTCTTTAGTTTCCTGTATTAGGTGATATCATATGGTATTTTGCTTTCTGTGCCTGGCTTATTTCACTAAGCATAATTCTCTCTAGTTCCATCCATGTTGTCGCAAATGGCAGGAGTTCCTTCTTTCTCTCTGCTGCATAGTATTCCATTGTGTAGATGTACCACTGTTTTTGAATCCACTCATCTACAGATGGGCACTTAGGCTGTTTCCAGCACTTGGCTATTGTAAACAGGGCTGCTATGAACATAGGGGTGCACAAGTTCTTTTGAATTAGGGTTTTAGGATTTTTGGGGTATAATCCTAGCAGTGGAATTGCTGGTTCAAAAGGCAGTTCCATTTTTAGCTTTTTGAGGTAACTCCACACTGTTTTCCATAGTGGCTGCACCAGTCTGCATTCCCACCAACAGTGCACTAAGATTCCCATTTCTCGACATCCTCGCCAGCACTTGTTGTTTGTTGATTTGTTGATGATGGCCATTCTGACAGGTGTAAAGTGGCATCTCATTGTGGTTTTTACTTGCATCTCTCTGATGGCTAGTGATGCTGAGCATTTTTTCATGTGTCTATGGACCTTCTGTATGTCCTATTCGGAGAAGTGTTTGTTCAGTTCCTTTGCCCATTTTTTAATTGGGTTGTCTGTTTTCTTGATGTTGAGTCGTATAAGCTCTATATATTCAGAGTTTTACTTTTTAAAAAAGATTTCACATATAAGTGATAGCATGCAGTATTTTTGTTTCTCTGGCTTATTTTACTTAGCATAATGCCTTCAAGATCCATCCATATTGTCACAAATAGGATTTCCTTCTTTCTCATGGCTGGAATATATTTCATTGTGTGTACATATATACATTATATGTACATGAGATTGCAGATATCCCTTCAATATTCTGTTTTCATTTCCTTTGTATATATACCCAGGAGTGGGATTTCTGCATTATATGTTAGTGCTATTTTTAATTTTTTGAGAAATCTCCATATTGTTTTCTATAGTAGCTGCACTAATTTACATTCCCACTAACAGTGCACAGGCTCTCCTTTTTCCACATTCCATTATTATCTCTTTTTTTTTTTGATGACAGTCATTTTAAGAGGTCTGAGCTCTTATTGTGGTTTTGATTTGCATTTTCCTAACGATTAATGATATTAAGATCCTTTTCATGTACTTGTTGGTCAGCTGTGTGTCTTCTTTGGAAAGTGTCTGTTGAGGTCCCGCTACTCATTTTTTTAATCAGACCGTTTTGTTCTTGTTCTTGTTGTTATTGAGTTGTATGAGTTCTTTAGGTATTTTAGATATTAATCCTTTATCAGATATATGATTAACAAGTATTTTCTCCCATTTGATAGGTAGCCTTTTCGTTTTGTCAATGGCTTCTTTTGCTCTAAATAAGCTTTTTAGATTGATTTAGTCCCACTTGTTTATTTTGTTGTTGTTGTTAACCTTGCTTCTCATGTCAAATCTAGGAGCTTGTTGCCAAGACCAATGTCAAGGAGCTTATATCCTGTGCTTTCTTGTTGGGGAGTTACACTCAAGTCTTTAATCTGTTTTGAGTTGATTTTTGTGACTGGTGTAAGACAAGAGTCCAGTTTCATTCTTTTGCATGTAGTGGTCCCAACACCATTTATTGAAAGGACTGTTCTTTCCCATATTTTATACTCTTGGCACTTTGGTCATAAATTAATTGACCATTTATGCATTGCCCTATTCTGGGCTCTCTATTCTGTTCCATTGGCCTGTGTTTGTTTTTATGCTAGTACCGTCATGTTTTGATTACTGTTGCTTTGAAATACAGTTTGAAATTAGGAGGTGTGGTGCCTCCAGCTTTGTTCTTTCTCAAGATTGCTTTAGCTATTTTTTCTATTTCTGTGAAACAGTGCTATTGGAATTTTGATTGGGATTGCACTAAATCTATAGATTACTTTCAGCAGTAAAAACATTTTAACAATATTAATTCTTCCAGTCTATGAGCATGGAATATCTTTCCATTTATTTGTTTTTTCTTCAATTTCTTTCATCAGTGTCTTATAATTTTCAGTGTAGAGATCTTTTACCTCCTTGGTTAAATTTATTCTTGGGTATTTTAATTTTTTTGATGGAAATGTAAAAAAATTGTTTTCTTAATTTCTCTTTCTGATAGTTAATGTTGTATAGAGATGGAACTGTGTATAGAGATGCAATTAATTTTATCTATCTAGTTATTTTTAAATCATCACTATGATATGTCCATTGATTTCAGAGAGAGAGAGGGAGAAAGAGAGAGAGAGAGAAACATTAATGTGAGAGAGAAATGTTGATCAGCTGCCTCATGTGTGTGCCTTGAGGAGGGATTGAACCCATGGCCTAGGTATGTGCCCTGATTGGGAATCAAACCCACAATCTTTTGGCGTACAGGATGACACCCAAACCAACTTAAGGCAACTGGCCAGAGCCTGCGATTGATTTTTATATATTGATTTTATAATCCTGTAACTTTACTGAATTAGTTCTAACAGTTTTTTGATGGATTCTTTATGGTTTTCTATGTATAATACCAAGTCATCTGGAAATAAAGATGATTTTAATTCTTCCTTTCTGATTTAGATATATTTTATTTCTTTTTCTTGTCTAATTGCCCTTATTAGGACTTATGGTACCACTTTGAATAAAAATGGCAAGAGGGGACATCTTTGTCTTGCTCTGATCTTAGAGAAAACGCCATCAGCTTTTCACTGTTGAGCAAGATGTTAGCTGTGCACTTCTTGTGTATGGCCTTTATTCTGTTGATGGATATTGTCTCTATACCCAAAAATGCTCCCTTGTATTTTAGTCTCTGTTTCATTTATATTCATTCTAATCTTTATTTCCTTTCTTCTACTAACTTAGAGTTTAGTTTGTGCTTATTTTTTTAGTTTCTTGAGGAGTAAGTTTCAGTTCTTTGTTTGAGCTCTTTCCCTTTTCTTAATGTAGGCATTTAAGACAATTCAATTATCTTAAGTGCTTGGGAATCTCTCCTATTTCTGGAATCTGTACATTCTCATACACAGTGGATTGTGTTTTTGTTTACTTTGTAATTTTTTACTATGAGGTTACCTTCACTGAATCTTTACAATAAGTCTATATAACTTGAGTTGAAGGTATGTTCCTCCAGAAAGGTTTAACATGTTTCTTTTAGGCTACCCAAGGGCTTAGGATGAAATTTTATGTTAATTTATCAAAATTGGTCATTTCTAAAACATATATAATATAAATTTGAGCTATAAACTTACTCCTAGCATGGACTCCCCCCACCCCACACACACATTGAGCTCAAGTTATATCTGTGTTAATGAATGAGGTTTTAACAGAAACATGCAGATGGATACTTCCCAATATGTTACCAATTATTAAATACTTACTTTCTTCTAAGTCCTATGCTGCTTTACATATGCATAAGTTTAGGATGTAACTTTAATTTCTGTGACCAGGTCTTAAAACTACATTGGTGAAGGCAAGATAAAAATTTTTAATTCAAATCTGACTTAAAATGCCAACTCTGCTCTGGATTGATATTAGGGTTTCAGTATTCTACCTTTTGTTCAATCATCATTAGGGTATTACTATCATTTCATGCTCCAGGGTGTCTTTCCACTCTGTCTGCATTCCAGTCAAAAATAAGGGGAAAGTGAGAAGGGGACACAATCTGAAATTTGTACACATCAGTACCACTCACATCCCTTGGTTAGAACATAATTATATACTCACACCTAGATGCAAAAGAGGCTGAGAAATGGAGTCCCTTTTGAGGGGTGCCATGTTCCAGCTAAAAAGTAGTGTTCCTATGTCCATAGAAAAAGAGGTGAACAAATACTAAGGGCTACCACCAAGTTGTGATGCCTACATTATATCATTTTAATCTGTACAGTAAGTCTATGAAATACACATTTTATCTAAGGAAAAATAATTTGCCCAAGGCGATACAGTTAGTAGAGAGTAGTTGTGACTCAAAGTCAGATATCTGTAACTTCAAAATTTATAACATTGTGGAAGGTGATATCTAAATGCATGGGCAGTTAATTTGTTTAGCACTCTTCTGTCAAAATATCAAAGTAGACTTGGGAGTCAGATCTTAACTGACCCACCATCAAGGCCAAGCCTAATATGAGGCAAATAAGATGCCAAGAATATGACATTTAAAAAGGAACTCACAGCCCTGGCCAGTGTGGCTCAGTTGGTTGGAGCATCATCCTGTAAGCCAAAAGGTAACAGGTTTGACTCCTGTTAAGGCACAAGCTTACATTGCAGGTTCAGTGCCCAGTACAGGCACATACTGAAGGCAACCAATTGATGTTTCTCTCATCTTTATTCTCTCTGTCTTTCTCTTTCTATCTCTCTCTCTGCACCTCCCTCTCAAATAAAAAAAAAAAATTGAGAGAGATTTTGTTTTACAAAAATATAAATAAATAAGAAGGCACTCACTCTCAGGGTTTTGTAGACATTCACAATCCTGAAAGTAAGTACCTCCTTAAATTTTGCTCCCTAGGAAATTCACTTGCATCACCCTACCCAACACTTCCATAACTAACTAGCTGTGATCTTGGACAAGTTATTTTATTTCTTTGACTCTCAGCTTACTTGTCTATATAGTATGATCAATACCAACTTTTCTCTCAACTTTATAGAATCAGGCAAGAAAAAATGAGATGTAATAATGCTTTACAAATTATAGATTTACAAAAGCTAAAATTGAATTAGACCCTTAGAGTTAGGGCCATATTTGGATATGAGGATATTCATATCTTTTGGGGAATGGGGCAGGACATGGATGGGTGGGTGGGTAGATGGAAGGTAGAATTATTCATTAAATAAGTATTATTGAGGATCTGTTGTGCATCATACACTGTTTCAGTATGGGAAGCCAGGGTGCTTGGTGGTGGCAAATGTAGCTCAGCCCCTGATTTGGAAAACCACTGGGAGCATGGCGGCACACAGGACCCACTCCACACACTGGTTTTCCCGTGGGGAACCAGGCCTGCATCTCTATAATAGTTTAAAAGCTTGCTTTCTGCTAAAGGACCCCCTCATCCGGAACTGAGAACAACAGATGTTCAGCATGTAACCTTGAAGCAGTTTCTCAGGGTCTATTCTGAGCTGATTTTCAAGGACAGGATGTGGCTAGATCAGTCATCCTTATCATCTATGCATGTATAACATTATTTTCTCTGTTATATAAAATAATCATATAAGGCAATAATTAGCATATGATTTATAACTTTCTTGGATGTAATCCTCCTAAAGAGTTAATAAAATCCTATTCAGGCAGGGGCAAACTACGTTTTCTTCTTTAGAGAGTGGCCAGTTTTTCCCCCTCTTCTCCACAGGATCCTTGCAGTCCATGTGCATTTATTCATTTCACCACAACATCGTGGACCCTGCTGGTCAGAGAGTCATGATATTTTAGATACTAGACATTTGCATAATGCTGATCAAGATAGATATGATCCCATCTTCTGGCTAGCAGGAAAGATACATTAAATCAATAAACAAGTAGATATGTAATTTATAAATTATGGTGGTTCTTATGGAGAAATAACATGGGAAATATATTTGATATGGGCATAAGGGAAGTCTTGTAGGAGTAAATGACATTTGAGGTGAGACCTGAAAAATTAATTATAATTAGGTAGACATAGAGTTGAAGAAAATGTTTTTCCAGACTGAGGAAATAAGACAAAGCAAATAAACAAAATATTTAAAAACAGCACTTTTAGCAAGTATACAACCCAGAGGAGAAACTAAAGCCCCAGATTTCTGGCTAGAAAACCAAACACTTGAAATGAATAAAAATAATTATTAACAAAGGACTATATATAAAGAATAACCACACAGAAATTTTACAGATAAAAAGTGAAATTACCAAAACAAAAAAATTATGACGTAGGATCAGAAGCAGAAAGGAAATGACAAAGCAAAGCGTCAGTGAATGTAAGGATACATCAGTAGAAAATATCCATGCTAAATAACAGAGAGAAAAAAAGCTCAAAAAGTTTTAATGTGGCCCTGACCAGTGTGGCTCAGTTGGTTGGGCATCATCCCACAAAGGGAAGGGTCACCAATTTGATTCCCAGTCAGGGCACATGCCTGGGTTGCGGGTTCAGTCCTCAGGGCATGTAGAGAGGCAACCGATCAATGTTCCTCACATCAATGTTTCTCTTCCTCTCTTTCTCCCTCTCCTCCCCTCTTTCTCTAAAGAAACATTATTGATCTAAGCCTCAGGGGCCTGTGGGAAAATACGAAATGTCTGACATGTCATTGGATTTCCAATAGGAGAAAGAATGGGGTGCAAAAACAAATTTAGTGAATGATATAAACTACTAGATTCAAGAAGCCCAAAATACCCAAAAGAAGGTAAATCAATGAAATCTACACCCAGACACATTATAATCAAATTGCTGAAAACTAAAGACAAAGAAAAAAATCATGAAAGCAGCTAGGGAAAACCAATTCATTACCTATAGGGGAACACCAATTTGAATGACGGCAGATTTCTCATCAGGAGTCATGGAAATCAAAAGGAACTGGAACTTCTTTAAAAGTGCTAAAAAGACTCTCAACTCAGAATTGTATATCATATATAGTGAAAATATATTCAGGAATGAACGTGAAATAAAGACATTCTCTGATTAAGGAAGACTAAGAGAATTTGTTACCAGCAGCCAAGCTTTAAAACTATTGCTAAAGGAAGTTTATTCAGACACTAGGAAAATGTATTTCAGGAGTAAACTTGGAATATCAGGAATGAAGGAAGAACAACAGAAATGGTAACTGTCTGAGTAAATATAACAGACTATTCTTGAGTTCTTTAAAACATATTTGACAGTTGAAAGCAAAAATTATAACATAGTGTAATGAGGTTTTCAATGTATGTAGATGGAATTCACAAAACAACTACAGCATAAAGGGAGGAGGGTAGAGGGCTCTATATGGTGATAGGTTTCTACATTCCACTGATGTGGTAATACTGACTCTGTGATACTGAGAGAACAGGCCAACAAACAAACAAAAATACTAAGACAAGAAATTTGGTGCATTCAAGTAAATAAGAAGTCAAATTGTCCACTGCTAGCATTATACCCAAAGAATCCTGAAACACCAATTCATAACCTATGCACCCCTATGTTCATAGCAGCTCTATTGACAATAGCCAAATGCTGAAAACAGCCTAAGTGCCCATCAGTAGATGAGTGGATCAAAAACTGTGGTACATTTACATGATGGATTTTTTTTTTTAAATATGTTCTATAGATTATGCTGTTACCGTTGTCCCAATTTCCCTTCCCTCTGCTCCCCTCCACCTGGTGGCCCCCTCCCTCCAGTTGTCCCCCCCTTTTAGTCCATGTCCCATTGGTTGTGCATATAGTTCTTCTCAACCTCTTTCTGTCTATTCCATTCCCTTCTACTATGCTTCTTAATTCCTGTACCATCTCCCTCCCTCTCCCCATTCCCCACCCTGATGACCTCCCTACCTCCATCCTCCAGTATGTTCCCCATATCTATAGTTCTTTTTCCACTCTCGTTGCCTGTTTAGTTTGCCTTCGTTTCAATTCCCTAGCTTCTGTTGTTGGTTCTTGTGATGCAGTTTTCATTTTAATGTTCATAGTTTTGATCCTCCTTCTTCTAAACCAGTCCCTTTAACATCTCATATAATAGCGATTTGGATCTAATGAACTCCTTCAGTTTTACTTTGTCCTGGAAGTACTTTCTCTGCCCTTCTATTCTGAATGACAGTTTTGCTGGATAGAGTATTTGTGGCTGTAGTGTTGTATTAAATGTGGCGAGGGTGCGGAAGTAATTCCAGCAAGGAGAATGGGTCGGATGGAGGGCTGCTGCATGCTCTGGCAGGTCAGCGAAGAGCTGTGCAGAGACCTCTCCTTTTATTGAGTTTTGCAAGTATAGAAATCAATAGGGAGGGTAAAGAATGAGCTCACAGATACATTCCAATAATGATTACAATATACAATTACTTACTTGGGATTAAAACAATGGGAGGTTAATATATAAACTATGAAGAATGATTTCTATCAAAAGCAAAAAATAGAAATTCAATCATCTATTCTTTTAAGATTATGGGAACGACCACACTGTTCCTTAAACTTTAACAGAAAGCACACAGGTTTAACACCACCCGTTCTTGGCTTTGTTTGGTTTCTTTGGCAACATCACGGAAGATGGAGTACTTTGCAAGATTCCTTTTAAGTCACAGAATGTCTTGAAACCCTTAGCCTGATCAGTCAAAGACTGTCGGCGCCAGCGAGTCCAGCTCGCCAGCTCAGGTCATAGAGCACCCGGACCGAGAGGCATGAGAGCATGCCTCAGTTTAGGAACCTTGATTTCCAGCATCATCTCCCCCTTTTTGTTTTCCGGAAACCTTACTAGCCATAACTGAAAAGATGGCATTTTTAACCTGCTGCTTTCTTCTATACTTATATCCTACTATAACAATGATTAAAAAGATTACAAGAAACAAAAGAAGCAGACCTGAATGAGATGCAACAAACCCATTAACATAAGGAATAGGATTCATATTATCAATACTTTTAACAATACCTTCAAAGAGTTCCTGACCTGACAATTGTTCTAGATATTTCTCAAAAGTACTATGGATTTTTGTCTGTAATGAAATAATATGCTCTGTTAGATTATCATGATTCAACAAATGTTTCCTAACCCTATTACAAGGGAACTCAGTTGCATTATAAGGCACAGGAGTAATACAATAAATAGACTGATTCCAATCACATTTTAACTTAATCTGCTTTTCTAAACTTTGATCTCCTACAAGAATAACTGCTTGATTCAAATCTGCTAATTCAGATTGCATTTCAGAGTCAATTTGACGTTGAGCAGTCCATAATTGTTCAGAGTTCTTATGCCAGTCCCGAACAAAGTCTGCCGTCTGCACAGAGTGATGAAGTGCTACACCAGCAGTTGCTGCAGTGGCTGTGACAGCAATAAGTCCCATTATTATGGCAATTAGAAGTCCAATGAAACGTTTGCTTCTTTTCAGGAGTCATTCTGCAATTTTTCTGATGAATCCTAGCGCGGGACTGTCCTGCCAAAGGCGATTCATTTGGACAGGAATCCATACACCAGTTCGAGCTCTCAAAAGATATAAGCTTTCCTTTGAAGACAAACTTATAGAGCGGTTAATACAAGTATGCAATGAACAATTATAACAATAAATTTCTCCTATATTTGGGTTCCAAATAGCTTTTCCTTTAAGAATTAAATAAGGGATTTGAACACATGTTTGAACATCTCATTCTTGCTGAAGAGTCAGAGTAAAATTCTATAATGTTGGGTGTGATTGTTCAGAAAGAGTTCCAGACCAAACTCGCACATTTGTCATAGCTGCGCTAAGTTTCCAAAGATGTGGTTGAGGACTAAATCCTTCTAATTGGGGTTCTGGGTATGCAAATCCGGGATTTCCCCATTCAATAGGTTCTTTAGAGGTTATCATATACCTATTAGAAGTGACTTTCCAGGTCCATTCTACCTTAGTGTGAGCCTTGCGAACGGAGCTCTGAGGACTCCAATCAATGACTGTCCCATAGGGAGTATTAACATAAATTCGCATTTTTTCTCCCCTGCATCGAGTCCAATGGACACAATCAGTTATTGAGAGAAAACTTGGCATAGAACACTTAGGAAGATTAAGGGGACTCTTTGGAAGATTAGAAGCATACGAATTTGAAAATGTGGAAGCGGTTAACATAACAATCTTTTGACCATTATGATTATCATTAGACAGTTGTATTGTAGGCCAATTCTGGAATTTCGTTTTTAAACAATGATTGCCATATCCAATACAAATAGGGATCCCACTAACCCCAGTAACGTATATTGGTAGTACTGTCCCTTCTTCATCAGGAAACATAGGGCCTCTTATATCATGGGGCCCTGGAAACCAGCCTGTTTCATTATTGTAAATAGGAATGGGCGGATCCTTCCATGATACTCCTCTCATTAAGGGGGGGGGGGGTGGCAATATAAGCCCAATAAGTATAGTTTTCAGCATTAATACCTTTAATATTATTGGATAATATAGCAATAAAAGCCAAAAAAAAGACCTAGCTGAAACTGGCATTTTTTGAGCTTTCACTAATTTCTTTCCTTGTATAACTAATTGTTCTATTTGCAGCTAGGTTACCGATTTATGATTCTGTCGTTTTTTCCGCGGCTTTCTGTTCCTCCCTGTTTTCAGACTCATCCTCTGGATTTTTTCTGGTAGAGTGTTCAATTCCTTTTCCTCGTTCATTATGTTTCGTTTTCGATTGGGCATGACGCAACTTGAGACGCTTATCTGGAATCCAAAAATTTTGTGATCCTGTGGAAATATAAGCATAGCCTCGACCCCATCGGATCACCATGGCTGGAAGCCATTTAGAAGATAGAACATCATAATAATAAACAGGTTGATTTATTGGCGAAACAGCTTTTATTGTCCAATGTCTCTGAGCTGGAACAAGAGCATTATCACCAATTTGCAAAAAATTTAGAGTAAGGACTGCATTCATTAATCTTTTCTTAGGGGAATCCATACTATATCCCCCTTTTTGTTTTAAAAGTAGCTCTTTTAAAGTTTTATTATGATGTTCAATGAGGGCTTGTCCAGTACTATTATATGGAATACCAGTAATATGTTTAATTTTATGCTGAGGAAAAAATTCTTGACACTTCTTAGAAAGATATGCTGACGCATTATCTGTTTTAATAATTTCTGGCTTCCCAAGAACAGCAAAAGTCTCTAGGAGGTATGTGATAACACATCCGGCACGTTCAGAGGACATGGCTGTGACCCAAGAGAATTTGGAACAAGTATCAATAGAATGATGAACAAATTTAAGCTTTCCAAAATCAGGCACAATAATAACATCCATTTGCCAAATTTGATTAGGTAATAAACCTTTAGGGTTAACGCCTTTAGGCAAAGAAGGCTGATTGACAGGCTGACATGTGGGACAATTTTGAACAATTTGACATGCTTATCGCCAAGTAATTTTGTGTCGATACCTTAATGATCTTGCATTATCATGACGAAGCTGGTGTTCATTCTCTGCTTGCTGAACAGAGCCGATTAAAGTATCAATATGACTATTTCCTTTAGCTAAGGGTCCTGGTAATCCTGTATGGGACCGAATATGAGTTATAAAGACAGCATGACAATGAATCCTCAATAGAGATTGTAACTGTAAAAAAAGTAAATTAAGCTCAGATTCAGTAGATGGTATGGTCACTGTTTCTAAAGCTTGAACAATGTAAGCTGCATATTGAGAATCTGTAATAATATTTAATGGAATAGAAGACACATCAGTTAAAAGCATGACAATAGCAAACAATTCTGCCTTTTGCACAGAGGCATAAGGGATTTGAACAGTCTTATTATTTTTTAGATTACTATAACTAGCAATTCCTAATTTATTAGCATTAGTAAAATATGTTTGTTTCTGCCTCAGTAATAGGTTGTGAAACAACACACTTAGGAAGTATCCACTGAGTCTGTTTTAGAAATTGAAATTTTTTGGAGGAGGGATAAGAGTTATGAATTTTGCCTAAAAAATCAGACAAGGCATTTTGCCATTCTTTACATAATATTCAATGATTATTTATTTCCTTATTAGTAAAAGGGACAATAATTTCATCAGGATCTTGGCCACAAAGTTGTCTAAAGCGTATTCTGCCACGAATTATGATTTGAGTAATTTTACTTAAATAAGTCTCTAACCTCTTAATGGATTTATGTGGCAAAAATAACCATTCAGTAATATTCTCAGCTTGGCACAATACCCCGGTAGGAGAATGCTCACTATGAATAACAACAAGCTTCAAATCAATTATTAGTTGAATACGATTTAACTATTTTGGAAATATTGTTCAATTAATTCAAGCTCTTTTTCAGCTTCTTTGGTTAAAACTCGAGAGCTATTTAAATCAGAATTACCTTCAAGAGTACGAAAAAGATGTTCTAGAGCATAAGTAGGAATTCCTAAGGAAGGTCAAAGCCAATTAATATCCCCTAATAACTTTTGAAAATCATTTAATGTTTGAAGGGAATTTTTATGAATTTTGACCTTTTGAGGTATTATACAACTTTTGGTTACTTGATATCCTAAATAATTCTATGGATCTTCCTTTTGTATTTTTTCTGGAGCAATTTGGAGACCATATTCAATACATAAATTAGTAGTTAATTTAAACATTTGAGAAAACCGCTCCTCAGAGGGATGTGCTAATAAAATATCATCCATGTAATGAATATATATACCCTCTGGAAATTGGCTTCGAAGTTTATTTAAAGGCTGATTTACAAAATATTGGCACATGGTAGGACTGTTCAACATTCCTTGAGGAAGTACCTTCCACTGATATCGTTGGCTAGGCTTCTTTGCCCTCTGGCAATCCTATAATCTGAATGTTCAATCTCTTATAGCTGTCCCAGAGGTTTCTGAGCCTGTCCTCACTTTCCTTACTTTTTGTTTCCTCTTTCTGCACTGGTTGACTGTTCCTTCTGTATGTTCCGGTTTGTTGATTTGATCTCTGGATTTTATTTCCTCACCACTTGTCTCGTATGTGTTTTCATTCGTTTCAGTATGAGTAGCTTTCATTCCTTCCCCATCTTGTTCCAAATCTTTTGTTACTTCTGTAAGCCACCTTATAACTATAGCTTTGCATTGAGCCTCTGAAAGGTTTCTTATTTGTCTGTCTGTCAGGTTCCTCATCTGCTGCCTAGTGAACTGTGTCACGGGGATTTCAATCATTGTCTGCTTCATTCTGATGGATTTGTGTTTAGCTCTGCTTCCTGGGCAGGCTATAGGGGGGCGGAGCCCCGTGTACTCATCACTCCCCGGCAACCGGCAGTGATGCCGACCTTTTTTCCGCGCTGTGGTGCTTTGTATGGGGGTGGGGATCCAAGATGGATTCCTACTGTTATTCTCCACTGGGAGAACAGGATTCATCCTCCCGCCCTCTGGGCCTCACCGTCCAATGCAATGGGGGGCAGCCTTTCCCCACGTTAGGGTCGTGAGCTGCTGGGGCTTGACTGCAGCTGGGATTGCTCCCCCTGCCTCTCTCCCCGCTGCTACCACAAACAGCGCCACCCGATCTTTCCATTCTGGTTCCAATTTTGCCCCTCCTACCCAGCCAGACAAGCACTGCTGGTTTATAACTTCATACATTGGGCTTCCATGTAGTTTTATTTTCTGGAATTTCTGGTTATCTTTTGTTTTGAGGTAGTTGTATTCCTTTCTAGTTGTAGAAGGAGACCAAGCGTGTCCGTCTAAGCCTCCATCTTGGCCAGAAGTACATGATGGTGTTGTACGCAGCAAAAAGAAAGAAGGAACTCCTGCCTTTTGCAACAATATGGATAGAACTGGAGAGTATTATGCTTAGTGATATAAGTCAAGTGGTGAAAGAAAAAAACCATATGATCTCACCTAATACAGGAACCTAATGAACAAAACAAAAGAGCAATATAGAACCAGAGGCATGGAAATAAAAAGCAGACTGACAGTGACCAGAGGGGAGGGGTGGGAGGAGAAGGGGGGAAGAAGGGAAAGGGTCTAGTCAAGAAACTAATGTAAATAACCCACGGACATGGACAGCAGGGTGGGGATTGACTGTGGGAGAGGTGGGAGGTGGGTGGGGTAGGGGAGAGCAATGGGGGAAAGATGGAACAACTGTAATAGAACAACAATAAAAAAATGGAAGAAAAATGAAAGTCATATTGTAGCAAAAGGCTATTGGGTCATGATGGCTTTCTCCTTATCTTAGAAAAATTCCAAACAAAAACTTTGCCTCATGGACTTCTACATCTAAAAAATTACCAAACCCTCCTAATTTATTTCACATCTCTTCATGTCTTCACCCCATTGGTGCCTTCATTGTCCAGGGCATCACTTCTTATCTACGTACAATACTCCCAACTGGTCCCCCTAACTCCAGGACTCCAGTTTTGCCTCTTCTACTTTATTCATCCCACTCAATTATCTAAAAATAAATATCATCATTTGTGTTCCTGCTTAAAACACATCAATTGCTCCCTTTTTGCTTTTAAAATAGTGAAATTTTTAGCCTGGTTATAAGACTTTTCAGCAGTCTGCCTCCTGATCACCTCTGTAGCCTCATTTCTTGCCACTCTCCAGTCCCTCCCTCCCAAAGTACATTCCCATACCAGCATAGTAAAATATTTTAGTCTATGAGTGCTATATATTTATTGTTGCAACTACTCAACTCTGTAGTTGTGGCACAAAACAAACATAGATGATATGTAAATAAGTGGTGGGACTATGTCCAAATAAAATTTTAATTACAAAAGCAAGTGACTGGCTAGATTATGTCCCATGGTGACCCCTGCTTTAGACAAACCCGTGGACGTGGCATTCTGTTACAGCTCTTAAGTATTGCACAATCCAATCACTGTTTGGAAAACCTCTCTCCTTTGTCTGGCTGCCTTCAGGTCATCACCTGGTCTCTCTAAATCTGGGTCCAACTACTTCAGAGATTCTTCCCTTACACTTCCTATTTCTCTACCTCCATTGTTACACTTACCACACCAGTGTATTTGCCTATTTATGTATTTACCTGTTTACTTGTCTGTCTCCTCGCACTTATCTATAAACTTCTGGGAGGCAAAAACTATTTCATGTCCACACTTTAATCCCTAGTGCCTAGCAGAATGTTTGGAACCTAGAAGCACTCAATGAAACTTATTTTTTCCACTGAGTAGATGGAAAGCCAGTAGCCCTCTGGAGAGCCAAGCCCTAGTCTTCAAAGTTTAGGACTGGGAAAAGACTGCCTGACTAGGTGTTTGTGTCACCGTGGAAGCTGTGGTCTGTTTGGGGCAAGCTATCTCTTTCCTTTGGCCTGGTTTCTTCTTCCAGGGAAGTAGAGGTCCAAAATTAAGGACCAACCACTGTATCTTCTCTCAGGCAGCACCCATCCCACCCAGCAGGCAGCTCAGAGTTGTCTGACCCCACTTCCGATAAGCATTCTGAGCCACTGATTTTAAAAATAAGCCCTGAGGGGGAAATTACTACATCTCTTTCCAAAGGCTGTTGTAGATGCCAAAGGCAGTGGACAATGAAACATTTGTGGTTAAGGGTGGAGCAACCACCATTCAGCCACGCATCCTGGGAACTCTCTCTGCCTATTCAGTGTCCTCCCTTTCTAGCCCATCACCAATAAAGTGGGAAAAGGGAAAATTCTCTGTCCAGCTATCAGGTAATTATGTAGCTGAAGGGGCAACCAGAACTAGTGCTAAATCTCAGGTAAAGACCTTGGCCCTTCTTGCAAGACCTTAAAATTTTGTTGGAAAAACACACATGAACTATTTGGAGATTAGCAAAATGCATTTATTTATTCACTCACTTACTTTTTAAAGTTCCTACTCAATATTGGCACAGTGTGGGATGTTGAGCCACAAAGATGGAAAGTTTACTCAAGGAAACGTCACGCTACTAAAATTTATGCCAACATAAGAACTTCTAATACAAAGGGAGCTTAGAGTTCAAGATGTCAATAAGAGCTAAAGTTGTCAAAGAAAGTTCCATCAAAAAGGTGGAACTTGAACTGGTCTTGAGGAAGGTATGAGACAGAGATTAATGAATAGAAAAAGAAAAGGTGTGGAGAACTGAGTTTGGAGATCAGAGAAGTGTTTAGTGGGAAATAAGGCTGGAGAGAAAAGAAGGATTATATATGGAAGACCTTGAAGATTGTGCATTTAATTGCAAGGAGGAGATGAAAATACCCTTCTCTTTTTTTAATCTGAGCTATATAATTCACGTACCATAAAACCTACCCTTTTAAATTCAAATTTTAGTGGTTTTTAGCATATTCACAAAGTTATGCAACCATCACTGTGATCTAATTCCAGAACAGACAATATGTGTTTGAATACTTCTGAATAGAGATTTCAAGGGATAAAATACTATTTCAAGCAGATGACCCAAGGTGCAAGAGCATGAGTGATTATATGGGAAGAAAATGGGCACAGAGGCAAGCTAAGAGGCTCAAGAGCTTGGAGACCTGGGTAGGAAGAGGGTTTAGTAACACCTCCTGCTTATGGTCTTCTCACTTCATCCATGGGATTTGTGGCCGGGTGATTTGTTTAGATAATAATCTATTTTTTAAGTATATTTTACTGATCATGTTGTTACGGTAGTTCAAATTTTTTCCCCCTTGCTCCCCTCTGCCCAGTACCCCCACCTTCCCTCCAGCAATCCCACCCCCCTTAGTTCATGTCCATGGGTCATGTCCATAGTACATATAAGTTCTTTGGCTTCACTCTTTCCTATATTATTCTTAACTTTCCCCTGTCTATTCCGTACCAACCAGTTATGCTTCTTAATTCCTGCACCATTTTCCCATTTCTCCCCTTCCCCCTCTCAGCTGATAACTCTCCAAATGATCCCCATACCTATGATTCTGTTCTTATTCTGGTTGTTTGCTTAGTTTGTTTTTGTTTTTATTTTTTAGATTCAGTTGTTGATAGTTGTGAGTTTGTTGTCATTTTAGTGTTCATAGTTTTGATCTTTTTCTATCTTTTTCTCCTTGTATTTTTCTTCCCTCAATCCAAGAAGGTGGCAGACATTTGTGTTCCTAGCATAAGCAGTTTGGGGAGCTAGGCTAAAAGCAAGTTGCCTGTGTACAGCCTCCCTTTCTGACTTCTGCTTTAGGAATTCTGAGCTCCATGTTGGCATGATGTCGTGGGAGGGCAGAAAAGAGATGCTTTGAGGCCAATGGGAGCTGAAGCTGAGAGAACAGAGAGAACAGAAAAGGGAGGAAGGTTCCCTAAAACTTTGAAGAACCAGTGATTTCTGGTCCTGAGAGTAGTAGAGACCGGAAATGAGGTGGCCACTTGACCCTAAGCCACAGAGTTCCAAGACTCCAATCCTCCAAAAGAACTCCTGCCCCCCCCCCCAGTGTGGCACAGTGAGCATATCAACTTTAAATGGACCGAAGACCAGAAGAACTTCTCACCCAAGCATTCTATTCTGCATAAAACTCCTGGAATCTGGCCCCGTCCTAGGGGACAGGCAGCCTCCGTAATATGGAGACTGCAGTAACCACCAGCTTGGCAGTCTCAGAGTCATATTTAAAGAAGCTGAAATACTGTGGACCTTCTTGAGACGTTAAAGCATAAATACTGGAGACCGACTGTCTTGGATTGAGCTTTGGCTGTAGGACCTTGAGCATGTTACTTAACTTCTATTACCTAGATTTCCTCAAAATGGGGATAGTGAGATTCAACTGTCTCATAATGTTGTTAGGAGGATTAAATGAAGGAACCTACATAAAACAATTATAGCACAGCCAGACATTTAAGAGGTGCTTATATTAGTGTTTGCTTGTTATCATTAATGAGAGGAAAACAAATAGTTCTGGGAGGAAGAAGCATTGCCCTATAAAGGAAGAGAACTACTGGGTGGAAATATGGGTGGGAAAAAGAGTAGAGGAAATGAAGAGGGGATATTAGGAATGAAAGACAAGGTAAGTAACCATTTAGACATGAGGAGAAAGGAGGGTAGAATAAAAGCTGATAGATGCAGATAAATAGGGATAGAGAAGTAGATAATTCATTAACAATAGATGGGTCATAGATGGATAGATAGATATGAAATAAAAAGAATGAGAAATAGATTACATAATGAAAGCATCATAGAGATAGAAAAATGGTAGCAGAAAGTAACTGATAAAATGATATGTGAGAAAGATGAGCTGATACAGATAAATTGTAAACTCAGACTAAAACGCAGAAAATAGTGTCAAATGCTAAATTTAAAAAATAAAGCACAGAGAGAAGATGAAAGGAAGACTGGTGGAGAGTACTAGGTCAGGATGGACTGAATGGCTTCTAGTCTGGGATGGAGGGTACTGCTGTCCTGCTGCCCAGCCATGCCGCCTCCTCTCCACCCACCCCACTCCTACACAGCTTAGCTTCACCTTCCCTGACTCTCACACATGTTCCTCCACTTGGGAACGCTCTGTTCTCTGTTATGTGCAGCCAAGAAGTGTATTTTCTTCTGTCTGGTTTTCAAATTTCTTTGTGTATGCAATTCTTGTCTCCATTTCAGAAGACTGTGTCCCCAATGAGAGTGGGTATAACACTCTCTTCACTTTCTTGATATCCCACGCACTGTGGGGCTGAGAGAAAATGTGTTGAAGGACAGTCTTGGTATAGATGTGGGGATATTAGGGACAGTCCAATCTCCAACTACCACTATCACCACCTGTGGGACATCACCAATCATTCCTGGAAGGTTCATTTCTAAAAGCAACCTAGAAGGAACACAGACAAATGTATGCAGTATTCGATGATTCCTCTCCCTTGTGCTTCTGAAAGGTCCAGACCTTTGTAACTCAGCATTTTCCTAAAGTAATTGGCCTCACCTACAAAATTATGAGGTTCCAGAGGGCAGAGACTATGTGGGTAAGGTTGCACAAATGTTACTGAATAACCAAGAATTTATATTCTGTATCCATCCCTTTCAAGCATCTGAAAATTTCCACCCCGTTAAGGTTGATGTGCTTGGTTCTAAGGACAGAAATTGTGTGGTAGGAAGAAGGGAAATTTGGTGTAAGAAAAGAGACATAAGAATCTCTGTTTATACAGGTCCTGAATATAGGGCTGGGCCCTCTTAGGATCCAGAGAGAGTTCTGGTCATCTCTGCCAAGTGAAACTCCCCCAGACTGATCTAAACATGTTCCCTTCCTTCTAGACAAGAGGAAGGAAAAGTCCCATTCATAACCACGGAGAAATAAAAGTCTTCCTCACTGATTATATACAATTTACAGCAGTGTTTCATTTCATGCCCGGGAGCCTGTAATAGCTGGAATTACCATTGTTCCTCTTCCTCTGTGAGGGGCCAGAGCTGAGAAGTGCTCTGTGATTATGAGTCAGGGTATGACATCTCCGTGCCAAACTTTCTTGGCCTGGTTTGGGGGGTGTGTGTGCGCGTGCGTGTGTGTGTGCGTGCACGTACACGTGCCCTCGGGCACTTCCAGGACAAAATTTTCCCACCCCCTTGCATGGCTTTTTAATGAATTAAAATGTTTTGCCCTTTCACATATCATTACCAGAGAGAAAAAGAAAGGGAAGGGGAGGGAAGGGAAGGAAAAAATAGAAAGAACCATTCCCCCCACTCCACAACCTCACATGTGGATTGAGAATTTTAGTATCAACAAAGCAGAAAAACTGAAATGGGCTTGGCTGGGATGTACTCCTGTTTACAGTACAGGAGGTGAAGGAAATGAGAACCTGTGAGGAACAGGCTTCCTAGATTGTCAAGGTGAATGCTGCCTCGTGAAGATATGTTCTGATGATTCTTCCCTGGAGTTTTGCAACACAGAAGCCCTTGAAAGAGTGACATACAATATAAAATATTCAAAACTCTAAGTCTGGGGTTGCAAACTTTTTCTGTAAAGGGTCAAATAGAAATTATTTTAGACTTTGTGAGCCATATGGTTTCTGTTACAACTATTCAACACTGTACTGCAAAAGTAGACATAGACTATTTGTAAACAAATGGACATGGCTGTATTTCAATAAAGTCTTATTTACAAAAACAGGCAGAAGGTCAGATTTGACCAGTGGGATGTAGTTTGCTGACTCCTGCCCTGAGTGATTTTATACTATGAGGAACTGGTTTTGAAAATCTTGATGCTTCTAGAGTAAACACTAAAAGACAGGCTTAGAAAGGAAAGAAAGAGGCGAAGGAATGGATAATGGTTGTTTTCAGAGAAGGGACAACTTGGAGCATCTGGACATATGGACTGAGTACAAAGAGAAGAAAAACCTCAGTTTGAGTCATTTATGGTTGAAATTTAGCAAATCATCAAGTGGGGCTTTGAGTACTTGCAAGAAAAGCAGTTGTGACCAAGTACTGAGGAGCAGAGTTTGGGTCCTATCATAAAAGGACTTTCTTCCTGTATTAGTTATCTATTTCTGTATAAAAAATCAACCCCAAACATACTTACTTGAAACAAAAAGTATATATATATATATTTCTCATAGTTTCTGTGGGTCAAAAATCAAGGATGGCTTGGCCAGGTGTTCTGGCTCATGGTTTCTCACAAGGTAAATCAGAGGTCAGCCAGAGCTGCAGTCATCTGAAGACTTAACTAGGACTGGTGGACCTGCTCCACTCACATGCCTGACAAGTTGCTGCTGGCTATTGGTGAGAAGCTGCAATTCTTCTCTATATGGGCTTCTCCATGGGGCTGCTTGAGTGTTCTCACAACATGCAGCTGGCTTGCTCCAGGGTAAGGAAACCAAGAGGCCAAGGTAGAAGCTTCAATTTTTCTTTGACCCAGCACTGAAAGTCATACACCATCACCTCTACCATACTCTATTGGTCACAGTGACAAGCCCTGATTCAATATGGGAGAGGCTAGCCAAGAGTCTAAACACCTGGAGGCAAGGATCAATGGGGCACAACCCAGAGGCTGGCTACCTACCACCTAAATACTAAGAGAGCTAAAAGATGAATCTTTAGTCTTAGTCTAGGATCTGCACATTAGGATGGGCTAGGAATTTATATTAGTTACAATGCATCTGCCTAGAGGAAGAGACCAAAACAGAACACCCAACAAAGTTGCTTTAGCAAAACAGGATTTATTTCAGTTATGAAAGAGGTTAGAGGTGGGAGGTTTCAGAGTTGGTTAACTCAGCAGCTCAATGATATCAGGTTCTACTTCAACCTTCTGCGGTTGTCTTGGCTCTTCCTTAATGATCATAAGATTGTTGGCACAGCCCATGTTACATGCTTGCACAGTTGCGTGTCAAAGTAGAAAAGGTGTATCCGTTAAGTAACCAACTAATAGTACTTGCCACAGATACCTCATCTATATGGACTTACATGACACTATGAATTGAGTAATATGAATGGTGTACTGGTAACTTTCCTAGAACCACAGGATCTTACAGATTACTGAGTCCCATTCCCATCCAATGTTTGCATCCCTGCTATGAAATCCAGGGAGCATAACTGTACGCCAAGGTTTTCTTCCACTCTATGTAGTAAGTTAGCTTGTGCACCATAGATATACAACAGAGCCTTTTGGTCAAAGTGCAGAATTGTAAGAAATGTAAAAAGTTGAGGTCATGGTATTTGGTGCAATCCCTGCACTCCCCGATGAGTATCAGAAACTATACAAGCACCGGTGGAGTCTTTTATTAGGGATTTTCTTTAGCACTCTCTGACCACCATTTATGTCAGTATCTCTTCTGCCCTTGAAATGACTTTTTCTCATTACAATAAAAGTCAAAATTGTGACTAAAGCCGAAAAATAAGTTACCAGGAGACAAATGTCCAGTTCAATACTAGCAAGAATGTTTTCAACAAGTAGAATAGTCTGAATATTGATTTGCTTTGCAGGGTGGTATCCACAAGAAAGTCTCTGTGATAAACACTAGAAGATTTCTAAATAGGTAAAAATTGCCTAAGATTACCACTCCTTTCCCTTCTAACTCCAAAATCAATTATTATTCTATTTACTGCTTAGAATACCTTCCTGATGTCAAGCCTTAACCTCTCTAGTTGAGCTCTCAACCTATTTCATAAAGTCATAGACTATGGGAAATGATGTGACCTTAGAGACTGTCTTCCCTGTATTTCTCCAATATCTTGAGTCAGTGCTTCTATTCAACATGAATCAGTATTTGATGATCTTTCTTTTATTATTTGAATTTCAAAGTCATGTTTTAATCAACTTTCTTAAAACATAATTCACATAGAATAAAATATAATCATTTAATTATACTGTTTCATAAGTTTTGAAAAATGTGCAAACTCCACTACCACAGTCGAGATAGAGAACATTTGACTTACAGCCAAGATGGAGACCTAGACAGACGTGTCCCCCTCCACAACTGAGAAGGAATACAACTACTCCAAACAAGACACAATTAGAACTTCCAGAAAACTGAGCTCCATGGAAGTCCAACAAACAAAGATATAAAGAGAAAATACTCATCCAGACAAGTAGGAGGGGTAGAGCTGGTGTGGAGAGGATACAGTGTGGCGGTGGCAGCAGCGGCGGCGGCGGCGGGCCAGCGGAAAGTGCAGTCATGCATTTTAAAAAGTCAGGACACCTGGGGAGTGCTCTCAGCACCAGACAAGACCACGCAGCTCACAGTCCAATCAGCGGGGAAAAGAAAGCCTCATTGCTTCTGACTGTGCAAACCAGTGGGGGTTGGGGGGTAGGAAAAAACTGCCAGTCTCTCAGCAGAGTCCACTTGTTTAAAGGGCCCCCACGGTCCTAGAATATCTACAGACTCACCCACTCTGGGAATGACAACTAGAGCAACAGCTAGAGGCACCAGTACCACACGGAAGTGGGAGAAGTGTCTGGAAAAGGGGCGGGTGCTGAACAAGCAGCATTGTTCCCTCTCAGATCCTTCCCCCACAGACAGTGCCACAACATGGTGAAACGGGTTGCCCTGTACTAATACCTAAGACTTCGCTCCTTAAAACAAAAAAGGAGCAACAGCTCTACCTAAGACACAGAGGCAAACAAACACAGGAGACTGTCAAGATGAGGAGACAGAGAATTATGGCCCAAAAGGGGGAACGGATCAAGGTTCCAGTGGGAGAACTAAGCGATAAGGAGATAGCCAACCAAACAGACACAGAGTTCAAAACACTGGTGATAAAGATGCTCATGGGCTTAACAAATATGATTGAGTACAGCAAATGCATAAGGGAAGGCTATGCTAAAGGAAATGAAGGAAAATCCACACAAAGCCAATAGTGAAGGGAAGGAAACTGGGTTTCAGATCAATGATTTGGAATATAAGGGGGGAAAAAACAGTCAACCACTACAGAATGAGAAAATAAGAATTGAAAAAAAAAAATGAGGAGAGCTTTAGGAACCTCTGGGACAACTTTAAACATGCCAACATCTGAACTATAGGGGTGCCAGAAGGATAAGAGGAAGAACAAGAAGTTGAAAGCTTGTGTGAGAAAATAATGAAAGAAAACCCCAAATTTGGCGAAGGAAATAGACATACAAGTCCAAGAAGCCCAGAGAGTCCCAAACAAGCTAGACCAAAAGAGGACCACACTAAAACACATCATCTTAAAATGCCAAAGATTGAAGATAAAGAGAGAATCTGAAAAGCAGCAAGAGAAAAGCAGAGAGTTCCCTACAAAGGGGTACCTATAAGACTATCAGCTGATTTCTCAAAAGAAATTTTACAGGCAAGAGGTGCTGGCAAGAAGTATTCAAGGTGATGAAAAGCAAGGACTTACAACCAAGATTCCTCTATCCAGCAAAGCTATCATTTGGAATGGAAGGGCAGATAAAGTGCTTCCCAGACAAGGTAAAGCTAAAGGAGTTCATCATCAAGCCATTATTATATGAAATGTCAAAGGGACTTACTGAAGAAAAAGAAGATCAAAATTATGAACACTAAAATGACAACAAACTCACAACTATCAACAACTGAATCTAAAAAATAAAAACAAAATCCAACTAAGCAAATCAGAATAGGAACAAAATCATAGGTATGGGGATCATTTGGAGGATTATCCTCTGGGAGGGGGAAGGGGGAGAAATAGGGAAAAGGTGCAGGGATTAAGAAGCATAATTGGTTGGTACAAAATAGACAGGAGAAGTTAAGAATAATATAGGAAAGGGTGAATCCAAAGAACTTATATGCACAGTCCATGGACATGAACTAAGGGGGGTGGGATTGCTGGAGGGAAGGGAGGTACTAGGCAGATGGGTGCAAAGGGGAAAAAATAGGGACTACTGTAACAACATAATCAATAAAATATACTTAAAAAAAGAAAAGATAGAGAACATTTGCATCACCTCAAAATGTTACCTCATGGCACTTTGCAGTCAGTCTCTATCACTCCTGGCTCAGGGCACTAATAATCTGCCTTTTGTTATTATAGGTTATTATTTTAATCTGTTCTAGCATTTTATTTAAAATATGGAACCAAAGTATGTGTAAATGGTCTGCCTTCCACAACCGTGGATTATTCCAGCATCATTTATTGAATTGCCTTGGCATCTTTGCTGAAATCAGTTGTTTATGTATATGTGAATCTATTTCTGGTCTCTATTCAGCTCCACTAATCTGCTTATCTGTCATACGAATACCACATTCTCTCGATTTCTGCTGCTTTATACAAGTCTTGAAATCAGGTAATATAAGTTTCCAGCTTTGTTATTATTTTTTTTTAATTTGGCTATTCTAGGATCTTTACATTTTCTATAAATTTGAGAGACAAACAATTAATTTCTATGAAAAGTACTCCTGTTTTTAATAGCCTTATTGAGACATACTTTGCATACCATAAAATTTACTCATAAATTTAAAGTTCTTTGAATTTTAGTAACTTATGGAATTATGCAACCATCACAATTCAATTTTAGAAATTTCCATCATCTCCCCAAATCCCTCATGTACATTTGCAGTAACTGCCTTTTTTCCATGACCATCCCCCAGCCCAAGACAAAAACTAATCTTCTGTCTCTATAGATTTGCCTTTTAGAGACACTTCAGATAAACAAAATTGCACAATACATGATCTCTTCTATCTGGCTTCTTTCATTTAGCATGTTTCTGAGGTTCTATTTTGCAGTCTGTATCAGTACTTTGTTAATTCTTTGTAATACTAGTGATAGATAGCATTCCGTTGTAAGTATAGACCATGTTTTGTTTATGCATTCACCAGTTGATGGATATTTGATTATCTGTACTTTGGGGTTACTATGAATGATACTGCTATGAACATTCATTCATGTACAAGTGCTTGTATGGACATGTTTTCACTTCTCTTTACATTCAACTTGTTGAGGATCTGCCAAACTGTTTTTATAAGGCTGCATTATTTTACATCCCCACCAGCAGTGTATGAGTTTAAATTCTGGTCACCTGTTTCAACATATGGAAGGGGGTGGTTTCCCACACCAGCAAGCAATTCTCAGACACCAGCTGGCTGTCCTACAATTCAACTCAATTCTGACATTATATACCTAGAAGTAGAGTCAGATCCCACAGGGTAAGTCCTACAAGACTGTCCCCCCAATTTCCCCAACACACACACACACATACACACACACTTAAGTCACCAATTGCAAATCTAGGTTCTCACCTGGGCTTCTGACTGAATGGTTACAAATCAGAGGTTCCAGTTAATTTGCTAGAGTGACTCCCACAACTCTAAGAAGCCTTTCCTTTACTAGATTACTGGTTCATTATAAAAGGACGTAACTCAAGAACAGCCAGATGGGAGGTGCACAGGGCAAGGTTGGGGAAAGGACACAGGGCTTCCATGCCCACTTGGAGCAAGCCATTCTCCCCAAATCTCCAAGTATTCACTGACCCAGAAGCTCCCTTCATTTTTATGGAGGCTTTATTGCTCAGACATGATTGATTAAATCATTGGCCATTGGTGATTGAACTCAATCACCATCCCCTCTCCGCTCCCCAGAGGTCATATGGTTATCACATGGTTGGCTATACTGGCAACCAGCCTCCATCCTTTGGTTGTGTCCATAACTCACCTCGTTCACATAACAAAGATACCTTTGCTGCTCTCATCACTTAGGAATTTCAAAAGGCTTTAGGAACTCTGTGCCAGAAACAGCACAAAGACCAAATATATACTTCTTATTATAAATGACAATACCACAATGAAGGTTCTAGTTTCTCCATAATCTCACAAATCCTTGTTATTGTTTGTCCTTTGTTATTATAGTGTTATCCTGGTGGATATGAATGGGTGTCTCACTGTAGTTTTAACTTGTGTTTTCCAAATTACCAGTAATCTTTTTTTTTTTTAATTATTTTATTTATTTATTTTTAGAGAGAGGGGAAAGGAGGGAGAAACAGAGGGAGAGAAACATCAATGTGTGGTTGCCTCTCATGCGCCCCCAACTGGGGACCTGGCCTGCAACCCAGACATGTGCCCTGACGGGGAATCAAACCAGTGGGCCTTTGGTTCACAGGCCGGTGCTCAATCCACTAAGTCACACCAGGCGGGGCTGAATTACCAGTAATCTTGAGCATGTTGTTTTTAAGATTTTATTTATTTATTTTTAGAGACAGGGGAGTGGAGGGAGAGAGGAGAAGAGAAATATTGATGTGTGAGAGAAACATTGATTGGTTGCCTCTCATATGCCCCCAACTGGGGACCCGGCCCACAACCCAATCATGTGCCCTGAATGGGAATCGAACCAGCAACTTTTCCATTTGCAGGATGACACCCAACCCACTTTGCCACACAAGTCAGAGCTTGAGCATGTTTTCATTTGCTTATTGGCTATTCCTTACTTATTTGGTAACATGTCTACCAATATCTTTTGCTCGTTTAAAAAAAATTATTTTAGAAGTATTGCTTGAGACTTCTGGTCAAAATGGAAGCATAGGTAAACACAGCTCACCTCCTCACACAACCACATCAAAATTACCACTAAACTATAGAACAATCATCACTCAGAACCATCAGAAATCGAATTGAATGGCAGCCTAACAACTATGGAATTAAAGAAACCACATCCATCCAGACTGGTAGGAGGGGTAGAGACACGGAGTCACAGAATTGGCTGGTTCCACATCCAAGTGTGGTAAATAAAAATTTGAGACGGATATCTGGGGAGAAAGGAGTCCCAGCCCCACATCAGGTGCCCCAGCCCTGGGTTCCAGTGCTAGGAACATAAATCCCTATAACTATGGCTGCAGAAACCAGCAGGGATTGGGTTGGTTGAAGAAACTGCTAGAGTCATAAGCAAGTCCTCTTAAAGAACCTGCACATGGACTTACTCATACTCTTTTGCTCTGAGCTCCAGCACTGGGGTAGCAGCTTGAAAGGCACCAGTGGTAAGTGGGGAGGAACTGAAGTGTCTGGCATTAAGGCAAGAGCTGGGGAACAGCTTTCTCCCATACAGAAAGACAGGCAGAGGCCATTCTTCCTTTTCTGAATACTTCCCCCACACAGCAGAGTCAGTAGGCAGGTGCCATATCTTAGACTCCATCAACCTGACTAACACTATTTGCTCTGCCCTGGAGATCCCCTGAGGCTCCATCCTACCCAACTTAAAGGCCCACCCAACCTGTTAACAGTTGCCCTTCCATATGAATGGCTGGTCTTGGCTTATGCTTCACAACTTCCTAAATTTTCTCAACCAACAGCTGGCGTCAGTGAGCCCCCAGCCTTTGTACCCCTTACTAAGTGGCTCCAGGACCATAACTAACAGCAGCCAGCCTAGGTGCACAGCTTGACTTCGCTTTGGAAATTCCAGCCCAGCACAAGTAGCAGCCATCTGCAGACTGCTTTGTAACTCATGCAAGGTGACCCTGGGCAGAACACAGGTGGAGGCTGACCTTAGCCTACACCACCAGGGAAACTCCAGAGCCCGTGCAACCAGTGGACAGCTACAGACCATGTCAGAGCACCACCACCCTGCCCCTGCACAGCTGATCCTCTGCAGAGGTTGGAGGTTGGTGAAGAAAATAAACATACAAATCAAGGAAGCACAGGGAGTCCCAAACAAAATGAATGCAAAGAGGTCCACTCCAAGACACATCATAATTAAAATGCCAAAGTTTAAAGATAAAGAGAGAATCTTAAAAGCAGCAAGAGAAAAGCAGTTAGTTACTTATAGGGGAGTTCTCATAAAGACTGTCAGCTGATTTCCCAAAAGAAACTTTTCAGGCTAGACAGAATTGACAAAGAATGTTCAAAGTCATGAAAAGCAGGGACCTACAGCCAAGATTACTCTACTCAGCAAAGCTATCATTTAGAATCAAAGAGCAGATAAAGAGCTTCCCAGGCAAGAGAAAATAAAGGAGTTCATCACAAAACCATTATTATATGAAATGTTAAAGGGACTTATTTAAGAAAAAGAAGATCAAAACTATGAACAACAAAATGGCAAAAAAAATATCAACAATTGAATCTAAAAAACAAACTAAACAAACAAGAACAGAGACAGAATTACAAATACAGAGAGCATTTTGATGGTTGTCAGATGGGACCAGGGTGTTGGGGAATGAGTGAAGAGGTGAGGGGATTAAGAAGTACAAATAGGTAGTTACAGAATAGTCATGGGGATGTAAAATACAGTGTAGGAAGTGAAGTAGCCAAAGAACTTATATGCATGACCCATGGACATGAACAATGGTGTGGGGACTGCCTGAGGGAGTGGGGAGTGCCAGGTGGAGGGGAGGCAATGTGGACAACTGTAATTGCATAATCAGTAAAATATAACTTAAAAAATAAATTGTCATAACCAATAAAATATAGTTAAAAGAAAATAAATAAATTAAGTAAATTGTGTTTGTTTTGTATTCTTATTGGGTTATTTGTCTTTGACTTTGTAAAAGTTCCTTATATATTCTGGGTAGAAGTCCTCTACCATATATATGACTTATTAATATTTTCTCCCTGTCGTGGCTCCTTTTAGTTTCTTAATGATGTCTTTTGAAGCACAATTTCAATTTCAGTGTAGTTCAGTTATTCAATTTTTAAAAGTTAATTTGTGTGTATGATGTGAGGTAAAACTTTAAATCCACATTCTTATATATGGACATCAAATTGTCTCAGAATCATTTGTTTAAAAGACAATCCTTTCCCCCATTTAATTTCTTCAGCACCTTTCTCTCAAATCAACTGACCATAAATGTATGAATTTATTTTTAGACTCTCAATTATAATCTATTGATCTATATTTCTATCCTAATGCAAAATATCCGGAAAAAAATCTTACTAAAATGTTAATCTTATAACCAAGATGGTAAGTTTTATTTTTATTTTTCAAAGGGAATTTTTATTACTTTTATGTACAGAAAACATTGTACGCTTAGCCCAGTTTGGTGGCCAGTCTTTTAGCTTTGGTCTATTCCAGCCTGGCAACACGAGCCTCCGACTTAGGATGTTGCCTCCCTGGTGGCAGCAGATCTCATCACATCTGTCATTGCAGTTGGTTTAGATAGGTTCCACCAGCTTAGCGAGAGCTCCTTTGTTTTCTAAATTAATCCTGTGTGAAGGCTGCGGTGGTGCAGGTCTTCCTATGGACTAGATGCCCCCGCCCGGCCTTCCTTCCCATTGATAATGGAGTAGGGAACCCCCAACATATTGCACAGAACAGGCAGGAAGATGACCAGCTCAATGGGATCCACAGTGTGTGCAATCACTACCAGCTGGACCCTCTCATTCTCCACAAAGCTGGTTACAGTGCTAACCCCTGCTCAAAGGACAGGTGACCTCTTGGTGGGGACATCCCCTCTGCCAGCACCTTTTTTTCAGCCTGAACCAACATTCTAGGATTCTTTTCTTGCTTTTTCTCTGGTCTGTCCTTGTGAGCTAACTTACACAGCTGAGCAGTTGTTTAGCAGTCCAAGACCTGGGTGAGCTGGTTAATGGAGGGAGGCACTTTCAGACACTTACAGAGAATAGCCCTTTGCTGCTGTAGCTGAATGTAGCGGGACCATTTAACAAAGTGGGTAGGTGAGGTCCTGGTTGAGCTGGATGTCCTGTCCAATGCCAAAATTCTTGGGCCTTTGTTCAAACGTGATTTATCACTTTCTTGGCCTCCTGCTTCTTCCCAACAGCAGGGGCCAGTTCTACCTTCTTCCCCTTAGCCTTTCTTTTCAGCATCCTGGGTGTTGGAAGAGGATGGTAAGTCTTAAAATCAAAAGTCCTTAAATTTTGTTCTTTCTCAATTCTTTTTTTCTTTCCATCAAAGTGAAAGAACATAGAATGCAAAGATTAAGGCAAAAGGTGTTGGAGTCCAGACCTACCTTTCACCAAAGGCAGAGACAAAACATCTTCTCTGTCATCCAAACCACCTGGCACTAGGAACATGTTGAACTATCTTAGTCAATGTATACAAACTACAGAATTGACATTGAAGAGAAGAATACAGGCCATTCCAGAAAACAGTGCTCTAAAAGGGTCCTGAAAATTGGACCCCTACAAATTTATGCTTCTTTTAGTAGATTCTTGATTCCCTAAATATTAGGTAACTTACAAGGATGGAAGTTGGGAGAACCCTGCTCTTCTGCATACTTTCACATCCTAACTGGAACAAAACTAATGCTAGTATCCCCAGGACTTCTGTCTCACTTGCCAAGCATCCAGTAACTAAAGCTCAGATTCTGTTTGGGGGGGGACACTGTAGGAAAGATGGTTCTCAGGAGGAAAGCTGTGCTGAGCACATTCATGTATAAGAGCAGGCAAGAGACTAAAAAAAGATAGTCAAGGCCATAAACTCTCCAGGTGTGGAGGACTCTGCACTACCAATTCGCACTCAAGGAAAGTGAGTATAGTTTATGTCACTCAGGTCTTACCAAGATTTTATTTTCTGGTCCATAATATAATCTATCTTGATATATGTACCATATGTCATTGAAAATATTGGGTATTCTGCTATTTTTGGAGGGATAGTTGTATAAATGTCAGTTAGGTCAAGTTGACTGAGAGTAGTATTCAGGTCTTCTCTAGTCTTACTGATTTTCAGTCTACTTGTTCTTTAATTGTTGAGAGAGAGTATTGAAATCTATGACTATAATTATAGGTTTGTCTGGTTTTAGTTATATTAATTTTTGCTTCATGTTTTCTGAAATTCTAATTTCAAGTGCATGGCTTATTTATGACTGTTATGTCCTTTTAATTAGCTGTCTCTTTCCATTATTAAATACACTTTTTTATTGTTTATTCTCTGATCTGAATTTTTTTTTTTTCTGGTATCAGTATAGACACTCCAGCTGTACTTAGATTTATTTTTATTGAACTTGTATTTTTATATTTACAGTGGTTTTCTCCCAGGCAGTATAAATTGAGTCATGCTTTTTAATCCAATATGACAATCTCTATCTGCTAATGGACGTATTCAGAATATTTGCATTTAATAATCATATTAAACATGTTTAAATCTAGCATCTTGCTATTTGGTTGCTTTGCCATATTTTTCCTTTTTCTGCCTTCCTTTGGGCTGTGTGTTTTTTAGGATTCCATTTAACTTATTTGTTAGTGTGTTAGGTATAAATCTTTAATTTTTATTTTTTTAGAGATTGCTTTAGAGTTTATAGGGTACATTTTTAATTTAACATTCTCTGCCTTCCTGTGATATTATACTACTTTACATATAGTATTAAGAACTTTGCAACATTTCTCTCCTCCTAGATTTCAGGCTATTGTTGTCATACATTTTATTTCTACATATATTGTTATAAACTCTACACTATATTATTATTTTGTTTAATCAGTCACTTATCTTTTAAGGAGATTTAAATTAGTTAATAATCTTATATATTTACCATTTCCAGTTCTCTTCATATCTTTAGGCTTAGTTTAATATTTCTTATAGTGTGGGTCTGTTAGTGCTAAATTTTCTCAGCTTTTGTTGACTTAAAATGATATTATTTGCCTTTTTTGTCTAAAAAATATATTTTACTGATTATAGAATTTTATATTGATAGTGTTTTCTTTCAGTATTTTAAAGATGTTGGTTCACTGGCCTCTCACTTGCAATATGTCCTAGAAACAAAATCTGCTGTCATTCTTACCTTTGTTTCTCTGTATAATAGGTGTCCCCCCCAGCCCCACCTTTGGCTGCATTTTTCTTTCTCTTATTGAGGTCTTTGATGTTCTGATTTTTTAATTTAAAAATATTTTTAAATTACATTCCACATTTAATGTTATTTTGTATCAGTTTCAGTTGTACAGCATAGTGGCTAGCCAATCATATACTTTACAAAGTGTTCCCCATGATAATTTCAGTACCCAATGAGCATTTCTTTAGCTGCTTTTAAGATGTTTCTGTTTGAGGACTTCCGGCCAAGATGGAGGCTTAGACGGACACACTTGTTCTCCCTCTACAACTTAGAAGGAATACAACTACCTCAAAACAAAAGATAACCAGAAATTCCAGAAAATAAAACTATATGGAAGTCCAATGTATGAAGTTATAAACCAGTAGTGCTCATCCAGATGGGTAGGAGGGGTGAGAAACCATGGTCCTGTCTGTGGTAGCAGCGGGCATAGCGGCAGGACTTCGAAAAAAGCCAGGGGAGCAATCCTGGCTGCGGTCAAGCCCCAGCAGCTCGCGATTCCAATGCTAGGAAAGGCACCCCCCCACCATTGCCTCGGATAGTGAGGCCCAGAGGGCAGGGTGACGGATCCCAGTCTCTCAGCAGAGAATAGGTAGGAATCCATCTTGGACCCCCGCGCCCACACAAAGCGCCACAGCACGGCTAAAAATGTTGCGGATCGGTGCCAGTCACCGGGTAGTGACGAGTACACGGGCTCCGCCCCCTATAGCCTGCCCGGGAAGCAAAGCTAAACACAAATCTGTCAGAATGAAGCAGACAACAATCGAAATCCTGGTGACACAGCTCACCAGGCAGCAGATGAGGAACCTGACAGACAAACAAATAAGAAACCTTTCAGAGGCTCAATGCAGAGCTATAGTTATAAGGTGGCTTACAGAAGTAACAAAAGATTTGGAACAAGACAGGGAAGGAATAAAAGCTACTCATACTGAAACGAATGAAAACACATACGAGACAAGTGGTGAGGAAATAAAATCCAGAGATCAAATCAACAAACCAGAACATAGGGAAGGAACAAACAGTCACCCAGTGCAGAAAGAGGAAATAAAAAGTAAGGCAAGTGAGGACAGGCTCAGAAACCTCTGGGGCAGCTATAAGCAAATGAATATTCAAATAATAGGATTGCCAGAGGGTGAAGAACTAGAAATTGAAAAATTATGTGAAAATATAATGAAGCAGAACTTCCCGAACTTGGGGAAGAAAATAGACTTACAGGTCCAGGAAGCACAGAAAATTCCAGAAAAACTGGACCCAGGGAGATTACTCCAAGACACATTATAATCAAATTGTCAAAAATTAAAGATAAAGAGAGAATCTTAAAAGCAGCAACAGAGAAGAAAAGAATCATGCACAAAGGGGTCCCAATTAAGACTATCAGCTGATTTCTCAAGGGAGACCCTGCAGGCAAGAAGGGGCTGACAAGAAATATTCAAAGTTAATGAAAATCAAAAACCTACAGCCATGAATACTCTATCCAGCGAAACTGTCATTCAGAATAGAAGGGCAGGGTAAGTGCTTCCAGGACAAAATAAAACTGAAGGAGTTCATTAGATCTAAACCACTATTATATGAGATGTTAAAGGGACTGGTTTAAAAGAAGGAGGATCAAAACTATGAACATTAAAATGAAAACTGCATCACAAGAACCAACAACAGAAGCTAGGGAATTGAAACAAAGGCAAACTAAATAGGCAATGAGAGTGGAAAAAGAACTATAGGTATGGGAAACATATTGGGGGGAGGTCATCAGGGAGGAAGAAGGGGGAGAGGGAGGGAGATGGTACAGGAATTAAGAAGTGTAGTAGGAGGGAATGGAACAGACAGGAAGAGGTTGAGAAGAACTATATGCACAACCAATGGGCATAGACTAAAAGCAGGGGACTACTGGAGGGAGGGAACCACCAGGTGGAGGGGAGCAGAGGGAAGGGAAATTGGGACAACTGTAACAGCATAATCGATAAAACATATTTAAAAAAATATATGTTCTGTTTGACATTGTTTTCCCTTATATTTGGATTTATTGAACTTCTTGGATTTATGACTTTACAGTTTTCCTCAAATTTGGAAAAATTTCAGCCCTTATGTCCTTGAATATTTTTTTCTGATCCTTCTGCTCCATCAAAGACTCGAATTACACATATATTAGGTTGCTTAAATTATTGTTTGTTTTTTAAATTACTTTCTCTCCCTGTGATTCATTTTAGATAGTTTTCATTTTTATGTCTTCAATTGTATTAATCTTTTCTTCAATGTTTAATCTATCATTAATCACATCCAGTGTATTTTTCATTCCAGGCAGTGTGGTTCTCATTTCTAGAAGTTTAAATATCATCTGTTTCTCTACTTAACAGGATTGATATTTCCTATAGCTTTTTGAAGATATAAAATACAATCATAATAACTGTTTTAATGACCTTGTGTGAGGATTTTAGCATCTGTGTCAAGTTCTGGGTTGGTTTCTACTTTTTAAGTTTTTCTCCTTATTATGATGCATATTTTCCTTTTTCTTTGTATCAGTGGTAATTTTTTATTGTATATCAGATATTTGAATTTTGCCCTGTTGCAATCTGGATGTTTTTATATTTTTCTGAATATTCTTGAGCTTTTACCTACAATGACTTTAAGTTGCTTGAAAACAGATTGATCCTTTTGGGTTTTCCTTTCAATATCTGTTAGGTGGGACCAAAGCAGCATTTGGTCTAAAGATAATTATGCCCCACTTTTAAGGCAAGACCTTTCTGATAGTCAAACCAATGTCTATGAATTATTATATTTTTCAGTATGCATGCTGGGAACAGGCACTCTTTCCAGTCTTACATGAGTATTGATCTCCCTGATTGTTTTGGGTAGCTCTTTCCCAGCTTCAGATAGCTTACACACTGTGCTGATCAGCACCCTGGTAACCAGTCAGAGATGTGTCCTTCTGCACAGCTCTGAGTCCTCTCTGTGCAGCTCTCTCTTCTCTGGTTCTCTGGCCTGAACACTGCCTGCTTCAGTCTTCCTCTGCCAGCTTCATACTCAATGCAAGGTGATTACCAGGCTCCACCCAGGTTTCTCCTTCCTATGCCAAAATGTAAAATTCTTAAGACAAAAAGCTGGTGCAGCTGTAAGATTTACCTTGCTAATTTTTCTTTTCTCAGGGATCACTGTCTTTTGTTGCCTGATGTCTAATGTCTTAAATGCTTGTTTGATATACATTTTCCAGTTTCTTCAGTTGTTTCAAGCAGGAAGGTAAATCTAGTTCCTGTTATTGCACCTTAGCCAGGAGTGGAAGTCTTAAAATCACAGGGGAGAGGGGCTGGAGCTTTACTCTGGAGCCTCTGCTTTGCTGTTACTAAGGTGTAACTCTTCTGGGGTCTCCACTAATTGTGTTGTATTGAGAAAGTCTAGTGTTCTCCACTCTGACCAGTCTTAACACAAACTGCCCTGTGTGAGTTCTGGGAATTGTTCAGCTTACAGTTCCCTGGTAGCATTTTTCCTGGTCTCGTGTAGTTTCACCCTGTACTGGGGTGGCTCAGTATCCAAAAGCAGACTTAAGGCCAAACATATACAGATCTTTGCAGCTCTATCTTTACACGCTCCGTCTTCTTTGGTTCTCTACCCTACAAATGCCGGCTGCCTTTGCCTCCCCAAACTTTGACTTCTGTATCCTTAACTCACTGTGAGCTCTGGGCTCCACTTGGGTTCTTCTTTCCTGCTCTGTGTTCTGGAAAGTATGTTCAGGAAGAAAAAAATACAATCATAGGGTCCATTGCATTTGTTTCCTTCCTTTCAGGGATCATAGTCTTGTCTGCTACCCAATATCTAAAAAATAGTTGTTTTATATATCTGTCCCGTTTTGTTGTCTATCATAGGAGTGAGTGCAAATCCAGTACAAGTCTCTCCAACATGGTGAAAGCAGAAGTCGCCAATGTCACTATGTTTTTAATGACAAAATGCAAATTATAACACTGAAAGTGAGTTTTTTCTTAAATTAATATGCTCCAGCCCCACCAAAATTCTGATCACCTCTTAACAGAGGGCTTGGCTCTTATTTGAGAATCACTCATCTAGTGAAATCCATACATTCAAAGCCTTTAATTCAATATTTATTCAAACATTTCATAAGCCTTATTTTGTGGGAGGCACTGCGCTAGGTTTTGAACATACAGAAATGAATAAAACACCATTGCTGCCTCAAGTATTTTTCTATCAGAGTAGTAACTTAATCAGATTATTATACGTGCAACACATTAATGAAGTAAGGCGAGGAGGAGAGACAGGGACACCAGATCCAGCCTAGAGACAGGTGGCAGGTTGACAGAGATTGCTTCCGGAGGTGACATTTAAGCTGAGTCTTCAAAGATGGGAATCAATTCACCAGACAAAGAGAGGACAGTTAAAGCAAAGATGTGAAGGCAGAAGCAGCACAAAGTATGCCTGAGAAGGGCAGACCGTGTGAGGTTGCTGCAGCAGAAATTCCCAGAGAGGGAGAGGCAGGGAATGGAGCTGCAGAGGCCAGCAGAGGTCAGGACACAGGGGGCCTGTCATGCCACACTGGGGAGCCTGCCATTAGGGCTGAGTCTTTTACATAACTCCGCATGGTGGCTGGCAGGGTGCATGACTGCCTCAGCACGCAGTAGGTATTATTAGATGATGATCATGAAAGGCAAATCTGAGAAACTGCAAAACTCTGGGCAGAGCCAACATCTCTTCTGTTCTGAGACTCCAGAAAGTTATCTGACTCCTCTGCCCCTTTGCAAATTCAGCTGAGATGTGTGGCCATGCTGGTCAGCCACCCTGAGGTGCTGCCTCCTTGGCAGCCGGCTAACCCTCTAGGCTCATCTAAATGGCTGGAGAATAGTAAGGGGAGAACGGGAGACAGTGGGGGGAAGAGAGAGTAAGTGGGACAAAGAGAGAAGACAGAGCTGAGACAGCAAGATAGGGGCTCAAACTGAAGAAACAGATCACAAAGAACTCTAAACCAAGAAGATTGTTTCTGAGGTGGAGAGGAGAATATGACCTTTCCCCAGCAGACTGCAAATCCTTGGACACCCAGACTGCAGCTGATTGTCCACCACCGGCCTTCCTCCCCATGGAAAGACTGCTGGGTGCGGGGTCTGCGGTCTGAACTCATACTGGGATTCAGACATACCTAGACAACCGCTGGGCTGGCCCAAGTTGACATCTATTCGCCTGAAAGTACTTTGAGGAGTTCCTGCAAAAGAATCCATCCTGGAGGAAAGGGGAGTCCACCCTAATGACCTTGACCCATAACAAAGATTTAATCCTCTGCAGGCAAAGTCTGAAATAAAATCCAAATGATTAATCACCAAGGCACAAGAAGTACTGGTCAGACGTTCCTTTAACAAGCACCAGTATGAGGAAAGGAACTAAGATATTCATTCTTGCTTTGAAACAGAACATAAGGCAGCTTTGGCTCCTTGAGGTCTTCAGGTCCTGAGCCACAATGAGAAATGTAATACAATAGTTCTCCTTTATCCATGGGGGATACATTCCAAGACCCCAGTGGATGCCTGAAACCACATATAGTACTGAATCTTAATTCACTTCAACTCTGCCAGAAATAAGGCAGCAGCTTTTTCATTGGCAGTTACAGCCTCTCAGTAATTTTTCCATTTTCAGTCCAAACCTATTCCTGAGTCTGTGTAAACATCCCTACTCGCAGTAGTAGCTTGGTATCACTCATCTCAGGGAAGCCCTCACCGACATTTTGTATGGGCTCAGTTCTTTCTGGCTCAATGTGCTGCCATTAATCAGAACACGTTTTCTGTTCATTTCTTCCACCCACAAATTTTATGCCTTTTCCATCCTAACTAAGCACTTATCATGCACTGTGATAGTAACTTCTGTGGTCTGAGTTGTGACAGCAAAACTAGCACAAATTTCTTTTCCCTTCTTCACAATTTCACAGATAGAAAATTTGTGTTTCCTGTAGATCTTAGCAACCTCAGCATAAAATGTTTTTATTTCTTTATTAAATTGAGAACTTTCACCTATTCACTTAAAGGAAGCACTTTACGCTTCTCTTTGGTCAGTATCACCACTCTTGTGCTTTTGGGCCACAAGTAAGTAAAATAAAGGTTACTTGAGCACAAGCACCATGATATCATGACAGCTGATCTGATCACCAAGATGAATACTACGTGTCAAAGGGATGAGGAGCATCTTTAGTGTGATTCGCCAGACAAAGAGAGGAATCACATCCCAGGTGGGACAGAGTGTGATGAAGTGAGATTTAACCCCACTGTTTAGAATGACAAGCAATTTAAAACTTATAAAATGTGGACTTCCAGCCAAGAAGGAGGCACAGGCAACTAAGAAGGAATACAACTACCTCAAAAATAGAGACAACCAGAAGTTCCAGAAAATCGAGCTGCATGGAATTTCAACAAACAAAGATATAAAGAAGAAATACTCATCCAGACAGGTAGGAGGGGCAGAGCTGGGGCAGAGGGGACGTGGTGTGGTGATAGCAGCAGTGGTGGCAGTGTCAGGCCAGCAGGAAACAGTCACACATTTTAAAAAGTCAAGAGGGACACCTGGGGAGCACTCCCAGCACCAGACCAGACTGCACAGCTCATGGTCCCAGCACCAGGGAAAATAAAGCCTCATTGCTTCTGACTGTACAAACCAGTGGGAGTTGGGGCAGATGAAGAAACTGCTGGTCTCTCAGAAGAGTTCGCTTGTTTAAAGGGCCCCCACAGTCTTAGGACATCTACAGACCCACAAATGGCCAGGGCAACAGCTAGAGAGGCGCCAGTCCCATACGGAAGTGGGAGAGGTGCCTGAAAAAGGGGTAAGTGCTGAGCAGGCAGCATTGTTCCCTCTCAGACCTCTCCCCAACAGAGAGTGCCACAACATGGTGAAATAGGTTGCCCTGTACTGACAAATACCTAATGCTCCACCCCTTACAATATAACAGGTGTGACAGCTCTACCTAAGACATAGAGGCACACAAACATAGAAGCCTGTCAAGATGACAAGACAGAGAAGTATGGCCCAAAAGGGAATGGATCAAGGTACCCATGGTAGAACTAAGTGATAAGGAGATAGTCAACCTAACAGATATAGAGTTCAAAACACTGGTGAAAAGGATGCTCACAGGCTTGACAGATATGCTTAAGTATGGCAGATGCATAAGGGAAGAAGTGAAGGCTGTGCTAAATGAAACGAAGGAAAATCCACAGAAAACCAATGGTGAAGAGAAGGAAACCAAGGTTCAAATCAATGATTTAGAATGTAAGGAAGAAGAAAAACAGTCAACTAGTACAGAATGAGGAAACAAGAATTGAAAAAGATGAGGAGAGGCATCAAAACCTCTGGAACAACTTTAAACATGCCAACATCTGAACCACAGCGCTGCCAGAAAGAGAATTGAAAATTTATGTGAAAAAACAATGAAGGAAAACTTCCCAATTTTGGTGAAGGAAATAGACATACAAGTCCAGGAAGCACAGAGAGTCCCAAACAAGCTAGACCCAAAGAGGACCACACCAAGACACATCATAATTAAAATGCCAAAGGTTGAAGATAAAGAGAGAATCTGAAAAGCAGCAAGAGAAAAGCAGAGCGTTACCTACAAATGGGTCTCTATAAGACTATCAGTTGATTTTTCAAAAGAAACTTTGCAGGCAAGAAGGGGCTGGCAAGAATATTCAATGTGATGAAAAGCAAGGACCTGCAACTAAGATTACTCTATCCAGCAAAGCCAGCATTTAGAATGGAAGGGCAGATAAAGTGCTTCCCAGACAAGGTGAAGCTAAAGGAGCTCATCATCACCAAGCCCTTATTATATGAAATATTAAAGGGACTTATTTAAGAAAAAGAGGATCAAAACCATGAACATTAAAATGACAACAAATTCACAACTATCAACAACTGGATCTAAAAAATAAAAACAAAATCCAACTAAGCAAACCAGAATAGGAACAGAATCATAAGTATGGGGATGATTTGGAGGGTTATCAGCTGGGAGGGGGAAGGGGAAGAAATGGGGAAATGTGCAAGGACTAAGAAAGCACAATTGGTTGGTACAAAATAGACAGAGGGAAGTTAAGAATAATATAGGAAAGGGTGAAGCCAAAGAACTTATATGCACAACCCATGGACATGAACTAAGGGGATGGGGGTGGGGTTACTGGAGGGGACGGGGGTACTTGGCAGAGGGGAGCAAAGGGAAAAGAAAATGGGGCTACTGTAACAACAAAACCAATAAAATATACTTAAAAAATAAAACTTATGAATTGTTTATTTCTAAAATTTTTCACTTAATATTTTTGGACCACAGTTGAGCACAGGTTACCTGAAACCATGGGAAGTGAAACTGCAGATAGGGAGGACTTCTGTACACATCACTTTGCCCATGAGGCAGTAGAAGGCTGGTGGACAGGGTGTTCCACGCAGATTCACTGCAGTGGTCCCAGAAGGGTCGCTTGGTCACCAACACATGTGAGACATGCTCTGGAACTCCAGAAATAACTTGAGGATAATTTAGGGTGGGGTGAATTCCACATGAGCTGGTAAAGGCAAACACTAGGGAAATTTGGGTTGACTGCTAATGGGTTCCCACTGATATGGGTGAGACATGGGGAAAGTTGAATTTCACTAGAAAAGTGCAAAGTGTGAATTCCTCCAGGGACCAGCGAACAGGATGATAACTGACTCCTCCATGGAGACCTGTGTTGTAGGAGAATCTTTTTCTCTGGTCTCTTTCCACTTACAGAGAGTTTCATGAGTCCTAAATGTCCCTCTTTGCTCAACTCTGGAACAGAGGTTCTTTCTAGTCCCACTCCTCTGCACAGGCCCATCTCCTACCTATCAAGTCCCCTGAGCAAACTCCTGTGTCCACTTAAACACCTGTGTAGATGCACAGGTGCATGTCTAAGGAAGAGGAATGGAGAGACGAAGGGGGAAAGCCAAGCTCCGTGCCAGGAGAACTCAAAGAAAAATATAGACAAAAGGAAGACACTAAACACAAAAGCTATTTTAATCTCTGCGTTATAGTTTTCTGAATTTTACTTAATTATCTATAGAAAAAAGAAAAATCTTTTTCAAAATAAAATGTAAAAAGTACAAATAAGCACAGCTTTTCACAATATACATGGGCTTTATGTGTCCTCCTTATGGTCACTCTGGAGGTGTTTGGTCCTTATTATGTAACAAACAGGAGTCAGAAAGGGCAACTGCCTGGCTGTGACAGAGGTAGTTGCACCAGGCAGGTAGAGTCTGACTGACCTGGACTGCACGGTACCCCACTCGTGAACAAGGACCCTGTCATGAAAGGAGACAAACATTAGCATTTTTTCCCACTCGACTCCACTAACTCTTGGCTCATCCAGAGAAAGTGATTGACAACCGCAAAGGCTGCTGGGCAACTATGTGAAAGAGGGGTCCACAGAGAGGCCTCCTCCACCTGTTACTTTTTTCTTTATCACTTCACATCCATAGGGGTCCCTAAGCCCCAAGAGAAGGGTCAAGTGCAAATCTGGTAAACCAAGAAGCCCTAGCAGTTGTCAACTTAATTAGCCTTCAGGAAAAATATATGGATATATGAGCACAGTGGAGTTGCTATAGAGACAGGCACAGGGGGAGCATTTAGAACAAGGCCTCATCACATCACCTGATAAAAATAAGACCCAGGCTTTTTAATAGAATGAATTACTTAAGTTTTATATTTAACAGGGGATGATACCAAGGCTATTACTAGTTTTCAGAATATTTTAGGAATCTGGGCTGCCTGCTTCTACATATGTTAACAGCCATCACAACATATGCTCTGGTGGCTGGCAGTTAAGAACTAGAAGCTCATGTGTCTCTCTCACCCCCTGAGATGAGAGAGGGTCTTTCTCACTTTGGATTTGTCCTTCTTTAATTGGGTAAAATATTTTCAACGTGTTTCAGAGAAAAGACTGGGCAAGAGCTCTATTGTACTTTGCACCAGGATCTGTGCATATATTATTATTGCCAATCCCTACAACAACCCTATGAAGTAATCATCTCATTTTGCAGGTGAAAAAAACTGAGTCTCTAAGAGGTTCAACATTTTCCCAGGGTCACACAGTTAATAAGTGGTAGTTAGAATTGAAATCCAGGTGTCCCCCATTTCAAAGCACATTGCTTTATGACACTAACCAATCCCTGCACAGAGAGGAATCTGGAATAAGGTGAATCCAGATTCACCTCATCAGTTCAGTGAGCATGATTAACACAAGATTCCAAAGTAAACATCATTGATAGAGTACCTCCACTGCTCTTGCATGCATGAAAACTTAAATATATGAAATCAAGCTGGGGATTTAAGGTGAAGGATATTAACTGTGTGGGGTTTTGGGAGGGGGCAATTTTGTATTTGCATTATTCACTACTCTCCTACTCTACATAGAAATGTTTGCTTGTTTTCTGTTTGTTTATTTATTTATTTATTTATTTATCTATTTACCATTTTCCCAACAGAGGCCTGTGTGATAGACTCAGTATGTGCTCACAAGGTGCCAGTCTTTCCTTGTGGTGGAAAATAGTGGTGCTGGTGATGACTGGGCTGGAATAAGGCAATGAATGTGGGACAGAGAGGGGAAGGAGGGTCAGAAGCTGGGGGTCCCAATAGTGAGAATGATACTAAGCAGGGGTACACATGTCTCTCCCTGCTCTCCACTCAGTTTATCAGCTGAAAGCAATGACAGAAGATGTCTGGGCTCCAAGGGATCTTAGAGAACATATCAAGGGCAAAACTGAAATGTGTGGCTTGGCAGGAATTCTTACCAAAGCATCACTCTAAATGGCACTAGGCAGAGAGGTAGAAGCCATAGACTGGAGACTGAGACCCAAGCTAGAGCAGAAGACTTGGAATGAGAGTGGGGACAGTGGTGTCTCAGAAGAGTCCCTGAGCAGTGGGACTCATCCTAGGAGCTCTCCAAGCTGTCCGAAGCCTCCAGCTTGTGACTCATTTTCTGCTATTGTGATGTACTCTTGGCATGTAACGAGCTCAGCAATCTCTGGGGACCAACCTGGAAATCTAATTTCTACTACAGACAATCATACAGAGCTTGAAACCATAGGCTTTCGATTCAGGCCAACTTCATGTTCTGGCTTTGCCACTCATTAGCTTTGGTAGCTCAGGCAAGTCATTTAAGCTCTCTGTGCTTGAGTTTTCTTCTCTGTAAAATGGGAATTATATCAGTCAGCTGCCAAGGATGAGCCCACATAGGAAGATGGCCAGTGGGCTGTGTCAAGGGCCAGAGACAACTTCCACTCCATTGGCTGGGTGAATGCCATGGCAGGACAGGGAGCAGAAGCCAGACCCTAGCCTCCCTCCCTCTATCACCCTAACACTCCTTGGCTACCCGCCTGGCTCCACTGCCCAATCTCTGTCCTCTCCTGCTAAAAGGGTCCAGACTTTCAGGGTACCCTAAGCCTCTCTTGCCATCAATCGTGAACTCTTTCCATGAAAATGTTTCTAGGGTAACTCACAGGCCCTGGTCATCACCTGCCACCCAGCCTTCCCCTATCCCTATCTTTACCCTTTGCCCTCTAAATAAGGAAGCCAGCACTACCAGGCCAAGAACTTCTGCCCAATTTGAGTCCTGAGCAGCCTCTCACCTCTCTCTTTCTCTGGGCCCCCAGCCAATTCCTCTCTCCCTCAGAGATGCTCCCTGCTCACTTCATTCCTGCCTCATAGTTGGAATGACAGTGGCTCCCAGAATCCCTGGGGCATGGGGAGGGTGACGGGGGTCTGGGGAGGCAGCCAGCTCAGGAGCAGGTTAATGTTACAGCCCTGGATAAGTGAGCTGGGCCAGCTGACGTCAGGGTGATGATGGGTGGAGGGGAGGGCCAGGCTGCTGAACTATAAAGATAGGTCAAATCAAATATAATCAACTTGGGACAGAGTTAGCCGGCAAACTGGACTGCGTCCCCAAGCCATGGTCCCTACCAGCCACGGCTCAGCCTGGGTCCCTCTGCTCCCAACCCGAGTGCCCGAAGCAGGCTTTGGTTTTATGTCAGCAGCCTTCATCTGCCTTCCAAAAATAAGCCCCTGCCACCATGCCGAGGGGAGAAAAACAAGAAGGGCGGTATTTTTAGGGCCATTAATTCTGACCACGTGCCTGAGAGGCAAGGTGGATGGCCCTGGGACAGAGGCTGTTCATCACTATGTTCCGGAGAGCAGGACGTCTTCAGGGCACGCTGCAGACTCTCATCTTCCTAGGAGTCCTAGTGGGCATGGTGGTGCCCTCACCTGCGGGCACCCTCGCCAACAGCACGCTGCTGGACTCAAGGGGCTGGAGCACCCTGCTGTCCAGGTCCCGAGCTGGGCTAGCTGGAGAGATTGCCGGGGTGAATTGGGAAAGCGGCTATTTGGTGGGAATCAAGCGGCAGCGGAGGCTCTACTGCAACGTGGGCATCGGCTTTCACCTCCAAGTGCCCCCCGATGGCCGGATCAGCGGGACCCACGAGGAGAACCCCTACAGTGAGTGCCAGTTGCAGCCAGTTGGGAAGCTGGGGGCTGGAGCTCAAGCAGGGTAAAAAGATGAGGGGGCCTTGCTCTGATGCTTGAGGTCTCCTGTCATAAAGAGGAGGGAGATGCTTTTCTCCACTTGGATGCTCGTAACAGAGCCACCCCTCCCAGAATGAATTTGACCCTGCCTAGATACAATCTCAATATGCTGAAGCCCTAGCATCCCAGTGTGCTTTGCCATCACCTCATGGAGGCCCTGTGGCACTCATGACTTCAACATTACAGGGCCATCTGTGGCCGTGTAAGACCACTGGGAACCATCAGCCTAAGACGCTGTAAGGCAACGATGGGGAGAACAAATAATGATACTGGGACCAAATTAGATACAAGCTTATTTTTATTTAGCGTTCCCCCTTTTAGAAGGAAAGGCAGATGGTTTGCACAATTTCCAGCTGAAGCACACCCTTCTTTTTATTTCAGCCTACCCCCTCTGTCCCCAGGTCTGTGTCCTAGAAGGGGATGGGTTGCTGCATAGATAGGCTCCCCCATCCAAGAAGGGATTGGTGGGGGCCACAGGATCCAAGCAAACCATCAGTCTCTGCTGATGTATTTGCAAGATTAGATGGGCTGAAATTTACTGAAACGTGCAGTATACATTTTTAACAAAACTAATCAGAATTCTTTTTCTTTTTTTTTAACACAACTCGAGTAATTAAGTCAGTAAAAGCCCAGATTCAAAGCTAATCTTCAGTAGATACCTAAGTGGCCACTGTGATCCCTAACTCTGATATCAGAACATTCCCTTGCAGAACTGTATTGTTGACAGTCTAGATGCAAGGCCTGCTGAGTCCAGCTGCCAGGTTTCCTCCAATTAGAGAGATCAGGGATGGAGGTGATGGAGGGTCTGACTTTCTAGGAGCAGGGGGACAGGCTTAAGTGCCTTGCAGGCTCACCTTTAGATTGACAGTTCACTCTGATTTGCATGAGCCTTAGGTAATGCAGCCCGCATTTCTTTGTCAGGCCTGCTGGAGATTTCCACAGTGGAACGAGGTGTGGTGAGTCTCTTTGGAGTGAGAAGCGCCCTCTTCGTTGCCATGAACAGTAAAGGAAGATTGTACACAACGGTGAGTTCATCAGGCCAGGGACGCTCCAGGTTGTACAAGGCCTACAGCTTACACAACTGAGGAAGAGAATACAAAATCTTGAGTATAGGAATGAAGATTTATCTAGAGTGAGAAAAGATGGGGCAGTGGAAGGAGCCAGTGGATGGGAGGGGCATTGGAGCTCCGGCTTCGTAAGCTTCACAGTACACTGGCCACTGGCCACTGGCCTCTGTGTTGGACCATGTTTTTCCTGAGCCTACCTGCCAGGCCTTTGTAATTAATCAAGAACCAGGGCTCAGAGTCCTGTTGGGTCTGAGGAAAACCTGGATTCTGGCAGGCAGCTATCATCCAAGCTGTGTAGGTTTGATTCCCTGGGCTAGAGAGGCCCGTCCTGGGCTGTTCTCCACCACCCACCCTCCAAGAGGCGCCTCCTGCCTGAGAGCCACAGGAGGAGGGGAAATAGAGGCTCCTTCCTCCTTTTCACCAGTGTGTGGGAATTTTAGTGTAAGGGTTTGTCTTCTAGCCCCTGATCCCAGGGGCTGGAGAAGCATCCTCCCTGTATAACCTCCTCCCCATCACAGATCAGCCCTGCAAGGTTTACCTCGTGGACTTCTGAGCACGTGACAAAACCTCCCTACTCTCTGATCCCTGCATCCTGGGTCTGTCAGCCCACAGTTCGGCTGATTCCAAAATACAGCCTGGGAAAGCATCCCTGTGAAGTTGAAGAAACTGAGAGTTCTTTTGACAGAAATAAAAAGGCTAAAAAGGAAGATCTTTGAGCAATCGTCAAGGAATAACAGAGTTATTTATGGGAAGGGTGTGGAGGCCTGCTCTACCTCTCCTTAGAGACAGACTGAGGCTCAGGAGGTGAACAGAGAGATCTGGGATTGGTGCTGGCTTCCAGGGAGACTATCCCAGCAGAGGAGGTCTGTTAAATACCTGAGTGGGGTGCCTAGGTGTCCTCCGTTCTTGAACTTTAGCACTAACACCTCTCAGTCTAGGCTGGTTACATGAAGATGGAGCGTGGATTAAATTCAGTGGGTCTCTAAAATAAGGCAAGTAACAGGGGGTCCGTGGGGCAGGAGCTGGAACGTGGGTCTCAGTCTGTACCCCAAATGCACTTCTGCTGCGGGCCCTAGGTACATTGCCTGCGGGACCCTGAGGCAGGTCTCCACATAGATGTGATTGACACAAGAGCTTGGAGACCTGGCCTATCAGCTGTGAAGTGAGGATGAAGGTTACATGTGCCTCCCTGGGGTGTTGGGAGATAATTCTCAGAAAGCAGTCTACAGGGCACCCTTCTACAAACAGTAGGTGCTCAGTACATATTGTCTGAGAAGGGCAAGGCACCTTGCTGTGAGGCTCTGCACCCCTCTTTCTTAGAGATGAGACAGTGGGAGAACCATTTGCATCCACATTACCATGGTAACTTGTTAAAAGTATGTACAGATTTCCAAGGACCTCCCTCAGAGATGCTTATCCAGTGGGGCTAAGCTGGGCACCTGGAAATTAGCTTGCTTGTTTTCATTTTTTTAATGCCTCTGGCAGGCCAGTCAGGCTTGGGGACCTTGGAGACCACCAGGCCACCTGGCCTCTGCCCTGCCCTAGGGTTAGCCCAGCCCTGAGAGCCAGAGGGCTGGGGGGTAAAACACAGCTTGGAATTCTCAGACACCCTTTAGGACTCTGCAAAGGTGGTGGAGAGGATGGGAGGCAGCTAGGACCCACCTAGGCTTTAGTGGAGTAGGTACCCCCTCTGCAGAGTGAGTCATCCCAGAGACCCCTCCTCACCAGCCTGCATAACTGGTTGGAGAGCCGGCAATGGGGGTGTTAGCTATGGGACTATATGAAGGGCTCTTTGACAGGTAAACCTCCTGGGAGGAAGTGTTCGTTACAGCAACGCTTATCCTTGCCATCTTTATTAACAAGCTATTTAGTATTTCTTCTTACCCAGAAAGGAATTCACCTATGAGGCAGGGAAAGGGCACAAATACAGAGTATATTTATCCACTTCCCACTTTAAGTCCGTAGGAGAAGCCCGGGGAGGCTGGGAACATGAGATTTAACAATCAGAGGACATGCTGCAAAGGGAGAAAGCACTCCGAGTAACCTAAGGACGGGAGCCATCTCCGAAGTGTGTGCTGACTCCTAAGGTAGGAGACACCTTTGGCCCTCACGCTCGGGCACATGACTTCAGAGGGTACCAAGCAGGGCTCCCTAATGAACAGAGTTTAGGAAGAAGGGGGACTTTTCTGAGAGAAGACCACCCTCTCTTCATACCCAGCACCCTCCACACACCCCAGGAGCATTTGGCTCAGGAGCACCTTCTCCAAGTGGGGAGAGTCTCAACCCTGGAGCCCAGGACCAGGCAGGGGTGGGACTGGACAGGGGAGTCACTGAGCTGTGCCCCAAGCCTGGCCACCTGATGCTTTATATGGCTGAGGGCAGCAGATGACCAACCCTTCCTGCCAACCAATGGCCCTGTGGGGCCCATTGTTATCACAGTCTAAAAAAACAATTGCCAACTGATCTTCACAGCCAGGAAGACTCCTGCTGGGTGATGATTTCATTCACACCATTTCCCCTTAAGCCCCCAGAGCTGCCTCATTCCGCTTTGGCTCAGCTGCTACTGCTCCTAAATGGGACTTCTTGTGGGGGGAGGGGAACCATGCTGGACAGGGAACAGGGGACAGTGGGCAGGCGACAGCTCATGGAGGGAGAAAGAGTACCAAGAAAGCCCACCTGAGGAAATGTGGCCTCCCACTGTCTCATCTCTAGGTAAGAGGGGTGCAGAGCCTCACGTCAGGGTGCCTCACCCTCCTCAGACAATATGAATAGCTACCCCGTACTGAGCACCAATAGTTTGTAGGGTGCCCTGCAGATGGCTTTCTGAGAATTATCTCCCAGCACCCCTGGGAAGCACATGTGACCTTCATCCTCACTTCACAGTGGAGAGGCCAGGTCTCCAAGCTCTCAGGTCAATCATGGCTGTGTGTGGACCTGCCCTTGGGTTCCAGCAGGTAAGGCAGGGGAGGCTCACAGCAGAAGGCACTTGGTGTACAGACTGGGACCAATGTTCAAATAAGGCAGAAATCAGTGAATTCCAATCTCTTTTTTTAATTAAAAAAAAAGAAGAAGAAAAAGAAGAAATCAAGGACCTCGACCTGACAGTGGTTCTATTAGAATCCTTTGACTGAAAAAAATACGGTCAACGAGAGAACATCCAGCTTAAGAAAAGGTCTTGTATGAGTTTATTTGATCCAAACTGAGGACAATCACTGAGAAGGAAAATCTTAACGAATTGAGAAAATGCTCTGGAGAATTGCAGTTTTGCAGCTTATTTTATACGTTAGGATCAAAGGAGGAGCTGTAAGGGAGGTTACATGAAATCCATTGGCAGTAGGTTGGTGAGGTGGGAGAAAGCAAAGTGGGTGATCTCTGAGATTGGATAAAAAGTAAAACAGAGACACACAGTCCTTCCACATTGGGTGGGTGCAGCACATAGAGACGGTGTGCAGGGAACAAGAGAACAATGGGGGGCTCTGTGGGCTCCAGCCCGGTACCCGATTGTGCCCTGAGGGGTCTGGAAAAGGAGGTTACTGTGATATTCCAAAGCTCAGTTATCGAGATGCAAAAAGACAATAGACAGGCTCGCATAAGGTAAAAACTGACCTTTGTCAAGAAAGCCACAGGCCTAGGATGTGACTGCCCACCAGACTTTCAGTTAGGGATTTTTATGTTCAGAACATTCTATGTGGTTCCTTGTGGTTTCTGAGTTTGTAAGGCCATTATGCTGGCCTCCCCTGAGTTTGTCAGGGTCAGTACGTGGCTCCCTTTTTATCCACAATACACAGTGACAAAAAGGTACTAGAAGTTAAGTTATGCTTTTAAGTGACTCTACTTTTACTAATTATAACTGTGTCTACATCTTTATATCAATAGTGCTATGACAATGTGCATAAAGAGGCTCTTGAGAATCACCTGGGGGAGGGGAGGACTAAGCCTCTCCCTCAGTCAGTGCTCAGTTTGCCTCTCCTCTCATCTGGCAGAGAACAGGATTCCTGAGGGGACAGGACAAAGGATCCCTAAGCCTCAGCCCGTGGGGCGCGGTGAGGGGCCTGGAGAGCCCTGCAGACAAGTCTCACACTGGCCTCTGCCTGCCACCCAGAGCTGTCAGAAAGGAGAATGGTGTGCCTGGTGAAAACAGTTCAAACACTTCTAAATTGTCGATGCCGTTGTGTGTTAGAAAGGAGGGTTGGTGAATACAGACCTCGCCAGAGCTGGGAGATGCTGTGTCTTCTTTTCCGCTAAGGACAGGAAAAGCAGCAGCCAGGGGCTGCAGGAGGACAGCGTAGGGCAGGAGTGCTCTCTTTTTTTCTTACTGCCCACCTCTGCACACGCACAACCAGGAATACAGGGACAAGTGGCCAAGGGCAGCAGCATGAGGAAGAGCTTTAAAAACAAAAACACACTTCCATCAGTCCAGGTGACTTAGCTCTGCCTAAAGGGAGGAGATGGCCATCTGGTCCATCCCAGACTCGAAGGGGCATTTCTGCCAGAGGTAGCTCCTGCTGAAACACACATCTGTCCCTGTGTACATGGCCTTCTCCCTAGTGAGAGCCAAATGCTTTAGAGTTTGATTAGACCTAGGTGGAACTGAAGACATTGCCATGCTGGGGCTTGAGGCCCGGAAGGCCCAAGAAATGTGATCCGGTGGAATTATTTTCATTTGTTCAAGTAACAATATATGGTAGCTGCTTTTATTATCACAGCATTTACTTGGCGCTGGTGCTTTTCTCACCAGCACTAAGGAGCCAACATTCCTGAGCCGTGGGAACTCAGAGCTCAGGGATATGTGGAAATAAATTAAGGGGCTGGGTCACGATGCCAGCTTGAGCATCAGTCTTGGCAGCAGGAAAATCTCACTGGCTTGAAGCATCAGCTGCATCAAGGAGTCCAGGGCAGCTGTCCTGGCGTCCCATCACAGACTTGTAGCCACCTGAACCCCAAGTATGTGAGGGGGTCGGGCGAGGGGTTACTGAAAGGAACAGACAAGGGAAAGGTAGAGAGGGCTTCTAAAGTAAACATCATCTATTTCCCCTTTTTCACTTTAGATTTGTACAGAATATTGGGAAAGGTTAGGAATATAAACTAGGCTAGGTAAAAAGGACAGAATGAAAAAAACTAAAACTTTTTTAAAAGGGAGGAAGATTTGAATAATCAAAATCTGATGAGCAGAGAACAAAATACAGTGTATAAACCACAATCATGCGTGTGTAAACAAACATGTTTTAGGAGGCCCAGGCGCTAAGGAGAGGCTGGATTCTTACATTGGACACACTCTAGAACAGAGGATATGGGTGAATGCCCTCAGAGTTTCTTGCCAGAACAGCTCAACTCCTCTCCCTCCCCCTCCTCCTTTTCCCCCATCCTCTGCCCCAGGATTTGATTCCCTCTCTGGAGTTTGCAGCCCACACATCCTCTCCTCTAAACACCATCCAGATCAGAAATGAATTCTCCTGGAAACCAATGGGCGGTTACTCTCCGGGGACATGCACGGTTAGAACAGAGGGGAAGCAGTGGGTGGGGCGGGCTGTGGCAGGACGAGGAGGAGGCCCCCAGGTTCGGATAGCAATGTTCTCTCCATTCCCTGGCCCATCTGCTAGCCTGAGTTCCTCTTCCTTTTGCATAACTAGGTAATACATACACATAGTCTAGGGGGAAAACTAGTACAAAAGGATGTGCCATGGAAACTGCCTCCTGCTCACTGTTGCCACAAAGCCACCTACTTCCTCCCCAGACACAGCCACCAGTACCAGTTTCTTGGGTACCATTGCAGGGAGAACCTGTGTCTCCGTGTGCGCGCACACTGGGATCATTTTTTTAAACCACACAAACACGACCATACTATCCACTGTTTCAAACTTTGTTTCTCCACTTAACAATAATATACCTTTGAGACCATTTCAAGTCAGTGCACAAAGAGGTTTCTTATTTTTCTCATGTCTTATGGTAGTCCACCTGTGGATTTACTGTAACTGAGTTAACCACTCCCTCCTAACAGACACTTAGGCCAATTTCAGTCTTTCACTACTGTAAATAATGAGGCAGTGACTTTTGTCCATGTGTGGGTGTGTACCAGGAAAATAAATTCTGGAAGCAGAATTATTAATCAAAGCTATAATTATTTTTTATTCTAATAGGTACTCTCAAATTGCTCTTTATAAAGTTTATAACAATTTACACATCAATGAACATTAAATGAGAATCCCTAGTCTCTATGCCCTCACCAATGAAAGTATGTTATCAAATATTGTTCTCTTTGTAATCTGACCATTAAAAATGTGGTCTCACATTTCTATGTGATTTACATTTCTCTTATTAGGCCTATTTTTTTATGTTTAAATGCTATTTGTATTTCCTTTCCTGTGAATTGTCTGTTCATTAACACCCATTTTTCAGTGAGTTAAGGGTTCTGAATATAGTAACAAAATGTCCTCTTTGCAATATATATTGCAAAATATATTACAAAATGTAATGCATTGAAAACATTTTATCCAGTTTGGTATTTATATTTTTATTTTGTTTAATGTTTTAACATTTTTTTCCAAGCAGACTTAATTTTATATATTTATTTTTTTATGGCTTTTAGTTTTGCATGTGTGTGTGTGTGTGTGTGTCCTGCTTAGAAAGATCTTCCTGACTTTAAAAAAAAAATTTCTCTGAATTTTTAAGGTTCTCTTTTTTACAAATAAATCTTTGCTTCTTTTGGAATTTATTCTAATATAACAAATGAACTCATATAATATACCTAACTATTATTATTATTGTTATTACAAACACCATGTTTTCACCAGTTACCTGAAATACCACTTTTATATTCACTGCAGATCCATTTTTATTTTATATTCACGCATGTTTGAATTTATTTCTTGACTTTCTATTTTGTTCATCGATCTGCACCAGACTTTTAATCACTGTAGCTTTATTTCTATTGATAGTTAACTTTTATAATCAGTCCTGAGTTTATGTTCTCCTAGTACCATTGCTCCAGAGTTTTGCCCATCAACAGTCTTAGATCCTGTGACAGACTCTACACCCTGTGACAGGTAAAGAAGCCACGGTCCAGAGAGGCCCTGAGGAGGGCAGTGCCGGAGCCAGCCTCAGCCCCTGCTTGTACGGGTTCTGTGCCCGCTCACTGCCTGCCAGTCACCCAGGCAGTAATTGCAGAGCTTAAAAGCTAAGTTGTCCAATAACCCATAGAAAGTTTTATAAAAATGGTGATCCAAAGTAAGGCAAAGTCTCTGAGGGCTTTTAATGTAGACTATTTCATGATTCAGTTGGCAAGGCATAATTATAGTCATAACAATTAGTTTTTATTTTACTATGAGCCAGGCATTATACCAAGGACTTTTCATACATTATCTCAATTAATGCTTACTCCAGTTCTATGACATAATTATTCTTACTGCTCTCACTTTGCAGATGAGGAAATTGAGGCTTAGGAAGTTAATTTGCCCAAGTTCCCATAGCTTAGCAAGAGTGAATTATCAGTTTAACCTCAAAGCTTTTGCTCAAATAGGCTCTTTACTTACTTTGATTTGCTTATTTTCCTTGCCTTTGGGATATTCCTTCCTTCACTCATTCCACGAATGCTGACTGAGCACCCATAAGGAGGGAAAGGAAAGCTTGTGGAAACTCCCCAGATGGTATCAAGGAGCCATTTGATAGTGGCTGGTCAGAGCTTTCATGTTTGTCTCAAGCAAGTGAACATAAGGTGAAAGTGCTTTGTAAACTAGGGGCATGAGTGGGAGAGGGCAAGGGCAGGATGGGAGTGTTCCGTGTGTTTCCACAGACCATGCCACCCCCTTGCTCACACCCATCCTGCCTCAGAACAGCCCTCTACCCACGTGGGGTATCTGTATGTTTCGGTGTTGGCCCTTTAATTAAGTCATCATTCATTCAGCATCACGTACTCATCAAGGCACAGTTCTTGTCTTAAGGAACTTGGAATCTATTGGGAAAGAAAAACCCACCCATAGGGAGCACACACTGTTTTCAGTGTCACCTAGGAGGAGAACTCAGAGGGCTGGGGGAGTCTGAGAGCCCTGGTGAGCAAGCTCATCCCCTCCATTCATAACAGAAAGAGGACCTGCTCGACCGCCCACTGCTAGCCAGGTCAGAAAGCTCCTAGTTCTGTTGTTTAGAGAAGGTCAGCCGACCTCTGGCGCAGCTGGTCAGCCTTTGAGTGTTTTGCTGTTGTTTTGGGGGCTTTTTGTTTTGTTTTATATTTTTAGTAGCTGGTGGCCCCAGTCAGCAGGCAGAAGTCAGAAGTTATTCTCTACCTATTTCTCTCTGTTTTATTCTCTATGTTTTAAAGATTAGATCCCAGGTCTCCTGGCTCCCACCTCACCCTCTGCTCTCTTCCTCTAGACTCACAGAGCTCCTCCTTATCAAAAGCACAGGCAGGCTTGGGGAGCAAAGGGTTCTCTTTTCTAGTAATAAAGGAGGACTCGGGCGATTTATTGGGGATGAACTTGTTGATGCGTGACAGGAAGTCCAGCGCTCATTTTCTGAACAGGTGGTCCACCCACAGTTCTCTACGAAATTAGCGATTTATCACGGACCCCAGACCCCACAGCACCACCGTTCCCACAGGGAACCAGGTTCTTTTCCCATAAAAATCACTGCTCCTCTCCCCCTCTGTTCCTGTACTTCCCTGGAGAACAATGAAGGTCTAGGAGACACATGGAATCTTCTGGGCTCAAAGTCAAAATGCCTCTTTAAGGAACAGCAAACTTGGGACGTAAAGTGGGAAGCACAGTGAGGGAACACAAGTGGAAAGAGTGAGTTACCATATTTGACAGACAGTACTGGAAAGGACCTAGGAAATCATCTGTCTTGACCCCTCCACTAACCACCCAGCACCACGCAGTTTGCAGAAACAGGGACTGGGGCTGAGAGTGGAAGAGCCTGCTCAGGGTCACACAACTAGGGAGTGGAAAGGCCACTAACTCGAACCCCAAGCTCTCAGTCCTGCCCCACTAGACTACTGCTGGCAGTGGACTTGAGAAAACAGCCTATTGTATCCTCTTCTGGTCCTTCTCTGAGTGGAATGAATTATCATCTACGTGTTCAGTAGAAAGTAGCCTGAACTGGAAGACAGGAGACTCACCCCATGTGACACAGACCCTCCACCTATGGCCCTGGGTCCTGGATTCCTCCTTAGAAAGGAGGGAAGGTGAGAGAGGACCATGAGTTCTGATGTCCCTTCCCATTCCAACCTCTCCTGATTCTGTTCACCTAGGATGGCTTACATCTCACAGTGGTGGTCTTACAAAGGGGAGAGGAGGGGCGCCTGGCAGAGGGGCCTCACTTATAATTGACCCTCTGCTGTTTGTTCATTCTCTCACAGCCCAGATTCCAAGAGGAATGCAAGTTCAGAGAAACCCTCCTGCCCAACAATTACAATGCGTATGAGTCAGACCTGTACCGAGGGACCTACATCGCACTGAGCAAATATGGACGGGTAAAGCGAGGCAGCAAGGTGTCCCCAATCATGACCGTCACTCACTTCCTTCCCAGGATATAAGGACCCTGATAGAAGGCTCACAGGTTGATAGTGACATTTTTTTCTGTTGGAATTTTGCACAAGTGAACAGTTTCCCTTACATACCATGACTCCTGAGTCAGGTCTCTCTTATGCTGGGGGAGACCTGGATTGGTTCCCTTGGCCACCAGACCCCATGACATGTAACTCCTCCAAGCGGGGGGTTGCAGCCAGCATTCTAGAATGGCAATGGAGCCCGTGCTCTGACCTCACCTGAGGAAAGAAGGTACAGATGACACTTGTAGAATGTGACCTTGTGCACAGGAGAAGGCCAGGTGGAAATATGTGTGCGTTGATGTACATCCATACATCTTTGTATATGTTGTCAGAGCAGAGGCATTTCAGAGCATCAGGTTTCTTTCTTCCAAGATCATCACTGCAGGCATCTGCCTGCAAGAATGTCACTTGTCAAACCTGCAAGATTAATGTATACTCCCATTCTGCCTCTTTCCAATCAACTTTCCATTCAGAAGCCCCTGACTGCACAGGTTGCACGTGTGGTGGGGAGCAGCAGACAGGCAGGGAGCAGGAGTAAGATTTACCTGCAGACCAGAAAGAATGAGCAGGCACTCTGATCTTTCTGCCCACGATGGCTCTGGGGACACTGGGTTGCGTTGTCAGGGCAGATGGGGGAGAAGGGATCCCCTTCTTGGAGGAAAGGGGTACAGCAGTTTCTCAGGCGATTGTGGAAGGCTGCTGGGAGCAGCGGAAGGGACTGGATGTTCTATCGAGAGCCATTCTGCCTGCAGGATCCAGGGCTGTGTGGCTCCAAGAACAAGAGGGGCCAGACTGCCTGCCCATAACTTTTCCTCACTGTGAACTGGGTCTTATTTTAACCTCAGATGACAAGGATCCTAATAATGGCAACCTCGTTGGCAAGGAGTAGGGGGGTGCAAAATAGAACATGAAGGAAGTAGAGAGGCTTTGGACTCCAGATGATAATTCCTCTCCAGCTACATCCAGGAAACTCACCCAAGTTCTCATCTGATACCCACACTTCCTTCTTGGTCATCCTCATCTTACATGCACACTGGTGCCTGGATGCAGGAGAATGGGCACCCTGGCATGCGGGGTTTGCCCCTTCTGACCCCCTACAGTCAAAGAGTGTTAATCCTGTAAAATCAAGCAGCCAAGCTGAAGCAGCTCCTTGCTGTTCAGTGTCTTCTTGCCTCCTGCCCTTTGAGAGTATTTAAAGCAGAGGTTCCCCAAGCGACTATAAATGTCGTCTGTCCAGAGCCTTCAGATTCCTGAGCCATTGGAACGTTCCTAAATCTGAAACCAGAGAGAGCCATATCAGAGTGCAAATATTTTCGGCATACGTGAACCACGGAGTTACAAAATGACCTGATACCCTCTGCTACTCTCAGGGACCCCTGCCTGCAAGACAATCCCTCAAATGCTGCCAATGCATTCATCTTTAGCATACCTCTCTATGTGCAGATGTGCCCGTCTATACATAGATCCGATCTGAATGACTGTGAGCTGAAGATGGACATTGCCACCCAAGGGAGTGATGCTGTGCTGGCCGCCTCTTCTGCCCAGCAAACAGCAGGATGGACATGTGCTGGGTGAGGAGAAAAAGTCCACACCAAGGTGAGTGAAGATTAAACAAGACAGTAAGAGCTCAGGAGCAAGAGTGGACGTGGCCAAGCCTTGGATAGAAATTGGAAGGAGCTGAGGCCCAGATCAAAGAGAAGGGAGAGAAAACTGGTCCCCCTTGACTGGAATACTTGCAGTGCAGGCCATCTTGGAGGCGGGGGACAAAGCTACATGCTTTTCAGGAGGTTTTCCAGAAACAGGGTTCACCAGAAACAGATGCTCTCAGAACCTGAGGGGCTATCATTTCCCGATGGGATGTGGTGGGAGTGTAGGGAGAAGGCTGGGTGGATGGATGCACAGGGTGATCTGGAAAGGAGGAAAAAGATTTAGGTCCCAAAGCATTAGTTCCTTTCTGCCTAGGTCTTTGAGCTAAGTTGGCATGTGAGAGACCTCAGACTACTAGATCTTTTCTGGCCCCCCTCTTGTGGTTTATAAAAGTGCTCAAATTCTGATAAGGAGTTTTCCCAAATATCTGCCCCCATGTTTCCTGTGGGGGTGAGAAAGATAAGCTGTGAAATGCCCAGGATCAGGTAGGCTTGATATTCAGTCACTACGCAGTGGCCCCAGCACACTAACAGTCTGTGACTACAATCAGTCATGAGCAGCTGGGCGTCTGTTCTAACCGGTACCAGGGCCATGCTATACTAGGTGTTAAGTATGTTGAATATCACCTCTGGATGTAGGAATGCATCCTTGTCTCTTTGACATTCTTCCTATCCAAAGGAATTCTCCCAAGGGCTTTCTCTTTGACCTATAAGTGACATAGACTTAAGAAATATCGGTCCTCATTCACAGAAGCGGGTTAAAGGGCAGAAACAGAGCAAGATCAGCGAGGGCCTTCTCAGTCCCTTCCCCCCTGCTACTTGTGTCTGTGCACACAGGTGTGCAGGATCATCGCCTAGCTGATCATCACGTATGTTGAGTCCTGAATTCAGCTGTCAGCCCCATTGGATCTAACGCTTCAGAAGGTATTGCATAGTCAGGGCAACAATGGTGTCCCCACTGTCCTGCCAACGATGTCCTGAGAATGACTTGGCCTGCCCTCCCCCAAATCCTGAGATATGACCCTGGTTTAGAGAGGTTTGTAGCTAACTAGTCTCTCTTCTAACTTGAACCTTCCCTGGCAGCTCCATGCAAACTTGGGGTCCTAGGGGCCCTGAGGCTGCCTATTCCCTCCTCAAGAGGAAATGATAAAGAGAACAACATACTGAAACCCTTTGAAGACAGACCTCGCAGCTGGGAAGAGGTTAGCTCAGAAACCATGGGGGAGCCCCAGGCGCAGGTGAAATCTGCACCTTTCTCAGGGCAATGGATGGACTTCAGAGGAAACCAGAAAACTCCACCCGGCTTGTCCAAGCTGTTGATTACGTTTGTTTCATCATAATCTGCCTTCCAACCGCCCTTCCCTTCCCACTTCCCATACATTTTTTAACCTCCTTTGGAAAGCAGCTTATAATTATGTTAGTAATGCCCTATCATTATCCTTCACAGCCTTCCCCTTCTGCCACCACACCCCACAGTACCCCCAACACACACACTCCAAGCCCCTGGTCAGGGCCATTATTCTACAACTTAAGAAAGAGAATATTTTCTCTATCATCTTACCCAGGTTATAAACCTGTCTCCTTTTTAGACACACAGATTTCTCCTCAGGCCAGTATTCCAGGCCCGAAATTCTCTCCCGACCCCCATCCTATCCTGGGCAGTTTGGAATTCTGCTGCCTGTGCGGGCCCTGGGCCCCTGGCTCGTCCTATACTTCAGCTCCTTCAGGTTCTCAGGTATGCAAGTCCTGAGGAAGAAGGAAGTGCCGAAGTCCATGAGCTGGAGTTCCCCTGCCTCCCAGGGCTGGACGTCACTGCCAATGTCACAGCCACAGGTACAGCTGTATCTACCACATGCAGTCTTTGGCCTCCAAGACACAGGAATGTCCCCTCTACCCTCTGTCCCCTCTGTCCCTTTTCATGTGAACACACACTAAAAACTGCTACAGCTTTCTATCCCAATGCTTTCCCCCAAAGGCTCTGAGGAGGTGTTCTTTGCCACTTCCGACTCCCATGCTTGCGAAGCAGGTCTCTAATATTCATCCCCCCTGCTCCCAGCAAGGAACCAGCCACTCATTCTGCTATGTGTCAGGAAAACTCCAAGGGTAGGATGTCTGGGACAGGGCCAGGGAACGGATAGGAATACCCCGGTCTGCATTTACACCTGAGTAGGAATTCCTCTTCCCAGAATAGGAGGGAGTGATTACACCCAAAACAGACCCCAAACCTAGTCCATCACACAGATAGGCAACACAGAACCATGTTTGTATACCTCATGAACTACTGAAATTCCAGCATTCAGACAGCTGTGTCCCCACGTGGTTTTCCCTTTCTATAAATCACTAAGTACAAGCTGTCCCCAAGCTTGGGTCTAGCGAGTAGGAAAGCTCAGAATGTGTTCTGTCACGTGCTTGTAAAATGTGACGTTTCTATTTGTTAATATGTATGTGCTGTGCACAAACCATATCATGTTCCAGCAAAAAGAAAAAGGTCTTTTTATACGTTCCTCTAAACTGTTCAACTCCACCCCCTCTATTAAAACTGACAACAAATCTCTGGGTTGTGGTTGATTTTCATCTTGATTTTTTCCCACCTCTTAGGGAAGCAGCAAGGGGAAACAGCATAGATTCATGCTGCCAGTATTAAAGATTCATGGTGCTGTGGACTATTAAGCCAAAAAGAAGTGGTGGGTGATTTAGTCCAATCACTATGTTTTGTAAAGGGGGAATCTGTAATGGGGACACCACAGGTTACAGTGAGGCAGCTGCCCTGGCCGAAGCCAGGTGTCCACATTTCTGTAACCAAAACATTGACCCACTCACTTATTCACCCATCAAGGACTATCCACTGAGCACCCTGCCTCTGCTGCATTGGGCTGGTTTTCTGGGATATGTGAGTGGCCAGGGAAGACACGGTCCCCATCCTCTTACAAACGTACATTACAAAAAGTCACCTGGGAGAGTGGTGCAGAGGCTGCTGGGGCCCAGGAGTCCAGTCCTGTAACACAGCCCCCAGCTCAGGCTGGCACTGAAAACCCTGCTCTTGCAGGATGACTGGAATTGTAGAACATTCAAGCTAAGAGAGACTCTGCAACTTATAAAATGCTTTTTATAGGTTAAAAGAAGAAGATGATGATTAAGGAGTTTCAGTTTCTTATCCAGGACCATGCAGCCAGAAGCAGAACCCACAACAGCTGTGTTTAGCCTCCCAGGTGGCACTGCCCTACCCCATGCCTCCCCATCATCGGGGTCATCTTCTCACCACGTTCCCGCCCCCCTCACCCCATATCCCTCTTCTATGGCCTCATGCAGTCTCGGGGGAGATTAAAATGTGCCTGCAGCTGAGCAATGTGGGTTCTGAATTAATCTGTGTGTTCTTCGAAGAGCTGCCTGCTCCTGTGGCCTCTGCACCTCATTCCTGTATTTATTCACACAATCAATATTTCTAGAATCCTACTATGGGCTAGAAGTCATGTGGGACATCTGGAATATCACTGTGACAGATTATTTATGGATTACATATTGGCAAAGCAGACATTAAACAATCAATCGCAGCAAAACATGGGGAGTGACCAGAAAGAGAAAGTTCAGGTGTATTATGAGGGCACAGACCAGGATCTCCCCCTCATCTGGGTGGACAAGAGAATGCATCTCAGAGAAAGCTGAGCTCCAAGGGGGGCTGCAGGAAGGTGGGGCCATGGGCAGGGGAGGAGGTGTGTTCTGGGGAAGGAAGGGTACAGGAGGTGTTTGAAGGTGCAGGTGGAGGCCAGCATGGAGAACATGGCGCTTTGGAGGAGCTGAGCAAAGTACACAGAGTGAGGGGCAGTTGGGCAAGATGGGGCTCGGGACAGTCTGTAGGAACTGTACCATGGAGCACCTGGTAAGTGTTTAAATTTTTTTCATGTCATATAATTAATCCTTTTCAAATGTACAAGTCAGTGACTTTTTTTTTTTTTTTTTTTTTTTTTGAGACAGAGAGAAAGATAAAAAAGGAGGGGAGGGGAGAGACGTCAATCTGTTGTTCCACTTATTTGTGCATTCATTGGTTGGCTCCTGTATGAGCCCTGACTGGGGATCGAACCTGCAACCTTAGTGTATCAGGACAATGTTCCAATCAACTGACCTATCAATGATTTTTAAGTAGAGCTACCAGTTGTACAACCATCACCATAAACTAGTTTTAGATCATTTTCATCTCTCCAACAAAATCCTTCACGCACATTTAGTTAGTCCCCATCTCCCACTTCCACCCCAGGCAACCATTAATCTTCTTTCTGTTTCCAGTATTTTTCCTTTTCTGGGTATTTCTAATTATACAATATGTGGTTCCTTGTGCTTGGCTTCTTTCACTGAAGGAGCTTTTATTTTCATCTTAAAACAATGAGAGGTCCTTGCTAAATTTGAGAAGTAATAGGACCAGACAGAATTTTAGAAAGATCCCTGGAACTGTGTGTGTGAAATGACAGGGGGGAGGCGAGCCCTGTACAGTGAAAACAGGGTGGAAGCTGCCAGCATTCGGGGCTAGAGGAGAAGACAGCTGCATAGAGCAGCGACAGGAGGGTGGAAGGAGGCTGGTCACTTCGTACAACAGTCCTGGCCCCAGGAAGCTCTTTGTGGGCTGAATCTGATTCTTCTAAAACATAGGAATCAGCCTCCAGCTTTTCCTGAGGGGAGTCTCTGGAGATACCATGTTCTCTGTAGAACCACTCACATCCCTGGTTGGATCAACCAAGAAGCTCCTCTGCTGGTGTCCATCCGCCTATCAACAAGGCCCTGAGGCCCCGTGCAATGGTTCTGACACAGGCAAAGGGACACTAGAACCTCATTCCTGAAGCACATGCTTGGCCAGGATGGCTGTTTTCCTCTGATTTTAAGAGAAAAAGCCAACATGCCAAGAAAACAAGCTAACAAAAAAGTGTTGAACTTCTTTTGTTGTGAAAACAATATCTCAGGGATATCTGACTTCTGTCCACACTCAGTAAGACTTCCACACCACATTCTGCTACCACCTCCTACGACGGGATATGATGCTCAGAGCAACAACGCCAAGACCCATGAAAGATGTTTAGCAGACAAAGATGTTTATCAAGGAATAAATACATATTTTTTAAAAAAGATTTTCAATACAAAACTTTGTGCACACCTGAAAAATAAAGAATTTAATGCTCAGTTTTTTAACAATTAGGCAACTAAAGTATTCCATTTCTGGGCATGCCTCCTGGAGTCGCCCTGAAAAAGAGAAGAGGGCTGTTGAAGGTGGTCATTTGGGAAGCTGAAGAGTCACTCAGCTGGCCAGTTGCAGCATTTATTGTGAATATCTATGGTTTATCGTTGCTCGTTTTGATTAGGAGCACAAGAGTCCGCCCACCTGGTTTTGGTGGGGCTCTCCGTCTAGCAGGCAAGGCTGCTGGGGGCTCCAGCTCCCAGGGACTCCAGGGGATGCCTGTCCCTCACTCCTGGGGAAGTGCACAGAGTGCTTCTTCAGTTGGCTCAGGCTGCCTTCACAGGAGACCACATACGGACTGGTGGCTTAAGCAGTGTTTACCCACTCACAGTTCTGGAAGTCCAAAATTGAGTCCATCAGAGACCGTTCCTGCTGGGGCCTCTCTTCCTGACTTGTAGATGACTGCCTTCTCATTGTGCCCTCACGTGGCCTTTCCTCTGTATGTGTGTGTGGGGGAGGAGATAGAGCTCTCTGGTGTATCTCTCACTCATTATAAGGACACTAGTCCTATAGGATTCAGTTCCTGCCCCTGTGACCTCATTTCATCTTAATTACCCCCTTAAAGTCTCTATCTCCAAATAGAACATAGGAATTTGGGGAGGACACAAACATTCCATCCTAAGTGCTCCACTGCCATCTGGGGAAGCCTGACCTCAGACCCTCTGTTCCTCTAACAACATTCTGCGAGGGAAAACCATCAGTCAGTCACCCACTTAGCAGACTCCCAGGGGTCTGCCGTAATCACAAGCAGCTTTAATTTAGGGACCCTGTTCTTCTGAAAGGGTGAAATAGGTCATTACCTTTGAGGTAATGGTTCTCAACTAGGGATGATTTGGGCATGTAGGGCACACCTGGCACTATTTGAAGGCAGTTTTGATTGTCACATCTGAGAGTGGAGAGTGTGCACAACTGGCATCTAATGAGTAGCAGTGAAGGATGCTGCGAAACATCCTACAGTGCACAGGACATTCTCCTACCACAAAGAATAATTCCATCCCAATCAGCAACAGAGCCAAGGTGAGAAACACTGCTCCGAAGTAACGCACCCTTGTGATTTGCCCTGAAATTCTTAAATTAACCCTATTGAAGACCCAGTTAGGATGTAAAGGCTGGAAAATAAGCTTTTCAAAAAAAGCGAGAAGAGAAGCTTTAGATGCCGTATCTTATCACCCTTACCCCTGAACCTTGATTCCCAGAAAATAAATCCCCATGGGAGCGTGATCAGGTCAGTGGGTCATCAAAAACTGCCCAGAGCAGAGAGTGGGCAGATGCTCACTGAGGAACTATAGACCTGGGTGTCAGACAAGAGTTTACGGGTCAACAGAGTAGCGTAGGGGCAGGTGACTAGGATTGAAAGGAAATGATGTGAAGAAACTCAACAGGCATTCACTCTTCTTTCTCACCATCGTCTTTCTGCTTCTCACACCTGGATTCGGGTTCTACCTCCAACCCCCACACCACTGCTCACCGCAGCCAAGCAGGACTCTTCTTATGAACTTTAGCCAAGAATTGCTTTTACCTATAAAAATCTTAATTTCTTCTGTCTTTTTTCAAAGAATACTGTTTACTTTCATTCTTAAAGATTATAAAATTAGAATGTTTCATGGTAGAAAATGTAGAAAACCTAGGAAATTTTTAAAATCATCTCATCGCTCAGAATCTCACCACCCGAAGACTAATGGGGTTACGATTTTGTGGCACGGCCCTTCAGTCTTCCGTGTATGAAACCAACCATGCAGCACAGGCACTGCTTCCGAGACGCCGCTGCAAAACACTTTATTTTGGACTCTCCCTGCCCCTTTGAATCCCTCCATGGAGTTAGTGTCCCTGGAGGCAAACTCGGGCACTCCCAAGACTTTTTCTGGCCACTTTTAGCTAATACAAAGGCATGTGGTCATTTAAAGTTGCAAAACACAGCCACAATTCAGAAATTATAATGTCAGGTAACACAAAATAATCTGCACTTTGGTCTTCATTCCAAGGTAAGACTTCTTCTCCCAGGGACTGCTGCGGATGGGGAGGTGTGGCATGGTCAGTTCCTTCTCTCCTCCATCACCTCCTCCCTGACTTGCTAGCTGCTGTTTAGGATCCCTCTGAGGCACAGAAGGGAAGCCAGGAAGAACAGTAGGGTGAGAAGCCAATTTCTTCCCTGAGCGGTGCTGTTTTAAGTTGGCTTTGTACTCTCTGGACCGGGTAAATGCTTAAAACTGACCCTCTCTTGCTCTCACTCATGTTCTCTCAAACTCTCTTTTTATCTTTAGGGGCTGCTTTAGCTTTTTTTCAGAGACCCTCCATTGCTGGAGAAATCTCCCCTATAACATTCAGGACCCAGTGGTCATCTTTGGTGGGGCGGGGGGTGGGGTGCCTACTCCTCCCCCGGCCCCTTTGAACGCCAGCAGTCCACCTGCAGCTTCTTTCTGCCACGTCCCACAACCTCTCTAGGTGGCTCTATTGGACAGGGTCTAAGTCACTCCCTCTCTCATATGTGGCTCACACCGGGTCCCTGGGAAACATGCAGACAATGGTACAAACTCCACGAGTAAAAACTGACCCCAGAGCAGCAGCAACCTGCCCTTCACTCTCATCACTGAAGCAGCGATGAGCCCTGCTCTCTCCTCCTTTGGAGATTTTCCAGGCAGGAATTACACAGCTGTCCATTATTAACTAACAAACAAAAAACAACAACAAGAACAACAACAAAAAAACAGTAATATTCTCTTAGATCAAACATACACTTAGATCTGTAAATATAACTAAAAATAAAATTGATGTTATTTTTTATTGTTCTCTAAATTTTTCTGTCTTTCTCACTCTACTCTCCAAATTGCTGCCTATGGATTTAAAATGTTTTGAATCAAGAATTATGGGTTACTTTTCATTTAGTTGTTGTTTTCCTAGGTTTTCCCAGTTAACAACAAATAGAAGTCCATACAAGTTTTGAGATATGGTATTTTTCTAGCACCGTGGAAGGTCAGAGGATATCTCCAGCTAACCCTGGAGAAGAATGCGGCAGAGTTGGATGGGGAAAGGCCCATGAATATGCTGAGCCATAAGTGCCAGGATTCATTCATACGGAGTGTCAGAAAAGAAGAGAATCTGGAGGAGTAGGTTCTTAGGGGGAAACATTTTAGAGGACTTTTAAGAAGGGCCTAGAGTGCCTTAACAAGTCGAGAGAGAGATTTGGGTGAAATCCCACAGAAGGTTGGGACATAAAGTTATGTTTGGGGAACTAAAGATGTAAATACTTTATTGGAAAGAACGAAAAAATATTCAGCAAATAAAGCTATCTGTTTTCCACATTTTTAGAAAACTGCAGAAGTTAAATCTTCCAAAAATTTGTTCTTTTTCTTTCTTCCAATTTTCCTCCCACAATTCACATTGTTGTTTCCTCTTTTTGACTAACATTTTAATAATTTTATACCCTGGTTCCTTTCTCCCTCAGGGTCTCTTACACAGGACTTCTCATGCAGGTGAGCTATCTCCCAGAAAGAAGTCAGGGCATCAATCCATTATCAGGCCTTTGCTACTGCCCCCTTGTGGTTAGTTCCTTAATACTAATTTTATCATTGGATTTCATGTTCAAGAAAGAGCTACGTAATGCCACTGTGAGTTGGGATTGTATGCTGATTCTACAAATGAATAGACCACAGTTCTTTCCTAGAAAGAGCTCACAGTCCTGAGTTGAGGACAGTTGCCTGCCCAGCTGATGCAGCTTTAAATCAGAATACATTAGAAGTTGCAGAGGAAAAAGTGAATGACTGGAGTGGATGGGATGGAAAGACTCATGGAGGAAGGGCCAAAAAAGAACATGGAGAGGACTTCCGGCCAAGATGGAGGCTTAGACGGACACGCTAGGTCTCCCTCTACAACTAGAGAGGAATACAACTACTTCAAAACAAAGGATAACTAGAAATTCCAGAAAATAAAACTACACGGAAGCCCAACATATGAAGGTATAAACCAGCGGTGCCATTTGGGCAGGTAAGAGTTAAAGAGGGCAGTGCTGTTTGCGGTCGCACCCGGAGCGGCGGGCGGCGAGGAATCCCGGCTGCGGCCAAGCCCCTGGCGGTGCGCGACCCCAATGCTGGGGAAAGCAGCCACCGCATCACCTTGAACAGTGAGGCCCAGGGGGGCGGGAGGACGGATCCCGGTCTCCTAGCTGAATAACTGTGTGAATCCACCTTGGACCCCCGCCCCCACAGAAAGCACCACAGGGCTGCGAAATAGGTCGCGGACAGGCAGGCGCCGGCCGGTCGCTGATTTGTGACGCGTACACAGGCACTGCCCCCGACAGCCGGCCCAAGAAAACAAAACGCATCTGTCAAAATGAGGCAGACAACTATAGAGATCCCGGTGGCACAACTCACCAGGCAACAGATGGAGAACCTGACAGATGAACAGATAAGAAACCTGTCAGAGGCTCAGTTCTGGGCCATTGTTATCAGGTGGCTTACAGAATTCACAAAAGAGCAGGAAAAAGATAAGAAAGAAGCGAAAAACATTCATAACGAAAGGAACAAAACCACATACGAGACAGATGGTGAGGAAAGAAAATCCAGAGTTCATTTCAACAAACTGGAATATGGAGAAGGAACAAGCAGTCAACCAATGCAGCGAGAGGAAATGGGAAGCAACAATGAGAGGATCAGAAACCTCTGGGACAGCTATAAAAGGCCCAACATAAGAATCATTGGTTTGCCAGAGAGCGAGGAAGATGAACTAGAACTTGAAAAATTGAGTGAAAATATAATAAAGGAGAACTTCCCAGAATTGGGGAAGGGAATAGACTTGCAGGTCCAGGAAGCAAGGAGAGTTCCCAAGAGACTGGACCCAGGGAGAACCACTCCAAGACACATTATAATCAAAATGTCAAAAATTAAAGATAAAGAGAGAATCTTAAAAGCAGCAAGAGAGAAGAAAAGAATTATGTACAAAGGGGTCCCAATTAGATTATCAGCTGACTTCTCAAGAGAGACCCTACAGGCAAGAAGGGACTGGCAAGAAATATTCAAAGTAATGAAAATCCAAAACCTACAACCACGAATACTCTATCCAGTGAAATTGTCATTCAGAATAGAAGGACAGAGAAAGTGTTTCCAGGACAAAATAAAACTGAAAGAGTTCATTAGATCCAAACCACTGTTATATGAGATGTTAAAGGGACTGGTTTAAAAAACAGAAGCTAGGGAGATGAAACAAAGGCAAACTAAACAGGCAACGAGAGTGGAAAAGGAACTGTGGGTACGGGAAGCATATTGGGGGGAGGTCAACAGGGAGGGGGAGTGGAGAGAGGGAGGGAGATGATATAGGAATTGGGGATCATGGTAGGAGGGAATGGAATAGACGGAGAGAGGTTGGGAGGAACTGTATGCACAACTAATGGACATAATCTAAAAGGGGGGGACAACTGGAGGGAGGGGGGCCACCGGGTGGAGGGGAGCAGAGGGAAGGGAAATTGGCACAAATGTAATATTTTAATCAATAAAACACATTAAATCTGAAAAAAATAAAAAAAGAACATGGAGAAGAGGAAGGGGTATTCTAGGCAGAGAGAAGCCTGAGAGCAGGCCCTGTCAAGATATAAAAGCATAAGTGAAGTTCAGTGTAGAGTGGGAGTTAAGAGTATAGATTTAGGTGGCAGTCAGATGGGAAACCAAGTCTTGGATGTCCATTTCAGAGCTGCATGGTCTTAGGTGAGTTATTAAAGCCTCAGTTTTCTCTTACACAATAAAATGGGGATAGTAATAGTGCCTATCTCATAGAGTCCCCGTGAAGATTAAATAGAATAACATACATAAAGTGCTCCGCTGAGTACTTGCCCTATGTAATTGTTTAATACAGGTTAGTTGCTCAAGGCAAGTAGTTCCGGGTGTTTTAGACTGTGAATGGAATGAATGGGTGTGGACAGGAATGTAAGTTGAAGCCAGACCTTGAATGCCAAGCTAAGGAGCTCAAAATTGTCTTATAGATGGTGGTGAACCACAGCAGGCTTTTGCAAGGGAAGTGGTGTAATGAGATCTTATTTTAAGAGGAGAATTCTGTGAAGAGGATGAAAGATTGGAAGCAAGTCAGCTAATAATTCATTTATTTTAAAATGTTTATTTAAAACCCATTAGCTTTAAATAACCATGCTAGTGCTTGTGAAGATCAGTGAACTGGAGAGGTAGTGGGTTCCTGTCTACCGGGAGCTTTCATTCCAACGGAGACTAGACAGTCCATTAAGTCACCGCACAACAATATAATATCATCGTACATCACAGGAGGGCTGGCAAGGAAACAGACACAAGGCTGAAACAGAGAACAACCTAGAGTCAGTGAATCACGCAAGCTCTCTTTTCCTCAGTTTCTTCATCACTTAAATGCTGCTTATAACCCTGCCCTGCCTATCACAGAGAATTAGTGTGTGGATTCAAATGAAATGACATGCTGCAAAGAGCTGTGTGAAGTGTAATCACTGTAGAGGAATGAAGTCCATCTTCCCTTACTGAGGATGGCTTCCTGGAAAGATCTCTGAGGCCTTTGCCCTCAGGTCTCCTGGAAGTTGACTCATGTAGTCCTTCCTTAGCCATTCCACACAGCAAGAGAGATATAGTTCCTCTTTCCCTCATCCCTGCTCCCACTTCTTGGAATCATATGGAAAGACAAAAGGAGGAAAAGGAAAGGAAATTAAGGAAGGAAGGGAGGAAATATTTATGCAGGGGCCAGGCACCTTCAGAACTGTTATGTCCATGGTTATACATGGGAGCTTTTTGGCAATTTGGGAGGGTGTTTTGTTGACACAATGATTGGGGATGCTACTGGCATTAGTGGGCTGAGACTATAGATTAGAGACACCCGCAACATTCAGGACAGTCCCCCACCATGATGAACTGTCTTGCACTTTACTCAACTTTAAAATGTCAGGTAGAACCACATCAAAAATACAACTAAACTACAGAACAACCATCATTCAGAACCACCTAAAATCTAGCTGAACAAAAGTCCTTCATCTCAGGATATAAGAAAGAAGCCATATTGAGTCTGGTAGGAAAGGTGGAGGTGCAGAATGGGCTGGTCCTATACCCACATGTGGTGGTTAAAAATAAGGAGGAGCCCTGGCTGGGATGGCTCAGTGGATTGAGTGCTGGCCTGCAAACGAAAGGTCACTGGTTTGATTCCTGGTCAGAGCACATGCCTGGGTTGAGGTCCAGGTCCCCAGCTGGGAGCGTGCGTGAGGCAACCAATTGATATTTCTCTCACATATTGATGTTTCTCTCCCTCTTTTTCTCCCTCCCTTCCCCTCTCTCTAAAAGTAAATAAATACAAATTTTTTTAAATTGGGAGGAATATCTCAGCTGCAGCAGACCTCTCCTGAGGATCAAGGGGTCCCAGCCCCACACAAGGCCCTCCAGCCCAAGGTTCCTGTATGGGAAGAGAGGTCTCCATAACCTCTGGCTGTAAAAAAGAGCAGGGATTGAGTCTGAATGAGACAAAGGGCTTCTGGAATCCCAGGAATTACTCATAAAGGGTCCCCATATGAACTTACTCAGACACACTAGCTCTGAGCTCCAGCACTGGGGCAGCAACTTGAAAGGTGCCAGGAACATATAGGGAAGAACTAAACTGTCTGGCCTCAAGGTGAGAGCTTGGAGGAAGTGGGGGCAGGCAGTTTTATGCCAGACAAAAGTGCTGGCAGAGTCCATTGCTTCTTTTTTAAGCTCTTCCCTGCAGAGCCAGCAGGCAGTCACCATATCTGAGTCTCCATCAACCTGGATAACACTGTACACCCTGTCCTTGTGATTTCCTGAGGCCCTGACCACCAACCTGTGAGGACATCCAAGCTGTTTTCAGTGGGTTTCCCATAGCATGTCTTGGTTCATGTTTCAAACTTTCCTAAAATCTCCCAAACAGGAAGTATCTGGCCTCAGTGTGCCCATAACTCTTGCTAAGTGACCCCAGGCCTGGCACCAGCAGCAACCAACCTTGGTTCATAGCTTGGCCTCCTCTGGACACCTCTGAACCCAGCACAAGCAAAAGTCATTGCAAGTTGCTTTGTTGGGTGGCCTTGGGAAGAACATAGGAGGTGGATGACCTTAGCCTGCACCTCCTGGGAAGCCCCATAGCCAGAACACCTAGTAGACAATGTCATATCATGTTGAAGCACCACCACCCAACCACCTCCACAAGTGACACACTCAAGGGGTGAATTCAGTGGGTACCAGAGCCCTGATGAAGTAAGTCCTGCTCTGTGCGGTGGGCCTCTGCACAGCTGACCCTCCTTGATGGTTGCAGCCAGTCCTTGTATCCAGTCAGTCCAGGAGTAAATCCTTCCCATTGATGTGCCAACGGCAATCAAGGCTCAACTACAAGAGAAGGGTGTACACAGCCCACATCTGTGAAGGGTGCACCTGGAGTGCCCAGCTTGAGTGAACAGGGAGACTGTGCCACTGGACCCTACAGGACACCTACTACCTAAGGCCACTCTACTGAGCCTGGAAGACACAACAGCTCTACCTCATACATAGAAACAAACATAGGGAGGCTGCTAAAATGAGAAGACGTAGAAACATATCTCAAATGTAAGAACAGAGCAAAACTACAGAAAACTAAATAAATAAACACAATGGAGACAAGCAATCTACTAGATGAATGAACTTAGGGAAAGAGTAAATGAACTTGGAACTTCAACAGCGTAAAAAAAAGGACATGGAAATCATAAAAAAGAACCAGTCATAAATGAAGGATACACTAACTGAAATCAAGAATAATTTAAAGGGAATCAACAGTAGAGTAGATGAAATCAAGAACCAAAACAGTGATTTGGAATATAAGGGAGCAAAAAACACCCAATCAGAATAGCAAAAAGAATTTTAAAAAATAAGTAAGTGTAAACGTCCCCACCATTCTTTTAACATTGTTTCCTAAAATGCTGACTCTGACTAATATGTAGCTTGTAGATAAACAGCATGTTTATATAAAAGTCCTAGGAACTAACTTCAAAAGATACAGACTCTGACCTTCAGGCATTCCAGCTCCAGGAAATTTGCTGACCTTCAACTGTAATACCAGGATGACACATACCAGACCATTGTTTGACCAGTTTGGAGATCCTTATCAGAATGGACTGTGCTGATATGCACATAGAGAACTTTTCAATCCTCTCCCCTTGATCTCTTTGTTCTGTTTTCCCACTCCCTCCTGATAAAAAAACCTTACCTGTATTGAGATATTAAGATGGGCTTTGGGATGAGAATCTCCCATCTTCTCAGGCTGTTGGCTCTTGAATCAACCATTTTTCCTTACAGCAGCACTTGCCTCTAGAGTATTGGCTTTTGAAGCAGCAGCCAGCCACCCCTGGGTTTTGTTTCATAAGGAACCTCTGAGACAACTTCAAGCATACCAACATTTGCATCATGAGGGTGCCAGAGGTGAAGAGAGAGAGCAAAAAATTGAAAACCTATTGGAAAAAATAATGACAGCGCTGGCTGCTGTGGCTCAGTGGATTGAGTGTCGGCCTGCGAGCCAAGTGTCGCTGGTTCGATTCCCAGTCAGGGCACATTACTAAGTTGCATGTCAGGTCCCCAGTTGGGGGTGCGAGTGAGAGGCAACCACACAGTGAAAAAAGAAAAAAGAAAAAAGAATGACAGAAAACTTCTCTAACCTGGTGAAGGATATAGATGTACAAGTCCAGGAAGCACAGAGAGCCCCAAACAAGATGAACCCAAAGAGGTCCACACCAAGACACATCATAATTAAAATGCAAAGGTTAAAGACAAAGAGAGAATCTTAAAAGCAGCAAGAGAAAAGCAAGTGGTTACCCACAAGGGAGCTCCCATAAGACTGTCAGCTGATTTCTCAACAGGAACTTTGCAGGCCAGAGGAATTGCCAAGAAATATTCCAAGTAATGAAAAGAAAGGACATACAACCAAGATTACGCTACCCAGAAAAACTATCATTTAAAATCAAAGGGTAGATAAAGATTTTCCCAGACAAAAAAAAGCTAAAGGAGTCTATCACACCAAACCAGCATTACATGAAATGTTAAATAGTCTTCTAGAAAAAGAAAGAAGAAGAAGAAAAAGAAGGAGGAGGACGAGGAGGAGGAGGAGGAGGAGGAGGAAGAGAAGGAGAAGGAGAAAGAAGAAGAAAAGATAAAAATATAAATAATAAAATGGCAATAAATACATATCTATCAACAATTGAATCTAAAAAATAAACTACACCAACAAACAGAACAGAAACAGACTCATAGATACACAGAATATTTTGATGGTTGCCAGATGGGAAGGGGTTGGGGGTTTGGGTGAAAACAATGAAGGGACTAGGAAGTACAAAATGGGGACTTCCAGTCAAGATGGAGGTGTAGGTAGACACGCTTCATCTCCTCACACAATCACAAAAAGAATTACAACTACATCTCAATCAACACCCAGAACTCTCAGAAAATTGAACTGTATGGAAGTCTGACAACCAAAGATTTAAAGAAGCTACAATCATCCAGATGGGTGGGAGGGGCAGAGATGCAGAGATCAGACGGAGAGGCGAGGAGACATAGTGTGGCACAGAGAGGTGGTAGTGGTGGTGGAGTGGGCAAGGGAGGTCCCACATTCACCTGTGGTGGCTAAAAATCAGAAGGGATACCTTGGGAGTGAATGATCCCAGCCCCAGGCCACACTGCACAGCACAGTGTTCCAGCACCAGGAAGATAAATTTCAAACTTCTGGCTGTAAAACCCAGTGGGGGTTGGGGCAGCAGAAAAAACTGCCAGATTTTCAGGAAACTTTGCTTAAAGGGCCTGCAAGGTCTTAAAATATACATAAATCCACCCATTCTGGGGTGCAACACCAGGGCAACAGCTGAAAGGGTGCCAGTCTCATATGAGGAGTGGGTGACATGACTGGAAATGGGGTGAGTGCTGGGCAAACCCATAGATACAAGGCAGTGTCACACACCCCTCTCCAAGCCCTCCCCCCACACAGAGCCACAGAGCGGTGAAGCAGCTTGCCCAACCCTGGTAATTACCTAAGGCTTCACCCCACACAACTCACAGGTGTCTTTTACAGGGAGTCAGAGCAGCTCTACCTAATATACAGAAATAAACACAGGGAAACTGCCAAATTGAGGAGACAAAGAAATATGGTCCAAATGAAAGAACAGAACAAAATCCCAGAAAAAGAACTAAATGAAACAGAGATAAGCAACCTATCTGATGAGAGGTCAAAACACTGGTGATCAAGATGCTCAAAGAACTCATTGAGTATGGCAACAACATAAAAGAATAAATGAAGGTTACACTAAGTGAAATAAAGAAAAATCTACAGGAAACCAACAGTGAAGGGAAGAAAGCCAGGATTCAAGTCCATGATTTGGAACAAAAGAAAGAAAGAAACATCCAGCCAGAACAGAAGAAACAAGAATGAAACAAAACGAGGATAGTATAAGAAGACTCTGGGATGTCTCCAAACATGCCAACATCTGAATCATAGGAGTGGCAGAAGGAGAAGAGGAAGAGCAAGAAACTGAAAACTTATTTGAAAAAATAATGAAAGAAAACTTCCTTAATTTAGCAAATGAAATAGACATACAAGTCCAGAAAGCACAGAGAGTCTCAATTTGTACCCAAAGAGGGCCACACCAAGACACATCATCATTAAAATGCCAAAGGTTAAAGATAAAAAGAGAATCTTAAAAGCAGCAAGAGAAAAGCAGAGAGTTAGCTACAAAGGGGTTCCTATAAGGCTATCAGCTGGTTTCTCAAAAGAGACTCTGCAGGCAAGAAGAGACTGGCAAGAAGTATTTGAAGTGATGAAAAGCAAGGACTTACAACCTAGGTTACTTTATTCAGCAAAGCTATCATTTAGAATGAAGAGCAGATAAAGTGCTTCCCAGACAAGGTAAAGCTAAAGGAGGTCATCGTCACCAAGTCATTATTACATGAAATGTTAAAGGGACTTATTTAAGAAAAAGAAGATCAAAATTATGAACACTGAAATGACAACAAACTCACAACTATCAACAACTGAATCTAAAAAATAAAAACAAAATCCCACTAAACAAACCAGAATAGGAACAGAATCATGGGCATTGGGATGATTTGGAGGGTTATCAGCTGGTAGGGGGAAAGGGGAGAAATGAGGAAATGGTGCAGGGATTAAGAAGCATAATCGATTGGTACAAAATAGACAGGGGGAAGTTAAGAATAATATAGAAAAGGGAGAAGCCAAAGAACTGATATGCACAACCCATGGACATGAACTAAGCGGGGAGGACTGCCAGAGGGAAGGGGGCTACCAGGCAGCAGGGGGCAAAGGGAAAAAAATTGGGACAACTATAACAACATAATCAATAAAATATACTTTTAAAAATGACAATAAAAAGAAGTACAAAATGGTAGTTACAGAATAGTCATGGAGATGTAAAGTACAACATAAGGAATACTGTGTAGTCAATAATATTCTAACTGTGTATAGTGTTAGATGGGTACAAGATTTATCAGGATGATCACTTAGAAAGTTACATAATATCTAATCACTGGTGTGTACACCTGAAACTAATATAATATTATATGTCAACTGTAACTGAAAATAAAAAATGATTTTAAAACATGAAAATAAAATAAAGTTTTGTGTAAGTGAAACACCTGTTTATAACCCTGAGCCTAGAATCAAACTCTGTTTTACTTATGCAAAAAGTATTTTTCTCATTAGTTTAATACACACTGAATTTTCCCATTATGGTGTAAGTCTAAAGAAGACTTTACTTTGTTGGGGGGGGGGATTTTTCAACAGAAGTTTACTGGTTTGGAAAATCATGTCATGATCATGCTGCCTGTGGTACTGAGTCATCATCAGTACTCCGCATTTATAGCTCCCACATTCACAGTGAGATATATATATACAGATATACTTATTTAATCTTTTATTTCAAATGTCAAAAAGGCATGCAACTTTTAAAAAAAATTTTAGGCATATAATTTTTAATTAAACATTTTCTTGCTCCTCTTAAATCCAAATGTATCCATTATAACTAGGTACAAGCATTGAATACTAATGTAGCTGTACTTGAGCATTTAAATATTGAAATACAGTATATTTTAAATTATTCCCCTTATATTTATTCTACAGTTAAAAATCATATTGGCTTTTCAATGCTGTATGTAAGTTACATTAACTGTGAATTTCACTCTAAGATAATGAAGAGATGGTGTAATAAAATATGTTTTGCTCAATGTACTGTTTTGTACGTTAGGGTAAAGAACTACTCTGTGAGTTCATTTAACTAGTGAAAGTCCCATTACAGCTCCCAGAATCTCCTGACCAGCCATCGCTATGGCAGAATGGGAACTGCCGCTGTTTAGCTCACGCCTCCACGGCCTTGAGGCTTCCGTGTAAGGTCTGTCTGAGCCGCAACTCTGGTCTGAATTTAGCAGGTCCTGGGCCTTACAGCAAAGGCCAGGGAGGATGTCTTCTACAGTTGCTCATAAAAATGTATACTCTGTATCCAAAACCCCATAGTAATCCATTATGCTTCTAAACTGTGCCTGGGATCAGAGGAAGCCCCCAAATTACGAAGACGAAACAGTATTCTCTTGATGGTTCCTCCTGGGGACAGCGCCTAGGGCTTTTGCAGCCAGTGACCTGAGCTGAATTGCCGGGGCTAAATTTAAGTCCCCCAGGGACCCTCCCCCATCTGGATCCCTCTGGTGATCTGACCATGACCCCTGGAGTCCCAATTAGCAAGAAGAGGCTGTATTTATAGAGCACCCTTCTGAGAAGTGCTCCAGGCTCTTTTCGGATATTAGCTCATTGGGGCAGGCCTGGAAGGAGGAGAGGGAGCAGGATGCTGGTGCTTTCCTCTCCCTTTAAGGCAGAGGAGTGGCCCTACATTTGGAGGCCGGGGACTCAGGCTCCCCGAGCCTCCGTCCAGTGTGACCTTAATGGAGGCACATAAACCTCCGTGTGTGGCCTGGCACTGAGCTCCTGGCCTTGCAGGCTCCGTGGTGAGCAGCGGAGAGGCCTGAGTGTCATCACTATTTTCCAGGCCAGAGCCGCCCAGAGAGGAGCTGGCTACATCCCCCTGCAGTTCTTTTAAGGACACGGCAGGATCTTGGACTGAATTCCTTCTTTATTTTTTAAGTGGGTAGCTCTGGTGTTTAATACATTCACGTTGCTGTGCCACATTCACCACCACTCACCTCCAGGACTTCTCATCACCCCAACTGAAGCTCATTTTAACGGGACATCCTGCAGTACCCATTAAACACCAACTCCCCGCTCCTCCCACCACCTGTCCCTGGCAACCACAGGTCCAGTTTCTGTCGCTGTGGGTCTGACTGCTGCAGGTACTGCGAACAGTGGAATCACACCTATTTTTCCTTTGTTTCTGGCCTGTTTCACTGAGCATAATGCCATCGAGGTTTCCCCATGTGCTAGCATCAGACTGAATTCTTAAGACTCTCTTTCCTCTTTCCAAGCTTTCTCTCCGCCCCCAGCTTATCCAGTCCATACAGGAGTATAGTTGTCCCTCAGGGTCTGCATCCCCAGTGGCTTGGCTCCAAGACCTCCGATGGATGCTTCAATCCCTTTCATTTTTAAAAAAGTGTGATATTTGCATAAAATCTACACAATGCTCCCGTACACTTGAAAATCATCTCCAGATTACTTATAATATCTAATACAATTTAAATGCTATGTAAATACCTGCTATACTGTGTTGTTAGGGAATAATGACAAAGAAAAAAAAGTCCATACATGTTCACTACAGACGCAACCATCCAAGACCTAACTACATGGTACATGTCAGCACAATGTAATACTTTTTGAATATTTTCAAACTGCAGTTGGTTGAACCCACAGATGCAGAACCTGCAGACACAGAGGGCCACCCATAGAGCACACTTTTACACACGCACATTGGGTGGGGATGTGGGCTCAGCCTGACCTCTAGTTTTATGAAGTTTATTTTTAGATCCCTGGTTTCTTTGTTATGTACCTTTTCATATTCCTAATGTAGGGTTGCCAGATTTAACAAATAGTAATACAGGATATCCAGTTAGGTCACATTTATACTAAAAGATTACTAATTCTTTGCCTGAAATTCACGTTTAACTGGGCATCCTGTATGTGAGCTGGCAACCCTGCCCTGATATAGCTTCACAGCCTGGGGAAACTCCTGTGCTTCCCTGCCCACAGCAGTCATTTGTACCTCCTTACAAGTGGAAGCAGTATAAATGTAAGCGGAAAAAATATGAAATTTATACTTAGAAAATCTGGTTTGAACCTCAGCTCCACACCCAGCTGGCAGAAAATCTGGTGGTCTCTCTAAGCTTTTTAACCTCATCAGAAATGAGAATAATAATACCAACTCCAGAGTGTGGATTTAAGGATCAAATGATATACAGGAGTCCCTCTCTATATCTTTTCGCTTATCGCGGCCTCACTGTATTGCGGGATTTTTAAAAATATTATATTTAATTATTTATCGCGGATTTTTCGCTATATCGCAGGACTTTGTGGTACTGTACACATATGTTGTTAAATTTATGTAAATTTCAGAGTGTAGAATATATTTAAGAACATACGTAGTGTTTATAAAAGTGTGGAAAGGTTAATAAGGGAGTGGGAAAGGTTAATAAGGGACTGGGAACAGTTTATAAACGTGTGGGAAGGGTTTCTAAAGCCTTAAAATACATATAAATACTAAAAAATACATAAGGTTCCTACTTCGCGGATTTTCATCTATTGCAGGGGGGTCTAGAGCGTAAGACTCGTGGTAAATGAGGGAATACTGTACTACAGGGGAACTTTTTTACACATATTAGTTATTTCTTCACTCTGACTTCGGAGTGACAGGTTTTCCTCACTCCCACTTCACCCCACCTTTAGAAATTATCTGCCTAAGTGACTGGTGAGAAGACAGATGGGCAAGGGGCCAGCGGGGGCTTTTCTAGAGCCTGAGAGATCACCACCGCCTTCAGCAGCCCCTGCTTCTCGTGTGTGCGGCATCCATAGCTGTCTCGGGAGTACAGGCAAGAAGGAGCTCAGAGCAGAGCCCAGCACACAGCTGAAATGCTCCTGCCCCCTCCTTGTGCCCAAAATATGGGGACCCAAGAAGTACAGGTTGGCAGTTAGGCAGGGCTCAGAATTCCCCCTTAACTTTTTGCTCTGCTCCACTGACCTCGCCCCCCTCCCCTAGCACTCTGAACCCCTCGCCTGCCATCCCATCTGGGGCCCTAACAGCAGGGAAGTGCAGTAGGAGCTTTACCTTGTCACCGTGGCACAAAGTAGCTTCCTGGAAGCATCTTGACATCTCTGCTGAGCTCTGACTCATGGGAAGTAATATGTTCAAAGCAGAAGACCCATAGGAAGGGCAGAGCCTCTGGGACAGGTGCTCACCTCCAGAGTGTAAGGACAGCTCTGCTCCAGGAGCAGATTCCTCGGTAAAGGCTGCACTTGAGCACTTCCCAAAGATGGAACCCAGGGAGGCTGCCTGTGTCTCGAGGCCTTTCACAGGGAGACCTTGTGAAGATTGGCCTGGTCGTTTGACATCTTGGAGCTCTGCCCACTCTGCCAGGCAGAGTTTTCTGACCTGGAGCTGCTAAGCCATGGCCAGGAGAATGAGAGTCTGAAAGAGTCCAGCTACCAAGGCCAGGGCTAGGATCAGGTGAGTGAGGCAGCTGCCTTGGGGGCAAAATTTAAAAGGGTGCCCCCAAACTCAATAATCAATGTAAATAAAATCTAAATTAATGCAAAATTATCCAGAATGGAAGAAACGAAATTTTAGATAAAGACGACCAGTATTACTGATTTTTGTCCCAGCCTCCAATACAACTCTGTATAGCATTGTTACCCATCCTACTGGTCTCACCTACTCTCCAACCTCCCCTGTCGCCAGAATCCTCTCTGACAATCAGCCCACCCATCCGCCCTGCACTATGGGGGCCTCTCAGGTCAGTAAACAGCCCCTCCTGAATCCTCCCACTCTGAAACCTAGTGCCACGTCATGCAGACACAGCCTGGAGTCAGACACATCCCTCACTGTGGCAAACTCTCCTGAGGGAGTGATGGGGGAGAAGCCCCACTGAGCTCTGTCATTCTCACCAGGAAGCTCTCCATGAACACAACTGTGCCTTATATACTCTTCAGGACTTCTAGGACCATCCTTTACACCTGTGCAGAGTCGGCTGTGTAGTGCAGAGGAGCAAAACAGACAACAAGCACTGAATCAGCTCCTTTGTCACCATGGCCAGGCCACCCAACAGCTCAGGGTCTCTCTTGCCTTTATGAGGACTCAGGTCTAGAATACAAACCCTAACCAGCTTAGCTCCTAGAACTAGTATCCTCTCCTTCCTTCCTTCCTTCCTTCCTTCCTTCCTTCCTTCCTTCCTTCTTTCTTTCTTTCTTTCCTTTCTTTCTTTCTTTCTTTCTTTCTTTCTTTCTTTCTTTCTTTCTTTCTTTCTTTCTTTCTTTCTTTCTTTCCTTCTCTTTTCCTTTTCTTTCCTCCTCTTTTCCTTTTCTTTCCTCCTCCTCCTCCTCCTCCTCCTCCTCCTCCTCCTCCTTCTTCTTCTTCTTCTTCTTCTTCTTCTTCTCCTTCTCTCTCTCTCTCTCTCTCTCTCTCTCTCTCTCTCTCCCTCCCTCCCTCCCTCCCTCCCTCCCTCCCTCCCTCCCTCTCTCTCTCTCTCTCCTCTCTCCTCTCTCTCTCTCTCTCTCTCTCCTTAAATTTCAAAAACAGTCATTTCGCTCTCCTATGTAACAAGTCCTGAGCCACAGACCAGGAATACAATATAGCACAATCACAGTCAGAATCCCTCCTCAAGGAGCACCTGCCTAGTAAGGGAGACAGATATGTGAACCTTCAAGTCACATACATGACAATGTAATTACAAACCTACTGTATGGGAGCACACAATAGGGTCATCTGACCTAGTCATAAAGGTCACAGCAGCATCCCTGGGGAGGGGATGTTGGGGGCTGATGCAGCGGGGAGAGGAAAGCGTTCCAGGCATGGGGGGGATGACAGATTGTATTTCCAAAGGTGGACACAGCAATAGCTCCCATTGCACATGATCTCCCTATACAGTAAATTGACACTCCTCCCGTTCAGAGATGAGGTCCTCATTCCCTCTGCTTGAAGTGGCACAGATGGCCCCTGAGGCTGCATCACAGACAGCAATGCAGCTTCCACTTGGCTCTCCTGGGACACTTGCTCTTGGAGTGCAGCAACAGTGTTACGGGCAAGTCCAGGTTATGTGGAGAGGCCATGGTATGTGCTCTGGCCGACATCCAGGATCAACCACCAGGAATGTTAATGAGGAAGCTTTGGGGATGTTTCAAGCCCCAGCCATTTTCCGACTTCATCCACATGAGAGACCCAAACAAGAACCACTTTGCTGAGTCCAGTCAACCCCAGGACTGTGAGATGTAATAATAAAATGATTGTGTTTTTAAGCTATTAAATTTTGGTGTGATTTGTTTGCAGCAGTAGTTACTGGAACAAGTGAAAATAGCAAGTGCAAAGGTCCTGTGGCAGGAAAGTGGCTGCAGAGGAAATTACACAGAGTGGTCTCTTCATCTTGGCCTTTTTAGGTATAAGGAGCCAAGACCTATGCCCAACCCAATATCTCTACCTTTCTCCACATCCTTCTTCTATACCTGGGCCCCTCTTGTATCATCCTCTTTTTGCTAATGACAGCACCACCCAGTCGGCTGCTGAAGCCAGTCATCTGTGACTCCTCTCTTCCATTCCTTAATAATAAAAATCACCGTGGATAAAGCATCTACTGTGTGTTAGGCATTGCTTCACTTACATTCTCATAGCATGTATCTAAGGCACTCTGGCCACTCCTCCATTGACAGACAAGGGTCCTCAGGGACAGAGATGCTGAGGAACTTGCCTAAGGTCTACATAAGGCAGGGGTAGAACTAGGATACAAACTCAGGAATGTCAGATTTGAAGTTGTGACTCTTACCTGCTGTGCATTATAACTTCACCATAGATTCACAGTACCGCTGCGGGGCCTCATCACAGGGGCTCGGGATGGTGGCAGTCATTATTTAGCTTGTCTCTCAGCCTTCTCCAATGTCTGTATGCAATTCACCTTCATGTTGCCACTAGGATGAGATTTCTTTGGCCCACATCTCCAAGAGAATAACATGTAAATTCCCTGACAAAGTTAAACTCCCTTTGCAAGCCCTTCACAGTTTAATCCTCCGATGCTTTCAATGCCCACACCCAATGAAATGTGAAACTCACTGTTCCTCAACCTCCTGCTCCTCCTGAGTCTCTGCCCCTTGCTGCTCCTCCTCCTGGAATGCGCTTACCTACCCAATGCCATCTTCACAACCCAGCTCAAATGCCAGCCCCAGTGGAAGCCTCTAGCCCAGCTCCCTTCATTCTCTGCACACATGTCTCACACTACACATCACTATCTGAATCCTTGCCGGCTTCTTCCACTTGCTGGTTCCTCCATGAGGGCAGAGATTGATTCTAGCCATCCTTGTATCACAACCCCAAATGCACCTGCTGGCACATGACAGGTACTCACTAAAATATTTGTATTGAAAGAATAAATAAATGCATAAATATACTTGGGACTATATGGGGTGGGCTAGAAAAGTCGTCGGCAGCCGTCCGTCTCGAGAGACGATGGTGTAGCTTCTTAAGAGTCTATCTGCACCGCCGAGAATGGCTGTGCAGTCCGACTCGGGAGTGACACGGTATCTGTCTCCTCCTGTGTTGAATCGACATCTTGTGATGACGCTGAAGCTACAGAGCCTGGGCAGGGTAATATGGAGGGTCTGCTGTTGCCCATGCAGCAGACCCCCCCTCTCTTCGCAGCTGAAGGATCCAAGGGAAAGACGGAGTCAATACAGCTTGGCTTCAGGTGCGCCGCAGGAGTTGCCGGTGTTGACTGCAACGTCAAACCGCCTTAGGGACTCCGGCTCCGGATTTTCTGTCGGGGTTTACTCCCTTAGCCTTTCCCCTGAAGAGGTATGCCGCAAGGCAGCGGAGGTTTTTTGGAGTCAGAGTTTTCCTTCTCTGATGTGCCCTGACTGGAAGATCGAACCAGCGACACTTAGCTCGCAGGCCGACGCTCAATCCACTGAGCCAAACCAGCCAGGGCTAGAAAAGTAGTTACAAAGAAAGTAGCATTAATGAGTACATAGAGTGAGCCTGTTTTATGTTGAGAGAATAAAATGATAAATGAATGAAGTGCATGAATGGCATGTGTTACTAAGCTCTGGGTTCTGGACCATGGGCAGGTGGGCCACCGGGTTTTCCAGTCCAGACAGCAGAGGGGCCAGCACGGCAGGCATCCTTTGGCTTCCTGCCTGGGTGGTGCTCGGAGGGAGGGTATCCTCACGTCCTGTCCTCCTCCTACAGTGCTGATGAGTAATTGGAATGGAAGCTGACAGGGAAAGCCCTACAACAGCTGATGAAATGCTAGTAAATGGTCATCTGTGGCTGGCTGGCTGGACCACAAGATAAACATCAGGCCAAACACGCAATTCCTGTCACCTTTGGTTCCATGCTGTGGTTTATCGTAAGCATTTCTCTTTCAGTCAACAGTTCTAGGAATCAGGAGGGACACCGAATGCTTGGGCTGGAAGGAACCTATGGGGGCCCTCGAGACTGAGCTACTCAAAGCACTTACTCACTTCTTCGATGCCTTCAGGACACTACCCATTGCTGTTTTGGGTGTATGTTCTGGGAGTTTCTCAGCTGAGGGAGTTCACCCAGCATCTTTTCCATTCAGTTCAGTCCCCACAAGGTCATTTGCTACCTCTGTGCTACACTGTGCTCAGCCACGTCTGGCGCTGCAGAGGCACATAGAGGAGGGTAATGCACAGCCCCTACCCCAAGGAGAGGCAGGAGCATGTAGGGGCTGAGGCGCAGCCCCCAGAGACAGACCACCTCGGCCAAGGGCGGGCTTCACTTGCTAGCTACATGATACCATGTGTGATAGAAACCACACTTTTCAGAAAACAAGGACTGCATTTAACTCTTTATTTGATTTTATAGGGTAAGAAAGTACATTTGGGGCCCATTTAAAAACAACCGGTAAGTAGCCCTGTTCAAACTGATTTTTTGCTCAGATAAACTCTTTTAAAAAAATAGCAAAGATGAAATGCTTGAGGATAATGTCAAAAGAGCTCTCACTCATCTGGACATAAGTGTTCAACCAACATATTGAATAAATCAACAGTGAGTATGCATGTGGTATTTTGGTTGATTCTTTCTCTGTAAACAAGAATTTAGAATACGTATTAATCTATTCATTTTTTCATCAATCCCAAAACATGTGTTGGGTCTTCACACAGGTCCAGGTCTGAGCTAAGCACAGGAAAGGGAAGTGTAAAGCTGAGTCTGAACCCTCCAGGGGTCTGTGGTCCATGTCAGGAAATGAGCCTGTGACATAAAAAGCCGCTTCTCTCCCGAGCGCTGTGTCACACTGTGTCACACTAAGAGACAGGGCCCAGCACTGTGCAGGTCCCAGCACTGAGTGAACAGAACAGGACGGATATATCGGGGTGGGGCTGAGAGCTCAGAGGAGGCTTTATGGCACAAGTGAGTCTTGAACTGGATCCCAAAAGAGAAACAGAACTGAGATGCTGAGGAGAACAGAGGGCCAGGGGAGTCATTCTTGGGTGGAGTCAGAGAGTCCTGGGTGGCATTCCAATTCATGTTTCTTAGTGATGTGGCCTTGGGCAAGTTAATTAACCTCTCTCAGTCTGGTTTTTTCACCTATAAAAATAATAGCAGAGCCTGCTTCCTACAGTTATTGGGAGGGTTAAATGAGATAATACGTGCAAAACAGAGTGCCTGGGACATAGTAAGCCCTTCAAAAGCTTTAGCTATTACTCTTTCAGCACTACGGAGGCAGAAATGCCTATGTGGGTACAAAAGGTGAACACACGCTGTCTTCACTGGCACAACATTGACAATATCAGAGCAGAAAAGCTACCCCTAGCACAGAGGAATGGCTGATTCTGTGCAGGAAAACCTCTCTGACAGGAGCCCAGGGGAGCTCACTTTCCCAGCAATCTCAACACGTTGACTTGGCAGAATAGCTTTGTGAAAAGCAGGCATTCAGTAGATGTTGTTGGGTGACTAGATGATTGGATGCACTAGAGGCTTATTCCTGAAGGTTCCTTGTTTGCCTCCCTGACCTATGAATTATTGAATCTTTCTTAAACTGATGATGCTTTTCTGACCATGCCACTTTCCAGAGTCCTGAGAAGCATATTCATGTGTTCATCTCCCATGTGGAAAAGAACTTACGTAGCTAGGTGGCCCAAGTTTAAACAAGCAGATTTCTACAATATCCCTTCAGAGATCCCTTCCAAATAAGAAAGAATAACTGAAGTACAGGTACCATCATTCAGCTCTCCATTGGTCAAAGCACTACTACTTGAAAGTCATTGCTATGTGAGACCACTGAAATCCTCTCTCTGGGTCTGTTGTCATCAACCCTGACTACACATAAGAATCACCCGTGTGGCTCTTTCAGCATGCTGATGCCTAGGTTCCTCCTAAATCATTTATGGATTCTAAATCTAAAATCATTTCTGAGTTGTTCACCTGGGGTATAGCCATTTTATAGCTCCCAGGTGATGTAATGTGCAGCCTTCACAGAGAATGAAGAACCCCAGCTGCCTCCCTCATTTTGCAAATAACAAAACTGAGGCCCAGAAGGGATAAATAATTTGGCGGTCACTTCTAACTATGTGGGGACCATACTTCTTTTCAGACCTCATAAGAACTACATCTGGTTCCCATATGTGAGCCTCTGAGGCAGTCAATATTCCCTATAATTATCTCCTAATGAGTTTAAACTTCCTCTTTGAACTCAAGGGAGCGCTGGCTCTGTCCTTCTCTTTTACCGCTTTCCCCTCTGGGCTGGCTCAAGCTAAATATTATCCTTAATTTCTTTAAGTCCTCTGCAAGCAGAGGAGAAGAAAGAATTAGCACCAGTTGTAATTTTATAAATATGTATGAATTAGAAAAGGCCAATGTCTCCCACCTTAATCAATATATCAAATTCTGTCCCAAGGGACATAGGTTACAGCTAACTGGTCTACCTTAGATTAGGTCAACCTTTGAGACTTTCTTAGGAATTAGTCCAGATTGTTACCTGATTTTTGTGTTTGATTGTCTTCCTTAAGATAACTAACTGGGATGATCAGATATCTTAGAAAATGGTCAGATTGATGGTTTATGCAGAGAAGATAATTTATTGAACAATCAGAACCAGAGTAAACATTCCATGTGAACTAAAAACTAACAACATGACTCTTCCTTTCACTCAGTCCTCGCTAAATTGCACAACCTCATTCTCTCTGTTGGTCCCTTGGACACAGCCCCTCTCACACTTGTTTCTGTGGAAAACTTCACATCAGCAGACATGCGCTCCCAAGAGTATCTGCTAAGATTTTCATCAAGTTCTCCCAAAGTTTCATGCACATGATGTCCGAAGTTTCTACTTTCCCGTATGATTCATATCTGCCTCTTTTTATTAACAAAGAAATGGGGAATTCCTAACTAATCAAGCTCCACATTGACACTCGAGGCCTCTGGGTATTGCTTCTCTTTCTTTCTCTCTTTATGATTCAGGTCCTTCCTGACTTTCAAGGATTCTTGGAATTTGAACCACACTCAGGGGTACACTGCTGACAAGTAGGGGTGGGAAGGGTTGGGGAAAGCTGGGGTCAGGGCACGGAAGGGTGGCCCGCAGGACCCCTAGACTCGGCACCTTTGCGTGGGTTTGTTTCCCAGCGCCATTGCGTCTGTGCCTGGACAAAACATTTTCTGAGAAATGATCATCATTGCTGTCCTCCTTCCTGGACCAACTTTGGCAGATGCTAGCCGGAAAAGAGCCTTTTCTATCCTTTACAGGAATCGTATCCTTGTTGCTCTTTCTGGAATTAGCATGATTTTATGCCTTACCCCTCCTTATCATAAAGAAAGACGAGTCTCACTCGTTGGGTTGCATCCATTTGTTTAGTCCATTCATTGAGTAAAACATTCATTAAGTGCCTTCTCTATGCTCAGACCAATGTTAGTTTTATGGGGGGGATACAGCTAATACAGAATTAGAATTATTAAAAATATGTTCTGCCCTTTAATAGTGATGGGTCTCACCAGGAGGACAACAGAAATGGGAAAAGATAAGAGGACAGTTTTCAGAAGACAGCTTTAATGTTGATCAATGTCTCCTTATGTAGTAGCTTTCTTCATGAAAACTGCAGAGGATAGTTTTTGAACAAAAAAACTGTATTATAAGTACAGTAAGTAAATTTTATCTTGTAAAGTTCATGAGGAAGGATACTCAACCAATACTAGACAACAGTTGTATCAACTCTGGAAGACCCTTTCTGGCTTTAAAATGAATAATTCTTTGAAATCAGCCCAGGTCTTGCCCTAAGTTTTAAAAGAGTAAAAAAAAGCATACTAAGAAAAAGGCAAGAATATGATATGATCAAAGTCTGCAAAATAGTTCAGTTAACTGTAACCAGGGTAAATGTGAACTTTCTTCACAAATCTCAAAATATTAAAAAGTAAGCTCCCATATCAAAACCTAGAAAAGTTCTGAAATCTTTTAAAATAAATAAGTGCTATCAGTTTTTATGCAGATGATAAATTTATAGAGCTCATTATTGTCAAATGTTAATATAGATTGATAATATGGTTAGAGTTGGGAAAGAAACTTAGATGAGTTAATGAATGAATTACAATACTGGGCATGTTCGGACTTCCTTTGAGGCCAACAGTCAAAAGAATGATAGGCCCTGACCTAGGGGTCTATCCACTCCTTGCTGTGACACTACTTAGCTGTGAAAACTCAGACAAGTCATTTCCCCTCTCTGGGCCTCACCTGAAAATGAGAGTTTGGACTGGATGATCTCCAAGTCCCTTCATTCACCACCATTCTGAGAAACCATCTTTTGAAGCTGCTGGAGGAAACAGGATACAGGGTGGAATACCCATGGGTCAAATGCAACTGGGTAATTCTGGTATTCTGAAAAGAAACCTAAGGTGAATTGTAATGAAGCCATTTTCTGTTTTTGGGTTTCTGTATGCTTGCTCATATAACTTTTACATATACAGTAGTCCTACCTTATCAGAGAGGGACCCATTCCAAGACCCCCAGTGGAAGCCTGAAACTGTGGATGGTACCAAACCCTATAGGTACTATATTTTTCTATACATACTTATGATAAAATTTAATTTATAAACTAGGCACAGTAAGAGATTAATAACTAATGAAATAATAGAATGGTTATAATAATATACTGTAACAAAATGATGTCAGTGTGGTCCCTCAGAGTATCTTATTGTGCTGTACTCACTTTTTGTGATGACTGAGATGACGACACCTACGAGATGAGATGGAGTGAGGTGAGTGCCGGAGACCCTGTGACATAGCGTTCGGCTTCTCACTGTAAGGGTCACTTGAACACAAGCACTGTGATTCCACAACAGTCGATCTGATAACCTAGATAGCTACTAAGTTACTAGCGTGCAGAAAGTGTATACAGTGTGGGGACGCTGGACAAAGAGATGATTCAGGTCCCAGGGAGGACAGAGTGGGGTAGTGTGAGATTTCATCATGTTACTCAGAACAGCCCATAATTGAAATTTATGAATTGTTTATTTCTGGAATTTTCCATTTAATGTTTCAGACCACCGTTGACCTACAAGTACCTGAAATCACGGAAAGCGAAACTGGGGGTAAAAAGAAACTACTGTATATGCACTGAGAGGTTATGGAGTTATGGTTATGAGAGACTATAGGGAAGTTAGAGGGGCCTGGACTAATCAGGGGGGGTGGTATCTTGGAGATGAATCTTCCCTGGGTTTTGGAGGGTGAGCCAGGTGATGGAAATAGGAACCAGCAGTCATTAAGAACATTTGCTGAAGTCAATGAGTACCAGCATTTCCCAGGAATAGTCAGCATGCGCAGCAACTTATATGATGTGATTCAAGGTGGGTCAGAAATGACTCTGGGCTCCCTTTCTCCAACCAGAAACATCCCTCCCGCCCACTTGCCTGAAAACTTCCCTACCTGTGGATTCCTGTAATGAGATAATGAATTTTATTTTTGTTTAAGAAAATCTCAATCAATGTGAAACAATGCCACTTTCCCTACTAAATTATTTTGGTTTTGGAAAATATACACGATTTGGGTCAACATAGAATAGGCTTATTGTTGTTATCTTTAAATTAATTCAAAATAGTTTTTAAATTCCTTAGTTTCAGTGTCAAATACAAATAATATTATTTATATTCACTGTAAATATAGTAACTATAAATAGTAAATATTGTAAATACGTGGGATTAACCCACATAAACAATAGCTGTTTGGGCTTCTGGATAATTTTTAAGAGTGTAAACGAGTCCTGAGACTGAACAGTTTAAGAACCATTGTTTCTTTTCTCTTTTTTTACTTTACTTTTGTTGTTTACACTAATACAAATGTCTCCAATGCCCTCCGTCTCCATACCTCGCCCCCACACTCACTCCTCTTCCCTCTGGCCATCAGCACACTGTCATCCATGTCTATGGGTTATGCATATATGTTCTTGGACTGATCACTTCACCTTCTTTCATGCAGTACCCCACCCCCACCCCGCCCCAGACTGACAGCTGTCAGAGAACCACTGCTTAAATTAATCAGAATCTACTCACTGAGTCTGGGATGGGGTCAGCATCCCCTGAAGCTCTGGGGCTATCTGAACAAATCAGGATTCTGTTAGAAAGGAGTAAAAGGGAAATAATTACTGGACATACAACCAACAGTGTCCACTATACTACACAATATTTTTAAACTAACCTGAGAAGTACGGTGACTTGCCCAAAGTCACACACAAGTTTTGGTTGAGTCAGAACTTAAAACCAGGACTCCTGACTACAAGTCAGAATTAGTCAGACCTTTGACTATTATGATTTCTGCTAAGCTACATTGCTTTCTTGCAAAAGGACTGAAAGAGGTTTAGAAATCCTGGTGAGGTTGGAGTAAGTTGGGCATGCTCATAAAATGCTGGTCAAGGTCTAAATGGTACAGTCCTTCCAGAAAGCCATTTGGCAATATGCACCGGGAGCCTTGAAAATATCTGTACCCTTTATCCTAGTAATTCCACTTCTAGGAATCTACACAAAGGAAATAATCAGAAATGTGAACAGAATCTTGCAAGAATATTTGTCAAAATGTTTTCTTTAATAATGGAAACAACCTAAATGTCCAGCAACATAGGATTAGTTAAGTAAATTCTGATAAAGCTTCTGGCTGTTTGTAATGGTTTTCTCTTGAGGTGAGAATATCAAAAATCAATGTTTTTACAACAAACATGAGTGATCAAAAAAATAATAAATATAAAAGTAATTTTGACTTTGAAAAACTTTAATGGCATGGAAAATTACAATAGGCTTTGAGTAAAAAGGCATGGTGCAATATTAAATATACAATATAATATAATTTATATATATGTGGGAAAATTTTAGTAAGGAAGCATTCTAAAGTGTTAACATTTGTCATTATCTCTGGGATCTGAGATTACTGATGATTTTTCTCTCTATTATTCCTGAATTTTCCAAGACCTTAGGATGAGCATTTTTCCCTTCTGCAACCACGGGAGAAACTAAGGTTGGTATACAAATATAGTAGACTCTTGAACAACTCAGAGATTAATGGTTTCAACTGTCAATGCAGTCAAAAATCTGCATGTCAACACCCCACAAATATGTATTTCCAACCACCTTTAAATAACACAGGTTTGATCTGTGCCAGTCAAATGGAAAAAATCTGCATCTGAGTGGACCCACGTAATTCAAACCCTTGTTGCTCAAGAGTCAACTGTAGATTGGTGCAGAAAGAAGAGAAAATGCAGCAAAGCCAAACATCACTGCTTATCAGGCAAGGAAGAGGGAGGGCCAGCCTGTGGCCCATCTAATAGCACATACTGTTGGGTGCCTTGCTAATGTCATCCAGTTTTGCTTGGGCCAGCAGTGTGTGCAGCTACAGGCAAAATACTCACTTGCTCAGTATTGGCTCTCTGTAGCTAGAGGTGGCCATGTGGCATAGGTCTGGCCAATGAGACATGAGCACAATAATTCTATGATGGCTGCCTCAGTGAATTGGTTGGAACATCATCCTGTGAGTACCAAAAGGTTGTGGGTTTGATTCCTGGTCACATCTCACATCTCACATTGATGTTTCTTTTTCTCTCTTTCTCTCCCTTCCTCTCTTTCTCAAATGAATAAATATATCTTCACATGAGCATTAAAAAAATTTTTTTTTAAAGTATCCAATGGCTGGAGTTAGAGTAGCCATCTTTCAACCATGGAGAGAAGGCCAAAGAATCACAATAACATCAGCCCTGATCATTATGTCACAATAATGTTAAGCCTCTGAACCATCACCAGCAAACACCCAGCTATAATTTCTTATTGTGAGAGAAAAATACCTCTCTTTATTTTTAAGCTGTTGTGATTGGGTTTTCTGTTAATTCCTGATACATCACCATGCAGGAATGTCAAGAGGGTTGGGGAGACCGTGTATATAAAAATGTCTTATGAACTTTAAAATACTATCACATCCCAGAGATGATCACAACCATTAAAAACATCTAGTGAAAAACAGAAAAAAATTCTCAAGACAGTTTTTGGGTAGCTCGTGGGTAAAACATCTGAGTGGTTGGGTAGATTCACCCTACTTTTTAGTGAGCTATTTTATACAGACATGCATAGTCTGTGTGCACTCCTCTGAGTAGAACTGTCTTGCTAACTATGGCTGTGGACAAGACATTGTTGGGGGTCATCAGTTTCTCCACCTGAAAAATGTATGTAACCACTAATGCCCCATTAGTCCTCAGGTATTTGGTGTTAGTTGTGGCTTCCAAATCCCTGTACAGGCAGCCTGGAGCCCAAAGGGGCCAAGGGAAGCTGCCATACTCCACAGGGACAAGGAGCACAAGTTCTAGGTCATCCAGGGCAGTCCCAAGCTCAGATTTTCTGTACCACTGTCCCAATAAGTATGTCCATCCAGTTCAGACAATGTACCTTGATTTTATGTTTCAAATATTGTCATAAACATAGAGTAATTCTATATCAAGATATTTTCTTGTACATAACTAAAATATTAATTGTATCCATGGGTCTATTTAAAAATGCAAACAGAAACCGTCCCCTGCTTTGCATTCTCCTTAGCATTCTGAGATAAACTGACATTTTCAAAAAAGGTTTCCTAAATACTAATGAAGAAGGAACTGAGGTTTTCAGTCCTATCTCATCTCATTGGCTCCAGGCCTCGGGGCTCCTGGGCCTTATCCTGTTCTACATCCTGTCTGACCATCACACAGGAGCCTCAAGAGCTAACAAGACTCTGCAGTCACCTTCTTGGGTCCCTCCCTCCCAGTCCCTGACGATCTCCATGGGAATGATGTCATCCTACAGCACACTCTTAGCAGATCCCAGGTAAACATCCTGCCATCTTTGTGAGCAAGTTCAAGGACAACTGTAACAACCTATATTAATCAAATTAGCTTCTTTATTTTTTTTTCACATTGTGTAAAAGTGATTGAAAAGGTTTTTTTAAACCAGATTTAGAGGGATGATTAAGGATGGCCTGACTCAAAAATATTGGACATGGGACTTTTCCTGTTGTCCTTCAATTGTGAATAACATTGCAAACTTAAAAATAAGAGCGCTCACACTTGAAAGAGTGTTGGGGCTATTCCCCAGCACTGACCACAAGGCAAGCAAAGCATTTCAATATCCAGCTATCATCATCCCTTTGGCCCCTCTCCTGTCACCGTGGTACAAAAAACAGCTGGGGAAGAAGGGTATGCTGGCCACCAGCCTTTTAGGAAAGGGAAGGCTCACAAAGAGAGAGAAGAGGAGAACCCTCAGTTCCTGAAGCTCCATGGAAGGAGCTTTTAGGTCAGTGAGGTACAGGAACCATGGGGCAGCTACTGGGCTAGAGATGGGACATTTTTCCCATAGAAAAAGCTGTTGGCTAGGTCAGAAAGAGACTCGAGTTCTCCTCGGAGGGTAGGTGCTCAGAGACAGGAATGAAGCTGACTACACTCCCAGAACCACAACCACTCGATGGAGACCACCAAGCAATCAAGCTCCCTAACAACAGACAGAGCAAACCAGAAGCAGGTCAGGGACACCTCACCACTGTCTATGTGCCACGGAGGACCCATGGAGACCTCTACCTCCAGGAGCAAGAGGGCAGTGGGTGAGAAGCAGACCCCACTGCCTCTCCAGCCCCAGCCCCTTAAGCTGCAAACCCACCCTGAGCTTCTGGGGGAGCAAGGGCAGTGCTGGTGACTGGCTGAGAGTGAAGTTTTGCACAGGATGTTCCTATTCATTTTCTACCATCTGTGTGGGGGTTTCTCCCAACTGCTACCATGAAGCACCTGCCAGTAAACCAGCCAATCCCACAAAAAGCTGCTCTTGGATTCCCTGAGGGGAGTTGAGACAAGTGGACATTTCCCAAAGAAACTTTACCAAGTCTTCCAGGGAAACAGGAAAGAAGTATTGACAGAACAATTTAAAAAGCATGAAGAAAGTGACTTTTCCAGAAGAAAAGTATCTGGATCCATGAATCTCAAGGGAAGAAGTGAAGAACTTGACTTGTTCTGACCCCGTGGACCCATGATGATTCTGCCCTTTGGTGCTCATGTCCTGAGGTAACGGGCTCTACCTCATTCCTTTCCTCCCACCTCCTTGGCTGGCTCTCAGCACTTTAAGGAATTCTCTGTTTGGTTCTCAGGACCCCGTGACCATTTCCCCTCTCAGATGTCCTGGATCCAGGAGAGGAAAGGCCTTCAGTTTCCAGTTTCACTTCCCCACCCAGCAGCTGAGCCCAAGGCAGTGGAGACTGACACCACAAAGAGCCAATGAGCAACTGAGTCCCTTTTCTTGGCCCACCACCCCTGAAAGGTCTAGGGTGAGGCAACCAGAAGTAAGCTTTTGTAAAACACTGTGCAAAGTCAAAAATGGTCCTTCAAAATCCTTCTGGAATGTACCATATTGGACCTCTCCCACCAAATTCACCTCTGCCAGTCCTTCCAGAACAGTTTTTTGAGGGTTCAGTATCAAATGAAGTTTGACTTGTGTTTAGGAATAGTCTCATCTAAAAATAATGCTTTTTTAAAATCGTCATCCAAGGATATGCTTATTGATATTTTAGAGAGGGGGGAAAAGAGAGAGAGAGAAAAAGGGAGAGAAACATCGATGTGAGAGAGAAACATCAATCAGTTGTCTCTCAACAGCAGGGGTGGGCCTGCAACCTAGGCATGTGCCCTCACCAGTAACCAAACCTGTGTCCAATCCTTCAGCTAGGAAAACACTCCAACCAACTGAGCCCACGGGCCAGGACTAAAAAGAGTGCATTTTTTAATACTGGAAGGTGATCTAAGACTCATGGAGTTCTTGGCCAACTTTTACGTATTTCTCATCTTTTACTGACTCTGGAGCACTCATTCATGGTAGAGAAAAGCAAATAATTCTGTTCTGCTGAGTGCCCTCTCTTGAGATACACAGCTGGAGCCTCAATGATGTAGTAACCAAATCATAAGCACAAAGGATTACAGAAGGGATATTATTCAATAGAAGCTTTCAGAAGAATGATGATAGATAAACTCAGATTATTAATGATAATCTGCTTAATTACTCCAGGCCAGTGATTTTCAACCTTTTCCATCTCTTGGCATGCATAAACTAATTACTTAAATTCCGTAGCACACCAAAAAATATATTATATTTTTTATTTTTTGCTTATCTGACAAAAATAGGTATAATTTTGATTCATTCTTACTGGACAGTTATTGTTGTCTTGGCTGTTGTGATTTTTCTAATTTGATAATGTAAGGGAAAAGAGATCAGTGACCCTGACTAAATAGTCAGGTATTGCATGTTTTAAAAGTTCTTGCTGCACACTGGTTGAAAATTGTTGCTCCAGGCATTTGCTTCTTGTTTTGAGTGGGATCTCCTAGGTTCCATTGTCACTATCCCGGTTATTGCTGTGAAAGGTCCCTCTACATTGCAAAATTCAGACAGACCTGTGTTTGAATTCCTGTTCTGCATTTACTAGCTCTGTTTGACCTTGAGCTACTCAGCTGTCTCTCTGTGCCTCAGTTTTCTCATCTGGAACATGGATATAATGATTTCAATGATCAAACGAGGTAATGAGGTTAAGTATAAAAAAGTCTTGCATGGTTCCTAGGCCAGAATACAAAACTGTCCTCTGACTACAACAAAAAATGATGTTACTTTTCTTCTCTTCTGCTATGACAGTATTTTCAAATTGTGAGCTTGCACCAGAATTCCTTGATGTGTACTTAAAATGCAGATTTGTACACACCTTCTCAGAATTAGACTCCGGTGGGAGAGATTGGAAATTTGCATTTTTAAGAAGTTCATCGGTCGATTTTGGTGCCCACTAAAGATTAAGAACAACCGTCGTTGAGGAAAGTTCTCTAAATTCAGTTTCCTTTTCTATGGAATAGTTGTCTGTCCTTTTCATCTATGAATAGTAGGTTTATAAAATGTGGGGTACTCCTTCACATAGAATGTCATGAAGTTAAACTCCATGAAGTTAAACAAGATTGCTCTTCTACCTCATGTACCAATATAATATAATAGCAATATGAAACAAAAGTTGTTTTCACCAGTGTTGTTAATTTGAGACTTGTGCTAATTAATTCAAGTTCACATGTTAGATATCCTTGTGATCTAAGTTTTATTTCAATGCAATTGGCTGTCACCTTAAATACTTGCATGCTACCAAAGTTACTGTCTCCGTGCAAGCTTATCTTCACAGCTGGATGAATTAAAACTCAAACTCTATGCAATGTGTTTCAAGAGCTTTAAGAATGATTATAGTGTTAGAAATCAAATCTCCTTTTCCAAAGAATTATGTACAAAGACATTCATCAAAGCTTTATCTATAATCCAAAAATTGCAATATTGTACAGTGATCAAAAAGTGGAATTTTCATAGATATTTACTAATTTAGAAGAAATGGTCAGGATTTATCATTAAGTGGTTTAAAAAAACAGAACACAAAACCATTTTGTAGAGTTGTTTTGGTTGCTTATTTCTGCATAACTAGTCACTCTAAATCTTAGTGTTTAAAATAAAAATCATTTATTATTTCTCACACAATTTTGGAAATCAAGAATTTGAGTGGAGATTATCAGATGGTTCTTCTGCTCTATGTGTTATCAGATGGGATCATTTACTTCATTGCATTTAGCTGGTGACTGTGCTGGATTAAAAGGTCTGAAAAGGTTTCAGTCACATTTGACCCTATGGTGTGCTTCTGAAAAGCTTCTCTCCCTCTCCCTCTCCCTCTCCCTCTCCCTCTCCCTCTCTCTCCCTCTCCACCCCCCATGTGGCTAACTTACTCTTCCTTACAGCATGGTGGTCTCCTGGCATTCAGACTCTTTACGTAACAGTTAGCTTCCATGGGGGAGCACTCCAGGCATGCAAAAGCAGGAGCTGCTTATCTCTTGAAGCTAAGCCTTAGGAGTTAGAGTTATACAATGTTACTGCAGCCATAAGCTATAGATCAGAACAAATCATAGGGACAACTCAGATTCAAGGGGAGAGGATATAGGCTTGGTCTTTCAATAGAAGGATTGGCAAAGAATTTGAACCATATGTAATCTACCACAACACTGTTATCCTAATTTTTTAAATGTGCTATATGCATTTAAAAACACCAGAAGATAAAATAATCCCAGTACAAAGTGTTGAATCAAATCTTAGAATGAAAGTGAGAGTCAAAGTAATCTAACAAAACTAATAAAAGTTTTGCGAAGCTATCCCCCACCTCATCACCAAACCCAGCATGAAGAGTAGGTCTGGACAAAGTTGCTCAGGTGTAAACAAGACAGGAAGACATGTCATGGAAATTATGCAAACATACTACAGAAAAGAAAAGAAAAAGAAAGAAAGAAAGAAAGAAAGAAAGAAGGAAGGAAGGAAGGAAGGAAGGAAGGAAAGAAAGAAAGAAAGAAAGAAAGAAAGAAAGAAAGAAAGAAAGAAAGAAAGAAAGAAAGAAAGAAGAAAGAAAGAAAGAAAGAAAGAAAGAAAGAAAGAAAGAAAGGAAGAAGATAAGAGAAGAAAGGAAGGAAGGAAGATAAAGATAGAGAGGGAGGAAGGAAAGAAAATGAAAAACAAAGTAAAAGCAAAAAAAAAAAAAATCATAGCGTGCAAAAGATAGACAAGGAACCCAGTTTGGAAGAAAACATATCCCAAGGAGAAGAAGAAAATTCTTTACAAGGAACAACTGATGAACAAAACAAAACCAGAAGAATGAATGCCTGGAACAGACTGACAGATCTCTGAGCAGAGAGGGTGGGGGGACTGGAAGAGATTAGCCAAAGAGCATATGTGCACACATGCATAGCTCATGGACACAAACAACAATGTGGTGAAGGTGGGGAGAAGGGGGTGCTGAATGGAGGGGAAAAAGTGGAGAAAGTGAAGGACATCTGTAATAGTATCAACAACAAAACCAACCTAAAAAGACATAATTCAATAAAAACAAAACTCAAAGATGAGATTGCAAAACAACAGAATAGGAAAAAAAGAAGAGATATTGTACAGTTAAGGAAACAGATAGAGAAGCAATGCAAGATCATTATAGAAGAAATAAGTAGATAAAAAAGAAACTAGATATACTATTTGTGAGAATATTTGTTGGTGAAAAGGCCTGAGCTAGTCCCAGTGCATATGGAAAACCAAGACAAAATTAAAAACAATTAGAGAGAAAATAACAGGTATGAAGGAGGGTGAAAGACAACTTAAGATTTTTGGTGTCCCTAAGGGAGAGAATCCAAAAAATGGAATGGAAGTATTAAAGATATAATACAAGAATTTTCCCTAAAATGCAAGAACAATTAAATCTGCAGATTGAAAGGCTAAACTGGTTCCATGAAAAACTGATGGAGAAGCTTCCAACATCAAGATATATCCCAACTTATTGAAATTTAACAATTCTTTGGGGTTTCTGATGATGATATAAGATTTTAAATTAATATAACTCAAGTATTAAAAATAGGTAAACAGTGCTTGGCAGTTAGTCCACCCAGGTAAAAAAATCTAGGCATAAAAAAATTTTACCTACAAAAAGGAAAAGTCAAGCTAATCTCAGCGATATTAAATGCCAGAAAATAATGAAACAATATTTACAAAGTTTTGAGGAAAAGAAAAGACACCTAAAAATATAACCACCAAGAAATTATTCAACATAAAGTCCAAGACAAAGAATTTCTCAAACCTAAAAATATTTAGGAAGTTGGCACCAGGAATCCCACTTAGGGGAAGGGAGAACTATTTGAATAAAGTTTTATATATTAAAATATGAATTAAAATTAAAATTCAGGAAAAAAGAGGCAGCTGAAAAGGCTGGTGGTAAACACTGAAACAATTAGACACTGAATGAAAACTAGGCAGTTGTAGAAATTATTATTATAGAACAAATTCTGATGATGTAAACTTTAGCAATTTTTTGGTGAATTTTGACAATGTAAAGTTAATATAACTTTAAAAAAATTAGAGAGTTGTGAGGAGAAAGAGTATTTACCTTATTTTTCATAGCATTTAACCAATCTGAACTGCCTAATTTAAATCAGTAAATCTAACCTTCTGATGATTTTCATAATATTTTTAATCTGTTTTCTTAAATTTGGGAGGGTTTTATTAAAACAATATCTTGTGCAAATATCACATTTAACTGAAATTCACCAATTCCTTCACCAGTTTCACTTCTGTTTCTTTTTCTTCTGTTAACTCTGAGTACTATCTAATTTAAACATTTTTGCTTATAAAGTAGATTAAATGATATGATCCCATTTTTATTTATAAAAGTACCTCTGTTAACATTTTTACCTGTTCTTCTATTTATAAAAATAAACATAGATATGACCAGAATAGTGTTCATTCAAGGGTGGATATTTATGGATGGCATTTTTTAAACTTTCTTTTTATTTTATTTACTTAAACTATTTATGAGTAACTTATTTTCACAAACCAAAAATATTATTCAATTAAGAAAGTCCAGAAGAAAATATACTACTAAGTTATTATCAGATAACCATGTTCAGAGAGACTGAACATTTTTTACCTCTCTACTTTTCTACAGTTTCCAAAGTTGCTTCTGTTTCAGATCTCAATGAAGCCATCATCGTCTCCTCCTGATTGTTCACTGACCCCTGTGCCTGGAGGGGACCCATTGCCACCACACCTTCTTGGGGGTCTGTGTTCTACCCCTATTGTAATATTATCACACTTTAATATACAATAGTCCCTCTCTATATTGCGGTTCACTTATGGCAGCCTCACTGTATTGTGGGATTTTTAAAAATATTATATTTAATTATTTATCGCGGATTTTTCGCTATATCACAGGATTTTGCATTACTGTATACCTATGTTGTTAAAGTTATATAGATTTAAGAGTGTAGAATAATTGTAAGGTTCCTACTTTATGGGGGGGTCTAGAACGTAATACCCACGATAAGTGAGGGAATACTGTAATTGTCTTTCTTCCCTGCTAGACACTACCTACTTTGAGAGCAGAGGCCATGTTTGCCATTTTTTACTGCTAACGTATCATTTAACAACTCTATCCAATAAACATTTATTAGGTAAATACACATTTTGAAATTGTATCACAGAACAATGTTTCAGCACACACAGCCATTGCTTTTTATTTTCTGGAATTAATCCTCTGGTTTTGCTAAGTTTATTAGCTATGAGGTATGTGGGCGTTTTAAGGAGGAAACAGGTTTTTGAAGACTATTACTTTTAGAGCAGTCTTAGGTTCACAGAAAAATTGAGAGGAAGATACAGAGATTTACCATGTATTTCTTGCCCCTACACATGCATAACCTCTCCCATTATCAATACCCCCCCCCCAGTAGAGTGACACATTTGTTAAAATTGATGAACCTACACCGACACATCATAACCACCCAAAGTTCATAATCTACATTAGGGTTCACTCTTGGTGGTGTGCATTCTATGGGTTTGGACAAACGTATCAAATGACACATATCCATCATTACAGAATCATACAAAGTATTTTCACTGCCCTAAATATTTTCTGTGCTCCACTTATTCTTCCTTTTCCCCCAACCATTGATCTTTTTTTTTACATAGCTTTGCCTTTTTAGAATGAAAGAGTTGAAAATACACAGTATTTAGCCTTTTCAGATTGGTTTTTTTCACCTAGAAATATTCATTTAAGATTCTTCAGTGTCTTTTCATGACTTGATAGCTCATTTATTTTTAGCACTGAGTAATATTCCATTATCTAGACATAACACAGTTTATCCATTAACCTATTGAAGGGCATTTTGGTTGGTTCCAAGTTTGGGCAATTATAAATAAAGCAGCCATGAACGTCCATGTGCAAAATTTTTTTTAATTGATTTTAGAAATAGAGGGGAAGGAAGCAGGGGGAGAGAGAGAGAGAGAGAGCTAAAATGTCCGCAGCTGCTTATATATCCCTGACTGCGTCTACGGTAACAACCCTTCTCACCGGCCTCACAGAGCTGAGCGCCAAGGTGAAGTTCAAGTGAAGTAATGTGGCCTTGCTATGAAAGGCACCAAAGCTGACATAAAATCATGGCCAATGGACAAATTCTTCAAAAATATGAGAGCACATCCAAAGGAAAAGACCCAAAGCCTTTGTGCAGGGAACATTGGAGTGCTGGGTTGAATGGAGCCCCTGGCCTTGCGGGAGGCTGGTGGGAACAGCTTCCTTTATGAGGTGAATCAGCTCCATTCTGAAGGAAGTGAGCCCTGTGCTTTGAGGGAGAGAAGGAAAGAGGAAAGAAGAGGCTGCAGCCCGGCTAAGGCAAACCTCAGCACTGAGAACATGGTAATGTGAAAGGGGGCTAAATAGAACAGTTCTATCTTCCTAGAGTAGGAAATATGAAATAGTGGAAGATAAAGAATCACCTGCCTAGAACTTCTCAGCGCCTCACAGCTTCCAAAGCACTGTCAGACCCTTTGGCCATTTGTCCCCACAACCTTGGGAAGAAGATTGGGCAGGAGCCACTATGCCTTCTTGACAGTGAGGAGATGGAGGATGCTGAGAATGAGCGTTCAAGCTGGGTGAGGTCACAACACGAGCCATGGGTGCAGCTGGGATTTGAACCCAGGGGTTTGGTTTTGTTTTTACTTTCATTCCAAGTTCCTGATATGTTCCATCATATCAGGATAGGGTGAGAAATTATTCCTTTATTCAGTAAAAACTTATGAAGCGCCTCAAACATGCCAGGCATCAGAAGTAACAATAACTCTGAAAGTCACCTGTAAGGAATTCTGATACTAGCTGAGAGCCATGTTGGACCTACCTGAAGCTGTGGTAGGAGGCTGGGGTTTGGAAAAGAAACAATAATGACCATAAACATTTGCCATATACCAAGCAGAGCTTCCTGACCACTTTACATGAGATGAAGTATTAGATATGTGTTTTTAGGTTCTGTCAATAATCTGATGAGGAATGTGTGATTCTTTTCTCCTTTTTTTACAGATGAGGAAACTGAGGCTCAGTGAGATGAGGTGAATTGACAAAATGGCATAGCTGGTATGGGGCACAGCCCAGTTTCTGACGCAGACAGTCTGGCCCAGGGCCTTCATTCAACCACAGGACGGTGTTAGCTCTGAGCTAGGCTAAAAAAAAAATTGATTCACTCCCAGGGAAAAGGCTGCAGTGGGTCAGAGTACAGGGAGCTGCTGGAGGTGTGAGGAAGCCTAGTTCTCGCCTCTCCCTCAAGGCACCCAGCTCCTCCCAATGATGTGGCAGGAGCATCCTGTCTGTCCCCCACCCCCACATCTCAGCAACCATGACCTCCACCAGGCTGGGGGGATGCCTGCCTCCGGAAGCCCCAACATCCTGCACTCTGCTGAACCCACAATGTGTCAGGCTGCCTGTTCCAGCTGCAGCACACAGACAGCCTGACCTGACAGGCTGGAGCTGAATTACCGGCCCCTCAGCTAGAAATAGCCCTCCGAGAAGTGTGTGGTGGCTACGTGTCCACAGGGAGGGGAGGAGGCAGGGCAGGGGAGCCAAGGAGTCCCAGGATCCTGAGATAACATGGTCCGGATGTGCGGAGTCCCAAACATGGTGGGCTGGCCTGGGTCACAGGTTCCAAGGAGGTGAGTGGGAACCAGGATGTCTGCTCCCAGACGTGGGCTGCGTGACAAGCCCCAGGCATCCTGAGAGGACGGGCTGGGTTCCGATGGGCAGCCTTGGAGCACCAATCAGATCAGGCAGATTGTGTGTGTGTTCAAAGTGTCTATTGTTCCTTCCCTGGGCAGAATCCAGCTTTGGAAGCATCACTGCCTTTCCTCTGATGTTGGTCAAAGGCAGAGTGGGAAAATAGGGAAAGCAGCCTGGCAAAGCCCTGCAGGCAGAGTAACTGAGGGCCTAGACATTGGTCCTTCTTCCCCTACCTAGAAAAGAGAAAACATCTTCTAGTTGAATCCCTTTCTTCAACACAGAACAGAAACGAGAACCATCCAGGTGAAGATGAGCTTGCCAAAGGCATTCACCAGGACCCCTGCCTCTGGGTCTGCTTTTCCACTACATGATAGGAGTTGGTGAGGGTAAGTTCCAGGCTGGAGACAAAATAATTGGACAGCACCTTCACTGTAGTCACTGAGAGGACTTAATGTCTCCAAGGTGGGAGAAAATGGAATTATGGGAAGTGAAACCTTCCCATCCCTTGGCCAGAGCTAGCCCTAGGAAGTCAAGGAAGGATCTGTCTGCAAAGAGCTTCTCCAATATCCAAGGCCCTTTCCTTCCTCTCCACAGCAGCTCATGTTCCCAGTGGCACAGGTGAGGCATGAGCTAGCTGTGCAAAGCAGATGAAAGGATCACCCAGCTAATTGTGAGGAAAGCTCAGAATCCAGGTGGCCTGATTTCCTTACAACGAATTTATTCCAATGAGTAAATGTAGTTGCGATGTGGTGAGAGGGACTCTTGCTGATGATCAGAAGTCTGATTCTAATACTAAGTTCTGCCACTTACATGGTTGTGTGACCTTGAGTAAGTAATCTCTGGGCCTCAGTATTCCTCATTGTAAAAACAGGTGATAATTAGGATCACCGAGGTTCACAACATCCAGTTATGAGATTCTATGTTTTTATGATCCACAACGAGAAAAGTGGAGGAAGAAGAGACTCCTTGATCACCCTAGTTGAGGGCAGGAAGAGAAAGAAACTAAAGAAGAAAGGAAATGGACTCAGAATTCACAAGTCTCCCAAGCCCAGAAAACTCCACTTGGACTCTGATTCAGAAAGGCACAAGGAGAAGACTGCGTTGGAGCGGGCGAGGGAAGGGGCAGCACTGGGCGAGGAAAGCTGGGAACTCAGTCACCCCACCAAGGGCCATGAAGTATCCAGGCCATGAAGTCTGCTCAGCCAAAAGCATGCTCGATTTCATACCAACTTGTAGGAATAACAGGTTGGGATAAGTTTCTCTCCAAGTAGACCATTTCTGTGAGGGACAAATGAGAACCAGTAGGAAAGTATTTTAAAATGTTGAAAAGTCCTATTTATATAAAGCTTAAATTTTTTTCTTGGAGGATAAAGAGGTTTGAAGAGAAAGAAAGGAGAGTCAAAGAGCCCTCTGGAAGTGTGAATATGTAGGGCCACAGAATGGGTTGGGGGGGTTGCAAATTGACAATCTTTACACTGCAAATCGTTAATTAAAAAGTGTTGGCCCGCACGCTGCCTCCACTCCAAGTTTGACCTAACTCTTTACCTTTGCTCTGAGTGGAACAAATGTAACCCTGTCCTTCTGAGCCAAAGTGAACCTTTTGTGAAACCATTCACACGGGACTGGCCTCCACCAGCCGGGGACACAGTTGCCTTCTCGCCCACAAGCAGTAGGGGTGGAGGCCAGAAGAGCGTTTCCAGTAAGAAGGGTGTTGGCTGAAAAGAGAAGTGAGGACTTGGCGGGGAAGGAAAAGCTATGGATCAGTTGCTTGGACTTCTTTTATGTCCTCTGACCTCAAGCTCTTCTGTGACTGGCAGTTCACTAGGGTCCACCCCACCCCCATGGAGGCATCCGCAGGCCTCTGAACCCTCTTTGTTGGGCAAAACAAGCTTCTGATGATGGCACAAAAGCAAGACAGCAGTGACATGGATTCTATAATATTACAGAAGCCACTTTTATCTCATTTGGAATGTATCATGAGGGTTCTATTTATATATTTAGATTTATGTCTGACTACATCTCTCCGGCTAAGACTGATATTGTAGTGACCTACAATAGTAAATTATAAAATATATATAATCATACATATGGTATTAAATATGAGATTAAAGGCATCTGCCTTACTTGAGTCTACCCCTAATCTGGTGTGGACATCATAAGCAAGGCAGGGGAAGAGAAACAAGCCAACCAGCAGAGAATGTAAATGCTGCGAGTCACCATCCACAGGTGGGTAATTCCCAGAGGGGTGATCAAATGTAGCAGGTGACAGAGCAAACAATGAGGGGGAGAGAATGGAAGACAAGTCCAAAGAAACCCCCAGACTGGAACATTTGAAAGGAACTTGAGATTATTTCATGCAGACATCCCACACCCCCAGTTTCCAGCTGGGAGCCTAGGTGCAGAGGAAGGAAGTGAGGTACCTAAGGCTGCACATACAGATTTTAAAAGAAATGAGTTCTGGTTTTGACAGGGGAGCTGGTACATGGGACAGGGTTGGGTGTGAGATTCACTCGTGTCTTATTTAAAGGAATGAAGGTAACGCTGTCTGCCGTGAATTGTGTGCTGTTTTAGCACATTTCATTCATCTAGTCCTGGAATGAACCATTGTAGCGAGTGATTAGATTTTCACACATGTTGAGGCAATCACCATCCCTGAGTTTTGTTCTCGTTTTTAAAAAAGATTTTATTTATAAAAGCTGTTGTGAGTTAACAATAAAGTTGCAGAGAATGCAGAGTTGCCATACTCCCCCCGCCTCCCACACTCCCCCCCCCCCGCACACATTTCCTCGTTATCAACATCTTACGTTGGTGTGGTACATTTTTTACACTTGAGGAACACATATAGACACATGATTATTAACTAAAGTCTATAGTTTACCTCAGGGTCCACTCGTTGTGTTGCTCCTTCTGTGGGTGTCGACAAAGGCAGAATGGCATGTAGCCTCCACTACATACAGCATCACACAGTTTCCCGGCGCTCAGATCCCGGTGCTCCAGTCCCTCACTCTGTGTGCCCTCCAAGTACTCAGCTCTCTTCATTGTGGGGCACCTCAGGCGGTGAGCCAAGTGACACCTACCCACAAATGACAGCACCGGGTGCATCAATTTTACATGCTGGGTACCGCGCCCTCACCGCCTGCAGAGCCGTGCTCACCATGTGTGGCGTTTGCTCTGGGTGAAGCTCAGCTGACCTATCGCGTCTGCACCTGCCGTTGATCAGCCCTGAGTCTTTCTCGCTTCTTCTTATTTCCAGCCATTCTCCCCTTAATGTTCTTGCATCAGTTTCGTTCCAGTCATGGTCCATCAGGTCACTCTTCTAATGTTCTTCAGAATTTTTATACTCAGTATAGCTGTTTTATACTCTTGAAGAACTTTGAACCTCTATGTAAATGAGTACTCATATGCACAGTTTTAATTAAATATGCTCAAACATTTGTTGTTCTTCTAAATAACTTGTATGTTCTGTATTAAGTAAAACTAGGTGATGGAGTTCAATGTTATGCATCTGCAGACTGAAGCTTGTAACGGTGTAAGTAAGTGGCGCTCAGTTACCTACCCTTCTTACCAATGGTCATTGCCGACCATTCCCAGCTGAACCTTGGAGAGGCATCTCAACATTGGACGTGGATTTGAACTCCTCTCCAGGCCTTGAGGCTCCACTCTGCTTGAGTTCTAGGCTACCTTTCCCAGGATGTTGGAAAAGATGTTGCCCTGAAGACGAGTCCTCCCAGGGGCCTTTATTTTGGTAAGTCTGTCATGATAAAAATGAGCTGGAAATTCTCTTTGGGGGAGGAGGAATGGAAACGTCTCATTTGGAGGGAAGAGAGGAAAGTAAAGGGGACTACCCCATGGAAGGTATTGGCTCTGGACTAAGAGTCGGTAAGTTCTTGAAGGGACCTCCCAGCCCACCCTACAGGAGCATCAAATGACACTAGGTGTGAACGTACATCGGAGGTTGTAAATTGGGGAGCAGCTGTCAACTATATTCTGCCCAGGAAGCTGTAAGATCCTTAAAGATCTGTACTTTTTTAATCTTGGGCTTCTCTAACAAGTTTCTACAAAGTACTGGCCATAAAACAGGCTTTCTGTGAATAATCACATGTTGAGCGGACTCATTAGAGCAAGAGCGAATCTGACTGGGTATGAGGAAGCCCGCTTCAACTGTTAGGAGAATGAGACACGGGAAGGCCGTAGCTCCTCCCCAGACAACTTTGAGAAAAGAAGAAACAGCCCTTTGTTCTAACTTAGACATCCTGACCCCAAGGACGGGATGAGCAAGATGATGGCAAAAGCATCACTGAAATGATGAAGCCAGACCATGAAGATGTGGACACAGGGAGCGGGGGCCTGCCGGGCACCCCCATCAGAAAGGAAAGGGAAGGAAAATGAGAGCCACTCTGGCCAACTCCCCTAGCTCCTGGTTTTTCTTTCTCCTTGATTCCTCCACCCTTTTTTCATCATAGCCTAATAACAGTCAAGACAATGTTCTTTTTTGAAAAATGTGGAGAGGTCTTTACATGGAGAGAATGTGACCTGGGTGGCTCATGGGGGTGGCAATATAGCATCCTTCTTTTCAGAGAGGATTCTGAGAGAAAGAAGTCAACAGCTAAGGGAAAGGAATCAACTTGTGGGAACAGAGATTCCTATCATCTCTCACCCATGTTTAGAGCCTTGATTCTCTGCCTGTGAACTCATGCAGGGACTGGACCTGAGGCCTCCACACAGCTCCCAGGGCACGTTCTCCTAAGGTCACAGCAGAGGCTTGTAGGGCCAGCTGGAGAAGGGCAGGTGTGCCCACCTGCCGCATCCCAGGCAGCCACCTGGGCACTGGAGACGGTGATATCCCCAAACTGCAAACCACTGGCCTGCTCCCTGGGCTTCCTGCTCCCGTCTGGTGTTGGTGTTTCTCATTTGGCCCCTGAGGTCACTCCAGCTCCCAAATACTCTGACCAGGAGTGTGACAGAAGAGTGCCCTCTAGGTGCAAAGAACTGAAACTACTTCCTCTGGGTTCTCCCTGCAGGTCAAGGTTCTTGGAAGCTTCTGAGGAGATGCCATGCCTGTCAGGCACAAGAAGAGGCTGCTGGGAGGCACGGCACACCGATTTAGTGGTCACTGCCAAAATTCCCCAGAAAGGCGCATTTCCACCTTAACCTGCACAGTCAGGCTGGAAACCCTAGCAGGGGAATGGAACATTGAGCAGGCCACTGAAGGAGGCCTTGGTCTCTGTACTAATTCCAGGTGTGGTTGGAACTCAAACTCCCTTTCTTGATAAGTACTTCAGTGTCATTGACATGGAATGTGGAGGATTAGACTCTCCCAGGTAGCCTTGTGGGAAAAGTGCAAATAGTTGGGCTTGCCCTGCCTATTCACATAGTTAACAGTGATTCTAATGGGCGGCCAGGTTTGGAGCCCACTCCTAAGAAGCTCAACCAGGAGCTGGAAGTTCTGCTCTTGAGTAAATCCTCCCCTTTACTCTCAGTTTTCCTAAAATTCAGGTGGGAAGAATTATTCTGAAGTTCTCATACCTTCTTTACTTTCAGCAAGTGGGGACTGCTTCTTCTCTCCTCCCAGCCCCCTGAGCAATGAACCTCCTCCCCTGGGCTGCCCTCTGCCTTCAGATCCAGCTCCTAGGGCTTCTTCTTTGAGGGAAGTCTTTGGAAGGAGAGTAAGACAGCACATCAATTCTCTTTCCAAGCTAGGGTGGCAAGGGAGATTCCCTCTCCAGTCACTCCAGGAACTGAGCCAATGACCAGCTACTCCTGCCAAGATACCTGCGTTCTCTCCCCCTCGTGCCTTGGCAAGTGCTGGGATGCACCCTTCCCTGTCTGTCCATCTACAAGCTTCCCTCTAGTCTCTCATCCCTCCAAGCTCTCATTGACAGCAGTGTCCACCCACTGTGATCGCCCCCTTTTCTGAACCCCATTAGCATTTATTACACATCCTCATAATTTAGCTCCTCTCTCACAGTGCCTTGCATTGAATGAAGATTTATTTCTGCTCAGTTATAAGCCCTTGAGAATGTTTGCTTTGCTTGTTGTTCCTATAACTCCCTCCTCCCTTCTCTCTTGCACAGAGAAGTCTCTCAGGGACTGCTGATTGTGTGTATCACATGTACTTCCCATCCTCAAACAGGGGAGGAAATGGAGAGTTATCAGCTGGCAAATGTTCCTGAATAACGTAAATTCTAATCCTGAAAGCTAGCTGTTTCTCCAGTTAGCCAAGGTGAGGTACTATATTTGTGAACCCTTCTGTGAACATCATTGAAGATGCCTCCCTTATACACAAGCTTTTCTTTTTTTTAATCCTCACCCAAGGACATGCTCATTGATTTTAGAGGTGGGGGAAGAAGAGGGAGAAGGTGAAGGAGAGGGAGAGAGAGAGTGAGGGAAGGAGAAAGGGAGACAGATCAATGTGGGAGAGAAACATCAATTGGTCGCCTCCCATATGCACCCCAAAAGGGGATTGAACCCACAAACTTTTGGTGCACAGGATGACACTCCAATCAAAAGAGCCATCCAGCCATGGTACTATCTTATACATAAGCTTTTATTTTATTTTGTTTTCTATTGTATTGTTTCCCATTACCAACCATTTAGTCCCCTTATACCCCCGGCCCTGCAGTCACCACACTGTTGTCCACGAGTCCTTTTTCCTTTTTTCTCAATCCCTCCACCCCCTATGCCCCTCTCCTTAGCTTTCATAAGCATGTACATAAGCATTTAAATGTCCTAAGCCTTCTCTCTAACCTGGGAAGACAGCATCCTGCCTCTTAGAGACACATCCTGGGTAAAGGCCTGGGTTTACCAGAGAAAAAGTGAAGAGCACTATGCCATACTGCTACCTGCACTTACTTACCAAGACCCTAGTTCTGGTAGCTTTTGCCCTAACATGCCCTATCTCTCTAATTTATTTGCTTTGTGACTTTGTACACATGAACCCCAAGACCTCTTTTCTTCATGTATGAAATTAAAATGTTGATAATGCCTGGTGTGCCAATCTCACCGAGTTGCAGTGAGATTCGAGTGAGCTAATACACATGAAAATGATTTGTAAACTATAAAAACTGTACAAATGCGGGATAACAAATGGCCCCTCTCTTCCTGCGCCTACATGATTGCACATCTCATTATGCTTCGTGTAGTGGTTACCTGTCTTCACCTGCCTCCCCCACTAGCCTGTGATCTCCTTGAGGCAGGGGTCACACTTCGCTCTCCCTTCTATCAAACACAGCATCCAGCCTGTATGTGGCATGTACTCAGCAAATGGGGGACTGGAAAAGTAGCCGCCTCCTTGGGTGTGTGTTTTTCCGGTATGCGTTCCAGCAGCTTGCTCCCTGTTGAACTGCAGGTGCTAGGACTAGCCTCCTACATCACGTGTAGCTCCCCAGAGGGCACACCTGTGACAGCATCTGTAAGAGAGGGTCTAGTCTTAGGAGTCAGACACCCAATAGACACTAACTCTCAGGACACCCTGGCCTGCCACTCCGCTCCTGGGACCTTCCTGGGCTGTGACCTCTTGCGCTCAGCCAACAGCCTTCCAGGCTTCGTGAGGCCTCTCAGTTAGTTTTCATACCATTGGAGAGACCATAATACCAGTTTAGTTGCGCTAGGCAGTCCAACCAGGGAAACTGAGAAACCAAACTTCAGCATTTTGGAGACCTATAGAGACTTCAAGGTCTTGCTTTCTTTCTTTCCGCTTTGAATTCTTCCCAGAATGGCAAGCTTGGTTTTGGCACCTCTGCTCACTGCTCCCTTATCCTCATGGGGTGGCAGTAGGGGTTGGGGAGTCTCAGAAGATGCCATTTGCTGGAAAGGTGTCCTGTATTATTTCTGTATCCTTCAAAACACCCACCTGAGGCTGTACGCAGAGAAAGTATGGGACACATAGTTGCTGATTGGAATTAAAGGTACTGAGGAAACCAAAATGAGTAGACTCATTGGGAGATTAATTGCACAGGAGTCTGTTGACCACATGACCGAAGCAGGAGTTTTTGGGAGCCACTGGCTGCCTTCACATTTCCTGGTGGAAATGGGACAGGTCAACAGAGTCATAGATAACTTTTGCCCACACATCATTCACTTTTTGGAGCATTGGCTTGAAATGGAGGTGTGTGTGTGTGTGTGTGTGTGTGTGTGTGTGTGTGTAACCGACGTGCCTTCCGTGAGCCTCAGAGGTCTCTGCACTCTCTTCAAATGAGCTGATTACAACAGAGGATGTGGACAGTGGAGTTTTTCCTGATTGATGTCACACTGCTACCCTTTAAAAGCCCGAGGAAAAAGGAGGGAATCCAACCTGGGATCATCACACCAGATCCCCACAAGGAAGGAGAGGAAAAAAAGGCCAGCAGGCCAGCCCTGGAGTCAGGGAGGCAGTGTCAGGTTTCAAACTCCGTGCTAGCCACTCAGAGAGCAGCGATGTCGGGGGCCTGCCTGGGGTTCCTGGTCTGCGTCCTGTGCTGTGTAGTCAGAGCCTATCCCAATGCCTCCCCGTTGCTCAGCTCCAGCTGGGGTGGCCTGACCCACCTGTACACAGCCACGGCCAGGAACAGCTACCACCTGCAGATCCACAAGGACGGCCATGTGGATGGCACACCCCATCAGACCATCTACAGTGAGTAGGGGCTTCATTCAGGAGGGGACGAAAGGGGGGCTCCTCTCTCTATCTAACTACCAGGGATTTGGGGGGACCTTGGGCTAGGGCAGAGGGCTAATCTACCCTCCTATTTTCTTGCCCAAGGTCCACTGTGTGCATGCATGCCTGCATGCGTGCGTGTGTGTGTGTGTGTGTGTGTGTGTTTAAACCTTGGGAGAAGATTCTGCCACCTTCTTAATTAGCATTACTGATTTCTACCAGCATGAGTAACTTCTACCTTAACTAAAATCCCTCTTCCCACAATAACAGCCACTTTCTCTTTATCCTATCCAAAGAGTCAAAAACGTACAGAAAGAAAGGCAAAGAGGTTGAGTGGACAAAGCCAGATAGGTCAATAGACACTGAGTTTTAGCTCATGAACTTCGGACTGGGTTAGCAATTCTGACAAAGGTTTGGAAAAGAGGACTCAGGGGCTCTTTCCAATTCTGAGTCTTATAATCTGGCCTTACAAAAATTGTCAGGAAAAATTAGAGAGAGATTATCTAGGAAATTTGTCTTGATGGGTCTGACCACGTGCACAAACCATTCATGCACTCATCTATCCATGAATGTATCCATCCGACAGGGTTATTGGGCCTTCAGGACTACCCAGTTTGGTACGAAATGCTGATTCTTCTCTGTGGAGCTGAAAGGGGCACTCAGTGGCAAATGAGCCAGTTGGAAACTCTTTGGCAACATGAGACTCCCCTTAAAGATTAGGTTTGTGGAAAGTGGGATCACAGTCCACAATAGTCAATTATCTATGATTCATATGAGGGCCTCTTGGTGTGTACCTATATATGAGGGAAGAAGAATATTTAAAAAGACAAGGTCTTCTATTTTATAAGAATATGTAAAAACTACTCTAAGGATACAAGAAAATACATACTGATTTAACATAGATTGAGCTAAAGGAATGATAGAGTAATCACAGCCTATTTAAGGAAAGAAACCGTATAGGGATAAAAATTTGCCTTATATTGTAGTACTAAATTATTTAGTAATTTTGCTGTGGCCTTGCTGTGTGCAAGACATTAATTCTGCAAAGAATCAAAGGTCCTTAAACCTGGTAGCAAGATATATGCACCTGCAAAGCCAACAGTTCAAACTTCTTCAAGTGCTCAATGGTTGGTGATAAGAGATGAGAGGAGGGAGAAAAGGTCTGTTCAAATACCAAAAAGGTTCCAGAACCCAAAGGGATATAGTGGAATTCAGGGGTCAACATCCTGGAAGCCTAGTTTGAGTCTAATAGCAAAATGTGAAATAAATCTGGATATTCTTGATACATCTGAAGTGCTGCGTATTCTATGCAATGGGTATTTAACAGAACCTACAATGTGTCTGACATTATGCAAAGCTCTGTTACTGCAAAGGAAGACACAGCCCTTCAAGCCCTTCATCTTTTTCTCCCAGCTCATTATCAGGCTTTTAGGAAATACAATTTTTGCAACTCCCATGGAGGGCTACCCTTCCTTTCACCGCAAGATGAGATGATAGCTGATTTAAAATGCATGAGTGAATTGTGGTATGTTGTTTTGATTCCCATATATAGAAAGAACTTCATACAACTAGAGAGTGTTTATAAAACTTGTCTAGAATCATGGAATCCCTTGCACCGCCAAGGACATATCCTCCTGGACATGAGAGTAGACTGGCATGAGCCCGCTGTGGCGGGGTAGGTGCTCCAGTGCGTGGGCTCCGCCTACTGAGCAGGCAAGGCAAACTATAGTACTTTCCCTCAAATATCCACTGGTGTCAGGCCCAGGAAAAGCACTGAGAACTAGCTGGAATGAATTAAAATGACTGAGAAGCAGCAAAGTAAATTGCACTGATTTCAGATTTTTTTTGTTTTAGAGAAAAGTGATTTTGCTTTGTCAGATATAGACACCAGCTAAGCATGGTGCCTCTGGAAATCACCACAGACCTGGGGAGGGGACCTCAGGTCAGGGTGATGGGAGGGAAACGCTTTTCCTAGTTTATATAATCTTTTGTACTATTCAAATAATTTATCATGTGCATTACCAAATAATGTATGCATGAAGATAAAAAATTACCAAAAAGAGCCCTTGCTGGTGTAGCTCAGTGGATTGAGCATCAGTCTGCAAACCAAAGGGTCTCTGGTTCCATTCCCAGTCAGGGCACATGCCTGGGTTACGGACCAGGTCCCCAGTTGGAGGCACACAAGAGGCAACCAGACGTGGATGTTTTTCTCCCTTTCTGTCTCCCTTCCTCCCCCTCTTTCTAAAAATAAATAAATGAAGTTTTTTTTTAAGTTACCAAAAAGAAAAGAGACAACAGTGGTGCATGTAGATAGGTAGGGCAACTAATTGCATCACTTCTACACTGTGTTGGGAAGGTGTGGGGTGCCCCCCCCTTAATTAATTATAGATTTCCAATGAAATCTGTTTTCATTTTATTGCTGTGTTTTAGTAAGTCATTGACCAATAGTTGAGTGCCCAGCCCATCATCAGGTTCTTGGTCATTGTAAAATTATTTGCCTATAAGATTCTATAACCTCCCTTCAGACTCACAGCACTGATGGCAAGGAGCCTCTCCATGTCTGTATCTCCTGTCCTCCTATGAACAAGGGCACCCACCCACTCCCCATTCTCTCCACTTTGTGAAAACAGCAGAATGAAAGATGCTTATCACCCCTGGTTAATGTCATTTCCTAGAAACAGGTATTTTTATTTCCTCCATTTTCTTCATTGGCATTTTCCTTATTTGAAGATAAATTATCCTCAGGCTCTTTAAGCCTTCAAAGTCTTATCTTTCCTTTGGGGAGCTCAAAGCACTTTACACATATTATCTTATTTGTCATTTACTGGCTATGAGACTAGAATAGAGGAGATGATTTTTTACTTTAATAGCAGAGGTTGAGGGAAAGGGGTAACATGACAATTACCAGGATGGAAAAACTGTTTTTATAGTGCATAAAAATATCATCTCATTACATCCCCAAGACAACCAAATGAGGTAAGTGAGTCTACTACATATGAAAAAACAAAGGTTAAAGAAATTAAATAACTCACTCCGGGTCACATAGGTAGTAAATGACATAGAGGTCATGACCCCAAACCTATACATCTTTCAGGGCTATGTATACACCCATTGTCAATGAAAGAAACTCCCATGAAGTCTGCCTGGCTCCAACAGATTGTGGCTCAAGCAGCCAGTGATTTGTTTCTTCCCTCTGCTGAAATCTGCCCTCCAATCTGTGCAGACAGTGAAAACATGCCTTCTGAAATCGCAGAGGGAAGAAAATCTGTCTCTTACATTTTCTGAATTTTCCCATTAGCTCGTGTTGGTTTGATTCAAGTCTAAGCACCCTCCACAGCACCTGCCCTCTGTTCCTCTGTGGGCTGTTTTCCAGTGGGGCTGGCCCTGGAGGGCAGAAGCAGGTGTACCATGCACGCTGCACACAGTGGCCCCCAGCATCAGGGTGTCATAAGGGGGGGTCAGCAACATGTCTAATGCCTTTCCTTTGCTCAACACTTTCAAGTAATTTTTACAACCATCATTCCAAATGATTCTAATTGTAATTCTATCCAGTGGACAGGACAGCTGTGACTATTCTCTTTTCACAACTGAGAAAACTGAGGCTAGAGCAATGACTTGCCCAAGGCTACAAACTTAGTAAGTGGCATGACTGGGACCAGGATCCAAGTATCCAGGTTCCCAGGTCCTGGTTCAGTGCTCCCTTCCTGACCCACTCTGGGACATGGCACCTTGGGCCCCTCAGGGCTTGCAGTGTGTGTTTTCACACTTGACTTTGTCTTCTGATGCTTATAATGATCTCTTTTGGAGGCAGGGTGATAGGAAGAGGATGTTAGATTCACTGACCTGAGTTTGAATCCCACTTTAGTTTCCATATCACTTAAACTGGGATGCTGCTACTACCTATACTAATATTAACAATACAACAGTTGTTTTGAGAATTTAAAATATGCAATGTTATTAGCTCACAATCACTCAAAAATGTTTTCCTAGTTGGACTGAAAATTCATCAGGACAGAAACCATTCCCTTCAAGTTTCTTATGTTTCCCTCGGGGCTTACCACAAAATTAGCCATCTATTTGAGACGCGTAGGCAGACCCAACTGTGGAGTGATTTAAATATCCTCTGCACCTCCCATACCCCACCCCACTTCCAGAAGCTTCCTTCAAGGCTAACCCTCAGCCAAACTTGGAACCAAATTAACTATCCTCTTTGGCCTCTTCCCTTCTCTTCTTCCTGGGCTTGCTCCCACCTTCACTCCCTTTGTCCAACGTCATTTTGACTTCCGTCCAGATCAGGATCTCTTCTCAGCTCATGTCTAAGTATTGCTGCTGCTTCCTCAGAGGGCTTGTATTGAGCCTACATGGGGTGGGGAAGGAGACAGGCTGTAGTCAACCCACAAGGCTCCACCACTTACTAAGCACACATCATTTCTAGAAGAGGGATTCGAACCCCTACCTGGGCTTCTCCCCAGGGGCTGCAAGGCCAGATGAGATGCAGGGGGAAATTCTGTGACAGGCAAATGGAAGTGGCCCCAACGGCTCAAGCAAAAATTTTCAATAGAAAATGTCATGTTATTAAACAGCATTTGGAGAGTAAGTCTTGCTGAATTGTACCCTCGCCACAGAACAAAAAACTTTAGACTTTATTTAACGAAGCATTGGTACTTGTTAAAATTGCAAGTTTCCATGGGAGGGGGGCACGGTATAAGGAGGTCAAACTTAAAGCTGTTATCAATTATTTAAGGTGTAGATAATATGAATGGGGTTCAGGCCCTTGTTGGAGGCTAGTTTTTGAGAAAGGCATTGAAAGACCATGAGGGACTGTACCTGGAGGGGACATTACTAAGTGAGAAAAAGACAAAGAAAAACAAAAAGGACCCAAGAAAAAATTCCATTCAATCTGATACCTATTGAATATTCAACATGGAGAGATAAACTCTTTGCCTCTTCATAGCTCCCTCTAGGGGACACACTAGGTGTGTAACTTCAGTTAAAGCAAGGAAAGATCCTGAAAATCTACCTTTGAGACCTGAATGACATGCATGCTGTAAGAGAGGTGTAGGCATTGTGCTGAGGGAGCTGAGAATAAAGAGCAATTAATGATGAGGGAGATTAGGAAAGTTTCATAGAAATAGTGACATCTGAGTCTGGCCTTGAAGAATGAGTGACTTCAATAAGCAGAAAAGGGAGGGAAAGGTCAATTCTAATACAGTTCTTGACACATGATGGGTGTTGACTGATGTACCAGTGACATTTGCACAATGACCTGGGAAGAGAATCAGGCTCTCTATGCAAGTTGGATCCTTGAAAGACATCTTGGTATAGATTTTAAAATCACAAAGGTAGAAGCTTCGGGAGAACAGAACCACCACCACAAACATGAGGCAGTATTAGCCAAGCAAGGAGACAATAAAGACAGTGCAGGCAGAGAGACAAGCATGTGCAGGGCTCAGGTGAAAGAACGCCGGGGAGGGGTGGGGGTGGGAGAGTGCAGGAGTCTGAAGCAATGAGGCTGAACAAGTAAGTATAAGGGAAGGGTTATGGGAAATCAGCACCACCATTAAAATCAGTCAAGGGAGGAGTCATGAAGGTGGGTTTTTAAGAAGTGCTCGACAAGATTTGACCTGAATGATTTTCTCCACAGGTGCCCTGATGATCAGATCAGAAGAAGCTGGCTTTGTCGTGATAACAGGTGTGATGAGTAGGAGATGCCTCTGCATGGACTTCAGAGGCAACATTTTTGGATCAGTGAGTTTCTTTTTGTGCTGGTTACCATTTGCAAATACTTATCTAATTTCTTTGACAGAATGTAGGTTGTTTATATCTTGAAGTTTCCATTTGCAGAATATTTTGATGATTTATTTTCACTGAGTACCTTTTTCAGTCCTAATAATAAATGCTCAGGTTTATACACCTGGGGTTTGAACCCAGGCAGTCTTGTTCTGGAGCCCAGACTCTTGGCCTGTAGTCTAAAATGCCTGTTAGTATTCTTTTCTGTGTCTAATACAGCACCTTGCACGTAGCCATAGGTCCTTTAGGCATGTAAACTCACATTGTACATACATTAGAAAGGGTGAGAAACCATCCGTGCCTTCTTGATTCTGTTACCAGACCTTCTTGACCTTGGGCAAGCCCCCTCAGTTTTCTAAACTTCAGTTCCCTCGAATGGAAAAAGCAAAGTGGGATGAACCACATGCCCTGTGGGGCTCCCTCTAGTTAAAGATCCCTAATTAATGATCTTGGCACCAACGGTGCTGGCTGGTCCTTCAGATCGATAAGCAAAGGATTTCCCAAACTTTAGGTTGCAGGCACATTCCGAAGGATTTTGAGATCATACAATAGTGGGACTGCTTGTTTCAGGAGCCTCTTACCACCAGACAGACCCACTAGAAACTGCGTGAGAGCAATGACTTTCTGTTTTGCTTATTGCTATTTCCCAGTATCTGTAATGGTAGCTGACCCAGAGCAGATAAATACCTGTTGAAGAAATACAGATAATTAAATGAATAAATAAGTAAGTAAATAAAGAGCTGTTGATCACATACAGGCATATACATAGTTTTCATCTGTAAAATATTACTTCATGGAGTTTAAGGATTAAATTAAATGATACGTAAAGGTTCTAGCAGGCACTCAATAAAACCTGGTACTAGGTAGTGGCAGAGTGAGGGCTCAAACCTAGGTCATCTGTTGCCAAAGTTCATGTCCCTGACTCCCAAACTACATTCTCTGATGTGAGTATCCTCACTTAGGTTTGACCCTGCAAACTACATTCCACCTCTGTTCTCCAGATTAGGAAGCCGCCTTTCAGCCAAAACAGGGTCCAAAAAGGTAGAGAGTTGGAAGGTCAAGGTCACATTTCAGTCTGCCCGTCCTCCGGGAACCAGACACGGGAGTGTTGCTGGCTCTGTCCACGCTAGCCCCGGCAAGCCTTGTGCTGAGCAGCTCAGCCCCACGCAGGGGCTGGGAGGCCCTGTGGCTGCCACTCCCGGGGGTGGAAGCTGTGTGGAGTGCTTAAAGCGCTAGTCAAAACCCCGTTTCCCCAGCAGGGTTTAGATACACCCGCCCAGCAGAGTTGTCGGGAGGGATGGATGGAGTCCCTCGCGGCACCGGCTGGCCCTCCGGGACTCCCGGGCTGGGGCGGAGGGCTGGCGCCACGCTCGCCGACCTCACCTGGGTGGCTTTGCCCTTTCAGCATCACTTCAGCCCCGAGAGCTGCAGGTTCGAACACCAGACTCTGGAGAACGGCTACGACGTGTACCACTCGCCCCAGCACCGCTTCCTCGTCAGCCTGGGCCGGGCCAAGAGGGCCTTCCTGCCGGGCACGAACCCCCCGCCCTACTCCCAGTTCCTGTCCCGGAGGAACGAGATCCCCCTCTTCCACTTCAACACCGCCCGGCCGCTGCGCCGCCACACGCGCAGCGCCGAGGACGACGACTCGGACCCGGACCCGCTGAAAGTGCTGAAGCCCCGGCCCCGCATGAGCCCCGCGCTGGCCTCCTGCTCCCAGGAGCTGCGGAGCGCCGAGGACAGCAGCGTGGCGGTCAGCGACCCGCTGGGCGTGCTGCGGGGCACCAGGGTGAGCGCTCACGCCGTGGGGCTGGGCGTGGAGAAGTGCCGCCCCTCCGCGAGGCTCACCTAGGGACACCAGAAAGGAACCCTTTTCCGCCACCTTTCCGAACAGCAGACTGTCTTTAAAGGGCCTGGCTCCCGCTACCCGCGGAGGAAGGGAAGGTGCGGTCCCGTGCGGAATTAGCTGCTTCTCCCATTTCCTTCCCCAGGAAAGCCCCTGAGAATCCGCCCCTGAGGCCTGAGTAAGGGGAGTTTCACCGCCTTCCTCACCCCACTGAAACCACCTTTCCAAATTAAGAAGCCCCGTAGGGAAATTAGCAAGTTCCCGTTCACTGAGGAGAGCAGAGGTTTTTCCCTTCCTTGTGCCTCTCTTCTTAATCAGTTTAGCACTGAAAACAAACCGTTGGCTTAGTGAGCTCACCGTTTTGGAGGTGAAGGGAAGAGCCGATGCCAGCAGTTTCTCTGCAGCGCCTGTATTATGTTTTCTTGGCCCTGCTGGCCTTTGAGTTTGCAGCCTTGACCGAGGGCAAAGCCACTGAACTGGGCAAACTAATGGGAATCCTAATCACAAGCCTTTGTTCTTCCTTGATCATCCGAGAAGAGCTGTCAAAAAGATCGGTGGTAGCTGGTCAGAACTTAAGTGGAATGCTCAGAGAACTAAGACAGAAATCAAGCTAGGAAACTCAAGCTCCCCATGAGCTGGGCACCCCTTGCCACAATCTCAAGGCACCTAGAGCCAGAGGGCCAAGAATGACCCTGGTCTGCTCCCACGTGGCCGCCATAGAGCCCTGCCTCTGGCTCTAGTGAGTTGGGCCTGACGAGAGCCTTGGTTTTGGCTCCTGAAAGTCTAGCCTGCTAGGATTTGTTTTTCAAAGTGGTAGTAAATTCAACCTCTCCTAGAGGGGCATTTCATAAAGTCCCTACTTCCAGGTGGAGTGGCAGCCCATTCTGGATGGATTTCAAAAATGTCACAGGGCGGGGGCCCTAAGACAATGGGGCTGCCCTAGGCTAGGGTCTCTTTAGACTGGCAAATTCTGCCCCTTTGACTGAAGCAGCACCAAGGACTCAGGGAAGCAGAAGCACAATAACTAGGGCACCACAGCTGTAGGAGTTAGGAAAAAACCACGCCTCACTAAGAAGTGTGGCTAGGGGCCTAGTTAAAACACCCCTAGGCTGACAAGTCTTACTCCACTTGGAAATCCTGGGGGCATTAAATAAAGACAGCCTTCAGGCCCAAGAGCCCCAATAGGACCCTGAGGGAAAGCAAACCTCATTTGCCAAACAGCTGAGGAGCACCAGACAGGTGGGACTGCTGCTCAGTCCTCACCCTAGCCTTACCCGGTGACTTAGGGTCCTCCTACAACGGGACCCCATTTTCCTACCTCTATTTAAATAAATGGCTACCCAAAGAGCAGAATATTAACAAGCGAAGTAGATTTAAACAACGGCTTCTTCCCAGTCATCCTTTTCCGCAGTGCTATCATGTACCCAAACTTAGAAACAGTCATTCCTTTTACCTACCAGAGAAACATTGGACAACTGTTTGTGCCTAATGGTTTTAAGTGAACTTGAAGGACTAGTTCCTCTCTGAAGCACCAAAACTATAATACTGTATAGCAGTGCATGGCAAATATTTTCTTTATATAGTTTTCATTTCCAGTTGGAAATAGTATACTGTATGAAAGCTATTGGAAGCACCCCAGTTCTGATAATGAGATGGAAAATTCCCAGAGGACTTTTAGTAGAAAGCTGGTTATAATCTTACAAACTCAATACCATCTACCAGGGGGTTTTCTCTTTGGCTGAGCCAAGGTAGTCCCCTACATCTGCTAGCATATGGCAATATTTATTTATTTATTTGGAAGACTATGCCTATCGCTGTATATTTATAGATATTTATAAAAATGTTACCCTACCTTTTTCCTTTCTTCTGTTTAAAAGAAAAATAAAATTTATCTCAACTTCTGATAGATTTTTCTCTATGAATTACTACGTAAAAGCATGCCAGAATATGAGAATAAAGGCGATTATGGGAGGGGAGCATCGGGAAAATCCAGAGAAAGAAAAGTTATAAAAGAATATCAGCGCACATTCTCCTGGCTATGAGGGAGCGTCCGGCTTTGCAGACTCGTGAATAAAGGCCTCGAAAAAAAAAAAAAAAAGAATATCAGTATTTTAAAAATTTTTATTGAATTTATTGGGGTGACATTGGTTAATAAAATTATGTAGGTTTCAGGTGTACAGTTCTATAATACATCTGTATATTGTATCATGTATTCATCGCCCAAAGTCAAGTCTCCTTCCATCACTATTTATCCCCCCTATACCCTCTACTACCTCCCCGCACCCCATCTTTCCTTCTGGTAATCACCATACTGTTGTCTGTATCCATGAGGTATTTTTTTTCTTAATCCCTTCACCTTTTTCATCCAGCCCCCCAACTCCCTCCCCTCTGACAGCTGTCAGTCTGTTCTCTGTATCTATGAGTCTGTTTCTATTTTCTTTGTTTGTCTATTGTGCTCATTAGATTTCAGATATATGTGAAATCACATGGTATTTGTCTTTCTCTGACTGGCTTATTTCACTCAGCATAGTATGCTCCAGGCCCATCCATGCTGTTGCAAAAGGCATATCCTGTACTTAGCACACACACAGTGTTAGTGCCTTGTGAGACTTCATAGCAGGACAAGATAATGAATCCACATGTCTTCCCTGTCTGAAACTGGTGTCCTCAGAATTCCTTCTTTAGTCTCTGTCTGACCATCTACCAAAACACAGGAAGCCAAAAATGCCTATTACACATTTACATCTCTCTGCATTTAAATTTATATCAGGTCAAGCCTACTGATTTTCATTACCTGACTTTAGCTAAGAACTTTTCCCTTTTAACAATTAATGTAAAATAACTTAGTATAGGACTCACTACTTTAACTGGTGTTCAAATGACCTTCTGGCAAATTCTACTAAGGAGATTGTCCTCTGATTATATTCCTTTAAGAGTCTGAGTACCAAAGTCCTCCTTACTATGGAGAAGGAATGGATAGCCATCTGGATAGAAATAGGAGTACAGGTAAAATGCTGTATTTCTTTGCTCACATAAAACAGACTTATGAAAGACAGATTATTGTTTTTAAAATTCCTTCTAGTCTTTTCTTTTTTCTTTCTTTTTTTTTTTTTTTTTTTGGTAACATAACTTCACCTCTGCTTATAAGGTTCATCCCTCCACAGTATTTCAGTTTTATCTCTGGCCCAAAGGACTTTAAAATCTCATAACCCATAGGAATGGAGCAATACCAAAAATATCATTTGGGAATAAACAGGCCTTCATTCCAGTATAGAAGGATAATTAAACACTGTAGAGAAAAAGATATCCTGTGGGCATTGCCCTTCCATAGGCTTGAAAGAGATCCTCTCTCTGTCCATAAAGTTCTTCTTAAAGAAAGAACATTTTAAAGGTTTTAACACAACACAATTAGTAGGTTGAGGGTGGGAGAAGGAGTGTGTGTGTGTGTGTGTGTGTGTGTGTGTGTGTGCGTGTGTGTGATATATATATATATATCTCGTCGTCGGCAGCCGTCCGTCTCGAGAGACGATGGTGTAGCTTCTTAAGAGTCTATCTGCACCGCCGAGAATGGCTGTGCAGTCCGACTCGGGAGTGACACGGTATCTGTCTCCTCCCGTGTTGAATCGACATCTTGCGATGACGCTGGAGTGTCCTCTCCAGTGAAGCTGAAGCTACAGAGCCTGGGCAGGGTGATATGGAGGGTCTGCTGTTGCCCATGCAGCAGACCCCCCCTCTCTTCGCAGCTGAAGGGTCCAAGGGAAAGACGAAGTCAATACAGCTTGGGTTCAGGTGCGCCGCAGGAGTTGCCGGTGTTGACTGCAACGTCAAACCGCCTTAGGGACTCCGGCTCCGGATTTTCTGTCGGGGTTTACTCCCTTAGCCTTTCCCCTGAAGAGGTATGCCGCAAGGCAGCGGAGGTTTTTTGGAGTCAGAGTTTTCCTTCTCTGATGTGCCCTGACTGGAAGATCGAACCAGCGACACTTAGCTCGCAGGCCGACGCTCAATCCACTGAGCCAAACCAGCCAGGGTTATATATCTATATATATAAATTTATTACATTATATACATCTGGCTGCTAGAAGCTTCACAGACCTTTTCATAAGCAGGGTTTTCAGTAATCAAAAGCCCAATCTTTATCTTGTCTGTAGAATTATAAATCCTTGTTGAATAAAGATATTATCTCAACCATCATACATATTTTTATAGATATTTAATGTTTATTCAGAACTCTTGTGCATCTTATCTAAGTTAATACTTATAATCACATAGCTTCCACTTACCAGACTTGCTTTCCTGCCTAAACAACTATAAAACAAAATATACAAGGCAATTTTCTTCAGGCATGGAGCAGCAAAAGATTATAAGAAGGGAAACTTACAAGTCAATCCCCATGACCATCCCACTTTCTGACTGAGAAAGACTTGACAGGGCGATGGAACCCGGCACAGCGGCAAGCTCACTGAGCTGAGAAAGTAGCTGGACTGCATAGCTGAGAAGAGGGAGCTATGCTCCGGGGAGATTTCAGAAGTCTTCATGAGCATTCATTTCAGGCCTCTGGCAAAGGACTGGGCTGCACACACACAGGGAGAAAGATTCGGCAAAACCTAACAAAGATCATCTGCTCCAGAACTGGGAGATGAACAGTAAATGATACCAGAGGCCACAAAATGCTCAGAAACACTAAAAACCTAAGAAAGCCAGGGTAGAGATTCACTGAGTGCATCAGCATTTACTGAGACCACAGAAAGGCCACACCTTAGAATGAAAGACTAAGCCTCAGAAAAAGGGATACACCCTAAAACTAAATTCAAATCTGAAGCTGACCTGCTCTAACAGAGAATTATAAGGAAGCCTGTCACTAGTTTAACTGTCTGCCAGGACAACACTGAATACCCTTGAAAGGAAGATAACATAATCCAGACTCAATACATGGTATTATCCATACCTGATGAGAAAAAATAAGGGAAAATGGCCCACAGTCAAGAGAAACAGCAATCACTGGAAACCAACCATAAGATGACCTGGATGTTTGGAATTAGCAGGCAAGAACTGTAAAGCAACTATTTTAACTAAATTTAAGGATTTATAAGGTAAATTTGACCATAATTAACAAACAGATTAGGAATCTCAGGAGAGAAAGTAAATAATAGAAAAGAACCAAATAGAAATCTAGAATTAATAGATATAATATCTGAAATAAAAATTATTAAATAGGCTTAATATAATAGGTTAGAGGTGAAAGAAAAATGTAGCCACTTAATATTTAAAAAATTAAAATAAGCTATCTAATCTGGAGAGAAAAAAAAATTAAAAAAATAATAACCAGAGTATACATGATATCAGACTGTCCAAAATATGTGTAAGTGGAATCTCAGAAAGATAGGAGCAGAAAAGGTTTAGGAGTAAGAAATATCTGAAGATATAATGGCTGAAATTTTCCTGAAACTGATGAAAAACTAATGTGCTATTAAAAGAAACTCAGCAAACCAAAAGCAAAATAAATACAAAGAAAACCACACTTAGGTATATCACAAAGTACTGTAAACAAAGATAAAATCTTGAAAGGTGCTGCAGAAAAATACACTTTACACATAGATGAACAACTATAAGAATTACAAATGATTTCTCATTGTAACTGAAGAACCAGCTTCCACTGGTCCTATCCTGTTTCTAACAAGACCTGACCCAAAGTTTAAATCCTGGATACAGCACTCACAATTAACACTTGTGAACCCTTAACTGCTACCCCCTCACCCTCACTCACAACACGCCACTCCACCCACACACATAGGAAATAAAGAACTGGGACGTGACCAGAACCTGAAAACTGAAACCCTTTCAGAAGCGACGGGTCCATTATCCAGGAAGATCCAGTGCTGAGATGCCTTAAATGTTGTCCCAAATCCTGGGCTGGGAAGATGAACTTGAGCCTTGCTTCCTGTTCCCTTGCTGGTAGATGCCACAATGAAAATTCTTTGTTTTTTGTTTTCTCTCAAAAGCTGATGCCATAGTTTTATTTTCTGAAACAACAGGATGGCAAATTGGAAAGCTTCAAGGAAGGAAGAGCTACCTACCCAGCATTATATATCCAGCAAAAACATGAATGAAATGAAGGTGGGAAAAAATAGAAGTGAAATAAAAACTGAGAGAATTTGTTACCAGGCTGAAAAGAAGTAACACCATATGGAAAAACTATGTGAAAGAAATAAGAGCATCAGAAGTAGGAACAAAAGAGATAAATTTAAATAACAATGATTAAAATATATAAAATACATATATATATATATATAGATATATATAATTTCTTTCCTTGATTTCTTTAAAATATTGCTTACAGCAAAAATTCCAACACTGCACTGTGGGATTAATAATACATGTGTGTGTTGTACACATGGGAAAATTACCACACAGGATGGGAAGGGTAATAAAATAACATGGTTATAAGACTGTAACACTCTATGTGAAAGTCATACAGTATTAACTCTAAGTAGACTGTAACAAGTTAAGGATACTGAATATTGTAATTCCTAAAGTAACCACCTAAATAATAATATTAATAATACAAATAGTTATGGGCAAAAAGCCAATAGAAGTATTAAAAGAGAATACTGAAAAATATTCTATTATCTCAAAAGGAGGCAGCAAAGGAAGAATAGTAGAACAAATATCAGATGGGACAAATAAAAAAAATGACAGACTAAATCCAACCATATCAATACTTGCATTACATACAAATAAAACAGTACAACTAAAGGCAGAAATGGTAAGACTGAATTAAATAAAAATGCCTAACTATATGTTATCTAGAAAAGATTCAGTGGGAAGAATGAAAAGATGTTGTATTAGTTTGCTGAGGCAGCCATAGTAAAATAGCACAGATTGGGTGGCGTACACAACAGAAACTAATTTTCTCAGGATTTTGGAGTCCAGAAGTCCAAAACCAAGATGTCGGCAGGTTTTGTTCCTTCTGAGGCCTCTTTTCTTGGCTTGAAGATGGCTGGCTTCTCCCTGGCTATCACAGTCTTTTTTCTGTACACATGCATCCCTGGTATCTCCAAATTTCCTCTTCTTACAAGGACACCAGTTAGGTTGAATTAGGGGCCACCCTATTGGCCTCATAACTGCCTCTTTAAAGGCCCTATCTCCAAAAACAGTCAAAGTCTGCATTGCTAGGGGCCAGGGCTTCAACTAGGTGCTAGTGCTTCAATGAGTTGGGGGTGGGGAGGGCACAATTCAGTTTATAACGAATACATACAGTGAAAACAGTAAGCAATATGGGCTTATATAGTAACATCATACAAAGTATGCTTCAAATTCAGGAACGTTGTCATTGGAAAGGGGAACATTTTATAATGATAAAAGGGCTCACTCATAAGGAAGATATAAAATCATAAATGTTTCTAAAAACAAGCAACAAAACGAAGTAAAACTGGCAAAGTTGAAAGGGGGACAGACAAGTACAAATCTCAGTTGGAAATGAGCACACCCCTCTCTCAGTAACTGATTAAACAAGTAGTCCAAAAATTAGCAAGAATGGAGGTAGCTAAGCAACACAGGTGATGAACTGCATATAATTTACATTAATGGAACACTAAACCCAACCACTACAGAACATAATCTCTTTACACATACAAATAAGTGAAATGTCCATCAGTATGGACCATATACTAAACCAACAAACAAGTGCCAATTAACTCAAAAGTTCAAAATCTTACAGAGAAAAATAAATAATTGAATGAATGAATGAATGAATGAATAAATAAAAAGAATCCACCTAATACAGGAACCTAATGAAGAAAAGAAACAAATGAGCAAAACAGAACCAGAGGCATTTAAACAACAGACTGACAGTGACCAGAGGGGGAGTGGAGTGGGGAGAAGAGGGAAAGAAGGAGAAGGTTCTAGTCAAGGAACTAGTATAAATGACCCATGGACATGGACAACATGGTGAGGATTGATAGTGGGAGAGTGGGGAGGTGGATGGGGCAAGGTAGAACAATGGGGGAAAAATAGAACAATTTTTTAAAAGGAAAAAATAAAATAACATAAAATAAAATAAAGAGTCCAAACTCTCAGGCAGAAGAATTCCAAATAATTTATGTTGATACTCTGCTATAAAGGAGGGCAACATTAACCTCCACTGTATCCAGTGATTTTCTTTCAAAGGGTACAACATAGAAAGGGGGGGGGGGAGTATCTTTACAGTGGAAAAGTATGACAAACACTACCTTGGCCAGGTGATTAAAGTCAACATCAAAATCAACATCAATAGACCAAATGAAATAGCCATATTGATAGTATATACACTTGATGTGATGTGATAAAAATTATATTGTATCTCTAAGGTCTTTCCCTCCCAAAAAACCATAACCCCACTCTAATCATGAAAAAAAATTAAATTTCAATAAAGAGGCATCCTACGGAACATCTGACCAGTATTTGTCAAAACTGCCAAAGTCATCAAAAAAAGAAGAAAAGTCTGAGAAACTGTCACAGTTAAGAGGAGCCTACAGAGCCATAACAACTAAATGTAATATGGTATGGAATGGGATTGGGCATTGTGGGCATTAGGTAAAAAAATTAAGGGAATCTGAATAAACTCTGGGCTTTAGTCAATATTAATGTATCAATATTGATTCATTAATTTTAACAAGTGTGCCACAGTAACATCAGATGTCAATAATAGAGGAAACTGAGTGCAGGGAATATCGGAATTCTTGGTACTATATTCTCAGATTTTTGGTAAACTAAAAACTATTCTGAAAAATAAAGTCTATTAAATATAGATAGAAATACACAGGACCTGCAACAGCAAAAGAAAAGCAAAATAAAGAATCTAGAATAGACCCACACTTACATAATTAATTGATTTTTTGACAAAGGAATCAAAGTAATTCTGAGGGAAAGAAAAATCTTCAACAAATGCTGCTGGAACAACTGGACAGCCATGTGAAAATCCATGAACTTCAACCACTTACCTCACACCATACACAAGAATTAATTTCAGAAGGATCAAAGACCTAAATATAAAAGGCAAAATTATAAAGCTTCCTAGAAGAAAACAGAATATCTTCATAACCAGGGGTTAGCAAAGATTTCTTAGATAGACTATAGAAAGGAATAACCATACAAAATCATAATAGTAAATTAGTCTTACAAAAAGTAACTACTTCTCATTTAAAAACACCATTAAAAACATTTTATTTTATCAGCTGGGAGGGGGAAGGGGGAGAAATGGGGAAATAGTGCAGGGATTAAGAAGCATAATTGATTGGTACAAAATAGACAGGGGGAAGTTAAGAATAATATAGGAAAGGGTGAAGCCAAGGAACTTATATGCATAGCCCATGGACGTGAACTAAGGGGGGTGGGATTGCTGGAGGGAAGGGGGTGCTGGGCGGAGGGGAGCAAAGGGAAAAAATATTGGGACTACCGTAACAACATAATCAATAAAATATACTTAAAAAGAAAAAGAAAAAATATATATTTTATAACAAATATTGTTTATTTTAAAACAAAGTTATAAATATATAAAAAGTGTGTGTGTGTGCAGCTGACAAAGGACTTGTCTTCCAAAATATATAAAGAACTTGAACTCAAAAATAAAGACAAACACAATTTTAAAAAAGGTATTTTAAAAGGAAGCTATATAGCTAATATGTATGTGAAAAGGTGCTCCACATCATTAGTTAACAAGGAAATAAAAAATTAAAACCACTAAGATACTACTACACACCCAGAAGAATTGTTAAAATTTGAAACTGATAACATCAAATACTGGAGAGGATGTGGAGCACCCAGAACTCTCATACTCTATTGGAGAGTAAAAAATGGTACAACCACCCTGGAGTAAGGTCTGACAAATTACTTACACCCACACCTACTCTATGACCCAGCAATTGCACTCCTTGATGATTACCAAGAGAAATGAAAATATGTGTCTACAAAGACTTGTTAAAAGGAGTATTCATAGCAGCTCTTTCATAAAAACCCCAAACTAGAATTAATCTATGTGTTCACCAAGAGAATAAACTATGTATATTCCATAGACTGGAATCAATGCAGTCATAACAAGAAAGACGTAGCTTATCAATGAGCACACCTGGCACCCGGACCGTGGTTTCTGAATGTCGTTTCTACTAAAAGGTACTGGGGCTTTTTGGAGAAAAAGCTGACCCCTGGGACTGAAACTGGGATAGAATAAGACAAGTCTGGAGCATCTTGTTATGTCAGAAAGTATGATGGTAACACATCAAGAGTACAAGAAGCATCTTTTTTTTTTTTTTTTTTTTTGTTGCCTTTTTTAATTGCTGTTCTTTTACAATTGTCCCAACTTTTCCCCAGTTGCTCTCCCCTGCCCTGCCCCACCACAACCCCTGGCCCCAGAGTCAATCCCCACCCTGTTGTCCATCTCCATGGGCCACTTATAGATGTTCCTTGACTAGACCCTTTCTCTTTTTTCCTCCCTCCCCCCTCTCTCTTCCCCCCTCCCTTCTGGTTACTGTTAGTCTGTTCCTTGTTTCCATGCCTCTGGTCCTATTTCGCTCATTTGTTTTGTTCATTAGGTTCCTTAGAGGTGAGATCGTGTGACATTTGTCTTCACCACCTGGCTTATTTCACTTAGCATAATACTCTCCATTTTCATCCATGCTGTCCCGAAGGGTAGGAGTTCCTTCTTTCTTTCTGCTGCATAGTATTCCATTGTGTAAATGCACCAGTTTTTTATCCACTCGGCATTTGGGCTATTTCCAGCACTTGGCTATTGTATAACAAATAGCACTACCACGAACATACAGCTGCATAGGTTCTTCTGAATTGGTGTTTCAGGATTCTTCGGGTATAATCCCAGCAGTAGGATCACTGGATCAGAATACAGTTCCATTTTTAGTTTTTTGAGGAAATCCATACTGTTTTCCATGGTGGCTGCCCCAGCCTGCATTCCCACCAACAGTGCACTAGGGTTCCCTTTTCTCCACATCCCCACCAGCACTTGTTACTTATTGATTTATTGATGATGGCCATTCTGATCCACGTGAGGTGGTATCTCATTGTGGTTTTTTATTTGCATCTCTCTGATGGCTAGTGATGTTGAACATTGTTTCATATGCCTATGGGCCCTCTGTATGTCTTCCTTGGAGAAGTGTCTGTTCATTTATTTATTGAATTGTCATTTTTCTTGGTGTTGTCATAGAAGTTCTTTATATATTTTGGAAATCAAACCCTAGTCTGAGGTATCATTGGCAAATTATGTTTTACCATATGGTTGGTTCCCTTTTCATTTTAATGATGTTTTCTTTAGCCTTGCAGCTTTTTAATTTGATGTAGTCCCATTTGCCTATTCTTTGTTTCCCTTGCCCTAGAGGCTCTATTGGCAAAAATATTGCTGTGTGGGATATCTGAAATTTTCCTGCCTATGTTTTCCTCTAGGACTTTTATGGTGTCAAAGCTCATGTTTAAATCTTTTATCCATTTTGAGTTTATTCTGGTGTATGGTGTAAATTGATGGTCTAGTTTCAATTTTTTGCATGTATCATTCCAGTTCTTCCAAAACACTATTTGTTGAAGAAGCTATTTTTACTCCATTTTATACTTTTGCCCCCTTTGTCAAATATTAGTTGACCATAGAGACCTGGGTTTACTTCTGGGCTCTCTATTCTGTTCCACTGATCTATGTGTCTGTTCTTATTCTAGTACCAGACTGTTTTGATTACAGTGACCTTGTAATATAGTTTCATATAAGGCATTGTGATCCTTCCTAGTTTGTTTTTCTTTCTCAAGATTGCTGAGGCTATTCAGGGTTGTTTTTGGTTCCATATAAAGTTTTGAAATATTTGTTCTAAATCTGTGAAATGTCGTTGGTATTTTAATAGGGATTGCATTGAATCTACAGATTGCTTTGGGTAGTATGAACATTTTAATGACATTAATTCTTCCTATCCATGAGCACCATATATGCTTCCATTTATTTGTATTTTCCTTAATTTCTTTCTTCAGTGCTCTGTAGTTTTCTGAGTACAGGTCTTTCACCTCCTTGGTTAAGTTTATTCCTAGGTAGATACTTTATTTTTCTTGTTGCTATAGTAAGTGGGACTTTTTTTCCTAGTTTCTGTTTCTGATATTTCATTGTTGGTGTACAAAAATGCCTTCAATTTCTGAATATTGACTTTGTATACCACTATTTTGTATTCACTTATTAGGTTGAGTAATTTTTTGGTGGAGCCTATAGGGTTTTCTATGTATGCTATCATGTCATCTGCAAATAATGACAGTTCCAAAACCAGGTAAAGACACAGCAAAGAAAGAAAACTACAGGCCAATATCGCTGATGAACATTGATGCTGAAATTCTCAACAAAATATTGGCAATCTGGATTCATAAATACATTAAACAGATCATACACCATGATCAAGTGGGATTCATCCCAGGGATGCAAGGATGGTATAACATTCACAAATCGATAAACATTAATACACCATATAAACAAAATGAAAGACAAAAATCACGTGATCGTATCAACAGATGCAGAAAAATGCATTTGATAAAGCACCCATTTACGATAAAAACACTCAGCAAAGTGGGACTAGAGGGAGCATACCTCAACATAATAAAGGCCATATATGAGAAACCTACAGCCAACATCATACTCAATGGGCAAAAACTAAAAGCTTTCCCCTTAAGATCAGGAACAAGACAAGGGTCCCTGCTTTCACCATTTTTAGTCAACATAATATTGGAAGTTCTAGCACAGCAATCAGACAAGAAAAAAAATAAAAAGCATCCAAATTAGAAAAGAGGAAGTAATATAAGAAGCATCTTGAAAGGGTTCCCACAGGACAAATTTGAGACAACTGAGTATAAAATAAATAACAATAGTACTTATTTTAACTCATTGAATAAGAACTCCCAAGTTCGTACTGATATAAATAAATAAAAAGGGGAGAAGGGAAAGCTTTTCCTTACTGTGTAATGCCAACTAATGAATATATAAACAAAAAGTTAGAAAATAACTAACAGTATCTAATAGTGGGTGAAAACTTAATAAGGAAGCAACTACATAGTAATTTTATGGTGGACAGGCTTGATGATACAGCATCACGTCCCTCTCGATGAGATTCACCAAGGACACATCCTTTCTGGGCACTTCAGACAGAAATGCATCATCTGAATCTAATAATGAGGTATCAGGAAAAAGCAACATGCATACATACACATACACACATACACGTACACACATACAATTTCAAGAAAGACAAAGGAGGGCTACAGAATGGTTCCAGATGAAAGGAGAATGAAGAAAAGGATGACAACTAAATGCAGCACATGGTCCTGGAATGGATGCCAGAGTGAGGGGAACAATAGCCATAAGGAACATCAATGCAGTAACTGACAAGTTTTAAATATTTAACCATTTAAAAATATTAAGTGTTGACAAAAATCCTCTGGATTAGGTACTAGTTTATATAAATATAAAATTTCCTGATGTTGATATTTACCCTGTGGCTACATCCAAGAACATCCTTGAGCCCCGGCCAGGGAGGCTCAGTTGGTTGGCGCGGCACCCCATACACCAAAAGGGCGGAGGCTTGATTCCTGGTCAGGGCACAGGCCTAGTTTGCAGGCCTGATCCCCAGTCAGGGCACATTTAGGAGTCAACCGATCAGCCTCTCTCACACATGGGCGTTTCTCTCTCTTCCTCCCCTCCTCTCTTTAAAATCAATAAACATATTCTAATAAAACATCTTGTTCTTAGGAAACACACATTGACATTCTGTCAGGAAAAGGAGCACGACTGATGTCTCCAGCTTACTGTCAAACGTCGTAGGGGGAAAACATACAAGACACATACACACACATATACATACACAGAGACAGAGAGTGAGTGACAAACAATGGGGCAAAATGTAAATGAATCCAGGTAAAGGGCGTGCAGGTGTTCCTTGTATTTTTCTTACAACTTTTCTGTAGGTCTGATACTATCAGAACCAAAAGGTTACCAAGATTCACACATACATACATAATTGTAATTCTCCATTTAGTATGAGGAAACAGCTCAGGGATATCAAGACTATCTCAGCCACAATACTGCTAAGAGCCAGGCTTAGAACATAAATGCAGTTCTCTAGACAACAAACCTTTTCTGTGCCACAGCCCAGTCTCATCAGTCATTAAGCAATCAACAACTGACCCCCATAGCCCCTAGCATAAACAAGCACTTCCCCGTCCCCTTAGCTCTCTGCCTTCCTCTCCATCCCTCCCCCAAATCCCTCTGCACACCTCGAACATGCAAAGCATTATCCCTCCTCAGGGACTCTGTGATCCCTACTCCTGTCTGGGTTGCTCTTCTACAGAGATCAGCAGAGCTTACCCTTGAAATTCAGTACTGCCTCAGATCTCACGTTAGCAAGTCCTCTTGGGCTTGCTCAAAATAAAGCAGTATTCCTCCCTTTAGTCTCGATCCCCTTACCCTTCATTTTTCTCAATAACTCTGACCACACTGACAATGTATAAACTTACCTGTGTTCCTGACAGAACACAGGTTCCACAAGGATGGGGTTTGTCTACTTTTTGTTTGTTGCTATATATTCACTGTTCTTATAATTGTTCTAATAGTTCTTAGAATAACCTGGCATTTGTGTGCCTTGCTTGAAAAATATTTATTGAATTACTAAGTCAATGTACATGATTCCAATTAAGTTTACAAGTTTTTCTGGAAATCGACCTATTGATTCTAAAATATATAATATATGGAAAAATAAAGGTGCACAAATAGCTAAGATACTATGAAAATGATAAGGAGGGGGTATTCACTCTACAACATACTCAGTTGCAAAGCTACAGTAACTAAGTATAATATTGTTATGGGACATGCAGATCACTAAAACACAGCAAAGGTCATGAACAGACTCCAGCAAACATGGGTGCATGGGGGTATGACAGAAGAATTACAATTCAACTGGGAAAGACTCCTAACAATGGTGTTGGGGTAACTGTTTCACCACATGGAGAAAAATAAAGAATTGACTTTTCAACTTATACCATACAAAAATAAATACCAGATAAAGAATTAACATTCAAGAAACACTCTAAAACTATAAGAAAAAGGAGATTGCTATATGACCCCATGGTAGAGAAGACTTCTTAATGACATCAAACCAACTGCACAAACCATAAAGAACAAAATATAATACTGGTTTGACTTAAACACTAAAACACTCTGTCCATTGATAGACAACTGGATAAAGATGTGGTCCATATACACAGTGGAATATCAGCCACAAAAAAGAAAAACACCTTGCCATTTGTGACATGGATAGACTAAGAAGGTATTATGTTAAGTAAAATAAGTCAGACAGAGAAAGACAAATATATGATTTAGCTTATATGTGAAATCTAAAAACACAAAACAGAAAAAAACTCATACAGAGAACAAATTGATAGCAGATAGATGGGAGTAGGGCACTGGGTGAAAAAGGTGAAACCCAGTTATAAAAAGTCATGGGGAGGTAAGGTACAGCGTGGAATATAGTCACCAGTACTGTAATAATTATGTATGGTGCCAGGTGAGCACTAGCCTTATTGGGGGGATCACTTCAGAAGTTATGTAAATGTCTAACCACTATGTTGTACACCTGAAACTAATATAATATTGTATGTCAACTGTAATTAAAAAATTAATTAAAAAAATATTAAAAAGTGCATGGTAAACATACATAAAAGGCAAGTAAACTAGAAGATATTTGCAATGTTACTCCTGCACTCTCTAAAAGAAAGCCAAAGAGCCCAGGGGGCACTCAGGCAAAGTATATTGGTGCTTTGCTAGTGAGGACGTCCTAATTGTCAATGCACACATGAAAAAAAAATCCCAGACCAATTAGCAATCACAGAAAAGCACATGAAAATAATATATTTTTCAGTCATCAGATAAACAAAATTTTGTCAAAGCAGTCAAGTGTTTACAAAGACGTGGAAAATAGGAGCATTTGAATACCGCTAGCAAGGCTGAAAAACAGAACGGTGAACAGCCATTCTGATACCCATTTAGCTCTTGTTGAATGGGAGATGCACATGTTTTACTGCACAGCACAAGAGATGCAAAAGGCTGTTCCCTGTAGCAGTTTCTATGGGGAAATGCTGAATATACCTAAATGTCTACTAATAGAGGAGAATAAATACACAAAAGTGCCATATTTATTCAAGAGAATACAGTGGTTATAAGTAAACAGATGTATACAAATCAACATAGAGCCCCAAGACATAATAAGAAAAAATAAAGGATACAGACAGCTTGAAGATATTTATGTACATTCTTAAAACACCAAAATAATACTGTTTCCTTATGACACCAGGTGGAAACGTAAAGAATGGATGAACGTATACACAGCCTCATTGTGGGGGTTGCCTCTGTAGAGTACAAGAGGACCCGGGACACAGAGAACTGGTTAAATAAGGACTTTGACTTACATCACAATCAGTTGATGTCTTAAAAATGGGGGATATTACTTCTGGATGATGGGAATGTATATATTATTATTTGTCCTTTTCAGTTGTTTCGTCAAATTTTCATTTGCAACGTACTTCCTCGGTGCTCAACCACACGCTCTTTCCAATACTGGCAGGAAAACGGCTGGTGCTAGACACACGGAGAAGAGCAGAATGCTCAAGCTCATGTGTGCCTTAAATGACATTCAAAGTAAACGTTGACTAGACATGATTTTACCCTTAACTGACAAACTTTAGTGTTTATTCTTTTATAAGTTGAGACTCAGAGCATTCATCAACATGCGAACTGAAAAGCAAACTACATGTAAAACACGTCTTCATTTAGATAAAGATTTTTGAGGGCCTAACCATATGTACAAAATTAAGTTAACCACAATCCCTTTTCTCCAGCGCCATCTGGTGGACAAGGGAGGCAACCTCATCTGTACCTTCCACACAAACCTCACGTTTGCAGTTATCAGAGTACCATGTTTTCCTCAATGAAGCACCCGCTTTCATCCTGAGGTTACTGTACAGTACACTAGTACCTGTTTACTTTCTTTAGAGCCTTCCTCAAACTAAACCCTTCTGCCTACAGATTATATAAGGAAGAACTTGATCTTTTCCTGCTCAGATTCCTTCTTTAAGGTTTTTAAATCAAGTGATGCTTTAACTTCTTCCTCACCAGTCCATTCTACAATACTAATTTGCATTTATTCACATTTTAGACCTTCTAGAGTGAATTCCAACAGTTGACTTCTATATTAAAAGTTAGTGTCTTTTGCTTTATATAAACTTATAATGGTAAACACTTTTCATTGAAAGGACTTTTAAAATATACCATATTGGCACTATAGATATGCAGTGGGAATTATAAATAGTTCTTCCTTCCAAGAACTGGATGGAGATAGAACAAAACATACAGTATCTTATCAAGAGTCAATAAAATAAACTAGATTTTTCAGACATTAGAGAAAAATATCAACATTAAAAAAAAAGAAAAAACAAAATAACCAGGTTTTAATCCCCCAATTTTCAATACTGAGTTCCTTCATTTACAAGCCAGAGATATAACTAAGCAGGGTGGTACAAATACTCTGGAAAATGCCAACTGTACTCAGACAGAACTCAATTCTAAACGGTTTTCCATTAGTGTTTTATGTGGCTATGATTCCATTCAAGCTTTGAAACCTGCTATAGTAGACAGCTTTTTAACTGTTTCCAATTCAGCAATAGCAGAAGATGAAAATAAATAAAGTCAAAGGCACTCCCTCCCTCAGAGGCTCCAAACTGCTAGATTTTAGCAACTTTCGGTCACTGCACTTAGATGATCCTGTAGGTTCATACAAACACACTGAACTGTTGGTTGGACTTCTCTTCCTTTCTCAAAGTTTATGATAAAAAGACTAATGCCTGTGTTGGGACTAACTGATATAAGTTCGGATTTGCTCACAGTTGCTGGTAAGGAACACTTAAGGTCAGTCAGAAAATAATTGAACAGGCTTCTCATGTAAGCACCATGACTCACAACTAAGACACTGGCTACTAATTCTGGAGCACTGCTGTCTGAATTAAATTTGGAGACACAGTTTTTTCCTAAAGGAAATATCTCTGCCAAAGAAGTTTCCAGGCAGTTGCTTGAAGTTCCTGAGGAAAACGGTTCTTTCTGACCTGCTTCCTTCAAGATCAGTTGACAAAGAAATTCAAAGAAGTCTATTCCACGCATCTTCACCTATAAGGAAAGAAAAGGTGAAATAAGTGACATTAACTGTCTTAAAACAGAAACATAAAACCTGATTGGATTTTTCTAATATGCCAGTGTAAGTACCGTATGAGCAGATGAAACGCTACATTTCTATTCATTCAATCAGTATTTCCATGGACATTAGTAAGGACCCACCATATTTCTGGAACTATGGAAGCACCTTGGGGACAAAGATGACTAAGGTGTGCAATTCCTAATTCCTGACTCAAAGCACTCAAGAGTCTGGTTAGGGAAGTCTGCAAGGCAACAGAAACTCACAAAATAGTATTAATGAGGTAACTACATCTGACACTTCATTTTACTTAGAACAACAAAGACAAAAAAAATAACTTTACTAAATTAATAGAAAGTCCTTACAAAAAAACTATGAAAATAATGAACAGTTGGAAAATCAGCAATAATATAATTCAAAAGCAGAACAGTCCAAAGAAATGCAAGCATGGTGAAGCTGTCAGCGCTAGAAAGGCCTCAGAGGCCTGAGGATGTCACGGCTTGAATGATCTTGCTGTCACTCTCCTTGAACATCAGACTTGCTGCACTGACTGCCACCGCCACTGCTGAAGTTACTGCTTCATGTTCCAAGAGCTTTCTTAACAGTAACATCAAATAACACACATCCTTTAAATCCACTATCAGCTATGACTGCTAACTTAACAGTCAATGAGAAAGCGAGGGTAGCTTAAAAATAAAAAAAAAGATATGCAGAGTTGTTTTGTTTATAAAACAACTTTCAAACTGCTTAGCTAAAATTTAGGAACATCTAATTTACAAAAAAAAAAAAAAAAGTCAGATTTCAGCCGCTGTAACATTGGCAAGTTCATCAGTGTGCCCCAGGGCTACATACCTGGTCTAAGGTCTCTCCTCCAGGTGGTGTGAACCCAGGGCTTTCTTCCCCAGCTGCTTTGGCCATTGCCCTTAGCTCACTCAGCCCTCTGCCTTCTGCAACCCCGTATTTCTGCAATGGTCCAATAAACAGAAGTGCCTCCGATGAATTTGCAATACAACAATTAAGTACAATCACCTCAGGAAGTGTGGTTTCCTTCTACTTACCTTATTATATCTCCTCTGAACTGATAATTCCCCACAACGATAATGGATTACTTGCATAACAAATATTGACTGAGAAAAATCATTATTTATGGTTTGTATTGATGAAACCAGAAGATTCTAACAATACCATCAAACAGAATCTAATAGTAAAATATTTTTTATAGGTGTATATGCACATTTTTTGCCAGGTGTTCTTACATCCTCAATTATATCTGGAGCAACCTCTATTACAAGGAGGAACATTAATAATCATCACTTGCTCTGTTTGTTCAAGAGTGGAAATATCCATTGGTTAAATATTCCAAACATTAAGCTGAAGCACATTAGGCATTAAGGCCAGAGCAGTGAAGGAGAGCAGGTGACACATGGCTTCCTGTCCCTTTGGAGATCGCAGTGTGGTGGGGACACTAACCTAGGAATAGTAGTGGGACAGTGCTGTGATGGAGAGAAATACCAGACAGAGACACATACAGACTTCTGATCTGGACTTGAGGATCAGAGAAGGCCAAAGCCTCAGGGTGAGTGAAAGTGAGCCAAGTTTTGGGAACAAGTATTCCAGACAAAGTGGGGACAGATTCAGAAGTTCAGCAAGGAAAGAGCACACGTTTGGGCAACTCCAAGACCCTTGAGACGCTTATGACCAGAACATGGGACTCCAGAGCCAGACAGCCTCAATTTCAATCCGAGCTCTGCCACAAACTAGCTCTGTGACCCTGAGCATGGGCTTGACCTTTGTGTGTCTTTGTTTCTGCACCTGTAAAATGGGGGCTAAAACATGATGTTTTTAAATCTTCACATCTGGTTGTTGTGAAGATTAATAAACTTGCAGTGCTTGGAACAGGATCAGAAAGCGGCAAGCACCATGGAAATGATCACTAAAATTATTATTACACTGGTCACCAAGCACAAGGGAAGAGGAAGGAGGCAGGTGGAGACAACAGGTCAGATGCCACAGCACATTGAGAGCTAGCCAGGTAAGAGCGTGGGCAACCTTTGAAGATAAGAGAAGTAAAAAACTGTTTTATACAGCTGTGTGGCAACCACATTTTCTGAAGATTACTCTGGCTTGCAGTGTGGACATCAGATTAGAAAAGAAAGTCCAGTGAAAACAGGAAAATCTAGGTGACGGTAAGTCATGTAGGTGACACAGATGACAGTGAACTGAAATAGGATGGCAACAGTGGGTTTGCAGAGCAATGAAGGATTCAAAACTAGAGGTAGAATTGACAAGACGCAGACAGATGTGCAGTGTCAGAGACAGTGAAGAATCAAGAATGAATGGTTCCAACAACTGGGTAAAGCAGGAGCCAGGGGGAGAGAGGAGTGCAGTCCCCTGAGCTGGAAGCAGCTGCGGGCATTCAAACAGAAATAAGCAGCAGGCGGTTTGATACAAATGAGTGTACCGTTCAGGTTAGAGATCTAAGCTAACAGTATCTATTTGGAAATCATCAGCTCATTAACTGAAACTATGAGAGGATGAAGTTACTCAGGGAGTGAGCTCAAAGAGGGAAGAGATGTCCCATCCTGATGGTAAATAATGCTTGCTACTACTGTGTGATAATAGAACTCAGAACATTTTTGTTTCACATTTGAGCACTGTTTCTTGGGCACAGAATGAGCCTTTCCAAGCAGCATTTATACTGGATGTATAGAACTATAACAGAGAACACATGCAAGTTATGAAAAGAAATTATTTAAATATGTGCTAGACAGCCCTGGCCCGGTGGCTCCGTTGGTTGGAGCATCGTCCTGTACACCAAAAGGTTGGGGTTCAATTCCCAGTCAGGGCACATACCTAGGTTCAGTCCCTGGTAGGAGTGCGTATGGGAGACAACCGATCGATGTTTCTCTCCCCACCCATTCCTTTCTCTAAAACCATTAAATGTATTTTTTAATTTTTTTAATGATGCCCTAGCCATTCTGTTACATTTCTGCCCAGATACAGAAGAAATCACAGAGCTGACAGGGACATTAACCAGCTTATAGGTCAGTATTACAGACCATAATAAATTCTTTTAGGAGACTTGGAGTGAAATCTCATATGTGAAGTTATTCTACAGCTTTAGCTAAATCACAGTTTCCGAAAGACTCATTTCTGGTATATAAAGTGGGCTATTTATGCTTAAAGTCGGGGAATAGAATCGGGAAGCTGAGGGAGAGCTTTTCCATTTTATTTTCAACTCCTCTGTACTGTGTTAAATTCTTATAAGTACATCTTGCTTTTATAATTTAAGATATATGTTATATGATTTTAATAATTAAATAAGGTACTATCTATGACAGTTTGTAACAGTGATTTGTTACATCACAGATTCTTAACAAATGTTAGCTCTTTCCATATCCCTAACAGGAATGAATTTTTAGCCATGTGATAACTTGAGGTGGTTACTGATAATTTATGGCAAAGAATAATACATAAGTTACTTACTCTTTCTCGAAGTCTTGAGTCATATTTTACTGTCATATCTTGGCAAAATTTACTCTTCTCCAAAATCCCATGCACAGTCTGGAAGATCAAAAGACAACTGTTTCTCTTCTCATAAAAATAATCATTCTGGCCAAAATGTCAAAATAATACATGCCTCCTTGGTGAATAAAAACGAACTAGAAATAATTTTTCTTTGCAAAATTTGCCTCTTTGTACTGCTCATCCTTTGTCTCTTCATGCCGTATTTTCAATACTTTCCTCTAACCTAACTTCTAAGTTCACAAGTCAGCAAATTACAGCCTACAGGCCGAATCCAGACTGTCACTTGTTTTTGTAAATAAAATTTTATTAGAACACAGCCAATTATGCATCGTTTGTGGCTTCTTTCAAAGTACAACAGTAGAGCTGAACAGCTGTGACAGAGACTATATAGTCCACAAAACTTAAAATATTTACTACCAGTTCTTTACAGAAAAGGTTCTAGTTCATTAATTCTCCATTCAGGTGTGTCTAAATTGATGTTAAATCCAACGAGTCTTAGTCTTAGTTTTATTTTCAGTTCTAGAATTTACACTTGATTTTTTTATAGCTTCCAGTTCTCTGCTAATATTCTTCATGTCTTTTATCTATGCATTAAATGATTATTTTGAAGTCTAAGTCTGATAACTCCCATTACCAGATAACTCCCATGGCTGTTTCTGATGCCTTTTGTTTATTTATTTTTGTACACATTTTCTTCTCATTGTGTGCCCAGTTATTTTTAATTGAGAAGAGATACTGCATTTGCAAAACCATAGAAATTAAGTCCACAACTATCATCACTGTTATATTGTCAATAGTTGTTTATATTTACCTAAACATTTAACAATTTGTTTGCTCATCAATCTTTTCTGAGACTCAGGTTTTCCTCCTGGAATTACTTTCCTTCTTCAGTTATCCTTTGAAAGTTCTTTACAGCCTATTTGTCTGAAATGTCCTCATTTCACACACACTCTAGAAAATGTTTGGCTGGGTATAAAAGTCTAGGTTAATCCTCTTGTGGTCCCAGTACTTCAAAGAAATTATTGTTACTGACAAATTTGTTGGTAGCCTAGTATAGGTCTTCAGTAGATGACATTTTTCCTTCTTATTCTTTGGAGTTTTGCAATTTTGTTATGATAAGTGCATATGTGGGCTTTTCTTTATCCTGACGGGGATTTGTTACACTTTCTGGATCTGATCATTTGTTACCTTCCAACAATTCTGTAGAATTATCAGCTTTGTTCCAAACAAAAACCTTTATTAAACTTTTTCTCCTGTGTTTTCTTATAGAAGTTTCATAAATTTAGCTTTAGATTAGTTCTATAATCAATCACAAGTTAATTTTTGTGTGTGTGTGAGGTAAGAGTCAAAGTTGACATTTTTTCATACGGATAGCTCAATGTTTCAGCATCTTTTATAGAAAATACTACCCTTTCAACCCTTGAATTACCCTGGCACCTTTGTCAAAACCCAATTAACCAAAAACACTCAAAAACAATTAACCATATAAGTGTGGTTCTATTTTAGGTCCCTCAACTTTTGCTTGAGAGTCTTTATTTCACCTAATTTTTCAAAGAATTTTCACTGGATATATATTTGGAAATGTTTTTAGTCATTATTTCCTCAAAATATTTGTTTTTATTCCTCATCCTCATCCCTCACCCCCACTTCCCTTTTGGGACTTCAACTACCTGTACATTAAATTGCTTGATATTATATTGTACTTCACTGAGACTTCATTTTTTCTTTTCTAGTCTTTTTTTCTTTTTCTAATTTTAGAATAGTGTTTCTATGTCTTCATGTTCACTGATCTTTTCTTCTACAGTGTCTATTCTGCTGTTAATTTCATTCATCCTGTGAAATTTTCATTTCAGAATACTGTATTTTTTTTCATCTCTAAAAGATAAATTTGGTTCTTTTGTTATATCTTCTATTTCTCTCATTATATTCCTCTAAGGATAGTTTAGCCTCATTTATTAAAGTGTGATCCTATGACAGTTCTACCATATGCTCTACGTATTCAATGAAATCTCTTTACTTCAGCTGATAGGAACTCAAACTGATTTCCCAAACCCCGTGAACTCTAGGAATTGTTCAGCTTATAATTCCCCAGCAATTGCTCTCTCCCCTGAAGTTGTGTTTGGCCGGGCCTCATGCAGTTTCACCCTACATGTGTGCAGACTAATAGTCCACCAAAGATTTAAGGGGATCCCTATACATATATCTAGAGTTCTTTCTCCATGCAGCTCTCTCTTCCAGTAATCTGCCTCACACATTTTAGTTATTTAACCTTCCCCAATTCTAAGCTATATCTCATAGTTGGGCTCTTTTTCGCTTCTCCTACTGGATTCTGGAAACTGTTTTGGTAGAAAATCCAGGCCAATCCTAGGGCTCAGCTCATTTGTTTCACCTCATTTGAGGATCATAAACCCACAGTGCCTGAAGTCCAGTATCTGAAAATAGTGCTTGACAAATTTTGCTGTTTTCTAGTTGTTTATCAGGGAAGGCTAAATTCCAACCCTGCTATTCCCTCATAGTTGTCAAAAATTTTTCCTTCCATTGAGCCTTTAGAAGTTGCTTTGATTCTGTTTTAAATCTCCGGGTTTTTTTTTTTGTTTTTTTTTTCAGAGAGAGGGGGATGGAGAGAGAAAAAGAGGGAGAGAAACATCCATGTGTGGTTGCCTCTCATGCGCCCCCAACTGGGAACCTGGCCCGCAACTCAGGCATGTGCCCTGACTGGGAATCAAACCGGCAACCTTTTGGTTCACAGGCCAGTGCTCAATCCACTGAGCCACACAGCCAGGGCTCTCTGGGTTTTTTTTTTTTTTTTTTTTTTTTTTAACATCACCGTGTGGTTGCCTCTCACTCGCGCCCCCAACTGGGGACCTGACGTGCAACCGAGTCATGTGCCCTGACTGGGAATCGAACCAGCGACACTTGGCTTGCAGGCCGATGTTCCATCCACTGAGCCACAGCAGCCAGAGCTTTGGCGGTATTTTTATAGTTAATCTATTTCCTAAAGATATTTAAGATATTTCAAAAATGTCTTCTATTTCTTGGCAGTAACATTGTTTTATTTAACTGTATCTAGTAATTCCAATATCTGATGTTTTTGTGAGTTTAATTCGCCTATCAATTGTTTCTTCTGGCCCTCTCTCTCAAGACACTTTGTCTTTTGGTTTCTTTGTATATATTTTGTTAGATTTTTTTTTTTTTTCAAGCAATTCTAGTTTGAAAATTACCAAAATGAAATAAAGTAAAATGAAAAAAAAAAGTTCTATCAAAGGAGAGGGGAAGATTGTGTGTGTTTTAATTCCCTACAGATCCTGGCAACAGATTTTTCAAGGTTACAACTGGTGAAACTCATCAGCCTAAACCTTGACTCTAAACTTACCTGCTTTGTCCTAATGAGATCACTGGAGAAAACATGAGTGAACTTCACATTATTTAGAAAATTTCCAGCAGCAGCTGCTTGTTTAAATCCAGTTTCTGAAAGAGGCTCATCTACTCCTTGTCCTGTGATATTAAGAGAAGTAACAATACCATTCAAAAATATACATAAGGTATACAAATTAAATCACATGTAAGACTATAAATCAGTGGTTCTCAACCTTCCTAATGCCGCGACCCTTTAATACAGTTCATCGTGTTGTGGTGACCCCCAACCATAAAATTGTTTTCGTTGCTACTTCATAACTGTAATTTTGCTTCTGTTATGAATCGTAATGTAAATATCTGATATGCAGGATGTATTTTCATTGTTACAAACTGAACATAATTAAAGCATAGCGATTAATCACAAAAACAATATGTAATCATATATGTGTTTTCCGATGGTCTTAGGCGACCCCTGTGAAAGGGTCGTTCGACCTCCAAAGGGGTCGCGATGCACAGGTTGAGAACCGCTGCTATAAATGCATTTGTTTATATTTTATTGAGTTATTTATTTGGGTACTTTTCCATATAACTTTTCAGAGAACTGACAAGTAAAATTAAGCTATAATACAGTATAGAAGGCTCAAGTAATCAAATTCTCCCAAAAGAATTATTGCACAATGGGAATTGGATAATAACGAAAATTCAACTATCTCAAGCTTTCCACTTTTTCACATTTTCCATCCCTTTATTAGCTATAGTTTATTAATGCTGGCTCTGATCTTATGTTCTTAACTCAGGTGTTATATTTGGGTGGTAGGATCATCACCTAAGAAAGTTTTTCCTTCTATCTCCATTGCCCAAATGTTCCGTATTATTTCCCCCCCCCTTCCTCCCTCCCTCCCCTCCCTTTCCTTTCTTCCTTTTCATTTAAAAAATACTTTGGAACCTCTATTTACAGAAGAAAGGCTTATTAGGTCCTCTGAAGGTTTATCCTGCTACAAAACAACTGAGAGAGAGAGAGAAGGAGAGAGGGAGAGAGAGAAAGAGAGAATGTGTGCATGTGTGTGCCGCATTCCTGGGCTCACAGAATATAAGGAAAATCTCCAAGAGACAAAGCAAAGCAACCAAAAACCTTGAGCTGAAACCCAAATATTACAAGGATCCTGTAAGGAGGCTAAAGTATTGTAGTTTCAGGTCAGTGGTAAAATTAAATGCAAATCCTCTTCAAAGCTAACCATTCTCAATAAAGGATAACAAGTTTTCTACTAATTTAGAGCAAATAATTTAGTCAGAGACTTAACACACAAGAAATTTATCCACCATGAATGTAAATCACAGGAAAAGTAAGTAACAGATTTAGAACCAGTAACACTTCTGACATTGAAATCATAAAATACAGACTATAGAATAACAAAGGCAGAATCACAAAAATAAGCAAATAACATGAACTCTTTGAAACTACCAGACAGCTTTCTAAAATAGATCTTTTAATAATGAAAAATAGAATTTCTGAAGGAGAAAATAATTTCCTCAATGGATAAAGGGAGATCCAGGTGCAGGGAGGCTTAATAACTCAAAGACAGGTCTGAAATCATTACCCAGAATGCAGCATGGATACAGATGGAACATATCTCTGATGTATTAGAGACATAACAGGAAGAATGAGAATTCCCAATGTGCATTTAATTGGCACTTCAGAAAGAGAAGAAAAAAACGAAGGAGAAAAGATGAAGAGATAATGATTGAGAATTATCCAAAAATCTACAGATAATGGAAACACAATGCACATCAAGCAGGAGAAATATATTTTTAAATCCCTCATAGATATATTAAGATAAACAGTAGAATACCAAAAGCAGTTTTAGAGAAAGACAAATTACCTACCAAGGAACACCATTTGGCTGAGAGAAGACTTCTTACAGAAATAAAAGTCAAAAGCAACAGAATAATATCTCCCAAGTGCTAAGAGCACTGTCAGTCTAAAATTATCTAGACTAAAAGCTATTAAATAGTATAAAAACAGAATTGTCCAGAATAGAAACAATCTGCACTAGGGGAACTTTCAAATATGGGAGGGGGAGTTAGGGGGTGGAGGGACTGAGCCAAAGAAAAGGACTCACGGACATGGACAGCAGTGTGGTGACTGCAGGAGGGGGAAAGGGTATAAGGGGGTTAAATGGTAATGGGAAAAAATACAATAAAAAATTTTTAAAAGATACCTCAGGAATGAAGGTCTGGGATACAAAAGAAATGATAAGAGGAACTGGTAAATATATATGTAGATCTATATAAACATTGTCTGAATAACAAATTAAATAATAACAGCTATGTCCTGTGGTTTAAAAGGATAGGATTAAGATATTAAACAAAAGTATCAGAAGCTCTTTGTATTTTTCAAGAGATGGGATATTAATCTTATACTTTATTAGGTATGATTGGTAAAAATTTCAAGAACAATTTTAACCACTAAAAGAATAGAAATGGTTTATCATTTCAAAGCCAGTAGGGAAGGTAAGAAGGGGTTAGATAAGGAAAAGAAAAACAAGCACTTAAGAAGTAAAAGCAAGTGAAAAAAATAAAAATAAAAACAACAAAAGTAAAACTAGAAAAGGAAAGGAGACGAGAACACCCAAGGAAAAAAGCCAAACATACCAGTAACCAGAATAAAAGTAAACAGACTACTCTTGCCAATTAAAAGGCAGATCGTATTTTTTAAAAGAATCAAAATCATTATCCAGTATTTATGAAGTAATAACACTTAAGACATAGAAAGGTTAAAAGGAAAGGAATGGAAAAATATATAGCAGACAGATTACAACCCCAGAATAGCTGGAGCAGCTGTGTAACACTCAGAAATGCAGGACTTTATGACAGAGGTCTTAATAAGGACTGTGAAGATCACTATAAGTAATCAGTGATCCAATTCATGAGGAATATAAAACAATTTTTAAACTGTTATGTGTCTAATAAGAATTGGCCATCATAGTCAGAAATTTAACATACCTCATTCATAAGTTGATATTTAGATCATGCAGGCAAATTAGTAAATTTCAAGGTTGATTATTTGATATCAAACTCCAAACCCAACGATTAGAAAACATAGATTTTTCTCAAGCATACAATGGTAGATTTTTAAAAACCAACCATGTTAAATTTCAAAGAAGTATTGCCAGGTAAACCAGACCGTCAGAACGCAAGCCATCACACTGGAAGCCAATCATAAACAATGAAGCATGACAACAAAGCTAGTCCTGTCATTGGGAAATTTAGTAAACAGTTCCAAAGAACTCAGAGGTCAACAAAGAAGTCATAATGGAAATTAAAGATACTTGCTGCTGAATACATACCAAAATTGTAGGTATGCAACTAAAATAGTACTTAAATATATATAAGCCTGGAATGCTTAAAAAAGAAAAAGGAGGCCATAACTTCAAGAACTAAGTATCTAACTTACGAAATTAGAAAAACAACACAAAAGAAACTGAAAAAAAGAAGTATGAACACAAAACCTTATATTCATGGTCCACTGCTGACTTGTAATAAAATGAAACAAGTGAATAGCACTAAAGGACAAGGTGGTCAGGGACATGAGTCCAAAGAATAACTTGGGATGGACACAAGAATTGGAAAACAAAGGTCCATTTAATTATCAGACTAGAATCGAGCAGAGGGAGTTAGGCAGACTGGGTATGAAGATCAGTTTCTGCCAACCCCAATGTCCCTAACAAAAAAAATAAAATAAAATGCTTTTATAATCACAGCACAGAAATAGCCTGTCTAGCTGAAAGTTCACCAAAATATTTCTTAAAGGCCAGACTAGCCAGATCATAGGGAGATTAAAAAGATCTGGACCCAAATTAACACAAGGGAGGGAGGATCTGTTCAGAATCAAGTAAGCATCCCATGAGAGAACAGTTCTTTTTTTTAATCCTCTTTGTTACTACTAAAATTAAAATAGCTCAGCAGAAAAATACCATTAACATTAGCCAGTAACTTTATGGCCCCAAATATAAAATCACATTAAATCCCAGCAGTTTTATTTTAAGACGGTTTAATCAGCTGCCTGGGCCACTTAAAAGCTACCCAGAGGCAACGTGGAGAACTGTGCTTCACATCCAGTTCACCTAAGAGTACTCTTGGTCACCACCTACCCTGGTCATATTTCTATGACAAAGATGCCTGATTTTACTATAATCCCAACTAACAACACAGGCCTGCCCCCAGTCCACCCTGCCCCACCAGGCCTGATGAACTCACATATCACATGAACACTAAAGGAGAGAGGGAAAAATAATAATATACCAACCTTGAATTATTTTCTCCTTGTTTAATCTTGTTTGTCCACTAAAGTAGAGAGGGTGGGAAAAAAACCTTTATTACCAAATTAGGTTATTTTTAAGATGAGAAAAAAAAATCAGCAATGAAAGGTAATGATATCCATAAAGACAGCATATGTAAAACTATGTAACACACTTCATAATATAACCTGTAAAATTTATTCTAAATTAATATCTGCAATCATTTAATGTACTTAATTGGTAAGCTAAGAATTTCACACTTCCCAAATTAAAATGTATAGATCACGAATCAATCTTAAGTGAATTGTAGGTGGGAAATAAATGTATATGTATATATCTTTTCTGTTAAATATTCTTGTTAAAATAAGTATGTTGACCAAAATGATTTTCACAGGCAACAGGACCCAAAGAGGAAAGTCAGTCTGTCCACTGCTGAGCATCCACTGCTGAATGGAATAAGCAAATGAATGGAGAAGGAATGAAGCACACAGACCTTCAGACCCCCGCTGCCTCCTAAGTCCTAGGTCTTCTCAAGCTGTTCCACTTTGTAGTGCTGACTACTATCTTGCAGACCATGCTGAAGAACTGAGGTTTGGGTAATACATTTTTAAGAATTAAAAAAACAAAACAAGTCAATTTTGAAGCAACCAAAAGGGTGAAAGGACTGGAAACTGTCACAAAATAAGTCAATTGAGGCTGGAGGGGGAAGAATGCAGGGTTACTAGGACAACACTGAATGAAAGGGTAGAACTACAGTTAAAGCCATCATCAAATACACAGAAAGCTATCAAGAATTCAGCTGAAACTTCCTTGAGCTCCTTCCATGTGCTAAGTACTGTCTCACACTGGGGACATGGACATGTTCGGTGGCTGCCCTTGAGAAAGGAACTGGCTTGTTCTGTGTGAGCACTGGACTAGAATTGGGCATGCGTGGTAAAAAGAGTAAACAGGTTTCTTCAGAACAAATTTTCTCATTCAGAATCCAATGTCTACAGCCCCTATTTATATCCTTACGTCAATGAGAAGTGGAAATCTTTGAAGTAAACTTCCTTGCCATATATCAGGCTATGGAACAAAACTGATGTGGCTCTACAAGCTGCGATGAGCTCAAGTGCTTCGGTCCTTCCTCTGTGAAATGAGGACATTAACATCTATCTCACATGACTCTTTGTGATAACTGAGAGAATACAGTTAAAATGTTTAGAATACTGCTTAGCTTTCAGTAAGCATGCACAAGTTATAAAAGCATTATAAGCTTGGACAGAGCTTTACAGAAATCAAATATTTAACTTAATGCATTTCTCTCAGCTTTTAAAAACTGAAGTAAACAATAAAAACAAATGAAGCCAACACCCATATGACATCCCCCTCCCATGTTAACAGATCGCTGTGACCCTCCTAGACCCTTTTCCAATCACAATGTCCTCCCACCCCCAGGGGATCCATTACCTGAAGGTTTGAATGTTCATTTATTTGCCTGTCTTCATCGCTTTCTCACCCACGTAGGGCATAGGTTAGTTTAGCTGTTGTTGAACTTTATAATGAATTGCTTCTTACTATATGGTGTTTTCTGCATGTTGCTTGTGTTCTACATTTTGTGAGATACATCAATGTTATGGAATGTGGCTGTACTCCTTACATTCTCATTACTGTATTAATACTCCACTGTAAGGATTTGCCACCATCTATTTATACGATCTATTGTTGATAGATATTTAGAGCATTTCCAGTTTGGGGTTATGCTGCTATGAATAACCTTGTACACAGTGCATCAGATCCTCTAGGGCAGTGGTTCTCAAAGCGTGGTCCCTGGACCAGCATCACTGGCATCGCCTGGAAACTTGTGGAGGATGCAGTCTCGGACCCCAGGCCCCACCCAGACACTGAATCAGAAATTCAGAGGTTGGGACCAATAAATCTGTTTTAATAAACCCACCAAGTGATTCTGATGCATGCTTATGTTTAAGAGCTACTCAAGGATAAGCAAAAAGCTCTTTTTGTAAACAAAGTTTTATTGGAATACAGTCACCCCCATTTATTTGTATATTGTTATGGCTAATTTCACACTATAACAGGAGCTGAGCAGTTCAAGCAGACTGTATAGCCCACAAAGTCTAAACTATTTACTATCTGGTCCTTTAATATAGGTTTGCTCACCCATGCCTAGAGATAATATACCTACTACTAGAATTGCTAGGCCACGGAGTATGCAAATATTCAGTTTCTCCGAGTGGTTATACCCATTTATACCACTCAGCAGTGTTCCACATCCTCATCACCACTTACTAATGCAAGAGCTCTCCATTTGTGCCAATCTGACACATAAGCGGTTTATCTCACCATGACTTTAATTTGCACTTTCTTGTTACTATGAAGGCTGATAACTCCCACTTTGTTTTAAATGAAGCACTACTTTAAAAAAGAAAAGGGGAGGGGAGGGAGAAAATCACCCATGGGACTAAGCTACTCAGATCCGGAATCCAGAAAGGAACTCCATCAGATCTTAAAGACAGAATCACAGACTTAACCTTGTCCATTATTTAGAAAATAGTTACCAACCTCCACCAGAAGCAGTGATTCTTAAAGTGGAGTGTGCATATACTGGAACCCCCTGACGGGCATTCTGATGAATCTGGCGAATACGTGCTCTTTCTTCAGGACCCAACACAGGCAGCCAGCTCTTCAGGTAGCCTTCCTTCCCAGCCCCATTCCCCACCTACCATCCCATTTAAATGTCCCATCTCCGTGCTGCCATTTTACCTCTGCACGACTAATTTATCATCTGTATGCTAAGTAACTTTGTGTGTGTCCACGGGGCTCTAGTTCCTTAAAGGCACAGCCAGAGGCTGTATCACCCTAATATGGAGAAAATCTTGGAAAATAACAGAACCTCAGTGTATGTACTCTGCCTATGGAGAGTCATCTGGAAATACCCATGAAAAGAAAAAATCCATTTGCACTTTGACCCAGCAAGCCTATTACTGAACCTGCATTCATCCATATTTAAAAGAATACTTGTTATAGTATTATTTCTAATAGCAAAAGATGCTAAATAAACTACATGTCCATTAACAGGGAACTGGTTACATTAACAAATAAACAGTGGTCTATCTACATAATGGAACACTTTGTAACTGTGTCCCCTAAAAAGAGAGAGACTGTATGTAAAGATATGGAAATGTCACCAACATATAGCATTAAGTAGAACAAGGTGCAGATTTTTAAAATCCACCTTTTTAGCAAGGAGGGAAATAAGAATAAACATTTGGATATGTACACAGAAACACTGGAAGGATACACAAAAGAACTAATAAATGTGGTCACCTATGGGGTAAGCAGAACAGGAAAACTAGAAAGAACTGTTTTGTTTCTAAATATTTCAATTTATTTATTTTTTAAATATATGACAAGTAAAGGAATTACACAGAACTATTTACTACTGATTTACCATTATCATCATTGTTATTAATATCAATGAAAGATTTCTTATACTCTAAAATTCTCTCAGAATCTTTTGAAATGGATGTGAAAAAGAATAGTAACCATTTAGATGAATAAAGCATCCAGGGAAATGATAAGCAAACTGTCATTTCTAATACAGAAAATGGTTCTCAAACATTGGATTCACTTCCTGTCTCAGCCTCATAATCTTGCTGAGACCAAGAATGAAAGAACTGCTATTTAAACACAAGCTACATTCTCTTTAGACAGTGGCTTTGTAGCCAAATTCCATTTCCAGCAAAATTCAAAGCCCCTCCATCCCATATTTACTTTTATATAGGAACATTAAAAGGTTTTGCTGACTTTATGTGGATCACAAACTCTCTTACTCATTTTATGAATTTTAAGTCAAGAGTAAGGAAACTTTTAAATTGCCAGTTCATGTCTCAACAAAAACACACAAATTCAGCAAAAATGATAACTTTTTGTATGCTTGCTGAAAAGGCAGCTCAAGATTTTAATTTAATCTCAGTAGCTGATTTGATTAAAAAAAAATTACATCATCAAAACGACATCATACAAAAAATGGAATCTCAAGTACTTTGATAGTTTTGTAATGACACTGCCCCACCATCTAACATTTTTAGCGAAAGGAGAAAAAACAGCACTGATATAATGAAGGATTTCACTTAGCTATAAATCAGTAGAGACTGCTACAGACATTACAGCTTACTTGACAATCAGCGGCATTCTATAGATCATTTCTGCCTTCAAATCACTTTATAAATATAACATAGTAGGAATCTAGAAAGAGAATCTTCTTCTATAAATATTCCTAAGTATTTAGGTTTACAGCTTTTACTAGCTTTATCAAGAGGTCTGTATAAATCCTTAAAGCAACCGTTTAAAGTTAGTTTTGGGAGTGGGAAAGAAAAGGAGGTGGCTAAAATAGTTTTACTATTAATCTACTTCCTTTAACCACAGTGTGACTTGTGATAGAGGCGGAAAAGGTGAAGGGAGCTGAAAGGTCAGAGGAATATATTTTGAAGGAGTCAGGAATAACACCACTCATTTTCAAAATCTGCAGTGTGATCCATTTCCAAAACACAACACCCGACTCTGCAGGAATCCAAATGCTTCTGCCAAGAAGTGAAGTCTTATGACCAGACATTTATAGGCCCTACAAATAGGCATCTTTCATTTTGTATATTACACTGTTCTTCACTTAAAAAAAGGTATTTAATTTTATTAGTTCTGGTTTATATTCTATGGCATTTCTTCAGAAATCATACAGAAAGCTTAAATTCCCAAGCATAACCTTTTAAAGAATTCAATTCAACAGTCAAGCACACAGTGTACGACAGAGATAAATCACGGGAAATGAGTGTACATTTAGGGCAAGTTTTCAAAATAGATATGCTTTAGCACACATGGGAACATAAAGCTTCACCTGATACTTAATCATGAATACAGCTTTACCCTAATTCCTCTACACCAATTAATTCATTTGAAAACACAGAAAATTTCAAGGCTGAGTGACATGGAGACTTACCCTAGATGTGTGAGGGGGAAAAGAACGTAATACCCAATTCACGATATACTTTTGCTATTCAGATTACTCTTAGGAGCAAAGGCTAGAAGCAGCCCCACCCCCAGGAAACAAATATCACAGTAACATAACAATTATATGTTACCTTTATAGAAATTTACAGATGATTTAATATTTATTTCTGCTTGTTTTTTAAAGACCAGAACAATGATTTAGCACTCCACGAAAAGTTAACTGATGCTAGAGGTAGAGTAAGAAAAACATCAGTTTTGTTATAACTTTACTGATCCATCATCTTTAAGTCATTAAAGTGAATTAAATTTAGTTTGTAAAAAAAAAAAAAAAAAGCTAAGTTTTAAGAGCTAGTTAAAAATGGGAGTGAAGTGGATGGTCTGCAGGCAACTGATTGCAAACAGCTACAAATAACATTTCAAGGAATCTAGGGCCTTCGGTCTATTGTATAGGTGATGGAAATGCCAACACATACTGGCATTTTCAACAATGCTGTGCTATAAAATCATGAGAAGTTACAGTTTAATAATATTAGTAGACTTACAGTATGAAATCTTGGGCATTCTATTCCAAAAATGATACACAAGGTACTTTCATTACCAAGTATGATGAAGAAAGGTAAACACACATACAGTAGCAGCACGAGATTCAAAGGATTTGATAGAACTTAAAGAAATTGCTTTTTTAAAGTTTTCTTGTATTAGCTGAAGAGGCACTGTTCAATAAAATTATCCAACTCAAAGAATATTGATCATGCCATCAGTTTCAAAATGTTTGACTATCTTATAGTTACACAGAATTAGGTAACAGAAAACGCAAGTGCCCATTCCCAATAATATGCTAAATGATCCAATCTTGCTGATTCCAATAAGAGTTATTATATTTAACTATGGTGATTATCAATCAAGTTTGAAATCACTTCTTTTCCTGAAAGAATCGTCCCTTTTTAGCTTTGAAAATTCTGAAGGAGAAAAGAAAGATGGTCCAGACAGGGAAGCAGCTTTCCATAATCCTAGTGATTGTTTCAACACGTCATTCCACTTTGCCACAAATAAAACAGAACAAAGCAAACTATTCTTATAATTATTCACAATTATATTAAGAGAAATAAAAAGTAGCCTCTAAAATGCATGATAATATTCAAGCAATCTACAAACACTAGTCTTTAACTCAATAAAATACGATGCAGAAGAGTACAGTGAGTAAGAGCATGGGCTGCAGAATCACGCTGCTTCAGTTCAAACCCTGCCTCCCAACCTACCAGGTGACCTTAAACAAATCACTTGCCCTCTGGGTCTCAGTTCCTTATCTGCAATTTGAGGAGCAGTCCTCACCTCACTGGATTGTTGTCAGAATTTAATGACAACAGTGTCTGACATAATTTATTAAGACAGGTTTAAACTGGTTTCTGTGGAAATCCTGTGAGGAGTCAGTTAAAAAAACCAAGCCTTTTCTTAAGAATCAAGGTTGGGAAAAATTCCACATTGGTATAACTATTGTTTATTAAGGATCTAAATAGGGATCACCACCTGATTTTTCAAGAGGTGTATTTAACGCAGACTTCCTCCAACTTCTGAATTTCAATTCTATGCCAGACACTGTGCTGGCCGGGTCAGAACAGCCAGAAAATGCCCTAACATTGGAAGAATCAGGCCTCTAGTCCCTGTTCTGCTACTGATTAACGTATGAGCTTACACAGGTCATAAAATGGTGGTAAAGCATTCTATAAATGAAGAGGGCAGAGAAGAGATAAAGGAGAATTCGAATTCTAGTTTAGTCGTTAAAATCCTGTGAATCCTAAAGGTACAATTTCAGATGATTCCCAAGATTATCTTCCTGTAAAAGAAGAACAGGACAGAACACAGAGCAGTTAAAGTCGGCTTGACAAGGTTAAATCATATTCATGTTCCTTGTAAACTTCATAAAGTAAAAAATGACGTCTTATTTATCTTTGTAACCCAGTCCACTATCACATAGTCCCTACTCAAAGTGCTGCTCTGATAAACTATTCATACATATTTGAGGATTAATTGCATTTTTATTAGAGCTGTCCTTATAGAAAGAGAAGATATTTAATTCTCAGATATATTTCTTCCCCACTATTGTGCTATGCACTTTACTTTGCTCCCACTTAATTCTCACACTAACCCAGTGAGGAAGGTACTATTATTATCCTCGTTTTATATATCAAGAAACTGAGGTCGAAAAGATTAAGTCAGCAGAAGACCAGGTTGCAAGGCTTGGAGCTGAGCCCCGATTCTTACCCGAGGTCTATCTTGCTTGAAAAATCTGTACTCTTAACCACCCTGAATTTCACTTCCCATTAACAGTCGGCAAATAAGTGTTGAGAAGAGAAAAGATAGAGACATAAAGACATATCAGCATTTAGCTCCGTGTAATGTTATGACGAAAATTAGTTTGGGGTGATGCGGTCGGCTGAGATGAGGGCGGGACCCCTTTTTTCTCTTTCAGTAATGTAGCCTCTCGAGAGAAGAAATAAGGCTTAGATACATGTCGGTGGGGCCGACTGCCCTGCCAAACAGCGGGAAACAAGGGAGAACTGCAGAGACGGAGAGAGGTGGATAGGGGAAGCCAGCCAGCATCAAAAATATCAGCCTCAGACTGGCTATTCCGCAGTTTTCGCGATTTGCAGGGAACCAAAAAGGCGCACAGAGAAGTCTGGTGACAAGGCTGTCTTTCTTCAGCTGCAGCTCCGTCACCAAGTGGCTGGGAACCTCGACCATTTACTTACCCAGACCTCACTCTCCCCATTTGCAACGCGGGACAGATGATATTAACACCTGTCTCCCTGGCTCAGCGCGGCTGCGGGGAAGGAGGAGTCGAAACGAAATAGCAATTACGAAAACAGCTAGAAAATCGCCCGTCCAAGCCAACTCTCCGTGGGGTGAGCAAGCAGGAAGAAGAGAAGGGATGACAGATCAAAGGTCCCTTCACCTACTCCAAAACACCCTTAGTGACGAAGAGGGGAAGGTACCCCTGCGATAGCAATACTCACTGCCGGACAACCACCAGAGCGAAGCGCGTCATTGCATGCGCCCCCTGCACCGCACAGCGCCGCTTCTCCGCACTGCGGGTCCACCTCGCCCACACCACTTCCGCCAAACCCAGCGCGCGCCGGCTCCGCTGCCACAGGCCGAGGCGGCCTCCTGCGTCATCTCCAGAAGACCAATCAGGACGCTGAGAAGCCGGCAGGTCTAAGGAGACTGGTGAGAGCTGAGGCCCCGCCCAGGGCCGTGGCGCTTGCGCCCCTGCGCGCGGGCCTGTGATTGGCGCGCGGCAGGTGCGTGCCGGGCCCTCCCTGCTGGTATCCTGCAGGCACAGTTTAGATAAGGGAACCACCGCTCAGATTTGGGGTCGATCTGATTTGAGGCTGGAATGCAGCCAAATAGTGGGTATGTATATATAGCTCCAGACAAATTGGGTCATATGAGGTTTAGCTGTCCAGCCCGAACACGAAAGCTGTGGGGTCAGCAAGGTCTGTGGACACAGACCACCCAGTTTCAGCCCCTAACTCCGCCTTGACGGGCATGCTTCTGAGCAAACTGCAGTCAGGCTCTTTTGAGCCGTGTTCTGTACTAGGCCTCATCCTTGGCCGGCTGAGCGCATTTTCCCAAAGAATCCTGCGAAGCTAGCTTACCGAGAATTCCTTTCCCCTTGGTATCTAACTTCCTGTTCTTCCACTCTTGATTTCAAATCAAGCTCCTCTTCTGTTGACCCTTGATATCTAACCAAGTTCTTCTTAGGAATTTTCCATTCCAACCCTCACCCTGGCCCCCTGGCTATAAATCTGCTGTGTTCCCTGTTATATCGAAGTTGAACACAGACTCTTTCACCCATAACAATAGTCTTGACCTCTACTGCGGTCGTCTTGATTAGAGTCTTCCCCACTCCTGCTTTTTAAAAAAAAGCATCTCGTGAGTAAATTCTCTTTAACAGCCTTCAGGGACTTGAGAAGTTCCTTAACCTCTTGAACCCTTAATTGCATGAGAGGTAAAATGGGATAACAGGAGCCATGACACAGGTAAAGCCTGACAATGTTCGCTTTACATTGGTAAAGCTTTATAAAATGATCTTCACATTGTCTTTATGCATTATTTTACCTAAATCCTCATATTTATTAATGCATTTGGTTCATTAAATCCTCAATGAATTACAAGAAGTTGGGTTTAGAGAACTTCAGAGAAGCAAGGCACACATTTCAAAACAATTTCACATTTACAGTCCCATTTGGCCCTCTGAACAACTCTGAGACAGACAGGATAGACCATATTATCTTCATTTAAAAAATGAGAAATCTAGCCAAGAGAAATTAGTCAATTTGTCTAAGCTCACATAGGACTAATTCAGAGATTTTTAAACCTACCTGCACGTTTGAACTGTTTAGGACATTTTGAATTCCAGGCTACAACCTAGAGAAAAATTAAATCTGAACCTCTGTGGGAGGGACCAGGCATTAGCAATTTTTAAAATCTTATCTGTTTCTAATATATGATGGCCATTTTAAAGGTCTAGTGTTTAAAGCAGTACTTCTCAAACTTCAAAGTACACACATATCACCTAGGGATCTTGTTAAAATGTTGATTCTGACTTAGTAGGTCTGGAGTGGGGGCCGAATTCAGCATCTCTAATAAGCTCACAGGGAAACAGGAGACATTTTCAGGATGAGGGTGGAAGGATCATTCAGATAGCCCTAACAGTGAAACTCAGGTTACCATGTGGGTACACTACCTGTACATTGTATGTATTCCATATGTATGTTCTGAATGACTGAATGAATCAGTCCAACAGGTTCTCCTGGAATTTTGACCTACAAAAATGAAATTAATTAGGTAGTTATCTGTGAAGACAAAAGCAGAAAGAAAGCATAGAGATAAACCACGAGACAGAATTAGAGCTATAAGGGAGCACATAGACTCAAGAAAGAGAAACCACAGATACCACAACCTTGACAACAGATTTGTAGAGGGTAAGGACCAGCAAAGGTAATGGAAGAACCAAGTAGACAGACAGACAGAAGCAGATACAGTATGAGTAATGCAGAGATGTGCTAGTCCTGCTCCCTCAAGATGCCATACTACTGGATAGCTTGTAGGTCCTAGTTTTTACAATAAAAACCCTTTCCATTTAAGGTGGCCTGACTGCATTTCTAAAGCCTAACTAAAAATAGCCTTCCATTTTGTCTTATTTAATACAATAACTGTGCAAGCTATCAGTTATTTCAATTTTACAGATGCAGAAATTCAGCTCTCAAGATCTGAGTTTGACCCCAGATAAGTATCAAAACTGTAAGGGTAAGTACTGGCCCTGTTTCATTATTTCCCTGGCTCCTGTCAAAATGTTTGAAACATAGTAAGGACTCAGTTAAGATTTGTTAAATTAATATATAAAGAATATCTGTTACAATCAATTTGTCAAATGAATCTTACATCTAAAAGTAGCAAATAAGCCCTGGCTGGGGTGGCTCAGGGGACAGAGCGCCGGCCTGTGAACCAAGGAGTTGCCCGTTTGAGTCCCAGTCAGGGCACTTGCCTGGGTTGCGGGCCAGGTCCCCAGTTGGGGGGCGCACGAGAGACAACCGCACTCTGATGTTTCTCTCCCTCTCTTTCTCCCTCCCTTCCCCTCTTTCTAAAAATAAATAACGAAAACTTAAAATAAAAATAAAAGTAGCAAATAAAATGGGAGAAGATTGCTTTAGGAGAAATTTAGGGAATTATAAAGCACCAATATTCATTTTTTTAAATTATCCAAGAAATAGGTACAAAACAATGTTTTCATAAACTTTAAAAATTGGTGGATTGAAATAGTCAGATCTTTGAAAGAATTGATATTATCCTGCATTCTTTACTATGGTTCAGGTATTGTCCTTTAGCTTATAAAATCAACAGGAAGTTCATTTAAACTTCATTTAGATTGAAGCTAGAAATAACCACTGATATACTTTTGTTGAAAAGCTATCAAATCACATATGGCCTTTTTCAAAAAAATGTAAACTGTGCTTTGTTGTGGTACCTCATACGATGGAATTCTGAATTAGTCAGGAAAGGCCAAGCTATGCTGTGGTAACAAATTAACCCTGAAATTTTTGTGGTTTGACACATAAAATTTTGTTCTTCTTTCATGCTACATATATGACATATATCAAAAAGGGGCTATGCTTCCTGTAGTCACCCAGGGACTAGGGTTGACAGACACATTGACGTCAATATGTGGAATCATGATTATTGGGTCAGGAGATAAGAATGGCTGGGCATCTTGAAGAAGTTCTTAGATACTTTCTCTGTTCATTGTCTACAGCTACTCACACGGCCCTTTCTAACTGCAAAGGTGATGGACAGTGGAACAGACAACACTGCACATGTTGCAATATCCCAAGATTCTGCCCTTGGCCCTCCTCTCTCCTCAGTCACTCAGTCTCCTTAGTGATCTTATCCAATATGTAGATCTTATTTATATCTCTAGCCTGCAAGTTTCTCCCAATCTCCTCGTTCATTTATTCAGTTACTCAGTATCTTCACTTGGATATCTGCTAGGCGTTTCAAGCTAACAATGTCTGCACAGAAACTTGGATTTTTACCTCTTCAAGTCCTTCTCATTTCAGTACGTGGCAAAACCATCTATTTGCTCCTGTAATCCTTGATTCTTCAACTTAATCTAACATTTCCCATCAAATGCATCACAAATTTCTTTAAGCTCAATAATGCAGTGAGTGCTGGGCTTTTATTCAGTTAAATAAAGACTTAATTTTAGTCTTCACTGAAGATGAGCCAAGTGTGAAAATACTTGATCTACTTGGAGTGTGGAATCTGGGAGGAGAGAAGGTGGGTTTGCATCAGTTCCCTGGGCATTTAAGTACTTTCTACAATAGCATTGGTGTGAAATTAATTACACTGTGACCAATTCCTGACCTGTTGATTAATCAGAATAGGTGAAATTTCTATTCTTCTTGTTCCTAATTTTTTATCCTCACCCAAGGATATGCTTATTTATTTTTAGAGAGCGAGAAAGGGAGAGAGAAAGAAAAATATCAATGTGAGAGAGAAACATCCATTGGTTGCCTACCATACACACCCTGACTGGGGATTGAACCAGCAACCTTTTGGTGTACAGGACTATGCTCCAACCAACTGAGCCACCTAACCAGGACTCTAAGTTTTTTTTAACTGAAGGTTTTCTCTTGTTCTGATAGTAAGACTAAAAGAGTTAAAAGCTTAATTCTCCAGGTCTTCAAAGATCTTTAAAAATACACATTTTTGAAATTTGTGGAGGCTTTTTTTCTGAACTAGCCCATGGTCATTCTGTATAAATGTTTCATGTGTGCTTGGGAAGAATGTGATTAATTCATTATTGGGTGCAGAGTCTATATGTGTCTGAATCAAGCTTATTTATTGTGGTGTACAAATCTTCATAAATAAATACATAAATGCATAACTAAGATCAAAAGAAAGTTTCTGTAGTCTCTATCACCAAATTATGTCTTGAGCCCACTACTCCTTCTATGACCTTACTACACCCTACACCAAGCCTCCCTCATCTCTTGTCTGGACGGCTGTGGCAGCCTGTTAACTCAGCCCCACTGCCCAGACATTTGTACCCTATAAACCAGTGATTTGCAACCCATCTGATGCAAGAACTTTAAAAACATGCAATATCTGACTATTTAGTCAGGGGCACTGATCAATTTTCCCTTAGACTATCAAATAAAAAATGACAATGGCGAACACAACAATAGCTATTTGGTGTGAATGAATCAAAATTATACCTATTTTTTTTTGTCAGGTCAGCACAAAACATATATTGTGATGTGCCACAGAAATTTAGTAGTTAGTTTATGTGTGCCATGTGATGAAAAAAGGTTGAAAATCGCTGCTATAAGTCATCCCCTACTCAGTTGTCAAAGTGATGTCTCTAAAATCATGTCACTTACTTGCTGGAAAATTCTCTAATGGATTCTCATTGCAACTCCTTACACAACTCCTACAGTGCCTAGGCGACCTGGTCCCTCTCTAGGTCTCTAGTCCCATTTCCCTCTTCACATCCCTTCTTCACCAAGCTCCAGACACAATGTTTTTCCTTCTGTTCCTAGATATGTCGTGATCGGTCCTATCGCAAAGCCTTTGAATTTTCTGTTCTTTTGTTTACAGAGTTATTTCCCAGCCTTTAGATTTTAACTCAAGTAACCTCCTCAAGAGACCTGCCCCTTGGACAAAGTAGCCTACACAGTCATTACCATCCTATTTTATAGCAACTAGATTTCAAGTTATGTAATCTATTTACTGTTTTTACAGGTTCATTGCCTGTTTCTCTCTGTTGGAATGTAAGTTCCTTAAGGGTGGGGACTTCTTGTTCACTTCTATGTCTTCAGTGCCTAGAGTAATGCCAGACACATTGTAAGAGCCCAATCAATATTTATCATCATTAGAAATCATGTTCCTAAATGATAGTTAATGATATAACATTCCCCCGGTATGTGATTAAATGGGGGGAAAAAGGTAGGATAGAAAACCATTCACTGTGAGCCTGATTTTATAAGAAAAAAAAAAAACACTTAAAAAAGGAAGGAAGAAACATGTCATTTCAATCAAGAGTTTCTCTAGATAACACTTACAATGTTAAAAATGCTTGTGCTATTTTATTACCAAATGACCTTTTCCAGTGGTATACCCATATAATTAAGCAAGCTGTCTTTCACAAAGAAAATTATCTAGAGGGTGGATAGGGGAGAATGCATATATTGTTCCATGTATGTGGCCACTCATACCTATTACGCAAGCCAACCTATTATTATTACTATTTAATAGAGTACAACTCTGAATATTCAAAAAATCTTAGCTGATGGATACATGTGTTCTTGATATTTATTTGGTTTACTTCTGTATTACTTAATGATTCTGAGAGAAAGTTCTTTAAGACTCACAATAGAGACAAAAAGAATTTGAGTTTAAGACTAAAAATGTACAGACAAAACTGACATCATATATTAGTATAGACTGAGAGTCTTCGGGACCAACTCAGAATTGTGGTTTTGCAATTACTCAAGTTATTTCTGACACCACTACTTTGCTTTTCTCCTTCTCTTGCTTTTAAGTTGGAAATTGTAGTGGTTTATGCAAATTTAATAACAGAGAAAGTCTTGGACTTTTACTGGCAGGGATTTTCTTACACCACCCACTGTCATAATTGATTACATGCTGTACCCTGATGGAAGAACAGAATTTCTCAGCCAACAGAAAATCACAAATACATGGCAAACCATCTGCTTTATCCAGCAACTGAAAAATAATAATGTGACCAACGATCCAAAAGAGAAGGAGCTGCCAGGCCTACTGTGCCCAGTCTTCCGTCAGCTAGATGTCTGATGGTGGAGGGAGATTTGTCTTGGCAGCTGCCCTGCCAACATCTGACATCTGTCACCCATAGTTCCCCATTATTGCTGGTTCCAAAAAATCATATCTGCCAGTCAAACAGCTTTGCTGTTGATGGACAGTCGAAGGATGGCTTCTAGGCCTGACATGCTTCTGGGAACTCCCCTTTACTTGAATACATGCATCCACTAATCCCTTTTCATGCCTTGCCTTTTAGCCTGTCACTTAGTGGGAAAAAGATTTCTCCCCAAGCGCAAATTCATTGATCTTTGGAAGAATGGCAGAAGCACTAAGGGGATACTAGGAAAGTTGTAAATGCATATGGTTTTACTCCTATTTGATCAAGAGTGGTTTCCTCCTTCAGGATCCACAGACAAACAATATCCCCCCCATTTGCATATATGTAACATTTGCATATATAATTCCTTTAAAAATAATTAACATGGTACTTGATGTGTTTGCATATATTCTTGTTGAAGCTCCCTACGTATTAGGTACTTTACAAAGCCTACCTCATTTAATGCTCTTAATAACCTAGTGAGGTTTCATATTTTATAAAAGAAAAAGCAGAGGCTCAGAGCTCTTATAACCAGTAAGTGGCAGCTCTGGGATTCAAACCCAGATCATCTTGCTTAAGTGAAACATTCTTTCCACCACAGCATCTTGACCCTCCCTGTCACAATATCTATGACCATTTGTATGTACTATATAAATATATGATAGAGTCAGCAATACTCGAGGTAGATAAGTACTGGGGGGTATTACTTGAGAATGCCAAGGCTCTTGCTTTTGCCACAGTTCTGACAGAATGCTAAGAAAAAGAGAAGACCTTTAGGGCCCTGAAATCCTGATCCCCTGGCCCTAATTCCTGGAAAGATTTAGGGTATAAAGCAAGTAAGGTGAAAGGAAGTACCCTATCGAAGAAAATCTTCCATAGTCCCTTCATTCTGATTTTACAGAAACATATGGAAAATAGAAGGGATTGCTTTTGAAACATCTGAGGCATTGAGACTTCCCAGGGAAGTATTAACCTAGGTGTGCAAAGGCTCACTGAACTGAGCCGTGAACGGGAAGCTGCAGAAGGTGAGTTTTCTCATCACTTTAACGCCTCCGTGCCTGGGTGAGCCTAAACCAAGAATGGCATAAACACTTGCAGGGCTTCAGGGTATTGTATCTGCCATAGAATAATATTTTTTGAAATAGTAATCAGTGTTTTTCTCCAGTATTTTTCCCCTGCTGTTTTTTTTTCCTCCTGGTTCTTTATCCTGTGTTCCCTTTTTCAGGGAAGGGAAGGTGACAAAAGAGCCAAGGAAAAGTATATCTCTCCTTGGAAAATAATGAAAAGAATCTTGATGTAAGCAAAGGCTTGAGAGACTGTGATGAAAAGAGCAAGGCTCCCCTGCCCCCTGGACTGGAAAGATGCCCTGGGCTGAATGGGGGAGGCTGTACTAAAGAAGAATAGATACCGGCATAGATGCTGGTGGGTCCCTGAGCAACAGGAACAAACAAGAAATGTGATTTTTTTTTAATGACATATGTTGGAGTTTGAGAGGAAATCAGAACCCATGTCCCTCTCCCACGTGGAATTCCCCTGAAGGCAGTGAGGTCCCAGCAAAAAAGTGGCTGCGCAGCATACTGGACAGGGTCTTAGACAGCCTCTTGGCTCTAAGCCCCAGGATGGTGTAGGGGCAGCATGATAGGTCTGTTATATTCAAGAGTATAGAACATCAAGAAAGCCACAGTTACAATGTTTGTGATTTTTCCTTAAAATATTTCAGACTATGCAGCCAACGTGGGTGATTTAGGTAAGCTCTACCCCAGAGCAACAAGCATTGCCTTAGTCTGCTCAGGCTGCTAAAACAAAATACCATAGTCTGGGGGCCTTAAACGACAGACATTTATTTCTACCAGCTCTGGAGGCTGGAAGTCAAGGTTGCCAGCTTGGTTGTGTTCTGGGAAGAGCCCTCTTCCAGGCTACAGAAAGAGCAAGCTAGCTCTCTGGCTTCTTATAAAGGCACTAAGCCCATTCATAATGGCCTTATCCTCATGACCCAATCCCTCCACAAGGCCCCACCTCCAGTCCCATCTGGATTAGGTTTCAACATATGAATTTGGGGGTTACACAAACAGTCCAAGACATATTATAATCAAGATTATACAATCTCCTGTGAACCAAGTGTCGCTGGATCGATTTCCAATCAGGGCACGTGACTAGGTTGCACGCCAGGTCCCCAGTTGGGGGCGCGTGAGAGGCAACCGCACATTGATGTTTCTCCCTCTCTTTCTCCCTCCCATCCCCCTCTCTAAAAATAAATTTAAAAAAATATTTTTAAAAAACAATACAAGAATAAACTACATTTGCATACTCACAACTGTAAACCTACTTTTGCCCGTGCTGTAAGTTGATAGCAAAGTTGTGAGGGAGTGGCCAGTGCTCACCCACTTTAAATTTTTTAGTGACTGCATACATTAATCAAAAGAATTTAGGAATTTATTTACATCAACATGCAAAAGTTGTTGATCCTGAAGAGGCTCTGCAGGCTTGAACCAGAGCTCTCCCAGCCCCTCCACCCCATCCTGAGCTGGGTGACCAGGTGACTCCAAACTAGAATGCAAACATGGGGTGGAGGGAGAACAGACAGTCTGAGAGTCAGATTCTTCCCGGCACCATGAGCTGTAGGCGAAGACATGTGAGTTCTGGGCTGAGAAGCATAGTGACCGCACATCTATAAGCCAAATGTTCTGGGAGAAACCTGAACAGAATTACTGTGAAGAAACAAGGCAAAAACATCATGAAAGAAAACGCTACTTCCAGGCTCAAAATCCCCTGACAAACTTCCCCTTCGACAGTAAGGTCCTTTTCTTTCTTCTTGAGCTTTGTCTACCTTGAAGGTGACAGTCCATTTTCCGACGATTTCATCATCCAATTCACCCTGCTTCAAATGAACATCTCACTTTTCCAGCTCAGTTCTCAGTAAGCAAGATAGAAATCAATCAAGCAGCCCTGTGCAGTGGAAGACATGTAATAGCTGAAGTCAGCCACAGCTGGGTTCCAGTTCCAGTCCCAGCCTGCCTCCTTAATGGGAACTGTGTGACCCTCCATCGACTCAGCTACAAAATGGGGTATCCAGTTCCTTAGGGGGTTGTAGAAAGCTCTTATAACACTACGAAATGAATTGGGCTGCTAATTATTTAAAGTCTCCCTCATCTCAGGGCCTACATGTTGGCAATAGGTACTGAGTAGCTAAAAGATTGGTACCTGTCTGTAAAATTAACCTTTTAAAAATTAACTTTTAAATTTAAAAGACTGAATTAGGTGGCTCTCTGGCAGTCTGCTTTAGCCTTTAAGACAGATCACATTGAGCAAGTGCTGCCTATGTGCCTGGTACCGTGGAAGTGCTAAAATGAATGACCCCAGGAGGTACTGTTATTACGACACCCCATTTCACAGATGAAGAAAATGAGTCACAGAGGAGCTAAGTAATGTGTGTAGGATTCCAGAGCATTCAGTCCACTGGAGCCCCTGTGTTCTTACCACTGAGTTAAGTAGCAGTTGTCTGTGACTTCTTGTCTGTTTTCTGCCATTAGTCACAGAGATCAAAGAGTGCCTGGGAAAGCGGGGACTAGAGAACCATTTGTTGAATGAGGTGTTTGGTGCAGAGTGCCTAGCATACCACCAGCCCTCTGCTGAATGAAGAGCAGAGCCCAGCCGCCCCATGTGGGAAAGGGAATGATGGGAAGTCGCTGTTATTGATGGATGGGATCATTGAAGCATAGCTGTGGCATTTGTGTTACAGGACCCCTGGGCAGCTCCAATTGAAAACAAACCCATGGGCTCTTTAGTTAGGGGTCCGATTGCCCGCCGCCAGAATTACAACTCTTAATACTTCAGTTGAGTGAAAAGAAAATTGTTTATTTAACAGTTACACATATCCTTGCCTCCCCTCTACCAAACCTAGCCAGTTTTAGGAAGGTCAGAAACACCGTTTCCCTACTTCCCAAACACAGCTCAGCTTTACCAGCAGCTGCCAATCACTCAATCTGATTGGGGAGGTCCTTTCTGTGCTGTGGTGCCCTCCAGCTCTCAATACAAAACCCCCTGGATTCTCAGCCTCCTTGCAAACTGACTTCTTTCTGTAAACCGCGTGGATCTCCTCTCTTTCTCGAGAGCACCCCTACGAACACCCGCCAGTGAGGGAGACAACCCCAGAGCGTGCCCTCCACCCCCCCTAAAGTGTTCGCAGCTGCCTATATATCCCTGACTGCGTCCTCTCATGCAGTGGGTGTTGCCAATAGTTCTGACCATTCACAGAACCCCACGTAGGCTCTGTGTGCTTTCCATACCGTCCCCTGGTTCAAGACTCCTCCCATCCACCTGAGGCCTTGGAAGCATCCAAGCAATTTTGCATAATGAAAGACACCAGCCACCAGCCTCAGGCGTATGGAGGCATTCTGAAAGCTGCTTCCTTCTCCCCATCCCCTAGTCGCAAACTCTGGGGATTTTTGGACTCCCCTGTTTCTGTAACATTTGTACCTTTTCAACAGATTGAAGAATCTCACAGCTTTGTCTTCTCGTGGGCTCATTATGGTGCCATGAAAACGAAAAACAAGCAAGTGACTGCACAAACAAGTAGTACAGAAAAAGACTGACCTTTAACCCAGTCCACCTGGCGACCTCAGTGTGGGCTGACAACTCACCCAGGTCTCAAGAATTTCAAAAATCTGGCCCAGCCCCAACTAAAAACCCATAAAGAGATAAAGGAGATTACAAAGCCTAATAGGGAGTGCAGGTCTTTTTTATTTGGGGTAATAAAGTGGAGAGAGGGTCTCAGGACTTTTTGCTCCACCTGAGGCTTACAGGAGTCCCACTTTATAGCCAAAGAGGTGAAACAGACACATTTTAGGCTGCAGAGCTGCTAAGTCATTAGGAGACAGGCAGGTGACATCAGTGAGTGAAGCAGGTTTGGTGGGTGCTGGGGGTGGGGGTTGGGGGGGCCACAGGGAGCAGAGTACTCAGCTGCAGTCCCTACTGCCTCTCAGGCCTGTTGTTGCCAGAAGGTAGATTTCCCAAGTAGTTAAAATCCTGACTTGTATATAAAAGCTCTCATATTAGCAAGGAAGTCCAAGGCAATTTAAATCACGGTGGGAGTCAAACTAAATACATCTGCAGACTGGAGCTGATCCGCAGGCTGCCAGCATGCCATCTCTGACTTAGACACTGAAGAGAATCGGAAGCAGGCATGCATAGCACCAGCCATTCCCAGACGGAGTCAGGCAGTGGTAATACTGACAGAAGCAGGTAAGGCAACTGCTGGTCCTGCCGGTCTGCTGGAGAGAGGTGTTTGGTTCTGGGCATCCTACCTCTGGCTGCACTGGTTCATGTTGTTCCCATCTGTGGCGTTGGTTCCACCTAGTGGACTTTCCAAGAAGCGCCCTACATTTACCCATCCATGTTGAGTCCCACAGAGGCCAGAGGGTGATAGGCGACCAGGGTGACAAGTAAAAACCAGAGTTGAAGGAAATCACAAAGGAAAAGAAAGTATGTTTCGGATAAGCATCAACTCAGTCTGCAGGGTCGGAGGGAAATGAGTGGGGCTCTGTTTTGTTGTTTTCTTAGGCTGCCCAGTCCTGCTTGACCAAGCCTGTGGTCAGAGCTGATTCTGCCCCTCCACTTTGGGGAGGCTCCCAGAGCCCAGAGCCAGAGAGGGCAATATGGAAGTCATGACTGAAGGCATCATCTTGGAAGTGTTGGACTTATTCTGTCAGCCTCAGGAGAAACTAGGCAGGTGGGAATCTAAAATCAGGTTTATGACTGAGTTGATCCTGTTTCATTGAGGATAACATCTGTGTTTATAGTGTTAAACTCCATTAATTATATTGTGTGTGCTCATCAAGCTATTTGAATATTTTTCCTTCAATTTTAAGATCACTTCTCATCCCTTTATTTTTGGAAAAGGTCAAACTTTGTTTCTACTGTTTACAAAGTATGCTGCATCTTACCAAAAGTGTTTTCCTAAAACTTATTTGCTTGAGGAAGCCTGTTCCAGCTACTCAGAAAGCACCTCTCCCCCTCTTGAGCATCACTGTCCTCCACAGGCATTAGCACTTCCTGTTATACCTCTACACAGTCTGTGGGCCCATGTGTCTTCTCACCACATGGCAAGTTTCTTTTGTGTGTGTGTGTCTGTATTTTATTGATTGTTTTTCCATGGCAATTTCTTAAGTCATAGGGCATGGGTTTTGCTTTCTGTTTTCCCTTGAAGGCCCAATGTAGGCCCTGCACACATGCTTGGGCTAAGGAAAATGCTCAGCTTTCCTTTTCTTGACATTCTGGAGCCTTCATGCCCAGTTGCCAGCATTTTTGCTATCGTTGTTATTGCTGTAGAAGCAGGGGACCAACAATCTGGTGTGATGTTCAGCTTGGAATACTTACCTCATGACAGTATGTTCCGACTGACACTAAGCCAAATAAAATACTTCATTTTGGTGCTACGTACCTCTGTGTACTGAACAAAAGTTCCAGATCTCCGGAAAATCATTGGAAATACAAACCCACTCACTAGAGTGCAAACAAAAGACCGTGGGTTTCTAGGTCTCTGTTCCATCCTTGATTTCTGCTTTCAGAAGGGGCACTTTTGTCTCAAATTTGATATTTTCCTATTGTAAGATGACAGAGCGCATAAACGGGCCATTCCATGTGTCACTAGGTCACTGTGGGGAGTGGAGCACCTGCTGTTTGTTCTTCTCACCCTTTAACATCCAAAGCCCTGGAGAGGAGACACTCCTGGTGTTGAGGGGTGGCATTCGGAAGGAGTGGAGTTCTAGTGTTGTTAACTAATACTGCAGGGCAAGCAGATAGGGGAGGGGAAGGGAGAGAGGGGGCATGCAGATGTAATTGTGACACGGGACGAGTGACAACCTGGGAAACTCCCTGGAGGACCAGCAAACTGTACTAGGCAGAAACCCAAGAAAAAGTTATCCCTGCTTGCTGATGATGATGGAGACAAAGGGGAATTTCTAGAGTCCTTGTAGGATTAAAAATCCTATTTATTAGATGTTGTTACTTGGGGCTGTCTTAATCTGGATGTTCCCCAATGAGCGTCATAATTTAGAAAACAGGACTACAAAGTTTTTATAGTAACATTGAAATGGCTATTAAGCCACTGCCTTTTGCATTACCCATCGCTCCTGGAAAGGAAACTGGTGTGAGGAGCTGAGGTCCAGGAGCTGCTGGGACCCGAGCCTGGCAATTAATTTGTGTTCACCCTCCCTTCCCTCTCCCAGGCTCTGCCTCACCACATCTCTGCAAGTGCAGTGGTGGCTGAGCCATCACAGGAAAGACACAGGAAGGCCAGGAGTCGGACGGCAGCCAGGAATGCTGCAGGGGTAGGGTTCTCAAGAGACCCCCCGGAATGTGGAGATGGCACTAAGGCCCACGGGCACCTCCCAAGCCAGGAGATGCTCACTCAGAGCCAAGAGGTAGTAGCTGGCAATAACAGGAGCCAGCATCTGAGTCCTTGTCACGATAGCAGTAACTTACCCACCTTATGAAAGTGGGCTGAGGCTTCTAGTTTATAAGATGGTAGCATGGGTCACCCAAAAGGAGAAAAAAAGTGCCATCAGTTACTTGCATTGCAGTAACACGATGCACACGTAGGTTACCTCCCAGGTTAGAATTTGTATTTTACACCACTACTGATCGTTGCCAATAGAGTTCAGACATGAGAAAGATGTATTCCATTCTGGGGACTTCTGGTCTATAAATAAGTCAAAATGGTCAGAGAATTTAGGTCAAGGTGAGTTTATTGTCCAAAGAGCATTACCTAATTGCATCCAAAACCATTTCCAAATCCATCTTTTAAGCTAGTCAGAATAACACATTATTTCTTAAAAACACTTAACACTGAACAGATAGGACCTCTTAAAACGTAGCTGACTATACTATGTCACCATCATAGCCAATAAAACATTTTTCCAAACTTCCTAAAAACCTTTTGTTTATACTGTTCATGCTACTTTAGCACCTGCTAGCATCCCAACCAAATAAACACCCACACCTCTTATAGAGTACATTGTGAGAATTACATTGACTCGATATGGCATCACACTCGTTTAAAGCAAAAGAAAAAAAATTATAATAATAATAAAAGAAGTCCAAGACAAGAAACTGTAACTGAGAGAAAGAAAGATCTGAGGTACATGGTACAAGGGTAATGAACATAATGGAAAAAATCCAATGGCCTAGTGATTTGCTGGGGATTTAAGAGCTGGCCAGCAATAATAACTGAAACTCATTTTTTTAAAAAGCAACCTTTTTTAAGGACAGGCACCTGTCAAAACACATTGGATACTGTAATGGCTACAGTCAGTAAGGCACTTTTTTCCCCAAAGTAGGCTGCAGGCAAAGGAATAAATGATGCAGCCACAGCGTGCATGGTACATTTGCCAATGGCTTCTTGAAACCTGAGCCAAGAATCGGGTCCGAGAGCCCAGCATGTAGAAGAGTTCTGAGAAATGTAGCTGAATGATGTTCAGCTTTCAAACTTAGAATCATGAAAAGCCACATGGCGTGAGGAAGTCATAAACATCCTCTTGAGTCTTCCTGCCCTATTTTGTACAAATGGACAAGGGCATGAGCGGCTCTTGAAAATTGCTCCAAGCCCACACAGGTAGAAGCCTGCACTCATTCTATAGCTAGAGTTTGTTGGCTTATGGGGACTTTACTGTCTCAGCATTAATTTCCCTTTTAAAGCTATTCTCAGGGTTGGACTGTCTCAAAGATAAACAAAGAGGAATCCTTTTGGCTTAGAAGCCAACTGGCTTACTCAGACTTCCTCCCCATCCCTACCTCCCATTCCCACACTACCAATATCATCTTCTTGAACTAGAAAATCATTATTTACATGATATAAGGTGCAAGTCTATTTCTTCTCCCAGCCCCACTCCCTTTGGCCCGTGGAGAGAAAATTCCTCTGCCCTCTTTGAGAAGTCACCCAATCCTACCTAATGTTCTCAACCTGTCAGTCTGAGCTCCCAAGGCAGCGTGGAGAGGCCCTAAAGGGATTAGACTGCAGGGAAGCTACAGCTCCCTCTGGAGGGAAGCCCACCCTGCTAGCAAGGGGTTGCAGGGGAAAACAGTCAGTTGCTTCCTCCTCCAGCCTGTCACTTAAGCCCCTGTGGTCTGAGCCATGTGTGCCCCACGTCAAGATGATAGGAGGCAGAAGAGAGCCTCTTGAGCAAAGCACGTAGACCAAGATGGACCAACTGTGAGACATGGTGAGCTCTTCAGTGGGGTTCAGGGCAGTTCCAGCATAAAGACTCCTCTAAGAGCAGCCCTGAGGAGTTGTCCTCTCAGCATATGGGATATATTCTGCTGTGGGATCTGTCCCCTGTTTTCACTTACAGGCTTCTTGGTTGTTACGAACCCGCATGGAATTAAATTATGCGTTGCATATATTTTTGGCATACTAAGATCTTTCCCCCCTAGGATTTGGCCAAAATAGGGGAAGGGACAAAATTTGGCAGGCTAGGGGAACAACTTAGCCCCCGCTGATGGAGAAAAACAAAAAACACAAAAAGGAGGAAGTACATATATATATATTTTTTAAGGTAGTAAAAGACCAGAACAAGTTTGGAACCCCTTTAGCAGGAGTAAAAAGTAAAAATAAAAATCAAGAGAACTGAGCTCCTCTGGGACAAAATCTCCTACCAAGGAAACCAAGATCCAAGAAGAGGGTATCAATCACTTAAACATCAGAGTTCCTTCTTTGTTTGCAGGAGAGAACAGGCAGGAAAAGCCAGACAACCTAGCACCTTACCCCTCAGCAGCCCCACACCTTCTATCACACTAGGATGAGGACAGGAAGTAGAAAAGGCTAGAAGGCCCAGAGGCATCCAGGCCTTCAGGAAAACTGGCAAATTACAGGCTGCAGAGTCTGTTGGCCTCTTTCCTTCCTTGTCAGGTTCTCTCATTTGCTGCTGCTTCTGTCTGAGCTTAAGGGCTGGTCACGATGGAGTAAGTTCTTACCCTGTTTGGTCTTTAGGTTCCAAGACACCCAAGAACTCTAGGGACCACACCTTGCTCCATTCTATGGAACTCCTCAGGGCCTAGAAGAGCGTCCTGTGCAAAGCAGGGCTCTTAACAGAAGACCATCCTCCTGCTCACCTTTCCTCTCCAAAACTTCAGAATTCACCACTCACTAAGCCACCAGCAACTCCCTAGAATTCAGGGTTATGCTAACTCACCAAGTCCTGAACCCTCCGAAACACCCTGCAAGAGTCTCATTCACCTGGACTTGCATCTCTGTAAAGAAGCAGCCTCACCACCTGCCTTCAACTACCATCCAGTAATCATCTGACCTCTTTTTCCAATCATGCCAATTCAATGTGATTTAAACCTAGAAAACATTTAGTGCCACTTAGCAGAGGACCTGGCCTTGCACAGCACTTACTGTCCCCAACAGAGACAGACAGGGGAAGGAATTCCCCACAACACTGCATGCTACAGATGCAGACGTAGAAAAACCTGTGATTATTGTAAACTGGGGATGCCCGTGTCAGGGAAAGGGAAAGAGGGAGGGAAAGGTCCCTGCAAGATGAGAGGGCCCTGGCGAGGAAAGCCCTGTTTTAGAAAGGGCTGCAAGATGAGGGTCTCCGAGTGGCCTGTCTCCTGATACCTGATACCTAAGTGCAAATTATGAATGACTTCCTCGTCCACTGCATAAGCATCTATGCTGAATGTCTGTCATGGGGGGAGGGGAAATCCCTTGGTTCAATTGTATTTTTTCCATCATGATGAGGATACCAGAGTCCAAATGGAAGCTCGATGACCTTCACTACTGAAAAGGTCCCTGGGAGTGAGACCCTGGGCCGCTCCCACCCCGCCTCCCACCTGAGAGGGGTGCAGCCAGCCTCCTCCCTGCCTCCTCCTTCCCTACACTCACTAGCTCCCGAGCAAACTGTACGGCTGTGAGGTATTATGAAAACAAAAATGTGAATCATTTTCTTTTGTAGCTATTGATTTTGTCCAGTAAACCTGAGGTAAAGAATACTCTGTCTTTGAAAAATGTGATCAGAGAAGAAAAACAAAAAACAAAACCAAAAACCCAAAAGGAAAAAAAAAAAAAAAAAAACCAACCGTGAACACGCTACCAGAAGATAAATGTATGGAAGGGCTTTTCCAGTACAAAGAACTCATATCTCAACCATCTACTTCGGGACTTAGAATTTAAGCAGTAAAATAATATATTATAAAAATGTTTGTAAAATAGCAGCACACTGTGAAAAACATTACAGCTAGGTACTGTTAATGTGAATAAGGATGAATGATCTTAGCTTCTTAGCAGCGCAAAAAAAAAAAAAAAGAACCCAAAAAAACCAAAAAACAAAACTGAACACAGTAAAATGAAAAATTAGAGACCCTTCGATTTTTCTCCATCTTCAACCCTCATACTATGAAACAAGGCAGAATCTGCATATAAAATAATTGTTCAAAGTAGCCCTGTTCTGATTTTTCTTGTTTACTTGAAAAAATGCAAATATTTTAACAAATATAGCTTCATCACCTGTCAATTATAATTGTGCAAAAAAAAAAAAAAAAAAGTTGTTGCTCCAACCTCTGCTAACTGAACGCGTTTAAGAAGTGGAGAGGAAAAAATTCAAGTACACTGAATACACCTTTGCAATGAAATTAACAGAAAAACGGAAAAGGGAACAAAATGCCACACTGATGTTCAGCTTTCTGTTTTTGCACCAGCAACAACTTTTCTTTCCATGTCCAAAGGAGAAGTATACCGGTGGGAATTAAGATCCTTACATGCATCAGAATGATAACAGATCTTTGTTATTAGGCTTTTCTGAGGAATGTTGTGATGGGAATGTTAGCAGTAAGGGTTGTCTCTTCAGTACAAGCAGGGAGACCGGAAACATGTACCAGAGAACTCCAGATACCAGAAGTGAATAGTACCTGGAGGGGGGAGGGGGGTGGGAGGGGCGGGGCACCGGAGAAGAAGGGAGGGGTGTATTCAGCATAATTTGCATAAACCATCCCATATATCCCTCGGGAACAATTTTTCAAAGTGCTTTTCGAATGGAATGGTTTATAACAATGCTAAACTGTGGACCAGACATGCCAATCAGCACCAAAAAATTAGTTTTCTCCTAATAAGGGATGCCAAGGTCACACTGCTATCTTTAATTCATTAAGATTCCATTCCCGATCCCTGCCTTGGTCTCCATCTGCCTCAGTTTCACATGAGTTTTGGTAAAGGCCCAGAACTACACTGACCCCTTTAGACAAAATACGGTGGTGGGTGCAACGAACCATGTTTGGAAGAAGCAGCAAGATGTCAGAAAACGTAAAACCCAGGATCCAATCACCTGTTTCCAACTGGAAAATAAACATTTTTTAGGTAGCAGCTACTGTAGACGGCAAGAGTTCTAACTAGAGATCCAACAATGCTCCTGACTTAGTAACAGGTGGCTGCGACCTGCTATATCCAAAATGGTTCAGTCACACTCAGACTGCTTTGCCCTCCCTCCCCACTTTATCCCTCCTCATTTCTAATTCCTTCTCAAGTTCATGGCTTTGCAATCTAATCATGCCATAAATGGCACACGCAGTTCCTTGAAGTTATCCTAAAAGGGGTGTATATGTGCTAGTTTATAACATGAAGAAGTCTCCTCTAATTAGTTCCCATATTGCAGGCATACATTTTCTCTAGCTACTCTGCAGTTTTCCTGTAAGCATTTTACTATTACTTTTAACATAATCAAACAATAACTGTTCGCATACACAAGGGATTCCTTTCTGTTATACTTCAAATAGGCACCAAATGCTTTTAATCATTCCATTTTTATAGGACCTTTTTCTCTCACTTCTAAAAGACCTTTCAATATGATCTAAGGGGCGGGTTTTTTTTTTTGTTTTTTTTGTTTTTTTTTTTAAGTTTCATCCTAAAACATAAAGAACACAACCAGAGAGAAGGGGAGAGCAGATTGGAATACATCTCTCCCATGCGGCCCGACTGACATCCTCACAGGTCAATATCCCGCACGTCTGTAGGGGTGCTGGCTTGGTCCAGTTCGTCCTCCGACTTGGATCCATCCCCCTGCTCCTGACGAAACTGCTGCAGGTTGCTGAGCAGCACCACCTCAATCTGCTCCTGGCAGGCTTTGAGGCAATCCTGCAGGGAGAATGGTCCAGACCAGAGAGCTGTTAGCCACATCCAGAGGGCACAGAGCATTTGATGAACACACACACACACACACACACACACACACACACACACACACACGCACACTTCAAGTCTTCCATAACTCCATGCTAGTTTTCCAGTAGAAATAAAAATTAAGTAGAGGAGATGTGTTCTTGAAGTGCCAATGGAACCTCATTACACCAAGTCCATGCTTCGGCATCACCCGGGAGCTTGTTAGAAATGCAGGATTTCAGGTGATTGGTACGCACAGGACAATCTGTGATGCCCCGGGCTGAATGATGAGCCATGGGTGGGCATGCAGTCCATAGTGATCTAAGGGGCACAAGATACTTTCTCTTTGAGGAAGTTGGGAGGGGACAGAGAAAAGGGGACGCCAGCACTACTGCTCTAGGACTAGACAATCAGCACCCAAGGGTAAGAAGAGAATGGGCTGAACTGTACTGACCCTCATGTACACAGAGCAAGTGCTTAAAAGCAAAAGTTCTGTTTTTCTGCTTATTTATCATTCCCTTAACTCTCACAAAAATACAATGCAGAATGTTTACAAAACTGTGGACACTTGGACTGTCCAGCTTGGGTATAAGCAAGAATTTGCAGGATTAGTCTGATATTAGTCTATATTTGGTAGGGAAAATTCTGAGTGTGTTTGCCCCAGGAAGAGGCTTCCATTAGCTGGTTGATGTGGGATGCAACGGCAAGTCGCCGGTGTCTCTAGGGAGAGCCCACGGCTCCTACCAGCAAGCAGTGGGGGAGCTCAAGGACTTGGTAGTGGTGATGTCCAGCCTGTCCTTGGCAAGGCTGCTTTTCTGCACTCTCTTCAGCAGCACATACATTTGGGAAATATGTTCAGTTGACTCTGCCTGGCTCTTTCCACAGTTTCATCCATGCTTCCCATCCATCTGTTTCCCTGTTCAGGTTTCACTGAACACAGGTGACTCTTTGCCAAGCACAAAATGATTATCTTTATATTCCAAAGACCTAAAATAAAGTTGGAGTAAACTCCTCAGGGAACAAAGGTTCTGTTCACCCAAATTTTCCTTTCCTATCTCTCGTCCATTCCACATTTCAAACTACAGCTCTTTGTAAAAATTAAGATTAGGAACAACAGCAAACAAGCGCTAAGGACAGAGATGAAATATCACCCAGAAAGTAAGAATGAAAAAAGATAGGGGGATTATTTGCTGTCCTCCCACCATACTTGTGGGCCACAGCTAAGTTATTTAACTTCTCTAAGTTTCCCCACTTGCAAAATAAGGGTCAGGAACCGCTCACTGAGTAAAGATCAACTGGGATATGTGTGTGAAGTGCTGCATGGCAGTTAAAAAAGTGATCATTCTTAATTACAAATAATAATAGATATTCAGTACAGGAATCTGAAAGAAGTCTTTAGATTTCTTTTAAGTGAGGTATGTGTTAGCATTTGCTCAAGAGTGGGGAAGGGAGCACTGTGACTGGCTTTGGGGACTGAATGTCAAACAAGACAGACATAACCCAGCTGCAGAGGTCTCCGTGCTACCCTGAACAAGCTGAGGAGTCGTGGACTGGCAACCAAGAGACCTACTGACACCTGCCAGCTTTCCTGTGGCTTCTCCTGGTCACATCCTCTACCCTGCCTAACCTTCTCACTAGTGATTAGGAAGCCAGCAGACCGGTCCCGCCTCCCAGCTCGGACCTTCCCATGCTCCCCCTAAGGCCACACAGCAGCACTGGGGCTCCTAAGCCACATGCCACTTGTCAATAGGTCTAGGTGATGAAGGTTAAAGATATTCTGTTTCTAAGGGCACTGGCATTTTAGTAGGAGGCATCTGAAAACATTAAAGCCTCAAAATTTTTTTTTAAAAGGTAATCTAAAAGCCAAAGTTAATGTGGGGGTTAACATATAAGGCAAAACATGACATAATGAGCCAACACTAGTCTTGACTGTCCCTTAGGAAGGTCCTGCAGAGATGCAAGGGAGTCCCACTCTATTGGTTTTTTCTTCTTAAGCTGGGATGGACAGGCGTGCTCTATTTGAACACCGTCTCAAGGAGCTGACTTGTTCTTAGGGGCCGTGTGGTGGGCATAACATCCATCTTCAAACACCAGAGTCCTCATGGCGCAGCAAGACGCTCCCCCAGGTGAAGCTAGAGGAGCAGAGACTCAACAGCTGCACCTGCCCTCACTCCCCTGCCTGCCTCGCTGAGCAACGCAGGGCCACAGAATTGAAGTTAACATCATTCCCTCCTTTCTTTTTCCATGCGGAGAATAATGAATTGAATCCGGGCAGTTACCGCGTGGTGTCCCTTCCACTGTGGAGGCACCTCAGGAGCTACTAAGTGTGTGTTTAAAATTTTGTTTCTAGGAGGCAGGAGGAATGAATCAGAACACTTTCAGGCCAGAGAGAGTAATTGTGACCTCCACGGAAGACAAATCCTACCCAAAGCACAGCATGAAAGAGCTTTTGTTATCTGAAAAGGATGGCAGGATCCTCCGCTGACTCAGGGATTGTGTGCGCACGCACGCACGCACACGTATGTGTGTTATGTATATGGAGACACAACAGCTATGAACCTTTACATTAAAAAAGGAATGCCTGTCAGTTGTCAGCAATGAGATCTCTCTGGAGGGCTTCACTGGGCATAGCCGCTTGCTGAGGACACTTCCTGCTATGAAGTGGCTGTAGAAGACACTGCCTCCCAACAAGAACCCTTGTGCCTCCCAGCCAATCCTGTCTGGTTTTCCTGCCTTGGAGAACTCCATTTCGCCCCCATGGAGAGGTAATCCAGTCAACATACTGCCCACACCAGTTGTACGACCATCACAGTGTTAGCCACACCAGCATCCCTAAGGTCGATGGTCTTCCAAATAAGGAGACGGGGCTCCAGAAAGCTAAAGAATTTGATCTGGGGCTGTAGAGAATCTTCCCTTTTGAGTCGTCAGTGTTCCTACTTTTCCTGGTATTGGCCTTCTCTTCTTATTGGCCTGAGACCTTAAAGGAACATTCCTGATAAAACCCTACTGGGAGGGCTGGGATATCTGGCAGTCACTTCTCCTGGACTTTCAGAGCCGTGGGACGTCAATAAAACACATGCATCGAGTGTCACAGCTGTGTAAGTGTTAGCCACAAACACATGCACAGGATTTTCTGAATAAAATGAAGAAAGATTCCATACAAAACCCAGACTTTTTGTTTTCTTCAGTCCCCTCTGAGTTTCAATCTAAATCATTACATTACTGACTTTGGCCAGCTCTTACTCTTTGATCCTCTTACTTGAAGGGAAAATCGATGACTAAAGCAGTTACCCCAGAAATGGGGGACCCTGAATGCCATTCCCTGGTCTCTTCTAGATTTGTCCATGACAGAGCACAAAGCTCACCTCTCTGGAGTCAATCATGTCCCCCGCTTCCTGGAAAGCTCTCTGCCTCAACCTCCTATAGGTTCCAATTCTTCACAACCTGGCCATTATCAACTCAAACTTCAACTGCACAAATCTCTTGCCCTTCTCTAGTTGGGGAGCTTAAGAGCACAAGCTTAAGGGAAGCACAAGGTTTCTTGTTGGGAGGCAGTGTCTTCTACAGCTGCTTCATAGCAGGAAGTCCTCAGCAACGTCCTACTCTCTGATGGTGAAGAGAGAGATCAGCATCCTCACATCCCCTTCCTGAGACGGAGCTCGCTCCCTCCTTGGATTTGCGAGGAGCACATGAATTTCCTGAGAGCAAATGGAAGCAGCAGTGGTGGCGCTGTTACCTGCAACCAGTCTGCCAACTGCACACAGTCCCCGCGTCCCGCCCAAGGAGCTGGCCGTTCCCCAACCACAGCGCAAGACAGTGTCTGAGACTGGGGTGGGGCAGGCAGGGACCTGGAGGACCAGCGGCCCTGCCTCCCATCCAGCAGAGGTGCTTCTGCTAGGAGCTCAAGCTGAGAGGAGGAAATAGAAGGGGAGGCCAGCGGAAGAGCCTGAAGGGGAAAGCAGGCAAAGCTGCTGAGAGTGGGATGAAGTGTTTCCAAAGGGCAGAATTACATGATGACAGACACAGATAATTACAGAAGCTGAGAATTTGGGAGTCCAAAGGGCTTTTGGAGATAAAACAGCAAAATACCTTTATTTGGCTAGAACCTGATGCCTGGCTTGTCCCCCAGGTACTAGTTAAAAGCTCAGACTGGCCTTAAAAAGGCAAGCTTCCAGTTCCAGAACTCCTTTTCCTATGTGCCTCTTTTTCTTCCTAGCTCCAAGTAAAGGCACGTCAGCCCGAGAATCTCCAAGAAAGGAGGAGACCTAGCCCAAGTGGCTGCAAAAACTCATGGCACCCCCAGTGAAGAGATGCTACGTGCATGTGGAGTGCAGTGGCTCTCAGACCTCCGTTTTCTGTCAGCCTCCCAAAGCACAAGCCATTGTGTTACGATGCCCCAAATTAAGCTGATTAAAAGGAGAGCCATAATGCTCGTCTGTCAGCCTGGACAGGTGGCACTCCACAGCACTGGAGGTCGGGCAAGCCTCCAACTTCGATGATGATAGGCCCCCTCCTCGCCCATGCCCCCAGCCCCAGAGCCCTGACAGCCGTGTTTGTGATCTCCAGCTTGTTACACGGGCCCCTGACTTCCTCTGCTTGCTGGCTCCAGCTCCGTGCCCTGCACCCTCCTCTGCCTCCATGAATGGGCCGACGGAACTCCTACCATTAGCCCTCAGTGTAACTGCATCACTCCATTGTCACCACACACGCACTGCACTCAACAGGGGGACAAAGAGCTGAATGAGCCCCAGACCCGCAGCCAACTCAGGCAGAGACAACTTAGGAAACTATCTCATTCTTCCTTTCTTTACAGGCTGTTTGGCTTATTTCCTTGCATGCCAAATGAAGCCCACAGAAAAAATTAGGCAAGCGAGGGAAGCATCAGCCTCCAGTTCTACTCCCCTCCGGCCGCCAACTCCCAGCTTCCCTTCCAGCAACTCTTCACAAGGTTCTTGACCACGGAGGTCAAGTCCACAGAGGACAGTCTCAGTGAGACTGGCCTTTCGGATAAGCCATGCTGTGAGGTGTTGGTGCTTCTAGGTGAGGAAGACCAAGACACAAGACACAATGCGAGGGACCCTTGCAATAATGCAGTCCAAAGGGACACTTTCTTCACTTCACTGTGACCCTTTGCAATAGCTCCTGACAATCTGGATCCTAACTTGCCAGGATGGCCCCCAGGAAGGGATATCTCGGAACCTTCTCTGGCGATATTCAGAATGCGACACAGAGAGCTTTGACGTGACCTAGGTAGAAGAGGATCAATACAGGGACTCAAGTCTATGTCTTTCTGTTAAATATCTTCCAGTAACTTTTACTACAGCATCACAGCCCATCAGTCTCAATCCTACTTTTTCATTAGCGTATTAGTGAAACCGTGTCACGTGAAAATGAAATGACTTGCTCTAAGATAAAGTCGGGTAGTTCTTTCTGAGGACCCTGATATACAATTAACGTTAGGAAAGATAACAGCCTTTGAAAAGACCTGGAGAGACCAAAGGATCAGAAGCACACTTGAAGCCCACGTGCCCACCCTGCCCTCCGTTCCTCCCTTCCCCCTTCCCTCCCTGCCTTCAGCATCGTTCCCCAATGACTCTGCCAGGGGCCCTGGAGAAAGAGCTGAGTAAAAGCTGGGTCTTGTTCAAGAGGTTCTATAGACAGGCGGAGAGTGAGATAAACGCTGGCACGAGGCATGAGCAGAGTGCCCAGGGGACGGAAGAGGAACCCTGACTCTGCCTGGGGAAGCAGGGAAAGGTTCACAGGGAACCCGGACAGCAGATCTCTCCTCCCAACGTACCCTTGGCAACGGAAGCCCGGTAGAGGCTCCCCCAAAAGCTAGAACTGCGTCTCTGGCTGGTGTCTGTTTTTAGCAACACTTATGAGCAGAAGGAAAAAGTACTTAAAATATACCACCCTCTGAGACTTTTATTCCCTGTAAAACTGTCAGGCTTCTCACTCAGCTTTCTGTTTGGAATGAAGCATTCCGGTTTATTTTGGCAACCAGAGGGAGCAACAAAGACCAACTTTCTCAGAGCCTCATGGGTCCCTCCCATCAAAGCTTTCTGCAGCAGGTCAGGGAGCCAGAGAAGCTCGTCTGGCTGTCTCAAACCAACCGAGGGGACCCGCTTTTCCACAGTCTGATCCCTGATAATCCCCACAGAGCGAACACTGTGAGCTTGAAGAGACCACAGGTAACGTGCCTGAGGTAGGCCCAGAGCTGGGGCACTACTCCAGGGTAAGATGCTGGCTCCTCCCGATTCCCATTCAGTGCCTAGAACCAGGGGGGCAAATGCAATTCTGTGCGCTTGACTTCCCCGTGGGAGAGCTCAGTTCAAGCCTGTGGGCATTTCACGGTGTGGCCCCAGGACACTGTATGTGTGCGGATGTGTACTTGTACGTGTATATTTTATGTGACAAAATATGGATAGCATAAAAATTTACTGTCTTAATCATGCTTAAGTATGTGGTGGCATTAAGTGCGTTCAGTGTGCTGTGTTGCTCCCCATCTGCAGGACATTTTCATCAGCACAAATGCCATACCCACTCAACAATGACTCCCCCTTCCCTCTGCTCCCAAGGCCCTGGTAACCTGGAATTCACTTTCTGTCTCCATAAATTTGACTACTCTAGGAACCTCATATGAAGGGGAATTATAAAACATTTGTCTTTTTGTGTCTGGCTCGTTTTGCTTATCCTGTTTTCAAGGCCCATCCACATTGTCACATGGGTCAGAACTTCATTTCTTTTTAAGGTCAAATAACATTACTGCGTGTACATACCACGTGTTGTTGCTCCATTCCAAGGACATTGTCTATCACGCTGAGCCTGCTGGGAGGCCTGAACTTTACATTAGGCCTGGTGAGCACCTTCCTGAGTGGATTTCCTACTGCCTTTATAGTTTCTAACGTATTATTTACCATCCATTCGTTTGTGATCTGCACTTGCAAAGGATTTACACACTTCACTCATGATCCTCCATACTGTCGCTACGTTCCTTGAAGGCAGGAACCTCATCTTTTATTTTCCATGCACTCCCCACCCACCCACCCCGACTCCAACTTCTACTACCAGAGTGCCTTGGGTCCCATAGTGCCTTGCTCACATAATGCGATGGTCTGTAATGAGTGGCCCTTCAATAAATACTTCCAGAAGGGAGTGGGGAGTAAGTGCATGAACGAAATACACCATTTCTTAACTCACAAAACCGTAAACAGAGCTCAGGAAGCAAAACTCCCCTCCTTCCAAAAGCTACAGTGTCCTAAATTCTAGTTCTTACAGACTCCTGCACCGAGCTTCAGTGCGTCAGAGCTCACGGGTGGGAGGAGACTCAGCACGTGCAGCGAGGCACACGTGGGCTGCCCAGCCCAAGGCCGCACGCGCCTTCCTACTAAGAATGTTCCTAGCCAGAGAGTGAGAACAGGTAAGCTTGGAACTTAACTCACTGAGGGCTCACATTGTTATCTGGAAAAAAAAAAAAGGTATAAATTATAGATTCTGCTATGTTCATGCTTGTTTTTTAATATTAAAATGTTTAGCCCCAGGCCCACCAGTGAGGAGGTGGCATGCCCGCGCAGCTCCAGTTAACAGTGAGGATTTACAGCGATCTGAGGGGGGGTGGATGCCTTGCACCCAGTCTGACAGCTGACTTGAATGCACCAGCTACACTGTACCTGAAAAGGGCAAGGCAGTTTCTCCAGTATGAAATGAGAGCCTGGTTTGCAGTCTTGAAAAGCAAGGCATAGCCCGAGAGCCTCAGTGGCACCTCTAGAGTGACCTCTGTCCATTCAAACCAATAAGGAGTGACAATGACAGACATGGGAGAAGGCGGGACACCTGCCTTGTGGGGCAGCAGGTCTAGAAGTATTTGAAAGAGGTTACAATGCTTGAGGGTCAATCTCTTGTGCAGGACATTTTTGTCTCTGGTGGGGAGGTGGGGGGTCGAGGAAGGGCTTGTCCTAAGCTGGCCGGGAGTCCCTGTTGCAAGGCAGCCATAATAGGAGACACTCAGAAAAGGGAGGAAGTGGACCATCCCTATGCACATCAAGAGCTGTCCGAGATTTGTCTCTAGAGGATTCAAAAACCATTCTCCACCTAAATCTGCCCTGGAGGGGTCATTTCCCTCTGTATTTTGGAAACCATGTTTCAAAGCCTATGCTTTGGAGCCAGCTTTTTAAAAGCCTGTCTAAGAACTGTTTCAGAGGAGGACCCAGGTTTGCTCTTTTGCACCCCTCAACACCTCCCTGTGTCACTTTCTGGAGATGGTCATCAATGCCAAGGTGGGTGGGTGAGAAAGCCAGCAAGCAGCAGCTTTAGGCTCTTTGAGGTATAACCTTCTGCTCAGCGTCCCTGGTGGAGGCACGGGCCACAGGCCTGTCAGCCACATTTTCCTTTAACTCGACCTATTCCCACGGCACGACATTCAGAATCCCCCTGGAACACCCAGAGGGGCCATCACAAAGTTCCCCTGCATTCCTGAGCCTCGCCATGGTGACTCACAAGAGCCTCAGAGCTGACACCCTGCTCTTGAGTTGCCTTTAAACCAAAGGCCTTTTTCAAACAAAAAGATCCCAGAGCTGCAGCAAGGGTGGAGTGCAAAGTTCCCAGCCCCCCCATCAGAGCTGCCAACACCCCCACCCCCACCCCCCACCCACCTCCCAGGCCAGCTACCTCAGCCCTCTCACCTCCCTGACCTCTCAGAACCACCCCGGCTCGGACCTTCTGAGGACTGCAATTTCCTGAGGCTGAAGAGAGAGCTTCGCTTGGCCCTGCTCTGCCTCAAAACCTTTCTTCTGGGAAGGAGCTTCCAATCTGACCGCCAGAAGCATAGCCTCCCGGCCTTCCACAGAGCACGCAGCATGGGAAAATCTACACCTAATAATAGTTCCTACGATCTGTACGGCACTTCTTTTTACAGTGCTTTTTAATCCGTTACCACAGTGAAGAGAAGGGGAGTGAGAGGCAGGTGGGGTTGAGAGGTTTGTCAAAGCCAACAACACCTTTGTCATGGTGGGGAGGGGACCTCTGGTATGTGCACTCCATCCAGGACAGCAGATCCTTGCTCTGGTTGTCCCTCCTCCTCCCTGTGCCTCCCAGCCCTCGTGTGAGCAGCCACGAGAGCTCAACACTGTGGAGAGGCAGCCTGACGTGTACATATGTGGAAATGAAGCGACAATTCAGTTGATCGATTGTGAAGCCCATGCTAATGGGCTTTATGAAGGAAAATCAGTAACCAGCTTGCCCTCCCCGTTCTATGTTTGCCAAGTTCTTTTCTCTGTGTATAGCACACAGGCGTTTGAAAACTTAAGAGGAGGCCTCACCTGCTGCATTGTGTACTTCCTCAGATGCTGATCTTAGAAAAAAGAAACCAACAACAATAAAAATACCTCTGGCACGTCCCCATCAAACAAACCAGCTCTCTCCTCCCCTGAGCTGAGAAGGAGACATGGTCGTAACCGAGAAGGCGGCCGCCACCTACCACATCAGTGTTGGTGATCTTGGCCAGCAGTTCCACCAGGGCATCGCCAGTGAGTGAGCTCACTTCCTCATCCTGCTGCAGCCCACAGATGGCAGCGCCCACGCTTCCAGTTGCAATCATCGATGGTGGGTACATGGCGAACTTGAAGTCTGCGAAAACAAGAGGCAGAAGGTCAGGGCACGCACAGAAAGAGCTGGGATCCAGGTGCTCCCCAGCCTGAAGATGCTCAGAAACAGAACGGGGTGGGTCAGCCGCACAAGTGACCGCAACCCTACAGACCCAACCTCTCCTGAGACTTCCTTCCACAGGACACCCTTCCTTTATTTGCCAACCCTCAGGACATGAGGAGAGTGCACAGGAATATAGCCAAGCCCCCAAGATCAACCACTATACCCTCATCGGATGAGTAAGTTGGTTTAGATTTTATGGCCTGAAGAGTCCATTTTCTTGCATGGGGGGTGGGGGGAGTCGTTTGCTGAGAAGTGCAAATTGAGGGTAGATCTGCAGAGCCCAAACCCCCGCCACCTCCATCTCTCCAAAAGCAAATAGAGGAGCCTGGATACTCCCATTTCCTCCGAGCACTCCTCCAAAGGAGCTGGGTGGCCAAGATCACCCCTGCTCTGTCCATCGAGGGGAGGTAGTCCACACAGCAGCCATACACAGTGCACAGAGCTATTATCCTAATGCTGTGGAGGAGAAAACTGAGACTTCTGAGCATCTAAACTGCCCCTATGCCTGCCTTGTGTTGAGATGTTAAAAGAGGTTAGTTTGCTTACTCATCCTAGTAACAGTCCTGGAGTGGGGCAAATCTTGCTCAGTCTGCTTTCTCTAGTGTTAGCATCACACCAGTGTGTTTACTCTAGAAGTGGGGGTGGGAGATGTACAGGGAAGACATGGGCTGCACTTCAACTTACAGCATAAACCTTAGGTTGAACCTTCAAAAACAGTTCAAGTAGTATTTTTGCCTTCTTCCTATACAACGCCCGATTACAACAGTCCATGGAAGCTTTTTCAGCAGCGACCCCACTGCCCAGCACAAGGCAGTGATGTTCTTACAAACGCGGGACCAGACACACGCACATGCCTGCCTCCCTCCCGACCCGGCCGAATCCCGTGAATGCAGCAGGGTTGGCCATCTGATGGTCTGCCTTTCCCCCTGGCTTTCTTTCCTTAGCCCCCCTCACCACGTCTACCTCTTGAGGGACATCTATTATGATGTTCTGCCCAAAGCCTGCTGTCCACCAGCTCCTCCGGTGCCTTCTCCATCCCCATGGACGCCAACGACGCCAACCTCCCTGCCTCCTGCTCTGCTGTAGGTCTCTTCCACATGGGGTCACAGGAGTGTTTCTCTGCCCAATAACCTCATTAGCTTCCCCCTGTGACATTCATAATGCAGAGGAGGAAGCCAGCCCATGGCCCTGGGCCCACAGCGGCCTGGGTGGGAGCATCTGTCTGGGAAGGGAAGAAGGGTATCACTGGCCTCCCTTCCCTCCACTCAGGCCTCGTACCAAGAAGTACACCTCACACGTGCCTATCTTTGTCGTCCTTCTGCATGCAAAACCAACTCCTATTTACGGCAAATTAATTAACTTCTGGAAGCCAGGAGGAATATATAGGTGGTCCTGCGGAGCACTAGAGGTGCTCAGGACTATACCTTCTTCTTGTTTTGCTAGGAAAACACTGAGGGAGGGTCCTCGTGATACTGTCCTGCCCCTCAGAGTTGGGGAGCACAGTGCGCAGGAAGTCGGCTGCCTGCAGACAGCTCAGGGTAGCAGAGCCTGAGTAGAGAGAGTCCTTTCGTAGCAAGAGGAGCTGCTAGAAGCCGGATGGCCGCTGCTCCACTGCCATTCTTTATGGCAGCAGACCAGTGTCCTCTAGAGCCCAAAGCAGCTGCCCAGCCCACCTGCTTCATCAGACAGGAGGCACCCTGAGCACTAAGAAGCCAGATGCAGCCTGTGGGACCTTGAACAAGTCACTTCCCCCCTCAACCCGTGGATTCCCCCGTGTCTCTGAGACGGGTGAGGTTAAGATATGGGGCGAGGTTAAGGTCAGTCCTTTTTCTAACCTCCAGTTGCAACTCATTAATGGGTCGTGGAATTCATCAGCCAGGTGTGGGAAATATTTTTGGTGTTTAATGGAACGTCGTCGTCGTCGTCGTCGGCAGCCGTCCGTCTCGAGAGACGATGGCGTAGCTTCCTGAGAGTCTATCTGCACCGCCAAGAATGGCTGTGCAGTCCGATTCGGGAGTGACAATCCCTGCCACACTTGGTACAGGTGAAGGCAGATGGCCGTTGTTGCTGCTGTTGACGCTGCTTCCGCCTCGATCTTTTCTGGGCCGCCTCCTCGTTGCGCGCAGCCTCTGCACGTGACGTACCTTGCCTGACCGCGAGCCTCCAGGCTAGGCGGTCGTCTGCTTGAACTTCCCATGTGTTGAGATTGATGGAGCATTGTGTCATGTCCTTTTTGCAGATGTCTTTGAACCGCAGTTTTGGGCGCCCTGTCATCCTCTTGCCTTCTGCTAGCTCGCCGTAGAGGAGGTCTTTGGGGATACGGCCTGCATCCATTCTTTTGACATGGCCGAGCCACCTGAGGCGTCTCAGGTGGAGACAGAATAGGGTAAAAAGTACCAGGGGGTAGTGCATGCAGTCAGAGGAAATACCATTTTGAGAAACTTGTATCCGTTTGATGTATTCATGTGTCTCCTGAGTTGTGTTATAAAATGTATTTCTTGCTTTACCGTTTAGGTCAAAATGTCTGAAGAGCTCAGGCTATCTAATCTCCCAGGCACCTTCCAACTCTCATTTGCTTTTACCCAAGTATCTGGAATAAGAATGACTCCCAAGGAGAAAAGCAGGGAACAGACCATGGACTACAGCATGGCTTCCACCAGCCAGCAGTCACCTGGCAGATGCATTGGGACCGCCCGGAGGCCACCTCAGGGATACCTCCTGTGCTGGTGGGGGAAACCGTAGAGGGAAAAACACAAGACTGCAACATCTGAAGGGTAGTGCCCTTGATCTAGCTCTAGACAGCCAACCCCATGCTCCCCCATAAGAGGTTCTACTTCACCCATTCAGCCATTCCTGGAAACCTTAAAACTTTGGCTATGCAACTGGATTGAGAAATGTTCACAACAACCATGTAAGGAGAAGAAAACCACGCATGGGTGCTAATATCACAACCCTCTGCAAATACATACATACGTACATACATACATACGTAAGCACAGAGATGAACTAGGAGCATACATAGAAAATGTATAGACATTTTGCTACCATTAGGTTGGGGAAATAAAATTCTGTAAGTTTTCTTTTGGTATTACTTTACTCGTTAACAAGTAAAAATCTCTAAGTCTCTTGGTCAAAATTCTAAGAAGCTGTATCTTAGTGCAGAAGGCACGCTCCAAGTGAGGCTCTAACCCTGCACTCAACTGCCACCTAGGAAGGTAAGATGTCCGTGACTCCCTGAGACCCCTCCTCCTCCTGAAGCAGAGTGAGAAGCAATTAACTGGCCAGGGATCCATTCCAATTGAGTTATTACATGTTCCCTGTCCCAGGCAACATGGACGGTTCCCCCAGGATGTTAACACACAGTAATATGGTATGACACTGTGCATTCCAAATGACTATGTGTACACATAGGAACTTCTCTAAGAAAGGAGGTACTTAAGTGGATAGAAGCACTGGAGACACTTAGGAGGACTCTCCAAGGAGATGGGTGAGGACTTGGACAATAGAGCGAAGGAACTCCAAGAACGGGAAGGTGAACTGCACGGAGACTGATATCCTACAGCTGTGTGAAGATGGACAGGTTATATGACCTCTCTGAGCCTCGATTTTCTCACCTGCAAATAAGGATAATAATTATACCCACCTCACCGGGCTGTTCTGAGGATTACCTGAAATAACCCATGTAAAAAAACACAGTACCTGGCTCATGGTAAGCAACCTGCCAGCTGCCGGCATGCCATCCCTGTCATCATCACCACTGTTCTTACCACTGGAACCTCCTGTGGGATTGTGATAGGCAGTTCTGACTGCTGGAGAGTCTATTCAGCAGTGAGGAGAAAGATACCCAGCACCCCTGGACAGCAAGCTGGTGCTGAGTGAGAGCAGGCCAAGAACAAGGAGGGCTCTGTGCTACCTGGAGAAGCTAGCGCTATCACTTGTGGATATATCCTGGAAATGACCTTATCAAGCCCCAAAGACTCCTCCTGGTTTGTCAGGAGTGGGAACTGAGGCCCCACAGGGGAAGAGAAAGAGGTCATAAGCATACAATAAATGAAAGACAAACGATCACAACTCTCCTCCTCCCAGTACAGTCCACACTCATTCGGGTGTGTTCACCCAGAGCCAAGGAATAATGTCCCCACACTAGAGCCTCTGGCCTCTGGCACAACCTCCCTGCTCCTGATGAGGTGGGGGGTTGAAGGGGGCACACCTGAGGGGAACCCAGCTCTACAGTGAACACAAGCAGCTCTGATGCTCTCTGCTTGCTCGTCCATGTGGTCGCGATAGTGAAGTATAAATAACAATGAAAAATTCATCCATTTTGACACTTCCTTTTACCAGCGAATCGATTAATCTGGAGTTAAGTGACTTGTCTAATGTCTAATGCTAGGCCTGGGGTTAAGACCAAAACTTTTGGACTCTGGATCCAGTGCTCTTTAGAACTTGCCAGAAGGTGAATACTCAAGGTCACCTTCCACATCCCACTAAGGAACACAGAGTCCTCTTTTCTATCAGAAGTGGAAGAAAAGCCCAGAAGAAAGAACCCTGGAGTTCAAGGGTCAAGGAGATGGGTACTCATCCCAGCCACAGCACCAGCAAGCTGTGTGCCCCGCACAAGTTGTCTAACCACCCAAGGACACCATAGGGCCTCCTCGGGCCCACTGGGATCCTTCATCTGGGCGAGGGTGGTGAGATATGCTCTTATGTGTCAGCTTGGCATCTGCACTTCTTGTGAAGATTTCACTGAAGAAAGAGTTATGAGCTAAACAGGTTTAAAACCACGATTCCATGGCCTTGCGGGTAAATTTAGCACAGATGGTTTTGGCTCTGGTGGCCACGTCCTTGGAGTACAAGAACGACTGTTTTGCTTTTGCTCACCACTAGAGGGCGAGACACTTGTCCTGCAGCTGAAGGGCTGCAGAGAAAAAGAATGGACTCAATCAGGCATTTACTTGTCTGTCTCTCCCCCTCCTCCAACCTGCAGTCAGGTGGAAGTTTAAAAGGTCAGAACCTGGGGTGCTCATTGGCCAAGGAATGACGCTGGCAGCACACACCTCACCTGCCACCCCCAGAATAGGTTCGGCACACACTGTCCTTGTGGGGCAGGGCTGCCATGCCAAGCTAATGCCAATTTAACTCCCAAGGCCTCAGTGTGAGGAAGAGGGGAGGGAGAGGCTGGAGAAGAGGAAGCGGCCCTCTCCTCATTCATCTGACAACCAGATGGGAAGTGAGATAGCCCCCATCACACTGCCTGTTCCCACTGTCCCCACAGGGAGCACTTACAGAACCAGGACTCTGGGTTCTTCCCAGTTCAACTGGCCACTTCCCCTCAGCCCCATGACCTTTCTTTCAGCTGTGGAGGCAGCTAGAGACACACAGCTGAAAAGGTGGTTTCAATTCTTCCTTTCTGGCAACCAGAAAAGCAAACCTCTCTTTCTGGATCAGAGGCCAAGTCATCAATCCTCTCTGGGCCTCCACTCTCTTGCTATAATTGTACCGGGTGATGGAAAGTCATTAAACAACTCTTGGTAAAAGCAAGAGGGCTGGGAGTGCACATGGTTATCATTGTCATGAGGGCTCAGGCCTTGGGGAGGGAACCTGGGGAGGGGCTCTCCCGTGTGTGGCATAAATAGCCTAGCGGCAACATCTTGAGACATGGAATGTCGTGGGTAGGGAGATTAAGCATCTCTTCCCCAGCCCCCACTTCAAATTCGATGCCATTGGCTCTTCTAGACTAACTGGAATCATCTGTTGAGCATGATTTCATGCCTCAAGAAATGTCCCGCCCTGGCCTGGGGGCTCAGTCAGTTGGAGCATTGTCCCATACACCAAAAGGGTGTGGGTCCGACCCTTGGTTGGGGCATGTATGGGAGGCATGATCAATGTCATTTTCTCACATAGATGTTTCTCTATATCCCCCTTCTCCTCTCTCTAAAATCAATAAACATATCCTTTGGTGAAGATTTAAGAGAGAGAGAAACCTTCCTTTTTCACAGACCTGGGGGCTCTACCACGAGAGCTATGAGCAGGGGGATGGCTGAGGCTCCATTCCACTTCCCCAGAATCAAAGCTGTAGGAAAGGGAATACCAGAAGCTAGTACTTATGAAGGCTTAGGCCTCACACTGTTGCCTCCACTGCCCACGACAGCTCTGAGAGAACTACCAGGCAGCTGGAGACTATCTCTCTTCCAGAAGCCATTCTGAGCTGAGCAGGGAGGAAAAGGAGGGCACCTCTCTGTCTTGCCACCATCTTACCACCATTCGGCCCCAAAAAGAAGGGCTGACTTTCCGCTACCCTTTCTGCTGCCCCTTGATGCTCTCCGGCTCAGCTCTCTCTTCCCCTTTCACACACACATACGCTCTCCAGACTGCACAACCACTGCCAGCTCTTTCACAACCAGCTTTTCCCATAAACAAGCCCGCAGCCTAAGTGAGGCTACTGTCTCCTCCACACCTCTGCGGGCCTCCAGAGGAAGCAGGTGCTGCTTCTGCTCCATGACAGAAGACCCAGAATGCGGGGGGTTGGAGGGGGGGAGTGGGGGGGGGGTATGTGACATATAAGCCAACAGGCTAGAGGGGCTTGGTGTCACCTACCTGTGGTTCTCAGCGACCTTGTGCCTGCTACTTACCAGACAGTCCTAAGCTCTCCCCCATCCATCACACTCTGGCCCCAGAATGTGGAATCTTGTCTAACTAGAGGGTGTTTGCTTTAAGAAAAGCAGCCCTTGGCTTTCATACCATCCATACTACTGTGTGAACCTCCACACAGTGGGGATTCTGTATGACTCACTCATTCATACTAACCTGCAGGCAGATCATGGTAAGAGATAGGAACATTCTTTCTAGACCCAGGATACCTCTGAGAACCTCCCTCTACTCTGACCAGTCCATACCTGGGGCTTAATACTTGGCACGTGGTTTTTCACTTGGTGAGAGGTGTTCTTTCTCCTCTCCACCCCCATCCCCTGCCCAAAGCCAGCTCAAGGCTCCTGAAAGGCAATCTTCATGACTTCCTCTGCTTCCCTAGATCTCTGTCCTCAGTCCCTGAATCTCAGGCTCCCTACTCTAGCCCCAAGTTGGCAGCCACCCCAAAGATCTGGGTAAGGCCAGAAGTGGGAGATGGGATCCCCAATTTTAGAGTGGGTTTTTACAAAATCTGGGCAGCTGCCCATGCCTGGGTTATTCCACCCACCAACCCTACCCCAATCAGAGATCAGAGGAGAGAGGAAAATGGGGGGACAGAACCCAAAAGATACGTCAGTCAAGAGACAAGGTCAAAGCAGAGCTCTGGCTATCAACTGCTGGGCAGTGGGGGGAATTGAGTGTCGGTCAGGGTCAGCTGTCCTAGGGCCAGAGAGAAAAGGACTAGTTGATCCCTCTCCAGGACATTGAATCATGACATGGGAGAGTAAAGGGACAGCCAGGACTGGGAATCAAAATATCAAGTCAATGAGACCTTACTTCTAGAGCCCAGGTCAGACAGTAGAAGGGAGGAAGCAGAAGAACGGCTACCGCCTGAAAGCAGCAAGAATCCACAGGGGCTCTCGAAGAATGGCCCCCACGGCTGCAGGAAGGGCCGCTAACTCTCCCACAAAGGGGCACAGGGCGCACGCACACACGAGGCCTGGTCTGGACCTGGAAGAGAAGGACCAAAGGAGGCCAGGGAAAGGAATCCTGAGCCACGGAATCAAATGCAGGTGGCATGGAATCCGCTATTCAAGCCATCGAAGACAGAGCACAGGAGTCCCACTGGAATTGGAAGAGGGCAGCTGGAAAAGTAATCACATCCATCTCAGTTGGAACAGTGAAAATTGGAGATGCTGGTGTTTTCATAATTAGTACTGCAGCACATTGCCCTACACATTCCTTGGTTTACAAAGGAGTTCCTTGCATATTCTCTTTCCGATTTTTAATTGTCCTAAGAAAAGGCTGTAGAATCATAAATCTTACAGGCACGAAGAAGCTGAGGTCCAGAGTGGTTAAGCAGCCTGTCCAAGGCCAGCTGATGATAAGTAGCGAAGCCTGACCTTTTGACTGTGAACACCGAGACTATACACTATTACCTATTATAAGACCATCTGTACACACTCAAGGATAACACGTAACAACATATTGAAAAAGTTAACCCCCTGGAGTCCTACCTATACAAGTCACACTACTCTTGGCAAACTTGAGCAGAACTTCCCTCCCAGCAAATTCTGTCAGATCTTTACCTAATATTTCTGACTGTGAAAATATTAATTCCTGACATCTCTCCCCTGAGCAATTAAGGTCCCAGGTTCTCTCCCATGGCCACTACCGAGGAAAACAGCAGAAACTGGCCAAGGTTCAGTTTGATACAGTATCGAACCATACTGCTTCTATAGTTTATGAGGGAAATGCAAAGCAAATGGGTCAATAAGAACTATGTATCAATTGTGGGATCAACATGGTGGGTGGAAAGGTTTTCCCATGAAAAACCCATTGCTATATTAAAGCTGCAACCGAAGTCAAAACAGCAGCAGCACGTGGGGGAGGATGTCAGAACCCAGCGCTCAGAAACCAGAGTCCTTGCTGAAAGGCAACCAGGTTCACTCCCCCATGGAGCAGAGAGAACAGCCAGGAGGCAAAAAACGCCCTATAGGAAAAAGAATTCCTTTGGCCTCCCGTACACCACTTATCAGGGCAGGCGCTCTATTTATCTTGACAGTGTGCCTTTCACCTGTATTTGCCCCCACCCCCAAATTTCCTCTTGGGCTTATCTCCAAGCCATCCTTTTCCTCAAAAGATTAAAGATTTAAACACAACCAGAGAACAGTATATATAATCTTCAAAGAGCACTTTAGACATCATAAAGAATATTTTAACAGGCATTTTTTTTTCCTTACCACACCTGTCCTCATAAACCATTTATGAGTTTAGTAGAGAAGGAGAGTATGCCAGCTCACATGAAGAAAAATCAGCCCAGGAATGAAAACCTTGGACTCTATATAGACTACTCAGGACCACCCCTCCACTAATCCCCAAGCCCAGTCGGCCTCCCCTTGACCATACCCCGCCCCCCAAAGGGCTAACAGGGCTCTTCAGCCCACCCCTCCCCCCGGCCTGCTCCTACCGGTGGCACACAGAGCAATGAAGGTCTGTGCATGCTTGCGGATCAGAGGCAACTTCTCACTGGGCTGGGGCAGCCTGCGCAGGATGGGCTCGATGAAGTCATGAGGAGTGACGGCCGCCAGGTTCCACTTCAATTTCCCCAGCACCACCAGCTCCCACTCCTGGTGGGGAAGGGAGGAAAGAAGAGTATAAAACCCACGGGCTGACCTGGTGTCGTGGGGACTGGAGCGTTAGGATCCAGACAGTTTTAATGATGCTCATTAGGACGCTGCTAGATTGTAAGGCCTCCCATTTGTCAAAGTGCCCCTAAAGCTTTGAAGTTGCTGACGGCTCTTCTTATGCTTCAAATGTCAGGCTCCACTGAAAATAATGAGAGCCCAGGTAGAAGCTGCCAAGATTCTACTTTTTTTCTATTTCTTTTCCTCTCGAGTTCCCCCACCCCCACCCAACCCTGACTCCCATGCAATGCTGTTGCCCGCCCGCCCAGAAAGTCGAACCTAGAGTAAGATGCTGCCAAGGTCACTGTGGCCCTTCAAGAGTAATTTATTGTATATGTCTCCATCACGGGATTAAGTCTTTTTAATCCTCATGGAAAAACGATGCACACAGATAAAGCTCAAAATAAGGTTCCTTGGCCCAAATCCTTGGCAACCAATTAGCTTGCTTGTAGTTGGTGCCAAAAAAGTGCCATTTTTCTCTGCTGTTAAAAAGTTTTCCCTCGACACATAATGCAGAAATATTGGGACAATGATCCTCAGCCATGGAGCACCCTTTCACCTAAATGTCTCAAAGGCCTTTGCCATCGTGACTAAAGGACTGGGATGGTCATGAGCAACCCCACTGTGCACCTGGAAGTGACTCCAAGTAAGGTGAAGGTGCTTGTCCAGGGTTACAGAATCTCTCAGTGCAAATGCTGGGGGGGAACAATACAACCCTGTCTTTCTGGGGCCTTTTGCCAGTAGCCCACCTAGGAAAATGCCTTGCTTTTCTCCTTTATTGAGATACTTCTGGGGAATTGCGTCCAAAGGGGAACAAGCCAAAAAGAACACCTTTAAAATGTGTAGCTGAAGGAAAAATGAGCCTATCAATTGGTCATCTTCAGAAGCAGGAGAGGCAGAGAACCCAGCTTGCCATGTACTTTGCCCCCTCCACTGACTCCTCTTCCATTTGCTAAGGCCAGCGACCATAGCCCCAGGCCTGTTCCCCAGCACCCACTGACTGACTGGGCCTGGGCTGATTCCCTTCCTTGGGTCCAGCTTTCTCAGCTGTACAATACGAGAACTCCTCAAGACCCCAACATCTGGGATCAAGAGACGGGGGATGGAAAAGGAATATTTATTTGGAGCAATATAAATTAGCCTGGCTGGTCGTGGAAAAATTGGGGCATCCTAAAGAGCAACTCAAGTTTACCATTGTGTAGAAACAAACGAACCACATGGAAGATTGGTTTTCCCAGTCTCCCGTGAGAAAAGCAAACTGGTTGCCAATTTTAACAAATTTTTCTTTACAAACTTTAAAGTCTGCTTTGGCTTTGTACACAGTGTGGGGGTAAAACAAAATCCTTGATGGACTACTGAACAACCCATGTCTTCTGAGATGTCTTGAAATTCTAGCCCTTCCTTTCTTACTGGAGAATGTGAGTATAAACCACTCATCTTGTACCATTATTAAAGGAAGCAGATCTCCCAGGAGAAAGCACCTTTCTGGGCCTCTCGGACCAAACCAGAAGCAGCTGAAATCTGGCAGCCGTTCAAAGGTGAAGTCATTCGGGCCCCTCTACATTCTCGGCAATTCCTCCCCCACCCTTGCACATGTCTGCCACTAGGTGGCAGCACAGCCCCAGAAAGGAAGGCCTCACAAAGACCTCAGTGCTAGCAGCCAGTCAGCTCCGTGGACTTTGTGCAGGCCTTGCCAGTAAGGAGGGGGAAGGGGTTAAGAGGGGGCCCTTTTCTTAACTAGTGTAGAGAAAGGTGTGCAGACCGCTGAAGGTGGGCCGCTTTACCATTCCACAGCTGCAACATGGACGTCTTAAGTGTGAAGCTGCAGGGAAAAAGAATTAGATTGGGTGGGGGAAAGGTGTGCTGTCAGAAAACCAGTTCAAGACAGGACCCCTATGGTTGTAGAGGTCACAGCCCCACTGGAGGCAGGAACCCCTGTCTCAGGTTCCTCCAATGAGGGTCCCATTTTGACTGCTCCAAAGTCAGTGAGATGATTTTTAGTCAACAGCTAACTATGTGCAGGTATCTTGAGACTTTACGGCTACTTACGTGAGACACTACCTTTGAACTTCAAGTTGTTAGGGGACACAACACAACACATTGCCATCATGTGAACATATTCTTTCCCATGGGAAGTCGGACTATTTTCTCAGATTGAAAAAACAGTAATTAAAAATTTGGAATTTTATTAAAATGTTATCATGGTGTTCCATTTCTGCACTGCGCGTGCGCGCGCGCGCGCACACACACACACACACACACACACACACACACGCACACCCAAACTGCAAATGAATCTCACCAGTAGAAATTTCCCTGAGGATCTTATTCGCGGAGGTAGCCTCAGTATTTAGCACAGTGTCCCGAACACAGCAAAAACACCCCCCCCCCCACACACGTCTCTTATTAAGATGAATATCTCCCATAAGTGTGAACATTCCTGTGGTGGGTAATTATTCTTCATCCTAAGAATCTGTTCGGAGAACTGTGGGTAGAAACATAAGAGGCCAGGAGAGAGCAGGAATCGAGAGAGAGAAAGGGGACAGTGGTTACCAGCAGTTCCTGAGGCTTGATAGAGTTGTCGGTGTAAATGCACAACTTTTCTGCCGTCAGGGGGATGGTCTCTTTGAGCTTGGAGGCCAGGAACATGCAGACAGCACCCAGGAGTTGAAGATGGGTCTTAGGAGTCGGGACCCCAGCCAAGAAGCGGTCCAGGTAATTCATGGCCAAAGGGAAGACCTCCTCCTCACACTTCTGTTCCTCACAGACCTACAATGTGGTAAACAGTGGGAGGGAGGGAGGGAGGGTGGATAAAATAATATCAGGAAAAGAGAAAAAAATGAAAAAGCATAACCAATGGAAATTACAAAAAATATTTAATTTTTTTGTAGATGGGGGAGGGGAGCAGACACTGTGATAAGAATAAAGATGAGGACACTGCACTGGGGTAAATCTAAATAGACCATTCGTGCTGGGGTATCCCCAGAAGCCTAAAAAGAGAAAAAGGTGAATTAAAGATTCAAAACGAGGAGGGCAAAGAAAAGCTCAGCGCAGCACCACGCCGCTCCCTTTGGCTCCTCACTTCTTCGCTCAGTCTCACTCACTCACTCTCTTTTTTGGATTTCGTCATCTTTTCAAAAAATCAATAAAAATATTCTGGAGGCTCCGGGGGTCTTCTTCTTGGTCCCATACGGACCCCCAGACCCTACTCTATCATTCCCGACAATTGGAAAAAATGTCCCGGGGGGTCCCCGCGGCCCAGGCGCCGCTATCTGGGGGCTGGGTGGGGAGCGGTGGGGAGGGGAGGGAGGGGGAGGGCGGCGAGGAGGAAGCGCGCCGCGGCTGCGGCGGCTGGAGTCGGGGAAAGGGGGGACGGTTTCAAAAAATAATTAAAAATCGAGGAAATGTCCTAGGAAAGCCCTTTTGGCGTGAAAACCCCGAAGAGGATCTAGACTTTCCGAAACGGAGGTTTCAGGTGCCGGAAAGGTCTGTTTCTCGCCCCCTGGGGCTTTGGATCCCGAGGGGAAACTTGAAGGGGCGAGAGCCGCGGCGGGAGCGTCAGGCTACGGCCCACAAGGGCAGAAACGAGGGGACACGGTGACGAGCTGGGGGAAAGCCGAGGACCGGGGAGCCGCCGAAGAGGGGCCGGGGTACCCTGATCTCTCCTTTAGGGGTGCCCTGCTATCCCTCCCCCCCTACACACACCTCCTCCTCCTCCTCCCCTTCCTACCCCACCCAAATCTCCGCACCGAGGAAACTGGAAAGCCAAACTGTAAGTGACCACCGTAAAGCGGGGGCTGGGGGAGCGGGCCCTCTGAGAAGTGGCGTGGCCGCGATACTGGGGTGCGAGGGGGAGCGGGCAATGTTTTCTCGCCTTTCCAACCAGAGTTTTGCAAAGCAACATGGCGAAAACACGGCAGGTCCAGAGCCGTGCATACGTGGGCACACGGCTTACTCTCGGCAAAGGCTGGGACCAAGGGTGAAGAAGTGGTTCTTCTGAGAGCCCCCACAACACACGCTTCCTTCCACGGGGCTTCCGGGGCTCCTCACTGCCCCGTTCCTCTCTCCTTCTCCCCGCTCCCTCCCTCCCTCCCTCCCCCCCCTCCCCCCTGAAGTGCCAACGCGGAGTCGCGACCACATGCGGGGACCCGAGGCTAGGACGAATTTGCTCCTGCCTTTAGGGGGGCTGCTTTTTTTTTTTTTTTTTTTTCACTTCTGGGTCCCGATTTCATGGTCCTACTCCCTTCCTGACCGCACTGAGAGCAGCCGCGGCTCCGCAAAGGACAGGTCGGAATGGGGGTGGGAAGAAGAAACAGCCACATGCAGGCACACACGCACGGGATGCTTCCCCCGCCCCCGCCCCTGGACAGCCTCGTTTCTCCCAGATTTTCCTCCTTCCTTCCCTCCCCCTCCCCCAGTTAATCTTGCGTCCTGCAAAGAACAGAAAGCCACGCGTCTCGCCAAAGGGCGCGGGGTAACCTCGCACACAGGAGAAGGAAGGCGGGCGCGGTGGCTATCCCTCTCCCAGTTTTAGGGTCCCTACGGGGGGTGGGGGTGGGCAAGGATGCGGGCGGGCACAGACGGAGTGTCTGTCTGCAGACCTACCTCTAGCATCCAGGTGGCCACCATCCTGCGCATGTAGGGCTGGATGTCCTTCTGCACGCATTTGAAGTAGGAGCACTGGGGAAGATAGCGCTCCTCGATGGTGAGCAAGTTCTGCAAAACGCGGTCGTCCTGGAGCAGGTTGCCGTCGGGCACGGCCCTGCGGACCCGGTCCATCTCGCAGCACAGCAGCTCCATGGCCAGCGGGTGCCCACTCACTCGGTCCCCTGCTTTCTCCGGACTGGAAAAGTTTTTCGGAGGGGGGAGGGGAAATGGTTCCCCTTACCTCCTTCCTTTGGCTAATTGGGGTTTTCGGGGTAAAGTTAAGGGGCAGAGAGGGGAGCAGTGAGGAAAAGGATGGCCGGTAGGAGAGGAGAGCCGCGGGGTCTGCTGACTCTGCCTGCCCTCCCCTCCAAATAGCCTCGCTCTGCCCAGCTCGCTCTTCTCTTCTGCTCTGCGAGGCAGTGACGCAAACTGGCTGGGCAGTTCTCCTCCCTCTCGCCGCGCTCCCCTCTCTGGTTCCTCCTCCCCTTCCCTCCTCTCTTGTCCCTCCCCTCCTCCTTTCAATCTCTCCCTCCCTCGCTCTTTTCCCCTCTTGTTATTAAGGAGAACAGCAGCTGGCCCGACCTAACTTCAAACGCGGTCCTCCGCTCCCCACCCCCACCCCTCTCCCTAGCTCTCCGAGGCCCTCTCCCTCCATCCAGCCCAGCATGCCAGGGGCCCTGGTTAGGGGAACCCACAAAAAACACCGCTTCCTACTTATTCCCTTTAATTTTGCGCGCTGTGTAGATGCATCATACCAAAATACGACCCTCCAACATCGGCTTCTTCAAAACTCATCCTATTGCTCCTGCTCATGTGTTGAAGATCCAGGAATGACGGGTATTTTACTTGAAGATAGGATGGGCTCAGACAATTTAGGAAGAGCTCCCTTAAGTGAAAAATAAGGAGTGCGATTTTAGAAAATTGCAACCTCACCTACCCAGATATAAAGGTTATGTCCCTGAAATGTATGTTCCTGATCATTTCGAAGCTGTTTCCAAAGCCCAGTTAAGGGGACCAAAAATGTCCTCCCAGCATCTCCCCCCAAACCTAACCTCCCCCCCCCGCCCCCCCAACGCACACACATACACAGCGTGTGCTGCTAGGAAGGAGAGGAAGGGGAGGGTGATAGGAGAGAGGAGGCGGCTTCTCCGACGTGGTAGAATGTGACCCTGAGCAGAAACCGTCCAGTTCTTGGGGGCGCTACGGGCGCTATTGGGAGACTCAGCGAGGCGCCCAAAGACCGCAAGCCGGGGGCAGGGCTGCCAGCGGTTCCTCCGCGGCCAGCAGCCAGCGGCCACGCAGGAAAAACCCGCCTCCTCGCCCCTGCATCTGCTGACAAGCCGCCCGAGGTGTCTGCGCCGAGCATGGCCACACTGATACAGCTTTCTAGGAAATAGCTTGGGAGGGGGAGGGGAGGGGGTAGCGAGGGAGGGATTAGGTTTGGCTCCCCTTCTCTCTCCCCCAGCGCAGACACCACCCGTTCCTTTTCTGGAAGGCTCCTGACTTCCACTCCCGGTCCTTCGTCTGCATCCTTGCCGACCCCTTGGGTTCACGCTTCGCTCGCCAAGCAGGCGTTCTCCCCGGGAGCCGGACTGCGGCAGGGACGCTGGCCGCGTACTCGGCGGTGACACGTGCTAATATGCATCCTCCGGTCAAGGCTGCTTTCACAAGGGATATGGTGCCGTTTCCTCACCTCCTTCCTCTGGCCACCCCCCCACCCTGCCTTCAGTGTTTCTTCCCTTCGGGAGGAAGGGGTGTGAGGCCCGCACCCCAGTGTGTTGGCCGAGCTGGCACGTGCAGCGAGCATGACGTGGGTCGGGGCTCTGGACACACCGAGGTTCGCCGAGTGCCTCCTTCACCAAGAACGGGGGCCCGAACCGGGGTGTGGAGAGCAAGGGAGGGGGGCGCTGCTGGGTGAGCAGCTTACTCGGTCCCCTAAAAGGAGGGGGTGGTGGAATAGAAAAGGAGGGGAGGGAATAAACCAGAGGTGCTAGCGATTAAGTCAGGCCCCGGGGCCAGCCCCTAAAAGAGGGTGGGGCGGAAGGGGTGGAGGGGTGGGGATATCGCTTTAAAAGGGTGAGTAAGAGTTTGGGGCGCCGTCTCCCCTCCCTCTATTTGCATAGCCAATGGCTCTGGGACTCCTGCTACTGCGCGCTGATTGTTACCGGGCAGATTACTTTTTTTTCTTTTCTTTCTTTCTTTCTTTTTTTTTTTTTTTTTTTGTAGGACGAGTTCCCCGCTACATCAAAAGGAAGCCAAGGCAGGGCGGAGGGAGAGCGGAGACAGGCGGGCAAGGCTGGGGAGAGGCCGGGCGCCTCCGACCTTATCAATAGCTGCGGGAACTAATGTCCAATTTACTGTATAGAAAGAAAGGGGCAGGGTGGGGGAGGGGAGGGGGAAGAGGCTGGCGAGGAAAACGTCTAATTGCTGTGGAAGCCATTAGCTTTCGGGAAGAAAAAAAAAAGCTCAATGAAAAACCCAAGTTGCAAACTCAAAATGAAACACTCGGTGATGACAAACTCAAAGTGATGACACTCGGGTTAAGTACAGTGTTCCCCGGAATAGAGTTTGTCCCTAACAATCACCTATTGATTTCACTCAACTTGGACTTCCCGACTCAAGCTTTTGAGTCACTCCGGGTAAATACATTAACTGAACATTTTAAGACCCCTATAAAGGAAATACTCAAACTTAACCTCAGCCACCTTTGAATGGATCAAAGAAAGCTGCTAGGGGGGTGAGGGGCTCAGAAAGGTGTTTTAAAGTATAAATCTATCCTCGACAGGCAAGGACAGACCTTTCCAGCCTCTTGATAACAAACCAGCGCGGTCCTCTCTCCACGTGCCTGCAAGAAAAGCATCCCCAACCAAGGGTCCCCTGGAGGGGGGCGGGGAAGAGGCGGGTGGTCGTCTTCTGGACCTTGCCCGCCCGGGGGAAGAAAGCCTGGGTGGCGAACCCTCAAGTCTCTGGCCCTCTCGTCCTTTCCCTCCGCCCCTACCTCTACCCGGGTCTCGCTTTGTAAAGAAATTCCGGTGGGGAATCGGGGCGGCGGCAGAGGTGGCTGCGAAGGGGAGGGGGGCGGACGGACTCCCCCTTCTTAGTTCACCGAGACCCGCGAGTCCCGAAGCTTCCCTCGTGGCAGGCTCGCCTTTGCAAGTTCCCCCATTCACTTCCCCTTCCTATTGCGGACTGCTCCTGAACATCCACTTCGAAACGAATCAGTCCCCAGCCGGGTTTCGGTCTCCAACACGTGGGGTGGGGCGCGAGAGGGTGCGGAGGTTGGCGAGAACGTCTCCAGGAGGCTTGGACTGGAAACCGAGTATTCCCTTTTGGTCGCAATTCCGACCATGTGCGAAAACCTTAATTTTGCTGCGTAAAAAGCACTCCACCTAGCACGCAGGGGGGGATGCACGTTGCCTCCTGGGCGAAGTGCGCGTTTTCTTTTGAGTGTACACTTAGGTTTAGAGAAAAACCAAGGGCCTGTGCTGTGGAAACTGGGTACTGGAGTGGGGAGGCATAGGGAGGAAAAAGAAAGAAAGAAAAAAAGAATGTTGGTTCTCCATTATCCCTTTTTCACCTCTCAAGGGGGAAAAAAAAATCCTGTCCTTTATAGGATCAATGATAAACTTGAATGAACGCAAGTTTTATTGGACTTACATTCCCTTTCTTGCCAGTTCCCCACTCCTTACTTCGCGTTTTGGAGTTTCAGTTGGAAAGTGTACAAAACCCTGTAGGTGCAGGGTGCAGCCGGGTGTTGCGTCTTTATAGGCACATTTCTGCAGGAACTTGCAATGTTGTGCACCTACCCTCCCAGGCTCACCTGCGGATGCCGACCAGCCGCGGTGATTCCGCGGTCGCCGCCAAGATTCAGACTGGCGGGAGTTCGAGCCCCGCTGCCTCCGCGTCCGGCCTCTCAGGCCAAGATGGGGGCGGGGAGTGAGTTCAGGCTCAGGAATGAGGGCCACCGCCCTCCTCTACCTACCCCGAAGAGTAGAACTGTGTATGGGTTTCTCCTTCGAGGGAAGGGTGGTCAGACCACCAAAACCGAAAACCCGACGGTTACGTAAGAGTACATGGCGATGGATACCAGTCCCGGCTCCAGGGTCCCGGAACACTGGGAAGGAACAGCAGGGAGTACAGAAAGAGGATGGGGGGAGGGGGGCAGGAGGCGCAATAGGAAGGGAGTAAGAGCAAACTAGAAAAATGTGCCAAAGGAGAAGAGCGACATGTCGGCAACTGGAGAGCACAGTGGAAGGTGGGTGGGTAAGAACAAGCCGACGAGGATCTCCCCGAAGCCGGGGCAACGCGATTCCAAGTGTGCATAAGCGTCAGGCGGCCCTCTCCCCGCTGCCCCCCGCCCGCCACGTCCCCAGGGCTCTGGGGATCCGGGGTGGGGCGGGGGGCATTCGGCCCGGTCTGCGCCCTCGCGGCGCGCCGCAGCTTGGACCAGGGCTGCGTGCCTGGGGCAGCAGATGCGATAGGCGTGGGTCAGGAAGAACTGCGCCTGCCGTCTGTTCACCCACCTAGCATCTTTCTCCCCACCCTTGGAAAAAAAATAAAAAGTAAAAAGACCCGAACTTCCCCCTCTTCCTGTCTGATTCAGATGTAGGACACGCCTCACGCGGCCGAAAATAGCTCTGGAAATGCGTTCGCTTTATAAAAGTGAATTTCCCGGCAAGATTTGGGGCGGGGGGCGTCTGGCTCGCGGCGTCGGCGCGGCCCTGCCTCCCGGAGGAACAGGAACGGGCCTTCCCGGGGGCCAGCCCTCCCTCAGGCGCCCGGGGAGGGGGCCTCCGGGCGGCGGAATCGCGCCTCCGCTCCGGGAGCCACCACGCGGCTTTTTCGCGGAATTTTGACGTCACCCACACGTGGGGGAAGGGGCTGGGAGAGCGAGAGGAAGCGGCGGGGGCGGGGGGCCGGCGGGCGGGGAGCGGCGCGGGGCGGCGGCTGCGTGTCCGGGTCCGCGGTGGGCGCACCAGCCCCGCGCCCCGCAGGGTGGCCGGTCCCGCCGACTCGCGGGCCGCGGGCGTCTGGGCCGGTTTGGCCGCGAGCCGCAGGGGCCGCCCTCCCCCAGCGCCGCCCCGCCCCCTTCCATCCTCCACCCCCACAGAGTTTGTTTGTTTGTTCATTTGGTCATTTATCATTTTTTACTTTGAAATCGGGAGCAGCTCTTGACTCCAGAAAAGGCTTGTTTCTCTGGCTTGGGGTCTAGTTCCGCTCGAGAGCGGCATCGGCCTGAATATCGCGATTGCTGGTCGCGCCCCCGCGCCCCTGAGCTTCCCACCTTCTCTCGGGGGACGGGGACGGGGACAGAATGTGTGTTTCCGTCCCTCGGCTCGTGAGTTCTGCGCTGACTTTTACACCATGAGTGTCTCACGCGCGACCAATTCCTCCCTGCTCCCCGTCCCATTCATTAGTTAAATACCAGCTGAGTTGGTTGATACTAGGATAATTACGTGAAAGATCTATCTTCCGAGGAGGGACGTGAGCAAAATTAGACCAATTTTGCTGTGTTAGGAGCAAATTCGTCTACACGCATGCTTGCCAAAAGAGTTCCACAAATACATAGATGGGCAAAAATGCAGGGGGGTTCCCTTTCCTATTGCTGGATACCCATGTAGTTGGTCCCCGTACTCATGGAGAACCTTCTAGACTGCAAGAACTGAAAACTGCAACTGTAGAGTGAGCCCACGCACCTTCATTTCCCCTAAACTTGGGCAAAATTTTTAATCTTTCAATCTAGGGGGAGATATCTGAAATATGTCATTTTTAAACTCACAGTGGCAATTCTGAGATTATTCTGAAGTTTACAAAGGGCTTCAGCCGGAATGTTTGGGAGAAAAATAGTGAATTGTGAACTGGCTTTTACCTCACCAGGTAAAGAAATTGTGGCAGGAATCAGATGCAGAAAGCTAGAGGCTTCTTTGAAAATGTGGATTTGAGTTGGAATTATTTGTTTCAAATGTAAAGGAGAAACTTTCTGTTAGAATCAGATTTCAAGTGTGGAAATATTTCTTTTATAAAATTACAGAGTTTGGTTATGAGCAGTACTTTCTTCCTTCGTTTTAGCACAGTCGCTCTATTTTTTAACCTATTATTTATTTCTTTTTCGTTTAAAGATTGCTGATCTGACCCAAGTAACTTTGTTTTGTTTCTTCTGAAAAAAAAAGAGTTAAAGTTAATAAAAATGCCTATGCTTGCTGTGGATGCTCAGTGTGAATGAACTGTATTTGAATGCTTGCTTTTTGGTGCCCGATTTGATGGACACTTGGTTTATGTGTACAAAGGTAGAAAAACAGGATAACTTATTGAAGAGAAAAGAGCAGGAACCAAAGGAAGTATTTGAAAATCCAAAAAGACAAATGTCCTTTAAATTTTCTCCTGCTTAATTTCAGACATTTAAGTCGTGGGAAGTCAGGTTAGGACTTTGTAGATCTAAATTCTTAGTAAAATGTCAAGACTACCCCCATCGGAATTTTTTTTTTTTTGAGCAGTAGTCATTTTTAATTGTTTTCTAAACACTTTAATTTTGTCAAAGCTCAAACATTCATTCCCCCTTAAAATGTCCACTTTCTTAGTATGATTGACTCTTCTTTCAATTTCGCGGTTTTATTCAGCTGTATAAAAGTTACAACTAAAATGAAGAAATACAAAATATTTGTGATAAATATTCCTTATTGCATATTGTATTTTTCTATCTCTAAACACAAGGACTGCCAGTAGCTGTTAGTATAGTTTGTATCATAATTCTACAACATGCTGAATTCATGTTCTCCGAACTTTAAAAAACTAATTAACAAAAACTGGAGAAATAGTTTTCTTGTTGAGGCTTTTTTTCCCCTGGTGGTAAATATCAGGAGGCAGATTGAAAATTTTTATCAAATTATTTTCTTGGTGGTCTTTTATTGGCATTAAAAGGAATGAGTTTTGAAATGTGAAACAGGTTGTTTTAAAAGTTTTATAATCTTCAAAATGTGCACCTCTGGAGAGGTATTTCTTTCTGTTTTAGGATTTACCTGAAAGCAGGCAGTTTGTATAAGTATGCTAGACAATCCAAACTAGGTTGGATTTAGGCTCCTAGGAAGAATGCATTTTCCTCTTTGCTCAGCCTGAAGTAAGGGCATCTGCTCTTAAATGAACTTGAAACAAAGTGTGTGCCTATGCATGATGTAAATAACTTTAAAAAGCACAAATCCAAAGCTGAGGGGTTTATGTGGAAGGTGAAATTAGAGCAAAAATTCTAATTTATTTCTACTGTTAGCCATCTCATATCACACTTTTATTGTGGTCCCATCAGCTGTAAACCAAATAATTCTTTCTTAGTGATGGATAGAGGTAAGTTCCTTCAAGCCCTATTTAATGATGATGATGATGATGATGATCATTCTCTTTCTCTTCTTTTTTCAGTGGATGCATACGTGAGCCTTCACTTTATTTTTCTTTAAAAATTGTCATCAAATTGTTAAGAAATTATGGATTCTAAAGTCAGGTTTTTGTTCTGGGAAATAACATCAAAAGCACTTTGCACCTTTGAAAATAAAAAGTCACGAAAATTTAACATACCTATTGCTTAGGTGAAGAAAAAACACACAGGATTAAAAAAGAACAAAAAGCCTTCTTTGCCTAATTGACAAATTCTTTCCTTCATCGTGCCCACATATGTTTCCGTTTTTGAGAGCAACTAGTTCATCAAGCAAATGCAAACCCAGGACCCAAACCCCCTCCTGGTGTCAAGGAAAATGTCTGAAGCAAATGGTTTGGGTTAGTTTACGTAAGGTTTCAGGTGAAATGTCTTACATCTGGCATCCCATGGACACCAATTTTTGCAGGATCGTGAAACATTATTTTAAAAAAATATTGTGAGAGAGCAGAGTCTAGATCATAGGTTAGGTGTGTGGAGGCCATTTTGTGTGAGGATCATTTTGAAATCATTTAAATTTAGTAAATTTAGTTGCATCAAGGAGCAGCATGAGAGATCGCTATTGTATGATTCCAATTAACTGGTAAATAGCATGTTTTTCTACCCCCTACTTCTGAAGATGTATTCTTCTAATGTTTCTCTTTTTAAATAAAATGGTATATCTAATGTAAAATTTCCCTAACAGAATATGGAATAAGGCTTAAATTTACTTGCCTTTGTACAAGAAAAGTTCATAAAATTACTCTTTATAGTGTAATTACCAGCAATTTTATGTCATCTAGCAAATGATTTAAATCAGTCGGTAATGGAACTCCAGTGAAATTTGCTCCACTTGGGATGAAAACCATACTTACCTTAAGAAATCAAAGTCTAACTTTTCGTTTAGATATGTAAGACTTTATCTAGGCTACCTGTAAGTTTTGCTGAGTGGATGGAAATCTTTTAGATTTAGGAAAGTCTTATTCTCTACCATGGATTAGATACAGTCATGTTTGGAAACAAGAGAATAGACTGTAGAATCTCATGACATTTTGGCCAGTCATAGAATATGTCTCTGTGTCTGGGAGCCTGAGGCTGAAATTCTATACAGTATTCATCAAGGTTATTCAGGCTGAGCGATCACATATGTGTTAAACTGATAACATCACAGGTCTGTGCATAGATACATCAGAGCATGCCAGGGGCATGCTTCAGATTTGTAAGGTAGAATTTAAGTGGTTTTAATGGAGAAGTCAAATGCAGTACACTGAAATTTCTGTGCTTTGGAAATGCCTTTGGTTTTTGTTATTTATTCATTCATTTATTTGATAAAACTGAATGCTTAACATGTGGCAAACAGTATGCTAGGCATTGGGTATGTAGTGGGCACATAGCTAGATACTCAATGAATATTTTTAAAAGCAGGCAGGAAGGAAAAGAGTTGAATACTACAATCCCTGTCCCTGAGAAGCACATTCTTTAGTGCTTAAATATGGGAAAGAATTATATCCCATAAGCGAATGCTTTAAAAAATAAAACCAGAGACCAAAGGGTATAGAACGAAATGCCATGTTTTACCCATGTTACACAACCTACTTTATACTGGGGACATGAATATTTGCCTTCCCTTTAAAACTAGTCTGATCAAATAATTATTACTCGCTCTACATAGTATTTTTATTATGTTCTTAAATTATGCCCTTTATTTGTTTATAATCTATTGGAACTATCAGTTGGTTGAATGTCTGGGTCACATGTTTGGGGTTTGTTATTAGTCCTTTTAAAGTAGCCAAAGATAGAGCAGCTTTCTTCGTCCACCATTCTGAGAGCATTCCTTTCTTTGAGTAGCTGTATTTCCCAAAGCATCTGTTTCTTGTCTGAACAAACCCACCCTGAATCTGACAGGGTATTGATTAGTGTTTCACTACTTTGGTTAGGGAAGTTGATGTCAGAGTAGCTCATTTACTTGTCCTGGGTCACCCAGACATTGGCAGAGCAGAATATAGACCACTGATTATTAGTCTGGACGTCTCCTGAAATTGGTGCAGAAAATACTGTCCTTGTCATTGACACCACATCGGCAAAATAAATGGTAATAGGCTAGAAGTCAGAATACTTGCATTCTGGTTCCTACCCTACCACCAACCAGCACTGCGGCCGGTGGGTAGCTTAAATGTTTTTATGTCTGAAGTTCCTCATCTATGCAGTTTAGCTTGCTGTAGTAATTTATGACATTAACTTCCCTTTCAGCTCTAGATTTCTAAAGTCCCAAATGGCTTTATCAATATCATCATAAAAATAGAAATCATACCGTATAGCATCTTTTATATATTTTGTGTTTTACATAACAATTCTTAAATTGTGGATTTAGGTATATTCTCACTCCCTAGGTATCTGGGAGATAATAGCTCATCACAGGTTGCAACCATTTAAATTCAGTTTGTTCTATAGGTGGACATGATGCATGTTGTCAGATGAGGGAGAACAATTTTCCTTATCCTAAATCAATAGAATAAGATGGCAGTTTTCAAAATTATATGGAATGTAAGCATATATGGGATATATCATTGTTCCAGGATGTTTAACTTAATCCCAGCACATAAATGAAACTAACCTAATGCCTATTCCTGCAACTCAAACACAGCCTTCATTGCAGCACATATAGACATTCAGTTTTGAATGAACCCTAATTTGCAGATCCTTCTTTAGGTAACTGACAGCTTAGAGCCTTGTGGGACTCGTTTAATGAGGCTCATTTTAAGCTATATGGAAATCATGGAGCATCAAGTGGCTCTTTTGGTGAAAACGAAGTAAAGCAAATTTCCTAGAGTTGCAACTTTAGACAAGACTTGCTTTCTGGCATGTTCTAGTAACCAGGGACAATAAAGCTTTCTGCTGTGCCCACTATTCTTCCCCACTTTTCATCACTTTGAATGTGTGAGAAACTTCTTGCATCAGGGTCCTTTGTATGCCAATAAAACCCACTTAGATATAAATTATTTACTTTACAAATTTATGTGTTTATAGACATGTTTCCTTCTTAAGGTGTGGCTACTGAAAAAAAGAAACTTGTAGTAATTAATAAACAGTTACATTTGGGATAGGTTCTGGATACTGTTCTATATAATGTTTTGAAAAGTATGGCATATGGTGTCATGGAGACAGCACTGAAATTAGGGTCAGGGGAAGTGGGTTCTAGTCCCTGCTATGCCACAAGCTGTGCAACTGGGGGCAAGATCTGTATGAGAATACAACATTTTAGGCTTGTAAAGGAAAAGAATCCCATCGGTCTCCCAATCCACAGCCATGTTTATCACAGAGGAACCCTTTAGAACATCCCTAAAGGTGATGTCTTTGCTCAAATATTTCTACTGATAAAGAACTTGTGCCTTATGAGGTAACCTCATTGTCTGTCAATCCTAAATTGATATGTTGCATTCTTAGGCTGAACAGGATGCTTTATCTGAATCTAAACTTAGCAACACTGGTGTCTACTTACTATTGGTGGGCCTTGAGCAGAGTCCTTTGCCTTAGACAATCTTCCAAAGAACCATGTGCCATTAGGATCCTAGAGGACAGAAAGGTTAAATAACTTACTAAAGGTCACTCAGCTAGTTAAGGGCCCCAAGTTTCCTGCTTCCTGGCAATTTCTTCCCAGAAACGCTGTCTCTGGCCACTGAAACAAGGCACAATTAGCCATCTCCCTCATTTATGCTGACAATTGGTCGGTTATTTGAGGATGCATCCCCTTAACCATTCTCCCCCAGGCTAGACAACCCTTTCTCATCAGCCATTCAGTCAGACACTAGCCCGTCACTAGTAGGCCACCCTCCTCTGGATCCTGAATAGTTCACTGATATCGCCTTAAAGTGCTGTCCTTTTTAATGTGAGGCTAATGAGAAACAACTTGAAGCAACTTACGAAACCTTCCGACAATCAAGGTGGTTACAGCAAGACACACTGGGCCCCTGGACACTCCCTCACTCCATTTTCCTGGAGCATGCATCTCCCAGTACCATTGAGGACTTACCTGTCTAGACAGGGAATATAAAATGGTTATCTCATCTTCTGGAGGCTGCTTTTTTAAATAAACCCCCAAACTGTACCCCACATTCTCTCATCTATATACTGGGTGAATTAAACTGTGGATGATCTTACCTTGTCTGTGTTCTTTGGCCCTGAGGAACAAAACCAGTGTCTCTGCTAAAACTTAGAAGGGGGCATATTTCTGTTTATGTCCTGAGCTTTCCCTGCAATCCATCCCCCGTGGCAAGAGTTACCTTCAGTGATAAAATAAAGGACCAGGTAACTCAATAGGGATGCTGTGAAGGGATGGATGAGTCAATATTTTTCTTTGACCATTGCTTTCCTCATCTGTAAGATGGGAATAATATCTACCTATTAGAGTGGTTGTGAGAAGTAAAAATTTGTAGTGTACTTAGCATATTGTCCTAGCATACAGCAGGCCCTTAAAGAAAGTTAAGTGTGGTTTATTGTTATTATTAAACTGTTGTGTTCTCTCAGCTCTAGGAGTTTATGGAATTATTAATGCGTTTTATATATTCTATGAAACTGTCAACATTTCTGTACCAGATCTCAGTTCTGGGATGTCTCCCTCTGTTTACCACCACCATGGGTCTGTGACTCAGAGGCTGCTTCCACCATGGTTTAATCTCAAACCAGTCCATCCTAAAGTCCAGATTACCTTGTCCTCAGACAAGGGAATAAGAGAAAGTGCGAGGAGAAGGGAAAGGGGAAAACCCATTCACACAATCCCAGAAATAGAAGAAATCTTACACATTGAATCCATTGGTAACCAAAGTGGGGTAGTTGGCACCTGGAGGACTATTTTGTATTTTAATAGTTTGAGGTTTATTTTAATGAGTAGTAGGGAAAAAAATGCAACATATCAAACTATAATTTTACAAATATTATAATGGTATTTAAGTTTTCAAAAGGCATTGATTTTTTTAAAATTTAGTAAGTTGACGAAGTGCTAGATAGACATAGTTTCTAAAAATCAGGAAGGGTGTATGTAAATAACGAACATTTGGGAAATAAGCTCCAATTCTTCCTTAGAAAAACTAGGAGACAAACACGTGCACCCACAACCACACAGCCTGGCAGTGGTGGTGTGAAAAAGAAAGCAGTGCACTTCAGTCCTGAAACTAAAGAAACGGAGTCTTGACACGGATTCTTTTCATTTAAACTGTATCATTACAACTTCTCCATTCTTCTTGTTTCTTCTGTCAATATTAAGTTCTATTTCACTAATGCGTTCTGTTCTCTGAATAGCCTTAGAAACTTCTAACTACTCATTTCTGTTTTAATGACTTTCCCACTTTGGATTTTTGAACTGGTGCCTTGCTTTTTATCGGGCTACCATGGCCTGTGACTTGTCTCTCCAAGTAAGTTTTCCTTTGGCTCCATCACCTTTTCAAATGTCTGTGCCTTTTTAAAGGCAGAGAAATGTCCTTAGTTGACTCTAGCAGTTCTCTGAAAAAGCTCCATTCTCTGGGCTTGTCATTGTTTGATCTGACTCAGAGCGTGCTCTCTGAGAACAGCCCCATCTCCAGCAGGTTTGTCCAAAAACACACAGTGGCAATTGCTTAATATTTCTACCACCTAGATGGCGACACTCATTGCAGTAAACAAGAGCCTCTCTCTCTTTTTTTTTAAGTATATTTTATTGATTATGTTGTTACAGTAGTTCCAATTTTTTTCCCCTTTGTTCCCCTCTGCCCAGTACCCCCCTTAGTTCATGTCCATGGGTCGTGTATGTAAGTTCTTTGGTTTCACCCTTTCCTATATTATTCTTAACTTCCCCCTGTCTATTTTGTACCAACCAATTATGTTTCTTAATCCCTGCACCATTTCCCCATTTCTTCCCCTCCCCACTCCCAGCTGATAACCCTGCAGATGATCCCCATACCTATGATTCTGTTCCTATTCTGGTTTGCCTAATTGGATTTTGTTTTTATTTTTTAGATTCAGTTGTTGATAGTTGTGAGTTTGTTGTCATTTTAGTGTTCATAGTGTAGATCTTCTTTTTCTTACCCTTTGACATTTCATATAATAATGGCTTGGTGATGATGAACTTCTTTAGCTTTACCTTGTCTGGGAAGCACTTCATCTGCCCTTCCATTCCAAGTGATAGCCTTGCTGGATAGAGTAATCCTGGTTGCAGGTTGCCTTTCATCACATTGAATACTGCTTGCTAGTCTCTTCCTGCCTGCGAAGTGTCCTCTGAGAAATCAGCTGATAGTCCTATACGCTCCCCTGTAGGCAACTCTCCGCCTCTCTCTTGCTGTCCCCAGGACTCTGTCTTTATCTTTCACCTTTGGCATCTCAATCATGATGCATTCTGGTGTGGTCCCCTCTGGGTCCAGCTCACCCGGGACCCTCCGTGCTTCCCAGACCTGTATGTCCATCTCCTTCACAAAATTTGGGAAGTTTTCCTCATTTCTTTCAATTCTTGCTTTCTCATTCTGCACTGGTTGACTGTTTTTTTCATCCTTATGTTCCAAATCATTGATCTGAACCCCGGTTTCCTTCCCTTCACCATTGGTTTTGTGTGGATTTTCCTTCGTTTCACTTAGCATAGCTTTCACTTCTTCTCTTATGCGTTTGCTGTATTTAAGCATATTCGTCAAGCCTGTGAGCATGTTAATCACCAGTGTTTTGAATTCTGCATCTGTTAGGTTGTCTATCTCCTCATCTGTTAGGTTGGCTCTCTCCTTGTCGCTTAGTTCTCCTACTGGAACCTTGATTTATTCCCCCTATTGGGCCTTACTTCTCTGTCTCCTCATCTTGACAGGCTCCTGTGTTTGTTTGCCTCTGTGTCTTAGGCAGGGCTGTCACTCCTGTTATGTTGTAAGGGGTGGAGCCTTAGGAATTCATCAGTACAGGGCAACCTGTTTCACTACGTTGTGGTCCTCTATGTGGGGGAGGGGTCTGAGAGGAAACAATGCCGCTTGCCCAGCACTCGCCCCTTTTCCAGGCACTTCTCCCACTTCCGTATGGGACTGGCCCCTCTAGCTGTTGCCCTGGCCATTGTTCCCAGAGTGGGTGGGTCTGTGGATGTTCTAGCACCATAGGGGCCCTTTAAACAAGCAGACTCTGCTGAGACCGGCAGTTTCTGCCTCCACCCCAACCCCAACTGTTTTGCACAGTCACAAGCAATGAGGCTTGATTTTCTCTGGTGCTGGGACCATGAGTTGCGCCCTCTGGTGAGGAGCTGGGAACACTCCCCAGGTGTCCCTCCTGACTTTTTAAAATGTGTGACTGTGCTTTCTGCCAGCCTGTCACTGCTGGCGCTGCTGCCACCACCACACCTCATCCTCTCTGCCCCGGCTCCACCCCTCCTGCCTGTCTGATGAGTATTTCTTCTTTATATCTTTGTTTGCTGAGCTTCCATGCAGTTTTATTTTCTGGAACTTCTGACTGTCTCTAGTTTTGAGGTAGTTGTATTCCTTCTTGGTTGTGGAGGGAGATGCAGCGTGTCTGTCTATGTCTCCATCTTGGCTGGAAGTCCTTCTCTTTTTTTTTTTTTTTAAGTACATTTTATTGATTATGCTGTTATAGTTGTCCCAATTTCTTTTTTCCCTTAGCCAGCTTCTTTTTCTTATATAAGTCCCTTTAACATTTCATATAATAATGGCTTAGTGATGATGAACTCCTTTAGCTTTACCATGTCTGAGAAGCACTTTATCTGCCTTTTCATTCTAAATGATAGCTTTGCTGTATAGAGGAATCTTGGTTGTAGGTCCTTGATTTTTATCCCTTTTGAATACTTCTCACCAGTCCCTTCTTGCCTGCAAAGTTTCTTTTGAGAACTCAGCTGACAGTCTTATGGGAACTCCTTTGTAGGTAACTCTCTTCTTTTCTCTTGCTGCTTTTAAGATTCTCTCTTTATCTTGAACCTTTGGCATTTTAATTATGATGTGTTTTTTGGTGTGGTCCTCTTTGGGTATAGCTTGTTTGGGACTCTTTATGCTTCCTGGGCTTGTTTGTCTATTTTCCTCACCAAATTTGGGGAGTTTTCCTTCCTTATTTTTGCACATAAATTTTCAATTCCTTGCTCTTCCTCTTCTCCTGGCACACCTATGATTCGGATGTTGGTACATTTAAAGTTGTCCCAGAGGATCCTAATCCTATCCTTGTTCTTTTTCAATTTTTGTTTCTTCATTCTGTACTGGTTGACTGTTTGTTTCTTCCTTATGTTCCAAATTTGATTTAAACCCTAGTTTCCTTCCTTTCACCATTGGTTTTGTGTGGATTTTCCTTCGTTTCACTTAGCCTAGCCTTCACTTCTTCTCTTATGTGTTTGCCATACTCAAGCATATCTATCAAATCTGTGAGCATCTTTATCACCGGTGTTTTGAACTCTTCATCTGTTAGGTTGGCTATCTTCTTGTCACTTAGTTCTCTCACTGGAACCTCCCTCTTTTGGGCCATACTTCTTTGCCTCCTCAACTTGACAGGCTCCTGTGTTTGCCTCTATGTCTTAGGTAGAGCTGTTGCACCTGCTACGTTGTAAGGGGTAGAGCCTTAGGTATTCATCCGTGCAGAGTGACCTGTCTCACCACGTTTTGGCCCTTTATGTGGGGGAGGGGTCTGAGAGGGAACAATGTTACTTGCTCAGCACTCGCCCCCTTTCCAGGCATTTTACCCGCTCCTCGAATTGGACTGGCATCCCTCTAGCTGTTGTTCCTGGTTGTGGTTCCCAGAGTGGGTGGGTTTGCAGATGTTCTAGGACCATGTGGGCCCTCTAAACAAACAGACGCTGCTGAGAGAAGCAATGAGGCTTTATTTTCCCCAGCGCTGGAACTGTGAGCTGTGTGGTCTGGTCTGGGGCTGGGGTTGCTCCCCAGGTGTCCCTTCCAGCTTTTATAATGTGACTGTGCTTTCTGCTGGCCAACCACAGCCACTGTTGCCACTGCCACTGCCTCTGCACCACATTCTCTGCCCCAGCTCTGCCCCTCCTACCTGTTGGAATGAGTATCTCTTCTTTATACCTTTGTTTGTTGGACTTATATGTAGCTCAATTTTCTGGAATTTCTAGTTGTCTCCAGTTTTGAGGTAGTTGTATTCCTTCTTAGCTGTGGAGGGAGACCAGCATGTCTACCTACGCCTTCAGCTTGGCTGGGAGTCCAACAAGAGGTTGTCTTAAAAAATTAAAATGAAATACTTGGAAATGTGCTATCCATAAGGGCTTTGAAAAGCTCTGATATGTTCCTGGGAAATGTAGAGGGCCACCTGCATGTGCCCAGAAAAGACCTGAGAAAGCTCTAATTACTCACCACCAGCTGACCTTGAGCCTCTGTGAAAGCAGAAAGTGATAGTTAAGGTAGAGTTGTAAACTGCCTGTCAGATTGCTGAAGGCACAAACACACAGTCCCTTGCAAAGGCTAGAATATGTACTGGTTGAAGCACTTAAAGACATCTCTGTCTAATGATTAGCTGGCTATAAAACAAACTTCACAGAGACTTCAGTGGTTGCACATGACCAAGCATACAGACTTTATGGAATTAGTCCAGTAAAGTCATTAAATAAACAAACAGTAGCATCAACAACAACTACAGGAACAATTAACCCAGAAGTGTGAAGAGAATCTGATTTGCAGAGTTAGTACCTTATATAATTTAAGATGTCTTGTTTTCAATAAAACATCATGAGGCACACAGAGAATCAGGAAAGGATGTCCTATACATAGGGGAAAAAGCAATTAGTAGAATTCATCCCTGAAGCAGCCCAGATATTGCCCTTATTAAACAAAGACTTTAAATTAGTTATTTCAAATATAAAGATGTTCAAAACACTAAAAGAGGCATCTCTAAAGAATTAAAGTATAAGAAATAGAAAATGTCAACCGAGACAAATTACTAAAAAAAAAAAAAAAAGAAACCCAAAATATAAATTCTGGAGTAGAAAAGAATAATATAAGTGAATGGAAAAATTCACTAAGGAGTCTCAATCGAAGATTTGAACTAGCAGGAGAAAGAATTAGCTTACTTAAAGATAAATCAATTAAGATTATTCAGTCTGAGGAACAAAAACGAAAAAGAATGAAGAAAAATGAGCAGTCTGAAAGACCTGTGGGTACCATCAAGAATACCAACATATGCATAATTGGAGTTACAGAAGGAAAAAAGAGAGAGCAAAAGGCAGGAAGAATATTTGAAGAAATAATGGCTGAAAACTTCCTAAGTTTATTTTAGGATATTAAACATGCAAAAAGCTCAACAAACTCTTAAGCAGAATAAAGTCAAAGATAGTCATATACATACATTATCGTCACACTTTCAGAAGAGAGAATCTTAAAAATAGGAAGGAAAAACTCACCTCATCATATACAAGTGGACTTCAATAAATTTATTAACTGACATCAGAAACTATGGAGGCCAGAAGGCAGTGGGATGACATCTTCAAAGTGCTGAAAGAAAATGACTGTCAACCAAGAATTCTATGTCTGCCAGAATTATCTTTCAAAAATGAAGGCATGCCCTGACCAGATGGTTCAGTAGTTTAGAGTATTGTCCAATACACCAAAAGGTTGTGGGTTTGATTCCCGGTCAGGGCACATACCCGGGTTGTGGGTTCAGTCCCCGGTTGGGGTGCTTATGGGATGCAACTGATCAATGTTTCTGTCTCATAGCGATGTTTCTTTCCCTCCACCCTCTTCCTCTTTCTAAAAATCAACAAAAACATATCCTCAATTGAGGATTTAAAAAAATGAAGGCACAATTAGGACATTTTCAAATAAACAGAAAGTGAGAGTTTGTTGCTAGCATACCTTCTCTATAAGAAATGCTAAAAGAAGTTCTTGTGGTTTAAATGAAAAGACTAGAGAGCAACTCAAATCCACACAATAAATAAAAGGCACCGATAAATATAACTACATAGGTAACTGTAAAAGATAATATAGATGTAGTTTTTTCCCTCATTTTTGGTAACAGCCTTCTCCTATCTAATTTAAAAGCCAGTTACATAAATCAATAATTATAAAACTGTTTTGATAGGCTTATAATGTATAAAATGTAATTTGTATGACAATAATAGCACAAAAGGGTGAGGAGAACAGTGCTATATTGGAGTAAAAATTTTTGTAATTATTAAAAGTAAATTGATAGTAATTCAAACTACATTGTTTTAAGATATTCGTTGTAATCCCCATGACACCAAGAAAATAATTTTTAAAAAATGAAACAAGAAAATTTATGACACACTAGGCCTGATTGGTGGCTCACTTGGTTGGAGGATTGTCCTGTGCACCAAAGAGGTTGCAGGTCTGACCCCTAGTCAGAGCACATACCTAGTTTTTGGGTTCAGTCCCCACTCTGGGTGCGTACAGGAAGCAACCAATCACTGTTGCTTACATCAATGTTTCTGTTTCTCTCTCTCTCTCTCTCTCTTTCTCCCTTCCTCTCTCTGTCAAATCAATAAACATATCCTTGGGTGAGAATTAAAAAATAATAATTAAAAAGATGACTCACTAGATGGTACTATTTAATGCAAAAATAGACATCAATGAAAAAAAGAGCAAAAAAGACATGATACATTTAAAAAGCAAATATCGAAGTGGCAGAACATAAATCCTACCTTATCAGTAATTACATTAAATATGAATAGACTAAACACTCCAATCAAAGGAAAGTTATTGGCAGAATAGATTTTTAAAAGCCATTACAGTATTCAATTCTATCTGTTTACAGAAGACGAACCTTCAATTCAAAGATACAAATAAGTTTTAAGTAAAAAGATGAAAAAGTATATATCATGCAAACACTAACCCAAAGAGAACTGAAGTAGCTACACTAATACCAGATAAAATAGACATTAAGACAAAAAATTGTTACTAGGGTGAAAAAGAGCAATTTATAAAGATAAAAATGTCAATTTATCTGGAAGACCTAACAGTTATAAACATATTGCGTATAATTAAAGAGCCCCCAACATACATGAAAAGAAAATCTGTTTTGTATTGAGAGAAACTTGCCTGTGTTACTTTTGCTCCGTGGTCTGTCTTCTGTCCTCTAGAGCCACATACAAAGTAGGTCTAACTGCTCTGTGACTAGAGAGCTTTCCAAGTGTTTGAAGCCAACTCATGTCTTTTCTCACTCTCAGTTTTTATGTGACTTTGCCCTATAAATTTTTTCCTAGAACTCAATCAAGTTCTCATATAAAAAAAACCTACTGTGGTGCTAAGAGCAGAAACTACTTTCATAGAATTTCAGAGGTGGAAGGAAAGTGAGATTATTTTTTTTCAAATCTCTGATTGTATAGATGAGTAAGCTGGCACCCACGCTGATTAGATGATTGAACTGGCTAATGCAAACCAACATCCAAAATCTTGGTTTCTGAGTGCCTTGTCGAGGGTTCATTCCAACATTTTTCTTCTCTCATAGTTTTCCCACTTTGGGTACTAAGGATGGTTGCTGGCTTTGGGTGAGAGAGAAACTAAATAACTCTTCTTCCTTTCTCCTTCTTTCAGTGGTATCTGTCATTCTTCATCTTGAATGAACTAAAAGGAAAAAAGCTACACTGGGTGTTAAAATTCATAGATGCTCATCTTGTTGATCACTAACCAACTTCTGAGAAGTTGGATTATAAGTTACTTCAAAAAAATATCATAAGAATTACTAGCTATTGAGCAGCTACTGATCGCCAGGCACTGTGCTAGGCACTTTCCCTACAAGCCTGTATATGTAATATGTCAAATGTGTCTTTCTTTCAAACGTGTCCTTTCTTATCTGTAAAATAAACAGGTTGTACTACATGTTGTCCATTGCCCCATCTAGCCCTAGAATTGGGTGACTGTAAGGAGCTATTTTTATTGAGATATGCTTATAGTTCCTGAGGATTCATGTTTAATCTTCTCTTTCCTATTTCCTAGCTGGCAGTGGTAAGGTTGCTGTAGAATTACTCTAGACTTGTCACCAGAGGGAGGCCATGTGTTGTGGCTTCCTACCCTCTACCCTCCCAAAGACCTTTCCATTTTCATAGGATTTGTTTGGCTCTTATAGTTCCCTTTCAGGGTTTCCAAAATTGTATTCTCTGCCCTCTTTTCTCCTTAGAGTCTCCCCATGGGCCTTTGATTCACTCTGATGGCTTTTTATTTCACCTTTGCGCTCAGAGAAGTCAAATAACTTGGGAAAAGTCAGTCATCTTATATGTAAGTGGCAGACTTGACAGCTGCCTGACCCCACTCCATTTGTTATTTCTGTTATGATGTGATTTCTGAGTCTGAAAGTTCACCTGATCTAAGTTTCCCGTACTTGCTTAAGACCTACCACAAGCCCTGCCTTCTCATCACCTCTTTCCTTTCAATTTACCCAGCAAGTGTCATCTGCCATACACATGGGCACCCCCTTGGGACTGACACCTTGGCTGATTCTATGGTTTAGTGGCTAAGAATGTGGGGTCTGGAGTCAGTGGGCCAAAGCATGAATCTGGCTGTAATACTTATTAACTGTGCAACCTTGGGAAAATTACTAACCTCTTTGAGCTTCAGTTTCCTCATCTACAAACTAGAGATGCTAGTAGCTCTTACCACATAGGATTGTTGTGAGGATACATGTGTAAAGCCAAGTAGCACAGTGCTTTCAAGTAGCACATGAAAGGAGCACTCGATAATTTGACCCATCACCAGATCTAAGGGTGAGCCCTGTCTGGCCCAACCTGATCAATGTAATTCCATTCATCCTGCCAGAATGATTGAGTTAGAAATAGGTATGTGAATTTGACTAGTCCAGAGTGACTTTCAGGACTGCAGTTTGATGATGTGGTCTCAGATGTAAAGCCTGAAGTTGCTAGAGCCACCTTTTTTTTTTTTTTTGCTAGCAAGAAGCCAGCCTGAGCACAAAGCTTGAGCTGAGAAATCAAAGAGAACTAGAACAAGAGGGCTAATGAAGTATCTTCTTGAAGTCCCTCTAACCTCTGGAATTTTCCATGGATTGAGTCAATTAAAAAGTTTAGAAGTTAAGCTACTTTTTTCATTTGGAAAATATCATAACTGATACTCTATACTATTATTATTACCTTTCCATGTATATTCAACCTTTTGTCATTAGATTGCAATGCCCTTTGGAAAAAAAATTAACTTAATGAGCTCTAAGTTGCCGTGAGACCTGATCCAATTCTGTCACACAGCAGATTCTCATTCAGCTAAACTTCAGGCCACAACACTCATTTTTCCCTGCTGTCTACGGACTTTGAGCATCTTGGAGGCAGAAAGAGAATGTGGCCAGATTCCCATATAGGGTGGCCCTCTACTGCTTCTTCATCTTCTTACTGTGGTATAGTAATAGAAAATAAAATACTTCCTAGATTAGCTAAGCCTTATCGAGCACTGAGATTTTTCCTTTGTTTTTTTTAAATTTATTTTTATTGTTTTTCTATTACAGTTGTCCTACTTTCCCCCCCATTGCTAGATTTTTCATTTCACACACAGAATCATCTTTTTTCCTCTCAGTTACCTGTGGCTACTATTATTATGCTGCGTGTTACAGATGAAAGCTAATGCTCAGTGAGGTTATTTAAGTTGCACAGGTCACACAGCTTCAACCTATCATTAATTTAGAATCCTGAACTCCAATGACTACATATATCCCTGTCTTTAAGTTCTCATTCCACTTTACAGAAAATAGAACCAAAACTCTTAAACAGTGCATTATGGGTGTGGCTTGCATGTAAAAGGTGGTGTAGAACTCTAATCATCAGACCTGTGCTAAAAAAATAGCCTTTGGACTGGCATCAGAAATGGGTAAATAAGTGTACATTAATTTCAAAGAAATGTTTAAAGTATATATGATTTTTTAAGTTATTTCTCACTTTCTTAGCATTTTCAGATGATCTATCACCTTCCTAATCACATCAAATATATCTTTTTTTAAAAATGAGTTTAAAAACTTCAACAGGATCATGCCAAACATACTGTTCTGTAACTTGATTTTTTTTCAGTTAACAATAATTTCTTGGTGTTTTTCTATGCCAGTATCTATAGGTCTATTTCATTCATTATAAGTGCAGAATGTTTTTCAGTAGTAAGAAAGTATCATAAGTTAGCCACTTCTTATATTGAACAGGCATTTGGGTGCCCTCTCTCACCAATTTTTTGCTTTTATAAATATGTTCCATCAAGCATTATTGTACTTTGCTTCTTTATGCATTCTATGGCCCGTAGGAGAAAGAAAATAGTGAGGTCTTGATTCTATAAATTGAGTGGGTTAAGATAAAAAAAAAAAAAGAATATCTTGAGGTCCCTCTCTTCAACAGCCTTACAACGTATAGGGGAACAGACACGTACACACATAGCTTTCACTTTAATATAAGAGAGGGGGGATAGGGGTTGCCTCAATGTTATGGGGATACAGGAAGATGGCAACAGGGGTTCAGTTGATTGGATGTTTGAGAAGGTTGTGTGGAGGAGGTGGTACTTAAGTCAGAGGTGGCTCTGGTGCTTTGTCCGCTCATTGTTCTATCATTCTATCATTGCCTGGCAGTGTGTCTATCAATTGGTTGGACGTTAGACTGTTTGGTTATGAATAGTGGCAGAGATGGAAAGGAAGGATGCTATGGGCAATGGAGACAAAGCTCAGGAACAAGAGTGGAAAGTGTACAGTATGCTCAGAGGTCCGGGAGTTGACTTGTATTGGCTGGAGTATCTGGAGCATCGGTCACCTTGGAGGAACAGGAAGAGGGTGGGGGTTTGGGGGAGAGATGTCAGGGGCATGGACTGAAAAAGCAGCCAGGAGGATTCAGAGTTGACTGGAAAAGAATTTTTCTTCAAGATTTATGATCAAGGTTGGGTAGAGAATTGAAGGTCAGAGCAGACAGCTCTCTGACTGGGATGCCATGAGTCAGATGGATGGATCCATGTTCTTTATAGGTGACTTAGTAGCCCCAGGCTGCACTGAATGTGTGGCTATGGCAGCCTCTATGCTTTGCTTCTGGGGGTTGTTTCTGCTTTGAGTTCAAGTAAAATAGCCATGTAGAAGAAACACTCCGGAGTTATAGGGGAAAAAAAACCCAACTTTTATCCCCCAAAATTCTTTCCACGCCCCATGAAATTCAACATGCACTTTATCTTGTTTATTTCACAAAACATGAGATGCAACTTTAATGGTCTAACCCCCAAAAAGGTAACTTGACAGACATCAAACATTCAGCAGCATTCCAAATAACCTTTTGCCAGGGCCTGCCTTCCGCGGGGCCATGTGGATGTCAGCCACATACAACTTGAGTCACGCTGACATAGCTGGCATGCCTGGATTGCGACGGAATCTCGGGGGTACCAATCACAGGCCAGAGAGGAGCCATTGGCCTGAAGAAACAATGTTCATGTCTCTGTAAAAGGAGGGGTGTTAATGGTGACGGGAATGACAATTGCAGCCAGAGGAGGACGCTGACCCCAGAGCAGAATGGCACATGTCAGTGATGCCGGGCCACTGGGCAGAAGCGTTCCAGGAGCTCAGGCCGTGGCCACACCCTTCTTTTCCTGACCCTGCAAAAGAAAAACTAATGAGATACCAGATTTTTCCCTAAAACACCTTCCTGAGCAGAATGCCCTGCTGTCCTCAGGAGTTTGAGAAATCTAGAGTTGATAACAGTGGCCAAAATTTATTAAGCACTTAGGTCTGCCAGACACTGTTTAGGCATCTTACAAATAATTCATTTAATGCTCACAACTCCATGGTGAGGTACTTTTTCCAGTTTCTACTTTATGAAGGAGGAAATTGAGGCTGAGAAGGAGCAAGAAACTCACCTGAATCCCGTAGCCAGTAACTGGCAGAATCGGGACTTGAACCACTATCTTTCATAAAAAGCTGAAGCCTGGGCACCTGAACACTGCACTCAAAGTCATGTGGCTGATCACCTGAACGCTGCCACCCACAGCAGCCACCCTCCTGGGTGCCGGGACACTATGGGTTGAGCAAATAGAGACAAATTCTACAAGGGATTCTTTTTACTCTCCTGGTTTCCTGGGGGTCAGGTAGGCAAGGTTAAACATGCTGTTTACCTTGGTGACGGTGCTGCGTAAGACTCCTGGCTAAGCACAGCGAGGCTTGGTGCGGATGCCCCCTAGGCGGGGCTCTCTGCAAGGGCCGAAGACCGCAGGCGAGGTTGCAGCCTCCCCCACAGGGAGGACCGTGGCAGGTCTCAGATCTCTAAGGAGTTTGCTCTTTACTTTTCTAGCCAGGGAATTTGTTTATTTGTTTGCTTATTTCAATAATTTTTTTTTTTTTTTGGTGTAAACCTTTTTCTGACTTCCTGTGTCAAGTATTGTGCTAAATCATGAACACTATGAGCATGTAGCATCTCTTCGGTTCTCCAGCGATTAAGTGAAGTAGGTAGTACTATTATGTCCGTTTTAAGAAGATGAAGATACTGAAGGTCAGAGAGGTTAAGTGTGTCTGCTCATTCAGCACCCTGCCCTCTTAACCACAATAACAACAACAACATGATACCAGTGGTGCCCCACGCTGTACAAGGCCCTGTTTCAAATTCTCCTTTTATGGTAACCCATTCGGTCCTTACAACAGCACTGCGATAGGGACTGCCATTATCCCTGTTTAACAGATGGGGAAACCGAGGCCAGAAAGGCTATATGGTTTGCCCAAGCTCGCCCAGCAGGTAGATGGCAGAGCTGGGATTTGCTTTTACTATTTATGTTCAGTGATAAGATAGGAAGACATTTCTCAGTTTTTGTCTTGTTTTTCACTTGCACTCTCCTGGGATGGCCTGGAGTGGGCAAGGCCAGGGTGCTGAGAAGAGAGTCTCTGAGCTGAGCTGGAAAGGGCTGCCAGTGACCACGTCCCTGCAACTCTGGAGAAGGAGAAAGGTGGACGGGTGACGAGACAGCAGCCACAAGCTTAGGATCGAGCCAGGGGAGGCCTCAGGGCCCACTCGTGGACTAACCCCTCTGTGCTGGGGAGCACAGGGCAACGGGCCGTGGCTTCTGGAAACCGGCAGAAACCGATCCTTGGGAGAAGAGAAAAGCAGAGGGAAAGGCTGACACGACCTCGGCCTTCGGATCTGAGAAAGGCTGTTCTGTGCAATAGGTGGCGGGGACAGCAGCTCTCCCAAGAGCCAGGCAAGAAAAAGTAGGTTTCTGTTTGGGCAGCCACAGGGGGATTTCAAGGAGAAGGAAAGACACATTCCCAGCAGTGTACAATGTGCAGCCCAGGGAGAGGTGGCCACAGACCTGTGCCTCTGAGACAGGAGATGGGCCACCCTTAAGCTGACCTCTTCATTATCTCTGCCCCCTAACCTTCTGAAATCCTATCCACCTTTGAAGCCTTGGCTCCAAGGCCATCTCCTCCATGAAGCCATTCCTGACCTACTTCCTTCTCCCCCCAACTCCACACACACCCGTAGAACTCACAGTCCCCTTCAGGGGACAGAAAGCCTAGGTTGTCTGAGGTCGAGGCCAGTCCACATTCGTTCAGGGCAGGAGCCCCCAAGTAGGCTGAGGCTCAGACCAGTCACCGAGTGGATAAAAGCCTCAACCACTCTGGAAGCCAGCCCAGTCGGTCCCAGGTCATCTCCCCACAATAACCCTTTTCTGCTGTTCATTTGGTCTTGGGTGTTCATTTGCTCTCTGGTGTGATGTCTCCTGGTGTTAGCAACTTATTGCATGAATACATTTCTCAGATGCTTAGACAACACCTATTGAGCACTTACCATATACCAAGCACTCTTGTAACTGCTGTTCTGGGATTATCTCATCTTATTTTCCCAACAGTCCAGAGTCCATGTTATTATTATCACCATATTTCATAGAAGGAGAGGGACTGAAGTCCTGAGAAGCTAAGGACAAAGCTGGAGCTTGAACATGATGTTGAGACCTCAGGTATCAAATTCTGGGGTTTGCCTCTGACTTGTCCTCAACATAAAGAAGTCAGGGACCATCTGCCTTCTTTGTATCTCCTAGAGCTCCTTGCAAGTGCCTCTGCATAGTAGCTGTTCAATAAGTGCTGCCTTATTGACTGTCAAAAGACATCTATGGTCTGCTTTTCTAGTGACTGGTGACTTAGGGTGCTTTTGAGAGGACAAAATAGTGTTGAATCCTTGCTAGACAAAATCATGTACTTTTTGGAAGAAGTGAGATGTATAGGCAGTGTTTTTAAAAACATTTTATTCCAAGTCTTTAGGGTTGCTGTGATATAATAAAAATATCTATATTTGGCTTTTGTCCTCAGTTCTTGACACAGAGCTCCTAAACCCCTCAGAATTTCGTAGGTGATAGAAGTGATAGAAGGGTCTTCTGTTCTAATGAGGCCACTCTGGGTGGGCCCCTACGGAGTTTCAGGAAAAGGGCTGCTCACTCAAAAAGACCAGGCATGACTAGAGGGTTGGAACTTTGAGATCCCCCTCCCCCTCCCAGCCTCTGGAGACGGAGTTAATTATCAATGGCCAATGGTTTAATCAATCAGGCCTGGGAGAGCAGTGCATGCTAACTCCACAGGGACAGAAGCTGCTGTGCTCAGGATCCTTCCAGACTTCCCCCTGTGTACTTCTTCATCTGTTTATTTATAGCCTTTATAAAATCTTTTAAAATAAACTAGTAACAGTAAGGAAACTGTTCCTGAGTTCTGTGAGCCCCTCAAGCAAACTATCAAACCTGAGGAGGGGGAGTGGGAGCCACTGAGTTTATAGCTGGTCAGTCAGGGTTACAGCGGGCAACGTGGGGTTTGCGACTGTGCCCTAAGTGGGGACAGCCTTGGGGGCCGAGCCCTTAACTGTGGGTCTGTGCTGACCCCAGGAAGTTAGTGCCAGAGTTTCACTGACCTGTAGGACACCCAGTTGGTGTCCCAAGAGTTGGAGAACTGGCTGGTGTGGAGAAACAGCCCACACATTTGGGGCTGGAAGTGTTGTGAGCAGACAGAGTTCATGGAAACAACGGGAAATGTAAGAAGCAGTTGGGAATGAGGGGCTCAGGGAGACAACCATTTCAGTAAAACCTTGATTAATTGACTCAGCCAATAAAAAGCACTCCATTAACTGTTCTTTTTTCTTCTGTCCTCCACTTGTAGGAGAATATGAGATAAAACTGACTCTTAGAAGGATTCATGTTGACAATGTACCTCCCAGAAGATGCCAAGGCATCAGTATAGACTCGACTCGGTCTCTAACGGCCCTGTGTACATCTCCAGTCCTGGGGACAGGAAGGCTTGGTGCACGTTGGTGACCTCAAGCCAAAAGAAGCCCCTGACCCAGATCCCCAAGAAGCTTGCCTCTGTTTCTCTGTGTTTGCTAAGATAGGAAAGTAGACTCCTGTTTCTGAGAGGGTCTTTGTAACAAGAACTGAAATATAAAGGCTTTTTTTTTTCCAAGTTAACATTCAGCTCATAAATATGAACTTTGGAAAAACTTCTGCAAGCTCTGTGTATTTCGGTCAATTGAGTCTTTACTGTAACAAGCAAATCGGAAGCCACAAAAAAATTGGGGAAGAAGGTATAGTCTTCACCAAAAGATTTGTTGCTTGAGCCAGACGCTCTCCCACCGTGCTTCTTTAAACTGAGAGCATGTCTGGTGCGTTTTAAATGGTTTCATTCACTTCAAAGTGAGCTTTATATATTCCGTTCAGAAAATACATGAAGTGCACTTGCTTTTGAAATCCTTAAAAATCATGTAAGGCTGAAAGAGGCATTTGAGTCTCGCACCCTTGCTTTGGAAACGAGGAGACAGAAGCCTGCAGGGCTGAAGCGCCTCGGTCCCATCTCAAGGCTTTGTCTGTGGCAGCCGCCCAATCTCCAGCTCTCTCCCATGACTATGCTTCTGCCTCGTGTCCCACTACCTGACTGTCCCTCGTTAGGACTGTCTACCAGGTCCTCAGCTGCCCTCACGGATAGTTAATCGTTGATTTCATTTTGGATATTTTTCACATTATTTTTTCTTTTAGTATGGAAAATTCCCAAACATAAAAGTAGAGAATATAATTTAAATAACTCCCATGTGCTCCTCACACTGCTTCTACAATTATTAACATATGGCTACTTCTTTTATCTACACCTATTGCTACTCATTCTCCCCCGCACAGATGATTTTAAAGCAAATCCAAACATCATATAATTTCATCTATAAATACCCCATGTGTAACTATACAAGAACCTTCATATATATATAATATAATTATCACAAGTAACAAAAATGGATAATTTCTCAAGATCATCATATTTCCCCAATTGTCTGTCTATTTCTCGCTCTCTTTTGCAATTGATTTGTTAGAATCAGGATCAAAAGAAAGCTGGAGATCAGGTCTCTGGTGTCAGGTGAGATAAAGTTCATTCAAAGTTCTTGCATTAATTAGAATGATCGCTGAACATAAGGAAATACATTGCATAATGAGGGTTCTTTATAGTAATTATACTCACATTTACATATGCCTTTACATTCCTATGGTCCTTTATTTTTAAGATTTTATTTGTTTATTTATATTTTTAGAGAGAAGAGAAAGGAAGGAGAAAGAGAAGGAGGGAAACCCGGATCAGCTGCCTCTTCACGCCCCTGACTGGGGACCTGGCCTTCAACCCACCATGTGCCCTTGACCAGGAACCGAACCAGAGACCTTTCAGACTGCAGAACTACACTCAACCCACTGCACCACACGGTCACAGCTCCTGTGCTTCTTTGACCCACTACGTTCATGTCAGAGAGGGTGCCCAGGTACCATATATGCCTCAGACAGAGGAAACTGAGCCCTGGAGGTGGTCAAGTTGAGACCTCGCCAGTTGCCTTCTTATTACTGCAACAAAATGTCGTAAAACCCCATCTCATTCCAATCATAGCTTTTACTTTGAGGGGCCTCAATAGGTTCCCATTCCTCTTCTAAATGCTTTTATATAGTAACTCAGGTAACCTTCAGAGCAGCCCTATGAAGTAGGTGTCTTTATTGTCATTTCCCTGATGAGGAAACCCAGGCATGTGGGAGGGGGCGGGGTGGTGGTGCAGGCACACTTGAAATGTTTTCTTAAGGTCACCAGCACCAGCATTTATATCCAGGTCTTTCTGATTCCAGAGCTCAGGCTCATAACCTCTGGAATATACTAGTGTCGTATTACAAGGCAACGGTAATTTTCGCGGTTGAAAATGTACCTCCATTGACATACCTTCTCCCTCCCTTCTAGCATTTGGCTTTAAATATGAAATGGAATTCCATTTAAACAATGTCTGCTCTTCAGACATTTCATAAATGTGGACGTGGTTTTCCTCTATCCATACATCTAAACATTGACGTGATTTTCCTTCATCTGAATTTGTGAAGGTCTATACAGCTCCCGACTTAATCATTAAGAGCTGCCAATAAACCCTCCACTCCGGACCTGCCTGCCCCAACCTCACACAGCCCGTGGCTAGCGTCACACAGTCCCCGCCTCGGCCTGGCCCTGCTCCCTCTGTCTTGTGCTTTCAGGAGCAATCAAAGCCCTTTTAGAAAATATTTCCTGGTCTTCTGTGGCCTAGGATGGGCAGAGTTTTCCACTAGGCTTCCACACCCCCGCCCCCCAGCCACACTGGCCCTTAAGAAGATATTACTCAGAGCTCCACACCTACTTCAAACATTTTTAGGGGCCCTGGTAGGGCCTTCTGCATGACTGCCAGGAACCGTAGAGAGGAGGAGCCCCGCTCTGGGGCTTGCCTCAGTCGCAGTGTTTACTGAGCTTGGAGGCCCACTGTCAGTGTGGCCGTGCCGGTTCTCACACTTCTCCAAACAGCATATTCTTGTTAGGCAGCTGTTGCTCCAGGGGCCCTCTTCCTGCCTCTGCCCGCTACCCCCCATGGTTGCTTTTCCCATGTTTGTATCCCTGGTGAAATTTCCCCCCTTCCTTGTTTTCGGGGCTTTCTCCCTAAGTCTCTCTGTCGTGGAACAGCTGTGCTCTGATATTAGATAGAATGTTTTCTGTGCTCACCACAAGCTTATGAACAAAAGGGTTTTAAGAACCCTGATAAATGAACAAGGTCTCTGGGAAGATGAAATGTTACCAACATTTCAAACAATTACAATCCTTGTGCATCTCAGAGGCTTTGCCCTTTCAGAGCCGAGCTGGGTGGGTATTTGGTCATGGAGCCTTGGAGCCTGGGATTTTTTTCAGTCTCCCTATCGGCCTGACATGGGAAAGTTGGTGAGAAGATGGCCCTTCACGGGCATCAAAGCCCTGAGCTTGCTTTCCCACTGGCTGTTTGTCCTGGGGTGAAGCCCTTCGGACAGTTTCAGAGAGTTTGGTTAGCAGGAGAGGCCAAGCAAGGCTTTCTGCTTCCTGTTATCTTCCAGGTGGTGCTGAGGTCCTCTGCTCATGTGAGGGTGCTGGCAGCCACCCTTGATTCTGTGCTACCTGTTAGCAGGTGTGATGCTGAGCACCAGACAGTGTCCTATTCCATCTGCAGAGTAATCCTGGGAAGTTGCGTCACCACCCCTAACTTCCAAATGAGGAAACTGAGTCTAGCAAGCAAGGCGGTGGAGCCAATATTTAGACCCAGATTGGGGGGCATCCAAAGTCTCTGCTTTCTTTGGCCAAAAATCGCATCTCTGAGTGTTCAGAGAGGGCTGGCTCTTCAGGAGGGCTCTTAGGCTGTTCTGCATATTACCTGCACCAGGGCCTACTGCTCACCCAAGGGGCTCTCCTTTCTTTCAACTCTCCTGCTCACCCCCATCCTGCCTTTCAGCCACACCCCCTGAGGTGTGCGCCATTGTCCTTCACTCCCCATTTTAAAAGCATTCAGACCCCTGACTTCAATTCATTCCCCCCTCAGTTCATGGTCCCAAACCAGACATTTGCTCCCCAGCCCAAGCTTCTTCCTTGTCCTGCCTTACATGGGAACAGAAAGGTCAAGGCTTGAAGTAAAATGACAGATGGGGAGAAAAGCCTCTCCTAGCCTGTAGAGCTCCGTGAAATCCTTCATTATGGGATTTCCCTTGTCAGAGCTGCAAGGAGAAGCCTGAAGGCTTATGGCAAAGATCTTCAACACATAAAGGCACTGTACACACAGGCTTTGCTCATCACAGCGAAAACATCTGACAAGTAGCCCCAAGGGTGGGGGGTGCAGCCAGGGGGACAGGAGGAGGAGGGAGGAGAGAAGAGGGAAGAAGAGGGGGAAATGACCAGCAGTGGGATTTCATTTCCCCCTTTTGGCACCATGCCTGCTCTCCTTCACAGAGAACAGAAAAAGAGGTCTTTTAAAAATGCAGCAGGAATGACTGAGGTTAGACTTAAGGAAGCACATCAAAACCACTAGAGCCCAGAGACCCAGGAAGAGATCATCGAGACATCTCCTTGTCTGGAAACGTTTAAGACGAGGGCTCAGACTCATCACTGGGCCAGCAGAGAGGCAGAAGCATGGACTCAGAGACTTTGGTCCTGTGGATTTAGGATGAGGAGTCATGAGTCACCCTTGGAGGCCTTCTCTTCTCAAGCCAGAGGGGGGCCAATTCAGTAAGTCCACACCAGAAGCTGCCGAGAGGTCAGCATGGACGAGCGAGCTCCAGAAATCCCCGCCTCCGGCCGCATGCACACGCGTTGCGCGCCTTGTCCTCTTCTGCCCTCATAGTTCCCAGTCTTTTCTAATTTCCTTTACTCTTTGAAGCTTCCCATTACCCCTCTAGAAAAGCACAAAGTATCTTTCCTTCAGGAGTTTTTGTGCTGATAAAGAAAAAAGACTGGCCCAGGACACAGTTGATCACAGAGCACAGAGCACATGTTTCCAGCAAGTCTGGGAGGAGCTTCATTCTTTGGGGAGAAGGGAGGGCAGGTTCTGGTGCCCAGACATGGTGAGGCTGCCCCACATGCTCCCTAAATGGGGTACTTCTAGGTTCTAGTATGCAAAGGGGGATCATGAAGAGTCTAAAGACATTTTTAGAAAATTTTTATTGTCTTTTTTTTTTAAGAGAGAGAGGTGAAAGGGGAGAGAGAAACATCAATTTGCTGCACCACTCATGCGCGCATTCACCAGTTGCTTCTTGCATGTGCCGTGACCAGGGACTGAACCCTTGGCATATCAGGACAACGCTCTAACCAGCTCAGCTGCCCAGCCAGGGCGGTAAAGACAACTTTGCAGCAACCTCAGGGAGTACGTTTTACCACCTGAAGAGGATATGGTGGCGGTGATAAGGCATGAGGAAGGCTCCCGGGTCCCATACCAGCTAGCCAGCCAGGGGACAGGCAGGTCATTTCACTCCGTCTAAGCTGTTTCTCCTTCAGCCAAAAGAAGTTAACCCTAATTATCTAGCTTTCCTTATAGAGAAATCATAAGGGTTGAGTCATGAAATAAAATTTTGAAAGTTCTTTGAAAGGTTGAAAATGACATTTAAGTGGGGCTGTTGTTATTCTGGATTTCAGAAAGTGGAGGAATCGGAACCAACTGTAGCGTACCGTGCCCGCTTCTTCCATAATTTGCCAAGCCTCTCTGGTCAGTGGCCTTACCCTTCCAGAAGCCGTGGAAGGAGAGGAGCTCCAGAAGCCAGCAGCAGTGGGGCTGTGGCTGGCCCAGACCACCCGGCCTCCCTCCCTGACCGGCCCTCCAAACCCCAGGAAAGTCGGAGTTTCTGTGGACACTTAAGCTGTGCCTGCTGGACCAGGCTGGGTGGCGGTGGGGCTGCACTCTGCCAAATGGTGGGCATGGAGGCAAGTGACAGCTGGAGGGCATTGAGCTGGAGGGAGTTGGAACCCTTTTCCTGCCAGCCTGTGCTAGGCCTGGGGGCTGCCGCCTGCAATCAGCATAGCCAGTGTGGGTGGCTCTGGCAGGGTGAGGCTTGGGGAGCCTGTGTGTGGGATGCTGGAGAGGTAGGGGGCCAGCAGGCAGGACATAAGGTGCACACTGCCTATTGAGACAAGAAGGGGGATTGGGTCTGGCCTGGCAGTCCCAGGCTGGCTTTTTCTCCAGTAGAAGAGGCTTCTTGCTGGGCTAGCATCGCGTGAGAGATCATGGACTCACCTGCTGCTCCTGGTGTGCAAAGATCGCCTGTATCCTTTTCCCTCACTCTCATTCCTCCCGCCCGAAAGACAGCCCCCACCCCCATACACATACAGTCCCAGCCTCTGGGGGGCACCCGAATGGAGAAGACTCTCCAGTTTGCTCCTGCTTGTGTGTGTGTGTGTGTGCCTGCTCTCACTCAGTCTTCCCATCTGGCCACCTAGCTGAGCAGGAACAGTGGCACAGAGTTGACGGGAGGGTCCGCCTGAGGTGCGGCTGCTGCCACTCAATGCCCTGGGCTCTCAGGGGCACAGCTGCCTCCTCTGAGACATTGGCTGTCTGGGCCCTGACATCAACTGGCCTCTCATAACAGGGCCCATGTCTCCTATTGCAGGGCACAACATTTCAAGACTAATTTAAATAGCACACAACATGGTTTCAAACACTAAAATGTACAGTTATTTTTACATGAGGCTATTGAACTAATGTCATTGGCATTCTAGCCCAAGGAGTCCCCTATATTTCTTTCAGCCCCACTGCTGATCATTCCCACCCCCACCCCCAGCCCCACCCGACCCACAGTCTTGGGAGAGTGACTTTGCCTCTCTGGGCCTCAGCTTTTTCATCTTGGAAAGGAGGGAGATGGCCAGGTTTCCCCCCAGAAAGAAAACTCAGCAATAAGAAGAGGAATAATTATGCTAACTTTGTGTGCTTTCTATATACCCTCCCTTTTTCTCTCCTTTAATCCTCACCAAATATATATATATATATATATATATATATATATATATATATATATATATACACACACATATATATAGTTCTAGCTGGTAAGGGCTTTACTCGATTTCTCTTCTCAATCGCTCACCTCATTTAAGTTTCACCAAACTGTTGATTTTGCCTCCAAGCCCACTGAGTCTCTTGACCCTCCCCCTTTGTTGGCATTCCCCCCACTGCCACTTGTGCTCCGGCCCCTCGCCAGCATTTTTCTGGAATATTGAAGCAGACAAAGGATGCCTCATCCACTGCTGTGACCTCCACCCAAATGGTTCTCTCTGAGAGGCATGTTCTCCCAGGTTGAAACCCCACAGCCTTCCAGACAAAGCTCAGGCTGCCTGGAGAAGCCCAGGAGGGCCACCAGGAGAAGTTACACAGAGGCCACCGTGTGTGCCGCCCATTGACTAACCGCTGTTTATTATTGCTAGTCCAGTAGTCCCCCTTATCCATGGTTTTGCTTTCTGTGGTTCCAATAACCTCGGCCAACCTCGGTCCAAAAATATTACATAGGAAATTCCAGAAATTAACAATTCATAAGTTTTAAATAGTGCGCCGTTCTGTGTAGCATGATGAAATCCCACACTATCTTGCTGCATCATGCCCAGGACATGAATCATCCCTTTGCCCAGCATATCCACGCTGAAGACGTCCCCTGGTAGTCACTTTGTAGCCATCTGTCTCAGTTATCAGATTGACTGCTGTGGCATCTCAGCGCTTGGGTTCAAGTGACCCTTATTTCACTAGTAACGGCCCCGAAGTGCAAAAGTAGCGATGCTGGCAATTTGGGTAGTCCAAATAGGAGAGGTAAAGCTCTTCCTTTAAGTGAAACGGTAAAAGTTTTCAACTTAATAAGAAAAGGGAAAAAAATGTATGCTAAGGTTGCTAAGATCAATGGCAAGAACAAATCTTCTATCATGGAATTGTGAAGAAGGAAAAAGAAATTGGTGCTATTTTTGATGTTACACCTCAAAAAGCAAAAATTGCAAACACAGTGCACGGTCAGTGCTTAGTTAAGATGGAAAGAGCATTAAATGTAGGGGTGGAAAACGTGACATCGTCCTGTATCAGTGATCCTCCTTCTGATGTGTAATTAGAAGGTCAGTAGTGGCCTAATGCTACATCACAGTGCCTCCGCCACTCCCCTTACTTCCTCTCAGGACCTCAGCATTAAATCATCATAAGAAGAAGGGTGAGTACAGGATGATAAAATATTTTGAGAGAAAGACCACATTCACATAACTTTTACTCAGTATTTTGTTATAATTGTTCTATTTAATTATTTATTGATATTTATCTCTTACTGTGCCTAATTTATAAGTTAAACTTTATTATAGGTATGTATTGGAAAACATAGCATATACTATATATGGTTCGGTACTATCCATGGTGTCAGACATTCACTGAGGGTCTTGGGACGTACCCCTATGGAGAAGGGGGACTGCTGTAGCTGGCCTGGTATCCCTCCCTTTTTGCAGTTGAGAAAACTGAGGCTCAGAGAGCTAAAGGCACTGACTCATACAGCTGGTCAGTGATGGAGCCAGGCCTGGAACCCAAGCCTCGTTGACTCCAAAGCTCATGCCCTTTCTTCCATTCCACATTCTCTCTCTGGCCTCATTGACTACTACTTCTCACTTTTCTTGATTTCTTAAAAACCTTGAAGGTGCTATGACATTTAAAGCCTCTGGTTTGTTTTTTGAAGGGGGTGTTCCTCTGGCTAGTGTAAAACTCACATGCCTGCCCAGGGAACTCCTACTCATGCCCCAGATTCTTGCTCAAGCATTTTATCCTTGGTGAAATCTTCCCTCCCTAAATAGCTTGAGATACTTGTTCTCTCCTCTGGTGAATACCGTTCTTTCATCCTGCTATTATTCCACCAGTTGGCGCATGTAGTCATCACTGAAGGATCTGTCTGTCTCCTCTATAGATTTTATTAGTATTTCAGGATAGGGACCAGGTTTTATTTGTCATTGATTCCCAGACCCCAGTTACAGTACCTGGGCCTAACCGTACTGAATAGTTTTTCAAGTGCCAAGTACTTTACAAAGACTATCTTATTTAACTTTCCCAATAACTCTATAAGATATTATTTCACCCCCTTCCATATGAGGACATTGAGAGGGAGGGAGCAGTGGAAGCTCCTGAATATTAATCAACTCAATTTATGAGTTATAATCAGGGGTGTGGGTACCAGGAGATTTGTCCTAAAGCTGGGCTTTGCTAGGCATTGTATTTACTTTACCCATTGTGTATTTAGGGGTGGCTGTGGCAATAGGGAGGACTAAAACCCTCCCTTGGCACCACCTCCAGAGGGAAGTGAAGCCATTTGCCCAGGATCACATGGCTGAACAGCAGCAGAGGCAGGACTTGAACCTGGATACTTGCCAGAGGAGCCCTGAGATGGCTGCCAGGAGGTGGCTGCTTAGCCGTCCTTGGGTAATGAGTCATTGACATGGAGTTTACAAGAAGAAACCCAAAGGACTCAATTTCTTTCTACTTTATAGATTAATAGGAGATATAAGTCATTAAAATGTACATAATGACACATACCAAAAGGATACATGCAGCAATCAGACAGAAATCTCTCAGGAGCTGAGGGGCTGTTGGCAAGAAGGACTGGTTAAGGAGGTTGGTGTCCGGGTAAAAGGGAACATGAGTTTTGACAAAGAGGAGGAGACTGGCACCCTTTTAAGCTGCAGCCTAGCTACTGCATGGATTCCAGTTTCCCCACCTACAGAAAGTGGGGCTTAGATTCAATGGTCTCAAAGTCCCCTTCCAACATTGATATTTTACAAATTTGACTTTATTTTCAAAGCACAGAGAAACTATTGAACACATACAGCACTTAGACACTTTTTGGTTCCTGCGACTTTTTCAAAGTTCTCAGAAAATAGCCTCTCAGGCATTTCCATGTGCGTCGTCCCTTTTGAGATGTATCTATGGCCAGGTCTCATCAGGAATCAGCTTTCTCCCATTCCTGTCCAGATAGTCAGAACAGTCATCTGTAGGAAAAGAAAGAAAATCATAAAGGTCTCCAAAGGCAAATAGGATTGGTTTGATTTTGTATTATCTGGGTGAGTTCTTCACCATAGTCTGGAGACCCCATCCTTTCATCGTGGGGCGTGGGAGACCCGACAGGTCCTAGAAGAAAAGCTGGTTGTGCTCACAGGGAGGTGAGCAGGCCCTCCTCTAGGAACCGTGGAGGGCTGAACCCCAGGCTGTTTTCTTGTTCTTTCCCAGAGACAGAAGTTGAGCAGAGCTCAGGGGAGTGGGGAGTCCAGTTGCTTCCCATAAGCCAGCCCCACACTTTTTGGAGGATGAGAGGGAGGTGAATTTAATGATTCTGGTTCCAAGCCCAAGGGTCATGGCTGCATCGGGGCGAAGGTTACCAGTACTCAGAGTCGAGGGGAGTAGCAGCTGCCTGGGAAACCCCTGGAGCTGCCAAGCGCCTTCCACCCGAAGATCCCAGTGGCATTTGGAAGGAAAAGACACAGAGGGAATGGGGGAGGGGTGCATGGAGGATTTGGGGAAAAGCTACTGATGGGAGCTAGCTCTGCTGAAGCTCTGGGCTAGTGAATTTCTGGGACTACTGGGTGGTTCTCTGGAGGTCTTTGGACGAGGAAAGAGGTAGACAGGTGATGCCCGTGGACTGTGCCCCTGAACACTGCCCAGCAGGATGGTTGACCTAACAAGCATCCTCAGGGCCTACAATGGGAGACCCTTCCACAGAGGAAACAGTTTTAAAAATTCGTTTTCACAGATCATTTGTTCCTGCCAGGTGGGGGATGGTTTACAAAGAATACTAACTTTAGATGTTTTGTTCTGGATTAAAAATAAAAATTTCAGGTTGTAAATTTGGAGTCCCTCTTGACAAGGGTATTGAAGAAGACTCCCAAAAGAGAAGACTCTCGTGCAATGATCTCTTCCATATGCTGTTGCTCCTGCCTGTCGCTTCTTCCTAGAGGCAGGGAAAGTGGAGCAATGGGACATGGGAGGAGGAGGGAGCAGGAAGAGGGGCTGGGTGGGTTCATGGTCATGACTGCACTTGCTCTCTCTACTCTCCGGGTCCCCTGAGCCTCCTGGGAATTCGTAACCCAGTCCTCCTGCCCATTTGGGGATGTGGGTGACCTTTCCCAAGGACTGGGCCAGCCAGTTCTCCCAGCCTAGGCTCCTCCTCCTGTCTGTGGACAGGCTAATTCACATGATCCCTGCTTAATCTCATGGTTCCCAAGATCTAATGTCATTTCCTCACACAGTAATGGCCTTACCTAGTTTAAGGAAGGATGGTCTATTTGGGAGGGTCTGCTCCAGAGTGTGGATGAAGAAGAAAGCTCTGCTCCTCCCACCAGAAGAAATGCCACTGACCACTCTCTCCCACCCTCAGTGTGGGATGTACCGGGAATCCCTCCTGGGTTCAATGCTGGAGGGTAAGAAAGACAGGAAACAGGGGGCCAGCATCCATGCTCTGCACAGCCAGACACAGAAGTATATAAAACTAAACATAATACTGGGAAGTAAATGTGGCTCTGAGAATATAGACGGTGTGAGATTTTCATCACCTGCCAACAGGTGGCCAGGGGAACAGGAAGGTTGGTGAAGGTGGAATTTTAATTCAGAATTTAGAGGGCAGTAAGATCTGGGTAGGGAGAGATGGCGGTGGCCCTACCAGGGACAGAAAGATTTGAGCCAAGGCTCGGGAGCAAGAAACGTTATAAGAAGTAGTGAGTATTAAATGTGACTGAACTGTCCACATTTGGGGGAAATGAGTGATTAGTTAGGATTTGAGTAAGAGTGTAAAAGACGTTGTTGGAGATACAGGGGGTTCCAGCCAAAGCACGGAGGGCCCCAGCTCTACCCTAAAGATTTTGGATTTTATTCTCTAGGCATTATGTTATGGATTTGAACAAAACTCTCTGCACTTGTTTGTATTTCCCATCTGTAAAAAGACTGCCAAGACCCAGGAGCTCAGCCTGGTCAAAGCTAAGCAGCCCAGAGTAAGCAATGACCTTATGACTACAAGTGTCTTCATCAGCCTAATGCTCTAATTAGCTCAGCTGAGGAGCAGGAGTGGCCATACTTTGGGTGGAGGAGTTAATTGGCAAGCAGAGCCAAAAAGGAGCCTGGACTTCTGCTAAGCCAAATCGAGGTCCCGAAGCAGCTTGGTAATGTGGTGTGATGAAAAGGAGAGTAGGCCCCTGGGCTCAGGATACCCAAGATCCTATTGGCCCTGTCACAAATGCGGTAAGTATGTTTAGATGGACAATTCATTCAGCAAATATTTATTAAGCGCATATTGCAGGCCAGGTGCTGAGCAAGACATGGAAATCCAAAAGGAATGAAGCCCACTCCCGTCCTCAGGGATGCTCACAGGTTAAACAAATAAACAGGTTGTTTCAATACCATGTCATAAGTGTCCTTACATTCTTTCCACCCGTGCCTGTCTGTGACCTCCTTGTTCTGTGCCTCTGTGTCTAAAAGCCAGACCTACATTGTGGCCAGGGTGCTGGGACATGGGGCACTGCTCCCTGGGCTCAATCCTCTCCAAATGAGAAAAGCTGCAGGTGATCCCAGGCGTCCTGCTTCCTGAACTTCTTCAATCCACAGGCATCTTCCTTGCCCAGCCATGTAAAACCTGATTCTCACTCCTCCCTGGGAAACAGAATTGAGACAGGTCAGTAAGGGGTGTACATTGTACACAGTGGGTGTGTTCCATATATATGACAGAAAAGGCCTTGATTATCCCGATAGCTCTTATCTCCTGGCCTGTTCTGAAAGGGATAGTCTTGCTGTGAATTATCTCCAAGATTGTGGCTGCCTTCCAGACACATGGGCTCCCCAGGGTCAAGGAAAATCCCACTGTTTTAATGAGGAACCAGGACATACAGAGCCCAGCAGAACAGACAAAACTATGTATATACAGACAAACGCTGCAACAAGGAAAGTACCCAAGACCCAAGGCAGGCGTCTGCCACCACCACCCTGACTCAGCCTTGATCTCTGCTGCTTCCCAGGGCACGTGCCTTTTGCAAACCAGATCTAACCCCACTTCCCCGCCCGCCCCACCTCACCTTTGCTCCTGCCCACTCCTGGGGTCTGCACACAGTAGTCTTCACCTTGCAAATGCAAGGCCCTTCTTGCCGCCAGTCCCTATCTCTCCTGGCAAAATCTGACTTCTAAGAAGCTTTCTGGACTCACCCTTGGTGATACAAATACCTCCATTTCTCATTACTTAGCCTTTTCGATATCCCTTCACCTGGTGCCCCCTCTCAGTGCATCATTCCTGGGCGATGTGACTAGCAAAAGAACCAGCAGGGAACTGTCTCAAGCGATGTTCTCCCTAGTGCACACACACTGAGGCTGTGCATGGGGTGAGGATGAAACTGATGAACTTCTATTTATTGGAAACTACCATTGTAAACCAGGGGCTTTTTAATAATAATGTATCAGTATTTGGTTCATTAATTGTGAAAAATGGACCACACTTAACTAAGATGTTAATAATAGAGGAAACTGGGGATGCAAGCTCTCTGAATTATCTTTACAAATTCTCCATAAACCTAGTTTTTCTAAAATAAAATGTTTATTTTAAAAATATCACCCTTTTCATAGTCTGTATTTTATATATGCTTTCTGATGTACATATTATCATAAAAGTACAAAATAGTTAAAATATGGGTTCAGCTTCGTGACAACAAGACTCAAACTCGATAGAGGTGTCTACAGTCAGAAAACACAGGATAGGACAAAGTCTCTGCTGCATTGGGCTGTCCAGGGACCCAGGCTCCTCCTCTCTGGTTGCCTCGCCAAAGCTAGATCTGAGGTCCTACTCCCTGGAGTCCAAGATAGCTTGCTACCAAGTCCATGCCCCAGAGGGCAGCATGAGGGAAGTCAGGGAGAGGGTGCAGGTTCCAGAATTTATATATCAGCTCCTTTCAAATCCCATTGGCCAGAACTTAATGCAAATGGCTCTACCTAGATGTTCAGTCATAGAAAATATAATGTTCATTTCTTTAAGCTTTTATTTTTTATTGTATTTTTCCATTACCATTAGTCCCCTTATGGCCCCTGCCTCTTGCAGTCACCCCACTGTGTGCATATCCATAAGTTTTTTCTTCCTTTTCTGCTCAATCCCTCCACCTCCACCCCTCCTTAGCCATCATCCTGCTCTCCATCTATGAGTCTGTCTCTATTTTGCTTGTTAGTTCAGTTTGTTCATTAGATTCCATATATGAGTGAAATCATGGTATTTCTCTTTCTCTGACTGGCTTACTTCACTTAGCGTGATGTTCTCCAGGTCCATCCATGCTGTCATAAGGGTAAAATTTTCTTCTTTTTTTTTTTTATAGCCGAGTAGTACTCCATTGTGTGAACATCCCATAGTTGTTTTCTCCAATCATCTACTGATGGACACTCGGGCTGCTTCCACATCTTGGTGATTGTAAACAGTGAGGCAATGAACACAGGGGTGCTTATGTTCTTTTGAATTAGTATTTTGGGTTCCTTCAGATATATTCCCAGAAGTGGGATTGTTGAGTCAAAAGGAAGATCCATTTTTAATTTTTTGACGTATCTCCATATTGCTTCCCACAGTGGCTGCTCCAGTCTGCATTCCCACCAACAGTGCACTAGGGTTCCCCTTTCTCCACATCCTCACCTGTGCTTGTTATTTGTTGATTTGTTGATGATGGCCATTCTGACTGATGTGAGATGGTATCTCATTGTGGTTTTAATTTGCATTTCTCTGATGATTAGTGACATTGAGCATCTTTTCATATGTCTATTGTCCATCTGTATGTCTTCCTTGGAGAAGTGTCTATTCAGGTCCTTTGCCCATTTTTTAATTGGGTTCTTTGTTTTTTGTTGTTGAGTTGTGTAAGTACTTTATAATTTTTGGATAGTAACCTTTTATTAGATGTATCTGTGAATATGTTCTTCCATTCTGTGGGTTGTCTTTTTATTTTGTTGATGATTTCCTTTGCTGTGCAAAAACTTTTTAGTTTGATGCAGTCCCACTTGTTTTTTTTTTTTTTTTTTTTTTTGTCGTTTTTTTCTTGCCTGAGGAGATATATCTGATAAAATATTGCTATGAGCTATGTCTGGGATTTTGCACACCTTTATAGTCAATTAATATTTGAGAGAGGAAGCAAACACGTACAATGGGCTAAAGATAGTTTATTCAATCAATGGTGTTGGGAAAATTGGACAGATATGTGCAGAAGAGTAAAACTGGAATACCTTCTTACACCACACACAAGAATAGATTTAAGGATTAAAGACTTAAATGTTAGATTCGAAACCATTAAAATTGTAATCTTCATTTTGAATGGTTATGTGTTCAGCTAAAATTTATGGGTTTTCATACTTTAGAAGAATAGAAAAGGGACAACAGGAATCAGCTAGCATTCTTTGCCAAAATTGACAATTTTATTTAATTCATGGCTTTGAAATAGGTAGCTATGCATATATTGAGGATAAAGCTCAGTTTTTAAAAACTGATAGGGGCACACAATCAAAAAAGTTTAGGCCATCAGTTTAAGACACTAGAGAGGGGACAGGTTGCATTTCTGGCTCAGGTTTCTTGAACCTTGACCAGTGATTTTACTACAAGGTCCAATCAAGTGTAATGAACATGTGTAAGTTTCTCCACTGCTCAATACCAGACCCCCTAAAGCTTCCTCTCTCTAAGATCTATTTCCTAGTTCCCCTGGATCTGTCCACATCTCCTGGAATGCAAGAAGTCTGTCTGTTTTCCTTGGAGGATCTTCATTTCAGTCAGGGAGGGCAAAAGAGTGAAAAAGAGGGGTGAGGAAGGACAAGGACAGTGTCTAACAGGGATGGGCAGAGAAAGAAACAGTGCCAGATAAAGGAGAAGGATAAACAGAGAAGGACTAGACATTGGGCCTGGCGCCCAGGAGAGAAGGCTGCAGGGGTGGAAGGGGGCCAAGCGGAGGGGAGCCTCACAAGTGAGCCTGGCCCTAAAGGAAGTGGACATGTGTCTGGGAGCCTGTGATGTCATTTTACCCTCTGCAGGTGGGGAGAGTGAGCAGTGCACGGCTGGCCTGGGAGCTGCTCCTAGGAAATATCTGGGGACTTTCCCAGCCTGCTTTGCCAAGGCCATTCTGCTCTAGAGGTCATCTGAGAAGGGAAGAGAGGAAGGGCTTTTTTGTAGGTGGGAGGAGAAAGTCACTTCTCCACTTCCCCCCGGGCCTACCCTCTGCACATACATGGGACCGACTTTGTGGACTTTGTGCAGGCCTTGCATTTTATCTGTTTTGGTGACTTTCTTTCTGGGTTTATGTTCTTGTCTTCCAGGGGACCACAAATGCCCCTAATACTCCCCCCCGCCCCCCCCCGGTGCTTAGGAGAACAGAGCTCCAAGCCAGTTGGAATGGGAGCACTTATATGCCAGACAAGATTTCTACCCAGAGACTGGGAAGGGCATCACAAGGAGGTTCCAGTGGTGAAGGACAGGAAGAGAGATTTTAACAAGGAGAAATGAGATGAGGAAGAAGGGCATCCATGGCAAGGGGAACCCTGTGATCAAAGGCAGGAAGCACAGAGTATACTGAAGGGGCAAGGAGGAAGGAAGGAGGAGGGAGGACAGTAGCAGGAAGCTGGGGCTGTCCCCTGTACTGGTAACAAGAATGCAACAAAGTGACTTCCCTCGAGTTACAACAGATAAACAAAGGTCTATGTTTTGTATTCTGTCTGCAGAAGATAGCGTGGGGACCAGGTGTCGGCACTCATGGTCTGACAATGGGCAGCATTCTGTAAACCAGCTGTCCCGGAAGCCCTGGGCATGTGGCTTTCATATATGCAGAGGGATGCTTCTTTCTCACCCAAAGGGCCAAAGCTTCCCTAGTCCTGGACAGTGGGGTCATCCTGGTCACTGTGGAGTAGCTGGTGCTGGGCAGCAGAGCTGTCAAACAAGCAATCCCTCATACGGGTGGTCAACCAACACATAATTATTTCCTCCTCCTTCTTCCCACTGGCTCTGCACCACTCTGTTGTTACCGAACTAATGCAGCTTTATTTCTGTACACAATTTCATTTCGCTTATGTATTTTTTCCTTAAACCTCTCATTCCATGAACATATAGTATGTATATTCCTTTTCTCCCTGCCCCTGATGGAACACTCTCTCTCTGTCCCCTTTGCTCTTTCCTTTTCTTCTCTGACTCCATACCATTGGCCTTCCTCATTGCATTTTTCCTCCCTGAACACCCCATTGATTTTCACAAATGTTCTTATGGCTTTCATGGTCACTGTCATGTAGATATTTATCTGCATAGATGCTGTATTGGCTGAAATACTTTTGGCAGCCAGCAACAGACCTTGACTCAACTGCTCAAGTAAGGACAGTCATTGTCACATAGCAAGGAGCCTTGAGGTCCTTTCTGGTGGTGGGTAATTTGATAGCTCTATGATATCATCAGAGACTCAGCTTCTTTCCATCTTTCTTCCCTGCCCTCCTTAGCATGTGCGGTTTTGCCCTCGGGTTGGTCCCCTTATGGTCAGTCACTTGAGGCAATGCCTCCTCACAAAGCCAAATCTAGAGCAGGCAAAGGGAAGATATTTTTTCATCTCTACTGTTAAAAAAAAGAGAGATGAATTTTTTAATTTTTCTAGAATCCTTTCTTCAGACATTCCCTCTCATTTATTGTCCAGAACCGTATTATATTCCTAACTTAAACACTGGGAAGGGGAATGAAATGACCTATAATTGTTTTGGGGGAATTCAAGAGTCACCCATAATGCTAGAGCCTGAGGCTGGATTGGGATCCACCATCCTCTGAAAACATGACTGCTCTACATGTTAACAAAGTAGGGTGCAGTTAGTTAAGAAGAAGGGGGAAATGGTTGTTGGATAATCCACAGTGTTTGCCACAGACTGTGGCCTTATCTCTGTCTCCAACTCAGATGCTCCTCCTAACTCTAGTCCTGTGTTTTCAACTACCTTCTGATAATTTCATTTAGATCTTTTAAAGACACCCCAAATTTAACATACCTCCAGTTAATCACCTTCCTCAGAATAACTCCCTCTCTTGATCCCTTCCAGAATTTTGTGTATTTTGTTTATTGCTATATTCGTAGTACCTGACACATAGTAGGCCTCAATATATTTTTTAAATGAATGAATGAATTTATTAACCAAAACCTCAAACAAGTAGGGATTGTACAACCTAATTTGTTTTTAGGTATATTCTAGCAAAATTGTGAAGTAGTGAGGATGTGTCTTGAAAACCAATCTAGCTCCCCAAAGCTTCACCCCTTTTCTATGCCTCTCCTGCTTCTGTTGAGATCCCTTTCTCACAGAGTTACAGGAACCTCTATTTTGTGCTTTTGCTGCACGCAATAAAGGAAATAGCTCCTGACGAGGGTCAGGAGTCCTGATGTCTAGTCCTGGCTCGCTATCTAATTTGCTTCATGGGCTCAGGGCAAGTCACTTTACTAGTCTGTGCCTTCAGCTACAACATTTTCCAAGGTTCCCTTAAGTTCTAATCTTTTAGAAATTGTTCCAATCATTTATTTGTTGCCATGAATTTAGCCCCCACTTTCTTCCCAGATGTGTTTAAAACTTAATTTCTGACAGCAGAGTAAAAGCATCCCATTTCTGGTAAAAAGAGATTAACCTCTAAGATTAGGAATAAGACAATGATGTCCATTTTTCACCATTTCTATTTAACATATTATTAGAAGTTTAGCCAGAGCAATTAGACAAGAAAAAGGAATAAAAGGCACCCATATTGGAAAGAAAGAAGTAAAATAATCTCTGCTTTCAAATGACATGATATTATCTGTAGAAAATCCTAAGCATTCCACACACACACAAAAATTGTCAAAGCAAAAAACCAATTCAACAAAATTGTAGGATTTGATATCATTCCTGTCAAAATCCCAATGCTTTGTTTTGTATAGATAGAAAAACCCATTCTAAAGTTTATATGGAATCTCAAAAGACCCCAAATAACCAAAACAATCTTGAAAAAAAACAAAGTTGAAGGACTTGTACTTCCTGATTTCAAAAGTTATTACAAAGCTGTAGTAATCAAAACAGTCTGGTACTGGCATAAAGACATACATATAGACCAATGGAGCAGGACAGAGAGCCCAGAAAGAAGCTTTCAAATGTATGGTTAAATGATTTTTGACCAGGGAGCCAAAACCATTCAGTGGGGAAGGGACAGTCTTTTCAATAAATGATTCTGGGGAAACTGGATATTCACATCCGAAAGAAAGAAGTCAGAACCTTACCTTGCACCACATTAGAAAATTAACTCAAAAGGATCAAAGAATTAAATATCAGAGCTAAAACTATAAAACTCTTAGAAGAAAACAGAGGGGGAAAGCTTCATGATGTTGGGTTTGGCAATGCTTTCTTGGCTATGACACCAAAAGCACAAGCAACAAAAGAAAAAAATAGATAAACAGAGCTTTACTATAATTAAAAACTTTTGTACAGCAAAGGAGACTAACAAGACAGTGAAAAGACAACCCACAAGAATGGGCAAAAATATGTGCCAGTCATATATCTGATAAGGGATTAATGTCCAAAATACATAAAGAATTTCTAAAATTCAAAAACAACCCAATTTTTAAAAATGGGCAAAGAACTTGAAGAGACGTTTCTTTAAAAAAGATATTCAAATTGCCAAAAAACACATCAGAGATGCTCAACACCACTTGTCATTACATAAATACAGATCAGAAACACAATGAGATACCACTGCATATCCATTGGGATAGCTATTATTTTAAATATGGAAAATAACAAATGATGGGCAGGATACAAAAATACCGAAACACTTCCACATTGCTGGTGACATGTAAAATGGTCTAGCTGCTATGGAAAACAATTTGGTGGTCCCTCAAAAATTTAACAATAACAAAATAATTCCACTCTTAGCTGTATACCCAAAGGAACTAAAAGCAGGGGCTTGAACATATACTGGTACATCAATGTTCCTGGAATTAGTATTGTTCACAATACCCAAAAGGTGGAAACAATGCAAGTCTACATTAACAGAGAATGAATAACAACTACGGTGTACACCTACAAGGAACTTTTATTTAGCCCTGAAAGTAATGAAGTTCTAATACATGCTACAACATGGATGAACCTCAAAGGCATTATACTAAGTGAAATGACTTCACTTATATGAAGTACCTGACGTAGTCAAATTCATAGAGATAGAAAATGGGTTAGAGGTAACCATGGGCTGAGGAGGAAGATATTCATTGTTTATTTACTTGTTAATTTATTATGGAGCTTTGCTGTTTAATGGGTACACAGTTTCTGTTTGGGGTAACAGAACAGTTTTGGAACCAGGTTGCCCTACATTGTGAATACAAGTAATGCCACTGTACACTTGAAAATCGCTAAACTGTATATTTTACTACAACAGAAAAACAGAGAGAGAATGAGAGAGATTCAGTTACCAGTGGCAAATGGCTAGAGGGCTATTGTAGAAATAGAAAAACAACCATCCTAAAATTTATAGAGAATCTCAAGGGACCGGTGCCTTGGTGGACCCTCAGAAAACTAAGCGTAGTTACCACATGACTGAATGCACTTTCTTCTTCATCCAGGCTTGTGTGGTGAGCCTGCCCTCAGATGACTTCACGCTTGACAGTTGCTCTCTGGTCATACCTGTGGGCAATAAGGAAGGAGAAGGGAGAAAGAAGGATTTCAGCAAACCTTGGACTCTGGCTAGACCCTGATCAGAGCAGGTATTAGGATATAGGAGTCCTGTGAAGGATGGATTTTTGTCTTTCAACCCTGTTAAGTGAATCCTTCAGCTTCTGGGGTTGCCCACTCAGCCATCTCTGCCCCTTCTACAAAGCAACTCTGAAACGAGGGACTCAGACCAGACTTCAAGAAGCCTCATTAGTTTTTCAGACCATCACATCCCTGGAAGCCCCTCTGTCCCTGCGTCACTAAATAAATTCACATCCTCTGGTCTTTTGTTGATACCTTTGCCTTAAAATCCAAATAACATGGCTTGGGCGTCCATTCCAGTGCCATGGGAAGCCCAGAGTCTTACCCAGAGCTCTCTCCAATATTTCCTAGGATTGTCCTTTAGAGTTTATATTGTCATGGTCATGGTTGCCTTCTAATTCTTGCCCTGGTGACATTCTTGATTCTCACTTAAATTTTGCTCCCTACTCTTTACCCCCACCCTGGAGCAGCTGTTCTTCTTCATCCTTCTCTTGTCTAGAGTTCAGACTACAGCCCATTCTCTTTCCCCAAAGCAACACTAGCACAAAGCTATTGTGTTAACACTTTCCCAGGGGTCAAGGGTAGCTGGCTGTGCGGCACAGGGCAGGGAAAAACTACATATTGAAGGCTAGACACCACTCTTTCTAGAAACTCATTGGCTCTTCCCTGACACTAAATATTTTTCACTGGCCATGCCCACACTTAGTTCCATGTTCCCTAGATTGCTGAGGATCCGTTTTCCAAAGGGATCACAACTTTGAATAACTTCAAAATGTCTGTTAAGCAGCTCACAAATCAACTTTGCTCTTAAACTCCACATCACACTGAGCTCTGCGCTCTCTCTTTATGCATCTAAAAATCTTTTTTAGGAATTTCCCCAAACCCGTTTATTCTACCATTGAATGTACACACACACACACACACACACACACACACAAAGAGAGAAACTCTGAAATTACAGTTTTTAAAATTTGGGCTGGACCAATCTTAGGAAGGCAGGACTCACTCATCCACAAAAAGAGCCAATTCCAGAGGCTATAGAGTTTTTCTTTCCCATCGCACGTGTTTCCCTGGGTGTTACTAAAACTGGAGATGGGGACTCTGCCTTGCTGGGACACTGTAAGAGCTCCCACAGGTGACAGGGCTTGTTAGGGTTGTCTAGACAAGCGGGTGTATAAACCTAGGGTTCAAAAATGTCCTGTGTCACATATGATCTTCCAGATAGCTGACCCAAGTCTGAACAACAGCCTTTCCCTCCATTCCACAATCTGAGTTTACCCTAAGTGTGTGGAGAAAATAGACACTTGCACACAGGTCCATTCAGCACCCCTCAGTGTTCGATTCAGGGGAAATACCTGGCTGGGAAGGAGAGCAGCTCCACTCTGTCTTAGACTCAAGAAGGCTTGGTGAACCCAACTTGGGAGGTTTAAGAATCTCCAGCTCCAGAAGTTCTGGTGTCTGTATTTTTAGGACTGAACAACTGTTGTAAGTATCAAGGATCAAGAACTGAGAGTATTTTTTAAAATATATATATAGTGTAATTTATATAATTTACAAAATTTTCCTGATAATCTGGTCCCCACCTGGCACCATACATAGTTATTACAATATAATTTACTGTCTTCTTTATGCTGTTCTTTCCAGCCTGTGACTAGTCTATAACTACCAATTTGCCACACAGCAACTCTTTGATATGGGAAGACAATTAAGTCCCCCAAAGATGTCTTTCTCCAGCTAAGTGACCTCAGCATTTCTTCTTTGATCTAGTCCTCTCTAATGCTGTCCATACTCCTTTCAGATAAGTCTAAGTTTGTCAGTATCCCTTTTAAAATAAAACACAAAGAACTTGCCCTGACCTGTGTGGTCCAGTTTGTTGGCGTCATTCCGCAAAGTGGAAGTTCACAGGTTCAGTTACCGGATTTGCTCCCCAGTTGGGATGTGTATGAGAAGCAACCTACTGACGTTTCTCTCCTTCTTTTTCTCTTTCCCTTCCTCTCTCTCTAGAAATAAACAAAACTAGTAATTTTTAAAAACACAAAGAGCTTAATTCTGTGCTTAATGAGAAAGATCAACAGAGAAGCCACCAAGTTTGATTATAGACCTGATGGGAGCTAATACCAATCACACCAAATGGCCTATTCCTGAGAGGCGCAGTAAAGTTACTGGTTAGGAGTACCAAACAAACAAACAAATATACACCTTCTCACAAGATGTAGATAGACCTCTGGGATTTTGGAATGTTCTATTTCTTGACCTAGGTGATGGCTACACAAGTTATTCATTTTTAATAATTTATTGAGCTGAATATTAAAATTTTTTGAGATCACCTTATAATCTTAATATATTGAGATCCAATTTTCATATGATACAATTCACCCATATAAAGAGTACAACTCATGGATTTTAGTCCAGTCACAGATATAAACATACAATCATCACCACAGTTAGTTTTAGAACCTTTTCATCATCTCAAAAAGAAAGTGTACTCTTTAGCCCTCATCCTCCGATAGTCCCATTCTCCTCAGCCCTAATCAACCACTAATCTACTTTCTGTATCTGTAGATTTGCCTACTCTGGACAATTTGTAGAAATGGAATCATGTAATATGTGGCCTTTTGTGACTGAATTCTTTCATTTAGCATAATATTTTAAAGGCTCCATCCATGTTGTGGCATGTATACTACTTCATCCCTTTCTTAATGACCAAATAATATTCCATTGTATAGCTATAATACTTTATTCATGAGTTGATTAAAATTTGGGTTGTTTCCATTTTATGGCTATTATGAATAATGTTACTACAAATATTTGTGTACAGTTTTTGTATAGACATGTATCCTTTTCTCTTGGGTAAACACAAAGGAGTGGAATTGCTGGGTTATATGATAAATCTAGGGTTAACATTTGAGGAACTGCCAAACCTGTTTTCAAAGTGGCTGTGCTTTTTACATTCCCACCAGTAGCTATCTGGAAGATCAGGGGTGACACAGAACATTTCTGAACCCCTTGAATCTTTGTCTTTTCATCAAGGTACAGAGTCCAGGTCAAGATCAATGTACTTGATCCAGCCATGGGCTTGAAAAGAGAATCATCTCTGGATCAAGTGAAAGGTAAACCTTACCAACATGTTACTTGTCCCCCTTTGCATATGGGACACCTGAGGCTTAGGGCAGTGAAACAGTTTAGCCAAGCTTCCAAGTAACTTAGACTGCAGGAAGCTTACCTCCCAAGTCACCACCTTCTTGGAAGGTGGAGTGAAAGCTTGATGCCTTGGCGTTACCACCTGAGTACAGTTAGCTGCTCCTGGAGGGGAACCTGATGACTTGGTCCTGAGAGCCCAGGTGTAGCCCTGGTGCCAGCTGCTTCCATCCATGACTCTAGCCCTTTAGTCATCTGGTAACCCGTGGTGACCTGGGCTCTTCCTTTTCTTCCTATCAAATGTAAGATATTGGTGCTTCTAGTTTTGTTCAGGCCCTAGTTACCTCGATTGCTTTGGTGGTTAAGGCAGGTGTGTTGGTTGCGTTCTCCAGGAAGCATGTGCTGAGGTACAATAGATTTTGGGGAGAGTAAGATCTCTGAGAGAAAAAGGGAGCAAGCAAAATTGGACAGGGGGACCCATAAGACCACAATGCATACCTGCCAAGGCCTGCCAGACCAGCAGGAAGCTGCAGAGCAAAGGCTGCCCTACTGAGGGATCCCAAGGAGTGGTGAAATTGCCACGTCTTTGTACTACCTGTCCTTCCAAGGAAAATTTAAGTGGATCCCAAGGGAACTAAAAGCTAGAACCTTTCAGCTAGTCACATCCTTCAAGTCCTTTCTTTTAGAGATCTGAGCAGCACATGTCCTCAATTGCCAGGGCCCCAGACAAAGCCAGACATCCTTATAGGAATCCATTATTGATTGGCTAGCTCAGGGAATCACCTGGAATTCCAGAACCATAGACTATAGAACTCACTATAAACTAAAAAGCAGGTTGATTTCAATCTTCCTGTCCCCAACCCCTTTTGGGCAGTTCATATCAGGGGTAGTTTGTCACCAAACTAGGAGGGCTTTGCAAAATCTTTGGGCCTCAGTACACAGGCCACTCTGGTGTTCTTTGTACTGTTATTCCTGAATGAATTCAGGTCTTTGGTGATGGTCATAGTCACCTTTGTCATCATATCATCATTATCATCTTCAACATAATCATCTCTTCCAGCATCAAACAGCATTCTTGAAATAACAAATTCTCTGTGATGCTAGAGTATACTACAATGAAAAAGCAGATTCTAGAAACTTCTTATATTCGAGCTATTTCAGACTAAGTCAACTATAGAATAAATACAGTGACCTTTTGGGCTCTATGATTCTGGACTTCTAATTTCCCCTCTATAAAGTGGGAATTACTATGACTGCCTCCCTCCTAGCCCTAGAAGACTAGAGAGACTTCAGTGAGATAATAGAGGTGAGAGCCTTTGAGCACCTCATTCCAAAGTTATCAGAGCATCTTTTGCCTAAGGCTCTTGAAACCTCTTAAAAGCACCATCACATTTTTATCATATAAAAATTGCCCAAGAAAGATCTCCTCATTACCAGCACTTGGTGGGAATCTGGCATTCATCTTCACATTCCCCTATGATCACAGAGTCTTGCTGGTCCAAAGAGACCACAAAGGGCACCTTTCTGCTGATTTATCTGCAGAGCAGTCTAGGGCAGAAGGTAAAGCACCAGAGTCTCTTGCCTCATCGCCTCTGCTGGGGCCTAGGTAGGGGCACACAGGTGTGGTCCTCAACACCTGGTCTCCTCGGCATGGTTACTCTGTTTGCTAAGATAACTTTTATTTAATTCTATTTCTTACTTTGGACTCACTATGAGAATTTGGCCCACCTTTTTTTAAATCCTCGCCTGAGGGTATAGTCTTTAAATAATTGATTTTAGAGAGAGAGGAAGAAAGGGAGGGGAGGAGAGAGACAGAGAGAGAAATATATACATTAATGTGAGAAAGAAATATTGATCGGTTGCAGCCCATACCTGCCCCAACCAGGGGATTCAACCTGCAAACTAGGTATATACCCTGACCAGGAATTGAACCCGCAAATATTTGTTATACAGGATAAAATTTCAACCAACTGAGCCACCTGGCCAGGGCTTGTCCACTTATCAAATTCATGAGACTCGTATGTCATGTGGGTGTAGGCAGAGCATGTCCGAGATTCTGAGGGAACAGGAGAGACAGGAGAAGGCAAAGCAGAAAGGGACCTCCCTTCACCTCCTCATTTAGAGGCGAGGCAGGAATCATGATCAGTTGCCCAGCCAGACCAGACACAGTTCCCCTGATAGAAGTATCCTGGTTCTCGCTTTGAGACATAGGGTGAAGTGGAAAGAACTTGGGCTTTAGACGTCGTCGAATCTGGCTCTGCCACTTGCTGACTGACCTTGGGCAAGTCACTTAACCACTAAGAACTTGATTTCCTCAGCTATAAATTAGAGAGTAATTCCCACCCTGCAAGGTAGCTAAGATTAGATATAATGTTTGAGGAAGAATTGGATTATAATAGACACTCAATAAATGGTAATTATTATAATCATTAAATTTTCTGCTATGAGTTTAACAAGTAACTATTGAACCTGTACTCTTTATTCATTCATTTGTTCAGACATTCGTTCATTCATAAAACATTTATGAGCTCAGAATTGTACTGAGCTCAGTGAGGATCCCTCGCCAAAACAGAAGGCAGGATCCCTGAGTTCAGGAAACTCAAATGCGAGTTGAAAACAATAAACTAGAGAGGAGTTGAATTATAAAATGGGAACCATCATACTTTCTTGGCTGTGTTGTGAGAGTTAAGTGGGCTAAGCCTGCAAACTCAGGATTCGGCCAACATAGAGTCACCAAAGGGTAGCCACCCTGGAGCTGTACCCTACCTGGGGACAGAGGTGGAGTCTGTCAGTCTGTTATGAAGCTATGAAGTGTGAGTGATAAGGACCCCCCATTTAGACGAGTTTCTTCCAAGGCTCTGCACCTAATTTTGTTTTTCTTTCCTACAGAGCACTTCTGAAGTGACATAAGCAAGGATTTGAAAACTGAGGCTGCACAGACTGAGAGAAAAGATGCAGGGTATGGGCAGGGAGCGATGTGCAGATGAAGAAGTACGCAAGCAAAATACCCACACATTGTCTCTTTAACTGTTCACGGATAATGTGTGGTGTATAATGGTGGAATACCGTCAGGAGCCACGCTCACCTGGGCTCGACTTATTTGAGCTCCAAGACTTCAGACAGGTCAAGTGACCTCTCAGAATTTCAGTTTCCTTTGCAAATGAGATAATACTAATACCTATCTCACAAGTAATATTACACAAAATTAGGGAGATATTTTTTGTGAAAGTGGTTTGTAAAATGTAAAGGGCTCTATTTATTAATACTGGTTCCAATTAATTCTACTCCTACTGCAGAAAGGATTTTCTTGTTCACCAACAGGATAACAGTGGAAAGCACCCTTCAAGGGGGTGGGGGAACAACCCACAACTCTCTAGTAAAAGCTGTGGCTTATTACATGAAATTGAGCACTTTTTAAAACTCTACAAGCCTCAGTTTCCCCATGTAAAGCATGGGGGTAATTGAGCTTTCCTTCTGTGTAGTTTTTAAACACCAGTGAAGTAATGTTTTGATCAGAATGATCTTTAAGTTCCTTGGAAGGAAATAAATGAAATGCTCCAATTCATTCTCCTTATTCTGACCTTTACTAAAATAATGACAGGAGAATTTGTCAAGACTTTGAGTAACAGGGAAGAACACTGAGAGCCAAGGCCCCACACGGGCTAGAATGTAGTGAGGACGACGGTGACGGTAATGGGAGTCTTAGAACAGTAGTTGCCTTCGACTGAGTGCCGTGTCCGCCAGCTGTTTAACACATAGTTTTTCATCAGCCTCGCAATGGGCCTGAATGCTTGGTATTCTGGTTTACACTATACAGGTGAGGAAGATGTGGCTCAGAATATTCGAGTCACCTCTCAAAGTTCCCACCTGTAGCAACAGAGAAGCTGAACTTCAAACTCTGGTCACTGCCAGGGCCTGCTTTTCCTGGTGTCCCTGTTTGACTGTCAGCTCCTGTGTCCAAAATGAGGACTGAACCCGTGTTCTACAGGAAGTCAAAAGACCTGTTACAGGTAAGATTGCACATGGATAAGCCTCTTGTAGACTCCAGCACATTGTGAAATTTCTGGTTATTATCTTTATACCAGGGAGTAAGTTTCCACCCATGCCCTTACTGAGAAAAAGTTGGCTTTAATGTCTGATGGCCCCAAATAAGCAGCTCTCTTTTCCTTATATGTTATAACTGTTTCTGTTAACTGTCTCTTCAAAGGTCTAGTGCAGGAGGCCACCATGGTGCTTGCACGTCAAAGAACAAAACTGGACAAAATCTCCATAATGCAGGGGTTTGTTCAAGAGCAAAGACAACAATCAACTTTGGAGTGTATCCCACCTGTGATATTTGACATCCTACGGACACTGTCTGAGGAAGTGACAGGACCAGCATCTTCTAGGCCTCATACTGCTGAGGAATGACACAAATGGGAGGAGCCCTTACCCCCACAACACACCTGTAGCTCTGGCCATCCCCCACACTGCCCCCAGCCCTTCAGGCAGTGTTTCTTTTCCATCCCATGCTCCATCAGGTGAGTAACGAACAGTAGGATATAAGCCTGCCTTTCTGCTTAATTCCAGAGCTAAAGTAACATGTTCAAACACCCTGTTATTATTATTACCAATGATAATAAGATGAATAATGAGCAGGAATTGCTTCTATTAAATAAATCAGGAAATAGCACCTTACCACATGTTCCAGAGGCACGTCAAGAGGCTCTCTAACTGCTCGGATGGTGTCAGGGCATGTGTTCTCCATTATGAGGGAGTTTCTCTACAATTACTGGTCTCCCGACAGCAGGTTAGGACTCATCTTATAAATATATAATAACATAAACGAACTTTCTGTTTATCAACTACTGCGTTACATGTGTGTGTTTTCCTCCCATAAAACTCCCTTTTTAATAGGTGTATTTTGGAAATGATATCATAATTGTAGCCCTTTAAAGACTAAGATATTTAACTGTCTTCTGCTGCTATTTTTCTCAATTTTGAAATTAATAGGAAAATTTTAGCTTGCCTAGTATTATAACCTTTTCCAGGTTCAAGTGCAATACTTTGAATATACTAAACACACAATGAAGGTGCCCAATGAGTGTTTTTTGAATGAAGGAATCATAACAGATATTTCGTAGGTCATTTCCATCACCCCCTTGCTTCCTAATAAGGCTGTATGTGAACATCCGAGACAGGCAGCAATGGTAATGTAGGAAGACATATAGCTTGAGAGCAAAATACGTCTATTTTTGGAATTCAGTGTGTTTGGTTGAGTGGTGTGCACAGTTGTGGTGTGTCTAGTGTATTTGACACTCGGAATAATTTTTTTACACCTCTTTCCACTATACCTCAAATTATTTTCCATAATGATCACGCCCCCCTACCAGAGACATAATAGGCCCTGACAGGTATGGCTCAGTTGGTTGGGTGTTGTCCTGCAAAGTGAAAAGTGAGCAGTTTGATTCCTAGTCAGGGTGCATGCCTGGGTTGCAGGCCTAGTCCCTGGTAGGGGAGCGTGTGAGAGGCAACTGATAGATGTTTCTCTCCCTCTCTTTCTCCTCCCTCCCCCTCTCTCTAAAAATAAACGATAAATAAAATATTTTAAAATATTTTTTAAATAATCATGTAATAATCATTTTATTGCTTATTTATTCTTTGGTTTTAAGATATAAAAAAAATAAAATAATATCAAAGATAGCATCCAAATTTAGGAAAATATTTTATGCCCGAACCAAAATGAACTATTACCAAGCAAAATATTATACCTTGCAGTTGAAACTCTGTTCCACTGTTTTAGATTTTAAACAAAATAAAAACTCTTAACTCCTCACATAAAATGGCAGGACTGAGTTCCCTTAAATTCTGTTTCTTCACCTCTACACTCAGTGCGCTATCACTGTTTCCAACATGCGTCTTTTCAACACTACCAAGCAGTTCTGCAAGTCTCGGTGGACTTGAACTCTGTATCCTACAAATTTAACTCAATTCTGATGCTCTGTACCTGGAGATAGCATCGTGCTCCACAGGTTGAAGGCTCAGTCCCACAAGACCGCCTCTACTTCTCACAACAGTCTGAAGTCCAGATTGTCACCTGGGCTTCTGACCAACTGACTGCAAATCAGAAGTTCCCATGACCTCCCTCCTTGGGTTCAATTAATTTGCTAGGATGACTCACAGGACTCAGAAAACCTGTTTACTTTCTAGATTACCAGTTTATTACAAAGGGTACTAAAGAGATATACTGTTCACCAACCTCCTGGCACGTGGATGTGTTGTAGCTAGTTCCCCACCCTGGAAGCTCTCTAAACCCTGTCCTTTGGGGTTTTGTGGCACTCCATTACACAGCCATGATTGATTAAATCACTGACCATTTGGATTGATTCAACCTCCAGCCCTTCTCCCCTTCCCAGAAATTGTAGTTGGGCGTGGGACTAAAAGTTTCAGCCCTCCAATCCTCTGGCAACCAGCCCCCACCCTTAGGGGTTTTCTAAGTCACCTCATTAACATAAACTCAATTGTTGTTGAAAGGAAATTGTTACAAGGATAACAGGACACTAATTTCGCCTTTATGGCTCTGAAGCTATTTCAGGAACTGAGGACAAAAGACCAAATATTATAACAAAAGATGTTACCATTGCTCTGATTGCTCAGGAAATTCCAAGAGTTTGGGGAATGTGAGCCAGGAAACCTGGATGGAGCTCAAAATATATATTTGCTATAAATCACAATGTTGCACCATTTATTTTAAATCAATTATTTAAATGCAAGAAGATATGCTAACATGAGGGTGAAGACGTGGACTGTGTTTGGAAGAGGCATCAAACATTCCAAACTTTTCATCTGTGAGGAACACACTCTGGAAAAAGGCCTTTCCCTAAGTCTTTGGGGGTTGGGGGGAGGAGGGTAGAGCTATATAACTGGGAGTTCTCCAAATTAACTGCCATATAGAATCCAATGTTTATGAATACTAAGCAATGGAAATGCGTTGACTTGAAATGTGTGTATATGTGTGTGTTTGTGAAAACTCCAGAGTAATTACAGCAACTATTAGGACTTAGGCCAATATAAGGTTTGGTGGGCAGGAGCAGGTTGTTACTGATTTTGTTTAGAACTGTTGGTACATGGTGATAATAAAAGGTTGACTGACTTCAGTTTTATTAATGTCTTAAAATTCACCACAGAAAATGTTCTGCACCCCGCACCCCACAATTGCTCCTACAAACAGTGGATCCCTTGGAAAATATCCTAAAGGAGCAAGGTCCCCAAATAACTCAGAAGGTAAATATCATCACCATCAGTCCTATTTCATAGCTTAGAAACTCACCCAGAAGAATGACCAATTCTTTCATGATCATAGAGCAAAGATTTGAACTTTGTTGTTTTAAAATTTTTGTTTTTCTGAGTGATTTGTGGCCTTGAGCAGGGCAGGCAAAGAAGAGACCATAAAATGTGCACTAAAAATTCTGATACCACACAACTTGTACATATGTAACTTCAGAAGCCAGCAGTGAAAAACTAGACCCCTTTTTATTTAATTTTTAAAAACTGAGGTGTAACTTCACAGAGCGCAGTGCCCACATCGTAAGTATGGAGCAGGTGACAACCAGCATTGAATTCTGCTCCCCCCTCCCCACTGCCCCTGCAGATCCAGATGTAAAACATTTTCTGCAGCCCAGCGAGCTCCCTCACCCCCTTCCAGCAGTACCTACATTCCCAGGGGTAACCACTGAGTGATTTTATCTCAAGAGATTAAATTAAAATGTTTTTCCCTCTTTTTTGTGGGATTTACAATACCAAACAACTTATCGGACTGATGTTTTTTAATAAATTAATTTATTTTTATAATTAATCGAGCAAGTGGCATACTCCACCTCTGACACTTTGTCCTTGTGCCCACTCCTAAATGAGCCTTCCCCAGATAGCCACCTGGTCTGCTCCCCCAACTTCATCTTCAATGGGTCTTTACTCCAGCATCTCTTCTCAGTGAGACAAGTAGACTATTTAAAGTTGTGATCCCACCCTGGCATTCCACATTCTGTGCCTCTTGGATTTTACTGCACAGTACTTCCCACTGACAGTCTACATTTTCCTTATTCGTTTCACCTCTGTCCTGCACACACACCCCCAACTGTAAGCTCCCTGAAGACAAGGCTGTTGCACTGTTCTGTTTACTGCTGTATCTTTCTCCTCCAGCAGTAGTGTTGGGCACTTACCTGCTCTGCAAATATTTGTTGTAAGAAATGACTATCAGTAGAGCAACCCCCCCCCAACTCAACCAAATGCCTCAAAACTTAGTTGAAACATTCATTTCTAATCCAGGAAGTTAAAAATATAATTGCATAAATTTTATTGGGAACTACAAGCTCATTCTTCAATAGGTTGCTCTGAATTAACAAACGTGAGGAAGAAAACTAAAGAATCTTCAGAATCAGGAGGAATCCTGGCTCTGGCATCTCCTGGCTAGATAAACTTGGGCGAGGTAGTTTACTTCTTTTCTGAAAAATGGGACTAGCAATGTCTGTTTCATAGGATGGTTACCAGCGTTATGCAAAGCAATGTTCAATAAATAGAAGCCGCCTTTATTTCTTTGTTCTCAGAGTCATATGAACATTACATGTTCAAACCTTAGCAAGGAAGTTCGTGCTAGTCCTGCCTCGTGCCTGCAGCTGTAAAGAGGTGCACTGTAAATGAGTAATTATATTTCTTAAAGTTCCTTAAACCCACACTCATTCTCTCTAATTACAGTCCATATCACCAGGCCAAGATAAGAGTTAAAACTTCTATAGCCAAATGCCTTTAAGATACACCGCCAATGGAAATTCCCCCCAGAAATGGCAGATGTTAAGAAGACCTAGTCATTTTTCTTGAAGATTTCCTCTAGATTCATTTTCCAACCATGTGACAATTTACTGTTCTCAACCTTGCAATAAGACTCCTTGACTCCATGATCAGATGGCCTGTGAGGTTTTTCTTCCAAGAGACTTAAGAGCTGGAGCAAGAAGAAACAAGGCAAAACCCTTCTTGCCAGCTGCCATAGTTTCCCCAGCTAAAGCTGGATGCCTAACATTCCACTGGAGCTCTGTTCCTTACTGTGACTTTTCCTGTTGGCCTGCAGGGGTGCCTGGGAAGTTATCAGTCATTTATACCTTAATGTGAATGAGTCTTTTAACTCCTTTCATAAGAGCGAGTGGGATGAGAGAAGAGGGACAAATAAAGAATGAGAAGTGACAGGAAGAGATGCTGACCACGAAGGAAAAAGGCTGTTGAAAGAGGAACTCTTGAGCTTAAAAGCAAGCCAGCTGAGACTAAGGGTAGAAGTCCTAGCTCTGGCTGGGTAGACCGTTCCCTCTGTGACCTATCAATAATTTTAATTTCGTTGTTGCTCAGAAGCGGTTGCTGTCTACTTCCCACAACTTACAGATACATTCGCATAGTCATCGTTTATCAGAAACTGGAGACTCCAAGAGAAGCTTGGAAGCTGAAGAACCTGTGTTCAGAAATTGATAGCACATGTAAACAAACAAACAAATAAAACGAAGGATGCAGGGAGTATTCTGATCTAGGTTTGTACTGTGTGTGGGTCTGACTACTGCTGCTGCGACTTCTTCCTTGAAGACTATTGGATTTCAGAGGGATCTAAAGAAGCTTTTTCTTTTTTCATCTATAGCTTATAGCAATTACTGCGTGGAATGCACAGTGCAATTGAATGCAATGTAGCAAATGCTTGGACCAGTAATTAATGGCTTTATTCAGTAAGTATTTACTGAGCGCTTGCTATGTGTTAAACATAGGACAGGAAGCTACTTCAGTAAACAAGACAGACAAGGCCCCCACTCTCCCAGAGTTTACATTCCTGAGGGTGGGTGGGGGGAGACAGAGCAAACAATTAAAAATAAATAAGAAAATGCTAGTTAATGATGAATACCATAAAGAAAACAAAGAGTACTGTGTGAGAGAGTACCTCTGCATTTAAGGGTGTGTGCTAGGATGGTCAGGAAAACCCTTTCTGAGGATGTGATATTTGATCTCAGACCTGAATTATGAAAAATGGTGCAGATGTGTGTGCACTGGGGAAGCGGCACGTATGAAGGCCCCGAAACAGGAAGAAGCTTGGTTGGTGTTTTGAGGACTCAAAGGTCAGTGTGCTTAGAACATAGAGATGAACGTGGAGAAAAGCAGGAGATGAGGTCAGAGAGACGGGCCAACCATTAAGACCTTGTCAGGTATTAAAGACGATAACAGGACTTTGGGTGGTTTTAGAGCAGAGGAGGGACACGGTATTACCATTTCATTGAAAATGTCCCAATCTTACAATGAGATTGGGTGGAAAATATGCTCCAGTTTACTGTTTTCTACTAAATATCTGTTGAATGAATAAACACATAAATGAATGAATGAATCACATGAATGAGCGGGGTTATAGTAGAAAGGACATTGACCTCTAGCTAGAGTTAAAAGAGGGAGCTGTGCTACTTGGTGGCTGTGTGACCTTGGGCAACTCATGTAACCCCTTTGAATCTTAATTTTGTCATCTGCAGAGGGGATAATATCTCCCTGAACTGCCCCCAAAAGCTGTGGTAAGGATCAAATTAGAAATGTGAAAAATGCAAATATAAAGAGTGATGAATGGTGATGATACATTTTGGGTTTTGTTAAGCCAAAGTGGCATGCCTTAATTTAATGTCAAGGTCTTTGATATTCATGAGTTTGTTTGGGGTCTATTGTACCTCTCAGCCTGCTCTCCTGTCAGCTGTGTGGTTTGCTCCCTCTGTGTGAAGTAGTCTGCCTTTATCCTAAAGCCACAAGAGAAAACACCCCAGCTCCAGTGCACAACAACCACCCCGTGGCCTTGCCTGGGCACCAAGCAGCAGAGAACATGTTTTGAGAGATGTTATCTTACTTGATGCTGGCAACTCTGTAAAGGAGGCAGGACAGGTTTGATGTCCCAGACAGAACTCCGCATCTACCCCACCTCTCTTCATGAGACTCACGTCCATTCTCTGCTGTGTCTGTCCAAGCTAAAAAAGCCCCGATTTGTCTTCTTAAGGAGACTTTTTCTAGCTAGGCTGATGGCTATATATTTCTCAAAAGAGACTCTGTTAACTCTCCATAATCATTGCTGTGTTTAGCAACTTGTCAGGAAGCCCTTCTTTCTGGTCTAGGTCCCCCTGGCTGTAATGTATCCCTCTCCTCAGTTCTGTCTTCAGATGCTCCCTGGAGCAGCAGCATCTTCTGGCACCAAGACAATTGTATCCGCCCATCCCTGCAGATTCTTAGAGTAAGGAGGAGTCTTGGAGATCAGCAGTGCTATCCTTTTGTTTTACATACGGGGAAGCTGAGGCCTGGCAGGTCACGGCCCCAGAGTGGCAGACTCACAATTGGGGGGTAATCGAATGTTCATGGCACTGTTGTACACAAAGATTGATCCTCAAGCCACCGGGATCAATGACTCAGGACAGAGCAAGCTTTTAATGCCATAAGTATAGGAAAATCAGAACTATTTTTCTGGGAAACTGTGAGATGACCCTTCTAGATCCCAGCTAGTGGGACACTTCAGAATGAGGAAGCAGAGGGAAGAGGCCGTGAGGAGTATAGCAGGTGGCTGGCATCTGGGGTCGGGGTGGGGGTGGAGGGTGCTTAGCAGCCTGCTTCCTGGGATGTAGTGCAGTCTCTGGAGTCAGGCAGATCTGTGCAAGGCTCTGTTCTCTCACTTACAAATTGTAAGCCCCTCTCTGAGCCTCAGTGCTCTCGTCTGTGAAATAGAGATAAGTAAATGTCATGGGATGTTTTGAAGGGTTAAACACGCCTGGACTCCACTCTCTTCTGTAATTTGAGTCACTCCTCTCCAGCTTCCAGCCAGGGTTGGATTTGGAGTAGCTGGGCTCAGAAGACTAGGAAGGAAAGGAAGTTATTTTAGCATCCTACTCATTGAATCACTCTCACACACTGGACTTTGCTGAGTTTTTTCAATGAATCAGAAACGCTCAAATTACATTACCCTTGAAACCCAGAAAGGTATAAAAATAAGGGAAAACGTGGTAGTAGCAAAACACTTTTCACCTTCTGCCAGCTCAGACTCCTGCGAGAAGTAAGTGCAAGAGGGTTGCTTCACTGGACCTGGAGCCTGGTTGGTTTCCTCACCCACCATGGGAGCCAGGCTGACCGGTTGGGGCAGGGGAGCCGTAAAGAGCCCAAGACTGCCTCTGCCCCCAGCTCTCAGTCCCTCATACCCACAGCTGCGGGAGACAGGTCACACTGCACAGAAGGGCTTACCACTTAGTTTCTTTCCGTCTGCATGTGCCAAATGCTCTAGTTCCCAAAGTTCACTCGTCAGTTGAGATGCACTTGCGTCCCTGATTAAGAGATACAGGATATTAAAACTCAAAATATTTAAGAGTTTTTTGTTTTTTCCTGGTGGAGGTAGACAGTGCACCTACCTTCAGCTGCGTTCTTTAAGGTCAGAGTAAAATAAATTTGCATTTGCTGAGCACACATTTATGTAGTAAGGGGCGGGATGAGGATGGTTTGTGGACTAGAGGCCAGTGCTGAGGGCAGAGGGAAGTCTTTACCTTCTGATCAGGTGAACTGCCCGCCTTCTGACTTCCGGTTGACCATTGGCTTACTGGTGCCCTGGCCCCTTGGCGTAAGCATCGCCTGGCTCTCAGTCCTGGTTTCTATCCAGTGCCTCCTTCCCCATCTTCCCTCACTAATGAATGAGCATATGCAATGAGAAAAGTACATTTTTTCCTATTAAGAGGTTCTCTGACCAGGCCCGAAGCTTCACTGGGACGTAAGGATCTTGATAAAGTGACACAGAACATACTTTTTGGCCTACCTTAGTCCTTGACCGCTTCATGTTTTGAATTGGTGGCGCTCACCCCAGTGGGTTGCTCTCCCATTTGCCTACCCTGTGATTCTAATTGATAGACCCACAGAAGTAGTTGGGGGAAGGGGTTGTGGAGAATGTCTTTGAAGCTATTGGGAGAAAACATCCACACTTCCTGGGTGTTGAATTCACAGGGGAAGCAGCCCCATTCCTTCCAGGCCAGCTTTTGGGTGTGTCCCGCCTGGGGGCTGAATTAAGTTTTCTGATTTTCCTCTAACAAAAGCAATGCTTCCTTCTAAAGGAAGGAGCAAAGGCTGTTTAAGTCAGCCCAGTGCTTACTAGGGTGAAGGTTTTGTAAACAACCCAGAGTTAGAAACGACAGGGGGTGATGGATAACTATGCATTAGCTTCACAGTGGAATCTTCCCCCCCCCCCCCGTGCCTACCCCTCCTCTCCTTCTGTGCACCCTGGTTCCATACTGGCACCAGTCTGTGTGTCCCCCTCTAGTGCTTCAAGGAGTATGAGATGCTGGGAGAGTCCTTACAGGAGATTTAACCCCAGGACCCTTTTCACCACAGGGATGAAGCATTGTCTAAACAATTTGTCACCGGAGAGCTAGGCCCCTGGGCTCTGTGGTAGGGAGGCTAACAGAGCAACATCTGTAAAGGGGATGAGAAATCTCTTTTATCTTGACCTGTTTCTTTTAAGTGGTTCCACCACCCTAAGGATACCTCCCTGGTGGAAATATTCCAAACACCCACTGCCTGCTTCCTCTCTATTTGTAGAAAGGAGGGTCCTTCCCACACTCCACCTGACCCGTGCTAAGTGTTCACTCTTGCACATAGTTGCTGGCCTACTGGTCCACTGGTCCAGAAAATAGAAGAACATAAGCTGTAAAACAAAAATACGCACTTCATTTGACTCCCCAAAGAGGAAGGGCAGGGCTGACCCCACGTATGCATGGACAAGCACGTTCTGCAAAGTTGAAAGGTAGCGGGATGGTGGAAAACAGAGACTCTGGAGTCAGCCAGAACTGAGTTCAGATCCTATCCCCACCACTCAAAAAGCTGTGTGCCTTTGGACAAATGATTCACTCTTTAAACACCTTCTTTGCTTGTTTGTTGTGAGGATTAAAGGTAATCTAGGCAATGTGCCTATAACATAGTACATATTCAGTAAAATGATCATTTTAGCAATCTTGCTTAAAGTCATCATCAACACATTCCTCGACAGGTCATTATCAATATGTGCTACTAAGTCATTTATTTAGTCAGTCAATCACAATTATTGCCTTATAAAAGAACAGTTATTAAACAATAATGAATTAATAAGTAAAAAATTATGCCAAGACCCCGGAACTTAGATTTTAAGATGAAAACACTAAACTAGACATAAACTCAACAGAAATCATTTGATTCCTCCCACAGGGGTTTGCCCTGCATCCTGCTTGAAAGTGAGGGTAGAGTGAGGCGCAGCGGAGGCGTTTGCTTCCTCTCTGGATGAAGGTCAGTCAGTACCTCCAGTTGCTGGCCCTTTGTTTCAGATAAGCATCCTGTGAGTTCCCATAGAATCTAAGCGTCTTAGGAGCAGGGCATGTGGGGCCACAGCCTGCAGTTCAGTGGCCACTGACTGCCTGAGAAACTGCTCTGTCTGTGGGTACTGTTGGCTAAATGAGCCCGGAGCCCCAGAGACAGCTGTATTTGGGTGTGGCAATCAAGTCAGACCCTTCATCAGAGAATGTGTGGAGATGAACATTGAGGGCTGCAAGGGAACTGCCCAAGGGAAGATGGACACTTTTGTCTTCCAGTTTGTTCGTTTGTTTTTAACATCTTCAGAGAGAGAGGGCAGAGATGTGTGGAAGGAGTCCCAGCTCTCCCCGGGGCTCTCTGCATTCTGGCCCTCTGCCCATTCTGAGTGTTTTGTGTAAAGAGAGGGGTCCCAGGTTCTAGGCCTCACTCTGCCTCTAACCTATCACATCCTCTGGGACAGGCACCTATTCTTCCTGAACCTCAGGGCCCTGGTACGGGAGACAAGGGGTTGACAAGGTCTCTGCTGAAGTTTGTTACAGGGCAAACATTCTGTGACTTACTTCCTCCCATGGTTTGTGCTTCTGGAAAATGTAGTTTTGGAGAGTTACTGATTGACCCTTTCTACCATAGATTCCAGCATGCCAGAGGCTTCTGAACAATGTGTGCTTCTCAGGAGAATTAACCAGCCACTTTGAAGTCAAGCCTTGGACATTAATGATGTAACAAGGTCAGGAATTGATGGGCCTCTAGCCTCTTGTGTTGCACTGTTCAACGCTACACAGAGAGCTGACAGTGAAGGAGCACCCCAGAGAGGAGTTAGTCTCATTAAACACATTAGGGTCAATGTTCCAGCTCTGATGGTAGCTTCTAGGGAAGCCAGAGTTCTCTTCCTGTTCCCAATTCTTTCCATTTGTGTGCAGATCCCTGAGTATGTAAGAATTAAGTTGTTGCCTTGTCCTCATCCCTACAAAGTCAATGGGAATTGCATGTGCTAGAGATGACCTGAGGAAGAAAAGGGCTCCATAGGGTTTAGTGCTTCCTCTTCATTCATTCATTCATTCATTCATCCATTTCACAGTTATCTAGAGAGCAAGTACCACGTGCCAGGTGCTATGATAAGTATTGGCAGTGCAGTCATGACCCAACCACAGTCTCTGTTCTTACAAAGTTGATGCCTAGTGGTGAAGCAGATATTAGTACAATACTCAAACACTCTAACTAATGAATGTGTAACTTTGAACTTGGGGAAGCATTATGAAGGACAGGGAACTCTTCTATGACAGTGTACGCAGCAGAGACAGTTGATTGTGTCCTCAAAATCCAGTCTCTCTTCTTCTTTACTTACTGAATCCCTATTTGGTTAGAGGGAATAGTGGGCCCAGCTAGAATATTACTTTTCCTAGCCTCTTCTGAGGATAAAGATGGCTTCAGCTAATTTTCGGGCAATAAGATAGAGTAAAAGTTCTTGGGTATGACTTCTGAGAATTCTCTTTAACAAGAGTGGGTGTTATGGTGACCGGAGCCCCAGGAAGCCCTTAGGTAAACCCAAGGAACATGGTTCTGTGCCAGGACCCTTGACTGCCCACTTCTGGCCTGCTTTTTTCATGAAAAAGCCCCTTCTCCCAGTCTAGTACTCCCATCCCATCTTGTTTAAGCCACTCTTTGGCTTAGAGATGAATATCATTCTTAATTGAATAGGCATTTCACATGGGAACCTGACCTAGGTAAGGAGAGCCTGTGAGGGGAGAGAGGCGTGTCCCAAGGAGGCAGGGAGGTAACTGGGAGAGGTGCTGGAGAAGGAAGTAGCCATGTTTGGTGGAGGGATCAGCCTGGGCAGGGACCACATGCGGGGAGGAAGCAGGGTGAGTTACAGGAACTGGAAGAAGGCCCGAGCAGGTGGGACACAGACCATGAAGGGAAGAGTGGTGTGCAATGAGACTGGGGTTGGACGGGGCTCGCCCATGCAGGCCTTGGTAGTCATATTAGAGACTCCGGACATTTTTCCTGGGAGCAGCAGAAAACCACTGAAGAGTGAGAAGCAGAAGTCATCCCAGCAGTGTGGAGAAGGGCAGGATGAGGGGAAGCCAGTCTTTGAGTTTGCAGCCCAGCGGGGAGACATGATAATGGCCTGGATGAGGGTGGTAGGAAAGTGAACACCTCTGAGGCACTGAGAAGGCAAAGCTGAACCTGGAGTGAGAGAGGGGAGAGTTTCAAGGATCATTCGTAGGTTTCTGTTCTTTGATAAAACATTGATTTATCTGACTAAGTTGTGGACACTATTCTTGTCCAGCCAACATCTTTTTTCTTCCTTCTGCATTGCTGGAACCACTAGAACTTGCTTGTCATGCTAGGAGCTGAGGGGGAGCTGGCAGCTTTCTTTCCCAGCAGGAAAGGCAGAGCCTAGGCTCTGGGTCTGGCCAGTGAATTCCAAGGGAAGGATGCGCTTGGGATAGCTCCTAGCAAACACCATCCTCACTTTATTTTAAGGATGAAAAGAATTTAGAATTTGGGCTCAGATTGTATTGGTTAAGTCTTCACCATGTATGACCTTTAATGTATCACTTTGTTTCAGATTTCTTTTCTTTTTTGAAGATTTTATATATTTACTTTTTAGAGAGAGGGGAAGGGAGGAAGAAAGAGAGGGAGAGAAACATTAATGTGAGAGAGATACATCGACTGGTTGCCTCTTGCATGCCCCCAGCTGGGGACCTGGTCCACAACTGAGGCATGTGTCCCGACTAGGAATCAAATCGGTGACCTTTCAGTTTGCAGGCTGGTGCTCAATCCATTGAGCCGCACCAGCCAGGGCTCAAATTTCTTATACTGTACGAAAAATGGGTAATGCTGTTCCCAGGAAAATGTCCCCAAATAATAAATACCCAACTCTGAGATTTGCTATGAGCATTCAATAAGCTTATATGTGTAAAATGCTTTATGTAAAAACAAAATGTTTTAGATACAAGTATTTATGCTTTCTACTAATAATGATTAAAATAAGACATATTTGGAACATCTCAGCTCTTGGTAACAAAAATTAATCATCGTAGGTACCATTTATTGTGGTTATAAGTGTCAGACATCGTGTCAAGTACTTCAGAAATATTATCTATTTTTAAGCTTCACCACAACCTTTAAGACAGATATTATTCTCCCCAATTTTCAAGTGAAGAAACTGAAAATCTAAAAGATAAAGTCAATTTCCCAAAGTCACAGTTAGCAAATGACAGAAACAGGATTTGAACCAGGGCTGCCTGATGTTGACCTCGTAAGGATAGCTGGTGGCATGTCCACATCCCAGGTTCTGTTTCAGGTAGGCTATCTTGTCCCTACGTACGATACCTTCTTTTGTTGTGTGATCTGTATTGATAATTTAACTCATTTTCAAATGACAGGGCTGTGCTTTTCAGATAAAGTTGATGATGCTGACACACCTGTGATACATATGCTTCTGCAGCAAATTGTTATTCTAACGCAATACTTTCTTACCTTTACCTTACACTGCCTTCTTTTTCTTCCAAAGTCTACTTCATTACTGATTTCAAGTCTGGTGTCCCAGCTTGAAGGCCAGCTTCTTGAAGGCAGAGTTTTCACCTGTCTCGTTTCCCTCTGCACTGCCCAGGATTTAGTAGAGAGCCAGGCACAGAGCGGGCGCTCAGTATATACTTATGAAGTAAACGAATGAATAGAGAGAGGACTGGGTTTGAAATGGCTTGTGTGCATTGCTTTATCCTGTCTCGATTGAAGGACCACATCAGTGGGACACCTGACTGGGTTAGAGGAACCCTGGATTGTAGTTGCGAAAGTGTGAAGAGTCTATGAGAGTAATTCAAATGGAAGGGAGGCAATATCAAGATTCCTTGTGGGCTTTATCCAAATAAATTGCCTATTCCACTATCCCTTAACCCAAATTCTCCCCTCTCTTTTTCATGCTTTCTTCCTACTCCTCTAATGGACTGGGAACTTTCTGAGGGCAGGGGATTCATCTTAGTCAGGTCTGGTATCCCAGACCCAGAACTTCCCTAGGCTCAACCAGTGGGCCACAAGTAGTGGACTACACCCAGGGTCTTGGTCTCTTTACCCTGATGATCCAACTACCAGGCCCACTATGTATGGCTCCATCTACTGATCCTTGAGGACCAAAGCTGCCTGTATCAAAGCTGACCTGCAGGCAGTCAGGTCAGGGAAGATGGGGATTTCCCCAGCCAGGGTTGATGCTATCAGCCAGCTGTAGGACCCAGGAGGAGAGGGAGAACTCACAGGAAGCTGAGAAGGGGAAGAAAATCTGGTTTGGCCAAGGAAAGGCTACATGCATGCCAGGTTCCATCCATTGCTGTCACCTAGGAGTGACAAAAATTCTACTACCCATAACTTCCACTCACAGTAAGGGAAAAATAGATTAGAAAGAAGGGATTAAAACAGTATTCAAACTAGGTTTGAATGTTCCTTCAGTCACATATTGACAAAGCGTTTTAGCTCGTCCAACCTCAGGTCCTTCCTCTGCAAAAAAGACCATGATCCTGGTCTCATTAGGCTGCTATGAAAATAAAATGATACTGTAAACACAGCACTTAGCACAGTACTGACACTTAGAAGCACTGGGGAAAAAGTTATTAAATTGCTTTACAAACTATGGTGGGAATCTACCCAAAGGCCAGGGAAAGGATCTCTCCTCAAGCCTCACTCCTCTGGCCCTACCCACATGCCTGACATTCCAGCCTCTGGCCCTTTGGGAGCCCCTGTTTAAATGCAGATTTTATCTGGTACTGTTTAATGGCATTCATTCAAGTTATTAGCACCTAACTCTAATCTGATTAACCTTAGCTGAAAAAAGAGTCTTGGGCCAGGAAATGCGGAGGGGGAAAGGTCCTGTATAGGGGGTCACACCACCCAGAGATCCTTAACCCTTGGATGGACCTGGAGGGCTTAGAGGAGCGACTGCAAAGAGGCTGTGAGGCTAGAGCTGGGCGTGGACTGAGGGGGTGAGAGGACCGGCAGGAGATGCAGCCCTGCAGCCGAGTTCTCTACAGCGCATGCCGAGCAGATGCGATGATCGACTAGTCATTGATTTACAAGGCTTTAAGGAGTTTACATTGCCTTGGTCATTCTGTAATTTCTCAATCACAAGATCTTAAAGGTTCAGTTATTCTCCTGGGGAGATTGGGGGAGGTGGAGGGAGGTACTCATGAAGGTAAGTCTTTCTTTCCTTTTCCTTAATAGATTCTATTTTTTAGAGCGTTTTAGGTTTACAGAAAAATTGAGCAGAAAGCGAGAGATTTCCCCTATACTCCCTCTCCTAAGTCCCCCCTCCCCCCACTGTTAGCATCTTGTTTTTGGGTGACACATTCGTTATAATTGATGAACCAATACTGACACATTATGACTAACTAAAGTCCATAGTTTCCACTGGGGTTCACTGGTGTGTTGTATATTCTGTGAGCTTTGTTTGGTGCATAATGTCACGTAGCCACCGTTGCAGTATCACTGCCCTCAAAGTCCCTTTGATATCAGGGGTCCTTACCTCCACAGTGGTTAGGGAGCACTGGTTTGGAGTTGGGCCTCGTTTAGTGAGAGTGAATATGCAGGGAAAGCCACCGGCGAACGCCCCTGGGGGAAGATACAGCCCACCTGTGGGGACCCTCTGGGGCTGGAGCCGGGAAGGACTCAGCGCAGTGTCTCATGGATGTCCTCAACTGTCTTCACTTTCCTCCCCCTTCCTTTTTCTTTCCTCCCTGCCTATCTTTTATTAATATTTTTCCTTTATAGGTTCCAAATCTTTTGTTAGGTCCTCTAGAAAAGATTTAGAGGTCTTTTGTCGATGATTATTAACCTTGTCTATATATTTGAATCACTTATGGAAGCTAAAAAAAAAAAGAAAAGAAAAGAAAAATTCCTGGTCCCTGGGACCAACCTAGGGGTGAAGCCCTGGTCTAGGAGTTGGTTCAGCATCCCCCCAGGTGACCCAAAGTGCAGCAGAGTGGGGCCATTGTCCTAGATACTCCAGGTTCTCAGAGGTGCTCCACTGTAGGGCAGGAAGAGATCACAGTACATGTGGCTGCGCAGAGAGTACTTCACAGTTTCACACATGCTCACAAAAAGCCAGGCACGGTATATAGGGGCAACATTGTTTGAAATATTGGAAACTGGAAAACTGAAATGCAGATGAATGGTACACAATTTCATAAAATGCCGGCTCTGTATTCTGAAGCACTACACAGCAGTTCAAATGAATCAGACAGGCCTGTAGACGTTGGTACACAGGGCCATCGATATTCCAGGTATGCAGCCCTGCCTGGCTGAGTGTGGGAGCTGACCCGTAGGAACGTCTGCCTGCCTGGTGGGGAGGAGGCAGGCCCTGGTGCTGGACTAGCACACTTCGAGTGAATATCAGCTTTGCTGACACATGAAAAAAAAGAATCTCCAGGATGTTGTTAAGTGAAAAACACCAATACCAGAACAGCACAAAGACCTCATGTAAATAAAAAGCAAGCCCTAAAAATAGGCATAGATATACATATTAGATAGTGAATGTAGAAAAAAAATGCAAGGCTGCAAGTATAGTCACTTCCTGGGAGGGGCTGAGGCCTGGGAGTGGATTGGGGATGGGAAGAAGCTTTAATATTTTGGCTGATACAATTCCGTATTATTTAAAAAAATTATAGTGAATAGACATTCATATATTATATGTGTAATGAAGAAATAGATAATTTTTTATAAGAAGAAAACATGTTTGTGGGGCTAGAGTTCTGGGCTGTAGTCCTGGTTTTGTCATGAATTGACAGGGCTTGCTTGGCATGTAGCCCCTCTACACCTCAGTGATTTCATATACCACAGGATTGTAGTGAAGAATAAATGAATTAAAATATATGAACTTGAATATGAATAAAAACATGTACCTGAACAAGGGTGGACAAGATTGCCTTCCCCCACCAGATAAAAGTAGAGATGATTTGCTTTTCAGCAATTCCCACTGGGAATGAATGAAAATAGCCAATATGAAATTGTACATGAAGTAAGAAGCTGTGTACCAGTGGGGGATTATTGATCAGCTACACCTCTCATCTCTTGTCAAGCCAATCCATTCCCATTCATTTGTTCTTTCATCTATTAATTCATTCACCAAATGTATACTAAGCAAGTGTTATGCGTTGAATTGTGCCCAAACCCTGGTACCTTAGAAAGTGACCTTGCATGGAAATCAGAGTCATTGGCTAGGGTGGGCCCCTAGTCCAGTCACTGGTGTCATTGTAGGAAAAGAAGAAGAGAACAGACACACGAGGAGAGGACGCCTTGTAAGGACAGAGGGAGACTGAGGCACACACTGCAAACCGAGGACACCAAGGATCAACCGCCACCACGAGAGGCCTGGACGAGGCAAGGAAGGATCCTTTCCCACAGGTCTCAGAAGGAACACCACCCTGCCGACACCTTGACTTTGGACTTCTAGACTCCAGAACTGTGGGATAATAAATTTCTGTTTTCTTAAGCGACCCAGAAAACTAATCTAGCAAACAACACGGGAGGTGAAAGAACATATTTGAGTTTGGGAATCAGATCTGGGTTTAAATTCTGTGTCCATTGTACTAGTCGTGTGATTTCAGATATGTACATTTTTTAATGTGTCTAAATCTTCATGTCCTTATTATAGAGACAGGTTACAATGGCATCTGTGTCACAGAATCATTGATACTATCAAATGAAATAGTATATATAAAGTCCTGAGCACAGTCGTTGGCACATTAAAGAGATGGAGTAAAATGTTAGTTTCCCCTTAAGCATTTACCATATATATAAGCCCTGAGTCTTCTGTGTGTGTTTTATGTGTTACAAAATTTAAAAGAGCACTATCTCCACCTTTAAAAGAACTACAGTTGGGCCCTGGCTGGGTGGCTCAGTTGGTTGGAGCATCACCCTGTGCACCAAAAGGTTGTGGGTTCCATCCCCGGGTCAGGGCACATATCTAGGTTGCAGGCTAGGTCCCAGTCGGGGCTTGTATGGGAGGCAGCTGATCAGTTTCTCTCTCACATCGATGTTCCTCTCTGTCTGTCTTTCTCTCCCTCCGCTCTCTCTGAAATCAATAAGCATATCCTCGGGTGAGGATTAAAAATACATATAATAAAAGAACTATAGTTGGGGAAAAGCCAAGTAAGTTGAATTGTGTGTCTCACCCTGAAATCTCCTTAGGGATGGTGAAATCCTCCCCCTGGTTTATCAAGAGGGGAAGCCAGCATTTACCAACATCTCCTCTCGTGCCAGGCCCCTCACATGGCAACCCTATATAAAGTAGGGCCTGTGGTAGCCTCATTTCCACCCAAGGTATGTCATTTCCCCTAGACTCTAGCCTGGATTCAGGACTCTTCTCAGTTTTTTCTCCTCTCAGGTCTGTTTCAGCCTCTAGATGCGCCCTGTCCCCCAAGGGTGCTAGAGCGAAGCAAGGGTGCACAGATGCCTTCCCACTCAGGGCCTTCGCCTCGCCCCCGTCCCCTGCCAGCTTCTGTGCAGTACCCAGGACTACACGCGCTATGCCCAGCGCCATCCCGGTGCCCTGGCAGCACCTCACCCAGCTGGCCTGCCCCTCCTGTTTCCTACCCCAGGGCCGGGGCTTCCTGGGGTGTCACACAGGCACAGCTGTGGGGCCGCCCTGAGTGATGGGTTGGTGAGTTGGATGTAAACATTTTATCCTTTGGTTCTTCAGAGTTGTGATTCTGAGGTGCCTTTCGTAAGCTCCTCAGAGGATTCTCGAAGGCTTTAGCTAGCGTCAGTAGCCCTTCAGGGTGGCCAAATGGATAAAGCATTCTTGTATTGCTTTCCCTCTTTTCTTGTTTTCACTTCCTCACTCCCTAAGATCACATTTCCAGATAAACAGTTGTTGGAGACTCTGCTTTAGAGAAACACCGAGAAGCACGGTGCAGTGCCTTTTCATGGGGCAAGTCAAGTATCCAGAAACAGAAACCCTCCTCCATCATCGCCACGTCCCCAGGACACAGCACATACCTTCCAACACCAAGAGGACCAGTTCAGCTGAAACCTCTGATGCCCCAAGGAATTAGGCCTTCCTCCTCCTCCTCCAGCTCTACTTGCCCCTCCACCCCCACCTTCTGCACACTTTTGTGTGGCATTCACCACACTACTTTGTAATTGCTCCCACAGAGAGCTTTTCTACCAGAGTAGAAACCCACTGACGCAAGAACTTGTATCTTATTTATCTTTGATTCCCAGCGCCTAGTCAGTTACCATCATTTAGTGGGTGCTCAAAAATGTATGTGAAATATATCCCTTGGGCCCTCACTGATAGCAAATTATATATCATAAGGGCCCTCGCTGATTGTAAATATGACGCCGTGGCGCAGTGAAGGACCTGAGCAGCGTTCTCAGTGGCCTTGGCTCTGGTCCCCTGTGCCTGCTGAGGCCCTGTCTTCCCCTGGCAGGGTCCTGGGAGGTTTGAAAACCCTCCTGGTCAATTGCTAATGTCTTTCTTCTGCTTTGCCATGTAGTGGCTTCTACTAGGAAATACATCGATACTTCCATTTCTCTTCCCTACCAGATATTACATCTTATGAAGGGACTCTCCAGCTCCTTTCTTTAATACACCTGGGTCAGAAGATGCTGAGTGCTGCTAACTTGTGGTACAGGCAAGAGTATTTCTTCCTGAGAAGATGCTGCCTACATAATGTAAAATAAAATGAAAGTATCACTATAATCCCAGTTCTGAACCAATAAAAAATTAGAAATTTTTTTTAGATGAAACCATTTTGAAATAAAAAGTTTCATTATATAATATTAAAGAAAATGATCGAAATCATACATGGTGGGATCTTAACACATCCACCACTAAAAAATTATAAGCTCAGGGGACAAAAAGGAAAGTAACTACCAAAATGTTGTCTTTGGTAGTGAGATTATAATTTTTCTTCCTTATATTTTTGTTTTCTACAATGAACATGTCACTTTATTTATTTTATAAATAGGTTCTACATTTCTATTGCATGCACAAAATATATATTTAGTGGAAAGAAAGAGCCCCCCTTCCACTCCCATTTCCTGTCTACCTGATTTTCTGTCTTTAGTGAGAACCACAACTACCAGCTTCTTGATTCACAGACACACACATACATGTGATAGCATAGTATATGTATGTATACATTGTTCTAACCTTGCTTTTTTCACTTGACAATGTATCCTAGCAATTTTTCTGCATCAGCACCAGCAACTGCTGCACAGTTATTGATGGATGATGTGTAGTATCCCATTACATAAAAAGGTCAAAATTTACACTGATGATAAAGCATTCATGTCATTTCCAATTTAAAGCCATTGCTTTGTTGTGACAATGAATGGCCTTATCAGTAGTTTTTCATATGTGCAGTCATATTTGTAACATAGATGCATAGAGATGAAATTGTTGACTCAAAGGGTATGTGAATTTTTAATTTTGATAGAGATTGGTAAATGTCATTGCACAGAAGATGTCTCCATTTGAGCTCCCATCAACAATATGTGAATGTCTGTTTTCCTACATTCTTATTCACACAGTAAGTTATCAAACTTTAAAAGAATATTTTTACTAACCTTAGGGGTGAAAACATAGCATTTTATTGTAGCTTAAATTTACATTTCTATTATTATAAGTGAGGTTGAACATTTTTTCTTATAAAGGGCTATTTCCTTGTCCTGTGAATGGTCTGTTCCTATTCTTTGTCCATTTTCCAGTAGATCGTTGGGTTTTCTCTTATTTTCTTTTAGTTCTTTATATATTAAGGAACATAGCACTTGCCTATCATATGAGTTACCAATATTTTTCCCAGGTTGTTGCTTATCTTTTGGCTTTATTATTCTTTTTTAATTTTGGCTTTGTTCAAAGAGTTGTAAAATGTTTTTACAGGTTAAAATTCATCACTCTTTTTAAAAAAAAGTTTTTATTTATTTATTTTTAAAGAGAGGGGAAGGGAGGGAGAAAGAGAGTGAGAGAAACATTGATTGGTTGCCTCTCGCATGCCCCCAACAGGGGATCTGGCTGGCAACCCAGGTGTTTGCCCTGACTGGAAATCCAACCAGTGACCTTCTGGTTTGCAGGATGACGCCCAACCAACCACATCAGCCAAGGCTCGTCACTCTTTTCTTTTATGCTTCTGGATTTTATGTTATATTTTCTCTCACATGAGGTTGCCAAACATTTCTCCTGTTTCATTCTAGTAATTTATAATTTTATTTGAATCTTTCGTTTCCCGGAATCTATTTACATGTCAGTTGTGAGACAGGGATCACCTTTATATTTTCTTCAGATGGATATCCAGTGGAGCCAACATCATTTATTTAATATGCAAAATTCTCATATATACTTAAATAGATTTCTGAATTTTGTTTTTGGTGTTAGTCATCTTTGTTTCTATTCACATTGTTTGCAGACTTAGAATAGGTTTTTGTGTATAGTAGTTTTAATCTTCCTTGTTACTCAAATTTTTCCAAAATTTTCCATGCTATTCTTGGTAATTTTTCCATATGAAATTTAGAACTAGCTAGTCTAGTCCCCCCAAAATATCCTTTTAGTATTTTTATTAGGATGACATTAGAGTTACAGATGAACTATCTTTGTCAACTTTATGATGCTGAGAATCAAAGACATGGTGTGCTTTTACATTATTAAATCTTCTTTTGTGTCCTCTGGTAGCATTAAAAATTTAAATGCTAGGTCCTGCATATTTCTTAAGTTTATTCTTAGGAATTTTATTATTTCTTGTTGTTGTTGCTATTCTTAATAGGGTCTTTTTCTTTCTTTATATTTTCTAATCTGTTATTTTTGTAGATGTGAATGGTGTCTACTTTCCATATTCAGAGATGGGCAAAAGCAGGCTCACAGTTGTGAGTACGTGAAAGAGAGTTTATTCTTGTATTATATATTTTTCCATTCAACTGTATGCCTACTTTTGCCCACTCCAGTATAAAAATGGAATTTATTGAATTATATTTGAGTTTGTAATATTTTTATATAATTCTCTTTTTTCAAGGTGTAGTAGAAATCTGCGAACTGTGTCCTTATACTGTTTTTGTATAGCTCTGAACTAAAACAGTCTTTTACATTTAAAAAAATTTGTTTTTTTAAAAGGAAGAAGAGAATGCAACAGAGATCACTTACTATCTGGCTCTTTAATGTAAAAGTTTGCTGACCTTTGAAGCATGCAATAATATTAGTTTGCATTTCATCATAATTTATCTTTACCTTTCCAATTTTTATGTTTCTGATTTCTATTTCTTCTTTAATCACATTCTTTGGTGCTTGATGATAGTAGACATCCACATCCTGTTCCTGAGTTTAATAAGCTCAGAGGAAGTTTCTTTTTATTCCCAATTTTCTGAGACTATGAGTGTATATTGAATTTTATCAAATGTTTTTAATTTTTTACTCTATTAAGATGATCATATTGCTTTCTCTTTTATTGTGTTCATGTGGTAATTTATGCTGCTTTTCAAATGTTAATCTAACCTTGCCTTCCTGGGGTAAATCACAAATCATACTCAACCATGATATAGTCTTTTTCATAGCTTGTTGAATTTGATTTCCTCATACTTTCATGATAATTTTTTTGTGTGTGTGACTGTGTTCATGAGAGATATTGATCTAAATTTTATTTTATTTTTTTAATGTCCTAGTCGTGTTTTAGCAACAGGATTATTTTGTCTTTATAAAATTAGTTCAGAAGCATTTTATTTTTACCAAATAAAACAAGATTAATATTACTTTTTAATATGTTTGGCAGAATTCACTCAAATTATCTGGACCTAAAGTTTTCTTTATGGGAAGATTTTTCTTTACAGATACTTCTTAAACAGATCTAGATTTATTTATTTTTTCCATTTTTTTCTTGTGTTAGTTTCAGTAAATTGTATTTCTCAAAAAAATATTATCTACTCATCTAAGTTGTCTAACTTATTGGCATAAGTTTAGCAGCATAATATTCTTCTATTTTATTCTATCTCTGTAGTTTATAATAATGTCCCTTTACATTCCTGATATTAGTAAATTGTTTTTTCTTTCTTCTCTCCTTGGACAGTCTTGCTGTGGTTTTCTCAATCTTATTTATGTTGGGCTTATATCTATTACGTATCTATTTTCTGATTTATTAATTCATATTCTTATGTATATTATTTCCTTCTTCCCATTGCCTTTGGTTTATGTGCCTTTTTTTAGTTTCTTGAAATGGATGCATTTAAAGTTATAAATTTCTCTCTGAGTGTTAGTTTGGTTGCATCACAAATTTTTATGTAATATTTAAATTATCATTCAAATTAAAATATTTTCTAAAATTCCTTTGTGATTTTTTTCTTTGAGTCATGAGTTATTTAGAAGTGTATTGCTTTATTCTCAAACATTTGATGACTTTCTAGTTAGTATTTATCTTTGTTGTTACATTTTAGTTTAATCCTATTGTGGTCTGAGATTATAGTCCATATGATCAGTTATCTGGATTTTATTAATACTTGCTTTATAGCTCAGCATATAGTCTGATTAAATGACTGTTCCATGTGCACTTGGAAGAATTATTATTCTGAAGTTGAGGGTAGTGTTCTAGAAATATTAGGGCAAGTTGAATAATATATTGTTGTGCAAACCTTCTACAGCCTTACTGATTTCCTTTTTTGTCTGTTTATGCTTTGAATTTCTCCTCCTCCCCTTTTATTTCTGTCCATTTTTACTTCATGTATTTGGAGCTCTATTATCAGATGCACATATATTTTGAATTAAGCCTTTTCAATGAATGATCTTTTAAAATAATTTTTAAATGCCTCTCTTTATCTCTGGGAATAATCTTTGTCTTGCAGTCTAGTTTGTCTGGTGTTAATATAACCAACCAGCTTTCTTGTGATTAAATTTTGTGTGGTATATCTTTCTTCATATGTTACTTATCTGTTTTCATATATTTAAAGTATGTTTCTTTTAAAGAGCCCATAGTTGGGTTATGTTTTTTTTATCTAGTTTGAAAATCTTTGAATTTTAATTGGTATTTTCAGTTTCATTATAATTACAACACCCATAGAGATGATTGTATTTAAGTCAGCCACCTTGCTATTTATTCTTTTAAGAAATTTTTTATTGTATTTTTTCCATTACCGTTTAACCTCCTTATACACCTCACCCTCTGCAATCACTACACTATTGTCCATGTCCATGAGTCCTTTTTGCTCAATCCCTCTGGCTCCTCCCCTCCCCACACCGATAGCTGTCAGCCTGCTCTCCATCTATGAGTCTGTCTCTATTTTGCTTGTTAGTTCAGTCTGTTCATTAGATTCCACATATGAGTGAAATCATACGGTATTTGTCTTTCTCTGACTGCTCATTTCACTTAGCGTTGCGTTCTCCAGGTCCATCCATGTTGTCCTTGGTTATGTTTATTCCTAGGTATTTTATTCTTTTCGAAACAATTGTGAATGGGATTGTATTTTTAATTTCCCTCTATGTTAGTTCATTAAAAGCATATAAAAATGCATGTGATTTCTGGCCTTAGCTGGTGTGGTTTAGTGGATTTAGTGCCAGCCTATGAACCAATGGGTCGCCAGTTGGAATCCCAGTTGGAGCACATACCTGGGTTTCAGGCCAGGTCCCCAGCTAGGGGTGCATGAGAGGCAACCACACATTGATGTTTCTCTCCCTCTCTTTCTCCCTCCCTTCCCCTCTCTCTAAAAAATAAATATTTTTTTAAAATGCAACTGATTTCTGGATATTAATTTTGTGTTCTGCTACTTTGCTGAATTCATGTATCAGTTCTAGTATTTCTTGGTGGAATCTTTGGGGTCCTCTATGTACAGTATCATGTCATCTGCAAATAAAGACAGTTTTACTTCTTACTTTCCAGTTTGTATACCTTTTATTTCTTCTTCTTGTTTGATTACTGTGGCTAGGACTTGCAGTACTATGTAGAATAAGAGAGGTAAAAGCAGACATCCCTGTCTAGTTCCTGATCTTAAGGGGAATGCTTGTAGTTTTTATCTGTTGAATATGATGCTGGCAGTGGGTTTGTCATATATGAACTATATTTTGTTTAGGTGTGTTCCCTCTATTCCCACTTTGCTGAGACTTTTTATCACAAATGGGTGCTGGATTTTATTAAATGTTTTTCCTGCATTTATTGATATGATCATGTTGTTTTTATCCTTTATTTTGCTTATGTGGTGAATCACATTTATTGATTTGCAAGTGTTGTACCAACCTTGCATTCCCAGAATAAGTCCCACTTGATCATGGTGTACGATCTTTTTGGTGCATTTCTGTATTCAGTTTGCTAATACATCTATGTTCATTAGGGATACTGGCCTATAATTTTCTTTTTTGTAGTGTCCTTATCTGATTTTGGAATTAGGATAATGCTGGTATCATAAAATGAGCTTGGGAGCATTTCCTCCTCTTGAATATTCTGAAATAGATTGAGAAAGAAAGATGTTAGTTCTTCTTGGAATGTTTGGTTAAATTCATCTGTGAGGCCATCTTGTCCAGGGCTTTTGTTTGTTAGGAGTGTTTTGATTACTGCTTCAATTTCACTAGGTGTAATCTGCCTCTTCAGATTCTCTGATTCTTCCTGGTGTAGTTTTGGAAGATTGAATGTTTCTAGGAATTTATCCATTTCATCCTGGTTGTCCAGTTTGTTGATGTATAGATAGTTCATAATATTTTCATACAATCCTTCGTATTTCTTTGGTGTCAGTTGTTACTTCTCCTCTTTCATTTCTGATTTTAGTTATTTGGGTCCTCTCTCTGTTTTTCTTGATGAGCCTGGTTAAAGGTTTGTCGCTCTTGTTTATCTTTTCAAAGAACCAGCTCTTGGATTTGTTGATCTTTTGTATCATTTTTTAGACTCTATTTCGTTTATTTCTGCTCTGATCTTTATTGTTTCCTTCCTTCTGCTCACTTTGGGCTTCGTTTGTTGTTTTTTTTTCAGGTTCCTTTAAGTGTAAAGTTAAGTTGTTTATTTGAGCTTTTTCTTGTTTTTTTTTTTTTTTTTTTTTTTCGAGATAGGCCTGTAATGCTATGAATTTCCCTCTTAGGATTGCTTTCCCTGCGTCCCACAGATTTTGGATTGTTGTGTCCTCATTTTCATTTGTTTCAAGGTATCTTTTGATTTCTTCCTTAATTTCATTGTTGACCCATTCATTGTTTAATAACATGTTATTTAGCTTTCATATTTTTGTATGTTTTTCAGTGTTCCTCTTGTGATTGATTTCTAGTTTCATAGCATTGTGGTCAGAGAAGGTGTTTGATATGATTTCAATTCTTCTTGGATTTATTGAGACTTGTTTTGTGTCCTAACATATGGCCTATCCTAGAAGACATCCCATGTACATTTGAAAAGTATGTATATTCTGCTACTTTGGGGTGAAATGCTCTGAAGATATATATTAAATCCATTTGCTCTAGAATGTCATTTAAGGTTGCTGTCTCTTTGTTGATTTTCTGTCTGGAAGAGCTATCCATTGAAGTCAATGGGATGTTAAAATCCCTGACTATGACCGTATTTCTGTTGATCTCTCCCTTTATGTCCACTAAGATTTGCTTCACATATTTAGGTGCTCCTATGTTGGGTGTGTAAATGTTTACTTAGGGTTATGTCCTCTTGTTGGATTGTTTATCATTAGGTAGTGTTCTTTGTCTCTTACTATAGCCTTGGTTTTAAAGTCTGTTTTGTCAGATATAAGTATTGCTACCCCAGCTTCTTTTTCCTTTCCATTTACATGAAATATCTTTTTCCATCGCTTTTAGTCTGTGTGTTTCTTTTGATCTGAGGTGGGTCTCTTAGAGGCAGCATATATATGGGTCTCATTTTCTAATCCATTCAGCTACTCTATGTCTTTTGGTTGAAGCATTTAAGCTATTTATATTTAAGGTGATTATTAATAGATACATATTTAGTGCCATTTTATTGTTAGACTGCTTTCTTCTGGTGTTTTTTCTCTCTCTCTCCTTTTCTTCTTATTAAAGCAACATTTGTTGCAATACTGGTTTGGTGTTAACAAATTCTTTTAGCTTTTTCTTATCTGGAAAGCTCCTATTTCTCCTTCAATTTTAAATGATAGCTTTGCTGGGTAAAGTAGCTTTGATTGTAGGTCCTTGCTTTTCATCACCTTGAATATTTCACACTATTCCCTTCTGGCCAGAAATGTTTCTATTGAGAAAGCACATGACAGTCTAATTGGTGGTCCCTTGTAGGTAACCACCTGCTTTTGTCTTGCAGCTTTTAAGATCCTCTCCTTGGTCTTTAAGCCTTGGTGCAAACCTCTTCAAGTCCAACTTTTTGGGGACTCTTGGAGTTTCCTAGAGTTGTGTGACTTTTTCCTTCACCAGATTGGGGAACTTTTCAGTCATTTTTTCAAATAAATTTTTGATCACTTGCTCACTCTCTTCTTCTGATAGCACATTATGTGGATGTAGTTACACTTCATGTTGTCCAAAATGTTTCCTAAGCTCTCCTTATTTTTAAAAATTATTTTATAGTTTTGCTGCTCTGCTTGGATATTTTTTCCTACCATGTCTTCTAAATCACTGATTTGATCCTCTGCTTTATCTAACCTACTGTTTATTCCCTCCAGTGTATTATTTATTTCAGATATTGCATTCTTTACTTCTAACTGGTCTTTTTTATGGTTTCTATGGATTTTTTTTTCCATGCTATTGAGTATCCTTATAATCATTACTCTAAACTCTTGTCCCTGGCCGGTTTGGCTCAGTGGATTGAGCGTCGGCCTGCGAGCTAAGTGTCGCTGGTTCGATCTTCCAGTCAGGGCACATCAGAGAAGGAAAACTCTGACTCCAAAAAACCTCCGCTGCCTTGCGGCATACCTCTTCAGGGGAAAGGCTAAGGGAGTAAACCCTGACAGAAAATCCGGAGCCGGAGTCCCTAAGGCGGTTTGACGTTGTAGTCAACACCGGCAACTCCTGAGACGCACCTGAAGCCAAGCTGTATTGACTCTGTCTTCCCCTTGGATCCTTCAGCTGCGAAGAGAGGGGGGGTCTGCTGCATGGGCAACAGCAGACCCTCCATATCACCCTGCCCAGGCTCTGTAGCTTCAGCTTCACTGGAGAGGACACTCCAGCGTCATCGCAAGATGTCGATTCAACACGGGAGGAGACAGATACTGTGTCACTCCCGAGTCGGACTGCACAGCCATTCTCGGCGGTGCAGATAGACTCTTAAGAAGCTACACCATCGTCTCTCAAGACGGACGGGCATGGGCAGCGGCGGACCCTCCATATCACCCTGCCCAGGCTCTGTGGCTTCAGCTTCACTGGAGAGGACACTCCAGCGTCATCGCAAGATGTCGATTTAACACGGGAGGGGACAGGTGCCGTGTCACTCCCGAGTCGGACTGCACAGCCATTCTCGGCAGTGCAGATAGACTCTTAAGAAGCTACACCATCGTCTCTCGAGACAGACGGCTGACGACGAAACTCTCTAGCTGATAAATTGCCTGCCTCCATTTCATCTAGTTCTTCTTCTGGAGGATTCTCTTGTTCTTTCATTTAGAGCCTGCTTCTTTGTCTTCCCATTTTGGCTGCCTCTTTGTGCTTGTTTCTATGAAATAGGTAGATTGCAAGACTCTGGTGCAGACCTAAGTTGAACCCTGCCTGTGACTGGCCCTGGGCAACCTGTTTGCAGCTATCAGCAAACTTCAGCATGTGGCTCCCTCTGCTGGGCCTGAGTTTGTGTAGAAAGAACCAGGCTGTACAACAAGGTTGGCTTTTATCAGCACTAGGCCCAGGGGATCTGCCTCTGCCTGCAGGCTCTCTGTAGTGTTAATCAGTGAATGTCTTCCAGCTGTACTCCTCAGCAGCAGAGCGTAAGAACCACAGGGTGGACAGAGTAATTCCTGTGGGCAGGACTATTGCTTCCCCTCAGGGTGATGTCACTTGGAGAGGGCTGCTCTGGCTGAGAAAGATGGCTCCTGCAGTCTGGGTAATGACTCAGCACAGGGATCTGGATTTTTTAGGTCAATTATCACTCACTATGGTAATCAGTGTTGCTATTTACATTCATTTAAAATATAAGTATATTTTAATATTATTCTACCATCTTTTTTTGTTTTTCCTACTTTGCCTGCCTGTTATGTGTTTATTTTTCTTTATTTACTTTCCTTTGCATTGACTGTATTCATACTTTCTTATTGTGTTTCCTCCTCAATTGCCTTGGAAGTTTTACATCTATATTCTAGGTGATTATTCTAGAAGTTTGAGTGTTTATATTTATAAAAGTCTGAGTTAAGTTTATATTTTTATCCTCCCTCTATACAATTATGAATGCCTTGAAACACTTTATACCTAATATGTATGTTAAGTCCATCACAGGAGAAGAAATATAGAAGTGACAAAATAAAATAGCGCTGAAAACAGTGACATGAAGGATGAGCTTTAAAAGTTAATTAAAATGGGGGGGGAAAGAGTTTGAGAATGTGTGAGAAAATGGCAGGTATGAAAGGTATGTATAGTCCCTAAATGCACAGTGTCTTACAGTAAAAGAATGTTAGAAATGAAAGAGAAAAGTGACAAATAAACTATAGATGAAACATTTCTTAAAAGACTTGAAATATGCTGATTGTAATTGTGTTCCAGAAAAATGTTTGATAATGAACTGTAAAACTTATACGTATCTCAGTAAAGTTACTGGAGTCCTAAAATTAAAAAAATCTAAATAAAAACAATAGAATTAATATAGAATGTAGCAGGCATCCAAACAAAAATTGTAGACATTGATGAGGAGTCTATTATCAGGATGGCTTGAGACTTCAACAAAACATTCTAATGTTAGAAGAAAGAAAAGCAAGGTCTACAAAACCTCAAGGAAAAGTACCAAGAAGAATTTGTATCCAAAAAGCTGTCATTTTTATGTAAAAGCACTAATAGGTATTTTTAAGCACATAGGAATTTTGCAACTTTTTTTGCAACTAAATTTTTGGAACTAAATTATTTTTATTTGCATAATTTTATATTGATCACAAACTAAAAATTATTTTTAATCTTTTTCAAAAACATTTTCTGAAATAAATATTAACAAAATTAAAGTATATGCATTAACAATTTAAACTTAATAAAAACTTAAAAGCACTAGCATTTTATAAATTTTATTTCTAAAAGAGTTGCAGTTTTTGTATTACACTACTTCAGAATTTTTCTTCTAGTCTACCATGAGAAGTTAAACTTAACAATTGCTACTTTAGCTCCAGAAAGACAATTCTGATATAAAGGATTACACTTAAGTAATTATGTGTGCCTTCTTCCCCAGCCCTACTCCTCCAAAGGCAAAGTATCTTGAGAGTACAGAAAATCCCCTTGAATATCTATTAGGTTGTGCATAGCAAATTGGCATTTTTTTTCCTAGGGTAAAAATGATCAATTATTGACAATTTCATATGGTTTAAACTAATACTTGGTGACAAAAGGACAAACTGGAAAGCCATGTTAAAAAGAGTTAAACATAGAATGACATTTTAAAAGTATGTGAATTATGGTTTCAGGATAGAATGTAAATGCCATTGATTTGAAAATGTAGAAATAATAAGTAATAAAAATCCTGAAATGAAAAAGGGAGAGGAGGTGAGAACTTTAGTTGCCCTTATTTCTTCATCCTTCCTATGGGCAGAGGAAGGTCTGCTGTCAATCGAATATGAATAAAGCTGAGTAGGGAGTATGGGTTGGCTCACCCCAATCCATTCACTATCTTGTTTCCTTTCCCCTTCTCTAACAGAAATTGGAAAGCTAAGTCCAGCTGCCCCAGCACCCCGTGCAACTAGGACAAGCTGAATCACAATATTTCTAACCAATGAGATGTACGTGCAAATATGCTTGGAGAGGATGTCTTTTCTGAATGAAAAAAGTCACTTGGCTGTTTTCCTCTCTTGCTAAATGGCAAGAAAGCCCATTCAGTTGTCTAAGCAGAAACCTTGACATCATTCTTGACCGTTCTTTTTCCCCCATCTTTCACAGTCAACAGAAAGTTCTGTGATTCTAAACCCAGAGTTTCTCTCAACTGCACCCGTTTTGTCCTTCTGCAGTGCCACCACCTGACAGCAGGCCACTGCGCTTCTCACCTGTGTGTTCACAACACTTTTGTTTCCCTGGTTTTCCTCTCTATACTGCTGATCCTTCCCATTGATTCTCCATATTGCAATCAGAGTGGTACTCCTGAAATACAAACCTGATCATACTTAAAATCCTTCAGTTGCCTTTCACTGCCATTCTGTCTCCTTAACAAGCCCTGCAGCTTTGCTCAGGCTCCAGCCTCTGCCTCTGCTCATTGCTAGCCACTTTATAGACATTCTAACCCAGTGCTCCCAAATTGGCTACCCATTGGCCCATTAAAACCCACAGGTGTGTTTTATTTGGCACATACAGTACTTTTTAAAAGTTGAGCCAACATTTAAAATCAGAGAATTTCTCATAAAAACCCAGGTTTCCAGATTCTTTTGAAAAATTGTATATTCACACCCCTCCTCCCATCATTCTTTCATGCCTCCAGTATGTTGGAGCTGAATCCTGGTTGTCCCTTTAGATGTGGCAAGAGCTCTCTAGTTTTTGCAGCCTTCCGCTCCTATTGCCTGCATGACATGAAGGCTGAGCATTAAGTTAATGTTGTTATCATGTTTATACTGTTTTCTCTGTCTGCAATACTCCCACTCACTTCTCTTTGCCTTGGGTCTCATTTTCATCATCACTTCCCCACAGAGATCTTCCTTGAGCCCTAGGGTCCCATTTACATACTTCCCTGACATAAAAGCAAAGAACCTTTCCCATGCTGGAGGACCTAGTCTCATCCAGAAAAGGAGGGGAGATGACTCTGAGGCAATAATAAGGAGATGAAAAGTAGAGCTTGAAGCTATCCATCAGTATTTGTGACCATACCATGTCCTTGAGCAGAAGGCTGACATCCCACCCTCACAGTGTCATGGGCTTTCCTAGGTCATGTTGAAAATGGTTTGTCCTGTATTTCTGGGTGGAGACTCAAATCACTTAGCAGTTGACACATGCCTAAAAGGTATGAGGGTAAAAGGTGCTGTGCTAGGAACAGGAGATGAGTAAATAAATCATACCCAGTTTTTATCTTGAGAAGAGTGTATGATCCAGTAGGGAAGGCATGCATGAATGTGAATAACTAGAGTAGAAGTGTTAAGAGCTATGATAAAGGTGTGTGTACAATGTACAGCAGGAATATGGTTGCAGGAGTGATGATTTCTGCTCAAGGAATCAGGAGAAGCTTTTAAGAGGAAATGACGTAGGAACTGAATTTTATGAGTTAGGCAAATACAGCTTGAGGAAAAGAGCCATGAGGGGAAGTAGCATGAGTCCATTGTAATTCTATAGGTTAAAAGGACGTATGGTAATTAATTTTGAAATACATAAATCAAAATTTGATAGAATTGAAAAAAGAACTAAGTAATTCCATAGTTACTGATAGAGCTCTTTTATTTTTTAAAATTAATTAATTTATTTTTTAGAGAGGGGAAGGGAGGGAGAAAGCAAGGGAGAGCAGCATCAATGTGCAAGAGATACGGTCAATTGCCAAGCATGGGTCCTGACGGGGAATCAAACCAGAGACTTTTTGGTTTGCAGGCCGGCACTCAGTCCACTGAGCCACACCAGCCAGGGCAGGATTTCAATGCTCCCTTCTTGCCAATGCCTGCTCTGGAGAAATCACTCAACCTTTTTGTGGGCTTAGTTTGCTCATCTGTAAAGTGGGTACAATGCTATTCTATGCTTACTTTTAGAGTTGTGGAAATGAAATGGATGAGGAAGAACTTAGCAGTCTTTCAAGAACTGTACAAATGTAAGATGTATCACTTCCTTCCTGTTTGAAATAAAATGTTTTGTTCATCATCGTGTAGCAAACAAGCAAGTCAATACATTCTTGAATATTTCCTTTCTGTCAGGCACTAGGTTAGATGCTGAGTTCTAGAGAAAGCTCAGACAACATTAACACCCTGGAGTAGCTCATGGTCTGGTAGAGAAGGCAGATACTGGTTATATATATATATTATAAATCCCGTCCGTCGGCAGCCATCCGTCTCGAGAGACGATGGTGTAGCTTCTTAAGAGTCTATCTGCACCACCGAGAATGGCTGTGCAGTCCGACTCGGGAGTGACACGGTATCTGTCTCCTCCCGTGTTGAATCGACATCTTGCGATGACGCTGGAGTGTCCTCTCCAGTGAAGCTGAAGCTACAGAGCCTGGGCAGGGTGATATGGAGGGTCTGCTGTTGCCCATGCAGCAGACTCCCCCTCTCTTCGCAGCTGAAGGATCCAAGGGGAAGACAGAGTCAATACAGCTTGGCTTCAGGTGCGCCGCAGGAGTTGCCGGTGTTGACTACAACGTCAAACCGCCTTAGGGACTCCGGCTCCGGATTTTCTGTCGGGGTTTACTCCCTTAGCCTTTCCCCTGAAGAGGTATGCCGCAAGGCAGCGGAGGTTTTTTGGAGTCAGAGTTTTCCTTCTCTGATGTGCCCTGACTGGAAGATCGAACCAGCGACACTTAGCTCGCAGGCCGACGCTCAATCCACTGAGCCAAACCAGCCAGGACATGTTATAAATATATATAGTATATACATATAATTACATGTTACATATGTTATATGTCAACATATATGTTTATACATTATAAGGAATAATTTAATTTGAGAAGCTTGAACATAAAAAGACACAGAGGGCACGAAGCATCACCAACACTTAGCATTTCTTCCTTCATTCACTTACTGTACCTACTGGGTGCCAGGCCCATTCCAGGGATGTACAGATGCTGAATGAGACTGGAGAGGTCTCTTCATCTGCAGAGCTCACCTGCTTGGGGACTAAGTGGGAAGAGATGAAGGTAGGGTTCAGATAATAAACAAGTAAACAAATAAGTAAACACGATCAAGGTAGACTGTGACAGGGCCTGAAAGGAAGTAAGCAGGGAAATCTGGTAGTCCCTGGGGAGCTTGGCTGGAGGAGGCCCCTTTGATAGAGACCTGAAGTGTGAGTAGTTCACAGGTGAATGGTGGTGGGCACATGTGTGCAGAGAAGAGGGATGGAGAACATTTTACCTGGGGAAACAGCAAGTTTGGCTGTATTTATTATTTTCTCTGAATTGGTGGTTGGGTCCCTAAATTGCATGGAGCACACCTAGGACAGAGCACAGCGGTCTCCCCACACTCTGTAGAGGGTTGAGTCCAGAGGGCAGGGCATTCTTTCAGGGGTCCACATGGGAGCCCAAACTTCGGGTTCTGAGGAGGAGCAGGGAGGGGAGCAGTACACCCAGCCACGACTCGGGGCTGACACCTTGCCTGAAGGCATCAACACATCTCTGTGGACTGAGGGAGGCTTTTGGAGAGGGACAGGACCATCACTGAGCCTCATTACCTCCTTCCTCCACCCTGGTCTGCGCTTCCTAGGTTCCCCTGGAAGTATAAGTGTGGGTATCACTTTTCCACCAGGTACTTCATTTAAACCAGGAATCTTGGAATATTGGAAATCCAGAGAACCCCAAGGGAGTGAAATTCCAATGTTGGCAATTCAGGTAGCTTTGAAGTAACGTCCATGTTTTCTTTGGGGGCCGGAGAAACGAGAGGGGTACAGCAATGAACTCCCATGCTGCCGGCCCCAGACAGACCCGGAGCTCTGAAGATGGGGCCCCATCCTCCCTGCAACTCCGGGATTCAGGTCTCTGTTGAGAAGGAAACGGAGGAGGAAGGGCTTTGGCCTTTATTCATTTCTACTGATTATATTGGGGCTGGAGTGAGTTAGGGGTGTGTGGGGGAGGGGTGCGAGTGCCTGTGTGGAGCTCTGTGTACGGGATTCCAGTGTGGGGAATGTTTCACACAGAGCAACGTCTAGCCAGGTCCGTTTCCTCTCCTGCCTGCCTCTTGCTCAGAAATGCAGCGTCCAACCCTTCACAGCTAAGCCCTCTCTGCCTGTCCATTGCACAGCTCCTGGGTGGGCAGAGGGGTGCAGGGAACTGGGCGGGAAGCCGGCCTGCGAGGAGCCCAGGGGCACCCCTGGGCTCAGATGCCGCGCAGATGAGGTCACATCCTCTCCCTCCCGGCTCCTTCGCGGGCGGAAAGACGAGAGGAGACTGACTGTATGCGGAGCAGGAAGGGCCAGGATGGCCTGCGCCAGGGCTGGAATGGCAGCGGGGCCCCGTGGAGCCTGGGCCCCCTTCCTCTTTCCCCAGGCGGAGAATGACTGTCCCATCAGGAGCCGTGAATGGAACGCAGTTTGGCTGGAGAGGCACTCAGGGAGGGAGGGAAGGGTGTGGGGATGGGGGTGGGGGGCTGTGCCGGGGGTGGAGTGCGGTGGGGGGCCAGGGCCTACCTCCCTGCTCCAGCGCACGCCCTGCAAAAAAGCTGAGGACATGATGACAAAAGAGATGGCTACGGTGTGGCCGATGAAAGCGCTCTCTTAAAAAGTGTGTGCAAATGAGGACAAGGGGAAGAGAGAGAAACAGAGGCCAATGGCAAACTCTGTTCTGTCTTACAACAGGCCAAACAAAGCCCTGGGGCGGCCTGCCTGGGGACCCAGTGTGGCCTTTGCAACCCCCTAAGGCAATTTGGAACATAGTTTTGAGAATAACGCATTAAGCATCTTGAATCTCTCATCATGACTTTAAATAGTTGTAAACAGTGTAACTTTTGCCATGTTGACATTTAAAAATATACCCAGTTATATCACTTTAAAATGTATCAAATAGAATGTAGCTGCTCGATCCGGATTATTACTCTTTTAAAAAATAAAGTAAGAAACTCTTAACAGTTGGAAGTTTTACATGGTTTCTTTTTCTCCTTGAACCCCACGGAATTTTATCTAGTCATGATTATTTCTATGGGTGAAAATGTTGTTTTGATCACTCTATTGTTTCTCTGCCACAAAAGTATGTGTGTAAATTGAACCGAAATTTTTTCTCTTACTTTACACAATATATGTATTTTCATAATTATTAAATAAAGGGTAAATTTTTATTGGAAATGCATCGCCTATTAGCCCATGTAGCTGTGGATGAATATTACTTACGTGATGCAACATCAATTCCATTCTGCGAGAAACGCTCACAATAAAACACGGGACTTGAGCAGCAAAGTGAGGCATTTATTCACGAGTCTGCAGAGTCGGGCGCACCCATCAGCCAGGAGAATGTGCGCGCTGTGCGCGCCAAGTAGACAAAGAAAGCTGGTTTTATAGTAAAGTGCCCCACCCTAAAGCGAAATTGCCACTCTAAAGTGAAATTGATTAGCTTCCCCACCCTAACCCACTTAGCTCCTCAACCCCTCTCCTTCTCCCCTCTTTCTCCATTACTGGTTATTCTAGAGTTATAGTCTAACTTGATCATCTAAATGCCCCTATTGTGATTTGTAAATATGCTAATGCTGTCAACTCCCTTCTCAGAGATCCTCTAATTATATTTGCCCTTGAGACCCTTTAATTACATTTGCCCTTTGTTACTAATGACTTTCTACTGGTTTGGGAGTCACTATGTCCTTGTTTCTTACAATTCTGATTTTTCGTTTTTATGGACATTTTGTTCGTATAAAAAGTAAATGACAAGAAGTTCTATTATAGCACTATCACTCAATTCTTTGAGCTACGTTCAAGTTATTTGCTCAAATATCACATAGTGATGTATCATCAAAACTCATCAATTGATAACTTCCATCCTCCTTCAGTTTCTTAAAAACAGAACTAAAACCATTTGACTTATGAATGGATTTGTTACCCATATGACAGCGTCATTCCTTTTAATTTCTGGGAGTTCCTTTTTGTTTTTTTAATCCTTACTCAAGGATATATTTATTGATTTTAGAGAGAGAGAGGAAGGGGGGAGAGAGAGAGAGAGAGAACATTGATCCTGACTGGGTATTGAATCCGCAATCTTTTTGGTGTATGGGATGACGCTTCAACCAACTGAGCCACTTGGCCAGGGCTCTGAGTATTCAACTAAGAAGGCTTTACCCAGACATATTAAATGACTATTAGTTATATCTATTACTTTTTCACTTAAAGGCACCTTGTTAAACCAGATTGACTTAGAAAGCTTTGGGAAATAAAAATATTTGTTAATTTCAATATCTTTGCAAAAAAATCTTTATGTTAAAGTGCTTTTATTCTGTCACTTGCTTCAAACCTATTTCATCAGAACTGTGGTGGTACAGGTTTATCTTATTCAATTTGTGGGAAATATTGAATGGATGATCAACCAGCCAAATTCAGCAGCTTCTGTCAGAAAGAGCCAGCCTTCATTTCTCAATTCAAAAGTGTGTTAATAGACATGCTCTTAACAACTTTGTCACTTATGAATTCTAATTTTTAGATAGAGAGATAGGAAAAAATGACAAGAAGACTTGCCATGAGTTTGTCACCTGGGTGGAATATGGAGACAGCGCAGCGTCTTTTGGATACCCCGCTGAGGCTCTCTCGGCTTCTCTGTCACACAATCATCCCTTAGCAGCTATGCAGCCTTTGGCAACAGTGGGATGAAAGAGGTTATTCATTGAAAACTGCTATCATTCCAGTTCCATTCTACATGTCTGAATTGAGATCATCCCATCTTGGCCGAAATAGTGCATTTTTAAGGCCAAGTTGTGTACATAACAGAAATATGTATAAAACAGAAAGGAGGACCCCCATCCTGATGCCTCGCTTAAAGACTTAATTGACACTAATTTTTAAACTGGTCTTTTCTGATACCCCTAAGAGTTCAAGGCCCATCATTATGAGATTGTTTGTGAAATAGGAGACAGGTGATGGGGGAAGGAGAGATGGGAAAAGGGACCCAGCCTGACACTGATTGATGGCAGGCACCACCGTCCTCAATGGATCAGTTTTAGCAAAGTTCATATGAGGCAGGTGATGATCTAGAGATGAATTCTTTTCAAATTACCCATGTTCACACACCTTGTGGAATGCCTGCATGGATCTTAAAGGACAGAAGTGCTAGAACGGTTGAATTCCCACTGACCACTCACTGCCTTTGCCCTGAGATCTCGATGTGCCCTTTTCTTTCTATGCCTGATGTTCCTCCTTATGAGGAGTGGTGTGTGGGAGACCCATCCCCACTCTGTTAGTCACTGAGGCTGTTTTATCTCCCCAGTTCCTCACATCCTTCTCCCTGCATCTCTACTGCCTTTACTTTAGCCCAGAGCCTCACTGTCTCACATGGGCCACATCACGACTTCCCAGCTGAGCTCACTGGCCCCATCCTACCCACTCTCCACACTGCTATGGAGTGGTTTGGCTAAAACAAGTATCTGACCAGACTGTTCCCTTGGATGAAGCCCTTCATGGCTCCCTATCACTCATAGAATACAGTGCAAATGTCTTATTCTGGTGTGCTGGGACTCCGCCTGTCTGCTTTTTCCATCCTGTGTCCCAGCGGTGGGAAGTGGAACTTACAAAGGTGACATTCACCTCTTATAGCAACATATGCACTGAATAGCCCCACTTTTAGGCATGGCAGGACTGGTGTTCACCCACATGCTATTCGAGGGATAGATCTTTCTGCTCCCTCCAGCTGGTTAAAATTGCAACATCAAGCTTTCACTCTTGATTTCAGGCCTTACTGTCATCAGCTGCCTTTTTCTAAATGTGCCATCCCTGAACCAGATAATACGTGTTTTCATGAACATTTGTACCTCAAAGGGGATTAGTTGAACATATATCGCTTGGACATATTTTGCCCAGACCATTAGCTTAGAGAAGAAGTGGGATGCAGTAAGTAGAGGAAAAAACCATTTCCAACCATGGGTGGCCCACGGTGCTGTCTAGGATGGGCGGTCAGCACAGGGGGACACAGCTGGCAGCAAGAACATGATAGACTCCCAGGAGGGGCTTAGCCAAAGGTGACATTCACCTGCTGTTTGTCACATCTGTTTTCTGGGTCTGGTTACTTTGCTAATATTCGGAGTTGGAATTGTTGTCACAGGTAAGCCTTCCAGAAAGAAAGTTATTTCCAGCCTGTCCTCTGTCCTACAGATTGACAATGAGATTGTGTAATTCTGAAGAGAATGTCTCTCTGCAGACTTCTATAGCACAGCAAGACAGCGAGCAGGGAAAGCAACCAGGTGGTGGTGGTGGGCAGCATTTTGTTAGGGGTATTAAAACATCAATGACATATAGCAAAACAGAATTTTCTCTCTTTTGGCAAAGGCACCTCTTAGGGATAGCAATATAGGTGGTTAGAATACTTTGAGGACTTCTGGCCAAGATGGAGGCCTAGACAGACACACTGCATCTCCCCTCCGCAACTAGGAAGGAATACAACTACCTCAAAACTAGAGACAACCAGAAGTTCCAGAAAACTGAGCTGCATGGATGTCCAACAAACAAAGATATAAAGAAGAAATACTCATCCAAACAGGTTAGAGGGGCAGAGAAGAAGCAGTATGGTGGTGGTGGCAGCAGCAGCAGAGGCAGGCCAGCAGAAAGTGCCATCACACATTTTAAAAAGTAGGGAGGGACACCTGGGGAGCGCTCCCAGCACCAGACCAGATCGGGCAGCTATGGTCCCAGTGCCAGGGAAAATAAAGCTTCTTTGCTTCTGACTGTGAAAACCAGTGGGGATTGGGGCAGCAGAAGAAACTGCTGGTCTCTCAGCAGAGTTCACTTGTTTAAAGGGCCCCCATGATCCTAGAACATCTACAGACTCACCCACTCTGGGAACGATAGCCAGCGCAACAGCTAGAGGTGCACCAGTCCCATACAGGAAATAAGAGAAGTGCTTGGAAAAAGAGCGAGTGCTGAGCAAGTGGCATTGTTCCCTCCCAGACCCCTCCCCCACATATACAGCACCACAATGGGTCGCCCTGTACTGATGAATTTCTAAGGCTCCACCCCTTACAACGTAACAGGTGCGACAGCTCTACCTAAGACACAGAGGCAAACAAACACAGGAGACTGTCAAGATGAGGAGACAGAGAAGTATGCCCAAAAGAGGGAATGGTTCAAGGTTCCAGTGGGAGAACTAAGTGATGAGGCGATAGCCAACCTAACAGATAAGGAGATAGCTAACCTAACAGATGCAGAGTTCAGAACACTGGTTATAAAGATGTGCACAGGCTTGACAGATATGCTTAAGTACAGCAAACGCATAAGGGAAGAAGTGAAGTTATGCTAAATGAAATGGAGGAAAATCCACACAAAACCAATGGTGAAGAGAAGGAAACCGGGGTTCAAATCAATTATTTGGAAAATAAGGAAGAAAAAAACAGTCAACCAGTACATGAGGAGGAAAGAAGAATGGAAAAAAAGAGGAGAGGCTTAGGAACCTCTGGGACAACTTTAAACGTGCCAACATCCGAATTGTAGGGGTGCCAGAAGGATAAGAGGAAGAGCAAGAAATCAAAAGCTTATGTGAAAAAATAACAAGAAAAACTCCTCAAATTTGGTGAAGGAAATAGACATACAAGTCCAGGAAACAGAGAGCGTCCCAAACAAGCTAGACCCAAAGAGGACCACACCAAGACACATCATCATTAAAATGCCAAAGGTTCAAGATAAAAAGAGAATCTTAAAAGCAGAAAGAGAAAAGAAGAGTTACCTACAAAGGAGTGCCTATAAGTCTATCAGCTGATTTCTCAAAAGAAACTTTGCAGGCAAGAAGGCACTGGCAACAAGTATTCCGGGTGATGAAAAGCAAGGACTTACAACTAAGATTATTCTATCCAGCAAAGCTATCATTTGGAGTGGAAGGGCAGATGAAGTGCTTCACAGACAAGGTAAAGCTAAAGGAGTTGGAAGGGCAGATGAAGTGCTTCCCAGACAAGGTAAAGCTAAAGGAGTTCATCATCACCAAGCTTTTATTATATGAAATGTTAAAAGGACTTGTTTAAGAAAAAGAAGATCAACACTATTAACATTAAAATGACAACAAACTCACAACTATCAATGACTGAATCTAAAAAACAAAACCAAGAACAAACTAAGCAAACAACCAGAACAGGAAGAGAATCATAGGTATGGGGATCATTTGGAGGATTATCAGCTGGAAGTGGGAATGGGAAGAAATGGGAAAATGGTGCAGGGATTAAGAAGCATAATTGGTTGGTACAAAATAGACAGGGGGAAGTTAAGAATAATATACGAAAGAGTGAGGCCAAAGAACTTATATGCATGATCCATGGGCATGAAGTAAGGGAGGTGTGATTGCTGGAGGGAAGGGGAGTACTGGGAAGAGGGGAGCTAAAGGAAAAGAAATTGGCACTACTGTAACAACATAATTAATAAAATATACTTTAAAAATAACTGAATACTTTGATAAGCCACTTGGTGAATATCTGTATAGGTGAAACCCCAAGAGACATACTGAAGTAACAAGTAACAGCCCCTAATCTGCCTTCAAGAAGGGTAGATGTTTTGAACTACTCAGCTCTTCCTGATTGGGGGTGTGCAAGTATGGGACCAGAGCAGAATTGCTCAGGGTGATGTATAGCATCCTCTTCTCCTCCCCCAACCAGCTTTATTGAGATATAATTAACATATAAATTGTGTACATGTAAGGTGTAAATCATGTCAATCTATTGCATTTCTTGCTAAATAATTACCACCATTGCATTAGCTAACACTTCTATCATGTCGCATAATTGCTATTTCTTGTTTGTAGTAAGAACATTTAAGATTGCTCTCTTAGCAACTTTCAAATATATAATAGAGTATATACTATTATGACCATGATGTACATTAGATTCTCAGAACCTATTCATTCATCTTGTAACTGGAAGTTTGTATCCTTTGACCAACATCTTCCCATGTCCCCACCCACCAGTTCCTGGTAACCACCACTGTACTTTCTATTTTTATGTACAGTATTTGTCTTTCTCTAACAGACAATATCTTTTCCGCATTCCCCCAGAAACACTTAGCATCTCTAAACAAATGCTGAACATCTTTTGGATAAAATGTGATCTCACCCATTCTTGGCCAAGCAGTAAGTATTTTAGAGCAGATGTTAGCCCCTGTTAGGGGGGTCTGTAGCCTAGAGGAGTAAAATCAATGCTCAGGCAGTTACTAGTAGGCTAGTTTGGCATGACTTAAATTACGTCACCTGATATGGTTTTATCAGCAATCAAGGGAGAGTTTTGATATCCAGAGTCTGATATTTATCTTTTGGTTTAGAACGAGAGCAAGAAAAAGGAGTGTTATATGTTTGGCCCCCCTGTATTAGCTTTCCAGGGCTACCATAACAAATAACCAAAACCTGATAGACTTAAAACAAGAGAAATGTATTTCGCAGTTCTGGAGGTCAGAAGTCTGAAATCCAAGTGCTGGCAGGGCGACCCTCCCTCTGGAGGCCCTGAAAAGAAACCACCTATCCTTCTTCCTTTTCTTCCGTGCCTCTTGGTGTTCTTCGGTTTGTGGGCGCATAACTCTGATCTCTGCCTTCCTCTTCCCATGGCCTCTCCGTGTCTCTTCCTCTGTGTCTGTGTCTCAAACCTCCCTCTCCTTCTTATGAGGACACCAGCCATCAAATTTATGGCACACTGTAAATCCAGGATGATCTCATCTTGAGATTCTTAATTACATCTACAAAGACTGTGTTTCCAGATAAGATCACATTTATAGATATGGGGATTAGGATTTCGATATATCAATTAGGGGATATATCAATTTGGCTCCCCAAATCCTATCATCTTCTTAAGGAGCAGAGAACATCATTAAAAAAAATGGATAATAACTGTTATTTGAGGAGCGCAAGATGGTAGGTGGAAGCTTTGGCCATGACCAGGCCCAGGGGGCAAGGTGTTATCTGAGTCTTCTGCAACTGGGACTCTCAGGGCTTTGACTTTGGCGATTGGTAGTAGTACTTACATGATGTCATGATGTTGTGTAGCTGGTTCCGAAGGCTGCACAGTTGTTTAAAAAAATTAACTTTCATTAAAGTACACATTTCATAGTGGACAGTTTGATTAATTTTTTTAATGTTTTTATTGTTTTTTGATTACAGTTGTCTCACTTTTCACCTTATGATTAATTTTTGTAAACTAAACATTCTTGTGTAACCAGAGCCTGAATCAAGACATAGAGCATTACCAGCGTTACCTGCGCACCAGTTTCTACCTGCCAACTACCATCCTGACTTCAACAGCATAGAAAGACAGTTTTTGTTTGCTTTTGTAATTTCTGTAAATATAATCATACAGTATGAAATTCTCTGTATCTCTTCTTTCACTCAACATTTATGAGACCATCCATGTTATCATTTATAGTTGCATATTATTCATTTTCATTGCTTTATTACACAATTGGCTTTTAACAGGTGTGGCCTGGGCAGGTGGCATTAGGCTTTAATAAGCATGAACCATGGGGAACCCTTACCTCGGTGGGTCACTGCAGTTAAAGGCTACTTTGTCCATAAACAAGAAGCTCTTTTACACAAGTATAAGGCAGGCTGAACCCCAGCAAGTGGGGTGGCTTTCAAATGGACTTAGGAAGCAGAAGCAAGGATTCAATTAAGGGAAGGTATTAAGGAGGATTAAGAAGGAGGCAAGAATTTGATTAAAGGGAAATGAGAGTATTTCATGAGGGCTTTTAAGTGTTAGGGACCAGGACACTTTTACTGTGCTCCTCAGAAGGTCTTTAAGCCAGAAGTTCTCAACTTTACACTGAGATTCTACATATTTTGCAGAATATCAGTGAAAGTTTTGCATTTTAGACTGTTAGTGGCAAGTATCTTCACGCAGGATAAGATAAACTACCCCCAAATTCTGTTCTTTTTAATATTTATGTTGCTTTAAATTGTCTTCAGGACCAAGAGAGGGAACTACAGAGGAACGAACTTAATTTCTGTAGCTTGTCCACAAGTTCAAAAGAAACCCCATTCCTGTGATTTCAAAATGGTTTCAAATTTGTTACTTATATAAGCCCTGACTGTGGATCTAAATGTCAGAAACCCGTATTGTGGCTTCCCCTACATAGATAAGTTTTATTAAGGACAAAACTAAAAGAAATAAAATCCTTATCATAAAGAGAATGCAATCTTCCAAGTTTGTGGTAGAAAAATAGATATTATTGAAAATCCAAGGTTAGTTGTTCTTAGGGCAGGGGGGATTGAAATGATGGGCATACTTTATAATAGAAACAGTATTTGGATTCCAGTGTCCAACAGAAGAAGTAAAGTATAATTTTACAAAAAGCAGACTGGAATGACATTTGCAGAAGCAGCCAGGATCCAGGAAAATTTGAGAAGTGTCTGTCCTTAGACCTGCCGGGAGCAGGGCTGTGGAGGGGGAGTGCATTGTAAGAACAATTGGCCAATTGCCCCTTGGAAAAAGGAATGGATAGTCAAAGTAGTTACAAAAATTCAGACAGACTCACAGTAAAAAACCGGAAAGATCCATGTAAAATACTAAAAAATCATTACATGAACTTTATTGTGACCCCAAAAATGCCTGTGCCTAAGGGACTACCTGAGAAATTCATGGAATTTGGTCTTTAAGGGAAAACTCAGGAGCGATGAGCTACAGTGAAGTGTAGCCAAGCAGGACAAATGCAGAAGTCCAGGCTGGAGTAGAAGCTACACTGACTGGTGGGAGAAGACCTCTGGGTGGGATTTTTCAACTCAGGAAGGTGAAGGTTGGCAAGATTGATCTCAACAGTGGTTGCTTTTAAGTGGTCCAGAATTAGTAATTTTATACCTCTCATTATGAGAAATCCCAAAAGAAAAAAAGTGGAAAATTACATTCAGAAAACAAGTATGAGGAAGAAAAGAAAGGGCTGGTATAAAAAAGGGGGCCGATTTTAAAAACCATGTTAAATGGACACAAAGTGAGCATTTCTGAAAAAAAACAGGGGACAGGGAAGAGCAAGAAGGCTCTAACGCAGTATCTCACCACTGCCTAGCTTTAGGTGACAGAAATAAATAATATTGAAAGGGCTAAACATTTCAAAAAACCTATGAAGCGTGTCCCGGGAAGTACAGGCAGAGCAGAAGCATCAGCAACTCTGCCAAAGTGATTATCCAGTTGGAACAAATGGGAGATGAGAAGATCTTCCTTAGGAGACAGGTTTTCCAGGTCTTAGCAACTCCGCGACGGGAGACAATGGACGCTGCTACAGTGGGATGTCACCCGAGGTGTCTGTCCATCACAGGCAGTGGACGTACTTCTGCTCTAGGAGGCAGTGGAGCCCAGAAAGAAAAGGACGTGAAGAGGTTTGGACTATTCTAGTACGGAAAGGAAGGCACTTCAAGTGACAAGACCTGGTGACTGGAGCTGCCATTATTGCAAATTGCTAAATTTTGAGTGAAGGCAATGAAGTTTCAAATGCTGCTATCTCAGAGAGGGGACAGAACGCATGCGTCCCCCAGCCCACATGGCACTTGTGAACAAAAGGAGCCTCTCAAGGGGAGAGCTGACCTTAATGAGTTTCAGGAGACTCCAGACCTCAGTCTCCATTGCCTGCCTAGCATGCTAGCAGAATGGAAAAAACCGTTCTTGGTCCATGGCTTCCTCTCCTCACACTCTCTGGGTCTCTCCCCTGGTCTTTGCAGCACCCCCTACAGGGCCCATGGGATATATGTCTGCTCGTGGTAACTGCTAAGAGCTAGGGATTTGTTGGGCGTGGCTTGCACTGCATTAATCTGTTGAGTTTAACATGTTAGCTTTTTGATGCTTTTAAAATGATGCTCCTGAGAGACTTGGTGGCCGCTGGAGGAATCCCAGCTCCACCAAGAGACTCAGAACTCCTCCAGCCGAGACTGAGAAGAATCAGACATTTGGAGGGACTTCAATTTATTTGAACTTCAATTTAACTTGAAAATGTCAGATTTGGGGCTTCATTTGGTTTTAGATTTTTAGTGTATTAGAACTTTCCTTGTAAGAGGACTTAAATGTTGGAGTTTAATGTGTCCCAGAGAAATTCACACAGAGAATTAAATCTGAGGCAACTCTGCACTGGCATTTTAATGTTGGAGTATTTTTATATTGTCATTTACTCTCATAATAATTTTCATGAGCCATGTTGTGCTACGTGGTAGTACATAATTTGAGATGGCAAGAGGAATAGGGAGTTAACTTTTCAGCTTAGGTACTGAGTGGCCTCAGAGGAAATGTAACTGTCTTGTTCTGTTTTGTTTCTGATCTTCTGACAACCAAACCTACTTTGCCCAATTGTGTTCCAGGAGGATACCCAAAAGAGCAGAGGCTAGTATTGGGGCCAATTTCTCCTGATGGTGGGAGCAAGACTTCCTAGACCCAGGGGGACATACATATCTCTAACAGCCATACATCCAATGGGTAAGTTCAGTGAGTTCAGGAAGCAAAGAATTAGGAATGTCATCTGGAAACACATTTTCCCAACTCTTTGTATTTCCACTTGGAGGGACCTTCAGTGGGTAATATCCTTGTCCTTCTCCATCCCTCCCAGAGATTAGAGAAGGAACTGAGTCTGGTGTTCTGTTCTCCCGTCTCTTCTGTCTTTGCTTGCTCTGCTCTTCCTGCTTCACCTGAGCAGAACCTGCAGGGGCTGGGGGAAGGCCAAAACATTCAGTGATTGTGTGTGAACAAGTCAGCCAAATTGGGGGGGCGGTATTAGCAAGCTCACTGGTGCAAATCTTCTAAAGCCAGTTCTCCAAGGACCTTGCTAGGTACTTTGATCTGTCTGTCTCTCAGTTGGTACTGAACTAGGGATGAGGGGCTATCATTTATTGGGGTTCCTCAATCCCTCTCTAAGGCGATATTTATAAACATTTTTTGAAATATCTTTTAGAGGTATCCTGTACATAAATTGTGTGTGCATGTCTGTGTGTGATTTTTTCTGTCCCCCAGCATGCTATGAAATGGGTCAGAATGGTCAGAATAGTTCTTTAATTATTAATAATTCCCAAACTTTTCTGTATTAGAGGCCAAAAAATAAAAAAATAATCACTCTCATTTGTTTTTGCTGTTCAAAATTGCATTTGGAATGTGGAGACAGTAATAGACCTACCAGTGTTGTAAAAATTAAATGTAAAATACTATTCTCTGCTTTTTGAAAGTCTGCATTAGGCCACTGCACTTTTATGAAAGAAAGACCCACGTTAGTTCAGTAAGTCCTCCCTTGGCCATGCTGAGAGGTTCTCGGAAACTGTGACTCTGAGTGAGATAGCAAACGAAATCAGTCTCACCATTGGCCGGCTGATATCAACAGGAGTTAAGTTCCTACACACATTTCTGGTCACAAAAACATTGCCAAACTTCTAAATAAAGACCCAAAACACCTCTAATGTTAACCACTGAAGTAAATGTGAGCTCTACAGAAATGGAAGACTAGCAAAAACAAACAAGTAAGAGAATGATTTTCCCACCTGCTTATTCCACTTCAGGGTTGTATCGCAGGCGGCCGGAGCCTTTCCTGCAACTCAGGGTGCAGGAGGAGAGCCCACTCTGGACAGGAGTGCACATCGCACACGCCCACACTCTCTCAGACTGGGACAAGCCACCTAGCCTGCATGCCCTGGGGTATGGGGAAAAACCGGGGTCTGGGGAGAAAACCCACACAGACGTGGGGAGAAGGTGCAAATTCCACACAGACAGTGGCCCCAGACAGGAGTTGATTTTTTTCCCCATCAACATTATAACAAACAACATTACATGAGGTGGCATTATTCAAGGACCTGCTCTACCTGTTTTTTCTAACCAAAAGAAATCCAAAGAGGGTTTTTGCTTTTATGAAATAGACAAAGCCCTGGCTGGAGTGGTTCAGTGGATTGAGCGCCGGCCTGCAAACGGAAAGGTCCCAGTTCGATTCCTAGTCAGGGCACATGCCTGGGTTTCAGGCCAGGTCTGCAGTTGGGGGCGTGCGAGAGACAACTGATTCATGTATCTCTTGCGCGTCGATGTTTCTCCCCCTCTCTTTCTCCCTCCTTCCGTCTCAGTAAGGATAAATAAATAAGTAATTTTTTATAAAAAAGGCAAAGAGCGAACACAGTGCTCAGTGCTGCTTTGCAGCCGTTACTGAGACAGGTGCACCCCGAGCGGCGAGGCCGGCACTGCTGTCCCCGCACGTGTGTGATTTTAGGCTTTCTGTGTTCTTTGGCACACTTTGGTAGATTATTTTGGGGGTCTGGGAATGTTCGATTTTTAAAAATTAATTAATTTTCATTAATTTAGGGTAACTGCTTCTTCACTTTACATCATTTTGGCTTACCAGAGTTTTCATAGGACCGGCTGCTTTCAGACAGCAGGTGAAACCTCTGCACTGCGCCCTGCCTGAGGTGAGTGCTCAGTTAGCGTTAACTGCTGTTTCAGCTAACTAGTAGGGAAAACACACAAACACACACACAAATAGTGGCACACATTACACAATGTTCTGCACTTTGCTCTTTGCCTCAATAGTTATAACTTGGAGACACACAAAACCACCACAAACTTCATCAATTGCATCACATTTTACTAGGTGGGTCTATCACAATTCATTCAACCAGTTCCCTATGGCTAGACATTCCGTTTCTAACCTTTGGCTGTTACTAAGAACACTGCCATTGATTATGCAAATGTTAATGTTTATATGTGTGAGTACATTTGTAGTCTGAATTTCTTGAAGGTTCCCTGCTGGGCCAAAGAGTATTGAACAAATATTTTAAAAACACTGGTTTCAGGGTGCCCTGCATTATCTGGTAGGGCCTGCACATCTTGGTTTGGCTATGTCTAGGCTGGAGTCTGACCAGTTCAGAGGGAGCGCTAACCAAGTATGGCAGGTGACGTGATGGAGTGAATGAATGAAGGAAGCTGCGTGGTGAGTCCCTTGGAGGGAGAGGTTCCCCAAGGAAGTGACAGTTAAGGTCAGAACCGAAGGCTGGTCAAGAAATGTATATCCAAAAGGGGTGGAGAAAGAATATCTAGGCAGAAAAAATAAGCAATTGTTAAAGTTCACAGGTGAGAGAGAACAGAGAATTTAGGAAACTGCCCATCTGGCTGCAGGGTCCGGGCGGTGAGGAGAGAGATGGAAAGAAATGAAGGTGAACAGGTTTCAGGGCTGGGTCACAAAGGGTCCCGTGTGTCAGGATGGATGCTCTGCACTGGCAGAGGATGGCCCGTGAGGTTTCTGCTGGAGAAGGAAGGTTCTGGCTGAGTGTGGAAGACTGGGCACGGCACAGAGGCAACAGACCAGTTGGGAGCCTGTTTAAGGGATTGCTTATGCACAGTGAGGGGAAAAGAATGAAAAATACAATTTCTAAACTTCCAGCTCAGACAGCCAGAGGAGGAATATGGTTTCGAAGGGGAAAGAGATGGAACAGCAATGGCTCACAGTCCAGTCTTTACACCATGTCAGCAGCTGTGCTAAGAGCAAGTGTCTCTCGCCTTCTGATCTTAGTCACTGTGTCTCTCACCTCAACTTTTCATTACTGTGCCTGGGGTTAGAGGCAGAATGGGACTGCAGTCAGGGTTCCACAGTACAAACAAGGCTACCTGGATATTTCCCCTACATGGGAATGGATGCTCAACGGGTTTCTGTGGGACATCTCAGTAAGGATGTCCAGGAAGGAGTCAGGTTGTCTTACGTGATGCTCAGAGGAGTAATGTGCACTTGAGATACTTACACCTGGAAACCTTCAGCCACTAGATAAGTGACACCAAGGAAGCTGCTGACGCTACCTAGCACAGAGTGTAGGGAGAGAAGTGATGGAGTAGGAGAGAACCCCAGGAATGGAAGCATTTGTGGGATGGGAAGCAGCAAAGGTAACTGGGAAGAGGGATGAGGGACGAAAGGGGACATGGAAAAGGGAATGCTGTCTCAACCTGCCAGAGAAGAGGGTGTTTTAAGAAAAAGGGAGGCGGCAATGGTGCTGAAGACACTGGAAGCAATGGAACAAGGGCAGGGACAGAGGAATCATGGGACAGAAGTTGGTCACAGTTTCCAATGTGACTGGATGGAAGGAAGGGTCGGTGAGGAGGCAGGTGGGTGGGGGGAGGCTGCCACCTGCCGAGAATGTGTGAGGAGGTGGTGAGATGCATTAGAGGAGGCTTAGCAGAAATTGGAAGATGCTGTTGTAGAGAAAGGGGCAAAGGAAACTGAGAAACGAAAAAATGATTTACAAGCAACCACTGAGGGCCAAACTGAGCTTGGAGGTCGTGAATCTGAAATAGCACCCATTTCTGTCCTGTTGATTTGCTTCAGCTTCACTCAGCTGCCTGGGTGAAGGTGCAGAGGAGACTGGCAGTGGCTTGGTTCTGGGATGAGTTCAACTGGGTGGGTGTAGGTGTAACTGACCCATCAGTGGATCGCCCAAGAGGCCTCTCCGTCTGTGCAGCTCCTATAAATTATGACATTCACAAGAGCTGTCCCCTCTGTGTGAAATATCTTTCTCCCTCTTCCTTCTCTCCTGTAGTTGAGAGAGTGCTCCTGCTTGCTTTTCAGCACTGACTTCAGATGCCTTCTGCTCTATGAAAACGATTCTCCTTCGTCAAAGCTCCTCAGCATTGTCTATGTACTTAGATTTTAGCCTTTCTGTTATGTCTTGCCTCCTGATGCGTGGAGTTACTGTGACTTGTTTATCTCCAGCTAGCCCGGTTGCCTGGGTCCCTGCTTTGGCACTGAACGCCCTTGGTCCCGGGAAGCCTGTCAGGCCCAGGCATTCTCTCTGACACCCACAACAAAACTGGGCTCACAGGAGCCATTCAAATAGCGTTTCTTAAAACCCCTGGTGCGTGTGTGCTTACAGCTCTGCATTGTGATACTAAGGCCTTTGGGGATGAGGGTAGTGGTAGGGAAGGAGGGGAAATTGGTTTATTTGCCTTTTTGGTTCCCCTCCCCCAGGGACACTTAAGAGTTATCTTCTTAAACTCTCACTTCGTAGATAAGAAAACTGAAATTAAGCTCTAGAAAGCATAAGCATTACTCAAGATAATGCGATTACTTTTCTTTTTAAATTAATAGACTTTTTTTGGAGCAATTTTAGGTTTACAGAACAATGGAGGGGGAAGCATATCAAGTCCCCTCACCCCTGCTTCCCTGTCTCCTATTATTAACATCTGTGGTATATTTCTTGTAATTGATAAGCCAATGTGGATACATTATTCAATAAGTTCATACTTTATATCAGGGTTCACTCATTGTGTTGCTCATTCTGTGGGTGTCGATAAATGTAGAATGGCATGTAGCCACCACTACATACAGCATCACACAGTGTCCCTGCCCTCAGATCCCCTGTGCTCCACCTGCTCATCCCCCAGCTCTCCCCTTAATCACTGGCAACCACTGACCTTTTAACTGTCTCTGTAGTTTTGCCTTTTCCAGAATGTTATATAGTTAAAATCATATATAGTTAGATTGACTTCTTACACACAACACTATGCCTTTAAGATTTCTCTATGTGTTTCCATGTTTGATAACTCATTTTTTTTTTTTTTTTAGCATTGAATAATATTTTATTGTTTGGATGTGTCTCAGTTTTTAAATTCATTCACCCATGAAAGGACATCTTGGTTGCTTCCAAGTTTAGGCAATTATGAATAAAGCTTTTATATACATTTGTGTGCAGGTATTTTTTTGAGCATGTAAATAAGTTTTCAACTCATTTGGGTAAATATCAAGGAGTGGGACTGCTGGGTCACAGGCACAAGTATTAAGTTTATAAGATGCTGCCTGACTGTCTTCCAAAAACGCTGTACCATTTTGCCTTCCCGGAAACAATAAATGAGAGTTCCTGCTGCTCCACATCCTTACTAGTATCTGATGTTGTCAGTGCTTTAGATTTTGGCCAGTCCGATAGGTATGCAGTGGTTTCTCATTGTTGTTTTAGTATGCAATTCCCTAGTGGCATATGACGCAAGTATCTTTTCATATGCTCATTTGTATATCTTCAAATCTGTTCAAAGAAAATACACCAGTTTGTATATCTTCTGTTCAGATCCTTTGCCCAATGTGTTTTGCAAAGGTTTTCTCTCTCACTGTGGCTTGTTTTTCCATTCTTTTAATATAGCTACTTTTTGTGGATAGTGTATACAGAATAGTGTCCAAATCATAAACATAGAACTCTAAATATAAATGTCCTTAATACATACCTAGGGCTGCCCAGAAAGTATTTAGTCATGTAATATGAAAAGAGACATTTATTGAAGAAGCTAGAAGATACCAGAAACATTGTACACGGGACAGTGATGCCTCAGTCCCCTTCAAAGCTGGCACCTTGGGACCTCACACAATTCTCTCAATTGCCATTAGCTGCCCTGTTGTATTTTTCTGAATCTCATCGACAGTCTGAAATCTCTTCCCTTTCAAAGGTGATTTTAGTTTGGAAAAAAGCAGAAGTCACAGGGCACCAAATCTGGGCTGTAGGGAGGCTGAGTCACCTGAGTGATTTGATGTTTCACCAAAAAACACTGCAAGAGACGTGATGCATGAGCAGGCATGTTGTTGTGATGAAGCTGCCAATCACCAGTTTCCCGCAGCTGCAGCCTTTTGAATCCTCCGAATAGTTTCTGTGGAGAAATGTTCAAGCTTAATGCAAAATCTGATGCAGATTCATTGCTTTACTCACTCAGTCATTTTGAATGCGATGGCCACACAATACATGTGCTCACTCAATGGTGTCTACCACCCCCATTGACTAATACAGTGAAGTCTTCATTGTTCACACATGTGCATACCAGTCCACTTTCCTTGGCTGCCAGGTTACATCAATGTCACACAAACTGTTCTCATTATATTAACAATGGTTGGACTTTTTCTGGACAGACCTCATATATAATATAATAATGAATAATAAGTATACAGTTTATAAATGTACTTAATTTTTACAAAGTACACACTTCCAGAAAACCAGCCCTGAGATCAAGGCAGACTACTGACAGCAACTTGCTAAAGCTACTCCCAGCCCCCTTCCAATTGCTGTGGGAGGCACTAGTGATACCTATGCTGACTTCTAACAAAGATTCATTTTGCTTATTTTGAACTCAGCAAAAATTGAATCATATACAATATATTGTATTTTGTATCTGACTTCACTTGCTCAAGAGCTTGTTTCTGGGTCCCAGGGTCTTCTAGTCTGAGGTTGTCCATCTCATCCCCCTGCATCCGAGCTGGGGTAGCTCTCCCGAGGGAGGAACCTATGATCCCAATAGTGGCTGAGATGCACAGAGAAGACCTGAGAGCTTAGTTAGGAAAACAGATACGTACCTACTGAGCACTTGCTATGTAGCAGGGACTTGAGATACATCAGCTACTTTAGTTCCTTCTTCAACTTCAGGAACCAGGTACTATTTCCTTTGGTTTTACATTGCGAGAGCTGAGGCACAGGGCAATAACCTGATTTGTCCTGATCACAGCTGATAAGTAGGGGAGCCAGGATTTGAATGCAGCTATCTCTGACTCCAAATTTCTGTTCACTGCACCATGTTTCCTCCATAAAATTCCTTCTAAAACCTCAATCTTTTTCTTGACAGCAGAAAGCAGGGGGAGATGGAGGGCAGGCTTTGGTGAGGAATCAGGTGTACTGGTGCACCCTCTCTGGCCCAGATCAGGTGTGTTATGGGAGGGGAGAGAGGCCCCAATGCTGGTAGCACCGAGCCAGACCTAAGACACCTTGAGCCACAGCTCATCATCTCCATTTAATTTTCAAAATAATCCTGTGAAATAGGCAGGACCTGTGTTCTCCCCATTTCGCAGGGAAGCAATCTTAAACCGCTTGCAAAGGAGCACAGTTCCAGGACCCCTGACTAGTTCCCCATGCATCTAATAATTGCCTATAAGGCAAGTCACCCTGTGAACATCGGTGTTCTGGTGAAGGAGGCCACAAAGAAACTGCTCGCAGCTGGCAGGGACCACGAGGCAAAAGCAGTAGCCTCTATCCTCAAATATCTCTTACTGTTTAATGGGCTCCCTGGCAGAGATGTGGCACAAACTACTCTCCGCACATTGTCTAACGTCTTTCCTCTAAGAATCCGTTCACTTCCCCAAGACTCCTCACCTGCAACGCACCTTCTGGCTGCAGCTGCCCTGCTCCTGACCTCCAAAAGCTCTTTGGAAAGACAAGCACCCTGACGGTGCTCTGAACTTCTCCTTCAGTCCGGTTCTGCTTGTCCAGTCTCTATTCACTTGTGTGCCCCTCTTCCTCAGTAAGCTCATGTCACCCCAGGATCTCTCTGCTCTCCCAAACCACCCCTCCCCCACAGAGCCTTCCACTCCTCTGGCCTCAGTGACTCTCTGCTTCTTAGTTGACCCTAAGGGCTGACAGCTGTGCCCAGCAAAGATCCAGGAAGTCTTCTACCTTGGGTTTCATGGGGCACCTGCACACTGTGGCCGGCCCTTTCCCCCCCAAACCCTTGAAATGCTCTCATCTCTTGCAGAGGATCACCAGGAGGACAAGTCTGCAGGGGCGCATTATAGAAGAAGAGTTCAGCCTGGGCTTTGAGCATAGAGGATCAAATCCTGTGCCCTCAGACTTCACAAGGCTAGCTCTGAGTGTGCATGTGTATGAGTGTGTGCATGCATGTCTGAGTGTGTATATGTGTGTGTGTATGTGTGAGTGTGTGTATGTGTATATGCACATGTGTATGTGTGTGTTTAAGTTCAAGGAGATTTACCTTCCCCTACTGAGCGCTTTTTTTTTTAAATTACAGTTGAATTAACATTATCTTTTCTTTCTTTCTTTTTTTTTTACTACTTATTACTGAGCAAGGATCCTGACATCTAGAAGGTTAAGTCTAGGTCTTGGGGGTACGTGAAGAACATGAGTGGGGAGACAGGAAGAAAAGCATAAGTTCAGAGTAAGCATTATATAATTGTCAGAACACTCCTGGGTGAGGGTGTGTCCATGGTTACTCCACATCAATTGGAGTGAAAGAATGGAGGCAGAGGGTCATAATCATTTATTCACTCATGCATTTCTGTCAAGGCAATTGTGAAGTGCCTACTACCTGTCCAACATGGTGATTGAACCTGGGGATGAAAAAACAAATAAGATTTTGTCCTCAAGTACATCAATATAATAGTATGTATAAAATGTTAAGATATAAGTTCACACAGTGAACTATAGAGGGCTAAGAATAGAAACATCTAAATTAAACTAGGGAGTCTGGTAAGCTTCCTAGGGGAGGTGACATCTGAGCTACATCTGTAAGAAAATAAGCCACTAGAATCAGCTCTTATGTTTTCATGGTACTTTATGGTTTACAAGTTCCTTTCACAGTCATCATCTTATGCAATTTTCCCCACAACTTCTTGAAGTTGTCTGGAGATAAAATATTATCCCAATTTTACATGGGGCAGCGGTGGCCAGCAGTGCCCAGGGTTAAGTGGATGGCCCAAAGGCACGCACACACTCTTTGGTGGCCGGCCTCCTGCTTCTTGGTTCTGGGCTCTTTCAGCTCTTTACCAGGTGGCCCACCTCCTGCTTCACCCCCCCCCCTTGTTTTGTTGAATGCAGCTGAAGACGAGACAGCAGTTTCCTGGAATCAGCTGTGGGGGAGCTGGGGAACACCTCAGAATAGCCCTGGGGCCTTGCCCAGGACTCCCCACACAGGAAATCCCCAGGTGTGGCCCTCTGAAAGGTGGGTATGACCATCTGCACTGATGGGGTGATACAAGGCCTGCTCAGAGCTACTTCCTGGGGCCCTCTCTTGTGTGGCCATGTGCTGGATTCAGGCAGTGGGTGGGAGCAGAGCGAAAATTCCTCTAATTGCAATGGCATTTGCTTCTGGGGAATTCCACCCTCACCCCCACAGCCCTTTACAGCCATCGAAGTTCTGTTCTTTCTTCAAAATTAGGAAGTAATTGACACCTGCCTCTCAGAGTAATCAGAAACTCTGTTCCCCTCATGTTTTCACTGTCCCCCTTTCCTTCCCTCCTGGACCCCAGGAGCCATAATCAAGATTTATCATTAAAGATTCTGTTAGTTCCAATCTCTGGATGAATAGGGAGTACTTAAATTATTTTCATTATGCTTTAATTAACTGTTAAATACACAAGCAGTGCAAAAATAATTCTCCCTGTAAACATTGACTGTTACAGATAAACTTCTAAGAACCAGACAGAACCTGTTCCCTTTCCTGGTGCTCAGGCCTGCCTCTACCATTTGTGGGCAGGACAGGAGGACCGTGGAGGCTCTTGCCTTCTCTTCCCAACCTTGGCTTCTTGCGGCCTCTGGGTGGAACGAAGGCAGGAGGTGTGGGGAGAATGGATGCAGAAAAGGATCCACAGGTCTGGAAGTGGGTTCAGGATTCTTAGGAAGCGCGTTCTGGGCTCCCATGCTCCTGACTGTGGTCTAGAGGGGTGGGGGTAAAACTGAGGACCCCTTGGCTAGAGGGAAGGGTCTGATGCTGGCCCAGATGTAAGGGCAGTGTTGTCAGGGTCCCCCTCCCTACCCCACTGAGACAAATGCAGTTGCCAGATTTCCCTTTAGCTCATCAACTTATGGGGGTTATGTGGTCATAGGAAATAAAAGGTACTGTTTTGAAGGTTATTCCCCCCACCCTCCATGAATAATAACACACTGTATATATTGTTCTGCAACTCGCTCTTTTTCACTTACAGTAAGACTTTCCACATAGTTCTACATTTTTTATTTTAACTGCCACTTAGTATTCTTTTGGGTATGTTTATGCTATTACCGTAGTTTAGTTGAAGATAAGTAGTATTTGTTTAGCACAGGTTTTTGAACTATAAAATGATACGGGCATTCCTGAAAAACCTCTCATTCTGAAAAACTACACACTAAAAATAACAGGCTAAAAACAATCAGACTGGGTAGACCTTCAAAATTCATGCAACCTGGTAGTAAAACCCTACTAAAAACAGAAAGTGATGGATTAGGAGAAAACCTCGATAGTTCAGGCACAAACCTACGTTTTGAGGTAGCCTCCAGGGATGTTAAAAGCTACACAGAACTACAGAGTGACAGTGTTGCCTGCAGGTGAAAAGACAGTGCAGATGGAAGTGGACTCCAAGCTAGGTGGGCATAGGAGGAAGTGTAACCTGCTTCCTCGGATCAGTCTCTCCAGGGACCACACCCCAGGTACGGACACACTTTTAAATTTTTCTTAAAATAGAGTTGTAAGGTCTCTTCCTCCGCAGAAGCCAGTTTGAGGGCTTTTCCCTCTCTTGGTGAAGGTTGTCATTCTACCTTCAATATTCCATCTCTCCTTGCTAGGAAAAAAATGTATATAAACGAAGCCAACTTTCACTTTATAACCACATAATTGCCTTGTTTATCAGTTGTGGATGAGCTCTTTGGTGTTATAAAAACATGTGGTGTAGAAGAAAAGGATGTCGTTAAGGTGACTAGCATGTAGTATATGCTCAATAATTTTGTAAAGGATGAGAAGGGAAGGAAGGAAGGGAGGAAGGGAGAAAGAAGTAAGAATAAAGAATAATCTTTTTAAAAATATATTTTATTGATTATGTTGCTACAGTAGTTCCAATTTTTTTCCCCTTTGCTCTCCTCTGCCCAGCACCCCGCTTCCTTCCAACAATCCCACCCCCCTTAGTTCATGTCCATGGGTCGTGCATGTATGTTCGTTGGCTTCACCCTTCCCTATATTATTCTTAACTTCCCCCTGTCTATTTTGTATTAACTGATGATGCTTCTTAATCCCTGCACCATATCCCCATTTCTCCCCCTCCCGCCTCCCCCTTGATAACCCTGCAAATGATCCCCATACCTATGATTCTGTTCCTATTCTGGTTTGCCTAATTGGATTTTGTTTTTATTTTTTAGATTCAGTTGTTGATAGTTGTGAGTTTGTTGTCATTTTAATGTTCATAGTTTTGATCTTCTTTTTCTTAAGTAAGTCCCTTTGGCATTTCATGTAATAATGGCTTGGTGATGATGAGCTCCGTTAGTTTCACCTTGTCTGGGAAACACTTTATCTGCTCTTCCATTCTAAATGCTGGCTTTGCTGGATAGAGTAATCCTGGTTGCAGGTTGCCTTTCATCACATTGAATACTGCTTGCCAGTCCCTTCCTGCCTGCAAAGTGTCCTCTGAAAAATAAGATGATAGTCCTATAGACACCCCCCTGTAGGCAACTCTCCACCTCTCTCTTGATGCCCCCAGGACTCTGTCTTTATCTTTCACCTTTGGCATCTCAATCATGATGCGTCCTGGTGTGGTCCCCTCTCAGTCCAGCTCACCCAGGACCCTCTGTGCTTCCGAGACCTGTATGTCCATCTCCTTCGCAAAATTTGGGAAGTTTTCCTCATTGTTTTCAATTCTTGCTTCCTCATTCTGCACTGGTTGACTGTTTTTTTCTTCCTTATGTTCCAAATCATTTATTTGAACCCTGGTTTCCTTCCCTTCACCATTGGTTTTGTGTGGATTTTTCTTCGTTTCACTTAGCATAGCCTTCACTTCTTCTCTTATGTGTTTGCTGTATTTAAGCATATTCGTCAAGCCCATGAACATCTTTACCACCAGTGTTTTGAATTCTGCATCTGTGAGGTTGGCTATCTCCTCGTCACTTAGTTCTTCCACTGGAACTTGACCCGTTTCCCCTTTGGGGCCATACTTCTCTGTCTCCTCATTCTGACAGGCTCCTGTGTTTATTTGCCTCCAAATCCCAGGTAGAGCTGTTGCTACTGTTACATTGTAAGGGGTGGAGCCTTAGGGATTCTTCAGTACAGGGAGACCTGTTTCACCATGTTTTGGGGCTGTATGTGGGGGAGGGGTCCGAGAGGAAACAATGCCACCTGCCCAACACTCGCCCTTTTCCCAGGCACCTCTCCCACTTCTGCACCGGACTGGTGCCCCTCTAGCTGCTACCCTGGCCGTCATTCTCAGAGTGGGTGGGTCTGCGGACGTTCTAGGACCATGGAGGCCCTTTAAACAAGTGGACTCTGCTGAGACCGGCAGTTTCTGCCTTCACCCCAACCCCTACTGGTCTGCACAGTCAGAAGCAATGAGGCTTGATTTTCCCTGGTGCTGGGACAGTGAGCTGTGAGACCTGGTGAGGAGCTGTGAAAGCTCCCCAGGTGTCCCTCCTGACTTTTTAAAACGTGTGACTGCACTTTTCCGCTGGCCCGCTGCCACCACCACTGTTGCTGCCTCCACACTGCATCCTCTCTGCCCCAGCTCTGCCCCTCCTACCTGTCTGGATGAGTATTTCTTCTTTATATCTTTGTTTGCTGGACTTGCATGCAGTTTGATTTTCTGGACTTCTCATTGTTTCTAGTTTTGAGGTAGTTGTATTCTTAGTTGTGGAGGGAGACGCAGCATGTCTGTTTATGCCTCATCTTGGCTGAAAGTCCAAGACTAATTTTTTTTAAAGAATAATTTAAGAAAACAGACAATAAACACCTTTGGTTAAGAATGTCCACTTAACCCTGGCCCAGTGGTTCAGTTGCTTGGAGCATCGTCCTATATACCAAAAGGTCACTGGTTCAATTCCCAGGCAGGGCACATACCTAGGTTTTTAAGTTAGATCCCTGGGCAGGGCACATATGGGAGGCAATCAATCAATGTTTCCCTCTTTTATTCTCTCTCTCTCTTCCTTTCTCTCTAAAATTAATAAGCATATCCTTGGGTGAGGATTAAAAAAAAACAAGGAGTGTCCAGGTTCATTACCCTCTAAATAAGGGTATGATGGACCTCTAAAGATCCTTGAAGAATTTTCTTTTTTTTAGACTGAGAGAAAATAAAGACTGTATATATGAGTAGAAAATATTCCTTGAAGGAGTGTCTTTTCTGAATTTGTCTTACTTTTTGTTATTAAAATGTTCTGTCTTTGTGAAACAGTAGTCCTAGCAAATAGTATTCCTATATGTGTATTTATCTACATATTCTCATTTGGAAAAATATGAAGTCAAGCTTTTTGTTGGTCCTCAATATTTTTGGTAAAGTTTTGTTCCTCTGTCAAGTACAAAAGTCTGGGAACTATTGAAATTTCAGCCATCCCTGACCTTCAAGTTAAACGGTTCCTAAACTATGCCTCCAGAAATGGTAGCTAGTCTATTCCTGAAACCCTAGACTCCTTCCACGGTTCCAAAGGGAAATCTTGCACATCAACCTTTCAGTCCCATGACCAAATGTATATAATGGGGTATCCCTAAATGTAGTTCTTTCTACTCCAAGAAGAAGAGCTACTTTAAATCTTGTTTGAATGTTATGCTGTGGAAGTTCCCTTCATGCATAACTTCTTATTTCCCATGATGTAAATGAGGGAAATTTAAAGGATTGGAGCCAGAGTATGATGTGATGTGACTCCTCAGTCACCCATAGATCCCCTTGGTCACCCAAGGGGTGACTCTCTGGGACTCTCTTCCCCTCTCCAGGGATTGCATTATGGTGCCTTTACCTGCATGGAGTCAAGTCCAGGGTAAAAGGAGAGGCTGGCGGTGAGGCTCAGGGGAACAGTCTTTCTGAGCTTACAATGAAGCCCCTATGCATGGCACCAAGGGCAGGGGACAGAGACAGGAAGGAGACTTTTCATTACATAAACTTGATGTGTCTCATGAATTTTGTACTAATCAAATTTTCAGAATGAACTTAGAGGAACATCCTGGCTCAGTTACTAACTGCTGGTCTTCTGGCAAGTGCTCTAACTTCCAGTTTTAGTTCCTCATCCAGACAATGAAGATAATCACTCCAAAATGCTAGAGTGAGAATTTAATGAGAAAATGATATATAAAAAGTATGAAATAAGGCCTAAGTAGCAACCAATTACTTGTCTGACACGTAGGATTTAAGTTGAGAAGATGGTCTCTGCAAGAACAGTTAACCTCTGTGCAGGGCATGGGAGCTACAGGGGTACCTTCCATCTCACCAAAGTACCTTGACCCCAGTGGGAGGGGTGGGGGAGCATTGGAAACTAGAGCTGACTGGAAGGTCACATCTTGGGATGGCAGGGCAGGATCTAGAACAATCCTGTCTTACGATCTCCTTTCCTGACTTCTTTGGATCATGTTTCCCTTGACTAGAGGACGTTCTGAATTGGTTTGTGTGGTCAGGTTAGGAAAGAGGCCTAGCATGCTCTGATCCCCTAATCTTGTTGTTGACACCTGGCAAGACTTGTTGGCAGGTGTCTGATTAAAGGCTGGTGGACAGAAGCCCTTGGATGGGTAGAGAAGCAGCTCCGTCCAACTCATAAAACAGCTCAGGCATACCTTCTTTAACTTCTGGCCCACCACCATCATTTGCAATTTCTTCATGTGGCCCTTCCTACTTCCTACTTTTATGCTGGGTGGAACCAACTCTGGGAGCCAAATAGGTGGTTTCCTCAGCTTTAAAGGAGTGGTGTTAGCTTAGTCAGAATACTTGAATCCTAGGATGCTAGGCTGCAAAGATATGAAAGGTCATCTAAGCATTGGTCCCCAATATCACAGAAAAGAAAATGAAGGTCCAGTCCAGAGGAATGAGACGGAGTTATCAGGGTCACGCACCACTTAGTACAATGCTGAGACTTGAACCCAAATCTTCTGACTCCTGGACAAGAGGCAGAATACAGCACCAGAATGTTTTATGAGGACTCATTTGTGTCTCTGCATGGGTACAATGGGGTTGGGATGAATTAACGTGCTGGTACTAACTTGCCAGGTAGGGTGCTAAGTACAGTCACTAAAATTTACTAAGATTCATAGAGGTAAATATCACTATCCCCATTGTACAGATGAGCAAACAGGTTCAGAGAGCTTAAGTCAGCTTCCCAGGACTTCACAGCTAGTAAAGATGTGGCTGGCTGGGGTTCTGGGGTTAGTGAAAGGGGAAACAAAGAACTGGTTCTCAGAATTGAATGTGAGCAATGTGATCTATTGTATGATGCTCTTTAAGGACGACTACACACTTGTCACAGGCAGCTCTGCACCGTGATTTCTGCTCTTCTGGTCGCAGAAGACTGGTCAGTAGATTGGTGCCCAACCCGGACATCTGGCTCCTTGGAGGTAGCTTGGCCAAAGACTCTGTCCTATAAGGTATTCTGTGTGGGATGGTGACCCAAGTCGATGCTTTATCTCAGAAAGTGTGAGTACAAGAATTGAGAGGTGAGTAGCTGTGAGCTGTGTACTAAGCAATGATGAGCTGTGCTGTAGGTTGCCAGGAGGCCTGATCTGCTAAGGACTATGACCCAGAGGAACCTCTCAGCATGGTTGCTGGGTTTCTTCCAGGAATTCTTCAACTTCCTCATAAGTGCTCACAGAACCCAAGACTCTGCACAGCCTTCAAGGAGTGTTCTTTGCTTTGTGTTTGAATCATACAGCCCATTCCCTGTGGCTGTAGGGAGTCCCGGTGTTTCTTAGAAGCGTCAAGGACTACTTACACATTCCAGACACCCACCATCTGCCTTATGATATCTTGCTGTGAGAAAGCAAGAGAGGGGTGAGGAATTGAAGATGTATATGAGGGAGTGATCATAATGATTGGATATAGAATTTTTTTAATCCTCACCCAAGGACATTTTTTTTTTTCATTGTTTTTAGAGAGAGGAAGGGAGAGAGAGAAACATTGATTCAAGAGAGAAACATTAATTGGTTGCCTCCCATAGGTGCCTGGACCAGGACTCTCATGTGCCTGGACTGGGAATCAAACCTGCATTCTAGGTAAGTGCCTTGACCAGGAATCAAACCTGCAACCTTTTGATTACTGGATGACACTCCAGCCAACTGAGCCACACCGGCCAGGGCTGATTGGCCATGGAATTTAAGATTGGCAAGGTAGATCAATCGTGGGAGGATTTGATGTGGCCCAGGATTATTGGAACTGAGGTTCTAAGGGAGTAAACTGGAAAGATAGGAAGTAGCATTCTAGAGTGGAATGCAAGAAACTGAGATTACAGTGGGACTGAAATCATTGGTAATAATAAGGCCTAGTGTATGAGCATGGGAGTAGGTGGCTAGGGGAGGGTAGATGATAAAATCATCAGAAAGAGGTATTCAAGGAACCATGTTTACAGCATACTAAAATCTCCAAGAGTTAAGAAATAGGAGTAATGACTGGAGAGTGACAGTGAACTAGGAGCTAAAATGATGGAGAAATGATGGAGCATGAACCATTCGGGCCGGTAGGTGTGTTAGTACATGTTCCTGGGACAACCATCCCTCTTCTGAATTCTGATTTTAAGATAGACTGTTAGGAAAGTCATGAAGTTGCTATGAGTCTAACTCCTGGGTGATATAAGATAACAGTCTCTAACTGTTCATACTGATCCTCCCCCCCACAACACACAACTCCCCCTCCCCCAGCAGGGAAAGAACAGGTGAGTTTGCTAAGTAAATATTGTCATCATCCTTGCCCCTGCTCTAAAATAGATCTGAATTTAATATATCCCATGACAGACCAAAATATCCCATTCCTAACATGGAACTTCAATATTAAAATAAATGTGTCAGACAAAAGCCTTGATGCCAAGGTTTTGTTTAGTTTCTTTTTGGTGTCCCGGGTTGTTTATACATGGGACTCAGTTAAACATAGGATGGGGGACAGGTGCACCTTTCATTTGTAAAGTGAGAGAAGGGCAATTGTGATATAAGATGGTAGGCAAATCCACATGGCAGTGAGCACCATGGAACTGAGGATCAGGGCATTAATTCCTTACGCAGTCCATGCATCTCTCAGGAAGCCTCACTGGTCTATTTCACACTGGTCTTCTGGGTCTCAGTTTTCGATATCTATAAAATTAAGAGGTATGACTCAGTGGTCCCTAAGTTACATTCCAGTTTTAAATATTTAATTCCAACCCTTAGGTCAGGCTGCTGGATAGCCTGTGCACTTGCTGATGCCACTCCTGTCTCCTAGAGATGTGTTAAGTAGTCTGGGTAACCCCCCCCAGCTCACTCACTGCCAGCAGGTTCCCTCTCCCTCTCCCTCTCCCTCCCCCTCCCTCTCCCTCCCCCTCCCTCTCCCTCTCCCTCCCCCTCCCTCTCCCTCTCCCTCCCCCTCCCTCTCCCTCCCCCTCCCTCTCCCTCCCCCTCCCTCTCCCCCTCCCTCTCCCTCTCCCTCCCTCTCCCTCTCCCTCCCTCCCCCTCTCCCTCTCCCTCTCTCTCTCCCTCTCCCTCCCTCTCCCTCCCCCTCCCTCTCCCTCTCCCTCCCTCTCCCTCTCCCTCTCCCTCCCTCTCCCTCTCCCTCTCCCACCCCCCCCATAACACCAAATGGCCAAATGGCTAAATGATCTTAGACAAATTTACTCAGCCTCTGGGAGTTACAGTGTGCATGCAATACCATTAAAAGCAAAAATCAAAAAACCTGAACTCTTAAAGAGGATGATGTTACAGAAACTATGTCTTTTATTTCTGTGCTAATTGAATTTTTGCTATGAGAAAGTATATTGCTTTTGCATACACGCTAATATGTGCATAAGCATGAATATTTATTTTTGTATTTTTAAGTGTTATGTTTTCTGTAATTTTGACTTGAATGGTACCAACTCAGTGTTGAAATGGCATAATATACAGTTTAGAAGTATGTCTGATGAACTTATTAAATGGAAGAATTAGTTCTTATTTAGTAAGTGGAGTCACAGTATAAAAAGAAGGCAGGGTTGATAAAAAGACTAGGCGTCACCCTGCACTAAGTGGGTGTTTTCTCTACCACACGCCTGCCTCTGACTTCTGCATGGGTGGCATCGGAGGGGAGGAACGAAGTCCTTGGGACAGTGTGTGGGTGGGAGTGTCACAGGAACTTGCAGCATCAATGGCTTCAGGGTCCGGGCCAGGAGGGAGCCGGGAGCCCGGCCTTGAAGACAGGAGTGGCCTTGCTGATCTCAGCACTGGCTGGGGAAGTGGGTAGTTTGAGTTTTACTTTCAGTTTTCACTCAAAGTCATTTCAGGATGAAACCCACTTAACGGTCAGATCTCTTAGACAGATTTCTCAGCAGACCTGTGCTCCGTTCCAGCCTGGGTTGTTTAACTTGAGCATGAGGGTGGGCTGGGCAGGTGAGCAGCAGGAGAAACGCTTCCTGCAGGGCAGCGCCGCACTTGGAGAACTCAATGCCTCTGCTTATCGACAGATTCGCAGGGCCGGGGTCCTTGGCGCTGGTGGCAGGCCTTGCTACCTCTCGACTCCACAAATGGGGGTCTGAAAAAGAGCTCCAGACCATCATTTAGCACCTAGTGTGTACCAGGCCGGCACTATGTCTTCAAAGATGAATAGTTACAAACTTGCTCCCAGGGAGCTCACAGGGTAGAAGGAAAGGAAGAAGGAAAAAAGTACAGAAGGATGAGAGCTGCATTCCTGGTGGCCCACTCTGTGCCATGTTCTTGTCACGTTACTTTCATAGTTCTTACTATGACTCAAGGTACTGCTTTTTTTTTTTTATTGTTGTTCTATTACAGTTGTCCCATTCGCCCCTCCTGCCCCTCATTGCTCTCCCCTGCCCTGCCCACCTCCCAAAGATTCTGCTTCTTAAAAGTAGAGCCATGACCCCGGCCAGGTGGCTCAATTGGTAAGAGCATCATCCCATACACGAAAAGCTTGCAGGTTCGATACCTAGTTGGGGTACCTACAAGAGGCAACCGATTAAGATTTCTCTTACTTCAATGTTTCTCTCTCTCTCAAATCAGTGAGCATATCCTCGTGTGAGGATTAAAAAAAATTTTTTTAATTAAAAGAATGGAGATTACTGGGCTATACCCCCACCACTAGATCTAGCTTAACAAGAGTTTAGTTGAGCATCTTCATTTTTGACAAACACCATGAATAATTCTCATGTACTTCAAAGACTGAAACTCCCCACCCTAAAGTTGTAAATATTTTACCTTAGTATGTTTTACCAATAAGAAACTAAAGCTCAAAACAATTAAATTTCTCAGGGCCAGTCAAGGTACAGGTTGTAGAGATTTGATTTGTCAATCGATGGTCACTGAGACCAGTTAAAAGCCAACAGAAATCCCCAACTTGGAGTATGGTGAGGAAGGAAACCTTATTCATTACAAACAGCTCGGTTGTGACACAGCATGGCTGTGGAACAGCACAGCTGTGAGGTGGCCATCAGGGGGGGAACCTCTCGGGCTGAACAGCTCTACTCAGATTCACTCTGTTCCTATCTGTCCCACTCGGACTGGGACATCTTCAGTGTTTCACCTCCAGCTGGGGAAACAGTCCTCAACACTCAGTGGAAAGGAAAAGTGCACATCTCAAGCCAGAAGGGAAGCTGACTTATAGAGAGAGAATTCTGCCCCCCAATCCTTGATTGGTCTATCCTCATGCAAATGAGGACTTCAGATCCTCACAGTTAAATTGGTCCAAAAAGCACTATCATGATTGTTCAGAATTGAGCTTTTCTGATTGGTGAAAATGCTAATGAGGCTATAGCTGCATGGCTCCAACTGAATGGAGAAAATGTCGATCCTGTTGGTTGAAATAGAATCCCAGGAACACCTTTGTAAGGGCTGACTCAGCTGGTAGGAACATAAAACAGGCAGGCAGTTTAGTGTGGAGGTCGGCAGCTTGTTGCAGTCTTCTCCCTGAAGTACGGCTTGCATGAGAAGTCCCTGTTTAGATACAGTTGCTAGGCCATTTTACATTTGAGCCCAGGTAGCCACAGGAGCCCTTTTTAGTAGATATCTTCTCTCTTAGAGTTGGCGGATTCAAACGCAGAGTTAGGTTGTTCAGTGTCCCACTTTACCTGGGCAAGTTCTGGTTTATGCTTGTTGTCCCACATAATTAACAGCAGTCCCTTTGACTCTCAAAAGCATCCTGGATTGGATAATAAATTATATGGCTACCCTGTTGGGAGCCCTAGCCATTACTCTGCATCATGCTACTGCCCCTTCAAAAGGTCAGCTAACGTGGTTATGAGAACACACAGAATACAGAGTGGGGACTCACCAGGCTGGGGAGGCAGAGTGAAGGTAGTGTAGGATGCAGGTCAGGGGAGACATCCCAGCTGTGACACCCAAATCCCCTCTCTGCCTTTTGAACAGCAGTGTAGACAATGGATATTCTAAAGAAGGAAATTGATAAGCAGCTAATTTCCATCTGCATTGCAAGCTGCAGCCACAGGAGCAATTGTAATAACAACTAACACATAGTGCTATGTACCAACACTGTTCTAACCACTCAGGGGACAATGCAGGCTGAAGAGCAAGCAGAGAGGCTAGGCTGGGCAGCAAGAAGTTTCACACCTGGGAAACTGGGATGGCAATGCACTACTGACCTGGACCCACGAGTCCAGAAGTCCAGCTTAGTCACAAGATTTCTCATGCAGTCTTTATAAGTTGGGACCTTTCTGGAAGATGTGGAAAAAGTTGACACCAAGATCCTCTGCCTAATATTTGATGAAAAGGAGCTCGTTTTTCCTTCTCTGGGGATCTTTAAGAACAGAGCTGCTTGCACATCCTGACTAGTTTAGATACAGCCCTACCCGGCAGCAGGAGGATAGAGGAGATGACCTCTGAGGTCCCTGGGAGCCTAAAGGGTCTGTGATCATTACAACCACATGTCAGGACCCGGAGACATTCTTGTTTCCTGCTCCTCCACCAGGGACCCAGGGCTGCAGGGCCCCTTTGCCTGTGTATTTAGAAGGTCATGCCCTTCTCCCTGGGCCTCCAGCCTCCTCTCTAGCCTTCACTACCCCTCACCAGCAGACCCCTAGCTCTTACTTTTCCCGGATCTCCCTTGCAGTCTACCTGTGGAGGGAGCCTGTGTGTGGTGCGGGACACGGGTCCTCCTTCTTTCTCTGGGCTTCATCTCCAGCACACATCTGGGTTTTTCAGACCCAGCCTGGTCTTTCCGAGAACCAGCACTTTTTCATTGGCATGGAGAACGATGCTCTCTCTCAAAGCCAGCCTTGCAAACTTGCGTCCTCTTTGGGAAGCAGAACCAGCGGCCATGGTGGCTGAGGCTGTGAACCGATGTGCCCAAACTGGCCAGATTTATTGCCCCAGCCAAATGCAGATAAGTCTCTGAGTGTGCTTTTTAACCAAGAAGAACAGTGAAGGGCATGCCCTGAAGACTCTAGGCCAACATGTGCATTTCTGTTGTAGATCATTCTGAATCACGCAACCAGAGGGAAGGGATCGGCCCGGAGACCAGACAAACAGAGGCTCTTTGGGGCCAGCTTCTTGGCTGGAGCAAAACTGACAGCTCGATAGATGGAAAGAAAGCCTATTTGGGGGAAAGGGGAGAGAGAGAAGTGTGGGAAGCAAAGAAGGGAGTGAGAAAAGAGAGGAAAGGAATGTGGAGAGGAGAGGAGGGAAGGAAAGACAGCAGGAGAACAGAGCAAGAGAAAGGGGTGTGTGTGGCCACCGCGTCAGCCTGTGGAAGCAAAGAGATTTCAGGGTAGAGGTTTGACCTTAAGCCTAGGAGGTTGAAAGCTGAAGGCTGGGAGCAGAGGCAGTGGCTGGGCAGAGGGGAGCAGTGAACTGTGCTTAGGCATATTTGACCCTCAGAGTAGAATCTCAGCACCTCAGAAACTCAGATAACTCAGATCTTGGGGAGACTCTGGACACAGTCTTTATGGGAGACAGGGTTGGGAAAAGAGCAGAAAGTGATAGAGTAACTCACCAGTGCATTGCATTTAATTTAGCTCACACTTTTTAGGTGCCTACATTTTATAGGCCAAGCTCCCTGCTGAGGCAGTGGGCATAAGAGGAGTACATGAGATGCAGTCTCTGGCAACACTCTGGGGGAGACCTGCGGTATGTTCAGTAAGTGGATATAGATGTATGTGTGTGGTAAGTATACCATATATACTTACTTCCTTCCCGGAAAAAAATGCATTCATTTCTATGTGTGAGCTAGGCGATCTGAGAGCTAGGAAGGCTCTTGGAGAGTCAATCCCTAAAACCACCCGAGACAAAGTACTCCTTTTATGCTAGTAGGTCTCTAGAAGAGCAATACTCTCTCCATTATCCCAGGAACAGAACAGGAGACCAGATGCTGACTCTGCAGGTCAGACAGGGAACCTCAAATAACACTGAGTTAAGGGGTTTCCCCCCATTTTGGGGAGGGGTTTTGTCTCATTTGACATGTTTTGTTTGTTTGATATTGGTTTTGCCTGTGGGATATCCGAGGGCCTTTAATATGTAAATTTCCAACACTTGGACACTATGAACTTTCTGAGGCTGCAGTATATCCTGTGACTTACTTGGAGTTCCGCTCCAGCGGTGTTAAGAACGTTCCTACATTGAAGTGGGAAAGAAAGGCGAGGGATGGGGGCACTAATCTTTGGGGCCCTCCTGGGAGGTCTGGGCCTCTAGTCTGCCATTCCACCTGTTCCCCAAAGCTCTTTGAAAACCCTTCAACTGGATTAAAGATTTGATTAACTCGCCTTTGTTCTCAGTGATCTGACCTTGGGTGAACTGCTCCAATTCTTTATGGCCCTTCTATTTTCCCCTCATTGAATTGGGATAATAGGCCTCAAATCAGTGCAGGGGCTATCTTTCCCCAAATTGCTTCTGTGTTGGATTATTAGCATCTACTTCCCTGAACTCTCTGTGTTATTTCCTCCATAGGCTCTGACTCCCCAGATAGGTTGAAAGCACCCTGAAGGCACAGGTGCATCTGACAGAAGTTCTCGGTTCCCTCAACAGTGCAACAAGGTGGCAGAGCATGAGGCCTCAAGTCAGGGGACAGGATTTGCTTTCCCATTCTGCCTCTTGCTCCCAGAAGCTCATTTCCTTCTTCTATTAAAAAAGAAAAAAAAAAAAAAAAAGGTTAACTAAACTGAGGGAAACACTAAGTTTTCACAGACATCTAGTTACTTTTATTGATCATTTATCCAACTCACGCTGTGCTCGGGGTCTGTGTGAGATGGTAAGAATCAGCGAGGAGCCTTTGGTTGATCCATCCCATCTCATTCAGGTTGTATGTGGGTAAGTAGGATGACTGTGGAAATTCATTCAGGCTTATGAAGCTTAAGAAATCCTCAGCATTCTGAAACACAGGAATAATGGGTGATATTTCAAGAGCTCCGGTCCTCAAATCATCCCTTCTTCTTAGGGGCAGCTATAATCCATAATAAAGAGCAAGCACATGGGACACATTATTTTTTACTCTAAAAGGAGAACTTAGAAAGTATTTTTGCACTCAGGTAAACTGGAGGTTGGGGCTGTTGGGGAGAAGGGGCCGGCAAAGGAGGAGGGGCGAGTGCAGGATGAATGGAGGTGGGAAGAGGCTGGCGGCAGAGGAGGCACACCACCCCCACCACCCCGACACGTAGGTCCTAGGAAACAAGGGAATGTTGTGAAGCTGTGAGCCCCTCATGGCTCCATCCTGGCCCCTTAAGGACCACCCTGGGAAGTCCTCTAGAAAACCCATCCATCACGGACAACAGTCTGCTTTCTTTCCTCCCTGGTTCGATATCCATAGCACAAAAATGTGCTTCACTAATGGAAACCTTGTGCTGGCCTCTCCGAGGACTGCGGCATGAGCGGCAGCAGAGGAAGCGGGTGTGTGGGAAAGAACACACAGAAAGAGGCCAGAGCTCCCACGTCTGTGAGCACGTGCACACGCACACTCACACAGGCGTGTGAACACGGGAAGGGACAGGCAGAGACTTGCTGGCCTTGGATACTGTGACTGTGACAGCAAGGAAGCAAGGCTGACAAAGGAAGGACTTGCTCTCCAGTTCCCCAAGTCACCGCCCTTGCCTGTGTTTCTCAATGATTCAGAGGCTGTTCAGTGTGTCAGACTGGGGTTTTCACTGGCTCCTTCATACCCTTTGGAGGAAGAAAAAAGAAAGAAAAGATCAAATTTCAGTTCCCCTCAATGGCCCTGGGTTTGTGCAACCAACTGTCATTGTGAGACTGCCTCTGTCCTCCAGGGGGCCTGCACGTGGCTCAGGGCCTGCACCTAGCCCAGAGCAAATAGCAGTTCCTTTTTCCTATGGTGAAAGACCACCCACCCATTGAAAGTCCTTGTCCTATCCACTCTAAGCTCAGGTTTAAGCCATAGCGCTGTCTGAAGAAAGAGACAGGCAATAATAAATGCTTACACATGTGTGAAGGAAAACCAAGTGTGGGTATGAAAGGAGCCCTGATTCAAGTTTTAGGAGACCTGAGTTCTAGTTCTGGATCTGTAGTAACTGGCTGTGTGACCAGTTAGGTCACGGAACCTCTCTGATCCTATAGCAACCTACGAAAACCGAACAGGGCAGATAGTCTGGGAGGCTCGATGGGAATCTAGTCCAGTGATGGTTATCTGCTTGAATGAGGAGTTGCATAGGCATGGATAATGCAAAACAGTGTTGAGCTGACTTTAATTTTTTTCTATTTTACTTTCTGTTTGCCTCTGGAATGCAACTGGAGCACACATTCAGACACAAACTTCCTCTCCACCCCTGCCCCCTCTCTTTGCTCCTCTGTCTAAGCCCTCCTGGCCAGGATGGGGGTGGAGAATGTAAGGCAGGCTGGGGTGGAGGGGGAGGATGTAGGAGAGGAAGATTTCTGGTTGGGAGAGGGAGGTGGTGGAGGAGGAGTGCTCCAGGCACCAGAGAATTGATCAGCTATAAGGTCATTCGAATATCTTCCCCTGTCCAAAAAGGTAGAAGGTTGTGACTAGAACATTCCTCACATTAAATACCGTATATACTTACTTGCCTTGGAGAAGCTCTGGGAAAAAGAGTGGTGTGAGTTTAAATGATGAGTCTCAAGAAAAATACTCAGAGAAGTCCTTGTTCTCCTTGTCAACTATGTACTTTAGCCTTAGTTTCCAGCCAAGATGGGGCCCCTGCAAAATGGGGCAATAGTCATGGGAGTGGAGGCTGGAAAGGGAGATGATACCTTAAAGGGGAAATAAATGTACCATTGCTGTCATTTTTACCCCACGCCCTCCCCCACCATGGCTTGGCAAATAGGACACATTTGTTCTGCAGCAGAATCTTCTATGTGAGCATATACGGTAACCAAGACATTCCAGAGTCCAGCTGCTAGCCAATCAGGAGTTGGGGCCTTTCTGCATTTTTTCTTTAAGAAAAAGTTTTGGGTCCTCTAAGGAGCAGCAAATCAACTTCAGTCTACAGAGTTGTCATCCCCTCCCCCAAGCTTCCACCCACTGTCCTGTTGGTGGTGGTGGCGGTGCATGTGCTTGTTAAATAGACCTTGGTCCCCATCCTAGGGAGAACGTCATGGAAACACACAGTCCCAGGTGTTAGAAGTGTAGGTGCTGGGGGCTGGAGAAAGAAGCTGGCTCAGGTAGAGGTGGCTGACCAGCTGGAGCCATTGCTGGGGGTGGGGGAGGGCAAGAAGAAAATTTCATAAATATGTGCACTATAGAAGCACGCATGCTTCTAGTGTGTGTGTGTGTGTGTGAGTGTGTGAGTGTGTGTGAGTGAGTGTGTTTCATCCCCTGATGGCTTCCCTGTGGGACTGAGCAAGTGGCAGGGTGGTGGGAAATAGCTTGATGCAGGAAGGGAAAAGCAGCAGCTGTTTCCCCATGAGAAGGAGTCAAGGGGCAGCTGCAAGCTGGGAAGGGCCCGATGACAACGGAGCTGCCAGCTGCTGGATGCGCAAGGAGAGGCAGACTGGGTGCTACAGGCCCCCTGGGCTCTGGAGGGCAAGCTCAGAGCTGGCTAGCCTCAGATATCCCTCCAAGTCTTGAAAACTGGGCCCCAGCCCTCCTAGCCCTCCTTGCTTTGCAGGCTTGACCCAACTCGGCAATTCTGCTTGGGCTCTGTGGTTATGACTTCTGCTCAACTTCCAGGCCCAGTTCTCTTTTCTCTCTCTGAGGCTTCTCATGCCAGTTTCCCACCACTTCCAGTGGCCCTCCCATTTCTTCTCACTTAGTTCTCCTTTTATTGAAAAAGGCAGGGGGACTATTGACAGGCAGCCAGAAAACAGGGCACCAGCCTTCTGGGCACGTGTCTTGGCACTTGAAGTACATGGCTCCCTTAAGTCTTTCCTTAATACTTCCTTTAAATGGTACACTCTTATCCAGTTAAGGAAATTGAGATGAAGAGGAATGAAATAAGCAGCTCCCAACTCAGGCACCAGTCGAACGTTCACAGAGCACCTGCTGCACGCAGGGCTCTGGAACTCCGAAGCTAAGGATGCTTGTGCCCTGGTCTGAGCTGCAGCCTGGACTCTCCCCCTGAATGTGGTCATCTGCCCAGCAGCAGCAGCAGTGGCAGCATTACTCAGGAACTACTTAGAAATGCAGATTCTCAGGCGCCACCCAGAACTACTAAATCAGCAACTCTGGGAGCCTGCCCAGAGGTCTGTCCCCTTGTTCTCCTCTGGACAGGGAATGCTGATGCTCACCAGAGAAGTCCCGCCCCAGACAACGGTCTCGCCGGATCTTCCTTTCCTGAGGATAGGGTCTGGGCCACAGAAAGACTTGTTTCAATGATTTTACCACGGAAGGAAGCTGAGTATTTATCCACAGCAGGCCTGGGCGTAACTCCCATTTTTAGATGCAGTGGCCTCAGCCCTTTTGACCTTTTGCCTGGCCTTTGAGAATGAGAATGGTCATCTACAGCTCATTTTAGTCCCTGCTAACTTCTTTCCCTTAATGATTTTCAGCTTTTCCTTTGATGAAAGTTTTCAGAAGTGGAGATATTAAGGATTTCAAGTCTAAGAAGGTATATCACATGAAAAAGAGTTTCTGTAAGACAAAATAGCAGGAAATACAGCAGGAGAGATTTAGGTTAGGTAATCAGTTCAGTACTGTAGAGGTACTGATCTGGATTTTTTTTTCTTTTTTTCGGATAGTCTCAAGTTTAAACACAACACTCTAAAATTTTCACAGGCACAGTTGAACTGGTGAGATGACATTTAAAAATGTTTGAATATTAGGGAAGTTATTACTGTATGGTTAGAGGACAAATTAATGCATTATGGAGGAACTATATCTTTAAAAACTAGGGAAGAGGCACAAGGGGTATCCTGTCTGGTCCAATAACTTGTATGATGTGGAAGCATAGACAATCTGGTGATGGGCCTCTTTGGAGTCTAAGCACGGAGCAGGGGGGTTAGGTGGCGTGGATGGATGTTTTAGTTTGGATTCTTCTCACTAATGGTAATATGTAAGCAAATCCCTTAATTCTTCAGTGATTCAGTTTATTACTTTTAACATAGAGGTAAAAATACCTTTCCTAGAACTTCCATTTGGTTTTCTTTAGATTTTTATAAAACTGTTTGTTTTGAAATTGCTAGGAGATAATTTTCCATTGGTCGCTTATGTTTCTGCACATTTTAAGAAGAAATGCATGGACAGTCTTTTGTTCTGGACTATTGGTTTAAGAATATTTGTATAGTAACAGCTTTGGGTAATAGAGAGAATGTCTACCTCTGAAGAAGAGGGTTTGTTTGTTCTGCAATATAATGAATATAATGTCTGTCCTGGTCAAAGTGTGGGTAGGTTTACTTACAGCTTCTTACAAGAGATTAGGGTGTTTTAAGCCATGTGATACAAACTAACTGCCTGTGTAGCATTTACCTGGCCCTCCTCTGTCAGCTTCATAAGACTTGGGGGAACACATCGTGCCAGTGTGACCAGAAAGCTCATGCTGCTTGGTGTGCCATGAGTAATCAAGTCCTCTGTCTCAGACCTAGGAGAATCATGTCTTCTGCCAGAATCAACAAAACCATAGTAGGTTAAGATGTTAGCTTACAAGCAGGGTAAAATCTTAGATCATTCACAGTTCTTGACACATAATATCAGATGTGCAAAAATAATACAATGAATTTCCATTTATTCTTTACTTAGCTTCTTTATGGGTTAATTAACCACAGACCAATGATCAAAGCCAGGAAATTAACACCATATACAATTAAACTGTTAACTAATAATATTAATTAATCTGTAGATCTCATTTACATTTTATCAATTGTGCTACTAATGCCCCCTTTCTGGACCAGGATCCAATCCTGAATGACACAATGCATTTTTGTTCTTCTATTATCCTTAAATGTAGATTGGTCTCTCAGTCTTTCTTTGTATTTCTTGACCTTGACACTTGGAAGAGTACTGGCTAAATTTTTTTGTAGAAAGACCTTAAGTTGTATTTGACTGATGTTTCCACATATTAATAGAATTGGTGTGGGAGAAAGAAGACCACAACAGTGACCTTGTATCTTTCTCGGTGCATTATATTAAGAAGCCCATAATGTTACTATTTTCTACCAGTGATGATGTTGAGTTTGATCATGTGATTTAAGTGGTGTCTTCCAGGAGTTATCTCTATAAAGTTACTATTTTTTTTGCTTTGTAATTAACAGATATCTTGTGGTGAGAATCTGAGACTCTCTGAGACTATGCAAAATCATGATTCTCATGATGCTTTGCCTACCAATTTTTGAGACAATAGTTTAAAAATACTTTAAAAATGTACTACCTAACAGGTGGGACAATAAGGGAAGACCTCAGAAACCAGAAAGGAAACTAACCTAGAACCCAGAAGAATGAGCAAGTATTAATGTTAGGTTTGTGCCTGGAAGAAGGGAGGAGTCGGGTGGACCAGTTCAAAGCCTTTATTGATGGATGTTCAAGCAGGTGGCTGAGTCCAAGAGGGCTATATTGCCAAGGGAAGGGATTGAGGGATTTTTAAGGGCTTGGAGCAAACCCTCAGGGGGATGGGTCACCCTACTAGCTGGCTCCAGATTCCAGGCTATAGGTGTTTGTGAAAGAACAATGCTGCCTGATTAGTGATGGCTGTCAGAAGACTTACAGTCCTTGCTTCTGGAAAATGATTAAGGAAGAGGGGAAGGGGCAATGGGGATGTAATTAGTTCTCAGCAGGATGCCGATGGCTATGCCTTAGTCGCCTCTGTTAATGGGGAACCTTGTGATCAGGTACATGGCCAGCGAAGCAGACCCTCCTTGTTTCAGCACAGGTGGGGGCTCAGGTGCCGCGTGACTGCAGGTCACAGTTCCCGAGAACACAGTGACCACTGGCCGTAGCCTGTTTTGCAAGGCCTGGCAGGCAACCTGTCAGTCTCTAGCCCTAACGGTTAGTACTCACGTTTGCCATCACTGGTGATCTGGCATAGTCTTAACAGGCCATGTATTGAGGGTGGAAGACAAAGCCTAGTGTCTACCCAAGATGAGTGGTCTAAATTGTAGATCCACTCAGAAAGCTGGGACACTCTTAAAGTCTCACTTTCCATGGACAAATCAAGGGAAAACACCCCTCTAGAAGAAAATAGTGAGATGTTTGCCCTGGTACTGTATAAAAAAGAACGAAGGAAAAAGTCTCCCCTGGTAATCTGTGATTGCATGCTCATTTCCACATGGGTTTTGACCTGATGTTCAAAATCTTTCAGTTAAAATTTTTTTGTTGAAAGTGGCTCTGGAAGGATAGCTCCCTGTAGCACTTGATAAAAGCCAATAGAGACCCTCTCTGAAGAAATAGACTTTAAAACCTAGCCTCAAATAATTCCCTAGAAAGAATAAATATGAACTCACAATTTAAAAGATATTTTTAACAAAACAAGAAAATGATAAATCCATGAGCTAAAAACAAATTGCGGATTTAGATACACAAAGAATACAAATACTTTAATGATCAAATACGTACGTAGTATAAGTTACTTTGTATGCTTATAAAAATTAAGAGGGTATTTAAAATGTGATTGAAAAATAAGTGTCTACTGGTGTTAATGAGACACATTTGAAAAAAGAACCAAATAGTCTTTGTAGAAAAATGGAAAAATTATTGAAATTAAAATTCAATGGATTAAACAGTAGGTTAGACCTAACTAAAGAGAGAGTTAGTAACTTGAAATATCTATCTAAAGAAACTACATAGAATAGAATAAAGAGAGACAAAGATGGAAAATGTGAAAAACATAAAGACACATGGAACCAGAATGAAAATATGGTCTAATTAGAGTTATGGATAGAAAGAAAAAAGGGAACAAAGGAAAAAGAAATATCAAGAGAGATAATTAAAAGAGAATTTTTCTAAACTGATAACATGGCTCTTCAGAGTCAGGGAGCTCCATAAATCCCAAGCAGGGTAAGTCTTGACATATGCAGAATGAAACTACAAAACACCAAAGGCAAAGAGAAGATCATAATAGCTAACTGTTAATTTACAAAAGTTGAGTTTTTAGAGGTAACCAAGGAACTTAAGAAAGCTTCTATTGCTAAGAGAAAATTGCTCTTGATCTATCCACCCATCTGTCTATCTATTTATCTATACACATACCTAGAAAAATGACCTTTCAAAAATGGAGATAAAATAAAGATATTTGAAACAAACAAAAACTATCTGAGTTTACAACAAAAAGGTGCTCACTAAATGAACTTCTATGCTAGGAAATATTTCAGGAAGAAGGAATTATTCCAGAAGAAAGAATTGAGATGCAAGAAGAAAGTGCAATTGAAGAAAAGGACAAAAACATGGGTTAATCTAAACATTAAACAAAGCAATAATAATAATGAGTACAGCACAGAAGTCGGAATGAGGTATAACTAGAGTTGAACATGATAGGGTCCTTGTATTGATCAGGAAATGGGTAGAAATATTAACTTTAATTTTGAACTAAATAACCACTTAAAGCATAGAAATGGAAGAATGTAACTTTGAACCTAGAAGAAGTAAAAATAGAATAAATTTTTTTAAAAAAGGCAAAAAAGAGGGGAGGAAACAAAAAACAATGTGGTAGGAATACATCAAATTATATCAGTAATCACTATAAATATGAATGTACTAAACCCTCCCATTTAAACAGATGAAATAATTATTAGACTAAACTCTTCCGTGGGAGGTAAAATGTAGTTAGAATGGATTTAAAAACCTAACTTTATACTGTCCTCAAGAGACAGACCCACCCACTCTGGGAATGATGGCCAGGGCAGCAGCTAGAGGGGTGCCAGTCTGGTGCAGAAGTGGGAGAGGTGCCTAGAAAAGGGGTGAGTGCTGGGCAGGCAGCATTGTTCCCTCTCAGACTCTTCCCCCACATACAGCGCCTCAATGTGGTGAAAAAGGTCGCCCTGTACTGATGAATTCCTAAGGCTCTGCCCTTTACAACATAACAGGAACAACAGCTCTACCTGGGACATGGAGGCAAACAAACACAGCAGCATGTCAGAATGAGGAGACAGAGAAGTATGGCCCCAAAGGGGAAATGGATCAAGGCTCCAGTGGGAGAACTAAGCAATGAGGAGATAGTCAACCTAACAAATGCAGAATTCAAAACACTGGTGATAAAGATGCTCACAGGCTTGACAGCGATGCTTGAGTATGGCAAATGCATAAGAGAAGAAGTGAAAACCATGCTAAGTGAAATGAAGGAAAATCCACACAAAACCAATGGTGAAGGGAAAAAAACCAGGGTTCAAATCAATGATTTGGAACATAAGGAAGAAAAAAAAACAGTCAACCAGTGCAGAATGAGGAAGCAAGAATTGAAAACAATGAGGAAAACTTCCCAAATTTTGCGAAGGAGATGGACATACAGGTCCAGGAAGCACGGAGGGTCCTGGGTGAGCTGGACCGAGAGGGGACCACACCAGGATGCATCATGACTGAGATGCCAAAGGTGAAAGATTAAGACAGAGTCCTGGGGGCAGCAAAGGAGAGGTGGAGAGTTGCCTATAGGGGGTTGCCTCTAGGACTATCATCTGATTTTTCAGAGGACACTTTGCAGGCAGGAAGGGACTGGAAAGCAGTATTCAATGTGATGAAGAGCAACCTACAACCAAGATTCCTCTATCTAGAAAAGCTATCCTTTGGAATGGAAGGGCAGATGAAGTGCTTCCCAGACAAGGTGAAGCTAAAGGAGTTCATCATCACCAAGTTATTATTATATGAAATGTCAAAGAGTCTTAAGAAAAAGAAGATCAAAACTATGAACACTAAAATGACAACAATTTCACAACTATCAACAACTGAATCTAAAAATAAAAACAGTGCTCGCTTCGGCAGCACATATACTAAAATTGGAACAATACAGAGAAGATTAGCATGGCCCCTGCGCAAGGATGACACGCAAATTCGTGAAGCGTTCCATATTTTTAAGGGTTTTGGACAGGCGAGATGTGCCTAGCACACCTTCTTACAAAGAAGCCTTTTTTTTTTTTTTTTTTTTTTCTTTCCCTAATATGGAACATTGAAAAATTAATCCCTGCCTTCTGTCATCTAGTAGTTATGGATTGAATGATGTCTTTTAACCCTTTTCGCCAAATCTGTTGCCCCCAGAACACAACAAGGACACCAGCCTGTTAAACCAAGCACGCCGTTGACTGGAGACAGCCAACTGACCTGGAGTCTGCACGATCCTTCCCCATGTGGGAAGGCCACCCTCCCCTCCACACCCCCACTCTTATTAGGGTTTTCTGGACCCAAGGGTAGGTAGGACGACGACCATGTCGAGCTTGAAGCAGCTAGAGGAGCTTGAGACCTTCGCCCATTGTCCTTTACAAGATTACAAAGGGTCCTAATATTTGAGGGGGGGGGATAGTTAATTTTTATGAACCAGGGGTATGGACTTGGGGGGGATTGCTGGGGGAGGGGGGTGCTGGGTGGAGGGGAGCAGGGGGGAGAAAATTGGAACTGTTGTAACAATATAATCAATAAAAACAGTGAACTAGTTAAAAATAAAAAATAAAAAAATAAAAATAAAAAAAAAATCCAGCTAAGCAAACCAGAATAGGAATAGAATCATAGATATGGGGATCATTTGCAGGGTTATCAGCTGGGAGGGGGGAGGGGGAGAAATGGGGAAATAGTACAAGCATAATGAGTTGGTACAAAATAGACAGGAGGAAGTTAAGAATAATATAGAAAAGGGTGAAGCCAAAGAACTTATATGCACAACCCATGGAAATGAACTAAGGGGGGTGGGATTGCTGGAGGGAGCAGAGGGGAGCAAAGGGGAAAAAATTGGAAGTTCTGTAACAACATAATCAATAAAACATACTTAAAAAAAAAGAGAGAAACCATTCAAACGTAAAGATACTAAAAGAGTGAAAATAAAGCATAGGAGAAGATATACTTGACAAAGAGTATTGAAAGAGGAAGGTTGGTAGTTATATTAATATCAGAAAAATATTACTCTTAAGCAAAAAGCTTTATAGTAAAGAGGGAGATAATGATAAAAAGTTTAATTCACAAGAAAGATATAACAACCTTAAACTTGTATATAACCTGTACGGTAGCTTCAAAATATATAAAACAATATATATAAAAGAACAACAAAGAAAAATGAACTAATTTACATCCTAGTGGGAAGCTTTAGTATTTTCTCTTAAATGTTTGATAGCTCAAGCAACAGGAAAACAAAAGAATATGAAGGCTTGGGCAAAGCATTTAGCAAGCTTGATCTAATGGCTCTATATAGAGTTCTATACTTGAGAAATGGAAAAGAGATTTTTTTCAAGCATACTTGAAACATTTAAGAAAATTGTCTACATGTTATGCCAAAAACCAAGTCTCAAGAAGTCTCAATATCTTATGGGTTACATACTATGACTATAAAGAAAATAAGTAATAAAAGCAAAAAGATGACTAAAAAATAATCCTGTCTTTGGAGATTTAAAGATACTCTTCTAAATAACTCAGGATCAAAGAAGAAATCATAATGGAAATTAGAAAATGCTTAATATTAATTGATAAGTCTAATATTGCATTTAAAATATAAGGAATAAGTTAAAACAGTAGTTAGAGGTGGTTAGAGATGGTTAAAGGAATATATATAACCTATATACCTATATATTAGGAAAGAAGAAAATCTGATTAGTAGCAATATAAACATTCAAATTATGAAATTAGAATAAAAGGATAATCTTTTAAAAAGTAGAAGGGATGTATTAATAAAGAGCAGAATTAATGGATCAGGAATATGAGATAAAATAGAGAGGAGTAACAAAGCTGAAAGTTGTTGCTTTAGAAAGGTTGATGAAGTTGAGAACTGCCAGAAAGAATGACTAAGAAATAAAGAGAAAAGGCACAAAAACATTAGAAATAAGAAAGAGGATTTAACTACTTGTTGTGGATTGAATTGTGTCTTCCCCAAAAGATATGTTCAACCTCCATTACCTGTGAATGTAACCTTATTAGGAAATAGAATCTTTGCAGCTGTTATCCCGTGAAGATGGGCCATTCAAGTGGGTTCTGTCCTCTGTGACTGCTGTCCTTATAGAAGGGAAGAGACCCAGACATAGACACAGGGGGGACACCTTGGAGACATGAAGGCAGTGATTGAAGCGATGTGTCTGTAAATCAAGAAACCCCAAAGATTGCCAATCACCATCAGAAGCTAGGACAGAGGCCTGGGATAGATTCTCCCTCAGAGTCTTCAGAAGGTACCAACTCTCTTGACACCTTGATTTTAGATTCCTACCCTCCAGAACTATGAGACAATACATTTCTGTTGTTTTAAGGCACCCAGTTTCTGGTACTTTGTTATAGCAGCCCTTGCAGCAGGAATGAAAATAGAAGAGAATATTATGTCATCTATTGCCAGTAAATTTGAAAACTTAAATAAAAATGAGAAATTGCCAGCAAAATATTAATTGACAAAATGGAATCGAGAGGAAATGGAAAACCATTAAATTTGGGTGATGAGCAGTTAACAATCTTCGTACATAGAAAATATCAATCCCAGATGATTTTAGAGGTGAGTATGCCAAACATTAAAGGAAAAGATAATTTCAATATCATTTTAATTCTTCTATAGTTTAGAAGAAAAGAGGACATTTCTTAAGACATTCCATGAAGCCAATATAACCTTGATACCAAAATCAGACATACTTGTCAGAGAAAAAATAATCACAGAACCATCCCACTAATGAATATAGATGCAAAAATACTAAATAGAACATTAACATATTTACACTAGCCACATAGAAAAAAGATAAATTATGACCCAGTTGGATTCATTCCATAAATGCAAAGCTGGTTCAGCATTAGAAAATTTCTAAATGTAGTTCCCTACATAGCACTTCATTAAAAGAAGAAAAACCATGCGATCATCTCAATAGAGACAGAAAATATTTGACAACATTCAATATTTGTTTTATGATAAAAATTCCTAGTCATTCTCCGATTAGGAATGAAAGCTGACTTCCTTAACCTGATGAGGGTTTTTTTACACACACTCATGAATCGTGTGAGCTTGGTGCATTCACACACAAGCACAGTTAGAGTAACTACATATCGCATTGTAAAGCATAAAACTTTGTCTTTCGAATCAGTAATAAGCTAAGGTTATTTGCTCTCAATATTTTTTTTGAAGTTTTGAATTTTGTTTATTGATTGATTTTAGAGAACCCACAACCTTGGTATATCTGGACGATGCTCTAAATAACTGAGCTACCTGGCCAGGGCTGCTGTCATTGTTTTTATTCATGTTGTTGGAAGTTCTAACCAGCACAGACACTCCTCGTTTTCGTGTGCTTCACTCGACTGTGCTTCACAGATGGTGTGCTTTTATTATAAATCGAAGGTCTGTGGCAATCCTGTGTCCAGGAAGTCTACTGGTGCCAATTTTCCAATGGCATATGCTCACATTGTGTCTCTGTGTCACGTTTTGATAATTCTTGCAATCCTTCAAAGTTGTTTTAAAAGATTTTATCAAACTTTTTCCATATCGTATTTGTTATTGTGATCTGTGATGTCAGTATTGTAATTGTTTTGGGGCACATGCATTGCTCCCATATAAGATGGTGAACTAAACCAATAAATGTATGTGTTCTTCTTGTCTCGCTGACTGGCTGTTCCAGCTCTCTCTCCTTCTCCTCAGGCCTCCCTCCCTATTCCCTGAGACACAACAATATTGAAATTAGGCTAGTTAATAACCCTATAATGGCCTCTAAGTGTTCAGGTGAAAGGAAGATCAGTTGATGTGGCAAAATTCATTGCTGTTTTATTTTAAGAATTTGCTACAGCTAACCCAGCTTTAGCAACCCCAAACTCAATCAGTCAGCAGCCATCAACATCGAGGGGAGACCCTCCATCAACACAAAGATTACAACTCACTGAAGGCATTTTTTTTGGTGATAAAGTATTTTTAATGTAGGTATTATTTTTAATAGGCATAATGCTGTTTCACACTTAATAGATTACAAGATAGTGTAAAAATGACTTTTATATGCAGTTGGAACCAAAAAGTTTACATGACTCACTTTCTTGCGAAGTTCGATTTATTGCAGTAGTCTGGAGCCAAATCTGCAACATCTCCAAGGTATGCCTATATAGTATGCAAGAAAAAAAAGGAAGTTATAAATAATAGAAAGGAAAGAAAAAAACTATCATATTTTCAGTTTATATGATTGTCTACATAGATAACATAAGCTGTTCTTCAGACAAATTACTAGGATAAATAACAAAGTTTATCAAAGTTGTCAGATCAAATATCACTATACAAAAGTTGACTTTATGCAACATCAAAGCCCAGATAATTTAATTTAAAAAGATAACACAAGGGCAACAAAGAATAAGATACCCAGGAATATATTTAATAGATGTTCAAGGCTTTTATGAGGAAAAGTATAAAACGTTACAAAACTTCATGTGGAATACCTCAATGAAGCGAAGAGACAAGCCATGATTCTGGGTAGGAAGACATAATACTGTAACAATATAGATCCTCCTCAATTTGGTTTATTTTAGATTCAGTGAAATTACAATAAAAGCCCCAACAGGTGGAAATTATATTTTGGTGGGTTATGGCAACCTGATTCAAAAATTTCCTTGAAGCACAACAGACCAAGAATAGCTGAGAAACTCCTGAAGAAGTCCAAGCAAGAAGCTTATCCTGTTAGATATCAAGACTTATAAAAATCAGTGCTAATTAAGATAATTGATACTGATGAAGAGACAGACAAATAGATCAAGGGAAAAAGATAAAGTCCAGAAACCATGTCATACATTTTTAGAAACTTAATATATGGCAGAACTGCCATTGAACATCAGTGGAGAAAGTACAGACGACCCAATAAATGACGTGGGGTCATTGGTAATCCATATGAAATTGTATCTGCTCTTGACATACACACACACATACATTTTAAATGAATTAAAAATTTAAATATGAAAGTCAACATGGTAAATCTTTTATGAAAACATTAGCGAGTGTCTTTATGACTTCAGAACTTAGAAGGAGTTTATAAACACGCAAAATTATGATACAAAAATGAATGGACTGGTAGTTTTGGATATGGTAAAATGAAGAATTTCTGGCCATCAAAAATCACTGTTAAGAGAAGAAGATACATACACACTATGAGAAATAATACCCATGCAACCAAAAAGAGTTAGTATTCAGAATAAAGAATTCATCAAATTATTAAGAAAAACATAACTTCATAGAAAAATGAGCAGAAACACAAACAAACATTTTCTAAGAAAGAAAAGCTGAATAACTAAAGAACATAAGAATGTCCAATACCTCTAATCCCCAGGGATGTGCACAATAAAACCACAAGTACAATTTTAAGTTAAAAACTCTGGCAGTCCCATGTGTTGCAGGTAGTGTGAAACACTGAATACTCCAGTGCACTGCTGCTGAGGTTGACAGCTGGAACAGTTACTTTAGATCTTATTTCATGGAAATGAGGATGCATATACCCAGAGACTCAGCAATTCTATACACAGGTTCAAATCCTGGGAAACTGTTGCACAGGTGCACTATTAAACATGTACGAGAATGCTTATAGAAACATACTTTTAAGGTAGCTAAAACCTAAAAGAATCTAGATGTTAACCACAAGTAGAATGATAAAAAGCTGGGGTACAGACATATAAAGGAATACTATACAGTCGTGACAGTGAAGGGACTAGAGGTATTTACATCAACATTAATGGATCCAATATTATTGTTGTAAAAAAGTAAACAAAAATACAGGCACTGTACATCCATTTATTTAAATATGAAAAAATATATACTATAAAGTTACAACTGTCAAGCCATTATGGTTTTGCCCTAGTATGGAATAAAGATGTAGATCAATGAAACAGAATAGTGAGTCCAGAAATACACCCACACATAATGTGGTCAATTCATTTTGACAACAGTACCAAGACAATCCATTGAGAAATTATAAGCTTTTCAATGAAAGGTGCAAGAACATTTGGGCTTGTATATGAAAAAATGAATGGACCTTGATTTGTACTTTACTCCATAAGTAAAAACTACCTTGAAATGTGTCATAGACCCACACATAAAACCTAAAACTTCCAGAAGAAAACGGGAGAAACATCTTTGTGACTTTAGGTAATGCAAAGATTTTTTTTTTAGGACACAAAAGCATTAACCATAAAAGAAAAACTGACAAAATGGACTTCAAAACTAAAAACTTCTTTTCTATGAAGGATACTACTAGGAGAAGAAAAATATATCATAGACTGAGAGAAAATATTTGCAAAATATGTATTTGATAAGGTATTGGTATCCAAAATATAGGGGAAAAAAATGCTCACAACACAATAATAAGAAAACAAACAACCCAACAAAGAGCACCAACGATTTCAACAAACAGCTCCCCAAAAAAGAGATAGAAATTGCCAAAAAATAAAAGATAAATTAAAAAGTACAGGAAAAGATGTTCGAGTTCATTAGTCACTAAGAACATGCAAATTCAACCACAACAGATGCCATACCTACCTATTACGCTGGTTAAAATAAAAACTGACAAGAAAATGTTGGCAAGGACACAGAGCAACTAGAACTCTTACACATTGTTGGTAGGTATGCAAAGTGGATACAGCAACTTTAGGAAATGATTTGACTGTTTCTTATAAAATTAAACATGTATCTGTCATGTATTTGTCAGCAATCCCACCCAAGAGAAATGAAAGGATATGTTTACACAAAAACGTGTGCACAAGTGTTATAGTAGCTTTATTTATCATTGTCAAAAACTGGAAACAACCCAATGGTCACTGGTGAATGAAAAACAAACTGTGACATTGGAGTATGGCTCAGCAATAACAAGGAATGAACTATTGATAGGTATCACAACTAGAATAATTTTCAAAAGCATTATGTTTGCCAAGCACAAGAAGTCAGGCTCAAAGGCTGTATCTTGTATGATTCTATTTCTATGATGTTCTGGAAAAGGCAAAGCTATAGGGCTGCAAAACAAATGGGCAGTTTCCAAGACCTGGGTGGGGGTGGGGAACTACCCACAAAGGAGCACAGGGAACATTGTGGGTGTGGAAAATGTCCTGCACCTGGATCATGCTGGTGGATACACAATGGGGTTTGTCAAAGTTCATGGACACTAAACTGAAAAGGTTGAATTTTACTGCATATAAATTATACTTCATCTATCTGATTTTTAAAGAAAAGAACCATAAGCTACTTAGGAACATGTTCATGAATGGCAAAGCTCTTTTTAGAAGCAGTTACTTTTCAGAGTGAGCGAGTTCAGTAAGATTCGGGAAAGGCACATGCATCAGGGACTGCAAAAGTTGGGTGGGGTTCTGCATCTTAAGGTGGAAATGGAATGGAAATGAATTTTTAAGACAAGATTATATTACTTGGAAGAAAAGGATGAAACACCCTGACCTCTTGGTTGGGAATCATTCACCCAGCTCGGAGGGGCCTAAAGAATTGGGAGTGACTGAAGATGTGGAATCGTGGGAATAAAAGAGAAGATGCTCACTTTGTTTATTGTCCCCCAGCCTAAGTCTCCAGTCTTCCTTGCTGAGCAATTGCAGAGGTAGCTGGACATGCACACGCCCCTTAGCGCCATCCTGATCCTGCCCTTGGAAGTGAAGAAGGCAACTGGTCACAGAGGGAGCCTCAGGCAGATGACCATTCTGATCTCTTCCCCACCTTCCCCACCAAACACAATTTCTTACCTAAAAAGATGCTGAAGAGGAAAGTCCTTGAAGGCAGAAATGACATGAAGTAATGGAAAGAATATGAACTTCGGAGTCAGAACAAGTTTTGAGTCCAGGATACTTTACTAAGTGAATGCCCTTGGGCAAGCTAATGAACCATCTGGAGTCTCTATTTCCTTGATAATAAGAATGGGCATGTAATCATACCTACCTAACTGGTGGGGCGTTGATGTATTCTGAAGTGTTTTGAAATAGAGAAGTAGTCTGGAAGCCCAGACATAAGGAGCCGGGAAGGCAGAGGTTCCCTGGGAAGACCAGGTAATGGTGCTGTGACATTGGTCAGCATCTGGCCTTCCACCCTGCTGCTCCAGCTCTGATACATTGTGGGTTTATTTCAGGGTGTTACTCTCTGAGAGTAGTTTTATTCTCCTCGTTTCCGAATTTCTGGGGGGCAGAATAGATTGGAAAAGGCTACATCTCCATATTCAATGTATGTACCATGTAACCACAGTATGTTCTTTTCTAAAGTTATTTTTAAAAGATTTTATTTACTTATTTTTATAGAGAGAAGGGAAGGCAGGGAGAAAGAGAGGGAGAGAAACATCTATTGGTTGCCTCTGGTACATGCCACCCTGAAGGAGTTTGCTGTGTCAGATTCTTCACACTCATACTTCATTGACTTACGACAACACTGTGGAGTAGGTATCACTGTGTCTGCTTTATAGATAACAGAACCAAGACTCAGGTGGGCTAAAGGAAATTTGCTTGGGCTCACACTGTTAGTAGCAGTGTTTCTAGGGTTCAAACTCAGGTCTGTCCAATACTGAAGCCCTTCACCCCTGCTCTCCACCTGGCTCAGAAACAGTGGCCCCAGCAGCCTCGGGAATGCCATAGCCACAAACAGCCCCCAAGCCCACTTCCCATCTGCTTTTCCAAATATGACCTCATAACACATGGTGTCAGTCATGACCTGTCATGGCTTACAGCACTGAGGCTATCCCTCACCAGTCACTCAGGGCCTTCCCCAGTGAGGCCCCAACATGCTTTTGTAATCTCCGCTCTGCCTCTGGACCGCAGCTTCTGTTGCAGATGGTCTGCTTTTGTCAGCGTCTCTCAGATTTACTGCCCCTTACCTGGCACCAAACCTTTTCTCCTATCCTCCTTTTGGCTCAAGATGGTCACCAGGCACCATTCAAGGGCCTGCCAGAGTCTCACATACTACAAGGCCACAGCTCCGCAAGTGGCCCCCAGGACCGGGTCTTTCTCCGGACAGCCTCCATGTCACACCACTCGCCCCTGGTTCTTACCATTTGTTTATTTTCCAAAGCCACAGAAAAAGAACTAGGAGGCAGGCAGGTGAGAAGCCACCTGAGCAAACCAGGTGACCTCCCCTCCTCTACGGTTGGGGAATACTGCCTGCCTGTGCCACTCCATTCATCATGCTTCCCAATGACTGCATACCTAACAGATGTCTGGAATGGTGTTTAAAGCATTTTGTTCTTCCTCAATATGTAGCACATGCTGACCACATGGTAGATATGGAGTCTCAGATTATGAATGAATGATTGAAATGAGCAAACGAAGAATTCCTGACAGAGAGGGAAGAAGGCAGCTGACTAATACCAGTTGTTATAAAATGGTGCCTGGTGCCTGAATAGGGGTGGGTCTAGTGGGAGAAAGAAGAGGATTCAGTGGGTGTTCAGAGAGTTTGGTGAAGATGCTAAAAACAACTTTTGGAGTCTGATGGGGTTTGAATCAGAACTTTGCCCTTTCACAGCTGTGTGACCTTGGCTAAGATACTTAAGCTCTCGGTGCTTTTACTCTGTTATCTGTGAGAAGTGGGTGACACCTACCTTAAAGGTTCATTATGGTGATTAGATAAGATAATCTGTGTAAATGCCTGGCAGAGTGACTGGTCCATAAAAGATACTTTATCATGATTAGAGAGGGAGCAGGGAAGGAAGAGGAGGTTTGGAGGAAGACCAAGTTTAGGGAGTTTGGAAACGTGTCTAATGCCATCCCATCCTGGCCCTGTGACAATCAGCATCTTCATTGTCTTGGCAGGGACATCCTGGAGCCCCTACTTTGGTCATGGATCACTCTAGTTTGTGGAAGTGGCAGCAACAGCTGTCTGCTGGGTGGTGTCAGGGGTGGAGCTTGGTGCTGGTGGGGTTCTTCCTGGGAGGATGAATAATATTCAAGTCTGGGGAGGACAGGATAGTGGCTGCTGGAGCACTGCAACTGAACCGTTGGTTTATTTCAAGCTTGCAAGATCTCCAACCATCTCTTCCTACAAGCCCCCCCTGACAGGAGAGCAGAGGAGCTAAACCCGGAGCAGATGTTTCCTCTCTTTCGCTATCAATGCATTTCTTGGGGACACGGCGGGGGGCAGGGGGTGGGGGAGGTGGAGGAAGTAATGAAGGCGTTAGGAGAGATGCCTTAATAGGAACCCCCATCCTTCTTCACCTGGAGTCTGCAGGCTTGCAGTGTGTGCTCCCTGACGTTCTGGGTAGCACCCAATGGATGTCAATTGCAAGGCCAAACCTAAGGTCAAATCACACCCAGGGCAGGGGGGAGGGATGGCTCATTTCCTGGAGGAGCCCCTTGGGAGGGAACTTGGAGGGTGGTGAGGAACCATCTGCCTAACTCAGTGAAGAATAACCGGGGGAGGAGAGGACAAGAATAGCTCTTTGTATCATCTGTACCGCTTGCGGAAACAACCTAAGAGGCAGAGATAGCAGCTTGGAGAATTCCAGCGGCTTCCAACTCCACCACCAGGATCTCTCTTGGCATCTGTTTTTTGTTTTTTTTTTCTAAATCTGTAAAGTGGGGGCAATACTAATACCTGTCCAGGTGACTTTACTCCCTCATCGGGAGGACTTCAAAAATAATAATTGTCAAGACGGCACTTTACAAATGTGCAGGATCAGCGTGAATGAGATTGAATGGGGCGTTGGCAGGACCGGGGATGTCACTTACAGGCGGGGAAAGTACCTAAGTGCCCTTCCACCTGCTGTTCCCACGGCAGGGGCCTCAGCTGTGGGGACAGGTGCACCTCCTCCCAGATTATTCCGAAATCATTGTGGGTGCCCAGTAAGCACTTCTTGGCTAGAGTCTGAGAGAAACAACTGAAAGCTGCTTCGGGCTTAAAATCTCCTGCACCAATTAATCATTTCAGAGACTCTGGTTTAATCTCCTTCCCTGAGATACATCTTTTTTCTCACACGAGAGGCTGTGCAGTCCCAGCAAGTCAGAGACTGGGTCAAGCAGAGTTGGGCATGCATTTTTTCTTGGTAGTCATCCCAGTTTCTAATTCTGAAGGATAAGGAGGTGCCTTTATCCCTCCCAAAACTCAAAAAGCCCACAAAGTGGGTGGTGTCCTCTCAGAGCTGCTGAAAATGGAACAGATTGCCTCCAGATGTAGCGAGTGAGCTCCCTGTCAGAGGTGTTCAACAACACAACACTGGGCTAAGTCAGCCTTTGTATATATTGTCTGAGTCTTTGCAACAACCCTGAGAGGAGGACTATTATTGTATCACCATCCCTACTTTACAGATAAGGAGATTGGGGCTGGGGAGGTCAAGTGGCCTCAGGTTTCAGGGCTAAATAACAGCCTTCTAAATGCTTGGAAGTCATGCCACTAGTGACAAGCAGGGCCCGCAAGAGGTCCCACGTGGCCCCCTGAGGTGAAGCCTGACTGGACAGCAGGGAATTTTTCCCCGAAGGGAAAGCCTTGAGTTAAACCCCAGAGAAGGTCCCCTTGGGTCAACCTTGGTCACGCTTCCCCTCCACCTGTGACTGACGGGGCTCAACTCTCATCTCAGGCCAGATTGACTGGGGAAGAGGATGGCTGCGGGGGGGACGGGGCGGTGGAGAGGGGTGCAGCATGACCTAGGAACCAAAGGGAAGACTGGAAGTCATACTTTTATCCTTTCATGATTGAAATACTGAACACTGTGTGTGTGTGTGTGTGTGTGTGTGTGCCTCACACTCTGAAATGATTAATTGGTGCAGGAGACACACACACACACACACACACACACACACACACACACAGAGGGGGTTTTTAGGGAGGTAGAGTATTGCCTTTGTATGAGTCCTTTTTTTCTTTTTTCAGCAAACCACAGACTAAGCTACACATTCTTTGGTCATTTCCTGACTTTGGATTTTGTGGAGAGGGGGGAAAAGAAACAGAAAAAAGAAAGAGTAGGGGTGAGGGAAGAAGTGAGACAGAAAGTAATGCACCCCCCCCCCCCCCCACACACACACAGCTCTCCTGGCAATAAGGAAGTGAGACAGATCTTTTTCATGAATGGGCTTAACTCAGCCTTGCTGAACTTCCGCTCTCCATTCACCAGCATTCAAATTTCACCTTCTGACCATCCAAGGCAGCTGGCTGCTGGCCCAGGAACTAGCAGTTTGAGATCATCCCCCTGACCACAAGCAACAGTGTGCTCACAGGAATCTCCTTTTCTGAGCTGGTAAATCCCAAATAATCATGATGTTTACAGGATACCAGGTTTGGAGGGCACTAACCCGTGGCTCCTCCCAGGGACGTTGCTTGGTGGAAGGTGCGGGGGTGGCAGCAGGGGGGTCAGAAACCATGCAGGCAGTGCGTGCAGAGGAAATCCTCCCGGCGAGCAGTTGCACTCTTGGAACCGTCAATGCCTGCCTTAAAATTATGTGGGAGGCCAGCGTCACCGTTTTGGAGAGGACACTTGAGAGCTCTTCCTGTGGGGGCTCTGGGGCAGTTAGCTGTGGCCTCTGAGGGTTCCATTGTTTCATTCTGGATGGAAGTCGGTGGAGGAAGCTGCTGTCCTTTGAGAATCGGCCTGGAAGTTCCAGAGGGTTTGTCCAGGTAGTGGAAAGATGGGCTGCAGGGTCTTGAGCAAGTCATTTCATTCTGCAGTGCTGCCGTTTCCTCTTGGGGTAATAACACCTCTCAGCGGGGCGCCTGTGATGAATAAATGAGCTCAGGTAAAATACGTGGCCCTCTAAGGCAGGGGCATGGGCCATGGGCATGCTCAGGGAAGCCCTGTCCCCGCGATTTGCAGAGAGTAAGGAATGGCTCTGAAGCTCTGAGCTTCCAGGGATGGTGGCTGCAACACTGATCAGAGACCTGGAAGAGGAGAGATCCCGGGATGGACTGGCTTGGCCCCCAGAGAAGGAAAGGTGGGGTGGGGGTGGGATAGGGAGAGAAGGCAGAGAGGGCTGAGGTCTTCTTTCTCTATTTCTTCCTTCTCTCCTGCAGCCCCTTCACTAGTGGAAGATCAAAAAGACAGAGAGGAACATCATTTTCCTGTCCACACAGTGGCTTCCAGGGTCCACACTTGGGTGGGTTATAAAGCGCCCCCAAACACCCACGTCTTAGAATCTTAGGGCCCAGAGGCAGGGGCATGGATGAGGTGACCTTCAGAGTGCTTCCCCACGTTGGGGCCCAGAGTCTTTCCCGAAGGCCAAGTCCAGGACAGTGCTGGAGCGCTGCATTCCACTCGGCGCAGCTGCTGTGCTCCTGGCCCTGGCTCTGGGCACTGGGAACGGACTCGGAAATACCAGTGGGCTTTGTTGGGACTGATTACTCACAGAAAAGGAATGACATCTACTTCATTGGACTTTCTAGGAACTCTCTTGCAGCTGGAGCATCCGGGTCCTAGGTCCCTTCTCCAGCACGGGGAGACTGCTGAGCAGAGGCTGGGTGCTGAAGAGGAAAAGGGCAGGGCTTGGTGACCCCAGGAAGAATTAGTGTGAGTCTCCTTTTATGAAGTTGGACTCTGAGCCCTCCCCCACTGTGATAACTGGAACCAGCTCTCTCTACCAGTTTTCCCTGGTCTTCTCTCCCTCCTGTGCTTGCCCACCTCTCACAGCAAAGGAGGGCAGAATCCCAGCTGGTGGCAAGACTGGAGGCATGTGAGTTAGGACAAGAGGAGTGGCTGTGAGAAAGGAAATGCCATGGTCCAAGGTCAATAAAGGCTGCCCCACCTCATTGAGCCTCATGCCCGTCCTGCACGGAGGTGCCACCCTCATGCCCTTTTTACAGTGGAGACGACAAGCCCTTGCAAGATAAAGAAATCCTTCCCAGATTACACAGCAGATGGACGAGCTAGGAATTAAGTCCCTTCTGCTCACAAATGAAGCACGTGGCTTTAGCTACTAGACTGTTTCGCATGTTCTTTACTAGCCGAACTTTTATGAGAAGGAGAGAGGAAGTACTGCCTGAGGAGAAAGGCCATGTCGTATTTTTTTCTCTATGCATCTCTGTAATATATCTGGAACGCGTTTTAATAAGCGGCTGCCAGAAGATGATGAGATGGTGGGACCATAGCTGCCTGTGGAAGGTCTGGGGGCCACAGCAGCTGCAGGGACCCTAGAGCCACTCTGGAACGTGTCCCTGCTGTGCAGGACCCCTGTCCAGGTCTGTGGACTTGCTTCTCTCACTGCTACTCACTGCTTTTCTTTGTTCCTTTCCCGTTGTCCTCAGTCTCCCTATTCACTGCTTTTCCTGCCTCGTGGCCTTGATCACTGCTTCCTCTCTGTGAGGGCCTCTGTACCCCTTACCCATTTCTTTTTTGCTTCTACCAGATGACCAACTTCTTCCCCCTCTTCTCTCCTGTGCCATGATGTTGCTGGTTATGAAGGGCTTCTAGGACTCCTTCTCCCTGTGTCTCAACATCCTGGAGCACCGCACTCTGTCCTCTCAGAGTATCTCGTATTCAAATGCCCTGCTGAAGACTGATGGGCTAGTCACTATTTAGTTGGGAGAGTCCCCTCGGCCAGTCTCTCTAGCCAACTTTCAGGTGGCTGGTATTCTCGAGAGGATCACATATGCCCATCTCGTGTCCAAGTTACTGTAGCCAGGGTGGCGGGGTAACATGATACAAAGCAGATAGGTTTGGTTTTGTTAGCCTGACTTAAAGATGAGGAACCAGAAGCTCAGAGAGGTTAAGTGGCTTGCCCGAGATCACACATTTAGAAGATAGTGGAATCTAGAATCTAGATTAGAACACAAGTCGTCTGTTTCCAAAGCCTAAGGATTTTCTACTAAATGTTCTGCCTCCCAAGAAAAATTTAACTGTGTGTGGTTGTGTGTGTGTGTGTGTGTGTGTGTGTGTATTGAGAGTAATGAATTACATTTTAAATCATAGAAAAGTTGTTATTTATATTCTCAGGAGATATTTCTTTTAACCTGAAACTTCCTTCATTCTGAATAAATAAAAACATATTTATCACAAGAGTGTTAAAGAAAACCTTTAGCACTAAGCCTGACATAGAATTGTTTGATTGACAACAATATTATTGATAAAAGTATTATTAATTAATAACATACTTACTGCTGTTTTAAAAAAGATGAAAACAGCCCTGGCTGGTGTGGCTTAGTGGATTGAGGACTGGCCTGTGGACTGAAAGGTTGCTGTTTTGATTCTCGGTCAGGGCACATGCCTGGGTTGCAGGCCAGGTCTCCAGTTGGGGACGTGCGAGAGGCAGCCTATCTATGTTTCTCTCCCTCTCTTTCTCCTTCTTTTCCCTCCAAGATAAATAAATAAGATCTTTAATTTAAAAAAAAGAAAGAAAACAATAGAACTGCTGGTAATAATGCTGCAAAAACCTGTTTAGAACAAAACTGACAAAGGCATTAACTATCAGGTTAAGAGACTGAACTCTGGCTGGCACCAGGCCCCGGGCAAGATGGTGTTCCTCTGGGCTCCATCAAATAAAGGGTTCATCCCTCAAATGGGGGCTTGGTCTAATTAATCTCTATGGCTCCTTCCAGCTCCAACATCTACAAATTTAGGAATTTGGCTTTGTAGCCTTGAAAGGAGCTAGAGAAAATATGAAAAGTAAGGGCTCTAGTGTAGTCATGCTAATACAAGGGGGAGACCCCCAAAAGTTGGAATTTACTTATAAAAAATGTGTATTTATTCTTACATGATTAAGCTTCAGTCACCCTCAAAGTGATGCAATATACCTATCGAGACACTTTCCCACCATTCAGAACAGTTTTTGAATGCGTCGATTTTGATGCCTTTTAGTGCTTCTGCTGTTTTTCATTTCCCCTTTCTATGCTGGCAAAAATGTTTCTCTTTGAGGACTTTTTTCAGCTGGGAAACAAATAAAATGTTGCTTGGGGCAAGATCAGATGAATAGGAAGGGTGGGGCATGGGGGTCATGCCATTTTTCATCAAAAACTACTGAACCCTGTGCGGTGTGGGCAGGTGCACTTGTAAATCACCCATCATAATGGGCAAATGAGTTGAGTCTTCAGAAAAAAATATCCTCTGAAACCTAACACAGCCTCTCACAACAACACCAGCTGGTACAGTGATACAGATGGGTTTCTAGAACACTGACCTAATGGGGGAAGCATGTACTACAAGGGGCCTGCCCTCCAGAATATAATTCTGTTTTTTGGGGGTAGGGCCCCCTGTAGACCAGCCTCAACTCAGCCATTGGGGTGGCCCTATGAGGGCTGCAGGGACAATGCAGAGAGGTCCTTGTTACAATACTTAAAGACTTCCCATTTAACTGGTGGAACTTTAGGAATGAAAAAACTTCTTCCATGGTATGGCTGACATACACAGGTCATACCAGTGGCCACATCCAGTGCCTCTAGTCTCATCTGCTGGCCTCTATGGGCAGCAGAATTTCCATTCGTTCAAGTAGCTGCTGATAGCTGCAGGGTCTGGGGTGGTCTTTGTTAATCCACCAGCTGCTTAAACAGCAGGCAGGAGGCACTTCCTCTGGATGGCAGCTGTTCAGAACATCGCTGGAACAATGGTTGACTTCCACGACAAGTATATGTCAAAACTGATTTCTTTTGATGCAGAAAATTATTTCAGGTTGACTTACAAGCTAGTCCAAATATGTTCTCTGGAATATAAAACATGGTCATAAAGTGCCCTAAATAATGCCTCACACTAGCAAGTATTCAGTAAATGTTAGCTCATTATTGTTAATATCAGGTCTCATGGAATAAGGAGATTAAACTAATGATGATATCCAAACTCTACTAATCCTTCCAAGACTGGCTCAGATTTCTTTTCCTCCAGGAATTCTTCCTGGACTCCTCAGCCTATATTCATTCATTCATTCATTCATTCATTCATTCAGCAAATACTTTTCCAGTGCTCAGGGTTCTAGATGTTCAGGACATCATGGTGAAAAAGAGTCAAGGCCGCTGCCCTTATGGATTTTGTAGTCTGATGGGTAGAAATGGATTATAGACAGTTTACAAATTATACCTACTATGTGCCACACACCGTTTTAGGTACTGGAGATAACACTGTTGAAAAAGACAAGCAGCTTCTCAGCTTAAAGCGCTCTCCTTTTAGTTGAGAGGCAATGAACAAATGGGTAAAAAGTTTAGGCATGGTAAATGGCTGAAAAAAATGAAATGAGTACATGCTTATGGTTAAGGGGAGCTGGAGAGGGTACTGTTTTAACCAAAGAAGTCAGGTTTCAATAATTTCTAGAGAATACAAATCGCAAAAAAATTTCTGCACTCACCGTCCTTCTCACTCGTTTTTCTGTTTCATTTTGGTAACCACCTCTGCTGTTTAAACACGGATCAAAGGCTGGCTTAAATATAATGCCTGTCCCCTTTACTTGAGGGATTTATTAACTGACTTTAGCAGAGAATGGGGAAAACTGCCCTTAAACTTGATTGAAGATGCTTCTACAGCATTTCCGTTACAAAGGCCTTGAGAATTGGGATTGTGGGAGCAGGGGCCGGGGAGGGGTGAGTGGTGCAAAAGATCTTTGGAGGGGGTTGCTGCGGGCTGAGACTATGAAGAAGCACTAAAACATGAAGGCTGATTTCCAGTCAAAAGCCCTGCATGATGTTATAGACAGTTGGAAGCAAAGCCTGGCTCTTTCCCAACCCTGACATCTGATCATCAGTCTGAACAACACCATGGCATCACTCCTGCATGAGGCTTTAACAGCAAGCCAGAACACTTTTGTTTTGAGTTTAAAGTTTACAGCATCCTTGCAAGATAAAAGTGACAAATGCGATTATCTCTGTTTGAGAGTGAGGAAACAGAGGAAAATCTCAAAAATCTTATCCAGGGCTGCCCAGTAAGCTGGGGGAGAAACCAGGAAGATGTGAGCTCTCCTTCTTCAGTCCTTTGTTCTTTCCACCACGTGGCTCATCAGTACCATAATTCTACAGATCCACATGAAATATGGATCCATTCTTAACTCTTCTGTGCTTTTAGAATAATGATCTGACTTGGGATTTTTCTTCCAAGAATGAACTTACTTTCTCTGACTCTGCCTAGAATTCCTTGTCCTCAACTCTAGCTCCCCACACCTTACTCCTGGGTGGTGAAGAAGGAACCAATAGCCACAGGCAGCGTGGGAAGTGGACACTTAGGGCCACAGCTCAGCACAGCTGTCCTTAATTATGGAACGATGAGCAAGAACCCCCAACACAACCTGCTTGACACTGGTGGGTCAGGCTGGTGGAGACCTACACCAGGTCCCAAGTCCGTCTGCCGCTCCTGGGTTTCCTTCTCTTCAGTAAGATGCACGCCAGCAAGTGTGGGTGGGTGTTGCCTTGTGAACCTTGTAGAAAGAGGGCAATTTCCTATTCTTCTACCAACCTCCTCACTGGTCTCCTAGCATCTACTCTGCCTAGAGCAAGAGCAGAGTGAATTCTTTGAACACCTTTTGACAATCCAATATGGAGTCACTGTCAGCCATGACAGTTAAGTCAAGGACTATAAAGCCCAGAAATGAAAATGGGGTGTAACAGGAACACCTGTGGGAGGAGCCCAGAACACCCAAAACCACAAGCCTGGACACTTGGATAAGGACTCCATCTGGACAGTGATGTGAGTGGGACAGCTACCCATTATGGGTTCAGACCCTTCCAACGCTCTGGCTTGGCTGTACGAGAGGTCACATCTGGAGCCCAGTGGACTTCCACCCCACCAGGTGCGGCCACCACTGTAGCCATTTGACCTGAGACCAATGCCCGCCTCTCCATATGTGGAGGACGCCAGTGACTAACTGCACGCCGAGCACTTGCTCTGCTCGCTTCCATGGCATGTAGTCCCCTTCTGCATGTAATCTTCATGTGACTCTATTGGCTTATTGGGATCGTCTCCCCTAATAAACCTGGCACTGTGGCAAAATACAATGTGTATGGGTGACTCCTTTCTGAGATGCTCCCTTGCTCATGACATACTCTCAATTCACATCATTCCAATGTCCATTCAGCAATCACAGTAGTCTGAGAAAACAGAGCTCCCCTGCTTGAAAGCCTTCAAAACCCCCTGCCTTATCAGGGGATAAAGTCTCAACATGGCTTGTAACTCTCTGCATGATGTGGTTCCTCCTGCTTAGCTGGCCAGCATCATTTCAGATCAGCTTCCCCATTCTGACTCCAGCCACTCAGCTGCCTCGGGGGCTTGTACATGCTCTTCCCTGGCCTGGAACATCCCCCTCCTTTCCCCTACTGCTTTGCTTGAGTACCTCTTACTCTACTTTCAGTCTCGGTTCCTCAAACTAGACTGTAAGCCCCCTTATATATATTTTTCATAGCATTTTTTCACTTCTTTAAGTTAGTACCTATCACAGTTCTGCTTTTAAAAAAACAAACTAAACTGATTGCTTAACTGTTCAATAATTCTCTTGCCCCTCTTCCTGTCCTCCTTTGGGTAACATGGTCTTAGTCCTTAGAACACTGTGTGCCTGGCACTCCATGCAAATTTGTTGAATGATCAAAGCCACCCTCATGCACCAAGGGTTGGGAGGACATTTCAGGCCATTGAATCCTATGAGTCTCCATTAGTTACAGGATTCCTGTCCCATGCCCCCACCTTGGCTTCAATGCTGCTGTGCAGGGGGACTTGGTGACTCTTGGGGCAGCCCTTTCAGTCCCAGGCAGCAGCCCCACCAGTGGTGAAAGGCTCAGGTTCACCCTGAGCATGTTATTTAACTCTTCTAAACCTGCCCCTTCATCTGTGAATAGCAGGAATAATGCCCACTCCACAGGAATGCTGTAATTATTAAGTGAGATCAGGCATGTGAGACCCCGTGCCGACAACATGGGATGGTTCAGTAAGTGTGAGCTGTTAGTACCATAATCATTATCACAAAGGGTGACATTTTCCTTATATGGCATTATGATTGACTTCTCCGTAAGTCTGGCTCTATTTTCAGGCTTGCACGGAACGTCTGACAGGGACCATGTGGCAGCCACTGCAGTCTGAAGACAGTATCTTATTGAAGATGAGTCTGAGTCTCATCTCCCGTTTACCACCAGAGAGATGCTGTCCCAGTTTCAACCTTCTCATAATCCCAGCCCCTCTCTGAATAGTTCCTTTGTCTATGTCCCCTCACTTTTTAGGCCATGCTAGAGATGAAGAAGGTGCTAGTTCAAAAAGATCTGGGATTCTGAGTGACAAGGAATCATCTATTCTGTTGGACCCAGCCAAAGGAGTAAGGAGATTCCTGGGCTATTCAGTAAACCTTTGGGAAAGTCCTCCATCACAAGATGGGAGCTGCATACAACAATGTGGTTGGCAGGAGTGACCTCAGGCAAATTCAATCTCTTCCATTTACCATTTTCTTTTCTTTTTACCTCTTTTTTTCCGAAGGCTGTAACTCAGGTGTTAGGTGCCTACATGCCACTCCAGCTTACACATAGAATGTTCTACCTAAACCACTAAAGCTGTGTAGATCAATCTTCTTTTTAGAACTCAGCAGTCTTTTGTTACATTTTTACAAGTTCCTTTCTCTCCTGAGTTAATGTACCAAATTAGTTCCTGCTAAAGTGTGAATGACTAACCTCAATTCCACTTGTTGCTTGCTATCCACAACACCCCCATCACCACCACACACACACACACACACAAAGGATTAAATAAATTTGAGTATTAGATGTAAATGGAAGGATCTGTGAGGGAGTTGATTTTGAGCAGGTGGAGAACTCACCTAAGACTCTTCATTCACACTGTGCAGGTCGCTTGCTTCCTCTTCTACCCATATATTAAGGCAACCAACCCTACAAATAATATCTGGTAGAAAGGAGGCTGTTCTGACAAGTCAGTTACTATGAAGACCGCCATCTACTGGCAAATGGTATCTATCAGCCTAATTGGTGTGCTCAGTAAGTTATTGCCACTGCATGGAGCTTCCTGATTGGATTGCCTGAGTGAGGAGAATCAGCTGTCTCACTCACACCTTTTCTATAAGCTTCCTTTATTATTATTCCTTTTTTACTTTGATTCTTTAATGTTTAAAGAATTTTACAGAGCCTTAGAACTGGAAGGGATCTTTGGAGAGTATAGCTGTTGTAAGTCATTAACACTTTAGTATAAATTAACCCATTTGACTACCACCAGTCCAGAAATTCAACTGAAATTGCAAAGAGATATCAAATTAGTTGTCTTCCTTCCTTGTTTCCTCCCTCCCTCCTCTTTTTATCTTTTATTCTCCTCCTCCTTCTTCTTTCCTTCCCCCACCCCTCTCAAAAATAAAGTCTTACCTGTGGATAGGAAAAAGTGGCAAAACATTTCCATTTACCAAGAGGTAGCTGTGGATGTTTTTAAAAGGTATTAGACCGCTGGTCTTACACCATCAAATCTTATTTGCTCATGTTTCTGAATCTCCAAAACAAATGCAAATGCTCCTGAACTTCCCCAATCTTTGAGATTCTATATTTCCAGTTTCTTCAACCCCTCTAACAGTCTTCTCTCTCCCTTCCAATGAGAGTGTAAATATCTTTGTCATATCCTTATGCACATTTCACATGTGGTGTGTTTGTTTGATGTGTCCATCTGGCTTCTTGTCATGGAGCTATTATGTCCTAAAGACATTTGGCTTCTCTTTCTTAACATCTCACCATTGCACTAAGTGAAACTCTCAGCCTACTAAGTATGTTCATTGGTTGGGACTCAAACAGTAGTGAAATGGTGGGTAAGAAGGTCCTTGTTAACTTCAAAAGACATTCTAGGTCTCCATACACCTGCCTCTGTGTTTGAGTCAAAAGAGGAGAGAGAGAACAGTGGTTTACCACCTGGAGTGTGAACGTCCCTGAGGAGACAGGAAGACATTCCAAGTGATATTCAGGCATGAATTGAGTTATGGGAATTAACTTCCAGATCCTCAATTCCATTTCTGCCCTTCCCTAAAACTGACCTGCTTGACAACGCACCTGCACCTGCAGTGGGGGGCGGGGAGTGGGGAGCTGTTAGACCTGCTCTTGCTCAATAGCACTTTGCCCATTTTACAAAAAAGGAAAAATGTACTCTCATCCATCCCAAAAGTTACTGTGGTGCAGTAGGCCAAGTGTAAAAACCTTCATGGCATCAAAGTACAACTAAAAATGTTAATAAAGACAACATAAATCTCTGAAGCTTTGTCTCTTTCTCTGTCTCATACATAAGTCTGCTAAGTGCTAAGGATGGCATTAGAAACAAGATATTTTGGCCTACTTAGGGGATATTTTGAATTCAGATATATTGTGAGGATATATATTGTTGAGGCAATAAAAGTGATCATTTTTGTTTAATAAATATCCTCATTTATCCCCCCAATGATTGTCAAAAAACATACCTGTACTGCCGTCGTGTAAATCCCATGAAGATAAAGTGAATAAAGGTAGGAAATATTAAAGACAGTTGTGCCTTATTTCATTCAGGTGGTAAGTTCATGGTAAAACATCAAGCGCTCTCTCTCTCTATCTCTCTTTCTCTCTCTCTCTCTCTCTCTCTCTTGCACACACACACATATCTATTATCTTAGAATTAAAATGTAGAATGTTTGTAATGGGGACATATTAACATACATTGATTTAGGTGAAAAAATAAGAACTAGGTGGGTTTTCGTTTTTAGGACAGAGAATAAATCTACTCTGGATGACTGATTTTACAGTTATGACTGACTTCAATGATTAGGTTAAATTATAGATATCATTAAAAAGTTAAGTGTGTTAAACCTGTAGCTTTAAACACTTTCATAACAATAAAAATAAAGCCTATGATAATATAAAATAGTTTATAAACAAGATTTGGTAAATGTGTATCGAAATAAACTATTTCAATTTATATAACTTTCTAAGTATATTAAATTAAAAAGTACACTTAAGAAAAAGAATAACAAGGATAATTAATAATAATTTGATGAGTCTTGGTAAAGCATTTTAAGTGATTTCTCAGAAACAAAGAAAGTTAATGACTGGATAATAGATATTTGTAAGTCAGATGTTTTCCTATTCTTTGCTTTCAATGGTATCAGAGGAGGACCTAATCGAGTTGTCAGCTGATAGATTATTAAAAATAATTCTTGGTGATAGAGCAGTATGTTATTTTTGGCATAGATCTTGGAAAGAGTTCAGAGAGTTAAATCATATTGCTATAATAAAACTCCTTCCAAACTTATTTATGTGAACAAAGTTTCCCAGCATTACTTTTATAAAAATGAAAAGCAGGATTAGAATGGATACTGCTCCCTGTCTACTTCTAATAACAAGTGATAACATGCATGGCTACAAAAGGCAATTAAAAATAAAAGCCTTACCCATTTCATTAAAAGATCATTTTCTAATAAAAAATTTTAATTGAACTCTTTTTAAGAAAACAAATTCACATACAGCTGTACGAAATAATACATGGATATCCTGTGTACCCTTTACCCAGTGACAACAACTTGCAACTCTGTGTAGTACAATGTCATAACCAGGACATGGGCACTGACACAGTCAAGAGACAGAACATTTCCATCACCATGAGGATCCCTCACGTTGCCCTTAAACAACCACACCTACTTCCCTTCTGTCTTGCCCTTCCTTAACCACCAATCTCTTATCCACTTCTATAATAATTTTATCACTTTAAGAATGTTATAGAATAGAATCTTAACACTATATAATCCTCTAGGATTGGCTATTTTCACTCATCAGTATTCCGTGGAGATTCAGTCAGGTTGGTGTATGTTTCAATAGTTTGTTCCTTGTTATTACTGAGTGATTTTCCACGGAATGGATGTTCCAGTTTTTTAGCCATTTACATAATAGAGAACATCTGGGTTGTTTCCAGCTGGCAGCTATTACAAATAAAGCTGCTACATTCTTGTGCAGGTTTTTGTATAAACACACATTTTCATGTCTCTGGGATAAATGTCCAGGAGTGCAATTTCTGGGTAATGTAGTAGTTGCATATTCAATTTGAAAAGTAAATGGCCAAACTGTCTTCCAAAGTGGCTGTACCATTTTACATTCCATCCAGCAGTGTATGAGGGATCCAGTTTCTCTACATCTTTGTCAGCATTTGATGGTGTCACTGTATTTTACACATTATTTTGTTAGACACCAAATTTCAGAATAGGTTTAGATGGAAAATTGCAAGAATAGTACAGAGTTCCATGAAAGAAATCAAGAAATGACTGAAACTGGGCTCCTCACTCGGTTTCCCCTGTTGTTAGCATCTTACACTTGCACGGTGCCTTTGTGACACTCTGAGGACCAACACTGACTCCTTCCTTTCAGCAAAACTCCAGCTTATTCAGATTTCAATAGTTGGTCCCTAGCTGAGGGTCTCGCCCAGGGCACCATGTCACTGTTATCTGTCTTGTCTCCTTAGCCTTTTCTGGTCTGTAGCCGTTTCTCAGACTTCTCTTGTTTGGGATGACATTGAGAGTTTGGAGGCACTCCGGCCAGGGATTTTGTAGAAGGGGCTTCGCTTTGGGTTTGTTTTGTGTTTCTCATGGTCTCATTCTTTTGCATTCTTTTTTCTTCTTCTTGTTCTGATTGGTTGTTTTTTGATTCCTTATATTCCATATCATGCCATGTCACATGGCATGGCAGTGCAGAACCCCCCGCAGACTCAACGGGAGGAAGGCAGCTCTTCTCACGTCCTGCGGGTTCTGAAAACCTCCTGGCTGCCTAGAATGTACCGGGGTGGACAAAAGTGGGTTTACTGCTGTGAGCGCGTGAAAACAGTGTATCCTTGTGTTATTATTTATTAATTATTATATGAAACAGTGGGAAACACAGCCAGGTTTTTATTCAGTGTTGCTGCCTGTAAATGCTGCCCTCAAGACTGTAAAGGAGGAAAGAGGAAGGACATCTCTAAAATCAGAGAAGGAAAACTCTGACTCCAAAAAACCTCCGCTGCCTTGAGGCATACCTCTTCAGGGGAAAGGCTAAGGGAGTAAACCCCGACAGAAAATCCGGAGCCGGAGTCCCTAAGGCGGTTTGACGTTGTAGTCAACACCGGCAACTCCTGCGGCGCACCTGAAGCCAAGCTGTATTGACTCCGTCTTTCACTTGGACCCTTCAGCTGCGAAGAGAGGGGGCGTCTGCTGCATGGGCAACAGCAGACCCTCCATATCACCCTGCCCAGGCTCTGTAGCTTCAGTTTCACTTGAGAGGACACTCCAGCGTCATCGCAAGATGTCGACTCAACACGGGAGGAGACAGATACCGGTTATAAGCTCATCCGATTGGCGAAGGAAACGAGCGCCAGGGGTCTCCTCTGACGGTGGGAGAGGTCATCGCACCTCACTGGACAGCTACCGTCTCGCCATGGCTCGCCTGCCCCACTGGGTGCGTGGGGATCAGAGAGGCGCCTCTCGAAAAGTGGGCCACAAAACACCCGCACCAGTTAATTCCAAGCAAACTACAAGGAAGAAGCCTCCGGCTCTTCGCCTCGCTAGCTGGAACATCAGGACCATGTGCCCCGGACTTACTGCAGACCTTCCGTGGATCAAGGGTGCCAGGAAAACCGCTGTCATCGATAGGGAACTGGCACGACTAAACATCGACATTGCGGCTCTACAGGAGACCTGGTTGGCCGACAACGGAACTATCAGAGAAACCAACTACACCTTCTACTGGCAAGGGAAGTCTCCGGACCAACCAAGACAGCACGGTGTTGGGTTCGCTGTGAAGAACACGCTTGTTAACTCCATAGAGCCACCCACAGGAGGCACAGAGAGATTACTTACCCTCCGATTGTCAACAACTTTCGGCCCAGTCAGCATTCTTAGCGCGTATGCCCCAACCCTCTGTGCCACCACCGAAGAGAAAGAACAGTTCTACCATGCACTGGACGAAGCGTTATCCAAGATTCCCAGAAGTAACGCTCTCTATCTCCTTGGAGACTTCAACGCAAGAGTAGGAGCCGACCACATGGCCTGGCCCACCTGCCTTGGAAACTTTGGGAGAGGAAAGATCAATGAGAATGGTCAGCGAATGCTTGAGCTTTTGTGTCACCACGGCCTGTGCGTGACAAACACATTCTTCAAGTGCAAAGAGATCCACCAGGTGTCATGGAGGCACCCCTGCTCCCGCCATTGGCACCAGCTTGACCTCGTCATCACCAGAAGAACGGATATTGGCAGCACCCTCCTCACCCGCAGCTACCACAGTGCAGACTGCGACACGGACCATGCCCTCGTGGTAAGCAAGGTGCGCATAAGGCCGAAGAGGTTGCACCACTCCAAGATGAAGGGTCACCCACGCATCAACACCAGTTGTGCCAGCAACCCAGTTAAGACCCAGCAATTCATCAACAAGATGGAAGATGCACTCGGCGAGGGAGTGGCGGCAGATGACATTATCGAATCCAATTGGCCACGTCTCCACGACGCCACATACAACTCCGCCATTATTGCTTACGGGAAGAAAGAGCGGAAGAACGCTGACTGGTACGAGGCTCACTGGGAAGAAATGAAACCCGTGATCGAGGCTAAGAGGAAGGCCCTACTGGCTTACAAGGTCACGCCCACTCCCAGTACACTTCAAGCTCTACGGGCTGCCAGGAACAAAGTCCAGAAGACCGCCCGCCACTGTGCCAACACCTATTGGCTAAACCTGTGCAGAAGCATTCAGGAAGCCGCCGATATAGGCAACGCACGAGGAATGTATGAGGGTATCAAGAAGGCAACAGGCCCAATCCCCTCCAAGATCGCCCCCCTTAAGTCCAAGACAGGTGAGGTCATCACTGACCAGGAACAGCAAATGCGGCAGTGGACCGAGCACTACCTCGAGCTGTACGCAACGAAGAACACCGTAACAGACACTGCTCTTAACGCCATCCCAGACCTACCAGTCATGGAGGAGCTAGACACCCCACCTACTGCGGCAGAGCTCGGCAAAGCCATCGACCGCCTCGCTTGCGGGAAAGCACCAGGAAGCGACGGAATCCCTCCAGAAATCCTAAAGAGCGGGAAACCAGTCCTGCTACAGCCGCTCCACCATCTACTCTGTCTCTGCTGGAAGGAGGGTTACATCCCCCAGGATATGAGAGACGCCAACATTATCACCATGTACAAGAACAAAGGAGACCGCAGCGACTGCAACAACTACCGGGGCATCTCTCTCCTCAGCGTCGTCAGCAAAGTATTCGCCCGGGTCGCTCTTGCCCGCCTGCAGACCCTTGCTTCCCGCGTCTACCCAGAGTCCCAGTGTGGCTTCAGAGCTGGCCGCTCAACAGTGGACATGATCTTCTCCCTACGCCAGCTGCAGGAGAAGTGTCACGAGCAGCATAAACCACTCTACCTCGCCTTTATCGACCTCACGAAGGTGTTTGATCTGGTCAGTCGAAGCGGACTCTTCAGCTTGCTACGGAAGATTGGCTGTCCACCACATCTGCTTGCTGTGGTCATGTCCTTTCACGACAACATGCACAGCACGGTGTCCTACAACGGCGCAACCTCTGAGGCCTTCCCGGTCAGCAGCGGAGTAAAGCAGGGCTGCGTCCTCGCGCCTACGCTGTTCGGAATCTTCTTCTCCATGCTCCTCCAATACGCCTTTAAGGACTGCAGCGAGGGTGTCTTCATTCACACCAGATCCGATGGCAAGCTCTACAACCTGGCCCGTCTACGAGCCAAGACCAAAGTCAAAGAGGTGCTCATCCGTGAGATGCTCTTCGCCGACGACGCAGCTTTGACATCACACTCCGAAGAGGGACTCCAGCAGCTAGTCACTTGCCTTTCCCACGCATGCAAGGAGTTCGGACTAGCCATCAGCCTGACGAAGACGAATGTTATGGCTCAAGGCACGGGAACTCCCCCATGCATCACCATCGACGGATACACCCTGGAGGTTGTCAACGACTTCACTTACCTCGGGTCCACCATCTCGAGCTCTCTGTCAGTCGACTTGGAGGTCAACCGGAGAATCGCCAGGGCAGCCACAGTTATGGCCAGACTGAACCGGCGAGCGTGGAACAATTCCAGCCTCACTGAGAAAACCAGACTGCGCATCTACCAAGCCTGCGTACTCAGCACTCTCCTCTATGGCAGCGAGACGTGGACCACCTACGCAAGGCACGAAAGGAAACTCAACAGCTTCCACATGAGGTGCCTGCGACGCGTCCTGCATGTCGCCTGGCAGGATAAGGTCCCCAACACCGAGGTGCTGAAGCGAGCCAATATGAGCAGTTTGCATGCAGTTCTTAGCGAGAGACGCCTCAGGTGGCTCGGCCATGTCAAAAGAATGGATGCAGGCCGTATCCCCAAAGACCTCCTCTACGGCGAGCTAGCAGAAGGCAAGAGGATGACAGGGCGCCCAAAACTGCGGTTCAAAGACATCTGCAAAAAGGACATGACACAATGCTCCATCAATCTCAACACATGGGAAGTTCAAGCAGACGACCGCCTAGCCTGGAGGCTCGCGGTCAGGCAAGGCACGTCACGCGCAGAGGCTGCGCGCAACGAGGAGGCGGTCCAGAAAAGATCGAGGCGGAAGCAGCGTCAACAGCAGCAACAACGGCCATCTGCCTTCACCTGTAACAAGTGTGGCAGGGATTGTCACTCCCAAGTCGGACTGCACAGCCATTCTCGGCGGTGCAGATAGACTCTCAAGAAGCTACGCCATCGTCTCTCGAGACGGACGGCTGCCGACGACGATATTCCATATCATTGATTTGATTCTTGGCTTCATCCACTCTACTATTTTTTCCCTGTAAATTGTTATTTCAATTAGTGTATCCTTTGTTTCTGCCTGGATCTTTTTATGCTGTTGAGGTGCTCACTAAGTTCTTTGAGCACCCCTATAACCAGTGTTTTGGACTCTGCATCTGATAGATTGCTTATTTCTATTTGTTTAGCTCTTTTTCTGGAGTTTTGATCTGTTCTTTCATTTGGGCCATGTTTCTTTGTCTCCTTGTTTTGGCAGCCTCCCTGAGTTTGTTTCTATATATTAGGTAGAGATGCTTTTACTCTGTATCTTGGCAGTGTGGCCTAATGTAGTAGGTGTCCTGCAGGGTCCTGTGGCACAGCCTCCCCCGTCACCCAAGCTGGGTACTCGAGGTGTGCCCTCTGTGTGGGCTGAGTACACCCTCCTCTTGTAGTTGAGCCTTAGTTGCTGTTGGCAGATCAATGGGAGGGATTTGCACAGGCCAGTCAGCTGCAAGGACTGACTGTGAACACTGACCGCCAATCTCCACGCTCCATGGAGGATCACCTGTTGGGGGGCAGGGTGGTGGTGCTCTGACATGGTCTGTAGCTGTCCACTGGGTGTGCTGGCCCCGGGGTTTCCAGGGTGATGCAGGCCAAGATCAGCTTCCACCTGTATTTTGCCCAGAGAACCCTGCCTGTGCTATAAAGCAATCTAAGCTGGCTGCTGCTAGTGCTGGGTGTGGAGGTCGCTGAGGCCAGCTGTTGCTTGTTTGACAGAATTTAGAAAGTCGTGAAGCATGAGCCAAGACCAGCCATTCATGTGGAAAAGCAGCTTGGGTGGGCTCATAAGTGGATGTGTCAGAGTCTCTGGAGATCTCCAAGGCAGGTCAAGCAGTGTTAGCCAGGTTAATGAAGTCTCAGATATGCCATCAGCTTACTAGCTCTGTCAGGGGGAAGGTTTGGAAAAGAGACAATGGCTTCTGCTCACCTTGATGCCAGACACTTCGGTTCCTCCCTGTGTACTACTGGTGCCTTTCAAGCTGCTACCCTGGTGCTGGAACTCAGAGGGAGTGAGTCTGAGTAGGTGAGACCCTGTGTGAGTTCTTTAAGAGTAATAGCTTGGGGCTCCAGCATTTTCTTCCACTGACTCAATCCCCAGTGGTTTTTGCATCCAGAAGTTGTGGGGATTTATCTTCCTGCTACTGGAATCCTAGGCTAAGGGGCCTGGTGTGCAGCTGGGACTCCTTGCTCCTGAGGTATCCCTCCCAAATTTTTATCATCACACGTGGGCATGGGAGCAGTCCGTTCTGCATCTGCGCCCCTTCTACCTGTCTTGATGGATGTGGTTTTTTAATTCTGTAGTTGTCAGACTTCCATTCAACTCAGTTTCTGATGGTTCTGAGTAGTGATTGTTCTATATTTTAGTTGTAATTTTGATGTGGTTGTGTGAAGAGGTGAGCCATGTCTGCCTATGCTGCCATCTTGACAAGAAGTCCACACTGTCTCGATTACTGTCACTTTATAGTAAGTCCTAAAGTCAAATAGCATCCATCTTCTGACTTTGTTCTCCTTCTATATTGTGCTGGCTATCTTGGGTCTTAGGCCTTTCCTTAAAACTTTAGAATCAATTTCTTCATATTTACAAAAACACTAGTATTTTGACTGGCATGTGTTGGGTCTATAGATTATCTGGGGTCCTGGCCACATGGCTCAGTTAGAGCACTGTCCCAATGTGTCAAGATTGTGGGTTCAGTCTCCGGTCAGGGCACATTTAAGAATCAACCAATTACTGCATAAATGTATGGAACAACAAATTGATGTTTCTCTCTCCCCTTCACTCTCTCTCAAAAAAAAAATAAAATAAAATAAAAAAGCTTATTTGGGAAGAACTTCCACATCAGAACAATATTGAGTCTTCCTATCCATGAAATAAAATGTCTCTCCATTTATTTAGATCTTGATTTTTTTTTATCAGAGTTTTGTAGTTCTTCTCATATTGATAAGTTTTTAATTTTTCTCAATTTCATTTATTTATTGCTTCTGCATATTAACCTTGTATTCTGCAACCTGGCTATAATAATTTATTGGTTCCAGAAGATTTTGGCTGTTGTTGCTATTGTAATTCTTTGGGATTTTCCACATAGATAATCATGTCATCTGCAAACAAATAAGTTTTATTTCTTCCTTCTTGATATGCATACCTTTTATTTTCTTTGTTTTATTGCATCAGCTAGGACTTCCAGTATGATATTAAATAGGAGTGGTAAGAGAAGACACCTTTGGATTATTGATTGAAGTATATTTTATTTTAACTATTCTATTGGGTGCCTAATGATATCTTGTGGTTTTATTTGCATTTCCTTAGTGGCTAATGATATATTTTCATGTACTTATTTGTTATCTGTATGTTCTCCTTGGTGAAATGTCTTTTTCCCATTTTTAATTGGGTTGTTTACTTTCTTACTGTTAAGTTTTGAGAGTTCTTTATACATTCTAGATAATAGTACCTTTTGGTTTGCAAATATTTTCTTACTCTGTAGCTTGGTTTTTACTCCCTTAACAGGATCTTTTGCAGAGCAAAAGTTTTGAATTGTGATAGTTTGATTTATCACTTTTTCCTTCTATAGGTTACACTTTTGCTGTCAAGGCTAAGAACTCTTAGTCTAGAGCCTGATATCTTTTTTTCTAAAAAATTATTGTTTTACACTTTATATTTGTTTGTGATTCATATTCAATTAATTTTTCTATAAGATGTTAGACTTATGTCTGTGGCTATTCAATTGCTCCAGCAGCATTTATAGGAAAAGCTATTATTCCATTCTATTGCTTTTTGCACCTCTCTGTCAAAAAGAAGTTGGACATATTTGTTTGGGTCTATGTCTGTTTTTTAATCAATAACATAGTCTTGTTTATTGATTTACAGTAGCTATTACTCTTGAAATCAGATACTGATTTTTCCCAATTTATTTTTCTTTTTCAAAATTGTTTTGTCTGTTCTTGTTCCTTTGAATTTCCATATAAACTTTAGAATAATTTTGAGAATATTGATTAAAATCTTGTTGGAGTTTTGATAAGTATGTTTTACATGTATATAAGTTTGGGGAGGATTGACATATTTACTATGTTGAGTCTTTCAATACATAAAAATACAATGTCTTTCCATTTAGGTATATAAGTTCTATATGTGTTTTGCTATATTTATATGTATTTCAGTTTTTTGAGCAATTGTAATATGGCATTATACTTTTATTTTGGTGTATATGGGAATATAACTGATTGACTTTTGTATATTTATACATATTCTGTGGCCTTGCCAAACTCACTTATTAGTTCTAGCAGTCTATTATAGATTCCTTGAGATTCTCTTCCTAGACAATCATGTCACGTGAAGATAGGGATAGTTACATTTTTTTTTTCCTGATCTATATACTTTTCTTGCCTTGTTGCCCTGGCAAACACTTCCAGCACTGTAGTGCAAGCAGAGAGCATTGTCTTGTTCCCAGTCTTAATGGGAAAGCATTTAGTCTTTCATCTCTAAGTATAATGTTAGCTGTAGGTTTTTTGTAGGTGTCCATCAGGTTGAGGAACTTCCTTTCTATACCTGTTTTTCTTTTTTCTGGGAGTTTTCTTTTTTTAATCATGAATGGATGTTGAATTTTGTCAAATGCTTTTTCTGCACTGGTTGATAGGATCATATAATTTTCTTCTTTAATTTGTTAATATGGTTGGTTGATAGATTTTAAAATATTGAACCACATTGCATCTTTGGAATAAATCTCATTTGGTCATGAAGTATAATTCTTATATATTGGTGAATTGTTTGCTAATATTTTACTAAGAATTTTTGTCTATATGAGATTTATTGGTTTAAGTTTTCTTTGTTTTTTCTATTGTCTTTGTCTGATTTTGGTATCATAATACTAGCTTCATGAAATGGATTGTGTTTCCTTCTCTTCTGTTTCCTGGAACAAACTGTAGAATTCATGTTCATTATTATTATTATTTTTAATGTTTGATAAAATTCTTCAGTGAAACTATCTGGGTCTGGAGATTTTGTGGGGAGAGTTATAAAATTACAAATTCAATGTTTTAATGGCTACAGGGTTATTCAGATTATTTATTTCATACTGGGGGAGCTGGAATTTTTTTTTAAGTTTGTATGTTGGGGGGAATTGGTCCAGTTTGTCAAATTTATGAGAGTAGGTTGTAGAATCCCTTTACCATTTGGTGTCTTTAGATTCAATAGTGATAGCCCCAGTTTTATTCCTCATAGTGGCCATTTGTATCTTTTTTTCCCCACTTTGTCAGGCTTTCTGGAGGTTTGTCAATTTTATTGCTTTTTCCAAAGAACCAGCTCATTATTTCACAGATTTTCTCTATTGCTTTTGGTTTTCAAATTTCATTGATTTCTGTTCTTATCTTTATTATAATTTCCTTCCTTCCACTTGCACTCAGGTTTATTTGCTCTTCAGTTTCTAGGTTCTTGAGGTGGGATATTTGGTTATTGATATGAGGCTTTCCTCTTTTTTTTTTCAGATTTAATGTGTTTTATTGATTAAAATATTACATTTGTGCCAATTTCCCTTCCCTCTGCTCCCCTCCACCCGGTGGCCCCCCTCCCTCCAGTTGTCCCCCCCTTTTAGATTATTTCCATTAGTTGTGCATACAGTTCCTCCCAACCTCTCTCCGTCTATTCCATTCCCTCCTACCTTGATCCCCAATTCCTATATCATCTCCCTCCCTTTCCCCATTCCCCCTCCCTGTTGACCTCCCCCCAATATGCTTCCCGTACCCACAGTTCCTTTTCCACTCTCGTTGCCTGTTTAGTTTGCCTTTGTTTCATCTCCTTAGCTTCTGTTTTTTAAACCAGTCCCTTTAACATCTCATATAACAGTGGTTTGGATCTAATGAACTCCTTCAGTTTTATTTTGTCCTGGAAACACTTTCTCTGTCCTTCTATTCTGAATGACAATTTCGCTGGATAGAGTATTCGTGGTTGTAGGTTTTGGATTTTCATTACTTTGAATATTTCTTGCCAGTCCCTTCTTGCCTGTAGGGTTTCCCTTGAGAAGTCTGCTGATAGTCTAATTGGGACCCCTTTGTACATGATTCTTTTCTTCTCTCTTGCTGCTTTTAAGATTCTCTCTTTATCTTTAATTTTTGACATTTTGATTATAATGTGTCTTGGAGTGGTTCTCCCTGGGTCCAGTCTCTTGGGAACTCTCCTTGCTTCCTGGACCTGCAAGTCTATTCCCTTCCCCAATTCTGGGAAGTTCTCCTTTATTATATTTTCACTCAATTTTTCAAGTTCTAGTTCATCTTCCTCATTCTCTGGCAAACCAATGATTCTTATGTTGGGCCTTTTATAGCTGTCCCAGAGGTTTCTGATCCTTTCATTGTTGCTTCCCATTTCCTCTCGCTGCATTGGTTGACTGCTTGTTCCTTCTCCATATTCCAGTTTGTTGAAATGAACTCTGGATGTTTTTTCCTCACCATCTGCCTCGTATGCGGTTTTGTTCCTTTCGTTATGAAAGTTTTTCGCTTCTTTCTTATCTTTTTCCTGCTCTTTTGTGAATTCTGTAAGCCACCTGATAACAATGGCCCAGAACTGAGCCTCTGACAGGTTTCTTATCTGTTCATCTGTCAGGTTCTCTATCTGCTGCCTGGTGAGCTGTGTCACCAGGATTTCTATAGTTGTCTGCCTCATTTTGACAGATGCGTTTTGTTTTCTTGGGCCGGCTGTCGGGGGCAGTGCCTGTGTACTCATAATGACCCAGCGACCGGCACCGTTTGGCGTCACAAGTCAGCGACCGGCGCCTGCCTGTCCGCGACCTATTTCGCAGCCCTGTGGTGCTTTCTTTCTTTGGGGGCGGGGGTCCAAGATGGATTCACACAGTTATTCAGCTAGGAGACGGGGATCCGTCCTCCCACCCCCCTGGGCCTCACTGTTCAAGGCGATGCGGCGGCCGTTCTCCCCAGCTCCGGAGTCGCGCACCGCCAGGGGCTTGCGCAGCCCGGATTCCTCGCCGCCCGCCGCTCCGGGTGCGACCGCAAACAGCACTGCCCTCTTTAACTCTTACCTGCCCAAATGGCACCGCTGGTTTATAACTTCATATGTTGGGCTTCCGTGTAGTTTTATTTTCTGGAATTTCTAGTTATCCTTTGTTTTGAAGTAGTTGTATTCCTCTCTAGTTGTAGAGGGACACCGAGCGTGTCCGTCTAAGCCTCCATCTTGGCCGGAAGTGTCGAGGCTTTCCTCTTTTAATGTAAGCATTTATTGCTACATATTTTCCTTTCAGTACTACTTAGCTGGTCTCAACACTCTTGACATGTTGTATTTTTATATCCTATCAGTTCAATGTATTTTTGGATTTCCTTTGAGATTTCCTCTCTTCCCATGGATTATGTAGAAGTGTTTTGATATTTCCTGTTATCTGTTATTAATTTCTAGCTTGACTCCATTGTGATTGGAGGGCACAATCTTTATTATTCCAATTCTATTAAATTTGTTGAGGTTTATGACCCAGGATATGACCTATATTGGTAATTATATTTTAAATTTTCTTATCAAACTGTCTATTTTGTATTGTGTTGATCCATTGTATACTAATGATAACCTAATACAGAATAATAATTTTGAAAATTAGAACACAGTCATAGGAACGTTGAAAAATTATGTTTCTGGACATAGTTTGTTGAAGAAAATTTCAAAAGGTGAAGTGAAGTAGAAATATAATATCAAAGAGAAAAAAACAATATAAATTTCCAAACATAAAGAAGAATTTGTTCATAAATTTTTAAATGAATGACTTTTTGCATCAAATAATTATGGTAACTATTTTCCATTATATACATGTAAAACTGTGATTTAAGAATTTTGTTTAAAAATGCCACTATTGATTATACTTTGGAAATTGCCCATTGTAACTACATATTTAAACTTTTGATGTAAACTTTTGGATATTAAATTACAAATGAAAGAAAGAATACATAATTTGTAAAATTTTGTGTGGCAGGGGAAGGGGATCAAGTAAGCAAGCGCCACCTCAAGACCATTGTTCCGGAACACAATGTGGGGTTCAGTAAGGAGGTATGGATTAAGACATAAGTATGTGGTTAATATGGTGGACCTCTTAAGATGGGTATTTATTTACTCATTCATTCAACTAGCCATATTTATTAAGTATCATTTATTATTATGTGCTGTTTCCTCTGTTAAGTGCTAGGAAGATGCAGTTGACTGACTTAAGGTCCCAGCTCTCAAGCAGAGCATCACTTACTGAGAAACAGTCAGCAGCACCGCCATTCACTGGAATGTCTGGGTCTCTCCCTGCCCTCCAGCCGTAATTGCTGATACCGGCAACGGACAAGGGTTTGCAGGGATATCGTTTTTTAAACCCAGACTGTGGAACTGCATAGCCCCACCCTGCACTTCCTGTAGTTCCTCTCATTTGCAGCACCGCATCATCTGTGCTAATGAGCTCGCGGGGTGGGAGGAATCACAGGGCACAAGCTTCAAGGACTTAAACAAATCACAGGAATAGGGAGTAGTCACAGAAGTTCTGCTTGAGTTGGTTTACCACAAATGAAGTCTGGCTTCACAGTTCAGTCTTTCTCCACCTCAGGCCAGCCTGACTTCTCCTCTTCCCGCTACCGCTCCTTGAGGAGGAAAGATGTGCAGGGAGTACAATGCAGTGGAGTGGGGAGGGCTTGCTAAGAGACAGGGGACCAGGTGCTTGTCCCAACTATAACCATCTCTCATCTAAAATAAGTGACTCCTCTTTTCTGATGGGGGTTGGACTAGATGATTTAAGGTTCTTTCATCCAAGAACTCTATGAGTCCAAGCCTCTCCTGGCCTGGTTCCACATTTAACCCCAAGTTCCAAGCACTCTTCTTATGATTTGTTAGTGTTCCTCACTCTGAGTTAAGTTCCTTGCACAGAGTCCTTTTAGTTCACTTCTTCCTTAGACCAAATTCTGCCAACTTACCATTTCCTCCTGCTTACTTTCTTTGAGAGTATCAGTACTTCTTCATGTTCTCTGTCTCCCCTGGTTCCGTCCTCAAGCTGCCTCCCTGTCTGGCTCTCTCTTGACTTGATTCACACTTACTGTGTCTGAGATGCCACTCCAGTGCCAGAGTCAGCCTGGCATTTTCTAATTCCTGGATCATTAGCTCATGAATACGGACCACATCCAGGGGGAAAGGTGCCTGCACCTGTAATGGGTGTGAATTGTTTCTTTCCTGTGCAAAGCAGGCTTTGGGACCCCAGAGGTCACAGCCCTATTGAAGCCCCCCCAAAAAACAAAAAGCAAACAAATAAACAAAAAAAAAAAAATCCTAGTAGTTTTCTCAGGTAACTAGGATTAGTCTTCAAACCTGGCACTCAAGGAACAAGGCAGATAGTCCAGATAATCTAAAACAAAGTGGAATTTAAATATTCTTTCATTTCTCTAAGCCATCAAAATAGCTGGGAACCATCTAAACACATGAGTGTTTCTCAGAACTAAAATTGGGACAAGCAGATGCTCTGTGCCTTCTGGAGTGATGCAATAGACAGTACTCTGCACCATCCCTGTGGTCTTCTTGCTCAGAAACGAACATCATCAAGCCTATAAGTCTACGGCTTTATGGGAGCATGGGGGATGGAAGAATGAGCTAAGTCGTCGTCGGCAGCCGTCCGTCTCGAGAGACGATGGTGTAGCTTCTTAAAAGTCTATCTGCACCGCCGAGAATGGCTGTGCAGTCCGACTTGGGAGTGACACGGTATCTGTCTCCTCCCGTGTTGAATCGACATCTTGTGATGACGCTGGAGTGTCCTCTCCAGTGAAGCTGAAGCTACAGAGCCTGGGCAGGGTGATATGGAGGGTCTGCTGTTGCCCATGCAGCAGACCCCCCCTCTCTTCGCAGCTGAAGGGTCCAAGTGAAAGACGGAGTCAATACAGCTTGGCTTCAGGTGCGTCGCAGGAGTTGCCGGCGTTGACTACAACGTCAAACCGCCTTAGGGACTCCGGCTCCGGATTTTCTGTCGGGGTTTACTCCCTTAGCCTTTCCCCTGAAGAGGTATGCCGCAAGGCAGCAGAGGTTTTTTGGAGTCAGAGTTTTCCTTCTCTGAATGAGCTAAGTACTGTACAGCGAATCAACCAGCAAATCCAGACTGTGACACACTCTGCAGGACAATGGACACAGTTCCTGAAGGAAAAAGAGAAGATCCTAAATTAAGAGACCCAGGAGACTTAAAACCAAATGCCATATGCAGATCCTGTTTGGATTCTTATTTACATGAGCTGAATGGATAAAAGACATTTTTTAAGACATGAGGAGAAATTTGAGTTGAATTGGTAATATGAGGTGATATTAAGACACTTTTATTATGTTAGGTGTCTGGTTCTGTGATTCTGTAGGAAATCCCTCCTTCTACTCTCCTTCCCCCTTTTCAGAGAGAGCTACATGTGGAAGTATTTAAGGGGCAAAATGACACAATGTCAGGAATTTTCTTTAAAGTGCTATAGAAAGAAAAAAAAAGAAAGAAAGAAAGAAGAAATGGCCAGATGAAGTAAGTGTGGCAAAATGTTGTAACTGTTGAACCTGGGGGATGGAAATCTATTTCCCATTCTGCAACTTTTCTGTATGATTAAACATTTTCAGTATACAAAAAAACTGAAAAATAAAAAGATCTGGAAAACACCAGTGTTTCAGTGTCCAAATGATATGTGACTCTTTGCAAAGCCCATCATTCCATCTAGGAGTATAGTGTTAAGGCGAAGAATGTGAGCTGTGGAGTCAGACAGGACAAGACTGGCACCCTCGCTTTGCCCCTCACCAGCTGGGTCATCTTGGCTCACTCCAAGTCTCTGAACCTCACTTCTTAATGTGGTTGCTTTGAGAGTAAATAAAATAATACATGTAAAGTGCTCAGCAAAATGAATATTTAGCAAGTAGTTAAAATAGAAGCTATTAATAGTTAATCTTAAACACAAGGGCATCAGAGAAATCCTTTGTCGGCCCATGTGTCCTAGGTTGGGTTCAGAACGTAGAAATTCAGAGAAGTAAAAATCAGGAAGAGTGGTGGAATGAGTGGCGCACACTCTCAGGGTATGTGAGACTCTGAACTCCAAGGACTGTGCAGAGGCCTCATTAGGCTCAGGCGGCCATGCCAGGTAGGGAGGGGGCCCAGGCATGCAGCGGATAACTGCGCCAGTTAAGAGCCCCGGGGCAGGGGGACGAGCATCTAGGAAGAGGGCCCAGGTTTGTCTCCTAGCTTGTGCTGCACCCACTAGGAGCACTAGTTGCTAGGGAGAATCTAAATATATATAGTGTGTTGCTGAAATGTTTCCTTCTGACAGCCGCTGAGCATTTTCTCTCATGGAGCTCATATTCCCCACTGGAAAGTGAAATCGTTTACAGACTCCCAAGGGAAGCGAGAGCCCCGGATTCATTTTTCCCTAGAGAAAGCATGTTTGCTGGAAATTAGAGAAGGTAATTGGAGAGGCCTAGGGAAGAAAGGACCTGCAGGGGTCATTTAGTCCATCCTCCAGCCTCCAGGCAGGAGTGAAACTAACCCGTTCCAGATGGCAATTGTCCCTGTCTGCTGAAGACCACCAGGAGAGACCCTCGAAGCTTGACTCAGCAGCTCATTCCAGAGGAGGCTGAGTGTACAGGCTTTTCAGTCTAATCTCAGCCCGTCAAAACGCTCAGTGCGTCTTGAATGAGTTGTTCTCTTAGACCCAAGTTTTCTGATCTATAAAATGAGGGAGGTTGGCTCATACTGTCTTGTTGCTCTGAGATTAAATCTCATACAAAATGTAAAAAAGCTTTATGACCAGGAAGGGGCCAGTATGTAAGAGGCCTGACACCATTACATTGTCAGCTCCGTAAAGAAGCTTAAAGAATCTTTTAGAGTGGATCCAAATGGTAGCTTATGCTCACTGTTTCCCCTTTGCTTATGGAATACAATGGGAAGTGGCAATATTGCCTCAGAGAAAACATTCCCACCGGCTCCATAAAAAATAATGTGTTGGTATCATTTGCCCAGAACCAATGGAATCCTCTGGCAGTGATGAAATTCACAGAGGCATTGTTATTAGGGCAGCAACAACAATTTTAAAGAGCTCAACAGCCACACCAGGTTACCAATTGTACTGTGTGTGTGGAGCTGAGGAAGTCAGCCTAGTAAAGAGCTGAAGCCTAGAAATTGAGGCCCAGAGTGGTTCAAAAAACACAGGAATTAAGGCATGGAAGGGAACTAGAACCAGAGCTATTCTGATTTACTGAGTCCTTGCTCCGTACTAGACACTGTGGTAGTAGCTGGTAAAAAAGATGGTCAAGCCCTCATGAAGCTTAGAGGCTAACGGGGAAGACAGTCATCCAATAAGCAGTGAGTGTTGCAAAGAAACACAGGGAGCTATGAGAGCAAGTGAAAAGGCAATGCGACCGACCTGTCCCTCAAAGGAACTTTGGTCACAGGGGAAGCTGGATAGTAAAGCAAAGTCAGTGTGACATTTACAACCAGTACTTTGCACTTGGCCCTAATCACACCTGGGTTCCCATCATCTCTTCTATGGTTCTTCAACTCTGGTATATTTTAAATTATTTTTTATTCAAGTGGAATTCATATAATACAAATGTGATCATTTTACAGTGAGCAATTCAGTGACAGTTAGTACACTCATAATGTGGTACAACCACCACTTCCATGAATTCCCAAGCATTTTCATCACCCTCAAATAAAACCCTGTACTAGCAAGCAGTTATTCCCCATTCCACATTGGCAACCACCAATCTGCTTTCTGTTTCTATAGAATTCTCTGTTCTGGATATTCCATGCACATGGAATCATATAATATGTGACCTTCGTGTATGGCTTCTTTCACTTACCATGTTTTTGAGGTTCATGCATGTTGTAGCATGTTTCAATACTTTATTCCTTTTTATAGCTGAATAATAACTCTGGTATTTTATTTATTTATTATTTATTTTTTATTACTTAGGTATATCTTATTGATTATGTTGTTACAGAAGTCCCAATCCCCCCCCTTTGCTTCCCTCTGCCCAGTACCCCCCCTTCCCTCCAGCAATCCCACACCCCCTTAGTTCATGTCCATGGGTTGTGCATATAAGTTCTTTGGCTTCACCCTTTTCTTAATTTCCCCTTGACTATTTTGTACCAACCAATTATGCTTCTTAGTCCCTGCACTATTTCCCAATTTCTCCTCCTTCCCCCTCCCAGCTGATAACCCTCCAAATGATCCTCATACCTATGATTCTATTCCTATTCTGGTTTGCTTAGTTGGATTTTGTTTTTATGTTTTAGATTCAGTTGTTGTTAGTTATGAGTTTGTTGTCATTTTAATGTTCATAATTTTGATCTTCTTTTTCTTAAGTAAGTCTCTTTGACATTTCTTATAATAAGGGCTTGGTGATAATGAGCTCCGTTAGCTTTACCTTGTCTGGGAAGCACTTTGTCTGCCCTTCCATTCTAAATGATAGCTCTGGCTAGCTAGAGTAATCTTGGTTGTAGGTCCTTGCTCTTCACCATTTTGAATACTTCTCGCCAGTCCCTTCTTGCCTGCAAAGTTTCTTTTGAGAAATCAGCTGATAGTCTTATAGGCACCCCTTTGTAGGTAACTCTCTGCTTTTCTCTTGCTGCTTTTAAGATTCTCTCTTTATTTTGAACTTTTGGCATTTGAATTATGATGTGTCTTGGTATGGTCCTTTTTGGGTCTAGCTTGTTTGGGACTCAGTGTGCTTCCTGGACTTGTATGTCTATTTCCTTCACCAAATTTGGGGAGTTTTCCTTCATTATTTTCTCACATAAGTTTTCTTTTTTTTTTTTTTTTTTTTTTTTTTTTTAAGATTTAATGTGTTTTATTGATTAAAATATTACATTTGTGCCACTTTCCCTTCCCTCTGCTCCCCTCCACCCAGTGGCCCCCTCCCTCCAGTTGTCCCCCCCTTTTAGATTATGTCCATTAGTTGTGCTTACAGTTCCTCCCAACCTCTCTCCGTCTATTCCATTCCCTCCTACCATGATCTCCAATTCCTATATCATCTCCCTCCCTCTCCCCACTCCCCCTCCCTGTTGACCTCCCCCCACTATATTTCCCTTACCCACAGTTCCTTTTCCACTCTCGTTGCCTGTTTCGTTTGCCTTTGTTTCATCTCCCTAGCTTCTGTTTTTTAAACCAGTCCCTTTAACTTCTCATATAACAGTGGTTTGGATCTAATGAACTCTTTCAGTTTTATTTTGTCCTGGAAACACTTTCTCTGTCCTTCTATTCTGAATGACAATTTCGCTGGATAGAGTATTCGTGGTTGTAGGTTTTGGATTTTCATTACTTTGAATATTTCTTGCCAGTTCCTTCTTGTCTGTAGGGTTTCCCTTGAGAAGTCAGCTGATAGTCTAATTGGGACCCCTTTGTACATAATTCTTTTCTTCTCTCTTGCTGCTTTTAAGATTCTCTCTTTATCTTTAATTTTTGACATTTTGATTATAATGTGTCTTGGAGTGGTTCTCCCTGGGTCCAGTCTCTTGGGAACTCTCCTTGCTTCTTGGACCTGCAAGTCTATTCCCTTCCCCAAGTCTGGGAAGTTCTCCTTTATTATATTTTCACTCAATTTTTCAAGTTCTAGTTCATCTTCCTCATTCTCTGGCAAACCAATGATTCTTATGTTGGGCCTTTTATAGCTGTCCCAGAGGTTTCTGATCCTCTCATTGTTGCTTCTCATTTCCTCTCGCTGCATTGGTTGACTGCTAGTTTCTTCTCCATATTCCAGTTTGTTGAAATGGACTCTGGATTCCTCACCATCAGTCTCATATGTGGTTTTGTTCCTTTCGTTATGAAAGTTTTTCGCTTCTTTCATATCTTTTTCCTGCTCTTTTGTGAATTCTGTAAGCCACCTGATAACAATGGCCCAGAACTGAGCCTCTGACAGGTTTCTTATCTGTTCATCTGTCAGGTTCTCTATCTGCTGTCTGGTGAGTTGTGTTACCGGTATTTCTAAAGTTGCCTGCCTCATTTTGACAGATGCGTTTTGTTTTCCTGGGCTGGGTGTCGGGGGCAGGGGGCAGTGCCTGCGTACGCGTCACAAATCAGCGACCGGCAGGCGCGCGACCTATTTCGCAGCCCTGTGGTGCTTTCTGTGGGGGCGGGGGTCCAAGATGGATTCACACAGTTATTCAGCTAGGAGACCGGGATCCGTCCTCCCGCCCCCCTGGGCCTCACTGTTCAAGGCGATGCTGCGGCTGCTTCCCAGCGCCGGAGTCGCGCAGGAGTCGCGCAGGAGTCGCGCAGGCCAGGGGCTTGAATGCCTCCAGGATTTTTCGCCGCCCCGCCCCGCCGCTCCGCAAGCAGCTTTGCCTTCTTTAACTCTTACCTGCCCAAATGGCACCGCTGGTTTATAACTTCATATGTTGGGCTTCCGTGTAGCTTTATTTTCTGGAATTTCTAGTTATCCTTTGTTTTGAAGTAGTTGTATTCCACTATAGTTGTAGAGGGAGACCTAGCGTGTCCGTCTAAGCCTCCATCTTGGCCGGAAGTCCTCTCACATAAGTTTTCGATTTCTTCATCTTCCTCTTCTCCTTTTGGCATCTCTATGGTTTGGATATTGGCATGTTTAAAATTGTCCCAGAGGTTCCTAAGCCTCTCCTCATTTTTTTCAATTCTTGTTTCTTCATTCTGTACTGGTTTAGTGTTTTTTTCTTCTTTATGTTCCAAATCATTGATTTGAACCTCAGTTTCCTTCCCTTCACTATTGGTTTTGTGTGGATTTTCTTTCGTTTCATTTAGCACAGTCTTCACTTCTTCCCTTATGCGTTTTCCATACTTAAGCATATCTGTCAAGCCTGTGAGCACCTTTATCACCAGTGTTTTGAACTCTGCATCTGTTCGGTTGGCTATCTCCTTGTTTGTTAGGTAGGCTATCTCTTCATCACTTAGTTCTCCCACTGGAACCTTGATCCGTTCCCCATTTTGGGCCATACTTCTCTGTCTCCTCACCTTGACAGGCTCCTGTTTTTGTTTGTCTCTGTGCCTTCGGTAGTGCTGTTGCTCTTGTTTTCTGCTAGCCTTGAGCAAAGTACTCCCAAGGCACAAGGCTGGCACCGGCAATGGGAAGGGCTTCTCTGTCCTCTACTCTGGTATATTTATAAAGGTTAACAAAAGGGTGTTCTTGAAAGAGCACTGGACTCAACAAAGAGAAACCTGTCTCTACCAAATATAACTCATTATTCTAAATCTCAGTTTTCTCATTCATAAATTAAATATTAATAATACTAACTACAATCACATTGTAGAATACCTGGGAGATACAAGTACACATAATTAGAAATAATAAAACATTTTAACTACTAATAGTAACCATTAACCAATGTCTCATGTATATATCCTTTCTCTTCAACTATGTTTTAAGTTCCTTGGAGATAATGACTATGTTATACCTATTTCTACCCTCACAACACTTAGAATTATGCTCATCACTTATTAGCTGTTTAATAAATGTCTCTTGAACAGATAAATGCTAGAATAAATAAATGGATTTCATGCTACCTGCTCTGTGAGGGAAACGACTTTCTTCCAGATCATTCAATCAACATTCACTGAATGAATGAATGAATGAATGAAGTGGTAGAAAGCATCACCATCTGGCCTGGAACTACAAGCCTCTACCTTTGCTTTTTCTACTTGTGCATCACTAGTCCTATCCTGGCCTAATGGCCCAAGGGGGATGACTATTAAAAATAGCAATGGTATCAAGGAAACACAGACTTTCAGTCTGGAAATAATGTCTGAGGCAAAGAAAAGTAAGGGTCCTTTGACCACTTATTCCTGGACAGTATCTATTCCAATTGTTCAGGTCCCAAAGATGATCAAGGATGGGCTAGAACTATAGATGCGAGCTCAGATACCTCGCTTAATAAGTAATCTAACCTAACTGAACCTCACTGGAGTTGGCTAGGAATAAACAATGAAGTGCAGGAATAGCCCTTGTCCTTGACAAATGCCTTTTTCTACCCTTGAGTTATGAAATAAACCAGAAGGAAAAAAGCCATCCCAACACAAAAATACTCATTAAGGAACTAATCTCTTTTAAAGTTGGTTCACCTTCAAATATTCTTTTCTACCACAAGTGTGTCTTCACAAAATAAAATTGCAAACCTTGCAAAAGATACTGAATCTACCCAGGATGACAAAAGCCATATTGGAGAATTACTCAAATCACAGGGAGAGCCACCACCTGGAGCGGCCCTGGTGGAGTCAGTCAGTGGGTGGGCACTGAGGGCAGAACCCACAGAGGGTGTGGGACTTCTGGGTAAAAGGGTTTTAGTGTCAAAGGATTAAGGAGGAGCCTTTGAGATAAGTGAAGGGACTCTTCTATACAACAGCACTTTGAATAGGAATCATTAATTAAAAGATGTCTTATAAAATTGTGCAAGAAAAATTATGTCCCACCAAATTCACTTTTGATTATTTATTCTAAGATTTTTACATATAGCAGTAACTATAACCCACATTTTATTCAGTGCATATTTTCATAATCTGTAATATAATTTTTCATGTTTGTTACTATTTACTATAACATCTCAGGATTTATTTTTAGTGGTGCTTTTCCTGTTCTAATTATGCTTTGTGACAAGAAGCTTCTGTGTTTTATTTAGAGATGGGGACTGTTATAATTTTGAATTCACTGTAATTTATGCATGCATCCCTGAATTGGGGGTTAGGGAGTCCAGAACTGTATTCCGGTTTCACTTTCACTTCACTGCAGGGCTTTGGCAAAGCTGCTTAACGCCTTTGCGTACCAGTTTCCCAGTCTGCAAAACTCAGGATAAGAATCCCTGCCTTTCTTCTATTCCACAGGGGCCTTGGTGGGACAATATTAGGATCCTTATTAAAGTAAATGGTAGTCTTCAGGGAGAGGATGATGCTACTACCTAATCAATCCCCAATTCCCTATGCTACAGGAAAGGAAAACACCAAACAATAGATGGTTTCTATCACTTTTGGTTTCATTATAATACATGAACTTGAAGGTTTCGTTCAGCACTGAAATTCTACGATGTATGTCTTCACAGAACTTTCTTTTCCTCATCACGGTTTACACTCAGGGTAACTTTATAATCCCACTTTCTAAGCACACTCCTGCTGATGCAGTGGGGAAGAAGCCTGGGAGCCTGTTGGACTGGCGCTGCTATGAATGATTTACGTGCTGACTCTCAAGGGTTCACAGGAAATTCAGGAAGTATTGCTATTACCCTATCGTTCACTTTGCCCCATAACATGCTGTGAGGTCAGAGATGCTGGGCTTTTCTCCCTAGGTGACAGATAAGGAAATCGAGGCAGTCACAGAGCCTGGGACCAATGAAACCGTTCATTCACCCCTGGCTTCAATCTGCAGTCTTTCTATCCTCAGCTTTTCCCATCCAGCACCACTTCCTCCTTTGCAAGATTGCAGGAAAGAAACTGCAACCACTGGCCCGCAGCATTCTGGCGCTGTATGGGGGAGCAGGGGAGGCACCAACATCTGGGGCAAGGGGCCAGGGGGCAGAGGGAGGAGGTCACCACCCAGGGACCTGGGCAGCTTCTCTGGAGCTCTGAGCTGAACTCCACCCCAAGCCCATGGTGCCAAGCTCTTTCCTCTTAATTGTTGTAGCTTTAGGAGCTTTGGGAGGACAATGACATCCAGCTGGTCTGGATTTCTTAGCACATGAGGGATCCAAAAGAGTGTTTTGTAAGCTCTCTTGGATGACCGTTCTGCTATTAGGAAGCAACTGAGGCCCCTTTCCTTCATTGAGGGAAGTAACATTTTACCAGCTGTCTCAGTGCAGAAGTGGAAGGGAATGTCTGGTGGAAGTGGTAAGGAGGTAGAAAGAAGGCTGAGCTCTGTTGCAGATCTAGGATTGGGCTCTTAAGATTCCTTCTGCTGGCTGGGCATTCTTCTTAGGGCAAGATTTATTGAGCAAAGAACTCATTCCTATCCTTGTGTAACCTATTTGGCAGAGGACTCACCCCAGATTTGGGAAATTGAGGCATAACAGGGGAATCACTGAAGGTACAGCACACCTTTCAGAGCACTACAGAGCAGATGCTGACTCCGGGTCGTCGGCCTGAGCAAGGCTGGTTCCCACGAAGCTTCCATCAATGACAGGGTTTCAAATCTTGATTCTGGGTGACGTTGGGAAATTACTAAATTATCACAAAACGTAACTTTGCTCATTGTTTTTGTTTCTGTTTTCACTTAAATCCTCAGCCTATGAGATGTTCATTGATTTCAGAGAGAGAGAGAGAGAGAGAGAGATGAGAGAGAAAAATGAATCAGTTGCCTCCTGCATGTGCCCTGATGGGGTATCAAATCCACACCCCAGGTATGTGCCCTGGCTGGGAATCGAACCCACACCCTTTTGGTGCATGAGATGATGCTCCAACCAACTGAGCCATCCAGCCAGGGCAACTTGGCTCATCTTTGAAGTAGGGATAATATCTTCTTCTTGGAATGCTGGGAATATTAAAATAAAAGTGTATATACAAAATACTCAGCACATTGCCAGGCAAAGGGTGGTTTATTGAATTATGATATGGATCAACAAGCAAATGTTCCAAGGCTGGCAAAGCCTTGTGCTGGGCACTGTTGACAACATTGAGATGGCAGCGGAGTTGTAAGGATGAAGGGTGGCAGGTATGGGAAGAGATGACTAACACTATACAAGCAGGAGACCTTCACTAACTAAACAAAGCAGCTTGGGTATGAACCACATTGTCGATGAACATTCCAAACTGAAAGAAGAGAGCTCACTATGAAATGGGCAGATCAAGGTCTTCTTGGAAGAAGCAGAAATGGACTATCTTGCCTCATTTCCCAAAGAAAACTCAAGTTGGTTATTTAAGGACCCAGCTAAGCATGTACAGAGTTGAAGTCTTCTAGAAACTGCTTGTTTATCTTCTGACACCTGTAGGATAGGTGGAGCCTCTGCTCAGACTCTGTTGGCGTCCTGGGGGGCTGGGCAGCCTGAGGGGGAGCTCTTTCTATCAGGGTAGGAGGGGGTTGAGCAAAGCAAATGGGCTGGCACTGGCACTGGTGGCAACTGGGCCAGAAGTTGAGGGTTTTACTAAGTTCTCAGGCATCTAGGTCACTGTTACCAAGAAGTCCCCAAAGCAAGTTCATCTCAGGATATGTCCTTCCTTGGAAATAACTGTGAGCAAGGTTTGGGGCTTTTATCTATTTGGAGGAACAGTGGGGTCTGGGGACACCAAACCAAGAAGGAAGCCAAGGCGGTGGCCCCAGAGAGAAATGCTCTCCAGAAAGCAAATCCCCACAGAAGGCGAGTTAGTTTTACAGCGGGCTGTCCTCCGATGCGTGTGTATATATGGGGGTGGGGAGCAGAGAGGGGAAAAGCAAGCAGTAACACCGAGCACAACACTGGAGAGTTTGCTTTCCACACAGCCCCTTTATCTGGTGTCAAATATATCTCCTGGGAAAAGAAAACATTTCTCGGGGCAATCCCTCGGGAACATTTTCTTCTCCTCCATGTGATTTTTGCTGAGGCTGCTGGGGCACACTGCGGGGGCCACCAGGAATGTAAGGGGACTCAGGGCTCTTCCTGGAGGATGTGGGGAGGGGAGGGGACAACCCCACCCTCACCTTCACAGACTGTGCTCAGTGCCAGTGTGAACATGTGAGAAGGGCTTCCTCGTAGGAGAAACCCACCCTTCTGAGAGAGTCACCCCAAAATAAAGGTCTCTGCTGTGAGTTTGCTGTGGGGGTTCCAGCCTTAGGCCCCTTCTTTATAACTGTTACCTCTCAATTTCCACAGCTACAGAATGGCAATGATAGAAATCTCTGTCTCCTCCACATGGCATCAACTGAGACTGTAGAGACACATGTATGTTTGTTACATTAGAAAACACATATGCATATAAGGTGCTGTTAGACAGATTGCAGAAAGAAAGGAGCTTGGGTTTGCCCCAGCTGTACCACAGTGTGGCCGCAGCCAGTCATTTTATACCTGAGTCCTCTCTTCTTCACCTGCGAAGCAGAGGTTCTGCCTTCATCCCATCTCACTGGGACGTCAACAGGACTAAATGGGGTCACAGCCATGAGAGTGTTCTGTATGATAAACTGCCCTATAAAGTACATGGGTTAATCTTGTTAGAAATCAGGGTTAGGGCTGAACCAGCTCAGAGGACAAATGGGAACTTGTAAAGAAGCACCAACGTTTTCTGACCTTTATTTCAGCCACTTGAGTCCCTGCGCTTTCCCAGTGGCCTGGGAACTTGAGAACATTCTAGCTTTGAATAAAAAAATTTGACCATAAATATGGACACTTTCAAATGTGTGGCTATTTGAAATCTCTCCTTATAGCAAAAAAAAAAAAGGTGTGTGTTGATCTGTAGCATATTTTGTTGTAGAGGCTACACCTCTCTACCAAACATCTACTTTCCTCTTTCTTACTAAGAGCTCTGTGAGCGCAGGTGTGGAGATGTGCTCAGGCAAAGCAAATGCTATTTCCCATCCCCCTCTGGAAAGAGGGAACCATGTGGCTAACTTTGGGCCAATAAGATGTAAGAAGTTCTTAATGAGGCTTGAGAATTCCTACAAAATAGGGACTAACTGAGTTGGTATATGCTTCTTCTCTTCACTTTCTTAATATCTGGAATGTAGAAGTGTTGGGTGGAGTTCCAATAGCCTTTTTTTGGCCAGAAGCCATCTTGAAAATGACAAAGGAGTCTGGTATATTAATGGCCTTAGTGAACTGCCATTCCACCCTTAGACTGTCTACTTCTGGACCTCTTTTGTAGATGGAAAAATAAACCTACTTATTTAAGCTGTTCCCCCCACCCCCGCAAGGTTTATGTTATAATTGCATGCAATTCCTAAATGGATAACAATCTTATACTATACTATTATCTTCATATGGTAGGCCCACATGATTATCCTCTTAGGGACTAAATCTACTGTACTAATAAAGTCTTTCTTATTCCTGTAAGATAGTTCCTAGAACATAAGGTTTACAGATAGGCAAGCTAAGACCTAAGGAATAGTGTTAGCTGAAGAAAGTCATGAGAAAGCGCATGCCTTAATTCCTGGGGTCATCTGTGTCTTCTTCCACCAAGGTGACTATCTTTGTAAATCTTGCTAGGACTATTTTTTGACTGGGGGAAGGCTACAGGCATTACAATTACCATTTTACAGCCTGAAACAGTGACTCAGAGAGGCTAAATTTCCAGATTAAGATCTTGCCACTTTTTAGATGGAGGCATGCTTTGTCTCCTTCCACAACCATAAGGAGGATTACATCTACCTCAAAACAAACAAACAAACAGAACTGCCAAAAAATTGAACTGCATGGAAGTCCAACAAAGATATAAAAAAGCAATACTCATCCAGACAGGTAGGAGGGGCAGAACCAGGGCAAAGAGGATGCGGTGTGGTAGCTGTGGTGGTGGTAGTGGAGGCAGCAAGGCAGTGCCTGTGGCCAGTCATTGGAAAGAGCAGTCACACATTATAAAAGCTGAGAGGAACACCTGCCCAGTGGTCCCAGTCCCAGGCCAGACCATGCAGCTCATGATTCCAGTGCCTGGAAAATAAAGCCACATTGTTTTTGGCTGTGAAAACCAGTGGGGGCTGGGGTGGTGGAAGAAACTGCCCATCTCCCATGAGAGTCTGTTTAGAGGCTTCAACCCTGGTGCTAGAACATCTGCAAACCCACCCACTCTGGGAACCATCACCAGGGCAACAGCTAGAGGGGCATCAGTTGCATTTGGGAAGTGGGTGAAGGGATGGGAAACAGGGCAAGTGCTGAACAAGCAGCATTGTTTGCTCTCTGAACCCTCCCTTACATACAATGCTACAAGGTGGTAAAACAGGTTACCCCGCACTGACGAATACCTAAGGTTCAGCACCTTAAACATAACAGGTGTGACAGCTCTACCTAAGACACAGAGACAAACACAGGATGCTGTCAAGTTAAGGAGACAGAAGTATGGTCCAAATAAGGAAGCAGATCAAGGCTCCAGTGGGAGAACTAAATGATGAGGAGATAGCCTAACAGACGCAGAGTTCAAAACACTGGTAATAAGGATGCTCACAGGCTTCATAGACATGATTGAGTACAGCAAACACGTAAGGGAAGAAGTGAAGGCAATACCAAGTGAAATAAAGAAAATATACAGGGGGCCAATCATGATAGGAATGGAGACAGGAATCAAATCAATGATTTGGAACAAAAGGAAGAAATAAATATTTACCTGAAACAGAAAGAAGAAACAGGAATTGAAAAAAATGAAGACAAGCTTAGGAAACTCTGGGGCAACTTGAAACATACCAACATCCAAATCATAGGGTTGCCAGAAGGAGGAGAAGAAGAGCAAGAAATTGAAACTTATTTGAAAAAATAATGAAAGAAAACTTCCCTAATTTGGCAAAGGAAGTAGACATACAAGTCCAGGAAGCACAAAGAGTCCCAAACAAGCTAGACCCAAAGAGGACCACACCAAGACAAATCATAATTTAAATGCCGAAGGTTCAAGATAAAGAGAGATTCTGAAAGGCAGCAAGAGAAAAGCAGAGAGTTGCCTACAAAGGAGTTCCGATAAGATGTAAGCTGATTTCTCAAAAGAAACTTTGCAGGCAAGAAGGGACTGGCAAGAAGTATTCAAAGTGGTGAAAAGCAAGGACCTACAACCAAGATTACTCTAGCCAGCAGAGCTATCATTTAGAATGGAAGGGCAGATGAAGTGCTTCCCAGACAAGGTAAAGCTAAAGGAGTTCATTATCACCAAGCCATTATTTCATTAAATGTTAACAAAATTTGTTTAAGAAAAAGAAGATCAAAACTATGAACATTAAAATGACAACAAACTCACAACTATCAACGACTGAATCTAAAACATAAAAACAAAATCCAACTAAGCAAACCAGAATAGGAACAGAATCATAGGTATGGGGATCATTTGGAGGGTTATCAGCTGGGAAGGGGAAGGAGGAAAAAGGGGAAAATGGTGCAGAGATCAAGAAGCATAATTGGTTGGGACAAAATAGACAGGGGGTAGTTAAGAATAATATGGGAAAGGGTGAAGCCAAAGAACTTATATGCATGACCCTTGGACATAAACTAAGGGGGGATTGCTGGAGGTAAGGGGATTGATTACTGGGTGGAGGGGGCAAAGGGAAAAAATTGGGACAACAGCATAAACAATAAAATATGCTTTAAAAAAGTATTCAGCAATATATAAAAGAAAATATATACTATGAGCAAGTGGGGTTTATTCTGAGGATGCAGACCGGTTTAATATTTGAAAATCAATCAATCCACTATATATACTGGCAAGAGAAAAAAAAAAAGATCCTATCAACCAAAGTAGAAAAGCATTTGAAAAAATTCAAAACCATTCATGTTAAAAACAAAACTCTCAGTAAAAAGAATGAAACATCCTCAACTTACTAAAAAGCATCTTCAAACTTATACCCAGAATTATAATCAACAAAAAAGTCAAATGTTTTCTCCCCAAGATCAGGAACAAGGCAAGGATGTTCACTCTCAGCACTGTTTTCAACATTGTGCTGAAAGTTGTAGGCAGTGCAATGAAGCAAGAAAAGGAAATAAAGGGCATATGAGTTACAAAGCAAGAAAGAAAACTGCCTCTATTTGCAGGTGACATGATTATCTTTCTACAGAGAATCCCAAATGATCTACAAAAACTTTTCTAAACTAACAAGTTCAACAAAGTTGCAGGATACAAGATAAACACATAGAAATTAACTGTATTTTTATATAATAGTAATGAACATGTGGACACCAAAATTAATAATACAATACCATTTACACTTACTTAGAATTAAATACTTAGGTATAAATCTAACAAAACATGTACAAAATCATGTGCCAAAAACTATAAAAAGCTCAGGGGAGAAATCAAGACTATGTAAACAGATGGAGAGATATACTACGTGTATGGATTAGAAGATTCGACACAGTAAAGGTGTGAATTCTTCTCAAATTGACATCCATATTTAACAGAATTCTTCTCAAAATTTCAGGAAGAGTTTTGGTGGATATACAAAATATTATTCTAAAACTTAAATGAGAAGAGCCAAAACAATTTGAAATATGAGAATAAAGAGGGAGTAATCAGTCTACCCAATTTGAAGACTTACTATATGCCAGAGTAATCAAAGCTATGTGTTATTGGCAGGTAGAAAGACAGACACAGAGGTCAATGAAACAGAATGGAGAAGCAAGAAATAGACCCACAAAAGTATGTCTAACCTCTTTTTGATCAAGGTGCAAAAGCAGCTGAAGAAAAGATAGTCCCTTTAACAAAAGTTACCAAAGCAACTGGATATCCACAGACATAAAAATCAATCTCAACTTAAGTCTCACACTTGACACAAAAAAATTAACTCCAAATGGGAGTATGCACTTAAATGAAAGTCTTTTACAAAATATTTATTTATTTATTAAGATTTTATTTATTTATAGTTAGAGAGGGGGGAAGGGAGGTAGAAAGAGAGGGAGAGAAACATCAGTGTGTGGTTGCCTCACGGGATCCCCAACCGGGGATCTGGGGAGGGATGGCTCATGAGGATTTTTATGACAACTGTTTTTACACCGTATTTTCATACTGGAATGGGGGATGCCTGACATTATGCATTTGTCAAAAACCATAGAACTATACAATAGAAAGAGTAAACCCTAATGTGAACTGCGGACTTTAATTAGTAATAATGTATCAATATTTGTTCATCAGTTGTAACAAATGTACCACATTAAGGCAAGGTGTTAACAATGAGGAAATCTGTGCTGGGGTGGGAGCAGAAGAGGGAGAGATGGAATATATAAAAACTTTCCATACTCTGCTCAATTTTCTAGTAACCCTAAAACTGCTCTAAAAATAATGTCCAGTAATTTTGAAAAAAAAAAAACAAAAAAAAAACAGACAAAACAACAACAACAACAGTTAAATCTGTCATTAAAGAAGAATTCAAAAAATTTTGTTAAGTACTCCTCCGTCAAAGAGGTCGAGCTTGAGGGTGGTCTGCCCTTGGTAACTTGCTTCTGAAGAGTAAAGTGAAGATGGGGGAGGTAACTTGACCATGGAGAAACCTGGCAAGTTCCCCTCCCTGGTGACCAAGGTTAACATCACCAGGCACCTTGATGGCAGGTGCCTCTGATACGATGGGATGGGAATGGCACTTTTCCTTGGTAGTGATCCTCCCCAAGTCCCATTAGCCCAGTCTGACCATGGGAAACACAAAACAAACCCAAAGCGAAGCCCCTTCTACAAAATCCCTGGCCGGAGTGCCTCCAAACTCTCAATGTCATCCCAAACAAGAGAAGTCTGAGAAACGGCTACAGACCAGAAAAGGCTAAGGAGACAAGACAGATAACAGTGACATGGTGCCCTGGGCGAGACCCTCAGCTAGGGACCAACTATTGAAATCTGAATAAGCTGGAGTTTTGCTGAAAGGAAGGAGTCAGTGTTGGTCCTCAGAGTGTCACAAAGGCACCGTGCAAGTGTAAGATGCTAACAACAGGGGAAACCGAGTGAGGAGCCCAGTTTCAGTCATTTCTTGATTTCTTTCATGGAACTCTGTACTATTCTTGCAATTTTCCATCTAAACCTATTCTGAAATTTGGTGTCTAACAAAATAATGTGTAAAATACAGTGACACCATCAAATGCTGGCAAAGATGTAGAGAAACTGGATCCCTCATACACTGCTGGATGGAATGTAAAATGGTACAGCCACTTTGGAAGATAGTTTGACAGTTTTTAAAGAAAATTTTATTTACGCTACTACTATATGACCCAGCGACTGCTTTCATGGGCACTTATCACAGTGACCTGAAAACTTACGTTTGCACTAAACCTGCATGAGAGTGTTTGCAGCGGCTTTATTTGTAATAGCCACCAACTGGAAACAACACAGATGTCCTCCATTGTGTGAATGCTTAAAAAACTGTGGTATGTCCATTCCATGGAATATCAGTCAGTAATAAAAAGGAATGAACTATTGTACATGTAACAACCCCTGGATCAATCTCCAAATATTAGGCTGAGTGGGAAAAAAAAGCCAATCCCAATGGGTTACATACTGTATGATTCCATTTATAGTAACATTTTTGAAATGATAAAACATAGAAATTGAGAAAGGATTAGTGGTTGCCATGGATTAACAACAGGTGGCTAAGGAAGGGAAGTGGATGTGGCTATAAAAGAGCAACATGATAAGTTCTTACGATAGTGGGTATATGGTGTCTTTACTGTATCACTGTTAATATCCTGGTTATGATATTGTACTCAGTTAATATTGATAGGTTCTGCAACTTCAAGTGAAATGACGTGTATCAAAACCAGTTTTACATAGGCTAACTGATATAAACAAGAGTTAAGCTCCTAAGGCATCTCTTCAGTATTATAATAAAATGACATTGGACTAAATGACATTATTTGAGGACGTGCTATACTATGATGCGAAACGGTGTTATCACAAGGGGTAACTAGGTAAAAGCTACATAGGATCTTTCTGTATTATTTCTTACAACTATATGTGAATCTACAATTATCTCAGAAAGTTCAACTTCAAAAAACCTGAGAAGTCCCACACCAAGGCACTTTCAAAATCATGCCACAGATTACACAGGTCTCTTAGCCTTAACAGGAATCACAGAGATCTAAATACCTGTAGCTGCTCACGCCCTCTCCCTGCAAACATGGCAACAAAAACATTAGATTGGAAACATCAGGAAACATTCAGAGGAACAAACATCCGACAACAATACAAAGAAACAGGAAGGAAAAGAGGGTAAGAAAGCAATAAGGCAGCGACACCGAGGAACACTTGATCTCAGCCTCTTTGAAGCACCTGCTCTGGAAAACGGGTCACTTTTTCTGGGAGTTGCCATCGCTAAAATGTTCTTAAATCTTGTCTAAACAGACCTTGGAATCCACAGTCCATAAAAATCTACACTTCGCATGTCTTCTGCCACCTGAAGTGGATTCTATTTTTCTGAATCCAGTAACAATGATGAGACGTGTTATGGTATATTGAGCACAGCCAGAGGGGGCAGGCAGTAAGAACCAGGTTTAAGTGCACTTTTTGCCACTTGGTGACTATGTGGCCTTAGGCATGTAACTTAATCTTTATTAATATCAGTTTCATAATCTGTAGAATAGAGCTAATTATGCCCATCTGCTAGGATTTGTGTAAGATTAAATGTGATGATGGATGTGAAGCATCTAGTCCTGTGCCTGGCCCAGAATCAAGTCTCTTATTTAAACAGCTTTTAAATATGGTTGAAGGATACAACTTGATTTTCTTGTTAGCTTCCTAAAGGAAATTGGAAGGCCATCATCCAAGGAAGAATTTTAGAGTGTGCTGAGCTGTGTCAATCAACCTCTTTGGACTCAGTGGATAGCCTCTTAAGCTGTATGAAGAACAAGTCACATTATGTTTAAGAAGTTCTGGCGTGTTTATTAAAAAACCAATTTTATTTCTTTAGAGTCATATCCTGCAGTGATGTGGCATCATTTATTAAATGGGTAGTCAGCATTTTCTCCCTAATCAGACCCAAAGGGAATCATGAATATTTTATAAGATGACACTTAACAATTTATCAAAAAAAAAATCTAGACTGTGGCCCCAATATATTTTGTTTAAAATCACAAGGATGCCTTTCTGACAGATTTCCATACAAACTGGTTTAAATATATATATATATTTTTAAGCTTTGTCTTGAAGATAGCACTATTTAAACATTAAAAAGAATGACTACAATGGATCAAAACACATCAAATATACAAAAACTTATGAGTTCAGAGAACATATTTGCAAGCCATAGACCAAAGAACTTATATTCAGAATATAAAACACCAATAATAAGATAAACAATGTAATAAAAAACTAGCAAAGGGTTTGAACAGATGTATAAATGGTTAATAAATCTAGGCAAGGATTGTCAAAGCTTCATTTATTATCAGGAAGAGATGAGATAAAAATCTCAATGAGCTATCATTTCACATCCACTAGACAGACAAAACCAAGTGTTGATGTGGGACAACTGGAACTTTCATATATTGCTGGGAGAAATGCAAGAGTACAACCACTTTGAAAAACACTTTGGCAGTTTATTATAAAGTTAAATATTCACTAACCACACAACTCAGCAATTATATTTCTATATATCTACCCAAGAGAAATAAAAGCCTGTTTCCACAGAGACTCATATACAGATAGATGTTCATAACAGCTCTATTTGTAATAGCCAAAAACTGAACATACCGCATCAACAGACCAATGGATTAAAAAATTGTGGTATGTTCATAAAATGGAATGCTACTGAGTAATAAAAAGAAACTATTGATAAAAGAAACAACATGGGTGAATCTCAAAACATTAAGATGTGTGAAAGAACCTGGAAACAGAGTATAGTGTAATTCCATTTATATTGAAGTCTAGAATAGGCAAAATAAATTAATTCTGAAAGAAAGATCTGTGATTGCCTGGAGAGGGAAATGGAGGGGTTGGATGACTACAAGGAAGCATGAGAAAATTTTGAGGGTGGGGTGGGAATAGAAATGTTTCATATCTTGATTCTAGTGGTGTTACATAGTAAGTTATAAGTTTGTCAAAATGGGCTCAGGAGAGTTTATATATATTATGATTCAATAAAGTTGGTTTTAAAAAACCTAAGTCAATAATGATTCTTCAAAACAAAGCAACAAATAATCCTTATTAGAATCCTTTGGAAATTGCTAGGGCACCAATTCATTATAATAAAGATTGATTAAGAAAAAGTATTAAGCATTTATATTGCTTTTCCCAAGATATCCAAATAGCTGATGTAAAGTTCTATTTTATAGAAGAATGCAAGTTAATACATGTAGAAGAAGTGGCATTTTGCAATATCTAATGAACTTCTGGCTATCAATGGACAGAGGAAACAATTGAGTGACAGGTGGATGGGAAGTGTCATAATGAATCAAACTTCACATCACTGAGGACAACCAGATATGATGTACCTCCTGATGCAGTGCAATATAAAAACTCAACTCTGTTTGGAATCCTAGCTCTGCAAAGTTACTGCAAATAAAAAAAATAAAGCAAAACTGTACATAGCACCATGAGAAAAAAATCAGACAAGTATAAAGTTATAGAAATTTTAAAAGAAAAGTGATCTAATTTTTTTATTTGTTAAGATATACATGAAGTATTTTTGGAAGAAACTGCATGATATCTGAAGTTCGTTTTAAAATTATCTAGTAAAACAAAATAAAACAATATTAGAAACTTTAAAACAATTTAAAACCAAATGATGGGTACATGGGGATTCTTTATATTGTTCTCTTTACTTTTATGTACATTTAAATATTTAGACAATAAAAAGTGAAGGAAAAAGTGAGGCTTTCAGTGCAAAACTTCAGTTATATGGGAAATCGGGTAATTGTTTGATAATGCCAAACAAAATATGTATCCCCAATTTGTTTCTTTTTTCAGCCTAATTTTATTTTAAGTCAAGGTAATAAATGTACATGGTTTAAAAATCAGAAAGCACTATAAAACTTATAATAATTAACCTCCTCTTCCTTGATTCTTTTCTTTTAGACATTGCTTTCTAATCCTCCAGTTAATGTCTGTGGGTCTTTATCTTGGGCCATTTAATTTTCCAAGAGATAGATCTTCCTCTCTGATCCTCTGCTAAGGTGGGGAAAAGGTGGGAAAGAAGCAGTTTCTTGTTGCCAGGGTGTGGAAAGGGTTATCATATAATCTATTAACAACCCCTTAAGATACGCTGGGTGCCTTCAGCTTCTAGGTTTTCCTGGACAGGTTTTTTTGTCAGCCCCTCTATCATAGTCATCTATGAATCTCTCTGCTCTGCTAAGTCAGTTTCTATTCACACATCACCTTTCCATGGATTTCAGTAATCATTTATTCATTTGACAAGTAATTTATTGAGCACCTGCAATGTCATAAATACTTTTCTAGGTGCTTGGAATGTATCACTGAACAAAACAAGCAGCAGGCATAATATTAGATAACAGAGCAGGAAAAGGTAGCAAGCATCAGAGGAGAACATTGGGTAAAAGAATGGGCTGAATTTAAAGGTGATATCTGAGCAGAGACTGAAGAAGAGAGAGAATTAGTCATGTGCATATATTTAGAGACAACCCCATTTAGTTGATGACTTGTCCGTAAGGACTCCGCTTTTTGTCCTTGTAGTATATGTCTTTTGATTCAGTTCTGTCCTGTTAGTGGGGTTCAGGAAGAGAATGAACATAAATGTTGGTGTGCTCAACCTAACACATTTAATGAAGTGACTCCTACCAATCCCACCATTTACATACTAGTATGTTTCCTGTCTTACTCAAATTGACTAGCACCAGAAGTCAATGATTAATATTTATTGTTACATTAACTTAATAAATTATTACAAGTAAATCATTAACAAGTCATTAGAGTTGGAGGCTTCAGCAACCCTTTATCAGAAATGGACAGATCCGGAAGAGATAAAATAAGCAAGAACATAGCTGAACTCAACAACACCATCAAACAATTGCACATAGTGAACATCTATAGACTGCTTCACTTAACAAAAACTAAGTACACATTCTTCTCAAGCTCACATGGAGCATTCACCAAGATAGGCCACATTGTTGGCTATAAAACACACCTTAAAATTTTTAAAGTACAGAGCTCATAAAATGTCTATTCTCATACCACACTGAAATTACACTAGAAATTGATAACAGAAAGATAGGTGGAAAATTCCCAAATATATGCAGATAAAGCAATACATTTTAAAATAACACATGGGTCAAAGGAAAAAATCTCAAGAGAAAGTTAAAATTTTTTGAAAAGAAATTAAAATAAAAACACAACTTCTCAAGATTTCTGGGATGCAGAGAAAACAGTACTTAGAAGAAAATTTATATCACCAAATGCATATGTTAGAAAAGAAGAAAAATATAACATTAATAATCTAATCTTCTGCCTTAGAAAACTATAAAAATAAGAGAAAATTCAATCCAAAGTGAGCAGAAGAGAAGAAAACAAAAATTAGAGTAGATACCAAGGGTGCTGAAAACAAGGTATCAACAGAGAAAATAATTTTTAAACCAAGTCAGTTCTTTGAAAAAAAAAATCAATAAAATTGATAAACATCTAGCCTGGTTAACTAAGAAAATAGCAAGCGGACTCAAATTACTAATATTAGAAATAAAAAAGGAGACATCACTACAGATCCCATGAACATTAAAGTATAATAAAGAAATATTATGAAAATTTCTGTGCCCACAAATTTGATAACCTAGATAAAATGCACCAATTCCTCAAAAGACACAACCTATCAAAACTCATACTAAGAAGAGAACAATCTGAATAGAATTATATCTATTAAAGAAATTAAATCTATACTTAATAACCTTTTAAAATTAAAAGTATTAGGCCCAGATGAATTCACTGGTGAGTTGCATCAAACATTTAAAAAAGAGCCCTGGTGGAGATATGGCCAACATGGAGGCCTAGATAGACATGCTGCGTCTTCCTCCACAACTAAGAAGAAATACAACTATCTGAAAGCAAGAGACAATCAGAAGTTTCAGAAAACTGAGCTGCATGTAAGTCCAACAAATAAAGATATAGAGAAGAAATACTCATCCAGGCAGGTAAGAGAGGCAGAGAGGAAGCAGTGTGGTGGCAGCAGCAGCAGCAGCAGAGGCAGGCCAGCAGAAAGCGCAGTCACACGTTTTATAAAGTAGGAAGGGACATCTGGGGGATGCTCCCAGCACCAGACCAGACCATGCAGCTATGGTCCCAGCGCCAGGGAGAATAAAGCTTCATTGCTTCTGACTGTGAAAACCAGTGGGGGTTGAGGCAGCGGAAGAAACTGCCAGTCTCTCAGCAGAGTCCACTTGTTTAAAGGGCACCCATGGTACTAGAACATCTGCAGACCCACCCACTCTGGGAACAGCCAGGGCAACAGCTAGAGGTGTGCCAGTCCCATACAGGAAGTGGGATAAGTGCTTGGAAAAAGGGCAAGTGCTGAGCAAATGGCATTGTTCCCTCTCAGACGCCTCCCTCACATACAGCACCACAATGTGTTGAAACGGGTCACCCTGTTCTGACGAATACCTAAGGCTCCACCCCTTACAACATAACAGGTGTGACAGCTCTACCTAAGACACAGGGGCAAACAAACAGCCTGTGAAGATGAGGAGACAGAGAAGTATGGCCCAAAAGAGGGAATGGATCAAGGTTCCAGTGGGAGAACTAAGTGATGAGGAGATAGCCAACCTAACAGATGTAGAGTTCAAAACACTGTTGATAAAGATGCTCACAGGCTTGACAAATATGCTTAAATACAGTAAATGTATAAAGGAAAAAGTGAAGGCTATGCTAAATGAAATGAAGAAAAATCCACACAAAACCATTGGTGAAGGGAAGGAAATTGGGGTTCAAATCAATGATTTGGAACATAAGGAAGGAAAAACAGTCAACCAGTACAGGAGGAAATAAGAATTGAAAAAAAAATGAGGAAAGGCTTAGGAACCTCTGGGACAAGTTTAAACATGCCAGCATCTGAACCATAGGGGTGCCAGAAGGAGAAGAGAAAGAGCAAGAAATTGAAAGCTTATGTGAAAAAGTAATGAAAGAAAACTTCCCTAATTTGGTGAAGGAAATAGACATACAAGTCCAGGAAGTACAGAGACTCCCAAACAAGCTATACCCAAAGAGGACCACACCAAGACACAACATCATTCAAATGCCAAACGTTCAAGATAAAGAGAGAATCTGAAAAGCAGCAAGAGAAAAGCAGAGTTACCTACAAAGGGGTGCCTATAAGACTGTCAGCCGATTTCTCAAAAGAAACTTTGCAGGCAAGAAGGGACTGGCGAGAAGTATTCAAAGTGGTGAAAATCAAGGACCTACAACCAAGATTGCTCTAGCCAGCAGAGCTACCATTTAGAATGGAAGGGCAGATAAAGTGTTTCCCAGACAAGGTAAAGCTAAAGAAATTCATCATCACCAAGCCCTTATTATATGAAATGTTAAAGGGAGTTATTTAAGAAAAAGAAGGTCAAAACTATGAACATTAAAATGACAACAATGGCCTGCGAGCCAAGTGTCGCTGGTTTGATTCACAGTCAGGGCACATAACTAGGTTGCACATCAGGTCCCCAGTTGGGGGTGTGAGTGAGAGGCAACCAAACAGTAATGCCTCTCTCCCTCTCTTTCTCCTTTCCTCTCTCTCTAAAAATAAAATAAATAAACAAACAAATAAATAAATAAATAATTTAAAAAATGACAACAAACTCACAACTATCAACAACAGTATCTAAAAAATAAAAACAAAATCCAACTAAGCAAACCAGAATAGGAACAGAATCATAGGTATGAGGATCATTTGGAGGTTTATCAGCCGGGAGGTGGAAGGGGGAGAAATGGGGAAATGGTGCAGGGATTAAGAAGCAATAATTGGTTGATACAAAATAGACAAGGGGAAGTTAAAATAATATAGGAAAAGGTGAAGCCAAAAAATTTATATGCACAACTCATCAACATGAACTAAGAGGGGAGGGATTGCTGGAGGGAAGGTGGGTACTGGGCTGAGGGGACAAAGGGAAGAGCAATTGGGACTACTGTAACAACATAATTAATAAAATATAGTTAAAAATAACATAAAATAAAAAATAAATAAAGAGCCTTAGCTGGTGTGGCTCTGTGGATTGAGCACTGGCCTGTTAACAGAAAGGTTGCTGGTTTCATTCCCAGTGAGGGTACATGCCTGGGTTGTGGGCCAGGTCCCCAGTTGGGGGCGTGTGGGAGGCAACTGATTGATGTTTCTCTCTTTCTCCCTCCCTTCTCCTCTCTCTAAAAATAAATTAATAAAATATTTAAAAATAAACATTTAAAAAAGAAATTATACCAATTCTCTGTAATCTCTTTCAGAAGATAGAAGCAGAAGGAATATTCCCAAACTCGTTCTATGAGGATAGCATTACCCTAATATCAAATCCAGACAAAGATCTTACAAGAAAAGAAAACTGGAAACCAATAGCACCCGCCCCTCAATAAAGGAAATACTTAGGTATAAATCTAACAAAATATGTATAAGATTTATATGAGGAAAGCTACAAAACTCTGATATAAAATATCAAATAACTAAATAACTAAATAAATGGGGAGACAGCTCGTGTTCATGGAGAGGAAGATTCACTATTGCCAAAATGTCAATTTTTGCCAACTTGAGATTCAATGCAATCTCAATAAAAAATTCAACAAATTATTTTGTGGACACCAACAAATTGATTCTAAAGTTTACATGGAGAGGCAAAAGATCCAGGAATAGCCAATACAATGTTGAAGAATAAAGTTTGAGTATAGAAACTACCCACTATCCAGTTTCAACTCTTGCTATTAAGCTATAGGAATCAAGAAAGCATGGTACTGGCAAAAGAGTAGACAAATTGATCAATGGAACAGAACAAAGAACACAGAAACAGACTCACATAAATAGAGTTAGTGAGTCTTCAACAAAGGAACAAAGGCAACACAATGGAGAAAAGACAGTCTTTTAAACAAATGGTGATGGAAAACTGGACACCCACATGTTAAAAAAAAAAAAAAAAAGAATGGAGGTATAGAACTTATACTCTTCACAAAAATTAACTTGAAATGGACCACAGAGCTAAATGTAAAAAATGGATAAATGTATAAAACTCCTAGAAGATAATGTAGGAGAGAATCAAAATGACAGTAGGTCTAGTGATTACTTTTTAGATACATCACAGGTATGATCCACAAAATAAATAATAGATAAGCTGATTTCATTAAAATCAGAAAGAAAAGTCTGTTCTATGAGACACACTGTCAAAAAAATGAAAAGTCAAGCACAGAATGGAAGAAAATATCTCCAAATGACATATATGATAAAGGACTAATTAAAATGTACAAAAAAGTAAACAAACAAATAAAATATACAAGGAACTCTTAAAATTCAACAATAAGAAAACAAACAAGCAGATTAAAAAATGGACCAAAGACCTTAAGAGACACCTCACCAAAGGGACTCAGATGACAAATAAGTACATGAAAAGATGTCATAATATGTTATTGGAGTAATATTGGAAGATAGCTTGGCATCCTTACAAAATAAAACATACTGTACAATATGATCCAGCAATCACACTATTTGGCACTTACCAGGACTTGAAAACTTATGTTCACACAAAATTCTGTTCACAAATGTTTATAGCCGTTTTATTCCCAATGCCAAAACTCGGAAGGAACCAAGATGTCCTTCCGTAGGTGAATAAATGAATAAACTGTGTTCCATCCTGACACTGGGATATTATTTAGCACTAAGAGGAAATGAGCAATCAAGCCATGAAAAGACAAGAAGGAACCTTAGCCAGTCTGAAAAGGCTACATACTGCATGATTCCAACAATATGACATTCTGGAGAAGGCAGAACTATGGGGACGGTATAAAGATCAGTGGTTTCCAGGGGCGGGGGCAAGGAAAGATGAAAAGTCAAAATACAGAGAGTTTTTAGGGCAATGAAACTATTCTGTATGATACTATAATGGTAGATACATGCCATTTATATATGTCCAAACCCAAAGACTGCAGAACAGCAACAATGAACAACCCTAAGGAAAACTATGAAGTCTGGAGCATCATGACATGTCAATGTAGGTTTATCAACTGTAACAAATGCACCACTCTGGTGAGGGATGTTGATAATGGGGAGGCTGTGCCTGGGTGGGGGTGGTGAGTATACGGGAAATCTGTATCTTCTGCCCAATTTTGCTGTAGGCCTAAAATTGCTAAAAAATAAAAGCCAGTTTTTAAAAACCAACCAGGATGTTGAGGCTCCTCGAATGGAATGCAGACTTTGAAAAATGAGTCTGTGTTGCAAATGCGTATGGCATAACCTCACTGAAGGGGAGTGAGGAGGAAAAGGAGCTGATTTAACTAACTTTGGGAAATGGTGTTTTAACTGGAAACTGGAAGGCTAAAGACAAAAAGAACTGTACAAACAACATTGTATTCTTGCTGGAAAACTTGTTTTCTCACAGAGGTACAGGTTACCAATTCTGAAACAAACGAATAAATAAATTTTGGATAATGGGAGCCAAATTCCTCACTGTCAGAGAAAGAGGTTAGAATTTAACTGGAGAGAAGGCTAGAGCCAGGGTGCTACATTAGAGTTGGAAATATCAGAAAGAATGCATTTATTTTAAGATAATACAGATCTATAGATACAGAAATACATCTAGAATATATGTGTAAACACGGCTTAGCATACATACAGGAGCTGACCTAAGTAACTTTGGGAAATGGTGTGTTAACTGGAGACAGAGACAGAGAAAAGGAAGTAAAAGAAAAGAGAAGGAGAAGGAAAGAGAAGGAAAGATGGGGACACGTGAAAAGGATACAGATGCTAAACTGAAAAAGCTCCCAACAGCCAAAGCTGGAACAATTTGAGAAAATAAACAAACTAATAAATAAATAGATTCTAATCCAAAGAGTAAAATAAATATCCCTGAGTCCATACTGATTATTGAATTATGTTCCCTTAAAATTCGTGTCTACTTGAATGTTACAATGTGACTTATTTGGAAATAGGATATTTGCAGATGTACTTAGTTAAGAAACTTGAGATGAAAGGTGAGCCCTAAGTCTAATGACTGGTGTTTTGATAAGAAGAGAAAAGGACAAAGAGACACACACAGAGAAGAAACTGGTATTATGAAGATGGAGGCAGAGATCAAAGCGATGCCAAGGCACACCCCGTGTTGCCCGCAACGACCGGAAGCTGGGAGAGAGACATGGGACGGTTCTCCCTCAGAGCCTTTGGAAGGCACCAACCCTGGCAACATCTTCATTTCAGACTTCTGCCCTCCTGAATTGTGAAAGAACATATGCCTATTATTTGAAGCTAACCTGGTTTGTGGTCACTTGTTATGGCAGCCTTAATAAACTGATATACTAGTATAAGTAAATCAGTGAATAACTAAAGGGAAGAGAAGGGACAAAGCCCCCTTATAGAATAATTTCAAATAATATGGGTAGATAACCTCTCTCCCAGAAGTGGAGCTTAATTCCTCTCCTCTTGAGTGTGGGCTGGGCTTAGGGACTTGTTTCCCAAGAACAGAATACAGGAAGAGAAAAATAATGACTCTACAGAAAAATAGGAACTCTACAGGAAGACACCTCCTTAATCTAGTGATCAAGGTTAATATCACCCGTAACAAGTCAGGCTGATGGTGCGCATCACCTGATGTGGTGCAGTAAGAAGGACAGTTTACTTCCATTGTCTTCTTTCCCCAAACCCAGCCTCAGTCTCATCATGAGAACACATCCGATGAACCCAGACTGACAGATGTTCTACACAATACCTGACCATCACCCTTTCAAACTGTCAAGGTCATAAAAAAATAAAAAGAAAAGAAAAAGACAGAGAAACTGACATGGATCAAAGGAGACTAAGGAGACATGCTGACTGAATGCAGTGTGGTGTCCTGGGTTGAATCCTGGCACACGGCAAGGACAGTTGTGGGGACAACGATGACACTGAACACATTGTGGGGTCCTGTTAGTAGGGTTGTGCCAATGCCACTGTCTCAGTTTTGTCAAATGGCGTGGTTGAGGAAAATGTTAACATTAGAGGAAGATGGGTGAGATATACGGGAAGTCTCTTTTCTATCTTTGCAACGTTTTGGTAAATCTAAAATTATTCCAAAATAAAAGGGTTTTAAAAAAATACAACCGTGAGTAAAAGATCTAGAAGCCAGTCAGCACTTTTTCTACCTCCACTTTCCACCTGCGGTTTTACTTCCTCTCTGAGATGGAAGAGAATCTTTACTCAATTTCTGTTTGCCCCTCCTCCTCCCCCAACCTCTTTCCCAAACTAATAAATAAATTCAAAAAATAAGAAAGTAAATGAAATGAATGAATGAGTGAATAAACATGAACAAACAAATAAACAAATAGATAACTTACAGTAGGATGAGGGCATCCAGCAGTTGGGTGGAAACAATTAGAAAGTGTAAATATTTAGCATTCACAGCTTGCCCCCCATAATGGCAACAGTCATACCAGCACAGTGTTTTAAAAAGAAAGTTCAATATTTATTCTGGCTTCCTGGTCATCACCCACCAGGGCTCCTTGCACAGCTGGCTTTTGAATGGAGCCAAGGTTTCCTCTATCGTCCTTCTGACTTCCCACTCCACATGTGTTATAGGTAAACAATCCACTGGCCTCCACTCCATCTGATTGGCACTCAAGGAAGAAAAGCATGGTCTGAGGACAGGGAGCACATCTAATCCACGCTTGGCTATCCGCAGGAGGTTGTTGTGCGGACCGATGCGCTAGATAAGGAAAGTGAGTACTCTTTGTGAACCTGAAAACACCACAGAATTGTAAGGTGCTATTGTCACTGTTATTCACCCTGTGCCTTGGTTCTCTCGAGACTGTAATGCTCTCCTCATACTTGCCCAGCATGCTTCCAGATGAACTTCACAGACACCGAATACACAGCAAGTTGGCCTGATTTGATTTCTCAGCCCCTGCAGCCCTGGACTCTGTGGCTTGAGCCACATGATACTTATGACTTTGGGCTCAGCCCTATATTCACTCATTCACTTATAAAAATTAATTCAATTGCATGGCAGCTCTGTGCTAGGTATAGGAACAGAGATAAATAAGACAAAATCCCTAACTTGGAAGAGTACATACTAGTCTTGGCTACTCACTTTGCTTTAGTTTGGATCCCATCTGAGTATCCTAGTTTAGCTTTTTGTCTCTTCTCCAACATGAGGCTTGGCTCTCTCTCCCTGGCTTGGTCCATCCACACTACCCGGCAGGTGATCTGATCTGATTCTCCTGTTGGGCTTCGGAATCCATACTCTCGAGCCCTCCTGAGCATGGCAACAGGGAAGGGGAGGAGACGTGGTATGGTGTTCCATGCCCCTTGCTAATTCTTAGCCTCGGAGATTCGGGAGCACAGCGGTGCAGGCTATCCACCCTCCTGCCTGGACATCAAGTTTCTAGGGTTGCTTGCTGCCTTTCTTCCTAACTCGTTGGTGTATTCTGTCCACCTGTCCAGACATTCTACTATTTTCACAGGTACTTTCTCTGACTTCCTGCCTGGACCCCAGCAGACTTTTGTATGCATCCCTGAGCACTAATTTGCCCTTCAGATGGAACCTCCAAGCAGCAATGCTGGTACCTTGCCTCCATCTCATCTTGCTCCCACTAAGGTGTGGGAATCTACTTCCAGATCACAGTTCTTCCATGGCTTCCGAGAGGATCCAGCTGAAAATGGCTATATAACATGCCACATTGGCAAGAGGAAGGCCCTGTCCCAACTGGGAGAAGCAACACTGCTCAGCACCTTTAGGAGTTTCATCTTTTCCAAGAACTATGACAAGAGACACATTCTTGCTCGTGTCTGAACCAGTTCTCTGTGTCCTACTAAGCAATCAAAGCCTTGATTTAAAGCCAAAATGTCTGATTTTTGGCATTAACATCTGTATCTCCTTTAAAATTTTCTTTTCTTTTTTTTTAAGTAGGGGTAACCTAACTGAGAACAGTTCTGCTGGTCTGGAGCTTGGCAGAGATGAGGGGCATCAGCTGGCAGCAGAATTATACATAACATGGCTTTCCCTCTGGTGTGCAGCAGCTCAGTCCTGGGTGTGCAGATGTCAATCCCTTCAGCCCTCAGGGCAGGTCACCTCTCTAAGACAGCAGATAGCAAGTAGCTCCATGAACTTTAGCGAACATTATCACTTTTCTTATGTGTTCCATGATGTAAAGAAGGCTGAGAGGCTCTCTTATAGGATTGGACATCAACTGCTACCTTCTTCATTGCTATGGCTGAAGCAATGCCTCAGAATTCTGGGGTATGGCTGGTGGGAAGAAAGGAGGACAGGCTAACCCAGCTGGGGAGAGGTCCGGGAGTCGCATGTAGTAAAGACAGTCCCTCATTTAGTGTTCTCAGAGATGCTGAAGTCAAGAGAACGTGGAACCAAGTGGACCATAAGACCAAGAGTCCAGATCTCTCACTGAATCATGGGTACTGGGATGGAAGCTGGGGCTGAGTTTTTAACCAAGATGTGAAGATCCATAAAGTGAGGGCAGCGAGGAAAGATGAATGGAGACTGAAAAATGTTGCTCTCCTTCTCAGACTTCACGTAGCACCAGGGAGAACTGGATATATCTCAAGGGTGGTACAGGCTGGAGGTGGTGGAGTTGCTGGTCAGAGAATCCCATCACTGCCAAGCCCGATACTAATATTGCCTGGAACTGGAAGTGTCCTTTCCCTCCCCTCCATCTCTTCACATCCTACTCATCATCTGTGGTCCAGCTCAAGACTGACCTCCCTGTGTAACTTGACCCTTCCTCTGAACTTCTAAAACCATTTTGATGGCCACCATGCACTGTGGTATGTAATTACTGATGTACTGCATCATAAAGGTTCGCATGCTGCCTCACTCCTGTTTCTGTCCTGGAAACAAGGCACATTGCCTAGGTCCTTTCATGACCTTCCTTGTATCCAGCATTCTGCAGGGCTTAGCTAAGTCTTCATGAAATGAAGACAGTAATTAGTTATACTGACATTTTCAATGGCCCAGATGGTTTACCAAACCTGGGTGTTGCCTACCTGGCTCCATGCAAATAAAGAAATGTCTGTGGGTGGGAAGATTTATCTAACATGTGTCAACTGGTAGAGGCCAAACTTACTACCAGTAGGACAGACACACCATGGGGCTTTTCATAATTAGCAAGTCTTGCTGGATTAGTAGTTCTCAACCTTGAATTCTGTTGAAATCATCTGGGAGCTTTCAAATGCTCCATTCTAATACAATTGATCTGAAACAGGGTCTGAACACAGGTGTCATTCAAAAGTTCTTCATATTCTAGCGCCCAATCCCATTGGATCAAGTTGTAAATGTCTACCCTTTTTATATAATTTGATTTATTTATCAAGTATTTAGGCAGCTCATTATGTGCCAGACAGAAACAAAGAGAAACATGATGTTCATCCTGAAGAAACCCACTGTTCAGTGAGAGACTCATTTATGGAAATAAATGAAAGTACAAATAAACCTTGCAATCTAAACTTCGGAACTTAAGTGATTTAGATAAGCTTTTGGATAATAACTTGCTATCTGGGTTCTCACTACTTGCTACCTCAAATCCAGAAACCAAATAGATTAAGATAATGTGGGACTCCTCTCTATGCAAATTTACCATCCAACCTCTAGCTATAGCTCAAGAACCAAACAGACTGGGATAACACAAGATTGTGTAAGTGCTGTGAAGGAGAATAAGCTGAGAATGAACAGGAAGAAATAGCCATCTAGAGAGGTAAGTCCCCAGCCTTGGGATCTTACAGCTTGCAACAGTCAACCTAGGTAAAAAGGAAGCTTTCTAGGGCAAATGTGTGGTCATACACCAGTGCTCCATCTCTGCTAGAGGTGTCTTCTTTTCCGTTTGAGACTTCTGTATCTCCAGTAGTGGTTCAAAGAGAAGATTGAGAATCTCCCTCGTCTGGTTCAAGTTGAGGCGAGCATGTGACCTGTAAGTAGAAGAATGCATGTGGGCTGTTTTTTCTGATCAGAAAACCCGGGGGTGTTTGGGAGGAGAAATAGGTATGGAGGAGAGGGCAACAAAGGGATGGTGCTTAGCACTGTCCAGAAGACCAAAGTGAAAGCTCGAATCAAAAAGTCCACACTAGGCCCTCATGACTCCAGAAGTATGCTCCCCGGTGCCACATGCTACACTCTCAATCTATTGCCATGCCTCCTTCCTGGGGCACTTGGATGGTCTCTACAACTGTTCATCTATACACTATCCCCCAGTCATACCCTTGACTTTCATATACCTTTAGATATGATACTGATGAGCTGAACTAGTACATTACTCACTCACTTCATGGTCTTATGATAATCACGATGTAGGAGGAGTCTTCAAAAGTCATTTCTTTGTGACCCACCTTTATATAATTTCCAAAACTGATCAATGGCAAGGCTAACCCTTCTTAGGATCCCAGGTGCAGAGATTCCCTAGTCTCTACCAGGGGCTGATATCTCATCCCATCACCTTCTCTGATACTGCCACTGGAGCTTGGCCCTCAGTTCTGGACTTTCAATATGCCTGCATTTTCTGTGGCAATGGACCATTCTCTCCATACCTGCCCTTGTCTTCTCTTTTCTCTGGCCACCCCTTTGCTGCAAATTTAAGAATGCTCTGAGTTATGTCGCTCAAAATTATTTCCCAGGTCCTTCATCTGTTGGCCCACAGAGAAGGATCGATAAGAGAGTTCAAGAAAGCCGAAAGCCAGGAGCATTCCCCAGGCTGGACTGAGGAAAGGTTGAAGAAGACCAGGCACAAACCCTTCAGCTCCTTGTCAGCAGCCTTTGATCTGCATGGCAGCTAACACAAAAGTAGAATTTGGCCCTCCAACTGTACAGGACGAGACTTGACAAGGAAATCAGTTTCTCTGACAATTTCAAAAGCCCCGACACTTTCGTCACTTGGCACTTGGCCATGGAGAATGGTGCTGTGGACACATACGCACCCCACCAGAGAAGCCATTTTCCCAAGAAGGACTGAGAGTTCAAGTGCAGGCAAGTCCACGAGGCATGAAGGACGAGCTTTTCCCCGCCCTCCACTGAGGGCAGGTGTTGCAGAAACCAGGAGGAGGATTTTGATTGGATAGCTGAAGGAATTTCCTACCTGTCTGGGTTGTATGGAACTAGGAAAGATTGCCAGGGAATCTGAGGAAACTGTTTCTTTAAGTCTAAAGAATAAGCATACTTGCTGCTAGTCTTGTCAAGTTTAAGCAGAAGATGCTGTAGCTGGCCTTTGGAGGATTGTTCCACATTTGCAAGGCTACACAGGATTCTGATGTGCATTTTCAGCTTGCCCAGCTCGTTGTGAGATAAGCAAACCAAAATACATTGTGATAGCCTTTGGTTATACTTCCATTTTACCATTTGGCTCCCTGAGTGTTCTTGTCAGTTGACTTAACCTCTCTAGGCTGCTTTGTTTGGGATTAAGAACAGATAGCTAAGGTGCTGGGCTCACGGCTGGTTCAGGGCCTGCGCTCAGCAGTGAGACTAGATGACATCTTGAGCGCTCCTGATTAAAATGTCAACTAGAGTGCAACTCCCTTTCAGGGAAGCCGAGGAGGACTCCTGTCAGAGTGAGAAGTGGATTAAATGACTCCAGAGCTCCCCAGAGTCTATGACACTTTTCTATGGAGAAGGGCTCAGAGGATCATTAAGTCTAAGAGAATTCTGGAAGCCAGGCTTGACAGGAAGCACTAATTATTCTCCCAAAGAAGAATGAACCTCAAACTGAGTATGCTAGGAAGATACAGTGAGAAAATAAGACACATCCCTCTCTCTTAGGATGGCCCTGGCTGGTATTCGAACAGCATGCACGTATGTATCTATTAAGACTCAAACTGTTAGTGTGGGGAGCTGGTAGACACCATGTCAGAGTGGCCCACACAGTGAATAAAGAGCAAGAGTCAATGAGGGGAGAAGTGAGTCCTGAACACCAGCTGGCACTGAATATGTAGCAAGGGTGTTACAGGCCAATACAGAGTCACCCTAAGTGGCTCAGAGGACCAACTCTTGCAGGTCAGATTTCCCAGAAAGCAGATTCTGAAGTGATTACTGTGGAAGAAATTTATTGGGAAGTGCTCTTGGTACCAACGCCTACAGGGTGAGGGAAGGAAGCAGAAGGGCTGAGTGGGAACTTGGGCTGCAATGGAGTAGCAAGGCCTCAGCCAGCCCTTGTATCACAACTCACCCCATAGACTTGTCCCAGATCGAGTCATGGGCCAAGTGTGTAAGTCCTTGCATGCCCAGTCATTGGTACAGGCTGCCTCTGGGAAGGCGGCATGTCCATGGACAAGGTGCTCTCTCTTCAGCAAGGGAGATTCCAGGCAGGGCTAACGGCTCAGTGTTGTGAGCCAGAGGCACTCCCAGCAGGTGAGGGGAATAAATTCTTCTGTCCAGAAGGGAGATCTGGGCAGTGCCACATAGCATCAGCAACACCTACCGATCTGCACTCCAGAGCTCAGCTGGATCCTACTCTCAGGGCTGGCCTTGGGGAAACTGGTAAAGTTGCAGAATTTTCCCAGGGGGCCCTCACATTCCTTCCCTGCGTCCCTTACATGCCCTCTCTTTTGAGCATCCTGGAGCTTCAGTACCTCAGAATGAATCTGTACTAAGGATTCAGAACTCACTACATACCATCTCCTATTTTAAGGGTGGTCCTCAGGGGAACCATGTATAATTCAAAAGAAAGGAATGTCAGTGGTGCAGTTTCCCTATCAGTGTTACAAGCGGGTCTTTGCCCAGGCCTATTAAAATCCAGTTCGTTAAAGAGAAATCAAAACCAGAATCCTTCCCCTCAAGGGAATGCATTTTGAGGGGATTTTGTTTCCCCAGAAGACATGTTCCCTGATCTGTGAGTGAGTCCAAAGTTGGTAAAAGTTTCCCCTCCTGGGTCAATTCCCAAAAAGGGTAATGAAACACTTTAGATGTCTGGCACACATGAAGATTTGGCCACCTGAGGGTGTGCACTGGTGCTTCTAACCCCTTTTTAACACCACAGAAATAATCATTCTCTACAGCAGCAGCAGCATCTGTCTACACCATGACCACCACAACCACAGCACTATCACCAATGTGACAGCATACCACAATGACAGCATTACCACCATACCCACATCATGACCACCACAACCACAGCATTACCACCATGCCCATAGCATTTCCACCACAATGACAGCATTACCACTATATCCACACCACGACCACCACAACTGTAGGATTACCACCACAACCGCAGGATTACCACCATACCCATAGCACTACCACCACAACCGCAGCATTACCACCATACCCACAGCATGACCACCACAACCACAGCATTACTACCAAAACCACAGCATTACAACACAACCAGACCATGACCACCACAACCACAACACTGTAACCACAGCATTAGCCAAGAGAAGGCTTTCCTAATTAAAGCAACTATCTTTCCAAACAATCAGTGCAATCAGAATGAAATGAAGCCAGACCACTTCTTTTAAGGTTTTGAATTATAGCTGATCTCAAGATTCACATGCTGGGGGTGAGGGGGGATCCATCAATCCATACAAGTGAAAGGTCAATAGGAATGAAAGAGAGAGAGTTGTTCTACGCTGGTGAGAACAACCAAGAGAGATCATGGTGGTTCAAAAATGACCAGAGGAATGGTGACCACTTCCTTTAAAGGAGTCTAAAAGAATATGGACAATTCTCATCTTCCTGGCAGGGCAGGGGGAGGGGGTACAGCTGGGGAGGCATATTAATCAATTTGGAAGTTAACAAGCATCACCACTTTGACCAGGTCCCTTGTGATTGGGTCTATGCAGAACTTGACAAGAAGGGAAATACAAAGGTAAATATTGGGTTGGCCAAAAAGTTTGTTTAGTTTTTTTCCATAAAATAAAAGACACATTTGCATTATCACCAGTAACTTTATTGATTTGGATATTTTGAGTATGTTGGCTATCTCCCGTGTGGTATAACATCGTGGTTCTCAATTAATGTCTAGATTTGATCACTATCAACTTCAACTGGTCTACCCAACTGTAGAGCATCATCCAGTGAGAAATGTCCAGCATGTAACTTCACAAATCACTTTTGACACGTTCAGTCAGTCACAGCACCTTCTCCATACACTGCACAAATCTTTTTTGCATTTCAGTTGCGTTTTTACCTTTTTTGAAATAATAAAGTATAATAAGCCAAAAACGTTGCTTATTTGCTTCCATCTTCAATATTAAAATAGCTACATAAAAAGTCACCAATTTTGATTTTTTTTAATGCACACTGATGTGACATCTGTCAGAATATGATCTAACAATAATGTTAAAACAATAACATTAATAATGTCAAAAAAACTAAGTGCTACTAGAGCCATTTTAAAGGAAAAAACCAAATGAACTTTTTGGCCAACCCAACGAGATACAGGTCGATTTCAGGGACCACACAGTCTATTTCAAACTATATTTCAGGCATGCACACTAAAATGACAGCTAATAAGGCAAAAAAGTCAATGACAATATTAAAAAGTGTCAGAAGCTCCAAGAAGCCATGCTGTTTTGGAGGATGCAGAACCCCAAGGTGTGGGGAGACTTCCAGCAGAGGAAAACAGCATAACATAGGCAAGAAACAGACCCGGCCTGTTCTGGAGTCAGTGAGTATAAAGTAGTATACAAATGGTCCAGCCACTGTTTGAGAAACCTAAATGCTCACAACTACCAAAGTTGGTTTTATTATTATCTCTATTGTCCAAATGGGAAAAACTGAAGCACAGAAGCATAGAAGATTTAATTAACTTGTCCAAGTTTGCACAGGTAAGATGTGGCAAAGCTGAAATTCAAATGCAGGCAGTTTTACTCTAGACCAGTGCTAACTGATATATAATGTGAGCTACAAATGTTAACCATGTGTGTAATTTTAAATGTTTTAGTAGCCACATTAAAAATAAAAAGTGGTGCTCTGGCTGGTGTGGCTCAGTGGATTGAGTGCCGGCCTGTGAACCGAAGAGTCGCTGATATGATGACCAGTCAGTCAGGGGAGATGCCTGGGTTTGGGGTCAGGTCCCCAGTTGGGGGCTATGCAAGAGGAAACCACACAGTGATGTTTTTCTCCCTCTCTTTTTCCCTCTCTTCCCCTCTCTCTAAAAAATGGATTAAAAAAAAAGAAAGAAAGAAAAAGACTAAACAGGTCAACCGGGTGAACGGGTGGAGGGTGTGTGCGTGTGTGTGTGTGAGGTGAGGTTCTGAGGGCAGGTAAGGGAGTATTTACTAGAGACCCCTTTGACCTAACATAACAAAGCAGTGCCTTATACATGAGGCAAGACTACGCCCCTTCTGTGTGATCTACTCCTTGGCACAAAGAAATGACTTGTGGTTTATGAGAAGTAGCTGGTAGGATAGAGGAAAGCCTTGATGTTGGAACCCAGCAGACTAGGGCTTGGGCCCCGCCTGCACCTCATACCAGTTGTGTTATCTTGGGCAAGTTATTAAATCTCTTTAAGCCTCAGATTCTATATCTACAGCTATAAAATGGGAATAATCATGCCAACGCCACAGTGCTATTGTGAGGATTAAACCAAATAATAGATTAAAGCTCTTAGTGCCATGCTTGACGTGTTGTAAATGCTCAAGAAATGTGAGCAATTACTATTATCAGGAGCCCCAAGTTACACAAAGTTCCAAGGTGCTCAGCGACCCACCCAGTCCCTGCATACTACCTTTCAAATATGGCCCCTTTCCACTGTACCAGGCAGAGGCCAAGTCAGACTAAGGAGTGAACTAGTATAATCCTCATGGTTACTTAGGAGGGGTGTGGTGGGAAGACACAAGGGCTCTCTTAGGAGCCTGTCAGCTTGAGAAAATAATCCAAGAGATGAAATGGAAAGGAAGGATGAGTAATGATATCTGAATAGGCATTGTTGTTCAATCAAGAAAAGGTGTTTAAGATCCTTGAACATTGAAGCTGAAAGAAGACTTAGTAATTACTTTGGGTAAATCATCCCTCCTCATTTTACAAGTGAAGGAACTAAAATCCAATGAGATGAAGAAATTGCCAGGGCCAAGTAGCTAGTTAGGAGCAGAGGCAGAGACGGAAGCCAGGAATCTCAATTCCTTGTCTAGCGGTCTACACTTAATGAATCTTACCTGTGACTGTCTTGTTCTCATACCAGCCTTGGCTTTGTGTCATAATTACCTGAAGAGTTTTTAAGATCTGCAGCTGTTGGGTTCCTCCATGGGAGATTCATAGAGATGTGCCGCTTGACACTGACCATCGCTGACCCCTCCCTATTGCCAAACTCTCCACCTTTGCCTCCAAATTCCATTTCTTTACATATCTCTTCTGTGAGGCTTTTTCAGTTAACTAGATAATAACAATAGCCATATTTAATAGTGGCAATTGCTAACATTGTGAGGGCTCACAACATGCCAGCCACTGTACTGAGCACCTTCATGAATCATCTTATTTAATCCTCACAAGAATGATTTCATTTTTAAAAAGCCTTATTATATCAAAGGGAAAACCAAGACTTAAGTCAAAGGTAAAAGAATTTGTCCAAAGTCAAACTGTTGTAAGTGATGGAGCTACAATTTGAACCGATCACTAGGTCTGACTCTAATACTACATAATCACATAAATGGGAATTTATTGAGATTTGCTTTACACTTCAATTTTTTTCTTGCATAAATGATTTTGTTCTTTCTGGGAGTCTGTGCTCTTTGTCTAAGCCAGAGGCAGCTCAGCGAGTCTGTGGGCTAACAGGGGATGGGCAGAGGGTCACCAGGCCACAGGGGCTTCTATAGGTATCCTGGGAACAGCTCTGGAAACTCAATTTTCTGCGTACTATGCATTTTTGAAACAGAAAATTCATAAAAACAGAGTTTATATAATCATAGGGTTGGAATGAACAATAGAGATCTAGTTTTACTCCTATTTGATAGATACAGAAACTGAGGTCTTTGAAAACTAGAAAAATCTATTCAAGGTCACGTAATAGTTGATGGCAGGAAGCATATCAAAGTGTAGGAAATAAATGTAAGAATTGTCACCATGGATATCTACCTAATACGGATCATAATTTTATACAACCTAACTAATTTAGTTCACAGAATGAAGTAGGTATTTTACCTGCTTTTCATAGATGAGGAGACTGAGGTACTGACAAGTGAAATCGCTTGTCATGGCTCACACAGCTAGAAAGCGATACGGCCAGTTTTTGAACTCAGATATATCGGAACACCAGATCTCCTGTCTTCTGGTCCAATACATAATATTTCTAGGACTTATTGAGAAGTTATTTTGTGATAGGTACTTTATATATTTTACAACCACTCCAGAAATTCTCTGGAGCAAATAACATATATCCAGTTTTTGAAACAAAGCCACTTAGAGAAGGTAGTAACTTTCCCAAGTTTGCTTAGCAAGTCAGTGGTGGAGCTGAAATTCAAACACTGGTCTTTTTGCCTCAAGGTTCTTAAACTCTTCACTATAACACACTATGCTGGGTGCTTTGAATCCTAAGAGAGAGCAAGGCTTAGGACCACTGCGAGATCCCACAAACACACCTCATTTGCTTTGGCTCGTGAAAACGACCAGAGGAGCATGGCCCTGTCCATCACTCCAAGCCTCTTCCTAACAGCTGGCACTTCCTCCAAATGTAGACCTCAGTACTGACACTTCCCAGTGGAGTACACATCCCCTTGCGTCTCTTAAGTTTGAAAACAGACAATAGGAGGTCTCATTTTCCAAGAACAACCTCCTCGGGGCTGAGAGCCAGCTGGAGATATGTCAGTTCCAATTAGGTAATTTTGAGGGGTAAGTTAAAAGCCCATAAAAAATGAGCAGTCACAGCAATATTTTACATGCGATTTTCATAAAGGATCGCGAGAATCATCATTAGGAACATTGTTTCTCCCTTTCTCTGGTGTCTTTAATATGTTGAGCTCTAACTACTTGTGCAAAATAAACTCATGAAGTCCTCCAACATCCAAAAACGTTCAAGGGAAGGAGATAGTCATTGAAGAGAAGGAAGTATGCTTAAGGGCAAAGGAAAACTTAGGGAAAATAATCTAGATCCAGTCCCAAAGCAAGGATGGTTAGATCAACCCTAACTCTACCACATAAGTCACCCAAAGGCAAGAAGCCATATTCTTTCTGTGGCTGGCCGAACAATTTCATTTCCCTCTATTAGAAAAAAAATATATTAAAAGAAGCAGTCATAAAAATAAAAACCAGAAAACCAGAGAAAGGAAATAAGAAAATTTCCATCTCTACCTAAAAAAATAAATCAGCCCAGCCTTTTTGTCCCAGTTATCGTTCTGAAAATTTTCTTTTGTATCTTTCTACATGTGATTTTTTTGCAGGGGGTCATTAATCTCTCAGTATATATAGGTAGTTTGAGTCAACTTTCTCCTTTTTACCATTTAATTCAGGTTCTTCTTTCTTTGGAGTATTTTTGTCTGCTCCCTCCAACTGTCTCATTCCATCTCTTCTCTATCTTTTCATTGGAGTAGTTTCTTCAAGCTCTAAGAAAATTCACCCCCTTGTTTTTTCTTCACTCTTTCCCTTTCAGCTGCTTTCCTGAATTGCTATTGCACCAATTCTGCTTTACTGACCACAATTGGTGCAGCTGGGATGGAGAAGGAGCAACTGAAAAGGAAATGCTAATCAGACCTTTTTAAAGAGTATAGTAAACATACACACACTCACACACAAATAAGAAAGGGCTCTGATTGAAGGGGAAAAATTACTTTTCTCAATATTCCACACTACAAGGATGATTGAGTTTCTGAAATTCCCCCCAAAATATGCTTCTTCCAGTGGTCCGAGAAGGCCATGGAAGAGCACAGGACTAGTCTTCTCTGCATGGCCCTCTTTAATTGAGCTGTTTCAGACTGAGTTCAAACACTTCGAGGCAAAAAGCACACAGAGACTTAAGACACACTTACCAGGTCAACGTCTGGTAGAGATGGCCTCTGAACATAGAAACGGGTGTGAGGGCCCTGGCTGGTGTGGTTCAGTGGGTTGGGCATCATCCCGCAAACCGAAAGGTCTCTAGTTTGATTCCGGTCAGTGCATAATGCCTGGGTTGTGGGTCAGGTCCCCAGTTGGGGTTGTATAAGAGGCAACCAACCAATGTTTCTCTCCCTCTCTTTCTCCCTCTTTTTCCCTCTCACTAAAAAACAAAGAGAAAGAAAGACAGAAAAGAAAAAAGAAAGAAAGAAAGAAATAGGTGTGAGGATGAGCTCCTAGATGTAGGAATGGGTCAATGAGTTTCTTGTATTTCAGTTAGAGCAAGGGCAGCACAGAGAAGAGGTCAGTCCTGCACCCTGAGACCAGGCGGAGGCCAGAGGCAACCATATCTTGTACAGGGTTTTTTGGTTGCTGTTGGTTTTTGTTTTGTTTTATTTTGTCTTTTAGCTTGGGAGATAGGAAGAATGGTTGGCAAGGCCTCCACCGATACCCCAATCCCGTGTGGCCTAACAATCTTTTGTGAATGGTCTGCAACACCGAGCTAGGAAACATAGCCAAGGAGGGAGGAAAACTGAAGGAGAATGTGAGCAAAGTGGAGGAAGGTTGTTGAAGAAAGAGCCCGAGACTTGCAAACAAGACCCCATCGTTCTCATAGGGCAGGACACATCATTCTCACTCTGGGCTGCGATGTCCCCATCTGTAAACTCACATCTAACTTGATTAATCTCAAAGTGACTTTCCAGCTCCGATATTCATATTACTGAATAATAGGAATAAAATAATTTCCCTCTGTCATTCTGTTAAGGGATGATAGAAACTAGTCATGAGGTACGCCATAATTTATTTTGGTCACTGTTTCCAACGGAGCCAAAAAGAATGATTTCTGAGAAAGAGGAAAAGTCCTGTTCATTTAAAATCTGACTCAACACCAAAGACCAAGCTTACTCTTCTACAGAGCCCTGAGCGAGGCCCCTTTAAGGCTGGGTGTGTGTGCAAGAAACAGGCACATTCACATGTGAGCCCTGCTCTCTCTCTCAACATCTGACAGGGCAAGAGATGAAGATGGGGGCCAGGCAGGGGGAGAGGAGACACGGAGATGGGAATTTTCTGATGATCTTTTTTAGTTAATAGGCACAAGTTGTTAGCTTGATCTGAGAAGGCCTCTTTCTGCATGTGCCAATTCCACCCCCTGCTTTTTGTAATGGGTTTAGTTCCCACAGCTAATGTACTGCGTAATGAGGCTGGAGGGAAGCAGAATGCTCTGGAGGAATGATATGGAGCTTCCCGGGCCCTGACAAAGGGCAGAGAGAGCCTGGCTAGCAGGTCGCAATGACGGGGTCCAGGCTCATTTCAGCCCCAGCACGTCAAAGTCTCCTTCTGCCAGGGCTTGTGCTCAGCAGAGTCAGAGTCCAGGCCCTGGAGTATACCCCCAACGGGTCCGGGTACCAGGCAAACCCCTTTCAGGCCAAGCTCGCTTCTTTTTCCAAGCCCTGATCCAACCTTCCTTCCCCTTCCTCCTGGTCTTCCATCTACACTTTTCCTACATGACCCACTCCCCATAGGGCAAGAAAGCTCCCTTGCCCCATTCTGTCACATTTGCCAGGCTGCAGGTAAGGATAGAAGAGCCACACTTTGTGCTAGCAAATGCCCAGTGTGCAAAGTAGCCATATGGAATGTGACCCTAATCCTCTTGGTCACTTTTGATTGCTCACACCTGTGTCCCATAGCACTTTGATCTAGTGGAATGTCACATGATATCAGAACCCTGTGTGCATCCTTTACTCCCACTTCCCCTGGGCTCCTGGACTGCTCCTTGTTCATCTTTTCACTCCCTGTGGTCCCTAGTTATAGTACACGACACACACAGGAGCTCATTCCATGTGTACTGAGTAAAATTATTTGAATGATAGGGAAATGGGTTCCAAATATCATGACCTTGGGAAAAACCTGGTGATTATTATAGATTATTCCCTGAAGCCATCAACCCAATGGGGCTCTAGAGTTCCCCAAAGGGCAAGGGAGGAGACAAGTAAAGATAAGATGTCAAAACCAGGGGGAAAAATATTTGGTCTTTGGACAAATTCAATGTTCACTTGTCCATAAAAAAAAAAAAAAAAAACCCATTTCTTAATCGAATGCTCAACAGAAATACTATCACAAGAATAACATACAAAAATGATGCGTATTTACTAAAGGGACTTAATATAGAGGAATTATATCCAGAGACCACTAGTTTCATTACTTATGATGGGTCAATGACTATCCCACCCTGCTATGAGACGGCAAGTTGGATCATAATGAACAAACCTGTCTTTATAACAAGGATGCAGATGCATTCCTTACACCTGCTCAGCCAGAATCAGCCATCTCAGATCTTTCTAAGCATGAGTGACAACTTCAGGCCTGTGCAGCCACTCAACAACCGCTGTATTCGCACCAACATCAACTTCAGTTTACCGGGGAAGGACTGTCCAAACAACCGGGCCCAGAAGCTTCAGTATAGAGTAAATGAATGGCTCCTGAAGTAGGGAATGAAGCCAAGAAGAATTCCGTCTTGGTGAAATGCTACAACTGTGAATTGACATAACCTAGAATGTTCCCTTCTTTCTTCTCTCTCCTTTCCTTTCTCAAGCCTCATTCACTCTTTGGATTGGCCCCTTCTTCGTGAAAAGTGTCTGCAAAACCATGGCAGAGGATATACGCATATATACACACATGCACTTGCACACACACATGCAAACAGATCTACATACATACACACTCACACAGCCTCCAAGATGGGAAGTCAAGTTTTCAGAAATTAAAAGCCCATTCACAAGAGGTCTTAGAAGAAAACAACCAGTTAACCTGATTACAATTTTGATACTGTTTTCCTGAACTGATATACCCAATGAGACTTTTCAGCCTTTGTACATACAAAAATCCTTCCAGAAGAGAGAAGAGAAAACACAGCTTTGACAGCATCAAGCAGACTCTGTTCTTTGCATCAAGGAATCTCGGCTGGTGTCCTAGGAGCCTTTGAGGGTGCTAGTGGCAGGTGAACCAGGACAAAGTTGGCCAAGGACACCAATTTCTAGATCATCATTCTTCTGTTTACTCAACAATTTAAGAAGAAAAAAAAGGATAGACATTGAAGAGATACACATTGTATATATATCACCGCAGACTATAAAGAAATTGAATTATTTCCCCTTTGTCACATATCTCTAGTAGGATTTGCCAAGATCAGAACTGATCCATTGCTGTTTCTTGTTTTCTAAAGGTCATACATTGTGTTTGGTTATTGTTAACAGCTCAATAAATGTGTTTAATGGGTTAATTTAAAAAAAAAAATCTCAAGACTGCACAGCTGGAAAAGTTCAGAAAGAGACAATGTAAATGATCAGGAGGAGGTTGGTGGGAGAAGGCTCCGGGTATGACTGCACTCTCAATGTACACTTTAGAGTTTACAAAGTGTGTATAAGATTGACTCCATCCTCCTAACATGTTTAACAGTGCCCTATAAAATGCAGGAATGTTGTCTGGCACTTTCAGATGAGAAACCTGAGTTCCTGGAGATTAGGTCACAGGGTTGCATAGCTAGTAATTGTTAGAAACAGTGCCCCCAGCCCAGGGCTCTTCTCGCTATGCCACGGATCTATTAGACTTCATCAGTATTAGAAGGAAGGCTGCAAATTAAGACAAGTAAAGTTTGGAATGCCACATAGGACCAGAACCAGTGAAAGGGGCTTGCTCATTGCCTCCACAGACCTGTAACCTGGGGTAACCCGGGCAGCTTGAATGAGGTAAAATGTGAAACAAATAAAAAGGCAGACCTTTTATGAGGTGAATAGTAAACTTGTGGTGTTTATTGAATAGCAAATAGCAGGACTCATCCAGGCTACATGTCAAGCTCTGTGCTGGTTTCCCATGGGAATTCTATGAATTAGACATGTTCCTTGCGCTCACCAGTCTACTTTAAGAGACAATGCTATTGGGAAATATACAATAAACATCTTTAAAGACAATTAGGAAAAATCCGTATCTGATGATCTCAAATAGGTTAGCGTGGAAAAGTAAGAAGTTGGGGAAAGTTTCCCAGTTCCCACCAAATATGTCATTCCCTCCATCAAACAAGCCTTGGGCCCCTGGACAGTGATAGAGTCCTGGACTGGTCTAGAGCCACATGGCTCTATGTCCTATTGAATTTAAGGTGCCATTTCTCATACTCTCATTGCCAAGTTATATATGGTCTTTGGGGACTCTTTCATCCCTTTGAAGGTTCTAAGATGCACGGTCCCTCAAGACTGCTTTTTCACTGCTAGCTTTATCCTGAGAGAGCTGGAGCAGGCCTGCTTCGAGGTTCTCCAGAGAAGTGACTTTATACAGTGAATCCTCTACTTTTTTTTTTTTTTTGCATTCAGGTGAAATAGAACATATATGTTGAGCTAGGGATTAATACCACATTCCAGACACATGGCCTCCTTGTTGATTCACCGTAATGCTTTTCCCTCATGGAATCCATGCCCCGCTCATGGTTTCACAGGACTGCTTGCCCTCCACATTCAGATCTCTACTCAAATGTCACCTCCTCAGAGACATTCATCTAAAATAGTTATCCCTCCAATCATTCTCTATTCTCTTGCCTTGATTTACTTTTTTCATAATTCTTATCACTACCTAACAATATGTCTATTTCCTTGTTTGTTTATTGCCTCCACTGGAATGTAATCTCCATTTAAGGAAAGAACATCGCTTTTGTTGACCAATATGCCTCTAGTTCTTAGGAAAGCAGTCGGCTCATAATAGGCCCTCAATAACTGTCCAATGAATAAATGACCCCGAAAAGTTCCTATTCTTCAAATCACTTGCAATCAAAAACCAAAACCAAAGCCAACTGAAAGGCTAGGTACCAGAAGAACTTTTCCTTTTATCTTGCCTCATTTCATCTGTTGAGTCTAGGATAGTTATTGTCATCATTGCCATTACCACCACTGTTATTATTTATTAGAATAACAGTTAATACTCTTATAATTATTCATTAGGCTAATATGATCTTAATAACTAAGTGCCTATATTTAGCAGGAGTGTATCTGGCATATAGCAATGACTTGATTAACGTTTGCTCATTCACCTGCATGACAGTTATAGACTCTATTAGCCAAGTACATTATAGTCATAATGGAAGAGATGCAGCTATTCATCAGTACTTGTTAGGCACAGTGTATGTTTTCATATAAATTTTCTTATTTATTTCTCTCATGAGCCCCAAGAGGTAGGTATTCTTATACTTCAAAGTCATAGTTAGTAACTGGGGCAGTGGTATTCCACTTCAAGTCTGTTTGACTTCAAATCCCTTGCTTTTCTCCCTAAACTATACTGCTGTGCTAAGAATGTCCTATACATAAAAAAGTCTTACTCATTTGCTCCTGGAATAAGTAAACCCTGGTTTTTTCATCTGTAAAATGAAAGCACTGGCCCATGAGGCCTTTATGATACTTTGCAGTTCTAGGTTCCATGATTTTACATCATGTTCTCCGTCTTGGTGTGAGCTGAATATCCTGTGCTCACACAATGAGCTTAACCATCTGCCTCTCTCTCTGCAAGATCTAATTTCTTTTAAAGACCTTCAGATAATGTGTCTCCTTACTTTATACCCCTTCCTACTGGTCAGAGCATTTCCCTTCTCCGAGCAGGACATCTCATCCCCTTTGTGCCCCACTTCCCCCTTCATGAAAAGGCTTCCCCCACAAGGCCCTGCTTCTCTGACGTGCACCCCCTCAGCAGAAACCAGTGACGTCCTCTTTCAATTGGCCTCATCATGTTCTTCCTGGTTTCGCCCAGAGCTGCTGCCAAGACTTCCCACCTTGCCTGTCTGGCAAACATAACTCCTTTATGCTAGGGCTCGTTATCAGAAATAAAATGAGGCACATTTCCATTGACAAACCCTAAGTCAGTCAAGCCCAGGAGGCTGGGCCAGCTTCTTACTCAGTTATCTGTGTAAGAGAATTAGGACCCAAGCCAGCCTCCTAGAACCAAAGTCTATTGACCCAAAACACCAGCAGTCACTAGCAGAGTGATGTACTCACTTGGCTTGGAGAGATGTTTCCGGCATTCTAAGCTGTAAGCACTAACACACTGTGAGGACTTACTGGTCGGGAGAACAGAGGGGGTTTATGATCCACTGAAAATATTTGCATAAGGAAAGCAGGGATTCACCACCTGCTTCCTCTTCCACTGATATTTATGACAGCTGAGGAATCTTACCCTCCACAAAAGCCTCGGCTCTGCGCCTGCACTTTCTAGACTATTCTTTCCAGTTACACGAACATTTTCATAGAAAAGCATAAATCTCGCCTTGTTGTCAGAAAGGAGTTTTCCCAGCTTCTACAGGGGTGAGGAGAGGAGCATTTTTCTATGGCTCTTGATAGCCCAACTCCAACCTGCAATTTGGAGCCTGAGACTGATGCGCTGCTGCCTGAGTTCTCTTCCAGATCTGGGGCCAAGACAAGACGGCTTTTGGCAGTTCCTGTGAAGGGAGGAGGTCATAGGGCACAGCAGGCACACAAACAAGAGGTGGGTTGGAATAAAAATCAATCCTTCCTGCGTCTTTTCCGTGCCTCTTACTCCTAAAGTACCATTAGCTTTCTCTTGGAAAGTGGCTGGCTATGATGAATCTATCAACAAGTACTTGAGTCCTCCTTACTCACACCCCCTACTCCACCTTCAAGGGCCCGAGTCTGCCAGAGAACTCCAGGAACCCTGCAGACTAGGCTCTCCCCTGCCCCTGAGGAGTTCACAGTCTTTTTGAAGGAGGCACCATTGTGCTAGTAGACAATTTCAGAGCCTGAGGTACCCTTCAAGGTTTTCTGGTCCAAAACTCCTGCTTAATAAATGTGAAAACTGAGGCCTGGACAAGCAAAGTGAGATATTGATAGCAGGAAGGGACTCAACTAAAGCTCTATCCTCTCATCTAGTGTGCTTTTCATTATGTCATCAGGATCACTATAAAAAATTAATTTATTTAGCACCTGTCTTTGGAATGAGCTGCTAAGTAAAACACATTTAATAGACATGGTCTAGGCTCTTTGCCCAAAGCTTAGTGTGAGAACAGAGAACTGACCACATCAGTGAAGACAGCTCTATTAAAAAGGACATCATGCTAAGTGTGCACCTAAACTGAACCAAGGGAAACATCAAATAAACCATGGACGGGCTTTATTGCAAGGGTTCTTGGTGGAATGACAGTGATAGTGAATCTTGTATGTTTTGTCAAAAACCAAAAGCTGGAAGAGTACGTATGAATTGGCTGGAGGAGATGAAGGGACAGGAAGCACTTTATTGAGAAAAACTGGGTTAAGATGACAGACTTAGCACACGCTCTAACATCATCCTTTCATTCCAAATACCTTGAATGACGTACTTTAAAACTTCATAAGATTCTGAGAAACAAGAAACCTAAGGGGAGTCTAGAAAGACTGGCCTGTGTAGAACATCCCCAGAGGAAAGCTCATCCATTCTTGAAGTAGGGTTTCCCCCATATGCACCTGCAGGCTTCCAAAAAGACTGATACACACATTCTTAAAATTTGGAGAAGAGAATTCTGCAGCCTCCCAGGCAACACTTTCCAATGCTGCCTTAATCCTCAAAGTCAGGAGCCTAAGTTCATCATGTTTCATCCAACGGCCACTCCCTCTGGATGGGGAGGCAGTCGAAATAGAAACCTAGCTGTATTTTGTCATGACTGCACAATCCCTCCATTGGGATGGACTATATTGTCTATGCCCTCTGTAACCCTCTCTGTTCTCTCTCACCATTTCTTCTGCATATTATAGAAATGCAGCTTTCCAAACTTGATGATCCCCTTCTTGCTTCACCTTCTTTAGCAAGCCCAGAAACAGTGTTTCTAAGGTCAGTCCTGGCCACCCTCTTGCAGCATACTCTGGATCCTGTGGAAAGCTTTTCTGATGGTCTCTTGAGTGAGGGTAATGAATTGGCCTATCTCACTGATGGCCCTATGATTAAGTCACTAATTGTTAAGCATCATAATGTAATAAAATCACCAGCTCATTTTATAGAAGGTCTATTTCTCAAGAGTCCAATGTGCTTTCCAAGACTTATACTGTCCCATTATCTTACTGCACTAAAAGCCAGAGTGATTGTATCTAAAATCTTAGCCAAAAATTCTGCCTTATCCTATCTTAGCTTTCTTTCCCCTTAGGAAGTTCATTGAAGTCCACTGAAGCTGCCACTTTGGCTTCAGTCTCTAGATCAATGGTCAATTTCCAATCATCCACATGTGGAATAGCTATTTTATGGGTCTTTATTGGCTGTTGGCTGCGGTGTGGCACAGACTTACAGAAGACAAACCATTCAGTGCAAACTATAACAAGGAAAGCAGACTTCTGCACAACTGAGAGCTGTACACAGAAACTTAAGAGTGGCAGGGCTCTGGACCCTTGGCCAAACTCAGGGACAGGGTAATGTGTGGTCAGCATTTTGTGCCTAAGGGAGAGGAAGCTCATCTGCTCCTCTAAGAAAGCTTGTTTCTGGGTGATGATCAGCATCCCCTGCGTGCTTAGCAGGATACAGCAAATGCTCGTTGATGAACAGGCATCATTAGTTAATCCATCTGCAGGCTCTAAACACCCACAAGGGATTTGAATTCCGCACTACTGAAGCAGCAGCAGGGGCAGCAGCTGTCACTCAGCACCTGCCACAGGGGAACTAGCCAGATTTCAGAAAGGGTCCTCTGAGGCCAAAGACTGTATAAAAAAGGAGAGATTCCAGGGGTATTGGGGGTGACAGCTGGGGTTGGAGGGGAAGGTGTAGACAGGAACTCAAGGAAGAAAAAAAGGGAGGATGTACAAAAAGCAAGTAACCCTCCATGAAAATAGGAAGAAAGAGGATAAAAGGCAAAGGAGTAACCTCAGAATGAAGCAGCGATCAATAAGGGAGGTTCTGGCAGAAAAATCTCAAAACTGCCTTTCCCAAGGACAGCTTCCTGCTACTTTGGCCACCAGAGGGCTCCTCTATTCCAAAAATATTATGGAAAAGTGACAAATGTCTCTCCAATATTTTCCACTTTAAATATTCACCTGTGAAATTAGTAATTTCTGTTTACGAGTACAAAAAATTGTCTTGAAAGTTGGAGATTCAATTCTGATTTGAACACTGTGTCCCTGAGTCAATATGGAAAGAAACCATCAACCTCTGCTCTGCTTCTCTAGCTGCAAAGATGGGGAGCTGCCCCTTATCTTGCTTTAAAATCTAAGTCAGAATCAGGTCGGGGAGAAGCAGAAGGAGAAAAAGGCACTAACAAGTCCAACTTGAGATTGCAGAGATTCAGATCACTTCTTCTCAATGTTCATATTTAGTTAAGGATAAGAAAACCTGTATCTTGGATGTCATGTATCTTCCTTGTCCTGGTGAAACTAAAAAAATCAAAGAAGAAAAATATGTACATGTGTCTGGTAAAAGGTTCAGGTTCATTGGCCAGTTCTGTCAATTTCTAACTATATGACCTTGGCCTATACACCTAACCTCATAAGTTACGGTTTTTCTCCTCTATAAAATAGAAAGTGTTATCTCAGAGGCTGGACACAAAATTGAATGAGATAATGCCTTTTAAAAGAGTTGGCTGATGGTAAAAGCTCATATTCACTCATTTGCACAAGTCTGCCCTACATATGAGACTGATCTCACCAAAAGTACCAACACAATTATAAAACTGGCACAGACTGGGCATGCTCAGTCTGAGGTAGAGAAGGCTTAGAACAATATACCTGCATTCAAGAATTAGAAGGGCTATCATATGGAAGAGGGAGTAGAACTTTTGTCACTCCAATGACCAGAAATAGGACACGTCTTGGGGAATCAGATCAAGATCACTATAGAATATGAATTGCCTAATGTTAAAGTTTTCCAGAAATGGAGTGAGCAATCCATGTAAAATAGCAGTTAGCTCATATCTGGGGAGTGTCCAAGGAGAAGTTGGATGAGAGATGTAAAGGAAGTTTTAGTGCAGATCCCCACAACAGGTGGAAAGGGCTGGATTATGTGACCCACAAGAGCCTTTCCAACTCAGGGTATTGTATCATTCTTTGTTCCAAGCAAAGAGGGAAAATAATAACAATTATGTCAGGCTGGTCAAAAGGACAGTCTGTTTTCCAACTTGGCAGTTGTGGACATGCACACTTTCCCCATGTCATATGCTCCCTACACATCTGGCCAGCACTGATCTTATCCCTGATCATAAAGTGGCTGGTTCCCAAACCTTGGATAATTATGTCACACCAAGAGCAGTGTTATTCACATCAAAATGGTTGATAGATCCACTCGACTACTTGTGAAACGACTTATTGCTGTTTATGATACAATAGTGCACATTCAACAGAAGAGAGGTGAAGGGCAAAGCTGGAAACAGGAAATAAATTAAGTGATGAAGAAAGGGTGTAGGGTGGGTATAGGGGAACACACAGTTAAATAATATTTCAAGCCTCTTTAGATCAAGCACTGTGTAATTGGGGCACTTTTCTTCCCTCTCTTCCTCCATCTGACACAGAGAACAACATTTTTTTCTCACAGTTAAGGAACTCTGTCAAAAGATAGGATTCTGGACATAGGACTTTTGGAAACTATTCTTCTGTATTTGTCCTATTGCAAAACTAAATTTCATTTAGACCTTCTCACTGAAGGGATTAAGTGTGTTTTCGTGGTGTTTATAAGGTAGAACAGGACGAGAGAGAAGGTATTCCTCGCTGTTGTGGAGGAGGGTTTGACGGGAATCCAGGAAAGTAGTGTATCCCAGTGGTCAAAGGATGGGATTACAATCTAGAGAAACTTGGTTTGGAATCACAACTTGACGATTAACTAACTAGATGTGAAAACTTTAAACAATATCCAAGTCTCAATTTATTTATCTATAAAAGGGAGATAAAAGTACTCTTGGAATTTTGCTGAATATATAAAGTGCCCAGGATAGGGCTTGGCACACAGTGGTTGATGTTCAGATCATGATAGGTTACTCTTGCTATTATGGATCTGGTATCAATCAGGAAAAATGGACAAAGGAAATGGAAAAATCCCAGCTCAGACAAGAAGAACATGCAAATTTATGGAGTCTGAAGGAGACATGTGGGTATGTTTGCCCCAAAGGTCAGTCTGGAGTTATGCAAATGAATTGGTATCTGCCCCATTGCATAGAGTTTGGTTTGGTTAAGGAGAGGAGGACACAGGTGTGCACAACATGCAGGGCAGTGTCGGTCACCTTAAAAAGAGACAGAATGGACTATGTTATATTACAGCAAGGGAGCAATATTCTCCCGTGGCTAGACTCTGTAAAGGAAATGGGCCACTGTTCCATGTAAGGCTGCCCGAGGTAGGGTCAACATGGGCAAATGTAGATCCTTAGAACTAATCTTCAAGAAATGGGTAGAGCAAATGGTAGCCAGAAGCTCTAAGGCCAGCAGAAGGGGAGATGTGCCTCAGTTGAGAAGTATATTATCCCTAAAGGGCTTCCTTACATTCAGGTCTGTTAAGACACTGGTATTACTGACCATGGGATGTTATGAAAGTCTTCTTAAGTGCTTTAAATATGAGGCAATTACTCATGTGTGGGGAATGACATCTCCCATCTTCACTGAACTGATACCTGGATACCAGTCATATATCAGGTAACTGTACACATCTGCTGGCCACAAATACTAGTGATTGTAAGTGCACAGTGTTTCACTGGAAGAATAGAAAAATACCATGGGTTTAAAGTTGAAGGATCATGATTTGTACAGGGCTATGTGGGTCTGTGGCAGAGATAGGAAGGAACCTAATTCCAGCTCTTAGCCCTGTTAGGCAAAGTGCCTGGCTAATGAACAGGGTAGCAAATACTGCAATAGTCCTTCCTCCTCCCCCATTACTCTGCAGGGTAATTATAATCACCTTTCCTCTGTGGAGGAAGCCTTGGAAGACATCAGTTAACTTTCTTCAAAACTTAAGCAATTTCCATCTCAAGAACTTGAAGTAGGAGGAAATGCAAGCCACCTATTCTATGTGCAAGAACATTCTGTATCCCCAGCCCTCCCAGTCCAGCCTGAAGGGTCTGAAAATCTAATACATTTTAGACTTTTTAAACTAGCACCTATAGTAGTAAGTACATTTTATTCCATAACCCAGAACACACACAAATACATACATTTCATGAAACAAAACCTACAGCGTGCATGGACTTTGATAGTTCCTATTACATTTTTTACTCATCCATTCCATTTTAAAATGTTGCTAATGACTTGAATTTCACTGTATAACCTGAAGCTTGAACAATATCCTTCATCATTGATCTCTTCTGCCTGTTTAAGAGTCTGCAATTGCTCTCCATTTCCTGGCAAATAAAGTCAAATTCCTTAACATGACAAATAAAACCATGTGTTTACCTTCCATGCTCATTCACCCAAGCGCCCTATGCTCCCAAACCCCCAGCATCTGACCCTCCTAGGAGAGCCAAGCCCACTATGTACTCTCCCCTCAAATGTGTCATTCATGCTCTATCCTCAGCCTAGACACACGTTTCACTGCAGGAAAAATTTCTCTTCCTCCTTAAGAAGTTTCCCAGATATCACCTCCTCAAAGACTACCCTGACATGTCCAAGCAGAACCAAACTCTCCATCCACGAGGCTCCCACAGTCCTCAGGAATTCTCTTTCTGCACAGCATATATGATCGTTGGACCCTCCTTATCATAGCTTAAATGTTTTTCTCTATTTTTGAATTGATATAAATAATTTTAAAACAAAAATCAAACTTTTGTCTTCTTTTCTTTCCTTTATGTTTGGCCATGGCCTTCTTCAACCTATTCCTACCCCCACCCTCCACCCTTCCACCCCCTTAAAGCTCAGAACCCCCAGGAGAATAGGCGGATCAGATGAGGAAAAAGGGGCCTCATCAAAATTAGTGGGATCAGACCCACCTGGTTCTAGTTTATCTTCCTCCAGAATGGAAGTTCTATTTCCAAGGGATGTGAGCTTGGCAGAGGCAAACACAATTCATCTGAATCCCAGGAGGCTGAAAAACGCAAGGTAAGGAGGAGAAGCCAAGGTCGAGAGAGAACTGTGGCTGCCTCAGGTCACAAAACCAGGAACTGACAATAAAACAGAATAAAAAAGAAAATACTACTTCACAGGCCACAGGGAAACCCTGTTGCCAACCAGATGCCCTGTTGCCGTCTCAGTCTGTGGGCAGTGGATGACCTGATTTACAACCAGTCACAGAGCTTAATGAACTCCCAGGTCACCTTTACCCACACAAAAATAACAACAAAAAAGACCCCCAAGGCTCTGCAGTTTTCAAAGCAATTGGGGACATATTATTGCATTTAATTATAGTGTCAGAGCTGGAGGGGACTTTAAGAGGTCAATTAGTCTAATCCCTCATCCTGCAGCAAATGAAAAGGAGGCTGTGAACAGGAAAGTGACTTGCCCAGGGTCACACTCGTGAGTAAGCAACAGGGCACAGTGCCCTTCTTATCAAAATATGCTTTTCACACACAAAAGCGTCTAGTGCTCCATGTTCTCCCTTGATGCAGGTGGATTTCAAAGGCCCTCAAATGAAGCAGTGTGGTGCTTACCTTATCTTTAAAAGATTCCCAGGCAGAGACTCTACAGCTTCTCCCTGGTCAACCCTTCCTATAATTTGCTGCCACATGAGCTAATCTTATCCCTAGATTACCAAGAGTGCCTAAACTATTAACTCATCAGTAACAGGTGCCAAATTGCCTCTTCTTTTGCACAAGATGTTCATTTAAAATTGAATTGCACATAAATCCCTCTAGTCTCTGCTAGTTTCCCTCAGCCCTTGACCTTTTTTGGTCTAATTTGCCCTTTGCCCTCCCAATCCTGTCTGCTGAGAGTCTCTGAGACGACACGTGGGGAGAGAAAGCGAGGCGGAACAAGCGAGCACCTATGTAGTTGTGCTGCAGTACGTCGGCAAGACGGGATTACCGGGATGGCCTGGTGAAACTACCACACTCTTAAGGACTCTTCTAGAACAACTGCCGCATCTTACAGTTGTGGAAACTGAGGCTGGGAGTGCAGAAGAGACTTGCTCCAGCAATTAGGGAAACCAAGCTAGAACAACACCCCAAGTTTCCACACTCCCAGACCAGTTCACTTCCTCTACCGTCTGTCTTTGACTTCGGCAATGAGAAAGCACAAGCTTAAGGAGAGACTCTCTAATGTTACACAGCTACTAAGTGTGGGGTAGAAGACCAGAACCACAGTGAGACGGCAGAGAGGCAGCAGAGGGAAGAAGGGGAAGCAGCCCACCAAGCATTTTCCATGTCAAGGCAGGGACACTGCACAACTCCAGGGGGCACTATTCCTACTGCATTCTATGCGCCCGCTGGCACTTGTGTGGCCTGCTGAAAGATGGGGGATGGGGCGCAGGGAAGAAAGGGCAGATGCCCTGGCCCTCTAGAAAACCAGTTCAGAGGGGCGTGCCACCTCGGGGGCGCCCGCCCCGGAGTTGAGGTGCCTGGCCCCCAAGCACAGCCCGTGGCCTCTTCTCCAGGGAGCAAGGGACAGGTTCCGAATGCTTTCCCCCATTCAGTGGGATTATCCCTTTTGAATTGTTTAAAAAAAAAAAAAAAAAAAAAAAAAGCTGCAGCCAGCGAACCCTGCCTGACAACACCGAGGAATTTTTCCCAGGGATCGGCCGAAAGCTGACTCACATTTAAAGACTTGCCCAAAGTGGTCATGCCCCTCTGAGCAAATACCACAGGCATGTAAAACCTCGCTCCCCAAGGCCTCCCGGCGGCGCGGACTCCCGGGCGGCGGCCGGCCGGGACCCCGATTGGACGAGCGCCTCGCCTCGGAGCCCGGGCGCAGCCAATCAGAGCGCCACGGCGCCGCGTTGCTAGCCTGGCCGCGCCGGGGTCCGAAAGGGAGGCGCGGGCAGGGAGCTGTCACTGCTTGTTTCCTGTCCCGGGGGCGGGGGTGAAACGGGTGTGAGGCTTGAGCTGTTTGTTTAGGCAGGTAAGGCCTGGGAGGGAAGTAAAAAGAAAGGACTGAGCCGCCACCTACACTGCAGGCTGCCTTGGGGCTTTGGAGCGCCAAGTTTTCATTCCAGAATGTGAGCTGCTGCTCGCTGGCTGCGCGACAGAGGCTCCCCACCCGGCCCCGCAGACCGCTCTCGCTGGGCCCGGCTCGGGGGCGCATTCCTGCGAGCTCTAGGACAGTCCGTTTTCAGGCTGCCTTAGACTTCCAATACCCATGAGTCATTTCTCAGGTACCCCCAGTTGCAGAAGACAAGAAGAGCCACAGAACCATAAATAGAACAAGAGGTGTTGGAGGTATCGGGGACAGAGTTCTCATTCTGTTCACAGCTCAATTAACGTGTGACCCTGGCTCCCTCTCTTCACAACTGTAGCTGTTTTTTCTCATCTTTAAAATGAGAGGTTTGGGCCCCATCATCTTTCAAGTCCCTGGCTCTAAGAATCTGCGACACTGAGAAGCATTGAGATTCCACGTTCTTCTTCCTCAGTTGCAGTTTTCCACCTAGCACGCCAAGTGCTTTTATTAACATGGGAATGGAACCGTGTCATTCACCTCCTTGCATGTGGGCCCTGGCCAGGTTGCTCAGTTGGTTAGAGCGCTGTCCCCATTCACCAAGGTTTCCAGTTTGATCCCCAGTCAGGTCACAAACAGGAAACAACCAATAAATGCATGAATAAGTAAGACAACAAATCGATGTCTGTCTGTCTGTCTGTCTCTCTCTCACCAGTAAAAATATATCCCGAGGATTTTTTTTTTAAGTAAACAAACAAACAAAACCACATAGCATCAGCCTCCTTCCCCACCCTGCCTCATCAGGGCCTATCTCTCCTTAACTGCTAGCAATCCCCACCCATCCTCCAGCTATTTCCAACCTCAGGTCTTTGCACGTGCTATTCCTATACCTGCAACCTCAGTTTCTCCCTTGGCTAACCCCTAAATCCCCGATTGGGCACACATGGAAGGCAACTGATTGGTGTTTCTCTCTCTCTCTCTCTCTTTCTCCCTTCCTCTCTAAAATCAATAAACATATCCTCAGATGAGTTTTTTTTTTTTAATGATCTTCAGGAGAGTAAACAATATTGTACTCATTTAACAGATGAGGCTGTGGAAGCTCACACATGTTAGGTAACTTACCTACACTCGAATAGCTTAAAGGTGTTTAAACCTGTCTCTGGTCTTCTCTTTCAGTTAGGCAATTGTATAAAATAATAGACCTTCCAGGAAGGAGCAAATGAATGTTAGATCAGATGACTTCGGGTGCTGTGATTTTGCTTCTGCCATTCAGGGCTCCATCTAGTCAAGGAAAGTTCCATTCATTATTCAGTCAACAGATATTTATGGAGCACCTATTATAAGCCCAGAAGCATACTGATAAGCAGGAGAGTTCCTGTCAGGAGCTTACTGGTAAGTATGAACCTAGAGACCAAAAGTTAGTCTTATCTACCAACAAGAACTGTATCCATTTAGTAAAAAAAAATTGGTCTTGTATTCTGATTGTTGATTTCTGTTCTGATGAGTGGTAGGCTTAGCCTACATTTTTTTATTGATCTAAAAAATGCATTCCCACACGTAGGAGAACTTTTTTTTTTTTTTTTTTTTTTTTTTAATTTAGGCTGCTGTTTTTTTGGATTAGCAATGAAGTCTGGGAGCCAACCATGGTACTTCTAAAGGAAAGAGATGCTGAAGCAGGAAAGTATTACACATGGCAAAAGACTCCTCTGGGTACCATTTCCTTTGCTCTCATCTAGAAGCTGGTCCTGCCATCAGCTTCACCACACACAAACCACCACTACTGCCACCAGCTGGCTGGGCCAAAATGACATAAAAGGGAGGGGACTCAGAACCAAGCCCCAGCTCTCCTTTAGTACAGGTTAGGCCATGTAATCTCTGGCAAATCACTGCCCTTCCAAGCTCCAGGCTCCTCATCTGGCCCAAATGGCTTTCTAGCAAGCATCTATGAAATAAAGAACTGTCTCCATTACTTTATTTCATCACTTATTGAGCAAACATTTATTAATTATCTGCTAGGCACCAGGCATTCTGTCCAGCACTGGGTCACAACAGGAAGTGAAACTATCTGTGGTCTTTGTCCTCGGGAGATTACAGTCCAATGGGAGAAAGTCTGATATAACCATCAAACTATCCACTTAAATAATCACCCATCAAACAGCCACCAAGCAATTACAAACTGAAATAAGTGCTAATAGGTGATCACATCAGTGTGCAAAAACCCTAGGGTAGGAAGGCTACTGTACATTCAAGGAAGCAGAGAAAGCCAGCATGGCTGGAGGAGAGAGATAGAAGGGGCAGAAGGCCAAGAGCCTTCAGGATCTTGTAGAACAAGTTAGAGATTTCATTGTTAATCCTAAAAGCAATGGGAAGCCACTGGAGGGTTAGGATTATGTTTCAGTTTTTATTTGTAAAATATTACCAGCTGAGGCATGGGGCATGATTTAACTGAGCTAGGGAGGAGGGGAAGCAGAGTGGTAGTAAGAAACCATGTTAGGAGGAGAGATATGATGAGAACTTGGATTATCATGACGGTGGTGCAGAAGTAGTAGTCAGACTGGAGAGAATTCATCAGCAATGATGGATTTTCAAAGCCCAGTTTTCTCATCCCCACTCCCATTTTACCCCAGTAAAAAGTACACGTCGGATTATATAATACCCAGCCCTTTTCATACCTACTAACACTGCACCAGACTTGATCTATATTTGCTTGTACTCATTCTCATTTACTCTGGAAGATGGACGTAACGACTTGGACCCCAGGGCTCTGAGTCTTCTAAATGTATTTTTATCTTCTCTCATTCTCTCTGTACCTGCGCATCAGTCGTCATATGTCCTCACATCCATGGGTCATCTTTTGGAAGGTGTCTTGGCCTTTCCATTGAACTGCCTTGCAGGGCAGGGACTGCTCCTGGCCCTGTGACTTCCCTGTGGAAGTCACTGGAGGTGCAGAGCCTGCAGTGTGGATTCTTTGAGGCAAAGCTGATGGGGGAGGATGTGGTGAACAGGCCATCTTCCATTTCCACACAAGGCCCCTTCGAGTACAGAACCATTTTACTTGAGTCCTGCCAGTCACTGCTCAGGGGCTCCGGGCCAGTCTTGCCACCTCCTGCTTATTCCTGTGAGCCCTAGAAATGCCCCTGGCCTGTTTCACTTTTGCTTTCCCAGTACACACACTGCCTCAGGCTGCAGTATTTCCACTGAAGAGGGAATGAATCACCTGCTCCTTATGGTTAACCCTGTACAAAACGAGCCCTGTCTGCATGAGAAAATGTGTGCATTCTTGAATATTTTGCAAAGCTGCCCTGCTTTACGAGACCTAGCATTTCCATTGAACCCTTCCACTGACCTCGGAGGTGTGGTGGCTCCACCTGAAAGGTAGCATTTTTGTTTGGGTAGCTCTGGGCCTTGGAACTTCTTTTGCTGGCTCTCCCCAAAGGAATCTCAGTGATTCCTCAGAGTTGCTCCCTCAGGGACCAGTTAGCTTCACACAAAAGTCCAAGTTCCCCAGCCTTCTGTCTTCACAGCCCCTGGCAGTCCTTTGTCCCAAGAGAGTCCAGGTGAATGAATAACTCTGGGCACCCAGTCACTGCTCTTCGAACCTCTCCTGGAGTGTGTATCAGGGAGGCAAGCTGTCTGTTCCATAAAAGACAGCACTTGGTCAGAGCTCAGAGACCCGGACTGCAGCCCCTTACCAACACTCAGTGTGGGCAGAGCTGGGGCCTGGTGCCAGACAGAAAGCAGGCTATCTGAGGGCTCTATCTCTGGGCTATCTACCAGTTCATAAAGCAATTAGTAGAATGGCCTGGCCCTTTCCAGTTTCCATTCATTCTTTCTTTTCTTTATTCATTCAGGAGACTAAAAAGAGTTACACAAGGGCAGGGATCATATCGTATTCATCAGTGTATTCCCACCTCTTAGCACAGAGGCTCTTTAGTGAATGAACCCATTCAAGGACCATTCTCTTGAGTGCCGTGCAAGGCCCTGGAGGATACTAACAGGTATGGGACACAAATCCTTGGCTTCCAGTAACTTACACTCTAGAGGGGAGACAGTTGTGCCACAGTGATTTACTGAGCTTTAATTGTGGGCCAGGCCTGGAGTATGCTGGAAAATGAGAAACAGGCCCCCAAACAAACAAACAAACAAAAAAGGACTCCAGCCCTCCAAGATACGCCTCCACTCCTAGCATTTTGTTTTTCCTATCCTTTTTCGTAACCAGCTCTTGGCTTCACAACTTGTACCACTCTTCCACCTCTCTGGGATCCCATGACCCATCTCTGGGTGTCTGTTTTGAGCACCAGAGGAGAGGTACGGTGCGTGGTACAGTCTGATGGGTTTGAACTAGAATCCAGTTTTCATCACTCCCTTGCTGTCTAACGGTGCTCAAGTTATTAAGCTTTGCTGGACCCCAGTTTCTTAATCTACAAAGACAACAGCAAACATCCACAAGTCTTTTATATTGTGTCAGGCTTTTTAATCGATTTGGTCCTCCCAGCGATCTCCATTTTATAGATGAGAAAGAAAGAGAGGCACAGAGAGAAAGCAACTTTTCTACAATGGCAAGAGCAGAATTGAAACTAAGGGAAGCAGCTCATAGGGTAACTGCCCCCTCCCCTCTGCACTGCCAAGCCAAGCCTGGCTTTGGCCATCACCCGCCTGCCCCTCGTCAAGCCTTCTCATTCTGCTTCACATGCAGTTGCACCCAAGCAGAGCCCGTCTCCTGGCTTAACCGCCCTTATAGACACACGGACCCTTCTGTCTGTTTCTCCAGGCCTTGACCTCAAGTCCAAGCTTAGACTCCAGACACATCTTGACGCTCCACCCCGCTGGGCTGCCACTCAGAGAAATTTCCCTGAACTCACCCTCCTCTTTCCTGGGCACACAGCCTCAGGTCAGCGGTCAGCGGTCAGGTCCTCTGACCCGGCTTCTCCAGCACTCCCCTTCTCCCGGCCTGCCCCAGCAGGCTTTCAGCCTCAATTGACTCCTGCTGTTTTCTCATCTCCAGGCTCTCTCGCACACTGCTTCCTTTACCCCTTTCATCCCTGCCCCCCACTCAGCTCCCACATCCTGCCCTGGGGCCCTCTCTCTGGCCCCAAGAAGTCTGTCTCAGTATTGTTCTCCACTTCCAACATTAGCATTCTCAAAACCCACATTTGCATTTTGATGGCTCCTGTCCCAGCTAGACAGGGGTACACTTTGATGCATATATGTTTTGGAGAGGAGAGCTTTCTCCTGCACAGTGTCTAATTTTCCACTTTGATTCAAGTGCATTCTTTGGTTCTGGCCTGATTTACTCTCAGCCAAAACAGACTTTAGCCAGCACCTTTAGGCTATGCTGAGGCCTATAAGATAACGGAAAGGCTTTGCCTTGTGGGAGCTCAAGGGAACAGAAGTCTCACTTCCCACGCCTCCCAACCCTGCTCGGAACATCAAAGCTTCTTGCAAGCTTGCATCTGCAACTAGCGGTCTCCCCTCCCAGGCTCAAGGGCCTTGGCATTTCCTAGCACAAGTGCGAAGGCCAGAAATTGGGGTTTACTCTGGTCACCACTAGCGGGGACAACCACCTGAGAAATGAACAATCTCAAGCCTTGATTCTAGGAAAAGTCCCTAGGAGTAAGCGAGGAGGATGAGATACAGAAGCCACTCCAGATAACCTAGTTACCCTGTATGTCCCTATTTATAACCTGAAGACCCATGGGTTTCAATGACAGGATAAAGTAATGTGGACACCAGAGTGTACTCTCATCTACAGCCTGAGTGTTGGGGCTGTTAGTTTTTATATGCCTCTGGGCTGCTGGGGTCCAGCCAGAATTAGAACAGCCAAGTGCCAAGCAACAGAGAAAGGAATCTCCTGCCAGGTCTCCAGGGGTTTCAGGGCTACTTTTTACAGAAGTTTAGGGAACTGTGGTTTGCATGGCATGGCTTCCTAGGGTTTTATCCCCACTTCAGAGTGATTTATGATTTCTATTCCACTGAGAAGCTCTCAACATTCATTTCCACCTACAGCTGAGTTCCTTCATATAAGGACCCTAGATAACATATGTATGGAGGGTGGGGGGGTTGGATATTGAGGCACTTTGGGATTGGGAAACAGAGGCAGACAGTCAGAAAGGGCTGGAGTTGCCATCTTGGAGACTTCTGACTCTAGGATAGCAGGGAGCTCAGCAGGACAGGGCAGCAGCAAAGACTGAAAAGAGGAAATCTTGATTCCTCCAGTTTAGTCAACTGATATTGCTTGAAAGACTTCTATATTGCTGGCTCTTTGCTGGTGACTAAGGTTGATACAAACACACATAGAAGTTGGTTAGCCTACATTTCAAGAAATCTGTGTTCTAGTGGGAAATAAAGAAATGTATCATAATGCTAATTACCACCTATTGATCATTTGTTTATGTAGGGTGTTTTTACATGTATTATTTCCAAATTTCACAGCAAGGTTATACTCTGTTGCTCATTTTACAGATGGGAGAAAAAAAAAGGCTCATATTAAAGGGTCAAAGGCTCACACTGCCAGGAAGTTGCTGAGCCAGAATTCACACTTACTCAGACTTCAGAGCCCAAACTACTTCCCCAGCACCAAAGTGCAAAGCAAAGACAAACCCAAATACCAAGGATGTGAAATAACCAAGTGCTATGGGAATTCAGGAAGGGAGGGTCCACATCTATCTGTGAGAATCAGAACCAACTCCATAAAAGACACCCGCTCCAGCTGTATCTTGAAGGGAGGTAGTGATGCAGGTGTTCTGGGGGTCTGGGGACCCGAGGGTTCATGACCCACTGTGGGTTCTTGGCTTTGCACAGGGAAGAATTCAAATTCAAGCCAGCATAGAATTTAAATTGAAAGTGAGTTTATTAGTGAAGCACTGAGACAGAGAATGGGCTACTCCACAGATAGAGCAGCCCCCTTTAGTGGAATTTGCTTCCTTTGTAAGGTTCATTTAATTGGGGGTGGAGGGTAGACTATTTAATAAGGGGGAGGAATATTCAGAATATTCTCAGGAAAGGAATGGAGATTTATCAGAGGAGCTCTGCCGGCCATTTTGTGTCCTTATATGTGCTTTTCATTTCTGATCATGGGTGTCTTGTTTAGCATGCTAATATATTACAATAAGCGTATAATGAGGCTAGGAATTACCATTAGGTGAAATTAGTCATCATGTTGGATTGAGCTGGTCTCTGCTGGTTTTAAACCATAAATCTGGTGGAGGTTGGTCTTCCTTTTCCTTGACAGCTCCTGTAGCTTTTCCCAATTACAGCTGTCCTGCCACACACCTGTCTCAGTAGTAGTCTATATGGTGAGATGTCCAGGAGGGCACAGGGAGCAGAGCTGCTGAGATGCATTGGGAAAATAGTTCATCATCCTGAGTTATAGGATCTGAAAAGAAGAGGGTAGAAAATAGGTTTGCACCAGAACACAGAGAGCTCTGTGGGCATCTAGACACATTCTATAGATGTTTGGGGGCCATGGAAGATTTTTGAGTAAGATAGTGATGTGAAAAAAGAGATATTTAGCCAAAAAACCCTCAAGAAGACATAAGTAAGGAGTCCTGGAATAGGAAAAGAATAAAATGGCACAGGAGATTTAGGCCACTGAAATCCAAGCAAGGGGCAAAGAGATTCTTTAAAAAGTAGCCTGAGGATGGCAAGGTGGTATTAACTATCTGCAATGGGTGGGAGATGGAATGAGGATCTGGAGCATGATGTGAGGTGTGAGCTGGAGCTACAAGGTTGAAAACTGCAAGTAAAAGGTGATAATTGAAACCCCAGGAATGGATTTGAGTAACAGGAGTAGCAGAAGACAAGAAAGATAGAGATCAAATCTAGACTCAAAGATCAGAGAGGGGAAAGTTAAAAGCAAAAAAGACAGAAAAGAAGCAGTGGTGGGAGTGGGATAAGAGGAGAAGCAACTTAGGACACCAAGTGAAGAGAAAATTAAATTCCCAGATGGCTCATGGTTCATATATACATTCTCCATACCTGAATTACACCTAGCTGATTGGGGTGTGACTTCCAACCCCACCACCTAGCCTTACACTCTTGGAGTATCAATGTCCTCTTTTGTAAAAGGGGAATGATAGTGTGAGCTTACACCATTGCTGTGAGAAAAGAGGGCATCACAGGTGCTCAGTAAATGGTAGCTCCCATCGTTATAATTATTATATTCTTCCCCAAGTTTAAGAGTGCAAAATCAGGAACAAGGTCTTTGTATTTACCTCTTTCATCTGCGTGACCCCTGACACATTATAGTCATTCCTTAAATGGTTGTTGAATGCTGGGGAAATGGAACAGATGAACATCTTCTGTTGCTTTCTTTGTTGTTGCCCTTGTTTGCATTTCAGTAATGTTAGTTTTAGTCAAGAAGGAGCTAGAGAGTCAAGAAGAGGACTTTTAGAGATCCTAAAAACCAGCCCTCTCCTACTTTCTGCTTCAGTTTCTCTGTGTAGGATATCAACTTTCAATTTCCATTTAGGTGCAGTGGACAAAGACCCAGGGCCAACACAGCAGCCCAATGATGCGATTGGTTCCAGGGCTGGGTTCAGAGTGGGGTAGTGGGGACCTATGTCAGCCAACTGCATTCTCTCAGACAATGTTGTGGGAAGGACTCACTGTTTTCTAGACTTCTATGACCTCAGTTGGTGAGGGATGGGTGGGAGAAGCCTGGAGAAGCAAGGATAGGCAAAGTCACATGGGCACCTCCCTACTGTCCCTTAATGAGGTGAGGGGTAGGAAGGCAGAGTTTGGGCAAGACAAGCTAAGGATGGCTTGACTGAACCTTGAACCTGAATTCAAGGTGCCTTTCTCTCAGCCTTCAGGTAATAGTAGAGTAGCCCATTCCATGGGTCTGGACAAATGACTTTCAGAAGGAATTCTTCCCTCTTATCAGCACATCTGAGTGTGTCATTCCCGAAGCTGGCTCAAAGAGTCTGCCCTTGGAGCCACTGCTAAAATGGCCTCTTCACTAATGATGATATTTTTTGCTTGTGGTTTTTTTTTCGGGGGTGAGGGAGAGGAGGTGGGAAGAATTGTAAGGGCCCATGACTGTTTGAAAGCACAGCCTCCCCCACTGTCTTGGCTGTTCCAGGCTTTGATAATGCCAGAGGCTGAGATAGCTACTGAACTATCAGACCTGCCTGTCCCAGAGCTGGCGGCTCAGCTTTCATCTCTGTTTGTGGCCAAGGACAGGGACATGGGGGCCAGCACCCAGGCTGGCTAATGAGTAATTGGGAGCCTTGTCTGGCAGTAATCCTGGGACAGGCACCTCAGTGACCTTGATGTTGCTGGGGGAGGCCTCATTCATCCTGAAGTCTGGGCCAAAGCCAGGAAGCTATTTCCTCTTTGTCATCTCCACTACTACCCTCCAGTGGAGTCAGAGTTGTGTCCCCCCACACACCACCTTCACTTAAATGCCCTGGTTTGGGTTATTTATGAAAGTTATTCCAAAGGCTTTCCTCCTCCATTCTCCTTGGGTTACACAAAAGAGAACTATGGTGCAACTCTGGCTTCCATTTCAACCACCAGGTTGTAATCCCTCTAGTTACCTCTTTCCTTTACTAACTCTGAGAATTTGTACAAATTCGCCTCCAGGGTTGGTGAAAAAGAAAGTCATTAAGAGGTCAGAAACACACCTTTGTGAATGGATATGTCATCTTGATCTTCCTTCCTTGGGTCAGATCACTTCCTTTCTACATGAGGGCCTTGAATGGCTGTCCAGTAGGAGACGTTTGTGCTCTTGGGAATACATCCAACACACTTTCCACCCAGAGGCATTTGCTTCCTCCTCCTCTTCCTCAGCATACTCTTCACATGCCTGCTTTGTGTGGAATTCCTTTGTGTGGAATTCGCTTGCTTACAGCCATGGGACCCTGGTAAAGTTACCGAAACTGTTTTTTCTCCACTGTACAAAGGTGCCTATGGCACCCCTCAAAGGGCTGTAGGGGAACTGCAGCAAAGTGGCAGGTGTCAAGTGCTAGATAATGAAAAGAGTGATTCTCTGCTTTGGAGCCACATGTCTGTCCTCCCCATCAGTAACTCTGTTCTCCCTGCCAGAGTGAACTCAGTAGCATGAAATACTTGAAAAATGTTTTCCAAATGAATGAATGAATAAATGAATAAATGCATTGTTAATGGCAGCAAATATATATGGGCATCTGTTCTCAGAGAATAAATCAGTTCAATGATTATGGAATGTCCCAGTGCGGTGAGGAGTTGGACCAGGCACATGCAAACCATGCCCTAAGACAATTAAATTGGGCCTGAAAAGTATCAAGACCTTCCTGTTTCATTTGACATTACTTTTCAGGGAAATTAGTATTTGGAAAAGAGCTCTAGCCACTGACAAAACTTAATTTTATTGTAGCATCTGTGTTATGTTAGATGTCGGATGAATTTCTATGGAATGAAGAAATGGGTGAATGATTGAGAAAAATTAGTCATCAGCAATGAGAACAATGCTCACTGACTTGTTGGGAGCTTGGATGCTTTTCAGGGATCTGAGCACCACGCTGTGTGGTCTTTGCTATGCCTCTTACCTTCTCTGCCTCTGTCCCCTCCTCTGAGCCATAAGGCAATATGATCCCCAATCTCAGCAACTTCTTACAGGAGTGCTGGAAGGAAAAGACAACTAGAGACATAGGCTTTCAGGCAACCTCCTGGGCCAGTCTCATGAAAATATGATCATGTGTCTATCCACAGCTTTTAGAGCAAGCAGAGCTGAGGGAGGGGAAAAAGAGAGGAGGGAGGGGAAACATTAACTGGACAAGTCACTTCAGGGCAGTGAGGCCCAAGAAAGCGCCTTTATCTTCATTTGTGCTATGCTTCATTGACTTCATTATTGTCCTGTCTCCAGGACAGGGTCCATTCTCCTTTTCTGCACAGCTAGGCTGTCTCCCAGAGGCTGGGCCTGGCAACACGAGAAGAGACAGGCAAAATATGGGTGGATTAACTTGCAAAGCTATCTCCCCTACCTCCTCATTCACCCCCTCCACACACACACACACACACACACACACACACACACACACACTTTAAAGCAGCTGTTCCTTCAGGAAATTCTGACAGGCCCTCAGAATTGTGGCTAGGGACTATAGCTGGCAGGACTCTCGGCTGGCATGGCCCAAGGGTCTTTTTACACAGCTGGGAGTCGGAACTTTGAGAGGATCCTGTAAGGAGGTTCAGGAGGGTTCAGTGACAGCTCTGGAGCTCAGAACAGCTGCTTGGTCATGACAGAAGCTCAAATTCTACTTCCGCCAGTAAGCCTTCTGATATTACCCCAGCTGGATGCTCCCTTCCCAAGTCCTACAGAGTTTGTTTCTTGTTCCTTTTGGAACACTTAATACTCTGTCTTTTGTATTCCCATCACTGCATTTTTGGTTCCTTCCTTTCTAGGCTGGGAGCTGCTAATGGGAAGGATCTTGACCTAATTTACTTTGGTCAGTTGAGTGCCTAGTTGGCCAGTCCGGCAGGAGGCACTTATGAAATACTTAATGGCTCAAGGAAGAGATCAGTGGCCATGTCTCATACGCTAGTCTTCTCATCTCTTCAGGCTGTTTCTTTGTATTCCTCCTCCTTGTATGTTCTATGTTAGAAAGGACACCAGGGGAATGGAGATAAAAGTTGAAGCGCCTTCAGACACCTGTTTTGGCCATGTGTGTGAGAAATCTCAGGTAGGGTGAGAGGGCAGTGCCCTGGTGGAATTAAGTCCAGGATGTAAAAAAACAGAGGATCATTTGGTTGAGTGGAATGTACATCGGTGCTCACCCTTGGGCCTCAGTTCCTGGTTCTGTGGCCTGTCCTGTTTGTGAGATCACACTGCCTTGCTCCACGTAATACTAGCTTGAATGAACCTACTTTTTACAGCTCCATGTTGAGCTTCAAAGAATGAGACCTTACATATTAACTTTAAAGAGGCAGTTTAGTAAGGTGAATAGGAAAACAGGTTCTAGAACCAGATTTCTTATATTTAGCCCAGTCACAACTAAATTAACATGGAAATTTAAGCAGGTTACTTAACCTCTCTGTGTATATGCAAGTGAGGAAAACAATAGAAGCTACATCACAGAATAGTGAGGATTAAAGGACTGAATCTCTTAAGGCTCTCAGAATGGTGCCTAGTGTCACTCACTGTTTCATGATGAGAGCATCTAAATCCTCAGGTTCAGAATTACAATCTCATGATCCTAAGTAACTGAGGTATTGGTTCCCAACAGCCTGTGCTGATATGCCTGTTAATTGAGTAACTTTTTCTGGCTCCTCACTGAATACAAAATGCACTGGAAATCCACCCCTTCCACTACCACCAACCTCTGACCTTTATCTCCAGTGACCCCTGACCCTGACTGGGTCAAAGGTATAGGCTCAGCCCAGGGAGAAGACTGGCTGTATTCAGCCCAGGTATGCCTGACCCTGGGTCAACCTAAACAAACACCTGCCTTCCGGTGAGGAAAGGTGATAACATTCCTGAGGCTTGAGTGGGCTACACTGTGTGCTGGCAGCAATCCATTCTGCTCCCCCCCTGAAACCATTCATCAGCCGACCGGAGTCATCCCAGCAAACTTCCCACGCCCCTACCTGGGCTAGAAGAGCTTCGGGGGCCTTGGTATGCAAACTCTCACACTTGCGGTTAAATCAACTACCTGGCCCGTGTTAAATGTCAGGTCTGGTTCTAATATCTCCCTGCTAGAGAATGGGTGAAGCAAAGGAAGCTCAAAGTCTGGGACAGGGTGAGTCAGGGGTCAGCGCTATATCAAAACTCTTCTTTAAAAGTTCATAGTTTCAGAGCCTATGCACAGAACTATTTCCAAAGGAAATCCAGTGGAGCTATTGATGAAGACCTGGGTAGGAAACAAGACATCAAATGCCAGATAGGGAGAAAGCCAAATTCAGATAGAATTTAATCATTTCTTTCATTCAAGGCACGTGTTACATGCTATGCAAGATAATCTTCACCACAACCCTATGAGGTGAATTTGAGGAAACTGAGGCTCGAACAGCTGGGGTGATGTGCCTAGTACCATCACATCAGTTGTATATAGAAGAGTTGAGAGCACAAGTCTCCTGAATTCTGTCTGAGTGCTTAGTCAACTGTTCACATCTGTTTATTCCAGAAGGGACCCTAGAGCCGATCTTGCCCAGCCTCAGCCAAGTGAGTTTCGAAGAACATTAACTTCACAAGATTCCTCCCGAAAAAGGGTTCTATGCAAGCCATCCCCCTAGTGGGGACCCATGATGCTCGTTAAAGTCTCAGATCTTCTGCAGTAGAGACTCATTTAACCTAGTGTTTCTGAAATGCATCTAACTACAGAGTGCCTTTGTTCTTGTGACAATCATTAACTTCCTGAGGAACTGTTCTTTGGAACGTGCTTTGGGAAATATTAATCTAGTCTGATGCATTCACTTATTGATGGGAAATTGAAGCCCAAAGTGAGGAAGTGACTTGCCTGACGGCAGCCAGCTAGTTAGTGGCAGAGCTCAGACTAGAACCCAGTATTTCTGACTTTCAGCCAGAGTTTTTTTCTGACTGACAATGTTCATTAACTTGGTACAGACCCAATGGGGACCCAGAGAGAGAAGACAAAGGTTTTACCTGTGGAGAGGCCCTGAAAGGGTCTTAAGACCCTTTATTGCCAACATAATCAGCAAAAACACATCTCCAATGGCAACAGGATATACAGCTGCTGAAGAGGGATGAGATCAAAGGAAGGGTTACAAGTAGGGCTGAATGATTCTAGGAAGGATTTCTGAAAGAGCTAAGTGTGGAGAATGATTTGGAGAGGTCAAGCCACTTAAAAAAATAAATAATTTAAGGCGAAATGTGAAAATCTTACTTTATTCATTTAAGAAAGTGATGTTAAGCTACCTCCTGATGTTGTCATATGGAATGTTGAACAGATATGGCTCCTACACACTTTGGAAAGATTAGCTCACCCTCCAAAGTATTTTTGCCTGTTGCTTCCAGATGTGCTGAGTATCTTACATGGACCTCCACAAACCACCATGACCCACCATGATGTCCTTTGCTCCAGTGTGAGGCATGAAGAATTCAGGGACAATAGCAATGCATTTAGAATGAGAAAAATTTATGTTTGAGTCCTGCTTGGTGGTTTTGGGTCCTTCCATTTATCTTTCTGGGTCTTAATTTTCTCAATTGGAAAAGAGTGGATTAGACTCAAATGTGGGCCCACAGACAATCAGCATCAGAATCACCTGGGTTAATTAAAAGGCTAGATTCCTGGGCCCTGCCCAAGAACTACTGAAGCAGAATTTCCAGGCACCTGTGATCTTAACAAGGGCAATTAGTATTTCTGCTGTGGAATGAGGCTTAGGAACCAATGGACTAGATTATTTTCGAGCCCCTTGCAGTTTTCAAATGAATTGTTTAAGCTTGCCAAATGCAGTAAGTATTCTTTTCATAAAGGGAGATATTAATATTCACTTACAAGTAGTATATGATATCAACATATTGAGGACTTAGTAAACCCTAAAACTGCCTACAAATGCATAATATCAAATTCTGATTAAGAAACAATTTTTTATGTATAAAAACACACTGCATGAGGAAAATATAGGAAGATTGCACTCAAGTCTGGAAGTTTTCTGCATGGTATTGTGTGAAACTTTAAAATTGAGCTGGTCCCAAGCACAGTAACAAAATATAAGAAACTTCTACTTGGTAATATTTGTTAACCTTTTGGAACTTTTCAGCTCCCTTAATCTTCCTTTATTTCACCAAGTTACCCAGAGGAAATGCTGCTAAAATGGTTTATACTAAGTCAGTATTTCCCCACATGTGTCCTGTGGAATATTAAGTGGTGTTAGGGAGAAAAATGGAGGAGGTTTTTGAATCAACCACTTTTTAGGAAATGCTGTGCTAACCAGGTTTTATTAAGAATTCTGAGAGCCTTTGCTGTGCTACTATGAACTGTAAATGTGCAAGGCCAAAGGTGTGATTAGCATTGCTAAGCATATGTGATCAGGAAATCCTTTCACTGGGGGCTATCTCCCCAAAGTAGGAAAATTTTGCATCAAGACTTCAGTCGTTCTGTGGCATCTTCCTCCTAGGTGTTCCTCTTTTTCAAATTTCGACAGCTGGAATGGTGAGGCTCCGTTTAAAGCAGTGGTTCTGACACCTAACTGTGCATCACCTGGTATGCTTTTCATAAATGAGTCCCTGGTCCCACCCAGGCATAGTGACTTGGTGTGCAGTCAGCCCCAGATCATATTTGGGCCCGTGATTGGAAATCTGCCAAAGAATGAGTCACTGCAGGCATCTAAGTGGAAGGAATTCTTTTGGCTGAAGGGGGTAGAGAGGGAGAAAGGGTGGTCCTCCAGCATTCTTTAAATTGCACCAGGCTGTCAGGGCAGAAGCTGTGTCTTGTGTGGCTGGACCCTCCTTAAAGGACGGGAGGAGGTTTAGATTTGACCACAGCTTCCTTGTGTGACCATGGACCAGTGAGCTGAGCAAATTGATGGTACTCACGTATGCCTTGGGCCCTTTATGAAGACATGCATGAGGCAAATGAGGCAGCACAGGATGCAACAGACAGGGCTGTTTCTGACTTTTCCAAAGACCACTGCTAGTGAGGTAATTATTATTATTATTCCAGGCTTTACTTCTATTGAAAACTAGCATTGGAGGTAGTGACTAAGAAATGCAATCATTCTTTTTTCTTGAAAGAAAGAATCTCTGAGCTACCTTCATATAGTTTGCAATATACAGTGAATCAACTTTTTTTTAAAAAAGATATTAACTAAAGAATCTGTGAAACAACTATATCTTCAGTGAGCAAGATGAGGCAGAGACCTGAGACAGCTGTCCCAATCAATCAGACCAGGCATTACCCAATTTGAGAGGGATTATCTGGAAAATTGCCTCAGCTGTCCATTTCACTTTCAGTGCTTGCTCAATGAACCATTGTTATAAACATTTTTCAAAACCTTCCAGCCTGCCACTAAGATTGGGGACTGTGATGGTCCACAGACTTAGAAGAGTGGAAAGAATTCCAATTTCTTTGAAATGCATGAAGTCCACTGGATTACACTAATTGGGGTAAGAAAATACCTCTCTCAAAGAAAAGGAAACAGGTTATGAAACCATTACCAAATACCCATCATGTGCCAGCTAACAAACTAGCTCCTTGTATGTCTTATCTCATTTAATCTTCAGAACCACTTTGTAAAATCAATATAATTACTTTAAAGTAGAAAGGTAAAAAATTGACATCTGGAGACACTAAAAAACAAACAAACAAACAAAACCTAACCAAGGGCCACAGTTAGTAAGTAGAAGAATCAGGATTTGAAGACTGGATTTTTTCCATTGCATATTGCTACTTTAATTCCTACACCTTTCTTCCAAAATTTGAATCTTTTAAACTTAGAAATTTCAGGGAGGAATAAGATATATTTCCCATTCATCTTTCATATGGAGACAAGATATGAAAAGCTTTTTAAAATTGAAGTATAATTGACAAACAATATTTATTTCAGGTGTACAACATAGTGTTTCAACATTTGTATACATCGTGAAATGATCACCACAATAAATACAGTTACCATCTGTCACCATATAAAGTTAATACACTATTATTAACTATATTTCCCATGATACACATTACATCCCCATAACTTATTTATTTTATAGCTGGAAGTTTGTACCTCTTGATCCCATTTATCCATTTCCCTACCTCCCCAATCTGCTGCCTCTGCTCTGACAGCCACCAATCTGTTCTCTGTATCTAAGAGTCTGTTTTTACTTTGCTTTATTTTGTTTGTTTATTAGATTCCACATACAAATGAAATCATATGGTATTTGTCTTTCTCTGTCTGACTTATTTCACTTAGCATTATTCCCTCAAGGTCTGTTCATGTTGTTGTACAAGGCAAGATTTCATTCTTTTCTTTTTTTTAAATAGCTAAGTAATAGTCCACTGAACATATATACCACGTCTTCTTTATTCATTCATCCACTGATGGACACCTAGGTTGTTTTCATATCTTGGCTGTTTTAAATAATGCTGTAATAAACATAGGGGTGCCTATATCTTTTTGAATTAGTATCTTTGTTTTCTTTGGATAGATAGCCATAAGTGGAATTCCTGGATCATACGGTAGTTCTGTATTTAACTTTTTGAGGAACCTCTATACTGTTTTCCACAGTGGCTGCACTAATTTACATTCCCAACAGGAGTGCATGAAGGGCTCCCTTTTCTCCGCATCCTCGTCAATACTTGTTATGTCCTGCCTTTTTGAGAATAGCCATTCTGACAGGTGTGAGGCGATATCTCATTGTGAATTTGACTTGCACTTCTCTGATGGTTAGTGACATTGAGCATCTTTTCATGTGCCTGTTGTTCATCTGTATGTCTTCTTAGGAAAAACATTTATTCAGATCCTCTGGCTATTTCATTTTATTTTTTTAGAAAGAGGGGAAGGGATGGAGAAAAAGAGGCAGAGAAACATCAATTGGTTGCATTCTGTATGTGCTCCAACCAGGGATCAAACTCACAACCCAGGCATGTGCTCTGACTTGGAATTGAACCCATGACCTTCTGGTTTGCAGGATGATTGATGTCCAACTCTGTTCAGAGTTGTGGCCATTTTTAATTGGATTTTTTGTTTTTCTTGTTGAGTTGTATAAGTTTTTTATATATTTTGGATATTAACTCCTTATTGGATATATGATTTCAAACATCTTCTCCCACTCAGTAGATTTTTTTTTCTTTGTTGATGGTTTCCTTCCTTATGCAGAACCTTTTCATTGTGATGTAGTTCCATTTGTTTATTTTTGCTTTTGTTGCCTGGAATGTTCTTAATGAAGGTCTAATTGTGCAAGAAGGGCAAGACCAAGGGGCCCTAATGTTACCATTAAAGGTTTTTCTATTGTATCTTGTTTTCCTAAAACCAAAAGAGACACTCAGTATTATCATGGCTCCTAGCACGTCTGTTTCTCTGCCGAGCCCTGGAAAGGTCCTGGCTGGTACAGCAGGCAGGATGCCCTTGGGCAGAGCTGCATCTCTGTGTTTGATTTTGCCTGTCTGGAAAAAAAGGGTCATGCAGCCATCTTCCAGCCTGCGACAATGTCTCCGAAGTAGTCTGGGAACATTCTCATGCTGCCTGCTCCCTGGATATTATTTTGCAGGAGCTCAGGCCTCTGTGGTCCTCAACCATAGCCTAGAAAAGGCCTCCTCTGTTACCACCAGGCAAATGCCCACTAGCTCTCCTTGGTTTGGGGTGTGAAGAAGTTCGTGTAAGAGAGAACTCAATGCACAGTGGGTAAAAGCTGCAGTGGAATTATAGTTGGAGGATTCTTTGAGGAGTGAAGGGAGAGGAAAATACTGTGTCTGGTGCAAAGTGGGTGCCCTCAAACTTGTCTTTCTCCAAGCCTGTCACTTCGTAGGGCCAGGAGGACATGCCCCAGACTGGCGGGGCTGTTTTCTTTGGGGAGAAGGGTGAGGAGCAACACTTGGGTGGGGGATCAGAGGAGATTTTAGACTTATAGCTGAAGATTTACTTTTTTAGAAAGGACATCTTCATGAAGAAGAAGGAGAAGGAAGAGAAAGAAAATCCTGTTTGATAATTAAAAACAACAACAACTTAGCTTAACTGGCCTTAAGTGTTAATTCTCCAACTCTGGACTTTCAAAAAAAGAAAAGAAAAAAAGGAAAACACAACATTACAGACCCAGCACTAGGGCCGGACTGGATGTTGACACCAGCCACCCCTTTAGAGAGGGTATAGGACCAGTACAAGAATATATAGATTGAATGGCAAATTATACCCCATGCTGATGGTTGGACCTCAGTGATTTTGTCTGTGAAAGGGAAATAAGAGTAATTTACTATCTAAAGGCAAGAGGTGGTCACCCCACCCATGGAAGGGGGAATATGTTTCTGAAGGATGGATACCTAAAGAGCTTCCATCTGTCCCATTTGAACAGGTGCCACCCTGTTCCCCCAGAAATCTACCTCAGTCAGGAAAGTTCCTTTTTTCCCTTGTAGGTCCACTTTTTTCTGAATAGAACCCAGGCACCCTGCCTTCTAGCCCCAAATAGTCCCATCCTTGACATGTCCCAGTCTCCCCAGGATATTACAACCCTGTGTGTACAAGATGCTTTAAAGCTGAAGCCATCTCCCCACCCCCACCCCCGCTCTGTGGGATGATCAGAGGACCCGGCACCTGGGGAGAGGAGGCAGGCAAACTGCCAGCCCAAATACCTTTTCTGAGGCCCTTGGAGGAGACAGCATCAGTGGGAGGGCAGGTCTCATTCAGGTAGGCAGCATCAGAGCTGGAGGGCCTGGGCCAGATTCAGGACGATAACAGCGAAGTCTGCACGTAGCCACTGGCCCAGGCAGGGGTTTACCTGCCTGGAAACTCAGGGGCCCCACGAATGGTGCAGCCACGTGGTTTGCCTCTCATAGTCCCAAGCTGCCTGCCACACAGTAGGAAACTGCATGCTTCCTGAGGCGGACAAGCTGGTCCAGGTGCTACAGGTCTTGCCCTTGAGAGGAAGGTGTTACACTCAGTCAAGATGGCACCAACCAGCCCAACATGCAGTCCATGTGCTGTGCCTGGAATGAGCACACTGGAACCCAGTGCCACCAGGCACAGATTTCTTATCTGTAGCTTCCTGAATTTGCTCTTGGCCAGGATTCCCACCCCTCTCCTGATCCTGGCGTTCATCAACACTTATTGTCTTGCATAGCGACAGCCTCTGCTCCTGACTCAGGCCCAGCTGAGCTTCCTAAAGAGGTGATTCTTGTGGAGCTGGGGGGTCAGACCACTGTGTGTCCCTGCTGTTTTGGTTTTAATTAGATGTACGTTCAGAAAAAGTCACCTGACCTGCTATACCTTGAGTTTCCCCAGCACCATTTAAACTCCTGGTTTATGAAGAACAAAGGTGTACCTAGAGATTTCTCCCCATTTTGACCACTGAGAAACGAGAAAAGTGGCCTCTCTGAGATGAAAAATTAATTTTTCAAGACAAAAATAAAGCTGGGTCTGCTAATTGTCTCCAGTAGCTATTATCCTCTTCTTCCTTGGAAACAAAATCCTCAACTTTAGGATTTATAACCTAAGCAGAAGAAAGGTGAGACTTGTCAACTTTCCTTGTGGCCAGCAAGATTGAGGGAAAGTGTCCTGGAAAAGTTCCAGGAATTGTCTTTAAAGGGAAGAAGTATATTCTTCCTCACTACTTCCTTGTTTCTGCTGGTGGACTGCTGGTGTGGCAGCTGGAGCCTAGCAGTCATCTTGAACCATGAGGTAGGTGCCAGGTTCTAAAAATAGCAGACCAGATAGAAGGATCCTGAGTCCTTAATGACTTTAGGAAGCTCTCTCATCACCTCTGCACTATCCCTGCCGGACTTCTATGAGATAAAGAAATAAATTTTCATCTTGCAGAAGCCAATAATATTTTAGGTTTTTGTCACTTTCAGCCAAAGCTAAAACTAATTGTAATAAGAAGACATTTATATGATGCATTTGGAAGGAATAGCCAGTTCTAGAGATGCACTAGATTAGTATAGACTTTAATTTGTACAGAAAAATCAAGTAATCTTGGAAGAGGAGTTCTCTTGCCTGAAGCTCAAGGATAGATCCTAGAACGCTAAACAAAGATCTCAAAAAGTGATCTCTAATTTTATTAATTGAAAAAGAAAAGAAATGACTTTTTGGGAAATTTGCTGTTCCAAGGAGCTACTGAGGTAGCACTAACCTTCATGTACCACTGAGAAAGCAATGGTAAAAGAGGAAGACCAAATGTAGGATGGATTAACTCTATAAAAGATGCCATAGGAATGAGTCTAGAGGAGCTGAGCAAGCCTATTGAAGACAGGACATTGCAGACCTCACTCATTCATAGAGTTGCCAAGAATGGGAGTCAGCTCAACCGTACATAACACACACAGCCGCTTATGATTGGGAAGGTGGGGAGGGATGCTTTGCAGCGCATTAATCAGCATCTGGGTGTGAACTAGTACCTTTGTGTGGCAGGCAGGGATAAAAGCCTTTTAAGAAGTAGGAGGAGGAAGTGGATGGAAATTGTCCAGATAATGAAGTCGCATATACCCCATTGCATTATAGTCATTTATTCATTTACTCTAGTTTATTAAGCAGCTATTGTATTCAAAACAAAAGAGCATGTAATGATCAGACACAGACTGTCCTCATGTAGCTTGTGACGTCTAGTAAGGAAGGTAAAACGTCATTGACCTGTGACATGATGCATACCTGAAAAAAGTTTCAGATAAGATGTTGTGGGTCTACAAGGGCAGAAGAGTGCCCTACCAGGTGTGTTTTGGGGAAGCTTTGTGGAGGAGGGGAACTTTGTCTGTGGTCTTGCAGGACGGGTAAGATTTGGAAATGCAAGTCTGGTGTGACAGAGAATGCTGGTTGGTTTCTCTTTCTCCAAATCACTGTTATGGGGCCCGTTTCTTGCAGTGTGATGACTAACCAACCCCGCCGCCCCCCCCGCCCCCCAAAGAATATGGATACTATAATTGTTTGCTACAGGCAAGACTGTATTCTGTATGAAATTCGGGTGTTTTGGGGACTGTTGTTATGGCCCAAAACTAAAGGATGAAAGACGAAGGAAGCTGTTGGTTTCTGAGTTAGACACAGTAAGATTTGTATCTTAGCTGAATTCCTTGAGCTCCTCAGGAGTGACTGCTTAGAAGGCCCATTGAAAATGCCCAGCCTGCTGTGGCCATGCACTAGAAGCAAGACTTAGAAGAAGTCATAGGCAGGTGGTTGTAAAGGGAACTAGGAGAGGGCTTGGGCTAGCCCACACCTTGAACGCCATTATTCCAGTTCTAATGCTCTAGGACAATGTTATGGTATGGGAGGTGGCTTTAAGCTTAGTGACACAGGAAACACCAAAAACAGATAAAAGTGCCTGGGGGATATGCTGTAAGAAGGCCTGACCAACTGGCAACCTGGTAGTTGTCAGAAACTGATGGTCAGGGTCTTGAGGACACTGGAGCCAAACTATGAGAGAGTTGCTGGTGCTCTTGGCAAACAAATGTGTTGACTGGTGGAGACATGGCTTTCCATAGTTCTAGTTTTTCTCCTTTTCTTTTTATTTGAATAGGACTTAGTATAGATTCAGCATAGACCCATGACAGTCCATCACCACCATGACCAAAATACACATTTAAATACCTAGGAACCATGCTCCTTCATGACCATGCCAAGGAGCTCTCAAGTTCCTTCTTTGTCTATGTTTATGAATAAATCAAAGGCGGAAGGAGTGTATGTGTGTGTGTGTGTGTGTGTGTGTGTGGTAATCAGTAAGGAAAACAGAAATACTTTGCATCTCTTTTAAGAAGACTGAAAGAAAAATCTAGATTTCAATTTGTAAGGTATTTGTTGCTTCAGAGAAGAGCATGTCTGAAGGGCAGAGGAGTGAGGGAGCATTGTACTGTTCTTCTTTTAGACCTTTGCCTGGAAACAGGAAGTTTGGCCCACTTTACCTGCTGGGGCCACTTGCTATCTACCTCGGGGCACAATCTGCTGTTTGTAATATCACAGTCAGTTGCCATGGAGACTGTGACGTGAACACATCAGCCTTCTGGCTGTAGAAAGGGAACCGTCTGCTGAGATGGGCTCCATGCACAAATAAATACATTCCAAGGCAACAGGTGAGCCTCGGAGAAGCCAGTCTCTGGTTTCTACTGAAATGTTTCTATCATTAAACAAACATTGGAGGAAACACAAACATCTGTCCAGAAGCAAAGCCTGGAGCTCATGAATTCCAGGGCTGTGCCAGGGCCCCTGCATCTGATTTCCTGTGTGGGCTGAGACAATTGGCTTAACCTCTCTGTGTCTTAGGTGAACCAGCTTTCTCTTTCCTGGCGTCCACTCTAGACCCTGCCTTTTGGTGGCATTAGAGGGCTGATGCAACAGGAAAGTAGAAGGAAGTGTTTCATTCCCCAGTGACACTGGGCAGAAGTGGGCAGGAGAGATGTTTACCCAGCCAGGGCTCATAAAACCATCTCTGCAAACTACCGTCATGCACTAGCCCCTTCTCATCTCCAAGAATTTTGTTACACTAATGCAGGAGAAAGTTCAGTGACATATCTTTTAGTATGATCTGTGTCTTAAGGGCAGATTCAGCTCTTGCTGGGAAATTTGGCATGTGAGGTATTTCATTGAGCCTAATGCATTTGGTTTCATTATGTTTTATGTGACCCTAGATATATGGTTTAGCTATTGTACAAGATGTACTCTGTTAGCTTACTAATGGCTAACATTAATGGGGAAAGTCAGCATTTCCTGCTAGCTCAAGTCACTAATAACTTATCTGAAATTTTCAACCCTGGCTGATATGCCAACATACATTGTTTGGTGTTCATTGGAAGTCAAATATCATCTGGTTTATGTTTGCCTTTAAAGCAGTATTGAGCACTATCATTGCTTTGCATGTAATAGGCATTCAGTAACTACTTAATGACTTAATTAGTGTTCACATTCATAATCTGGGTGCAGTGCTCTCTGTATGTGTGACTCTGTATGTGTGTGCATGCATGTGAACATAGATGAATATTTAATCCTAACATTTTAGAGCTAGAAAGGACCTGAAAATCATGTGATCCTATACCATATTGTAAACAGGGTGAATCTAAAATTCAGAAAGATGAAATGACATACCTCAAGGGACAGCTGAAAGGAAGACCATGAATTCCACTCCACGGCTCTTTCTCTCATTTCTCTCTGCACTCCTCTATTGCCTCCCTCACCTTAACCATTTCTTCCCTCTTCCTCATGCTACAGTGCAGAGAGGCCAAGCAAACTTCTTGAAGTCGTGGGGAACATTTGTCAGTGTCTTGGGCCTGTCCACTGATAGTTCTGCACTGCCCTTGTCTGCAGCAGAACCCAACAAGGTCCTCAGAAAGGCCTGGGAGGCCCATGCTGCTGATCCGGCTCTTCTTCCACCCAACGTTACTCATCCTAAAAAGAAAACTGGGTCTAATAGAGTGAAGAGTCCTTTATTTCAGGTCAGTGATGTGCCAGCTGTATAACCTTGGCCAAATCACTTCAATGCTCCGAGCCTCAGTTTCCTCCTCTGTAAAAGAACAGTAAAGATTCTTGTCTTGTATGTGTTTTAGGGTTTAGGGGGTCAAGTGAGATAATATGTGTAAGAAAATGCTTAGCTATGAAGTATGATCTCAAGGCATGATAATACAATTATTATCATTTTCAGGAATTTCTTAGCTGAGAGCTGGGATACCCAATCAATCAAGTGTTTCTAAAACACCTTTAGGACAGAGACTGGCACCAACAACCCACAAATGTATGGACTACACCTATCTTTATAGTGGCTTCCCTCCCCCTGCTGTGCCTCACCTTCCAATTCCCAGGCCTCCATAAGCTGATGCTTCCAGCAATAATCCTAGAGCTCCCAATAATGACTGTTGGTGAAAACAACCTAACACCAGGGAGAGGAGAGACATTCTCATTATGGGGGTGGCAGAGTGGTAGATGATACTTGCTTTGTACCCTGTCCCCCGTTACGTAGTATCTTTCAGGCTCAGTGCACAGAGGGTTGTAATTATTTGCAATGCTTGAGTAAAATGAGCCCTACACCAAAGGGCCTTTTGTCTGTACTCCTGAAAAGCAAGACTGATGGCCTCTTTTCCTTCTGCTCTTCCATTCAGCTCTGCAGCAGCAACACAGGCTTACAGCTAGAGAGCACCCTCTCACCCACAGTGTTTGAGGGTGGTGGGGTGCCTCTGGAGGCCTCCCACCCCTGAAGGTCTTGCCCAAATCCTCTGAGCAGAACTTTCTGTCATCTCTTGTGAAACCCGGGAACCCTGTTTGTTTCCACAAGTACCTCCTTCCCGTTTATTCCAGGAGAAATGGCTCTGAAATAACCAAATTGTATAACCATGGGGTGGTCACTAACTGTGTGTTTGCACTGATTTCATCTTTAAAATGGGGCTATCCCTGCTCTAGTCTACATTATAATCCAGTCTGAGGTTGTAGTGAGGTGCTGAACTTGGAAGCACTTTGGAAATAGTTACACAAATGAAAAGGATGGGTATTATTTAGATAGTGCAACAATTCTCCTTTTCCTTTCTGGCACCTCTCTCATGCTGGCGTTTTGTTCCATGCTACACTCAGACCATTAGGCCTAATTTGACTTTACATATACCTGACTTTCTGGAGTTAGTTGTATTAGTGGGTCACCAGTTACATTCTGCCAAGTACCACATGACACGTCAGGGTGTTGATCTGTGCCTCTAAAGCACATGGAGGCGCCCCATAGGGCACTTGTGTGTGCACATGGGGCCTTGTACACACATGATCAGATTTGGAAGTGGCAAACTGGTGAATCCAACTCTCTTATTTATCGGATAAAATAACTGAAGTCCAGAAAAGCTCAGGGTAGAAGGACTGTTTCAAGATTTGTGTGTAGAGCACACATTTATTAGAGTAGAAAGCCTCACTTTGAAGTTTTGAGGAAAGGAATGCAGGGGAAGCAACCTCATCTAGTGCTGATTTGAATGCAGTAGGTTGCGAGTGAGGGGCCCCAGGGGAAAGAGAAGTCCTCATGGCAAGAACTGTGCTGCTAATTATCAGTCTGCCTTGCTTCTCCCACCCGACACAAGTGCTCGACAGCTGCTTCTTTGTACCCTGGAATATTTGAGCGGCCTACAATCATGGCCCAGTGCTTGTTGCTGCCTGCTCCCTCCACCCGGAAAGAGCCCAGGTCTTGCAGAGGCTACCCCTCATTCCATGATTAGATATGGTGCCTGTCAGGAGATAAAGAGGGGTCAGAGGCCCTGAGGGGAAGAGGGAAGGAGGCGGTGTCTTCTTTTCCCAGGAAACAATCCCCACAGTTTCTGAATGTTATTAAGAAGGTATTAATGTAGAATTCAAGTTCATTCCAGCACACAGTGGGTTTGCCAAGTGCAGCCACAGGGGCTTTGTGGGTCAAGGACTATGACCTCAACTGTCCATCACTGAGGCATATGTATTGACCGAAGGCAGGTCATTCTGTCCCGATGGAAACAGCAGAAGAACCTGACTTTGGAGAGTAGAGAAGTCTGCGCGCTCTGGCCCAGACGCGTGCACACGCACGCTCTTATTGATTGAAAAGGCACCACTGCCCTCTACTGGCAACTTCGTTGCTTCAGAAAATAATTTGAATATATAGTGCAAATAATTTCTCAAACTTCAAATAAAACTTATTTAATAAGTTTTAAATAATTAATTAATTCATTCAACAAGTAGTGACTGAACTGGGTAGGAAGTGTATGTCTCTGCTCACAAGGCAGTTATAATATCAAATTTTTTAAAGTTGGAGGGAAATGCTAATTTAATGAGAACGATTTATTTTACCTTTTCCAGTTGGAGTATCCAAGTCACAAACCCCTAACCCACAGAGTCTGGCTTCAGAACTACCATTGTGTACCCTCAGTGAGGACTGTCAGAAACACAGCTGGAGAAAGGAAATTTTTCTCACTATCAAGAAACATCTGGACTAGAATACTTAATTTGGAATCATGGGCCTGAAAGTTCAGTCAAAAATTCACATAAATCAGTGTGAGACTCCCCAGTCCAGATGAAAACCCATTCTAACCATTCTTACAGTCTAACATAACCTTCAGGTTACGGAAGCTTGTTTCCTCCACCTCTCAACTCGGGCACCATCCCACTTCTTCAGGTTCTTGGAAGCCATGGTAAAGTGTCCTGTTCGCCTAGTCTCCTTCCTATGATCTTCAGTCTCTTTGTTCATACTGGGGTTCTTCCAGGCAACTTAAATAGGCATAGTTCTATTCAAAGCTTCTGATCCTGTTTTTCCTTGTTCTGTTATTTTTTAATCAAGTTAGGCAAAGTACATATCCTTTTCCCCCCAAAGAGTTTTTTGGATTAGGTAATGCAATCACATGGTCTAAAAATCAAAACAATAAAAAAAAGCTTATGGTAAATTTTAATTCACCAAGTCACTCATCTACCTTTTTGCCCCTCTTTCCTCTCTCCTCTGTCCTGGAGTAACTGTTGTTACTCATTTCATGTGTATTCTCTCAGTAATTCTTTATGCAAATGCAAATATGTGTAACTATACATTATTGTTGTGCTAGCCCTTTAGATAAAAAGAAAGTACACTATGTACACATATTGAACCTTTAAAAAAATACATGACAGTATTTATCGGATAACTTTCCATATCAATATATTTTAAAAACATCTTTTTTTTTATAACTGTTATTATCCCATTGTATAATATTGTGGTTTATATGACCAGTCGCCTATTGAAGGAATATAGGCTTATTTAGAATAAAGTACTCTTGAACTCATACTAGTAAAATATCTTTGCTTCCTTCTTCTCTCAAGCACTGAATATTGTTTAAATAGTGTTAGTAACATAATGTTATATGTCAATTATACCTCATTGAAAAAAAAATAAGAAAATAGTTTTACTGAACCATCGGAGATTTACCTGCCTGCTCATACCTCTCCTTCCTGCCAACTACACACTAAATGCTCTGTGAATATCCTGGGGTTGCAGATGCAGGACTGAGCTCTCTAGGGCCATGGGCAGAACACTGCATCTTAGGACAAGATCTGACCAGATTCTGGCAGTTGATACGATGAGGACAGCTTTTACTCCAGAACTTCTCTGAGAAGAATAATAAGACTTTCTGAGAAGACGGATGAAGATGGCGACTCTGGTGATGAGCTAGTAACCACCTGCAGGCCACTGAAACTGTGTGGAGCTGAGATAGGCACACAAGCCCAAGTAGCAAAGGAATGAGGATTGAATGAAACGACACCAGGCAGTGGGCTTAGAAGCAATGTGATAGCCCCACCTGTCCTTTCTACCAAAGCTGTACTGTAGCTTTCCAACAATTTCCTCATCCTCTCTCTGCCACGTCAACATAGCCAAGTGGTTCCCTCAGTCCCGAGGATGGGAGCTGTGATGCTGGGGGTTTGCAGCCCATGCAGCAGTCAGGTGATAGACAGACTTTTTAAACAAGTTGCAATGACTCATGGACTCAGCTTATCCCTGTGCGTTTTTTTGTAGGCAGTCCCCAGCCTGTCACCCAGACAAGAGCTAAACAAGAGGACCAAAGAAGTGGTGGATTCCACTGGTATTGGGCCCTTTTTATGATTGCAAAACACAGTTTCAATTTATCTATTGCTGTGTAACAAACGATCCAAAAACTTTGTGCTTCAAACAATAATAATTTCCTATTTTCACAATTCTATGGGTCAGGAATTTGAGCAGGACTTGGCTGGGCAGTTCTTTTGACCTGAGGTGTCACGTGGGGTCATTCACTTGGTTGCACTCTGCTAATGCCTGGGCTGGGCTAAAAGTCCAACAATACCTGAGTCATGAGTCTATCATGTCTCCCTGCAGCTACCATGGTCACAGCACGTGAGCCCAGACTAGCTGCACTTTTAACATTCCCACTGACTTGCAAAGAGAGAAGAAGCAGAAGCTACAATTTCTCTGGGCTTACAAGTCCTAGAATATTCTTTTTGCCAAATTCTTTGCGTCAAAGCAAATCAAAGCACAGCCCAGATCAAGGCAAAGGACAAGAGATTCTGTCTTCCCCCTCTTGATGGGAGAAACTTATGCAAGTACAGGGAGGGGAAGAATTGTTGGGGGCTGACTTTGGAGACTCGTTGCCACAAACAGTGAACTGAGAATTGTGTGTAGAAGATGTCCACAGAATTTGGGGACATTGTAAATAAGAGCCATGGGCTTATAGGTTTTTTTAGTTATTATTTTATTTATATTTTTGTGTAGTGGGACTTTCTCTTTCCACTGGAAAACCACTCATCTCAAAGGGTGTGCAAAGACTGGGGAAGCCCTGAGTACACTTGTTGCAGCCACAGCAAAGGAAGGAGGAAGCCTCCTTAGGAAGAGGAGGGACTGGCTTTGGAAATATGGGTGGGGCTTGAGCAAGGTAAACGGTCTTCCAGGAGCACACCCGTTTGCCTCTTTCTCTGTCAGAGGTTGCAGTTTAAACGTCTCCGGTCTCCATCATGCATGGCAGACATCTCACCCACTGCCAATACTCTTCCCTTGTGAACCCAGATTTGGACTTGGAATTCTTGTTAACACGGAGCCTGGTTAGATAATGCAGAGGGACCCGAATTGGCACGCACAATGAAATCTATTGATGAATAGATGCTACCACTTTAAAAGGCATCAAGGAGGTCCCATAGTCTCCTACTAAGAGATAAAATCCAGCTTCACTTGGGACTAGGCAAAGTCAGGCCATGAACTGCCCTCAGAGCAAGGGAGAATTGAGGAGAATGGGAGGGAGAAAGGCAACCTTGTGATAGGTGCTTTCCTGGGTGTCACAGAGAGACCACCCCTTTGATGGCTTGTTGGGAGCCGTGCTCAGGTGTCTTTGGAAGCAGAGCCATGGATGCACCTGGTGGAAGAGGAAGAAACTCTGCACAGGGAGCATGAGACCTGCTTCTATTTCAAGCTCTCTCGTAACTAATAAGGGGACTGATAATTTAATAAGGGAAGCTGGTGTGATGATAGGACACCCAAAACTGATACGGGGCCCAAGAATTCTGTTTCACTTTCTGTAAAGTCATGTCATGGAGCTTGTTTCTACGATCTTAGCCAGCTCTAAAATGTTATGGCCATAGAACCAGATGAACTTTGGAGGTTTTTTCTATATCAAGAGCTTGGTGACTTTTCAAGGCAGGTGAAAGGAATGTGATCCTTATTGTCCCTGCTTCATACACGGTGAAACAGAGACCAAGAAGAAAGAGCACTTGACAAGTTGTACTTGGGGAGTAGCTGAGGAAGCAGAGTTTTAGAATCCAAAGACTTCTCTGGGTTGGCGTGAAGGCATAGAGACTTTTCTTATTTTATTTTTTTTTTTAAGTTGCCTTTTATAGTAAGAGTCAGAGGGAGGTCAAAAGATGACTGGCTTTAGGACTCTGCCTAGGACCCATGTGTCCACACTGTGGCCATTGGCTTGTATCACCAATGCCGACCAGAGGCTGGGTTCCTGACAGAGTCCCCTTTATTATGTGGCATTTGGGAATACCCCTTAAAGTCCACTTCCATCTCCTCAACTTCTTCCTCTCATTATCCTCCCCCCCACTCCTTTTAAGTCTTGCACCTGGCGTTATTGCCTCTGCCAGAGAGGCCTTAAACCTTGTCAACTTCTCAGCAATGAGAAATCCCACCCACCCACTTGTTCCCCCAGCCCCAGTTGCCTGGTTAGGCTTCAGGAAGAAGTTTCGCAGTCCTCCAAGTTGTGAGTCAGAACTTCCAAATCCCTAAAACAGAGGAAAACACAAGTTGAATTGGGCTCTTGAACAAAACCAGATGCAGTAGAATCCTGCTGAATGAACCAGACTGCAAGAGGGAGAGAGAAAAAGAGGAAGCCGAGAGAAAGAGACAAAGAAAAGGTGAGGAAAGCTAGCAAGGGAGAGCTGGCTGCACAGGACCCACGGACTTGAAAGATGAGGCCTCTCACTCCAACGCGACGCAGTGGCTGCCGAGAGGCCGAGGGTACTGGGGCCCCATGAACAGGGGCCAAGGCAGCCTCTGCTTTCCCCGAGAGTGCAGGGAGACGCGGGGGCCTAGCGGCGGGGGAGCCTGTGCGGGCTGTGACATTGAGGCTGTCTCCAAGGCCTGCTGCGGCAGGGACAGGCATCCCCACACGGTCTCCTCCGCGGGGCCTCGGCAGCGTGCAGCCCTGCTCCGAATTTCACACCGTGTCTAATCCAATCACCGGCAGATTGCAAGCTCTCTGCCTACCTCCCAGATCGAGAATTCTTGGCCGGCTCAAGTGATAGGCCCCTTCCCAGCCCAGCCGGCTGTCCTCCTGCTCATCCATGTAAACCACTCTACAGCTCTCCCCCTGCCCCCACCTCCCCTTCTGGGCCCACAGAGTTAATCCTGTTTGCCTGGTCTGTCAATTTAAACAGCTTTAAATATGCCTCACCAGGTCTGGGTGGCAGAACCCTGATGCTTAAAAACAGAGGCCTCGCATCAAAGGGGGTTGGGGTAACAGGGGCCACAGAGGTGTCATTCAGAGACACAAAAACAATCCCTTGTTTAAAAAAACATCAGAAAAGCAATCCAAATGGATCACACACGCAAAGAAAAAACATTGCCACTGAACAAAATGAAGTTCTCTGTATGTACTAAGTATAAAAAGAGCTTCAAAGTGGGATGATGTTGGGGTGCAGCTGGCAGGGTCACAGGTACGTGGATAGGAAGGGCTCCTCTAGTGTGAGAAAAACAGATGGATCAACCACCTGCAGGAACACTCCCCGCCTCCTTCAAAGTCAAAAGATTGGTTGGATCACTGGGATAATTCTGGAGCTGTGTGCGGTGTAGGGACAGATTTAGACACTGACATACAGTCTTGCTCTGGGTTGATGTTTTTATCCCAAAGCTCACATTGAATAATGGAGAATAACTGTAAATCAGTGTTTCTCAAACTTGAATGTACAGTAGTCCCCTGTTATCCTTGGGGGATATGTTTCACAGATGCCTGAAACCACGGAAAAGACTGAACCCTATGTATACTGTTTTTTTCCTATACATACATACATACCTATGATAAAGTTTAATTTACAAATTAGGCACAGTAAAAGATAACCAACAATAATTAATTATAAATAGAACAATTATAAAAATATACTATAATACAGTCCTGACCGATGTGGCTCAGTTGGATAGAGCATCGTCATTTGCGGGTTCGACGATCCCCGATTGGGGCACACACCTAGATTGCAGGTTCAATCCCCAGTCAGGGAGCATATAAGAGGCAACTGATAAATGGCTGATGTTTCTCTCTCTTTCTCCCTCTCTCTCTCTTTAAAAATCAATAAACATATCCTCAGGTGAGGATTTAAAAATTAAAAAGTGATTAAAAACATATGGTAATAGGTTGTGTGAATGTGGTCTCTCTGTCTCAGAATACCTTATTGTCCTATTTTCACCCTTCCGATGATGATGATGTGCAATCACAAATGCCTACGCAGTGAGGTGAAATGAGATGAGTGATGGACGCACTCTGATGTAGCATTAGGCTCCTATGAGAGTTACCTGAACACAAGCACTGCAGTACATTCTGGTAACTGAGTCAGCTACTAAGCGATAACATGTGGGGAGCCTATATAGTGTGAAGATGCTGGACAAAGGGATGATTTGCGTCCTGGGCTGGATGGAGCAGGATGGCGTGAGATTTCATCACACTACTTAGAACAGCATGCGATTTAAAACGTATGAATTGTTTATTTCTGGAGTTTTCAATTTAATATTGTAAGACTGAGCTTGACCACGGGTAACTGAAACCACAGAAAGCAAAACCATAGAGAAGGGGGACTACTGTATAAATGAGTCACTTGGAGACCTTGATAAAAATACAGAAGCTGATTCAATAGGTCTAGGGTAGGACTCGAGAGTCTACGTTTTTACTGAGCTCCCGCGTGAAGCTGATGCTGCTGGGCTGTGGGCAACAGTTTGAGCAGCAGGGGTTTAAGCAGAGCCAAGTGCCCTCAACCTGGGACTCAGTTGTTTGGGTTTCAACTTCTGTTTCTCCCACAGCCTTCTGTCTTTTCTATTCCCTTCTCCACAACAGATAAGACAAGAGAAATTGGTCTTGCATTAGCAGCACATGACATCTAATCCAGATCCCAAAAAGATGTCCCTTTCCTGTCCCACGTTCATGAAGTCGCCTACAACTGGAGTGAGTATGGATGAGCAGGGGCTGCTTCAGGACGGGGCCGACAGCAGATGCTCTGTCCGTAAGGAGTATGACGTTGGAGGCAGGGGAATGCATGAAATGAACCTAAGGAGGCCTTCCCAACCCAATATTTCGTTACTATAAGTCATGATACGAGAACAGCATCTACTCTCCCTCCATCTGGGCAGAGTAGTGACCCCAGAGTGCCAGCTAGAAATCAGTATTTGTGAAAGACTTGGGCTGCAAGCAAAGCAATGAGGGGCCTTGCAAAATATAGGAGAGAGAGGCTATTTGCTCTTAGTTTCCTAAGTTTTGTTTCAACTTCTAGAGAGAAGTCCCACTGTCTCATGATTGCTAAAACACAGAGGCTTCTAACTTCAGTGGCATCTGGCTTGCCTTTTAGCATACTCCCTCTACTCACACGGTTCCCAAACTCCACCCTGTCCCCAACATCATCATCTCCGACAAAAGGACAAGGCCAGACCAGTCCAACCTTCTTGGAATTTCTCTGTACTCAGTGTACTTGCCACAGGAGATGAAAAGCAGGGTTTTTACATGAATGGCAGAGACCATAGTACAACATGCAATGCTATGAAAAAAAGCAGGACAGATTCTAGGAAAGACCAAGTGGCCAGTACTCCAGGAAAACAGGAAAGTGAGCTTCAGCACGACAGTGTGTGGGGGAGGTGACCTCAACCACAGCTTGGCTCAAGATAGTAGCCACACTGGGGCATCCCAATGATGGATGAATGTGGGGGAGGCTTAGGAAGAGGCAGGGAGGCTGTTGTGAACATATATTTTTATCAAAGGTAGAGTCCAAACCAAAACCACATAAAAAACAAAGCAGATGAGAAGAGCAGTTCCAAGCACTCAGTTAAGATCTTTCACCTCTGCACCTGGAACTTCACCTCAAGTGTACAAAATTCTCCCCTTGAGGCAAGCAAAGTACTCAGAGCACCAGACTAGAGTTTAAGGAGGCAATTGCCCTCAGAGTCATACAAGTGACTAGTCCCAGCCCTGCCCTCAAGTCCTGAGTTGGTTTTCAGAAAGAGGAGTGGCAAATGGTGAACCAGAGGGATCTTGTCCGTTTCAAGTGGGATGGTGAGTATGTTCCCTGCTACTCCATTTTTACCAGAAGTGGAAGTCACACATTATTTTTCTAGTTTTTGATGTCTTTTTCTGAAAAATAAGATTGTTGGATTAGAAGTGGTTTATAAATTTCTATTATTCTACATCTTCCCCTCCCAACTGTTCACCATTTAATAATCAGTTCTTTGAGTACGTCATCAATCAGTAGAAGACTCTCAAAACATGCTCTGCCTTGTACCTATACTCTTCTGCTAATCAAAAGGAGATTCTTCAGTAATTCCTGACTCCCTTCCCCCAAGTCTCTATCTACATTTCTTCACATTGTCACTAGTCAGAAAAGGTCACGTCTGAATAAGAAGGGTGATCCATCTGTAATCTAAACACTGGTGAGTCAAGAGTAACCTTGCCCCTTTTTTTCTTCCCTCTCTTCCTCCTTCCTTCCTTTCCATGCTTCCAACACACATTGAGGGACTTCTCTGTGCCTGAAACTGTACTAGACTCAGTGACGACATTTCCCTGTTCCCTGGGGAAACAGCTGCAGGAAATATAATTTATAACATCTAAGAAGTGACCTGAAGGCCATCCCTATAGGAGCCTTGGCCCACTTATCCTCCATGAACAATGAATAGAAGCTCCATTTCCTTTTATCACTTTACTTAGCCTAAACCTCCATGGGATCCTCCAACTAACAAGGCAAAAGGAAAAAGGCAGAGGAGAAAAAAAAAAAAAAAAAAAAAACCCTTCAGGGAAAGTCTAATATTAATTTGCCATCTCTCCTGGAAAAGTATTTTGCTTGTTTTATTCTCCAGAAAACTATGATGTGAAACTTCCTACTTAGAAGACATTGCCCTTTTTTCCCTTTTTTAGGAAAGGATTTTAGATTTTAGATTACTAGAACTTCATCTTGCTATTTTTTAAATGCCACATCCTTCGCCGACTTGGTGTGATGGGACTCTTGCCCAGGTATTTCCCATCCTCTACGCCCCAGAATGCTGTCTGAGTCCATCGTGCACATCTTCTGGATGGGTGGGGAAAAGGCACACATCCTCTTGCCTAATTATTGGCTACTCTTTCGGACACTTGTGTGTGTGTGAGTGTGTGTGTACACACATTTCCCATTCCTCATGGCACCTCACCCATCTTATGTGCACTTTTGGTGGGACTGTCCTTTGTGTGCCCCTAGCTAAGTGACAGATAAATGAACTAAAATAAGCCAATCAGAGTTTTTCCTCCCAATTCTTAAGATCTTGAGCAAAGAATTGGAAGGATTTAAAACAACAACAAAGAATGGAGTACAGTAATTCCCAGGGCTGTGGCCAGAATTGGTGCCCAGAAGCATTTCTAATGCCAGTTCTTGTCCTTCTTGTGTATCTAGGCCTGTTTTGTAGCTTTGTGTCCATTTGTGAACTCCCTCTTATCCCATCAATAGGTTAAGGGAGCCAGAATTGGTTTCTGTGGCCTGCTACCAAGAAACCCAAGGTGATATAGCCACCTCCAGGGTGTGGGACATGAATGAGGAACATCTCTCCTCCTCTAGACTCACAGGAAAAGCCCACTGTGTGGATGCTGTGATAACTGCTCAGAGCCCACCTTCAGTATGAAGCACACACTCTCCAGCTGCTGGTAGTGTAGGTGGCTGGTCTGTCTCTGGAATTGCCCTCTGCTAAAGAGAGCCACCTTATCCAAGGCCATGTATTCCACAGGGGCAACCTATATTTGGTGACAGGTGAATGGGCATGTCTACAGGCCTGGTCCCCTTTCCTCGAGTCAGGACAACTCCTTGAAGCCATCTCAGTCCTCCAGAACTCCCCATGGAATCACCTGAGGCTGATGGGACTGTCCTACTTTCCTACTTCCCCATAAAAACTTTCCCACAATCACTTCCTAATAAACTTCCTGTAAACCTCCACCCCGGGGTGTCTCCTAAAGAACTGACCTAAGACACCATCCAGGGCACTGGTCCACAAGAAGTAGCAGTCGCCGTGGGCACCTGACCCACTTTCATGTGACTTGGGGTTTTGTCAAGCCGCAGATGAACTCAAAGGAATGGTTTTCTGGATATTAGCATCATTCATGTAGTCAACAAATTTATTGAGTACCTATGTACCAGACCTTGTTCTGAGCACTTAGGTGATACCAATGAACATAAAGCTAACAAAGGAAAAAATTATGCCCTTGTGGAATGTATAAAACAGGATGGGATTTAAAGGTACTTTCAAGGGTGGGAAGTACAGTACTTCTTCAGAGAGGAAGGTCCTACCCTAAACCTCCCATCCTCACTCTTCTGGAGGTAACCCTTCCCCCTCAGAGGTGCAGGTACTACTTCCTGGTTTCATTGCTTTTATGAAATAACAATTCACCTTTTAAAGTCTGATTTGCCTTTTTATTACTCTCACCCTGAGCAGTTGTTGCCTTCAGTATACAATTTAAGAGGTAATTGTCCTCATCCCAGGAGTACATCTCTCTCTGAGAATATTTATTATTATTTTTTCTGTTGTTTCAAAATAAAGGTGTGATAGGCTCCCTTAACCTGAGACATGCAGCTCTGATAAGACTGAGTAACCATCTCTGCAAGGCACTTCCTCTTCTTCTTCTTCTTCTTTTTCTTCTTCTTCTTCTTCTTCTTTTTTAAAATATTTTACTTTCAGAGAGAGGGGAAGGGAGGGAGAAAGAGTGAGAGAGAAACATCAATGTGTGAGAGATACATTAATCCGTTGCCTCTCACTTGCCCCCAACTGGGGACCTGGCCCGCAACCCAGGCATGTGCCCTGACTGGGAATCAAACCAGTGACCTTTCAGTTCGCAGGCCGACAGTCCACTGAGCCACACCAGCCAGGGCAAAGCACTTCTGTATCACTGTCTTTTTAAAGCATTGGGATTGCAACTGCTGGCTGCAGTCACCCCGCTTCCCCTCGGGGCTGGCGTCATGTCCTAATGTATGAAAAATAGTCTGACCTTCATAAAGGCAAAGGATGGTAGCACATTTGCTGGACTGAAGTTAAGCAACAAGTGGGCAAATAGGAGGAGATGAGGATGAGGAATGGGGCGTGCCAAATTGTGATTGAAAAAGATCATAAAGGCCAAAAATTATACAACTAAAGGGGTCTGTTTTGGGGTTCTTCCAGATTCCTTCCTGGCCTTGTACAATCAATTAGTACAGAAAGCAAGTCCCCCATCAGGGACCATGTCATGTTCAGCTTGGCCCATAACAGGCATTTAATAGAAGACAGAAAGGTCAAATTGAAACCAGTCCTCATTGTTTCTTATGAGTTTCTTTCATGGAAGGAGAAAACAAAATTTTAGAATATCTGTAAATTGTCTTTGTCACTTGACTCATTCCTTTCCCATGCACCTGTCCCTGCTATAGACCCCTCAAGAGTTGACCAAATATAGTAGCAGAGATGACAAAAAATCGTGCTGCTAGTTTGCAACTTAAAGGTCATGGTATCTAATAATTCAGAGGAAACCTAAAGATCAACCAGTCGGCTCCACTCTTGTCAGATGAGAAAACTGAGGTCAGAGAGGTGCGTGGCCTGTTGAAGGTCACATAGCGAGTGGCGAAAGAGCTGGTGTTTGTGACTCCGCAACAGGAGTCATCGCCCTCTTTCTCACACTGTGATGTTGACCATCCCTCAAAAGGTTGGGGGTTACAAAGCAAGCCTTGTAGAAGCTGAGCAATTCTCCCTAGCAGTTTTGTGAGCTTAGGGCATTTGTCACCTCATAGAATGCCGATGTCTGTCCAGGGCTCTAGAGGCCCCAAGTTTTTTTATACAGGTGAAGATAACTTTAAAAAGTGGGATTGGTTCTTCAGTGAATTTTCCATAAAAATGTAATTCTTTATTAAATTCTTAATGCCCATTTAAATTACTCTCTAATTTCTACTTGTGCAAATCAGATCAAAGTTCAAAATAACATAATGCATGGGGAGACATTAAGTACCTTGGTATTTAATTTTTATTCATCAAACAGCTCTGAATAAAAATTTCCCTGACTGGTGGTGTCCAGATTTATTTTTAACAGCCACTAACTAGCTTTTCTATTCTGTTGCGGTTGTTTGTCGGAGCTAATGTGTCTTTAACTCCTTTCAGTCTCTGCTCTACATTTTGCTGCCATAAGAATCATCTTTTAATGTTCAACAGAACAACACACCCTTCTTACCTTGCTGGGCTTAGCTATCACCTGGCCCCATCTGTGTCTGCATTCTAGAAAATCAAGTCACATCATATTTTTGTGATGGTTTTTCTCTAGAGAGACTGTAGCTTTATTTTACAACCAGTCAAATTCCCTTTAACTTATTGCCAAAGATTGTTTTAAAACAAATAAGCAAATCAACTTTATTAGAAGAGCATCATGAACATTAACCAGCATCTCTCGTCGCTAATCACTAAATGATAGTGTGCAAGTACATAAACTTTAAATAATATACGAGTTGTGACATTTCTCACTAATAATCATGGCCAAATAATAATAATGGGCTGTCTTTTATATCTTTTAATTAATCTTTAGGGAAAACCTAATAGGTAAATTTTTTTTTATGCTCAATTTATAGACCATGAAACCGAGGCACAAGAAAGTTAAGCAACTTGTCCAGGCTCATAGTCTGTTAGTGGTGAGACTCAGATTTGAACCCAGGTCAGCTCATCTGACTTTGAGCCTCACCTACGATTCTCTGTCATCTCTAATACCTGCTGCTTCACCTACAGTTACTCTAATCTCACATCAGAACCTTTTTAGGGAAACCTGAGAATTCCCTGTATGCAAGTATATAAAAAACCCCACATAAACATAGAAGAGTGGCAATTAAACCAAGTTATTGAGTCATTTGTAATAAATAATAGAATACGCAAGAATGCTGAGATTTTTCTTAGTTTTGGAAATGAACTTATATCACTGCCCTTTGCACAAAAGCTGCTAGTAGTGTAACTTTAGCCCAGGACTCGGCAAACTTCTTCCATAAGGGGCCGGATAGTACAATAAATATTTTAGGCCTTGCTGGCCAGGTGGTCTCTGTTGCAGCTACTCAGCTCAGCCACTTCAAGGCAAAAGCAGCCGTGGACTAAATGAATGGACGGGGCTATGTTCCCACAACACTTTATCTCCAGGCACTGAAATTCAAATTTCAGGAAATGTTTGCATTCCACAACATATAATTTCTTCTTTGATTTTTAAAAAGCCAAGTAAAAAGGTGAAGATCATTCTTTGCTTGCGGACTTACAAAGCCAGGCAGTGGGCCACGTTTGGCCTGGTTGGCCCTGCCAACCGCTGCTCTAGTTCGCTGATTCTTCCACCCCATCACGAGTGCAGAGACCATATCAGAGTCAGCTTGGCACACGCCAGACACTCAATAGAAGTTTTCTGGATTGAAATGTATTGAACTTGGAAAGGAGAAGAAGGGAGCATTTTCAGAAACGCCATCCTGTCTCAAGCTCCAACAAGTAGGGGACATTCTTGCTTTCCCACATACCTCCCATGCTTTTCGTAATAGTTCTGTTCACTTTTGATTGTGCTGGTACCTGGGCTCCCTGGGCCTCCCCAGAGCCTCTATCTCTTTCATTATCTCTATATGGCAGGCTTTGGACTGCAATGTGTACATAAAGATCTCGACGGGATAAGAAGCTAACAGCCTCTTCTGCTGCCCCCCTGGCACTGCAAACAAGGGGGGCCTTCCAGGGGATTGAGCGAGTCCTCGTTTGGCTGCGTAGCAAAGCGGAATGCTTCTTTCTGATTTCTGCTCTGATAGCATGGCACTCAGATCAAAGGAAGCAGTGCTCCAAATAGTACCGGAACCTTCTGCCTTCAGTGGTACAATAGCTTATTTGTAAAATGTGTGAATCTGGAAGGTTTGTAGCTTAGAGAAGAGGAAAGGGCACTTCACTAAGGTTCTCTGAAGATGTGCGAAATACAGACCCTTGTGATCCTTGGACTTTTGAAAATCAGGGGAAATTCCAGTTGTCTTGTAATAGAGACAGATGACCTCTGAAGCTTTCTCCCAGCTGGGGAACTCAGTTACTAGAAATAAAAGCCTCATCCTCATTTCCAGGAAGTGACAGGTGAGCCCGAAGTCTCCACAGCCAATCAGGTTAACAAGGTGCAAAGCTAATTGCTGGCTGTTACAAGGTTTTTGAGGCTTCCCAGTGGGTACCTTTCTTCTCTCATGTGTGTGCAGTCCCTGGAGTTTGGTTCTTGTCAGGGCTGAGTGAGAAAAATGAAATTTGGGTAGGATATTTTCCAGTTGAGCATAAGAATCTTCCTCCCACTCCTGTTCCCCAACAATGTGTGCTCTGAACAATGCACTCCATAAGGCAGGCTAGATAATATGTTTTTCCCCTTTTCTCTGCTCTATCTGCTTTTCAAAGTGTTCAATTGGTTAAGGAGGGGATTTCCCCATCAGTGTCGCAATGTGTTTCTCTTCGGGGGATGCACTTCCAGCCAGTTTCTTTGCTTTTTTTTTTTTTAACTGAAAATTTGGCACGCCTTTTTGCTTTCCCCTCCCACTCTTACTGTATTATTTTTTTTTTCAGAGCTTGTCCCCGACTCTAGAATTATGCATACATAATATAGGGGGGTTGCTTACTGTAGAGATCTGTAGAGATCCCCAAAGGTTTTTTCCCCAGAACTGCCTGATATTCTGCTATCAGTGACTCACTTTTGGGGGAGTTAAGCATTGACTCTACCATAATTCTTAAAAATGAAAAAACAAAAGAAAGAACAAATAAAAATCTGAGAAGCAAACATGGATATGCCTGAAAGGGTAGAACTTAAACTTGAGACCTCTTAATGATTTATAATCTCACTTTTCTACTTGTCAAGAGTGGTGACCTGTCACAGAACAGTGAATACCATGGGAATGGCCCAGGGTTCTTGCTGATATATTACAAAAGAGGGTTCAAAGTAGATGGAGTTTAGTCTAAGGTTAAGAACAGCAAAGTTCTGGGAGATTTCAGTGAAGAAAATAACAAATGGCTTCCCTCCACACATTGATCAAAACTCTAGTCCTCATCATAACTGGCAAAGACTCCCCGCCCTGTGTAATTTGTCACCTGCCAACTGAATTTCAACCTGCATCACACTCCCCTTTTTCATTGTTCTTCAGTTCTAACATCTTTATTTCTCTTTCCCAAACACATCAACCTCATTCCCACCTCAGGGCCTTTGCAAATGTTCCCTCTGTCCAGAATGTTCTTCCTCCAGATGTTTGCATGACTACTTCCTTGTTGTCTTTCAGGTTTCCATTTAAATACCACTTCCTGACATTCAGTCGTAAAGTTGCCCACAGATACTCTCCATCACATTGTCTTGTATCATTTTTATAGTAGTAACTACTCTCTGAAATTATCTTGGTTTTTTAATGTGTTTCTTTCTTGTGGTTGACTCTCATTACACTGTAAGCCTAATGGGAGAAAAAAACCTTCTCTACCTTGCTTATTAAATAAATGAATAAAATAATAAAATAGGATCTTCCAGTAAGGACTAAAAGCAAAAAGATAGGACATTTAAGTAGAAACTTAAGGGGAAACAAGAGCTGTGAGCTGGAGGTCATAAACAGGTGACCAAGCCAGTGCTGGGAGTGGCAGACGGGGTTGGTCTTTAGGAGGGATAGTGGGATCATCAATGTATAGCGTCTTTGAGAGGGTTCAATAAATAACACCCCTATTTCCCATCCCAAATCAGACCCATCAGAGAAATAAGACAAAGACAAAGGAGGAGTGATAGGGGCTAAACTACCACTTTTGCTATTGATAAATTGGAAGGTGTGGTTTGTATGTATGGGTGAGAGGGCTAACTGATATGAAACACTGGTACTGGGCAGACTGCTCACTTAGTCACATCAGTGCTGGGCCCCGTGCCTTCTCTGGGGGATGGGCCTCATAGAAAACTGAGGACCTGGAGGAGCGGAGCAGAAAACAGGCTTGTGTGGGCAGCTGGCTTCCAGGAGAAAAAGAAAAGAGAAAGCTGTCCAGTTTTTCCTTCCAAACTCACCAATCAAATACACTACTCCACTTCCCCTGGGCTAGAGCATGTGAGGGGATGCAGAAAGGCCTGGAGTCAGGGATGCTCTGTGACAGTCCCAGGTAGAGGTGCTTTCCCGTGGAACGACCATCAGAGGTGGGGAAGATTGGTTCTTGGCTGGAACCCCTGCTAGTCTCAGAGGGGGGAATGGCCACTCCAAGGGAGTGGGTCACTAAAGGACAGGAGGATATCTAGGACATTGACTCCCTGACTGCACCTGGCCCTGGCTGTTCCTCTACCTAACCTTGTTCCTTTGACTCAATCTTTATTCATTATTTGCAAATTTGCTCCACAGACTCTGTAGAGATCATAGAAGTCTGGATAGAAATGGATAGGACCTACTGCTGCCTTTGGTGGTCCCAGTCCAGAGGAGAAGATGACCTGGTCTGGCCCCTCCTTCTCTGGCTCCTCTCCCAGCATGTCCTCTTGCTGCCCCAGGGCTCCAGTCACTTTGGCTTCCTTCAGCCCCTTGTGTGTGGCAGTCTCTCCACTGCCAGCCTGGTGCTTCTGCTGTCCCCTCTGCTGGAATTCTCCCCACCACCCTTAAGCTATGCAGTGGCTGCTCATTCTTTAAACATCAGCTCCTCCATTGCTTCATCCCCATTAGGTGCCCTTACTGCATCGTCTCTCTTTCCAAACACTCGCCTTAGACATAATTTTGCATTTAGTTGTGTGACCCTTTTATTTACTTAAAAAAAAAAATCCTTTTTATGGCAAATTTCAAGCATTTGGAAAAGTAGAGAGAATAGTAAAAACAACCCCATGTATCCACCACCCAGGTTTAGCAATGATCAACTCATGACCAATGTTACCAATTCTTTTATTGCCTATTAACTCTCTTGAAGAGCGTTTAAGCTCCAAGAAGGCAAAGGGAGTATTATTTTTTTTACCACTGTATTCTTAGTGCCTAGTGCAGCACCTGGCTCACGTGAGGCACACGTGTTTTGAATGAGAAATGGGTTGAATGGGTGAATGATTTATCATGTGAAGGGACAGCCCAGGTCGCTATGAGAACACAGAGGAGTGGCATCTAGCCTCACACGGTCAGTCTGCCAGCTTGGTACTGACTCTGAAGCTTTGTGAGGGCAGAGGGGAGGGTGTACAGGATGGAGAAGACAGGGGAGGTGAAGGAGGCGGAGGGTCCACAAAACCCAGGAGAGGGCAGCACAGACCTGCTCAGGTGTCCAGGCTGGCACCTGTTTTGCCTGAATGGTTTATTGATCTCTGCACCAGAATTGATGCTTTGGCCCTAATGCTCAAGAATAGCAGTTTCCAAGCAACAGTACTCCAGAGAGCTGCTTCTTGAAAAAGGGACCGCTGGTCTAGTGTGGAATGCTACTTACTCTGCCCTCTTCTTGGGTATTAACTACTGCAGGATTTTTTTTTTTTGAAGTTTTAATTTTGTTTAAGATAACTCTTCCCAAATTTATTTTTTGTGTAGCCCATTACCACTACCACACAACCATTAACAGCATGGAAAACCAGTGTCTGCAGAAGACATGACTGGCCATTTCCAGAAACAAAAACAAATTTTGTTTGTTACTTTTCTTCTTCTAAGCTTTTTAAAAATTATACAGTTAACAGCCCTGGCTGGTGTGGCTCAGTGGATTGAGTGCTGGCCTGTGAACCAAAGGGTCACCAGTTCAATTCCCAGTCAGAGCACATGCCTGGGTTGTGGGCCAGGTCCCCAGTTGGGAGTATTTGAGAGGTAATCACACATCGATGTTTCTCTCCCTCTATTTCTTCCTCCCTTTCCCTCTACCTAAAAATAAATAAATAAAATCTTTTAAAAATTATATAATTAACACATGGTCAATAAAGAAGAAACAGAAAGAATAAAATAAAGGAGAAATAAAAGCTACTTATGATTCCAATACCTAAAAATAATCTCTTTATTATTTTTGATGCATTCATTTCTGAACTTTAAAAAAAGGCATAATTGCTACACATATTTCTCAAAAAGATTATTTTCAATGACCATTGACATTAATTTCCAGTGACAATGACAAAACAGTCTTAAAAGGAGAATGCATTTCCTGACAACTTAAGTATGGGTTCTTCCTCAAGAATTCCGATGGGCCTTTTTACCTTTTGTTCCTTTGTTTTATTGTGAGTGCATTCCAGTTGCTTTCCTGTTTATCTGACATTCCCCCTCCCTCCAGGCTATAGTTAGTCCAATTTAACAGGTTGCTGGTTCAAAATAGGTGGGGTCCCAAAATTCTAATCACAGTCCAGTGCAGGGAAAGAATGCAAACTGCCTCACTTCTTGATATCAGATGACTTGAAAAGTTCCTTAATCTTTTATAGGTGAAAGCGTCTCTCCTCTACCAATGGTTAGACCTGCTCAAGATGAGACCAGGAGACTTGGAAATAAGCTGGCACTTCTCAGAGATTTGTCTTTCTAGTACTACTGAACGGTGGTTTTCAATTTACACGGCCTGCTTTTCCTTGGAAGCAGTTACCTAGCATTTTTTATTTTTTTCAATGCTTGCCATGTCTTTCCTACTCTCCTCTGAAAATATTACATAGCATATATCAAGTTGCAATTGAAATTAAAGGGATTTGGACAATTCTGAAAAGAATACCATGGTAGCCTTTGAATTGACTGGAAGCCTATTGTGAGAGCTGGACAATGACTTGGGGGCACCTTCCTCCGACATTTTTACACTGCTGTAGGGTAATCTCTGGTCTCAGGGCTTCCCCCCGGAAGGGGTGCCGCACACCTCTGCCCTTGCTGTGGCCTCCTGGTGGGCAGGATATACTTCCCTACCCTGGATTTGGAGCTTGACCATATGACTCTTCCCAGGCTCTGGGAAAGCCTCCAGCTATTTTGTATTCTTTTCTTAAAGAAGGCCCCACCATTTATATAAGTTTTAGAGACCTGCCATACACAGTTTCAGGTATGTCATACTGTGGAGAGCCTCATGCACCAGGCTGATTTCAGATTCCTCCTGTAAGGCCTGGAGAGCCGCCCACTAGGGCGGAAGTGGCCATGTTCAAGCTCCTGACTGTCCAGTGGCCTGGCATCCAGGGCCTCTGCTCAGCCCCTCTGTTTCAGTAAAGAAGCTTCCACAGAGCATGCCCAGATGAGCAGACTGAGAGAAAACTCAACCCCCCTCCCTTGGACAAGCCAGCTCAGGCCCTTCTGTTTGTGTGGGATCTGCAGTGGCTCACCCACCGCCTCTAACAATTTGGGGAATCTAAAGCATGGTGCTGCTTTCCTGCCAGCTTCAAGCCGGCTGACACCACCATCCGGCTAAGGAGATTAGCCAGGCTTTATTTACAGGTGCCTTCTAGTGACAGCAGCACCCACCACACCCAGGTAGAGCCTGGGAAGAATGAGAGCGCATTCTTTTCAAGTCCGCTGCTGAATGCCAGGGAAAGGCTACATCCGGCATGGAGGCTGTCTGCACAGGTCCTGGGGAGTCCTGGCCTGAGGCTTCCCTGACAGATTGCCAGTTGCATGATGGAAAGATAGACTCTAGTGCAGGGTCTCGAGCAGCAAGTGCAGACACAAGGTCTATGTCCAGGGAGGCCTGTAGCACCTGCACCATGCTGACTGGGAGAGGGACTCAGTGAACACTTGCTGAATGAATGAATGAATGAATGGGAATGACAATGACCAAATCCATTGCCTCTGTGTCATATTCCTTCCCTAGTCCTCATCTGGGAAAAAAAAGAAAACAAAACTCCCCTGTCCTCCTACCATATGCCTGTCACATGTGCACACATATGTGCACACAGGCACACAGGCCTGGAGAGACAGTACTGCATAGTGATAAGTAGATAACCTCTGGAGTCAGATGCTTTGGACTGGGGTCCCAGTTGTACCCTTTATTAATGGAATGATCTTGGGCAAGTTATTCAACCTTTCTAATCCTCCATTTTCTTATCTGTAAGATGGGATGATCATACCAACCCCTTCATGGGGTTTGTTATGAAGATCATGTTATTACCATAGTATAAAGTGCCATAAAAAATGTGAAGGGTTATTGCTGCCTACAGAGCCTCCTGAAATGAGATGCATGTTTTGCTTTTGCTCTCTGTGGCATTTGGTTGGAGACAAGAAACAAATATGTGTTCATTCCTACCCTGCACAGATAGGGCTTGGTAGATGATGCTGTCACTGGAAATATTTCTGTAGATTAAATTGCTAAACCTTCAGGGGGAAACCAGTGGGAGGCCAAGGAAGACTTCCAGAAAGAAGTTATTTTCAAAAGCACCCGAGATGCCTGATCTCTCTGCACTTAACCCACTTTTTAAGACCCAAATACCTCAGTTATCTCTGACCATGACAAAGTTGCTAGTACTAAATTATGACTTGGGTTTCTGATTTCTACTGCAAGTCCCATGTGTTTTCACGGATTTATGCCTATCCATGTTATTTGGTGACTTGTCTGTTGTGAGCTGTGTAGCCAGTGGTTCTCTTTGTGACGATCTGGCAAAACCCTTTGGGTTATTGCGTTAGTCAGCTTGGGCCGCTATAACAAATGCCATCAGCTGGGTGGCTTAAACAATGCACATTTATTTCTCACAGTTCTGGAGGCTGGAAGTCCAAAGATCCAGGTACTGGAAGATTCAGCTCCTGGTGAGAGCCTTCTTCCTGGCTTACTCACAGGGATCTTCTTGCTGGGTCCTCACAAGGATGTGGGATAGGGTGGGGAGAGCATGTGCTCTGGTCTCTTCTAATAAGGACACTAATTGCATCATGGGGGCTCCACTCTCATGATCTCATCTAAGCCTAATTACTTGCCAAAGGCCCCATCTCTAAATACAATCATATTGGGGGTTAGGACTTGAATGTATGAATTTAGGGGGACACAATTTAGTCCATAATATTCTGCTCCTTGCTCCCTGAAATCATGTTCTTCTTGAATGCAAAATATATATATTCCATTCTAACAGCCCGCAAAGTCTTAACTCATTGTAGCATCAACTCTAATGTCTAATCTGTCTCAACTAAATCAGATAAGAATGAGATGATTTGAGCTACTATTTATCCTGAGGCAAAATTCCTCTCTAACCGTGAACCCGCAGAACCAAACAAGATATGTGTTTTCAAATATAATGGTGGGACAGGAACAGACATTCTCATTCCAAAAGAGAGAAATAGGTGACAAGTCCTGAGCAAATCCAAGATCTAGCAAGACAAATTGCATGAGATCTTAGGGCCTGAGAAGAATCCTCTGTGGCTCACTGCTTTGCCCTCCAGGCCCAGTGGGGTGGAAATGTCATCCTCGAGGCTATGTGTGGAGCAGTGGCTCCCTGCGGGGCTTCATGGGGCAGCACTCTGAGGGTTGAGAGAAAGCCTATGCTGTGACTTTCTTTGAGGGGCAGTGGTCCTGTCCTTTGAAACAGTCTTGCCCCACCCTCCCCCCCTTCTCCTCACCTGTGCACTCTGAGCCTGCTATGGGAGGGGCAGCCCTGATGATCTCTGAATTGCTTTTGGGGTCCTTCTTCCCTTTTCTAGAAAAATAGCACACATTTGCAGCCAATCGCAGCCTAATAGCTCTATAGAATCCAGGAAGTCAACAGCCTTCATTCATTACCCTGCACTTTCTCTGTCCCCTTTATTTCAGACTAATGATGATATAATCGCACCCCTATTTCCTGACGTCGCTGAAATGGCTGATGAAATTTATGAGTAGCACCCACAATTTCTCCATCATGTGGTTACTATTCTCCTTAGAACAAATTTATTTTTTGCCATATGGGTAGGCTGAGAATTTTCCAAACTTCTAAGTTTTGGTCCATTTTGCTTAATGATTTCATCTTCAATTTAGCTCTCTCCTGTCACATTTTATTTATAAACAGTTGAAAGGAACCAAGCTATTCCTTCAACACTTAGCTTTAAAATCCCTTCAGCTAAATAACCATTTCATTGTTTGCAAGTTCTACAAAACACAAGAGTACTAGAATACAAAACACTAGAACATGAACATAATTTGGTTAAGTTTTTTGTTACATTATAACAAGGATTGCCTTTCCTCCAGTTTCCAATAACATGTTCCTCATGTCCACCTGAGGCTTCACCAGAATGCCTTTATCATCCTATTTCTACCAACATTCTGCTCATAATTATTTATGTATTGCCTGAGAAGATAGAAGCTTCCTCTATGGCTCTCAGACTAATATAGTCATTATGATGGTGAGACCCAGGGGTTTGGTCAAAACTGAGCCCAAGGACATTTTTAGGACTCCTTTTGATTCTGCTAACTTACCTCAGTTTTCCTAAATTTTCTTTTTACTCTAGCCATAATTCCTGCTAAACTTAGCTTAATGTTTTGATCTTGAATGTGTAGCTTTCAATCCTAGTGTTCCAGGGCTGCAAACCATTATTTTTTCTTATCATAATGAAGACTTTATGTCTATATTTGATATTTTCTCAGTAGTTGTACAGTCACCTGGATTATTTTATGCTGCAAGACAGCAATAGACAATAGACTGAGGAAATCTATACCAAGTGGCCTGACCTCTTAGGATGGGTCTAGCTCACCTGGGATATCCTTCAGAGCCTGATATATGGTAAGGGAACAAGGCCTACATTCCAATCTTGTTTTTGTTACCAAGTAGCTCTGTGACCTTGGATGAGTTGACGCATCTCTCTGATTTTCAATTTGTTTATCTGTTAAGTAAAAATTTGGGATAAGGTACATTCATTCTTGCTCTAAAGTTCTATGTTTCATAAATCTTGCAACATATGAAGGGACTTTGAATTTCTACAAGGCATCATTTTTCCTAGACCCCAGAGAACCGTGGTTCTATCTAACAGTTATTTCTTGCTCATGGTCAGGAGACAGGATCTGCTTGTGGTCATACAGGGATGCAGGCACCTTTCCATCCATGGTTCCACCTTCTCTAGGTCCTCTAGGGAAAGGAGATTGAAAATAATCTATAGTAGGTTTCTGTGGGCCATGCTGGGAAGAAGTACACTTCAATTTGCTCCCATTCTATTGGCCATAATTTTGTCACATGATGGCATCTCATTTCAAGGGAAGCTAGAACATGCATCTAACTACGTGCTCAGGAAGAGGAAGAGAATATGGCTGTGGGTGAGCACCCCAGGGTAGGGTAATGAGGCACCAACTTGCTTTGGGGCACAGGCTGGAGTGGATAGCCTCTGGGAAGTGTCTGGATATCTTTCTTTCTGCATGGATATTTTCACACACTGGTTTGGTCCAGTGGGCTCAATTAATTGCCATGAAAAATATGTGATATATTGGAACAATGGCCGTGCCCATTCATTCATTCATTCATTCATTTGTTCATTAACAACTAGCTGTTTATATCACATTTGGATTAGAAACTACGAATCCACAAAAAACAAAACAAAACAATACAAAGAAACAAAAACCAAAATAAAAAAAGCAAATAATTTAGAGCCTGAGACATCAAGGATCTCAGAGTATAATAGATGAGAAAACTCTTCTAGCTATGAAGTTTGGAAAGAGAGAGCAGAGAGTGAGCAGAGGTGGGAAAAGAGGATCAAGTGATGTGATGTGTGCTAACCAATATGCTGTACAGCTGAAACAAATATAACATTTTTAAAAATGATGTGATATTGAAAAGGAAGGAAAAAAGCCAGAAAAGGCAGCCCCGGCTGGGTAGGTCAGTTGGTTAGAGCATTGTCCCCATACTCTGAGGTTGTGGGTTCAATCCCCAGTTGGGGCACAAACAAGAATTAACCGGTGAATGCATAAATAAGTAGAACAACAAATTGATGTTTCTCTCTCTTTCTCCCTTCTTCTCTCTCTAAAATCAATCAATAAAATTTTTTTTAAGTCAGGGTAGCTTAGGAGCCTCTTAAAGAATTTGGACTGTATTTGTTAGAAAATGGGGGACACTGACAGTCTTGAACATTTGGGCCAGTTGACTTCAGAGAAAAAAGAGATTCCTTGACAAATCCTGCACTCTCCACCTGTGACCCAGAGCCCTGCCTTGCCAATGCTGCCTGAGCACAGAGGGGCCTGGGAAAGAATGCAGATACCTTCCACTCCTGGCAGACAAACCCCACCTCAGTCTGCCATGGGAGCAGAGCGGTGGCTATGGTTCATCTTACTGTGGACATTGCCTCTCCTCCGGAGCCCGCACTGAGGATAGTAGACATTCCACTGACCTCTAGTGGTCAACATGGCACCCAAACTGTCCCACAAACCCTGTTCCACACGTCTGTCCCCAGTGATACCTGTTGAGGAAGAAATTGCTTAGAATAAAGCTTCTTTTCTTCCTGCCTCTCTTTTTTTTGCCCTCCACGGGCTTTCCCCCTTCATTCACCTAAATCTTCTACTACTCCCTCCTCTCCTTGGCCGGCTGGGTAGCTTCAGGGCTGGAGGACATGTGACACTTCACTTGTCTCTGTGTTGGTCATGGCTTGCTGAAGCTCTTTTCACTTCATGGAGCATCCAGATGCTGTGAAGGATATGCATATACTGATAGTCAATATCCTACTCACAGTTATGTTATTAGACTGTGAAGTGGGGTCAAGTGTTCCAATACTAATCACTAATGCTTAACAAACTATCTATGTCAGATGCTGTTCTAAGCACTTTAGATGTAAAAATTGATCTTTTTATATAAATCTTCACAAAAGATTTAATCTTTACAAAGTCTTCACAAAACACCTTAGAAGTACGAACTGTTGTTACTCTTCATTCTAAAGATGAGGAAGTTGAGGCACAAAGAAGTTAAGTAATAAGTTCAAGATTACAAAGCTAGACAGTGATAGAACAGGTACCTGACCCAGGCAGCATAACTGCAGGCCCTGTACCCACAACATTATCTTGGACTACCATGTGACATTTCTAAGGTCCAGGGGTTCCTGCTTCCTCACCTTCCCTATGAGGGTATTGTACTAGAGTAGAGGTATTCAGATTTTTCTCAGAAGTGGAAAGAGAAGAAACAACAGACAAGGGCGCATTTGCTTTAGCCAAAGCAGAAGACCAAAACCCAACTTGTCTTTCCTCTCCTGCCTGCTCCCTTCTCAACCCAAGGGACTCTTAAATGCCTGTGAAAGACCTCAGAACTCCAAGGAACTAGGTGACGCCAAAGAATTATTTAGTTAGTATTTATTTAGCATTTTCTGTGTTAGGTGTTTTAGAAATATTATACACTTAATCCTCACAACAAGCTCATGGGGTAGCTCTTATTATGCCCATTTTATAGATGGTAAACCAATTTAAATTAAGTAGCCACCCTAAAGTCACACAGCTGGTAAGTGGCAAAACTGGAATAGAAATCCAGGTCTGGCTGTCACAAAAGCCCATGCCTTTCACAGCAAACTCCACAGTTCCTTTCACAGTAAGACTGTCCTGGGAATCAGTGACTGGTGTCTTTTCAAGCTAAGTAAGGAGAAGGAGAAGACTATCCTGACTGCAGGGCAGTGGGAACACTGAAGGTAGAGAGAGCTTACAGGAGGAACCCAAATGGCACTGGGACATCCCCACTCCATTCAGGTTGCCTCAGGCAGACAGCTAGTTACCAGGGCCACAGATGTTAGTAAGAATGGAGGCCATCTCTGCCCTGACAGAAGGTTAAAGTCAAAGGAAACCTCTGATCTAAGCTCCGACTCTCAGGGTCCCCTTTTAGACTCTGGTTCCCACACTAGGAGGTAGCAGAAGCAGACATCTTTGCCACCAGCTCAGACATGAGCTGCCTCCGGGAGACACCTGCAAATGCCAGTTGAGCAGGGCTGTGGGATAAGCAACCACTTGGTGGTTGCTTATTTCCGCTTGCTTGGCAGGTAAAAAGGAATTGTTGGTTAGAGGTCCCTGGATACCTCCTTTCCTGAAGACGTGTCTTTTTTTTAAATTTTAAGTATATTTTATTGATTATGTTGTTACAGTAGTTCCATTTTTTTCCCCTTTGCTCCTCTCTGCCAGCGCTCCCCTTCCCTCCAGCAATCCCACCCCCCTTAGTTCATGTCCATGGGTCATGCATATAAGTTCTTTGGCTTCACCGTTTCCTATATTCTAAACATCCCCCTGACTATTTTGTACCAACCAATTATGCTTCTTAGTCCCTGCACCATTTCCCCACTTCTCCCCCTCTTAGCTGATAACCCTTCAAATGATCCCCATATCTATGATTCTGGTTTGCTTAGTTGGATTTTGTTTTTATTTTTTAGATTCAGTTGTTGATAGTTGTGAGTTTGTTGTCATTTTAGTGTTCATAGTTTCGATCTTCTTTTTCTTAAGTAAGTCCCTTTGACATTTCATATAATAATGGCTTGGTGATGATGAACTCCTTTAGCCTCACCTTGTCTGGGAAGCACTTTCTCTGCCCTTCCATTCTAAATGATAGCTTTTCTAGATAGAGGAATCTTGGTTGTAGATTGCTTTTCTTCACGTTGAATACTTCTTGCCAGTCCCTTCCTGCCTGCAAAGTGTCCTCTGAGAAATCAGCTGATAGTCCTATAGGCACCCCCTTGTAAGCAACTCTTTGCCTCTCTCTTGCTGTCCCCAGGACTCTGTCTTTATCTTTCACCTTTGGCATCGCAGTCATGATACATCCTGGTGTGGTTCCCTCTGGGTCCAGCTCGCCTGGGACCCTCCGTGCTTCCAGGCCCTGAATGTCCATCTGTGGGAAGTTTTTCTCATTTTTTTTCAATTCTTGCTTCCTCATTCTGCTCTGGTTGACTGTTTCTTTATTCCTTGTGTTCCAAATCATTGATTTGAACCCTGGTTTCCTTCCCTTCACCATTGGTTTTGTGTGGATTTTCCTTTATTTCACTTAGCATAGCCTTCACTTCTTCTCTTATGCGTTAGCTGTACTCAAGCATATCTGTCAAGCCTGTGAGCATCTTTATCACCAGTGTTTTGAGTTCTGAGTCTGTAAAGTTGTCTATCTCCTCATCTGTTAGGTTGGCTATCTCCTCGTCGTTTAGTTCTCCCACTGGAACCTTGATCCGTTTCTCCTTTTGGGCCATACTTCTCTGTCTCCTGATTCTGACAGGCTCCTGTGTTTGCCTCCGTGTTCCAAGTAGAGCTGTTGCTCCTGTTACATTGTAAGGGGTGGAACCTTACAGATTTGTCAGTACAGGGTGACCTGTTTCACCACATTGTGGCGCTGTATGTGGGGGAGGGGTCCAAGAGGGAACAATGCCGCCTGCCCAGCACTCACCCCTTTTCCAGTCACCTTTCCCACTTCCACACTGCACTAGCACCTCTCTAGCTGCTGCCCTGGCCGTCCCCAGAGTGGGTGGTCTGCGGACGTTCTAGAACCATGGGGCCCCTTAAACAAGCAGACTCTGCTGAGAGACCAGCAGTTTCTGCCTCTGCCCCAACCCTCACTGGTCTGCACAGTCAGAAGCAATGAGGCTTGATTTTCCCCAGTGCTGGGACGGTGAGCTGCTAGGTCCGGTGAGGAGCTGGGAACGCTCCCCAGGTGTCCCTCCTGACTTTTTAAAACATGTGACTGCACTTTCTGCCAGCCTGCCACTGCCCCCGCTGCTGCTGCCACAGCTGCCACTACCACACTGCATCCTGTCCACCCCGGCTCTGCCCCTTCTACCTGTCTGGATGAGTATTTCATCTTTATATCTTTGTTTGCTGGACTTCCATGTAGTTTTATTTTCTGGAACTTCTGGTTGTTTCTAGTTTTGAGATAGTTGTATTCCTTCTTAGTTGTGGAGGGAGATGCAGCGTGTCTGTTGGCCGGAAGTCCTGAAGACGTGTGTTGTTTCTTAAGCTTGCGGTTGTTGCTCTAAATCTAGGGTCTGGAGAGAAAAGTGATATCAAATGGTCCTTGATTCCCTCTCCCAATTAATAAAAATGGATGATTTGTAACAAGTACAACTTAGTAGAAGAGAATCAAAAGACCTGCATTCTAGCCCTAGCTCTTTTCTTTTTTTAAATTAATTAATTAATTTGTTTGTTTATTTTATTTTATTTTTTACAGAGAGGGGAAAGGAGAAAGAAAGGGAGAGAAACACCACAGTGTGGTTGCCTCTCACTTGCACCCCCAACTAGGGACCTGACGTGCAACCTAGTCATGTGCCCTGACTGTGAATCGAACCAGCGACACTTGGCTCGCAGGCCGACACTCAATCCACTGAGCCACAGCAGCCACGACGCCCTAGCTCTTTTCTGACTAGCTGTATGAACTCGGGTAAATTTCACTCCTCTTTTGGCCTTAGAGAGGGAAGCAATAGACCATGTCACCCAGCAAGCTAGTGGCATAGTGAGGACTTAAAACTAAGTCCTTATTCACTTTTAAAGCTGAGTACTCTAAGATTGATGGATTCATTACATCATCGATGTCATTTATTAATGCAACTATGTTTATTAAGTGCTCCCTCTGTATCTGGGACTGTGCTTGGAACCATGAATACTGTGATGAACAGAAAAGCATACTTTGTCTGAGCTAGAAGGAAACTCTGAAATCATCAAGCTGCTCATTTTCCATTTAAAGATGAAGAAAGTGAGGCCAAAAGGGGAAAGCATAGTGACTTGCTCAAGGTCATAGAGAAAATACAAAATAACCTTAATGTGTGCAGTTTGGTTTAGTCTAGCTGAGTTTTGTGAATGAAGGGGAAAAATGGGCTGATAAAGGATGAGAAGAGAGAAAAGAGAGACTTATTTGGAGGCTGACAAGTCATAGGCTGACAAGTCAATGTCAAATGAACCCAAGCATGTTTTTCATGCCCTAGTGTGGCTCTTTGTTCTCTCACTCGGAATAGTAAGAATGTCTACATTCAGAGGAGCAACCAGTATAAAGTGCGATTTTCCTAATATGAACTAAAGCTGGGAATGAAAGCAAGGAAAATAATATTGGGACAAAGTTAGGGAAGTTGTTCCCTGTAAAGTCCTTGCTCAAATATTGGCCATGTTAGGAAGAGCAAAATGCCCTTGCATGGTTTTCTGATTGTCCAAACTTGGCAAATTTAAGGATAAATGTGAAGATGGTGAACAGTAAGCTACTAGGAGACACACAATTTGATAGTGCATTAGAGCCATGACTTTGTGCTTTGTGATCACAAAGAAACATGTTGCCAGCTGTTTTCTGGTGACACTCATTTCTCCTCACATGTGACTTGAGCATTCCAGTTCAAGACTAGGAGCAAGCTGACTTTATCTGAAAGGAATCACACACAGTTTTGAAGTTCACCCTAACTTATCTTTTCAGCAAATGTTGATTTTAATGGTTTTACACCAGGTTATTTTTAGTGTCTGAACTGTTGAATATGACCATGGTTGAAATAAGTTCCAAGATAAATCCAAAGAGATGTGGAATAAAAGGTGAACTCATTCTGGCTGGGCTATCTACATAACTGTCATCTTCACTATTTACTTACTCAATCACCAATGAGAGAACAAAAAAAAATAAGAAAGCGTCCTCCTCTTTGAGGAGTTCTGAGTCTAGTGGAGGAAAAAGGTGTATACAGAGAATAGTTTCTTGTAATGCGATAGATGCTCTTTGAGAAGTAACTCCAAATGTGATGGTTAAGGCCATAATTTTTAGAAAAGATAAAGCACCTCCAGTTCCCCATATCATAAGCCCCTACAAAAATAATTTATTTTATGTCAACTTGTATGTTGGCAATATGAAGCATGGAGGAATTATATCCAGTAGAGCAAGAATTTAATGCTTCTGATACCCTAATCAGACCCCACTCATTCTCCAACAGCTCCAGCATGGCTCCTCAGGGAGACTTGTCTAGCCTGTGGTCCATAAGACAAGGGCTCTGCTATGGCTTGGATTCCCAGTAAATCGAGGGGACGGATGCTGAACTTTCCTGACTAAGCCCCTGGAATGTTGCCCAATAACTTGATTTCATCAGTATTTGCCCAGGTTCCTGGTTGGAGTTCATCTCCCTTGAACATTAACCTCAGAGCAGCGATAATGGTGTCTTGAAGGTCAAGAGTGCCAGAAAGAATTGGAGTAGAGAAAAGAGGGAGTCAAGCTGAAGAAGGTGACTTTACAGTTTCTGGGTTTAGTTAGATCCTATCTGGTTGAGGCCCAGAACTCATCTGACTTAAGTCCACCATGAGGCAGGAGTGTGCATTGGCTCTGAGCATTCATGGTTGAGCTGGACCACAGCTGCAGTCTCAGACTGAATCCATCTGTGGAGGTTGGCCCTGGGGTGACCTTGGCCTCTTCCAAAATCTATTCAATCAGACCAGGCTAAAGAATGGGATGAATGGCAGGAGGGCAGATGGCAGGTGCTAAAGCTGGGATGGACACCGCAGATGATGTGTTCAGTGCCTCTGGCTGGACTTCTGTCCCCATCCTTACCAAACCCCCCTGTTTGTGGCTGGCAGCAGGAAATTGGTGGCTGTGGGGAATTAGTAATGAGATATGGAGTCATTCACCTCCAGGTCACTAGTTCAAAACCAGGTCAACAGTGAGTCAAAGTTCCTGACCAAGGGGGACATGGTGGGGCTTCATTTGAGTGGCTTGAAGGCAGACATTTGCTCTCTCAGAAGACAACTCAGGCAGGTCAGCCTGGGCCACAGGGTAAGGAGCTCTGTCTCTGGTGACATGCTGTGCAGACCAGAGGGGCCTCTGTGTGGGGCTTGTATTTCTGGCTCCATTCTCTCCCAGACCGCACTTCTCTGCCCCCAGGGCAGGTCATGCACTCATGTCACATAGGGTTTTTCAGTTCAAAAACATCCAGGTAGGCAGCGTTGAGATCACTTGGTGATAGCTCTGTTTTCTTAGAAATCTTGGTTTTCTGAAAGCAGAGACCACATTGATTATGTAACAACTCAATTTTATTTTGATTTTGCCTTATTATCAGAACTAGTTTACCTATTTGTTTACTTGCCTATTGCCTAAACCTTACCCTATTTTCATTAAGCTCTTGGAAAGCAGAGACCCCATGCCTGGCACTTATCAAGTGCTTAAGACTTGTTTATTGAATGAATTAATGAATGAATGAATACATAAAATAAGAAATAAATCCCTGGTGCCTCACACAGTGTCTGCCAGAGAGGATGTGCTCAAAGATATTTGTTGAATAAATGAATGGATGGATAACAGAATGAAAGTTTTGAGAAACATTAGCTTCGAGAACACCAAAGGTACCATTTTATTGGTAGAGAATCAGCAAGTTCTTCTCAATACCAAACTAAAATCTTTAAACCCAAGGCACAGGGCTTGGTTTACAGTAGATGCTTGCAAATATTTCTTGAGTGAATGAATAAGTGGATGGATGGATGGTTGGATGGACAGCAGAATCAAGCAAGTAAGGCTAGCATGCATGAATGAGGCAAAACTGAAAAGATTTATGAAAAATAATTTTTCCTTTTTATCCAAAATATTGGCCTTTTGGTTTCCCTTTCTTTATAATTCTAAATCTCCAGTTTTCTCATTCATTTAGTCTCTACCTAATCAACCTTTTTCAGTCATTTATCTATTCACTTGTTTAATCAACTCTTGCTTGCTTTGTTTTATATGCCAGGTACATACAAAGATAAATAAGACACTATCTGAGCTGTAAGTCAAAAGGTGGAATTAGACAAGACTTCTAACAACCTTTCCATACCACTTGGCTAAAGTTTCTTTCTTTTTTCTTATTTTTTAAATCATATAACTCTTGCCTACTCATTCATGTTTATTTATTGTTCATTGAGCACTTGTTCCATGCCAGTCACTAAGTTATAGGGTTACAACTATGAGTAAGATAACCTGGTTGTGTTTTTATGTTGTTGTCTTTGTCTTGCAGCTATTCTGTCTGTCCTAGATTATAAATGAGTACTCATCAGATATAGAAGTGAAATTTAGTCATGAATCGAACTAACATCTAATAAAAACTATAGGCAGGAGCTAGATTGAGAGTGTTTACCTTGTTTTGTGACTAACTTAGTACCACTGACAATTGGAAGCTATGTGGAGACTTTCAACAGTAAGACTGCTTATACAAAGGTATCATAATTTCAAGCGATATTTCTCTGGGCAAGAATTGAGGAGCTTCATAATTCAAGAAAATTGCTGTAACATCTACATCTACTATATGCCAGATATTGTGCTAAGAGTTGGGGATGATGGGTGAAATCTTGCTCTGGTCCTTGAAAAGATATGAATCGAGTTAAAGACATAAAAACGTTTTGTTCAATGTGATAAGGATTATAAACAAAATATGTGCAAGTGCAGTGGGAACACAGGAAAGTGCTTGCTTAATTGTTTTGGAAGTTGGGGTGGGATTTACAGAGAAGCCAATATTTGAGATTTGCTTTGGCCAAAGAATAGAAGTTTGTGAAATGAAAGAGGACCCTTTGGGTCTGGGGTACGGTGTAGCCTAAATCTGACAGTTGTAGATGTGTGGAAATTTGTAGAACCACGGGTTGTCTGTGTGGCTGGAATGTAGGGCACTTAGAAGAGAGAGATGGCAAACAGAACTGGAAACGCATGTAGTAGTTAAACTGTTTTTTTAAAGGTCATGCTAAAGAGCTTATTTTTTAGTGTCTATGTAATAGGGAGTAATCAAATTAGTGTTTTTGACTGTTATGTCTGGAAGGTCCCCATTTCCAGATTAGATGACCTGAAAACTCTCCTATCTGAAACTCCTAAAAAATGCTGAACAACATGTGAAAAATATTCTCTGCACACAGAGCTCACAAGAAAATAAGAAAGATCCCCCAGGGGAGAGCAAGCAGAATCTGAAAATGAGTACAGCCAGCAAGTGAGCTGATGTGAGGCAATCTGGGTGTGGGACAGGTATAGGAAGGGTTGGTTTGGGGCTTTTAGGATCTTATATTTTTAAATTTAGGTTGAGTGTTTTAGGTTCACAGAAATATTGACTAAGAACTTGGGTCTCTGGCCAGGTAGAAAGTTGGAATTAAGGCCTTCGCATAAAGCTAGGAAAAGATTTATAAGGAAGATCCTCTGCTCACCTACAAAGGGAAATGCCACATAAGCTTGTCTGTTGAACCTGGGCTTTTAAGTGGAAGAAAAACACGTGTCTGCTATAACTTCATTACTACATGCTCACCTTCATGTTAGTCTGGGGTTCAAATTTATATTACTTCAGTGGTCCTGGAATCCCCAAGTCAATAAAATAATGAGAAGTCATCTTTGGTAGATGATACTATCGGGATCCCAAGGAGAAGGGTAGACAACGTCGCCCTTGCAGGACAAGTTCAATGGAAGTCCTTCAGAATTCTCATGACCAATGCAATGGATTCTCAGCTCTGAGGCTGTAGTCTCACAATCCACCATTGGCAAACATCAACAGAAACAACAAGCAATAGGTGAAGGCCTCTGGGAATCTTTATTCATAAAATAGAGCTATTGGGGAGAGAGTATAAATTTGTATTAAAAAAATAATTAAAGATACATAAAGGAAAAAATGAAAAAAAATAGGAGATAATAAGACACAATGGAAAAAACTAGACATTTGAAAAATAAATAAAACCTAGAGAAACAAAAGTGTACTAATTGACTTGGATTAGACACAGCTGAAGTGAGAGTTTAAGAACTGGTAGATTTCAGAAAACTGCCTCCATGCAACACAGAGACATGAGATTAAAAAATATAAAAACAAGGTTAAGAGACAGGGAGGATAGAATGAAGGTAAACATATGACTAATAGAAATTTTGGAAAAAGAATATTAAGAGAATGAGTAAAGGAAATAACCATAGAAAAAGGCTGAGAATTTTCCAGACTCTCTGAAAGAAATGAATCTTCAGAAGCAGAAAATGAGTCCTAAGAAAGATAAAATAAAATTTGTATCAATAACATCATAGGAAAAAATTTTAAAAACCAAAAATAAATAGAAGATCTTAAAAGCAACAAGAGAGAAATAGGGATTGCTCACAAAGAAAAAAGAATTGATTGACTTCTCCAAAGGAACAATGGAAACCAAAAGTTGACGAAATAATATTTTTAAAGTGCTGAGAGAAAATAACTGTCAGCCTTCACATTTAACTCCTTCAACTACCATTTAAAAACAAAAAGAAAGAAAAATATTTTAAAGTGATGACCAACAGAATGTACCATTCAAGGACCCTGTGGAAAAGATTTCTAGAGTATGTATTTTAGAAAAGAAGAAATTGAACTCAAAGGGAAAAGACTCAAAGTCAAGAAGAAATGATAATTAAAGAAGTTGGTAAGCATCTAGGCAAAGCAAAAAATGCATTAATTACTCAAGAACAATAATAATGATAATATTGGAATTTAAGGGTATAAAAGTAAACTGAAACTGTCTAAAATGCTGAATAGCAATAACAAGTTAAAATGTTCTAAAATCTCTATATTATTTGGGAAGAAACTACCAACATTTACTTTAGACTGTAGGCCCAGTATGTTTGGCAAAGGTTTCAGGTTAACCACTAAAATAGAAACAGAACATGTAATTTCTAAATTAATAGAGGGCAAGGGATAAATACAGGAATCCTGACTGATCCAAAAGAAGACAGGAAAAGAGGCAGAAAGGTATTTTTTCTCTCTCCCTCTTCCTCTCTCTCTCTCCCTCTCTCTAAAATCAATAAGCATATCATCCTCTGGTGAGGATTTTTTAAAATGAAATAATAACAGAAATGAAAAAAATACCTAGAATAAAATTTTGAATCCTATGTAATAATACTTGAGGGATAATAGTTATAGTTAAAATGTTCTGAGAGCAGTGGTTCTCAACTGGGGACATTTGGCGATATCTGCAGACATTTTTGTTTTTCACAACTAGGAGCAGATATTAACATCTTACGGGTAGAGGCCAGAGGTGCTGCCATCCTGCATTGCAAAGGACAACCACCTACAATAAAGTATGATCTGACCTCAAATATCAATAGTGTTGATGTCGAGAAATCCTGACTTATATAAGAAGGGAAGAATGATAACTATGTTGGTAAGATTGAGGATAGATTAGAAAACAGAGCGGAGAACAGAGAAAAGTAGTAGGCCTATTGAAATAATTAAAGTAGACAATAATGGGGACTTAGGCTAAGAGAGTGGCAACAAGGAATGAAGAGGGAAAAGTGTTTCAGTGTAAAACTGACAGGATTTGGAGGTAGGTGAGGGAAAGAGAGGAGTGGAAAACTGAGATGGCATAGTAGGGACACTCCAGTGTAGAACCAAACTGCAAAGCTTCACAAATGTATTAGTCAGCCACCATAGACTACTGGGGCTGATCTTGAATGAGTGAGTCTTCACAAGCAGTCACCTCAGGGAACCAGTCAGCGAATCACAACTGGACTGCTGGGAGACATCAAAAAGGAAGTGAGGTCAAGTCCATCTCCTGGGAGGTGAGAACACTGCAGGGCCCAGGCTCCCAGAGAGAGAGGGGACAGTGGGGAGAAGACATTCTTCTATCGGTTATGAGATCAGCTGAGGTAGGGATGAAAATGGGCTGGAATTGACTAGTCCCCAAGCCACTGAAGAACAGTTTCTAATTCTACCATAGCAGAGAAAAAGAAAGAAACAACCACATGTACCACAGCTCAGCGTTTCAAAGACCACATTTAAAGTGCGCTTCAAACAGCCCTGTGCATGTAGCTCGAGCACGCCCTAGACTCAAGTCAGGGGAAACAGAGTTATATTTACTGGCACGAGGACTAAAATAGAAATCCTGTAGCAAGTTCTCTCATTAACGGTGTCTCTTTGATACCTAAGTGGGTACCCGGAAAAGGGTTGGTGTCAACTGTCAATGCCAGAAACAGTGACTGGTGGGAAATGCTTTCTCTTTCATATTTTATGGAGGAATTCCAATGGCATCAGGGTCATAGTGTGGAAACATCTTTGGTGGAAATGCTCAGATAATTTTCTCTTTGGCTAGAGCTGGTCTCCATGGGTTGATGTTCGGTGTTGGAGGAGGTCCGAGAGGCCACTGAGGGAAACTGGAGGTTCACTACTTAAACAGCCACAAAATTAACTTCTTTGAGCTCTTCCAGTGTCCTACCACAATTCTGTACTAATGAGGGTTTTTTTTTTTTTCCATCTAGATGAAAGAAAATCTACTTGTCAGTGTAGCTGGTACGTTTTATTCATTTGTTTCCCATTAAACTCAGCCTCTGAAGTACACTCATATTTATTCGGTTTGTCAGCGTGTGGGAGAGAGATACAGACACAGAGCAACGGCCACAAAGAAAAACAAAGACAAAGGTGACTGGTCTGTGTATGTCGCCTCCTCTCTCCGTTCTCTGTCATATGGAACAGTCTGTCTCTGAAATTTCGAGTCCGTAGGACTTCCTCTAAGTAAATGGGATGGTGGTGAGAAGGCAGCACAGAGAACAAGACTAAGACGGGGAGCAAGAAAGGATGAAAGGGACTGAGAGGGAGAGCAGCAGGAAGGCGAGGAGCCTGGGCAGCCATTTTTCTCTGCTCTTACGTGGCAGTTTCTTGGCTTCAGTCCATGTGTTCACAAGACATGTCCATGTCACTGAGGATGGACCTACCTAGTTTCCTGGGGCTACTGATTTGGGTTATTGGGGTTCTGAGAGAAGAGCAGAAGGACAAGGTGCTGGCAGCATCAGGTTCCATCCAAGAGGAGCGGGGGTTGGGAAGGAGGCGAGGAGGAGAGAGACCCAGGACATCTTGTTCAATGTCACTGCCTGCCTGGCACTGGCCAGTCACTTTTCTGTAGGAAGAATCAGGAAGGGAGATTGGTAGAATTTATACAAACTGGTTGAAGTTTTTGTGGGCTTGTTACAGAACCCCTGGGCTGCTCCAGTTGAAAACAAACCCATGGGCTCTTTAGTTAGGGGCCCGATTGCCCGCCGCCAAAATTATAACTCTCAATACCAGAGTTTGGTGAAAAGAAAAAGAATTGTTTATTTAACAGTTATATAGATTTAGTTATTTGTGGATTTCTGTTATTAAGTCTTATGCTCTTTAAAATAACCACAAACGCATATCCTTGCCTCCCCCCTTCCAAACCAGGCTAGTTTTAGGGAAGTCAGAGAAACCGTTTCCCTACTTTCCCAACACAGTTCAGCTTTACCAGCAGCTGCCAATCATTCAATCCTGATTGGGGAGGTCCTTTCTGTGCTGTGGTGCCCTCCAGCTCTCAATGCAGAACCACCTGGATTCTCAGCCTCCTTGCAAAACTGCCTTCTTCTTGCAAACCGTGTGGATCTTCTCTCCTTCTCAAAACTGCATGGCGAGAGCCTCTTAACGCAGCCTGGAGACCCCTTCTCCAAGCCACATGGAGAAGGCCCCTTCACCAAGCCATGTGGAGGGAGCACACACGAGAGAGCGAGAGCGAGAGAGCCCGAGAGCTAGAGTGAGAGCCCGAGTCAGAGCGCGAGAGTCTCAGAGTGAGAGCACGAGCGAGAGCCAGAGAGAGTCCGAGTCCGAGCGCCAGAGCGAGAGCCAGAGTGCCAGTGAGAGCCAGAGCCGGAACGAGAGCTTGAGAGACCCTGAGCTAAAATGTCTGCAGCTGCTTATATATCCCTGACTGCGTCATCTGACGCAGTGGGCGTTGCAAACAGTTCTGACCATTCACAGGTCCTTACGTAGGCTCTGTGTGCTTTCTCCATACTGTCCCCTGGTTCAAGACTCCTCCCATCTGCCTGAGGCTTTGGATGCATTAAAGCCATTTGCATAAGAAAGACAGTAGCCACCAGCCTCAGGCATGTGGAAGCATTTGAAAAGCTGCTTACTTCTCCCCATCCCCCAGCAGCAAACTCTGGGGATTTTTGGACTCCCCTGTTTCTGTAACAGTTTCCCCCCTTTCAGACTAAGACCCTTTATAATCTTATAAAGGACAATGGGCGAAGGTCTCATGCTCCTCTAACTGCTTCCTGCTGAACGTGGTCGTCGTCCTACCTACCCTTGGGTCTAGAAATCCCTAATAAGAGTGGGGATGTAGGGGAGGGTGCCCTTCCCACATGGGGAAGAATCTTGCAGAGTCCAGGTCAGTTGGCTATTCCTGGGTAGCAGCATGCTTGGTTTCCAAGGGCTGGTACTGCTGGACAAGCTGGCATTCTTGTCGTATTCTGAGGGCAACAGACTTGGCAACAGGGTTAAAAAAAACACAATTCAACCTATATCCACTATATACAAAAGGCAGGGATTAATTTTTCAATGTCCCACGTTAGGAAAAGAAATGGCTTCTTTGGAGGAAGGTGTGCAGGGCATGTCACACCTGTCCAAAGCCCTTTTGCCCACTATACTTAGCTTGGGCTGAGGGGTATAAATTTTGGATTTCCCCCCTCTCAGACCTCTGTGCCCTTTCTGTCCAAGCCATTAGGACAGAAAAGAAACCATTTTTAAAGTGAAGCCTGCAGACCACCCCATACTTCACCAACTCAGCCACTTAGTTCAGCCAAACCGTTGAGTCTCAGGAGGTGGCAATGCAGATGGGCTTCTTAAGTGAGGCCTATATGTACAGATAATTACTCAGGTAGAGATCATAGGCTTATGCCCTATGAAAACAGAAAGAACATGCATGTTAATTTACACAACACAGTTCACAAACCAGTCTCTTAATCTGAGAGACTGTCTTATTGGGAAGACCTCCAGTTGCAAGGCATTTGACATTCTTCTTGCCTGTAAATAAAGCATCCTTTATAATGTCACAGACTTGGTTTAACTTTCAAATGGAAAACAAACTTTATAGACAGTTAGCTGCACTGAGCATTGCAATTTTCCTTGAGTCACGATTTTTCTCCTTAAGATTACCCTCCTTGCCAGTAAAGGGACTGCATTAAGTCCAGTTTTTTAATTTAGCCTGTTCATTTGCATAAACACAACAAGAGCAGTGATTGATCACATATGATCTTTAAGTCTACTTTGCTGGAACTTACGCAAGGAACCTTCATGTTGACTTTTAGTTTGCCCATTAGGGCACAGAAGCTGAGCCACATACCTGCCATTCAGCCTTGCCTGCAAACACCTGCTTTCCCAAAACCTTTGGGTTTTCCATTGTGCCTTGAGGTTCCTTTTAGCCATCCTTCAGGAAAGCAACCTTCGTTCCTTCCCTGGAAAGACTGCCATGAACCGCACAACCAACCAAGGTGTCAGGCCTTTTCCTTCTGGGCTTTCCTTAGCTTCAAAAGTCAAGTCCAGTTCCTCAGGGCTTTCTGGTAACAACCAGAGCCTAAGCATGCCTCCTTCAGGCATGTCACTCCAGTCAAAAGTCTTGGTTAACAATACCTTTATTAACAACTGGTCTTTTTAGTTTTATGCAAAGAAACCTAATGTCATTTCTTACTCCTTTAAATTGCCAGATTCTGGAGGGATCAGGTAAGGAGAAAAATACACAGTGTGAAGGAAAATCCTTGTCCTTCTAATATTCCCAAAATTGCATTTCCATGCCTTATACTTTCTTTTGTTCACTTTCCTACATGTGAAGTTTTTTTTTAACTTTCTCTGGGAAACCTCAATTTTCCTTTCAGATTATATGGCCAGTACCAATACAGAGAATTCCAGACCCTTCCTAGGCCTCAGAGAATTCTAGACCTTACATAGGTCTCCAATGGCTAATGCCAAACCAATACAGGGAATTCCAAATGACCTTTCATAGGTCCCCAATGGCTAAATGCCAACACAGGGAATTCCAAACGACCTTTCATAGGTCCCAAGGCTAAATGCCAACACAGGGAATTCCAAACGACCTTTCATAGGTCCCAAGGCTAAATGCCAACACAGGGAATTCCAAACGACCTTTCATAGGTCCCAAGGCTAAATGCCAACACAGGGAATTCCAAATGACCTTTCATTAGGTCCCCAATGGCTAAATGCCAATACAGAGGTACAGTAACCATACAATTAGACCACAAGTAGTTGAGGTTTCCCTTTTCCCAGGTTTAAAAACTTTCACAACCTTTCTATATATTTACCCATTCAGATTTAACCATAACCCATTTCCAATTCTTTTCCACACTGCAAAGGACTCTACCCAAACTCAATATTTAGCAGCTAAAATTCCCTAGATTTGCAAGCACATGCCTAAAGCAAAAGAAACACTTCTAATCTGTGTTTCAGTTCACTGTCCTTTTTTTCGAAAGAGTAATTTCAAATCTTCTTCCGGAGTGCAGGTCCAACTTTCCCTTTTGGTGTCAGTCACAGCAGCAGGGTCTGTGTCCTCCTCAGGCGGTGCTCGTTTTACCCGTGTGTGGTGTATCCAGGACTTGATTCCTACCAGCTTCAGCGAAGAATGTGTTGTTAGCAAAACATCATAGGGACAGTCCATTGTTCAGCCAGCTGCTGTTCGGGACCTTGCGTCTTCCAGGTCTTCAGTAAGACTCTGTCCCCAGGTCCGAATGGGTGCAAGGGTTCTCATTTCTACTTCCCTTCTTACGATCTGGACACTCATTCTTCCAATGGCCCTTCTTTCTGCAATAGGCACACTGGTCCTTGCCCAATGGCTCTTTCCTCCTCTCTTTAGGGTCCTGTTTCTTCCTTTGGCCTCTCCAGCCTGTTTTAAAGAACATCAAGTCCTGTCTTCTCTTTTCTACTCCCCTTGCATGGTAAACTTTAAATGCGATGTCCACTAACTGAGAGGGGCTCATTCCTAATATTCCATCTATACGCTGGAGTTTCCGTCTAATATCTGGGGCACTCTGCCCAATAAATGTCATGTTCACCATTCTTAAGTTCTCTTGTGCCTGTGGATCAACATCAGTGTACTTGCTATAGGCTTGATAGATCCTCTCTAAGAACTCAGAAGGATCCTCATCTGGTTTTTGCTGAATAGTCTGTACCATATTCAGGCTTTTTGGCTTGGGTACCCCTTTTCTAAGTCCTTCCAATATACACTTCCTGTAGTGTTTCAAAGGAACTAGGCCTCCACCATTTGGGTCCCAGTTAGGCTCTGTCCAAGGAATTGCCACAGTTGGGTCGGGGGTCCCATGGGGATCCTCTCCATGGAGACGCTGAGCCTCTTCATTAGCCTTACTTGTAACCAGTCGCCTCTCATCCCCAGTTAGAAGAATATTTAGGAGAGCCTGTACATCTGCCCAGTTCGGGTTATGAGTGGCAAAAATGGAGGCAACAAGCTCTGCCATTTTCTGAGGATCTTCCCTATATGAGGGGTTAGAATTCTTCCAATTTAGCAAATCTGAAGTGGAAAACGGAGTATGGGCCCAATAGTAGCCAGAGGGCTGGCCTTGCTGATTTATTCCACCTATTGGGTACTGCCGTAGAGGGAATTGGCTTGCTCCAAATTGGGAGGCCCCCTGACTATACTGAGTTCCTTGGCGGGTTCTGGCGGGGGAGACCCTCTCCTCCTCCTGTAAGGGTGGAGTCATTGACTTTGCAGTCACTTCAGAGGCTGGCTCCAAAAAGGGTGGCGCGAGAGAAGTCCCTTGAGTTTGCAAAAGGGTGGGCACCACGGAAGCCACTTCCATCTCTGGAGGTGGTATGGTGGAAGCAACCTCCACCTGCAGAGGGTGCTGTGCCATCGCCACTGGCATTGCAGGAGCTGCGGCTGCCTGCAGAGGGTGCTGCGCCACAGGAACCGCCACCTCGGAAGCCTGGGCCTCCTGCAGAGGAGGTGGAGCCACTGCTGCGGAAGCTATGGCCTCCTGAACCGCCCCCACCTGTGCCTGGCTTGGTACCAAATTAGGGCCTTTGTCTCCCGGATTTAGAGAATTAAAGAGGGCTACGTCCTCATTTTCCCTTTCTTCCGGCGTTTGACTCTCAGGAAAAGGCTTTGAGACCTCTTTTTTCCTCTGCACCATTATTTGGGCCTCCATTTCTGCTAAGGTCTTATTATGCAACTCTACAAATGCATTTAGATAATAAACATCTTCCCAATTTCCTGATTGCAGGCAGTACCTTTTCAATTGCTTAATGACATGATAATTCAGGGTACCATTCACAGGCCACCTTTTCTTACCACCCAGAACATACTCAGGCCAAACAGTGTTACAATAATAAATTAATATTTTCTAGTCATAGGATAACAACAGTATTTATCCCAATTTTCCAAAATTCTCTCCAGTGGGCTGCCATCAGGGACTTGCCCAGAACTGCTCTTATTAACCCAGACATACATGGTAATGGCTATAACCAAAACAATCCCAAGGACTAGAAAACATATATACCACTCCGGCATCCATAATTCTTTTACGTCCAGGAATTCTCCAAATCGGACAAACAAATCTAGTATCCACGATGCCATTATTTTAGAAATACACAGAAATAAGTTTTAGCAAACAATCTTACTTCTCTAATCCCTTCTCAGTTCTATTTTCTTTTCACCACACTGGCGTGCTTAGGCGGTCGGTGCCCTCAGAAGGTGTCTCCCAAGGGGGTTGACCTGCCACGGGCAATTATTAATGTCCCATCTGGGTCGCCAAATTGTTACAGAACCCCTGGGCTGCTCCAGTTGAAAACAAACCCATGGGCTCTTTAGTTAGGGGCCCGATTGCCCGCCGCCAAAATTATAACTCTCAATACCAGAGTTTGGTGAAAAGAAAAAGAATTGTTTATTTAACAGTTATATAGATTTAGTTATTTGTGGATTTCTGTTATTAAGTCTTATGCTCTTTAAAATAACCACAAACGCATATCCTTGCCTCCCCCCTTCCAAACCAGGCTAGTTTTAGGGAAGTCAGAGAAACCGTTTCCCTACTTTCCCAACACAGTTCAGCTTTACCAGCAGCTGCCAATCATTCAATCCTGATTGGGGAGGTCCTTTCTGTGCTGTGGTGCCCTCCAGCTCTCAATGCAGAACCACCTGGATTCTCAGCCTCCTTGCAAAACTGCCTTCTTCTTGCAAACCGTGTGGATCTTCTCTCCTTCTCAAAACTGCATGGCGAGAGCCTCTTAACGCAGCCTGGAGACCCCTTCTCCAAGCCACATGGAGAAGGCCCCTTCACCAAGCCATGTGGAGGGAGCACACACGAGAGAGCGAGAGCGAGAGAGCCCGAGAGCTAGAGTGAGAGCCCGAGTCAGAGCGCGAGAGTCTCAGAGTGAGAGCACGAGCGAGAGCCAGAGAGAGTCCGAGTCCGAGCGCCAGAGCGAGAGCCAGAGTGCCAGTGAGAGCCAGAGCCGGAACGAGAGCTTGAGAGACCCTGAGCTAAAATGTCTGCAGCTGCTTATATATCCCTGACTGCGTCATCTGACGCAGTGGGCGTTGCAAACAGTTCTGACCATTCACAGGTCCTTACGTAGGCTCTGTGTGCTTTCTCCATACTGTCCCCTGGTTCAAGACTCCTCCCATCTGCCTGAGGCTTTGGATGCATTAAAGCCATTTGCATAAGAAAGACAGTAGCCACCAGCCTCAGGCATGTGGAAGCATTTGAAAAGCTGCTTACTTCTCCCCATCCCCCAGCAGCAAACTCTGGGGATTTTTGGACTCCCCTGTTTCTGTAACAGGCTGACTTGATCGTTGGATTTCAACTCAAAATGTTAACCTATTTGAAGGTTTCTTTGCCTACAAAGATGAATTTACTTAGCAGCCTTTTAGGAAAAACAAAGATGTTACAATGAAAAGTTTTCTCTTTTATCCTGTAAAAGAATTCTAATAGTGACACCTCCCCGCTTAGCATAGTACCTTATGTTTATTTAACTTCTTTTCCCAGCTGCAATCTCATTTGGTTCAGTAAGGAAGTAAGAGGTAGACTGCTATCTCCTCTTTTTATCTGTAGGATATTGGTATGTTTCCTTTTTTTTGGTAAGAATTATATGATTGATCATCTCTTATCTTTTACTTTGGTTACCAGGAAGTTCAGAACCAAATTTGTAGCTCAAAGATCACTTATTCTATTTTTTCTGGTTTTAATTTTTATTTGTATTCCTACCTAGGTCTGTGTTTGCTTGTCTGTCTGTCTGTTTGTTTTTATTGTATTTTGCCTTTGTATTCTCTTTTGAGTTTTGGTTAGAAGTTCATAGCATTAACTCAACAAATATTTATTATCTCTCACACCCCTCTTTCCTCCTCCCTGCTTTATTTATCTCCTTAGCCTTAACACCATCTAATAGGCCACGTATTTTATGTATTTATTATTCATTATGTAACACTGGGGACCCTCCCCAAACTCCCCACAGCTCATGGTTTGGGGGATGAGGAAAGGAGATAGTATAGCTTTGGAGGTACTTTGCACATCTATGACAAGTTGGTAACTAGATAATAGCTGTGCTTCAGTCCGGAGCAAAAGGGGATGATAGGCTTAAGATATTAGCCTTTCCTGAAGGGAGGCTATGCTGGCCCCAGGTAAAAGGGTGGACAATAGGCTTAAGATACTTTTCATAACAATGACATATGGTGCTCTGGGTCAGCATTTAAAATAAGAGCAGGCAGCCGTGTAAGGAAAAAAGCCACGTGGTCTGAAAAGTTTTTAGATGGGAATCAGCTGGGGTGTCTGGTGTGTAGGAAGAGAGCCATGATGTATCAGCGAGGCAGCTTTGTAGGAGAGCCGGTCTGCCATGGGAGAGGGCCATGCAGGCAGAGCGAGTGGAGAAGGGAAGAGGAGGAGTAGCCATAAAGAAGGAGCCATGAGCCGGAAGGGGATTCAGCCATGCTGCCTGCAGTGAAGTAGCAGCTATGCGGTTTGTAGTGAAGCTGGTCTGTGGTGAGAAGGAAGGAGTAGCCATGCAGTTTGTCATCAGGATTCGGCCATGCAGCCTGGGCTAGTAGGAAAGCAGGCATGCTGCTGCTTTGCCCGTGCCTGCTCCAGCTGACTCTGAAGCCACCAAGGACTCTGTCTTGTAGACCCAGAGTCTATTCGGATTCTTGGAACTCGGAATGTATGGAGAGGACACTCTCTTAGGACTTGTGCCTTCCCTGGACTTCACCATGATCCAGTGTAACACATGCTTTCCCAGACTATTACATGGAGGCTGATGACATTGTACCCCAGATCCTGAAGGAGAGAGCAGACAAATAAGGAATGGAGAACTATTGGGCTTGGTTTTGGCTTAGAGCCTTTTGGGGAGCAAGGGAAATGCTGGATCTCGTGGGAGAACAGGGCACCAAGCTGAAGTTCTCCCAGCACACCCCCCTTCACAATGTTGGAATATTGTAAATAAAGACCTGTTTTCCTCAACACTAATTGTTGGGTCTTACACCAAGGAACTATGTGAATGAGCCCTGCTTTGCTTGATAACAGTTTTATATATATATATATATAACCTGCCTTCCTCACACTTTCAATAGAAATTAAGCTCCATGAGGGCAAGAGTTTTGTCATTTCTGTTCCATACTGTATTTCCAGAGTCTAAAGCAGTGTCTGCCATATTGAAGACCTTCAGTGAATACCTGCTGAGTGTAAGAATTACTGACTCAATACCAAGTTCTGTGTTAGGATGTGGGAATCAGAGCTAGCTTCATGGGTATGTGACCTGTGCAGGCTCATGGGGCCCTGCACTTAAATCAGTCCCATGCTTGGTTTAAAGCTCTGTTGTTGCCATCTTGAAATTCCTAATATATTTTGACCTAAGAGCCTCACATTTTCATTTTACACTGGCCTCTACAAATTCTGTGACCAGTCCTGATGGGAATACACCAGAGTCATTACCTGCATAAAGCTTTTGATATGCTGGAGGGAGAAATCATAAAAAAAGATACATGCCATAATATTTATTTTTAACATAAAAGATACATATGAATACACACATCTGCATGCATCTTTGCAGTCAGAGCCTTTTCTCTGTCATTTTTCTTGTTTAAGCCACACCCTTAGTGTCTCATCTCTGATTTCCTGTTTTCATTTCTTTAAAGTGAAGGGAGAGACTAAAAGATACACTTGAAAAGAAATCTGACTGTAGAATTCTTTCATAGTCTCATAATTCCCTTGCCTATCTTTTATAATTGTCTCATTCCTAAATAAGCAGCAAGTTTTGGTGCCTTGCCTTAGTCAAGTCTTTTCAAATTATTCAATTTAGTTTTTATATAAATGAATACCTTTTGCATTCACATTTTATTGTCTTATATTCAATTCAATTATATAAATTACAAGAGCATGTATAATACGACTAGCATGAATCAATTTGGGAACAGTACAAATAACTCAATAAATAAAAACTAAACAAGAATGAAGTAGAAATATACAGCCCTATTAAAGAGTGGCCTGCCAGCTGCCAGCGTTTGGGGTACCTTGGGTACCAATTAGTGTGACTCATAGAGAGGTGGAAATGTTGATGAATCTGGGAAGTCAGATAAGTGGAGGTTGGTTAAGAGAATTTCTGTTGTCAGCGATGCTATGAGACCTTATAACAGGAAGACTCACCTAGGTCAAGGAGATCAAAGAAGACTTCCCTGAGGCAGTTATGACTGAATAGAACTCTACAAATAATTAAATAAATGAAGGGTAGGGATGGCCCAGGTGAAGGGAGAGTAGTAGTCCAGGCTGTAGGAAGAGCATGTGCAAAGGTCCTGTGGAAGGGTGAGGACATGGCATATGCAGAGAGCTGAAAGAAGGTGGGTGTAGCTGAACGCTACAGAGAATGAGGACAATCATGGTGCATGATGAACTGGGAAGGTCAGGAGAGGAAGGCCTGACAGACTTTGTTGACCATGTTAAAGACTTTGGGTTTTGCAAGAGGAGCAAGGGAAGCTACTAAATATTTTAAGCAGGGGATATGACATTATCAGATTCAAGTTTCATAAAGATCATTCTGACTGTAATGTGGAAAACAGATTGGAGGGAAACGAGCATGGATTTGGAAGATCAGCAATAGTTCTAGTAAGATATGCTATTAATTTTGACTAAAGTTGTAATGAAGGAAATAAAAAGGATACTTAGACCCTGGTAATAAATTAGATATGGAGGAAGAGTGATGACTAATCAAGGAAGGAACCTAATGTCTCACTTTTGAAACTGGGTAGATAATGTTTCTAATAATTGGAATACAAAACACTGGAAAATAATTATGACTTAGGTTTTGGAAATTTCAGATTCAAGGTGCTTTTGAACATGTAGGTAGAAGAGTCAAGTTGAATTTAAGTATATAAGTCTGGCTGTAGGAGAAAGGTATAGACTAAATATAAAAATTTACAACCACCTTTATATAGGGGAAACAGAAGTAAGGATGAAATCACCTAAGGTGAGAATCCAGAATGAGAAAGGGACTTCTTAATGATGTTGAATATTTAATTGCTGGACAAAGAATAAAGAGCCTATTAAGGAAAAGCAGCAGTCAAAGAGGGGGAAAGAGATCTGGGAGGTTTTGGGTGTGTGAGTCATGGGAAGAGAGCATTCAAAAAAGGAAAAGTGTGAGATGCTTCTGAGAGTTTAAGTGAAATAAGGGCTACAAATATCGACTGGAGTTAGGAACATGGAAGTCACTGATGCCTTCAGTGAACGCTCTTTCCTGGAGTGATGAGGCAAATAGGAGTAGGTCGATCAGGGTGTGAGAGATGAGGAGCTGGAGGCTCTGCAAATCCTTTTTGGGAGGAATATATTACACACACACACACACACACACACTCACACACACTCACATACACACATACACACAAATCCCTATTTTATTGTTGAGAAAATAGGTTCGAGAAATTATAGACGGTCCCACTTATGATGGTTCAACTTAGGACTTTCAACTTTACTAACGCGCAACAGTGAAACTCATCCAGTAGAAACTGTACTTTGAATTTTGATCTTTTTCTCAGGCTAGGGAGTGCTGTCATGATGCTGGGCAGTGGTAATAAGCCATAGCTCCCAGTCAGCCATGTGATCACGAGGGTAACCATTACTTTACATGGTATTCATTATCTTAGATGATTTTGCCCAACTGAAGGCTAATGTAAGTGTTCTGAGCACACTGAAGGTAGGCTAAGCTAGGTTATAATGTTTGGTAGGTTAGGTATATTAAGTGCATTTTCTGGCTATCAACTTAAGAAATGTCCAAACTTGATGACAATTGTCAGGAAGCAAAATCTCAACAGATTGAGAAAATGCTCTGGAAAATGGCAGTTTACCACTTCTATACATCAGAATCAAAGGAGAAGATGTAACAGAGTTACATGAAATTCATTAGTGATAAATTAGGGAGGTGGGAGAAAGCAAAGTGGGGAAATCTCTGAGGAGATTGGATAAAGTATACAATGGATAGACACATAATCCTCTTACATTGGGTATAGGACAGTTAACAATTCACACTTACAGCACATAGAGATGGTACACAGGAAAAAAGACAACAATGAGGGGTTAGGTGATCTTGTGCTGTGGTGGGAGGTTGTGCCCTGAGGGGTCTGGTGAAAGGGGATTGATTATTCTGACATTCCAAAGGCATGTTATCATAGATGCAAAAAGACAATACACAGGCTCAGTATGAAACCAGAAAAGTTGGCGTTCATGCTACCTGTCACTACCAGACCCGATAAGCAGAGACAGAGATTGAATCTTTATGGGCACTTTATACAGATAACTAGTGATCTGAGAAGATGGTGGCTTATGTACCCTAACAGACCATTTTATATATCCTTTCAAGTTAAGGAAAAGATGGACCTTTGTCAAGGAAGATACTGGCCTAGGACATGACAACCCGCTGTGACTTGCCTTTAGTTAGGAAGTTTTAATTTCAGACCACCCTATGTGGTTACTTTTAGTCTCTTAGTTTGTGAGACTCACCATGCAGGCCTCCCTTGAGCTTGTCAGGTTTAGTACATGGCCCCTTTTTCATCCACATGACTTAGAATAGTTTCAACTTACGATGGCTTTATTGGGAGGTAACCCCATCATAAGTTGAGGAGCATCTGTATATGATTTGCTGAAAGTGGTATAGAAAACCTGTAGCCAAGCTATGGCTGTACACCAATTTTCCTGACTCTTCAGAGGTAGTGGCACAGAGAGATATGGATTAAGATCACTGGGGAGAAGTAGGAGGGGCCATAGAAGTTTGCCCAGGAAATGGAAGGCAGTCTAGGACGGGATTGGCTGAGAAGCTGAATGCCTCCAGAGCCAATGGGAATAAAAAGAGGGCTGGCTCTTTGGCTCACGAGTTTTTCTGGCTCCTGACCTGGCTCTCTCTCACACTCTGGCTCTGGCTCTCAGGCTGTTCTTTCTCCAGCGTGCTTGGATGTCCATGCTGCAGTTGCCTGCGTTTTCCAATGGAAGGAACTCTAGGTTTGGGCTGACCTTGCAGAGGGTGGCAGGTTTATTCTCTGGGTATTCTAGAGGGGACTAGCTCTGAGGCAGAAACCTGCCATTCTTCTATAATTGTGTAGATTTTGTGTATTATGTTGTTTTAGTTTGTAAACTAATTCTATAGAAACTTAACAGGGGAAAAGGTAGGAGAACCCAGGTGTTAGAGTTTAGCCTTAATTGATAGGCTTAAGTAATTAAAGCTGTGACTTGATATGCTTGAGTGACTGCTTTTGAATAAAGAAAGACTCCTTTCCTTTGCCCCTGGAATTTTGTCTAGAGGGCAGTGGCAGACAGCAGGACCCCGACTGGCTGTTCAGTAACAGCAACTCAGAACAGGGAAAGAAAGTTGGATTTAAGAACTCTGGCAAATTATTTATTTTCTCAGAGCCTCAGTTTCCTTAGCTTTACCTCATTTGTTGTGAGGATGATATGTGATGACTGCTGTGGACACAAAGGGGGCGCACATTGTAAACCTGACAAGCTCAGGGGAGGCCTGCATGGCTGCCTTGTTAACTCGGAGACCGCAAGTAACCACAAAGGATGGTCTGAAATAAAACATTAACTAAAAGCAGTTTATGGCAGGTAGTCATGTCCTAGGCTAAAATCTTTACCTTAATTGAGCCTATCTGTTGTCTTTTTTGCATCTACAGTGACTTATCTTTGGAATGTCAAAGTAATTTCCTTTTTCCAGACCCCTTGAAGCACAGATACAGCACAAAAGCACCAAAGTGCACCAAAGCAAAGATCATGAATCTCCTCATTGCAATTGAATTAATTGTTGACAATTAACTGTCTTGTACCCACCTAAGGAAAAGAAGTAGGTGTCTATCATTTTACTTTCTATCCAATCCCAGAAGCTTCCATGCTTTGCTTTCCCCCACTTCCCTAATTTATCACCAATGAATTTCATGTAACCCACTTATGGCCTCTCTTTCGATTGTAATGCGTGAAGCAGGGTGTGGCACCGCCATTCTCTGGAGCATTTCCTCAACCCGTTGAGGTTTTGCTTCTCAGCAGTTGTCATCAGTTTGGCTCAACTAAGCTCATAAAAATTCTTACAGGTTTGGACGTTTCTTACTTTGGCACCGTGTAAAGAACTTGACACTAGGAGCACTCATTGTCAGTTTCCAAGTCCTCCTTACCCGCCTTCCACCAATTTCCTTCTCTCATTTTCTTCTTAATCCAAGAAGAGAGGGATGACATGAAAGGAGAGAGAGCAGATGAATCTTTGCTTTAAGAAGAGTGATGAGCTAGAAGTTGTGTTCACAGCTGGAGAGATGTAGGTTAGGTGGAACATACTGGCTACCAGAGAACCGAGGATGCAGAACTAGACATTGAGGAGAACTAGAAACTGTCTTTTCCAGGAAGTCTTTCAACTAAGGCAGCAATTCCTTTCTTGGGACTTCAAGCCATTTGTTTAGCCATGCTGTCTCTGGCCTTCAGAGGGAGAGATACATTAACAAGCTTGAGAACTTGGTTAGCAATTCTGAAATCAAGGCTTCATTAGCATTTCAGAGGAACAGCTAAATGCCACCACTGAAGTGCAGGCTTCTTTGGCCACCTCAATGCACGTGTGCAGATTCCTGTGTGTGCCAAGCCACTAAATTGAGTTTCCAAAGGTGACTGAGGGGCAATGGGGCTGCTTTTTCCCATGAGCCTCACCTCTTTGTTCTGTCCAGAGAGTTCAGAAAATGCAGATTCTCTAGGTGTCTATGACCAATTGTCCTCTGCCTCATCCAAAGGTGTTAAACCACTTCAAATGGCTGGGTTTTTGCAGAGGAATATTATCTCCAAGTGGTTCTTCAGCATGCTGTTATTTCCCTAGTGGAAGCCAGTTTAAGAAGAGCACAGTTTCTTATCAGGCTGAACTAATATATGTGTAGATTTACCTAAGGTTGGGTTGGAATGAAGGTGGGCTCTCTCAAGTTCTGCCCAACATAGAGACATACAATTTGCAATTCTGTGGGTGACGTTTGGATCATCCCACCTAGTAAGGTTTTGTTTTTTTCATTTTTCACAAAAACCAGCCGCAGAATTGCAAATACCATTCCACAAGCCTGAAAAAAACTGCTTTTGAGTAAATCATTCAGATCACAGGCAGAGGCTCTATTTCCTGCTAATTTGGGTATGATGTGGAGGAGTAACTGGGTGGAAAAGCACCACCTGGATATACTCAGAATAAATATGAGAGTGGAAGAGTTGTGTGGCTGATCAGACTCAGCTTGTGGAAGAGGTTAAGTAAATAACCTTCAGCTAAGACCTGAGTGAAAGAGGAAATTCAAACCTCCTATCATATCAGAGGTTTCTACAGTTCATGGACTTAGCTGTCCACAGGAGTCCCCTCCTCTCATGCTGTTTTCTCAACCCCACGCAAACATTGGGTTCAAAGCATTCGGTCCTTTTGTTCAAGGCTTGGGTGCTCAGCTGTAGCATAACTTCCCTTGATGACTTTAGGCAGTTGTTCAATGTTTGGTTTACAATTTAAACATCACCTTAAAAAATACATTAGTCTTAACAAGTTAACATTCTAGCAATGGGACAAATTAACGTGTGCCTACTGAAATGATGCGCTAAGAATACATCACTTCTGTGGTGTTCCTGCCAAACAAGTATAATCAAATCATCGGGAACCATCAGACATACCCAACTTGAAGGACATCCTACAAAAGAATCGAGCTGTACTCTTCAAAAAAGTCTATGACATGAAACACTACAACAAGGAGAAGAAATGCTCCAGACTAAACAGAGACATAATAAATGAGTGTAGGAGGAGTCTGGATTTTCTTTTGCAGTAAAGGGCATCATTAGGGCAATTGGTGAAATCTTTGTAAGACCTATAGTTTAGATAGTGGTATTGTTATTAATGGCAATTTCTTTATTTCTTGATTTTATTAATTTCACTATGGTAATATTAGAGCATGTCTTACTTGTAGAAAGACATTCTGAAGTATGTAGGGGTGAAGGGGCATGGTGTCTGCAATTGACTCTCACAGAGTTCATTCACACCTGCACACATAGCCAGAGAGAGAGAGAGAGAGAAGAATAAATCAAACTGGGGGCAGTGCTAAGCTTTGAGGAATCTGGATGAATATGAATTCTTTGTATTATTTGCACAACTTTTCTATATATTTGAAGTTATATTTTAAAAACTTTTAAAGGAGGTCTTGGAGATCAGCTATCAAGTCCCCTTGTTTAATTAAAGAGGTCATTCTTAAGGATATTAAAGGCGCAGGTGATGGAGTTTGGCTGGGAGCCTAACTCTGTCTCATGCCATATATCCAGAGAGATAAAAGAAAACCCTTTTCATCACCAAACATTTTGTGGGCTCTCCTTTGAGACTGTTCTGGATCTCTCTTGGCTTGGTTTAACCTTGGATAATGTAACCTATTGCAAAGAGGACACTTAGAACAGTTGCTGGGATTGGCATTGAGAGTGGGGTTTTTCTGGTGAGTCCTCCCCAGAACTGTCCTTTATTCAACATTTCTAAGTGCACACTAGAGCTGTGAGTGAATAAACTTATTGTTGAAAGAAAGGATTTTTAAGTCCTCTCCCTATCATTGTTCTGGGCAGATCTGTGACCTTGGGCAGGACATAGAATCTGTAGTTTTCAATTTCAACTCTGCAAAAAGAGCACTTTCCTTTTTGCCTTCTCTCAATTATCCAGGAATGTCTTGACGTGACATTGCTAAGATTTAAAAATATTTAGGTTCTTAGAGGACACCTCCTAAAACAAGTCTTAAATGAATGTGGCCTTTATATTCAATATCCTTAAAGAATTGCTCACATATGGTTTTTCTCCATCCACAAAACATCCTGGTTATGTCTCTATTTTATCTTCATTTGATTTTGTGTGGAAGAACTAGAATGAGGGGAAGTGATGGAAATCCAGTTTCCAGCTGGACTATGAAATCTGTAACACATGGTCATACCTCCCCAACCCCTCCTGACTTCCATTAGCAAATCCAGACTCCTCACCAAGGGCCCGTAACCTGTGTCCAACTGTTTTCTTTTCTCAGTGGTTGTGATGAGAAAAAAATGAGAGTAGAAATAGCCCCCTCCTCCCACCTTCTGTATCAGCCTTTTGCACACTACCCTCCATTCCCCTCCTAATTTGCCACCTAGAAATTTTAGGTTAAAGTTTACTTTATCTATGGAGATTTCCCAGATTACCACCACTCCATAATAGCAGGTCCCATTTATTGAGTTCCAAAATGTAACAAGCTTTATGTGCATCAAATCTGAAAATGTATGCAAAGTATTATGCTTGGCACATAACAAACATTTTACCATTTATAGGTCCTCAGTACTTATCCAAAACCCTCAGGGACAGGTGAGTTTTGGAATTTCTTTCTTTCCTTATATTTCAGATTTTTTTGCAAAGGTAATGAGGTGGCTATATATTAATCAAACACCTTCAGCTGGGTCTGGGCAGCATACTCCAATAAAATGTATTAATATTCCCATGGTAAAATGTATGAATATTCATATTAAGTTGAGTAAATAAAGACTGTAAGTCATTTTACTTTTGGTCAGGTCAGGTTTTGCAACCAAATGAGTTTGCAGCAAACTTACAATAGAACTTATTTTCAGAGCTTCTTTGATTTGGGGCCTGTGGATAAGAGGTAGTGGTATACCGGTATTTCTATTTTATATATGGGAAACTGATGCTCAGAGAGATGAAGACATTCCTACATCTGGGAACAGGGCTGTGACACAACCTCAGATTGTTCTGAGTCTGGAGACCTCACTCTTTCCAGGGAGTTACCTTTCTTCCCTCCATTTCTCTTGGCCTCTCCAACTTTGTGTGTCTCCATCCCTACTATTCTAACTCTGTCTAGTGCATTACTCACCTTTCCCTTGTAGGAAGGTGATGAAGCCCTTAGACTATGATCCAGTTCTGCCTCTAATGTTCAATGGTCTCTCTCTCTCCCTCCAGGATTTTCAAAACTGGTATGTACATTACTGCAAGGAAATGAAGGGCTCAAAGGGGCTCATTTTCACTTTTTGTTTGTTTGTTGTTTCTTAACATTTAATTAAGAATTTAAAAAATTTTATTGAAAATTCACAAATATAAAATTAAACATTTTATTTATTTATTTATTTATTTAATTTTTACCTGAGGACATTTTCTTACTGCTTTCAGAGAGAGAGGAAAGGAGAGAGAGAAATATCAATGCAAGAAAGAAGCACTGATTGGCTGCTTCCTGGATGTACCTAGACTGGGGATCCTACATGACTAGACAGGGATCAAACCTGCAACCCAGACATGTGCCCTGTAACTGGGAATCGAACCTTCAACCTTTAGGTTTGGGGACAATGCTCCAACCAACTGAGCCACACTGGCCAGGGCTAAAATTAACCATTTTAAAGTGAACGATTCAGTGCCATTTAATATATTTACAACATTATGCAGGCAGTACCTCTATCTACTTCTGAAATATTTTTATGACCCCAAAGGGAAACTCCATATCCATTAAGTAGTTACCCTTTCTCTATTCTCTGGCAACCACTAATCTGTTCTCTGACTTCATGGATCACTGGTGAACACAATTTTTGTTGAGTTAAATCTGACACTTGTTTTTGACTAACTTTTGGCATCTGAATCCAAAAATGATGCCAGTTTTTGACTATCACATTAACTTTTTAAGGTAAAGAATACACTCCCTTTGTCCCAAAAGTCATACAAAAAGTACATACAAAGAAAATAAAGAAAAAATTACCTTAATATACTGCTTCTTTAGAGTTATTTTATTCATATAAAGGCTATATGTTGTTACTGTAAATCAAATTGTGTACAAGTAGTAAAGTTCTGCTACCAAACATACATATAAAGGTATTTTAGTTTTTCAAATGACAGACTGGGAAATGCCAAAATGAGATACTTGGAACAGTCTCCTTCAGTTGGCAAAGCTTTCACAAATTGCTTCATGAGACCCAGTTTTATGTGCAGAGGTGGGAATATAATGTTCTTTCTGTCAACAGGTGGCTCATGTAGAATGTTTGGAACACCAGGTTTGAGGTCAGATCTTGGAGGCCAATTTGACTCCACCCAATGCTTCTCACGAGCTCTGCTGTCCCACATACACAGAAAACAGGGATACTTGGTGTATCTGCGTTGCTGACCAAGAAGGAAGCAGACCATTTTCAGGTCAACACAGGTGATCCAATTGTGCTTGTGATATTGCAACAGATCAATGACTCTCTTTATGTCTTCATATTCTTCACGAAAACAAACTGAAGGGCCAATTGAACTGCACTAAACAAATTGCCATTATGGAGGCGGACACACTTCAAGCTTCGCTTTGAGCTATCGCTGAACAGTTGCCATTCAGTTGAGTTATAGATTGGAATTCCCAATTCCTCCATTAAATCATGTATGTTATGACAATACACAAAGCCACCATCACTTTGAAAGTCCTGCAGAAATGCACTTTATCTTGATTGAAAGTAGGATGCCTCGCTCCTTTTGCAAGCAAGTTTTTCTCATGCAGTCTTGATGCTAGGAGTTCTGAAGCCTTTTTGAATAGTCCCAAATCTCATGCCAAATCATTCAACTCATGCTGATCAAATCCCTTACAGACTGAGTCATCTTCAGTTTCAAAATCTTCATCATTGCTGTCATTTAGTTCTTCACCAGTTCAATGAAAACTGGCACTTGGATTTCAGCTGAATGAGGCACTGGGCGTATAGCTGATGGTAGACTAGGATACTCTATTTTACATTTATTTTTCTTGTTATGTCCTGACGATTTCACTATACAAAAGGAACAGTCACTTGAATGACCTCTGGGCTCTTGTGAAGCAATAGGTATACCAAATGGCAATTTATCATGTGTTCCCTTCATCTACATCTGTAAACTCTCAACACACTGCTTGCACACCTTGTGAGGGGCCCAAGACTTATCTTGATCACCAAGTTTTACTTTAAAATATGCAAAATAGGCTTGCCTGATAAATGCACTGATGTTTGTCCTTTGGGAATGGTGAAACTGCCACAGATAAAACAAAACAAATCAGGGTTGTTTAGGCACTTATGATGAGAAATAGTAGAGGCAGACATGATCTGAAGGAAAGGAAACAAGTACGTATGTAAATAAAAAAATAAATTCTGCTAATTCCTTGTATACAGAAAAGAACTCGGACTACACTTCAGAATACAATTCACTATATAGAGCAGCACACAACCTCTCATGACACTGTCTCATGTCTAACTGAGTAGCCTGACAACTATAAACCTGTCACTGGTCTCCAAGGTCATCCCCCACCCCTCCCCACTCGAGGGAGGTTTGCTCTCAGCCAATAGGAAAGTTCTAGTGCTTCCCTCTATCCAGGCTTGATCCAGCCTAGAGTGGTCGCATTAAGATAAGCTGTACAGAAAAAGCTTGACGTGATGGAAGAAAACTAGCTGCAGTTCTGAAATCAGCATGCCATTTAACTCTAAAACAGCTGAAAAATTGAACTCAACTGGAATTATGTTAAAAATTGTTCCCCTGTGTTACCTATTCTGGATATTTTACATCAATGAAATCATTTATTTTGTGATTTATAATGTCTGGCTTTCTTACTTCATATGATGTTTTCAAGATTCATCCATGCTGCAGCATTTGTCAGAATTTTACTCCTTTTTTATTGTCTGAGTAGTATTTCATTGAATAGATATATCATGCTTGCTTATTATTAATCTGTTGATAAACATTTAGGTTGTTTCTGCCTTTTGGCTATTATGAGTAGTGCTGTGATGAGCATGCTTGTAAGTGCATTGTTTGCACAATTTCTTTTTAAAATAAGCAAACTCTCTACTTCAGTCATGTATCAGTTCTCCCCTTTATTGCCTCACTCAGGGCCCCTTTTCTGAGGCGTGGTACAGACTGGAGCTGGTCCCAGTGCCTACAGTGAAGTAGAGTGTAAGGACTGAGAATAAGTGAGAAGTCAGAGAAGGCAGGAGACAAAAGAATGCAAGTTTATGTTTGCTTTGGCTTTTAATTGTATTTTTTTATGCACAAAAGTGAAACATGTTCATCATGAACTGTTTAAATATGCAGGAAACACAAAAAAGAGATTTTTGAAAATTCTCTGTAAGTCTATCATCCAGGGAGAGTTTTCTGGTCTTTTGCAATTGTATTGTTTGCATTGTTTCTTGCTTTTTTAAAACATAGACTTTACTTTTTTGATTTAGATACACAGTTTTTGACTTACAGAAAAATTGAAAAGATAGTACAGAGAGTTTCCATATACCATCTCACTCCATTTCCTCTACAACTAACATCTTACATTAGTATGATACATTTGTTATAATTAATGAACCCATATGAATATATTATTATTAACTAAAGTCCATAGTTGATTGAGATTTCGTTAGTTTTTACCTGATGTCCTTTTTCTCTTCTAGGACCCTATCTAGAATACATTACATTGAGTCACCATGTCACCATAGGCTTTTTGTGGCTGTGATGATTTCTCAGACTTCCCTCATTTTGGATGACCTTGGCAATTTTGAGGGTTTCTAATCATATATATTGCAGAATGTCCCATTACTGAAATTGGTCTAATTTTTTCTCATGATTTAATTGGAGTTATAAATTTGAGGAGGAAGATCACAGAGTTACAGTGCCATTTTTATCACACCATTTCAAGAGTACATATTATCAACATGACTTATGACTGTTGTTGACCTGGATCACCTGTCTGCAGTCATTTCTCTCATGTTAAGTTATTCTTTTTTCCCCTTTCCATATAATACTCTTTGGAAACAAGTCACTATGCATAGTCCACACCTAAGGAGTGGGGAGTTCCCACAGTTTTAAACACTATGATTTTGAACAACAGGAGTTCACTAAAGGAAGCTGCACTTACCCGTTAACCTAACCTTTCCATTCCATAAAGTACACTAAGTGTATGACACACTGAATACTCACCAATGGTAAGTGCTGTCTAGGACATCAACCTTATTCTGCTCCAACTAGCTGAGCTGTATGCCTACCAGTCAGTTCTGTTTGTTCCTGATTCTCAGACTGCCAGTTGCATTTGTCATTGTATTCACATTATTTAGGTAACTCAATAAACTATAAGTGACAAAAACCCCTAGCCAACCAGTTTATTGGAATTCATTAAGAAGCCTCTATAGTAATATTGTTCAATGTCAAAAAAGTTATGCCTGTATTTATTTTTCTCTTTTAGATTAATTTTAGAATTAATCTGTCAAGCTACATTAAACATTCTATTACAATTTTTAATTTTGATCCTATGAAAATGAAATTAAATGATTTGGAAAGAGTCAATTAAAAAAGTCATTAAAAAAAAACCACTGCTTGCCCTGACGGCTAAGGCTCAGTTGGTTAGGTGTCATCCAGCAAAGTCAAATGTCGCTGGTTGGATTCCCAGTCAGGGCACATGCCTGAGGTGGGGTTCAGTCCCCGCTGAGGGACCATACAAGAAACAACTGATCTATGTTTCTCTCACACATTGATGTTTCTCTTTGTCTTTTCCTTCCCTTCTCTCTAAGAATAAAAAAAATAAAAACCTTAAAAAAAAACAAAGCCCACTGCTTGATTAGAAGTGGTTGAGATAACTGTGAAAGATGGAAGAAAAAAAAAATCAGTAATATCCAGAGAGATTCTGTGTGTGATTACTTAAATTTACTCTAAAAAATAACAGAACTAAAAATTGCACATTGTGAGTGTGACTTTTGCAAGAGAGACTATGGAAAATTCCAATCAGCAGACCTATATTCTAAGACAAGATCATGCCCCACATCATGTTCAGTGAATAAATATGCACATATGTGTTTTAAGTGAAAGTAAAATGTTTAAAGTAGAAATGAATTATTTTTTTATTATCTCCCACTTCATTAACTCTTCCCATTAACTTAACAGTTAGCAGGTCTGATTGAAGTTCACTAGGGAGCTTCTATTATAATATTGTACTGTGTCAAAAAGTCTTGCCTATAATCATTTATTTTTATGCTACTTTAAAATTTGAATTAAGTTGTCAAGATATATTTTAAAATTTTTTAAAACTTTTTTCTTCTTTTTTATTTTATTTTTATTTTTAAAAAATTATTTATTTATTTTCCTATTATAGTTGTCCCACTTTTTCCCCCATTGCTCCCCACACCTTCTCCCAGAGTCAATCCCCACCTCATTGTCCATGTCCATGGGTCATTTATACTAGTTCCTTTACTAAACCCTTTCCCTACTTACCCCCTTTTCTCCCTCCCCACCTCCCACCTGGTAACAGGTACTCTGTTCCTTGTTTACATGCCTCTGGTTCAATTTTGCTTGTTTGTTTGTGTTTTCCATTAGTTTCCTGTATTAGGTGATATCATATGGCATTTTTCTTTCATTGCCTGGCTTATTTCACTAAGCATAATTCTCTCTAATACTATCCATGTTATTGCAAATGGCAGGAATTCCTTTTTTCTTTCTGCTGCATAGTATTCCATTGTGTAAATGTACCACAGTTTTTTGATCCACTCATCTACAGATGGGCACTTAGGTTGTTCCCAGCACTTGGCTATTGTAAATAGCACTGCTATGAACATAGGGGTACATAAGTTCTTTTGAATTGCTGTTGCAGGATTCTTCAGGTATAATCCTAGCAGTGGGATCACTGGTTTAAAAGGCAGTTTCATTTTTAGTTTTTTGAGGAAATTCCATACTGTTTTCCACAGTGGCCGTACCAGTCTGCATTCCCACCAACAGTGCACTAAGGTTCCCTTTTCTCCACATCCTCGCCAGCACTTGTTGTTTGTTGATTTGTTGATGATGGCCATTTTGACTTGTGTGAGGTGTTATCTCACTGTGGTTTTTATTTGCATTTCTCTGATGGCTAGTGATGTTGAGCATTCTTTCATATGTCTATAGATCCTCTATATATCCTCCATGGAGAAGTGTTTGTTCAGGTTTGTTCAGGTTTGTTTAGGTCCTTTGCCCGTTTTTATTTTATTTTTTTTTAAGTATATTTTATTGATTATGTTGTTATAGTACTTCCATTTTTTTCCCCTTTGCTCCTCTCTGCCCAGCACTCCCCTTCCCTCCAGCAATCCCACCCCCTTTAGTTCATGTCCATGGGTCATGCATATACGTTCTTTGGCTTCATCCTTTCCTATACTATTCTTAACATTCCTCTGTCTATTTTGTACCAACCGATTATACTTCTTAATCCCTGTACCATATCCCCATTTCTCCCCCTCCACCCTCCCAGCTGATAACCCTCCAAATGATCCCCATACCTATGATTCTGTTCCTATTTTTGTTTGCTTAGTTGGATTTTGTTTTTATTTTTTAGATTCAGTTGTTGATAGCTGTGAGTTTGTTGTAATTTTAGTGTTCATAGTTTTGATCTTCTTTTTCTTAAGTAAGTCCCTTTGATATTTTATATAATAATGGCTGATGATGAACTCCCTTAGCTTCACCTTGTCTGGGAAGCACTTTCTCTGCCCTTCCATTCCAAATGATAGCTTTTCTAGATAGAGAAATCTTGGTTGTAGATTGCTTTTCTTCACGTTGAATACTGCTTGCCAGTCCCTTCCTGCCTGCAAAGTGTCCTCTGAGAAATCAGTGGATAATCCTACAGGCACCCCTCTGTAGGCAACTCTCCACCTCTTTCTTGCTGGACTCTGTCTTTATCTTTCACCTTTGGCATCTCAGTCATGATGCGTCCTGATGTGGTCCCCTCTGGGTCCAGCTCACCTGGGACCATCCGTGGTTCCTGGACCTGTATGTTCATCACCTTTGCAAAATTTGGCAAGTTTTCCTCATTTTTTTCAATTCTTGCTTCCTCATTCTGCACTGGTTGACTGTTTTTTTCTTCCTTATGTTCCAAATCATTGATTTGAACCCAGTTTCCTTCCCTTCACCATTGGTTTTGTGTGGATTTTCCTTCATTTCACTTAGCATAGCCTTCACTTCTCTTATGCATTTACCATACTCAAGCATATATGTCAAGCCTGTGAGCATCTTTATCACCAGTGTTTGGAATTCTGCGTCTGTTAGGTTGTCTGTCTCCTCATCTGTGAGGTTGGCTATCTCCTCATCTGTGAGGTTGGCTATCTCCTCGTCGCTTAGTTCTCCCACTGGAATCTTGAATTGTTCCAACTTTTGTGCCATACTTCTGTGTCTCCTCATTCTGACAGGCTCCTGTGTTTGTTTGTCTCTGTGTCCCAGATAGAGCTGTTGCTCCTCTTATGTTGTAAGGGTCAGAGCCTTAGGGATTCGTCAGTATAGGGCGACCTGTTTCACCACGTTGTGGCGCTGTATGTGGGGGAGGGGTCCGAGAGGAAACAATGCTGTCTGCCAGCACTTGCCCATTTTCCAGGCACCTCTCCCACTTCCACACCATCCTGGCACCCCTTTAGCTACTGCCCAGGCCGTCGCTCCCAGAGTGGATGGAGCTGCGGATTATCCAGGACCATGGGGGCCCTTCAAACAAGTGGACTCTGTTCTGACCAGCAGTTTCTGCCTTCAACCCAACCCCCACCAGTCTGCACAGTCAGAAGCAATGAGGCTTGATTTTCCCCGGTGCTGAGACCGTGAGCTGTGAGGGCCGGTGAGGAGCTGGGAATGCTCCCCAGGTGTCCCTCCTGACTTTCTAAAATGTGTGACTGCGCTTTCTGCTGGCCTGCCACTGCTGCTGCTGCTGCTGCTGCTGCCGCCGCTGCTGCTGCTGCTTCTCCTGCTGCCCCTGCATCCACCACACCGCTTCCTCTCTGCCCCAGCTCCGCCCCTCCTACATGTCTGGATGAGTATTTCTTCTTTATATCTTTGCTTGCTGGACTTCCATGCAGTTTGATTTTCTGGAACTTCTGGTTGTTTCTAGTTTTGGGGTAGTTGTATTCCTTTTTAGTTGTGGACTGAGGCAGCGTGTCTATCTAGGCCTCCATCTTGGCTGGAAGTCCCTTTGCCCCTTTGAACTTTTATTAGGATTTTAAAAATTCATGCATTAATTTGGAAAAATTGGCTTTATAGTATAGAACACTTTCATCATGACACAGATATCACTCTCCTTTTATCCAAAAATTTGTATATTCTTCTGTAAAGTATCATGATTTCACTATATAGACCTTACTTATTTCTTTAACCTTTATTTTTAAAAATGTTTCTTTAACTTTTTAATTACAGTTGACATCTAACATTGTATTAGTTTCAGGTGGATAGCATAGTGGTTAGACATTTATAAAACTTACCAAGTGATCCCCCCAATTAGTCTAGTATCCTCCCTGGCACCATACATAGTTATTACAATATTATTGACTATATTCTCTATGCTGTACTTTACATCCCTGTGACTATTTTATAACTACCAATTTGTACTTCTTAGTCCCTTTACCTTTTTCAACCAGTCTCCCAAACCCCCTTCCATCTGGCAACCAGCAGTTTGTTCTCCGTATGTATGAATTTGATTCTGCTTGGTTTATTTTGTTTTTTAAGATTCCACATATGAGTGAAATCACAGGGTATTTGTCTTTCTCTAACTTATTTCACTTAGCATACTACATGTAGATTCATTCATGTTACAAATGCTAAAATTTTATTCTTTTTTATGGCTGAGTGATATTCTGTTGTATATATGCACTACAGCTTTATCTAATCATCTATTGACAGAATTTGTTACTTCCATATCTTGGATTATATAGACCTTATATATTTCTTATTACATATTTGCCTAGGTATTTTAAGAATTTTGTTGCTATAATAAATGTTTTTAGGTTCTCTAATTGGTTATTGCTGACTTATAAGGAAGTTATTGATTATTGTATATTGACTTTTTATTTAGCACTATCTGACACCTTTTGATTCTAACAATTTAGAATATTTCACCTCAAATTTTCAAAGTAGAGGATCATTAATATGCATATAATGACAAATTTGTGTTTTCTTTTAGAATATTTCTGTCTCATTCCTTTTTGTGTACTAAGTTGGTTTGTGTACTGCTATTGGTGTTGAATAATAGCAGTAATCAAGGCATTCCACTTCTGTTTCTCATTTTAATGGGTAGACCTCTCTTTTCCCCATTTCTGGTAGATAACCCACATAATTGAAATAAGTTTTCTTGCATTCCTAGTTTAAAAAGGGGATTCTTTTTCTCATCATGTTATGATGATATTGATATAATTATAATTATGATATTATAATATATTCATATTTATTAACTTAATTATATATTAATATAATATACTATGTCAGTATAAATATGTTATACATATTGTATATAAGTTAACATATTAATATAAGTTAAATCCCTAGTGTTGAATCATTTTTCATTCCTGAAATAAACCTTAAACATCAGATATGATTCTTGTATTACACAGCTGAATTTGATTTGCTAATTTTTTATTTAAGATTTTTGCATCTAGTTTCTATGTGAGGTTGGCTGATAATTTCTTTTGTCAGGTTTGGTCATTGGGATTACATTAGACTTTTTATATGAGTTTTGTGCCTTTTCATTCTTTTCTCTGCTCTGGAACAATTTATATATCATAAGATTATCTATAACTTTTAGGTTAAGTAGAGTTCACCCATGGATACATCTGGGCCTACTGATTTAAATTTTTATTAAATATTTTAATTTAAGTCTATCATATATAGAGGTAAGTGCTCAGTACATAAGTGTATAGCTTGATGAATTATCTCAAAGTTAACATACTCCTATGAACACCACCCAGGCCAAGAAGTAGAGCATCACTTATACTCAAGAACCCCACTCCTGCCTCTAACTAGTTGCTACCCTCCACCTTCTTCCTCAAAGAAAATTATTGCCTTGACTATATCACCTAATACCCCCATCTTCCCACACCCACAGACTTACCAGCAACAGTCCTGGGTCCCTCCTACACAAGTGTTCACACCTGTAATGTTCTTTCTGCAGGGTTCCAAAGGAAAGCAATGGATAAAAGAATCTCCTCCATCTGACCAAAAGAAGGTGACCCCACTGAGGAAGGGGTCATATCAGCCACCATCAGCTCCTCCCCCAAGAAAGAGAGACAGCATTAAGGAAACCAAGGAGTGCCCACCCTGTCACATTTGTGTCTGCTCACCTAGCTTGAATAACCCGCCTTGAACCCCTCTCTTAGGCACTGGAATACATAGAATTGTTTTACTTTTGGGGAAAATTGACTGTGAAATGAGAAATCAATCAGAAGGATTCTACTGAAGTAAATATAAAAGCCCATTGTCTACTCTAAAACACTGTATGATATTAGCTATTTACTTTTTTTCTATTCTTTCTTATAAAAAAGAGATCCAAGGCAGCATCATTTGCTGGTGGTGTTATTGTCACTATTATTATGAAGTGTCATGTTGGCAATGATTATCTGTGTGCATGCCTGTTCTGCCTAGAGTTATTTTGTATTACTGATCACAAATCAACTGACAGGTGTAAGAGGAGCAATACTTGTAGTCTCAGAGAAGGAGAAGCCCATCAGTGTTACTGGAGTCAAAATAGGTTCACAGGATGAATAATCTACCTCCACTGAGGATTTCAATAGGTTATTGATATAGGAGCAGAGAGAGGTAGTGAGCAAAGTGTGGACTAATGGTGTGGAGTACTTGTTTTAAGGCAATGGAGGGGATTGCAACTATATGCAAGGATAAGGGCTTATAGGAGATCTAGAAGAAAGCTCCAAAATTGATCAAGTGAGCAGAACATGGGATTTTGGAAGCAAGGTACCAAAATGGCTCGGTTCAGAGAAGAAAAAATTGAGAAATCTTCAAGGATATGAAGGAGCCTATAATCACTGATGTATGACTGCTACTCTGGAATCTAATATTGTTTTGAGATCCTAACAATAGACATGGAAGTAAGACATGTATGACCAGAATTAGTGCTTAGACCCTGGCCTGGACTGACAAGGAAACTAACAGCAGGACAATTAACCTCTGATTATGTAGTCACATCTTTGCTTAAAAGTAGGGATATGGAGAAATCACTTTCATAATAGCTGTTCTAAACTTCCTTAAAATAGCCCTGGCCACTGTGGCTTAGTTGGTTGGAGTGTCATCCCACAGATCAAAATGCTGAGGGTTCAATTCCTGGTCAGGGCACATACCCAGGTTGTGAGTTTGATCCTGTCAGTATGTGTGTGAGAATGCAACTAATCAATATTTCTCTCTCTCACCCCCTTCCTCTTCCAGCCAAGATGGAGGCCTAGACAGACACGATGCATCTTCCTCCACAACTAAGAAGGAATACAACTACCTCAAAACTAGAGGCAACCAGAAGTTCCAGAAAATTGAGCTGCATGGAAGTCCAATAAACAAAGATATAAAGAATAAATACTCATCCAGACAGATAGGAGGGGTGGAGCCAGGGTGGAGGGGATGTGGTATGGTGGCAGCAGCAGTGGTGGCAGTGGCAGGCTGCCGGAAAGTGTAGTCACACATTTTAAAAAGTCAAGAGGGACACCTGGGCAGCACTCCCAGAAGCAGACCAGATCACACAGCTCATGGTCCCAGCACTGGGGAAAATAAAGTCTCATTGCTTCTGACTGTACAAACCAGCGGGGGTTGGGGTGGAGGAAGAAACAGCTGATCTCTCAGCTGAGTCCGCTTGTTTAAAGGACCTCACAGTCCTAGAACATCTGAAGACCCACCCACACTGGGAACGGCAGCCAGGACAACAACTAGAGAGGTGCCAGTTCCATACAAAATGGGAGAAGTGCCTGGAAAAGGGGCAAGTGCTGAGTAAGTGACATTGTTCCCTCTCAGACTTCTCCCCCACATACTGCACCACAACGTGGTGAAACAGGTCGCCCTCTACTGATGAGAAGACCTAAGGCTCTGCCTCTTATGATGTAACAGGTGCAACAACTCTAGCTAAGACACGGAGGCAAAGAAACACAGGAGCTTGTCAAGATGAGGGGACAGCGAAGTATGGCCCAAAAGGTGGAACGGATCAAGGTTCCAGTGCAAGAATTAAGCAAAGAGGAGATAGCTAACCTAACAAATGAGGAGATAGACAACCTAACATATGTAGAGTCAAAACACTGGTGATAAAGATGCTCACAGACTTGACAGATATGCTTAAATACAGCAAACACATAAGGGAAGAAGTGAAGGCTATGCTAAATGAAACAAAGGAAAGTCCACACAAAACCAATGGTGAAGGGAAGAAAACCAGGCTTCAAACCAATGATTTGGAATATAAGGAGGAAAACAACAGTGAACCAGTACAGAATGAGGAAACAATAATTGAAAAAAATGAGAAGAGGCTTAGGAACCTCTGGGACAACTTTAAACATGCCAACATCCAAACCAAAGGGGTGCCAGAAGGAGAAGAGGAAGAACAATAAATTGAAAACTTATGTGAGAAAATAATGAAGGAAAACTCCCCATATTTGGTGAAGGAATAGACATAACAGTTCAGGAAGCACAGAGAGTCCCAAACAAGCTAGACCCAAAAAGGACAACACCAAGACACATCATAATTGAAAAGCCAAAGGTTGAAGATAAAGAGAGAATCTTAAAAGTAGCAAGAGAATAGCAGAGAGTTGCCTACAAAGGGATGCCTATAAGACTATCAGCTGATTTCTCAAAAGAAACTTTGCAGGCAAGAAGGGACTGGCAAGAAGTATTCAACGTGAAGAAAAGCCAGGACTAAAACCAAGATTACTCTATCCAGCAAAGCTATCATTTGGAATGGAAGGCCAGAGAAAGTGCTTCCCAAACAAAGTAAAGCTAAAGGAGCTCATCATCATCAAACTATTATTTGCAATGTCAAAGGGGCTTACTTAAGAAGAAGAAGATCAAAACTATGAACATTAAAATGACAACAAACTCACAACTATCAACAACTGAATCTAACAAATAAGAACAAAATCCAACTAAGCAAACAAAAATAGGAACAGAATCATAGGTATGGGTATCATTCAGAGGGTTATCAGCTGGGAGGAGGAAGGGGAGAAATAGTGCAGGAACTAAGAAGCATAATTGAAAAATACAAAATAGACAGGGGGAAGTTAAGAATAATATTGGAAAGGGTGAAGCCAAAGAACATATATGCATGATCCATGGACATGAATTAAGTGGGGTGGGATTGCTGGAGGGAAGGGGGGTACTGGGCAGAGGGGACCAAGGGGAAAAAATTGGGACTACTGTAACAACATAATCAATAAAATATACTTTAAAAAATTAAGCTTTCTTGAAAAGGATTTCCTTTAGGATGAGCTAGTCCAGTACATAGTTGGAAGAGTACAAAAGACCCCCAGCATGGAAAGAGCTTCCTATGCTCCTTTCTACCTGCTGAACACCTCCCTTTAAACTTTTCTGTGGATATGTAAACATATATCAAAATATCAAGATGTATACCTTAATTATAAAGAATTTCTGTCAAAATATCTCAATCAAGTTAAAAAATACCTTTTCTCTGGATAGGTCTATTGAAGATTCTAAGTAGATGGGAAATATATTGGACAAGAACATTTTGATGGATAGGGACAAGAAAGGTTCCAAGTAAGGGCTATACTGAGGATGGCAGGCCTGGAGGGAAGGTATTCCTGAGGATACAGGGGACACAAGCATTGGGTGTCCATGGTAACCTATATAGCTGAGTGACATATTCCAAGAGGGAAGGCAGTGGAGCCAAAAATACTGATTTCATGGCTTTTCTGTGGATCCTCCAAGCCACTGGGAAGAAAGCCCTTTCTGAGTTGCCACTGGGTCATAATTCCAGGGCTGAGACATTCAGTTATGACCATTTTGTTGAGGACACCAGAGCCATCTCTTTTATCATTCTTAACCACCTCTTGTCCTCTTGTGGAAATTCCTTTCCAGGGGTCTCAGGCATGATTAAAGTCTATGTTTTCCAAGAATCTCTGGCTAAGCCAGCCATTGCAGCTGGACACTTCTAACAGAACATCAAAATATATATAAGGTCAGATGGACCATAGAGTGATAGAACCTAGGCTAGAAATCAGGAAATCTGCCTCTTGGTTTTGTTCTGTTACTGTAAGCTACCAGTATGCAGAATATTATAGTAATACATACCTGGGGAGGTAAGTCCCAAACTAGGACTGGCAGTAAGAATGAAGAATATAGGAGAAATTTAAATACCATTTTGAAGGGAGAAGGCCATTCATTCATTCAGTCTGTCATTCAATATATACTTATTATGTCTCCACTATATGAGGTGTGTCTGGAAATAGTTCAGCCATTGTTAACATAACAAGAATGGCTTATGTGAAATCAATGAAACCTGGCAGCCAACAAGAGTAGACTGGAATGTAGACGTGTGAACAATGATAACTTCACTGAACTTGTCAATGGGGGTGGTAGATGCCATTGCGTGAGCATGTATACTGTGTGGCCGTCACATTCAAAATGAATGAGCAAACAGAGCAATGAATCTACATCCAATTTTGCATTAAGCTTGAATATTCCTCCACAGAAATTATTCAGATGATTCAGAGGGCAGCAGCTATGGGAAATTGGTGATTGGTAGCTTCATCAGGACAATGTTCCCACTCATGCATCATGTCTCCTGCAGAATTTTTTGGTAGAACATCAAATCACCCAGGTGAGTCAGCTCCACTACAGCCCAGATTTGGTGCCCTGTGATGTCTGGATTTTCCCAAAATTAAAATCTCCTTTGAAAGGGAAGAGAGTTCAGACCGTCAATGAGATTCAGGAAAATACAACAGGGCAGTTGATGGTGATTAGGAGAATTGTGTGATGACCCAAGGTACCTACTTTCAAGAGAACTAAGGCATCATTGTCCTGTGTACAATGTTTCTTGTATCTTATATCGTCCTCAATAAATGTCTCTGTTTTTCATAGTACATGGCTAGATACTTTCTTGACAGACCTTGTATATATTTGTAGTTCAGGGACCAGCCAGAGTTTATATGCATATTTTTTTGGTCTCTCTCTTTTGTGGTTCTCTCCATTCCTGGATTTACCCCTTCAATTTCCAAGTGCTTTGGATGCCTCAAATACTATTCTATGGTTGTTTAGCCAATCAGACTAGTTTTTATTATCTTAGTTTAGCTTTCATGTATAGGTGCTGATTGAGACCTGTCCTGAGACAAAAAGTTATAAAGAAATAAAAGACAACTCACAGACATCAAAAGCAAAAATTAGTAAGTTGGGCTACATCAAAATTAAAAACTTTTGTACATCAGCCCTGACTGGTGTGGCTCAATGGGTTGGGCATCATCCTGCAAACCAAAAAGTTGCTGGTTCAATTCCCAGTCAGGGCATGTTTCATGTTTTAGGACAGGCCCCAGTTGGGCGCATGTGAGAGGCAACCAATCAATGTTTTTTCTCCCTCTCTTTCTCCCTCTCTTCCCCTCTCTCTAAAAATAAATAAATAAAATCTTTAAAGTATTAATATAAGGTTTTGTACATCAAAGAACACAACAGAGTGAAAATACAACCTATAGAATAGGAGAAAATATTTGAAAATAATATATTTTATAAATAGTTAATATCCAGAATATATAAAGAACTCTAAAAACTCAAAAAAATCTGATTAAAAAATGAGCAAAGAACTTGAATAGGCATTTCTCTGATAGGCACTTGAATATAATATTATAATATCATTTTACTTTTGGGATACTAATGTAAATGATATTGTGTTTTTAATTTTAAATGCCACGTGTTCATTGCTGGTCTACAGGAAAGTGATTGACTTTTGTATGTTTACCTTGTATCCTGCTATAATTACTTATTTTTTTCTGAAAGTTTTTTGGTATCTTTTAGATAAGCAATCTGTTCTCTGCAAAGAAAGGTAGTTTTGTTTCTTTCTTCCTAATCTGCAAGTTTATTTTATTTTCTTGTTTTATTGCTTTAGGTAGAACTTTTACTATGATGTTTAAAAGGAGCAACAAGAGAAGACATTCTTGTATTGTTCCTGATCTTAGCAGGAAAACGTGTAGCTTTCCACCCTTAAAAGTGATTTTAGCTAAAGTCTTTTTTTTTTTTTTTTTTTTTGTAGATGTTCTTTATCAAGTTGGGGAAGTTTTCTTCCATGCTCAGTATTGAGAATTTTTATCATTAATAAGTGTTAATTTTATAAAATGCTTTTAATGCATCCCTTGATATGATCATGTAATTTTTCTTCTTTAGCTTGTTGATGTGATGAACTACACTAATTAATTAATTAATTAATAATTTATTTATTTGTTTGTTTAATTATTTTATTTTTAGAGAGAGGGGAAAGGAGAAAGAGAGGGAGAGAAACATCTCTGTGTGGTTGCCTCTCACTCGCGCCCCTAACTGGGGACCTGACATGCAACCTAGTAATGTGCCCTAGCTGGGAATCGAACCAGCGACACTTGACTCGCAGGCCGAGGCTCAATCCACTGAGCCACAGCAGCAAGGCTTCATTAATTTATTTTTGAATATTGAATCAGCCTGGCATAAATCCCACTTGGTTGTGGTGTATAATTCATTGTATACATTGTTGGATTCAATTTATTAATATTTTTGTGAGAATTTTTCTATGTACACAAGCTATATTGGTCTGAAGATTTCTTTTCTTACCATGTTTTTGGATTTTGTTTCAGGGTAATGCTGGCCTCACAGAATAAATTAGGAAGTATTCACTCTGCTTCTGTCTTCTGAAAGAGATTATAGCAAATCAGTATAATTTCTTCCTTAAAGGTTTGGAAGAATTCACCTGGTGCTTTCTGTTTTGGAAGGTTATTAGTTTTTTTTCTTAATAGATAAGGCCTATTCAGATTGTCTATTTATTCTTATGTGAATTTTCGCAGATTGTGTCTTTGAAGGGATGGCTCATTTCATCTAGTTTATCACATTTGTGGGCATAGACTTGTTTATAGTATTCCTTTATTATCTTCTTAACATTTATAAGGTCTATAGTGATGTCTCCTCTTTCACTTCTGATATTAGTAATTTGAGTCTTTTTTTTTTTTTTCTGAGTTCTCCTGGCTAAAAAGATTAATTTTATTGATATTATCAAAGAACCAGTTTTTGGTTTTGTTGATTTTTCTCTTGATTTTCTGTTTCAATTTTATTTTATTTTTGCTCTACTTTTTAAAATTTTCTTTTCTTCTGTTTACTTTGAATTTAATTTCATCTTCTTTCTAGTTCCTTAAAATGAAAGCTTACAGTATTGATTTTAGATCTTTCTTTTTTTGTAATATATGCATTTACACCTATATATAAATGCCCCTTTAAGTACCATTTTTGCTGCATCACACAAATTTTGATAAATTGTGTCTTAATTTAGTTTTAACATTTTTTGAAAATTTTCTCTTAAGATTTCTTCCTTGATCCTTGTGTTGTTCAGAAGTGTGCTGTTTGATCTCCAAGTATTTGGGGTTTTTCCACCTATCTTTCTGTTATTGACTTCTGGTTTAATTTTATTGTGGTCTGAGAGCAGACATTGTATGATTTCTATTCTTTTAAGATGTGTTTTGTGGCATAGAATTAATCTGTGTTAATAAATATTCCATGTGAGCTTGAGAAGAATGTGTATTCTTGCTACTGTCAGATGAAATAGTCAATAGATGTCAGTCATAGCCAGTTGATTGACAGTACTGTTGAGTTCAATGTATCCTTACTGATTTGCTGTCTGCTGGATGAGTCCATTTCTGATAGAGGGGTGTTGAAGTTTTCAACTCTAATGTGGATTTACTTATTTGTCCTTAAGGTTCCTGTCAATTTTTGTCTCACATAGTTTAACATTCTGTTGTTAGGTGCATACACATTAAGGATTGTTATGTCTTGGAGAATTTACCTCTTTATCATTCATTAATAATGCCCCTCTTTATCCTGATAACCTTCCTTGCTCTGAAGTCTGGTCTGTCTGAAATTAATATAGCTATTCACACTTTCTTTTGATTAATGTTAACATGGTATATATTTTTTCATCCCTTTACTTTTAAACTACATGTGTCTTTATATTTAAAGTAGTTTCCTTATAGATAATATATTATTGGGTCTTTTTATTTTAATAATCACCTTTAGTATATTTTTTATTGATTTTAGAGAGAGAGGAAAGAAGAGAGAGAGAGAAACATTGATGCAAGAGAGAAACATTGATCAGTTGCTTCCTGTATACACCCTGACTGGGGATCAAACCCGCATCCCAGGCATGCTTCCTGAGTGGGAATTGGCCTCGCAACCTTTTCGTGTATGGGACAATGCTCCAACCAACTGAGCCAGCAGGCCAGGGCACATAACAGGGTGTTTTGGTTTTTTTTAAACACTCTGACAATTTTATCTTTTAATTGCTGTATTTAGACCACTGACATCTAAAATAATTATTGATAGAGTTGGGTGAATATTAACCATATGTATTACTCTTTCCTATTCATTGTCTTTGTCCTTTGTTTCTACTTTTGTCTTCCATTCATTTCTTTACCTCTTGTGTGTGTTTTTTAATTGTTTGACATGGTACAAAACAGAACATGAAATGTACCCTCTTAATAAATCTGTAAGTGTACACTATAGTAGTGTTAACTATATGCACATTGTTGTACAGCAGATCTCCAGAACCTTTTTGTTTGCATGCTCGAAACCATATACCCATTGAACAGCAACTCCCTATTTCTCTCCCCGCCCCAGCTGTTGGCAACCACCCTTTCATTTTCTGCTCCTATGGGTTTAACAACTTTAGATACCTCATATAAGTGGGATCATGCAGTGTTTGTTCTTCTGTGATAAGCTTATTTCACTAAGCATAATGTCTCATTGTTCATTGATATTTAGCATATAACAAGACTTCCTTTTTTTATGAGGCTAATATTACATTATATGTATATACATTTTCTTTATGCATTCATCTGTTAATGGATGTTTAAGATGTTTCCTCCTCTTGCCTGTGGTAAGTAATGCTGCATTACTTTCAATTCCTTTGAATAAATATAAAGGTGTAGGGTTGCTGGATAATATGATAGTTGTATTTTTAATTTTAATTTTTTTTGGAAACTTCATTTTCTTTTCTTTTCTTCTTCTTCTTAAAAAGTCCTCACCTTAGGATATATCCACTGATTCCAGAGAGAGGGAGGGGGGAGGGAATAGGAGAGAAAGAAAGAGAGGGTGAGAGAGAGCATGTACATGCAGGAGAGAAACATTGACATGAGAGAGAAACATTGGTGGGCTGCTTCCCCAACTGGGATCCAACCCACAACCTAAACATGTGCTCCAACCAAGAATTAAAATTGTGAACTTTTAGTCCATTAGATGATGTTCCAACCAACTGAGCCACACCAGCCAGGGCCATTTTATTTTCCAGAACAGTTTTACCATTTTACAATCTGACCAACAGTACAAAAGGGTTCTAATTTCTCCACATCTTCTGCAACACTTATTCTCATTGTGGTCTTGATTTGCATTTCTCTGATGATTAGCCATGCTGAGGATCATTTTATATACCTATTGGCCATTCGTATGCCTTCTTTGGAGACACGCCTATTCAACTTCTTTGCTCATTATAAACCCAGGTTAGCTTTTTTCCCTCCACTGAGTTGTAGGAGTTATTTATTTATTTATTTACTTGTTTATTTATACTTTATCACATATACGGTTTCCAAATATTTTTTCCCATTTCACAGATTACTGTGCAAAAACGTTTTCTAGTTTGATGTAGTCCACTAGTCTATTTTTGCTTTGTTGTCTCTGCTTTTGGTGTTTTATCTATTGCCTTCTGTGTTTTTTTTTTAAAGAGGCTTTGTTTTTTTCTTTTAAAGATTTTATTCATATATTTTCAGAAAGAGGGGAAGGGAGGGAGAAAGAAAGGGAGAGAAACATCGATGTGAGAGAGAGAAACATCAGTTGGCTGCCTCTCACATGCCCCCAACCAGGGACTCGGCCTGCAACCCAGGCACATGCCCTGACTGGGAATTGAACTGGCAACCCTTTGGTTCATAGGTCAGCACTCAGTCCACTGAGCCACACCAGCCAGGGCTGCCTTTTGTGGTTTTAATTGAGTATTTCATTATTCCATTTTCTATCTTTTTTTAGCATAATCAGTAATATTTTTTTAACATGTTTAATAGTTGCCTTAGAGTTGGTAATATACATTTACAATTTATCTGAGGCCATTGTCAAATAACACTATAGTACTTCAAGGGTAGTGCAAGTACATTTTAATAATAAAAAATCCTAAGTCCTTCTTCTCATCCCTTGTATCATTGCTGTCATTTATTTCACTTAGATATAACCATATCTGTGTATATATAAAAGCATATATAATCTAGTAGTGTTGCTATTATTATTTTAAACAGTTATCGTTTAGATGAATTAAAAATAAGAAAAAATACAAGTTTTTACCTTCTCTTATAGCTTCTCTAAAGTTCTCTTTTTCTTTTTTGTACTCCCAAATGTCTGATATATATAATTTTTCTTCTCACTAAAGAACTTTTTTTTTTAACTCCTGACCTGAAGATATGTTTATTGATTTTAGAGAGAGAGGGAAGGAGAGAGAGACTGAAACATTGACGTAAGAGAGAAACATGGCTTGGTTGCCTCCTGTACACACTCTGCCTGGGGATTGATCCCGTAGCCTATGTGCCCTGACGAGGAAACAAACCCACAACCTTTCGGTGTAGGGGACGATGCTCCAACCAACTGAGCAACCCAGCCAGGGCTAAAGAACTTCTTTTAACATTCCCCGCAAGGCAAACCTACTGGAAATTAATTCCCTTAATGTTTGTCTGAGAAAGTTTTTCTTTATTCTTCACTTTTGAAGGATAATCTCACAGGATACAGAATTCTAGATTGATAGGGCTGTTCTTCTCAATACTTGACATATTTTACTCCAATCTCTTCTTGTTTACATGGTTTATGAGAAGTTGGATATAATTCTTTGTTTCTTTATAGATAAGGTATTTCCCCTTTCTATCTTCTTTCAAAAGTTTGTTCTTTACATTTGATTTGCTGAAGTTTGAATATGATATGCCTAGGTATAGTTTTTGTGGAATTCAAGCCTACTTGCTATTCTCTGAGTTTCCTGGGTCTGTGGTTTGGTGTTTGACATCAATGTGGAGAAATTCTGTGTCATTACTACTTTAAATATTTATCTCTTTCTTTCTTTCTTTCTTTCTTTCTTTCTTTCTTTTACTTATGGTATTCCCATTACATATATGTCACACCATTTGTAGTTGTCCCACGGGTTTTAAATATTCTCCTTTTTTTAAGTCTTTTTTTTTTCCCTTGGCTTTAAAAGTTTCTACTGAGATATGCTCAAGCCCATAGATTCTTTCCTCAGTCAGGTTGAATCTACTAATGAGCCCATTAAATGATTATTCATTTGTGTTACAGTGCTTTTTACCTCTTGCCTCTTTAAAAATTCTTTAGAATTCCTGTCTCCTTGCTTACATTGCTGATCTACTTTATAAGTAGACCCCTTAGAATATTAATCATAGTTCCTCTAAATTCCCAGTCAGTGTGATAATTATAACATTCCTGCCACATCTGAGTCTGGTTCCAATGCTTGCTTCATTCTTCAAACTTTGCTTTTTGCCTTTAAGTATGCCTTGTGACTTTTTCTTGGGAGCTGGATATGGTACCCTGAGTAAAAGGAACTGCAGTCCATAGGTCTTTAGTAATGTGGTGATGAGTGGGGAAGGGAAGCCTTCTGTATTCCTATGCTTAGATCGGAGTCTGAGTGAGCCTGTGCCCCTTCACAAGTGCCTCACAGTCCCCCGCCCCCATGCCTTAGATGGAACAGGACGATGAGTATTTTCTTCCTCCCCTGAGGAAGTTTAGAGTGGGCTGGCAGTGGGCTGTTTGCCTTCCCCAGAGCAGGTCTTAGTTAAGTACTTCCTTTCCCTCATTGGGTGACTCTGGTAGTTTCCTCTGAGAGCAGGCCTTGTTTGGAAAAACAGAGTGCTCAAGCACATTTCAAAGTGGTTCTTTTCTAATATAAATGAACATACAAAATATATAGAAACAAAACTCATAAATATAGAGAACAAATTGATGGCTACTACATGGGAGGGGGGTGGGTGCTAGGTGAAGTGAGTAAGAATCACAAATTGGCAGTTACAAAATAGTCATAGGGAGGTAAAGTACAGCATAGGGGATATAGTCAATAATATTGTGATAGCTATGTATGGTGTCCGGTGGGTACTAGACTTATCGGGGGATCACTTCTTAAATTATATAAATGTCTAACCACTATGCTGTACACCTGAAACTAATATAAAGTAATATTAAACGTCAACTGTAATTGAAAAATTAAAAAATTGTTTAAACTTTTTTTTTGTCCTGGCTGGGTTCAATTGCTGGACAGGGCACATGCCTAGGGTGTGGGCCAGGTCCCCAGTTGTGAGCATGGCAGAAGCAACCAATCAATGTTTCTCTCGCACATCTATGTTTCTTTCCCTTTCTTTTGCCCTCCCTTCCCCTCTCACTAAAAAAAATTCAATCTTTAAAAAATATCGTTGTTGTCCCCTCCCCCTGTCAAAAGCATGAAGGGGATTTGTCTCTGATATTGACTGTGAGAACCCGGTTGAGCTCCTGGAGGTAAAACTGACAGAAGTGTGCCCCACCTCCCCAGGTTCTGACTCTCAGATTTATTCATCCTGAGCCTCCAGCAGTTGGTCAGTTACAGTTTGGGCTTTCCTACCCTGGTATTGGTTTCCATGGAGCTTTCTGCTGGTGGTTTTTGCTCTAGTAAGTTGTGATTTTCTGTATTCACCTGTTTGCCTCTCCAATGTTGGGGGCAGTGGTTTGCCTTGTGACTTCACTTCTCTGACGGATCTAAGATTTGTTGAATTTTCAGTTTGTTCATTTCTTTACTTGTTGTCAGAATGAAGTAATGACTTCCAAGCTCTTTCTGTGTCAGATCAGAAACCAGAAGTCATGGATACTCTTTCCATTCTTGGTTTGCACAAAGATCCAGTTCATGGGCTCCTTTGATCCTTGTAGCAGCCCGAGCAAAGGTTTGTTATGTCTGCCATAGTGTTAGGCAGCATCTGAAATGAAAGTATCACATGCCCACAGTCCATGGAGCTCATCACATCACTAATCTGCTCGCCTGGAGGAAATGATCTTGAATCAGTGGTAGATTGCACTTGAGAGAGATTTGGCCCTCCAGAAAACATTTGTAAATGTCATATTTTTGGTGTCACAATTAGAAAAGCTGATTCAGGCATCTAGTAGGTAGAGAATACCACTAACCATCCTACACTGCACAGGAGAGTACCTCACTCATCCCTCCCATCCTATGCAACAAAGAACTACCATGTCTCAATGTCAATGGCTGAGGTTGGGAAACTCTGTCCTACATTATCCCTGGTTTGCTTCCCCTACACTCACCATACCACATACCTTCAGTACAGCCAGCACTGAACCAACTTGATGTCTTGAATGCTGTTTTACAACCTTAAAATGCAACTTTTGATTATTTGTTGGTCTTCTCACCATTATTAGACTGCTAGTCAAGGTTCAGCCAACATTTTACTGAGTATATATGTCCCACCAGGCAACATGCTCATTCCCTTATCTCATTGGCTTACTTCACTTATTCTCAATGAATATTAATTTAGCTCTTACTATGTACCAAGTGCGCTACTTCAATATGAGAGAAGAATTGCTATCCCTGTTTTTACAGGTGAGGAAGCTAAAGCTCAGAGAGGTTAAGCAATCTATTCCAAGTCACACAGCTCAGAACTGGCTAGTCAATCAGATACATGTATTGGGAGAAGCCATCATAGCCCTTCTTTCTCCTGGGACTTGTGGGTTCCCAGATGCTCCGGCTAACTGAGGCTAGCTAGTAGCAACATCTGCCAAAGTTGGAGAAACCCTGGCAGGGCTGAGGAGGTTCGTGGTCATGGCAAAGAGAGTAATAGAACCCAATGCTCCAAGTCCCCATCCAGGTGCTCTGCAGGCCTCCCAGAATGTGAATGGGTTTTTATGGGGATAATAGTCTCTCTCCAAATACACTCACTGTTAGCCTTTCTTATTGAGCAATTCAGCTTTCAAATGTTCAGTACATTAGACCAAAGGATGGGTGTTTTGTCTTCTTTTTTCCCCCTGCCTTTTTCTTTTTTTAGGAAAAGCAATTTGCTCCTTTCTGACTTAGAATGAGATCTGGCAAGTAAGTGCTTGTTCTCCCTTTTTCCCTTGTTCCCCTACTCCCTCCCCACCCTTCAGTTAAAAAAAAACCTTGTGGGGGGACTGAGGGGGGATAAGAACACAGGATCCATGCTAAGCAAAACTATTTGCATAAGCTGTATACTTGGTTCTTAGAGCCGGGGCTGATCTAACCTATGACAAATTCCTCTGTCTCGGCTACCTGCCAACTGCGTTTTCATCAGGGCTGGCAAGACAACTGAAGTCTACATTCTGTACTAATTAACAACCTTCAGGGAGAAGACCACCAATTGCAATGCCAGCACACTTTGCTTGTTAAAGGGGACAGGGGGCCTTGTTGGACAAGGCCCAGGCTTTTTTCTTTAGGGTGGGGGAAGGGTAAGCAGGCCAGGAGGAGTGAGGGGTGGACTGGTGTGTATGTGTGTGTGTGGGGGGTGCAGTAAACATTCCAGAAAGACAAGCTCTAAGTTGTAGTAACAGTTGGAAAGACATCTGCACATACCAGAACATTGTAGTGAGCCCTGGCTTCTGCAAGGTAACCCTGTAGCAAGTAGGAAGGGAGCCTGGGAGCGAGGGTCTCTCTTTTAGGAACAGGACTTGTGCTGACCCTGAGAGCTACAGGCAGAGTCCATGCTACAAGGGGCAGCCTTGTCTGAAAACATCACTGGTACTCTCTGGCCACACCCACAGCACAGATAGTCATCAGCGTTGGTAGCATCATCTTCTGGTGCAGAGATCACAGATGTGGCTAGAAGCCACACAGGGAGAAAAACCTCTCCTCTCCCAGGATTCCACTGATTTCATTTTTCTTTACTATTGGAGGGGGATATGAATGATAGAGGATATTCTTAAAGAATATTTGGGATGAGGAGAAGAATCATCCATAATCTCACCATCTAACCCAGCTGCTCATTTGTATGTTGCACTGAGGTTGGCCACTTTTTGTGAATTCTTGCAGCCATCCTTCTTTTCCTTCTTCACTTGGATGGGAAAGTCCTCTAACCACAACACAGTAAAACCTTAGAGGAACCTAAGAGATTATTTCACCAACCCTCCTGGGTCTAATAATTACATTTTAGAAACTAACCCTCAGTGGGTGAACCCTCCCCAGGGTTCTGTCTTACCCACTCATACTGTGCGACAGCATAGGGGAAGAATCTCTTTGTGGGGAGGATGTAGGCCACATGCTCCTGGATGATGCTCCTTTTCCCAGTAGCTCCCTGTCACCTGCCCAGCAATGCCACTCCTTGAGGGAAACCTGAACCCTTTCTCTTCCAGCTCACCCCCACAACCCTCCAATCTCCAAAGTTTCTGACATGGAACTAGTTCCGTTCTTAGAGGCACATCCATATGAAGTGTGTGAGGTAAAAGAAGGGCCAACTGTCCTTTCCCTCAAGAGGACCCTGAGTAGAAAGATGGGGTGCCCCTATGCTCAACCCTAGCCCCTGCAGGCTCCTGACACCCCCATATCACCAGCCCATGCTTCATTAAGGGAGCACAATGTGTCCTCATGGTTGCCTGCCAGCCGGGATGTCCTGTGTGACAGCAGATGCAAAGAGAATGAACAGGCGGCTGAAAGAGCAGGGGACAAAAAGAGCACATTGTCCAGAGCTCTGAAAGGGCTGCCTGAGAGGGGACATATGCATCTGAAAAAAATACCCCAGTGGGTCTCCCTCCTGCTGGCCTCAGCCCGCCCTCACCCAAACCTTCAACTGATATTGCACAATGGTGTCCCCAAGCCAGGCAGGGCTAGGCCAGCTCCAGGCTAACAGCAGGCATGGGGCTGGAGGATGACAGTGGAGGTAAGGGTCTCGGAGGCAGAGGTTCCCTCCAGGAAATTCTCCACCTGTGTTCTCTGTCTGTTATGGAACCCTAGAAGACTAGAGCTGAGAGTGTCTGTAGAAATAAGCTGGTCTAGCTTGCTCACATTATAGATTTTTAAAAATTGACGCCCAGGATACACGATGAGCTGCAACCGGACAGTTGAGGCATAGGCTGGCCAGAGCACCCAGATCTCCCACCTCCTGGTCTGGTACACTGTAGGGCCATAGCTGTCCATCCAGAGGATGACAGAATTTCCAAAGGGTTTAGATATTCTCACTGAACCTCTCCTCTGTGGCTCTGCCAGGGTATGGAGCCAAACTCAACTTGGGAAGAAGCGATTGTGTCATATCCATAAGAATCCCAGGGCTTGGTTGCATTTGTGAGACCAGGGCCCCGTGAAATAGAAGGAGTGAAAGCTCGCTTACAGACAAGCTGCTGTTCTGTGAGATGATTGCGTAATTTTGCAAAGGAAAAGTACATGGTCGTACATGTCAAATGTAGTGTCTAAGTCCTCAGCTCTGTTTTATGAACTTGGGCAATCCGTAACACCTCCATATGCCTCAGCTTCAACCTTAGCAAATCAGGGCTAAAGCCAATGGCAATGGCAGTATCCTTTCCTGTGCCAATTCTGGTACTGACACTGTGTTAGCAGTATGCACCCTGCCTTCCCAAGGGCCACTTGAAGATCAAATGCAATACCATGAGTGAAAGTTCTTTGTATGGGATAGAGCATCATAGAAATTAGAGTATTATATTTACCACTAGAATGCATAGGGAAAGCCGTCTCAGCCCAGAACCATATTCCTTTGTAAGATATTATCTAACCAGCAATTGTTTCTTGACTTGGATTTTTTGGAGAAGGAAGGAAAACTTGATGGGAGTAAAGTTTCTTTCTAAATTGTAACTTTGATAATGCCTCTTTTTAACCACTACAGGCAAACAAACTCTCCTAATCAAGGAAGGCGACTGCAGGATCGCTCGCCCTTAAGCCTGTCTCCAGTGAATTTTCTGATGTGAGAAAGGTCCCCCTCCACCTGGGGCCACTTCCTCTTTCCTCCTTAGCCCCTCCCAAGGTGGATTTAAGTGGACCCCACAGACTCAGACTGCATCCCCCAGAGAAATGAGCTCACCGGCTGTATGCTAGCAGATGTGGGGAAGTCTGTGTGGTCTCTCACAACAGCTGTTCAGAATTCTTTTCCCTGAAAGTTTCCATTCTGTATATGGGGAGGTGGGCAGGGGGGAAGGGCAAGCCGGCAGGCAAGGAAAGAATGTCAGCTCTCCACCCTGTTTTGGAACTGTTTTGTTTCTTTGAGATCTCAATGTTTCAGAGGCATTGTACATGCTGGAAGATGTCATAAATGAGTTTGTTTTGTTCCAGATGTATGACACCAGGATCTCCAACTAGGATTATACACATTATGTTGCCATGCCAACACACATACACAGTCACACACACACGCACGCATTAGTATTCCAAATTGTGCTTGGTACTGGGGAGGAAACAAGGGGCCTAGGAGAAATAATTTTTTTCCTCTCGAAAGAATTTCCCATTGTGAAGTCAAGCAACATATTCCTGAATCAATAAGAGGCCTGGTAAATGTCACACTGCCCAGAACCCAAAGAAGGAGAGTTCCTTTTGGAAGGGGCTGGTCAGAAGAGGTTTTGTAGCAAAGGTATGGCTTGAGTTGGCTGGGAAGGAGAATATAATTTGGTCAGAAAGGCAAAGACTGGGCACCCACCCTAAATGGGGTGAAAGGGGGAGCAAGTGTGTTGAGGTGGGACAAGCCAGTTCCTCTTACCCCCAAGCATCCTACATGTGTCCAGCAGTCTGCTTAAAAATCCCTGGAGCTAAGACAGCCAATGGAGAGCCAACTGGTCTATTCCCATCTCCAAACAGAATCATGACCAAATTGTCTTATATTGTTTATAAACCTTACCCAAGAAAAAATTCCAGAGTCTTTGGTAAGTTGTTTCAGAGTTTTATGAATGTAATTGCTGACAACTCTTTCCTCACATTTACTTTTAATCCCTTTGGCAGTCTGGCATTCACAACCTTGAAAACAAGTCTTAAACTTATAGAACACATGGCCCCAAAGACATACTAGAGGCTGAAAGGGCCACACTCAACACAGTTGGACACCTGCTGTGTGCCAGGCTAGATGTCAGACCCTAGATGTTGAGAGGTAAGTTAGGATTTTCTTTCCTTCCAGATGCTCACAGTGTAATAAGTAATTAAAGTATAAAGTGTATAGAATACAGTATAGGCAACAATATTTCACCAGAAAGTTACTGGCTCTGCTTTGAGGTTGGAGGATGATAAGGAAAGCTTTGCAAAGGAGGTTATAGTTGTGCTGGACTTTGAAGGATGAATAGAAGTTTTTCAGGTGGAAAAGGGAGGAACCAACATTCCAGGCACAAGGATCAGAAGGTGTGAATGCATAAGGGGTAGATGAGCATCCTCTCTTCCTTCCTCTAGGATCTTACTCTCAAAGCCAATTAGCATCTGCTAAAAGAATAAATAATAAAAGAATGAACACATAAATAACCTAGCACAGGGGATCCGAAAACCTTATAGGTACAAGTATTCAAATGGGGTTTTAATCAATTGGTTGGTGCTGTGCATGAACCCTGAGGCTAAGAAGGGCTCCTGGTGGCTAACTGGGCTCAAAACAAACAAAACCAAACCCCAGAGCCTAGCAGCCATTTCTGCACAGGGGCCTCTCATGCAAACTGCACTTTGCAGAGAAGCCTCTGCGCTAACTTTCCTGCCTCTGCGTTAGATTGCTTTCCTCAGTGTTGCTAAACTGCCTGTCTGCATTGCTTGCGAGCTATCTAAGCCAGCCCTTATAAAGAAGTTCCTGGAGTCCTATATCTACCAGTAGAACTGAGGCTTTCCCCATCCAGTCAGGGCTGTGCCGCTCTGACTGACCAGTCAGGGACCAGGGGCGGGGACTTCTGCCCACAGAAGCCCGCTTGAAAAACCGAAGCCATCTGGCCTGAACTGGAGCAGAAGTTCGGCGGGAGGGAGTGGGCCGTCTAGAGCAGATCGGGGCCTCGTCTCCCGGCCTCATGGCCCTGTGGCACCGTAGCACAACCGGGCCGTTCTGCGGGGGTGCTGTTCTCACAGCCACGCTATGTAGCGCTGTTGGGCCGTTCCACAGCAGTGCTGTTTTCACATCCATGCCCTGTTACCATCGAGCTGTTTGCACTAAATAGTTTCCTTCTTCACCACACCCCAAATTGGGGATGCCTGTTGGCATTTGAATTGGTGCCAATGACCATCAGTTGATAGCGCCCAAGACAGTGTCTGGGACTGATGACGAGTGTGAAAGTTCCTAGTAGAATGCACAGGGCACTAAGGGCACTGGATCACTCAGTCCTTTAGAGACCAGCTGAAGGAAAGGGATTCCAGCGTGAGGTTATGAAAGCTTTAGCTAACTCTGTGAAAGCTGAAATAATAACAGCAGGGAGTATGGGTTTGATGTGATGAAAGGGAAGCATGTTAGTGTACTGTGTGGCCCTTGGTCTGTTCTCAAGTGTTCCTGTTCCGTCATCCAAGTCCATTTTCCCTTCTTCACTGGGCCGTAAGAGCAATCCAATCCAATCGGAGTAATGCAATAGCAATAGCAACACTGGAAATCTACCATGAACCAGACTCTACTTTTAGCACTTCCTATTTATTAACCCAATCCTTATGGTTTTGTGAGGTAAGTGTGATAATTAGCCCCCTTTTATTATAAAAAGAAGACTGAGGAGTAGAGTCAAGCCATTGGCACAGGGTCACTAGCTAAGGATGATCAGAGCTGGAGTAGAGCCCAGAAAGAGAGGTCCCAGAGCCTGGGATCTCAATCATGACCCTCTGGGTCTTCTTCCAGTGATACAGCATAAACCAGAACCCTCTCCCTACCCCTCAGTGACCATCTACTGAGTTTCAATAGTAAGAATTATTGTTGTTGTTATAACTGTATTTCAGAGGTTCTTTTCTACCTTCCCATCTTCACTTTTTCCTGACCTCAGTATAGTGTGGTGGTGATGGGGGGAAGGGGAGATGGGTCACACAGCTGGCAGAGAAAAAAAAGACATCAGAGTAAAGATGAGGTAGTATCCTATATTGTCTGATGATTTGAAAGGGGTTCTGGGCATCCCCACCTCCTATATAGTCTCTTTATTTTTACTGAGAGGATTATAAACTTCCCTTTGACCCTCCACTTTACCTCTCCAAAACCCTAAAAGAAAGATATCTCATTATGTTGATGAGAAACTCAGGCACAGGTACAAAAGTTCATGTACCACTCCTAGGGCCCTGAAAACATGAGGACACAACAGTTCAGGAACTCCTATTTTATAATATGACCAATGGCCACAGAGTTAATGTCACCAGCCTAAGACCAGTCTAGAAAGGGTAGCAGCCACATGGCACACGGGCCTCCATTTCCCATGCACCCGTCTATCTGGGGCAGTGTTTCCCACTGAGTTTGGATATTTCCTCAGAAAACTTCTTAGTTTAGTGCTTCATGTAGTTACTACATCTTCATTTGACCCATGAAATAAAACCCCTTTGACCTCCCTGGACCAGCCATTAGCTGTTTGAATGTCTTAATGGGATCTTGAGTTCCCTCCTAGATGTATCCAGGAAGAGCTGGATATTTTTTTCACTTCAGGCTCTTCAGCTAACTAGTGTTTCTTCCCTCTTTTATAGGACTAGGGCAGGAGAAGTAAAAATCTAAGCAGTGGCCTTACATTAGGTTAAATAAACAAACTTACGTTGTGTGCCAGACCCTATTAAACATCAGATCTAGCTGTCCCTAAAGCTGCTGCTTAGGATTGTGCAGGGTATATTTGCACTGCAAGGTGAATAGCAGCCCAGAGGGTTGAGCAGTGCACATCCTATACACTGAGACCTTCATCCCTCCCTCAGGCAGCTCACAGTCTAGTTGGGAAAAATGGTATCCAAACAGCTATAATGCATTCTCATCAACATTATCGCTGAGGCACATCCAAAGAGCACAGAGGAGGAAGCCAGTATCTCTCTACTTGGGAGCTGGGGAAGTCTTCACAGTACAAGAGCCCTTAAAGTTAGGCATTGAACAATGATTAGGAGTTCCCCAAGCAGAGCAGGAAAGAAGGGGCATTCTGGGCTAAGAGGCTGCAATGTGCAAAGGAGTAAGTGCATATGGTGGTGAACAGTGCATTATGGTGTGCAGGGAGGAGAGGAGGTGTGGGGCTGGTGGAAGCCAGCCTGGGTTCCTGCCGTGAGGTCAGGCCCCTCCCAAGAATCCTCTTGTCTGCCACTTGGGCTTTCTGGGAAGAAAAGGTCCTCAGAGACAAGCATGTCCAATGCAGAGAGGAGATAGATTTATTTTTTAAAGGCAAAAACCCCAAGCCTCAGTCCCACAGTACATCAGTGTGTAGAAGTAAGAGCCACAATTCAAGGCCTGTTTGCACGGGCCAGAAAAGGGGGGCTTTCTGGGAGTGAGGTGAGAGCTAGGCTGTTCCCAGAGTCTCCAGTCTCTGTTTGTGCAGACAGCATGGAATCCTTTCAAGCCATAATCGTGTGGCCTCTGCTGCTGGCCTCCAGGAAAATCCGTGACATGGTGAGAAATGGGCCAGCTTGGTCTGCCAGAGAAGGGGGCCGGCATACTGGGGCTGTTTGCCTGCTGTGGTGGTCAATCCACTCGAGAGGCTATAGAGGCTCAAAGCCCTTTTAGCTCAATCGCAAGCTGAATATAGGAACAATCCCCAGGGTGAAGACAGGGAAAGGAAAGAGGATTTTTAGAGATCACCTTTTCCTCAAGAAAAATGCTTCAAGGACAAATATATCCATCCCTAAGCCAGGAAAATCCCCAGATGCTAGACCACAGAAGGAAGTGTCCAGCATCTCTGTCTAGGGTTCTCCTTTCTCCTGCAGCTGTGAGGAAAAGTGCAGCAGTACCAGTCACCTCAAGCCACAGGGCAAATGCCAGCTTACCATCTGAGCCAAAACTGTCACATCAAAACCAGATCTGGGGTACATGTCTCTGCTCCAAATACTTCCATTGTTGTTCTTGCCTGTGAGTAGTATCCAAAGTCCTCACTGTGGCTTCTTTGGATCCATCACTGTATCCTTCTTCTTACCACAGTTCATCTGCACACTATTGGCCTGTTCTTGCTCCCCAAGGGCTATTCACCATTCCCTGAGCTCCTGGGGCCCCTGGGCTGGGCCTCCAGCTGGCAAAGCCCTCCACCTCCTCCCCGTCTACTGAAAGTGGAGCTACCACCAGAACTGACTCACATTTTGCCCATTCTAGATACAGCTCAGTAAGCCATTATCCATTTTGTTGTTCCTTCACATGACAGCATGGTGTTCTTTGAATCTTACTTTTTAAAATAAATTTTAAAAAATCTTAAATTATAGCTGACATACAATATTATATTAGTTTCAGGTGTACAACACAATGAGCAGACATGTATGTAATTTATGAAGTAATCCCCCCGATAAGTCTAGTACCCACCTGGCACCATACATAGTTATCACACTATTATTGACTACATTCCTTATGCTGCACTTTACAACCCCGTGACTGTTTTTATAACTGGCAATTAGTGCTTCTTAATCCCTTTACCCTTTTCACCCAATCCCCCAACTGACCTTCCATCTGACAGCCATCAATTTGTTCTCTGCATCTATGAGTTTGCTTCTGTTTTGTTTCTAAAATATAACTCAATTTATAAAATAAAATGATGGGCAGGTGTGAATTTTTCATTGGATTTCGAACTCTTAATGGCAGGAGCCAATCCCCCACAGTACCTTGTGTAAGTGTCTCACATTCACTTCCCATGTGCCTGCTGGAAGAAAAGGAGGAGGAAAGAAAGGAGAAAGGAACTCATGTAATTTTTTTTTGAAAGCTACTCCGTTGATGAGATGCTTACTTATTCTTGAAGGCAGACCTCACAAATACTGTCTTCTTATGTGGACATAATAAAATTCTCTCTGGAAGAGAAATCATGTCAGCCAGATGCTTTCACAAAGATATTTACATGTGATGTGGCATTACATATTTGAATACATGAAAAATGTCAGATAACTTTTAATAAAATATACCCGCATTTTTGTAAATCAAGGTTTCTCAAGCACCTATGCTGTGTCAGGCGCTACACTGTAAAGGGACTCAAATATGGGAGCAGATGTGGGATCTGTCCTCAAGAAACTCAAAGTCTATAGAAAAAGAAAAGACATGAGCCAAAACATCAAATAAAAGGTGAAAACCCTTCCATATGGTGAGAGATGAGAAGAGGGAGGATTCAGTCTAGCTTGTAGAGATGTGAAAGGAGTGTCTTTCTGCCTTGAAGTTCTGGGGAGGGATCGTAAATCTGTTTGTTTATTGCCAAAGAATGCTCGCTGTGGAAACGAGAGAGTGCCTCAGATTCAGTCCCAGTGATTAAAGTGTCTTTAAATTGGGTCAGGGACAAAAAAACAAAGGACAAATGATACCATAAATAAGGAACTTACGGGGCAGAAGGTGTCAGCTCAAGCATTTAGAGGCTCTCTGCCAGGGAAAGAGAACTGGAAATGTAATTATTTGATGAGAGGTTTTGGAAGACTCCAAAACCAATAAGTCAATTAATTGTTTAGTTCAGCACTTCTTGCTCCTTTGTAGCATATTACAGTTACTTCTGAATTGATTTCTTCACCTTCAATCTTTCCTTGGCCTTATCTACCCTTCATAGTATTGCAAGGTGCGTCTTCTTGGCATGATGCTTTGATCACATTACTCATCTTCTTACAACTTTTAGTAGTTCCAAAGAAAAAGAATGAAAGTAAAATTTCCATGGGCTTCAATGTCATTTTAGGGGCTATCTGTTTTAATGAGTTCTGACTTTGGGGCCTGTAAGGTTAGTGAATTGTCCCCATATGGCTTATGTCTTCCACCAAGGAAGTATATTCTCTTCAGACAAGAGTGTCCCTAATATATTCTTGGATCCCTCAGCTCAGTCTACCACATAGCAGGTGTTCTAGAAATCATGGAAAGGTGATGTGTATCTTCTGAGCAAAGGCAGTTTGTCGAATGGCGTGCTGAGTGTGGTGGGGGAGAGAGCAGAATTAGATGTCACTCAGAATTTGTCTAGAAAGTCTATCAGAAGAGACAAAATGAACACATGCAGCAAGTAAAATAATAGATCTGCTCTTCAGGGTGCAGCTCCTAAAAGCAACACGAGCACAGGCAAGGGGCAGAGGCCCTGGGCGGTTGAATTATGTGTCCTTATATGTCCATATAATGTCATAAATATGGCTGAACTCTTTCTTCATGGTACTTGGGTTATGTTACCTACCCAGAATTAAGTGACCAGCAAACCAGAGGATGATAACAATGATGATGAAGATGATAACAAGAAATGTATTACTACTTATGACAATAATGACTAACATTTATTGAGGTGCCACTGTGTGTCATGTACTATTCTTAGCATTTTATATATTAATGGATTTAATCCTCATAACAACCCCATGATAGATATCAGAGAGCATGAAGTCGAGGAAATCAGTTTGGAAGTTCTTGCAATGTGCTCTATAACCCAATGAGATAATGTTATTCACTAATTTTACAGAGGTGAAAACTGAGGCACAGAGAAGTTAGGTAAGATTCTACTGGTCAGAAGTGACAGAGTCAGGGACGAACCTCCCTGTACACTAGGGAGGTAGAGAGGGGAGAGCTAGAGCGGGATCTGAAAGGTGCAGAATGCGATTTTAGACCAAACAGGGAAACTCTTGGTGTCTTCAACGATATCCTTCCTTCCATATGGCTGCTGTTGCTTTTTTTTTTTTTTTTTCCCACTGTCTGGTTGCCTCTCACTTGCACCCCCAACTGGGGACCTGACGTGCAACCTAGTAATGTGCCCTGGCTGGGAATCGAACCAGCGACACTTGGCTTGCAGGCCGACGCTCAATCCACTGAGCCACAGCAGCCAGGGCTTGGCTGCTGTTTCTTGTTTAGTCTTCCCTGAACTCTTTGGCTCTGTATTGGCTTGCTTCCTCACCTGCATGGGAGAGCATCTTTCTCTTTATCCATTCTGCGTTAACATGCTTCTACCACCCTCTCCCCCTACAGAAATCCCAGATGCCTCTCAGAATGGTATACCGGTATCCCATTACCCTCTCCTCCCCTTGCCCCTGGTGTGATGAAACTTCCTCCACCATAGGACATTCTTTTCTTTTCCTCCTTTTCTTCATCCCACAAGGTTTGGAAAAACTGAGTTTTGTATCTATTTTTACAGGTAGATTTTTAAAAGAGGCACACAGAGAGTTACAATCCAGTGTGATCCCATGGGGCCAGTGCTTTGGGGGACTCACAACAACTAAGTTTTATGCCATCTCTGACTTACTGTGTGACTTTGGAACCAGCCACTTGCCCTCTCTGTGTCTCAGTCCCCTGCAGTGGGATCATAATATCTACCGTCAAACAGTGCTCAGAGCATGAATGAATTATTATCCTGAACTCCCTCTGAGCTTCTGGGACAAAGGTGCTATGTTAATACACAGTGTCCCTCTTCTTCTTCTTCTCATTAGTATTATTCAAACCCAGATGGCATTATTATTGTTGTTGATTGACAGCCCCGCATAGCCTCATTCATGGGTGTCAGAGAGCCAGGCGGTAGTTAACACAAGCAAAAACCATGTTTAAAACAAAGCCCAAGGAACACTCCAATAGTGTGTGCCTTGGGTTGCTATTAAAGCCAGAGCAGCTGCGGTGGCAACACGGAGGGACAGGGCAAGGAAATGTATCCCAGAGCACAAAGAGGGGAAAGTGGGTCTTGACACTGATCATATAATCATGCTGGGCTTTTATAGACACTGGGAGGCCTCAAACAGAATAAATGCTTGAACTTTATCCATGGTTTACAGGCAGCGGCTGTAAAGGTCTTTGTTGCCGTTGCTGCCATATTAATGACCCAGCTTGGGGCGCTGCTACCGCCACCACAGACCGCTTCTTCCAAAGAAAACAAATCAAAGTGAGTAACTCGATGTCCAGCAATGAGTTTTCCATTATATAAAAATAAGTATAAATCTTTCCCAGTTGGGCAGACGTACTGTGATATCAGAAGCTGGTGAAGGGGTCAAGGTGGCTAGACATTCTGATCCCCTGAACCAGTGCACAAAAAAGATGCTCCTTCTCTATGTTAATTGCAAAATAAACAGATGAAAATAAACGGTGGTACTCCTGGCTCTGTGGACAGTGTTTGCACCAAAGGAGAGAGGATGGGTGGCTGCTGCTGAGAGGGAATGGGGTCTCCTCATCTGATTCTCCCTTATCTTTCCCACTCTGCCTAGGCTGATAAAACCCCATGAGTAAATGACCCTCCACAAGCAGAAACATTAATCTGCTACAGGTCATGCCTTGCAACATTAGAGAAGTTTTCATCAAGGTGATATCTTGCACAGATGCAAGTTGGTACCTTGGAGGTTTGAAAAAATGGCTGTCCATTAATATTCTGATTGTCTTAACACAACTTGGGTGGGAGTCCTTGGTAAGTGTTAGGAAGCTTAAAAGTGGAGGCAGCACACCTTAGTGGGGGAATTGGACAAATGGCTGAAGAGCTTGAGCCCCCAGGACATGGAAAAGTGGTTGACTTTGGGTAGTTGGGCTGGTAAGCAGTGAGCATGTGAAATAGGGCAGGTAGAGGTGGAGGAAGAAAGTGAGGACAATGGGGCAAGAGAAAAGACTGGAAGAGCTTGCCCCTGGTTGGTGGGGTGGTGACACTTTGAGGATATAGTGAAAGGAGTGACAGGGACAGAGTTAGTATTAAGGGAAGGACATTAGATGTCTGGAGGTGAGGGAAGTGGGGCTGTGGGGGGGCAGCATATGAATCCTGAGTGGTGCTGGCTATAGGGTGCTGAGACCCCCACCCTATTATACCCCTGTTCTTCCTTCAGATGCAGCAGAAAGAACCCAACAGGCTGCTTGAATGGGGTGCTTTTTCTTCCCCAAAATAGAAGTCAGCCATCTCGCATAAGTAACTGTGCTTCTTTCACCCAAACACTTCGTTTTCTTCTCTATATTTTATCACATCTCTCTTCCTCACAGACCTCTTTCCTTCACTGGAGCACTCCTGACTCTCCCTTCTTTGCCACCAGTGACCATTAATTGGTTCATTCATTCACTCAGTCAGCATCGTGGAACTCCTTCTACATTGACTTTCCAGAAACCATCCAAGACATTCTAGATGCTACTAAGTAGAGTCTCTGTCCTGAAGCAGCCTGCTTCCCAGCACCAGAGACAGGCTGGGGCTGAGATAAGTAGCAGTGCAGAAGGAAGCACAGTGTGCCCGGGTCAGCTCAGGCAGAGGTGGGCGAGAGACTATGGTGTGTGTGGGTAGGGTGGTAACAGTAAATAAGGCTTCAAGAAGAGAGTGGTTGAGCTGAAATATGAAAACCATATGGGAATTAGATGGAGAAGAAAGCAGAAGGATCTGACCGAAAGAGGAAATGCCATGTTAAAAGCATGGAGGTTGGATGAAAGAGAAAAGACCAAGTGAAAGCCAAAGCCAAAGCGAAGCGGGCAAGCAAGCCAGGCTCTGGGTGACAGGCTGCCTGAAGAGGCCAGAGCAGAGACTGCAAGAGAGGTGAGGTGGAGAGGGGGGCAGAGGCCAGATCACAAAATGTCTGCTATGCTGCAATGAGGAGTTCAGACTTGATCTTGAAGGTACAAGAGTTTACTGAGAAGTCTGATGTGAGGGGTGGGTTGGGTACAAGATCAGATTAAAGAGATGTCACTCTGGTTGTGAGATGAATAGACTGGTGGACAAGGGGTGTCAGGTGGAGGGACCAGTTGGTTAGGAGGCTACTGTCATCTCCAGGGCAAGAGAAAAGTAAGCTAAGTGAGAAGGGGGCAAAGAATACAGATTATGTAAGAAGGTAGCACCATCTGAAGAGCAAGACATGGGAAAACCAAGGAGAGGACATCTCCCAGAATTCCAGCAAGTCTAATAAGCTCCCTCCTCCCCCTCACTCGCCATAGCTCCTTTCCTTGAAGGGTACTTCAAACTCCTCTCCCTCAAACTCCCGCTCCTTGCATCTCTGCGTTTGTTCAACTCTCCGCCTCACACCTTCCTCTCATATGTATACAGTACCACAATTCCTAACAAGTGCTCTTCTCCAATATGCTGAAAGTCCTCTCCTCCGAATCTCATTTTTACCTTCTTTATTCTTTCCTTCTTCCAATTCCATGCTTTACCCAGCGTGACACCATAGCACAGGTTGAACTGGCTTCCAGCCTCTTGCCTTAAAGGCTGCTTGGGAGAAATGGTCAAAAGACTTTCCTGGAAGGTAGGATGAGGGAGATATGGGCTTGGAGAGGAGAGAAATCCAGAGAAATGGAATGCAGGGTGAATTTAAAGCAGAAATAAAATTCAATTGTAGTGGTTCATTGGTTACAGATTTACTGTGGTCCATGGAGATTTTTCACATCATATAGTCCTAAATTTGAGGGCTTTTTTTTTTTTTTTTTTAGTGTGGGAGAGAATCTAATTTTTTTTTAAATTTTGAACTTTTATATTTAGTTTATTCTTTATTAACTTTTAAAACACTACCATAATTGAATATTAAAATAAAAACAATAGCAAGTAGTGAGCACATTATGATACTAGTCCTTCACTCATTTGCTATTATATATAACATGCCAACACTGAGTGTTAGTCACTGGCCCCATTTAGAGGTCGACACTGAATACCACCCCTAGGATGTTCATCATGCTCATATGCCTCTCCATTGTAATGGCACTGTCTTCTTGATTTGGATCAGTCCACCAGTTCTACCTGGTCCATTTCAGCAGTCTCTTCTACTTCCTTTCTTTCAGGTAGGACTTTTTCTAGCAAAGAGAGTTTATCAGGAGAGAGAAAGCCATTCTCAAAAAAGTTTACCTTAAATTTAGTAATGATGTTACAGAGCAAAAGGGGTTTTTTTCACGTGGTGCCTTCGTGTAAAATCCAACAGCTAGTGTTGAGGAAAACAGGTCTTTATTTACAATATTCCAACCTGGGGAGGGCAGTGAGCGCTTCAGCTCAGAGCCCTGTTCTCCCAGGGGACCCAGCACTTCCCTTGCTCCCCTAAAAGCTATAAGCCAAAAACATGCCCAGAAGTTCCCCGTCCCTTATCTGTCAGCTGTCTCCTTTAGGATCTGGGGTACAATGTCATCAGCCTCCATTTAACGGACCCAGAAAACCTGTGCCATGTTGCACTGGATCATGCATGGTTCTCTCTCTGCCCTTTCAAAGCCGCGTGGATCTCTCTTTCTTCCTTGCAAACCACGCAGAACACTCCTCTCTGCAAAGCACGAGGTTCTCCTCCTCTCCTTCCTCTCCCCCAAATGGCAGCTGCCTTATTTTTAAATCCCTGACTGTGGCCTATGATGCAGTGGGTAGGGTAACTTGTTCTGACCATTTGCAGAACCTTGCACAGGCCCCATATGCTCTTTCCTCACCATTCAATGGTCAAAAGCCCTCCTATCTCTTTGGGGCCTTGGAAGAACCAAAACCATTTGCATAACTAAGACACTAGCTGCCTGTTACAGATATACAAAGGCATCTTGAAAGCTGCCCTCTTCCTCCCATCCCCCAACCCACAGGCTCTGGGGATTTGGGGGGACCCCCGCTCTGTAACAATGAGCAACCTTTTTCATATGGTCTCTGATAACTTCACATGCCTTCATTTAGCACACACTTGGTATCTCTATGCTTGACTGTGGTTCATTTGTCAGGAGTAGCTATTGGCTTTGGGAAGTCACACAATGTTTCAACCAACTATGTGTCCACACACATGAAAAGGTCTTTCTCTCATTGAGTGAAAACAGCATGGCCCTCCTTCTGATCTAGAATAACGATAATATCTCCTGTCTCCTGCCTGGTTCTTGGTCTCCTTCACCATGAAATGTTTTCTTCTGGCCATCGTTCTTGCTTTTGTGAGTATGAACTCATAGAGTCTTCTTCTCTCGAACTACCTTCCTTCCATGGCAGCGCTTACATCCCTCCGTGGGACTGATCTGTCCCCCGTGTCCCTGGCACGCCATGCACACAGACTGAATTTGCTCAGCCATTCCAGGTCCTATCTGATGAATTCTTATTTGCATCCCCACAGCTTGGCAATTGGGACGGCACTCTACTGCTCCTTTCTCACCACCTCAGCCTTCACATTTGTCACAAATCACATTCTTTTGCAAAGCTGGTTTTCTTGTCACACCATTATATTAATCTTCTAAGGTTACTGAGAACTGATGCACAACATTTTTACCTCTTCTTTCTCTCTCCATCCTTCCACCTCCTTCAAAGAATGTACCAAATATATCCGTGGGGTAGCCAAAACCACCACCTGCTCCACCGTCTTTAATTGCCTGTTCTCCTCCTTTGTCATGTAATTCCCTTTTCTTTACATCAGAGAGCATTTCCTAAGCTTGAGAAATCTCCTTAAACTTTTCTTCTGCATTTAGATTCTTATCAAGGTGGTACTTCAAGGCCAGCTTCTTGTAAGCCCTTTTCAATTCTTCCTGGGTGGCATCGGGTTTGACCTCCAAAACATCACAGTTAGTGGTTTCTTTCACCATTTTTGACAGTGGGTGAGCAGGCTGAGGCCGGTGTGAGAGAGCAGGAAAGAGCACGTTCTTGTTGAGAACCTAATTCTCAAGAGAACAAGAGAAGCCACCCTTCCTCCTGCCTTCTCAGCCACTGTAAGGAGTGGGAGCAGAGACTCCTGATTCCAGACATTTCATAAAGACAATGGGGGATTCAGAGGAAACATGAGGAGTCTTTTTTGTGATTTCCGTATTAACATGTCCAAAGTAGTTTAGTTATCACCTGCTAATGTTTTGCTTGGCAATTCCACATACATTATATTTTTCTCTAATCCTTACATCAACCTTATGAGGTAACTATAATTTCACTTTAGAGATGAAGAAACTGGGGACTAAGAAACTGACCCAGGTCTGCATGAGTCCTCAGCCTTTCCCACTCTGACATGCCCTCCTTCCACTGTCAAGTTAATGATGTTTAAAAATAAAAGGAAAACAATAGTAAGCCATATTAGCCTAACATAAATACAACCCTACATTTTATTTCCCTGTTTCCCAAAACGTTAGAAATGCATCTCACTCTCTGGATTTTGCTTTGAAACAGAGAATTAAAAACGTTTCTTACAGAATTTTGATTTTTTTTTTCCCAGATGAAATATTTGATGTCCTGACATGTTTTTGGTTTGTTTATTTGTTTGTTGTTGAAGACAGCGTTAAATAAAATATTTCACTAACCCTACCTTTCAGCCCTTTCAAAGACAGCTTCTCAGGGGACCCAATCTTTGGAGGGATATGTTAGAATTATTTCCCAGGACCTTCAAAAGGCGCAGAAGATTTGGAAGAAAATTGTTTCCCCACTGCCTGGGTGGGGATGAGAAGCAGGCTCAGTGGGCAGTAGGTGGAGATATAAACAGGCAAAGGAGTCCAAAGTGGGGTGCAGAAGGGGAGAGACAAGTGGGGTCCTATTGTAATGAAAATATTGAAATATGAGAGTAGCTTTGGAACAGTAGATGACAGAAGCTGGAAGGACCTTGAGAAGATTATTAGTAAAAATTTAAAGGGTTTCAAAGAGGCTGTTAGCAGAAGCCTAATGTCCCCAAAAAGTCTATCTGTCAAGGATTAAAGAAAAGTGAGTAAAATGTTACTGGAAACTAGGGAGAAGAGGCTCCATTATGCAGTGACAGGAAGTTTAGCAACACTCTTACCTGCAATAATGTGGAAAATAAAAAATGTACCTCATGAACTGAGTGGTCTAACTGAGGAGATTTCCAGGCAGCGTTACAGTCACCCTGGCTTATTTTTGCTGCTTAAATTAAGAGATGAGGGGAGAAGAATAAGCTCAAGAGAAAAAAAAAAAAAGGTTATATATGAAGAAGACAGAATTTACTGAGTTTGAAAATCCCCTGCCAATCCAGAATGGCTTCTGGACAAAAGTAAAATTTAGGGAATGGTCAGGAAAACATGGCATAATGATGAAACCAAGAATGTGATTATAAAATTAGTAAGACTTTGGAAGGATTTAAAGTAATGCTTTAGAAAACTATTCAGTCAAAACAAAGCAGCTTCAGCAGAAGCCTAAGGTAGGTGGTAATTTATCATAAAGAGATTTGTAGATGTGGCTTTTCCCCCCATTGGCATGAACCGCAGTATGATTCGTAGGAGGCTGTCAAAAGTTTTAAAAGAATTATATAAGCAGAAACAAGGCCAGCTTGGATTAAAGAGACAGAGAAGGTGCAAAAAAAAAAAAAAAAAGGTTTTGATTTCCCAAACTTTGAAGGCTGAAAAAAGAATGACACAGAGAGTAGAACCCAGAGCCATAGTGACTAATTCTCAGAGCTTGATCTCTAATCAAAGCTGGCCACATGTGCCCTGCCAGGTTTCAGACAACTCCCAGGATTGCTACATGCCTCCTGTTTCCTCCTCTTTGGTGGGAGTGTCTATAGCAGTTATTCTTTGCCTGTCATCCACCACTGCATGTTAGGTATGTGTTCGGGAGACATGGGGGATGGGGAGAAAGATAACTTGCCTCTTCGATTCTCAAGTTTTCAGATACAGATGAACTGTACTGAGGGAATGGTGTCTATCACTCTATGGGATGGAGACTTAGCACAGCTTCCTTGACAGCTTATGCACTCTGTTCCCTCTGCCTGGTATTATCTTCCCTTACTTCCCTTATGGTTAATTCATATTCACTCTCTAAGATTCAGTTTAAAAATAATCCTCTTTATGAAATTTCCCTAGTTTCATCAGTTCAAGTTAGTGGCTATGTTTTCTGTTTTTGTATAGGACTTATCATGGCTCTTCCTGAGAAAGACACTTTACCTACTTGTTTGTTTCCTTCACTGGTCCATGAGTTCAAGTATGGTAGGGATTAACCCTGGCTGGTGTGGATCAGTGGATTTGTGTGCTGGCCTGCAAACCAAAGGGTCACAGGTTCGATTCCCAGTTAGAGCACATGCGACCCTGAACTGGGATAAGCAGGTTGAAAAAGAATTCTCTTACTAGTTTTTATTCATCTTTCTTATATGTATGTATAACACACTTATTTCAATGTTTAGTATTAAAAGTGCTTTGGATCTTTATTTAAAAGTTTGGTGATGTTTTTGTGGCCAGAAATATGCCATGGGAACTTAAATCTTATTTATATCAATAACTCTATGGTAAAATTGGTTTCATTATACATCATTTTGCTTAAAGTCACAGTTTCCAAGAACCTATTGATGATGTTATGTGAGGACTTGCTGTACTGAACAAGTGATAAGAGAACACAGGGAAGAAATAGCTTCATTTGTGTTGTCGGGGGGCACGGTGGAGGTGGAGCTGGGTACTTTGTTCTCCTTGACATGTAGTCAGGGCCATAATTAAGTCTCTTCAGCATTTAGAAACATGAAGGGGCAAGCAGGGATATGGAAACCTGAACATCACATTCCTAGAGATCACCTCAGACCTCAACTTTTCTGTTGGGAGAAACTAGCTTGGAAACCCAGGCTAAGCTCTATGGGACCAGAGACTGGCTGTGCCTCCTTTATCACTGTTGGAACACAGTATGCACTAAAAACATTTTTTAATGGTTGATTATTAGTAGCTTATGGGAAGGAGGAAGAAGGGAAGGGAGAGGTTAGGGGATATTTGAGAAGTTTTCTAATATTGCCTAAAGAGTAGGATTTTTTTTAAATGGTGTGAGTTTATAGAGTGGGGGGTAATATTGTAAGGGAGGTTTTGTAACACCGGGATAGTGATCTCAAAAGGCCACATCCCTCAGACATTTCTCCAGAAGGCCTCTACGTGTGGTTGTGATTCTGTTCTCCCTTAATTCTCAGTAAGACTCACTTCTGAGAGAGCATGAGACAGAAACCCATGCCTCCGGCTGCTGTGGGAAACTCCATCTGAATGCCAGGGAACCGGAATCTTGAGGCGGAGATGATCCATGTCAGGCCCAAAATAAGATTTATTGACACGATTGATATTTCTGTTCTTTTTCTGTTTCTTCCTGTGAGAATCTTATAGTCAAGACCTAGAAATTATTACAGATACACAAATATGCACTTTCTAGTTAAATGAAACATACCCAGTGACAGCGTTAGAGGGCTGCCTGCAAGGTCTGTGTTAAGGAGGGTCAGCAAGACCTCTTCCCCTACAACAGCCCCCTGAAGCACAAAGCTGCGACTGGCTAATGCAGTGACTTTGTGAACAAGAGAGAAGTCATTTTTTCCTTTAGGAGGACACAGCTCTGTTCCAGGGTGCTTGGCTTGGCGAGCAGAGTGCACAGGGGGTTGACAGTGTCACTCACCCTCTTGACTTCAAGTTCCATGTCAAAACTATCTATTCAATCCTAGATGAAAGTCCTCTTGAAGTCCAAAATTCTACTATTTTGGATTCCATTCTCTACGAAGGGATGAAAATAATACGATTGGATGAAAGTATTCAGTACACATCCAGCTCCGACAGCCACAATTTATTACTCTTTACGTCGTCGTTGGCAGCCGTCCGTCTCAAGAGACGATGGTGTAGCTTCTTAAGAGTCTATCTGCACCGCCGAGAATGGCTGTGCAGTCCGACTCGGGAGTGACACAGTATCTGTCTCCTCCCGTGTTGAATCGACATCTTGCGATGACGCTGGAGTGTCCTCTCCAGCGAAGCTGAAGCTACAGAGCCTGGGCAGGGTGATATGGAGGGTCTGCTGTTGCCCATGCAGCAGACCCCCCCTCTCTTCGCAGCTGAAGGGTCCAAGGGAAAGACGGAGTCAATACAGCTTGGCTTCAGGTGCGCCGCAGGAGTTGCCGGTGTTGACTACAACGTCAAACCGCCTTAGGGACTCCGGCTCCGGATTTTCTGTCGGGGTTTACTCCCTTAGCCTTTCCCCTGAAGAGGTATGCCGCAAGGCAGCGGAGGTTTTTTGGAGTCAGAGTTTTCCTTCTCTGATGTGCCCTGACTGGAAGATCGAACCAGCGACACTTAGCTCGCAGGCCGACGCTCAATCCACTGAGCCAAACAAGCCAGGGCAAATGACAGTGAATAGTGACAGAGACAGGGGAGGAGCTGCCAAGCAGAGAAATGAAGTTGGAAGCCCCCATGGGGAAGAGACTGGTTTGTGGAAGGACCTAGAACACCAAGGAGGCTGAAGTTCATGGAGAGAGGGTGGAAGTGGTGGGGTGAGGTTGGAGATTGGCAGGGCCGGATCACATTCACCAATTTCTTTCTAATGGTAGTGGGGCTACTAGAAACTTTTAAGATTGAATATGTGCCTTGCATTATATTTCTATTGAACAGCACTGATCTAGAACTTCACACAGTGCCTAGTACCTAGCAGATGCTCACAGATGTGATTTGAAATTAAATGAAGCTAAATGTACCGCAATCACATGTCTAAGAGCTGTGACTAATACCTTTTCTTTCGGCAATAATTCTTTCTCTAACTGGCTACTTTTTGTTCTCTTCAAAAATTCATAGTTACTTAGCATAAAAAATCAAGATAATAAGCCAAAAGATACTTCCAGATATGTTTACTGTAAATAAAATATTCCATGTTCCTCTTCCTTATTCCCTTCTCTGGGATGTAGCACAGTCTCTCAAGTACAGTGTGATGGCTGGTCAGACAGGAAAAAGCAATTTATCAACTTTAGGTTCTTTCTGTAGATGTTGAAATTGATTCAGAATTCTAAATTGCCTAAACTCTAAATCCTTTATGAGGGCGCACGATGGACTCAAAGTCTACATCTATGGGAAATACAGCGGAAAACAGAGTACCTATGCTGGAAACAACCTAAGTGCCCATCTGTAGATGAGTGGATCAAAAAACTGTGGTACATTTACACAATGGAATACTATGTAGCAGAAAGAAAGAAGGAACTCCTGCCATTTGCAACAACATGGATGGAACTAGAGAGAATTATGCTTAGTGAAATAAGCCAGGCAAAGAAAGAAAAATACCATATGATATCACCTAATACAGGAAACTAAAGAACAACACAAACAAAGGAACTAAATAGAACAAAGAGCAGAATAGCAGTCAGTAGGGGGGAGGGGGAGGGAAAGAAGAAGAATAAGTAAGGGAAGGGTCTAGTCAAGGAACGTGTATGAAAGACTCATGGACATGGACAACGGGGAGGGATATGATTGTGGGAGAGGGGGTGGGTTGGGTGGGGGAGAGAAATTGGGGGAAAAGGGGACAACTGTAATTGAAAAACCAAAATAAAAAAAAAATTAAAAAAAAAAAAGAAAACAGAGTACCTAATTAATGATTTTTTGTTAAATGAAGTAAATGAATAAAGCTTTGAGATTGAATTAGGAATGTGGAAGGAAATAGTAATTTTGAGAAAAAAGTTAGGCTTTGTTTTTCTGAATCACGACGAAGAAGAAATGCCACATAAGTTACATTTCAGGTTTTCAGAAATCTGTGACGACTATTGGAATTAGGGAGCAAAGTTCTGAAGTTAAATGAGAAGATAACTTTAATTTGCTTTCTAGTTCTCTTACCCATGTTTGCCACATGTGGCTTTTGCCCAATTCATTTCCCATGTTGACAGAACAAGCCCTGCCCTGACGATAGCTGTGCCAGGTGAGTGTGGGTTTGTGGAGCAGGTCACACTGACTAGGGTTTTGGGGGGAGGGTACAGTGAGGAAGGCGGGTGTAGACAGGCGCCAGAGGAGTCTGTGGTTTTAGGGGATTTTTGTGTTTGTTTGTTTAATTACTTGTTAGAATAGATTTAGTTTCTCTCTCCAGAAGAGATACAGAGTTGAGATGAATTTTAGATGGTTTTAGAACAAAAATGCTACTCAGTTGAATTCTGTTTTTGCCATGCCCTTGTAACTGAGCTGGGGGAAAAGAAAGCACAAGTAACTCCCACCAGACTGAAACCCCTTTTGTTCCTTCCATGTCACAGAGCCTTCATTCTATCCTGAGGAGAAATGATCCTGAAAGATTCCCAAAAAGTTAGACAATTAGGTAAATATTTTTGCTCAAAAAACATGCCATTTGGTTCCATTTTCCTTGATAAATTATCTTTTCCCTGTCAAATAGGGACCAAAAAATGAAACCCTTCTCCTGAGACAGAATCATAATAAATAAAGAGATACAACTGGGTTTTTATAACATTAAAGCATTTAAACATACTAGAGCTTGAAGTATTTAAGCTTTTTCCCATATTTTTAACTTTCTTTAAAAGAAAAAAATAGAGCTCAAGCTAACATCTCTTCTCCACTTTCTAAAAGACTACCATGAAATTGAGGAAGGAAATGAGATGGCTGTCCTTAATCAGCTTGCCTTGATAGTTATAAAAGCCACACTTTCATAAAAGGCATATTGGGCTCTCTTAACTGGCTTCATGCAGAGTTAACTTAATGGCCATGATATAAGCCAAATTTCATGGAAAAGCTGTGACCACTGCTTTTCATTTATTTCTAAGTGCACTGGATAACTAGAATACATTGCAGTTGCTCAGAGCAGAACTTAGGAAAATAAAAATTGACCATGGAGGTACCATGTGCTTTCTCAGTCTTGCACACCATCTGATTTATTCATTTTTTCACTCAGTTGCCGTGTATTGAGTGCATTGCACAGAGAAGAAATAGATAACTGAACCTGTAGGATCTGAAGCCAACTTCCCAACTGAAATGATCTCTGATCAAGGTCTTGAAGATTAAAAATGTGGCAGGAGGGCCAGTCTGACAGAGATAACAGCATATGTAAACACACAGAAGAATGAAAGCACATGCCTTGTTCAGGGGACAGCAGGTGACTTCATGTGAGTGGAGTGCAAGATGGCTGGCAATGGAGTGGGAGTGGATCTGAAATACAAAGAACCTTGAATGCCAGCCTAAGGAGTTTATATTTTAATTTTTAGGAAAAATATATGAAATGGATCCACAGTCAAGTTGGCTCCTCTTGATTTTATGTTTCTATATATTCCCCCTGCTCTAAGTACAAAGCAGTGAAAGACAAAGTATAAAAAGAAAAAATAAGATATAGCCAAACTTAAAAACAAGAAAAAAATATCTTTATGAATCACTGTAAAGCAGTAAGCCTGACTCCTTTGGGTAACAGAGACCAAGTGTCTATGCAAGAGCTGACAGAAGCAAGCTAACAATCTGAAGACAGGGTCAAGCTCTCAGAAGTGGCGGGAGTAGCGGGGGGGGGAGCTCTAAGACCCAGCCTCCTTACAAGGAACTAATCCAGGTTCAGTGATGGACTGTAATATTCTCATTATTACTGTGAAGCAGGAACCCCAGAAAACCATCATAAACCTGGCTGTGAACTGAGGATGCTGGGTACCAAATACTGTCTGGAAGCATCCACAAAACTCAGCTGGGTGCAAGAGAGAGAAAAACAAACAACGAAAGGCCTCTCATACAAAAATGAACCTGCAGACTTTCCAGAATATATGTAAAAAATTAATGCCAAGAAAAACCATCAACAAAATTTATAATTTAACTGAAAATAATTTTGTGAAGTAGTCTGACAAAGACTTAAATAGTAAGTTTAAGATGATTAAAAAGATAAACCAGGAATCGTATTCATTAAAAATGAACAAAGTAAGGTAATGATAATGTATTATACTTGCAAATGGATTAAAACCAAGAGTGGAAAGCAGAGATTATAAAAATGAATGAATGAGAGAGAAAGAGAGAGAAAGAAACCTAACCAATACAATTGACAAGAAAACTATACTAAAACAATATCATTCCAAAAGGTTGAAAATAAAGGGTGGGGGCAAAGGTAGATCATTCAAATTCTAAGAGAATGTGGAGGAGCAATATTAATACAAGCCAAAATGGAATTTATTGCAAAAAGAATAAATGAGAAATAAGAGAGATACCATACAATAAAATGAAGAATCCTCTAGCAATCATGAGCTTGCATACCCTAAACAACATGCCTTCAAATTACATAAAAGGGAAAAACTGATCATTTTGTACACATAGTAGATTTTTTATATTGTTCTTACAGAACATGATGAATCAAACAGCCAAATATATATATATATATATGAAAACAAACAAACAAAACACCCTGCAAGATTATACAATATTTAGAAAATATATAAATTTATCTAATAGCTTTATGTAGAACCTTGTACACAATAACATTTTCATGTCAACATAGAATATTTGCAAGCTTTACCATATAACAAAGAAAATTTAACAGTTTTCAAATAATTTATATTATACATATTTTCTGATTACTGTATAATTAGATACTTAAAAGCCAAAGGTAGAGTTTTAAAAAATAATAAGTTAAAAAATATTTGGATGCTTAAAAATGTTCTAAATAAATTTTGGGTTCAAATGAAAATCATAACAGAAAGTCCAAAATATTTTAAACCAAGTGAAAATGAAAGAATTACATAAAAATATGTGATGCAGAGTAAAATTAAAAACTAAAATTAATTTATAAAAATAAAGATTAAAAAGTAAACGAGTATGCAGTCAAGTCAAGAAACAAGGGAATGAAAAGAAAGAGCCTTAAAATACTAAAAGAATGGAGATAAAGGTAAAATAGAAGTCAATGAGTTAGAAAACAAATACTATAAAAATTCATAAAATTAAAATTAAATTTTTTGAATAGAAGAAAAGCATGTAGCTAGGCTAATTAAGAAAAAGAGTACAAGAACAAAATTTAAAAAAAGGAAGCAGAACCATGCCACATTAAAATAGAGATTAAATAACTCATAAGAGAAAGTAGATACATTTATGCAAATAAATTTGAAATTCACAAGAAAAGATTAAAGTTTCTTTTACAGTGGAATAATGAGACAATAAATACTAGGGTGAAATTAGTAATGTCAGCCATAACTTCTAGTCCTAGTTTATTAAAGTTTTCTTTTTTAAGTCAGAAGTCAATGATAAATTCTATTGATTGCCTTCTCTTCATTTATTGAGAAAAGTTTATCTTTTCCACCTTTACTTTTCAGGTGGTGGAACAGCTTGATAATAGGAACTTGGATCTCTCAGATTATTTGTGTCCTAGACTGACTACCTCTGGATATCTTGAGCATGAAAAATAAATTTCTTTCTTAGTTTAATCCACTGTATTTAGTTTTTATGTGTTAACTTGCAGTCAAGCCTAATCTGAATTGAGACAAAAAGGAATGCCATAACCTAATTAAGAATATTCTTAAAAAATATATTACAAAGTCACACACAATGGCCAGGTAATGTGAATGGGGCTCCTGGAGTAGTGCCCTGCCGAGGTCCCGAAAAGTGAAATTTAAGAAGCATTCCTAAGAGAGTCAGGAGGAAACACAACTACTCACTATACGCGCTTCTTTTCAATACTGTATTGGAAATCTCAGCTAATACAATAAGATAAAGAAAATAAATAATAGATTCAAGAATTTAAAGCAAAAAAAAATACAAGCAAGTGTTATAATGATCTGTTAGAGATTCTATAGATAAACTTTTGGAATTAATAAGAGTGATCACTAAATTGGATATAAGACCTACAAACAAATCAGTAGCCTCTTTAATCAGTAACAATGGAGAATTAGAAATGTAACTTAAAAAATGTCTTGTTCATAAAAATGAATAAGATGCCTTCGGAGGAAATGATGAAGTATGTTGCTTTCATATGCCAGTAACATACCCAGCCAGAAATGTCTGAAATATAAGAAATTTATTATTTTGCATAACAAGAAACCAGCATAGGAAGTACAGGTTTTGTTAATTCTGCAACTCATAGGCATCACCAAACACTCAGGCTCTTTCTGTCTTCCTGCTGCATCACTCCAGCAGGGCTTTTGCCCTCAGATTTGTCCTTTCACAGTTGTAGGTTGGATGTCTTAGCTGCAATCTGTGTGTAAGTCCTCTTCATACAGCCCTGTTCTGAAGGAAGTAAAAGAAGTATCTCTTCACAACCCATTTGTGTTAAACTGTTCTCATAAAACTTCATCTCGGGATTTACAATGTAATTTTGGAGAAATCATCTGGAATAACGAACCGAACACCAGCTGGAGAGAAGTCTTATAACCACGGAGAGACAGAAAAGGCCGCTACATCACAACGTGACCGGTAGGGAGTGCGGAGACGTGGAAGGGCTGGCTGGGCTCCCACGGGTGGCAGCTGAAGGGGCTGAGAAACAGCTCAGCAGCCAGGGATTCCCCCTGAGAAGGGCAGGGTCTAAACCCCCAGCTGGGCTTCCCAGCCTACAGCGACAGAGTGGAAAGTAAAATAGTATCAGCTGTGAAAAGCGAAAAGCCACAGGCTTTCTTGCTAGCCGGAGAGAAACAGCAGGAGAAAAAGAGCTCTTAAGTGGATCACATACGAAAATATTTTGGCCACCACTTACCCTGGGCTCAAGCAGAGGGAAGGCAGAGAGGACTGGAGACACTTGGGGAGAATTTGGCACGGTGGCTTTGAGGGGAGAACTGGAGGAGCAGCTGACTGGGTCCCAGTGCTGACTCATCCCCAGTACTGCGGGTAGACCATTCCCCTCCAAGTGGCGTCAGCCTGAGGGGAAGCAAAAGCCCTGCCTACAGGAATTAAGCTGCCACACCCACAGTCCTTAAGCCTGACAGCTAATCACAGATTGAATAGATTAACAATCAAAGAAGACAGACAACAGCAGTAGATCCCTGGAAGTCTCCAACAGGCTGCCTAGGGCCAGACTGGTACATGATCTGACGCCACCAGAGGCAGATCCAGGAAGTGCAGATCATTCCAAGAAGCACCAACAAACAATAGGAGTCAAAAAAATGGGGAGACAGAGAAACAACCTCCCATCAAAAGGAAAGGTAGAATCCCCAGAAAGAGTGCTAAATGAAATAGAGGGGAGCGAACTATCAGATATGGAATTCAAAACATGGATTATGGAGAAGCTGAATGAGCTCAGCGGAAACTTCAAAGAACTCCAGAAAAACTACAAGGAACTCACAGAAAATTACGTGAGCATGAAAAAGGACATAGAAGCTATCAATAAGAGCCAGGAGGAAATGAAAAATACGATCTCTGAATTGAAGAACACAGTAGAAGGAATTAAAAGCAGGCTAGAGGAAGCAGAAGATCGGATCAGCGAGCTGGAGGACAACCTACACAAAAACTCCCAGACAATGCAACAAAATGAAAAAAGACTGAACAAGACTGAAGAGGTTCTAAGACAGCTGCAGGACAACATGAAACGTAATAATATCCGTATCATAGGAATTCCAGAAGGAGAAGAAGAAGAGCAAGGGATAGAAAACCTCTTTGAAAAACTAATGACAGAAAACTTTCCTAACATGACGAGAGAAAGAGTCACGCAAGTCCAGGAAGCACAGAGGGTCCCAATGAAGATGAACCCCAACAGGCCCACTTCAAGACACATCATAATTAAAATGCCAACATTCAAAGACAAAGAGAGAATCCTAAAAGCAGCAAGAGAGAAACAACTAATAACATACAAGGGAGCTCCAATAAGGCTATCATCAGATTTCTCAGCAGAAACACTACAAGCCAGAAGGGAATGGCAAAAAATATTCCAAGCAATGAAAAACAAAGGCCTACAACCAAGAATACTCTACCCAGCAAGGCTTTCATTCAAAATGGAAGGTGAAATAAGGAGTTTCCAAGACAAAAGAAGGCTAAAAGAATACATCTCCACCAAACCAGCATTGCAAGAGATGCTAAAGGGTCTGCTTTAAGAAGATGAAGAAACAGAGAGACAGAGAGGAACACGAGTACAAAGGGGGAAAATGACAATGAATAAGTACTGAAAGAAAGAAGGAACTTCTACCATTTGCAACAACATGATTGGAACTAGAGAGAATTATGCTTAGCGAAATAAGCCAGGCAACAAAAGAAAATTACCTTATGCTGTCACCTGTTACAGGAAACTAATGAACAACACAAACAAATGAGCAAAATTGAACCAGAGGTATGTAAACAAGGAATAAACTAACAGTAACAAAGGGGGAGATGGGAGGGAGAGAAGGGGTAAGAAGGGGAAGGGTCTAGTCAAAGAACATGTATGAATGACCCATGGACATGGACAACTGGGTGGGGACTGACTGTGGGGGGGGGCAGGGTGCAGGGAAGCAAGAGGGGGAAAAAAAGTGAGACAACTGTAGTGGAAAAACAAACAAACAGAAAATTTTTTAGTGGGGGGGGAATAAAAATATAAAGAATAGAAATGCAAGTTCAGTGAATATTAGAAGGACAAGGATTTTCCTTCCGATAAGACAGTCCTACAGATTTAGAGACTTGTATGTGGGTTATGTTACATAAATTAACATGTGTTTTCTGTTTTCAAAGGGCATAAGCCTACAATCTCATTACCTGAGTGATTATCTGTATGCATAGGCCTCACTTAATCCTGTCTGCATTGCTGCCTCCTGAGACTCAATGGTTTGGCTGAACTAAGTGGCTGGGTTGGTGAAGAACGGGGTGGTCTGTGGGCTTCACTTTAAAACTGGTTTCTCTTTTCTATCCTAATGGCTTGGACAGAAAAAGCCCAGAGGCCTGAGATGGGGGAAACCTAAAATATTTCCCTCAGTCCAAAATAAGTATAATGGGCAAAAGGGTTTTGGACAGGTGAGATGTACCTGGCACACCTTCCTCCAAAGAAGCCCTTCTTTTCCCTAATGTGGGACATTGAAAAATTAATACCTGTCTTTTGTCATCTAGTGGTTACGGATTAAATGATGTCCTTTAACCCTGTTGCCCCCAGAATACAACAAGGATGCCAGCCTGTCAAACCAAGCATGCCGTTGTCCAGAGACAGCCAACCAACCTGGAGTCCGCACGATCCTTCCCCTTGTGGGAAGGCCACCCTCCCCTCCACATCCCCACTCTTATTAGGGATTTCTTGACCCACGGGTAGGTAGGACGACGACCATGTCCAGCTTGAAGCAGCTAGAGGAGCCCGAGACCTTCATCCATTGTCCTTTATAAGATTGTAAAGGGTCTTAAGTCTGAGAGGGAGGAATTGTTATTTTTTATTGTTAAAATATTTAACTAATTAATTAATTAATTTTAAAAAAAGAAGAAGAAGAATATATGAAAGGGTGAGGCGGGAGAGCTTGTATGTACGACCCATGGGCATGGACTTGGAGAGGGGATTGTTGGGGAAGGGGGGTGCTGGGCGGAGGGGAGCAAAGGGGAAAAGAAAAAAAGAAAAAAAAAAAAATGGAACTATTGTAACAATATAATCAATAAAATATACTTAAAAAAAAAAACAAAAAAAAACTTCATCTCATGTCTTACTGCTCAGGATTAAGTTTGAGGCCATGCCCAGCAGCAGGGAGGCCGGGAAGGTATGCGGTATTTCCAGTCCCTGTCAGGGGAAGTATGCTCTTCCAAGAAGCAGGCAGGTTTTGCATTGAGTAGGTGATCCACAGGCCCTGACACACTTGATTAAATGAATGGAAAAACTTGAAATCAGGTTGTCGTCTCTCCCTCAGTAAAATCTATGAATTCAGTGTAATAACAATCAAAATGGAAGCTGTTTTTATTTTTTAAGGAACTTAAAAATTTCATACTAAAATTAATATGGAAGAGCAAAGGGCCAAGAATAGTTAAGACAATTTCAGAGGGAGAAAAACGGGGGGCACTTGTCCTACCAGAGGTTAAAACAGCTTCTAAAGCCATACTAATCAAGATGGAATTGCTTTAACACCTAAACCATAAACCAGTAGAAGACAGAGAATCCAGACACAGGCCCATACATACTGGGAAATTTGATATATGACAGAGGTGGCATTATTTCACTCCCTACATCAGTGTTTTTCAAACAACAATAAACCTGTGTCTCTCTTTCATAAAAACAGATCTTATGCATGCCTCTGCTGCATCCTCAATATAGTATACTCTCCTAAAAAGGATTAAAAATTATAGTATTGCTTGCATATCTCTACCAAGCATAATTTGTATTTATGATCCAATTGCTTTAATTTTTCTTTTCCAAAAATGTTATATGGCTTCTGATGCTTCTAACTATCCTTCACTTCCCCATAAGATTCTGAAGTGCACACCACTCTCTTCTCCCCTTTCCCTCCTAACTAGTTTACAACACTGTGGATGGGAATGGGAAGCTAACAATTCTAAACAGGGACTGGCATGATGAGATTTATGTTTTAGTGCATTGGTAGCAAGAGGATGTAATGTAAATGAAAAATAACATATGATCCTGCCCTAAAGTAGTTTTAAAACCTAGCTACAGAGATACTAAATATACAGTATAAAGAACAAAGGATCTTTACGAAGGAAAGAGCACACCAGGGACTCACACTGGAAGAGCGGCATCCTCTCCTGGGGAGCACTAGGGAACTAGAGCTGGAGGACTGGGCTCCGTTACTTTAGCACTGTGGGCCTCCATTTTCCAACCTTTAGAAGTGGGATAATGACAATACCTACTTCATAAAGCTGGTACAAGAATTAAATTACATAAGGTCTATATAAAAATTGCTTTTTGTTAACTAGAAAATGCTATCTAGATGTGAGCCAATACCAAGCACCAAGATGTAAATTGTATCTCTGAGTTACAACATTTACTCTAGCAGTAAAATTAATGACATCGACTCTTTGCCCCTTATCTGCTGTAAATATTTCACACGAGCAAGGTCCAAGTAGGGCAGCTTTATAACTTAGAACGAAACAGCAAATCTCTCAGCTGGAAGGAATCTTTGAGATTATTCTTTCAGTCTCCCACTCAGTGGTGGAATCGTCTTTACCAATTCCTGCCCTAGGTGGCCATCCACTCTCCGCTTGAATGCTTCTCCTGATGGAGGTGCTGCTCCCTCACCAAGCTTCTCAGCCCATGGTGGACAGCATGAATCATTATACCTGGAGCTGAAATCAGAGTCCCTCCGAGTTCGTCCCATTCGTCTCAGTTCAGCCTTTTGCAGGAACACAACACTAATTCACCCCTTTTCCTCTTTGATAGTTTGTCAAAGGTCTGAAACAGCTATTGGGGCTCTCTCAGTCTGCCTCTCCGGGATAAACGGTCCCAGCCTTTTTAACTGCCCCTCTCACAACATGATTTCTAAGACCCTTCACTAAACTGGCTGGCATCCCTGGAGTGCTCCCTACTTTGTCATTCCCTTTTAAAATCTGGTGCCACCTCCCTGCCACCACTTCTAAATGGAAACAACCTAAATGTCCAGGAACCAGTCCATTTAAACAAATTAAGGCATATCCATATGATAGTAGATTGGTATAATGAGTTGGGGAAAATAAGTCAGGATATAATGTTGATTTTTTAAGAAGAATATAAACTCTATCTAAGCCACACTTCCCTCTGTATGCCTCCATCTCACACACAAAAATGACTTACAGAACACATACAGGAATGATAACAGTAGTTATCACTGAATGGCGAGAGTTAGGTCATTTTTGTTTCCTTCTGTTTACCTTTCTACACTTCTAAGATTTCTACAATGACTATATTTTGCTTTTATAATTAAAAAAAATACAAAGGCCCACAAAGCTTAAAATGAAGGAGAAACATGGTGCCTAAGACCAACCTCAATACCCCGATGCAGGCAGGACTACAGTACCCCCCCCCTCCCCGCCCACCCCTTGTGTGGCCATGGCACATACTGCCTAACAGACTAGTGAGTTCTTTTTTTTTTGCCATGTCAGAATTTTGGGCTTATATGGAGTTTACTGTTAACTAAAAATTTCAGACTTTTTCACGTTACCTATTGTCAATAGTTTGAACTGAGTTGCTTTTAAAAAATCAAAATGAAAAACTTTCACTTTCCTCCATTAAATTCCATTGTGTTTGTTTTGGTTCCTTGTTCAGGCAAACCATATCCTGTTTCTGTCAGGTAGCATATTATTCATACTTCTTCATTTAGTGTCATGCCACATTTATACACTGTTATGTCTTTCATCTCATTGGAAGGTTTTTAACAGAACAGGTCCCCAAACAGGGACCAGTGGCTTCTTATTCCATGTACCTCCCTCTGGGTGTCTTGGCTCAGTCATTCAATGCTTTCTGGATATACTGCTTTGCCAAACTGTGCCTTCACTCAGAGGTAAAATAGGTCATCTAGTCCATATGTATTCATCTACCATGAGAAACTTGTTTAAAAGCCCTGCTGAAAGATTCACTACCTCTTGTGAGTTTTGGTAACCTTTCCAAAAAGAAAAACATATAAAATGATGTTTGTATGACGTGGCTTGTTCTACATGAACATGTGCTGGCTTCTTGAGATTACCACTTCCTTTTTGAAGTGATTACAATCTAACTTCTTTAATAACCCAAGTTACTTTGCTGGGGATCAAAGTTAAACTCAACACTGCAAACCTTCCAAAACTTACATATTCCCCTGTTAACAATTCGGACAGCTGCCCATCACTAAACCTTTAACATAACTCCTGAGATTTCTGAAAGATTGCTGATAATGGTTCTGTGATTAAATCTACAAGTTCTTTTAGTCCCCAAGGGTGTAATTTGTCAGGGCCTGGAGACCTGAGCTTTCTTAGAAGCAAGTTATTTATTTTCTAAGGAACTTCATACCAAGTGCTGTAATTTTCTCTTAACCATGTTTATACTACCCTTTCCAGTTTGAAGGTCCTTCCTAAAGATAGAGAAGATGGAGGCCAGATAGGAGGTAAATAATTCTGCTGGGTATCTCTCATCTGCTAGTGTTACACTGTCTGCCCAAGTCCTGGCACTGGCCCTTCCCCATCCTTCCTGCTCAGGATGTAGTTGCTTTCCTAGAGTTCCAAATGGCACTAATTCCGCCCACATTATTTTTCCTTCCAACTTATTCCACCTTCAACCACCTTCTCCTGCCTTCAAACTGACAGCAGCACCTCCCCTCCCCCTGCCTCCTGACTGACACTGCTCCTGCCCACCTGTCTCGGCCTTCAAACTCAGAATCACAGAGATCATATGGTCAGAACTTAACTTTGGAAATAATATTTCTTTAATAATCCTCTGTCCTCTTCTAAAAAACAAACAACAAATAAATAAAACAAAACAGAACCTCTTCAGGCTTGCTTCCCATTGCAGTTGCAAACAAGTTCTGACAAGCAACTGGTAGTGTGCACTAGACTCATCATGGTCAATTTTTCCTAGAAAAACATGAGAAATGATAAAAATATTGCTTAATTTGCTTCAAATAAGAATGTAAAGGAGCTATTTCTTTCCAGTTTATTGTGCAATGAGGGAGAGAGGAGAAGACAGAGATTAAAGAAAGAAGGGAAATTAATACTGAGTACTGACTACATTACTTCATTTAATCATTATATCAATCCTGGAAACACCTGATTTTAGAGATGGAAAAAAAATGAAGCTTAGGTTAAGTAACTTGAAATAACTTTGTTCATGATCCAATAGGTAGAGCCCAGGGTCAAATTCAGTTAGTATGATTCTACTCCTCATCCTTTGGTAGGTAAGGTGTACACAGGACTACTTAGCCCAGAGTTGGGTTTTTTGGACCTCACAGAATTTCAAAAACTTTTGAATATGTAGTCAACACTTACAATTTAGGGGATTTTATATCAAATTTTATATTTATTGCTTCTTAAAAAGAAAATCTCTGGACCCAACATTTATTTTCCCCCATGGGAACCACTGGCCATCCTTCTCCAGGTTTCCACATCCCCACTTCCTTCATTTATATTCTCTATTCTACTTTGTCCTGCTAAGTATTTGAATTTGCAGTGCCCTGGGTCATTGTTTTTACTGGTTTCAGCAAGTTCTCTGCCATATAGGAAAGAGGGGTGCAAAGGTTATAAAAAGCACAGGTACATCTCTTACACTCAAGTCAGTCTTAGTAGTCCCCTGGATACGAGGCTCCTAGAAACTCAAAGAAGTTCCGAAAAGAACGTGCTTATCTTACTGAGCTTGTTCCAGGCTCCTCCATTCCTTCTACTGTACTCACTTTTTGTACACAGAGTCTAATAAGCTTATCATTTCAGATCTTAAAACCTCTAAGAATGGGCAACAGAGTTTCTCCCTATAACTGTATGAACAGGGGTCTCAGGCATAAGCCAGCCATTGTGGCTGGACACTTCTAAGAGAACATTAAAATATATATAAGGTCAGATGGACCATAGAGTGAAGGAACCTAGGCTGGGAATCAGGAAAACTGCCTCTTAGTTTGGTTCTGTTACTATAAGTTACCAGTATGCAGAATATTATAGTAATACAGACCTAGGGAGGTAAGTCCCAAACTAAGACTGGTATGAGAATGAAAAGTATGGGAGAAATTTAAATATCACTTTGAAGGGAGAAAACCATTCATTCATTCAGTCTTTCATTTGATATATACTTATTATGTGTCCACTATATGAGATCTGTCTAGAAAAAGTCCAGCCATTGTTAACATAACAAAAATGGTTTGTGTGGCAACAATGAAACCTGGCAGCCAACAAGAGTAGACTGGAATGTGCATACGTGAGCAATGACAACTTTACTGTACTAGTCAGTGGGGACGGTAGACACCATTGAGTGAGCATGTGTACTGTGTGGCCATCACATTCAAAATGACTGAGCAAGTAGAGCAATGAATCTGCATCAAATTTTGCATTAAGCTTGAACACCCCTCGACAGAAACTGTTTGGAGGATTCAGAGGGCTGCAGCTTTGGGCAACTGGTGATTGGCAGCTTCATCACAATGTGCCCGCTCATGTATCATGTCTTGTGCAGAGTTTTTTGGTGAAACATCAAATCACCCAGGTGACCCAGCCCCTCCTACAGCCCCGATTTGGTGCCCTGTGACTTCTAGCTTTTCCCAAAACTAAAATCACCTTTGATAGGGCAGAGATTTCAGGCCATCATTGAGATTCAGGAAAATATGACAGGGTAGCTGATGGTGATTGGGAGAACTGTGTGAGGTCCCAAGGTGCCTACTTTGAAGGGGACTGAAGCATCATTGTCTTATGTACAATGTTTCTTGTATCTTCTTCAATAAATGTCTCTATTTTTCATATTACATGGCTGGATAACTTCTAGATAGACCTTGTATGTCAGGCACATTAAGATGAGGATTTGGAAGTGAAAAAGACAGACAAAAATTCCTACCATTATGAAGCTTACATTTTAGTGGGGATAGACCATTAAAAAAGAATAATAATAAAATAAAAACTAGGAAAAAGAACAAGAAAAAAATATATATGGTGATAAGGCTGTGGGGAAAAAGTCAAGCCAGGTAAGGGAGTTAGAGAGCTTTGAAACTAGGAGAAGAGGATATTTAAATAGAGTAACTTAAGCCCGTTTACCAAGAAGGTGATATTTGAATATAGACCTGAAGGAAGTGGGGAAGTAAGGAAGCAAGCCATGTGGATATTTAGGGACGAGCCTTCAGGCAAAGGGGAGAGCAAGTGCAGAGCCCGATGTGGTGCCATGCTTAGCATGTTTGAGATGGAGCAAAGGCCAGCATGGCTGCGGTGGAATAGGCAAGAGAGAGAGAAGTTGGAAATGGGGCTGGCGCAGGCAACAGGGCCCCGGCCATGGAAAGACTTACAGGCCATTGTAAACACAGATTTTTGCTCTGATTGTCATGGGAGGCAAGGAAGTGACATGGTCAGACCTACACTCAATAGGATCACCCTGAGAGCCCTGTTGAGAACATACTATAGGCATCAAATGAAGAAGCAGAGAGACCAGTAAGGAGGCTATTACATGGTGGCTGTCTAAGGAGGTAGCCTTGGAAGTGGTGAGATGTGGTTACATTGTGTACATATTTTGAAGATAAAGAGAATAGGATTTGCAGAAGGATCAAAATGGAGTATGATGGGAGAGGGAAAGACAGAACTATAAGATTCTACCCTGAACAACCAGAAAAATGCCATTAACTGAAGTGGGGAAGGTAGTGGGAAGAGTGAGTTTTGGTATCAAGACTTAGAGTTGTCTTGGATACATTCAGGTGCCTATTAAATACTGAAAGAGATTGTGAATAGGAAATTGGTATGCAATTATAAATGAGGACATTGTAAGCTTATTGATTATATTTAAAACCATAGACCAGATGATGTCACCAAGGAAAAGAGAGTAATGAAGAGAACTTTGGTGATCTTGGTAAGAACAACTTCGGCGGTAGTGGTGTGTGTGAGAGGAAGTGGGAGAGTGAGGTGTTATGAAACCCTAATACAGCAGAAGAAAGATTGGAGACAGTGAGTATGAACAACTATTTAAAGGAGTTTTGCTGTGTGGAGAAGGAGAGAAATGGGATGGTAGCTGGAGGAGGAAGTGAAGTTAGAAGAGGTTCTGTGTGTGTGTGTGTGTTTGTGTGTGTGTAAGATGGGACAGATGCAGTAGGGAGAGAACAGATGATTCAGGAGAGAGGTGAGAATAGCTGTGACAATGTCTAAATGAATTTGAGAGATGGGACCTAGTGAACCAGTAGAGAGTTGCAAGGAGCAGGGCCAGCTGATCCATGGTAATGGCATAAAGGCAAGATATGTGATACATGGAGCGACAGAAGCTATCTCACCAACAAGCTAAAAATGGGGTGAACAAATAAGGGAAAACTCAGGCACGCAGGTCCAAAGGCCCATAGAGAGGTTGGTGAGGGGTAGATATGTGTATCTAGTTCCAGTAACTGAATGTGAGAGGACACCAAGCACAGGCACCTTTTAAACCATGAGACAGAGTAGATCTGAGAGCCATGGTTAGAAGTGAAGACTGTAGGAGCTGCCATCACAGCCTGTGGCAAAAACAAAAGGCACGAGATTGGATGAATTCACTGAGAAAGGGAGAGGGAAAGGGAGGAAGGGAGGGAGGGAGGGAAGGAGGGAGACAGAGAGAAGCACAGGCCAAGGAGCAGGCCTGCAGGACACCCATACCGAGGAGCACGTGTGCATGTGTGTTAGTTAGGGTGGGGAGGTAGCAAGGACAGAAAAAGATCGTTGCTTAAATTGTCAGTTCATACCTATTTTTTTGCTCAAAAAATTAAAGACACCTGAGCATGCAAGAGAGGATGGAATGGAGACTATTTCCTGAAGAAAGGAAGCAACAGCTAGACCACCAGCCGCAGGGAGGCCAAGGGGGTGGAAGGAGAGGTGGCTTAGTAGTCACCAGATTTAAGAACGAGGTCACTGGCTTTTGAGGGAACAGTTACAACAGAGGAAGTTGGGCAGATGCCCAATTGCAGGGGCTTAAGATGTGATTAAAGAAATGAAAGGCCATTTAATGCCTCTAAGGACCAAGAAGGTCATTTCAAGGGAGTTCTAGGGTGACATCGGGAGAAGGAGCTGTGGATAGGGCAAGGGCCCCTGGAGGCTGTCGTGTGCTCACAGGGTTCTCAGAGAGTTTCTGTCTGTAGCTGGAAGCTCCAAGGGGAAAGTGGAAGGACATTTCAAGACCTTTCATTTGTCCCATAGCCTCCTGGCAAGATTGTACACAATAAGGAAATTAGAAAGTGAGCTGTATTGTGTCCTAAAATCCCCTATAACTGTCTGAGTGGGAGTTTCCGTGGCTCAGAGGAGACAATGTGAAGCAGAAGATGTAGATTCTGTATCTTATGTTGCTTCTCTTATTCTCTTTCTTATTTACTTTTCCACATGCCTCCAAGTCTGGATGTAAATGTGTGTCTGTGCAGGGTGTTCTAACAGTGTTCTATTCAACAGAAGTCTAAGAGTTTCTTTCCTCTTGGAGACAAAGCCTTTGGGGCTGGAACCTGCACATTAGGGGAACAAAAAAGTATTGTGCTTTGGGTCCTAAACCATCCTTCTAGTACCATCTTACAAAGCATTTGTGGACAGTCAGAGCCCAAACCCTCAGCCACAGTAGAAGAGAATAGATTCATGCCCCCTCTCCTATTTATTCCTCTTATGCTCTTAGAGAAGGTCTCTTTAAACCTTCAGAGCTAAAACACCCAGGAAAATCTTTACTCTGGAAAGAAGTTCTACTTTAAAAAATATTTTAAAGATACATGCATTAATTTATTAATACATTACTAAATTTATTAATCAATACATTATAGCACAGAAAATAAAGTAAAAAAAAAAAAAAATCTCCTCTCCACTTAAGGCAAAGTCATTTTCATGGAATAAAGTAGATATCACTGAGTTCTTGAAATATGCCAGTCACTGGGCCACATGCTTGACATGCATTGTTAAAACAAATCGACCTGGCTGCTGTGGCTCAGTGGATTGAGCATTGGCCTGCGAGCCAAGTGTCGTTGGTTCAATTCCCAGTCAGGGCACATGACTAGGTTGCACATCAGTTCCTCAGCTGGGGGTGTGAATGAGAGGCAACCACACAGTGATGTTTCTCTCCCTCTCTCCTTTCCCCTCTCTCTAAAAATAAAATAAAATAAACAAATAAATAAATTATAAATAAATAAATAAAATTATTAAAAAAAAAAACAAAAAACAAATTGAGGAGGTGGGTATTCACTGTTTGTATTTTATACAATAGATGCAGAAAGGGAAGCTCCAAGACATTCATGGGTCCAAGACCATGGCCGAGCCTGGTAAGTGGCTGAGCCTGGGTCCCATTCCCAATCTGTTCCACAGAACTCTTGTTTCTACACTGTTGGAACCCCTTGAAAGTATTTAATGAGCATTTTTTTTCACACGGCTGCCTAACCTTAACCCCTACCCCACCCGCTTCATTGTAATAAGGTATTTCCCAGTAGAAGGAAGACCTCCAACCCATCCCTTTTCCTTGTGGGCCAAAGATGCCCCAGTACCCAGGGAGCTTGGACCACCTCCTGTTCCTTGGAGCACTGAGACTCTCCCTGGGTGGGAGGAAACAGAGGTGGAAATGGAGGTCCAGTCTCCTGTTGGTGGTAGGCAGGATGTGCAGAAGTTCAGAGGCTCACAAACAGGACTGGTCACACTTCTTCTGACTCCAGGTTTGCTTGGGGCCCTTACTATAAGTGTGACCTTGGACAAGTGACTGGACTCCCTGGGCCTCTGTTTTCTTAGGTGGAAGGAGGGGGTGCTCTCTCCCTTTTCCCTGGGGTGTTCAGCAGAAGAGTGGAGAGGAAAGGAGTATCTCCCTCTCTACCCCCCTTATCAGAGACCCTGCCAGAAGAGAGGAGAAGTCATGGGGCAGCCATCTTCCCGGCAAAGGGCTGGCCTAAAATTTACAACCGGATGAAGGGAGGTTGCGGGTCAGGGGTTCAGGCATGTGAAGGATGAGGTTGGCTTCACAAGCATAGGATTTCCCAAGGAAAGTGCTTCCTTGACTTGAAGGATAAGGTTAGATGGTGCTCTTTGGAAAAAAAAGAAAACGATGTGGCTGAGGTGGTCCAATTTCTGGATGACTGTTAGTTCAAAGGAGCTGGGTGCAGGAGTCTATGTTCTCACGCCAGCAATGCGTAGCTGGGTTGTTGCTTCACACACTTTTACTTTTGCTTTCCTGTAAGGAGTTCCAGTGTTATCATTATGTCTGAACGGTATAAACACTCCCGTTTATTACAAGCTTACTAAGCACTGTCTTTACTCATACTTGCCTGGGAAATTTATGCTTATCACCCTAAACAGGGCAATGAAAGAGCTGTGCAAACACTGCCTTTGAAGGCTGGAAGTGACTTGTTAGTTTGCTGCCTTCATAATAACAGTATGTGATTTTGCCTCCCAGTTCCTGATTTTTTCCTGGTGGTCAAAGACTGCACTAAGGCATTGGTAGTGATTTTCAGAGAAGTTAGTGGGCCCCTTCTTATGTGTGTGGAGAAGGTGGGGCTCAGGAGCAAGGAGAAGGATGAGCGTTTCCGAGCACTGTGCAAAAACAGACACTCACTTCCTTCTAATTCTGCTCAGGTCCCCAGCCACTGTGGACACACAAATCAGTGTTACAGTACTTCTTGTATCACACAGTCGTTACCTACTGGGCGGTCTCCCCCCACAAACTGTAAGCTTGTGTACAGGGTCTATGTATCTTTTCTCTATCTCTCATCCCTAAAGCCTGTGTCCCACACAAGGTCTGGTTCTCAGTGCATGAATGCCTCCTTATCTCTGCTCCATTTCTGACATGGAGCTTATGAGCAGCTCATTTTGGGGAAGACTTTATTTTTCTCATGACTATAGTACTTTTATGACAGTGACATGGTTCTGAGCTATTCTGTTAAGATTATTCATTATAACTTATAATGTACTATGAACAAGTATTTCACAAATGTTGGGGGTAAGGCAAATCCTCCCTTTCTGTGTGCTAACATATTCATACAGTCCATGTATGCTGGCACGTACACCTGGTAGGATGCAGGACATACAAAAGCAGCTTCTTCATTACTAAGAAATGTAACTATGCCATGTATTAGATAAAATAAAAACCGAGCTGCCACCCAGAGCTTTAGGCCATGGTGGCCAATATTGGAAAGATCAAATTAGGATAAGATAGGCATTGTGAGTCAGACTTGATCCTGAACCAATTAGTAATTTTGTACATTTGGCAACTTTCTCACATTTTTTTTTTTTAAATTAGTAAACCAGTTTTTCATTTCTAAAGCTCTGCCATATATTTCTAGGTGCTGATGGTCACCTGCCACACTTGCACTAGGTTGTTTATGTAGCCAGCAAAGAGGGTCTTGGCCATCAGCAGACCAGGCCAGAGAGGTGCACTGGGGTGGCTCTGTCTTGCTGCTGGTATTGATAACTTCTTAAAAAATTTTTAAATTGTTGACGCTATTACAAATGTCTCCCATTTCCTCTTCCCTTTGCCCACCTCCACCCAACTCCACTCCCCAGCCCTCTCTCCTTTCCCCTGGTCTTCACTCCACTGTTGTCTGTGTCCATGGGCTATACATATATGTTCTTTAGCTGATCCCATCATCTTATCTACAATTATCTTGCCCTCTAAGTTCCAGATCTTGACGCCGGAGTCTCACATCTCTTCTCTGTGCTAGCATCAGGAGAAAAGTGAGCTAGTTTTGGCTTCACTATCAATTGTACACTCAAATCCATTTCTCGTTTTAAAATGAAATGCTTTCTAGTATTAAGCTGCCTGAGCTCATCCTTTTATTACTCCTAAGAAGAAAGAGAAACTTATACATATTAGATAATTACCTAAATGTTCTGAGTAGGAAAAGCTGATAATGGCTTGAAATTCACTTAACATCTTACCAGGGTTTATTGAGTATCCCCTAGACAGACAGTGCTGAACAAGGGGAAGGGAAGAGGGCAGGAAGAAGGGACCCTAACTGACTAAATCAGTAACAATGCAATACAACAACACACTCAAATGCCACAGGGATTATTGTGATTAAGTGTCAGATGATCATTACTGAATGCATCAGAAACTGAGAGAAAGGAGCACCCTGTGTCTGGGAGACTTAAAGAATTGGTAATCTGACTAAGAGGCAGCTGGGATAATATTCCACCTTAGGGAAGTGGCCATAGCAAAAGGACGGAACAAAATGCACATGGAAGAGTGGCTAGGTCCATGTGAATGCAGAGAAGGTATGTACCTGGGAGGAGGAGGAAATAAACTTGAAATGAAATGTCGGGGCCAGGTAGTATTGGATTCTGAGTGCCACACTAAGGTGTTTGGATTCTAAACCACAATGTATCTTCAAAATTTAAAAAGGGTAGAACAAATTTTACTGAGAGAAAACTGAAAGTCAAGATAAATGAGTAAACTTAGTAAGAAAATGTTAGATTATTTGAGACATAGACATCAGATCTTGAAAGAACCTTCAGCTTCATCTGGTCAAAATGCCCTATTTAACACATGGGGAAATTAAAGCTAAAATAAAATCAAAACCTGACCACACTTACTAAGGTAATAAATGGCAAAGCCAGAGTTAGAACTAGTGTGTTCTTTTCACCCCCCCCCTCCACCCGTTAATAAATTCAAATCTCCAGACTTAGTTAGACAAATCACATCCCAGGTTGCTCAAAGAACTCCCAGAACTGTTGTCAATAATCTTTGAAAAAGCATGGTAAATAGAAGAACTGTTGACAAGAGAAGAACAAAGTTGTCCCTATTCTCATAAAGGGGCAAAAGGGCATATTACAAAAACTATAAGCCAGCCAGCTTGACAATTATTCCTGGCAGAATTCTAGAACAGAATTTTAAAAAGCTATTTACTCCACAAACATTATAATAATAGAAACGAAGGGGGAAATAACCCACAATTTCACCACTTTAACCCATCAATTGAACAGATTATTAAGTAGACTCTTTGTCAGTCTTTAGAAAAGCAAAGATCACTCAGAGCCAACCCAAAATCTCAGAAAACAAAACATGTCTTCATTTATTCCTTTTTTGATAGGGATATTAGACTGGTAAAAAAGACAAGGCATCAAAACCATACTTGCTTTTCAGCATGGCTTTTGACAAGATACATCATAATCACTTGTGGATAAGACATGAATTGGCTGATAGCCAGTGGGTACAACCACAGCTGAGGTGAGAGCTATATCTACAAAGTGCTGATTATTGCATACATCAGTCTGAAGAGAAACTGTGATGGTGAGCCATGGAGATCTTTCTTCAACTTCGCTGACAGTGTTTTTGTCTGTGTCTTCAAGGAGTTGCTTATCAGACTTTCATTTGACACAGAGAAGGAAGGACAGCTAACATGAAGGACATTATTACTACTAATAATAATGACAAACACTGAGTACTTGCTATGTGCCATGGATTATGTTAAATATATTTTTTCCACAAAATTATCACATGTAAATTGTGGTTGCTTATAGGCATGTAGTAATATTATCTCCATTTTAGAGGTGAGGACACTGATGTTTTACAGGATCAAGTAATTTATTCAGATGACACAGCTCATGTGGGGAGGAACAGAACTCTAAATCCAGGTATATCTGGCACCAGAGATTGAACTAAACGATTGTAAGTAATTTTGACAGACCACAGCTCTGAGCTTAAATGTACATGATATCATAGGGTTTAACACATGCATTTTAATTCTAAAACTCAATTACATGTACAAAGATTGGGCAGATCTGACCTACCACATACACATGAAAGACTTGGGAGTTTAAGCTGACCTAAAGACTTCAGAAAGAAAACATGAAGAGTTAATTGAATTTTGGCTTTATTAATAGACTCATAGTATTTAAATCAAAACAACTAATAGTCTTCTGGCTGTGTGATCAGAGTTTATTTAAAAATAAATCAGAGAACATTAACCAAGAGAGATCCAGACACTATGCTATATGAAAAATAGATGAAGGAATTAATGCTATTTTAGGCTGAGAGAGCCTAAACCATCACACATTTAAGGAACAAGTCATATTCTTAAAAATGCAGTGTCTTCTGCATTTTTCCTCTAAAAGGAAGAATGGGGATATGTGAGTGGAAGTTATAAAGAGCCATATTTGGGCTCAACCAACATAAGGAAGAACTTTCTACTAGAACTGTATAGAAATATAATGGGCTGCTTCTCCGAGTAGTTTTTTTTTTTGTTGCCACAAGAGTTTAAACAGCCTAAGCGAGCCCTTGTTAATGTGAAAGAGATCACCGTGGGAGGTGGAAGGAAGACAGAGGCCATGTATGCTCCTTTCCAAATCCAACAGTACTAAATCTCAACTTAGATGATAGCTTATTAGAACTTGGTTAGTGGTTATAGTTCAAATAGTAAATTATTCATCAAATAATAGCAAATAATCCTCAAACAGATCTACATATGTTAAAACAATATGGTTCATCAGGAAGTAGGGGGGTTCCTACTTTAATTCCTAATTTAATTTGAAGTTACCTGAATTCACATCTGCATGATCTAACTGGCAAAGACTCATCCATGTCAGAGTAAGTATCTAAAATTTATCACCTTTGGTTATAGTACACAATGAAGTCTCCTGACTACTCATATCTGTTTTTTGACACTATGTAGTTAAGAGATTTATAGTTCTTTATAAATACCTTTATTCCTAAGTATATATTATATGGCTTCATTCAGTCATGACCATTTGGTTGATTTAGGGTAAAGGAATACAATTACATTATTGCTAATTATGAAAGCTATTCTGAAATGTGCTTGATAAAAGCTGATCTTCCCCATCCAGAAACAAAGAATCCTCTGGATTATTAGACAGTTTGTGCTCTTTTTTTTTTTTTTTTTTTTTTTTTTTAATTCTTTCCTGTGCGCCAGCTCCATCTAGTGATGAAATGAACACATTTTCCAGCCAGGGAGAAAAACTCAGTTTTGGACAATCTATGAGGGACCACTATTCCTTTCTGCACACTGGAATAATTGGAAGAAACCTCTGAGGTTCAGTGGGGAATATTTAATATCTCTGTATAATCCAGGAAGGCCTTCCCCAAGATCCTATCCAGATATTTTGAGTTTTAGTTTAGTTCCCAGAAAGTATTAATACAGGAGGCTAGGGATGAAATTTTCCTGGAATAATAAAATAAAATCCTCCCAGAACAAATAAAAATAAACTAATTAAATGGGAGGGATCATAATGACCTTTACTTTTTATTTCCTTTTACATTTTTTAGAACTCGTGGAAGTTTAAGACATGCAAAGTCCTGTGAGTACACATCCGTGGAAATGCTCAGAAATAGCCATAGAAAGTGGGAATGGCTCTGACATGAAAGGAGGAGATAGGAAAATGCATGAAGGTAAGAACTTAAAATGGTAGAGGGTAAGAACTTAATTTTTTTCAGGGCAATGATTTTTGAGAAGTCATTTCTAGGCAGATCTTATGCAACTCCATGCTAATAATAAGACTTATGCCAAAATAATTCCATATTCAACCCACTGGACTATGAAGAGAAAGATATATGCTTTCCTGTTCCAGTTTCAGGATTACTCAGGATTGGGGATAATGTTAAGGATATTCTATTAAATAAAAGTATTGCAAGTATGAGACAAGCATTCCAAAGACTAAATGTAGATAGAGGGGTTTGAATTGAATGGTCACCAAGATCCCTATTTTCCTCTGAGAGTTTCTTATTCTGTGATTTGAGGTCATCCTCAAGATCACTAACAAGTGCTTGTGTCAGGGTGACCTGCCCAAAGGACCCCAGGGGTTGACAGACTCTGTCTCTTTAATTCCACAGGTGAGTCAAGTCAGGTGATCTGGACCAGAGATCTAATCATTCGTTATTCTCAGCTGCATCCTGTCCCTTACATTCTTTGGATGGTTTACATATTTACTTCATGTTTTTGTCAAGACTTACATGTGACTCTCATTTTAGTCCCTTCTAGTAAATGAAAAGTTCCTAAAAGACAGGGAATTTATCTTTTGCCTCTTGTATCTCTGAGTACCTTGGCACTGACATATGAGCCTAGCATCTCATTGTCTCATTATGACAGCAAATCCTGACTGTGAGATCTGGCATTGACCTTGGACATCACCTGGTCCCATTATCTCATCTTTTTGATGTGAAACTGAGGCCCCAAAATGAGATGTGACTTCCTAAATATTACTCAGTTAGTTAGAGCTTGGGTCAGCCTCCAAGTCTCCCGACTGTTGTAGATGTTAACATGGAATCTCAAGCTTCTGTCCTATAATGGCAGGGAACATGTGCCTTCCCACCCCCCAGCTGGAAGCAGCAAGCTGTAAGCAAGGAACTGTTTCAAGTAGTATGTGAATACGTACTGCCTTCTCATGTACCTGAATATCGCCTTCTACTCCATAATGTATGTTATGTTCATTTTAACATTAAAATGTTAGATGTTTTCTGTTAAGGAAAATCGATACTGAAGATATAATGGGAAAGTCACTTCTTTTCCTTGGCACAATGCTGTAAGCCTTGGAGTCAAAACAAAGTTGTAACTTTGGTTGGAGTACTTGTGGTTTAGGAATGATGAACATCTTTCTGAGTATGGTTCTGGGCCCCCTGAAGCTGTGTGAAGAAGGAAAGAGGTCAGAAGGAGGGTAAAGAACACAGGTGAAAGCCAACATCCTACCTATTTAAAAAATTAATGGTTTTAACAGCTTTATTAAGATATAATTCACATACCATACAACTCCTCAATTTAAAGCACACAACTCAATGGCCTTTAATATAAAGGTCTGTGTCTTGAGAGAGCAGGATACAGGGCACGAGAAGAGCTGGTGAACATCAGATTACAACACATCTCCTAACAGAACCTTTTGGAGTAGAAGGAAAAGCAATATCTAGTTTTTAAATTCAATGTATGCTCTGTCCTTCCTCCTAGTCAGACATGCCGCTTCATTGTTCCCTAGCTTCCCATCCCAAACTGTAGACATTTACTTGGTTTTCTGGGCAGAAGCAATAGACTCCAGTGATGAACTTGGAGAAAACTGTAGTTCTTGAGTTGGTTGGAGAAGGAAACAAAGGGCCAGGAGAAGGGTCATAGGTGATAAAGCAGTGAGCAACACTGCTTTCTTAAAAAAGAAAAACATGAATTTATCCTAGGAAAGTACTTGAATTCCAACTGCAACTGGGTAATCAGGGCTGGTATCAGAAGCAGACAGGTTGAAGCCACATTGATAGAGGGCATAGTGTAGTGAATAGGAGCACCAGCTCTGAAACCAGGCATCTAAGTTTGGATCTTTGCCCTTTGGCCAAGTAGGGGGTAATAAGAATATTTACTTTATAGTGTTGCTGTGAGGATTGTATTTATTAATATATATAAAGAGCTTATAACATCGTGAGACACATACTTAGTGCATGTAAATATTTGCTAATTGTTATATGAGGGTACATCTTCTCTCCTCCCCTCTCTCCAAGCACACACTCCTTGGGGACTTTGTACCAGCTGTTTCCTCTGCATGGACTACTTTTTGCCCAGATATCCATTAAGCATGCTCCCTTACTTCCTCCAGGTTTTACCTCTAGTGATACCTTCTCAATGAGGACCATCCTGACTACTCTATCTCTTACCCTGATCTATGTTTTGTCTGTAGTTCTTACTACCTTATAGCATCTATACAACATTTGTTTCATTACATTATCTGTTTCCCCCCACTCCCAGCCCAGGGCCTTCCCACCCCACCCCACCCCAGCATATAAATTCCACAAGGGTAGGAATTTTCCTGTCTTGTTCACTGACATATCCTAAGAGGCTAGAGACAGTGCCTGGAACATGCAAGGTGCTTGCTAAATATTTGCTGAATGAAGAATGGAAGAGTAATTCATATTAATCTGCTGTAATTCTTGACCTCCCTGGATGTGCTCAACAAGGAACAGGTCATTCCCCATGTCTGGAATGACCTAAGTGCAAACAGTGCCCACTGGCAGCCCTTTCCACCACCTTAGGCTTTTTTTTTTACTTGCCTCCCTCTCTTGATTTTGAAAATGATATCTTATGGAAATATTTTCCTGCTTTCTGCTTTTAGCCTCAAAGCTTCTCATACTCTTTTCTAAGTCACTTCTGTTGTCCTTTTCCAGATCATTCCTATTAGGCCCCTTTTTACAACGTGATGACCAAAACCCTAATGTGCCATTCCTAGAAGGAAAGCCTCAGCCAGCCAGGAATGTCACAGCTCCAGCGCCTTTTCAGAATTCTCCATCCTCTAATTAGGATGGCCACACATCTCAGCTGCTGCTTTTGACTGCTGCTGTGAGCTGAATGTTGATGCCCATCATTGTGCCTAGATAATTTCCCTGAGCAGCTAAAACTAATAATCAGTGGTATTTTCAATAGAGCCTTTCCATTTAGTGTGGGTGAGTTATTCAGAACTTCATTTTTTTTTTTTTTTTGGTTGGATTTAGTTCCTTGTCCTTTTTCCTAATTAGGAAGATTTACGGGATTCATTTTCATTTTTTGAAAAATTCCTTCCCAGGAATGCTTACCTCGGCTTCAGCAAGTGCTTCATCTGCTGATTTCACCTCTTTAATTTCTGCTGGGTTGTTCACATGTCAGACCTCAGCAGCAGGGCTGACTCTGGGGCTGCCTCACTCCTGGCTCTGTTTCAGACTGAGGCTGGGTCTTTATATTCAAAACTGATGGGCACAAATGAGGCTTTTTTTCTCCCTTACTCCTGTACCCCTTCTCTCATTTTGCACTTTCTTCTGGTCTCTTGCTCCTCCTTTACGTCAAATCCAGCCTGTCTTCCATATGTATTCCTAGTGTTCCATTTCTGGCTATAAATGTGGAATTTAAAAATTAAACAATTATGAAAACAACATTGAAACAATACGTACTATATCCTGCATCTCACTATTTACTTGGTTCTCTTTTCTCCTATTGTCTTTATGGGAGATTGATTTTTCCCCCCACAAATTTACTTTGCTGCTCAACTACCTGTTTTCTGATTATTTTCATGTTTTCCAGTGATTGTTCTCTTCTGCTAATCTTTGTCTCTCTCCTTTCCCCTGGGGCATTTCCTCCCATCCCTCCCGGCATTCAAAGAGCTAATGAACTCCACCAGGTGGGAGTGGGGCTGCAGTCACCCAGGCTCCTAGGGACAGGTTTAGCAGCGTTCCACACATCTCCACTCAGAATATACATAGAAAACATGAGAGGTGAAGTAAAATATCTTTCGTTTGTTCAGTTTTCCCGAGAAAACTAGTGAGACGATGGTCAGTAGGCATAGTTTCTACTCTGTGGCACATTGCCCCGAACTATGGCTCAGAGAGAAGCATTCCCAGCGCCAGACTCTGTGTAATAGGCAACATTTCAGGCATTACATGTGAAGAAGAACCTATTGAAAGATTGAGAGGTTGAGCCCCAATGATTGAACCCATCCTTCAGAAATGTATAAGAGTGCTGTGAAGGTATTTTCTATAAGGATATTTATAAGTCACAGATCCATTACATTTCCTAAGCAAAATAAGAGGTGGATTTTACTTAGTACAAACCCAAATACACAAGGCTCAGTTACGTCCTTTAAATGAGGATGAGTAATATCGGCCTGCTAACTCAGGTAAACCCGAGAGCCCATTCCCAGCCTACATGGGTCTGCAGAATTTGACCACTTGTTGGCATATGAGAATACACTGTCTAAGGGAAGCTGGAGGTCCATATTGTTTAATTTAAAATTTCCCAGTTAAAAAGAAATGTTTAAATATTCCATGTGTGCTAAAGATCCTTAGCTGTCAGTTTGCAACCCCAGACCTAAATAATCATTAGGGCCCATTCCCACACTTGCTCTCTATGTGGTTTTAAATCAAGAATAATAAGAAAAAATTTATCTAAAACTCGCACATCTATTTTCAGTTCATGAGATATGTTTCCTCCATATTACTCTGGGATATAGCAGTATTTTTTAAAAGGTTGTCCCCCTGATATATACCCAAACCAGCTGTGTTCTCTCCACCCCACTCTCTGACCACCAGCTTAGGCAACCCCAGGTCTTCAGGGAAATGAAGGATAGGCCCAACCACAAAAGGCTGAGGACCTGGTCCTAATCTTTCCAATTAAACTTGCTTTGTAAAAATCCACTTCACCTTTGATGAAGAGCTAATTCCTAAATTACTTAAACTGTTACAGTTCACTTAACAAAAATTACTAGAGACAATCACAAAAAACACCACTAACAATCGACCAATTTGATTAATTATAAATTTTAATATTAAATAAAAGATTAACAAATTGAACCCAGGAGTGTATTCAAAGAATAATGAATACGTGATGAAGGAAAGTTTACTTAAAAAATGCCAGGATGGGTTGAACTTTAGGAAATCTAATATAATCTTATTATATTAATAAGTCAGAGTAAAAAACAAATATAGTAATAGAGTTTATGAGAAAGTTGATTAAATTTAACATCCTTTACTAGCTAAAAGCTAATAATAAACTAGGAATGGAAGAAAATTTCTTCAAAGGTAATGGTGTATTTAAAGAATATCTAGCACCAACTAAGGGCAAATGCTTGTCTTACGGCATTAAAGACTGAATGCCCATTACCTTATCCTGCATTCTTCAAAAATTTTCTGAAGTTTTGGCCTATGCAATAGGAAGATAGAAAACTGCATTCTTTGTAGGTGATGTGATTTTTGACATAAAATTCAGAAACATCATCTGACAAGATACGAGGACTAATAAGACATTTTCATAGTACAATAGGATACAAGATTACACAAAAATCAATAATTTTCCTCATTCACAATAACAAAGAAATTATAAAATATCTAGGAACAAAGTCCACAAGAATTGTGCAAGTCTATGTGAAATATTTTTTTTGTATTTAAATGTATAAAAGACCAAAATACATGAACAAATGTGATCATGAATATGAAGACTCATGATTTTGAAAAATTTGAAATAGAATTAGGAGACTTGTTTTTTGAGAGAACAAATATGTTACCAAGTTATAATGAGAATGGCATAGCACAGGAATTAGCAGAGAGCTAATTGAATAGATGAGAATGTTCAGAAACAAATACAAATTTAGTCTTTGATTAATGGTGGCACTTTAAAGTGGGGAAAGAATGAATTATTCTATAAGTGATATTGGGGCAACTGGCTAACAATGGCAAAAAGTAAATGAAAAAAAGTAAAGTGAAGATCCCTACCTCAAAAATTTGAAATATCCATAATTTTTTATTGAACAATTCCATGTCTTAGAACTTTTTCCGAAGAGGTAAATGGACAAACGTACAGAAATGTCAGTACAAAAATGTTCACTGCTTAAATTTTACGAAATAGTAAAAAATTAGAAACCACTTAAATGTCTATCATGATTGTTTATTTCAAATGTGTGTGTGACATACATACAAACTATGGAAGGACATGAGTCCTTAAAATGATGACTTTACAATGTTGAAATAGATTTAGATGTATTGGAATGAAGACTATCCGCATCACATTAAGTGAAAAGAATGTCATGTTTTAAGTCTGTAGGTATCCCTTGATCTTTTTTTTCTAATGTGCGAAGGTATAGAAAAGCCCAGAAGGATCTATAGCAAACTGATTCTTTTTCATTTCCAATGGGTAGATTCTACTTTTTGCCTAGAAGATTTTTCCCCTCTCTTAGCTTTTACCCAGGTAACTTCAATAGGAGTACATCCTTAAACTTCTTGTGGGGAGGAGGGGATGGGGGCAGACACCTATCCTAGGTAAGCACGTTCTCATAGAACCCTGTGCTTGCCATGCTCCCTACAGACCATACTTCACCTTTTTATTTATCTAAAATACTTACTGTTTGCTTATTTCTTTAAACTCTAGGCTCGCTAAGGGTGTGGACTGCATTCGGGTTAATCTTGTTCACTGTAGAGCCTAGCAGTGTCCGGCAAACAAATATCACTCATTGAGCTCTTGCTGTATGCCAAATAGTGTTAGGTACTTGAAATGATGTCACTACACACTTAGGTACATGTTGAAGATGTATTATTTCCATTCTGAAGATGAGGAAACTGAGTTAGATTGTGAAGCTTGTCCCAAATGTCATTGATGGCACTGGGATCAATTCCCAGGCCTGTCTAGCTCTTGGCCCCTACAATCAGTATACACTGACCAACAACTATCGAAGGAAATACAACCAACCAGGACTTGAGGATCATTTGATGGGGATGTTGCATTGGGGATTTAGCACTACAAGGGTGGTTGGACTAAAAGCCCTGTCAACTCTAAGACAACCCAGATACTCACAAGCTCCTCCCATTAAGACCCGCCGGCCGAGCCCGGAAGGGAGAGACAGGGGCGGGACGAGCTTCCGGGGGGCGGGCTTTGGGCGGAAGTCGGGAGGTTGGGTAGTGTAAAGACGCTGGCTTGTGACAGGGCGGGGAGAAGGAAGGCCTGCGTGAGGGTTGCCTCTTCATCCTTTCCCGTCCCGGGCACCCTTGGAAAAAACCAACACCTCGGTCCCGCGGCTAGCCCCTTCCCCCAGGCTCTCTCCGCTCGATTTCGCCACCGTTATGTGGGAAGCGAATCCGGTGAGTAGCCGGGCGGGACGGGGCGGACCCAATGGGCGGGGTTGGTGGGAGAGGGGCGGGCGGAGGTTTCCGGGAACTGCTCCTCCTCACCTGCTTCAGGCTGGATGTTAAGTTCCGGGGCTCGAAGATCCCGGCCAAAGCGATTTCTCCAGCCCGTCCCTTTTGAGTGGTGGAGATGGCCCGGTGGGTTCTCCGACGTTGTATTGCTTTCTTATTAGTTACTTATTTCACCGGCTGTGGTTTCTCCGTCTTTCCCCCTTCACCTTTGTAAACTTTGTGTTTTGCTTTCAATTGGAGCTTCAGACCTGTTACTCTTCCTTTGCCTTGGGTGTACTTGCCAGTGTCACCTACCTAAAGCTAGGGGATTCGACCCCCGGGTCTTGAATGGGTCTAGAAGGAACCGTCACTGCTTCCCTTCTAGGTGAACAGTCATTTAAAACTTGGAGGAACCAAGTGAATGTTTTAAGCCTCCCGAGGGTGAAGTTCTTAGATATTTCTTTTTCAGTGGACAGAACTGGTGACCTGCAACCTTTCAACTGCACTTTTTGTCTCCCTCCTTGTTTAATTCCGGCATATGCATGTATTTTTGTCTGCTTTGCTTTTGTACATTTATTTAATGTGCAGCCCTCAGAGTGCTATCTATTTGCCAAGAATATTGACCTCAATCTCTTGTCAGAGTAGAAATCGCTTAATAACATGGCAAACGTACACTATTTATGCCTTACGAATTGACTGGAAAAATGGCAGTCACGTTTCAGCAAATTGTTGGACTAAATATGTGAAACTATCCCATATTCAGAGATATCTGCTTAAATTTACTTGATAGCCCTGTTTCCATACTTGCAAAAACTTCTTTCAGGCAATTAATACTTTTCTTCCATTTTTGGAATATATTTCCAGATAAATAACAGAGTTTATCAGTTAATTCATTATTTTTTTTTATTCAGCAGAAACGAGTCTGTTGGTATGCATTTGTTGGTTGCGCATTGTGGTTCCATCCCAGTTCATGTAACACTGGTAATCTCAGATTTTTTTTTTTTTTTTTTTTGGTTTACACTTATAGCCCTCTAATATCAGGCCACATCAGAGGAAAGTGGTTGCTGGTATTTGATTTTAGAAAAAATAATTTAGAGAGATGAGAAAGTGCCTGCCTCATATATATTCAGTTTCACTGTCATCAACAATCTTCATTTTATATAGTCTGTGTGTGTGTGTTTAAGTGTTGATTTTGTATTGGCAGTCTTCCTTGTCTTGATTTCTCTGTAACAAACCTTTTAGTCACCCAAGTACATGTCTTGCTCAAAGTCACATGTTTTAAATCCTTCACTATATCCTAAATTCCACATGGGCAAGCATTTTTGTGTGTTTTGTTTACTGTGGTATCCTCAGTCTAGAGAAGGGCACCTGGCACACTTAGTAGGCACTCAGAAAATATTTATTGCATTAACAAAGGTGATTGTACTAAAGAGAGTCCTTTGGTCTTGCTGTTTATTCTCTCTCCTCCATCACAAATACATCAGCATTTGCTATTGGTCATTTGTATGTTTGTGAGGATTATAAAATAAAAGCATTAATGAATGTCTCATGTATTTGGTTTGTTATATTATTATCTTCCCTCCTTTGTAAATAATGCTGTTTCCTCTGTAATCACCCTAAGGATTTTGCTTGAGTTCAATAGACTGACTTTATTAAAAGTAGTGAGCCTTCTGCATAGAATTCCACTTCTTTTAACCCTTATCATATCACTCTAGTTGCCTTATGGCTACTAGGTTTATTTACTTACTGATACTGTTTGTTTTCCTATAATCATATGAATACTGACAATAAAGACAGTTTAGTTTTTCAAAATACATTCAACATTCTGCATGTGGATTTCTCTAGTGATTTGTTACTTTCTTTTAATAGAAGAGGCATCTGGATAGTCTATCCAGCTGTGCCTATGGAATCCAAATTAATTTTAATGTTATCCTAAGCCAAACAATTGGGAAGATTTTTTTTTAAACACAGTGATCTTAAAGATAAATGCAGGTGACTTTTCCATTGCTCATCAATTTAAATCACTGTTTATCATTTCTCTTTATTGAATAAGAATAAATTCTATATGAAAGAAGGTCATTTGTGGACTGCTTTAATGAAGATTTCTGCCTAGTTTCTCCCTGTATCATTTTGTTAGCATCCATGACCTTAGTATGCCACCTGTGATCTTCAAACATACCTCCTATTGCAAGTATACCTTGTGTATAATAGTGTATTCCACTCAAAAGTGCTTTGAGGAAATATTACACTGGGTTCTGTGTAGTTTCACTCTAAACGTCTTTGCCTCAAACATTTTCGCCACACAGCTATTTGGCAGTAAGGCAATTTCATCATAAAAGGTATTAGTTGACAGTTAGGTTTCATTTCTTCATGATGAATCAAAGGCCTTCAGCAGACAATGTATTTAAGCTAGTTGTTATTTTGGTTTCATTTCTCCATTGACAAAGTTCTTGCAGTACTCCCATTTTTATATTATATAAATCTTAGCCAGATTGCACACTGTACTCCTAATAACAAAGTCCTCACAACATATCATTTTTATATTATATAAGTCTTAGCCAAATTGCATACTATACTAGAAAATAGTAACATATTAATTTTTGCTTATTTTTTAGTGAGTACAATCATCCCTCCCACTCATCAAAACCAAGTTTACCAAGCTATGTCAAACATAAAAGAGGCAGTTACTAATTCACAACAGTCTTTGAGAACATTAATTATCTATTCTTTAGTTGAAAACTGATACCTCTTTTAAGAGAGGAAGAAATTTTAGTGAAAAAAGAAGAAGTGCAATGCTGGATGAGGAGACAAATCAACAAGCAAAAAAAAAAGTGTACTTGAACAAAAGACTTTGAAGACAATGTATTTTCATTTTTTGCAATAAAGTATTTTAAATTTTGTTATTACTTTTTTGTGTTTCATTATATCCTTAATGTCTCCATTTTATTTTTTGTTCTTTTATCTTTTATGGTGAAATTTCCTAATGGTCAATTAGTGGTGCAGCAAAAATGCTTGTGGCAAAGATGTTTACAATGAAACTACCAGACATGTGCACACTATCCCTGACCTTAGTAATATTCTGAGGCAGCCTCCCCTTCAGGTGGAAAGTCTCCATGACATGGTTTGAGTTTGGAAAATTACCACTGAGCTTGCAACATTTCCTTGGGGTGGGAGTGGGGGCCCATAACAAGATAACCAAGGAGCTACAAAAACTTTATTTAAGTACACAAGTTAATTTTATTTTGCAAGACAATCATGAGTTCAGTGATGATTCTACTGAAGCCTATCCCTGACCTGACACTTGAGATAAGCATAATGTCCCTGCCAAGGCAGACCAGATTGACAGAGCAGCAGGCACACTCACTTCTGATATGAACTCTTGGCGGTTCTTCATCCACCTGGGGGAGGTAGCCCTTTATTAATGCCCTCCAGTTTAGGAAAGTCTCAACATTTGTAGAAAGAAGTTGGAAGGGTTGCCATCATTGCCTTGACTTTATACCCTGACTTTAACCAGCCTTTCTCTGTCTCTTTGTCTTATCCCTCTTTGCTGGGATTGGAATAAGTAGATCAGTATTACATACGAGGGAATTTTAGCTTCTCTCTATCGCACTGAAGAGCAAAAATGAAAAATGAGTCCTGGCTGATGTGGCTCAGTTGGTTGGAGCGTGGTCCTGTAAACTGAAATGTTGCAGGTTGGATTCCCGATCAGGGCACATGCCTGGGTTGTGGGTTTAGTCCTCTGTTGGGGTGCATTCAGGAGGCACCCAATCAACGTTCCTCTCACATCAATGTGTTTTTTTTTCTCTCTCCCTTCCTGGAATCAATGGATATGTTCTTGGGTGAAGACTAAAAAAAAAAAAAAAAAGAATGAAAAATGGCAAACATCTGTTTAAGATTACAAACCATCTAGTACAATAACAAGACCTTACTTTAGAGAAAGTGGTAAGCCCTTCTAAAATTCCTTTGCACTTATTTACTCATACTATTAGAATAATCTGATGGGTTAGCTTAAAGAGGGGGAAATGACTTTTCCAAGACAGCTCAGGTGAGTAAGCAACAGAATTTGATCAGTCCCCGTGTCATTTTTCACCCCATTTTGTTGCTTGGTGGCAGCAGTAATGACAGTTGCATGCTTGTGTCATGCTTTACCTGCTGAGCCACGTTTTTCTCTGTTATTTTATTTTCTTCTCAGCTGCTTCCAAATTCCTTTGAAACTGTTTTTCTATCTCCTTTTTTAGTCAAACTTCTTGAAAGAATAGTCTTTTTTTTTAATCATTCTTACTCATAGCTCAGCTACAGCCCCACTTCTTCCCTGAACCCTTGCCAGGAGGTCACCAAGAACCTTTGAATCACCATATATAGGGGCAGCCTTTATGTCTTCAACCTCTTTGTAATGTTAATGCCATTAGGGGTGTTTGCCGTCACTCTCTTTCTTGGTTTTCCTGAGACTGCACCTTTGATTTCTCCTTTCTATGATTTGTTATGGAATAATAATCTTGACTTAGCTGCACTGCCTTTTTGTTTGTTTGTTTGTTTTAAACCTCTGACATGTTCTACTTTAGCCTTTTGTTTGTTTGTTTGTTCTTCTCGGCACATTCTGTTTGTTGAGCTCCATGGCTTTGGATACCACTCTGGTGACTTTGCACGCCCAGTGTGCGTTGTAGTCCTGACTTCTTTCTTGAGCTGGGTGATAGACACTTCTACTGGTTTTCCCTCTTATAGTTCAAAGTTAGTGTATCTAAACCAGACTCACTCAGTCATTGATTTATTATTTTACTTAGTCAACAAATATTTAGTACAGTAAATACTACATATAAAACAGCATTCTAGACACTAGAGAGGGGCTTATAAATGTGAATCAAATCAGAACCTATACCTTCAGGAGTTTTGTAACATACATTGTGTGGAGAAGGTGATTCCAGAGAGTACCTGGGGTACTAGGAAGGTTTATTGAAGTAAGTTACGTTTGAGCTAGGAGTTAAATGATAGAAGTGGTCTTATGGGAAGGTCAAAATGACCAGAGCCCACAAAAGTAAAGGAGAATGGCAAGTATAGTTTGGACAAAGTGAAATGGAGAGGATGCATATCTGATGCGCAAAGTCTCAGTATGGGCACCCTCAGAGAATGAGGATGGAGGGATTGTGGGCAGTGGTAACTAACATCTATGTAATATCTCTTCTAGTCAGGCAGTGTAGTTTATAGGCATACCCTCAGGCTGGAGGGAGGATGAGGGTAGGATATGTTTCTAGAAATGAAGGTCGTACTGAGAACATAATGTTTATGAAAATATATTCTTAGGATCAACATACAGTTGGGTTCATATGCTGATATCTTTATCTTCTTGTCATTCTTTGTAGTTGTTCGAACAATGAGTTGATTCAACTAAGCTTGGAGAGTAGTGCCACATGCCAGTGTTTGGTGGCCGGGGGCCATGCTAAACGAAGTATGCCCAGACTTAGGTAATCTAATACTTTGGTGAGGTAGGAATTAATAAATTATTAGCCTTATTTTTTTAGTGACAATACTAAGGCTCAAAGTTAGTGAACTTTCTGAATAAGGACAGAGCCAGGTTTTAAATCTAGAACTTTCTGGCTCCAGAACACATAGTCTTTCCAGTCTAACATAGGATATAGAACTTAAAGTGAGTAAAAAGGGACCTGTGAGGGAAGTCACAGAGAGTCAGACACAGCTGCAGAAAATCATGACCTTTTTGTGACACCAACTTTCATGCTTTAAAATTTTTTTTTTCTAGCGGTACAACACCTGAGTAGGAGTAGATAAATAAGGTAGCCTTTCATGGCAAGTATAGCACAAGGCCAAGGAAATAAGTCTAACAGTTTTTAGTATTGGGAGTAAACACAGTTTGGGATAAGGCTGGAGGCCCATGTTTGTCATAGAGATTTGAAGGAATGGGATGAGACAGTATATTCAGTGTGACACAATTGGCCTAAAATGCTCAAGCAGAATGTTTAGGTATTTGGCTTATGCAACTCATCCGCTAAGAGTCAGACCTGCCTTTAAAATTATGTCTGATGGCACTCGCTTATTTATTGAGCACCTACTATATGCCAGTCAGTTCTAACTAAGTCCCAGGGTTTACAATGGTGAACAGAACAGACTAGACCCCAGCACTCATGGGTTTGCTATCTGGTGCAGGGAAGCAGACATTGAGCCAATAATTACACAGATGACATTTAACTACAGTTGTAGTGCAAGCTCTAAAAGAGAAAGAATACCAAGACATTGTATAATGGGAGGAGCTAGTACTAGGCTTGGAGATCAGGTAAAGCCACTTTTACAGAGATCTGAAGGATTGAGCAAGAATTAGCCAGAGGGCTATTCTGACAGCAGAAATAGTATGAGCAAAGACCCCGTGACAGAAAGAAGCTTGGTGTTTGAGGAACAGAGAGAAGCTGTGTATGGCTGGAACTCAATGAAGCAGGAGATGATGCCAGTAAGTGGGTAGGAACTAGGCCATGCCTGGCTTTGTGGCATCTGTTTAGGATTTTGAACCTTATTCTTAGAGGAGTTGAATGCTTTTAAATAGAAAGGTTGGAATATGAGTTATGTATTTGATAGAGAGTGTGATGGGAAGAATAATGGCCTCCTTATGCCTATTCTAAGCCCTGGAAACTGAGAATGTGTTAGATTACATGGCAAAGTGGAATTAAGATTGCTAACCAGCTGCCCCATAAGAGTAGTTATTTTAGATTATCCAGGTGGGCTCAATATAATCACAAGGTTCTTAAAAGTGGAATATGGGGCATAAGAAGTGAGTCAGAGGGAGATGCAACTATGAGAGAACGGTCAAAAAGACGCAGGATTGCTGGTTGGGAGACGAAATAAGCGGGGGGTGGGGGGGGTCTCATGGTAAGAAATGTGGATAGCTTTTAGAAGCTAGGAAATCCAAGGAAGTAGATTCCCCTGTACAACCTCCATAAAGGAATCAAGTCCCCCTTGATTTTAGCTCAGTGAGTCCCCTATCAGACTTCTACAGAAATGTAAGATAATACATCCGTGTTGCTTCCGTTTGTGCTAATTTGTTCCAGCAGCAATTGAACACTTTACACATGTGCATCAGAAAGGCTGTTGTAAGACCACTTAAGACAGTATGGTGTAGTCCAAAGTGGAGGTGAAGGTGGCTTGTAGTCCAAAGTGGAGGTGAAGGTGGCTTGTAGTCCAAAGTGGAGGTGAAGGTGGCTTGTAGTCCAAAGTGGAGGTGAAGGTGGCTTGTAGTCCAAAGTGGAGGTGAAGGTGGCTTGTAGTCCAAAGTGGAGGTGAAGGTGGCTTGTAGTCCAAAGTGGAGGTGAAGGTGGCTTGTAGTCCAAAGTGGAGGTGAAGGTGGCTTGGACTAAGTGGGTGGGAGTGGAGAGAGAGAGCAAAGTGGATCAATTCAAGCTGCACTTTGAATGGTGAATGTTAGGTTTCTGGCACAGGCAGCCAGGAAAGAAATGTTTTCACTGAGTTGGGGAGATTGGAAAAGGGGGAGAAATGCTGAAGGTCAAAAGTTTGGAGCCTATTACAGGTTTAATGTGCCTGTGAGGCATTCAAGTAATAAAGTCAAAGAGGCAATTGCATAGGTGAGTCTGGAGCTCAGAGAAGAAGGCTAGAAATTGTAATTTAGGTCTCAGCCTTCTTAGATGGCTTTTAAAATCGATAGAGTGAGATCCCTAGGACAGTGTTTCTCAAACTTCAACACCCATTCAAACTACCAATTTCAAACAACAGAGCAATATTTAAAAAATTAATGTTTGTATTATCATGGGAAAAAATGGTATTTTTTACAGCCTCTTACAAAGTAAGCAGCTAGCTTGAGATATAGGTTAGACCCAGCACTTTGATGTTTTTAACTCAATATTTTCTACTAAATTAGGAAACCTCATGCTGTAATTATAGATTTTCAAGATTGGCAACTGGCAACTGGCATTTGCTGGCTGTCATGTTATGAAATATCAAGACTGGGAAATTATGGGAAGATTTCTCCCTGAAGACTATTCCTAGTGCTCTATCAGTTGCCAAATTGACGCACTTATAGGGATGAAGGTTTCAGCCAGCCTGAATGTTTGGAAGGTAGAAGCATAGGTATTATTGGTCATTCTTTGATTATTTCAGTCTCTGGAAAGTATCTATTCTTGCTTTGTTGTAACATGTGGGTGCATTCTGTATATATTCATAATAATAAAATCAGTCTCTCTGATGAGTAAAGAAAACCATCAGATTCTGGGGAGGAATCACACTCTAACAGTTGAGCCATTTGCTGCAGCATAGTTAGGTGACTTTAAAAATCTAGTATCTTATCATCAGCATTAAAAGTTGGGTTATTTTGGCCTTGAAATCGTAGGTTCAGCTTACTTAAGATGCTGAATATTTTTCAGCTATACACTTAAGCAGGCCCCTGGAAATCAAGAAAGACTTTATTGGTATTATTAGCATCATAAAGAAATGCTTTTATTTTATTCCTCTTTTCAGAAACTTTTGTCAGCACTTTTTTCCTTGGCAGCCAGGAAACCTAAGTAGGATGAATAATTTTGGAAACACAGCCATTTTTTCCTTACATCTGAGAGCACGTACTCCAAGTAGTCAAGATTTGTTAATGTCCAATTTTCACTATTTCCTTCAGCACTGAATTACAGTTAGGAGCATATTGTGTGCTTCTAACTGTTCCATGTTTATAACATCTTTTAGTAATTCAACAACACCCTTTCTTGTTATTTGTGTAGCTTTTGCTCAGTCAGTTTTGAATGTGTTGTACCTTTTTCACCCTATGTCACAAATGAGAACTGTCATTCCCACAGTGAAAACTACCATGAGTTCTCACTGATAAGCAGAACAAAACATCGTTTAGTACTTCTACCTCATTATGTAATATATATACAGGGTGGAGCAAGAGTAGGTTTACAGTTGTTCATATGGAAAATAATCGTCGTCGTCGGCAGCCGTCCGTCTCGAGAGACGATGGTGTAGCTTCTTAAGAGTCTATCTGCACCGCCGAGAATGGCTGTGCAGTCCGACTCGGGAGTGACACGGTATCTGTCTCCTCCCGTGTTGAATCGACATCTTGCGATGACGCTGGAGTGTCCTCTCCAGTGAAGCTGAAGCTACAGAGCCTGGGCAGGGTGATATGGAGGGTCTGCTGTTGCCCATGCAGCAGACCCCCCCTCTCTTCGCAGCTGAAGGGTCCAAGGGAAAGACGGAGTCAATACAGCTTGGCTTCAGGTGCGCCGCAGGAGTTGCCGGTGTTGACTACAACGTCAAACCGCCTTAGGGACTCCGGCTCCGGATTTTCTGTCGGGGTTTACTCCCTTAGCCTTTCCCCTGAAGAGGTATGCCGCAAGGCAGCGGAGGGTTTTTGGAGTCAGAGTTTTCCTTCTCTGATGGAAAATAATACAAGCATTAATAAATGATAATACAAGAATAAACTCTGCGTTTTGCATGCTCAAAACTGTAAACCTACTTTTGTCATACCATGTATTTTCTTTGATGTCCACCTAAATCTTTTGCACTTTAAGAAAAAAAAATTGAACCATTTATCTTCTTATAAAAAGCAAATAGCAAGATGATAAACCTAACCATATCAATAATTATAGCATAATAAATGCTCTAAACACCCCAATTAGAAGGCAGATTGTAAAATTGAATTAAAAAGCAACACTCAACTATAAGCTGTCTCCAAAAAGCACACATCGAATAGAAAGACAAAATGGGATAAAAATAAATGGAAGGAGATGTACAGTTTGAACACTAGTCAAGAGAAGGCTTCAGTGATCTCGTAGTGTTAAAGTGGGTTTCAAACTTAATGATATTATCAGGGGTAATGAGCACCATTCCTAATGATAAAGAGGTCAGTTAATTAGTAATAGCCCTAAACATTTGTACACCTAATAATAGAACCTCAAAATTCATGAAATAAAACTAATAGAACTGTAAGGAACAGTAGACAAATTCTAGTAGAGTTGGAGGTTTTTATTGTCAATAATTGATAAAATAGGTAAATAGAAATGAGTTAGGATATAGCAGATTATTACACTATTAACCAACTTGATTGAATTAACATTTATAGACCATTACACCCAACAACAACTAAATACACCTTTTTATTCAACTATACAGAAAACATTTAACAAGATCATATTCTGGACCATAAAACAAGTCTCAGTAAATTTAAAAGAAACCAGGTCATAAAGTGTGCTAGCTGATAAAAATGGTACTAAATTAGAAATCAGCAGAAGAAAGATCTGTAAAATCCCCAAGATTTGTTAAATAAATAACACTTTAAAATGACCCATTGGTCAGTGAAATAAAAAATATGAAACAACATATCAAATTTGTGCTATTCTCTAAAACAGTACTTAAAAGGAATTTTATAGTTAAATTAATGCCTATATCGAAAAAGAAAAAAATGTCACAGATCAATGGCCACAGCTTCCTCCTTAAGAAACTAAAAAAGAAGAGTAAATTAAACTCAAGCAGGAGCAAGGAAATAAAGTTTAGAGTGGAAATAATTGAAGCGAATAAGAACAGAGAAAATGAATGAAACCAAAAGCACTTTTTGGGGGGAACATCAGTACTATTAGGAAGCCAGACAGATCAGGGAAAAAGAATACAAATTACCAATATTAAGAAAGAGAGGTGTAACATCATTGCATGTCTACAAGCATTAAAGGGTAATAAGGGAATGTGATAAATAGTTCAGTGTCAATCAATATGACAACTTAAATGAAATGGACATATTGTTTCTAAGACACAAACTACCAAAGCTACCTCAAGAAGAAATAAGTAACATGAATATCCCAATATCTATTAAAGAATTTGAACTTGTAGAAGAAGCCTACTTACAAAGAAAACTCCAGGCACAGATGGTTTCACTGGTAAATTCTAACAAATATTTAAGGCAAAAATAAAACCAATTCTACACAGACTTTTACAAAATTAAAGAGAAGGTAATACTTTACAGCTCTTTCTAAGAAGCTGTCATTACCCTGACACCAAAAGAAGTCAAAGATAGTACACAAAAACTACAGACCAATATTCCTAATGCATGTAGATGCAAAAATTTTAAACAAAATTTTAGCAAAACAAGTATAACAATATAGGCATATAAGAAGGTTAATGCATCATTATCAACTGGTGTTTATCCCAAAAATGCAAGGTTGGTTAATATTTGAACAGCAGTCAATGTAATTCACCATATAAGCAAACTAAAATGAAAAAACCCATATGATTATTTCAATGCATGCAGAAAAGACATTTGACAAAATCCAAGAAAAACTCAAAAACCTAAGAGTAGAAGAGAACTTGCTCAACCTGATAAGTACAGGAAATGGTTAACTCATCAGTCCTGTGTTGCTCAAATCCTGCATATTCTCAAGGAATGCCCTTTTCCCTGATTGTTCTTTGCCTAGCTTCAGGGAACAGCTCTTGTAATGGCTTGTCTAATGAGTGTATTTGCTTGTCTGAGACCTAGAGCCATGCTCTACCAGTTTGTCCAGATAGTTTATACTGTGATTTATAGTGAATACCTGCTTTTTCTTTGGAGGTCTAAACCTTCAGCAGCAAAGGTCAGTCACACAGGTGCTGTATGTTCACATGACTAACTCCCAATGAAAACCCTGGACATCTAGACTCAGGTGAGCATCCCTGGTTGGCAGCACTTTGCACTAGTTGTCATATAAATTGTTGGAAGAATTAAGTGTGTTCTACATGACAATACTGGGAGGGGATATCACTCTCTATACTTTTACTGTAATAAACTTACAACCATGAGTAGAACAACATCAGAGTTCTTGAATTCTTCTCCTGTGAGCCTGAGGGTGATCTTGGGGACCTCTGACACAGGGGCATCTACAAAACACCTGTATCTAACATTTAGCTTAACAGTGAAAGACTGTATACTTTCTACTTAAGATTAGAAACAAGGAAATAGTGCCCATTCTTTACTTAACATTGTACCAGAGATTCTATCCAGTGCAATAAGGCAGAAAAAACAGTGGTGAATTAATGGGCTATATGTTAGAAGAAAGAAGTAAAGCTTATGTATAGATAGATAAATATGTAGATCAATCTGTGTATCTATGTATAGATAGGTATATGATGCCTGTATAGAAAATCAGATGAAATGTCCAAAAATGTCTTAGAACTAGTGAGTTAGTTTAGTAAAGTTGCTGGATAAGGACTCATTTATTATACAAAAATCAGTGTCGTCGTCGTCGGCAGCCGTCCGTCTCGAGAGACGATGGTGTAGCTTCTTAAGAGTCTATCTGCACCGCCGAGAATGGCTGTGCAGTCCGACTCGGGAGTGACATCGTATCTGTCTCCTCCCGTGTTGAATCGACATCTTGCGATGACGCTGAAGCTACAGAGCCTGGGCAGGGTGATATGGAGGGTCTGCTGTTGCCCATGCAGCAGACCCCCCCTCTCTTCGCAGCTGAAGGGTCCAAGGGAAAGACAGAGTCAATACAGCTTGGCTTCAGGTGCGCCGCAGGAGTTGCCGGTGTTGACTACAACGTCAAACCGCCTTAGGGACTCCGGCTCCGGATTTTCTGTCGGGGTTTACTCCCTTAGCCTTTCCCCTGAAGAGGTATGCCGCAAGGCAGCAGAGGTTTTTTGGAGTCAGAGTTTTCCTTCTCTGATGTACCCTGACTGGAAGATCGAACCAGCGACACTTAGCTCGCAGGCCGACGCTCAATCCACTGAGCTATAAACCAGCAGTATTAAAGCTTTGGATTTTAAAGTGTCACACATATAGCAGATGAATGAAGATGTCAGAGCCAGGCCTAAAGGAGTACCCTGGTAATCCACCCCTTGGCGTATAACCTTCAAAAATCAGTGTATCTCTATATATTAGCAACATTCAGTTAGAAATTGAATTTAAAAATGCAGTTTTATTTATGATAGTATAAGAAATATCAAATACTTAGGCACCAATTTTGCATAAATGATGTGCAAGATTTGTACACTAAAATCTGGAAAATGTTACTGAAAAAGTTAAGATCTAAATAAGCTAAGAGATGCACCTCATTCATGGATTGGAATACTCAGTGTTGTAAGATGCCAATTCTCTCCAGACAGATGGCTATGCAATCACAATCAAAACTGAAAGAACCTAGAATAGCTAAAGCAATTCTGAAAATGGAGGAGAAATTTGGAATGCTGTCACTACGTGATTTAAATATTCAGTATGAAACTGTAGTAATCAAAACAGTGTAGTATTAGCATCATGTAGAGAAAGTGATTATTATAACAGAATAGGGAGTCCAAAAATAGACCTACAAACGTATAGGTAACTGATTTTTTATAAAGGTAAAATTCAGTGAAGAAAAACCAGTTGTTTCAACGAATGGTGCTGGAATAATTGAATATCCATAGGTAAAAAAATGAACTTCAGTACATACTTTGCACCACATATACATGCATATTAAAGATGAATTATAGACTTAAATGCAGCTATAAGTTCTGTAAATTTCTAGAAGAAAACAGGAGAAAACTAAATTTTAGAAAACAGGATAAAAATCTTTGTAACATTGATTAGGCAATGATTTAGATATGACTACAAAACTATGATCCATAAAAGAAAAAATTGATAAATTGGACTTTATCAAAATTAAAAATGTTTGTACAGCATAGAATGTATAGTCAATAATATTGTAATAACTATGTGTGGTGCCAGTTGAATGCTGGAGAGATCGTGGGAACACTTTGTAAAGCATATGATTGTCTAACCACTATGCTGTACGCCTGAAACTAATACAAAATACTATTGAATGTAAACTGTAATTGAAAAATAAAATTAAAAATGTTTGCTGTCCACAGAATCAAAACAGTATGGTACTGGCATAAGAATAGACACGTAGATCAATGGAACAGAATAGAGAGCCCAGAAATAAACCCAGGTGTATATGGTCAATTAATATTTGACAAAGGGGGAAGGAGTATAAAACGGAGTGAAAATATCCTCTTCAACAAATGGTGCTGGGAGAACTGGACAGGGACATGCAAAAAATGAAACTAGACCACCAACTTACATCATACACCAGAATAAACTCAAGATGGATAAAAGACTTAAATGTAAGCCATGACACCATAAAAGTCATGGAGGAAAACACAGGCAGTAAAATCTCAAATATCCCATGCAGCAATATTTTTGCTGATATATCTCCCAGGGCAAGGGAAATGAAGGAAAAAAAATAAACGAATGCAACTACATGAAACTAAAAGTTTCTGCTCTGCTGAAGAAAACATCAGCAAGATGAAAAGAGAGCCAACAGTATGGGAAAACATATTTGCCAATGATACCTCAGACAAGGGTTTGATCTCTAAAATATATAAAGAACTTATATGACTCAACATCAAGACAGACAACCCAATTAAAAAATGGGCAAAGGACCTGAGCAGACACTTCTCCAAGGAGGACATACAGAAGGTCCATAGACATATGAAAGGATGTTCAACATCACTAGCCATCAGAGAAAGCAAATTAAAACCACAATACAATATACCACTTCACACCAATCAGAATGGCCATCATCAACAAACAAGTGCTGGTGAGGATGTGGAGAAAAGGGAACCCTATTTCAGCGTTGGTGGGAATGCAGACTGGTGCGGCCACTGTGGAAAGCAGTATGGAATTTCCTCAAAAAACTGAAAATGGAACTGCCTTTTGAACCAGCGATTCCACTGCTAGGATTATACCCGAAGAATCCTGAAACACTAATTCAGAAGAACAAATGCACCCCTATGTTCATAGCAGTGCTATTTACAATAGCCAAATGCTGAAAACAGCCTAAGTGCCCATCAGTGGATGAGTGGATCAAAAAACTGTGGTACATTTACATGATGGAATACTATGCAGCAGAGAGCAAGAACTCCTGCCATTTGCGACAACATGTATGGAACTGGAAATTATTATGCTTAGTGAAATAAGCCAGGCGGCAAACAAAAATACCATATGATCTCACCTAATACAAGAAGATAATGAACAAAAGTAACGAGCAGAATAGAAACAGGCATGAAAGCAAGGAACAGACTTACAGTGACCAGAGGGGAATGGGAAGGGGAAGAAAGGGGAAAAAAGGGGGGAAGGACCTAGTCAAGGGATTAATGTAAATGGCCCATGGACATGGACAACAGGGTGGGGATTGACTGGGAGATGTGGGAATGTGGGCAGGGCAGGAGAGAGCAATGGGGGAAAGATGGGACAACTGTAATAGAACAACAATTTAAAAAAAGGAAAAATAAATAAACTGAAAAAAAAGTTTGCTGTCCAAAACATGCTGTTAAGAGAATGAAAAGCTAAGCCACAGACTGGAGAGAAAATTTTAAAGCATGTATCTGAAAAAAGGACTTGTATCCAGATATATTAAATAGAACTCTCAAAACTCTCTCTAAAAAAAACACCCCAAATAACCCAATAAAATGACTAAAGATTTTAACAGACACTGCACCAAAGAAGAGAAATACATGAAAAGATGCTCAACATCATTATTCATTAGGGAAATGCAAATTAAAACCACAAAAAGATAACTACATATCTATCTATTAGAGTGGCTAAAGTCAGGATGTAGAGCAACTAAAACTTGTACACCGCAGATGGGAATGTAAAATGGTACATCACTTTAAAAGTTTAGCTATTTCTTAGAAATTTAAGCACACACGTATCATATGATCCAAGAGAAAAGAAACCATATGTTTATATAAAGACTTGTGCATAAACTGAATAGCAGCTTTATTGTAATGGTAAGACCTGAAAACAACCCGGATGTTCAACAGGTAAAGGGACAAACTGATATATCCATATAATGGAATACTAGTCAGCAATACAAAGGAATCAATTGTTGATATACTCAATAACATGCATGAATCTCAGAATAATCATGCTGACTGAAAGAGGCCAGACAAAAAAGGGTACTTACTTTATGGCTCCTTGTATATAAATCTTTAGAAAAGGCAAACAATAGTGACAGAAAGCAGGTTAGTGGTTGTCTGGATGCAGGGGAGGGGGCATGAAGAAACTTTTGAGTGTGATATATGTGTTCATCATCTTCATATGGTGATGGTTTCGTGAGTGTATATGTGTGTGAAAACATGAAATTGTATACTTTAAATGCAGTTTATTGTTTGTCAGTTATACCTCAGTAAAGCTGTTTATAAAGATACTTGTTTTCCAATACAAAGTCTAGAAAGTAAAACTGCAAAATCCTTCATGGTGTTCCGTGCTAAGTAATACAGGGTGGTCTCAAGTGGAGGCACATTCTTGACAGGATAGGAATACATGAAGGAACTTATGAGACTTGACCCTTGTGCTTCCCTAGAGACTTTACCTAGCTATCGTCCTGGTTTTTTAATATATAAAGGAAAGCCTTTCAAGTAATTTATGATTTCTCATGAATTTTCCTTTTGTTGGCTATCTCTGTTTAGGCTTTTAACCTCTTCTAGAATCTCTTCCTTGTTTCCTTCAGAATCTTGATGTGAGAGTCCAAATCTTTGTTGCTTAGCTTTTAAAAGAAATGTTTTTATTTAGATATAATCCACATACCGTACAATTTACCCATGTACAGTGTGTAATCCAATATTTGTTAGTAGATTCCCAGGGCTGTGCAATTATTACCACAATTTATTTTTAGAACATTTTCATCGCCTCAAAAAGAAACTCTTACACATTAACAGTCATTCCACCTCCTTGCCAGACCTAAGTAATCATTAATGTACTTTCTTGTTTATAGATTTGCTTATTCTGTACATTTCAGTAGAATCATACATGATGTGGTCTTTTGCATATTGAATGTTTCACTTAGCAAAATATGTTTAAGGTTCATCTATGTAGTATTTATTAGTGCTTCATTCATTTTTAAGGCTGAGTAGTATTCCATTGTACTGTGAAATGCCATATTTTTTCATTCATTCCTCAGTTGATGGACATTGGATTGTTCCACTTTCGGCTAATATGAATAATTTTTCTATTAATATTTGTATATTAGTATGAATGTATATTTTTGCTGTTCTTGGGTATATATCTTAAAGTAGAATTACTGGGTTGTATGTCAACTCTATGTTTAACTTTTTGGGGGAATGCAAACTTCTCCAAAGCAGCTGCACCATTTTACATCCCCACCAGTATGTATAATACAATGTGTGAAGGTTCCAATTTTTCCACATTCTCAACAACACTTGTCATTGTTTGCCTTTTATTTTATTTTTCAATTACAGTTTATATTCAATGTTATTTTGTATTACTTTCAGGTGTATAGCATAGTGGTTAGATAATCATATACTTTACAAAATGTTCCTCCTGATATTTCCAGTACCCACCTGGCACCATACATAGTTACCACAATATGATTGGCTAGAATCCCTATTTGCTGTACTTTAAATCCCCATGACAATTTTGTAACTACCAACCTGTATTTCCAAAACCCTTCAGCTTTTTCATCCAGGTCCCCAACCTGCCTCCTCTCTGGCAGCCATCAGTGTGTAGTTTGTTTCAATTTTGTTTGTTCATTTTAAATATAAGTGAAATCATATGGTATCTGTCATTCTCTGACTGACTTATTTCACTTAACATAATACGCTGTAGGTCCACCCATGCTGTCGCAAATGTTAAAAGTATCATTCTTTCCCTGGCTGGTGTGGCTCAATGGATTGAGCACCGGCCTGTGAACCGAAAGGTCGCTGGTTCAATTCCCAGTCAAGGGCACATGCCTGGGTTGCAGGCCAGGCTAGTTATGGGTGTGTGAGAGTCAACCGATTGATGTATCTTGATGTATCTCTCACACGTGGATGTTTCTCTCCCTCTCTTTCTCCCTGCCCCTCTCTCTAAAAAATAAATAAATAAAATCTTAAGAAATTTAATCCATTAATTTTTAAAAAGATACTGTTCTTTTCTAGGGCTGAGTAATATTCCATTGTATACATGTACCACCTCTTTTTTATCCACTCATCCATTGATGGGTACTTGACTTGCTTTCGTCTCTTGGCTATTGGAAATAATGCTGCAATGAACATAGGGGTGCATATATTCTTTTGAATTAGTGTCTTCAGTTTCTTTGGATATATACCCAGAAGTGGAATCACTAAGTCATAAGGCAGTTCCATTTTTAATGTTTTTGGGACCCTCCATACTGTTTTCCATAGTTGCTGCACTAAACGAGCAGTGCCATGAGGGTTCCCTTTTCTCCACATACTCATCAGTATTTGTTGGTGGTGACTTTATTCATAGTAGCCATTCTGACAGGTGTGAAGTGGTATCTCATTGTGGTTTTAATTTGTATTTCTCTGACAATTAGTGATGTTGAGCATCTTTTGATATATCTGTTTGTCATCTTATGTCCTTTTTGGAGAGTGTCTATTCAGATCCTCTACCCATTTTTAAAATTAGGTCATTTGGGTTTTTTTTTGAGTTGAGTTGTATGAATTCTTTATAAATTTTGAATATGAACCCCTTATCAGATATATCACTGACAAATATGTTCTCTCATTCAGTAGATTGTCTTTTGTTTTGTTGATGGTTACCTTTTCTGTGCAAAAACTTTTTGGTTTAATGTAGTTCCATTTGTTCATTGTTTTATTTCCCTTGCCTAAGGAAATATATCAGAAAAAAAAATATTGCTAAGAGAAATGTCAGACATTTTACTAATTGTATTTTCTCCTAGGAGTTTTATGGTTTCAAGTGTAAGAAGGTGATCTAGTTTAATTTTTTGCATGTACCTGTCCAATTTTTCCAACATTTATTGAATAGACTGTTTTTACTCCATTGTATGTTCTTGCCTTTTTTGTCAAATATAAATTGACCATACAGGCATGAGTTTATTTCTGGGCTGTTTTCTTCCATTTATCTATATGTATTTTTATGACAGTACCATGCTCTTTTGATTACCGTGACCTTGTATTATAGTTGGATATAGGGTGGTGTGGTACCTTTAACTTTGTTCTTCTCCCTCAAGATTGCTGAGGCCATTTAGGGTCTTTTGTGGCTGCACATATATTTTTGGATTATTTATTCTAGTTCTGTGAAATACACCATTGGTGTTTTGATAGGAATTGTGTTAAATTTATAGATAGCTTTGGGTAGTATGGACATTTTAATGATGTTAATTCTTCCTGTCTATGAGCACGGTATATGCTTCCATTTATTTGTATCCATTTCTGAAGACAGGTCTTTTACCTCCTTGGTGAAATTTATTCCTAGGTATTTTATTTTTTTGATGCAATTGTAAATGGGATTGTTTTCTGATTTTTCTTTCTGATATTTCACTATTGGTGTATAAAAATGCAACAAATTTCTGAATGTTTATTTTATATCCTGCTACTTTACTGAATTCATTTATCAGTTCTAGTAGTTTTTTGATGGAATCTCTAGAGTTCTCAATTATAGTACCATGTCATTTGCAAACAATGACAGTTTAACTTCTTCCTTTCCTATTTGGATACCTTTTATTTTTTTCTTCTTGTCTGGTTGCTGTGTCTAGGACTTCCAGTACTATGTTGAATAAGAGAGGTGAAAGTGGACATCCCTTTCTTGTTCCTGATCTTAAGGGAAACACTTTTAGTTTTTCCCCATTGAGTATGATGTTAGCTGTAGTTTTGTTATATATAGCCTTTATTATGTTGAGGTGTGTTCCCTCTATTATCGTTTATCTGAGACCTTTTTATGGTTGCTGGATTTTGTCAAAAGCTTTCTTTTTTTGCATCTGTAGATAAAATAATGCCATTTTATTCTTTATTTTGCTTATGTGGTATATTATGTTAATTGATTTGGAGATATTATACCAACCTTGCATCCCAGGAATAAATCCCACTTGATCCATAGTGTATGATCTTTATAATATATTGCTGTATTCTAATTTTTGCTAATATTTTGTTGAGGATTTTTGCATTTATGTTTGTCAGGGATATTGGCCTATAAATTGCTTCTTTTGTAGTGTCTTTATCTAAAATTAGCATAATGCTGGCCTCATAAAATTGAACTTAGGAGCTTGCTCTTGAATTTTTTTGGAGTAGTTGGAGAAGGATAGGTGTTAGTTCTTTTTTGAATGGTGAAATTCACCTGTGAAGCTATCCAGTTCAGGACTTATGTTTGTTGGGAGTTTTTGTTTACTATTTCAATTTTATTAGTTATAATTGGGCTGTTCAGGTTTTCTGTTTCTTCTTGATTCAGTTTTGAAAAATTATATGTCATAGGAATTTATCTATTTCTTTCAGTTGTCCAATTTGTTGGCATATTGTTGTTCATAATATTTTCTCATATCCCTTTGTATTTTTTGTGGTGTTAGTTCTCTTTTGTTTCTGATCTTATTTCTTTGGGTCCTCTCTCACTTTTTCTTGATGAGTCTGGTTAAAGGTTTATCAATCTTGTTTATCTTTTCAGAGAACCAGTTCTTGGTTTCATTGATCTTTTGTATTGTTTTTTTAGACTATTTTGTTTACTTCCACCCTGATCTTTATTCTTTCATTCTTTCTACTCACTTTGGGCTTTGTTTTCTGTTCTTTTTTTCTAGTTTCTTTAGACATAAGGTTAGATTGTTTATTTGCGATTTATCTTGCTTCTTTGAGGTAGGCCTGCAATGCTATGAATTTCCCTCTTAGGACTGCTTTCATTGTGTCCAATAGATTTTGGATTGTTGTGTATTCACTTTCATTTGTCTCAAAGCATCTTTTGATATCTTCCTTGACCTCACTGTTAATTCATTCATGGTTTAGTAACATATTATTTGACCTTCATATATTTGTGTTTTTTGGCTTTTATCTTGCAATTGATTTGTAGTTTCATACAACTGTAGTCAGAGAAGATGCTTGATATAATTTCAGTCTTCTTAAATTTATTGGGACTCTTTTTGTGTCTTAACGTATGTTCTATCCTAGAAAATGTTTCATGTGCTCTTGAAAGAATGTATATTCTGCTGCTTTGGTGTGAGATGCTCTGAAAAATATCAATTAAATTAATCTAGTCATTTAAAGCTGCTGTTCCCTTGTTGATTTTCTCTCTGGAAGATCTATCTATTGATGCCAATGGGGTGTTAAAATCCTCTACTATATTACTGTTGAACTCTTTTCTTAAGTCCATTAAGATTTGCTTTATATATTTACGTATCCCTATATTGGGTGCATAAATGTTTACCAGGGTTATATCTTCTTGTTGAATTGATCCCTTTATCATTATGTAATATCCTTCTTTGTCTCATAGTCTTTGTTTTGAAGTCTATTTTGTCTGATATAAGTACTGCTATGCCAACTTTTTCTTTTTCATTTGTATGAAATATCTTTTCCATCCCTTTACTTTCAGTCTGTGTGTATCTTTCATTCTGAGATGGATCTTTTGTAAACAGCATATATATGGGTCTTGTTTTTTTTTTTGCATACGTTTAGCTACCCTATATCTTTTGATTGAAGTATTTAATCCATTTACATTTAAAGTGAGTACTGATAGGTATTTATTTATTGTTATTTTCTTCTTTATAACTCTGTTCCTTTTCTTTCTTCTTAAAGAAGTCCCTTTAACATTTCTTGTAATACTGGTTTGGTGGTAATGAACTCCGTTAGCTTTTTTTTGTCTGGGAAGCTCTTTATTTCTTTTAAAATTTTGAATGATAGCTTTGCTGGGTAGAGTAGTCTTGGTTGTAGGTTCTTGCTTCTCATGACTTTGAATATTTTTTTTGTCTTCTTTTAATTTTTATTCACTTTTTATTGTTTTTCTATTATAGTTGTTCCATTTTTTCCCCCATTGCTCCCCCCCTCCACATGACTTTAAATATTTTGTGTCAATTCTTTCTGACCTGAAATGTTTCTTCTGAGCAATGAACTGACAGTCTTATGGTAGCTTCCTTGTAGTAACCTGTCTTTCTGCTTTTAAGATTCTTTCTTTGTCTTTAACCTTTATCATCTTAATGTTGATGTGTCTTGGTGTGGGCCTCTTTTGGTTTATCTTATTTGGGACTCTTTGCATTTGCTGAACTTGTGTGTCTTTTTCTTCACTTGGTTAGGGAATTTTTCAGTCGTTATTTCTTCAGATATGTTCAGAATAACTTGCTCCCTTTCTTCTCTTTCTGATACCCCTATAATTCAGGTGTTGTTATGCTTGATGTTGTCCCAGAAGTCCCTTAAACTATTCGCATTATTCTTGGATTTCTTTTTTCTTTTTGCTGCTTTGATTTGGTGTTTTCTGCTACCTTGTTTTCCAAGTTGCTGATTCAGTCCTCTGCTTCATCTAACCTGCTGTTGATTCCTCAATATATTCTTCATTTCAGATATTGTATTCTTCATTTCTGACAGGTTCTTTTTTATGGTTTCTAAGTCCTTTTTCATGTTTACTTTCTCTTTGTTTAAGCTCTCACTGAGTTTATCATTCTCTCCCTAAGTTCCTTGAGTATCCTTATAACCATTGTTTTGAACTCTGTATCTGGTATTGCTTTTCTCCATTTCACTTAATTCTTATCCAGGGGGGTTTCTCCTATTATTTCATTCGGGGCATGTTTCTTTGTCTCCCTATTTTGGCTGCCTCTCTGTAATTGTTTCTGGGTATTAAGTATAACTGCTCTGCTTCCCAGTCTTTGTATGGTGACCTTATGTAATATATGTCTTGTGGGGCTCAGTAATGCAATCTTCTTGACTACCCGAGCTAGTTGCTCCAGGAATGTTGCTTGTGTGGGTTTTTATGAATCTTCAAGTTGTAGTTGAGTCTTGATTGGTGTTGGCCTCTCATGGGTGGGGTTGACCCTGGGCTTGACTGACTATGAGGATCGATACTGACCACAGTGTACAAGCTGCTGTGCAGGGCCTGACCCCACAAAGTGGAATTTATCCCAGCAGAATCTGTTGGCTGCTCAGTTCTCCCTTTGGGTCTGCTGATTGTAGAGCTAATTGGGTTGTGCTCTAATGTGGTCTGAATTCTGCCACTGGGTGTGTTGGTTCTGGGGCCTCTTGGGAGGGACTTTGGTACAGATCAATGTCATGTGCTGCTTGTGACAAGCCCTGGGCTCTGTGTTTGTAGCTAACAGTGATCCATAGTTTGTGTCTGTCTCTGCTGGGCCTGGGTGTGTGTGGGAGGAGCCATGCTGTGCAGCAAGACTGGCTTCCACCCGCACTGAGCTCAGGGGCAGGTCAGCAAAAGGCCCAAGGCGTCCCAAGGTCTGCCTGTGCTTCCTGGAAGAGCCTCTGGTGGTATCAAGTTGGGTGAGGTAAAGGTGAGGTTGGATTCTCAGTGAGTCACCAGGTAGGGGCAAGTAATGTTCACTAGATTGATACAGGTTCACGCTTAGTGCCATTGCTGTGACGGAGGTCATTCAGCAAAATCCTCAGGGTACAGCAAAGCCAGCTGCCACGCTCTGGGTGCCCATTGACTTTTGTGGTGGGGCAAGGTCTCAAGGAGTCCTCAGGGTGGGGCCAGCAAAGTTAATGAAGTCCAAACAGACCAAGATTTGGCCATGTGAGGAGAAGGCTCTGCACAAGAATGGTAATGCTGATTGGGCATGTAAGCAAAAAATGGCCCCATCCGAGAGCCACGCAGCTCAGTCTCTCCCTCCTTGAGAATCTTTCAAGAGATTCTGTACCCAGAGCCCAAGCTGGCCAGACTGATGGTGCCTCTGCAGGGTATGAGTCAGTGGGGGGGGGGGGGACGGGGGGCGGGATGGGGCACAAGGAGTTGGGGGGTGGCGTGCTTGACCCAGGAAAGATGGCATCTGTGGGCAGCATGGGAGAGAGACTCAGCACAGGGACACTGGCAGCTATCCCTTCAGCTCTCTCCCCAGAGCCACACAACCCAGGCTGTCCTCTCATGACTCCAGTTTGCTCTGTCTGATTCGCCCTCCCTCTGCTGGAGCGCAGAGTGAGTGAATGAGATTTTGTGTGTTGGCCCTTTCAGAGGGCTCCTTGGTTCCTAGCAGTCTCCTTTCTCTGCCTGGCAGGCAGAATCCCCTCTGATTTTTGCAGCCAGATATTATGTGGGCTCTTCTTGGCTCTGGTGCTCTGGGCTGGGGAGTTTGCTGTGGGGTTGAGACCCCACGCTCCTCAAGGAGGACCTTTGCAGAGCTGAGGTAGCTCACATAGGTATGGGGCCAGCCTTTTTGTGTATCCACCCTTCCTACTAGTCTCAACATGACTTTTGTAAATCCTTGGTTATAAGACTTCTGTTTAGCTCATCTTCACTTGGTTATTCAATTTGATTGTTCTATAATTTAGTTGTAATTCCAGTTTGGTTAGTGCAACTTCCACCTACTCTGCTGCCATCTTGTGTTTCTGTTGTCTGCCTTTTTTGACTATGGACATTTTAGTAAGTGTGAAATGCTACTGCTGCATGTGTGTATTTAAGTTGTTAGGTGCATACTGTTAAAGCAGTTTCAGAAAGCAGAGCAGAAAAGTTACTTGTTTATGCTGTTGAGTTTTCCTTAGTGCCTCAAGTCTCTTTTCTTTGAGGCGTTCCAGTTCATCCTCATCAGTTTCATCCAGCGTCTGAATTTCAGCATTCAAATGTTCTTCCACTAATTTGGTAGTCTGAAGCAACTGATTCTCCAGGACTTTTGCAAACATGTCAGTAGAAGCATTAGCTTCCATTCTTTATGCTTCAGCCTTGCTGCTGAGCTCTTGGTGATACCTAAGAAGTGATGGACCAGAAGCTTCAGTCTCACAGCAGCAGCTAGTGGCTACAAACTGACGTCACTTTAGCCTCCAGATTGGCTGAGGCACTTGCTTAAGCTTCACAACCTGAGACACCTGAGAAAGTGAGGGGAGGAGGGCATGTGTGCAGTGAGCTTTCATTGTTGTTTTGATGTGCATTCCCTGATGACTATTGATATTGATATTTCTTCTTTGGAGAAATATCTATTCAAATCCTTTGTCCATTTTTAATTAGATTATTTGCTTATTTTTTATTGAGTTGTAGATTTTCTTTATGTATTCTGGATACAAGTCCTTTATCATATATGTAATTACTGATTATTCTCTCCCTTTTTGTGAATTGTCTTTTCATTTCCTTTTTTTCCCCCATGGTCTTTTCATTTTCTTGAAGGTATCATTTGTAGTACAAAAATTTTTAATTTTGATGTAGTCAAACTTATCTTATTTTTTCTTTTATAGCTTGTTCTTTTGGTGTCATGGCTAAGAAACCACTGCCTAACCAAAGGTCAGAGATTTTTGTGTATGACATCAGGTAGGGGCCATCTTTATTCTTTTGCATGGGGATATTTAATTGTCTCAAAACTATTTGTTGAAAAGGCTATTCTTTCCTCCTTTGAATTGTCTTAGCACCTTTGTTGAAGATGAATTGACAGTAGATGGTAGGGTTTATTTCTGAACTGTCAGTTTTGGTTCATTGATCTATATGTCTGTCTTCATACTAGTCCTACACTTTTTGTTTATGTAACTTTGTATGAAGCTTTTTTTTAAATTATATTTTATTTATTATGCTATTACAGTTGTCACAGTGTTATCCCCTTTGCTTCCTCTACCCAGTACACACCTTCCTTCCAGCAATCAACCCCTTAGTTCATGTCCATGGGTCGTGGGTGTAAGTTCTTTGGCTTCTCCATTTCCTATGCTATTCTTAACTTCCCTCTATTTTGTTTCTACCAATTATGCTTCTTAATCCCTGCACCATTTCCCCATTCTCCCTCTTCCCCCTCTCAGCTAATAACCCAAATGATCTTCATACCTATGGTCCTGTTCCTGGTCTGGATGTTTGCTTTTTTTTTTTTTAAACTTTATTCAGTTGTTGATAGATGTGAAGTTGTTGCCTTTTTAATGTTAATGATTTTGATCTTCTTCTTTTCCTTAAATAAGTCCCTTTAACATTTCCTGTAATAATGGCTTAGTGGTGATGAACTCCTTTAGCTTTATCTTGTCTGGGAAGCACTTTATCTGCCCTTCCATTCTAAACAATAGCTTTATGGATAGAGGAATATTGGTTGTAGGTCCTTGCTTTTCATCACTTTGAATACTTCTTGCCAGCCCCTTCTTGCCTGCAAAGTGTCTTTGAGAAATCAGCTGATATTCTTATGGGACCTTCTTTGTAGGTAACTCTCTGCTTTTATCTTGCTGCTTTTGAGATTTTTTTCTTTATTTTTAACCTTTGGCATTTTAATTATGATCTGTGTTGGTGTGCTCCTCTTTGGGTCCAGCTTGTTCGGGACTCTCTGTGCTTCCTGGACTTGTATGTCTATTTCCTTCACCCAATTATGGAAGTTTCCCTTTATTACTTTTTCAAATAATTTTTCAATTTCTTGTTCTTCCTCTTCTCCTTCTGGCATCCCTGTGAACCGGACATTGGTATGTTCAGAGATATCCCAAAGGTTCCTAAACCTATTCTTGTTTTTTTTCATTGTTTATTCTTTTTGTTCATATTGAATGCTTATCTATTCCTTATATTCCAAATCGCTGGATTGAATCCTGGTTTCCTTCTCCTCTCTGTTGGTTTACTGTGGACTATTCTTTATTTAACCTTCATTCCTTTTTTTTTTTTTTGCTATACTCAAGGAGTTCTCTGAGTATCTTGACAACCAGTGTTTTGAACTCTGCATCTGTTAGGTTGGCTATCTCCATTTTGCTTAGTTCTTTTCTGGGGTTTTGTTCTGTTCTTTCATTTGGGCCATATTTCTTTGCCTCCTCAATTTAGTAGACTTCCTGTGTTTGTTTCTGTGTATTAGGTAGAGCTGCTTTTACTTCCTGTCTCAGTATTGTGGCCTCTGTAGACAAGGCACATGCAAATTGTGTGGTATAGAGCCTTAGGTAATTTCCAGGGTGGGGCAACCTGCTTCACTGTTTTGTGGCTGTGTGGTGAAGGCTTGGAGAGGGGACAATGCCAGCACCTGGCTTCTCACAGTTCACCCAGCACTTGCCCCATTTCCAATCACTTTATCCCCTTCCCATGTGTGACTGGTGCCCTTCTAGCTGCTGCGCCAGTGGTGAATCCCAGAGTGGGTGGGTTTGTGTATGTTCTAAGACCATGCTAGCCCTTTAAGTGATGAAAGTCTGGCAGTTTCTTCCACCACCACCCCTCTGGTTTTTACAGCCAGAGGTAACTGGGGTCTATCTCTTGAGTGCTGGAACCCTTGGCTGTGCGATCTGGCCTGGGGCTGGGATCCCTCACTCTCAAGGTATCCCTCCTGTCCATTCTATGACCTCCACCACTGCCTTTCCATCCACACTGCCTCTCTGCCCCACTCCGCAACTCTGCCCCTCCTACCCATCTGGATGAATTTCTTCTTTAAATCCTTGGTTGTCGGATTTCTGTACAGCTTAGTTTTCTGATGGTTCTGGGTGTTATTAATCTTGAGATCTGGTTGTAATTTTTTCTACAGTTGTGTGATGAGTTGAATGAAGCATGTCTACCTGTGCCTCCATCTTGACCAGAAATTCTTTATATTAAGCTTTGAAATCAGGAAGTGTAAATCTTTCACATTTGTTCTTCTTTTTCAAGATTGCTTGGTTATTCTGGGACTTTGGCATTTCCATATACATTTTAGGACCAACTTGTCCATTTCTGCAAAGTTAGAAGAAATTTTGTTAGGAACCGCATTGAGTTTATAGATCAATTTGGGAGCTATTGCCAGCTCAACAGTAAGTATTCTGACCCATGAACATGGGATGTCTCTATTTATTTAGATTTTCTTTAATTTCTTTCACCAGTGTTATGAAGTTTTCAGTGTGTACATCTTGCATATCTTTTGTTAAATTTATACCAAAGCATTCTATTCTTTTTGGTGCTATTGTAAGTGGAATTTTTTTCTTAACTTAATTTTTGGAATGTTCATTGTTAATGTTGAGAAATGTAATTGAGTTTTGTATATTTATCTCTTATCTTGAAACTTGTTGAACTAGTTTTTTAGTTCTAGTAGTTCTTTACTGAATTCCTTAGAATTTCCTGAAGAAAGTCATGCCATCTGCAAATAGAGAATTTTACTCTCTTTTATTGAATCTGGATGCATTTCTATTTATTTATTGCTTGGATAGTTGTCCTGCTTGAACCCTCAGCACAATGTTCAATAGAAGTAGTGAGATCAGATATACTCACCTTGTTCCCATAAAGCATTCAGTTTTTCAACAGTAGATATAATGTCAGCTATGGGGTTTTTGTAGATGTTCTTTATCAGGTTGTGAAAGTTCCCTTCTATTTTAGTTTGTTGACGACTTTTGTCATGAAATGGTATTGAATTTTGTCAAATTATTTTTCTTTTCATATAAAATGATTATGTTTATTATTTTATTAATATGGTGTGTTACACTAATTCTTTTGTATGCTAAGCTAATTTTTCTTTACTAGAAAAAAATCTCATTTGGTCATAGTGTGTACAACTTTTTATATGTCTCTGGATTCAGTTGACCAGTCTTGTTGGGGACTTTTCTTTTATATCCATAAGGTACACTGGTCTCTACTTTTCTACTTTTCTTTTCTTGTGATGTCTTTTTTTTTTTTTTTTTTTTTTTAACTCAGGCTACCATCAGTTTTATAGAATGAGTTTGGAAGTATTCCTTCCTCTTTCAGTTTTTAGAAGACTTTGTGAAGCATTGGTATTTGCTTTTTAGTAAATAGTTAGTGTATTTTACCAGTGAAGCCATTTTGGGATTAGACTTCTCTTTGTGAAAAGTTTTTAAGTTATTAATTTGGTCTCTATATTTATTATAGGCCTATTTAGATTTCTGTTTCTTCTTGAGTCATTTTAACGATTTGTGTTCATCTAGGAATTTGCTTATTTTATCTAAATTGTCTGAATTCTTGGGGTACAGTTGTTCATATTATTATCTTATGTGAGAAACGCTCACAATAAAAACTGGGACACAGGACTTGATCAGTAAAGCGAGGCCTTTATTCACGAGTCTGCAGAGCCGGGCACACCCTCACAGCCAGGAGAATGTGCGTGCCAAGTAGACAAAGGAAACTGGTTTTATAGTCTTAGCTTCCCCACCCTGAAATTGCCACCCTAAAGTGATTATCTTCTCCACCCTAAAATTGCCACCCTAAAGTGATTATCTTCTTTGCCCTAAAGTGAGAGCGATTAGCTTCCCCGCCCTAACACAATTAGCTCCCCCTCCCCTCTCCTTCTTCCCCGTTTCTCCATTACTGGTTACTCCGGAGTTATAATCTAACACGGTTATCTAATTGCCCCTTCTGTGGTTTGTAGATATGCCAGTGCTGTCAGCTCCCTTCTCAGAGATCCTCTAAGTACATTTGCCCTTTGTTACTAATGACTTTTTACTGGTTTGGGAGTCACTATGACCTTGTTTCTAACAATTTCCCCCTGTCTCTTTTGGAAAATTGACTACTCAAACCATTCTATTTATCCCTTCAAATTTAAGGAGGATTTCTCGACTTTCTTCCTCATAGTTAGGATTCCCTTTGGTCTCTCGGAGGAGATTATAAAAAGTTGCTGGCATCTGTTTAGTTAGTGCAGTCTCAATTAGCCTTTGAACCAAACCTCTGACGCATGGAATAATACAGCAGCCTAAAGCTGTTAGGACATCTGCTACCACTATGAGGGATACCAGAGCTGATGAGATCATTCCTTTCCAGTTGCCAAACCAGTTTTCTAACCATCCTGTTACGGGATTGTCAATACCTGAGTTTTCCACCAGCTCATTTGCTAAGATAGTTAGTCCCTGCAGGGCCTTAGTGATAGATTCATTAGGGGCTGTATTATTAGGGATAAAGGTGCAACACTGCCTTCGAGCATTACACATACACCTTCCTTTTCTGCCAACATCATATCCAGTGCCATCCTGTTCTCCCAAGCCACTCAACTGGTGGCATCTAATTGTTGAGTGATTCCTTCTATAGTCGTCGTCGGCAGCTGTCCGTCTCGAGAGACGATGGTGTAGCTTCTTAAGAGTCTATCTGCACCGCCGAGAATGGCTGTGCAGTCCGACTCGGGAGTGACACGGTATCTGTCTCCTCCCGTGTTGAATCGACATCTTGCGATGACGCTGGAGTGTCCTCTCCAGTGAAGCTGAAGCTACAGAGCCTGGGCAGGGTGATATGGAGGGTCTGCTGTTGCCCATGCAGCAGACCCCCCCTCTCTTCGCAGCTGAAGGGTCCAAGGGAAAGACGGAGTCAATACAGCTTGGCTTCAGGTGCGCCGCAGGAGTTGCCGGTGTTGACTACAACGTCAAACCGCCTTAGGGACTCCGGCTCCGGATTTTCTGTCGGGGTTTACTCCCTTAGCCTTTCCCCTAAAGAGGTATGCCGCAAGGCAGCGGAGGTTTTTTGGAATCAGAGTTTTCCTTCTCTGATGTGCCCTGACTGGAAGATCGAACCAGCAACACTTAGCTCGCAGGCCGACACTCAATCCACTGAGCCAAACCAGCCAGTATTCCTAGTATAATTGATAAACCTCTGTTGGTTATAATAAATATAGTTTATCTAATCAACAGAAGAGCACTGACTCAAACCCTGCTGCTATCTGATTTCTAGGTTTAAACTCATCTGGAACTCCTCTGGGGACTCCAATGGCGTCACTATAGATATGAGGATTATAGGATTCACCAGGCGCCACTGACCTTTTTTTCCTAACAGGGGCAGTCTGGATCGGTTTTGGAAATGCTAGGGTAAATGGGATAGCCAATTGAACCAGGGCACAGGTTCCACTCCACCTGTTAGGTAGGATTTTCCAGAGACGACTCTGCCCACAATACCACCAGACATCTGTTCTGGGGATTCGGAGGGGAATATAGTTGCCGGCCCCACTGTGAAGGTGGCTCGCATTTCTGGTATGAGTGCATGTTAGGAGTTCTCCCACAGGGGTACCCGAATTTGCTTCCCACCTAGAGAGGCAAGAAGAGTAATTCATGGGCCCCACTGAGTATGAAGGGAGAGATTGAGTCCCATTACTCCTTATAGAGGGAAAGAGGAGAGACAAGCTTCTGCAAGTCTCATTTCCCCATGCATTCTCATCCTGGTAGAGAGCGAGCATACAGGCCATTCCCGAGGGGTCAGAGTCCCAGCCTAGTGAACATGGTACAACCTGTGCCTGGGGTCTCCCTGTGCTACAAGCATAGCAGTTGCTTTTATTCAGGGATTTAACGGTAAATTTGACCCATTCTACCCAAGCATTTGCGTCTCCGTACCCAGTCTCTATCTTTAAGGTTTGTCTGAGACCTAATACCTCAAAAACTTTTCCCTTGGCTGGATTATTCTGGGGTCTTTTCTGAGGAGTTTCTGAGGTCTAGCTGGGAGAAGTTAGATTTTCTAGGGAAGGAGGAGTTGTCACTAAGTGAAGACCTAGCCACCCTACTGGATCTATGCCAGATACATCCACTCCTAAGCCATAAACTCTGGTAGCCACATGGGGTTCCTGACTTAAGGCCTGTGGCTGGTTAAGTGTTAGAAGAGGGTTGCACTGGAGAGGCTGGCAGTTTGGGGGAGGAACTTCTTTGCTTAAAGTTATTTTAGGCAAAAGTGACCAGTTTTAAAATGAAGCCCATTGACCAACCCATACTTCGCCAACCCAACCACTTAGTTCAGCCAAACTGTTGAGTCTCGGGAGGCAGCAATGCAGATGGGCTTCTTAAGTGAGGCTTGTATGTGTGAGAAACGCTCACAATAAAAACTGGGACACAGCACTTGAGCAGTAAAGCGAGGCCTTTATTCACGAGTCTGCAGAGCCGGGCGCACCCTCATAGCCAGGAGAATGTGCGCGCCAAGTAGACAAAGGAAACTGGTTTTATAGTCTTAGCTTCCCCACCCTGAAATTGCCACCCTAAAGTGATTATCTTTTCCACCCTGTAATTGCCACCCTAAAGTGATTATCTTCCTTGCCCTAAAGTGAGAGCGATTAGCTTCCCCGCCCTAACGCAATTAGCTCCCCCTTCCCTCTCCTTCTTCCCCGTTTCTCCATTACTGGTTACTCCGGAGTTACAATCTAACACGGTTATCTAAATGCCCCTTCTGTGGTTTGTAGATATGCCAGTGCTGTCAGCTCCCTTCTCAGAGACCCTCTAATTACATTTGCCCTTAGGACCCTTTAATTATATTTGCCCTTTGTTACTAATGACTTTTTACTGGTTTGGGAGTCACTATGTCCTTGTTTCTAACAATTCCCCCCTGTCTCTTTTGGAAAATTGACTACTCAAACCATTCTATTTATCCCTTCAAATTTAAGGAGGATTTCTCGACTTTCTTCCTCATAGTTAGGATTCCCTTTGGTCTCTCTCGGAGGAGGATATTATGAAAAGTTGCTGGCATTTGTTTAGTTAGTGCAGTCTCAATTAGCCTTTGAACCAAACCTCTGACGCATGGAATAATACAGCAGCCTAAAGCTGTTAGGACATCTGCTACCACTATGAGGGATACCAGAGCTGATGAGATCATTCCTTTCCAGTTGCCAAACCAGTTTTCTAACCATCCTGTTACGGGATTGTCAATACCTGAGTTTTCTGCCAGCTTATTTGCTAAGATAGTTAGTCCCTGCAGGGCCTTAGTGATAGACCCGTAAGGGGTGGTATTATTAGGGATAAAGGTGCAACACTGTCCCCCAAGCATTACACACACACCTCCCTTTTCTGCCAACATCATATCCAGTGCCATCCTGTTCTCCCAAGCCACTCAACTGGTGGCATCTAATTGTTGAGCGATTCCTTCTATAGTATTCCTAGTATAATTGATAAACCTCTCTTGGTTATAATAAATATAGTTTATCTAATCAACAGAAGAGCACTGACTCAAACCCTGCTGCTATCTGATTTCTAGGTTTAAACTCATCTGGAACTCCTCTGGGGACTCCAGTGGTGTCACTATAGATATGAGGATTATAGGATTCACCAGGCACCACTGACCTTTTTTTTTTTCCTAACAGGGGCAGTCTGGATCGGTTTTGGAAATGCTAGGGTAAATGGGATAGCCAATTGAACCAGGGCACAGGTTCCACTCCACCTGTTAGGTAGGATTTTCCAGAGACGACTCTGCCCACAATACCACCAGACATCTGTTCTGGGGATTCGGAGGGGAATATAGTTGCCGGCCCCACTGTGAAGGTGGCTCGCATTTCTGGTATGAGTGCATATTAGGAGTTCTTCCACAGGGGTACCCGAATTTGCTTCCCACCTGGAGAGGCAAGAAGAGTAATTCATGGGCCCCACTGAGTATGAAGGGAGTGATTGAGTGCCATTACTCCTTATAGAGGGAAAGAGGAGAGACAAGCTTCTGCAAGTCTCATTTCCCCATGCATTCTCATCCTGGTAGAGAGCGAGCATACAGGCCATTCCCGAGGGGTCAGAGTCCCAGCCTAGTGGAAATGGTACGACCTGTGCCTGGGGTCTCCCTGTGCTACAAGCATAGCAGTTGCTTTTATTCAGGGATTTAACGGTAAATTTGACCCATTCTACCCAAGCATTTGCGTCTCCGTACCCAGTCTCTATCTCTAAGGTCTGTCTGAGATTTAATACCTTAAAAACTTTTCCCTTGGCTGGATTATTCTGGGGTTTTTTCTGAGGTGTTTCTGAGGTCTAGCTGAGAGAAGTTAGATTTTCTAGGGAAGGAGGAGTTGTCACTAAGTGAAGACCTAGCCACCCTACTGGATCTATGCCAGATACATCCACTCCTAAGCCATAAACTCTGGTAGCCACATGGGGTTCCTGACTTAAGGCCTGTGGCTGGTTAAGTGTTAGAAGAGGGTTGCACTGGAGAGGCTGGCAGTTTGGGGGAGGAGCTTCTTTGCTTAAAGTTATTTTAGGCAAAGGAGACCAGTTTTAAAATGAAGCCCATTGACCAACCCATACTTCGCCAACCCAACCACTTAGTTCAGCCAAACTGTTGAGTCTCGGGAGGCAGCAATGCAGATGGGCTTCTTAAGTGAGGCTTGTATGTACAGACAACCACTCAGGAAATGAGATCATAGGCTTATACCCTATGAAAACAGAAAGACACACACATGTTAATTCACACAACACAATTCACAAACCAGTCTTTAAATTTGCAAGACTGTCTTATTGGGAAGACATCCAGTTGCAAGGCATTTGATATTCTTCTTGCCTGTAAATTAAGCATTGTTGATATCACAGACCTGTTTTAACTTTCGAATGAAAACAAACTTTGAATTAAAATGAACTTTATAGACACAGTTAGCTGCACTAGTTTATAGTCTACCACTGAGCATTGTGATTTTCCTCAAATCATGATTTTTCTCCCTAAGATTACCCTCCTTGTTATTAAAGGGACTGCATTAAGTCCAGTTTTAATTTAGCCTGTTCATTTGCATAAATACAACAAGAGCAGCCATTGATAGCATAAATCTTTTAAGTCTGCTTTGCTTGAACTTACACAAGGAACCTTCAGGATTACCTTTAGTCTCCCCTCTGGGCACAGAAGCTGAGCCACGTACCTGCCATCTGGCCTTGCCTGTAAAACCCATGCTTTTTACAAGTTCTTCAAGCTTTCCATTGTGCCTAAAGTTTCCTCCTAGCCATTTATCAGGGAAGCAACCTTTGTTTCTTCCCTAGAAAGATTGCCATGGACCTCACAACCAACCAAGGTGCTAGGCCTTTCCCTCATGGGCTTGCATTAGCCTAGGCATGCCTCCTTCAGGCATGACATTCCAGTCAAAGCCTCGGCTGACATAACCACCATTAGCAACTGGTATTATTAGTTTTATGCAAAGAAACTTTATGTCACTTCTTCTTTACAATGCCAAATACTGGAGGGTTCCAGTAGGGAGAAAAATATAAAGGCGTGAAGGAAAATCCCTGTCCTTCAAAACTGCATTTCCATGCATTATACCTTCTATTACTAAAACCATACAATTTCTTCTCAAAACCTTTATAAATTTCTAACCAGCCTTTTTATTTACATGCTGTACACCTTTCCTGGTTCCCTTTCTTTTATGTGAAGTTTTAAAATTTCCCTGGGAAACCTCAATTTTTCCTTTCAGAGCATAAACAGAACACAAGCAGCTGAGGTTTTCTTTTCCCAGGTTTAAAGCTTCCATAACTTTCTTTTTTTATAATTACAACTTTCCTCAGACCTTCTGCAACATTCACAAACTTTCTAAATACCCTTTACTGCTTTAGATTTAACCATAACATGCTTCCAATCCTTGTTTTTTTCCACATGGTGAAGGACTGTACTCAAACTCAGTATCTGGCAGCTAAAAGTTCCTAGATTTGCAGAGATATCCTGCAGCTTTTTGAAGTTCCTGCTTCTCCTCTCTTCTAACATACACTTTCTGATCTTTCCTGAGGAATTTTTCAGTTGCTTTATTTGGCCCATTCATTTACTTTTTGCAATTTCTTACAAATATTTGGCCAGTTTCTGTTACAATGGTGACTTTTAAGAGTCCCTGTCCTACAGCATTCTCTGGATTTAGACCAGAATACTTCCTCATTTGGTCCCTGAGCTTCTGTAGGAATCTGATGGAGCTGTATTTCGAATGCCTTGGAGACATTCTGTGCATGGGGAACGGACTCCTTGATTCCCCTGATGACGAGGCTCCTAAGGTCTCTCACCTGAGCCCTAGCCTCCGATCTGTTATCCCAATTAGGGTCTATACTGGGAAACTTTTGTTAGGCCGGGACAATTTCCTGACCGGGAGGATGTTCCCTTTCCCATATCCTCATAGCAGCCCGTCTTGATCACTCCCTTCTCTTCCTCACTGAAGATGTCTAGTATAGACATTAATTCCGTCCACATGTATATGCTGGGTCCAAGGGACTGATTTAATTGTTCCGCCAGTCCAAGGGGGTCCTTTACCAAGCGCTTCATATTGCGCTTGAAGTTTCTAACTTCAGTGCTTGTTGAAGGAGCATTTGACATATCCAATATGTCCTGGGCCCATGGAGACCTCCCTAAGGGGAAACCGGCTGCTCTGAGGGAATGGGGAAGTTCTTTAGGTCTTGCTTACATTGTTTCAATTCCTTTCTTAATTTAGATAAGTTGCCACCAGCACGTAGGTGTCATGGGGGAGGATACTGGTGGGGTATTTCCTAGGTGTTCCTGGCCTCTTCCATCTGTACTGTCCGTCCACGGTGTCTCTGCCCAGTTGGCCGCCGGCTGGCCAGGGCTATAAGGCAATGGGAGACAGGACAGAGGGTCCCAGGCCTTATCTTTTTCTTTTTTACAGGGAAGGGACCTGCGGATCTGCTGGTAGGTGGTGATCAGCAGAGAGCATATTCCCTCTCTTCCTTAAAGGCTGATGCCTGGCCCTGGCTGTTGTGACCCAGTAGACCAAGCATCAGCCCGCGAACCAAGTGTTGCTGGTTCAACTCCCAGTCAGGGCACACGACCAGGCCACACGCCAGGTCCCCAACTGGGGGCACGAGCGAGAGGCAACCACACAGCGATGCCCCTCTCCTCTCTCTCCAAAAACAAACAATCCAAAAAAGCTGAACACACATATAAGACCAGGGCTTAACAAACCCAACATTCATCAGACCCAAATTGGGGCTAGAAGACAGATTTCCCCTAAATGGGTTCCTTTGGCCAAAGGAAACAACAATAATTTGCCATTGTCTGGTTTTCCTTACTTTTGGTCCGGGGATCCTTTCCCCAGTGCTCTAACATTCTCCCTAATGGACTGTTGGGTGGAATGTTTGTGGGGCCTCTCTTGGCCCCACCCCTAGGCCTAGAATTTCTATTTCCCATCCTCACCTGATTCCTGTGGCTGAATCCGGTTGTGTTCTCAACCTAACGGACCCAGCGGAGGAGCACTCCACACTCGTTTACTTGCACACAGACCGAGATGCTTCTTCGTTCATCTCCGGCCGTTTCCTCACGGGACAACGGACCCAGCGGAGGAGCACTCCGGCTGTTTCCCTCACGGGAGAACAGACCCAGCGGAGGAGCACTCCGGCCATTTCCCTCACGGGAGAACGGACCCAGCGGAGGGGCACTCCGGCCGTTTCCCTCACGGGACAGCGGACCCAGCAGAGTGGCACTCCACACTCGTACCAGCCACACACACACAACTCGTACCAGCCACACGCACAATCAGCTTCCCGAGGATGCCCAACCACCAAGGCAGCACTTAAGTCCAATTTTCCTACCTTGGCCCGTGCACGAGGTTGCCTGGTTGCCACGGAGTTTGCTTTTGTTTCCCCCTGCATCGATCCACTGCTGTCCCAACAAGAAGTCTCGGGTCGTTTCCGGACACTGAGGCGGGTGGGCCCTGGGTCAAGCGGGCCACCCAAAAGCGGGTAGGATGCATCTCCCCGCCTTGGCTCAGAGCCCCTTCCCGCACACAGGCGGAGGATCCCAGACGAGCCCCCAAATTGTGAGAAACGCTCACAATAAAAACTGGGACACAGGACTTGAGCAGTAAAGTGAGGCCTTTATTCACGACTCTGCAGAGCCAGGCGCACCCTCACAGCCAGGAGGATGTGTGCGCCAAGTAGACAAAGGAAACTGGTTTTATAGTCTTAGCTTCCCCACCCTGAAATTGCCACCCTAAAGTGATTATCCTTTGCACCCTAAAATTGCCGCCCTAAAGTGATTATCCTCCTTGCCCTAAAGTGAGAGCGATTAGCTTCACTGCCCTAACGCAATTAGCTCCCCCTCCCCGCTCCTTCTTCCCCGTTTCCCCATTACTGGTTACTCTGGAGTTACAATCTAACACGGTTATCTAAATGCCCCTTCTGTGGTTTGTAGATATGCCAGTGCTGTCAGCTCCCTTCTCAGAGATCCTCTAAGTACATTTGCCCTTTGTTACTAATGACTTTTTACTGGTTTGGGATTCACTATGTCCTTGTTTCTAACATCTTATAATTATTATATTTCTGTAAGATCAGTACTGATGTCCCCTCTTTATTTCTTATTCTAGTAATCTGAGTTTTCTCTCTTTTTTCTTGTCAGTCTACTTAAAGGTTTGTCAATTTTTTAAAAAATTATTTATTTATTTGTTTGCTGGTTTATTTATTTATTTATTTTTAGAGGGAGGGGAAAGGAGATAGAGAGGGAGAGAAACATCACTGTGTGGTTGCCTCTCACGCCCCCAACTGGGGACCCGAGATGCAACCCAGTCATGTGCCCCGACTGGGAATCGAACCAGTGACACTTGGTTCTCAGGCCAACGCTCAATGCACCGAGCCACAGCAACCAGGGCAATTTTATTTTTCTTTTCAGATAAACCAACTTTTGGTTTATTTGATTAAGTAGAAAATACTACTTGCTCTTTTTTTCTTCTATAACCTTTATTATTTCCTTTCTGTTTGCTTTGGGTTCAGTTTGCTCTTCTCATTCCAAAGTGGAATGTAGTTTTTGATTTGAGAATTTTTTCTTTTTTAATATAGGCATTTATAACTATAAAGTTTCCTCTGAGCACTGCTTTAGCTACAGCCCATAAATTTTATATAGTGTGTTTAATTTTCATTCATCTCAACATACTTTTAAATTTTCCTTGTGATTTATTTTTTAACCCATTGGTTATTTAGTAGTGTGTTGCTTAATTTCACATATTTGTGAATTTCCTAAATTTTCTTATTATTTATTTGTAATTCCATTTTGGTGGAAAAACATTTTGTATAATCTCATTCCTTTTAAAATTAGTGAAACTTGTTTTATGGCATAACATACAAGGAGAAACCCAGAAACCCATAATGTATTTATAAAAAGTAGTGTATTTATTTTTACATGTTTAAACTTCAGTTACCTTCAAAGTACTCTCCATTTGATGCAATACACCCATCCAGACTTTTTTTGCCACTGCTCAAAACAATTTTTGAATTCATCAATTTTGATGCTTTTTAGTGCTCCTGCCATTTTTTGTTTCACCTCTTCCACATTGGCAGCACGTTTCCCTTTGAGGACTTTTTCATTGGCGGAAACAAAAAAAGGCACTCAGGACAAGGTCAGGTGAATAGGGAGTGTGGGGCACAAGGGTCATGCTGTTTTTGGTCAAAAACTGCTGAACACTCAGCGCAGTGTGGACAGGTGCTCTCGTAAGTCACCCATCATTAAATGGGCAAACATGTTGAAAGAGTCTTCAAAAAAAATTCACTGAAACCAAATACAGCCTCTCAGAACAATGCCAGCTTAGTACTCTGATACAATTGGGTTCCTAGAACACTCACCTAGTGGGGGAAGTCTGTATTAATGGGGCCTGCAATCCAGAAGACAATTCCTTTTTTAGGGGGTGGGGGTCCCTTCTCACTTGGTAATGTCTTATGATAGACTAAAATCCCAGGAGGGCTCTTGGCTATCCCTTGTTCTCTATATTAAATTTCTGTCTGCTCTGTCATTCTGCTTGTTATCAGAGCTTCAGGCTTCCCATAAATTGTTTTTATCAAGATTTCCATTTCTTCTATAATGTTCTTAGGCATGAGGTTTTCTCCTTTCTGTTCCAGATAAAGTCAACTCCTCAGGTAGAGATGTGAAGGTCTTTGTCCTTATGGTATCCCTTCCCCTGTGTCCCTGTACCTGGAGCTGGAGCTAGCAGTCCTCTTTTCCCAGAGTTACATCCCACTCTTTGAGTGGACACTCAGTGGGAGGAGTGGTGGCAGCCCCTGGACTCCCTGACTTACTCTTCCTGGCATGAAACTTCTACCCAGAGAGAAAACTGGGGTAGTAGCAATCAAGGCCCAGTATTATTTGCCCCGTGGGCCTGGAGTAGTTTCTACCAAATAAGTAGGGAGTCTGAGTGGAGGAAGGGAGACCAGGGCTCTGTGTGCCTGCCCAGAATAGACTCTGTACCTCCGAGCTGAAGGGAATGAGAAAAAACAGCAGCCTGTCCCTCCCGGGGTGAAACTACCCCAAGACTGGAAGCTGGAAGGACAAGGAGTCCCTACCTTTTTGGCTGCACATGCCAGAGGTAGAGCTTTTGTAATACTGAACTGGTGGAGTCGGGATAGTAGAACAGATCCTAGTTCAAATGTCACACACCCTTGCCTGTTCTGAAATTTAGCAGCTTTTCTGGAGTAAATGTTTCTCCATTTGCTGTATGCCTTTAGGACAATTTTCAGAGACTTAATTTTAAAAAAGTGTTCATCAGTTAAACTGCAGTTTTGCTAGGGAGAGGGTCCACTAATCTCCTTACTCTGTAATTCCAAATGTTCTACCCTGTTTTTAAACTTTTAGTATCAAGTTTTGGATCATCTTTCTATAAGAGACAAGAATGTTTTCCAGATCAAATATGATTTCCTTGAGGTATTATGTTAACAAAATAAATTATATTTTGTATATTGTACTAAACTTATCAGGAAGATTTTAACCAGTCTGGAAGGTGGCAGTGTATTTTCTTCTACAGAACAGGGTTTTTACTTTAAACTCATTTTCCACATAGCTTTTCAATTTGATGATCCAGACTGCTATTCCCATGCCCCACAAACATTACCTTTGGAATAGATAGCATTATAGACAGGTTCCCCCAGCATACTGCACTGCACTTGAAAACTTAAAAATGCTTTCCACTTTGTACTAACTCTTTTTCTTCATGCTCTGATGTGCAGGTAATATCATTATCTGCAAATTAAAAACTAGAAAATCAAAGCAGAGTATGTATGACATTGTGGCTGAACTAATTCATTCAGCTGACATGTATTAATTGCCCACTCTATGACAGACAACTTGCACACATTCCTTTTATTGTCTATTAGTGTGTTCTAACCTAGATTTATTATTACTATGGTTATTAATTTAAAATTGACTACGAACTTTTTGCAGAATAGCCATTCCTTTGAAGGGAAAATTTATTGTAGAAAACTGTAAGGTTTAGTCTTACAAACTGCATCTGGAAAGAAAGCCATAGCATCTGTGAAGCACAGCAATCAAATTAAGCTTTGGCAACAGAGGAAAGAAGGAACAACTGCCATATATGAAGATGAGGCAGTATGTGTTGGCAGTTTAGGGAAGAACTGACACTCAGGAGGCCTTGGGCATTTCTTTAATCTTCTTTGTACAGCTAACTATGAGTCCAGACAAAATAATTGTGTTCCCTCTGCTTCGGGTTTTTCCTAACTTTAATTGAAGGGTACAGTGGAACCTTGGTTCTCAGACTTAATTTGTTCCAGAAGGCTGTTTGAGAAGTGATTTGTTGGAAAACTGAATCACACCTGAAAGATGTGTGATCGTATAAGTATCTGCATGAAAGGGTTGAGTTGAAAACCAAATTGTTGTTTGACAATTGAGACTTTTTTTTCTTCTGTAAACAACTTGGTTGAGCACCAAATTGTTCGAGATGGGAGATGTTTGAGAACTAAGGTTTGACTCTAATGACTACTCCTACACATTGGGTTATGCAGGAAAAAATTAGTGTGAATTGATAAAGAATTTTACAAAATTTAAAGTGCTTTAGGAGTGATAGTACAGTGGTACCTGTCTATGGTGTTGCCCCTCTCTAAAACAGGGATAAATGTGACTCAGTCCTACATCCTGCCCAAAACTGTTGATGACAGGAAGTTCTGAAAAGACTTTGGTGAAACACTTTCACTTATTACCTGGCTTAAAGTGTGACGTTAGGGACAGTGTGATGAGGCAAGTATCCATGTTGCCTATATGCTGTCTGCATGCAACATGCTGTTTTTTGTTTTTGTTTTTTTAGGGTTTGTTAAGCCAAGTATCTGTCTTAACTATTACCTTCAGACTCATCCTTACAAATTTTTTTCTGATTATTTTCAGAAGGAAAACTGAAGTTAAGTCATTTGTGCTTTTTTTTTTTCTCACAGTAAGATAGCCAAATGATGTGAATGTCAATAGAAGAAGCAAAAACTGTAAATAGTTAACATGTGCAAATGATCCTAAATTTCAACTCATTACCTTTATTATGTGGTTAAAATATATAAGGTAAATAGTGGGTCCTAAACCTAAGGCTCCTGATCCTAGGGTGTTCTATTTTTTCTTTCTTAGCAGCCAATCAACATTAAAACATGAAGGGGAAAAAAAAAGACAGAAAATAATTATAAAGCATTCATTGATGAAAGATTCAAAACATGAATAAGGAATAACAAGTCCCCTTCATTGAGCTCAGGTACTATACTTCGTACTTTATGACATTGTCTATTCCTTTCTAACAACAACCCAATGAGGCAGGAGCCTTTAATCTCCATTTTGTGGGATGAGGAAACTGTGGGCTAGAGAAGGTAATAGATTCTCATCCAAGGTTACACAGCTTCTGGGAATATGATGGACATTTAATATAATGAAATTAAAAACATATTTTGGACTTCCAGCCAAGATGGAGGCATAGGTAGATATACTTTGCCTCCTTGTACAGCCATAAGAAGGATTACATCTACCTCAAAACAAAAAGCAACCAGAAGTTCCAGAAAATGAAACTGCATGTTAGTCCAACAAATGAAGAAATAAAGAAGAAATACTCATCCAGGCAGGCAGGAGAGGCAGAGCCGGGGCAGAGATGATGCGGTGTAGTGGCGGCAGCAGTGGTGGCAGGGCAGAGGCTGTGGCCACAGCATAAAGCACAGTCATACATTTTAAAAGTAGAGCGGGAAACCTGGGAAGTTATCCCAGCCCCAGACCAGACCGTGCAACTCACAGTTTCAGCATCGGGGAAAAGAAAGCCATATTGCTCCTAACTGAAAAACAGTGGGGGTGGGGATGGAGGAAGAAACTGCTAGTCTCTCAGCAGAGTCAACTTGTTTAGAGGACCCACCCAATCTGGGAACCATCACCAAACAACAGCTAGAGGGGCTCCAGTCGAATACAGGAAGTGGGAGAAGTGCCTGGAAAAGGGGCAAGTGCTGGGCAAGCAGCATTGTTCCCTCTCAGCCCCCTCCCCCGCATAAGTGCCACAACGTGGTGAAACGGGTCACCCTGTACTGAGCAGTACCTAAGGCTCCACCCATTACAATGTAATAGGTGCGACAGCTCTACCTAAGACACAGAGGCAAACAAACACAGGAGCCTGTCAAGATGAGGAGACAGAGAAGTATGGCCCAAAAGGGGGGGCAGACCAAGGTTCCAGTGAGAGAATTGAGCGATGAGGTGATAGCCAACCTAACGGAGGTAGAGTTCAAAACACTGGCGGTAAAGATGCTCACAAACTTGACAGACAAGATTAAGTATGACAAACACATAAAGGAAGAAATGAAGGCTGTGCTAAATGAAATGAAGGAAAATCCACACAAAACCAGTGGCGAAGGGAAGGAAACCAGGGTTCAAATCAACAAATTGGAACATAAAGAAGGAATAAACAGTCAACCAGTACAGAAGGAGGAAACAAGAATTGAAAAAATGAGGAGAGGCTTAGGAACCTATGGGACAACTTTAAACGTGCCAACATCTGAATCATAGGGTTGCCAGAAGTAGAGGAAGAGCAAGAAGTTGAAAACTTATTTGAAAAACTAATGAAGTAAAACTTCCCTAATTTGGTGAAGGAAGTAGACATACAAGTCCGGGAAGCACAGAGAGTCCCAAACAAGCTGGACCCAAAAGGACCACACCAAGTCACATCATAATTAAAATGCTAAAGATTAAAGATAAAGAGAGAATCTTAAAAGCAACAAGAGAAAAGCAGAGCATTACCTACAAAGGAGTTCCCATAAGACTATCAGCTGATTTCTCAAAAGAAACATGCAGGCAAGAAGGGGCTGGCAAGAAGTATTCAAAGTGATGAAAAGCAAGGGCCTACAACCAAGATTCCTCTACCCAGCAAAGCTATCATTTAAAATGGAAGGGCAGATAAAGTGCTTTCCAGACAAGGTAAAGCTAAAGGAGTTCATCATCACCAAGCCATTATTATATGAAATGTTAAAGGGACACATTCAAGAAAAAGAAGATTAAAACTATGAACACTAAAATGGCAACAAACTCACAGATATCAAGAAATGAATCTTAAAAAACCCAAACAAACTAAGCAAACAACTAGAACAGGAACAGAATCATAGATATAGAGATCATATGGAGGGTTATCAGCTGGGAGGGGGAAGGGAGAGGTTGGAGAAAAGGTGCAGGGATCAAGAAACATAACTGGTGGGTACAAAATAGACAGGGGGCCATTAAGAATAGCATAGGAAATGGAGGAGCCAAAGAACTTATATACATGACCCATGGACATGAACTAAGAGGAGGATTGCTGGAGGGAAGGGGGGGTACTGGACAGAGGGGGGACCAAGGGGAAAAAAATTGGATAATTGTAATAGCATATTCAATAAAATATACTTAAAATATTTTTTAAATTACACAAGTGCATATTCTTTGTAAAAAAATCAAATATGTATATGAAATTTTAAAAATCACCAGTAACTATATATCTTTGTATGTATTATATGATTATATACATATACACACATAGGGAGAGAGGGCGGGAGGGATATATAGAGAGAGATATGTATGATAAATAGTAAGTTGATGGCATTGGTTAACCCTGGAGAAGAAGGGTAAGAAGATACCAGGAAGTGATGGTCAAAAAAGTCTAGCATTATCTTGTGGAGCAAGTTATATAAATTTGGACTCATAATAATCCTTTAAAAATGAGGACAGATAAAGTTTTATCTTCTTTGACTTAACTTCTCTGTCTCTTCTCTGGTAATTTCCTCTTTATCACAAACTCTACCCAAGAGTGTTGAAAACTTCTCAAAGATAATGTCTATATGTTAGTTGACAAGGTCTGTCCAGAAAGTATCCAGTCATGTACTATGAAAAAAAGACATTTATTGAGGAAGATACAAGATACAAGAAACATTGTATATGGGACAATGGCACCTTAATCCCCTTCAAAGTAGGCATCTTGGGACCTCACACAGTTCTCCCAGTTGCCATCAGCTGCCCCGTCACATTTTCCTGATGCTCATCGACAATCTGAAATCTTTTCCCTTTCAAAGGTGATTTTAGTTTTGGGAAAAGCCAGGAGTTGCAGGACGCCAAACCTGTGCTGTAGTAGAGCTGGGTCACCTTGATGATTTGACGTTTCACCAAAAAACTCTGCGTGAGACATGGTGCATGAGCAGCACATTGTCATGGTGAAGCTGCCAGTCATCAGTTTCCCATAGCCGCAGTCTTCTGAATCATCCGAATAGTTTCCATGGAGGAATGTTCAAGCTTAATGCAAAATTTGATGTAGATTCATTGCTTTACTTGCTCAGTCATTTTGAATGCAATGGCCACACAGTACATGTGTTCACTCTACAGCATCTACTGCCCCCACTGACTAGTACAATGAAGTTTTCATTGTTCACTCATGCACATTCCAGTCCACTTTCCTTGGCTACCAGGTTACATCGATGTCATGCAACTGTTCTCATTATATTAACAATGGTTGGACATTTTCTGGACAGACCTCATAATTAAGATTATGAAGTCATTGATAATGAAGTCGTCGGCAGCCGTCCGTCTCGAGAGACGATGGTGTAGCTTCTTAAGAGTCTATCTGCACCGCCGAGAATGGCTGTGCAGTCCGACTCGGGAGTGACACGGTATCTGTCTCCTCCCGTGTTGAATCGACATCTTGCGATGACGCTGGAGTGTCCTCTCCAGTGAAGCTGAAGCTACAGAGCCTGGGCAGGGTGATATGGAGGGTCTGCTGTTGCCCATGCAGCAGATACCCCTCTCTTCGCAGCTGAAGGGTCCAAGGGAAAGACGGAGTCAATACAGCTTGAGTTCAGGTGCGCCGCAGGAGTTGCCGGTGTTGACTACAACGTCAAACCGCCTTAGGGACTCCGGCTCCGGATTTTCTGTCGGGGTTTACTCCCTTAGCCTTTCCCCTGAAGAGGTATGCCGCAAGGCAGAGGAGGTTTTTTTTTGGAGTCAGAGTTTTCCTTCTCTGATGTGCCCTGACTGGAAGATCGAACCAGCGACACTTAGCTCGCAGGCCGACGCTCAATCCACTGAGCCAAACCAGCCAGGGTTTTTGATAATGAAGTATATGGCAGTATACCATGGTGGTTAAGTGCACAGACCCTGGATCCAGACTGCCTGAGTTTGAATCCTGGCTTCTTCATTGTATGACCTCTCTGTGCCTCAGTTTCTTCATTTATAAATTTGGGATAATAGTGCCTATCTTACAGTGTTCTTGTGAGGCCTAAATGAGGTATTAGCTGTACAGTACTTAGCACAATACTTGTCACATAGGAAGAGCCATATATGGTTATTATTATTATCCTGACACACAGAAAAAACTGCAACAAATTTTTGTATCTCCAGCCAGACTTTCTCTGTATGTATGTATACACATACACATACATGAATATACATATACATTCATGTGGGTAAATATAGATGCATTTTAAATTAAAATTCAAGTATATTATTTCTATTTTTGTGACCTTCTTTGTACTAAACACTGTATATTATAAACCTCTTTCTATGCCATTAATGAAATGTTTAAAACAAAAATCAGATATATTTGGTCTTAATTAGTTGTGATAGCATGGACCCTTTTGACTAAATATATGAATAAACATGATCAGACAGAATCTTTTCGGCACTATACTGAGAGTCTGGAGAGTACTTACAGATTTTGATACAGCTTACTTAAATGGTTGAATGTGCATTGATATTTCCTACCTAACTATCATTATTTGTTTTATTTGGTAAGCAGTGTTATTTAACGCTTTTAAATATTTATCTGCGGAACTAATATACAACATAGAATGCTACTTTTGAAGTGTCCCTGGGGGAAAGACACTTGGAATGTAATTCTTTGTAAGAAGAAAATAATGTGTAAAAAGTACATTGGTTATTAGAAAAAAGTATTTCTTTCTCTACCTCTTTCTGCTTTTTCAGGAGATGTTTCACAAAGCAAAAGAATTCCTGTCCAAAAGCACAGGTAGTGAGATGGATGAGATGGACACGTCAGATACCCAGTGGGGCTGGTTTTACTTGGCAGAATGTGGAAAGTGGCACATGTTTCAGGTATTTCCTTCCCGTAAACATAGCAGAAGGGATTTAGATCCACTCAGTGTCATCTTGCTGATAGATAATAATGAGTATTGAACAACCCTGAAAGAAACCAAACCCGAAGGAAATCAGATAGCTTAACTAAAAGAAAAAATTAGAAATTCTTTTAGTCTTTTTCCTTCTCTTTTCCCCAGTTTTTCACAATACTTTATTTAGAAGAAACAGTCTGTATTTACTGTGTGTACAGACAGAAGGCTATTGTGATGGAGAGTTGTATGGTATCAGTACATCTAAGCAACTCCAAGTTTGATTTGGTGGACAAAGGTAAAGGGAAGAGAACAGCCCATATTAAACACCTTCTGTACACCAGGTATTATGTTAGGTGTTGTACAAATGTTTTCTCCTTTATTCTCATAACAACTTTGAAGCAGATGTTGACACTTGGTTTTATGGTCAAAGAAAAGGAAGCTCAGAAAATTTTATGTAATTTGTCCAAAGTCACACAGCTAGTTAATGATTAAGTTATTAGGTTAAAGCTTGTGGTCTTTTTTGTTTCTTTTTAAAACTTACAAAGCCACTTAAAGAAGATATATTATACTTTTTGAGCCTCTTAAGAAGGATGTGTAATTGTCATAATTTGTGACAATTGTTATAATTTCGAAAAAGGCATCATAACCAGTTATTGAAGTTTCTTTGCTGTAAATCATTGAACTAATTTTAACATGCTGGCTTAGCTATGATTCTCCCACTGTATAATGAACTAGAACAGGTGATCAGTTAAATTTTCCTTGCTGCACTGTCCTCTGTCTCTGTGACCACAGCACCACCTCTGTGGCCAAGCCATTAATGTGAACAGCTGGTAAATTAAACTTTTTCGTTTGTCTTAAAGCCGGATACTAACATCCAGTGTTCAGTTAGCAGTGACGATATCGAAAAAAGCTTCAAAACAAATCCCTGTGGCTCCATTTCTTTCACTACTTCCAAATTCAGCTACAAGATAGACTTTGCAGGTATGTTTTGTTTGTTTTTTCCTAATAGTTGTATGTTTTTCATATGTTATATGGTTAAACCTACAGTTCTGAAGATCAGGATTGGTTGATACATTTGTAAATAGTGAAGTAAGTCCTTTCTGAAATACATCAAAATACCTCTATAAAAATTCAAGATTTAAAGTCTTCTTGAGCAACATTGTCTTTTATAAAGGAGTAGTTATATGCTTCTAAATACTAATGTATTTGGAGATGGTCGTATATTCATGTAATGCTTCTCTTCTAATGAACACAAATCCTTCAAGCTATTGTTTTAATTCATCATCCCATCAGTCTTTTGAAATAGATAGGAATTTTTTTATTTTAAGGATCAATCTGAGAGGTTAAGTGATAAAGTTGGTGATAGTTTTAAGACCAAAGTTCAGATGAGTGACCCACCTTTTGGTGCCTTTGCCAGAAAACTATTTCTTTAATGGCCATAGCCTTCTGCCATTTTCTGATTTCATTGGATCTTTCACACATTGGCCAGCTAATCTGGAAATCAGCTGCACTTTGGATTTCATCTATGATAGATGGGCATGGTTTGGGGTATCCCATGAAAACCTGTTGGATTCAACCTCCTCACTTCGAAGCTGCTGTAGTCCCAGCTGTTTGCTGCTGAGAGGCAAATACAACGTGGTTGGGAAGCTTTCTTAATAAAATTACATTTTGGTTGCTACACAGCTCAGTCCTCTTACCTGTTCTTCCTAGTGTCTGTGAGTAGTGTCTTTATGACAGTGAGTAGTGTGTTGTTATAGGGAAGGGTGGTGAAACCTTAGGAAATTTCCTTGGATAAGCCAGGGCCCAGAAGTGGTGAAGGGGGTTTGTCCAGTGAGAGGTTGATGCAACCAAATCTCTAATGATTATTATCCCCCCAAAGTTTTGTTATTTTTAAATCAAGAGTTAAAACCGTTAGATTCTTACTCCTGACTAACCATAACTTTGTTTTATGGCATTAGGCAAACAAACATCCTACCTCTAAGGGAACCCTGACATTTGTCTTTCTCCTACAGTCCAGACAGAAAGTGTCTGATAGGTATTTTCATCTTCTGTACAACAGCCAGTTTTGAAGCAATACTGAGGCATATTGAAATGCCCAAGCATCACTCATGTAGAGGGTAAAGTTTACCGAAGCATTTGGTAGATAATTCAGCAAGCTACATGTTTCTGAACAAATATTTTCTAATAAACTATACTTCTGGGAAGCTTTCTCTCAGACAGTGCAGTTCATTAAAACTTTTTAAATCAAGTAGGAATCACATGTAATAACTCAAGTTTCCTAGTCCTCTATATGATGATTGTTTCAAAAGTGTAACTATTAGCATCTCATATATACTATTTGCAAAATTAGCCCCAACCATTCTGCCACAAGCCAACTCAGGTTCTCTCTACAAAAATGGTGAAAAGCAAACTCAAAATGTGATGACATAAAAGACAGCACAAGTTCTGTTACATGTGCTGAGATTTTGCTTTTCACTGCACAGTGGTAATGCCAGTGTGTACAGAATCCAGGAGAACACAGAAAGGGCAGAACATACTTTACAGCATTTGCCTGGGTGGGTGACTCCCTTTATTTTGGAATGGTAGAATGCCAATTAATAAGATACAGTGACTAGAATCTCACACTAAGACTTAGTATTAAATTTGTGGGAATGAAGAAATAGTTCTAGTAAATACTGCCACTACTGAGGCATACATGAAAGAAGAAAATGATACCTTTAGTTAATTAGTCCTTTATCACTAGACTCTCTCATGTAAGTATGTATTGAGTAGCTAGGTTTTCTATGTTTTGGTTCAGGTATACAATTTAAAGAGATGGCAAGAAATGTACATATTTTTGAAATTCTGTGAATTGTGCCAGTTTTAGAATGGTAATGTATTTTTAAAATCATTTCCAAAATTTTTGGAGAAATGAATGTATATTTTCCACTTAAGCCTACTGTAATATTCAGTACTATAATTCCTTTCTCCTTCTAGTACTCTTAATTTTCCTAAGTGTAGAACTCGTCTAGTTGAATGACAGAAAGGAATAGAATAGATCCTACATACTGAGCAGCATGTGAGATTAGCATTCTTTGTGTGAGCATAGATGAAGCAGTGACGCTGTCCTCCCTGAATAATACTCTTATGACATTCTAGATACATAGGTAGTAAAGTGTCTTTAATACCCTGTTTGTCAGCCACTCCCAAAGCTCTGTGATTCTGCATCATCATGTAGGGTGGCTATAAATCATTGTGACAATTTGTAGCACAATATGTTTCTATGACTTATTTAACATCTTTGTCTTTTTATGCAGAAATGAAGCAAATAAATCTCACCACTGGAAAACAGCGATTAATAAAAAGAGCCCCCTTTTCTATCAGTGCTTTCAGGTACTGTAAAGAGCATAGGGGTAGAAAGAGTGGGCTTTTTCTTTCTCTTTCTTAATATTTGACAGAGGAACAAATAGACTGAAAATATTTTGGTAGATTATTTAATCATCTTAATATTGATTCTTTCAATACTGAATTTCACCGTAGTTGATGAAATAGCAATATTATTATTTTCTGCCCACCTTGGCTTTCCTTTGTTTATATTTTTCAGTTCTTTAGAACAGTTTTCATGGTAGTTAAAAACGCCTTATAGTCTCTGCTTTGCATCCTTAAAACAGCCTTCTGAGGTAATTTTGCACTAACTTGGAAATACTCTCACGGAACCATCCAGTTATTTGGGCCACGAATCCTAAGTAATTACCCCTCTTCTCCACCTCTCCTGATCCCCACTGGGCAACTCCTGTAAGTCAGTTCAAGTCTGTAGTCACTGAAGGAGACGCGCAGGAGCCGGGCGTAGGATGGGACAACAGCACTGCCACTGGTTCCCTGTTACAAGTTGTCTTGTTTCTGTTGCTGGATTTATATGGCCTGAAAAGAGGTTTAAACGCCGGGAGAGAATAGCTATTTTGTATTACTGTGAATGGTATTAATGGGAAAAATCTTACTATGTGTATCCTATTTTCTGGAATGATTCCTCCAGCAGGTTTTTAAAATTCTTGCTGTTTAAAGAATTTAAAATGAAACAAACAAAAAAGTGCTAGCATGTGAATTTTAAGAGATACCCATTTGCTCCTTCCAAGGAGATATTTTGAAAGAATTAGTTTAGGAATGAAAATGTTTAAGTTTCTATCAGTTTGTTTCATGAGACTTGGCTTATTTTTAGCATGATGACTTAGAAGTTATTTAAGTACTTATGTAATGAATGCTTTAGTACTTCTATGGAAGGTAGAGAATATTATTTCCTTACCAACTATATCATATCCTCATTATCAAGTACAAGGAATATAGTAAAGGAATAACTTATCTTCATCTTCAAAGAGCGTGTAATCTGGGAGAAAAATGAGACATAAGAGTGGAAAGTGTTACTGTGAAGGCATGTTATTATATATGGGCATATTTTGGTGGGGAGAAGAAGCATAGTCTTTGTTCTCTCACAGACTGTACAAACCACAGAACAAAGATGGAAGAGTGAGAGAATGAACCAGGTTGGAGGATAATAAGCTAGACAGCGAAAGAGGAAGAGCAGTGAGGTGGGACACAGAAGAGTGATGAAGATGAGTGTGTGCTGATATAGAAATCTTTATGAGTATATACATCTATTGTATTTATTACAGGGATATATTATTTATTGCAAGAATTAATTACATATAAGGGGAATAGTACATATTTTCCATTGGCAATAACAGTTCACTAAGGCTATGGGCTACAGAAATTTAAAACACGAAAAAACTTTTCCATAGCTAAAAAATACTTTAGGCAAAATTAAAAACTGGATACATTATTGTTATTCATTATCACAGTCAAAGGGTTTGTATCTACAATATATGAAGTACTTCTATGAATCTCTAAGGAGAAAAATGAGCAAAGAATTTCAACAGTTCATACAGGCCCCACTCAAGAGAAATACAAGTTATATCAGACTATTTTTTACTATCAGATTGACAAATATTCAAAAGTTTGATAACATACCTTTTTTAGTGAGGTTGGAAAATAGGCATCTATATGGGAATGTCAATGAGTACAAACTTCAAGTAAGGAATTTGGTTGGTATCTGTTAAAATCGTGAATAAATATATGCTTTGATCGAAATATTTCATTTTGAAGATGTCATCCTACAGATTGACTAGTGGACACGTACAATGACAAGTGGACAAACTAGTTTTTTTTACAGCATTTTTAACAGTAGCAAAAAGTTGAAAAACCTGAATATCTTCAATAGGGGACTTGTTAAATAAATTATGGTGTCTCCATACCATGGAATTCTGTGCATCTGTGGAATAGAATGCCCACATTCATTCAATCAGTGTTCATGGAGTGTCTACCATGTGCCAGGTCCTCTGGTAGGGACTGGGAATGAGGGTATGCTTCATCTACTGATGTGGAAAGATCTTTAAGAACGCAAGAAGTGAAAAATAAAAATCTTCAAAACCCATATGTTTTAGGCTACCATTTGTGTGTGGAGAAAAATTGGCTTGTGTTAACCTAAAGAAGTTCTGGAAGAATACCCAAGGAGCTGAAAACAATGATTATTGGAGTTGAGGCAGGAGGAGAGAGTTGGAGACCAAGGACTGAAGTGTCAGGGAAACTATTAACTGTTTACTTTTTAAAATACTTACTAATTCTGAAATCATATGATTGTGTGATCTTTTCAAAGTTGAAATGAGTTCTTAAAAATTAAGCTAAAGATAAGCTTGAGCTGTATGATTTCTTCCAGTAACCTGTAGTCACCAGAGAGGGTTAATATGCCAGTGTCAGCCTTTTGCCTCTGAGCTCCCCAAGGTCACTATGTTTTTCTGTGTTCACATCCAGTGGCTTAAACATGCTAGATGGTTTTTAAAAAGTTTTACTGACTATTGTGATTAATTTAATGTGAACTTTCTAAGGGAATAGTGGGCAATAAACAGAAAAGTTTAGGTTTGAGTTAGATCTTGAAGGACATTGAATGTATGACTTAGATGTTTTGATTTTATTTAATAGGTGGAGTAATTCTCTTTAAGAGTTGTTGTTGTTGTTTTTAAATCAAGTATTGTATTGTCTTCTTGAAAATTTCTTTTCTTTACCTAAAATCTTCCTTATATTTTAATGAAATTCTGGAAAATTCAGAAAAACAAAACCGAATTAAACAACTGTTTTTGAAATTTTAATGTTATGTAGGGTTGGATGTTTTCCATCAAAGTTCTCAATTCAGCACCTAAAAGGTAGAGAGCCAATAAATATTTTGAAATAAAGAAACCAAGGGTTACACTTAATTGCATTTGTTGCGCTATCCCAAACATGAATATTTAGCGTTGAAGAAAAGTCTCAGTCCCTTAGAGATTCTAATATTTTGTTTCATCTTTTGCTGTTTAAAGTTATATCTGTGAAAATGAGGCCATCCCCATGCCACTGCACTGGGAGAACGTGAATACTGATGTACCCTATCAGGTAAGAGCAGAACTGACTGACTATACTGCCTTAGAGACGGAAAAGGACTCCAATAAAACTATCAAACTTCATTTTCCAGCTTATTCCTTTGCACAGTCAAACACGTGAATATGATGAAGTTGCTAGTCTCTTTGGGAAAACAATGGATCGCAACAGAATTAAAAGAATTCAGAGAGTTCAAAACCTAGACTTGTGGGAGTTCTTTTGCAGGTGAGACAGTTTCTAATCTGAACCCTCTCCTTGACCTCTAAGACTTTCGTAGTCTTAGAGATGATAATGAAGCACAAATGTTTAATTGAATTAATTTTCACCTCTGCTGTGTTTTTTTCTTGCAATATTTTGACCTCGTTTCTCAGCTCTCTTCTTCAGCGTTCTCAGGAAGGACCAGGGAGCTGCTCTGTAAGTAACTAAATGCAAGGCATTGCTTCCAGCACTGTGACCCACAGTCCCCTCGGCACACTCCTCTCAAGGTCTGGGGCTGTGCATCTTGGCCGAATCAGCATTGCAAAGGGAGCTGTTCAGTTCTGTTGATATGATTTGTTGGCTCAGACTTTTATGTGCAATTGCAACTCTCCGAAACATTGTTGAATTTATTTTTAAACAATTATAGCATCTGGCCTGCAGTCATTTGCCTATTTAAGTTTTGATGGGCAATTGTAAAAGATATACCTTCAAATTTCCTGTTTAGCCCAAAGTTTATGTTGTAGATTTAAAATCTCAATTTATTTTTCAATTTAGGTTGCAAATGACCCATTGGACTGCTCAGTGATCACTTAACCTAAAAATAAAGCCCATTACAAAAACCTAAAGGTATTAGCCAAATTAATCTGTATTTTTAGTAAGCAGTACCTAAAATATATGGTTTTTTGAAATATTTTTATTAAATTTGTGTATGAGATTTAGTTTCTAATATTTGTAATATAAGCAGACCTTTAATACTTACTTACTCAGGAAAAATTTAAATAATAAAGTTTGATAAAAGAACCCCCTAGGCAGCCATCATACTGATTTAACATTTATCAAGATATACCACATATAATCTATGTCTTTTTTTGTTATTGTTGCTGTTGCTGAAATATTTTAAACCAGATCCCATACCTTAACTCCTATCATTCTTGAAAATCAGGCTGATTTTTGTTTGTTAATGATACATGGAATTCTTTCATGCTTCTGGTGAGTTAGTTAATATGGCTTGAGAAAATTTCAGGTTTTATTCTCATAAGGGTTTATATTATAAAATAAAGGGTTTTCAGCTAATATTCTTTATAGTCCTGAGTCTTTGGACCAAGCCAACTTTTATTTCTGACATTACTGAGTTTAGAAGGTTTTATTCAGTTCTTGATAGGTAATTATTTCTTAGAGGAAAATGGAAGACTCTCCCTTTTGTTTTATTCTCTCAGTGAATAAATAAGTTTTTTCTCAAACGGTCTGATGAAATTTTATTTCATTATATTTAATCAGGCTTCTGAAATGGAGTTTATATTAGTCTCCCTCATAATTTGAGTCCTCAGTTAAATCCTAGTGATGAAATATACAGTGAGTCCCCAAATATTTTATATGAAGATTTTATTGAAAACAGTTTTGCTGTCGATGCCCTTCATGATTTTATGTAAAGCCAGTATCTAGAATCTGTGATGGCAAGTGAACCTGCCACCTGCTGTGACAGTAGAAAATACTAAATGTCATTATGAGGACAGCCTGTCATTTTTTCATCTCCCTGAACTAAGATAACTGAGTCAATCTCATTGTCATGTAATCTGTGACTCACTATACAGGCAGTAAGGCCCACGTGAGTCCATCAGTTTGCATGTTGTCTAGGCCTCTCTTCCTCCCTTCTACGAAAAATATGTCTTAGCCCCTACTTTGTGACAGGCTTTATTCTAGACACCTGGGATATAAGAGTGTACAGGACCATAGCTTAGACAAGGAGCCAGGCCATTGAACCACAAAATGTGGAGGAGAGCTGTCATGAGCATCTGTTCATGATACAGTCTTTCCTCTAAGTCAACTGGTCAACCGCTGGGTTAGCTGCCTGCTGAGCAGCCCGGCACCAAGGAATAGACAAGAGTCACACACAGTAACTATGCTATTCACTCAACTTTTATTGAATACAGGTTCACTCAAAGTAGAATATCAACATGCATTAATATCCTACTGACACTCTAATGATCTAAGAGAATTATAACACACAAACAGCAATCAATCAGGGATAATGAACCCAAGTTCCAGAATCTCGGTGTGCAGGTCTGGGAGACAGCACAGTGAGCAAGGGAGCTGTCAGCATTTTACAAGGAAGGATCTCCGGAGCCAGGTGGGCAGCAAGGCAGATGAAGTGCTCAGTCCAGCAGAGCAAGAGCCTCCATCAGCTGATGACAAAGGAGATCAGTGTGGTATGGAGCAGCACTCTGGTTTGTGGAGCTCAGCTGTCTCAGTAGTGGTCTGGAGCCTGCCTCAGTTATACCCTTGAGAGTGGTGCACTTCACCATTCCGGGTCCCTTGATAAGTGTCTTGGCACCCCTGATGGCAAGTGGGGAATTTCTCCAGGAGCCTCTCTATGAACCAAAGTGTCATGGCTGACTGAAAGCCGTCTTGGCTGACATGAGTGACTCCATTTTGTTTTATATACTTTATGCTGTCTTGGTTGGACCAATGCCATTTTATTGGTCCTGCTCTCAACAGGAGCATGGGGCACAATGGAACACGAAGTGAGACTATCTACTTGCTCTTGCTTACAAAAGTAGGATATGTGTTGTTGGGTGGGGAGTATCCAGAAGCACTTTCTGAAGCAGGGGTCATTTAAGCTAGACATAGTTAGGAGAAGTAAAGGGCATCCCAGGCTTCAGGAGCAACATGGGCCAAAGTTAATTATAAGAGGGAACAGAGAATATTGAGAGATTTCAAATAGAACAGAAAGTAGCATGAATGGTTGGAGAGAGCAGAGAAAGCTACTCAAGAGGTAGGGCATGCAGGAGTTTGTAGTAGAACCACTGGGGTCTGATTTTCTTCAGTAGCCTTTCCTGAGTTGGACTGATCCACAGTTGGGGTAGGGAGTTAGCTGGGGCCAGGCCATGCAGGGCCTTACAAGCCAAACTAGGGATTTGGATTTTTCCTGGGACAGTGGAAATGCCATCGTAGGACTTTAAACAGGAGATTGATGGCTCTGATTTGCATTTTAGAAAACTAATTCATCAGGTTATACTGTGGAGAAGGGCTTTAAAATAGTTGTTCTTAGTCAGTAGTGACTTTTCACACCAGGGTATATTGGGCATTGACCGGACACATTTTGATTGTCATGCACTGGGATGGGGCATTTCTCCTGACATCTACTCCATAAAGGCCAAGGATGCTAAACATTCTACAGTTCATAAGATAGCCTCCTATGATGAAGAAATATTTAGTTCAAAATGTCGGTAGTGCTGAGGCTTAGAAACTCTGGTTTAAATGGATCACAGTTAAAATCAGGAACACCATTTTAGGAAATTGTTTCAGTAATTAAACTGAGACACATTGGGTGGCTTGAACCAAAGTGGACCAAAGGAGCAAAGGTGATAATTTTGAGATATTAATGATGTAGAATGATAATGCTTCGTGCTTAATTTAATGTGTGCACTGGGGTGGGTAAGAGAGACAGGAAAGGTAGCATCAAAGTTTCTAACTTGTCTTAACTAAGGAAAAATGGGGTGGGGGGCAGGTTTTGGCCAGGAGAGGATGGGGAGCGAGTAGTAGTTGATGTATGGGTTGGAAGCTTAACAGAGTGGTGTAGACTAGAGATGAAGGTTTGAGGTTGTTCAAAAGTGTAGGTAAAAGAAGCCGTAGGAATTAATAGGATAACCAGGGACGTTACGTAGATAAATAAAAGAAGAGGGTCAAGGACCGAACTCTGGAAGGGATAGCCAGAGGAACAGGAAACCAAGGAAGAAACTGACTGAGAGGCAACAACCGGAAAAGGTGGGAAAAAACAAGGGAATGTGGTCACAGAAGCCAAAGGAAGAACGTGGTTTACATAGGTAGGTGTCGTCCTCAGTCACCTACGGAAGAGTTGCCAAGTAAGATAAATATTGAAAATATCCTTTGGATTCTGCAACAAAAAGGTTATTGGTATTCTTGATGAAAACAATGTTGGTAAATACTATACAGAGTGGGGCAAAAGTAGGCTTACAGTTGTGAGTACACAGAATAGTTTATTCTTGTTACTATTTTTTAATTATTGTATTATTTTCCATATAAACAACTGTGAACCTACTTTTGCCCCACCCTGTATTATAGTCACAGCAAATGTTGACAACTCTTTCAAGAAGCTTGGCAGTGAAGAGAATGAGAGCTCTGAGAATATGGGTAATGTGGAGTTGGGAAGAGCTTTTTTGTTTTCTTTTATGTTTTTTGAATTAAAAGATGGGAGAGACTTGAGCATGTTTAAGGTATAATAGGAAAGAACCTATGGAGAAGGAGAGTTTAAAAGACAAGAGAGGGGGAGGGTAATTGATGCATTAAGGTTCCTAAAGAGGTGACTTCCGGCCAAGATGGAGGCTTAGACGGACATGCTTGGTCTCCCTCTACAACTAGAGAGGAATACAACTACTTCAAAACAAAAGATAACTAGAAATTCCAGAAAATAAAACTACACAGAAGCCCAACGTACAAAGTTATAAACCAGCGGCGCTCTTCGGGCAGGTAAGAGCGAAAGTAGGCAGTGCTGTTTGCGGTGGCACCAGGGACAGCGGCAAGGAGAGCAATCCCGGCTGCAGTTGAACCCCAGCAGCTCGCGACCCCAATGCTGGGAAAAGCAGCCACCACATCGCCTCGAACGGTGAGGCCCAGAGGGCGGGAGGACGGATCCTGGTCTCCTAGCGGAATAACTGCAGGAATCCATCTTGGACCCCCACCCCCACACAAAGCGCCACAGCACTGTGAAATAGGTTGCGGATCGCCACCGGCCGCTGGGCAGTGACGACAAAGGGCCACAGCGCAGCTAAAAAGATTGCGGATCGCCACCGGTCGCTGGGTTGTGACGAGTAAACAGGCACTGCTCCCTATATCCGGCCCAAGAAAGCAAAACACATCTGTCAAAATGAGGCAGACAACTATAGAAATCCCAGTGGCGCAGCTCACCAGGCAACAGATGAAGAATCTGACAGATGAACAAATAAGAAACCTGTCAGAACCTCAGTTCAGGGCCATTGTTATCAGGTGGCTTACAGAATTAACAAAAGATCTGGAAAAAGATGAGAAAGAATTGAAAAACACTCATACTGAAAGGAACAAAACCACATACGAGACAGATGGTGAGGAAATAAAATCCAGAGTTCAAATCAACAAACCAGAACACAGAGAAGGAACAAACAGTCAACCAGTGTGGAGAGAGGAAACAGGAAGCAAGGAAAATGAGGAGAGGATCAGAAACCTCTGGGACAGCTATAAGAGACCGAACATAAGAATAATTGGTTTGCCAGAGGGCGAAGAAGATGAACTAGAAATTGAAAAATTAAGTGAAAATATAATAAAGCAGAACTTCCCAAACTTGGGGAAGGAAATAGACTTATAGGTCCAGGAAGCACGGAGAGTTCCAGAAAAACTGGACCCAGGGAGAACCACTCCAAGACACATTATAATCAAAATGTCAAGAGTTAAAGATAAAGAGAGAATCTTAAAAGCAGCAAGAGAGAAGAAAAGAATCATGTACAAAGGGGTCCCAATTAGACTATCAGCTGACTTCTCGAGGGACACCCTGCAGGCAAGAAGGGACTGGCAAGAAATATTCAAAGTAATGAAAATCCAAGACCTACAACCACAAATACTCTATCCAGCGAAATTGTCATTCAGAATAGAAGGGCATAGAAAGTGCTTCCAGGACAAAATAAAACTGAAAGAGTTCATTAGATCCAAACCACTATTATATGAGATGTTAAAGGGACTGGTTTAGAAAAAGGAGGGTCAAAACTATGAACACTAAAACGAAAACTGCAACACAAGAACCAACAACAGAAGCTAGGGAACTGAAACAAAGGCAAACTAAGTAGGCAATGAGAGTAGAAAAAGAATTATAGGTATGGGGAACATATTGGGGGGAGGTCAGCAGGGAGGGGGAAGGGGGAAAGGAAGGGAGATGGTACAGGAATTAAGAAGCATAGTAGGAGGGAGTGGAGTAGACAGGAAGAGGCTGAGAAGAACTATATGCACAACCAATGGGACATGGACTAAAAGGGGGGGACAACTGGAGGGAGGGGGTCACCGGGTGGAGGGGAGCAGAGGGAAGGGAAATTGGGACAATTGTAACAGTATAATCCATAAAACACATTAAAAAAAAAAAAAAGGTTCTTAAAGAGGTGTGAAGGAACAGAATGCAGAGAGCTCATGTCAGGAGAGAGACAAGGGTAGCCCAGTTACGTTGTAAATAAGCAGAGGTTGGATATGAGGACAGGAGTTAGGTTGGAGCTCCATCCTGATACTTGTAGTTTCCTTCCTGAAATAAGAAATGAAGGCCACCTGCAGAGAGTGAGGTGTTGAGTAGGTGTGGATATGAGGGAGAGATAGAGGAAAAGTAGAGATTTGAAATGGTCACTGTGCAAAATGGCTGAGGAAGTGCTAATTTGGGAACTATAGCATTTCCATCAGTGCTGAGGGCTGAACTAAAGTTGGCATGTGTGAATTTGCAGTGGATACCATGGGGATGTTGTTTGACTTAGTTCAGCCATTCAAATTTAAGAGCAGAGAGAGGAGGTGATTGAGTTGATCCAGGGTTGGAAAGGAGAAGGCAGCAAGGAGAAAAGGAGCAGTGAAATCTGCTGTCTCATTAAAAATGTGAAATAATTTGGATTCAGATCAGAGATTCTTGGTCCTGGCTGCATATCAGAATCCCCTGTGGAGCTCTGTAACAAGTAGAGCTCTCAGTCACCCACTCCTGACCCATCGAATCAGAATCTCAGCATTCTGACATTATCTTTACAAAGTTCTGCAATGAATCTGATGTTCAGCTAGGGTGGAGAACCACTGGTCTAACCCTAGGAAAACTTATTTCAATCCTGAGCATGACGGTATTTCTGCTGCAGCTCAGAGTACATGGCATATCCAATTTAGCCCTTTTGGTATTCTAGTCCCTGAGATGGTGGGTGATTGTAAGAGAACTTTGAAAGCTGGGTGCTACCATATTTTCAGTAACCTCAGAAACGAACGTAAGGTTGGGCAAAGGTGGGCAGGATTGTGAAGAACTTAGTATAGTCTGAATCCTATGACTTTTTCCAAAAGTTTAACTGAAGTCCAGGAGGCCCTAGAACTCCACATGAGCCTTTCTGGAACACCAAGGTCATGGTGTGAGAACCTCCACATTTCACAGGTGTCTTAGCAGTGGGCACTAGAATAAATCGTGCTACAGGGATACAAAGGTTGGACCACCTCATCCCACTCGGCCTTCAACTGGTATCATGACACTATATTCAGTCCAGTGACCAAGCAGGTTTTTAATGGCCCCACACCTGGCTCTTTAACTAACCAACACTTCATTTATAATATCTAAGAGACTTGAGTAAATTTTCAACCCAAAATTCTAACCTGTGCCTGAAAAGTAGTGAGTTGAACATCCTAATTTTAGAGTGGATTCTAGTCATTATGGACCATGAAGTTTGACATTAGAAGGATGTATATTAAACAATGTTTACTTAGGAAAAAAAGCAGAGTAGATGAGTGAGCCCTTTGGGGTAACTTGATTTCCACAAAATAGTTGAAAAGGCTCTTATGATGAAGACAGGATAGAGAAATATGTGTGAGGTGAATAAGTATAAAGAAAAAAATTAATACCCAGTTAAAGGTCATATGCAAACAGTAACTTGAATGGCATGCATGCTTTCTGCTTGAGCCCTTCAACATTTTTATCAGGAATTTGGATGAAAATGTGGAAGACTTGCGTATCACACAGGTGAAAGATTCAAAACTAGAATGGCTTATGTGTTGTGTGAATGAATCAGAAGTCAGAAAAACCTTGGAAGATTGAAACAGTGAGTCAAAACAATATGATTATCTTTTTAAAAATATGCATTGTTTTAAAAAGTACATCAGGCTTTTAAAAAGAGTGTTGGCATAATTTGTTTTCTTTTCAAAAAGGTTTTATTTATTTTTAGAGAGAGGTTAAGGAAGGGAGAAAGAGAGGGAAAGAAACGTCCATGTGAGAGAGCATTGGTCGGTTGCCTCCTGTACACACCCCAAACAAGGACCAAACCGACAACCCAGGTATGTGCCCTGACCGGGAATCGAGTTGGAGCCCCTTTTCACTGCGGGTCCATGCCTGACCAGCTGAGCCAACACTGGTCAGGGCTAGCATCACCTGTTCTTAGTGAAAACATGCTGGCTTCTCCTGAAGTAAATATTTGTTTAATGCACATCCTTCTAATGTCATGCTTTGTGGTTTGAAGAGACTATCACCAATAGATCAAAGCATATACATATAAATTTTGATACATATTGCCAAATGGCTTTCTATTTCTTTCATCATTTAAATGCAAGTATCCACCCCCCCCATAGTCACTAAGCTACATGGTTTTTTAAAAATAAGTTCTGTACTTTTTAAATTGCTGTACTAAGGTAAAGCTTAATTGAAATAAGTATACTGCATTAGGTTTGTAAATCATTTGTGCAAATATACCAAGCTGAGAGAAGTCTAATGTGAGAAAGTTCTGGGTGTTTTAATTGACTCAAACTTCTGTAAGTCAGCAGTGTGGTGCCCCTGCTGCGAAATGAATCCAGTGGTGAGCGGCAGTCAGTGCTGCCTGATAATATCTGGACTCTGTTTCTATTTCCTACCAATGTTGATAAACCAGAAGGTATCCAGCAGACTCTTGTCAACTGAGGGCTATCCAGCACAGATAGAGAAGGTCCTGGAAGCTCTGCTGTGTAAGGAACAGTTGATGGAGTGGTGTATATTTGACCTTGGGAAGAAAGCCTCAGTCCGTATTCATGGTTATTTTTGGATATTTGCAGAGTAGTTTTGTATAAGAATATTTGAGTTGTTCTGTGTTTGAAAGAGAAGAGCTAAGACCAATCAATGGAAGTAATAGGAAGGCAGATTTTGATTCGGTATGAGGGTGGATGTACTTTGCAACAATTAGAGCTGACCACAAGTAGATCGCCCTGTCATGCAGAGCAGTGAGCACTCGATACTGGAATGAACTAAAGCAGGCGTTAAGTATCGATCTAGTCGTCGTCGTCGGCAGCCGTCCATCTCAAGAGACGATGGTGTAGCTTCTTAAGAGTCTATCTGCACCGCCGAGAATGGCTGTGCAGTCCGACTCGGGAGTGACACGGTATCTGTCTCCTCCCGTGTTGAATCGACATCTTGCGATGACGCTGGAGTGTCCTCTCCAGCGAAGCTGAAGCTACAGAGCCTGGGCAGGGTGATATGGAGGGTCTGCTGTTGCCCATGCAGCAGACCCCCCCTCTCTTCGCAGCTGAAGGGTCCAAGGGAAAGACGGAGTCAATACAGCTTGGCTTCAGGTGCGCCGCAGGAGTTGCCGGTGTTGACTACAATGTCAAACCGCCTTAGGGACTCCGGCTCCGGATTTTCTGTCGGGGTTTACTCCCTTAGCCTTTCCCCTGAAGAGGTATGCCGCAAGGCAGCGGAGGTTTTTTGGAGTCAGAGTTTTCCTTCTCTGATGTGCCCTGACTGGAAGATCGAACCAGCGACACTTAGCTCGCAGGCCGACGCTCAATCCACTGAGCCAAACCAGCCAGGGCTCAATCGATCTAGTAGAGATATAATAAATAGAGGAAAGGGATTATTGTAATTTTCAAAACATTGATTTTATGAAATATTTTTAAAGTGAAAATGCAGCAAATAGTCTACAGACACCTGTGTACCTACCAATCAAATTTAACATTTTAATATTTGTCACATTTCCTTTTACTCTGAGTCTTTCTGTTTTTTTTTAAGATACAAAGCCTCATAGATACAGGTGAAATGTGTACCCCATCCCCATCCCGTTTTCCTCCCTCCCTCCTGAGTATGGTGCGATGCTTTCTTGTCCATGTTTTTATATTTTTTACTACCTATACATGTGTGCTTACACGTTATGCAGTATTATTTTGAGTTACATGTCTCTTCTTACAACACTTTTTACATTCAGCATTATTTTTCATAAGTTATCTATGTTAATACATGCAAGTCTAATTCATTACTTTTTTTTCATCACAATATATATATATATATATATATAATTGTTTTTCTATTATAGTTGTCCCATTTTTCCCCCATTGCTCCCCCACACCCAGCCCACCCCTTCTCCCACAGTCATTCCCCACCCCATTGTTTATATCCTTGCCAGCACTTGTTCTTTGTTGATTTGTTGATGATAGCCATTCTGATTGGTGTAAAGTGGAATCTCATTGTGGTTTTTGGTTTTTTTTACGTATATTTTATCGATTATGTTGTTACAGTAGTTCTAATTTGTTTCATCTTTGCTCCCCTCTGCCTAGTACCCCCCTTTCCCTCCAGCAATCCCACCCCCCTTAAATTATGTCCATGGGTCGTGCATATAAGTTCTTTGGCTTCACCCTTTCCTACATTATTCTTAACATCCCCCTGTCTATTTTGTACCAACCAATTATGCTTCTTAGTCCCTGCACCATTTCCCCATTTCTCCCCCTCCCACCTCCCAGCTGATCACCCTCCAAATGATCCTCATACCTATGATTCTGTTTCTATTCTCATTTGCTTAATTGGATTTTGTTTTTACTTTTTAGATTCAGTTGTTGAAAGTTGTGAGTTTGTTGTCATTTTAGTGTTCATAATTTTGATCTTCTTTTTATTAACTAAGTCCCTTTGACATTTCATATAATAATGGCTCGGTGATGATGAACTCCTTTAGCTTTACCTTGTCTGGGAAGCACTTCATCTGCCCTTCCATTCCAAATGATAGCTTTGCTGGATAGAGTAATCTTGGTTGTAGGTTGCTTTTCGTGACATTGAATACTGCTTGCCAGTCCCTTCCAGTGTGCAAAGTGTCCTCTGAGAAATCAACTGATAGTCCTATAGGCACCCCCCTGTAGGCAACTCTCTGCCTCTCTCTTGCTGCCCCCAGGACTCTGTCTTTATCTTTCACCTTTGGCATCTCAATCATGATGCGTCCTGGTGTGGTCCCACTGGGTCCAGCTCACCCGGGACACTCCGTGCTTCCCGGACCTGTCTGTCCATCTCCTTCACAAAATTTGGGAAGTTTTCCTCTGTTTTTTCAACTCTTGCTTCCTCATTCTGCACTGGTTGTTGTTTTGTTTTTTTTTCCTTATGTTCCAAATCATTGATTTGAACCCAGTTTCCTTCCCTTCACCACTGGTTTTGTGTGGATTTTCCTTCATTTCACTTAGCATAGCCTTCACTTCTTCTCTTACGTGTTTTCCATACTCAAGGATATCTGTCAAGCCCGTGAGCATCTTTATCACCAGTGTTTTGAATTCTGTGTTTGTTAGATTGTCTATCTCCTCATCTGTTAGGTTGGCTATCTCCTCGTTGTTTAGTTCTCCCACTGGAACCTTGATCTGTTTCCCCTTTTGGGCCATACTTCTGTGTCTCCTCATTCTGACAGGCTCCTGTGTTTGTTTGTCTCTGTGTCCCAGGCAGAGCTGTTGCAACTGTTACGTTGTAAGGAGCGGAGCCTTAGGGATTCGTCAGTGCAGGGCGACCTGTTTCACCACGTTGTGGCGCTGTATGTGGGGGAGGGGTTAGAGAGGGAACAATGCCACCTGCCCAGCACTCACCCCTTTTCCAGGCACTTCTCCCACTTCTGCATCAGACTGGTGCCCCTCTAGCTGTTGTCCTGGTCATTGTTCCCAGAGTGGGTGTGTCTGCAGGCGTTCCAGGACTGCGGGGGCCCTTCAAACAAGCTGACTCTGCTGAGAGACTGGCAGTTTCTGCCTCCACCCCAACCCCCACTGGACTGCACAGTCAGAAGCAATGAGGCTCAACCCTCCCTGGCGCTGGGACTGCGAGCTTCAAGGTCTGGTGAGGAGCCTGGAATCCTCTCCAGGTGTCCCTCCCAACCTTGTAAAACATGCGACTGCGCTCTCTGCTGGCCTGCCGCAGCCACCACAGCTGCTGCCGCCAGCACACCACGTCCTCTCTGCCCTGGCTCCTCGCCGCCCCCCCCCACCCCCAATCTGGATGAGCATCTCCTCTCCATATCTCTGTTTGTTGGACTTCCATGCACCCTGATCCCCTGGAACTTCTGGGTGCCTCCAGCTCTGAGTCAGCTGTACTCTTTCCCAGCCGTGGAGGGAGACGCAGCGTGTCCGTCCACGCCTCCATCTTGGCCAGAAGTTCTAGTTCATTACTTTTAACTTTCATGTATGAATATAAAATTGTTCATTTTTCTATGAGAGAATTTTAGGCCGTTTTCAATTTGTTTGGTTTTTTACTGTTACAATCAGTGCTACCTTGTTAAAAGAGATTTGTCCATTGTGAAGAGGTTGAACTGATGGTTTAATATCCCACCAGCCCTAAGATTCAAAATTCAGTTCAATTCAACCACAATTTTTTAACCTCTGGGAATATAAAAATTAAAGCATGGCCCTTGCTCAAGGAATTCACTGTTTAAAGATTCTGTGCACTTTGTATTATTTAATTGTTTATAATGTCATTTTTAGGCATTGTAAAACTTGGCTGCCTTAGGCAATCACCTTTACTATAATGGAACATTGTCTGGCTTATCTATAGTTTGGAGTATAATTTTCAACCTTAAGTCTCAGTGTTAACTAATGATTTTTGATGAGGTGATTAATGTGTCCAAGAGCATTTGAGATGCTTCTTCAGAACTGCTTTGTCCACTTATGATTTATGTTAAAGAAGTGTTTTCTGGTTCATGCTTCCTATTGAATTTTACCCCTTAAAAAATCAATATCTGCCACTTATGGTATATTTCTGTGTTTGTTTTATGTCTGTGTTTATTGTGTTTTTAGGAAAAAGGCTCAGCTCAAGAAAAAAAGTGGTGTGCCTCAGATTAATGAACAAATGCTGTTTCACGGGACCAGCAGTGAATTTGTGGAAGCTATTTGCATTCATAACTTTGACTGGAGAATAAATGGCATACATGGCACTCTCTTTGGTAAAGGTAATTATCAGAATTCTAGGTCTAATTTGAGTCTTTAGGAACAAATCTCTCTTTGGAGACAATTGACTGTTTTGTAATTCAGCAGTTTGATAGTCACTAAGTTAGAAGTTATTGTACTAAGGCCCTGGCACACCCGCAGAGTTTCTGAGCCACAGAAAGCCACTTACTGCATGTACAACATAGAGGACCTTTTTATTGGATTCACTCACACCCCACTCCTCCTCATTCATATGGGGCATCATGTCCCTGTTAGCTGATTTCTGCATTACATTTAATTTTCATGTATAAGTCCTTTCCATGGATAAAATTAATGCTGTTCTATGTCAGATATAGAGAGAACTATAAAATAAATTAATTACATTGTGCACAGGTCTAGTACTAGTATTTTTTGTTTGTTTTGTTTTTTAGAAAAAGATAGGTAAGAATATTAATGAGCAATAAGGACTAATGGGGGAAATCCTCACCTTTTTTCTAATGTTGGGAAAGTCCAAGTTCTCCAATTTATGCCCACTACACAAGCAAATTAAGGAGAGAGGTGAGGGGAAAAGGTAAGGGATGGACATTTATTTTGCTGGTTCTTACTTTGTACCTTACCTCCATCAAGAGGACTGACTGCCACTTAGGATCAGAATGTGCTATCATTTTAAAAAGTAAATTAATTTTTAAAATAACTACTGAAAAAGCTATTTCATTTATTTAACTGTAAGAGGACAGAAAAATGTTACATAAATCCCACCAGTATTGGGTAATATGAGACTTAGAAGTTCTTTAAAAAATTTTCTTAGGGTAAGTGTTCCCATAATGATGTCAATCTCCTAGGCCTGACTCCTGGGAAGTCAGATGCTTTACTGAGTTTTCGTATTTAGACAATGAACCTGTGAGATTGTTCTTTTGGGATGGTCAGATGTGAAGAGCATCGCACTCTCCTGGACATAGAGTCCTATTATTTTCAGAAATGTTATTGAATTATTACTCTGTGTCATAGGAATGTGTTTTGGGGGTTTAAAATCATCTATGTAGACCAGTAGTTTTCATTGCTGTACAGGGTAGCCGGGTGAGGAAAGTGGTGGAAGGAAATAGAAATGGGAGGGCATCCAAACACTTAAAACTGAGGTCCATCCTGGCTGGTGTGGCTCAGTGGATTGAGCGCTGGCCTGCAAACTAAAGGTTGCTGGTTCGATTCCCACTCAAGGCACATTTGTGGGTTGCAGGCCAGGTCCCCAGTTGGGGGTGTGCGAGAGGCAACCAATCGATGTTTCTCTAACACATGGATGTTTCTCTCCCTCTTTCTCCCTCCCTTCCCTTCTCTCTAAAATTAAATAAAAATCTTAAAAAAAAAAAATCCAGGTCCTCTCATGACTTACAATCACAGAAATAGTTTGTATGTGTCCTACCTATTGGATTTCTTTGTAAGATACCTTTTGGAACAGAAGTCTGGCAGCTCCATTTTTGTGTGGGTGGGGTGATGTTGGTGTTGGGGACTGGTCTGTACAAACACATCTACCCCGACGGCAGTCTGAATCCCAGCTGTCCATAACAGAGGAATTCCTATCTTTTCTTAAAGATCCATATAGGAGGAAATTCAACACCTATTTTTGTTAAATAATCTTATATGTCTATTCCCCTAACAATTAGAGTGTTTTTGTTTGTATTCCATTGTATTTCATGTATTCTTCAGAGTAATCTTGGCTTTTTTTTTTTTTTTTTTTTTTTTTTTTTTTGGTTCTTTTTGTTTAAGGGACCTATTTTGCTAGAGATGCTGCTTACTCCAGTCGCTTCTGCAAAGATGACATAAAACACGGAAACACATTTCAAATTCATGGTGTAAGCTTGCAACAGCGGCATCTATTTAGAACATATAAATCTATGTTTCTTGCTCGAGTGCTAATTGGAGATTATATAAACGGAGACTCCAAATACATGCGACCTCCTTCCAAAGACGGCAGCTATGTGAATTTATATGACAGCTGTGTGGATGACACCTGGAATCCAAAGATCTTTGTGGTGTTTGATGCCAACCAGATCTATCCTGAGTACTTAATAGACTTCCATTGATTTGACTTCCAAATCTCAGTGATCGAGGAAGTTTGTTCTTTTTTGCAGGAAGATTTGCTCTCTTGTCATCTAGCCGCTAAATGTTAATTACCTGACACTTTTGAAACTGATATGAAAAAAAAGTGGCCTCCATATAAAAAGACATACTGACTTTAAGGTTGTTTTTTTGTTGTTTTGTTTTTGTTTGTTATGCACGGTCTTGCGTGTTAAAGATCGACACCATTACCATTTTAACACCTTGCAGTGAAAGATACCACTCAAAATAGAATCAACTGAGGCTCAGTTAACATGGTCATTTAGAGTTTTTAAAGTTTATGTGTGTGTTATCAGGATGAATGTTTTCAGTTCAGATAGACTTATTTATGTGTATGTTCAGAAAATAAAAATAGAGACCTAAACCTGTTCCTTCAGAGGAACTGCTCCTTTGTAAATTGAATTCTGATGTTACTGTCCACCAAACAACATGCTGCTTTGTTGGTCTTCTGAAGGGGGGGATTTGAAACCTAGAAGCAGTCTGAGTACCTTGAGAGAAGTCAGAAATGAGAAAATTATTTGCAGTGCTTCTATGCAAGCTGGAAGGAGAAAGTCTGGGTAGAGTGTCCTGCTTCTGAGTGCTGCGGACAGTGGGCTGCAGTCTCAGACCTGCTCCTGTCCCTGCCCCATCGCCCGCCTCTGAACTGACAGATGCTGCAGCTGTGATTACTCGTCCACCAAGGCTCTGGAACTCTTGTACCACGACTCGTGCACAAAGTGTTTATAGCAGCTTTAAAGTGAAACTTTTATTCATTATCCAAAATATTTACTTTCCCTTTGTTTTGGAGTCCCTACAATGATTACTTCTAAGATATTTTTATCTGCCCCTGCCCCAGACACACAGCTATTCAACAATGTTCATAAAATTCATATTTCCCCTTTTTGATTCATTGTCAAAAGTATGGGATGCGTGAAACATCTGGTTTATTCCTTTGAGTAGCAATTGACAATCGGCTAACTCTCTTGAAAAGTTAGACAAAATTCGTAGTCATGTTTAATGGAAGTTAGTTTACCTGTTTCATCTATTTTGCTCTCCTATTCTAAGGAGGAGTAAGTAATGTTGCAACAGCTTCTTGCCCCTAAAGGTATTTTAGCAGATGATGGACAACAACTGGGCAGAAATGTTATATAGGAGTTCAGGTGTTAGATGGGGGATTGGCCATACAACTGTTAAGAGTTTTTCAGTGAGTCTACCAGGAAAAGAAAAAAGAAGAACACTTGTATCAAGTCTTTCCCAGAAAAGTTTTTTCTAATTCAGTCTAATACTGAATTCTCTCTGTATTATCCTCACCTAGTTTGGCTGAGGGGTAGTGAACATAATTCAACTTCTCAAGAAAACCCAATAAATATCCATGTCTGTGTTGTTCAGTTCAGTGATTTGAATTGGGAAGGCATCTAGGAATAATAAAAATAAGAGAGTATGGAACAAGATTAGGTATGGTAATTCTTTACCTGCCATAGATCCCTACGTGTTTCTTATAGCCCAGAATACTGGTGATTGTGCAGTCGAAAGTAAGTAGTACACAGGAAATTGCATTTATAATACTTTGAAACCAAGTAACAGCAAAGAGTGCCTGACTCAGATGCGCAGACTAACAGTTGGTTTTGCTGAAGTGCTGTATTTAGAAAGAACACATTTTAGAAACATGCAGAGGTCATCATGGAAATAACTGGAGAAAAAGTCCCCAGGCTGTCTTGTGAGTGGTAGCACACCATGCTCTAGCCTCGTTCTCAAAAAACTATGTTAGAGACATTAGAAATTTAGATTTTGAAAATCTTCTTTGTGCTATTTATTTCTTTTACATACCAAGAATGTTTAAATAGTCTCCCTGTCAACATGGCTGTCTTTTTTCTGATTTAAAACTGTTGCCTCTCCCATCACTTGACTGGAATAATTGCTTTAGTGTTGGGGTTCTTTTTCTGTTAGGCATGTGCAGATCTTATCTCAGGGTGACTAAGAGCCCAGAGCTGAGATTTGCAAGGCAATCTGAACTGTGAACCTAATTAGTTGGCTCATATGTACTAAGTAGAGTGCACTGCAATAGACATTGTAAGAAAGAACTGTTTGAGAATTTACTGTCAACCCCATTTTATAAGGAAGAGCCCATTTTGATACATTTTTTCATGTGATAGCTTTGAGCTAATTGATACTAAAATTCGGTTTCTTTGTTTTGATCCATGGATTGAGTTGAGAATCATAATTTCAGTATGTTATATATCACTGGTCTGGATGCAGCCATTTGTCACCGTTTCTTCTTGTCATCACATAATGTGGGTGGGACAGTGAAGAGAGAGCCACTCCAGGTTAAAGAAGTGATTTTTAAAAATTCTACATTGAAAACATTTCTGCTGATAGTGACTTCTTTTTCACTTTGGTGATATCAGCCTCAGGGTTAAAAAAGTATGTTTATAAGAAATTTTCATAAATCTTGCAGTCATAAACAGGAAAGTTTTGTATTAGTGCAACTTTCATTTCTTGAGTTACAGTGAGGATAAAAAATTTGTAGCCATTTTGATATGTGAAAATATTATTTTTACATGTGGGGATGAAAGCTTCCTACAGCAGGTCTTGGCTGTTTGTGGGCCGTGTATTTGTGTCTGTGATTTCTGTGTCTCATCTCCACCTGGCAATATTTAAACCTCAGTTTTCAGCTCAAACTTAATGGACTCTTAAGGAGTCTGTTGCTTGCCACTCTTACGTAACCCACTTGCAGATGAGAAAAGTCTCTTGTTCTCAGTTTGAATTACCCTGAACAACAGCTCATCAGATAACCTGTGAGGAAAATTATGTACTTGGTGCTTGGTGCTATTGAAAGTTCCAAAACAGATAAAGGCCTAATGCCTATGGCCTGCATCCTTTGCTCTCATTGTGCTCCCCCAGCTCTGAGGAGCAGTTCCAGGGGGTGAGCACGCTTCCTGCCATCCGTCCTACCTCCAACCAGCCCCTCCCGGTACCACTACAGTAATTCCTTTTGAAGTGAGTTAGGCATTTCATTTAATCTTTTAATCTTCTATTGGCAAAAAAAGGGAAAGTATCAAAAGATCGCTTAATTATAGAGCTGAGAGAAACAAGAGACAGAATAATCAAGGTTTACCTGTGGAACAAATCAAATTTTCCATCTACTAAACTTATATCCCACTCTGTCTAAATATTGGACTATTGTCATGAAAATTCAACTGAGCTTTGATTAATGATGTAGAAATGTGACATTCTTACAAGTTTTGTTTTTAGGCCATCAGGTACTTGAGGTGCCCTCCCAGATCACAGGAATAACACAGGAAACAGCCGGATAGTGGTCCTCATTGTTATAGTTGTCCCCTCTCCATGGGGAAGGATGTTGGTTTATTTCTCAATAAACATTTATTTTTTGCTTGAAACAGAGATAGTTCATTTCTAGATGAAATTATAGGTTTTGTTCTTGTAAAAGAGAACATTAAAAGAGGATGAAAAATAGCGGGGGAAGGAGAAACAAAAGCCTTGTCAAAAATTATTTTGGTTAGAAACTTTAGCAAAGTGATTTTGTTTATTTTTAGCTCTTTGTATAAAATGCAGGAAGAGATTTGGTGAAACAAGCTGCCCTGCCTCACTTCCTGTGAATAATTTTATGAAGCTGTTTGGGTCCACAGATATGAAAGAAACAGATATCTCAAAGAAATAGTAAGCGCATGATTATTTGGGGACTTCCTGGTTAGTGAGTAGTAAACACAGGAGCGGTGAGCCCCAAGTGTTTAGGAAAGACATCCAAAGTTCATCCATTAACTTTCACTTTTTCACAGACGTAGTTTACTTCACCTGTTTTCTAAGACTCCAGGCAGGATGGTGGTTTATGTAGCCTCTCTTCCCCTCGCCCCTTCCTATCCTGACTGTACTTGATCCATCCCAGGTAAAAAGATGTCTTGTTAATTCCCAACACCCAGACAGTAACTTTCTTGCTATAATTGATCTGAGTCTCCTGCCGTAAGATTATATAATCCATTTCCTCAGCTCTGATTGCTTGGCTTTCATTCTTCAGCCCTGCAGGCTAAGCACATGGCTTTTATTTGAACTTTCTCATTGTGTGGCTGTGTATCTGAGAATTTAGCATTGGTTTCATTCGTTTTAAGTGGCTTCTCATGAGATTGGAATGCAGGCTTATAGGGAAGGTAGGATTTACTAGATGGCTGCAAACTGCTTGTTTAACTCTCTGTCTCAGTTTCCTATTCCACTTGTCCCGGTTTACTAACCTGTCTCATCCAGTCCTTCATAAAGTGCACCTTCTGAAAAGTGAACCTTATTCCCCTGGGGAGTTATCCAAGGTCACACTGAATCAAACAGCAAAGCCAGAAATAAAACTCAGCTTCAGCAGCTCCCAAGATGGCCCTTGGTCTCCTTTAAGGAATGAAAAAGAGGACTGTGGGCACCAACAGCGCTTCTCCAAGAATGTTAACCACTTGCAGACTTACAATGCCTGCAGCTACTACATGTTATCTTTGAGACATTAAAGCATAATGAGCCCTTTAGGAAATGGTATTTTTTAAAAAGGGACAGAAAAACACAAAAAGTACAATCTGGATTTATAATTGATATCACAAAAATAATTTGAACTAAATTCTGGATTGTGATTCTCTTAAACTGGTTTACCAAAGGGAAGTCAGCATAAGCCAGAGTCCAAATTCGCTTACTGTATAACCTCTTGGTAGAGGATACAGGAGGCTTTTTAGCTGCGGAATACACAAATGTAAATAGCTTAAATCACCCTACTGAGGGAGATAGGCAGCAGAAATCCCATTCGTGCCATTGCCAACCACACCCAAGGACAGGTGAAGTTAAGGGAATAAATCTCAGTTTGGAGCATCAGCATAAAGCTGATGGATATTTTATTGAGATCCTCCCCAAGACCTCCCCTAAATTCCTAGCCTTAAAAACCTCTCAGATCGAAGGTCCCCAAGTGCACTCTCCCTTCCAGGAACATACCCGTGCCTTTCCCTTCCTCCTCGCCTTCCCCCACAGACGAGCATCTCATAAACCCTAAGGGGTCCTAGGAGACTTGAAACCAGGGGAGCAATGGGCAGCAGCAGCTCATTTCGGGCTAACCCTCTGAACCTGTCCCCAAGGCCCCCTTTTCTCTGATTTAGTGAGTCAAAGCAGCCCAGCTTAGGCTCATTTCCCCAACTAGTCTCTCGTGTTGTTTCTGCTGTCCTAGGCCCTTCCTTGTTTCACTGTCCCCAGCTTTAATACACATACTCTCAAAATCACCTGAACTCGTGAAATCTTTCCTGCACAAAGTCAAGAACCCACACACTACTGGCTGACCCCAGGCAGACCCGCTCAGGGCCAGGTCCCCTTTCCGTAACATGATCAGACTCTTAAAAGCATGGCTAGATTTCTCCCTAGGCCACATCTGGTCTGACTCGGAACTATTTTTGAGTCAAGGTCAACAAATACAGTAGAGCAGGGATCATATGCATTAGGAGTTAGGAGTTTTAAGTAAGAAGGGAAAGGAATTGACCTGGTTTCCCCCGCCAAATCTCTACTACCACTCAGTCCCCTTTCCCCTTCAAGTGCACAGCTCAGTGCCTGCAGTGTGCCAAGCAGTGAGCAAGTCTGACGTGGCCTCTGCCCTCATGGAAGATCTAGCAGGGAGGGGCACATACTGAGCTGTAGCAAGAGTGATAGGCTTTACCGAAGGGGAAGTTCAGGCCACTGTGACCTCTCGATGAAGGGATCTGACCTATCCTAGGGAATCAGAGAAGGCTTCCCTCAGAATGACTTGTGAGTGTGGAGACCTGAAAGATGAGTGAAGGTGACGGATTGATTTTAGTCCCCCCGACCACACCCAGCTTATTCCGTCTCAGGCTGTGGGGAGGTGAGAAAAGCTAGGTGTGGGGTGGAGGCAGATTGGAGCATTTTTCTCATTAAAATTAAGATGACAGAATTAAAACCACTTAAAGAGCGCCCTGCACCTGGCTCTGGGTGTCAGCCCCAAGGGAACCAGGACTAGCACTAAGGGTACATGGAGAAAGGAGCATAGATTTTGTAGATTAAAAAAATTTTTTTTTTAAATCCTCACCCAAGGATATGTTTACTGATTTTAGAGAGCGAGGGATAGAGAAAGAAACATCGATATGACAGAGAAACATTTATCGTCTGCCTCCCGTATGTGCCCCAGCCGGGGATCAAACTCACTATCTAGGCATGTGTCCTGACCAGGAATCAAACTGGCAACCTTTTTGGTGTACGGGAGGACCCTCCAACAAACTGAGGCACCCAGCCAGGGCGATTTGGTAGATTTTTATACAATTACTGAGAATCAAGGTGCTTGTTACATAGAGGCATTCTCTACCCTGTGCTTTTGCTCATGCCTTGCTGCCTGCCCTCAGAACACCTACTCACATACCTGCCTATACCTTCAAAGTCTTATTTATTGGGAACATGGGCTTGGGAGTCAGATGACCACATTGAATCCTGGCACCACCCCTTACCAGCTGTCTGAACTTGAGGAGGCTGCTCTCTGTGCTTTAGTTTCCTTGTTTGTAAATAGGGATAATGATAATGCCTGTCAAAGACACAGATGAGCCTCAATAAATGTTAGTAGTATTAATATGTAAGACCCCTTTTAGGAAGTGTTCTGTAACTGGTACTGCCCTCACAGATCTGGGATTTTCATGAGATTCACACTGCGCTGGATTTAAGAGCACACTGTTTTCCCGTAGCATTTACTTTGTCAATGCTCTTTATCCAAAGACCACCAAAAACAGACCTGTAGTTAAACAAGGTGGGTTATAGTTGTCAACGTAAGAAACGTCCAAACCTGTAAGAATATTTATGAGTTTATCTGAGCCAAACTGATAACAATTGCCAGGAAGCAGAATCTCAGCAGATTGAGAAAAGGCTCCGGAAAATGGCACTTTTACCACTTATTTTTTACATCAGAATCAAAGGGGAAGATGTAAGGGGGTTGCATGAAATTCGTTGGTGATAGATTAGGGAGGTGGGAGAAAGTGAGTGGGGTCGGTGGGTGAGTCTCTGGGACTGGATAAAAAGTAGAATGAATAGACACAGACGTCTTTTACATTGGTGGATACAGGATAGTTAACAGTCAACAGCTAACATGAGAGCAATAACAATGAGGGGATTTGTGGTCTCCCCTCTGGTGGCTGTGTTTTTAAGGGGTGCAGAAAAAAGGAAATTCCTTTGCTATTTTAAAGGGATGTTACCAGGTGTATTATCCTCGATGCAAAAAGACAACAGACAGGCTTAGTTAAAGGGAAGATTGACCTTTGTGAGGGAACAACACCCGCCTAGGACATGACCACTTGCTGTGAACCGCTTTTAGTGAGAAAGTGAATTTCAGACCACCCTGCGTGCCTACTTTTGGTCTCTTGAGTTTGTAAGGCTGCCACGCAGACCTCCCCTGAGCTTGTCAGGTTTAGTGTGTGGCCCCTTTTCATCCGTACAGTGAGGGAGAACAGACCATGGGGACTGCGGAGTATCTTAGTAAGAGGGTGTTAGAAAGAACTTATTTCAGGATTTGGGTTTTGGCTGGGTGATTTGGGGTGCCTCTGAGGAAATGGGATCTTACCTTAGATTGGGTGCTGTGCAGAAGCAGGGCAAGTCTATGACTGGCTGTCCCAGTCTCATCTATAGGAAGAAAGACTAGCTGGAGGAAAAGCTGTCATTTGTAAAGAAGCAGCAGTCATTGGTTTTGGCTAAGAGCTGGGTTGTTGGGCGTTTTGCGGTGGCTTAGTGAGCTTATTTTTGTCTGAGCTCAGCCAAGATTATGAAGTGACCTTGTTTTGTCTCATATTGTCATCGTCTCCAAGTAACTTTGTCTGAGGTTGGTGTTCTGAGAGTTTATGTTCAACAGCAGAACAACATGACAGTCGGAGTGCCAGGCCAGTTTCTAAATGGCAGGGGCTGCCTTTTTTCTTTTTTGTTAAGTAACTGTTTTATTTGGGCTAGTTTTCTTCCTCCAGGGAAATGGTAAGTGAATATATTCATTCATTCAACAAACACTTGAATACACATCTATATCCACTACATATCATATACTATGCTAAACACAGGTTACAATAATAAGAACCCTGTATTCAAGGAGCTCAAAGTCTAGCATGAGAAGAGATTTAAAGGTTGCATGCAAGCCCTGGCTGATGAAGCTCAGTGGATTGTGCATCAACCTGCAAACCAAGAGTCGCTGGTTCGATTCCCAGTCAGGGCCCATGACTAGGTTGCATGCCAGGTCCCCACCTGGGGGTGTGTGAGCAACAACCACACATGGATGTTTCTCTCCCTCTCTCCTTTCCCATCTCCCTAAAAGCAGATAAAATAATATTAATAAATAAAGAGATCAGACATTAACTTAAAAAAAAAAAAAAGTTTGCCTGCTTCAGTCAACCTTTTTTTTTTTTTTTTTTTAAATGCCTTCCTCAACTTTGCCACAAAGAACTCCAGGCTATGCCCGGACACTCCAGTAACGACAAACACCCGTCCCCACTAGGCAATATTAGAGATTCAACGTCAGAAAACCTCTCCTTACCTTGATCTGTAATCTCCTGCCCCTGTATCACAGCACCTGGCCTATGTCTTCCCATTCAAACCCACACAGGTTTTCTGTACGTTCCCTGTTGCCGCTTTACATAGTCAACACGCGGAAGGCGTAAGTGAACTCTGATTCCCATCTCAATACTGTACTGACTATTCATATTTTTCTCAAAAGAATACTTTAATTCAGCAAATAACTTAATGTTAATTCTGTGTGAATGTATGCCTTTGCTATTTAGGTCCATTTTGTCTGACTAGATGACAGACCACATTATTGGGAGGTTTCCAAATTACGGTGAGAACAGCGAACACTAGATGGCAGCATCTTACTTTGGAACTGGCACAGCCAGTCTGGGAGCTGAGTTCCTATCTCTTCGACTGTAGAGAACAGGGTCAAAGGACGAAAATATCCAGTCTCTTTTTTGCCACCAGGTGGGACAACCCTGGTCAAATTCTCCTGGGTATGTATTTATCCTATTTGTGATGATTGCTTGGAAAAATGGGCCCCTTCCCACTAGTTTAGAATCTTGCCTGTCTGAAAATTCTTCCTAAACAACCCTTTACATACTATAGTTTAATATTATTTTCTTTCCTTTTCTTATATAAAGTTGTATTTAACCCAGGAAACAATGACAGGGTACTTTCTGAATTCATAAATACAAAGATAGTTGCTCTTTAAACCTTATCTTTTCAGACATAAAATAAAAATCTGTAATTCTCAAATTATGAAGACTTGAAGTTTTGCCATTTCTTACCATTGTTAATACCTTAGAACACAATGTGCATATTCTATGCTCTTTACAAAATGTATATCAGACCTGGGCCAATGTGGCTCATTTGATTGGAACATCGTCCCGTAACTGAAAGTGTGCCGGTTTGATTCCTGGTGAGGGCACCTGCCTGGTTGCAGGTTCAGTGCCCAGCCTGGACACATGCGGGAGGCAACCAATAGATGTTTCTCATGTCAATGTTTTTTACACCTTTCTTCTCGCTCTCAAAGCAATGAAAAAATGTCCTTGGGTGAGAATTAAAAAAGAAAAAAGTATGTCAGAAAAGATGGGCCATAAATTTAGCTTAAAAAGAATCTGTGATGTATCAACATGCATGTTTCTGAATGAAATACTTCTCTCAAAATCTGAGGAGTTGAGCTTGGTACACTAGAAATTGTTTAAAGATGATTTCATACTCTTTCTGTGAAACTGCGGTGGGGTCAGATAATAATTTGCCACTATGGAGGACAGGAAGAATTGACTTCCTGAGATTATGTTTTAGTGTCAGAGCTGGCAGAGACCCAGGCATTGCAATTTCCAGTCCAGAGATCTATCTTTTAATTAACTTTGTTGCTATGTGGCTATAGTTGCCTGATCTTAGTGCTGATATCCTTCATTATAAAAATATGTGTATTATAAGATCAGCATTTTAAAAAGGTATGTGTCATGGGTTTAGCATTTTGTGTTTGAACAGCAATGTGCTATAATGAAAAACATAGTTTTAGAGTCAATCATCCTAGGTTACATACCCAGCTTTGCCGCTTTTCAGCCCCATTAGCCTTGGGGAAGTTGCCCAGCTTTTCTGAACTGCTGTTTCCTTGTCTTTTAATGTTGTTGGGAGAATTATCTGGGGCTGTATGAGTTATGAAAAGCACTTAGCACAATGTCTAATATATACTAGTTGCTCAACATTTAGATACAGATATTAATTGAGTTGTTCCAGGAGGAGGGTATCTGTAAGGTCATGGTGAGAGGCCCAGATGGTCGGGGAGAAGTCATACCAGAACAATCTAGTGTTAGATCTCAACACTGTTGTTCACCTCTCAGGAAGCACAAGAAATGGATACAGGAGAGAAAACCCAAGGAATAGAAAGGCCGAGCAACATAAATAAGAATAGATCTAAGATTTAGGTTCTTTTTAAAAAATATTTTATTTATTTACTTTTAGAGAGGGGAAGGGAGGGATAAAGAGACAGAGAGAAACATCAATGTGAGAGAGAAATATTGATGATTTGTTCCTTGTACATGCCTGGCCTGGGGACCGAACCCACAAGCTATTCATGTGCCCTGACCAGGAGTCGAACTGGTGACCGTCTGGTTTGCAGGACAACACCCAACCAACTAAACCACACTGGTCAAGGCTATGAATTAGATTCTTTACTATCCATCCCCTGGCTTCCAGTCAGATGTATATTTTGTCCATTCCAGACAGCCCTTGTGGGCTGGGGGCAAAGCAGGGTTGTGGATAAGGGTAATATGATTTTGAATATCCCTTCCAAGTGATGACTTCCTGTTCAAAATTCTTTGTACATTTTTGTTATAAAAAAAAAAAAAGCAACAACAGCACTTAATGCTTTGGCTATATCTAGATTATCATGGACTGAAGTTAGGTAACCTGCCATTACTGACTGTCAAGTCCTCAGAGTCAGACCATAATTTGACTTTCAAGTCCTCAGAGCCAGACCATAATTACTCTTCTCTTCTGGTAGCTCCTAGCTCAGTGCCTCAGAGATTCATATTTATATTTATATTTGTTGGGTTTATAATTAAGTGCATTAGTGTGAAGCTAGTTTTGGCTCTTCCACCAACTGGAAAGGCACTTCCTCCTTCTGAGCTTCAGTTCAACATCTGTAAAATGAGAGGGTGGTCAAAAGGCCTCTTCTAGTTCTCTCTTCCATAACACATAGCTTTCACTCTCTGAAAGCTACCAAAAAAAATGAAAATAAGATCAATTCTGCAAAGAGATTTATGTTCACAGTTCTCCCAGTTTTGAATAGAGTTGGACAATAAAGTGGATGATAAATAGAAAACTGAATTATAAGCAAAATGTACTAAAATAAAAAGGATAAAATAGCAGAAATTGAGGCTATTTTTAGTGTATTGAAAGGTCTTTTAGAGAAATTCCACTCTGTATATTTTTAATTAACTTTATTGGGGTGACATTGGTTAACGAGGTTGCATAAGTATCAGGTGTACATCACCCATATATAGACACAAAGTTTAGTCTCCTTCCGTCACCATTTGACCTGCTTTACCCTCCTCAATCTTCCCCAACCCCCTTCCCCTCTGGTAACCATCATACTGTTGTCTGTATCTATTCAGTTTTTCGTTTTGTTTTGTCTGGTCATTTGTTGCTTTCTGTTGTATATCTTACATGTGAGTGAAATCATATGGTTCTTGTTCTCTCTCATCTGACTTATTTCATAGCATGATACTCAAAATCTATCCATGTTGTGGCAAATGGCAGCATTTTATCTCTTCTTATGGCTGAGTAATATTCCATTGTATATGTATATGTACCACATCTTTATCCAGTCACCCACTGAGAGACACTTAGGTTGTTTTCATGTCTTGGCCACCATGAATAATGCTGCAATGAACATAGGGATATATTTCTTTACAAGTAAAGGTTTTCAAATTTTTTGAGTAGATACCAAGAAAAGGGATTGCTGGGTCATAAGGCAGGTCTATTCTTAATTTTTTGAAGACTCTCCATACTGTTTCCCATAATGGTTTCACCATTTACATTCTCCCCATCAGTGTACAACGGTTTCTTTTTTTCCACATCTTCTCCAACACTTGTTATTTTTTTTTTGTTTCTCGATAATAATCATTCTAGCAGATGTGAGGTGGTATCTTGTTGTGGTTTTGATTTGAACTTCCCTGTAGCTAGTGAAGTTGAGCATTGTTTCATAAATTCATTGGTCATTTATATGTTCTCTTGGGAAAATTGCCTGTTCAGGTTCTCTGTCCATTTTTAAATTAGATTCTTTGGTTTTTGTTGTCAAGTTTTATGCATTCTTTGTGTATTTTGGATGTTAGCCCCTTACTGGAGGTATTTTTTGTAAATATCTTCTCCTATTCCATTGGTTGCCTTTTTGTTTTATTGACAGTTTCTTTTGCTGTGCAGAAGCTCTTTAGTTTGACACAGTTCCATTCTTTTTTTTTTTTTTTTTTTTTTTTGCTTTTACTTCCCTTGCCTTTGGGATCAAATTCATAAAATCCTCTCTGAGACCAAGACCTGTAAGTTTAGTACCTATGTTTTATTCTATGTACTTTATTGTTTTAGGTGTTTTATTTAGATCTGATCCATCAAGTTCATTTTTGTGTATTGTGTCAAGTAGCCGTCTAGTTTGATTCTTTTGCGTGTGGCATTTCAATGTTCTCAGCACCATTTACTGAAGAGGCTTTCTTTTCTCCATTATATATTTTTATCTTCTTTGTCAAAAATTAGGTGCTCATATATATGCAGAATTATTTCTGGGCTCTCAATCCTGTTCTGTTAGTCTATGTGTGTTTTTCTGCCAATATCATACTCTTTTATTATTGTAGCTTCATAGTATTATTTGAAGTCAGGGATTCATTGAGATTTTGATGGGATTGCATTAAATCTGTATATTGCTTTGGGTAATATGGCCATTTTAACTATGCTGATTCTTCCAGTCCATGAACATGGAATATCTTTCTGTCTTTTTGTGTCTTCTTCAATTTCTTTCAATGATGTCTTGCAAAAAAAAGTTTCACATATACAGTAGTCCTTTTGCTTCTGACTGTATCTTATCTTTATTTACCTTTATTCTCTTCCCTTTTATGTTTTTGTTGTCACGAAGTATCCCTTTTTATATTGTGAGTTCATTTACCTCCCAGTGGGACAGTGTATACTTTGGAACCCTGGGAAGATAAAATCTATGTACAGTTTGGACTAATGTGACAGTGAAAAGGCTTCAAATGAGTATGACAATACTGGGTGGTGGTTACTGCAATAGTATTTGGCAAATTGGAATGAGGTACAGTATTTTGAATGAAAATAATAAAATCAAAATAACCCAGTCATTCTTTAATTCACTCTTATTTCCTAAAGGAAAAAGATAGAACTGTTTGTTTTGGTAATATGGGGTCTCACTTATTACCTAATAATAACCAAACAAATTTTAAAAATTAGACATTTTAAATTATTGCTTTAGTCATTAAACATTTATCAACTATCCATTATGTGCCAGGTGATAGCCATTTACTTATCAGGACCTTTACTGGGACTGACTTCAAAGAAAATTAATGTGTGGTTCTTGTCTTCCAAGAGCTCTTGGCCTAGTGAGAAGATATGAATTCGTGTATCATGGGAATTACAAAGGGATCATATGTACCTGGAGAATAGGATAGGCTTAGCTTAAGGGTAAGGTAACATTCTATCTAAACCTTGAATGAAAATACTAGGTGACAAGAGTGAGAAAGGAAAGTCCAGCCCGTCCAAAGAGATGAGCATGGGCAAATGTATAGAGTGGGGAAAGGGGACTGTGTATCTGAGGCCTAGCAAGCAAATGTGGCACCAATGAATAGTTGTGTGGGGAAAGCAGGGAGTGAGTGGAGAATAGAAGAATTAGAGGAGTTTTAATTAAAACCGGATCTGCCTTTTATATCCAAAAAACCCCAAAACACCAATTTGAAAGAACATGAGCACCTGTATGTTCATTGCAGCATTATTTACAATCACCAAGATATGGAAGCAGCCCAAGTGTCCATTAGTTAGGTGAGTGGATACAACAACTATGAGACATTTGCACAATGGAATACTACTTGGCTATAAAAAAGAAGAAAATTTTACCCTTTGCAATAGCACAGATGGACCTGGAGAACATCATGCTGAGTGAAATAAGCCAGACAAAGACAAATACCGTATGATTTCACTCATATGTGGAATCTAATGAACGAACTGAACTAACAAGCAAAAATAGAGACAGACTCATAGATAGAGAGCAGGCTGACAGCTATGGGAGGTGCATTAGGGGTTGGAGGGATTGGGAAAAAAGGAAAAAGGACTCATGGACATGGACAACAGTGTGGTGACTGCAGGGCAGAAGGAGGTATAAGGAAGGTCAATAGTAATGGAAAAAATTCAATAAAAAGAATTAGAGGAGCTAAGGCTGTAATAGGTTGGGCCAGGTTGGGAAGGGATTTGTATTTAAGCTGAGGGCTTTGGAGTTTGTTTGGGAAAGTGCCCAAAGCTTTTAAGAAGCTGAGGCACAGTGTGCAAGACTGGATAAGTAGAGATGTCATTAATAGAGATTAAGTATGAGGGGGGACACAAAAAAAAACCCAGAATTTATTTATAAAAAATTGTGTATTCTTACATGTTTAAACGTCAGTCACCTTCAAAGTACTCTCCAATTGATCCACTATATCTATCGAGACATTTTTTTCCATAGCTCAAAACAATTTTTGAACTCGTCAATTTTGATACCTTTTAGCACTTCTGCCATTTTTTGTTTTACCTCTTCCACATCAAAACACTTCTCTTTTAGGACTTTTTTCATCTGGGGAAACAACAAAAAAAAGTTGCTTGGGGCAAGATCAGGTGAACAGGGAGGGTGGGGTATGGGGATTTTGCCATTTTTTGTCAAAAACTGTTGAACACTCAATATGGTGTGGGCAGGTGTGCTCATAAATCACCCATCATGAAATGGGCAAACACACTGAAAGAGTCTTCAAAAAAATATTCACTGATGCTGAACGCAGCCTCTCATAACACCACCAGCTGGCGCACAGATACAGATGGGTTTCTAGAACACTCACCTAGCAGGAGAAGCGTATACTACAAGGGGCCTGCCCTTCAGAAGATAATTTCGGGTTTTGGGCGTCCCACCTCATATATGGAAGACAGAATATTTCTGGAGAGTGCAGTGCTCACTAATGTTTTATCTACCTGGCACTGCTCCCATTTCCTGGGAAGAGCAGACATACCCACTCTCCCTTGCCCCAACTTGAATACACAAACATAATAAGAGCAACCTTTTTTTTGTTAACATGACCCCATCTTCTTAGCTATAATAATTGTTCTAGGGCTGTTTACTAGATGCAAGTTGGTTTGGTCATACTATCTTATTCTCTCCACTCTGTTCAGAGTGTTTGGCCAACACAGGGGTATGTGACCCAATCTCAGACCTTCAATAATTCTGAATTTTGAATAGGTGCTAAGGGAAAGGGGCTTTATTTCTCAGGTGGTGAATCTGCAAAGTTGGAAGTGTAGAGACACTAGTGGTTATGTTTCATACGTGGAAAAAGCTGGTCTTCAATAAAGAAAAACTGAAACTAGCACATGGAGAGAAGCATATGTGAGAAACAAGGAAAGTGAGTTCTGGTCGCCTTTCAGTCCTTGGTTCCAGGCATCCCTGAAGCTAATTTGATCCCTGCTTGTCCTATGGTTTGGTGAATAGGAACCAATCAATTATCCTTTTTGTCTAAGGCAGTTACTATTGAGTTTCAGACACTTGTAACCAAGAGTCCTCACTACTCAAGACAGAAAGATAATTAACTGTGATCATGATACCTTACAGTTTAAAAGATTTTTCTTTTGATGGTAACGGAGCTCAGGAGAAAGGTCAGGACTAAAGATATAGATTTGAAAGTCATGTTTGGGTAAGTGGTTGTTAAAGGCATGAAGTGGGTGAGCTTGCCTAAAGTAAGCATAGAAAGTGACTAAAGGCCAAGGATGGGACCTTGAAGAATGCCAACATCTAAGAGGCTCTACAGGAGGAGGAAACAGCTGTTTCACACTCGGGCCATTCCTGAGCTTACCCAGCTCTTCCAATCCTATGGTGCTCAGTGGGAAGAAAGCAATCTGTTAAAGTCTATGAAGGTATCAATAGTTTTCTTTTTCTTTTTCTTTCTTTAACTGCTCTAGGCCACATCTTCTGAAATCTGCCTCCCATAGGTATTGAGCATGGGAGTAACTCTTGATTCTTCTTTCCCAAAATGCCTTTCCTACATTTGAAATCTGACCTCATAACCTTAGGTCTCTCTTCTTCAGAGTTAAATCTCTCACTTCTTTCAGCCTGAATTGGCACTCATCTGAGAACTACCAGATTTTCTTGAATTCTTCTAAATGTTTGTCTGTGTTGCAAAGGGTAAAGGATGATATCTGGCACAGACACACTGTTTCAGGTATAACTACCTCCCCGGCCTGAACACCATACCAGTTGCACTGTTGGGAAGTATTGCACTTGTGAGCAACCAAATCATCCTAGGTCTTGTTTTTCCTAGAAATTTCTGGGAAGCCAGACAAATAGAATCTGTAATTAAGTGATTAATGTTGAACTTAAAGGCCTTTCCATTTGTCTGTGTTAAATTATTTTTAATATAGAAGAATGATCATTATAATCTTATTTTTAAGATAAAAATAATTGGAACCAATATACCTGATCAAAAGTAGAAAAATGTTAAATATAGTGCATACCTAAGGTGGAATATCATTTGTCTGTCAAAATGATCTTCCTGATGCATATGTAATGACATAAGGAAGTACTTATGGCATATGTTAAGGAAAATGCCGGGTTTAAACCATATGGAATAAGAAATTATTAAAAGTCTTTCTACTAGCAAAGGGACTGGAACTTAGTGGGGGGGGGGTGTCCCTCTTCAATTTTATCTTATTGATATTCACTTTTCTAACTTCAAGAAATTATTTTTGATCCTAATTCTATTGCCCAACATTTTTGTCATTGAAAAATGTATCTACCAGATGGGAGAGAAGAATGTTTGTAATGTTGGGGAACAATAGAGGGCTATAGTAAATGTCTAGGAATGCACTGAACTTTTGGATTATAGTACTACCTGGATATATGATTTAATCACTACATTGATCTCTAGTGATATATTCTTAGAAAATACATTCAGAGTGAAAGGCACCTAAAAGATAATTTCGTCCATCTTTCCATCTCCAGCCAGACTTGGGATTATACCTTTTAGGAAGAGCCTTGTAGCCCAGGATTCCCATTCGTTGACTGGAAATCAAAAGTCCTGAATTCAGTCGTGACTCAGTGTATGATTTTGACCAAAAGATGTAAGCAAGACTCTTGCTTCTCCTGTCTGCAAAATGGGATTGGCTTTATATGAAGGTCCTCATGCTTGTGTAGTCTCCGGAGACAAGATGTAATTCAAACAAGGAACTGCTGGGTTCAACTGCAACAAAAGGATGGTTGATTAGAACAAAGGCATGTTCATCTTAAAGAACCTCAGATGGAAGCTGAGGAACACTGACAGCAAAATATGGAAAGTAAGAGAAAAGCATCAAGAAAGGAATACCGCATATGCTTAACCAAAGTCCAGTTTCCTTTCATAGAGTTCTCAAGGGACAAAAGAGACTCATTTATCTGAACACCATTAGACAGGGAAATTACCTTCTGAATACCTCTTAAATCTGATGTCTATAAAATACTTGAACTACTGGGAGAGAATGACAAAACACAAGGAACTTAATGGTCAGCATAGGGGAGGAAAAATATTTTCCCTCTACTTTCTGAGTTCTTGGCTGAGATCCTGTAATGAAAGACAGATTAACAAGGGGGGAAAAACCAGAAGTTTATTAACATGTATACCTTATGTGTACATGAGAGATATCCAAGGGGAAATGAGTAACTCCCTGAAGTGGCTTAGAATTCAGACTTACCACCTTAATAGGGAAAGGTGATAGGGAGTGGGGTAGGTAGAAGAAATGTAGGCTTCTTAGGAGACAGTAAGTGATTTTTAGGAAGGATGGATGGGTCCTTAGAAGAATAGATGGGTGGTAAGATAGTGTAACAGAGCAGGGGAGGGGTCTCCAAAGTCCCCACAGCTCATGGTTTGGGGGATGAGGAAAGGAGATAGTACAGCTTTTAAAGTACTTTCCATATCTATAGCAAGTTGGTAACTAGATACTAGCTATGCTGCCCACAGGTAAAAGGAAAGATGATAGACATAAGATATTTTCACGATGGCCCCAGGTAAAAGGGTGGATAATAGGTTTAAGATACTTTTCATAACAATGACATATGGTGCTCTGGATCAGCATTTAAAATAAGGGCAGGCAGCCATGTAAGGAAAAAAGCCATGTGGTCTGGAAGGGGGTAGATGGGGAGTCGGCTAGGAGGTCTGGTGTATAAGGGGAGAGAGGCATAATGTATCAGTGAGGCAGCTTTGTAGGAGAGCCGGTCTGCCATGGGAGAGGGCCATGCAGGCAGAGCGAGTGGAGAAGGGAAGAGGAGGAGTAGCCATAAAGAAGGAGCCATGAGCCGGAAGGGGATTCAGCCATGCTGCCTGCAGTGAAGTAGCAGCTATGCGGTTTGTAGTGAAGCTGGTCCGTGGTGAGAAGGAAGGAGCAGCTATGCAGTTTGTCATCAGGATTCGGCCATGCAGCCTGGGCTAGTAGGAAAGCAGGCATGCTGCTGCTTTGCCCGTGCCTGCTCCAGCTGACTCTGAAGCCACCAAGGACTCTGTCTTGTAGACCCGGAGTCTATTCGGATTCTTGGAACTCGGAATGTATGGAGAGGACACTCTCTTAGGACTTGTGCCTTCCCTGGACTTCACCATGATCCAGTGTAACATGGCACATGCTTTCCCGGACCTTTATACAGAGGCTGATGACAACGTACCTCAGATTCTGAAGGAGAGAACTGACAGATAAGGAATGGGGAACTATTGGACGTGGTTTTGTTTTCTAGCCTTTGGGGGAGCAAGGGAAGTGCTCAGTCTCATGAAAGAACAGGGCTCAGAGCTGAAGTGTTCCCAGCCATCCCCCCCCCGGCAAGGTTGGAATATTATAAATAAAGGCCTGTTTTTCTCATCACTAATTGCTGGGTCATACACCAAGGCACCACGTGAACGAGCCCTACTTTGCTTGGTAATAATAGTTTGTGACAAAGCTTGTCTGGGTGTGGTGGTGACTTCTTAGTCTACTCTCCTGTGATAAGAATCAAATCTCCCTGGCTGATGAAACTCCTGGGGAGGGGATTTATGATAACTGATTTTCTTTTGGAGGATCTGTCTTCAGGAAGATAAAAGGTGTTCAGAGAGAATATCTCCCTGCATTGGCTGTTTTCAAGTGCCTACAGCTCAAAATGATCAAAATACCAGAGCTACATACTTTTGGTGGCATGTTCTGAACTATACAGTCCTATTTTGCAGTGGCATGTTCTGCTACCCTTCATTAATACAGGCATACCTAAGAGATATTGCAGATTTGGTTCCAGATCACTGCAATAAGGCAAATATCATGATAAAGTGAGTCACATGAACTTTTTGGTTTCCCAGTGCTTAAAAGAGTTATGTTTATTTGCACTATACTGTAGTATATTATGTCTGCAATAACATTATGTCTAAAAATAAAGTGTGCATACTTTAGTGAAAATACTTAGTCAATAAGTAATGCTAACCATCATCTGAGCCTTCAGCCAGATGTAATTATTTTTTTTTTTTAATTTTATGTCATGTTTATTGTCAAGGAGTCACATATAATAAACATTTTATCCCAGAAAATATTTTTTCATCATATAAATCTTTATCATTTATATTGTAATTTTCATCATTTATTAATGCAATACTGTATCTAGATCTATTTGGTATTTCTTTTTTTATTTTTATTTATTTATTTTTCTTTCAAAATTACTCTTTTATTTTATTTTATTTTTTTTAAATGTGTTTTATTGATTATAATATTACATTTGTGCCAATTTCCCTTGCCTCTGCTCCCCTCCACCCGGTGGCCCCCCTCCCTCCAGTTGTCCCCCCCTTTTAGATCATGTCCATTAGTTGTGCATACAGTTCTTCTCAACCTCTCTCTGTCTATTCCATTCCCTCCTACCATGATCCTTAATGCCTATATCATCTCCCTCCCTCTCCCCCTTCCCCCTCCCCGTTGACCTCCCCCCAACATGTTCCCCATACCCATAGCTCTCTTTCCAGTCTCGCTGCCTGTTTAGTTTGCCTTTGTTTCAATTCCCTAGCTTCTGTTGTTTCTTGTGATGCAGTTTTCATTTTAGATTTCATTGTCTTGATCCTCCTTTTTCTAAACCAGTCCCTTTAACATCTCATACAACAGTGGTTTGGATCTAATGAACTCTTTCAGTTTTATTTTGTCCTGGAAACACTTTCTCTGTCCCTCTACTCTGAATGACAATTTCGCTGGATAGAGTATTCGTGGTTGTAGGTTTTGGATTTTCATTACTTTGAATATTTCTTGCCAGTCCCTTCTTGCCTGCAGGGTCTCCCTTGAGAAGTCAGCTGATAGTCTAATTGGGACCCCTTTGTACATGATTCTTTTCTTCTCTCTTGCTGCTTTTAAGATTCTCTCTTTATCTTTAATCCTCGACATTTTGATTATAATGTGTCTTGGAGTGGCTCTCCCTGGGTCCAGCTTCTTTGGAACTCTGTGCCCCCTGGACCTGCAAGTCCATTTCCCTCCCCAAGTCTGGGAAGTTCTCCTTTATTATATTTTCACTCAATTTTTCAAGTTCTAGTTCATCTTCCTCGCTCTCTGGCAAACCAATGATTCTTATGTTGGGCCTTTTATAGCTGTCCCAGAGGTTTCTGATCCTCTCATCGTTGCTTCCCATTTCCTCTCGCTGCATTGGTTGGCTGCTTGTTCCTTCTCCATATTCCGGTTTGTTGAAATGAACTCTGGATTTTATTTCCTCACCATCTGTCTCGTATGTGGTTTTGTTCCTTTCAGTATGAGTGTTTTTCGCTTCTTTCTCATCTTTTTCCAAATCTTTTGTGAATTCTGTAAGCCACCTGATAACAATGGCCCAGAACTGAGCCTCTGACAGGTTTCTTATCTGTTCATCTGTCAGGTTCTCTATCTGTTGCCTGGTGAGCTGTGCCACCGGGATTTCTATAGTTGTCTGCCTCATTTTGACAGATGCGTTTTGTTTTCTTGGGCCGGCTGTCGGGGGCAGTGCCTGTGTACTCGTCACGACCCAGCGGCCGGTGGCGATCCGCAACCTATTTCACAGCGCTGTGGCGCTTTCTGTGGGGGCGGGGGCCCAAGATGGATTCACACAGTTATTCCGCTAGGAGACCGGGATCCGTCCTTCTGCCCCCCTGGGCCTCACTGTTCAAGGCGATGTGGTGGCTGCTTTCCCCAGCGTTGGGTTCGCAAGCTGCCGGGGGTTCGACTGCAGCCGGGGTTGTTTCCCCGCCGCTGTCCCAGGTGCGACCGCAAACAGCTCCGCCCCCTTCCTCTCGTCCTACCTGCCCAAAGGGCGCCGCTGGTTTATAACTTCATATGTTGGGCTTCCGTGTAGTTTTATTTTCTGGAATTTCTAGTTATCCTTTGTTTTGAAGTAGTTGTATTCCTCTCTAGTTGTAGAGGGAGACCTAGCGCGTCCGTCTAAGCCTCCATCTTGGCCGGAAGTCCCCAGATGTAATATTTTTGTTGGTGGAAGATCTTGCCTCAATAATCAGGGTGGTGGTTGCTGAAGGCTGGGGTAGCAGTAGCAATTTCTTAAAATTAGACAATAATGAAGTTTGCTGCATCAGGTGACTGTTCCTTTCATGAATAGTTTTTCTGTTGCATGTGATGCTATTTGATAGTATTTACCCACAGTAGAATTTCTTTTAAAATTGGTCAGTTCTCTCAAACCCTGCTACTGCTTTATCAACTAAGTTTATGTAATACTCTAAATCCTGTTGTCATTTCAACAATCTTCACAGCATCTTCCCCAGTAGTAGATTTTATGTTAAGAAACCACTCTTTTTCTCACCCATAAGAAGCAACTCCTCATCTGTTCAAGTGTTATCATGAGATTGCAGCAATTCAGTCAATTCAGGCCCCACTTCTAATTCTAGTTCTCTTGCTATTTCCATACATCTGCAGTTACTTCCTCCACTGAAGTCTTGAACTCCTCAAAATTATTCATGAGAGTTGGAATCAACTTTCTCTAAATTCCTGTTGACATTTTGACCTCTTCCCATGAGTTACAAATGTTCTTAATGGCATTAGGAATGGTTAATCCTTTCAAAAAGGTTTTCAATTTATATTGCCCAGATCCAGCAGAGGAATCATTATCTATGGCAGCTATAGCCTTATGAAATGTATTTCTTAAATAATAACATTTGAGCCCTGGCTGGTGTGGCTCAGTGGATTGAGTACCAGCCTGCGAACCAAAGGCTTATGGGTTTGATTCTGAGTCAGGATACATGCCTGGGTTGCAGGCCAGGTCCCCAGTTAGGGGTGTGCAAGAGGTAACCACACATTGATGTTTCTCTCCCTCTCTTTCTCCCTCCCTTCCCCTCTCTCTAAAAATAAATAAGTAAAATCTTTAAAATTAATAAAATAAAAAATATTTACCTTTAAACAAATAAAAAAATAATAAGAATAACACTTGAAAGTCAAAATTACTCCTTAATCCATAGACTGAAGAATGAATGTTATGTTAGCAGGCGTGAAAACAACATTTAACTCATTGTATATCTCCATCAGAGCTCTTGGGGGACTAAGTCCATTGTTAATGAGCAGTAATATTTTGAAAGGAACCTTTTTCTTTTTTTTTTTTTTTTTTTGAGAAGGAGGTCTCAACAACAGGGATAACATATTCAGTAAATCGTGTTGTAAACAATATGCTGTCATCCAGGCTTTGTTCCTTTTATAGATCATAGGCAAAGTAGATTTAGCATAATTCTTAATGGTCCTATGATTTTCAGAATGATAAATGAGTACAGGCTTCAACTTAAAGTCACCAACTGCATCAGCCCCTTATAAGAGAGGCAGCCTATCTTTTGATCGCTCCTCTCGAGCCATGAAAGTCCTAGATGGCACCTTCTTCTGAGATAAGGTTTTTCATCTACATTGAAAATCAATTGTTTTGGGTAGGTAGCCACCTTCATTAATTATCTTAGCTAGATCTTCTGGATAACTTGCTTCAGCTTCTACATCAGTACTTGCTGCTTCACTTTGCACTTTTATGATATGGGACAGCTCCTTTCTTCAACCTCATAAACCAACTTTTGCTAGTTTCAAACTTCTGCAGCTTCCTTACCGCTCTCTGCCTTCCTAGAATTTAAGAGAGTTAGGGTCTTGCTCTAGATTAGGCTTTGGCTTAAGGCAGTCTTGTGGCTGGTTTGATCTTCTCTCCAAATCACTAAAACTTTCTCCATATCAGCAAGAGGGGTATTTTATTTTCTTATGATTTGTGTATTCATTGGAGTAGCATTTTCCAAAGGGAAAGTTTTTGAAGGAAATTAAACTTGGCTAACTGGTGCAAGAGGCCCAACTTTCAGCCAGTCTTAGCTTTAGACACACCTTCATCACTAAGCTAAGTCATTTCTAGCTTTTGATTTAAAGTGAAAGATGTATGACTCTTCATTTCACTTGAACACTTAGAGTCTATTGTAAGGGTATTAACTGGTATAATTTCAATAATCTTGTGTCTCAGGAATAGGGAGACCTGAGGAGAAGAGACACAGAGGACTGGCCAGTTTGCTGGTAGGGTAGTCAGGACACACACATTTACTGATTAAACTTACCATCTGATATGGGCATGGTTTGTGGAGTTCCAAAACAATTACAATGATGACATAAAATATCACTGATCACAGAACACCATAACAAATGTAACAACATGAAGAAGTTTGAAATATTGTGAGAATTACCGAAATGTGACACAAGAGGCACAAAGTGAGCAAATGTTGAAAAAATGGTGTCAATTGACTTGCTCAATGCAGGGTTGCCATAAACCTTCAATTTGTAAAAAAAAAATGCAGTATCTCCAAAGTGCAATACAGCAGATGCAGTAAAACAAGATATGTCTGCATTTTCAAATAACAAAGCATTTCTTGGATTGGAAGCTAGGGGCATAATAATGACCCCATCAGTGTTCAATATTTTGCAGTTTAAAATTACTACCATATGAGATATATTATCTGAGGATTTAAGAAGTAATAAACGGATGTGTCTTTTTTAAAAATCAACTAATAGTGCATCAAATTTATTAGGATCAAACTAAAATACAATCTTGATTTCTCTCTTTACTCCTCATTTTGCTGCTTGGTTCTCCCTAAGAAGGTGATTGATTATCTGGATGGAGAGCAAACTTCCCATGTTTTCTAAAACTGAAGTTTTAAAATGAACTTCTGTGGGTTGTCATAGTGATAAACTGTTTCCCTAGGATGCATCATAGTCTATTTATTGTCCTTGGGAGAAAATTCCTGACGACCTTGAAGCTACTTACCCCATCTTGTCCTCAACCAAAGGCAAGTTGCACTGTCTTACGCGTCTCCAAGTTCCCACAGAAGCTCACTTGCCATGGAAATGAAGAATAATGTCTGCATCTTGCTTTCTCAGTCAGTCCACGAAGGGTAATTGCACCTAGAGCTCAAAAAGAACCTAATAACAGTCCTCAATAACCTAGAGGGTTACTGTGCAGAAGATGGCAGCCAGCTGCTCTTTATCTTCTCTGAGAACAAACTGGGGGGACCGAGTTTAAGCTACAGCACAAGATCTTTCAGTTAGTCATCAAGAAGAATTGCCTGTTATAGTTTTAAGACACAGAATTGGTGAGCAAGAGCAGCTATGAAATTGCTTGCCTTGAGAATTTTTAACAACAGGAAGGACAGGCAGATGGATGGGGCAACCTGCCAGGATAGAGGTTATATAGATGTCACCCTTCTTCACTGATGTCCTTCTAGGCACACATGCACTTGTCCTTAGAATTGCTTTTTCATGAGACTTATGACAAGATGGGTTCATACCTTATCTACCCTACAAGACTCTAGCAATGTTTAGGGTAATGAGAATGTTTGGCATGGTGCCTTGTACATAGTAGACACTCGAGAAAATTTTTGGAGTGAATGAATTCAATTCAGATGAAATGTGTCTTTGAAATGACTCAGTTTCTCACCTTTTTCACCCTCTCCCTCCTTTCAGTACCTTTCCCATTTCAGGTAAGTTCCAAAATCTCTTCTGAGAAGTTTTAGTAGTATGGACTTACTTGTGTTGTTACAACACCATTGCATCTTTCTTTGGAAACACAGCTCTTATAAGCCATCTCTTTAATAACAGAATAAAGTTTCCAATTATATCTACATATTAGTTCAGATTTCTATGGACGAGGCATTTTTAACCCCATTTTACAAATAAGCAAGCGAGAGCTAGAGAGATTGCAACATATCCAAGGTCAAATAGCTAATAAGGACATAAACTCACACCTGTCTACCTCCAAAGCCCAGCACTTAGACACAAGGCCACACAAGTTCTCTTGTATAAACTGTCAAATTGCACTATTAACAGAGAGATCCTATTTCCAGTGGTTCAAATATACAAAATTTATGTATATATAGCATATATCTGTTGCGGGGAAGAGAGCCCAAGATGTTAGTTTCCAATGATATAGCAAATCCAGTTCAGTGGGGTGAGAGAGGCATAAATTTAACTGTATGAGGAACTAAATCCCCACCTACATTCGAGACTAGTCCTGCTATCTGGCTGCCCAAGCCTGCCTGGCCCTAGCCCAGCCTGCTCAGTGCCTGCAAAATGTAGGCCGGGCCCTGCTGTCTACTGCGATGGTGGGTGTTGCCAGGTGTCAGAGGCTCTAGAGGCTTAGAGTCCTGATATTTCAGTTTATGTTACTGCCTTGCAACCTTGGGACTCTACCATTTCATCCACCTGCAGAGTTAATAGTCATCCTTCCTTTTATGGCATCTGGACCACTGGAAATAGGATCTCTCTGTTAATAGTGCAATTTGACAGTTTATTTTTACTCCAGTAGCTTTTTGTTCTCTTCTTGGATCATTACTCCACTGTGGGAGAACTTTCGATCACAGAGGACCAAGGCTGTGATATGTTTAGCTGCTACAGCAGTAATAGCAAATACTGAAACCGTGGTGCTCACTGCCCACAGGTCTGGTGCTTTGAGTTCTCCCAGCGAATCTCTTGCTTTTTGACCCAATATTTGATCTGCCCAGACTCCTTTTGAAGAAAGATACAGATTTCCTCCCTGCAATTATAGTGTAATTCCCTGGGAAAGTAAGGTTTAATTTGTACATAATTTTCTTGGATGGAATAAATCAGCAGAAAGCAATTTTCCATTGAAGTTTTGTTATTACATAGCTTGAGAAAATCATGCAATTATCATTTAGTGCAGGGACAGGCCTGTTCTACAGTAAGGGGCAGAACATGCCGTGTGGGCAGACCTTCAGTGGCACTTGTCTTCGTTTCCAACAGCTGCTTAAGAAATGATAGCTAGGGCAGGAGGGTCTGGCACATGGAGCCCCCAGTTTGGAAGGATAATGAAATAGGAGTGCACCCACTGGAGTTAGATTCTCTGAGGCTAAGGCCTGTGCCCTACATTTGTATCTGCTCTCCAGGGTATAGTGATTAGGAATATAGACTCTGAAGCCAGACAACCTGGGTTCAAATCCTGCCACAATCACCAGCAGGCTGTGTGACACCTCCGTTCTTCAGTTTCCTCGTCAGTAAAGCAGTGCCTGTCTCCCAGGGCTCTTGTGATGGTTAAATGAGTTAATCTATGTGAAGTGCTTAGGGCACAGCCTGGGATGTAGTAAGTACATTATATCTGACACGGTACCTGGTGTCTAGTAGGCTCAGTAAATGTTTGTGAGTGAATAGCAGCAGCGTTCCACGCCTCATCTGTAATAATCCCTGCGTGGTGTCATTACCACTCCATCAAAAAGAAAAATCAGGGAGAGTTGGAATGACTGACCAAGGAGGAAGTGACAGATTTTTCTTTGGGGTGTTTATAACAATATTGACTCTCCTCAGTGTATCGTACTGCATACTTAAAAGGAGCTAAAGGCCTTGGGAAGAAAGTGAAGTAGTGAGTTCTTCAAACAAGAGGAACAATTGTCCTTTGCTCACATGATCCCTAGTGCATGTTGTCAACAAGCCACTGAGTTCCACTAGAGGGCGCGCTGAGGTTGACATATCCTGAGCCAATAAATGCTCAAGATCTTCCCACTGAGTTAGTGCCGCGCACTCCCAGGGTCTTCCTAGCGGATTTCTCAAGTACAGCTCTTGGTCTCTGGTGTACTTTTACCTCCTGGTGCCTTACACTGCCAGTTTCCCCACGTCTCATCTTTTTTTGTCCTCTTTCTTGTGACCTCAAACCCTCTGGTTAAGAGTTACATGATTTATCAATTCACAATATTTAGATATCATGGAAAACACGATTCTGTGACCCATAGGAGGGAAGTTGTCTGGGGATTCTCTAAGTATTATAGCTATGGCAGATTCGCTTAGCTTCAGTATGTCTTTAATATATTTTGTATGCATGTATACATGTACAAATATACACATATGCATGGAATTTATGAGTAATTATACATGTGTGCACTTTTTAAAATACCTTGCTCCTCCTGTTGCCTGAGGCTTTTGGCTTTCTGTGTTCCTTCTACCTTACAATGATTGTAATAACCAGAACACTTACATTACGCCAGATATGAGGTGGTGTTCTATGCCTGGAAGAGAAAGGGAAAAAAATGAAATATTTGTCCTATCTCATGCTTTGAAAACATGAGAATGCTTTGTATTTTTCAGAAAAGAAATAGCTTTACCAACAAGTGAACTTGTAATTCCTACAAAGTCCACTAGTTGGCTATATTTTATACATACCTCAGTTTTGACATTTACTTGGTTGTTCCTTATCTCCACATAAGTCCTGCCTGTATTCCCTATCCCCCAGACTCCGGGGTCTTCAAGGGAGGAGATGGTGCTTCTCAATGTTGTATCCCTGCTTCCCTAACAGCACCCAAAATGTAATAACTTGTTAAATGGAGTAAGGATGTTAAGTTAATTGATAAACTGATTGATTGATTGATTGATTGTGAGTGCATGCAAATGTGAGAGGGAGAGAGAGACCATGTGTGTATGTGTGTGGGTGTTGTTTGCAAGGAGCAGAAACTCACTTCAGCTATCTCAAGAAAAAAAAGGGTTTATTGTGGGATTGTGTGAAAACTAGAACTGGAAAACATACCAAGGTTTCAGGAGTTTTATCTCTGCTTCAAAGTCTCTGTCATGATACATCTCATCTCTGTATATATGCTTTTCTTCCCTTTGGTCTCCATTGGTCCATCTTCTCTATATTCTCCAGCCCGAATTCCAATGGGCTTAGCTCATTCCTATTGCTCTATTGGACAGCATGCTTTTTGCTGCCTGCCTCATGGATTGACACCCACTCTCTGACTGGGCTACGCTGAGTAGTTGCTTACTCTGACCTAATCAGTGCCCACTCCTGCAAGAAGACTGCTTGGTCCTGCTACTCTGAAGGATGAAAGGTAAGACTATGAGCAATGTGTCTAAGTGGAACAATTAATAAAAAAGGAACATTACAATTCACAGAGGAGTATTGCTGACAAAGGGTTCTGGCACATGTAACAAACAACAAAACAAACAGAATAACTAACTGTTGGGTGTTTTATGTTTAAATTTGTTCCATACCCTTCACACATACTCATTTGGCCTTTTATGATGTAGTATTAGGGTTGCTAGACTTAACAAATAAAAAATATAGGATGGATGTTTATGCAATATTTGGAACATTCGTATACTAAGAAATTATTTGTTATTTTAAATTTACTTAACTGGGTATATTGGATTTTCTCTGGCAACCTTCTTTGTCTCCATTTTACATGTGAGGACATGGAGGCGCAAAGAGACAATTTGCCCAAGGACACACAGCTAGGAAGTGGCAAAGCCAATTTGGCCTCAGTTCCTGTGCTCTTAACCACTGTGCTGAAAATTAACTGCCACTTTAAACCCACATCAATGGCGAGCACATGCAAACACATGCGTGTGCGTGCACACACACACACACACACAAAGAGACTCTTTTGTTCTTGTCATGTTTCAAAAATAAAAATCAAACACTCATGCATCCTTAGATGGATATCAATCAGAATCCAGGCAAGTGACAGAAATCACAGCAGAAATTCAAACAGGGAAACTTTAATTCAAAGACATGTTAAATATTCAAAGGGTGTTAACTATTCAAAGGGGGTACCAGAGAACACTGAGGGGCAGAGAGGCAGAACTGCAGAAGGCAGCTATGCCACCTAGGACTAAGGGAAAAGGGAACAAGGGAGAAACTTAGAAACTCAAAGAGGGGCCCTGAACTGCTGGTCAGACCTCTGAGGAACATGCTGCCTGCGGCAAGTGACGAGGTAACTGTCTGGAGGGCACCCACTGCTGAACCACCAAGTGCACCTGCCGCTCTAGAACACGCTGCCAGGACACTGCTGTACTGGTCTGCTTCCCGCTGCACTAAAGAATGGAAAACCAAAAGACCCTTCTTTCTCATCCAGCCTTGCATTGTCCCTCTCACACTCCTATTCTCAAAACCTAACATCAGCTGGCGAAAGAGAAATATAGCCCATAGAGTGCAACTCCAGCATCACAAAGCAAGATAAAGAAGGTGGGTTTGGAGCTGAAAGGCATTAAATTAATAATTGGCACAGATGGAAAGTACATTTTTCATCCTAAGGAAGGGAAGAAGCCCAAAACATCATCACACAAAAGGAAGGTAGATCGACTAAAAGAGACATTTGGGCCCACAAAACTGACAGTCTGCGTGAAAGCATCTCTCAGAGCAGAGCTGTGAAATGCAGTCCGCCGCCAAGATATTGGATAAGCAAGACCAGGTGTTTTAAAGCCTCTTGTGGGACAATATGCAGAGTGCAGAGAGGTTTTCAACTGAGAAAATGTCCAGTACAGAGTTACTATAGCTGAGAAATTAATCCTGTAAGATATTGAGTAAAAAAAATAAATCATTAAAAGGTAGACTATTCTTCAGGGAATCTCCTTAGTTATTACTTTCAAAAGGATGGTGGTAAATATTTACTATGCACACTATCATTTACCTCCCAAACACTTGACATTTCTGGAGAGTCTGAGACTGATGTTTGTAGACACAGGGGCATAGACTTGATGAACTGTGAAGACCCCATTCACTGCCAGAAGGGAACAAGCCTGGGGGTGATGAATAGAGACAATTCTCTCCGTGCCATGGAGAGCAAGCCAGGTGTTGGGTCTGTTACCTTTACTCGTGAGATAGTAACCATCCTATGCAGTCAGCAGTTACTTTTTTTTTCTATAGAATCCTGACTTCCTTGCCTCCATATCAGCTTCTCTAATTGCAAAATGTCCTCTCTGGTTTGTGCTCCAGATAATTGTGTCTGTCTTGCAAAGTGCTGACTCCCCACCTTGCTGGGTAAATTGAACACATCACCCTTTGGGATGCTGATAATGCCAAGGTCAGTCTAAGGGGACATTCTTCTATATTGGAAGCATGCTTCACCATCCTGCCTACATGGGCAGTGGTGTCTCTCAGTATTTATGGAATACCTACCCCAGCTGCACCTGCCTGCATTGACTGAGTCAAGGCCCAAGCCATTCTGTAGGCATAAATACACCTTCTACTTTGGCCCATGCTTTGCATTCATCCTCTTCTTTGAATTTGAGATCAGGGCTACATCCTACTACTTTCTCAAATATCAAAGTGTCCTTTCACGATTTTTATATTCCTAATACTTCCTTGAAAAGCAATATACTGTAAAGCTTAAAAACATGGGGCCGGAATTCCTGGGTTCAAACCCCATCTCTAACCTTTACCAGGTATATTAATTTGCGAAGAGATTTTTAACTTCTCTATGTTTAGTTTCTTCACATATAGAATGAGCATAATAATAATAATAATATCTATTTCAGAGGACTATTATAAGAATTAATGTACACATAGGAGACTTAGAGTAGGACCAATTGCCTTGGGCACTGCCTTCCTGCCCTAAAGAATTAGAAAGCACTAGACAACAGTGTGCACAGAACTATAGTCTCCGAAAGAAGAGAAACAAACTATGTGAGCTCTGTGATTGCCCCATCTTACTGACTGGAGGCAGTTTACAGGCTGCAAAGCAGGTCAAAAGAGTCTAAAGGAAATCCTGCAGTCTCATTAAATTAATCAGCACTCAAGAGATTGGGGCGTCCAGGAAAGCTAGACTTTATGGTTCAGAGAAGCTTCAGTCCTCTGCAGGAGGGTCTCCTTCGGTCCTTGGCTAGTTGTCTGAATTTGTGTGGAACAAAACTACACAAGGCTGAGGAAATAATCACCAGAAATAAGTAAGCCAAGAAATTCCCAGAGCTCACACAAGACTGGGGATAGTTTCCATTCCACTGACCAGAACAGAAAGAAATCTTAATATACAGAACATCGGGCAGAATTCTTAGAAGGGTGATCCTTTATAGTAGAACTTTGCTTGGACCCACTTTATCAAGATTAAAAGATAGCTCTAAAGAAATAAACATACTTGCTAGTAACTTAATTATATTCCAGGACAAACACCCCAACCTTCTTTAAAGGAATACAACAAAATCCAGCAGTCAGTATCATAAAATTCACAATGTTTCTCATAAAATAAGAATTACCAGGTACCCCAAAATGCAAAAAATATAATCCATAGTTAGTAGAAAAATAAGTCACAGGAATAGATCAAAAAATGAGAAAATTATGACATTACCAGATAAAGTTCTTGAACACCTATTATAAATCAGCTAAAAGATATAAAGGAAAATGTGAACATAATGAAAAGAAAAATGGACTCTATAATATACACCCAAATAGAACTTCCAAAGATGAAAAATACATCTGAACTGCGCAGTACACTGAATGACTCTAGCTGCAGATTGAAAACTGCAGAAGAAGAAAAAATAGTTAAATTGACAGCATAGAAATGATCCACGATGAAACACAGAGAGATAAAAAACCTAAACAAGAAGAACAGAGCCTCAGTGAACTATGGGCACTATCGAATAGTCTAAACACGTTTAGCATCCAAAAAAGAAGGGAGAGAAAAAGTAAGTTTTCCACTATAAGTCCACAGATCCAAAAATCTCAATAAATACCAGTCAGTGTAATTGTAAGAAAAATTGCACCAAGAGACACCATATCAAATTTCTGAAAACAAATGATAAAATGAAAAAACCTTAAAGCAGCTAGAAAAACCCTTATAGCAGAACAAATAGAGAATGACCACAGACTTCTAGTCATAAATTACTCAAATTAAAAGACAATGCAACAACATCTTAAAGTGTTGAAAGGATTAAAAAATATCCAACCATCATTTATATAGCCAGGGAAAACATCTTTTGAAAATGAAGACAAAATAAAGCCCATTTCTCATGTGACTAAAAACCAAGAGAACCCATCACCAGTGACCTGCATTGAAATAAATCTTAGATGAAGTTCTTCAGGCAAAAGGGAAGTGATAGCAAAATGAAGATTTGGATTAGAAAAAAAGAAAGTGAAGAATGCTGAAGGTGGCAACTATGTAGGTAAAAATAAAAGATATCTTTTATCACATTTTTTAATTTTTAAAGGCAATTGATCATGTAAGGCAAAAATAAAAGTGCTGTATTGTGGAATTAATAAAATATGTGGTGGTAAAATGCATGACAACAACAGCACAAAGGAAAGGGGAAGGAAGTGTAAGTATATGTTTCTTTCACTAGCAGATAAAGTATAGTGTTCTCTAAAGGTAGAGTGTGATAAATTGAAGATGGATGTGGTAAATCCTGGAGCAATTTCTTTTTTAAAAAAAGAGGAGTGTTTAATAATAAAATAGAATTATGAAAAGTATTTAATTAACTCAAAAGAGAGCTAGAAAAGAGAAAAAGGAAACAAGAACACAGAAGACAAATTGAATGCTTAGCAAGATGGTACATTTAAATGCAAAGAAATTAAATACAATGTAAATGTCTAAATAACCCAAGTAATAGCCAGAGATTGTCAAATTGGATAAGGAAGCAAGACTCAACTACATGCTGCATTCAAGAAACCCATTTTATACTGAAAGACACAGGTAGGTTAAAACATAAGAATGGAAAAAGATATACCATGCAAACACTAATTAAAAGAAAGCTAGAATGGATATATTAGTAAGAGACAAGGTAGATTTTAGAATGAAGCATATTATCAAAGATAAAAGGGACATTTCATAGTGATAAAAAGTTGAATTCATCAGAAGGCAAAACAATACTAAATTTGTATACACAGCCCTGGCTGGTGTGGTTCAGTGGATTGAGCACCAGCCTGAGAACCAAAGGGTCACTGGTTCGAGTCCCAGTCAGGGCACACACCTGGGTTGCCAGTCAGGTCCCCAGTTGGGAGCACATGAGAGGCAGCAACGCATTGATGTTTCTCTCCCTCTCTCTCTCCCTCCTTTCCCATATCTCTGAAAGTAAATAAACTCTTTAAAAAATAAATAAATAAATTTATATACACCTAATAATAGAGATTCAAAATACATTCAGTAGTATCTGATGGAACTGAAAGGAGGAATTAACGAATACACAATTATAGTTAGGAATTTCAATACTCTTCTCTCAATAATTGATAGTACAAGTAGAAAATAATATGTGAGGTTGTAGGAAACTCAAAGGAGCAGTACAACCGAATTGATATTTATAGAGCATTCCACCCAACAAGAGTATAACACATATTTTCTTAGAGTCCACATGGAACATTCACTGACATAGACCATATACTGGTTTATAAAATTAGTCTCAAAAAAATTAAAATAATTGAACAGAGGATATCCTTTGGCCACAATAAAATAATAATATAAATTTAACAAAATCCTCAAATGATTGGAAGTTAATCCACAGTCAAAAAGATTTTTAAAGAAAATTAGAACATGTGTTGAGGTGAATGAAAATGAAAATATTCATATTAAAGTTTGTGAAATGTGGCTGTAACAGCGCTTAGAGAAAGATTTATTATATTGAATGATTACTTTAGAAAATTTAAAAGGTCTTAAATTAATAATCTTATCTTCCACCTTATAAAACTATGAAAAGAAGAACAAATTAAACCTGAAGTAATCAGAAAAAAGGAAATAATAAAGATAAAAATAAACAAATGATACATAAAAACATAGAGAAAATCAATAAAACTAAGAGCAGTTTTATTTAAAGAAAACAGTAAAATTGGATAAATCTCTAGCCAACTTGATTATTAAAAAGAGAGAAGAAACAAACTACCAATATCAGGAATGAAAAGGGGGACATTACAACAGATTCTACAGATACTAAAAGAATAACAGGAAATACAAACCTTTTATGACAATTTAAATGACAGAAAAATTCCTTGAAAGACACAAAGCCCATTCAAGAAGAAATAGATAAACTGGAAAGTTGCATAACTATTAAAAATTTTGAATCTTTAATTAAAAGCCTGCCTACAAACTTCAGACCCAGTAGTTTCACTGTTGACCTTTAACAGGTATTTAAGGAGGAAATATTACCAATCCTACACAAATGCTTTTATAAAGCAGAAGAGAAGGAATGCTTTCTAATTTATTTTATAAGTTCACCAGTATTCTTATATCAAAACCAGACAAAGTTACACACCCATTCTTCTCATGAGTATGAATGCAAAAACCTTAACAGAACATTAGCAAATTAAAGTCAGCAACACATAAAAAGAATAAACATCATTGCAAGTGAAATTTATCTCAGGAATGAAATATTGATTTAATCTTTAAAATCAAGCAATGTAATTCATCACAATGATAGACCAAAAAAAAAAAAAAAAAACCAATTCAAATCCTCATTCATGATAAAAACTCTCAGCAAGGTAGGAATAGACTGGCACATCCTCAAACTAACAAATGGAATTCATGAGAAACCAACAGCTAACATCACTTATCAATGAACAACCATATGCTTCCTCCTTAAGGTTCGAAAGAGATTAGGATGTCTGCTCTCTTCACTTCTATTCAACATTATACCAGATCTCTTTGGTAATACAGTAAGGTAAGAAAATGAAATGAGAGGAAAGAGAAGGAAGAAATAAATTGAAAAGGGAGAAATAAAATGATCTTTATAGTGGACTTGATTTTGCATATACAAAAAACTGAATCTACAGAAAGTAAATAGTACAAAAAAGTGAATAGAACTAATTAGATTTTAACAAGATTGCACAATACACAAACAATACGCAAAACATCAGTTGTATTTCTACATGCTAGCAATGAATAATTGGAAATTGGACTAAAGACAATACAATTTACAGTAGTGCCGAGCAACATGAAAAAATCAGGAGTAAGTTTACCAAAATATGTTCAAGACCTTTACACTAAAAACTATATGCTTATGGATCAGGAAACTCAATATTGCTAAGATATCAGTTGTCCTCAAATTGTTCTATAGATTCAACACAATACCAAGCAGATTCTTAAATTTATTTGGAAATCCAAAGGTCTTAGAATAGTGAAGACAATTTAAGAAGAAAATACTGAATGGGCTTGCACTTCTTCATTTCAAGACAAATTAAAAGCTACAGTAATCAAGAAAATATGATATTGGAATAAAGATAAATAAGAAAATCCAGAAATAGTCCCTCACATGTATTGATTTTCATCAAAGCTGCCTATCTATGGGAAGAATGATAATTTTTTAAATAAACAGCATTGGAACAATTGAACAGCTATACAGGAAAAAAATGAACTTAGATTCTTATGTCACACCATACATAAAAATTTCATAATATTATATACCTAACTGTAGAGCTAAAACTTTAAAATTTCTGGAAGAAACGATAGGAGAAAATTTTGGGACCCTGTGTAGGCATAGATAAGACACAAAAAGCACAACCCAATGGCACAGGTGAATTAAACTTCAGCAAAATTAAAAATTTTTGCATTTGAAGAGTGTCAAAAAATAGAAAGGCACGTCACAGACTAGGTAAAATATTTGTAAAACATGTATCTGATAAAGTACTTGTATCTAAAGAAAAAAAGAAACTCAACAAATGTAAGAAGACAAATGGCTCATTTTGTTTAAAAAGTGAAAAATACTTAACTAGACACTTTACCAAAGAAAATACAGGGTGAGGCAAAAGTGGGTTTACAGTTGTGAGCACACAAAACAGTTTATTCTTGTATTATTATGTATTAATTATTGTATTATTTTCCATACGAACAACTGTAAACCTACTTTTCCCTACCCATGTATGTATGGCATATAAACACATGAAGAGAGGCTCAACATTATTTAGACATTAGGGAAAGGCAAATTAAAGCCATAGTGAGATATCATTATACAAGGACTGTCTAGAAAAAGTCCAGCCATTGTTAATATAATGACAATGGTTTGCATGAAATCAATGTAACCTGGCAGCAAAGGAGAGTGGACTGCAATGTGCATGTATGAACAATGATGTCTTCACTGTACTAGTCAGTGGGGGTGGAAGACACCATTGAGTGAGCATGTGTACTGTCTGGTGGTTGCCTTCAAAATGACTGAGCAAGTAGAGTAACAAATCTGCATCAAATTTTGCATTAAGGGACTTCCGGCCAAGATGGAGGCCTAGACAGACATGCTGCATCGTCCTCCACAACTAAGAAGGATTACAACTACTTCAAAACTAGAGACAACCAGAAGTTCCAGAAAATTGAGCTGCATGAAAGTTCAACAAACAAAGATATAAAGAAGAAATACTCATCCAGACAGGTAGGAGGGGTGGAGAGGAGGCAGCATAGTGGTGGCAGCAGCAGCGGCAGCAGCGGCACCACCAAGAGGCCGGAGGAGTGTACAGTCACATGTTTTAAACAGTCAGGAGGGACACCTGGGGAGTGCTCCAAGCACCAGACCAGGCCACACAGCTTATGGTCACATCACCAGGGAAACTAAAGTCTCATTGCTTCTGACTGTGCAAACCATCAGGGTTGGGATGAAGGAAGAAACTGCTGGTCCCTCAGCAGAGTTTGCTTGTTTAAAGGGCCCCCATGGTCCTAGAACGTCTTTAGACCCACCCACTATGGGGACGATGGTCAGGCCAAGAGCTAGAGAGGCACCAGTCCCATACAGAAGTGGGAGAAGTGCCAGGAAAACGGGCAAGTTCTGGGCAAGCAGCATTGTTCCCTCTCAGACCCCTCCCCCACATACAGTGCCACAACGTGGTGAAACGGGTCGCTCTGTATTGAGGAATACCTAAGTCTCTGCCCCTTACAACATAACAGGTGTGACAGCTATACCTAAGACACCACAAAGGCAAAGAAACACAGGAGCCTGTCAAATTGAGGAGAAAGAAAAGTATGGCCCAAAAGGGGGAACAGATCAAGGTACCAGTGGGAGAACTAAGCAACGAGGAAATAGCCAAACTAACAATCGAGGAGAGAGCCAACTTAACAAATGCAGAGTTCAAAACACTGGTGATAAAGATGCTCACAGACTTGACAGATATACTTAAGTATGGCAAACACATTAGGGAAGAATTGAAAGCTATGCTAAATGAAGGAAAATCCACACAAAACCAGTGGTGAAGAGAAGGAAACCAGGGTTCCAATCAATGATTTGGAATATGAGGAAGAAAAAAACAGTCAACCAGTACAGAATGAGGAAACAAGAATTGAAGAAAAAAGGAGGAGAGGCTTAGGAACCTCTAGGATAACTTTAAACATGCAAATATTTGAACCATAGAGGTGTCAGAAGGAGAAGCGGAAGAGCGAGAAATTGAAAACTTATGTGAGAAAATAATGAAGGAAAACTTCCCAAATTTGGTGAAGGAAATACACATACAAGTCCAGGAAGCACAGAGTCCCAAACAAGCTAGACCCAAGGAGGACCACACCAAGACACATCATAATGAAAATGCCAAAGGTGAAAGATAAAGAGAGAATCTTAAAAGCAGCAAGAGAAAAGCAGAGAGTTACCTACAAAGGGGTGCCTATAAGACTTTCAGCTGATTTCTCAAAAGAAACTTTGCAGGCAAGAAGGGACTGGCAAGAAGTATTCAAGGTGATGAAAAGGACTTACAACCAAGATTACTCTATCCAGCAAAGCTATCATTTAGAATGGAAGGGCAGATAAAGTGCTTCCCAGACAAGATAAAGCTTAAGGAACTCATCATCACCAAGCCATTATTATATGAAATGTCAAAGGGACTTACTTAAGAGAAAGAAGATCAAAACTATGAACATTAAAATGACAACAAACTTACAACTATCAACAACCGAATCTAAAAAACAAAAACAAAATCCAACTAACAAAACCAGAATAGGAACAGAATCATAGATATGGGGATCATTTTCAGGGTTATCAGCTGGGAGGGGGAAGGGGGAGAAATGGGGAAATAGTGCAAGGATTAAGAAGCATAATTGGTTGGTACAAAACAGACATAGGAAAGTTATGAGTAATATAGGAAGGGGTGAAGCCAAAGAACATATATGCACAATCCATGGACATGAACTAAGAAGGGGGGGGACTGCTAGAGAGAAGGGGGGTACTAGGAAGAGCGGAGCAAAGGGGAAAAAATGCGATACTGTAACAACATAATCAATAAAATAAATTTAAAATTCTTTTTGCATTAAGCTTGAACATTTCTCCATGGAAACTATTCAGATGACTCAGAAGGCCACAGCTATGTGCAACTAGTGATTGGCAGCTTCATCATAACGTGCCCACTCATGCGTCACGTCTCATGCAGAGTTTTTTTGTGAAACATCAAATCACCCAGGTGACTCAGCCCCCCTACAGCCCAAATTGGGCCCCGTGAGATTTCTGGCTTTTCCCGAAACTAAAATCACCTTTGAAAGGGAAGAGATTTCAGACCATTGATGAGATTTAGGAAAATACATCGGGGCAGCTGATAGCAGTTGGGAGAACCATGTGAGGTCCCAAGGTGCCTCCTTTGAAGGGGACTGAGGCATCATTGTTCTGTGTAGTGTTTCTTGTATCTTCTTCAATAAATGTCTCTTTTTCATAGTACATGGCTGGGTACTTTCTGGAAAGAGCTCTAGAACAGTAAAAATTAAAGAGACTGGCAATATAAAATGTTAATAAGGATATGGAGCAACTGGAACTTTCATACATTACAGATGAGAATGCAACATTGCTACAGCCATTTTGGAAAACAGTTCATCAGTTTCTTAAAAAGTTACTATATCACCCAGCAATCCCACTCTTGTATGTTTATCTAACAGAAATGAAAACCTATGTCTATATGAAGACTTAATTTTATATGAATTTTCTTAGTAGCTTTATGCAAAATAAATTTAAACTGGAAACTTCCCAAGTGTCCATCAGTTAGTGGATAAAGAAATTGTGATATATTCATTCATTGGAAAACTACTGATACAAATAACAATGTGCTTGAAGTCAGAAAAAGCAGACACAAAAGACTACACAGTGTATGGTTTTATTTATATGAAATTCTAGAAAAGTCAAAACTATTGTGATTAAAACAGAAAACAAGTAGTGCGTAGAGTCATGGATGTGAGAAGGGACTGATTGTAAACAGGGTCTGAGGGGACTTTTGGAGGTAATGGAAATGTTCCATTTTGTTTGTGGTGGTGGTTACAGAGTATATACATTGGCCCAAACTCATCAAACTACACTCTTAAAATAGAGTTGAATAAATAATGGAATATTATTCAGTAATAAAATAATAAGATACAAACAGATAACAATTTAGATAAATCTCACAGACATTGTGCTGAGTGAAAGAAGACATATGCACAAGAATACATATTGTATTATTCTGTTAAAGTTCTAGAATAGGTGAAAAATCATATACAGTGAAAAAAAATTCAGGGGTGTGGTTGCATCTGAAGCAGAGCTGGGGAGCATTTACCAGAAGAGGCCTGAAAAACTTTTAGGGTGGTGATGATATTCTGTATTTTGAGTACAGTGTGGGTTATAAAGGTACACACATTTGTCAAAACTCACTGAACTGAACATTTAAGATCTATAAATTTCATTGTGTGTAAATTACCCCTCAATACAATTTTCTTAAAAATAAAAAATGCTTTTATATACATTATTTCATTTGTTCCTCACAGCAATCTGAGAGAGAAGTGCAGTGAAAATTCTCCCATATTTCATATTTCAGAAACCCAATGTTCAAATGAAAAATTATACAGCTTGCCTGATATCATGCAGCTGGGAAAGCAATGCAATCTTTTCACTCCTGTTCCATTCTTCTTTCCATTCCATGTGCCATTTAGTAATTGTAACTCAACCATGGCACACAGCCTAAAATGGGTCTTTAATAAATAAGAAAGTGGAATATGATGCTCTGTACCAAACCAAACCTGTATGTTTTCCAAAACAGTAGGATTCAAAAACAGGAACAATAAAATATTCTCTGCAGTGACGTTTCACATGTGCACAGTACAGTGTTTAAATTGCCATCCATGTCCCATGATTTTCTCCTTCCTTTATTAAACTGTAAAACAAAAACATGGACGATAACAGCAATTGCTGGTTGACGACTTACGGTTGATGAGCAGAGTTGCTGCCTGTTGCTGTGAGCTGCTCACACCTGCTGTCAAGTTTAGAGGCATGTGAAGGTCTGAGCCGTCAACATCAGCCACCCATTACTGCAGAGTGCTGGTGCCCACAGCGAGGCCTCCTGAGGTGTAGTCATGCTGGGAGCAACTGCCCCAGACCGAGGAGCATCATTTTATCATTGATATGACATGATATGAAGAAGCTAGAATCTCCTAGTAAATTTTCAAGGCCCAATTGTATGAAGTCACAAGTATGGAGGGCTTTATTGTCAGAGGGAAATAACAACTTATACCTTGCTGGTTCCGAGATTGGGTGGCTCAATGGTTTTTCATTCTGACTTGCCCATGAAGAATTTGAGAAATACTTTTTATCGTTAACTGATTTCTAGATATTGTTAGTGTTGATTGGCTTCTTTAAAAGGTTACTTTGGTATAAGTTCCCGCTTTGCCTGGCCAGTGGTTTATAATTTCTGGAAAAACTTCAGAATGTGTCTATTCCTACATCTTTCTACCTCTAGATGGGGCTGTTTTCATTTCATCCCAGATGTCAGTCTCCAAAAATGCCACGGAAGATGGCACAGATATTAATTGTCATGTGTCCTTTTTTGAAGGCTCTCACGTAAAGTTCCTTCCTTCCTCCCTTCCCTTCTTTTCTCCTTCCCTTTTTCCTGGTGTTCAACAAATGTTATTGAGCACCTACTGTGTGCCAGGCATTGTAAATTCAATGTTAATCATGTCATAATCCTCCTTATGTTACATCTAGTAACAGACAGATGTGTGCCCAGATAACCATAACACAATTCTAAAATGTTATGATAGAGGGTGTGTGTGGGGGGGGTGGAGCAAGGAAGACAAACCTAAAAGGAACATTAGGTCTAGATTGTGAAAGGTCTTGTATATCATCTGAGGGAGTTAGATTTTCCTGAGAGGGAAATAGGGAACCTCAGAGTGTGTCAAGCAGGGTTGAGTCACAATCAGATCAGAATGCTGGAGAGATCTCTCCGACCTCAGTGTAAAGGATGGATTACGGTTGTGAAGGTTAGAGCCTCTTTGTTGACTCTCCCTTCTTTACTGACCTGTGTATACTGGAGGATCTCAAGGCTCCATCCTGGCTCTCTCCTTTTCTCTTCTCTTTCCTTCCCTAACTGTATCTCCGTCCAGGGCTGTGTCAGCTGATCTCACCCAGTCTCACTGCTATAAACAGGATCTCTTTGGGATGATTCCCAGTATCACATCTCCAGCTGGACGCTCCCGACCCACAGCATCCCACATCTGAAGGCCTTCTTAACCTCTACGTGGCTGTCCAAAACCTGTTTTTGCCTTCATTATTCCCAGCATGGTAAATCATCGTCATCCATCCAGTTAGTTACCAGAGCCACACCCATTAGACATCCTCTGTTTCCTTTACGCATCCACACCGATCCATTAAGTCTGGTCTGTCACCTAAATATATCCCGGATGCACTCACTTCTCTCCATTCCCTCCACCATCACTCTAGCCCCAGGCCACCGTCCCCTCTCATTTGCACCATTGCAGACACTTCTGACCAAACTCTCTACTTTTCTTATGCCCTCCCCCACCAATCCATTGACCATACACTAGTCAGAGTGATTTCTGAAAAACCTGAGTCAGATTATATTACTTCCCTGCTTAAAACCTATCCATGAGTACCCATTACACTTAGAAAAATTTCCCAACCTCAATCTCTGGACAAAAGGGCTTCCCACTACTTGGTCTGTCACCCTCACCCTGAGCCGCTGTCTCCTGCTCCCTGCACTCCAGCCTCTGTTCTCCCAGTCCCTCCACCACTCGCACTTACTCCTCCCAGAAAGCTCTGGGCAAGGCCAGCTTCTTCTCCCCCTTCAGACCTCAGCTCTCATGTTTCCTCCTGTTGCCACCCAGTCTGTATAGACTCTCTGTCCTCGGCTACTCTTTCTCTTTCACTTCACTCGTTTTCTTCTGAGAAATTAACATAATTTATAATCATCTTATTTAATGGTTTTATTGTCTGGCTCTCCCACTGGAATATAAACTCCGTGAGGCTGAGGACTTTTCTTTCGCTCACCACAGTATCATCAGGCCCCAAAAGAGAACTCAGTGCCTTGAATAAAATGCATGCCTTGAATAAATGAACATATTTCATTTAGGTGCTATGGCCATAGTTCAGATGAGTGATTACGGGGGGTTGAACAAAACAAGTAGAGGTCAGGGTGGGAAACAGAGGAGGTTCCCATCAATACACAGCTGGAAGATTGAATGAGTAGGACGTGCTGACTGAAAGTGTGTGGGTGAAGAAGAGGAGCAAAAGCTATATTTCTTGACTGGGTGGCTAGTGATGCCATTGATATGGTGCAAGACTCAGGAGGAGAAGCCGGAATGAACGAGGGCGTTCCTTGCGACAGAGCTGAGCTGTGAGACTGGAGGGGATTGAGAAAAACAATGACCTGATCTGTAGAATCAGTTAGGGTTCTAAGAAAATTTTATGAGTAGAATTAAATCATAGATAGTTTCATTTCAAATCCATGTTTTTGCAGTTTCGGCACGTATTAAGGTATTATTCTGAGTCTATTTCCTTTCTCTACTATTCTAATTCTTTGTTTCTTCTTCTACCTTTAGAAATGGGGTATCTGTGATGAAATCAAATAAAATTTCAGAACATGAATATCTCAATTTAAATTTCTGATCAACATATGCATTTTTTTCCATTTTTAAAATATAAAGGATTTTTTATTTCTTGGCTTCAAAACATTTGAAGTCTCCTGAACCGCTTGACTTTTTCAGATTTTTAATATATAGGGTGCAGCAAAAGTCAGTTTACAGTTGTTCATATGGAAAATAATACAATGATTAATAAATAATAACACAAGAATAAACTCTGTGTTTCACGTACTCACAACTGGAAACTGACTTTTGTCCCACCCTGTACTTTGAACTCAGGTAGTGAAATTTACTGAATCAAAAAAATGGAGAGTGTTAGATGTAGATGGGACTATAGTGGCCATTTAGTTCAGCTGAAGAAAAAAGCACCCAAGTTCAATATAGCTTGTCAAGTGGCTGAACAAGGAGAAGAACCCAGGGAAGCTTAGTGAATCAAATCCACTCAGTTTTGAACTCTGCTTCTGACCGCAGCAGCAGAAGACATCTCCAGAATCCTGGTGTAGGCTTCGTGCTGGCTTTTCCTCATCTCGACGGCAGCTCTTTAAGTCTCCGGCTCTCACACACAAGTACTTAACCTCATCATTTTCCATTTCAGGGCCATTTTAGATACTGCTGTTGGATTTGTGAAATTAGCAAATGTGTGTTTTAATGACACAATTAGTCTCCTCCCACTCTCATCCCACCTGATCTTTAAAGTGTCAGTGTCTGACTTATGACATCTGCCACCTCTCCATTCCTCTTTCTGAGATACAAAGCCCCTCTCTCCCTTTTCTCTTCTGCTGCCATCGAAGGACTCGGCCTCAGCAGGTGTTTGGTATTCATCATACCAGCCAGTCCTAGGAATCTGGGGAACCACAATTGGAGTGAAAGTGAATAAAGATTTTGTGTTTTTGTCAGCCTTCTCAAACTCTTATGGAAGTCTGCCTGTGGCTTCACTGTTCCTCCCCAGGGTTCTTCTCAAGAATCTCTCTCTGTACAGTGGAATTAATAGTGATCAGACGATCTTAGCGCAGGTGCACACCTGCGTTTGCCGATCATGATGCTGGCAGTGGTGACCAGCCCACCTTGTGTTTGAAACGATGGGGCCTATGTTATGCAAAGGCCATCCTCATTTTCTAAGCTTCTGAAGGGACTGATTTCTAAGCAAATCATATCCTTGGCACCACTCCAGGAGGCCCTGAGCCACAGTAGCTCTGCTCATGCAGGGCACCGCAAGATAAGAGTTCATTTTCTGTTCATGGCCTCCCAGAGACCACTAAACTTCAGTCTCAGGCTGGAATGGGCCTAAAGGTCATCCAGTACAACATCCATCTTTTTGTAATCATATTGGAAAGTCTCCGGGTATAAGTTATGGATCTTGTCAAGATAGAGCCCAAGTCTCCGTCTCCATTAATTAAATGCCTTTGGAGTCTAGAAGGTTAGTGTGGCCTGTCTGGAGATGAGCCATATCTTACCTGATATTCAATGTCCCCGTGATTTGACTCCAGCTTACATTTATAGACTTAACCTGCTACTGCTTTATAATACAACTTCTGGGTTTTAGCAGCATGATGTTATTTTTCTCCCAAATACTTAATATGCTTTCCCATTCCTAAAATCCTCTTCCTCCAGGCACATAGTCTTCGTTCTACTTATATTTCCCACATTTATTCAGCTCCGCTGCTCAAAGTCATATCAGGGCCCTGATTCAATAGCACACTCTCCATACAGACTTCCTCGATTGTTCTGACTAAAAAGCTTCTGCCTTCCTCTCAGCTCTGATAGCTCAGTTTGTATCTCTGTCACATGTTACCTAATAGTTCAGTTATTTGCGTACACACCTTATCTACCTCCTGCTTTAATTACATTGTAAACTCTCCAGGACAGGGCCGTTCATTGTTATCTCTACATCCACCCTAGCATGTAAGACAGGCTTCTGCACTTAACTGGAGCTTAACAAACATCTGTTGTGAAATGAATGAGAATCACGAAATGAATAGTTAAGGAATTTTGGAGCCCTGAAACAGCTGGTGACTGGGTCCAGCATGAAAGAGAAAGGCAGAGGAGGTGATGATGTCAATCTCCCATTCCTTCATACATGTGTCACTCAAGTAAAACTCAACAACTCAGACTCTAAATTATTACATCTTCACCCCCCGCCCCCACCATCCACGTAGGTTTTCTCACACACACACACACACACACACACACACACACATACTCATTCCTGGGGACAAACATCAAGTATGTTTTATTTTTTATTTTTATTTTTTTTTAAAGAAATAGGTTTTGTTTGTTTTTTAAATTAATTAATTTATTTATTTTTTATTTATTTACTTTTAGAGTGAGGGGAAAGGAGAAAGAGAGGGAGAGAAACATCACTGTGTGGTTGCCTCTCACTCATGTCCCCAACTGGGGACCTGCCGTGCAACCTAGTCATGTGCCCTGACTGGGAATCGAACCAGCGACACTTGGTTCGCAGGCTGACACTTAATCCACAGCAGCCAGGGCCATCAAGTATGTTTTAGAAGCTTGGTAGATATTCTTGGTAGAGCAGAGAGTGTCCTCCAAAATATGTTAGGTTTATAATAAACATGGACTATTACTGGTTTCAGAGGTAACTCCATATCACAATGCTTTTTAAAAGCACTGAGCAAGTGGCAGGAGCCTGGCACACTGTCCCAGAGATCCTGGCAGTGAAAGCTGAGAGTCCACAGGGACGATGGACAGCTGAACAGGATTGCCTTTGGCTAAGGCTACACTGCAGTCAGTCAGCGTAGGTCAGGAAGAAGGGGAGAGAATTTGTCATAGCAGGATGTCAAAGTCTACACAGATGAGGAGTTTGTCACTCTGGGCTTTGATCTTCCAGAGGTTACATCTCCCTTGCTGAATCAATACTAAGAACCAGATTATCTTTTCCAGGCTTACTGAGGTATAATTTACACACTTTAAAATTAACCCATTGCAATTGTACAATTTAATTCTTTTAAATAAATTTAGAGTTGTCCAGTCATCACTTTCATATTTAGAATATTGCTACCATCCTGAAAATTCTCTTAAGTTTATTTGCAGTCAATATTCACTCCCCACCTACTCCACCCACCACAGGTAATCACTGATTTTCCTTCTGTCTCCATAATTTCCCTTTTCTAAACATTTAACATAAATGAAGTTATATGATATATAGTTTTTGCATCAGGCTTCTTTAAGGTTCTTTCATGTTGTAACATGTGCTGGTATTTTGTTCCTTCCTATTGCTGAATAATATTCCATTGTATGGCTATACTACACTAGGTTTATCCATTCACCAGCTGGTAGACATTTGGATTATTTCCAGTTTGGGACTATTGTAAATAATGCTGCTATGATAATTCATTTTCAAGTCTTTTGTGGACATGTCTTCATTTCTCCTGGAAAGATATTGCCTTTTTTTGTTGTTAATTGAAGGTTTGTGACAGCCCTGCATCGAGCAAGTCTATTAGCAACATTTTTCCAATAGGCTCAGATGATTTGTTGCAGTTTTTAGCAATAAAATATTCTTAAATTAAGGTTTGCACATTTTTTTTAGACATCATGCTATTTATTGCACACTTAATAGACTACAGGGCAGAGCAAACATTACTTTTATATATACTGGGAAACCAAAAAATTGCTGTGACTTGCTTTATGGCGATATTCACATTATTGTCATGGTCTGTACTCTCCAAGGTCTGCCTGAAAATTAGTCAAAACAGAGCATCAAGAAAGTAGTTTCCATAGCCTGCTACAACTCCTTGTAAATCCCGAGCTCACTGGTCTGGAATATGCCCAAAAGACAAAAAACAAAAAACAAACAAAAAAATTACCCACCAAATCTGTGTGGGGAAAGATGGCGTTTTCAGTTTTGCCTTTGAGGTTTCTAAGTAACTGTGCATTCTACCTGCCAAACACCTGCTGGGGAATGGTGATGAAGCAGAAGGACTTTGGGTTCTGCTTTGTAAAGGGCAAGTGGTTTGGAAACAGGTACATTATGGAGTTTTTGTTTTGGTTTTTTATTTGAACACAAGGTAAGGTCACTGTGTCTGTCATCCATGACACTACCAAATCGAAAAGTGCTCCACACTGAATGCAGTTCAGATTTACTGCCCTTGATGCATGATTCAAACAGGCCCCCAAAGGCTGGGGAGATGAAAGGGGGCTTAGGCGGCCGAGTTCGCATGCATTTGAGAAAAGATGTTGATTCTCAGGAAGGCTTTAGTGAAGGGCAGAGAACAAGGTGTCCAAGGACAGGTTTTGTTTGTTTTTCCCCTTCTTTCTATTGTACTAAGAAAAGAACAGGGCAGCTTCAACACAGACGATCAGAGGGAACGCCAAGGCAGTGCTCTCCAACTGCTTAGGGTCTTTGTGGTGAAGACTCCCGTGCTCGGAGCTACTGCGTGGTCCCCAGGCTTCAACTGTCCCCGCGGGAGAAAGCCGAGATGTGGAGGGAAAGGCCCCACAGCAGACTTTTCCTCCACAGCGAAGTCACCAGGGAGGGACCTGAGCAATGGGGAGACGGGAACCGAGGAGAGAAAGTTGGCAGTGGGGTGGGGGGCGGTGGGGAGAGTAGTGGGAGTGTGGGTGGTGGTGGAATCAGGACCATGGCCTGATGTGACCAGGTGAGAAGGGGACGGCCCTGCTAAGGGACATGGGGCGAATGGAAGCAACTTCAGGGCACTGAGTCAGGAACACACACTTTGCATCTGGACCTGGTTTAAGACCCAGCACTGCCCTCATTACCTGTGTGACTTGGACAATTGACTTAACCAGTCGGAGTCTTAATCTTCCGCCTGCCTCTCAGGCTTCTTTTGAGAATGAGGTGATAGATGTGAGTAGCAAGCACAGCAGGGGGATGATGTGAACGGAAGTCCACACATGTAAAGAGTCCAGCATTTCTGTAAATACTGAAGCTTCTGCATGGAGGTGGCTGCACAAAGCAAGAGACAACAGCAAAGTCCCCGATGAAGATGTGGCTCCCCAGGGCTCCGCAAGTACTCACCCAGGTGCAAGGCTGCTGACGTCACCGCCTGCACAGAGGGAGGGTCCTTCCGGTGTGTGAAGCTCCCTTTGCCATTCTCAGGGTTTATAAGATGCCTTCCTCGTCCCTCCCTGACTGTGTGCCTGCCTGCTCATCGGATGCACACAGCTGGTACAGAACAACCCCGGCATATTTCTAGTACATCCGGCAGAACGGGAAATTGAGGCCGCTATTCCAGCCTGTCTCAGAGCTGGGCCTGCAGTGAGCAGCACCCTTAGGGAGCGCCTGCCCATGGTCCGTGCCCAGGAAATGGCCACGTTACAGTGATGACGGTCAGACCACAGCTGCGCCCTCCCTTTGGAGAGACTATATATGTATTATAGGATTTCTTATATAGTATTTCTTATCCTCCCCTCCCCATCCAGCTACTTTCCATTTCTTTAGTCACTTTCAACAAAGCTTTCAAAAGAATTGTTTGCACTTACATTCATTGTCTCCATTTTTTTCCCTCACATTCTTCCCCACTAGTCAGGCTTTTTCTATCACTATTTCACTGAAAGTGGAGCAATGACCAACATATTTCTTAAAATATAGGCCTGTTCTCAGGACCCCACCCTTGTCCCCAGCAATCTGTTCATAGCACAGCACCTATAGGGCTTCTTGGAAAACCTGAGTCAGATCAGGACACTCCTCTGCCACCCCACACTCATCCCACATGGCTTCATCTCTCATTTGGAATAAAAATCAAAGTTCTTACAATGGCCCACAGGCCATGAATGGCAGGGCCCCTTCTTCCCCCATCTTTTCTCTGACCTCGTCTCTTACTGCTCTCCCTCTGAGCTCTCTGCTGCCCTTCCTTCTGTTCCTCATGCACACCAGGTGTACCCCAGCCCCGGGCTCGGCCCTTGCAGGCCCCTCTGCCTGCGATGTTCTTCCCCAAATACCTCAGAATTTTTCTCTCCCCCTTTCAGTCTCTGCTCAGACACTGCATTCTCTGTGAGGCCTCCCCTGACCACTCTGCACTAAAGTACAGATTCTCTGAGGGCAGGAACTTGTTCTTCTGTTCAATGGTGTAACCTTAATAGCTACAACAGTGCCTGGCATGTGGTGGGTGCCCAGAAGACACTAGTTGAGTGGGTGTAGGCATGAGTGAATGGTTCAGAGGGGCACGTGGGACCCAGAGCAATTTACAGGTGCAGGTGGAGCTCCTGGTCACTCTCTGGGGAAGGCTTCCCTGGTGACAGTTAGACCAGTGCATGATCTGAAGGACGATGGGTGTCTCTAGACCAGTCTCTCTTCCTCTGAACTTATTTACACACAGACTACCTTCTGCTGTGAACCACAATCCCTTAAGAAAGAGGTTCTGCATGCTCCCTGGGCCTTCCACACCAAGCCTTCCTCTGTACCCACCCAACAGGCAAAACAGCTGCTATTGACCTTGGCGACCCCCAACTCCATGTTTGAATAAATTCCTCTTTCCCATCGCAGGGAAAGGAACAAGCACCTTCGAGATGAAAGGGACATACGCTTCCAGGTAAGAGCCTAGTGCCCCTTTTTCTGGGGAAACACAAGGCCTGTGGCCCTCTGGTAGCCAGAAACTGAGCCAGGACTGGCCAGGAATGTCCTGAGGCTTGGGGTCTGGTTGCTCCTTCTGTAGGGGCAGGACCATGGCTTATGCTTTTTTGAAAATAATAAAAATGCAGGATGACCTCCTGGGTAACACTGTGTTAACTTTCCATGAAGCCACACACGTCCCTCTTGGCGTAAAGGACAGAAATATTTGGGAGGGTCACACAGTTCTTGGATGCAGAAATGGTAGTTCAGGCCATGAGATGGCGCAGTTGAAATGTCATGTTCACTTTTCAGTCAAAATGCTTGCAATTCTTTTCTTCATTAAAATTTTGATCTCTTGATGAAAAATTTGCATTTTACATTGTTATAGAACAAATTCAAAATATATATCTTACAATTTACATAGTTGATTTTATGTCTAGTCTTTTTAAACTGTGGGGGCCCCTGCTCCTCCGTATCTGAGCACCACACTTACATACTTTCCTAAATAGCACGTTATTCTGTGTTTATTTAAAAGTCTTTCTGTTGGGCTACATTAAACAAGTCTAGGATCCCACGTTTCCCTACATTTTTCCCTTTTAGACAGTAGCGGTTAGATGCTCTAAAGCAGCGATTCTCAACCTATGGGTCACGACCCCTTTGGGGGCTGAACGGCTCTTTCATATGGGTCACCAAGACCATTGGAAAACACATATATAATTACATATTGTTTTTGTGATTAATCACTATACTTTAATTATGTTCAATTTGTAACAATGAAAATACATTCTGCATATCATATATTTATATTCAATTCATAACAGTAGCAAAATTACAGTTATGAAGTAGCAATGAAAATAATTTTATGGTTGGGGGTCACCGCAACATGAGGAACTGTATTAAAGGGTCACGGAATTAGGAAGCTTGAGAAACACTGCTCTAAAGGGAAGAAAAATGAGAGCAGGACTGATTGGTATGAGTTTTTAATTATTGGAATGATCACACCATGAATTTCATGTGTGTCCTTGGGCAAGTCATTCACCTCCTCGGCCCATGACCTCAACTTCTACATGAGGAAAGGGAATCCTTACCCATTTTTTTTGTTTTGTTTTGTTTTTGTTTTTTCACGCTGTAAGGATTTTTTAGAAAACTCTTGGAAAGAGGATTTGCACTGAACTCTAGCTGAACAGTGGCCTAAATGCAGTCAGCAAGAGGCAGCTGGTTTGTCCTGCATGAGGTGCGCCCTGGTTTATGGCTGCAGATCAGAGGGGCCTTGTTCCACCATTTCTTTTCCACCCCTGGCTGTCAGCAAACATCTCTGCTGCCCACCTGTGTGTACTGTTAGAGGCAAGGCTCCAGCCTACACGTTTGTAACACTGAATTTATTTTAAAACTTCCAGCCAAATATCCTAATCCCTTGACTTTGCTTCCCCTCACCTGCCAAACTCATTTTGCATTGAAAAGAGAATGGACTTAAGAACCTTTGTGGGTAATAGAAGAAAGAGGAATAAAATCATGTTCGTGCTGAGTAATAATTAAAGATTAATTTGGAATCATTATAGCCATACCTTCAGGGGCCGTGGAAGTCCTGCCAAACCCCCTTAAGGATCTCCAGGAATCATGGGGATGGCTGGTTAATGAGAGATTCTTCCTATGATCCAATGCTGCCTCATCTCCTGGAAGACATCTGTTAGGGAGCATTGGCCAAGTGGGTGTAAGCTCCCACCCCACCTAGGCTCTCCGTTACAGATGTGTGAGCAATTTATCCACTCCCAGCCTACATCCACAAAAGGTTTGAAGTACCCTTTGCTACCTTAGCAGCTGTGGAGAGGACACTGGGTTAATGGATCCTCTCTTTCTCATATCTGAGGCTTTGGGAATAAGGGGAACTGAAGCCACACAGGAGAGCATGATTTCAAGAGGCACAGAGTATTTTCTGTCCATAAACGTTTTCCCTATGCATTTCACATGTATCTCTTCTTGTCCTCTCGCAAATTATCACTAGTCCTGTGAAGAACAATAACATGGACCCCAAGCTCTGAACTGTGTGTTGGTTCATTGGCTTAGATCATTAGACAGGAAGTGGAGGAATTCTGATGAGAGGTGATGGCAAAAGAGAAGAGCAGGTGAGTGCTAGTAGGGAGCCTGGAACATAGCTTGCTTATTTCAGAGTTTTGTTTGGAGCCTGACCTGTGAAGTGGGCAAGTTGAGCTCTTTCTGTTCAAACACTGGGACAAACCAGCAGGCATGGATCTGAGGAACTTTTTGTGTTTCTACAGAAAGATAAGGCAGCCAAGGCAAACACAGCTGCTTCCAAGGCAAGCCGGAAACAGAGATCTGGCTCTGTAATAGGCAAATATGTGGACAGCGGAGGGATTCTTAGGAGGTAAGTCATCCTCTATTTGTTCATGCATTATCTGTTTGTCAGTCTTGTACTCACTGGGAGCAGGCCCTGAGCCCATGCTGAGTGCCGACTGGCCCTCGAGAAGTGGCCCTGGTGGGGAAGCCTGGGGTCCGCTGTGCTCACTCCCCTGGAATCTTGGAGGACATATCCCTTCCTGTCCTGACGTCCAAGTGGGAGGAGCACTGTGCAGAGTGAGCTCCTAGGACAGGGCCTGGTCTTTTCTGTGCACCCCCTTCCCCACATGTGCCTGCACAGAGGGACTGAAGAGGTGCTCTAGATCCGCAGAGGAGAGAGAACAGGAGGGGAAGAGATGGAGGGTGTAGTGTGACAATGCCCTGTTGTCTGCTGAGTGGAATGGATGCTCTTGGTTTTTCAGAGACAAGACTGTTTGAGCTCTAAAGAGCAATTAAAGTGTCCTATGGAATCGCCAATAGTTGAACATTTTATAGGCAAGAATAGGGCCTGTGCTTGGCAGATTCTTTTCAATGTTGCATGTTTAATTAACTCAAAGATGACATGTTTTGTTCCTGTTGGACAACACATGATTGAGTCCCCATAGGAGGGGCTTGTTGCTATTCAAAGAAACCAGCCAGTCCCCCTCTTCTTCCTCTTGTTGTGACGTACTCCATCCACATCAATGGACACAGAGGTAGAGGCAGCCACATCCCTTAGTATTAGATCTGGGAAGGAAGTGTGCATACTTGCCCAGCTAGGAGACACTGAGAACAGGAAGCATGAAATAAACAGGCAAGCAAAGGCAGGCAACTCTGGATGTCAGTCATGTCTTTGGACCCGATTGTCATGAATTCCTTTCTGGTAGCTGAACAGCGAGATACAACTTGGGACCTAAATTTGTGCAATAGTTGGCCTATTGGTTCCTCAGAACTGAATATATTCATTGATTGATTCATTCAACAAGCATTTACCAATCACCTGCTCTGTAGTAGACCTTCTTTAGAGTTTTGTGACGATCCCAAAGATAAATAAGACATGAGTCCTGCCATTAATATCTATTAGCGTGTGCCTACTATGCGCAAGATACTGTGCTCTGCGCTGAGTATGCAGTGCTGAGCAAAACAGGCCCTGTCTCTGGAGGAAGCAGACAACTGAGTGAGCAGCAACTTGTGAACCTGAATCCCACGGCAGGCTTTGGCGCAGGTGACTGCGCGGTATCCCCGCACACAGCATTCGCTGGGAAACCAAAAATGAACTCGGTCACACTAAGCTGAAGGTTTTACAGAATGTCAGTAGTGTTTGAGAATTTCCCAAATAAAATCTTTCAAAGAAATGTTTCGTTTCAGGACCATTTCAGTGACCATCCTTATTTTGGGTGTAAGGCCTTTGAAAAAACATGCTGCGCAGCCACGCTTGCTCGCATGTGCACTCGTGTGTTTAAGCAGAATGAGAGTGGATGGGAATACTTACCGCATGTGTTGAAAAGCAGATAAACAGTAGGCTTGTCGGAGTATAAAAGAAATTTGTTGGAAATAACACAATCAGCTTCTATTAAAAACTGTGAGTTCATAAAAAGTGGAAAAGCACTTGAATTGCTACAGATTCTTTATTTTATATCAAGGGACCTAAACTAAGTAACCATTTTTCGTGAGCAAACAATATATCTTAATTTATCTTTCAGAATGTCACTTAACTTCAGAACAATGACACATGCATTTTTTTCCTTCCTACTGTCGGCTTTTAGGAGTAATAAACATTGTAATTCAGAGGGGAAGACGAAGGGGCTTCTCTTCTGCCTGTGCTGTGTCCTGTGCCCACCTTTCTCCTTTGACTCTGTCGCCTGAGCATTTCATCCCCATTCCACTCCCTTCTCCAATCCTTGTGTGTGTGCACACGTGTGTACATGTGTGTGCATATGTGTATATGTGCCTGTGTGTGGAGGGGTATGTGTGTACCAATTTTGGACGAAAGGTCTTTCTTGTCAAATCTTCTGTCCCCTTTAAAATACTCTCCAGCTTCGGTTGTTCACCAAAACCCGAAAGGAACTCCTGTGCCAGGAAGGACCTGTGAGGCCTTTGCTCCCCAAAACGCTGAAAGGACAGCCTGTGCAGTGGCCCAGCACCCCTGCCATCTGCTGCTCCTCCTTGTTCTTGATGCTCAGATGCTTCTGGAAGTAGACATGCACTGAGGCCACTTCCTCCTGACTCTGACTTGCAGGTCCCAGAACGAGAAAGAGAAAGGAAGGAGAGGCTAGTCGAGATACCCTGCCTGGCTTCCTTCCAACTCAAAGCCTGTGGGCTGCTGTCTCTCAGACACCTGATTGCGGGGGGGCGGGGAGGAGGCTTTGCCCAGAGCAGCGCTGCGCCTCCCTCATATTGCCAAGGGCTGCTTTGCAAGCCTGTCTTTTTTTAATGCATTGCCTTACTTGTGAGGTAGCCAGGGCAGTGGGCCACATTTTATGGTGAGGAAACTGAGGCTCATTGTGTTTTCTCTGGGGACACAGTTAATTAGGGCTGGCATAGGGAACAGAGCTGAGGTCATCTGGTTGGTCACCCAGGACCTTTTTTTCCAGATCTGTTATGCTCCTTCCTTCACACCCTTTTCTTCTCCATCACAGCAGTTCTCACAACTTGTAACAATGTATTGAGTTGTGTCATTATTGCTTTAGCCCCTCCACTAAGCTGAGCATTTCATAGGACAGGGGCTTTGCCCATTTGTTCATGATGGTGGCATTAGCTTAGTACCTGGTAGATCATCATCACCTTCACCATCATCACCTGCGTGATCAACAACCTCATCATCAGAGACTCATATAAATGTGTTGGGTGAATGAACTCAAGAATGCTGGGTCTGGTGGTTCCTTTCCTGGAGCGCTCCACCCCCGAGGCATGGTACTCTTTCATCCCTTGGAGGAAAAGCTGTGTGGCTTCCATATTGATACACTTCCGTTTTCTTCCTGTTATTCTTTCTTCCCCACCTAAAATAGCCAGTCAGAGGAGGAAGAAGATGTGTTTGGCATACAGAGAAGGAGAAGCTCCCTGGACCTGAGTGGGTATCCCCTTACAGAAGAGGAGCCACGGGCAGGGGGGCCACTTCCCCGGGCACTCTGCAGAATCATCTCCATTGAAGAAGACCTCCTGCCCCAGCTTCTGGAGGGCAGCTTTGAGCAGCCACTGAGCAGATGCCCAGAAGAAGAGGAGGTCTCCGACCAGGGTGGGGAAGGGCAAAGCCAGCAGGCCCGACCTTCTCAGCTCATGCCCACAACTCCCCGAGGACAGCCTGTTGGGAAGGAAGCTCTGTCCAAGGTAAGGGCACATCCCACTCTGGTGTTAAATACCACCCTGGACCTGTCCCCCAAGGCAGCTCGGGAAGTCAGATGCGGCTGGTCTTGTGATACAACATATTTATGTCCTTCCAACACCACCTTCCCCTGCTTAGCTGAGTGTCTTGTTGGGGGACTTGGGGCTCCTGGTAAATTCTCCTTATAACTTCTGATGTTTGCACCACTCCCTATCCTATGCTCTCTGTTCGCATTCAGAATAACACTTAAATCCCATGTCCCACTTGAACTCCCCCACCAGATATTTCTCTAAATTCTGCAGGTAGAAGGAGGCCATCTGAACTATCTCCTCTGGTTCATGGTGATGATGTTCCACACCTTGTTTGTGACCTGGACTTACGAATAGGCTCCTTGAACATCCCTCCCTTGCCATGCACTTGACCCTCTAAAACAGCTTTAGAAATGTCCACAGCAGTGTGAGAGAGGGTCCTCTGGTCACACTGGGACAGCCCTTGCCACCTTGAGCATTTCCATGCCTGTATCAACATGTGTGACAGGAAGACTTCTCTGGTCACTGTGCAGGATCTTCTTGGCCTCGGTTGTCATTCTTGGGCCTGGATTAAGATTCATGCCTACGTATCAGTGCTCTGAAGGGTGGAATGGTGGAGGCCTTGGGCCCAGGGAAGGGTGGAGAACTGGGTGTCACCCACTGGTGGGTGAGGCCACTCTCCCGATCTGTCAGCATACAGACCTACACATACACGCAGTGTGCACAGATGGGGTTTTCAGCACCCCACGACTTCCCCCCCATGTGGGAAAGAAGTGTCAAGGAGCCAGAGGTAAAGGGAAAACTCTAAGAAGAGTGCCTGCTGTGGTATTTGATTCTCACAGTTATCTAATGAGGCATCAGAAACGTATTCTTCCTCTAGCAGAAGGGCAAGTGAAGCCCAGAAGGGCACAACCTGGCCCCGCCTTCTAGCCCTGCTTTCACACTTTGTGGCTCCCCCAGGCTGGGCTGCCATCTAGCTGGGGACAGAAACGCAGGCGATGAGGAAATGCGATCTACTGGGAGCCGCAGGACAGCCTCCACAGAGGCTCTGCTCCTGGGATGGTGCTGTGAGGCAGGCCCTCCCTGCAGGGCAGCTGAGCCAGGAACTGCTGCCACCCTTCCGGGAAGTAGTTTGGTCAGAAGAACCAAGAACTTCTAAATATCGCATCCTTGGAACTGGCACCTCTACTTCTAGCAATCTTTCCTCAGAAACAAGCAAAGTCAGACAAAGACTTAATGCAAGAATGTAAGTGTATAATAGCAAACAACTGAAAAACTAATAGAACATACACAATAGCATATTAATTCAATAAATGTTACACTGCTGTTAAAAATCACATTAAAAAAAAAATAGTGACCCAGAGGAATATTCATAACTTAATAATATATGAAAAGTGTAAAATTATAATACCTCAAGTCTGTCTCAATAAACCATACGTTCTTTCCTCTATATAGAAAAAAGCCAGGAAGAAATGCATCAGAACATGAATAGTGACCACTGCAGGGTGGTAGGGGAGATTATAAATAATCCTTATTTTCCTTCCTAATTCCAAAACAATACACCTGTTACTCTTATTTGTAAAGCTTTTCTAAGTGTGGGAAAGAACAGCAGACCTTTCTCCAGCCCCCTTGTCCCACTCCGGTTGTCTCACTGTGGATTGTTCTCCGAGGGGACACAGGCTAAGTGCATGAACACAAGTTCCAGGAGTTCGCTGTACTGTTCTGCCTGGAGCCGAGGCATCAGTCAATGTGTTTCTCTTCTTTGGCCTGTAAAAAAGCCACTGCTCTTTCGGGGGCGGGGGGGGGGGGGGCGGGTTGCGGCTCAGGTACAACCTCTGCAGCCAGGACCCCCTCCTCCCACCCTGGGCCTCTCAGGCCCCACCCCTATGGGGGCCTGAGGATGCAGATTGCTTCTCAGAGCTTCAGTCTCACACAAATTGCAGTTAGAGTATAGAGGCTGAGCAAGGACAGCAGAGAGCCGATGCCCTTGGTATTGCAAGTAAAGAAATGGGGTAGGAGGCATCGTTTTTAAGTGGGGAGTGTTTTTTTTAGAGTTTAAATTTCTGTAACTGACCTTGAATTCCTACTTAAGTATTGCATGGAATTGATTTCTCCCCAAAAGCCTGTTAATGGCTTTTCTCTGAAACTCCAGTACTGCTAAGATCTGCTGCCACTCCCTTCTAGTACTGACTCCAGGAGAGGAGCTAATTCCCCCAAATCCACTTCTAAATAGATTCAAAAGAGTTTCCTCATTTGGCCCAGCTGGGCGGGGCCTGAAGGCAGGATTCAGGGGAGCAAGCAAATGGATCTCCGGAAGGAATGATGGCTCAGTGGAAAGGGCTGATCCTGTGCAGGAAGGCGGGTCCTTACTCTGCCTCTTGCCCTCAGAGTCTAAGCAAGTCCATTCCCTGCTGGCGTTTAATATCCCAGACTAATGGGCTCAGCTCCCAGCGCCTCCTGCTGCCAGGCAGTGGAGAAGGAGCAGCAGAGACTGGGGGCTTGGGAATGCTCTGCCCAGGGCCTAGCAGCATGGATTCCCAGCCTCCTAGGTGGAGGCTGTCTTGCTTTGCTCCCAGGGCAGATGAGGATCCTGGATGGAAGCTGATGAGATGGGCCTGAAGAGCAAAGGGCAGGGAGGCACAGGTATCCTCCATCAGTCCAGCCCTTCAATGATAGGGCAGAAACTAAAGCTCCTACCCCAGCCCGGGCTGTCTCTGCCCTCCCAGTGTGTGTGTAGATGGGTGGCATGGAGGACAGTGCCCTAGATGGTTCCTTTAGCCAGCATGTGTCACCCGTCCTACATCCCAGGTCTGCTGGGTGACAACTGGAGTTTACTGGAGTGAGTTTAGCAGCCAGCACTGTGCAGGAGGTGGACTTCACCATGTCCCTCCCAGCCTCGCTGTGGAGCAAGCAGACTGTGCCTGCTCTCCCTGGGGGCCCACAGCCTCCCCCACTGGGCTCCAAGTCCCTCCCTCAGTCTCCTCCTCACAACCTCCCCTTTCCAGAGGTGGGACGGGACCCAGTCTAAGGGTGAGAACTTCCCCACAGTGGCTGTCATGCCCCGGGGGAACCAGTCATCACAGAATCTCCTGAGGAAGGATGTCTTGCCTACGGCGGAGTTGCCCACAAACACAATCTTGAAGAGGCGGCCTGGGGTGGAGGGACAGCCTTCCTCCTGTGGACAGTGGACAGTCTGGCCAGCTGCTAGAATGTTCGCTAGCTCCTGCTCCTGCTCCTGCCACCGCCTGCCCGTCACCCATCCCTACAGAGTCCGGAGGAGAGTAGGGACCTGGCCTGCACACCAGCACTGGGAGGCCACCCAGCCTGGGATGCAGGTAGCTTTGGGCTCGGGGCATCCTCAGGGGGGAAGGACATCCATTCAGCCAACACTTGCCCACCCGCAGTGTTGCAGGCCCTGTGCGCGGCCTGAAGATGCAGGGGGAGCAGGAGAACTGGTTAATGGTGGAGTGAAGGAGGCAGGCACGGAATCAGCGGTCACAACACAATGTTCCAGGTGCTCTGGGAGCAGGGAGGAGGAGCCAAGCATCCATGAGCAGACACTCTGAGCTGGGGCTTAAAGCAGAGGCAGAGATTCTCTAGGGGGTCAAAGGGAGGATAAGGTGCGGTGTGTTTGCAAGAAGGAGAGGAGACAGAGTAGAAGAAGAATTATCTCTGCCAGACCATCTTTGACCCTTACCTGTCTGATAGCTGGCCCCACAGGACAAACTTTTCCAGCCCCAGCACTCTTCCTGGGGAGACCCCATGTGTTTCCTCTCATTCTGAACCGGCCCCCTTCCTTCCACTTTCCTCCTACAGATGGGTCTCTTCCAACATGCTTCAGGGTGCCATTCTTTCTGCTGGGATTTTTCTTATGCTGTTTTCACATCTGTTACATCCTCCTGTCCCCTCCCTTCTGCTCCATTCCATCGCAAAACTGACAGTACCCAAGGTGAAGACTTAGGACCCTGACAGGGAGAAAGGCAGAGCCCATGAACTGTGCTCAAAAGAGTGGCCTTGTCTGGACTGGAGAAAATGGCTGGGAGTGAGCCACGTGCTCTGAGTATGGTTTCACAGGAAGCAATGGGGTGAATGTGGACTCACCTTCCCCAGAGATCAATCATTGTGGTGCGCCCCCACAAGTCATGACTCAAGCACAGGCTCATGGGAGGCAGGGGGATGGATGCCGAGACCTCAGGCCTTCAAAGGCCCCCTTGCAGGCATGTGCCTGTAGCTACCTTTCATGTCAAAATCAGGGAGTCGGGATCTGTTTACATTTCCAGCTTGTGTCCCCGAGATGGAAGTCTCTAAAAAGAGAAAATCTGATTAATTTGCACTTCCCAGGAGGCCAGTTATGGAAACACCTACAATATAGGAAGAAGAAAACTATCAAAGGTTCCATCAGGAATGCCCTTTATCACACTGTGCAAACTATGCAAGAGCAGCAGCTCAAATCAGTGTCCCTCGCAGGCAGCATGCCTTGCTCTGGTGCACGTGTCAGTAAGCACAGTCACACAGCCAGAAGAAAAATGCTCCCTGTAGGGAGGCAGAAGAGCCACAGAGTACAGGCCCTGTAGGGCCAAAGCAGTCCAACCCGAGACGGGAGCTCTAGCCAATCACCTGTCCAGCGCAGCAGCCCCTGAACCATGAACGCAGTACTAATGGACACTCGGCAGCCCCTTGAAGCTCTCCTCCATCATCAAAGGGGGCCTCTGGGCTTCCCCCGCCCTCATAGGAACATGACTGTGCTCGACTCCCGGCTTGTGCATAATGTAAGTTTTACGATACAACCGTGAGCCTTGAGCACCCTGCCTGCACCACCTTAGGGCCACACGATTCCTTCAAAAGCAGGTGCTTGGGACTTGTGGGTGTCCTAGAGATGTCAAAGGAGTTTTTATAGAGCATCAGAGCTCATTTTGTAAATGAGAAGACTGATTATTAGAGACTAAAGCTCTCTAGAACCCAGGACCCTGAGTCCAGTGCTCTTTCCACTGCCCCACATTATGCAACATGCCCCACCCCACTTTACCCAACAGAACGCACTCTGCCCCTTCTTAGATTCCAGCTGAGTTTCTGTCCCACTTCCCATCTCCACAGAGAAATCCCTAGTTTTCTCCATGACAACTTGCAGGCACTCCCACAACCTTCTGCTCTAAATGACACCTTGGGTCTGTCTTGTCACCCTTTCTGGAGTTCATCACCCAGCTGTAACCCCCACCATCCCACCACACAGCACACACATCACCGTGACAGGGGCTCCTGATTTCCAGCTGTCATTCAGGAACGAGTTAGATTGCAAGTTGGAGGTCACCTCCGTGTGTTCATTGAATGCGACAGCTGAACAGATGCTGAACACCCCTCCATACCCTCCATCACACCTCAGTTTACAGATGAGGATAGTGAAACCTCCCCAAATGAGATGGAGTCACGTTATCAAGGTCACAGAGCTGGTCAAAGGCAGAATGGAGGCAGGAATACAACATGGTCACCTGGCTCCTGGGATGTTAGAACTGGTGGTGGTCTTAGAAGTCAGTGTCATTCAGGCCCTCTGGTACCATGTTACTGTATTGCCTTTTCTATTGAACTTGACTCCTTATGTCTCTACTGTCCCGTGTCCCCCATGGACTTATGTGCTTCCTGGACCTGCCTGCCTAAGGCTGCAAAGGGAAGGACCAGTACCCAGCAGGGACTCTCACCAAGCTCACCACAGCACAGAACCCGTTTTTTCCAGCACTCCTTGGTCTACCTCGCTCTCTGCAAGATAAGTACCCTGTCCTCTGGCAAAACATTTAGCCATTGAGGTAGAACAGGACAGGAAGGCAGCAGAGACATGGCTGCGCCTCTGCCTCGAGCGTTTCCATCAAGGAGAGGGCTCTGTCCTCAGCGCTTCCCACCCTGGGCTGGCTGGTTTCAGATCAGGCCTCGAAGGTGTGTTGACAGTGGTTGGCATTGTCCTGAGAATGTTGCCAGAAAGTGGGCAGCCCCTTCAGTGTCCCAGAGCACAGACTGGGGAAGCCCTTCCACTTTTAGCTAAGAAGAAAGCTCCCCTTAGATTCAGCTCTCAGCCAGTTGTAGTCCACTTGGATGGAAGCACCTAGCCCTGCACTTTCTAGGTAAAATGAAGCTGCCAGGTGTCTCCGTGCCCAGGGTACTGGTATAAAAAGAAAAATGAGTCTCAGAGCTGGCTTTGCAACACACTGCAGCTGCTGACGAGCTTGGGCAAGGCATGCCATCTCTGGATTCCTGTTTCTTCATCTGTCATAGGTGTGGTGGGTGGAGTGGGCTGCCTGTACATATCTGTGTGCTTGTGTGTATGTGTATGTGCATAAGTATATACACATGCATGCAAGTGCTTGTGTTTGTGCATACTCACGCGTGTGTGTGTAGGTAACTCACATGGATGTCACAGGGGAGCACTGTAAGGATGGAGAGAGAGCATATCAAAGCTAGAAATATCAAGCATTCAACCAATGAGTCAAATCTCTCTTCTCTGTACCCAAATGTACTGCTCCTTCTGGCTCTCATCTGTGAAGCACAGGGCCTCTAAAGTCTTTCAAGGAGTGGTGACCTCCCCGCTCTCTTCCACTCATGGGCCCCAAGACTCTGGCCTTTGCCTGGGGACAATGGCTAGGATGACCTTTTCCATCGATTACCTCCTTGTCTGTTTTGTCTCTTCTGTCTTTTTTGGTACACGCTGCTATTGTTGTCCCTCTCTCAGCCCTCCAGGGTGAGGAACTCAGAAGCTGGGCCTTTTTGGACATGGTAGGAGATGCCCCGTGTTTCCAAAATCTGATACCTTAAGGGGCAAAGAGTTCTTGAATCTTATTAAGCATTTGTGAACATTCTTAAAATGTTGGAGAGAGGAATATCTGTTATCAAAGTTCTGAGGGCTGCTGTGGGCACAGAACAAATGTTCCTGATCTCATCCCCTCTCTCTGTGATCTGTGACTCCAAGGAGGGTCACTGCCTCAGAGAGACAATACAAATGGCCCAGTGCCTGGGATTAGGAGCTCTAATCCCACCTCAAGGGTGAATGTTGCCTTTGGTTCCCTCCCCCTTCTGCTTTCTTCTCTTCTTGCCCTTCCTCCGCCTGCCACCCCGTCCCATCCTCCTGCTCCTCCACATACCTTTGAAGTGGCTGATGGAAGTCTGAAAGTATGATCCATCCTCAGGGATATTTGAACTTTATTAGGGGAGCTTTAAAAATGATTTTAGAGAGGAAGGAAGAAAGAAAAAAAGAGAGAAAGGAAGGAGGGAAGGAAGGAAGGAATTAAGGAAGGAAGGAAGGAAGGAAGAAAGGAAGGAAGGAAATTTTTTAGGATAGTCTTTTATTCTCCGTGTTTACAATGAGGGAGTAATTCATGAATAACTATTATCTTTGCATTGGCATATTGCTTTTACATGTGTGATCTCATGTGAACCTTATTATAGTATCCCTATAGAGGGTATGGATTATATTACAGTGGAGAGCCTGCAGTTCAGAGAGGTTAAGTGATTTGATGATAAACAGCAGAGACAGAATCGGGTCTCATACCTCCCTGTCCAGCGCTCTGTCCATTTCCCATATCACCTCCCAGGAGCTACACAGGAGGGTTGTCACCTTTGGCCTTACGTGACTCCAGACATGTTGGGGCATCATGTTCTGATTTGGAAGTAACAGTCTCCTTCCACTTGCAGGCATCGATTACCGTGTGAAGATGGTACATGTGGCTGACTCTCAGGTGGCCCTGCAGCTGTGGGACACGGCCGGACAGGAGAGGCGAGGAGCCATCCCTGACATAACCCTGCCTCCTCCATTCCCCCGGTGGGGCCGATGGGCTGGGCTGCAGAGGGGAGACCATGCCCCCCTGACTGGCGTCTCTGCGGTGGCAGGTACCATTGCATCACCCAGCAGTTCTTCAGAAAGGCGGATGCTGTCATTATCATGTATGACCTCACAGCCAAACAGTCCTTCCTGTCGGTCCAGCAGTGGCTGAGCAGCGTGGAGGTGAGCCAGTGAGCACTTCCTAGGGGCGCTTCACTGGCCTCCTGACTTTCCTTTCTTCTCTGCCGGTCTCCTGCCTGGCCCTCTGCCCTTTCAAAGCCTGATCATTACCCACCTTCTCCAGGAACAAACCGCTTCAGGCATCCATGCATTTGTTTACCCAAGTGCCAGTATCAAGCTGGCTACTGGGGACTCTAAAGTGACCAAGACAGACACAGTTCCTGTTCCCATAGATGGGACATAAAAAACACAGATTCCACCAATAATTGTGTCATTATGATTTCAGTAAGTGCTATGAATGAGTGGGACAGGATTGGGGGGCGGGACACAGAGTAGAATGTCAAGGATGGTTTCCCTGAGCAATGGCTGTTTAAACTGAGTCACAACTGTGCTGTTTCCTCATACTCACCACCACCTCCCCCACCCCCTGCATTTTTCTAGCTCCAGTGGGCCCAGCTGTGCCCCACCCAAGAGTGGCACCACCACACAGTGTTCTGAGGCCTCAGTCATAACCCTTCATACGAGGGGAGGTTAATCTACAATATGAGGACCCCAGGCTCACCCCAAAGTCCCCCTAGGCAGGGCCCACAAGCAACGCACTCTTATTTGAATTCTGGATTATCTATAAGGCTGTACCTCTTGACTTACACTTGCAATATGTCCTGTTTTACTTTCTCGTCATCTGCATAGTCTTCCTTTACTGCTCGAATACAAACTTCTCAAGGCCAAGGGCAGAGTGGGCAAGCCACTTAACTTCCTTTAACAGGGCCTCGCTGATTCATTCACAAAGCAGTCCAGTAGGATGTTCCGGTTTCTTCCACCAGCAGGATGCACGCATTGTTCATTTATTTGTTCAGAACAGTGCCAGCCACTCTTCTAGGGTCTGGGAATCAGGGCGGCAGGTAAATGAAACAATGCTCCTGATCTCATGCAGCTTACCTTCAACCCTCCGTCCATGGCTATTAGACCTTGCATAGACCCCCTCACCAGTTATCACAGTCACGCTGCGGTAAAGGGCAGGGTGGCCGGCTTGGATCCGTGCTGCACCCTGTGCCTCCTGGGAACTGAGATGCATCTTTGTCATTGTAACCCCGTGTTTGCAGGGGCCCCACAGAACTAGTGCTCAGCTGCTGCTGGGCACGTGAATGGGAGCCATATCGCTGTGCAGTCAGAATCCTGGAGCTGTTCATTTCTTCGTCCTGTTGTCCCTAACATCTACGATCCCTCCCACCATAAGCTGTTGCTCCTATCGTTTGGACTGGCTGGGCTGCTCCTTTCTCTACTCTTCATCCACATCCTTCTCATTTCCCCCAAAATAAGGTACAAGAGTGGAAGTGAGATTCAAGGGGCGTCTCGGGAATTTGCTTAATACAAATTATTTCTCAAAATTATTGAGCCCAAGCATGTGCGCGCGCTTCAGTTCCCTCCGCTTTCCGGGCAGGCCGGTCCCGTCCGCGAGGCTGTGCACCGCGACCAGCAGAGGGCGGTCCGGACCCAAGTCTGCAGCGGCGCCATTGGCGTGTGGAAAATGCCACCAGATGGCGCGTTAGGATAGCAGCGCCGTTGAGGCGCGGCCACCCGGTAACAACCCCCCACATCGGGAATAACACACCGGAGACTTTGGGGGGGCGGGGCGGAGGCCGACGGCCGGCGGCGCCCGGATGGGCAACTGAGGTGAGTACGGACGGCGGCGACAGCGGCGGCAGCGCGGGGGCCGGAGACGCCGACCCGAAATGGAAGCCGGGCGCGAGCGCGAGAGCGAGAGCGCGGGCTGGGAGCTGGCGGCCAGCGCGGGCTCCGCGCGGCGGCGGCGGCGGCGGCGGCGGTGGGGAGGGAGGCTGCGCGGGCCTGTGCGCGGTGCGGCGGCCACTGGCCGTCCGGGCGCGTGGGGCAGGCGGCGGTGGGCGCGGTGGGCCCCTCGGAGCCCTCGTCGCTCGTCACCCATCCCGCGGGCCCCCCAAACGGTGCCCCCGCCCGCTCGAGCACTACAGCAACGGGCGCGGAGGCCAAAGCCGCCCTCCGCCTCTCGTCCGGACTTCGGGCAGAGCCAGGCGCGCTGGTGCGAACGCCTGCCGCCCCCGTGCGTTTCTGCGGTGTTTCAGCGGCAGTGGCGGCACTTGACAGACAACGAGCTTGCCTCAGAGGGGGCGCCCGGGGGTCGCTCGGCGTGTCGGCTGGCCCAGGCTTTTCCTTGGTGCGGTGGGGCTGGGACCTGGCGACAGGGGCCAAGGGGGCGTCGGAGCCAGGCTTCCCGCTGTCTGCCTTCCCCGCCGCCGACGGAGGCCTTCTTGTGAACCGTGCCCAGGCCAGAGCGCCGCCGCGCTAGTTTGCCAACCCCCGGGAGATGACACCGATAGAAGTTGTTCTCCCTCTTGTGTCGGGGTGGGGGCGGGCTGAAGAGCGGGGAAACTGGGGTGCTTGAGGTTGGACCTGGGCCTCCACTGGAGGGTCCGAACTGGGTGCTGCTTGTGTTCCGTAGGGCCTGACGAATTTTCAGGTGTTAACATTGTGACCTCACCCCTTCTATCCACATTGCAGAGAATCGTGCCCCGGGCAGCTAAGTTCATGGGATGGTTTTGGAAGCTTATGGATTCAACAGTGCTGTTTGTATGTGAGGATAGCGAATTACTTGCTGTTAACGTTGGTGTAAAGACGATATAGTTTATTCCTTCTCGTGGTTGTAACTACGAAGAACTGCATTTTGTATCTTAGCAAATAAAGGTAAGTGTTTGTTAAGGTAGTTGGAAAAAAAATTACTGAGCCTGAAACACTTATAGAGAAAATGCACATTTGTTTCTTGAAAACTATCAGAATTCTATGTTTGAATATCCTGCCTTTCTTGATGCAACTGGTTTCGACTTCTTCAATTTTTTTTTTTTTTTGCAAGGTTTTAATTTCCTCGTCTTTCTCTAAAAAGAGTTGGGTGTGCGTGACATTCATTTGCTCATGCTGGTATTTAAACTCGTCCAATTCCTCCTTCTGCTCCTGTAAAGATTGAAGTAGTTGCATTTTACTCTGGTTTTGATCTTCAATTATCTTTTCATGATGTTTTATTTCCTCTCAAGATTATCCTTTATTATATTCAGTTGTGATACCTCAGATTCTAGTTCCATAATACAGTTGAGGGTTTTGGGTTCAACTGCAGGGGCAGCTTGACTCTGCTGTTCCCTCAGTCATTCCAGTTCTTCTTTCAGGTGATTGTTTTCTTCGGTCATAGATCCAAGAATTCTGTCTTTTTCCTCTATGGTTTGCCTCAAAATTTCATTTTTTCTTAAGGCCTCAGTATATTTATCTAATTTCTCCTGAAGCTCTGAACTTCTCTCTTTAAGTTTTTCAATAAAAATTTCTTTCTCGTTTATAAGTTGTGTCAATTGCTTCTGCTCTTCTAAACTAGATGACAAAATTTTCTGAGTCTCTTTATGATCAGTATCTATCTGCTTAATATTCTTTCTGAGTCGTGCTATTTCAAAATCTTTCTTCTGAGTTCAATTAAACACCCATGCTGCAGCTCTAAAGCAGAGGCACTTGAATTGAGTGCACTTGACAGTTCTTCAATGGTTCGCTCATACTTGTTTGCTTCTTCCAACAGCCTCTTTTCAGCCCAACACAATTCTGCTTCTAATTGTTCTTTTTCCGTTTTCAGAGCCTCCAAAATAGTGTTTTTTGCTAGAGAAATCTGATTGTTACCAGCAATAGATTCTTCCAACTGATGTCTTACACCATCACATGCTAAAACCAACTTTTCATTTTCCATTTTGAGGTCAAAAGCAGCTTTCTTCAGATTTTCTTTCTTTTTTTTTTAATGTGTTTTATTGATTACAGTGTTACATTTGTTCCAATTTCCCTTCCCTCTGCTCCCCTCCACCTGGTGGCCCCCCTCCCTCCCCTTGTACCCCCCTTTTAGTCCATGTCCATTGGTTGTGCATATAGTTCTTCTCAACCTCTCTCTGTCTATTCCATTCCCTCCTATGATGTTTCTTAATTCCTATACCATCTCCCTCCCTCTCCCCCTTCCCCTTCCCTGCTGACCTCCCCCCAATATGCTCCCCATACCTATAGTTCTTTTCCACTCTCATTGCCTATTTAGTTTGCCTTTGTTTCAATTCCCTAGCTTCTGTTGTTGGTTCTTGTGATGCAGTTTTCATTTTAGTGTTCATAGTTTTGATCCTCCTTTTTCTAAACCAGTCCTTTTAACATCTCATATAACAGTGGTTTGGATCTAATGAACTCTTTCAGTTTTATTTTGTCCTGGAAACACCTTCTCTGCCCTTCTATTCTGAATGACAGCTTCGCTGGATAAAGTATTCGTGGTTGTAGGTTTTGGATTTTCATTACTTTGAATATTTCTTGCCAGTCCCTTCTTGCCTGCAGGGTCTCCCTTGAGAAGTCAGCTGATAGTCTAATTGGGACCCCTTTGTACATGATTCTTTTCTTCTCTCTTGCTGCTTTTAAGATTCTCTCTTTATCTTTAACTCTTGACATTTTGATTATAATGTGTCTTGGAGTGGTTCTCCCTGGGTCCAGTTGTTTTGGAACTCTCCGTCCTTCCTGGACCTGTAAGTTTATTTCCTTCCCCAAGTTTGGGAAGTTCTGCTTTATTATATTTTCACTTAATTTTTCAATTTCTAGTTCATCTTCTTCGCCCTCTGGCAAGCCAATTATTCTTATGTTTGGTCTTTTATTGCTGTCCCAGAGGTTTCTGATCCTCTCACCATTTTCCTTGCTTCCCATTTTTTCTCTCTGCACTGGTTGACTGTTTGTTCCTTCTCTATGTTCTGGTTTGTTGATTTGAACTCTGGATTTTATTTCCTCACCATCTGTCTCGTATGTGGTTTTGTTCCTTTCAGTATGAGTGTTTTTCAATTCTTTCTCATCTTTTTCCAGATCTTTTGTTAATTCTGTAAGCCACCTGATAACAATGGCCCTGAACTGAGCCTCTGACAGGTTTCTTATTTGTTCATCTGTCAGGTTCTCATCTGTTGCCTGGTGAGCTGCGCCACCGGGATTTCTATAGTTGTCTGCCTCATTTTGACAGATGCGTTTTGTTTTCTTGGGCCGGCTGTAGGGGGCAGTGCCTGTGTACGCGTCACAATCCAGCGAACGGCGGCAATCCGCAACCTTTTTCGCTGCGCTGTGGCCCTTTGTGGTCACTACCCAGAACCGGCGGCGGACCAGCAACCTTTCTCACTGCGCTGTCGCGTTTTGTCGTCACTGCCCAGCGACCAGTGGCAATCCTCAACCTTTTTCGCTGCGCTGTGACGCTTTGTGGGGGTGGGGGTCCAAGATGGATTCCTGCAGTTATTCCGATAGGAGACCGGGATCCGTCCTCCCACCCTCTGGGCCTCACCGTTCGGCGATGTGGTGGTTGCTCTTCCCAGCGTTGGGGTCGGGAGCTGCTGGGGTTCAACTGCAGCTGGGATTGTTCTCCCTGCCACTGGGATTGTCCTCCCTGCCGCTGTCCCTGGTGCCACCGCAAACAGCACCGCCTACTTTCGCTCTTACTTGCCCAAAGGGCGCCGCTGGTTTATAACTTTGTACGTTGGGCTTCCGTGTAGTTTTATTTTCTGGAATTTCTAGTTATCTTTTGTTTTGAAGTAGTTGTATTCCTCTCTAGTTGTAGAGGGAGACCAAGCATGTCCGTCTAAGCCTCCATCTTGGCCGAAAGTCTTCAGATTTTCATTGAGTTGTTGTACTTCTGAAAGATTTTGCTTTAAGTTTTTAATGTCGGCTTCCCTTCCTCTGAGTAAGTCATTCTTGAAATTACTGTTAGCGTCTTGATTAAGAGGTGGAGTTAACTCACACCTGACTCTAGAAAGTTCCTCCTCCTTTTGTTTAATACGTTCCTTAAGTTCAAAGTTCTCCTTCTGGATATTTAAATTATTGTTCTGTGATTTATTTAGTTGGTCTACTAAATCTCCTGTTTTATTCTCTAGCTCCTGCTTTTTTAAATGAAATTCATTTAGGACCAATTCACTTTGAGTTAACTTTTCTTTCTGTGCATCTAACTCTTTAGTAATGCTCATTTTATCATCAAGTTGATGAACTCTCTTGGTTCCATCATTTAGATCTTTTTTCAGTTTATTGATGGTGCTAGCTCTCTCGTTTTGTTGTTTTGATAGCTGATCTTTTATCAAAGTTATATGCTTTGTAGCTTGTTGGTTCTCTTCATGCAGTTCTTGTAACTCAGCTACCAGTATTTCCTTTTCAGTAGTACTTGTTAAAGGGTATTTCTTAGATGTCCAGCCAGTAGGGTAATCAGCTGAACTTCGAGTCTCAGACTCAGGACCCCCGCGGTTGCATGCTTCAACCAAGCAGAACAAGGAACTTAACCTATCTGTTATTCCTTTGAGCAGTGACCTATTCCTTTGAGCAGTGACTTGGGGAATAGCAGTGACCTGTTCCTTTGAGCAATGACCTGGGGAATAGTGGAAAATTTTTGTCTATATATGCTGTATTTCTGTCCACATTCTTGCACCTGCAGGAACAAGAATGCACCTGAAATGCTTTATAAACTCCTCAATCCCTAAGGTTGGGGCTGTCCACCTAAGTCCGGCTTCTGGATGGCTGGGCAGTCACGGGCCAGCTAATAAAGGCTCTTTAAATTCTAATTTGGTTGTCTCCGACCGTTTGGTTCTCGCACTTGCTCCACAACAATACTCTGATTGAGTTCTTGTTCCTTTGCCTCCAAATTAAGTCTTAAGTCATGTAATTTTGATTCCGAGTCCATATCTCTTGCAGCTGTACATTTAATTTCTTCATATTCATTGTTTAGTTTTAAAAATGATATTTTATGTTCTTCCTTTTCTTCGCTCAATAATGAATTCTCTTTTTCTAAAACTTGGACGCGCATTTTAAGTTTTAGATTGTCTTCAGCGAGATGATCCAGGTTTAAACTAGTCAGTCTGGTTATTTGATATTCAGCAGCAGCTTGTGCTTGCTGTAGTCTGAATACTTCTTTAAGTGATGTACTCTATGGAAGAATTCTGGCCTCTTCCTTCACGGTAGCACTTTGCTTCATAACATAAGATTGCAATTTACTACATTCCAGTTTCAAGTTCTCACATTCTTTAATGATTTGTCTGTTTTCCACATTTAGTCGTTCTTGTTCCTTCCTCAAAACTTCTCTGTCATTTTCTGAAGAAGATAACTTTTTACTTATGTCTTGTATTGTATTCTCAAGTCCTTCTATTTTTTTTGTAGACTCTACTTTTTCTGTTTGTAGAACCTGAATAGTTCTTTGCATCTCATGGATTTTAGAGTGATCAGTTACTGCAGTTCCTGAGTCACCTATTTCCTTTCTCATAGAATTAGGTAATTCTGCTCCTACCTCCTCCGTGGCCTCCAGGAACGTATCCTTCATAAAGTCTGAAATCCGGCCTGCGAGGGAAGATAAGCTTCCCCCTACAGGGCCCAAAGACTGGCCCAAGCCAGAGCCAAGGCTCCCAAACCAGGACGCCATCTCCGCGGGTTAGAGAACTGCCTGGTCCGCTCAGAAAAGCGGCCAGCGCCGTCGGACGACCCCGCCAAATGTCCTTGAAGGGCTGCCTTCACTCCAAAATCTAAATGCTCAGGATTCCATCACACAATGCGGGGTTCCTACGCAACACTGGTTTTGGGGGTGGGGCTCCGAGGGCGGGGCTCCAAATGCGAGGCTCTGACCTATGTCTGCTGTCTCTGAACTGAAACTCGGAGGCCTGGCCTGAGACTTCGCCAGGGGCCTGTCACCTGTAACAGGGTCGCCCCTGCAGGGCCTCTGCTCATTCCCACAACTTCCCACCATTTAGATTGGGCCATGTCTTCCTCTGGGTTAGTGACTTTCCCCAGTTCTGTGAGTAACTCCTGCCAGCTCTACGCCGGCCGCCAAGACACCTACTCGCAAAGCTGCGACGGATCCCCTATCAACTTAGATCATAGTTATTGTTTTATGCAGTTGCCTTCTAAATCAGAGAGAAAAAATGAGTTAAAATAAAAAATACGTTTTATCATTTTTCATATTTAATTAATTGCGTTTTACCAGTGTCCCTTATTTCTTGATGTTGAGTCATGTTACTATCTAGTGTTCTTTTCTTTCAGTAGTATTTCTGGTAGGGCAGGTTTGCTAGAGACATACTCTTTTAGTTTTGTTTCTCTTGAAATGACTGAAGAGTAACTGCCAGATATAGAACTTCTGGTTTACAGCTCCTGCTACCACTCCCCATCCCCCGCCGCCTCAGTCAGTACTTTGAATATACTGCCCCACTGGTTTTGGCCTCCATGTTTTCTGATGAGAAATCACCTGTTAATCTTACTGAGGTTCCGTTGTATATGATGAATTGTTTCTTCCTGCTTCATGTGTCCAGCTATGGATCTCTTTGAATTTATCCTACTTGGATTTGGTTGAGCTTCTTGGATATGTAGATTAATGGATTCTATCAAATTTAGGGAGTGTGGTCATTATTTTGTTAAATATTCTTTCTGCCCCTTTCTCCCTCTTTTCCTTCTAGGACTCTTATTATGCATATTTGTCATGCTTGATGGTGTCTCACAGATTTCTGAGGCTCTATCCATTTTTCTTCATTCTTTTTTTCTTTGTGTTTCTTAGATATGTTCATCTCAATTGCCCTATTTTCAAGTTCCCAGATTGTTTCTTCTACCTCCTCAAATATGCTATTGGAATCCTCTATTGAATTTTTTTTTTAATTTTCATTATTTTACTTTTCAACTCCAGAATTTCTTTTGGTTCTCTTTATAAGTGCTATCTCTTGTGGCTATTCTCTGTTTAGAGAGACATTGTTCTCATACTTTTCTGTGATTCTTTAGACATTCTTCCTTTAGGTCTTTGAACATATTTAAAATAGCTGATTTAAAGTTTCAGAGACCTGATGCATGAATCAAGCTCTGCTTGCCATCCCTGCTTTTTTCCTTCTACTCCATACCACATAGCCAGGACTCTGGGCTCATTTCTTAGCCTTGACACTAACCTCCTCCCCAAAGTATTTCTTCTCTTCTGGATTAGAAGAAGGACATGGAACACAGAAGTCCTTCATATCCAAGAACTTCCCTCTCCATTTTGCGCTTCTGGGTGCTTTTCTAGAGATGAGGAGCCCAAGGAGGTGTCCAGTTCCTCAGAAGTGAAGAAGGCCAGAGATTCACAGGCAATTCCCCCTCTTGCCAAGAGTCCAGACATTCCACAAAGCTTCACTCAAAAAGCATAGGTGGAGGAAGACTGTAAAGCAGAACCTTTTTTAAAAAAGGAGTTTAATGACTTCAAAATAATGAAATCACAATGCACAGACATACAAAAACCAAGACTTAAGTATCCTGTTGCTGACTGGTCCTGGGGGTATTGCCATCTCTCCTCCTGTCATCTGAGGAATAGAAATTGCCTATACAAATTCTCATTAGTTTTCATCAAAATTCATAGGATTTCACATTATTGGTTATTCCTGGATTCTTATCCTGAGATGTGTATGTTGGGGTAGAAAGGATTGATGGTTGACAGAATATAGGAGTCTTCTGAAATTCTGCCACTTCCAAAATCTATAATGTTTCTATTAATAGACATGTTAATTATCAGTAGAAGTAACAAGGAACATCATAAGTCTACCTTTCTCTTAGTTCAGTGGAGTCAAAAAAACCTTGCTAGAAATGATAGGGGCTGGGAAGCCATATGGCACTTGGCATAGAACCTGAAATCAAAGTGGAAACTGAGGAGCATTGGCAAGGTGTGTCATTTGTCATCTTGGGGAAGAGCTGAGTCAGGTGCAAGAACTGATCCTGTCTCAGGGCTTTGGCTCTGAGTCAGAAGTGGTATTCATAGGCCCTTGTCATAGCACCAGGACATTCCTCTCCCAACAAATGAGAACTTCATAGGACCAGTGGGGCCTGTGTTATCATTATGAGTTACGGCTTGATCCATTTGACGTATAAAAATAAATGCTACACCTAAAAACACCACACTACTAAGCAAAAAATGCCCAAAGAACATGGAGAGAATGGAAGCTTTTTTAAAACTCAGAAACAGATATTGAAACCTGGAGTTTAAGGGGCTTAGCATGTTTGAGTAATGTGACTATGGAACTGGGATTCATTGAGTATGTGCAGCACTAGGTCAAGGGCAGAGCATCAGGAGCAATTTAATATCTGGTCCATGGGCTCCTTGGGCCATTCTGTAAATACAGTGTATGGTGATTATTTATATATACTGCTCCCAGGGCTCTAATGAGCAAAATGTACTGGACTGAGCTCCTGAGGCAGGAGCATTTATCTCTGTCACCTCATGTTTGGTAGTTTCTAGCAAACAATGTTTGCCTAAAGGAGCACTGAGAGCAGAGCATCACTGCTCGAAAACAAGGCCTACCACTTAGTGCATCCACTGCCCTGAAGCCCCAGGTCCCAAAGGCTAGACAGCTGGGCCCCTGTGTCCTGGTAGACCCATGGGTTTTGCATTGCTGGTTCAAATGAGTGCTTGCTTCTGGCTTTTAAAACAAAGTGCCAAGAAGTATTCCAGCTTCTGCAATTTCATTGCCTTTCAGACAGTGTGATGCCCATCAGAGCATCCCATCTCATCATCCTGCAGCCTCCCCAGCTGCCACTAGTAACAATCCATTGTCTGCAGGCAGCTCAACAAATCAATTTGACCTGGGCTACACGATTCTGCACATAAAGAGACACCTGCCCATTTCTCCTTCTTCGTGGTGTGGAATCAGCCAACTTTAGCCAGGCTGTGCTCCCCAAAAGTTGTGTTGCCTTGGGTCGAACCTGGAACTGCATGATGCCTCAGCTTCCAAATCTGTACAGTAGTGCTGTCTGCCCTACTGCCCTTACAGGGTAGTGTGAAGGTCAAATGAGAACTCTGAGGGAAGAGTTTAGTCAATGACTGACTGTAGAAAATGTTAGGTATTAGATTTGTACGAGAGACATAAACAAAACAAAATAGGAAAAAAGAAAGAAAATCCCATATTTCTTGGTAACTGGGAGACACTGAAGTCTCAGGTAATAGCATCTCCCATTTCCCTGGGCCAATAAAATGAGGAAAACTTGCATTTCTTCAAGTAGAGATTTGTGTCTAAGAATGCTTTGTATGCTCCCACTTTGCTTTGACATTGAACAGCAGGAGCACCTGGCCCGGCCCCACACAGGGGCTCAGCAGGAGTGTGTCAAACAACAACAACAAAATGAATGACAAATGTCTTTTGTTGTTCCTAGAATTTTGTTGCATTGACTACTACGGGAAATACATTCCTTAGTGCCCAGAAATATTTTGGTTTTGCAAGATTTACGTTGTAATAATTTATGGTAAGGAGACTGGGAACCAGCATAGAAGGATAAGAGTGGGGGAGGGACCAGCATATTGTGTTCAGGGAGAGTTGACTTTGGTGTTACACTTGTTCTGAGTGACTCAGCAGGGCCAGAAATGCAGAGCCAGGGGACTGAAGTTTATCCCAGTGAGCATGTTCCAGCAATGGAATAGGCTGTCTCACAGGGTTGCGAGCTCTCTGACACTAGAGGTGTTGAACACTCTGCTTTTAGGAATGCAAGTGAGAAACTAGATACAGTGAATTATTACAAGGGCCCAACCTCTACTCCCAAACCCCAGGAGTCTAGTTCGAGCTGCAATGGATGTGAAAGGATGTAGTATAGGCATGTCAGGGAGTCAGGGTGGGCTGAGCCAGGGAGCCTCCCTGGACCAGAAGAATGTTGGGCTAGCTCATTTCCCTAGTTTAGTTTGCCACTAATCCTCCACTTTCTCTCCAGCTCTACCTCTTCCCCTGCTTTCCCTCCTTTTCCTCCTTTTCTTTATCTTCCTAACTCTTTCCATCATGCTCTCCAGCTGCCATCCTCCAGCCTGTGCTCCCACATCAGGGATAGGAAAAGTACCTGGCCTACAAGCCTACCAGAGAGATCTGGGCTTCAGCAGTTTCTCTGGTGTGAGGAGAGGTGCTGAACTCTCAGCAGCGCTCTGCCAGCTCCTCCACTGCGGCAAGAGAAATCACCAGCTTCACACTGTGGCTCTGTTTAAATCAGCCTTTCATGTCTGATGGATTTCAAAATATGCTAGAAGTCAGCATCTTAAATATCAGGAACACAAACAAGCAGATGCAGCTACATTTTCCTTCCTCTGTGCCCGTCCCTCCTTCTTTCCCTTCCTCCTGCTCTCTCTCCTGCCCCCTCCCAGAGCAGTTTTTATCCATGAGGTCCCTCTTCTGCTCACCTCCCTGTGCAATGGCTGGGAGGCTCTGGGGCCAAGCTCCCTCCTGTCACAGATGAGGAGACTATGGCTCAGGTGGGAGGCGGGACTTGCCAGGGTCTCAGGTCAGTGAGTGGGCAGGATGGCCCCCGGGCACCCACAGCCGGCCTTCCCAGTTCTGCATGTTCTGTTTTCTGGGAAGGCTGTTGGCTACCCCCGGAGCCCCACAACCCTCAATAATCCACCTGTGAGTTTCACAGGCTCCCGTCACAGCAGGGGTTCCCCCTCTGTCCCTGGATGTTCACGGGGAGCTGGTCCTGGGGCCTTGGCCCACTTTGGTTGATCTAAGCCAGTTTTCTCCTGCTGTGATTTAAGTCATACTTCCTCTGCTCCCTCTGCTCCCTCTACTCCCTCTGCTCCCTGAGCGCCATCTCTTTGAGACGCGATATAGGCCCTGCAGCACGTGCCCCATCTGTGGGCAGTCAGCAAGCTGCCGGGCTGCAGTGGTGGGATGGGGAGAGCTGCTTCCCCTGGAACAGCAGCACCGCGCTGCCGCATGCCCGGCGGGGGTGACGGTTGCAGCTCCTGCTCTCAGCTTTTGCTGCGCACTGGAACCACCTGGGGAGTTTTCTTTATCTTATCCAGTTCGTTTCTTTTAGTTATTCCACTTAGAGTTGATTAATTAAAAATAAAATCTTGCTCTCCCCTCCTGCCAGAAATTCTGGTTTAATGATAAGTTTCAAGACTTTCAAACAATTGTTTAATATTAGCAACAAAAATAGTGGATGGAATAATAGAAAGTGAAAGACCTGCTTGTGTGTGAACATTTTCTTGATTTCGGATCTGCCCGTGTGCCTCTGTGTCTTTGCCCGTGCCCTTCCCTCTGTCTGGGCTCTTTAAGCAAATTTCAGTGACTTGTCCGTGTTCGTGCGACAGTTCGTCAGTAAAGCAGACGACCAGCAGCGTCTGAGGCCTCCCTGGTACTGCGCACCCTCTCAGTTACCAGTTCACAGCTAACCAACACCTTCTGATGCCCGACGCTCGGGTGGGGAAGTTGGGGCTGAGGTGCTGCACAGAATCATTGTCTGTGGGTACACACAACACACACGCACACACACACACAGATGAAAGCACACGCTGTCCATTTTAATATTACCCTGGACTCTCTCCCCAACTGTCCTACCATTGACAGCCTGAGGTACTTTCCACGAACGTTTGAATGTGTGCCATTACACTATGTCATTGGAACATAAAAAAGAACAAGAAAAGAAATGAAGGAGCTCAAAGATAGTGAAGGAGCTGTACTAGCAAACGGGTAGAAAAATGAAACTGCAGAACACTGTGGGAAGTGAGACCTTAGCAGGATCAAGTTTCCCCTGGGTTTGGAGGGGGAGGACAGGAGGAGGCAGCCCTGTTTTAACAAAGGATTCAATGTTGAAATCAAGGGGAAGCCCTCAGGCAAAGACAGAAAGGGAATAGCTCAACAGTCAGGAATAGGGAGGGGAGAGGAGGGCCGCTGGAGAGTGAGCCAGTTTGGGGACCCAGCAGTGCTGGGCAGGAGGCTGGTGTGGCTGGAGCAGAGTGTGGGGGGAGGGGTCTGCAGCTGGCGGAAGCTGGGCTTCCAGAGGGAACTGGGGCTGTAAGCAGAAGAGGCCGGAATCTGAGAGCAGCTCTCCCGGATCAGATTGTTACGGCTACATAGGCGAGATTGAACACTCTGAAGTGGTGTATAAAGTTAAGCAAAGGATTTTTAATATTGGCCAGGAGTTGGGCAGACCCTGAGCAGGTCTCTAACATGCTCCAACCTACAATGGAGTCTAAACGCTGGGTTTTTATACTGGTGCAGTCTCTTTGTTTCTTCTTTGGTGGGAAACAGCCTTAGGAAGAGGGGGCTGGGCAGGACTGCAGGAATGTCTTGGCAGTAACAGGAACAGAAATTCGCAAGGCTAAAGGTTATCTTCGACGGCAGCATAGCTCTTCAGCCAGGGACGAACTCCCTGTGAGGCAATTTATTTTCAAAGGGCTAGACATTCTGCAAAGCACAACCTTCACAAATGTTATAAACCAGACACAAGCAAGCAAATGGGAGGTGATAGAGGCTGAAGTCCTTTTAGCTTGTAAATCACTAATTGCTATAACACTTCTTCTTACATTCCTTTTTCCAAGGCCTTTTAGCAAGTCCTTGCTACTTCTTACAAAGAACATTTAAAGCCCTTACATACTTACATATTGAAACTTTTTACAGGGAATATTTGGTGCCCCTACATAATCCCCCCTCTAGTCCCTGGACTAAACCTATTAGGGACGTCTAGGGACTATAAGTAGGGTTTTTAAACCCTGGTTTTCAGGAGGGGCTTAGTAGCAAGGATAAGGAGTTGGGTATTTATAATGCTAGCTTTCAGGAGCTACAAGGAAGAAATTAAGTTTTCAGAAACAAATGATAATGAGTATACAACATTCCAAAACTAAAAGGGACACAGCAAAAACAGTTTTGAGAGGAAAGTCCATAGCAATACAGGCCTACCCAAAGAGGATAGAAGAACTTTACACAAAAATTTAACCCCACAGCTACAAAAACTAGAAAAACAATAATAAACAAAGCCCAGAGCAAGCAGAAGGAAGGAAATTATTAAGGTTAGAGCAGAATTAAATGACACTGAGACTAAACAAACAACTTAAAAGATTAACAAAAGCAGGGGCTGGTTCTAGGCTTATAAAGAAAAAAAGAATCCAAATAAACAAAATTAGAAACAAAAGAGGAGATATTATGACCGATAACACAGAAATACAAAAAAATTGTAAGAAATTACTATAAACAACTATATGGCAAGAAACTTGACAACCTAGATGAAATGGACAAATTTCTAGAAACATATAATTTTCCAAAACAGAATTAAGAAGTAGAAAGTCTTAACAGACCAATAACAAAGAAGGAAATTGAAACAGTAATCAAAAATTTCCCGGCACACAAAAGCCCTGGACCGGATGGCTTTACAGGCGAATTTTACAAAATATTTAGGGAAGAACTAACTTCTACCCTTCTCAAACTATTCCAAAAATTCAAGAAAAGGGAAAAATTCCAAACTTTTTCTATGAAGCCAGTATTACCTTAATTTCAAAACCAGGTCAAGACATAGCAAAGAAAGAAAACTACAGGCCAATATCGCTGATGAACATAGATGCTAAAATTCTCAACAAAATATTGGCAAACAGGATCCAGCAATACATTAAAAAGATTATACACTACGATCAAGTGGGATTCATCCCAGGGACACAAGGATGGTTTAATATTCGCAAATCAATAAATATAATACATTACCTAAACAAAATGAATGACGAAAATTACATGATCATATTAATAGATGCAGAAAAAGCATTTGATAAAGTACAACACCCATTTATGATGAAAACCCTTAGCAAAATGGGAATAGAGGGAGCATACCTTAACACAATTAAGGCTATATATGAGAAACCTGAAGCCAACATTCTACTCAATGGACAAAAAAATGAAAACATTCCTTCTGAGATTAGGAACAAGACAAGGATGTCCACTTTTTTCCTTTTTTTTTTTTTTAAACAGTGTTGGAAGTTCTAACTACAGCAATTAGACAGGAAGAAATTAAAGACATTCAAATTGGTAAGGAAGACAAAACTGTTACCACTTGCAGAAGACATGATAGTATACATAGAAAACCTTACAGACTTTACGAAAAAACTACTTGACCTAATAAATGAATTTGACAAAACAGCAGGGCACAAAGTTAATATTCAGAAATTAAAAGCGTTTCTATATACCAACAAAATATTAGAGATAGAAACTAGAAAAAAATTCCATTTACTATAGCAACAAGAAAAACAACAGTATTCAGGGATAAACTTAACCAAAGAGGCAAAAGACCTGCACTTGGAAAGCTACACAACCCTGAAGAAAGAAATTAAGAAAGACACAAATAAATGGAAGCATACACCACATCCACGGATGAGAAGAATTAACATTTCCAAAATGTCTACATTATTTAAAGCAATTCATAGATTCAATGCAATTTCTATTAAAATACCAGCAACATATCTCACAAACCTAAAGCAAACACTTACAATTTAATTTAGCAGACATTTGTTAAGCACTTGCTATGTGCCATGCATTGTAGATTCAATGATTAATAAGAAGAGCAAATGGAATGTTAGCAGGATGATGGAAAACAAATTTCCAGACCCTTATGGAAACATTAAATTGACAAGTAGGAACTGACTAAAATAAGTTTTTACAGCTTTGAAAACTAGTCAAAGATTAATAGCAATTAAGGAAATGACCAACAAAGAAAACACTACATTCAAAATGATAGAAAATTTTATGGCACTGTACTTATTTTTGCCTTACCCTTTTCTTTCAATGTAGTGCAGTATACTTGGGAGGAATTAGCCTAATTCCCATTTTTTTTCTTTTCTTATAAGGAATGTCTGAAGCCCCTGTATAATTCCCCTCCTTAGACTTAAGACCTTTTATTTTATAAGAGGACAATGGGCGAAGGTCTCGTGCTCTTCTAGCTGCTTCAAGCTGAACATGGTCGTCGTCCTACCTACCCTTGGGTCCAGGAATTTCTAATAAGAGTGGGGGTGGAGGGGAGTGCGGCCCTCCCTTATGGGGAAGGATTTTGCAGAGTCCAGGTCAGTTGGCTGTCCCCGGGCAGCGGCATTCTTGGTTTCCAAGGGCTGGCACTGTTGGACAAATTGACATCCTTGTCATATTCTGGAGGCAACAGATTTGGCAACAGGGTTAAAAGGCATAATTTAACCCACAACCACTAGATGACAAAAGACAGAGATTAATTTTTCAATGTCCCACATTAGGAAAAGAAATGGCTTCTTTGGAGGAAGGTGTGCAGGGCATGTCACACCTGTCCAAAATTCTTTTGCTCACTATACTTAGCTAGGGCTGAGGGAATATTTTAGGTTTTTCCCCCTTCTCAGACCTTTAGGCCCTTTTTGTCCAAGTCATTAGGATAGAAAAGAGAAATAAGTCTTTAAAGTGAAGCTCACAGACTACCCCATACTTTACCAACCCAACCACTTAGTTCAGCCAAACCGTCGAGTCTTAGGAGGAGGCACTGCAGATGGGCTTCTTAAGTGAGGCCTATAAGTACAATTACTCAGGTAATGAGATCATAAGCTTATGCCCTATGAAAACAGAAAGAACACACATGTTAATTCACACAACACAATTCACAAACCAGTCTCCAAATTGGAGAGACTGTCTTATTGGGAAGACATCCAGTTGCAAGGCACTTGACATTCTTCTTACCTGTAAATTAAGCATCCTTGATAATGTCACAGACCTGGTTTAACTTTTAAGTGAAGACAAACTTTATAGACAGTTAGCTGCACTGAGCATTGCGATTTTCCTTGAGTCACGATTTTTCTCCTTAAGATTACCCTCCTTGTTATTAAAGGAACTGCATTAAATACAGTTTTAATTTAGCCTGTTCATTTGCATAAACACAACAAGAGCAGTGATTGACCACATATGATTTTTAAGTCTACTTTGCTGGAACTTATACAAGGAACCTTCATGCTGACTATTAGTCTGCCCACTAGGGCACAGAAGCTGAGCCACACACCTGCCATTCAGCCTTGCCTGTAAACACCTGCTTTTCCCAAGTCCTTTGGATTTTTCATTGTGCCTTGAGGTTCCTTCTAGCCATTTTTCAGGAAAGCAACCTTCGTTCCTTCCCTGGAAAGACTGCCATGAACCGCACAACCAACCAAGGTGTCAGGCCTTTTTTCTCATGGGCTTTTCTTAGCTTCAAAAGTTAAATTCAGTTCCTTAGGGCTTCCTGGTAACAACCAGAGCCTAAGCATGCCTCTTTCAGGCATATTATTCCAGTCAATGTCTTGGTTAACAATACCTTTATTAACAACTGGTCTTTTTAGTTTTATGCAAAGAAACCTAATGTCATTACTTACTTCTTTAAATTGCCAAATTCTGGAGGGATCAGGTAGGGAGAAAAATATACAGTGTGAAGGAAAATCCTTGTTCTTCTAATATTTACTAAAACTGCATTTCCATGCCTTATACTTTCTTTTGTTCACTTTCCTACATGTGAAGTTTTCTTTTTTTTTCTTTTTAACTCTTTCTGGGGAACCTCAATTTTCCTTTCAGATTATATGGCTAATACCAATACAGAGAATTCTAGACCTTTTCTAGGTCCCCAATGGCTAATGTCAATTCCAACACAGGGAATTCCAAATGACCTTTCATAGGTCCCAAGGCTAAATGCCAATACAAAGGTACAGTAACCATACAATTAGACCACAAGTAGTTGAGGTTTCCTTTCCCCAGGTTTAAAACTTTCACAACCTTTCTATACATTTTTATGACTTTCCACAGACCTTCTGCAACATTCACAAACTTTCCATATATTTACCCATTCAGATTTAACCATAATCCATTTCCAATTCTTGTTCTTTTCCACACTGTACTCTACTCAAACTCAGTATTTAGCAGCTAAAATTTCCCTAGATTTATAGATATTCTGCAGTTTTCTGAAGCTTCCTGCTTCTTCTTCTTCTTCTTTTCTAACATACACTTTTGAGCTTTCCTGAGAAGTTTTTCAATTGTTTTATTTGGCCTATTACTATTCTATTTAGGATTTTATTGGGAACCTTTTGTTTGGCCAGGACAATTCCCTGACCAGGAGGATGCTTGCATTTTTTATATTCTTATAGCAGCCCACCTGATTATTCCTCTTTCTTTCCTATTGAAGAGGATGTCTAGAATGGACATTAGTTTTATTCATGTGTAACAACACTTTTTCCTTAAGATACAGGCACATTCCCCCTCACGGCGCAGACAAACACGGGCTGGGAGCTCCCAAAGGAAGCCAAACAAATGCCCGCTTGGCCTCTCCTCCTGCGAGGCTAGAGCCCACTCAGACTCCATAGACCGAAGTTTGTGGAGGCACACAAAAAGGAGGAAATAACTTTTTTACTTTAACCTTAACATTCACTCACACATTCACTCAGAGGTTAAACAATCCCACCCAAACCCCGCCTAGGCTTCTGAGATTAGATGAACAGCATTGGCTACAGGCAGCAGAACCCCAAAACCAAAAGAGCTCTATACAATCCAAATGAAGCTAGCCAAGCTGGCTTCAACAAATTCCCTGTTCGGGAATATGTACCTCTGCGTCCAGAGGACAAAAGAGACCAAGTCTCAGTGGCAGTGGCCCAAGTCCGCTGCCCAAATGGGTTGCCACTCACCTGTCGCCGAGGCTGTCCTCTGTCCTTTGCTTACTCTAGACTGGGCCGTCAGGGCTTCTAGCAGCTCCCGAGTGTCTCCTGAAGGTGCAGGGAATTGCTCCCAATCAGAGCTTGCGGCCGCTGTCCTGCCACACGTCAGCTAGACACACGGGACCGCACGAAGCCCCGGGGGCTCACCGAAGACGGCACCGCTTTACAGAGGCATCTCGCTGGGGCCTCCAAAATGTTACGGCTACATAGGCGAGATTGAACACTCTGAAGTGGTGTATAAAGTTAAGCAAAGGATTTTTAATATTGGCCAGGAGTTGGGCAGACCCTGAGCAGGTCTCTAACATGCTCCAACCTACAATGGAGTCTAAACGCTGGGTTTTTATACTGGTGCAGTCTCTTTGTTTCTTCTTTGGTGGGAAACAGCCTTAGGAAGAGGGGGCTGGGCAGGACTGCAGGAATGTCTTGGCAGTAACAGGAACAGAAATTCGCAAGGCTAAAGGTTATCTTCGACGGCAGCATAGCTCTTCAGCCAGGGACGAACTCCCTGTGAGGCAATTTATTTTCAAAGGGCTAGACATTCTGCAAAGCACAACCTTCACAAATGTTATAAACCAGACACAAGCAAGCAAATGGGAGGTGATAGAGGCTGAAGTCCTTTTAGCTTGTAAATCACTAATTGCTATAACACTTCTTCTTACATTCCTTTTTCCAAGGCCTTTTAGCAAGTCCTTGCTACTTCTTACAAAGAACATTTAAAGCCCTTACATACTTACATATTGAAACTTTTTACAGGGAATATTTGGTGCCCCTACAAGATAAGTTTCAGTGCCATCCTGTAGGTGACAAGGAGCCATTGATTTAATGGCAGAGCCGCATTTTACAACTGTGCTTAAAGCAAGTGGAGTGGAGGGATGGGGGCAAGACTGGAGCACAACAGTGAGAGGGGGCCAGGTAGTGGGAGAAAGAACCTTATAACCGACCAGCCTCAGCTCTCAATGTGCCCTGAATGTGTCCACGAGCCAGGCAGTATTTTAAATCTCAGCCTCCCCTCTCTGCCCTCCCACAGTCCAGTGTGTTTCCAGGCTCCCCAATACTTATCCACCCTGTACTTTCAGTCATTAAACCTCAAACATTGAGTTTTTTTCCAATTAAATCCTTAGGAAAGGGGATTTCTCAGAATATGGTGGAGACTTGGGGGTTATACATTGCAAACCTCAAACCAAATAAAATTAAATTTTGCGTCATCCACTACTTCGAGTTCTCCAGGCCGTAGTTTCCTCCATGCCCAAGAAGAAGCGAAGCTCACTGTGCTTGTGCGCTGGGAGGGAACAGCAGAAAACCCATAAGTGTAGGCATTTGAGAGTTTTTGAGTCTCTTCCATGATACCCTCCATAAACCGTTTTCTCTGTGGAAACTGAGGCCCGGTGAGCGTGAGGGCTTCCTCTAGGGCAATGCTGGTGAGGCAGCACTCCTCTGGCCCAGGACCCTGAAGTCCGGGGCTAGAGCCACTGTGTTCAGATGCAATCGCTTGGCTTGCCTACAGCGTCCACCTGCTGGTCCTCTCGCCCAGGCTCCCTGACCTGGACACCCACGAGCCCCACTGCCTGTTTCCTCCTCACCTTCCTCATCATCCCACATCTTCGAGGGCCACTCATGAGAAGCACTTGGGGGTGAAACATGACAGGGAACCTAATCAGAGATCATCAATAGACAATATTAGCAGAGCGAAATGAATTGCCCCCTGGACGAGTCACCCAGCCCTGAGCAGCCAGCAGCCAGCATCCTTAATCCATTTCCTGCCAGTTATTAAAATGATTTTCCAAGAGCTAGTCCCATCTCAGCAGAGTCACAGACTAATAAAGTGCAGTCCAGCGCCTGGAGGAGCCCGGCATCTTGGCCTGCCCTCCCATTTCCTTGGGCTCCTTGTTGGCAAAGTCTCCAGAATTCTTCCTGCCGTCCTGGCAGGGACTTCATTTCCTCCTCGAGCCTTTATTTCCCACCCTGATCCCTGGCCTTCCAAAAGCCCAGCAGCTGTTCTGCTGTCCTCCACTAAAAGGTCGGGATGTGCTTGGAAAGTTCTGAGTTCAAATTCATAAAATAAAAGCTGTGGAGCTGCAGAGTTAGAAAATCACGAATTCTTCAAGCTGGGTGAGGGCCTGGAGACCATTGTAAGCTAAGCCCTTCGTTTTGTAAGTGAGAACACTGACGTCTACAAGGGGACAGTGCCCACCTCAAGGCCACACAGTAGATTTCCAGAGTAGGAGCAGCAGGTGGACTGGCACCTGACAGGGGCATCATGGCAGCAAGTGATCATCTGCTCACCTGGTAAGTGTTTGCTGAGCACCTATAATGGGCCAGGGCTGTACTGAACATTGAACTGCACACCTAAGTGAGACACAGAAACTTTCCTCAGGATGACACGGTCTAGTAGGGGGCAGGGACATCACAGTCTGGTGGGGTGTGAGGCTGTTACGGCCAGTGAGAGACATCACTGTCTGGGGGAGGATAGACACAAAACAGATGCTGACACTAAGCTTGGTAAGTGTGGGCAAGATACTCAGGGGCACAGGGAGCCAAGTGTGAGGCTGGGAGGAGCCACTGTATTCAAGTCCCGGAGAAGCTCACAGCCCGTGTAAGCCGGAGCCGTGGCCGGCAGTCAGGAGGTAACACACACAGTGCTTACCTCGTCCTAGGCACAGCTCACGTTTGACTCTTAGCACCTTCCTCTGAGGAAGACAATAGCATTACCACCAGTTTACAAGTCAAAGAAACTGAAGCAGAGAGAGGCTAGCCGACTTGCTCAAGGTCACGCAGCCAGGCGTGGGAGATTTGGAGTTTGAACTCAGTCTTCCAACTGCAGAGTCCACACTCCACTGTGCCCCGTGCTCCTCTGCTCTTGAGTGACTGTGGGTCCTCAGACACCATGGGAAGCTCTGCACCACACAGTGGGTGGCCTCAGGCCAAGTTGTGACTGGCCCTCAGTTTCAGAACAGGAAACTACCATTTATAAGCAGCTGCGTGCATCGCACACAGCGAGGGAGCATTGTCCGGCCATCTTAGGCTTTCTCACCTGACACTCGCAGCAACCCTGTGAGAAAGGTGTGATTATCATCCCTGCTGAACAGGGGAAGAAGTCACACAGGAACAGGGGCTCCAGGAACTCGCTGCAGCCATTGGCTGGAAGAGGCAGGCTTCACCCGCAGGTCTGTTTATCCCCAAGGCTGGCTGGGGTTTCAAAGCATCACCTCTGACCATGAAACTGAGCAGTGAGCATGTGAAGCCTGTGTCTTTTGTGCTCTATCCAACTGAGCTAATCAGGCGTGGACAGAAAGCAATTGTCTTAATATCAGACACCCATTAGGGTCCAAAGAGCCTCTTAAAGACACTTCAGGTTTATGTCTGTGAGCTGGAGGTGCGGCCAAGCATTATGCTCCCCTGGGAACAGCTGGCTGGAGCTGGAAGACAGCAGAACCACTCTGAAATGCAGATCCTGACCCTACCGACCACCTTCTGCCTCCCAGACAATAACATTCTCTGAGCTGAGAAGGAAGCTGTCCTTGTGGGGAGAACAGGATGACGTGACACCAAAAAAGATAATGCAGATGATCTCAGGGCTGCGCAGGATGCCTCTTTGCAGATTCCCAGTTGGTGACAAGGCCATCCTACAATAAAGTGGTCCGGACTCTAGCCATTTTCCCTAACAGCCGCCCAGGGAAGCCTCCATCTCTATCCTCCCCGGTGGCTCCTAGGGTTTCCACCAGTTTTACATTTATCTTTCCTGTGGCTGATTTTCTGAAGTAGGCAATGGGTTAAGTCTATTGTCATTTTCCCAGGGAAATGACTGCTAAATTGAGCTCATCAGATGGCGAGCATGTGTGGCATACAAATCTTGTCCTGTCGCTTTCCTCATTAAAAGCCTGTACTGTCTTCTCACTGCCCAGGGAAAAAGTCTCCTTGACACAATCCACAAGGCTCTTGACCGTGGGCCCTGGCTCATCTCAGGCCTCCCTCCTCACTGCCCTCTCCAGGCCCTCACCTTTCCTTGTTCTATGCTCTTCGTGAATGTTCCTATTTGTCACACTCTCCAGACTCCATCGGGCAGGGCCTCAGGACATGCCATCCCCCCCTCACCGGTCCCTACCCTCCTCTTCTCCTGTTCAAGTCCTGTTTCAGGTCATCTCTTCACAGAGGTTTTCTTGATCTCCTAAGTCTGTTACCCCTGCAGCTTCTGTACGTTCTTTTTCATAATATTTATCACTCTGTTTAGAGCCTGCTACTCCAGCAGACTGCCATCTGTTTTGCTCCCTATTGTATTCCTAGGGCCTAGCATAATGTCTGCTACACAGGAGAGGCCTGGGAAATATGAACGGAATAGAGGAAGTTGGGAGAGACAACTCACTTAGCTCTCTGGGTTCCAACTGGGACCAGAACTGGAGCCATTATGCTGAAGACAAAATAGCACCCCACGCTTGTTCTGAAAGCCATGCCCAGACTTCAGATAACAGGTGGTAAGTATAGCCCATCCTAGATCTTCCATGTTTCCTGGTCACCTGCTATTCCTAGACAATGGTGCTGTATGGGCAGCACAATATTCCACATCTCTAGGTTTTGCTCCTTCCTTCCTCCACAGATGTTCTCTTGGGAGGCTCAGTCTTGCCCTGGGCACAGAAAAGGATCCTTGTTGTTCTGTCCTTCTCATGCCTTTTGACGCACAGCGGCATAGTGACTCGTGCCTCTGTCACATAGACGGCAATTTATGACAATGGGGATTTGGCTGGTTATTTCTTATGAAATGTAACCAGAGTGAACTCTCAAGCATCTGTGTGGCTTGTCAGTGCACTCAAGACAAGGTTCTCACCCTGGTCTCCAATTCATCCCTCTTGCTGGTCCCCAGAATATGCTTCTGAGCCGCTAATTCTGGCCGTCAAAGAGATTAGGTGCCAGAGCACACAAATTCAACATATTATTGATCAAAACCAAATATGACAAAAGGAAAAATTCTCCTGGAAAAGGCAACATGTGTTGGATTCCAAGATAAAGTGAACTTTGGATTACTACTCTCTTCTTCAGAGGATGTGAACGGGCACTGGGCATAGATACTAGACTCAGTCTCAAGGTCAGCAGGAAGTCCTTGTGATTAGAAATACAGGTCAACAGAGTCAGAAGGCGAGGCCCTGCCCAGAGTGCCCCAGGTAGGACGGCAGCATCTCCGTAACTGAGGTTCTTTTGGTTCTAATGAAAGGCCACGGACATAGATGCCAGCCAGTTGTCACCTGCCCAAGGGCTACGGATGAGCTTTAAGGCTCCACAAGCCCCTGTGAAGGCTTTAAAGAACTAATGAACCAGAGTGGTGAACAGACCGGGGCTTTTGAAAAAAACTCTACATGTGTGCCACCTATAGTGCTGCCCCAGAACTCTGAGCCGAAGTCAGCAGCCTTGGGGGCTGGCCGGCTGCTGCCAGAGGCTGTGATGGCAACTCCAGCCATGCTCCAGCACCTTCCAGGCGCAAGGCCTCAGGCCTGGCATCCGGTGTGCTTCTCAATAATGGAGTTGAGAGACAGGGCAGAAGTATTATTAAAATAGCATTATAACCGGATTTTCCATTGTACTTACATTTTCCAAACATGTCTTCCATTTTTTTCATTTTATCTGAGTTCTCTCCTTTTGAGTTTCATGGAGGTGTAGTGACTTGCCCAAAGTCACACAGTAAGCAGCAGTGATGGGATTTGACTTGGTCCTTTGGCTCCAAACCTCATGTCATGAGTTGTCCAGTGAATGTCACTTGCTTTCCAAGGTAGGAATTACAAGAGGCCTGGGTCTAGTGAGCCAGTATCCTGGGCATTTTCTCTGCCTACTTTGCTCTGGCTACCCTTGAGGCTGAGGTGTTAGCTACAGCCTGGTGGTAGGGAAAGGCACTTTTCATTTATGCTGTTAGAAATGACCTATTGCTAGGGTAAAGAGGGGTCTGAGGTCTCCTTCTCTGAAAATGGCCAGTTGGGCCCTCCTGTGGAATTTGCAGACAGTGGGGACAAACTCTCCTTCTGTTCCATAGGTTTACTGACAGAGATGCTGAGGAAGAAGCCTGCCTCACCTCCTACCCTGACACAGTTTATGTCGCTAAGCTGGGCTAAGGCTATGGCTGGCTCACCGGGTGGGAAAGAGTAGAGCAGGCTTGGGTAGGGATGATGGCCAAGGGACCACATTTCTCAGTATTTAGGCAGGAGCAGGTCCGGCCTGCCCAGAAGCTGAGAAGCAGACAATAGATGCTATGAGAGCAGGGACAGTGCCTGCTGACACTGCTATGTTGCTATGCCCAGCTCAGAGCCTGGAGCCCAGTAAGTATTTAATAAATGTTTGTTGGCTGGACTTCTGATCACTGAACATGCTGTGTCTGAGCCTTAACTAAATATGGGTCAATTTCTTTCAATAGGCCAAGACAGGGCAGGCTGGGAGGCTCTGGATGTGGAGCTGGGCACATTGACTGTGGTCAGTCAGGTGTGAGAGATGACCCATGCTCAGGAAGGAATGCTTATCCTGACAGTCACAAGACCACAGGCCCAGGGCTCAGACATGACATGGGACGGCCTGAGGGCCTATGGCAAGCTAGGGTGCCTCACAGGTGGGGTGGCACTCAGAAACCAGCTTTGCGGGAGTTGACATTCAAGATTCCAGGCAGATAGCAGGAATTCAGGAAAATCTGTCTTTAGGAAGAGGGCTCCAGAAACCAGGCTGAGGACCTTCTGTGTAGTAGATAGGGGGGTTTTGCAATAAGACAAAGTTTGCATATCACAGAGGACCTGGGACTTAGAGATAGGAGATCAAAGCAGCGTAGATACCCAATGATACAGGACTCCTGGTCAGGGACTCCAAAGAACGGAAATGAGCTGAGATGTCCGGCTTAATTTCATCCTGTTACTAAGGTTTGGAGCCAGGCCAGGTCTGGAGATGGGATGCTAGATGTGCTGCCAAGAGGAGGGGAAGGCAGCCGGAAAGGAAACCAGGCAGGGCCTGGCAAAGGGAAGATGGCCTTTACAGAGTGGCTTTCAGGGAAGAAAAGAAAATGTCATCATCTCCCCAGGGCACAGACAGAAGGACAGGAGGCTGGCAGTCCTAGAGTCACTCCTGGACATGTTCCACAGGAATCAGGCTGGTCAGCTGTCACCCCGGGATCTCCCACCTGCACCACAGGCAGAAGGAAGCAGCTTCCTGCCCTTGGAACTTGTGGTCTAGTGGGGAAGAGACCGTGCCTGCAGTGAGCCTCAGAGCAGGCACAGAATGACTCAGGGACCAACAAGCCCAAATAAGACCACAAAAGAGGCAACACAGCTTCAGGTCTGGGGAAAGGACAAACAAAAGGGAGATGTTCCCCAGAAAGGTAGCAGAGTGACAGGAAGAGAGACACTAATGGCTTTTCTTCAATCTGAAAGAAAGCAAGAAAGAAAGCAAGCAAGCAAGAAAGAAAGAAAGAAATAGAAAGGAAGAAAGAAAAAAGCAGGTATCTCCATACTGCTTTCCACAGTGGCTGACAGCCATTCTGACAGGAGTGAGATGATATCTTGCTGTAGTTTCCATTTGCATCTCTCTGATTAGCGATGATGAGCACCTTTTCATATGTCTATGGCCATCTGTAATGTTTTCTTCAGAGAAATGTCTATTCAGGTCATTTGCCCATTTTTTAATTGGGTTCTTTATTTGTTTGGTGTTGAATTTTGTAAGTATTTTTATAAATTATAAGTATTAGCCCCTTATCAGATGTATTGGTGAATATGTTCTCCCATTCTTGGGTGGTCTTTTTATTTTGTAGATAGTTTCCTTTGCTGTGCAAAAACTTTTTAGTTTGATGTAGTCCCATTTGTTTATTTTTCTTCTGTTTTCCTTGCCTGGGGAGATATATCTGCTAAAATATTGCCTCAAAAACTTAAAAATGGATCTGCCTTTTAACTGAGAGATCCCACTTCTGGGAATGTATCTGAAGGAACCCACAACACTATTTCAAAAGAAGATAAGCGCCCCTATATTCCTCACAGTGTTATTACAGTCACCAAGATATGGAAGCCGCCCAAGTGTCCGTCAGTAGGTGGGTGGATAGAAAAACTATGGGACATTTACACAATGAACACTACTCAGGGATAAAAATAAATTTACCCTTTGCAGCAGTATGGATGGACCTGAAGAACATTATGCTCAGTGAAATAAGCCAGTCAGGGAAAGACAGATACCATATGAGTTCGCTCATATGTGGAATCTAATGAACAAACTGAAGTAACAGGCAAAATAGTGACAGACTCATAAAGAGCAGGCTGACAGCTACGTGGGGGGAGAATAGGGGGTGGGGGGAGTGAGCAAACAGGAGAAAGGGCTCGTGGACATGGACACCAGTGTGGTGACTGCGGGGCAGGGCGGGGAATAGGGGGACTAAATGGGAATGGGAAAAATACAATAAAAAGGCAGATTTGGGGAGCAAACAGGTTTTATAAATAAAGTCATTTTTATAGCATCTCTACTGTCTTGCTGAAACTCATCTTACACACTGACTTCTATGCAGAACATGCTCAAGGCAGATATTGCTTATTTCCCACTGAATCAGAGAGAAATGACAATTCCCACTGGAGCATCCCCAGGGGCAGGAGGCAGGGGCTGTGCAGATTGCTCCTTTATGCCTACCACGTTTCACTCCTGCAGCCCAGGAGCAGAGAGAGGGCATGGGGTGGCAGGGGCCGGAGACCCAGGGCCAGGGCAGGCTACGGGTGACCCTCTTCTCCTCTGAAGCTGGGAGAGGCCCTAAGGACTGTTGGGCGTTTTCTCAGCCAGGCTCCTGGCCCCCAGGGGTGTCAGGGATGCCTGCAGGTCCCAAACACCTGAGCCCCTGAGAGGTCGTCATCCTGGTTGGCTCTTGGTAATGTAGGAGTTTGCCCCTCTGACCACGGATGGAATTCTCCACAAAGTTGGAGGTCTTTGCTCTTCAAGGCCAGGCAGAATGTAGGGCTCCCTGAGTCCCAGCACAGTGAAAACCCGCCAATGGGTCTCCCTAGAACGCCCTCTGGGGACCCCACGCCATGTTCTCCTGCAACCCCTTCTCTCTTCTAGCACAGTCACTCTTGTTTCCTCAAGTTCCTCAGTGTTTTTTATTTAATACACGTAGACAAAAGATCATTACATGATCTTCACTTTATTCGTCTCTAGGTACAAAGCGAGGCCTCCCCACTGGAGGTTCAGAGGAAGAAGCATAGTTAGCGGAGGACAGGCTGAGCAGGACTCGGACTCCTGCTGCCCAGCTCCGCCAAAGCTCCACTCCTTCCCCTGGGTCTCAGTGCCCCAGCTACACCGCTCGTGGGGGGCACCTCATGCCTAAGTCCCAGGGCTTTGGGGAAGCCAACACGTAAGCTGATGCCAGAGTTGCAAAAGGGAGGGGTCATTACAACTAAAGTCACTTACCATTTTTAAGGTCACTATCATCTCTAGGAAACATATCCGTCCGCCCCGCCCGACCCGCTCCCAGCATGCCAAAGCCTCCTCTGCAACCTCCCACCCAGGGCTCTTTCAGCTGGACCACTTCTGCTAAATGGTTCCTTTGCGTTCCCAGACCCTAGACTGTCGCCTACAGGGGAGAGGATGGCACAGATGAGACTGCCTGTCTCTGGAGCTAAAGAATAACCAAAACCCAACAAATCAAAACACTTCACCAGTTCTGGTAAAGGACATTGTATTTCTATCCATGGAGATTCTGTAACCACACTTGGACTAAGGCTAGAAGTTTCCCCGAGAGGTTTCTAATGGAGACAAGGGCCACAAGGGCCCAGCTGCTTCTCTCTGGGCCTCTGAGTATCACTGCGCAGCGTGTACACTGCACAGAAGCACCAGGCCGAGGGCAAGTGAATCCACTTGCCTGCCAAGCACAACGTCTACAGCGGCCCCTTTCCAAATTCAGACCTGGCTCCCTTTCAGAGTGATGACAGTTCCAGAGAGAACACTTCAGCGCCAGTCGGGGCAGGAGATACCATAAAGGTCCAGGCGAGTGAAAATGTGGTTCTGAGGCAGGTGGTAGGTGCCCAGCTGAGACCCAACGGCTCTTTCGGGCTGCAGAGAGTTTTAGGTGAAACTGCACAGATCTGGTGGGCAGGAAGGAAGGGAAGAGAGAGGGTCAAGGACAGTACTGGCCTTGAGTATTAGGGCTGGGCGGAGTTTCAAGTCACCTACATAAGTCATTTCAAAGGCGTTTGATTTTAGTCTTGATTCCTTTTCATCTCTTTATTTTATTTTATTTTATTTTATTTTATTTTCCATAGCAGAATTCTTTTTCCAACGAAAATAAAAACAGAGAAAGAAAAATTTTTTTAAAAAATAAATCTGGGGAGGGGAAACCCAGAGCTCTGCCCACTGTGTCCCTGGGACCTCCCAAGACCTAGGGCCCCCCAGGACACAGTATGGAGAACAACCACCTACTCGGTCCAGCTCCCTTGTTTCAATGGTGATAAGGGTGACACCAAAGAATGTGGCACGACTTACCCGAGGTCCACCCTGCACTGAAGGCACAGCTGGGCTAGACCCCCATGACCCAAGTGTCTGGTCCCATTCCTCCCCCACTCCAAAGAGGCAGGCCTGCACACTACCTGGCAATTGAATATTCAAGGCTGCTAGGCCTGGGTCCCTGTCCACTGGTGAGGCTCCCATCTTTTCCCTATGTAGCCAATCCCAGCCACAGAAGTCTCTCATCTGGTTCTGCCCCCTCCATGATGGGACTGGAGTCGAGATTCCTAGAGGGGGCAGGCATGAAGAACCTGGGAGGACAGGAGATGTACCAACCACGCTGGGGATGGAGCTGTGGCGGGAAACTGGGTGTCACGTCCAGGAGCAAATGTCTTTCACCGGAGCTCACTGGAAAGCCTCTGTTCAAGACGGGGGGACTCCTGCTGATGCGGAGCGTGACGGGCCGGGCCAGACATTGGCCCAGGGGCAAGAGACAGGGACGAGGTCATTCACATCCTGTGTGGGGCTGCAAACTCTCAGCACCCTGGACAAGAAGTGTCCCTCCATTGGCCTGCTGGCCTTTCCCTCAGCCCCTGTCCCAGTCTCTGCCCAGTGACTCAGGACCGCAAGCTCAGCCACCATCTCCTGCTTTCCCCCAGTCCTCCCAGCAGCTTGCACGTCCCAGATTCCTGCTCCCAACCTTGGCTTTGCTTCAGGCTACATGTGGCTTTCCCTTCTAGATCACTCTCTGTTAGCTCACGTCCTTCCACCTCAGCTCTGAGACCTTCTTCCTACCCCCCGAGATTCTACAGGCTGTACCTTTCAGCCAGTCCCAGCTTCACGGCTATTCCTACCAAAGAGCTTACCTTTCTAGAGCAGGGAGCAACATGCTTCTCCTTTGATTTCTGTTCCATTATGGCCTTTGACTTCCTCACCCAGCCCTCCCACTCCAGGGCACCAGGAACACAGCCATCCAATTGCTTCACTGTCATGTGCATTTATTGAGCGCCCACAGAGTGCGTGGTACTATGCTCAGGTTCGGAGCCATGATCTAGTCAAAAGGAGACCAGAGCTAGAACAGATAATGATTCATAGCTGCTTACATCTGGTAAGAGATGGGGCAGGGGAGAGCTAATCACAAAACAAAGTCCTATTTGAAAGCAAGAAAATCTCTGAGAGTGATATATATTCTCCGCACACGCCCTGAATGAACACGTGGGTGTACCCAGTGGTTGCATATGCATGCCTACACAGTGTTGTGGGTAAATAAACAACTGTATATGCTGTATGCACACACACACGCACACACTACTGCACAGACAGAATCTGGCTTATGCTATCAAAGACACTAGCCCCCAGGTTCTAGTGAAGCGGTCCGCCCTAGATGCCTGCAGCATGCAAAACTTGGAAGATCCGGAGATTGACAGTACAGGAGCACAATGGGGTCGCGTGGGTACATTCTGTCCCTGGGCCCAGCCACAGCACTCGGGGTTGCTCATGGCCAGCGACAGCAAAGCCTTTGTGAAGAGATCACAGAGGAGAGCTGAGAAGTCGGAATCTCTCCAATGCCAGGGCCCGCTGGAGCCCTGGCAAGTTCCCCAATCTTCAAGGCAGAATTTAAAACTCTGATTTCCGAGTGTGTAGTCTTGCAAACAGTATTCCTTTTCACAGTGCCGCAGATCGAGGTGAGAATTTTTTTCTTGCTCACTTTCTGCAGCTTCCCATTGTGCTAACGCATTTTGTAGTCATTAGATACAGATGTTTCACACAGCTCTCCCTTGAAATCCAAGTTGACTGTGAAATCGAGGTCTCGCTGCAAAGGAACAAAGGGTTCCAATATTAGTGTGATCAGAAGTGACGGCACCCTCCCCTCCCTTCAGGCTGATGGGTGGGTAGCTACTGTGTTCTAAGGTTTGCTACCTAAGGAGTTCCCACAGACAGCCCTCAGGAATCTATTCTGGTGCCTCGTTATCTTCCCAGGAAGTTCTTTGATTCCTAACCTAAATCCTTCCTGTCATAGTAGAAACTGTTTCCTTTGATTCCATCCTGAAAGAATACCGAGTGGGGTGGGCGAATCTTCTGTGGCATAACCCTCAAGGCATTCTGTAGACTCTTAGAACACTTGCTCACACCCAGGGGTGCTCAGATAGAAAGAATCTCACCGTCTCCACCCCACCAGGCCGGCTGAAGACCTGCAAACGCAACCTCCCTCGGTTCAGCTCATCCTTAATGATGTGAAACCCAGGCAACTGCCTTTGTTCTCAAGTCTGTCAAGAGCTAGAAGCTGTGCTGGAGGCTGAGAGTCTGGGTCTGGGGGGAAGTACAGGCTAGAAAATCTCTAATTCCTGAGCCTTAAAGGGCCAACACCAGGGACCATCAGTCATGCCTAGTCACATCCAAGCCCAGGCTCTTACTGCCTCCTTCGCAAAGTTTCCTGATTGTGCACAAGGCACCTAGGCACCTCAGCGAGTGGCTCCTGGCACCAGCACTGCGGTCCCTTCTCCTCTCTGACCCCTGCCCACACAGAGGCTGCCTTAGCACTCACCACATTTTTGGCATTTGGCTTCATGGAGATGGTCCCATAGAGCTCTTCCCCTCTCCGGACGGTGAGGTAATCTTCCAAATAGAAAACAGTCTGTTTCCAGTGGGTGTAGGGGGCATCAGGGGCTGAGGAGTGAAGGACGGGGGGACAGGACGAAAAAGGCAAAGAAGGCGTCTCCAGAAGGGCTGAGGCTGGAACCCTGCCTACAAGTCGCTGGGTGTGCTCTGGGACTCCGACCGCCACACAACGCTCTTGTTGGGCCAGGGGCCCGGCTCCTGTTGCTAGACTCCAAGCTGCCACCGGAATTCCCCCCATGAGCCCCAGGGATCCCTCCTTCCATTAGAGCCTCATCCCTCAGGGCTGCAGGTCTTAGCTGGGGAGCAAAGGAGAACAAGATGACACTACCAATTCATGCCATGGGTGGGGGATGAATACCCTCTGACCAGCGAAACTTTGTAACACAAATGAATCTCAGAATGCTGTTTGTTTCCCCATTATTTCAACAGAGTGAAGGCTTTCAGACAGTGTGGTAAAGACATTTGTAGAATAGGCCATCCTGTCTCTCCTTAAATGGCATCATTTATGCAAACTCCACAGCTAACCCAGTTTCCCCAGTTCTACTGACAGCCCAGTCCTGCAAACAGCTTTCGCTGCCTGCTTCTCTGCCCTAGAACCAAAATTAGTACCCTGGGCCCAGGCCCGCCAGGGGTTTCAGCTGTGGCTTCCTAACTGGATCCAAGAAATGAAAGACGGTCCTCATTCTATAGCCCCAATGCTGGTCCACAGCTCACACCTCCTGTGTGACCCAACACCACTCTGACGCTTGCGCCCCCACTGTATTTGCCTTTGAATCCCACCCATCCTCTCTCAGCACACTGCAAGTTCTAGAGCTCAATGAGAGATCCAGCTAATGGGCTGTCTTCCTCAGCAGCAGCAGCTGTCTTTGAAACACTCTTCCCTCCCTAGTCACTACTTACTGGGCTCTCCCTTCCTCATCCTTCAAGGTCACTTCCTCGGTGAAGACTTGCCTGACCACCCACCTGGATTAAGGGCACCCTGAGCTTGTGTTACCAGGGTGTCTGTCATGACGCAGCATAAACAGTATTCCCATTACCACCCCCATTTGTGTCCGGCACAAGACTCAGATCTCTAGGAGGGCAGGGCAGGGACCATGCCAGGCTTGTTCATTGTGAAATCCTCGGTGCTTACCACCATGCTTAGTACATCTGTAAGTCCTGAATAAATGTGAGTTATCTGATGTAAAACCAGAGTAAACAGACATTCTATGATGCTTCAAAGCACCGTAGAAGTTCAGTTGCACTGGAGGCTTTAGAACCTATGGACTATAGAAGAACCCATCTCAGAGTAAGCTCCTCTTGCCCATTCAGGCTCTTACCTTCCTCCACCAGGACATGGGACTCATTAATACTGACTTCCTGTTTGCTTAGGGACAGAGGTAAAGATGAGAAGACGTGGGAAGAAAATAATAAGTGCCTTTCAAACACTACAAAAAGCTGTCACATGGAAAAGCTTTTATGTGGCCTTATTGGCTTTGGAGGCAGAACAAAGGCTAGTTGGTGGGAATTACTAGAAGGCAGATTTTGAATTCACCAGAAAGAGCTAGAGCTGTATCACAGTCTTAGGAGCTCTCTGAGGTCCACTCACTTGGGATTTATCATGCACCAAGGCAGCCCAGGTGATCACTAAGATCTTTTAAGCCCTACTTTAATGGTGGTGAAAAGTCTGTCTTTCTTTGCCCTTTGCAGTGAACTGGCTTGATCAAATGTCAGTGGTTTGGATAACAGCCTTGAGTAGCTTTCAGTGTGTGCATATGGGAAATCAAGGCAAACTCAAGGTCATAGAGGGGGAAGAACAGCCTGAACATTTGGAAGGGATTGAAGGAAGATCATGAACATGAAATCTGCGCCTCTCAGAGCCTGGATTCCCGAGCACACACAGCATTCCTGGCCTCTAAGGCACACTACTATCTACAGACAAAGTCCACCTGCTCACAGCACCTTCCCTGCCAATTACATCTAAATAAGTTGTCAAAGGACAGTCTCCAGTATGAGCAGTGCACAATATGACTGGCAGCAGTCTCACCTCCACTTCCACATACTGCAGCTCAGATAGGTGTCTCTCCTGTTCTTAAAGCCTTTCAGGCAAGAGGATTCAAACATCTTCCTTCTGGCACCTAATCAGAGACCTTATGAGAATCTCAGAAACTTTACTGGCTCAGATTTGCCAGCTACCAAGCCTAGGAGTCTTCCTCGGATGGTAGCAAAGAAAAAAAAATGTCTTGGGTTGAAAGAAAGTGATCTCTTCCCCCGACATCAACATCAAAATGTTAAGAACGTCCCCAGACATCTCATTTCCACGATGGGTCCATTAGCTATGGACTCATTATCTAAACCAGTCTTCTCAGCCCTGACCGTTCAGCAAGATGTCCAGAAAAAATGTATTACAATTCAGATGTCTCACTTTAATAAAAATTTGAACTCAATATTTCTGGGGGGTAGGAAGGGAGCAAGTTTGCCAGGACTTAAAAATCTCCCCTAGGTGAAGCAGACAATTAGTCATGGCTGAGATCACTGCACAAACCTAATCATTTGCATCTGATAACACCTCTTGGATGAGTGTCAGTGGAAAGGGCGCTTAATTAGGGGAAAACAGGCCCACTTTCCACTTTCCATGTTGTCACGTATTTTCACCATGACCCTGGGGCTCATTTTCTACACCTGCAGGTCATGGGGCCCTCTGAGGATTAGATGGGATGACAATGAGGAAAAGATAAACTGAGGGTGACCAAACCTTCTGCTGTGCCCAGGACAGATCCGGCTCACCTCCGTTTTCCTGGCATAATTATTAAGAGCTCTCCCCTTTACTCTCAAAGGTGTTCTTAATTACATGGTCACTCTACATATAACATAGTAGGTCTATGGTAGGGTATTAGTAAGCATTAGTGGGTACTTCATCACTATGGAGAGTTCGTATGTCATTTTAATGATCCATACACTAGGGGTCCAGCCTGCAAAGGGTGCTGCCTGACTCTAGTGTGCTAGAACATCCTGGGAAAGCACCCAGAGAGTTGCTGTGCACGAGGATCAGCACTCACCGCAAGGCTGTGGAGACACGTACAGTTCTCGTCAGTGAACAGGTCTTGTCTTCTCCTCCCCTGCCCTCAGCTCTCCCTATTATGAAGATACCTTCATATGCTCAATATCTGGACCCCTTTTCTCCCTCCCTCAAGCCCGTCCCCTCATAGTCTCTCTGAGTTCTGGGTTACGGAGAGCTTGTGTTTTGCATTTTGAAGGGAGTGTGACCAGTACTGCTTGCAGCCTTCCAAGCGCATGTGCATTTATTCGCTCATTCACCCATACATTCATTCAACTGACATCTATTCGAGATGCCTATCATGTGCCAGATAGGTCTTAAATTTGGGGAACAGTGACCAATACAGCCTTGCCCACCTCAGATTTTACCCCCTAAGTGAAGCCCTCTGTGACTGGTGACCACAATGGGCCATGGGAACAAACAGCAGGGGCCTCTCACAAGAGCTTTCCTGGTGCTTTTGGAAAGAGAGTGAATCCTGCTTCCTCTTCCACTTCTTGATGGCTAAATGGAATCTAATATTCTCTCAAGCTCTAAATTTCTAATTCTATTCTCTAGGGGGTTCACAAGCTCTTTGAAGAATTCAAGACTATGCAGCAAGAAGCTTCTTTCGCCTGAGAAAACGACTCAGTGTCACAGGACGGCAAAGCTAGAAAGGGCTGCCAGGCCAGCTAGGTGCAATGGCCCACAGAGTAATCGCCCTCCCTTGCTGATCCTGGAAAAACCGGGACTCAAATCCAGGCCTGTTTCTATTCAGCCTACTGCCCTTCTACCTACCACACAGCAGCACTCAGGATCCAGTTGCATTTCCTCCCCCTGCAAGCCTAGGATGTGCATTGTGGCCGCTGGGGCTGCTGGCTGGCACAGCCGGGAACCCTGTGTGCCTGCCTAAAGCTGCAGAGAGGAGACGCCAGGACTCTGACAGGGATCATTTTCAAGGTGCTCAGTACTTGATGTGTGGGACCCCAGAGCCAGCTGCTGCTGGGCTGAGATGGAAACACGGTTGGGGGTTGGTGAAGAGAGACCACATAGGCAAGCTTCACTTTGCAAGAAGTTCAAAAATAGCTGAGACCCAACAATCCGACATTGTTCAGGCCTACACAAACATGTGATAAAACTTCTTTAAAATAGCAAAGGGATAAAAAACACAAAATTCAGGATAGTGTTCATCTAGAGGTGATATGGGAGGAGGGCAGGGGTAGGAGTAGAGCATCCGGGTAGATTGAAAGGTATTGATAGCATTTAAGTCATTGAGTTAGGCGGTGGGTTCACAGGAATGTATTATGTGACCATGAATTAATTTACTTACATTTATTAATTATTATCATATTTATTGATAATGTGTTTCTGGATAACATTTGTATTCTAATAATTTGTTTTTTGACTAATGTATTTACATTTCAATAATAATAAATAGTCTTATTTCTAATTACTATTTATATTCTAGTTAATCATACTTTATTAATACTTTATTCTGATTACTGGGTTAGGTGGTGAGTTCACAGGTGTCCATTATATTAATAAATAAACAAGCAAAAAGTTAACCATCTATGACCTGGTGATGATAGTAGGTCATGAAACAAGAATTAAGATTTATCTAATTCCGTGCACCTGGGGTCCTTAAAAACAATGAGGAAATCATCTTTCCTTGGTGCTCAGAGTGCAGAGGGTCTGCAAAAAGCCACTGTCAAACCTGTGCTAACTGGTAAGGACGTGTGTTCTATGCTGAAAGCAAGCCCCCATGCTGACATCTCAGGGTGGCTGAGAAAGCAGCTGAAGAATTTGATTTCCCCTGGTTGCTCTGTATGTGGAAATGCTGCACCAGGAGGGACCCATGTCAGCCGGCAGGCACACAGCCTTGGTGAGGCCAGGAGGCACACCGCAGTCAGGAGGTGTTGCCTTTCCAGGGGCTGTCCGCATCGGTCAGACTCTCAAGCATCTTGCCAAGGCTGGCTTGCACAAGGGCAGTGCTCCTCAACCTTGACCGTGCATCACAATCACCTGGAGGACTTGTTAAGACACAGATTTCTGGGCCCCACCCCAGAATTTCTGACTCTGTAGGCCTAGGAGGGGGCCTGAGAATTTGCATTTCTGACAAGTTCCCAGGTGCTGCTGGCACTGCTGGCCCACGGCCCATGCCGAGAGCTTCTGCACTAGGGCCTGGGAAAGAGGACCACAGGGACTCCGAGTGTCCTCTCTGAACCTAAGCTCCTGGGATCCTGTGCACAGGGGAGGGGACATAATGCCATAACTCGAAAAAAAGCAAAGGAGCAGCCTCAGACCTTGAGTTACCGAAAGTCCTCGAGCTTGTAAAACCCACTCATGATCATTTTTCTCCTAGGGCCCTGTGTCGGACTCTGGTGGGGTGTGGCCAGAGAACGGGAAGGGAAGGAGCCAGTGTTTGGAGACTTAATACTTCAAATTCTCACCATCTCCCAGGCAGCCTGGGCTGATGTCTTTGATTCTGAACTTGAATTTAACCAAGGCTCCTCCTTGGTGGGGGAGGGGCATCAGGAATATTGTCCCTGCCACCCCAGAGCCAGGGAGCCATCTCTGGACAGGGTCCACCAGGCTGTCTGGTTGCCTTCAAGGACCCCAGCTGGGAGCTACAGGGCTGGGACCCAGGCTTTCAAAAGCCAGAACTTTTTCCAGAGTACCCCTGCCCACTGACTTCTCATCACCCACAGCAGGGCAGGCCTTGCGGAAGGCATCATCCTGAAGGCGGTAGAGACAGAGCCAGCCCCTGTCACTCCACCCCTGGTCTCCAGTCACAGCCCTGGTCCCCAGGCAGGCTCCTCGGCCCTCTCACTGCCCCCATTCCTCACAATTGTGAGGCTGAGTTTCTGCCACCCTTCAGGGTCCAGGTAAAATCCCCCTGCTCCCTCCTGGCCATTCCTGCTCACCAGGATGAGCTAGCAGGCTGCCCCTCTAAGGAAGCTAACAGCTGTAATGACCCAGGTTAGGCAGCTCTGGTTTTCTCCAGGGTAAGAAGCAGCAGCACTGGCCTGGTTGATCGAGACAAGAAAACCATGCTATTTGTGGTTGGGAGTCACAGGTTCTGGAAAAAGAACCCTCTGTGAGGGATTACATAAGTTCATTGCCCCTTCTGTCAATAGGTAAGAGAGGATCATCAACACCGTGTCTTCCAGAAACGAATAATCACACCCTTGAATTCTGGTAGAACCCACCTATTCCTGCCACACACACACTCACCCCCCACCCCATGCTCCGAGTTCCTAGGGAGACTCCACATGAATGATGAATGTGAATACACCCCCAAGAGCAAAAGTTGGGTCTTCACACACATATTAAAGAGATTTGTTTAGGATCTGCTGTGAGCCAAGCACAGCAATAGAAGCCAGGCGTGCAGAGATTAACGAGATGTGATTCTGATTCGTGGGGAAACCAGGGCTGCGGAAATGAGTGGAAAAGATGAACAAATGATCGGAGGTCCTACACGGAGTTCCTGTGTAGTTAGTTCTTCAAAAAGGAAGGTAGATATCGCTGTGAGGCTATGGAAGTAACTTCAAGACATAATGTAAATTAAAGAAAAGGTAACACAAGGCAGCGTGTATGCTATGAGCCAATCTATGTTATTAAATAAATGCTGTAGTTTTGATATTGTATTCTCGTTATGTAAGATGCCACCAATGGGGAGAGCTGGGCACAGGGCTCACAGAACTCCATGTACTACATTGGCAAATTCCTGTGAGTCTATAATTATTTCACATAAAAAGAATTTTAAAAGGTGCACCATTGAAATATTTGGGAAAGACACAAAAGAAAGAAATCCTCAACAGTATTTGCCTCTGAGCTGTGAAGCTGGGATGAATGGGGAGAGGATGCTTTCCTCTGTTTCCTTGCTGTTGTGTATATGCATCACTGTAAACATCGTCATGACAGACCTAAGCACAGGGTGTCAGGGAACCCAGAGAAGGACACCTGAGCTTGACCCAAAACGGAAGGAGGGGACCGAGTCATACCAACCTGAGACGTGAGGCCTGTGCTAGGTTGGCCTGGAGAGAAGGTGGGGATGGGGAGATGTTATGGGCTAAATTGTGTCCCCTCAAACGTATGTGCTGAAGCCCTAACCCCCAGTACCTCGGAATAAGACTCTTTATGGAGCTGGGCTTTTAAAGAGGCGATTAAGTTAAAATGAGGCCCTTAGACTGGACTCTAATCCGATCTGGCCAGTGTCTTTTTAGAAAGAGATTAGGACTCAGAGACACCAGGGGTATGTGCACACAGAGGGAAGGCCGTGTGAGGACACAGGGAGAAGGCAGCCACCTGCAAGCCAAGCAGAGAGGCCTCAGGAGAACCCAGGCCTGCTGACAGCTTGATCTTGGACTTGCAGCCTCCAGAGCTGTGACATACGTTTCTGTTGTTTAAGCCCCCCAGTCTGCGGCACTGTTGAGGCGGCCCTAACACACTAATGCAGGGGGAAAGGACATGACGAGAGCTTCTGACCAAAAGACCCTCTTGCTCCCAAGACACACTGGGATACGCAGGGGTTGGCACGTGCAGAGGCGATTCCCAGACTTAAGACGCCTCTCTGAGTCCAGGGAGCTGCGAGGTGCTCTGTGTGCAGTGGCAGCAACAGGACCAGGTGGGAGGCAAAGCCAAGGAAGGGCGAGAACTGAGGTGGGAGGAGTGGGCTAGGGCCAGGTCACAGGACCTCCACTTACCCCCCAGCTAAGACCTTTGGGCTTATCTGCTCCAGGCAGCGAGTCACCTCTGGAGAAGGACTGGGAGGGAGAGGGTGGGTGGTCACTGGGCAACTCTGTCAGGGACATAGTGAGGACGGAGGGTGTGGGATGTAGGGAAGAAAGTGGGAGACAGAGAGACAGCATTTGCAGTCAGCTCGGTCTGGGGCGAGGCATGGCAGCGCAGAGAGAGACATCTCGTTCCACTTGCGTTCCTTACCCCCTCACACAAAATATGTTCTAGAAATGCTAAAAGAACAAATGTGCATTGGAAAAGGGGCCCAAACCCCCACCTCTCCTCACTTCACATACTCTCTCAGCTCTGGCCATGCCAGCCACAATTTTATTTACCTTCTCCTTGGGCAGCCACTCCACTCACTCCACAGCTGCAGAGGGCTTAAGAGATGAGAAGTAAGGACCCCTGGCTCATACCCTGGTCCTGGGTCCTTCCCAGAAGTTGGGGCCAGCCCTGGGTCACATTCCACAAAGCCTCAGCATGGGGGGAAGGGTGGGTCTGGCATGCCAACAAAAGGCTCACCTGTGAAAAACCCCATTTTCTTGTGGCACTTGGTAAATTCGATATTAAAATAGGTGACCAGGGCATGGATGTAGTCATTGTGCTGGATTTTCAGACAGAAGGCAGAAGTGAATGACAGCTCTTCCGTCTTGACTGTGTAAATGTCCACCTCCTGCACAGAGAGGAGAAAAGGCCAGACACTTAGACACCTCCACCAGGTCTGGGTCTTGCTGGGCAGCTGCATCCCCATGGGGGTCTACTGACCATAGACTCTCCAGGATGTCGTTACTCTAAGGGTGACTCCCCAGACCCAACCCACCACCCTCCCTATGTTCCCCTTAATCCTTTCTAGGGTGGAGCAGTGATGCAAACAGATATGAATTAGAACCCAAGAGCAATAGCAATAAAAGGATAAGTCTGCTTATCCTGGGGGCAGATGGGGGCTGATGGAGGCTGGTGGGGGAGGGGAGGGCAGAGAAAAGATGCCCCCTAAACCCAACACAAATGTTCTCAGAGTGGTTTGCCTTAGCATCACTGGGTTCAGCTAGTGGTTCTCACAGTGTGGTCCCAGGATGACAACCATCAGCATCACTTGGGGGAAAATTCCGAAGGGCTGGGGTGGGGAGGGGAGGGCATTCCAGCAGGGCTGAATCAAAACAGCAATCTGCTTTGTGAAATCCTCCCAGTGATGTTGGTGAACCCGGGTACTCATTTCCCAGTTTTTGGTTGTTTAAGTGGCCAGCAATAGGAGGCACGAAGTATTTTTACAAGAGTGAGGATCTGGGCCCAGCCAGTCACAGACTGAGCTGAAGGAAGCTCTGCTGGCCATTTATAACAAGCCTGGACAGGAGGGGGCGGGGTGAGAGAGAGAGAGAGAAGGAGAGGGAGAGAGGGGGGAGGGGAGGGGAGAGACACGAAGGAAGGAAAGGAAGGAAAGGAAATGAAGGAAAGCAATAAGAAGTGAGAGTTTTCCGGTTCCGGCTGGAGAATGGAGAACATGAAGAACAAATAATTCTAACAATGTCCATTGGTCGTCGTCGGCAGCCGTCCGTCTCGAGAGACGATGGTGTAGCTTCTTAAGAGTCTATCTGCACCGCCGAGAATGGCTGTGCAGTCCGACTCGGGAGTGACATGGTATCTGTCTCCTCCCGTGTTGAATCGACATCTTGTGATGACGCTGAAGCTACAGAGCCTGGGCAGGGTGATATGGAGGGTCTGCTGTTGCCCATGCAGCAGACCCCCCCTCTCTTCGCAGCTGAAGGGTCCAAGGGAAAGACGGAGTCGATACAGCTTGGGTTCAGGTGCGCCGCAGGAGTTGCCGGTATTGACTACAACGTCAAACCGCCTTAGGGACTCCGGCTCCGGATTTTCTGTCGGGGTTTATTCCCTTAGCCTTTCCCCTGAAGAGGTATGCCGCAAGGCAGCGGAGGTTTTTTGGAGTCAGAGTTTTCCTTCTCTGATGTGCCCTGACTGGAAGATCGAACCAGCGACACTTAGCTCGCAGGCCGACGCTCAATCCACTGAGCTAAACCAGCCAGGGCTTGTCCATTGGTAAGTAGCTGAAAATCAATCTTGCTTGGCGAGCAAGCGTAATAAAAGACAATTTGCTATGTGCTGTTCTTTTCTATGGGAAGAGCGCTGAACTGCTGTTTGCTGGCTCCAGTGAGACAGGGCACAGCTTCCAAGAGCCCAAGAGGCACCCAGGCAGCTTTCAGTGAGGTCTAAGGACCTCACAGCGTACAAAGCATAGTGACCAACATGTAAGGAATGGCCTGTGGCTGCTTTCTTCATATCTGGGCATGTACTTGAGAAGGAACAGAGGTGTTAAGGAAGGACTGCCAGAGGCATGATGAGAGAGCTGTGACCTGGGGCCAAGGCCACACTGAGGTCATTGGCTGGTGTGCAGACTCTGTCTGAAGCTCTTCCTAATAATGTCTGCCAAATCTTGATGTGTAGCCATACACGCCTCTCTACTTGTGTGTGTGCAAAAGCCCCAGGACATTTGTCCACGTTATCAGAATCCTCATACGTGGCCACTAAACGCTCTTAATAGACCCCGAAAAGTAGGAGTTGGAAAAGATGGTTGGAGTCACCACATGCAGTCGCCCATCCCAATGCCACACTGCCTCCAGCTGAGGGTGCTCAGCGCTTCCTGGGCCCAAACGCCTGCATCAAGCCCCTCCCCCCACTCAGGCTCCTGATTCAGCAGTGTGTTCTCTTACCAAGGCTTCTCCCACCCGCCTTTCCAGACCTTGTATGGTAATGGTAGGAGGCAGCGGGAAGCAGAGAGGGGCGCGGCTGCCACCACACGGCTCCCTTCAAAGTCAGAATTACTCATTTCAGAGGGGAGTATTCAGTTTGATGGGAAATGAATCACCAATCTTTTATGAAAGCCCACGTTGTGTGAAAGCCTTGAGAGTGGTGGGTGAAGGGAGGTGGAAAGGAAGGGAAACCCATCACAGAGGAAGTCATTGATGGCTTAGCCTTTGAGAAAAGGGAAGGTAGGGGCTCAGGAGGGACGGGGGAGGAGCACGGTTGACCTTTCTCAAGTGGGAGACTAAGTTTCAAGGGAATAAATGGCTCTCAGTCCTTTACCAGAACATTAGGATTGACCCCCTCACCCTTTGTGGCTGGCAGGTTGGAAATGTGGGATGGAGGCAAGGGAAGGTGCCTTTAAGCCTGGGGGGTGGGGGAGATAATGCAGAAGATGAGGAGCCTCAAACAGGATAGAGGGAGTAGGTGAGCTGGTTGAGAGGTGGGGTTCCGCCCTCACCCCTGCTTCTGTCCTCCCCTTCCTCCCCTCTGTCCTTGACACCCTCAACCAAGAAATTGCCCCTCAATGAGCAGTGAGGAGGCTTTCACGTACATCTGGTGAGGGCTGGTCAGTGGGAACATTGGTGCCTCAAGTCCACCTTGCAATCAGAGGCCTTTCTCCCATTCCTGTCTGAAGCACTACTCCGATTTATAGACAGGAGGTAGTGACATCACCTGCTCTCTGGGCTCTGTGCTTGCCGAGGGCATATCTGGCCAATGACCTTAACCTCTAGCCCCTCTTCTGGCCATGGAGGGTCAGGGGAAGGATAGTAGAGCTGAGCCTGCTAAAGTGAATTGGGCTAGGTCCTCCCGACTCCCTTAATTGCCCTCGGCAAACAGCCAGACAAGAAGAAAGGTAGATTGAATTTCCATTTTGCAGATATGAGAAACTGAGTCCCTAAGAGGTTAGATATCAGGTCAGTGCCTTCCCCCCACCCCACCATGGACACAAGAGATATGACAGGGCTGCAGAATAGAGTGGAAAAAGTATGAACCTTTGACCACAAAGCCCTGGTTTTAAATTCAGTTGTCTCTTGTTAGCTATGTGACATAGAGGAAGTTATTGACTTCTCTGAGCCTGTTCTGTCATCTGTAAAATGGGGATAATAAGTTTCACCTAACAGAGAATGTCTGGGGTTGAAGCAATTAAGGTCTATAAAGTGTTTAGTCTAGCTCCTGGCCATGAACTAGGTACTCAATAAATGTTGCTTTCCTCCCTTCTTTGAACCACATTTCCCAATGATTACATATCAAAATGTGCTAGGGCTGCCCCACCACACAGCACACCCAGGAGGAGATTGTGGTATCTCATCTATTTAGCCAGGAGAGACGGGATGGCAACTCCCACTTGGACTGTCTTGCCTCCAGCTTCACCACCCTCTCTGGCCCAAGCTACACATCTACTGGGTGACTGAATAATCACTGCCCAACTTTGGAGACAGAGCCATCACATGAAATGTTCTTGATATTTTTGTGGATCATGGACCTCTCTGAGAATCTAGTGAATGCTATGGATTCCCCCTCCCAAGAAAACAATAATTAACAACCACATATCTACCCTCGATAATTCTATAGAATTTCAGGGGACTCCCAGAATCTCTGGAGCCACATGCAAAACTTCTCTCTCAGATGTAAAATCAGGACATGCAAGCATAAATTCAGCAGCATGAGTGATTTGTTGTATAGCTCAATTGTTCCCCAATTCACAGTCTTTCCCTCATGAAATGGCTAAGATGATCCCCCTGAATCTATCCAATGAGATGGGCTGAGAAGGTGACCCAGAAAGAGGGTTATAGGGTTGAGTTGACTTGGCCTGCAAGAGAGAACTGTGAGGAGCTGAGGAGGAGGGGCTGAAAAACTGATAGTGGCTATAATCTACTCCCCCTTGACTAAGGACTGACTAAGGAGAGAAAAAATATGTAAAAGAATATTATCAGACAGAAAGAATTAAAACCCTTTAGCAGGGAAAGTAGGTCAGCAACAGAACAGAAGCTGTGGGCTCCCTTAACTCAAAAGCTTAAAACAAAAAGTAGAACTCACTTGTGTTTTCTTGGGTGGCTCAGGTCCTAAAGGTGTGAGGTGGGGGAACTAGCCTCGCTGACCATATCTCCATGGAACACTAAGGCCAGAGAAATAGAGCGCAATTGGGTTGTGCCACCACCAGTTTTAGAGAATAAAGGAGCTCTCTCTAAGCTTTTGTTTTGCAGAGGAGGTTTCTCATGAAGAGAAGATGCCATTTGGTCTTGGCTCCTCTGGTATCTGAGTGCACTCTGTAAGGGTAAGTTCGCGCCCTGAGCACTGCCACAGCCCTGGAGCTGCTGGAGAATGGAGACAGGCCTACCTGACTTGAATGGAGCCCTTGGCTCTGGCCCCCATCGGGGGCACCAGGCTCAGCTGAAAGCCCTGAATGCTCAATTCCTGTTCTGGGAGAATGTCCTAATTTTGCTAAGCGTGCACCCTTTGACTCTCCACAACCACTTTAACCCTGAGCTCATCCTAGTTGCATCAAGAAAATTTTTAAAAAATATTTCAAAAGCACACACAATTGGAGAATACAAGGGCTGTCCTGAAAATGTCCAGCCATTGTTAATATAATGAGACTGGTTTGCACAACAGTGATGTAACCTGGCAGCCAAGGAGAGTGGACTAGAATGCACATGTGTGAACAGTGATGACTTCACTGTACTGTACTAGTCAGTGGGGACAGTAGACACCGTTGAGTGAGCATGTGTACTGTGTGGCCATCGCACTCAAAACAACTGAGTAAAGCAATGAATCTGCATCAGATTTTGCATTAAGTTTGAACATTCTCCGCAGAAACTATGGATGATTCAGAAGGCTTTGGGGGGCAATGCAATGAGTGCAGCACAAATAAAAGTGTGGCACAAATGCTTCAAAGATGGTCAAGAATCTGTTGAAAGTGATCCACACTCTGGAAGGCCTGGAACAAGCAGAACACCTGAGAATGTTGAGTGTGTACTGGCTGCAATCAACAAAGGTCAGTGACTGACAGCGGAAGATAAAGACCATTATTTACTGTCGCCGACCTCCGACCAGCAGGGTTCACGGCATTGTGGATGAAATAAATAAATGCACACAGACTGCAAGAATCCTGTGGAGAAGAGGGGACAATACTGGCCACTTTCTAGAGGAGAAAGTGCAGTTTTCTCCTGCCTTAGCAGGCTTTTATTAATTCTATAGGTGGATTACATCCAACAAAGTTATGAATCATTGTGCCAATTATTGCCTTATATGATTATTACTTTTATATAACAGAGAAAAGAAGGTCACATATGCATGGATGATAAGGATAAGTCGTCTAGCCATATCATGCTCTTGAAAATCAGCCCAGAATAGGCCCTAAGAAACTGCATCAAGGTTACACACTGAACATCTGTTGTTCTCAGCCCAGGATGAGGGGGTCCTTTAGCAGAAAGCAAGCTTTTAAGCTGTTATAGCAATGCAGGCATGGTTCCCCACAGGAAGACAGGTGTGTGGAGTGGGTTCTGTGTGCCACCACACTCCCAGTGGTTTTCCAATTCTGGGGCTGAGCTACACTTGCCACCACCAAGCACCCTGGCTTCCCATACCTCCCCCCTTGTTTTCAGTTAAATCTGTCCTAGTAGTGAGACCTACAAAGTGTGCTACTTGCTGATCCCTCTTACAACTCTGGGAGAATAATTTGCAAATACAGCGAAGCATACAGAGTGTTGTTAAAACCGATAAACAACCGGCAGCTCCGAGGAGCCAAATTCTTAGGTTAAACCCATCAAACCGATTTTGGGGGTTTAGCCAGCTGAGATTATCACGGAGGGTTTGAAAAACGTCTTGCTTAGTCAAGCGTTGAATGTCCTGTAACTGCTGATGCAGTTCTACCTGCAGTTTATCGATTTGTCCTTTTAAATTGGTGGAAAAAGCCCCTCTCAGGGGATGTTGGATCGCTCCAGGAGTGCTGGCGGGAATTCCACTGGAGGCGGGTAACACACAGCTTGGAGAATTCAGGATCGCAGGTCAGCTGCTGGGAGGTGACTAGCGTGTCCTGGCGTTCGCCGATCCAGTCGAGTGCTGATTCCATCGTGGAAAGGTGGGTCAAGACCTCCTGATCAATCTGGGCCTGCTGGAGCATTTCCAAAGTGGTATTGGTTAAGAGAGTATCAACAGCATGAGCAGTTGGAACGGATGCAATGAGTGCAGCAGTTGCCGTGGCAGCAGTAGCTGCTACAACTATGGCAGAGACAATAAAAGTAACTAGGGTACCGGCAAGTCGTCAGGCTCATAGGAGGCCAATGCGTTGTTAAGGACTGCTAAGCCATTGGGATCCTCCCATTCCCTAGTTACATTAACTGGCACCCATACTTGGATCTGTCTTTTAACTATATAGACTGTAGTAAGGTTTAACTGAGTAATATTAAGATGAATAAGACAACTAGCATATATAGAACCTTCAGGGACATTCAGAGAATAAATTTTGGCTGATTTATTATAATAAACCTGGGCTGTCCCTAGGCTTGCTAAAAACAGATGGGGATGGGAAGTACAAACCATGACCCAATCTTGTGGTGGAGGGTTGTTTTGATAGAAATATCCTTAATAGCCTACAGGGTTGCAAGCAATTTTTATAAACAGATGCTTTCTAGTAATAAATGGCAAGCCCATTTTCCAAGTATTATAATGCCAGGGCCTAATATGTTGGGAGAAACAATTCTGATGATAGGTGCCCCTGTGCCAGGTCCTTCCCACCACATATTGGCATATAGTCATTGAGGCTGTGCTGGAATCACCCTGAAATCAACTTCAGCTAACATTTTCCAATTAGCTCCCCAGTTCTCTGCTACATAAGGACATTCTGAGAGAAAAACAATAGTGACATTTGGTCCTTGGCAGAGAGACAAAAGACTGAATTATTATGGGCAGCATCTAGAGTACAAGGAGGAACCGGGGAGGGTCGAGAGTACAATAAACTCCCCCATAGGTCCATAAACCAACTGTGGCTACCATAGAAAGCTGATAGAAATCCTCGTGCTGCTCCTTGTTTGCAGCATGGAGTTGTTCTTTTAAAGGAAGGCACAAAGTGTCTGTAATAACAGAAAAGCAAGCTGGTAAATATTCAGTAACATAAACAGTATTATTTGGCACCAAAATCCAGTGCTTGTTCTCTTCTAAAGGGCCGCTAGGGGGTATCCATACTCCTCCAGTGCACTGAGTATCGTTAGTGGATAAAGGAGGCTCAACATCCCACCAGGTATGTAGCTTAAATATTGGTGGGTCAATGATGTGACCCCAATAGTATAAGGGGAATTAACTTCAGTGGCTAGGCCTTGCCCTCCTAAGCAGGGTATGATGGCAGTTACTAGCACGGCTCTAGCTGAATTGGCTGACAAGACCGCTAGATAAACGAGAATTCTGTTCTTGAGGTAATCTTCTACTCTTGTTTGAATAAGAATTCTTTTGGCTTGAATGTTAAGAGCCTTAATGTCCCTCCAGGTGGTGGGGGCATCATGTTTAATGAAAATATTACGTGGTGTTGGGACAGGATGGCTCTTAGCTGGAGGCATTGGGGCTGCAGCTTCTGCAGAATTATCCCCATCAGGAGGTGTTCAAGCCACAGCCTCAGTCACTGGGGCAGGCTCCCTCCCGCTCCGCTGGCAGGCCCAGACTCCTGCGTGGCACCGTAAGTTTCTCTTCCTCTGGTTGTCCAGCGTCATCTGGGCCATCTGCTCTGCCAGCTGGTTGGTTTTCTCCTCTGGTAGCAAAACTTGGCTTTTACTGTGTTCGTGGTAAGGTTTTACTCTCTCTGCTGGAAGCTGAACAGGACCTGTAGGGATGGAGACACAGGCATACCCTCTCCCCATGTTAAGAGGTTAATAGGGCCCTGCCAAGAGCCATCTCCTAGTGGATCCCGATATAAAACTTGAGGGCAGGACTGTTTTGATTCTCTTATTTGAAAATGCTTTTCAACTGGAGTACAGAGTGAGTTGTCACAATTTAGAAAATTATAGGTAAACATGGCTAGCGTAGTCAAATTTGGGGGAGAGGACTCCTGACTCCCCCGTTTTTGTTTTTTAAGAAGGTTTTTAAAAGTATGATGAGCTCATTCTACAGTTGCTTGACCAGTTGGATTATAAGATATTCCTGTTCTGTGTTGGATACTCCAACACTGAAGGAAGGCTTGAGTGGAATGGGCAAGGTATCCCAGGCCATTATCAGTTTTAATTCGCTGAGGCCGTCCTAAATGGCTAAAGGCCTCAAGCCAATGGGCTTGAATATTCTTAGCAGATTCTCCTGTTAGAGCAGATGCATGTAAAGCACCAGAATAAGTATCAATAGAGACATGGATGTATTTAAATTTTCCAAAAGGAGATAATGAGTGACATCTGTTTGCCAGATTATTTGAGAACCTAGTCCTCAAGGGTTAACTCCCATAGATGGAGCCACCTTGGTAATTACCACACTCCCAGTGGTTTTCCAAAACTGGGGCTGAGCTACATTTGCCACCACCAAGCACCCCAGCTTCCCATAATTAACTGTGTTTTTTGATTGGGAAGGTGTTGTTCATCACAAGTACACCCCCAGGTCAAACAATTAGTAAGGAGTCCTACCTCAGTGTTCTTCATGGGTTGAGGGATGCAATATGACAAAAACAGCCACAGCTATGGGCAGCTGGTGATTGGCAGCTTCATCACAACGTGCCCACCCATGCATCATGTCTTGTGCAGTTTTTTGGTGAAACATCAAATCACCCAGGTGACCAAGCCCCCCTACAGCCCAGATTTGGCACCTTATGACTTCTGGCTTTTCCCAAAACTAAAATCACCTTTGGAAGGGAACAGATATGAGACCATCGATGAGATTCAGGAAAATATGACAGAGCCACTGGTAGTGATTGAGAGAACTGTGTGAGGTCCCAAGGTGTCTACTTTGAAGGGGACTGAGGTGTCAATGTCCTATGTACAATGTTTCTTGCATCTTGTATCTTCTTCAATATGACTCTATTTGTTATATTACGTGGCTGGATATTTTCTGGACAGACCTCATATATAAAACACTGTTACAAGAAAGAATAACACAGAATACCAATACAGAAAGGAAGAAAATGGCAATATTCTGCAATCCCACCATTTAGATTTAAGCACTGTTACCTTTTGGTTATATCATTCCAGTTAGCCTTCCCCTGCTATTCTGCAGCATTTAAATCATATATTCCCCACTTACTGGGAATTAGGACTCTATGCCTCAGTTTTCTTAGTTAGAAAATATAACAATCTGCTAGCAAAATTATCCAACTTCTTTCATGTGCTTTTCTCATCTGTTTAGCCAGGAGAGAGGCGTGTGCATCCAATAGAGGCAGGGAGGATAAGAGAACAGGGGTAATGGGTACAAAGTCCCATAACAACCGGTAGAACCCCAAAGGACCCTAACTCATAACTAAAGTAGGTGTCAAAGAAAAGTTTCACGGAGATGAGATTAGACATGTATGCCAGCCTGCTAGGGCCACTCATGACAGAACCACCTGTCATCTGTCCAGACCGTGCCTCTGTGATTCAAAATTGGAACCGCAACCAATTGCAAGGCAGAGAGTTTACAAATTGCTCCTTGAGCCAATCAGGAGTTCAGACAAAACTTTCTTTTGTCTACATCATCTCTGTCCCATTCCCCTTCAGTTGAATCTTCCTGATCTTTTTAATGAAATGAGACTCTCCCCTTGTTTGGCAAATAATAAACTCAATGTCTGCTTTAGATCACTTTCCTGGTGTTTGTGGGCCTTTCCTATGCTGTGGGCCTCACTCCACTTATCCCTGTGGTCAGTGGATAATTACTCCCCTTCTAGGTTGTCATCTGAACACTTGTCTTTGTGGGGTCATCACAGGAGGTGTTCCTAAGCCTCCTGGGAGAAGGTCAAGTCCCAGTATTTTTGCCAACTTGCTCAGAGCGTCTCTACTCTAACATGATGGGCTTCATTTGGTTGGCAGCTTATCCACGTGCTTTTCTAGTTGGGAATTTTTTTCTTATAGTGCATGTGCACAGTATGGGTGAGCATAATAATTTGTTTTTATAAAGGTGGCATGAGAGCTGATGGAGGGTTAGTGTTCCAACTTTCATATTTCAGTTCATTCCCTGAACTGTTCTGGGAACAGCTATTTTGGAACTCAGAGCCTGGCTTGACTAGAAATACAAACTTCTGGGTAGAGTTATCAACAATTCAGAATTTGGAGTAGAGGGCTCTGGACTTGGGGCCTCACCTGTCCTTCATTGCTTCCTCTTCAAAGGACTATCAAAGAGGAAGCCTGGTACCCCATTCCCCCTTCATTCTTTCCCCATGGCTGGGAAAACCTTTTTTCTACCCATCAGACATGACTTCAAGCCAACATTAAAAGAGGTCCCATTTCCTGGACCTGGTATTATGGGGTAGGGCGGGGGTGTAGGGACTACTGCATGGGCCTCCCAGCTTAGCATAGGTAGCATGCCTTTCCCAGTACTCCATAGCCAATCACGCATGCTCTTCTGAAAGCTTTCTTTGACTGCAAATGCAGTCATTGTGCTTTCTCTTGTGAAATTGGAATCAGGGCCTCTTGAACCCTACTTGCAAATGTACACAAACAATGTGCAAAAGTTTGTGTCAAGAAGTAGTCCAGGACCTTTTGAAGGTGAAGTGCAGCCAACACCTAGCATCTAACAGCAGACTGGGGTGATTGTGTGGTGTGAGTCCAAGCTGTGGAGAGGGAGGAGAGACTTGGTTGGTGTCTGCAGCAGAGGTGCAAACCTCAGGATCTCCCTTCTCCTCTGCTTTCCAAGTTGGGAGTGGCCAGCGAAGATGCCTCACTGTGGAGACATCTGGAGCTGGGATAGGGATAGAATGTATTGGCTTCCCCTTGGACTATCCAGATGCCACACCTGGGGCTGAGAAAGAGTTTGAGGGGACCAAGGCCTCTTGACTTCCCCATGCCATTACTGCATGAAACTTTACTACTTTATAGTTAATTTCAAATGAACACTTTTTTATTGCCCCTCTGGGAGATTAAGCTTTGTGTGTTTTACTTTCCTATGATCCCTCTCTATTGTAGAGCCATTTAAATCTTAAGTCTTAAAAAACTTGAAGGTGCTTTATGGAGCATTTTGTCCAACCCCTTTGTTTTACACATGAGGGGACTCAGATCCTAATGAGCAAAACCCTGCTTCAGAGATCTAGACTCAGTCTGGCATGCAGCTCTCCAGGTGACGTTACTGATTCAACAACAGTGGGCTCTTGGCAGTTTAGGTGCCAGGCAAGATGCCCTGGAAGCAAAAACAACAACAACAACAAAACTTGCCTTCTTTTAAAGGGCCATGAGTTACTTTACGAATACACACACCCGCCTCCGTAATCCTTAGGAACCTGTGTGGGCTTATGGGTATCACCAGCTTCCAGTGGTGCTTTTCCAAAGAGCAGGCAGCTGGTTGGGCTGCAGTGGTTGCTCTTAGACTTGTCAGTAACTCTTGGGCTGTCTAGAAACCTAGTTTTTCTGGTCACTATCTGAATATTCATAGGCGATGATGGGATTAGAAGCCATGGCGAGGAAGAGAAAGAAAGGAATAACATAATGGGGCGTAGGAGTACTAAGAACAATTACTTAGCACTGCCGATATTCCCGACATTATGCTTGGTGCTTTACCCAACATTATCCCCATTTTACAGGTTGAGGAAATAAAGGTTTACTGAGGTTAAGTAATTTGCCCAAAGTCTTACATCTAGTACGAGGACCCTGGACTCAAATTCGGGGCTTGCTGATGTCAGAGCCCAAGCTTGCCTCCACCGTGCTCGTGGAGCAATCCTGTTGGGAGGAAGCAGGTTCCCAGGAAACTTCTAAATGGCGACAGCGAAGAATGATTCTTTGATCTCCCGCTGCTGCGCTTACGATGACTGGCCTTGATGGGGTTTATAGCACCACAGTGGAAGGAGGGCAATGAAAGGGGAAGGGAAATTCCCCCATAAACTTGTTTATGACTCACTTCATCTTGCCCACTTTTTCCTGGGGCTGACAGACTGGCATTTTTCCAGCATGTGTGGCCTGAGCATGCCGGGGCTTTCTTAACTTTTGTGCTGGTAAAGGCCATTTTTTGGCTCAGATAAAATTTCATTTAGCTCTTTGTTTATCCATCCAACAACCACCAGGCATTTATAGAACACCTCCACTGTCAATTCTTGAGCCAATGAGTTAGCAAGGTCACTGACCCCACAAACCTAGCTGAGATTCAGAGATCCATAACCTCATTCCAACAAAGCTTTTGTAGATCAGCTAGGACAATTTTTATAACCTTAATCTTGCCCACTTCTCAGCTATTGCTTTACCAGCAAGAACCTCTACCATGAAGAAATGAAGAAGAGATGGAAAGGTGGGTGCTTAGCACTTGGGCTAAAGTTTTCGGGAAAGAGATGGCATTATTTGTGAGTATTGCTTCTCCCTGCTATTCTCTTTCCTTGGGCATAAACGAGGCTCATGATGTAAGAGCCACTTGAAAATCCATCCCAGCGTCCTCAGCTCAGCTTCAGAACTAACTGCCGATTGCCACGGGCCTTCCCCAACGGAACTAACGGACGCTGCCAACCGCCCTGCCCTGACCTCATTGGGTAGTCAGTACCTCTTTCCTCTGATACCACCTCCCTCCTGTCATGGAGCAGCAAGTCCTCTCATGTGCAGTTTAAGTTTCAAACCAAGAAGGCAGTTGAGGCCTTTCATTAATTCTCATCCACCTATGTGCTTCGGTATAAGTGTCTGTGAAGAGCTGTTGGCAGGGTCAGATAGAAGCCAACAAGAGGGTACGCAAAGGAATTAAAGCTTTTGAGGAGGGTCAACATTCCTCTGGCTGCAACCAGCATCAAAACGTACTGTAACTTTTGGGGCTGAAATAGTAGAAGCCAGTGAAGTCACAGAAATGTATTTGTTAGAAGGCCCGGCTGGTACAAGTGGAAAAAGCATGGAAAGCATGTATCACTGCGCAAGTTTAGAGATCAGTTCCTCTCGGTGGGTGGTGAGTGGTGAGTGGTAGAAGGCCCTGGAGGCTGGAAACAAAGAGTGAAATGTGCAAAGGAAAGGCCCTAGGATTCAGGGTCTGGTTATGGTAAATCAGAGACATCTGGGAGGATGGAGACCTACCCAAATCATAACCATGTTACCCTGAGAATTCTTTCTAGTTTCTGGCTTTGGATTAAGGTTATGGTTGATTGGTGAATGTATAACGTCTTGGACTGTTGGAAGATTTCCTCTGCGCTGAAGATTGTTAGCTGGATTAGAATATCAAGGAAGGTCATAGTTGCTTTTTCTCCACTCTGCCAAGAAGTTGGACTTCCATAAAACTCTAGTGGAGGTTTACCGCAGCGTAGAGGAAAAGGCATTGGATTTATATTTTAATCTTGGCCCTGCCAAGCCTGTGTGCTCTAGGAGAAGACATTTAACATTTCCAGCTGTGCTCTAGGGATAGGGAGTAACCTATCTTGCAGGATGCTGTTAATGACTAAGAGGGAGAATAACCAGGAAAAAAGACATGTAAACTGTAAAGAGCCATTCTTACCTTACGGTGGTGATGGTGATGGATGATCTTTACACTCTCAGGATGTTGGTGCACATTCCTGTCTAGAGCAATTGTATGCACAGATAATCCTTCCGGCTTTAGGATTCTCATAGTAAGGCTAAAGGATATAGATACTACGTGTGTTTAACATAACTAGACCAACCACCCACTGCTTCAGCACAGAAGACAGGTGATTGAGGGAGGTTCCATTAGCAACACTCAAGACCTTGGATTACAAATAAGCGGAATGCATAAGGGGGAGGGGATCTTGAACAACCGTTGAGAGCAATATTAACAATCTTGGAGAGCAACCTCGGAGGGCAGGTTGTTTTTGTTTGGGAACACAAAACAAACATTAAGTGGTGAAAGGAATGCAAAGCACATCTTGCCTATTTAAAGCAATAAAGGAAGGGAATAGACTTTTACAGGCAAAGAGGGTGTTTTGTTTCCCTGGCCATGAATTCTGGTTAAAAAGTACACACAAACCACAAATAGAGTCGATAGCATCTCCTCTGCTCCTAATGTAATGTGCTTCTTATTCTGTCGTGTACTTCTTTAAGAGAAGAACATCTAAAAATAAAGCAATGTCACACTTTCTTCAACTTGCCATCTCATTTGAGCTTTCTGTTTACATTCTGTTGAGAAAAATCTCAAGACATTATCTCTTCTCTTCAGTGGCAGTCAATTCTAGCCAGGCATGGAGGGGGAGGATACATGTAATTTTTCCAAGCTAAGATTAATTTGTTTACTCAATATGTATTAAGACCTGATGTATGCTGGGCTCTCTGCTAGGTGGGGATACCAAAGATAGAGAGCTTTCCCCTGAAGGAAGAAAAGGCCTATACCCCAGTATCTGTATTAGGGCCAAAAGTGACTTGTCGAGAGAGAGATAACATGTTTAGTTTTCAGAAAGAGGGGCAGTTACTTCTGTTGTATCTGATCTGCTGGAGGTAGACTGAGTGCCTGAGGAGGATATAGTGGGCCTTAGCACTAGAGGTAGATTTAACCGAGATCAGAGGTAGCCTTGGATAATAAGTTAAGGATTTGTGACTTTATTTTGAAAGCACAGGGAATAATCAAAGGTTTTTGAGCAGGGGAGTAGCACGATTGTCTAGCTATAAATAGACCCTGAAATTTGGAATTTCAGTTTTCAGGATGACTTGAGATTGTTCAAAAGGGATCAGCAGTCTCGGCTTGTGCTCCTGCGAATGTTGTAATTGCTGTTTTCTCATCTCTCTTTAGCATGGAGAGCTCTGCACACGGGAGAGGCGAATTGTTTCATAACGCATCTCTGTGGCTGAGAGAGACTTACACATTTAAGAAATCTTGAGCACGCTCTAAATAAAATGCCACAGGAGAAATTCCACGTGGCTGAAAGGGAGAAAATGGCCAACCAGTGTGCAGATGTTTCTTACTAAAAGGAAGGCCTTCAAGCAGAACACAATGACATGCTCTGGCAACCAGGAAGGGTGCAGTGCACCAAGCTCTAGTGACCTCGGTTCAAGGCTGGATGTTGCCACTAATTTATTGTGTGATCTTGAACAAGCCACTTCTCTTCTCAGCGCCCAAGTTTCCTTATCTGTCACTTGTGAGGTCAGACTGTATTTCCTCTAAAGTTCCTTTGGCTCTCACCATCTTGGGCTTATGGGACTGAGCCAGGCTGCAGGTAGCTCTGTATGGCAAGGCGGATGATACCCAAGTTTCTCTCCTCTCATGGGTGCTGAGGGAGTCAGTGCGATAGGATGCACTTTTGTCAGCTCCCTGGCCAGGTCTTACAACCTGAATTTGAGTTCTGGCCTTGCTATGGATTAGCAATGTGAACTTGGGCAAGTTACTTAACCTCCATGAGTCATTGTTTCCTTTTCAAGAAAATAGATAAATTAACATGCCAATGCTGTTCAGTCAAAGACTGTTCCTTTTGGCCAAGGGAGACAGAGTCAAGCTGTAAGACATTACTCTTTGGCATCCAGATCTTGCCCATTGCTGAAGTTTTGCTGATCAGGATCATGGGGGTGTCCAGAGAATGTAGGGCCAGTCTTTATTTGGTTCTTTTGCTGTGAGATGAATTGTTGGCCCCTGTGACTTGATGATGGCTGCACAGCAGCATGAAAGACTCTGTGAAGAATATATCAACCAACTGCAACACAGGCAACCATTAAAAACAAAAGGATGATTAGTTCTTCTAACAGGTCTCACAGGCAAAGGGCCTAAATATAAAACTTAGACAATAAAAGCATGTCCCAGAATTGAAGCAGCCTTCTGTTTCCCTAGTCACACACTGTCCCACTTGCCCTGAAGTACTGACAAAGGGAATAGCAAGACGTGTTTGCTATAGCTTTCTCTCTGACTACCTAACAAGAAATTCAGGGCTATGTGATTATCCATGATTAGCCAACTCTGGCTAATGAAGTTGAAACTAATCTGCTGAATTTCTAGAGCAAAAGGAGCTGTCGTTTGTGACACTTGGTAGGGTCAGAGACAAGTTTGGGTTACCTTTCTCAGTTGTATTAACCTCTACTGTGGGATCCGTAGTTCTGAGTGTGCATGGGGCGCTCTGTGCTTGCATCCATCCTCTGGAGGTTTCTAAGTACAGTCTTCAGGGAAATGTGATCCTGTGCAGGGTGGTAATTTGAAGCAGGTGAACACCTCTAACAGCCGTCCTGAATACATAGGGCCAGTTAGTATGTTGGCAGGTGGGTGTAAGCCTGATGGCCATGTGAGAAGTAGGGGCACAGACTGCACTGGGAGAAGAAGTACTGTTTAGCATAATAGGAATGAGCCAATGTTTGTCCCTCGCGGTGGGCACATTCTATGAAGGGAGTCAAATAGTTCCTGCAAAGCAAGAGCAGACTGACTCTTGTAACTAGGAGAGCCCCCAAATGGATTCCCACTCCCAGTGGGCTAGGTTTTGCTGATGAGATTATAATAACCTCTGCAGAAACATCTTGCTGAAGTGTGGTCAAGTTTCACTTTTTAAAGAAGCAACTTTGGAATTATGTGAGGGAAACTTAAGACCCAGAAGGGACCTATAGAAGGAAATCTCTCTTCTTAAATGATTAAAGAAGGGGTATTTGGTTAAGAATCAGTTATATTTCTAGCACTAGTTAAGACTGAAGAAAAACACAAGAGTTTGTTTTTTCTTAACTGGTAGAAGGCCACAGGGAGTCAAAACACAGTAAGGTAAGGGAGCCCATATTGAGAAGCGTCCTGTCCATAACAAGCAGATGACATGCGCGTGGAGCAAAATCTCAAGGCCCTGTGCACACCCCGAAATGAGCCATTATCATGATTGTATTTAGTTGAACATGATTTCATATGTAATTTTTACATTTAAACATGGTATAGAAACAGCATAACCTATATCATAAAACCAATGTAGAAAAACTAGAAAGTTTGAATCATGAGAACTTTAACCATGGCCTTGTTCAAAGCAAAATATTGTACTGACACTATTTGTATATAATAAAATGAATTTTAAAAGATGTTGCATCAAGCCCAAGACTCTGTCTTGGAGCTAAAACCTTTTCTTATTATCTTTTTGTGTTCACAGAAAGAAACACAATTGAACAACTTCCTTTTCAGACATTTTTGACAGTTTATCTGGACTCTAGCAATTCCTAGAATGTGCACGCAAACAGCTGAAAGATGTTTTCGATGTTACCTTTACAGTTTTTTAGAGATGACAAAATAAGAGGGATAAAAAAAAAAAAATGAGAGGGAGCTGGCTTCCAGTAAGTGTGAAATTATCACTATAAGTCTGATGAGTTTCCTTCAGCAAGACAAGGTTAAAAAGAAGGTTAGATATAGAAAACAGAAGTGTGAAATTATCACTATAAGTCTGATGAGTTTCCTTCAGCAAGACAAGGTTAAAAAGAAGGTTAGATATAGAAAACAGATTTTGACATATACACGAGAAAGAGTGACATTATACTGTTTCAGACAATAGCTTGGGAACTTGACAGTTTTATCAAGCTGTGTGATGGAAAGCCAGCACTTACTGACCCCCAGAGGGCGGGAGCAGCAGGGGCTGTGTCTCTTAAGTTAAAGGAAAGAATCTCTCTTTTAGGCAAGACAAGACCTTCGTGAGGTTTTCTTTATTTTCTGCACAGGACCTCTGAAATGAACAATCTTGTTCACGTCAAATTCCCCCAAGTGGCCATTGCAATTCCAAATTGTCCCTTAAATTCTGTTAGAGAAATAAGATGAGTTAACACAAGAGCAGCAGATGTTTGGCCCAGAAGGGTGTCATTTTAGACTAAGACGACCCCAGGAAAACAAGGACAGTCTATAAGGAAACTTTGTGTCTCTGTGGTGTGGTCCAGGGTCAAAGGCTGATTGTCACCCGCTGGGCTGGCTAAAAGTCCTCCGGATTCCAGGCAGATAGCACGTTAGAGAAAGCAGTTCCCTGGAATAACACAAATACAAGATTGGGAAAGAAACCTTTGTGAGGTTTCGAAAAGGTGACCTGGGGTAAAGTTGGTTCCAAAGGGATCCCCTGAATTCCTCTGCCCCAGAGACCAGTTCAAAGATGGACTTCCTGGGCCTGTGTCTGTGCTGTTCCTGTCAAAATTTTCTACCTAAAGATGACACTTAAGACATTAGACAGACAGATGGACAGATAGACAGACATAAGAACAGTTATTGGAAGGCTAGATGATAATTTTATTAGGGAGCAATCTATATCTGGGCAGATAACCATCAAGTCCCATAGCATGTCATTCCTAGGAAAAGAAAATAAACTCAAAGCCAAAGGGACTCAAGGAAATACTGGAGCTCAATTCCTCCCGAGCTTCCCTCCTAGCCGTGGGCCACGGAGTAGTGATGCAGAATGTCTCAGATGTGTAAACCACAAGGGAGATGAGGATCTCTTGGTTCAAGGAAGAGAGGGTTTCTGCTGACTCTCGGTGGCAACTTCACTTGTGCCAACATCCTCCGGTTAAAAACCAGTAAGAACACACCTGTAGTCAACCAAAGCTGAGTTTATAATTTCTTGCAAGAGGGAAGAATGTACACCGGTAAAGAGTGTTTAGAACTGAAAGGATTTGGACTTGTGTCTGGTGATTTTGGGGAGGGTTTAGAAAGGTTTCTCTGCATTGACTGTTACCAGTAAGCAGGTGTAAGTCTATGACTGTGCGTCTTTTAGTTCTTATTTAGAAGGTGGGGAGAATGGAGTAGTGCTGAAGCTGTGGTTGGTAATGAAGCCGCAGTCACTTATATTAGCTAGGATGTGGAGAGGCTTGATATTTTTGTGATTTGCATAGTGATCTTATTTTTGTCTGACTATGAAGTAGTCATTTTTGTCTCCCTTGTAGTCACAGAGTGACTGTGTCCGATGCTGGTGTTCTGTGAGATTATGTCCCACAGAACACCATGACCTAGTGCCCAAGCCAGCTCCTGACGGCTGAGTCCTGGGTGTGAGCATCAGGCCGGTTGCTGAAGATCAGAGGCTGCTCTTCTCTTTTTTAGACACCGTACACCAATTTCTTGGTCCTGATACCGGGCTCAAAATAGAGAATAGCTATGAAAGAATTTGTAGAAGTTGCTGCAAAGTGGAAGTGCACAATTCTTTGTATTTTATTTTTTTGAGAAAACTGTATTGGTTTATTTACAACTGTCATTTATAAACTGTGACATGTCTTTACATTAATATTATGTAAAAAGCTGAAATGGGCAAAAGATGAGATTTCAGAACATTTCTAAAGGGGGTGCCAAGAAACAGAATAAGAGTAATATAACAGTTGTGGGGAGAGTTAAAAATATCAGTTATTGCACCAGGTGCAATTTCATGCAAATGTCTTCAACCACTTTAAGTAAACTGTTTTTACTTAAGTATTGGAATAAAATATACTGGCCGATGCTGCCTTTTATTCATTTGATTTCCATTAAGTAAATTAAAGTAACTGTCTGCAAACAGGACACATCTAAACATTTCTCCTAGCAACCCCTTACAGATGATCTATCACATTTTAAGACATGGCGAATTGTAAAATTTGCCATTTCCCAAATTAGATTTTACAAGAAGTTGTTCCATGTCCTCAAATGTGTCCTTGGATTTCTCGTACCTAATGTGTCTAATACGGACCTCAATAAATGAAAGTGAGGAAGCTGCAAAATAAAGCAGATCACTGTACAGTTTTGTCATATTAAGAGAATAAAAGTAGGTTCAAACCACTGGAATTTAAGTAAGACAAGACAAAAACCAAAGAAGAGAAATTTCAGAACATGATGATAAAAACAACTATAGTTTATACATCCCTTTGATTATTTGGCTTTTATTTAAGTGGATATTTGTGGTCACAGACCATAATCTCACTGAGGATAAATCAGTATATGTTCAACATGTGTCTTCAAATATCCTACATCAGATAGTCCATCTGTATATTAAGACCAATGACCTTTGCATAGATACAATTCTGTCCTCAAAAATGTTAACTGTAATCTTAACACGCTTACCTACTTATTATATTGCTTTTCATTGCCCCAGAGAAACCATTAGGATGAAGTTAAATATCTGAAGCACATTGTCTTCAAAGTATTAGCCAATGGTGCAAAGAAGATGTTTGGAAACAAATGTTTCAACATTTCCCTGGCTGGACTGAATTTCTGAGTTGGCTGGAATCTTGATCTATTTCAGTAAAAAGATTCACTCTTTTTAAGAAGAGAAACACCAAGCTAATTATTAATCTATGTAATAGTTTTTAGTTTCTGATATTGCTCAGTGGATAAAACCCAATGTAGCAATTAAAGGGGTCTCTTGAACTATTTCTATCTCTAATTTTCGGAGAAGACATTGCAAATATGTGTGTGTATGGTTGTTTTTAAATCTGAAATTGGTGCGTGTTCCCTTAAAACAGCTCTTCAAAACAGAACTGCATTCCGCTCCCTTAGTTCATAAGAGCACAGGGGCAGTTACTTCAAAGTCATTTAATAATTGACTTTCATAATTAACCATTTTACAAAACCAAACATACAAAAGAACATTTTTAAAAATTTTAACTGTCCAGAGATTGATTATAATAATTTACACTTTTTAGGCCTGCTCTTCAGGCACCCCCATGAGCAAATGAAATGTCTCCAGTTACTATTCAGTCAGGAAAATGTCCATGTTTCTCTTGGTTGCCTTAATTTCTTTTGAAATAACTTTCTTTCACATTAACTTTGCAGAGCATCCAGAACTTTCATGATCTGTTGTTTTATGGATTTGGTAGCATCTCGTGCATTTGGGATCAAATACCTTTCAATTGCCAAGATTTCTATTCCTGAAGCACTGCTATTTCCATACGTGAAGGTAATGAGTTCAGGGTGTTTCTTTTTGGATGTAATTTTAACCACGGTATTTAGTGTTGTCGAGACTGTATATAAGCCAATCCCTTCCGAGAAAGAATCTCCCTTAAACAGTACACATTGTTTCAGTAACCAGCAGATGACTAGGAAACCTGTGTCTGTTTTCTTTCGCTTCTTTACAAGGAAAATGATGCTTGATGTCCGGCTTGTTTATCCTAGTCTGAATGTTTACAACCTCTTTTCTATCATCATCTGACATGGAGGAAGTGTCAATTTCATCTGTGTCGTTTTCTTCCTCATCCCCAATGCTGAACACAGGCTTCGCGCCACGGTATGGCTTGCCCACCCTGTCGCTGCTACTCACATGCCGCTCCGTGCGTGTTCTGTCTGGCCAAGGAAGATTGAAAGACATTCGGTCCACAGGCATTGATGTATTCTCAATAAAACTGATAACTTTTTCCCCGATATTAACGGATTTTGTCTTCAAAGCAATATTAATTTTATCTACGAGTGATTTTGTTCCTCTATCATTTGAGCCATTAGAAGATTCCCCAGCAACAGAAGAACTGATGCTGCTCCTTGAGCCTGAGGTACTAGCAATCCAATGGCCATAACCATTTTCTGGTCCATCCACATTAATGCCTGCCAAGTGCTGCTGCAGTGCCATAAATCCTCCAATGGCAATGTTTACATATACTCTGTTTTTCTGTAAAAAGTGTGCCAGGATCATGTTCATATACATGTCTTCTTCCTCTCTGTCACTGCCCATGAAACAGAGGTGCTCCCCACCAGCAATGGAGCCAGACTCATTGATCTGCTTCTGTGCTTCCAGCGAGGATTTTACTAACTGTGCAAAGTCGGATGGGTTCTGGAGCATCTGTCTGGATGAGTATTTCTTCTTTATATCTTTGTTGGACTTCCATGCAGTTTGATTTTCTGGAACTTCTAGTTGTTTCTAGTTTTGAGGTAGTTGTATTCCTTCTTAGTTGTGCAGGGAGACAGAGCATGTCAGTCTCGGCCTCCATCTTGGCCAGAAGTCTCTGGAAGTGCACAGTTCTGATATTGAAACTTTCCTTATCTGGGACCCACTTGTACCCAGGAGTCTTGACCATTGATTAAACAGCCAAGGAAATGGAAACAAGCGAGCAATGCTCCTGAGCACCTGAAATGGAAGTCCCCAATGCCCCACATTTGACAAGAACTCAGTTTTACACAGTATCGGCCCACTCCATTTTGCATACATTTCTAACATGTTTTGCTAAAGTGGTCATAGAGAATTAAAATGCAGTGGAGAAGGTGAAGGAATGCTCTGAAGCTGGAACAGGACAGAGTGGCAACGTGTCCTGATACGTTGAAGACCTCGGGTTCAAAGGAAGAAGCCAGAAAACAAGGACCGCAGAGTACTTGAGGCCATTTCTAAAAGTGTTCAGAGTAGGCAAGTCCAGAGAGACAGGAGGTAGATGCGTGGTTGCCGGGGCTCAGTGTAGCGGAGTGGGGAGTGGCAATGAGTGGGCATGGGATTTCTCTTAGGGGGGAGATGAAAATCTTTGGAATTACATAGTGGCTGTGGTAGCACAACTTGGTGAATATAACAAAAACCACCTTAAAAGGGTACATCTTGTGATAACTGAAACGTATGATAATAAAACGTGTTAAAAGAAAAGAGCATCTGACAACCTGACACCCTGAGAGCAAGAAAGGATTCCGGAGCTGAGGAAGGCCGTACGCCACCCCGAGCTGCAAGCTCTGCCTGCTTCACTGTCTGTGTGACCTGTGTGACCTGTCAGCTGTCGCCAGTGCAACCCACATGCGCACACCGTCCCTCCTTGGCCACACGCTGCCCTAGGTGCCAAGGGACACAAAGACGCCTACAGCATGGTCTCTGCGCTCTGGAGGTATTACATACAGCTCACCCGGGAACAGGCATTCATACTAACGACCCCAAGCAAGTCACCATGAAAAGGTCACTTCAAAATGCTTAGTTTAAGAAGGCAGAGGAGTGGGTCATAGGTAATAAATTCGTGAAAGAAAAATTTTTGTCTATCAAAATTGCAACCTTTTAAAGAAATATTAAATCCTCTGATGTCAAATCTTAGCTAGAAAGATAATGCCTGCGGAACAGCTCCTTTCCAAGAGAGGCCAGACAACGCGAGGCCGCTGCGTCTGAGGAAGGGCAGACCTCAGTAGCCCCAGGCAGTGCGTGGCTCAGAGCGCTGCAGGTCCGCCAGTCTCCTGGACCCCTGGGGGCCGCACCAGTTGTACTAACTGGTTATCTTTGCAAAAGACTCAGAGCGCCTTTTACTCAGAGGGCTAAGAACAGCATGAAGCTAGAGTGGAGGGAAAGGGGGCACATGAGAGATGCGTTGTGGTTGGGAGCAGCTCAGGGAAGGCCTGATTCAATCTGCCCCCCTTCACCGACTGGGCTCTTGGTCATCTGTGTTTTTCCCCAGGGGGTGGAAGAAAAAAGGGGGGGCCCACCCCCATGGAGTGGCTGGGAAACTGTTGCTGGAATGGGTGTGTCCACTGGTGTTTTCTAGGCTCAGGAAATGGGGCAGGTGTGAAGGGAGCACCCATCTAAGAATGGTGCCTCAGAATGTAGGACCCGGGCACAGCTGTAAGTCACAGCCTCTGGTGGACAGTTGTGCCCCAGTCTGACTTCAAAGGGAGACCTGGGGTAGAGAGAGAGGAGAATCAGGTAAACATCAACTGGTGATTTGAGATGAGCCCTTAGCTCTAAATCACTGTTCCATACTCAGGCTACTTCAAAGGACCCTAGCCATAGGCTTTGGAACACAGGGCCTGCTTTTTAAAATAAACATTTAGGAGTTTTTTAAAGACATGAGTTCAAACCTGCTACAAGAAAAGGCATGTTTAAAGGGAAAGCCTCGGCTTTCATTTAGTGGCTCTCCCTTGAGGCCATACTCAAAGTTCAGGGTTTGAAAACAAAGAGACGGTGGCCTGTGTCTTGAGTTCTGGGAGATTAGAACTAAGCTGAGTAGGGGCTGGGGGAGTGAAGAAACAGATTCCTCATGGAGAAGCACGGGGTAACCAGGGAGGTACCTGGGGAGTGTTTCAATAGCTGACTATTAGAAATGGCTAGAGAGCCAGACCCTCACCAGGGCCCCCACCTGGACTCATGCAGTCTGCTGCGCTTTTGGAAGGAATGCGAAAGGCAGAAATGGAGTGACTGCCCCATGCCCCCAGCCTTCCTCCATCCTCTCTCTGCCTGTGGGCCCCGGTAGGTTTAAAGAGCCCAAAGATTGTCTCACATTATTTTCAGTAATAGGATTTGTTGCAGGACTTTTCTGCAAATGGGGAAGCCACTAAGCCTGAGGGTATCATACAACTGAGTGCAGCCTGGTTTCTCAAAGCTTGGAACAGGATTCTGGATCGGCAGCAGCTCCAGGGGCTGGTCACCTCCTCTGCTCCACAGCAAGAGGAGATTCCTCAGTTTACTGCTTGGCTCTCTACTCCTTTGTTTGCCAACATGTGGTTTCTGCTTATTCATGGCTTCTGCTTACTTGTGGCTTCTGTCTTTGTGTCTTTGAGCTTCTAGTCATACTACCAGCTGCCTTTTATCTCAGTCAAACTTCTCGAGAGAATTTGATTAGAGCATTGTCACTATGGCCCATGTTAATAACTTTCATGCCAGGCCACGTCTTGGGCCACTGGCTGGTCAATCAACAGGCTGTACTTAATTCCCAAGCCCATCCCTGGCCCCATCGGCCGTAACTGGGATAACAGGATTAAAAATGACACCACCCCACCACCCTTTCCTATGTGTTAGGGGGCTGATTGTGTTGGTGGCAGGGTGTGTGGGGGGTGGGGGGTGATGAATGAGGGAACAGCATACTTCCTGAGACTTGGTCTGTTGGAACTTCTAACCTAGCAATGAAAGCTAGAAACACACGTGGGAGGGGCGGGGAGGTGGGGTGGTGGGTCTTTTGAAAACATTCCAAAGGCCTCCGCAGTGTGCATGGGAGAGTCTCATGCCCATAGCACTGTTTTGTGTGTCAGTTCTCCCCCTCAGGTTGCAGAGAGTGGTAGGCCTGGCAGGTACTGCCTCATTCTTCCTCCTCTCTCTCTCTCTCTCTTCCTTTCTTTCAGTTCTGTCAGTGAGAACAAGAAAAGGTGACTGGAAAGGTCTGCAGAGCTTTTTCTGGCTATTTGAGATGACCTACAGATTGCCACAAGAGACGGGTCTCACTATACCCTGTTTACCTGACACTCAGCTCATCTGACCCTTTTTCTTTTTATGCGAAACTTGATATTATTAAATTTTGAAATAGTATTTAAAGACTTATAAGTGCTGAAATGTTTGATAAGTCATTCAGTATATGAATGAATTTGCCCTTAGCCCATCATGGAAAGCTCACAGAAGGTCGAGGTGCTTTGGTAGCAGAAAGGCGTGACTCTGAATCCAGATTCTGCCACTTGTAAACTGTGTGACATGGGGACGTTACTTAACTTCTCTGAACCTCCCTTTCTTCAACTGGAAGGTTAGGATGATGTCCACTTCAAAGTTCTCTGGGAAGTCCAAGTGACCATCTATTTTTTTTTAAGAGATTTTATTCTAATAACTATAATTAGAGTGCTTGTTTGTCGACATGAAAACTGAAAACAAGTATACAAAAACAGTTGATTACTAATTGAGTCCTGAAAGCAGTAAGAGGTTCCACGACACCAGATAAACCAGTTCTGAGGGTTTCCCTCAAGATAAAGTTTAACAGCTCCAGCTTCTTCAGCGTTTATCAAAATACAAAAGAAAAAGGAGAGGTTGTAGATGATGATGTCAGATCTGACCCTTGCAGGCACATGTGGACGGGGGCTCTGAGCAGCTAGGCTCTAAGGTGGTCGGTCACCTGTCTGCGCGCCTACTGGTGAGACCCAGACAGCCTGGAGCGAGTGCGAGTGGGCGTGCAGGGGACCATGGGGGGTGGGGGCGGGGGCTCCTGCTCTGGCCAGAGTGGTCCCACCAAAGCACCTACACCAACCCAAGGGAAGGGTGGGGTTCATCCAAGGGGTCTGTGAGCAGTGGCTACAGCCCCCAGCCCATCCCCAGGGCAGTGGTGTAAGCACAGGTACAAGCAAATGCTATGGGATGCGGAAGACCCAGCAAGACAGCCATTCGGGAACCGTAAGTGACCATGCAGAATGTTTTGTGGCTGGTTCTGCCGACCACACGCTCCAGACGGGAGAGACCACAGGCAGACTGGACTCAAGCCGTTACTGCAGAATCTATCACTAGGCACATTTCTCCCTTCTGTGTTCAAGTGTTTCCTTATATTGTATTTGTAATGGGTTTTCAAAATGCACTAAGTTTGGCTTAAAACCAACCGTCAAAATGGACCTCAACACAGATCTAAAGCCCAGAGGAGGAGTGTTGGGCTGATCTGACAGCGACTCCTATAGACCCCGAGTGCCTAACAATCCCTTCTCGGGACTAAACAGTGGGTTGATTCTCATTTTACAATTATAAAAGCTGAGTAATATTGTATGAAAGTACCAGAAAGTGCCTCACTGGAAACGAGAACTGCTGACATGAAATAAAAACCCGGTTGCAGGCTGCGTCTGCACATGTACAGCAGGGCGAGGCACACCGGCACCGACCATGGAGACGCTTCTGGCACTCACACCACAGGGGCACGGCCGCCACGGGAGAGGAAAGCACGGGTGAGGGAGGGCGTGAGAGGGGAGAGAGGAGCGCGGCTCACTTCTGGTTCTGGAGCTGATTGCACAGCCAGTCCAGTCCCACACAGAGCCCGTGCCCACTGGCGGCACAGGGGCCCGAATGTGCCAGTTCCTATGGCGCAGAGGGTGTAGGCCCAGGCTGCCCATGATCTCGGCTGCGTCCGTGGCGTTGGGGAGGTCCTGCTTGTTTGCGAACACGAGCAGGACAGCATGCCCGAGCTCTTCCTCCGCCAGCCTCCGCATGAGCTCCTCTCGGGCCCCATTCACGCGCTCTCGGTCCTTGCTGTGAACCACAAAGATGAGACCTTGTGTGTTCTGGAAGTAGTGGCGCCACAGAGGCTGGATCTTGTCCTGACCGCCCACGTCCCGCTCGGTGAAGCTTATGTTCTTGTACTCCACAGTTTCCACGTTGAAACGTATCGTGGGGATGGTGGTCACGATCTCACCCAACTTCAGTTTGTACAGGATGGTGGTCTTCCCTGCAGCGTCCAGGCCCACCATGAGAACGTGCGTTTCTTTTTTGCCAAAAAGACCCCTAAAGATGTTCGCAAAGATACTCCCCATGCTGTAGGCTGGAGGGAGAAACACTGGCCAGGGAAACCCTTGGGGTCCGTGACGCTGCTGCTGCTCCGAGCCAGGCGTTGGTTTCGCGCCCAAAGATGGGACCATCTATATCTATTTCTTAACACAGGGTTTGACCCCGAGTGCTCGAGTTTTGAGAGCTGTAGTTAGTAGATTAGCTCCAGGAGACTGCAGAATAGGAGCAGCTCAGTCACCATAAGGGGACGTGTGTGCATAGGCGCTTTGGGAAATACCTGTTTGACTGTGATTATAAAGAGGAGACATGAAGGCAAGGTCCATACCCGGTCTCACCTTGACCTTCATCAGTTAGTGGGGCCGCCATGCCAGGACGAAAGTACCAGTTCTAACCAGGGCTCAGTTACAAGTCTGGCAGGCAGAGGCTGTGTCCCAGAAGTCCCACCTTGGGAAAGGGCTGGGGAAGACCAGGATCCAATACGAGGGTCATACCACCAGCAGGGCCGTAACCTACACAGGGTAAATGAGGGCTTAGAGCCAGAGACCAAGTGTGTGGGTCAGTTAGGAGACGGGCCAAATGCCAAAAGCCAGTCAGATCTGAGAACCGAAAGCCCCAGATGGGACAGAGAGGACACCGAGCTGCTGGAGGGTGCCTTCTGACTGACTGGAGGCCAGGAGCATCTCTCTCATGTCTACCCCTCCCCCATCTTAAAGATGCAGCTCTGGAGTCAAAGGTGTGCCCGCCGTTGCAGGCAGGCGTTTCCGGTCTGAGTCTGTGGTGCGGTGCAGATGCGCGGTGCGGTGTGAAAGGGAGGCTCTGGGCGGGGAAGGCACTGGCTTCCCAGAGAGGCCCCGCTGGAGACCCCTTGCTGAGTGTGACTGTAGCGTGTGTGCCTATGCTCTGGAGGGGACAAAGCTGCCACAATTAAGAATCTCTGTTCTCTGGTCAAAATCACCTGTTTCCTCCTCACTACCAAGCACCACTCCCCTTAAAGCTGACATGCTCTTGTCTCTTCCATCCCAACATCTTGTCCTTGCAGTTCTCTGCCTTGTGACCTCGAGACCGTATCTAATATCAAGGATTTAGCCTTTCCATTTCCTCCCGAGGCTCCCAGTGAGTGCCCTCTTGTCATCATCACTCGCTTCCCTATGACCCATCCTGTCAACTGCTTCCGCAGTACCTCAACTCCTTTGTCCCGTCGTCTGCCCATTTCAGCCATCAGAGGAGTCAACCTTGACCCAGTCTAGTTGAACACTTTCTCTTCTGTTTGGGGTGTCTGAGAGCTGCTGAAGTTCACACAGCCTCATGGATGGAGGCCGGCACAGGATTCCCGGCCTGCTCTTTGTCCTTGGTGCTGCCCCACAGCCCACCTCTGGTCCCTCGCCGGCCTTATGTCCCATCCCCTCAGCATCTATGGCAAACCCTCACCTGCCTCCTTAAGCTTTCTTTTCTACTAACTTGACTGTCTCCAACCCTAACTCCCAGCCTCACCTTCTGCTTCCCAGTGAGAGTAAGGTTCAGGACATGAAAGGAATCTTTTTCATGCTCTGGCCCCTTCTGCCTACTCTTCCTGGCAGCCCCCCTCCCATGGCAGTCGTAAGGGCTCTTTGTTTTGAGGCAAGCTAATATTTCCCCACAGCTCTGAGTCTCACCCCCTCCCCATTCCTGAGGGAGTCTATTCCGTGTATGGTCCTTTTCTTGTAGCCTAAGTCTTTGCCTCGTCACCAGCAATTTCCCATGAGCATTGAGACATGCTCCTGGCTCTTTCAATACAGGTTGCAGCAAACCTGGGTCCCCTTGAAATGATGGCCTTGGCACTGCCTCTCTTTACAGTCAATGTTCTTGAAAGTAGTGTCTTCATTAATTGTGTCTGTGGCATCCCCTCCCATTCATGTCTCAATCCCCACAATCTAGCTTTCACAGACTCCTCTTCCATGGAAATCCTATGCCGCCTCTTTGGCCAAAATCACTCCTGACCTAGGATCATAGCCCCATGGACACTAGTTCTCAGGCCTCCCATACCTTGAAGGCTCCTCAGTGGGATGCTGTTGACTGCTCCTCTCCTGAGATGTTCTCTTGTGCCTCAGCTTCCCTCACAATGCTGTCTCCTGGTTTTCCCTCTGTCTGTCTCACTGGCCTTTTTCAGGCTCCTTCCTGAGATCCTTGTTCTCTGTTCACCCCACTTAAAGATTGGGGTTTTCCAAAGTTCCATGCCTACCTTCTGCAATTCCCAATCATCACGTTCTTCCTGGGGGAGCTGATTCTCTCCAAGGGTTCAAAGGCTATCTGTGGTATTGGTGGCTGCCCCTGGAATGGAAGACCAGCCAGGGTCTTCTCTGAGGACCAGACCTCTATAGCCACCTCTCAACTAGGCATCTCCTCTTGGCTACCCCCCAAACTGAATTCTTTCTCTCACCTCCCAATCTGCTCCTTCTTCTTCATTCTCTTTATTGGTAAATACTGTCTCCAACCACCCACCTGGCTAGTAGAACCCTTACATGTGACCCAACTCTGACTCAACCCAAACGGGTGCTTTGCCTGCTTCTCCTCCTTAACTTTGGAGGTTCAGTCGCCTTTGTATTGAAACCCTTTCTGTCGCTGAGTTCCGCTGATTCTACCTTCTTCTGTCTGTGGAGCCCATCCTCCTCTTCTTCTCCACCGCCACGGCTGACCCCAGGGGCCGTCCTCTCATGCTGGGACTCACGCAGCGGCCTCCTGCTTGCTCTCACGGCCTTGTCTGTGAACTCCTCCTGCCCACTCTCCACACAGCTGCCGGAATGAACCTCCCAAAATGCAAACCTGCTCATGCCATCCTCCTGCCTCAAATTCCTCAGGACTCCCCTGATGCCTCCAGGATAAGGCCCTAACTCCTTAGCAGGCTGTCCAAGGCTTTTCACGTCCCACGGTAATTATGAGCACGATGAGTTGGACTCGGATAGACTTGTGCTTCTATCCTGGCAGCACTTCTGCTGTGCGGCTTTGAGTAAGTTGCTTGACTTCTATGAGCCTTTGTGCTCTTAGGCATGGAATGAGTGAAATAGGCCTACTTCACAGAGCGATGTGAAGATAAAATGAAGTAATGTATACATGTCTTTGTTTTTTCTTTTTATCCGCTGCCAAGTGCCTTACTCATTACTGGCACACAGCAAAGGGCACCCACTGTCTCCTCTCCCAGACCCCCTTCTCCACTGTCTCTTGCCTGCCAGCTCTCACCTGATGCACGCCCTCGCTCCAGCACACCTGAGCTGCTGTCCCCCCAGAAGATGCCACACTTCCTCATTCCCACCCCGTTTACTCTGCCTGCAGCCCTCAGGCTCGGCCCTGCGCCCACCCCCACACCTTCCATCTCTTTGTCAGATTAACTCCTCATAACTGTTGTGGGTCTTAGGAATTGTCTGTTGGAAGTTTTTCCTGAGCACTCAAGATGAGTTGCTGCTCCCAAATGTTTCCAGAGCCGTCTTTTCATGCTCCCATCAAGGCCTTCACTTTGTCTTGCCGCCTTGCAATGACCCTCTCAAGTGCTCTTCCCCATTCAATGCATCTGCTCAAGGGTACGGATCTGGCCTTACTTATCTTCATATCTCGGGTCCTAGCACAGTGCCTCAGGCATGCCAGGATGTCCATAAACATTTTCTGAATAAACAAATTAAAATGAAATTATATCCAGGTGGTATTCAATTTTTTTCTCTATTTGTTTACAATATTCTTGTTTATTTTTGTGTTTCTCTGGGAAGGAGGGCCGTCAGACTCTCTGACTGCAAGCTTCCTGAGGGCAGGGTCCCTGGCGGAGTGGTGCCCTGCAGAATTAGGTGCAGGGAACTCTCAGCACACGTGCATGATTGCCTGGCTTCTGACGGGAGGGAAAGCCAATGTAAGAAGTCTGGGTCCTCATCTTACTTTGTGTAAATCAATCCTAGTGGCCCTGGAGGGTCCTCGGCGGTTTCTAAGGTACTGCAATAGTGGTGATCGTGAGAGGTGGCATTGGGGGCAAGGGGTAGAGGACATTTGCGAGGGGAGGTAGAGAGCAAAGTCCTGGAGGAAATGCATGGTTTTTATTCTGGTTGTCCAGGATAATTGTGGATATTTGCCCCAGGGGACAGTCAGACAAGGACTGACTTTACCACCAACTGGTTTTAGCTTTTGTTTTAAAATCAGTCTTGAAGCAGGTTAGAGCACCTCTGCCTATCCCAGGAGTTCACAAGTGAACCTTCCTGTTTTTAGTTTTTTAAAGGGATCACTGGGGGTTTCTTCTGCTGACACCTGGGCTTGACAGCCACCAGCCCTCTGCCCTGCAGAGCCCTTATGTCTGCACAATTTCTGCCGTCTTCTGAGTTGTCAGACATTACATACTTCCAACAAGTTCCCTCACCTCCTGATCTTAGTACCGGGCCAGCATGTGCAGACGGCCACCTTTTGGGATCTGGCACCAGGCCCACCACCCAGTGGGAGCTCAGTAAACAACGTCAGGAGTCCTAGAGATGTCTTTAGTCATATTAAAATATGATCCCATCCAAGAGTTTTTACTTCTCTCCCCATCAGGTTGTAAATTTTGAACAGGAAGGTATGTTTTTTGTTCATTTGGTTCCTTTTTTTTTTTTCTGTTTAAACAGCCAACTAAATTGCTATCCCGCATACTGATACATGGGGCTGGTTGAGCAATCCTCTGGCTGACCTTTCCTATCTCCCCATCCCGGCCTGCCCTTTCCCTAGAAATGCTTACTTCTCAGGCCTGTAGGTGTTTCTACAGCATCCTGCAGGGGAGCCAGCACTTTGCCAGAGTGACCAGGGTTGTGGCTTTAACTCTCCTCTGCCCTTCTCAGTCCCAAACACTAAGTTTTACAATCCAGGATTTCACCATCTGGGACGCCTGACCTGGAAGCCACACCTGGACAGGCAAGAGTCCTGGAGGCCCAGAAGCTAGCAGATCCCATTCCTAAGCCTGGGGGATTTGGGACACCATGGAGGGGAGACAGCAGCAGGAGCATTTGTGAAACAAGCTGCCTCTGGGCCACAGAGTAGCCTGCCCGTCATATGACATTCCTGATGTGGGACCTTCATCTGGGAGTAGGATCAGAATGCTGGGAGCCACCAGAAGAGACCACCTAGCCCAGCCCCTGGGCCTGCACAGGGGAACCCCAGCCCAGGGCAGCTACTGAGGCGACCCCTTGGGATATTAGGTCTCGGATCAATCAGTGGGGAAAATGCAAGAAAAACATGGCTAGAAATAATTTTCTAGTTCCATTTCAGACTCTTCTAAAGTTGTCTGGGCTTTTGCATTCTGCCAATACATTCTCTCCTCAGGGTGTTTGAAAGCAACCAAAAGAAAGCATCCCCATTTTTCAACTCCATGGTGTGAAAACCAAGCAGGTCTGGCACGTTCTTAAAAAAAAAAAAAAAAAAAAAATCAGTTCACTGGAAAGACGTTTTCATCTGAGCTGCCACTGACAATTTTGACGTGGTGTTCCGCAGCTTATTTATGTGGAGAACCACATCTACCTTCTCTACTTCCCAGCTGCCAGGCAGAGAAAAATGGCCCGGTTTGTTGTGAAATGCCCTGAAGCACAGCAGATCAGAGTGATGGCTAGGCCCAAGGAAATTAGCAGCCTCAAGGCAACCTACTTAAGGGCACTTCCTGTGGAAAATGTTTCAGAGATTTCTTTGAAGTGAGCCAAGGCACAGGTGAAAATGTGGAGTTCTTAAGGTTCTTAAGTAGTCATAAATTGTGGTGTGGCCTAATTGAGTAGAAAAATCCACAGGATTCTCTTGGTTAACCAATTCTATTGGAGGCCTAACTGCTAGAGCACAAAGGCATAACTAAGCACCTTGATACACCTGGTAGCCAATTAAAATAATTATAGGTCAAGCAACTTGAGAAAATAGGCAGCCTCCTGAATGTTGGCTGGGCAAAAGCAAACTTATAAACCAACAGTGAATATGCCAACAATAGGAAAACATTGTTCCCTCTGAGTACAACGAGGTTCTTTGTGAGGCTGACGTGTGTCAGACACCACACAGAGTGCCTGAGAACAGCGGGGTGTGGGAGAAAGAGCTCTGGACGGGGAATAAGAAAACCTGGGTTCTAGGTCTGGTTCTGCTACAACTGGCTGTGAGGTTCTGGGTGAGTTACTTCCCCTCTCTGGGCCTACGCAAGCTCATCTGTACACTGAAGGGGCTGGGTTAGACCATCTCCAAGGGCCCTTCCAGCCTGAAACTTTGAATCCATGACGATTTCCTTGGCAGTTCATGAGCTCATCACACACACAGAGCTCCTGTTTTCTCAAGACCAACACTTGCCACAGTTTAATTTGATGATGAAAGTAAAACTTGACCAACAATGTGGTCTAGTCATTGCTGGGGTCCCAAAGCCCTGCCAGGGTCAGTGAGAGCAAAACTATTTTCATAATAATGCTAGGTTGTTATTTGCCTTTGTCGCCGTGTTGACGCCTGAGCTGATGGTGGGCAAACTGCTGTGCCTGAGCTCCACGCGAGGCAGGGCTGGCCAGGGCGTTCCCCACGCGGGGGGGCTTGCAGAAGGAAAAAGAAGCCACTTTCCCATAGGACTGTCCTTAGTGACGGTTCTCAACTCCTGAGCACATTCTTTAAGATTCTCTGTAACAAAAAGGGACACGCACATAAAGCCCTTCAGTTGCACGTCAGAATACGTGGTCATCTGGAGGAAAAGCGCTTGTGCGGGAGTGTGAGTGGCAGATGGCACCAGCCACTTTTTACACGGAGCATCATTCTTATTTGAAAGAACAATTTATGATCTATAATTATATATACATTGGTATCTGGCAACCATCTTTTTCAAAAATAAGTGAGACAGTCAGTTCAATAAAAACAATTAACAGTATGTTTTTCGCCGGTGACACAATTTGAGCTTCAAGAGGAAATTTGAATTTTGGAAAATTTGCATCTGCCTTTGGGACCTTGATAGTTTCCAGCACTTAATTTTTTCTAACAAGATTAATGGTAAAAAATTTAATTTATTTTAGATTGTATAATGAGATGTGTCAACATTGAAAAGAGCTGCATAAACACTTTCCAAGTAAGTAATGCATATGATGTTACGAAAAGGTTAAAGACCCATTCAAAGTTTAAGATAAACTAATGTAGTTTAATGTCACAGAATAGGAAAAGTTCATTAATAGGTTTCAGAGTCCACATTACAACTAACCTTTAAGAAACCACTTTTTTATTGAATCGCATTGTAGTATCAAAGAAGACTATGCACAATTATTTTTAAAAGCTAATAAAATATTTTTGCTTTTTCAACTACACAGCTGCGTAAGGTTGTAATTTTTCATAAACTTCAACCAAAACAACATATTGCAACAGACTGAATGTAGAAGCAGAAATAAAAATTGAGCTGTCGTCTACTAAGACATTAAAAAGATTCGCAGAAATATAAAACGGTGCTGATGTTGTCCCAATGCTTCCTAAGGCGACATTAGGAAATGTTTGAGTTGTCCTAACTGGGAGGAGGGAGTGCTACCAGCATGTAGTGGGTAGGGGTCAGAGATGCTGCTAAACATCCCACAATGCACAGGACAGCCCACAACAAAGAATTACGTGGTCCAAGCTTTCAATAGCGCCAAGGCTGAGAAACCCCAATACAAAATAATGCCACTCTTCCTAAGTTTTTTGTTTCAAAAATATTGGTGTTAGCATGTAATGGGCTTGTTATTTTTAGGTGACTATAGATTTTTAATTTCATAGTTTTAATTTATAATTTTGTAACTATTAATAGGTGGAACCCACATATACAAAAGTTTTTTGGTGTCTTCAATGATTTTTAAGATTATAAAGGGTTTCTGAGACTAAAAAGTTTAAGAACCACTGATATGGACAATAGAGTGTATAGACTACAAAATTAAATGTGTTGGCCAGCCCTACACGTCGGCCGCTCTGACGGTGAGAAAGTTTCATGTCAGGTGTGCCCAAGGACATGTAGTTTCTTCTCAAGAAAGGGAGGTGTCTAGAGTGAGGCAAAGTAAGGAGGCCAGTCCACGGAGGAAGCAATACCACTTTAAGCCTCTCATGCATCGGGGTTTCTGATCACTGCTGGGAATGCGCCATGGCTAACATGCAGTCACTATTTCCAAAAAGCTTACTGTCTAGAAGGGAAGAGAGAGACAGTAACTGAAATTCTAACTAAAATATGGGTAGGAAGAAAAGAAATATATGCATGGGGTGTGTGAAATCAGTGGGGACGAGACTTAGGTTAAGGTGGGGGTGGGGGGGTCAAGACATGCATGGCTCCCTGGAGGAAGTGACAGCTGAGTTGGGTTTTAAAGAATGAGTAGGAATTTGGTTATTGAGAGTAGGAGGGACACTGTAGGAGAAGGTGGTGTTCCAGGCTGTGGGAACAGCATAAGCAAAGGCACAGAGTTATGAAATAACATATAGATTCGGAGATGATATGAAAGGGTCTAGAGAAAATGAAAAATATACTAGATATATACACCAGCAAAATAAATGTAATGCCCCAGTAAAATGAAGGTGTTTTAAAATTAAGAAATTTTAAATTCTGATAACAGCAAATTTTCTAGTTTTGGAAATCTGGTTCATAATTTAGGATACAGTAAAGAAAATAGCAATCATCTGCAACCCCACCATTTAGATTTAAGCACTGTTACCCTTTAGTTATATCATTCCAGTTAGCCTTCCCCCACTATTTTGCAGCATTTAAATCATATATTCCCCAACTCACTGGGAATTAGGACTCTGTGCCTCAGTTTTCCTAGTTAGAAAATATAACTATCTGCTAACAAGATTATCCAGCTCCTTTCATGTGCTTTTCTCATCTATTTAGCCAGGAGAGAGGCATGTGTATCCAATAGAGGCAGGGAGGATAAGAGAACAGGGGTAATGGGTACAAAGTCCCATAACAACCGGTAGAACCCCAAAGGACCCTAACTCATAACTAAAGTAGGTGTCAAAGAAAAGTTTCACGGAGATGAGATTAGACATGTATGCCAGCCTGCTAGGGCCACTCATGACAGAACCACCTGTCATCTGTCCAGACCGTGCCTCTGTGATTCAAAATTGGAACCGCAACCAATTGCAAGGCAGAGAGTTTACAAATTGCTCCTTGAGCCAATCAGGAGTTCAGACAAAACTTTCTTTTGTCTACATCATCTCTGTCCCATTCCCCTTCAGTTGAATCTTCCTGATCTTTTTAATGAAATGAGACTCTCCCCTTGTTTGGCAAATAATAAACTCAATGTCTGCTTTAGATCACTTTCCTGGTGTTTGTGGGCCTTTCCTATGCTGTGGGCCTCACTCCACTTATCCCTGTGGTCAGTGGATAATTACTCCCCTTCTAGGTTGTCATCTGAACACTTGTCTTTGTGGGGTCATCACAGGAGGTGTTCCTAAGCCTCCTGGGAGAAGGTCAAGTCCCAGTATTTTTGCCAACTTGCTCAGAGCGTCTCTACTCTAACATGATGGGCTTCATTTGGTTGGCAGCTTATCCACGTGCTTTTCTAGTTGGGAATTTTTTTCTTATAGTGCATGTGCACAGTATGGGTGAGCATAATAATTTGTTTTTATAAAGGTGGCATGAGAGCTGATGGAGGGTTAGTGTTCCAACTTTCATATTTCAGTTCATTCCCTGAACTGTTCTGGGAACAGCTATTTTGGAACTCAGAGCCTGGCTTGACTAGAAATACAAACTTCTGGGTAGAGTTATCAACAATTCAGAATTTGGAGTAGAGGGCTCTGGACTTGGGGCCTCACCTGTCCTTCATTGCTTCCTCTTCAAAGGACTATCAAAGAGGAAGCCTGGTACCCCATTCCCCCTTCATTCTTTCCCCATGGCTGGGAAAACCTTTTTTCTACCCATCAGACATGACTTCAAGCCAACATTAAAAGAGGTCCCATTTCCTGGACCTGGTATTATGGGGTAGGGCGGGGGTGTAGGGACTACTGCATGGGCCTCCCAGCTTAGCATAGGTAGCGTGCCTTTCCCAGTACTCCATAGCCAATCACGCATGCTCTTCTGAAAGCTTTCTTTGACTGCAAATGCAGTCATTGTGCTTTCTCTTGTGAAATTGGAATCAGGGCCTCTTGAACCCTACTTGCAAATGTACACAAACAATGTGCAAAAGTTTGTGTCAAGAAGTAGTCCAGGACCTTTTGAAGGTGAAGTGCAGCCAACACCTAGCATCTAACAGCAGACTGGGGTGGTTGTGTGGTGTGAGTCCAAGCTGCGGAGAGGGAGGAGAGACTTGGTTGGTGTCTGCAGCAGAGGTGCAAACCTCAGGATCTCCCTTCTCCTCTGCTTTCCAAGTTGGGAGTGGCCAGCGAAGATGCCTCACTGTGGAGACATCTGGAGCTGGGATAGGGATAGAATGTATTGGCTTCCCCTTGGACTATCCAGATGCCACACCTGGGGCTGAGAAAGAGTTTGAGGGGACCAAGGCCTCTTGACTTCCCCATGCCATTACTGCATGAAACTTTACTACTTTATAGTTAATTTCAAATGAACACTTTTTTATTGCCCCTCTGGGAGATTAAGCTTTGTGTGTTTTACTTTCCTATGATCCCTCTCTATTGTAGAGCCATTTAAATCTTAAGTCTTAAAAAACTTGAAGGTGCTTTATGGAGCATTTTGTCCAACCCCTTTGTTTTACACATGAGGGGACTCAGATCCTAATGAGCAAAACCCTGCTTCAGAGATCTAGACTCAGTCTGGCATGCAGCTCTCCAGGTGACGTTACTGATTCAACAACAGTGGGCTCTTGGCAGTTTAGGTGCCAGGCAAGATGCCCTGGAAGCAAAAACAACAACAACAACAAAACTTGCCTTCTTTTAAAGGGCCATGAGTTACTTTACGAATACACACACCCGCCTCCGTAATCCTTAGGAACCTGTGTGGGCTTATGGGTATCACCAGCTTCCAGTGGTGCTTTTCCAAAGAGCAGGCAGCTGGTTGGGCTGCAGTGGTTGCTCTTAGACTTGTCAGTAACTCTTGGGCTGTCTAGAAACCTAGTTTTTCTGGTCACTATCTGAATATTCATAGGCGATGATGGGATTAGAAGCCATGGCGAGGAAGAGAAAGAAAGGAATAACATAATGGGGTGTAGGAGTACTAAAAACAATTATTGAGCAGCACTGCTGATATTCCCGACATTATGCTTGGTGCTTTACCCAACATTATCCCCATTTTACAGGTTGAGGAAATAAAGGTTTACTGAGGTTAAGTAATTTGCCCAAAGTCTTACATCTAGTACGAGGACCCTGGACTCAAATTCGGGGCTTGCTGATGTCAGAGCCCAAGCTTGCCTCCACCGTGCTCGTGGAGCAATCCTGTTGGGAGGAAGCAGGTTCCCAGGAAACTTCTAAATGGCGACAGCGAAGAATGATTCTTTGATCTCCCGCTGCTGCGCTTACGATGACTGGCCTTGATGGGGTTTATAGCACCACAGTGGAAGGAGGGCAATGAAAGGGGAAGGGAAATTCCCCCATAAACTTGTTTATGACTCACTTCATCTTGCCCACTTTTTCCTGGGGCTGACAGACTGGCATTTTTCCAGCATGTGTGGCCTGAGCATGCCGGGGCTTTCTTAACTTTTGTGCTGGTAAAGGCCATTTTTTGGCTCAGATAAAATTTCATTTAGCTCTTTGTTTATCCATCCAACAACCACCAGGCATTTATAGAACACCTCCACTGTCAATTCTTGAGCCAATGAGTTAGCAAGGTCACTGACCCCACAAACCTAGCTGAGATTCAGAGATCCATAACCTCATTCCAACAAAGCTTTTGTAGATCAGCTAGGACAATTTTTATAACCTTAATCTTGCCCACTTCTCAGCTATTGCTTTACCAGCAAGAACCTCTACCATGAAGAAATGAAGAAGAGATGGAAAGGTGGGTGCTTAGCACTTGGGCTAAAGTTTTCGGGAAAGAGATGGCATTATTTGTGAGTATTGCTTCTCCCTGCTATTCTCTTTCCTTGGGCATAAACGAGGCTCATGATGTAAGAGCCACTTGAAAATCCATCCCAGCGTCCTCAGCTCAGCTTCAGAACTAACTGCCGATTGCCACGGGCCTTCCCCAACGGAACTAACGGACGCTGCCAACCGCCCTGCCCTGACCTCATTGGGCAGTCAGTACCTCTTTCCTCTGATACCACCTCCCTCCTGTCATGGAGCAGCAAGTCCTCTCATGTGCAGTTTAAGTTTCAAACCAAGAAGGCAGTTGAGGCCTTTCATTAATTCTCATCCACCTATGTGCTTCGGTATAAGTGTCTGTGAAGAGCTGTTGGCAGGGTCAGATAGAAGCCAACAAGAGGGTACGCAAAGGAATTAAAGCTTTTGAGGAGGGTCAACATTCCTCTGGCTGCAACCAGCATCAAAACGTACTGTAACTTTTGGGGCTGAAATAGTAGAAGCCAGTGAAGTCACAGAAATGTATTTGTTAGAAGGCCCGGCTGGTACAAGTGGAAAAAGCATGGAAAGCATGTATCACTGCGCAAGTTTAGAGATCAGTTCCTCTCGGTGGGTGGTGAGTGGTGAGTGGTAGAAGGCCCTGGAGGCTGGAAACAAAGAGTGAAATGTGCAAAGGAAAGGCCCTAGGATTCAGGGTCTGGTTATGGTAAATCAGAGACATCTGGGAGGATGGAGACCTACCCAAATCATAACCATGTTACCCTGAGAATTCTTTCTAGTTTCTGGCTTTGGATTAAGGTTATGGTTGATTGGTGAATGTATAACGTCTTGGACTGTTGGAAGATTTCCTCTGCGCTGAAGATTGTTAGCTGGATTAGAATATCAAGGAAGGTCATAGTTGCTTTTTCTCCACTCTGCCAAGAAGTTGGACTTCCATAAAACTCTAGTGGAGGTTTACCGCAGCGTAGAGGAAAAGGCATTGGATTTATATTTTAATCTTGGCCCTGCCAAGCCTGTGTGCTCTAGGAGAAGACATTTAACATTTCCAGCTGTGCTCTAGGGATAGGGAGTAACCTATCTTGCAGGATGCTGTTAATGACTAAGAGGGAGAATAACCAGGAAAAAAGACATGTAAACTGTAAAGAGCCATTCTTACCTTACGGTGGTGATGGTGATGGATGATCTTTACACTCTCAGGATGTTGGTGCACATTCCTGTCTAGAGCAATTGTATGCACAGATAATCCTTCCGGCTTTAGGATTCTCATAGTAAGGCTAAAGGATATAGATACTACGTGTGTTTAACATAACTAGACCAACCACCCACTGCTTCAGCACAGAAGACAGGTGATTGAGGGAGGTTCCATTAGCAACACTCAAGACCTTGGATTACAAATAAGCGGAATGCATAAGGGGGAGGGGATCTTGAACAACCGTTGAGAGCAATATTAACAATCTTGGAGAGCAACCTCGGAGGGCAGGTTGTTTTTGTTTGGGAACACAAAACAAACATTAAGTGGTGAAAGGAATGCAAAGCACATCTTGCCTATTTAAAGCAATAAAGGAAGGGAATAGACTTTTACAGGCAAAGAGGGTGTTTTGTTTCCCTGGCCATGAATTCTGGTTAAAAAGTACACACAAACCACAAATAGAGTCGATAGCATCTCCTCTGCTCCTAATGTAATGTGCTTCTTATTCTGTCGTGTACTTCTTTAAGAGAAGAACATCTAAAAATAAAGCAATGTCACACTTTCTTCAACTTGCCATCTCATTTGAGCTTTCTGTTTACATTCTGTTGAGAAAAATCTCAAGACATTATCTCTTCTCTTCAGTGGCAGTCAATTCTAGCCAGGCATGGAGGGGGAGGATACATGTAATTTTTCCAAGCTAAGATTAATTTGTTTACTCAATATGTATTAAGACCTGATGTATGCTGGGCTCTCTGCTAGGTGGGGATACCAAAGATAGAGAGCTTTCCCCTGAAGGAAGAAAAGGCCTATACCCCAGTATCTGTATTAGGGCCAAAAGTGACTTGTCGAGAGAGAGATAACATGTTTAGTTTTCAGAAAGAGGGGCAGTTACTTCTGTTGTATCTGATCTGCTGGAGGTAGACTGAGTGCCTGAGGAGGATATAGTGGGCCTTAGCACTAGAGGTAGATTTAACCGAGATCAGAGGTAGCCTTGGATAATAAGTTAAGGATTTGTGACTTTATTTTGAAAGCACAGGGAATAATCAAAGGTTTTTGAGCAGGGGAGTAGCACGATTGTCTAGCTATAAATAGACCCTGAAATTTGGAATTTCAGTTTTCAGGATGACTTGAGATTGTTCAAAAGGGATCAGCAGTCTCGGCTTGTGCTCCTGCGAATGTTGTAATTGCTGTTTTCTCATCTCTCTTTAGCATGGAGAGCTCTGCACACGGGAGAGGCGAATTGTTTCATAACGCATCTCTGTGGCTGAGAGAGACTTACACATTTAAGAAATCTTGAGCACGCTCTAAATAAAATGCCACAGGAGAAATTCCACGTGGCTGAAAGGGAGAAAATGGCCAACCAGTGTGCAGATGTTTCTTACTAAAAGGAAGGCCTTCAAGCAGAACACAATGACATGCTCTGGCAACCAGGAAGGGTGCAGTGCACCAAGCTCTAGTGACCTCGGTTCAAGGCTGGATGTTGCCACTAATTTATTGTGTGATCTTGAACAAGCCACTTCTCTTCTCAGCGCCCAAGTTTCCTTATCTGTCACTTGTGAGGTCAGACTGTATTTCCTCTAAAGTTCCTTTGGCTCTCACCATCTTGGGCTTATGGGACTGAGCCAGGCTGCAGGTAGCTCTGTATGGCAAGGCGGATGATACCCAAGTTTCTCTCCTCTCATGGGTGCTGAGGGAGTCAGTGCGATAGGATGCACTTTTGTCAGCTCCCTGGCCAGGTCTTACAACCTGAATTTGAGTTCTGGCCTTGCTATGGATTAGCAATGTGAACTTGGGCAAGTTACTTAACCTCCATGAGTCATTGTTTCCTTTTCAAGAAAATAGATAAATTAACATGCCAATGCTGTTCAGTCAAAGACTGTTCCTTTTGGCCAAGGGAGACAGAGTCAAGCTGTAAGACATTACTCTTTGGCATCCAGATCTTGCCCATTGCTGAAGTTTTGCTGATCAGGATCATGGGGGTGTCCAGAGAATGTAGGGCCAGTCTTTATTTGGTTCTTTTGCTGTGAGATGAATTGTTGGCCCCTGTGACTTGAAGATGGCTGCACAGCAGCATGAAAGACTCTGTGAAGAATATATCAACCAACTGCAACACAGGCAACCATTAAAAACAAAAGGATGATTAGTTCTTCTAACAGGTCTCACAGGCAAAGGGCCTAAATATAAAACTTAGACAATAAAAGCATGTCCCAGAATCGAAGCAGCCTTCTGTTTCCCTAGTCACACACTGTCCCACTTGCCCTGTAGTACTGACAAAGGGAATAGCAAGACGTGTTTGCTATAGCTTTCTCTCTGACTACCTAACAAGAAATTCAGGGCTATGTGATTATCCATGATTAGCCAACTCTGGCTAATGAAATTGAAACTAATCTGCTGGATTTCTAGAGCAAAAGGAGCTGTCACTCGTGACACTTGTTATGGTCAGAGACAAGTTTGGATTACCTTTCTCAGTTGTATAAACCCTTACTGTGGGATCCGTAGCTCTGAGTGTGCATGGGGCGCACTGTGCTTGCATCCTCTGGAAGTTTCTGAGTAGTAATAGTGGGGTAGGATAAAGAGAATCAGCCAGGTATGGATCTCAGTTCTGGCTCCAACATTAAGTAGCTGTGCCACTTTTGGTCAGTTACCTCATTTCCCTAAAATCAACTTCCTCATCAGTTAGCTGCTGCATTAACAACTGCCCTGCTTCCTAAGTTTCGTTGACGGTGAAAGGGGTACTGTGGCCGCCTGAACAATATGTTAAGGACAAGAGAGAGGAGGGTGCTCTCTCAATAGCTACGTTTTTCCAGCATGCAGACAGGGAAGACTCAGATTGGCCCCCCTACCTGAGGCGTCTGGGACATGCTCCCAGAACACACCCAGTGTTGACCCACCTGAGGAAATCCAGCTGCTTCAGGAGCCCCGACTTCTCCCGCTGCAGACTCTCTGTCACGTGGTACACTTCCCTGAGCAGGAGGCAAACAGCAGAGATGAGCGACTGTTCCGGGGGCGTGAGCTACAGGGTAAGAGGCATCATGCTGAGGTTGGATACCCAGGATCCCTCACACAACCAGCGGGCAGTGCCCTGCGCTGGGGACAGCGGGGTCAGAGGAATGCGGCCTTCCATGGAGAGCACCTGCCATGTGCAAGTCTCAGAGCCATGGTCTCAGTCATCACAGACACTCTATTTGGAAGACAAAAGTATCCCCATGTTATAGTCACAGCTCACACAAACAATCCGGGGCCCAAATCAACATCTCCTAGCCACAAACCCGCTCACTCCACAGCCACCCGCACGCCACCTGCAAACACAACTCTATGATAACTGCACTGCTCTCCCAGGCTGCAGGTGGTCCTGAGGCCCACAGCTCAGGGAATTAGAATCGAAACTCTTCTTCAGTCCAGCCCTACAGGGTGAGAACAGAACTGGTATTCTTTTCCCTGGATGCTAGTTTAGTTCGTTTCCAGGAGCTCTCGAAGAATTGTTTTCCTGCTTCACCTGCCCCTGAGTCTCCAATATTCCCAGGTATCTGGAATTTCCATGATTGGTCACTCATTTATGCCACTTAAGATTTCTTATCTCTAGCTATAAAGCAGGGACTTAATGCGTCAGTTATAAGCAGTTGTTTATATCACAGTGTGAACATGTCAATCATACCAGGGGTTTTGAGGAAGGGAGAGGGAAGCTGAGAGTTACACCGGGTAGCTGGAGGGCAACTTAGCAAGGTGGGGGTTTTGTCCAGTTTGTGTACATCGGTATCCTCACTGCAGGCCCTGCCTGGCATGCAGGCAGAGGCCACGAGTAGCAGCAGGAAGAAGGAAAGGAGGGCTGGGGGGCAGGGAGAGATGGAAGGAAGGGATAGAGGGAGGAAGAGAGGAAAAAGGAAGGAAGGACGGAATGAAGGAAGGAAGGAAGGGAAATAGGACGGAAGGGACATGTTGCGGAGCTTATCAACACCACTCAGAAAAAAAGGGGAAAAAGGCAGAATTGGGTGATACTATAAAATAAACCTTGCTCAATGTCCTTCCCTGTGTGCTCTGCACCATGTTTCATGCAAAGGGTCCGAGGTCCCACATTTCCACACTGCATTTAGTGTAGGGAGCATCTTACAGCCTGATAAAGTTGCCACTTTCCATAGGTTCTCAGGGCACCGGGATGGTGCACACATCAGGCTGGACAAGGACAGTCACCCCTCTGCCACCCCATCAATGCCATTATTGAGCTGGTGAAAACCAAACCAGCTCGCTGGGTCCGTAAGACTTGTTCCTGAAGAGGGATCTGTGGTGGGAATTTTCCTGTTTATAGAATAATTATAAAGTCAATTTACGACATTAACAGCCTGAATCAAATTCTAAGTTTACCTCGGATAATCCTAATTAGCAACAAAACTTCTCTGGCTCCTGCAGAGCTATAAATTCATAACACTTTATTACTAATTATATTTAATTTCATCTTGAGGGAAAACAATGTGCTTCCCATTACCTAAGCCGGGTCCCTAAACCTCTGTGTAAGATTCTGCTCTGAGTAGCAGAATTAGAGCTGCCATCAGCTGCCTCTGTGCCCGGGGAGCTGACTTGCCTGGCCCCACTCTGTGTGCCTCCTGGTCCCTGTCTTGCTTCTCTCTGGGGGCAGCAGGGAGCAGACAGCGTTGCCTTCTGCTAAGGAAAACCACTGATTGCAGATCTCAGGTCGGCGTGCTCACTGGGTGTTTGACTGAAGAGCCAATTCCTAAATAGCGAGGTGTTCCCGGTCTTCTCTGGCCCTGTTTTCACAGAACCAGCTGACCATTGGAGCTACACACACATACACACATGCACGCACACACGCACACACACACACATTACATTACACATTGATGCAAATACATGCCTGTCCATTTGTCTAGTAAACATACACCCAGTTGGATGGATATAGATGGATAGATATACAGCTGACCCTTGAACAATCCCCTGTGCTGTTGAAAATCTATGTAACTTAAGTCGGCCCTCCGCTGATTTCCACAAACCAGGGATAGAAAATAGAGCTGACCCTTGGACAACATGGGTTTGAACTGCTCGGACCCACTTATACAAGCTGAGTGGACCCACGCAGTTCAAACCCATGTTATTCAAGAATGAACTGTATATATATAAACAAATAGACATACATATTAGGGTTGTTTTGTGTTAAGAAAAAGGAAAGCTTTTCTGGAAAAGAAATGGCTGTTGGGTATTTGACTAAATGACCTCAAAAGCCCTTCTAACCTAGACATTCTAACAGTTTGTACTGGTAATATGTGAGCTAAACGGAAGAGAACTCGCCATTTTTCATAGGAGTGGCTGGTGAGAGGTTTATGGTTGCCTTTAGGGAGCTGCTGTTGGTTTTGTTTTTAGGAAATGGCTGAGATGCAGAGCAGGCTGCAAAATATATTGCCCAGTGAAACACGCAGGCCAGTGCAGAGTCAAGTGCTACTGTTTCGTAAGTGAAAGTTGTGTGTGTGCGCCCTCGCACTTGCATATGCACAGGACCCACAAGAACCCGTGACTTGTGACCTCTGGGTGGCTAGAGGCTGGGAGTGATGGGGCAGGGGTGGGGGCAAACTTCTTTTTAGTTTGCATCCTTTTGTGTACATCTTTCTGAATTTTGTGCCTTGTTCTAAACTATCTATCCCAAATAAAACTTGATTAACAAAATAAACAGAGAAGTGCTGCCTTGCAGCTGATCTTCATCTTTATATTATCTTCTCTGCTTGATTGCCCATTCAGAATTCTAGCAGATAAGTGACTAAATCTGTTTATCTCTGAACCTCACCCTTTCCCCTCCCAGTTGCTTCACAGCAGCATGGGCCCCAAGACCTTGTCAGGAGAAACAGAAGACATCAGAGCTAGGCTCTGTCCCGTTTTCTGGCACTAACTAGCTGTGTTGCTTTGGGCTGGTCACTACACCCCTCTGAGCCTGTTTCCTCATTTATAAAATGAGACATAGATTAGAGTATTAAGGTCCTATCAGCACTGTGGGTCTGGGCCTCAGGTGTACAGAGGAGAAGCTAAGGCTCTCACTCCCGTCTCTCCTGACCTCCCTGGACAGGACAGGGCCTGCTCTCCTGGGCTCCAGCACGCTTTCTGACTCTCCAGGACTTGGCAAGCTTCTCCAAAACAAGTCGTGAAGGTTCCGGAATCATTTATCTCTTCTCCTCACCCTCCTTCCCTCTTTTAAAATTCCCAGCCTCCAGAGATTGTATCTCTGCCTTGGTAAATTAAGATAAAGCTTCTGGAAGATTTTAATCCTCAGGTTGTGATTTGGTATTCCACACTGGGTGCTCATTTCCATTTGCTGTTCTAATGCGTGTGCCTTCAGATGTTTGTTGCTCTTAGAACTTGATTGAATTTTAAGAGCCTGAATCCTTAATTATGTTTGTAAAGTTAAATGTGCGTGCCTTGCTGACCTGTCCTCAATGAGGAGGAACTAATTTTGCTTATTTACAATGAAATACACTGTCCCTCCACTGGTCATCGAAGAATTGGAATGGAGGGGTTTTGTTTTACGTCAGCTACTTGGGAAAATATATATATTTAACTGGCGATGTCTTACCAGGGTAAAACTTTAAATCAAACACATGTTCTGCCTCTTCATCCTAGGCAATTAATCCCACACAGTACAAGATATCACATGTGAGCCAGACAGCAAGACAATTTAATTTAGGCCAATGGACAGAGGCGGATTTAACGGTGGGTGCACTGGGCATGTGCCCTGGGTCCCGACTTCTAAAGGCCCCCACAAAACCTCAACTTTACACTTTTTTATTTATTTAAAAATATGGATAACATGTATTTTCATTTTTCTTGCCTCTTTTTTTTTGTTTTAAGGGCCCCAATATTTTCTTCTGCGCCTGGGACCTCAACCAACCTTAATCCACCTCTGAGTAACAAATTCTTCCTGAGAACCTCCAGAAGGACCCAGCCCTGCTGACACCCAGATTTCAGACTTGTAGCTTTCAGAACTGTGACAGAACACATTTCTGTTGTTTTAAGCCACCCGGTGTGTGGAACTTTGTTCCAGCCAGCAGTCCTAGATAAAGAATACAGGTGATAAAACTACAGAGATATATTTAAAAAACAGAGTTCCTATACTGAAGCATCTGCTGTTCATCTCATCCCAGGAAAGAAGCTGGATGAGAGTCTAGGCTTATTATGGGTGGCCTTGGGTCTAGTTTCCAAAGAGGTGTGCTTTGTTAGAAAAGAGTTTTCCCCGGCCCACCACCTTGGACCCCCCAACATGAGGACAGTTTAGATGAGTAGGTGGCTTGGAATGAGGACTATCCCAGCCATAAGTTATACCAGGTCCCTGCCACCCATGGGCTTAGGGATGGCAGAGTAGTAGTGAAAGCAGGAAAGGAAGACCTAGGAAAAGAAAGGTGGGACCAGTGTCCTATTCTTGGTTTCTTTCGAATCCACTAGCCCTTATTTCTCCTGTTAGTTCTTCCACTCTTTCTCTTCATATTTTACGTTTCTACCATGTTCCCCATGATGCCTCTGCAGCCTAGCAGACCGGAAAGAAAACAGGAGTCTTGGTGGCTAGGAAACCAGAGATGCAGTCCGAGCTCCATCATTTCTAGCTGTGGGATTGAAGGTGAGCAATGCTCACTTTCTATGCTTTGGTTTCTTCATATGTGCAATAGGGATACATAGTAACTCGTAGTGTTAAGTATCTATGCATGGTGTACATTATGTAACACGCGTACATGTACAATGTATGATGGCACACATTAAACATGATGATATATGCCAAAGCACTTTAAGTGTAAATGAAAAGGATAGAGAGCTCATCATGCACAATTCCTAGACCTTATATAGAGAAACACTGGTTTTTAGATATAATATTACATATCTGGATATGTTAGAAAATTAGCACAAAAAATGAAATGATAAATCAGATGCTACATTTAAAGGAAGTAAATATGGCATTGACCCAGATATAAACAACGCCTCAAGACTGAAGAGCTCTGTGATATTGCGCAAGTTTTTCCATCACTTAATTTAAAAATGATTTGAATTATCATCTGGCTCTAAGATTCTAGGACCTTATGAAAATGTGCACATCAAGCTGTTTGCTCTTATGAAAATACACTTTTAAAAAGAAATCTTTACTTATGACAAATCTGGGGAAAGCTGTGATGCTGGAGGTAATTCTAATAACAAATGAAGTAGAAAAGCCATTTGATGTGTGAAATACCCCATGGACTGGATAACACTGGAGAGGCAGATCTCAAATACTCCTCTCCTGGCTATTTCTATTAGAGGGCTACTACCAGCATACCAGAGAGAGGGGCTGAAATCACGTGGAACAAAAGCTAGTAAAGAAGGTGACACAGCCTTAACGCAGCCCCAAAATGCGAAGGCAACCAGCCAGCTTTTATCTCCTTTTACAGTAACATAACCAGGCGTGACTCAGATTGAAGTAGAAGAGACTGATCTCAGACCTAAGGAAGAACTTCCTGACTGCTGAGATGCGCAAGGAATTGGGGAAATCGCCTCCTCTGAAGCTTTTTACCCAGCGGTCAGCTGCATGTCCTGGTTAAGTGAGTGTGCTGGGCAGTGGAAGCAGGGACGGGGTGACCTTTTGGAGGCCCTTCTTGCCTCTGCTCTCCCTACCCTCCCACTGAGTCAGCTCAGAACACGACAACGATGTCTGCTTTTTGCACACCACCGCCCACTTCCAGTTACCTCGACAGCTCACATATTGTCGTGTTGCCCATTTTTTCCCTGCTGGCACAGTAGACTCCAAGGTGCAAGCCGTGTTTTTACAGAGTTTTGCGTGCTCCACACTGGAATGTGATAATCACTTCACAGCACAGTTAGCAACGAGGAGGAAATGAAATCCACTCTTGAATTGGAGACAGGAGTGCTGTGTTTCACCCTGTTGACAGCCAAAAGCCAGTTTAGGACTCTGAAAAGCCGAATTTCCCTGGGGAAAATAAATGTGGGTATCTTCTTAATTCTCCTGAGCTCACTTAGGGACTGGAATTGGTGTTTTCTGAGGGAGGAAAATTTGACGCGGACTATAGTTTATGGATCATTTCAGTGGAGAAGTGAAGAAGTGGGAGAATTTATCCAGTTTGCACTTTTTCAGCAAGACTTCCAAAAGCTAGCAGGATAATAATCATAAACAGTTATTGCACACTTACCACACTCTATACCCTTTGTGTGAATTAATTCATGTAATAATCACACGAGGCTAAGTCCTGTTCAACATAACAACATATCTAAGTTCAGAGCTGGATTTTATACCAGGCAGGCTGGAGCCAGAGGCTACATGGTTAGTTAGTCCCCACACTCTTCAGAAAGAGACATCCTCAGAGAAACAAGCCTGGGTCCTGTCTCTGCTTGCCCTCTTCCTCCTCAATTCCCTGACCCTTTAGCTGAAAGGCACTTCCTGAGGAGAAGCATCCACTACTTAAGACCACCAGGACATACCATGTCGGAAGTCAGCTCAGTTCTGCCCGTGACTCACAGAGCAGCATTCACTTGGACCGCTAATCTCACTGTCCTAGTATAGGATTTTTTCCAGCCTGTAATTCTTCTCTCTCCCTGGGTCAGTAAGGTAATAGAACACTCAAACACAGTCTCCAAGTGACTCCTCTGCTAAAACTGTTCTATCAGCCCTGGGGCTGTCCTTTGAGGTGCTAAAACCCCAATCAGGGAGTCGTCACCATCAACAATGCATCAGACTTTCTCCAAAAATTGGTAAAGCAAGCAGCAGCTCACAAGGGTCCATTATCCCCCATGGTTCATAATTGGGCACTGTGATTAATTCATTTATCTGCCATTCAGAAGAACACCCCATGGTAAGAGGCAGTAATTACCAAACATTGAATGGGTACACAAATAACCAAAATGTACCCATGCTTTGAGTTGCTGCACCACCTTGATTCTCAATATTTACTCCCTCTGACTTTTAAAGATCCACAGTAATGTAGGTACAGCAGAGGGATGGGAGATAGGAAGCCCAATTTTCAGAAAGCCAGGAGTGGCTAAAACCCAGAAGGCTCTGGAGCTTGTTCATAATTCTGTGAATCAATTTAGAAGACATTTATTAACATTTATTATTTACAGTGTAAAGAACAGGGTATTTTTTAAAAGTTCATTATCTAACTGGAGAAATAGACATATAAGAAGCCAAAATCTTTAACAGGAAAAGCGAGAGTCAGGTGTGAAGAACAAGAAGGAGTACTTATTTTCCATGGGGGTGGTGGATAAACGGCAGATCTGGAGAAGATGCCCAGAAGAAGTGACCTTTGAGTTCGGGCTGCAGGTTGAAGAATAGTTTTTTCCCTGAGGGAAGTAAGAGCAGCCCAGGCAGAAGGACCAGAATGCACAAAGCCATTCAGGCATGTTGTCAGTGGCTGTCCCATACAGAGAATTGCATGGGGCATGTATTGAAGGGCCCTGTGCACTATGCTAAGAAAACTGGGCTCTATCCTGTATCCTATATACAATCGGGCAACATGGTAAGCTTTTAAAGAAATGTCTGATCATGAACAGATTTGTGCTTCTGAAAGCCAAGAGGACCAACAGTTGAGAGGCTGCTGCTGCCTTAGTGAGGGCAGAGGTGAGGTTGATCTGCTTCTGGCGCTGAGAGCAGACTGAAAAGGAGGGTCAGACTGGAGGTTTGGCAGGCATTTCAGAAGGCCACATCAGAAGGTTTCTGGTGATGCATGGGGAACAGGGAAGAAGAAGAAGAGACTGGTGCGAGTGGGGATGGCTGGGTGAAGATGCCTTCAACTGAGGATGAAAAGCACATCTGAGGGAGCCAGAGAAAGCAGAAATGGAACTAACATTGCTGTGTGTTTACCATGTGCCAGGGTCCCCACATTTCCTTACGTCTGTAAGGAAAACCAGCTCCGGTTAAAGGAACTGAGGCCAGAATGGTTAAAGAGTGCACTCAGGGCCACTCAGTGCCAACTGTGCCCACCAAGCCTGTGCCCTTGATATCCCACTGCCTCAGCTCCTGGACTTTGCTTGGTGAGAGAGGTTTGGCTCACAATATAGGTAGTCTCGTTCTTCACTTGCTCCTTCTTGCCTATCAGTTAGAATATCTTTCCCTATCTTTACCTTGTGAAAAAACACCTTCTCCCATCATCCTTGCCTACCCCCACATTCGTCTCTCACTTCCAAAGTAAACCTCTCTTCCCTGATCCCCACCTACTCCCATTCACACACGGCATCATTTTGGAAGTACGAATGTAGAGCAAAGGGCAAAGGATCGGAAGTGGGATCAAGCTTTGTTCCAAGGCTGACTCAGCTGGCTAGGTGACTTTCAGAAATTGCTGGATCTCTCAACCTCAGTGTCCTCAACTATGGAGTGGGAACACACACACACACACACACACACACACACACACACAAATGAATACTGACCTTTGCTTATCTCACAGGATTATTGTGAGGATGAAAGGAGATTAAAGCGCTTGCAAATAACACCAACAAAAGGCAGGAAAAGGTGCTACGGGATTATCTGGATGATCGGGCACCACTGTCCACCAGACTGTGAGTCCTTGGAAGGCAAGGGCCCTGGTGGTCCTCATCTGTAGATCTCGGGTACATAATTATTCCTAATACAGAGTCAGTGTTTGATAAAGACATGTTCAAGTAAGAACAAGGACCACTGCCACCATCAGTGCAGCACGCGCACACACACACACACACACACACACACAGGCATGTGTGTTTGCCTCCCACTCCCCACCATGCATGCAGGCAAACCCACAATTCCCCACTTTTGAAAGTACCGTTCTAGTCTTGGCTTATTCCAAAAACAGCCAGTTCCTGGGGAAAAGCCAAGTGATTGTCACACTGCCTGGATGGCTTCATTGGAAACATTTGAACATTGGGTAAGTCTGAATTCCTCCACTTCTCAGGGAAGTTGCTAAGAACTGAACCCCCACACTCCCCTGCGAGGAGCTCCCATGGGTCTGCCCGACCCAGCGCGCTGTATACGACATGTTTTTTTTGTTCCCCCTCCCAGGAGCTCAGAGGCCCTACTGCTATTTTCATTGATGCCTTGAGCAGGGCTGGCATGTGCAACTGCTGAGAAGGGGGAGCTCGGAACCGCGGGGGAAGCAAGTAAAAATAGCCTGGGGCGTGTGGCTCTGCCTGCTCCGGACGCTTTTAATCCTGACCGAGGTGGGGAGCTCAGCAGCTGCTGCTGCACAGTGAAGAATCCAGCAGGAGTCTGCACCCAGACCCCGCGCAACAGCCAGGGAGCTGGGGCTAGAGACCCTAGAACACCTTTTTTCCGGGAACCAAGAGGGATGGGGTGGGGAGCAGTGGAGGGCTGTTTCTTACTCCCAGTGCCCCAGCCACCTAGCTGCGGGGACTGCTACGTGCCTAGTCCAACACTTCACAGAAGTGCAGCTTTGACTGCGAGCTATTTTTAGAAACTTGTCTCGGGTGGGCGATCAGAGGGAGGAAGGCAAGGGTATTGGTAAGGCTAGCTCTCCGCCGTGAGGCTAGGAACCTTGCACTGCACATCATTCAGAATGTCTGCTCTGAGGTTGGGGGTGAGGGTGGGGAGAGCAAGCGTCCAGGGAGACCGCAGACTTGCTGGCTTTGCCAGAACTCAAGGAGAAGGCTTTAGCCCCGGAGGGTGTTTGTTTCAAAATCGACAGTTGCCAGATGCATGTCGCTTCTAGTCTCTCCGAGAATGGGGTTTTAAAAAGCTTTTCTGCCCACGCCGTGGAGGTACGGGTTAGCTTCTGTTCAGACCTCGCAGGAAGAAGACCGGGGGAGGGTCTCTGCACCTTTTTGCATTCCAGAAAGACAGAGAGACAATTCCCGTGCCACACCTCCATCCCTGCCCCACGCTGCATATGGGTAACCATATGTGAAATGTACGGCAGCCCCAGCAGACACCTGGCTATTAATAGAGCTCGAGAGTTTGCTCCCTGCCTTTCTCCTGCCACAGATTAAGGGATGATCTTCACACCCTCACCCCATTCCGCCCCCACCTGGGCTCACCATCTCATCTCTCCAGGAAGGTAAGGGGACCGCCCACGCTGATCCCCTCCGTGACCACAGGTGCCCAGAACCTGCGGACTAGTCCAGTTGTACTAACAGCAGGGTCAGTGCGAGGCCAGAGAACACAGCCATCATAAGTACTGGGGCGCAAAAGCCAGCAGGGCCCTTCCCGGCTCAGGGCCAAGTCGAGAGTAGAGAAAGGGCAGCTATTGGGCTGCCGAGGACGGGGGGCAAGAGCGCAATTTCAGGAGCTACAGCGACATTCAAAAGCCTCTGCGGGACGAGTGGCTGCAGACTCATTTGTCGCTGCAGCCCGCGGCGCGCAGCCACCATCGCCAGCGCGGGCTTGGCTGCGGCAGGGCGGGCGCTGTCCCTGGTCCTGAAGGTGGCCGCGGCCGGCACTTCCTCCCGGGGCTCAGCGCCCCAGAGACGGCTCTCACGTGGGGAGATGGCAGACCGCCCCGGCTCGGATCTGGGCCCCAGGGTCTGTTGGTGGCGTCCAAGTCCCACCACCAGCTCAGCCGTGCCCCGTGCGGCCGGGAGCTCTCCGCGGTGCTGCGGGGACCGAGAGCTCAGGGACCCGAGCTTGGAAGGGTAAATCCGGGGCAGCGGCTGGAGACGGTCAGCGCACCGCAGGGAGCAGACCTGGCCGCGGGACCACCCGTCCCTGCTCTGCACGAAGTCGGGACTCTGAAGCCCTAACGGAGCGGGGTGAGGGCAGGGGAGCGCGGCTGCTCGGGACTCAGGACTTGGGGGAAAGAGGAGTCAGCAGCGGGGCGCAGAGAGAGAAATGGGGTGAGAGCGACTCTTGCATTTTCAAAGGGGGGAACCTGAGATGTGCACTGCCTTCCCCCCGCTCCAGCACACACACGCACATGCACAGGGCCGGCAGAAGCAAGCGGGAGGGACGGGGAAAGTTTGGCTCTGGGTGCTGAGCAGCAACAGCGGCGGGCGGGCGGGGGGTCGCCGAGCGCCCCGAGCCTCTCGTCTGCTTACCTCGGTGCTCTCGGCAGCGTTCTCCGCCATTTTCCTCCTCAGGAGCAGGCAGCGGGAGGAGTGTTTCATGCCCATAAGAGCTAGCGAGGGTTTGGTGATACGAAGATAGTAGAGAAAGAGAGCTGGTGTAGCTTTAAAAGAGAGAGAGAAAGAGAGAATTGGAAGGGAAAAAAAAAAAAAACTCGTCTGCCGATACAATCAACCACGGTTGAGTCTTTCCTGCAGTCTCCGCTTTGTTTTATTTTCTTCCTTTCTCATCTGCTTCGGATTCCTTCAGGCAGTTTCAAGTTCTTTCTCGTGCGCCCGGTCCCCTCCCCGCCCCTCTCCACCCGCGCTGCGGGCTCAGCAGGAGGGAGGCAGCCCCGAGGGCTCCGCGGCGGCGGCGTCGCTATCCCGGCTGCTCGTCTGCTCGCAAAGTCCGGCGGGCCGAAGGCTGCCGCCAACTCCTCTCAACTTCTGCGGATCTGCCGGGCGAAGCCACACGCTTCCTGCGCGTCTCTCCGAGGGGCTGAGCCCGGTGAGTGGGGGCGGGGTGAGAGGCTCGGTGCCGCGGGCGGCGGCTGGGCGCAGACCTAGGGCCCCCGGAGCCCCGGGCCCGCCCCCTCCCCCGGGCTGCCAGGGTCTCTCCGCCACCTCCGCTCCCCGCCGCTGCGGACAACTTGCGCGGGGGCAAGGCTGCGCGGACGCTGCAGGGCCGCTCCGGAGGCTCGGAGAAAGCAGGCGCCCGAGCTGGACTCTTGCAGCTTCTTAGACCCGGGTGTGCATCTCCTCCCCGAGAACACGCTCTGGGCAAGGTTGGGCCGTTACCTCACCCCCCTCCACCCCACCCCACCCCCAACTATCCCGCTCCTCTGTCAATTCCTGGATCTTTCCTTAGCGAAGTGTCTGGGGAGCGAAGGGCTAGGTGTCTGGATGAGGGAGGGTCCTTAACTCCTTCAACTCTAGGACTAAGTAAGGTGTCATGACCTCGCCTTTTCTCCCACCCTCCCTCTCCAGGGCACTTGGAGCTCCAAGCCTCCCTGAGGCTGAGAGGGTGGGGCGAAGGTTCAGCCAGAGGTGGTTTAGGAACGAGGGTCGGAGAAAGTCAAATGGAAGAGCCTGTGGTCCTGCTTCCCCTACCCTGGTTTTCCCTGGTAGCTGCCCCGCCCCCCCACCCCAATCATTTTTCTTTCTCCTCACCCCTCCCCCATCCTCACCAGATTTTGAAGTCCCTTTTACGGAGAGAAGGAGGATGTCACATACCCATTAGGATTCTCTTGATCCTTTTTTAAGGAGTTGGGCGGCAGGGGGGGTGTGTGTGAATTTTTATACAATGCATTCCTGTCTTCACTTTGAGAGCTTTTTCTCCCCCTGTCTTACCGGCCATCTGTCAGGCTGTTAGGAGATGGAGCAAGGCAGAAGGAGAACTCTACTCTGTCTCTCCCATTACAGCAGGCCACCGGGGCGGCTCCTTCAAAGACAGCTGCACTTTCAAGCTTTGGGCCCACAAGTCAAGGACAGGGACCTAAAGGATGCTCCCTGAGCTTCCTGGCTCTCTTAGCTTCATCGCTGTGCTTACGTGGGAAGATAAGTTCTGCGTGCATGTCTTACTTGTTTTTGAGCATCACCTTTGACAGCCAGGAAGTGTGAGCTTGACTGTCCTCAACTAACCCCAGAATTCATTGAAGAAATGGGCCAGGATCTAAGGATGCCTTCATCACCTGATCCTAGGGAAAAGAGAGGACACATTGCAATAAGTGGAAGAGGGAGAGGAGAGGAGGGTATGGAAAGTAAGAAGAGTGAAATAGAACAGGCAAGAGGCTGGAGTAACAGGAGTGTGTGTCTGTGTGTGTGTGATGAGGATGGAGCAAATTTAAGTGTAAAGAAAATGAACTTAACTCCTTAACTTTTTTTCTTTCTCAGACCACAGACCTGGATTGGTGTTGGGGGTGAGTGAGCAGAGTCTTTGGCAACACCTAGTCATTCTCCTTCCCTTTCCCAGCCTGCTAGCATGCAGAAAGTGGTAGGGGAACAATAAGGTGAATCTAAAGAATGACTTTTACCCTCCTGAACCCCATTTTCTCTAAGTATCTTTCTCAGACACAAAAGATCTGGAGACATCTGATTCCCTAACAAGAGAATCTCAGTACTTGTCCGATCAAAGAAAACCAGAAAGGAAAGTATCCTCACAGCCCTTTAGTCCAATGCTCTAATTTTACTATTAAGGACCCAGAGATCAGAGAGAGGAGGACATTTGCTCATGATCCTCCAGCCAGCTGTGGGGACACCTGAGGGCAGCTCCCCAGCCTCCTGACTTTCAGTCCAACACTCTCCTGTGACCCCACCTCACTCTGCTTCTGCATGTGCTGTGCATCCATTCTGTGACTAACTGGGGAGGAGGGAAGCTGAGACAAGCTCCCCCTGAAATAGGCAGGCTGCTGCCTGTGTATGATTGTGTTGCTATGAGAACCCCAGTGGGTGTGTTTCCTCCGTTCTCTGTTCAAACCTTTTCCTTTGCTTGGCTTCTCCCCAAGCACAGACACTGCTCCCCTTGGAATGAGGAGTGGAGGGGCCAAGATGGAGAGCTGTATTCTCATGACAAGTTTTCTATCCCAACCCATTCAACCCAGAACCAGTCTGAGTCTGTGAGTGAGGGACCTAGGCCACCAGCTGGTTCACTCATGGCTGGAGGACATGAGTGAGCTGTCTTGAAAGTAGATACTCCAGTGCTCTGCTGAGTCATTTTGGAGCACAGAGGAATTGTCCCTGATATGCTCCCATTTAATTACCAATTCACAAGCAAAATAATTGTCACTTTCAGACATTAAGTATTGGGGGTGATTTGTTGTTACATAGCAAAAGATTACCTGAAAACCCACGTCCTAGGGTTTTGAAAACTTTGTTATGCACAAAAGGTGCCTAGCACATAGTAGGTATTTTGTAGCATTTTCTCACTATCCCTATCATTCACAGGAATTCAGTCTTCTTTGTCCCTCTTGCATTAAGTATATTAGGTTAATTAATTTACTCATTCTATGAAGAATTTACTAAGCATTAGTTACATGCCTAGCTCATCAGTAGGCACTGGGCTTAGCAAGAGGCAACAACAGATACGGAACTGACCATTGAGGAGCTCTTAGTTTAGTCACCTTGAATGCCTTGAAATGTTCAGAACTTTGTAAAATTTTGGAATGGACTTTGGTGGGGGGCAAGAAGAAATATGAGATGACAGGGTGTAAAGGGAATTCACCGGGATGTGAGTTACACAGGCAGTCTGGGACAATAGTCCTATACGTAAAGAGGTCTCAAAGCATATGTCGCTATATCACTTCCTTATACTAGAGCAACACAACAAAACATATTGAATAGTACCTGTGAACTGCTACAACAAAGCTTGGCTTGTAGTAATAGCACATATACTGTGTTAACAGTTGCTAGGCCCTATCCTATGTTCTGAGTTAAACTTGTAAAGCACTTACTACATGCCAGACACTCTTCTAGCCTTAGTGTGTTTTCATGCAGTTCTTTCAACAATCTCTGCAGTAGGTGCTGTTATTATCTCTGCATAACAGATAAGGACACAAAAACACAGAGAACTGCCCAAAGTGGTAGAGTCAGGATTCAAATCTAAGATGCCTTATTCCATAGTATGACCTTTAGGGAGTTAACCAATTTCCAGGAACAAGGCAATGAGGCTTTAAAAATACTGATGCTTTAGTTTCCTCAAGCAGTGTGGTTTAATGGGTATTCGCGGTTGATGTCAATAGGCTAAGGATATGTGGAGGAGACCAGCAGAGAAAGAAGACCCCTAAGTTATAGAAAGGGTCCCCAAGAGTACAAGGACACCCACATTATAGAAAGGTTCATCTCAAACACGAAGGTTCTTGACAGCCACAAGATTCTTGAAAGAGTGAAGTTGTGCAACGGACTGGAATGAGACTCTTGGGGAGGCCTATTATTGGAAAAGTTATCCAGCTTTATCAGATGCCACAGAACAAGTGAGTTTCCTGTCACTGGAAGGGTCCCGTTAGACTAATTAGTTGGCATAGCCATGGCCGCAAACCCTAGAAGTTTGAGCAAAGCCCCCAAGGCTCAACCTGCCCCATGCGGTGACTGCATAATCGTCTCCTTTCATCTCAGACCCCTCCAGAAGGTGAAGACTGTGTGTAATAAGCAACAACCAACACTTTCTTTGCTGCCTTTCAAATTCCAGGATGCAGTTTCTCTAACCTGAAGAACTTTCTGGGAAAGCCAGGCTCTGGTTTGTTCAAATGTGGTTGCTGTAATACAGGTGGTGCATAAGCCATGTCATGTGGCTTCCCCCTCCTCCTCCTGGGGGAACCTCACATGTGGCCGGGGCTCACATATGGCTAAAACACACTGCAGTGAGTCCATGGCTCCTCAAGAATCAGGCCACGGCCATTATCCAACACCGCCTCTCGGCAGCTAACCCAGTGGTATTCTTAGTGTCTTCTGGGCCACATGGCAGTCAAGCCAAGGCTGCAGTGGCCAGCTCCCAGGCTGAACCTCTAGGCAGCCCCAAACCTGGGCAGTTGTCCTGCACAAAAGCTTTCACAATCTTAATTCTTTCTAACCCAAGGCCCAGTTATTTCTTAAGCTGTGTTCCAAAGAACAACTTGCAAGAGTGCCACCAGTGCCTGCAAAGTAATTTGGTTTTCTTTTTTTCTTTTTTGTTCTTTTATTGGGGGCGGAGGGTGGCATTAAAACCAGAACATTATTTCTTCCTTGCTCTGATCATGTTGATTGAATCAATTCACTCTGGTTTTATGATACTGTTTGACTATTTATTCTAACGATCCTTGGGAGGAATTTTCTTAGTCATTCTGTATTAATAGCTTAATCCTCGGTGTTTTATGCTCCTAAAAACACTGTATATTAGACTATTGTCACCTACCTTTCTCTCACAGTTGAAAAATCCAAAAGACATCTTGACATTTTCTCAATGACCTGTGACTGTGATAGAATCCAAACTTTTTTGGAAAAGGGAGAAGGAGGATGCTGTAGCAGAGCCCTAAAGACACTAAAACACTTTTTAAATGCTGTCACAACAGAAATTAGCTTTTTCCTTGGTTGTATCCTTCACTCCTTTCCTTCTTTTCAAGTCCTTCCTTAAAGGATCACTTTTTCTGGAAAATCTCACCTGAACCCGTCAAAGTTGCTAGAAATCAATTCCATCTGTCTGGTACAACAACTCAACATACATTTTCTTCATTTAGCCCTTACATAGCAACCACTAAGAACCAAGCGCTGTGCTGGGCATTCTGGACTAAAAAGTAGTCGTATCCCTACCCTTATGACACCTTCCAGGAAGAGTTGGTTATGGATTCAGATACTGTCAGGGGTCATATGGATTGGTTGTTACAGGTTAAATGTAGCTATAATAAATGGCTTATTGTCAGGTAGGCTCTGCAAAAAAGTACCTATTGATATGGACAGGGAGACCCTGGAGGCTACGGGGCCTGGACAAGAGGGAATATAGCCTCCAATCAAGTAAGTCTTGGGACACATTCTTTATCAATATATTAAAGTTCTTGTGTGTCTCCAAAGCCTTCATAGTTAGTTTTGCAGCCTTGTACCCTTCCCAAATGAATTATGCAATGATGTCACATGGGGCATAACACATCATGATCTGCCCTAGTGCAGGGCTGATTCCTGGGGATTCAGGGGTAGTCCTGCCTGAAAATGCACAATGAGCAGAGAGAGCTAAACAAAGCCGTGCTTGATTCTATCTGTTTCTCTTCTGGGCCATTTAACGACCCTGATCTTTGTCTTCTCTTCCCATAAAGTTTGTTGTTTTTCTAATTTAAAACTGTACACCCCGCCCCCAGGGTAACATTAACATTGTGCTGTGTATCCTCATGCAGATGTACATATACCGATAAGTATGTGCCCTTGATATATGTTCTATAAACATGGAATCATATTGTATACATTATTCAGCAACTTGCTTTGTTCATTACAAACTGTATTATAGACTTTTCAGATTGCTACCTGTAAATACAAGTTACTATTTTTAAAAGCTATTTAACGTCTCACTGTATGGATAAATCATACCTTTTAAAACCAGGACCCTACTGATGGACTTTCAAGTTGTTCCTAGTTTCCTCTCATTCTAAGCAATATTGCAATAAGTAAATGTTCTTCCACATACACTCTTTTGAACCAGAGCTTTTATTTCCACATGGTAGTTTTCCAAAAGTGGCATCATTTAGTATATATTGCCAGAGCCTTACTAAAATTTGATTTCTCAGACTGCAGCCTGAACCTTTGGCTACAACCTTCCTTCTCCTTACCTCTTGTAATGTCAAGTGCAACAACATCTACCATATTCAAAGCCCTGGATCAGGTGCTTGAGGGAGATCCATGAAATAAGAGATACAACCCTTGTTTTAAAGGTGTTTCCTGCACCAAGAGCTTTACAATGCATAAGAAAGGGTTCATGAGAGGTGCTGAGACATGGGATATTTCTCCCTGGAGGAAAACCAGATTTTGTTTCCAAGTGCTAGGCAACAAGGCATGAATTTAATGTTTCCGAGAGGTTCTGTGCTCTGAAAAACAATAAAGATAGAAATCCCATCACCTGGAAACCCACACCCTCCACTTCCCAGGAGACTCTTGTTTGGCTCCCTTTTAAAACAATATTTGCTGTATTCAGACTAGCACATGCATTGTCTCTTCACCCATGGAACCATTACCATCTAAAACCTCCCAGTTGAGTCTATCAGAGGATGCTTCAGAGGGTGAGAGAGCCAAGGGGGAAAGAGGTGAGAGGAAGGAGATGCTTGGCAGAGCCTGGAAGAAGGAGTAGGGGCTCTGTGGTCTACAGACCAGTCAGTTAACTGCTTCACTGCTTTAAGATGGCTTAATGGTTGTCCTCTCTCTTTGGCAGAGGGGCTGTGAGAATAAAATGAGCCAACGAAGTTGACACATCTAGCACAGTTTGGGGGAAATAGTGTTTTAATAAAAGTGAGTTCCTTCCCAACAGCTCTTTATAAAAGACCATCTCTTTCCACATAGCATGATGTGGAAAGGCAGCATCACTGCAGGGGTTGGTGGTCCTGTGCCCTAGACCCAGTTCTGTCATTAAACAGCAGGGTGGCCTTGAGAGTCACTTTACCTCTTTGGGCCCATTACCTCTTCTTTGAAAGATGGGGTTTGCATGAGACAAGCCCTACATGCCCTTCTGCTTTGTCACTTTACATGTGGTACGAATTATGACTCTAACCATATGCAAATCACAACAAAGGCTGCTCACATGCATCTCACTTGCACCAAAATTCAACACTGATGGTCAAAATGAAGGCTGAAGAGTACAACACCCTCTCCCTCCCACTTGTAAGAGTGATGGAATGGAAAGTAATAGGTCAGAGACTCACAAAGGATTCCTGTAGGTAACGTTGATTATAACATTCACTCCTTCGCTGGGCTATGGTTAAGGCTTTCCACAGATCAAAAGGAGTTCCTTTTCCTCTAAAGAGTCCTGTTTGACTCCAGCAGCCTCAGGGGCAATGACCAAGCAGTCATTGTAAATAGTCTTGCTTTGATTTGCCCATGGTTTGTCAGGGGTCAGAGCCCCAATGGGGGACCCAGTAAATTTCTGAATAACACAGACTACTGGGCCATAGTCAGCATAATCCCATCAGCTCTCAAGGATCCATGTCAATTCATGAATAATGCAGATCAGCAGATTATCCAAAAAGCACTTCTCTTTGACTCAATTTGTGGTACCTATAGCCTCCTAACATTTTTTTTCCCCCTCCCAAAGCTGTCAGGGCCCCTTCCTGACCAGTCTTTTCCCTGGGACAGCATACCCAGAAGCCCAGGCCATGCCTCCCTTGGCTCAGCTGGGTATATGCCTGATGTTCTGATGCATCTAGATCTGCCATTGCACTGCTTCCAATCAGAAGAAGTCAGAGGCATGATCACTGCAATCCACAGCATCAACTGGAGGAGCAAGATAATTTCCCCAGCCTCATCTCCTCTAAGCACTCATGCGTCAACTTGAGAACTAAGAAAGCAAACATTTAATGGGATGTTAGAGACCCCAGCCAGTTAGCCATAACTCTTTGGGCTCCAGAGACAAAAGCAAGGTTTTAGATGAGACTTGAGAGAGATCGCCAACATTCCACACCCATTCCACACTTTAATACAACAAACGCACAAGAGTAGCTCAACTATATGGGCAGTTGCTTCTGTCTAGCTAATTATCTTGGGGAGATGACTGATAAGTTCACTATTTTTCAACCAAGAGCAAACTAACTGAGACTGCCTTGCCCCACTCTTGACAGAAGTGGGTGCAGTTAGCAAAAATTATGTTCTTCACCCCCATTTTGCTTTTATATGACCTCTAACAATTTTATTAAAGTGAGTGGATGGTAAACTCTTGGAATTCAGTATGTCTAAAATGACTCTTTCATGTACACACTTGATTGACAGCGTTTTAACTGGGTTTATAATTCCATGTTCAACATCTTCCCTGGTCCCAGTTTTGTGAATACAGTTCCACTGCCTTTTTGTATCTAGTATTACCAATGAGAGATCTGTTGTCATTCTCATTATTCTTTTTTAGATCATCTTTTTCCTTTTTCCCTTTCCTCTAGAAGTTTTTTCCCCTTTTTTATTTTCTTTTTCTCTCTTGAGTGGCTCTCCTTTAATTTTATTATTGTGATGAGTCTGGTTGCAGATTTTTCCTCTTTCATCCCACTTGGTACTTGGTCATTTTATTTAATATTTGGATTTTGTCTTATGCTGTTTTTTGGTCTATCTTCTTGCAACTTTTCTTCTCTTTTTTTCTATTTTCTTCTCCCATCCCACCTATTCTATCTTTTTGAAACTTTTTGTAGAAAGATGCTGGAATGTCTAAATATGTTCTCTATATCTCTGCTTTTTCTTGCCTTATTTCTATCTCATGATCCTTTTGGACCACAGACTTAAGAGATTTCCTCAATTTCATCTTGCAGTTTACTAATTTACTCTTCAATTATGCTTACTCTGCTGGTGTAGAGCATTTGTTCATTTTAATATTTTGGGAAGGGGAGATTTTTTTTTTAACAAGTCCTATGTCTCTTCCAAAAGCTCCAGAAAAATCCTGCTCTGCTTACACTATTAAGATTTTCTTGGATATGAACTTTTGTTTACTGGAGTCAGTACCTCTTTTCACGGTATTGGTTTTCCACATATTTTTGGTGAATACTGGATATCTGTTCATTTTTGAACCATAAGGTCCATGTTAATCTTGTCAATAGAAGGAAATAGTCAAATGTACTATACTATGGGGCAGGTTTTACTTCCACCTTTCCAACATAAGTGAGGAAAGATGCCTGCTGTTGGTAGAGTGCTCCAGAAGGAAGGATAGACGTGGAAATCTTTCTCCTGGGTTATCTGGGCTACCTGGAGCAGTGCTCTGCCTCTCTGACCCAAGCACCCAAGCAGTCTTTAGTGCTGACTGCTGGCCCCGAAGGTGTCAAATGTAAAGATGTAAAGGGATTCACCTGTCTTCCTGGTGTTCTTGGTAACTCCAGACGCTTACCCTGTCATGTACTCCAGGCTTCCTTCTGCTCCATATTTGCCACTTCCAGGTCTGAAACTTTTTTTTAGCAATCCTTTATAGGAACATCTGGAGCTGTGGCTTTCTTCATTGATCAGATTTTGACTACTTTTCATCCTTCAGGGATTCTTCAGTTTCTGATATAGCAAGAACATCCATTTCCTGTTTGTTTGTTTGCTAGCACTGTTCATATTCTTAAATTATATATTCTGTCATTTCTGGAAATTTGGGATGGAATAGTGCAAATGCCAATTTTGCTTAATCCCTCAACTTGAAAAAGAGACATGATATACTCTTAATAAAGAGTTGTTGGGTGAGTGAATGAATGAATTCTAATGTTTCACTATGTTTTATTGAATAATTTTTACATTTGAAAAATAATTGTTGACTCATTGACATAGTGACTGATTTCAACATGCCCCTCCCCCAATTTTAAGTGAATGCAAAACTTGGGATCAGATGGTAAGATCTTTGGTCTCATTTGTATACCTTTTCTTGCCTTCTCCTATTTTCCAAGGATTGGTAAATTGAAAAAAAAGACTCTAATGTGTTTCATTAATAAAACAGATACTCCCATGGGCTAATACCCATTCTGATTTCAAGTGCAACTTTGTAACCTTTCTTAAGTATTAGGAAGATTTGGATTCCAGAGAAGGGGATGGTTCTTTGATAGCACAAGAAAGATATGAAACCAGTATGCTTCCTCCTCTGTCTTTGAAGTACACATTAAAGTTCAGTAATACTGTCTCATTTTATGCAATCTGAGTGGAAGCCAGAATACAAGTTTCTGTCCTGCAATTCATGCTCATAATCCGGGAAGCATACGAAGCCGGCAAATGCTTTATGGCATCCTGCAGAATGTGGCAGGTTGGCGGGGGTGTGTGTGTGTTGGGGGGCAATCCAAGGTCCTGTAGAGCAAATCCCTGCCTGGGCTTGCAGGGTGGATGATGGGACATCATATATAACCTCATGAAGAGTTACATAACTAGATTATGAAGACTCTGATTCCACTGGAGAGTTTTTCAATAATGTGGCCACATCCCAACTCACCAAGCCCCTGTTCTGTCCTCAAGGTCTTACTTTCATTTCCATGAAACCTTTCCTAGGGCCTCCAAGTGCATGGGGAATTTTTTTTTTAACTCTCACAGCATTATAGATGGTGTCACTCACTTTGCCACTGCAACATACAGAGTTTTGTCCTACTTTAGCCAAAAGTTACATCCAACAGCTGTGATTTTGCAGAATACAGCTTAAGGGAAGGAAGACACTCTGAGAAAAGGAGAATAGTTATCACTTATCCATGCAATACTTCGACCACCAAGCTAAAGGTCATTACGATTAAGTTGAATACAAAGTTAAGCTTCTTCATTGAAAATAGTTCTCCTGTTCCTCCAGTCTCCCTCCAATTTTTTATGGTTATAGCCAAATCGGGTACAGTGGCAGCAAGAACAGCTACAGCTTGACATGATGAGAAATGGTTTGGAAGAAAGAAGCACTAACAACTAGAAAACATTGGGGGATATTCAAGGAAAGATCAAGTTAGGACTAAATTATTCAAAAGACATGAAACTGTGTTCTGTGAATTCTGTTTTCTAAGGAAGAGGAGGATATCCTTTTAAAGATCTCCATCAAAAGTATTCACATAAAGTGTTTCATAACTTAAAGGCCATAAGAATATCTACTGCAACACCCATCTCCGCACCACAGGTGCCTTGGTCAGGTCTTAGGAGGCAGCCACTGTGTTCCTTGGCAGGTGATAATGTAGAGGAAGTCTCAGCTTTGGCCACAGCACCACGTTCAGATGCATCCCAGATCCAATCTCTGTGTGGAACTTATAAACATCTTTTATTAGTAGAAATAGTATTTTCTAAAAAGTGAACTCAGCATCTTAATTTAAACCAGCATTCGTGTGATGCTGATTCATCTGCTGTGGTTCATGAAGCTTGAGATCTAAGGAGTACAGGGTCTTTTGCAATGACAATATGACTAATAGTAAAGGAAGATCTGTTACTAATAAAACAAGTGGTGGTCCAAGTAGTGGAAGAGGTTTTGTAGACTGGACTTCAAGCTTAAATACAGTTCGATCTGATAAGTTTTTAAACTTATTGTTGAGTATGGTTCCAGTAATTTACCAGAAAAATCAGGAAGACAGGCACAAAAAAGCAAACGGCATTTGGTAAGATGGATTATCACCTGCAGCACAGACTTTTAGTACTAGATCTGAGCAACACATGGAGTATCACAGTTTCTCTGAACAGTCCTTCCATAGCAGTAATGGGCACGCACCCTCAGGCTGTAGCCAAAAGTATGATGACTCTGCCAACTACAGTTACTGTGATGGTGGAGAGACTTCAGAAACCCCTGCTATGTTACAAGCTGAGGATATAGCCAGTGATGGTGACGAAGACATCATTGTGGAAGTAAACCAAAAATTACTGGAGGAGTCCAGTGGTGTCATGGAGCTGCAAATACTTGTGCCATTTTTGCTACCTGGTTTTGGAACAGTTTCTGCTGGCATGGTTTTGGATATAGTCCAGCACTGGGAGGTGTTCAAAAAAGTAACAGAAGTTTTCATTTTAGTTCCTGCACTACTTGGTCTCAAAGGGAACTTGGAAATGACATTGGCCTCTAGATTATCCACTGCAGCAAATATTGAGAAGATGGACTCACCCATTGAAAAGTGGAATCTAATAATTGGCAGCTTGGCTTTGAAACAAGTTCAAGCAACAGTAGTTGGCTTCCTAGCGGCTGTGGCAGCAATTGTATTGAGCTGGATTCCAGGGGGAAAAGACTACCTTGATCATCCCATACTTCTCTGCTCCAGCAGTGTGGCAACTGCCTTCATTGCATCTCTTCTGCAGAGAATAATAATGGTTGGGGTTATCATTGGTTCAAAGAAGACTGGTCAGGCAGATATTTCTTTCTCTATATTACAACAAAAGAAACAAACTCATAGAAGTTACACAGCTGCAAGGTAACTGAATTGTGGCTAAAGAGCAGGTCTCTGATCTCCTAAGCCAACCTCTTTCTATGTACCAGGAGTACCTAAGTGACTGAGGGGAGAGCAACTGGAGAAACAGGATTATCTAAAGTAGAATAGAGTACTGCTTCTTCTTACAGATTTCAGACAGGGAAAACTCCACTTAATATATCTTGATGGTAAATATAGCCAACCGTGAATTATTCATGTTCATAAGACTTAGGAAAACACAGATAAATGAAAGTGTTAGAATGAAGAACAATGCCTTATTTCCTAGAATATTTCATTGCCACCATGCTTCCCAGGTCTACCCATTTTCCATAGATGCTGATAAATAACTAGGATGACTGATTTGAGTTCTGTCTCCTTTCCATTTTGCTACCCAGTCTTGGTTACTGCAACAAAATGTCTAAAATGCATGTAATAGGAAAAAAAATGGAAAAGTCAGTCATCGATTAACTGAATTAATTTATAAAAGGGATATAGATTCCTCTAAAAAATGTTTAGCGGGGGATTTTTTTGAAAAATTTTATATAAATGTACAACTGATAGATAACTTCTTTTGTTTACCCACAAAAACCATTTATTATCAGTCTTAAGTAATGTAAATTCACAGCATTTATTTTTATACAATATAAAAACTGCTTTCCAAACTTCTTCCCTTCACTAACCTACCAGGCACTTTACACACAGATAACTTTTCAAAAACATTTTTCATTCTTGGTCATCAACCATTTTTTTCTTTAAAAAATAAAGTTTCTTAGATCATGACAAAATGGGAACTTAGAGCGATGTATTTTCTGAAAGACATCAAAAATTCCACATCGTAGACTATCAGTGATGTAGCCAAATGAAGTATTCTTAAAAGTCAGGATTGGTGTTTCCTTGCTGTATACTATATCTACAGTGTAGTCTACACATTCATAACGGGCATCTTCCATCCTTAAATTGTTGTAAACTCAAATGAGAATAAAACTGAAGAAATATTAAAAAAAAAAAAAAAAAAAAGAATACCTGCTCAGGAAAATTTAGGTACATGGAGCACCCCATGTCCAAATGAAAGTGAATTAAAAAAATCTCAGGCCACTGGGGTGGTCTGTGGGCTTCACTTTAAAACTGGTTTCTCTTTTCTATCCTAATGGCTTGGACAGAAAGGGCTCGCAGGTCTGAGAGGAGGGAAACCTAAAATATTCCCTTCAGCCCAAACTAAGTATAGTGGGCAAAAGGGCTTCTGATAGATGTGACGTGCCTGGCACACCTTCCTCCAAAGAAGCCCTTTTTTTCCCTAATGTGGGACATTGAAAAATTAATACCTGCCTTTTGTCAGCTAGTGGTTATGGATTGAATGATGCCTTTTAACCCTGTTGCCAAATTTATTGCCCCCAGAATACAACAAGGATGCCAGCCTGTTAAACCAAGCAAGCTATTGTCCGGGACAGCCAACTCACCTGGAGTCTGCAAGATCCTTCTCCATGTGGGAAGGCCACCCTCTCCTCCACACCCACTCTTATTAGGGATTTCTGGACCCAAGGGTAGGTAGGACGACGACCATGTTCAGCTTGAAGCAGCTAGAGGAGCATGAGAACTTCGCCCATTGTCCTTTATAATATTATAAAGGGTCTCAAGTCTGGGGGGGGTTGTTGTTTTTTATTGTAATAAAAAAATCAGTTAATTAATTAATTTTAAAAAAGAATAATATAGGAAAGGGTGAAGCCAGAGAACTTGTATGCACAACTCATGGACATAAACTAAGGGGGGTGGGATTGCTGGGGGGAGAAGGATACTGGGCAGAGGGGAGCAAAGGGGAAAAAATCGGTACTATTCTAACAATATAATCAATAAATTATACTTTAAAATAATCTCAAGCCACCTCCCCCTTCTGTGCTCACAGGTGCTTAGCTATACCTTGGTCATGCATCTCAATATCAAGTCTAAGCTCTGGGAGATCGGGGTCCTACCCTCTATTTTCTTTTGCTCTCAGTGCTTAGCCAGTGCTGAGCACATACAAGTTAAATGAATGAATGAATGAATGAATGAACAAACACCTCTTACTTCTGATGCCTTTCTCTAACTTCTGTTTATAGGCTCACTGCCTTTCATCGTTCTGGAGAAAGATTAGTAAGCAGGGTTTTTTGTTTGTTTGTTTTTTGTTTGCTTGTTTTTCTAGCAAGGAGCCCCTGTAAATACGCTGTGCAGCCCCACAGTCCTCGTTCACACCCATTCTTTAGCCTCCTCATTACTTTCAGCTCTACCATAAGGAAAACTCGTTCTCACCTACAGACAATCACACTCCAGGTTAACCCTACAAATATAAATTCCTAGAAAAAAATACGGAATGCCGATTCTCTTAAAAGTGCTTCCCGGAGGAGCGGCGGGGGCGGGGCCGCTCGCAGGGTGTCCCCACCCCCGCCCCCTCCGGCGTTCCACAGTCGCCGTGACAACCGGAGCAACTGCGGCGGGCAAGCGGGTCCCATGCCGCCTCCCGGCCGCAGCGCCAGGCAGGCAGCCGCCGCCGGGCCTTGCAGCTTTCCCCGCCTCCCGGCCTCGCGGGGAGGGACCGACCCGCCCTCCGCCGAGAGTGAGCGGCGCCCGGGCAGCCACCGGACCGCGCAGCCAGCGGGTGCGACTATGCCAAGATGGTCCTGCAGGCGCAGAACAAGCACCGCGACGCGGCCCCCAAGCCGCCCCAACCGCCCCGCGCGTCGCCGTCGCCGCTGAGGGGGGTGCCGGGCGCCGGGGATCCCGGGCCCGAGCGCGCGCCCCTGTCCCCCGGGCGCAAGGGCGCCGCGGGCAAGAAGGGCCCCGCGCAGAGTCCGCCGCGCCGCCCCCCGGGGGCGGCCTCGGGGGCGCCTGGCAGCCGGGCTGCGCGGGGCGCGGCCGGACGTGGACCAGGCTCCTGCTAGCTGCCTTCGCTGCAGTATTACACTGGAGCCACAGAACGCACCTCTGAAAACGACCGTCATTTTTCTCACCTGTCAACAACGTTGGAGAGGGAGATGGCCTTTAGCACTGAAATGGGATTATATTATTCCTACTTTAAGACTATTGTGGAGGCACCCTCATTTTTGAACGGAGTGTGGATGATTATGAACGATAAGCTGACTGAATACCCCCTTGTCATTAACACATTAAAAGGGTTCAATCTTTACCCTGAGGTCATCTTAGCCAGCTGGTATCGAATTTATACCAGAATAATGGACTTGATTGGCATTCAAACGAAGATCTGTTGGACGGTTACCAGAGGAGAGGGGCTCAGTCCAATCGAAAGCTGCGAAGGATTGGGAGATCCTGCTTGCTTTTATGTTGCTGTAATTTTTATTTTAAACGGACTGATTATGGCATTGTTCTTCATTTATGGCACATAGTTAAGCGGCAGCCGACTGGGAGGCCTGGTCACTGTGCTGTGCTTCTTCTTCAACCACGGGGAGTGCACCCGCGTGATGTGGACCCCGCCTCTCCGCGAGAGCTTCTCATACCCCTTCCTCGTGCTGCAGATGCTGCTGGTGACGCACATTCTCAGGGCCACAAAGCTGTACAGAGGCAGCCTGGTCGTGCTGTGCATCTCCAACGTGTTTTTCATGCTCCCGTGGCAGTTTGCTCAGTTTGTGCTTCTCACTCAGATTGCATCATTATTCACAGTGTATGTCGTGGGATACATTGATATATGCAAATTACGGAAGATCATTTATATCCACATGATTTCTCTTGCACTTTGTTTTGTTTTGATGTTTGGAAACTCAATGTTATTAACTTCTTATTATGCTTCCTCTTTGGTGATTATTTGGGGTGTACTGGCAATAAAACCACATTTCCTGAAAATAAATGTATCTGAGCTTAGTTTATGGATTATCCAAGGATGCTTTTGGTTATTTGGAACTGTCCTACTCAAGTATTTGACATCTAAAATCTTTGGCATTGCAGATGATGCTCATATTGGCAACTTATTAACATCAAAATTCTTCAGTTACAAGGACTTTGATACTTTATTGTACACGTGCGCAGCAGAGTTTGACTTCATGGAAAAGGAGACCCCGCTGAGGTACACGAAGGCATTGTTGCTTCCAGTCGTCCTTGTTGTGTTTATTGCAATTGTCCGAAAGATTATTAGTGACATGTGGGGTGTCTTAACGAAACAACAGACACATGTCAGAAAACACCAGTTTGAACAAGGAGAGCTGGTCTACCACGCCCTGCAGTTGGTGGCGTACACGGCGCTGGGCTTCTGATCATGAGGCCGAAGCTCTTTCTGACCCCGCACATGTGTGTCATGGCTGCTCTGATCTGCTCATGGCAGCTGTTCGGATGGCTCTTCTGCAAAGTACATCCCGGAGCTCTCGTTTTTGCTCTGTTAGCAGCAATGTCGATACAAGGGTCAGCCAACCTTCAAACCCAGTGGAATATTGTAAGGGAATTCAGCAATTTGCCACAAGAAGAGCTTATAGAGTGGATCAAATAGTACTAAACCAGACGTGGTGTTTGCGGGCGCCATGCCCACGATGGCAAGCGTGGAACTCTCCACGCTTCGGCCCGTGGTGAATCATCCGCACTATGAAGACGCAGGTCTGAGAGCCAGAACGAAAATCGTGTACTCCATGTACAGCTGGAAGGCCGCTGCGGAGGTGAAGCGGGAGCTGGTGAAGCTGCAGGTGAACTACTACATCCTGGAAGAGTCCTGGTGTGTGCGAAGTTGCAGGCCGGGCTGCAGCATGCCTGAAATCTGGGATGTGGAAGATCCCGCGAATGCCGGGAAGCCTCCCCTGTGCAACCTCTTGGTGAAGGAGTTCGAGCCGCACTTCACCACCGTGTTCCAGAACAGTGTTTACAAAGTCTTGGAAGTTATAGAGGAGTGACCCTGCCCACAGAGGAGAGGTCAGGAAGGGTTTTAATGTTTTGCAGATAACTCATGCCTTGTTTTTAATTCAAATCCCAAAAACTTTTATACGTAACTGTTTTCAAATAGAAAATGTTTTACTTAGTCAAGTTGAATGTCATCCTGATTGTAAAAATACATATACTATTATCAGTTGGGTACTACTTCAATGCACCCCTTAAAATTTTCTATGCAAATGAGTATACGCTTGTATTTTTGCTAAAATGAGCAAAGCTAGCTGCATACAACATATGGCGGGTCATGAAGGGATGATACGAAAATATAGTCAATTCTGTACTGTGGAGGGGCTGATTTTACAGTTTATGGACTATGAATGCCTCTTGCTTTTGTCCCTGTCTCTTGCTCTTGTCTTTGGGACATTCCACTGATTGTTGTGAGCTCCTCAGCCATACTGGTCCCATATCGTCAGGAGTAGATGGGGCTGCCGTGAGTATTTGCTATGTGGAATTACCTGTTTATTTCCCTTTGTGTTCTTTGGTTCTCTGTTGTTCTCGGATCTAATGGTCAGAACCATATTCCTGTACCAGCCAACAGTGTGGTATGAGCGTGTCTTCTCTCCCTCTCTCTCCCTCTCTTTCTCTCTCCCTACCCCCCCTTCCTTCCTCCCTGCCTCCTCCCCACATTCTTTGTCAAATAACTGATATTTACTCATTTAGTTCTTTATACTAAGTACTTACTCTTGGTTTAAAAAAAATTAATGGCAATTGGTGTATTTTCTCATTTTTAGTATTATTCAAATGTGTATATTTTAATACCTTTAAACCACTTTTAAAACTTTTCATGTTTAATTATAGTTTTAAGAAAAACTATTTTGAGCAACCTCAAATGCAATGCATCCAGAAACTAACGTATATTTCTGTAGACATAATTTACTGTGGAATAGTAGACTGTAGTGTGTGGTAATTTTTCTTTTACTATTAAGATACAATAAAACGTAACTTTTCTGTCAAAAAGTAAATGAATAATGATAAGTGAATGGAATTTTTATATTTTGATTTTTAAATTGTCTGCCTTTAATAAGACAACGCCTTAAGCCTTATAATTTTGGTTCTGAAAACCATTGCAATATGAGGAATGCACATATTCAGCCTTCCTCTTTATTCCTTTTTCGTATTTATTTTTATGTTGAAAACTTTCCTAACCGGCTTTGAATTCCTAGCATGAATTTTTGTTTTTTAGAAGTTAATTTGTGTGAAATGAGATTTTTTCAAAACAGTGAATCCCTAATATCTCTGAGAAATGGTTTTGGGATTTTAAATTCCAAGCAAACCCTGCCTCTGGTGGACCCCCACTTAATTGCACAGTGTTCTCTTGATTAACCACGGGCAGATTAACCACACGCAGCGTGTCCTTGAGACCCTGGTCCTCAGGGATAGTTTCTGGGGCCCACGCCGGGAGCCGCTGAGTCTCTCGTCTTTCTGCCTCCTCGCCAGAGCCCAAGTACAGGCCTACTCTGGGGGGGCTCTAGCTCAGGCAGGCAGCCGAAGTGGCAGGCCCCCCGCCCGCCTTTCCTGGGGGACCTCCCGCCGGCCCCCAATTCTCTCAGTGTCTTTAGGTGCCTGCCCCCTCTTTCTTGCTTGCTGGGTGACTTTTAATTTGGGGGTTTTTGCCACTTTCAGAAAACGGAAGTAGCCGGGGAGTCGGTGGTTAGGAGTGGAATCCGAGCAATGATGCAACATCCAGAAAAACGGGAAGAGGGCCCCCGAGCCTGGGAGGGGGAAGCGCCTGGCTGTCCGCAGCCATTTCTCACCCAGACGTGGCTGTGATGTCGATTCAGCAGTTATCTTTTTTTTTTTTTAATGGTACTTTTAAAGTTATTTTCTGTTCTTCCCGCCCCCCAATAATTTTCTTCCTAATAAGTTCCCATGTCATGGTTGGAATTCAGTACAGGAGGAGCATTAAAATACTATTATGCCTGTTTCCTACGCTGGGACAGGGTACAAGCTGTCAAACCGGTTTTGTTTCTGAAGGTCCCCCGTGACAGTATTTGTTAACGTGGCCGCTCCGGTTCCATGAGCGGGCAGACGGGACAGGGCAGGGGCCGTGGCGCTGCCGCGCTGTCCCGGTCCCGCTTGGCGCCGCCGTTGCTCTGGCTCCTGAATCTCATTCACGGCCGCGTCGGTAGAACTAGGTCTGACACACACGACCAAACAGTCTTACGGCACAGTATTTTCCGCGTTTTTAGCACTGAAAACTATTTTTGCTTCCGTGTGAGGAAGGTTAGGATGGGCGAGGAGGTGATAGGAACGGTTGTTGCTATGACGTGAGGAAACAGAGTTGGGGCAGTGTTTCTATAAAAAGAGGAGCCTCTAAAAACGCTGAGCAGAAACAGTGTAGTGTTAGCATAAGGCCACGATATTGACGAGAAAATGAGAGGGCGTATCAGGAATAATAAAGTGATATTACACAGGAGTATTGTATTTTTATGAATTTTATGCCAGTTGTTTATATGTACTATGTATGTTAAATAAAAAAGATCATGAAAAAAAAAATGTGCGTCCCGATTCCTCTGAGACTGGGGCCTTGTGGGCCCAGCTCCTAAGGGGCAACTCCTCCCTCCACCACTCACCAAATGGATGGATGCAAAGCCCAGTCCCTGATCAGCTCACAGTCCTGGCTGCATGCTTAGATGCTTGTGTCCAGAACAGGCAAACAGCTGCAGCCCCCTGGGCAGGCAGGAAGGAGAGAGCTCCAGGGGAAGGCACCCTGCACTGACTGTTCTGATCAGCTCAGCTGGGAGGGCTCTCCTGAGAAGGCTTTCATGCTGGGACTCATCCAATCTGCCCCATCTCATGGCTTCCTTGCATAGCATTGACTCTTGCCCCAAGAGAGATGGGAGAGGGAGAGAGAGGACACGTGTACTATGAGGGCAGGGATGAGGGTCTTGTTTAAATTCCTCAAGCGCCTGTGGACTGTCCATATACAGGCAGATCAACTCTCAGGCACTTCCCTGGTTCACTGTTCATATCCCTGCCTATAGCACAACCTAATTCAAGCAGAGAATCAGCCTTGTAAGAAATGGTCTACCTGAGACCAGCCAGCTTAGTCCCCCATCGTCCAGCAGGCCCACTTTGCTGTCACGCCACATGGACAAGAGCTCACCTTTTTTTTGAAGACCTGTGGAGGAACAGCTTCAACCTCCCTCATTGCCAAACACCCTGACTCAAAACAAGAAGTGCTGCTGTGTGTCTAACCTAAAACACCCCCACTTCCAGCTGAAACCCTCTTCAAATTCCTCAGCTCACAGTAAGGCCAGAAACTATTGGGGCCTCCGCACTGGGAACTCACGGTGTTGGGAAGGAGGGTAAAGGGATTTTTATTAAAGTTGGTCTCAGGTCGGTTACCCAAATGAGGCCTTCCCTCTGTAAAGATGCCTTCCCATAGTAGACAAATTACTTGACTTCTAAAGCTCTGCTGAGCATCCAGCCCAACACCGTTTTAGCAAATTATCAGAAATCCAACTTTAAAAGCTCTGACATGGAAAAAAAGTGTCTAAAAAGAGAACTTGAGGCACAAAATTCATCACCCTTTAGCCCCTTGTATCTTCTAAACATTGCTGTGTTCCCATAAGACGTGGAAGAGAGTGAGCATAACCAACGAGAGCGGTCTGAGGTGCCAGGCCCCCGGGACGAGGGCACAGCGGCGGCCAGTGCCTTCCCCGCCCCAGACCCCAGACGCTGGTCTGGCCAGTGTGGCCAGAGGAAAGAGTCACTGCTTAGGCTCTTGCAGGATAACAAGTGGGAGTGGGGTCTGCAGATTGCTTGCAATTTATCTCCCCTTCTGTTAGAGATCAAGAGCAATAAACACCCCTGCAATGTCTGACAACTCAGAAGACGGCAGAAATTGTGCAGACATAAGGGCTCTGCAGGGCAGAGGGCTGGTGGCTGTCAAGCCCAGGTGTCAGCAGAAGAAACCCCCAGTGATCCCTTTAAAAAACTAAAAACAGGAAGGTTCACTTGTGAAGTCCTGGGATAGGCAGAGGTGCTCTAACCTGCTTCAAAACTGATTTTAAAACGAAAGCTAAAACCAGTTGGTGGTAAAGTCAGCCCTTGTCTGACAGTCCCCTGGGGCAAATATCCACAATTATCCTGGACAACCAGAATAAAAACCATGCATTTCCTCCAGGACTTTGCTCTCTACCTCCCCTTGCAAATGTCCTCTACCCCTTGCCCCCAATGCCACCTCTCACGATCACCACTATTGCAGTACCTTAGAAACCGCCGAGGACCCTCCAGGGCCACTAGGATTGATTTACACAAAGTAAGATGAGGACCCAGACTTCTTACATTGGCTTTCCCTCCCGTCAGAAGCCAGGCAATCATGCACGTGTGCTGAGAGTTCCCTGCACCTAATTCTGCAGGGCACCACTCCGCCAGGGACCCTGCCCTCAGGAAGCTTGCAGTCAGAGAGTCTGACGGCCCTCCTTCCCAGAGAAACACAAAAATAAACAAGAATATTGTAAACAAATAGAGAAAAAAATTGAATACCACCTGGATATAATTTCATTTTAATTTGTTTATTCAGAAAATGTTTATGGACATCCTGGCATGCCTGAGGCACTGTGCTAGGACCCGAGATATGAAGATAAGTAAGGCCAGATCCGTACCCTTGAGCAGATGCATTGAATGGGGAAGAGCACTTGAGAGGGTCATTGCAAGGCGGCAAGACAAAGTGAAGGCCTTGATGGGAGCATGAAAAGACGGCTCTGGAAACATTTGGGAGCAGCAACTCATCTTGAGTGCTCAGGAAAAACTTCCAACAGACAATTCCTAAGACCCACAACAGTTATGAGGAGTTAATCTGACAAAGAGATGGAAGGTGTGGGGGTGGGCGCAGGGCCGAGCCTGAGGGCTGCAGGCAGAGTAAACGGGGTGGGAATGAGGAAGTGTGGCATCTTCTGGGGGGACAGCAGCTCAGGTGTGCTGGAGCGAGGGCGTGCATCAGGTGAGAGCTGGCAGGCAAGAGACAGTGGAGAAGGGGGTCTGGGAGAGGAGACAGTGGGTGCCCTTTGCTGTGTGCCAGTAATGAGTAAGGCACTTGGCAGCGGATAAAAAGAAAAAACAAAGACATGTATACATTACTTCATTTTATCTTCACATCGCTCTGTGAAGTAGGCCTATTTCACTCATTCCATGCCTAAGAGCACAAAGGCTCATAGAAGTCAAGCAACTTACTCAAAGCCGCACAGCAGAAGTGCTGCCAGGATAGAAGCACAAGTCTATCCGAGTCCAACTCATCGTGCTCATAATTACCGTGGGACGTGAAAAGCCTTGGACAGCCTGCTAAGGAGTTAGGGCCTTATCCTGGAGGCATCAGGGGAGTCCTGAGGAATTTGAGGCAGGAGGATGGCATGAGCAGGTTTGCATTTTGGGAGGTTCATTCCGGCAGCTGTGTGGAGAGTGGGCAGGAGGAGTTCACAGACAAGGCCGTGAGAGCAAGCAGGAGGCCGCTGCGTGAGTCCCAGCATGAGAGGACGGCCCCTGGGGTCAGCCGTGGCGGTGGAGAAGAAGAGGAGGATGGGCTCCACAGACAGAAGAAGGTAGAATCAGCGGAACTCAGCGACAGAAAGGGTTTCAATACAAAGGCGACTGAACCTCCAAAGTTAAGGAGGAGAAGCAGGCAAAGCACCCGTTTGGGTTGAGTCAGAGTTGGGTCACATGTAAGGGTTCTACTAGCCAGGTGGGTGGTTGGAGACAGTATTTACCAATAAAGAGAATGAAGAAGAAGGAGCAGATTGGGAGGTGAGAGAAAGAATTCAGTTTGGGGGGTAGCCAAGAGGAGATGCCTAGTTGAGAGGTGGCTATAGAGGTCTGGTCCTCAGAGAAGACCCTGGCTGGTCTTCCATTCCAGGGGCAGCCACCAATACCACAGATAGCCTTTGAACCCTTGGAGAGAATCAGCTCCCCCAGGAAGAACGTGATGATTGGGAATTGCAGAAGGTAGGCATGGAACTTTGGAAAACCCCAATCTTTAAGTGGGGTGAACAGAGAACAAGGATCTCAGGAAGGAGCCTGAAAAAGGCCAGTGAGACAGACAGAGGGAAAACCAGGAGACAGCATTGTGAGGGAAGCTGAGGCACAAGAGAACATCTCAGGAGAGGAGCAGTCAACAGCATCCCACTGAGGAGCCTTCAAGGTATGGGAGGCCTGAGAACTAGTGTCCATGGGGCTATGATCCTAGGTCAGGAGTGATTTTGGCCAAAGAGGCGGCATAGGATTTCCATGGAAGAGGAGTCTGTGAAAGCTAGATTGTGGGGATTGAGACATGAATGGGAGGGGATGCCACAGACACAATTAATGAAGACACTACTTTCAAGAACATTGACTGTAAAGAGAGGCAGTGCCAAGGCCATCATTTCAAGGGGACCCAGGTTTGCTGCAACCTGTATTGAAAGAGCCAGGAGCATGTCTCAATGCTCATGGGAAATTGCTGGTGACGAGGCAAAGACTTAGGCTACAAGAAAAGGACCATACACGGAATAGACTCCCTCAGGAATGGGGAGGGGGTGAGACTCAGAGCTGTGGGGAAATATTAGCTTGCCTCAAAACAAAGAGCCCTTACGACTGCCATGGGAGGGGGGCTGCCAGGAAGAGTAGGCAGAAGGGGCCAGAGCATGAAAAAGATTCCTTTCATGTCCTGAACCTTACTCTCACCGGGAAGCAGAAGGTGAGGCTGGGAGTTAGGGTTGGAGACAGTCAAGTTAGTAGAAAAGAAAGCTTAAGGAGGCAGGTGAGGGTTTGCCGTAGATGCTGAGGGGATGGGACATAAGGCCGGCGAGGGACCAGAGGTGGGCTGTGGGGCAGCACCAAGGACAAAGAGCAGGCCGGGAATCCTGTGCCGGCCTCCATCCATGAGGCTGTGTGAACTTCAGCAGCTCTCAGACACCCCAAACAGAAGAGAAAGTGTTCAACTAGACTGGGTCAAGGTTGACTCCTCTGATGGCTGAAATGGGCAGACGACGGGACAAAGGAGTTGAGGTACTGCGGAAGCAGTTGACAGGATGGGTCATAGGGAAGCGAGTGATGATGACAAGAGGGCACTCACTGGGAGCCTCGGGAGGAAATGGAAAGGCTAAATCCTTGATATTAGATACGGTCTCGAGGTCACAAGGCAGAGAACTGCAAGGACAAGATGTTGGGATGGAAGAGACAAGAGCATGTCAGCTTTAAGGGGAGTGGTGCTTGGTAGTGAGGAGGAAACAGGTGATTTTGACCAGAGAACAGAGATTCTTAATTGTGGCAGCTTTGTCCCCTCCAGAGCATAGGCACACACGCTACAGTCACACTCAGCAAGGGGTCTCCAGCGGGGCCTCTCTGGGAAGCCAGTGCCTTCCCCGCCCAGAGCCTCCCTTTCACACCGCACCGCGCATCTGCACCGCACCACAGACTCAGACCGGAAACGCCTGCCTGCAACGGCGGGCACACCTTTGACTCCAGAGCTGCATCTTTAAGATGGGGGAGGGGTAGACATGAGAGAGATGCTCCTGGCCTCCAGTCAGTCAGAAGGCACCCTCCAGCAGCTCGGTGTCCTCTCTGTCCCATCTGGGGCTTTCGGTTCTCAGATCTGACTGGCTTTTGGCATTTGGCCCGTCTCCTAACTGACCCACACACTTGGTCTCTGGCTCTAAGCCCTCATTTACCCTGTGTAGGTTACGGCCCTGCTGGTGGTATGACCCTCGTATTGGATCCTGGTCTTCCCCAGCCCTTTCCCAAGGTGGGACTTCTGGGACACAGCCTCTGCCTGCCAGACTTGTAACTGAGCCCTGGTTAGAACTGGTACTTTCGTCCTGGCATGGCGGCCCCACTAACTGATGAAGGTCAAGGTGAGACCGGGTATGGACCTTGCCTTCATGTCTCCTCTTTATAATCACAGTCAAACAGGTATTTCCCAAAGCGCCTATGCACACACGTCCCCTTATGGTGACTGAGCTGCTCCTATTCTGCAGTCTCCTGGAGCTAATCTACTAACTACAGCTCTCAAAACTCGAGCACTCGGGGTCAAACCCTGTGTTAAGAAATAGATATAGATGGTCCCATCTTTGGGCGCGAAACCAACGCCTGGCTCGGAGCAGCAGCAGCGTCACGGACCCCAAGGGTTTCCCTGGCCAGTGTTTCTCCCTCCAGCCTACAGCATGGGGAGTATCTTTGCGAACATCTTTAGGGGTCTTTTTGGCAAAAAAGAAACGCACGTTCTCATGGTGGGCCTGGACGCTGCAGGGAAGACCACCATCCTGTACAAACTGAAGTTGGGTGAGATCGTGACCACCATCCCCACGATACGTTTCAACGTGGAAACTGTGGAGTACAAGAACATAAGCTTCACCGAGCGGGACGTGGGCGGTCAGGACAAGATCCAGCCTCTGTGGCGCCACTACTTCCAGAACACACAAGGTCTCATCTTTGTGGTTCACAGCAAGGACCGAGAGCGCGTGAATGGGGCCCGAGAGGAGCTCATGCGGAGGCTGGCGGAGGAAGAGCTCGGGCATGCTGTCCTGCTCGTGTTCGCAAACAAGCAGGACCTCCCCAACGCCACGGACGCAGCCGAGATCATGGGCAGCCTGGGCCTACACCCTCTGCGCCATAGGAACTGGCACATTCGGGCCCCTGTGCCGCCAGTGGGCACGGGCTCTGTGTGGGACTGGACTGGCTGTGCAATCAGCTCCAGAACCAGAAGTGAGCCGCGCTCCTCTCTCCCCTCTCACGCCCTCCCTCACCCGTGCTTTCCTCTCCCGTGGCGGCCGTGCCCCTGTGGTGTGAGTGCCAGAAGCGTCTCCATGGTCGGTGCCGGTGTGCCTCGCCCTGCTGTACATGTGCAGACGCAGCCTGCAACCGGGTTTTTATTTCATGTCAGCAGTTCTCGTTTCCAGTGAGGCACTTTCTGGTACTTTCATACAATATTACTCAGCTTTTATAATTGTAAAATGAGAATCAACCCACTGTTTAGTCCCGAGAAGGGATTGTTAGGCACTCGGGGTCTATAGGAGTCGCTGTCAGATCAGCCCAACACTCCTCCTCTGGGCTTTAGATCTGTGTTGAGGTCCATTTTGACGGTTGGTTTTAAGCCAAACTTAGTGCATTTTGAAAACCCATTACAAATACAATATAAGGAAACACTTGAACACAGAAGGGAGAAATGTGCCTAGTGATAGATTCTGCAGTAACGGCTTGAGTCCAGTCTGCCTGTGGTCTCTCCCGTCTGGAGCGTGTGGTCGGCAGAACCAGCCACAAAACATTCTGCATGGTCACTTACGGTTCCCGAATGGCTGTCTTGCTGGGTCTTCCGCATCCCATAGCATTTGCTTGTACCTGTGCTTACACCACTGCCCTGGGGATGGGCTGGGGGCTGTAGCCACTGCTCACAGACCCCTTGGATGAACCCCACCCTTCCCTTGGGTTGGTGTAGGTGCTTTGGTGGGACCACTCTGGCCAGAGCAGGAGCCCCCGCCCCCACCCCCCATGGTCCCCTGCACGCCCACTCGCACTCGCTCCAGGCTGTCTGGGTCTCACCAGTAGGCGCGCAGACAGGTGACCGACCACCTTAGAGCCTAGCTGCTCAGAGCCCCCGTCCACATGTGCCTGCAAGGGTCAGATCTGACATCATCATCTACAACCTCTCCTTTTTCTTTTGTATTTTGATAAACGCTGAAGAAGCTGGAGCTGTTAAACTTTATCTTGAGGGAAACCCTCAGAACTGGTTTATCTGGTGTCGTGGAACCTCTTACTGCTTTCAGGACTCAATTAGTAATCAACTGTTTTTGTATACTTGTTTTCAGTTTTCATGTCGACAAACAAGCACTCTAATTATAGTTATTAGAATAAAATCTCTTAAAAAAAAATAGATGGTCACTTGGACTTCCCAGAGAACTTTGAAGTGGACATCATCCTAACCTTCCAGTTGAAGAAAGGGAGGTTCAGAGAAGTTAAGTAACGTCCCCATGTCACACAGTTTACAAGTGGCAGAATCTGGATTCAGAGTCACGCCTTTCTGCTACCAAAGCACCTCGACCTTCTGTGAGCTTTCCATGATGGGCTAAGGGCAAATTCATTCATATACTGAATGACTTATCAAACATTTCAGCACTTATAAGTCTTTAAATACTATTTCAAAATTTAATAATATCAAGTTTCGCATAAAAAGAAAAAGGGTCAGATGAGCTGAGTGTCAGGTAAACAGGGTATAGTGAGACCCGTCTCTTGTGGCAATCTGTAGGTCATCTCAAATAGCCAGAAAAAGCTCTGCAGACCTTTCCAGTCACCTTTTCTTGTTCTCACTGACAGAACTGAAAGAAAGGAAGAGAGAGAGAGAGAGAGGAGGAAGAATGAGGCAGTACCTGCCAGGCCTACCACTCTCTGCAACCTGAGGGGGAGAACTGACACACAAAACAGTGCTATGGGCATGAGACTCTCCCATGCACACTGCGGAGGCCTTTGGAATGTTTTCAAAAGACCCACCACCCCACCTCCCCGCCCCTCCCACGTGTGTTTCTAGCTTTCATTGCTAGGTTAGAAGTTCCAACAGACCAAGTCTCAGGAAGTATGCTGTTCCCTCATTCATCACCCCCCACCCCCCACACACCCTGCCACCAACACAATCAGCCCCCTAACACATAGGAAAGGGTGGTGGGGTGGTGTCATTTTTAATCCTGTTATCCCAGTTACGGCCGATGGGGCCAGGGATGGGCTTGGGAATTAAGTACAGCCTGTTGATTGACCAGCCAGTGGCCCAAGACGTGGCCTGGCATGAAAGTTATTAACATGGGCCATAGTGACAATGCTCTAATCAAATTCTCTCGAGAAGTTTGACTGAGATAAAAGGCAGCTGGTAGTATGACTAGAAGCTCAAAGACACAAAGACAGAAGCCACAAGTAAGCAGAAGCCATGAATAAGCAGAAACCACATGTTGGCAAACAAAGGAGTAGAGAGCCAAGCAGTAAACTGAGGAATCTCCTCTTGCTGTGGAGCAGAGGAGGTGACCAGCCCCTGGAGCTGCTGCCGATCCAGAATCCTGTTCCAAGCTTTGAGAAACCAGGCTGCACTCAGTTGTATGATACCCTCAGGCTTAGTGGCTTCCCCATTTGCAGAAAAGTCCTGCAACAAATCCTATTACTGAAAATAATGTGAGACAATCTTTGGGCTCTTTAAACCTACCGGGGCCCACAGGCAGAGAGAGGATGGAGGAAGGCTGGGGGCATGGGGCAGTCACTCCATTTCTGCCTTTCGCATTCCTTCCAAAAGCGCAGCAGACTGCATGAGTCCAGGTGGGGGCCCTGGTGAGGGTCTGGCTCTCTAGCCATTTCTAATAGTCAGCTATTGAAACACTCCCCAGGTACCTCCCTGGTTACCCCGTGCTTCTCCATGAGGAATCTGTTTCTTCACTCCCCCAGCCCCTACTCAGCTTAGTTCTAATCTCCCAGAACTCAAGACACAGGCCACCGTCTCTTTGTTTTCAAACCCTGAACTTTGAGTATGGCCTCAAGGGAGAGCCACTAAATGAAAGCCGAGGCTTTCCCTTTAAACATGCCTTTTCTTGTAGCAGGTTTGAACTCATGTCTTTAAAAAACTCCTAAATGTTTATTTTAAAAAGCAGGCCCTGTGTTCCAAAGCCTATGGCTAGGGTCCTTTGAAGTAGCCTGAGTATGGAACAGTGATTTAGAGCTAAGGGCTCATCTCAAATCACCAGTTGATGTTTACCTGATTCTCCTCTCTCTCTACCCCAGGTCTCCCTTTGAAGTCAGACTGGGGCACAACTGTCCACCAGAGGCTGTGACTTACAGCTGTGCCCGGGTCCTACATTCTGAGGCACCATTCTTAGATGGGTGCTCCCTTCACACCTGCCCCATTTCCTGAGCCTAGAAAACACCAGTGGACACACCCATTCCAGCAACAGTTTCCCAGCCACTCCATGGGGGTGGGCCCCCCCTTTTTTCTTCCACCCCCTGGGGAAAAACACAGATGACCAAGAGCCCAGTCGGTGAAGGGGGGCAGATTGAATCAGGCCTTCCCTGAGCTGCTCCCAACCACAACGCATCTCTCATGTGCCCCCTTTCCCTCCACTCTAGCTTCATGCTGTTCTTAGCCCTCTGAGTAAAAGGCGCTCTGAGTCTTTTGCAAAGATAACCAGTTAGTACAACTGGTGCGGCCCCCAGGGGTCCAGGAGACTGGCGGACCTGCAGCGCTCTGAGCCACGCACTGCCTGGGGCTACTGAGGTCTGCCCTTCCTCAGACGCAGCGGCCTCGCGTTGTCTGGCCTCTCTTGGAAAGGAGCTGTTCCGCAGGCATTATCTTTCTAGCTAAGATTTGACATCAGAGGATTTAATATTTCTTTAAAAGGTTGCAATTTTGATAGACAAAAATTTTTCTTTCACGAATTTATTACCTATGACCCACTCCTCTGCCTTCTTAAACTAAGCATTTTGAAGTGACCTTTTCATGGTGACTTGCTTGGGGTCGTTAGTATGAATGCCTGTTCCCGGGTGAGCTGTATGTAATACCTCCAGAGCGCAGAGACCATGCTGTAGGCGTCTTTGTGTCCCTTGGCACCTAGGGCAGCGTGTGGCCAAGGAGGGACGGTGTGCGCATGTGGGTTGCACTGGCGACAGCTGACAGGTCACACAGGTCACACAGACAGTGAAGCAGGCAGAGCTTGCAGCTCGGGGTGGCGTACGGCCTTCCTCAGCTCCGGAATCCTTTCTTGCTCTCAGGGTGTCAGGTTGTCAGATGCTCTTTTCTTTTAACACGTTTTATTATCATACGTTTCAGTTATCACAAGATGTACCCTTTTAAGGTGGTTTTTGTTATATTCACCAAGTTGTGCTACCACAGCCACTATGTAATTCCAAAGATTTTCATCTCCCCCCTAAGAGAAATCCCATGCCCACTCATTGCCACTCCCCACTCCGCTACACTGAGCCCCGGCAACCACGCATCTACCTCCTGTCTCTCTGGACTTGCCTACTCTGAACACTTTTAGAAATGGCCTCAAGTACTCTGCGGTCCTTGTTTTCTGGCTTCTTCCTTTGAACCCGAGGTCTTCAACGTATCAGGACACGTTGCCACTCTGTCCTGTTCCAGCTTCAGAGCATTCCTTCACCTTCTCCACTGCATTTTAATTCTCTATGACCACTTTAGCAAAACATGTTAGAAATGTATGCAAAATGGAGTGGGCCGATACTGTGTAAAACTGAGTTCTTGTCAAATGTGGGGCATTGGGGACTTCCATTTCAGGTGCTCAGGAGCATTGCTCGCTTGTTTCCATTTCCTTGGCTGTTTAATCAATGGTCAAGACTCCTGGGTACAAGTGGGTCCCAGATAAGGAAAGTTTCAATATCAGAACTGTGCACTTCCAGAGACTTCTGGCCAAGATGGAGGCCGAGACTGACATGCTCTGTCTCCCTGCACAACTAAGAAGGAATACAACTACCTCAAAACTAGAAACAACTAGAAGTTCCAGAAAATCAAACTGCATGGAAGTCCAACAAAGATATAAAGAAGAAATACTCATCCAGACAGATGCTCCAGAACCCATCCGACTTTGCACAGTTAGTAAAATCCTCGCTGGAAGCACAGAAGCAGATCAATGAGTCTGGCTCCATTGCTGGTGGGGAGCACCTCTGTTTCATGGGCAGTGACAGAGAGGAAGAAGACATGTATATGAACATGATCCTGGCACACTTTTTACAGAAAAACAGAGTATATGTAAACATTGCCATTGGAGGATTTATGGCACTGCAGCAGCACTTGGCAGGCATTAATGTGGATGGACCAGAAAATGGTTATGGCCATTGGATTGCTAGTACCTCAGGCTCAAGGAGCAGCATCAGTTCTTCTGTTGCTGGGGAATCTTCTAATGGCTCAAATGATAGAGGAACAAAATCACTCGTAGATAAAATTAATATTGCTTTGAAGACAAAATCCGTTAATATCGGGGAAAAAGTTATCAGTTTTATTGAGAATACATCAATGCCTGTGGACCGAATGTCTTTCAATCTTCCTTGGCCAGACAGAACACGCACGGAGCGGCATGTGAGTAGCAGCGACAGGGTGGGCAAGCCATACCGTGGCGCGAAGCCTGTGTTCAGCATTGGGGATGAGGAAGAAAACGACACAGATGAAATTGACACTTCCTCCATGTCAGATGATGATAGAAAAGAGGTTGTAAACATTCAGACTAGGATAAACAAGCCGGACATCAAGCATCATTTTCCTTGTAAAGAAGCGAAAGAAAACAGACACAGGTTTCCTAGTCATCTGCTGGTTACTGAAACAATGTGTACTGTTTAAGGGAGATTCTTTCTCGGAAGGGATTGGCTTATATACAGTCTCGACAACACTAAATACCGTGGTTAAAATTACATCCAAAAAGAAACACCCTGAACTCATTACCTTCACGTATGGAAATAGCAGTGCTTCAGGAATAGAAATCTTGGCAATTGAAAGGTATTTGATCCCAAATGCACGAGATGCTACCAAATCCATAAAACAACAGATCATGAAAGTTCTGGATGCTCTGCAAAGTTAATGTGAAAGAAAGTTATTTCAAAAGAAATTAAGGCAACCAAGAGAAACATGGACATTTTCCTGACTGAATAGTAACTGGAGACATTTCATTTGCTCATGGGGGTGCCTGAAGAGCAGGCCTAAAAAGTGTAAATTATTATAATCAATCTCTGGACAGTTAAAATTTTTAAAAATGTTCTTTTGTATGTTTGGTTTTGTAAAATGGTTAATTATGAAAGTCAATTATTAAATGACTTTGAAGTAACTGCCCCTGTGCTCTTATGAACTAAGGGAGCGGAATGCAGTTCTGTTTTGAAGAGCTGTTTTAAGGGAACACGCACCAATTTCAGATTTAAAAACAACCATACACACACATATTTGCAATGTCTTCTCCGAAAATTAGAGATAGAAATAGTTCAAGAGACCCCTTTAATTGCTACATTGGGTTTTATCCACTGAGCAATATCAGAAACTAAAAACTATTACATAGATTAATAATTAGCTTGGTGTTTCTCTTCTTAAAAAGAGTGAATCTTTTTACTGAAATAGATCAAGATTCCAGCCAACTCAGAAATTCAGTCCAGCCAGGGAAATGTTGAAACATTTGTTTCCAAACATCTTCTTTGCACCATTGGCTAATACTTTGAAGACAATGTGCTTCAGATATTTAACTTCATCCTAATGGTTTCTCTGGGGCAATGAAAAGCAATATAATAAGTAGGTAAGCGTGTTAAGATTACAGTTAACATTTTTGAGGACAGAATTGTATCTATGCAAAGGTCATTGGTCTTAATATACAGATGGACTATCTGATGTAGGATATTTGAAGACACATGTTGAACATATACTGATTTATCCTCAGTGAGATTATGGTCTGTGACCACAAATATCCACTTAAATAAAAGCCAAATAATCAAAGGGATGTATAAACTATAGTTGTTTTTATCATCATGTTCTGAAATTTCTCTTCTTTGGTTTTTGTCTTGTCTTACTTAAATTCCAGTGGTTTGAACCTACTTTTATTCTCTTAATATGACAAAACTGTACAGTGATCTGCTTTATTTTGCAGCTTCCTCACTTTCATTTATTGAGGTCCGTATTAGACACATTAGGTACGAGAAATCCAAGGACACATTTGAGGACATGGAACAACTTCTTGTAAAATCTAATTTGGGAAATGGCAAATTTTACAATTCGCCATGTCTTAAAATGTGATAGATCATCTGTAAGGGGTTGCTAGGAGAAATGTTTAGATGTGTCCTGTTTGCAGACAGTTACTTTAATTTACTTAATGGAAATCAAATGAATAAAAGGCAGCATCGGCCAGTATATTTTATTCCAATACTTAAGTAAAAACAGTTTACTTAAAGTGGTTGAAGACATTTGCATGAAATTGCACCTGGTGCAATAACTGATATTTTTAACTCTCCCCACAACTGTTATATTACTCTTATTCTGTTTCTTGGCACCCCCTTTAGAAATGTTCTGAAATCTCATCTTTTGCCCATTTCAGCTTTTTACATAATATTAATGTAAAGACATGTCACAGTTTATAAATGACAGTTGTAAATAAACCAATACAGTTTTCTCAAAAAAATAAAATACAAAGAATTGTGCACTTCCACTTTGCAGCAACTTCTACAAATTCTTTCATAGCTATTCTCTATTTTGAGCCCGGTATCAGGACCAAGAAATTGGTGTACGGTGTCTAAAAAAGAGAAGAGCAGCCTCTGATCTTCAGCAACCGGCCTGATGCTCACACCCAGGACTCAGCCGTCAGGAGCTGGCTTGGGCACTAGGTCATGGTGTTCTGTGGGACATAATCTCACAGAACACCAGCATCGGACACAGTCACTCTGTGACTACAAGGGAGACAAAAATGACTACTTCATAGTCAGACAAAAATAAGATCACTATGCAAATCACAAAAATATCAAGCCTCTCCACATCCTAGCTAATATAAGTGACTGCGGCTTCATTACCAACCACAGCTTCAGCACTACTCCATTCTCCCCACCTTCTAAATAAGAACTAAAAGACGCACAGTCATAGACTTATACCTGCTTACTGGTAACAGTCAATGCAGAGAAACCTTCCTAAATCCTCCCCAAAATCACCAGACACAAGTCCAAATCCTTTCAGTTCTAAACACTCTTTACCGGTGTACATTCTTCCCTCTTGCAAGAAATTATAAACTCAGCTTTGGTTGACTACAGGTGTGTTCTTACTGGTTTTTAACCGGAGGATGTTGGCACAAGTGAAGTTGCCACCGAGAGTCAGCAGAAACCCTCTCTTCCTTGAACCAAGAGATCCTCATCTCCCTTGTGGTTTACACATCTGAGACGTTCTGCATCACTACTCCGTGGCCCACGGCTAGGAGCGAAGCTCGGGAGGAATTGAGCTCCAGTATTTCCTTGAGTCCCTTTGGCTTTGAGTTTATTTTCTTTTCCTAGGAATGACATGCTATGGGACTTGATGGTTATCTGCCCAGATATAGATTGCTCCCTAATAAAATTATCATCTAGCCTTCCAATAACTGTTCTTATGTCTGTCTATCTGTCCATCTGTCTGTCTAATGTCTTAAGTGTCATCTTTAGGTAGAAAATTTTGACAGGAACAGCACAGACACAGGCCCAGGAAGTCCATCTTTGAACTGGTCTCTGGGGTGGAGGAATTCAGGGGATCCCTTTGGAACCAATTTTACCCCAGGCCACCATTTCAAAACCTCACAAAGGCTTCTTTCCCAATCTTGTATTTGTGTTATTCCAGGGAACTGCTTTCTCTAACGTTCTATCTGCCTGGAATCTGGAGGACTTTTAGCCAGCCCAGTGGGTGACAATCAGCCTTTGACCCTGGACCACACCACAGAGACACAAAGTTTCCTTATAGACTGTTCTTGTTTTCCTGGGGTCGTCTTAGTCTAAAATGACACCCTTCTGGGCCAAACATCTGCTGCTCTTGTGTTAACTGATCTTATTTCTCTAACAGAATTTAAGGGACAATTTGGAATTGCAATGGCCACTTGGGAGAATTTGATGTGAACAAGATTGTTCATGTCAGAGGTTCTGTGCAGAAAATAAAGAAAACCTCACAAAGGGCTTGTCTTGCCTAAAAGAGAGATTCTTTCCTTTAACTTAAGAGACACAGCCCCTGCTGCTCCCGCCCTCTGGGGGTCAGTAAGTGCTGGCTTTCCATCACACAGCTTGATAAGACTGTCAAGTTCCCAAGCTATTGTCTAAAACAGCATAACATCACTCTTTCTCGTGTATATGTCAAAATCTGTTTTCTATATCTAACCCTTTTTTTAACCTTGCCTTGCAGAAGGAACCTATTCAGACTTACAGTGATAATTTCACACTTACTGGAAGCCAGCTCTCTCACATTTTTTGTTTCTATCCCTTTTATTTTGTCATCTCTAAAAAAACTGTAAAGGTAACATCGAAAACATCTTTCAGCTGTGCACATTCTAGGAATTGCTAGAGTCCAGATAAACTGTCAAAAATGTCTGAAAAGGAAGTTGTTCAATTGTGTTTCTTTCTGTGAACACAAAAAGATAATAAGAAAAGGTTTTAGTTCCAAGATAGAGTCTTGGGCTTGATGCAACATCTTTTAAAATTCATTTTATTATATACAAATAGTGTCAGTACAATATTTTGCTTTGAGTAAGGCCATGGTTAAAGTTCTCATGATTCAAACTTTCTAGTTTTTCTACATTGGTTTTATGATATAGGTTATGCTGTTTCTATACCATGTTTAAATGTAAAAATTACATATGAAATCATATTCAACTAAATACAATCAAGATAATGGCTCATTTTGGGGTGTGCACAGGGCCTTGAGATTTTGCTCCACACGCATGTCATCTGCTTGTTATTGACAGGACGCTTCTCAATATGGGCTCCCTTACCTTACTGTGTTTTGACTCCCTGTGGCCTTCTACCAGTTAAGAAAAAACCAAACTCTTGTGTTTTTCTTCAGTCTTAACTAGTGCTAGAAATATAACTGATTCTTAACCAAATACCCCTTCTTTAATCATTTAAGAAGAGAGATTTCCTTCTATAGGTCCCTTCTGGGTCTTAAGTTTCCCTCACATAATTCTAAAGTTGCTTCTTTAAAAAGTGAAACTTGATCACACTTCAGCAAGATGTTTCTGCAGAGGTTATTATAACCTTATCAGCAAAACCTAGCCCACTGGGAGTGGGAACCCATTTGGGGGCTCTCCTAGTTACAAGAGTCAGTCTGCTCTTGCTTTGCAGGAACTATTTGACTCCCCTCATAGAATGTGCCCACCGCGAGGGACAAACATTGGCTCATTCCTATTATGCTAAATGGTACTTCTTCTCCCAGTGCATTCTGTGCCCTACTAGGGAATTACATCTCACATGGCCATCAGGCTTACACCCACCTGCCAACATACTAACTGGCCTTATGTATTCAGGACGGCTGTTAGAGGCGTTCACATGCTTCAAATTACCACCCTGCACAGGATCACATTTCCCTGAAGAGTGTACAGTAGTTCCTCTCTATATCGCTGTTCACTTATGATGGCCTTACTGTATTCCGGTATTTTTCAAAATATTATATTTAATTAATTATAGTGGATATTTTGCTGTATCGCGGAAGTTTGCGGCACTGTACAGTAAATACTAAAGCAAATGTAAGGTTCCTACTTTGCGGATTTTCACCTATCACGGGGGGATCTACCCCAGCCCCAGGCTCAGCCCTTTCAGGCCCCTCTGCCTGCGATGTTCTTCCCCAAATACCTCAGAATTTTTCTCTCCCCCTTTCAGTCTCTGCTCAGACACTGCATTCTCTGTGAGGCCTCCTCTGACCACTCCGCACTAAAGTGCAGGTTCTCTGAGGGCAGGATTTGTTCTTCTGTTCAATGGTGTAACCTTGATAGCTACAACAGTGCCTGGCATGTGGTGGGTGCCCAGAAGACACTAGTTGAGTGGGTGTAGGCATGAGTGAATGGTTCAGAGGGGCGCGTGGGACCCAGAGCAATTTACAGGTGCAGGTGGAGCTCCTGGTCACTCTCTGGGGAAGGCTTCCCTGGTGACAGTTAGACCAGTACATGATCTGAAGGGTGATGGGTGTCTCTAGACCAGTCTCTCTTCCTCTGAACTTATTTACACACAGACTACCTTCTGCTGTGAACCACAATCCCTTAAGAAAGAGGTTCTGCATGCTCCCTGGGCCTTCCACACCAAGCCTTCCTCTGTACCCACCCAACTGGCAAAACAGCTGCTATTGGCCTTGGCGACCCCCAACTCCATGTTTGAATAAATTCTTCTTTCCCATTGCAGGGAAAGGAACAAACACCTTCAGGATGAAAGGGACATACGCTTCTAGGTAAGGGCCTAGTGCCCCTTTTTCTGGGGAAAGACAAGGTCTGTGGTCCCTTGGCAGCCAGAAACTGAGCCAGGACTGGCCAGGAATGTCCTGAGGCTTGGGGTCTGGTTGCTCCTTCTGTAGGGGCAGGACCATGGCTTATGCTTTTTTGAAAATAATAAAAATGCAGGATGGCCTCCTGGGTAACACTGTGTTAACTTTCCATGAAGCCACACACGTCTCTCTTGGTGTAAAGGACAGAAATATTTGGGAGGGTCACACATTTCTTGGATGCAGAAATGGTAGTTCTTGCCATGAGATGGTGCAGTTGAAATGTCATGATCACTTTTCAATCAAAATGCTCAGTTTTTTTCTTCATTAAAATTTTGATCTCTAGATGAAAAATTTGCATTTTACATTGTCATAGATCAAATTCCAAATATGTATCTTACAATTGACATAGTGGATTTTATGTCTAGTCTTTTTAAACTGTGGGGGCCCCTGCTGCTCCATACCTGAGCACCACACTTACATGCTTTCCCAAAAGGCATGTTATTCCGTGTTTATTTAAACATCTTCCTGATGGGCTGCATTAAACAAATCTATGATCCCACGTTTCCCTACCTTTTTCCCTTTTAGACAGTAGCAGTTGGGTGTTCAAAAGGGAAGAAAAATTGGAGCAGGACTGATTGGTATGAGTTTTTATTGGAATGATCACACCATGAATTTCATGTGTGTCCTTGGGCAAGTCATTCACCTCCTTGGCCCATGACCTCAATTACCACATGAGGAAAGGGGATCCCGACCTTTTTTTTTTACATTCTAACGATTTTTTTAGAAAACTCGTGTAAAGAGGCTTTGCACTGAACGCTAGCTGAACAGTGGCCTAAATGCAGTCAGCAAGAGGCAGCTGGTTTGTCCTGCATGAGGTACGCCCCAGTTTATGACTGCAGATCCAAGGGGCCTTGTTCCACCATTTCTTTTCTATCCCTGGCTGGCAGCAAACATCTCTGCTGCCCACCTGTGTGTACTGTTAGAGGCAAGGCTCCAGTCTATATGTTTGTAACACTGAATTTATTTTTAAACTTCCAATGAAATGTCATCCTATTCCCTTGACTTTGCTTCCCCTCTCCTGCCAAACTCATTTTGCGTTTAAAAGAGAATGGACTTAAGAACCTTTGTGAGGAATAGAAGAAAGAGGAATAAAATCACGTTCGTGCTGGGTAATAATTAAAGATTAATTTGGAATCATTATAGCCATACCTTCAAGGACCCTGGGAGTCCTGTGAACCCCCCTTAAGGATCTCTGAGAATCTTGAGGACGGCTGGTTAATGAGAGATTCTTCCTGTGATCTAATTCCCCCTCATCTCCTGGAAAACATCTGTTAGGGAGCATTGGCCAAGTGGGTGTAAGCTCCCACCCCACCTAGGCTCTCCATTACAGATGTGTGAGCAATTTATCCACTCCCAGCCTACATCCACAAAAGGTTTGAAGTACCCTTTGCTACCTTAGCAGCTGTGGACAGGGCACTGGGTTAATGGATCCTCTCTTTCTCATATCTGAGGCTTTGGGAATAAAAGGAACTGGAGCCACACAGGAGAGCGTGATTTCAAGAGGCACAGAGTATTTTCTGTCCATAAACGTTTTCCCTATGCATTCCACATGTATCTCTTCTTACTTGTCCTCTCACAAATTATCAATAGTCCTGTGAAGAACAATATTGTGGACCCCAGGCTCTGAACTGTGTGTTGGTTCATTGGCTTAGATCATTAGACAGGAAGTGGAGGAATTCTGGTGAGAGGTGATGGCAAAAGGGAAGAGCAGGTGAGTGCTAGCAGGGAGGCAGGAACACAGCTTGCTTACTTCACAGTCTGTTTGGAGCCTGACCTCTGCAGTGGGCAAGCTGAGCACTTTCTACTCAAACACTGGGACAAACCAGCAGGCATGGATCTGAGGAACTTTTTGTGTTTCTACAGAAAGATAAGGCAGCCAAGGCAAACACAGCTGCTTCCAAGGCAAGCCGGAAACAGAGATCTGGCTCTGTAATAGGCAAATATGTGGACAGCGGAGGGATTCTTAGGAGGTAAGTCATCCTCTATTTGTTCATGCATTATCTGTTTGTCAGTCTTGTACTCACTGGGAGCAGGCCCTGAGCCCATGCTGAGTGCAGACTGGCCCTCGAGTAGTGGCCCTGGTGGGGAAGCCTGGGGTCAGCTGTGCTCACTCCCCTGGAATCTTGGAGGACATATCCCTTCCTGTCCTGACGTCCAAGTGGGAGGAGCACTGTGCAGAGCGAGCTCCTAGGACAGGGCCTGGTCTTTTCTGTGCACCCCCTTCCCCACATGTGCCTGCACAGAGGGACTGAAGAGGTGCTCTAGATCCGCAGAGGAGAGAGAACAGGAGGGGAAGAGATGGAGGGTGTAGTGTGACAATGCCCTGTTGTCTGCTGAGCGGAATGGATGCTCTTGGTTTTTCAGAGACAAGACTGTTTAAGCCCTAAAGAGCAATTAAAGTGTCCTATGGAACCTCCTATAGTTGAAATCTTTACAGACATGAATAGGGCCTGTGCTTGGCAGATTCCTTTCAATGATTGATATTTAATTAACTCAAAGATGATATGTTTTGTTCCTGTTGGACAACACGTGATTGAGGCCCCAAAGGAGGGGCTTGTTGCTATTCAAAAAAACCAGCCAGTCCCCCTCTTCTTCCTCTTGTTGCCACGTACTCCATCCACATCAATGGACACAGAGGGACAGAGTCAGCCAGATCCCTTAGTATTAGATCTGGGAAGGAAGTGTGCATACTTGCCCAGCTAGGAGACACTGAGAACAGGAAGCATGAAATAAACAGGCAAGCAAAGGCAGGCAACTCTGGATGTCAGTCATGTCTTTGGACCCGATTGTCATGAATTCCTTTCTGGTAGCTGAACAGCGAGATACAACTTGGGACCTAAATTTGTGCAATAGTTGGCCTATTGGTTCCTCAGAACTGAATATATTCATTGATTGATTCATTCAACAAGCATTTACCAATCACCTGCTCTGTAGTAGACCTTCTTTAGAGTTTTGTGACGATCCCAAAGATAAATAAGACATGAGTCCTGCCATTAATATCTATTAGCGTGTGCCTACTATGCGCAAGATACTGTGCTCTGCGCTGAGTATGCAGTGCTGAGCAAAACAGGCCCTGTCTCTGGAGGAAGCAGACAACTGAGTGAGCAGCAACTTGTGAACCTGAATCCCACGGCAGGCTTTGGCGCAGGTGACTGCGCGGTATCCCCGCACACAGCATTCGCTGGGAAACCAAAAATGAACTCGGTCACACTAAGCTGAAGGTTTTACAGAATGTCAGTAGTGTTTGAGAATTTCCCAAATAAAATCTTTCAAAGAAATGTTTCGTTTCAGGACCATTTCAGTGACCATCCTTATTTTGGGTGTAAGGCCTTTGAAAAAACATGCTGCGCGGCCACACTTGCTCGCATGTACACTCGTGTGTATAAACAGAGTGACAGTGGATGGGAATACTTACTACTTGTGTTGAAAAGCAGATAAACAGTAGGCTTGTTAGAGTATAAAAGAAACTTGTTGGAAAGGAGACAGTCAGCTTCTATTAAAAACTGTGAGTTCATAAAAAGTGGAAAAGTACTTGAATTGCTACAAATCCTTTACTTTATATCAAGGGACCCAAACTAAGTAACCGTTTTTTGTGAGCAAACAATATATCTTAATTTATCTTTCAGAATGGCACTTAACTTCAGAACGATGACACATGTATTTTTTTCCTTCCTACTGTCGGTTTTTAGGAGTAATAAACATTGTAATTCAGAGGGGAAGACGAAGGGGCGTCTCTTCTGCCTGTGCTGTGTCCTGTGTCCACCTTTCTCCCGTGACTCTGTCGCCTCACCATTTCGTCCCCATTCCACTCCCTTCTCCAATCCTTGTGTGTGCGCACACATGTTCATGTGTGTGCATATGTGTATATGTGCATGTGTGTGGAGGGGTATGTGTGTACCAATTTTGGACGAAAGGTCTTTCCTGTCAAATCTTCTGTCCCCTTTAAAATACTCCCCAGCTTCGGTTGTTCACCAAAACCTGAGAGGAACTCCTGTGCCAGGAAGGACCTGTGAGGCCTTTGCTCCCCAAAACGCTGAAAGGACAGCCTGTGCAGTGGCCCAGCACCCCTGCCATCTGCTGCTTCTCCTTGTTCTTGATGCTCAGATGCTTCTGGATGTAGACATGCACTGAGGCCACTTCCTCCTGACTCTGACTTGCAGGTCCCAGAACGAGAAAGAGAAAGGAAGGAGAGGCTAGTCGAGATACCCTGCCTGGCTTCCTTTCGACTCAAAGCCTGTGGGCTGCTGACTCTGAGACACCTGATTGCGGGGGGCGGGGGGAACTTTGCCCAGAGCAGCGCTGCGCCTCCCTCATATTGCCAAGGGCTGCTTTGCAAGACTGTCTTTTTTTAATGCATTGCCTTACTTGTGAGGTAGCCAGGGCGGTGGGCCACATTTTATGGTGAGGAAACTGAGGCTCAGTGTGTTTTCCCTGGGGACACAGTTAATTAGGGCTGGCGTTGGGAACAGAGCTGAGGTCATCTGGTTGGTCACCCAGGACCTTTTTTTCCAGATCTGTTATGCTCCTTCCTTCACACCCTTTTCTTCTCCATCACAGCAGTTCTCACAACTTGTAACAATGTATTGAGTTGTGTCATTGTTGCTTTAGCCCCTCCACTAAGCTGAGCATTTCATAGGACAGGGGCTTTGTCCATTTGTTCATGATGATGGCATTAGCTTAGTACCTGGTAGATCAGCATCACCTTCACCATCATCACCTGCGTGATCATCAGCCTCATCATCAGACACTCATATAAGTGTGTTGGGTGAATGAACTCAAGAATGCTGGGTCTGGTGGTTCCTTTCCTGGAGCGCTCTGCCCCCGAGACGTGGTACTCTTTTGTCCTCTGGAGGAAAAGCTGTGTGGCTTCCATATTGATACACTTTCGTTTTCTTCCTGTTATTCTTTCTTCCCCACCTAAAATAGCCAGTCAGAGGAGGAAGAAGATGTGTTTGGCATACAGAGAAGGAGAAGCTCCCTGGGCCTGAGTGGGTATCCCCTTACAGAAGAGGAGTCACGGGCAGGGGGACCACTTCCCCGGGCACTCCACAGAATCATCTCCATTGAAGAAGACCCCCTGCCCCAGCTCCTGGAGGGCAGCTTTGAGCAGCCACTGAGCAGATGCCCAGAAGAGGAGGAGGTCTCCGACCAGGGTGGGGAAGGGCAAAGCCAGCAGGCCCGACCTTCTCAGCTCATGCCCACATCTCCCCGAGGACAGCCTGTTGGGAAGGAAGCTCTGTCCAAGGTAAGGGCACATCCCACCCTGGCATTAAACGCCACCCTGGGCCTGTCCCCCAAGGCAGCCCGGGAAGTCAGATGCGGCTGGTCTTGTGATACAACATATTTGTGTCCTTCCAACACCACCTTCCCCTGCTTAGCTGAGTGTCTTGTTGGGGGACTTGGGGCTTCTGGTAAATTCTCCTTATAACTTCTGATGTTTGCCCCACTCCCTATCCTATGCCCTCTGTTCGCATTCAGAATAACACTTAAATCCCATGTCCCACTTGAACTCCCCCACCAGATATTTCTCTAAATTCTGCAGGTAGAAGGACGCCATCTGAACCATCTCCTCTTGTTCATGGTGATGATGTTCCACACCTTGTTTGTGACCTGGACTTACGAATAGGCTCCTTGAACATCCCTCCCTTGCCATGCACTTGACCCTCTAAAACAGCTTTAGAAATGTCCACAGCAGTGTGAGAGAGGATCCTCTGGTCACACTGGGACAGCCCTTGCCACCTTGAGCATTTCCATGCCTGTATCAACATGTGTGACAGGAAGACTTCTCTGGTCACTGTGCAGGATCTTCTTGGCCTCGGTTGTCATTCTTGGGCCTGGATTAAGATTCATGCCTACGTATCAGTGCTCTGAAGGGTGGAATGGTGGAGGCCTTGGGCCCAGGGAAGGGTGGAGAACTGGGTGTCACCCACTGGTGGGTGAGGCCACTCTCCCGATCTGTCAGCATACAGACCTACACATACACGCAGTGCGCACAGATGGGGTTTTCAGCACCCCACGACTCCCCTCACCCCATGTGGGAAAGAAGTGTCAAGGAGCCAGAGGTAAAGGGAAAACTCTAAGAAGAGTGCCTGCTATGGTATTTGATCCTCGCAGTTATCTGATGAGGCATCAGAAACTTATTCTTCCTCGGACAGAAGGGGAAGTGAAGCCCAGAAGGGCACAACCTGGCCCCGCCTTCTAGCCCTGCTTTCACACTTTGTGGCTCCCCCAGGCTGGGCTGCCATCTAGCTGGGGACAGAAACGCAGGCGATGAGGAAATGCGATCTACTGGGAGCCGCGGGACAGCCTCCACAGAGGCTCTGCTCCTGGGACGGTGCTGCGAGGCAGGCCCTCCCTGCAGGGCAGCTGAGCCAGGAACTGCTGCCACCCTTCCGGGAAGTAGTTTGGTCAGAAGAACCAAGAACTTCTAAATATCGCATCCTTGGAACTGGCACCTCTACTTCTAGCAATCTTTCCTCAGAAACAAGCAAAGTCAGACAAAGACTTAATGCAAGAATGTAAGTGTATAATAGCAAACAACTGAAAAACTAATAGAACATACACAATAGCATATTAATTCAATAAATGTTACACTGCTGTTAAAAATCACATTAAAAAAAAATTAGTGACCCAGAGGAATATTCATAACTTAATAATATATGAAAAGTGTAAAATTATAATACCTCAAGTCTGTCTCAATAAACCATACGTTCTTTCCTCTATATAGAAAAAAGCCAGGAAGAAATGCATCAGAACATGAATAGTGACCACTGCAGGGTGGTAGGGGAGATTATAAATAATCCTTATTTTCCTTCCTAATTCCAAAACAATACACCTGTTACTCTTATTTGTAAAGCTTTTCTAAGTGTGGGAAAGAACAGCAGACCTTTCTCCAGCCCCCTTGTCCCACTCCGGTTGTCTCACTGTGGATTGTTCTCCGAGGGGACACAGGCTAAGTGCATGAACACAAGTTCCAGGAGTTCGCTGTACTGTTCTGCTTGGAGCCGAGGCATCAGTCAATGTGTTTCTCTTCTTTGGCCTGTAAAAAAGCCAGTGCTCTGTCTCGGTGGTGGAGGTGGGGGGGGTGGGCAGGTTGCCGCTCAGGTACAGCCTCTGCAGCCAGGACCCCCTCCTCCCACCCTGGGCCTCTCAGGCCCCACCCCTATGGGGGCCTGAGGATGCAGATTGCTTCTCAGAGCTTCAGTCTCACACAAATTGCAGTTAGAAGTACAGAGGCTGAGCAAGGACAGCAGAGAGCCCATGCCCTTGGTATTGCAAGTAAAGAAATGGGGTAGGGGGCATCGTTTTTAAGTGGGGAGTGTTTTTTTTTTTTAGTTTAAATTTCTGTAATTGACCTTGAATTCCTACTTAAGTATTGCATGGAATTGATTTCTCCCCAAAAGCCTGTTAATGGCTTTTCTCTGAAACTCCACTACTGCTAAGATCTGCTGCTACTCCATTCTAGTATTGACTCCAGGAGAGGAGCTAATTCCCCCAAATCCACTTCTAAATAGATTCAAAAGAGTTTCCTCATTTGGCCCAGCTGGGCGGGGCCTGAAGGCAGGATTCGGAGGAGCAAGCAAATGGATCTCCGGAAGGAATGATGGCTCAGTGGAAAGGGCTGATCCTGTGCAGGAAGGCGGGTCCTTACTCTGCCTCTTGCCCTCAGAGTCTAAGCAAGTCCATTCCCTGCTGGCGTTTAATATCCCAGACTAATGGGCTCGGCTCCCAGCGCCTCCTGCTACCAGGCAGTGGAGAAGGAGCAGCAGAGATTCGGGGCTTGGGAATGCTCTGCCCAGGGCCTAGCAGCATGGATTCCCAGCCTCCTAGGTGGAGGCTGTCTTGCTTTGCTCCCAGGGCAGATGAGGATCCTGGATGGAAGCTGATGAGATGGGACTGAAGAGCAAAGGGCACGGAGGCATAGGTATCCTCCATCAGTCCAGGCCTTCAATGATGATAGGGCAGAAACTAAAGCTCCTACCCCAGCCCGGGCTGTCTCTGCCCTGTGGCAGAGATAATTCTTCTTCTATTCTGTCTCCCCTCCTTCCTGCTAACACCCCACCTTATCTTCCCTTTGACCCCCTAGAGAATCTCTGCCTCTGCTTTAAGCCCCAGCTCAGAGTGTCTGCTCATGGATGCTTGGCTCCTCCTCCCTGCTCCCAGAGCACCTGGAACATTGTGTTGTGACCGCTGGTTCCGTGCCTGCCTCCTTCACTCCACCATTAACCAGTTCTCCTGCTCCCCCTGCATCTTCAGGCCGCGCACAGGGCCTGCAACACTGCGGGTGGGCAAGTGTTGGCTGAATGGATGTCCTTCCCCCCTGAGGATGCCCCGAGCCCAAAGCTACCTGCATCCCAGGCTGGGTGGCCTCCCAGTGCTGGTGTGCAGGCCAGGTCCCTACTCTCCTCTGGACTCTGTAGGGATGGGTGACGGGCAGGCGGTGGCAGGAGCAGGAGCAGGAGCTAGCGAACATTCTAGCAGCTGGCCAGACTGTCCACCGTCCACAGGAGGAAGGCTGTCCCTTCACCCCAGACCGTCTCTTCAAGATTGTGTTTGTGGGCAACTCCGCCGTAGGCAAGACATCTTTCCTCAGGAGATTCTGTGATGACTGGTTCCCCAGGGCATGACAGCCACTGTGGGTAAGTTCTTGCCCCTAGACTGGGTCCCGTCCCACCTCTGGAAAGGGGAGGTTGTGAGGAGGAGACTGAGGGAGGGACTTGGAGCCCAGTGGGGGAGGCTGTAGGCCCCCAGGGAGAGCAGGCACAGTCTGCTTGCTCCACAGCAAGGCTGGGAGGGACATGGTGAAGTCCACCTCCTGCAGAGTGCTGGCTGCTAAACTCACTCCAGTGGGATGAGACCACTGAAAGCCCCTACGTCCTACCAGAGAGTAACTGAAATTGGCAGAGGTAGACTTCAGGCCCCTTGTACCCTTGCTGGGCCTGTCTCTCTTTTATCATCCCTTCCCCACCGTCAGCAGGGCCCTGAATCTTCATGCTCCTGCTGAGCATGCCCCCCTCACACACATAACCCCCACCTCCCCCATGGGCCAGCTGCTTCATGCCGTGCCCCTCCCAGTGTGTGTGTAGACAGGTGGCATGGAGGTCAGTGCCCTAGATGGCTCCTTTACCCAGCACGTGTCACCCATCCTACATCCCAGGTCTGCTGGGTGACAGCTGGAACTTACTGTAGAAGCTCATTAGGCCCAGCTATTAGTGAATGATCATGGCTGAGTGTGTTCCCACTCTTGGGTAAAACTTTATTTAGATTTAAGGCCCTTTCTCTTCTTTCAGAGTTGCTCATTTTATTGGAATATGTGATAAACCTATAGTCCTATTGACCTTTTTAGCTTTTACCAAGTTGAATCACTTAAGAAAAAATAAACCCATTGAGTGCCTACTATGTATCATATGACCGCACTGATGAGTCAACTATATTTGAAAATATGTTGGTATGATCTGAATATTTACCATGGGCTTTTATATGCATCATTTCACTTTATCTTCACATAGCCCTGGGAGGTAAGAATAGTTATCAGCCCAATGGACACAGCAGGAAACTGAGCCCCAGAGAGTTTAAGAGGCTTGTCCACATTGCCATGAGCTGGTTGGTATAGATACAGACCTCCCCATTCCCAGCGCACTCCTTCTGTTCCATTCCACAGTGTTGCTAGTAATATTGAGCTGTACATACTGAGCACCCCGTGGGTTTCGAGGACACTTTCCTGCCATGGGAGGTGGACAGACGTTGGTGCAGGCAGGGCAGGCTGCTGAGATGCAGTGGAGCACCAGAAGTTCTGGATGTTTATCTCACTCCTGCCACTAACCAGCTATATGACTTCAGGAGGATGTAGTCCCTCTTTCAGCTTCAGCTTTCTCTCATCAGAAAAATGAGGGAAATGAACTGGGTCACACAAGACCGCTTCCAAGCCTGAGTCTCTGTCCAGACCATCTTTGACCCTTACCTGTCTGATAGCTGGCCCCACAGGACAAACTTTTCAGCCCCAGCACTCTTCCTGGGGAGACCCCATGTGTTTCCTCTCATACTGAACTGGCCCCCTTCCTTCCATTTTCCTCATATAGATGGGTCTCTTCCCACATGCTTCACAGTGACGTTCTTACTGCTGGACCTTTTCTTATGCTGTTTTCACATCTGGAACATCCTCCTGTCCCCTCCCTTCTGCTCCATTCCATCACAAAACTGACAGTACCCCAAGGTGAAAACTTAGGACCCTGACAGGGAGAAAGGCAGAGCCCATGAACTGTGCTCAAAAGAATCTGGCCTTGTCTGGACTGGAGAAAAATGGCTGGGAGTGAGCCACGTGCTCCAAGTATGGTTTCACAGGATGCAATGGGGTGAATGTGGACTCACCTTCCCCAGAGATCAATCAGTGTGGTGCGCCCCCACAAGTCATGACTCAAGCACAGGCTCATGGGAGGCAGGGGGACGGATGCCGAGACCTCAGGCCTTCAAACGCCCCCTTGCAGGCATGTGCACGTGCTCTGGTGCACGTGTCAGTAAGCACAGTCACACAGCCAGAAGAAAAATGCTCCCTGTAGGGAGGCAGAAGAGCCACAGAGTACAGGCCCTGTAGGGCCAAAGCAGTCCAACCCGAGACGGGAGCTCTAGCCAATCACCTGTCCAGCGCAGCAGCCCTTGAACTATGAACGCAGTACTAATGGACACTCGGCAGCCCCTTGAAGCTCTCCTCCATCATCAAAGGGGGCCTCTGGGCTTCCCCCCCCCCTCATAGGAACATGACTGTGCTCAACTCCTGGCTTGTGCATAATGTAAGTTTTACGATACAACCGTGAGCCTTGAGCACCCTGCCTGCACCACCTTAGGGCCACACGATTCCTTCAAAAGCAGGTGCTTGGGATTTGTGGGTGTCCTAGAGATGTCAAAGGAGTTTTTATAGCACATCAGAGCTCATTTTGCAAATGAGAAGACTGATTATTAGAGACTAAAGCTCCCTAGAACCCAAGACCCTGAGCCCAGTGCTCTTTCCACTGCCCCACATTATGCAACATGCCCCACCCCACTTTACCCAACAGAACGCACTCTGCCCCTTCTTAGATTCCAGCTGAGTTTCTATCCCACTTCCCATCTTCACAGAGAAATCCCTAGTTTTCTTCATGACAACTTGCAGGCACTCCCACAACCTTCTGCTCTAAATGACACCTTGGGTCTGTCTTGTCACCCTTTCTGGAGTTCATCACCCAGCTGTAACCCCCACCATCCCACCACACAGCACACTTCACCGTGACAGGGGCTCCTGATTTCCAGCTGTCAGGAACAAGTTAGATTACAAGTTGGAGGTCACCTCCATGTGTTCATTGAATGTGACAGCTGAACAGATGCTGAACACCCCTCCATACCCTCCATCACACCTCAGTTTACAGATGAGGATAGTGAAACCTCCCCAAATGAGATGGAGTCACGTTATCAAGGTCACAGAGCTGGTCAAAGGCAGAACGGAGACAGGAATACAACATGGTCACCTGGCTCCTGGGATGTTAGAACTGGTGGTGGTCTTAGAAGTCAGTGTCATTCAGGCCCTCTGGTACCATGTTACTGTATTGCCTTTTCTATTGAACTTGACTCCTTATGTCTCTACTGCCCCGTGTCCCCCATGGACTTATGTGCTTCCTGGACCTGCCTGCCTGAGGCTGCAAAGGGAAGGACCAATACCCAGCAGGGACTCTCACCAAGCTCACCACAGCACAGAACCCGTTTTTTCCAGCACTCCTTGGTCTACCTCACTCTCTGCAAGATAAGCATCCTGTCCTCTGGCAAAACATTTAGCCATTGAGGTAGAACAAGACAAGAAGGCAGCGGAGACATGGCTGCACCTCTGCCTCGAGCGTTTCCACCAAGGAGAGGGCTGTGTCCTCAGCGCTTCCCACCCTGGGCTGGCTGGTTTCAGATCAGGCCTCGAAGGTGTGTTGACAGTGGTTGGCATTGTCCTGAGAATGTTGCCAGAAAGTGGGCAGCCCCTTCAGTGTCCCAGAGCACAGACTGGGGAAGCCCTTCCACTTTTAGCTAAGAAGAAAGCTCCCCTTAGATTCAGCTCTCAGCCAGTTGTAGTCCACTTGGATGGAAGCACCTAGCCCTGCACTTTCTAGGTAAAATGAAGCTGCCAGGTGTCTCCGTGCCCAGGGTACTGGTGTAAAAAGAAGAATGAGTCTCAGAGCTGGCTTTGCAACACACTGCAGCTGCTGACGAGCTAGGCAAGGCATGCCATCTCTGGATTCCTGTTTCTTCATCTGTCATAGGTGTGGTGGGTGGGGTGGGCTGCCTGTACATATCTCTGTGCTTGTGTGTATGTGTATGTGCATAAGTGTATACACATGCATGCAAGTGCATGTGTTTGTGCATACTCATGTGTGTGTGTGTGTGTGTGTGTGTGTAGGTGACTCACATGGATGTCACAGGGGAGCACTGTAAGGATGGAGAGAGAGCATATCAAAGCTAGAAATATCAAGCATTCAACCAATGAGTCAAATCTCTCTTCTCTGTACCCAAATGTACTGCTCCTTCTGGCTCTCATCTGTGAAGCACAGGGCCTCTAAAGTCTTTCAAGGAGTGGTGACCTCCCCGCTCTCTTCCACTCATGGGCCCCAAGACTCTGGCCTTTGCCTGGGGACAATGGCTAGGATGACCTTTTCCATCGATTACCTCCTTGTCTGTTTTGTCTCTTCTGTCTTTTTTGGTACACGCTGCTATTGTTGTCCCTCTCTCAGCCCTCCAGGGTGAGGAACTCAGAAGCTGGGCCTTTTTGGACATGGTAGGAGATGCCCCGTGTTTCCAAAATCTGATACCTTAAGGGGCAAAGAGTTCTTGAATCTTATTAAGCATTTGTGAACATTCTTAAAATGTTGGAGAGAGGAATATCTGTTATCAAAGTTCTGAGGGCTGCTGTGGGCACAGAACAAATGTTCCTGATCTCATCCCCTCTCTCTGTGATCTGTGACTCCAAGGAGGGTCACTGCCTCAGAGAGACAATACAAATGGCCCAGTGCCTGGGATTAGGAGCTCTAATCCCACCTCAAGGGTGAATGTTGCCTTTGGTTCCCTCCCCCTTCTGCTTTCTTCTCTTCTTGCCCTTCCTCCGCCTGCCACCCCGTCCCATCCTCCTGCTCCTCCACATACCTTTGAAGTGGCTGATGGAAGTCTGAAAGTATGATCCATCCTCAGGGATATTTGAACTTTATTAGGGGAGCTTTAAAAATGATTTTAGAGAGGAAGGAAGAAAGAAAAAAAGAGAGAAAGGAAGGAGGGAAGGAAGGAAGGAATTAAGGAAGGAAGGAAGGAAGGAAGAAAGGAAGGAAGGAAATTTTTTAGGATAGTCTTTTATTCTCCGTGTTTACAATGAGGGAGTAATTCATGAATAACTATTATCTTTGCATTGGCATATTGCTTTTACATGTGTGATCTCATGTGAACCTTATTATAGTATCCCTATAGAGGGTATGGATTATATTACAGTGGAGAGCCTGCAGTTCAGAGAGGTTAAGTGATTTGATGATAAACAGCAGAGACAGAATCGGGTCTCATACCTCCCTGTCCAGCGCTCTGTCCATTTCCCATATCACCTCCCAGGAGCTACACAGGAGGGTTGTCACCTTTGGCCTTACGTGACTCCAGACATGTTGGGGCATCATGTTCTGATTTGGAAGTAACAGTCTCCTTCCACTTGCAGGCATCGATTACCGTGTGAAGATGGTACATGTGGCTGACTCTCAGGTGGCCCTGCAGCTGTGGGACACGGCCGGACAGGAGAGGCGAGGAGCCATCCCTGACATAACCCTGCCTCCTCCATTCCCCCGGTGGGGCCGATGGGCTGGGCTGCAGAGGGGAGACCATGCCCCCCTGACTGGCGTCTCTGCGGTGGCAGGTACCATTGCATCACCCAGCAGTTCTTCAGAAAGGCGGATGCTGTCATTATCATGTATGACCTCACAGCCAAACAGTCCTTCCTGTCGGTCCAGCAGTGGCTGAGCAGCGTGGAGGTGAGCCAGTGAGCACTTCCTAGGGGCGCTTCACTGGCCTCCTGACTTTCCTTTCTTCTCTGCCGGTCTCCTGCCTGGCCCTCTGCCCTTTCAAAGCCTGATCATTACCCACCTTCTCCAGGAACAAACCGCTTCAGGCATCCATGCATTTGTTTACCCAAGTGCCAGTATCAAGCTGGCTACTGGGGACTCTAAAGTGACCAAGACAGACACAGTTCCTGTTCCCATAGATGGGACATAAAAAACACAGATTCCACCAATAATTGTGTCATTATGATTTCAGTAAGTGCTATGAATGAGTGGGACAGGATTGGGGGGCGGGACACAGAGTAGAATGTCAAGGATGGTTTCCCTGAGCAATGGCTGTTTAAACTGAGTCACAACTGTGCTGTTTCCTCATACTCACCACCACCTCCCCCACCCCCTGCATTTTTCTAGCTCCAGTGGGCCCAGCTGTGCCCCACCCAAGAGTGGCACCACCACACAGTGTTCTGAGGCCTCAGTCATAACCCTTCATACGAGGGGAGGTTAATCTACAATATGAGGACCCCAGGCTCACCCCAAAGTCCCCCTAGGCAGGGCCCACAAGCAACGCACTCTTATTTGAATTCTGGATTATCTATAAGGCTGTACCTCTTGACTTACACTTGCAATATGTCCTGTTTTACTTTCTCGTCATCTGCATAGTCTTCCTTTACTGCTCGAATACAAACTTCTCAAGGCCAAGGGCAGAGTGGGCAAGCCACTTAACTTCCTTTAACAGGGCCTCGCTGATTCATTCACAAAGCAGTCCAGTAGGATGTTCCGGTTTCTTCCACCAGCAGGATGCACGCATTGTTCATTTATTTGTTCAGAACAGTGCCAGCCACTCTTCTAGGGTCTGGGAATCAGGGCGGCAGGTAAATGAAACAATGCTCCTGATCTCATGCAGCTTACCTTCAACCCTCCGTCCATGGCTATTAGACCTTGCATAGACCCCCTCACCAGTTATCACAGTCACGCTGCGGTAAAGGGCAGGGTGGCCGGCTTGGATCCGTGCTGCACCCTGTGCCTCCTGGGAACTGAGATGCATCTTTGTCATTGTAACCCCGTGTTTGCAGGGGCCCCACAGAACTAGTGCTCAGCTGCTGCTGGGCACGTGAATGGGAGCCATATCGCTGTGCAGTCAGAATCCTGGAGCTGTTCATTTCTTCGTCCTGTTGTCCCTAACATCTACGATCCCTCCCACCATAAGCTGTTGCTCCTATCGTTTGGACTGGCTGGGCTGCTCCTTTCTCTACTCTTCATCCACATCCTTCTCATTTCCCCCAAAATAAGGTACAAGAGTGGAAGTGAGATTCAAGGGGCGTCTCGGGAATTTGCTTAATACAAATTATTTCTCAAAATTATTGAGCCCAAGCATGTGCGCGCGCTTCAGTTCCCTCCGCTTTCCGGGCAGGCCGGTCCCGTCCGCGAGGCTGTGCACCGCGACCAGCAGAGGGCGGTCCGGACCCAAGTCTGCAGCGGCGCCATTGGCGTGTGGAAAATGCCACCAGATGGCGCGTTAGGATAGCAGCGCCGTTGAGGCGCGGCCACCCGGTAACAACCCCCCACATCGGGAATAACACACCGGAGACTTTGGGGGGGCGGGGCGGAGGCCGACGGCCGGCGGCGCCCGGATGGGCAACTGAGGTGAGTACGGACGGCGGCGACAGCGGCGGCAGCGCGGGGGCCGGAGACGCCGACCCGAAATGGAAGCCGGGCGCGAGCGCGAGAGCGAGAGCGCGGGCTGGGAGCTGGCGGCCAGCGCGGGCTCCGCGCGGCGGCGGCGGCGGCGGCGGCGGTGGGGAGGGAGGCTGCGCGGGCCTGTGCGCGGTGCGGCGGCCACTGGCCGTCCGGGCGCGTGGGGCAGGCGGCGGTGGGCGCGGTGGGCCCCTCGGAGCCCTCGTCGCTCGTCACCCATCCCGCGGGCCCCCCAAACGGTGCCCCCGCCCGCTCGAGCACTACAGCAACGGGCGCGGAGGCCAAAGCCGCCCTCCGCCTCTCGTCCGGACTTCGGGCAGAGCCAGGCGCGCTGGTGCGAACGCCTGCCGCCCCCGTGCGTTTCTGCGGTGTTTCAGCGGCAGTGGCGGCACTTGACAGACAACGAGCTTGCCTCAGAGGGGGCGCCCGGGGGTCGCTCGGCGTGTCGGCTGGCCCAGGCTTTTCCTTGGTGCGGTGGGGCTGGGACCTGGCGACAGGGGCCAAGGGGGCGTCGGAGCCAGGCTTCCCGCTGTCTGCCTTCCCCGCCGCCGACGGAGGCCTTCTTGTGAACCGTGCCCAGGCCAGAGCGCCGCCGCGCTAGTTTGCCAACCCCCGGGAGATGACACCGATAGAAGTTGTTCTCCCTCTTGTGTCGGGGTGGGGGCGGGCTGAAGAGCGGGGAAACTGGGGTGCTTGAGGTTGGACCTGGGCCTCCACTGGAGGGTCCGAACTGGGTGCTGCTTGTGTTCCGTAGGGCCTGACGAATTTTCAGGTGTTAACATTGTGACCTCACCCCTTCTATCCACATTGCAGAGAATCGTGCCCCGGGCAGCTAAGTTCATGGGATGGTTTTGGAAGCTTATGGATTCAACAGTGCTGTTTGTATGTGAGGATAGCGAATTACTTGCTGTTAACGTTGGTGTAAAGACGATATAGTTTATTCCTTCTCGTGGTTGTAACTACGAAGAACTGCATTTTGTATCTTAGCAAATAAAGGTAAGTGTTTGTTAAGGTAGTTGGAAAAAAAATTACTGAGCCTGAAACACTTATAGAGAAAATGCACATTTGTTTCTTGAAAACTATCAGAATTCTATGTTTGAATATCCTGCCTTTCTTGATGCAACTGGTTTCGACTTCTTCAATTTTTTTTTTTTTTTGCAAGGTTTTAATTTCCTCGTCTTTCTCTAAAAAGAGTTGGGTGTGCGTGACATTCATTTGCTCATGCTGGTATTTAAACTCGTCCAATTCCTCCTTCTGCTCCTGTAAAGATTGAAGTAGTTGCATTTTACTCTGGTTTTGATCTTCAATTATCTTTTCATGATGTTTTATTTCCTCTCAAGATTATCCTTTATTATATTCAGTTGTGATACCTCAGATTCTAGTTCCATAATACAGTTGAGGGTTTTGGGTTCAACTGCAGGGGCAGCTTGACTCTGCTGTTCCCTCAGTCATTCCAGTTCTTCTTTCAGGTGATTGTTTTCTTCGGTCATAGATCCAAGAATTCTGTCTTTTTCCTCTATGGTTTGCCTCAAAATTTCATTTTTTCTTAAGGCCTCAGTATATTTATCTAATTTCTCCTGAAGCTCTGAACTTCTCTCTTTAAGTTTTTCAATAAAAATTTCTTTCTCGTTTATAAGTTGTGTCAATTGCTTCTGCTCTTCTAAACTAGATGACAAAATTTTCTGAGTCTCTTTATGATCAGTATCTATCTGCTTAATATTCTTTCTGAGTCGTGCTATTTCAAAATCTTTCTTCTGAGTTCAATTAAACACCCATGCTGCAGCTCTAAAGCAGAGGCACTTGAATTGAGTGCACTTGACAGTTCTTCAATGGTTCGCTCATACTTGTTTGCTTCTTCCAACAGCCTCTTTTCAGCCCAACACAATTCTGCTTCTAATTGTTCTTTTTCCGTTTTCAGAGCCTCCAAAATAGTGTTTTTTGCTAGAGAAATCTGATTGTTACCAGCAATAGATTCTTCCAACTGATGTCTTACACCATCACATGCTAAAACCAACTTTTCATTTTCCATTTTGAGGTCAAAAGCAGCTTTCTTCAGATTTTCTTTCTTTTTTTTTTAATGTGTTTTATTGATTACAGTGTTACATTTGTTCCAATTTCCCTTCCCTCTGCTCCCCTCCACCTGGTGGCCCCCCTCCCTCCCCTTGTACCCCCCTTTTAGTCCATGTCCATTGGTTGTGCATATAGTTCTTCTCAACCTCTCTCTGTCTATTCCATTCCCTCCTATGATGTTTCTTAATTCCTATACCATCTCCCTCCCTCTCCCCCTTCCCCTTCCCTGCTGACCTCCCCCCAATATGCTCCCCATACCTATAGTTCTTTTCCACTCTCATTGCCTATTTAGTTTGCCTTTGTTTCAATTCCCTAGCTTCTGTTGTTGGTTCTTGTGATGCAGTTTTCATTTTAGTGTTCATAGTTTTGATCCTCCTTTTTCTAAACCAGTCCTTTTAACATCTCATATAACAGTGGTTTGGATCTAATGAACTCTTTCAGTTTTATTTTGTCCTGGAAACACCTTCTCTGCCCTTCTATTCTGAATGACAGCTTCGCTGGATAAAGTATTCGTGGTTGTAGGTTTTGGATTTTCATTACTTTGAATATTTCTTGCCAGTCCCTTCTTGCCTGCAGGGTCTCCCTTGAGAAGTCAGCTGATAGTCTAATTGGGACCCCTTTGTACATGATTCTTTTCTTCTCTCTTGCTGCTTTTAAGATTCTCTCTTTATCTTTAACTCTTGACATTTTGATTATAATGTGTCTTGGAGTGGTTCTCCCTGGGTCCAGTTGTTTTGGAACTCTCCGTCCTTCCTGGACCTGTAAGTTTATTTCCTTCCCCAAGTTTGGGAAGTTCTGCTTTATTATATTTTCACTTAATTTTTCAATTTCTAGTTCATCTTCTTCGCCCTCTGGCAAGCCAATTATTCTTATGTTTGGTCTTTTATTGCTGTCCCAGAGGTTTCTGATCCTCTCACCATTTTCCTTGCTTCCCATTTTTTCTCTCTGCACTGGTTGACTGTTTGTTCCTTCTCTATGTTCTGGTTTGTTGATTTGAACTCTGGATTTTATTTCCTCACCATCTGTCTCGTATGTGGTTTTGTTCCTTTCAGTATGAGTGTTTTTCAATTCTTTCTCATCTTTTTCCAGATCTTTTGTTAATTCTGTAAGCCACCTGATAACAATGGCCCTGAACTGAGCCTCTGACAGGTTTCTTATTTGTTCATCTGTCAGGTTCTCATCTGTTGCCTGGTGAGCTGCGCCACCGGGATTTCTATAGTTGTCTGCCTCATTTTGACAGATGCGTTTTGTTTTCTTGGGCCGGCTGTAGGGGGCAGTGCCTGTGTACGCGTCACAATCCAGCGAACGGCGGCAATCCGCAACCTTTTTCGCTGCGCTGTGGCCCTTTGTGGTCACTACCCAGAACCGGCGGCGGACCAGCAACCTTTCTCACTGCGCTGTCGCGTTTTGTCGTCACTGCCCAGCGACCAGTGGCAATCCTCAACCTTTTTCGCTGCGCTGTGACGCTTTGTGGGGGTGGGGGTCCAAGATGGATTCCTGCAGTTATTCCGATAGGAGACCGGGATCCGTCCTCCCACCCTCTGGGCCTCACCGTTCGGCGATGTGGTGGTTGCTCTTCCCAGCGTTGGGGTCGGGAGCTGCTGGGGTTCAACTGCAGCTGGGATTGTTCTCCCTGCCACTGGGATTGTCCTCCCTGCCGCTGTCCCTGGTGCCACCGCAAACAGCACCGCCTACTTTCGCTCTTACTTGCCCAAAGGGCGCCGCTGGTTTATAACTTTGTACGTTGGGCTTCCGTGTAGTTTTATTTTCTGGAATTTCTAGTTATCTTTTGTTTTGAAGTAGTTGTATTCCTCTCTAGTTGTAGAGGGAGACCAAGCATGTCCGTCTAAGCCTCCATCTTGGCCGAAAGTCTTCAGATTTTCATTGAGTTGTTGTACTTCTGAAAGATTTTGCTTTAAGTTTTTAATGTCGGCTTCCCTTCCTCTAAGTCATTCTTGAAATTACTGTTAGCGTCTTGATTAAGAGGTGGAGTTAACTCACACCTGACTCTAGAAAGTTCCTCCTCCTTTTGTTTAATACGTTCCTTAAGTTCAAAGTTCTCCTTCTGGATATTTAAATTATTGTTCTGTGATTTATTTAGTTGGTCTACTAAATCTCCTGTTTTATTCTCTAGCTCCTGCTTTTTTAAATGAAATTCATTTAGGACCAATTCACTTTGAGTTAACTTTTCTTTCTGTGCATCTAACTCTTTAGTAATGCTCATTTTATCATCTTCAAGTTGATGAACTCTCTTGGTTCCATCATTTAGATCTTTTTTCAGTTTATTGATGGTGCTAGCTCTCTCGTTTTGTTGTTTTGATAGCTGATCTTTTATCAAAGTTATATGCTTTGTAGCTTGTTGGTTCTCTTCATGCAGTTCTTGTAACTCAGCTACCAGTATTTCCTTTTCAGTAGTACTTGTTAAAGGGTATTTCTTAGATGTCCAGCCAGTAGGGTAATCAGCTGAACTTGAGTCTCAGACTCAGGACCCCCGCGGTTGCATGCTTCAACCAAGCAGAACAAGGAACTTAACCTATCTGTTATTCCTTTGAGCAGTGACCTATTCCTTTGAGCAGTGACTTGGGGAATAGCAGTGACCTGTTCCTTTGAGCAATGACCTGGGGAATAGTGGAAAATTTTTGTCTATATATGCTGTATTTCTGTCCACATTCTTGCACCTGCAGGAACAAGAATGCACCTGAAATGCTTTATAAACTCCTCAATCCCTAAGGTTGGGGCTGTCCACCTAAGTCCGGCTTCTGGATGGCTGGGCAGTCACGGGCCAGCTAATAAAGGCTCTTTAAATTCTAATTTGGTTGTCTCCGACCGTTTGGTTCTCGCACTTGCTCCACAACAATACTCTGATTGAGTTCTTGTTCCTTTGCCTCCAAATTAAGTCTTAAGTCATGTAATTTTGATTCCGAGTCCATATCTCTTGCAGCTGTACATTTAATTTCTTCATATTCATTGTTTAGTTTTAAAAATGATATTTTATGTTCTTCCTTTTCTTCGCTCAATAATGAATTCTCTTTTTCTAAAACTTGGACGCGCATTTTAAGTTTTAGATTGTCTTCAGCGAGATGATCCAGGTTTAAACTAGTCAGTCTGGTTATTTGATATTCAGCAGCAGCTTGTGCTTGCTGTAGTCTGAATACTTCTTTAAGTGATGTACTCTATGGAAGAATTCTGGCCTCTTCCTTCACGGTAGCACTTTGCTTCATAACATAAGATTGCAATTTACTACATTCCAGTTTCAAGTTCTCACATTCTTTAATGATTTGTCTGTTTTCCACATTTAGTCGTTCTTGTTCCTTCCTCAAAACTTCTCTGTCATTTTCTGAAGAAGATAACTTTTTACTTATGTCTTGTATTGTATTCTCAAGTCCTTCTATTTTTTTTGTAGACTCTACTTTTTCTGTTTGTAGAACCTGAATAGTTCTTTGCATCTCATGGATTTTAGAGTGATCAGTTACTGCAGTTCCTGAGTCACCTATTTCCTTTCTCATAGAATTAGGTAATTCTGCTCCTACCTCCTCCGTGGCCTCCAGGAACGTATCCTTCATAAAGTCTGAAATCCGGCCTGCGAGGGAAGATAAGCTTCCCCCTACAGGGCCCAAAGACTGGCCCAAGCCAGAGCCAAGGCTCCCAAACCAGGACGCCATCTCCGCGGGTTAGAGAACTGCCTGGTCCGCTCAGAAAAGCGGCCAGCGCCGTCGGACGACCCCGCCAAATGTCCTTGAAGGGCTGCCTTCACTCCAAAATCTAAATGCTCAGGATTCCATCACACAATGCGGGGTTCCTACGCAACACTGGTTTTGGGGGTGGGGCTCCGAGGGCGGGGCTCCAAATGCGAGGCTCTGACCTATGTCTGCTGTCTCTGAACTGAAACTCGGAGGCCTGGCCTGAGACTTCGCCAGGGGCCTGTCACCTGTAACAGGGTCGCCCCTGCAGGGCCTCTGCTCATTCCCACAACTTCCCACCATTTAGATTGGGCCATGTCTTCCTCTGGGTTAGTGACTTTCCCCAGTTCTGTGAGTAACTCCTGCCAGCTCTACGCCGGCCGCCAAGACACCTACTCGCAAAGCTGCGACGGATCCCCTATCAACTTAGATCATAGTTATTGTTTTATGCAGTTGCCTTCTAAATCAGAGAGAAAAAATGAGTTAAAATAAAAAATACGTTTTATCATTTTTCATATTTAATTAATTGCGTTTTACCAGTGTCCCTTATTTCTTGATGTTGAGTCATGTTACTATCTAGTGTTCTTTTCTTTCAGTAGTATTTCTGGTAGGGCAGGTTTGCTAGAGACATACTCTTTTAGTTTTGTTTCTCTTGAAATGACTGAAGAGTAACTGCCAGATATAGAACTTCTGGTTTACAGCTCCTGCTACCACTCCCCATCCCCCGCCGCCTCAGTCAGTACTTTGAATATACTGCCCCACTGGTTTTGGCCTCCATGTTTTCTGATGAGAAATCACCTGTTAATCTTACTGAGGTTCCGTTGTATATGATGAATTGTTTCTTCCTGCTTCATGTGTCCAGCTATGGATCTCTTTGAATTTATCCTACTTGGATTTGGTTGAGCTTCTTGGATATGTAGATTAATGGATTCTATCAAATTTAGGGAGTGTGGTCATTATTTTGTTAAATATTCTTTCTGCCCCTTTCTCCCTCTTTTCCTTCTAGGACTCTTATTATGCATATTTGTCATGCTTGATGGTGTCTCACAGATTTCTGAGGCTCTATCCATTTTTCTTCATTCTTTTTTTCTTTGTGTTTCTTAGATATGTTCATCTCAATTGCCCTATTTTCAAGTTCCCAGATTGTTTCTTCTACCTCCTCAAATATGCTATTGGAATCCTCTATTGAATTTTTTTTTTAATTTTCATTATTTTACTTTTCAACTCCAGAATTTCTTTTGGTTCTCTTTATAAGTGCTATCTCTTGTGGCTATTCTCTGTTTAGAGAGACATTGTTCTCATACTTTTCTGTGATTCTTTAGACATTCTTCCTTTAGGTCTTTGAACATATTTAAAATAGCTGATTTAAAGTTTCAGAGACCTGATGCATGAATCAAGCTCTGCTTGCCATCCCTGCTTTTTTCCTTCTACTCCATACCACATAGCCAGGACTCTGGGCTCATTTCTTAGCCTTGACACTAACCTCCTCCCCAAAGTATTTCTTCTCTTCTGGATTAGAAGAAGGACATGGAACACAGAAGTCCTTCATATCCAAGAACTTCCCTCTCCATTTTGCGCTTCTGGGTGCTTTTCTAGAGATGAGGAGCCCAAGGAGGTGTCCAGTTCCTCAGAAGTGAAGAAGGCCAGAGATTCACAGGCAATTCCCCCTCTTGCCAAGAGTCCAGACATTCCACAAAGCTTCACTCAAAAAGCATAGGTGGAGGAAGACTGTAAAGCAGAACCTTTTTTAAAAAAGGAGTTTAATGACTTCAAAATAATGAAATCACAATGCACAGACATACAAAAACCAAGACTTAAGTATCCTGTTGCTGACTGGTCCTGGGGGTATTGCCATCTCTCCTCCTGTCATCTGAGGAATAGAAATTGCCTATACAAATTCTCATTAGTTTTCATCAAAATTCATAGGATTTCACATTATTGGTTATTCCTGGATTCTTATCCTGAGATGTGTATGTTGGGGTAGAAAGGATTGATGGTTGACAGAATATAGGAGTCTTCTGAAATTCTGCCACTTCCAAAATCTATAATGTTTCTATTAATAGACATGTTAATTATCAGTAGAAGTAACAAGGAACATCATAAGTCTACCTTTCTCTTAGTTCAGTGGAGTCAAAAAAACCTTGCTAGAAATGATAGGGGCTGGGAAGCCATATGGCACTTGGCATAGAACCTGAAATCAAAGTGGAAACTGAGGAGCATTGGCAAGGTGTGTCATTTGTCATCTTGGGGAAGAGCTGAGTCAGGTGCAAGAACTGATCCTGTCTCAGGGCTTTGGCTCTGAGTCAGAAGTGGTATTCATAGGCCCTTGTCATAGCACCAGGACATTCCTCTCCCAACAAATGAGAACTTCATAGGACCAGTGGGGCCTGTGTTATCATTATGAGTTACGGCTTGATCCATTTGACGTATAAAAATAAATGCTACACCTAAAAACACCACACTACTAAGCAAAAAATGCCCAAAGAACATGGAGAGAATGGAAGCTTTTTTAAAACTCAGAAACAGATATTGAAACCTGGAGTTTAAGGGGCTTAGCATGTTTGAGTAATGTGACTATGGAACTGGGATTCATTGAGTATGTGCAGCACTAGGTCAAGGGCAGAGCATCAGGAGCAATTTAATATCTGGTCCATGGGCTCCTTGGGCCATTCTGTAAATACAGTGTATGGTGATTATTTATATATACTGCTCCCAGGGCTCTAATGAGCAAAATGTACTGGACTGAGCTCCTGAGGCAGGAGCATTTATCTCTGTCACCTCATGTTTGGTAGTTTCTAGCAAACAATGTTTGCCTAAAGGAGCACTGAGAGCAGAGCATCACTGCTCGAAAACAAGGCCTACCACTTAGTGCATCCACTGCCCTGAAGCCCCAGGTCCCAAAGGCTAGACAGCTGGGCCCCTGTGTCCTGGTAGACCCATGGGTTTTGCATTGCTGGTTCAAATGAGTGCTTGCTTCTGGCTTTTAAAACAAAGTGCCAAGAAGTATTCCAGCTTCTGCAATTTCATTGCCTTTCAGACAGTGTGATGCCCATCAGAGCATCCCATCTCATCATCCTGCAGCCTCCCCAGCTGCCACTAGTAACAATCCATTGTCTGCAGGCAGCTCAACAAATCAATTTGACCTGGGCTACACGATTCTGCACATAAAGAGACACCTGCCCATTTCTCCTTCTTCGTGGTGTGGAATCAGCCAACTTTAGCCAGGCTGTGCTCCCCAAAAGTTGTGTTGCCTTGGGTCGAACCTGGAACTGCATGATGCCTCAGCTTCCAAATCTGTACAGTAGTGCTGTCTGCCCTACTGCCCTTACAGGGTAGTGTGAAGGTCAAATGAGAACTCTGAGGGAAGAGTTTAGTCAATGACTGACTGTAGAAAATGTTAGGTATTAGATTTGTACGAGAGACATAAACAAAACAAAATAGGAAAAAAGAAAGAAAATCCCATATTTCTTGGTAACTGGGAGACACTGAAGTCTCAGGTAATAGCATCTCCCATTTCCCTGGGCCAATAAAATGAGGAAAACTTGCATTTCTTCAAGTAGAGATTTGTGTCTAAGAATGCTTTGTATGCTCCCACTTTGCTTTGACATTGAACAGCAGGAGCACCTGGCCCGGCCCCACACAGGGGCTCAGCAGGAGTGTGTCAAACAACAACAACAAAATGAATGACAAATGTCTTTTGTTGTTCCTAGAATTTTGTTGCATTGACTACTACGGGAAATACATTCCTTAGTGCCCAGAAATATTTTGGTTTTGCAAGATTTACGTTGTAATAATTTATGGTAAGGAGACTGGGAACCAGCATAGAAGGATAAGAGTGGGGGAGGGACCAGCATATTGTGTTCAGGGAGAGTTGACTTTGGTGTTACACTTGTTCTGAGTGACTCAGCAGGGCCAGAAATGCAGAGCCAGGGGACTGAAGTTTATCCCAGTGAGCATGTTCCAGCAATGGAATAGGCTGTCTCACAGGGTTGCGAGCTCTCTGACACTAGAGGTGTTGAACACTCTGCTTTTAGGAATGCAAGTGAGAAACTAGATACAGTGAATTATTACAAGGGCCCAACCTCTACTCCCAAACCCCAGGAGTCTAGTTCGAGCTGCAATGGATGTGAAAGGATGTAGTATAGGCATGTCAGGGAGTCAGGGTGGGCTGAGCCAGGGAGCCTCCCTGGACCAGAAGAATGTTGGGCTAGCTCATTTCCCTAGTTTAGTTTGCCACTAATCCTCCACTTTCTCTCCAGCTCTACCTCTTCCCCTGCTTTCCCTCCTTTTCCTCCTTTTCTTTATCTTCCTAACTCTTTCCATCATGCTCTCCAGCTGCCATCCTCCAGCCTGTGCTCCCACATCAGGGATAGGAAAAGTACCTGGCCTACAAGCCTACCAGAGAGATCTGGGCTTCAGCAGTTTCTCTGGTGTGAGGAGAGGTGCTGAACTCTCAGCAGCGCTCTGCCAGCTCCTCCACTGCGGCAAGAGAAATCACCAGCTTCACACTGTGGCTCTGTTTAAATCAGCCTTTCATGTCTGATGGATTTCAAAATATGCTAGAAGTCAGCATCTTAAATATCAGGAACACAAACAAGCAGATGCAGCTACATTTTCCTTCCTCTGTGCCCGTCCCTCCTTCTTTCCCTTCCTCCTGCTCTCTCTCCTGCCCCCTCCCAGAGCAGTTTTTATCCATGAGGTCCCTCTTCTGCTCACCTCCCTGTGCAATGGCTGGGAGGCTCTGGGGCCAAGCTCCCTCCTGTCACAGATGAGGAGACTATGGCTCAGGTGGGAGGCGGGACTTGCCAGGGTCTCAGGTCAGTGAGTGGGCAGGATGGCCCCCGGGCACCCACAGCCGGCCTTCCCAGTTCTGCATGTTCTGTTTTCTGGGAAGGCTGTTGGCTACCCCCGGAGCCCCACAACCCTCAATAATCCACCTGTGAGTTTCACAGGCTCCCGTCACAGCAGGGGTTCCCCCTCTGTCCCTGGATGTTCACGGGGAGCTGGTCCTGGGGCCTTGGCCCACTTTGGTTGATCTAAGCCAGTTTTCTCCTGCTGTGATTTAAGTCATACTTCCTCTGCTCCCTCTGCTCCCTCTACTCCCTCTGCTCCCTGAGCGCCATCTCTTTGAGACGCGATATAGGCCCTGCAGCACGTGCCCCATCTGTGGGCAGTCAGCAAGCTGCCGGGCTGCAGTGGTGGGATGGGGAGAGCTGCTTCCCCTGGAACAGCAGCACCGCGCTGCCGCATGCCCGGCGGGGGTGACGGTTGCAGCTCCTGCTCTCAGCTTTTGCTGCGCACTGGAACCACCTGGGGAGTTTTCTTTATCTTATCCAGTTCGTTTCTTTTAGTTATTCCACTTAGAGTTGATTAATTAAAAATAAAATCTTGCTCTCCCCTCCTGCCAGAAATTCTGGTTTAATGATAAGTTTCAAGACTTTCAAACAATTGTTTAATATTAGCAACAAAAATAGTGGATGGAATAATAGAAAGTGAAAGACCTGCTTGTGTGTGAACATTTTCTTGATTTCGGATCTGCCCGTGTGCCTCTGTGTCTTTGCCCGTGCCCTTCCCTCTGTCTGGGCTCTTTAAGCAAATTTCAGTGACTTGTCCGTGTTCGTGCGACAGTTCGTCAGTAAAGCAGACGACCAGCAGCGTCTGAGGCCTCCCTGGTACTGCGCACCCTCTCAGTTACCAGTTCACAGCTAACCAACACCTTCTGATGCCCGACGCTCGGGTGGGGAAGTTGGGGCTGAGGTGCTGCACAGAATCATTGTCTGTGGGTACACACAACACACACGCACACACACACACAGATGAAAGCACACGCTGTCCATTTTAATATTACCCTGGACTCTCTCCCCAACTGTCCTACCATTGACAGCCTGAGGTACTTTCCACGAACGTTTGAATGTGTGCCATTACACTATGTCATTGGAACATAAAAAAGAACAAGAAAAGAAATGAAGGAGCTCAAAGATAGTGAAGGAGCTGTACTAGCAAACGGGTAGAAAAATGAAACTGCAGAACACTGTGGGAAGTGAGACCTTAGCAGGATCAAGTTTCCCCTGGGTTTGGAGGGGGAGGACAGGAGGAGGCAGCCCTGTTTTAACAAAGGATTCAATGTTGAAATCAAGGGGAAGCCCTCAGGCAAAGACAGAAAGGGAATAGCTCAACAGTCAGGAATAGGGAGGGGAGAGGAGGGCCGCTGGAGAGTGAGCCAGTTTGGGGACCCAGCAGTGCTGGGCAGGAGGCTGGTGTGGCTGGAGCAGAGTGTGGGGGGAGGGGTCTGCAGCTGGCGGAAGCTGGGCTTCCAGAGGGAACTGGGGCTGTAAGCAGAAGAGGCCGGAATCTGAGAGCAGCTCTCCCGGATCAGATAAGTTTCAGTGCCATCCTGTAGGTGACAAGGAGCCATTGATTTAATGGCAGAGCCGCATTTTACAACTGTGCTTAAAGCAAGTGGAGTGGAGGGATGGGGGCAAGACTGGAGCACAACAGTGAGAGGGGGCCAGGTAGTGGGAGAAAGAACCTTATAACCGACCAGCCTCAGCTCTCAATGTGCCCTGAATGTGTCCACGAGCCAGGCAGTATTTTAAATCTCAGCCTCCCCTCTCTGCCCTCCCACAGTCCAGTGTGTTTCCAGGCTCCCCAATACTTATCCACCCTGTACTTTCAGTCATTAAACCTCAAACATTGAGTTTTTTTCCAATTAAATCCTTAGGAAAGGGGATTTCTCAGAATATGGTGGAGACTTGGGGGTTATACATTGCAAACCTCAAACCAAATAAAATTAAATTTTGCGTCATCCACTACTTCGAGTTCTCCAGGCCGTAGTTTCCTCCATGCCCAAGAAGAAGCGAAGCTCACTGTGCTTGTGCGCTGGGAGGGAACAGCAGAAAACCCATAAGTGTAGGCATTTGAGAGTTTTTGAGTCTCTTCCATGATACCCTCCATAAACCGTTTTCTCTGTGGAAACTGAGGCCCGGTGAGCGTGAGGGCTTCCTCTAGGGCAATGCTGGTGAGGCAGCACTCCTCTGGCCCAGGACCCTGAAGTCCGGGGCTAGAGCCACTGTGTTCAGATGCAATCGCTTGGCTTGCCTACAGCGTCCACCTGCTGGTCCTCTCGCCCAGGCTCCCTGACCTGGACACCCACGAGCCCCACTGCCTGTTTCCTCCTCACCTTCCTCATCATCCCACATCTTCGAGGGCCACTCATGAGAAGCACTTGGGGGTGAAACATGACAGGGAACCTAATCAGAGATCATCAATAGACAATATTAGCAGAGCGAAATGAATTGCCCCCTGGACGAGTCACCCAGCCCTGAGCAGCCAGCAGCCAGCATCCTTAATCCATTTCCTGCCAGTTATTAAAATGATTTTCCAAGAGCTAGTCCCATCTCAGCAGAGTCACAGACTAATAAAGTGCAGTCCAGCGCCTGGAGGAGCCCGGCATCTTGGCCTGCCCTCCCATTTCCTTGGGCTCCTTGTTGGCAAAGTCTCCAGAATTCTTCCTGCCGTCCTGGCAGGGACTTCATTTCCTCCTCGAGCCTTTATTTCCCACCCTGATCCCTGGCCTTCCAAAAGCCCAGCAGCTGTTCTGCTGTCCTCCACTAAAAGGTCGGGATGTGCTTGGAAAGTTCTGAGTTCAAATTCATAAAATAAAAGCTGTGGAGCTGCAGAGTTAGAAAATCACGAATTCTTCAAGCTGGGTGAGGGCCTGGAGACCATTGTAAGCTAAGCCCTTCGTTTTGTAAGTGAGAACACTGACGTCTACAAGGGGACAGTGCCCACCTCAAGGCCACACAGTAGATTTCCAGAGTAGGAGCAGCAGGTGGACTGGCACCTGACAGGGGCATCATGGCAGCAAGTGATCATCTGCTCACCTGGTAAGTGTTTGCTGAGCACCTATAATGGGCCAGGGCTGTACTGAACATTGAACTGCACACCTAAGTGAGACACAGAAACTTTCCTCAGGATGACACGGTCTAGTAGGGGGCAGGGACATCACAGTCAGGTGGGGAGTGGGGCTATTACGGCCGGGGAGGGACATCACTGTCTGGGGGAGGATAGACACAAAACAGATGCTGACACTAAGCTTGGTAAGTGTGGGCAAGATACTCAGGGGCACAGGGAGCCAAGTGTGAGGCTGGGAGGAGCCACTGTATTCAAGTCCCGGAGAAGCTCACAGCCCGTGTAAGCCGGAGCCGTGGCCGGCAGTCAGGAGGTAACACACACAGTGCTTACCTCGTCCTAGGCACAGCTCACGTTTGACTCTTAGCACCTTCCTCTGAGGAAGACAATAGCATTACCACCAGTTTACAAGTCAAAGAAACTGAAGCAGAGAGAGGCTAGCCGACTTGCTCAAGGTCACGCAGCCAGGCGTGGGAGATTTGGAGTTTGAACTCAGTCTTCCAACTCCAGAGTCGACACTCCACCGTGCCCCGTGCTCCTCTGCTCTTGAGTGACTGTGGGTCCTCAGACACCATGGGAAGCCTCCAGCTGCCATGACCAGGTGTGAGCTCTGCACCATGCAGTGGGTGGCCTAAGGCCAAGTTGTGTCTGGTAACCTCAGATCACCCCAAGCCCTGGTCTTGCCCTGACCTCCTGCAGTTTTTTAACCCAGGTATCTCCAAGACCACTTTTAGAACCCTTTACCAGCAACTGAGGATCCCGCCTTTTCTCTCTGGCCCCAGGAGGCAAGCTCTCCGCCCCACTGTGGACAGACACTCTACTGAAGTTGTTCCGCCCTCCCTTCCTGCCAGAGCCCAGGGTCATCTTCGTGTTCTCATCTGGGGCCCTCAGTTTCAGAACAGGAAACTACCATTTATAAGCAGCTGCATGCATCGCACACAGCGAGGGTTCATTGTCCGGCCATCTTAGGCTTTCTCACCTGACACTCGCAGCAACCCTGTGAGAAAGGTGTGATTATCATCCCTGCTGAACAGGGGAAGAAGTCACACAGGAACAGAGAGCTCCAGGAACTCGCTGCAGCCATTGGCTGGAAGAGGCAGGCTTTACCCGCAGGTCTGTTTATCCCCAAGGCTGGCTGGGGTTTCAAAGCATCACCTCTGACCATGAAACTGAGCAGTGAGCATGTGAAGCCTGTGTCTTTGGTGCTCTATCCAACTGAGCTAATCAAGCGTGGCCAGAAAGCAATTGTCTTAATATCAGACACCCATTAGGGTCCAGGGAACCTCTTAAAGACACTTCAGGTTTACGTCTATGAGCTGGAGGTGCGGCCAAGCATTATGCTCCCCTGGGAACAGCTGGCTGGAGCTGGAAGACAGCAGAACCACCCCGAAATGCAGATCCTGACCCTACCGACCACCTTCTGCCACCCAGACAATAACATTCTCTGAGCTGAGAAGGAAGCTGTCCTTGTGGGGAGAACAGGATGACGTGACACCAGAAAAGATAATGCAGATGATCTCAGGGCTGCGCAGGATTCCCCTTTGCAGATTCCCAGTTGGTGACAAGGCCATCCTACAATAAAGTGGTCCGGACTCTAGCCATTTTCCCTAACAGCCGCCCAGGGAAGCCTCCATCTCTATCCTTCCCGGTGGTTCCTAGAGGTTCCGCCAGTTTTACATTTATCTTTCCTGTGGCTGATTTTCTGAAGTAGGCAATGGGTTAAGTCTATTGTCATTTTCCCAGGGAAATGACTGCTAAATTGAGCTCATCAGATGGCGAGCATGTGTGGCATACAAATCTTGTCCTGTCGCTTTCCTCATTAAAAGCCGGTACTGTCTTCTCACTGCCCAGGGAAAAAGTCTCCTTGACACAATCCACAAGGCTCTTGACCGTGGGCCCTGGCTCATCTCAGGCCTCCCTCTTCACTGCCCTCCCCGGGCCCTCACCTTTCCTTGTTCTATGCTCTTCGTGAATGTTCCTATTTGTCACACTCTCCAGACTCCATCGGGCAGGGCCTCAGGACATGCCATCCCCCCCTCACCGGTCCCTACCCTCCTCTTCTCCTGTTCAAGTCCTGTTTCAGGTCATCTCTTCACAGAGGTTTTCTTGATCTCCTAAGTCTGTTACCCCTGCAGCTTCTGTACGTTCTTTTTCATAATATTTATCACTGTTTAGAGTCTGCTCCTCCAGCAGACTGCCATCTGTTTTGCTCCCTGTTGTATTCCTAGGGCCTAGCATAATGTCTGCTACACAGGAGAGGCCTGGGAAATATGAACGGAATAGAGGAAGTTGGGAGAGACAACTCACTTAGCTCTCTGGGTTCCAACTGGGACCAGAACTGGAGCCATTGTGCTGAAGACAAAATAGCACCCCACGCTTGATCTGAAAGCCATGCCCAGACTTCAGATAACAGGTGGTGAGTATAGCCCATCCTAGATCTTCCATGTTTCCTGGTCACATGCTATTCCTAGACAATGGTGCTGTATGGGCAGCACAATATTCCACATCTCTAGGTTTTGCTCCTTCCTTCCTCCACAGATGTTCTCTTGGGAGGCTCAGTCTTGCCCTGAGCACAGAAAAGGATCCCTGTTGTTCTGTCCTTCTCATGCCTTTTGATGCACAGTGGCATAGTGACTCATGCCTCTGACACACAGACGGCAATTTATGACAATGGGGATTTGGCTGGTTATTTCTTATTAAATGTAATTAGAGTGAACTCTCAAGCATCTGTGTGGCTTGTCCTTGCACTCAAGACAAGGTTCTCACCCTGGTCTCCAATTCATCTCTCCTGCTGGTCCCCAGAATGTGCTTCTGAGCTGCTAACTCTGGCCATCAAAGAGATTAGGTGCCAGAGCACACAAATTCAACATATTATTAATCAAAACCAAATATGACAAGAGGAAAAATTCTCCTGGAAAAGGCAACATGTGTTGGATTCCAAGATAAAGTGAACTTTGGATTATTACTGCTCTTCTTCAGGGGATGTGAACGGGCACTGGGCATAGATACTAGACTTAGTCTCAAGGTCAGCAGGAAGTCCTTGTGATTAGAAATGCAGGACAACAGAATCAGAAGGCGAGGCCCTGCCCAGAGTGCCCCAGGTAGGGCTGCAGCATCTCCGTAATTGAGGTTCTTTTGGTTCTAATGAAAGGCCACGGACATAGATGCCAGCCAGTTGTCACCTGCCCAAGGGCTATGGATGAGCTTTAAGGCTCCACAAGCCCCTGTGAAGGCTTTAAAGAGCTAATGAACCAGAGTGGTGAACAGACCGGAGCTTTCTGAAAAAGACTACATGTGTGCCACCTATAGTGCTGCCCCAGAACACTGAGCCGAAGTCAGCAGCCTTGTGGGCTGGCCGGCTGCTGCCAGAGGCTGTGATGGCAACTCCAGCCACGCTCCAGCACCTTCCAGGCGCAAGGCCTCAGGCCTGGCATCCGGTGTGCTTCTCAATAACGGAGTTGAGAGACAGGGCAGAAGTATTATTAAAATAGCATTATAACCGGGTTTTCCATTGTACTTACATTTTCCAAACATGTCTTCCATTTTTTTCATTTTATCTGAGTTCTCTCCTTTTGAGTTTCATGGAGGTGTAGTGACTTACCTAAAGTCACACAGTAAGCAGCAGTGATGGGATTTGACTTGGTCCTTTGGCTCCAAACCTCATGTCATGAGTTGTCCAGTGACTGTCACTTGCTTTCCAAGCTGGGAATAACAAGAGGCCTGGGTCTAGTGAGCCAGTATCCTGGGCATTTTCTCTGCCTACTTTGCTCTGGCTACCCTTGAGGCTGAGGTGTTAGCTACAGCCTGGTGGTAGGGAAAGGCACTTTTCATTTCTGCTGTTAGAAATGACCTATTGCTAGGGTAAAGAGGGGTCTGAGGTCTCCTTCTCTGAAAATGGCCAGTTGGGCCCTCCTGTGGAATTTGCAGACAGTGGGTATAAACTCTCCTTCTGTTCCATAGGCTTACTGACAGAGAAGCTGAGGAAGAAGCCTGCCTCACCTCCTACCCTGACACAGTTTATGTCGCTAAGCTGGGCTAAGGCTATGGCTGGCTCACCGGGTGGGAAAGAGTAGAGCAGGCTTGGGTAGGGATGATGGCCGAGGTACCACATTTCTCAGTATTTAGGCAGGAGCAGGTCCAGCCTGCCCAGAAGCTGAGAAGCAGACAATAGATGCCATGAGAGCAGGGACAGTGCCTGCTGACACTGCTATGTTGCTATGCCCAGCTCAGAGCCTGGAGCCCATTAAGTATTTAATAAATGTTTGTTGGCTGGACTTCTGATCACTGAACATGCTGTGTCTGAGCCTTAGCTAAATATGGGTCAATTTCTTTCAATAGGCCAAGACAGGGCAGGCTGGGAGGCTCTGGATGTGGAGCTGGGCACATTGACTGTGGTCAGTCAGGTGTGAGAGATGACCCATGCTCAGGAAGGAATGCTTATCCTGACAATCACAAGACCACAGGCCCAGGGCTCAGACATGACATGGGACGGTCTGAGGGCCTATGGCAAGCTAGGGTGCCTCACAGGTGGGGTGGCACTCAGAAACCAGCTTTGCGGGAGTTGACATTCAAGATTCCAGGCAGATTGCAGGAATTCAGGAAAATCTGTCTTTAGGAAGAGGGATCCAGAAACCAGGCTGAGGACCTTCTGTGTAGTAGATAGGGGGGGGTTGCAATAAGACAAAGTTTGCATATCACAGAGGACCTGGGACTTAGAGATAGGAGATCAAAGCAGCGTAGATACCCAATGATACAGGACTCCTGGTCAGGGACCCCAAAGAACGGAAATGACCTGAGATGTCCGGCTTAATTTCATCCTGTTACTGAGGTTTGGAGCCAGGCCAGGTCTGGAGATGGGATGCTAGATGTGGTGCCAAGAGGAGGGGAAGGCAGCCGGAAAGGAAACCAGGCAGAGCCTGGGAAAGGGAAGATGGCCTTTACAGAGTGGCTTTCAGGGAAGAAAAGAAAATGTCATCATCTCCCCAGGGCACAGACAGAAGGACAGGAGGCTGGCAGTCCTAGAGTCACTCCTGGACATGTTCCACAGGAATCAGGCTGGTCAGCTGTCACCCCGGGATCTCCCACCTGCACCACAGGCAGAAGGAAGCAGCTTCCTGCCCTTGGAACTTGTGGTCTAGTGGGGAAGAGACCGTGCCTGCAGTGAGCCTCAGAGCAGCACAGAATGACTCAGGGACCAACAAGCCCAAATAAGACCACGAAAGAGGCAACACAGCTTCAGGTCTGGGGAAAGGACAAACAAAAGGGAGATGTTCCCCAGAAAGGTAGCAGAGTGACAGGGAGAGAGACACTAATGGCTTTTCTTCAATCTGAAAGAAAGCAAGAAAGAAAGCAAGCAAGCAAGAAAGAAAGAAAGAAATAGAAAGGAAGAAAGAAAAAAGCAGGTATCTCCATACTGCTTTCCACAGTGGCTGACAGCCATTCTGACAGGAGTGAGATGATATCTTGCTGTAGTTTCCATTTGCATCTCTCTGATTAGCGATGATGAGCACCTTTTCATATGTCTATGGCCATCTGTAATGTTTTCTTCAGAGAAATGTCTATTCAGGTCATTTGCCCATTTTTTAATTGGGTTCTTTATTTGTTTGGTGTTGAATTTTGTAAGTATTTTTATAAATTATAAGTATTAGCCCCTTATCAGATGTATTGGTGAATATGTTCTCCCATTCTTGGGTGGTCTTTTTATTTTGTAGATAGTTTCCTTTGCTGTGCAAAAACTTTTTAGTTTGATGTAGTCCCATTTGTTTATTTTTCTTCTGTTTTCCTTGCCTGGGGAGATATATCTGCTAAAATATTGCCTCAAAAACTTAAAAATGGATCTGCCTTTTAACTGAGAGATCCCACTTCTGGGAATGTATCTGAAGGAACCCACAACACTATTTCAAAAGAAGATAAGCGCCCCTATATTCCTCACAGTGTTATTACAGTCACCAAGATATGGAAGCCGCCCAAGTGTCCGTCAGTAGGTGGGTGGATAGAAAAACTATGGGACATTTACACAATGAACACTACTCAGGGATAAAAATAAATTTACCCTTTGCAGCAGTATGGATGGACCTGAAGAACATTATGCTCAGTGAAATAAGCCAGTCAGGGAAAGACAGATACCATATGAGTTCGCTCATATGTGGAATCTAATGAACAAACTGAAGTAACAGGCAAAATAGTGACAGACTCATAAAGAGCAGGCTGACAGCTACGTGGGGGGAGAATAGGGGGTGGGGGGAGTGAGCAAACAGGAGAAAGGGCTCGTGGACATGGACACCAGTGTGGTGACTGCGGGGCAGGGCGGGGAATAGGGGGACTAAATGGGAATGGGAAAAATACAATAAAAAGGCAGATTTGGGGAGCAAACAGGTTTTATAAATAAAGTCATTTTTATAGCATCTCTACTGTCTTGCTGAAACTCATCTTACACACTGACTTCTATGCAGAACATGCTCAAGGCAGATATTGCTTATTTCCCACTGAATCAGAGAGAAATGACAATTCCCACTGGAGCATCCCCAGGGGCAGGAGGCAGGGGCTGTGCAGATTGCTCCTTTATGCCTACCACGTTTCACTCCTGCAGCCCAGGAGCAGAGAGAGGGCATGGGGTGGCAGGGGCCGGAGACCCAGGGCCAGGGCAGGCTACGGGTGACCCTCTTCTCCTCTGAAGCTGGGAGAGGCCCTAAGGACTGTTGGGCGTTTTCTCAGCCAGGCTCCTGGCCCCCAGGGGTGTCAGGGATGCCTGCAGGTCCCAAACACCTGAGCCCCTGAGAGGTCGTCATCCTGGTTGGCTCTTGGTAATGTAGGAGTTTGCCCCTCTGACCACGGATGGAATTCTCCACAAAGTTGGAGGTCTTTGCTCTTCAAGGCCAGGCAGAATGTAGGGCTCCCTGAGTCCCAGCACAGTGAAAACCCGCCAATGGGTCTCCCTAGAACGCCCTCTGGGGACCCCACGCCATGTTCTCCTGCAACCCCTTCTCTCTTCTAGCACAGTCACTCTTGTTTCCTCAAGTTCCTCAGTGTTTTTTATTTAATACACGTAGACAAAAGATCATTACATGATCTTCACTTTATTCGTCTCTAGGTACAAAGCGAGGCCTCCCCACTGGAGGTTCAGAGGAAGAAGCATAGTTAGCGGAGGACAGGCTGAGCAGGACTCGGACTCCTGCTGCCCAGCTCCGCCAAAGCTCCACTCCTTCCCCTGGGTCTCAGTGCCCCAGCTACACCGCTCGTGGGGGGCACCTCATGCCTAAGTCCCAGGGCTTTGGGGAAGCCAACACGTAAGCTGATGCCAGAGTTGCAAAAGGGAGGGGTCATTACAACTAAAGTCACTTACCATTTTTAAGGTCACTATCATCTCTAGGAAACATATCCGTCCGCCCCGCCCGACCCGCTCCCAGCATGCCAAAGCCTCCTCTGCAACCTCCCACCCAGGGCTCTTTCAGCTGGACCACTTCTGCTAAATGGTTCCTTTGCGTTCCCAGACCCTAGACTGTCGCCTACAGGGGAGAGGATGGCACAGATGAGACTGCCTGTCTCTGGAGCTAAAGAATAACCAAAACCCAACAAATCAAAACACTTCACCAGTTCTGGTAAAGGACATTGTATTTCTATCCATGGAGATTCTGTAACCACACTTGGACTAAGGCTAGAAGTTTCCCCGAGAGGTTTCTAATGGAGACAAGGGCCACAAGGGCCCAGCTGCTTCTCTCTGGGCCTCTGAGTATCACTGCGCAGCGTGTACACTGCACAGAAGCACCAGGCCGAGGGCAAGTGAATCCACTTGCCTGCCAAGCACAACGTCTACAGCGGCCCCTTTCCAAATTCAGACCTGGCTCCCTTTCAGAGTGATGACAGTTCCAGAGAGAACACTTCAGCGCCAGTCGGGGCAGGAGATACCATAAAGGTCCAGGCGAGTGAAAATGTGGTTCTGAGGCAGGTGGTAGGTGCCCAGCTGAGACCCAACGGCTCTTTCGGGCTGCAGAGAGTTTTAGGTGAAACTGCACAGATCTGGTGGGCAGGAAGGAAGGGAAGAGAGAGGGTCAAGGACAGTACTGGCCTTGAGTATTAGGGCTGGGCGGAGTTTCAAGTCACCTACATAAGTCATTTCAAAGGCGTTTGATTTTAGTCTTGATTCCTTTTCATCTCTTTATTTTATTTTATTTTATTTTATTTTATTTTCCATAGCAGAATTCTTTTTCCAACGAAAATAAAAACAGAGAAAGAAAAATTTTTTTAAAAAATAAATCTGGGGAGGGGAAACCCAGAGCTCTGCCCACTGTGTCCCTGGGACCTCCCAAGACCTAGGGCCCCCCAGGACACAGTATGGAGAACAACCACCTACTCGGTCCAGCTCCCTTGTTTCAATGGTGATAAGGGTGACACCAAAGAATGTGGCACGACTTACCCGAGGTCCACCCTGCACTGAAGGCACAGCTGGGCTAGACCCCCATGACCCAAGTGTCTGGTCCCATTCCTCCCCCACTCCAAAGAGGCAGGCCTGCACACTACCTGGCAATTGAATATTCAAGGCTGCTAGGCCTGGGTCCCTGTCCACTGGTGAGGCTCCCATCTTTTCCCTATGTAGCCAATCCCAGCCACAGAAGTCTCTCATCTGGTTCTGCCCCCTCCATGATGGGACTGATGTCCAGACTCCTAGAGGGGGCAGGCATGAAGAACCTGGGAGGACAGGAGAAGTACCAACCACGCTGGGGATGGAGCTGTGGTGGGAAACTGCATGTCACGTCCAGGACCAAATGTCCTTCACCGGAGCTCACTGGAAAGGCTCTGTTCAAGATGTGGGGGCTCCTGCTGATGCAGAGCGTGACGGGCCAGGCCAGACATTGGCCCAGGGGCAAGAGACAGGGACGAGGTCATTCACACCCTGTGTGGGGCTGCAAACTCTCAGCACCCTGGACAAGAAGTGTCCCTCCATTGGCCTGCTGGCCTTTCCCTCAGCCCCTGTCCCAGTCTCTGCCCAGTGACTCAGGACCGCAAGCTCAGCCACCATCTCCTGCTTTCCCTCAGTCCTCCCAGCAGCTTGCACGTCCCAGATTCCTGCTCCCAACCTTGGTTTCTCTTCAGGCTACATGTGGCTTTCCCTTCTAGATCACTCTCTGTTAGCTCACGTCCTTCCACCTCAGCTCCGAGACCTTCTTCCTACCCCCTGAGATTCTACAGGCGGTACCTTTCAGCCAGTCCCAACTTCACGGCTATTCCTACCAAAGAGCTTACCTTTCTAGAGCAGGGAGCAACCAACATGCTTCTCCTTTGATTTCTGTTCCATTATGGCCTTTGACTTCCTCACCCAGCCCTCCCACTCCAGGGCACCAGGAACATAGCCGTCCCATTGCTTCACTGTCATGTGCATTTATTGAGCGCCCGCAGAGTGCGTGGTACTATGCTCAGGTTCGGAGCCATGATCTAGTCAAAAGGAGACCAGAGCTAGTACAGAGAATGATTCATAGCTGCTTACATCTGGTAAGAGACGGGGCAGGGGAGAGCTAATCACAAAACAAAGTCCTATTCGAAAGCAACAAAATCTCTGAGAGTAATATGTATTCTGTGCACACGCCCTGAATGAACACGTGGGTGTACCCAGTGGTTGCATATGCATGCCTATACAGTGTTGTGGGTAAATAACTGTATATGCTGTATGCACACACGCACGCACACACCACTGCACAGACAGAATCTGGCTTATGCTATCAAAGACACTAGCCCCCAGGTTCTAGTGAAGCGGTCCGCCCTAGATGCCTGCAGCATGCAAAACTTGGAAGATCCGGAGATTGACAGTACAGGAGCACAATGGGGTTGCGTGGGTACGTTCTGTCCCTGGGCCCAGCCACAGCACTCGGGGTTGCTCATGGCCAGCGACAGAAAAGCCTTTGTGAAGAGATCACAGAGGAGAGCTGAGAAGCCGGAGGCTACCTGTCCAGTGTCAGGGCCTGCTGGAGCCCTGGCGAGTTCCCCAATCTTCAAGGCAGAATTTAAAACTCTGATTTCTGAGTGTGTAGTCTTGCAAACAGTATTCCTTTTCACAGTGCCGCAGATCGAGGTGAGAATTTTTTTCTCGCTCACTTTCTGCAGCTTCCCATGTGTGCTAACGCATTTTGTAGTCATTAGATACAGATGTTTCACACAGCTGTCCCTTGAAATCCAAGTCGACTGTGAAATCGAGGTCTCGCTGCAAAGGAGCAAAGGGTTCCAATATTAGTGTGATCAGAGGTGACGGCACCCTCCCCTCCCTGCAGGCCGATGGGTGGGTAGCTACTGTGTTCTAAGGTTTGCTACCTAAGGAGTTCCCACAGACAGCCCTCAGGAATCTACTCTGGTGCCTCATTATCTTCCCAGGAAGTTTTTTGATTCCTAACCTAAATTCTTCCTGTCATAATAGAAACTGTTTCCTTTGATTTCATCCTGGAAGAATACCGAGTGGGGTGGGTGAATCTTCTGTGGCATAACCCTCAAGGCATTCTATAGACTCTTAGTACACTTGCTCACACCCAGGGATGCTCAGAAAGAAAGAATCTCACTGTCCCCAGCCCACCAGGCCGGCTGAAGACCTGCAAACGCAATTTCCCTTGGGCCACTAGAAACTCTTACGTTCTGGTTCAACTCATCCTTAATGATGTGAAACCCAGGCAACTGCCTTTGTTCTCAACGTCTGTCAAGAGCTAGAAGCTGTGCTGGAGGCTAAGAGAGTCTGGGTCTGGGGGGAAGTACAGGCTAGAAAATCTCTAATTCCTGAGCCTTAAAGGGCCAACACCAGGGACCATCAGTCATGCCTAGTCACATCCCAAGCCCAGGTTCTTACTGCCTCCTTCGCAAAGTTTCCTGATTGTGCACAAGGCACCTAGGCACCTCAGCGAGTGGCTCCTGGCACCAGCACTGCGGTCCCTTCTACTCTCTGACACCTGCCCACACAGAGGCTGCCTTAGCACTCACCACATTTTTGGCATTTGGCTTCATGGAGATGGTCCCATAGAGCTCTTCCCCTCTCCGGACGGTGAGGTAATCTTCCAAATAGAAAACAGTCTGTTTCCAGTGGGTGTAGGGGGCATCAGGGGCTGAGGAGTGAATGATGGGGGGACAGGACGAAAGAGTCAAAGAAGGCGTCTCCAGAAGGGCTGAGGCTGGAACCCTGCCTACAAGTCGCTGGGTGTGCTCTGGGACTCTGGCCGCCACACAACGCTCTTGTTGGGCCAGGGGCCCGGCTCCTGTTGCTAGACTCCAAGCTGCCACCGGAATTCCCCCCATGAGCCCCAGGGATCCCTCCTTCCATTAGAGCCTCATCCCTCAGGGCTGCAGGTCTTAGCTGGGGAGCAAAGGAGAACAAGATGACACTACCAATTCATGCCATGGGTGGGGGATGAATACCCTCTGACCAGCGAAACTTTGTAACACTAATGAATCTCAGAATGCTGTTTGTTTCCCCATTATTTCAACAGAGTGAAGGCTTTCAGACAGTGTGGGAAAGACATTTGTAGAATAGGCCATCCTGTCTCTCCTTAAATGGCATCATTTATGCAAACTCCACAGCTAACCCAGTTTCCCCAGTTCTACTGACAGCCCAGTCCTGCAAACAGCTTTCGCTGCCTGCTTCTCTGCCCTAGAACCAAAATTAGTACCCTGGGCCCAGGCCCGCCAGGGGTTTCAGCTGTGCCTTCCTAACTGGATCCAAGAAATGAAAGGCGATCCTCATTCTATAGCCCCAATGCTGATCCACAGCTCACACCTCCTGCATGACCCAAAGCCACTCTGATGCTTGCACCCCCACTGTATTTGCCTTTGAATCCCACCCATCCTCTCTCAGCACACTGCAAGTTCTACAACTCAGTGAGAGATCCAGCTAATGGGCTGTCTTCCTCAGCAGCAGCAGCTGTCTTTGGAACACTCTTCCCTCCCTAGTCACTACTTACTGGGCTCTCCCTTCCTCATCCTTCAAGGTCACTTCCTCGTTGAAGACTTGCCTGACCACCCACCTGGATTAAGGGCACCCTGAGCTTGTGTTACCAGGGTGTCTGTCATGACGCAGCATAAACAGTACCCCCACCCCCACCCCATTTGTGTCCTGCACAAGACTCAGATATCTGGGAGGGCAGGGCAGGGACTGTGCCAGGCTTGTTCATTGCGAAATCTTAGTACACCACGCTTAGTACATATGTAAGTCCTGAATAAATATGAGTTATCTGATGTAAAATCAGAGTAGACAGACATTCTCTGATGCTTCAAAGCACCCATAGATGTTCAGTTGCACTGGGGGCTTTAGAACCTATGGACTATAGAAGAACCCATCTCAGAGTAAGCTCCTCTTGCCCATTCAGGCTCTTACCTTCCTCCACCAGGACAGGGGACTCATTAATACTGACTTCCTGTTTGCTTAGGGACAGAGGTAAAAATGAGAAGAGGTGGGAAGAAAGTAATAAGTGCCTTTCAAACACTACAAACAGCTGTCACATGGAAAGGCTTTTATGTGGCCTTATTGGCTTTGGAGGCAGAACAAAGGCTAGTTGGTGGGAATTACTAGAAGGCAGATTTTGAATTCACCAGAAAGAGCTATAGCTGTATCACAGTCTTAGGAGCTCTTTGAGGTCCACTCACTTGGGATTTATCATGCACCAAGGCAGCCCAGGTGACTAAGATTGTTTAAGTCCTACTTTAATGGTGGTGAAAAGTCTGTCTTTCTTTGCCCTTTGCAGTGAACTGGCTTGATCAAATGTCAGTGGTCTGGATAACAGCCTTGAGTAGCTTTCAATGTGTGCATATGGGAAATCAATGCAAACTCAAGGTCACGGAATGGGATGAACAGCCTGAACATTTGGAAGGGATTGAAGAAAGATCATGAACTTGAAATCTGCTCCTCTCGGAGCATGGATTCCCAAACAGACCCAGCATTCCTGGCCTCTAAGGCACACTACTATCTACAGACAAAGTCCACCTGCTCCCAGCACCTTCCCTGCCAATTACATCTAAATAAATTGTCAAAGGACAGTCTCCAGTATGAGCAGTGCACAATATGACTGGCAGCAGTCTCACCTCCACTTCCACATACTGCAGCTCAGACAGGTGTCTCTCCTGTTCTTAAAGACCTTCAGGCAAGAGGATTCAAGCATCTTCCTTCTGGCACCTAATCAGAGACCTTATGAAAATCCCAGAGACATCACTGGCTTAGATTTGCCAGCTACCAAGCCTAGGAGTCTTCCTCAGATAGTAGCAAAGAAAAAAAAAAATGCCTTGGGTTGAAAGAAAGTGATCTCTTCCGACATCAACATCAAAAGGTTAAGAACGTCCCCAAACATCTCATTTCCACGATGGGTGCATTAGCTATGGACTCATTATCTAAACCAGTCTTCTCAGCCCTGACCATTCAGCAAGATGTCCAGAAAAAAACGTATTACAATTCAGAGGTGTTCACTCCAATAAGCATTTGAACTCAATATTTCTGGGGGTAGGAAGGGAGCAAGTTTGCCAAGACTTAAAAATCTCCCCTAGGTGAAGCAGACAAATAGCCATGGCCGAGTTCACTGCACAAACCTAATCATTTGCATCTGATAACACCTCTTGGATGAGTGTCAGTGGAAAGGGCGCTTAATAGGGAAAAACAAGCCCACTTTCCACTTTCCACGTCACGCATTTTCACCATGACCCTGGGGCTCATTTTCTACACCTGCCTCTGAGGATTAGATGGGATGAGAATGAGGACAAGATAAACTGAGGGTGACCAAACCTTCTGTTGTGCCCAGGACAGGTCCAACTCACCTCCGTTTTCCTGGCATAATTATTAAGAGCTCTCCCCTTCACTCTCAAAGGTGTTCTTAATTACATGGTCACCCTACCTATAATATCGTGGGTCTATGGTAGGGTGTTACTAAGCATTAGGTGGGTACTTCATCATTATGGAGTGTTGGTATGTCGTTTTAATGATCCATACACTAGGGGTCCAGCCTGCAAAGGGTGCTGCCTGACTCTAGTGTGCTAGAACGTCCTAGGGAAGCACCCAGAGAGTTGCTGTGCACGAGGATCAGCACTCACCGCAAGGCTGTGGAGACACGTACAGTTCTCGTCAGTGAACAGGTCTTGTCTTCTCCTCCCCTGCCCTCAGCTCTCCCTACTATGAAGATACCTTCATATGCTCAATATCTGGGCCCCTTTTCTCCCTCCCTCAAGCCCATCCCCTCATAGTCTCTCTGAGTTCTGGGTTACGGAGAGCTTGTGTTTTGCATTTTGAAGGGAGTGTGGCCAGTACTGCTTGCAGCCTTCCAAGCGCATGTGCATTTATTCGCTCATTCACCCATACATTCAGTCAACTGACATCTATTCGAGATGCCTATCATGTGCCAGAGAGGTCCTAAATTTGGGGAACAGCGACCAATACAGCCTTGCCCACCTCAGATTTTACCCCCTAAATGAAGCCCTCTGTGACTGGTGACCACAATGGGCCATGGGAACAAACAGCAGGGGCCTCTCACAAGAGCTTTCCTGGTGCTTTTGGAAAGGAAGTGAATCCTACTTCCTGTTCCACTTCTCGATGGCTAAATGGAATCTAATATTCTCTCGAGCTCTAAATTTCTAATTCTATTCTCTAGGGGGTTCACAAGCTCTTTGAAGAATTCAAGACTATGCAGCAAGAAGCTTCTTTCGCCTGAGAAAACGACTCAGTGTCACAGGACGGCAAAGCTAGAAAGGGCTGCCAGGCCAGCTAGGTGCAATGGCCCACAGAGTAATCGCCCTCCCTTGCTGATCCTGGAAAAACCGGGACTCAAATCCAGGCCTGTTTCTATTCAGCCTACTGCCCTTCTACCTACCACACAGCAGCACTCAGGATCCAGTTGCATTTCCTCCCCCTGCAAGCCTAGAAATGTGCATTATGGCAGCTGGGGCTGCTGGCTGGCACAGCCGGGAACTCTGTGTGCCTGCCTAGAGCTGCAGAGAGGAGACGCCAGGACTCTGACAGGGATCATTTTCAAGCTGCTCAGTACTTGATGTGTGGGACCCCAGAGCCAGCTGCTGCTGGGCTGAGATGGAAACATGGTTGGGGGTTGATGAAGAGAGGCCACATAGGCAAGCTTCACTTTGCAAGAAGTTCAAAAATAGCTGAGACCCAACAATCCAACATTGTTCAGGCCTACACAAACATGTGATAAAACTTCTTTAAAATAGCAAAGGGATAAAGAACACAAAATTCAGGATAGTGTTCATCTAGAGGTGATATGGGAGGAGGGCAGGGATAGGAGCAGAGCATCTGGGTATTTGAAAGGTATTGATAGCATTTAAGTCATTGAGTTAGTCGGTGAGTTCACAGGAATTTATTATGTGACCATGAATTAATTTACTTACATTTATTAATTATTATCATATTTATTGATAATGTGTTTCTGGTTAACATTTATATTCTAATAAGTTGTTTCTTAACTAATGTAATTACTATTTAATAATAATAAAGTCTTATTTCTAATTACTATTTATATTCTAGTTAATAATACTTTATTAATACTTTATTCTGGTTACTGGGTTAGGTGGTGAGTTCACAGGTGTCCATTATATTAATAAATAAACAAGCAAAAAGTTAACCGTCTATGACCTGATGATGATAGTAGGTCATGAAACAAGAATTAAGATTTATCTAATTCTGTGCATCTGGGGTCCTTAAAAACAAAAAGGAAATCGTCTTTCCTTGGTGCTCAGAGTGCAGAGGGTCTACGAAAAGCCCACTGTCAAACCCGTGCTAACTGGTAAGGACGTGTGTTCTATGCTGAAAGCAAGCCCCCATGCTGACATCTCAGGGTGGCTGAGAAAGCAGCTGAAGAATTTGATTTCCCCTGGTTGCTCTGTATGTGGAAATGCTGCACCAGGAGGGACCCATGTCAGCCGGCAGGCACACAGCCTTGGTGAGGCCAGGAGGCACACCGCAGTCAGGAGGTGTTGCCTTTCCAGGGGCTGTCCGCATCAGTCAGACTCTCAAGCATCTTGCCAAGGCTGGCTTGCACAAGGGCAGTGCTCCTCAACCTTGACCGTGCATCACAATCACCTGGAGGACTTGTTAAGACACAGATTTCTGGGCCCCACCCCAGAATTTCTGACTCTGTAGGCCTAGGAGGGGGCCTGAGAATTTGCATTTCTGACAAGTTCCCAGGTGCTGCTGGCACTGCTGGCCCACGGCCCATGCCCAGAGCTTCTGCACCAGGGCCCGGGAAAGAGGACCACAGGGACTCCGAGTGTCCTCTCTGAACCTAAACTCCTGGGATCCTGTACACAGGGTAGGGGACATAATGCCATAACTACAAAAAAAGCAAAGGAGCAGCCTCAGACCTTGATTTACCCAAAGTCCTTGAGCTTGTAAAACCCACTCATGATCATTTTTCTCCTAGGGCCCTCTGTGGGACTCTGGTGGGGTGTGGCCAGAGAACGGGAAGGGAAGGAGCCAGTGGTTGGAGACTTAATACTTCAAATTCTCACCATCTCCCGGGCAGCCTGGGCTGATGTCTTTGATTCTGAACTTGAATTTAACAAAGGCTCCTCCTTGGTAGGGGAGGGGCATCAGGTATATTGTCCCTGTCACCCCAGAGCCAGAGAGCCATCTCTGGACAGGGTCCACCAGGCTGTCTGGTTGCCTTCAAGGACCCCAGCTGGGAGCTACAGGGCTGGGACCCAGGCTTTCAAAAGCCAGAACTTTTTCCAGAGTACCCCTGCCCACTGACTTCTCATCACCCACAGCAGGGCAGGCCTTGCGGAAGGCATCATCCTGAAGGCGGTAGAGACAGAGCCAGCCCCTGTCACTCCACCCCTGGTCTCCAGTCACAGCCCTGGTCCCCAGGCAGGCTCCTTGGCCCTCTCACTGCCCCCATTCCTCACAATTGTGAGGCTGAGTTTCTGCCACCCTTCAGGGTCCAGGTAAAATCCCCCTGCTCCCTCCTGGCCATTCCTGCCCACCAGGATGAGCTAGCAGGCTGCCCCTCTAAGGAAGCTAACAGCTGTAATGACCCAGGTTAGGCAGCTCTGGTTTTCTCCAGGGTAAGAAGCAGCAGCACTGCCTGGCTGATCGAGATAAGAAAACCATGCTATTTGTGGTTGGGAGTCACAGGTTCTGGAAAAAGAACCCTCTGTGAGGGATTACATAAGTTCATTGCCCCTTCTGTCAATAGGTAAGAGAGGATCATCATCACCATGTCTTCCAGAAACGAATAATCACACCCTTGAATTCTGGTAGAACCCACCTATTCCTGCCACACACACACTCACCCCCTACCCCATGCTCCAAGTTCCCAGGGAGACTCCACATGAATGATGAATGTGAATACACCCCCAAGGGCAGAAGTTGGGTCTTCATTCACATATTAAAGAGATTTGTTTAGGATCTGCTGTGAGCCAAGCACAGCAATAGAAGCCAGGAGTGCAGAGATTAACGAGATGTGATTCTGATTCGTGGGGAAACCAGGGTTGTGGAAATGAGTGGAAAAGATGAACAAATGATCGGAGGTCCTACACGGAGTTCCTGTGTAGTTAGTTCTTCAAAAAGGAAGGTAGATATCGCTGTGAGGCTATGGAAGTAACTTCAAGACATATTGTAAAATAAAGAAAAGGTAACACAAGGCAGCGTGTATGCTATGAGCCAATCTATGTTATTAAATAAATGCTGTAGTTTTGATATTGTATTCTCGTTATGTAAGATGCCACCAATGGGGAGAGCTGGGCACAGGGCTCACAGAACTCCATGTACTACATTGGCAAATTCCTGTGAGTCTATAATTATTTCACATAAAGAATAAAAAAAGGTGCACCATTGAAATATTTGGGAAGGACACAAAAGAAAGAAATCCTCAACAATATTTGCCTCTGAGCTGTGAAGCTGGGATGAATGGGGAGAGGACGTTTTCCTCTGTTTCCTTGCTGTTGTGTATATGCATCACTGTAAACATCGTCATGACAGACCTAAGCACAGGGTGTCAGGGAACCCAGAGAAGGACACCTGAGCTTGACCCAAAACGGAAGGAGGAGACCGAGTCATACCAACCTGAGACGTGAGGCCTGTGCTGGGTTGGCCTGGAGAGAAGGTGGGGATGGGGAGATGTTATAGGCTAAATTGTGTCCCCTCAAACGTATGTGCTGAAGCCCTAACCCCCAGTACCTCGGAATAGGACTCTTTATGGAGCTGGGCTTTTAAAGAGGCGATTAAGTTAAAATGAGGCCCTTAGACTGGACTCTAATCCGATCTGGCCAGTGTCTTTTTAGAAAGAGATTAGGACTCAGAGACACCAGGGGTATGTGCACACAGAGGGAAGGCCGTGTGAGGACACAGGGAGAAGGCAGCCACCTGCAAGCCAAGCAGAGAGGCCTCAGGAGAACCCAGGCCTGCTGACAGCTTGATCTTGGACTTGCAGCCTCCAGAGCTGTGACATACGTTTCTGTTGTTTAAGCCCCCCAGTCTGCGGCACTGTTGAGGCGGCCCTAACACACTAATGCAGGGGGAAAGGACATGACGAGAGCTTCTGACCAAAAGACCCTCTTGCTCCCAAGACACACTGGGATACGCAGGGGTTGGCACGTGCAGAGGCGATTCCCAGACTTAAGACGCCTCTCTGAGTCCAGGGAGCTGCAAGGTGCTCTGTGTGCAGTGGCAGCAACAGGACCAGGTGGGAGGCAAAGCCAAGGAAGGGCGAGAACTGAGGTGGGAGGAGTGGGCTAGGGCCAGGTCGCAGGACCTCCACTTACCCCCCAGCTAAGACCTTTGGGCTTATCTGCTCCAGGCAGCGAGTCACCTCTGGAGAAGGACTGGGAGGGAGAGGGTGGGTGGTCACTGGGCAACTCTGTCAGGGACTTAGTGAGGACGGAGGGTGTGGGATGTAGGGAAGAAAGTGGGAGACAGAGAGACAGCATTTGCAGTCAGCTCGGTCTGGGGCGAGGCATGGCAGCGCAGAGAGAGACATCTCGTTCCACTTGCGTTCCTTACCCCCTCACACAAAATATGTTCTAGAAATGCTAAAAGAACAAATGTGCATTGGAAAAGGGGCCCAGACCCCCACCTCTCCTCACTTCACATACTCTCTCAGCTCTGGCCATGCCAGCCACAATTTTATTTACCTTCTCCTTGGGCAGCCACTCCACTCACTCCACAGCTGCAGAGGGCTTAAGAGATGAGAAGTAAGGACCCCTGGCTCATGCCCTGGTCCTGGGTCCTTCCCAGAAGTTGGGGCCAGCCCTGGGTCACATTCCACAAAGCCTCAGCATGGGGGGAAGGGTGGGTCTGGCATGCCAACAAAAGGCTCACCTGTGAAAAACCCCATTTTCTTGTGGCACTTGGTAAATTTGATATTAAAATAGGTGACCAGGGCATGGATGTAGTCATTGTGCTGGATTTTCAGACAGAAGGCAGAAGTGAAGGACAGCTCTTCCGTCTTGACTGTGTAAATGTCCACCTTCTGCACAGAGAGGAGAAAAGGCCAGACACTTAGACACCTACACCAGGTCTGGGTCTTGCTGGGCAACTGCTTCCCCATGGGGTCTACTGACCATAGACTCTCCAGGATGTTATTACTCAAAGGGTGACTCCCCAGACCCAACCCACCACCCTCCCTATGTTCCCCTTAATCCTTTCTAGGGTGGAGCAGTGATGCAGAATCAGGACCCCCAGAAGTCTCCCAGACCCTCCTGAGTACAAGTGCAGCATGCCCAACAGAGTGAGGGTCAGCCCATGTTCCCCTGCATCAAAATAGGAGAACGATGGCTCCCCTGGGTGGAGAGCTTTGCAATGTGCCCAATGTTCATTCACACTATCTCATTTGTACAGGCCCATTTTATGGTTAGGAAAACTGAAGCTCAGAGAGGCTGGGAAACTTCTCTAAGGTCACACAGCCATAATGCCACAGGCCCAATGCTAGAATCCAAGTGACCTGACGTTGCCTGTGCCTACTTTCCTGTTTCCCTCTCTGATCTGTCTCCCATGAAGTCTCTTATCCACATTTCTATGTCAGTGCCTCTACTCAAGAGGCACAGCTCTCTCCCTTCTCCTGTCCCCGACCACTGAACCTTTAATGCAGCAGAGAGGAACATGGGCTTTTAAAGTGAAAGAGGCTACAGCTTGAATATCAGCACCCTCTCTACTGGCCAAGTCCCTGTGCAAATGAACCTCAATTTTCTCACCTGCAAAATGCGGGGACTGTCCATGAGCATCTTCGCCTTTGTCACAGGCCATGATGCACTCACTAAGGAGCTATCCCATAAGAAATACCCCCCAGGTGGGGCACAAACCATCCCAGTGGTGCTCATTGGCCCCTTGGGGCAGCTCATAAGATACTTGGAGAGGGAAAAAGATTTAGGGTGCAGAATTGGTGAGTAAATGAATGCAAGACTAGTAGCCCAAGACCACCCTTCAATGATGGTAATCATTGCTGTCATTGAGTGACCACCAAGCCAGGGCCAGACTCTTCACTTCAGCTACCCGGAAACTCCATGGAGACAGAACTAGGGCTGGCAGAAGTTGGCACCTGGCTCTCATGCAGTACTGGGCCCGGTGCCACACATCAGGGAAACGGTGGCGCTAGGGCTCAAGCCCAGCTTGTCCCCTGAGCCAATGTGACAGCACCAGGAATACAATTTCCTCTCCACACAAGGCAGAGAGGGGCCTGAGCAGAGGCTTTAGTTACCAGGCAGCTGAATCTCATTTGTCTGTTTACTTGGACATGCTTAGAAATGCATTGAAGTAGAGATGCTTTTCTCTAATATCTTTTGGGATTAAGTTTTCTTTTAAAAACGTTAATCAAATATATGTTACCTCAGGGAACTATGTCCCTGTATGTTTGGAAGAGGGGGTGTGTGAGGAGAAAAAAAAGATCGGTCAGTGAAAGCTGTTCCTTTGACTCACACTCTTTTCTAAGGCACACAAAGACCTTCCTCGGGGAGAAGAGGCAGAGAGAATCATCATCGCCCAGAGGCCGAGCACTTGGGAAATTGTGGCTGAGAATACGATGCCAGTCATATCCCATTAAATCCCCTGAGGCTGGTGCCAAATTCCCAATCAAAACCTACATCTGGAGAAGGAAGCTGCTTGGGGGGGCAACAGGACATGCATCAGAAGACCCCTTCTAGTACGAGGAAGCAGCTGTGCATGCTCTCCCCGGATGAACCGCGCAGCCCGAGGCCTGCAGCCACGCTCCCGCTTTGTCTCTGTCGGCCATGGCACAGACTGAGGTTTAGTGCAGGTGTTGGTCAAATACCTGACAGTGCCTGTGTGTGTCTGGGCTTTGGAGTTCCAATCTGGCTCTGCCACTTAGTTGCTGTGTAACCTTCACAAGGATTTAACCTCTCAAAGAGTTGCTTTCTTCTTCTTTAAAATGGAGATGATGATAACTACGGTTGTTATGGAGGTTAAATGTGATAACAAGCATAAAGTGGGTGAGACGGCGCCTGGCACGTAGGGAGTAGCTGACAGCAGCGGCTGTTGTCACCACCTGGTTGCAGCTGTGGCTGTGCTACCCCTCGAGCTGCGGCCGTGGGCGGGTCAGCCCTTCCTCTGGCTTGTCTGTGGCGTGAGGGGCTTGGTCACGGTTCTGTGTTCCAGAGCCACCTGGGAGACTTTAAAAAATACAGATGCCTGGCCCCCCACCAGACCTATTGAATCAGAGTCTCCAGACTTGGGACCCCAAGATTTGGAATTTCACAAATCTGCATCGGCAATTCTGGCCAAAGTGTGGGAAGCTCTGTGTTAGATAACCTTTAAGGTCTCTTCCAGTCCGTCAGTGGTGAGCGTACAGTCTCAGGCCTTTGCAGACCTTTCCCAGCCTCTCCCAGCCGTGTCACCTCCCCTGCGTCCTCAGCACCTACCGTGCAGCTTCTGACACCCTACAGGCCCCCGGATGATCAGATGATGCTTTTTCATTGAAAGTCATTCCCAAATATCTAATGTCTATGCTGCTTCACAATACCCAGTGTTTAGTTTCCTCTTCGGGGCTTAGTTCATATCTGATGTCCCCAGCCAGACTACCCTACCTTCAGTTAGTCAGGAGACAGATCACCCAGTATATTAGGACATTTCCTCTCCTTTCTGCTGACCATTCATTTCCCTGTAGCAGTGCACACTCAACATAAGCACGCAGGGATGGAAGACCACACAAATCAGGCAGATTGATTTTTGTTGCAATTCTGTTTTGTCTATGGAATGAGTAAATGGGAACTAAAGGACACGGGCTACCAGGAAATATTGTCATTAATTTTCTGGTGATTTAAAAAATAGCATCAGAAGGATCTGTGAAACGTTTGTTTAAGGATTAAAACAAATTCTTTAAAAAACTGCACTATGCTGCACAGACTGTAAGTAAAGTAACAATGAAGCCCGGACCTACCACAACCATATCCTGGACTGATCACTTTAACAGTCCAGTAGAGGAAAAGATGTGTTTTTTTCAAGGAATAAATATCATTCATCTATCTCTACTATTCTTTTACTGATAATGTCCAGCATTAACTGAAAAATTACAAAACACATGAAAAAGAAAAATTATGACCCAATTATCAAAAGAAAAAATAGTCAATAAAACCAGACCCAGATGTAGCTCAGATGTTGGAATTATTCAACAGAGACTTTAAAGTACTTACACTAAATATGTTTTAAAATGTATAGGGAAAACATACACAAAAGTTACAGAATTTCATTGGTGAGATGGAAACAATAAAAAGAGCCCATGGATATGCTAGACATGAAAATCACAGTACCAGAGACAAAGAATTCTTGCAATGAGCTTATTAGCAGAATGGAAACATCTATCAGATGAAATAATGAATAATCTTAAGAAAAGGAAATAAAAATTATCTAAAACATATGGAGAAAAATGAACAAAAATAAAAGCATCCAAGATCAATGGGACAATATCAAACAACTTTTAACATATATGTAACTGGAGTCCCTGTAGGCAAAAATAAAATATTTGTAGAGATAATAGCTGAAAATTTTCCTAAACTAATGAAATCATTAGCCCATGGATCCCAGAATTCCATAGGACCCCAAGTGGGATAGAAACAAAGAAAAATACAGCTAAACACATCAGAGTCCAACTGATGAATAGCAAAATCAAGAGAAAATCTCAAAAGCAGCTGGAGGAAAAGAAGTATGAAGGAGTGGAAAACAAATTTTACTTTTCATTGGTGAGAGCTGTAGCTACATCTCCCTCCCACCCTGGCCCCAGCAATTGGAGTTTCTCCACTGAGGCTGATGGCGCCGCCTTAGGGAAGAACAGAGCAAGTGCTACCAGGTGCCAATTACTGTTTCTCCTATAGACAGAAGGAAGGGTGCTTACAATAGTTTTACATGCTTTAGAGTCTCAGGAAACAAGTCTACCCCTTGTATAAATTAGGCCAGAGCCAGAGACTAGAGCTCTGGGTTTGGGGGTGGGAGTGGAGGAGAAACCCTGGACAGCAGCTGAGCCCTGCAAGAACTGGCCCCCCAGCCTCCAGCTGCAGGCACCACTGGCTCAACAGGAGGCCTTCTTTCCATTTCTCATAAGCCAGGGAGCTGTGTCCATCCCTCTGACTCTCAGCAGTTTGTAGACTGATATATTAGGTGAGATTTATGTATTGGGTGAAGAATTGAACAGAATAGTCACCAAGTTTCCTTCCAATTTTGAGATTCTTGAACTCTCCTGCATAGCAGAAATTTTAAAGAAATGATTGCCCTTTCTCAAGATTAAACAGTACACCTTGCATAGGCCTCTGCTGGTTTACTTTTATTCCTTCATTGGTTTATTCATTCACCCAACAAAATATGTATTGTGAGCCTAGGACATGCCAGTCGTTTGTCTCACTTCCTATGTATTCTCTAGTATTTGGTGAGCAAACTGAGGGCAGATTCTGTATTTCTCACATTCTCGTGTTCCCATGTTGCATGTGGTTGAGACAGGAAAGGGGGGAGGGGAGGAGAGGAAAGGAGGCTGTTTTGCTAACAATTTAGTTTCTGAAAGGCAAGGGGCATGTCTCACTCTCCTGCCCCACTTCAGGATTTTCCTCTTTTAGCCAGTTCTTGAGCCAACTGAAATTTGCTTACAATTGTTCCCTTAGCAACCAGCAACCTTTATGCTTTACTTTTGATTTACAATTCAGAGTAACCAAAATCTTCATTTATTTGAAGCACATTTCTAAATGGATTTGCCTCCTTCCCTAAAAACAAAAACAGATAACTTATAAAACACATTTAAATAGAAAACTAACAGTATTTTAAATAAATTTTAAATGTGTGTTTAATTTCTCCTTGTTTTTTGACAGATACTCCAGAGCAAGCATTCCACAAGAAAAAATATGGGGCTGATTTTCAATTTTTTTTCTTTTCCAGAAGCTATGAAAATTGCAACAGGCAGAGCAAGGTTAAATCACATGATCTCCAGTTCTGGGCTGGCACCTTACACATGCCAGAGGTTCCCAAACACAACCCAGGGAAGAGAGGAGGAAAAGATATGTTTGCTTTTAAACCACGTGGAAGCTCCCTAAGGAGCAGTGCCCAGGGTCGGAGCACAATAAATATTTAAGTGCACGTGAGAATGAAGAATACACCTGAAGTTTCTCCTCAAAACACTATTTGGTACAGTTACACAGCAAGAAGTCCAATAGCAGCATTATAATGCAGCTCCAGAGCAAAATGTGTCTGATTTAGACATCCATGCCATCCATGTTCACTGTTGAGTTTTTCCTGCAATCTACCGTGAGAGCACATCTGTCCCAGATTCTGAACCACTGCAGCGCCACAGTCAGGCTTGCTTGCCAGAGCCGGGAGCAGAAAGGGGCTTCCTGCGTGACACGGTCAGAGACCAGACCAGGCTGGTGTGTGGTGGCGTCAAGAACAGCTGTGTCCTCAGTCCTCATGACAGGGCTGCAGGATTAGTGATCTGATCTCCAACGGAGGCTCAAGGGTGTTAGGTCATTTGTTCAAAGTGACCTAGGTACGATTTGAACCCAAGGCCAGCAGATTTCAAAGCATGATTGTCTAATTAAGCAATCCTACCTCTCAGTCCTCATCACATGTTAGAAATGATGCCAGACTGGCTGGAGGCAGTGGGCATAGAGCCTCAAACACCGTCCCCTTTCTGACCTCTTCTGATCCTGAACTTCATGATTTGATGTTATATTTCCAGAAGGGTGTGAACACACACAAACACGCACATTCAGAGCACAGTCCAGCTGAGGTCTCATCAGTGGCACTAGCAACTATTAGATGGAAATTGTGTGAATCAGCTTGCCGTAATACTGAGTCTCAGCCTCTCGGGGCAGGGGGCATTTACTCATTTGCTCCAACTGTGACCCCTTCATAGTCATCTTGGAAAGAGGGCTGGACCACTGGTGGGGCAGGAACCCCAGATCTGCTCAGTTCATGGGACTTTTGGAGTTTCTGCCTCTTGCTTTGGGCTAGATTGTGTGTGTGTTACTTGTGTGAGGAGGGGTTCTTTGCTCCTTTGTCAACTTTATTTATGGTTGGGGAGACACGGCCATTTTTAACGTTATAAAGGCTACGAAGGTCTATAATTTCATTCAGGACCAGGATTGTGTTACTGAGAAATGTTATTCTTTCAATTAAATAGAACAAAACAGTCCTTTTTGAACCAGATGAAACAATGATTATATTTTCTGGCTTTTTTTCCCTAAGAGAACACGTTTTCAGCTGATAAAGCATTATGAACACAGATTTGGGTATGAGTCTCGCTCACCACACACACACATGCATGAACACACAGACACGCATGCACACACATGCCGTCTCTATCTCTTCCCACCCTCCCTGCTTCCCTGAAGAAGCTCAGGGAAGAATACATATTTTACTTAATGTGAAGAAGAATCAATATCATTTTGATAAGCTTGAGTAGTATGAAGGCAGCACTCAGAATGATTGGCCTGGCTAGAGATCTGTCATTTCTGACACATGTGATGGATTTTGGGCTAACTAAAGCTGCTGACTTCCAGCCACCTGGCCTGCTTTTCTTTACAGAGCTCAGCTTCTGTGACTTCAACTTATTTTTCATTCACATTGCATTTATTCTCTCCCCCCAGGACATTTATCTTACACCAGCCATATTGCTTATTTTCGCTCTGTAGACCTCCCACCCGTGGGACAGGAGGAAAATACAGAGAGAAGAATCCAGAAAGAGCCAGATGAACTCCACAGACACAGCAGTGTGTTTATAGACTAGCTGCTCCTCTCAGGCCCACTGAAGTGCCTCCCACCCTAAATGTGCAAACATACATACATACATACATACATAAATGAAAGCCCCGTGGAGAACAAACAGGCGACTTACAGTGGATTTTGAAGTCCTTGTACTGTCTGTCTTCAATTGCTACCACGTACAAAGCTGCCCGGTCTGGAAACATAAGCCCTCCAGGTTTCTGTTGATGAATTGTGGGGAAATGAGTCTCGTAATCTATTCACCTGACAAAGACATCACATTTTGAACTGCACATAGAGTCACCAAACAGGCATCCCCATGCCAGCATTTTTCACTCAGCAAACTATTGCCTTGGCCAAGGTTAAGGCTCAGGTGGCAATGCTCACTTTTTATTTTGGAGCAAGGAGAATTGGAGGGACCCAGGTGGAGTCAATAGAGCCAATAAAGGAGGAGGGAAGGTAAGTCCTCTGAGGAACATTAGAATGTGGTGTGCCCACTCAGCCTGGAGGTGCCAGGGAAGCACTCTCAGATCTCTGGAAGCCATGCAGCCCTAAGTATGTTTTGACCAGAACAGACTTTTGCCTTGACAACTCAGAATGAGTTTCAATTAGGGCGAAAGAAGCCAAGGTGAGACCTACAGAATAACATTGTGACAGTTGGACATGTTGGACCCAGCGATGCTCATTCTGTTCCCCCAGCGATGCTCATTCTGTTCCCCGAAGCAGATCTGGTTTAAAGTGGAGGAACTGGAAGACATGACCTTCTAGCTCAAGTCCTCATATACTTTGTAGGCTGTACGTCAAGGGTAGAGTAGCAAGACAGCCGGAGACCAACAAGGACCGAGGATGCAGGACACTTACCAGCCACTTGTCCCTGGCAAAGATGACTGTGTTGAGCATTGACTCATAGAAGAGACAGTAGCCCATCCACTCACTGATGATAATGTCAACCTTCTCCACAGGCAGCTCCACCTCTTCCACTTTACCCTTGAATATGGTGATGACTGGAAAATAAGAACCCGAGGTGACGCTCTGCAAATCTAGATCTGTAGGTTTTAGCCCGGTTCTGATCCTACTCTTAGGATGGGACATACCTCACCCCTCACCATGCTAGTTTATGAGAGAATTAAGAGCTACTTGCACGTTTTCCCCTGAAAATGTATTGAGCAGTTACTATGTGCTGTGCTGTGCTAAGCTCACAGCATACACCATATATGCTCGATGAAATAAACATTTTATTATTCTTATTATTTACAAGTAAGGAAACAGGCTTAGAGAGGTTACACAGTGGCCGCGGAAATAGAGCCCAGGTCTGCTATGACTCTAAACACTCTTCTCATGGCTCCCACCCCACATTAGGCTCCCGTGACAATTCAAACCCAAAGAAGGCTGGGGTGACTCTTCTATTGCTCTTGCATGGCTCACCCTCAGTGGGTTTCTGAGGGAGGCGACTTAGTGTTTTGACAACATCACGGGCTCTGCAGTCAGAAAAACCTGGATTTAAGTGCTGGATAGTCTCATTATTAGCTGTATTACTTTCTACAGGTTATCTTACTAAACCAAACTCCAATTGCCCAGAGAACAATGCAGGACAGTGGCTGCTATTTAGCTGGTGGGTGTACTGATGACATGAAATAACACATGTCAAGTACCAGGCTCATGGCCGGGCTCAGCAGAAGGAAGACATTATCTGCCATTTCCCCCTTGTTGATCAGCCCATAGACAGGTGAAGGGGGCAGGCCTGTGACAGAGCCCCTGTTTAAGTTGCTTCTGATGAGTCACTCCAAGATCTTCTGGTCCTTCTGTGGCAGGAGAAACTTCTTAGTTGGGTTTTTGATCATTTGTCGCACATGTACACCTAATTTTGGAGTCTCTTTTTGTTTTTGTTGTTGTAAAGATCAAAGCAAAATATCTCTTGGGTGCTGCTGTGAAATTGGCAGGGTAATGTATTAGTTGGCTGGTTCCAGCTGAACATTTCCTCTGAAGATTACACATATTCATGTTCTGAAACTCTCTTCTGTGTCATCTTCTGAAAAATTACACAATGCCTGAGCTTTGCTAGGAATATAGAACAATGGCCTGACTCAGGCGTTTAAAACAAAAAAACAAATGGAAAACCAAAACTCACATCTGTTCTGAATCTGACTTTCATGAACATTAATTTGAATTGGAGGCTTCTAGATGGGAAAGGGCACACAGGTCACTGGCTTTATTTCCTGTCTTCATGGTGGGTCATGCAGGTGATGGAATGCCCATTAGCAGTCTCTAATGACGGCCTGCTCTCTAAATCTGGTATTGAATTAAGGCCTAATCAGCTAAGTTCTCCTCTAAAAGGAGTCAGACACTTGGCAGATACACATTGGCCGAAATCACTATACTGAGGCCCAGGCTCATGTGACCCTCCTGGTTACTGCTCATAAGCCTTACCCCTAAGAGGTAAGAACAGGAAGGGGTCATCTCTTAAAGGTTAAAAGTGGGTGGGAGGGTAAGTGTTCAAGTTCTGCTGCTCTGGGGGGCTCTGAGGCCAAAGGGCAGGAACTCAACCTACAGCAGAACCCAGGAAGCACTAAGAGAATTCACAAGAGGACAAAGGGAAGGAGTTTTGAAAATGCAAACAGAGTGCCTAATTCATTTCTAATTCTGAAAAAGAACAGACAAATATACCTGACCCACCTGCTTTGTTATTTACATGCAAAGCCTACCATCTCATTTTTGTGAGCATTTTCAAAGTGTTTCAATGGCCTTCCTTTCTCTTCTCTGTGCACATTTCTTGAAGGCTCTCCCCTAATGTCTGCATGTGTCTGTGGAGTACAAACATTCAAAGATTGTTACTGAGTAAATGAATGAATGAATTAGATCATGACCTCCCTGAGGCCCAGAAGGTTATCTTCTGCCTGTGGGGCCCATGACCTCCACCCTGAGTGCCTAGTGCAAGGTTCACGATGACGATTCAATGGACTGGACTCCAGTAGGATTGAAAGCAGCAGAAATGGACAAGAACTTAGAGTTTAGTCTGACAGATAGGTACGTATGGAACACAACTTGGGTGCCCCCCCAGAGTATGTGAATTCTGCCTCTGTTCTCTGCACTAGCCCTTTTATCCTTTTGCTGCTATAAATACAAAGGCACAGAGATACAAAGATACAGTAGGTCACAGAACAGCAAAAATCACACTGTTTCTGCAGACAAACAGGCAGAAGGAATCAATTAGCGCTATAAAATGCTCAACAACCTGGGCTTCTGTTTAGCATCGCCCTTCTGTATCCAAACATTTCTCAGAGCAGACGTGGCCCCTACTTGGCTTGTTGAGTACACGGTCCCTTAGTGAAGAAAAGAACACACCTCCCTTCAGCCCAGCTGTGGACTGAATTTCATGCCCCATCCATCCCCTTACCCAGTTGCTTTAGTGCAGGGCCCAACCTGCGCAACCTAATACTGGGGTCCTGGAGGTAGATACTGTAGACCCTGGCTCCAGCTGACAACGAACCTTGATTAAATAGTTTCTCTCCTTTGGGGCCTAGGCTTCCTTGCTGGAACAAAAAAAAAAAAAGGAGGGAGGTTGAATCTGAAAATCCTTAAGATCTTTTGCAGCTCCAAGTGCTCTGATTTTTCAAGTATGTATTGAGCATGTATAATGTAAGGTATTCTGCATGTTTGGGGAATAACTGACATCAATAAAAAATCAGCACCTGCCCTGTCCAGTTTGGCTCTAATTGGCACCAATTTCTCAAGTCGGATTTTTTTTTTTCTTTAGAAAGCGGCCACATTGTCTCTAGGGAGCTCAATACAATTACCCTGCTGTGTCATCAGGAGTAGTCTTTCTGTTGTCTGTAGTCTCTGTCAATCAGTACTTGAAATACGAGATTCAGTGTCCCAATCTGCAAAATGCTACCCCTTGTGGTGGGGTTTGTGGCAATTAATTAGGGGATATGGCCCGTGTATGCCATTGGGCTGACGCAAAGAACTGTGTGGGCACACACAGCTACAGGCGTTCCTGCTCCACGGAGCCTTTTCATGGGGTCTTACCCACTGATCTTAAGGCTCTGAGCAGCAATGGGCTGTGAGCCCCACTCCTAATCTGGACCCCACATCACAGATACTGTGCCAACTCAAGGTCGTGTTGAGGTCACACACTAGAGCTGTGTTTTTATTCCATGAGGATGATGGAAAGTTTGTTTAAATAGCTGTGATAGGACCCTGGCTTATGAATTTTAGAATAATTAATCATAATTAAATATACAGCAGGAAGCAACACACTCCAAATTGAGAGATTTCCCCTCTGTAACTTCAAGTTTACAAATTAGACATTTGGATTTGTTTTGGTTGTATTTAGTGGGATTATTTTTTTCTTCTGGCTTGAGTGGTTATTACATGAATTTAGTCATTCTAATTCATGGCCATTTGTTTAACAGTTTATATTTCATTATTTGTTTATTTTTGTTTTGTTTTGTTTTGTTTCGTGGGGTTTTGTTGTTGTTTTTACAAATCAGGCCTGATCTTCTCTGGGCCACCAGCGTGTTCATCAGAGTCAGCAGACCTCACAGGGTCTCTGTTAGTGGTCTCCCCATTGTAGGCCCCTCGCTGTTTCCCAGAGCAGACTTTGTCCCACAGAAGAGTGGGCCTGAGCGTCCTGAGTGAGCCACCAGGGAGCACGCTGTGAGGCAGCGGAGCCTCCCCAGTACCACTGCCCCACTCAGCACAGCCACACACTGCCCTCTGCTCCCTTGCCACGCTGCTCACACACCTACGTTGGTGACAACCACGCCGCCTACCACGCACCTTCTGAGGGCCTGACTCATCTGTAGCCTATGACCGACCTCCTCTTCATTGTCTATTTTATCTCCCTGTTTCCAGGACCCAGCAAAGCACCTGACTCCTCACAAACATTCAAAGATTGTTACTGAATAAATGAGTGGATGAATAAGCAATTCTGGAAAAAGAAAGGGTACTGGATTCAGAGACAAAAGGTCTTTAAACTCATCCTAATTATGATAGTAAAAAATTACTGGCATGTAAATAGCAGCTTACAGAGTGATTTCACCTACATTGTCTCAATAGTCCTCACAGGAAACTGTAAGGTTGGTCTTATTGTTCGACTTGTCTGAGGGAAAAACTGGAGTCAATAGAAGTCAGAAGGCAGACCCAAACCTGGGCCTGTTGTGTGCAAGTTACCAACCTCCCTGAGATTCCTTTCCTTCATTTGCAAATGATCAGAATATCCGACTCCCCTGCCTCATGGGATTGTTGTTCACATCAACCAAGCACTTGGGATTGTGGGAGGAAAGAAATCAGAGAAGGCCAAGGACAACCCACCTTTCCCCTGAAGGCCAGTGGGTTGGTTGATAGGGTGAGGAGAGGTTGAATCACTGTAGAGGTAGAACCCATCGCCTCCACCATGGCTTCCCACCCTTGTCTTCTCCAGGGTCTAGTTACATGGATAAAGCTCTTACAAGGTCAGACTCAGTCCAGTTCTTAAGCCAATGGCGATGGGAGAAAGAGAACACCACCATCGTTACCCTCTATATCTAGTGGCACTTGGAATATATCCTGCAGCAAACAGACCCCATAACTGGAGTAGCATAAATGAGCCCTGGGTGCTAGGTATACCCAATATTGTAGAAACTTAAATATGGTTCCTTTCTCTCTTCCCAAGTCCTCTATTCATCCACAATCATAGGGCATAAGGTTCCGCCATGTCCCAAGTGCATAATGTGCCTGGCTTCATGTCCTTGCCTGCTCTGGCTCCCTTGAGGGCTAAGGGTCCTGTCTGCTTAGCTGGAGCTCTCAGCTTTGGCCAGAGCCCTTCCCTGGCCAGAGCTCCTGATTGGCATGTCTCGTCTCTTAGGTGCTGGCTGGACTAACACTCTGGTAATCAAACCATGCCAGGACTTGTCCCCACCCCAAATTATCACTCATCACTTAGAACCCCTAGCATGGGGCAGCCAGGCCAGATGATTTGGGGGGGGGGGCAAGGGGAGGGCATTAGGAAGGGAGAGGGAGTATACAGAGTGGTTGAAATTAGTGAGAATGTAGAAGGCAACAAATCTGCCTCCAGGCTCAGGAATTCAGAAAAGCATGCCAGGTTTCACTTGCCTGGGACAGGCAGAATGTGAATCCCACCCCCGGAAATTTGTACCAGCAATCCTTCTGCATAAACCCTCTTCCTCCACTCTTAGCATGGTGACCTCTCTCTTAGGTCTCAGTTTCAATGCCCTCTTCTCAGAAAAGGGTCCTCTTTCCAGTGCTGCGCCATTCAGTGTTGAACAACAGGTTCCATGAAAGGAAGGGGAGGGGAGGCTGATTTGTAGCATTTGCTGATGCCTGTGGTGTAAATACTTCCACCGTGGCTGATTCCACCTCCCACCACAAAGCCACTCATGGCAGGTTGGGAAGAGGCACAGAATCAGCTCATGAGCCACTACCACCACCCAGGCGGAAGTGGATGCCCTTTTTCTCAACTACTCCATCATGCTTCTAAGTGCTTTCATAATTTTAACTCTATTGTGATATTGTTCGTTCACTTGCTTTGATGTCTGTCTTCTCCGTGAGACTGTAGCTTCCTGAGGACAGGATCTTGTCTGTCCTGCCTGCTGTTGACTCCTCTGAGCCTGGCGCAGGCCTGGAGTCTTGCACAGTAATGCCTGAAGGAATGGGTGTGGGGAACCCAGTCCTAAGACTATCAACCAGCTGCCTCATGAGCAGTTTGGAAAGGAAGTAACAAGTGCCAGGAGGCACTAGTACAGGTTCATTAAAAACCATTACAACGGACTCATCTCTTGACAGGGCTATTAGTCAAGTTAATAGATGAATAATCACAATACTTAACATTTATTGGCTGCTTACCACCCACGGGATACTGTTGTATTTTATACCATGATGTGCTGATACATACTTAACAATGGGCTGTCCAGGGAAGAAGCCCTGATCTTCACATTTGCTGATTTCTGTAGAGTAAATGCCCCTACTGTGGCCGACTTCGAGACTCCAAAGCGACTTCATCCATTCCACAAACCTACTGACAATTTACCCTGGCTGGTTTGGCTCAGTGGATTGAGCGTCGGCCTGCGAGCTAAGTGTCGCTGGTTCGATCTTCCAGTCAGGGTACATCAGAGAAGGAAAACTCTGACTCCAAAAAACCTCCGCTGCCTTGCGGCATACCTCTTCAGGGGAAAGGCTAAGGGAGTAAACCCCGACAGAAAATCCGGAGCCGGAGTCCCTAAGGCGGTTTGACGTTGTAGTCAACACCGGCAACTCCTGCAGCGCACCTGAAGCCAAGCTGTATTGACTCCGTCTTTCCCTTGGATCCTTCAGCTGCGAAGAGAGGGGGGGGTCTGCTGCATGGGCAACAGCAGACCCTCCATATCACCCTGCCCAGGCTCTGTAGCTTCAGCTTCACTGGAGAGGACACTCCAGCGTCACCGCAAGATGTTGATTCAACACGGGAGGAGACAGATACCGTGTCACTCCCGAGTCGGACTGCACAGCCATTCTCGGCGGTGCAGATAGACTCTTAAGAAGCTACACCATCGTCTCTTGAGACGGACGGCTGCCGACGATGACTGACAATTTAACAATCAGCTCTTAGGAGCCTGTAGAGCCTGCACCATACACCCCAGCTTTACATACAGGAATTTTATGACCCTCACAATGACCCTATCAGCTATGGGCCACTATACTTCCCATTTCACAAAGGAAACTGAGTTACAGCGAGTGAGTCTGACAAGACCTTGCCTCCGTGGCAGCCTCATGGGGAAGGTAACAAATGATTATGTGGGTTTATAACTGGCAACCTGGCAGGATTCCAAGGTGCAGATGAAGAGCTGAGTGTGAACCAGCCTGAGGAAGCACACACCCCCCTCCCCAAGGCGCCTATCAAAGAGAACAATGACCTTGGAGAGCGATGCTCTGTTTCTAAGGAAGGACCAAATCCAACATCAGGACCTTAATATAAATAAGAAGTGGGAATCAGTTTGGATCCCCAACATCCACTGAGCAGATATGGGTTAAGAGCTACGGCGTGCCGGTGACGTAGGCAGTTATAGTAGGTTCTGGCTCCGTACCAGTGTGACATGGCCTTTCCCACAACTGCTCATGGAAACAGAAGCCACATCGCTACAAGTACCGCATCGGGGCCCGTCACCTGGCTGTGTTTATTTCTCAGCCTGACTCTCCGAGGCCGAGACAGATGTTGAGGCATGGCCAGAAGCAAAGGTGACTGAACCCAGGACAAAGGGTAAAGAGACTGGGGTGTGTAGCCTGAAGGGGTAGGAGCGGGACACCACGTGAAGGAGCCTTCTTGCTTGGTCTGGCTCCAAAGGAGCATCGGGAAGGTCTTGGGGAGGCAGAATCCACCTCAGTGGAAAGCAGTGCTCTTGAACAAGCATGGCTCTCAGGAGGCTGGTGGTGAGAACTTGTCTGAGGACTCATGCTGGCACTGGACGCCTACAGAGCACAGAGGACTGCAGAGAGTTCAGCACTGTCTATAAAAAGCTTGGGCTCTGTGGCCAAGAAAGAGCAAGTGTAGAACATTAAGCCTGAAAGAACCTACTGTTAAGCACCTACTACATGCAAGGCCCCATATTAGGCACTTTATGGACTTATCTCTAACCCTTAACAACCCTGCAAGCTGTTCGTCAACATATTTCCTCTACAGGGAACAAGCAGCTCTGCCCACTGTCACCCTGCTGTCATGCTATGGTCAAGCCCCTCTCATCCACGACACACATGCTCTAGGACGTGCACCAGCAGGAGAAGAGAAAGGAGCAATACGCTTTTTTTCCTTTAGTTTTCCAAGAAGAAAAAAGATTATACCTTTTTTTTGTTTCTAGAACTATAAAGTTGTATCAATGCCTGAGCTCCCATGTCACATTGCACAAACAAATCTTCCTTTGTAAGCACCTCAGTAGTCAACTGGTTTCCTCGGCAGGGAAAGGGAGAAAATGATAGTTGTCGGAGCCGAGGTCACAGAGGAGGCTGAGAGCACGTGTGGGGCCATGCGTGTGGAAGCAGCCGAGTGAGGGCTGCATGGTCACCGCCATGGCAGGTGACTCGGTGGAGGTGCATGGCAGCACGTGAGTCATGTGTCCTGAGCTGCGTGGAGGTGCAGAGGAAGAGAGATTGATTGATTCTGGGTGGCAGGCATTTTATGTCCTGTGTTGTTAATTATGTCTCTACACCTACACTCCTGAGACCCACACAAATGCTGGCTGACGCAGCATTTCAAAAGCATTTCCTTGGACACTTCGGTCAAGATGGAGGCCTAGACAGACACATTGCATCTCCCTCCACAACTAAGAAGGAATACAAAGTACCTCAAAACTAGAAACAACCAGATGTTCCAGAAAATCAAGCTGCTTGGAAGTCCATCAAACAAAGGTATAAAAAAAGGAATACTCATCCAGACAGGTAGGAGAAGTGGAGCTGGGGCAGAGAGGACTGGGGGTGGGGTTGGCAGCAGCAGCGGCAGCAGCAGGCCAGCAGAAAGTACAGTCACATGTTTTAAAAAGTCAGGAGGGACACCTGGGGAGCATTCTCAGCTCCTCACCAGACCACACAGCTCACGGTCCCAGCACCAGGGAAAATCAAGCCTCATTGCTTCTGACTGTACAGACCAGTGGGGGTTGGGGTGGAGGCAGAAACTGCTGGTCTCTCAGCAGAGTCCGCTTGTTTAAAGGGCCCCTACGGTCCTAGAACGTCCACAGACCCACCCACTCTGGAAACGATGGCCTGGGCAGCAGCTAGAGAGGCACCAGTGCAGTGCAGAAGTAGGAGAGGTACCTGGAAAAGGGGCGAGTGCTGGGCAGGTGACATTTTTTTCTCTCAGACCCTACCTCCACATACAGTGCCACAACGTGGTGAAACAAGTCGCCCTGTACTGATGAATCCCTAAGGCTCTGCCCCTTACAACATAACAGAAGTGACAGCTCTACCTGGGATGTGGAGGCAAACAAACACAGGAGCCTGTCAGAATGAGGAGACAGGGAAGTATGCCCCAAAAGGGGAACAGATCAAGGTTCCAGTGGGAGAACTAAGCAACGAGGAGATAGCCAACCTAACAGGTGATGAGACAGACAACCTAACAGATGCAGAATCAAAACACTGGTGATAAAGATGTTCACAGGCTTTACAGATATGCTTGAGTAGGGCAAACGCATAAGAGAAGAATTGAAGGCTATGCTAAGTGAAATGAAAGAAAATCCACACAAAACCAATGGTGAAGGGAAGACAACTAGGGTTCAAATCAATGATTTGGAACATAATGAAGAAAAAAACAGTCAACCAGTGCAAAATGAGGAAGTAAGAATTGGAAAAAATGAGGAAAACTTCCCAAATTTTGCGAAGGAGATGGACATACAGGGCCTGGAAGAACGGAGGATCCCAGGCGAGCTGGACCCAGAAGGGACCACACCAGGACGCATCATGATTGAGATGCCAAAGGTGAATGATAAAGAGAGAGTCCTGGGGGCAGCAACAGAGAGGCAGATAGTTGCCTACAGGGGGTTGCCTATAGGACTATCAGCTGATTTCTCAGAGGACACTTTGCAGGCAGGAAGGGGCTGGCAAGAAGTATTCAATGTGATGAAAAGCAACCTGCAACCAGGATTTCTCTATCCAGCAAAGCTATCATTTGGAATGGAAGGGCAGATGAAGTGCTTCCCAGACAAGGTAAAGCTAAAGGAGTTCATCATCATCAAGCCATTATTGTATGAAATGTCAAAGGGACTTACTTAAGAAAAAGAAGATCAAAACTATGAACACTAAAATGACAACAAACTCACAATATTAACACCTAAATTTAAAAAATTAAAACAAAATCCAACTAAGCAAACCCAAATAGGAACACAATCATAGGTATGGGGATCATTTGGAAGATTATCAGCTGGGAGGGGGAGAGGGGAGAAATGGGGAAATGGTGCAGGAATTAAGAAGCATAATTGGTTGCTACAAAATACACAGGGGGAAGTTAAGAATAATATAGGAAAGGGTGAAGCCAAAGAACTTATACGCACGACCCATGGACATGAATTAAGAGGGGTGGCATTGCTGGAGAGAAGGGGGGTACTGGGCAGAGGGGAGCAAAGGGGGTAAAATTGGAATTACTGTAACGACATAATCAATAAAATATACTTTAAAAAAACCTGAACATTTCCATGGAAGCATTCGTGCAGTGAAGCTGTCCCCCTCCCAGTACACATGCCACAGTGGGGCAAGCTGTGCCATCCACAGGACCCTGGCTGCCTCACTGGCTCCACTGTTGCTGCACCCAGGGAGGAAGAAATGAAGGCAGGTCTGCCTTCTTTTTGTCCCTGGGCCTGGAGTCCCCTCCTCCACGGCACAGTGTGTGTGAGGGGCAGGAACAGGTATAGGGCATGGGGCTGGCTATTCACTTGAAGAATGGTTTGTCCTTCGCTTCAGTAACAGAATCAAGCATGAGCCGTCAACATATGAAGCATGGAACAATTCCATCCTACAGCCATCAGGTGGGGCTGAGCAAACTAGACCTCCGCCTGCCCAGGGAGGGGTGCGGCATGGATGCCACAATAGTCCAGCCTCACACAGGGAAGGCGCCCAGCACAGTACGACGGAGCCGGAGCGGGGCAAGCAGGGCATCCCTTGTGTGGGAGGGTGAAGTGCAGGGGCTAGGGGGGCAGCCTGGCTCAGCCAACTGGAGTTTGAGCAGGGAAGGAAAGATACCCTTGCCGGAGGCAGCCTGGCACAGAGGGTCGGAGCCTAGCAACCGGGTGACAGAAGCATCTGCATGGGGCAGGAGGTGCTGACAATGGGAGGTTGTTTACACACAAAGGGATTGATCCAGTAAGTAAACATATTCAGAATAATAGGAGCCAGAGTTTTCACCATCAGAGAAATGAGTCACAAACATGGGAATGGGAAGGGCAGTAAACGCTAGACACCATGGTGCTGGATTAGAAGCGAAGGTATTTTGTGAACTCATACCTGACAACATGTATAGGTGAATGTAGAAATGTATGTTATATAAGTGCACATGTACACACACACACACACACACACACATACTAGTTCTTTCTACTGAGTCAGCCTGGGAGTATCAGCACCCTAAAATCAGTGAGCACACCTAGCCCTGGGTCCTCATTTCTATAGTAAATGCCATTGTCCACTAAATGGAATCAAGGCTCCTCAGAGAGATGGCTGATCCTAGATCAGAAGTATGGGAAGTACAAGATGAGCCCGGAGCATCTGTGCCAGAACATGAGAAAGCTCACAAAAAGTGAAGGAGGCATGTCAAAAGGACTTAGAAACCAGTTTGAAGATGCTCCCAGTGACCAAATAAGGGATAATTTGAGTATCAAAGTAAGTACTGATGATAACAGAAACAATCTATTGAATAAAACAGGAAATTAATGATGAGAAATGAAATATTTACATGGTTTTGAAGTACTTATCCCAGGAAATCTTACTAATTACGAAGGGAGAAAGAGTAATTTGACCATGAAGAAGCCTTGCAGACATCACTGAGTCATGTGGCCGAGGTCAATGCTGCCACGGTAAGAGTACTGTTGTTGAACAAGTCGTTAAAGGAGGTCTTTTGTGTGTATACTATGTTTTTAAATAGAAAACAATTCCTTTATCTAACATTATTTAGGTGCTTTGTAGTAAGAAAGAAGGTAGATTACCCATCGCAACTACCTCCAGCGCAAGGAGAACACAATTAATCGGTGTGTGGTGATGAGGCAGGGATCTTCGTTCATTCAAGGTATTAGTATTGATATTTCTTTGGTATAATTCTAGTATAATTTTTAGTATAACTTGCATGCAATAAAAAGGACAGATTTTAAATGTATGGCTAACTGTATTTTTTACATGCTTTTTAACATTCTCCCACTGTTTAATGACCTAGAACAGGGTGATCAGTTAAGTTTTCCTTGCTTCACCATCCTCTGTCTCTGTGACCACAGCACCACCTCTGTGGCCAAGTCATTAATGTGAACAGCTGGTAAATTAAACTTTGTGGTTTTCTTAAACCCGGATACCAACATTCAGTATTCAGTTAGCAGTGAAGATATCGAAAAAGCTTCAGAACAAATCCTCATGGTTCCATTTCTTTTACTACTTCCAAATTCAGCTACAAGATAAACTTTGCAGGTATGTTTTGTTTTATTTTTGCTAATAGTTGTATGTTTTTCATATAGTATATGGTAAAACCTACAGTCCTGAAGATCAGGATTGGTTGATACATTTGTAAAGAGTGAAGTAAATCCTTTCTGAAATACATCAAAATACCTCTATAAAAATTCAAGATTTAAAATTTTCTTGAGCAACGTTGTCTTTTATAAAGGAGTGTAACAGAACCCCTGGGCTGCTCCAATTGAAACAGAACCCATGGGCTATTTAGTTAGGGGCCCAATTGCCCACCACCAGAATTATAACTCTCAATACCAGAGTCTAGTGAAAAGAAAAAGAACTGTTTATTTGCATATAGTTCTGCCTCGCCCTCCGAGACCTGGCCAGTCCCAGGAAAGTCAGAAACACCGTTTCCCTACTTCCTAGGAACAGTTCAGCTTTACCAGTAGCTTCCAGTCACTCAGTTCTGATTGGGGAGGTCCTTTCTGTGCTGTGGTTCCCTCCAGCTCTCAATGCAGAACCGCCTGGATTCTCAGCCTCCTTGTAAAGTGCCTTCTTGCAAACCACATAGCGAGAGCCTCTTCTTAAAGCAGCCTGGAGGCCTCCCTTAAAGCAGCCTGGAGAGACCGGGTCCTCCAAGCCACATGGAGGGAGCACGCCAGCTAAAATGTCCACAGCTGCTTATATATCCCTGACTGCGTCTTCTGACACAGTGGGTGTTACAAGCAGTTCTGACCATTCACAGAACCCTACGCAGGGTCTTTAGGCTCCTTCTGTACCATCCCACAATCCAAGACCCCTCCCATCTTCCTGAGCTTTGGAAGTTTCAAAGAGATTTGTGCAACAAAGTTTCCAGCCACTAGTCCCAGGCATGCAAAGGCATCCTGAAAGCTGCTTCCTTTTCCCTATCTCCCAGCTGCAAACTCTGGGGTTTGTTTTTGGACTCAGCTGTTTCTGTAACAGGAGTAGTTATATGCTTCTAGATACTAATGTATTTGGAGATGGTCATATATTCATGTAATGCTTCTCTTCTAATGAACACAAATCCTTCAAGCTATTGTTTTAATTCATCATCCCATCAGTCTTTTGAAATAGATAGGAATCTTTTATTTTAAGGATCAATCTGAGGTTAAGCGACAAAGTTGGTGATAGTTTTAAGACCGAAGTCCAGATGAATGACCCACCTTTTGGTACCTTTGCCAGAAAACTATTTCTTCAATGGCCATAGCCTTCTGCCATTTTCTGATTTCATTGGATCTTTCACACATTGGCCAGCTAATCTGGTAATCAGCTGCACTTTATATTTTATCCATGATAGATGGGCATGATTTGGGGTATCCCATAAAAAACCTGTTGGATTCAACCCCCTCACTTTGAAGCTGCTGTAGTCCCAGCTGTTTGCTACTTAGAGGCAAATACAACCTGGTTGGGAAGCTTTCTTAATAAAGGTGCATTTTGGTTGCTACACAGCTCAATCCTCTTAACTGTTCTTCCCAGTGTCTGTGAGTAGTGTCTTTATGACAGTGAGTAGTGTGTTGTTATAGGGAAGGGTGGTGAAACCTTAGGAAATTTCCTTGGATAAGCCAGGGCCCAGAAGTGGTGAAGGGGGTTTGTCCAGTGAGAGGTTGATGCAACCAAATCTCTAATAATTATTATCCCCCCAAAGTTTTGTTGTTTTTTAAATCAAGAGTTAAAACCATTAGATTCTTACTCCTGACTAACCATAACTTTGTTTTATGGCATTAGGCAAACAAACATCCCACCTTTAAGGGAACCCTGACATTTGTCTTTCTCTTACAGTCCAGACAGGTGTCTGATAGGTATTTTCAGACTTTTTTTTTTTTTGGCCATCACCAACATGTTTTAATAAGAGATGAATGTACACATTTGTCTTCCTCACAATATTGACTTCAAGCAGATATCTCCAAGCAGAGAGTCAGTCTTCTCTGGCCTTTGATGGGATCCAGCAACTTCCTCCCTCTCTCTCTAGGGCCCCTGCCTTCACAACAGGGAAAGGGCTCCTGGAAACCAAATCCAAGAGGTGGATGTGGTCGGCTGAGACGTGGGGTCAGCCCTTTCTTCCAAGGCCAACCTGAAATCCAAATGACCTCCTTTCTCTTCCTTTGAAAATGTACACATTTCACACATCCTGTTTCTCCCCACCCCATAGCTACCCTGCTGTGCGTTCCGTTGCCGGAATCCCAGGAGCTGCCTCCTGTAAAGACCAAGCCAACCCTCCACAGGGTTTCTTGTGAAACCCTGCTGCAAGCACAACCCTGACACGGTTTATTTTGAAGTGCTGTTTATTAATCTTAGTGTATGATTACTGGCCTTTTTCATTTATCTATAAGTTACCTAACATTACAACTCAGAAGTCATCTTGCGACCAGTATTTAGAAGCCAACCATGATTATTAATGATGTTCTACCCAGCTGACTCGCTTGGGGTCCTTCTGACACCACTCTAACAGCCCTTCTCTGCACTCCCACCTGACACACCAGGCGCTAATTCAAGGAATCTCTTAACTTCTTGCTTCTTTCTAGAAAGAGAAAATGGTAACTTTTGTGAATTAGGCTGTAACTACTTCATAACTAACATGGCTTGCCTGTCATCTGTCAGCTGCAAGGTACTCTGGTGAGTCACCACTTCAGAACTTTCCTCCTGAACAGATTTCATTGGCATAGCTCTGGAGTGCGCAATCCAGGTTTCTCAAGATGTGCTCAGCCAGAAAGGCCCAAGTCCATGCAGCTGTGGCAAAGTTACAGTTCGGTGGTTCATGTTAGTTACCTTATAGTTGCTGTGTAATTAGTGCCACTTAATGTATGTTACCAAAAAATAAATATATCTACCCCTGACTAGATGTAGTATTTTTTGTATAATTGGATTACCTAATATTGATATTTGTCATCCCCAAAGAAACTGTATTGTTTTTTTTCTTTTTAATAAAGTGTATTTGAAAATAAAGTCAGATGGAAAATTCATTTTTTAAATTCCCGCTTTGTCGGTTTTTCTAATTAAATATGGTCATATCACCTGTTTTCGGCCCTACACATCCCAGTACCCGCTCCCCAGAGCTGGGCTTAATAAATAGGAACCTGGTTTCATGCCTGAGGCACTTAGACACCTCCGAAGGCGGCATCAGCTGTCTCACCTGGACTGCAGGGTCTGGCTCTAGGTCACAGTGCTCTTTCTATTCACTGTGTCCAGGTTCCTTCCCAGAGCTGCCACCAGTTCTCCTGGGTGGCACTCGGTTCTCTCTTCTCTCCAGCTGACTAAACTTTTATTGTGTACCAGTTAATTTTCCCAACTACTAATAGGATAAAGGCAGTTTTCTAAAAAAAAAAAAAAAAAAAAAAAGTCCAATCCTCAGCTAGTCAGACGTCGTGAGGGGCGTACGCGCCTTGTTCCCCGGCGACTCCGCCCCTTGCGCGGCCCCGTTCCCGGCGGCGGCGGCGTAGGGCACGGCGTGGTCGCGGCGCCTATAAAAGCCGGCAGGGCGGTGGCGCCATTTTGCGAACGGCGAGCGGCGGCGGCGGTGGCGGTGGCGGTGGCGGCGGCCCGGTGAGTTGCAGCGGAGGCTTTTGTAGTTTCGGACCCCAGCGGCCGGATAATCAAATCCTCCCTGCAACGGATCCTCAAAAGCCACTGCTTCGCCAAAGTGGAGGGGAAGAAACCCAGCGCCACTGTCCACGCCAGTCGTACCACAGTTTTTGACCTATCAGTACAGATGAGTAATAGGCTGAAACTGTTCTCTCAGATGTAAAATCTGGTGAGATCAAAGCCAGGGCTGTAAACGATGAGTGAGAATGACGTACAGCAGAGGACAGCTCAGACAGCCCGACGCTTCGGGACAGACGCCGCGTGCAGAGTCGCAGCGGCAGCACGGCCCAGCAGAACTGCGCGGAAAAGGCGGCGCGCCCAGTCTGCCCAGGCCATCTAACCCGGCGCCTACGGCAGGAAATACTTCCCTTCCTTGTAACCCCTATTTGCCGCGTTAAAGACTGTGAACTGTTTGGACACTGGCAGAGACGGAGGGCAACCGGCTGTAATCTGTAATATCAAGAACATTTCGTTATCCAATAAAAACTTTACCCTTCTTACTTCTGAGTGGAACAACCCCAATTGCAGTTCCCTGGGCCCCATTTGAGAATTTCTATAATTCTATTTGAACAGAGAGTATCAAGAATTCCCAACTCAACACAGCTGGCTGAACAATTAAAATGTGTGTACAGCTATGGTACCTCGCCTAAGGTGATGGAGACCAACATGCAAAGCTTTGTACAAGTCTCAATGGCTGCTTTTGTTGCTATCATTACTATAAAGTGATTTGTTGCTCACTGGGCTGTATCCGGGAGCTGTAAGGTGCACTTTAGCGAATGAGTGAGCTGGTGAGGAAGCCCGATTTTATACTGCTCGTGTTTTTCACATGAATCAGAACGGGGGTGAGCTGATTCCTGCTTTGTCAGATCTTCCTCTCACATCATTAGCATTACTGCTCACCCGTGGACCTGCCCCGCCATAGCCTGAGTGGTGTTCTGGACTCTCACCAGCAGACCCAGGGCAGGCAGGGGAAGCCGAGAACAGCAGTAGGCGGCCTCACTGAGCAGGGAAGGGACTACAGGCATTAAAGGAACCTGGCTCCCTCAGGGCCGGCACAGTGTTTCCAGGAGGCCCTGCAGATGGGGCCACATGGACAGCTCCGGGATACAGGCGGCAGCACACTGTTGTCTGCCCAGGCTCTGGGAGGCTGGTTTCCCTGGACTAGAAAAGCATCCAGGTGGGGTGCGTAGGTCCCAGCAAAGTGGCTACGATCCAGTTCCATTGAGACAGGATACTGAGAAGCTAGGAAAATTCCTTGTCAAGCGGAATAAGGAAACTGAGACAGAGAGCTGAGCGCGTGGCTGAGCAATTTACAGCCAGGGAGGAAGGCCACAGTGCCTGGCAGGGGGCAGAACTGGGAAGAAAAGGACCTCACCCCCAGGGGAACCTCTCTGCCCTGTTCTTTCCCCACCAAGCGATAACATCTGGGCCTCAATTGTGTTTCAGCTCCAGATCCAGAAAAGCAGCAATGCCAGGAGCAGCTGCAATGACTAAAGACCCTCTGCGCTGTCACTGACCAATCAGTGGAGACCAGGACCCTGACAGGGCACACCTGGAGGACAGATGAATATTCTGATGAGCCCCTCCCCTGAGACCTCCCCTGAGACCTCCCCTAAGAGTCCCACCTGCAAGAAAGGGATAAAAGCCTCAGGACAAGAATCCAGCATGGGTGTGCTCTCCCTCTGGGGAACAGCCAGTGCCATTTCCTTCCCTTTCCTTTCCCTTCCCTTTCCCTTCCCCTTCCCTTTCCCTTCCCCTTCCCTTCCCCTTCCCTTTCCCTTCCCTTTCCCTTCCCTTTCCGTTTCCCTTTCCCTTTCCCTTCCCTTTCCCTTTCCCTTTCCCTTTCCCTTCCCTTCCCTTCTTCACAGGCATGTGTCTCCTGAACTCTAAGGCAATGGGCAGCTGACGGCTTGTCCCAGGCTGACCCCCTGAACCTGTCCCCAAGGATCCCTTTCTCTGACTTCCTAGTGAGCTCAGGCAGCCCAGCCCAGGCTCCCCTGTTGCTTCTCCTATCCTCGGCCCTTCCTTGCTTCACTGTCCCAGCTTTAATAAATGTACCCTCATAGTAAAAAAAAAAAACAAACAAACAAACAAACAAACAAAAAAACTGTACAACAGCCAGTTTTGAAGCAATACTGAGGCATATTGATACACCCAAGCATCACTCATGTAGAGGATAAAGTTTATCAAAGCATTTGGTAGGTAGATAATTCAGCAAGCTACATGTTTCTGAACAAATATTTTCTAGTAAACTATATTTCTAGGAAAGTTTCTCTCAGTGCCGTTTATTAAGACTTTTTAAATCAAGTAGGAATCACATGTAATAACTCGTTTCCCAATCATTTTTATGATGATTGTTTCAGAAGTATAACTATTAGCATCTCATATGTACTATTTGCAAAATTAGCCCCAGCCATTCTGCCACAAGCCAACTCAGGTTCTCTCTACAAAAATGGTGAAAAGCAAACTCAAAATGAGATGACATAGAAGACAGCGCAGGTTCTGTTACGTGTGCTGAGATCTTGCTTTTCACTGCACAGTGGTAATCCCAGTGTGTACAGAATCCAGGAGAACACAGAAAGGGCAGAACATACTTTACAGCATTTATCTGGGTGGGCAACTCGCTTTATTTTGGAATGGAAGAATGCCAATTAATAAGATACACTGACTAGAATCTCACACTAAGACTTAATATTAAATTTGTGGGAATGAAGAAATGGTCCTGGTAAATACCGCCACTGCCAAGGCATAGATGAAAGAAGAAAATGATACCTTTAGTTAATTAGTCCTTTATCACTAGACTCTCATGTAAGTATGCATTGAGTAGCTAGGTTTTCTATGTTTTGGTTCAGGTATACAATTTAAAGAGATGGCAAGAAATGTACATATTTTTGAAATTCTGTGCACTGTGCCAGTTTTAGAATGGTAATGTGCTTTTAAAATAATTTCCAAAACTTCTGGAGAAATGAATGTATATTTTCCACTTAAGCCTACTGTAATATTCAGTACTATAATTCCTTTCTCCTTCTAGTACTCTTAATTTTTCTAAGTGTAGAACTCATCTAGTTGAATGAAAGAAAGGAATAGAATAGATCCTACATACTGAGCAGCATGTGAGATTAGCATTCTTTGTGTGAGCATAGATGAAGCAGTGACGCTGTCCTCCCTGAATAGTACTCTTATGACATGCTAGATACATAGCTAGTAAAGTGTCTTTAATACCCTATGTTTGTCAGCCACTCCCAAAGCTCTGTGATTCTGCATCATCATGTAGGGTGGCTATAAATCGTTGTGACAATTTAACACAATATGTTTCTATGACTTATCTAACATCTTTGTCTTTTTATGCAGAAATGAAGCAAATGAATCTCACAACTGGAGAACAGTGCTTAATAAAAAGAGCCCCCTTTTCTATCAGTGCTTTCAGGTACTGTAAAGAGCATAGGGGTAGAAAGAGTGGGCTTTTTCTTTCTCTTTCTTAATATTTGACAGAGGAACAAATAGACTGAAAATATTTTGGTAGATTATTTAATCATCTTAATATTGATTCTTTTAATACTGAATTTCACCTTAGTTGATGAAATAGCAATATTATTATTTCTACCCATGTTGGCTTGCCTTTATATGTTTATATTTTTCAATTCTTTAGAACAGTTTGCATGGTAGTTAAAAACACCTTATACTCTCTGCTTTGCATCCTTAAAATAACCTACTGAGGTAATTTTGAATTAACTTGGAAATACTCTCACAGAACCATCCAATTATTTGGGCCATGAATCCTAAGTAATTACCCCTCTTCTCCACCTCTTCTGATCCCCACTGGGCAACTCCTGGAAGTCAGTTCAAGTCTGTAGTCACTGAAGGAGATGCACAGGAGCTGGACATAGGATGAAACGACAGCACTGCCGCTGATTCCCTGTTACAAGTTGTCTTGTTTCTGTTGCTGGATTTATATGGCCTGAAAAGAGGTTTAAACGCCGGGAGAGAATGGCTATTTTGTATTACTGTGAATGGTATTAACGGGAAAAATCTTTCAATGTGTATGCTATTTTCTGGAATGATTCCTCCAGCAAGTTTTTAAAATTCTTGCTGTTTAAAGAATTTAAAATGAAACAAACAAACAAAAAAGTGCTAGCATGTGAATTTTAAGAGATACCCATTTGCTCCTTCCAAGGAGATATTTTGAAAGAATTAGTTTAGGAATGAAAATGTTTAAGTTTCTATCAGTTTGTTTCATGAGACTTGGCTTATTTTTAGCATGATGACTTAGAAGTTATTTAAGTACTTATGTAATGAATGCTTTAGTACTTCTGTGGAAGGTAGAGAATATTATTTCCTTACCAACTATATCATATCCTCATTGTCAAGTACAAGGAATATAGTAAAAGAATAACTTATCTTCATCTTCAAAGTGTGTAATCTGGGAGAAAAATGAGACATAAGAGTGGAAAGTGTTATTGTGAAGGCATGTTATTATATATGGGCATATTTTGGTGGGGAGAAGAAGCATAGTCTTTGTTCTCTCACAGACTGTACAAACCATAGAACAAAGATGGAAGAGTGAGAGAATGAACCAGGTTGGAGGATAATAAGCTAGACAGTGAAAGAGGAAGAGGAGTGAGGTGGGATACAGAAGAGTGATGAAGATGAGTGTGTGATGATATAGAAATCTTTATTTATCACAGGAATATATTATGAATATATGCATATATTGTATTTATTACAGGGATATATTATTTATTGTAGGAATTAACTACATGTAAGGGGATAGTACCTATTTTCCATCGGCAATAACAGTTCACTAAGGCTATGGGCTATGGAAATTTAAAACACGAAAAACCTTTTCCACAGCTAAAAGATACTTTAGGCAAAATTAAAAAAACTGGATACACTATTGTTACTCATTATCACAGTCAAAGCATTTGTATCCTGAGGCTTGCTTTTAAGTTTTGATGAGCCAGACTAGAGAAATCTAACTCTAGGGTTATTTTTTATCCCTGCCAGAGACAATGCACTTCTTAGCACTCTGCCCTATGATTTATGTGGTTTTCTACTCCTACTGGTGTGAACACGCATGAGTTTCTGTGAGTCAAAGGTTTTATTTGTCTGCTCCTTTTAGGGGGTCCTTTCTTTGGGCCACAGATGGTTTTCTTTCCAGATGCACTGACTCACTATGCTGGATACTTGAGGGAAATCCTCTGCAGATAGCTGGAGCCCTGTGGACAGAACTCTCCTCTCTAATATTGTGCCCTGTGTATTCATGCCACCTTGGCCTACCCTGGATCTCAGATGCCTCTGAACTAAGGGAGACCTCACCGTAAGATGTAGGCTGGAGTCCTTTAGTCGGTCAGGGAGAATCCTGGGATTCACCTTCCCTGTTTCTCCTCTCTCGATATAACTAGCCTGTCTTGCCTGCATCCAACCAATGAAAGCAATTGCTTCATTTGTTTGACTTGTAGATTCTTGTAGGAGTTAGTTATTCCAGGTTGGCTGCTAGTGGTTCTTCATCAGAAATAAATCTGCTGTTTTCATCATCTGTAAAAGTGCTTTAAGCTTAGGAAGAGACTTTATCGCCTCTCCACGCCACTAAAAGGCAAAACTCATTATTATTATTATTATTATTATTATTATTATTATTATTATTAGAATGCTTCCCTCTAGGGCAGTTAGCATCATTTGCTCCACAATGTACTTTAGAGGTACAACTACATTGTATCATTAACAGTGGTTTCTGGTTCCAATGATTCCCTTGGGCATAGGGCAGGATGGTATGCTTTAAAAATGACACCTAAGAGATTCCAATATGCAAAACTCTCACATTTCTATTATTTCCTTCTTAAATACAATATTGGCCAAAGGAAGAATCTTTGTACTTACTTCTATAAGTTAGAAATAGTTCTTAAATATAATCAACATTTTGCCTCCACTAAAACAACCTAAGTCTATTTAACGTGCTAACATGCCATTTTCTTACACGGAGCCTCATTATAATCCCAGAACAAACTTAGTTTAGTCATGAGATGCCTCCATATTAATGTATTACTAAATGCTGTTTATAGTATTTGAGATTTTCAAGTATATGCATACTAGTGAGCTTAATCAAGTTTTAAATCTTTGGTAATCGTTTTAAAATTTGGGATATTTGATTGCAAGCCACAGGGATTGGTTTCTTGTGAAGCAAATTACAATTAACAGGGGGAAAGCTCCCACAGAATCGAGGAGAAAGCTGAAGGAGCAGAGAGACACAGAGGCACTTACGCACGCCCTTCTCACTGTGAATTCATCTCAACCACTTTCTTAAACTATTACAGGAGCAGGTCAACAACTTAACCTAGTTTGGGTATCGTCTTGACAATAACGTTCAGGAGAGTGACTGAGAGTCCCACCAAAAGGCTCTCCTGTGGGGAATTAATTCTACAGATGGGGATTGAGGTGCAACTTAAAAATATATATACAGTGAGCATAAAATGGAAAGACGCTCATATTGATTACAGTGCATGTCCCCATTTTTCCCGCGCTCACGAACACGGGCGCCACCAGCTACCTGCACGTCAGAGACGGCTGTGCAGTGCGATCCCTGGGACGCTCCGAGCGCACCTGACCTCCTGTCTCAGTGTCTGCGCAGGCGCGCAGCGGGAGGGGCGGGGCCCGGGCATCCCCTCGCGGCTCCAGGCTGGGAGCCGGAAGTGACGCGCGGAAGGCCGTTGGACGCCCGTGCGCTCACGTGCCCGTGGCGCCTCTTCGGCCCTGGGAGGTCGCGGTCCAGACCCCGGTGCCGGCGACGCTTCCTGGAGCCGCGGCGGTGGAGGAAGACGGGCCGCGCCCGCCCCTCGTCGGCCAGCGCAGTGAGTGTGGGCGGCGGCCCTGAGCCCAGAACCGCAGCCCCGGTCTGTCCCGGGCGTGTCCTGCCCTGTCTTCGTGGGGTCCCGGTGTGAGGGCTCCCGTGAGGGCCACACGGGGGCGGGGCGCCGGCTTGGGACACAGGTGCAGACCGGTCTTCATGGGGACCCAGGGCAGTGCGACGGGGGCCGGACCTGCGGGGTGGCTCGGGGTCACTTAGTGCTCATCCCGCGGGCGGCCTCCGTCCCCCGAAGGAGTGTCATCGTGTGGTTCTCGGCGCAGCGCGGCAGCCGCCGGTAATGAAACGGCCTCTGTGGCTCCCACGTGCGCGGTAAAACCCCCGTGGGCAAGGCCTCCCTGGCTGTAGCTGGGACTCCGTGGGGTGGCCGCACAGCAAGGATGTGGATTTCTTTTCCTTATTCGGGCAATTTCGTCTCAGCCGCCCGTCAGCGGCAGCCGTGTCTGCTGTCAGTGCTGGTGCAGGTGCCTCTAGAATGTCGTCTCTGATGACTTCAGTGCTAGGAGGCGATACTGGTTTTCACCGTTTTACAGTGAAAATTGACGCCCCAGCATGGTGAGTAACTTTTTCAAAGGAAGAGGTCATTTCTGAGGTTGAATTCAGATTTAAGTCCCAGGTACAAAACAGGATGGAGCACGTGCTGGCTCGGGCGCACGGTCGCGGCTGGGTTGCTCGGTGTTTTTGAGCCTCAGGCTCCGTGCGCGGCGGTTGAGTGACGGACGTGTGTGTTTTGTCCGGTGTTTCTTGTGCTAAGTGGGGGCCGTCGGAGAGGGCCTTAGAGTCCGCTGCTATTCTTATCATTAACCCAGGACTAGCAACAGTGTTTGCTTGTCGGTGATTTAAAAAGTCAGTTTTTTAATCATCTTTTGCTCACTTATAAATTAAAGCAAACAGCAAACTTTGAAGCATTTCTGCCAGACAGTTCCGATTTGGAAGTTAGTTTAGGTGGCACTTACTGTAAGATATGAAGGTGGTCCAAGGGGGCAGGAATGGGGTCATCCCCAAAAGGAAAATAATCCCTCCAGTCGCCGATGCAGAAATTCATCAGTGAGACCGCCCTGTGCCAGGAAGTGGTAGGGTCAGCACAAAGGTCAAGGAGAATGCACAGGTGAGGAGGGACGCAGCCCCTGAGAAGACCAGGTCTGGGGGTCGCTGGAGAGCGGTGACACCAGCAGGAAGGCGTCTTCTGGGCGGATGTGCAGAGCCCAGAGAACCCTGGAGGCGTGGCCGTCTGTGCTGTGTGGGAGAAGGGTCCTCCCGTGGGCCCGTGTCCGGTTCCCAGGGTGATGCACTGGCTGTTGGATGAGGAGGTGCCGAGGAGGGACCCCTGGGCTCTGTGTCCCAGGATGGGGCGGGAGAGGGGTGGTGGCCCAGCTCAGGGCTCCACCGAGGGTGATCCTTTGCGGAGACCGAGAACATCCACTAGAAGCAGTCAGTGGACAATTGGAAGGGGGTCTGGCTCTCAGGAGAAGAGTGTTAACAGAGAACTTTGGGGTCACAGAAGCAGCAGGCAGATTCACAGCTCGTCTTTGTCAAGAAAGCACATTGCTTGTAGCATATTGTATGTTGATTTTCTCCGCTGCCACTGATAATGGCTTTTCCACTTTATATTTAAGGAAACTAAGGTGCAGATTAAGTGCTTTGCTCATTAACCAATCACTTAACTATGTTGTACAGGTGCTAATTGGGAATCTTAATTATTGTCCTGTGTATTTAAATATATTTTTTCATATTAGATGTCAATTCTGAAACAAATGCCTATGACTCTGTATTGATAAAAATCAGGTATAAGCTGCAACACCGTATCGCTGAGTATCATTGTATTTTGATGACTTGGATAACCTTCCTGTTATTGAGAAGTAAGTGTCATACTGAAAATTGTTAAAAAATTAATTAAGCACATTGGGCTCACAGACCCAGTCATTGTCTGTGTTTTAAAGTGTATAACATGTTGCCAGCTCCCAGGAGGAGTTACCCGATGAGCCTCAGTAATCTCTGTGCACGTGCTGGTCTGTCTGATGGCAGGTCACACAGTTAAGTCTGCATGACAGAACATCCTCCGTGTTTAACAGTTGTGCCGGTGACTAAAATCAGACGGAGAGGTGGCTGTGCTCCCCCGGATTCATAGTCTCACAGGTCCGAGTGTGGCAGCCACAGGAGGATGGCGATGGAACCTGCCCAAGGGAGTCATCTTCTGACCCACTGGTGGCCCAGCCAGTCCCTGAACTCTGCAGCATCCGCATCTGAGCTCGGTGCTGTCCCAGCGCCACAGCGGAGGTGCTGGCTGTGCTCGGAAACATCAGCTCGAGCTGCACACGCCCGTCCCTGCAGGTGGCTCCTCGGGGCCGAGATGCTGGCAGTGGGCGGAGAGGACCGTGCTCCTGGCAGAGGCAGGACTTCCTGCGCGTGGTAAGCAGGTGTGTGGCTCACACCCGTTTTGGAAGGAGCACTTGGATGCAGTTCTGTTTCTTACTTTGAGAGGAATATTTATTTAGGGAAAATTATGGTACATGGTGTTTTAACATACTGTTTGTGATTTTAGCGTGTGGGAATATGGGGTTCTGTGGATACACTTGGGTGGTCCAGCATTTAAGGGTCCTTCATGGATGTTGTATGTTTTAGAATGTGCCACAGCCTTAGGAAATGAGTGTTTTGAACAAATTCCTAGAACTTTAAATTGGGTGATATCTATAAAGCTTTCCATTTCTGGGTGCTTCCAAAACCTTACACCCAGTTGCAGTCTTACTAACAGTTTATAAGATGATACCTGTTACATCCTTCCCCAGACAGTGTATTTTAAAGTATCTGCCGGTTTCATTGGAAAGAAAACACCTAAGTGTAACTGAAACTTCTTTGAGTCCCGGAAACATGGAACACACTTCTGTCTTGAATGTGTTGGAACTGTGGGCATGTCCCTTCTGGGGGGGAGAGGGGCTGTGACAACCTAGCACCTCCTGACAGGTCACACCTGTTAGCATCAGATCATCACTCCTGAGAGGAGCTTCCCTTTAGACAGTCCCCGTGTGTTTCCACCTGTTGCCATGGTTTTTGCACTGAGAAGGGGTCCCCACCTCTGCCCGCCACCATGTTTCAGGTGGATGCTCTGTGATGTCCAGAGTCCAGGAGGCAGCTGGGATCTCCTCCCCTCCCCCACCCCGGGGTCTCCTTGTGGCCATAAGAAGTCTCTCCCCACCCCACCCACATGTGTTCTAGAACTTACTGGATTGTGTGCCTGGTTGTCGTAGGGATGCAGCAGAGGTCACCAAGGCCTGGCTGCTTGGTGGGAGCATCTGCTGGGATGTGAGCTGCACCCCCGCAGAAAGGGGAACTCTTTCACATCCAGGTGTGTGCTGTGCCCTTCACCTACCATCTCACCATGAGGTCCCACAGCGTCTCCAGGCCCAGGTCCATGTGGGTTGTCCAGGTGTTGCTGAAAGAGGGGAGAGGGACAGTTGGGAGTTATTCCCTGTGTCTGTGTGTTGGGGGGTGATGGGACCACAAGATTTTTCAGAGGGGCCCAGGGGACAGGAGGCAGAGCTGGGGGGCATCAATGGGGTAGGAGCAGAGTACCTGGAGAGGTTAGCGGGCAGCCCAGGGCCAGGCTGGCTTCCAAAGCCAGGGGTGTCCCTACATTAAAGGACAAGGCAGCAGACCCTGCAGGTTCCAGCAGAACCCACGCAGACTGAAGCCAAGACACGGAAACAGGCCTAGGGAGCGAAAGAAGCAGCGTGGTCGTCGTGACCAGAGCAGGGGGTTCCTGTGTGCACCGATGCCTTATGTAAGTGACTTGACTTATCACAACTGTTCCTCCCTCCAACTTCACATGTGGCTGTCCTTCACGGCCATCAGGACTCAGCACAGGTCAGAGCTCGAGCTGGGCAGGTAGGATTTTCAGCAGGGACTTGCCTCTGGTCCGAGAGACCAGGTGGTCACGTTGGCTGTATGGTCGGCAAGGCTCCTGACCTGGGTGCTGAGGCCTGAAGGTGAACGTGAGGATGGAGAAGTCTGAGTGACAGGGACACAGGCAGAGTGTGGCAGGCCGGTGAGTAGCTTTGCTCAGCCCTGCAGGGTTGGAGTGTCAGATTGCTGAGATGAGCACAGAGTTCCCACACCTGCTGTTTCCTGAGTAGCTCTGATCTTTTACTGGCTGGCCACTCACTGGCCCCCAGAAAGGACCGGGTGGGCTGCTAATGTCTGGGTCAGAGCAACTCTGCTGAGGCCAAAGGGACAGCAGGCAGACGTCTGCCCGGTGGGAGAGTTTACGCCCACCTTGTCCACGGCAGAGGGTCGGTTTGTCAGAGTCCACGCACTGAGTCTGTGCGTCCCTGTGCGTTCTCAGTGAACCGCGCCTGGGCTGGGAGCTGGAAGTAGTGACCGGAGATGCCCAGCTCCTTTCGCCTGCTGAACGGGCCTTGGGTCTTACAGCGATGATGGATGAAGTTGTCTAGGCTCTGCAGGATGTGATCAAACACTGGGTCCCAAGGCACTAGCTGGTAAAGTGCTTTGGCTGAGTCCAAAATGAGTGAGGTAGAGAGAAAAAGAGAAAACAAAATCACATTGTAGGGAAATCTACTCTGTAGTGTTTGAAAAGGCTGTTCCCTGTTGGCTTGACCTGTTAGTAAATACAAACCACATATTTGTATTACCTTTTTATCTATAATTCTAAAATAACCGGAGATCAATGGCAATCTGTTTAGTTGGAAAATAGTAATATTTTTTGGAGACCCAAAGGTAAAAGAAAATGTCATTTAAATTAAAAATATAAATTTACCTTCTAAAAAATTAAGTTTCAGACATTAAGCGCCGTGTCTGTCACCGGTGACTGGCACTGTGCTTTCCGATCAGACCGCATCAGTCACTGGTGACTGACGGTATACTTTTCTAAAGTATTTAGAAAGCATTTCTAAAAGAATACAGAGTACAGATTGAAATAAATACATACAAGAAATATATCTGAAGTTATACATGCAGTCTTATGGCAAACTTACACAGATCTCTGGCCGCCAGCTATCGGTGAAATCGGATGTGGGGGCTAAACGGAAAGGGAGACAAAACAGGCTGAGTGCTTAACGCGTCAAATTGTTGAATGTGCAATAATTCACATGACTCAGAAATAAAAAACCTGAAAATGCATTCATTATAAAGTCTGCCTTCCGTCTCTCCTCCTCTGCTCAGTTTGTCTATATTCCTCTGTGTAAGAAATTCTTTCTTATTGATTTCTTGGAGATCTTTATGTGTTAAGGATAGGAATGTGATTAGTTTCTTGTGTACTCTGAGTTTCCTAATGTGTGTATATATAAAGAAATAGAACTGGGGGGGCTCACTTGCACCCTCTCTGTTTTTACACTAGTAATAGGATATTGTATGTACTGTACTCTACCTGGCTCTTTTGTTTAATGGTATATATAGGAAAGTCCTCCATAGTAGTATGTGGAATACTTTTCCATTTTTCAAAGGTACATAGCATTTCATTGTATGAATGTTTTCTGTTGACGAACACTTAACGTTTCAAATCCTTTGTTATAACAAATGATGCTGCACTAAAAGCCTTGATCTGTGTCATTTAGCACATATATTTAGTATCAATTCCTAGGAGTAAAATTGTTCCAAAGATATGTGCCCTTGTAATTTTATAGCTTTTTTCAAATTAGTCTCCAAATGCATTACAAAATTTACTCATCTAATGTATTAATGTAAAAATGTCTCTATCTCCAGTCTCATTAACTGTTACAAAAATGTTTGACTTCTGCCAATCTAAAAGTTTTTCTATTATTAATAAGGCTGAGTATCATTTTTTTTCATTTTTATTTTTTGGTTTTTCAATTACAGTTGTCCCATTTTTCCCCCATTGCTCCCCCCACCCAGCCCAGCCCTTCTCCCACAATCATATCCCTCCCCGTTGTCCATGTCCATGAGTCCTTCATACACGTTCCTTGACTAGACCCTTCCCTTACTTATTCTTCTTTCCCTCCCTCTCCCCCCTACTGACTAGTATTCTAGTCTTTGCCTATTTAGTTCGTTTGTTTGTGTTGCTCTTTAGTTTCCTGTATTAGCTGGTATCATATGATATTTTGCTTTCTTTGCCTGGCTTATTTCACTAAGCACAATTCTCTCTAGTTCCATCCATGTTGTCGCAAATGGCAGGACTTCTTTCTTTCTGTCTGCTGCATAGTACTCCATTGTGTAAATGTACCACAGTGTTTTGATCCCCTCATCTACAGATGGGCACTTAGGCTGTTCCCAGCACTTGGCTATTGTAAACAGGGCTGCTATGAACTTAGGGGTGCATAGGTTCTTTTGAATTAGGGTTTTAGGGTTTTTCGGGTATAATCCTAGCAGTGGAATTGCTGGTTCAAAAGGCAGTTCCATTTTTAGTTTTGTGAGGTAATTCCACACTGTTTTCCACAGTGGCTGCACCAGTCTGCATTCCCACCAATAGTGCAGTAGGGTTCCCGTTTCTCCGCATCCTCGCCAGCACTTGTTTGTTGATTTGTTGATGATGGCCATTCTGACTGGTGTGAGGTGGTATCTCATTGTGGTTTTTACTTGCATCTCCCTGATGGCTAATGATGTTGAGCATTTTTTCATGTGCCTATGGACCTTCTGTATGTGCTCTTCGGAGAAGTGTTTGTTCAGGTCCTTGGCCCATTTTTTAATTGGGTTGTTTGTTTTCTTGATGTTGAGTCATATAAGCTCTTTCTATAGTTTGGAGATCAGTCCCCTGTCTGTGATGTCCTTGGCAAATATGTTTTCCCATATGGTTGGTTTCCTTTTCATCTTGCTGATGTTTTCTTTTGCTAAGCAGAAACTTTTTAGTTTGATGTAGTCCCATTTGTTTATTTTTTCCTTTATTTCTCTTGCCTTAGGAGATGTATCCGTGAAGATATTGTTACGTGGGATATCTGAAATTGTCCTGCCTATGTTTTCCTCTAGGACTTTTATGGTGTCACGGCTTACATTTAAGTCTTTAATCCATCTTGAGTTTATTCTCGTGTGTGGTGTAAGTTGGTGGTCTAGTTTCATTTTTTTGCAGGTCCCTATCCAGTTCTCCCAGCACCATTTGTTAAAGAGGCTCTTCTCACTCCATTTGATGTTCCTTCCTCCTTTATCAAAGATTAGTTGACCATAGAGGCCTGGGTTTATTTCTGGGCTTTCAATTCTGTTCCACTGATCTGTATGTCTGTTCTTACGCCAGTACCATACTGTTTTGATCACAGTGGCTTTATAGTATTGTTTGATGTCTGGTATCGTGATTCCTCCTGCTGTGTTCTTCTGTTTCAAGATTGCTTTTGCTACTCGGGGTCTTTTTTGGTTCCATATGAATTTTTGGAGGATTTGTTCTAGGTCAGTGAAATATGTCATTGGTATTTTAATAGGGATTGCATTGAATCTGTACATTGCTTTGGGTAGTATGGCCATTTTGATGATGTTGATTCTTCCCATCCAAGAACATGGTATTTGCTTCCATTTATTTGTATCTTCCATAATTTCTTTCTTCAATGTTGCATAATTTTCAGTGTACAGGTCTTTTATCTCTTTGGTTAAGTTTATTCCTAGGTACTTTATTTTTCTTGTTGCTATAGTAAATGGTATTTTCTTTTTTGCCTCTGTCTCTGATATTTTATTGTTGGTGTACAGAAATGCCTTAGATTTCTGTATATTTATTCTGTACCCTGGTATTTTGCCAAATTCACTTATTATATTGAATAGTCTTTTAGTGGAGTTTATAGGGTTTTCTAGGTATACTATCATGTCGTCTACAAATAGTGATAGTTTTACTTCTTCTTTCCCAATTTGGATGCCTTTTATTTCTTTGTCTTGTCTGATTGCTGTGGCTAGGACTTCCAGCACTATGTTGAATAGAAGTGGGGAGAGTGGACAGCCTTGTCTAGTTCCTGATCTCAGGGGGAATGCTTTCAGTTTTTATCCATTGAGTATGATGTTGGCTTTAGGCTTCTCATATATAGCCTTAATTATGTTAAGGTATGCTCCCCCTATTCCCATTTTGCTGAGTGTTTTCATCATAAATGGGTGTTGTACTTTATCAAATGCTTTTTCTGCATCTATAGATATGATCATATGATTTTTGTCCTTCATTTTGTTTAGGTGATGTATTATATTTATTGATTTGCGAATATTAAACCATCCTTGCATCCCTGGGATGAATCCCACTTGATCATGGTGTATGATCTTTTTAATGTATTGCTGGATCCGGTTTGCCAAAATTTTATTGAGGATTTTAGCACCTATGTTCATCAGTGATATTGGCCTGTAGTTTTCTTTCTTTGCTGTGTCTTGACCTGGTTTTGGGATTAGGGTAATCCTGGCTTCATTGAAAGAGTTTGGGATTTTTCCCTCTTCTTGGATTTTTTGGAACAGTTTGAGCAGGGAAGGAGTTAGTCCTTCCCTAAATGTTTTGTAAAATTCACCTGTGAAGCCATCCGGTCCAGGGCTTTTGTGTGCAGGGAGATTTTTGATTACTGTTTCAATTTCCTTCTTTGTTATCGGTCTGTTGAGACTTTCTACTTCTTCTTGATTCAGTGTTGGAAGGTTATATGTTTCTAGAAATCTGTCCATTACTACTAGGTTGTCAAATTTGTTGCCATATAGTTGTTTGTAGTAATTTCTTATAATTGTATTTCTGAGGTATCAGTCGTGATTTCTCCTCTTTCATTTCTGATTTTGTTTATTTGGGTCTTCTCTCTTTTGTTCTTGATGAACCTGGCTAGAGGCTTGTCGATTTTGTTTATTTTTTCAAAGAACCAGCTCCTAGTTTTTTGTTGATTTTTTGGATTGTTCGTTTAGTTTTTATGTCATTTAATTCTGCTTTGATCTTGATGATTTCCTTTCTTCTTTTTGCCCTAGGCTTTGTTTGTTGTTGTTGTTCTAGTTCTTGTAGCTTTAGGGTTAGATTTTTTATTTGAGATTCTTCTAGTCTTTTCAGATATGCCTGTATTGCTATGAACTTCCCTCTTAGGACTGCTTTTGCTGTGTCCCATAGGTTTTGGGCTGTTGTGTGTTCATTGTCATTAGTTTCTAGAAATTTCTTGATTTCCTCTTTGATGTCATTGTTAACCCATTCATTATTTAAGAGCGTGTTATTCATTCTCCATGAGTTTGGGCGTCTTTGATTTTTTTTCCCTGAGGTTGATTTTTAGTTTCAAGGCATTGTGGTCTGAAAAGATGCTTGATATGATTTCAATTTTCTTGAATTTGTTGAGGCTTGTTTTGTGTCCTATTATGTGGTCTATCTTTGAAAATGTCCCATGTGCCTTTGAAAAGAATGTATATTTTGCTTCTTTGGGGTGAAAAGTTCTATATATGTATCAGTCAAGTCCATGGGGTTTAGTGTGTTGTTCAACGCCTGTATATCTTTGGTGTTTCTTTGCTTGGATGATCTGTCTACTGTTGATACTGGAGTGTTGAAGTCACCTACTATGAGTGTGTTGTTAATATCCTTCTTGTGGTCTTCTAGTATTTGCTTTATGTATTTGGGTGCTCCTGTGTTGGGTGCATATATGTTTATCAGTGTTATATCTTCTTGATGGATTGTTCCTTTAAGTATTATGAAATGTCCTTCTTTGTCTCTTTTTATTGCCCTTGCTTTGAAATCCGTTCTGTCTGATATGAGGACTGCTACCCCAGCTTTTTTTTTCAGGTCTGTTTGCTTGGAATATTTTTTTATATCCCTTTACTTTCAGTCTATGTAAATCTTTTGTTTTGAGGTGTGTTTCTTGTAGACAGCAAATATGTGGGTCCTGTTTTCCTATCCATTCCGTTACCCTATGTCTTTTAATGGGAGCATTTAATCCATTTACATTTAAGGTTATTATTGACATGTATTTATTCATTTCCCTTTGTATCTCTGTTCTTCTACTCTTTTTTTGTTTTTTCTCTTCCTTTTTCTTAGAACATTCCCTTTAGCATCTCTTGCAATGCTGGTTTGGTGGAGATGTATTCTTTCAGTCTTCCTTTGTCTGAGAAACTCCTTATTTCACCTTCTCTTTTGAATGAGAGCCTTGCTGGGTAGAGTATTCTTGGCTGTAGGCCTTTGGTTTTCATTGCTTGAAATAGTTTTGACCATTCCCTTCTGGCTTGTAATGTTTCTGTTGAGAAATCGGTCGATAGCCTTATTGGAGCTCCCTTGTAAGTTATTTGCTGTTTTTCTCTTGCTGCTTTTAGGATTCTCTCTTTGTCTTGGAATGTTGCCATTTTAACTATGATGTACCTTGGAGTGGGTTTTGGGGGGTTCCACTTCATTGGAACTCTCAGTGCTTCTTGGACTTGCATAACTTTTTCTCTCATCAGGTTTGGAAAGTTTTCTGTCACTATTTCTCCTATCAGTTTTTCAATTCCATGCTCCTTTTCTTCTCCCTCTCTTATTCCGATGATCCTGATATTATTTCTTATCATGCTATCCTGTAATTCCCTTATATCTTGTTCATATTTTTCTCAATCTTTTTTCATTTTGCTGTATCATTTGAGAATTATTTCCTACGTTATCCTCTAACTCACTAATACGATCCTCTGCTTCGTTTAGTCTGTTTTTGACTGATTCTGCTGTGCTTTTCAGTTCAGAGATTGCATTCTTCATTTCTTCCTGGTTCTTGTTGATAGTTTCTCTGTCCTTTTTTATGCTGGTGTCGTTCTCTGCAAGTTGCCTGTAATTTTCTTGGAGCTGTTGGTAACGTCCTTGGGAGGCTGTCATAGTTGTTTTTGCGGTTTTCGAGCCTATTGAGCTTCTTCACCACCATAGTTTTGAATTCCGTGTCTGACATTTGGGCTATGTCTATTCCATCTCCCTCTCTTTCTGGGGATTCCTCTTTTCTTTTCATCGAGAGGTTGTTTCTGCGTCTTACCATGTTGGATTCTTCTTGTTTGTTTTTGTTGTTTGGATTTGTCTGCTTTGCCTTCCCACCTTTGTGGTATGAGATTCTTTATGGGAGATCTGGGGCTTTCAGTGGTGCAGTCTCTTTGATCTCCTGAGCCTGATGTCCTTGGGGTACCTTTTATATCGTTTGTTTATGCTGTCTGGTTCTATTTCAGATGCTTTTTGTTAGGATCTTCCTTCTGGCTAGTTGATTGAGAGTCACTCTACCCACTTTATCTTGAATTCTTTTGTGGAGATGTCAGTTCAGCCTCTGTGTGTTGTCTTGTTTTTCCGTATCCACAGCTGGTCTAATGGGGTGGGGCAGAGGCTCCCGTTCCCTGCAGCAGCGGGCCCCCGCACGGCGCGTTCCTTCGGTGCCTGTCGGAGCCAGCCAGGGTGTCTTTGCAGGCACGCCTGTGAGCGGGTAAGGTGGCCCGAGAGCCCGCCTCAGGCCTGTCGCGCAGCGCTCGGGAGTTTCCCAAGGTGGCCGGGGGGCTCGCCTCAGGCCTGCCGCGCTGTGCTCAGGAGTTGGTCTCTCTCCTGCCAGTGCTGGGCCCGAGACCCGCGTGTCAAGGCTGAGCATCGTTATGTATTTTCTCTTCAATGGAGTAGCTTGTGAAAGGGGTAGCCCAGTTATCTGTTGGGCTGCTGAGGTTTGTCGTTTTTATTGATTTCTAGGAGCTCTGTACATATTAAGGGTACAGGTCGTAATAGGTGATAAAATATAATTTTATTGAATTTCTTGGAGTGACGTTTGTTAATAAAATTATACATGTTTCAGGGATATCATGCTATAATGCGTCATCTGAATACAGCATTCTGTGTTCATCAAGACAAGCTGGGTCTCCCTCCCTGAGCATTTATCCCCCTTCACTCCCACCCCATTTCTCTCTGTTAATCACCAGACTGTTGTCTGTCTGTAGAAGTATATATATTTCTTTGTTGTCTATCTTGATTTATAAATATGCTGGTGGCAGGTTTTTCATGTAGAAGTTTTATTGTTATGCAGTTTAATCTATGAATTCTTTTACTGCATTTGGGTTTTCAGTTTTAATTAAAAGTCTTTCATTGACTACAATGCCGTAAAGGAATGTGCTCGTGGTTACTCTCAGTACTTTGATGATTTTACTTTTAACACTTAAAAATGACTTATTTGGAATTTATTTTGATGAACAGAGTGAGATATGGGTGCAACTTTTTAAAATTTATTTTGCTAGATACTGACTCAGTTGTCCTAAATGTCATTTATCACAGTCATTTTTTTACTACTTATTTGATGTGTCACCTTTATTATATATTAATTTTTTCCCCCATATTTTGTTTCCTGTTCTTTCTGTGTTTGTCTGTTGTTCCTCATGTCTATTCATGAGCCAGCACAGCACAGTTTGTACTAGGACCATGATGTCATTTAGGAACCAGTGGGGCTGCCTCCCTCTCTGAACTCTTTCTTTAGAGGACGTTGTCTATTCTTGTTTGTTTCTTTTTCTATTTGAACTTTAGAGTCAGATTGTCTAGTCCTTGCCCCACAATAAAAGAATTAAAACACAAAGATCCAGAAAAACATGGATATGGATTTTTATTTTTATTGAAGTTGCATTAAATTATACAATAAGTTGGGGAAATTGACATTCCAGATGTTGACCCTTCCTAATGAATTTTATTGTAAGTTTTTGCCCTGATATTATTTTTCTGATATGAGCTTTTGAGGATATTTATAAATGTTTCTTCTACAGATGTTCAGTTTCTTCCTAGGTATTACCTCATCATTGTTTTAGGCAAATTAAAGAGGGCTAGTTTCTTCCATTATAACTTCTAAAACTATGTTTTTTTTCTATATTAACTTCATGCCCTAATACCATACTAAAGATTTATTATTTGCAGGTTTTCACTTGTTGTCTTTGGGGCTTAGCTGTAGCTTATCGCGTGCTCTGTCACTCTGCTCCTCATGGGTGCCGCCCACCTGCACCCTCTCCTGGAGTACCGTGCCCTCAGACCTGCAAGCCCTGCCCACCTGTGTCCCAAACGGGCTACTCCAAGAAGTCACCATGGGCAGGACCCAGTGGCAGACGGGTCGTTCTGTGGATGGACCTAGAGGCATGAATGGGACCAGTGGAGCCTGCAGCCTGAAGATCTGAACTTAGACCCATAGCAAATGAGACACGGTGGGGGCGTTGCCCGGAGTGTGGCCGGCGGGGAGCCAGGGCACGGAGCTGCCACGGCTGAGCCCATCCTGCCCCAGCAGCCGGGACTACGGGGAGAGGGAGGGCCTGGGAGCAAGCGGGCCGAACAGCATCTTTCAGTGACTGCTCTCAGCCCCAGTTCTGAGGCCAAATCACGGAGGCCCAAGCGGAAGAGCTTTCTTTAAGGCAGACAAGGACGTTAACTGACCATGGGCTGGGTATTCGCGGTCTGGAGGTTTATTAGTCAGTGAGCGATGGCTGCAGGACTCTGGCAGCAGGAGCAGATGTTTGTCGTCTGAGCAGCTGTCACCTGTGCCCGCAGCAGGAGTTTGTGTCAGATGCTGAGTGGTGACCACCGTCACACCCAGGCTGGGGTCTGGAACACGGTTGACACAAGGTTCATTCTCTGCTTTCCTGGTCCCACGAGTCAGTTGTGAACCTGGCCGACCATCTCACCCTCTCATTTTGACCTTCCCTTCAGGGCACACTGGCCACGATCCGTGGGATCCCAACTCTGGTGGAGCTGTTCGCTCAGGGACAGGCCTGGGCCAGGAGGGGATGAGGAGCATTTCCTGCTGGGAGCTAATCCTGGGACTGCAGGTCCTGCTATGATTTACTCACTGGATCATGGAAAGGCCCAGGGTCAAAGGGGCAGAATCTACCTTTGTCCCCTGGGAGGAGCTCGGTTCTATGAGTACGGTCAGAGGCGGAATCAAAGAGCTTCACCCATCAGCACCTGGAGGGGGACCACATCAGAGCCAGACCACCTTTTTCCTGGCTGTGGACCGACCCTGCTGTGCAGACGACAGGCTCCGTGAAGGGTGCAGTGGCAGGAAGGAGGGGAAGTTTGCCTTGGGGCCCAAGTGCCGGTTCCCAGTATCCTCTTGAGGAGGAGTGGGGAGAGTGTTGACACCACGGCCCACAGGGCACAAACCCCTTCTCTGCAATGTGGACCCCTCAGTGCCTGCTCTACAGGGGTGATGAGGGTGAACGCGCAGCGGCATACGTGGACCGGCAGCGCCCTGCCGTCAGTGTGAGAGGCGACAGGATCTGCTGTGGCGTCCATGCCTCTAGTTCGCTGCATGTGATTAAAAGGGGCACTGTCAGGGCTCTGCCTCTGAAGTGCCTGATCTGCTGGCATGTGTGCCCGAAGCCACCTCTCTCTTGAGGGGGAGCCCGGGCGGTGAGCTCCTCACTTCCTTCTTTCTCCACCATCATCCTCATGTCCTCTTGCTCGTCCTTGTTGCTGGGTCTCTGCTGGAGTCCACATTGCCCCCTCTATCATCTCCTCTTTCTTCCTCATTCACAGCCGTAGTCTCCACTCTCCGTGAAGCCAAAGGTCAACTGATAGGCCCCTTCCGTGTGCCTGCTCCTCCCAGGTGCCTCTGCTTCTGGCTGGGCCTTCCACCTGCTCTCTTCCTCCTCACTCCTCACCGCACCGACTGGCCCTGCCCTGCTGATGCACCGGGGCCTCCCCCCAACTTCTCCCCTGTGCCTCTGTGCACTTCATAGACAAGGTGCACGTCCCAGCTTCTCCTTCATAAGCTCCCACGTACGAGCTTCCTGGGCTCCTGCTGCCACTCCCCACCTTTCTCTGCTGCCCCCACCTCCTAGGTCTTGCTCAGCTTCACCAAGAAGCCCATGGCTCTGATGTCAGTGCTCACATCTGTGGGTGAACAGCAAAGCCCTGGCGGGACCGCTTCCGCCGCCAGCACCTTCCATCCATCACTCCCCTGCCCGGTGGGCGGCCTCAGCAGGCGGCAGGCACTTGTGAAATCAGGGGCAGAGCAAAGGGCCTGGTTGGGGCACAGACAAGGGTGCTGCCCTTGTGTGTGGTGACGGTACCGCTCTTGGGGTACGGATGCCTTCTAGGAATAGTTAAGAGTTTAGACCAGTAACTGGATATGAAGCTACCAGAACCCATTTTGGACTGTTCGTAGTGAAAACAAATCTATAAGAGCAGACGAAGGAAAGGCTGAATTATGATACTTTCCGGTTTCATCACAAAAAATGGTGCACAAATTGTCACATGAAGAGGCAAAGACACCAGGCTGAGAAACTGTGGGAAAAGGGATGTTTGAGGAGTGTCTGGCAGTTCTTCTAAAGCATTGTTTTTGGATATTGTGATGTGTGTTCTTTTGGTCAGGTTTTTAAAGTATGTAATTTGCTGTGATTTCCTTTCCTTTTCTATATGTAGACACGGGCTCTTCTCCTTGCATAGCCCCCTCACCCCCAAACTGTAGGGCCTCCAGTTTCGACAAAGCCCAATTCTGCCCTTATTTTTGTGTTGCTTGAGAGGAATTTGTCTGCCTTTGGCTCAAACTATGGCTTTTGTCTCGAGGCTCACAGGTGTCCGCACAGAATAAGCTCCACACGGTGCCTGGCCCTTTCTTCCCCATTTTCCATGGGGGGCCACAGTTTCTGACCCTAGCAGCTGCACTCGGTCATGCTCACATTGCAAACCAAAACACAGTAATACTCGGGGTGTGGCTGCAGTTTTAGTCAAGAATTTGGAGAGCATCTGGGAAACAAGCTTTGGGAAATACTTTCTATCTTTCATTCTTAATGAAGCCTGTGTGGTAATGACTGGTGGGGGTGACGTCATCAATTTTTGGAAGGGCTCTTCTCCACAGGAGGATGATGCAGTTTTAATGGCGGCTTTGAATGGAGAGCCAGGCGAGGAGGTGAAGGGCAGGAGAGGGGAGCTGATGGTCAGAGCAACTCTGTGTGGGGACCTGCAGAAGGGGGACACACTCACAGTTGCAGGGGACAAGCAGAAGGGCTCCTAGATGGCAGGCAGTGACTGGGTGTGTGCCCCTGCCCAGCCTGCCTCAGCAGCATGCAGGACGCTGACTGCAGGACTGATGGACCGATGACAACGAGTGGGGACAAAAACTTCCAACTTCACCTGGAGGCCTTGGCTTCCTATCAGACACTTTGTGCATCTCCGCAGCCCAGACAGAAGGTGGCACTATGGGCTGTGCCCTGGCCAGCACTGGGCCTGGGGCCTTCCTGCCTGAGCAGGGCCAGGAGGTAGGGAGGGAGGGGGTGCTGCTTCCCAGTCTGCAACTGCGCAGGAGACGGGAAAGGCTCTTTGCTCTTCGTATGGAGCTCTGTTTGGGGTCTTTTCAGGCCTTGGACTCTGCTGTCTGGGTCCTTGTGATTCAGTGTCCCCATCGTCACCCCACCGTGTCCCAGTCTCTGGGCCGCTGTGAAGCTCCGATCCCATGTCTAGTGCACTGTGATGCTGATGACCACAAATACTGCTGGGAATGATGACTGGGCATGGATTTTAGTTGTTCCCCACAGGTGACACAGAGTGTGGTTCACTCCGTTCACATTATTTCCCACAGATGGACTCATCTGGGCTGTACTTTGGAAGAGGCTGATCAGGATGAAATTCACAAATTCCCAGCTGGCCTGCGGAGCAGAGCAAGGTAGGTGATGAGACGGGGCTGTGACATCATTTGCACTGTGCATTAATGAAACAGGGAGTCATGTTTGGAACATGAGTTTTATTTGGGGTTTTATGGCTTAAGATGATTGTTGGGAGCCCCACGGCGTCCCGGGCACCAGCAGCAGCTGCCGGCCTGTCAGGAATCGGGCAGTTTCCCAGGCCTGGCTGTTGGCGGCCGAGGTGGTGAAGGCAGAGCATGTGTCCAGGGTCCTGGTTTAGTTAGTGACTAGGTTATTTTAGTCTATGACGCAGCGTAAGTATATAAACACTTGGCTTTCTTTCCAGGGGAGGCCTTTCAGTATTGGGGCTCCTCCTTTGAGGAATTAGAGTTGTGTACTGTCAGATATCAGATCAAATGAAACTGCTGTGAGTTCTGCAAACAGAGCTGTCAGCAACCTGCAACCCGGTGTCATGGGATCGGATGCGTTTCAAGCGCGACAGACCCACTGTAGCCCAAACGTATTGCAGCGCCACAGCTGCCATGCGGTGTGGCATGGTTTTGGGAACCTGCCACCAGAAGTTGTTAACGAGAGCATGGTAGCCATTCATGGGGCCTTTGTAAGGCACATGAGTCTAACAAGAAAGCGGTGACCTTTGGTGACATGACTACACAGGAAGATCCTACTGGTGTAGGACTGTCTGTGACCCCGTGGGGCAACGCTCTGTGGGAAAGCACAGGTGGGACAGTGGCCATGGCAGCTGTGAGTGGTACCCCCTGGGAAGCCATTGAGGAACCTGAGGCGGCCTCACTGCACATCGGGACTGTGTGCTGTTTATGCTGTCAGTCGCCGTGAGATGACCAGGTGAAAGATCTGGGTTTCTCCTTGAACCTGCATGCATTTTAGGGCATACTGGGCACCTCTCTGAGTCCATACTTCTGCCCCAAGAAGTAGAAGAAGAAGGGGGCTGGGGCTCAGCCCCCAGGATCGGGCCACCCTGTTATTCTACAATCAGTGGCAGCTTGAGGTGCAATGCCACATTTCCTGGACTTCTGTCATTACTTTATCAGGCTCTCTCTATTGTGAAAAGGAAGTAAAAATAGGATTAAAATGTAAATTTTAGGAAGAAATGTGTTTTCAAAACTTCAGTATAATCCCTCTTATGATAAAATGTTTGAACTTGTTTTCCTTAGATTTACTACTTATCAGTATATCAAGAATATACTCTCTCTGAAACTCCATGCAATTTCTTGGGTTCACAACTGGTCTCAGAAGCCAAAACCCTGCATTCTCTACCAATTTTGTACCAAGAGTTCTGTGTAAAGATGTAAGGAAATTTAACTCTTTTTTTTTGTGGGGTGGGGGGCAGCGAGGGAATAAAACCAATATATTGTTATGTTGCCAAAAGCAAAATTGAACCAGGTCAAATACGTTCAGAAAAGAAGCACAGTGCTCTCTCCCTTCAGTCACGACCTTTGCACCTTCCCCCACTGACCTCGGTTGGCCCGGGACCCCGTGTTCGAAAGCTGCCTGCCAAGCACCCCTGTTGGGGGTGGGTCAGGTCCTCCCTTGGGGACTGAGGGGATTCAGAGCTGTGTGTGCGGGTGAGTCCCTGTCAAGAATGCTGATGAGGTGGACACATTTGCATGTACTAAGGAGGGCTGTTGGACCTTCAGGACAGAAATTTTAGGGAAAAATTAAGCTGCCATCTCTCTTGATGGACCCCCTGACCCATTGCTGGGAGGCATCATGGGCCACAGTGCCATTGCATCACAACCTTTGCTTTATGATGTCACCAGGGCATCGTCCTTAGTCCCACCACATCAGGTGTCATCTGAGGCCTCAGAGGAGGAGCTGCTGCTGTAGCCGAGAGCTGAGGTGGCCCCAGCCACGGTCCCTATCAAGGTAAGGAGGGCTCTTGTCCTGTACACCTAGCTTCCTCTCTGCCGGGAGGGGCCACCTGCCACCCACCTCCCCCTCAGTGCCTGCTGCCTCCTCCCGCGTGTCACTGAGATGCTTTCCCAGCAGCACAGGTGAAACGTAGGCCTTTTGAGACATCCTTGTCTTTGGAGTTGTCTTCATTGCTTTGTCTAAATGTGGCTAAATGGCAAGGAGTGAGGGGTGTAAACCTTAAATATACTTTGAGTTCGGGAGATGTGTTCACCTGGAGCTTGGGAGTTCATTCACGATCGTAGTAACCACACAAGGAGAAAGGGAGGGGAGTGGGGAAGCAGCATCCGACATTTGTCTCTTTCTCTCCGTCCTGTCACCGTGTCCCTTGGACAGTGTCAATTCTGTGACTGGGGCCTGGACGAGCCTTTGCTAGTGGCCCAGCGGCCTCTGTGCCGGACGCCGTGTGGAGCGGCCACGCTGCCCCAGAGCCCCACCGGAATGATTTTCCTTTTCCTGCCAACTTCCATGTCCATTCTGTGTCTCCACAGGAAGTTTGCTCCCCCCATCAGCACGAATCGTCTCTCACACGCGAGGATCCGTGACGGCAGAGCAGACCCGGGACACGACCCCAGCGTCAGCGTGATCAGGACCAGGCGCCACCTGAGGAGACAGGGACCCATGCTCAGAATGTCCAAGACAGCATGACACATTCAGCCAAACCACATCTGACTCTTTCCTCGGCTCACAGTGAGGCGAGCCATCGGCATGACCTGCACATGGCCAGGTAGGTCAGTGGTGTTTGGGGAAAGGGACGACAGAGCACCAGGTGTGGACCTCAGTTAAGCTTCCAGGGTCCTTGGTGCTCGCTCAGACCTGCGGTCAGGCCTGGGCAGCGTCCAGAGAAGACCTCCTAGCAGGGGTGACAGAGCTCTTCTGTGGATGGAGCCCTGGACAGACAGAAACAGAGAGGAAGACAGCAACGCACACACAGAGAGACAGATACAGAGAGACAGACACACAGAGAGACACACAGATAGAGACACAGAGGCACAGAGAGAGACAGACACACAGACACAGAGGGAGACAGTCACAGAGAGAGATAGAGACACACAGAGAGGCAGACATACAGATAGAGACACAGAGAGAAGCAGACACACAAACACAGAGACATGCACAGAGACACAGAGAGGTAGACAGACACACAGAGAGAGACAGAGATACATAGAGACAGACACATACACACAGACACAGAGACACTTAAAAAGAGACAGACACATAGAGACACAGACACTCAGATAGAGACTCAGAGAGACACACAGGGAGAAACAGACAGAGAGACACAGAGAGACAGAAACACACAGAGAGAAGCAGACACACAAACACACAAAGACAGACACACAGAGAGGTAGACAGACACAAAGAAAGACACAGACACACAGAGACACAGAGACTCAGAGACAGAGACACAGAGAGAGAGAGAAAGTGACCCACAGGGAGACACACACACACACACAAAGCCAGAGTGATACAGATACACAGAGAAAGGCACACGCAGAGACACAGAGAGAGACAGAGACACAGAGAGAGACACACACAGAGAAAGACACACACAGAGAAAGACACACAGCAACACTGAGAGAGAGAGGCACACAGAGACACACAGAGACAGACAGGGAGAGACAGACACAGAGACACAGAGACTGACAGCGACGGTGAGCTGGGGGAGGCCTGGCAAACACAGGGAAGGGGAGGGCGCTAAGGGGACGGGCGGTTTGTGTAAACTGTGAGGGGCGCTGTCAGCTGACCGAGGCCACTGGCCGACAGCTGGGAGAGGGCAGAGCAGTGTCTTCCACGCCTGCAGTGGCAGGTCTGCGCCCTGGTCAGAGGGTGAAGCTGTTGTCCTGAGACGGGGCCTCGGCGCTGGAAGGAAGGTAGGTCAGGTGGGCTCTGAGGGGTGCTTTGGGGGGGGCAGAGCCTGGCAGGGGCGGTGAGCTCCATGTAAATGGGCTGCCGGGCTTGGTAAGGACCCCTGTGGACCTCCGTATCCCCACGAGGGGCCTCATGGGCAGGGACAGTTGTGGACATACTAGGACATAAACTAACAGTACCACATGGCCACTCCTGTCCCAGACCTAATTCAGTGACAAAAATTTTCTTGGAACAATGTGAGCTTGATGTTGATATTTTAAAAATTTCCCTAGAATTCCAAAATGGAACATTCTTGGTAAGTTTGCCTTCGAGGTAGCCTAGACTTTTTTTTAAGTATATTTTATTGATTATGTTGTTACAGTAGTTCCAATTTTTCTCCCCTTTGCTCCCCTCTGCCCAGTACCCCCTTACCTCTAGCAATCGCACCCCCTAATTCATGTCCATGTGTCGTACATATAAGTTCTTTGGCTTCACCCTTTCCTATATTATTATTATTAACTTCTCCCTATCTTGTACCAAACAATTGTGCTTCTTAGTCCCTGCACGACTTCCCCATTTCTCCCCCTCCTCCCTCCCAGCTGATAACCCTCCAAATGATCCCCATACCTATGATTCTGTTCCTATTCTGGTTTGCTTAGTTGGATTTTTTTTTTTTTTTTTTTTTTTAGATTCAGTTCTTGATAGTTGTGAGTTTGTTGTCATTTTAGTGTTCATAATTTTGATCTTCTTTTTCTTAAGTAAGTCGCTTTGACATTTCATATAATAATGGCTTGGTGATGATGAGCTCCTTTAGCTTTACCTTCTCTGGGAAGCACTTCATCTGCCCTTCAATTCCAAAGGATAGCTTTGCTGGATAGAGTAATCTCGGTTGTAAGTACTTGCTTTTCATCACATTGAATACGGCTTGCCAGTCCCTTCCAGTGTGCAAAGTGTCCTCTGAGAACTCAGCTGATAGGACTATAGGCACCCCCCCTGTAGGCAGGCTCTCTGCCTCTCTCTTGCTGCCCCCAGGACTCTGTCTTTATCTTTCACCTTTGGCATCTCAATCAAGATGCATCCTGGTGTGTTCCCCTCTGGGTCCATCTCGGCCAGGACCCTCCATGCTTCCCAGACTTGTATGTCCATCCCTTCACAGAATTTGGGAAGTTTTCCTCATTTTTATCAATTCTTGCTTTCTCAGTCTGCACTAGTTGACTGTTTTTTTTTTTTTTTTTCCTTATGTTCCAAAGCGTTGATTGGAGCCCCGGTTTCCTGCCCTTCACCGTTGGTTTTGTGTAGTTTATCCTTCGTTTCACTTAGCATTGCCTTCACTTCTTCTCCTATGTGTCTGCCATACTCAAGCGTATCTGTCAAGCCTGTGAACATCTTTACAACCAGTGTTTTGAATTCTGCGTCTGTTAGGGTGTCTTATCTCCTCATCTGTTAGGTTGGCTATCTCCTTGTCACTTAATTCTCCCGCTGGAACCTTGATCCATTCCCCCTTTTGGGCCATACTTTTCTGACTCCTCATTCTGAAAGGCGCTTGTGTTTGTTTGCCTTCACATCCCAGGAAGAGCTTTTGCTACTGTTACGTTGTAAATGGCCGAGCCTTAGGAATTCATCAGTTAAGGGCGACCTGTTTCACCACGTTCTGGTGCTGTATGTAGGGGAGGGGTCCGAGAGGGAACAATGCCGCCTGCAGAGCACTCGCCCCTTTTCTAGGCACCTCTGCCACTTGTGCACCATACCGGGGCCCTTCAAGCTGCTGTTCTGGCTGTCATTCGCAGAGTATGTGGGTCTGCGGACGTTCTAGGACTGTGTAGGATGTTTAAACAAGGGGATTCTGCTGAGAGGCCAGCAGTTTGTTCCTGAACACCAACCCCCACCGGTCTGCACAGTCAGAAGCAATGAGCCTTGATTTTCCATGGTGCTTGGACCGTGAGCTGCTAGGTCAGGTGAGGAGCTGGAATGCTCCGCAAGCGTCCTTCCTGATGTTTTAAAATACGTGACTGCGCTTTCTGCCAGCCTGCCACTGCCGCTGATGCTGCCAACCACCATATCGCCCCTCCTGCCTGTCTGGAGAGTATTTATTCTTGATATCTTTGTTTGCTAAACTTCGATGCAGTTTGATTTCCTGGAACTTCTGATAATATAGTTTTAAGGTAGTTGTATTCCTTCTTGGTTGTGGAGGAATACAAACAAAGTCTGTCCATGTCTCTATCTTCGCTGGAAGTACCCTAGACATTCTTATACCCCCAGGATGATATAAATACCCCGTAAGTGTATTTGTATGAGCATATATACTCTGATAACAAACGAATCTGTACAAATACGCTGAATCCTATGTCAAACAAAGAAATGCGCCAGAACGCTGATTTTATCTGCATGTGCCTAGGCTGAGAATGGAAAAGCTTGTACTAATGCCGCTGAGGATCAATCCTCTGTATGTGTAGCATTGTGAGCTAAAATCACATGGACGAGAGACTCCTGACCTGAAATTTTTGGGTAATAACTCGTAGCCGTTGATTTAATAAACATGAAATTTTGAGTTGTAAAATGCCCGAAACATCATTTCTCTTCTCCTAGCCCATTTTGAGTATCTAACCCTGAGATCTTGTGTCATCCCTGCAAAAGTTCAGTGCTGAGCCCGGAAGCCTCAGTGCAAACTTTTAAAGTTGAACAGCTCCCATTTAAACGACCACCCCCCGCAAAAGCAATCGAGGCCCAATTAAACAAAAATAAAGAAGTGACCCTGACTATGCCCCTCTTGGACCTGTGTTGCACAGATGATGTAAGAAACCGTACGTGTATACTTCTGAGCACACAGGCCCTGAGTGCGGCCTAGGGGGCTATGATCGCTGAATCATAGACCCCGCTCGCGACAGAGAAGCCCTTAGCCATGGATCTTACAGAATACAAAAGTATTCTGACCAAGAAATGGTTTGGGTGAAGAAACCTGCTGGCATGGAATTTCAGTGTCCTCAGACCTCCTTAGCATAGCTCCCTCTGAACATGGACTCTCAGGGCCTCAAGACTTTGAAGATGCATTCAAGAAGCCTGGAATGTCCTGACCATGGATGTCCCTATAATATCCTCCCTAATCAGTGCCCCTGTGGCCTCTGTGCCACCTCTGTAAGAGGTAAGCCCCGTTTATGCATCTTCCAGAGCCTGGAACTCCCAAGCTGTGACCCCTTCCTGCAACGGTACCGGTGAGGAGTTAAACTACGTGAGATGGCTCCCCTTTATCTACCCAGTCGATCGCGTTTACCGCCTCGCCCTGTGGCACCCGACCGAGAATCTGCTGAGTACCGACGTACCTGTTTGCAGACTTCTTCGTCTGGGCCCTCTAAACGTGTACCGTCCATTCGTAGACTCTTTGGATGCGAACCCTCAGTATTGTGACGTCGGCTCGCACGTCGCCCCTTGGCGATGTGAATTTCCTGTAAGTGCACTTTGATGAGCATGGACGCTCTGATTTCAAAGGGACCCGTTCAAACACAACCCCTGTAACTCTGTGAAGTCACAGAAGGCTCGCCAGGCCACGAGCCTTCATGTGGATGTACCCACCCTGAGAATGGGGGTGGACCCACGCCGAGAATGGGACACATCTTTGTGCTAATGCCACTGAGCATCAGCATCTGGATGTGGCCCATTGCGAGCAAAACTCGTGCCTGTGAGCCTCCCGAACCTGACCTCTCTGGGTCATCGCTAGTAAATGTGAATCTAATAAGCGTCGAAATTTTGAATCTTCAAATGCTCCCAACCTCATGTCCCTTTTCCCTGGCCCGTTTTGAGTATCTAACCCTGAGATCTTGTGTCATCCCTGCAAAAGTTCAGTGCTGAGCCAGGAAGCCTCAGTGCAAACTTTTAAAGTTGAACAGCTCCCATTTAAACGACCACCCACCCCCAAAAGCAATCGAGGCGCAATTAAAAATAAAAAAGTGACCCTGACTATGCCCCTCTTGGACCTGTGTTGCACAGATGATGTAAGAAACCGTACGTGTACACTTGTGAGCACACAGGCCCTGAGTGCAGCCTAGGGGGCTATGATCGCTGAATCATAGACCGCGCTCGCGACAGAGAAGCCCTTAGCCATGGATCTTACAGAATACAAAAGTATTCTGACCAAGAAATGGTTTGGGTGAAGAAACCTGCTGGCATGGAATTTCAGTGTTCTCAGACCTCCTTAGCATAGCTCCCTCTGAACATGGACTCTCAGGGCCTCAAGACTTTGAAGATCCATTCAAGAAGCCTGGAATGTCCTGACCATGGATGGCCCTGTAATATCCTCCCTAATCAGTGCCCCTGTGGCCTATGTGCCACCTCTGTAAGAGGTAAGCCCCGTTTATGCATCTTCCAGAGCCTGGAACTCCCAAGCTGTGACCCCTTCCTGCAACGGTACCGGTGAGGTGTTAAACTACGTGAGATGGCTCCCCTTTATCTACCCAGTCGATCGCGTTTACCGCCTCGCCCTGTGGCACCCGACCGAGAATCTGCTGAGTACCGACGTACCTGTTTGCAGACTTCTTCGTCTGGGCCCTCTAAACGTGTACCGTCCATTCGTAGACTCTTTGGATGCGAACCCTCAGTGTTGTGACGTCGACTCGCACGTCGCCCCTTGGCGATGTGAATTTCCTGTAAGTGCACTTTGATGAGCATGGACGCTCTGATTTCAGAGGGACCCGTTCAGACACAACAGCTGTAACTCTGTGAAGTCACAGAAGACGCGCCAGGCCACGAGCCTTCATGTGGATGGACCCACCCTGAGAATGGGGGTGGACCCACGCCGAGAATGGGACACATCTTTGTGCTAATGCCACTGAGCATCAGCATCTGGATGTGGCCCATTGCGAGCACAACTCGTGCCTCTGAGCCTCCCGAACCTGACCTCTCTGGGTCATCGCTAGTAAATGTGAATCTATTAAGCGTCGAAATTTTGAATCTTCAAATGCTCCCAACCTCATGTCCCTTTTCCCTGGCCCGTTTTGAGTATCTAACCCTGAGATCTTGTGTCATCCCTGCAAAAGTTCAGTGCTGAGCCCGGAAGCCTCAGTGCAAACTTTTAAAGTTGAACAGCTCCCATTTAAACGACCACCCCCCGCAAAAGCAATCGAGGCCCAATTAAACAAAAATAAAGAAGTGACCCTGACTATGCCCCTCTTGGACCTGTGTTGCACAGATGATGTAAGAAACCGTACGTGTATACTTCTGAGCACACAGGCCCTGAGTGCGGCCTAGGGGGCTATGATCGCTGAATCATAGACCCCGCTCGCGACAGAGAAGCCCTTAGCCATGGATCTTACAGAATACAAAAGTATTCTGACCAAGAAATGGTTTGGGTGAAGAAACCTGCTGGCATGGAATTTCAGTGTCCTCAGACCTCCTTAGCATAGCTCCCTCTGAACATGGACTCTCAGGGCCTCAAGACTTTGAAGATGCATTCAAGAAGCCTGGAATGTCCTGACCATGGATGTCCCTATAATATCCTCCCTAATCAGTGCCCCTGTGGCCTCTGTGCCACCTCTGTAAGAGGTAAGCCCCGTTTATGCATCTTCCAGAGCCTGGAACTCCCAAGCTGTGACCCCTTCCTGCAACGGTACCGGTGAGGAGTTAAACTACGTGAGATGGCTCCCCTTTATCTACCCAGTCGATCGCGTTTACCGCCTCGCCCTGTGGCACCCGACCGAGAATCTGCTGAGTACCGACGTACCTGTTTGCAGACTTCTTCGTCTGGGCCCTCTAAACGTGTACCGTCCATTCGTAGACTCTTTGGATGCGAACCCTCAGTATTGTGACGTCGGCTCGCACGTCGCCCCTTGGCGATGTGAATTTCCTGTAAGTGCACTTTGATGAGCATGGACGCTCTGATTTCAAAGGGACCCGTTCAAACACAACCCCTGTAACTCTGTGAAGTCACAGAAGGCTCGCCAGGCCACGAGCCTTCATGTGGATGTACCCACCCTGAGAATGGGGGTGGACCCACGCCGAGAATGGGACACATCTTTGTGCTAATGCCACTGAGCATCAGCATCTGGATGTGGCCCATTGCGAGCAAAACTCGTGCCTGTGAGCCTCCCGAACCTGACCTCTCTGGGTCATCGCTAGTAAATGTGAATCTAATAAGCGTCGAAATTTTGAATCTTCAAATGCTCCCAACCTCATGTCCCTTTTCCCTGGCCCGTTTTGAGTATCTAACCCTGAGATCTTGTGTCATCCCTGCAAAAGTTCAGTGCTGAGCCAGGAAGCCTCAGTGCAAACTTTTAAAGTTGAACAGCTCCCATTTAAACGACCACCCACCCCCAAAAGCAATCGAGGCGCAATTAAAAATAAAAAAGTGACCCTGACTATGCCCCTCTTGGACCTGTGTTGCACAGATGATGTAAGAAACCGTACGTGTACACTTGTGAGCACACAGGCCCTGAGTGCAGCCTAGGGGGCTATGATCGCTGAATCATAGACCGCGCTCGCGACAGAGAAGCCCTTAGCCATGGATCTTACAGAATACAAAAGTATTCTGACCAAGAAATGGTTTGGGTGAAGAAACCTGCTGGCATGGAATTTCAGTGTTCTCAGACCTCCTTAGCATAGCTCCCTCTGAACATGGACTCTCAGGGCCTCAAGACTTTGAAGATCCATTCAAGAAGCCTGGAATGTCCTGACCATGGATGGCCCTGTAATATCCTCCCTAATCAGTGCCCCTGTGGCCTATGTGCCACCTCTGTAAGAGGTAAGCCCCGTTTATGCATCTTCCAGAGCCTGGAACTCCCAAGCTGTGACCCCTTCCTGCAACGGTACCGGTGAGGTGTTAAACTACGTGAGATGGCTCCCCTTTATCTACCCAGTCGATCGCGTTTACCGCCTCGCCCTGTGGCACCCGACCGAGAATCTGCTGAGTACCGACGTACCTGTTTGCAGACTTCTTCGTCTGGGCCCTCTAAACGTGTACCGTCCATTCGTAGACTCTTTGGATGCGAACCCTCAGTATTGTGACGTCGACTCGCACGTCGCCCCTTGGCGATGTGAATTTCCTGTAAGTGCACTTTGATGAGCATGGACGCTCTGATTTCAGAGGGACCCGTTCAGACACAACAGCTGTAACTCTGTGAAGTCACAGAAGACGCGCCAGGCCACGAGCCTTCATGTGGATGGACCCACCCTGAGAATGGGGGTGGACCCACGCCGAGAATGGGACACATCTTTGTGCTAATGCCACTGAGCATCAGCATCTGGATGTGGCCCATTCCGAGCAAAAGTCGTGCCTGTGAGCCTCCCGAACCTGACCTCTCTGGGTCATCGCTAGTAAATGTGAATCTATTAAGCGTCGAAATTTTGAATCTTCAAATGCTCCCAACCTCATGTCCCTTTTCCCTGGCCCGTTTTGAGTATCTAACCCTGAGATCTTGTGTCATCCCTGCAAAAGTTCAGTGCTGAGCCCGGAAGCCTCAGTGCAAACTTTTAAAGTTGAACAGCTCCCATTTAAACGACCACCCCCCGCAAAAGCAATCGAGGCCCAATTAAACAAAAATAAAGAAGTGACCCTGACTATGCCCCTCTTGGACCTGTGTTGCACAGATGATGTAAGAAACCGTACGTGTATACTTCTGAGCACACAGGCCCTGAGTGCGGCCTAGGGGGCTATGATCGCTGAATCATAGACCCCGCTCGCGACAGAGAAGCCCTTAGCCATGGATCTTACAGAATACAAAAGTATTCTGACCAAGAAATGGTTTGGGTGAAGAAACCTGCTGGCATGGAATTTCAGTGTCCTCAGACCTCCTTAGCATAGCTCCCTCTGAACATGGACTCTCAGGGCCTCAAGACTTTGAAGATGCATTCAAGAAGCCTGGAATGTCCTGACCATGGATGTCCCTATAATATCCTCCCTAATCAGTGCCCCTGTGGCCTCTGTGCCACCTCTGTAAGAGGTAAGCCCCGTTTATGCATCTTCCAGAGCCTGGAACTCCCAAGCTGTGACCCCTTCCTGCAACGGTACCGGTGAGGAGTTAAACTACGTGAGATGGCTCCCCTTTATCTACCCAGTCGATCGCGTTTACCGCCTCGCCCTGTGGCACCCGACCGAGAATCTGCTGAGTACCGACGTACCTGTTTGCAGACTTCTTCGTCTGGGCCCTCTAAACGTGTACCGTCCATTCGTAGACTCTTTGGATGCGAACCCTCAGTATTGTGACGTCGGCTCGCACGTCGCCCCTTGGCGATGTGAATTTCCTGTAAGTGCACTTTGATGAGCATGGACGCTCTGATTTCAAAGGGACCCGTTCAAACACAACCCCTGTAACTCTGTGAAGTCACAGAAGGCTCGCCAGGCCACGAGCCTTCATGTGGATGTACCCACCCTGAGAATGGGGGTGGACCCACGCCGAGAATGGGACACATCTTTGTGCTAATGCCACTGAGCATCAGCATCTGGATGTGGCCCATTGCGAGCAAAACTCGTGCCTGTGAGCCTCCCGAACCTGACCTCTCTGGGTCATCGCTAGTAAATGTGAATCTAATAAGCGTCGAAATTTTGAATCTTCAAATGCTCCCAACCTCATGTCCCTTTTCCCTGGCCCGTTTTGAGTATCTAACCCTGAGATCTTGTGTCATCCCTGCAAAAGTTCAGTGCTGAGCCAGGAAGCCTCAGTGCAAACTTTTAAAGTTGAACAGCTCCCATTTAAACGACCACCCACCCCCAAAAGCAATCGAGGCGCAATTAAAAATAAAAAAGTGACCCTGACTATGCCCCTCTTGGACCTGTGTTGCACAGATGATGTAAGAAACCGTACGTGTACACTTGTGAGCACACAGGCCCTGAGTGCAGCCTAGGGGGCTATGATCGCTGAATCATAGACCGCGCTCGCGACAGAGAAGCCCTTAGCCATGGATCTTACAGAATACAAAAGTATTCTGACCAAGAAATGGTTTGGGTGAAGAAACCTGCTGGCATGGAATTTCAGTGTTCTCAGACCTCCTTAGCATAGCTCCCTCTGAACATGGACTCTCAGGGCCTCAAGACTTTGAAGATCCATTCAAGAAGCCTGGAATGTCCTGACCATGGATGGCCCTGTAATATCCTCCCTAATCAGTGCCCCTGTGGCCTATGTGCCACCTCTGTAAGAGGTAAGCCCCGTTTATGCATCTTCCAGAGCCTGGAACTCCCAAGCTGTGACCCCTTCCTGCAACGGTACCGGTGAGGTGTTAAACTACGTGAGATGGCTCCCCTTTATCTACCCAGTCGATCGCGTTTACCGCCTCGCCCTGTGGCACCCGACCGAGAATCTGCTGAGTACCGACGTACCTGTTTGCAGACTTCTTCGTCTGGGCCCTCTAAACGTGTACCGTCCATTCGTAGACTCTTTGGATGCGAACCCTCAGTATTGTGACGTCGACTCGCACGTCGCCCCTTGGCGATGTGAATTTCCTGTAAGTGCACTTTGATGAGCATGGACGCTCTGATTTCAGAGGGACCCGTTCAGACACAACAGCTGTAACTCTGTGAAGTCACAGAAGACGCGCCAGGCCACGAGCCTTCATGTGGATGGACCCACCCTGAGAATGGGGGTGGACCCACGCCGAGAATGGGACACATCTTTGTGCTAATGCCACTGAGCATCAGCATCTGGATGTGGCCCATTGCGAGCACAACTCGTGCCTCTGAGCCTCCCGAACCTGACCTCTCTGGGTCATCGCTAGTAAATGTGAATCTATTAAGCGTCGAAAATTTGAATCTTCAAATGCTCCCAACCTCATGTCCCTTTTCCCTGGCCCGTTTTGAGTATCTAACCCTGAGATCTTGTGTCATCCCTGCAAAAGTTCAGTGCTGAGCCCGGAAGCCTCAGTGCAAACTTTTAAAGTTGAACAGCTCCCATTTAAACGACCACCCCCCGCAAAAGCAATCGAGGCCCAATTAAACAAAAATAAAGAAGTGACCCTGACTATGCCCCTCTTGGACCTGTGTTGCACAGATGATGTAAGAAACCGTACGTGTATACTTCTGAGCACACAGGCCCTGAGTGCGGCCTAGGGGGCTATGATCGCTGAATCATAGACCCCGCTCGCGACAGAGAAGCCCTTAGCCATGGATCTTACAGAATACAAAAGTATTCTGACCAAGAAATGGTTTGGGTGAAGAAACCTGCTGGCATGGAATTTCAGTGTCCTCAGACCTCCTTAGCATAGCTCCCTCTGAACATGGACTCTCAGGGCCTCAAGACTTTGAAGATGCATTCAAGAAGCCTGGAATGTCCTGACCATGGATGTCCCTATAATATCCTCCCTAATCAGTGCCCCTGTGGCCTCTGTGCCACCTCTGTAAGAGGTAAGCCCCGTTTATGCATCTTCCAGAGCCTGGAACTCCCAAGCTGTGACCCCTTCCTGCAACGGTACCGGTGAGGAGTTAAACTACGTGAGATGGCTCCCCTTTATCTACCCAGTCGATCGCGTTTACCGCCTCGCCCTGTGGCACCCGACCGAGAATCTGCTGAGTACCGACGTACCTGTTTGCAGACTTCTTCGTCTGGGCCCTCTAAACGTGTACCGTCCATTCGTAGACTCTTTGGATGCGAACCCTCAGTATTGTGACGTCGGCTCGCACGTCGCCCCTTGGCGATGTGAATTTCCTGTAAGTGCACTTTGATGAGCATGGACGCTCTGATTTCAAAGGGACCCGTTCAAACACAACCCCTGTAACTCTGTGAAGTCACAGAAGGCTCGCCAGGCCACGAGCCTTCATGTGGATGTACCCACCCTGAGAATGGGGGTGGACCCACGCCGAGAATGGGACACATCTTTGTGCTAATGCCACTGAGCATCAGCATCTGGATGTGGCCCATTGCGAGCAAAACTCGTGCCTGTGAGCCTCCCGAACCTGACCTCTCTGGGTCATCGCTAGTAAATGTGAATCTAATAAGCGTCGAAATTTTGAATCTTCAAATGCTCCCAACCTCATGTCCCTTTTCCCTGGCCCGTTTTGAGTATCTAACCCTGAGATCTTGTGTCATCCCTGCAAAAGTTCAGTGCTGAGCCAGGAAGCCTCAGTGCAAACTTTTAAAGTTGAACAGCTCCCATTTAAACGACCACCCACCCCCAAAAGCAATCGAGGCGCAATTAAAAATAAAAAAGTGACCCTGACTATGCCCCTCTTGGACCTGTGTTGCACAGATGATGTAAGAAACCGTACGTGTACACTTGTGAGCACACAGGCCCTGAGTGCAGCCTAGGGGGCTATGATCGCTGAATCATAGACCGCGCTCGCGACAGAGAAGCCCTTAGCCATGGATCTTACAGAATACAAAAGTATTCTGACCAAGAAATGGTTTGGGTGAAGAAACCTGCTGGCATGGAATTTCAGTGTTCTCAGACCTCCTTAGCATAGCTCCCTCTGAACATGGACTCTCAGGGCCTCAAGACTTTGAAGATCCATTCAAGAAGCCTGGAATGTCCTGACCATGGATGGCCCTGTAATATCCTCCCTAATCAGTGCCCCTGTGGCCTATGTGCCACCTCTGTAAGAGGTAAGCCCCGTTTATGCATCTTCCAGAGCCTGGAACTCCCAAGCTGTGACCCCTTCCTGCAACGGTACCGGTGAGGTGTTAAACTACGTGAGATGGCTCCCCTTTATCTACCCAGTCGATCGCGTTTACCGCCTCGCCCTGTGGCACCCGACCGAGAATCTGCTGAGTACCGACGTACCTGTTTGCAGACTTCTTCGTCTGGGCCCTCTAAACGTGTACCGTCCATTCGTAGACTCTTTGGATGCGAACCCTCAGTATTGTGACGTCGACTCGCACGTCGCCCCTTGGCGATGTGAATTTCCTGTAAGTGCACTTTGATGAGCATGGACGCTCTGATTTCAGAGGGACCCGTTCAGACACAACAGCTGTAACTCTGTGAAGTCACAGAAGACGCGCCAGGCCACGAGCCTTCATGTGGATGGACCCACCCTGAGAATGGGGGTGGACCCACGCCGAGAATGGGACACATCTTTGTGCTAATGCCACTGAGCATCAGCATCTGGATGTGGCCCATTGCGAGCACAACTCGTGCCTCTGAGCCTCCCGAACCTGACCTCTCTGGGTCATCGCTATTAAATGTGAATCTATTAAGCGTCGAAATTTTGAATCTTCAAATGCTCCCAACCTCATGTCCCTTTTCCCTGGCCCGTTTTGAGTATCTAACCCTGAGATCTTGTGTCATCCCTGCAAAAGTTCAGTGCTGAGCCCGGAAGCCTCAGTGCAAACTTTTAAAGTTGAACAGCTCCCATTTAAACGACCACCCCCCGCAAAAGCAATCGAGGCCCAATTAAACAAAAATAAAGAAGTGACCCTGACTATGCCCCTCTTGGACCTGTGTTGCACAGATGATGTAAGAAACCGTACGTGTATACTTCTGAGCACACAGGCCCTGAGTGCGGCCTAGGGGGCTATGATCGCTGAATCATAGACCCCGCTCGCGACAGAGAAGCCCTTAGCCATGGATCTTACAGAATACGAAAGTATTCTGACCAAGAAATGGTTTGGGTGAAGAAACCTGCTGGCATGGAATTTCAGTGTCCTCAGACCTCCTTAGCATAGCTCCCTCTGAACATGGACTCTCAGGGCCTCAAGACTTTGAAGATCCATTCAAGAAGCCTGGAATGTCCTGACCATGGATGGCCCTGTAATATCCTCCCTAATCAGTGCCCCTGTGGCCTATGTGCCACCTCTGTAAGAGGTAAGCCCCGTTTATGCATCTTCCAGAGCCTGGAACTCCCAAGCTGTGACCCCTTCCTGCAACGGTACCGGTGAGGTGTTAAACTACGTGAGATGGCTCCCCTTTATCTACCCAGTCGATCGCGTTTACCGCCTCGCCCTGTGGCACCCGACCGAGAATCTGCTGAGTACCGACGTACCTGTTTGCAGACTTCTTCGTCTGGGCCCTCTAAACGTGTACCGTCCATTCGTAGACTCTTTGGATGCGAACCCTCAGTATTGTGACGTCGGCTCGCACGTCGCCCCTTGGCGATGTGAATTTCCTGTAAGTGCACTTTGATGAGCATGGACGCTCTGATTTCAAAGGGACCCGTTCAAACACAACCCTTCTAACTCTGTGAAGTCACAGAAGACGCGCCAGGCCACGAGCCTTCATGTGGATGGACCCACCCTGAGAATGGGGGTGGACCCACGCCGAGAATGGGCCACATCTTTGTGCTAATGCCACTGAGCATCAGCATCTGGATGTGGCCCATTGCGAGCACAACTCGTGCCTGTGAGCCTCCCGAACCTGACCTCTCTGGGTCATCGCTAGTAAATGTGAATCTAATAAGCGTCGAAATTTTGAATCTTCAAATGCTCCCAACCTCATGTCCCTTTTCCCTGGCCCGTTTTGAGTATCTAACCCTGGGATCTTGTGTCATCCCTGCAAAAGTTCAGTGCTGAGCCAGGAAGCCTCAGTGCAAACTTTTAAAGTTGAACAGCTCCCATTTAAACGACCACCCCCCGCAAAAGCAATCGAGGCCCAATTAAACAAAAATAAAGAAGTGACCCTGACTATGCCCCTCTTGGACCTGTGTTGCACAGATGATGTAAGAAACCGTACGTGTACACTTCTGAGCACACAGGCCCTGAGTGCGGCCTAGGGGGCTATGATCGCTGAATCATAGACCCCGCTCGCGACAGAGAAGCCCTTAGCCATGGATCTTACAGAATACAAAAGTATTCTGACCAAGAAATGGTTTGGGTGAAGAAACCTGCTGGCATGGAATTTCAGTGTCCTCAGACCTCCTTAGCATAGGTCCCTCTGAACATGGACTCTCAGGGCCTCAAGACTTTGAAGATCCATTCAAGAAGCCTGGAATGTCCTGACTATGGATGGCCCTATAATATCCTCCCTAATCAGTGCCCCTGTGGCCTCTGTGCCACCTCTGTAAGAGGTAAGCCCCGTTTATGCATCTTCCAGAGCCTGGAACTCCCAAGCTGTGACCCCTTCCTGCAACGGTACCGGTGAGGTGTTAAACTACGTGAGATGGCTCCCCTTTATCTACCCAGTCGATCGCGTTTACCGCCTCGCCCTGTGGCACCCGACCAAGAATCTGCTGAGTACCGACGTACCTGTTTGCAGACTTCTTCGTCTGGGCCCTCTAAACGTGTACCGTCCCTTCGTAGACTCTTTGGATGCGAACCCTCAGTATTGTGACGTCGGCTCGCACGTCGCCCCTTGGCGATGTGAATTTCCTGTAAGTGCACTTTGATGAGCATGGACGCTCTGATTTCAGAGGGACCCGTTCAGACACAACAGCTGTAACTCTGTGAAGTCACAGAAGACGCGCCAGGCCACGAGCCTTCATGTGGATGGACCCACCCTGAGAATGGGGGTGGACGCACGCCGAGAATGGGACACATCTTTGTGCTAATGCCACTGAGCATCAGCATCTGGATGTGGCCCATTGCGAGCACAACTCGTGCCTCTGAGCCTCCCGAACCTGACCTCTCTGGGTCATCGCTAGTAAATGTGAATCTATTAAGCGTCGAAATTTTGAATCTTCAAATGCTCCCAACCTCATGTCCCTTTTCCCTGGCCCGTTTTGAGTATCTAACCCTGAGATCTTGTGTCATCCCTGCAAAAGTTCAGTGCTGAGCCCGGAAGCCTCAGTGCAAACTTTTAAAGTTGAACAGCTCCCATTTAAACGACCACCCCCCGCAAAAGCAATCGAGGCCCAATTAAACAAAAATAAAGAAGTGACCCTGACTATGCCCCTCTTGGACCTGTGTTGCACAGATGATGTAAGAAACCGTACGTGTATACTTCTGAGCACACAGGCCCTGAGTGCGGCCTAGGGGGCTATGATCGCTGAATCATAGACCCCGCTCGCGACAGAGAAGCCCTTAGCCATGGATCTTACAGAATACAAAAGTATTCTGACCAAGAAATGGTTTGGGTGAAGAAACCTGCTGGCATGGAATTTCAGTGTCCTCAGACCTCCTTAGCATAGCTCCCTCTGAACATGGACTCTCAGGGCCTCAAGACTTTGAAGATGCATTCAAGAAGCCTGGAATGTCCTGACCATGGATGTCCCTATAATATCCTCCCTAATCAGTGCCCCTGTGGCCTCTGTGCCACCTCTGTAAGAGGTAAGCCCCGTTTATGCATCTTCCAGAGCCTGGAACTCCCAAGCTGTGACCCCTTCCTGCAACGGTACCGGTGAGGTGTTAAACTACGTGAGATGGCTCCCCTTTATCTACCCAGTCGATCGCGTTTACCGCCTCGCCCTGTGGCACCCGACCGAGAATCTGCTGAGTACCGACGTACCTGTTTGCAGACTTCTTCGTCTGGGCCCTCTAAACGTGTACCGTCCCTTTGTAGACTCTTTGGATGCGAACCCTCAGTATTGTGACGTCGGCTCGCACGTCGCCCCTTGGCGATGTGAATTTCCTGTAAGTGCGCTTTGATGAGCATGGACGCTCTCATTTCAGAGGAACCCGTTCAAACACATCCCCTGTAACTCTGTGAAGTCACAGAAGACGCGCCAGGCCACGAGCCTTCATGTGGATGGACCCACCCTGAGAATGGGGGTGGACCCACGCCGATAATGGGACACATCATAGTGCTAATGCCACTGAGCATCAGCATCTGGATATGGCCCATTCCGAGCAAAACTCGTGCCTGTGAGCCTCCCGAACCTGACCTCTCTGGGTCATCGCTAGTAAATGTGAATCTAATAAGCGTCGAAATTTTGAATCTTCAAATGCTCCCAATCTCATGTCCCTTTTCCCTGGACCGTTTTGAGTATCTAACCCTGAGATCTTGTGTCATCCCTGCAAAAGTTCAGTGCTGAGCCAGGAAGCCTCAGTGCAAACTTTTAGAGTTGAACAGCTCCCATTTAAACGACCCCCCACCCCCCAAAGCAATCGAGGCCCAATTAAACAAAAATAAAGAAGTGACCCTGACTATGCCCCTCTTGGACCTGTGTTGCACAGATGATGTAAGAAACCGTATGTGTACACTTCTGAGCACACAGGCCCCGAGTGCGGCCTAGGGGGCTATGATCGCTGAATCATAGACCGCGCTCGCGACAGAGAAGCCCTTAGCCATGGATCTTACAGAATACGAAAGTATTCTGACCAAGAAATGGTTTGGGTGAAGAAACCTGCTGGCATGGAATTTCAGTGTCCTCAGACCTCCTTAGCATAGGTCCCTCTGAACATGGACTCTCAGGGCCTCAAGACTTTGAAGATCCATTCAAGAAGCCTGGAATGTCCTGACCATGGATGGCCCTGTAATATCCTCCCTAATCAGTGCCCCTGTGGCCTATGTGCCACCTCTGTAAGAGGTAAGCCCCGTTTATGCATCTTCCAGAGCCTGGAACTCCCAAGCTGTGACCCCTTCCTGCAACGGTACCGGTGAGGTGTTAAACTACGTGAGATGGCTCCCCTTTATCTACCCAGTCGATCGCGTTTACCGCCTCGCCCTGTGGCACCCGACCGAGAATCTGCTGAGTACCGACGTACCTGTTTGCAGACTTCTTCGTCTGGGCCCTCTAAACGTGTACCGTCCATTCGTAGACTCTTTGGATGCGAACCCTCAGTATTGTGACGTCGGCTCGCACGTCGCCCCTTGGCGATGTGAATTTCCTGTAAGTGCACTTTGATGAGCATGGACGCTCTGATTTCAAAGGGACCCGTTCAAACACAACCCTTCTAACTCTGTGAAGTCACAGAAGACGCGCCAGGCCACGAGCCTTCATGTGGATGGACCCACCCTGAGAATGGGGGTGGACCCACGCCGAGAATGGGCCACATCTTTGTGCTAATGCCACTGAGCATCAGCATCTGGATGTGGCCCATTGCGAGCACAACTCGTGCCTGTGAGCCTCCCGAACCTGACCTCTCTGGGTCATCGCTAGTAAATGTGAATCTAATAAGCGTCGAAATTTTGAATCTTCAAATGCTCCCAACCTCATGTCCCTTTTCCCTGGCCCGTTTTGAGTATCTAACCCTGGGATCTTGTGTCATCCCTGCAAAAGTTCAGTGCTGAGCCAGGAAGCCTCAGTGCAAACTTTTAAAGTTGAACAGCTCCCATTTAAACGACCACCCCCCGCAAAAGCAATCGAGGCCCAATTAAACAAAAATAAAGAAGTGACCCTGACTATGCCCCTCTTGGACCTGTGTTGCACAGATGATGTAAGAAACCGTACGTGTACACTTCTGAGCACACAGGCCCTGAGTGCGGCCTAGGGGGCTATGATCGCTGAATCATAGACCCCGCTCGCGACAGAGAAGCCCTTAGCCATGGATCTTACAGAATACAAAAGTATTCTGACCAAGAAATGGTTTGGGTGAAGAAACCTGCTGGCATGGAATTTCAGTGTCCTCAGACCTCCTTAGCATAGGTCCCTCTGAACATGGACTCTCAGGGCCTCAAGACTTTGAAGATCCATTCAAGAAGCCTGGAATGTCCTGACTATGGATGGCCCTATAATATCCTCCCTAATCAGTGCCCCTGTGGCCTCTGTGCCACCTCTGTAAGAGGTAAGCCCCGTTTATGCATCTTCCAGAGCCTGGAACTCCCAAGCTGTGACCCCTTCCTGCAACGGTACCGGTGAGGTGTTAAACTACGTGAGATGGCTCCCCTTTATCTACCCAGTCGATCGCGTTTACCGCCTCGCCCTGTGGCACCCGACCAAGAATCTGCTGAGTACCGACGTACCTGTTTGCAGACTTCTTCGTCTGGGCCCTCTAAACGTGTACCGTCCCTTCGTAGACTCTTTGGATGCGAACCCTCAGTATTGTGACGTCGGCTCGCACGTCGCCCCTTGGCGATGTGAATTTCCTGTAAGTGCACTTTGATGAGCATGGACGCTCTGATTTCAGAGGGACCCGTTCAGACACAACAGCTGTAACTCTGTGAAGTCACAGAAGACGCGCCAGGCCACGAGCCTTCATGTGGATGGACCCACCCTGAGAATGGGGGTGGACGCACGCCGAGAATGGGACACATCTTTGTGCTAATGCCACTGAGCATCAGCATCTGGATGTGGCCCATTGCGAGCACAACTCGTGCCTCTGAGCCTCCCGAACCTGACCTCTCTGGGTCATCGCTAGTAAATGTGAATCTATTAAGCGTCGAAATTTTGAATCTTCAAATGCTCCCAACCTCATGTCCCTTTTCCCTGGCCCGTTTTGAGTATCTAACCCTGAGATCTTGTGTCATCCCTGCAAAAGTTCAGTGCTGAGCCCGGAAGCCTCAGTGCAAACTTTTAAAGTTGAACAGCTCCCATTTAAACGACCACCCCCCGCAAAAGCAATCGAGGCCCAATTAAACAAAAATAAAGAAGTGACCCTGACTATGCCCCTCTTGGACCTGTGTTGCACAGATGATGTAAGAAACCGTACGTGTATACTTCTGAGCACACAGGCCCTGAGTGCGGCCTAGGGGGCTATGATCGCTGAATCATAGACCCCGCTCGCGACAGAGAAGCCCTTAGCCATGGATCTTACAGAATACAAAAGTATTCTGACCAAGAAATGGTTTGGGTGAAGAAACCTGCTGGCATGGAATTTCAGTGTCCTCAGACCTCCTTAGCATAGCTCCCTCTGAACATGGACTCTCAGGGCCTCAAGACTTTGAAGATGCATTCAAGAAGCCTGGAATGTCCTGACCATGGATGTCCCTATAATATCCTCCCTAATCAGTGCCCCTGTGGCCTCTGTGCCACCTCTGTAAGAGGTAAGCCCCGTTTATGCATCTTCCAGAGCCTGGAACTCCCAAGCTGTGAACCCTTCCTGCAACGGTACCGGCGAGGAGTTAAACTACGTGAGATGGCTCCCCTTTATCTACCCAGTCGATCGCGTTTACCGCCTCGCCCTGTGGCACCCGACCGAGAATCTGCTGAGTACCGACGTACCTGTTTGCAGACTTCTTCGTCTGGGCCCTCTAAACGTGTACCGTCCATTCGTAGACTCTTTGGATGCGAACCCTCAGTATTGTGACGTCGGCTCGCACGTCGCCCCTTGGCGATGTGAATTTCCTGTAAGTGCACTTTGATGAGCATGGACGCTCTGATTTCAAAGGGACCCGTTCAAACACAACCCCTGTAACTCTGTGAAGTCACAGAAGGCTCGCCAGGCCACGAGCCTTCATGTGGATGTACCCACCCTGAGAATGGGGGTGGACCCACGCCGAGAATGGGACACATCTTTGTGCTAATGCCACTGAGCATCAGCATCTGGATGTGGCCCATTGCGAGCAAAACTCGTGCCTGTGAGCCTCCCGAACCTGACCTCTCTGGGTCATCGCTAGTAAATGTGAATCTAATAAGCGTCGAAATTTTGAATCTTCAAATGCTCCCAACCTCATGTCCCTTTTCCCTGGCCCGTTTTGAGTATCTAACCCTGAGATCTTGTGTCATCCCTGCAAAAGTTCAGTGCTGAGCCAGGAAGCCTCAGTGCAAACTTTTAAAGTTGAACAGCTCCCATTTAAACGACCACCCACCCCCAAAAGCAATCGAGGCGCAATTAAAAATAAAAAAGTGACCCTGACTATGCCCCTCTTGGACCTGTGTTGCACAGATGATGTAAGAAACCGTACGTGTACACTTGTGAGCACACAGGCCCTGAGTGCAGCCTAGGGGGCTATGATCGCTGAATCATACACCGCGCTCGCGACAGAGAAGCCCTTAGCCATGGATCTTACAGAATACAAAAGTATTCTGACCAAGAAATGGTTTGGGTGAAGAAACCTGCTGGCATGGAATTTCAGTGTTCTCAGACCTCCTTAGCATAGCTCCCTCTGAACATGGACTCTCAGGGCCTCAAGACTTTGAAGATCCATTCAAGAAGCCTGGAATGTCCTGACCATGGATGGCCCTGTAATATCCTCCCTAATCAGTGCCCCTGTGGCCTATGTGCCACCTCTGTAAGAGGTAAGCCCCGTTTATGCATCTTCCAGAGCCTGGAACTCCCAAGCTGTGACCCCTTCCTGCAACGGTACCGGTGAGGTGTTAAACTACGTGAGATGGCTCCCCTTTATCTACCCAGTCGATCGCGTTTACCGCCTCGCCCTGTGGCACCCGACCGAGAATCTGCTGAGTACCGACGTACCTGTTTGCAGACTTCTTCGTCTGGGCCCTCTAAACGTGTACCGTCCATTCGTAGACTCTTTGGATGCGAACCCTCAGTATTGTGACGTCGACTCGCACGTCGCCCCTTGGCGATGTGAATTTCCTGTAAGTGCACTTTGATGAGCATGGACGCTCTGATTTCAGAGGGACCCGTTCAGACACAACAGCTGTAACTCTGTGAAGTCACAGAAGACGCGCCAGGCCACGAGCCTTCATGTGGATGGACCCACCCTGAGAATGGGGGTGGACCCACGCCGAGAATGGGACACATCTTTGTGCTAATGCCACTGAGCATCAGCATCTGGATGTGGCCCATTGCGAGCACAACTCGTGCCTCTGAGCCTCCCGAACCTGACCTCTCTGGGTCATCGCTAGTAAATGTGAATCTATTAAGCGTCGAAATTTTGAATCTTCAAATGCTCCCAACCTCATGTCCCTTTTCCCTGGCCCGTTTTGAGTATCTAACCCTGAGATCTTGTGTCATCCCTGCAAAAGTTCAGTGCTGAGCCCGGAAGCCTCAGTGCAAACTTTTAAAGTTGAACAGCTCCCATTTAAACGACCACCCCCCGCAAAAGCAATCGAGGCCCAATTAAACAAAAATAAAGAAGTGACCCTGACTATGCCCCTCTTGGACCTGTGTTGCACAGATGATGTAAGAAACCGTACGTGTATACTTCTGAGCACACAGGCCCTGAGTGCGGCCTAGGGGGCTATGATCGCTGAATCATAGACCCCGCTCGCGACAGAGAAGCCCTTAGCCATGGATCTTACAGAATACAAAAGTATTCTGACCAAGAAATGGTTTGGGTGAAGAAACCTGCTGGCATGGAATTTCAGTGTCCTCAGACCTCCTTAGCATAGCTCCCTCTGAACATGGACTCTCAGGGCCTCAAGACTTTGAAGATGCATTCAAGAAGCCTGGAATGTCCTGACCATGGATGTCCCTATAATATCCTCCCTAATCAGTGCCCCTGTGGCCTCTGTGCCACCTCTGTAAGAGGTAAGCCCCGTTTATGCATCTTCCAGAGCCTGGAACTCCCAAGCTGTGACCCCTTCCTGCAACGGTACCGGTGAGGTGTTAAACTACGTGAGATGGCTCCCCTTTATCTACCCAGTCGATCGCGTTTACCGCCTCGCCCTGTGGCACCCGACCGAGAATCTGCTGAGTACCGACGTACCTGTTTGCAGACTTCTTCGTCTGGGCCCTCTAAACGTGTACCGTCCCTTTGTAGACTCTTTGGATGCGAACCCTCAGTATTGTGACGTCGGCTCGCACGTCGCCCCTTGGCGATGTGAATTTCCTGTAAGTGCGCTTTGATGAGCATGGACGCTCTCATTTCAGAGGGACCCGTTCAAACACAACCCCTGTAACTCTGTGAAGTCACAGAAGACGCGCCAGGCCACGAGCCTTCATGTGGATGGACCCACCCTGAGAATGGGGGTGGACCCACGCCGATAATGGGACACATCATAGTGCTAATGCCACTGAGCATCAGCATCTGGATATGGCCCATTCCGAGCAAAACTCGTGCCTGTGAGCCTCCCGAACCTGACCTCTCTGGGTCATTTCTAGTAAATGTGAATCTAATAAGCGTCGAAATTTTGAATCTTCAAATGCTCCCAATCTCATGTCCCTTTTCCCTGGCCCGTTTTGAGTATCTAACCCTGAGATCTTGTGTCATCCCTGCAAAAGTTCAGTGCTGAGCCAGGAAGCCTCAGTGCAAACTTTTAGAGTTGAACAGCTCCCATTTAAACGACCCCCCACCCCCCAAAGCAATCGAGGCCCAATTAAACAAAAATAAAGAAGTGACCCTGACTATGCCCCTCTTGGACCTGTGTTGCACAGATGATGTAAGAAACCGTATGTGGACACTTCTGAGCACACAGGCCCCGAGTGCGGCCTAGGGGGCTATGATCGCTGAATCATAGACCGCGCTCGCGACAGAGAAGCCCTTAGCCATGGATCTTACAGAATACGAAAGTATTCTGACCAAGAAATGGTTTGGGTGAAGAAACCTGCTGGCATGGAATTTCAGTGTCCTCAGACCTCCTTAGCATAGCTCCCTCTGAACATGGACTCTCAGGGCCTCAAGACTTTGAAGATCCATTCAAGAAGCCTGGAATGTCCTGACCATGGATGGCCCTGTAATATCCTCCCTAATCAGTGCCCCTGTGGCCTATGTGCCACCTCTGTAAGAGGTAAGCCCCGTTTATGCATCTTCCAGAGCCTGGAACTCCCAAGCTGTGACCCCTTCCTGCAACGGTACCGGTGAGGTGTTAAACTACGTGAGATGGCTCCCCTTTATCTACCCAGTCGATCGCGTTTACCGCCTCGCCCTGTGGCACCCGACCGAGAATCTGCTGAGTACCGACGTACCTGTTTGCAGACTTCTTCGTCTGGGCCCTCTAAACGTGTACCGTCCATTCGTAGACTCTTTGGATGCGAACCCTCAGTATTGTGACGTCGGCTCGCACGTCGCCCCTTGGCGATGTGAATTTCCTGTAAGTGCACTTTGATGAGCATGGACGCTCTGATTTCAGAGGGACCCGTTCAGACACAACAGCTGTAACTCTGTGAAGTCACAGAAGACGCGCCAGGCCACGAGCCTTCATGTGGATGGACCCACCCTGAGAATGGGGGTGGACGCACGCCGAGAATGGGACACATCTTTGTGCTAATGCCACTGAGCATCAGCATCTGGATGTGGCCCATTGCGAGCACAACTCGTGCCTCTGAGCCTCCCGAACCTGACCTCTCTGGGTCATCGCTAGTAAATGTGAATCTATTAAGCGTCGAAATTTTGAATCTTCAAATGCTCCCAACCTCATGTCCCTTTTCCCTGGCCCGTTTTGAGTATCTAACCCTGAGATCTTGTGTCATCCCTGCAAAAGTTCAGTGCTGAACCCGGAAGCCTCAGTGCAAACTTTTAAAGTTGAACAGCTCCCATTTAAACGACCACCCCCCGCAAAAGCAATCGAGGCCCAATTAAACAAAAATAAAGAAGTGACCCTGACTATGCCCCTCTTGGACCTGTGTTGCACAGATGATGTAAGAAACCGTACGTGTATACTTCTGAGCACACAGGCCCTGAGTGCGGCCTAGGGGGCTATGATCGCTGAATCATAGACCCCGCTCGCGACAGAGAAGCCCTTAGCCATGGATCTTACAGAATACAAAAGTATTCTGACCAAGAAATGGTTTGGGTGAAGAAACCTGCTGGCATGGAATTTCAGTGTCCTCAGACCTCCTTAGCATAGCTCCCTCTGAACATGGACTCTCAGGGCCTCAAGACTTTGAAGATGCATTCAAGAAGCCTGGAATGTCCTGACCATGGATGTCCCTATAATATCCTCCCTAATCAGTGCCCCTGTGGCCTCTGTGCCACCTCTGTAAGAGGTAAGCCCCGTTTATGCATCTTCCAGAGCCTGGAACTCCCAAGCTGTGACCCCTTCCTGCAACGGTACCGGTGAGGAGTTAAACTACGTGAGATGGCTCCCCTTTATCTACCCAGTCGATCGCGTTTACCGCCTCGCCCTGTGGCACCCGACCGAGAATCTGCTGAGTACCGACGTACCTGTTTGCAGACTTCTTCGTCTGGGCCCTCTAAACGTGTACCGTCCATTCGTAGACTCTTTGGATGCGAACCCTCAGTATTGTGACGTCGGCTCGCACGTCGCCCCTTGGCGATGTGAATTTCCTGTAAGTGCACTTTGATGAGCATGGACGCTCTGATTTCAAAGGGACCCGTTCAAACACAACCCCTGTAACTCTGTGAAGTCACAGAAGGCTCGCCAGGCCACGAGCCTTCATGTGGATGTACCCACCCTGAGAATGGGGGTGGACCCACGCCGAGAATGGGACACATCTTTGTGCTAATGCCACTGAGCATCAGCATCTGGATGTGGCCCATTGCGAGCAAAACTCGTGCCTGTGAGCCTCCCGAACCTGACCTCTCTGGGTCATCGCTAGTAAATGTGAATCTAATAAGAGTCGAAATTTTGAATCTTCAAATGCTCCCAACCTCATGTCCCTTTTCCCTGGCCCGTTTTGAGTATCTAACCCTGAGATCTTGTGTCATCCCTGCAAAAGTTCAGTGCTGAGCCAGGAAGCCTCAGTGCAAACTTTTAAAGTTGAACAGCTCCCATTTAAACGACCACCCACCCCCAAAAGCAATCGAGGCGCAATTAAAAATAAAAAAGTGACCCTGACTATGCCCCTCTTGGACCTGTGTTGCACAGATGATGTAAGAAACCGTACGTGTACACTTGTGAGCACACAGGCCCTGAGTGCAGCCTAGGGGGCTATGATCGCTGAATCATAGACCGCGCTCGCGACAGAGAAGCCCTTAGCCATGGATCTTACAGAATACAAAAGTATTCTGACCAAGAAATGGTTTGGGTGAAGAAACCTGCTGGCATGGAATTTCAGTGTTCTCAGACCTCCTTAGCATAGCTCCCTCTGAACATGGACTCTCAGGGCCTCAAGACTTTGAATATCCATTCAAGAAGCCTGGAATGTCCTGACCATGGATGGCCCTGTAATATCCTCCCTAATCAGTGCCCCTGTGGCCTATGTGCCACCTCTGTAAGAGGTAAGCCCCGTTTATGCATCTTCCAGAGCCTGGAACTCCCAAGCTGTGACCCCTTCCTGCAACGGTACCGGTGAGGTGTTAAACTACGTGAGATGGCTCCCCTTTATCTACCCAGTCGATCGCGTTTACCGCCTCGCCCTGTGGCACCCGACCGAGAATCTGCTGAGTACCGACGTACCTGTTTGCAGACTTCTTCGTCTGGGCCCTCTAAACGTGTACCGTCCATTCGTAGACTCTTTGGATGCGAACCCTCAGTATTGTGACGTCGACTCGCACGTCGCCCCTTGGCGATGTGAATTTCCTGTAAGTGCACTTTGATGAGCATGGACGCTCTGATTTCAGAGGGACCCGTTCAGACACAACAGCTGTAACTCTGTGAAGTCACAGAAGACGCGCCAGGCCACGAGCCTTCATGTGGATGGACCCACCCTGAGAATGGGGGTGGACGCACGCCGAGAATGGGACACATCTTTGTGCTAATGCCACTGAGCATCAGCATCTGGATGTGGCCCATTCCGACCACAACTCGTGCCTCTGAGCCTCCCGAACCTGACCTCTCTGGGTCATCGCTAGTAAATGTGAATCTATTAAGCGTCGAAATTTTGAATCTTCAAATGCTCCCAACCTCATGTCCCTTTTCCCTGGCCCGTTTTGAGTATCTAACCCTGAGATCTTGTGTCATCCCTGCAAAAGTTCAGTGCTGAGCCAGGAAGCCTCAGTGCAAACTTTTAAAGTTGAACAGCTCCCATTTAAACGACCACCCCCCGCAAAAGCAATCGAGGCCCAATTAAACAAAAATAAAGAAGTGACCCTGACTATGCCCCTCTTGGACCTGTGTTGCACAGATGATGTAAGAAACCGTATGTGTACACTTCTGAGCACACAGGCCCCGAGTGCGGCCTAGGGGGCTATGATCGCTGAATCATAGACCCCGCTCGCGACAGAGAAGCCCTTAGCCATGGATCTTACAGAATACAAAAGTATTCTGACCAAGAGATGGTTTGGGTGAAGAAACCTGCTGGCATGGAATTTCAGTGTCCTCAGACCTCCTTAGCATAGCTCCCTCTGAACATGGACTCTCAGGGCCTCAAGACTTTGAAGATCCATTCAAGAAGCCTGGAATGTCCTGACCATGGATGGCCCTATAATATCCTCCCTAATCAGTGCCCCTGTGGCCTATGTGCCACCTCTGTAAGAGGTAAGCCCCGTTTATGCATCTTCCAGAGCCTGGAACTCCCAAGCTGTGACCCCTTCCTGCAACGGTACCGGTGAGGTGTTAAACTACGTGAGATGGCTCCCCTTTATCTACCCAGTCGATCGCGTTTACCGCCTCGCCCTGTGGCACCCGACCGAGAATCTGCTGAGTACCGACGTACCTGTTTGCAGACTTCTTCGTCTGGGCCTTCTAAACGTGTACCGTCCCTTCGTAGACTCTTTGGATGCGAACCCTCAGTATTGTGACGTCGGCTCGCACGTCGCCCCTTGGCGATGTGAATTTCCTGTAAGTGCACTTTGATGAGCATGGACGCTCTGATTTCAAAGGGACCCGTTCAAACACAACCCCTGTAACTCTGTCAAGTCACAGAAGACGCGCCAGGCCACGAGCCTTCATGTGGATGGACCCACCCTGAGAATGGGGGTGGACCCACGCCGAGAATGGGACACATCTTAGTGCTAATGCCACTGAGCATCAGCATCTGGATGTGGCGCATTCTGAGCAAAACTCGTGCCTGTGAGCCTCCCGAACCTGACCTCTCTGGGTCATCGCTAGTAAATGTGAATCTAATAAGCGTCGAAATTTTGAATCTTCAAATGCTCCCAACCTCATGTCCCTTTTCCCTGGCCCGTCTTGAGTATCTAACCCTGAGATCTTGTGTCATCCCTGCAAAAGTTCAGTGCTGAGCCAGGAAGCCTCAGCGCAAACTTTTAAAGTTGAACAGCTCCCATTTAAACGACCACCACCCCCAAAAGCAATCGAGGCCCAATTAAACAAAAATAAAGAAGTGACCCTGACTATGCCCCTCTTGGACCTGTGTTGCACAGATGATGTAAGAAACCGTATGTGTACACTTCTGAGCACACAGGCCCCGAGTGTGGCCTAGGGGGCTATGATCGCTGAATCATAGACCCCGCTCGCGACAGAGAAGCCCTTAGCCATGGATCTTACAGAATACAAAAGTATTCTGACCAAGAGATGGTTTGGGTGAAGAAACCTGCTGGCATGGAATTTCAGTGTCCTCTGACCTCCTTAGCATAGCTCCCTCTGAACATGGACTCTCAGGGCCTCAAGACTTTGAAGATCCATTCAAGAAGCCTGGAATGTCCTGACCATGGATGGCCCTATAATATCCTCCCTAATCAGTGCCCCTGTGGCCTATGTGCCACCTCTGTAAGAGGTTAGCCCCGTTTATGCATATTCCAGAGCCTGGAACTCCCAAGCTGTGACCCCTTCCTGCAACGGTACCGGTGAGGTGTTAAACTACGTGAGATGGCTCCCCTTTATCTACCCAGTCGATCGCGTTTACCGCCTCGCCCTGTGGCACCCGACCGAGAATCTGCTGAGTACCGACGTACCTGTTTGCAGACTTCTTCGTCTGGGCCCTCTAAACGTGTACCGTCCATTCGTAGACTCTTTGGGTGCGAACCCTCAGTATTGTGACGTCGGCTCGCACGTCGCCCCTTGGCGATGTGAATTTCCTGTAAGTGCACTTTGATGAGCATGGACGCTCTGATTTCAGAGGGACCTGTTCAAACACAACCCCTGTAACTCTGTGAAGTCACAGAAGACGCGCCAGGCCACTAGCCTTCATGTGGATGGACCCACCCTGAGAATGGGGGTGGACCCACGCCGAGAATGGGACACATCATAGTGCTAATGCCACTGAGCATCAGCATCTGGATGTGTCCCATTCCGAGCAAAACTCGTGCCTGTGAGCCTCCCGAACCTGACCTCTCTGGGTCATCGCTAGTAAATGTGAATCTAATAAGCGTCGAAATTTTGAATCTTCAAATGCTCCCAACCTCATGTCCCTTTTCCCTGGACCGTTTTGAGTATCTAACCCTGAGATCTTGTGTCATCCCTGCAAAAGTTCAGTGCTGAACCATGAAGCCTCAGCGCAAACTTTTAAAGTTGAACAGCTCCCATTTAAACGACCACCACCCCCAAAAGCAATCGAGGCCCAATTAAACAAAAATAAAGAAGTGACCCTGACTATGCCCCTCTTGGACCTGTGTTGCACAGATGATGTAAGAAACCGTATGTGTACACTTCTGAGCACACAGGCCCCGAGTGCGGCCTAGGGGGCTATGATCGCTGAATCATAGACCCCGCTCGCGACAGAGAAGCCCTTAGCCATGGATCTTACAGAACACAAAAGTATTCTGACCAAGAGATGGTTTGGGTGAAGAAACCTGCTGGCATGGAATTTCAGTGTCCTCAGACCTCCTTAGCATAGCTCCCTCTGAACATGGACTCTCAGGGCCTCAAGACTTTGAAGATCCATTCAAGAAGCCTGGAATGTCCTGACCATGGATGGCCCTATAATATCCTCCCTAATCAGTGCCCCTGTGGCCTATGTGCCACCTCTGTAAGAGGTAAGCCCCGTTTATGCATCTTCCAGAGCCTGGAACTCCCAAGCTGTGACCCCTTCCTGCAACGGTACCGGTGAGGTGTTAAACTACGTGAGATGGCTCCCCTTTATCTACCCAGTCGATCGCGTTTACCGCCTCGCCCTGTGGCACCCGACCGAGAATCTGCTGAGTACCGACGTACCTGTTTGCAGACTTCTTCGTCTGGGCCCTCTAAACGTGTACCGTCCCTTCGTAGACTCTTTGGATGCGAACCCTCAGTATTGTGACGTCGGCTCGCACGTCGCCCCTTGGCGATGTGAATTTCCTGTAAGTGCACTTTGATGAGCATGGACGCTCTGATTTCAAAGGGACCCGTTCAAACACAACCCCTGTAACTCTGTCAAGTCACAGAAGACGCGCCAGGCCACGAGCCTTCATGTGGATGGACCCACCCTGAGAATGGGGGTGGACCCACGCCGAGAATGGGACACATCTTAGTTCTAATGCCACTGAGCATCAGCATCTGGATGTGGCGCATTCTGAGCAAAACTCGTGCCTGTGAGCCTCCCGAACCTGACCTCTCTGGGTCATCGCTAGTAAATGTGAATCTAATAAGCGTCGAAATTTTGAATCTTCAAATGCTCCCAGCCTCATGTCCCTTTTCCCTGGCCCGTTTTGAGTATCTAACCCTGAGATCTTGTGTCATCCCTGCAAAAGTTCAGTGCTGAGCCAGGAAGCCTCAGCGCAAACTTTTAAAGTTGAACAGCTCCCATTTAAACGACCACCACCCCCAAAAGCAATCGAGGCCCAATTAAACAAAAATAAAGAAGTGACCCTGACTATGCCCCTCTTGGACCTGTGTTGCACAGATGATGTAAGAAACCGTATGTGTACACTTCTGAGCACACAGGCCCCGAGTGTGGCCTAGGGGGCTATGATCGCTGAATCATAGACCCCGCTCGCGACAGAGAAGCCCTTAGCCATGGATCTTACAGAATACAAAAGTATTCTGACCAAGAGATGGTTTGGGTGAAGAAACCTGCTGGCATGGAATTTCAGTGTCCTCTGACCTCCTTAGCATAGCTCCCTCTGAACATGGACTCTCAGGGCCTCAAGACTTTGAAGATCCATTCAAGAAGCCTGGAATGTCCTGACCATGGATGGCCCTATAATATCCTCCCTAATCAGTGCCCCTGTGGCCTATGTGCCACCTCTGTAAGAGGTTAGCCCCGTTTATGCATATTCCAGAGCCTGGAACTCCCAAGCTGTGACCCCTTCCTGCAACGGTACCGGTGAGGTGTTAAACTACGTGAGATGGCTCCCCTTTATCTACCCAGTCGATCGCGTTTACCGCCTCGCCCTGTGGCACCCGACCGAGAATCTGCTGAGTACCGACGTACCTGTTTGCAGACTTCTTCGTCTGGGCCCTCTAAACGTGTACCGTCCATTCGTAGACTCTTTGGGTGCGAACCCTCAGTATTGTGACGTCGGCTCGCACGTCGCCCCTTGGCGATGTGAATTTCCTGTAAGTGCACTTTGATGAGCATGGACGCTCTGATTTCAGAGGGACCTGTTCAAACACAACCCCTGTAACTCTGTGAAGTCACAGAAGACGCGCCAGGCCACTAGCCTTCATGTGGATGGACCCACCCTGAGAATGGGGGTGGACCCACGCCGAGAATGGGACACATCATAGTGCTAATGCCACTGAGCATCAGCATCTGGATGTGTCCCATTCCGAGCAAAACTCGTGCCTGTGAGCCTCCCGAACCTGACCTCTCTGGGTCATCGCTAGTAAATGTGAATCTAATAAGCGTCGAAATTTTGAATCTTCAAATGCTCCCAACCTCATGTCCCTTTTCCCTGGACCGTTTTGAGTATCTAACCCTGAGATCTTGTGTCATCCCTGCAAAAGTTCAGTGCTGAACCATGAAGCCTCAGCGCAAACTTTTAAAGTTGAACAGCTCCCATTTAAACGACCACCACCCCCAAAAGCAATCGAGGCCCAATTAAACAAAAATAAAGAAGTGACCCTGACTATGCCCCTCTTGGACCTGTGTTGCACAGATGATGTAAGAAACCGTATGTGTACACTTCTGAGCACACAGGCCCCGAGTGCGGCCTAGGGGGCTATGATCGCTGAATCATAGACCCCGCTCGCGACAGAGAAGCCCTTAGCCATGGATCTTACAGAACACAAAAGTATTCTGACCAAGAGATGGTTTGGGTGAAGAAACCTGCTGGCATGGAATTTCAGTGTCCTCAGACCTCCTTAGCATAGCTCCCTCTGAACATGGACTCTCAGGGCCTCAAGACTTTGAAGATCCATTCAAGAAGCCTGGAATGTCCTGACCATGGATGGCCCTATAATATCCTCCCTAATCAGTGCCCCTGTGGCCTATGTGCCACCTCTGTAAGAGGTAAGCCCCGTTTATGCATCTTCCAGAGCCTGGAACTCCCAAGCTGTGACCCCTTCCTGCAACGGTACCGGTGAGGTGTTAAACTACGTGAGATGGCTCCCCTTTATCTACCCAGTCGATCGCGTTTACCGCCTCGCCCTGTGGCACCCGACCGAGAATCTGCTGAGTACCGACGTACCTGTTTGCAGACTTCTTCGTCTGGGCCCTCTAAACGTGTACCGTCCCTTCGTAGACTCTTTGGATGCGAACCCTCAGTATTGTGACGTCGGCTCGCACGTCGCCCCTTGGCGATGTGAATTTCCTGTAAGTGCACTTTGATGAGCATGGACGCTCTGATTTCAAAGGGACCCGTTCAAACACAACCCCTGTAACTCTGTCAAGTCACAGAAGACGCGCCAGGCCACGAGCCTTCATGTGGATGGACCCACCCTGAGAATGGGGGTGGACCCACGCCGAGAATGGGACACATCTTAGTTCTAATGCCACTGAGCATCAGCATCTGGATGTGGCGCATTCTGAGCAAAACTCGTGCCTGTGAGCCTCCCGAACCTGACCTCTCTGGGTCATCGCTAGTAAATGTGAATCTAATAAGCGTCGAAATTTTGAATCTTCAAATGCTCCCAGCCTCATGTCCCTTTTCCCTGGCCCGTTTTGAGTATCTAACCCTGAGATCTTGTGTCATCCCTGCAAAAGTTCAGTGCTGAGCCAGGAAGCCTCAGCGCAAACTTTTAAAGTTGAACAGCTCCCATTTAAACGACCACCACCCCCAAAAGCAATCGAGACCCAATTAAACAAAAATAAAGAAGTGACCCTGACTATGCCCCTCTTGGACCTGTGTTGCACAGATGATGTAAGAAACCGTATGTGTACACTTCTGAGCACACAGGCCCCGAGTGTGGCCTAGGGGGCTATGATCGCTGAATCATAGACCCCGCTCGCGACAGAGAAGCCCTTAGCCATGGATCTTACAGAATACAAAAGTATTCTGACCAAGAGATGGTTTGGGTGAAGAAACCTGCTGGCATGGAATTTCAGTGTCCTCTGACCTCCTTAGCATAGCTCCCTCTGAACATGGACTCTCAGGGCCTCAAGACTTTGAAGATCCATTCAAGAAGCCTGGAATGTCCTGACCCTGGATGGCCCTATAATATCCTCCCTAATCAGTGCCCCTGTGGCCTATGTGCCACCTCTGTAAGAGGTTAGCCCCGTTTATGCATATTCCAGAGCCTGGAACTCCCAAGCTGTGACCCCTTCCTGCAACGGTACCGGTGAGGTGTTAAACTACGTGAGATGGCTCCCCTTTATCTACCCAGTCGATCGCATTTACCGCCTCGCCCTGTGGCACCCGACCGAGAATCTGCTGAGTACCGACGTACCTGTTTGCAGACTTCTTCGTCTGGGCCCTCTAAACGTGTACCGTCCATTCGTAGACTCTTTGGGTGCGAACCCTCAGTATTGTGACGTCGGCTCGCACGTCGCCCCTTGGCGATGTGAATTTCCTGTAAGTGCACTTTGATGAGCATGGACGCTCTGATTTCAGAGGGACCCGTTCAGACACAACAGCTGTAACTCTGTGAAGTCACAGAAGACGCGCCAGGCCACGAGCCTTCATGTGGATGGACCCACCCTGAGAATGGGGGTGGACCCACGCCGAGAATGGGACACATCTTTGTGCTAATGCCACTGAGCATCAGCATCTGGATGTGGCCCATTCCGAGCAAAACTCGTGCCTCTGAGCCTCCCGAACCTGACCTCTCTGGGTCATCGCTAGTAAATGTGAATCTATTAAGCGTCGAAATTTTGAATCTTCAAATGCTCCCAACCTCATGTCCCTTTTCCCTGGCCCGTTTTGAGTATCTAACCCTGAGATCTTGTGTCATCCCTGCAAAAGTTCAGTGCTGAGCCCGGAAGCCTCAGTGCAAACTTTTAAAGTTGAATAGCTCCCATTTAAACGACGACACCCCCCAAAAGCAATCGAGGCCCAATTAAACAAAAATAAAGAAGTGACCCTGACTATGCCCCTCTTGGACCTGTGTTGCACAGATGATGTAAGAAACCGTACGTGTATACTTCTGAGCACACAGGCCCTGAGTGCGGCCTAGGGGGCTATGATCGCTGAATCATAGACCCCGCTCGCGACAGAGAAGCCCTTAGCCATGGATCTTACAGAATACAAAAGTATTCTGACCAAGAAATGGTTTGGGTGAAGAAACCTGCTGGCATGGAATTTCAGTGTCCTCAGACCTCCTTAGCATAGCTCCCTCTGAACATGGACTCTCAGGGCCTCAAGACTTTGAAGATGCATTCAAGAAGCCTGGAATGTCCTGACCATGGATGTCCCTATAATATCCTCCCTAATCAGTGCCCCTGTGGCCTCTGTGCCACCTCTGTAAGAGGTAAGCCCCGTTTATGCATCTTCCAGAGCCTGGAACTCCCAAGCTGTGACCCCTTCCTGCAACGGTACCGGTGAGGAGTTAAACTACGTGAGATGGCTCCCCTTTATCTACCCAGTCGATCGCGTTTACCGCCTCGCCCTGTGGCACCCGACCGAGAATCTGCTGAGTACCGACGTACCTGTTTGCAGACTTCTTCGTCTGGGCCCTCTAAACGTGTACCGTCCCTTCGTAGACTCTTTGGATGCGAACCCTCAGTATTGTGACGTCGGCTCGCACGTCGCCCCTTGGCGATGTGAATTTCCTGTAAGTGCACTTTGATGAGCATGGACGCTCTCATTTCAGAGGGACCTGTTCAAACACAACCCCTGTAACTCTGTGAAGTCACAGAAGACGCGCCAGGCCACTAGCCTTCATGTGGATGGACCCACCCTGAGAATGGGGGTGGACCCACGCCGAGAATGGGACACATCATAGTGCTAATGCCACTGAGCATCAGCATCTGGATGTGTCCCATTCCGAGCAAAACTCGTGCCTGTGAGCCTCCCGAACCTGACCTCTCTGGGTCATCGCTAGTAAATGTGAATCTAATAAGCGTCGAAATTTTGAATCTTCAAATGCTCCCAACCTCATGTCCCTTTTCCCTGGACCGTTTTGAGTATCTAACCCTGAGATCTTGTGTCATCCCTGCAAAAGTTCAGTGCTGAACCATGAAGCCTCAGCGCAAACTTTTAAAGTTGAACAGCTCCCATTTAAACGACCACCACCCCCAAAAGCAATCGAGGCCCAATTAAACAAAAATAAAGAAGTGACCCTGACTATGCCCCTCTTGGACCTGTGTTGCACAGATGATGTAAGAAACCGTATGTGTACACTTCTGAGCACACAGGCCCCGAGTGCGGCCTAGGGGGCTATGATCGCTGAATCATAGACCCCGCTCGCGACAGAGAAGCCCTTAGCCATGGATCTTACAGAACACAAAAGTATTCTGACCAAGAGATGGTTTGGGTGAAGAAACCTGCTGGCATGGAATTTCAGTGTCCTCAGACCTCCTTAGCATAGCTCCCTCTGAACATGGACTCTCAGGGCCTCAAGACTTTGAAGATCCATTCAAGAAGCCTGGAATGTCCTGACCATGGATGGCCCTATAATATCCTCCCTAATCAGTGCCCCTGTGGCCTATGTGCCACCTCTGTAAGAGGTAAGCCCCGTTTATGCATCTTCTAGAGCCTGGAACTCCCAAGCTGTGACCCCTTCCTGCAACGGTACCGGTGAGGTGTTAAACTACGTGAGATGGCTCCCCTTTATCTACCCAGTCGATCGCGTTTACCGCCTCGCCCTGTGGCACCCGACCGAGAATCTGCTGAGTACCGACGTACCTGTTTGCAGACTTCTTCGTCTGGGCCCTCTAAACGTGTACCGTCCCTTCGTAGACTCTTTGGATGCGAACCCTCAGTATTGTGACGTCGGCTCGCACGTCGCCCCTTGGCGATGTGAATTTCCTGTAAGTGCACTTTGATGAGCATGGACGCTCTGATTTCAAAGGGACCCGTTCAAACACAACCCCTGTAACTCTGTCAAGTCACAGAAGACGCGCCAGGCCACGAGCCTTCATGTGGATGGACCCACCCTGAGAATGGGGGTGGACCCACGCCGAGAATGGGACACATCTTAGTGCTAATGCCACTGAGCATCAGCATCTGGATGTGGCGCATTCTGAGCAAAACTCCTGCCTGTGAGCCTCCCGAACCTGACCTCTCTGGGTCATCGCTAGTAAATGTGAATCTAATAAGCGTCGAAATTTTGAATCTTCAAATGCTCCCAACCTCATGTCCCTTTTCCCTGGCCCGTCTTGAGTATCTAACCCTGAGATCTTGTGTCATCCCTGCAAAAGTTCAGTGCTGAGCCAGGAAGCCTCAGCGCAAACTTTTAAAGTTGAACAGCTCCCATTTAAACGACCACCACCCCCAAAAGCAATCGAGGCCCAATTAAACAAAAATAAAGAAGTGACCCTGACTATGCCCCTCTTGGACCTGTGTTGCACAGATGATGTAAGAAACCGTATGTGTACACTTCTGAGCACACAGGCCTCGAGTGTGGCCTAGGGGGCTATGATCGCTGAATCATAGACCCCGCTCGCGACAGAGAAGCCCTTAGCCATGGATCTTACAGAATACAAAAGTATTCTGACCAAGAGATGGTTTGGGTGAAGAAACCTGCTGGCATGGAATTTCAGTGTCCTCTGACCTCCTTAGCATAGCTCCCTCTGAACATGGACTCTCAGGGCCTCAAGACTTTGAAGATCCATTCAAGAAGCCTGGAATGTCCTGACCCTGGATGGCCCTATAATATCCTCCCTAATCAGTGCCCCTGTGGCCTATGTGCCACCTCTGTAAGAGGTAAGCCCCGTTTATGCATCTTCCAGAGCCTGGAACTCCCAAGCTGTGACCCCTTCCTGCAACGGTACCGGTGAGGTGTTAAACTACGTGAGATGGCTCCCCTTTATCTACCCAGTCGATCGCGTTTACCGCCTCGCCCTGTGGCACCCGACCGAGAATCTGCTGAGTACCGACGTACCTGTTTGCAGACTTCTTCGTCTGGGCCCTCTAAACGTGTACCGTCCATCTGTAGACTCTTTGGATGCGAACCGTCAATATTGTGACGTCGGCTCGCACGTCGCCCCTTGGCGATGTGAATTTCCTGTAAGTGCACTTTGATGAGCATGGACGCTCTGATTTCAAAGGGACCCGTTCAAACACAACCCCTGTAACGCTGTGAAGTCACAGAAGACGCGCCAGGCCACTATCCTTCATGTGGATGGACCCACCCTGAGAATGGGGGTGGACCCACGCCGAGAATGGGACACATCATAGTGCTAATGCCACTGAGCATCAGCATCTGGATGTGGCCCATTCCGAGCAAAACTCGTGCCTGTGAGCCTCCCGAACCTGACCTCTCTGGGTCATCGCTAGTAAATGTGAATCTATTAAGCATCGAAATTTTGAATCTTCAAATGCTACCAACCTCATGTCCCTTTTCCCTGGCCCGTTTTGAGTATCTAACCCTGAGATCTTGTGTCATCCCTGCAAAAGTTCAGTGCTGAGCCCGGAAGCCTCAGTGCAAACTTTTAAAGTTGAACAGCTCCAATTTAAACGACCACCCCCCCCAAAAGCAATCGAGGCCCAATTAAACAAAAATAAAGAAGTGACCCTGACTATGCCCCTCTTGGACCTGTGTTGCACAGATGATGTAAGAAACCGTACGTGTATACTTCTGAGCACACAGGCCCTGAGTGCGGCCTAGGGGGCTATGATCGCTGAATCATAGACCCCGCTCGCGACAGAGAAGCCCTTAGCCATGGATCTTACAGAATACGAAAGTATTCTGACCAAGAGATGGTTTGGGTGAAGAAACCTGCTGGCATGGAATTTCAGTGTCCTCAGACCTCCTTAGCATAGCTCCCTCTGAACATGGACTCTCAGGGCCTCAAGACTTTGAAGATCCATTCAAGAAGCCTGGAATGTCCTGACCATGGATGGCCCTGTAATATCCTCCCTAATCAGTGCCCCTGTGGCCTATGTGCCACCTCTGTAAGAGGTAAGCCCCGTTTATGCATCTTCCAGAGCCTGGAACTCACAAGCTGTGACCCCTTCCTGCAACGGTACCGGTGAGGTGTTAAACTACGTGAGATGGCTCCCCTTTATCTACCCAGTCGATCGCGTTTACCGCCTCGCCCTGTGGCACCCGACCGAGAATCTGCTGAGTACCGACGTACCTGTTTGCAGACTTCTTCGTCTGGGCCCTCTAAACGTGTACCGTCCCTTCGTAGACTCTTTGGATGCGAACCCTCAGTATTGTGACGTCGGCTCGCACGTCGCCCCTTGGCGATGTGAATTTCCTGTAAGTGCACTTTGATGAGCATGGACGCTCTGATTTCAGAGGGACCCGTTCAGACACAACAGCTGTAACTCTGTGAAGTCACAGAAGACGCGCCAGGCCACGAGCCTTCATGTGGATGGACCCACCCTGAGAATGGGGGTGGACCCACGCCGAGAATGGGCCACATCTTTGTGCTAATGCCACTGAGCATCAGCATCTGGATGTGGCCCATTGCGAGCACAACTCGTGCCTGTGAGCCTCCCGAACCTGACCTCTCTGGGTCATCGCTAGTAAATGTGAATCTAATAAGCGTCGAAATTTTGAATCTTCAAATGCTCCCAACCTCATGTCCCTTTTCCCTGGCCCGTTTTAATATCTAACCCTGAGATCTTGTGTCATCCCTGCAAAAGTTCAGTGCTGAGCCAGGAAGCCTCAGTGCAAACTTTTAAAGTTGAACAGCTCCCATTTAAACGACCACCCCCCGCAAAAGCAATCGAGGCCCAATTAAACAAAAATAAAGAAGTGACCCTGACTATGCCCCTCTTGGACCTGTGTTGCACAGATGATGTAAGAAACCGTACGTGTACACTTCTGAGCACACAGGCCCCGAGTGCGGCCTAGGGGGCTATGATCGCTGAATCATAGACCCGGCTCGCGACAGAGAAGCCCTTAGCCATGGATCTTACAGAATACAAAAGTATTCTGACCAAGAAATGGTTTGGGTGAAGAAACCTGCTGGCATGGAATTTCAGTGTCCTCAGACCTCCTTAGCATAGCTCCCTCTGAACATGGACTCTCAGGGCCTCAAGATTTTGAAGATCCATTCAAGAAGCCTGGAATGTCCTGACTATGGATGGCCCTATAATATCCTCCCTAATCAGTGCCCCTGTGGCCTCTGTGCCACCTCTGTAAGAGGTAAGCCCCGTTTATGCATCTTCCAGAGCCTGGAACTCCCAAGCTGTGACCCCTTCCTGCAACGGTACCGGTGAGGTGTTAAACTACGTGAGATGGCTCCCCTTTATCTACCCAGTCGATCGCGTTTACCGCCTCGCCCTGTGGCACCCGACCAAGAATCTGCTGAGTACCGACGTACCTGTTTGCAGACTTCTTCGTCTGGGCCCTCTAAACGTGTACCATCCCTTCCTAGACTCTTTGGATGCGAACCCTCAGTATTGTGACGTCGGCTCGCACGTCGCCCCTTGGCGATGTGAATTTCCTGTAAGTGCACTTTGATGAGCATGGACGCTCTGATTTCAGAGGGACCCGTTCAGACACAACAGCTGTAACTCTGTGAAGTCACAGAAGACGCGCCAGGCCACGAGCCTTCATGTGGATGGACCCACCCTGAGAATGGGGGTGGACCCACGCCGAGAAAGGGACACATCTTTGTGCTAATGCCACTGAGCATCAGCATCTGGATGTGGCCCATTCCGAGCAAAACTCGTGCCTCTGAGCCTCCCGAACCTGACCTCTCTGGGTCATCGCTAGTAAATGTGAATCTATTAAGCGTCGAAATTTTGAATCTTCAAATGCTCCCAACCTCATGTCCCTTTTCCCTGGCCCGTTTTGAGTATCTAACCCTGAGATCTTGTGTCATCCCTGCAAAAGTTCAGTGCTGAGCCAGGAAGCCTCAGTGCAAACTTTTAAAGTTGAACAGCTCCCATTTAAACGACGACCCCCCCCTAAAAGCAATCGAGGCCCAATTAAACAAAAATAAAGAAGTGACCCTGACTATGCCCCTCTTGGACCTGTGTTGCACAGATGATGTAAGAAACCGTACGTGTATACTTCTGAGCACACAGGCCCTGAGTGCGGCCTAGGGGGCTATGATCGCTGAATCATAGTCCCCGCTCGCGACAGAGAAGCCCTTAGCCATGGATCTTACAGAATACAAAAGTATTCTGAGCAAGAAATGGTTTGGGTGAAGAAACCTGCTGGCATGGAATTTCAGTGTCCTCAGACCTCCTTAGCATAGCTCCCTCTGAACATGGACTCTCAGGGCCTCAAGACTTTGAAGATGCATTCAAGAAGCCTGGAATGTCCTGACCATGGATGTCCCTATAATATCCTCCCTAATCAGTGCCCCTGTGGCCTCTGTGCCACCTCTGTAAGAGGTAAGCCCCGTTTATGCATCTTCCAGAGCCTGGAACTCCCAAGCTGTGACCCCTTCCTGCAACGGTACCGGTGAGGAGTTAAACTACGTGAGATGGCTCCCCTTTATCTACCCAGTCGATCGCGTTTACCGCCTCGCCCTGTGGCACCCGACCGAGAATCTGCTGAGTACCGACGTACCTGTTTGCAAACTTCTTCGTCTGGGCCCTCTAAACGTGTACCGTCCCTTCGTAGACTCTTTGGATGCGAACCCTCAGTATTGTGACGTCGCCTCACACGTCGCCCCTTGGCGATGTGAATTTCCTGTAAGTGCACTTTGATGAGCATGGACGCTCTCATTTCAGAGGGACCTGTTCAAACACAACCCCTGTAACTCTGTGAAGTCACAGAAGACGCGCCAGGCCACTAGCCTTCATGTGGATGGACCCACCCTGAGAATGGGGGTGGACCCACGCCGAGAATGGGACACATCATAGTGCTAATGCCACTGAGCATCAGCATCTGGATGTGGCCCATTCCGAGCAAAACTCGTGCCTGTGAGCCTCCCGAACCTGACCTCTCTGGGTCATCGCTAGTAAATGTGAATCTAATAAGCGTCGAAATTTTGAATCTTCAAATGCTCCCAACCTCATGTCCCTTTTCCCTGGCCCGTTTTGAGTATCTAACCCTGAGATCTTGTGTCATCCCTGCAAAAGTTCAGTGCTGAACCATGAAGCCTCAGCGCAAACTTTTAAAGTTGAACAGCTCCCATTTAAACGACCACCACCCCCAAAAGCAATCGAGGCCCAATTAAACAAAAATAAAGAAGTGACCCTGACTATGCCCCTCTTGGACCTGTGTTGCACAGATGATGTAAGAAACCGTATGTGTACACTTCTGAGCACACAGGCCCCGAGTGCGGCCTAGGGGGCTATGATCGCTGAATCATAGACCCCGCTCGCGACAGAGAAGCCCTTAGCCATGGATCTTACAGAATACGAAAGTATTCTGACCAAGAGATGGTTTGGGTGAAGAAACCTGCTGGCATGGAATTTCAGTGTCCTCAGACCTCCTTAGCATAGCTCCCTCTGAACATGGACTCTCAGGGCCTCAAGACTTTGAAGATCCATTCAAGAAGCCTGGAATGTCCTGACCATGGATGGCCCTGTAATATCCTCCCTAATCAGTGCCCCTGTGGCCTATGTGCCACCTCTGTAAGAGGTAAGCCCCGTTTATGCATCTTCCAGAGCCTGGAACTCACAAGCTGTGACCCCTTCCTGCAACGGTACCGGTGAGGTGTTAAACTACGTGAGATGGCTCCCCTTTATCTACCCAGTCGATCGCGTTTACCGCCTCGCCCTGTGGCACCCGACCGAGAATCTGCTGAGTACCGACGTACCTGTTTGCAGACTTCTTCGTCTGGGCCCTCTAAACGTGTACCGTCCCTTCGTAGACTCTTTGGATGGGAACCCTCAGTATTGTGACGTCGGCTCGCACGTCGCCCCTTGGCGATGTGAATTTCCTGTAAGTGCACTTTGATGAGCATGGACGCTCTGATTTCAGAGGGACCCGTTCAGACACAACAGCTGTAACTCTGTGAAGTCACAGAAGACGCGCCAGGCCACGAGCCTTCATGTGGATGGACCCACCCTGAGAATGGGGGTGGACCCACGCCGAGAATGGGACACATCTTTGTGCTAATGCCACTGAGCATCAGCATCTGGATGTGGCCCATTCCGAGCAAAACTCGTGCCTCTGAGCCTCCCGAACCTGACCTCTCTGGGTCATCGCTAGTAAATGTGAATCTATTAAGCGTCGAAATTTTGAATCTTCAAATGCTCCCAACCTCATGTCCCTTTTCCCTGGCCCGTTTTGAGTATCTAACCCTGAGATCTTGTGTCATCCCTGCAAAAGTTCAGTGCTGAGCCCGGAAGCCTCAGTGCAAACTTTTAAAGTTGAACAGCTCCCATTTAAACGACGACCCCCCCCAAAAGCAATCGAGGCCCAATTAAACAAAAATAAAGAAGTGACCCTGACTATGCCCCTCTTGGACCTGTGTTGCACAGATGATGTAAGAAACCGTATGTGTATACTTCTGAGCACACAGGCCCTGAGTGCGGCCTAGGGGGCTATGATCGCTGAATCATAGACCCCGCTCGCGACAGAGAAGCCCTTAGCCATGGATCTTACAGAATACAAAAGTATTCTGACCAAGAAATGGTTTGGGTGAAGAAACCTGCTGGCATGGAATTTCAGTGTCCTCAGACCTCCTTAGCATAGCTCCCTCTGAACATGGACTCTCAGGGCCTCAAGACTTTGAAGATGCATTCAAGAAGCCTGGAATGTCCTGACCATGGATGTCCCTATAATATCCTCCCTAATCAGTGCCCCTGTGGCCTCTGTGCCACCTCTGTAAGAGGTAAGCCCCGTTTATGCATCTTCCAGAGCCTGGAACTCCCAAGCTGTGACCCCTTCCTGCAACGGTACCGGTGAGGAGTTAAACTACGTGAGATGGCTCCCCTTTATCTACCCAGTCGATCGCGTTTACCGCCTCGCCCTGTGGCACCCGACCGAGAATCTGCTGAGTACCGACGTACCTGTTTGCAGACTTCTTCGTCTGGGCCCTCTAAACGTGTACCGTCCCTTCGTAGACTCTTTGGATGCGAACCCTCAGTATTGTGACGTCGGCTCGCACGTCGCCCCTTGGTGATGTGAATTTCCTGTAAGTGCACTTTGATGAGCATGGACGCTCTCATTTCAGAGGGACCTGTTCAAACACAACCCCTGTAACTCTGTGAAGTCACAGAAGACGCGCCAGGCCACTAGCCTTCATGTGGATGGACCCACCCTGAGAATGGGGGTGGACCCACGCCGAGAATGGGACACATCATAGTGCTAATGCCACTGAGCATCAGCATCTGGATGTGTCCCATTCCGAGCAAAACTCGTGCCTGTGAGCCTCCCGAACCTGACCTCTCTGGGTCATCGCTAGTAAATGTGAATCTAATAAGCGTCGAAATTTTGAATCTTCAAATGCTCCCAACCTCATGTCCCTTTTCCCTGGACCGTTTTGAGTATCTAACCCTGAGATCTTGTGTCATCCCTGCAAAAGTTCAGTGCTGAACCATGAAGCCTCAGCGCAAACTTTTAAAGTTGAACAGCTCCCATTTAAACGACCACCACCCCCAAAAGCAATCGAGGCCCAATTAAACAAAAATAAAGAAGTGACCCTGACTATGCCCCTCTTGGACCTGTGTTGCACAGATGATGTAAGAAACCGTATGTGTACACTTCTGAGCACACAGGCCCCGAGTGCGGCCTAGGGGGCTATGATCGCTGAATCATAGACCCCGCTCGCGACAGAGAAGCCCTTAGCCATGGATCTTACAGAACACAAAAGTATTCTGACCAAGAGATGGTTTGGGTGAAGAAACCTGCTGGCATGGAATTTCAGTGTCCTCAGACCTCCTTAGCATAGCTCCCTCTGAACATGGACTCTCAGGGCCTCAAGACTTTGAAGATCCATTCAAGAAGCCTGGAATGTCCTGACCATGGATGGCCCTATAATATCCTCCCTAATCAGTGCCCCTGTGGCCTATGTGCCACCTCTGTAAGAGGTTAGCCCCGTTTATGCATCTTCCAGAGCCTGGAACTCCCAAGCTGTGACCCCTTCCTGCAACGGTACCGGTGAGGTGTTAAACTACGTGAGATGGCTCCCCTTTATCTACCCAGTCGATCGCGTTTACCGCCTCGCCCTGTGGCACCCGACCAAGAATCTGCTGAGTACCGACGTACCTGTTTGCAGACTTCTTCGTCTGGGCCCTCTAAACGTGTACCATCCCTTCCTAGACTCTTTGGATGCGAACCCTCAGTATTGTGACGTCGGCTCGCACGTCGCCCCTTGGCGATGTGAATTTCCTGTAAGTGCACTTTGATGAGCATGGACGCTCTGATTTCAGAGGGACCCGTTCAGACACAACAGCTGTAACTCTGTGAAGTCACAGAAGACGCGCCAGGCCACGAGCCTTCATGTGGATGGACCCACCCTGAGAATGGGGGTGGACCCACGCCGAGAAAGGGACACATCTTTGTGCTAATGCCACTGAGCATCAGCATCTGGATGTGGCCCATTCCGAGCAAAACTCGTGCCTCTGAGCCTCCCGAACCTGACCTCTCTGGGTCATCGCTAGTAAATGTGAATCTATTAAGCGTCGAAATTTTGAATCTTCAAATGCTCCCAACCTCATGTCCCTTTTCCCTGGCCCGTTTTGAGTATCTAACCCTGAGATCTTGTGTCATCCCTGCAAAAGTTCAGTGCTGAGCCAGGAAGCCTCAGTGCAAACTTTTAAAGTTGAACAGCTCCCATTTAAACGACGACCCCCCCCAAAAGCAATCGAGGCCCAATTAAACAAAAATAAAGAAGTGACCCTGACTATGCCCCTCTTGGACCTGTGTTGCACAGATGATGTAAGAAACCGTACGTGTATACTTCTGAGCACACAGGCCCTGAGTGCGGCCTAGGGGGCTATGATCGCTGAATCATAGACCCCGCTCGCGACAGAGAAGCCCTTAGCCATGGATCTTACAGAATACAAAAGTATTCTGAGCAAGAAATGGTTTGGGTGAAGAAACCTGCTGGCATGGAATTTCAGTGTCCTCAGACCTCCTTAGCATAGCTCCCTCTGAACATGGACTCTCAGGGCCTCAAGACTTTGAAGATGCATTCAAGAAGCCTGGAATGTCCTGACCATGGATGTCCCTATAATATCCTCCCTAATCAGTGCCCCTGTGGCCTCTGTGCCACCTCTGTAAGAGGTAAGCCCCGTTTATGCATCTTCCAGAGCCTGGAACTCCCAAGCTGTGACCCCTTCCTGCAACGGTACCGGTGAGGAGTTAAACTACGTGAGATGGCTCCCCTTTATCTACCCAGTCGATCGCGTTTACCGCCTCGCCCTGTGGCACCCGACCGAGAATCTGCTGAGTACCGACGTACCTGTTTGCAAACTTCTTCGTCTGGGCCCTCTAAACGTGTACCGTCCCTTCGTAGACTCTTTGGATGCGAACCCTCAGTATTGTGACGTCGCCTCACACGTCGCCCCTTGGCGATGTGAATTTCCTGTAAGTGCACTTTGATGAGCATGGACGCTCTCATTTCAGAGGGACCTGTTCAAACACAACCCCTGTAACTCTGTGAAGTCACAGAAGACGCGCCAGGCCACTAGCCTTCATGTGGATGGACCCACCCTGAGAATGGGGGTGGACCCACGCCGAGAATGGGACACATCATAGTGCTAATGCCACTGAGCATCAGCATCTGGATGTGGCCCATTCCGAGCAAAACTCGTGCCTGTGAGCCTCCCGAACCTGACCTCTCTGGGTCATCGCTAGTAAATGTGAATCTAATAAGCGTCGAAATTTTGAATCTTCAAATGCTCCCAACCTCATGTCCCTTTTCCCTGGCCCGTTTTGAGTATCTAACCCTGAGATCTTGTGTCATCCCTGCAAAAGTTCAGTGCTGAACCATGAAGCCTCAGCGCAAACTTTTAAAGTTGAACAGCTCCCATTTAAACGACCACCACCCCCAAAAGCAATCGAGGCCCAATTAAACAAAAATAAAGAAGTGACCCTGACTATGCCCCTCTTGGACCTGTGTTGCACAGATGATGTAAGAAACCGTATGTGTACACTTCTGAGCACACAGGCCCCGAGTGCGGCCTAGGGGGCTATGATCGCTGAATCATAGACCCCGCTCGCGACAGAGAAGCCCTTAGCCATGGATCTTACAGAATACGAAAGTATTCTGACCAAGAGATGGTTTGGGTGAAGAAACCTGCTGGCATGGAATTTCAGTGTCCTCAGACCTCCTTAGCATAGCTCCCTCTGAACATGGACTCTCAGGGCCTCAAGACTTTGAAGATCCATTCAAGAAGCCTGGAATGTCCTGACCATGGATGGCCCTGTAATATCCTCCCTAATCAGTGCCCCTGTGGCCTATGTGCCACCTCTGTAAGAGGTAAGCCCCGTTTATGCATCTTCCAGAGCCTGGAACTCACAAGCTGTGACCCCTTCCTGCAACGGTACCGGTGAGGTGTTAAACTACGTGAGATGGCTCCCCTTTATCTACCCAGTCGATCGCGTTTACCGCCTCGCCCTGTGGCACCCGACCGAGAATCTGCTGAGTACCGACGTACCTGTTTGCAGACTTCTTCGTCTGGGCCCTCTAAACGTGTACCGTCCCTTCGTAGACTCTTTGGATGCGAACCCTCAGTATTGTGATGTCGGCTCGCACGTCGCCCCTTGGCGATGTGAATTTCCTGTAAGTGCACTTTGATGAGCATGGACGCTCTGATTTCAAAGGGACCCGTTCAAACACAACCCCTGTAACTCTGTGAAGTCACAGAAGACGCGCCAGGCCACGAGCCTTCATGTGGATGGACCCACCCTGAGAATGGGGGTGGACCCACGCCGAGAATGGGACACATCTTAGTGCTAATGCCACTGAGCATCAGCATCTGGATGTGGCCCATTCCGAGCACAACTCGTGCCTGTGAGCCTCCCGAACCTGACCTCTCTGGGTCATCGCTAGTAAATGTGAATCTAATAAGCGTCGAAATTTTGAATCTTCAAATGCTCCCAACCTCATGTCCCTTTTCCCTGGACCGTTTTGAGTATCTAACCCTAAGATCTTGTGTCATCCCTGCAAAAGTTCAGTGCTGAGCCATGAAGCCTCAGCGCAAACTTTTAAAGTTGAACAGCTCCCATTTAAACGACCACCCCCCCCAAAAGCAATCGAGGCCCAATTAAACAAAAATAAAGAAGTGACCCTGACTATGCCCCTCTTGGACCTGTGTTGCACAGATGATGTAAGAAACCGTATGTGTACACTTCTGAGCACACAGACCCCGAGTGCGGCCTAGGGGGCTATGATCGCTGAATCATAGACCCCGCTCGCGACAGAGAAGCCCTTAGCCATGGATCTTACAGAATACAAAAGTATTCTGACCAAGAGATGGTTTGGGTGAAGAAACCTGCTGGCATGGAATTTCAGTGTCCTCAGACCTCCTTAGCATAGCTCCCTCTGAACATGGACTCTCAGGGCCTCAAGACTTTGAAGATCCATTCAAGAAGCCTGGAATGTCCTGACCATGGATGGCCCTATAATATCCTCCCTAATCAGTGCCCCTGTGGCCTATGTGCCACCTCTGTAAGAGGTAAGCCCCGTTTATGCATCTTCCAGAGCCTGGAACTCACAAGCTGTGACCCCTTCCTGCAACGGTACCGGTGAGGTGTTAAACTACGTGAGATGGCTCCCCTTTATCTACCCAGTCGATCGCGTTTACCGCCTCGCCCTGTGGCACCCGACCGAGAATCTGCTGAGTACCGACGTACCTGTTTGCAGACTTCTTCGTCTGGGCCCTCTAAACGTGTACCGTCCCTTCGTAGACTCTTTGGATGCGAACCCTCAGTATTGTGACGTCGGCTCGCACGTCGCACCTTGGCGATGTGAATTTCCTGTAAGTGCACTTTGATGAGCATGGACGCTCTGATTTCAAAGGGACCTGTTCAAACACAACCCCTGTAACTCTGTCAAGTCACAGAAGACGCGCCAGGCCACGAGCCTTCATGTGGATGGACCCACCCTGAGAATGGGGGTGGACCCACGCCGAGAATGGGACACATCTTAGTGCTAATGCCACTGAGCATCAGCATCTGGATGTGGCGCATTCTGAGCAAAACTCCTGCCTGTGAGCCTCCCGAACCTGACCTCTCTGGGTCATCGCTAGTAAATGTGAATCTAATAAGCGTCGAAATTTTGAATCTTCAAATGCTCCCAACCTCATGTCCCTTTTCCCTGGCCCGTCTTGAGTATCTAACCCTGAGATCTTGTGTCATCCCTGCAAAAGTTCAGTGCTGAGCCAGGAAGCCTCAGCGCAAACTTTTAAAGTTGAACAGCTCCCATTTAAACGACCACCACCCCCAAAAGCAATCGAGGCCCAATTAAACAAAAATAAAGAAGTGACCCTGACTATGCCCCTCTTGGACCTGTGTTGCACAGATGATGTAAGAAACCGTATGTGTACACTTCTGAGCACACAGGCCCCGAGTGCGGCCTAGGGGGCTATGATCGCTGAATCATAGACCCCGCTCGCGACAGAGAAGCCCTTAGCCATGGATCTTACAGAATACAAAAGTATTCTGACCAAGAGATGGTTTGGGTGAAGAAACCTGCTGGCATGGAATTTCAGTGTCCTCTGACCTCCTTAGCATAGCTCCCTCTGAACATGGACTCTCAGGGCCTCAAGACTTTGAAGATCCATTCAAGAAGCCTGGAATGTCCTGACCATGGATGGCCCTATAATATCCTCCCTAATCAGTGCCCCTGTGGCCTATGTGCCACCTCTGTAAGAGGTAAGCCCCGTTTATGCATCTTCCAGAGCCTGGAACTCCCAAGCTGTGACCCCTTCCTGCAACGGTACCGGTGAGGTGTTAAACTACGTGAGATGGCTCCCCTTTATCTACCCAGTCGATCGCGTTTACCGCCTCGCCCTGTGGCACCCGACCGAGAATCTGCTGAGTACCGACGTACCTGTTTGCAGACTTCTTCGTCTGGGCCCTCTAAACGTGTACCGTCCATCTGTAGACTCTTTGGATGCGAACCGTCAATATTGTGACGTCGGCTCGCACGTCGCCCCTTGGCGATGTGAATTTCCTGTAAGTGCACTTTGATGAGCATGGACGCTCTGATTTCAAAGGGACCCGTTCAAACACAACCCCTGTAACGCTGTGAAGTCACAGAAGACGCGCCAGGCCACTAGCCTTCATGTGGATGGACCCACCCTGAGAATGGGGGTGGACCCACGCCGAGAATGGGACACATCATAGTGCTAATGCCACTGAGCATCAGCATCTGGATGTGGCCCATTCCGAGCAAAACTCGTGCCTGTGAGCCTCCCGAACCTGACCTCTCTGGGTCATCGCTAGTAAATGTGAATCTATTAAGCATCGAAATTTTGAATCTTCAAATGCTCCCAACCTCATGTCCCTTTTCCCTGGCCCGTTTTGAGTATCTAACCCTGAGATCTTGTGTCATCCCTGCAAAAGTTCAGTGCTGAGCCCGGAAGCCTCAGTGCAAACTTTTAAAGTTGAACAGCTCCCATTTAAACGACCACCCCCCCCAAAAGCAATCGAGGCCCAATTAAAAATAAAGAAGTGACCCTGACTATGCCCCTCTTGGACCTGTGTTGCACAGATGATGTAAGAAACCGTACGTGTATACTTCTGAGCACACAGGCCCTGAGTGCGGCCTAGGGGGCTATGATCGCTGAATCATAGACCCCGCTCGCGACAGAGAAGCCCTTAGCCATGGATCTTACAGAATACGAAAGTATTCTGACCAAGAGATGGTTTGGGTGAAGAAACCTGCTGGCATGGAATTTCAGTGTCCTCAGACCTCCTTAGCATAGCTCCCTCTGAACATGGACTCTCAGGGCCTCAAGACTTTGAAGATCCATTCAAGAAGCCTGGAATGTCCTGACCATGGATGGCCCTGTAATATCCTCCCTAATCAGTGCCCCTGTGGCCTATGTGCCACCTCTGTAAGAGGTAAGCCCCGTTTATGCATCTTCCAGAGCCTGGAACTCACAAGCTGTGACCCCTTCCTGCAACGGTACCGGTGAGGTGTTAAACTACGTGAGATGGCTCCCCTTTATCTACCCAGTCGATCGCGTTTACCGCCTCGCCCTGTGGCACCCGACCGAGAATCTGCTGAGTACCGACGTACCTGTTTGCAGACTTCTTCGTCTGGGCCCTCTAAACGTGTACCGTCCCTTCGTAGACTCTTTGGATGCGAACCCTCAGTATTGTGACGTCGGCTCGCACGTCGCCCCTTGGCGATGTGAATTTCCTGTAAGTGCACTTTGATGAGCATGGACGCTCTGATTTCAGAGGGACCCGTTCAGACACAACAGCTGTAACTCTGTGAAGTCACAGAAGACGCGCCAGGCCACGAGCCTTCATGTGGATGGACCCACCCTGAGAATGGGGGTGGACCCACGCCGAGAATGGGCCACATCTTTGTGCTAATGCCACTGAGCATCAGCATCTGGATGTGGCCCATTGCGAGCACAACTCGTGCCTGTGAGCCTCCCGAACCTGACCTCTCTGGGTCATCGCTAGTAAATGTGAATCTAATAAGCGTCGAAATTTTGAATCTTCAAATGCTCCCAACCTCATGTCCCTTTTCCCTGGCCCGTTTTAATATCTAACCCTGAGATCTTGTGTCATCCCTGCAAAAGTTCAGTGCTGAGCCTGGAAGCCTCAGTGCAAACTTTTAAAGTTGAACAGCTCCCATTTAAACGACCACCCCCCGCAAAAGCAATCGAGGCCCAATTAAACAAAAATAAAGAAGTGACCCTGACTATGCCCCTCTTGGACCTGTGTTGCACAGATGATGTAAGAAACCGTACGTGTACACTTCTGAGCACACAGGCCCCGAGTGCGGCCTAGGGGGCTATGATCGCTGAATCATAGACCCGGTTCGCGACAGAGAAGCCCTTAGCCATGGATCTTACAGAATACAAAAGTATTCTGACCAAGAAATGGTTTGGGTGAAGAAACCTGCTGGCATGGAATTTCAGTGTCCTCAGACCTCCTTAGCATAGCTCCCTCTGAACATGGACTCTCAGGGCCTCAAGACTTTGAAGATCCATTCAAGAAGCCTGGAATGTCTTGACTATGGATGGCCCTATAATATCCTCCCTAATCAGTGCCCCTGTGGCCTCTGTGCCACCTCTGTAAGAGGTAAGCCCCGTTTATGCATCTTCCAGAGCCTGGAACTCCCAAGCTGTGACCCCTTCCTGCAACGGTACCGGTGAGGTGTTAAACTACGTGAGATGGCTCCCCTTTATCTACCCAGTCGATCGCGTTTACCGCCTCGCCCTGTGGCACCCGACCAAGAATCTGCTGAGTACCGACGTACCTGTTTGCAGACTTCTTCGTCTGGGCCCTCTAAACGTGTACCATCCCTTCCTAGACTCTTTGGATGCGAACCCTCAGTATTGTGACGTCGGCTCGCACGTCGCCCCTTGGCGATGTGAATTTCCTGTAAGTGCACTTTGATGAGCATGGACGCTCTGATTTCAGAGGGACCCGTTCAGACACAACAGCTGTAACTCTGTGAAGTCACAGAAGACGCGCCAGGCCACGAGCCTTCATGTGGATGGACCCACCCTGAGAATGGGGGTGGACCCACGCCGAGAATGGGACACATCTTTGTGCTAATGCCACTGAGCATCAGCATCTGGATGTGGCCCATTCCGAGCAAAACTCGTGCCTCTGAGCCTCCCGAACCTGACCTCTCTGGGTCATCGCTAGTAAATGTGAATCTATTAAGCGTCGAAATTTTGAATCTTCAAATGCTCCCAACCTCATGTCCCTTTTCCCTGGCCCGTTTTGAGTATCTAACCCTGAGATCTTGTGTCATCCCTGCAAAAGTTCAGTGCTGAGCCCGGAAGCCTCAGTGCAAACTTTTAAAGTTGAACAGCTCCCATTTAAACGACGACCCCCCCCAAAAGCAATCGAGGCCCAATTAAACAAAAATAAAGAAGTGACCCTGACTATGCCCCTCTTGGACCTGTGTTGCACAGATGATGTAAGAAACCGTATGTGTACACTTCTGAGCACACAGGCCCCGAGTGCGGCCTAGGGGGCTATGATCGCTGAATCATAGACCCCGCTCGCGACAGAGAAGCCCTTAGCCATGGATCTTACAGAACACAAAAGTATTCTGACCAAGAGATGGTTTGGGTGAAGAAACCTGCTGGCATGGAATTTCAGTGTCCTCAGACCTCCTTAGCATAGCTCCCTCTGAACATGGACTCTCAGGGCCTCAAGACTTTGAAGATCCATTCAAGAAGCCTGGAATGTCCTGACCATGGATGGCCCTATAATATCCTCCCTAATCAGTGCCCCTGTGGCCTATGTGCCACCTCTGTAAGAGGTTAGCCCCGTTTATGCATATTCCAGAGCCTGGAACTCCCAAGCTGTGACCCCTTCCTGCAACGGTACCGGTGAGGTGTTAAACTACGTGAGATGGCTCCCCTTTATCTACCCAGTCGATCGCGTTTACCGCCTCGCCCTGTGGCACCCGACCGAGAATCTGCTGAGTACCGACGTACCTGTTTGCAGACTTCTTCGTCTGGGCCCTCTAAACGTGTACCGTCCATTCGTAGACTCTTTGGGTGCGAACCCTCAGTATTGTGACGTCGGCTCGCACGTCGCCCCTTGGCGATGTGAATTTCCTGTAAGTGCACTTTGATGAGCATGGACGCTCTGATTTCAAAGGGACCCGTTCAAACACAACCCCTATAACTCTGTGAAGTCACAGAAGACGCGCCAGGCCACGAGCCTTCATGTGGATGGACCCACCCTGAGAATGGGGGTGGACCCACGCCGAGAATGGGACACATCTTAGTGCTAATGCCACTGAGCATCAGCATCTGGATGTGGCCCATTCCGAGCACAACTCGTGCCTGTGAGCCTCCCGAACCTGACCTCTCTGGGTCATCGCTAGTAAATGTGAATCTAATAAGCGTCGAAATTTTGAATCTTCAAATGCTCCCAACCTCATGTCCCTTTTCCCTGGACCGTTTTGAGTATCTAACCCTAAGATCTTGTGTCATCCCTGCAAAAGTTCAGTGCTGAGCCAGGAAGCCTCAGCGCAAACTTTTAAAGTTGAACAGCTCCCATTTAAACGACCACCCTCCCCTAAAGCAATCTAGGCCCAATTAAACAAAAATAAAGAAGTGACCCTGACTATGCCCCTCTTGGACCTGTGTTGCACAGATGATGTAAGAAACCGTATGTGTACACTTCTGAGCACACAGGCCCCGAGTGCGGCCTAGGGGGCTATGATCGCTGAATCATAGACCCCGCTCGCGACAGAGAAGCCCTTAGCCATGGATCTTACAGAATACAAAAGTATTCTGACCAAGAGATGGTTTGGGTGAAGAAACCTGCTGGCATGGAATTTCAGTGTCCTCAGACCTCCTTAGCATAGCTCCCTCTGAACATGGACTCTCAGGGCCTCAAGACTTTGAAGATCCATTCAAGAAGCCTGGAATGTCCTGACCATGGATGGCCCTATAATATCCTCCCTAATCAGTGCTCCTGTGGCCTATGTGCCACCTCTGTAAGAGGTAAGCCCCGTTTATGCATCTTCCAGAGCCTGGAACTCCCAAGCTGTGACCCCTTCCTGCAACGGTACCGGTGAGGTGTTAAACTACGTGAGATGGCTCCCCTTTATCTACCCAGTCGATCGCGTTTACCGCCTCGCCCTGTGGCACCCGACCGAGAATCTGCTGAGTACTGACGTACCTGTTTGCAGACTTCTTCGTCTGGGCCCTCTAAACGTGTACCGTCCCTTCGTAGACTCTTTGGATGCGAACCCTCAGTATTGTGACGTCGGCTCGCACGTCGCCCCTTGGCGATGTGAATTTCCTGTAAGTGCACTTTGATGAGCATGGACGCTCTGATTTCAAAGGGACCCGTTCAAACACAACCCCTATAACTCTGTGAAGTCACAGAAGACGCGCCAGGCCACGAGCCTTCATGTGGATGGACCCACCCTGAGAATGGGGGTGGACCCACGCCGAGAATGGGACACATCTTAGTGCTAATGCCACTGAGCATCAGCATCTGGATGTGGCCCATTCCGAGCAGAACTCGTGCCTGTGAGCCTCCCGAACCTGACCTCTCTGGGTCATCGCTAGTAAATGTGAATCTAATAAGCGTCGAAATTTTGAATCTTCAAATGCTCCCAACCTCATGTCCCTTTTCCCTGGACCGTTTTGAGTATCTAACCCTAAGATCTTGTGTCATCCCTGCAAAAGTTCAGTGCTGAGCCATGAAGCCTCAGCGCAAACTTTTAAAGTTGAACAGCTCCCATTTAAACGACCACCCCCCCCAAAAGCAATCGAGGCCCAATTAAACAAAAATAAAGAAGTGACCCTGACTATGCCCCTCTTGGACCTGTGTTGCACAGATGATGTAAGAAACCGTATGTGTACACTTCTGAGCACACAGACCCCGAGTGCGGCCTAGGGGGCTATGATCGCTGAATCATAGACCCCGCTCGCGACAGAGAAGCCCTTAGCCATGGATCTTACAGAATACAAAAGTATTCTGACCAAGAGATGGTTTGGGTGAAGAAACCTGCTGGCATGGAATTTCAGTGTCCTCAGACCTCCTTAGCATAGCTCCCTCTGAACATGGACTCTCAGGGCCTCAAGACTTTGAAGATCCATTCAAGAAGCCTGGAATGTCCTGACCATGGATGGCCCTATAATATCCTCCCTAATCAGTGCCCCTGTGGCCTATGTGCCACCTCTGTAAGAGGTAAGCCCCGTTTATGCATCTTCCAGAGCCTGGAACTCCCAAGCTGTGACCCCTTCCTGCAACGGTACCGGTGAGGTGTTAAACTACGTGAGATGGCTCCCCTTTATCTACCCAGTCGATCGCGTTTACCGCCTCGCCCTGTGGCACCCGACCGAGAATCTGCTGAGTACCGACGTACCTGTTTGCAGACTTCTTCGTCTGGGCCCTCTAAACGTGTACCGTCCCTTCGTAGACTCTTTGGATGCGAACCCTCAGTATTGTGACGTCGGCTCGCACGTCGCCCCTTGGCGATGTGAATTTCCTGTAAGTGCACTTTGATGAGCATGGACGCTCTGATTTCAAAGGGACCCGTTCAAACACAACCCCTGTAACTCTGTCAAGTCACAGAAGACGCGCCAGGCCACGAGCCTTCATGTGGATGGACCCACCCTGAGAATGGGGGTGGACCCACGCCGAGAATGGGACACATCTTAGTGCTAATGCCACTGAGCATCAGCATCTGGATGTGGCGCATTCTGAGCAAAACTCCTGCCTGTGAGCCTCCCGAACCTGACCTCTCTGGGTCATCGCTAGTAAATGTGAATCTAATAAGCGTCGAAATTTTGAATCTTCAAATGCTCCCAACCTCATGTCCCTTTTCCCTGGCCCGTCTTGAGTATCTAACCCTGAGATCTTGTGTCATCCCTGCAAAAGTTCAGTGCTGAGCCAGGAAGCCTCAGCGCAAACTTTTAAAGTTGAACAGCTCCCATTTAAACGACCACCACCCCCAAAAGCAATCGAGGCCCAATTAAACAAAAATAAAGAAGTGACCCTGACTATGCCCCTCTTGGACCTGTGTTGCACAGATGATGTAAGAAACCGTATGTGTACACTTCTGAGCACACAGGCCCCGAGTGTGGCCTAGGGGGCTATGATCGCTGAATCATAGACCCCGCTCGCGACAGAGAAGCCCTTAGCCATGGATCTTACAGAATACAAAAGTATTCTGACCAAGAGATGGTTTGGGTGAAGAAACCTGCTGGCATGGAATTTCAGTGTCCTCTGACCTCCTTAGCATAGCTCCCTCTGAACATGGACTCTCAGGGCCTCAAGACTTTGAAGATCCATTCAAGAAGCCTGGAATGTCCTGACCATGGATGGCCCTATAATATCCTCCCTAATCAGTGCCCCTGTGGCCTATGTGCCACCTCTGTAAGAGGTAAGCCCCGTTTATGCATCTTCCAGAGCCTGGAACTCCCAAGCTGTGACCCCTTCCTGCAACGGTACCGGTGAGGTGTTAAACTACGTGAGATGGCTCCCCTTTATCTACCCAGTCGATCGCGTTTACCGCCTCGCCCTGTGGCACCCGACCGAGAATCTGCTGAGTACCGACGTACCTGTTTGCAGACTTCTTCGTCTGGGCCCTCTAAACGTGTACCGTCCATCTGTAGACTCTTTGGATGCGAACCGTCAATATTGTGACGTCGGCTCGCACGTCGCCCCTTGGCGATGTGAATTTCCTGTAAGTGCACTTTGATGAGCATGGACGCTCTGATTTCAAAGGGACCCGTTCAAACACAACCCCTGTAACGCTGTGAAGTCACAGAAGACGCGCCAGGCCACTAGCCTTCATGTGGATGGACCCACCCTGAGAATGGGGGTGGACCCACGCCGAGAATGGGACACATCATAGTGCTAATGCCACTGAGCATCAGCATCTGGATGTGGCCCATTCCGAGCAAAACTCGTGCCTGTGAGCCTCCCGAACCTGACCTCTCTGGGTCATCGCTAGTAAATGTGAATCTATTAAGCATCGAAATTTTGAATCTTCAAATGCTCCCAACCTCATGTCCCTTTTCCCTGGCCCGTTTTGAGTATCTAACCCTGAGATCTTGTGTCATCCCTGCAAAAGTTCAGTGCTGAGCCCGGAAGCCTCAGTGCAAACTTTTAAAGTTGAACAGCTCCCATTTAAACGACCACCCCCCCCAAAAGCAATCGAGGCCCAATTAAACAAAAATAAAGAAGTGACCCTGACTATGCCCCTCTTGGACCTGTGTTGCACAGATGATGTAAGAAACCGTACGTGTATACTTCTGAGCACACAGGCCCTGAGTGCGGCCTAGGGGGCTATGATCGCTGAATCATAGACCCCGCTCGCGACAGAGAAGCCCTTAGCCATGGATCTTACAGAATACGAAAGTATTCTGACCAAGAGATGGTTTGGGTGAAGAAACCTGCTGGCATGGAATTTCAGTGTCCTCAGACCTCCTTAGCATAGCTCCCTCTGAACATGGACTCTCAGGGCCTCAAGACTTTGAAGATCCATTCAAGAAGCCTGGAATGTCCTGACTATGGATGGCCCTATAATATCCTCCCTAATCAGTGCCCCTGTGGCCTCTGTGCCACCTCTGTAAGAGGTAAGCCCCGTTTATGCATCTTCCAGAGCCTGGAACTCACAAGCTGTGACCCCTTCCTGCAACGGTACCGGTGAGGTGTTAAACTACGTGAGATGGCTCCCCTTTATCTACCCAGTCGATCGCGTTTACCGCCTCGCCCTGTGGCACCCGACCGAGAATCTGCTGAGTACCGACGTACCTGTTTGCAGACTTCTTCGTCTGGGCCCTCTAAACGTGTACCGTCCCTTCGTAGACTCTTTGGATGCGAACCCTCAGTATTGTGACGTCGGCTCGCACGTCGCCCCTTGGCGATGTGAATTTCCTGTAAGTGCACTTTGATGAGCATGGACGCTCTGATTTCAGAGGGACCCGTTCAGACACAACAGCTGTAACTCTGTGAAGTCACAGAAGACGCGCCAGGCCACGAGCCTTCATGTGGATGGACCCACCCTGAGAATGGGGGTGGACCCACGCCGAGAATGGGCCACATCTTTGTGCTAATGCCACTGAGCATCAGCATCTGGATGTGGCCCATTGCGAGCACAACTCGTGCCTGTGAGCCTCCCGAACCTGACCTCTCTGGGTCATCGCTAGTAAATGTGAATCTAATAAGCGTCGAAATTTTGAATCTTCAAATGCTCCCAACCTCATGTCCCTTTTCCCTGGCCCGTTTTAATATCTAACCCTGAGATCTTGTGTCATCCCTGCAAAAGTTCAGTGCTGAGCCAGGAAGCCTCAGTGCAAACTTTTAAAGTTGAACAGCTCCCATTTAAACGACCACCCCCCGCAAAAGCAATCGAGGCCCAATTAAACAAAAATAAAGAAGTGACCCTGACTATGCCCCTCTTGGACCTGTGTTGCACAGATGATGTAAGAAACCGTACGTGTACACTTCTGAGCACACAGGCCCCGAGTGCGGCCTAGGGGGCTATGATCGCTGAATCATAGACCCCGCTCGCGACAGAGAAGCCCTTAGCCATGGATCTTACAGAATACAAAAGTATTCTGACCAAGAAATGGTTTGGGTGAAGAAACCTGCTGGCATGGAATTTCAGTGTCCTCAGACCTCCTTAGCATAGCTCCCTCTGAACATGGACTCTCAGGGCCTCAAGACTTTGAAGATCCATTCAAGAAGCCTGGAATGTCCTGACTATGGATGGCCCTATAATATCCTCCCTAATCAGTGCCCCTGTGGCCTCTGTGCCACCTCTGTAAGAGGTAAGCCCCGTTTATGCATCTTCCAGAGCCTGGAACTCCCAAGCTGTGAACCCTTCCTGCAACGGTACCGGTGAGGTGTTAAACTACGTGAGATGGCTCCCCTTTATCTACCCAGTCGATCGCGTTTACCGCCTCGCCCTGTGGCACCCGACCAAGAATCTGCTGAGTACCGACGTACCTGTTTGCAGACTTCTTCGTCTGGGCCCTCTAAACGTGTACCATCCCTTCCTAGACTCTTTGGATGCGAACCCTCAGTATTGTGACGTCGGCTCGCACGTCGCCCCTTGGCGATGTGAATTTCCTGTAAGTGCACTTTGATGAGCATGGACGCTCTGATTTCAGAGGGACCCGTTCAGACACAACAGCTGTAACTCTGTGAAGTCACAGAAGACGCGCCAGGCCACGAGCCTTCATGTGGATGGACCCACCCTGAGAATGGGGGTGGACCCACGCCGAGAATGGGACACATCTTTGTGCTAATGCCACTGAGCATCAGCATCTGGATGTGGCCCATTCCGAGCAAAACTCGTGCCTCTGAGCCTCCCGAACCTGACCTCTCTGGGTCATCGCTAGTAAATGTGAATCTATTAAGCGTCGAAATTTTGAATCTTCAAATGCTCCCAACCTCATGTCCCTTTTCCCTGGCCCGTTTTGAGTATCTAACCCTGAGATCTTGTGTCATCCCTGCAAAAGTTCAGTGCTGAGCCCGGAAGCCTCAGTGCAAACTTTTAAAGTTGAACAGCTCCCATTTAAACGACGACCCCCCCCAAAAGCAATCGAGGCCCAATTAAACAAAAATAAAGAAGTGACCCTGACTATGCCCCTCTTGGACCTGTGTTGCACAGATGATGTAAGAAACCGTATGTGTACACTTCTGAGCACACAGGCCCCGAGTGCGGCCTAGGGGGCTATGATCGCTGAATCATAGACCCCGCTCGCGACAGAGAAGCCCTTAGCCATGGATCTTACAGAACACAAAAGTATTCTGACCAAGAGATGGTTTGGGTGAAGAAACCTGCTGGCATGGAATTTCAGTGTCCTCAGACCTCCTTAGCATAGCTCCCTCTGAACATGGACTCTCAGGGCCTCAAGACTTTGAAGATCCATTCAAGAAGCCTGGAATGTCCTGACCATGGATGGCCCTATAATATCCTCCCTAATCAGTGCCCCTGTGGCCTATGTGCCACCTCTGTAAGAGGTTAGCCCCGTTTATGCATATTCCAGAGCCTGGAACTCCCAAGCTGTGACCCCTTCCTGCAACGGTACCGGTGAGGTGTTAAACTACGTGAGATGGCTCCCCTTTATCTACCCAGTCGATCGCGTTTACCGCCTCGCCCTGTGGCACCCGACCGAGAATCTGCTGAGTACCGACGTACCTGTTTGCAGACTTCTTCGTCTGGGCCCTCTAAACGTGTACCGTCCATTCGTAGACTCTTTGGGTGCGAACCCTCAGTATTGTGACGTCGGCTCGCACGTCGCCCCTTGGCGATGTGAATTTCCTGTAAGTGCACTTTGATGAGCATGGACGCTCTGATTTCAAAGGGACCCGTTCAAACACAACCCCTATAACTCTGTGAAGTCACAGAAGACGCGCCAGGCCACGAGCCTTCATGTGGATGGACCCACCCTGAGAATGGGGGTGGACCCACGCCGAGAATGGGACACATCTTAGTGCTAATGCCACTGAGCATCAGCATCTGGATGTGGCCCATTCCGAGCACAACTCGTGCCTGTGAGCCTCCCGAACCTGACCTCTCTGGGTCATCGCTAGTAAATGTGAATCTAATAAGCGTCGAAATTTTGAATCTTCAAATGCTCCCAACCTCATGTCCCTTTTCCCTGGACCGTTTTGAGTATCTAACCCTAAGATCTTGTGTCATCCCTGCAAAAGTTCAGTGCTGAGCCAGGAAGCCTCAGCGCAAACTTTTAAAGTTGAACAGCTCCCATTTAAACGACCACCCTCCCCTAAAGCAATCTAGGCCCAATTAAACAAAAATAAAGAAGTGACCCTGACTATGCCCCTCTTGGACCTGTGTTGCACAGATGATGTAAGAAACCGTATGTGTACACTTCTGAGCACACAGGCCCCGAGTGCGGCCTAGGGGGCTATGATCGCTGAATCATAGACCCCGCTCGCGACAGAGAAGCCCTTAGCCATGGATCTTACAGAATACAAAAGTATTCTGACCAAGAGATGGTTTGGGTGAAGAAACCTGCTGGCATGGAATTTCAGTGTCCTCAGACCTCCTTAGCATAGCTCCCTCTGAACATGGACTCTCAGGGCCTCAAGACTTTGAAGATCCATTCAAGAAGCCTGGAATGTCCTGACCATGGATGGCCCTATAATATCCTCCCTAATCAGTGCTCCTGTGGCCTATGTGCCACCTCTGTAAGAGGTAAGCCCCGTTTATGCATCTTCCAGAGCCTGGAACTCCCAAGCTGTGACCCCTTCCTGCAACGGTACCGGTGAGGTGTTAAACTACGTGAGATGGCTCCCCTTTATCTACCCAGTCGATCGCGTTTACCGCCTCGCCCTGTGGCACCCGACCGAGAATCTGCTGAGTACTGACGTACCTGTTTGCAGACTTCTTCGTCTGGGCCCTCTAAACGTGTACCGTCCCTTCGTAGACTCTTTGGATGCGAACCCTCAGTATTGTGACGTCGGCTCGCACGTCGCCCCTTGGCGATGTGAATTTCCTGTAAGTGCACTTTGATGAGCATGGACGCTCTGATTTCAAAGGGACCCGTTCAAACACAACCCCTATAACTCTGTGAAGTCACAGAAGACGCGCCAGGCCACGAGCCTTCATGTGGATGGACCCACCCTGAGAATGGGGGTGGACCCACGCCGAGAATGGGACACATCTTAGTGCTAATGCCACTGAGCATCAGCATCTGGATGTGGCCCATTCCGAGCAGAACTCGTGCCTGTGAGCCTCCCGAACCTGACCTCTCTGGGTCATCGCTAGTAAATGTGAATCTAATAAGCGTCGAAATTTTGAATCTTCAAATGCTCCCAACCTCATGTCCCTTTTCCCTGGACCGTTTTGAGTATCTAACCCTAAGATCTTGTGTCATCCCTGCAAAAGTTCAGTGCTGAGCCATGAAGCCTCAGCGCAAACTTTTAAAGTTGAACAGCTCCCATTTAAACGACCACCCCCCCCAAAAGCAATCGAGGCCCAATTAAACAAAAATAAAGAAGTGACCCTGACTATGCCCCTCTTGGACCTGTGTTGCACAGATGATGTAAGAAACCGTATGTGTACACTTCTGAGCACACAGACCCCGAGTGCGGCCTAGGGGGCTATGATCGCTGAATCATAGACCCCGCTCGCGACAGAGAAGCCCTTAGCCATGGATCTTACAGAATACAAAAGTATTCTGACCAAGAGATGGTTTGGGTGAAGAAACCTGCTGGCATGGAATTTCAGTGTCCTCAGACCTCCTTAGCATAGCTCCCTCTGAACATGGACTCTCAGGGCCTCAAGACTTTGAAGATCCATTCAAGAAGCCTGGAATGTCCTGACCATGGATGGCCCTATAATATCCTCCCTAATCAGTGCCCCTGTGGCCTATGTGCCACCTCTGTAAGAGGTAAGCCCCGTTTATGCATCTTCCAGAGCCTGGAACTCCCAAGCTGTGACCCCTTCCTGCAACGGTACCGGTGAGGTGTTAAACTACGTGAGATGGCTCCCCTTTATCTACCCAGTCGATCGCGTTTACCGCCTCGCCCTGTGGCACCCGACCGAGAATCTGCTGAGTACCGACGTACCTGTTTGCAGACTTCTTCGTCTGGGCCCTCTAAACGTGTACCGTCCCTTCGTAGACTCTTTGGATGCGAACCCTCAGTATTGTGACGTCGGCTCGCACGTCGCCCCTTGGCGATGTGAATTTCCTGTAAGTGCACTTTGATGAGCATGGACGCTCTGATTTCAAAGGGACCCGTTCAAACACAACCCCTGTAACTCTGTCAAGTCACAGAAGACGCGCCAGGCCACGAGCCTTCATGTGGATGGACCCACCCTGAGAATGGGGGTGGACCCACGCCGAGAATGGGACACATCTTAGTGCTAATGCCACTGAGCATCAGCATCTGGATGTGGCGCATTCTGAGCAAAACTCCTGCCTGTGAGCCTCCCGAACCTGACCTCTCTGGGTCATCGCTAGTAAATGTGAATCTAATAAGCGTCGAAATTTTGAATCTTCAAATGCTCCCAACCTCATGTCCCTTTTCCCTGGCCCGTCTTGAGTATCTAACCCTGAGATCTTGTGTCATCCCTGCAAAAGTTCAGTGCTGAGCCAGGAAGCCTCAGCGCAAACTTTTAAAGTTGAACAGCTCCCATTTAAACGACCACCACCCCCAAAAGCAATCGAGGCCCAATTAAACAAAAATAAAGAAGTGACCCTGACTATGCCCCTCTTGGACCTGTGTTGCACAGATGATGTAAGAAACCGTATGTGTACACTTCTGAGCACACAGGCCCCGAGTGTGGCCTAGGGGGCTATGATCGCTGAATCATAGACCCCGCTCGCGACAGAGAAGCCCTTAGCCATGGATCTTACAGAATACAAAAGTATTCTGACCAAGAGATGGTTTGGGTGAAGAAACCTGCTGGCATGGAATTTCAGTGTCCTCTGACCTCCTTAGCATAGCTCCCTCTGAACATGGACTCTCAGGGCCTCAAGACTTTGAAGATCCATTCAAGAAGCCTGGAATGTCCTGACCATGGATGGCCCTATAATATCCTCCCTAATCAGTGCCCCTGTGGCCTATGTGCCACCTCTGTAAGAGGTAAGCCCCGTTTATGCATCTTCCAGAGCCTGGAACTCCCAAGCTGTGACCCCTTCCTGCAACGGTACCGGTGAGGTGTTAAACTACGTGAGATGGCTCCCCTTTATCTACCCAGTCGATCGCGTTTACCGCCTCGCCCTGTGGCACCCGACCGAGAATCTGCTGAGTACCGACGTACCTGTTTGCAGACTTCTTCGTCTGGGCCCTCTAAACGTGTACCGTCCATCTGTAGACTCTTTGGATGCGAACCGTCAATATTGTGACGTCGGCTCGCACGTCGCCCCTTGGCGATGTGAATTTCCTGTAAGTGCACTTTGATGAGCATGGACGCTCTGATTTCAAAGGGACCCGTTCAAACACAACCCCTGTAACGCTGTGAAGTCACAGAAGACGCGCCAGGCCACTAGCCTTCATGTGGATGGACCCACCCTGAGAATGGGGGTGGACCCACGCCGAGAATGGGACACATCATAGTGCTAATGCCACTGAGCATCAGCATCTGGATGTGGCCCATTCCGAGCAAAACTCGTGCCTGTGAGCCTCCCGAACCTGACCTCTCTGGGTCATCGCTAGTAAATGTGAATCTATTAAGCATCGAAATTTTGAATCTTCAAATGCTCCCAACCTCATGTCCCTTTTCCCTGGCCCGTTTTGAGTATCTAACCCTGAGATCTTGTGTCATCCCTGCAAAAGTTCAGTGCTGAGCCCGGAAGCCTCAGTGCAAACTTTTAAAGTTGAACAGCTCCCATTTAAACGACCACCCCCCCCAAAAGCAATCGAGGCCCAATTAAACAAAAATAAAGAAGTGACCCTGACTATGCCCCTCTTGGACCTGTGTTGCACAGATGATGTAAGAAACCGTACGTGTATACTTCTGAGCACACAGGCCCTGAGTGCGGCCTAGGGGGCTATGATCGCTGAATCATAGACCCCGCTCGCGACAGAGAAGCCCTTAGCCATGGATCTTACAGAATACGAAAGTATTCTGACCAAGAGATGGTTTGGGTGAAGAAACCTGCTGGCATGGAATTTCAGTGTCCTCAGACCTCCTTAGCATAGCTCCCTCTGAACATGGACTCTCAGGGCCTCAAGACTTTGAAGATCCATTCAAGAAGCCTGGAATGTCCTGACTATGGATGGCCCTATAATATCCTCCCTAATCAGTGCCCCTGTGGCCTCTGTGCCACCTCTGTAAGAGGTAAGCCCCGTTTATGCATCTTCCAGAGCCTGGAACTCACAAGCTGTGACCCCTTCCTGCAACGGTACCGGTGAGGTGTTAAACTACGTGAGATGGCTCCCCTTTATCTACCCAGTCGATCGCGTTTACCGCCTCGCCCTGTGGCACCCGACCGAGAATCTGCTGAGTACCGACGTACCTGTTTGCAGACTTCTTCGTCTGGGCCCTCTAAACGTGTACCGTCCCTTCGTAGACTCTTTGGATGCGAACCCTCAGTATTGTGACGTCGGCTCGCACGTCGCCCCTTGGCGATGTGAATTTCCTGTAAGTGCACTTTGATGAGCATGGACGCTCTGATTTCAGAGGGACCCGTTCAGACACAACAGCTGTAACTCTGTGAAGTCACAGAAGACGCGCCAGGCCACGAGCCTTCATGTGGATGGACCCACCCTGAGAATGGGGGTGGACCCACGCCGAGAATGGGCCACATCTTTGTGCTAATGCCACTGAGCATCAGCATCTGGATGTGGCCCATTGCGAGCACAACTCGTGCCTGTGAGCCTCCCGAACCTGACCTCTCTGGGTCATCGCTAGTAAATGTGAATCTAATAAGCGTCGAAATTTTGAATCTTCAAATGCTCCCAACCTCATGTCCCTTTTCCCTGGCCCGTTTTAATATCTAACCCTGAGATCTTGTGTCATCCCTGCAAAAGTTCAGTGCTGAGCCAGGAAGCCTCAGTGCAAACTTTTAAAGTTGAACAGCTCCCATTTAAACGACCACCCCCCGCAAAAGCAATCGAGGCCCAATTAAACAAAAATAAAGAAGTGACCCTGACTATGCCCCTCTTGGACCTGTGTTGCACAGATGATGTAAGAAACCGTACGTGTACACTTCTGAGCACACAGGCCCCGAGTGCGGCCTAGGGGGCTATGATCGCTGAATCATAGACCCCGCTCGCGACAGAGAAGCCCTTAGCCATGGATCTTACAGAATACAAAAGTATTCTGACCAAGAAATGGTTTGGGTGAAGAAACCTGCTGGCATGGAATTTCAGTGTCCTCAGACCTCCTTAGCATAGCTCCCTCTGAACATGGACTCTCAGGGCCTCAAGACTTTGAAGATCCATTCAAGAAGCCTGGAATGTCCTGACTATGGATGGCCCTATAATATCCTCCCTAATCAGTGCCCCTGTGGCCTCTGTGCCACCTCTGTAAGAGGTAAGCCCCGTTTATGCATCTTCCAGAGCCTGGAACTCCCAAGCTGTGAACCCTTCCTGCAACGGTACCGGTGAGGTGTTAAACTACGTGAGATGGCTCCCCTTTATCTACCCAGTCGATCGCGTTTACCGCCTCGCCCTGTGGCACCCGACCAAGAATCTGCTGAGTACCGACGTACCTGTTTGCAGACTTCTTCGTCTGGGCCCTCTAAACGTGTACCATCCCTTCCTATACTCTTTGGATGCGAACCCTCAGTATTGTGACGTCGGCTCGCACGTCGCCCCTTGGCGATGTGAATTTCCTGTAAGTGCACTTTGATGAGCATGGACGCTCTGATTTCAGAGGGACCCGTTCAGACACAACAGCTGTAACTCTGTGAAGTCACAGAAGACGCGCCAGGCCACGAGCCTTCATGTGGATGGACCCACCCTGAGAATGGGGGTGGACCCACGCCGAGAAAGGGACACATCTTTGTGCTAATGCCACTGAGCATCAGCATCTGGATGTGGCCCATTCCGAGCAAAACTCGTGCCTGTGAGCCTCCCGAACCTGACCTCTCTGGGTCATCGCTAGTAAATGTGAATCTATTAAGCGTCGAAATTTTGAATCTTCAAATGCTCCCAACCTCATGTCCCTTTTCCCTGGCCCGTTTTGAGTATCTAACCCTGAGATCTTGTGTCATCCCTGCAAAAGTTCAGTGCTGAGCCAGGAAGCCTCAGTGCAAACTTTTAAAGTTGAACAGCTCCCATTTAAACGACGACCCCCCCCAAAAGCAATCGAGGCCCAATTAAACAAAAATAAAGAAGTGACCCTGACTATGCCCCTCTTGGACCTGTGTTGCACAGATGATGTAAGAAACCGTACGTGTATACTTCTGAGCACACAGGCCCTGAGTGCGGCCTAGGGGGCTATGATCGCTGAATCATAGACCCCGCTCGCGACAGAGAAGCCCTTAGCCATGGATCTTACAGAATACAAAAGTATTCTGAGCAAGAAATGGTTTGGGTGAAGAAACCTGCTGGCATGGAATTTCAGTGTCCTCAGACCTCCTTAGCATAGCTCCCTCTGAACATGGACTCTCAGGGCCTCAAGACTTTGAAGATGCATTCAAGAAGCCTGGAATGTCCTGACCATGGATGTCCCTATAATATCCTCCCTAATCAGTGCCCCTGTGGCCTCTGTGCCACCTCTGTAAGAGGTAAGCCCCGTTTATGCATCTTCCAGAGCCTGGAACTCCCAAGCTGTGACCCCTTCCTGCAACGGTACCGGTGAGGAGTTAAACTACGTGAGATGGCTCCCCTTTATCTACCCAGTCGATCGCGTTTACCGCCTCGCCCTGTGGCACCCGACCGAGAATCTGCTGAGTACCGACGTACCTGTTTGCAAACTTCTTCGTCTGGGCCCTCTAAACGTGTACCGTCCCTTCGTAGACTCTTTGGATGCGAACCCTCAGTATTGTGACGTCGCCTCACACGTCGCCCCTTGGCGATGTGAATTTCCTGTAAGTGCACTTTGATGAGCATGGACGCTCTCATTTCAGAGGGACCTGTTCAAACACAACCCCTGTAACTCTGTGAAGTCACAGAAGACGCGCCAGACCACGAGCCTTCATGTGGATGGACCCACCCTGAGAATGGGGGTGGACCCACGCCGAGAATGGGACACATCTTAGTGCTAATGCCACTGAGCATCAGCATCTGGATGTGGCCCATTCCGAGCAAAACTCGTGCCTGTGAGCCTCCCGAACCTGACCTCTCTGGGTCATCGCTAGTAAATGTGAATCTAATAAGCGTCGAAATTTTGAATCTTCAAATGCTCCCAACCTCATGTCCCTTTTCCCTGGACCGTTTTGAGTATCTAACCCTAAGATCTTGTGTCATCCCTGCAAAAGTTCAGTGCTGAGCCAGGAAGCCTCAGCGCAAACTTTTAAAGTTGAACAGCTCCCATTTAAACGACCACCCCCCCCAAAAGCAATCTAGGCCCAATTAAACAAAAATAAAGAAGTGACCCTGACTATTCCCCTCTTGGACCTGTGTTGCACAGATGATGTAAGAAACCGTATGTGTACACTTCTGAGCACACAGGCCCCGAGTGCGGCCTAGGGGGCTATGATCGCTGAATCATAGACCCCGCTCGCGACAGAGAAGCCCTTAGCCATGGATCTTACAGAATACAAAAGTATTCTGACCAAGAGATGGTTTGGGTGAAGAAACCTGCTGGCATGGAATTTCAGTGTCCTCAGACCTCCTTAGCATAGCTCCCTCTGAACATGGACTCTCAGGGCCTCAAGACTTTGAAGATCCATTCAAGAAGCCTGGAATGTCCTGACCATGGATGGCCCTATAATATCCTCCCTAATCAGTGCCCCTGTGGCCTATGTGCCACCTCTGTAAGAGGTAAGCCCCGTTTATGCATCTTCCAGAGCCTGGAACTCCCAAGCTGTGACCCCTTCCTGCAACGGTACCGGTGAGGAGTTAAACTACGTGAGATGGCTCCCCTTTATCTACCCAGTCGATCGCGTTTACCGCCTCGCCCTGTGGCACCCGACCGAGAATCTGCTGAGTACCGACGTACCTGTTTGCAGACTTCTTCGTCTGGGCCCTCTAAACGTGTACCGTCCCTTCGTAGACTCTTTGGATGCGAACCCTCAGTATTGTGACGTCGCCTCACACGTCGCCCCTTGGCGATGTGAATTTCCTGTAAGTGCACTTTGATGAGCATGGACGCTCTCATTTCAGAGGGACCTGTTCAAACACAACCCCTGTAACTCTGTGAAGTCACAGAAGACGCGCCAGGCCACTAGCCTTCATGTGGATGGACCCACCCTGAGAATGGGGGTGGACCCACGCCGAGAATGGGACACATCATAGTGCTAATGCCACTGAGCATCAGCATCTGGATGTGGCCCATTCCGAGCAAAACTCGTGCCTGTGAGCCTCCCGAACCTGACCTCTCTGGGTCATCGCTAGTAAATGTGAATCTAATAAGCGTCGAAATTTTGAATCTTCAAATGCTCCCAACCTCATGTCCCTTTTCCCTGGCCCGTTTTGAGTATCTAACCCTGAGATCTTGTGTCATCCCTGCAAAAGTTCAGTGCTGAACCATGAAGCCTCAGCGCAAACTTTTAAAGTTGAACAGCTCCCATTTAAACGACCACCACCCCCAAAAGCAATCGAGGCCCAATTAAACAAAAATAAAGAAGTGACCCTGACTATGCCCCTCTTGGACCTGTGTTGCACAGATGATGTAAGAAACCGTATGTGTACACTTCTGAGCACACAGGCCCCGAGTGCGGCCTAGGGGGCTATGATCGCTGAATCATAGACCCCGCTCGCGACAGAGAAGCCCTTAGCCATGGATCTTACAGAACACAAAAGTATTCTGACCAAGAGATGGTTTGGGTGAAGAAACCTGCTGGCATGGAATTTCAGTGTCCTCAGACCTCCTTAGCATAGCTCCCTCTGAACATGGACTCTCAGGGCCTCAAGACTTTGAAGATCCATTCAAGAAGCCTGGAATGTCCTGACCATGGATGGCCCTATAATATCCTCCCTAATCAGTGCCCCTGTGGCCTATGTGCCACCTCTGTAAGAGGTTAGCCCCGTTTATGCATCTTCCAGAGCCTGGAACTCCCAAGCTGTGACCCCTTCCTTCAACGGTACCGGTGAGGTGTTAAACTACGTGAGATGGCTCCCCTTTATCTACCCAGTCGATCGCGTTTACCGCCTCGCCCTGTGGCACCCGACCGAGAATCTGCTGAGTACCGACGTACCTGTTTGCAGACTTCTTCGTCTGGGCCCTCTAAACGTGTACCGTCCATTCGTAGACTCTTTGGGTGCGAACCCTCAGTATTGTGACGTCGGCTCGCACGTCGCCCCTTGGCGATGTGAATTTCCTGTAAGTGCACTTTGATGAGCATGGACGCTCTGATTTCAAAGGGACCCGTTCAAACACAACCCCTGTAACTCTGTGAAGTCACAGAAGACGCGCCAGACCACGAGCCTTCATGTGGATGGACGCACCCTGAGAATGGGGGTGGACCCACGCCGAGAATGGGACACATCTTTGTGCTAATGCCACTGAGCATCAGCATCTGGATGTGGCCCATTCCGAGCAAAACTCGTGCCTGTGAGCCTCCCGAACCTGACCTCTCTGGGTCATCGCTAGTAAATGTGAATCTAATCAGCGTCGAAATTTTGAATCTTCAAATGCTCCCAACCTCATGTCCCTTTTCCCTGGACCGTTTTGAGTATCTAACCCTAAGATCTTGTGTCATCCCTGCAAAAGTTCAGTGCTGAGCCAGGAAGCCTCAGCGCAAACTTTTAAAGTTGAACAGCTCCCATTTAAACGACCACCCCCCCCAAAAGCAATCTAGGCCCAATTAAACAAAAATAAAGAAGTGACCCTGACTATGCCCCTCTTGGACCTGTGTTGCACAGATGATGTAAGAAACCGTATGTGTACACTTCTGAGCACACAGGCCCCGAGTGCGGCCTAGGGGGCTATGATCGCTGAATCATAGACCCCGCTCGCGACAGAGAAGCCCTTAGCCATGGATCTTACAGAATACAAAAGTATTCTGACCAAGAGATGGTTTGGGTGAAGAAACCTGCTGGCATGGAATTTCAGTGTCCTCAGACCTCCTTAGCATTGCTCCCTCTGAAAATGGACTCTCAGGGCCTCAAGACTTTGAAGATCCATTCAAGAAGCCTGGAATGTCCTGACCATGGATGGCCCTATAATATCCTCCCTAATTAGTGCCCCTGTGGCCTATGTGCCACCTCTGTAAGAGGTAAGCCCCGTTTATGCATCTTCCAGAGCGTGGAACTCCCAAACTGTGACCCCTTCCTGCAACGGTACCAGTGAGGTGTTAAACTACGTGAGATGGCTCCCCTTTATCTACCCAGTCGATCGCGTTTACCGCCTCGCCCTGTGGCACCCGACCGAGAATCTGCTGAGTACCGACGTACCTGTTTGCAGACTTCTTCGTCTGGGCCCTCTAAACGTGTACCGTCCATTCGTAGACTCTTTGGATGCGAACCCTCAGTATTGTGACGTCGGCTCGCACGTCGCCCCTTGGCGATGTGAATTTCCTGTAAGTGCACTTTGATGAGCATGGACGCTCTGATTTCAAAGGGACCCGTTCAAACACAACCCCTATAACTCTGTGAAGTCACAGAAGACGCGCCAGGCCACGAGCCTTCATGTGGATGGACCCACCCTGAGAATGGGGGTGGACCCACGCCGAGAATGGGCCACATCTTAGTGCTAATGCCACTGAGCATCAGCATCTGGATGTGGCCCATTCCGAGCAAATCTCGTGCCTGTGAGCCTCCCGAACCTGACCTCTCTGGGTCATCGCTAGTAAATGTGAATCTAATAAGCGTCGAAATTTTGAATCTTCAAATGCTCCCAACCTCATGTCCCTTTTCCCTGGCCCGTTTTGAGTATCTAACCCTGAGATCTTGTGTCATCCCTGCAAAAGTTCAGTGCTGAGCCATGAAGCCTCAGCGCAAACTTTTAAAGTTGAACAGCTCCCATTTAAACGACCACCCCCCCCAAAAGCAATCGAGGCCCAATTAAACAAAAATAAAGAAGTGACCCTGACTATGCCCCTCTTGGACCTGTGTTGCACAGATGATGTAAGAAACCGTATGTGTACACTTCTGAGCACACAGGCCCCGAGTGCGGCCTAGGGGGCTATGATCGCTGAATCATAGACCCCGCTCGCGACAGAGAAGCCCTTAGCCATGGATCTTACAGAATACAAAAGTATTCTAACCAAGAGATGGTTTGGGTGAAGAAACCTGCTGGCATGGAATTTCAGTGTCCTCTGACCTCCTTAGCATAGCTCCCTCTGAACATGGACTCTCAGGGCCTCAAGACTTTGAAGATCCATTCAAGAAGCCTGGAATGTCCTGACCATGGATGGCCCTATAATATCCTCCCTAATCAGTGCCCCTGTGGCCTATGTGCCACCTCTGTAAGAGGTAAGCCCCGTTTATGCATCTTCCAGAGCCTGGAACTCCCAAGCTGTGACCCCTTCCTGCAACGGTACCGGTGAGGTGTTAAACTACGTGAGATGGCTCCCCTTTATCTACCCAGTCGATCGCGTTTACCGCCTCGCCCTGTGGCACCCGACCGAGAATCTGCTGAGTACCGACGTACCTGTTTGCAGACTTCTTCGTCTGGGCCCTCTAAACGTGTACCATCCCTTCCTAGACTCTTTGGATGCGAACCCTCAGTATTGTGACGTCGGCTCGCACGTCGCCCCTTGGCGATGTGAATTTCCTGTAAGTGCACTTTGATGAGCATGGACGCTCTGATTTCAGAGGGACCCGTTCAGACACAACAGCTGTAACTCTGTGAAGTCACAGAAGACGCGCCAGGCCACGAGCCTTCATGTGGATGGACCCACCCTGAGAATGGGGGTGGACCCACGCCGAGAAAGGGACACATCTTTGTGCTAATGCCACTGAGCATCAGCATCTGGATGTGGCCCATTCCGAGCAAAACTCGTGCCTGTGAGCCTCCCGAACCTGACCTCTCTGGGTCATCGCTAGTAAATGTGAATCTATTAAGCGTCGAAATTTTGAATCTTCAAATGCTCCCAACCTCATGTCCCTTTTCCCTGGCCCGTTTTGAGTATCTAACCCTGAGATCTTGTGTCATCCCTGCAAAAGTTCAGTGCTGAGCCAGGAAGCCTCAGTGCAAACTTTTAAAGTTGAACAGCTCCCATTTAAACGACGACCCCCCCCAAAAGCAATCGAGGCCCAATTAAACAAAAATAAAGAAGTGACCCTGACTATGCCCCTCTTGGACCTGTGTTGCACAGATGATGTAAGAAACCGTACGTGTATACTTCTGAGCACACAGGCCCTGAGTGCGGCCTAGGGGGCTATGATCGCTGAATCATAGACCCCGCTCGCGACAGAGAAGCCCTTAGCCATGGATCTTACAGAATACAAAAGTATTCTGAGCAAGAAATGGTTTGGGTGAAGAAACCTGCTGGCATGGAATTTCAGTGTCCTCAGACCTCCTTAGCATAGCTCCCTCTGAACATGGACTCTCAGGGCCTCAAGACTTTGAAGATGCATTCAAGAAGCCTGGAATGTCCTGACCATGGATGTCCCTATAATATCCTCCCTAATCAGTGCCCCTGTGGCCTCTGTGCCACCTCTGTAAGAGGTAAGCCCCGTTTATGCATCTTCCAGAGCCTGGAACTCCCAAGCTGTGACCCCTTCCTGCAACGGTACCGGTGAGGAGTTAAACTACGTGAGATGGCTCCCCTTTATCTACCCAGTCGATCGCGTTTACCGCCTCGCCCTGTGGCACCCGACCGAGAATCTGCTGAGTACCGACGTACCTGTTTGCAAACTTCTTCGTCTGGGCCCTCTAAACGTGTACCGTCCCTTCGTAGACTCTTTGGATGCGAACCCTCAGTATTGTGACGTCGCCTCACACGTCGCCCCTTGGCGATGTGAATTTCCTGTAAGTGCACTTTGATGAGCATGGACGCTCTCATTTCAGAGGGACCTGTTCAAACACAACCCCTGTAACTCTGTGAAGTCACAGAAGACGCGCCAGACCACGAGCCTTCATGTGGATGGACCCACCCTGAGAATGGGGGTGGACCCACGCCGAGAATGGGACACATCTTAGTGCTAATGCCACTGAGCATCAGCATCTGGATGTGGCCCATTCCGAGCAAAACTCGTGCCTGTGAGCCTCCCGAACCTGACCTCTCTGGGTCATCGCTAGTAAATGTGAATCTAATAAGCGTCGAAATTTTGAATCTTCAAATGCTCCCAACCTCATGTCCCTTTTCCCTGGACCGTTTTGAGTATCTAACCCTAAGATCTTGTGTCATCCCTGCAAAAGTTCAGTGCTGAGCCAGGAAGCCTCAGCGCAAACTTTTAAAGTTGAACAGCTCCCATTTAAACGACCACCCCCCCCAAAAGCAATCTAGGCCCAATTAAACAAAAATAAAGAAGTGACCCTGACTATGCCCCTCTTGGACCTGTGTTGCACAGATGATGTAAGAAACCGTATGTGTATACTTCTGAGCACACAGGCCCCGAGTGCGGCCTAGGGGGCTATGATCGCTGAATCATAGACCCCGCTCGCGACAGAGAAGCCCTTAGCCATGGATCTTACAGAATACAAAAGTATTCTGACCAAGAGATGGTTTGGGTGAAGAAACCTGCTGGCATGGAATTTCAGTGTCCTCAGACCTCCTTAGCATAGCTCCCTCTGAACATGGACTCTCAGGGCCTCAAGACTTTGAAGATCCATTCAAGAAGCCTGGAATGTCCTGACCATGGATGGCCCTATAATATCCTCCCTAATCAGTGCCCCTGTGGCCTATGTGCCACCTCTGTAAGAGGTAAGCCCCGTTTATGCATCTTCCAGAGCCTGGAACTCCCAAGCTGTGACCCCTTCCTGCAACGGTACCGGTGAGGAGTTAAACTACGTGAGATGGCTCCCCTTTATCTACCCAGTCGATCGCGTTTACCGCCTCGCCCTGTGGCACCCGACCGAGAATCTGCTGAGTACCGACGTACCTGTTTGCAGACTTCTTCGTCTGGGCCCTCTAAACGTGTACCGTCCCTTCGTAGACTCTTTGGATGCGAACCCTCAGTATTGTGACGTCGCCTCACACGTCGCCCCTTGGCGATGTGAATTTCCTGTAAGTGCACTTTGATGAGCATGGACGCTCTCATTTCAGAGGGACCTGTTCAAACACAACCCCTGTAACTCTGTGAAGTCACAGAAGACGCGCCAGGCCACTAGCCTTCATGTGGATGGACCCACCCTGAGAATGGGGGTGGACCCACGCCGAGAATGGGACACATCATAGTGCTAATGCCACTGAGCATCAGCATCTGGATGTGGCCCATTCCGAGCAAAACTCGTGCCTGTGAGCCTCCCGAACCTGACCTCTCTGGGTCATCGCTAGTAAATGTGAATCTAATAAGCGTCGAAATTTTGAATCTTCAAATGCTCCCAACCTCATGTCCCTTTTCCCTGGCCCGTTTTGAGTATCTAACCCTGAGATCTTGTGTCATCCCTGCAAAAGTTCAGTGCTGAACCATGAAGCCTCAGCGCAAACTTTTAAAGTTGAACAGCTCCCATTTAAACGACCACCACCCCCAAAAGCAATCGAGGCCCAATTAAACAAAAATAAAGAAGTGACCCTGACTATGCCCCTCTTGGACCTGTGTTGCACAGATGATGTAAGAAACCGTATGTGTACACTTCTGAGCACACAGGCCCCGAGTGCGGCCTAGGGGGCTATGATCGCTGAATCATAGACCCCGCTCGCGACAGAGAAGCCCTTAGCCATGGATCTTACAGAATACAAAAGTATTCTGACCAAGAGATGGTTTGGGTGAAGAAACCTGCTGGCATGGAATTTCAGTGTCCTCAGACCTCCTTAGCATTGCTCCCTCTGAAAATGGACTCTCAGGGCCTCAAGACTTTGAAGATCCATTCAAGAAGCCTGGAATGTCCTGACCATGGATGGCCCTATAATATCCTCCCTAATTAGTGCCCCTGTGGCCTATGTGCCACCTCTGTAAGAGGTAAGCCCCGTTTATGCATCTTCCAGAGCGTGGAACTCCCAAACTGTGACCCCTTCCTGCAACGGTACCAGTGAGGTGTTAAACTACGTGAGATGGCTCCCCTTTATCTACCCAGTCGATCGCGTTTACCGCCTCGCCCTGTGGCACCCGACCGAGAATCTGCTGAGTACCGACGTACCTGTTTGCAGACTTCTTCGTCTGGGCCCTCTAAACGTGTACCGTCCATTCGTAGACTCTTTGGATGCGAACCCTCAGTATTGTGACGTCGGCTCGCACGTCGCCCCTTGGCGATGTGAATTTCCTGTAAGTGCACTTTGATGAGCATGGACGCTCTGATTTCAAAGGGACCCGTTCAAACACAACCCCTATAACTCTGTGAAGTCACAGAAGACGCGCCAGGCCACGAGCCTTCATGTGGATGGACCCACCCTGAGAATGGGGGTGGACCCACGCCGAGAATGGGCCACATCTTAGTGCTAATGCCACTGAGCATCAGCATCTGGATGTGGCCCATTCCGAGCAAATCTCGTGCCTGTGAGCCTCCCGAACCTGACCTCTCTGGGTCATCGCTAGTAAATGTGAATCTAATAAGCGTCGAAATTTTGAATCTTCAAATGCTCCCAACCTCATGTCCCTTTTCCCTGGCCCGTTTTGAGTATCTAACCCTGAGATCTTGTGTCATCCCTGCAAAAGTTCAGTGCTGAGCCATGAAGCCTCAGCGCAAACTTTTAAAGTTGAACAGCTCCCATTTAAACGACCACCCCCCCCAAAAGCAATCGAGGCCCAATTAAACAAAAATAAAGAAGTGACCCTGACTATGCCCCTCTTGGACCTGTGTTGCACAGATGATGTAAGAAACCGTATGTGTACACTTCTGAGCACACAGGCCCCGAGTGCGGCCTAGGGGGCTATGATCGCTGAATCATAGACCCCGCTCGCGACAGAGAAGCCCTTAGCCATGGATCTTACAGAATACAAAAGTATTCTAACCAAGAGATGGTTTGGGTGAAGAAACCTGCTGGCATGGAATTTCAGTGTCCTCTGACCTCCTTAGCATAGCTCCCTCTGAACATGGACTCTCAGGGCCTCCAGACTTTGAAGATCCATTCAAGAAGCCTGGAATGTCCTGACCATGGATGGCCCTATAATATCCTCCCTAATCAGTGCCCCTGTGGCCTATGTGCCACCTCTGTAAGAGGTAAGCCCCGTTTATGCATCTTCCAGAGCCTGGAACTCCCAAGCTGTGACCCCTTCCTGCAACGGTACCGGTGAGGTGTTAAACTACGTGAGATGGCTCCCCTTTATCTACCCAGTCGATCGCGTTTACCGCCTCGCCCTGTGGCACCCGACCGAGAATCTGCTGAGTACCGACGTACCTGTTTGCAGACTTCTTCGTCTGGGCCCTCTAAACGTGTACCGTCCATTCGTAGACTCTTTGGATGCGAACCCTCAGTATTGTGACGTCGGCTCGCACGTCGCCCCTTGGCGATGTGAATTTCCTGTAAGTGCACTTTGATGAGCATGGACGCTCTGATTTCAAAGGGACCCGTTCAAACACAACCCCTATAACTCTGTGAAGTCACAGAAGACGCGCCAGGCCACGAGCCTTCATGTGGATGGACCCACCCTGAGAATGGGGGTGGACCCACGCCGAGAATGGGACACATCTTAGTGCTAATGCCACTGAGCATCAGCATCTGGATGTGGCCCATTCCGAGCAAAACTCGTGCCTGTGAGCCTCCCGAACCTGACCTCTCTGGGTCATCGCTAGTAAATGTGAATCTAATAAGCGTCGAAATTTTGAATCTTCAAATGCTCCCAACCTCATGTCCCTTTTCCCTGGCCCGTTTTGAGTATCTAACCCTGAGATCTTGTGTCATCCCTGCAAAAGTTCAGTGCTGAGCCAGGAAGCCTCAGCGCAAACTTTTAAAGTTGAACAGCTCCCATTTGAACGACCACCCCCCCCAAAAGCAATCGAGGCCCAATTAAACAAAAATAAAGAAGTGACCCTGACTATGCCCCTCTTGGACCTGTGTTGCACAGATGATGTAAGAAACCGTATGTGTACACTTCTGAGCACACAGGCCCCGAGTGCGGCCTAGGGGGCTATGATCGCTGAATCATAGACCCCGCTCGCTACAGAGAAGCCCTTAGCCATGGATCTTACAGAATACAAAAGTATTCTGACCAAGAGATGGTTTGGGTGAAGAAACCTGCTGGCATGGAATTTCAGTGTCCTCAGACCTCCTTAGCATAGCTCCCTCTGAACATGGACTCTCAGGGCCTCAAGACTTTGAAGATCCATTCAAGAAGCCTGGAATGTCCTGACCATGGATGGCCCTATAATATCCTCCCTAATCAGTGCCCCTGTGGCCTATATGCCACCTCTGTAAGAGGTAAGCCCCGTTTATGCATCTTCCAGAGCCTGGAACTCCCAAGCTGTGACCCCTTCCTGCAACGGTACCGGTGAGGTGTTAAACTACGTGCGATGGCTCCCCTTTATCTACCCAGTCGATCGCGTTTACCGCCTCGCCCTGTGGCACCCGACCGAGAATCTGCTGAGTACCGACGTACCTGTTTGCAGACTTCTTCGTCTGGGCCCTCTAAACGTGTACCGTCCATTCGTAGACTCTTTGGATGCGAACCCTCAGTATTGTGACGTCGGCTCGCACGTCGCCCCTTGGCGATGTGAATTTCCTGTAAGTGCACTTTGATGAGCATGGACGCTCTGATTTCAAAGGGACCCGTTCAAACACAACACCTGTAACTCTGTGAAGTCACAGTAAATGCGCCAGGCCACGAGCCTTCATGTGGATGGACCCACCCTGAGAATGGGGGTGGACCCACGCCGAGAATGGGACACATCTTAGTGCTAATGCCACTGAGCATCAGCATCTGGATGTGGCCCATTCCGAGCAAAACTCGTGCCTGTGAGCCTCCCGAACCTGACCTCTCTGGGTCATCGCTAGTAAATGTGAATCTAATAAGCGTCGAAATTTTGAATCTTCAAATGCTCCCAACCTCATGTCCCTTTTCCCTGGCCCGTTTTCAGTATCTAACCCTAAGATCTTGTGTCATCCCTGCAAAAGTTCAGTGCTGAGCCAGGAAGCCTCAGCGCAAACTTTTAAAGTTGAACAGCTCCCATTTAAACAACCACCCCCCCCAAAAGCAATCGAGGCCCAATTAAACAAAAATAAAGAAGTGACCCTGACTATGCCCCTCTTGGACCTGTGTTGCACAGATGATGTAAGAAACCGTATGTGTACACTTCTGAGCACACAGGCCCCGAGTGCGGCCTAGGGGGCTATGATCGCTGAATCATAGACCCCGCTCGCGACAGAGAAGCCCTTAGCCATGGATCTTACAGAATACAAAAGTATTCTGACCAAGAGATGCTTTGGGTGAAGAAACCTGCTGGCATGGAATTTCAGTGTCCTCTGACCTCCTTAGCATAGCTCCCTCTGAACATGGACTCTCAGGGCCTCAAGACTTTGAAGATCCATTCAAGAAGCCTGGAATGTCCTGACCGTGGATGGCCCTATAATATCCTCCCTAATCAGTGCCCCTTTCGCCTATGTTCCACCTCTGTTAGAGGTAAGCCCCGTTTATGCATCTTCCAGAGCTTGGAACTCCCAAGCTGTGACCCCTTCCTGCAACGGTACTGGTGAGGTGTTAAACTACGTGAGATGGCTCCCCTTTATCTACTCAGTCGATCTCGTTTACCGCCTTGCCCTGTGGCACCCTACAAAGAATCTGCTGAGTACCGACGTACCTGTTTGCAGACTTCTTCGTCTGGGCCCTCTAAACGTGTACCGACCATTCGTAAAGTCTTTAGATTTGAACTCTCACTATTGGAACGTTGGCTCGTACGTCGCCCCTTGGGGATATTAATTTCTTGTAAGTGCACTTTTACGAACATAGGTGCTCTGTATTCAAATGAACTCATTCAAATATGACCACTGTAATTGTGATATCAGAGAAAGTGGTCCAGACCATGAATATTATCTTCGTGGACCCAAACTGAAAATTTTAAACATCTTAGGATTAATTCCACTAGAATATGCATCTGGATTTCGACCATCCTGAGCAAAACTCTGGAATATCAGCCTTTGTTCCTGACCTGTCTGGGTAATCCCTTGTTAACATGGATCTAATAAGCATGGAAATTTCAAAAAATAAAGCTCCCCCACCCTCATTTCTGTTTTTCTGGCACATTTTGGGTATCTAACCCTGAACCCATGTTTAATTTTTTCAGAAGTACAGTTCTTGACAGATAACCCTAAATGTAAATTTTTTATTATGAACTGCCTTTATATAAAGCACCCTGAGTTTGTCCCACTTGGACATGTACCAAAAAAGATTATTTAAAAATTTGATAACCTAGTTTTCTGTGCACACAGGGTCTGAGTGTGTTTCTTGATGGCAATGATCCCTGAATTATAGACTACGCTACCTTTGGGGAAACCTCTATTTGTGGACCTTAAAGTACACAGAACTATTCTAAGAAGAACTCCATTGGCAGAAGAAATCTGCTTGGCGTGGAAATTCTTTTTTCAGATATCCATCATATAATACATGAGAATGGATTCGGCTGATCATGGGATCTCTGACCCTTAGCTCTTATAAGGATCTTCCTGATAATTGTGTATATTTCAAATAAGAGATTGTTCTTTTAACACCTTTCCTAACCTTTGTCCCTATGGAGTGTGTATACCTTCAATTATGTGTGACCTTGTGCATGTAACTTGCTCCTCATGGAATTCCAATCATTGAAGATCTGATTATTGTATATATTTTTAACCCTGCTGAGAATGTATGCTCTTGCTCATATACAGCACATCGACACAAAACTCACTTTGTTATATTCTCAGTAAGGACCTGTCTTGTTTTAAACACTTCTCTCATTGACTCTTTAATCGTACACCTTCCAGGAATTGGACTTTATTATGTTTTTATTCCCACAATCAGGCCTTTCTTTGCAAGGTACCCCCTTAATGACATATACCCTGAACATGGATTTCATCAGTCATGGATTCCTATGCATGGACCGACCTGACTACATAACCCACCTTGTGTGTTAGAGCCCAATGACGATAGGCACTCTTTAGCACAGACCATTTTCAGTAGGACACACCTGGGAATGAAGTCTTTCTGAGTCATACCCCGGTAAGCCTAAACGGTGGAAGTTTTGAATAATATTGATCTATGCATGCACTCTCCTGAGTGTGGCATTTTTGGTGATAATCCCCTCTTAGTATAGACCTAATATGCATGAATCCTTATCTTTGAATACCCTAGTAATCAATTTGTGTGATTATAGCTCATGTTGATTATGTAACCCGTTGGTTTTTTTAAACCCCTGTTCATGGAACTAGCTTCCTGAACATTTACTCCCTGAGCATTGTGGACCTTCTTGATCATGGACTGCTTCGATTAGAAATTGCTTTAGTGTTAGCCATATCTGAGCATTTACCCTACTGAATATATATAACCCCTGACTGTGTACTTTTCTGAGGGTAGAAGGACTGAGTATGAACCTACCTGACTACATCCTCAGACCATAAATTGCCCTTCATCCTGAGCATGGTCACTCCTGAGAAAAGACCCTTCTGATGATTTCTGTCTGTGAGAGGAGCCACCATGTGCATGAGCTGTCTGCTTGTGGAACATTTTGAGCTGAATCTCTATGAGCTTGGAGCTCCTGAGCATATATCATTCTGAATATGGACCCATTGTGAGAATAAAACCATTCTCAGGACTAATCCCCTTTAGCATCGACTCCCTCACTGTGGACCCTCCTGAATGTGGAATCCTGGTAAGTGATCACTTGTGAGCATGGACCCCATCAGTGTGGAACAGTCTGATCTTTGACCGCCAGAATAATCAACTTCCCTGATCACAATTTCCTTGAGCATGTACCGCCTTGATTATTTATAACCCCAGTACATGTATGTTTCTGAGCATGGAACCCCTTACATGGACCCTCCTGATCCTGTACTGCTTTGATTATCGACTTCCCTGATCATAGCCCCACCTAAGCATGTATCCTGTTGATCATGTATAACACCTGAATATGTACCTGCCTGAACATGGCTTCTTCTGAATATGGAGACCCTGTACAATAACTCTTTTTGCCTTGACCTTCTGTGTGTGAATTCTCCTAATTATGGACCTCCTTGGTTATAAACTACCATGGTCACAATTATTTCTGAGTACGTTCCCCATTGATAATGTATAAACCATGAAAATATACCTTCTGCAGCCTAGACACCCTGAATGTGTATTGTCTGGACTCTGTACTCCTGAATCATAGGCCTCTCTTGAGGATAAACCCTCCAGAAGATGGGCCTTTGTGAGTATGGACCCACTCTGAGAATGGACCCCATGGCATGTGGTGGCCCTGAGTGTGGGTCATCCAGAGCATAAACAACATGAACGTGGACCCTACTGATCATGGATCCCTGGGCATACGCTAACCATCCAAAAAAAGTCATAGGTATTTGTCAGTTGACGACAGCTCATATAGACAGGGAATCAGGCTCACTCCCTGTGACCCCAAGGAATTAAGCTGAGACTAGAGGTAGAACTGTGTCGTGACCTACTTCCCGTTGCTTGAGAAATGACTTGGCACAATGAGAGCTGAAACCCCTTTCTGGGCCGGGGGTGCCTCTGACCTAGTTTCCTGGGTAGAGCAGGGTGCTGGGGATCATTGGGGAAGAGCTCAAGTCTCCGGCTTGGCCCGGGAGACTTGGAGATGTGATTCCAGGGAATTCCAGAAGGCTGAGAGCAGCCCCGATATGCAACTCTCAGCCCGGTCATCTTTTCGTATTATTTATTAAAAGCTCATCATTTATATAAAGCGAAGGCATCACACCCACCCCCAGAGACTCCCAGGTCATGAGAACCAGGGGGACTGGGCTTGGCACGGCCTGGGGCCCAGACAAAAGAGCCATAGAGGCCACATGCACCCTTGTACCCAGCTCCGGGCAGGATGCCCAGTTTTTCTCCCAAATAGATGGAAGCGGGTCTCCTGACGACCTCAGTGTCAACACAGGCGACCCAGGCACCTTGTTTTAAAGGGACTTCTCAGACTTGAACTTGCTGCAGGTGAGTAAATAGATAAAGAAAAGCCCCGGAGAAGCCCAGTCCGTGTGAGTAAAAGCACACACACTCCATCTGCATCATCTGTTTCCTTTGCTCCCCCTCCCCTTGCTGGCTCCCCCCTGGGGGCTGGGGCCAGCCCTCCCCACAGTTCCAGATGTTGCTGTGAGCTGCAGGCCATGCGGCCACCACCCCTGAGGGGTGTGGAGGGTGCAAACAGTTCAGCGACCTGGAGCAAGGCCACACTAGTCCAGCGAGGCCAGCCAGGCATGAGCATCTTGTCCGTCCCTGGCCTGGGAAATGACACTGAGTCCCATCAGGGATGTCCTGTCCTGCCTGGGCCATTTGCAGCTGTGTCAGGAGCCTCTTAGAGAAGCTGGTGAGGGAGATGCAGCTTGCAGAGCAGCGGTGACTTAGCCCAGTCACCTGCCAGGGAGCCCCAAGACTTTGGGGGCCCTGACAGATGGGCGGCAGTCCAAAAGGCTCCAGCCATGAGCACAGGAACCTCACAGACAGAGCTGGCCCTGATCGGCAGCCCAGATGCCTGTCCTGCTCTGACCTGGGTCTGGAGCTCGTGGCTGGAGGCCTGGGGCGAGCTCTTCCCCTGAACCAGTGTCATTCAGACGAGAGAGATGCGTCCCACCCAGACCGGCAACTCCTGAGTGCAGAGGGCGCACGCTTGCAGAGCTCCGGTCTTTCTGCACGTCAGCCATGTGGACAGTGGTGCTGAGATGTTAACACGGTGGCCTGGTGCTCGCTCCACACAGCAGGTAGCAGCCCCGCTCCCTTCCACAGTCACCCCCGCCTTTGGGCACCTGCAGCCCCACACCCCTTTGCTGGGAAACGGTGGAAGTCCGTCATGGTCTGCGTTGTGCTTCCCCCTCCCTGCTCAGGTCCTCATGTCACCAGGCTCACCTTCACAGCCCTCCCCCACCTTGTGCTTCCACAGGCTGCGATCTGCCCTGTAAACAACACAAACAAGAGCCTTTCCTTTGACCACTTTGCCTTCCTCTTTTCTCCCCTTCACAGGGAACAACACACAAACGTGCTGGGGGTTCCTGTGCTTCCCCATCTCTCTGGTTCTCTCCACCCCCACGGCCCCCCTAAAATAATCAGCACCTTCTCCCACTCAATCCACGGGATCCTATTCAGTGGTGAGAACATGATTCCTGTCAACACCTTCTTTTAAATACTCTCTTCCTTTCTGTCACCACCAGGGAAACTAAAATTCCGTTGGATATTTAAGGAGAATTCCTCATGTAGGGAACTACTTAGTCTTAGGAGCCAGTGCAGAAGAACGTGTGGCCCAGAGGTGAGTGACAATGGGGATTGTCAATGGGGATCCAGAATGCTCACCCCCAGGGGGCCACCCCAGGGACTCACCCGCCAGAGCCCAAACCCAGGACCCACCCCAAGGAGCCCATCTGGAAGGGCTCCCCCATTGGGACTCACCATTAGGGACCTATCCCCAGGACCCCACCTCTGGGCAGCTGCTCACACGTGTCCCCTTTATCTTTTCAGTCTCTGTGAGGCCGAGTGGAGACGGGTGGTTACGGGCAGTCACCTGCGCTTCTGAAGGAACCACCTGTGCTTTAAGTCACCTCACGTCACAGGTAACTAACTCTCGGGACTGAGAGGCGACAGCTACCATTCCGGGCTGTTGGGAGGATTCCAGAAGATTCCGTGGTCAGGTCTGACCCTTGAAGATCACAAGCCCCTTCATGTTGGCGCAGACTCTCACACCTGTATATATTGGACATTAAATTATAACAAGCACTAAGACAGGCATCATGGACTCAGATGAAAAATCTCACCTCCGTCCTGGACAGAGCAGCCAACCACAGTGACAGCCAAATATCACAGTGATAGGCCTGCATCATGAGCCTTCACAGCCAGAGAAATGTTGAGGGCCGGAGAAGGTTCTAGACAAACGGTGTGTGCGCGTGAAGACCGGGAGCATAAGAGGACAGCGCATGGCATTCTATAAAGGCACGTGTGCATGTGTCCACATACACATGTACCTCTATAGTCTAGCAGGGCTATTTGTACATTTCTTCTGTGGCGTGCTGAGCACATCATGGCTGTTGAGTGTGTGTTTGTACCCGTGCACACTGTGTATGTTCAGAGGCAACACAGGGTCCTCTCTAAGTCGTATGCTTCTAAATAAAATTATTTTTCTCAACACATGTTGTCTCATGGACTCTGCCTCTGAAAGGCTCGGGGACAGCGGCCAGCTGAGGGTGACACCTCTGGCTCAGGACCACGTGGCTGCTTCCTTGTGCTGTCACAGCTCAGCCAGGGCAGTTATTTGAACTCCTTCTCTCCTCCTTTTAAACTCCAGGCTTGTCATGTCAGGCCTGTCCTCCTTACCCTCAAACTCACTGTGTCGTTTTGAACAGAATTGCACCATTTCCTGGTTTAAAAAGAGAATGAACTTGGGATTTAAAAAGTGTAAGTTTGGCTTGGGTAATGCAGCAGGTGTGCATATGTGCACATGTGAGAAGGCATGTCTCTGTGCATTGAAAAGAGAGACAGAGGGAGGCATGGGTGCAGATCAGGGCCAGTTGAGGAAGATTGTCCCCAACAGGTGACTCCAGGGGCTGAGCTGGCTTAATTTCTCCCACTGGGCACTAGCAAGATGTTTCACTGTCGTGGGCCGTAAACATTTTATGATGGATCCTTTCTGGTGGATGCTCAGTTAGTACTGAATTCAGACTCCATCTTCCCTTCTTCTCTACACACCCTGTCCCCACCTTATCCTCACGCTCAGTTGATGAAAGGTGACGAAAGAGAGTTCAAGTAACACGCAGAGCGAGGCCATGCCCTGCAGTGTCACCGCATCCCTGAGCAGACCTGCTGGGTCAGTGAGGAGCCCTGGCTCTCTGCCACCAGTGTTCCCGCCCGGCCTGAGCATGCCTGGCCCTCAGTGCCAAGGTTTTCCTGGAGCTTCAGCTTCTTCAGGCTCTCTCAGCATGAGAGGGAATTTACCTCTATTGGGAGAGCCATGCTCAGGCTGCTGGGAACCACCCACTTTGCACGGGTCACAAGCCCAGAGTAGGCTGAGTCATTAATGGGAAGCAGGTCACGTCATTAAAGAATGAAACACAATTGGCAGCAATGCCTGGGGGGCTGTGTGTGAAGGTGCATTCAGGAAATAAGGGGCTTTAGGCCCCAGGGTGTTCAGGTGACCCCATTATACCTTAGTCTAGTAAAATCCAGGTAAAACTATGGGTCACAGCCTCCCGCTTCCAGGTGGAGGCTTTGTTAGGCTCTGCTGTGTGGGCCATGAGCACTGTGATAAACAGAAATACGAGTGTAGTACTTCACGGTGCCGGGCACCAAACTGGGAAAACACTTGGAACCGGTCAGTTCTCACTGCTGATGGGAGGTGCTGTCACAGTAGGTGGACAACTTCTCTGGTTTGTCCAGGATTGTCCAGGAAATTTGGGGTGGTGGTTTGCCTATAAGGACACAGCCATTCTAGAGCACAGTGCCCTGACTTGAAGTCTATGTAATTTATAAGTTACACTATGTCTCCTTTTTGGGGTAATTTATTAAAGATGCTGTGTTGGTTGCTGATCCATCTTCATAGTTATAAACAGAAGTAAAATGATTCTTAAAATTATCAATGGAATAGAAAATGGTACAATTTCTCTGGAAACTAGTCTGTCAGATTCTCTAAAAGTCGAACATAGAACTACTATTTGACACATCAGTCCTACTTGTAAGTATCTACTTGAGAGAACTAAAAACACATGTCCCCACAAAAACATGTGCACAAATGCTCATGGCATTATTACTCATAAGAGCCAAAACATAGAAATGGTCGAAATGTCTATCAATAGATGAATGGATAAGTGCAATATGCTGTATCCATGTCATGGAATAGTATTCAGCATAAAAAAAATCAAGTACTACTGACCCCACATAACACAGATGAACTCTGAAAACATCATGCACAGCGCAAGTAGCCAGACTCAAAAGGCCAGTGTGTTTCCATTCATAGAAATGTCCGGAGCAGGCAAGTCTACACAGACAGAAAGCAGGTTGGTGACCACCGAGGACTGGTGGAAAGAAGGGGTGACTGCTAAGGAGTTAGCGGTTTCTCTATGGGTTAATAAAGACTTTCTAGAATTCAAGAGTTGTTATGGTTAGACAACCTTGTGAATGTGCTAAATGCCACTAAATTGTACACCTTAAATGAGTGATTATTTCTCAATTTAAAAATTAGGAGCATTTCCCATAAATGAGGTTTATGAGTTTCCAGATTAAAAACATCTATTGGGTGCCCCTCAAAATGAAGTTCAAAGGAGTTTCATACTAAATTACATTACTGTTAACTCTAAGGACACCGAGGACAAGAATTTGAAACTGTCCCCGTGAGGCAGAAGGAGAAGGTCTCTTCCAAGGAGCGGAGACACCGATGTGGCTGAATGTCTGTGTTCCCCAGCTGTGGTGAGCGTGACTCATTCTGCTGCTGAGCACATCTGTCCGCACTCTGTCTCAGCGCCCTTGGTGCTTAGACGCTTTCAACTGCAGAAGGGAATCACGAGGGCACTTGTAAATGGAAATCTATAGACTTAAACGTATTTTCCTAAAACATGGAGGGGAGAATGAAAGTAGGGCAGCGTTGCCCCACGGTCACAACTGTCAGGAGACTCATTTCCAGGTGTTGCAGGAAATGACTGGGTTTTCCTCCCGAAGTCCTAGAACGGGGTCCCCTAGGTCCAGGGCTCCACTGTCCTTGAATTAAAACCTGGCCTGTCGATACCCTCACATGTGGGTAGGACCTTTTCGTGTCTTAGTTCAGCTATCACAGCCCCAACTGCTCAGCCCAGTGTGTGAGTCAACCCCATGATCCAAAGTGGTCGTCAAATCTAGGGTCTCGTGATTCAAACAAAACATTCCTTATTGGTTCCACAGCCCCAGCTGCCCCCCACCCAGCAGACCAGGCTCACTCACTGTTACCTCATAAAGCAGACTCATATGTTCACTCCACCTGGATGCACCTCCCATCTGTCCTCCAGATCCAGTGTCCGCCCACCTCCAGCCCAGAGCAGTCAGGTCACAGCGATGACACCGTGTGAACAAACAGCCCCAAACCCTTCACATGCATATGTGGTCCTGCGGGGGGAAGTAGGAGAAGCCCCATCCTGTGCCACCCAGACTGAGAGCCCTCGGCAGAGGAGGGGACCGCCGTGTCCCACTGATGGCTCTGCAGTGGATGATGGGTCCCACGTTGGCATTTGGAGACTGCCGGAAGGGTCACGGGGCCCCATGCATTTCTCCTCAGCTGCAGTGGCCACAGAAAGTCGTGTGGCTGTGCCTAATGGTGAGGCCGTGGGCAAGCAGCCCCAGACGAGGCCCTGGCAGTATCAGCAGGACAGCGCTAACGACCGCCACACCCTCAGTGCCGCACCAGCCCCCCGAGAGCTCTGTCCTGTGAGTGTTGAGGATTGCTTACCAGCATCCGTGGGCTCAGGGCGTGTTCCAGTGTGGAGCACCCCCACGGGCAGGTGTCAGAGTCAGCACAGCAGTGCTGCGCGAGACAGGTGGGGTGCTTGGCTCTGGGCACACACCCACCGGTGAGCTCTCTGGAGTTCCTTCAAGTTTTCTTACCTCAGCTTTAGTATTTGTCAAGTTAAGAAATTGTGCTAACAGTGAGTTCCAAAGTGCGGATGGGAAATTATTGATAAAGAAACCACTGGCAAAGGTGTAAGAGTGGAGTGCAAAGAAGAACAGGAAAAAATGCAACTCCAAAGGTGAGTCATGGGGGGCAGGAGCATTACCTCTCAGGGGCAGGAGTGAGGGGTCAAGGGTCAGAGGAGATGAATAGGATCAGGGTGAAGGTCAGGTTAGGGTTCATGTCAGGGTCAGGGTGTGAGGAATACTATCATGGTAGTATTCCTCATGGGTCAGGGTCGGAGTTGAGAGTTTAAGGGTTGGGGCTACCGTCTTGAAATCCTCGGTTAGGGTTGTTAGGGTTTAGGGTTTGAGGTTAGTGGTTAGGGATGGGGTTAAGGTTATGCTTAGGGTTAGGGTTAAGTAGCAGTTGCCCAGGGACACACACCAGTCAGGGGTTGAGCTGGACCATTGCTTTTCTGTCCCTCGATCTTGGATTCTGACCATAGAATGAAATGTCTGCTTTGGTCACTGTTTCAAAATCAACTGGACCTCAGTCTAGGGGGTGGAGGGCCTCACAGGTCACGAGGGGTGTTCTCCCCCCTCCCGCATGGGGGGACCGGCCCCACAGTGCCTGGGCATCCCCAGGTACCAGCACGGCTCCCGCACACGCGGGCACTCGGGAGACCTGTGAGGAGCAAGGCAGGACTTGGGGCAGTGACCTGCCAGCCCCGGGTGCCGCTCCTCCGAGGGCTGGTGGGCGCGTCTGAGGCTGCTTGGATCTTCCTTCCCACCCGAGGGAGCAGCCGGGGAGAGCCAGGCCCCAGGCAGGACAGCCCCCGGCCTCTGACCACGCAGGCAGGCGTCTGCGGTCCGCAGCCCAGGCCGGCCGGGCCCCGCCACGCCCCCGCGGCCGACCCCTGAGCGGACTGAGCCGGCGGGAGGATGAACAGATCCCCGAGCAGCGCGGACGGCGCCTTGGGATGATTCGGTTCCCAACGATCGCGGGGTTCAGGCCAGCACCCCCTCCCTCACAGCCCGGGCCTGCCAGAGGGGCCATGACCCCCGCCCGTGGAATGCGGCCCTGGGCACACCCGCCGCACAGGGGACTGGGGCCCTGCGACCCTCAGGTCTCGCCGCTGCAACAAACCTGCGGCCTTCGCGCCCGGTGGGAATCGCGGAGACAGGAGCGGCTCCGTCTCCCAAGGGGCAGCTGCACACTGAGGCCCGTGGGCCCGGCGCGCCGCTGGGTCAGCCCCTGCAGCCTCGGGAAAGCCACCCAGCCGTGGGTTCCGCGCCGCGGAATAGTCCCCGAGCCTCCCACGCTGCACGGAGCAAGACCACCCGCACCCTGACCTTGCCTCTGCTCTTTGTAGAGGGGCGCAAAGAAACTGGGAAACGGGCCCATGTGTTATCTGGGGGCGGCGGATCCATGCGTCCGGGGACAGGTACCGCTGCTGGGCCCCGCCTCCCGGGGACCTGCTGGAGGAGGTCGGGGTGCCCCCCAGCGCCGAGGCTGCTCTGGGCCGGGCTCTGAGATGCGAGGACCTGACGCCCGAGGCGGGAGACTTGAGTTTCCCACCCACAGCAGCGCTGCTTTTCCAGCAAGTGGACGAGCTACTGGCCACTGTGCGGGGACGGCAAGGGCACTCGGCGATGGCTGCAGCCCCGACCCTGTGAACCCTCCCTTCCGTGGCTTCAGATGCCACGGACGTGCCGTGGGCCGTCAGCCGCGTGGAATCTGCCGGTTTCCCAGCAGCGTCTGTTCGAGCCCGAGTCCAGCCTCTCAGCTTTCCCTGGGGACTCCTCCCACCTGTCCCCATCCAAGCAGTTCCCGAGAGCTGACCCCACGTGTAACCAACCATCGGTTCTGTCTTCTGGGTGCTCCAATGGGCTCAAGGAGGAGAGTGTGATTCAAGCCGGGCTGAAGGCATTTAAATCCGTGACTTCTTGGAACACAAGGGGAGGAGAAATGCTCCCCCGTACAACGGATAATGATGGGGTATCAGCCTGGAGCTTCTGGAGACCCTGATGCAGGAGAGAGTCGGTGCCTGTGAATGGGGCCCCCCGAGGGCGCTGAGCAGGACGAGGGTGAGAGGGACCAGGTCCCACTGCGAGAGAGTGGGAATGTGGACCTGCCAGGTCCAAGCCCACTCTTAACTTGCCATTTGCAAGTACTAATTTATTTCTATTGTAACAGTTATTAATTAATATTTCAATAAGTGTGTTCAGTTCCTAAAAACAAAATTGTCCTGGCTGACACATGAGAATCAATGACCCCCGAAACTTCCTCTGCACTGCGCCCTCATTGGGTGGGCCATGATCGGCCGGCGGGGGGCGTGGGGGGATGGAGACACGGGGCCAGATCTCAGGGAAGCTGCGGAACAGCACTGTCCCTGCGCCTTCCCTGTCTCCGGAGAGGGAGACCCCGGGACAATGAGAGAACCAGTGGGGGAAGAGGTCCCTGAGTGGCTAATTTATCTGTTCTGATTTTCCTTTTTTGCAGGCCCGTTGTATTTATGTTTATTTTTACCAGGAAATCACCTATTTCCTCTAGGTTTCCAGTTTGGTGCACTAGGTTTCTCTTAGTTCACTTTTAATTTTTCCTGTCTTTCTAGTTTTTTTGCAGAATTGTTGCAATTGAACAAATATTGCCACATTATTATTAACTATTTTATGCGGGCTCCTGCCTTCAGGCTCAGTCTCCGTGCTGGCGCCTCCCCCTGCTAAAGGCCTCTCCCACCTTCCAGCTGGGAAGGTCGGCACACAGGAGGCGGGGCTGGCCTGAGCCAAGGCAGGGACCGTGTGTTTGCCGGGGAGCAGGGCTATGAGGACCAGAGAGGCTGCAGTTGATACTAACCCAAGAGCGAGGCCAGTGCAGGTGCAGGAGTCACTGCTTCGGAGGAACGCGGCTATTTGGACACCCATAGGAGAGCTCAATCTGCTAGGAGGAGACTACGTGCTGAACTCGCATTGAAAAGTCTTTGACAGGCTATGACGTGACTTGTTTATTTAAAACAGGGAGCCATGGTGAAAGGTGATCCCCTCCAGCACGTCACAATGTCAGCAACAGGCCACCAAAGGAAAGCAAACATCGTACCAGGCCCCTGGCTGTGTGCACCGCCTCTCGGGCAGCTCCCGCCTGTGCATGTGGAGAGGTGTGGGCAGTGGCAGTCCAAATGGTACAGAACAGGTTCTGATCTGAGGTTCAGGAGCCTGTGTGGGTAGCTAACCCTTCCTCACACTGGTTTACACCTGCTGTGTGGTTTAAGGTTCCATTTACCCAACCCATGGAAGGTAAAGAGTGGACTAAGGAGGGAAGAGAAAGGGAGCGTGGGTGCCAGTCACACGCTGGGCAGGAGTTAACATGCGCCACCTCACGGATCCTCACAGCCCCCCTGAGAGGGAGAGGCTATCCCGGTCCGACAGAGGAGACTGAGTTCCCATGTATTTGCCTGAATCATGCAGCCACTAGGCGGTGGGGCCAGAAGTCAGCTCGGCACCGGCCTGAGGCTCAGGCACTCCCCAGTAAGGAACTTGTCACCGTATACTGCCTTGAGAGCAGGCAGGAATCTCTTTTCAGATGAGACCTCAGGAAAAGGACATAGAGGCAGAAGCAGACCAGTGCTCCTGACTGAGGAACAGACTTTAAATAAAGCGCCGGATGGTCAGCAGGATATGGGAGAGGGGGAGTCACTGTTACAAGTACCTGGCACTGGATGTGCTCCGGTGAAGGGCCAGGCCACCTCCTCCCTCCCCACCTGTCCCCCGTCCCCAACAGCCTGTCCCAGTCCCACTGCAAAACCAGCTTGGCTGAGTGCGTGGCGAGCCGGGGCATTGGGTTATGTGCACATTTTCTTCAAACGGAATAACCACGATTGAGCCCAAACCTGCGAGGATGACTTGTGTGATTCTGTTTGTCCAGATACTGTGCGCGCGTGCTCTTTGGCTCGTGATGGCTTGTTTAGACTTCAGTTCTGGACTTTGAACTTCATTAGAATCTGTCTTCGGTATAAATACCTGTAGAGTTGATATGATTATTCCTGCTCCATATGGCAAATGGGAGCAGTAGGGGAGATAAGACATGTGAAAGGCCTAAAACAGGACTTACCTCCAAGTGAGCTTGGTATCCTGGGACTGGATTCTCATTTTAATGCCCAGCGGACTGAAAGCAGGAAAACGCTCTTCTGCTGCCATCTAGTGTGCGTGTTTGGAATAACACCAGAGTGGGAGTTCGGAAAATCCCTAAGGGCTTCCGAGCCGATGAAGACGGTGTCAGACGCCGGGTGGGGCCCAGGGGCGGTCGTCTGTGCCCTGGAAGCTGCCCACCGGCACCTGGAGTCCTGGAGGTGACACCTGGCTCCTACCGATGCATGCCGCATGTCAGCCTCCCCGACTGGCTTCTTACAGCCCCCAGTCGCAGTGTTTGATCTAACAGCATGTTAGAAGTCGCCACCTCGGGGGACAGTGGGGTGAAAAACAGACATTTATTGTCCTCGTGAGCAAGGCAGCCCCAGAGGACTAGACCAAAAGCAGTGCAGGTCCGAGTGCGGAGTCCGGGCACGAAAAGACTGCAGACAGGCCTGCACCAGCCAGACGGGGCTCCGGGGAGAGTGGGGAGGCAGGCTGTGCTGGGGACCCCTCGCCCAGGCCCGGGGTGGACGGCCCTGGGAACTCCGCTCCAGGGGCAGCCCTTGCAGGGGGGGCGGCCGCGGCTCTGCGCTGCTGCGGTCAGGGGGCCGTCAGAAGGCGCGGGGCGGCACCCATCGGCTTCGCCCCGGAAGACGGTTTCTTGTCCGGGCCGGGCCGGGGCGGCACTCCGGCTCAGAGAGCTCGCCCGTGGGCGCACTGAGGCTCTGGGTGCCCGGGGCAGGCGCGGGGGGCCCAGGAGAGCAGTGACATCCCAGCCCACAGGCCACGCGCAGCCAGCACCACGGGCGGCAGCAGCTCAGCGCCCGGACCCCATGCCTCTGTCTGCATCCCCTGTCCCGCCGTCTTCTGTGTCCTCAGTCCACGGCCGCCTTCGTCCCCCGGGGCCCGAGTTTTGCTCTTTGCAGCCCGTGCCCTCGCAAGGCTGAGCGCCTGTCCTCCTGCCCGGCCCCCCCCCTCCCGCCGCCTCCTTCCCGTCACTCCTTCAGGCCAGGAGACAGAGGCCCGCTTCCGGGGGTCTTCACCCCGCTTTGCTCAGCCACCAGCTGTCCACTCGCTGTCGCCACCCCAGCCCTTCATTTGCCTCCAGCTCGTCCCGTCTCCAGTGAGGCCCAGGCCTCGTCGCGCCCCCTCACCGTCCTTTCTGTCCACCTGTGACCATTTTCCGGCCCTCGTTACTGTCGTCGGTCGTGGTCACCCTGGGTCTGCCTGGCTCTTGGGTGTCTGTCATCTCTCACGTCTGCTCAGTGCTGCCAGTCCCCTGCACTGCTGCACGGGGGTTCCTCTGTCCCTGTGATGCAGCGGTCCCCAGTCTCACCAGGCTCGTCACCCTCTGCTCCATGCTCTGGCCGCCTGGGCCTTCCAGGGCCCCCACCCCCTTCCCTCCACTGGACACAAAGCCCCCTGTGCAGTTTCGGAAACACTGAGCCCCTAGGGGTGCCCCACTCTCCTGCACTGGGGAAAGGGCTGCCTTCACTACCATGGAAAACCTGCAGGTGCTACTGTTACAGAACCCCTGGGCGGCTCCAATTGCAAACAAACCCACGGGCTCTTTACTCAGGGGCCCGATTGCCCGCCGCCAGAATTATAACTCTCAATACCAGAGTTTAGGGAAAAGAAAAAGAGTTGTTTATTTAACAGTTATATAGACTTAGTTATTTGCGGATTTCTGTTGTTAAGTCTTATGTTCTTTAAAACACCCATAAACACATATTCTTGCCTCCCCGCTACCAAACCAGGCTAGTTTTAGGAAAGTTAGAGAAACCCTTTCCCTACTTTCCAAACACAGTTCAGCTTTACCAGTAGCTGCCAGTCATTAAATCCTGATTGGGGAGACCTTGTCTGTGTTATGGGGTCCACCAGCTTTTAATCCAGAACCTCGTGGATTCTCAGCCTCCTTGTGAACTGCATAGTTAGTCCTTTTGTAATCCACATGGTCAGTCTGTTCCTTTTCAAAGCAGCAAGTATGTCCCTTCCTTAACACTGCATCGTCAGTCCCAGTTAAATGCACATAGTCAGCCTCAGCCTCAGTCAAATCCGCACGGTCAGCCTCAGCCTCAGTCAAATCCGCACGGTCAGCCTCAGCCTCAGTCAAATCCGCATGGTCAGCCTCAGCCTCAGTCAAATCCTCACGGTCAGCCTCAGCCTCAGTCAAATCCGCACGGTCAGCCTCAGCCTCAGTCAAATCCGCACGCTCAGCCTCAGTCTCAGTCAAATCCGCACAGCCCGCCTGGCTAAAATGTCTGCTGCTTGTTTTTAAATCCCTGACTACGTCCTCTGATGCAGTGGGTGTGGTAACCAGTTCTGACCATTCACAGAACCTCACGCAGGCTCTGTGTGCTTTCTCCATACCGTCCCCTGGTTCAAGCCCCCTCCCCTCTACCTGAGGCTTTGGATGCATTAAAGCCGTTTTGCATAAAAAAAGACACTAGCCACCAGCCTCAGGCATGTGGAGGCATTCTAAAAGCTGCTTCCTTCTCCCCATCCCCCAGCCGCAAACTCTGGGGTTTTTTTGGAACACCCCTGTTTCTGTAACGCTACTGCCTAGGACCCCCCATGCTCCTTACGGGGGACGCTTGCACTCTGGAGGAGACCCCAGGATTGGAGGGCTGGGCCGCACGCCCCCACACTGTGGAGGGTAACCATTGCTCTACTTAGAGAATCCTTCCCAAAGAATGGGCCCCCAACCTGTATGCTGAAGGAGTTCCCACAATACAGAAGGAATGCCTTGTGTCAGGGGGCTTCCCTGCCCCCACCTGCTAGGCAGGGAGCCCTCTCACACCTCCCGGCTTCTGCTTTGGAAATCTCAAGCCCTTCAGGTTGGGCCCAGCTCCCAGGATCTAGGGAGGGGAACCACCACGCTCCTTTGGGAACCTTGGGCCTGGAAGGCATGGCCCCAAACCTCCACCCTGAGCAAGGAGTTCTCCGTGCTCCTTTGAGACCAGTGCTCCAGAATGGGGCCTCCCCACCCACCAAACTGGGGTGGACCCCGCTGGATATGGAAGGAACTTGTGATCTAGTTGGGTGTCCTTCACCTCCTCACAATGGGGAAAGAACTCCTGGGCAACTTTGTGGACCCAGAGCTGCGAAGGAGGGACTTTACCCACACCCCCTTTTCATGTTGGTCATGGGCCTCCAGTTCATGCTGGGGAGGGGGACCCCCACACTGCAGAAGGCATCACGCTATCAGAAGAGCAGCACCCTCTCCCCACACAGTGGAAGAACCCACCCGTGCTTTCCCGTGTACTAAGCATCCTGCAATAAGGCCTGTACCCTCACAGTGGCGAGAAGCCCCCCCCCACCCCCCGTGCTATGAAGAAACCCAGCACTTAAGAGACCCCCAACTAGGGAAAGAGCTCCTCATGTTAGTTCAGGAAAGCCTGGAGGAGGAGCCCATGCCCCCACACCAGGGAGGGGTCACTTGAGCTATGGAGGGAACCCTGCAATCTGGAAAGGGCCTCTGCAACCCTTCATTGAGGAAGGGCCCCCGAGGCTATGAAAAGAATCCTATGTTGCATAGAAGTACCTTGCCCCCACCTTCAGGCCTGAGGAGGCTGGGGGTGGGGAGGGTGGAGGGCCCAGCACGTAGATTGGGACAAAGGGGACTGGGCTGGCAGCTGAGGTGGCCTGGAGCTCGTGGAGACCAGGCCTGGGCTCTTGGGATCACAGGCACTGCCTCCAGCATCGATGGCCATACTACCCTGAAGGCACCCATTCTCCTTGTATCCTCAGAGAGGAAAAGGGCCGAAGCAAACCAGCAAAGAGAGAGGTAGGGTCGCACCAGTGTGGGGCTGCCCACACGCTGGAACTCCAGCACAGAAACACACGCCTACCCACATACAAACACACACGTGCGTGTGCACTGCACAGAACAAGGGTGTTTGTGTGTCTCTTTTTTCTCCAGGCAAGATCCAGGGCAGGAATCTGAGCAGAATGGAACCTTTGAAACTTTGGGCACCTCTCCTGGTGCCCCAAGGTGACTGCTAGCCCCAGGGCACTGCCCTCTGGCCCAAGCAGGGACCGAGCCCTTCCTACCTGCCAGGTGCTGACCTAACTGCCCTGCCACAGGAAGGATTATTACCTCTGTACTGCAGAGGGGAGACTGAGGCCCACAGAGGCAGTGCAAAGGCCGCATAAGCAATGCAGACTCTTCTTTCTCGTTCTGTTGATGCGTCTGGAAGTGGGCGAGTCCTGGACTCCACACACACCCCAGACAGGAAGACAGTGGCCAGGACACCCCTGGTGAAAGGCTGTTGGGGGAAAGCCCCAGAAGTCTAAACTCAAGCTCAATTCAAGGAACTGACATGTAGCCTTATTCAAACTCTAAGAGTTTTAATAGAAGAAACTTACATACCCGGGCAAGGCAGCCCCTTTTTAAAGGGGCTTCCTAGTAAAACCACAGGGTGGGGCGTCACTTGGACCACCGGAAAGAACGATGCCTCCCTAAGGTAACAGATAACATCAGGCATCATACCCTGTACATACATTAACCTCCTTCCTGGGGGCATGGTGTTTATCTCTGGGGGGCATTCTGGCTCTCCGTAGTCATCCAAGCCTGGGCTACGGGGAGTTAAACAACCACAGAGGGTTAAACTGAGAGTCCAGCATTTCCCAGACACCTTTGCTGCTGGAACCATAGTGCACCTCTAAGTGAGTTTCCCCACATGGGCAGTAAGAAGCCTGACCGAGCCACAGACAGATTTTCCACAATCGGCCACATGATGAGGACAGGGGCTGGGCTGCCCCTACGGCCTGCACAGCAGCAAAGAGAGAGGGCGACGCGGACACAGGCTCGGACCTCAGCTCCACCCTGCGGGCTTGTGGTGAGGGACGCTGCCATCCTCTTTCCAGCCCCCAGGAAAGGGTCAGGGCGCCTCATATGGAAAGGCATGAAGGGTACCCCCTGCAAACCCAATCCCTAGCATACTCACATGTGTGTGTGCATGCATTATGTCCCCACTCAAATACCTACCACATATATGTCCATGTGTGGCATCACACCTGCACATGTGGACAAGAGTATGTGTTTGCACTTGTGGCAACCCCACAAAGGCAGGCCCGGACACTTGATCCCCAGGTCCCCACTCACACCCACAAAGCCAAGCTGGTCGGGGTTTCTTCACCCCAACCCCTGAGAGCTATGCGTCTAGGCCGTGACCTGACAGGGGCCCTCTCATTTTTCATCCCCTGGGCACCCTGCACCCAGGCCTATTCTCTCTCTTCCCTTATGTCTCTCAGGTGCCCACCTGTCCTCTGTGTGCAGCAGGCTCACTGAAATTCTTTAATGATGTGAAATTCACATGAAATATGATTAACCTTCCGAAGCAAATAGTTTGGTGCATGTCAGGCATTCACAAGGCTGTGCAACCACCACTTCTAGATGCTGCAAGAACGTTTCACCCCAAATCAATCCTGAGCTGCATTAACCAATCACCGCCCCCTTCTACTCACTCCATGTAACCATGGACTTGCTTTCTGCTGCTATGAATTTGTGTATTCTGAGTAGTTCATAGAAGAAGAATAAAATAATTGCAGTCTTTTATGGTTGACTTCTTTCATTCACTCATGTTTTGTCATGTCTCAGTTCAGTGTCACTTCCCCCGTGGGACCTTCCCTCCCCACCCACATCCCCGAAGTCCCGGCCTCCTCCTCGTCAGCTTACTGCACCCAGCAGCATCTGACATAATTCTGCCCTTCCGTTTGTCCAGCTGGTGGTTATCCATCTCCTTTTCAAGAGCACAGAACCAGAAGGGAACGGAACCCATTTCCTTCCCTCCAGAAGCTTGTAAATCAATGTAGAAATGAATGATAAAGAAATGAAGTTTCCATGGGAAACTGTCCTTCTTCCTAGTCTTTCTCGGCTCAGAAACATGGTCCTTCGTTCTCTGTCAGATGCAATTTGACAATATTTACCCTACAACAGCAGTGTGACAATTCCCGCCTCAAACACCAGGGCCCTGCAGTAGACAGGACAGACAGGTGTCCTGACTCCATGACATCTTCATCCCTGAGCTGCAGAGAGACCATTAATCCTACCAACATGGGAGTTAGCTGCAAAGCTGTTACTAAAATGACAGGCTCTTTCTATTCAACACATTAGCTTATTCAATGTAAATAACTGAAGTTGTTCCGTAGTGGGTTTTGGGAGAAAGCCTTTCCTGAGGGAGTAGAATTTGAGCCATTATCTAAAGCTAAAAAAGGAGAGTCATATAAATACTGAGGGAATACTGACCTCATAAAAATAGTTTGGCAGTCTTCATTCTTCTTGAATTTTTTGGAATAGTTTAAGGAGGATAGGAGTTAGCTTTTCCCTAAATGTTTGGTAAAATTAGCCTCTAAAGCCATCCAGTGAAGGGCTTTTGCTATTTGGAAGTTTTCTGATTACTGATTTAATTTTACTAGTAATTATTGTTCTATTTAAGCTTTCTGCTTCTTCTTGATTCATTTTGGAAGATTATATGTTTCTAGAAAATTTTCTATTTGCCCAGGTTTCCAGTTTCTTGGCATATGGTTGTTTCTCATAATTTTTTTATTCTTTGTTTCTCTGTTATCCAGTTTAATGTTTCCTCTTTTGTTTCTGACTTTATTGATTTGGTCTTTTTCACTTTTTTTCTTGATGAGTCTGGTTAAAGGCTTATTGATTTTGTTAATCTTTTCAAAGACCCAACTTCTGGACTTATTGATCATTTGAATTGTTCTTTTAGTCTCTATGTCATTTAGTTCTGCCCTGCCCTGTTTTATTTCCTTCCTTCTACTAGTTTTGGGCTTTGTTTGTTGTTGTTCGTTTAGCTCTTGTAGCTCATTTGAGATCTTTTTTCTTCCTTTCTTCTTTTCTTTCTTCCCTTCTCTCTTTCTTTCTTTCTTCCCTTCTCTCTTTCTTTCTTTCTTTCTTTCTTTCTTCCTTTCTTTCTTTCTTTTTTTCTTTCTTTCTCTCTCTCTTTCTCTCTCTCTCTCTTTCTTTCTTTCTTTCTCTCTCTCTCTCTTTCTTTCTTTCTTTCTTTCTCTTTTTCTTTCTTTCTCCTTTCTTTTTCTTTTAAGGTAGACCTGTGTTGCTATGAAATTCCCTCTCCAGACTGTCATTGCTGTGTCCCATTGATTTGAGGGCTTTTGTGTGTTCATTTTTATTTGTTTCCAGAAACTTTCTGATTTGTCCCTTGATCTCATAGGTAACCCATTCATTATGTACTAGCATGTTATTCGGTCTCCATATATTTGAATGTTTTTGAGTTTTTTCCTTAAGGCTTATTTCTAGTTTCAAGCCAATATGTGGATCTAGTTTTTAACTTCAGCTCTATTCACCATTCCACCTGGAATAGCCACTGTTACTCAGTTTATAGGCCTCAAGACCTTCTGCTGAACGTTCCTAATTGTCTGTTCCTCACGTCTCCTATTCAACATTTATACAAAATGACAAAGTGTAGCAAATCAAAGAAGTTTCACTGAATTCTTCATTAAGAACACACCTTTGATACATAACAGAGGTCACATCCACACCCTACAGTTCCTCAAACCCCACACTGCCTATAAATATTTCTGAAGGCTAACACACAATAATCACAGAGTTGTGTGTAAATTATTGACACTTTAGGCCAAATAATTTGGGGGAGTTGGCTTCTTTTGGCATCATAGGACATTTGGCAGCACATCGGCACCTATACAATAGACGCCTGCAGGAACTCTACCACACAAAGAGATATGAAATGAAAAGAGAGAATGAAAGAGAATAAGAGAAAGGTGAAACACAGGTAGAGAAAAAGGGAGAAAACGCTAGGATCTAAATTTTTTTAAGTAAATCAGTTAGTAAAATTTTATGTGACTTCGCATTACATTGGCTCTATTTTGGTTTTGTGTCACTTAGTGGTGAGAGAACAATGTACCTATCAACAGGCAAGTTCCACTGAGACATTGGGAGGCTTCTTCACACATAGGCCCATATGAGGCACAAGATGTACTTCTGAGTATAACAGGACAGCATAGAATGTTCTATGCCATAGATGATATCTTAATTTGTTTAATTTAGAAGCTTTAAATTATAGGTCTACAAATGTGGGGCCAGAATAAGATGAATTTCTTAAGTTCACATTGCTGAAACCCAGGCTTCTTTTAAGTGTTATATCGACTTAATTCCATACCTTCTTGTAATTTTGAGATCTCTGATTTTCTGCACCACCAGCTTACCGGTTTTCTACATTTCAAGTTATACCAAACCTGATGATGTCTCTAGAAAGTAGTCTTTTTCTGTCATCTACGCCAAGTAGGTACAGTCACTGTTGTTGCCCAGTGAGACACAGAGGCATTTCCGGGACACTAAACTGGTCAGAAAAACAGAGGCATGCACACAGCTTTCTCTCCTAAATGCAAAAACCCTACTTATATTACCACAGAGTTGTGGAGTGGCCTGTGTTGGATATTGCACTGTATTCATGGAGCTGTCATGGTGAGCAGTTAACGGCTGTGTGGGTTATAGAGGTGAGTCTGATGAAAGGAAAGGCCCAGATAATGGAACCTTGAAAAAATGACCTCAGACTTTTGTGAAAGAACAAACAACAACAACAACAACAAAAGGTAAGGACTCTAGAAGCCAGTCACGCACTTTCTAGAGATGGCCTCTTATCTAGCTCTCGTGACTTCAGAGAGCTGAAAGAGCAAGGTGTTCTCCAGCTGTCCCCATACTTTGTAAGCTGTGACTTGTGGAAGGCCCACGATAAATCTGCTTCGCTCCTCACACACGGTGGCTCTGGGTCTCCCTCTAATGCCTGCAGTCCGCAGCAGTGTGTAGCCTCAGGTCACTGTGCCATCCCAGGGCGGCTAAACCAAGGGAAGGCTACCTCTGCGATCTCACAGGGCAGTCTTTCCCGACTTGCCGCGCTGTGTGTGTGTTTGTTGGAGCAAATGGAAATGGCAAAGCGGGGAAAGGTCTCCTTGTACAAATGCAGTATATTAAGTCCGGAAGCCTGGTGAGCTTTTCAGGTGTGTATTTCAGGTCATGGCTCTCAGGAAGTGAGTGCTGAGGGGCAAACTCTAACTTGCTTGTATTCCTGGGGCACTAAGGTGTCATGTTTTTCATTCACGTCTGAAGATCTATGCAGATGCCCTTATGTAACTGATCAGGAAAGAAGGGTACTTACAGCAGGGATTCCTTCCATGTCTGCCCACTATCTCCTGCTACATCCGGCAATGAGAGTCTCCTGAGAGTCATGACCTCAGGCAAAGCTGCTCTACGTTCATTCTCTCCTCCCCTTTCTAGGAAAACACCTTTAACTCTTCAGAGCTCAGATGACAGGTGTCCTTGTGATTCCTTTCTGCAGGCGAAAGCGTCTAAGGACTAAGGGGACTGAGACAAAGTGAGGGCAGATGTGTTCGGCAGCAGAATGAGTCACGCTCGCCACGGCTGGTAAACATGGATATTCTGCCACATCGGTGCCTCCATTCCTTGTAAGAGACCTTCTCCTTCTGCCTCACGGGGACAGTTTCAAATATTTGTCCCCAGTGTCCTTAAATTTCACAATAATGTCATTTAGTATGAAACTCATTTGAACTTCATTTTGGGGGGAACTCAATATATCTTTTTAATCTGGAAACTCATAAACCTCATTTATGGGAAACACTCCTGATTTTTAAATTGAGATATTCACATACCATAAAGTCACTATTTAAGGTGTATAGTTCAATGGCATTTAGTATATTCACAAGGTTGTACAACCACAACAGCTCTTTAGTTTTAGAATGTTTTTATTCGCCCACGAAGAAACCCTTAACTCCTTAGCTCCCCATACCTTCCTCCCACCAGTCCCCAGTGGCCACTAACCTGCTCTCTATCTGTGTAGACTTGCCTGCTCTGGACATTTCTGTGAATGGAAACACACCGGACTTTTGTGTCTTGCTTCCCACACTGAGCATCATGTTTTCAGAGTTCATCTATGCCACAGCATGGATCAGTATTACTTCTTTTTATGGTGAATACTATTCCATGGCATGGATACAGCCTACTGTATTTATGCAGTTGTCCATTGATAGATGTTTGGACTGCTTCCACATTTGGGGTCTTATGTGTAATACTGCCATGAAAATTTGTACACACATTTTTGTGTGGCCACATGTTTTCAGTTCTCTCAAGTAGATACAAGTAGAATCGATGGGTCAAATGGTAATTCTGTTTGACTTTTAGTGAAGCTGACAAACTAGCTTTCCAGAGAAATTGTACCATTTTCAATCCCATTGATTATTTCAAGAATAATTTCCCTTCTGTTTGCAACTATAAAGATTGATCAGTAACAAACACAGCATCCTTAATAAATTACCCCCCCCAAAAAGGTTATAGTGTCACTTATACATAATATAGACTTCCAGTCAGGGCACTGTGCTCTAGAATGGCTGTGTCTTTCTGGGCAAACCACCATCCCAACTTTCCTGGACAATCCCAGACAATCAGAGCAGCTGTTCACCTACTGTGACAGCACCTCCCATCACCAGTGACAGTAGACCTGTTGGGGGTGTTTCCAAGTTTGTGTACCTGCCACTGTCAAGTACTACACTCATATTTCTGTTCATCAGAGTGCTCGCAGCCCATGAACAGAGCCCAACAGTCTCTCCGCCTGGAAGCGACAGGTAGTGACCCATAGTTTTACCTGGATTTTATTAGACTAAGGTATAATGGGGTCACCTGAACACCCCGGGGCCTGAAAGCCCCTTATTTCCTGAACGGCACCTTCACACACAGCCCCCCAGGCATTGCTGCCAATTGTGTTTCATTCTTTAATGACGTGACCTGCTTCCCATTAATGACTCGGCCTAGTCTGGGCTTGTGACCCGTGCAAAGTGGGTGGTTCCCAGCAGCCTGAGCATGGCTCTCCCAATAGAGGTAAATTCCTTCTCATGCTGAGAGAGCCTGAAGAAGCTGAAGCTCCAGGGAAACCTTGGCACTGAGGGCCAGGCATGCTCAGGCCAGGCGGGAACACTGGTGGCAGAGAGCCAGGGCTCCTCACTGACCCAGCAGGTCAGCTCAGGGATGCGGTGACACTGCAGGGCACGGCCTCGCTCTGCGTGTTACTTGAACTCTCTTTCGTCACCTTTCATCAACTGAGCGTGAGGATAAGGTGGGGACAGGGTGTGGAGAAGGAAGGGAAGATGGAGTCCGCATCCAGGACTTAACTGAGCATCTATTAGAAATCCATCCACTATAAAATGCTTGTGGCCTGAGATGGGGAATGATCCTGTACCCAGCGGGGAGATAAGCCAGCTCAGCAGCTGCAGTTTCCTTTTGGGGACAATCTTTCTCAGCTGGCCCCGATCTGCAACCATGCCTCCCTCCGCCTCTCTGTTTAGTGCACACTGCCCCTCAGCGCACACTGCCCCGCAGTGCACACACATGCACCTGCTCTAACGTGCACACATGCATGCATGCTTACTTGCCCAAGCCAAACTTATTCTTTTTAAATACCAAGTTCATTCTCTCCTTAAGCCAAGAAGTGGTGCAATTCTGTTCAAAACGACACAGTGAGTTTGCTGTGCTGTCTGGGCACCGCTGCTGTGGGAAGAAGAGGGTGAGGAGGACAGGCCTGACATGACAAGCCTGGAGTTTAAAAGGAGGAGAGAAGGAGTTCAAATAACTTCCCTGGCCGAGCTGTGACAGCCACAGGGAAGCAGCCACGTGGTCCTGGGCCAGAGGTGCCACCCTCAGCTGGCCGCTGTCCCTGACCCTTTCAGAGGCAGAGTCCATGAGACAACACGTGTTGAGAAAAATAATTTTATTTTCAGAAGCATCCCACTGAGAGAGGACCCCAGGTTGCCACCAAACATGCACGTTATACGGATGTAGGAACACACGCTCAACAGCCCTGATGCGCTCAGCACGCCACAGAAGGAAAGTGAAAATAGCCCTTACATATAGACTACAGAGATATATGTGCATGTGGACACACGTGCACACACTCCTTTATTGACTGCCATGCAGTTTCCCTCTTGTCCGCCCAGTCTTCACGCGCACACACCATCTGTCTAGAACCTTCTCCGGCCCGCAACATTTCTCGGGCTAACTCCACTTCGTCTTCAGATATCTGAGTGCACGTGACCCCCTCATGAATTCCATGTGGAGTGTGACCCCCACGGACTCTGAAGGCTCATGATACAGGCCTATCACTGTGGCACGTGGCTGTCACTGTGGTTGGCTGCTCTGCTCAGGACAGAGGCGAGGATTTTCATCTGAGTCCATGATGCCTGTCTAAGTGCTTGTTATAACTTCATGTCCGATAGATGCAGGCGTGAGGGTCTGCGCCAACATGAAGGAGCTTGTGATCTTCAAGGGTCAGACCTGACCCCGGAATCTTCTGGAATCCTCCCAACAGCCTAGTCTGGTAGTTGTTGCCTCTCAGTCCCAAGTGTTTAGTTACTTGTGACACAAGGTTATTTACGTCACAGGTGGTCTGTCTCAGAAGCCCAGGTTTCTTCTCCTGTAACCGTCCATCTCCACAGGACAAATTGGCCTCCCAGTGACTGAAAAGATAGAGGGGCATGTGTGAGGAGCTGACCAGGGGTGGACTCCTGAGGTGGAGCCCTTAAGGGTGGGCATGGGGGGGTGGGTCCTGGGTTTGGTTTCCTGGGAATAAGTCCCTGGAGGTGGCCCCTGTGGATGAGCTTCTGGATCCCCAAGGGCAGTAGGGCTCCATCAGTCACCTCCAGGCCACACGGTCTTCTTCACTGGTTCCTAAGACTCTAAGTAATTCCCTCCATGAAGCATTTTCCTTAACTATCCAATGTGATTTATGGTTCCTGGTGGTTACACAAGGGAAGAGAGTATTTGAAAGAAGGTGTTGAGAGCCCTCATGTTCTTACCACTGAATAGGAGCGTGTGGGTCGAGAAGGAGAAGGTGTTGGATATTTTAGGGGATGCTGTGAGTGTGGAGAGAACCAGAGAGATGGGGAAGCACAGACCCCCCAACATGTTTGTGTGTTGTTTCCTGTGAAGGGGAAGAAAGAAGAAGGCAAAGTGATCAAAGGAAAGGCTCTTGTCTGTGTTGTGTTTACAGGGCAGATCAGGACATGTGATGCACACAGGAGTGCAGGAAGGTGAGTCTGGTGACATGGGGACCTGAGCAGGGAGGGGGAAGTGAGACGCAGACTATGATGGACTTCAGCTGTGACACAGCAAAGGGGAGTGTGGCTGTAGGTCCCAAAGGTGGGAGGGAGTGTGGGCAGGAGCGGGGCTGCTACCTGCTGTGTGGAGCGAGCACCAGGCCACTGTGTTAACATCTCAGCACCACTGTCCACGTGGCTGACGTGAAGAAAGACCGGAGCTCTGCAAGCGTGCGCGCCCTCTGCGCTCAGGAGTTGCTGGTCTGGGTGGGACGCATCTCTCTCATCTGAATGACGCTGGTTCAGGGGGCACAGCTGGCCCCAGGCCTCCAGCCACGAGCTCCAGACCCAGGTAAGAGCAGGACAGGCATCTGGGCTGCCGATCAGGGCCAGCTCTGTCCGCGGGCTCCCTGTGCTCACGGCCAGAGCCTTTTGGACTGCCGCCCATCTGTCAGAGGCCCTAGAGTCATGAGGTTTCCCAGCAGGTGTCTGGGCTAAGCCACCGCTGCTTTGCATGCTGCGTGCCCTCCCCCACTTCTCTAAGAGGCTGCAGTCACAGGTGCATATGGCCCGGGCAGGACAATGCACCTCTGACCAGATGCAGCGTTACCTCCCACGCCTGTGATGGGCACGCTGCTCCTGCCTGGATGGCCTCATTCGATTAGTGTGGCCTTGCTTCAGGTCACTGAGCTGTTTGCACCCTCCACACCTCTCAGGGGTGGTGGCCGCATGGCCTGCAGCTCACAGCAACATCTGGAACTGTAGGGAGAGCTCGCCCCGGCCCTTACGGGGGAGCCAGCAAGGGGAGGTGAGCAAAGGAAACAGATGCTGCAGATGGAGTGCGTGTGCTGTTACTCACACGGCCTTGGCTTCTCTGGGGCTTTTCTTTATTTACTCTCCTGCAGCAAGTTTAAGTCTGAGAAGTTCCTTTAAAACAACGTGGCCAGATCACTTCTCTGGACACTGGGGTCATCAGGAGACCAGATTCCACCTATTTGGGAGAAAAACTGGGCATCCCACCCAGAGCTGGGTACAAGGGTGCATGTGGCCTCTATAGCTCTTTTGTCTGGGCCCCAGGCCATGCCAAGCCCAGTCCCCCTGGTTCTCATGACCTGGAGGCTCTGGAGGTGGGTGTGATGCCTTCGCTTTATATAAATGATGAGCTTTTAATAAATAATACGAGAAGATGACCAGGCGTTGAGTTACATATCGGGGCTGCTCTCAGCCTTCTGGAATTCCCTGGAATCACATCTCCAGGTCTCCCAGGCCAAGCCCAGGAGACTTGAGCTCTTCCCCAACGATCCCCAGCACCCTGCTCTACCCAGGAAGCTCCGTCAGAGGCAGCCCCGGCCCAGACAGGGGTTTCAGCTCTCATTGTGCCAAGTCATTTCTCAAGCGATGGAAATAGGTCATATATTGAGGATTCATATCAAGAGTTCTTGACTTCATGTAGGAAAGATTTTACAACAGGAGTCCCGGTGACCGTGAGAATACAGTTATTAAAGCAAAACAAGGAAGGGCTTAACATAGAAGAAGCAACAGGAGAGCCTAGGCTGGGCTGCCTTAGCTCACTGGGAAGTCAGAAAAAAAGGGGTTTTGGGGACAGGTTCAGGGGAACAGCCTGGGACAAGCCGCCAGATGCCCACTGCCTTAGAGTTAGGAGACGTGTGCCTGTGAAGAAAGAAGTGGGAGGTGGGAATGGCTTATGACAGGCCAGGGACAAGGTGCTGTCACCATACCAATCAGAGACAAGAGAGGACATCAGTGGTCGGGCACTGCAGGCTTATAGGGTAACAGTGTTGAAAGCCTTCGCAGGAGATAAATAAAGTCATCCCCAGAAGACATGGTGTGGAGCCTGCGGAGCTCATGCGGTGACTGTCCCAGGTGCCAACAGGAGTTATGGGGGAGGGGTTAGGGCAAAGGATACCTACTGGCACCCCTGTTGCACTTGGTGCTGTGGAAGAGAAGGGCCCTGTGGTCAAGACAAACCGACAGGCAAGAGTTATGGGCCCAGACATATGTCTCAATCCAAAGGTAGGCAGTGGATTGTTGGGATCCCCAAGCCCTGACCCACCCGCTCACGGTTCTGAGGCAGGAGACAGTCAGGAGCGAGGGAACTCTGGGAGTGCCCCAGAGCGTGGACAATGGACATCGATAAGGAACAGAGACGCTGTTCTAAGACTGGTTGTCCTCCTTTCTGGAAAAGTGCTGAATCCTGGTGAGTCATGACTGCACCTGCACAGAAGAGGCTACATGACCCCTGGTTCATCATAATAGCATTATAATAAATTAATATTGTTGTCCATGTCTCCCCCAGTGGGCAATCAAGGAAAATCGTGGGAGACCACATGTGCAGTAGCTTCAAAGTAATATAAGTACCTGTATTTGCAAAATAAAGACCTGCCAAAACTAGTCAGGAAATATCTGTCCTGTAAGGATGGACTCCCTGCGGCCACAGAGGATCAATCTCTGCTCAGAGTTGACCCACTCCGCTGTTCTGTGGCATGTACTATTGCTTAATAAATCTGCTCTTGCTCTTCCTGCTTGCTATAAACTCTCTGTGTGTTTGGTAACCTGTGCCCCCCTGTGACAGTTTCAGTGACTTACCCCAGATCAGCTCTCTTCTTTCCATCTAGTCCCACACACTCCCACAAAAGTGCTTGGGGAGTGGAGGGGCAGGGTGGTGTACAGGACTGGAGAGCACCCCAAAAAAGGAGAACAGGGACAGGGGCACACACGGGTCCCAGGCACTGGAGGGTTCTTAGTCAATTTCAAAGAAAGTACTTCCAGTGGCCTGGACCCGCACAGGAGCGAGCGTGCTGCCAGGATGCCCTGGCCAGGCCCAGGCCCAGAGAGGGACTGTCCAGGAAGGCACAGCACTGTGTTGGGGGCGGAGGGGTCCTACAGCCCAAGACCTGGGCAGGAGCCAAACTTTCCTGGGTCTAAGTTGTGCTTAGATCTGTAACCACTCATGGGGTCAGGATAAAACCGTGAAGGGAATCTGGTGCCCTGATTGTCATAGCAGCCTGCGGCCACTAATAAACAAATCAGTAACCATGTGTGCGCGTGTGCATGCATGTGTGTGTGTGTGTGTGTGTTGGGAGTGAATGGGGAGGAGAGGGACTGATTTATGTACACAGTATAATATATTAAGTACTACTGTCATTCTGACAAACGTCTATAACTACAGACTGAGCTAAATCTAGCTTCTGGGTTTCCTACTGCAGGCACTGTGCACCACCTACATTTGCACACTTCCCAGTCAAAGTTATAAACAGGAGGTATTTGTGACTGGCCATCACTGGGCCTTGAACCACACTTTCTGACTGTCAGCTGTGACTGGGCTGATGGGTCTCCCCTGGGTCACAAGTCTGTGCCTCTGCATGAATGGGAGCTAATGACTGAAAGAGGACAGTTTTACTGTCCTTTCTGTGAGGGGACCTTTAAACCTGCCATGGCCTTCCTGGGTTTCCTGGGTCATGCCCAGTTCTGCAGCTAAAGGGCTGCGCTATTTCTCTTGGGTGCTAAAACTTCACCCTGATACAGCAGCACCTCCAGGAACATGTCACCTACCATTGAGTGTCCCTCCATCGCACTGACTTCCAAACTCAAGGGCTGAGCCACAAGACTGGCGTTCATGGTGTCGGCCTGAGGTCAGCCTCCAAAGCCGCAGGAGCAGACTCACCTGGATGGGGGCAGGGCTTTTGTCAGGTAGGAAGGGGGAGAGTAAGGTTCAGGGGACTGTTCCGGTGGATTCTAAAGCTAGAGTTCTGGAACCTGGGAAAATGAGTCAAAAGAGGACCAAGCAACAAATATAAAAGCTGACAGTGAGAAACTCGGAGAAAACATTGAGAAAAAGTGGAAGATGCTAACAGAGAACTGGAAAATATTTGTTTTTACTTTTTACTCCTACGATGAACACAATTCAACTTCCTACCAGAGATTGTGATGATACTGAGAAGAGGGGCCAACAAACTGGTTAAAAGACATTGGAGTCAGAGAGTAAACAGCCAAAAAGTTATCAGTGCTAAAAATTTTCTGGGCTACTCAACCCAATTACTAACTAACAAAAAGGATTATTTCAAAATGATCAGCAACATGCTCAATAACAAATGGACCTATAGATTGGAATTACTTTTAGAAAAAAACCTTTGGAGGACAAGTAAGAGTAGTTCATAAGCTATTCTTATATTCTACAAAAAATATTTTAAAAAGTAATATATTAAGAGTGAATGGGAAAAAGTAAGAGATGGAAGCTATACAGGTATTTTCATATCACTCTGTGGAGCACACACACTATTAAAAACAAAACCAGAAAACACACACAGAGTTGGCGTCTGTCATCAGGATCAATGAACAAGCAAGTGACTGCTTGTGTCAGGATCTGAGACACAAGACACAGATTATACTCACATTATGTTAAAAAAAAAAAAAAAAAAAAAAAGCACCAGAGCCGTTAAAGATTAAAACAAAAAGAGATGAAAGGGGAGACAGATGTATGCAGGGTGAGGGCAAGATTTCAATCCTCACGGGTTTGGTTTCCTAGGGGTGCACTCTAAATAAAGAGAAGCATGTTTGCAAAGGATGCCACTGAGGGCTATAGAATGGGTTTTTACATGAAGATACTTGCTCTAAACAAGAAAGGGCTGACCAAAAGAAGAAAAACAAGTATCTACAGAGGGGAACTCGTGAACAGCTCTGCTCCCCCCCCCCCCCGATTTCCTTGGTTTCGTGGTGGTGTTACTTTTGACGCTTGTATGTTATAAAACAGGATTCCTGGGGAGCCCACTTGTACACATGTTGCTCCTGGCTCTCATGGTTGACTGTTTATTCACAATCTCTTGTCTTAATTCCTGAGTCATCAAGATGGAAATTCAGGCAAGAAGAAAGAGCAATTCTTGTGCTTTTCTAAGGAAACATTGACAAACCCAAGATCACGGAGGTTGTAATATTTCTTCTAAGAGTTTTACCATTATAAGTCTTATAGTTAGATTTATTTTTTGTTTTGTGTGTATATTTACTTTTTTATTCATTTCTCCAGATATATACATTGGACAGATGATTATAAATGGAATTATTAATGAATATAAACACTTATATTATTTTTGATGTATGCTTTAAACTTGATTGTGAGGAAGGCTGTACCAACTCATACCCTTTAGAGCAGGTTATGGGAATAAAATTTAACTGAACTCATATTATTTATGAATTATTTATCCTTCTTTTCTTTCCACCTTTAGTGAGAGCTAACTAACATCATTGAGTGAGGTTAAGCTGTACAATGTGATGATCTGATACACATATATATTGTAAAATGTTTACCATAGTGAGATTACTCGGCACATCTTTAACCTCACATAATTGTAATTTCTAAAACATATTTCCAATTACCAAAAAAATGTTTTCTTTCCAAAGGAAGTGAAGAGAATGTTAAAGACCCTGGATTCTTCATGAAGAAAAATGTGGAAAGAACATGATCCCATAAATGACAGTGGGCAGATTTCAAACACTTCATCTAAAGAATGAGAATGCTAACAACTAGTCAAAATCAAAGCACTCAGAGAATAATGTTCTGGTTGTCATTAGGCTTCTCTGTACGCATTTAGTTATTTAGCAGGATATTACTTACTGCATTAACTACCAAAGATACGTTCCGTAATGAGAATGTAAATTACATCCCAGAAAATAGTATTTCCCCTCAAGGGACTGAGAAACTAAATTACATAGATTTTGGTCTTCAAAGACCATCAGAAGTTACGATATAGACAAAAGCCAGGCCAAGAATGAATTTGCCACCGTGTGTATTTATAAAAGAAAGCTATTGATCACTACCATGCAATTTGAGGGGCACCGGGGATGCAGAAGCCACTGTTAGAAGCAGCAGTCAGGAGTCTGCGCAGTGCACATGACAGTCTAGAGAGCACGCAACAACAGTTCAGCATGGTTTGAGGTGTATTCCGATGAAGCCTTGAAGGGTCTGCACGGCTTAGAGAAAAATTTTCACATCACTTTCCTATGGTAAGAATGAGAAAAGCATCACCTGACGTGAGGAGCTGGCCCACACTCTCCACTCTGTCTCAGTTAAACATGGACAACTTCCTGGAACATCAACATCAGACAAGGCCCTTCTTGTAACATGATGGCTCAAGACACAAACGAGACCTGTCCACAATCACTTCTGAGCACGGACAAAACAGGCTGCAGTCTGCTCTGCCTGCTCTGCTCAGGTGAGATATCCTCAGTCTTCCATCTGGGATGCAAAGCAGAAGCGCATTCCCAAGCCAGCGGGGAGCTGACTTATATAGGGAGATGCCCCTGCCCCTAATCCCTGATTGATCCATCCTCAAGCAAATGAGGACTGCAAATCCTCACAGTTTGATTGGTCCAAAAAGCAGTGTCCTGATTGGTTGGAGTGGAGCCACCCTGATTGGTCAGTGAAGATGCTAATTGGGAGGGGACGTAGCTGCACAGCTCTCATTGGGCGGGGAAAGTCTCCGTCCTATTGGCTGAAATACAATTCTAGGAACTCCTTTATAAGGGTTGGCTCAACAGACAGAGACGCGGTGCAGGCAGGCAGTTGGTTCAGGGTGGGAGGCACTGAGTGCAGAGCAGGAGGCAGACAGCTTAGTGCCGTCTTCTTCCCGAAGCATGGTTTGTGTGAGAGGCCCCTGCTTAGAAAGAGCTTCTAGGCCCTGGTTTTAAATTGAGGCCAGTTAACCACCAGGATCCCCTCTTGGTAAGTATCTTCTTTCTAAGGGTTGTTAATAATGTGGAGCAGTGTGGATAAAATGTCTTTCTGGTCAGAGATCTTTAATATGTTATATCCCTCACAGGAGAGGGATTTCCCAAGATGTAGTTAACGTCACATCTGTACAGCCAATACTTCTCCTTACCTTAGAAGACATAATATATTGCTCTGCTTTACTTTTAATAGTGGTGAAATTCTGCAGGACATGTGATGTCCTCAAAAAAACTGACACACTGTTAGAGTGACATCAACAGGACACGGGGTGTTGGCATAAAACACAGCGGTGGCACCAATTCAGACGCATCCTTGGGCACCAAGTTTAATAGGCCTTGTCATAACCTACAGAGAGAAAGGGAGCACACACTCGCAGAGCCTTTCAGGCTAATTTTCAGTAATTAAATCCACCAGAGAATTGTAAACACAGGGATGTGACAGAAGCAAATTGACAGAGATTTCTACAGTGATCTCCTATATATTGTTATGATGCATAGAAGAAATTAGAGTCTTTAAACTATAAAACGTATTCATGGAGTCTTTATCTTTGCCACTTCTCTGTTAATAAGAAAAATGTTTTATAATGGTCTTTTCCAGAGTGTATAAGGATAAGACGGTGACCAGAGATCTATCCAGGCAAGTCTAGGGCATCCCTCCTGTACCTACCCTTTGTTTTAGGTGTAAATGTGGATGTGTTTTCTCTTGTGAATGTTATGTGTGTAAGTGTGTAAGTGTTGTGTGCTCCCACAGAATCAGTATAGAACACAGAATGTGGTCTATTTATATTTATTAAGAGAATAGTAGGGTACATTTCTTAAGCATACATTTTTAAATGGGTTGTTGAGTAGAAAAGGAGAATACTATTTCCAGAAAGTATCTAATGATGATGGTGGGACCCTTACTGCTTGAGATATTTTGATTCAATTGTGGTCAGGTTGCTATAGACATTTGGGGATTGGACCTATCAAGCATCTATAACACTCCTTCCTTGTGCCCTGATTTGGAAGAAATGGATGAAAAAGATGATTTTATAAAGATCATCTTCTTGTTTCTGTGTAACTGTCACGGAAAATGCTTTCATTTACTCCCTTCGTATTTTCAATACCTTCCCAAACCACATCTATTCTTTTCCCTTTTTCTTCTAAGGGTATGCCTTTGGCTGCATTTCTTCAAACAACCCACTGCTGTTGTTTACTTGTCTTTGAACTAACAGTCGTATAGTGCCATCTAGTGTTCAGAGAGCAAAGAGTCCAATGCAAGCGATTCTAACAGGTTTCTTCAATTCCTGAAACTGGCGATGTTGAGTTTGGGCCGTAAAGAGATCTGAGGAACAATTATTATTCAATGTATTGATTGAATCATGTCTGCACCTGTATAAATAACTACCTGTTCCAGGAGAAAAGACGAGACTTACTGAAAAATTCAGTACTTACTAAACAATAAAAGAGATTTTTCTAGTTTTTACGTAGAGCTTTTAATCATGAGTCACTGTAACTCACATGATCAAACCTTCTTGTAGAAGACTCTTTTTAAAATAAATGATATATCTTCTACAGACTTTTGGAGTAAAATTAGATATTTATTTTTCATGGGTAACATTGCTTAATAGACTAAGTTAAAACATTTTGGAGAGACTACATTAGAATGTGTTCTGACTTTTGATACCCTGGTTGAAAACATCCATACCCCCTAGGTCTTTGTCAGCTGTCCATTTGGGCGGTATCTGCAGATGTGTGCTGGGGGGAGTGGGCGGTTTCTGCCAGTAAACAGACAGAGCTGGACTGGACTAGCACCAGGAGGAAAACTCCATCCCTGACTCAGAGCCAGCGGCCACTGTAGGGAGTGGCAAGAGACAAGATGGCCTCTGGGGACACCAAAATTAATCAGTGTGTCAGAGATCAGATAATGGTGAAATTGAATATTAGGTCCCTATCCTATAGTGTTACAACTGGGGGGCTTTTATATATAGTTTGTATGATTGTGCTGTTTCTTTACACTGTAGAGAAGAACAGAGAGGAATGGTAACAATTGACCATGTGCTGTGGAACTTGCCCTGAACTTTTGACATCATAATGACCCCCTTGGGATTTTGTAGGAAAACAGAACTCAACAGGGCTGCTTCCTTTAATAAAACTCATGAGCATCCACTTCCAGTTAGGAGGGAAACCATGTTCATGGCTCCAGGGAATGGAGTAATGCTCAGATAGGATCGCTATGGATCAGGGAAGGTGATTGAGACAGTGGGATGTGGTCTTCCCCTGCTTCCTCCTCTCTGGGTCATTCTGCTACAGAATTCGGGTCTCCAAAAATCCCCAGAGCCTGCGGGAAAGGAAACAGCTTTTAAGTTGCCTTCACATGCCTGTGGCTAGTGGCTAGTGTCTTTGTTACGCAAATGACTTTCGTTCTTCCAAGGCCCCAAAAAGATGGGAGGGGTTTTGGACCATGGGATGGTTCAGAAAGAGCACACAGAGCTTGCGTAAGAGTCTGTGAATGGTCATAACTGGTTATGATGCCCACTGCGTCACAGGACGCAGTCAGGGATTTTTTAAAAAGCGGCAGGCATTTTAGGAAAGAGAGATCTCTATGCGGCTTTGAAAGGAAAGGGAGAACTTCATGCGGTTTACAAGGAGACTGGGAACCCCACGTGGTTCTGCATTAAAAGCTGGAGGGCACCACAAGACAGGAAAAAGCTCTCCAATCGGGATCGAATGATTGGGAGCTGCCGGTAAAGCTGAACTGTGTCTGGAAAGTGGAAAGACTGTATCTCTGACTTTTCTAAAACTAGCTTGGTTTGGTAAGGGGAGGCAGAACTACGTGTTTGTGGGTGTTCTAAAGAATTGTGGGTGTTTAAAGAAAACAAGACTTAACAGCAGAAATCCGCAAATAATCTAAATCTATATAACTATTATATAAACAATTCTTTTTCTTTTCGCTAAACTCTGATGTTGAGAGTTATGCCTCTGGCGACGGGCAATTGGACCCCTAAAAACTGAATAGCCCGTGGGTTCTTTACCCAATGAGTCGTTCCTCCTTTTTGCAACAACCTCTCTGGCCCTTCTCACTATTTTCTAGAAAGATTTCTTTCCTTTACATACCTTGCCTGAATCATTCAGCATCCTCAACCATCACCAAAATCCAGAGGACTGCAGAATCCCTCTCTAGCTCCAACCTCTGTTTCAAACTCCAGTCCACCTGCCAGCTGGTTGTCTCTGGACTTTTCATCATTTAGAACTGCAAACCTTGCCTCTACGTAAATGATCCCGTTTAACCCAAGCTCCAATTCGCCTCCTGGTGCTTCATTTCTTGTTGACGGCCCACGGCTGCCCCTGTGGCTAACTGTTCTGCCCTAACTGGCCCCTTACCGACCCCTTCCTCTTCTTTGCCAGTCATCGGATTTGGAGACTGTAAACTTCTCATGTGCTCCCTTTCCTCATTATTCTGGCTGCAAGACTCAGTGACATCTCCTCCACGCCTACAGTTCTTCCCTATTTTACACGCCAAGGTCATATTCAATATCTGCAAGCATGTCTGTCTGTTATGGCATAAACCCCACCCCATCATGATGTGTGATCCTTTCATGTACTGTTGAATCGAGTCTGCTAATATTTTTTGAGCACTTTTGTATTCATTGGGGATATTGGCCTGTCATTTTCTTTTCTTGTGGTGTCCTTGTCCGGTTTTGGTATCAGGGTAATGTTGCCTCGGAAAATGAGTTTGGAAGTCTTCCTTTCTCTTGTATTTTCTCGGAAGAGTTTGACAAGGATAGGTATGAATTCTTTAAATGTTTGGTGGAATTCACCTGTGAAGCTCTCTTGCTCCAAACTTTACTTTGTTGGAGGGTTTTTGATAACTGTTCAATTTTCTTACTAATAGTTGGTCTTTTCAGATTTTCTATATCTCCATGATTCAGTCTTAGAAAGCTGTAAGCTTGTAAGAATTTACTCACTTCTTCTAGGTTGTCCAAAATGTTGGTGTATGAATTGTTCATATGATTCTTTATATTTCTGTAGTATCAGTTGTAATGCCTCATCTTTCATTTCTAATTTTATTTGAAACCTCTCTCTTTTCTTGGTGAATCTAGTGAAAAATTAATCAATTTTGGTTATCTTTTCCAAGAACCAACTCTTAGATTCATTGATCCTTTCTATTGTTTTTTTTTTTCTTTTTTTGTATCTATTTCATTTTTTCTGCTCAGATCGTTATTTTCTTCCTTCTACTGTCGAGCTTCACTTGTTTTTCTTTTTTTCTAGTTCCTTACAAAGTTAGGTTGAGATTTTTCCTGTTTCTTGAGGCAGGCATTTATCGCTAGGCAGTTCCCTCTCAGACTGTTCTGTCTGCATCCCATAAGTTTTCGTGTGTTGTATTTCTATCTTCCTTTGTGTCAAGAACTTTTTTATTTCTCCTTTGATTTCTTTGTTCACACATTGGCTGTACAGTACAATGTTCCTTAATCTCAACATATTTATGAATATTTGTCTTTTTGTCATTGATTTCTAGTTTCATAACATTGTATTATGAATGATGCTTTATATGATTTCAATTTTCTTAAATTTTTAAGACTTGTTTTGGGGCTTAACATATGACCCATCCTAGTGAATGTTCCAGGTGCATTTGAGAGGAATTGTGTATCCTGCTCTTTGGGGGATGGGGTTGTACATAGCTCTTAAACCCCAATACTGTACTGTGTCATTTGAGGCTGATGTTTCCTGATTGATTTTGTGCTTGGATGATCTATCCATTGTTGTAAGTACCGGTATTAAAATCCCCTACTATTATTGTGTTGCTGACTATTCTTCCCTTTAGGTCTGTTAATCTTTGGTTATGTATATTTAGATGCCCCTATGCTGAGGTGCACCTATATTTTATTCTTATATATGGCAGGATTTAACTCGCTATAATTTTGTTAAAAAATTTGCATCTGTGTTCATAAAAACTACTGGTTTTTACTGGACTATTACCTTGGGTTTAATATGAAGGTAATGCTGGCTTCATAAGATGAATATGGAAGAATTCCCTCCTTTTCAATTTCCCAGAACACCTTTGTTAGAAACTCAGCAGAAAAGCCATCTCAGCCTGGAGTTTTCTCTCTGGGATGGATTTAACTTATAGATTCATTTTCTTTAATAAGTATAGGGACCATTCAAAGTATTTATTATTCCTAGGATAGTTTCTGTCTGTATATTAGTTTGCTAGAGCAACCCTAACAAAATACCACAGACCATTTGCCTTCAACAACAGAAAATTTTCTCTGATTCTGGAGACTGGAAGTCTAAGATAAAGATGCTAACAGGGTTGGTTTCTTTGGAGGCCCCTCTCTTGCAGTTGGCCACCCTACTGCTGCCTCTTTGCATAGAAGTTGAGGAAAAGAATCCTGTTGTGCAGGTTTGACCCTTGTGTATCTGTGTCCTAATCCTCTCTTCTTGTTAGGACTTAAGGCAGATTGGATTAGGGCACACCCTGACAGACTACCTCGTTGTCTCCACCCACATTACACTCACAATCCGAGGTGCTGAGGGTTAGGGTTTTAACACACAAATTCTAGGGGCCCACAATTCAGCCCATAAGTGACTTTCAAGACATTTGTGCATTTTTCCAAGTTGATGAATATATGATTATCATTGTTTCTAGTATTTTCTTCTGATTCTTTTAGAATTTATTGGACCTGTAATGATACCCCCTTTTCATTCCTGGTATTAATATTGATAGTAATAATTTGTCCTTTCTTCATGATTAGCCTGGCTTGAGCAAAGGGTGGCAAACTTTTTCTAATTTTTGAATATTTTAAGCATTTTGGCTCAATGCGGTCTTTGTCATCTCTCCTCCTCTTCCTCGCCCCTTTCTTTCTTTTCATTTATCTCCAACCATCCTTTTAAAATAACCCTTAAAAATGACACACACTATTCTTAGCTCACAAGCTGTACAAAATCAGAGTATGAGCCAGATATGACCCACAGGATGTGTTTGCCAACCTCTGGGCTGGACGATTATCAATATTATTCCTTCCAAAATATCATCTTTGGTTTCATTAATTTTCTCTAATCTTTTTCAGTTTACTATTTCCCTAATTTCCACTCTTGTTTTCAATACCCCCCTTCTTTTGCTTACTTTGAGTTTAATTTGATTTATTTTTTTGCCACAACTCACTTTCAATTCTTGTACTTTTCCACATTGGGAAGGACCATACTCAAACTCAGTATCTGCCAGCTAAAAGTTCCTAGCTTTACAAGCACATGAATAAAAGAAAAGAAACATTGTCAGCCTTTATTGGGGTCACTGTTCAAATTTTCTTTTTTTCCTAATTTCAGCTGAAGGTTGAAATATTGATTTAAAATTTTTCTAATATAGGTACTCAGAGTGTAAATTTTCCTATATATTGCTTTAGTTACATCCTGCAATTTGAAAAGTATTTTCATTTTTGTTCAGTTTAAATATTCTTTTGGTTTTCTTCTCTTAACCACAGGTTATTTGGAAGTGTGCCATTTTCAGGCAATTTGCAACGTTCCATATATTTTTCTTATATTGACTTCTAATTTATTCCATTGTGACAAAAGAATATATGTTGTATAATGTGAATCTATTTAAATTCGTGTGAACTTGTTTTATGTCCCAACATGCTGTATCGTAGTAATGTTTGATGTGCACTTCTAAAAAACATTTATTTGACTGCAGCTGCAGGGAGTATTCTATACATATCCAGTAGTTCAAGTTGAAGTATAGTATTGTTTGTCTTTTAAATTTTTACTAGTTTTTATTTGTCTGCTTGTTCTGTTAATTATTGAGATAAGAGATGTGTGTTGAACTTTACAGCTTTAGTTACGGATGTCTATTTAAACAAGGAATATAAGAACTTTTGCTTTCTGTATTTCAAAGCTCTGATTTTAGGTGCATCAACATTTAGGGTTGTTTTGTCTTTCTGATGAACTGACGTCCTAACATCAGGAAATCACCCCCTTTTTCTCTCATAATATTCTTTATTGAGAAATGTGCTGTTTCTAATATTACTATAGTCACTTCATTTTTCTTTTGATTAGTGTTCCCCTGGTATACCTTTTCCATCCTTTTCATTTTAACCTGTTCCTTGAAGACAGTATATTTTTCCATCTTGCTTTTGTCACCAATCCAACGATTTCTAAATTTTAATTCAGTTGTTTGTAACGTTTAATGCGGTTAACACGATTTGTTTAGATTCATATTTTTTGTTTCCTATTCATCTCATCTGTTCTTTGATCCTTGTATATTTTTATGCTTTCTTTTCAATTAACTATTCTTAATGATTCCATTTATGTCATTTGTTATCCATTGGCTTTATTCTTTTCCCGTGGAGGGTTTTGAATATATAGTGCCTATCTATAGCTTATCACAGTCTACCTTCAAGTCATATTATACCACCTCACATAAACCATAAGAGAGCTACAACAATGTACTCCCTCCTCCTCCTCCCACATCTCTGGCCTTTGTGCTATAAAATCAACAATATATCATTACTTTGGTGGATGCAGTCATTTATATAGAAATAAACTTAAAGATAAGAAAAACTTATAATTTATCAACATACGCACCACTCCCAGTGCTTTCTATTCCTTTGTCCATATTTACATCTTGTATCATTTCCCTTTGTATGAAGGACCTCCTTCAACATTTCTGATAGTATAGGCCTGTTGATGATGAATTCTTTTATCTTTCATATATCTGCCAAACTCATTATTTTGCCTTTGTTTTTGAAAAATATTTTCACTTGGTATAGATTTCTAGGTTAGTGGCTCTTCTACCTTTAAACATACTTTAAAGTATCTTTCAAAAATAAAGATGACGCCTTACTGTCTTCTGGCTTGCATATATTTTTTCTGATGAGAAGTCTGTTGTCATTTCATTTCTGTTCTGTACTTAAGGTTTTTTACTTGTTGCTTTTAAAGTTTTAAATCACTGATTTCAGACATTTTCACTAATATATGTCTCAGCATAAATTTGTTTCTTTTGCTTGAATTTCATTGAGCTTCTTGGATATGCCAGTTTATAGTTTTCATCACATTTGGAAATTTCTCACCTATTAATTCTTCAAATTAGAAGTCCTCTTCTCCTCTCTTCACTTGGGCACTCAAAAAATAAGAATAAAAATTTTCAATAGCTCATTGATGTCTCCTAATATTTTTCTGGTTTTCTTACAATTGCTGTTTCAAAAGTCACTAATTCTTTGTTCTGCAGCGTCAAATCTGTTAATTCCATTTGATTATTTTACAGCTCTAGCATCATATTTTTCATCTGCAGCAGTTTGATTTTAATTTAACATTCTCAGTCTTTTCCCTACATGCTTGAACATAAAGGTTGTCATAATGTTTTATCATTATATAGATGCTTTAATTTAATAAGAACTAATGTATACAACAGTTGTTTTATAATAACTGCTTCAATGTCCATTGATAGGAATTCTATCTTTGTATCATTTCGAGATGCATATACTGATCGAATCTTGTCCCCATTTTGGGTTGCATTTTCTTGCTTTTTTGTAGGTCTGCTAATATTTAGTTAGACATGAGACACTGAATTTCACCTTCTTATTTGCCATCTGTTTTTGTATTCCTGTGAGTATTCTTGATTGTTCCTCAAGGATGCGGTAACTTGGAAACAGTTTCACCTTCCTGAGGCTTGCTTTTAAGCTTTGATGAGCCAGACTACAGAAACCTTAACTCTAGGGCTATATTTTTATCCCTGCTACTGAGTGCACACCTTAGCACTCAGCCCTATGACTTACGTGGTCTTCCACTCTTTCTGGTGGGACCACACGTGAGTGTCTATGAGTCAAAAAATTTTATGCTCCTTTTAGGGGGTTCTTTCTTTGGGCCACAGGTAGTTTCCTTTCCATACTCACTCATGCACTATACTGGAGACTTGAGGAAAATCCTCTGCAGGTATCTGCAGCCATTTGGACAGCTCTCTCCTCTCTCCGATTGTGCCCTGCGTACCCACGTCACCTTGGCCTGCCCTGGATCTCAACTATGGCTCAACTAAGGGCGACCTCAGCATAAGATGCGGGCTGGAATCCTTCAGTCGGTCAGGGGGAACCTTGGGGCTCACCTTCCCTGTTTCTCCTCCCTCAGTTATAACTAGCCTGTCTTGTCTGCATCCAACCAATGGAAGCAATTGCTTCATCCATTTTGTTTGACTTTCAGTAGCTTTTTTGTAGGAGTTGGTTATTCCATGTTGGCTGCTAGTAGAAGTTCTTCATCAGAAATAAACCTGCTGCATTCATCATCTGTCAGAGTGCTTTATGTTTACATTTTAAAACAAGACTAGTTATTATTATTATTATTATTATTATTATTAGAATGCTTCCCTCTAGGGCAGTTACCTCCTTTTGCACCACAGTATACTTTAGAGATACAATTACATTATCATTAACAGGGGTTTCTGATTGTAATGATTCCCTTCCAATAGGGCAGGATGGTATGGTTTAAAAATGGCCTTTAAGAGATTCTAATATGCAAAACTCTCACATTTCTACTATTTCCTTCTTATATACAATATGATCAAAGGAGTAATCTTTGTACTTACTTCTAAATGTTAGAAATAGTTCTTAATTATAATCAACATTTTGCCTCCACTAAAACAACCTAAGTTTAATTATTTACCTACTAACATGCCATTTTCTTACCCGGAGCCTTATTATAATCCTGGGACCAAGTTTAGTCGTGAGATGCCTTCATCTGAATGTATCAGTTAATGCTGTTTATAGTTTTTAAGATTTTCAAATATATGTACACAAGTGTGATTCATCACATTTAGAATTTTTGGTAATCTATTTAAGATTTGGGATATTTGGTTGCAAGCCACAGGGATTGGTTTCTTGTGAAGCAAATTGTACTTAACACGCAGAAGAAATGCCACATACTTGAGGAGAAAGCTGAAGGAGCAGAGACCCAAGGGGCACTGACGCATGCCCTCCTCACTAGGAACTCGTCGCTCCCACTGTCCTGAGCTGTTCCGGGAGCGGCTCATCAGACTGACCCAGTGTTGGCAGCGTCTTGACAACGACGTTCAGGAGAGTGACCGAGTCCCACCAGAAGGCTCTCCTGTGGGGATCAGTTCATGGTGCAGGTGAGGCTGAGGTACAACTTTGTAAAACACTGTAGCGAGCACAAAAGGAAAGACGCCCATACTGATTAAATGGCGCGACCCCACTTTCCCGCGCTCACGCACAGGCGGCCCATCGTTGCCTGCGCCTCAGAGACGCCCGTCAGCCCGGCCCCGGGACGCCCAGCGAGCGCCCGCGGAAGCCTCTCTCAGCGTCCGGGGGGGCGCCGGCAGGGCGCGGGGGGCGGGGGGCGGGGCGGGGCGGGGCGCCCCGTCGCGGCCCTCGGGGCCAGGACAGGCAATGAAGCGCCGGGGCCGTCGGGCGCTCGTGCGCTCGTGCGCTCACCTGCCGCGCGGTGCCTGTTCCGGCGCAGCAGCCTCTTCGGGTTGCGCTACTCAGTTCCCTGCGCCCCTGTGGCCGGGGCCGGGACCGGCAGTGACGCGCCGGGGCCGTCGGGCGCTCGTGCGCTCACCTGCCGCGCGGTGCCTGTTCCGGCGCAGCAGCCTCTTCGGGTCGCGCGACGCAGTTCCCTGCTCCCCCGACGCCGGGGCCAGACCCCGCCCCCTGGAGCCGCAGCGGTGGAGGAAGACTGGCCGCGCCCGCCCCTCGTCGGCCAGCGCAGTGAGTGTGGGCGGCGGCCCTGGGCCCGGAACCGCAGCCCCGGTCTGTCCCGGGCGTGTCCTGCCCTGTCTTCGTGGGGTCCCGGTGTGAGGGCTCCCGTGAGGGCCACACGGGGGCGGGGCGCGGCGGTGGGACGCAGGTGCAGACCGGTCTTCATGGGGCCCCAGGGCGGTGCGGGCTCAGTGCCGTGTCCTGGTGTGCCGGCTCGGGTGCGCGTCCTCGCGTGCCGGCTCCGGTGAGTCCCTCGCGTGCCGGCCCGGGTGCGTGTCCTCGCGTGCCGGCTCGGGTGAGTCCCTCGCGTGCTGGCTCGGGCGCACGGTCTCGGCTGGGTGCGCGGGCGTTCGGGCCTCAGGCTCCGTGCGCGGCGGTTGCCGTCACGGACGCGTGTGTGCCGTCCGGTGTTTCTTGTGCTGAGTGGGGGCCGTCGGAGAGCGCCTTGGAGTCCGCTGTTGTTCTCATCATGAACCCAGGACAGCAGCGTCTCCAGGCCCAGGGCCGTGTGGGTTGTCCAGGTGTTGCTGAAAGAGGGGAGAGGGACAGTTGGGAGTTATTCCCTGTGTCTGTGTGTTGGGGGGGGTGATGGGACCACAAGATTTTTCAGAGGGGCCCAGGGAACAGGAGGCCGAGCTGGGGGGCATCAATGGGGTAGGAGCAGAGTCCCTGGAGAGGTTAGCGGGCAGCCCAGGGCCAGGCTGGCTTCCAAAGCCAGGGGTGTCCCTACATTAAAGGACAAGGCAGCAGACCCTGCAGGTTCCAGCAGAACCCACGCAGACTGAAGCCAAGGCACGGAAACAGGCCTAGGGAGCGAAAGAAGCAGCGTGGTCGTCGTGACCAGAGCAGGGGGTTCCTGTGTGCACCGATGCCTTATGTAAGTGACTTGACTTATCACAACTGTTCCTCCCTCCAACTTCACATGTGGCTGTCCTTCACGGCCATCGGGACTCAGCACAGGTCAGAGCTCGAGCTGGGCAGGTAGGATTTTCAGCAGGGACTTGCCTCTGGTCCGAGAGACCAGGTGGTCACGTTGGCTGTATGGTCGGCAAGGCTCCTGACCTGGGTGCTGAGGCCTGAAGGTGAACGTGAGGATGGAGAAGTCTGAGTGACAGGGACACAGGCAGAGTGTGGCAGGCCGGTGAGTAGCTTTGCTCAGCCCTGCAGGGTGGGAGTGTCAGATTGCTGAGATGAGCACAGAGTTCCCACACCTGCTGTTTCCTGAGTAGCTCTGATGTTTTACTGGCTGGCCACTCACTGGCCCCCAGAAAGGACCGGGTGGGCTGCTAATGTCTGGGTCAGAGCAACTCTGCTGAGGCCAAAGGGACAGCAGGCAGAGGGCGTAAACTCTCCCACCGGGCAGACGTCTGCCTGCTGTCCCCCACCTTGTCCGCGGCAGAGGGTCGGTTTGTCAGAGTCCACGCACTGAGTCTGTGCGTCCCTGTGCGTTCTCAGTGAACCGCGCCTGGGCTGGGAGCTGGAAGTAGTGACCGGAGATGCCCAGCTCCTTTCGCCTGCTGAACGGGCCTTGGGTCTTACAGCGATGATGGATGAAGTTGTCTAGGCTCTGCAGGATGTGATCAAACACTGGGTCCCAAGGCACTAGCTGGTAAAGTGCTTTGGCTGAGTCCATAATGAGTGAGGTAGAGAGAAAAAGAGAAAACGAAATCACATTGTAGGGAAATCTACTCTGTAGTGTTTGAAAAGGCTGTTCTCGGTTGGCTTGACCTCTTAGTAAATACAAAACCACATATTTGTATTACCTTTTTATCTATAATTCTAAAATAACCGGAGATCAATGGCAATCTGTGTAGTTGGAAAATAGTAATATTTTTTGGAGACCCAAAGGTAAAAGAAAATGTCATTTAAATTAAAAATACAAATTTACCTTCTAAAAAATTAAGTTTAAGACATTAAGCGCCGTGTCTGTCACCGGTGACTGGCACTGTGCTTTCCGATCAGACCGCATCAGTCACTGGTGACTGACGGTATACTTTTCTAAAGTATTTAGAAAGCATTTCTGAAAGAATACAGAGTACAGATTGAAATAAATACATACAAGAAATATATCTGAAGTTATACATGCAGTCTTACGGCAAACTTACACAGATCTCCGGCCGCCAGCTATCGGTGAAATCGGATGTGGGGGCTAAACGGAAAGGGAGACAAAACAGGCTGAGTGCTTAACGTGTCAAATTGTTGAATGTGCAATAATTCACATGACTCAGAAATAAAAAACCTGAAAATGCATTCGTTATAAAGTCTGCCTTCCATCTCTCCTCCTCTGCTCAGTTTGTCTATATTCCTCTGTGTAAGAAATTCTTTCTGGTTGATTTCTTGGAGCTCTTTATGTGTTAAGGATAGGAATGTGATCAGTTTCTTGTGTACTCTGAGTTTCCTAATGTGTGTATATATAAAGAAATAGAACTGGGGGGGCTCACTTGCACCCTCTCTGTTTTTACACTAGTAATAGGATATTGATATTGTATGTACTGTACTCTACCTGGCTCTTTTGTTTAATGGTACATATAGGAAAGTCCTCCATAGTAGTACGTGGAATACTTTTCCATTTTTCAGAGGTACATAGCATTTCATTGTATGAATGTTTTCTACTGACGAACACTTAGCGTTTCAAATCCTTGGTTATAACAAATGATGCTGCACTAAAAGCCTTGATCTGTGTCATTTAGCACATATATTTAGTATCAATTCCTAGGAGTAAAATTGTTCAAAGATATGTGCCCTTGTAATTTTATAGCTTTTTTCAAATTAGTCTCCAAATGCATTACAAAATTTACTCATCTAATGTATTAATGTAAAAATGTCTCTATCTCCAGTCTCATTAACTGTTACAAAAATGTTTGACTTTTGCCAATCTAAAAGTTTTTCTGTTATTAATAAGGCTGAGTATCATTTATTTTTATTTTTTGGTTATTCAATTACAGTTGTCCCATTTTCCCCCGTTGCTCCCCCCACCCAGCCCATCCCTTCTCCCACAATCATATCCCTCCCCGTTGTCCTTGTCCATTACTACTAGGTTGTCAAATTTGTTGCCATATAGTTGTTTGTAGTAATTTCTTATAATTGTTTGTATTTCTGAGGTATCAGTCGTGATTTCTCCTCTTTCATTTCTGATTTTGTTTATTTGGGTCTTCTCTCTTTTGTTCTTGATGAGCCTGGCTAGAGGCTTGTCGATTTTGTTTATTTTTTCAAAGAACCAGCTCCTAGTTTTTTGTTGATTTTTTGGATTGTTCATTTAGTTTCTATGTCATTTAATTCTGCTTTGATCTTGATGATTTCCTTTCTTCTTTTTGCCCTAGGCTTTGTTTATTGTTGTTGTTCTAGTTCTTGTAGCTTTAGGGTTAGATTTTTTATTTGAGATTCTTCTAGTCTTTTCAGATATGCCTGTATTGCTATGAACGTCCCTCTTAGGACTGCTTTTGCTGTGTCCCATAGGTTTTGGGCTGTTGTGTGTTCATTGTCATTAGTTTCTAGAAATTTCTTGATTTCCTCTTTGATGTCATTGTTAACCCATTCATTATTTAAGAGCGTGTTATTCATTCTCCATGAGTTTGGGCGTCTTTGATTTTTTTTCCCTGAGGTTGATTTTTAGTTTCAAGGCATTGTGGTCTGAAAAGATGCTTGATATGATTTCAATTTTCTTGAATTTGTTGAGGCTTGTTTTGTGTCCTATTATGTGGTCTATCTTTGAAAATGGGGCCGTCGGGCGCTCGTGCGCTCACCTGCCGCGCGGCGCGTGTTCCGGCGCAGCAGCCTCTGCTGGTCGCGCGACACAGTTCCCTGCGCCCCCCCCCCTGTCGCCGGGGCCGGACCCCGCCCCCTGGAGCCGCAGCGGCGGTGGAGGAAGACAGGCCGCGCCCGCCCCTCGTCGGCCAGCGCAGTGAGTGTGGGCGGCGGCCCTGGGCCCGGAACCGCAGCCCCGGTCTGTCCCGGGCGTGTCCTGCCCTGTCTTCGTGGGGTCCCGGTGTGAGGGCTCCCGTGAGGGCCACACGGGGGCGGGGCGCGGCCGTGGGACGCAGGTGCAGACCGGTCTTCATGGGGCCCCAGGGCGGTGCGGGCTCAGTGCCGTGTCCTGGTGTGCCGGCTCGGGTGCGTGTCCTCGCGTGCCGGCTCGGGTGAGTCCCTCGCGTGCCGGCTCGGGTGAGTCCCTCGCGTGCTGGCTCGGGCGCACGGTCTCGGCTGGGTGCGCGGGCATTCGGGCCTCAGGCTCCGTGCGCGGCGGTTGCCGTCACGGACGCGTGTGTGCCGTCCGGTGTTTCTTGTGCTGAGTGGGGGCCGTCGGAGAGCGCCTTGGAGTCCGCTGTTGTTCTCATCATGAACCCAGGACAGCAGCGTCTCCAGGCCCAGGTCCGTGTGGGTTGTCCAGGTGTTGCTGAAAGAGGGGAGAGGGACAGTTGGGAGTTATTCCCTGTGTCTGTGTGTTGGGGGGGGGTGATGGGACCACAAGATTTTTCAGAGGGGCCCAGGGAACAGGAGGCCGAGCTGGGGGGCATCAATGGGGTAGGAGCAGAGTCCCTGGAGAGGTTAGCGGGCAGCCCAGGGCCAGGCTGGCTTCCAAAGCCAGGGGTGTCCCTACATTAAAGGACAAGGCAGCAGACCCTGCAGGTTCCAGCAGAACCCACGCAGACTGAAGCCAAGGCACGGAAACAGGCCTAGGGAGCGAAAGAAGCAGCGTGGTCGTCGTGACCAGAGCAGGGGGTTCCTGTGTGCACCGATGCCTTATGTAAGTGACTTGACTTATCACAACTGTTCCTCCCTCCAACTTCACATGTGGCTGTCCTTCACGGCCATCGGGACTCAGCACAGGTCAGAGCTCGAGCTGGGCAGGTAGGATTTTCAGCAGGGACTTGCCTCTGGTCCGAGAGACCAGGTGGTCACGTTGGCTGTATGGTCGGCAAGGCTCCTGACCTGGGTGCTGAGGCCTGAAGGTGAACGTGAGGATGGAGAAGTCTGAGTGACAGGGACACAGGCAGAGTGTGGCAGGCCGGTGAGTAGCTTTGCTCAGCCCTGCAGGGTTGGAGTGTCAGATTGCTGAGATGAGCACAGAGTTCCCACACCTGCTGTTTCCTGAGTAGCTCTGATGTTTTACTGGCTGGCCACTCACTGGCCCCCAGAAAGGACCGGGTGGGCTGCTAATGTCTGGGTCAGAGCAACTCTGCTGAGGCCAAAGGGACAGCAGGCAGAGGGCGTAAACTCTCCCACCGGGCAGACGTCTGCCTGCTGTCCCCCACCTTGTCCACGGCAGAGGGTCGGTTTGTCAGAGTCCACGCACTGAGTCTGTGCGTCCCTGTGCGTTCTCAGTGAACCGCGCCTGGGCTGGGAGCTGGAAGTAGTGACCGGAGATGCCCAGCTCCTTTCGCCTGCTGAACGGGCCTTGGGTCTTACAGCGATGATGGATGAAGTTGTCTAGGCTCTGCAGGATGTGATCAAACACTGGGTCCCAAGGCACTAGCTGGTAAAGTGCTTTGGCTGAGTCCATAATGAGTGAGGTAGAGAGAAAAAGAGAAAACGAAATCACATTGTAGGGAAATCTACTCTGTAGTGTTTGAAAAGGCTGTTCTCGGTTGGCTTGACCTCTTAGTAAATACAAAACCACATATTTGTATTACCTTTTTATCTATAATTCTAAAATAACCGGAGATCAATGGCAATCTGTGTAGTTGGAAACTAGTAATATTTTTTGGAGACCCAAAGGTAAAAGAAAATGTCATTTAAATTAAAAATATAAATTTACCTTCTAAAAAATTAAGTTTAAGACATTAAGCGCCGTGTCTGTCACCGGTGACTGGCACTGTGCTTTCCGATCAGACCGCATCAGTCACTGGTGACTGACGGTATACTTTTCTAAAGTATTTAGAAAGCATTTCTGAAAGAATACAGAGTACAGATTGAAATAAATACATACAAGAAATATATCTGAAGTTATACATGCAGTCTTACGGCAAACTTACACAGATCTCCGGCCGCCAGCTATCGGTGAAATCGGATGTGGGGGCTAAACGGAAAGGGAGACAAAACAGGCTGAGTGCTTAACGCGTCAAATTGTTGAATGTGCAATTATTCACATGACTCAGAAATAAAAAACCTGAAAATGCATTCGTTATAAAGTCTGCCTTCCATCTCTCCTCCTCTGCTCAGTTTGTCTATATTCCTCTGTGTAAGAAATTCTTTCTGGTTGATTTCTTGGAGCTCTTTATGTGTTAAGGATAGGAATGTGATTAGTTTCTTGTGTACTCTGAGTTTCCTAATGTGTGTATATATAAAGAAATAGAACTGGGGGGGCTCACTTGCATCCTCTCTGTTTTTACACTAGTAATAGGATATTGATATTGTATGTACTGTACTCTACCTGGCTCTTTTGTTTAATGGTATATATAGGAAAGTCCTCCATAGTAGTACGTGGAATACTTTTCCATTTTTCAGAGGTACATAGCATTTCATTGTATGAATGTTTTCTACTGACGAACACTTAGCGTTTCAAATCCTTGGTTATAACAAATGATGCTGCACTAAAAGCCTTGATCTGTGTCATTTAGCACATATATTTAGTATCAATTCCTAGGAGTAAAATTGTTCAAAGATATGTGCCCTTGTAATTTTATAGCTTTTTTCAAATTAGTCTCCAAATGCATTACAAAATTTACTCATCTAATGTATTAATGTAAAAATGTCTCTATCTCCAGTCTCATTAACTGTTACAAAAATGTTTGACTTTTGCCAATCTAAAAGTTTTTCTGTTATTAATAAGGCTGAGTATCATTTATTTTTATTTTTTGGTTATTCAATTACAGTTGTCCCATTTTCCCCCGTTGCTCCCCCCACCCTGCCCATCCCTTCTCCCACAATCATATCCCTCCCCGTTGTCCTTGTCCATTACTACTAGGTTGTCAAATTTGTTGCCATATAGTTGTTTGTAGTAATTTCTTATAATTGTTTGTATTTCTGAGGTATCAGTCGTGATTTCTCCTCTTTCATTTCTGATTTTGTTTATTTGGGTCTTCTCGCTTTTGTTCTTGATGAGCCTGGCTAGAGGCTTGTCGATTTTGTTTATTTTTTCAAAGAACCAGCTCCTAGTTTTTTGTTGATTTTTTGGATTGTTCATTTAGTTTCTATGTCATTTAATTCTGCTTTGATCTTGATGATTTCCTTTCTTCTTTTTGCCCTAGGCTTTGTTTATTGTTGTTGTTCTAGTTCTTGTAGCTTTAGGGTTAGATTTTTTATTTGAGATTCTTCTAGTCTTTTCAGATATGCCTGTATTGCTATGAACGTCCCTCTTAGGACTGCTTTTGCTGTGTCCCATAGGTTTTGGGCTGTTGTGTGTTCATTGTCATTAGTTTCTAGAAATTTCTTGATTTCCTCTTTGATGTCATTGTTAACCCATTCATTATTTAAGAGCGTGTTATTCATTCTCCATGAGTTTGGGCGTCTTTGATTTTTTTTCCCTGAGGTTGATTTTTAGTTTCAAGGCATTGTGGTCTGAAAAGATGCTTGATATGATTTCAATTTTCTTGAATTTGTTGAGGCTTGTTTTGTGTCCTATTATGTGGTCTATCTTTGAAAATGGGGCCGTCGGGCGCTCGTGCGCTCACCTGCCGCGCGGCGCGTGTTCCGGCGCAGCAGCCTCTGCTGGTCGCGCGACACAGTTCCCTGCGCCCCCCCCCTGTCGCCGGGGCCGGACCCCGCCCCCTGGAGCCGCGGCGGTGGAGGAAGACAGGCCGCGCCCGCCCCTCGTCGGCCAGCGCAGTGAGTGTGGGCGGCGGCCCTGGGCCCGGAACCGCAGCCCCGGTCTGTCCCGGGCGTGTCCTGCCCTGTCTTCGTGGGGTCCCGGTGTGAGGGCTCCCGTGAGGGCCACACGGGGGCGGGGCGCGGCCGTGGGACGCAGGTGCAGACCGGTCTTCATGGGGCCCCAGGGCGGTGCGGGCTCAGTGCCGTGTCCTGGTGTGCCGGCTCGGGTGCGTGTCCTCGCGTGCCGGCTCGGGTGAGTCCCTCGCGTGCCGGCTCGGGTGAGTCCCTCGCGTGCCGGCTCGGGTGAGTCCCTCGCGTGCCGGCCCGGGTGCGTGTCCTCGCGTGCCGGCTCGGGTGAGTCCCTCGCGTGCTGGCTCGGGCGCACGGTCTCGGCTGGGTGCGCGGGCGTTCGGGCCTCAGGCTCCGTGCGCGGCGGTTGCCGTCACGGACGCGTGTGTGCCGTCCGGTGTTTCTTGTGCTGAGTGGGGGCCGTCGGAGAGCGCCTTGGAGTCCGCTGTTGTTCTCATCATGAACCCAGGACAGCAGCGTCTCCAGGCCCAGGTCCGTGTGGGTTGTCCAGGTGTTGCTGAAAGAGGGGAGAGCGACAGTTGGGAGTTATTCCCTGTGTCTGTGTGTTGGGGGGGGTGATGGGACCACAAGATTTTTCAGAGGGGCCCAGGGAACAGGAGGCCGAGCTGGGGGGCATCAATGGGGTAGGAGCAGAGTCCCTGGAGAGGTTAGCGGGCAGCCCAGGGCCAGGCTGGCTTCCAAAGCCAGGGGTGTCCCTACATTAAAGGACAAGGCAGCAGACCCTGCAGGTTCCAGCAGAACCCACGCAGACTGAAGCCAAGGCACGGAAACAGGCCTAGGGAGCGAAAGAAGCAGCGTGGCCGTCGTGACCAGAGCAGGGGGTTCCTGTGTGCACCGATGCCTTATGTAAGTGACTTGACTTATCACAACTGTTCCTCCCTCCAACTTCACATGTGGCTGTCCTTCACGGCCATCGGGACTCAGCACAGGTCAGAGCTCGAGCTGGGCAGGTAGGATTTTCAGCAGGGACTTGCCTCTGGTCCGAGAGACCAGGTGGTCACGTTGGCTGTATGGTCGGCAAGGCTCCTGACCTGGGTGCTGAGGCCTGAAGGTGAACGTGAGGATGGAGAAGTCTGAGTGACAGGGACACAGGCAGAGTGTGGCAGGCCGGTGAGTAGCTTTGCTCAGCCCTGCAGGGTTGGAGTGTCAGATTGCTGAGATGAGCACAGAGTTCCCACACCTGCTGTTTCCTGAGTAGCTCTGATGTTTTACTGGCTGGCCACTCACTGGCCCCCAGAAAGGACCGGGTGGGCTGCTAATGTCTGGGTCAGAGCAACTCTGCTGAGGCCAAAGGGACAGCAGGCAGAGGGCGTAAACTCTCCCACCGGGCAGACGTCTGCCTGCTGTCCCCCACCTTGTCCACGGCAGAGGGTCGGTTTGTCAGAGTCCACGCACTGAGTCTGTGCGTCCCTGTGCGTTCTCAGTGAACCGCGCCTGGGCTGGGAGCTGGAAGTAGTGACCGGAGATGCCCAGCTCCTTTCGCCTGCTGAACGGGCCTTGGGTCTTACAGCGATGATGGATGAAGTTGTCTAGGCTCTGCAGGATGTGATCAAACACTGGGTCCCAAGGCACTAGCTGGTAAAGTGCTTTGGCTGAGTCCATAATGAGTGAGGTAGAGAGAAAAAGAGAAAACGAAATCACATTGTAGGGAAATCTACTCTGTAGTGTTTGAAAAGGCTGTTCTCGGTTGGCTTGACCTCTTAGTAAATACAAAACCACATATTTGTATTACCTTTTTATCTATAATTCTAAAATAACCGGAGATGAATGGCAATCTGTGTAGTTGGAAACTAGTAATATTTTTTGGAGACCCAAAGGTAAAAGAAAATGTCATTTAAATTAAAAATATAAATTTACCTTCTAAAAAATTAAGTTTAAGACATTAAGCGCCGTGTCTGTCACCGGTGACTGGCACTGTGCTTTCCGATCAGACCGCATCAGTCACTGGTGACTGACGGTATACTTTTCTAAAGTATTTAGAAAGCATTTCTGAAAGAATACAGAGTACAGATTGAAATAAATACATACAAGAAATATATCTGAAGTTATACATGCAGTCTTACGGCAAACTTACACAGATCTCCGGCCGCCAGCTATCGGTGAAATCGGATGTGGGGGCTAAACGGAAAGGGAGACAAAACAGGCTGAGTGCTTAACGCGTCAAATTGTTGAATGTGCAATAATTCACATGACTCAGAAATAAAAAACCTGAAAATGCATTCGTTATAAAGTCTGCCTTCCATCTCTCCTCCTCTGCTCAGTTTGTCTATATTCCTCTGTGTAAGAAATTCTTTCTGGTTGATTTCTTGCAGCTCTTTATGTGTTAAGGATAGGAATGTGATTAGTTTCTTGTGTACTCTGAGTTTCCTAATGTGTGTATATATAAAGAAATAGAACTGGGGGGGCTCACTTGCACCCTCTCTGTTTTTACACTAGTAATAGGATATTGATATTGTATGTACTGTACTCTCCCTGGCTCTTTTGTTTAATGGTATATATAGGAAGGTCCTCCATAGTAGTACGTGGAATACTTTTCCATTTTTCAGAGGTACATAGCATTTCATTGTATGAATGTTTTCTACTGACGAACACTTAGCGTTTCAAATCCTTGGTTATAACAAATGATGCTGCACTAAAAGCCTTGATCTGTGTCATTTAGCACATATATTTAGTATCAATTCCTAGGAGTAAAATTGTTCAAAGATATGCGCCCTTGTAATTTTATAGCTTTTTTCAAATTAGTCTCCAAATGCATTACAAAATTTACTCATCTAATGTATTAATGTAAAAATGTCTCTATCTCCATTCTCATTAACTGTTACAAAAATGTTTGACTTTTGCCAATCTAAAAGTTTTTCTGTTATTAATAAGGCTGAGTATCATTTATTTTTATTTTTTGGTTATTCAATTACAGTTGTCCCATTTTTCCCCCATTGCTCCCCCCACCCAGCCCATCCCTTCTCCCACAATAATATCCCTCCCCGTTGTCCACGTCCATGAGTCCTTCATACACGTTCCTTGACTAGACCCTTCCCTTACTTATTCTTCTTCTTTCCCTCCCCCTCCACCCTACTGACTAGTGTTCTAGTCTTTGCCTATTTAGTTCGTTTGTTTGTGTTGCTCTTTAGTTTCCTGTATTAGGTGATATCATATGGTATTTTGCTTTCTTTGCCTGGCTTATTTCACTAAGCATAATTCTCTCTAGTTCCATCCATGTTGTCGCAAATGGCAGGAGTTCCTTCTTTCTCTCTGCTGCATAGTATTCCATTGTTTAAATGTAGCACAGCTTTTTGATCCACTCATCTACAGATGGGCACTTAGGCTGTTCCCAGCACTTGGCTATTGTAAACAGAGCTGCTATGAACATAGGGGTGCATAGGTTCTTTTGAATTAGGGTTTTAGGGTTTTTCGGGTATAATCCCAGCAGTGGAATCGCTGGTTCAAAAGACAGTTCCATTTTTAGTTTTTTGAGGTAACTCCACACTGTTTCCTATAGTGGCTGCACCAGTCTGCATTCCCACCAACAGTGCAGTAGGGTTCCCGTTTCTCCGCATCCTCGCCAGCACTTGTTTGTTGATTTGTTGATGATGGCCATTCTGACTGGTGTGAGGTGGTATCTCATTGTGGTTTTTACTTGCATCTCCCTGATGGCTAATGATGTTGAGCATTTTTTCATGTGCCTATGGACCTTCTGTATGTCCTCTTCGGAGAAGTGTTTGTTCAGGTCCTTTGCCCAGTTTTTAATTGGGTTGTTTGTTTTCTTGATGTTGAGTCGTATAAGCTCTTTCTATATTTTGGAGATCAGTCCCCTGTCTGTGATATCATTGGCAAATATGTTTTCCCATATGGTTGGTTTCCTTTTCATCTTGCTGATGTTTTCTTTTGCTGAGCAGAAACTTTTTAGTTTGATGTAGTCCCATTTGTTTATTTTTTCCTTTATTTCTCTTGCCTTAGGAGATGTATCCGTGTCGATATTGTTACGTGGGATATCTGAAATTTTCCTGCCTATGTTTTCCTCTAGGACTTTTATGGTGTCACGGCTTACATTTAAGTCTTTAATCCATCTTGAGTTTATTCTCGTGTGTGGTGTAAGTTGGTGGTCTAGTTTCATTTTTTTGCACGTCCCTGTCCAGTTCTCCCAGCACCATTTGTTAAAGAGGCTCTTCTCACTCCATTTGATGTTCCTTCCTCCTTTATCAAAGATTAGTTGACCATAGAGGCCTGGGTTTATTTCTGGGCTTTCAATTCTGTTCCACTGATCTGTATGTCTGTTCTTATGCCAGTACCAGACTGTTTTGATCACAGTGGCTTTATAGTATTGTTTGATGTCTGGTATCGTGATTCCTCCTGCTGTGTTCTTCTGTTTCAAGATTGCTTTTGCTATTTGGGGTCCTTTTTGGTTCCATATGAATTTTTGGAGGATTTGTTCTAGGTCAGTGAAATATGTCATTGGTATTTTAATAGGGATTGCATTGAATCTGTACATTGCTTTGGGTAGTATGGCCATTTTGATGATGTTGATTCTTCCCATCTGAGAACATGGTATTTGCTTCCATTTATTTGTATCTTCCTTAATTTCTTTCTTCAATGTTGCATAATTTTCAGTGTACAGGTCTTTTATCTCTTTGGTTAAGTTTATTGCTAGGTACTTTATTTTTCTTGTTGCTATAGTAAATGGTATTTTCTTTTTTGCCTCTGTCTCTGATATTTTATTGTTGGTGTACAGAAATGCCTTAGATTTCTGTATATTTATTCTGTACCCTGCTATTTTGCCAAATTCACTTATTATATTGAGTAGTCTTTTAGTGGAGTTCATAGGGTTTTCTAGGTATACTATCATGTTGTCTGCAAATAGTGATAGTTTTACTTCTTCTTTCCCAATTTGGATGCCTTTTATTTCTTTGTGTTGTCTGATTGCTGTGGCTAGGACTTCCAGCACTATGTTGAATAGAAGTGGGGAGAGTGGACAACCTTGTCTAGTTCGTGATTTCAGGGGGAATGCTTTCAGTTTTTGTCCATTGAGTATGATGTTGGCTTTAGGCTTCTCATATATAGCCTTAATTATGTTAAGGTATGCTCCCTCTATTCCCATTTTGCTGAGTGTTTTCATCATAAATGGGTGTTGTACTTTATCAAATGCTTTTTCTGCATCTATAGATATGATCATATGATTTTTGTCCTTCATTTTGTTTAGGTGATGTATTATATTTATTGATTTGCGAATATTAAACCATCCTTGCATCCCTGGGATGAATCCCACTTGATCATGGTGTATGATCTTTTTAATGTATTGCTGGATCCGGTTTGCCAAAATTTTATTGAGGATTTTAGCACCTATGTTAATCAGTGATATTGGCCTGTAGTTTTCTTTCTTTGCTGTGTCTTGACCTGGTTATGGGATTAGTGTAATCCTGGCTTCATTGAAAGAGTTTGGGATTTTTCCCTCTTCTTGGATTTTTTGGAATAGTTTGAGGAGGGTAGGAGTTAGTTCTTCCCTAAATGTTTTGTAAACTTCACCTGTGAAGCCACCCGGTCCAGGGCTTTTGTGTGCAGGGAGATTTTTGATTACTGTTTCAATTTCCTTCTTTGTTATTGGTCTGTTGAGACTTTCTACTTCTTCTTGATTCAGTTTTAGAAGGTTATATGTTTCTAGAAATCTGTCCATTACTACTAGGTTGTCAAATTTGTTGCCATATAGTTGTTTGTAGTAATTTCTTATAATTGTTTGTATTTCTGAGGTATCAGTCGTGATTTCTCCTCTTTCATTTCTGGTTTTGTTTATTTGGGTCTTCTCTCTTTTGTTCTTGATGAGCCTGGCTAGAGGCTTGTCGATTTTGTTTATTTTTTCAAAGAACCAGCTCCTAGTTTTTTGTTGATTTTTTGGATTGTTCATTTAGTTTCTATGTCATTTAATTCTGCTTTGATCTTGATGATTTCCTTTCTTCTTTTTGCCCTAGGCTTTGTTTATTGTTGTTGTTCTAGTTCTTGTAGCTTTAGGGTTAGATTTTTTATTTGAGATTCTTCTAGTCTTTTCAGATATGCCTGTATTGCTATGAACTTCCCTCTTAGGACTGCTTTTGCTGTGTCCCATAGGTTTTGGGCTGTTGTGTGTTCATTGTCATTAGTTTCTAGAAATTTCTTGAATTCCTCTTTGATGTCATTGTTAACCCATTCATTATTTAAGAGCGTGTTATTCATTCTCCATGAGTTTGGGCGTCTTTGATTTTTTTTCCCTGAGGTTGATTTTTAGTTTCAAGGCATTGTGGTCTGAAAAGATGCTTGATATGATTTCAATTTTCTTGAATTTGTTGAGGCTTGTTTTGTGTCCTATTATGTGGTCTCTCTTTGAAAATGGGGCCGTCGGGCACTCGTGCGCTCACCTGCCGCGCGGCGCGTGTTCCGGCGCAGCAGCCTCTGCTGGTCGCGCGACACAGTTCCCTGCGCCCCCACCCCCCGTGGCCGGGGCCGGACCCCGCCCCCTGGAGCCGCGGCGGTGGAGGAAGACAGGCCGCGCCCGCCCCTCGTCGGCCAGCGCAGTGAGTGTGGGCGGCGTCCCTGGGCCCGGAACCGCAGCCCCGGTCTGTCCCGGGCGTGTCCTGCCCTGTCTTCGTGGGGTCCCGGTGTGAGGGCTCCCGTGAGGGCCACACGGGGGCGGGGCGCGGCCGTGGGACGCAGGTGCAGACCGGTCTTCATGGGGCCCCAGGGCGGTGCGGGCTCAGTGCCGTGTCCTGGTGTGCCGGCTCGGGTGCGTGTCCTCGCGTGCCGGCTCGGGTGAGTCCCTCGCGTGCCGGCTCGGGTGAGTCCCTCGCGTGCCGGCCCGGGTGCGTGTCCTCGCGTGCCGGCTCGGGTGAGTCCCTCGCGTGCTGGCTCGGGCGCACGGTCTCGGCTGGGTGCGCGGGCGTTCGGGCCTCAGGCTCCGTGCGCGGCGGTTGCCGTCACGGACGCGTGTGTGCCGTCCGGTGTTTCTTGTGTTGAGTGGGGGCCGTCGGAGAGCGCCTTGGAGTCCGCTGTTGTTCTCATCATGAACCCAGGACAGCAGCGTCTCCAGGCCCAGGTCCGTGTGGGTTGTCCAGGTGTTGCTGAAAGAGGGGAGAGGGACAGTTGGGAGTTATTCCCTGTGTCTGTGTGTTGGGGGGGGTGATGGGACCACAAGATTTTTCAGAGGGGCCCAGGGAACAGGAGGCCGAGCTGGGGGGCATCAATGGGGTAGGAGCAGAGTCCCTGGAGAGGTTAGCGGGCAGCCCAGGGCCAGGCTGGCTTCCAAAGCCAGGGGTGTCCCTACATTAAAGGACAAGGCAGCAGACCCTGCAGGTTCCAGCAGAACCCACGCAGACTGAAGCCAAGGCACGGAAACAGGCCTAGGGAGCGAAAGAAGCAGCGTGGCCGTCGTGACCAGAGCAGGGGGTTCCTGTGTGCACCGATGCCTTATGTAAGTGACTTGACTTATCACAACTGTTCCTCCCTCCAACTTCACATGTGGCTGTCCTTCACGGCCATCGGGACTCAGCACAGGTCAGAGCTCGAGCTGGGCAGGTAGGGTTTTCAGCAGGGACTTGCCTCTGGTCCGAGACACCAGGTGGTCACGTTGGCTGTATGGTCGGCAAGGCTCCTGACCTGGGTGCTGAGGCCTGAAGGTGAACGTGAGGATGGAGAAGTCTGAGTGACAGGGACACAGGCAGAGTGTGGCAGGCCGGTGAGTAGCTTTGCTCAGCCCTGCAGGGTTGGAGTGTCAGATTGCTGAGATGAGCACAGAGTTCCCACACCTGCTGTTTCCTGAGTAGCTCTGATGTTTTACTGGCTGGCCACTCACTGGCCCCCAGAAAGGACCGGGTGGGCTGCTAATGTCTGGGTCAGAGCAACTCTGCTGAGGCCAAAGGGACAGCAGGCAGAGGGCGTAAACTCTCCCACCGGGCAGACGTCTGCCTGCTGTCCCCCACCTTGTCCACGGCAGAGGGTCGGTTTGTCAGAGTCCACGCACTGAGTCTGTGCGTCCCTGTGCGTTCTCAGTGAACCGCGCCTGGGCTGGGAGCTGGAAGTAGTGACCGGAGATGCCCAGCTCCTTTCGCCTGCTGAACGGGCCTTGGGTCTTACAGCGATGATGGATGAAGTTGTCTAGGCTCTGCAGGATGTGATCAAACACTGGGTCCCAAGGCACTAGCTGGTAAAGTGCTTTGGCTGAGTCCATAATGAGTGAGGTAGAGAGAAAAAGAGAAAACGAAATCACATTGTAGGGAAATCTACTCTGTAGTGTTTGAAAAGGCTGTTCTCGGTTGGCTTGACCTCTTAGTAAATACAAAACCACATATTTGTATTACCTTTTTATCTATAATTCTAAAATAACCGGAGATGAATGGCAATCTGTGTAGTTGGAAACTAGTAATATTTTTTGGAGACCCAAAGGTAAAAGAAAATGTCATTTAAATTAAAAATATAAATTTACCTTCTAAAAAATTAAGTTTAAGACATTAAGCGCCGTGTCTGTCACCGGTGACTGGCACTGTGCTTTCCGATCAGACCGCATCAGTCACTGGTGACTGACGGTATACTTTTCTAAAGTATTTAGAAAGCATTTCTGAAAGAATACAGAGTACAGATTGAAATAAATACATACAAGAAATATATCTGAAGTTATACATGCAGTCTTACGGCAAACTTACACAGATCTCCGGCCGCCAGCTATCGGTGAAATCGGATGTGGGGGCTAAACGGAAAGGGAGACAAAACAGGCTGAGTGCTTAACGCGTCAAATTGTTGAATGTGCAATAATTCACATGACTCAGAAATAAAAAACCTGAAAATGCATTCGTTATAAAGTCTGCCTTCCATCTCTCCTCCTCTGCTCAGTTTGTCTATATTCCTCTGTGTAAGAAATTCTTTCTGGTTGATTTCTTGCAGCTCTTTATGTGTGAAGGATAGGAATGTGATTAGTTTCTTGTGTACTCTGAGTTTCCTAATGTGTGTATATATAAAGAAATAGAACTGGGGGGGCTCACTTGCACCCTCTCTGTTTTTACACTAGTAATAGGATATTGATATTGTATGTACTGTACTCTCCCTGGCTCTTTTGTTTAATGGTATATATAGGAAGGTCCTCCATAGTAGTACGTGGAATACTTTTCCATTTTTCAGAGGTACATAGCATTTCATTGTATGAATGTTTTCTACTGACGAACACTTAGCGTTTCAAATCCTTGGTTATAACAAATGATGCTGCACTAAAAGCCTTGATCTGTGTCATTTAGCACATATATTTAGTATCAATTCCTAGGAGTAAAATTGTTCAAAGATATGCGCCCTTGTAATTTTATAGCTTTTTTCAAATTAGTCTCCAAATGCATTACAAAATTTACTCATCTAATGTATTAATGTAAAAATGTCTCTATCTCCAGTCTCATTAACTGTTACAAAAATGTTTGACTTTTGCCAATCTAAAAGTTTTTCTGTTATTAATAAGGCTGAGTATCATTTATTTTTATTTTTTGGTTATTCAATTACAGTTGTCCCATTTTCCCCCGTTGCTCCCCCCACCCAGCCCATCCCTTCTCCCACAATCATATCCCTCCCCGTTGTCCTTGTCCATTACTACTAGGTTGTCAAATTTGTTGCCATATAGTTGTTTGTAGTAATTTCTTATAATTGTTTGTATTTCTGAGGTATCAGTCGTGATTTCTCCTCTTTCATTTCTGATTTTGTTTATTTGGGTCTTCTCTCTTTTGTTCTTGATGAGCCTGGCTAGAGGCTTGTCGATTTTGTTTATTTTTTCAAAGAACCAGCTCCTAGTTTTTTGTTGATTTTTTGGATTGTTCATTTAGTTTCTATGTCATTTAATTCTGCTTTGATCTTGATGATTTCCTTTCTTCTTTTTGCCCTAGGCTTTGTTTATTGTTGTTGTTCTAGTTCTTGTAGCTTTAGGGTTAGATTTTTTATTTGAGATTCTTCTAGTCTTTTCAGATATGCCTGTATTGCTATGAACTTCCCTCTTAGGACTGCTTTTGCTGTGTCCCATAGGTTTTGGGCTGTTGTGTGTTCATTGTCATTAGTTTCTAGAAATTTCTTGATTTCCTCTTTGATGTCATTGTTAACCCATTCATTATTTAAGAGCGTGTTATTCATTCTCCATGAGTTTGGGCGTCTTTGATTTTTTTTCCCTGAGGTTGATTTTTAGTTTCAAGGCATTGTGGTCTGAAAAGATGCTTGATATGATTTCAATTTTCTTGAATTTGTTGAGGCTTGTTTTGTGTCCTATTATGTGGTCTATCTTTGAAAATGGGGCCGTCGGGCGCTCGTGCGCTCACCTGCCGCGCGGCGCGTGTTCCGGCGCAGCAGCCTCTGCTGGTCACGCGACACAGTTCCCTGCGCCCACCCCCCCCCCCCCCCCCCGTGGCCGGGGCCGGACCCCTCCCCCTGGAGCCGAGGCGGTGGAGGAAGACAGGCCGCGCCCGCCCCTCGTCGGCCAGCGCAGTGAGTGTGGGCGGCGTCCCTGGGCCCGGAACCGCAGCCCCGGTCTGTCCCGGGCGTGTCCTGCCCTGTCTTCGTGGGGTCCCGGTGTGAGGGCTCCCGTGAGGGCCACACGGGGGCGGGGCGCGGCCGTGGGACGCAGGTGCAGACCGGTCTTCATGGGGCCCCAGGGCGGTGCGGGCTCAGTGCCGTGTCCTGGTGTGCCGGCTCGGGTGCGTGTCCTCGCGTGCCGGCTCGGGTGAGTCCCTCGCGTGCCGGCTCGGGTGAGTCCCTCGCGTGCCGGCCCGGGTGCGTGTCCTCGCGTGCCGGCTCGGGTGAGTCCCTCGCGTGCTGGCTCGGGCGCACGGTCTCGGCTGGGTGCGCGGGCGTTCGGGCCTCAGGCTCCGTGCGCGGCGGTTGCCGTCACGGACGCGTGTGTGCCGTCCGGTGTTTCTTGTGTTGAGTGGGGGCCGTCGGAGAGCGCCTTGGAGTCCGCTGTTGTTCTCATCATGAACCCAGGACAGCAGCGTCTCCAGGCCCAGGTCCGTGTGGGTTGTCCAGGTGTTGCTGAAAGAGGGGAGAGGGACAGTTGGGAGTTATTCCCTGTGTCTGTGTGTTGGGGGGGGTGATGGGACCACAAGATTTTTCAGAGGGGCCCAGGGAACAGGAGGCCGAGCTGGGGGGCATCAATGGGGTAGGAGCAGAGTCCCTGGAGAGGTTAGCGGGCAGCCCAGGGCCAGGCTGGCTTCCAAAGCCAGGGGTGTCCCTACATTAAAGGACAAGGCAGCAGACCCTGCAGGTTCCAGCAGAACCCACGCAGACTGAAGCCAAGGCACGGAAACAGGCCTAGGGAGCGAAAGAAGCAGCGTGGCCGTCGTGACCAGAGCAGGGGGTTCCTGTGTGCACCGATGCCTTATGTAAGTGACTTGACTTATCACAACTGTTCCTCCCTCCAACTTCACATGTGGCTGTCCTTCACGGCCATCGGGACTCAGCACAGGTCAGAGCTCGAGCTGGGCAGGTAGGATTTTCAGCAGGGACTTGCCTCTGGTCCGAGAGACCAGGTGGTCACGTTGGCTGTATGGTCGGCAAGGCTCCTGACCTGGGTGCTGAGGCCTGAAGGTGAACGTGAGGATGGAGAAGTCTGAGTGACAGGGACACAGGCAGAGTGTGGCAGGCCGGTGAGTAGCTTTGCTCAGCCCTGCAGGGTTGGAGTGTCAGATTGCTGAGATGAGCACAGAGTTCCCACACCTGCTGTTTCCTGAGTAGCTCTGATGTTTTACTGGCTGGCCACTCACTGGCCCCCAGAAAGGACCGGGTGGGCTGCTAATGTCTGGGTCAGAGCAACTCTGCTGAGGCCAAAGGGACAGCAGGCAGAGGGCGTAAACTCTCCCACCGGGCAGACGTCTGCCTGCTGTCCCCCACCTTGTCCACGGCAGAGGGTCGGTTTGTCAGAGTCCACGCACTGAGTCTGTGCGTCCCTGTGCGTTCTCAGTGAACCGCGCCTGGGCTGGGAGCTGGAAGTAGTGACCGGAGATGCCCAGCTCCTTTCGCCTGCTGAACGGGCCTTGGGTCTTACAGCGATGATGGATGAAGTTGTCTAGGCTCTGCAGGATGTGATCAAACACTGGGTCCCAAGGCACTAGCTGGTAAAGTGCTTTGGCTGAGTCCATAATGAGTGAGGTAGAGAGAAAAAGAGAAAACGAAATCACATTGTAGGGAAATCTACTCTGTAGTGTTTGAAAAGGCTGTTCTCGGTTGGCTTGACCTCTTAGTAAATACAAAACCACATATTTGTATTACCTTTTTATCTATAATTCTAAAATAACCGGAGATGAATGGCAATCTGTGTAGTTGGAAACTAGTAATATTTTTTGGAGACCCAAAGGTAAAAGAAAATGTCATTTAAATTAAAAATATAAATTTACCTTCTAAAAAATTAAGTTTAAGACATTAAGCGCCGTGTCTGTCACCGGTGACTGGCACTGTGCTTTCCGATCAGACCGCATCAGTCACTGGTGACTGACGGTATACTTTTCTAAAGTATTTAGAAAGCATTTCTGAAAGAATACAGAGTACAGATTGAAATAAATACATACAAGAAATATATCTGAAGTTATACATGCAGTCTTACGGCAAACTTACACAGATCTCCGGCCGCCAGCTATCGGTGAAATCGGATGTGGGGGCTAAACGGAAAGGGAGACAAAACAGGCTGAGTGCTTAACGCGTCAAATTGTTGAATGTGCAATAATTCACATGACTCAGAAATAAAAAACCTGAAAATGCATTCGTTATAAAGTCTGCCTTCCATCTCTCCTCCTCTGCTCAGTTTGTCTATATTCCTCTGTGTAAGAAATTCTTTCTGGTTGATTTCTTGCAGCTCTTTATGTGTTAAGGATAGGAATGTGATTAGTTTCTTGTGTACTCTGAGTTTCCTAATGTGTGTATATATAAAGAAATAGAACTGGGGGGGCTCACTTGCACCCTCTCTGTTTTTACACTAGTAATAGGATATTGATATTGTATGTACTGTACTCTCCCTGGCTCTTTTGTTTAATGGTATATATAGGAAGGTCCTCCATAGTAGTACGTGGAATACTTTTCCATTTTTCAGAGGTACATAGCATTTCATTGTATGAATGTTTTCTACTGACGAACACTTAGCGTTTCAAATCCTTGGTTATAACAAATGATGCTGCACTAAAAGCCTTGATCTGTGTCATTTAGCACATATATTTAGTATCAATTCCTAGGAGTAAAATTGTTCAAAGATATGCGCCCTTGTAATTTTATAGCTTTTTTCAAATTAGTCTCCAAATGCATTACAAAATTTACTCATCTAATGTATTAATGTAAAAATGTCTCTATCTCCATTCTCATTAACTGTTACAAAAATGTTTGACTTTTGCCAATCTAAAAGTTTTTCTGTTATTAATAAGGCTGAGTATCATTTATTTTTATTTTTTGGTTATTCAATTACAGTTGTCCCATTTTTCCCCCATTGCTCCCCCCACCCAGCCCATCCCTTCTCCCACAATAATATCCCTCCCCGTTGTCCACGTCCATGAGTCCTTCATACACGTTCCTTGACTAGACCCTTCCCTTACTTATTCTTCTTCTTTCCCTCCCCCTCCACCCTACTGACTAGTGTTCTAGTCTTTGCCTATTTAGTTCGTTTGTTTGTGTTGCTCTTTAGTTTCCTGTATTAGGTGATATCATATGGTATTTTGCTTTCTTTGCCTGGCTTATTTCACTAAGCATAATTCTCTCTAGTTCCATCCATGTTGTCGCAAATGGCAGGAGTTCCTTCTTTCTCTCTGCTGCATAGTATTCCATTGTTTAAATGTAGCACAGCTTTTTGATCCACTCATCTACAGATGGGCACTTAGGCTGTTCCCAGCACTTGGCTATTGTAAACAGAGCTGCTATGAACATAGGGGTGCATAGGTTCTTTTGAATTAGGGTTTTAGGGTTTTTCGGGTATAATCCCAGCAGTGGAATCGCTGGTTCAAAAGACAGTTCCATTTTTAGTTTTTTGAGGTAACTCCACACTGTTTCCTATAGTGGCTGCACCAGTCTGCATTCCCACCAACAGTGCAGTAGGGTTCCCGTTTCTCCGCATCCTCGCCAGCACTTGTTTGTTGATTTGTTGATGATGGCCATTCTGACTGGTGTGAGGTGGTATCTCATTGTGGTTTTTACTTGCATCTCCCTGATGGCTAATGATGTTGAGCATTTTTTCATGTGCCTATGGACCTTCTGTATGTCCTCTTCGGAGAAGTGTTTGTTCAGGTCCTTTGCCCAGTTTTTAATTGGGTTGTTTGTTTTCTTGATGTTGAGTCGTATAAGCTCTTTCTATATTTTGGAGATCAGTCCCCTGTCTGTGATATCATTGGCAAATATGTTTTCCCATATGGTTGGTTTCCTTTTCATCTTGCTGATGTTTTCTTTTGCTGAGCAGAAACTTTTTAGTTTGATGTAGTCCCATTTGTTTATTTTTTCCTTTATTTCTCTTGCCTTAGGAGATGTATCCGTGTCGATATTGTTACGTGGGATATCTGAAATTTTCCTGCCTATGTTTTCCTCTAGGACTTTTATGGTGTCACGGCTTACATTTAAGTCTTTAATCCATCTTGAGTTTATTCTCGTGTGTGGTGTAAGTTGGTGGTCTAGTTTCATTTTTTTGCACGTCCCTGTCCAGTTCTCCCAGCACCATTTGTTAAAGAGGCTCTTCTCACTCCATTTGATGTTCCTTCCTCCTTTATCAAAGATTAGTTGACCATAGAGGCCTGGGTTTATTTCTGGGCTTTCAATTCTGTTCCACTGATCTGTATGTCTGTTCTTATGCCAGTACCAGACTGTTTTGATCACAGTGGCTTTATAGTATTGTTTGATGTCTGGTATCGTGATTCCTCCTGCTGTGTTCTTCTGTTTCAAGATTGCTTTTGCTATTTGGGGTCCTTTTTGGTTCCATATGAATTTTTGGAGGATTTGTTCTAGGTCAGTGAAATATGTCATTGGTATTTTAATAGGGATTGCATTGAATCTGTACATTGCTTTGGGTAGTATGGCCATTTTGATGATGTTGATTCTTCCCATCTGAGAACATGGTATTTGCTTCCATTTATTTGTATCTTCCTTAATTTCTTTCTTCAATGTTGCATAATTTTCAGTGTACAGGTCTTTTATCTCTTTGGTTAAGTTTATTGCTAGGTACTTTATTTTTCTTGTTGCTATAGTAAATGGTATTTTCTTTTTTGCCTCTGTCTCTGATATTTTATTGTTGGTGTACAGAAATGCCTTAGATTTCTGTATATTTATTCTGTACCCTGCTATTTTGCCAAATTCACTTATTATATTGAGTAGTCTTTTAGTGGAGTTCATAGGGTTTTCTAGGTATACTATCATGTTGTCTGCAAATAGTGATAGTTTTACTTCTTCTTTCCCAATTTGGATGCCTTTTATTTCTTTGTGTTGTCTGATTGCTGTGGCTAGGACTTCCAGCACTATGTTGAATAGAAGTGGGGAGAGTGGACAACCTTGTCTAGTTCGTGATTTCAGGGGGAATGCTTTCAGTTTTTGTCCATTGAGTATGATGTTGGCTTTAGGCTTCTCATATATAGCCTTAATTATGTTAAGGTATGCTCCCTCTATTCCCATTTTGCTGAGTGTTTTCATCATAAATGGGTGTTGTACTTTATCAAATGCTTTTTCTGCATCTATAGATATGATCATATGATTTTTGTCCTTCATTTTGTTTAGGTGATGTATTATATTTATTGATTTGCGAATATTAAACCATCCTTGCATCCCTGGGATGAATCCCACTTGATCATGGTGTATGATCTTTTTAATGTATTGCTGGATCCGGTTTGCCAAAATTTTATTGAGGATTTTAGCACCTATGTTAATCAGTGATATTGGCCTGTAGTTTTCTTTCTTTGCTGTGTCTTGACCTGGTTATGGGATTAGTGTAATCCTGGCTTCATTGAAAGAGTTTGGGATTTTTCCCTCTTCTTGGATTTTTTGGAATAGTTTGAGGAGGGTAGGAGTTAGTTCTTCCCTAAATGTTTTGTAAACTTCACCTGTGAAGCCACCCGGTCCAGGGCTTTTGTGTGCAGGGAGATTTTTGATTACTGTTTCAATTTCCTTCTTTGTTATTGGTCTGTTGAGACTTTCTACTTCTTCTTGATTCAGTTTTAGAAGGTTATATGTTTCTAGAAATCTGTCCATTACTACTAGGTTGTCAAATTTGTTGCCATATAGTTGTTTGTAGTAATTTCTTATAATTGTTTGTATTTCTGAGGTATCAGTCGTGATTTCTCCTCTTTCATTTCTGGTTTTGTTTATTTGGGTCTTCTCTCTTTTGTTCTTGATGAGCCTGGCTAGAGGCTTGTCGATTTTGTTTATTTTTTCAAAGAACCAGCTCCTAGTTTTTTGTTGATTTTTTGGATTGTTCATTTAGTTTCTATGTCATTTAATTCTGCTTTGATCTTGATGATTTCCTTTCTTCTTTTTGCCCTAGGCTTTGTTTATTGTTGTTGTTCTAGTTCTTGTAGCTTTAGGGTTAGATTTTTTATTTGAGATTCTTCTAGTCTTTTCAGATATGCCTGTATTGCTATGAACTTCCCTCTTAGGACTGCTTTTGCTGTGTCCCATAGGTTTTGGGCTGTTGTGTGTTCATTGTCATTAGTTTCTAGAAATTTCTTGATTTCCTCTTTGATGTCATTGTTAACCCATTCATTATTTAAGAGCGTGTTATTCATTCTCCATGAGTTTGGGCGTCTTTGATGTTTTTTCCCTGAGGTTGATTTTTAGTTTCAAGGCATTGTGGTCTGAAAAGATGCTTGATATGATTTCAATTTTCTTGAATTTGTTGAGGCTTGTTTTGTGTCCTATTATGTGGTCTATCTTTGAAAATGTCCCTTGTGCCTTTGAAAAGAATGTATATTTTGCTTCTTTGGGGTGAAAAGTTCTATATATATATCAGTTCAGGCCATGGGGTTTAGTGTGTTGTTCAATGCCTGTATATCGCCGAGGCGGTGAAGGCAGTGCATGTGTCCAGGGTCCTGGTCTAGTTAGTGACTAGGTTATTTTAGTCTATGACGCAGCGTAAGTATATAAGTACTTGGCTTTCTTTCCAGGGGAGGCCTTTCAGTATTGGGGCTCCTGCTTTGAGGAAGTAGAATTGTGTACTGTCAGATATCAGATCAAATGGAACTGCTGTGAGTTCTGCAAACAGAGCTGTCAGCAACCTGCAAGCCGGTGTCATGGGGTCGGATGCGTTTCAAGCGCGACAGACCCACTGTAGCCCAAACGTATTGCAGCACCATAGCTGCCATGCGGTGTGGCATGGTTTTGGGAACCTGCCACCAGAAGTTGTTAACGAGAGCGTTGTAGCCATTCATGGGGCCTTTATAAGGCACATGAGTCTAACAAGAAAGCGGTGACCTTTGGTGACATGACTACACAGGAAGATCCTACTGGTGTAGGACTGTCTGTGACCCCGTGGGGCAACGCTCTGTGGGAAAGCACAGGTGGGACAGTGGCCATGGCAGCTGTGACTGGTATCCCCTGGGAAGCCATTGAGGAACCTGAGGTGGCCTCACTGCACATCGGGACTGTGTGTTGTTTATGCTGTCAGTCGCCGTGAGATGACCAGGTGAAAGATCTGGGTTTCTCCTTGAACCTGCATGCATTTTAGGGCACACTGGGCACCTCTCTGAGTCCATACTTCTGCCCCAAGAAGTAGAAGAAGAAGGGGGCTGGGGCTCAGCCCCCAGGATCGGGCCACCCTGTTATTCTACAATCAGTGGCAGCTTGAGGTGCAATGCCACATTTCCTGGACTTCTGTCATTACTTTATCAGGCTCTCTCTACTGTGAAAAGGAAGTAAAAATAGGATTAAAATGTAAATTTTAGGAAGAAATGTGTTTTCAAAACTTCAGTATAATCCCTCTTATGATAAAATGTTTGAACTTGTTTTCCTTAGATTTACTACTTATCAGTATATCAAGAACATACTCTCTCAGAAACTCCATGCAATTTCTTGGGTTCACAACTGGTCTCAGAAGCCAAAACCCTGCATTCTCTACCAATTTTGTACCAAGAGTTCTGTGTAAAGATGTAAGGAAATTTAACTCTTTTTTTTGTGGGGTGGGGGGCAGCGAGGGAATAAAACCAATATATTGTTATGTTGCCAAAAGCAAAATTGAACCAGGTCAAATACGTTCAGAAAAGAAGCACAGTGCTCTCTCCCTTCAGTCACGACCTTTGCACCTTCCCCCACTGACCTCGGTTGGCCCGGGACCCCGTGTTCGAAAGCTGCCTGCCAAGCACCCCTGTTGGGGGTGGGTCAGGTCCTCCCTTGGGGACTGAGGGGATTCAGAGCTGTGTGTGTGGGTGAGTCCCTGTCAAGAACGCTGATGAGGTGGATACATTTGCATCTAGTAAGGAGGGCTGTGGGGCCTTCAGGACAGAAATTTTAGGGAAAAATTAAGCTGCCATCTCTCTTGATGGACCCCCTGACCCATTGCTGGGAGGCATCATGGGCCACAGTGCCATTGCATCACAACCTTTGCTTTATGATGTCACCAGGGCATCGTCCTTAGTCCCACCACATCAGGTGTCATCTGAGGCCTCAGAGGAGGAGCTGCTGCTGTAGCCGAGAGCTGAGGTGGCCCCAGCCACGGTCCCTATCAAGGTAAGGAGGGCTCTTGTCCTGTACACCTAGCTTCCTCTCTGCCGGGAGGGGCCACCTGCCACCCACCTCCCCCTCAGTGCCTGCTGCCTCCTCCCATGTGTCACTGAGATGCTTTCCCAGCAGCACAGGTCAAATGTAGGCCTTTTGAGACATCCTTGTCTTTGGAGTTGTCTTCATTGCTTTGTCTAAATGTGGCTAAATGGCAAGGAGTGAGGCGTGTAAACCTTAAATATACTTTGAGTTCGGGAGATGTGTTCACCTGGAGCTTGGGAGTTCATTCACGATCGTAGTAACCACACAAGGAGAAAGGGAGGGGAGTGGGGAAGCAGCGTCCGTCATTTGTCTCTTTCTCTCCATCCTGTCACCGTGTCCCTTGGACAGTGTCAATTCTGTGACTGGGGCCTGGACGAGCCTTTGCTAGTGGCCCAGCGGCCTCTGTGCCGGACGCCGTGTGGAGCGGCCACGCTGCCCCAGAGCCCCACCGGAATGATTTTCCTTTTCCTGCCAACTTCCATGTCCACTCTGTGTCTCCACAGGACGTTTGCTCCCCCCATCAGCACGAATGGTCTCCTCACACGCGAGGAGCCGCGACGGCAGAGCAAACCCGGGACACGACCCCAGCGTCAGCGTGATCAGAACCAGGCGCCACCTGAGGAGACGGACCCATGCTCAGAATGTCCAAGACAGCATGACACATTCAGCCAAACCACATCTGACTCTTTCCTCGGCTCACAGTGAGGCGAGCCATCGGCATGACCTGCACATGGCCAGGTAGGTCAGTGGTGTTTGGGGAAAGGGACGACAGAGCACCAGGTGTGGACCTCAGTTAAGCTTCCAGGGTCCTTGGTGCTCGCTCAGACCTGCGGTCAGGCCTGGGCAGCGTCCAGAGAAGACCTCCTAGCAGGGGTGACAGAGCTCTTCTGTGGATGGAGCCCTGGACAGACAGAAACAGAGAGGAAGACAGCAACGCACACACACAGAGACAGATACAGAGAGACAGACACACAGAGAGACACACAGATAGAGACACAGAGGCACAGAGAGAGACAGACACACAGACACAGAGGGAGAGAGATAGAGACACACAGAGAGGCAGACACACAGATAGAGACACAGAGAGAAGCAGACACACAAACACACAAAGACAGACACACAGAGAGGTAGACAGACACAAAGAAAGACAGAGACACACAGAGACACAGAGACTCAGAGACAGAGACACAGAGAGAGAGAGAAAGTGACCCACAGAGACACAGACACACACAAAGCCAGAGTGATACAGATACACAGAGAAAGGCACACGCAGAGACACACAGAGAGACACAGACACAGAGAGACACACAGAGAGAAAGACACACAGCAACACTGAGAGAGAGAGGCACACAGAGGCACACAGAGACAGACAGGGAGAGACAGACACAGAGACATGGAGACTGACAGCGACAATGAGCTGGGGGAGGCCTGGCAAACACAGGGAAGGGGAGGGCGCTAAGGGGACGGGCGGTTTGTGTAAACTGTGAGGGGCGCTGTCAGCTGACCGAGGCCACTGGCCGACAGCTGGGAGAGGGAAGAGCAGTGTCTTCCACGCCTGCAGTGGCAGGTCTGCGCCCTGGTCGGAGGGTGAAGCTGCTGTCCTGAGACGGGGCCTCGGCGCTGGAAGGAAGGTAGGTCAGGTGGGCTCTGAGGGGTGCTTTGGGGGGGCAGAGCCTGGCAGGGGCGGTGAGCTCCATGTAAATGGGCTGCCGGGCTTGGTAAGGACCCCTGTGGACCTCCGTATCCCCACGAGGGGCCTCATGGGCAGGGACAGTTGTGGACATACTAGGACATAAACTAACAGTACCACATGGCCACTCCTGTCCCAGACCTAATTCAGTGACAAAAATTTTCTTGGAACAATGTGAGCTTGATGTTGATATTTTAAAAATTTCCCTAGAATTCCAAAATGGAACATTCTTGGTAAGTTTGCCTTCGAGGTAGCCTAGACTTTTTTTTTAAGTATATTTTATTGATTATGTTGTTACAGTAGTTCCAATTTTTCTCCCCTTTGCTCCCCTCTGCCCAGTACCCCCTTACCTCTAGCAATCGCACCCCCTAATTCATGTCCATGTGTCGTACATATAAGTTCTTTGGCTTCACCTGTTTCTGTATTATTCTTAACTTCCCCCTGTCTATTTTGTACCAACCAATTATGCTTCTTAGTCCCTGCACCATTTCCCCATTTCTCCCCCTTCCCCCTCCCAGCTGATAACCCTCCAAATGATCCCCATACCTATGATTCTGTTCCTATTCTGGTTTGCTTAGTTGGATTTTTTTTTTTAGATTCAGTTCTTGATAGTTGTGAGTTTGTTGTCCTTTTAGTGTTCATAGTTTTGATCTTCTTTTTCTTAAGTAAGTCCCTTTGACATTTCATATAATAATGGCTTGGTGATGATGAGCTCCTTTAGCTTTACCTTCTCTGGGAAGCACTTCATCTGCCCTTCCATTCCAAAGGATAGCTTTGCTGGAGAGAGTAATCTAGGTTGTAAGTACTTGCTTTTCTTCACATTGAATACTGCTTGCCAGTCCCTTCCAGTGTGCAAAGTGTCCTCTGAGAACTCAGCTGATAGGGCTATAGGCACCCCCCTGTAGGCAGGCTCTCCGCCTCTCTCTTGCTGCCCCCAGGACTCTGTCTTTATCTTTCACCTCTGGCATCTCAATCATGATGCGTCCTGGTGTGGTCCCCTCCGGGTCCAGCTCAGCCGGGACCCTTCATGTTTCCCAGACTTGTATGTCCAGCCCTTCACAGAATTTGGGAAGTTTTCCTCATTTTTATCAATTCTTGCTTTCTCAGTCTGCACTAGTTGACTGTTTTTTTTTTTTTCCTTATGTTCCAAAGCGTTGATTGGAGCCCCGGTTTCCTTCCCTTCACCGTTGGTTTTGTGTAGTTTATCCTTCGTTTCACTTAGCATTGCCTTCACTTCTTCTCTTACGCGTTTGCCATACTCAAGCGTATCTGTCCAGCCTGTGAACATCTTTATAACCAGTGTTTTGAATTCTGCGTCTGTTAGGGTGTCTTATCTCCTCATCTGTTAGGTTGGCTATCTCCTTGTCACTTAATTCTCCCGCTGGAACCTTGATCCATTCCCCCTTTTGGGCCATACTTTTCTGACTCCTCATTCTGAAAGGCGCTTGTGTTTGTTTGCCTTCACATCCCAGGAAGAGCTTTCGCTACTGTTACGTTGTAAATGGCAGAGCCTTAGGAATTCATCAGTTAAGGGCGACCTGTTTCACCACGTTCTGGTGCTGTATGTAGGGGAGGTGTCCGAGAGGGAACAATGCCGCCTGCAGAGCTCTCGCCCCTTTTCCAGGCACCTCTGCCACTTGTGCACCATACCGGGGCCCTTCAAGCTGCTGTTCTGGCTGTCATTCGCAGACTATGTGGGTCTGCGGACGTTCTAGGACTGTGTAGGACGTTTAAACAAGGGGATTCTGCTGAGAGGCCAGCAGTTTCTTCCTTGACACCAACCCTCGGAGGTCTGCACAGTCAGAAGCAATGAGTCTTGATTTTCCATGGTGCTTGGACCGTGAGCTGCTAGGTCAGGTGAGGAGCTGGAATGCTTAGCAAGTGTCCTTCCTGACGTTTTAAAATATGTGACTGCGCTTTCTGCCAGCCTCCCACTGCCGCTAATGCTGCCAAGCACCATATCGCCCCTCCTGCCTGTCTGGAGAGTATTTATTCTTGATATCTTTGTTTGCTAAACTTTGATGCAGTTTGATTTCCGGGAACTTCTGATAATATAGTTTTGAGGTAGTTGTATTCCTTCTTGGTTGTGGAGGAATACAAAGTCTCTCCATGTCTCCATCTTACCTGGAAATACCCTAGACATTCTAATACCCCCAGGATGATATAAGTACCCCGTAAGTGTATTTGCATGAGCATATATACTCTGATAACAAACGAATCTGTACAAATACGCTGAATCCTATATCAGACAAAGAAATGAGCAAGAACGCTGATTTTATCTGCATGTGCCTAGGCTGAGAATGGAAAAGCTTGTACTAATGCCGCTGAGGATAAATCCTGTGTATGTGTAGCATTGTGAGCTAAAATCAAATGGACGAGAGCCTCCTGACCTGAAATTTTTGGGTAATAACTCGTAGTCGTTGATCTAATAAGCATGAAATTTTGAGTTGTAAAATGCCCCAAACATCACTTCTCTTCTCCTAGCCCATTTTGAGTATCTAACCTTGAGATCTTGTGTAATCTCTGCAAAAGTTCAATGCTGAGCCAGGAACCCTCACTGTAAACTTTTAAATTTGAACAGCTCCCATTTAAACGACCACCGCCCCCACCCCAAAAGCAATCGAGGCCCAATTAAAAAAAAATAAATAAGTGAACCTGAATATGCCCCTCTTGGACCTGTGTTGCACAGATGATGTAAGAAACCGTATGTGTACACTTCTGAGCACACAGGCCCTGAGTGCGGCCTAGGGGGCTATCGTCGCCGAATCACAGACAACGCTCGCGACAGAGAAACCCTTAGCCATGGATCTTACAGAACACAAAAGTATTCTGACAAAGAAATGGTTTGCGTGAAGAAACCTGCTGGCATGGAATTTCAGTGTCCTCAGACCTCTTTAGCACAGCTCCCTCTGAACATGGACTCTCGGGGCCTCAAGACTTTGGAGATCCATTCAAGAAGCCTGGAATGTCCTGACCATGGATGGCCCTATAATATCCTCCCTAATCAGTGCCCCTGTGGCCTATGTGCCACCTCCGTAATAGGGAAGCCCCATTTATGCATCTTCCAGAGCTTGGAACTCCCAAGCTGTGACCCCTTCCTGCAACGGTACTGGTGAGGTGTTAAACACCGTGAGATGGCTCCCCTTTACCTACCCAGTCGATCGCGTTTACCGCTTCGCCCTGTGGCACCCGGCAAAGAATCTGCTGAGAACCGACGTACCTGTTTGAAGACTTCTTCGTCTGGGCCCTATAAACGTGTACTGTCCGTTCGTAGACTCTTTGGATGCGAACCCTCAGTATTGTGACGTCGGCTCGCACGTCGCCCCTTGGCGATGTGAATTTCCTGTAAGTGCACTTTGATGAGCATGGATGCTCTGATTTCAAAGGAACCCGTTCAACTACAACACCTGTAACTCTGTGAAGTCACAGAAAACGCGCCAGGCCACGAGCCTTCATGTGGATGGACCCACCCTGAGAATGGGGGTGGACCCACGCCGAGAATGGGAGACATCTTAGTGCTAATGCCACTGAGCATCAGCATCTGGATGTGGCCCATTCCGAGCGAAACTCGTGCCTGTGAGCCTCCTGAACCTGACCTCTCTGGGTCATCACTAGTAAATGTGAATCTAATAATCGTCGAAGTTTTGAATCTTAAAATGCTCCCGACCTCATGTCCCTTTTCCCTGGCCCATTTTGAGTATCTAACCCTGAGATCTTGTGTAATCCCTGCAAAAGTTCATTGCTGAGCCAGGAACCCTCAGTGCAAACTTTTAAATTTCAACAGCTCCCATTTAAACGACCACCGCCCCCCCCAAAAGCAATCGAGGCCCAATTAAAAAAAAATAAATAAGTGACCCTGAATATGCCCCTCTTGGACCTGTGTTGCACAGATGATGTAAGAAACCGTATGTGTACACTTCTGAGCACACAGGCCCTGAGTGCGGCCTAGGGGGCTATCGTCGCCGAATCACAGACAACGCTCGCGACAGAGAAACCCTTAGCCATGGATCTTACAGAACACAAAAGTATTCTGACAAAGAAATGGTTTGCGTGAAGAAACCTGCTGGCATGGAATTTCAGTGTCCTCAGACCTCCTTAGCATAGCTCCCTCTGAACATGGACTCTCAGGGCCTCAAGACTTTGAAGATCCATTCAAGAAGCCTGGAATGTCCTGACCGTGGATGGCCCTATAATATCCTCCCTAATCAGTGCCCCTGTGGCCTATGTGCCGCCTCTGTAAGAGGGAAGCCCCGTTTATGCGTCTTCCAGAGCTTGGAACTCCCAAGCTGTGACCCCTTCCTGCAACGGTACTGGTGAGGTGTTAAACTACGTGAGATGGCTCCCCTTTATCTACCCAGTCGATCGCGTTTACCGCCTCGCCCTGTGGCACCCGACAGAGAATCTGCTGAGTACCGACGTACTTGTTTGCAGACTTCTTCGTCTGCGCCCTCTAAACGTGTACCGTCCATTCGTAGACTCTTTGGATGCCAACCCTCAGTATTGTGACGTCGGCTCGCACGTCGCCCCTTGGCGATGTGAATTTCCTGTAAGTGCACTTTGATGAGCATGGATGCTCTGATTTCAAAGGAACCCGTTCAACTACAACACCTGTAACTCTGTGAAGTCACAGAAAACGCGCCAGGCCACGAGCCTTCATGTGGATGGACCCACCCTGAGAATGGGGGTGGACCCACGCCGAGAATGGGAGACATCTTTGTGCTAATGCCACTGAGCATCAGCATCTGGATGTGGCCCATTCCGAGCGAAACTCGTGCCTGTGAGCCTCCTGAACCTGTCCTCTCTGGGTCATCACTAGTAAATGTGAATCTAATAAGCGTCGAAGTTTTGAATCTTAAAATGCTCCCGACCTCATGTCCCTTATCTCTGGCCCATTTTGAGTATCTAACCCTGAGATCTTGTGTAATCCCTGCAAAAGTTCAGTGCTGAGCCAGGAACCCTCAGTGCAAACTTTTAAATTTCAACAGCTCCCATTTAAACGACCACCGCCCCACCCCAAAAGCAATCGAGGCCCAATTAAAAAAAAATAAATAAGTGACCCAGAATATGCCCCTCTTTGACCTGTGTTGCACAGATGATGTAAGAAACCGTATGTGTACACTTCTGAGCACACAGGCCCTGAGTGTGGCCTAGGGGGCTATCGTCGCCGAATCACAGACAACGCTCGCGACAGAGAAACCCTTAGCCATGGATCTTACAGAACACAAAAGTATTCTGACAAAGAAATGGTTTGCGTGAAGAAACCTGCTGGCATGGAATTTCAGTGTCCTCAGACCTCCTTAGCATAGCTCCCTCTGAACATGGACTCTCAGGGCCTCAAGATTTTGAAGATCCATTCAAGAAGCCTGGAATGTCCTGACCGTGGATGGCCCTATAATATCCTCCCTAATCAGTGCCCCTGTGGCCTATGTGCCGCCTCTGTAAGAGGGAAGCCCCGTTTATGCGTCTTCCAGAGCTTGGAACTCCCAAGCTGTGACCCCTTCCTGCAACGTTACCGGTGAGGTGTTAAACTACGTGAGATGGCTCCCCTTTATCTACCCAGTCGATCGCGTTTACCGCCTCGCCCTGTGGCACCCGACAGAGAATCTGCTGAGTACCGACGTACCTGTTTGCAGACTTTTTCGTCTGGGCCCTCTAAACGTGTACCGTCCATTCGTAGACTCTTTGGATGCGAACCCTCAGTATTGTGACGTCGGCTCGCACGTCGCCCCTTGGCGATGTGAATTTCCTGTAAGTGCACTTTGATGAGCATGGATGCTCTGATTTCAAAGGAACCCGTTCAACTACAACACCTGTAACTCTGTGAAGTCACAAAAAACGCGCCAGGCCACGAGCCTTCATGTGGATGGACCCACCCTGAGAATGGGGGTGGACCCACGCCGAGAATGGGAGACATCTTAGTGCTAATGCCACTGAGCATCAGCATCTGGATGTGGCCCATTCCGAGCAAAAGTCGTGCCTGTGAGCCTCCCGAACCTGACCTCTCTGGGTCATCGCTAGTAAATGTGAATCTAATAAGCGTCGAAATTTTGAATCTTCAAATGCTCCCAACCTCATGTCCCTTTTCCCTGGCCCGTTTTGAGTATCTGACCCTGAGATCTTGTGTAATCCCTGCGAAAGTTCAGTGCTGGGCCAGGAAGCCTCAGTGCAAACTTTTAAAGTTGAACAGCTCCCATTTAAACGACCACCCCACCCCCAAAAGCAATCGAGGCCCAATTAAACAAAAATAAAGAAGTGACCCTGACTATGCCCCTCTTGGACCTGTGTTGCACAGATGATGTAAGAAACCGTATGTTTACACTTCTGAGCACACAGGCCCCGAGTGCGGCCTAAGGGGCTATGATCGCTGAATCATAGGCCCCGCTCGTGACAGAGAAGCCCTTAGCCATGGATCTTACAGAATACAAAAGTATTCTGACCAAGAAATGGTTTGGGTGAAGAAACCTGCTGGCATGGAATTTCAGTGTCCTCAGACCTCCTTAGCATAGCTCCCTCTGAACATGGACTCTCAGGGCCTCAAGACTTTGAAGATCCATTCAAGAAGCCTGGAATGTCCTGACCATGGATGGCCCTATAATATCCTCCCTAATCAGTGCCCCTGTGGCCTATGTGCCACCTCTGTAAGAGGTAAGCCCCGTTTATGCATCTTCCAGAGCCTGGAACTCCCAAGCTGTGACCCCTTCCTGCAACGGTACCGGTGAGGTGTTAAACTACGTGAGAGGGCTCCCCTTTATCTACCCAGTCGATCGCGTTTACCGCCTCGCCCTGTGGCACCCGACCGAGAAGCTGCTGAGTACCGACGTACCTGTTTGCAGACTTCTTCGTCTGGGCCCTCTAAACGTGTACCGTCCATTCGTAGACTCCTTGGATGCGAACCCTCAATATTGTGATGTCGGCTCGCACGTCGCCCCTTGGCGATGTGAATTTCCTGTAAGTGCACTTTGATGAGCATGGACGCTCTGATTTCAAAGGGACCCGTTCAAACACAACCCCTGTAACTCTGTGAAGTCACAGTAAATGCGCCAGGCCACGAGCCTTCATGTGGATGGACCCACCCTGAGAATGGGGGTGGACCCACGCCGAGAATGGGAGACATCTTAGTGCTAATGCCACTGAGCATCAGCATCTGGATGTGGCCCATTCCGAGCAAAAGTCGTGCCTGTGAGCCTCCCGAACCTGACCTCTCTGGGTCATCGCTAGTAAATGTGAATCTAATAAGCGTCGAAATTTTGAATCTTCAAATGCTCCCAAACTCATGTCCCTTTTCCCTGGCCCGTTTTGAGTATCTGACCCTGAGATCTTGTGTAATCCCTGAGAAAGTTCAGTGCTGAGCCAGGAAGCCTCAGTGCAAACTTTTAAAGTTGAACAGCTCCTATTTAAACGACCACCCCCCCCCCAAAGCAATCGAGGCCCAATTAAACAAAAATAAAGAAGTGACCCTGACTATGCCCCTCTTGGACCTGTGTTGCACAGATGATGTAAGAAACCGTATGTGTACACTTCTGAGCACACATGCCCCGAGTGCGGCCTAGGGGGCTATGATCGCTGAATCATAGGCCCCGCTCGCGACAGAGAAGCCCTTAGCCATGGATCTTACAGAATACAAAAGTATTCTGACCAAGAAATGGTTTGGGTGAAGAAACCTGCTGGCATGGAATTTCAGTGTCCTCAGACCTCCTTAGCATAGCTCCCTCTGAACATGGACTCTCAGGGCCTCAAGACTTTGAAGATCCATTCAAGAAGCCTGGAATGTCCTGACCATGGATGGCCCTATAATATCCTCCCTAATCAGTGCCCCTGTGGCCTATGTGCCACCTCTGTAAGAGGTAAGCCCCGTTTATGCATCTTCCAGAGCCTGGAACTCCCAAGCTGTGACCCCTTCCTGCAACGGTACCGGTGAGGTGTTAAACTACGTGAGATGGCTCCCCTTTATCTACCCAGTCGATCGCGTTTACCGCCTCGCCCTGTGGCACCCGACCGAGAAGCTGCTGAGTACCGACGTACCTGTTTGCAGACTTCTTCGTCTGGGCCCTCTAAACGTGTACCGTCCATTCGTAGACTCCTTGGATGCGAACCCTCAATATTGTGACGTCGGCTCGCACTTCGCCCCTTGGCGAAGTGAATTTCCTGTAAGTGCACTTTGATGAGCATGGACGCTCTGATTTCAAAGGGACCCGTTCAAACACAACACCTGTAACTCTGTGAAGTCACAGTAAATGCGCCAGGCCACGAGCCTTCATGTGGATGGACCCACCCTGAGAATGGGGGTGGACCCACGCCGAGAATGGGAGACATCTTAGTGCTATTGCCACTGAGCATCAGCATCTGGATGTGGCCCATTCCGAGCAAAAGTCGTGCCTGTGAGCCTCCCGAACCTGACCTCTCTGGGTCATCGCTAGTAAATGTGAATCTAATAAGCGTCGAAATTTTGAATCTTCAAATGCTCCCAACCTCATGTCCCTTTTCCCTGGCCCGTTTTGAGTATCTGACCCTGAGATCTTGTGTAATCCCTGCGAAAGTTCAGTGCTGAGCCAGGAAGCCTCAGTGCAAAGTTTTAAAGTTGAACAGCTCCCATTTAAACGACCACCCCCCCCCCAAAAGCAATCGAGGCCCAATTAAACAAAAATAAAGAAGTGACCCTGACTATGCCCCTCTTGGACCTGTGTTGCACAGATGATGTAAGAAACCGTATGTGTACACTTCTGAGCACACAGGCCCCGAGTGCGGCCTAGGGGGCTATGATCGCTGAATCATAGGCCCCGCTCGCGACAGAGAAGCCCTTAGCCATGGATCTTACAGAATACAAAAGTATTCTGACCAAGAAATGGTTTGGGTGAAGAAACCTGCTGGCATGGAATTTCAGTGTCCTCAGACCTCCTTAGCATAGCTCCCTCTGAACATGGACTCTCAGGGCCTCAAGACTTTGAAGATCCATTCAAGAAGCCTGGAATGTCCTGACCATGGATGGCCCTATAATATCCTCCCTAATCAGTGCCCCTGTGGCCTATGTGCCACCTCTGTAAGAGGTAAGCCCCGTTTATGCATCTTCCAGAGCCTGGAACTCCCAAGCTGTGACCCCTTCCTGCAACGGTACCGGTGAGGTGTTAAACTACGTGAGATGGCTCCCCTTTATCTACCCAGTCGATCGCGTTTACCGCCTCGCCCTGTGGCACCCGACCGAGAAGCTGCTGAGTACCGACGTACCTGTTTGCAGACTTCTTCGTCTGGGCCCTCTAAACGTGTACCGTCCATTCGTAGACTCCTTGGATGCGAACCCTCAATATTGTGACGTCGGCTCGCACGTCGCCCCTTGGCGATGTGAATTTCCTGTAAGTGCACTTTGATGAGCATGGACGCTCTGATTTCAAAGGGACCCGTTCAAACACAACACCTGTAACTCTGTGAAGTCACAGTAAATGCGCCAGGCCACGAGCCTTCATGTGGATGGACCCACCCTGAGAATGGGGGTGGACCCACGCCGAGAATGGGACACATCTTAGTGCTAATGCCACTGAGCATCAGCATCTGGATGTGGCCAATTCCGATCAAAAGTCGTGCCTGTGAGCCTCCCGAACCTGACCTCTCTGGGTCATCGCTAGTAAATGTGAATCTAATAAGCGTCGAAATTTTGAATCTTCAAATGCTCCCAACCTCATGTCCCTTTTCCCTGGCCCGTTTTGCGTATCTGACCCTGAGATCTTGTGTAATCCCTGCGAAAGTTCAGTGCTGAGCCAGGAAGCCTCAGTGCAAACTTTTAAAGTTGAACAGCTCCCATTTAAACGACCACCCCCCCACCAAAAGCAATCGAGGCCCAATTAAACAAAAATAAAGAAGTGACCCTGACTATGCCCCTCTTGGACCTGTGTTGCACAGATGATGTAAGAAACCGTATGTGTACACTTCTGAGCACACAGGCCCCGAGTGTGGCCTAGGGGGCTATGATCGCTGAATCATAGACCCCGCTCGCGACAGAGAAGCCCTTAGCCATGGATCTTACAGAATACAAAAGTATTCTGACCAAGAAATGGTTTGGGTGAAGAAACCTGCTGGCATGGAATTTCAGTGTCCTCAGACCTCCTTAGCATAGCTCCCTCTGAACATGGACTCTCAGGGCCTCAAGACTTTGAAGATCCATTCAAGAAGCCTGGAATGTCCTGACCATGGATGGCCCTATAATATCCTCCCTAATCAGTGCCCCTGTGGCCTCTGTGCCACCTCTCTAAGAGGTAAGCCCCGTTTATGCATCTTCCAGAGCCTGGAACTCCCAAGCTGTGACCCCTTCCTGCAACGGTACCGGTGAGGTGTTAAACTACGTGAGATGGCTCCCCTTTATCTACCCAGTCGATCGCGTTTACCGCCTCGCCCTGTGGCACCCGACCGAGAAGCTGCTGAGTACCGACGTACCTGTTTGCAGACTTCTTCGTCTGGGCCCTCTAAACGTGTACCGTCCATTCGTAGACTCCTTGGATGCGAACCCTCAATATTGTGACGTCGGCTCGCACTTCGCCCCTTGGCGAAGTGAATTTCCTGTAAGTGCACTTTGATGAGCATGGACGCTCTGATTTCAAAGGGACCCGTTCAAACACAACACCTGTAACTCTGTGAAGTCACAGTAAATGCGCCAGGCCACGAGCCTTCATGTGGATGGACCCACCCTGAGAATGGGGGTGGACCCACGCCGAGAATGGGAGACATCTTAGTGCTATTGCCACTGAGCATCAGCATCTGGATGTGGCCCATTCCGAGCAAAAGTCGTGCCTGTGAGCCTCCCGAACCTGACCTCTCTGGGTCATCGCTAGTAAATGTGAATCTAATAAGCGTCGAAATTTTGAATCTTCAAATGCTCCCAACCTCATGTCCCTTTTCCCTGGCCCGTTTTGAGTATCTGACCCTGAGATCTTGTGTAATCCCTGCGAAAGTTCAGTGCTGAGCCAGGAAGCCTCAGTGCAAAGTTTTAAAGTTGAACAGCTCCCATTTAAACGACCACCCCCCCCCCCAAAAGCAATCGAGGCCCAATTAAACAAAAATAAAGAAGTGACCCTGACTATGCCCCTCTTGGACCTGTGTTGCACAGATGATGTAAGAAACCGTATGTGTACACTTCTGAGCACACAGGCCCCGAGTGCGGCCTAGGGGGCTATGATCGCTGAATCATAGGCCCCGCTCGCGACAGAGAAGCCCTTAGCCATGGATCTTACAGAATACAAAAGTATTCTGACCAAGAAATGGTTTGGGTGAAGAAACCTGCTGGCATGGAATTTCAGTGTCCTCAGACCTCCTTAGCATAGCTCCCTCTGAACATGGACTCTCAGGGCCTCAAGACTTTGAAGATCCATTCAAGAAGCCTGGAATGTCCTGACCATGGATGGCCCTATAATATCCTCCCTAATCAGTGCCCCTGTGGCCTATGTGCCACCTCTGTAAGAGGTAAGCCCCGTTTATGCATCTTCCAGAGCCTGGAACTCCCAAGCTGTGACCCCTTCCTGCAACGGTACCGGTGAGGTGTTAAACTACGTGAGATGGCTCCCCTTTATCTACCCAGTCGATCGCGTTTACCGCCTCGCCCTGTGGCACCCGACCGAGAAGCTGCTGAGTACCGACGTACCTGTTTGCAGACTTCTTCGTCTGGGCCCTCTAAACGTGTACCGTCCATTCGTAGACTCCTTGGATGCGAACCCTCAATATTGTGACGTCGGCTCGCACGTCGCCCCTTGGCGATGTGAATTTCCTGTAAGTGCACTTTGATGAGCATGGACGCTCTGATTTCAAAGGGACCCGTTCAAACACAACACCTGTAACTCTGTGAAGTCACAGTAAATGCGCCAGGCCACGAGCCTTCATGTGGATGGACCCACCCTGAGAATGGGGGTGGACCCACGCCGAGAATGGGAGACATCTTAGTGCTAATGCCACTGAGCATCAGCATCTGGATGTGGCCAATTCCGATCAAAAGTCGTGCCTGTGAGCATCCCGAACCTGACCTCTCTGGGTCATCGCTAGTAAATGTGAATCTAATAAGCGTCGAAATTTTGAATCTTCAAATGCTCCCAACCTCATGTCCCTTTTCCCTGGCCCGTTTTGAGTATCTGACCCTGAGATCTTGTGTAATCCCTGCGAAAGTTCAGTGCTGAGCCAGGAAGCCTCAGTGCAAACTTTTAAAGTTGAACAGCTCCCATTTAAACGACCACCCCCCCACCAAAAGCAATCGAGGCCCAATTAAACAAAAATAAAGAAGTGACCCTGACTATGCCCCTCTTGGACCTGTGTTGCACAGATGATGTAAGAAACCGTATGTGTACACTTCTGAGCACACAGGCCCCGAGTGTGGCCTAGGGGGCTATGATCGCTGAATCATAGACCCCGCTCGCGACAGAGAAGCCCTTAGCCATGGATCTTACAGAATACAAAAGTATTCTGACCAAGAAATGGTTTGGGTGAAGAAACCTGCTGGCATGGAATTTCAGTGTCCTCAGACCTCCTTAGCATAGCTCCCTCTGAACATGGACTCTCAGGGCCTCAAGACTTTGAAGATCCATTCAAGAAGCCTGGAATGTCCTGACCATGGATGGCCCTATAATATCCTCCCTAATCAGTGCCCCTGTGGCCTCTGTGCCACCTCTGTAAGAGGTAAGCCCCGTTTATGCATCTTCCAGAGCCTGGAACTCCCAAGCTGTGACCCCTTCCTGCAACGGTACCGGTGAGGTGTTAAACTACGTGAGATGGCTCCCCTTTATCTACCCAGTCGATCGCGTTTACCGCCTCGCCCTGTGGCACCCGACCGAGAAGCTGCTGAGTACCGACGTACCTGTTTGCAGACTTCTTCGTCTGGGCCCTCTAAACGTGTACCGTCCATTCGTAGACTCCTTGGATGCGAACCCTCAATATTGTGACGTCGGCTCGCACGTCGCCCCTTGGCGATGTGAATTTCCTGTAAGTGCACTTTGATGAGCATGGACGCTCTGATTTCAAAGGGACCCGTTCAAACACAACACCTGTAACTCTGTGAAGTCACAGTAAATGCGCCAGGCCACGAGCCTTCATGTGGATGGACCCACCCTGAGAATGGGGGTGGACCCACGCCGAGAATGGGAGACATCTTAGTGCTAATGCCACTGAGCATCAGCATCTGGATGTGGCCCATTCCGAGCAAAAGTCGTGCCTGTGAGCCTCCCGAACCTGACCTCTCTGGGTCATCGCTAGTAAATGTGAATCTAATAAGCGTCGAAATTTTGAATCTTCAAATGCTCCCAACCTCATGTCCCTTTTCCCTGGCCCGTTTTGAGTATCTGACCCTGAGATCTTGTGTAATCCCTGCGAAAGTTCAGTGCTGAGCCAGGAAGCCTCAGTGCAAACTTTTAAAGTTGAACAGCTCCCATTTAAACGACCACCCCCCCCCCAAAGCAATCGAGGCCCAATTAAACAAAAATAAAGAAGTGACCCTGACTATGCCGCTCTTGGACCTGTGTTGCACAGATGATGTAAGAAACCGTATGTGTACACTTCTGAGCACACAGGCCCCGAGTGCGGCCTAGGGGGCTATGATCGCTGAATCATAGACCCCGCTCGCGACAGAGAAGCCCTTAGCCATGGATCTTACAGAATACAAAAGTATTCTGACCAAGAAATGGTTTGGGTGAAGAAACCTGCTGGCATGGAATTTCAGTGTCCTCAGACCTCCTTAGCATAGCTCCCTCTGAACATGGACTCTCAGGGCCTCAAGACTTTGAAGATCCATTCAAGAAGCCTGGAATGTCCTGACCATGGATGGCCCTATAATATCCTCCCTAATCAGTGCCCCTGTGGCCTATGTGCCACCTCTGTAAGAGGTATGCCCCGTTTATGCATCTTCCAGAGCCTGGAACTCCCAAGCTGTGACCCCTTCCTGCAACGGTACCGGTGAGGTGTTAAACTACGTGAGATGGCTCCCCTTTATCTACCCAGTCGGTCTCGTTTACCGCCTCGCCCTGTGGCACCCGACCGAGAACCTGCTGAGTACCGACGTACCTGTTTGCAGACTTCTTCGTCTGGGCCCTCGAAACGTGTACCGTCCATTCGTAGACTCCTTGGATGCCAACCCTCAATATTGTGACGTCGGCTCGCACGTCGCCCCTTGGCGATGTGAATTTCCTGTAAGTGCACTTTGATGAGCATGGACGCTCTGATTTCAAAGGGACCCGTTCAAACACAACACCTGTAACTCTGTGAAGTCACAGTAAATGCGCCAGGCCACGAGCCTTCATGTGGATGGACCCACCCTGAGAATGGGGGTGGACCCACGCCGAGAATGGGAGACATCTTAGTGCTAATGCCACTGAGCATCAGCATCTGGATGTGGCCAATTCCGATCAAAAGTCGTGCCTGTGAGCCTCCCGAACCTGACCTCTCTGGGTCATCGCTAGTAAATGTGAATCTAATAAGCGTCGAAATTTTGAATCTTCAAATGCTCCCAACCTCATGTCCCTTTTCCCTGGCCCGTTTTGAGTATCTGACCCTGAGATCTTGTGTAATCCCTGCGAAAGTTCAGTGCTGAGCCAGGAAGCCTCAGTGCAAACTTTTAAAGTTGAACAGCTCCCATTTAAACGACCACCACCCCACCAAAAGCAATCGAGGCCCAATTAAACAAAAATAAAGAAGTGACCCTGACTATGCCCCTCTTGGACCTGTGTTGCACAGATGATGTAAGAAACTGTATGTGTACACTTCTGAGCACACAGGCCCCGAGTGTGGCCTAGGGGGCTATGATCGCTGAATCATAGACCCCGCTCGCGACAGAGAAGCCCTTAGCCATGGATCTTACAGAATACAAAAGTATTCTGACCAAGAAATGGTTTGGGTGAAGAAACCTGCTGGCATGGAATTTCAGTGTCCTCAGACCTCCTTAGCATAGCTCCCTCTGAACATGGACTCTCAGGGCCTCAAGACTTTGAAGATCCATTCAAGAAGCCTGGAATGTCCTGACCATGGATGGCCCTATAATATCCTCCCTAATCAGTGCCCCTGTGGCCTATGTGCCACCTCTGTAAGAGGTAAGCCCCGTTTATGCATCTTCCAGAGCCTGGAACTCCCAAGCTGTGACCCCTTCCTGCAACGGTACCGGTGAGGTGTTAAACTACGTGAGATGGCTCCCCTTTATCTACCCAGTCGATCGCGTTTACCGCCTCGCCCTGTGGCACCCGACCGAGAAGCTGCTGAGTACCGACGTACCTGTTTGCAGACTTCTTCGTCTGGGCCCTCTAAACGTGTACCGTCCATTCGTAGACTCCTTGGATGCGAACCCTCAATATTGTGACGTCGGCTCGCACTTCGCCCCTTGGCGAAGTGAATTTCCTGTAAGTGCACTTTGATGAGCATGGACGCTCTGATTTCAAAGGGACCCGTTCAAACACAACACCTGTAACTCTGTGAAGTCACAGTAAATGCGCCAGGCCACGAGCCTTCATGTGGATGGACCCACCCTGAGAATGGGGGTGGACCCACGCCGAGAATGGGAGACATCTTAGTGCTATTGCCACTGAGCATCAGCATCTGGATGTGGCCCATTCCGAGCAAAAGTCGTGCCTGTGAGCCTCCCGAACCTGACCTCTCTGGGTCATCGCTAGTAAATGTGAATCTAATAAGCGTCGAAATTTTGAATCTTCAAATGCTCCCAACCTCATGTCCCTTTTCCCTGGCCCGTTTTGAGTATCTGACCCTGAGATCTTGTGTAATCCCTGCGAAAGTTCAGTGCTGAGCCAGGAAGCCTCAGTGCAAAGTTTTAAAGTTGAACAGCTCCCATTTAAACGACCACCCCCCCCCCAAAAGCAATCGAGGCCCAATTAAACAAAAATAAAGAAGTGACCCTGACTATGCCCCTCTTGGACCTGTGTTGCACAGATGATGTAAGAAACCGTATGTGTACACTTCTGAGCACACAGGCCCCGAGTGCGGCCTAGGGGGCTATGATCGCTGAATCATAGGCCCCGCTCGCGACAGAGAAGCCCTTAGCCATGGATCTTACAGAATACAAAAGTATTCTGACCAAGAAATGGTTTGGGTGAAGAAACCTGCTGGCATGGAATTTCAGTGTCCTCAGACCTCCTTAGCATAGCTCCCTCTGAACATGGACTCTCAGGGCCTCAAGACTTTGAAGATCCATTCAAGAAGCCTGGAATGTCCTGACCATGGATGGCCCTATAATATCCTCCCTAATCAGTGCCCCTGTGGCCTATGTGCCACCTCTGTAAGAGGTAAGCCCCGTTTATGCATCTTCCAGAGCCTGGAACTCCCAAGCTGTGACCCCTTCCTGCAACGGTACCGGTGAGGTGTTAAACTACGTGAGATGGCTCCCCTTTATCTACCCAGTCGATCGCGTTTACCGCCTCGCCCTGTGGCACCCGACCGAGAAGCTGCTGAGTACCGACGTACCTGTTTGCAGACTTCTTCGTCTGGGCCCTCTAAACGTGTACCGTCCATTCGTAGACTCCTTGGATGCGAACCCTCAATATTGTGACGTCGGCTCGCACGTCGCCCCTTGGCGATGTGAATTTCCTGTAAGTGCACTTTGATGAGCATGGACGCTCTGATTTCAAAGGGACCCGTTCAAACACAACACCTGTAACTCTGTGAAGTCACAGTAAATGCGCCAGGCCACGAGCCTTCATGTGGATGGACCCACCCTGAGAATGGGGGTGGACCCACGCCGAGAATGGGAGACATCTTAGTGCTAATGCCACTGAGCATCAGCATCTGGATGTGGCCCATTCCGAGCAAAAGTCGTGCCTGTGAGCCTCCCGAACCTGACCTCTCTGGGTCATCGCTAGTAAATGTGAATCTAATAAGCGTCGAAATTTTGAATCTTCAAATGCTCCCAACCTCATGTCCCTTTTCCCTGGCCCGTTTTGAGTATCTGACCCTGAGATCTTGTGTAATCCCTGCGAAAGTTCAGTGCTGAGCCAGGAAGCCTCAGTGCAAAGTTTTAAAGTTGAACAGCTCCCATTTAAACGACCACCCCCCCCCCAAAAGCAATCGAGGCCCAATTAAACAAAAATAAAGAAGTGACCCTGACTATGCCCCTCTTGGACCTGTGTTGCACAGATGATGTAAGAAACCGTATGTGTACACTTCTGAGCACACAGGCCCCGAGTGTGGCCTAGGGGGCTATGATCGCTGAATCATAGACCCCGCTCGCGACAGAGAAGCCCTTAGCCATGGATCTTACAGAATACAAAAGTATTCTGACCAAGAAATGGTTTGGGTGAAGAAACCTGCTGGCATGGAATTTCAGTGTCCTCAGACCTCCTTAGCATAGCTCCCTCTGAACATGGACTCTCAGGGCCTCAAGACTTTGAAGATCCATTCAAGAAGCCTGGAATGTCCTGACCATGGATGGCCCTATAATATCCTCCCTAATCAGTGCCCCTGTGGCCTATGTGCCACCTCTGTAAGAGGTAAGCCCCGTTTATGCATCTTCCAGAGCCTGGAACTCCCAAGCTGTGACCCCTTCCTGCAACGGTACCGGTGAGGTGTTAAACTACGTGAGATGGCTCCCCTTTATCTACCCAGTCGATCGCGTTTACCGCCTCGCCCTGTGGCACCCGACCGAGAAGCTGCTGAGTACCGACGTACCTGTTTGCAGACTTCTTCGTCTGGGCCCTCTAAACGTGTACCGTCCATTCGTAGACTCCTTGGATGCGAACCCTCAATATTGTGACGTCGGCTCGCACTTCGCCCCTTGGCGATGTGAATTTCCTGTAAGTGCACTTTGATGAGCATGGACGCTCTGATTTCAAAGGGACCCGTTCAAACACAACACCTGTAACTCTGTGAAGTCACAGTAAATGCGCCAGGCCACGAGCCTTCATGTGGATGGACCCACCCTGAGAATGGGGGTGGACCCACGCCGAGAATGGGAGACATCTTAGTGCTAATGCCACTGAGCATCAGCATCTGGATGTGGCCCATTCCGAGCAAAAGTCGTGCCTGTGAGCCTCCCGAACCTGACCTCTCTGGGTCATCGCTAGTAAATGTGAATCTAATAAGCGTCGAAATTTTGAATCTTCAAATGCTCCCAACCTCATGTCCCTTTTCCCTGGCCCGTTTTGAGTATCTGACCCTGAGATCTTGTGTCATCCCTGCGAAAGTTCAGTGCTGAGCCAGGAAGCCTCAGTGCAAACTTTTAAAGTTGAACAGCTCCCATTTAAACGACCACCCCCCCCCCCCCAAAAGCAATCGAGGCCCAATTAAACAAAAATAAAGAAGTGACCCTGACTATGCCCCTCTTGGACCTGTGTTGCACAGATGATGTAAGAAACCGTATGTGTACACTTCTGAGCACACAGGCCCCGAGTGCGGCCTCGGGGGCTATGATCGCTGAATCATAGACCCCGCTCGCGACAGAGAAGTCCTTAGCCATGGATCTTACAGAATACAAAAGTATTCTGACCAAGAAATGGTTTGGGTGAAGAAACCTGCTGGCATGGAATTTCAGTGTCCTCAGACCTCCTTAGCATAGCTCCCTCTGAACATGGACTCTCAGGGCCTCAAGACTTTGAAGATCCATTCAAGAAGCCTGGAATGTCCTGACCATGGATGGCCGTATAATATCCTCCCTAATCAGTGCCCCTGTGGCCTATGTGCCACCTCTGTAAGAGGTAAGCCCCGTTTATGCATCTTCCAGAGCCTGGAACTCCCAAGCTGTGACCCCTTCCTGCAACGGTACCGGTGAGGTGTTAAACTACGTGAGATGGCTCCCCTTTATCTACCCAGTCGATCGCGTTTACCGCCTCGCCCTGTGGCACCCGACCGAGAACCTGCTGAGTACCGACGTACCTGTTTGCAGACTTCTTCGTCTGGGCCCTCTAAACGTGTACCGTCCATTCGTAGACTCCTTGGATGCGAACCCTCAATATTGTGACGTCGGCTCGCACGTCGCCCCTTGGCGATGTGAATTTCCTGTAAGTGCACTTTGATGAGCATGGACGCTCTGATTTCAAAGGGACCCGTTCAAACACAACACCTGTAACTCTGTGAAGTCACAGTAAATGCGCCAGGCCACGAGCCTTCATGTGGATGGACCCACCCTGAGAATGGGGGTGGACCCACACCGAGAATGGGAGACATCTTAGTGCTAATGCCACTGAGCATCAGCATCTGGATGTGGCCCATTCCGAGCAAAAGTCGTGCCTGTGAGCCTCCCGAACCTGACCTCTCTGGGTCATCGCTAGTAAATGTGAATCTAATAAGCGTCGAAATTTTGAATCTTCAAATGCTCCCAACCTCATGTCCCTTTTCCCTGGCCCGTTTTGAGTATCTGACCCTGAGATCTTGTGTAATCCCTGCGAAAGTTCAGTGCTGAGCCAGGAAGCCTCAGTGCAAACTTTTAAAGTTGAACAGCTCCCATTTAAACGACCACCCCACCCCCAAAAGCAATCGAGGCCCAATTAAACAAAAATAAAGAAGTGACCCTGACTATGCCCCTCTTGGACCTGTGTTGCACAGATGATGTAAGAAACCGTATGTGTACACTTCTGAGCACACAGGCCCCGAGTGCGGCCTAGGGGGCTATGATCGCTGAATCATAGGCCCCGCTCGCGACAGAGAAGCCCTTAGCCATGGATCTTACAGAATACAAAAGTATTCTGACCAAGAAATGGTTTGGGTGAAGAAACCTGCTGGCATGGAATTTCAGTGTCCTCAGACCTCCTTAGCATAGCTCCCTCTGAACATGGACTCTCAGGGCCTCAAGACTTTGAAGATCCATTCAAGAAGCCTGGAATGTCCTGACCATGGATGGCCCTATAATATCCTCCCTAATCAGTGCCCCTGTGGCCTATGTGCCACCTCTGTAAGAGGTAAGCCCCGTTTATGCATCTTCCAGAGCCTGGAACTCCCAAGCTGTGACCCCTTCCTGCAACGGTACCGGTGAGGTGTTAAACTACGTGAGATGGCTCCCCTTTATCTACCCAGTCGATCGCGTTTACCGCCTCGCCCTGTGGCACCCGACCGAGAAGCTGCTGAGTACCGACGTACCTGTTTGCAGACTTCTTCGTCTGGGCCCTCTAAACGTGTACCGTCCATTCGTAGACTCCTTGGATGCGAACCCTCAATATTGTGACGTCGGCTCGCACTTCGCCCCTTGGCGAAGTGAATTTCCTGTAAGTGCACTTTGATGAGCATGGACGCTCTGATTTCAAAGGGACCCGTTCAAACACAACACCTGTAACTCTGTGAAGTCACAGTAAATGCGCCAGGCCACGAGCCTTCATGTGGATGGACCCACCCTGAGAATGGGGGTGGACCCACGCCGAGAATGGGAGACATCTTAGTGCTAATGCCACTGAGCATCAGCATCTGGATGTGGCCCATTCCGAGCAAAAGTCGTGCCTGTGAGCCTCCCGAACCTGACCTCTCTGGGTCATCGCTAGTAAATGTGAATCTAATAAGCGTCGAAATTTTGAATCTTCAAATGCTCCCAACCTCATGTCCCTTTTCCCTGGCCCGTTTTGAGTATCTGACCCTGAGATCTTGTGTAATCCCTGCGAAAGTTCAGTGCTGAGCCAGGAAGCCTCAGCGCAAACTTTTAAAGTTGAACAGCTCACATTTAAACGACCACCCCACCCCCAAAAGCAATCGAGGCCCAATTAAACAAAAATAAAGAAGTGACCCTGACTATGCCCCTCTTGGACCTGTGTTGCACAGATGATGTAAGAAACCGTATGTGTACACTTCTGAGCACACAGGCCCCGAGTGCGGCCTAGGGGGCTATGATCGCTGAATCATAGGCCCCGCTCGCGACAGAGAAGCCCTTAGCCATGGATCTTACAGAATACAAAAGTATTCTGACCAAGAAATGGTTTGGGTGAAGAAACCTGCTGGCATGGAATTTCAGTGTCCTCAGACCTCCTTAGCATAGCTCCCTCTGAACATGGACTCTCAGGGCCTCAAGACTTTGAAGATCCATTCAAGAAGCCTGGAATGTCCTGACCATGGATGGCCCTATAATATCCTCCCTAATCAGTGCCCCTGTGGCCTATGTGCCACCTCTGTAAGAGGTAAGCCCCGTTTATGCATCTTCCAGAGCCTGGAACTCCCAAGCTGTGACCCCTTCCTGCAACGGTACCGGTGAGGTGTTAAACTACGTGAGATGGCTCCCCTTTATCTACCCAGTCGATCGCGTTTACCGCCTCGCCCTGTGGCACCCGACCGAGAAGCTGCTGAGTACCGACGTACCTGTTTGCAGACTTCTTCGTCTGGGCCCTCTAAACGTGTACCGTCCATTCGTAGACTCCTTGGATGCGAACCCTCAATATTGTGACGTCGGCTCGCACTTCGCCCCTTGGCGAAGTGAATTTCCTGTAAGTGCACTTTGATGAGCATGGACGCTCTGATTTCAAAGGGACCCGTTCAAACACAACACCTGTAACTCTGTGAAGTCACAGTAAATGCGCCAGGCCACGAGCCTTCATGTGGATGGACCCACCCTGAGAATGGGGGTGGACCCACGCCGAGAATGGGAGACATCTTAGTGCTAATGCCACTGAGCATCAGCATCTGGATGTGGCCAATTCCGATCAAAAGTCGTGCCTGTGAGCCTCCCGAACCTGACCTCTCTGGGTCATCGCTAGTAAATGTGAATCTAATAAGCGTCGAAATTTTGAATCTTCAAATGCTCCCAACCTCATGTCCCTTTTCCCTGGCCCGTTTTGAGTATCTGACCCTGAGATCTTGTGTAATCCCTGCGAAAGTTCAGTGCTGAGCCAGGAAGCCTCAGTGCAAACTTTTAAAGTTGAACAGCTCCCATTTAAACGACCACCCCACCCCCAAAAGCAATCGAGGCCCAATTAAACAAAAATAAAGAAGTGACCCTGACTATGCCCCTCTTGGACCTGTGTTGCACAGATGATGTAAGAAACCGTATGTGTACACTTCTGAGCACACAGGCCCCGAGTGCGGCCTAGGGGGCTATGATCGCTGAATCATAGGCCCCGCTCGCGACAGAGAAGCCCTTAGCCATGGATCTTACAGAATACAAAAGTATTCTGACCAAGAAATGGTTTGGGTGAAGAAACCTGCTGGCATGGAATTTCAGTGTCCTCAGACCTCCTTAGCATAGCTCCCTCTGAACATGGACTCTCAGGGCCTCAAGACTTTGAAGATCCATTCAAGAAGCCTGGAATGTCCTGACCATGGATGGCCCTATAATATCCTCCCTAATCAGTGCCCCTGTGGCCTATGTGCCACCTCTGTAAGAGGTAAGCCCCGTTTATGCATCTTCCAGAGCCTGGAACTCCCAAGCTGTGACCACTTCCTGCAACGGTACCGGTGAGGTGTTAAACTACGTGAGATGGCTCCCCTTTATCTACCCAGTCGATCGCGTTTACCGCCTCGCCCTGTGGCACCCGACCGAGAACCTGCTGAGTACCGACGTACCTGTTTGCAGACTTCTTCGTCTGCGCCCTCTAAACGTGTACCGTCCATTCGTAGACTCCTTGGATGCGAACCCTCAATATTGTGACGTCGGCTCGCACTTCGCCCCTTGGCGATGTGAATTTCCTGTAAGTGCACTTTGATGAGCATGGACGCTCTGATTTCAAAGGGACCCGTTCAAACACAACACCTGTAACTCTGTGAAGTCACAGTAAATGCGCCAGGCCACGAGCCTTCATGTGGATGGACCCACCCTGAGAATGGGGGTGGACCCACGCCGAGAATGGGAGACATTTTAGTGCTAATGCCACTGAGCATCAGCATCTGGATGTGGCCAATTTCGATCAAAAGTCGTGCCTGTGAGCCTCCCGAACCTGACCTCTCTGGGTCATCGCTAGTAAATGTGAATCTAATAAGCGTCGAAATTTTGAATCTTCAAATGCTCCCAACCTCATGTCCCTTTTCCCTGGCCCGTTTTGAGTATCTGACCCTGAGATCTTGTGTAATCCCTGCGAAAGTTCAGTGCTGAGCCAGGAAGCCTCAGTGCAAACTTTTAAAGTTGAACAGCTCATATTTAAACGACCACCCCACCCCCAAATCAATCGAGGCCCAATTAAACAAAAATAAAGAAGTGACCCTGACTATGCCCCTCTTGGACCTGTGTTGCACAGATGATGTAAGAAACCGTATGTGTACACTTCTGAGCACACAGGCCCCGAGTGCGGCCTAGGGGGCTATGATCGCTGAATCATAGACCCCGCTCGCGACAGAGAAGCCCTTAGCCATGGATCTTACAGAATACAAAAGTATTCTGACCAAGAAATGGTTTGGGTGAAGAAACCTGCTGGCATGGAATTTCAGTGTCCTCAGACCTCCTTAGCATAGCTCCCTCTGAACATGGACTCTCAGGGCCTCAAGACTTTGAAGATCCATTCAAGAAGCCTGGAATGTCCTGACCATGGATGGCCCTATAATATCCTCCCTAATCAGTGCCCCTGTGGCCTATGTGCCACCTCTGTAAGAGGTAAGCCCCGTTTATGCATCTTCCAGAGCCTGGAACTCCCAAGCTGTGACCCCTTCCTGCAACGGTACCGGTGAGGTGTTAAACTACGTGAGATGGCTCCCCTTTATCTACCCAGTCGATCGCGTTTACCGCCTCGCCCTGTGGCACCCGACCGAGAAGCTGCTGAGTACCGACGTACCTGTTTGCAGACTTCTTCGTCTGGGCCCTCTAAACGTGTACCGTCCATTCGTAGACTCCTTGGATGCGAACCCTCAATATTGTGACGTCGGCTCGCACTTCGCCCCTTGGCGAAGTGAATTTCCTGTAAGTGCACTTTGATGAGCATGGACGCTCTGATTTCAAAGGGACCCGTTCAAACACAACACCTGTAACTCTGTGAAGTCACAGTAAATGCGCCAGGCCACGAGCCTTCATGTGGATGGACCCACCCTGAGAATGGGGGTGGACCCACGCCGAGAATGGGAGACATCTTAGTGCTAATGCCACTGAGCATCAGCATCTGGATGTGGCCCATTCCGATCAAAAGTCGTGCCTGTGAGCCTCCCGAACCTGACCTCTCTGGGTCATCGCTAGTAAATGTGAATCTAATAAGCGTCGAAATTTTGAATCTTCAAATGCTCCCAACCTCATGTCCCTTTTCCCTGGCCCGTTTTGAGTATCTGACCCTGAGATCTTGTGTAATCCCTGCGAAAGTTCAGTGCTGAGCCAGGAAGCCTCAGTGCAAACTTTTAAAGTTGAACAGCTCCCATTTAAACGACCACCCCCCCCCAAAAGCAATCGAGGCCCAATTAAACAAAAATAAAGAAGTGACCCTGACTATGCCCCTCTTGGACCTGTGTTGCACAGATGATGTAAGAAACCGTATGTGTACACTTCTGAGCACACAGGCCCCGAGTGCGGCCTAGGGGGCTATGATCGCTGAATCATAGGCCCCGCTCGCGACAGAGAAGCCCTTAGCCATGGATCTTACAGAATACAAAAGTATTCTGACCAAGAAATGGTTTGGGTGAAGAAACCTGCTGGCATGGAATTTCAGTGTCCTCAGACCTCCTTAGCATAGCTCCCTCTAAACATGGACTCTCAGGGCCTCAAGACTTTGAAGATCCATTCAAGAAGCCTGGAATGTCCTGACCATGGATGGCCCTATAATATCCTCCCTAATCAGTGCCCCTGTGGCCTATGTGCCACCTCTGTAAGAGGTAAGCCCCGTTTATGCATCTTCCAGAGCCTGGAACTCCCAAGCTGTGACCCCTTCCTGCAACGGTACCGGTGAGGTGTTAAACTACGTGAGATGGCTCCCCTTTATCTACCCAGTCGATCGCGTTTACCGCCTCGCCCTGTGGCACCCGACCGAGAAGCTGCTGAGTACCGACGTACCTGTTTGCAGACTTCTTCGTCTGGGCCCTCTAAACGTGTACCGTCCATTCGTAGACTCCTTGGATGCGAACCCTCAATATTGTGACGTCGGCTCGCACGTCGCCCCTTGGCGATGTGAATTTCCTGTAAGTGCACTTTGATGAGCATGGACGCTCTGATTTCAAAGGGACCCGTTCAAACACAACACCTGTAACTCTGTGAAGTCACAGTAAATGCGCCAGGCCACGAGCCTTCATGTGGATGGACCCACCCTGAGAATGGGGGTGGACCCACGCCGAGAATGGGAGACATCTTAGTGCTAATGCCACTGAGCATCAGCATCTGGATGTGGCCAATTCCGATCAAAAGTCGTGCCTGTGAGCCTCCCGAACCTGACCTCTCTGGGTCATCGGTAGTAAATGTGAATCTAATAAGCGTCGAAATTTTGAATCTTCAAATGCTCCCAACCTCATGTCCCTTTTCCCTGGCCCGTTTTGAGTATCTGACCCTGAGATCTTGTGTAATCCCTGCGAAAGTTCAGTGCTGAGCCAGGAAGCCTCAGTGCAAACTTTTAAAGTTGAACAGCTCCCATTTAAACGACCACCCCCCCCCCCAAAAGCAATCGAGGCCCAATTAAACAAAAATAAAGAAGTGACCCTGACTATGCCCCTCTTGGACCTGTGTTGCACAGATGATGTAAGAAACCGTATGTGTACACTTCTGAGCACACAGGCCCCGAGTGCGGCCTAGGGGGCTATGATCGCTGAATCATAGACCCCGCTCGCGACAGAGAAGCCCTTAGCCATGGATCTTACAGAATACAAAAGTATTCTGACCAAGAAATGGTTTGGGTGAAGAAACCTGCTGGCATGGAATTTCAGTGTCCTCAGACCTCCTTAGCATAGCTCCCTCTGAACATGGACTCTCAGGGCCTCAAGACTTTGAAGATCCATTCAAGAAGCCTAGAATGTCCTGACCATGGATGGCCCTATAATATCCTCCCTAATCAGTGCCCCTGTGGCCTATGTGCCACCTCTGTAAGAGGTAAGCCCCGTTTATGCATCTTCCAGAGCCTGGAACTCCCAAGCTGTGACCCCTTCCTGCAACGGTACCGGTGAGGTGTTAAACTACGTGAGATGGCTCCCCTTTATCTACCCAGTCGATCGCGTTTACCGCCTCGCCCTGTGGCACCCGACCGAGAAGCTGCTGAGTACCGACGTACCTGTTTGCAGACTTCTTCGTCTGGGCCCTCTAAACGTGTACCGTCCATTCGTAGACTCCTTGGATGCGAACCCTCAATATTGTGACGTCGGCTCGCACTTCGCCCCTTGGCGATGTGAATTTCCTGTAAGTGCACTTTGATGAGCATGGACGCTCTGATTTCAAAGGGACCCGTTCAAACACAACACCTGTAACTCTGTGAAGTCACAGTAAATGCGCCAGGCCACGAGCCTTCATGTGGATGGACCCACCCTGAGAATGGGGGTGGACCCACGCCGAGAATGGGAGACATCTTAGTGCTAATGCCACTGAGCATCAGCATCTGGATGTGGCCCATTCGGAGCAAAAGTCGTGCTGTGAGCCTCCCGAACCTGACCTCTCTGGGTCATCGCTAGTAAATGTGAATCTAATAAGCGTCGAAATTTTGAATCTTCAAATGCTCCCAACCTCATGTCCCTTTTCCCTGGCCCGTTTTGAGTATCTGACCCTGAGATCTTGTGTAATCCCTGCGAAAGTTCAGTGCTGAGCCAGGAAGCCTCAGTGCAAACTTTTAAAGTTGAACAGCTCATATTTAAACGACCACCCCCCCCCCCAAATCAATCGAGGCCCAATTAAACAAAAATAAAGAAGTGACCCTGACTATGCCCCTCTTGGACCTGTGTTGCACAGATGATGTAAGAAACCGTATGTGTACACTTCTGAGCACACAGGCCCCGAGTGCGGCCTAGGGGGCTATGATCGCTGAATCATAGACCCCGCTCGCGACAGAGAAGCCCTTAGCCATGGATCTTACAGAATACAAAAGTATTCTGACCAAGAAATGGTTTGGGTGAAGAAACCTGCTGGCATGGAATTTCAGTGTCCTCAGACCTCCTTAGCATAGCTCCCTCTGAACATGGACTCTCAGGGCCTCAAGACTTTGAAGATCCATTCAAGAAGCCTGGAATGTCCTGACCATGGATGGCCGTATAATATCCTCCCTAATCAGTGCCCCTGTGGCCTATGTGCCACCTCTGTAAGAGGTAAGCCCCGTTTATGCATCTTCCAGAGCCTGGAACTCCCAAGCTGTGACCCCTTCCTGCAACGGTACCGGTGAGGTGTTAAACTACGTGAGATGGCTCCCCTTTATCTACCCAGTCGATCGCGTTTACCGCCTCGCCCTGTGGCACCCGACCGAGAAGCTGCTGAGTACCGACGTACCTGTTTGCAGACTTCTTCGTCTGGGCCCTCTAAACGTGTACCGTCCATTCGTAGACTCCTTGGATGCGAACCCTCAATATTGTGACGTCGGCTCGCACTTCGCCCCTTGGCGATGTGAATTTCCTGTAAGTGCACTTTGATGAGCATGGACGCTCTGATTTCAAAGGGACCCGTTCAAACACAACACCTATAACTCTGTGAAGTCACAGTAAATGCGCCAGGCCACGAGCCTTCATGTGGATGGACCCACCCTGAGAATGGGGGTGGACCCACGCCGAGAATGGGAGACATCTTAGTGCTAATGCCACTGAGCATCAGCATCTGGATGTGGCCCAATCCGAGCAAAAGTCGTGCCTGTGAGCCTCCCGAACCTGACCTCTCTGGGTCATCGCTAGTAAATGTGAATCTAATAAGCGTCGAAATTTTGAATCTTCAAATGCTCCCAACCTCATGTCCCTTTTCCCTGGCCCGTTTTGAGTATCTGACCCTGAGATCTTGTGTAATCCCTGCGAAAGTTCAGTGCTGAGCCAGGAAGCCTCAGTGCAAACTTTTAAAGTTGAACAGCTCCTATTTAAACGACCACCCCCCCCCAAAGCAATCGAGGCCCAATTAAACAAAAATAAAGAAGTGACCCTGACTATGCCCCTCTTGGACCTGTGTTGCACAGATGATGTAAGAAACCGTATGTGTACACTTCTGAGCACACAGGCCCCGAGTGCGGCCTAGGGGGCTATGATTGCTGAATCATAGACCCCGCTCGCGACAGAGAAGCCCTTAGCCATGGATCTTACAGAATACAAAAGTATTCTGACCAAGAAATGGTTTGGGTGAAGAAACCTGCTGGCATGGAATTTCAGTGTCCTCAGACCTCCTTAGCATAGCTCCCTCTGAACATGGACTCTCAGGGCCTCAAGACTTTGAAGATCCATTCAAGAAGCCTGGAATGTCCTGACCATGGATGGCCCTATAATATCCTCCCTAATCAGTGCCCCTGTGGCCTATGTGCCACCTCTGTAAGAGGTAAGCCCCGTTTATGCATCTTCCAGAGCCTGGAACTCCCAAGCTGTGACCCCTTCCTGCAACGGTACCGGTGAGGTGTTAAACTACGTGAGATGGCTCCCCTTTATCTACCCAGTCGATCGCGTTTACCGCCTCGCTCTGTGGCACCCGACCGAGAACCTGCTGAGTACCGACGTACCTGTTTGCAGACTTCTTCGTCTGGGCCCTCTAAACGTGTACCGTCCATTCGTAGACTCCTTGGATGCAAACCCTCAATATTGTGACGTCGGCTCGCACGTCGCCCCTTGGCGATGTGAATTTCCTGTAAGTGCACTTTGATGAGCATGGACGCTCTGATTTCAAAGGGACCCGTTCAAACACAACCCCTGTAACTCTGTGAAGTCACAGTAAATGCGCCAGGCCACGAGCCTTCACGTGGATGGACCCACCCTGAGAATGGGGGTGGACCCACGCCGAGAATGGGAGACATCTTAGTGCTAATGCCACTGAGCATCAGCATCTGGATGTGGCCCATTCCGAGCAAAAGTCGTGCCTGTGAGCCTCCCGAACCTGACCTCTCTGGGTCATCGCTAGTAAATGTGAATCTAATAAGCGTCGAAATTTTGAATCTTCAAATGCTCCCAACCTCATGTCCCTTTTCCCTGGCCCGTTTTGAGTATCTGACCCTGAGATCTTGTGTAATCCCTGCGAAAGTTCAGTGCTGAGCCAGGAAGCCTCAGTGCAAACTTTTAAAGTTGAACAGCTCCCATTTAAACGACCACACCCCCCCAAAAGCAATCGAGGACCAATTAAACAAAAATAAAGAAGTGACCCTGACTATGCCCCTCTTGGACCTGTGTTGCACAGATGATGTAAGAAACCGTATGTGTACACTTCTGAGCACACAGACCCTGAGTGCGGCCTAGGGGGCTATGATCGCTGAATCATAGGCCCCACTCGCGACATTGAAGCCCTTAGCCATGGATCTTACAGAATACAAAAGTATTCTGACCAAGAAATGGTTTGGGTGAAGAAACCTGCTGGCATGGAATTTCAGTGTCCTCAGACCTCCTTAGCATAGCTCCCTCTGAACATGGACTCTCAGGGCCTCAAGACTTTGAAGATCCATTCAAGAAGCCTGGAATGTCCTGACCATGGATGGCCCTATAATATCCTCCCTAATCAGTGCCCCTGTGGCCTATGTGCCACCTCTGTAAGAGGTAAGCCCCGTTTATGCATCTTCCAGAGCCTGGAACTCCCAAGCTGTGACCCCTTCCTGCAACGGTACCGGTGAGGTGTTAAACTACGTGAGATGGCTCCCCTTTATCTACCCAGTCGATCGCGTTTACCGCCTCGCCCTGTGGCACCCGACCGAGAACCTGCTGAGTACCGACGTACCTGTTTGCAGACTTCTTCGTCTGGGCCCTCTAAACGTGTACCGTCCATTCGTAGACTCCTTGGATGCGAACCCTCAATATTGTGACGTCGGCTCGCACTTCGCCCCTTGGCGATGCGAATTTCCTGTAAGTGCACTTTGATGAGCATGGACGCTCTGATTTCAAAGGGACCCGTTCAAACACAACACCTGTAACTCTGTGAAGTCACAGTAAATGCGCCAGGCCACGAGCCTTCATGTGGATGGACCCACCCTGAGAATGGGGGTGGACCCACGCCGAGAATGGGAGACATCTTAGTGCTAATGCCACTGAGCATCAGCATCTGGATGTGGTCCATTCCGAGCAAAAGTCGTGCCTGTGAGCCTCCCGAACCTGACCTCTCTGGGTCATCGCTAGTAAATGTGAATCTAATAAGCGTCGAAATTTTGAATCTTCAAATGCTCCCAACCTCATGTCCCTTTTCCCTGGCCCGTTTTGAGTATCTGACCCTGAGATCTTGTGTAATCCCTGCGAAAGTTCAGTGCTGAGCCAGGAAGCCTCAGTGCAAACTTTTAAAGTTGAACAGCTCCCATTTAAACGACCACCACCCCCCCCCAAAGCAATCGAGGCCCAATTAAACAAAAATAAAGAAGTGACCCTGACTATGCCCCTCTTGGACCTGTGTTGCACAGATGATGTAAGAAACCGTATGTGTACACTTCTGAGCACACAGGCCCCGAGTGCGGCCTAGGGGGCTATGATCGCTGAATCATAGGCCCCTCTCGCGACAGAGAAGCCCTTAGCCATGGATCTTACAGAATACAAAAGTATTCTGACCAAGAAATGGTTTGGGTGAAGAAACCTGCTGGCATGGAATTTCAGTGTCCTCAGACCTCCTTAGCATAGCTCCCTCTGAACATGGACTCTCAGGGCCTCAAGACTTTGAAGATCCATTCAAGAAGCCTGGAATGTCCTGACCATGGATGGCCCTATAATATCCTCCCTAATCAGTGCCCCTGTGGCCTATGTGCCACCTCTGTAAGAGGTAAGCCCCGTTTATGCATCTTCCAGAGCCTGGAACTCCCAAGCTGTGACCCCTTCCTGCAACGGTACCGGTGAGGTGTTAAACTACGTGAGATGGCTCCCCTTTATCTACCCAGTCGATCGCGTTTACCGCCTCGCCCTGTGGCACCCGACCGAGAAGCTGCTGAGTACCGACGTACCTGTTTGCAGACTTCTTCGTCTGGGCCCTCTAAACGTGTACCGTCCATTCGTAGACTCCTTGGATGCGAACCCTCAATATTGTGACGTCGGCTCGCACGTCGCCCCTTGGCGATGTGAATTTCCTGTAAGTGCACTTTGATGAGCATGGACGCTCTGATTTCAAAGCGACCCGTTCAAACACAACGCCTGTAGCTCTGTGAAGTCACAGTAAATGCGCCAGGCCACGAGCCTTCATGTGGATGGACCCACCCTGAGAATGGGGGTGGACCCACGCCGAGAATGGGAGACATCTTAGTGCTAATGCCACTGAGCATCAGCATCTGAATGTGGCCCATTCCGAGCAAAAGTCGTGCCTGTGAGCCTCCCGAACCTGACCTCTCTGGGTCATCGCTAGTAAATGTGAATCTAATAAGCGTCGAAATTTTGAATCTTCAAATGCTCCCAACCTCATGTCCCTTTTCCCTGGCCCGTTTTGAGTATCTGACCCTGAGATCTTGTGTAATCCCTGCGAAAGTTCAGTGTTGAGCCAGGAAGCCTCAGTGCAAACTTGTAAAGTTGAACAGCTCCCATTTAAACGACCACCCCCCACCCAAAGCAATCGAGGCCCAATTAAACAAAAATAAAGAAGTGACCCTGACTATGCCCCTCTTGGACCTGTGTTGCACAGATGATGTAAGAAACCGTATGTGTACACTTCTGAGCACACAGGCCCCGAGTGCGGCCTAGGAGGCTATGATCGCTGAATCATAGACCCCGCTCGCGACAGAGAAGCCCTTAGCCATAGATCTTACAGAATACAAAAGTATTCTGACCAAGAAATGGTTTGGGTGAAGAAACCTGCTGGCATGGAATTTCAGTGTCCTCAGACCTCCTTAGCATAGCTCCCTCTGAACATGGACTCTCAGGGCCTCAAGACTTTGAAGATCCATTCAAGAAGCCTGGAATGTCCTGACCATGGATGGCCCTATAATATCCTCCCTAATCAGTGCCCCTGTGGCCTATGTGCCACCTCTGTAAGAGGTAAGCCCCGTTTATGCATCTTCCAGAGCCTGGAACTCCCAAGCTGTGACCCCTTCCTGCAACGGTACCGGTGAGGTGTTAAACTACGTGAGATGGCTCCCCTTTATCTACCCAGTCGATCGCGTTTACCGCCTCGCCCTGTGGCACCCGACCGAGAAGCTGCTGAGTACCGACGTACCTGTTTGCAGACTTCTTCGTCTGGGCCCTCTAAACGTGTACCGTCCATTCGTAGACTCCTTGGATGCGAACCCTCAATATTGTGACGTCGGCTCGCACGTCGCCCCTTGGCGATGTGAATTTCCTGTAAGTGCACTTTGATGAGCATGGACGCTCTGATTTCAAAGGGACCCGTTCAAACACAACACCTGTAACTCTGTGAGGTCACAGTAAATGCGCCAGGCCACGAGCCTTCATGTGGATGGACCCACCCTGAGAATGGGGGTGGACCCACGCCGAGAATGGGAGACATCTTAGTGCTAATGCCACTGAGCATCAGCATCTGGATGTGGCCCATTCCGAGCAAAAGTCGTGCCTGTGAGCCTCCCGAACCTGACCTCTCTGGGTCATCGCTAGTAAATGTGAATCTAATAAGCGTCGAAATTTTGAGTCTTCAAATGCTCCCAACCTCATGTCCCTTTTACCTGGCCCGTTTTGAGTATCTGACCCTGAGATATTGTGTAATCCTCCCTGCGAAAGTTCAGTGCTGAGCCAGGAAGCCTCAGTGCAAACTTTTAAAGTTGAACAGCTCCTATTTAAACGACCACCCCCCCCAAAGCAATCGAGGCCCAATTAAACAAAAATAAAGAAGTGACCCTGACTATGCCCCTCTTGGACCTGTGTTGCACAGATGATGTAAGAAACCGTATGTGTACACTTCTGAGCACACAGGCCCCGAGTGCGGCCTAGGGGGCTATGATCGCTGAATCATAGACCCCGCTCGCGACAGAGAAGCCCTTAGCCATGGATCTTACAGAATACAAAAGTATTCTGACCAAGAAATGGTTTGGGTGAAGAAACCTGCTGGCATGGAATTTCAGTGTCCTCAGACCTCCTTAGCATAGCTCCCTCTGAACATGGACTCTCAGGGCCTCAAGACTTTGAAGATCCATTCAAGAAGCCTGGAATGTCCTGACCATGGATGGCCCTATAATATCCTCCCTAATCAGTGCCCCTGTGGCCTATGTGCCACCTCTGTAAGAGGTAAGCCCCGTTTATGCATCTTCCAGAGCCTGGAACTCCCAAGCTGTGACCCTTTCCTGCAACGGTACCGGTGAGGTGTTAAACTACGTGAGATGGCTCCCCTTTATCTACCCAGTCGATCGCGTTTACCGCCTCGCCCTGTGGCACCCGACCGAGAACCTGCTGAGTACCGACGTACCTGTTTGCAGACTTCTTCGTCTGGGCCCTCTAAACGTGTACCGTCCATTCGTAGACTCCTTGGATGCGAACCCTCAATATTGTGACGTCGGCTCGCACGTCGCCCCTTGGCGATGTGAATTTCCTGTAAGTGCACTTTGATGAGCATGGACGCTCTGATTTCAAAGGGACCCGTTCAAACACAACCCCTGTAACGCTGTGAAGTCACAGTAAATGCGCCAGGCCACGAGCCTTCATGTGGAAGGACCCACCCTGAGAATGGGGGTGGACCCACGCCGAGAATGGGAGACATCTTAGTGCTAATGCCACTGAGCATCAGCATCTGGATGTGGCCCATTCCGAGCAAAATTCGTGCCTGTGAGCCTCCCGAACCTGACCTCTCTGGGTCATTGCTAGTAAATGTGAATCTAATAAGCGTCGAAATTTTGAATCTTCAAATGCTCCCAACCTCATGTCCCTTTTCCCTGGCCCGTTTTGAGTATCTGACCCTGAGATCTTGTGTAATCCCTGCGAAAGTTCAGTGCTGAGCCAGGAAGCCTCAGTGCAAACTTTTAAAGTTGAACAGCTCCCATTTAAACGACCACCCCCCCCCAAAGCAATCGAGGCCCAATTAAACAAAAATAAAGAAGTGACCCTGACTTTGCCCCTCTTGGACCTGTGTTGCACAGATGATGTAAGAAACCGTATGTGTACACTTCTGAGCACACAGGCCCTGACTGCGGCCTAGGGGGCTATGATCGCTGAATCATAGACCCCGCTCGCGACAGAGAAGCCCTTAGCCATGGATCTTACAGAATACAAAAGTATTCTGACCAAGAAATGGTTTGGGTGAAGAAACCTGCTGGCATGGAATTTCAGTGTCCTCAGACCTCCTTAGCATAGCTCCCTCTGAACATGGACTCTCAGGGCCTCAAGACTTTGAAGATCCATTCAAGAAGCCTGGAATGTCCTGACCATGGATGGCCCTATAATATCCTCCCTAATCAGTGCCCCTGTGGCCTATGTGCCACCTCTGTAAGAGGTAAGCCCCGTTTATGCATCTTCCAGAGCCTGGAACTCCCAAGCTGTGACCCCTTCCTGCAACGGTACCGGTGAGGTGTTAAACTACGTGAGATGGCTCCCCTTTATCTACCCAGTCGATCGCGTTTACCGCCTCGCCCTGTGGCACCCGACCGAGAACCTGCTGAGTACCGACGTACCTGTTTGCAGACTTCTTCGTCTGGGCCCTCTAAACGTGTACCGTCCATTCGTAGACTCCTTGGATGCGAACCCTCAATATTGTGACGTCGGCTCGCACGTCGCCCCTTGGCGATGTGAATTTCCTGTAAGTGCACTTTGATGAGCATGGACGCTCTGATTTCAAAGGGACCCGTTCAAACACAACACCTGTAACTCTGTGAGGTCACAGTAAAAGCGCCAGGCCACGAGCCTTCATGTGGATGGACCCACCCTGAGAATGGGGGTGGACCCACGCCGAGAATGGGAGACATCTTAGTGCTAATGCCACTGAGCATCAGCATCTGGATGTGGCCCATTCCGAGCAAAAGTCGTGCCTGTGAGCCTCCCGAACCTGACCTCTCTGGGTCATCGCTAGTAAATGTGAATCTAATAAGCGTCGAAATTTTGAATCTTCAAATGCTCCCAACCTCATGTCCCTTTTCCCTGGCCCGTTTTGAGTATCTGACCCTGAGATCTTGTGTCATCCCTGCGAAAGTTCAGTGCTGAGCCAGGAAGCCTCAGTGCAAACTTTTAAAGTTGAACAGCTCCCATTTAAACGACCACCACCCGCCCCCAAAGCAATCGAGGCCCAATTAAACAAAAATAAAGAAGTGACCCTGACTATGCCCCTCTTGGACCTGTGTTGCACAGATGCTGTAAGAAACCGTATGTGTACACTTCTGAGCACACAGGCCCCGAGTGCGGCCTAGGGGGCTATGATCGCTGAATCATAGGCCCCGCTCGCGACAGAGAAGCCCTTAGCCATGGATCTTACAGAATACAAAAGTATTCTGACCAAGAAATGGTTTGGGTGAAGAAACCTGCTGGCATGGAATTTCAGTGTCCTCAGACCTCCTTAGCATAGCTCCCTCTGAACATGGACTCTCAGGGCCTCAAGACTTTGAAGATCCATTCAAGAAGCCTGGAATGTCCTGACCATGGATGGCCCTATAATATCCTCCCTAATCAGTGCCCCTGTGGCCTATGTGCCACCTCTGTAAGAGGTAAGCCCCGTTTATGCATCTTCCAGAGCCTGGAACTCCCAAGCTGTGACCCCTTCCTGCAACGGTACCGGTGAGGTGTTAAACTACGTGAGATGGCTCCCCTTTATCTACCCAGTCGATCGCGTTTACCGCCTCGCCCTGTGGCACCCGACCGAGAACCTGCTGAGTACCGACGTACCTGTTTGCAGACTTCTTCGTCTGGGCCCTCTAAACGTGTACCGTCCATTCGTAGACTCCTTGGATGCGAACCCTCAATATTGTGACGTCGGCTCGCACGTCGCCCCTTGGCGATGCGAATTTCCTGTAAGTGCACTTTGATGAGCATGGACGCTCTGATTTCAAAGGGACCCGTTCAAACACAACACCTGTAACTCTGTGAAGTCACAGTAAATGCGCCAGGCCACGAGCCTTCATGTGGATGGACCCACCCTGAGAATGGGGGTGGACCCACGCCGAGAATGGGAGACATCTTAGTGCTAATGCCACTGAGCATCAGCATCTGGATGTGGTCCATTCCGAGCAAAAGTCGTGCCTGTGAGCCTCCCGAACCTGACCTCTCTGGGTCATCGCTAGTAAATGTGAATCTAATAAGCGTCGAAATTTTGAATCTTCAAATGCTCCCAACCTCATGTCCCTTTTCCCTGGCCCGTTTTGAGTATCTGACCCTGAGATCTTGTGTAATCCCTGCGAAAGTTCAGTGCTGAGCCAGGAAGCCTCAGTGCAAACTTTTAAAGTTGAACAGCTCCCATTTAAACGACCACCACCCCCCCCCAAAGCAATCGAGGCCCAATTAAACAAAAATAAAGAAGTGACCCTGACTATGCCCCTCTTGGACCTGTGTTGCACAGATGATGTAAGAAACCGTATGTGTACACTTCTGAGCACACAGGCCCCGAGTGCGGCCTAGGGGGCTATGATCGCTGAATCATAGGCCCCTCTCGCGACAGAGAAGCCCTTAGCCATGGATCTTACAGAATACAAAAGTATTCTGACCAAGAAATGGTTTGGGTGAAGAAACCTGCTGGCATGGAATTTCAGTGTCCTCAGACCTCCTTAGCATAGCTCCCTCTGAACATGGACTCTCAGGGCCTCAAGACTTTGAAGATCCATTCAAGAAGCCTGGAATGTCCTGACCATGGATGGCCCTATAATATCCTCCCTAATCAGTGCCCCTGTGGCCTATGTGCCACCTCTGTAAGAGGTAAGCCCCGTTTATGCATCTTCCAGAGCCTGGAACTCCCAAGCTGTGACCCCTTCCTGCAACGGTACCGGTGAGGTGTTAAACTACGTGAGATGGCTCCCCTTTATCTACCCAGTCGATCGCGTTTACCGCCTCGCCCTGTGGCACCCGACCGAGAAGCTGCTGAGTACCGACGTACCTGTTTGCAGACTTCTTCGTCTGGGCCCTCTAAACGTGTACCGTCCATTCGTAGACTCCTTGGATGCGAACCCTCAATATTGTGACGTCGGCTCGCACGTCGCCCCTTGGCGATGTGAATTTCCTGTAAGTGCACTTTGATGAGCATGGACGCTCTGATTTCAAAGCGACCCGTTCAAACACAACGCCTGTAGCTCTGTGAAGTCACAGTAAATGCGCCAGGCCACGAGCCTTCATGTGGATGGACCCACCCTGAGAATGGGGGTGGACCCACGCCGAGAATGGGAGACATCTTAGTGCTAATGCCACTGAGCATCAGCATCTGAATGTGGCCCATTCCGAGCAAAAGTCGTGCCTGTGAGCCTCCCGAACCTGACCTCTCTGGGTCATCGCTAGTAAATGTGAATCTAATAAGCGTCGAAATTTTGAATCTTCAAATGCTCCCAACCTCATGTCCCTTTTCCCTGGCCCGTTTTGAGTATCTGACCCTGAGATCTTGTGTAATCCCTGCGAAAGTTCAGTGTTGAGCCAGGAAGCCTCAGTGCAAACTTGTAAAGTTGAACAGCTCCCATTTAAACGACCACCCCCCACCCAAAGCAATCGAGGCCCAATTAAACAAAAATAAAGAAGTGACCCTGACTATGCCCCTCTTGGACCTGTGTTGCACAGATGATGTAAGAAACCGTATGTGTACACTTCTGAGCACACAGGCCCCGAGTGCGGCCTAGGAGGCTATGATCGCTGAATCATAGACCCCGCTCGCGACAGAGAAGCCCTTAGCCATAGATCTTACAGAATACAAAAGTATTCTGACCAAGAAATGGTTTGGGTGAAGAAACCTGCTGGCATGGAATTTCAGTGTCCTCAGACCTCCTTAGCATAGCTCCCTCTGAACATGGACTCTCAGGGCCTCAAGACTTTGAAGATCCATTCAAGAAGCCTGGAATGTCCTGACCATGGATGGCCCTATAATATCCTCCCTAATCAGTGCCCCTGTGGCCTATGTGCCACCTCTGTAAGAGGTAAGCCCCGTTTATGCATCTTCCAGAGCCTGGAACTCCCAAGCTGTGACCCCTTCCTGCAACGGTACCGGTGAGGTGTTAAACTACGTGAGATGGCTCCCCTTTATCTACCCAGTCGATCGCGTTTACCGCCTCGCCCTGTGGCACCCGACCGAGAACCTGCTGAGTACCGACGTACCTGTTTGCAGACTTCTTCGTCTGGGCCCTCTAAACGTGTACCGTCCATTCGTAGACTCCTTGGATGCGAACCCTCAATATTGTGACGTCGGCTCGCACGTCGCCCCTTGGCGATGTGAATTTCCTGTAAGTGCACTTTGATGAGCATGGACGCTCTGATTTCAAAGGGACCCGTTCAAACACAACACCTGTAACTCTGTGAGGTCACAGTAAATGCGCCAGGCCACGAGCCTTCATGTGGATGGACCCACCCTGAGAATGGGGGTGGACCCACGCCGAGAATGGGAGACATCTTAGTGCTAATGCCACTGAGCATCAGCATCTGGATGTGGCCCATTCCGAGCAAAAGTCGTGCCTGTGAGCCTCCCGAACCTGACCTCTCTGGGTCATCGCTAGTAAATGTGAATCTAATAAGCGTCGAAATTTTGAGTCTTCAAATGCTCCCAACCTCATGTCCCTTTTACCTGGCCCGTTTTGAGTATCTGACCCTGAGATATTGTGTAATCCTCCCTGCGAAAGTTCAGTGCTGAGCCAGGAAGCCTCAGTGCAAACTTTTAAAGTTGAACAGCTCCTATTTAAACGACCACCCCCCCCAAAGCAATCGAGGCCCAATTAAACAAAAATAAAGAAGTGACCCTGACTATGCCCCTCTTGGACCTGTGTTGCACAGATGATGTAAGAAACCGTATGTGTACACTTCTGAGCACACAGGCCCCGAGTGCGGCCTAGGGGGCTATGATCGCTGAATCATAGACCCCGCTCGCGACAGAGAAGCCCTTAGCCATGGATCTTACAGAATACAAAAGTATTCTGACCAAGAAATGGTTTGGGTGAAGAAACCTGCTGGCATGGAATTTCAGTGTCCTCAGACCTCCTTAGCATAGCTCCCTCTGAACATGGACTCTCAGGGCCTCAAGACTTTGAAGATCCATTCAAGAAGCCTGGAATGTCCTGACCATGGATGGCCCTATAATATCCTCCCTAATCAGTGCCCCTGTGGCCTATGTGCCACCTCTGTAAGAGGTAAGCCCCGTTTATGCATCTTCCAGAGCCTGGAACTCCCAAGCTGTGACCCTTTCCTGCAACGGTACCGGTGAGGTGTTAAACTACGTGAGATGGCTCCCCTTTATCTACCCAGTCGATCGCGTTTACCGCCTCGCCCTGTGGCACCCGACCGAGAACCTGCTGAGTACCGACGTACCTGTTTGCAGACTTCTTCGTCTGGGCCCTCTAAACGTGTACCGTCCATTCGTAGACTCCTTGGATGCGAACCCTCAATATTGTGACGTCGGCTCGCACGTCGCCCCTTGGCGATGTGAATTTCCTGTAAGTGCACTTTGATGAGCATGGACGCTCTGATTTCAAAGGGACCCGTTCAAACACAACCCCTGTAACGCTGTGAAGTCACAGTAAATGCGCCAGGCCACGAGCCTTCATGTGGAAGGACCCACCCTGAGAATGGGGGTGGACCCACGCCGAGAATGGGAGACATCTTAGTGCTAATGCCACTGAGCATCAGCATCTGGATGTGGCCCATTCCGAGCAAAATTCGTGCCTGTGAGCCTCCCGAACCTGACCTCTCTGGGTCATTGCTAGTAAATGTGAATCTAATAAGCGTCGAAATTTTGAATCTTCAAATGCTCCCAACCTCATGTCCCTTTTCCCTGGCCCGTTTTGAGTATCTGACCCTGAGATCTTGTGTAATCCCTGCGAAAGTTCAGTGCTGAGCCAGGAAGCCTCAGTGCAAACTTTTAAAGTTGAACAGCTCCCATTTAAACGACCACCCCCCCCCAAAGCAATCGAGGCCCAATTAAACAAAAATAAAGAAGTGACCCTGACTTTGCCCCTCTTGGACCTGTGTTGCACAGATGATGTAAGAAACCGTATGTGTACACTTCTGAGCACACAGGCCCTGACTGCGGCCTAGGGGGCTATGATCGCTGAATCATAGACCCCGCTCGCGACAGAGAAGCCCTTAGCCATGGATCTTACAGAATACAAAAGTATTCTGACCAAGAAATGGTTTGGGTGAAGAAACCTGCTGGCATGGAATTTCAGTGTCCTCAGACCTCCTTAGCATAGCTCCCTCTGAACATGGACTCTCAGGGCCTCAAGACTTTGAAGATCCATTCAAGAAGCCTGGAATGTCCTGACCATGGATGGCCCTATAATATCCTCCCTAATCAGTGCCCCTGTGGCCTATGTGCCACCTCTGTAAGAGGTAAGCCCCGTTTATGCATCTTCCAGAGCCTGGAACTCCCAAGCTGTGACCCCTTCCTGCAACGGTACCGGTGAGGTGTTAAACTACGTGAGATGGCTCCCCTTTATCTACCCAGTCGATCGCGTTTACCGCCTCGCCCTGTGGCACCCGACCGAGAACCTGCTGAGTACCGACGTACCTGTTTGCAGACTTCTTCGTCTGGGCCCTCTAAACGTGTACCGTCCATTCGTAGACTCCTTGGATGCGAACCCTCAATATTGTGACGTCGGCTCGCACGTCGCCCCTTGGCGATGTGAATTTCCTGTAAGTGCACTTTGATGAGCATGGACGCTCTGATTTCAAAGGGACCCGTTCAAACACAACACCTGTAACTCTGTGAGGTCACAGTAAAAGCGCCAGGCCACGAGCCTTCATGTGGATGGACCCACCCTGAGAATGGGGGTGGACCCACGCCGAGAATGGGAGACATCTTAGTGCTAATGCCACTGAGCATCAGCATCTGGATGTGGCCCATTCCGAGCAAAAGTCGTGCCTGTGAGCCTCCCGAACCTGACCTCTCTGGGTCATCGCTAGTAAATGTGAATCTAATAAGCGTCGAAATTTTGAATCTTCAAATGCTCCCAACCTCATGTCCCTTTTCCCTGGCCCGTTTTGAGTATCTGACCCTGAGATCTTGTGTCATCCCTGCGAAAGTTCAGTGCTGAGCCAGGAAGCCTCAGTGCAAACTTTTAAAGTTGAACAGCTCCCATTTAAACGACCACCACCCGCCCCCAAAGCAATCGAGGCCCAATTAAACAAAAATAAAGAAGTGACCCTGACTATGCCCCTCTTGGACCTGTGTTGCACAGATGCTGTAAGAAACCGTATGTGTACACTTCTGAGCACACAGGCCCCGAGTGCGGCCTAGGGGGCTATGATCGCTGAATCATAGGCCCCGCTCGCGACAGAGAAGCCCTTAGCCATGGATCTTACAGAATACAAAAGTATTCTGACCAAGAAATGGTTTGGGTGAAGAAACCTGCTGGCATGGAATTTCAGTGTCCTCAGACCTCCTTAGCATAGCTCCCTCTGAACATGGACTCTCAGGGCCTCAAGACTTTGAAGATCCATTCAAGAAGCCTGGAATGTCCTGACCATGGATGGCCCTATAATATCCTCCCTAATCAGTGCCCCTGTGGCCTATGTGCCACCTCTGTAAGAGGTAAGCCCCGTTTATGCATCTTCCAGAGCCTGGAACTCCCAAGCTGTGACCCCTTCCTGCAACGGTACCGGTGAGGTGTTAAACTACGTGAGATGGCTCCCCTTTATCTACCCAGTCGATCGCGTTTACCGCCTCGCCCTGTGGCACCCGACCGAGAAGCTGCTGAGTACCGATGTACCTGTTTGCAGACTTCTTCGTCTGGGCCCTCTAAACGTGTACCGTCCATTCGTAGACTCCTTGGATGCGAACCCTCAATATTGTGACGTCGGCTCGCACGTCGCCCCTTGGCGATGTGAATTTCCTGTAAGTGCACTTTCATGAGCATGGACGCTCTGATTTCAAAGGGACCCGTTCAAACACAACACCTGTAACTCTGTGAGGTCACAGTAAAAGCGCCAGGCCACGAGCCTTCATGTGGATGGACCCACCCTGAGAATGGGGGTGGACCCACGCCGAGAATGGGAGACATCTTAGTGCTAATGCCACTGAGCATCAGCATCTGGATGTGGCCCATTCCGAGCAAAAGTCGTGCCTGTGAGCCTCCCGAACCTGACCTCTCTGGGTCATCGCTAGTAAATGTGAATCTAATAAGCGTCGAAATTTTGAATCTTCAAATGCTCCCAACCTCATGTCCCTTTTCCCTGGCCCGTTTTGAGTATCTGACCCTGAGATCTTGTGTCATCCCTGCGAAAGTTCAGTGCTGAGCCAGGAAGCCTCAGTGCAAACTTTTAAAGTTGAACAGCTCCCATTTAAACGACCACCACCCGCCCCCAAAGCAATCGAGGCCCAATTAAACAAAAATAAAGAAGTGACCCTGACTATGCCCCTCTTGGACCTGTGTTGCACAGATGATGTAAGAAACCGTATGTGTACACTTCTGAGCACACAGGCCCCGAGTGCGGCCTAGGGGGCTATGATCGCTGAATCATAGGCCCCGCTCGCGACAGAGAAGCCCTTAGCCATGGATCTTACAGAATACAAAAGTATTCTGACCAAGAAATGGTTTGGGTGAAGAAACCTGCTGGCATGGAATTTCAGTGTCCTCAGACCTCCTTAGCATAGCTCCCTCTGAACATGGACTCTCAGGGCCTCAAGACTTTGAAGATCCATTCAAGAAGCCTGGAATGTCCTGACCATGGATGGCCCTATAATATCCTCCCTAATCAGTGCCCCTGTGGCCTATGTGCCACCTCTGTAAGAGGTAAGCCCCGTTTATGCATCTTCCAGAGCCTGGAACTCCCAAGCTGTGACCCCTTCCTGCAACGGTACCGGTGAGGTGTTAAACTACGTGAGATGGCTCCCCTTTATCTACCCAGTCGATCGCGTTTACCGCCTCGCCCTGTGGCACCCGACCGAGAAGCTGCTGAGTACCGATGTACCTGTTTGCAGACTTCTTCGTCTGGGCCCTCTAAACGTGTACCGTCCATTCGTAGACTCCTTGGATGCGAACCCTCAATATTGTGACGTCGGCTCGCACGTCGCCCCTTGGCGATGTGAATTTCCTGTAAGTGCACTTTCATGAGCATGGACGCTCTGATTTCAAAGGGACCCGTTCAAACACAACACCTGTAGCTCTGTGAAGTCACAGTAAATGCACCAGGCCACGAGCCTTCATGTGGATGGACCCACCCTGAGAATGGGGGTGGACCCACGCCGAGAATGGGAGACATCTTAGTGCTAATGCCACTGAGCATCAGCATCTGGATGTGGCCCATTCCGAGCAAAAGTCGTGCCTGTGAGCCTCCCGAACCTGACCTCTCTGGGTCATCGCTAGTAAATGTGAATCTAATAAGCGTCGAAATTTTGAATCTTCAAATGCTCCCAACCTCATGTCCCTTTTCCCTGGCCCGTTTTGAGTATCTGACCCTGAGATCTTGTGTAATCCCTGCGAAAGTTCAGTGCTGAGCCAGGAAGCCTCAGTGCAAACTTTTAAAGTTGAACAGCTCCCATTTAAACGACCACCCCCCCCCCAAAAGCAATCGAGGCCCAATTAAACAAAAATAAAGAAGTGACCCTGACTATGCCCCTCTTGGACCTGTGTTGCACAGATGATGTAAGAAACCGTATGTGTACACTTCTGAGCACACAGGCCCCGAGTGCGGCCTAGGGGGCTATGATCGCTGAATCATAGACCCAGCTCGCGACAGAGAAGCCCTTAGCCATGGATCTTACAGAATACAAAAGTATTCTGACCAAGAAATGGTTTGGGTGAAGAAACCTGCTGGCATGGAATTTCAGTGTCCTCAGACCTCCTTAGCATAGCTCCCTCTGAACATGGACTCTCAGGGCCTCAAGACTTTGAAGATCCATTCAAGAAGCCTGGAATGTCCTGACCATGGATGGCCCTATAATATCCTCCCTAATCAGTGCCCCTGTGGCCTATGTGCCACCTCTGTAAGAGGTAAGCCCCGTTTATGCATCTTCCAGAGCCTGGAACTCCCAAGCTGTGACCCCTTCCTGCAACGGTACCGGTGAGGTGTTAAACTACGTGAGATGGCTCCCCTTTATCTACCCAGTCGATCGCGTTTACCGCCTCGCCCTGTGGCACCCGACCGAGAACCTGCTGAGTACCGACGTACCTGTTTGCAGACTTCTTCGTCTGGGCCCTCTAAACGTGTACCGTCCATTCGTAGACTCCTTGGATGCGAACCCTCAATATTGTGACGTCGGTTCGCACTTCGCCCCTTGGCGATGCGAATTTCCTGTAAGTGCACTTTGATGAGCATGGACGCTCTGATTTCAAAGGGACCCGTTCAAACACAACACCTGTAACTCTGTGAAGTCACAGTAAATGCGCCAGGCCACGAGCCTTCATGTGGATGGACCCACCCTGAGAATGGGGGTGGACCCACGCCGAGAATGGGAGACATCTTAGTGCTAATGCCACTGAGCATCAGCATCTGGATGTGGTCCATTCCGAGCAAAAGTCGTGCCTGTGAGCCTCCCGAACCTGACCTCTCTGGGTCATCGCTAGTAAATGTGAATCTAATAAGCGTCGAAATTTTGAATCTTCAAATGCTCCCAACCTCATGTCCCTTTTCCCTGGCCCGTTTTGAGTATCTGACCCTGAGATCTTGTGTAATCCCTGCGAAAGTTCAGTGCTGAGCCAGGAAGCCTCAGTGCAAACTTTTAAAGTTGAACAGCTCCCATTTAAACGACCACCACCCCCCCCCAAAGCAATCGAGGCCCAATTAAACAAAAATAAAGACGTGACCCTGACTATGCCCCTCTTGGACCTGTGTTGCACAGATGATGTAAGAAACCGTATGTGTACACTTCTGAGCACACAGGCCCCGAGTGCGGCCTAGGGGGCTATGATCGCTGAATCATAGGCCCCTCTCGCGACAGAGAAGCCCTTAGCCATGGATCTTACAGAATACAAAAGTATTCTGACCAAGAAATGGTTTGGGTGAAGAAACCTGCTGGCATGGAATTTCAGTGTCCTCAGACCTCCTTAGCATAGCTCCCTCTGAACATGGACTCTCAGGGCCTCAAGACTTTGAAGATCCATTCAAGAAGCCTGGAATGTCCTGACCATGGATGGCCCTATAATATCCTCCCTAATCAGTGCCCCTGTGGCCTATGTGCCACCTCTGTAAGAGGTAAGCCCCGTTTATGCATCTTCCAGAGCCTGGAACTCCCAAGCTGTGACCCCTTCCTGCAACGGTACCGGTGAGGTGTTAAACTACGTGAGATGGCTCCCCTTTATCTACCCAGTCGATCGCGTTTACCGCCTCGCCCTGTGGCACCCGACCGAGAACCTGCTGAGTACCGACGTACCTGTTTGCAGACTTCTTCGTCTGGGCCCTCTAAACGTGTACCGTCCATTCGTAGACTCCTTGGATGCGAACCCTCAATATTGTGACGTCGGCTCGCACGTCGCCCCTTGGCGATGTGAATTTCCTGTAAGTGCACTTTGATGAGCATGGACGCTCTGATTTCAAAGGGACCCGTTCAAACACAACACCTGTAACTCTGTGAAGTCACAGTAAATGCACCAGGCCACGAGCCTTCATGTGGATGGACCCACCCTGAGAATGGGGGTGGACCCACGCCGAGAATGGGAGACATCTTAGTGCTAATGCCACTGAGCATCAGCATCTGGATGTGGTCCATTCCGAGCAAAAGTCGTGCCTGTGAGCCTCCCGAACCTGACCTCTCTGGGTCATTGCTAGTAAATGTGAATCTAATAAGCGTCGAAATTTTGAATCTTCAAATGCTCCCAACCTCATGTCCCTTTTCCCTGGCCCGTTTTGAGTATCTGACCCTGAGATCTTGTGTAATCCCTGCGAAAGTTCAGTGCTGAGCCAGGAAGCCTCAGTGCAAACTTTTAAAGTTGAACAGCTCCCATTTAAACGACCACCCCCCCCCAAAGCAATCGAGGCCCAATTAAACAAAAATAAAGAAGTGACCCTGACTTTGCCCCTCTTGGACCTGTGTTGCACAGATGATGTAAGAAACCGTATGTGTACACTTCTGAGCACACAGGCCCTGACTGCGGCCTAGGGGGCTATGATCGCTGAATCATAGACCCCGCTCGCGACAGAGAAGCCCTTAGCCATGGATCTTACAGAATACAAAAGTATTCTGACCAAGAAATGGTTTGGGTGAAGAAACCTGCTGGCATGGAATTTCAGTGTCCTCAGACCTCCTTAGCATAGCTCCCTCTGAACATGGACTCTCAGGGCCTCAAGACTTTGAAGATCCATTCAAGAAGCCTGGAATGTCCTGACCATGGATGGCCCTATAATATCCTCCCTAATCAGTGCCCCTGTGGCCTATGTGCCACCTCTGTAAGAGGTAAGCCCCGTTTATGCATCTTCCAGAGCCTGGAACTCCCAAGCTGTGACCCCTTCCTGCAACGGTACCGGTGAGGTGTTAAACTACGTGAGATGGCTCCCCTTTATCTACCCAGTCGATCGCGTTTACCGCCTCGCCCTGTGGCACCCGACCGAGAACCTGCTGAGTACCGACGTACCTGTTTGCAGACTTCTTCGTCTGGGCCCTCTAAACGTGTACCGTCCATTCGTAGACTCCTTGGATGCGAACCCTCAATATTGTGACGTCGGCTCGCACGTCGCCCCTTGGCGATGTGAATTTCCTGTAAGTGCACTTTGATGAGCATGGACGCTCTGATTTCAAAGGGACCCGTTCAAACACAACACCTGTAACTCTGTGAGGTCACAGTAAAAGCGCCAGGCCACGAGCCTTCATGTGGATGGACCCACCCTGAGAATGGGGGTGGACCCACGCCGAGAATGGGAGACATCTTAGTGCTAATGCCACTGAGCATCAGCATCTGGATGTGGCCCATTCCGAGCAAAAGTCGTGCCTGTGAGCCTCCCGAACCTGACCTCTCTGGGTCATCGCTAGTAAATGTGAATCTAATAAGCGTCGAAATTTTGAATCTTCAAATGCTCCCAACCTCATGTCCCTTTTCCCTGGCCCGTTTTGAGTATCTGACCCTGAGATCTTGTGTCATCCCTGCGAAAGTTCAGTGCTGAGCCAGGAAGCCTCAGTGCAAACTTTTAAAGTTGAACAGCTCCCATTTAAACGACCACCACCCGCCCCCAAAGCAATCGAGGCCCAATTAAACAAAAATAAAGAAGTGACCCTGACTATGCCCCTCTTGGACCTGTGTTGCACAGATGATGTAAGAAACCGTATGTGTACACTTCTGAGCACACAGGCCCCGAGTGCGGCCTAGGGGGCTATGATCGCTGAATCATAGGCCCCGCTCGCGACAGAGAAGCCCTTAGCCATGGATCTTACAGAATACAAAAGTATTCTGACCAAGAAATGGTTTGGGTGAAGAAACCTGCTGGCATGGAATTTCAGTGTCCTCAGACCTCCTTAGCATAGCTCCCTCTGAACATGGACTCTCAGGGCCTCAAGACTTTGAAGATCCATTCAAGAAGCCTGGAATGTCCTGACCATGGATGGCCCTATAATATCCTCCCTAATCAGTGCCCCTGTGGCCTATGTGCCACCTCTGTAAGAGGTAAGCCCCGTTTATGCATCTTCCAGAGCCTGGAACTCCCAAGCTGTGACCCCTTCCTGCAACGGTACCGGTGAGGTGTTAAACTACGTGAGATGGCTCCCCTTTATCTACCCAGTCGATCGCGTTTACCGCCTCGCCCTGTGGCACCCGACCGAGAAGCTGCTGAGTACCGATGTACCTGTTTGCAGACTTCTTCGTCTGGGCCCTCTAAACGTGTACCGTCCATTCGTAGACTCCTTGGATGCGAACCCTCAATATTGTGACGTCGGCTCGCACGTCGCCCCTTGGCGATGTGAATTTCCTGTAAGTGCACTTTCATGAGCATGGACGCTCTGATTTCAAAGGGACCCGTTCAAACACAACACCTGTAGCTCTGTGAAGTCACAGTAAATGCGCCAGGCCACGAGCCTTCATGTGGATGGACCCACCCTGAGAATGGGGGTGGACCCACGCCGAGAATGGGAGACATCTTAGTGCTAATGCCACTGAGCATCAGCATCTGGATGTGGCCCATTCCGAGCAAAAGTCGTGCCTGTGAGCCTCCCGAACCTGACCTCTCTGGGTCATCGCTAGTAAATGTGAATCTAATAAGCGTCGAAATTTTGAATCTTCAAATGCTCCCAACCTCATGTCCCTTTTCCCTGGCCCGTTTTGAGTATCTGACCCTGAGATCTTGTGTAATCCCTGCGAAAGTTCAGTGCTGAGCCAGGAAGCCTCAGTGCAAACTTTTAAAGTTGAACAGCTCCCATTTAAACGACCACCCCACCCCCAAAGCAATCGAGGCCCAATTAAACAAAAATAAAGAAGTGACCCTGACTATGCCCCTCTTGGACCTGTGTTGCACAGATGATGTAAGAAACCGTATGTGTACACTTCTGAGCACACAGGCCCCGAGTGCGGCCTAGGGGGCTATGATCGCTGAATCATAGACCCAGCTCGCGACAGAGAAGCCCTTAGCCATGGATCTTACAGAATACAAAAGTATTCTGACCAAGAAATGGTTTGGGTGAAGAAACCTGCTGGCATGGAATTTCAGTGTCCTCAGACCTCCTTAGCATAGCTCCCTCTGAACATGGACTCTCAGGGCCTCAAGACTTTGAAGATCCATTCAAGAAGCCTGGAATGTCCTGACCATGGATGGCCCTATAATATCCTCCCTAATCAGTGCCCCTGTGGCCTATGTGCCACCTCTGTAAGAGGTAAGCCCCGTTTATGCATCTTCCAGAGCCTGGAACTCCCAAGCTGTGACCCCTTCCTGCAACGGTACCGGTGAGGTGTTAAACTACGTGAGATGGCTCCCCTTTATCTACCCAGTCGATCGCGTTTACCGCCTCGCCCTGTGGCACCCGACCGAGAAGCTGCTGAGTACCGACGTACCTGTTTGCAGACTTCTTCGTCTGGGCCCTCTAAACGTGTACCGTCCATTCGTAGACTCCTTGGATGCGAACCCTCAATATTGTGACGTCGGCTCGCACGTCGCCCCTTGGCGATGTGAATTTCCTGTAAGTGCACTTTGATGAGCATGGACGCTCTGATTTCAAAGGGACCCGTTCAAACACAACACCTGTAACTCTGTGAGGTCACAGTAAATGCGCCAGGCCACGAGCCTTCATGTGGATGGACCCACCCTGAGAATGGGGGTGGACCCACGCCGAGAATGGGAGACATCTTAGTGCTAATGCCACTGAGCATCAGCATCTGGATGTGGCCCATTCCGAGCAAAAGTCGTGCCTGTGAGCCTCCCGAACCTGACCTCTCTGGGTCATCGCTAGTAAATGTGAATCTAATAAGCGTCGAAATTTTGAGTCTTCAAATGCTCCCAACCTCATGTCCCTTTTCCCTGGCCCGTTTTGAGTATCTAACCCTGAGATCTTGTGTCATCCCTGCAAAAGTGCAGTGCTGAGCCAGGAAGCCTCAGCGCAAACTTTTAAAGTTGAACAGCTCCCATTTAAACGACCACCGCCCCCAAAAGCAATCGAGGCCCAATTAAACAAAAATAAAGAAGTGACCCTGACTATGCCCCTCTTGGACCTGTGTTGCACAGATGATGTAAGAAACCGTATGTGTACACTTCTGAGCACACAGGCCCCGAGTGCGGCCTAGGGGGCTATGATCGCTGAATCATAGACCCCGCTCGCGACAGAGAAGCCCTTAGCCATGGATCTTACAGAATACAAAAGTATTCTGACCAAGAAATGGTTTGGGTGAAGAAACCTGCTGGCATGGAATTTCAGTGTCCTCAGACCTCCTTAGCATAGCTCCCTCTGAACATGGACTCTCAGGGCCTCAAGACTTTGAAGATCCATTCAAGAAGCCTGGAATGTCCTGACCATGGATGGCCCTATAATATCCTCCCTAATCAGTGCCCCTGTGGCCTATGTGCCACCTCTGTAAGAGGTAAGCCCCGTTTATGCATCTTCCAGAGCCTGGAACTCCCAAGCTGTGACCCCTTCCTGCAACGGTACCGGTGAGGTGTTAAACTACGTGAGATGGCTCCCCTTTATCTACCCAGTCGATCGCGTTTACCGCCTCGCCCTGTGGCACCCGACCGAGAACCTGCTGAGTACCGACGTACCTGTTTGCAGACTTCTTCGTCTGGGCCCTCTAAACGTGTACCGTCCATTCGTAGACTCCTTGGATGCGAACCCTCAATATTGTGACGTCGGCTCGCACGTCGCCCCTTGGCGATGTGAATTTCCTGTAAGTGCACTTTGATGAGCATGGACGCTCTGATTTCAAAGGGACCCGTTCAAACACAACCCCTGTAACGCTGTGAAGTCACAGTAAATGCGCCAGGCCACGAGCCTTCATGTGGAAGGACCCACCCTGAGAATGGGGGTGGACCCACGCCGAGAATGGGAGACATCTTAGTGCTAATGCCACTGAGCATCAGCATCTGGATGTGGCCCATTCCGAGCAAAATTCGTGCCTGTGAGCCTCCCGAACCTGACCTCTCTGGGTCATTGCTAGTAAATGTGAATCTAATAAGCGTCGAAATTTTGAATCTTCAAATGCTCCCAACCTCATGTCCCTTTTCCCTGGCCCGTTTTGAGTATCTGACCCTGAGATCTTGTGTAATCCCTGCGAAAGTTCAGTGCTGAGCCAGGAAGCCTCAGTGCAAACTTTTAAAGTTGAACAGCTCCCATTTAAACGACCACCCCCCCCCAAAGCAATCGAGGCCCAATTAAACAAAAATAAAGAAGTGACCCTGACTTTGCCCCTCTTGGACCTGTGTTGCACAGATGATGTAAGAAACCGTATGTGTACACTTCTGAGCACACAGGCCCTGACTGCGGCCTAGGGGACTATGATCGCTGAATCATAGACCCCGCTCGCGACAGAGAAGCCCTTAGCCATGGATCTTACAGAATACAAAAGTATTCTGACCAAGAAATGGTTTGGGTGAAGAAACCTGCTGGCATGGAATTTCAGTGTCCTCAGACCTCCTTAGCATAGCTCCCTCTGAACATGGACTCTCAGGGCCTCAAGACTTTGAAGATCCATTCAAGAAGCCTGGAATGTCCTGACCATGGATGGCCCTATAATATCCTCCCTAATCAGTGCCCCTGTGGCCTATGTGCCACCTCTGTAAGAGGTAAGCCCCGTTTATGCATCTTCCAGAGCCTGGAACTCCCAAGCTGTGACCCCTTCCTGCAACGGTACCGGTGAGGTGTTAAACTACGTGAGATGGCTCCCCTTTATCTACCCAGTCGATCGCGTTTACCGCCTCGCCCTGTGGCACCCGACCGAGAAGCTGCTGAGTACCGACGTACCTGTTTGCAGACTTCTTCGTCTGGGCCCTCTAAACGTGTACCGTCCATTCGTAGACTCCTTGGATGCGAACCCTCAATATTGTGACGTCGGCTCGCACGTCGCCCCTTGGCGATGTGAATTTCCTGTAAGTGCACTTTGATGAGCATGGACGCTCTGATTTCAAAGGGACCCGTTCAAACACAACACCTGTAACTCTGTGAGGTCACAGTAAATGCGCCAGGCCACGAGCCTTCATGTGGATGGACCCACCCTGAGAATGGGGGTGGACCCACGCCGAGAATGGGAGACATCTTAGTGCTAATGCCACTGAGCATCAGCATCTGGATGTGGCCCATTCCGAGCAAAAGTCGTGCCTGTGAGCCTCCCGAACCTGACCTCTCTGGGTCATCGCTAGTAAATGTGAATCTAATAAGCGTCGAAATTTTGAGTCTTCAAATGCTCCCAACCTCATGTCCCTTTTACCTGGCCCGTTTTGAGTATCTGACCCTGAGATCTTGTGTAATCCTCCCTGCGAAAGTTCAGTGCTGAGCCAGGAAGCCTCAGTGCAAACTTTTAAAGTTGAACAGCTCCTATTTAAACGACCACCCCCCCCCAAAGCAATCGAGGCCCAATTAAACAAAAATAAAGAAGTGACCCTGACTATGCCCCTCTTGGACCTGTGTTGCACAGATGATGTAAGAAACCGTATGTGTACACTTCTGAGCACACAGGCCCTGAGTGCGGCCTAGGGGGCTATGATGGCTGAATCATAGACCCCGCTCGCGACAGAGAAGCCCTTAGCCATGGATCTTACAGAATACAAAAGTATTCTGACCAAGAAATGGTTTGGGTGAAGAAACCTGCTGGCATGGAATTTCAGTGTCCTCAGACCTCCTTAGCATAGCTCCCTCTGAACATGGACTCTCAGGGCCTCAAGACTTTGAAGATCCATTCAAGAAGCCTGGAATGTCCTGACCATGGATGGCCCTATAATATCCTCCCTAATCAGTGCCCCTGTGGCCTCTGTGCCACCTCTGTAAGAGGTAAGCCCCGTTTATGCATCTTCCAGAGCCTGGAACTCCCAAGCTGTGACCCCTTCCTGCAACGGTACCGGTGAGGTGTTAAACTACGTGAGATGGCTCCCCTTTATCTACCCAGTCGATCGCGTTTACCGCCTCGCCCTGTGGCACCCGACCGAGAACCTGCTGAGTACCGACGTACCTGTTTGCAGACTTCTTCGTCTGGGCCCTCTAAACGTGTACCGTCCATTCGTAGACTCCTTGGATGCGAACCCTCAATATTGTGACGTCGGCTCGCACGTCGCCCCTTGGCGATGTGAATTTCCTGTAAGTGCACTTTGATGAGCATGGACGCTCTGATTTCAAAGGGACCCGTTCAAACACAATACCTGTAACTCTGTGAAGTCACAGTAAATGCGCCAGGCCACGAGCCTTCATGTGGATGGACCCACCCTGAGAATGGGGGTGGACCCACGCCGAGAATGGGAGACATCTTAGTGCTAATGCCACTGAGCATCAGCATCTGGATGTGGCCCATTCCGAGCAAAAGTCGTGCCTGTGAGCCTCCCGAACCTGACCTCTCTGGGTCATCGCTAGTAAATGTGAATCTAATAAGCGTCGAAATTTTGAATCTTCAAATGCTCCCAACCTCATGTCCCTTTTCCCTGGCCCGTTTTGAGTATCTAACCCTGAGATCTTGTGTCATCCCTGCAAAAGTGCAGTGCTGAGCCAGGAAGCCTCAGCGCAAACTTTTAAAGTTGAACAGCTCCCATTTAAACGACCACCGCCCCCAAAAGCAATCGAGGCCCAATTAAACAAAAATAAAGAAGTGACCCTGACTTTGCCCCTCTTGGACCTGTGTTGCACAGATGATGTAAGAAACCGTATGTGTACACTTCTGAGCACACAGGCCCTGACTGCGGCCTAGGGGGCTATGATCGCTGAATCATAGACCCCGCTCGCGACAGAGAAGCCCTTAGCCATGGATCTTACAGAATACAAAAGTATTCTGACCAAGAAATGGTTTGGGTGAAGAAACCTGCTGGCATGGAATTTCAGTGTCCTCAGACCTCCTTAGCATAGCTCCCTCTGAACATGGACTCTCAGGGCCTCAAGACTTTGAAGATCCATTCAAGAAGCCTGGAATGTCCTGACCATGGATGGCCCTATAATATCCTCCCTAATCAGTGCCCCTGTGGCCTATGTGCCACCTCTGTAAGAGGTAAGCCCCGTTTATGCATCTTCCAGAGCCTGGAACTCCCAAGCTGTGACCCCTTCCTGCAACGGTACCGGTGAGGTGTTAAACTACGTGAGATGGCTCCCCTTTATCTACCCAGTCGATCGCGTTTACCGCCTCGCCCTGTGGCACCCGACCGAGAACCTGCTGAGTACCGACGTACCTGTTTGCAGACTTCTTCGTCTGGGCCCTCTAAACGTGTACCGTCCATTCGTAGACTCCTTGGATGCGAACCCTCAATATTGTGACGTCGGCTCGCACGTCGCCCCTTGGCGATGTGAATTTCCTGTAAGTGCACTTTGATGAGCATGGACGCTCTGATTTCAAAGGGACCCGTTCAAACACAACACCTGTAACTCTGTGAGGTCACAGTAAAAGCGCCAGGCCACGAGCCTTCATGTGGATGGACCCACCCTGAGAATGGGGGTGGACCCACGCCGAGAATGGGAGACATCTTAGTGCTAATGCCACTGAGCATCAGCATCTGGATGTGGCCCATTCCGAGCAAAAGTCGTGCCTGTGAGCCTCCCGAACCTGACCTCTCTGGGTCATCGCTAGTAAATGTGAATCTAATAAGCGTCGAAATTTTGAATCTTCAAATGCTCCCAACCTCATGTCCCTTTTCCCTGGCCCGTTTTGAGTATCTGACCCTGAGATCTTGTGTCATCCCTGCGAAAGTTCAGTGCTGAGCCAGGAAGCCTCAGTGCAAACTTTTAAAGTTGAACAGCTCCCATTTAAACGACCACCACACCCCCCCAAAGCAATCGAGGCCCAATTAAACAAAAATAAAGAAGTGACCCTGACTATGCCCCTCTTGGACCTGTGTTGCACAGATGATGTAAGAAACCGTATGTGTACACTTCTGAGCACACAGGCCCCGAGTGCGGCCTAGGGGGCTATGATCGCTGAATCATAGGCCCCGCTCGCGACAGAGAAGCCCTTAGCCATGGATCTTACAGAATACAAAAGTATTCTGACCAAGAAATGGTTTGGGTGAAGAAACCTGCTGGCATGGAATTTCAGTGTCCTCAGACCTCCTTAGCATAGCTCCCTCTGAACATGGACTCTCAGGGCCTCAAGACTTTGAAGATCCATTCAAGAAGCTTGGAATGTCCTGACCATGGATGGCCCTATAATATCCTCCCTAATCAGTGCCCCTGTGGCCTATGTGCCACCTCTGTAAGAGGTAAGCCCCGTTTATGCATCTTCCAGAGCCTGGAACTCCCAAGCTGTGACCCCTTCCTGCAACGGTACCGGTGAGGTGTTAAACTACGTGAGATGGCTCCCCTTTATCTACCCAGTCGATCGCGTTTACCGCCTCGCCCTGTGGCACCCGACCGAGAACCTGCTGAGTACCGACGTACCTGTTTGCAGACTTCTTCGTCTGGGCCCTCTAAACGTGTACCGTCCATTCGTAGACTCCTTGGATGCGAACCCTCAATATTGTGACGTCGGCTCGCACGTCGCCCCTTGGCGATGTGAATTTCCTGTAAGTGCACTTTCATGAGCATGGACGCTCTGATTTCAAAGGGACCCGTTCAAACACAACACCTGTAGCTCTGTGAAGTCACAGTAAATGCGCCAGGCCACGAGCCTTCATGTGGATGGACCCACCCTGAGAATGGGGGTGGACCCACGCCGAGAATGGGAGACATCTTAGTGCTAATGCCACTGAGCATCAGCATCTGGATGTGGCCCATTCCGAGCAAAAGTCGTGCCTGTGAGCCTCCCGAACCTGACCTCTCTGGGTCATCGCTAGTAAATGTGAATCTAATAAGCGTCGAAATTTTGAATCTTCAAATGCTCCCAACCTCATGTCCCTTTTCCCTGGCCCGTTTTGAGTATCTGACCCTGAGATCTTGTGTAATCCCTGCGAAAGTTCAGTGCTGAGCCAGGAAGCCTCAGTGCAAACTTTTAAAGTTGAACAGCTCCCATTTAAACGACCACCCCCCCCCAAAGCAATCGAGGCCCAATTAAACAAAAATAAAGAAGTGACCCTGACTTTGCCCCTCTTGGACCTGTGTTGCACAGATGATGTAAGAAACCGTATGTGTACACTTCTGAGCACACAGGCCCTGACTGCGGCCTAGGGGGCTATGATCGCTGAATCATAGACCCCGCTCGCGACAGAGAAGCCCTTAGCCATGGATCTTACAGAATACAAAAGTATTCTGACCAAGAAATGGTTTGGGTGAAGAAACCTGCTGGCATGGAATTTCAGTGTCCTCAGACCTCCTTAGCATAGCTCCCTCTGAACATGGACTCTCAGGGCCTCAAGACTTTGAAGATCCATTCAAGAAGCCTGGAATGTCCTGACCATGGATGGCCCTATAATATCCTCCCTAATCAGTGCCCCTGTGGCCTATGTGCCACCTCTGTAAGAGGTAAGCCCCGTTTATGCATCTTCCAGAGCCTGGAACTCCCAAGCTGTGACCCCTTCCTGCAACGGTACCGGTGAGGTGTTAAACTACGTGAGATGGCTCCCCTTTATCTACCCAGTCGATCGCGTTTACCGCCTCGCCCTGTGGCACCCGACCGAGAAGCTGCTGCGTACCGACGTACCTGTTTGCAGACTTCTTCGTCTGGGCCCTCTAAACGTGTACCGTCCATTCGTAGACTCCTTGGATGCGAACCCTCAATATTGTGACGTCGGCTCGCACGTCGCCCCTTGGCGATGTGAATTTCCTGTAAGTGCACTTTCATGAGCATGGACGCTCTGATTTCAAAGGGACCCGTTCAAACACAACACCTGTAGCTCTGTGAAGTCACAGTAAATGCGCCAGGCCACGAGCCTTCATGTGGATGGACCCACCCTGAGAATGGGGGTGGACCCACGCCGAGAATGGGAGACATCTTAGTGCTAATGCCACTGAGCATCAGCATCTGGATGTGGCCCATTCCGAGCAAAAGTCGTGCCTGTGAGCCTCCCGAACCTGACCTCTCTGGGTCATCGCTAGTAAATGTGAATCTAATAAGCGTCGAAATTTTGAATCTTCAAATGCTCCCAACCTCATGTCCCTTTTCCCTGGCCCGTTTTGAGTATCTGACCCTGAGATCTTGTGTAATCCCTGCGAAAGTTCAGTGCTGAGCCAGGAAGCCTCAGTGCAAACTTTTAAAGTTGAACAGCTCCCATTTAAACGACCACCCCCCCCCCCAAAGCAATCGAGGCCCAATTAAACAAAAATAAAGAAGTGACCCTGACTATGCCCCTCTTGGACCTGTGTTGCACAGATGATGTAAGAAACCGTATGTGTACACTTCTGAGCACACAGGCCCTGACTGCGGCCTAGGGGGCTATGATCGCTGAATCATAGACCCCGCTCGCGACAGAGAAGCCCTTAGCCATGGATCTTACAGAATACAAAAGTATTCTGACCAAGAAATGGTTTGGGTGAAGAAACCTGCTGGCATGGAATTTCAGTGTCCTCAGACCTCCTTAGCATAGCTCCCTCTGAACATGGACTCTCAGGGCCTCAAGACTTTGAAGATCCATTCAAGAAGCCTGGAATGTCCTGACCATGGATGGCCCTATAATATCCTCCCTAATCAGTGCCCCTGTGGCCTATGTGCCACCTCTGTAAGAGGTAAGCCCCGTTTATGCATCTTCCAGAGCCTGGAACTCCCAAGCTGTGACCCCTTCCTGCAACGGTACCGGTGAGGTGTTAAACTATGTGAGATGGCTCCCCTTTATCTACCCAGTCGATCGCGTTTACCGCCTCGCCCTGTGGCACCCGACCGAGAACCTGCTGAGTACCGACGTACCTGTTTGCAGACTTCTTCGTCTGGGCCCTCTAAACGTGTACCGTCCATTCGTAGACTCCTTGGATGCGAACCCTCAATATTGTGACGTCGGCTCGCACGTCGCCCCTTGGCGATGTGAATTTCCTGTAAGTGCACTTTGATGAGCATGGACGCTCTGATTTCAAAGGGACCCGTTCAAACACAACACCTGTAACTCTGTGAGGTCACAGTAAAAGCGCCAGGCCACGAGCCTTCATGTGGATGGACCCACCCTGAGAATGGGGGTGGACCCACGCCGAGAATGGGAGACATCTTAGTGCTAATGCCACTGAGCATCAGCATCTGGATGTGGCCCATTCCGAGCAAAAGTCGTGCCTGTGAGCCTCCCGAACCTGACCTCTCTGGGTCATCGCTAGTAAATGTGAATCTAATAAGCGTCGAAATTTTGAATCTTCAAATGCTCCCAACCTCATGTCCCTTTTCCCTGGCCCGTTTTGAGTATCTGACCCTGAGATCTTGTGTCATCCCTGCGAAAGTTCAGTGCTGAGCCAGGAAGCCTCAGTGCAAACTTTTAAAGTTGAACAGCTCCCATTTAAACGACCACCACCCCCCCCCAAAGCAATCGAGGCCCAATTAAACAAAAATAAAGAAGTGACCCTGACTATGCCCCTCTTGGACCTGTGTTGCACAGATGATGTAAGAAACCGTATGTGTACACTTCTGAGCACACAGGCCCCGAGTGCGGCCTAGGGGGCTATGATCGCTGAATCATAGGCCCCGCTCGCGACAGAGAAGCCCTTAGCCATGGATCTTACAGAATACAAAAGTATTCTGACCAAGAAATGGTTTGGGTGAAGAAACCTGCTGGCATGGAATTTCAGTGTCCTCAGACCTCCTTAGCATAGCTCCCTCTGAACATGGACTCTCAGGGCCTCAAGACTTTGAAGATCCATTCAAGAAGCCTGGAATGTCCTGACCATGGATGGCCCTATAATATCCTCCCTAATCAGTGCCCCTGTGGCCTATGTGCCACCTCTGTAAGAGGTAAGCCCCGTTTATGCATCTTCCAGAGCCTGGAACTCCCAAGCTGTGACCCCTTCCTGCAACGGTACCGGTGAGGTGTTAAACTACGTGAGATGGCTCCCCTTTATCTACCCAGTCGATCGCGTTTACCGCCTCGCCCTGTGGCACCCGACCGAGAAGCTGCTGAGTACCGACGTACCTGTTTGCAGACTTCTTCGTCTGGGCCCTCTAAACGTGTACCGTCCATTCGTAGACTCCTTGGATGCGAACCCTCAATATTGTGACGTCGGCTCGCACGTCGCCCCTTGGCGATGTGAATTTCCTGTAAGTGCACTTTGATGAGCATGGACGCTCTGATTTCAAAGGGACCCGTTCAAACACAACACCTGTAACTCTGTGAAGTCACAGTAAACGCGCCAGTCCACGAGCCTTCATGTGGATGGACCCACCCTGAGAATGGGGGTGGACCCACGCCGAGAATGGGAGACATCTTAGTGCTAATGCCACTGAGCATCAGCATCTGGATGTGGCCCATTCCGAGCAAAAGTCGTGCCTGTGAGCCTCCCGAACATGACCTCTCTGGGTCATCGCTAGTAAATGTGAATCTAATAAGCGTCGAAATTTTGAATCTTCAAATGCTCCCAACCTCATTTCCCTTTTCCCTGGACCGTTTTGAGTATCTGACCCTGAGATCTTGTGTAATCCCTGCGAAAGTTCAGTGCTGAGCCAGGAAGCCTCAGTGCAAACTTTTAAAGTTGAACAGCTCCCATTTAAACGACCACCCCCCACCCCAAAGCAATCGAGGCCCAATTAAACAAAAATAAAGAAGTGACCCTGACTATGCCCCTCTTGGACCTGTGTTGCACAGATGATGTAAGAAACCGTATGTGTACACTTCTGAGCACACAGGCCCCGAGTGCGGCCTAGGGGGCTATGATCGCTGAATCATAGACCCCGCTCGCGACAGAGAAGCCCTTAGCCATGGATCTTACAGAATACAAAAGTATTCTGACCAAGAAATGGTTTGGGTGAAGAAACCTGCTGGCATGGAATTTCAGTGTCCTCAGACCTCCTTAGCATAGCTCCCTCTGAACATGGACTCTCAGGGCCTCAAGACTTTGAAGATCCATTCAAGAAGCCTGGAATGTCCTGACCATGGATGGCCCTATAATATCCTCCCTAATCAGTGCCCCTGTGGCCTATGTGCCACCTCTGTAAGAGGTAAGCCCCGTTTATGCATCTTCCAGAGCCTGGAACTCCCAAGCTGTGACCCCTTCCTGCAACGGTACCGGTAAGGTGTTAAACTACGTGAGATGGCTCCCCTTTATCTACCCAGTCGATCGCGTTTACCGCCTCGCCCTGTGGCACCCGACCGAGAACCTGCTGAGTACCGACGTACCTGTTTGCAGACTTCTTCGTCTGGGCCCTCTAAACGTGTACCGTCCATTCATAGACTCCTTGGATGCGAACCCTCAATATTGTGACGTCGGCTCGCACGTCGCCCCTTGGCGATGTGAATTTCCTGTAAGTGCACTTTGATGAGCATGGACGCTCTGATTTCAAAGGGACCCGTTCAAACACAACACCTGTAACTCTGTGAAGTCACAGTAAATGCGCCAGGCCACGAGCCTTCATGTGGATGGACCCACCCTGAGAATGGGGGTGGACCCACGCCGAGAATGGGAGACATCTTAGTGCTAATGCCACTGAGCATCAGCATCTGGATGTGGCCCATTCCGAGCAAAAGTCGTGCCTGTGAGCCTCCCGAACCTGACCTCTCTGGGTCATCGCTAGTAAATGTGAATCTAATAAGCGTCGAAATTTTGAATCTTCAAATGCTCCCAACCTCATGTCCCTTTTCCCTGGCCCGTTTTGAGTATCTGACCCTGAGATCTTGTGTAATCCCTGCGAAAGTTCAGTGCTGAGCCAGGAAGCCTCAGTGCAAACTTTTAAAGTTGAACAGCTCCCATTTAAACGACCACCCCCCCCCAAAGCAATCGAGGCCCAATTAAACAAAAATAAAGAAGTGACCCTGACTTTGCCCCTCTTGGACCTGTGTTGCACAGATGATGTAAGAAACCGTATGTGTACACTTCTGAGCACACAGGCCCTGACTGCGGCCTAGGGGGCTATGATCGCTGAATCATAGACCCCGCTCGCGACAGAGAAGCCCTTAGCCATGGATCTTACAGAATACAAAAGTATTCTGACCAAGAAATGGTTTGGGTGAAGAAACCTGCTGGCATGGAATTTCAGTGTCCTCAGACCTCCTTAGCATAGCTCCCTCTGAACATGGACTCTCAGGGCCTCAAGACTTTGAAGATCCATTCAAGAAGCCTGGAATGTCCTGACCATGGATGGCCCTATAATATCCTCCCTAATCAGTGCCCCTGTGGCCTATGTGCCACCTCTGTAAGAGGTAAGCCCCGTTTATGCATCTTCCAGAGCCTGGAACTCCCAAGCTGTGACCCCTTCCTGCAACGGTACCGGTGAGGTGTTAAACTACGTGAGATGGCTCCCCTTTATCTACCCAGTCGATCGCGTTTACCGCCTCGCCCTGTGGCACCCGACCGAGAAGCTGCTGCGTACCGACGTACCTGTTTGCAGACTTCTTCGTCTGGGCCCTCTAAACGTGTACCGTCCATTCGTAGACTCCTTGGATGCGAACCCTCAATATTGTGACGTCGGCTCGCACGTCGCCCCTTGGCGATGTGAATTTCCTGTAAGTGCACTTTCATGAGCATGGACGCTCTGATTTCAAAGGGACCCGTTCAAACACAACACCTGTAGCTCTGTGAAGTCACAGTAAATGCGCCAGGCCACGAGCCTTCATGTGGATGGACCCACCCTGAGAATGGGGGTGGACCCACGCCGAGAATGGGAGACATCTTAGTGCTAATGCCACTGAGCATCAGCATCTGGATGTGGCCCATTCCGAGCAAAAGTCGTGCCTGTGAGCCTCCCGAACCTGACCTCTCTGGGTCATCGCTAGTAAATGTGAATCTAATAAGCGTCGAAATTTTGAATCTTCAAATGCTCCCAACCTCATGTCCCTTTTCCCTGGCCCGTTTTGAGTATCTGACCCTGAGATCTTGTGTAATCCCTGCGAAAGTTCAGTGCTGAGCCAGGAAGCCTCAGTGCAAACTTTTAAAGTTGAACAGCTCCCATTTAAACGACCACCCCCCCCCCCCAAAGCAATCGAGGCCCAATTAAACAAAAATAAAGAAGTGACCCTGACTATGCCCGTCTTGGACCTGTGTTGCACAGATGATGTAAGAAACCGTATGTGTACACTTCTGAGCACACAGGCCCCGAGTGCGTCCTAGGGGGCTATGATCGCTGAATCATAGGCCCCGCTCGCGACAGAGAAGCCCTTAGCCATGGATCTTACAGAATACAAAAGTATTCTGACCAAGAAATGGTTTGGGTGAAGAAACCTGCTGGCATGGAATTTCAGTGTCCTCAGACCTCCTTAGCATAGCTCCCTCTGAACATGGACTCTCAGGGCCTCAAGACTTTGAAGATCCATTCAAGAAGCCTGGAATGTCCTGACCATGGATGGCCCTATAATATCCTCCCTAATCAGTGCCCCTGTGGCCTATGTGCCACCTCTGTAAGAGGTAAGCCCTGTTTATGCATCTTCCAGAGCCTGGAACTCCCAAGCTGTGACCCCTTCCTGCAACGGTACCGGTGAGGTGTTAAACTACGTGAGATGGCTCCCCTTTATCTACCCAGTCGATCGCGTTTACCGCCTCGCCCTGTGGCACCCGACCGAGAACCTGCTGAGTACCGACGTACCTGTTTGCAGACTTCTTCGTCTGGGCCCTCTAAACGTGTACCGTCCATTCGTAGACTCCTTGGATGCGAACCCTCAATATTGTGACGTCGGCTCGCACGTCGCCCCTTGGCGATGTGAATTTCCTGTAAGTGCACTTTGATGAGCATGGACGCTCTGATTTCAAAGGGACCCGTTCAAACACAACACCTGTAACTCTGTGAAGTCACAGTAAATGCGCCAGGCCACGAGCCTTCATGTGGATGGACCCACCCTGAGAATGGGGGTGGACCCACGCCGAGAATGGGAGACATCTTAGTGCTAATGCCACTGAGCATCAGCATCTGGATGTGGCCCATTCCGAGCAAAAGTCGTGCCTGTGAGCCTCCCGAACCTGACCTCTCTGGGTCATCGCTAGTAAATGTGAATCTAATAAGCGTCGAAATTTTGAATCTTCAAATGCTCCCAACCTCATGTCCCTTTTCCCTGGCCCGTTTTGAGTATCTGACCCTGAGATCTTGTGTAATCCCTGCGAAAGTTCAGTGCTGAGCCAGGAAGCCTCAGCGCAAACTTTTAAAGTTGAACAGCTCCCATTTAAACGACCACCGCCCCCAAAAGCAATCGAGGCCCAATTAAACAAAAATAAAGAAGTGACCCTGACTATGCCCCTCTTGGACCTGTGTTGCACAGATGATGTAAGAAACCGTATGTGTACACTTCTGAGCACACAGGCCCTGAGTGCGGCCTAGGGGGCTATGATCGCTGAATCATAGACCCCGCTCGCGACAGAGAAGCCCTTAGCCATGGATCTTACAGAATACAAAAGTATTCTGACCAAGAAATGGTTTGGGTGAAGAAACCTGCTGGCATGGAATTTCAGTGTCCTCAGACCTCCTTAGCATAGCTCCCTCTGAACATGGACTCTCAGGGCCTCAAGACTTTGAAGATCCATTCAAGAAGCCTGGAATGTCCTGACCATGGATGGCCCTATAATATCCTCCCTAATCAGTGCCCCTGTGGCCTATGTGCCACCTCTGTAAGAGGTAAGCCCCGTTTATGCATCTTCCAGAGCCTGGAACTCCCAAGCTGTGACCCCTTCCTGCAACGGTACCGGTGAGGTGTTAAACTACGTGAGATGGCTCCCCTTTATCTACCCAGTCGATCGCGTTTACCGCCTCGCCCTGTGGCACCCGACCGAGAACCTGCTGAGTACCGACGTACCTGTTTGCAGACTTCTTCGTCTGGGCCCTCTAAACGTGTACCGTCCATTCGTAGACTCCTTGGATGCGAACCCTCAATATTGTGACGTTGGCTCGCACGTCGCCCCTTGGCGATGTGAATTTCCTGTAAGTGCACTTTGATGAGCATGGACGCTCTGATTTCAAAGGGACCCGTTCAAACACAACACCTGTAACTCTGTGAAGTCACAGTAAACGCGCCAGTCCACGAGCCTTCATGTGGATGGACCCACCCTGAGAATGGGGGTGGACCCACGCCGAGAATGGGAGACATCTTAGTGCTAATGCCACTGAGCATCAGCATCTGGATGTGGCCCATTCCGAGCAAAAGTCGTGCCTGTGAGCCTCCCGAACATGACCTCTCTGGGTCATCGCTAGTAAATGTGAATCTAATAAGCGTCGAAATTTTGAATCTTCAAATGCTCCCAACCTCATTTCCCTTTTCCCTGGACCGTTTTGAGTATCTGACCCTGAGATCTTGTGTAATCCCTGCGAAAGTTCAGTGCTGAGCCAGGAAGCCTCAGTGCAAACTTTTAAAGTTGAACAGCTCCCATTTAAACGACCACCCCCCACCCCAAAGCAATCGAGGCCCAATTAAACAAAAATAAAGAAGTGACCCTGACTATGCCCCTCTTGGACCTGTGTTGCACAGATGATGTAAGAAACCGTATGTGTACACTTCTGAGCACACAGGCCCCGAGTGCGGCCTAGGGGGCTATGATCGCTGAATCATAGACCCCGCTCGCGACAGAGAAGCCCTTAGCCATGGATCTTACAGAATACAAAAGTATTCTGACCAAGAAATGGTTTGGGTGAAGAAACCTGCTGGCATGGAATTTCAGTGTCCTCAGACCTCCTTAGCATAGCTCCCTCTGAACATGGACTCTCAGGGCCTCAAGACTTTGAAGATCCATTCAAGAAGCCTGGAATGTCCTGACCATGGATGGCCCTATAATATCCTCCCTAATCAGTGCCCCTGTGGCCTATGTGCCACCTCTGTAAGAGGTAAGCCCCGTTTATGCATCTTCCAGAGCCTGGAACTCCCAAGCTGTGACCCCTTCCTGCAACGGTACCGGTAAGGTGTTAAACTACGTGAGATGGCTCCCCTTTATCTACCCAGTCGATCGCGTTTACCGCCTCGCCCTGTGGCACCCGACCGAGAACCTGCTGAGTACCGACGTACCTGTTTGCAGACTTCTTCGTCTGGGCCCTCTAAACGTGTACCGTCCATTCGTAGACTCCTTGGATGCGAACCCTCAATATTGTGACGTCGGCTCGCACGTCGCCCCTTGGCGATGTGAATTTCCTGTAAGTGCACTTTGATGAGCATGGACGCTCTGATTTCAAAGGGACCCGTTCAAACACAACACCTGTAACTCTGTGAAGTCACAGTAAATGCGCCAGGCCACGAGCCTTCATGTGGATGGACCCACCCTGAGAATGGGGGTGGACCCACGCCGAGAATGGGAGACATCTTAGTGCTAATGCCACTGAGCATCAGCATCTGGATGTGGCCCATTCCGAGCAAAAGTCGTGCCTGTGAGCCTCCCGAACCTGACCTCTCTGGGTCATCGCTAGTAAATGTGAATCTAATAAGCGTCGAAATTTTGAATCTTCAAATGCTCCCAACCTCATGTCCCTTTTCCCTGGCCCGTTTTGAGTATCTGACCCTGAGATCTTGTGTAATCCCTGCGAAAGTTCAGTGCTGAGCCAGGAAGCCTCAGTGCAAACTTTTAAAGTTGAACAGCTCCCATTTAAACGACCACCCCCCCCCAAAGCAATCGAGGCCCAATTAAACAAAAATAAAGAAGTGACCCTGACTATGCCCCTCTTGGACCTGTGTTGCACAGATGATGTAAGAAACCGTATGTGTACACTTCTGAGCACACAGGCCCCGAGTGCGGCCTAGGGGGCTATGATCACTGAATCATAGGCCCCGCTCGCGACAGAGAAGCCCTTAGCCATGGATCTTACAGAATACAAAAGTATTCTGACCAAGAAATGGTTTGGGTGAAGAAACCTGCTGGCATGGAATTTCAGTGTCCTCAGACCTCCTTAGCATAGCTCCCTCTGAACATGGACTCTCAGGGCCTCAAGACTTTGAAGATCCATTCAAGAAGCCTGGAATGTCCTGACCATGGATGGCCCTATAATATCCTCCCTAATCAGTGCCCCTGTGGCCTATGTGCCACCTCTGTAAGAGGTAAGCCCCGTTTATGCATCTTCCAGAGCCTGGAACTCCCAAGCTGTGACCCCTTCCTGCAACGGTACCGGTGAGGTGTTAAACTACGTGAGATGGCTCCCCTTTATCTACCCAGTCGATCGTGTTTACCGCCTCGCCCTGTGGCACCCGACCGAGAACCTGCTGAGTACCGACGTACCTGTTTGCAGACTTCTTCGTCTGGGCCCTCTAAACGTGTACCGTCCATTCGTAGACTCCTTGGATGCGAACCCTCAATATTGTGACGTCGGCTCGCACGTCGCCCCTTGGCGATGTGAATTTCCTGTAAGTGCACTTTGATGAGCATGGACGCTCTGATTTCAAAGGGACCCGTTCAAACACAACACCTGTAACTCTGTGAGGTCACAGTAAATGCGCCAGGCCACGAGCCTTCATGTGGATGGACCCACCCTGAGAATGGGGGTGGACCCACGCCGAGAATGGGAGACATCTTAGTGCTAATGCCACTGAGCATCAGCATCTGGATGTGGCCCATTCCGAGCAAAAGTCGTGCCTGTGAGCCTCCCGAACCTGACCTCTCTGGGTCATCGCTAGTAAATGTGAATCTAATAAGCGTCGAAATTTTGAATCTTCAAATGCTCCCAACCTCATGTCCCTTTTCCCTGGCCCGTTTTGAGTATCTAACCCTGAGATCTTGTGTCATCCCTGCAAAAGTGCAGTGCTGAGCCAGGAAGCCTCAGCGCAAACTTTTAAAGTTGAACAGCTCCCATTTAAACGACCACCGCCCCCAAAAGCAATCGAGGCCCAATTAAACAAAAATAAAGAAGTGACCCTGACTATGCCCCTCTTGGACCTGTGTTGCACAGATGATGTAAGAAACCGTATGTGTACACTTCTGAGCACACAGGCCCTGAGTGCGGCCTAGGGGGCTATGATCGCTGAATCATAGACCCCGCTCGCGACAGAGAAGCCCTTAGCCATGGATCTTACAGAATACAAAAGTATTCTGACCAAGAAATGGTTTGGGTGAAGAAACCTGCTGGCATGGAATTTCAGTGTCCTCAGACCTCCTTAGCATAGCTCCCTCTGAACATGGACTCTCAGGGCCTCAAGACTTTGAAGATCCATTCAAGAAGCCTGGAATGTCCTGACCATGGATGGCCCTATAATATCCTCCCTAATCAGTGCCCCTGTGGCCTCTGTGCCACCTCTGTAAGAGGTAAGCCCCGTTTATGCATCTTCCAGAGCCTGGAACTTCCAAGCTGTGACCCCTTCCTGCAACGGTACCGGTGAGGTGTTAAACTACGTGAGATGGCTCCCCTTTATCTACCCAGTCGATCGCGTTTACCGCCTCGCCCTGTGGCACCCGACCGAGAACCTGCTGAGTACCGACGTACCTGTTTGCAGACTTCTTCGTCTGGGCCCTCTAAACGTGTACCGTCCATTCGTAGACTCCTTGGATGCGAACCCTCAATATTGTGACGTCGGCTCGCACGTCGCCCCTTGGCGATGTGAATTTCCTGTAAGTGCACTTTGATGAGCATGGACGCTCTGATTTCAAAGGGACCCGTTCAAACACAACACCTGTAACTCTGTGAAGTCACAGTAAATGCGCCAGGCCACGAGCCTTCATGTGGATGGACCCACCCTGAGAATGGGGGTGGACCCACGCCGAGAATGGGAGACATCTTAGTGCTAATGCCACTGAGCATCAGCATCTGGATGTGGCCCATTCCGAGCAAAAGTCGTGCCTGTGAGCCTCCCGAACCTGACCTCTCTGGGTCATCGCTAGTAAATGTGAATCTAATAAGCGTCGAAATTTTGAATCTTCAAATGCTCCCAACCTCATGTCCCTTTTCCCTGGCCCGTTTTGAGTATCTGACCCTGAGATCTTGTGTAATCCCTGCGAAAGTTCAGTGCTGAGCCAGGAAGCCTCAGTGCAAACTTTTAAAGTTGAACAGCTCCCATTTAAACCAACACCCCCCCCCAAAGCAATCGAGGCCCAATTAAACAAAAATAAAGAAGTGACCCTGACTATGCCCCTCTTGGACCTGTGTTGCACAGATGATGTAAGAAACCGTATGTGTACACTTCTGAGCACACAGGCCCCGAGTGCGGCCTAGGGGGCTATGATCGCTGAATCATAGGCCCCGCTCGCGACAGAGAAGCCCTTAGCCATGGATCTTACAGAATACAAAAGTATTCTGACCAAGAAATGGTTTGGGTGAAGAAACCTGCTGGCATGGAATTTCAGTGTCCTCAGACCTCCTTAGCATAGCTCCCTCTGAACATGGACTCTCAGGGCCTCAAGACTTTGAAGATCCATTCAAGAAGCCTGGAATGTCCTGACCATGGATGGCCCTATAATATCCTCCCTAATCAGTGCCCCTGTGGCCTATGTGCCACCTCTGTAAGAGGTAAGCCCCGTTTATGCATCTTCCAGAGCCTGGAACTCCCAAGCTGTGACCCCTTCCTGCAACGGTACCGGTGAGGTGTTAAACTACGTGAGATGGCTCCCCTTTATCTACCCAGTCGATCGTGTTTACCGCCTCGCCCTGTGGCACCCGACCGAGAACCTGCTGAGTACCGACGTACCTGTTTGCAGACTTCTTCGTCTGGGCCCTCTAAACGTGTACCGTCCATTCGTAGACTCCTTGGATGCGAACCCTCAATATTGTGACGTCGGCTCGCACGTCGCCCCTTGGCGATGTGAATTTCCTGTAAGTGCACTTTGATGAGCATGGACGCTCTGATTTCAAAGGGACCCGTTCAAACACAACACCTGTAACTCTGTGAGGTCACAGTAAATGCGCCAGGCCACGAGCCTTCATGTGGATGGACCCACCCTGAGAATGGGGGTGGACCCACGCCGAGAATGGGAGACATCTTAGTGCTAATGCCACTGAGCATCAGCATCTGGATGTGGCCCATTCCGAGCAAAAGTCGTGCCTGTGAGCCTCCCGAACCTGACCTCTCTGGGTCATCGCTAGTAAATGTGAATCTAATAAGCGTCGAAATTTTGAATCTTCAAATGCTCCCAACCTCATGTCCCTTTTCCCTGGCCCGTTTTGAGTATCTAACCCTGAGATCTTGTGTCATCCCTGCAAAAGTGCAGTGCTGAGCCAGGAAGCCTCAGCGCAAACTTTTAAAGTTGAACAGCTCCCATTTAAACGACCACCGCCCCCAAAAGCAATCGAGGCCCAATTAAACAAAAATAAAGAAGTGACCCTGACTATGCCCCTCTTGGACCTGTGTTGCACAGATGATGTAAGAAACCGTATGTGTACACTTCTGAGCACACAGGCCCTGAGTGCGGCCTAGGGGGCTATGATCGCTGAATCATAGACCCCGCTCGCGACAGAGAAGCCCTTAGCCATGGATCTTACAGAATACAAAAGTATTCTGACCAAGAAATGGTTTGGGTGAAGAAACCTGCTGGCATGGAATTTCAGTGTCCTCAGACCTCCTTAGCATAGCTCCCTCTGAACATGGACTCTCAGGGCCTCAAGACTTTGAAGATCCATTCAAGAAGCCTGGAATGTCCTGACCATGGATGGCCCTATAATATCCTCCCTAATCAGTGCCCCTGTGGCCTCTGTGCCACCTCTGTAAGAGGTAAGCCCCGTTTATGCATCTTCCAGAGCCTGGAACTCCCAAGCTGTGACCCCTTCCTGCAACGGTACCGGTGAGGTGTTAAACTACGTGAGATGGCTCCCCTTTATCTACCCAGTCGATCGCGTTTACCGCCTCGCCCTGTGGCACCCGACCGAGAACCTGCTGAGTACCGACGTACCTGTTTGCAGACTTCTTCGTCTGGGCCCTCTAAACGTGTACCGTCCATTCGTAGACTCCTTGGATGCGAACCCTCAATATTGTGACGTCGGCTCGCACGTCGCCCCTTGGCGATGTGAATTTCCTGTAAGTGCACTTTGATGAGCATGGACGCTCTGATTTCAAAGGGACCCGTTCAAACACAACACCTGTAACTCTGTGAAGTCACAGTAAATGCGCCAGGCCACGAGCCTTCATGTGGATGGACCCACCCTGAGAATGGGGGTGGACCCACGCCGAGAATGGGAGACATCTTAGTGCTAATGCCACTGAGCATCAGCATCTGGATGTGGCCCATTCCGAGCAAAAGTCGTGCCTGTGAGCCTCCCGAACCTGACCTCTCTGGGTCATCGCTAGTAAATGTGAATCTAATAAGCGTCGAAATTTTGAATCTTCAAATGCTCCCAACCTCATGTCCCTTTTCCCTGGCCCGTTTTGAGTATCTGACCCTGAGATCTTGTGTAATCCCTGCGAAAGTTCAGTGCTGAGCCAGGAAGCCTCAGTGCAAACTTTTAAAGTTGAACAGCTCCCATTTAAACCAACACCCCCCCCCAAAGCAATCGAGGCCCAATTAAACAAAAATAAAGAAGTGACCCTGACTATGCCCCTCTTGGACCTGTGTTGCACAGATGATGTAAGAAACCGTATGTGTACACTTCTGAGCACACAGGCCCCGAGTGCGGCCTAGGGGGCTATGATCGCTGAATCATAGGCCCCGCTCGCGACAGAGAAGCCCTTAGCCATGGATCTTACAGAATACAAAAGTATTCTGACCAAGAAATGGTTTGGGTGAAGAAACCTGCTGGCATGGAATTTCAGTGTCCTCAGACCTCCTTAGCATAGCTCCCTCTGAACATGGACTCTCAGGGCCTCAAGACTTTGAAGATCCATTCAAGAAGCCTGGAATGTCCTGACCATGGATGGCCCTATAATATCCTCCCTAATCAGTGCCCCTGTGGCCTATGTGCCACCTCTGTAAGAGGTAAGCCCCGTTTATGCATCTTCCAGAGCCTGGAACTCCCAAGCTGTGACCCCTTCCTGCAACGGTACCGGTGAGGTGTTAAACTACGTGAGATGGCTCCCCTTTATCTACCCAGTCGATCGAGTTTACCGCCTCGCCCTGTGGCACCCGACCGAGAACCTGCTGAGTACCGACGTACCTGTTTGCAGACTTCTTCGTCTGGGCCCTCTAAACGTGTACCGTCCATTCGTAGACTCCTTGGATGCGAACCCTCAATATTGTGACGTCGGCTCGCACGTCGCCCCTTGGCGATGTGAATTTCCTGTAAGTGCACTTTGATGAGCATGGACGCTCTGATTTCAAAGGGACCCGTTCAAACACAACACCTGTAACTCTGTGAGGTCACAGTAAATGCGCCAGGCCACGAGCCTTCATGTGGATGGACCCACCCTGAGAATGGGGGTGGACCCACGCCGAGAATGGGAGACATCTTAGTGCTAATGCCACTGAGCATCAGCATCTGGATGTGGCCCATTCCGAGCAAAAGTCGTGCCTGTGAGCCTCCCGAACCTGACCTCTCTGGGTCATCGCTAGTAAATGTGAATCTAATAAGCGTCGAAATTTTGAATCTTCAAATGCTCCCAACCTCATGTCCCTTTTCCCTGGCCCGTTTTGAGTATCTAACCCTGAGATCTTGTGTCATCCCTGCAAAAGTGCAGTGCTGAGCCAGGAAGCCTCAGCGCAAACTTTTAAAGTTGAACAGCTCCCATTTAAACGACCACCGCCCCCAAAAGCAATCGAGGCCCAATTAAACAAAAATAAAGAAGTGACCCTGACTATGCCCCTCTTGGACCTGTGTTGCACAGATGATGTAAGAAACCGTATGTGTACACTTCTGAGCACACAGGCCCTGAGTGCGGCCTAGGGGGCTATGATCGCTGAATCATAGACCCCGCTCGCGACAGAGAAGCCCTTAGCCATGGATCTTACAGAATACAAAAGTATTCTGACCAAGAAATGGTTTGGGTGAAGAAACCTGCTGGCATGGAATTTCAGTGTCCTCAGACCTCCTTAGCATAGCTCCCTCTGAACATGGACTCTCAGGGCCTCAAGACTTTGAAGATCCATTCAAGAAGCCTGGAATGTCCTGACCATGGATGGCCCTATAATATCCTCCCTAATCAGTGCCCCTGTGGCCTCTGTGCCACCTCTGTAAGAGGTAAGCCCCGTTTATGCATCTTCCAGAGCCTGGAACTCCCAAGCTGTGACCCCTTCCTGCAACGGTACCGGTGAGGTGTTAAACTACGTGAGATGGCTCCCCTTTATCTACCCAGTCGATCGCGTTTACCGCCTCGCCCTGTGGCACCCGACCGAGAACCTGCTGAGTACCGACGTACCTGTTTGCAGACTTCTTCGTCTGGGCCCTCTAAACGTGTACCGTCCATTCGTAGACTCCTTGGATGCGAACCCTCAATATTGTGACGTCGGCTCGCACGTCGCCCCTTGGCGATGTGAATTTCCTGTAAGTGCACTTTGATGAGCATGGACGCTCTGATTTCAAAGGGACCCGTTCAAACACAACACCTGTAACTCTGTGAAGTCACAGTAAATGCGCCAGGCCACGAGCCTTCATGTGGATGGACCCACCCTGAGAATGGGGGTGGACCCACGCCGAGAATGGGAGACATCTTAGTGCTAATGCCACTGAGCATCAGCATCTGGATGTGGCCCATTCCGAGCAAAAGTCGTGCCTGTGAGCCTCCCGAACCTGACCTCTCTGGGTCATCGCTAGTAAATGTGAATCTAATAAGCGTCGAAATTTTGAATCTTCAAATGCTCCCAACCTCATGTCCCTTTTCCCTGGCCCGTTTTGAGTATCTGACCCTGAGATCTTGTGTAATCCCTGCGAAAGTTCAGTGCTGAGCCAGGAAGCCTCAGTGCAAACTTTTAAAGTTGAACAGCTCCCATTTAAACCAACACCCCCCCCCAAAGCAATCGAGGCCCAATTAAACAAAAATAAAGAAGTGACCCTGACTATGCCCCTCTTGGACCTGTGTTGCACAGATGATGTAAGAAACCGTATGTGTACACTTCTGAGCACACAGGCCCCGAGTGCGGCCTAGGGGGCTATGATCGCTGAATCATAGGCCCCGCTCGCGACAGAGAAGCCCTTAGCCATGGATCTTACAGAATACAAAAGTATTCTGACCAAGAAATGGTTTGGGTGAAGAAACCTGCTGGCATGGAATTTCAGTGTCCTCAGACCTCCTTAGCATAGCTCCCTCTGAACATGGACTCTCAGGGCCTCAAGACTTTGAAGATCCATTCAAGAAGCCTGGAATGTCCTGACCATGGATGGCCCTATAATATCCTCCCTAATCAGTGCCCCTGTGGCCTATGTGCCACCTCTGTAAGAGGTAAGCCCCGTTTATGCATCTTCCAGAGCCTGGAACTCCCAAGCTGTGACCCCTTCCTGCAACGGTACCGGTGAGGTGTTAAACTACGTGAGATGGCTCCCCTTTATCTACCCAGTCGATCGTGTTTACCGCCTCGCCCTGTGGCACCCGACCGAGAACCTGCTGAGTACCGACGTACCTGTTTGCAGACTTCTTCGTCTGGGCCCTCTAAACGTGTACCGTCCATTCGTAGACTCCTTGGATGCGAACCCTCAATATTGTGACGTCGGCTCGCACGTCGCCCCTTGGCGATGTGAATTTCCTGTAAGTGCACTTTGATGAGCATGGACGCTCTGATTTCAAAGGGACCCGTTCAAACACAACACCTGTAACTCTGTGAAGTCACAGCAAATGCACCAGGCCACGAGCCTTCATGTGGATGGACCCACCCTGAGAATGGGGGTGGACCCACGCCGAGAATGGGAGACATCTTAGTGCTAATGCCACTGAGCATCAGCATCTGGATGTGGCCCATTCCGAGCAAAAGTCGTGCCTGTGAGCCTCCCGAACCTGACCTCTCTGGGTCATCGCTAGTAAATGTGAATCTAATAAGCGTCGAAATTTTGAATCTTCAAATGCTCCCAACCTCATGTCCCTTTTCCCTGGCCCGTTTTGAGTATCTGACCCTGAGATCTTGTGTAATCCCTGCGAAAGTTCAGTGCTGAGCCAGGAAGCCTCAGTGCAAACTTTTAAAGTTGAACAGCTCCCATTTAAACGAACACCCCCCCCCCCAAAGCAATCGAGGCCCAATTAAACAAAAATAAAGAAGTGACCCTGACTATGCCCCTCTTGGACCTGTGTTGCACAGATGATGTAAGAAACCGTATGTGTACACTTCTGAGCACACAGGCCCCGAGTGCGGCCTAGGAGGCTATGATCGCTGAATCATAGACCCCGCTCGCGACAGAGAAGCCCTTAGACATGGATCTTACAGAATACAAAAGTATTCTGACCAAGAAATGGTTTGGGTGAAGAAACCTGCTGGCATGGAATTTCAGTGTCCTCAGACCTCCTTAGCATAGCTCCCTCTGAACATGGACTCTCAGGGCCTCAAGACTTTGAAGATCCATTCAAGAAGCCTGGAATGTCCTGACCATGGATGGCCCTATAATATCCTCCCTAATCAGTGCCCCTGTGGCCTATGTGCCACCTCTGTAAGAGGTAAGCCCCGTTTATGCATCTTCCAGAGCCTGGAACTCCCAAGCTGTGACCCCTTCCTGCAACGGTACCGGTGAGGTGTTAAACTACGTGAGATGGCTCCCCTTTATCTACCCAGTCGATCGCGTTTACCGCCTCGCCCTGTGGCACCCGACCGAGAACCTGCTGAGTACCGACGTACCTGTTTGCAGACTTCTTCGTCTGGGCCCTCTAAACGTGTACCGTCCATTCGTAGACTCCTTGGATGCGAACCCTCAATATTGTGACGTCGGCTCGCACGTCGCCCCTTGGCGATGTGAATTTCCTGTAAGTGCACTTTGATGAGCATGGACGCTCTGATTTCAAAGGGACCCGTTCAAACACAACACCTGTAACTCTGTGAGGTCACAGTAAATGCGCCAGGCCACGAGCCTTCATGTGGATGAACCCACCCTGAGAATGGGGGTGGACCCACGCCGAGAATGGGAGACATCTTAGTGCTAATGCCACTGAGCATCAGCATCTGGATGTGGCCCATTCCGAGCAAAAGTCGTGCCTGTGAGCCTCCCGAACCTGACCTCTCTGGGTCATCGCTAGTAAATGTGAATCTAATAAGCGTCGAAATTTTGAGTCTTCAAATGCTCCCAACCTCATGTCCCTTTTCCCTGGCCCGTTTTGAGTATCTGACCCTGAGATCTTGTGTAATCCCTGCGAAAGTTCAGTGCTGAGCCAGGAAGCCTCAGTGCAAACTTTTAAAGTTGAACAGCTCCCATTTAAACGACCACCCCCCCCCCAAAGCAATCGAGGCCCAATTAAACAAAAATAAAGAAGTGACCCTGACTATGCCCCTCTTGGACCTGTGTTGCACAGATGATGTAAGAAACCGTATGTGTACACTTCTGAGCACACAGGCCCCGAGTGCGGCCTAGGGGGCTATGATCGCTGAATCATAGGCCCCGCTCGCGACAGAGAAGCCCTTAGCCATGGATCTTACAGAATACAAAAGTATTCTGACCAAGAAATGGTTTGGGTGAAGAAACCTGCTGGCATGGAATTTCAGTGTCCTCAGACCTCCTTAGCATAGCTCCCTCTGAACATGGACTCTCAGGGCCTCAAGACTTTGAAGATCCATTCAAGAAGCCTGGAATGTCCTGACCATGGATGGCCCTATAATATCCTCCCTAATCAGTGCCCCTGTGGCCTATGTGCCACCTCTGTAAGAGGTAAGCCCCGTTTATGCATCTTCCAGAGCCTGGAACTCCCAAGCTGTGACCCCTTCCTGCAACGGTACCGGTGAGGTGTTAAACTACGTGAGATGGCTCCCCTTTATCTACCCAGTCGATCGCGTTTACCGCCTCGCCCTGTGGCACCCGACCGAGAACCTGCTGAGTACCGACGTACCTGTTTGCAGACTTCTTCGTCTGGGCCCTCTAAACGTGTACCGTCCATTCGTAGACTCCTTGGATGCGAACCCTCAATATTGTGACGTCGGCTCGCACGTCGCCCCTTGGCGATGTGAATTTCCTGTAAGTGCACTTTGATGAGCATGGACGCTCTGATTTCAAAGGGACCCGTTCAAACACAACACCTGTAACTCTGTGAGGTCACAGTAAATGCGCCAGGCCACGAGCCTTCATGTGGATGGACCCACCCTGAGAATGGGGGTGGACCCACGCCGAGAATGGGAGACATCTTAGTGCTAATGCCACTGAGCATCAGCATCTGGATGTGGCCCATTCCGAGCAAAAGTCGTGCCTGTGAGCCTCCCGAACCTGACCTCTCTGGGTCATCGCTAGTAAATGTGAATCTAATAAGCGTCGAAATTTTGAATCTTCAAATGCTCCCAACCTCATGTCCCTTTTCCCTGGCCCGTTTTGAGTATCTAACCCTGAGATCTTGTGTCATCCCTACAAAAGTGCAGTGCTGAGCCAGGAAGCCTCAGCGCAAACTTTTAAAGTTGAACAGCTCCCATTTAAACGACCACCGCCCCCAAAAGCAATCGAGGCCCAATTAAACAAAAATAAAGAAGTGACCCTGACTATGCCCCTCTTGGACCTGTGTTGCACAGATGATGTAAGAAACCGTATGTGTACACTTCTGAGCACACAGGCCCTGAGTGCGGCCTAGGGGGCTATGATCGCTGAATCATAGACCCCGCTCGCGACAGAGAAGCCCTTAGCCATGGATCTTACAGAATACAAAAGTATTCTGACCAAGAAATGGTTTGGGTGAAGAAACCTGCTGGCATGGAATTTCAGTGTCCTCAGACCTCCTTAGCATAGCTCCCTCTGAACATGGACTCTCAGGGCCTCAAGACTTTGAAGATCCATTCAAGAAGCCTGGAATGTCCTGACCATGGATGGCCCTATAATATCCTCCCTAATCAGTGCCCCTGTGGCCTCTGTGCCACCTCTGTAAGAGGTAAGCCCCGTTTATGCATCTTCCAGAGCCTGGAACTTCCAAGCTGTGACCCCTTCCTGCAACGGTACCGGTGAGGTGTTAAACTACGTGAGATGGCTCCCCTTTATCTACCCAGTCGATCGCGTTTACCGCCTCGCCCTGTGGCACCCGACCGAGAACCTGCTGAGTACCGACGTACCTGTTTGCAGACTTCTTCGTCTGGGCCCTCTAAACGTGTACCGTCCATTCGTAGACTCCTTGGATGCGAACCCTCAATATTGTGACGTCGGCTCGCACGTCGCCCCTTGGCGATGTGAATTTCCTGTAAGTGCACTTTGATGAGCATGGACGCTCTGATTTCAAAGGGACCCGTTCAAACACAACACCTGTAACTCTGTGAAGTCACAGTAAATGCGCCAGGCCACGAGCCTTCATGTGGATGGACCCACCCTGAGAATGGGGGTGGACCCACGCCGAGAATGGGAGACATCTTAGTGCTAATGCCACTGAGCATCAGCATCTGGATGTGGCCCATTCCGAGCAAAAGTCGTGCCTGTGAGCCTCCCGAACCTGACCTCTCTGGGTCATCGCTAGTAAATGTGAATCTAATAAGCGTCGAAATTTTGAATCTTCAAATGCTCCCAACCTCATGTCCCTTTTCCCTGGCCCGTTTTGAGTATCTGACCCTGAGATCTTGTGTAATCCCTGCGAAAGTTCAGTGCTGAGCCAGGAAGCCTCAGTGCAAACTTTTAAAGTTGAACAGCTCCCATTTAAACCAACACCCCCCCCCAAAGCAATCGAGGCCCAATTAAACAAAAATAAAGAAGTGACCCTGACTATGCCCCTCTTGGACCTGTGTTGCACAGATGATGTAAGAAACCGTATGTGTACACTTCTGAGCACACAGGCCCCGAGTGCGGCCTAGGGGGCTATGATCGCTGAATCATAGGCCCCGCTCGCGACAGAGAAGCCCTTAGCCATGGATCTTACAGAATACAAAAGTATTCTGACCAAGAAATGGTTTGGGTGAAGAAACCTGCTGGCATGGAATTTCAGTGTCCTCAGACCTCCTTAGCATAGCTCCCTCTGAACATGGACTCTCAGGGCCTCAAGACTTTGAAGATCCATTCAAGAAGCCTGGAATGTCCTGACCATGGATGGCCCTATAATATCCTCCCTAATCAGTGCCCCTGTGGCCTATGTGCCACCTCTGTAAGAGGTAAGCCCCGTTTATGCATCTTCCAGAGCCTGGAACTCCCAAGCTGTGACCCCTTCCTGCAACGGTACCGGTGAGGTGTTAAACTACGTGAGATGGCTCCCCTTTATCTACCCAGTCGATCGTGTTTACCGCCTCGCCCTGTGGCACCCGACCGAGAACCTGCTGAGTACCGACGTACCTGTTTGCAGACTTCTTCGTCTGGGCCCTCTAAACGTGTACCGTCCATTCGTAGACTCCTTGGATGCGAACCCTCAATATTGTGACGTCGGCTCGCACGTCGCCCCTTGGCGATGTGAATTTCCTGTAAGTGCACTTTGATGAGCATGGACGCTCTGATTTCAAAGGGACCCGTTCAAACACAACACCTGTAACTCTGTGAGGTCACAGTAAATGCGCCAGGCCACGAGCCTTTATGTGGATGGACCCACCCTGAGAATGGGGGTGGACCCACGCCGAGAATGGGAGACATCTTAGTGCTAATGCCACTGAGCATCAGCATCTGGATGTGGCCCATTCCGAGCAAAAGTCGTGCCTGTGAGCCTCCCGAACCTGACCTCTCTGGGTCATCGCTAGTAAATGTGAATCTAATAAGCGTCGAAATTTTGAATCTTCAAATGCTCCCAACCTCATGTCCCTTTTCCCTGGCCCGTTTTGAGTATCTAACCCTGAGATCTTGTGTCATCCCTGCAAAAGTGCAGTGCTGAGCCAGGAAGCCTCAGCGCAAACTTTTAAAGTTGAACAGCTCCCATTTAAACGACCACCGCCCCCAAAAGCAATCGAGGCCCAATTAAACAAAAATAAAGAAGTGACCCTGACTATGCCCCTCTTGGACCTGTGTTGCACAGATGATGTAAGAAACCGTATGTGTACACTTCTGAGCACACAGGCCCTGAGTGCGGCCTAGGGGGCTATGATCGCTGAATCATAGACCCCGCTCGCGACAGAGAAGCCCTTAGCCATGGATCTTACAGAATACAAAAGTATTCTGACCAAGAAATGGTTTGGGTGAAGAAACCTGCTGGCATGGAATTTCAGTGTCCTCAGACCTCCTTAGCATAGCTCCCTCTGAACATGGACTCTCAGGGCCTCAAGACTTTGAAGATCCATTCAAGAAGCCTGGAATGTCCTGACCATGGATGGCCCTATAATATCCTCCCTAATCAGTGCCCCTGTGGCCTCTGTGCCACCTCTGTAAGAGGTAAGCCCCGTTTATGCATCTTCCAGAGCCTGGAACTCCCAAGCTGTGACCCCTTCCTGCAACGGTACCGGTGAGGTGTTAAACTACGTGAGATGGCTCCCCTTTATCTACCCAGTCGATCGCGTTTACCGCCTCGCCCTGTGGCACCCGACCGAGAACCTGCTGAGTACCGACGTACCTGTTTGCAGACTTCTTCGTCTGGGCCCTCTAAACGTGTACCGTCCATTCGTAGACTCCTTGGATGCGAACCCTCAATATTGTGACGTCGGCTCGCACGTCGCCCCTTGGCGATGTGAATTTCCTGTAAGTGCACTTTGATGAGCATGGACGCTCTGATTTCAAAGGGACCCGTTCAAACACAACACCTGTAACTCTGTGAAGTCACAGTAAATGCGCCAGGCCACGAGCCTTCATGTGGATGGACCCACCCTGAGAATGGGGGTGGACCCACGCCGAGAATGGGAGACATCTTAGTGCTAATGCCACTGAGCATCAGCATCTGGATGTGGCCCATTCCGAGCAAAAGTCGTGCCTGTGAGCCTCCCGAACCTGACCTCTCTGGGTCATCGCTAGTAAATGTGAATCTAATAAGCGTCGAAATTTTGAATCTTCAAATGCTCCCAACCTCATGTCCCTTTTCCCTGGCCCGTTTTGAGTATCTGACCCTGAGATCTTGTGTAATCCCTGCGAAAGTTCAGTGCTGAGCCAGGAAGCCTCAGTGCAAACTTTTAAAGTTGAACAGCTCCCATTTAAACCAACACCCCCCCCCAAAGCAATCGAGGCCCAATTAAACAAAAATAAAGAAGTGACCCTGACTATGCCCCTCTTGGACCTGTGTTGCACAGATGATGTAAGAAACCGTATGTGTACACTTCTGAGCACACAGGCCCCGAGTGCGGCCTAGGGGGCTATGATCGCTGAATCATAGGCCCCGCTCGCGACAGAGAAGCCCTTAGCCATGGATCTTACAGAATACAAAAGTATTCTGACCAAGAAATGGTTTGGGTGAAGAAACCTGCTGGCATGGAATTTCAGTGTCCTCAGACCTCCTTAGCATAGCTCCCTCTGAACATGGACTCTCAGGGCCTCAAGACTTTGAAGATCCATTCAAGAAGCCTGGAATGTCCTGACCATGGATGGCCCTATAATATCCTCCCTAATCAGTGCCCCTGTGGCCTATGTGCCACCTCTGTAAGAGGTAAGCCCCGTTTATGCATCTTCCAGAGCCTGGAACTCCCAAGCTGTGACCCCTTCCTGCAACGGTACCGGTGAGGTGTTAAACTACGTGAGATGGCTCCCCTTTATCTACCCAGTCGATCGTGTTTACCGCCTCGCCCTGTGGCACCCGACCGAGAACCTGCTGAGTACCGACGTACCTGTTTGCAGACTTCTTCGTCTGGGCCCTCTAAACGTGTACCGTCCATTCGTAGACTCCTTGGATGCGAACCCTCAATATTGTGACGTCGGCTCGCACGTCGCCCCTTGGCGATGTGAATTTCCTGTAAGTGCACTTTGATGAGCATGGACGCTCTGATTTCAAAGGGACCCGTTCAAACACAACACCTGTAACTCTGTGAGGTCACAGTAAATGCGCCAGGCCACGAGCCTTCATGTGGATGGACCCACCCTGAGAATGGGGGTGGACCCACGCCGAGAATGGGAGACATCTTAGTGCTAATGCCACTGAGCATCAGCATCTGGATGTGGCCCATTCCGAGCAAAAGTCGTGCCTGTGAGCCTCCCGAACCTGACCTCTCTGGGTCATCGCTAGTAAATGTGAATCTAATAAGCGTCGAAATTTTGAATCTTCAAATGCTCCCAACCTCATGTCCCTTTTCCCTGGCCCGTTTTGAGTATCTAACCCTGAGATCTTGTGTCATCCCTGCAAAAGTGCAGTGCTGAGCCAGGAAGCCTCAGCGCAAACTTTTAAAGTTGAACAGCTCCCATTTAAACGACCACCGCCCCCAAAAGCAATCGAGGCCCAATTAAACAAAAATAAAGAAGTGACCCTGACTATGCCCCTCTTGGACCTGTGTTGCACAGATGATGTAAGAAACCGTATGTGTACACTTCTGAGCACACAGGCCCTGAGTGCGGCCTAGGGGGCTATGATCGCTGAATCATAGACCCCGCTCGCGACAGAGAAGCCCTTAGCCATGGATCTTACAGAATACAAAAGTATTCTGACCAAGAAATGGTTTGGGTGAAGAAACCTGCTGGCATGGAATTTCAGTGTCCTCAGACCTCCTTAGCATAGCTCCCTCTGAACATGGACTCTCAGGGCCTCAAGACTTTGAAGATCCATTCAAGAAGCCTGGAATGTCCTGACCATGGATGGCCCTATAATATCCTCCCTAATCAGTGCCCCTGTGGCCTCTGTGCCACCTCTGTAAGAGGTAAGCCCCGTTTATGCATCTTCCAGAGCCTGGAACTCCCAAGCTGTGACCCCTTCCTGCAACGGTACCGGTGAGGTGTTAAACTACGTGAGATGGCTCCCCTTTATCTACCCAGTCGATCGCGTTTACCGCCTCGCCCTGTGGCACCCGACCGAGAACCTGCTGAGTACCGACGTACCTGTTTGCAGACTTCTTCGTCTGGGCCCTCTAAACGTGTACCGTCCATTCGTAGACTCCTTGGATGCGAACCCTCAATATTGTGACGTCGGCTCGCACGTCGCCCCTTGGCGATGTGAATTTCCTGTAAGTGCACTTTGATGAGCATGGACGCTCTGATTTCAAAGGGACCCGTTCAAACACAACACCTGTAACTCTGTGAAGTCACAGTAAATGCGCCAGGCCACGAGCCTTCATGTGGATGGACCCACCCTGAGAATGGGGGTGGACCCACGCCGAGAATGGGAGACATCTTAGTGCTAATGCCACTGAGCATCAGCATCTGGATGTGGCCCATTCCGAGCAAAAGTCGTGCCTGTGAGCCTCCCGAACCTGACCTCTCTGGGTCATCGCTAGTAAATGTGAATCTAATAAGCGTCGAAATTTTGAATCTTCAAATGCTCCCAACCTCATGTCCCTTTTCCCTGGCCCGTTTTGAGTATCTGACCCTGAGATCTTGTGTAATCCCTGCGAAAGTTCAGTGCTGAGCCAGGAAGCCTCAGTGCAAACTTTTAAAGTTGAACAGCTCCCATTTAAACCAACACCCCCCCCCAAAGCAATCGAGGCCCAATTAAACAAAAATAAAGAAGTGACCCTGACTATGCCCCTCTTGGACCTGTGTTGCACAGATGATGTAAGAAACCGTATGTGTACACTTCTGAGCACACAGGCCCCGAGTGCGGCCTAGGGGGCTATGATCGCTGAATCATAGGCCCCGCTCGCGACAGAGAAGCCCTTAGCCATGGATCTTACAGAATACAAAAGTATTCTGACCAAGAAATGGTTTGGGTGAAGAAACCTGCTGGCATGGAATTTCAGTGTCCTCAGACCTCCTTAGCATAGCTCCCTCTGAACATGGACTCTCAGGGCCTCAAGACTTTGAAGATCCATTCAAGAAGCCTGGAATGTCCTGACCATGGATGGCCCTATAATATCCTCCCTAATCAGTGCCCCTGTGGCCTATGTGCCACCTCTGTAAGAGGTAAGCCCCGTTTATGCATCTTCCAGAGCCTGGAACTCCCAAGCTGTGACCCCTTCCTGCAACGGTACCGGTGAGGTGTTAAACTACGTGAGATGGCTCCCCTTTATCTACCCAGTCGATCGTGTTTACCGCCTCGCCCTGTGGCACCCGACCGAGAACCTGCTGAGTACCGACGTACCTGTTTGCAGACTTCTTCGTCTGGGCCCTCTAAACGTGTACCGTCCATTCGTAGACTCCTTGGATGCGAACCCTCAATATTGTGACGTCGGCTCGCACGTCGCCCCTTGGCGATGTGAATTTCCTGTAAGTGCACTTTGATGAGCATGGACGCTCTGATTTCAAAGGGACCCGTTCAAACACAACACCTGTAACTCTGTGAAGTCACAGCAAATGCACCAGGCCACGAGCCTTCATGTGGATGGACCCACCCTGAGAATGGGGGTGGACCCACGCCGAGAATGGGAGACATCTTAGTGCTAATGCCACTGAGCATCAGCATCTGGATGTGGCCCATTCCGAGCAAAAGTCGTGCCTGTGAGCCTCCCGAACCTGACCTCTCTGGGTCATCGCTAGTAAATGTGAATCTAATAAGCGTCGAAATTTTGAATCTTCAAATGCTCCCAACCTCATGTCCCTTTTCCCTGGCCCGTTTTGAGTATCTGACCCTGAGATCTTGTGTAATCCCTGCGAAAGTTCAGTGCTGAGCCAGGAAGCCTCAGTGCAAACTTTTAAAGTTGAACAGCTCCCATTTAAACGAACACCCCCCCCCCAAAGCAATCGAGGCCCAATTAAACAAAAATAAAGAAGTGACCCTGACTATGCCCCTCTTGGACCTGTGTTGCACAGATGATGTAAGAAACCGTATGTGTACACTTCTGAGCACACAGGCCCCGAGTGCGGCCTAGGAGGCTATGATCGCTGAATCATAGACCCCGCTCGCGACAGAGAAGCCCTTAGACATGGATCTTACAGAATACAAAAGTATTCTGACCAAGAAATGGTTTGGGTGAAGAAACCTGCTGGCATGGAATTTCAGTGTCCTCAGACCTCCTTAGCATAGCTCCCTCTGAACATGGACTCTCAGGGCCTCAAGACTTTGAAGATCCATTCAAGAAGCCTGGAATGTCCTGACCATGGATGGCCCTATAATATCCTCCCTAATCAGTGCCCCTGTGGCCTATGTGCCACCTCTGTAAGAGGTAAGCCCCGTTTATGCATCTTCCAGAGCCTGGAACTCCCAAGCTGTGACCCCTTCCTGCAACGGTACCGGTGAGGTGTTAAACTACGTGAGATGGCTCCCCTTTATCTACCCAGTCGATCGCGTTTACCGCCTCGCCCTGTGGCACCCGACCGAGAACCTGCTGAGTACCGACGTACCTGTTTGCAGACTTCTTCGTCTGGGCCCTCTAAACGTGTACCGTCCATTCGTAGACTCCTTGGATGCGAACCCTCAATATTGTGACGTCGGCTCGCACGTCGCCCCTTGGCGATGTGAATTTCCTGTAAGTGCACTTTGATGAGCATGGACGCTCTGATTTCAAAGGGACCCGTTCAAACACAACACCTGTAACTCTGTGAGGTCACAGTAAATGCGCCAGGCCACGAGCCTTCATGTGGATGAACCCACCCTGAGAATGGGGGTGGACCCACGCCGAGAATGGGAGACATCTTAGTGCTAATGCCACTGAGCATCAGCATCTGGATGTGGCCCATTCCGAGCAAAAGTCGTGCCTGTGAGCCTCCCGAACCTGACCTCTCTGGGTCATCGCTAGTAAATGTGAATCTAATAAGCGTCGAAATTTTGAGTCTTCAAATGCTCCCAACCTCATGTCCCTTTTCCCTGGCCCGTTTTGAGTATCTGACCCTGAGATCTTGTGTAATCCCTGCGAAAGTTCAGTGCTGAGCCAGGAAGCCTCAGTGCAAACTTTTAAAGTTGAACAGCTCCCATTTAAACGACCACCCCCCCCCCAAAGCAATCGAGGCCCAATTAAACAAAAATAAAGAAGTGACCCTGACTATGCCCCTCTTGGACCTGTGTTGCACAGATGATGTAAGAAACCGTATGTGTACACTTCTGAGCACACAGGCCCCGAGTGCGGCCTAGGGGGCTATGATCGCTGAATCATAGGCCCCGCTCGCGACAGAGAAGCCCTTAGCCATGGATCTTACAGAATACAAAAGTATTCTGACCAAGAAATGGTTTGGGTGAAGAAACCTGCTGGCATGGAATTTCAGTGTCCTCAGACCTCCTTAGCATAGCTCCCTCTGAACATGGACTCTCAGGGCCTCAAGACTTTGAAGATCCATTCAAGAAGCCTGGAATGTCCTGACCATGGATGGCCCTATAATATCCTCCCTAATCAGTGCCCCTGTGGCCTATGTGCCACCTCTGTAAGAGGTAAGCCCCGTTTATGCATCTTCCAGAGCCTGGAACTCCCAAGCTGTGACCCCTTCCTGCAACGGTACCGGTGAGGTGTTAAACTACGTGAGATGGCTCCCCTTTATCTACCCAGTCGATCGCGTTTACCGCCTCGCCCTGTGGCACCCGACCGAGAACCTGCTGAGTACCGACGTACCTGTTTGCAGACTTCTTCGTCTGGGCCCTCTAAACGTGTACCGTCCATTCGTAGACTCCTTGGATGCGAACCCTCAATATTGTGACGTCGGCTCGCACGTCGCCCCTTGGCGATGTGAATTTCCTGTAAGTGCACTTTGATGAGCATGGATGCTCTGATTTCAAAGGGACCAGTTCAAACACAACACCTGTAACTCTGTGAGGTCAGAGTAAATGCGCCAGGCCACGAGCCTTCATGTGGATGGACCCACCCTGAGAATGGGGGTGGACCCACGCCGAGAATGGGAGACATCTTAGTGCTAATGCCACTGAGCATCAGCATCTGGATGTGGCCCATTCCGAGCAAAAGTCGTGCCTGTGAGCCTCCCGAACCTGACCTCTCTGGGTCATCGCTAGTAAATGTGAATCTAATAAGCGTCGAAATTTTGAATCTTCAAATGCTCCCAACCTCATGTCCCTTTTCCCTGGCCCGTTTTGAGTATCTGACCGTGAGATCTTGTGTAATCCCTGCGAAAGTTCAGTGCTGAGCCAGGAAGCCTCAGTGCAAACTTTTAAAGTTGAACAGCTCCCGTTTAAACGACCACCCCCCCCCCAAAGCAATCGAGGCCCAATTAAACAAAAATAAAGAAGTGACCCTGACTATGCCCCTCTTGGACCTGTGTTGCACAGATGATGTAAGAAACCGTATGTGTACACTTCTGAGCACACAGGCCCTGAGTGCGGCCTAGGGGACTATGATCGCAGAATCATAGACCCCGCTCGCGACAGAGAAGCCCTTAGCCATGGATCTTACAGAATACAAAAGTATTCTGACCAAGAAATGGTTTGGGTGAAGAAACCTGCTGGCATGGAATTTCAGTGTCCTCAGACCTCCTTAGCATAGCTCCCTCTGAACATGGACTCTCAGGGCCTCAAGACTTTGAAGATCCATTCAAGAAGCCTGGAATGTCCTGACCATGGATGGCCCTATAATATCCTCCCTAATCAGTGCCCCTGTGGCCTATGTGCCTCCTCTGTAAGAGGTAAGCCCCGTTTATGCATCTTCCAGAGCCTGGAACTCCCAAGCTGTGACCCCTTCCTGCAACGGTACCGGTGAGGTGTTAAACTACGTGAGATGGCTCCCCTTTATCTACCCAGTCGATCGCGTTTACCGCCTCGCCCTGTGGCACCCGACCGAGAACCTGCTGAGTACCGACGTACCTGTTTGCAGACTTCTTCGTCGGCCCTCTAAACGTGTACCGTCCATTCGTAGACTCCTTGGATGCGAACCCTCAATATTGTGACGTCGGCTCGCACGTCGCCCCTTGGCGATGTGAATTTCCTGTAAGTGCACTTTGATGAGCATGGACGCTCTGATTTCAAAGGGACCCGTTCAAACACAACACCTGTAACTCTGTGAAGTCACAGTAAATGCGCCAGGCCACGAGCCTTCATGTGGATGGACCCACCCTGAGAATGGGGGTGGACCCACGCCGAGAATGGGAGACATCTTAGTGCTAATGCCACTGAGCATCAGCATCTGGATGTGGCCCATTCCGAGCAAAAGTCGTGCCTGTGAGCCTCCCGAACCTGACCTCTCTGGGTCATCGCTAGTAAATGTGAATCTAATAAGCGTTGAAATTTTGAATCTTCAAATGCTCCCAACCTCATGTCCCTTTTCCCTGGCCCGTTTTGAGTATCTGACCCTGAGATCTTGTGTAATCCCTGCGAAAGTTCAGTGCTGAGCCAGGAAGCCTCAGTGCAAACTTTTAAAGTTGAACAGCTCCCATTTAAACGACCACCCCCACCCCCCAAAGCAATCGAGGCCCAATTAAACAAAAATAAAGAAGTGACCCTGACTATGCCCCTCTTGGACCTGTGTTGCACAGATGATGTAAGAAACCGTATGTGTACACTTCTGAGCACACAGGCCCCGAGTGCGGCCTAGGAGACTATGATCGCTGAATCATAGGCCCCGCTCGCGACAGAGAATCCCTTAGCCATGGATCTTACAGAATACAAAAGTATTCTGACCAAGAAATGGTTTGGGTGAAGAAACCTGCTGGCATGGAATTTCAGTGTCCTCAGACCTCCTTAGCATAGCTCCCTCTGAACATGGACTCTCAGGGCCTCAAGACTTTGAAGATCCATTCAAGAAGCCTGGAATGTCCTGACCATGGATGGCCCTATAATATCCTCCCTAATCAGTGCCCCTGTGGCCTATGTGCCACCTCTGTAAGAGGTAAGCCCCGTTTATGCATCTTCCAGAGCCTGGAACTCCCAAGCTGTGACCCCTTCCTGCAACGGTACCGGTGAGGTGTTAAACTACGTGAGATGGCTCCCCTTTATCTACCCAGTCGATCGCGTTTACCGCCTCGCCCTGTGGCACCCGACCGAGAACCTGCTGAGTACCGACGTACCTGTTTGCAGACTTCTTCGTCTGGGCCCTCTAAACGTGTACCGTCCATTCGTAGACTCCTTGGATGCGAACCCTCAATATTGTGACGTCGGCTCGCACGTCGCCCCTTGGCGATGTGAATTTCCTGTAAGTGCACTTTGATGAGCATGGACGCTCTGATTTCAAAGGGACTCGTTCAAACACAACACCTGTAACTCTGTGAAGTCACAGTAAATGCGCCAGGCCACGAGCCTTCATGTGGATGGACCCACCCTGAGAATGGGGGTGAACCCACGCCGAGAATGGGAGACATCTTAGTGCTAATGCCACTGAGCATCAGCATCTGGATGTGGCCCATTCCGAGCTAAAGTCGTGCCTGTGAATCTCCCGAACCTGACCTCTCTGGGTCATCGCTAGTAAATGTGAATCTAATAAGCGTCGAAATTTTGAATCTTCAAATGCTCCCAACCTCATGTCCCTTTTCCCTGGCCCGTTTTTAGTATCTGACCCTGAAATCTTGTGTAATCCCTGCGAAAGTTCAGTGCTGAGCCAGGAAGCCTCAGTGCAAACTTTTAAAGTTGAACAGCTCCCGTTTAAACGACCACCCCCCCCCCAAAGCAATCGAGGCCCAATTAAACAAAAATAAAGAAGTGACCCTAACTATGCCCCTCTTGGACCTGTGTTGCACAGATGATGTAAGAAACCGTATGTGTACACTTCTGAGCACACAGTCCCTGAGTGCGGCCTAGGGGGCTATGATCGCAGAATCATAGACCCCGCTCGCGACAGAGAAGCCCTTAGCCATGGATCTTACAGAATACAAAAGTATTCTGACCAAGAAATGGTTTGGGTGAAGAAACCTGCTGGCATGGAATTTCAGTGTCCTCAGACCTCCTTAGCATAGCTCCCTCTGAACATGGACTCTCAGGGCCTCAAGACTTTGAAGATCCATTCAAGAAGCCTGGAATATCCTGACCATGGATGGCCCTATAATATCCTCCCTAATCAGTGCCCCTGTGGCCTATGTGCCACCTCTGTAAGAGGTAAGCCCCGTTTATGCATCTTCCAGAGCCTGGAACTCCCAAGCTGTGACCCCTTCCTGCAACGGTACCGGTGAGGTGTTAAACTACGTGAGATGGCTCCCCTTTATCTACCCAGTCGATCGCGTTTACCGCCTCGCCCTGTGGCACCCGACCGAGAATCTACTGAGTACCGACGTACCTGTTTGCAGACTTCTTCGTCCGGGCCCTCTATACGTGTACCGTCCATTCGTATACTCTTTGGATGCGAACCCTCAGTATTGTGACGTCGGCTCGCACGTCGCCCCTTGGCGATGTGAATTTCCTGTAAGTGCACTTTGATGAGCATGGACGCTCTGATTTCAAAGGGACCCGTTCAAACACAACCCCTGTAACTCTGTGAGGTCACAGTAAATGCGCCAGGCCACGAGCCTTCATGTGGATGGACCCACCCTGAGAATGGGGGTGGACCCACGCCGAGAATAGGAGACATCTTAGTGCTAATGCCACTGAGCATCAGCATCTGGATGTGGCCCATTCCGAGCAAAAGTCGTGCCTGTGAGCCTCCCGAACCTGACCTCTCTGGGTCATCGCTAGTAAATGTGAATCTAATAAGCGTCGAAATTTTGAATCTTCAAATGCTCCCAACCTCATGTCACTTTTCCCTGGCCCGTTTTGAGTATCTGACCCTGAGATCTTGTGTCATCCCTGCAAAAGTTCAGTGCTGAGCCAGGAAGCCTCAGCGCAAACTTTTAAAGTTGAACAGCTCCCATTTAAACGACCACCCCCCCCAAAAGCAATCGAGGCCCAATTAAACAAAAATAAAGAAGTGACCCTGACTATGCCCCTCTTGGACCTGTGTTGCACAGATGATGTAAGAAACCGTATGTGTACACTTCTGAGCACACAGGCCCCGAGTGCGGCCTAGGGGGCTATGATCGCTGAATCATAGACCCCGCTCGTGACAGAGAAGCCCTTAGCCATGGATCTTACAGAATACAAAAGTATTCTGACCAAGAAATGGTTTGGGTGAAGAAACCTGCTTGCATGGAATTTCAGTGTCCTCAGACCTCCTTAGCATAGCTCCCTCTGAACATGGACTCTCAGGGCCTCAAGACTTTGAAGATCCATTCAAGAAGCCTGGAATGTCCTGACCATGGATGGCCCTATAATATCCTCCCTAATCAGTGCCCCTGTGGCCTATGTGCCACCTCTGTAAGAGGTAAGCCCCGTTTATGCATCTTCCAGAGCCTGGAACTCCCAAGCTGTGACCCCTTCCTGCAACGGTACCAGTGAGGTGTTAAACTACGTGAGATGGCTCCCCTTTATCTACCCAGTCGATCGCGTTTACCGCCTCGCCCTGTGGCACCCGACCGAGAATCTGCTGAGTACCGACGTACCTGTTTGCAGACTTCTTCGTCCGGGCCCTCTAAACGTGTACCGTCCATTCGTAGACTCTTTGGATGCGAAGCCTCAATATTGTGACGTCGGCTCGCACGTCGCCCCTTGGCGATGTGAATTTCCTGTAAGTGCACTTTGATGAGCATGGACGCTCTGATTTCAAAGGGACCCGTTCAAACACAACCCCTGTAACTCTGTGAAGTCACAGTAAATGCGCCAGGCCACGAGTCTTCATGTGGATGGACCCACCCTGAGAATGGGGGTGGACCCACGCCGAGAATGGGAGACATCTTAGTGCTAATGCCACTGAGCATCAGCATATGGATGTGGCCCATTCCGAGCAAAACTCGTGCCTGTGAGCCTCCCGAACCTGACCTCTCTGGGTCATCGCTAGTAAATGTGAATCTAATAAGCGTCGAAATTTTGAATCTTCAAATGCTCCCAACCTCATGTCCCTTTTCCCTGGCCCGTTTTGAGTATCTAACCCTGAGATCTTGTGTCATCCCTGCAAAAGTTCAGTGCTGAGCCAGGAAGCCTCAGCGCAAACTTTTAAAGTTGAACAGCTCCCATTTAAACGATCACCCCCCCAAAAGCAATCGAGGCCCAATTAAACAAAAATAAAGAAGTGACCCTGACTATGCCCCTCTTGGACCTGTGTTGCACAGATGATGTAAGAAACCGTATGTGTACACTTCTGAGCACACAGGCCCCGAGTGCGGCCTAGGGGGCTATGATCGCTGAATCATAGACCCCGCTCGCGACAGAGAAGCCCTTAGCCATGGATCTTACAGAATACAAAAGTATTCTGACCAAGAAATGGTTTGGGTGAAGAAACCTGCTGGCATGGAATTTCAGTGTCCTCAGACCTCCTTAGCATAGCTCCCTCTGAACATGGACTCTCAGGGCCTCAAGACTTTGAAGATCCATTCAAGAAGCCTGGAATGTCCTGACCATGGATGGCCCTATAATATCCTCCCTAATCAGTGCCCCTGTGGCCTATGTGCCACCTCTGTAAGAGGTAAGCCCCGTTTATGCATCTTCCAGAGCCTGGAACTCCCAAGCTGTGACCCCTTCCTGCAACGGTACCGGTGAGGTGTTAAACTACGTGAGATGGCTCCCCTTTATCTACCCAGTCGATCGCGTTTACCGCCTCGCCCTGTGGCACCCGACCGAGAACCTGCTGAGTACCGACGTACCTGTTTGCAGACTTCTTCGTCTGGGCCCTCTAAACGTGTACCGTCCATTCGTAGACTCCTTGGATGCGAACCCTCAATATTGTGACGTCGGCTCGCACGTCGCCCCTTGGCGATGTGAATTTCCTGTAAGTGCACTTTGATGAGCATGGACGCTCTGATTTCAAAGGGACTCGTTCAAACACAACACCTGTAACTCTGTGAAGTCACAGTAAATGCGCCAGGCCACGAGCCTTCATGTGGATGGACCCACCCTGAGAATGGGGGTGAACCCACGCCGAGAATGGGAGACATCTTAGTGCTAATGCCACTGAGCATCAGCATCTGGATGTGGCCCATTCCGAGCTAAAGTCGTGCCTGTGAATCTCCCGAACCTGACCTCTCTGGGTCATCGCTAGTAAATGTGAATCTAATAAGCGTCGAAATTTTGAATCTTCAAATGCTCCCAACCTCATGTCCCTTTTCCCTGGCCCGTTTTTAGTATCTGACCCTGAAATCTTGTGTAATCCCTGCGAAAGTTCAGTGCTGAGCCAGGAAGCCTCAGTGCAAACTTTTAAAGTTGAACAGCTCCCGTTTAAACGACCACCCCCCCCCAAAGCAATCGAGGCCCAATTAAACAAAAATAAAGAAGTGACCCTGACTATGCCCCTCTTGGACCTGTGTTGCACAGATGATGTAAGAAACCGTATGTGTACACTTCTGAGCACACAGTCCCTGAGTGCGGCCTAGGGGGCTATGATCGCAGAATCATAGACCCCGCTCGCGACAGAGAAGCCCTTAGCCATGGATCTTACAGAATACAAAAGTATTCTGACCAAGAAATGGTTTGGGTGAAGAAACCTGCTGGCATGGAATTTCAGTGTCCTCAGACCTCCTTAGCATAGCTCCCTCTGAACATGGACTCTCAGGGCCTCAAGACTTTGAAGATCCATTCAAGAAGCCTGGAATATCCTGACCATGGATGGCCCTATAATATCCTCCCTAATCAGTGCCCCTGTGGCCTATGTGCCACCTCTGTAAGAGGTAAGCCCCGTTTATGCATCTTCCAGAGCCTGGAACTCCCAAGCTGTGACCCCTTCCTGCAACGGTACCGGTGAGGTGTTAAACTACGTGAGATGGCTCCCCTTTATCTACCCAGTCGATCGCGTTTACCGCCTCGCCCTGTGGCACCCGACCGAGAATCTACTGAGTACCGACGTACCTGTTTGCAGACTTCTTCGTCCGGGCCCTCTATACGTGTACCGTCCATTCGTATACTCTTTGGATGCGAACCCTCAGTATTGTGACGTCGGCTCGCACGTCGCCCCTTGGCGATGTGAATTTCCTGTAAGTGCACTTTGATGAGCATGGACGCTCTGATTTCAAAGGGACCCGTTCAAACACAACCCCTGTAACTCTGTGAGGTCACAGTAAATGCGCCAGGCCACGAGCCTTCATGTGGATGGACCCACCCTGAGAATGGGGGTGGACCCACGCCGAGAATAGGAGACATCTTAGTGCTAATGCCACTGAGCATCAGCATCTGGATGTGGCCCATTCCGAGCAAAAGTCGTGCCTGTGAGCCTCCCGAACCTGACCTCTCTGGGTCATCGCTAGTAAATGTGAATCTAATAAGCGTCGAAATTTTGAATCTTCAAATGCTCCCAACCTCATGTCACTTTTCCCTGGCCCGTTTTGAGTATCTGACCCTGAGATCTTGTGTCATCCCTGCAAAAGTTCAGTGCTGAGCCAGGAAGCCTCAGCGCAAACTTTTAAAGTTGAACAGCTCCCATTTAAACGATCACCCCCCCAAAAGCAATCGAGGCCCAATTAAACAAAAATAAAGAAGTGACCCTGACTATGCCCCTCTTGGACCTGTGTTGCACAGATGATGTAAGAAACCGTATGTGTACACTTCTGAGCACACAGGCCCCGAGTGCGGCCTAGGGGGCTATGATCGCTGAATCATAGATCCCGCTCGCGACAGAGAAGCCCTTAGCCATGGATCTTACAGAATACAAAAGTATTCTGACCAAGAAATGGTTTGGGTGAAGAAACCTGCTGGCATGGAATTTCAGTGTCCTCAGACCTCCTTAGCATAGCTCCCTCTGAACATGGACTCTCAGGGCCTCAAGACTTTGAAGATCCATTCAAGAAGCCTGGAATGTCCTGACCATGGATGGCCCTATAATATCCTCCCTAATCAGTGCCCCTGTGGCCTATGTGCCACCTCTGTAAGAGGTAAGCCCCGTTTATGCATCTTCCAGAGCCTGGAACTCCCAAGCTGTGACCCCTTCCTGCAACGGTACCGGTGAGGTGTTAAACTACGTGAGATGGCTCCCCTTTATCTACCCAGTCGATCGCGTTTACCGCCTCGCCCTGTGGCACCCGACCGAGAATCTGCTGAGTACCGACGTACCTGTTTGCAGACTTCTTCGTCCGGGCCCTCTAAACGTGTACCGTCCATTCGTATACTCTTTGGATGCGAACCCTCAGTATTGTGACGTCGGCTCGCACGTCGCCCCTTGGCGATGTGAATTTCCTGTAAGTGCACTTTGATGAGCATGGACGCTCTGATTTCAAAGGGACCCGTTCAAACACAACCCCTGTAACTCTGTGAGGTCACAGTAAATGCGCCAGGCCACGAGCCTTCATGTGGATGGACCCACCCTGAGAATGGGGGTGGACCCACGCCGAGAATAGGAGACATCTTAGTGCTAATGCCACTGAGCATCAGCATCTGGATGTGGCCCATTCCGAGCAAAAGTCGTGCCTGTGAGCCTCCCGAACCTGACCTCTCTGGGTCATCGCTAGTAAATGTGAATCTAATAAGCGTCGAAATTTTGAATCTTCAAATGCTCCCAACCTCATGTCCCTTTTCCCTGGCCCGTTTTGAGTATCTGACCCTGAGATCTTGTGTCATCCCTGCAAAAGTTCAGTGCTGAGCCAGGAAGCCTCAGCGCAAACTTTTAAAGTTGAACAGCTCCCATTTAAACGACCACCCCCCCCAAAAGCAATCGAGGCCCAATTAAACAAAAATAAAGAAGTGACCCTGACTATGCCCCTCTTGGACCTGTGTTGCACAGATGATGTAAGAAACCGTATGTGTACACTTCTGAGCACACAGGCCCCGAGTGCGGCCTAGGGGGCTATGATCGCTGAATCATAGACCCCGCTCGTGACAGAGAAGCCCTTAGCCATGGATCTTACAGAATACAAAAGTATTCTGACCAAGAAATGGTTTGGGTGAAGAAACCTGCTTGCATGGAATTTCAGTGTCCTCAGACCTCCTTAGCATAGCTCCCTCTGAACATGGACTCTCAGGGCCTCAAGACTTTGAAGATCCATTCAAGAAGCCTGGAATGTCCTGACCATGGATGGCCCTATAATATCCTCCCTAATCAGTGCCCCTGTGGCCTATGTGCCACCTCTGTAAGAGGTAAGCCCCGTTTATGCATCTTCCAGAGCCTGGAACTCCCAAGCTGTGACCCCTTCCTGCAACGGTACCGGTGAGGTGTTAAACTACGTGAGATGGCTCCCCTTTATCTACCCAGTCGATCGCGTTTACCGCCTCGCCCTGTGGCACCCGACCGAGAATCTGCTGAGTACCGACGTACCTGTTTGCAGACTTCTTCGTCCGGGCCCTCTAAACGTGTACCGTCCATTCGTAGACTCTTTGGATGCGAAGCCTCAATATTGTGACGTCGGCTCGCACGTCGCCCCTTGGCGATGTGAATTTCCTGTAAGTGCACTTTGATGAGCATGGACGCTCTGATTTCAAAGGGACCCGTTCAAACACAACCCCTGTAACTCTGTGAAGTAACAGTAAATGCGCCAGGCCACGAGTCTTCATGTGGATGGACCCACCCTGAGAATGGGGGTGGACCCACACCGAGAATGGGAGACATCTTAGTGCTAATGCCACTGAGCATCAGCATATGGAGGTGGCCCATTCCGAGCAAAACTCGTGCCTGTGAGCCTCCCGAACCTGACCTCTCTGGGTCATCGCTAGTAAATGTGAATCTAATAAGCGTCGAAATTTTGAATCTTCAAATGCTCCCAACCTCATGTCCCTTTTCCCTGGCCCGTTTTGAGTATCTAACCCTGAGATCTTGTGTCATCCCTGCAAAAGTTCAGTGCTGAGCCAGGAAGCCTCAGCGCAAACTTTTAAAGTTGAACAGCTCCCATTTAAACGACCACCCCCCCAAAAGCAATCGAGGCCCAATTAAACAAAAATAAAGAAGTGACCCTGACTATGCCCCTCTTGGACCTGTGTTGCACAGATGATGTAAGAAACCGTATGTGTACACTTCTGAGCACACAGGCCCCGAGTGCGGCCTAGGGGGCTATGATCGCTGAATCATAGACCCCGCTCGCGACAGAGAAGCCCTTAGCCATGGATCTTACAGAATACAAAAGTATTCTGACCAAGAAATGGTTTGGGTGAAGAAACCTGCTGGCATGGAATTTCAGTGTCCTCAGACCTCCTTAGCATAGCTCCCTCTGAACATGGACTCTCAGGGCCTCAAGACTTTGAAGATCCATTCAAGAAGCCTGGAATGTCCTGACCATGGATGGCCCTATAATATCCTCCCTAATCAGTGCCCCTGTGGCCTTTGTGCCACCTCTGTAAGAGGTAAGCCCCGTTTATGCATCTTCCAGAGCCTGGAACTCCCAAGCTGTGACCCCTTCCTGCAACGGTACCGGTGAGGTGTTAAACTACGTGAGATGGCTCCCCTTTATCTACCCAGTCGATCGCGTTTACCGCCTCGCCCTGTGGCACCCGACCGAGAATCTACTGAGTACCGACGTACCTGTTTGCAGACTTCTTCGTCCGGGCCCTCTATACGTGTACCGTCCATTCGTATACTCTTTGGATGCGAACCCTCAGTATTGTGACGTCGGCTCGCACGTCGCCCCTTGGCGATGTGAATTTCCTGTAAGTGCACTTTGATGAGCATGGACGCTCTGATTTCAAAGGGACCCGTTCAAACACAACCCCTGTAACTCTGTGAGGTCACAGTAAATGCGCCAGGCCACGAGCCTTCATGTGGATGGACCCACCCTGAGAATGGGGGTGGACCCACGCCGAGAATAGGAGACATCTTAGTGCTAATGCCACTGAGCATCAGCATCTGGATGTGGCCCATTCCGAGCAAAAGTCGTGCCTGTGAGCCTCCCGAACCTGACCTCTCTGGGTCATCGCTAGTAAATGTGAATCTAATAAGCGTCGAAATTTTGAATCTTCAAATGCTCCCAACCTCATGTCCCTTTTCCCTGGCCCGTTTTGAGTATCTGACCCTGAGATCTTGTGTCATCCCTGCAAAAGTTCAGTGCTGAGCCAGGAAACCTCAGCGCAAACTTTTAAAGTTGAACAGCTCCCATTTAAACGACCACCCCCCCCAAAAGCAATCGAGGCCCAATTAAACAAAAATAAAGAAGTGACCCTGACTATGCCCCTCTTGGACCTGTGTTGCACAGATGATGTAAGAAACCGTATGTGTACACTTCTGAGCACACAGGCCCCGAGTGCGGCCTAGGGGGCTATGATCGCTGAATCATAGACCCCGCTCGTGACAGAGAAGCCCTTAGCCATGGATCTTACAGAATACAAAAGTATTCTGACCAAGAAATGGTTTGGGTGAAGAAACCTGCTGGCATGGAATTTCAGTGTCCTCAGACCTCCTTAGCATAGCTCCCTCTGAACATGGACTCTCAGGGCCTCAAGACTTTGAAGATCCATTCAAGAAGCCTGGAATGTCCTGACCATGGATGGCCCTATAATATCCTCCCTAATCAGTGCCCCTGTGGCCTATGTGCCACCTCTGTAAGAGGTAAGCCCCGTTTATGCATCTTCCAGAGCCTGGAACTCCCAAGCTGTGACCGCTTCCTGCAACGGTACCGGTGAGGTGTTAAACTACGTGAGATGGCTCCCCTTTATCTACCCAGTCGATCGCGTTTACCGCCTCGCCCTGTGGCACCCGACCGAGAATCTGCTGAGTACCGACGTACCTGTTTGCAGACTTCTTCGTCCGGGCCCTCTAAACGTGTACCGTCCATTCGTAGACTCTTTGGATGCGAAGCCTCAATATTGTGACGTCGGCTCGCACGTCGCCCCTTGGCGATGTGAATTTCCTGTAAGTGCACTTTGATGAGCATGGACGCTCTGATTTCAAAGGGACCCGTTCAAACACAACCCCTGTAACTCTGTGAAGTAACAGTAAATGCGCCAGGCCACGAGTCTTCATGTGGATGGACCCACCCTGAGAATGGGGGTGGACCAACACCGAGAATGGGAGACATCTTAGTGCTAATGCCACTGAGCATCAGCATATGGATGTGGCCCATTCCGAGCAAAACTCGTGCCTGTGAGCCTCCCGAACCTGACCTCTCTGGGTCATCGCTAGTAAATGTGAATCTAATAAGCGTCGAAATTTTGAATCTTCAAATGCTCCCAACCTCATGTCCCTTTTCCCTGGCCCGTTTTGAGTATCTAACCCTGAGATCTTGTGTCATCCCTGCAAAAGTTCAGTGCTGAGCCAGGAAGCCTCAGCGCAAACTTTTAAAGTTGAACAGCTCCCATTTAAACGACCACCCCCCCAAAAGCAATCGAGGCCCAATTAAACAAAAATAAAGAAGTGACCCTGACTATGCCCCTCTTGGACCTGTGTTGCACAGATGATGTAAGAAACCGTATGTGTACACTTCTGAGCACACAGGCCCCGAGTGCGGCCTAGGGGGCTATGATCGCTGAATCATAGACCCCGCTCGCGACAGAGAAGCCCTTAGCCATGGATCTTACAGAATACAAAAGTATTCTGACCAAGAAATGGTTTGGGTGAAGAAACCTGCTGGCATGGAATTTCAGTGTCCTCAGACCTCCTTAGCATAGCTCCCTCTGAACATGGACTCTCAGGGCCTCAAGACTTTGAAGATCCATTCAAGAAGCCTGGAATGTCCTGACCATGGATGGCCCTATAATATCCTCCCTAATCAGTGCCCCTGTGGCCTTTGTGCCACCTCTGTAAGAGGTAAGCCCCGTTTATGCATCTTCCAGAGCCTGGAACTCCCAAGCTGTGACCCCTTCCTGCAACGGTACCGGTGAGGTGTTAAACTACGTGAGATGGCTCCCCTTTATCTACCCAGTCGATCGCGTTTACCGCCTCGCCCTGTGGCACCCGACCGAGAATCTGCTGAGTACCGACGTACCTGTTTGCAGACTTCTTCGTCCGGGCCCTCTAAACGTGTACCGTCCATTCGTATACTCTTTGGATGCGAACCCTCAGTATTGTGACGTCGGCTCGCACGTCGCCCCTTGGCGATGTGAATTTCCTGTAAGTGCACTTTGATGAGCATGGATTCTCTGATTTCAAAGGGACCCGTTCAAACACAACCCCTGTAACTCTGTGAGGTCACAGTAAATGCGCCAGGCCACGAGCCTTCATGTGGATGGACCCACCCTGAGAATGGGGGTGGACCCACGCCGAGAATAGGAGACATCTTAGTGCTAATGCCACTGAGCATCAGCATCTGGATGTGGCCCATTCCGAGCAAAAGTCGTGCCTGTGAGCCTCCCGAACCTGACCTCTCTGGGTCATCGCTAGTAAATGTGAATCTAATAAGCGTCGAAATTTTGAATCTTCAAATGCTCCCAACCTCATGTCCCTTTTCCCTGGCCCGTTTTGAGTATCTGACCCTGAGATCTTGTGTCATCCCTGCGAAAGTTCAGTGCTGAGCCAGGAAGCCTCAGCGCAAACTTTTAAAGTTGAACAGCTCCCATTTAAACGACCACCCCCCCCAAAAGCAATCGAGGCCCAATTAAACAAAAATAAAGAAGTGACCCTGACTATGCCCCTCTTGGACCTGTGTTGCACAGATGATGTAAGAAACCGTATGTGTACACTTCTGAGCACACAGGCCCCGAGTGCGGCCTAGGGGGCTATGATCGCTGAATCATAGACCCCGCTCGCGACAGAGAAGCCCTTAGCCATGGATCTTACAGAATACAAAAGTATTCTGACCAAGAAATGGTTTGGGTGAAGAAACCTGCTTGCATGGAATTTCAGTGTCCTCAGACCTCCTTAGCATAGCTCCCTCTGAACATGGACTCTCAGGGCCTCAAGACTTTGAAGATCCATTCAAGAAGCCTGGAATGTCCTGACCATGGATGGCCCTATAATATCCTCCCTAATCAGTGCCCCTGTGGCCTATGTGCCACCTCTGTAAGAGGTAAGCCCCGTTTATGCATCTTCCAGAGCCTGGAACTCCCAAGCTGTGACCCCTTCCTGCAACGGTACCGGTGAGGTGTTAAACTATGTGAGATGGCTCCCCTTTATCTACCCAGTCGATCGCGTTTACCGCCTCGCCCTGTGGCACCCGACCGAGAACCTGCTGAGTACCGACGTACCTGTTTGCAGACTTCTTCGTCTGGGCCCTCTAAATGTGTACCGTCCATTCGTAGACTCTTTGGATGCGAACCCTCAATATTGTGACGTCGGCTCGCACGTCGCCCCTTGGCGATGTGAATTTCCTGTAAGTGCACTTTGATGAGCATGGACGCTCTGATTTCAAAGGGACCCGTTCAAACACAACCCCTGTAACTCTGTGAAGTCACAGAAAACGCGCCAGGCCACGAGCCTTCATGTGGATGGACCCACCCTGAGAATGGGAGTGGACCCACGCCGAGAATGGGAGACATCTTAGTGCTAATGCCACTGAGCATCAGCATCTGGATGTGGCCCATTCCGAGCAAAACTCGTGCCTGTGAGTCTCTTGAACCTAACCTCTCTGGGTCATTACTAGTAAATGTGAATCTAATAACCGTCGAAGTTTTGAATCCTCAAATGCTCCCAACCTCATGTCCCTTTTCCCTGGCCCATTTTGAGTATCTAACCCTGAGATCTTGTGTAATCCCTGCAAAAGTTCAGTGCTGAGCCAGGAACCCTCAGTGCAAACTTTTAAAGTTGAACAGCTCCCATTTAAACGACCACCGCCCACCCCCAAAAGCAATCGAGGCCCAATTTAAAAAAAATAAATAAGTGACCCTGAATATGCCCCTCTTGGACCTGTGTTGCACAGATGATGTAAGAAACCGTATGTGTACACTTCTGAGCACACAGGCCCTGAGTGCGGCCTAGGGGGCTATGGTCGCTGTATCACAGACCCCGCTCGCGACAGAGAAACCCTTAGCTATGGATCTTACAGAACACAAAAGTATTCTGACAAAGAAATGGTTTGGGTGAAGAAACCTGCTGGCATGGAATTTCAGTGTCCTCAGACCTCCTTAGCATAGCTCCCTCCGAACATGGACTCTCAGGGCCTCAAGACTTTGAAGATCCATTCAAGAAGCCTGGAATGTCCTGACCGTGGATCGCCCTATAATATCCTCTCTAATCAGTGCCCCTGTGGCCTATGTACCACCTCTGTAAGAGGTAAGCCCCGTTTATGCATCTTCCAGAGCTTGGAACTCCCAAGCTGTGACCCCTTCCTGCAACGGTACTGGTGAGGTGTTAAACTACGTGAGATGGCTCCCCTTTATCTACCCAGTCGATCTCGTTTACCGCCTTGCCCTGTGGCACCCGACAAAGAATCTTCTGAGTACCGACATACCTGTTTGCAGACTTCTTCGTCTGGGCCCTCTAAACGTGTACCGTCCATTCGTAAACTCTTTAGATTTGAACTCTCACTATTGGAACGTTGGCTCGTACGTCGCCCCTTCGGGATATGAATTTCTTGTAAGTGCACTTTTACGAACATAGGTGCTCTGTATTCAAATGAACTCATTCAAATATGACCACTGTAATTGTGATATCAGAGAAAGTGGTCCAGACCATGAATATTATCTTCGTGGACCCAAACTGAAAATTTTAAACATCTTAGGATTAATTCCACTAGAATATGCATCTGGATTTCGACCATCCTGAGCAAAACTCTGGAATATCAGCCTTTGTTCCTGACCTGTCTGGGTAATCCCTTGTTAACATGGATCTAATAAGCATGGAAATTTCAAAAAATAAAGCTCCCCCACCCTCATTTCTGTTTTTCTGGCACATTTTGGGTATCTAACCCTGAACCCATGTTTAATTTTTTCAGAAGTACAGTTCTTGACAGATAACCCTAAATGTAAATTTTTTATTATGAACTGCCTTTATATAAAGCACCCTGAGTTTGTCCCACTTGGACATGTACCAAAAAAGATTATTTAAAAATTTGATAACCTAGTTTTCTGTGCACACAGGGTCTGAGTGTGTTTCTTGATGGCAATGATCCCTGAATTATAGACTACGCTACCTTTAGGGAAACCTCTATTTGTGGACCTTAAAGTACACAGAAGTATTCTAAGAAAGAACTCCATTGGCAGAAGAAATCTGCTTGGCGTGGAAATTCTTTTTTCAGATATCCATCATATAATACATGAGAATGGATTCGGCTGATCATGGGATCTCTGACCCTTAGCTCTTATAAGGATCTTCCTGATAATTGTGTATATTTCAAATAAGAGATTGTTCTTTTAACACCTTTCCTAACCTTTGTCCCTATGGAGTGTGTATACCTTCAATTATGTGTGACCTTGTGCATGTAACTTGCTCCTCATGGAATTCCAATCATTGAAGATCTGATTATTGTATATATTTTTAACCCTGCTGAGAATGTATGCTCTTGCTCATATACAGCACATCGACACAAAACTCACTTTGTTATATTCTCAGTAAGGACCTGTCTTGTTTTAAACACTTCTCTCATTGACTCTTTAATCGTACACCTTCCAGGAATTGGACTTTATTATGTTTTTATTCCCACAATCAGGCCTTTCTTTGCAAGGTACCCCCTTAATGACATATACCCTGAACATGGATTTCATCAGTCATGGATTCCTATGCATGGACCGACCTGACTACATAACCCACCTTGTGTGTTAGAGCCCAATGGCGATAGGCACTCTTTAGCACAGACCATTTTCAGTAGGACACACCTGGGAATGAAGTCTTTCTGAGTCATACCCCGGTAAGCCTAAACGGTGGAAGTTTTGAATAATATTGATCTATGCATGCACTCTCCTGAGTGTGGCATTTTTGGTGATAATCCCCTCTTAGTATAGACCTAATATGCATGAATCCTTATCTTTGAATACCCTAGTAATCAATTTGTGTGATTATAGCTCATGTTGATTATGTAACCCGTTGGTTTTTTTAAACCCCTGTACATGGAACTAGCTTCCTGAACATTTACTCCCTGAGCATTGTGGACCTTCTTGATCATGGACTGCTTCGATTAGAAATTGCTTTAGTGTTAGCCATATCTGAGCATTTACCCTACTGAATATGTATAACCCCTGACTGTGTACTTTTCTGAGGGTAGAAGGACTGAGTATGAACCTACCTGACTACATCCTCAGACCATAAATTGCCCTTCATCCTGAGCATGGTCACTCCTGAGAAAAGACCCTTCTGATGATTTCTGTCTGTGAGAGGAGCCACCATGTGCATGAGCTGTCTGCTTGTGGAACATTTTGAGCTGAATCTCTATGAGCTTGGAGCTCCTGAGCATATATCATTCTGAATATGGACCCATTGTGAGAATAAAACCATTCTCAGGACTAATCCCCTTTAGCATCGACTCCCTCACTGTGGACCCTCCTGAATGTGGAATCCTGGTAAGTGATCACTTGTGAGCATGGACCCCATCAGTGTGGAACAGTCTGATCTTTGACCGCCAGAATAATCAACTTCCCTGATCACAATTTCCTTGAGCATGTACCGCCTTGATTATTTATAACCCCAGTACATGTATGTTTCTGAGCATGGAACCCCTTACATGGACCCTCCTGATCCTGTACTGCTTTGATTATCGACTTCCCTGATCATAGCCCCACCTAAGCATGTATCCTGTTGATCATGTATAACACCTGAATATGTACCTGCCTGAACATGGCTTCTTCTGAATATGGAGACCCTGTACAATAACTCTTTTTGCCTTGACCTTCTGTGTGTGAATTCTCCTAATTATGGACCTCCTTGGTTATAAACTACCATGGTCACAATTATTTCTGAGTACGTTCCCCATTGATAATGTATAAACCATGAAAATATACCTTCTGCAGCCTAGACACCCTGAATGTGTATTGTCTGGACTCTGTACTCCTGAATCATAGGCCTCTCTTGAGGATAAACCCTCCAGAAGATGGGCCTTTGTGAGTATGGACCCACTCTGAGAATGGACCCCATGGCATGTGGTGGCCCTGAGTGTGGGTCATCCAGAGCATAAACAACATGAACGTGGACCCTACTGATCATGGATCCCTGGGCATACGCTAACCATCCAAAAAAAGTCATAGGTATTTGTCAGTTGACGACAGCTCATATAGACAGGGAATCAGGCTCACTCCCTGTGACCCCAAGGAATTAAGCTGAGACTAGAGGTAGAACTGTGTCGTGACCTACTTCCCGTTGCTTGAGAAATGACTTGGCACAATGAGAGCTGAAACCCCTTTCTGGGCCGGGGGTGCCTCTGACCTAGTTTCCTGGGTAGAGCAGGGTGCTGGGGATCATTGGGGAAGAGCTCAAGTCTCCGGCTTGGCCCGGGAGACTTGGAGATGTGATTCCAGGGAATTCCAGAAGGCTGAGAGCAGCCCCGATATGCAACTCTCAGCCCGGTCATCTTTTCGTATTATTTATTAAAAGCTCATCATTTATATAAAGCGAAGGCATCACACCCACCCCCAGAGACTCCCAGGTCATGAGAACCAGGGGGACTGGGCTTGGCACGGCCTGGGGCCCAGACAAAAGAGCCATAGAGGCCACATGCACCCTTGTACCCAGCTCCGGGCAGGATGCCCAGTTTTTCTCCCAAATAGATGGAAGCGGGTCTCCTGACGACCTCAGTGTCAACACAGGCGACCCAGGCACCTTGTTTTAAAGGGACTTCTCAGACTTGAACTTGCTGCAGGTGAGTAAATAGATAAAGAAAAGCCCCGGAGAAGCCCAGTCCGTGTGAGTAAAAGCACACACACTCCATCTGCATCATCTGTTTCCTTTGCTCCCCCTCCCCTTGCTGGCTCCCCCCTGGGGGCTGGGGCCAGCCCTCCCCACAGTTCCAGATGTTGCTGTGAGCTGCAGGCCATGCGGCCACCACCCCTGAGGGGTGTGGAGGGTGCAAACAGTTCAGCGACCTGGAGCAAGGCCACACTAGTCCAGCGAGGCCAGCCAGGCATGAGCATCTTGTCCGTCCCTGGCCTGGGAAATGATACTGAGTCCCATCAGGGATGTCCTGTCCTGCCTGGGCCATTTGCAGCTGTGTCAGGAGCCTCTTAGAGAAGCTGGTGAGGGAGATGCAGCTTGCAGAGCAGCGGTGACTTAGCCCAGTCACCTGCCAGGGAGCCCCAAGACTTTGGGGGCCCTGACAGATGGGCGGCAGTCCAAAAGGCTCCAGCCATGAGCACAGGAACCTCACAGACAGAGCTGGCCCTGATCGGCAGCCCAGATGCCTGTCCTGCTCTGACCTGGGTCTGGAGCTCGTGGCTGGAGGCCTGGGGCGAGCTCTTCCCCTGAACCAGTGTCATTCAGACGAGAGAGATGCGTCCCACCCAGACCGGCAACTCCTGAGTGCAGAGGGCGCACGCTTGCAGAGCTCCGGTCTTTCTGCACGTCAGCCATGTGGACAGTGGTGCTGAGATGTTAACACGGTGGCCTGGTGCTCGCTCCACACAGCAGGTAGCAGCCCCGCTCCCTTCCACAGTCACCCCCGCCTTTGGGCACCTGCCGCCCCACACCCCTTTGCTGTGAAACGGTGGAAGTCCGTCACGGTCTGCGTTGTGCTTCCCCCTCCCTGCTCAGGTCCTCATGTCACCAGACTCACCTTCACAGCCCTCCCCCACCTTGTGCTTCCACAGGCTGCGATCTGCCCTGTAAACAACACAAACAAGAGCCTTTCCTTTGACCACTTTGCCTTCCTCTTTTCTCCCCTTCACAGGGAACAACACACAAACGTGCTGGGGGTTCCTGTGCTTCCCCATCTCTCTGGTTCTCTCCACCCCCACGGCCCCCCTAAAATAATCAGCACCTTCTCCCACTCAATCCACGGGATCCTATTCAGTGGTGAGAACATGATTCCTGTCAACACCTTCTTTTAAATACTCTCTTCCTTTCTGTCACCACCAGGGAAACTAAAATTCCGTTGGATATTTAAGGAGAATTCCTCATGTAGGGAACTACTTAGTCTTAGGAGCCAGTGCAGAAGAACGTGTGGCCCAGAGGTGAGTGACAATGGGGATTGTCAATGGGGATCCAGAATGCTCACCCCCAGGGGGCCACCCCAGGGACTCACCCGCCAGAGCCCAAACCCAGGACCCACCCCAAGGAGCCCATCTGGAAGGGCTCCCCCATTGGGACTCACCATTAGGGACCTATCCCCAGGACCCCACCTCTGGGCAGCTGCTCACACGTGTCCCCTTTATCTTTTCAGTCTCTGTGAGGCCGAGTGGAGACGGGTGGTTACGGGCAGTCACCTGCGCTTCTGAAGGAACCACCTGTGCTGTAAGTCACCTCACGTCACAGGTAACTAACTCTCGGGACTGAGAGGCGACAGCTACCATTCCGGGCTGTTGGGAGGATTCCAGAAGATTCCGTGGTCAGGTCTGACCCTTGAAGATCACAAGCCCCTTCATGTTGGCGCAGACTCTCACACCTGTATATATTGGACATTAAATTATAACAAGCACTAAGACAGGCATCATGGACTCAGATGAAAAATCTCACCTCCGTCCTGGACAGAGCAGCCAACCACAGTGACAGCCAAATATCACAGTGATAGGCCTGCATCATGAGCCTTCACAGCCAGAGAAATGTTGAGGGCCGGAGAAGGTTCTAGACAAACGGTGTGTGCGCGTGAAGACCGGGAGCATAAGAGGACAGCGCATGGCATTCTATAAAGGCACGTGTGCATGTGTCCACATACACATGTACCTCTATAGTCTAGCAGGGCTATTTGTACATTTCTTCTGTGGCGTGCTGAGCACATCATGGCTGTTGAGTGTGTGTTTGTACCCGTGCACACTGTGTATGTTCAGAGGCAACACAGGGTCCTCTCTAAGTCGTATGCTTCTAAATAAAATTATTTTTCTCAACACATGTTGTCTCATGGACTCTGCCTCTGAAAGGCTCGGGGACAGCGGCCAGCTGAGGGTGACACCTCTGGCTCAGGACCACGTGGCTGCTTCCTTGTGCTGTCACAGCTCAGCCAGGGCAGTTATTTGAACTCCTTCTCTCCTCCTTTTAAACTCCAGGCTTGTCATGTCAGGCCTGTCCTCCTTACCCTCAAACTCACTGTGTCGTTTTGAACAGAATTGCACCACTTCCTGGTTTAAAAAGAGAATGAACTTGGGATTTAAAAAGTGTAAGTTTGGCTTGGGTAATGCAGCAGGTGTGCATATGTGCACATGTGAGAAGGCATGTCTCTGTGCATTGAAAAGAGAGACAGAGGGAGGCATGGGTGCAGATCAGGGCCAGTTGAGGAAGATTGTCCCCAACAGGTGACTCCAGGGGCTGAGCTGGCTTAATTTCTCCCACTGGGCACTAGCAAGATGTTTCACTGTCGTGGGCCGTAAACATTTTATGATGGATCCTTTCTGGTGGATGCTCAGTTAGTACTGAATTCAGACTCCATCTTCCCTTCTTCTCTACACACCCTGTCCCCACCTTATCCTCACGCTCAGTTGATGAAAGGTGACGAAAGAGAGTTCAAGTAACACGCAGAGCGAGGCCGTGCCCTGCAGTGTCACCGCATCCCTGAGCAGACCTGCTGGGTCAGTGAGGAGCCCTGGCTCTCTGCCACCAGTGTTCCCGCCCGGCCTGAGCATGCCTGGCCCTCAGTGCCAAGGTTTTCCTGGAGCTTCAGCTTCTTCAGGCTCTCTCAGCATGAGAAGGAATTTACCTCTATTGGGAGAGCCATGCTCAGGCTGCTGGGAACCACCCACTTTGCACGGGTCACAAGCCCAGAGTAGGCTGAGTCATTAATGGGAAGCAGGTCACGTCATTAAAGAATGAAACACAATTGGCAGCAATGCCTGGGGGGCTGTGTGTGAAGGTGCATTCAGGAAATAAGGGGCTTTAGGCCCCAGGGTGTTCAGGTGACCCCATTATACCTTAGTCTAGTAAAATCCAGGTAAAACTATGGGTCACAGCCTCCCGCTTCCAGGTGGAGGCTTTGTTAGGCTCTGCTGTGTGGGCCATGAGCACTGTGATAAACAGAAATACGAGTGTAGTACTTCACGGTGCCGGGCACCAAACTGGGAAAACACTTGGAACCGGTCAGTTCTCACTGCTGATGGGAGGTGCTGTCACAGTAGGTGGACAACTTCTCTGGTTTGTCCAGGATTGTCCAGGAAATTTGGGGTGGTGGTTTGCCTATAAGGACACAGCCATTCTAGAGCACAGTGCCCTGACTTGAAGTCTATGTAATTTATAAGTTACACTATGTCTCCTTTTTGGGGTAATTTATTAAAGATGCTGTGTTGGTTGCTGATCCATCTTCATAGTTATAAACAGAAGTAAAATGATTCTTAAAATTATCAATGGAATAGAAAATGGTACAATTTCTCTGGAAACTAGTCTGTCAGATTCTCTAAAAGTCGAACATAGAACTACTATTTGACACATCAGTCCTACTTGTAAGTATCTACTTGAGAGAACTAAAAACACATGTCCCCACGAAAACATGTGCACAAATGCTCATGGCATTATTACTCATAAGAGCCAAAACATAGAAATGGTCAAAATGTCTATCAATAGATGAATGGATAAGTGCAATATGCTGTATCCATGTCATGGAATAGTATTCAGCATAAAAAAAATCAAGTACTACTGACCCCACATAACACAGATGAACTCTGAAAACATCATGCACAGCGCAAGTAGCCAGACTCAAAAGGCCAGTGTGTTTCCATTCATAGAAATGTCCGGAGCAGGCAAGTCTACACAGACAGAAAGCAGGTTGGTGACCACCGAGGACTGGTGGAAAGAAGGGGTGACTGCTAAGGAGTTAGCGGTTTCTCTATGGGTTAATAAAGACTTTCTAGAATTCAAGAGTTGTTATGGTTAGACAACCTTGTGAATGTGCTAAATGCCACTAAATTGTACACCTTAAATGAGTGATTATTTCTCAATTTAAAAATTAGGAGCATTTCCCATAAATGAGGTTTATGAGTTTCCAGATTAAAAACATCTATTGGGTGCCCCTCAAAATGAAGTTCAAAGGAGTTTCATACTAAATTACATTACTGTTAACTCTAAGGACACCGAGGACAAGAATTTGAAACTGTCCCCGTGAGGCAGAAGGAGAAGGTCTCTTCCAAGGAGCGGAGACACCGATGTGGCTGAATGTCTGTGTTCCCCAGCTGTGGTGAGCGTGACTCATTCTGCTGCTGAGCACATCTGTCCGCACTCTGTCTCAGCGCCCTTGGTGCTTAGACGCTTTCAACTGCAGAAGGGAATCACGAGGGCACTTGTAAATGGAAATCTATAGACTTAAACGTATTTTCCTAAAACATGGAGGGGAGAATGAAAGTAGGGCAGCGTTGCCCCACGGTCACAACTGTCAGGAGACTCATTTCCAGGTGTTGCAGGAAATGACTGGGTTTTCCTCCCGAAGTCCTAGAACGGGGTCCCCTAGGTCCAGGGCTCCACTGTCCTTGAATTAAAACCTGGCCTGTCGATACCCTCACATGTGGGTAGGACCTTTTCGTGTCTTAGTTCAGCTATCACAGCCCCAACTGCTCAGCCCAGTGTGTGAGTCAACCCCATGATCCAAAGTGGTCGTCAAATCTAGGGTCTCGTGATTCAAACAAAACATTCCTTATTGGTTCCACAGCCCCAGCTGCCCCCCACCCAGCAGACCAGGCTCACTCACTGTTACCTCATAAAGCAGACTCATATGTTCACTCCACCTGGATGCACCTCCCATCTGTCCTCCAGATCCAGTGTCCGCCCACCTCCAGCCCAGAGCAGTCAGGTCACAGCGATGACACCGTGTGAACAAACAGCCCCAAACCCTTCACATGCATATGTGGTCCTGCGGGGGGGAAGTAGGAGAAGCCCCATCCTGTGCCACCCAGACTGAGAGCCCTCGGCAGAGGAGGGGACCGCCGTGTCCCACTGATGGCTCTGCAGTGGATGATGGGTCCCACGTTGGCATTTGGAGACTGCCGGAAGGGTCACGGGGCCCCATGCATTTCTCCTCAGCTGCAGTGGCCACAGAAAGTCGTGTGGCTGTGCCTAATGGTGAGGCCGTGGGCAAGCAGCCCCAGACGAGGCCCTGGCAGTATCAGCAGGACAGCGCTAACGACCGCCACACCCTCAGTGCCGCACCAGCCCCCCGAGAGCTCTGTCCTGTGAGTGTTGAGGATTGCTTACCAGCATCCGTGGGCTCAGGGCGTGTTCCAGTGTGGAGCACCCCCACGGGCAGGTGTCAGAGTCAGCACAGCAGTGCCGCGCGAGACAGGTGGGGTGCTTGGCTCTGGGCACACACCCGCCGGTGAGCTCTCTGGAGTTCCTTCAAGTTTTCTTACCTCAGCTTTAGTATTTGTCAAGTTAAGAAATTGTGCTAACAGTGAGTTCCAAAGTGCGGATGGAAAATTATTGATAAAGAAACCACTGGCAAAGGTGTAAGAGTGGAGTGCAAAGAAGAACAGGAAAAAATGCAACTCCAAAGGTGAGTCATGGGGGGCAGGAGCATTACCTCTCAGGGGCAGGAGTGAGGGGTCAAGGGTCAGAGGAGATGAATAGGATCAGGGTGAAGGTCAGGTTAGGGTTCATGTCAGGGTCAGGGTGTGAGGAATACTATCATGGTAGTATTCCTCATGGGTCAGGGTCGGAGTTGAGAGTTTAAGGGTTGGGGCTACCGTCTTGAAATCCTCGGTTAGGGTTGTTAGGGTTTAGGGTTTGAGGTTAGTGGTTAGGGATGGGGTTAAGGTTATGCTTAGGGTTAGGGTTAAGTAGCAGTTGCCCAGGGACACACACCAGTCAGGGGTTGAGCTGGACCATTGCTTTTCTGTCCCTCGATCTTGGATTCTGACCATAGAATGAAATGTCTGCTTTGGTCACTGTTTCAAAATCAACTGGACCTCAGTCTAGGGGGTGGAGGGCCTCACAGGTCACGAGGGGTGTTCTCCCCCCTCCCGCATGGGGGGACCGGCCCCACAGTGCCTGGGCATCCCCAGGTACCAGCACGGCTCCCGCACACGCGGGCACTCGGGAGACCTGTGAGGAGCAAGGCAGGACTTGGGGCAGTGACCTGCCAGCCCCGGGTGCCGCTCCTCCGAGGGCTGGTGGGCGCGTCTGAGGCTGCTTGGATCTTCCTTCCCACCCGAGGGAGCAGCCGGGGAGAGCCAGGCCCCAGGCAGGACGGCCCCCGGCCTCTGACCACGCAGGCAGGCGTCTGCGGTCCGCAGCCCAGGCCGGCCGGGCCCCGCCACGCCCCCGCGGCCGACCCCTGAGCGGACTGAGCCGGCGGGAGGATGAACAGATCCCCGAGCAGCGCGGACGGCGCCTTGGGATGATTCGGTTCCCAACGATCGCGGGGTTCAGGCCAGCACCCCCTCCCTCACAGCCCGGGCCTGCCAGAGGGGCCATGACCCCCGCCCGTGGAATGCGGCCCTGGGCACACCCGCCGCACAGGGGACTGGGGCCCTGCGACCCTCAGGTCTCGCCGCTGCAACAAACCTGCGGCCTTCGCGCCCGGTGGGAATCGCGGAGACAGGAGCGGCTCCGTCTCCCAAGGGGCAGCTGCACACTGAGGCCCGTGGGCCCGGCGCGCCGCTGGGTCAGCCCCTGCAGCCTCGGGAAAGCCACCCAGCCGTGGGTTCCGCGCCGCGGAATAGTCCCCGAGCCTCCCACGCTGCACGGAGCAAGACCACCCGCACCCTGACCTTGCCTCTGCTCTTTGTAGAGGGGCGCAAAGAAACTGGGAAACGGGCCCATGTGTTATCTGGGGGCGGCGGATCCATGCGTCCGGGGACAGGTACCGCTGCTGGGCCCCGCCTCCCGGGGACCTGCTGGAGGAGGTCGGGGTGCCCCCCAGCGCCGAGGCTGCTCTGGGCCGGGCTCTGAGATGCGAGGACCTGACGCCCGAGGCGGGAGACTTGAGTTTCCCACCCACAGCAGCGCTGCTTTTCCAGCAAGTGGACGAGCTACTGGCCACTGTGCGGGGACGGCAAGGGCACTCGGCGATGGCTGCAGCCCCGACCCTGTGAACCCTCCCTTCCGTGGCTTCAGATGCCACGGACGTGCCGTGGGCCGTCAGCCGCGTGGAATCTGCCGGTTTCCCAGCAGCGTCTGTTCGAGCCCGAGTCCAGCCTCTCAGCTTTCCCTGGGGACTCCTCCCACCTGTCCCCATCCAAGCAGTTCCCGAGAGCTGACCCCACGTGTAACCAACCATCGGTTCTGTCTTCTGGGTGCTCCAATGGGCTCAAGGAGGAGAGTGTGATTCAAGCCGGGCTGAAGGCATTTAAATCCGTGACTTCTTGGAACACAAGGGGAGGAGAAATGCTCCCCCGTACAACGGATAATGATGGGGTATCAGCCTGGAGCTTCTGGAGACCCTGATGCAGGAGAGAGTCGGTGCCTGTGAATGGGGCCCCCCGAGGGCGCTGAGCAGGACGAGGGTGAGAGGGACCAGGTCCCACTGCGAGAGAGTGGGAATGTGGACCTGCCAGGTCCAAGCCCACTCTTAACTTGCCATTTGCAAGTACTAATTTATTTCTATTGTAACAGTTATTAATTAATATTTCAATAAGTGTGTTCAGTTCCTAAAAACAAAATTGTCCTGGCTGACACATGAGAATCAATGACCCCCGAAACTTCCTCTGCACTGCGCCCTCATTGGGTGGGCCATGATCGGCCGGCGGGGGGCGTGGGGGGATGGAGACACGGGGCCAGATCTCAGGGAAGCTGCGGAACAGCACTGTCCCTGCGCCTTCCCTGTCTCCGGAGAGGGAGACCCCGGGACAATGAGAGAACCAGTGGGGGAAGAGGTCCCTGAGTGGCTAATTTATCTGTTCTGATTTTCCTTTTTTGCAGGCCCGTTGTATTTATGTTTATTTTTACCAGGAAATCACCTATTTCCTCTAGGTTTCCAGTTTGGTGCACTAGGTTTCTCTTAGTTCACTTTTAATTTTTCCTGTCTTTCTAGTTTTTTTGCAGAATTGTTGCAATTGAACAAATATTGCCACATTATTATTAACTATTTTATGCGGGCTCCTGCCTTCAGGCTCAGTCTCCGTGCTGGCGCCTCCCCCTGCTAAAGGCCTCTCCCACCTTCCAGCTGGGAAGGTCGGCACACAGGAGGCGGGGCTGGCCTGAGCCAAGGCAGGGACCGTGTGTTTGCCGGGGAGCAGGGCTATGAGGACCAGAGAGGCTGCAGTTGATACTAACCCAAGAGCGAGGCCAGTGCAGGTGCAGGAGTCACTGCTTCGGAGGAACGCGGCTATTTGGACACCCATAGGAGAGCTCAATCTGCTAGGAGGAGACTACGTGCTGAACTCGCATTGAAAAGTCTTTGACAGGCTATGACGTGACTTGTTTATTTAAAACAGGGAGCCATGGTGAAAGGTGATCCCCTCCAGCACTTCACAATGTCAGCAACAGGCCACCAAAGGAAAGCAAACATCGTACCAGGCCCCTGGCTGTGTGCACCGCCTCTCGGGCAGCTCCCGCCTGTGCATGTGGAGAGGTGTGGGCAGTGGCAGTCCAAATGGTACAGAACAGGTTCTGATCTGAGGTTCAGGAGCCTGTGTGGGTAGCTAACCCTTCCTCACACTGGTTTACACCTGCTGTGTGGTTTAAGGTTCCATTTACCCAACCCATGGAAGGTAAAGAGTGGACTAAGGAGGGAAGAGAAAGGGAGCGTGGGTGCCAGTCACACGCTGGGCAGGAGTTAACATGCGCCACCTCACGGATCCTCACAGCCCCCCTGAGAGGGAGAGGCTATCCCGGTCTGACAGAGGAGACTGAGTTCCCATGTATTTGCCTGAATCATGCAGCCACTAGGCGGTGGGGCCAGAAGTCAGCTCGGCACCGGCCTGGGGCTCAGGCACTCCCCAGTAAGGAACTTGTCACCGTATACTGCCTTGAGAGCAGGCAGGAATCTCTTTTCAGATGAGACCTCAGGAAAAGGACATAGAGGCAGAAGCAGACCAGTGCTCCTGACTGAGGAACAGACTTTAAATAAAGCGCCAGATGGTCAGCAGGATATGGGAGAGGGGGAGTCACTGTTACAAGTACCTGGCACTGGATGTGCTCCGGTGAAGGGCCAGGCCACCTCCTCCCTCCCCACCTGTCCCCCGTCCCCAACAGCCTGTCCCAGTCCCACTGCAAAACCAGCTTGGCTGAGTGCGTGGCGAGCCGGGGCATTGGGTTATGTGCACATTTTCTTCAAACGGAATAACCACGATTGAGCCCAAACCTGCGAGGATGACTTGTGTGATTCTGTTTGTCCAGATACTGTGCGCGCGTGCTCTTTGGCTCGTGATGGCTCATTTAGACTTCAGTTCTGGACTTTGAACTTCATTAGAATCTGTCTTCGGTATAAATACCTGTAGAGTTGATATGATTATTCCTGCTCCATATGGCAAATGGGAGCAGTAGGGGAGATAAGACATGTGAAAGGCCTAAAACAGGACTTACCTCCAAGTGAGCTTGGTATCCTGGGACTGGATTCTCATTTTAATGCCCAGCGGACTGAAAGCAGGAAAACGCTCTTCTGCTGCCATCTAGTGTGCGTGTTTGGAATAACACCAGAGTGGGAGTTCGGAAAATCCCTAAGGGCTTCCGAGCCGATGAAGACGGTGTCAGACGCCGGGTGGGGCCCAGGGGCGGTCATCTGTGCCCTGGAAGCTGCCCACCGGCACCTGGAGTCCTGGAGGTGACACCTGGCTCCTACCGATGCGTGCCGCATGCCAGCCTCCCCGACTGGCTTCTTACAGCCCCCAGTCGCAGTGTTTGATCTAACAGCATGTTAGAAGTCGCCACCTCGGGGGACAGTGGGGTGAAAAACAGACATTTATTGTCCTCGTGAGCAAGGCAGCCCCAGAGGACTAGACCAAAAGCAGTGCAGGTCCGAGTGCGGAGTCCGGGCACGAAAAGACTGCAGACAGGCCTGCACCAGCCAGACGGGGCTCCGGGGAGAGTGGGGAGGCAGGCTGTGCTGGGGACCCCTCGCCCAGGCCCGGGGTGGACGGCCCTGGGAACTCCGCTCCAGGGGCAGCCCTTGCAGGGGGGGCGGCCGCGGCTCTGCGCTGCTGCGGTCAGGGGGCCGTCAGAAGGCGCGGGGCGGCACCCATCGGCTTCGCCCCGGAAGACGGTTTCTTGTCCGGGCCGGGCCGGGGCGGCACTCCGGCTCAGAGAGCTCGCCCGTGGGCGCACTGAGGCTCTGGGTGCCCGGGGCAGGCGCGGGGGGCCCAGGAGAGCAGTGACATCCCAGCCCACAGGCCACGCGCAGCCAGCACCACGGGCGGCAGCAGCTCAGCGCCCGGACCCCATGCCTCTGTCTGCATCCCCTGTCCCGCCGTCTTCTGTGTCCTCAGTCCACGGCCGCCTTCGTCCCCCGGGGCCCGAGTTTTGCTCTTTGCAGCCCGTGCCCTCGCAAGGCTGAGCGCCTGTCCTCCTGCCCGGCCCCCCCCCTCCCGCCGCCTCCTTCCCGTCACTCCTTCAGGCCAGGAGACAGAGGCCCGCTTCCGGGGGTCTTCACCCCGCTTTGCTCAGCCACCAGCTGTCCACTCGCTGTCGCCACCCCAGCCCTTCATTTGCCTCCAGCTCGTCCCGTCTCCAGTGAGGCCCAGGCCTCGTCGCGCCCCCTCACCTTCCTTTCTGTCCACCTGTGACCATTTTCCGGCCCTCGTTACTGTCGTCGGTCGTGGTCACCCTGGGTCTGCCTGGCTCTTGGGTGTCTGTCATCTCTCACGTCTGCTCAGTGCTGCCAGTCCCCTGCACTGCTGCACGGGGGTTCCTCTGTCCCTGTGATGCAGCGGTCCCCAGTCTCACCAGGCTCCTCACCCTCTGCTCCATGCTCTGGCCACCTGGGCCTTCCAGGGCCCCCACCCCCTTCCCTCCACTGGACACAAAGCCCCCTGTGCAGTTTTGGAAACACTGAGCCCCTAGGGGTGCCCCACTCTCCTGCACTGGGGAAAGGGCTGCCCCCACTACCATGGAAAACCTGCAGGTGCTACTGTTACAGAACCCCTGGGCGGCTCCAATTGCAAACAAACGCACGGGCTCTTTACTCAGGGGCCCGATTGCCCGCCGCCAGAATTATAACTCTCAATACCAGAGTTTAGGGAAAAGAAAAAGAGTTGTTTATTTAACAGTTATATAGATTTAGTTATTTGCGGATTTCTGTTGTTAAGTCTTATGTTCTTTAAAACACCCATAAACACATATTCTTGCCTCCCCGCTACCAAACCAGGCTAGTTTTAGGAAAGTTAGAGAAACCCTTTCCCTACTTTCCAAACACAGTTCAGCTTTACCAGTAGCTGCCAGTCATTAAATCCTGATTGGGGAGATCTTGTCTGTGTTATGGGGTCCACCAGCTTTTAATCCAGAACCTCGTGGATTCTCAGCCTCCTTGTAAACTGCATAGTTAGTCCTTTTGTAATCCACATGGTCAGTCTGTTCCTTTTCAAAGCAGCAAGTATGTCCCTTCCTTAACACTGCATCGTCAGTCCCAGTTAAATGCACATAGTCAGCCTCAGCCTCAGTCAAATCCGCGCGGTCAGCCTCAGCCTCAGTCAAATCCGCACAGTCAGCCTCAGCCTCAGTCAAATCCGCACGGTCAGCCTCAGCCTCAGTCAAATCCACACAGCCCGCCTGGCTAAAATGTCTGCCGCTTGTTTTTAAATCCCTGATACGTCCTCTGATGCAGTGGGTGTGGTAACCAGTTCTGACCATTCACAGAACCTCACGCAGGCTCTGTGTGCTTTCTCCATACCGTCCCCTGGTTCAAGCCCCCTCCCCTCTACCTGAGGCTTTGGATGCATTAAAGCCGTTTTGCATAAAAAAAGACACTAGCCACCAGCCTCAGGCATGTGGAGGCATTCTAAAAGCTGCTTCCTTCTCCCCATCCCCCAGCCGCAAACTCTGGGGTTTTTTTTGGAACACCCCTGTTTCTGTAACGCTACTGCCTAGGACCCCCCATGCTCCTTACGGGGGACGCTTGCACTCTGGAGGAGACCCCAGGATTGGAGGGCTGGGCCGCACGCCCCCACACTGTGGAGGGTAACCATTGCTCTACTTAGAGAATCCTTCCCAAAGAATGGGCCCGCAACCTGTATGCTGAAGGAGTTCCCACAATACAGAAGGAATGCCTTGTGTCAGGGGGCTTCCCTGCCCCCACCTGCTAGGCAGGGAGCCCTCTCACACCTCCCGGCTTCTGCTTTGGAAATCTCAAGCCCTTCAGGTTGGGCCCAGCTCCCAGGATCTAGGGAGGGGAACCACCACGCTCCTTTGGGAACCTTGGGCCTGGAAGGCATGGCCCCAAACCTCCACCCTGAGCAAGGAGTTCTCCGTGCTCCTTTGAGACCAGTGCTCCAGAATGGGGCCTCCCCACCCACCAAACTGGGGTGGACCCCGCTGGATATGGAAGGAACTTGTGATCTAGTTGGGTGTCCTTCACCTCCTCACAATGGGGAAAGAACTCCTGGGCAACTTTGTGGACCCAGAGCTGCGAAGGAGGGACTTTACCCACACCCCCTTTTCATGTTGGTCATGGGCCTCCAGTTCATGCTGGGGAGGGGGACCCCCACACTGCAGAAGGCATCACGCTATCAGAAGAGCAGCACCCTCTCCCCACACAGTGGAAGAACCCACCCGTGCTTTCCCGTGTACTAAGCATCCTGCAATAAGGCCTGTACCCTCACAGTGGCGAGAAGCCCCCCCCCACCCCCCGTGCTATGAAGAAACCCAGCACTTAAGAGACCCCCAACTAGGGAAAGAGCTCCTCATGTTAGTTCAGGAAAGCCTGGAGGAGGAGCCCATGCCCCCACACCAGGGAGGGGTCACTTGAGCTATGGAGGGAACCCTGCAATCTGGAAAGGGCCTCTGCAACCCTTCATTGAGGAAGGGCCCCCAAGGCTATGAAAAGAATCCTATGTTGCATAGAAGTACCTTGCCCCCACCTTCAGGCCTGAGGAGACTGGGGGTGGGGAGGGTGGAGGGCCCAGCACGTAGATTGGGACAAAGGGGACTGGGCTGGCAGCTGAGGTGGCCTGGAGCTCCTGGAGACCAGGCCTGGGCTCTTGGGATCACAGGCACTGCCTCCAGCATCGATGGCCATACTACCCTGAAGGCACCCATTCTCCTTGTATCCTCAGAGAGGAAAAGGGCCGAAGCAAACCAGCAAAGAGAGAGGTAGGGTCGCACCAGTGTGGGGCTGCCCACACGCTGGAACTCCAGCACAGAAACACACGCCTACCCACATACAAACACACACGTGCGTGTGCACTGCACAGAACAAGGGTGTTTGTGTGTCTCTTTTTTCTCCAGGCAAGATCCAGGGCAGGAATCTGAGCAGAATGGAACCTTTGAAACTTTGGGCACCTCTCCTGGTGCCCCAAGGTGACTGCTAGCCCCAGGGCACTGCCCTCTGGCCCAAGCAGGGACCGAGCCCTTCCTACCTGCCAGGTGCTGACCTAACTGCCCTGCCACAGGAAGGATTATTACCTCTGTACTGCAGAGGGGAGACTGAGGCCCACAGAGGCAGTGCAAAGGCCGCATAAGCAATGCAGACTCTTCTTTCTCGTTCTGTTGATGCGTCTGGAAGTGGGCGAGTCCTGGACTCCACACACACCCCAGACAGGAAGACAGTGGCCAGGACACCCCCGGTGAAAGGCTGTTGGGGGAAAGCCCCAGAAGTCTAAACTCAAGCTCAATTCAAGGAACTGACATGTAGCCTTATTCAAACTCTAAGAGTTTTAATAGGAGAAACTTACATACCCGGGCAAGGCAGCCCCTTTTTAAAGGGGCTTCCTAGTAAAACCACAGGGTGGGGCGTCACTTGGACCACCGGAAAGAACGATGCCTCCCTAAGGTAACAGATAACATCAGGCATCATACCCTGTACATACATTAACCTCCTTCCTGGGGGCATGGTGTTTATCTCTGGGGGGCATTCTGGCTCTCCGTAGTCATCCAAGCCTGGGCTACGGGGAGTTAAACAACCACAGAGGGTTAAACTGAGAGTCCAGCATTTCCCAGACACCTTTGCTGCTGGAACCATAGTGCACCTCTAAGTGAGTTTCCCCACATGGGCAGTAAGAAGCCTGACCGAGCCACAGACAGATTTTCCACAATCGGCCACATGATGAGGACAGGGGCTGGGCTGCCCCTACGGCCTGCACAGCAGCAAAGAGAGAGGGCGACGCGGACACAGGCTCGGACCTCAGCTCCACCCTGCGGGCTTGTGGTGAGGGACGCTGCCATCCTCTTTCCAGCCCCCAGGAAAGGGTCAGGGCGCCTCATATGGAAAGGCATGAAGGGTACCCCCTGCAAACCCAATCCCTAGCATACTCACATGTGTGTGTGCATGCATTATGTCCCCACTCAAATACCTACCACATATATGTCCATGTGTGGCATCACACCTGCACATGTGGACAAGAGTATGTGTTTGCACTTGTGGCAACCCCACAAAGGCAGGCCCGGACACTTGATCCCCAGGTCCCCACTCACACCCACAAAGCCAAGCTGGTCGGGGTTTCTTCACCCCAACCCCTGAGAGCTATGCGTCTAGGCCGTGACCTGACAGGGGCCCTCTCATTTTTCATCCCCTGGGCACCCTGCACCCAGGCCTATTCTCTCTCTTCCCTTATGTCTCTCAGGTGCCCACCTGTCCTCTGTGTGCAGCAGGCTCACTGAAATTCTTTAATGATGTGAAATTCACATGAAATATGATTAACCTTCCGAAGCAAATAGTTTGGTGCATGTCAGGCATTCACAAGGCTGTGCAACCACCACTTCTAGATGCTGCAAGAACGTTTCACCCCAAATCAATCCTGAGCTGCATTAACCAATCACCGCCCCCTTCTACTCACTCCATGTAACCATGGACTTGCTTTCTGCTGCTATGAATTTGTGTATTCTGAGTAGTTCATAGAAGAAGAATAAAATAATTGCAGTCTTTTATGGTTGACTTCTTTCATTCACTCATGTTTTGTCATGTCTCAGTTCAGTGTCACTTCCCCCGTGGGACCTTCCCTCCCCACCCACATCCCCGAAGTCCCGGCCTCCTCCTCGTCAGCTTACTGCACCCAGCAGCATCTGACATAATTCTGCCCTTCCGTTTGTCCAGCTGGTGGTTATCCATCTCCTTTTCAAGAGCACAGAACCAGAAGGGAACGGAACCCATTTCCTTCCCTCCAGAAGCTTGTAAATCAATGTAGAAATGAATGATAAAGAAATGAAGTTTCCATGGGAAACTGTCCTTCTTCCTAGTCTTTCTCGGCTCAGAAACATGGTCCTTCGTTCTCTGTCAGATGCAATTTGACAATATTTACCCTACAACAGCAGTGTGACAATTCCCGCCTCAAACACCAGGGCCCTGCAGTAGACAGGACAGACAGGTGTCCTGACTCCATGACATCTTCATCCCTGAGCTGCAGAGAGACCATTAATCCTACCAACATGGGAGTTAGCTGCAAAGCTGTTACTAAAATGACAGGCTCTTTCTATTCAACACATTAGCTTATTCAATGTAAATAACTGAAGTTGTTCCGTAGTGGGTTTTGGGAGAAAGCCTTTCCTGAGGGAGTAGAATTTGAGCCATTATCTAAAGCTAAAAAAGGAGAGTCATATAAATACTGAGGGAATACTGACCTCATAAAAATAGTTTGGCAGTCTTCATTCTTCTTGAATTTTTTGGAATAGTTTAAGGAGGATAGGAGTTAGCTTTTCCCTAAATGTTTGGTAAAATTAGCCTCTAAAGCCATCCAGTGAAGGGCTTTTGCTATTTGAAAGTTTTTTGATTACTGATTTAATTTTACTAGTAATTATTGTTCTATTTAAGCTTTCTGCTTCTTCTTGATTCATTTTGGAAGATTATATGTTTCTAGAAAATTTTCTATTTGCCCAGGTTTCCAGTTTCTTGGCATATGGTTGTTTCTCATAATTTTTTTATTCTTTGTTTCTCTGTTATCCAGTTTAATGTTTCCTCTTTTGTTTCTGACTTTATTGATTTGGTCTTTTTCACTTTTTTTCTTGATGAGTCTGGTTAAAGGCTTATTGATTTTGTTAATCTTTTCAAAGACCCAACTTCTGGACTTATTGATCATTTGAATTGTTCTTTTAGTCTCTATGTCATTTAGTTCTGCCCTGCCCTGTTTTATTTCCTTCCTTCTACTAGTTTTGGGCTTTGTTTGTTGTTGTTCGTTTAGCTCTTGTAGCTCATTTGAGATCTTTTTTCTTCCTTTCTTCTTTTCTTTCTTCCCTTCTCTCTCTCTTTCTTTCTTTCTTTCTTTCTTTCTTTCTTTCTTTTTTTCTTTCTTTCTCTCTCTCTTTCTCTCTCTCTCTCTTTCTTTCTTTCTCTCTCTCTTTCTTTCTTTCTTTCTTTCTTTCTTTCTTTCTTTCTTTCTTTCTTTCTCTTTTTCTTTCTTTCTCCTTTCTTTTTCTTTTAAGGTAGACCTGTGTTGCTATGAAATTCCCTCTCCAGACTGTCATTGCTGTGTCCCATTGATTTGAGGGCTTTTGTCTGTTCATTTTTATTTGTTTCCAGAAACTTTCTGATTTGTCCCTTGATCTCATAGGTAACCCATTCATTATGTACTAGCATGTTATTCGGTCTCCATATATTTGAATGTTTTTGAGTTTTTTCCTTAAGGCTTATTTCTAGTTTCAAGCCAATATGTGGATCTAGTTTTTAACTTCAGCTCTATTCACCATTCCACCTGGAATAGCCACTGTTACTCAGTTTATAGGCCTCAAGACCTTCTGCTGAACGTTCCTAATTGTCTGTTCCTCACGTCTCCTATTCAACATTTATACAAAATGACAAAGTGTAGCAAATCAAAGAAGTTTCACTGAATTCTTCATTAAGAACACACCTTTGATACATAACAGAGGTCACATCCACACCCTACAGTTCCTCAAACCCCACACTGCCTATAAATATTTCTGAAGGCTAACACACAATAATCACAGAGTTGTGTGTAAATTATTGACACTTTAGGCCAAATAATTTGGGGGAGTTGGCTTCTTTTGGCATCATAGGATATTTGGCAGCACATCGGCACCTATACAATAGACGCCTGCAGGAACTCTACCACACAAAGAGATATGAAATGAAAAGAGAGAATGAAAGAGAATAAGAGAAAGGTGAAACACAGGTAGAGAAAAAGGGAGAAAACGCTAGGATCTAAATTTTTTTAAGTAAATCAGTTAGTAAAATTTTATGTGACTTCGCATTACATTGGCTCTATTTTGGTTTTGTGTCACTTAGTGGTGAGAGAACAATGTACCTATCAACAGGCAAGTTCCACTGAGACATTGGGAGGCTTCTTCACACATAGGCCCATATGAGGCACAAGGTGTACTTCTGAGTATAACAGGACAGCATAGAATGTTCTATGCCATAGATGATATCTTAATTTGTTTAATTTAGAAGCTTTAAATTATAGGTCTACAAATGTGGGGCCAGAATAAGATGAATTTCTTAAGTTCACATTGCTGAAACCCAGGCTTCTTTTAAGTGTTATATCGACTTAATTCCATACCTTCTTGTAATTTTGAGATCTCTGATTTTCTGCACCACCAGCTTACCGGTTTTCTACATTTCAAGTTATACCAAACCTGATGATGTCTCTAGAAAGTAGTCTTTTTCTGTCATCTACGCCAAGTAGGTACAGTCACTGTTGTTGCCCAGTGAGACACAGAGGCATTTCCGGGACACTAAACTGGTCAGAAAAACAGAGGCATGCACACAGCTTTCTCTCCTAAATGCAAAAACCCTACTTATATTACCACAGAGTTGTGGAGTGGCCTGTGTTGGATATTGCACTGTATTCATGGAGCTGTCATGGTGAGCAGTTAACGGCTGTGTGGGTTATAGAGGTGAGTCTGATGAAAGGAAAGGCCCAGATAATGGAACCTTGAAAAAATGACCTCAGACTTTTGTGAAAGAACAAACAACAACAACAACAACAAAAGGTAAGGACTCTAGAAGCCAGTCACGCACTTTCTAGAGATGGCCTCTTATCTAGCTCTCGTGACTTCAGAGAGCTGAAAGAGCAAGGTGTTCTCCAGCTGTCCCCATACTTTGTAAGCTGTGACTTGTGGAAGGCCCACGATAAATCTGCTTCGCTCCTCACACACGGTGGCTCTGGGTCTCCCTCTAATGCCTGCAGTCCGCAGCAGTGTGTAGCCTCAGGTCACTGTGCCATCCCAGGGCGGCTAAACCAAGGGAAGGCTACCTCTGCGATCTCACAGGGCAGTCTTTCCCGACTTGCCGCGCTGTGTGTGTGTTTGTTGGAGCAAATGGAAATGGCAAAGCGGGGAAAGGTCTCCTTGTACAAATGCAGTATATTAAGTCCGGAAGCCTGGTGAGCTTTTCAGGTGTGTATTTCAGGTCATGGCTCTCAGGAAGTGAGTGCTGAGGGGCAAACTCTAACTTGCTTGTATTCCTGGGGCACTAAGGTGTCATGTTTTTCATTCACGTCTGAAGATCTATGCAGATGCCCTTATGTAACTGATCAGGAAAGAAGGGTACTTACAGCAGGGATTCCTTCCATGTCTGCCCACTATCTCCTGCTACATCCGGCAATGAGAGTCTCCTGAGAGTCATGACCTCAGGCAAAGCTGCTCTACGTTCATTCTCTCCTCCCCTTTCTAGGAAAACACCTTTAACTCTTCAGAGCTCAGATGACAGGTGTCCTTGTGATTCCTTTCTGCAGGCGAAAGCGTCTAAGGACTAAGGGGACTGAGACAAAGTGAGGGCAGATGTGTTCGGCAGCAGAATGAGTCACGCTCGCCACGGCTGGTAAACATGGATATTCTGCCACATCGGTGCCTCCATTCCTTGTAAGAGACCTTCTCCTTCTGCCTCACGGGGACAGTTTCAAATATTTGTCCCCAGTGTCCTTAAATTTCACAATAATGTCATTTAGTATGAAACTCATTTGAACTTCATTTTGGGGGGAACTCAATATATCTTTTTAATCTGGAAACTCATAAACCTCATTTATGGGAAACACTCCTGATTTTTAAATTGAGATATTCACATACCATAAAGTCACTATTTAAGGTGTATAGTTCAATGGCATTTAGTATATTCACAAGGTTGTACAACCACAACAGCTCTTTAGTTTTAGAATGTTTTTATTCGCCCACGAAGAAACCCTTAACTCCTTAGCTCCCCATACCTTCCTCCCACCAGTCCCCAGTGGCCACTAACCTGCTCTCTATCTGTGTAGACTTGCCTGCTCTGGACATTTCTGTGAATGGAAACACACCGGACTTTTGTGTCTTGCTTCCCACACTGAGCATCATGTTTTCAGAGTTCATCTATGCCACAGCATGGATCAGTATTACTTCTTTTTATGGTGAATACTATTCCATGGCATGGATACAGCCTACTGTATTTATGCAGTTGTCCATTGATAGATGTTTGGACTGCTTCCACATTTGGGGTCTTATGTGTAATACTGCCATGAAAATTTGTACACACATTTTTGTGTGGCCACATGTTTTCAGTTCTCTCAAGTAGATACAAGTAGAATCGATGGGTCAAATGGTAATTCTGTTTGACTTTTAGTGAAGCTGACAAACTAGCTTTCCAGAGAAATTGTACCATTTTCAATCCCATTGATTATTTTAAGAATAATTTCCCTTCTGTTTGCAACTATAAAGATTGATCAGTAACAAACACAGCATCCTTAATAAATTACCCCCCCCCAAAAGGTTATAGTGTCACTTATACATAATATAGACTTCCAGTCAGGGCACTGTGCTCTAGAATGGCTGTGTCTTTCTGGGCAAACCACCATCCCAACTTTCCTGGACAATCCCAGACAATCAGAGCAGCTGTTCACCTACTGTGACAGCACCTCCCATCACCAGTGACAGTAGACCTGTTGGGGGTGTTTCCAAGTTTGTGTACCTGCCACTGTCAAGTGCTACACTCATATTTCTGTTCATCAGAGTGCTCGCAGCCCATGAACAGAGCCCAACAGTCTCTCCGCCTGGAAGCGACAGGTAGTGACCCATAGTTTTACCTGGATTTTATTAGACTAAGGTATAATGGGGTCACCTGAACACCCCGGGGCCTGAAAGCCCCTTATTTCCTGAACGGCACCTTCACACACAGCCCCCCAGGCATTGCTGTCAATTGTGTTTCATTCTTTAATGACGTGACCTGCTTCCCATTAATGACTCGGCCTAGTCTGGGCTTGTGACCCGTGCAAAGTGGGTGGTTCCCAGCAGCCTGAGCATGGCTCTCCCAATAGAGGTAAATTCCTTCTCATGCTGAGAGAGCCTGAAGAAGCTGAAGCTCCAGGGAAACCTTGGCACTGAGGGCCAGGCATGCTCAGGCCAGGCGGGAACACTGGTGGCAGAGAGCCAGGGCTCCTCACTGACCCAGCAGGTCTGCTCAGGGATGCGGTGACACTGCAGGGCACGGCCTCGCTCTGCGTGTTACTTGAACTCTCTTTCGTCACCTTTCATCAACTGAGCGTGAGGATAAGGTGGGGACAGGGTGTGGAGAAGGAAGGGAAGATGGAGTCCGCATCCAGGACTTAACTGAGCATCTATTAGAAATCCATCCACTATAAAATGCTTGTGGCCTGAGATGGGGAATGATCCTGTACCCAGCGGGGAGATAAGCCAGCTCAGCAGCTGCAGTTTCCTTTTGGGGACAATCTTTCTCAGCTGGCCCCGATCTGCAACCATGCCTCCCTCCGTCTCTCTGTTTAGTGTACACTGCCCCTCAGCGCACACTGCCCCGCAGTGCACACACATGCACCTGCTCTAACGTGCACACATGCATGCATGCTTACTTGCCCAAGCCAAACTTATTCTTTTTAAATACCAAGTTCATTCTCTCCTTAAGCCAAGAAGTGGTGCAATTCTGTTCAAAACGACACAGTGAGTTTGCTGTGCTGTCTGGGCACCGCTGCTGTGGGAAGAAGAGGGTGAGGAGGACAGGCCTGACATGACAAGCCTGGAGTTTAAAAGGAGGAGAGAAGGAGTTCAAATAACTTCCCTGGCCGAGCTGTGACAGCCACAGGGAAGCAGCCACGTGGTCCTGGGCCAGAGGTGCCACCCTCAGCTGGCCGCTGTCCCTGACCCTTTCAGAGGCAGAGTCCATGAGACAACACGTGTTGAGAAAAATAATTTTATTTTCAGAAGCATCCCACTGAGAGAGGACCCCAGGTTGCCACCAAACATGCACGTTATACGGATGTAGGAACACACGCTCAACAGCCCTGATGCGCTCAGCACGCCACAGAAGGAAAGTGAAAATAGCCCTTACATATAGACTACAGAGATATATGTGCATGTGGACACACGTGCACACACTCCTTTATTGACTGCCATGCAGTTTCCCTCTTGTCCGCCCGGTCTTCACGCGCACACACCATCTGTCTAGAACCTTCTCCGGCCCGCAACATTTCTCGGGCTAACTCCACTTCGTCTTCAGATATCTGAGTGCACGTGACCCCCTCATGAATTCCATGTGGAGTGTGACCCCCACGGACTCTGAAGGCTCATGATACAGGCCTATCACTGTGGCACGTGGCTGTCACTGTGGTTGGCTGCTCTGCTCAGGACAGAGGCGAGGATTTTCATCTGAGTCCATGATGCCTGTCTAAGTGCTTGTTATAACTTCATGTCCGATAGATGCAGGCGTGAGGGTCTGCGCCAACATGAAGGAGCTTGTGATCTTCAAGGGTCAGACCTGACCCCGGAATCTTCTGGAATCCTCCCAACAGCCTAGTCTGGTAGTTGTTGCCTCTCAGTCCCAAGTGTTTAGTTACTTGTGACACAAGGTTATTTACGTCACAGGTGGTCTGTCTCAGAAGCCCAGGTTTCTTCTCCTGTAACCGTCCATCTCCACAGGACAAATTGGCCTCCCAGTGACTGAAAAGATAGAGGGGCATGTGTGAGGAGCTGATCAGGGGTGGACTCCTGAGGTGGAGCCCTTAAGGGTGGGCACGGGGGGGTGGGTCCTGGGTTTGGTTTCCTGGGAATAAGTCCCTGGAGGTGGCCCCTGTGGATGAGCTTCTGGATCCCCAAGGGCAGTAGGGCTCCATCAGTCACCTCCAGGCCACACGGTCTTCTTCACTGGTTCCTAAGACTCTAAGTAATTCCCTCCATGAAGCATTTTCCTTAACTATCCAATGTGATTTATGGTTCCTGGTGGTTACACAAGGGAAGAGAGTATTTGAAAGAAGGTGTTGAGAGCCCTCATGTTCTTACCACTGAATAGGAGCGTGTGGGTCGAGAAGGAGAAGGTGTTGGATATTTTAGGGGATGCTGTGAGTGTGGAGAGAACCAGAGAGATGGGGAAGCACAGACCCCCCAACATGTTTGTGTGTTGTTTCCTGTGAAGGGAAAGAAAGAAGAAGGCAAAGTGATCAAAGGAAAGGCTCTTGTCTGTGTTGTGTTTACAGGGCAGATCAGGACATGTGATGCACACAGGAGTGCAGGAAGGTGAGTCTGGTGACATGGGGACCTGAGCAGGGAGGGGGAAGTGAGACGCAGACTATGATGGACTTCAGCTGTGACACAGCAAAGGGGAGTGTGGCTGTAGGTCCCAAAGGTGGGAGGGAGTGTGGGCAGGAGCGGGGCTGCTACCTGCTGTGTGGAGCGAGCACCAGGCCACTGTGTTAACATCTCAGCACCACTGTCCACGTGGCTGACGTGAAGAAAGACCGGAGCTCTGCAAGCGTGCGCGCCCTCTGCGCTCAGGAGTTGCTGGTCTGGGTGGGACGCATCTCTCTCATCTGAATGACACTGGTTCAGGGGGCACAGCTGGCCCCAGGCCTCCAGCCACGAGCTCCAGACCCAGGTAAGAGCAGGACAGGCATCTGGGCTGCCGATCAGGGCCAGCTCTGTCCGCGGGCTCCCTGTGCTCACGGCCAGAGCCTTTTGGACTGCCGCCCATCTGTCAGAGGCCCTAGAGTCATGAGGTTTCCCAGCAGGTGTCTGGGCTAAGCCACCGCTGCTTTGCATGCTGCGTGCCCTCCCCCACTTCTCTAAGAGGCTGCAGTCACAGGTGCATATGGCCCGGGCAGGACAATGCACCTCTGACCAGATGCAGCGTTACCTCCCACGCCTGTGATGGGCACGCTGCTCCTGCCTGGATGGCCTCATTCGATTAGTGTGGCCTTGCTTCAGGTCACTGAGCTGTTTGCACCCTCCACACCTCTCAGGGGTGGTGGCCGCATGGCCTGCAGCTCACAGCAACATCTGGAACTGTAGGGAGAGCTCGCCCCGGCCCTTACGGGGGAGCCAGCAAGGGGAGGTGAGCAAAGGAAACAGATGCTGCAGATGGAGTGCGTGTGCTGTTACTCACACGGCCTTGGCTTCTCTGGGGCTTTTCTTTATTTACTCTCCTGCAGCAAGTTTAAGTCTGAGAAGTTCCTTTAAAACAACGTGGCCAGATCACTTCTCTGGACACTGGGGTCATCAGGAGACCAGATTCCACCTATTTGGGAGAAAAACTGGGCATCCCACCCAGAGCTGGGTACAAGGGTGCATGTGGCCTCTATAGCTCTTTTGTCTGGGCCCCAGGCCATGCCAAGCCCAGTCCCCCTGGTTCTCATGACCTGGAGGCTCTGGAGGTGGGTGTGATGCCTTCGCTTTATATAAATGATGAGCTTTTAATAAATAATACGAGAAGATGACCAGGCGTTGAGTTACATATCGGGGCTGCTCTCAGCCTTCTGGAATTCCCTGGAATCACATCTCCAGGTCTCCCAGGCCAAGCCCAGGAGACTTGAGCTCTTCCCCAACGATCCCCAGCACCCTGCTCTACCCAGGAAGCTCCGTCAGAGGCAGCCCCGGCCCAGACAGGGGTTTCAGCTCTCATTGTGCCAAGTCATTTCTCAAGCGATGGAAATAGGTCATATATTGAGGATTCATATCAAGAGTTCTTGACTTCATGTAGGAAAGATTTTACAACAGGAGTCCCGGTGACCGTGAGAATACAGTTATTAAAGCAAAACAAGGAAGGGCTTAACATAGAAGAAGCAACAGGAGAGCCTAGGCTGGGCTGCCTTAGCTCACTGGGAAGTCAGAAAAAAAGGGGTTTTGGGGACAGGTTCAGGGGAACAGCCTGGGACAAGCCGCCAGATGCCCACTGCCTTAGAGTTAGGAGACGTGTGCCTGTGAAGAAAGAAGTGGGAGGTGGGAATGGCTTATGACAGGCCAGGGACAAGGTGCTGTCACCATACCAATCAGAGACAAGAGAGGACATCAGTGGTCGGGCACTGCAGGCTTATAGGGTAACAGTGTTGAAAGCCTTCGCAGGAGATAAATAAAGTCATCCCCAGAAGACATGGTGTGGAGCCTGCAGAGCTCATGGGGTGACTGTCCCAGGTGCCAACAGGAGTTATGGGGGAGGGGTTAGGGCAAAGGATACCTACTGGCACCCCTGTTGCACTTGGTGCTGTGGAAGAGAAGGGCCCTGTGGTCAAGACAAACCGACAGGCAAGAGTTATGGGCCCAGACATATGTCTCAATCCAAAGGTAGGCAGTGGATTGTTGGGATCCCCAAGCCCTGACCCACCCGCTCACGGTTCTGAGGCAGGAGACAGTCAGGAGCGAGGGAACTCTGGGAGTGCCCCAGAGCGTGGACAATGGACATCGATAAGGAACAGAGACGCTGTTCTAAGACTGGTTGTCCTCCTTTCTGGAAAAGTGCTGAATCCTGGTGAGTCATGACTGCACCTGCACAGAAGAGGCTACATGACCCCTGGTTCATCATAATAGCATTATAATAAATTAATATTGTTGTCCATGTCTCCCCCAGTGGGCAATCAAGGAAAATCATGGAAGACCACATGTGCAGTAGCTTCAAAGTAATATAAGTACCTGTATTTGCAAAATAAAGACCTGCCAAAACTAGTCAGGAAATATCTGTCCTGTAAGGATGGACTCCCTGCGGCCACAGAGGATCAATCTCTGCTCAGAGTTGACCCACTCTGCTGTTCTGTGGCATGTACTATTGCTTAATAAATCTGCTCTTGCTCTTCCTGCTTGCTATAAACTCTCTGTGTGTTTGGTAACCTGTGCCCCCCTGTGACAGTTTCAGTGACTTACCCCAGATCAGCTCTCTTCTTTCCATCTAGTCCCACACACTCCCACAAAAGTGCTTGGGGAGTGGAGGGGCAGGGTGGTGTACAGGACTGGAGAGCACCCCAAAAAAGGAGAACAGGGATAGGGGCACACACGGGTCCCAGGCACTGGAGGGTTCTTAGTCAATTTCAAAGAAAGTACTTCCAGTGGCCTGGACCCGCACAGGAGCGAGCGTGCTGCCAGGATGCCCTGGCCAGGCCCAGGCCCAGAGAGGGACTGTCCAGGAAGGCACAGCACTGTGTTGGGGGCGGAGGGGTCCTACAGCCCAAGACCTGGGCAGGAGCCAAACTTTCCTGGGTCTAAGTTGTGCTTAGATCTGTAACCACTCATGGGGTCAGGATAAAACCGTGAAGGGAATCTGGTGCCCTGATTGTCATAGCAGCCTGCGGCCACTAATAAACAAATCAGTAACCGTGTGTGCGCGTGTGCATGTGTGCATGCATGTGTGTGTGTGTGTGTGTGTGTGTTGGGAGTGAATGGGGAGGAGAGGGACTGATTTATGTACACAGTATAATATATTAAGTACTACTGTCATTCTGACAAACGTCTATAACTACAGACTGAGCTAAATCTAGCTTCTGGGTTTCCTACTGCAGGCACTGTGCACCACCTACATTTGCACACTTCCCAGTCAAAGTTATAAACAGGAGGTATTTGTGACTGGCCATCACTGGGCCTTGAACCACACTTTCTGACTGTCAGCTGTGACTGGGCTGATGGGTCTCCCCTGGGTCACAAGTCTGTGCCTCTGCATGAATGGGAGCTAATGACTGAAAGAGGACAGTTTTACTGTCCTTTCTGTGAGGGGACCTTTAAACCTGCCATGGCCTTCCTGGGTTTCCTGGGTCATGCCCAGTTCTGCAGCTAAAGGGCTGCGCTATTTCTCTTGGGTGCTAAAACTTCACCCTGATACAGCAGCACCTCCAGGAACATGTCACCTACCATTGAGTGTCCCTCCATCGCACTGACTTCCAAACTCAAGGGCTGAGCCACAAGACTGGCGTTCATGGTGTCGGCCTGAGGTCAGCCTCCAAAGCCGCAGGAGCAGACTCACCTGGATGGGGGCAGGGCTTTTGTCAGGTAGGAAGGGGGAGAGTAAGGTTCAGGGGACTGTTCCGGTGGATTCTAAAGCTAGAGTTCTGGAACCTGGGAAAATGAGTCAAAAGAGGACCAAGCAACAAATATAAAAGCTGACAGTGAGAAACTCGGAGAAAACATTGAGAAAAAGTGGAAGATGCTAACAGAGAACTGGAAAATATTTGTTTTTACTTTTTACTCCTACGATGAACACAATTCAACTTCCTACCAGAGATTGTGATGATACTGAGAAGAGGGGCCAACAAACTGGTTAAAAGACATTGGAGTCAGAGAGTAAACAGCCAAAAAGTTATCAGTGCTAAAAATTTTCTGGGCTACTCAACCCAATTACTAACTAACAAAAAGGATTATTTCAAAATGATCAGCAACATGCTCAATAACAAATGGACCTATAGATTGGAATTACTTTTAGAAAAAAACCTTTGGAGGACAAGTAAGAGTAGTTCATAAGCTATTCTTATATTCTACAAAAAATATTTTAAAAAGTAATATATTAAGAGTGAATGGGAAAAAGTAAGAGATGGAAGCTATACAGGTATTTTCATATCACTCTGTGGAGCACACACACTATTAAAAACAAAACCAGAAAACACACACAGAGTTGGCGTCTGTCATCAGGATCAATGAACAAGCAAGTGACTGCTTGTGTCAGGATCTGAGACACAAGACACAGATTATACTCACATTATGTTAAAAAAAAAAAAAAAAAAAAAAAGCACCAGAGCCGTTAAAGATTAAAACAAAAAGAGATGAAAGGGGAGACAGATGTATGCAGGGTGAGGGCAAGATTTCAATCCTCACGGGTTTGGTTTCCTAGGGGTGCACTCTAAATAAAGAGAAGCATGTTTGCAAAGGATGCCACTGAGGGCTATAGAATGGGTTTTTACATGAAGATACTTGCTCTAAACAAGAAAGGGCTGACCAAAAGAAGAAAAACAAGTATCTACAGAGGGGAACTCGTGAACAGCTCTGCTCCCCCCCCCCCCCGATTTCCTTGGTTTCGTGGTGGTGTTACTTTTGACGCTTGTATGTTATAAAACAGGATTCCTGGGGAGCCCACTTGTACACATGTTGCTCCTGGCTCTCATGGTTGACTGTTTATTCACAATCTCTTGTCTTAATTCCTGAGTCATCAAGATGGAAATTCAGGCAAGAAGAAAGAGCAATTCTTGTGCTTTTCTAAGGAAACATTGACAAACCCAAGATCACGGAGGTTGTAATATTTCTTCTAAGAGTTTTACCATTATAAGTCTTATAGTTAGATTTATTTTTTGTTTTGTGTGTATATTTACTTTTTTATTCATTTCTCCAGATATATACATTGGACAGATGATTATAAATGGAATTATTAATGAATATAAACACTTATATTATTTTTGATGTATGCTTTAAACTTGATTGTGAGGAAGGCTGTACCAACTCATACCCTTTAGAGCAGGTTATGGGAATAAAATTTAACTGAACTCATATTATTTATGAATTATTTATCCTTCTTTTCTTTCCACCTTTAGTGAGAGCTAACTAACATCATTGAGTGAGGTTAAGCTGTACAATGTGATGATCTGATACACATATATATTGTAAAATGTTTACCATAGTGAGATTACTCGGCACATCTTTAACCTCACATAATTGTAATTTCTAAAACATATTTCCAATTACCAAAAAAATGTTTTCTTTCCAAAGGAAGTGAAGAGAATGTTAAAGACCCTGGATTCTTCATGAAGAAAAATGTGGAAAGAACATGATCCCATAAATGACAGTGGGCAGATTTCAAACACTTCATCTAAAGAATGAGAATGCTAACAACTAGTCAAAATCAAAGCACTCAGAGAATAATGTTCTGGTTGTCATTAGGCTTCTCTGTACGCATTTAGTTATTTAGCAGGATATTACTTACTGCATTAACTACCAAAGATACGTTCCGTAATGAGAATGTAAATTACATCCCAGAAAATAGTATTTCCCCTCAAGGGACTGAGAAACTAAATTACATAGATTTTGGTCTTCAAAGACCATCAGAAGTTACGATATAGACAAAAGCCAGGCCAAGAATGAATTTGCCACCGTGTGTATTTATAAAAGAAAGCTATTGATCACTACCATGCAATTTGAGGGGCACCGGGGATGCAGAAGCCACTGTTAGAAGCAGCAGTCAGGAGTCTGCGCAGTGCACATGACAGTCTAGAGAGCACGCAACAACAGTTCAGCATGGTTTGAGGTGTATTCCGATGAAGCCTTGAAGGGTCTGCACGGCTTAGAGAAAAATTTTCACATCACTTTCCTATGGTAAGAATGAGAAAAGCATCACCTGACGTGAGGAGCTGGCCCACACTCTCCACTCTGTCTCAGTTAAACATGGACAACTTCCTGGAACATCAACATCAGACAAGGCCCTTCTTGTAACATGATGGCTCAAGACACAAACGAGACCTGTCCACAATCACTTCTGAGCACGGACAAAACAGGCTGCAGTCTGCTCTGCCTGCTCTGCTCAGGTGAGATATCCTCAGTCTTCCATCTGGGATGCAAAGCAGAAGCGCATTCCCAAGCCAGCGGGGAGCTGACTTATATAGGGAGATGCCCCTGCCCCTAATCCCTGATTGATCCATCCTCAAGCAAATGAGGACTGCAAATCCTCACAGTTTGATTGGTCCAAAAAGCAGTGTCCTGATTGGTTGGAGTGGAGCCACCCTGATTGGTCAGTGAAGATGCTAATTGGGAGGGGACGTAGCTGCACAGCTCTCATTGGGCGGGGAAAGTCTCCGTCCTATTGGCTGAAATACAATTCTAGGAACTCCTTTATAAGGGTTGGCTCAACAGACAGAGACGCGGTGCAGGCAGGCAGTTGGTTCAGGGTGGGAGGCACTGAGTGCAGAGCAGGAGGCAGACAGCTTAGTGCCGTCTTCTTCCCGAAGCATGGTTTGTGTGAGAGGCCCCTGCTTAGAAAGAGCTTCTAGGCCCTGGTTTTAAATTGAGGCCAGTTAACCACCAGGATCCCCTCTTGGTAAGTATCTTCTTTCTAGGGGTTGTTAATAATGTGGAGCAGTGTGGATAAAATGTCTTTCTGGTCAGAGATCTTTAATATGTTATATCCCTCACAGGAGAGGGATTTCCCAAGATGTAGTTAACATCACATCTGTACAGCCAATACTTCTCCTTACCTTAGAAGACATAATATATTGCTCTGCTTTACTTTTAATAGTGGTGAAATTCTGCAGGACATGTGATGTCCTCAAAAAAACTGACACACTGTTAGAGTGACATCAACAGGACACGGGGTGTTGGCATAAAACACAGCGGTGGCACCAATTCAGACGCATCCTTGGGCACCAAGTTTAATAGGCCTTGTCATAACCTACAGAGAGAAAGGGAGCACACACTCGCAGAGCCTTTCAGGCTAATTTTCAGTAATTAAATCCACCAGGGAATTGTAAACACAGGGATGTGACAGAAGCAAATTGACAGAGATTTCTACAGTGATCTCCTATATATTGTTATGATGCATAGAAGAAATTAGAGTCTTTAAACTATAAAACGTATTCATGGAGTCTTTATCTTTGCCACTTCTCTGTTAATAAGAAAAATGTTTTATAATGGTCTTTTCCAGAGTGTATAAGGATAAGACGGTGACCAGAGATCTATCCAGGCAAGTCTAGGGCATCCCTCCTGTACCTACCCTTTGTTTTAGGTGTAAATGTGGATGTGTTTTCTCTTGTGAATGTTATGTGTGTAAGTGTGTAAGTGTTGTGTGCTCCCACAGAATCAGTATAGAACACAGAATGTGGTCTATTTATATTTATTAAGAGAATAGTAGGGTACATTTCTTAAGCATACATTTTTAAATGGGTTGTTGAGTAGAAAAGGAGAATACTATTTCCAGAAAGTATCTAATGATGATGGTGGGACCCTTACTGCTTGAGATATTTTGATTCAATTGTGGTCAGGTTGCTATAGACATTTGGGGATTGGACCTATCAAGCATCTATAACACTCCTTCCTTGTGCCCTGATTTGGAAGAAATGGATGAAAAAGATGATTTTATAAAGATCATCTTCTTGTTTCTGTGTAACTGTCACGGAAAATGCTTTCATTTACTCCCTTCGTATTTTCAATACCTTCCCAAACCACATCTATTCTTTTCCCTTTTTCTTCTAAGGGTATGCCTTTGGCTGCATTTCTTCAAACAACCCACTGCTGTTGTTTACTTGTCTTTGAACTAACAGTCGTATAGTGCCATCTAGTGTTCAGAGAGCAAAGAGTCCAATGCAAGCGATTCTAACAGGTTTCTTCAATTCCTGAAACTGGCGATGTTGAGTTTGGGCCGTAAAGAGATCTGAGGAACAATTATTATTCAATGTATTGATTGAATCATGTCTGCACCTGTATAAATAACTACCTGTTCCAGGAGAAAAGACGAGCCTTACTGAAAAATTCAGTACTTACTAAACAATAAAAGAGATTTTTCTAGTTTTTACGTAGAGCTTTTAATCATGAGTCACTGTAACTCACATGATCAAACCTTCTTGTAGAAGACTCTTTTTAAAATAAATGATATATCTTCTACAGACTTTTGGAGTAAAATTAGATATTTATTTTTCATGGGTAACATTGCTTAATAGACTAAGTTAAAACATTTTGGAGAGACTACATTAGAATGTGTTCTGACTTTTGATACCCTGGTTGAAAACATCCATACCCCCTAGGTCTTTGTCAGCTGTCCATTTGGGCAGTATCTGCAGATGTGTGCTGGGGGGAGTGGGCGGTTTCTGCCAGTAAACAGACAGAGCTGGACTGGACTAGCACCAGGAGGAAAACTCCATCCCTGACTCAGAGCCAGCGGCCACTGTAGGGAGTGGCAAGAGACAAGATGGCCTCTGGGGACACCAAAATTAATCAGTGTGTCAGAGATCAGATAATGGTGAAATTGAATATTAGGTCCCTATCCTATAGTGTTACAACTGGGGGGCTTTTATATATAGTTTGTATGATTGTGCTGTTTCTTTACACTGTAGAGAAGAACAGAGAGGAATGGTAACAATTGACCATGTGCTGTGGAACTTGCCCTGAACTTTTGACATCATAATGACCCCCTTGGGATTTTGTAGGAAAACAGAACTCAACAGGGCTGCTTCCTTTAATAAAACTCATGAGCATCCACTTCCAGTTAGGAGGGAAACCATGTTCATGGCTCCAGGGAATGGAGTAATGCTCAGATAGGATCGCTATGGATCAGGGAAGGTGATTGAGACAGTGGGATGTGGTCTTCCCCTGCTTCCTCCTCTCTGGGTCATTCTGCTACGGAATTCGGGTCTCCAAAAATCCCCAGAGCCTGCGGGAAAGGAAACAGCTTTTAAGTTGCCTTCACATGCCTGTGGCTAGTGGCTAGTGTCTTTGTTACGCAAATGACTTTCGTTCTTCCAAGGCTCCAAAAAGATGGGAGGGGTTTTGGACCATGGGATGGTCCAGAAAGAGCACACAGAGCTTGCGTAAGAGTCTGTGAATGGTCATAACTGGTTATGATGCCCACTGCGTCACAGGACGCAGTCAGGGATTTTTTAAAAAGCGGCAGGCATTTTAGGAAAGAGAGATCTCTATGCGGCTTTGAAAGGAAAGGGAGAACTTCATGCGGTTTACAAGGAGACTGGGAACCCCACGTGGTTCTGCATTAAAAGCTGGAGGGCACCACAAGACAGGAAAAAGCTCTCCAATCGGGATCGAATGATTGGGAGCTGCCGGTAAAGCTGAACCGTGTCTGGAAAGTGGAAAGACTGTATCTCTGACTTTTCTAAAACTAGCCTGGTTTGGAAAGGGGAGGCAGAACTACGTGTTTGTGGGTGTTCTAAAGAATTGTGGGTGTTTAAAGAAAACAAGACTTAACAGCAGAAATCCGCAAATAATCTAAATCTATATAACTATTATATAAACAATTCTTTTTCTTTTCGCTAAACTCTGGTGTTGAGAGTTATGCTTCTGGCGGCGGGCAATTGGACCCCTAAAAACTGAATAGCCCGTGGGTTCTTTACCCAATGAGTCGTTCCTCCTTTTTGCAACAACCTCTCTGGCCCTTCTCACTATTTTCTAGAAACATTTCTTTCCTTTACATACCTTGCCTGAATCATTCAGCATCCTCAACCATCACCAAAATCCAGAGGACTGCAGAATCCCTCTCTAGCTCCAACCTCTGTTTCAAACTCCAGTCCACCTGCCAGCTGGTTGTCTCTGGACTTTTCATCATTTAGAACTGCAAACCTTGCCTCTCCGTAAATGGTCCCCTTTAACCCAAGCTCCAATTCTCCTCCTGGTGCTTCATTTCTTGTTGACGGCCCATGGCTGCCCCTGTGGCTAACTGTTCTGCCCTAACTGGCCCCTTACCGACCCCTTCCTCTTCTTTGCCAGTCATCAGATTTGGAGACTGTAAACTTCTCATGTGCTCCCTTTCCTCATTATTCTGGCTGCAAGACTCAGTGACATCTCCTCCACGCCTACAGTTCTTCCCTATTTTACACGCCAAGGTCATATTCAGTATCTGCAAGCATGTCTGTCTGTTATGGCATAAACCCCACCCCATCATGATGTGTGATCCTTTCATGTACTGTTGAATCGAGTCTGCTAATATTTTTTGAGCACTTTTGTATTCATTGGGGATATTGGCCTGTCATTTTCTTTTCTTGTGGTGTCCTTGTCCGGTTTTGGTATCAGGGTAATGTTGCCTCGGAAAATGAGTTTGGAAGTCTTCCTTTCTCTTGTATTTTCTCGGAAGAGTTTGACAAGGATAGGTATGAATTCTTTAAATGTTTGGTGGAATTCACCTGTGAAGCTCTCTTGCTCCAAACTTTACTTTGTTGGAGGGTTTTTGATAACTGTTCAATTTTCTTACTAATAGTTGGTCTTTTCAGATTTTCTATATCTCCATGATTCAGTCTTAGAAAGCTGTAAGCTTGTAAGAATTTACTCACTTCTTCTAGGTTGTCCAAAATGTTGGTGTATGAATTGTTCATATGATTCTTTATATTTCTGTAGTATCAGTTGTAATGCCTCATCTTTCATTTCTAATTTTATTTGAAACCTCTCTCTTTTCTTGGTGAATCTAGTGAAAAATTAATCAATTTTGGTTATCTTTTCCAAGAACCAACTCTTAGATTCATTGATCCTTTCTATTGTTTTTTTTTTTCTTTTTTTGTATCTATTTCATTTTTTCTGCTCAGATCGTTATTTTCTTCCTTCTACTGTCGAGCTTCACTTGTTTTTCTTTTTTTCTAGTTCCTTACAAAGTTAGGTTGAGATTTTTCCTGTTTCTTGAGGCAGGCATTTATCGCTAGGCAGTTCCCTCTCAGACTGTTCTGTCTGCATCCCATAAGTTTTCGTGTGTTGTATTTCTATCTTCCTTTGTGTCAAGAACTTTTTTATTTCTCCTTTGATTTCTTTGTTCACACATTGGCTGTACAGTACAATGTTCCTTAATCTCAACATATTTATGAATATTTGTCTTTTTGTCATTGATTTCTAGTTTCATAACATTGTATTATGAATGATGCTTTATATGATTTCAATTTTCTTAAATTTTTAAGACTTGTTTTGGGGCTTAACATATGACCCATCCTAGTGAATGTTCCAGGTGCATTTGAGAGGAATTGTGTATCCTGCTCTTTGGGGGATGGGGTTGTACATAGCTCTTAAACCCCAATACTGTACTGTGTCATTTGAGGCTGATGTTTCCTGATTGATTTTGTGCTTGGATGATCTATCCATTGTTGTAAGTACCGGTATTAAAATCCCCTACTATTATTGTGTTGCTGACTATTCTTCCCTTTAGGTCTGTTAATCTTTGGTTATGTATATTTAGATGCCCCTATGCTGAGGTGCACCTATATTTTATTCTTATATATGGCAGGATTTAACTCGCTATAATTTTGTTAAAAAATTTGCATCTGTGTTCATAAAAACTACTGGTTTTTACTGGACTATTACCTTGGGTTTAATATGAAGGTAATGCTGGCTTCATAAGATGAATATGGAAGAATTCCCTCCTTTTCAATTTCCCAGAACACCTTTGTTAGAAACTCAGCAGAAAAGCCATCTCAGCCTGGAGTTTTCTCTCTGGGATGGATTTAACTTATAGATTCATTTTCTTTAATAAGTATAGGGACCATTCAAAGTATTTATTATTCCTAGGATAGTTTCTGTCTGTATATTAGTTTGCTAGAGCAACCCTAACAAAATACCACAGACCATTTGCCTTCAACAACAGAAAATTTTCTCTGATTCTGGAGACTGGAAGTCTAAGATAAAGATGCTAACAGGGTTGGTTTCTTTGGAGGCCCCTCTCTTGCAGTTGGCCACCCTACTGCTGCCTCTTTGCATAGAAGTTGAGGAAAAGAATCCTGTTGTGCAGGTTTGACCCTTGTGTATCTGTGTCCTAATCCTCTCTTCTTGTTAGGACTTAAGGCAGATTGGATTAGGGCACACCCTGACAGACTACCTCGTTGTCTCCACCCACATTACACTCACAATCCGAGGTGCTGAGGGTTAGGGTTTTAACACACAAATTCTAGGGGCCCACAATTCAGCCCATAAGTGACTTTCAAGACATTTGTGCATTTTTCCAAGTTGATGAATATATGATTATCATTGTTTCTAGTATTTTCTTCTGATTCTTTTAGAATTTATTGGACCTGTAATGATACCCCCTTTTCATTCCTGGTATTAATATTGATAGTAATAATTTGTCCTTTCTTCATGATTAGCCTGGCTTGAGCAAAGGGTGGCAAACTTTTTCTAATTTTTGAATATTTTAAGCATTTTGGCTCAATGCGGTCTTTGTCATCTCTCCTCCTCTTCCTCGCCCCTTTCTTTCTCTTCATTTATCTCCAACCATCCTTTTAAAATAACCCTTAAAAATGACACACACTATTCTTAGCTCACAAGCTGTACAAAATCAGAGTATGAGCCAGATATGACCCACAGGATGTGTTTGCCAACCTCTGGGCTGGACGATTATCAATATTATTCCTTCCAAAATATCATCTTTGGTTTCATTAATTTTCTCTAATCTTTTTCAGTTTACTATTTCCCTAATTTCCACTCTTGTTTTCAATACCCCCCTTCTTTTGCTTACTTTGAGTTTAATTTGATTTATTTTTTTGCCACAACTCACTTTCAATTCTTGTACTTTTCCACATTGGGAAGGACCATACTCAAACTCAGTATCTGCCAGCTAAAAGTTCCTAGCTTTACAAGCACATGAATAAAAGAAAAGAAACATTGTCAGCCTTTATTGGGGTCACTGTTCAAATTTTCTTTTTTTCCTAATTTCAGCTGAAGGTTGAAATATTGATTTAAAATTTTTCTAATATAGGTACTCAGAGTGTAAATTTTCCTATATATTGCTTTAGTTACATCCTGCAATTTGAAAAGTATTTTCATTTTTGTTCAGTTTAAATATTCTTTTGGTTTTCTTCTCTTAACCACAGGTTATTTGGAAGTGTGCCATTTTCAGGCAATTTGCAACGTTCCATATATTTTTCTTATATTGACTTCTAATTTATTCCATTGTGACAAAAGAATATATGTTGTATAATGTGAATCTATTTAAATTCGTGTGAACTTGTTTTATGTCCCAACATGCTGTATCGTAGTAATGTTTGATGTGCACTTCTAAAAAACATTTATTTGACTGCAGCTGCAGGGAGTATTCTATACATATCCAGTAGTTCAAGTTGAAGTATAGTATTGTTTGTCTTTTAAATTTTTACTAGTTTTTATTTGTCTGCTTGTTCTGTTAATTATTGAGATAAGAGATGTGTGTTGAACTTTACAGCTTTAGTTACGGATGTCTATTTAAACAAGGAATATAAGAACTTTTGCTTTCTGTATTTCAAAGCTCTGATTTTAGGTGCATCAACATTTAGGGTTGTTTTGTCTTTCTGATGAACTGACGTCCTAACATCAGGAAATCACCCCCTTTTTCTCTCATAATATTCTTTATTGAGAAATGTGCTGTTTCTAATATTACTATAGTCACTTCATTTTTCTTTTGATTAGTGTTCCCCTGGTATACCTTTTCCATCCTTTTCATTTTAACCTGTTCCTTGAAGACAGTATATTTTTCCATCTTGCTTTTGTCACCAATCCAACGATTTCTAAATTTTAATTCAGTTGTTTGTAACGTTTAATGCGGTTAACACGATTTGTTTAGATTCATATTTTTTGTTTCCTATTCATCTCATCTGTTCTTTGATCCTTGTATATTTTTATGCTTTCTTTTCAATTAACTATTCTTAATGATTCCATTTATGTCATTTGTTATCCATTGGCTTTATTCTTTTCCCGTGGAGGGTTTTGAATATATAGTGCCTATCTATAGCTTATCACAGTCTACCTTCAAGTCATATTATACCACCTCACATAAACCATAAGAGAGCTACAACAATGTACTCCCTCCTCCTCCTCCCACATCTCTGGCCTTTGTGCTATAAAATCAACAATATATCATTACTTTGGTGGATGCAGTCATTTATATAGAAATAAACTTAAAGATAAGAAAAACTTATAATTTATCAACATACGCACCACTCCCAGTGCTTTCTATTCCTTTGTCCATATTTACATCTTGTATCATTTCCCTTTGTATGAAGGACCTCCTTCAACATTTCTGATAGTATAGGCCTGTTGATGATGAATTCTTTTATCTTTCATATATCTGCCAAACTCATTATTTTGCCTTTGTTTTTGAAAAATATTTTCACTTGGTATAGATTTCTAGGTTAGTGGCTCTTCTACCTTTAAACATACTTTAAAGTATCTTTCAAAAATAAAGATGACGCCTTACTGTCTTCTGGCTTGCATATATTTTTTCTGATGAGAAGTCTGTTGTCATTTCATTTCTGTTCTGTACTTAAGGTTTTTTACTTGTTGCTTTTAAAGTTTTAAATCACTGATTTCAGACATTTTCACTAATATATGTCTCAGCATAAATTTGTTTCTTTTGCTTGAATTTCATTGAGCTTCTTGGATATGCCAGTTTATAGTTTTCATCACATTTGGAAATTTCTCACCTATTAATTCTTCAAATTAGAAGTCCTCTTCTCCTCTCTTCACTTGGGCACTCAAAAAATAAGAATAAAAATTTTCAATAGCTCATTGATGTCTCCTAATATTTTTCTGGTTTTCTTACAATTGCTGTTTCAAAAGTCACTAATTCTTTGTTCTGCAGCGTCAAATCTGTTAATTCCATTTGATTATTTTACAGCTCTAGCATCATATTTTTCATCTGCAGCAGTTTGATTTTAATTTAACATTCTCAGTCTTTTCCCTACATGCTTGAACATAAAGGTTGTCATAATGTTTTATCATTATATAGATGCTTTAATTTAATAAGAACTAATGTATACAACAGTTGTTTTATAATAACTGCTTCAATGTCCATTGATAGGAATTCTATCTTTGTATCATTTCGAGATGCATATACTGATCGAATCTTGTCCCCATTTTGGGTTGCATTTTCTTGCTTTTTTGTAGGTCTGCTAATATTTAGTTAGACATGAGACACTGAATTTCACCTTCTTATTTGCCATCTGTTTTTGTATTCCTGTGAGTATTCTTGATTGTTCCTCAAGGATGCGGTAACTTGGAAACAGTTTCACCTTCCTGAGGCTTGCTTTTAAGCTTTGATGAGCCAGACTACAGAAACCTTAACTCTAGGGCTATATTTTTATCCCTGCTACTGAGTGCACACCTTAGCACTCAGCCCTATGACTTACGTGGTCTTCCACTCTTTCTGGTGGGACCACACGTGTCTATGAGTCAAAAAATTTTATGCTCCTTTTAGGGGGTTCTTTCTTTGGGCCACAGGTAGTTTCCTTTCCATACTCACTCATGCACTATACTGGAGACTTGAGGAAAATCCTCTGCAGGTATCTGCAGCCATTTGGACAGCTCTCTCCTCTCTCCGATTGTGCCCTGCGTACCCACGTCACCTTGGCCTGCCCTGGATCTCAACTATGGCTCAACTAAGGGCGACCTCAGCATAAGATGCGGGCTGGAATCCTTCAGTCGGTCAGGGGGAACCTTGGGGCTCACCTTCCCTGTTTCTCCTCCCTCAGTTATAACTAGCCTGTCTTGTCTGCATCCAACCAATGGAAGCAATTGCTTCATCCATTTTGTTTGACTTTCAGTAGCTTTTTTGTAGGAGTTGGTTATTCCATGTTGGCTGCTAGTAGAAGTTCTTCATCAGAAATAAACCTGCTGCATTCATCATCTGTCAGAGTGCTTTATGTTTACATTTTAAAACAAGACTAGTTATTATTATTATTATTAGAATGCTTCCCTCTAGGGCAGTTACCTCCTTTTGCACCACAGTATACTTTAGAGATACAATTACATTATCATTAACAGGGGTTTCTGATTGTAATGATTCCCTTCCGATAGGGCAGGATGGTATGGTTTAAAAATGGCCTTTAAGAGATTCTAATATGCAAAACTCTCACATTTCTACTATTTCCTTCTTATATACAATATGATCAAAGGAGTAATCTTTGTACTTACTTCTAAATGTTAGAAATAGTTCTTAATTATAATCAACATTTTGCCTCCACTAAAACAACCTAAGTTTAATTATTTACCTACTAACATGCCATTTTCTTACCCGGAGCCTTATTATAATCCTGGGACCAAGTTTAGTCGTGAGATGCCTTCATCTGAATGTATCAGTTAATGCTGTTTATAGTTTTTAAGATTTTCAAATATATGTACACAAGTGTGATTCATCACATTTAGAATTTTTGGTAATCTATTTAAGATTTGGGATATTTGGTTGCAAGCCACAGGGATTGGTTTCTTGTGAAGCAAATTGTACTTAACACGCAGAAGAAATGCCACATACTTGAGGAGAAAGCTGAAGGAGCAGAGACCCAAGGGGCACTGACACATGCCCTCCTCACTAGGAACTCGTCGCTCCCACTGTCCTGAGCTGTTCCGGGAGCGGCTCATCAGACTGACCCAGTGTCGGCAGCGTCTTGACAACGACGTTCAGGAGAGTGACCGAGTCCCACCAGAAGGCTCTCCTGTGGGGATCAGTTCATGGTGCAGGTGAGGCTGAGGTACAACTTTGTAAAACACTGTAGCGAGCACAAAAGGAAAGACGCCCATACTGATTAAATGGCGCGTCCCCACTTTCCCGCGCTCACGCACAGGCGGCCCATCGTTGCCTGCGCCTCAGAGACGCCCGTCAGCGCGGCCCCAGGACGCCCAGCGAGCGCACGCGGAAGCCTCTCTCAGCGTCCGGGGGGGCGCCGGCGGGGGGCGGGGCGCCCCGTCGCGGCCCTCGGGGCCGGGACAGGCAATGAAGCGCCGGGGCCGTCGGGCGCTCGTGCGCTCACCTGCCGCGCGTGTTCCGGCGCAGCAGCCTCTTCGGGTTGCGCTACGCAGTTGCCTGCGCCCCTGTGGCCGGGGCCGGGACCGGCAGTGACGCGCCGGGGCCGTCGGGCGCTCGTGCGCTCACCTGCCGCGCGGTGCCTGTTCCGGCGCAGCAGCCTGTTCGGGTCGCGCGACGCAGTTCCCTGCTCCCCCGTCGCCGGGGCCAGACCCCGCCCCCTGGAGCCGCAGCGGTGGAGGAAGACTGGCCGCGCCCGCCCCTCGTCGGCCAGCGCAGTGAGTGTGGGCGGCGGCCCTGGGCCCGGAACCGCAGCCCAGGTCTGTCCCGGGCGTGTCCTGCCCTGTCTTCGTGGGGTCCCGGTGTGAGGGCTCCCGAGAGGGCCACACGGGGGCGGGGCACGGCCGTGGGACGCAGGTGCAGACCAGTCTTCATGGGGCCCCAGGGCGGTGCGGGCTCAGTGCCCTGTCCTGGTGTGCCGGCTCGGGTGCGTATCCTCGCGTGCCGGCTCGGGTGAGTCCCTCGCGTGCCGGCTCGGGTGAGTCCCTCGCGTGCCGGCCCGGGTGCGTGTCCTCGCGTGCCGGCTCGGGTGAGTCCCTCGCGTGCCGGCTCGGGTGAGTCCCTCGCGTGCCGGCCCGGGTGCGTGTCCTCGCGTGCCGGCCCGGGTGCGTGTCCTCGCGTGCCGGCTCGGGTGAGTCCCTCGCGTGCCGGCTCGGGTGAGTCCCTCGCGTGCCGGCCCGGGTGCGTGTCCTCGCGTGCCGGCTCGGGTGAGTCCCTCGCGTGCTGGCTCGGGCGCAGGGTCTCGGCTGGGTGCGCGGGCGTTCGGGCCTCAGGCTCCGTGCGCGGCGGTTGCCGTCACGGACGCGTGTGTGCCGTCCGGTGTTTCTTGTGCTGAGTGGGGGCCGTCGGAGAGCGCCTTGGAGTCCGCTGTTGTTCTCATCATGAACCCAGGACAGCAGCGTCTCCAGGCCCAGGTCCGTGTGGGTTGTCCAGGTGTTGCTTGAAAGAGGGGAGAGGGACAGTTGGGAGTTATACCCTGTGTCTGTGTGTTGGGGGGGGGTGATGGGACCGCAAGATTTTTCAGAGGGGCCCAGGGAACAGGAGGCCGAGCTGGGGGGCATCAATGGGGTAGGAGCAGAGTACCTGGAGAGGTTAGCGGGCAGCCCAGGGCCAGGCTGGCTTCCAAAGCCAGGGGTGTCCCTCAGGCTGGCTTCCAAAGCCAGGGGTGTCCCTACGTTAAAGGACAAGGCAGCAGACCCTGCAGGTTCCAGCAGAACCCACGCAGACTGAAGCCAAGGCACGGAAACAGGCCTAGGGAGCGAAAGAAGCAGCGTGGTCGTCGTGACCAGAGCAGGGGGTTCCTGTGTGCACCGATGCCTTATGTAAGTGACTTGACTTATCACAACTGTTCCTCCCTCCAACTTCACATGTGGCTGTCCTTCACGGCCATCGGGACTCAGCACAGGTCAGAGCTCGAGCTGGGCAGGTAGGATTTTCAGCAGGGACTTGCCTCTGGTCCGAGAGACCAGGTGGTCACGTTGGCTGTATGGTCGGCAAGGCTCCTGACCTGGGTGCTGAGGCCTGAAGGTGAACGTGAGGATGGAGAAGTCTGAGTGACAGGGACACAGGCAGAGTGTGGCAGGCCGGTGAGTAGCTTTGCTCAGCCCTGCAGGGTGGGAGTGTCAGATTGCTGAGATGAGCACAGAGTTCCCACACCTGCTGTTTCCTGAGTAGCTCTGATCTTTTACTGGCTGGCCACTCACTGGCCCCCAGAAAGGACCGGGTGGGCTGCTAATGTCTGGGTCAGAGCAACTCTGCTGAGGCCAAAGGGACAGCAGGCAGAGGGCGTAAACTCTCCCACCGGGCAGACGTCTGCCTGCTGTCCCCCACCTTGTCCGCGGCAGAGGGTCGGTTTGTCAGAGTCCACGCACTGAGTCTGTGCGTCCCTGTGCGTTCTCAGTGAACCGCGCCTGGGCTGGGAGCTGGAAGTAGTGACCGGAGATGCCCAGCTCCTTTCGCCTGCTGAACGGGCCTTGGGTCTTACAGCGATGATGGATGAAGTTGTCTAGGCTCTGCAGGATGTGATCAAACACTGGGTCCCAAGGCACTAGCTGGTAAAGTGCTTTGGCTGAGTCCATAATGAGTGAGGTAGAGAGAAAAAGAGAAAACGAAATCACATTGTAGGGAAATCTACTCTGTAGTGTTTGAAAAGGCTGTTCTCGGTTGGCTTGACCTCTTAGTAAATACAAAACCACATATTTGTATTACCTTTTTATCTATAATTCTAAAATAACCGGAGATCAATGGCAATCTGTGTAGTTGGAAAATAGTAATATTTTTTGGAGACCCAAAGGTAAAAGAAAATGTCATTTAAATTAAAAATACAAATTTACCTTCTAAAAAATTAAGTTTAAGACATTAAGCGCCGTGTCTGTCACCGGTGACTGGCACTGTGCTTTCCGATCAGACCGCATCAGTCACTGGTGACTGACGGTATACTTTTCTAAAGTATTTAGAAAGCATTTCTGAAAGAATACAGAGTACAGATTGAAATAAATACATACAAGAAATATATCTGAAGTTATACATGCAGTCTTACGGCAAACTTACACAGATCTCCGGCCGCCAGCTATCGGTGAAATCGGATGTGGGGGCTAAACGGAAAGGGAGACAAAACAGGCTGAGTGCTTAACGCGTCAAATTGTTGAATGTGCAATTATTCACATGACTCAGAAATAAAAAACCTGAAAATGCATTCGTTATAAAGTCTGCCTTCCATCTCTCCTCCTCTGCTCAGTTTGTCTATATTCCTCTGTGTAAGAAATTCTTTCTGGTTGATTTCTTGGAGCTCTTTATGTGTTAAGGATAGGAATGTGATTAGTTTCTTGTGTACTCTGAGTTTCCCAATGTGTGTATATATAAAGAAATAGAACTGGGGGGGCTCACTTGCACCCTCTCTGTTTTTACACTAGTAATAGGATATTGATATTGTATGTACTGTACTCTCCCTGGCTCTTTTGTTTAATGGTACATATAGGAAGGTCCTCCATAGTAGTACGTGGAATACTTTTCCATTTTTCAGAGGTACATAGCATTTCATTGTATGAATGTTTTCTACTGACGAACACTTAGCGTTTCAAATCCTTGGTTATAACAAATGATGCTGCACTAAAAGCCTTGATCTGTGTCATTTAGCACATATATTTAGTATCAATTCCTAGGAGTAAAATTGTTCAAAGATATGCGCCCTTGTAATTTTATAGCTTTTTTCAAATTAGTCTCCAAATGCATTACAAAATTTACTCATCTAATGTATTAATGTAAAAATGTCTCTATCTCCAGTCTCATTAACTGTTACAAAAATGTTTGACTTTTGCCAATCTAAAAGTTTTTCTGTTATTAATAAGGCTGAGTATCATTTATTTTTATTTTTTGGTTATTCAATTACAGTTGTCCCATTTTCCCCCGTTGCTCCCCCCACCCAGCCCATCCCTTCTCCCACAATCATATCCCTCCCCGTTGTCCTTGTCCATTACTACTAGGTTGTCAAATTTGTTGCCATATAGTTGTTTGTAGTAATTTCTTATAATTGTTTGTATTTCTGAGGTATCAGTCGTGATTTCTCCTCTTTCATTTCTGATTTTGTTTATTTGGGTCTTCTCTCTTTTGTTCTTGATGAGCCTGGCTAGAGGCTTGTCGATTTTGTTTATTTTTTCAAAGAACCAGCTCCTAGTTTTTTGTTGATTTTTTGGATTGTTCATTTAGTTTCTATGTCATTTAATTCTGCTTTGATCTTGATGATTTCCTTTCTTCTTTTTGCCCTAGGCTTTGTTTATTGTTGTTGTTCTAGTTCTTGTAGCTTTAGGGTTAGATTTTTTATTTGAGATTCTTCTAGTCTTTTCAGATATGCCTGTATTGCTATGAACTTCCCTCTTAGGACTGCTTTTGCTGTGTCCCATAGGTTTTGGGCTGTTGTGTGTTCATTGTCATTAGTTTCTAGAAATTTCTTGATTTCCTCTTTGATGTCATTGTTAACCCATTCATTATTTAAGAGCGTGTTATTCATTCTCCATGAGTTTGGGCGTCTTTGATTTTTTTTCCCTGAGGTTGATTTTTAGTTTCAAGGCATTGTGGTCTGAAAAGATGCTTGATATGATTTCAATTTTCTTGAATTTGTTGAGGCTTGTTTTGTGTCCTATTATGTGGTCTATCTTTGAAAATGGGGCCGTCGGGCGCTCGTGCGCTCACCTGCCGCGCGGCGCGTGTTCCGGCGCAGCAGCCTCTGCTGGTCGCGCGACACAGTTCCCTGCGCCCCCCCCCCCCGTGGCCGGGGCCGGACCCCGCCCCCTGGAGCCGCGGCGGCGGTGGAGGAAGACAGGCCGCGCCCGCCCCTCGTCGGCCAGCGCAGTGAGTGTGGGCGGCGGCCCTGGGCCCGGAACCGCAGCCCCGGTCTGTCCCGGGCGTGTCCTGCCCTGTCTTCGTGGGGTCCCGGTGTGAGGGCTCCCGTGAGGGCCACACGGGGGCGGGGCGCGGCCGTGGGGCGCAGGTGCAGACCGGTCTTCATGGGGCCCCAGGGCGGTGCGGGCTCAGTGCCGTGTCCTGGTGTGCCGGCTCGGGTGCGTGTCCTCGCGTGCCGGCTCGGGTGAGTCCCTCGCGTGCCGGCTCGGGTGAGTCCCTCGCGTGCTGGCTCGGGCGCACGGTCTCGGCTGGGTGCGCGGGCGTTCGGGCCTCAGGCTCCGTGCGCGGCGGTTGCCGTCACGGACGCGTGTGTGCCGTCCGGTGTTTCTTGTGCTGAGTGGGGGCCGTCGGAGAGCGCCTTGGAGTCCGCTGTTGTTCTCATCATGAACCCAGGACAGCAGCGTCTCCAGGCCCAGGTCCGTGTGGGTTGTCCAGGTGTTGCTGAAAGAGGGGAGAGGGACAGTTGGGAGTTATTCCCTGTGTCTGTGTGTTGGGGGGGGTGATGGGACCACAAGATTTTTCAGAGGGGCCCAGGGAACAGGAGGCCGAGCTGGGGGGCATCAATGGGGTAGGAGCAGAGTCCCTGGAGAGGTTAGCGGGCAGCCCAGGGCCAGGCTGGCTTCCAAAGCCAGGGGTGTCCCTACGTTAAAGGACAAGGCAGCAGACCCTGCAGGTTCCAGCAGAACCCACGCAGACTGAAGCCAAGGCACGGAAACAGGCCTAGGGAGCGAAAGAAGCAGCGTGGTCGTCGTGACCAGAGCAGGGGGTTCCTGTGTGCACCGATGCCTTATGTAAGTGACTTGACTTATCACAACTGTTCCTCCCTCCAACTTCACATGTGGCTGTCCTTCACGGCCATCGGGACTCAGCACAGGTCAGAGCTCGAGCTGGGCAGGTAGGATTTTCAGCAGGGACTTGCCTCTGGTCCGAGAGACCAGGTGGTCACGTTGGCTGTATGGTCGGCAAGGCTCCTGACCTGGGTGCTGAGGCCTGAAGGTGAACGTGAGGATGGAGAAGTCTGAGTGACAGGGACACAGGCAGAGTGTGGCAGGCCGGTGAGTAGCTTTGCTCAGCCCTGCAGGGTGGGAGTGTCAGATTGCTGAGATGAGCACAGAGTTCCCACACCTGCTGTTTCCTGAGTAGCTCTGATCTTTTACTGGCTGGCCACTCACTGGCCCCCAGAAAGGACCGGGTGGGCTGCTAATGTCTGGGTCAGAGCAACTCTGCTGAGGCCAAAGGGACAGCAGGCAGAGGGCGTAAACTCTCCCACCGGGCAGACGTCTGCCTGCTGTCCCCCACCTTGTCCGCGGCAGAGGGTCGGTTTGTCAGAGTCCACGCACTGAGTCTGTGCGTCCCTGTGCGTTCTCAGTGAACCGCGCCTGGGCTGGGAGCTGGAAGTAGTGACCGGAGATGCCCAGCTCCTTTCGCCTGCTGAACGGGCCTTGGGTCTTACAGCGATGATGGATGAAGTTGTCTAGGCTCTGCAGGATGTGATCAAACACTGGGTCCCAAGGCACTAGCTGGTAAAGTGCTTTGGCTGAGTCCATAATGAGTGAGGTAGAGAGAAAAAGAGAAAACGAAATCACATTGTAGGGAAATCTACTCTGTAGTGTTTGAAAAGGCTGTTCTCGGTTGGCTTGACCTCTTAGTAAATACAAAACCACATATTTGTATTACCTTTTTATCTATAATTCTAAAATAACCGGAGATCAATGGCAATCTGTGTAGTTGGAAAATAGTAATATTTTTTGGAGACCCAAAGGTAAAAGAAAATGTCATTTAAATTAAAAATACAAATTTACCTTCTAAAAAATTAAGTTTAAGACATTAAGCGCCGTGTCTGTCACCGGTGACTGGCACTGTGCTTTCCGATCAGACCGCATCAGTCACTGGTGACTGACGGTATACTTTTCTAAAGTATTTAGAAAGCATTTCTGAAAGAATACAGAGTACAGATTGAAATAAATACATACAAGAAATATATCTGAAGTTATACATGCAGTCTTACGGCAAACTTACACAGATCTCCGGCCGCCAGCTATCGGTGAAATCGGATGTGGGGGCTAAACGGAAAGGGAGACAAAACAGGCTGAGTGCTTAACGCGTCAAATTGTTGAATGTGCAATTATTCACATGACTCAGAAATAAAAAACCTGAAAATGCATTCGTTATAAAGTCTGCCTTCCATCTCTCCTCCTCTGCTCAGTTTGTCTATATTCCTCTGTGTAAGAAATTCTTTCTGGTTGATTTCTTGGAGCTCTTTATGTGTTAAGGATAGGAATGTGATTAGTTTCTTGTGTACTCTGAGTTTCCCAATGTGTGTATATATAAAGAAATAGAACTGGGGGGGCTCACTTGCACCCTCTCTGTTTTTACACTAGTAATAGGATATTGATATTGTATGTACTGTACTCTCCCTGGCTCTTTTGTTTAATGGTACATATAGGAAGGTCCTCCATAGTAGTACGTGGAATACTTTTCCATTTTTCAGAGGTACATAGCATTTCATTGTATGAATGTTTTCTACTGACGAACACTTAGCGTTTCAAATCCTTGGTTATAACAAATGATGCTGCACTAAAAGCCTTGATCTGTGTCATTTAGCACATATATTTAGTATCAATTCCTAGGAGTAAAATTGTTCAAAGATATGCGCCCTTGTAATTTTATAGCTTTTTTCAAATTAGTCTCCAAATGCATTACAAAATTTACTCATCTAATGTATTAATGTAAAAATGTCTCTATCTCCAGTCTCATTAACTGTTACAAAAATGTTTGACTTTTGCCAATCTAAAAGTTTTTCTGTTATTAATAAGGCTGAGTATCATTTATTTTTATTTTTTGGTTATTCAATTACAGTTGTCCCATTTTCCCCCGTTGCTCCCCCCACCCAGCCCATCCCTTCTCCCACAATCATATCCCTCCCCGTTGTCCTTGTCCATTACTACTAGGTTGTCAAATTTGTTGCCATATAGTTGTTTGTAGTAATTTCTTATAATTGTTTGTATTTCTGAGGTATCAGTCGTGATTTCTCCTCTTTCATTTCTGATTTTGTTTATTTGGGTCTTCTCTCTTTTGTTCTTGATGAGCCTGGCTAGAGGCTTGTCGATTTTGTTTATTTTTTCAAAGAACCAGCTCCTAGTTTTTTGTTGATTTTTTGGATTGTTCATTTAGTTTCTATGTCATTTAATTCTGCTTTGATCTTGATGATTTCCTTTCTTCTTTTTGCCCTAGGCTTTGTTTATTGTTGTTGTTCTAGTTCTTGTAGCTTTAGGGTTAGATTTTTTATTTGAGATTCTTCTAGTCTTTTCAGATATGCCTGTATTGCTATGAACTTCCCTCTTAGGACTGCTTTTGCTGTGTCCCATAGGTTTTGGGCTGTTGTGTGTTCATTGTCATTAGTTTCTAGAAATTTCTTGATTTCCTCTTTGATGTCATTGTTAACCCATTCATTATTTAAGAGCGTGTTATTCATTCTCCATGAGTTTGGGCGTCTTTGATTTTTTTTCCCTGAGGTTGATTTTTAGTTTCAAGGCATTGTGGTCTGAAAAGATGCTTGATATGATTTCAATTTTCTTGAATTTGTTGAGGCTTGTTTTGTGTCCTATTATGTGGTCTATCTTTGAAAATGGGGCCGTCGGGCGCTCGTGCGCTCACCTGCCGCGCGGCGCGTGTTCCGGCGCAGCAGCCTCTGCTGGTCGCGCGACACAGTTCCCTGCGCCCCCCCCCCGTGGCCGGGGCCGGACCCCGCCCCCTGGAGCCGCGGCGGCGGTGGAGGAAGACAGGCCGCGCCCGCCCCTCGTCGGCCAGCGCAGTGAGTGTGGGCGGCGGCCCTGGGCCCGGAACCGCAGCCCCGGTCTGTCCCGGGCGTGTCCTGCCCTGTCTTCGTGGGGTCCCGGTGTGAGGGCTCCCGTGAGGGCCACACGGGGGCGGGGCGCGGCCGTGGGACGCAGGTGCAGACCGGTCTTCATGGGGCCCCAGGGCGGTGCGGGCTCAGTGCCGTGTCCTGGTGTGCCGGCTCGGGTGCGTGTCCTCGCGTGCCGGCTCGGGTGAGTCCCTCGCGTGCCGGCTCGGGTGAGTCCCTCGCGTGCTGGCTCGGGCGCACGGTCTCGGCTGGGTGCGCGGGCGTTCGGGCCTCAGGCTCCGTGCGCGGCGGTTGCCGTCACGGACGCGTGTGTGCCGTCCGGTGTTTCTTGTGCTGAGTGGGGGCCGTCGGAGAGCGCCTTGGAGTCCGCTGTTGTTCTCATCATGAACCCAGGACAGCAGCGTCTCCAGGCCCAGGTCCGTGTGGGTTGTCCAGGTGTTGCTGAAAGAGGGGAGAGGGACAGTTGGGAGTTATTCCCTGTGTCTGTGTGTTGGGGGGGGTGATGGGACCACAAGATTTTTCAGAGGGGCCCAGGGAACAGGAGGCCGAGCTGGGGGGCATCAATGGGGTAGGAGCAGAGTCCCTGGAGAGGTTAGCGGGCAGCCCAGGGCCAGGCTGGCTTCCAAAGCCAGGGGTGTCCCTACGTTAAAGGACAAGGCAGCAGACCCTGCAGGTTCCAGCAGAACCCACGCAGACTGAAGCCAAGGCACGGAAACAGGCCTAGGGAGCGAAAGAAGCAGCGTGGTCGTCGTGACCAGAGCAGGGGGTTCCTGTGTGCACCGATGCCTTATGTAAGTGACTTGACTTATCACAACTGTTCCTCCCTCCAACTTCACATGTGGCTGTCCTTCACGGCCATCGGGACTCAGCACAGGTCAGAGCTCGAGCTGGGCAGGTAGGATTTTCAGCAGGGACTTGCCTCTGGTCCGAGAGACCAGGTGGTCACGTTGGCTGTATGGTCGGCAAGGCTCCTGACCTGGGTGCTGAGGCCTGAAGGTGAACGTGAGGATGGAGAAGTCTGAGTGACAGGGACACAGGCAGAGTGTGGCAGGCCGGTGAGTAGCTTTGCTCAGCCCTGCAGGGTGGGAGTGTCAGATTGCTGAGATGAGCACAGAGTTCCCACACCTGCTGTTTCCTGAGTAGCTCTGATCTTTTACTGGCTGGCCACTCACTGGCCCCCAGAAAGGACCGGGTGGGCTGCTAATGTCTGGGTCAGAGCAACTCTGCTGAGGCCAAAGGGACAGCAGGCAGAGGGCGTAAACTCTCCCACCGGGCAGACGTCTGCCTGCTGTCCCCCACCTTGTCCGCGGCAGAGGGTCGGTTTGTCAGAGTCCACGCACTGAGTCTGTGCGTCCCTGTGCGTTCTCAGTGAACCGCGCCTGGGCTGGGAGCTGGAAGTAGTGACCGGAGATGCCCAGCTCCTTTCGCCTGCTGAACGGGCCTTGGGTCTTACAGCGATGATGGATGAAGTTGTCTAGGCTCTGCAGGATGTGATCAAACACTGGGTCCCAAGGCACTAGCTGGTAAAGTGCTTTGGCTGAGTCCATAATGAGTGAGGTAGAGAGAAAAAGAGAAAACGAAATCACATTGTAGGGAAATCTACTCTGTAGTGTTTGAAAAGGCTGTTCTCGGTTGGCTTGACCTCTTAGTAAATACAAAACCACATATTTGTATTACCTTTTTATCTATAATTCTAAAATAACCGGAGATCAATGGCAATCTGTGTAGTTGGAAAATAGTAATATTTTTTGGAGACCCAAAGGTAAAAGAAAATGTCATTTAAATTAAAAATACAAATTTACCTTCTAAAAAATTAAGTTTAAGACATTAAGCGCCGTGTCTGTCACCGGTGACTGGCACTGTGCTTTCCGATCAGACCGCATCAGTCACTGGTGACTGACGGTATACTTTTCTAAAGTATTTAGAAAGCATTTCTGAAAGAATACAGAGTACAGATTGAAATAAATACATACAAGAAATATATCTGAAGTTATACATGCAGTCTTACGGCAAACTTACACAGATCTCCGGCCGCCAGCTATCGGTGAAATCGGATGTGGGGGCTAAACGGAAAGGGAGACAAAACAGGCTGAGTGCTTAACGCGTCAAATTGTTGAATGTGCAATTATTCACATGACTCAGAAATAAAAAACCTGAAAATGCATTCGTTATAAAGTCTGCCTTCCATCTCTCCTCCTCTGCTCAGTTTGTCTATATTCCTCTGTGTAAGAAATTCTTTCTGGTTGATTTCTTGGAGCTCTTTATGTGTTAAGGATAGGAATGTGATTAGTTTCTTGTGTACTCTGAGTTTCCCAATGTGTGTATATATAAAGAAATAGAACTGGGGGGGCTCACTTGCACCCTCTCTGTTTTTACACTAGTAATAGGATATTGATATTGTATGTACTGTACTCTCCCTGGCTCTTTTGTTTAATGGTACATATAGGAAGGTCCTCCATAGTAGTACGTGGAATACTTTTCCATTTTTCAGAGGTACATAGCATTTCATTGTATGAATGTTTTCTACTGACGAACACTTAGCGTTTCAAATCCTTGGTTATAACAAATGATGCTGCACTAAAAGCCTTGATCTGTGTCATTTAGCACATATATTTAGTATCAATTCCTAGGAGTAAAATTGTTCAAAGATATGCGCCCTTGTAATTTTATAGCTTTTTTCAAATTAGTCTCCAAATGCATTACAAAATTTACTCATCTAATGTATTAATGTAAAAATGTCTCTATCTCCAGTCTCATTAACTGTTACAAAAATGTTTGACTTTTGCCAATCTAAAAGTTTTTCTGTTATTAATAAGGCTGAGTATCATTTATTTTTATTTTTTGGTTATTCAATTACAGTTGTCCCATTTTCCCCCGTTGCTCCCCCCACCCAGCCCATCCCTTCTCCCACAATCATATCCCTCCCCGTTGTCCTTGTCCATTACTACTAGGTTGTCAAATTTGTTGCCATATAGTTGTTTGTAGTAATTTCTTATAATTGTTTGTATTTCTGAGGTATCAGTCGTGATTTCTCCTCTTTCATTTCTGATTTTGTTTATTTGGGTCTTCTCTCTTTTGTTCTTGATGAGCCTGGCTAGAGGCTTGTCGATTTTGTTTATTTTTTCAAAGAACCAGCTCCTAGTTTTTTGTTGATTTTTTGGATTGTTCATTTAGTTTCTATGTCATTTAATTCTGCTTTGATCTTGATGATTTCCTTTCTTCTTTTTGCCCTAGGCTTTGTTTATTGTTGTTGTTCTAGTTCTTGTAGCTTTAGGGTTAGATTTTTTATTTGAGATTCTTCTAGTCTTTTCAGATATGCCTGTATTGCTATGAACTTCCCTCTTAGGACTGCTTTTGCTGTGTCCCATAGGTTTTGGGCTGTTGTGTGTTCATTGTCATTAGTTTCTAGAAATTTCTTGATTTCCTCTTTGATGTCATTGTTAACCCATTCATTATTTAAGAGCGTGTTATTCATTCTCCATGAGTTTGGGCGTCTTTGATTTTTTTTCCCTGAGGTTGATTTTTAGTTTCAAGGCATTGTGGTCTGAAAAGATGCTTGATATGATTTCAATTTTCTTGAATTTGTTGAGGCTTGTTTTGTGTCCTATTATGTGGTCTATCTTTGAAAATGGGGCCGTCGGGCGCTCGTGCGCTCACCTGCCGCGCGGCGCGTGTTCCGGCGCAGCAGCCTCTGCTGGTCGCGCGACACAGTTCCCTGCGCCCCCCCCCCCCCCCCCCCCCGTGGCCGGGGCCGGACCCCGCCCCCTGGAGCCGCGGCGGCGGTGGAGGAAGACAGGCCGCGCCCGCCCCTCGTCGGCCAGCGCAGTGAGTGTGGGCGGCGGCCCTGGGCCCGGAACCGCAGCCCCGGTCTGTCCCGGGCGTGTCCTGCCCTGTCTTCGTGGGGTCCCGGTGTGAGGGCTCCCGTGAGGGCCACACGGGGGCGGGGCGCGGCCGTGGGGCGCAGGTGCAGACCGGTCTTCATGGGGCCCCAGGGCGGTGCGGGCTCAGTGCCGTGTCCTGGTGTGCCGGCTCGGGTGCGTGTCCTCGCGTGCCGGCTCGGGTGAGTCCCTCGCGTGCCGGCTCGGGTGAGTCCCTCGCGTGCTGGCTCGGGCGCACGGTCTCGGCTGGGTGCGCGGGCGTTCGGGCCTCAGGCTCCGTGCGCGGCGGTTGCCGTCACGGACGCGTGTGTGCCGTCCGGTGTTTCTTGTGCTGAGTGGGGGCCGTCGGAGAGCGCCTTGGAGTCCGCTGTTGTTCTCATCATGAACCCAGGACAGCAGCGTCTCCAGGCCCAGGTCCGTGTGGGTTGTCCAGGTGTTGCTGAAAGAGGGGAGAGGGACAGTTGGGAGTTATTCCCTGTGTCTGTGTGTTGGGGGGGGTGATGGGACCACAAGATTTTTCAGAGGGGCCCAGGGAACAGGAGGCCGAGCTGGGGGGCATCAATGGGGTAGGAGCAGAGTCCCTGGAGAGGTTAGCGGGCAGCCCAGGGCCAGGCTGGCTTCCAAAGCCAGGGGTGTCCCTACGTTAAAGGACAAGGCAGCAGACCCTGCAGGTTCCAGCAGAACCCACGCAGACTGAAGCCAAGGCACGGAAACAGGCCTAGGGAGCGAAAGAAGCAGCGTGGTCGTCGTGACCAGAGCAGGGGGTTCCTGTGTGCACCGATGCCTTATGTAAGTGACTTGACTTATCACAACTGTTCCTCCCTCCAACTTCACATGTGGCTGTCCTTCACGGCCATCGGGACTCAGCACAGGTCAGAGCTCGAGCTGGGCAGGTAGGATTTTCAGCAGGGACTTGCCTCTGGTCCGAGAGACCAGGTGGTCACGTTGGCTGTATGGTCGGCAAGGCTCCTGACCTGGGTGCTGAGGCCTGAAGGTGAACGTGAGGATGGAGAAGTCTGAGTGACAGGGACACAGGCAGAGTGTGGCAGGCCGGTGAGTAGCTTTGCTCAGCCCTGCAGGGTGGGAGTGTCAGATTGCTGAGATGAGCACAGAGTTCCCACACCTGCTGTTTCCTGAGTAGCTCTGATCTTTTACTGGCTGGCCACTCACTGGCCCCCAGAAAGGACCGGGTGGGCTGCTAATGTCTGGGTCAGAGCAACTCTGCTGAGGCCAAAGGGACAGCAGGCAGAGGGCGTAAACTCTCCCACCGGGCAGACGTCTGCCTGCTGTCCCCCACCTTGTCCGCGGCAGAGGGTCGGTTTGTCAGAGTCCACGCACTGAGTCTGTGCGTCCCTGTGCGTTCTCAGTGAACCGCGCCTGGGCTGGGAGCTGGAAGTAGTGACCGGAGATGCCCAGCTCCTTTCGCCTGCTGAACGGGCCTTGGGTCTTACAGCGATGATGGATGAAGTTGTCTAGGCTCTGCAGGATGTGATCAAACACTGGGTCCCAAGGCACTAGCTGGTAAAGTGCTTTGGCTGAGTCCATAATGAGTGAGGTAGAGAGAAAAAGAGAAAACGAAATCACATTGTAGGGAAATCTACTCTGTAGTGTTTGAAAAGGCTGTTCTCGGTTGGCTTGACCTCTTAGTAAATACAAAACCACATATTTGTATTACCTTTTTATCTATAATTCTAAAATAACCGGAGATCAATGGCAATCTGTGTAGTTGGAAAATAGTAATATTTTTTGGAGACCCAAAGGTAAAAGAAAATGTCATTTAAATTAAAAATACAAATTTACCTTCTAAAAAATTAAGTTTAAGACATTAAGCGCCGTGTCTGTCACCGGTGACTGGCACTGTGCTTTCCGATCAGACCGCATCAGTCACTGGTGACTGACGGTATACTTTTCTAAAGTATTTAGAAAGCATTTCTGAAAGAATACAGAGTACAGATTGAAATAAATACATACAAGAAATATATCTGAAGTTATACATGCAGTCTTACGGCAAACTTACACAGATCTCCGGCCGCCAGCTATCGGTGAAATCGGATGTGGGGGCTAAACGGAAAGGGAGACAAAACAGGCTGAGTGCTTAACGCGTCAAATTGTTGAATGTGCAATTATTCACATGACTCAGAAATAAAAAACCTGAAAATGCATTCGTTATAAAGTCTGCCTTCCATCTCTCCTCCTCTGCTCAGTTTGTCTATATTCCTCTGTGTAAGAAATTCTTTCTGGTTGATTTCTTGGAGCTCTTTATGTGTTAAGGATAGGAATGTGATTAGTTTCTTGTGTACTCTGAGTTTCCCAATGTGTGTATATATAAAGAAATAGAACTGGGGGGGCTCACTTGCACCCTCTCTGTTTTTACACTAGTAATAGGATATTGATATTGTATGTACTGTACTCTCCCTGGCTCTTTTGTTTAATGGTACATATAGGAAGGTCCTCCATAGTAGTACGTGGAATACTTTTCCATTTTTCAGAGGTACATAGCATTTCATTGTATGAATGTTTTCTACTGACGAACACTTAGCGTTTCAAATCCTTGGTTATAACAAATGATGCTGCACTAGAAGCCTTGATCTGTGTCATTTAGCACATATATTTAGTATCAATTCCTAGGAGTAAAATTGTTTAAAGATATGCGCCCTTGTAATTTTATAGCTTTTTTCAAATTAGTCTCCAAATGCATTACAAAATTTACTCATCTAATGTATTAATGTAAAAATGTCTCTATCTCCAGTCTCATTAACTGTTACAAAAATGTTTGACTTTTGCCAATCTAAAAGTTTTTCTGTTATTAATAAGGCTGAGTATCATTTATTTTTATTTTTTGGTTATTCAATTACAGTTGTCCCATTTTCCCCCGTTGCTCCCCCCACCCAGCCCATCCCTTCTCCCACAATCATATCCCTCCCCGTTGTCCTTGTCCATTACTACTAGGTTGTCAAATTTGTTGCCATATAGTTGTTTGTAGTAATTTCTTATAATTGTTTGTATTTCTGAGGTATCAGTCGTGATTTCTCCTCTTTCATTTCTGATTTTGTTTATTTGGGTCTTCTCTCTTTTGTTCTTGATGAGCCTGGCTAGAGGCTTGTCGATTTTGTTTATTTTTTCAAAGAACCAGCTCCTAGTTTTTTGTTGATTTTTTGGATTGTTCATTTAGTTTCTATGTCATTTAATTCTGCTTTGATCTTGATGATTTCCTTTCTTCTTTTTGCCCTAGGCTTTGTTTATTGTTGTTGTTCTAGTTCTTGTAGCTTTAGGGTTAGATTTTTTATTTGAGATTCTTCTAGTCTTTTCAGATATGCCTGTATTGCTATGAACTTCCCTCTTAGGACTGCTTTTGCTGTGTCCCATAGGTTTTGGGCTGTTGTATGTTCATTGTCATTAGTTTCTAGAAATTTCTTGATTTCCTCTTTGATGTCATTGTTAACCCATTCATTATTTAAGAGCGTGTTATTCATTCTCCATGAGTTTGGGCGTCTTTGATTTTTTTTCCCTGAGGTTGATTTTTAGTTTCAAGGCATTGTGGTCTGAAAAGATGCTTGATATGATTTCAATTTTCTTGAATTTGTTGAGGCTTGTTTTGTGTCCTATTATGTGGTCTATCTTTGAAAATGGGGCCGTCGGGCGCTCGTGCGCTCACCTGCCGCGCGGCGCGTGTTCCGGCGCAGCAGCCTCTGCTGGTCGCGCGACACAGTTCCCTGCGCCCCCACCCCCCGTCGCCGGGGCCGGACCCCGCCCCCTGGAGCCGCAGCGGCGGTGGAGGAAGACAGGCCGCGCCCGCCCCTCGTCGGCCAGCGCAGTGAGTGTGGGCGGCGGCCCTGGGCCCGGAACCGCAGCCCCGGTCTGTCCCGGGCGTGTCCTGCCCTGTCTTCGTGGGGTCCCGGTGTGAGGGCTCCCGTGAGGGCCACACGGGGGCGGGGCGCGGCCGTGGGACGCAGGTGCAGACCGGTCTTCATGGGGCCCCAGGGCGGTGCGGGCTCAGTGCCGTGTCCTGGTGTGCCGGCTCGGGTGCGTGTCCTCGCGTGCCGGCTCGGGTGAGTCCCTCGCGTGCCGGCTCGGGTGAGTCCCTCGCGTGCCGGCTCGGGTGAGTCCCTCGCGTGCTGGCTCGGGCGCACGGTCTCGGCTGGGTGCGCGGGCGTTCGGGCCTCAGGCTCCGTGCGCGGCGGTTGCCGTCACGGACGCGTGTGTGCCGTCCGGTGTTTCTTGTGCTGAGGGGGGGCCGTCGGAGAGCGCCTTGGAGTCCGCTGTTGTTCTCATCATGAACCCAGGACAGCAGCGTCTCCAGGCCCAGGTCCGTGTGGGTTGTCCAGGTGTTGCTGAAAGAGGGGAGAGGGACAGTTGGGAGTTATTCCCTGTGTCTGTGTGTTGGGGGGGGTGATGGGACCACAAGATTTTTCAGAGGGGCCCAGGGAACAGGAGGCCGAGCTGGGGGGCATCAATGGGGTAGGAGCAGAGTCCCTGGAGAGGTTAGCGGGCAGCCCAGGGCCAGGCTGGCTTCCAAAGCCAGGGGTGTCCCTACGTTAAAGGACAAGGCAGCAGACCCTGCAGGTTCCAGCAGAACCCACGCAGACTGAAGCCAAGGCACGGAAACAGGCCTAGGGAGCGAAAGAAGCAGCGTGGTCGTCGTGACCAGAGCAGGGGGTTCCTGTGTGCACCGATGCCTTATGTAAGTGACTTGACTTATCACAACTGTTCCTCCCTCCAACTTCACATGTGGCTGTCCTTCACGGCCATCGGGACTCAGCACAGGTCAGAGCTCGAGCTGGGCAGGTAGGATTTTCAGCAGGGACTTGCCTCTGGTCCGAGAGACCAGGTGGTCACGTTGGCTGTATGGTCGGCAAGGCTCCTGACCTGGGTGCTGAGGCCTGAAGGTGAACGTGAGGATGGAGAAGTCTGAGTGACAGGGACACAGGCAGAGTGTGGCAGGCCGGTGAGTAGCTTTGCTCAGCCCTGCAGGGTTGGAGTGTCAGATTGCTGAGATGAGCACAGAGTTCCCACACCTGCTGTTTCCTGAGTAGCTCTGATCTTTTACTGGCTGGCCACTCACTGGCCCCCAGAAAGGACCGGGTGGGCTGCTAATGTCTGGGTCAGAGCAACTCTGCTGAGGCCAAAGGGAAAGCAGGCAGAGGGCGTAAACTCTCCCACCGGGCAGACGTCTGCCTGCTGTCCCCCACCTTGTCCGCGGCAGAGGGTCGGTTTGTCAGAGTCCACGCACTGAGTCTGTGCGTCCCTGTGCGTTCTCAGTGAACCGCGCCTGGGCTGGGAGCTGGAAGTAGTGACCGGAGATGCCCAGCTCCTTTCGCCTGCTGAACGGGCCTTGGGTCTTACAGCGATGATGGATGAAGTTGTCTAGGCTCTGCAGGATGTGATCAAACACTGGGTCCCAAGGCACTAGCTGGTAAAGTGCTTTGGCTGAGTCCATAATGAGTGAGGTAGAGAGAAAAAGAGAAAACGAAATCACATTGTAGGGAAATCTACTCTGTAGTGTTTGAAAAGGCTGTTCTCGGTTGGCTTGACCTCTTAGTAAATACAAAACCACATATTTGTATTACCTTTTTATCTATAATTCTAAAATAACCGGAGATCAATGGCAATCTGTGTAGTTGGAAAATAGTAATATTTTTTGGAGACCCAAAGGTAAAAGAAAATGTCATTTAAATTAAAAATACAAATTTACCTTCTAAAAAATTAAGTTTAAGACATTAAGCGCCGTGTCTGTCACCGGTGACTGGCACTGTGCTTTCCGATCAGACCGCATCAGTCACTGGTGACTGACGGTATACTTTTCTAAAGTATTTAGAAAGCATTTCTGAAAGAATACAGAGTACAGATTGAAATAAATACATACAAGAAATATATCTGAAGTTATACATGCAGTCTTACGGCAAACTTACACAGATCTCCGGCCGCCAGCTATCGGTGAAATCGGATGTGGGGGCTAAACGGAAAGGGAGACAAAACAGGCTGAGTGCTTAACGCGTCAAATTGTTGAATGTGCAATTATTCACATGACTCAGAAATAAAAAACCTGAAAATGCATTCGTTATAAAGTCTGCCTTCCATCTCTCCTCCTCTGCTCAGTTTGTCTATATTCCTCTGTGTAAGAAATTCTTTCTGGTTGATTTCTTGGAGCTCTTTATGTGTTAAGGATAGGAATGTGATTAGTTTCTTGTGTACTCTGAGTTTCCCAATGTGTGTATATATAAAGAAATAGAACTGGGGGGGCTCACTTGCACCCTCTCTGTTTTTACACTAGTAATAGGATATTGATATTGTATGTACTGTACTCTCCCTGGCTCTTTTGTTTAATGGTACATATAGGAAGGTCCTCCATAGTAGTACGTGGAATACTTTTCCATTTTTCAGAGGTACATAGCATTTCATTGTATGAATGTTTTCTACTGACGAACACTTAGCGTTTCAAATCCTTGGTTATAACAAATGATGCTGCACTAGAAGCCTTGATCTGTGTCATTTAGCACATATATTTAGTATCAATTCCTAGGAGTAAAATTGTTTAAAGATATGCGCCCTTGTAATTTTATAGCTTTTTTCAAATTAGTCTCCAAATGCATTACAAAATTTACTCATCTAATGTATTAATGTAAAAATGTCTCTATCTCCAGTCTCATTAACTGTTACAAAAATGTTTGACTTTTGCCAATCTAAAAGTTTTTCTGTTATTAATAAGGCTGAGTATCATTTATTTTTATTTTTTGGTTATTCAATTACAGTTGTCCCATTTTCCCCCGTTGCTCCCCCCACCCAGCCCATCCCTTCTCCCACAATCATATCCCTCCCCGTTGTCCTTGTCCATTACTACTAGGTTGTCAAATTTGTTGCCATATAGTTGTTTGTAGTAATTTCTTATAATTGTTTGTATTTCTGAGGTATCAGTCGTGATTTCTCCTCTTTCATTTCTGATTTTGTTTATTTGGGTCTTCTCTCTTTTGTTCTTGATGAGCCTGGCTAGAGGCTTGTCGATTTTGTTTATTTTTTCAAAGAACCAGCTCCTAGTTTTTTGTTGATTTTTTGGATTGTTCATTTAGTTTCTATGTCATTTAATTCTGCTTTGATCTTGATGATTTCCTTTCTTCTTTTTGCCCTAGGCTTTGTTTATTGTTGTTGTTCTAGTTCTTGTAGCTTTAGGGTTAGATTTTTTATTTGAGATTCTTCTAGTCTTTTCAGATATGCCTGTATTGCTATGAACTTCCCTCTTAGGACTGCTTTTGCTGTGTCCCATAGGTTTTGGGCTGTTGTGTGTTCATTGTCATTAGTTTCTAGAAATTTCTTGATTTCCTCTTTGATGTCATTGTTAACCCATTCATTATTTAAGAGCGTGTTATTCATTCTCCATGAGTTTGGGCGTCTTTGATTTTTTTTCCCTGAGGTTGATTTTTAGTTTCAAGGCATTGTGGTCTGAAAAGATGCTTGATATGATTTCAATTTTCTTGAATTTGTTGAGGCTTGTTTTGTGTCCTATTATGTGGTCTATCTTTGAAAATGGGGCCGTCGGGCGCTCGTGCGCTCACCTGCCGCGCGGCGCGTGTTCCGGCGCAGCAGCCTCTGCTGGTCGCGCGACACAGTTCCCTGCGCCCCCCCCCCCCCCCCCCCCCCCCCGTGGCCTGGGCCGGACCCCGCCCCCTGGAGCCGCAGCGGCGGTGGAGGAAGACAGGCCGCGCCCGCCCCTCGTCGGCCAGCGCAGTGAGTGTGGGCGGCGGCCCTGGGCCCGGAACCGCAGCCCCGGTCTGTCCCGGGCGTGTCCTGCCCTGTCTTCGTGGGGTCCCGGTGTGAGGGCTCCCGTGAGGGCCACACGGGGGCGGGGCGCGGCCTTGGGACGCAGGTGCAGACCGGTCTTCATGGGGCCCCAGGGCGGTGCGGGCTCAGTGCCGTGTCCTGGTGTGCCGGCTCGGGTGCGTGTCCTCGCGTGCCGGCTCGGGTGAGTCCCTCGCGTGCCGGCTCGGGTGAGTCCCTCGCGTGCTGGCTCGGGCGCACGGTCTCGGCTGGGTGCGCGGGCGTTCGGGCCTCAGGCTCCGTGCGCGGCGGTTGCCGTCACGGACGCGTGTGTGCCGTCCGGTGTTTCTTGTGCTGAGTGGGGGCCGTCGGAGAGCGCCTTGGAGTCCGCTGTTGTTCTCATCATGAACCCAGGACAGCAGCGTCTCCAGGCCCAGGTCCGTGTGGGTTGTCCAGGTGTTGTTGAAAGAGGGGAGAGGGACAGTTGGGAGTTATTCCCTGTGTCTGTGTGTTGGGGGGGGTGATGGGACCACAAGATTTTTCAGAGGGGCCCAGGGAACAGGAGGCCGAGCTGGGGGGCATCAATGGGGTAGGAGCAGAGTCCCTGGAGAGGTTAGCGGGCAGCCCAGGGCCAGGCTGGCTTCCAAAGCCAGGGGTGTCCCTACGTTAAAGGACAAGGCAGCAGACCCTGCAGGTTCCAGCAGAACCCACGCAGACTGAAGCCAAGGCACGGAAACAGGCCTAGGGAGCGAAAGAAGCAGCGTGGTCGTCGTGACCAGAGCAGGGGGTTCCTGTGTGCACCGATGCCTTATGTAAGTGACTTGACTTATCACAACTGTTCCTCCCTCCAACTTCACATGTGGCTGTCCTTCACGGCCATCGGGACTCAGCACAGGTCAGAGCTCGAGCTGGGCAGGTAGGATTTTCAGCAGGGACTTGCCTCTGGTCCGAGAGACCAGGTGGTCACGTTGGCTGTATGGTCGGCAAGGCTCCTGACCTGGGTGCTGAGGCCTGAAGGTGAACGTGAGGATGGAGAAGTCTGAGTGACAGGGACACAGGCAGAGTGTGGCAGGCCGGTGAGTAGCTTTGCTCAGCCCTGCAGGGTGGGAGTGTCAGATTGCTGAGATGAGCACAGAGTTCCCACACCTGCTGTTTCCTGAGTAGCTCTGATCTTTTACTGGCTGGCCACTCACTGGCCCCCAGAAAGGACCGGGTGGGCTGCTAATGTCTGGGTCAGAGCAACTCTGCTGAGGCCAAAGGGACAGCAGGCAGAGGGCGTAAACTCTCCCACCGGGCAGACGTCTGCCTGCTGTCCCCCACCTTGTCCGCGGCAGAGGGTCGGTTTGTCAGAGTCCACGCACTGAGTCTGTGCGTCCCTGTGCGTTCTCAGTGAACCGCGCCTGGGCTGGGAGCTGGAAGTAGTGACCGGAGATGCCCAGCTCCTTTCGCCTGCTGAACGGGCCTTGGGTCTTACAGCGATGATGGATGAAGTTGTCTAGGCTCTGCAGGATGTGATCAAACACTGGGTCCCAAGGCACTAGCTGGTAAAGTGCTTTGGCTGAGTCCATAATGAGTGAGGTAGAGAGAAAAAGAGAAAACGAAATCACATTGTAGGGAAATCTACTCTGTAGTGTTTGAAAAGGCTGTTCTCGGTTGGCTTGACCTCTTAGTAAATACAAAACCACATATTTGTATTACCTTTTTATCTATAATTCTAAAATAACCGGAGATCAATGGCAATCTGTGTAGTTGGAAAATAGTAATATTTTTTGGAGACCCAAAGGTAAAAGAAAATGTCATTTAAATTAAAAATACAAATTTACCTTCTAAAAAATTAAGTTTAAGACATTAAGCGCCGTGTCTGTCACCGGTGACTGGCACTGTGCTTTCCGATCAGACCGCATCAGTCACTGGTGACTGACGGTATACTTTTCTAAAGTATTTAGAAAGCATTTCTGAAAGAATACAGAGTACAGATTGAAATAAATACATACAAGAAATATATCTGAAGTTATACATGCAGTCTTACGGCAAACTTACACAGATCTCCGGCCGCCAGCTATCGGTGAAATCGGATGTGGGGGCTAAACGGAAAGGGAGACAAAACAGGCTGAGTGCTTAACGCGTCAAATTGTTGAATGTGCAATTATTCACATGACTCAGAAATAAAAAACCTGAAAATGCATTCGTTATAAAGTCTGCCTTCCATCTCTCCTCCTCTGCTCAGTTTGTCTATATTCCTCTGTGTAAGAAATTCTTTCTGGTTGATTTCTTGGAGCTCTTTATGTGTTAAGGATAGGAATGTGATTAGTTTCTTGTGTACTCTGAGTTTCCCAATGTGTGTATATATAAAGAAATAGAACTGGGGGGGCTCACTTGCACCCTCTCTGTTTTTACACTAGTAATAGGATATTGATATTGTATGTACTGTACTCTCCCTGGCTCTTTTGTTTAATGGTACATATAGGAAGGTCCTCCATAGTAGTACGTGGAATACTTTTCCATTTTTCAGAGGTACATAGCATTTCATTGTATGAATGTTTTCTACTGACGAACACTTAGCGTTTCAAATCCTTGGTTATAACAAATGATGCTGCACTAAAAGCCTTGATCTGTGTCATTTAGCACATATATTTAGTATCAATTCCTAGGAGTAAAATTGTTCAAAGATATGCGCCCTTGTAATTTTATAGCTTTTTTCAAATTAGTCTCCAAATGCATTACAAAATTTACTCATCTAATGTATTAATGTAAAAATGTCTCTATCTCCAGTCTCATTAACTGTTACAAAAATGTTTGACTTTTGCCAATCTAAAAGTTTTTCTGTTATTAATAAGGCTGAGTATCATTTATTTTTATTTTTTGGTTATTCAATTACAGTTGTCCCATTTTCCCCCGTTGCTCCCCCCACCCAGCCCATCCCTTCTCCCACAATCATATCCCTCCCCGTTGTCCTTGTCCATTACTACTAGGTTGTCAAATTTGTTGCCATATAGTTGTTTGTAGTAATTTCTTATAATTGTTTGTATTTCTGAGGTATCAGTCGTGATTTCTCCTCTTTCATTTCTGATTTTGTTTATTTGGGTCTTCTCTCTTTTGTTCTTGATGAGCCTGGCTAGAGGCTTGTCGATTTTGTTTATTTTTTCAAAGAACCAGCTCCTAGTTTTTTGTTGATTTTTTGGATTGTTCATTTAGTTTCTATGTCATTTAATTCTGCTTTGATCTTGATGATTTCCTTTCTTCTTTTTGCCCTAGGCTTTGTTTATTGTTGTTGTTCTAGTTCTTGTAGCTTTAGGGTTAGATTTTTTATTTGAGATTCTTCTAGTCTTTTCAGATATGCCTGTATTGCTATGAACTTCCCTCTTAGGACTGCTTTTGCTGTGTCCCATAGGTTTTGGGCTGTTGTGTGTTCATTGTCATTAGTTTCTAGAAATTTCTTGATTTCCTCTTTGATGTCATTGTTAACCCATTCATTATTTAAGAGCGTGTTATTCATTCTCCATGAGTTTGGGCGTCTTTGATTTTTTTTCCCTGAGGTTGATTTTTAGTTTCAAGGCATTGTGGTCTGAAAAGATGCTTGATATGATTTCAATTTTCTTGAATTTGTTGAGGCTTGTTTTGTGTCCTATTATGTGGTCTATCTTTGAAAATGGGGCCGTCGGGCGCTCGTGCGCTCACCTGCCGCGCGGCGCGTGTTCCGGCGCAGCAGCCTCTGCTGGTCGCGCGACACAGTTCTCTGCGCCCCCCCCCCCCCCCCCCCCGTGGCCGGGGCCGGACCCCGCCCCCTGGAGCCGCAGCGGCGGTGGAGGAAGACAGGCCGCGCCCGCCCCTCCTTGGCCAGGGCAGTGAGTGTGGGCGGCGGCCCTGGGCCCGGAACCGCAGCCCCGGTCTGTCTCGGGCGTGTCCTGCCCTGTCTTCGTGGGGTCCCGGTGTGAGGGCTCCCGTGAGGGCCACACGGGGGCGGGGCGCGGCCGTGGGACGCAGGTGCAGACCGGTCTTCATGGGGACCCAGGGCAGTGCGCCGGGGGCAGGACCTGCGCGGTGGCTCGGGGTCACTTAGTGCTCATCCCGCAGGCGGCCTCCGTCCCCGGAAGGAGTGTCATCGTGTGGTTCTCGGCGCAGCGGGGCAGCCGCCGGTAATGAAACGGCCTCTGTGGCTCCCACGTGCGCGGTAAAACCCCCGTGGGCAAGGCCTCCCTGGCTGTAGCTGGGACTCCGTGGGGTGGCCGCACAGCAAGGATGTGGATTTCTTTTCCTTATTCGGGCAATTTCGTCTCAGCCGCCCGTCAGCGGCAGCCGTGTCTGCTGTCAGTGCTGGTGCAGGTGCCTCTAGAATGTCGTCTCTGATGACTTCAGTGCTAGGAGGCGATACTGGTTTTCACCGTTTTACAGTGAAAATTGACGCCCCAGCATGGTGAGTAACTTTTTCAAAGGAAGAGGTCATTTCTGAGGTTGAATTCAGATTTAAGTCCCAGGTACAAAACAGGATGGAGCACGTGCTGGCTCGGGCGCACGGTCGCGGCTGGGTTGCTCGGTGTTTTTGAGCCTCAGGCTCCGTGCGCGGCGGTTGAGTGACGGACGTGTGTGTTTTGTCCGGTGTTTCTTGTGCTAAGTGGGGGCCGTCGGAGAGGGCCTTAGAGTCCGCTGCTATTCTTATCATTAACCCAGGACTAGCAACAGTGTTTGCTTGTCGGTGATTTAAAAAGTCAGTTTTTTAATCATCTTTTGCTCACTTATAAATTAAAGCAAACAGCAAACTTTGAAGCATTTCTGCCAGACAGTTCCGATTTGGAAGTTAGTTTAGGTGGCACTTAACTGTAAGATATGAAGGTGGTCCAAGGGGGCAGGAATGGGGTCATCCCCAAAAGGAAAATAATCCCTCCAGTCGCCGATGCAGAAATTCATCGGTGAGACCGCCCTGTGCCAGGAAGTGGTAGGGTCAGCACAAAGGTCAAGGAGAATGCACAGGTGAGGAGGGACGCAGCCCCTGAGAAGACCAGGTCTGGGGGTCGCTGGAGAGCGGTGACACCAGCAGGAAGGCGTCTTCTGGGCGGATGTGCAGAGCCCAGAGAACCCTGGAGGCGTGGCCGTCTGTGCTGTGTGGGAGAAGGGTCCTCCCGTGGGCCCGTGTCCGGTTCCCAGGGTGATGCACTGGCTGTTGGATGAGGAGGTGCCGAGGAGGGACCCCTGGGCTCTGTGTCCCAGGATGGGGCGGGAGAGGGGTGGTGGCCCAGCTCAGGGCTCCACCGAGGGTGATCCTTTGCGGAGACCGAGAACATCCACTAGAAGCAGTCAGTGGACAATTGGAAGGGGGTCTGGCTCTCAGGAGAAGAGTGTTAACAGAGAACTTTGGGGTCACAGAAGCAGCAGGCAGATTCACAGCTCGTCTTTGTCAAGAAAGCACATTGCTTGTAGCATATTGTATGTTGATTTTCTCCGCTGCCACTGATAATGGCTTTTCCACTTTATATTTAAGGAAACTAAGGTGCAGATTAAGTGCTTTGCTCATTAACCAATCACTTAACTATGTTGTACAGGTGCTAATTGGGAATCTTAATTATTGTCCTGTGTATTTAAATATATTTTTTCATATTAGATGTCAATTCTGAAACAAATGCCTATGACTCTGTATTGATAAAAATCAGGTATAAGCTGCAACACCGTATCGCTGAGTATCATTGTATTTTGATGACTTGGATAACCTTCCTGTTATTGAGAAGTAAGTGTCATACTGAAAATTGTTAAAAAATTAATTAAGCACATTGGGCTCACAGACCCAGTCATTGTCTGTGTTTTAAAGTGTATAACATGTTGCCAGCTCCCAGGAGGAGTTACCCGATGAGCCTCAGTAATCTCTGTGCACGTGCTGGTCTGTCTGATGGCAGGTCACACAGTTAAGTCTGCAGGACAGAACACCCGCCGTGTTTAACAGTTGTGCCGGTGACTAAAATCAGGCGGAGAGGTGGCTGTGCTCCCCCGGATTCATAGTCTCACAGGTCCGAGTGTGGCAGCCAGAGGAGGATGGCGATGGAACCTGCCCAAGGGAGTCATCTTCTGACCCACTGGTGGCCCAGCCAGTCCCTGAACTCTGCAGCATCCGCATCTGAGCTCGGTGCTGTCCCAGCGCCACAGCGGAGGTGCTGGCTGTGCTCGGAAACATCAGCTCGAGCTGCACACGCCCGTCCCTGCAGGTGGCTCCTCGGGGCCGAGATGCTGGCAGTGGGCGGAGAGGACCGTGCTCCCGGCAGAGGCAGGACTTCCTGCGCGTGGTAAGCAGGTGTGTGGCTCACACCCGTTTTGGAAGGAGCACTTGGATGCAGTTCTGTTTCTTACTTTGAGAGGAATATTTATTTAGGGAAAATTATGGTACATGGTGTTTTAACATACTGTTTGTGATTTTAGCGTGTGGGAATATGGGGTTCTGTGGATACACTTGGGTGGTCCAGCATTTAAGGGTCCTTCATGGATGTTGTATGTTTTAGAATGTGCCACAGCCTTAGGAAATGAGTGTTTTGAACAAATTCCTAGAACTTTAAATTGGGTGATATCTATAAAGCTTTCCATTTCTGGGTGCTTCCAAAACCTTACACCCAGTTGCAGTCTTACTAACAGTTTATAAGATGATACGTGTTACATCCTTCCCCAGACAGGGTATTTTAAAGTATCTGCCGGTTTCATTGGAAAGAAAACACCTAAGTGTAACTGAAACTTCTTTGAGTCCCGGAAACATGGAACACACTTCTGTCTTGAATGTGTTGGAACTGTGGGCATGTCCCTTCTGAGGGGGAGAGGGGCTGTGACAACCTAGCACCTCCTGACAGGTCACACCTGTTAGCATCAGATCATCACTCCTGAGAGGAGCTTCCCTTTAGACAGTCCCCGTGTGTTTCCACCTGTTGCCATGGTTTTTGCACTGAGAAGGGGTCCCCACCTCTGCCCGCCACCATGTTTCAGGTGGATGCTCTGTGATGTCCAGAGTCCAGGAGGCAGCTGGGATCTCCTCCCCTCCCCCACCCCGGGGTCTCCTTGTGGCCATAAGAAGTCTCTCCCCACCCCACCCACATGTGTTCTAGAACTTACTGGATTGTGTGCCTGGTTGTCGTAGGGATGCAGCAGAGGTCACCAAGGCCTGGCTGCTTGGTGGGAGCATCTGCTGGGATGTGAGCTGCACCCCCGCAGAAAGGGGAACTCTTTCACATCCAGGTGTGTGCTGTGCCCTTCACCTACCATCTCACCATGAGGTCCCACAGCGTCTCCAGGCCCAGGTCCGTGTGGGTTGTCCAGGTGTTGCTGAAAGAGGGGAGAGGGACAGTTGGGAGTTATTCCCTGTGTCTGTGTGTTGGGGGGGTGATGGGACCACAAGATTTTTCAGAGGGGCCCAGGGGACAGGAGGCAGAGCTGGGGGGCATCAATGGGGTAGGAGCAGGGTACCTGGAGAGGTTAGCGGGCAGCCCAGGGCCAGGCTGGCTTCCAAAGCCAGGGGTGTCTCTACATTAAGGGACAAGGACAGCAGACACTGCAGGTTCCAGCAGAACCCACGCAGACTGAAGCCAAGACACGGAAACAGGCCTAGGGAGCGAAAGAAGCAGCGTGGTCGTCGTGACCAGAGCAGGGGGTTCCTGTGTGCACCGATGCCTTATGTAAGTGATTTGACTTATCACAACGGTTCCTCCCTACAACTTCACATGTGGCTGTCCTTCATGGCCATCAGGACTCAGTACAGGTCAGAGCTCGAGCTGGGCAGGTAGGATTTTCAGCAGGGACTTGACTCTGGTCCGAGAGACCAAGTGGTCAGGTTAGCTGTATGGTCAGCAAGGCTCCTGACCTGGATGCTGAGGCCTGAAGGTGAACGTGAGGATGGAGAAGTCTGAGTGACAGGGACACAGGCAGAGTGTGGCAGGCCGGTGAGTAGCTTTGCTCAGCCCTGCAGGGTTGGAGTGTCAGATTGCTGAGATGAGCACAGAGTTCCCACACCTGCTGTTTCCTGAGTAGCTCTGACCTTTTACTGGCTGGCCACTCACTGGCCCCCAGAAAGGACTGGGTGGGCTTCTAATGTCTGGGTCAGAGCAACTCTGCTGAGGCCAAAGGGACAGCAGGCAGAGGGCGTAAACTCTCCCACCGGGCAGACGTCTGCCTGCTGTCCCCCACCTTGTCCACGGCAGAGGGTCGGTTTGTCAGAGTCCACGCACTGAGTCTGTGCATCCCTGTGCGTTCTCAGTGAACCGCGCCTGGGCTGGGAGCTGGAAGTAGTGACCGGAGATGCCCAGCTCCTTTCGCCTGCTGAACGGGCCTTGGGTCTTACAGCGATGATGGATGAAGTTGTCTAGGCTCTGCAGGATGTGATCAAACACTGGGTCCCAAGGCACTAGCTGGTAAAGTGCTTTGGCTGAGTCCCTGTTGGCTTGACCTGTTAGTAAATACAAACCACATATTTGTATTACCTTTTTATCTATAATTCTAAAATAACCGGAGATCAATGGCAATCTGTTTAGTTGGAAAATAGTAATATTTTTTGGAGACCCAAAGGTAAAAGAAAATGTCATTTAAATTAAAAATATAAATTTACCTTCTAAAAAATTAAGTTTAAGACATTAAGCGCCGTGTCTGTCACCGGTGACTGGCACTGTACTTTCCGATCAGACCGCATCAGTCACTGGTGACTGACGGTATACTTTTCTAAAGTATTTAGAAAGCATTTCTAAAAGAATACAGAGTACAGATTGAAATAAATACATACAAGAAATATATCTGAAGTTATACATGCAGTCTTACGGCAAACTTACACAGATCTCCGGCCGCCAGCTATCGGTGAAATCGGATGTGGGGGCTAAACGGAAAGGGAGACAAAACAGGCTGAGTGCTTAACGCGTTAAATTGTTGAATGTGCAGTAATTCACATGACTCAGAAATAAAAAACCTGAAAATGCATTCATTATAAAGTCTGCCTTCCGTCTCTCCTCCTCTGCTCAGTTTGTCTATATTCCTCTGTGTAAGAAATTCTTTCTTATTGATTTCTTGGAGATCTTTCTGTGTTAAGGATAGGCATGTGATTAGTTTCTTGTGTACTCTGAGTTTCCTAACGTGTGTATATATAAAGAAATAGAACTGGGGGGGCTCACTTGCACCCTCTCTGTTTTACACTAGTAATAGGATATTGTATGTACTGTACTCTACCTGGCTCTTTTGTTTAATGGTATATATAGGAAAGTCCTCCATAGTAGTATGTGGAATACTTTTCCATTTTTCAGAGGTACATAGCATTTCATTGTATGAATGTTTTCTGTTGATGAACACTTAACGTTTCAAATCCTTTGTTATAACAAATGATGCTGCACTAAAAGCCTTGATCTGTGTCATTTAGCACATATATTTAGTATCAATTCCTAGGAGTAAAATTGTTCCAAAGATATGTGCCCTTGTAATTTTATAGCTTTTTTCAAATTAGTCTCCAAATGCATTACAAAATTTACTCATCTAATGTATTAATGTAAAAATGTCTCTATCTCCAGTCTCATTAACTGTTACAAAAATGTTTGACTTTTGCCAATCTAAAAGTTTTTCTATTATTAATAAGGCTGAGTATCATTTTTTTTCATTTTTATTTTTTGGTTTTTCAATTACAGTTGTCCCATTTTTCCCCCATTGCTCCCCCCACCCAGCCCATCCCTTCTCCCACAATCATATCCCTCCCCGTTGTCCATGTCCATGAGTCCTTCATACACGTTCCTTGACTAGACCTTCCCTTACTTATCCTTCTTCTTTCCCTCCCCCTCCCCCCTACTGACTAGTATTCTAGTCTTTGCCTATTTAGTTCGTTTGTTTGTGTTGCTCTTTAGTTTCCTGTATTAGGTGATATCATATGGTATTTTGCTTTCTTTGCCTGGCTTATTTCACTAAGCACAATTCTCTCTAGTTCCATCCATGTTGTCGCAAATGGCAGGAGTTCCTTTTTTCTGTCTGCTGCATAGTACTCCATTGTGTAAATGTACCACAGTGTTTTGATCCCCTCATCTACAGATGGGCACTTAGGCTGTTCCCAGCACTTGGCTATTGTAAACAGGGCTGCTATGAACTTAGGGGTGCATAGGTTTTTTTTTAATTAGGGTTTTAGGGTTTTTCGGGTATAATCCTAGCAGTGGAATTGCTGGTTCAAAAGTCAGTTCCATTTTTAGTTTTGTGAGGTAATTCCACACTGTTTTCCACAGTGGCTGCACCAGTCTGCATTCCCACCAACAGTGCAGTAGGGTTCCCGTTTCTCCGCATCCTCGCCAGCACTTGTTTGTTGATTTGTTGATGATGGCCATTCTGACTGGTGTGAGGTGGTATCTCATTGTGGTTTTTATTTGCATCTCCCTGATGGCTAATGATGTTGAGCATTTTTTCATGTGCCTATGGACCTTCTGTATGTGCTCTTCGGAGAAGTGTTTGTTCAGGTCCTTGGCCCATTTTTTAATTGGGTTGTTTGTTTTCTTGATGTTGAGTCATATAAACTCTTTCTATAGTTTGGAGATCAGTCCCCTGTCTGTGATATCATTGGCAAATATGTTTTCCCATATGGTTGGTTTCCTTTTCATCTTGCTGATGTTTTCTTTTGCTGAGCAGAAACTTTTTAGTTTGATGTAGTCCCATTTGTTTATTTTTTCCTTTATTTCTCTTGCCTTAGGAGATGTATCCGTGTCGATATTGTTACGTGGGATATCTGAAATTGTCCTGCCTATGTTTTCCTCTAGGACTTTTATGGTGTCACGGCTTACATTTAAGTCTTTAATCCATCTTGAGTTTATTCTCGTGTGTGGTGTAAGTTGGTGGTCTAGTTTCATTTTTTTGCAGGTCCCTATCCAGTTCTCCCAGCACCATTTGTTGAAGAGGCTCTTCTCACTCCATTTGATGTTCCTTCCTCCTTTATCAAAGATTAGTTGACCATAGAAGCCTGGGTTTATTTCTGGGCTTTCAATTCTGTTCCACTGATCTGTATGTCTGTTCTTACGCCAGTACCAGACTGTTTTGATCACAGTGGCTTTATAGTATTGTTTGATGTCTGGTATTGTGATTCCTCCTGCTGTGTTCTTCTGTTTCAAGATTGCTTTTGCTACTCGGGGTCTTTTTTGGTTCCATATGAATTTTTGGAGGATTTGTTCTAGGTCAGTGAAATATGTCATTGGTATTTTAATAGGGATTGCATTGAATCTGTACATTGCTTTGGGTAGTATGGCCATTTTGATGATGTTGATTCTTCCCATCCAAGAACATGGTATTTGCTTCCATTTATTTGTATCTTCCTTAATTTCTTTCTTCAATGTTGCATAATTTTCAGTGTACAGGTCTTTTATCTCTTTGGTTAAGTTTATTGGTAGGTACTTTATTTTTCTTATTGCTATAGTAAATGGTATTTTCTTTTTTGCCTCTGTCTCTGATATTTTATTGTTGGTGTACAGAAATGCCTTAGATTTCTGTATATTTATTCTGTACCCTGCTATTTTGCCAAATTCACTTATTATATTGAGTAGTCTTTTAGTGGAGTTTATAGGGTTTTCTAGGTATACTATCATGTCGTCTGCAAATAGTGATAGTTTTACTTCTTCTTTCCCAATTTGGATGCCTTTTATTTCTTTGTCTTGTCTGATTGCTGTGGCTAGGACTTCCAGCACTATGTTGAATAGAAGTGGGGAGAGTGGACAGCCTTGTCTAGTTCCTGATTTCAGGGGGAATGCTTTCAGTTTTTGTCCATTGAGTATGATGTTGGCTTTAGGCTTCTCATATATAGCCTTAATTATGTTAAGGTATGCTCCCTCTATTCCCATTTTGCTGAGTGTTTTCATCATAAATGGGTGTTGTACTTTATCAAATGCTTTTTCTGCATCTATAGATATGATCATATGATTTTTGTCCTTCATTTTGTTGAGGTGATGTATTATATTTATTGATTTGCGAATATTAAACCATCCTTGCATCCCTGGGATGAATCCCACTTGATCATGGTGTATGATCTTTTTAATGTATTGCTGGATCCGGTTTGCCAAAATTTTATTGAGGATTTTAGCACCTATGTTCATCAGTGATATTGGCCTGTAGTTTTCTTTCTTTGCTGTGTCTTGACCTGGTTTTGGGATTAGGGTAATCCTGGCTTCATTGAAAGAGTTTGGGATTTTTCCCTCTTCTTGGATTTTTTGGAACAGTTTGAGCAGGGAGGGAGTTAGTCCTTCCCTAAATGTTTTGTAAAATTCACCTGTGAAGCCATCCGGTCCAGGGCTTTTGTGTGCAGGGAGATTTTTGATTACTGTTTCAATTTCCTTCTTTGTTATCGGTCTGTTGAGACTTTCTACTTCTTCTTGATTCAGTTTTGGAAGGTTATATGTTTCTAGAAATCTGTCCATTACTACTAGGTTGTCAAATTTGTTGCCATATAGTTGTTTGTAGTAATTTCTTATAATTGTTTGTATTTCTGAGGTATCAGTCGTGATTTCTCCTCTTTCATTTCTGGTTTTGTTTATTTGGGTCTTCTCTCTTTTGTTCTTGATGAGCCTGGCTAGAGGCTTGTCGATTTTGTTTATTTTTTCAAAGAACCAGCTCCTAGTTTTTTGTTGATTTTTTGGATTGTTCGTTTAGTTTTTATGTCATTTAATTCTGCTTTGATCTTGATGATTTCCTTTCTTCTTTTTGCCCTAGGCTTTGTTTGTTGTTGTTGTTCTAGTTCTTGTAGCTTTAGGGTTAGATTTTTTATTTGAGATTCTTCTAGTCTTTTCAGATATGCCTGTATTGCTATGAACTTCCCTCTTAGGACTGCTTTTGCTGTGTCCCATAGGTTTTGTGCTGTTGTGTGTTCATTGTCATTAGTTTCTAGAAATTTCTTGATATCCTCTTTGATGTCATTGTTAACCCATTCATTATTTAAGAGCGTGTTATTCATTCTCCATGAGTTTGGGCGTCTTTGATTTTTTTTCCCTGAGGTTGATTTTTAGTTTCAAGGCATTGTGGTCTGAAAAGATGCTTGATATGATTTCAATTTTCTTGAATTTGTTGAGGCTTGTTTTGTGTCCTATTATGTGGTCTATCTTTGAAAATGTCCCATGTGCCTTTGAAAAGAATGTATATTTTGCTTCTTTGGGGTGAAAAGTTCTATATATGTATCAGTCAAGTCCATGGGGTTTAGTGTGTTGTTCAACGCCTGTATATCTTTGGTGTTTCTTTGCTTGGATTATCTGTCTATTGTTGATACTGGAGTGTTGAAGTCACCTACTATGAGTGTGTTGTTGTTAATATCCTTCTTGTGGTCTTCTAGTATTTGCTTTATGTATTTGGGTGCTCCTGTGTTGGGTGCATATATGTTTATCAGTGTTATATCTTCTTGATGGATTGTTCCTTTAAGTATTATGAAATGTCCTTCTTTGTCTCTTTTTATTGCCCTTGCTTTGAAATCCGTTCTGTCTGATATGAGGACTGCTACCCCAGCTTTCTTTTTCAGGTCTGTTTGCTTGGAATATTTTTTTATATCCCTTTACTTTCAGTCTATGTAAATCTTTTGTTTCGAGGTGTGTTTCTTGTAGACAGCAAATATGTGGGTCCTGTTTTCCTATCCATTCCGTTACCCTATGTCTTTTAATCGGGGCATTTAATCCATTTACATTTAAGGTTATTATTGACATGTATTTATTCATTTCCCTTTGTATCTCTGTTCTTCTACTCTTTTTTTGTTTTTTCTCTTCCTTTTTCTTAGAACATTCCCTTTAGCATCTCTTGCAATGCTGGTTTGGTGGAGATGTATTCTTTCAGTCTTCCTTTGTCTGAGAAACTCCTTATTTCACCTTCTCTTTTGAATGAGAGCCTTGCTGGGTAGAGTATTCTTGGCTGTAGGCCTTTGGTTTTCATTGCTTGAAATAGTTTTGACCATTCCCTTCTGGCTTGTAATGTTTCTGTTGAGAAATCGGTCGATAGCCTTATTGGAGCTCCCTTGTAAGTTATTTGCTGTTTTTCTCTTGCTGCTTTTAGGATTCTCTCTTTGTCTTGGAATGTTGCCATTTTAACTATGATGTACCTTGGAGTGTCAGAGAAGGAAAACTCTGACTCCAAAAAACCTCCGCTGCCTTGCGGCATACCTCTTCAGGGGAAAGGCTAAGGGAGTAAACCCCGACAGAAAATCCGGAGCCGGAGTCCCTAAGGCGGTTTGACGTTGCAGTCAACACCGGCAACTCCTGCGGCGCACCTGAAGCCAAGCTGTATTGACTCCGTCTTTCCCTTGGATCCTTCAGCTGCGAAGAGAGGGGGGGTCTGCTGCATGGGCAACAGCAGACCCTCCATATCACCCTGCCCAGGCTCTGTAGCTTCGGCTTCACTGGAGAGGACGCTCCAGCGTCATCGCAAGATGTCGATTCGACACGGGAGGAGACAGATACCGTGCCACTCCCAAGTCGGACTGCACGGCCATTCTCGGCGGTGCAGATGGACTCTTGAGAAGCTACACCATCGTCTCTCGAGACGGATGGCTGCCGACGACCTTGGAGTGGGTTTTGGGGGGTTCCACTTTATTGGAACTCTCAGTGCTTCTTGGACTTGCATAACTTTTTCTCTCATCAGGTTTGGAAAATTTTCTGTCACTATTTCTCCTATCAGTTTTTCAATTCCATGCTCCTTTTCTTCTCCCTCTCTTATTCCGATGATCCTGATATTATTTCTTATCATGCTATCCTGTAATTCCCTTATATCTTGTTCATATTTTTCTCAATCTTTTTTCATTTTGCTGTATCATTTGAGAATTATTTCCTACGTTATCCTCTAACTCACTAATACGATCCTCTGCTTCGTTTAGTCTGTTTTTGACTGATTCTGCTGTGCTTTTCAGTTCAGAGATTGCATTCTTCATTTCTTCCTGGTTCTTGTTGATAGTTTCTCTGTCCTTTTTTATGCTGGTGTCGTTCTCTGCAAGTTGCCTGTAATTTTCTTGGAGCTGTTGGTAACGTCCTTGGGAGGCTGTCATAGTTGTTTTTGCGGTTTTCGAGCCTATTGAGCTTCTTCACCACCATAGTTTTGAATTCCGTGTCTGACATTTGGGCTATGTCTATTCCATCTCCCTCTCTTTCTGGGGATTCCTCTTTTCTTTTCATCGAGAGGTTGTTTCTGCGTCTTACCATGTTGGATTCTTCTTGTTTGTTTTTGTTGTTTGGATTTGTCTGCTTTGCCTTCCCACCTTTGTGGTATGAGATTCTTTATGGGAGATCTGGGGCTTTCAGTGGTGCAGTCTCTTTGATCTCCTGAGCCTGATGTCCTTGGGGTACCTTTTATATCGTTTGTTTATGCTGTCTGGTTCTATTTCAGATGCTTTTTGTTAGGATCTTCCTTCTGGCTAGTTGATTGAGAGTCACTCTACCCACTTTATCTTGAATTCTTTTGTGGAGATGTCAGTTCAGCCTCTGTGTGTTGTCTTGTTTTTCCGTATCCACAGCTGGTCTAATGGGGTGGGGCAGAGGCTCCCGTTCCCTGCAGCAGCGGGCCCCCGCACGGCGCGTTCCTTCGGTGCCTGTCGGAGCCAGCCAGGGTGTCTTTGCAGGCTCGCCTGTGAGCGGGTAAGGTGGCCCGAGAGCCCGCCTCAGGCCTGTCGCGCAGCGCTCGGGAGTTTCCCAAGGTGGCCGGGAGGCTCGCCTCAGGCCTGCCGCGCTGTGCTCAGGAGTTGGTCTCTCTCCTGCCAGTGCTGGGCCCGAGACCCGCGTGTCAAGGCTGAGCATCGTTATGTATTTTCTCTTCAATGGAGTAGCTTGTGAAAGGGGTAGCCCAGTTATCTGTTGGGCTGCTGAGGTTTGTCGTTTTTATTGATTTCTAGGAGCTCTGTACATATTAAGGGTACAGGTCGTAATAGGTGATAAAATATAATTTTATTGAATTTCTTGGAGTGACGTTTGTTAATAAAATTATACATGTTTCAGGGATATCATGCTATAATGCGTCATCTGAATACAGCATTCTGTGTTCATCAAGACAAGCTGGGTCTCCCTCCCTGAGCATTTATCCCCCTTCACTCCCACCCCATTTCTCTCTGTTAATCACCAGACTGTTGTCTGTCTGTAGAAGTATATATATTTCTTTGTTGTCTATCTTGATTTATAAATATGCTGGTGGCAGGTTTTTCATGTAGAAGTTTTATTGTTATGCAGTTTAATCTATGAATTCTTTTACTGCATTTGGGTTTTCAGTTTTAATTAAAAGTCTTTCATTGACTACAATGCCGTAAAGGAATGTGCTCGTGGTTACTCTCAGTACTTTGATGATTTTACTTTTAACACTTAAAAATGACTTATTTGGAATTTATTTTGATGAACAGAGTGAGATATGGGTGCAACTTTTTAAAATTTATTTTGCTAGATACTGACTCAGTTGTCCTAAATGTCATTTATCACAGTCATTTTTTTACTACTTATTTGATGTGTCACCTTTATTATATATTAATTTCCCCCATATTTTGTTTCCTGTTCTTTCTGTGTTTGTCTGTTGTTCCTCATGTCTATTCATGAGCCAGCACAGCACAGTTTGTACTAGGACCATGATGTCATTTAGGAACCAGTGGGGCTGCCTCCCTCTCTGAACTCTTTCTTTAGAGGACGTTGTCTATTCTTGTTTGTTTCTTTTTCTATTTGAACTTTAGAGTCAGATTGTCTAGTCCTTGCCCCACAATAAAAGAATTAAAACACAAAGATCCAGAAAAACATGGATATGGATTTTTATTTTTATTGAAGTTGCATTAAATTATACAATAAGTTGGGGAAATTGACATTCCAGATGTTGACCCTTCCTAATGAATTTTATTGTAAGTTTTTGCCCTGATATTATTTTTCTGATATGAGCTTTTGAGGATATTTATAAATGTTTCTTCTACAGATGTTCAGTTTATTCCTAGGTATTACCTCATCATTGTTTTAGGCAAATTAAAGAGGGCTAGTTTCTTCCATTATAACTTCTAAAACTATGTTTTTTTTCTATATTAACTTCATGCCCTAATACCATACTAAAGATTTATTATTTGCAGGTTTTCACTTGTCGTCTTTGGGGCTTAGCTGTAGCTTATCGCGTGCTCTGTCACTCTGCTCCTCATGGGTGCCGCCCACCTGCACCCTCTCCTGGAGTACCGTGTCCTCAGACCTGCAAGCCCTGCCCACCTGTGTCCCAAACGGGCTACTCCAAGAAGTCACCATGGGCAGGACCCAGTGGCAGACGGGTCGTTCTGTGGATGGACCTAGAGGCATGAATGGGACCAGTGGAGCCTGCAGCCTGAAGATCTGAACTTAGACCCATAGCAAATGAGACACGGTGGGGGCGTTGCCCAGAGTGTGGCCGGCGGGGAGCCACGGCACGGAGCTGCCACGGCTGAGCCCATCCTGCCCCAGCAGCCGGGACTACGGGGAGAGGGAGGGCCTGGGAGCAAGCGGGCCGAACAGCATCTTTCAGTGACTGCTCTCAGCCCCAGTTCTGAGGCCAAATCACGGAGGCCCAAGCGGAAGAGCTTTCTTTAAGGCAGACAAGGACGTTAACTGACCATGGGCTGGGTATTCGCGGTCTGGAGGTTTATTAGTCAGTGAGCGATGGCTGCAGGACTCTGGCAGCAGGAGCAGATGTTTGTCGTCTGAGCAGCTGTCACCTGTGCCCGCAGCAGGAGTTTGTGTCAGATGCTGAGTGGCGACCACCGTCACACCCAGGCTGGGGTCTGGAACACGGTTGACACAAGGTTCATTCTCTGCTTTCCTGGTCCCACGAGTCAGTTGTGAACCTGGCCGACCATCTCACCCTCTCATTTTGACCTTCCCTTCAGGGCACACTGGCCACGATCCGTGGGATCCCAACTCTGGTGGAGCTGTTCGCTCAGGGACAGGCCTGGGCCAGGAGGGGATGAGGAGCATTTCCTGCTGGGAGCTAATCCTGGGACTGCAGGTCCTGCTATGATTTACTCACTGGATCATGGAAAGGCCCAGGGTCAAAGGGGCAGAATCTACCTTTGTCCCCTGGGAGGAGCTCGGTTCTATGAGTACGGTCAGAGGCGGAATCAAAGAGCTTCACCCATCAGCACCTGGAGGGGGACCACATCAGAGCCAGACCACCTTTTTCCTGGCTGTGGACCGACCCTGCTGTGCAGACGACAGGCTCCGTGAAGGGTGCAGTGGCAGGAAGGAGGGGAAGTTTGCCTTGGGGCCCAAGTGCCGGTTCCCAGTATCCTCTTGAGGAGGAGTGGGGAGAGTGTTGACACCACGGCCCACAGGGCACAAACCCCTTCTCTGCAATGTGGACCCCTCAGTGCCTGCTCTACAGGGGTGATGAGGGTGAACGCGCAGCGGCATACGTGGACCGGCAGCGCCCTGCCGTCAGTGTGAGAGGCGACAGGATCTGCTGTGGCGTCCATGCCTCTAGTTCGCTGCATGTGATTAAAAGGGGCACTGTCAGGGCTCTGCCTCTGAAGTGCCTGATCTGCTGGCACGTGTGCCCGAAGCCACCTCTCTCTTGAGGGGGAGCCCGGGCGGTGAGCTCCTCACTTCCTTCTTTCTCCACCATCATCCTCATGTCCTCTTGCTCGTCCTTGTTGCTGGGTCTCTGCTGGAGTCCACATTGCCCCCTCTATCATCTCCTCTTTCTTCCTCATTCACAGCCGTAGTCTCCACTCTCCGTGAAGCCAAAGGTCAACTGATAGGCCCCTTCCGTGTGCCTGCTCCTCCCAGGTGCCTCTGCTTCTGGCTGGGCCTTCCACCTGCTCTCTTCCTCCTCACTCCTCACCGCACCGACTGGCCCTGCCCTGCTGATGCACCGGGGCCTCCCCCCAACTTCTCCCCTGTGCCTCTGTGCACTTCATAGACAAGGTGCACGTCCCAGCTTCTCCTTCATAAGCTCCCACGTACGAGCTTCCTGGGCTCCTGCTGCCACTCCCCACCTTTCTCTGCTGCCCCCACCTCCTAGGTCTTGCTCAGCTTCACCGAGAAGCCCATGGCTCTGATGTCAGTGCTCACATCTGTGGGTGAACAGCAAAGCCCTGGCGGGACCGCTTCCGCCGCCAGCACCTTCCATCCATCACTCCCCTGCCCGGTGGGCGGCCTCAGCAGGCGGCAGGCACTTGTGAAATCAGGGGCAGAGCAAAGGGCCTGGTTGGGGCACAGACAAGGGTGCTGCCCTTGTGTGTGGTGACGGTACCGCTCTTGGGGTACGGATGCCTTCTAGGAATAGTTAAGAGTTTAGACCAGTAACTGGATATGAAGCTACCAGAACCCATTTTGGACTGTTCGTAGTGAAAACAAATCTATAAGAGCAGACGAAGGAAAGGCTGAATTATGATACTTTCCGGTTTCATCACAAAAAATGGTGCACAAATTGTCACATGAAGAGGCAAAGACACCAGGCTGAGAAACTGTGGGAAAAGGGATGTTTGAGGAGTGTCTGGCAGTTCTTCTAAAGCATTGTTTTTGGATATTGTGATGTGTGTTCTTTTGGTCAGGTTTTTAAAGTATGTAATTTGCTGTGATTTCCTTTCCTTTTCTAAATGTAGACACGGGCTCTTCTCCTTGCATAGCCCCCTCACCCCCAAACTGTAGGGCCTCCAGTTTCGACAAAGCCCAATTCTGCCCTTATTTTTGTGTTGCTTGAGAGGAATTTGTCTGCCTTTGGCTCAAACTATGGCTTTTGTCTCGAGGCTCACAGGTGTCCGCACAGAATAAGCTCCACACGGTGCCTGGCCCTTTCTTCCCCATTTTCCATGGGGGGCCACAGTTTCTGACCCTAGCAGCTGCACTCGGTCATGCTCACATTGCAAACCAAAACACAGTAATACTCGGGGTGTGGCTGCAGTTTTAGTCAAGAATTTGGAGAGCATCTGGGAAACAAGCTTTGGGAAATACTTTCTATCTTTCATTCTTAATGAAGCCTGTGTGGTAATGACTGGTGGGGGTGACGTCATCAATTTTTGGAAGGGCTCTTCTCCACAGGAGGATGATGCAGTTTTAATGGCGGCTTTGAATGGAGAGCCAGGCGAGGAGGTGAAGGGCAGGAGAGGGGAGCTGATGGTCAGAGCAACTCTGTGTGGGGACCTGCAGAAGGGGGACACACTCACAGTTGCAGGGGACAAGCAGAAGGGCTCCTAGATGGCAGGCAGTGACTGGGTGTGTGCCCCTGCCCAGCCTGCCTCAGCAGCATGCAGGACGCTGACTGCAGGACTGATGGACCGATGACAACGAGTGGGGACAAAAACTTCCAACTTCACCTGGAGGCCTTGGCTTCCTATCAGACACTTTGTGCATCTCCGCAGCCCAGACAGAAGGTGGCACTATGGGCTGTGCCCTGGCCAGCACTGGGCCTGGGGCCTTCCTGCCTGAGCAGGGCCAGGAGGTAGGGAGGGAGGGGGTGCTGCTTCCCAGTCTGCAACTGCGCAGGAGACGCGAAAGGCTCTTTGCTCTTCGTATGGAGCTCTGTTTGGGGTCTTTTCAGGCCTTGGACTCTGCTGTCTGGGTCCTTGTGATTCAGTGTCCCCATCGTCACCCCACCGTGTCCCAGTCTCTGGGCCGCTGTGAAGCTCCGATCCCATGTCTAGTGCACTGTGATGCTGATGACCACAAATACTGCTGGGAATGATGACTGGGCATGGATTTTAGTTGTTCCCCACAGGTGACACAGAGTGTGGTTCACTCCGTTCACATTATTTCCCACAGATGGACTCATCTGGGCTGTACTTTGGAAGAGGCTGATCAGGATGAAATTCACAAATTCCCAGCTGGCCTGCGGAGCAGAGCAAGGTAGGTGATGAGACGGGGCTGTGACATCATTTGCACTGTGCATTAATGAAACAGGGAGTCATGTTTGGAACATGAGTTTTATTTGGGGTTTTATGGCTTAAGATGATTGTTGGGAGCCCCACGGCGTCCCGGGCACCAGCAGCAGCTGCCGGCCTGTCAGGAATCGGGCAGTTTCCCAGGCCTGGCTGTTGGCGGCCGAGGTGGTGAAGGCAGAGCATGTGTCCAGGGTCCTGGTTTAGTTAGTGACTAGGTTATTTTAGTCTATGACGCAGCGTAAGTATATAAACACTTGGCTTTCTTTCCAGGGGAGGCCTTTCAGTATTGGGGCTCCTCCTTTGAGGAATTAGAGTTGTGTACTGTCAGATATCAGATCAAATGAAACTGCTGTGAGTTCTGCAAACAGAGCTGTCAGCAACCTGCAACCCGGTGTCATGGGATCGGATGCGTTTCAAGCGCGACAGACCCACTGTAGCCCAAACGTATTGCAGCGCCACAGCTGCCATGCGGTGTGGCATGGTTTTGGGAACCTGCCACCAGAAGTTGTTAACGAGAGCATGGTAGCCATTCATGGGGCCTTTGTAAGGCACATGAGTCTAACAAGAAAGCGGTGACCTTTGGTGACATGACTACACAGGAAGATCCTACTGGTGTAGGACTGTCTGTGACCCCGTGGGGCAACGCTCTGTGGGAAAGCACAGGTGGGACAGTGGCCATGGCAGCTGTGAGTGGTACCCCCTGGGAAGCCATTGAGGAACCTGAGGCGGCCTCACTGCACATCGGGACTGTGTGCTGTTTATGCTGTCAGTCGCCGTGAGATGACCAGGTGAAAGATCTGGGTTTCTCCTTGAACCTGCATGCATTTTAGGGCATACTGGGCACCTCTCTGAGTCCATACTTCTGCCCCAAGAAGTAGAAGAAGAAGGGGGCTGGGGCTCAGCCCCCAGGATCGGGCCACCCTGTTATTCTACAATCAGTGGCAGCTTGAGGTGCAATGCCACATTTCCTGGACTTCTGTCATTACTTTATCAGGCTCTCTCTATTGTGAAAAGGAAGTAAAAATAGGATTAAAATGTAAATTTTAGGAAGAAATGTGTTTTCAAAACTTCAGTATAATCCCTCTTATGATAAAATGTTTGAACTTGTTTTCCTTAGATTTACTACTTATCAGTATATCAAGAATATACTCTCTCTGAAACTCCATGCAATTTCTTGGGTTCACAACTGGTCTCAGAAGCCAAAACCCTGCATTCTCTACCAATTTTGTACCAAGAGTTCTGTGTAAAGATGTAAGGAAATTTAACTCTTTTTTTTTGTGGGGTGGGGGGCAGCGAGGGAATAAAACCAATATATTGTTATGTTGCCAAAAGCAAAATTGAACCAGGTCAAATACGTTCAGAAAAGAAGCACAGTGCTCTCTCCCTTCAGTCACGACCTTTGCACCTTCCCCCACTGACCTCGGTTGGCCCGGGACCCCGTGTTCGAAAGCTGCCTGCCAAGCACCCCTGTTGGGGGTGGGTCAGGTCCTCCCTTGGGGACTGAGGGGATTCAGAGCTGTGTGTGCGGGTGAGTCCCTGTCAAGAATGCTGATGAGGTGGACACATTTGCATGTACTAAGGAGGGCTGTTGGACCTTCAGGACAGAAATTTTAGGGAAAAATTAAGCTGCCATCTGTCTTGATGGACCCCCTGACCCATTGCTGGGAGGCATCATGGGCCACAGTGCCATTGCATCACAACCTTTGCTTTATGATGTCACCAGGGCATCGTCCTTAGTCCCACCACATCAGGTGTCATCTGAGGCCTCAGAGGAGGAGCTGCTGCTGTAGCCGAGAGCTGAGGTGGCCCCAGCCACGGTCCCTATCAAGGTAAGGAGGGCTCTTGTCCTGTACACCTAGCTTCCTCTCTGCCGGGAGGGGCCACCTGCCACCCACCTCCCCCTCAGTGCCTGCTGCCTCCTCCCGCGTGTCACTGAGATGCTTTCCCAGCAGCACAGGTGAAACGTAGGCCTTTTGAGACATCCTTGTCTTTGGAGTTGTCTTCATTGCTTTGTCTAAATGTGGCTAAATGGCAAGGAGTGAGGGGTGTAAACCTTAAATATACTTTGAGTTCGGGAGATGTGTTCACCTGGAGCTTGGGAGTTCATTCACGATCGTAGTAACCACACAAGGAGAAAGGGAGGGGAGTGGGGAAGCAGCATCCGACATTTGTCTCTTTCTCTCCGTCCTGTCACCGTGTCCCTTGGACAGTGTCAATTCTGTGACTGGGGCCTGGACGAGCCTTTGCTAGTGGCCCAGCGGCCTCTGTGCCGGACGCCGTGTGGAGCGGCCACGCTGCCCCAGAGCCCCACCGGAATGATTTTCCTTTTCCTGCCAACTTCCATGTCCATTCTGTGTCTCCACAGGAAGTTTGCTCCCCCCATCAGCACGAATCGTCTCTCACACGCGAGGATCCGTGACGGCAGAGCAGACCCGGGACACGACCCCAGCGTCAGCGTGATCAGGACCAGGCGCCACCTGAGGAGACAGGGACCCATGCTCAGAATGTCCAAGACAGCATGACACATTCAGCCAAACCACATCTGACTCTTTCCTCGGCTCACAGTGAGGCGAGCCATCGGCATGACCTGCACATGGCCAGGTAGGTCAGTGGTGTTTGGGGAAAGGGACGACAGAGCACCAGGTGTGGACCTCAGTTAAGCTTCCAGGGTCCTTGGTGCTCGCTCAGACCTGCGGTCAGGCCTGGGCAGCGTCCAGAGAAGACCTCCTAGCAGGGGTGACAGAGCTCTTCTGTGGATGGAGCCCTGGACAGACAGAAACAGAGAGGAAGACAGCAACGCACACACAGAGAGACAGATACAGAGAGACAGACACACAGAGAGACACACAGATAGAGACACAGAGGCACAGAGAGAGACAGACACACAGACACAGAGGGAGACAGTCACAGAGAGAGATAGAGACACACAGAGAGGCAGACATACAGATAGAGACACAGAGAGAAGCAGACACACAAACACAGAGACATGCACAGAGACACAGAGAGGTAGACAGACACACAGAGAGAGACAGAGATACATAGAGACAGACACATACACACAGACACAGAGACACTTAAAAAGAGACAGACACATAGAGACACAGACACTCAGATAGAGACTCAGAGAGACACACAGGGAGAAACAGACAGAGAGACACAGAGAGACAGAAACACACAGAGAGAAGCAGACACACAAACACACAAAGACAGACACACAGAGAGGTAGACAGACACAAAGAAAGACACAGACACACAGAGACACAGAGACTCAGAGACAGAGACACAGAGAGAGAGAGAAAGTGACCCACAGGGAGACACACACACACACACAAAGCCAGAGTGATACAGATACACAGAGAAAGGCACACGCAGAGACACACAGAGAGACAGAGACACAGAGAGAGACACACACAGAGAAAGACACACACAGAGAAAGACACACAGCAACACTGAGAGAGAGAGGCACACAGAGACACACAGAGACAGACAGGGAGAGACAGACACAGAGACACAGAGACTGACAGCGACGGTGAGCTGGGGGAGGCCTGGCAAACACAGGGAAGGGGAGGGCGCTAAGGGGACGGGCGGTTTGTGTAAACTGTGAGGGGCGCTGTCAGCTGACCGAGGCCACTGGCCGACAGCTGGGAGAGGGCAGAGCAGTGTCTTCCACGCCTGCAGTGGCAGGTCTGCGCCCTGGTCGGAGGGTGAAGCTGCTGTCCTGAGACGGGGCCTCGGCGCTGGAAGGAAGGTAGGTCAGGTGGGCTCTGAGGGGTGCTTTGGGGGGGCAGAGCCTGGCAGGGGCGGTGAGCTCCATGTAAATGGGCTGCCGGGCTTGGTAAGGACCCCTGTGGACCTCCGTATCCCCACGAGGGGCCTCATGGGCAGGGACAGTTGTGGACATACTAGGACATAAACTAACAGTACCACATGGCCACTCCTGTCCCAGACCTAATTCAGTGACAAAAATTTTCTTGGAACAATGTGAGCTTGATGTTGATATTTTAAAAATTTCCCTAGAATTCCAAAATGGAACATTCTTGGTAAGTTTGCCTTCGAGGTAGCCTAGACTTTTTTTTAAGTATATTTTATTGATTATGTTGTTACAGTAGTTCCAATTTTTCTCCCCTTTGCTCCCCTCTGCCCAGTACCCCCTTACCTCTAGCAATCGCACCCCCTAATTCATGTCCATGTGTCGTACATATAAGTTCTTTGGCTTCACCCTTTCCTATATTATTATTATTAACTTCTCCCTATCTTGTACCAAACAATTGTGCTTCTTAGTCCCTGCACGACTTCCCCATTTCTCCCCCTCCTCCCTCCCAGCTGATAACCCTCCAAATGATCCCCATACCTATGATTCTGTTCCTATTCTGGTTTGCTTAGTTGGATTTTTTTTTTTTTTTTTTTTTTAGATTCAGTTCTTGATAGTTGTGAGTTTGTTGTCATTTTAGTGTTCATAATTTTGATCTTCTTTTTCTTAAGTAAGTCGCTTTGACATTTCATATAATAATGGCTTGGTGATGATGAGCTCCTTTAGCTTTACCTTCTCTGGGAAGCACTTCATCTGCCCTTCAATTCCAAAGGATAGCTTTGCTGGATAGAGTAATCTCGGTTGTAAGTACTTGCTTTTCATCACATTGAATACGGCTTGCCAGTCCCTTCCAGTGTGCAAAGTGTCCTCTGAGAACTCAGCTGATAGGGCTATAGGCACCCCCCCTGTAGGCAGGCTCTCTGCCTCTCTCTTGCTGCCCCCAGGACTCTGTCTTTATCTTTCACCTTTGGCATCTCAATCAAGATGCATCCTGGTGTGTTCCCCTCTGGGTCCATCTCGGCCAGGACCCTCCATGCTTCCCAGACTTGTATGTCCATCCCTTCACAGAATTTGGGAAGTTTTCCTCATTTTTATCAATTCTTGCTTTCTCAGTCTGCACTAGTTGACTGTTTTTTTTTTTTTTTTTCCTTATGTTCCAAAGCGTTGATTGGAGCCCCGGTTTCCTGCCCTTCACCGTTGGTTTTGTGTAGTTTATCCTTCGTTTCACTTAGCATTGCCTTCACTTCTTCTCCTATGTGTCTGCCATACTCAAGCGTATCTGTCAAGCCTGTGAACATCTTTACAACCAGTGTTTTGAATTCTGCGTCTGTTAGGGTGTCTTATCTCCTCATCTGTTAGGTTGGCTATCTCCTTGTCACTTAATTCTCCCGCTGGAACCTTGATCCATTCCCCCTTTTGGGCCATACTTTTCTGACTCCTCATTCTGAAAGGCGCTTGTGTTTGTTTGCCTTCACATCCCAGGAAGAGCTTTTGCTACTGTTACGTTGTAAATGGCCGAGCCTTAGGAATTCATCAGTTAAGGGCGACCTGTTTCACCACGTTCTGGTGCTGTATGTAGGGGAGGGGTCCGAGAGGGAACAATGCCGCCTGCAGAGCACTCGCCCCTTTTCTAGGCACCTCTGCCACTTGTGCACCATACCGGGGCCCTTCAAGCTGCTGTTCTGGCTGTCATTCGCAGAGTATGTGGGTCTGCGGACGTTCTAGGACTGTGTAGGATGTTTAAACAAGGGGATTCTGCTGAGAGGCCAGCAGTTTGTTCCTGAACACCAACCCCCACCGGTCTGCACAGTCAGAAGCAATGAGCCTTGATTTTCCATGGTGCTTGGACCGTGAGCTGCTAGGTCAGGTGAGGAGCTGGAATGCTCCGCAAGCGTCCTTCCTGATGTTTTAAAATACGTGACTGCGCTTTCTGCCAGCCTGCCACTGCCGCTGATGCTGCCAACCACCATATCGCCCCTCCTGCCTGTCTGGAGAGTATTTCTTCTTGATATCTTTGTTTGCTAAACTTCGATGCAGTTTGATTTCCTGGAACTTCTGATAATATAGTTTTAAGGTAGTTGTATTCCTTCTTGGTTGTGGAGGAATACAAACAAAGTCTGTCCATGTCTCTATCTTCGCTGGAAGTACCCTAGACATTCTTATACCCCCAGGATGATATAAATACCCCGTAAGTGTATTTGTATGAGCATATATACTCTGATAACAAACGAATCTGTACAAATACGCTGAATCCTATGTCAAACAAAGAAATGCGCCAGAACGCTGATTTTATCTGCATGTGCCTAGGCTGAGAATGGAAAAGCTTGTACTAATGCCGCTGAGGATCAATCCTCTGTATGTGTAGCATTGTGAGCTAAAATCACATGGACGAGAGACTCCTGACCTGAAATTTTTGGGTAATAACTCGTAGCCGTTGATTTAATAAACATGAAATTTTGAGTTGTAAAATGCCCGAAACATCATTTCTCTTCTCCTAGCCCATTTTGAGTATCTAACCCTGATATCTTGTGTAATTCCTGCAAAAGTTCAAGGCTGAGCAAGGAACACTCAGTGTAAACTTTAAATTTGAACAGCACCCATTTAAACGACCCCCGAAAAGGAATCGAGGCCCAATTTAAAAAAATAAATAAATGACCCTGAATATGCCCCTCTTGGACCTGTGTTGCACAGATGATGTAAGAAACCGTATCTGGACACTTCTGAGCACACAGGCCCTGAGTGCGGCCTAGGGGACTATGATCGCTGAATCATAGACCCCGCTCGTGACAGAGAAGCCCTTAGCCATGGATCTTACAGAATACAAAAGTATTCTGACAAAGAAATGGTTTGGGTGAAGAAACCTGCTGGCATGGAATTTCAGTGTCCTCAGACCTCCTTAGCATAGCTCCCTCTGAACATGGACTCTCAGGGCCTCAAGACTTTGAAGATCCATTCAAGAAGCCTGGAATGTCCTGACTATGGATGGCCCTATAATATCCTCCCTAATCAGTGACCCTGTGCCACCTCTGTAAGAAGTAAGCCCCGTTTATGCATCTTCCAGAGCCTGGAACTCCCAAGCTGTGACCCCTTCCTGCAACGGTACCGGTGAGGTGTTAAACTACGTGAGATGGCTCCCCTTTATCTACCCAGTCGATCGCGTTTACCGCCTCGCCCTGTGGCACCCGACCGAGAATCTGCTGAGTACCGACGTACCTGTTTGCAGACTTCTTCGTCTGGGCCCTCTAAACGTGTACCGTCCATTCGTAGACTCTTTGGATGCGAACCCTCAGTATTGTGACGTCGACTCGCACGTCGCCCCTTGGCGATGTGAATTTCCTGTAAGTGCACTTTGATGAGCATGGACGCTCTGATTTCAGAGGGACCCGTTCAGACACAACAGCTGTAACTCTGTGAAGTCACAGAAGACGCGCCAGGCCACGAGCCTTCATGTGGATGGACCCACCCTGAGAATGGGGGTGGACCCACGCCGAGAATGGGACACATCTTTGTGCTAATGCCACTGAGCATCAGCATCTGGATGTGGCCCATTCCGAGCACAACTCGTGCCTCTGAGCCTCCCGAACCTGACCTCTCTGGGTCATCGCTAGTAAATGTGAATCTATTAAGCGTCGAAATTTTGAATCTTCAAATGCTCCCAACCTCATGTCCCTTTTCCCTGGCCCGTTTTGAGTATCTAACCCTGAGATCTTGTGTCATCCCTGCAAAAGTTCAGTGCTGAGCCCGGAAGCCTCAGTGCAAACTTTTAAAGTTGAACAGCTCCCATTTAAACGACCACCCCCCGCAAAAGCAATCGAGGCCCAATTAAACAAAAATAAAGAAGTGACCCTGACTATGCCCGTCTTGGACCTGTGTTGCACAGATGATGTAAGAAACCGTACGTGTATACTTCTGAGCACACAGGCCCTGAGTGCGGCCTAGGGGGCTATGATCGCTGAATCATAGACCCCGCTCGCGACAGAGAAGCCCTTAGCCATGGATCTTACAGAATACAAAAGTATTCTGACCAAGAAATGGTTTGGGTGAAGAAACCTGCTGGCATGGAATTTCAGTGTCCTCAGACCTCCTTAGCATAGCTCCCTCTGAACATGGACTCTCAGGGCCTCAAGACTTTGAAGATGCATTCAAGAAGCCTGGAATGTCCTGACCATGGATGTCCCTATAATATCCTCCCTAATCAGTGCCCCTGTGGCCTCTGTGCCACCTCTGTAAGAGGTAAGCCCCGTTTATGCATCTTCCAGAGCCTGGAACTCCCAAGCTGTGACCCCTTCCTGCAACGGTACCGGTGAGGAGTTAAACTACGTGAGATGGCTCCCCTTTATCTACCCAGTCGATCGCGTTTACCGCCTCGCCCTGTGGCACCCGACCGAGAATCTGCTGAGTACCGACGTACCTGTTTGCAGACTTCTTCGTCTGGGCCCTCTAAACGTGTACCGTCCATTCGTAGACTCTTTGGATGCGAACCCTCAGTATTGTGACGTCGGCTCGCACGTCGCCCCTTGGCGATGTGAATTTCCTGTAAGTGCACTTTGATGAGCATGGACGCTCTGATTTCAAAGGGACCCGTTCAAACACAACCCCTGTAACTCTGTGAAGTCACAGAAGGCTCGCCAGGCCACGAGCCTTCATGTGGATGTACCCACCCTGAGAATGGGGGTGGACCCACGCCGAGAATGGGACACATCTTTGTGCTAATGCCACTGAGCATCAGCATCTGGATGTGGCCCATTGCGAGCAAAACTCGTGCCTGTGAGCCTCCCGAACCTGACCTCTCTGGGTCATCGCTAGTAAATGTGAATCTAATAAGCGTCGAAATTTTGAATCTTCAAATGCTCCCAACCTCATGTCCCTTTTCCCTGGCCCGTTTTGAGTATCTAACCCTGAGATCTTGTGTCATCCCTGCAAAAGTTCAGTGCTGAGCCAGGAAGCCTCAGTGCAAACTTTTAAAGTTGAACAGCTCCCATTTAAACGACCACCCACCCCCAAAAGCAATCGAGGCGCAATTAAAAATAAAAAAGTGACCCTGACTATGCCCCTCTTGGACCTGTGTTGCACAGATGATGTAAGAAACCGTACGTGTACACTTGTGAGCACACAGGCCCTGAGTGCAGCCTAGGGGGCTATGATCGCTGAATCATAGACCGCGCTCGCGACAGAGAAGCCCTTAGCCATGGATCTTACAGAATACAAAAGTATTCTGACCAAGAAATGGTTTGGGTGAAGAAACCTGCTGGCATGGAATTTCAGTGTTCTCAGACCTCCTTAGCATAGCTCCCTCTGAACATGGACTCTCAGGGCCTCAAGACTTTGAAGATCCATTCAAGAAGCCTGGAATGTCCTGACCATGGATGGCCCTGTAATATCCTCCCTAATCAGTGCCCCTGTGGCCTATGTGCCACCTCTGTAAGAGGTAAGCCCCGTTTATGCATCTTCCAGAGCCTGGAACTCCCAAGCTGTGACCCCTTCCTGCAACGGTACCGGTGAGGTGTTAAACTACGTGAGATGGCTCCCCTTTATCTACCCAGTCGATCGCGTTTACCGCCTCGCCCTGTGGCACCCGACCGAGAATCTGCTGAGTACCGACGTACCTGTTTGCAGACTTCTTCGTCTGGGCCCTCTAAACGTGTACCGTCCCTTTGTAGACTCTTTGGATGCGAACCCTCAGTATTGTGACGTCGGCTCGCACGTCGCCCCTTGGCGATGTGAATTTCCTGTAAGTGCACTTTGATGAGCATGGACGCTCTCATTTCAGAGGGACCCGTTCAAACACAACCCCTGTAACTATGTGAAGTCACAGAAGACGCGCCAGGCCACGAGCCTTCATGTGGATGGACCCACCCTGAGAATGGGGGTGGACCCACGCCGATAATGGGACACATCATAGTGCTAATGCCACTGAGCATCAGCATCTGGATGTGGCCCATTCCGAGCAAAACTCGTGCCTGTGAGCCTCCCGAACCTGACCTCTCTGGGTAATCGCTAGTAAATGTGAATCTAATAAGCGTCGAAATTTTGAATCTTCAAATGCTCCCAATCTCATGTCCCTTTTCCCTGGCCCGTTTTGAGTATCTAACCCTGAGATCTTGTGTCATCCCTGCAAAAGTTCAGTGCTGAGCCCGGAAGCCTCAGTGCAAACTTTTAAAGTTGAACAGCTCCCATTTAAACGACCACCCCCCGCAAAAGCAATCGAGGCCCAATTAAACAAAAATAAAGAAGTGACCCTGACTATGCCCCTCTTGGACCTGTGTTGCACAGATGATGTAAGAAACCGTACGTGTCTACTTCTGAGCACACAGGCCCTGAGTGCGGCCTAGGGGGCTATGATCGCTGAATCATAGACCCCGCTCGCGACAGAGAAGCCCTTAGCCATGGATCTTACAGAATACAAAAGTATTCTGACCAAGAAATGGTTTGGGTGAAGAAACCTGCTGGCATGGAATTTCAGTGTCCTCAGACCTCCTTAGCATAGCTCCCTCTGAACATGGACTCTCAGGGCCTCAAGACTTTGAAGATGCATTCAAGAAGCCTGGAATGTCCTGACCATGGATGTCCCTATAATATCCTCCCTAATCAGTGCCCCTGTGGCCTCTGTGCCACCTCTGTAAGAGGTAAGCCCCGTTTATGCATCTTCCAGAGCCTGGAACTCCCAAGCTGTGACCCCTTCCTGCAACGGTACCGGTGAGGAGTTAAACTACGTGAGATGGCTCCCCTTTATCTACCCAGTCGATCGCGTTTACCGCCTCGCCCTGTGGCACCCGACCGAGAATCTGCTGAGTACCGACGTACCTGTTTGCAGACTTCTTCGTCTGGGCCCTCTAAACGTGTACCGTCCATTCGTAGACTCTTTGGATGCGAACCCTCAGTATTGTGACGTCGGCTCGCACGTCGCCCCTTGGCGATGTGAATTTCCTGTAAGTGCACTTTGATGAGCATGGACGCTCTGATTTCAAAGGGACCCGTTCAAACACAACCCCTGTAACTCTGTGAAGTCACAGAAGGCTCGCCAGGCCACGAGCCTTCATGTGGATGTACCCACCCTGAGAATGGGGGTGGACCCACGCCGAGAATGGGACACATCTTTGTGCTAATGCCACTGAGCATCAGCATCTGGATGTGGCCCATTGCGAGCAAAACTCGTGCCTGTGAGCCTCCCGAACCTGACCTCTCTGGGTCATCGCTAGTAAATGTGAATCTAATAAGCGTCGAAATTTTGAATCTTCAAATGCTCCCAACCTCATGTCCCTTTTCCCTGGCCCGTTTTGAGTATCTAACCCTGAGATCTTGTGTCATCCCTGCAAAAGTTCAGTGCTGAGCCAGGAAGCCTCAGTGCAAACTTTTAAAGTTGAACAGCTCCCATTTAAACGACCACCCACCCCCAAAAGCAATCGAGGCGCAATTAAAAATAAAAAAGTGACCCTGACTATGCCCCTCTTGGACCTGTGTTGCACAGATGATGTAAGAAACCGTACGTGTACACTTGTGAGCACACAGGCCCTGAGTGCAGCCTAGGGGGCTATGATCGCTGAATCATAGACCGCGCTCGCGACAGAGAAGCCCTTAGCCATGGATCTTACAGAATACAAAAGTATTCTGACCAAGAAATGGTTTGGGTGAAGAAACCTGCTGGCATGGAATTTCAGTGTTCTCAGACCTCCTTAGCATAGCTCCCTCTGAACATGGACTCTCAGGGCCTCAAGACTTTGAAGATCCATTCAAGAAGCCTGGAATGTCCTGACCATGGATGGCCCTGTAATATCCTCCCTAATCAGTGCCCCTGTGGCCTATGTGCCACCTCTGTAAGAGGTAAGCCCCGTTTATGCATCTTCCAGAGCCTGGAACTCCCAAGCTGTGACCCCTTCCTGCAACGGTACCGGTGAGGTGTTAAACTACGTGAGATGGCTCCCCTTTATCTACCCAGTCGATCGCGTTTACCGCCTCGCCCTGTGGCACCCGACCGAGAATCTGCTGAGTACCGACGTACCTGTTTGCAGACTTCTTCGTCTGGGCCCTCTAAACGTGTACCGTCCATTCGTAGACTCTTTGGATGCGAACCCTCAGTATTGTGACGTCGACTCGCACGTCGCCCCTTGGCGATGTGAATTTCCTGTAAGTGCACTTTGATGAGCATGGACGCTCTGATTTCAGAGGGACCCGTTCAGACACAACAGCTGTAACTCTGTGAAGTCACAGAAGACGCGCCAGGCCACGAGCCTTCATGTGGATGGACCCACCCTGAGAATGGGGGTGGACCCACGCCGAGAATGGGACACATCTTTGTGCTAATGCCACTGAGCATCAGCATCTGGATGTGGCCCATTCCGAGCACAACTCGTGCCTCTGAGCCTCCCGAACCTGACCTCTCTGGGTCATCGCTAGTAAATGTGAATCTATTAAGCGTCGAAATTTTGAATCTTCAAATGCTCCCAACCTCATGTCCCTTTTCCCTGGCCCGTTTTGAGTATCTAACCCTGAGATCTTGTGTCATCCCTGCAAAAGTTCAGTGCTGAGCCCGGAAGCCTCAGTGCAAACTTTTAAAGTTGAACAGCTCCCATTTAAACGACCACCCCCCGCAAAAGCAATCGAGGCCCAATTAAACAAAAATAAAGAAGTGACCCTGACTATGCCCCTCTTGGACCTGTGTTGCACAGATGATGTAAGAAACCGTACGTGTATACTTCTGAGCACACAGGCCCTGAGTGCGGCCTAGGGGGCTATGATCGCTGAATCATAGACCCCGCTCGCGACAGAGAAGCCCTTAGCCATGGATCTTACAGAATACAAAAGTATTCTGACCAAGAAATGGTTTGGGTGAAGAAACCTGCTGGCATGGAATTTCAGTGTCCTCAGACCTCCTTAGCATAGCTCCCTCTGAACATGGACTCTCAGGGCCTCAAGACTTTGAAGATGCATTCAAGAAGCCTGGAATGTCCTGACCATGGATGTCCCTATAATATCCTCCCTAATCAGTGCCCCTGTGGCCTCTGTGCCACCTCTGTAAGAGGTAAGCCCCGTTTATGCATCTTCCAGAGCCTGGAACTCCCAAGCTGTGACCCCTTCCTGCAACGGTACCGGTGAGGAGTTAAACTACGTGAGATGGCTCCCCTTTATCTACCCAGTCGATCGCGTTTACCGCCTCGCCCTGTGGCACCCGACCGAGAATCTGCTGAGTACCGACGTACCTGTTTGCAGACTTCTTCGTCTGGGCCCTCTAAACGTGTACCGTCCATTCGTAGACTCTTTGGATGCGAACCCTCAGTATTGTGACGTCGGCTCGCACGTCGCCCCTTGGCGATGTGAATTTCCTGTAAGTGCACTTTGATGAGCATGGACGCTCTGATTTCAAAGGGACCCGTTCAAACACAACCCCTGTAACTCTGTGAAGTCACAGAAGGCTCGCCAGGCCACGAGCCTTCATGTGGATGTACCCCCCCTGAGAATGGGGGTGGACCCACGCCGAGAATGGGACACATCTTTGTGCTAATGCCACTGAGCATCAGCATCTGGATGTGGCCCATTGCGAGCAAAACTCGTGCCTGTGAGCCTCCCGAACCTGACCTCTCTGGGTCATCGCTAGTAAATGTGAATCTAATAAGCGTCGAAATTTTGAATCTTCAAATGCTCCCAACCTCATGTCCCTTTTCCCTGGCCCGTTTTGAGTATCTAACCCTGAGATCTTGTGTCATCCCTGCAAAAGTTCAGTGCTGAGCCAGGAAGCCTCAGTGCAAACTTTTAAAGTTGAACAGCTCCCATTTAAACGACCACCCACCCCCAAAAGCAATCGAGGCGCAATTAAAAATAAAAAAGTGACCCTGACTATGCCCCTCTTGGACCTGTGTTGCACAGATGATGTAAGAAACCGTACGTGTACACTTGTGAGCACACAGGCCCTGAGTGCAGCCTAGGGGGCTATGATCGCTGAATCATAGACCGCGCTCGCGACAGAGAAGCCCTTAGCCATGGATCTTACAGAATACAAAAGTATTCTGACCAAGAAATGGTTTGGGTGAAGAAACCTGCTGGCATGGAATTTCAGTGTTCTCAGACCTCCTTAGCATAGCTCCCTCTGAACATGGACTCTCAGGGCCTCAAGACTTTGAAGATCCATTCAAGAAGCCTGGAATGTCCTGACCATGGATGGCCCTGTAATATCCTCCCTAATCAGTGCCCCTGTGGCCTATGTGCCACCTCTGTAAGAGGTAAGCCCCGTTTATGCATCTTCCAGAGCCTGGAACTCCCAAGCTGTGACCCCTTCCTGCAACGGTACCGGTGAGGTGTTAAACTACGTGAGATGGCTCCCCTTTATCTACCCAGTCGATCGCGTTTACCGCCTCGCCCTGTGGCACCCGACCGAGAATCTGCTGAGTACCGACGTACCTGTTTGCAGACTTCTTCGTCTGGGCCCTCTAAACGTGTACCGTCCATTCGTAGACTCTTTGGATGCGAACCCTCAGTATTGTGACGTCGACTCGCACGTCGCCCCTTGGCGATGTGAATTTCCTGTAAGTGCACTTTGATGAGCATGGACGCTCTGATTTCAGAGGGACCCGTTCAGACACAACAGCTGTAACTCTGTGAAGTCACAGAAGACGCGCCAGGCCACGAGCCTTCATGTGGATGGACCCACCCTGAGAATGGGGGTGGACCCACGCCGAGAATGGGACACATCTTTGTGCTAATGCCACTGAGCATCAGCATCTGGATGTGGCCCATTCCGAGCACAACTCGTGCCTCTGAGCCTCCCGAACCTGACCTCTCTGGGTCATCGCTAGTAAATGTGAATCTATTAAGCGTCGAAATTTTGAATCTTCAAATGCTCCCAACCTCATGTCCCTTTTCCCTGGCCCGTTTTGAGTATCTAACCCTGAGATCTTGTGTCATCCCTGCAAAAGTTCAGTGCTGAGCCCGGAAGCCTCAGTGCAAACTTTTAAAGTTGAACAGCTCCCATTTAAACGACCACCCCCCTCAAAAGCAATCGAGGCCCAATTAAACAAAAATAAAGAAGTGACCCTGACTATGCCCCTCTTGGACCTGTGTTGCACAGATGATGTAAGAAACCGTACGTGTATACTTCTGAGCACACAGGCCCTGAGTGCGGCCTAGGGGGCTATGATCGCTGAATCATAGACCCCGCTCGCGACAGAGAAGCCCTTAGCCATGGATCTTACAGAATACAAAAGTATTCTGACCAAGAAATGGTTTGGGTGAAGAAACCTGCTGGCATGGAATTTCAGTGTCCTCAGACCTCCTTAGCATAGCTCCCTCTGAACATGGACTCTCAGGGCCTCAAGACTTTGAAGATCCATTCAAGAAGCCTGGAATGTCCTGACCATGGATGTCCCTATAATATCCTCCCTAATCAGTGCCCCTGTGGCCTCTGTGCCACCTCTGTAAGAGGTAAGCCCCGTTTATGCATCTTCCAGAGCCTGGAACTCCCAAGCTGTGACCCCTTCCTGCAACGGTACCGGTGAGGTGTTAAACTACGTGAGATGGCTCCCCTTTATCTACCCAGTCGATCGCGTTTACCGCCTCGCCCTGTGGCACCCGACCGAGAATCTGCTGAGTACCGACGTACCTGTTTGCAGACTTCTTCGTCTGGGCCCTCTAAACGTGTACGGTCCCTTTGTAGACTCTTTGGATGCGAACCCTCAGTATTGTGACGTCGGCTCGCACGTCGCCCCTTGGCGATGTGAATTTCCTGTAAGTGCACTTTGATGAGCATGGACGCTCTGATTTCAAAGGGACCCGTTCAAACACAACCCTTCTAACTCTGTGAAGTCACAGAAGACGCGCCAGGCCACGAGCCTTCATGTGGATGGACCCACCCTGAGAATGGGGATGGACCCACGCCGAGAATGGGACACATCTTAGTGCTAATGCCACTGAGCATCAGCATCTGGATGTGGCCCATTCCGAGCAAAACTCGTGCCTGTGAGCCTCCCGAACCTGACCTCTCTGGGTCATCGCTAGTAAATGTGAATCTAATAAGCGTCGAAATTTTGAATCTTCAAATGCTCCCAATCTCATGTTCTTTTTCCCTGGCCCGTTTTGAGTATCTAACCCTGAGATCTTGTGTCATCCCTGCAAAAGTTCAGTGCTGAGCCAGGAAGCCTCAGTGCAAACTTTTAAAGTTGAACAGCTCCCATTTAAACGACCCCCCACCCCCCAAAGCAATCGAGGCCCAATTAAACAAAAATAAAGAAGTGACCCTGACTATGCCCCTCTTGGACCTGTGTCGCACAGATGATGTAAGAAACAGTATGTGTACACTTCTGAGCACACAGGCCCCGAGTGCGGCCTAGGGGGCTATGATCGATGAATCATAGACCCCGCTCGCGACAGAGAAGCCCTTAGCCATGGATCTTACAGAATACGAAAGTATTCTGACCAAGAAATGGTTTGGGTGAAGAAACCTGCTGGCATGGAATTTCAGTGTCCTCAGACCTCCTTAGCATAGCTCCCTCTGAACATGGACTCTCAGGGCCTCAAGACTTTGAAGATCCATTCAAGAAGCCTTGAATGTCCTAACCATGGATGGCCCTGTAATATCCTCCCTAATCAGTGCCCCTGTGGCCTATGTGCCACCTCTGTAAGAGGTAAGCCCCGTTTGTGTATCTTCCAGAGCCTGGAACTCGCAAGCTGTGACCCCTTCCTGCAACGGTACCGGTGAGGTGTTAAACTACGTGAGATGGCTCCCCTTTATCTACCCAGTCGATCGCGTTTACCGCCTCGCCCTGTGGCACCGGACCGAGAATCTGCTGAGTACCGACGTACCTGTTTGCAGACTTCTTCGTCTGGGCCCTCTAAACGTGTACCGTCCATTCGTAGACTCTTTGGATGCGAACCCTCGGTATTGTGACGTCGGCTCGCACGTCGCCCCTTGGCGATGTGAATTTCCTGTAAGTGCACTTTGATGAGCATGGACGCTCTGATTTCAAAGGGACCCGTTAAAACACAACCCCTGTAACTCTGTGAAGTCACAGAAGACTCGCCAGGCCACGAGCCTTCATGTGGATGTACCCACACTGAGAATGGGGGTGGACCCACGCCGAGAATGGGACACATCATAGTGCTAATGCCACTGAGCATCAGCATCTGGAGGTGGCCCATTGCGAGCAAAACTCGTGCCTGTGAGCCTCCCGAACCTGACCTCTCTGGGTCATCGCTAGTAAATGTGAATCTAATAAGCGTCGAAATTTTGAATCTTCAAATGCTCCCAACCTCATGTCCCTTTTCCCTGGCCCGTTTTGAGTATCTAACCCTGAGATCTTGTGTCATCCCTGCAAAAGTTCAGTGCTGAGCCAGGAAGCCTCAGTGCAAACTTTTAAAGTTGAACAGCTCCCATTTAAACGACCCCCCACCCCCCAAAGAAATCGAGGCCCAATTAAACAAAAATAAAGAAGTGACCCTGACTATGCCCCTCTTGGACCTGTGTTGCACAGATGATGTAAGAAACCGTATGTGGACACTTCTGAGCACACAGGCCCCGAGTGCGGCCTAGGGGGCTATGATCGCTGAATCATAGACCCCGCTCGCGACAGAGAAGCCCTTAGCCATGGATCTTACAGAATACGAAAGTATTCTGACCAAGAAATGGTTTGGGTGAAGAAACCTGCTGGCATGGAATTTCAGTGTCCTCAGACCTCCTTAGCATAGCTCCCTCTGAACATGGACTCTCAGGGCCTCAAGACTTTGAAGATCCATTCAAGAAGCCTGGAATGTCCTGACCATGGATGGCCCTGTAATATCCTCCCTAATCAGTGCCCCTGTGGCCTATGTGCCACCTCTGTAAGAGGTAAGCCCCGTTTATGCATCTTCCAGAGCCTGGAACTCCCAAGCTGTGACCCCTTCCTGCAACGGTACCGGTGAGGTGTTAAACTACGTGAGATGGCTCCCGTTTATCTACCCAGTCGATCGCGTTTACCGCCTCGCCCTGTGGCACCCGACCGAGAATCTGCTGAGTACCGACGTACCTGTTTGCAGACTTTTTCGTCTGGGCCCTCTAAACGTGTACCGTCCCTTCGTAGACTCTTTGGATGCGAACCCTCAGTATTGTGACGTCGGCTCGCACGTCGCCCCTTGGCGATGTGAATTTCCTGTAAGTGCACTTTGATGAGCATGGACGCTCTGATTTCAGAGGGACCCGTTCAGACACAACAGCTGTAACTCTGTGAAGTCACAGAAGGCTCGCCAGGCCACGAGCCTTCATGTGGATGTACCCACCCTGAGAATGGGGGTGGACCCACGCCGAGAATGGGACACATCTTTGTGCTAATGCCACTGAGCATCAGCATCTGGATGTGGCCCATTGCGAGCAAAACTCGTGCCTGTGAGCCTCCCGAACCTGACCTCTCTGGGTCATCGCTAGTAAATGTGAATCTAATAAGCGTCGAAATTTTGAATCTTCAAATGCTCCCAACCTCATGTCCCTTTTCCCTGGCCCGTTTTGAGTATCTAACCCTGAGATCTTGTGTCATGCCTGCAAAAGTTCAGTGCTGAGCCAGGAAGCCTCAGTGCAAACTTTTAAAGTTGAACAGCTCCCATTTAAACGACCACCCACCCCCAAAAGCAATCGAGGCGCAATTAAAAATAAAAAAGTGACCCTGACTATGCCCCTCTTGGACCTGTGTTGCACAGATGATGTAAGAAACCGTACGTGTACACTTCTGAGCACACAGGCCCTGAGTGCAGCCTAGGGGGCTATGATCGCTGAATCATAGACCGCGCTTGCGACAGAGAAGCCCTTAGCCATGGATCTTACAGAATACAAAAGTATTCTGACCAAGAAATGGTTTGGGTGAAGAAACCTGCTGGCATGGAATTTCAGTGTTCTCAGACCTCCTTAGCATAGCTCCCTCTGAACATGGACTCTCAGGGCCTCAAGACTTTGAAGATCCATTCAAGAAGCCTGGAATGTCCTGACTATGGATGGCCCTATAATATCCTCCCTAATCAGTGACCCTATGCCACCTCTGTAAGAGGTAAGCCCCGTTTATGCATCTTCCAGAGCCTGGAACTCCCAAGCTGTGACCCCTTCCTGCAACGGTACCGGTGAGGTGTTAAACTACGTGAGATGGCTCCCCTTTATCTACCCAGTCGATCGCGTTTACCGCCTCGCCCTGTGGCACCCGACCGAGAATCTGCTGAGTACCGACGTACCTGTTTGCAGACTTCTTCGTCTGGGCCCTCTAAACGTGTACCGTCCCTTTGTAGACTCTTTGGATGCGAACCCTCAGTATTGTGACGTCGGCTCGCACGTCGCCCCTTGGCGATGTGAATTTCCTGTAAGTGCACTTTGATGAGCATGGACGCTCTCATTTCAGAGGGACCCGTTCAAACACAACCCCTGTAACTCTGTGAAGTCACAGAAGACGCGCCAGGCCACGAGCCTTCATGTGGATGGACCCACCCTGAGAATGGGGGTGGACCCACGCCGATAATGGGCCACATCATAGTGCTAATGCCACTGAGCATCAGCATCTGGATGTGGCCCATTCCGAGCAAAACTCGTGCCTGTGAGCCTCCCGAACCTGACCTCTCTGGGTCATCGCTAGTAAATGTGAATCTAATAAGCGTCGAAATTTTGAATCTTCAAATGCTCCCAATCTCATGTCCCTTTTCCCTGGCCCGTTTTGAGTATCTAACCCTGAGATCTTGTGTCATCCCTGCAAAAGTTCAGTGCTGAGCCCGGAAGCCTCAGTGCAAACTTTTAAAGTTGAACAGCTCCCATTTAAACGACCACCCCCCGCAAAAGCAATCGAGGCCCAATTAAACAAAAATAAAGAAGTGACCCTGACTATGCCCCTCTTGGACCTGTGTTGCACAGATGATGTAAGAAACCGTACGTGTATACTTCTGAGCACACAGGCCCTGAGTGCGGCCTAGGGGGCTATGATCGCTGAATCATAGACCCCGCTCGCGACAGAGAAGCCCTTAGCCATGGATCTTACAGAATACAAAAGTATTCTGACCAAGAAATGGTTTGGGTGAAGAAACCTGCTGGCATGGAATTTCAGTGTCCTCAGACCTCCTTAGCATAGCTCCCTCTGAACATGGACTCTCAGGGCCTCAAGACTTTGAAGATGCATTCAAGAAGCCTGGAATGTCCTGACCATGGATGTCCCTATAATATCCTCCCTAATCAGTGCCCCTGTGGCCTCTGTGCCACCTCTGTAAGAGGTAAGCCCCGTTTATGCATCTTCCAGAGCCTGGAACTCCCAAGCTGTGACCCCTTCCTGCAACGGTACCGGTGAGGAGTTAAACTACGTGAGATGGCTCCCCTTTATCTACCCAGTCGATCGCGTTTACCGCCTCGCCCTGTGGCACCCGACCGAGAATCTGCTGAGTACCGACGTACCTGTTTGCAGACTTCTTCGTCTGGGCCCTCTAAACGTGTACCGTCCATTCGTAGACTCTTTGGATGCGAACCCTCAGTATTGTGACGTCGGCTCGCACGTCGCCCCTTGGCGATGTGAATTTCCTGTAAGTGCACTTTGATGAGCATGGACGCTCTGATTTCAAAGGGACCCGTTCAAACACAACCCCTGTAACTCTGTGAAGTCACAGAAGGCTCGCCAGGCCACGAGCCTTCATGTGGATGTACCCACCCTGAGAATGGGGGAGGACCCACGCCGAGAATGGGACACATCTTTGTGCTAATGCCACTGAGCATCAGCATCTGGATGTGGCCCATTGCGAGCAAAACTCGTGCCTGTGAGCCTCCCGAACCTGACCTCTCTGGGTCATCGCTAGTAAATGTGAATCTAATAAGCGTCAAAATTTTGAATCTTCAAATGCTCCCAACCTCATGTCCCTTTTCCCTGGCCCGTTTTGAGTATCTAACCCTGAGATCTTGTGTCATCCCTGCAAAAGTTCAGTGCTGAGCCAGGAAGCCTCAGTGCAAACTTTTAAAGTTGAACAGCTCCCATTTAAACGACCACCCACCCCCAAAAGCAATCGAGGCGCAATTAAAAATAAAAAAGTGACCCTGACTATGCCCCTCTTGGACCTGTGTTGCACAGATGATGTAAGAAACCGTACGTGTACACTTGTGAGCACACAGGCCCTGAGTGCAGCCTAGGGGGCTATGATCGCTGAATCATAGACCGCGCTCGCGACAGAGAAGCCCTTAGCCATGGATCTTACAGAATACAAAAGTATTCTGACCAAGAAATGGTTTGGGTGAAGAAACCTGCTGGCATGGAATTTCAGTGTTCTCAGACCTCCTTAGCATAGCTCCCTCTGAACATGGACTCTCAGGGCCTCAAGACTTTGAAGATCCATTCAAGAAGCCTGGAATGTCCTGACCATGGATGGCCCTGTAATATCCTCCCTAATCAGTGCCCCTGTGGCCTATGTGCCACCTCTGTAAGAGGTAAGCCCCGTTTATGCATCTTCCAGAGCCTGGAACTCCCAAGCTGTGACCCCTTCCTGCAACGGTACCGGTGAGGTGTTAAACTACGTGAGATGGCTCCCCTTTATCTACCCAGTCGATCGCGTTTACCGCCTCGCCCTGTGGCACCCGACCGAGAATCTGCTGAGTACCGACGTACCTGTTTGCAGACTTCTTCGTCTGGGCCCTCTAAACGTGTACCGTCCATTCGTAGACTCTTTGGATGCGAACCCTCAGTATTGTGACGTCGACTCGCACGTCGCCCCTTGGCGATGTGAATTTCCTGTAAGTGCACTTTGATGAGCATGGACGCTCTGATTTCAGAGGGACCCGTTCAGACACAACAGCTGTAACTCTGTGAAGTCACAGAAGACGCGCCAGGCCACGAGCCTTCATGTGGATGGACCCACCCTGAGAATGGGGGTGGACCCACGCCGAGAATGGGACACATCTTTGTGCTAATGCCACTGAGCATCAGCATCTGGATGTGGCCCATTCCGAGCACAACTCGTGCCTCTGAGCCTCCCGAACCTGACCTCTCTGGGTCATCGCTAGTAAATGTGAATCTATTAAGCGTCGAAATTTTGAATCTTCAAATGCTCCCAACCTCATGTCCCTTTTCCCTGGCCCGTTTTGAGTATCTAACCCTGAGATCTTGTGTCATCCCTGCAAAAGTTCAGTGCTGAGCCCGGAAGCCTCAGTGCAAACTTTTAAAGTTGAACAGCTCCCATTTAAACGACCACCCCCCGCAAAAGCAATCGAGGCCCAATTAAACAAAAATAAAGAAGTGACCCTGACTATGCCCCTCTTGGACCTGTGTTGCACAGATGATGTAAGAAACCGTACGTGTATACTTCTGAGCACACAGGCCCTGAGTGCGGCCTAGGGGGCTATGATCGCTGAATCATAGACCCCGCTCGCGACAGAGAAGCCCTTAGCCATGGATCTTACAGAATACAAAAGTATTCTGACCAAGAAATGGTTTGGGTGAAGAAACCTGCTGGCATGGAATTTCAGTGTCCTCAGACCTCCTTAGCATAGCTCCCTCTGAACATGGACTCTCAGGGCCTCAAGACTTTGAAGATGCATTCAAGAAGCCTGGAATGTCCTGACCATGGATGTCCCTATAATATCCTCCCTAATCAGTGCCCCTGTGGCCTCTGTGCCACCTCTGTAAGAGGTAAGCCCCGTTTATGCATCTTCCAGAGCCTGGAACTCCCAAGCTGTGACCCCTTCCTGCAACGGTACCGGTGAGGAGTTAAACTACGTGAGATGGCTCCCCTTTATCTACCCAGTCGATCGCGTTTACCGCCTCGCCCTGTGGCACCCGACCGAGAATCTGCTGAGTACCGACGTACCTGTTTGCAGACTTCTTCGTCTGGGCCCTCTAAACGTGTACCGTCCATTCGTAGACTCTTTGGATGCGAACCCTCAGTATTGTGACGTCGGCTCGCACGTCGCCCCTTGGCGATGTGAATTTCCTGTAAGTGCACTTTGATGAGCATGGACGCTCTGATTTCAAAGGGACCCGTTCAAACACAACCCCTGTAACTCTGTGAAGTCACAGAAGGCTCGCCAGGCCACGAGCCTTCATGTGGATGTACCCACCCTGAGAATGGGGGTGGACCCACGCCGAGAATGGGACACATCTTTGTGCTAATGCCACTGAGCATCAGCATCTGGATGTGGCCCATTGCGAGCAAAACTCGTGCCTGTGAGCCTCCCGAACCTGACCTCTCTGGGTCATCGCTAGTAAATGTGAATCTAATAAGCGTCAAAATTTTGAATCTTCAAATGCTCCCAACCTCATGTCCCTTTTCCCTGGCCCGTTTTGAGTATCTAACCCTGAGATCTTGTGTCATCCCTGCAAAAGTTCAGTGCTGAGCCAGGAAGCCTCAGTGCAAACTTTTAAAGTTGAACAGCTCCCATTTAAACGACCACCCACCCCCAAAAGCAATCGAGGCGCAATTAAAAATAAAAAAGTGACCCTGACTATGCCCCTCTTGGACCTGTGTTGCACAGATGATGTAAGAAACCGTACGTGTACACTTGTGAGCACACAGGCCCTGAGTGCAGCCTAGGGGGCTATGATCGCTGAATCATAGACCGCGCTCGCGACAGAGAAGCCCTTAGCCATGGATCTTACAGAATACAAAAGTATTCTGACCAAGAAATGGTTTGGGTGAAGAAACCTGCTGGCATGGAATTTCAGTGTTCTCAGACCTCCTTAGCATAGCTCCCTCTGAACATGGACTCTCAGGGCCTCAAGACTTTGAAGATCCATTCAAGAAGCCTGGAATGTCCTGACCATGGATGGCCCTGTAATATCCTCCCTAATCAGTGCCCCTGTGGCCTATGTGCCACCTCTGTAAGAGGTAAGCCCCGTTTATGCATCTTCCAGAGCCTGGAACTCCCAAGCTGTGACCCCTTCCTGCAACGGTACCGGTGAGGTGTTAAACTACGTGAGATGGCTCCCCTTTATCTACCCAGTCGATCGCGTTTACCGCCTCGCCCTGTGGCACCCGACCGAGAATCTGCTGAGTACCGACGTACCTGTTTGCAGACTTCTTCGTCTGGGCCCTCTAAACGTGTACCGTCCATTCGTAGACTCTTTGGATGCGAACCCTCAGTATTGTGACGTCGACTCGCACGTCGCCCCTTGGCGATGTGAATTTCCTGTAAGTGCACTTTGATGAGCATGGACGCTCTGATTTCAGAGGGACCCGTTCAGACACAACAGCTGTAACTCTGTGAAGTCACAGAAGACGCGCCAGGCCACGAGCCTTCATGTGGATGGACCCACCCTGAGAATGGGGGTGGACCCACGCCGAGAATGGGACACATCTTTGTGCTAATGCCACTGAGCATCAGCATCTGGATGTGGCCCATTCCGAGCACAACTCGTGCCTCTGAGCCTCCCGAACCTGACCTCTCTGGGTCATCGCTAGTAAATGTGAATCTATTAAGCGTCGAAATTTTGAATCTTCAAATGCTCCCAACCTCATGTCCCTTTTCCCTGGCCCGTTTTGAGTATCTAACCCTGAGATCTTGTGTCATCCCTGCAAAAGTTCAGTGCTGAGCCCGGAAGCCTCAGTGCAAACTTTTAAAGTTGAACAGCTCCCATTTAAACGACCACCCCCCGCAAAAGCAATCGAGGCCCAATTAAACAAAAATAAAGAAGTGACCCTGACTATGCCCCTCTTGGACCTGTGTTGCACAGATGATGTAAGAAACCGTACGTGTATACTTCTGAGCACACAGGCCCTGAGTGCGGCCTAGGGGGCTATGATCGCTGAATCATAGACCCCGCTCGCGACAGAGAAGCCCTTAGCCATGGATCTTACAGAATACAAAAGTATTCTGACCAAGAAATGGTTTGGGTGAAGAAACCTGCTGGCATGGAATTTCAGTGTCCTCAGACCTCCTTAGCATAGCTCCCTCTGAACATGGACTCTCAGGGCCTCAAGACTTTGAAGATGCATTCAAGAAGCCTGGAATGTCCTGACCATGGATGTCCCTATAATATCCTCCCTAATCAGTGCCCCTGTGGCCTCTGTGCCACCTCTGTAAGAGGTAAGCCCCGTTTATGCATCTTCCAGAGCCTGGAACTCCCAAGCTGTGACCCCTTCCTGCAACGGTACCGGTGAGGAGTTAAACTACGTGAGATGGCTCCCCTTTATCTACCCAGTCGATCGCGTTTACCGCCTCGCCCTGTGGCACCCGACCGAGAATCTGCTGAGTACCGACGTACCTGTTTGCAGACTTCTTCGTCTGGGCCCTCTAAACGTGTACCGTCCATTCGTAGACTCTTTGGATGCGAACCCTCAGTATTGTGACGTCGGCTCGCACGTCGCCCCTTGGCGATGTGAATTTCCTGTAAGTGCACTTTGATGAGCATGGACGCTCTGATTTCAAAGGGACCCGTTCAAACACAACCCCTGTAACTCTGTGAAGTCACAGAAGGCTCGCCAGGCCACGAGCCTTCATGTGGATGTACCCACCCTGAGAATGGGGGTGGACCCACGCCGAGAATGGGACACATCTTTGTGCTAATGCCACTGAGCATCAGCATCTGGATGTGGCCCATTGCGAGCACAACTCGTGCCTGTGAGCCTCCCGAACCTGACCTCTCTGGGTCATCGCTAGTAAATGTGAATCTAATAAGCGTCGAAATTTTGAATCTTCAAATGCTCCCAACCTCATGTCCCTTTGCCCTGGCCCGTTTTGAGTATCTAACCCTGAGATCTTGTGTCATCCCTGCAAAAGTTCAGTGCTGAGCCAGGAAGCCTCAGTGCAAACTTTTAAAGTTGAACAGCTCCCATTTAAACGACCACCCACCCCCAAAAGCAATCGAGGCGCAATTAAAAATAAAAAAGTGACCCTGACTATGCCCCTCTTGGACCTGTGTTGCACAGATGATGTAAGAAACCGTACGTGTACACTTGTGAGCACACAGGCCCTGAGTGCAGCCTAGGGGGCTATGATCGCTGAATCATAGACCGCGCTCGCGACAGAGAAGCCCTTAGCCATGGATCTTACAGAATACAAAAGTATTCTGACCAAGAAATGGTTTGGGTGAAGAAACCTGCTGGCATGGAATTTCAGTGTTCTCAGACCTCCTTAGCATAGCTCCCTCTGAACATGGACTCTCAGGGCCTCAAGACTTTGAAGATCCATTCAAGAAGCCTGGAATGTCCTGACCATGGATGGCCCTGTAATATCCTCCCTAATCAGTGCCCCTGTGGCCTATGTGCCACCTCTGTAAGAGGTAAGCCCCGTTTATGCATCTTCCAGAGCCTGGAACTCCCAAGCTGTGACCCCTTCCTGCAACGGTACCGGTGAGGTGTTAAACTACGTGAGATGGCTCCCCTTTATCTACCCAGTCGATCGCGTTTACCGCCTCGCCCTGTGGCACCCGACCGAGAATCTGCTGAGTACCGACGTACCTGTTTGCAGACTTCTTCGTCTGGGCCCTCTAAACGTGTACCGTCCATTCGTAGACTCTTTGGATGCGAACCCTCAGTATTGTGACGTCGACTCGCACGTCGCCCCTTGGCGATGTGAATTTCCTGTAAGTGCACTTTGATGAGCATGGACGCTCTGATTTCAGAGGGACCCGTTCAGACACAACAGCTGTAACTCTGTGAAGTCACAGAAGACGCGCCAGGCCACGAGCCTTCATGTGGATGGACCCACCCTGAGAATGGGGGTGGACCCACGCCGAGAATGGGACACATCTTTGTGCTAATGCCACTGAGCATCAGCATCTGGATGTGGCCCATTCCGAGCACAACTCGTGCCTCTGAGCCTCCCGAACCTGACCTCTCTGGGTCATCGCTAGTAAATGTGAATCTAATAAGCGTCGAAATTTTGAATCTTCAAATGCTCCCAACCTCATGTCCCTTTTCCCTGGCCCGTTTTGAGTATCTAACCCTGAGATCTTGTGTCATCCCTGCAAAAGTTCAGTGCTGAGCCAGGAAGCCTCAGTGCAAACTTTTAGAGTTGAACAGCTCCCATTTAAACGACCACCCCCCGCAAAAGCAATCGAGGCCCAATTAAACAAAAATAAAGAAGTGACCCTGACTATGCCCCTCTTGGACCTGTGTTGCACAGATGATGTAAGAAACCGTACGTGTATACTTCTGAGCACACAGGCCCTGAGTGCGGCCTAGGGGGCTATGATCGCTGAATCATAGACCCCGCTCGCGACAGAGAAGCCCTTAGCCATGGATCTTACAGAATACAAAAGTATTCTGACCAAGAAATGGTTTGGGTGAAGAAACCTGCTGGCATGGAATTTCAGTGTCCTCAGACCTCCTTAGCATAGCTCCCTCTGAACATGGACTCTCAGGGCCTCAAGACTTTGAAGATGCATTCAAGAAGCCTGGAATGTCCTGACCATGGATGTCCCTATAATATCCTCCCTAATCAGTGCCCCTGTGGCCTCTGTGCCACCTCTGTAAGAGGTAAGCCCCGTTTATGCATCTTCCAGAGCCTGGAACTCCCAAGCTGTGACCCCTTCCTGCAACGGTACCGGTGAGGTGTTAAACTACGTGAGATGGCTCCCCTTTATCTACCCAGTCGATCGCGTTTACCGCCTCGCCCTGTGGCACCCGACCGAGAATCTGCTGAGTACCGACGTACCTGTTTGCAGACTTCTTCGTCTGGGCCCTCTAAACGTGTACCGTCCCTTTGTAGACTCTTTGGATGCGAACCCTCAGTATTGTGACGTCGGCTCGCACGTCGCCCCTTGGCGATGTGAATTTCCTGTAAGTGCGCTTTGATGAGCATGGACGCTCTCATTTCAGAGGGACCCGTTCAAACACAACCCCTGTAACTCTGTGAAGTCACAGAAGACGCGCCAGGCCACGAGCCTTCATGTGGATGGACCCACCCTGAGAATGGGGGTGGACCCACGCCGATAATGGGACACATCATAGTGCTAATGCCACTGAGCATCAGCATCTGGATATGGCCCATTCCGAGCAAAACTCGTGCCTGTGAGCCTCCCGAACCTGACCTCTCTGGGTCATCGCTAGTAAATGTGAATCTAATAAGCGTCGAAATTTTGAATCTTCAAATGCTCCCAATCTCATGTCCCTTTTCCCTGGCCCGTTTTGAGTATCTAACCCTGAGATCTTGTGTCATCCCTGCAAAAGTTCAGTGCTGAGCCAGGAAGCCTCAGTGCAAACTTTTAGAGTTGAACAGCTCCCATTTAAACGACCCCCCACCCCCCAAAGCAATCGAGGCCCAATTAAACAAAAATAAAGAAGTGACCCTGACTATGCCCCTCTTGGACCTGTGTTGCACAGATGATGTAAGAAACCGTATGTGGACACTTCTGAGCACACAGGCCCCGAGTGCGGCCTAGGGGGCTATGATCGCTGAATCATAGACCGCGCTCGCGACAGAGAAGCCCTTAGCCATGGATCTTACAGAATACGAAAGTATTCTGACCAAGAAATGGTTTGGGTGAAGAAACCTGCTGGCATGGAATTTCAGTGTCCTCAGACCTCCTTAGCATAGCTCCCTCTGAACATGGACTCTCAGGGCCTCAAGACTTTGAAGATCCATTCAAGAAGCCTGGAATGTCCTGACCATGGATGGCCCTGTAATATCCTCCCTAATCAGTGCCCCTGTGGCCTATGTGCCACCTCTGTAAGAGGTAAGCCCCGTTTATGCATCTTCCAGAGCCTGGAACTCCCAAGCTGTGACCCCTTCCTGCAACGGTACCGGTGAGGTGTTAAACTACGTGAGATGGCTCCCCTTTATCTACCCAGTCGATCGCGTTTACCGCCTCGCCCTGTGGCACCCGACCGAGAATCTGCTGAGTACCGACGTACCTGTTTGCAGACTTCTTCGTCTGGGCCCTCTAAACGTGTACCGTCCATTCGTAGACTCTTTGGATGCGAACCCTCAGTATTGTGACGTCGGCTCGCACGTCGCCCCTTGGCGATGTGAATTTCCTGGAAGTGCACTTTGATGAGCATGGACGCTCTGATTTCAAAGGGACCCGTTCAAACACAACCCTTCTAACTCTGTGAAGTCACAGAAGACGCGCCAGGCCACGAGCCTTCATGTGGATGGACCCACCCTGAGAATGGGGATGGACCCACGCCGAGAATGGGACACATCTTAGTGCTAATGCCACTGAGCATCAGCATCTGGATGTGGCCCATTCCGAGCAAAACTCGTGCCTGTGAGCCTCCCGAACCTGAACTCTCTGGGTCATCGCTAGTAAATGTGAATCTAATAAGCGTCGAAATTTTGAATCTTCAAATGCTCCCAATCTCATGTTCTTTTTCCCTGGCCCGTTTTGAGTATCTAACCCTGAGATCTTGTGTCATCCCTGCAAAAGTTCAGTCCTGAGCCAGGAAGCCTCAGTGCAAACTTTTAAAGTTGAACAGCTCCCATTTAAACGACCCCCCACCCCCCAAAGCAATCGAGGCCCAATTAAACAAAAATAAAGAAGTGACCCTGACTATGCCCCTCTTGGACCTGTGTCGCACAGATGATGTAAGAAACAGTATGTGTACACTTCTGAGCACACAGGCCCCGAGTGCGGCCTAGGGGGCTATGATCGCTGAATCATAGACCCCGCTCGCGACAGAGAAGCCCTTAGCCATGGATCTTACAGAATACGAAAGTATTCTGACCAAGAAATGGTTTGGGTGAAGAAACCTGCTGGCATGGAATTTCAGTGTCCTCAGACCTCCTTAGCATAGCTCCCTCTGAACATGGACTCTCAGGGCCTCAAGACTTTGAAGATCCATTCAAGAAGCCTGGAATGTCCTGACCATGGATGGCCCTGTAATATCCTCCCTAATCAGTGCCCCTGTGGCCTATGTGCCACCTCTGTAAGAGGTAAGCCCCGTTTATGCATCTTCCAGAGCCTGGAACTCCCAAGCTGTGACCCCTTCCTGCAACGGTACCGGTGAGGTGTTAAACTACGTGAGATGGCTCCCGTTTATCTACCCAGACGATCGCGTTTACCGCCTCGCCCTGTGGCACCCGACCGAGAATCTGCTGAGTACCGACGTACCTGTTTGCAGACTTCTTCGTCTGGGCCCTCTAAACGTGTACCGTCCCTTCGTAGACTCTTTGGATGCGAACCCTCAGTATTGTGACGTCGGCTCGCACGTCGCCCCTTGGCGATGTGAATTTCCTGTAAGTGCACTTTGATGAGCATGGACGCTCTGATTTCAGAGGGACCCGTTCAGACACAACAGCTGTAACTCTGTGAAGTCACAGAAGACGCGCCAGGCCACGAGCCTTCATGTGGATGGACCCACCCTGAGAATGGGGGTGGACCCACGCCGAGAATGGGACACATCTTTGTGCTAATGCCACTGAGCATCAGCATCTGGATGTGGCCCATTGCGAGCACAACTCGTGCCTGTGAGCCTCCCGAACCTGACCTCTCTGGGTCATCGCTAGTAAATGTGAATCTAATAAGCGTCGAAATTTTGAATCTTCAAATGCTCCCAACCTCATGTCCCTTTTCCCTGGCCCGTTTTGAGTATCTAACCCTGAGATCTTGTGTCATCCCTGCAAAAGTTCAGTGCTGAGCCAGGAAGCCTCAGTGCAAACTTTTAAAGTTGAACAGCTCCCATTTAAACGACCACCCCCCGCAAAAGCAATCGAGGCCCAATTAAACAAAAATAAAGAAGTGACCCTGACTATGCCCCTCTTGGACCTGTGTTGCACAGATGATGTAAGAAACCGTACGTGTACACTTCTGAGCACACAGGCCCTGAGTGCGGCCTAGGGGGCTATGATCGCTGAATCATAGACCCCGCTCGCGACAGAGAAGCCCTTAGCCATGGATCTTACAGAATACAAAAGTATTCTGACCAAGAAATGGTTTGGGTGAAGAAACCTGCTGGCATGGAATTTCAGTGTCCTCAGACCTCCTTAGCATAGGTCCCTCTGAACATGGACTCTCAGGGCCTCAAGACTTTGAAGATCCATTCAAGAAGCCTGGAATGTCCTGACTATGGATGGCCCTATAATATCCTCCCTAATCAGTGCCCCTGTGGCCTCTGTGCCACCTCTGTAAGAGGTAAGCCCCGTTTATGCATCTTCCAGAGCCTGGAACTCCCAAGCTGTGACCCCTTCCTGCAACGGTACCGGTGAGGTGTTAAACTACGTGAGATGGCTCCCCTTTATCTACCCAGTCGATCGCGTTTACCGCCTCGCCCTGTGGCACCCGACCAAGAATCTGCTGAGTACCGACGTACCTGTTTGCAGACTTCTTCGTCTGGGCCCTCTAAACGTGTACCGTCCCTTCGTAGACTCTTTGGATGCGAACCCTCAGTATTGTGACGTCGGCTCGCACGTCGCCCCTTGGCGATGTGAATTTCCTGTAAGTGCACTTTGATGAGCATGGACGCTCTGATTTCAGAGGGACCCGTTCAGACACAACAGCTGTAACTCTGTGAAGTCACAGAAGACGCGCCAGGCCACGAGCCTTCATGTGGATGGACCCACCCTGAGAATGGGGGTGGACGCACGCCGAGAATGGGACACATCTTTGTGCTAATGCCACTGAGCATCAGCATCTGGATGTGGCCCATTCCGAGCACAACTCGTGCCTCTGAGCCTCCCGAACCTGACCTCTCTGGGTCATCGCTAGTAAATGTGAATCTATTAAGCGTCGAAATTTTGAATCTTCAAATGCTCCCAACCTCATGTCCCTTTTCCCTGGCCCGTTTTGAGTATCTAACCCTGAGATCTTGTGTCATCCCTGCAAAAGTTCAGTGCTGAGCCCGGAAGCCTCAGTGCAAACTTTTAAAGTTGAACAGCTCCCATTTAAACGACCACCCCTCGCAAAAGCAATCGAGGCCCAATTAAACAAAAATAAAGAAGTGACCCTGACTATGCCCCTCTTGGACCTGTGTTGCACAGATGATGTAAGAAACCGTACGTGTATACTTCTGAGCACACAGGCCCTGAGTGCGGCCTAGGGGGCTATGATCGCTGAATCATAGACCCCGCTCGCGACAGAGAAGCCCTTAGCCATGGATCTTACAGAATACAAAAGTATTCTGACCAAGAAATGGTTTGGGTGAAGAAACCTGCTGGCATGGAATTTCAGTGTCCTCAGACCTCCTTAGCATAGCTCCCTCTGAACATGGACTCTCAGGGCCTCAAGACTTTGAAGATGCATTCAAGAAGCCTGGAATGTCCTGACCATGGATGTCCCTATAATATCCTCCCTAATCAGTGCCCCTGTGGCCTCTGTGCCACCTCTGTAAGAGGTAAGCCCCGTTTATGCATCTTCCAGAGCCTGGAACTCCCAAGCTGTGACCCCTTCCTGCAACGGTACCGGTGAGGAGTTAAACTACGTGAGATGGCTCCCCTTTATCTACCCAGTCGATTGCGTTTACCGCCTCGCCCTGTGGCACCCGACCGAGAATCTGCTGAGTACCGACGTACCTGTTTGCAGACTTCTTCGTCTGGGCCCTCTAAACGTGTACCATCCATTCGTAGACTCTTTGGATGCGAACCCTCAGTATTGTGACGTCGGCTCGCACGTCGCCCCTTGGCGATGTGAATTTCCTGTAAGTGCACTTTGATGAGCATGGACGCTCTGATTTCAAAGGGACCCGTTCAAACACAACCCCTGTAACTCTGTGAAGTCACAGAAGGCTCGCCAGGCCACGAGCCTTCATGTGGATGTACCCACCCTGAGAATGGGGGTGGACCCACGCCGAGAATGGGACACATCTTTGTGCTAATGCCACTGAGCATCAGCATCTGGATGTGGCCCATTGCGAGCAAAACTCGTGCCTGTGAGCCTCCCGAACCTGACCTCTCTGGGTCATCGCTAGTAAATGTGAATCTAATAAGAGTCGAAATTTTGAATCTTCAAATGCTCCCAACCTCATGTCCCTTTTCCCTGGCCCGTTTTGAGTATCTAACCCTGAGATCTTGTGTCATCCCTGCAAAAGTTCAGTGCTGAGCCAGGAAGCCTCAGTGCAAACTTTTAAAGTTGAACAGCTCCCATTTAAACGACCACCCACCCCCAAAAGCAATCGAGGCGCAATTAAAAATAAAAAAGTGACCCTGACTATGCCCCTCTTGGACCTGTGTTGCACAGATGATGTAAGAAACCGTACGTGTACACTTGTGAGCACACAGGCCCTGAGTGCAGCCTAGGGGGCTATGATCGCTGAATCATAGACCGCGCTCGCGACTGAGAAGCCCTTAGCCATGGATCTTACAGAATACAAAAGTATTCTGACCAAGAAATGGTTTGGGTGAAGAAACCTGCTGGCATGGAATTTCAGTGTTCTCAGACCTCCTTAGCATAGCTCCCTCTGAACATGGACTCTCAGGGCCTCAAGACTTTGAAGATCCATTCAAGAAGCCTGGAATGTCCTGACCATGGATGGCCCTGTAATATCCTCCCTAATCAGTGCCCCTGTGGCCTATGTGCCACCTCTGTAAGAGGTAAGCCCCGTTTATGCATCTTCCAGAGCCTGGAACTCCCAAGCTGTGACCCCTTCCTTCAACGGTACCGGTGAGGTGTTAAACTACGTGAGATGGCTCCCCTTTATCTTCCCAGTCGATCGCGTTTACCGCCTCGCCCTGTGGCACCCGACCGAGAATCTGCTGAGTACCGACGTACCTGTTTGCAGACTTCTTCGTCTGGGCCCTCTAAACGTGTACCGTCCATTCGTAGACTCTTTGGATGCGAACCCTCAGTATTGTGACGTCGGCTCGCACGTCGCCCCTTGGCGATGTGAATTTCCTGTAAGTGCACTTTGATGAGCATGGACGCTCTGATTTCAAAGGGACCCGTTCAAACACAACCCCTGTAACTCTGTGAAGTCACAGAAGGCTCGCCAGGCCACGAGCCTTCATGTGGATGTACCCACCCTGAGAATGGGGGTGGACCCACGCCGAGAATGGGACACATCTTTGTGCTAATGCCACTGAGCATCAGCATCTGGATGTGGCCCATTGCGAGCAAAACTCGTGCCTGTGAGCCTCCCGAACCTGACCTCTCTGGGTCATCGCTAGTAAATGTGAATCTAATAAGCGTCGAAATTTTGAATCTTCAAATGCTCCCAACCTCATGTCCCTTTTCCCTGGCCCGTTTTGAGTATCTAACCCTGAGATCTTGTGTCATCCCTGCAAAAGTTCAGTGCTGAGCCAGGAAGCCTCAGTGCAAACTTTTAAAGTTGAACAGCTCCCATTTAAACGACCACCCACCCCCAAAAGCAATCGAGGCGCAATTAAAAATAAAAAAGTGACCCTGACTATGCCCCTCTTGGACCTGTGTTGCACAGATGATGTAAGAAACCGTACGTGTACACTTCTGAGCACACAGGCCCTGAGTGCAGCCTAGGGGGCTATGATCGCTGAATCATAGACCGCGCTCGCGACAGAGAAGCCCTTAGCCATGGATCTTACAGAATACAAAAGTATTCTGACCAAGAAATGGTTTGGGTGAAGAAACCTGCTGGCATGGAATTTCAGTGTTCTCAGACCTCCTTAGCATAGCTCCCTCTGAACATGGACTCTCAGGGCCTCAAGACGTTGAAGATCCATTCAAGAAGCCTGGAATGTCCTGACCATGGATGGCCCTGTAATATCCTCCCTAATCAGTGCCCCTGTGGCCTCTGTGCCACCTCTGTAAGAGGTAAGCCCCGTTTATGCATCTTCCAGAGCCTGGAACTCCCAAGCTGTGACCCCTTCCTGCAACGGTACCGGTGAGGTGTTAAACTACGTGAGATGGCTCCCCTTTATCTACCCAGTCGATCGCGTTTACCGCCTCGCCCTGTGGCACCCGACCGAGAATCTGCTGAGTACCGACGTACCTGTTTGCAGACTTCTTCGTCTGGGCCCTCTAAACGTGTACCGTCCATTCGTAGACTCTTTGGATGCGAACCCTCAGTATTGTGACGTCGACTCGCACGTCGCCCCTTGGCGATGTGAATTTCCTGTAAGTGCACTTTGATGAGCATGGACGCTCTGATTTCAGAGGGACCCGTTCAGACACAACAGCTGTAACTCTGTGAAGTCACAGAAGACGCGCCAGGCCACGAGCCTTCATGTGGATGGACCCACCCTGAGAATGGGGGTGGACCCACGCCGAGAATGGGCCACATCTTTGTGCTAATGCCACTGAGCATCAGCATCTGGATGTGGCCCATTCCGAGCACAACTCGTGCCTCTGAGCCTCCCGAACCTGACCTCTCTGGGTCATCGCTAGTAAATGTGAATCTATTAAGCGTCGAAATTTTGAATCTTCAAATGCTCCCAACCTCATGTCCCTTTTCCCTGGCCCGTTTTGAGTATCTAACCCTGAGATCTTGTGTCATCCCTGCAAAAGTTCAGTGCTGAGCCCGGAAGCCTCAGTGCAAACTTTTAAAGTTGAACAGCTCCCATTTAAACGACCACCCTCCGCACAAGCAATCGAGGCCCAATTAAACAAAAATAAAGAAGTGACCCTGACTATGCCCCTCTTGGACCTGTGTTGCACAGATGATGTAAGAAACCGTACGTGTATACTTCTGAGCACACAGGCCCTGAGTGCGGCCTAGGGGGCTATGATCGCTGAATCATAGACCCCGCTCGCGACAGAGAAGCCCTTAGCCATGGATCTTACAGAATACAAAAGTATTCTGACCAAGAGATGGTTTGGGTGAAGAAACCTGCTGGCATGGAATTTCAGTGTCCTCAGACCTCCTTAGCATAGCTCCCTCTGAACATGGACTCTCAGGGCCTCAAGACTTTGAAGATCCATTCAAGAAGCCTGGAATGTCCTGACCATGGATGTCCCTATAATATCCTCCCTAATCAGTGCCCCTGTGGCCTCTGTGCCACCTCTGTAAGAGGTAAGCCCCGTTTATGCATCTTCCAGAGCCTGGAACTCCCAAGCTGTGACCCCTTCCTGCAACGGTACCGGTGAGGTGTTAAACTACGTGAGATGGCTCCCCTTTATCTACCCAGTCGATCGCGTTTACCGCCTCGCCCTGTGGCACCCGACCGAGAATCTGCTGAGTACCGACGTACCTGTTTGCAGACTTCTTCGTCTGGGCCCTCTAAACGTGTACCGTCCCTTTGTAGACTCTTTGGATGCGAACCCTCAGTATTGTGACGTCGGCTCGCACGTCGCCCCTTGGCGATGTGAATTTCCTGTAAGTGCACTTTGATGAGCATGGACGCTCTCATTTCAGAGGGACCCGTTCAAACACAACCCCTGTAACTCTGTGAAGTCACAGAAGACGCGCCAGGCCACGAGCCTTCATGTGGATGGACCCACCCTGAGAATGGGGGTGGACCCACGCCGATAATGGGCCACATCATAGTGCTAATGCCACTGAGCATCAGCATCTGGATGTGGCCCATTCCGAGCAAAACTCGTGCCTGTGAGCCTCCCGAACCTGACCTCTCTGGGTCATCGCTAGTAAATGTGAATCTAATAAGCGTCGAAATTTTGAATCTTCAAATGCTCCCAATCTCATGTCCCTTTTCCCTGGCCCGTTTTGAGTATCTAACCCTGAGATCTTGTGTCATCCCTGCAAAAGTTCAGTGCTGAGCCCGGAAGCCTCAGTGCAAACTTTTAAAGTTGAACAGCTCCCATTTAAACGACCACCCTCCGCACAAGCAATCGAGGCCCAATTAAACAAAAATAAAGAAGTGACCCTGACTATGCCCCTCTTGGACCTGTGTTGCACAGATGATGTAAGAAACCGTACGTGTATACTTCTGAGCACACAGGCCCTGAGTGCGGCCTAGGGGGCTATGATCGCTGAATCATAGACCCCACTCGCGACAGAGAAGCCCTTAGCCATGGATCTTACAGAATACAAAAGTATTCTGACCAAGAAATGGTTTGGGTGAAGAAACCTGCTGGCATGGAATTTCAGTGTCCTCAGACCTCCTTAGCATAGCTCTCTCTGAACATGGACTCTCAGGGCCTCAAGACTTTGAAGATCCATTCAAGAAGCCTGGAATGTCCTGACCATGGATGGCCCTGTAATATCCTCCCTAATCAGTGCCCCTGTGGCCTATGTGCCACCTCTGTAAGAGGTAAGCCCCGTTTATGCATCTTCCAGAGCCTGGAACTCCCAAGCTGTGACCCCTTCCTGCAACGGTACCGGTGAGGTGTTAAACTACGTGAGATGGCTCCCGTTTATCTACCCAGACGATCGCGTTTACCGCCTCGCCCTGTGGCACCCGACCGAGAATCTGCTGAGTACCGACGTACCTGTTTGCAGACTTCTTCGTCTGGGCCCTCTAAACGTGTACCGTCCCTTCGTAGACTCTTTGGATGCGAACCCTCAGTATTGTGACGTCGGCTCGCACGTCGCCCCTTGGCGATGTGAATTTCCTGTAAGTGCACTTTGATGAGCATGGACGCTCTGATTTCAGAGGGACCCGTTCAGACACAACAGCTGTAACTCTGTGAAGTCACAGAAGACGCGCCAGGCCACGAGCCTTCATGTGGATGGACCCACCCTGAGAATGGGGGTGGACCCACGCCGAGAATGGGACACATCTTTGTGCTAATGCCACTGAGCATCAGCATCTGGATGTGGCCCATTCCGAGCACAACTCGTGCCTCTGAGCCTCCCGAACCTGACCTCTCTGGGTCATCGCTAGTAAATGTGAATCTATTAAGCGTCGAAATTTTGAATCTTCAAATGCTCCCAACCTCATGTCCCTTTTCCCTGGCCCGTTTTGTGTATCTAACCCTGAGATCTTGTGTCATCCCTGCAAAAGTTCAGTGCTGAGCCCGGAAGCCTCAGTGCAAACTTTTAAAGTTGAACAGCTCCCATTTAAACGACCACCCCCCCCAAAAGCAATCGAGGCCCAATTAAACAAAAATAAAGAAGTGACCCTGACTATGCCCCTCTTGGACCTGTGTTGCACAGATGATGTAAGAAACCGTACGTGTACACTTCTGAGCACACAGGCCCTGAGTGCGGCCTAGGGGGCTATGATCGCTGAATCATAGACCCCGCTCGCGACAGAGAAGCCCTTAGCCATGGATCTTACAGAATACAAAAGTATTCTGACCAAGAAATGGTTTGGGTGAAGAAACCTGCTGGCATGGAATTTCAGTGTCCTCAGACCTCCTTAGCATAGCTCCCTCTAAACATGGACTCTCAGGGCCTCAAGACTTTGAAGATCCATTCAAGAAGCCTGGAATGTCCTGACCATGGATGTCCCTATAATATCCTCCCTAATCAGTGCCCCTGTGGCCTCTGTGCCACCTCTGTAAGAGGTAAGCCCCGTTTATGCATCTTCCAGAGCCTGGAACTCCCAAGCTGTGACCCCTTCCTGCAACGGTACCGGTGAGGTGTTAAACTACGTGAGATGGCTCCCCTTTATCTACCCAGTCGATCGCGTTTACTGCCTCGCCCTGTGGCACCTGACCGAGAATCTGCTGAGTACCGACGTACCTGTTTGCAGACTTCTTCGTCTGGGCCCTCTAAACGTGTACCATCCCTTCGTAGACTCTTTGGATGCGAACCCTCATTATTGTGACGTCGGCTCGCACGTCGCCCCTTGGCGATGTGAATTTCCTGTAAGTGCACTTTGATGAGCATGGACGCTCTCATTTCAGAGGGACCCGTTCAGACACAACAGCTGTAACTCTGTGAAGTCACAGAAGACGCGCCAGGCCACGAGCCTTCATGTGGATGGACCCACCCTGAGAATGGGGGTGGACGCACGCCGAGAATGGGACACATCTTTGTGCTAATGCCACTGAGCATCAGCATCTGGATGTGGCCCATTCCGAGCACAACTCGTGCCTCTGAGCCTCCCAAACCTGACCTCTCTGGGTCATCGCTAGTAAATGTGAATCTATTAAGCGTCGAAATTTTGAATCTTCAAATGCTCCCAACCTCATGTCCCTTTTCCCTGGCCCGTTTTGAGTATCTAACCCTGAGATCTTGTGTCATCCCTGCAAAAGTTCAGTGCTGAGCCCGGAAGCCTCAGTGCAAACTTTTAAAGTTGAACAGCTCCCATTTAAACGACCAACCCCCCAAAAGCAATCGAGGCCCAATTAAACAAAAATAAAGAAGTGACCCTGACTATGCCCCTCTTGGACCTGTGTTGCACAGATGATGTAAGAAACCGTACGTGTATACTTCTGAGCACACAGGCCCTGAGTGCGGCCTAGGGGGCTATGATCGCTGAATCATAGACCCCGCTCGCGACAGAGAAGCCCTTAGCCATGGATCTTACAGAATACAAAAGTATTCTGACCAAGAGATGGTTTGGGTGAAGAAACCTGCTGGCATGGAATTTCAGTGTCCTCAGACCTCCTTAGCATAGCTCCCTCTGAACATGGACTCTCAGGGCCTCAAGACTTTGAAGATCCATTCAAGAAGCCTGGAATGTCCTGACCATGGATGTCCCTATAATATCCTCCCTAATCAGTGCCCCTGTGGCCTCTGTGCCACCTCTGTAAGAGGTAAGCCCCGTTTATGCATCTTCCAGAGCCTGGAACTCCCAAGCTGTGACCCCTTCCTGCAACGGTACCGGTGAGGTGTTAAACTACGTGAGATGGCTCCCCTTTATCTACCCAGTCGATCGCGTTTACTGCCTCGCCCTGTGGCACCCGACCAAGAATCTGCTGAGTACCGACGTACCTGTTTGCAGACTTCTTCGTCTGGGCCCTCTAAACGTGTACCGTCCCTTCGTAGACTCTTTGGATGCGAACCCTCAGTATTGTGACGTCGGCTCGCACGTCGCCCCTTGGCGATGTGAATTTCCTGTAAGTGCACTTTGATGAGCATGGACGCTCTGATTTCAGAGGGACCCGTTCAGACACAACAGCTGTAACTCTGTGAAGTCACAGAAGACGCGCCAGGCCACGAACCTTCATGTGGATGGACCCACCCTGAGAATGGGGGTGGACCCACGCCGAGAATGGGACACATCTTTGTGCTAATGCCACTGAGCATCAGCATCTGGATGTGGCCCATTCCGAGCACAACTCGTGCCTCTGAGCCTCCCGAACCTGACCTCTCTGGGTCATCGCTAGTAAATGTGAATCTATTAAGCGTCGAAATTTTGAATCTTCAAATGCTCCCAACCTCATGTCCCTTTTCCCTGGCCCGTTTTGAGTATCTAACCCTGAGATCTTGTGTCATCCCTGCAAAAGTTCAGTGCTGAGCCAGGAAGCCTCAGTGCAAACTTTTAAAGTTGAACAGCTCCCATTTAAACGACCACCCCCCGCAAAAGCAATCGAGGCCCAATTAAACAAAAATAAAGAAGTGACCCTGACTATGCCCCTCTTGGACCTGTGTTGCACAGATGATGTAAGAAACCGTACGTGTACACTTCTGAGCACACAGGCTCCGAGTGCGGCCTAGGGGGCTATGATCGCTGAATCATAGACCCGGCTCGCGACAGAGAAGCCCTTAGCCATGGATCTTACAGAATACAAAAGTATTCTGACCAAGAAATGGTTTGGGTGAAGAAACCTGCTGGCATGGAATTTCAGTGTCCTCAGACCTCCTTAGCATAGCTCCCTCTGAACATGGACTCTCAGGGCCTCAAGACTTTGAAGATCCATTCAAGAAGCCTGGAATGTCCTGACTATGGATGGCCCTATAATATCCTCCCTAATCAGTGCCCCTGTGGCCTCTGTGCCACCTCTGTAAGAGGTAAGCCCCGTTTATGCATCTTCTAGAGCCTGGAACTCCCAAGCTGTGACCCCTTCCTGCAACGGTACCGGTGAGGAGTTAAACTACGTGAGATGGCTCCCCTTTATCTACCCAGTCGATCGCGTTTACCGCCTCACCCTGTGGCACCCGACGGAGAATCTGCTGAGTACAGACGTACCTGTTTGCAGACTTCTTCGTCTGGGCCCTCTAAAGGTGTAGCGTCCCTTCGTAGACTCTTTGGATGCGAACCCTCAGTATTGTGACGTCGCCTCACACGTCGCCTCTTGGCGATGTGAATTTCCTGTAAGTGCACTTTGATGAGCATGGACGCTCTCATTTCAGAGGGACCTGTTCAAACACAACCCCTGTAACTCTGTGAAGTCACGGAAGACGCGCCAGGCCACTAGCCTTCATGTGGATGGACCCACCCTGAGAATGGGGGTGGACCCACGCCGAGAATGGGACACATCATAGTGCTAATGCCACTGAGCATCAGCATCTGGATGTGGCCCATTGCGAGCAAAACTCGTGCCTGTGAGCCTCCCGAACCTGACCTCTCTGGGTCATCGCTAGTAAATGTGAATCTAATAAGCGTCGAAATTTTGAATCTTCAAATGCTCCCAACCTCATGTCCCTTTTCCCTGGCCCGTTTTGAGTATCTAACCCTGAGATCTTGTGTCATCCCTGCAAAAGTTCAGTGCTGAGCCATGAAGCCTCAGCGCAAACTTTTAAAGTTGAACAGCTCCCATTTAAACGACCACCCCCCCCAAAAGCAATCGAGGCCCAATTAAACAAAAATAAAGAAGTGACCCTGACTATGCCCCTCTTGGACCTGTGTTGCACAGATGATCTAAGAAACCGTATGTGTACACTTCTGAGCACACAGACCCCGAGTGCGGCCTAGGGGGCTATGATCGCTGAATCATAGACCCCGCTCGCGACAGAGAAGCCCTTAGCCATGGATCTTACAGAATACAAAAGTATTCTGACCAAGAAATGGTTTGGGTGAAGAAACCTGCTGGCATGGAATTTCAGTGTCCTCAGACCTCCTTAGCATAGCTCCCTCTGAACATGGACTCTCAGGGCCTCAAGACTTTGAAGATCCATTCAAGAAGCCTGGAATGTCCTGACCATGGATGGCCCTATAATATCCTCCCTAATCAGTGCCCCTGTGGCCTCTGTGCCACCTCTGTAAGAGGTAAGCCCCGTTTATGCATCTTCCAGAGCCTGGAACTCCCAAGCTGTGACCCCTTCCTGCAACGGTACCGGTGAGGTGTTAAACTACGTGAGATGGCTCCCCTTTATCTACCCAGTCGATCGCGTTTACCGCCTCGCCCTGTGGCACCCGACCGAGAATCTGCTGAGTACCGACGTACCTGTTTGCAGACTTCTTCGTCTGGGCCCTCTAAACGTGTACCGTCCATTCGTAGACTCTTTGGATGCGAACCCTCAGTATTGTGACGTCGGCTCGCACGTCCCCCTTGGCGATGTGAATTTCCTGGAAGTGCACTTTGATGAGCATGGACACTCTGATTTCAAAGGGACCCGTTCAAACACAACCCCTGTAACTCTGTGAAGTCACAGAAGACGCGCCAGGCCACGAGCCTTCATGTGGATGGACCCACCCTGAGAATGGGGGTGGACCCACGCCGAGAATGGGACACATCTTTGTGCTAATGCCACTGAGCATCAGCATCTGGATGTGGCCCATTCCGAGCACAACTCGTGCCTGTGAGCCTCCCGAACCTGACCTCTCTGGGTCATCGCTAGTAAATGTGAATCTAATAAGCGTCGAAATTTTGAATCTTCAAATGCTCCCAACCTCATGTCCCTTTTCCCTGGACCGTTTTGAGTATCTAACCCTAAGATCTTGTGTCATCCCTGCAAAAGTTCAGTGCTGAGCCATGAAGCCTCAGCGCAAACTTTTAAAGTTGAACAGCTCCCATTTAAACGACCACCCCCCCCAAAAGCAATCGAGGCCCAATTAAACAAAAATAAAGAAGTGACCCTGACTATGCCCCTCTTGGACCTGTGTTGCACAGATGATGTAAGAAACCGTATGTGTACACTTCTGAGCACACAGACCCCGAGTGCGGCCTAGGGGGCTATGATCGCTGAATCATAGACCCCGCTCGCGACAGAGAAGCCCTTAGCCATGGATCTTACAGAATACAAAAGTATTCTGACCAAGAGATGGTTTGGGTGAAGAAACCTGCTGGCATGGAATTTCAGTGTCCTCAGACCTCCTTACCATAGCTCCCTCTGAACATGGACTCTCAGGGCCTCAAGACTTTGAAGATCCATTCAAGAAGCCTGGAATGTCCTGACCATGGATGGCCCTATAATATCCTCCCTAATCAGTGCCCCTGTGGCCTATGTGCCACCTCTGTAAGAGGTAAGCCCCGTTTATGCATCTTCCAGAGCCTGGAACTCCCAAGCTGTGACCCCTTCCTGCAACGGTACCGGTGAGGTGTTAAACTACGTGAGATGGCTCCCCTTTATCTACCCAGTCGATCGCGTTTACCGCCTCGCCCTGTGGCACCCGACCGAGAATCTGCTGAGTACCGACGTACCTGTTTGCAGACTTCTTCGTCTGGGCCCTCTAAACGTGTACCGTCCATCTGTAGACTCTTTGGATGCGAACCGTCAATATTGTGACGTCGGCTCGCACGTCGCCCCTTGGCGATGTGAATTTCCTGTAAGTGCACTTTGATGAGCATGGACGCTCTGATTTCAAAGGGACCCGTTCAAACACAACCCCTGTAACTCTGTGAAGTCACAGAAGACGCGCCAGGCCACTAGCCTTCATGTGGATGGACCCACCCTGAGAATGGGGGTGGACCCACGCCGAGAATGGGACACATCATAGTGCTAATGCCACTGAGCATCAGCATCTGGATGTGGCCCATTCTGAGCAAAACTCGTGCCTGTGAGCCTCCCGAACCTGACCTCTCTGGGTCATCGCTAGTAAATGTGAATCTATTAAGCATCGAAATTTTGAATCTTCAAATGCTCCCAACCTCATGTCCCTTTTCCCTGGCCCGTTTTGAGTATCTAACCCTGAGATCTTCTGTCATCCCTGCAAAAGTTCAGTGCTGAGCCCGGAAGCCTCAGTGCAAACTTTTAAAGTTGAACAGCTCCCATTTAAACGACCACCCCCCCCAAAAGCAATCGAGGCCCAATTAAACAAAAATAAAGAAGTGACCCTGACTATGCCCCTCTTGGACCTGTGTTGCACAGATGATGTAAGAAACCGTACGTGTACACTTCTGAGCACACAGGCCCCGAGTGCGGCCTAGGGGGCTATGATCGCTGAATCATAGACCCGGCTCGCGACAGAGAAGCCCTTAGCCATGGATCTTACAGAATACAAAAGTATTCTGACCAAGAAATGGTTTGGGTGAAGAAACCTGCTGTCATGGAATTTCAGTGTCCTCAGACCTCCTTAGCATAGCTCCCTCTGAACATGGACTCTCAGGGCCTCAAGACTTTGAAGATCCATGCAAGAAGCCTGGAATGTCCTGACTATGGATGGCCCTATAATATCCTCCCTAATCAGTGCCCCTGTGGCCTCTGTGCCACCTCTGTAAGAGGTAAGCCCCGTTTATGCATCTTCCAGGGCCTGGAACTCCCAAGCTGTGACCCCTTCCTGCAACGGTACCGGTGAGGTGTTAAACTACGTGAGATGGCTCCCCTTTATCTACCCAGTCGATCGCATTTACCGCCTCGCCCTGTGGCACCCGACCAAGAATCTGCTGAGTACCGACGTACGTGTTTGCAGACTTCTTCGTCTGGGCCCTCTAAACGTGTACCGTCCCTTCGTAGACTCTTTGGATGCGAACCCTCAGTATTGTGACGTCGGCTCGCACGTCGCCCCTTGGCGATGTGAATTTCCTGTAAGTGCACTTTGATGATCATGGACGCTCTGATTTCAGAGGGACCCGTTCAGACACAACAGCTGTAACTCTGTGAAGTCACAGAAGACGCGCCAGGCCACGAGCCTTCATGTGGATGGACCCACCCTGAGAATGGGGGTGGACCCACGCCGAGAATGGGACACATCTTTGTGCTAATGCCACTGAGCATCAGCATCTGGATGTGGCCCATTCCGAGCACAACTCGTGCCTCTGAGCCTCCCGAACCTGACCTCTCTGGGTCATCGCTAGTAAATGTGAATCTATTAAGCGTCGAAATTTTGAATCTTCAAATGCTCCCAACCTCATGTCCCTTTTCCCTGGCCCGTTTTGAGTATCTAACCCTGAGATCTTGTGTCATCCCTGCAAAAGTTCAGTGCTGAGCCCGGAAGCCTCAGTGCAAACTTTTAAAGTTGAACAGCTCCCATTTAAACGACGACCCCCCCCAAAAGCAATCGAGGCCCAATTAAACAAAAATAAAGAAGTGACCCTGACTATGCCCCTCTTGGACCTGTGTTGCACAGATGATGTAAGAAACCGTATGTGTACACTTCTGAGCACACAGGCCCCGAGTGCGGCCTAGGGGGCTATGATCGCTGAATCATAGACCCCGCTCGCGACAGGAAGCCCTTAGCCATGGATCTTACAGAATACAAAAGTATTCTGACCAAGAGATGGTTTGGGTGAAGAAACCTGCTGGCATGGAATTTCAGTGTCCTCTAACCTCCTTAGCATAGCTCCCTCTGAACATGGACTCTCAGGGCCTCAAGACTTTGAAGATCCATTCAAGAAGCCTGGAATGTCCTGACCCTGGATGGCCCTATAATATCCTCCCTAATCAGTGCCCCTGTGGCCTATGTGCCACCTCTGTAAGAGGTAAGCCCCGTTTATGCATCTTCCAGAGCCTGGAACTCCCAAGCTGTGACCCCTTCCTGCAACGGTACCGGTGAGGTGTTAAACTACGTGAGATGGCTCCCCTTTATCTACCCAGTCGATCGCGTTTACCGCCTCGCCCTGTGGCACCCGACCGAGAATCTGCTGAGTACCGACGTACCTGTTTGCAGACTTCTTCGTCTGGGCCCTCTAAACGTGTACCGTCCATCTGTAGACTCTTTGGATGCGAACCGTCAATATTGTGACGTCGGCTCGCACGTCGCCCCTTGGCGATGTGAATTTCCTGTAAGTGCACTTTGATGAGCATGGACGCTCTGATTTCAAAGGGACCCGTTCAAACACAACCCCTGTAACGCTGTGAAGTCACAGAAGACGCGCCAGGCCACTAGCCTTCATGTGGATGGACCCACCCTGAGAATGGGGGTGGACCCACGCCGAGAATGGGACACATCATAGTGCTAATGCCACTGAGCATCAGCATCTGGATGTGGCCCATTCCGAGCAAAACTCGTGCCTGTGAGCCTCCCGAACCTGACCTCTCTGGGTCATCGCTAGTAAATGTGAATCTATTAAGCATCGAAATTTTGAATCTTCAAATGCTCCCAACCTCATGTCCCTTTTCCCTGGCCCGTTTTGAGTATCTAACCCTGAGATCTTGTGTCATCCCTGCAAAAGTTCAGTGCTGAGCCCGGAAGCCTCAGTGCAAACTTTTAAAGTTGAACAGCTCCCATTTAAACGACCACCCCCCCCAAAAGCAATCGAGGCCCAATTAAACAAAAATAAAGAAGTGACCCTGACTATGCCCCTCTTGGACCTGTGTTGCACAGATGATGTAAGAAACCGTACGTGTATACTTCTGAGCACACAGGCCCTGAGTGCGGCCTAGGGGGCTATGATCGCTGAATCATAGACCCCGCTCGCGACAGAGAAGCCCTTAGCCATGGATCTTACAGAATACGAAAGTATTCTGACCAAGAGATGGTTTGGGTGAAGAAACCTGCTGGCATGGAATTTCAGTGTCCTCAGACCTCCTTAGCATAGCTCCCTCTGAACATGGACTCTCAGGGCCTCAAGACTTTGAAGATCCATTCAAGAAGCCTGGAATGTCCTGACCATGGATGGCCCTATAATATCCTCCCTAATCAGTGCTCCTGTGGCCTATGTGCCACCTCTGTAAGAGGTAAGCCCCGTTTATGCATCTTCCACAGCCTGGAACTCCCAAGCTGTGACCCCTTCCTGCAACGGTACCGGTGAGGTGTTAAACTACGTGAGATGGCTCCCCTTTATCTACCCAGTCGATCGCGTTTACCGCCTCGCCCTGTGGCACCCGACCGAGAATCTGCTGAGTACCGACGTACCTGTTTGCAGACTTCTTCGTCTGGGCCCTCTAAACGTGTACCGTCCCTTCGTAGACTCTTTGGATGCGAACCCTCAGTATTGTGACGTCGGCTCGCACGTCGCCCCTTGGCGATGTGAATTTCCTGTAAGTGCACTTTGATGAGCATGGACGCTCTGATTTCAAAGGGACCCGTTCAAACACAACCCCTATAACTCTGTGAAGTCACAGAAGACGCGCCAGGCCACGAGCCTTCATGTGGATGGACCCACCCTGAGAATGGGGGTGGACCCACGCCGAGAATGGGACACATCTTAGTGCTAATGCCACTGAGCATCAGCATCTGGATGTGGCCCATTCCGAGCACAACTCGTGCCTGTGAGCCTCCCGAACCTGACCTCTCTGGGTCATCGCTAGTAAATGTGAATCTAATAAGCGTCGAAATTTTGAATCTTCAAATGCTCCCAACCTCATGTCCCTTTTCCCTGGACCGTTTTGAGTATCTAACCCTAAGATCTTGTGTCATCCCTGCAAAAGTTCAGTGCTGAGCCATGAAGCCTCAGCGCAAACTTTTAAAGTTGAACAGCTCCCATTTAAACGACCACCACCCCAAAAGCAATCGAGACCCAATTAAACAAAAATAAAGAAGTGACCCTGACTATGCCCCTCTTGGACCTGTGTTGCACAGATGATGTAAGAAACCGTATGTGTACACTTCTGAGCACACAGACCCCGAGTGCGGCCTAGGGGGCTATGATCGCTGAATCATAGACCCCGCTCGCGACAGAGAAGCCCTTAGCCATGGATCTTACAGAATACAAAAGTATTCTGACCAAGAGATGGTTTGGGTGAAGAAACCTGCTGGCATGGAATTTCAGTGTCCTCAGACCTCCTTAGCATAGCTCCCTCTGAACATGGACTCTCAGGGCCTCAAGACTTTGAAGATCCATTCAAGAAGCCTGGAATGTCCTGACCATGGATGGCCCTATAATATCCTCCCTAATCAGTGCCCCTGTGGCCTATGTGCCACCTCTGTAAGAGGTAAGCCCCGTTTATGCATCTTCCAGAGCCTGGAACTCCCAAGCTGTGACCCCTTCCTGCAACGGTACCGGTGAGGTGTTAAACTACGTGAGATGGCTCCCCTTTATCTACCCAGTCGATCGCGTTTACCGCCTCGCCCTGTGGCACCCGACCGAGAATCTGCTGAGTACCGACGTACCTGTTTGCAGACTTCTTCGTCTGGGCCCTCTAAACGTGTACCGTCCCTTCGTAGACTCTTTGGATGCGAACCCTCAGTATTGTGACGTCGGCTCGCACGTCGCCCCTTGGCGATGTGAATTTCCTGTAAGTGCACTTTGATGAGCATGGACGCTCTGATTTCAAAGGGACCCGTTCAAACACAACCCCTGTAACTCTGTCAAGTCACAGAAGACGCGCCAGGCCACTAGCCTTCATGTGGATGGACCCACCCTGAGAATGGGGGTGGACCCACGCCGAGAATGGGACACATCATAGTGCTAATGCCACTGAGCATCAGCATCTGGATGTGGCCCATTCCGAGCAAAACTCGTGCCTGTGAGCCTCCCGAACCTGACCTCTCTGGGTCATCGCTAGTAAATGTGAATCTATTAAGCATCGAAATTTTGAATCTTCAAATGCTCCCAACCTCATGTCCCTTTTCCCTGGCCCGTTTTGAGTATCTAACCCTGAGATCTTGTGTCATCCCTGCAAAAGTTCAGTGCTGAGCCCGGAAGCCTCAGTGCAAACTTTTAAAGTTGAACAGCTCCCATTTAAACGACCACCCCCCCCAAAAGCAATCGAGGCCCAATTAAACAAAAATAAAGAAGTGACCCTGACTATGCCCCTCTTGGACCTGTGTTGCACAGATGATGTAAGAAACCGTACGTGTATACTTCTGAGCACACAGGCCCTGAGTGCGGCCTAGGGGGCTATGATCGCTGAATCATAGACCCCGCTCGCGACAGAGAAGCCCTTAGCCATGGATCTTACAGAATACGAAAGTATTCTGACCAAGAGATGGTTTGGGTGAAGAAACCTGCTGGCATGGAATTTCAGTGTCCTCAGACCTCCTTAGCATAGCTCCCTCTGAACATGGACTCTCAGGGCCTCAAGACTTTGAAGATCCATTCAAGAAGCCTGGAATGTCCTGACCATGGATGGCCCTATAATATCCTCCCTAATCAGTGCTCCTGTGGCCTATGTGCCACCTCTGTAAGAGGTAAGCCCCGTTTATGCATCTTCCACAGCCTGGAACTCCCAAGCTGTGACCCCTTCCTGCAACGGTACCGGTGAGGTGTTAAACTACGTGAGATGGCTCCCCTTTATCTACCCAGTCGATCGCGTTTACCGCCTCGCCCTGTGGCACCCGACCGAGAATCTGCTGAGTACCGACGTACCTGTTTGCAGACTTCTTCGTCTGGGCCCTCTAAACGTGTACCGTCCCTTCGTAGACTCTTTGGATGCGAACCCTCAGTATTGTGACGTCGGCTCGCACGTCGCCCCTTGGCGATGTGAATTTCCTGTAAGTGCACTTTGATGAGCATGGACGCTCTGATTTCAAAGGGACCCGTTCAAACACAACCCCTATAACTCTGTGAAGTCACAGAAGACGCGCCAGGCCACGAGCCTTCATGTGGATGGACCCACCCTGAGAATGGGGGTGGACCCACGCCGAGAATGGGACACATCTTAGTGCTAATGCCACTGAGCATCAGCATCTGGATGTGGCCCATTCCGAGCACAACTCGTGCCTGTGAGCCTCCCGAACCTGACCTCTCTGGGTCATCGCTAGTAAATGTGAATCTAATAAGCGTCGAAATTTTGAATCTTCAAATGCTCCCAACCTCATGTCCCTTTTCCCTGGACCGTTTTGAGTATCTAACCCTAAGATCTTGTGTCATCCCTGCAAAAGTTCAGTGCTGAGCCATGAAGCCTCAGCGCAAACTTTTAAAGTTGAACAGCTCCCATTTAAACGACCACCACCCCAAAAGCAATCGAGGCCCAATTAAACAAAAATAAAGAAGTGACCCTGACTATGCCCCTCTTGGACCTGTGTTGCACAGATGATGTAAGAAACCGTATGTGTACACTTCTGAGCACACAGGCCCCGAGTGCGGCCTAGGGGGCTATGATCGCTGAATCATAGACCCCGCTCGCGACAGAGAAGCCCTTAGCCATGGATCTTACAGAATACAAAAGTATTCTGACCAAGAGATGGTTTGGGTGAAGAAACCTGCTGGCATGGAATTTCAGTGTCCTCTGACCTCCTTAGCATAGCTCCCTCTGAACATGGACTCTCAGGGCCTCAAGACTTTGAAGATCCATTCAAGAAGCCTGGAATGTCCTGACCCTGGATGGCCCTATAATATCCTCCCTAATCAGTGCCCCTGTGGCCTATGTGCCACCTCTGTAAGAGGTAAGCCCCGTTTATGCATCTTCCAGAGCCTGGAACTCCCAAGCTGTGACCCCTTCCTGCAACGGTACCGGTGAGGTGTTAAACTACGTGAGATGGCTCCCCTTTATCTACCCAGTCGATCGCGTTTACCGCCTCGCCCTGTGGCACCCGACCGAGAATCTGCTGAGTACCGACGTACCTGTTTGCAGACTTCTTCGTCTGGGCCCTCTAAACGTGTACCGTCCCTTCGTAGACTCTTTGGATGCGAACCCTCAGTATTGTGACGTCGGCTCGCACGTCGCCCCTTGGCGATGTGAATTTCCTGTAAGTGCACTTTGATGAGCATGGACGCTCTGATTTCAAAGGGACCCGTTCAAACACAACCCCTGTAACTCTGTCAAGTCACAGAAGACGCGCCAGGCCACGAGCCTTCATGTGGATGGACCCACCCTGAGAATGGGGGTGGACCCACGCCGAGAATGGGCCACATCTTTGTGCTAATGCCACTGAGCATCAGCATCTGGATGTGGCCCATTGCGAGCACAACTCGTGCCTGTGAGCCTCCCGAACCTGACCTCTCTGGGTCATCGCTAGTAAATGTGAATCTAATAAGCGTCGAAATTTTGAATCTTCAAATGCTCCCAACCTCATGTCCCTTTTCCCTGGCCCGTTTTAATATCTAACCCTGAGATCTTGTGTCATCCCTGCAAAAGTTCAGTGCTGAGCCAGGAAGCCTCAGTGCAAACTTTTAAAGTTGAACAGCTCCCATTTAAACGACCACACCCCGCAAAAGCAATCGAGGCCCAATTAAACAAAAATAAAGAAGTGACCCTGACTATGCCCCTCTTGGACCTGTGTTGCACAGATGATGTAAGAAACCGTACGTGTACACTTCTGAGCACACAGGCCCCGAGTGCGGCCTAGGGGGCTATGATCGCTGAATCATAGACCCGGCTCGCGACAGAGAAGCCCTTAGCCATGGATCTTACAGAATACAAAAGTATTCTGACCAAGAAATGGTTTGGGTGAAGAAACCTGCTGGCATGGAATTTCAGTGTCCTCAGACCTCCTTAGCATAGCTCCCTCTGAACATGGACTCTCAGGGCCTCAAGACTTTGAAGATCCATTCAAGAAGCCTGGAATGTCCTGACTATGGATGGCCCTATAATATCCTCCCTAATCAGTGCCCCTGTGGCCTCTGTGCCACCTCTGTAAGAGGTAAGCCCCGTTTATGCATCTTCCAGAGCCTGGAACTCCCAAGCTGTGACCCCTTCCTGCAACGGTACCGGTGAGGTGTTAAACTACGTGAGATGGCTCCCCTTTATCTACCCAGTCGATCGCGTTTACCGCCTCGCCCTGTGGCACCCGACCAAGAATCTGCTGAGTACCGACGTACCTGTTTGCAGACTTCTTCGTCTGGGCCCTCTAAACGTGTACCATCCCTTCCTAGACTCTTTGGATGCGAACCCTCAGTATTGTGACGTCGGCTCGCACGTCGCCCCTTGGCGATGTGAATTTCCTGTAAGTGCACTTTGATGAGCATGGACGCTCTGATTTCAGAGGGACCCGTTCAGACACAACAGCTGTAACTCTGTGAAGTCACAGAAGACGCGCCAGGCCACGAGCCTTCATGTGGATGGACCCACCCTGAGAATGGGGGTGGACCCACGCCGAGAAAGGGACACATCTTTGTGCTAATGCCACTGAGCATCAGCATCTGGATGTGGCCCATTCCGAGCAAAACTCGTGCCTCTGAGCCTCCCGAACCTGACCTCTCTGGGTCATCGCTAGTAAATGTGAATCTATTAAGCGTCGAAATTTTGAATCTTCAAATGCTCCCAACCTCATGTCCCTTTTCCCTGGCCCGTTTTGAGTATCTAACCCTGAGATCTTGTGTCATCCCTGCAAAAGTTCAGTGCTGAGCCAGGAAGCCTCAGTGCAAACTTAAAGTTGAACAGCTCCCATTTAAACGATGACCCCCCCCAAAAGCAATCGAGGCCCAATTAAACAAAAATAAAGAAGTGACCCTGACTATGCCCCTCTTGGACCTGTGTTGCACAGATGATGTAAGAAACCGTACGTGTATACTTCTGAGCACACAGGCCCTGAGTGCGGCCTAGGGGGCTATGATCGCTGAATCATAGACCCCGCTCGCGACAGAGAAGCCCTTAGCCATGGATCTTACAGAATACAAAAGTATTCTGAGCAAGAAATGGTTTGGGTGAAGAAACCTGCTGGCATGGAATTTCAGTGTCCTCAGACCTCCTTAGCATAGCTCCCTCTGAACATGGACTCTCAGGGCCTCAAGACTTTGAAGATGCATTCAAGAAGCCTGGAATGTCCTGACCATGGATGTCCCTATAATATCCTCCCTAATCAGTGCCCCTGTGGCCTCTGTGCCACCTCTGTAAGAGGAAAGCCCCGTTTATGCATCTTCCACAGCCTGGAACTCCCAAGCTGTGACCCCTTCCTGCAACGGTACCGGTGAGGAGTTAAACTACGTGAGATGGCTCCCCTTTATCTACCCAGTCGATCGCGTTTACCGCCTCGCCCTGTGGCACCCGACCGAGAATCTGCTGAGTACCGACGTACCTGTTTGCAGACTTCTTCGTCTGGGCCCTCTAAACGTGTACCGTCCCTTCGTAGACTCTTTGGATGCGAACCCTCAGTATTGTGACGTCGCCTCACACGTCGCCCCTTGGCGATGTGAATTTCCTGTAAGTGCACTTTGATGAGCATGGACGCTCTCATTTCAGAGGGACCTGTTCAAACACAACCCCTGTAACTCTGTGAAGTCACAGAAGACGCGCCAGGCCACTAGCCTTCATGTGGATGGACCCACCCTGAGAATGGGGGTGGACCCACGCCGAGAATGGGACACATCATAGTGCTAATGCCACTGAGCATCAGCATCTGGATGTGGCCCATTCCGAGCAAAACTCGTGCCTGTGAGCCTCCTGAACCTGACCTCTCTGGGTCATCGCTAGTAAATGTGAATCTAATAAGCGTCGAAATTTTGAATCTTCAAATGCTCCCAACCTCATGTCCCTTTTCCCTGGCCCGTTTTGAGTATCTAACCCTGAGATCTTGTGTCATCCCTGCAAAAGTTCAGTGCTGAACCATGAAGCCTCAGCGCAAACTTTTAAAGTTGAACAGCTCCCATTTAAACGACCACCACCCCCAAAAGCAATCGAGGCCCAATTAAACAAAAATAAAGAAGTGACCCTGACTATGCCCCTCTTGGACCTGTGTTGCACAGATGATGTAAGAAACCGTATGTGTACACTTCTGAGCACACAGGCCCCGAGTGCGGCCTAGGGGGCTATGATCGCTGAATCATAGACCCCGCTCGCGACAGAGAAGCCCTTAGCCATGGATCTTACAGAACACAAAAGTATTCTGACCAAGAGATGGTTTGGGTGAAGAAACCTGCTGGCATGGAATTTCAGTGTCCTCAGACCTCCTTAGCATAGCTCCCTCTGAACATGGACTCTCAGGGCCTCAAGACTTTGAAGATCCATTCAAGAAGCCTGGAATGTCCTGACCATGGATGGCCCTATAATATCCTCCCTAATCAGTGCCCCTGTGGCCTATGTGCCACCTCTGTAAGAGGTTAGCCCCGTTTATGCATATTCCAGAGCCTGGAACTCCCAAGCTGTGACCCCTTCCTGCAACGGTACCGGTGAGGTGTTAAACTACGTGAGATGGCTCCCCTTTATCTACCCAGTCGATCGCGTTTACCGCCTCGCCCTGTGGCACCCGACCGAGAATCTGCTGAGTACCGACGTACCTGTTTGCAGACTTCTTCTTCTGGGCCCTCTAAACGTGTACCGTCCATTCGTAGACTCTTTGGGTGCGAACCCTCAGTATTGTGACGTCGGCTCGCACGTCGCCCCTTGGCGATGTGAATTTCCTGTAAGTGCACTTTGATGATCATGGACGCTCTGATTTCAAAGGGACCCGTTCAAACACAACCCCTGTAACTCTGTGAAGTCACAGAAGACGCGCCAGACCACGAGCCTTCATGTGGATGGACCCACCCTGAGAATGGGGGTGGACCCACGCCGAGAATGGGACACATCTTAGTGCTAATGCCACTGAGCATCAGCATCTGGATGTGGCCCATTCCGAGCAAAACTCGTGCCTGTGAGCCTCCCGAACCTGACCTCTCTGGGTCATCGCTAGTAAATGTGAATCTAATAAGCGTCGAAATTTTGAATCTTCAAATGCTCCCAACCTCATGTCCCTTTTCCCTGGACCGTTTTGAGTATCTAACCCTAAGATCTTGTGTCATCCCTGCAAAAGTTCAGTGCTGAGCCAGGAAGCCTCAGCGCAAACTTTTAAAGTTGAACAGCTCCCATTTAAACGACCACCCCCCCCAAAAGCAATCTAGGCCCAATTAAACAAAAATAAAGAAGTGACCCTGACTATGCCCCTCTTGGACCTGTGTTGCACAGATGATGTAAGAAACCGTATGTGTACACTTCTGAGCACACAGGCCCCGAGTGCGGCCTAGGGGGCTATGATCGCTGAATCATAGACCCCTCTCGCGACAGAGAAGCCCTTAGCCATGGATCTTACAGAATACAAAAGTATTCTGACCAAGAGATGGTTTGGGTGAAGAAACCTGCTGGCATGGAATTTCAGTGTCCTCAGACCTCCTTAGCATAGCTCCCTCTGAACATGGACTCTCAGGGCCTCAAGACTTTGAAGATCCATTCAAGAAGCCTGGAATGTCCTGACCATGGATGGCCCTATAATATCCTCCCTAATCAGTGCCCCTGTGGCCTATGTGCCACCTCTGTAAGAGGTAAGCCCCGTTTATGCATCTTCCAGAGCCTGGAACTCCCAAGCTGTGACCCCTTCCTGCAACGGTACCGGTGAGGTGTTAAACTACGTGAGATGGCTCCCCTTTATCTACCCAGTCGATCGCGTTTACCGCCTCACCCTGTGGCACCCGACCGAGAATCTGCTGAGTACCGACGTACCTGTTTGCAGACTTCTTCGTCTGGGCCCTCTAAAGGTGTACCGTCCATCTGTAGACTCTTTGGATGCGAACCGTCAATATTGTGACGTCGGCTCGCACGTCGCCCCTTGGCGATGTGAATTTCCTGTAAGTGCAATTTGATGAGCATGGACGCTCTGATTTCAAAGGGACCTGTTCAAACACAACCCCTGTAACTCTGTGAAGTCACAGAAGACGCGCCAGGCCACGAGCCTTCATGTGGATGGACCCACCCTGAGAATGGGGGTGGACCCACGCCGAGAATGGGACACATCTTAGTGCTAATGCCACTGAGCATCAGCATCTGGATGTGGCCCATTCCGAGCAAAACTCGTGTCTGTGAGCCTCCCGAACCTGACCTCTCTGGGTCATCGCTAGTAAATGTGAATCTAATAAGCGTCGAAATTTTGAATCTTCAAATGCTCCCAACCTCATGTCCCTTTTCCCTGGCCCGTTTTGAGTATCTAACCCTGAGATCTTGTGTCATCCCTGCAAAAGTTCAGTGCTGAGCCATGAAGCCTCAGCGCAAACTTTTAAAGTTGAACAGCTCCCATTTAAACGACCACCCCCCCCAAAAGCAATCGAGGCCCAATTAAACAAAAATAAAGAAGTGAGCCTGACTATGCCCCTCTTGGACCTGTGTTGCACAGATGATGTAAGAAACCGTATGTGTACACTTCTGAGCACACAGGCCCCGAGTGCGGCCTAGGGGGCTATGATCGCTGAATCATAGACCCCGCTCGCGACAGAGAAGCCCTTAGCCATGGATCTTACAGAATACAAAAGTATTCTAACCAAGAGATGGTTTGGGTGAAGAAACCTGCTGGCATGGAATTTCAGTGTCCTCTGACCTCCTTAGCATAGCTCCCTCTGAACATGGACTCTCAGGGCCTCAAGACTTTGAAGATCCATTCAAGAAGCCTGGAATGTCCTGACCATGGATGGCCCTATAATATCCTCCCTAATCAGTGCCCCTGTGGCCTATGTGCCACCTCTGTAAGAGGTAAGCCCCGTTTATGCATCTTCCAGAGCCTGGAACTCCCAAGCTGTGACCCCTTCCTGCAACGGTACCGGTGAGGTGTTAAACTACGTGAGATGGCTCCCCTTTATCTACCCAGTCGATCGCGTTTACCGCCTCGCCCTGTGGCACCCGACCAAGAATCTGCTGAGTACCGACGTACCTGTTTGCAGACTTCTTCGTCTGGGCCCTCTAAACGTGTACCGTCCATTCGTAGACTCTTTGGATGCGAACCCTCAGTATTGTGACGTCGGCTCGCACGTCGCCCCTTGGCGATGTGAATTTCCTGTAAGTGCACTTTGATGAGCATGGACGCTCTGATTTCAAAGGGACCCGTTCAAACACAACCCCTATAACTCTGTGAAGTCACAGAAGACGCGCCAGGCCACGAGCCTTCATGTGGATGGACCCACCCTGAGAATGGGGGTGGACCCACGCCGAGAATGGGACACATCTTAGTGCTAATGCCACTGAGCATCAGCATCTGGATGTGGCCCATTCCGAGCAAAACTCGTGCCTGTGAGCCTCCCGAACCTGACCTCTCTGGGTCATCGCTAGTAAATGTGAATCTAATAAGCGTCGAAATTTTGAATCTTCAAATGCTCCCAACCTCATGTCCCTTTTCCCTGGCCCGTTTTGAGTATCTAACCCTGAGATCTTGTGTCATCCCTGCAAAAGTTCAGTGCTGAGCCAGGAAGCCTCAGCGCAAACTTTTAAAGTTGAACAGCTCCCATTTGAACGACCACCCCCCCCAAAAGCAATCGAGGCCCAATTAAACAAAAAGAAGTGACCCTGACTATGCCCCTCTTGGACCTGTGTTGCACAGATGATGTAAGAAACCGTATGTGTACACTTCTGAGCACACAGGCCCCGAGTGCGGCCTAGGGGGCTATGATCGCTGAATCATAGACCCCGCTCGCTACAGAGAAGCCCTTAGCCATGGATCTTACAGAATACAAAAGTATTCTGACCAAGAGATGGTTTGGGTGAAGAAACCTGCTGGCATGGAATTTCAGTGTCCTCAGACCTCCTTAGCATAGCTCCCTCTGAACATGGACTCTCAGGGCCTCAAGACTTTGAAGATCCATTCAAGAAGCCTGGAATGTCCTGACCATGGATGGCCCTATAATATCCTCCCTAATCAGTGCCCCTGTGGCCTATATGCCACCTCTGTAAGAGGTAAGCCCCGTTTATGCATCTTCCAGAGCCTGGAACTCCCAAGCTGTGACCCCTTCCTGCAACGGTACCGGTGAGGTGTTAAACTACGTGCGATGGCTCCCCTTTATCTACCCAGTCGATCGCGTTTACCGCCTCGCCCTGTGGCACCCGACCGAGAATCTGCTGAGTACCGACGTACCTGTTTGCAGACTTCTTCGTCTGGGCCCTCTAAACGTGTACCGTCCATTCGTAGACTCTTTGGATGCGAACCCTCAGTATTGTGACGTCGGCTCGCACGTCGCCCCTTGGCGATGTGAATTTCCTGTAAGTGCACTTTGATGAGCATGGACGCTCTGATTTCAAAGGGACCCGTTCAAACACAACACCTGTAACTCTGTGAAGTCACAGTAAATGCGCCAGGCCACGAGCCTTCATGTGGATGGACCCACCCTGAGAATGGGGGTGGACCCACGCCGAGAATGGGACACATCTTAGTGCTAATGCCACTGAGCATCAGCATCTGGATGTGGCCCATTCCGAGCAAAACTCGTGCCTGTGAGCCTCCCGAACCTGACCTCTCTGGGTCATCGCTAGTAAATGTGAATCTAATAAGCGTCGAAATTTTGAATCTTCAAATGCTCCCAACCTCATGTCCCTTTTCCCTGGCCCGTTTTCAGTATCTAACCCTAAGATCTTGTGTCATCCCTGCAAAAGTTCAGTGCTGAGCCAGGAAGCCTCAGCGCAAACTTTTAAAGTTGAACAGCTCCCATTTAAACAACCACCCCCCCCAAAAGCAATCGAGGCCCAATTAAACAAAAATAAAGAAGTGACCCTGACTATGCCCCTCTTGGACCTGTGTTGCACAGATGATGTAAGAAACCGTATGTGTTCACTTCTGAGCACACAGGCCCCGAGTGCGGCCTAGGGGGCTATGATCGCTGAATCATAGACCCCGCTCGCGACAGAGAAGCCCTTAGCCATGGATCTTACAGAATACAAAAGTATTCTGACCAAGAGATGGTTTGGGTGAAGAAACCTGCTGGCATGGAATTTCAGTGTCCTCTGACCTCCTTAGCATAGCTCCCTCTGAACATGGACTCTCAGGGCCTCAAGACTTTGAAGATCCATTCAAGAAGCCTGGAATGTCCTGACCGTGGATGGCCCTATAATATCCTCCCTAATCAGTGCCCCTTTCGCCTATGTTCCACCTCTGTTAGAGGTAAGCCCCGTTTATGCATCTTCCAGAGCTTGGAACTCCCAAGCTGTGACCCCTTCCTGCAACGGTACTGGTGAGGAGTTAAACTACGTGAGATGGCTCCCCTTTATCTACCCTGTCGATCTCGTTTACCGCCTTGCCCTGTGGCACCCTACAAAGAATCTGCTGAGTACCGACGTACCTGTTTGCAGACTTCTTCGTCTGGGCCCTCTAAACGTGTACCGACCATTCGTAAAGTCTTTAGATTTGAACTCTCACTATTGGAACGTTGGCTCGTACGTCGCCCCTTGGGGATATTAATTTCTTGTAAGTGCACTTTTACGAACATAGGTGCTCTGTATTCAAATGAACTCATTCAAATATGACCACTGTAATTGTGATATCAGAGAAAGTGGTCCAGACCATGAATATTATCTTCGTGGACCCAAACTGAAAATTTTAAACATCTTAGGATTAATTCCACTAGAATATGCATCTGGATTTCGACCATCCTGAGCAAAACTCTGGAATATCAGCCTTTGTTCCTGACCTGTCTGGGTAATCCCTTGTTAACATGGATCTAATAAGCATGGAAATTTCAAAAAATAAAGCTCCCCCACCCTCATTTCTGTTTTTCTGGCACATTTTGGGTATCTAACCCTGAACCCATGTTTAATTTTTTCAGAAGTACAGTTCTTGACAGATAACCCTAAATGTAAATTTTTTATTATGAACTGCCTTTATATAAAGCACCCTGAGTTTGTCCCACTTGGACATGTACCAAAAAAGATTATTTAAAAATTTGATAACCTAGTTTTCTGTGCACACAGGGTCTGAGTGTGTTTCTTGATGGCAATGATCCCTGAATTATAGACTACGCTACCTTTGGGGAAACCTCTATTTGTGGACCTTAAAGTACACAGAACTATTCTAAGAAGAACTCCATTGGCAGAAGAAATCTGCTTGGCGTGGAAATTCTTTTTTCAGATATCCATCATATAATACATGAGAATGGATTCGGCTGATCATGGGATCTCTGACCCTTAGCTCTTATAAGGATCTTCCTGATAATTGTGTATATTTCAAATAAGAGATTGTTCTTTTAACACCTTTCCTAACCTTTGTCCCTATGGAGTGTGTATACCTTCAATTATGTGTGACCTTGTGCATGTAACTTGCTCCTCATGGAATTCCAATCATTGAAGATCTGATTATTGTATATATTTTTAACCCTGCTGAGAATGTATGCTCTTGCTCATATACAGCACATCGACACAAAACTCACTTTGTTATATTCTCAGTAAGGACCTGTCTTGTTTTAAACACTTCTCTCATTGACTCTTTAATCGTACACCTTCCAGGAATTGGACTTTATTATGTTTTTATTCCCACAATCAGGCCTTTCTTTGCAAGGTACCCCCTTAATGACATATACCCTGAACATGGATTTCATCAGTCATGGATTCCTATGCATGGACCGACCTGACTACATAACCCACCTTGTGTGTTAGAGCCCAATGGCGATAGGCACTCTTTAGCACAGACCATTTTCAGTAGGACACACCTGGGAATGAAGTCTTTCTGAGTCATACCCCGGTAAGCCTAAACGGTGGAAGTTTTGAATAATATTGATCTATGCATGCACTCTCCTGAGTGTGGCATTTTTGGTGATAATCCCCTCTTAGTATAGACCTAATATGCATGAATCCTTATCTTTGAATACCCTAGTAATCAATTTGTGTGATTATAGCTCATGTTGATTATGTAACCCGTTGGTTTTTTTAAACCCCTGTACATGGAACTAGCTTCCTGAACATTTACTCCCTGAGCATTGTGGACCTTCTTGATCATGGACTGCTTCGATTAGAAATTGCTTTAGTGTTAGCCATATCTGAGCATTTACCCTACTGAATATGTATAACCCCTGACTGTGTACTTTTCTGAGGGTAGAAGGACTGAGTATGAACCTACCTGACTACATCCTCAGACCATAAATTGCCCTTCATCCTGAGCATGGTCACTCCTGAGAAAAGACCCTTCTGATGATTTCTGTCTGTGAGAGGAGCCACCATGTGCATGAGCTGTCTGCTTGTGGAACATTTTGAGCTGAATCTCTATGAGCTTGGAGCTCCTGAGCATATATCATTCTGAATATGGACCCATTGTGAGAATAAAACCATTCTCAGGACTAATCCCCTTTAGCATCGACTCCCTCACTGTGGACCCTCCTGAATGTGGAATCCTGGTAAGTGATCACTTGTGAGCATGGACCCCATCAGTGTGGAACAGTCTGATCTTTGACCGCCAGAATAATCAACTTCCCTGATCACAATTTCCTTGAGCATGTACCGCCTTGATTATTTATAACCCCAGTACATGTATGTTTCTGAGCATGGAACCCCTTACATGGACCCTCCTGATCCTGTACTGCTTTGATTATCGACTTCCCTGATCATAGCCCCACCTAAGCATGTATCCTGTTGATCATGTATAACACCTGAATATGTACCTGCCTGAACATGGCTTCTTCTGAATATGGAGACCCTGTACAATAACTCTTTTTGCCTTGACCTTCTGTGTGTGAATTCTCCTAATTATGGACCTCCTTGGTTATAAACTACCATGGTCACAATTATTTCTGAGTACGTTCCCCATTGATAATGTATAAACCATGAAAATATACCTTCTGCAGCCTAGACACCCTGAATGTGTATTGTCTGGACTCTGTACTCCTGAATCATAGGCCTCTCTTGAGGATAAACCCTCCAGAAGATGGGCCTTTGTGAGTATGGACCCACTCTGAGAATGGACCCCATGGCATGTGGTGGCCCTGAGTGTGGGTCATCCAGAGCATAAACAACATGAACGTGGACCCTACTGATCATGGATCCCTGGGCATACGCTAACCATCCAAAAAAAGTCATAGGTATTTGTCAGTTGACGACAGCTCATATAGACAGGGAATCAGGCTCACTCCCTGTGACCCCAAGGAATTAAGCTGAGACTAGAGGTAGAACTGTGTCGTGACCTACTTCCCGTTGCTTGAGAAATGACTTGGCACAATGAGAGCTGAAACCCCTTTCTGGGCCGGGGGTGCCTCTGACCTAGTTTCCTGGGTAGAGCAGGGTGCTGGGGATCATTGGGGAAGAGCTCAAGTCTCCGGCTTGGCCCGGGAGACTTGGAGATGTGATTCCAGGGAATTCCAGAAGGCTGAGAGCAGCCCCGATATGCAACTCTCAGCCCGGTCATCTTTTCGTATTATTTATTAAAAGCTCATCATTTATATAAAGCGAAGGCATCACACCCACCCCCAGAGACTCCCAGGTCATGAGAACCAGGGGGACTGGGCTTGGCACGGCCTGGGGCCCAGACAAAAGAGCCATAGAGGCCACATGCACCCTTGTACCCAGCTCCGGGCAGGATGCCCAGTTTTTCTCCCAAATAGATGGAAGCGGGTCTCCTGACGACCTCAGTGTCAACACAGGCGACCCAGGCACCTTGTTTTAAAGGGACTTCTCAGACTTGAACTTGCTGCAGGTGAGTAAATAGATAAAGAAAAGCCCCGGAGAAGCCCAGTCCGTGTGAGTAAAAGCACACACACTCCATCTGCATCATCTGTTTCCTTTGCTCCCCCTCCCCTTGCTGGCTCCCCCCTGGGGGCTGGGGCCAGCCCTCCCCACAGTTCCAGATGTTGCTGTGAGCTGCAGGCCATGCGGCCACCACCCCTGAGGGGTGTGGAGGGTGCAAACAGTTCAGCGACCTGGAGCAAGGCCACACTAGTCCAGCGAGGCCAGCCAGGCATGAGCATCTTGTCCGTCCCTGGCCTGGGAAATGACACTGAGTCCCATCAGGGATGTCCTGTCCTGCCTGGGCCATTTGCAGCTGTGTCAGGAGCCTCTTAGAGAAGCTGGTGAGGGAGATGCAGCTTGCAGAGCAGCGGTGACTTAGCCCAGTCACCTGCCAGGGAGCCCCAAGACTTTGGGGGCCCTCACAGATGGGCGGCAGTCCAAAAGGCTCCAGCCATGAGCACAGGAACCTCACAGACAGAGCTGGCCCTGATCGGCAGCCCAGATGCCTGTCCTGCTCTGACCTGGGTCTGGAGCTCGTGGCTGGAGGCCTGGGGCGAGCTCTTCCCCTGAACCAGTGTCATTCAGACGAGAGAGATGCGTCCCACCCAGACCGGCAACTCCTGAGTGCAGAGGGCGCACGCTTGCAGAGCTCCGGTCTTTCTGCACGTCAGCCATGTGGACAGTGGTGCTGAGATGTTAACACGGTGGCCTGGTGCTCGCTCCACACAGCAGGTAGCAGCCCCGCTCCCTTCCACAGTCACCCCCGCCTTTGGGCACCTGCAGCCCCACACCCCTTTGCTGGGAAACGGTGGAAGTCCGTCATGGTCTGCGTTGTGCTTCCCCCTCCCTGCTCAGGTCCTCATGTCACCAGGCTCACCTTCACAGCCCTCCCCCACCTTGTGCTTCCACAGGCTGCGATCTGCCCTGTAAACAACACAAACAAGAGCCTTTCCTTTGACCACTTTGCCTTCCTCTTTTCTCCCCTTCACAGGGAACAACACACAAACGTGCTGGGGGTTCCTGTGCTTCCCCATCTCTCTGGTTCTCTCCACCCCCACGGCCCCCCTAAAATAATCAGCACCTTCTCCCACTCAATCCACGGGATCCTATTCAGTGGTGAGAACATGATTCCTGTCAACACCTTCTTTTAAATACTCTCTTCCTTTCTGTCACCACCAGGGAAACTAAAATTCCGTTGGATATTTAAGGAGAATTCCTCATGTAGGGAACTACTTAGTCTTAGGAGCCAGTGCAGAAGAACGTGTGGCCCAGAGGTGAGTGACAATGGGGATTGTCAATGGGGATCCAGAATGCTCACCCCCAGGGGGCCACCCCAGGGACTCACCCGCCAGAGCCCAAACCCAGGACCCACCCCAAGGAGCCCATCTGGAAGGGCTCCCCCATTGGGACTCACCATTAGGGACCTATCCCCAGGACCCCACCTCTGGGCAGCTGCTCACACGTGTCCCCTTTATCTTTTCAGTCTCTGTGAGGCCGAGTGGAGACGGGTGGTTACGGGCAGTCACCTGCGCTTCTGAAGGAACCACCTGTGCTTTAAGTCACCTCACGTCACAGGTAACTAACTCTCGGGACTGAGAGGCGACAGCTACCATTCCGGGCTGTTGGGAGGATTCCAGAAGATTCCGTGGTCAGGTCTGACCCTTGAAGATCACAAGCCCCTTCATGTTGGCGCAGACTCTCACACCTGTATATATTGGACATTAAATTATAACAAGCACTAAGACAGGCATCATGGACTCAGATGAAAAATCTCACCTCCGTCCTGGACAGAGCAGCCAACCACAGTGACAGCCAAATATCACAGTGATAGGCCTGCATCATGAGCCTTCACAGCCAGAGAAATGTTGAGGGCCGGAGAAGGTTCTAGACAAACGGTGTGTGCGCGTGAAGACCGGGAGCATAAGAGGACAGCGCATGGCATTCTATAAAGGCACGTGTGCATGTGTCCACATACACATGTACCTCTATAGTCTAGCAGGGCTATTTGTACATTTCTTCTGTGGCGTGCTGAGCACATCATGGCTGTTGAGTGTGTGTTTGTACCCGTGCACACTGTGTATGTTCAGAGGCAACACAGGGTCCTCTCTAAGTCGTATGCTTCTAAATAAAATTATTTTTCTCAACACATGTTGTCTCATGGACTCTGCCTCTGAAAGGCTCGGGGACAGCGGCCAGCTGAGGGTGACACCTCTGGCTCAGGACCACGTGGCTGCTTCCTTGTGCTGTCACAGCTCAGCCAGGGCAGTTATTTGAACTCCTTCTCTCCTCCTTTTAAACTCCAGGCTTGTCATGTCAGGCCTGTCCTCCTTACCCTCAAACTCACTGTGTCGTTTTGAACAGAATTGCACCACTTCCTGGTTTAAAAAGAGAATGAACTTGGGATTTAAAAAGTGTAAGTTTGGCTTGGGTAATGCAGCAGGTGTGCATATGTGCACATGTGAGAAGGCATGTCTCTGTGCATTGAAAAGAGAGACAGAGGGAGGCATGGGTGCAGATCAGGGCCAGTTGAGGAAGATTGTCCCCAACAGGTGACTCCAGGGGCTGAGCTGGCTTAATTTCTCCCACTGGGCACTAGCAAGATGTTTCACTGTCGTGGGCCGTAAACATTTTATGATGGATCCTTTCTGGTGGATGCTCAGTTAGTACTGAATTCAGACTCCATCTTCCCTTCTTCTCTACACACCCTGTCCCCACCTTATCCTCACGCTCAGTTGATGAAAGGTGACGAAAGAGAGTTCAAGTAACACGCAGAGCGAGGCCATGCCCTGCAGTGTCACCGCATCCCTGAGCAGACCTGCTGGGTCAGTGAGGAGCCCTGGCTCTCTGCCACCAGTGTTCCCGCCCGGCCTGAGCATGCCTGGCCCTCAGTGCCAAGGTTTTCCTGGAGCTTCAGCTTCTTCAGGCTCTCTCAGCATGAGAGGGAATTTACCTCTATTGGGAGAGCCATGCTCAGGCTGCTGGGAACCACCCACTTTGCACGGGTCACAAGCCCAGAGTAGGCTGAGTCATTAATGGGAAGCAGGTCACGTCATTAAAGAATGAAACACAATTGGCAGCAATGCCTGGGGGGCTGTGTGTGAAGGTGCATTCAGGAAATAAGGGGCTTTAGGCCCCAGGGTGTTCAGGTGACCCCATTATACCTTAGTCTAGTAAAATCCAGGTAAAACTATGGGTCACAGCCTCCCGCTTCCAGGTGGAGGCTTTGTTAGGCTCTGCTGTGTGGGCCATGAGCACTGTGATAAACAGAAATACGAGTGTAGTACTTCACGGTGCCGGGCACCAAACTGGGAAAACACTTGGAACCGGTCAGTTCTCACTGCTGATGGGAGGTGCTGTCACAGTAGGTGGACAACTTCTCTGGTTTGTCCAGGATTGTCCAGGAAATTTGGGGTGGTGGTTTGCCTATAAGGACACAGCCATTCTAGAGCACAGTGCCCTGACTTGAAGTCTATGTAATTTATAAGTTACACTATGTCTCCTTTTTGGGGTAATTTATTAAAGATGCTGTGTTGGTTGCTGATCCATCTTCATAGTTATAAACAGAAGTAAAATGATTCTTAAAATTATCAATGGAATAGAAAATGGTACAATTTCTCTGGAAACTAGTCTGTCAGATTCTCTAAAAGTCGAACATAGAACTACTATTTGACACATCAGTCCTACTTGTAAGTATCTACTTGAGAGAACTAAAAACACATGTCCCCACAAAAACATGTGCACAAATGCTCATGGCATTATTACTCATAAGAGCCAAAACATAGAAATGGTCGAAATGTCTATCAATAGATGAATGGATAAGTGCAATATGCTGTATCCATGTCATGGAATAGTATTCAGCATAAAAAAAATCAAGTACTACTGACCCCACATAACACAGATGAACTCTGAAAACATCATGCACAGCGCAAGTAGCCAGACTCAAAAGGCCAGTGTGTTTCCATTCATAGAAATGTCCGGAGCAGGCAAGTCTACACAGACAGAAAGCAGGTTGGTGACCACCGAGGACTGGTGGAAAGAAGGGGTGACTGCTAAGGAGTTAGCGGTTTCTCTATGGGTTAATAAAGACTTTCTAGAATTCAAGAGTTGTTATGGTTAGACAACCTTGTGAATGTGCTAAATGCCACTAAATTGTACACCTTAAATGAGTGATTATTTCTCAATTTAAAAATTAGGAGCATTTCCCATAAATGAGGTTTATGAGTTTCCAGATTAAAAACATCTATTGGGTGCCCCTCAAAATGAAGTTCAAAGGAGTTTCATACTAAATTACATTACTGTTAACTCTAAGGACACCGAGGACAAGAATTTGAAACTGTCCCCGTGAGGCAGAAGGAGAAGGTCTCTTCCAAGGAGCGGAGACACCGATGTGGCTGAATGTCTGTGTTCCCCAGCTGTGGTGAGCGTGACTCATTCTGCTGCTGAGCACATCTGTCCGCACTCTGTCTCAGCGCCCTTGGTGCTTAGACGCTTTCAACTGCAGAAGGGAATCACGAGGGCACTTGTAAATGGAAATCTATAGACTTAAACGTATTTTCCTAAAACATGGAGGGGAGAATGAAAGTAGGGCAGCGTTGCCCCACGGTCACAACTGTCAGGAGACTCATTTCCAGGTGTTGCAGGAAATGACTGGGTTTTCCTCCCGAAGTCCTAGAACGGGGTCCCCTAGGTCCAGGGCTCCACTGTCCTTGAATTAAAACCTGGCCTGTCGATACCCTCACATGTGGGTAGGACCTTTTCGTGTCTTAGTTCAGCTATCACAGCCCCAACTGCTCAGCCCAGTGTGTGAGTCAACCCCATGATCCAAAGTGGTCGTCAAATCTAGGGTCTCGTGATTCAAACAAAACATTCCTTATTGGTTCCACAGCCCCAGCTGCCCCCCACCCAGCAGACCAGGCTCACTCACTGTTACCTCATAAAGCAGACTCATATGTTCACTCCACCTGGATGCACCTCCCATCTGTCCTCCAGATCCAGTGTCCGCCCACCTCCAGCCCAGAGCAGTCAGGTCACAGCGATGACACCGTGTGAACAAACAGCCCCAAACCCTTCACATGCATATGTGGTCCTGCGGGGGGAAGTAGGAGAAGCCCCATCCTGTGCCACCCAGACTGAGAGCCCTCGGCAGAGGAGGGGACCGCCGTGTCCCACTGATGGCTCTGCAGTGGATGATGGGTCCCACGTTGGCATTTGGAGACTGCCGGAAGGGTCACGGGGCCCCATGCATTTCTCCTCAGCTGCAGTGGCCACAGAAAGTCGTGTGGCTGTGCCTAATGGTGAGGCCGTGGGCAAGCAGCCCCAGACGAGGCCCTGGCAGTATCAGCAGGACAGCGCTAACGACCGCCACACCCTCAGTGCCGCACCAGTCCCCCGAGAGCTCTGTCCTGTGAGTGTTGAGGATTGCTTACCAGCATCCGTGGGCTCAGGGCGTGTTCCAGTGTGGAGCACCCCCACGGGCAGGTGTCAGAGTCAGCACAGCAGTGCCGCGCGAGACAGGTGGGGTGCTTGGCTCTGGGCACACACCCGCCGGTGAGCTCTCTGGAGTTCCTTCAAGTTTTCTTACCTCAGCTTTAGTATTTGTCAAGTTAAGAAATTGTGCTAACAGTGAGTTCCAAAGTGCGGATGGGAAATTATTGATAAAGAAACCACTGGCAAAGGTGTAAGAGTGGAGTGCAAAGAAGAACAGGAAAAAATGCAACTCCAAAGGTGAGTCATGGGGGGCAGGAGCATTACCTCTCAGGGGCAGGAGTGAGGGGTCAAGGGTCAGAGGAGATGAATAGGATCAGGGTGAAGGTCAGGTTAGGGTTCATGTCAGGGTCAGGGTGTGAGGAATACTATCATGGTAGTATTCCTCATGGGTCAGGGTCGGAGTTGAGAGTTTAAGGGTTGGGGCTACCGTCTTGAAATCCTCGGTTAGGGTTGTTAGGGTTTAGGGTTTGAGGTTAGTGGTTAGGGATGGGGTTAAGGTTATGCTTAGGGTTAGGGTTAAGTAGCAGTTGCCCAGGGACACACACCAGTCAGGGGTTGAGCTGGACCATTGCTTTTCTGTCCCTCGATCTTGGATTCTGACCATAGAATGAAATGTCTGCTTTGGTCACTGTTTCAAAATCAACTGGACCTCAGTCTAGGGGGTGGAGGGCCTCACAGGTCACGAGGGGTGTTCTCCCCCCTCCCGCATGGGGGGACCGGCCCCACAGTGCCTGGGCATCCCCAGGTACCAGCACGGCTCCCGCACACGCGGGCACTCGGGAGACCTGTGAGGAGCAAGGCAGGACTTGGGGCAGTGACCTGCCAGCCCCGGGTGCCGCTCCTCCGAGGGCTGGTGGGCGCGTCTGAGGCTGCTTGGATCTTCCTTCCCACCCGAGGGAGCAGCCGGGGAGAGCCAGGCCCCAGGCAGGACGGCCCCCGGCCTCTGACCACGCAGGCAGGCGTCTGCGGTCCGCAGCCCAGGCCGGCCGGGCCCCGCCACGCCCCCGCGGCCGACCCCTGAGCGGACTGAGCCGGCGGGAGGATGAACAGATCCCCGAGCAGCGCGGACGGCGCCTTGGGATGATTCGGTTCCCAACGATCGCGGGGTTCAGGCCAGCACCCCCTCCCTCACAGCCCGGGCCTGCCAGAGGGGCCATGACCCCCGCCCGTGGAATGCGGCCCTGGGCACACCCGCCGCACAGGGGACTGGGGCCCTGCGACCCTCAGGTCTCGCCGCTGCAACAAACCTGCGGCCTTCGCGCCCGGTGGGAATCGCGGAGACAGGAGCGGCTCCGTCTCCCAAGGGGCAGCTGCACACTGAGGCCCGTGGGCCCGGCGCGCCGCTGGGTCAGCCCCTGCAGCCTCTGGAAAGCCACCCAGCCGTGGGTTCCGCGCCGCGGAATAGTCCCCGAGCCTCCCACGCTGCACGGAGCAAGACCACCCGCACCCTGACCTTGCCTCTGCTCTTTGTAGAGGGGCGCAAAGAAACTGGGAAACGGGCCCATGTGTTATCTGGGGGCGGCGGATCCATGCGTCCGGGGACAGGTACCGCTGCTGGGCCCCGCCTCCCGGGGACCTGCTGGAGGAGGTCGGGGTGCCCCCCAGCGCCGAGGCTGCTCTGGGCCGGGCTCTGAGATGCGAGGACCTGACGCCCGAGGCGGGAGACTTGAGTTTCCCACCCACAGCAGCGCTGCTTTTCCAGCAAGTGGACGAGCTACTGGCCACTGTGCGGGGACGGCAAGGGCACTCGGCGATGGCTGCAGCCCCGACCCTGTGAACCCTCCCTTCCGTGGCTTCAGATGCCACGGACGTGCCGTGGGCCGTCAGCCGCGTGGAATCTGCCGGTTTCCCAGCAGCGTCTGTTCGAGCCCGAGTCCAGCCTCTCAGCTTTCCCTGGGGACTCCTCCCACCTGTCCCCATCCAAGCAGTTCCCGAGAGCTGACCCCACGTGTAACCAACCATCGGTTCTGTCTTCTGGGTGCTCCAATGGGCTCAAGGAGGAGAGTGTGATTCAAGCCGGGCTGAAGGCATTTAAATCCGTGACTTCTTGGAACACAAGGGGAGGAGAAATGCTCCCCCGTACAACGGATAATGATGGGGTATCAGCCTGGAGCTTCTGGAGACCCTGATGCAGGAGAGAGTCGGTGCCTGTGAATGGGGCCCCCCGAGGGCGCTGAGCAGGACGAGGGTGAGAGGGACCAGGTCCCACTGCGAGAGAGTGGGAATGTGGACCTGCCAGGTCCAAGCCCACTCTTAACTTGCCATTTGCAAGTACTAATTTATTTCTATTGTAACAGTTATTAATTAATATTTCAATAAGTGTGTTCAGTTCCTAAAAACAAAATTGTCCTGGCTGACACATGAGAATCAATGACCCCCGAAACTTCCTCTGCACTGCGCCCTCATTGGGTGGGCCATGATCGGCCGGCGGGGGGCGTGGGGGGATGGAGACACGGGGCCAGATCTCAGGGAAGCTGCGGAACAGCACTGTCCCTGCGCCTTCCCTGTCTCCGGAGAGGGAGACCCCGGGACAATGAGAGAACCAGTGGGGGAAGAGGTCCCTGAGTGGCTAATTTATCTGTTCTGATTTTCCTTTTTTGCAGGCCCGTTGTATTTATGTTTATTTTTACCAGGAAATCACCTATTTCCTCTAGGTTTCCAGTTTGGTGCACTAGGTTTCTCTTAGTTCACTTTTAATTTTTCCTGTCTTTCTAGTTTTTTTGCAGAATTGTTGCAATTGAACAAATATTGCCACATTATTATTAACTATTTTATGCGGGCTCCTGCCTTCAGGCTCAGTCTCCGTGCTGGCGCCTCCCCCTGCTAAAGGCCTCTCCCACCTTCCAGCTGGGAAGGTCGGCACACAGGAGGCGGGGCTGGCCTGAGCCAAGGCAGGGACCGTGTGTTTGCCGGGGAGCAGGGCTATGAGGACCAGAGAGGCTGCAGTTGATACTAACCCAAGAGCGAGGCCAGTGCAGGTGCAGGAGTCACTGCTTCGGAGGAACGCGGCTATTTGGACACCCATAGGAGAGCTCAATCTGCTAGGAGGAGACTACGTGCTGAACTCGCATTGAAAAGTCTTTGACAGGCTATGACGTGACTTGTTTATTTAAAACAGGGAGCCATGGTGAAAGGTGATCCCCTCCAGCACGTCACAATGTCAGCAACAGGCCACCAAAGGAAAGCAAACATCGTACCAGGCCCCTGGCTGTGTGCACCGCCTCTCGGGCAGCTCCCGCCTGTGCATGTGGAGAGGTGTGGGCAGTGGCAGTCCAAATGGTACAGAACAGGTTCTGATCTGAGGTTCAGGAGCCTGTGTGGGTAGCTAACCCTTCCTCACACTGGTTTACACCTGCTGTGTGGTTTAAGGTTCCATTTACCCAACCCATGGAAGGTAAAGAGTGGACTAAGGAGGGAAGAGAAAGGGAGCGTGGGTGCCAGTCACACGCTGGGCAGGAGTTAACATGCGCCACCTCACGGATCCTCACAGCCCCCCTGAGAGGGAGAGGCTATCCCGGTCCGACAGAGGAGACTGAGTTCCCATGTATTTGCCTGAATCATGCAGCCACTAGGCGGTGGGGCCAGAAGTCAGCTCGGCACCGGCCTGGGGCTCAGGCACTCCCCAGTAAGGAACTTGTCACCGTATACTGCCTTGAGAGCAGGCAGGAATCTCTTTTCAGATGAGACCTCAGGAAAAGGACATAGAGGCAGAAGCAGACCAGTGCTCCTGACTGAGGAACAGACTTTAAATAAAGCGCCAGATGGTCAGCAGGATATGGGAGAGGGGGAGTCACTGTTACAAGTACCTGGCACTGGATGTGCTCCGGTGAAGGGCCAGGCCACCTCCTCCCTCCCCACCTGTCCCCCGTCCCCAACAGCTTGTCCCAGTCCCACTGCAAAACCAGCTTGGCTGAGTGCGTGGCGAGCCGGGGCATTGGGTTATGTGCACATTTTCTTCAAACGGAATAACCACGATTGAGCCCAAACCTGCGAGGATGACTTGTGTGATTCTGTTTGTCCAGATACTGTGCGCGCGTGCTCTTTGGCTCGTGATGGCTTGTTTAGACTTCAGTTCTGGACTTTGAACTTCATTAGAATCTGTCTTCGGTATAAATACCTGTAGAGTTGATATGATTATTCCTGCTCCATATGGCAAATGGGAGCAGTAGGGGAGATAAGACATGTGAAAGGCCTAAAACAGGACTTACCTCCAAGTGAGCTTGGTATCCTGGGACTGGATTCTCATTTTAATGCCCAGCGGACTGAAAGCAGGAAAACGCTCTTCTGCTGCCATCTAGTGTGCGTGTTTGGAATAACACCAGAGTGGGAGTTCGGAAAATCCCTAAGGGCTTCCGAGCCGATGAAGACGGTGTCAGACGCCGGGTGGGGCCCAGGGGCGGTCGTCTGTGCCCTGGAAGCTGCCCACCGGCACCTGGAGTCCTGGAGGTGACACCTGGCTCCTACCGATGCGTGCCGCATGCCAGCCTCCCCGACTGGCTTCTTACAGCCCCCAGTCGCAGTGTTTGATCTAACAGCATGTTAGAAGTCGCCACCTCGGGGGACAGTGGGGTGAAAAACAGACATTTATTGTCCTCGTGAGCAAGGCAGCCCCAGAGGACTAGACCAAAAGCAGTGCAGGTCCGAGTGCGGAGTCCGGGCACGAAAAGACTGCAGACAGGCCTGCACCAGCCAGACGGGGCTCCGGGGAGAGTGGGGAGGCAGGCTGTGCTGGGGACCCCTCGCCCAGGCCCGGGGTGGACGGCCCTGGGAACTCCGCTCCAGGGGCAGCCCTTGCAGGGGGGGCGGCCGCGGCTCTGCGCTGCTGCGGTCAGGGGGCCGTCAGAAGGCGCGGGGCGGCACCCATCGGCTTCGCCCCGGAAGACGGTTTCTTGTCCGGGCCGGGCCGGGGCGGCACTCCGGCTCAGAGAGCTCGCCCGTGGGCGCACTGAGGCTCTGGGTGCCCGGGGCAGGCGCGGGGGGCCCAGGAGAGCAGTGACATCCCAGCCCACAGGCCACGCGCAGCCAGCACCACGGGCGGCAGCAGCTCAGCGCCCGGACCCCATGCCTCTGTCTGCATCCCCTGTCCCGCCGTCTTCTGTGTCCTCAGTCCACGGCCGCCTTCGTCCCCCGGGGCCCGAGTTTTGCTCTTTGCAGCCCGTGCCCTCGCAAGGCTGAGCGCCTGTCCTCCTGCCCGGCCCCCCCCCTCCCGCCGCCTCCTTCCCGTCACTCCTTCAGGCCAGGAGACAGAGGCCCGCTTCCGGGGGTCTTCACCCCGCTTTGCTCAGCCACCAGCTGTCCACTCGCTGTCGCCACCCCAGCCCTTCATTTGCCTCCAGCTCGTCCCGTCTCCAGTGAGGCCCAGGCCTCGTCGCGCCCCCTCACCGTCCTTTCTGTCCACCTGTGACCATTTTCCGGCCCTCGTTACTGTCGTCGGTCGTGGTCACCCTGGGTCTGCCTGGCTCTTGGGTGTCTGTCATCTCTCACGTCTGCTCAGTGCTGCCAGTCCCCTGCACTGCTGCACGGGGGTTCCTCTGTCCCTGTGATGCAGCGGTCCCCAGTCTCACCAGGCTCGTCACCCTCTGCTCCATGCTCTGGCCGCCTGGGCCTTCCAGGGCCCCCACCCCCTTCCCTCCACTGGACACAAAGCCCCCTGTGCAGTTTCGGAAACACTGAGCCCCTAGGGGTGCCCCACTCTCCTGCACTGGGGAAAGGGCTGCCTTCACTACCATGGAAAACCTGCAGGTGCTACTGTTACAGAACCCCTGGGCGGCTCCAATTGCAAACAAACCCACGGGCTCTTTACTCAGGGGCCCGATTGCCCGCCGCCAGAATTATAACTCTCAATACCAGAGTTTAGGGAAAAGAAAAAGAGTTGTTTATTTAACAGTTATATAGACTTAGTTATTTGCGGATTTCTGTTGTTAAGTCTTATGTTCTTTAAAACACCCATAAACACATATTCTTGCCTCCCCGCTACCAAACCAGGCTAGTTTTAGGAAAGTTAGAGAAACCCTTTCCCTACTTTCCAAACACAGTTCAGCTTTACCAGTAGCTGCCAGTCATTAAATCCTGATTGGGGAGACCTTGTCTGTGTTATGGGGTCCACCAGCTTTTAATCCAGAACCTCGTGGATTCTCAGCCTCCTTGTAAACTGCATAGTTAGTCCTTTTGTAATCCACATGGTCAGTCTGTTCCTTTTCAAAGCAGCAAGTATGTCCCTTCCTTAACACTGCATCGTCAGTCCCAGTTAAATGCACATAGTCAGCCTCAGCCTCAGTCAAATCCGCACGGTCAGCCTCAGCCTCAGTCAAATCCGCACGGTCAGCCTCAGCCTCAGTCAAATCCGCACGGTCAGCCTCAGCCTCAGTCAAATCCTCACGGTCAGCCTCAGCCTCAGTCAAATCCGCACGGTCAGCCTCAGCCTCAGTCAAATCCGCACGCTCAGCCTCAGTCTCAGTCAAATCCGCACAGCCCGCCTGGCTAAAATGTCTGCTGCTTGTTTTTAAATCCCTGACTACGTCCTCTGATGCAGTGGGTGTGGTAACCAGTTCTGACCATTCACAGAACCTCACGCAGGCTCTGTGTGCTTTCTCCATACCGTCCCCTGGTTCAAGCCCCCTCCCCTCTACCTGAGGCTTTGGATGCATTAAAGCCGTTTTGCATAAAAAAAGACACTAGCCACCAGCCTCAGGCATGTGGAGGCATTCTAAAAGCTGCTTCCTTCTCCCCATCCCCCAGCCGCAAACTCTGGGGTTTTTTTGGAACACCCCTGTTTCTGTAACGCTACTGCCTAGGACCCCCCATGCTCCTTACGGGGGACGCTTGCACTCTGGAGGAGACCCCAGGATTGGAGGGCTGGGCCGCACGCCCCCACACTGTGGAGGGTAACCATTGCTCTACTTAGAGAATCCTTCCCAAAGAATGGGCCCGCAACCTGTATGCTGAAGGAGTTCCCACAATACAGAAGGAATGCCTTGTGTCAGGGGGCTTCCCTGCCCCCACCTGCTAGGCAGGGAGCCCTCTCACACCTCCCGGCTTCTGCTTTGGAAATCTCAAGCCCTTCAGGTTGGGCCCAGCTCCCAGGATCTAGGGAGGGGAACCACCACGCTCCTTTGGGAACCTTGGGCCTGGAAGGCATGGCCCCAAACCTCCACCCTGAGCAAGGAGTTCTCCGTGCTCCTTTGAGACCAGTGCTCCAGAATGGGGCCTCCCCACCCACCAAACTGGGGTGGACCCCGCTGGATATGGAAGGAACTTGTGATCTAGTTGGGTGTCCTTCACCTCCTCACAATGGGGAAAGAACTCCTGGGCAACTTTGTGGACCCAGAGCTGCGAAGGAGGGACTTTACCCACACCCCCTTTTCATGTTGGTCATGGGCCTCCAGTTCATGCTGGGGAGGGGGACCCCCACACTGCAGAAGGCATCACGCTATCAGAAGAGCAGCACCCTCTCCCCACACAGTGGAAGAACCCACCCGTGCTTTCCCGTGTACTAAGCATCCTGCAATAAGGCCTGTACCCTCACAGTGGCGAGAAGCCCCCCCCCCCCGCCCCCCGTGCTATGAAGAAACCCAGCACTTAAGAGACCCCCAACTAGGGAAAGAGCTCCTCATGTTAGTTCAGGAAAGCCTGGAGGAGGAGCCGATGCCCCCACACCAGGGAGGGGTCACTTGAGCTATGGAGGGAACCCTGCAATCTGGAAAGGGCCTCTGCAACCCTTCATTGAGGAAGGGCCCCCGAGGCTATGAAAAGAATCCTATGTTGCATAGAAGTACCTTGCCCCCACCTTCAGGCCTGAGGAGGCTGGGGGTGGGGAGGGTGGAGGGCCCAGCACGTAGATTGGGACAAAGGGGACTGGGCTGGCAGCTGAGGTGGCCTGGAGCTCGTGGAGACCAGGCCTGGGCTCTTGGGATCACAGGCACTGCCTCCAGCATCGATGGCCATACTACCCTGAAGGCACCCATTCTCCTTGTATCCTCAGAGAGGAAAAGGGCCGAAGCAAACCAGCAAAGAGAGAGGTAGGGTCGCACCAGTGTGGGGCTGCCCACACGCTGGAACTCCAGCACAGAAACACACGCCTACCCACATACAAACACACACGTGCGTGTGCACTGCACAGAACAAGGGTGTTTGTGTGTCTCTTTTTTCTCCAGGCAAGATCCAGGGCAGGAATCTGAGCAGAATGGAACCTTTGAAACTTTGGGCACCTCTCCTGGTGCCCCAAGGTGACTGCTAGCCCCAGGGCACTGCCCTCTGGCCCAAGCAGGGACCGAGCCCTTCCTACCTGCCAGGTGCTGACCTAACTGCCCTGCCACAGGAAGGATTATTACCTCTGTACTGCAGAGGGGAGACTGAGGCCCACAGAGGCAGTGCAAAGGCCGCATAAGCAATGCAGACTCTTCTTTCTCGTTCTGTTGATGCGTCTGGAAGTGGGCGAGTCCTGGACTCCACACACACCCCAGACAGGAAGACAGTGGCCAGGACACCCCCGGTGAAAGGCTGTTGGGGGAAAGCCCCAGAAGTCTAAACTCAAGCTCAATTCAAGGAACTGACATGTAGCCTTATTCAAACTCTAAGAGTTTTAATAGGAGAAACTTACATACCCGGGCAAGGCAGCCCCTTTTTAAAGGGGCTTCCTAGTAAAACCACAGGGTGGGGCGTCACTTGGACCACCGGAAAGAACGATGCCTCCCTAAGGTAACAGATAACATCAGGCATCATACCCTGTACATACATTAACCTCCTTCCTGGGGGCATGGTGTTTATCTCTGGGGGGCATTCTGGCTCTCCGTAGTCATCCAAGCCTGGGCTACGGGGAGTTAAACAACCACAGAGGGTTAAACTGAGAGTCCAGCATTTCCCAGACACCTTTGCTGCTGGAACCATAGTGCACCTCTAAGTGAGTTTCCCCACATGGGCAGTAAGAAGCCTGACCGAGCCACAGACAGATTTTCCACAATCGGCCACATGATGAGGACAGGGGCTGGGCTGCCCCTACGGCCTGCACAGCAGCAAAGAGAGAGGGCGACGCGGACACAGGCTCGGACCTCAGCTCCACCCTGCGGGCTTGTGGTGAGGGACGCTGCCATCCTCTTTCCAGCCCCCAGGAAAGGGTCAGGGCGCCTCATATGGAAAGGCATGAAGGGTACCCCCTGCAAACCCAATCCCTAGCATACTCACATGTGTGTGTGCATGCATTATGTCCCCACTCAAATACCTACCACATATATGTCCATGTGTGGCATCACACCTGCACATGTGGACAAGAGTATGTGTTTGCACTTGTGGCAACCCCACAAAGGCAGGCCCGGACACTTGATCCCCAGGTCCCCACTCACACCCACAAAGCCAAGCTGGTCGGGGTTTCTTCACCCCAACCCCTGAGAGCTATGCGTCTAGGCCGTGACCTGACAGGGGCCCTCTCATTTTTCATCCCCTGGGCACCCTGCACCCAGGCCTATTCTCTCTCTTCCCTTATGTCTCTCAGGTGCCCACCTGTCCTCTGTGTGCAGCAGGCTCACTGAAATTCTTTAATGATGTGAAATTCACATGAAATATGATTAACCTTCCGAAGCAAATAGTTTGGTGCATGTCAGGCATTCACAAGGCTGTGCAACCACCACTTCTAGATGCTGCAAGAACGTTTCACCCCAAATCAATCCTGAGCTGCATTAACCAATCACCGCCCCCTTCTACTCACTCCATGTAACCATGGACTTGCTTTCTGCTGCTATGAATTTGTGTATTCTGAGTAGTTCATAGAAGAAGAATAAAATAATTGCAGTCTTTTATGGTTGACTTCTTTCATTCACTCATGTTTTGTCATGTCTCAGTTCAGTGTCACTTCCCCCGTGGGACCTTCCCTCCCCACCCACATCCCCGAAGTCCCGGCCTCCTCCTCGTCAGCTTACTGCACCCAGCAGCATCTGACATAATTCTGCCCTTCCGTTTGTCCAGCTGGTGGTTATCCATCTCCTTTTCAAGAGCACAGAACCAGAAGGGAACGGAACCCATTTCCTTCCCTCCAGAAGCTTGTAAATCAATGTAGAAATGAATGATAAAGAAATGAAGTTTCCATGGGAAACTGTCCTTCTTCCTAGTCTTTCTCGGCTCAGAAACATGGTCCTTCGTTCTCTGTCAGATGCAATTTGACAATATTTACCCTACAACAGCAGTGTGACAATTCCCGCCTCAAACACCAGGGCCCTGCAGTAGACAGGACAGACAGGTGTCCTGACTCCATGACATCTTCATCCCTGAGCTGCAGAGAGACCATTAATCCTACCAACATGGGAGTTAACTGCAAAGCTGTTACTAAAATGACAGGCTCTTTCTATTCAACACATTAGCTTATTCAATGTAAATAACTGAAGTTGTTCCGTAGTGGGTTTTGGGAGAAAGCCTTTCCTGAGGGAGTAGAATTTGAGCCATTATCTAAAGCTAAAAAAGGAGAGTCATATAAATACTGAGGGAATACTGACCTCATAAAAATAGTTTGGCAGTCTTCATTCTTCTTGAATTTTTTGGAATAGTTTAAGGAGGATAGGAGTTAGCTTTTCCCTAAATGTTTGGTAAAATTAGCCTCTAAAGCCATCCAGTGAAGGGCTTTTGCTATTTGGAAGTTTTTTGATTACTGATTTAATTTTACTAGTAATTATTGTTCTATTTAAGCTTTCTGCTTCTTCTTGATTCATTTTGGAAGATTATATGTTTCTAGAAAATTTTCTATTTGCCCAGGTTTCCAGTTTCTTGGCATATGGTTGTTTCTCATAATTTTTTTATTCTTTGTTTCTCTGTTATCCAGTTTAATGTTTCCTCTTTTGTTTCTGACTTTATTGATTTGGTCTTTTTCACTTTTTTTCTTGATGAGTCTGGTTAAAGGCTTATTGATTTTGTTAATCTTTTCAAAGACCCAACTTCTGGACTTATTGATCATTTGAATTGTTCTTTTAGTCTCTATGTCATTTAGTTCTGCCCTGCCCTGTTTTATTTCCTTCCTTCTACTAGTTTTGGGCTTTGTTTGTTGTTGTTCGTTTAGCTCTTGTAGCTCATTTGAGATCTTTTTTCTTCCTTTCTTCTTTTCTTTCTTCCCTTCTCTCTCTCTTTCTTTCTTTCTTTCTTTCTTTCTTTCTTTCTTTCTTTCTTTCTTTCTCTCTCTCTTTCTCTCTCTCTCTCTTTCTTTCTTTCTTTCTCTCTCTCTTTCTTTCTTTCTTTCTTTCTTTCTTTCTTTCTTTCTTTCTTTCTTTCTCTTTTTCTTTCTTTCTCCTTTCTTTTTCTTTTAAGGTAGACCTGTGTTGCTATGAAATTCCCTCTCCAGACTGTCATTGCTGTGTCCCATTGATTTGAGGGCTTTTGTCTGTTCATTTTTATTTGTTTCCAGAAACTTTCTGATTTGTCCCTTGATCTCATAGGTAACCCATTCATTATGTACTAGCATGTTATTCGGTCTCCATATATTTGAATGTTTTTGAGTTTTTTCCTTAAGGCTTATTTCTAGTTTCAAGCCAATATGTGGATCTAGTTTTTAACTTCAGCTCTATTCACCATTCCACCTGGAATAGCCACTGTTACTCAGTTTATAGGCCTCAAGACCTTCTGCTGAACGTTCCTAATTGTCTGTTCCTCACGTCTCCTATTCAACATTTATACAAAATGACAAAGTGTAGCAAATCAAAGAAGTTTCACTGAATTCTTCATTAAGAACACACCTTTGATACATAACAGAGGTCACATCCACACCCTACAGTTCCTCAAACCCCACACTGCCTATAAATATTTCTGAAGGCTAACACACAATAATCACAGAGTTGTGTGTAAATTATTGACACTTTAGGCCAAATAATTTGGGGGAGTTGGCTTCTTTTGGCATCATAGGATATTTGGCAGCACATCGGCACCTATACAATAGACGCCTGCAGGAACTCTACCACACAAAGAGATATGAAATGAAAAGAGAGAATGAAAGAGAATAAGAGAAAGGTGAAACACAGGTAGAGAAAAAGGGAGAAAACGCTAGGATCTAAATTTTTTTAAGTAAATCAGTTAGTAAAATTTTATGTGACTTCGCATTATATTGGCTCTATTTTGGTTTTGTGTCACTTAGTGGTGAGAGAACAATGTACCTATCAACAGGCAAGTTCCACTGAGACATTGGGAGGCTTCTTCACACATAGGCCCATATGAGGCACAAGGTGTACTTCTGAGTATAACAGGACACCATAGAATGTTCTATGCCATAGATGATATCTTAATTTGTTTAATTTAGAAGCTTTAAATTATAGGTCTACAAATGTGGGGCCAGAATAAGATGAATTTCTTAAGTTCACATTGCTGAAACCCAGGCTTCTTTTAAGTGTTATATCGACTTAATTCCATACCTTCTTGTAATTTTGAGATCTCTGATTTTCTGCACCACCAGCTTACCGGTTTTCTACATTTCAAGTTATACCAAACCTGATGATGTCTCTAGAAAGTAGTCTTTTTCTGTCATCTACGCCAAGTAGGTACAGTCACTGTTGTTGCCCAGTGAGACACAGAGGCATTTCCGGGACACTAAACTGGTCAGAAAAACAGAGGCATGCACACAGCTTTCTCTCCTAAATGCAAAAACCCTACTTATATTCCCACAGAGTTGTGGAGTGGCCTGTGTTGGATATTGCACTGTATTCATGGAGCTGTCATGGTGAGCAGTTAACGGCTGTGTGGGTTATAGAGGTGAGTCTGATGAAAGGAAAGGCCCAGATAATGGAACCTTGAAAAAATGACCTCAGACTTTTGTGAAAGAACAAACAACAACAACAACAACAAAAGGTAAGGACTCTAGAAGCCAGTCACGCACTTTCTAGAGATGGCCTCTTATCTAGCTCTCGTGACTTCAGAGAGCTGAAAGAGCAAGGTGTTCTCCAGCTGTCCCCATACTTTGTAAGCTGTGACTTGTGGAAGGCCCACGATAAATCTGCTTCGCTCCTCACACACGGTGGCTCTGGGTCTCCCTCTAATGCCTGCAGTCCGCAGCAGTGTGTAGCCTCAGGTCACTGTGCCATCCCAGGGCGGCTAAACCAAGGGAAGGCTACCTCTGCGATCTCACAGGGCAGTCTTTCCCGACTTGCCGCGCTGTGTGTGTGTTTGTTGGAGCGAATAGAAATGGCAAAGCGGGGAAAGGTCTCCTTGTACAAATGCAGTATATTAGGTCCGGAAGCCTGGTGAGCTTTTCAGGTGTGTATTTCAGGTCATGGCTCTCAGGAAGTGAGTGCTGAGGGGCAAACTCTAACTTGCTTGTATTCCTGGGGCACTAAGGTGTCATGTTTTTCATTCACGTCTGAAGATCTATGCAGATGCCCTTATGTAACTGATCAGGAAAGAAGGGTACTTACAGCAGGGATTCCTTCCATGTCTGCCCACTATCTCCTGCTACATCCGGCAATGAGAGTCTCCTGAGAGTCATGACCTCAGGCAAAGCTGCTCTACGTTCATTCTCTCCTCCCCTTTCTAGGAAAACACCTTTAACTCTTCAGAGCTCAGATGACAGGTGTCCTTGTGATTCCTTTCTGCAGGCGAAAGCGTCTAAGGACTAAGGGGACTGAGACAAAGTGAGGGCAGATGTGTTCGGCAGCAGAATGAGTCACGCTCGCCACGGCTGGTAAACATGGATATTCTGCCACATCGGTGCCTCCATTCCTTGTAAGAGACCTTCTCCTTCTGCCTCACGGGGACAGTTTCAAATATTTGTCCCCAGTGTCCTTAAATTTCACAATAATGTCATTTAGTATGAAACTCATTTGAACTTCATTTTGGGGGGAACTCAATATATCTTTTTAATCTGGAAACTCATAAACCTCATTTATGGGAAACACTCCTGATTTTTAAATTGAGATATTCACATACCATAAAGTCACTATTTAAGGTGTATAGTTCAATGGCATTTAGTATATTCACAAGGTTGTACAACCACAACAGCTCTTTAGTTTTAGAATGTTTTTATTCGCCCACGAAGAAACCCTTAACTCCTTAGCTCCCCATACCTTCCTCCCACCAGTCCCCAGTGGCCACTAACCTGCTCTCTATCTGTGTAGACTTGCCTGCTCTGGACATTTCTGTGAATGGAAACACACCGGACTTTTGTGTCTTGCTTCCCACACTGAGCATCATGTTTTCAGAGTTCATCTATGCCACAGCATGGATCAGTATTACTTCTTTTTATGGTGAATACTATTCCATGGCATGGATACAGCCTACTGTATTTATGCAGTTGTCCATTGATAGATGTTTGGACTGCTTCCACATTTGGGGTCTTATGTGTAATACTGCCATGAAAATTTGTACACACATTTTTGTGTGGCCACATGTTTTCAGTTCTCTCAAGTAGATACAAGTAGAATCGATGGGTCAAATGGTAATTCTGTTTGACTTTTAGTGAAGCTGACAAACTAGCTTTCCAGAGAAATTGTACCATTTTCAATCCCATTGATTATTTTAAGAATAATTTCCCTTCTGTTTGCAACTATAAAGATTGATCAGTAACAAACACAGCATCCTTAATAAATTACCCCCCCCCAAAAGGTTATAGTGTCACTTATACATAATATAGACTTCCAGTCAGGGCACTGTGCTCTAGAATGGCTGTGTCTTTCTGGGCAAACCACCATCCCAACTTTCCTGGACAATCCCAGACAATCAGAGCAGCTGTTCACCTACTGTGACAGCACCTCCCATCACCAGTGACAGTAGACCTGTTGGGGGTGTTTCCAAGTTTGTGTACCTGCCACTGTCAAGTGCTACACTCATATTTCTGTTCATCAGAGTGCTCGCAGCCCATGAACAGAGCCCAACAGTCTCTCCGCCTGGAAGCGACAGGTAGTGACCCATAGTTTTACCTGGATTTTATTAGACTAAGGTATAATGGGGTCACCTGAACACCCCGGGGCCTGAAAGCCCCTTATTTCCTGAACGGCACCTTCACACACAGCCCCCCAGGCATTGCTGTCAATTGTGTTTCATTCTTTAATGACGTGACCTGCTTCCCATTAATGACTCGGCCTAGTCTGGGCTTGTGACCCGTGCAAAGTGGGTGGTTCCCAGCAGCCTGAGCATGGCTCTCCCAATAGAGGTAAATTCCTTCTCATGCTGAGAGAGCCTGAAGAAGCTGAAGCTCCAGGGAAACCTTGGCACTGAGGGCCAGGCATGCTCAGGCCAGGCGGGAACACTGGTGGCAGAGAGCCAGGGCTCCTCACTGACCCAGCAGGTCTGCTCAGGGATGCGGTGACACTGCAGGGCACGGCCTCGCTCTGCGTGTTACTTGAACTCTCTTTCGTCACCTTTCATCAACTGAGCGTGAGGATAAGGTGGGGACAGGGTGTGGAGAAGGAAGGGAAGATGGAGTCCGCATCCAGGACTTAACTGAGCATCTATTAGAAATCCATCCACTATAAAATGCTTGTGGCCTGAGATGGGGAATGATCCTGTACCCAGCGGGGAGATAAGCCAGCTCAGCAGCTGCAGTTTCCTTTTGGGGACAATCTTTCTCAGCTGGCCCCGATCTGCAACCATGCCTCCCTCCGTCTCTCTGTTTAGTGTACACTGCCCCTCAGCGCACACTGCCCCGCAGTGCACACACATGCACCTGCTCTAACGTGCACACATGCATGCATGCTTACTTGCCCAAGCCAAACTTATTCTTTTTAAATACCAAGTTCATTCTCTCCTTAAGCCAAGAAGTGGTGCAATTCTGTTCAAAACGACACAGTGAGTTTGCTGTGCTGTCTGGGCACCGCTGCTGTGGGAAGAAGAGGGTGAGGAGGACAGGCCTGACATGACAAGCCTGGAGTTTAAAAGGAGGAGAGAAGGAGTTCAAATAACTTCCCTGGCCGAGCTGTGACAGCCACAGGGAAGCAGCCACGTGGTCCTGGGCCAGAGGTGCCACCCTCAGCTGGCCGCTGTCCCTGACCCTTTCAGAGGCAGAGTCCATGAGACAACACGTGTTGAGAAAAATAATTTTATTTTCAGAAGCATCCCACTGAGAGAGGACCCCAGGTTGCCACCAAACATGCACGTTATACGGATGTAGGAACACACGCTCAACAGCCCTGATGCGCTCAGCACGCCACAGAAGGAAAGTGAAAATAGCCCTTACATATAGACTACAGAGATATATGTGCATGTGGACACACGTGCACACACTCCTTTATTGACTGCCATGCAGTTTCCCTCTTGTCCGCCCGGTCTTCACGCGCACACACCATCTGTCTAGAACCTTCTCCGGCCCGCAACATTTCTCGGGCTAACTCCACTTCGTCTTCAGATATCTGAGTGCACGTGACCCCCTCATGAATTCCATGTGGAGTGTGACCCCCACGGACTCTGAAGGCTCATGATACAGGCCTATCACTGTGGCACGTGGCTGTCACTGTGGTTGGCTGCTCTGCTCAGGACAGAGGCGAGGATTTTCATCTGAGTCCATGATGCCTGTCTAAGTGCTTGTTATAACTTCATGTCCGATAGATGCAGGCGTGAGGGTCTGCGCCAACATGAAGGAGCTTGTGATCTTCAAGGGTCAGACCTGACCCCGGAATCTTCTGGAATCCTCCCAACAGCCTAGTCTGGTAGTTGTTGCCTCTCAGTCCCAAGTGTTTAGTTACTTGTGACACAAGGTTATTTACGTCACAGGTGGTCTGTCTCAGAAGCCCAGGTTTCTTCTCCTGTAACCGTCCATCTCCACAGGACAAATTGGCCTCCCAGTGACTGAAAAGATAGAGGGGCATGTGTGAGGAGCTGATCAGGGGTGGACTCCTGAGGTGGAGCCCTTAAGGGTGGGCACGGGGGGGTGGGTCCTGGGTTTGGTTTCCTGGGAATAAGTCCCTGGAGGTGGCCCCTGTGGATGAGCTTCTGGATCCCCAAGGGCAGTAGGGCTCCATCAGTCACCTCCAGGCCACACGGTCTTCTTCACTGGTTCCTAAGACTCTAAGTAATTCCCTCCATGAAGCATTTTCCTTAACTATCCAATGTGATTTATGGTTCCTGGTGGTTACACAAGGGAAGAGAGTATTTGAAAGAAGGTGTTGAGAGCCCTCATGTTCTTACCACTGAATAGGAGCGTGTGGGTCGAGAAGGAGAAGGTGTTGGATATTTTAGGGGATGCTGTGAGTGTGGAGAGAACCAGAGAGATGGGGAAGCACAGACCCCCCAACATGTTTGTGTGTTGTTTCCTGTGAAGGGAAAGAAAGAAGAAGGCAAAGTGATCAAAGGAAAGGCTCTTGTCTGTGTTGTGTTTACAGGGCAGATCAGGACATGTGATGCACACAGGAGTGCAGGAAGGTGAGTCTGGTGACATGGGGACCTGAGCAGGGAGGGGGAAGTGAGACGCAGACTATGATGGACTTCAGCTGTGACACAGCAAAGGGGAGTGTGGCTGTAGGTCCCAAAGGTGGGAGGGAGTGTGGGCAGGAGCGGGGCTGCTACCTGCTGTGTGGAGCGAGCACCAGGCCACTGTGTTAACATCTCAGCACCACTGTCCACGTGGCTGACGTGAAGAAAGACCGGAGCTCTGCAAGCGTGCGCGCCCTCTGCGCTCAGGAGTTGCTGGTCTGGGTGGGACGCATCTCTCTCATCTGAATGACACTGGTTCAGGGGGCACAGCTGGCCCCAGGCCTCCAGCCACGAGCTCCAGACCCAGGTAAGAGCAGGACAGGCATCTGGGCTGCCGATCAGGGCCAGCTCTGTCCGCGGGCTCCCTGTGCTCACGGCCAGAGCCTTTTGGACTGCCGCCCATCTGTCAGAGGCCCTAGAGTCATGAGGTTTCCCAGCAGGTGTCTGGGCTAAGCCACCGCTGCTTTGCATGCTGCGTGCCCTCCCCCACTTCTCTAAGAGGCTGCAGTCACAGGTGCATATGGCCCGGGCAGGACAATGCACCTCTGACCAGATGCAGCGTTACCTCCCACGCCTGTGATGGGCACGCTGCTCCTGCCTGGATGGCCTCATTCGATTAGTGTGGCCTTGCTTCAGGTCACTGAGCTGTTTGCACCCTCCACACCTCTCAGGGGTGGTGGCCGCATGGCCTGCAGCTCACAGCAACATCTGGAACTGTAGGGAGAGCTCGCCCCGGCCCTTACGGGGGAGCCAGCAAGGGGAGGTGAGCAAAGGAAACAGATGCTGCAGATGGAGTGCGTGTGCTGTTACTCACACGGCCTTGGCTTCTCTGGGGCTTTTCTTTATTTACTCTCCTGCAGCAAGTTTAAGTCTGAGAAGTTCCTTTAAAACAACGTGGCCAGATCACTTCTCTGGACACTGGGGTCATCAGGAGACCAGATTCCACCTATTTGGGAGAAAAACTGGGCATCCCACCCAGAGCTGGGTACAAGGGTGCATGTGGCCTCTATAGCTCTTTTGTCTGGGCCCCAGGCCATGCCAAGCCCAGTCCCCCTGGTTCTCATGACCTGGAGGCTCTGGAGGTGGGTGTGATGCCTTCGCTTTATATAAATGATGAGCTTTTAATAAATAATACGAGAAGATGACCAGGCGTTGAGTTACATATCGGGGCTGCTCTCAGCCTTCTGGAATTCCCTGGAATCACATCTCCAGGTCTCCCAGGCCAAGCCCAGGAGACTTGAGCTCTTCCCCAACGATCCCCAGCACCCTGCTCTACCCAGGAAGCTCCGTCAGAGGCAGCCCCGGCCCAGACAGGGGTTTCAGCTCTCATTGTGCCAAGTCATTTCTCAAGCGATGGAAATAGGTCATATATTGAGGATTCATATCAAGAGTTCTTGACTTCATGTAGGAAAGATTTTACAACAGGAGTCCCGGTGACCGTGAGAATACAGTTATTAAAGCAAAACAAGGAAGGGCTTAACATAGAAGAAGCAACAGGAGAGCCTAGGCTGGGCTGCCTTAGCTCACTGGGAAGTCAGAAAAAAAGGGGTTTTGGGGACAGGTTCAGGGGAACAGCCTGGGACAAGCCGCCAGATGCCCACTGCCTTAGAGTTAGGAGACGTGTGCCTGTGAAGAAAGAAGTGGGAGGTGGGAATGGCTTATGACAGGCCAGGGACAAGGTGCTGTCACCATACCAATCAGAGACAAGAGAGGACATCAGTGGTCGGGCACTGCAGGCTTATAGGGTAACAGTGTTGAAAGCCTTCGCAGGAGATAAATAAAGTCATCCCCAGAAGACATGGTGTGGAGCCTGCAGAGCTCATGGGGTGACTGTCCCAGGTGCCAACAGGAGTTATGGGGGAGGGGTTAGGGCAAAGGATACCTACTGGCACCCCTGTTGCACTTGGTGCTGTGGAAGAGAAGGGCCCTGTGGTCAAGACAAACCGACAGGCAAGAGTTATGGGCCCAGACATATGTCTCAATCCAAAGGTAGGCAGTGGATTGTTGGGATCCCCAAGCCCTGACCCACCCGCTCACGGTTCTGAGGCAGGAGACAGTCAGGAGCGAGGGAACTCTGGGAGTGCCCCAGAGCGTGGACAATGGACATCGATAAGGAACAGAGACGCTGTTCTAAGACTGGTTGTCCTCCTTTCTGGAAAAGTGCTGAATCCTGGTGAGTCATGACTGCACCTGCACAGAAGAGGCTACATGACCCCTGGTTCATCATAATAGCATTATAATAAATTAATATTGTTGTCCATGTCTCCCCCAGTGGGCAATCAAGGAAAATCATGGAAGACCACATGTGCAGTAGCTTCAAAGTAATATAAGTACCTGTATTTGCAAAATAAAGACCTGCCAAAACTAGTCAGGAAATATCTGTCCTGTAAGGATGGACTCCCTGCGGCCACAGAGGATCAATCTCTGCTCAGAGTTGACCCACTCCGCTGTTCTGTGGCATGTACTATTGCTTAATAAATCTGCTCTTGCTCTTCCTGCTTGCTATAAACTCTCTGTGTGTTTGGTAACCTGTGCCCCCCTGTGACAGTTTCAGTGACTTACCCCAGATCAGCTCTCTTCTTTCCATCTAGTCCCACACACTCCCACAAAAGTGCTTGGGGAGTGGAGGGGCAGGGTGGTGTACAGGACTGGAGAGCACCCCAAAAAAGGAGAACAGGGACAGGGGCACACACGGGTCCCAGGCACTGGAGGGTTCTTAGTCAATTTCAAAGAAAGTACTTCCAGTGGCCTGGACCCGCACAGGAGCGAGCGTGCTGCCAGGATGCCCTGGCCAGGCCCAGGCCCAGAGAGGGACTGTCCAGGAAGGCACAGCACTGTGTTGGGGGCGGAGGGGTCCTACAGCCCAAGACCTGGGCAGGAGCCAAACTTTCCTGGGTCTAAGTTGTGCTTAGATCTGTAACCACTCATGGGGTCAGGATAAAACCGTGAAGGGAATCTGGTGCCCTGATTGTCATAGCAGCCTGCGGCCACTAATAAACAAATCAGTAACCGTGTGTGCGCGTGTGCATGTGTGCATGCATGTGTGTGTGTGTGTGTGTGTGTGTTGGGAGTGAATGGGGAGGAGAGGGACTGATTTATGTACACAGTATAATATATTAAGTACTACTGTCATTCTGACAAACGTCTATAACTACAGACTGAGCTAAATCTAGCTTCTGGGTTTCCTACTGCAGGCACTGTGCACCACCTACATTTGCACACTTCCCAGTCAAAGTTATAAACAGGAGGTATTTGTGACTGGCCATCACTGGGCCTTGAACCACACTTTCTGACTGTCAGCTGTGACTGGGCTGATGGGTCTCCCCTGGGTCACAAGTCTGTGCCTCTGCATGAATGGGAGCTAATGACTGAAAGAGGACAGTTTTACTGTCCTTTCTGTGAGGGGACCTTTAAACCTGCCATGGCCTTCCTGGGTTTCCTGGGTCATGCCCAGTTCTGCAGCTAAAGGGCTGCGCTATTTCTCTTGGGTGCTAAAACTTCACCCTGATACAGCAGCACCTCCAGGAACATGTCACCTACCATTGAGTGTCCCTCCATCGCACTGACTTCCAAACTCAAGGGCTGAGCCACAAGACTGGCGTTCATGGTGTCGGCCTGAGGTCAGCCTCCAAAGCCGCAGGAGCAGACTCACCTGGATGGGGGCAGGGCTTTTGTCAGGTAGGAAGGGGGAGAGTAAGGTTCAGGGGACTGTTCCGGTGGATTCTAAAGCTAGAGTTCTGGAACCTGGGAAAATGAGTCAAAAGAGGACCAAGCAACAAATATAAAAGCTGACAGTGAGAAACTCGGAGAAAACATTGAGAAAAAGTGGAAGATGCTAACAGAGAACTGGAAAATATTTGTTTTTACTTTTTACTCCTACGATGAACACAATTCAACTTCCTACCAGAGATTGTGATGATACTGAGAAGAGGGGCCAACAAACTGGTTAAAAGACATTGGAGTCAGAGAGTAAACAGCCAAAAAGTTATCAGTGCTAAAAATTTTCTGGGCTACTCAACCCAATTACTAACTAACAAAAAGGATTATTTCAAAATGATCAGCAACATGCTCAATAACAAATGGACCTATAGATTGGAATTACTTTTAGAAAAAAACCTTTGGAGGACAAGTAAGAGTAGTTCATAAGCTATTCTTATATTCTACAAAAAATATTTTAAAAAGTAATATATTAAGAGTGAATGGGAAAAAGTAAGAGATGGAAGCTATACAGGTATTTTCATATCACTCTGTGGAGCACACACACTATTAAAAACAAAACCAGAAAACACACACAGAGTTGGCGTCTGTCATCAGGATCAATGAACAAGCAAGTGACTGCTTGTGTCAGGATCTGAGACACAAGACACAGATTATACTCACATTATGTTAAAAAAAAAAAAAAAAAAAAAAAGCACCAGAGCCGTTAAAGATTAAAACAAAAAGAGATGAAAGGGGAGACAGATGTATGCAGGGTGAGGGCAAGATTTCAATCCTCACGGGTTTGGTTTCCTAGGGGTGCACTCTAAATAAAGAGAAGCATGTTTGCAAAGGATGCCACTGAGGGCTATAAAATGGGTTTTTACATGAAGATACTTGCTCTAAACAAGAAAGGGCTGACCAAAAGAAGAAAAACAAGTATCTACAGAGGGGAACTCGTGAACAGCTCTGCTCCCCCCCCCCCCCGATTTCCTTGGTTTCGTGGTGGTGTTACTTTTGACGCTTGTATGTTATAAAACAGGATTCCTGGGGAGCCCACTTGTACACATGTTGCTCCTGGCTCTCATGGTTGACTGTTTATTCACAATCTCTTGTCTTAATTCCTGAGTCATCAAGATGGAAATTCAGGCAAGAAGAAAGAGCAATTCTTGTGCTTTTCTAAGGAAACATTGACAAACCCAAGATCACGGAGGTTGTAATATTTCTTCTAAGAGTTTTACCATTATAAGTCTTATAGTTAGATTTATTTTTTGTTTTGTGTGTATATTTACTTTTTTATTCATTTCTCCAGATATATACATTGGACAGATGATTATAAATGGAATTATTAATGAATATAAACACTTATATTATTTTTGATGTATGCTTTCAACTTGATTGTGAGGAAGGCTGTACCAACTCATACCCTTTAGAGCAGGTTATGGGAATAAAATTTAACTGAACTCATATTATTTATGAATTATTTATCCTTCTTTTCTTTCCACCTTTAGTGAGAGCTAACTAACATCATTGAGTGAGGTTAAGCTGTACAATGTGATGATCTGATACACATATATATTGTAAAATGTTTACCATAGTGAGATTACTCGGCACATCTTTAACCTCACATAATTGTAATTTCTAAAACATATTTCCAATTACCAAAAAAATGTTTTCTTTCCAAAGGAAGTGAAGAGAATGTTAAAGACCCTGGATTCTTCATGAAGAAAAATGTGGAAAGAACATGATCCCATAAATGACAGTGGGCAGATTTCAAACACTTCATCTAAAGAATGAGAATGCTAACAACTAGTCAAAATCAAAGCACTCAGAGAATAATGTTCTGGTTGTCATTAGGCTTCTCTGTACGCATTTAGTTATTTAGCAGGATATTACTTACTGCATTAACTACCAAAGATATGTTCCGTAATGAGAATGTAAATTACATCCCAGAAAATAGTATTTCCCCTCAAGGGACTGAGAAACTAAATTACATAGATTTTGGTCTTCAAAGACCATCAGAAGTTACGATATAGACAAAAGCCAGGCCAAGAATGAATTTGCCACCGTGTGTATTTATAAAAGAAAGCTATTGATCACTACCATGCAATTTGAGGGGCACCAGGGATGCAGAAGCCACTGTTAGAAGCAGCAGTCAGGAGTCTGCGCAGTGCACATGACAGTCTAGAGAGCACGCAACAACAGTTCAGCATGGTTTGAGGTGTATTCCGATGAAGCCTTGAAGGGTCTGCACGGCTTAGAGAAAAATTTTCACATCACTTTCCTATGGTAAGAATGAGAAAAGCATCACCTGACGTGAGGAGCTGGCCCACACTCTCCACTCTGTCTCAGTTAAACATGGACAACTTCCTGGAACATCAACATCAGACAAGGCCCTTCTTGTAACATGATGGCTCAAGACACAAACGAGACCTGTCCACAATCACTTCTGAGCACGGACAAAACAGGCTGCAGTCTGCTCTGCCTGCTCTGCTCAGGTGAGATATCCTCAGTCTTCCATCTGGGATGCAAAGCAGAAGTGCATTCCCAAGCCAGCGGGGAGCTGACTTATATAGGGAGATGCCCCTGCCCCTAATCCCTGATTGATCCATCCTCAAGCAAATGAGGACTGCAAATCCTCACAGTTTGATTGGTCCAAAAAGCAGTGTCCTGATTGGTTGGAGTGGAGCCACCCTGATTGGTCAGTGAAGATGCTAATTGGGAGGGGACGTAGCTGCACAGCTCTCATTGGGCGGGGAAAGTCTCCGTCCTATTGGCTGAAATACAATTCTAGGAACTCCTTTATAAGGGTTGGCTCAACAGACAGAGACGCGGTGCAGGCAGGCAGTTGGTTCAGGGTGGGAGGCACTGAGTGCAGAGCAGGAGGCAGACAGCTTAGTGCCGTCTTCTTCCCGAAGCATGGTTTGTGTGAGAGGCCCCTGCTTAGAAAGAGCTTCTAGGCCCTGGTTTTAAATTGAGGCCAGTTAACCACCAGGATCCCCTCTTGGTAAGTATCTTCTTTCTAGGGGTTGTTAATAATGTGGAGCAGTGTGGATAAAATGTCTTTCTGGTCAGAGATCTTTAATATGTTATATCCCTCACAGGAGAGGGATTTCCCAAGATGTAGTTAACATCACATCTGTACAGCCAATACTTCTCCTTACCTTAGAAGACATAATATATTGCTCTGCTTTACTTTTAATAGTGGTGAAATTCTGCAGGACATGTGATGTCCTCAAAAAAACTGACACACTGTTAGAGTGACATCAACAGGACACGGGGTGTTGGCATAAAACACAGCGGTGGCACCAATTCAGACGCATCCTTGGGCACCAAGTTTAATAGGCCTTGTCATAACCTACAGAGAGAAAGGGAGCACACACTCGCAGAGCCTTTCAGGCTAATTTTCAGTAATTAAATCCACCAGGGAATTGTAAACACAGGGATGTGACAGAAGCAAATTGACAGAGATTTCTACAGTGATCTCCTATATATTGTTATGATGCATAGAAGAAATTAGAGTCTTTAAACTATAAAACGTATTCATGGAGTCTTTATCTTTGCCACTTCTCTGTTAATAAGAAAAATGTTTTATAATGGTCTTTTCCAGAGTGTATAAGGATAAGACGGTGACCAGAGATCTATCCAGGCAAGTCTAGGGCATCCCTCCTGTACCTACCCTTTGTTTTAGGTGTAAATGTGGATGTGTTTTCTCTTGTGAATGTTATGTGTGTAAGTGTGTAAGTGTTGTGTGCTCCCACAGAATCAGTATAGAACACAGAATGTGGTCTATTTATATTTATTAAGAGAATAGTAGGGTACATTTCTTAAGCATACATTTTTAAATGGGTTGTTGAGTAGAAAAGGAGAATACTATTTCCAGAAAGTATCTAATGATGATGGTGGGACCCTTACTGCTTGAGATATTTTGATTCAATTGTGGTCAGGTTGCTATAGACATTTGGGGATTGGACCTATCAAGCATCTATAACACTCCTTCCTTGTGCCCTGATTTGGAAGAAATGGATGAAAAAGATGATTTTATAAAGATCATCTTCTTGTTTCTGTGTAACTGTCACGGAAAATGCTTTCATTTACTCCCTTCGTATTTTCAATACCTTCCCAAACCACATCTATTCTTTTCCCTTTTTCTTCTAAGGGTATGCCTTTGGCTGCATTTCTTCAAACAACCCACTGCTGTTGTTTACTTGTCTTTGAACTAACAGTCGTATAGTGCCATCTAGTGTTCAGAGAGCAAAGAGTCCAATGCAAGCGATTCTAACAGGTTTCTTCAATTCCTGAAACTGGCGATGTTGAGTTTGGGCCGTAAAGAGATCTGAGGAACAATTATTATTCAATGTATTGATTGAATCATGTCTGCACCTGTATAAATAACTACCTGTTCCAGGAGAAAAGACGAGCCTTACTGAAAAATTCAGTACTTACTAAACAATAAAAGAGATTTTTCTAGTTTTTACGTAGAGCTTTTAATCATGAGTCACTGTAACTCACATGATCAAACCTTCTTGTAGAAGACTCTTTTTAAAATAAATGATATATCTTCTACAGACTTTTGGAGTAAAATTAGATATTTATTTTTCATGGGTAACATTGCTTAATAGACTAAGTTAAAACATTTTGGAGAGACTACATTAGAATGTGTTCTGACTTTTGATACCCTGGTTGAAAACATCCATACCCCCTAGGTCTTTGTCAGCTGTCCATTTGGGCAGTATCTGCAGATGTGTGCTGGGGGGAGTGGGCGGTTTCTGCCAGTAAACAGACAGAGCTGGACTGGACTAGCACCAGGAGGAAAACTCCATCCCTGACTCAGAGCCAGCGGCCACTGTAGGGAGTGGCAAGAGACAAGATGGCCTCTGGGGACACCAAAATTAATCAGTGTGTCAGAGATCAGATAATGGTGAAATTGAATATTAGGTCCCTATCCTATAGTGTTACAACTGGGGGGCTTTTATATATAGTTTGTATGATTGTGCTGTTTCTTTACACTGTAGAGAAGAACAGAGAGGAATGGTAACAATTGACCATGTGCTGTGGAACTTGCCCTGAACTTTTGACATCATAATGACCCCCTTGGGATTTTGTAGGAAAACAGAACTCAACAGGGCTGCTTCCTTTAATAAAACTCATGAGCATCCACTTCCAGTTAGGAGGGAAACCATGTTCATGGCTCCAGGGAATGGAGTAATGCTCAGATAGGATCGCTATGGATCAGGGAAGGTGATTGAGACAGTGGGATGTGGTCTTCCCCTGCTTCCTCCTCTCTGGGTCATTCTGCTACGGAATTCGGGTCTCCAAAAATCCCCAGAGCCTGCGGGAAAGGAAACAGCTTTTAAGTTGCCTTCACATGCCTGTGGCTAGTGGCTAGTGTCTTTGTTACGCAAATGACTTTCGTTCTTCCAAGGCTCCAAAAAGATGGGAGGGGTTTTGGACCATGGGATGGTCCAGAAAGAGCACACAGAGCTTGCGTAAGAGTCTGTGAATGGTCATAACTGGTTATGATGCCCACTGCGTCACAGGACGCAGTCAGGGATTTTTTAAAAAGCGGCAGGCATTTTAGGAAAGAGAGATCTCTATGCGGCTTTGAAAGGAAAGGGAGAACTTCATGCGGTTTACAAGGAGACTGGGAACCCCACGTGGTTCTGCATTAAAAGCTGGAGGGCACCACAAGACAGGAAAAAGCTCTCCAATCGGGATCGAATGATTGGGAGCTGCCGGTAAAGCTGAACCGTGTCTGGAAAGTGGAAAGACTGTATCTCTGACTTTTCTAAAACTAGCCTGGTTTGGAAAGGGGAGGCAGAACTACGTGTTTGTGGGTGTTCTAAAGAATTGTGGGTGTTTAAAGAAAACAAGACTTAACAGCAGAAATCCGCAAATAATCTAAATCTATATAACTATTATATAAACAATTCTTTTTCTTTTCGCTAAACTCTGGTGTTGAGAGTTATGCTTCTGGCGGCGGGCAATTGGACCCCTAAAAACTGAATAGCCCGTGGGTTCTTTACCCAATGAGTCGTTCCTCCTTTTTGCAACAACCTCTCTGGCCCTTCTCACTATTTTCTAGAAACATTTCTTTCCTTTACATACCTTGCCTGAATCATTCAGCATCCTCAACCATCACCAAAATCCAGAGGACTGCAGAATCCCTCTCTAGCTCCAACCTCTGTTTCAAACTCCAGTCCACCTGCCAGCTGGTTGTCTCTGGACTTTTCATCATTTAGAACTGCAAACCTTGCCTCTCCGTAAATGGTCCCCTTTAACCCAAGCTCCAATTCTCCTCCTGGTGCTTCATTTCTTGTTGACGGCCCATGGCTGCCCCTGTGGCTAACTGTTCTGCCCTAACTGGCCCCTTACCGACCCCTTCCTCTTCTTTGCCAGTCATCAGATTTGGAGACTGTAAACTTCTCATGTGCTCCCTTTCCTCATTATTCTGGCTGCAAGACTCAGTGACATCTCCTCCACGCCTACAGTTCTTCCCTATTTTACACGCCAAGGTCATATTCAATATCTGCAAGCATGTCTGTCTGTTATGGCATAAACCCCACCCCATCATGATGTGTGATCCTTTCATGTACTGTTGAATCGAGTCTGCTAATATTTTTTGAGCACTTTTGTATTCATTGGGGATATTGGCCTGTCATTTTCTTTTCTTGTGGTGTCCTTGTCCGGTTTTGGTATCAGGGTAATGTTGCCTCGGAAAATGAGTTTGGAAGTCTTCCTTTCTCTTGTATTTTCTCGGAAGAGTTTGACAAGGATAGGTATGAATTCTTTAAATGTTTGGTGGAATTCACCTGTGAAGCTCTCTTGCTCCAAACTTTACTTTGTTGGAGGGTTTTTGATAACTGTTCAATTTTCTTACTAATAGTTGGTCTTTTCAGATTTTCTATATCTCCATGATTCAGTCTTAGAAAGCTGTAAGCTTGTAAGAATTTACTCACTTCTTCTAGGTTGTCCAAAATGTTGGTGTATGAATTGTTCATATGATTCTTTATATTTCTGTAGTATCAGTTGTAATGCCTCATCTTTCATTTCTAATTTTATTTGAAACCTCTCTCTTTTCTTGGTGAATCTAGTGAAAAATTAATCAATTTTGGTTATCTTTTCCAAGAACCAACTCTTAGATTCATTGATCCTTTCTATTGTTTTTTTTTTTCTTTTTTTGTATCTATTTCATTTTTTCTGCTCAGATCGTTATTTTCTTCCTTCTACTGTCGAGCTTCACTTGTTTTTCTTTTTTTCTAGTTCCTTACAAAGTTAGGTTGAGATTTTTCCTGTTTCTTGAGGCAGGCATTTATCGCTAGGCAGTTCCCTCTCAGACTGTTCTGTCTGCATCCCATAAGTTTTCGTGTGTTGTATTTCTATCTTCCTTTGTGTCAAGAACTTTTTTATTTCTCCTTTGATTTCTTTGTTCACACATTGGCTGTACAGTACAATGTTCCTTAATCTCAACATATTTATGAATATTTGTCTTTTTGTCATTGATTTCTAGTTTCATAACATTGTATTATGAATGATGCTTTATATGATTTCAATTTTCTTAAATTTTTAAGACTTGTTTTGGGGCTTAACATATGACCCATCCTAGTGAATGTTCCAGGTGCATTTGAGAGGAATTGTGTATCCTGCTCTTTGGGGGATGGGGTTGTACATAGCTCTTAAACCCCAATACTGTACTGTGTCATTTGAGGCTGATGTTTCCTGATTGATTTTGTGCTTGGATGATCTATCCATTGTTGTAAGTACCGGTATTAAAATCCCCTACTATTATTGTGTTGCTGACTATTCTTCCCTTTAGGTCTGTTAATCTTTGGTTATGTATATTTAGATGCCCCTATGCTGAGGTGCACCTATATTTTATTCTTATATATGGCAGGATTTAACTCGCTATAATTTTGTTAAAAAATTTGCATCTGTGTTCATAAAAACTACTGGTTTTTACTGGACTATTACCTTGGGTTTAATATGAAGGTAATGCTGGCTTCATAAGATGAATATGGAAGAATTCCCTCCTTTTCAATTTCCCAGAACACCTTTGTTAGAAACTCAGCAGAAAAGCCATCTCAGCCTGGAGTTTTCTCTCTGGGATGGATTTAACTTATAGATTCATTTTCTTTAATAAGTATAGGGACCGTTCAAAGTATTTATTATTCCTAGGATAGTTTCTGTCTGTATATTAGTTTGCTAGAGCAACCCTAACAAAATACCACAGACCATTTGCCTTCAACAACAGAAAATTTTCTCTGATTCTGGAGACTGGAAGTCTAAGATAAAGATGCTAACAGGGTTGGTTTCTTTGGAGGCCCCTCTCTTGCAGTTGGCCACCCTACTGCTGCCTCTTTGCATAGAAGTTGAGGAAAAGAATCCTGTTGTGCAGGTTTGACCCTTGTGTATCTGTGTCCTAATCCTCTCTTCTTGTTAGGACTTAAGGCAGATTGGATTAGGGCACACCCTGACAGACTACCTCGTTGTCTCCACCCACATTACACTCACAATCCGAGGTGCTGAGGGTTAGGGTTTTAACACACAAATTCTAGGGGCCCACAATTCAGCCCATAAGTGACTTTCAAGACATTTGTGCATTTTTCCAAGTTGATGAATATATGATTATCATTGTTTCTAGTATTTTCTTCTGATTCTTTTAGAATTTATTGGACCTGTAATGATACCCCCTTTTCATTCCTGGTATTAATATTGATAGTAATAATTTGTCCTTTCTTCATGATTAGCCTGGCTTGAGCAAAGGGTGGCAAACTTTTTCTAATTTTTGAATATTTTAAGCATTTTGGCTCAATGCGGTCTTTGTCATCTCTCCTCCTCTTCCTCGCCCCTTTCTTTCTCTTCATTTATCTCCAACCATCCTTTTAAAATAACCCTTAAAAATGACACACACTATTCTTAGCTCACAAGCTGTACAAAATCAGAGTATGAGCCAGATATGACCCACAGGATGTGTTTGCCAACCTCTGGGCTGGACGATTATCAATATTATTCCTTCCAAAATATCATCTTTGGTTTCATTAATTTTCTCTAATCTTTTTCAGTTTACTATTTCCCTAATTTCCACTCTTGTTTTCAATACCCCCCTTCTTTTGCTTACTTTGAGTTTAATTTGATTTATTTTTTTGCCACAACTCACTTTCAATTCTTGTACTTTTCCACATTGGGAAGGACCATACTCAAACTCAGTATCTGCCAGCTAAAAGTTCCTAGCTTTACAAGCACATGAATAAAAGAAAAGAAACATTGTCAGCCTTTATTGGGGTCACTGTTCAAATTTTCTTTTTTTCCTAATTTCAGCTGAAGGTTGAAATATTGATTTAAAATTTTTCTAATATAGGTACTCAGAGTGTAAATTTTCCTATATATTGCTTTAGTTACATCCTGCAATTTGAAAAGTATTTTCATTTTTGTTCAGTTTAAATATTCTTTTGGTTTTCTTCTCTTAACCACAGGTTATTTGGAAGTGTGCCATTTTCAGGCAATTTGCAACGTTCCATATATTTTTCTTATATTGACTTCTAATTTATTCCATTGTGACAAAAGAATATATGTTGTATAATGTGAATCTATTTAAATTCGTGTGAACTTGTTTTATGTCCCAACATGCTGTATCGTAGTCATGTTTGATGTGCACTTCTAAAAAACATTTATTTGACTGCAGCTGCAGGGAGTATTCTATACATATCCAGTAGTTCAAGTTGAAGTATAGTATTGTTTGTCTTTTAAATTTTTACTAGTTTTTATTTGTCTGCTTGTTCTGTTAATTATTGAGATAAGAGATGTGTGTTGAACTTTACAGCTTTAGTTACGGATGTCTATTTAAACAAGGAATATAAGAACTTTTGCTTTCTGTATTTCAAAGCTCTGATTTTAGGTGCATCAACATTTAGGGTTGTTTTGTCTTTCTGATGAACTGACGTCCTAACATCAGGAAATCACCCCCTTTTTCTCTCATAATATTCTTTATTGAGAAATGTGCTGTTTCTAATATTACTATAGTCACTTCATTTTTCTTTTGATTAGTGTTCCCCTGGTATACCTTTTCCATCCTTTTCATTTTAACCTGTTCCTTGAAGACAGTATATTTTTCCATCTTGCTTTTGTCACCAATCCAACGATTTCTAAATTTTAATTCAGTTGTTTGTAACGTTTAATGCGGTTAACACGATTTGTTTAGATTCATATTTTTTGTTTCCTATTCATCTCATCTGTTCTTTGATCCTTGTATATTTTTATGCTTTCTTTTCAATTAACTATTCTTAATGATTCCATTTATGTCATTTGTTATCCATTGGCTTTATTCTTTTCCCGTGGAGGGTTTTGAATATATAGTGCCTATCTATAGCTTATCACAGTCTACCTTCAAGTCATATTATACCACCTCACATAAACCATAAGAGAGCTACAACAATGTACTCCCTCCTCCTCCTCCCACATCTCTGGCCTTTGTGCTATAAAATCAACAATATATCATTACTTTGGTGGATGCAGTCATTTATATAGAAATAAACTTAAAGATAAGAAAAACTTATAATTTATCAACATACGCACCACTCCCAGTGCTTTCTATTCCTTTGTCCATATTTACATCTTGTATCATTTCCCTTTGTATGAAGGACCTCCTTCAACATTTCTGATAGTATAGGCCTGTTGATGATGAATTCTTTTATCTTTCATATATCTGCCAAACTCATTATTTTGCCTTTGTTTTTGAAAAATATTTTCACTTGGTATAGATTTCTAGGTTAGTGGCTCTTCTACCTTTAAACATACTTTAAAGTATCTTTCAAAAATAAAGATGACGCCTTACTGTCTTCTGGCTTGCATATATTTTTTCTGATGAGAAGTCTGTTGTCATTTCATTTCTGTTCTGTACTTAAGGTTTTTTACTTGTTGCTTTTAAAGTTTTAAATCACTGATTTCAGACATTTTCACTAATATATGTCTCAGCATAAATTTGTTTCTTTTGCTTGAATTTCATTGAGCTTCTTGGATATGCCAGTTTATAGTTTTCATCACATTTGGAAATTTCTCACCTATTAATTCTTCAAATTAGAAGTCCTCTTCTCCTCTCTTCACTTGGGCACTCAAAAAATAAGAATAAAAATTTTCAATAGCTCATTGATGTCTCCTAATATTTTTCTGGTTTTCTTACAATTGCTGTTTCAAAAGTCACTAATTCTTTGTTCTGCAGCGTCAAATCTGTTAATTCCATTTGATTATTTTACAGCTCTAGCATCATATTTTTCATCTGCAGCAGTTTGATTTTAATTTAACATTCTCAGTCTTTTCCCTACATGCTTGAACATAAAGGTTGTCATAATGTTTTATCATTATATAGATGCTTTAATTTAATAAGAACTAATGTATACAACAGTTGTTTTATAATAACTGCTTCAATGTCCATTGATAGGAATTCTATCTTTGTATCATTTCGAGATGCATATACTGATCGAATCTTGTCCCCATTTTGGGTTGCATTTTCTTGCTTTTTTGTAGGTCTGCTAATATTTAGTTAGACATGAGACACTGAATTTCACCTTCTTATTTGCCATCTGTTTTTGTATTCCTGTGAGTATTCTTGATTGTTCCTCAAGGATGCGGTAACTTGGAAACAGTTTCACCTTCCTGAGGCTTGCTTTTAAGCTTTGATGAGCCAGACTACAGAAACCTTAACTCTAGGGCTATATTTTTATCCCTGCTACTGAGTGCACACCTTAGCACTCAGCCCTATGACTTACGTGGTCTTCCACTCTTTCTGGTGGGACCACACGTGTCTATGAGTCAAAAAATTTTATGCTCCTTTTAGGGGGTTCTTTCTTTGGGCCACAGGTAGTTTCCTTTCCATACTCACTCATGCACTATACTGGAGACTTGAGGAAAATCCTCTGCAGGTATCTGCAGCCATTTGGACAGCTCTCTCCTCTCTCCGATTGTGCCCTGCGTACCCACGTCACCTTGGCCTGCCCTGGATCTCAACTATGGCTCAACTAAGGGCGACCTCAGCATAAGATGCGGGCTGGAATCCTTCAGTCGGTCAGGGGGAACCTTGGGGCTCACCTTCCCTGTTTCTCCTCCCTCAGTTATAACTAGCCTGTCTTGTCTGCATCCAACCAATGGAAGCAATTGCTTCATCCATTTTGTTTGACTTTCAGTAGCTTTTTTGTAGGAGTTGGTTATTCCATGTTGGCTGCTAGTAGAAGTTCTTCATCAGAAATAAACCTGCTGCATTCATCATCTGTCAGAGTGCTTTATGTTTACATTTTAAAACAAGACTAGTTATTATTATTATTATTATTATTATTATTATTAGAATGCTTCCCTCTAGGGCAGTTACCTCCTTTTGCACCACAGTATACTTTAGAGATACAATTACATTATCATTAACAGGGGTTTCTGATTGTAATGATTCCCTTCCGATAGGGCAGGATGGTATGGTTTAAAAATGGCCTTTAAGAGATTCTAATATGCAAAACTCTCACATTTCTACTATTTCCTTCTTATATACAATATGATCAAAGGAGTAATCTTTGTACTTACTTCTAAATGTTAGAAATAGTTCTTAATTATAATCAACATTTTGCCTCCACTAAAACAACCTAAGTTTAATTATTTACCTACTAACATGCCATTTTCTTACCCGGAGCCTTATTATAATCCTGGGACCAAGTTTAGTCGTGAGATGCCTTCATCTGAATGTATCAGTTAATGCTGTTTATAGTTTTTAAGATTTTCAAATATATGTACACAAGTGTGATTCATCACATTTAGAATTTTTGGTAATCTATTTAAGATTTGGGATATTTGGTTGCAAGCCACAGGGATTGGTTTCTTGTGAAGCAAATTGTACTTAACACGCAGAAGAAATGCCACATACTTGAGGAGAAAGCTGAAGGAGCAGAGACCCAAGGGGCACTGACACATGCCCTCCTCACTAGGAACTCGTCGCTCCCACTGTCCTGAGCTGTTCCGGGAGCGGCTCATCAGACTGACCCAGTGTCGGCAGCGTCTTGACAACGACGTTCAGGAGAGTGACCGAGTCCCACCAGAAGGCTCTCCTGTGGGGATCAGTTCATGGTGCAGGTGAGGCTGAGGTACAACTTTGTAAAACACTGTAGCGAGCACAAAAGGAAAGACGCCCATACTGATTAAATGGCGCGTCCCCACTTTCCCGCGCTCACGCACAGGCGGCCCATCCTTGCCTGCGCCTCAGAGACGCCCGTCAGCGCGGCCCCAGGACGCCCAGCGAGCGCACGCGGAAGCCTCTCCCAGCGTCCGGGGGGGCGCCGGCGGGGGGCGGGAGGCGGGGGGGGGGGGGGGGCGGGGCGCCCCGTCGCGGCCCTCGGGGCCGGGACCGGCAGTGACGCGCCGGGGCCGTCGGGCGCTCGTGCGCTCACCTGCCGCGCGGTGCCTGTTCCGGCGCAGCAGCCTGTTCGGGTCGCGCGACGCAGTTCCCTGCTCCCCCGTCGCCGGGGCCAGACCCCGCCCCCTGGAGCCGCAGCGGTGGAGGAAGACTGGCCGCGCCCGCCCCTCGTCGGCCAGCGCAGTGAGTGTGGGCGGCGGCCCTGGGCCCGGAACCGCAGCCCAGGTCTGTCCCGGGCGTGTCCTGCCCTGTCTTCGTGGGGTCCCGGTGTGAGGGCTCCCGAGAGGGCCACACGGGGGCGGGGCACGGCCGTGGGACGCAGGTGCAGACCAGTCTTCATGGGGCCCCAGGGCGGTGCGGGCTCAGTGCCCTGTCCTGGTGTGCCGGCTCGGGTGCGTATCCTCGCGTGCCGGCTCGGGTGAGTCCCTCGCGTGCCGGCTCGGGTGAGTCCCTCGCGTGCCGGCCCGGGTGCGTGTCCTCGCGTGCCGGCTCGGGTGAGTCCCTCGCGTGCCGGCTCGGGTGAGTCCCTCGCGTGCCGGCCCGGGTGCGTGTCCTCGCGTGCCGGCCCGGGTGCGTGTCCTCGCGTGCCGGCTCGGGTGAGTCCCTCGCGTGCCGGCTCGGGTGAGTCCCTCGCGTGCCGGCCCGGGTGCGTGTCCTCGCGTGCCGGCTCGGGTGAGTCCCTCGCGTGCTGGCTCGGGCGCAGGGTCTCGGCTGGGTGCGCGGGCGTTCGGGCCTCAGGCTCCGTGCGTGGCGGTTGCCGTCACGGACGCGTGTGTGCCGTCCGGTGTTTCTTGTGCTGAGTGGGGGCCGTCGGAGAGCGCCTTGGAGTCCGCTGTTGTTCTCATCATGAACCCAGGACAGCAGCGTCTCCAGGCCCAGGTCCGTGTGGGTTGTCCAGGTGTTGCTTGAAAGAGGGGAGAGGGACAGTTGGGAGTTATACCCTGTGTCTGTGTGTTGGGGGGGGGGTGATGGGACCGCAAGATTTTTCAGAGGGGCCCAGGGAACAGGAGGCCGAGCTGGGGGGCATCAATGGGGTAGGAGCAGAGTACCTGGAGAGGTTAGCGGGCAGCCCAGGGCCAGGCTGGCTTCCAAAGCCAGGGGTGTCCCTCAGGCTGGCTTCCAAAGCCAGGGGTGTCCCTACGTTAAAGGACAAGGCAGCAGACCCTGCAGGTTCCAGCAGAACCCACGCAGACTGAAGCCAAGGCACGGAAACAGGCCTAGGGAGCGAAAGAAGCAGCGTGGTCGTCGTGACCAGAGCAGGGGGTTCCTGTGTGCACCGATGCCTTATGTAAGTGACTTGACTTATCACAACTGTTCCTCCCTCCAACTTCACATGTGGCTGTCCTTCACGGCCATCGGGACTCAGCACAGGTCAGAGCTCGAGCTGGGCAGGTAGGATTTTCAGCAGGGACTTGCCTCTGGTCCGAGAGACCAGGTGGTCACGTTGGCTGTATGGTCGGCAAGGCTCCTGACCTGGGTGCTGAGGCCTGAAGGTGAACGTGAGGATGGAGAAGTCTGAGTGACAGGGACACAGGCAGAGTGTGGCAGGCCGGTGAGTAGCTTTGCTCAGCCCTGCAGGGTGGGAGTGTCAGATTGCTGAGATGAGCACAGAGTTCCCACACCTGCTGTTTCCTGAGTAGCTCTGATCTTTTACTGGCTGGCCACTCACTGGCCCCCAGAAAGGACCGGGTGGGCTGCTAATGTCTGGGTCAGAGCAACTCTGCTGAGGCCAAAGGGACAGCAGGCAGAGGGCGTAAACTCTCCCACCGGGCAGACGTCTGCCTGCTGTCCCCCACCTTGTCCGCGGCAGAGGGTCGGTTTGTCAGAGTCCACGCACTGAGTCTGTGCGTCCCTGTGCGTTCTCAGTGAACCGCGCCTGGGCTGGGAGCTGGAAGTAGTGACCGGAGATGCCCAGCTCCTTTCGCCTGCTGAACGGGCCTTGGGTCTTACAGCGATGATGGATGAAGTTGTCTAGGCTCTGCAGGATGTGATCAAACACTGGGTCCCAAGGCACTAGCTGGTAAAGTGCTTTGGCTGAGTCCATAATGAGTGAGGTAGAGAGAAAAAGAGAAAACGAAATCACATTGTAGGGAAATCTACTCTGTAGTGTTTGAAAAGGCTGTTCTCGGTTGGCTTGACCTCTTAGTAAATACAAAACCACATATTTGTATTACCTTTTTATCTATAATTCTAAAATAACCGGAGATCAATGGCAATCTGTGTAGTTGGAAAATAGTAATATTTTTTGGAGACCCAAAGGTAAAAGAAAATGTCATTTAAATTAAAAATACAAATTTACCTTCTAAAAAATTAAGTTTAAGACATTAAGCGCCGTGTCTGTCACCGGTGACTGGCACTGTGCTTTCCGATCAGACCGCATCAGTCACTGGTGACTGACGGTATACTTTTCTAAAGTATTTAGAAAGCATTTCTGAAAGAATACAGAGTACAGATTGAAATAAATACATACAAGAAATATATCTGAAGTTATACATGCAGTCTTACGGCAAACTTACACAGATCTC